>NC_092388.1:31976683-36976683 GCF_030028105.1 Mobula birostris
CCGCTATTTAAGAAGGGGACAAGGAGCAAAAAGGAAATTATAGACCTGTTAGCTTGACATCGGTGGTTGGGAAGTTATTGGAGTCGATTGTCAAGGATGAGGTTACGGAGTACCTGGAGGCATATGACAAGATAGGCAGAACTCAGCATGGATTCCTTAAAGGAAAATCCTGCCTGACAAACCTATTACAGGTTTCCCCTGCCATCTGAAGGTAGAGCGTTCCTATGAAACGTTTCGTAAGCTAGAATTTCGTTAAGCGAAGAAGCAATTACCATTTATTTATATGGGAAAATTTTGTGAGCGTTCGCAGACCCAAAAATAACCTACCAAATCATGCCAAATAACACATAAAACCTAAAATAACAGTAACATATAGTAAAGGCAGGAATGATGTGATAAATACACAGCTTATATAAAGTAGAAATACTTTTCCACAATCATTACCTGAACTGTTTTCCGTGGCGAAAATCACACGCAAGTGCCGTTGGCAAAAGCACGGTGCAAGTGCTCTTCAGTAACCTTTAAGCTATGAAGCTGCCAAATCGTACCAAATAACACGTAAAAATACACAGCCTATATAAAGTAGAAATAATGTATGTACAGTATAGTATCACTTTCGGGAATCAGGAAGACAGCGCAGAGCACACTAATGATGGTGTGTTAGACTGAGTCATCGGAGTTTGGGTGGTGCAGTGGCCCCACCCTCTGGGCAGCGACTCGATACCGATCCGTGAAGCATAGAGCGGTGCAGCGGTAGCCGGGAGGAACACAGCACATCTTTAAGAAAAAAGCCGAAACAAACATGTTAATTAATTAGGTGCCGCCCGGCACGTAATTGTCAGCACCTAATTAATTAGCATGTTTATTTTGGCTTTTTTCTTAAAGATGTGCTGGGTGCGTCCCAGCTACCGTTGCATTCTCTGAGAATCGGTATCTGTCTGCGGCCTGGGGGTTGGGGTGGTGGGACACTGGGGTGTCATCTCGTCGTCTGTGTCCAATAGGGCAGGCAGCTCATCTTCTATGACTGCCCACCTCGATGTTGAAGGTCGAGGTTCGTCGTCTGCTGTGGCTGATGTGGAAGGCTTGCTTGACTGCTGAGCCTCGCACAATTTTAGATCATACAGTTCTTTGTAAGCACTCAAACCATCTGCAAATATCCCATAAACCTACGTACCCTTTCAAAATTAAAGTCGTACTTTATCATTACTCATTCGATTTCGATTGTTATCCTTCCTTCTTCCAATTGCATCAGCTCTTCATCTATCAGTTCTTGGTCATGAGATGCCAAAACCTCTTCAACATCATCTTCGTCAGCTTCCACAAGCCAAACTCACTTAGTCCTTACTTCATTCACCGCAATCGAAATGCTTAATTATGTCTAGTTTTACACTAAGTGTAACACCGTTACGAGCTCTTTTAGGCTTTTCTGATACCTTAGAACTCATCTTGCAAACGGCTGCTCACAGGCACATGCTTAAACAATGCCAGCTAGAATGCAATTTTTTCGCGCACTACCTTTTTCATAACAGTGAAAACACCTTCTGTTAGCGAAAACAGGGAACTAATGTAGGTCTTTCGTAACAGTGAGGTTTCATAAAGTGAATTTTTAAAAGCAGGGGACACCTATACAATTTTTTGAGGAAATTACCAGTAGGCTAGACAAGGGAGATGCAATGGATGTTGTATATTTGGATTTTCAGAAGGCCTTTGACAAGGTGCCACACATGAAGCTGCTTAACAAGATAAGAGCCCATGGAATTACGGGAAAGTTACATACATGGATAGGACATTGGTTGATTTGGCAGGAAACAGAGAGTGGGAATAAAGGGATCCTATTCTGGTTGGCTGCTGGTAACCAGGGATGTTCCACAGGGGTCCGTGTTGAGGCCGCTTCTTTTTATGTTGTACATCAACGATTTGGATTATGGAATAGATGGCTTTGTGGCTAAGTTTTCTGATGATACAAAGATAGGTGGAGGGGCCGGTAGTGCTGAGGAAACAGAGAGTCTGCAGAGAGACTTGGATAGATTGGAAGAATGGGCAAAGAAGTGGCAAATGAAGTACAATGTTGGAAAGTGTATGGTTATGCACTATAGCAGAAAAAATAAACAGGCAGACCGTTGTTTAAATGGGGAGAGAATTCAAAGTTCTGAGATGCAACAGGACTTGGGAGTCCTCGTGCAGGATACCCTTAAGGTTAACCTCCAGGTTGAATCGGTGGTAAATAAGGCGAATGCAATGTTGGCATTCATTTCTAGAGGATTAGAGTATAGGAGCAGGGATGTGATGTTGAGGCTCTATAAGGCACTGGTAAGACCTCACTTGGAGTACTGTGGGCAGTTTTGGGCTCCTTATTTAAGAAAGGATATGCTAACATTGGAAAGGGTTAAGAGAAGATTCACTAGAATGACTCCGGGAATGAGAGGGTTAACATATGAAGAACGTTTGTCTGCTCTTGGACTGTATTCCTTGGAGTTTAGAATTATGAAGGGGGACCTCATAGAAACATTTTGAATGTTGAAAGGCATGGACAGAGTGGATGTGGCAAAGTTGATACCCATGATGGGGGAGTCTAGTACGAGAGGGCATGACTTAAGGATTGAAGGGTGCCCATTTAGAACAGAGATGCGAAAAAATTTTTTTAGCCAGAGGGTGGTGAATCTATGGAATTTGTTGCCACAGGTGGCAGTGGAGGCCAAGACTTTGGGTGTATTTAAGGCAGAAATTGATAGGTACCTGAGTAGCCAGGGCATCAAAAGTTATGGTGAGAATGCGGGGGAGTGAGACTAAATGGGAGAATAGTACAGCTCATGATAAAATGGCAGAACTGACTCGATGGGCCAAATGGCTGATCGCTGCTCTCTTGTCTTATGGTCTTATGATACGAAGATAGGTGGAGGGGAATGTAGTGCTGAGGAAGCAATGTGATTGTAGAAAGACTTAGACATATTAGAAGAATGGCCAAAAAAGTGGCAGATGGTATACAGTGTTGGAAAATATATGATAATGCTTTTTGGTAAAGGGCACAAAAGTGCAGACTACTGTCTATATGAGGAGAAAATTCAAACATCAGAGGTGTTAGGAGTCCCCATGCAAGACTCCCAGAAGGTTAATTTACAGGTTGAGTCTGTGGTAAAGAAGGCAAATGCAATGTTGGCATTCATTTCACAAGGAATAGAATATAAAAACAAGGAGATTATGTTGAGTCTTTATAAGACACTGATAAGGCCGCATTTGGAGTATAGTCAACAGTTGTGGGCCCCATGTCTCAGAAGGGATGTATTGTCTTTGGAGAGAGTCCAGAGAAGGTTCGCGAGGATGATTCTGGGAATGAAGGGGTTAACATATGAGGAGCGTTTGGCAGCTTTAGGCCTGCACTCACTGGAATTTGGAAGAATGCGGGGGGATCTCATTGAAACCTACCGAATGTTGAAAGGACTAGATAAGGTGGATGTAGGCAGGATGTTTCCTATGGTGGGGGTATCCAGAACTAGAGGGCACAACCTCAAAATTGAGCGGGAAACCTCTTAGAACAGAGGAAAGGAAGAATTTTTTTAGCCGGAGGGTAGTGAATCTGTGGAATGCTCTGCCACAGACAGTTGTGGAGGCCAAGTTCGTGAGTATATTTAAAGTGAAAATTGATAGTTTCCTGATTAATCAGGGCATCAAAGGTTATGGTGAGAAAGCAGGTACTGTATATAAGGTTGAGTGGGATCCAGAATCAGCCATGATGGAATGGCAGAGCAGACTTGATGGGCTGAATGGCCTAATTCTGCTCCTATATCTTATGGTCTTATGGTTGACTATCCTGAATCTGCCCTGTCTACCCAAATATTTATATATATGGTCCCTTTGAATACCTTCCAATAACTTTCCCACTGCTGATATCAGGCTCTCCAGCCTATAAATTCCTGGCTTAATTTGACGTGCTAAGAGACAACATATGCCCTAGGAATCTCGTGTGATTTCAATCCTGGATTTAAGGCACGAGGCCACTTTTTTTGTGTCACAATGGCGCAAAAATCTGTCATTTCCAAGATGTCTAATGTCTGATTTTAATATCCAAACATTCATCTGTAGTTTCTCAGAATCAATTTGCTCAGTGTAGTTGTGACTAGGGTTTTGATTTAGTCGAATTGACATAGACCTATTGACTGTGCAATGCTTTTTGTTCAATACTTCAGACCTATCTTTCTGTGTCTTTTGAGACATCAAGATTGTCAGGTCATTTTTCAAAGCACATTACTTAAATGGCCTACTGTGTCACAACCACGGCCTCAGCTACAGAGTCTCACAGGAGGGCAACTGAAAGAATGCTCATGAGAATGCACATTCCAGCCAATCTGGGATTCTTGGTGGTTCTATTTAACTCCCTTACTTCTGGAATACTGTTCTGGTGACCTCACTACAGGAAGGATGTGGATACTATAGAGAGAGTGCAGAGGAGATTTACAAGGATGTTGCCTGGATTGGAGGAAGTACCTTATGAGAATAGGTTGAGTGTACTTGGTCTTTTCTCCTTGGAGTGACGGAGGATGAGAGGTGACCTGATAGAGGTGAATAAGATGATGAGAGGCATTGATTGTGTGCTTAGCCAGATGCTTTTCTCCAGGGCTGAAATGGCTAACACGAGGGGGTGTAGTTTTAAGGTGCTTGGAAATAGGTACAAGGGGGATGTCAGGGGTAAGTTTTTCACACAGACAGTGGTGGATGCATGGAATGCACTGCCAACGACAGTGGTAGAGGTGAATACAATGGGATCTTTTAAGAGACTCTTAGATAGGTACATGGAGCTTAGAAAAATAGAAGGCTATGCCGTAAGGAAATTCTATGCAGTTTCCAGAGAAGGTTACATGGCCAGCACAACACCGTGGGCCAAAGGGCCTGTAATGGGTGGTAGGTTTCTATATTCTAACATTCCTGTTGCCCCTCTGGACCTGTAGAGTGGCATCAGGTTTGGCAGGTGTCTTGTCAACAATAACGTTTTTGGTATGGCTCTGGGACTGTGTAGTAGCATCAGGTTTGGTAGGTGTCTTGTCTAGGAAAGACATTCTCATTTTCCGATGTCACATTCCTGTCAGTGACGTGATCATCACTGAGAGGTAAGTCCGGTGACTGCAATGTGTCCATCTTGTTGAACGCAATTGACTCAGATGTGTCCTTCGGTTGGGCATCCAGTATCTGGTCCACAGGATGTCTCCATGTCTGATCTCCAACATCTACTGTATATGTCAGTGGTCCAGTTCTTGTTGCTATCCTACCACTTTTCCACTTGGTAATCATGCGCTAGGACTTCCTGTCCATTCTCAAAGCTCCTTTCTGTTTCACTTGGCAACCAGCTGAACTTTTTATTCTGTATTTCCCTCCAGAAGTCTGGTTTCAGGAGGTCTATGCGAGATCTCGGATTCCTGCTCATGAACTGCATTGTAGGTGTTCTTCGCATGAACAGAGTTCCAATACCACAAAAAGGAAGGTGTCGACCTTGTGCTGTGGAGAAATGTCATCCTTGTCCATCATTTTAAAGGACTTCTTGAAGGTTTGGGATAAACCTTTCAGCTTACTCATTCTTTGCTGGTGATGAGGAGCTGACTTGAAATGTCTGATGACATTTTTCTTCATGATCAGTCGGAATTCTTCTGATGTGTATTGTGGTCTGTTGTCACTCACAATTTGTTCTAATAAGCCATTTCTGGCAAAGATAGTCCTCAGAGTGGAGGTAGTCTTTGCTGAGATGGTTGACTTCGTTGGTATAACCTAAAGCCACTTCAAATGAGAATCCACAACGATCAAAGACATGGAGTCCATGAATGAGTCAGCACAGTCAATATGTACTCTTCGCCATGGTGAAGATGGCTACTTCCATGCATGTAATGCCTTTGTGGGTGCATTTTGAACTTTTTGGCATCCCAAACAGGATTTTGGCCAAGTCTTTGAACTGTTTATCTACTCCCTTCTCAAACACCTTCTCATTAGCATTAAGCAGCTGATTCGTGCTACCATTTGGGCTGCCAGTGTTGATGCCACACTGAGGAATTTGTTTGAGTGCCAGCCTAGTTGGATTTCTCTCAACCGTTCACATCTGAAAAGTGTGAGCCCTCCTCTCTTTAAGACATAAAGCTCTAACTGTTGTATTTAGCCTCCTTGACCCTGTCTGCATGTTTTTATGGATTGGGTCGTTGCCACATGATAGCACGAGCAGGACTACAGGTGTACCTAATAAAGTGGCCACTGAGTGTATATTGCCAAGCCGCTGAAGCATTGCAGTAAAAATTTACAGAATGATTTCTCCAAAAAAAAACTCAACAGCTGGGTCTGCTTGCTCAAACAAACAGCAAAACTCTGAGAAATAAGTGAATGCAGTTTTTTTTTAAAAAATGAGGGGTTGGCAAGGTAAGCATAGAGACCTTAAACGCAAACAACAATCCCTTACTCACTCTTCCTTCAGTTAGTCCTGACGAAGGGTCTCAGCCTGAAACGTCGACTGCACCTCTTCCTACAGATGCTGCTTGGCCTGCTGCGTTCACCAGCAACTTTGATGTGTGAAGCATAGAGACCTTCTCAGTTACAGGCAAGTCAAAGATTTTGGGGCTCCAGTTGTCAAAATAGTCACCTCTAAAGACAAGAAAGCATTAACCAGAAACTTCTTTTATTCAGAGGGTGTTTCCAAAGTGGATCTTGCCACCACAAATTGTTGAAAAAAAGTAAGTCTTTCCAGTAATAGGCTTAGATATAAGCTTGAGTGGAGCAGAAATAATATCAAGCCCCAAGCCTGTAGAACTGTATGGAAGTTAACAATCCTTGATTGGAGGGCTGGGGGTGGGAGTGCGGGGTGCTGCGGCATCCCTTGACTCAAGGGACTGTAGTATTATATCATTGTTAGATGAGGGTGCCCTTAGTTAACCATGGGCTGGAATATCCCTTGCCATCCCACAATTATCAGTCAGTCTGGTGTATCACTGGCTGTCATAACACCATCAGTCTGGAGTGAACCAGTCAGTCCTGTCACAATAAGGCCGGGCTATCCTGTAACTATTAGGATGCTGTGTACCCATTACACTGGGAATGTCCTGTACCCATTACACTGGGCTGCCCTGTACCCATTACACTGGGATGTCCTGCATTCATCGGGCTGGACTATCCTGTAATCAGCAGACTGCTCTATCCTGTAACGGAGATCTAAGCACCGGGCCGGATTGAAAAGATCGGCACAGCAAGGAGTGAGTCAATTCAGATCGCAGCTGGAAGCAGCAGAATCCGATGTCTGGATGGAGAGTTAAGCACCTGGCCAGATCTAAAAGGTCAAGGTGTAGGGGCCCGAGGTGAGGTGCAGGCCAATTAAGGTCATTGCTCCACTTTTGTTTGACTCTGCACTGAACTTTGTGTCTGGACCTCTCTTTGCAGACTTCAGTTCAGAAACACTATTCGCTTGCAGTTACTATTTGCATGTTGTTTAATTTTTCTTTGCACATTGAGTGTTCGACAGTCTTTTTTATGGGTTATTTTATTCTTTTATTGTCTTAAGGGCAGGATGTGTTTTTTAAAATTCTCTGCTCATTTGGTGTTAGACAGACTGTATATATATATATATATATATATATATATATATATATATATATATATGGTTTGTTTTGGCTTTCTTTGTATTGTGGCTGCCTGTTAGGGGATGAATCTCGAGGTTCTACAATGTATACAATACTTTGACAATGCAGTTTGAACCTTTGAACTTTAATCAACATCATTCTTACAGGGGATTCTCATAATGAAACAGACACACCACAGCACACTTCTCAATCACGTTCATTTCCAGTAGCTTCTGTGAGTTACTTAGGTTACATCCAAAAGAATGGCTACCTCTTGTTCATGGGAAATGGGAAATGGGAAAGCTGCGATACAAGTCTATTTTGACTGTCTTTACCATAACTGTTTACTATTCAACTGAAGAAAGTACACTTATTCTTGTAACTGGCACAGCCAACAATCTGGTTTGCCATTTCCTGAAATCTTTCCAGCACTTCTCCAAGTATTCCCTTAACCAACTTTACAAGTTCACTTATCAGCTTCTTCCTCTAATGTCACAAAATATTAGAGGCAGCCACAGTGGCATAGAACATAACCTGTGCTGTATCACTAAACAAATAAATGATAACTTTGCTGGACCTTTCTGAAAACTTGCTGCACACTTGTTAAACTTACTGATAGTATTTGAGCTTCCAAACCTTTCTCTTACAATAAGTCAAGGACTTACAAACAAGACATTTCAGTCCACCACTGTAATTCCCCTTTTCATTACCTCAAATCAAAGATCTGTAGAACCCTGTCTACTGTAGTGGAGGGGAAGCTGTGCGTGAAATATATAGAAGACAACCTCTGTAGGCAAGACATACGTATTTTTACCATACAGTGGGGCCTGCTGAGTGTCTAAATCAAACTTCAAGTGACAAATGAAGCTCTGAACTTCAGCAGATAAAATAGGGAAGTACTGTAGAATGAAACATCCCGCTGCATGATGTAATCCATGTTGCTGTTTAAAATGCGTGGAGGAAGAGCTAATAAGAACCAAGAAAGTGTGAAGTGGTTGTTGTAGCGTGGATGAAATCACCAGAGAGACAGAGTCACTGGTAGATACAAAGCAGCTTCTTTATTCAACACAACAAGGTACAGCAGGCATCATACGGACGGAGACACTTTCGGTAGAAAGGTCTGCTAGCCCAATGTGGGCTCGATATTTATATGCCAAACACAAAAGGCAATCGCGACTTAAAAAATTATAGACAATGCTTTCTTTTGAAGTTACATACAAAACATCATACCTTCTGACTTCATCCTTTCCTCCTGACACCAATATGTCTGGGTTGGTGCTCACAGCCTTTAGGAGTGCAAGTCAAATCCATGAAACATTTATTTGGTATTTTACGTGCTAACATAGAGGACAATTAATATTTAGAAAGTATGAATAAGGCTGTCTTCAAAACTACAGCATCTGGTCAAACTACGGCGTCAGCAGCGTCGGGTATTCACAGCTTTTAGGAAATGCATTGTTATGAACTCAATCCACAGTACTTTGTCAAACAGAAGACTCATGGCCAGAGTCATTTAAGTGTAAATGAATCATCTACCCAAAAACCCACTCTAACAGTGGTACAGACAGACTTAATAACAATAGTTTAAAAGGCAGTTTGACAAGTAGGTAAATATTCAGCAAGGTATGAGGGTTAAATTCCTCTTCTTCAACACTGAGGGCTTAGAAGCTATTGGTCAGACTGCACTTGGAGTATTGTGAATAGTTCAGGACCAGCAAGCATCTAACAATGCCCAACTTCTGACTTCACTCCCCCTCCCTCAACCCCACCCACACACCTTTCCCCTTACCTGGTTTGACCAGTCATCTGCCAGACTTGTACACAATAAGACCATTGACCATAAGACACAGGAGCAGTATTAGGCAATTTGGCCCATCGAATATGCTCCACTATTCAATCATGGCTGATCCTTTTCTCCCTTCCTCAACCCTACTCCCCGGCATTCTCCCCATTACCTTTGATGCTGTGTCCAATCAAGACCCTATCAATCTCTGCCTTAAATACGCCTGGCCTGACCTCCACAGCTGCCGGTGGTAACAAATTCCATAAATTCAACATCTTCTAGCTAAAGAAATTTCTCTGCATCTCTGTTTTAACTCTTACATACTGTTCGGGTCAAATTTGACCCGTTTTGACATTTGACAGCAGTAAAACACAGGTAAAACCACATAGGCATACTGGGGGTCCGCATGAAGTTAGTGAACCCTCTCGACCATCGGGGAGTATCTATTGCTCTTCGCATGTTTCCGGAGCAGCACTGGCCCCGGGGACGTCAGCCACGTTGGTAGGGTGGTCCCAGTGGTCGACTTTCTGGGAAAAGAAAAGAGCCGCTCATGAGTGGTGGCATTGGTGGCTGTGCATAACAGGGAGCGGATGGAGTGGAGTGCCTCGGGAAGGACCTCCTGCCAGCGGGAGACCGGCAGTCCGTTTGACCTGAGGGCTAAGAGTGTGGCTTTCCACACTGTGCCATTCTCCTTCTCCACCTGTCCATTCCCCCCGGGATTATAGCTCGTGCTCCTACTAGTTGCAATTCCCCTAGCCAGCGAGTATTGGCGCAGCTCGTCACTCATAAATGAGGACCCTCTGTCACTGTGGATATAGCATGGGTATCCGAACAGAGTGAAGAGCTTGCACAGGGCTTTTATAACTGACGTGGTAGTGGTGTCGGGGCAGGGGATGGAGAAGGGGAACCGCGAGTACTCGTCGGTAACGTTAAGAAAGTACACATTGCGGTCGGTGGAGGGAAGGGGGCCCTTAAAGTCAACACTCAGTCACTCAGAGGGGCGGGTGGCCTTGATTAGTTGTGCCTTTTCGGGTCGGTAGAAGTGCGGTTTGCACTCTGCGCAGACTTGGCAGTCCCTGGTCATCATCCTGATCTCCTCAAGGGAGTAAGGCAGGTTCCAGGCTTTCACGAAGTAGAAAAGTCGGGTGACCCCCGGATGGCAAAGATCTACATGTAGTGCGTATAGCCGGTCGATCTGCGCGCTGGCGCACGTTCCCTGGGATAGGGCATCGGAGGGCATGTTGAGCTTCCCAGGCCTGTACATGATGTCATAGTTGAAGGTGGAGAGTTCAATTCTCCACCTCAGAATTTTATCATCTTTGATTTTGCCCCGCTGTTGGTTACTAAACATGAATGCGACTGAGCGCTGGTCAGTTAGCAGGGTGAACTTTTTGCTGGCAAGATAGTGCCTCCAGTGCCTAATAGCTTCCACTATGGCCTGGGCCTCTTTCTCCACCGCGGAGTGCTGAATTTCAGAGCCTTGAAGGGTACGGGAGAAGAACGCCACCGTTCTTCCTGCCTGGTTGAGGGTAGCAGCCAGCGCGAAGTCAGAGGCATCACTCTCTACTTGGAAGGGAATGGCCTCATCCACCGCATGCATTGCTGCTTTGGCAATGTCCCCTTTTATGCGGCTGAAGGCCG
Source organism: Mobula birostris (assembly GCF_030028105.1). Classification (NCBI taxonomy): domain Eukaryota; kingdom Metazoa; phylum Chordata; class Chondrichthyes; order Myliobatiformes; family Myliobatidae; genus Mobula; species Mobula birostris. The sequence goes on from NC_092388.1 coordinate 31,987,688, forward strand.
CGCGGGCCTCAGCTGAGAGGGGGAATGTGGTGGACTTGACCAGGGGGCGGGCCTTGTCTGCGTAGTTAGAGACCCATTGGGCGTAATATGAAAAGAAGCCCAGGCACCTTTTGAGGGCTCTGAGGGTGTTGGGAAGAGGGAGTTGCAACAAGAGGCGCATACGGTCGGGGTCAGGGCCAATGACTCCATTCTCCCCGACACACCCAAGGATAGCAAGTCGGGTGGTCCCAAACACACACTTGTCCTTGTTATAGGTGAGATTGAAAGCATTGGCTGCTTGGAGAAATTTTTGGAGGTTGTTGTTGTGATCCTGCTGGTCGTGACCGCAGATGGTGATGTTATCCAGATATAGGAACATGGCCTTCAGTTGGCACTGGTCCACCATCCGGTCCATTGCCCTCTGGAAGACAGATACACCATTCATGACACCAAAGGGGGCGGGCAGGAAGTGATAAAGCCTGCCATCCGCCTCGGAGGCTGTGTAAGGGCGGTCCTTCCGGTGGATGGGGAGCTGATGGTAAGTGGATTTTAGGTCTATAGTTGAGTACACCTTGTACTGTGCTATCTGATTGACCATATCTGTGATGCGGGGTAGAGGGTACATGTCGAGCTGCGTGAACCGATTGATGGTTTGGCTATAGTCTACGACCATCCTATTTTTTCTCCCCGTTCTGAACAACGACCGCCTGCGCCCTCCAAGGACTTGTGCTTGCCTCAATGACCCCCTCCCTGAGCAGCCGCTGCACCTCCGACTTAATGAAGGCTCTGTCCCCCGCGCTGTACCTCCTGCTTTTAGTTGCCATAGGTTTACAGTCGGGGGTCAGGTTGGCAAACAGCAGTGGGGGAGGGATCTTGAGGATGGAGAGGCCGCAAGTGGTGTCGGTAGTGCGGCAGTTGGCATGGTGTTGGGTGGGATGTACGGGTCGGTGTGAGTGTGTGGTCAGTAGTGGGGTATGTGACGTATTTCTACAAAACTGGGGATTTATGACAGTGATTGGTGGGAGGAGCCCATCAGGGATCTGTGGGAGGAGCCACAGGGGCAGTCAGCAGAGGGGCGTGTCCAGACAGGTAACCCAGTTACAACATATATATATATATATATATATATGGTTTACCACACCATGCATTTTCCAACATTGTATTTCATTTGCCACTTTCTTGCCCATTCTCCTAATCCGTCTGTCCTTCTGCATCCTTCCTGTTTCCTCAACACTACCTGCCCCTCCACCAATCTCCATTTCATCTGCAAACCTAGCAACAAAGTCATCTATTCCATCATCTAAATCATTGATATACTGCATAAAAAGCAGTCCCACCACTGACCTCTGCAGAACACTACTAGTCTCTGTCAGCCAATCAGAAAAGGATCCTTTTCTTCCCATTTGCTGCCTCCTATCAATCAGCCAATGCTCTAGCCATGTCAGTAACTCTCCTGTAACACCATGGGCTCTTAACTTGGTAAGCAGCCTCATGTATGGCACCTTGTCAAAGGCCTTCTGAAAGTCCAAATATACAACATCCACTGAATCCCATTTATCTATCCTACTTATAAGCTCCTCAAAGAATTCTAACAGGTTCGCTAGGCAAGATTTTCCGTTAAGGAAACCGTGCCGACTTTGTCCTATGTTGTCCTGTGTCACCAAATATTCCATAAACTCATCCTTAACCAATGACTCCAACATCTTCCCAACCACTGAGGTCAGGTTAACTGGCCTATAATTTCCTTTCTGCTGCTTCCCTCCTCTCTTTAAGAGTTGAGTGACATTTACAATTTTCCACTCCTCTGGCATCATGCTAGAGTCCAATGATTTTTCAAAGATCATTACTAATGCCTCCACAATCTCTACCACTACCTCTTTCAGAACCCTAGGGTGCAGTTTATCTGGTCCGGGTGACTTATTTACCTTTAAGTCTTTCAGCTTTTAGAGCATCTTCTCCCTTGCAATAGTAACTGCACTCACGTCTCTTTCCTCACACATCTGGCACACTGCCAGTGTCTTCCTCAGTGAAGACTGAGGCACAGTACTCATTTAGTAATCAACCATCTCCTGAGCTCCCATTATTCCTCCAGCCTCATTTTCTAGCAATCCTATATCTCTCTTTTTGTTTTTTTACATACTGGACAAGGCTCTAACTGTCCAGCTTAATATTGTTTGCTAGCTTACTTTCATATTTCATCTTTTCCCTCCTAATGATTCGTTTAGTTGCTCTCTGTAGTTTTTAAAAGCTTCCCAATCCTCTATCTTTCTGCTAATTTTTGCTTTGTTATATGGGCTCTCTTTTGATTTTACATTAGCTTTGACTTCCCTTGTCAGCCATGGTTGTACTATTTTGCCATTTGAGTATTTCTTCATGTTTGGCATACATCTATCCTGCACCTTCCTCATTTTCCCAGAAACTCACACCATAGCTGCTCTGCTGTCATGCCTGCCAGCATCTCCTTCCAATTTACTTTGGCCAACTCCTCTCTCATACCACTGTAATTTCCTTTACTCCACTGAAATACTGCTACATCAGACTTTACTTCCTCCCTATCAATTTTCAAGTTGAACTCAATCATATTGTGATCACTGCCTCCTAAGGGTTCTTTTACCTTAAGCTCTTTAATCACCTTCGGTTCATTATGTAACACCCAATACAGTACAGCTGATCCCCTAGTAGGCTCAACAGCAAACTGCTCTGAAAAGCCATCTCATAAGCATTCAACAAACTCACTCTCTTGAGATCCATTACCAACCTGGTTTTCCCAATCGACCTGCATGTTGAAATCTTCCATGACTATCATAATGTTGCCCTTTTCATACACCTTTTCTATTTCCCGTTATAATCTGTAGTCCACATGCCAGCTACTGTTGGGAAGCTCATAGATAACTGCCATCAGGGTCCCTTTACCCTTGCAGTTTCTTAACTCAACACACAAGGACTCAACTTCTTCCAATCCTATGTCACATCTTTCTACTGACTTAATGCCATTTTTGACCAGCAAAACCATACCATCTTATCACCCTCTCCAATATAATGTGTAACCTTGGACATTCAGCTCCCAACTATAACTATGCTTCAGCCATGATTCAGTGATGGCCACAACATCACACCTGACAATCTGTAATAGTGTAACAAGATCATCCACCTTATTTCTTATACTCCATGCATTGAGATATAACACTTCGAGTACTGTGCTTGTTACCCTTTTTGATTCTGCATTCCTAATGCACTGATACTCACCCTGCTGGCTGCAATTTTGTCCTATCATCTGCCTGCCCTTCCTGACAGTCTGACTGCACGCTATCTTTGTTTTTTTACCAACAGTCCTATCCTGCGTCCCTTCACTCTGGTTCCCACCCCGCCCCCTGCCCCGCCAAATTAGTTTAAACCTTCCACCGCAGCTCTTATGAACCTGTCTGCAAGAATATTGGTCCTCTCGGGTTCAGGTGAAACCCATCACTTTTAAACAGGTCATACCTCCCCCAGAAGAGATCCAGTGATCCAAGAACCTGAAGCCCTGCCCCCTGCACCAGATTCACAGCCATGCATTTATCTACCAAATCATCCCGTTTCTACCCTCTCTGGCACATAGCACAGGCAGCAATCTGGAAATTACTACCCTGGAGGCCCTGCTTCTCAGCTTTCTGCCTAGCTCTAAATTCACTTTTCAGGACCTCTTTGCTCTACCTTCCTATGTCATGGGTGCCAAGATGTACCAATTCATCTGGCTGCTCTCGCTCCCCCTCCAGAATGCTGTGGATGCGATCCAAGACGTCCCTGACCCTGGAACCTGGGAGGCAACGTACCATCTGAGTGTCCTGTTCACGTCCACAGAATCTCCTGTCTGTTCCCCTGATTATCGAGTCCCCTATCACTACCACTCCCCTCTTCTCCGTCTTCCTTCTGCACCTTGGATCCATGCTCATTGCCAGTAACCTGGTCTCTGCGGCATTCCCCTGGGAGGTCATCCCCCACAACAGTATCAAAAATGGTATGCATATATACTGTGCCAATGTCCACAGGGGTGCTCTGCGTTAGATGCCTATTCACATTTCCACTTCTCTTGACAGTCACTCAGCTACTCGCCTCCTGCAACTTAGGGGTGACTACTTCCCTGTGACTCTGATTGATTATCTTCTCACTCTCCCATACAAACTGAAGTTCATCCAGCTGCTGCTCCAGATCCCTAATACAGTCTTCAGGGAGCTGCAGCCAGATGCACTCCACGCAGATGTAGTTCCCTGGGAGACTCCGGGTCTCCCAAGACTCCAACATCCAGCATGCAGAACACACAATGTCCATTTGCTTCACTAGGTACAGTAAGAGAGAAAAAAAAAGAAACCATAACAGAAGCTTACCCACAACCAACACCTCTTCTGAGCTGAAGCTTCCTTTGCGTCAAAGCCTGACACTCCTACTCTCACCACTGGCCTACTCCCTTCTATACTTTTAAACAGGCGTTGCCAACCTATAAGCCTGCTCCTGCCATTGAACGGGCTGCTAGAATGCCCTCCTCCCACCTTCTTATTCTGGCTTCTTCCCCCGTGCATTCCAGTCCTGATGGAGGGTGAAGCAGCTTGAAACGCTGATTGTTTTTCCTTCTCCATAAGTCCTACCCGACCTGGTGAGTTCCTCCAGCATTTTGTGTGCGAAGTCCTGTAGATATTCAGTAGGTCATGGAGCACCAGTGAAGAGGAAAACAGGAGGATGGCCAAGGAGGGGAAAGAGTAGAAACAGGGAGAACAAGCCCGCTGCTTCTGTAAGGAGTTTGTGCATTCTCCCCATGACTGAGTGGGTTCCTATCAAGTGCTCCAGCTTTCTCCTACAGTCCAAAGATGGATCAGCTGGATGGTAAGATGTCTGGCCATAAGTTGTGCATGATGAGTCTAGGGTTATATCAAGGGCTGCTGTGTGGCATGGCTTGAAAGGCCAAAAGGGCCTATTCCACGCTGTATCCCAATAAATAAATAAACAAACAAACACACACAGAAATAAACGAACAAACAGATAGGTAGATTGATAGATGGATAAAAATAAAGAAGTCAACCTGATGTTCCACCCAGTCCTGCCATTTTACTTATTAACCTGATTAGTGAAGGTGGGACTCCTCTGTAACTTATGAACATATGCATGTTGGAGTTCAGATACTCCATGATGTACTAATTGCAATTATAATCTGGTCTCTGCTCCCTCGTCGGATCAAGGCAGACAGCAGAAGATCCTGAACTAGAAGAGAACAATTACGGTGTTTAATTTACATTTCCTGCCACTTGGGCAGGAAAATCCTATCAGTTAACATTCTTGAGTGAAATTGAATGATTCTCTGCCAAATAAATTTCTACCCAGAGTCACTACTAGTCATCTATTTGCACCTGTGTGTTCACCAGACATACCACTAATGTGGTTAGATTCATTTGTGCTTGGTCCAACTAGGTCAACACTTGTCTATAGTTGCTCACAGTTTTGTTACACAGTAAAGGTTAAAATAACATACAATCATAAATACAAGAGATTCTGCAGATGCTGAAAATCCAGAGCAACACATACAATTAGCTGGAGGAACTCAGTAAGTCAGACAGCATCTATGGAAAAAAATAAGCAGTCAATTCTTCGGGCCAAGATCCTTCATCAGGACTAGAAAGGAAGAGAAAAGATGCCACGATAAGAAGGTGGGGGGAGGGGAAGCAGAGTGAACTGGAAGGTGATAGGTGAAGCTAGATGGGTGGGGGGGTTGAAGTTGGGAAGTGATAGGTAGAAAAGGTAAAGGATGAAGAAGAAGGAATAGAATAGGAAAGGAGAATGGGAAGGAGGAGGGGCACCCAGGGAAGGTAATGGCAGATGAGGAAAAAAGGTGTGAAGCCAATGAGGGAAATTGAAGAGAGGAAGCGTAACACAGAATCTGATTTTTTTTCAGATTTAAACAGAAGCTCAATGTGTCAGTTAACTGGTGGTTGGAAACAAAACAAGAGAGCCCATATATGAAACTATAGAGAAAAAAAAAAGAGTATTCTTCTGTAATATTTTTGCAGTCCTGGTCGAAGGAATACGATCAAAGAGGTAATGTTGAGTTTCTGCATACAATAATTGAAATGTATGTATTGTATAACTTTCAGATGAGTTCTAGCTAATTTGTAAATGTTTGTTGGCATTGTCCTTAAATAGTATCTGCTTGCTAAGATGAACAGATAAAGATTTGGCTTTGTTTATTCACGGTCACAGATTTTTCTTGAGAGTATGCAGAATTTGTCCACAGATCTTATCATGATATATGATGTTATTGCTCAAGATGGAGTAAAAAGTGATCAGATTTGTTATGATCCTCAGATATTTGCTGTGCATGGCAGTGTAGTTGATTTGGCATTTAAGATCATCAAAATAAGCTTTGCGAGAATATTGTCTGTGAATATTGCCAAACCACAAATCTCTGTAATTTTCTCCATAAACATTACAGCTCTCCCTTATTAAGATATTCTTTAAAATCGATTTATGTGGCCAAATTCATAGTAATCTGTCCTAATACCTCCTTATATGGTACAGTTTCAGCTCCCTGAAGGTGTTTCTCTAGGTAATAAGGAATCTTAGTAAGTGGAAATTTTTAGATTATGAGAACACTCAGTCCTAGTTTATTGTCATTAGAAATGCATGCATGCATTAAGAAATGATACAATGTTCCTCCAGAGTGATATCACAGAAAAACAGGACAAACCAAAGACTAACACTGACAGAGCCACATAATTATAACATATAGTTACAGCAGTGCAAAGCAATACCAACATTTGATAAAGAACAGACCATGGGCAGGGTAAAAAAAAGTCTCAAAGTCCCGAGTCGATCGACTCCCGAGTCCCCGATAGCAGGTGGCAAAGGGAGAAAATCCCTGCCATAAACCTCCAGGCACCGACAACTGCCGATGCATTGGAAGCACCCGACCACAGCCGACACTGGGTCCGTCCGTCCGAAAACTTCGAACCTCCAACCAGCCCCTCCGATTCGGTATCCCGAGCGCCATCCTCTGCCGAGCGCCTTCGACCTCGTTCCGGCTGCCAAAACAAGCAAAGCCGAGGATTCAAGGCCTATTCCTCCAGAGATTCCGGACCACACAGTAACAGTAGCAACGAAGTGGGCATTTCAGAAGTTTCTTCAAGTGTTCCTCCGTACTCTCATGTCTGTCTCCATCAAATCAGAATTGTGTACTGTCCCCTACTTGACAAATAACAGATATCATTCACCGGAGAGGCCGCGCGCACTGCGTCGCGCCGCCATCTTCTCCTCCTCCTCTTCATATTTATTCATATTTTGAAATTTTACAGCCTCGGTTTGCCTCAAAAGAAATTGAATCATTGATAAAATTATTGGTGGAATTGTAACAACAGATTTCAGTACTTTGCTGCCTCCTCTATCTATGATGAGAAAGTATAATGCATTTATAATAAGAGTTATTTTTAATGACAGTAAAATTTAAATACTGGCAATGTTTATGTATCTTGTTTGAAGCTTTACTTGTCCGATACATAGGGTATTTCAAGATACTCTGCAGCCAGAAGTCTTTCTCTTTTTCAATTTGCTTGCAGCTTTTTCAGTTGCTTGATGAACAAGAGTGGCAATGAGACTGGCTTGTGAAGTTTACTGTAAAATGGAGTCAAGGACAGAGTTATTGTTGAGGAGTTTCTATAAGTGTTACCACCAGTATTAATTGACTGTGCTTTGTCCTTTTTAAGTTCACTTCCATTCCTGGCTCTCAATAGATTGGACCTTGAAGGGTCTGGGTCGTGTCTGGCCTTGACAAAGCATAAGAATCCACTTCTGTTCTTTAAGTCACAGATATTCTGTTGGACCTCAACATTCAGTTGTCGGTACAGGTCTTCCTTTTCCTATGGTCAGAGTTGGGTTTCCAAACTAAAACAATCTGTATAATATAAATTAGCTCATATATCTCCTTGCAATTCTCATCAAGACAGCCCTGATGTCCTTTTGTAAAAGGCACGGACTCTCTACATGGGTGTATTTTAGAGTAGACTGTTTACCCTAGGGTCATCTTTTGACTGATCATCAAGAAATCTTGGCTGTGTTGGTTGAGAAACAGTTGCAAATTCAAAGCCTTCTCTATCTGGGACATGAAGGACATGCCACAGACTTCAGTGTCATAATACTAACAACATATTTGTGAAAGGAGAACACTCTGCAGCAACAATTCCTGCAACAGCATTGGAATCTTCCTGCTGCCTGTCACAGGGTCATTCCTAATTGCTGGAGAGCTGCTTCTTGAATTGTATTATCGATTGTGTTCATCCAGAGCAGACTTTCTCAACCTTTATGCCTTGGAGGAAACCTTGAAATAATTTTCAGGTCTCAGGGAACGCCTGTGTAAAAAATTATTATATGTACAGCTCACGGTAAGTTAGAGTGATCAGTAAGTTGTAGATATAATAATCCAAAAATAATTGTCAATGCTATTTGGAGTAGAGAATGAATTTTTAGCCAACCTTTCTTGCTTTTGCTGCAGAAGTACTCAATTCTGGGTTGAACTTGAGATGAGTACACATGGATTTCATCTTCACTGAAATGAGATGATTTCTATCATTACTCTTGATGTTTGTTAAACAAGAAAAAGCTTGCTCACACATGTAAGAAGTTGAAAACTGCAGCAAAATCTTCATTGCTTTCTTATGAACACAGGATACTCTTATTTCACTTGTCCAGGGGCAGGTCAGTAAATCTTATCTTGAGTGCATGATCAGAATGCAGCTCACAAAGTTTTCCACTTCTCTCAAAGTCAAATTCTCAGTCTGAGCAGAAGATTCAGAGAAAGTCTCCCTCACCCAGTAATACACTTGTGTTGAAAGGGAGAAAAACCCTGTTCAATTTTGTTCTGCAGGTGTTCTTCTAGGTGGTATTCAACAAGACTTGAGACTTTCTGATATCCTTCCTCACTCTCACATCCAAGCAGCAGTGGAAACATTTCAAGATTTCTTTTTGCAACATGAGTTTTCCAAGGAGTCAGTTTCCATTTAAATCCAAGAATCTTATCACTTGGAGTCAGAACATTTTCTCTAGGGCTTTGCAGAGACTTGTTCAACTGGTTCATATGATGAAAAATGCCTGCTAAGTGGGCTAGTTTCTGCAGCCATTCTTCATCTTCAAAGCTCTCAGCAAAATCTAGCCTACTATTTTCTTGAAAGTACTCCTACAATTCACCTTTCAGCTCAAACGCCCTGTTGAGAACTCTTCCTCTGCTAAGCCACCGAATTTCTGTATGTAGCAGGAGATTGGTGTACTCTTCGTCCAGGTTTTCACACTGCCTTTTAAACATTCTTGAGTGAACTGGTCTTTGTTTCACAAAGTTAACCATTTTTGTAGCATCATCCACAACTTCTTCCATTTCACCTCCAAGAGTTTTTGACATCAGCACCTCTGTGAAGAAAGCAGTGTGAGGTGACAACACAACTAACGTTCCAAGCCTACACTGGTATCAACTACACTCACATGGGTCCTAGCTATGCCTCTCTTTTTGTTGGCTATGTGGAAAAGTATGTTTAAAGCCTAAACTGGTATAAACTACACTCGCATGGGTCCTAGCTATGCCTCCCTTTTTGTCCGATACATGGAAAAATCCATGTTTTAAGCCTACACTGGTATCACTCCCTAACTTTTCCTATGCTACATCGACAACTGCATTGGTGCTTCTTCCTGCACCCATGCGGAGGTCGTCGACTTCATCACCTTTGCCTCCAACTTCCACCCTGCCTGTGTCATCGGGGAGGCCGGAAAATCTTTCACTGGGGACCCGAAGACCTGAGATCTTTGCGACCTTCAGACACAGAGCTTGTAAAAAGCAACAAAACAGACTTATTAACATCGTAAACGAGCGGGTTGTTGCTATGTCACCCGCACTCTGTGAAAATGGGAGACACTTCCCTCTCCCTTATTAGAGAGAGAGAGAGAACCTGTGGCTTGTTGAATGCTGGATGAAATGCGATAGTCTTTGGTGTAACTGCGAGGTCTCTGTCTTTGCTATCGCTTAACTCACGCTTGTGCTCAATAGCAGGTGCGCTTTTTTTACCGGGGGTAGGGGGGTTCGTTGCTTGCTGCCACTTACACACGGGAAGGGGGAGCTTGGGGGGGGACATTGGGGTTCTCATGTTTAACTGTCGATCATTCTTTGCGGCACTTCTCTGTTTTGTGGACGTTTGTGAAGAAAAAGCATTTCAGGATGTATATTGTATACATTGCTCTGACATTGAATTGAGCCTTTGAACCTTTGATATTTGCCTCGTCCATTTCCGACACCTCCCTCCCCTTTCTTGATCCCTCTGTCCCTATCTCTGGAGACAGCTTATCTACCGATGTCTATATACACCTGACTGTCACAGCTACATGGACAATACCTCTTCCCACCCCTTTCCTTGTGAAAACACCATCTCCTTCTCTTAATTCCTCCGTCTCCACCATTTCTGCTCTCAGAATGAGGCTTTTCATTCCAGAACGAAGGAGTTTTCCTCCTTTTTCAAAGAAATGGTCTTCCCTTCCTCCACCATCAATGCTGCCCTCAACCACATCTCTTCCATTTCGCACACGTCTGCCGTCACCCCATCCTCCCACCACCCACCTGGGATAGGGTTCCTCTTGTCCTCACTTACCATACCACCAGCCTCTGCGTCCAGCATGTAATTCTCCATAACTTCTGTTTTCTCCCACGGGAGCCCACCACCAAGTACATCATTACCTCCCCCCACTCTCTGCTTTCCACAGGGATTGCTCCCTATGCAACAGTCTTGTCCATTTGTCCCAACCCACTGGTCTCCGTCCTGGCACTTATCCTTGGAGGCAGAACAAGTGCTACACCTGTCCCTACACCTCCTCCCTCACTACCATTTAGGGCCCTGAACAGTCCTTCCAGGTGAGGTGACACTTCACCTGTAAGTCTGTTGGGGTCTGTACCCGATGCTCCCGGTGTGGCCCTCTGTATATCAGTGAGGCCTGACGTAGAATTGGAGACTGCTTCGCCGAACACCTATATCCTGCCAGGAAAATCTGGATCTTCCAGTGGCCACCCGTCTTAATTCCACTTCCCATTCCCATTCCAGCATATCAGTTTATGGCCTCCTCTACTATCATGATGAGGCCACACTCAGGTTGGAGGAGCAACACTTTATATTCCATCTGGGTAGCCTCCAACCTGATCTCTCGAACATTGATCTCTTGAACTTCTGGTAATGCCACCCCACCATTCAACATTCCCCAAACCCATTTCCCTGTCTCACCTTATCTCCCTATCTGCCTATCACCTCCCTCTGGTGATCCTCCCTCTTTTCTTTCTTCCATGGCCTCTGTCCTCTCCTACCAGATTTCCCCTTCTCCAGCCCTGTATCTCTTTCACCAACCAACTTCCCAGCTCTTTACTTCACCCCTCCCCCTCCCAGTTTTACCTGTCACCTTGTGGTTCCTCTGCCCCTCCGCCCACTTTCGTACTCTGACTCCTCATCTTTTCTTCTCTAGTCCTGATGAAGGATCTCGGTCCAAAACATCAGCCGTTTACTCTTTTCCATCGATGCTGCCTGGCCTGCTGAGTTCCTCCAACATTTTGTGTGTGTTGCTCGGATTTCCAGCATCTGAGAATTTTCTCTTACTTGTGTTGTTGCAACATGAGGCATTTCTTTTTTGACAAGAGAAATGAAACTTCTCATGGAGCAAGCCGTTGATGGGGTGCCATCAGTACAGATGCCAACATAGTTCCTAGAAGACAGACCTTCTGTTTCCAAATATGAAGACAAAACATTAAATATAGGAGGAGGAGAAGATGGCGGCACGACGCAGCACGCAGTGGCCACTTCGGTGAGTGATATCTGTTATCTGTCAAGTAGGGTGCCGTGCACAATCTTGATTTGATGGAGACAGACATGAGAGCACGTCTTCGCTGCCGCTGCTACTGTGTGATCCAGAATCTGCGGAGGAGAAGGCACTGAGTCCTCGGCTTTTGCTTGTTGCTCGGCGGCCGGGGCGGGATCAAAGCGCTCAGCAGAGATGGTGTTTGGTGCTTGGTTTTGGAGGGCTGGTCGGAGGCTTGAAGTTTTCAGACGGACTCAGAGTTGGCTGTGGTTGGGTGCTTCCAATGCGTCGCCAGTTGTTGGCGCCTGGAGGTTTATGGCAGGGAGAGTTTCTCCCTTTTGCCGCCTGCTATCGGGGCTATCAGGAGTCGATCGGAACTTTGAGACTTTTTTTACCGTGCCCATGGTCTGCTCGTTATCAAATTATGGTATTGCTTGGCATTGCTGTGACTATATGTTATAATTATGTGGTCTTGTCAGTGTTAGTCTTTGGTTTGTCCTTTTTTTTGTGATATCACTCTGGAGGAACATTGTATTATTTCTTAATGCATACATTTCTAAATAACAATAAACTAGGACTGAGTGTCCTCATAATCTAATAATCTAATATCCTGGTGGCGTTCAAGGGGAATTTGGGGGAGTTAAGTCAGGAAGGAGAGGTTGACATCACAGCAGAAGTTGAGCAAGTCTATTCAATGCTCTTAAAACACACCTCACACTCCTCATCAGCCTACTGTCCTCCCTTCCATGCAATACAGCGCTCACCAATTATCAACGGCCTCCCCTTTCTCTCATAAAAAGCTGAGAATGGATTCAACCAAATAAACACAGTCATACTGGGCTGAGAGACCACTAAAGAGATTGCTAATGGGGCTGCTCGGTCACAGCCCTCCGCAGTGAGCACTGGCATCACGCGTCAATGAAGTTAAAAAAAACGATGATTTTTTAAAATCACAATCTCTCGCGGAACCCCTAGTGACCTCTTGCGGAACCCTGGTTGAGAAACCCTGGTCCAGAGAGTTGATGAGCATGATCTTGATTACGTGCCAACTTCAAATGGGAAACAGTACACATAGTCAGTCTCTATGTATGACCATGTTATACGACCTCAGAACTTTGACTCTATTAGTAAAAAAGAGCATATTAATCAAATTAATATGTGTGGCTGAGGAACTGGTGCAGGGAGCAGCAATTCAGATTTATGGATTGTTGGGATTTCTTCTGGGGAAGCTATGAACTGTAAAAAAGAGACAGGTTATGCCTGAACCTAATGGGGACCAATACCCTTGTAGCAAGTTTTCTAGGGCAGTTTGAGCAGGTTTAAACTAATTTATCAGGGGAATGGGAACCAGAGTGATAGTGCTGAGAATGAAGTGGTTGGCTTACAAACAGAGTCAGTGTTCAGTGAGACTGCTAACAAGGAGAGGCAAATGATAGGGCAAAATTGCAGGCAATAGGATGAGTTGCAATATAAAAGGTGGACAAAATCAAAAATACAGGACTGAAGGTGTATTTGAATGTGTGCAGTATACAGTATAAGACAGATGAACTTGCAGCACAGTTACACATTGGCATGTATAATATTGGTGACATCACTGAATGGCTGGAAGAAGATTATAACTGGGAGCTTACCATCCAAGGATACAGATTGTATTGAAAGGACAGGCAGGAAAGCAGAGGAGTTGGCATGGTTCTGTTGGTAAAAAATGGAATCAAATAATTTAAAAAAGGTGATATAGGGCTAGAAGATGTTGAGTCGTTGTGGGTAGAGAAAAGGAACTGCAAGGGTAAAGAGACCCTGATGGGAGTTATATACAGACCCCAAACAATAGTAAGGACATGCCCTACAAATTACAACCCGGAGATAGAAGATGCATGGCAAAAGAGCAATCATACAATGGTCATGGAAGATTTCAATGCGCTGGTAGATTGGGAAACTCAGGTTGGTGCCAGAACCCAAGAGGGGGACTACCTACAAAATGGCTTTTTAGAGTAGCTCATGGTTGATAGGCATTTCTAGATTGGTGTTGTGCAATGAACCAGAATTGATTAGAGAGCATAAGGTAAAAGAACCCTTCGGGGAAAGTGATCATAATATGATGGAATTCACCCTGAAATTTGAGAAGGAGAAGCTAAGTTCAGATGTATCATTATTACAGTGGAGTAAAGGGAATTACAGAGGCACAAGAGAGGAGTTGGCCAGAATTGATTGGAAAAGAACACTGGCAGGGATGTCATCAGGCTGCAATAGCTGGAATTTCTGGAAGCAATTCGGAAGGCACTGGATAGGTACATTCCAAAGAGGAAGAAGTATTCGAAAGGAAGGATGTCACAACCATGGCATCTTCTCTTCAGTCAAAGTGAACATAAAAGCCAAAGGGTGGGAATATAATAGAGCAAAAATGAATGGGAAGTTGGAGGATTGGGAAGCTTTTAAGATCCAACAGAAGGCAACTAAGTCATTAAGAAGGAAAAGATGGACCAGAAAAGTAATCCACCAATAATATTAAAGGGGTTACTAAATGTTTCCTCAGATATATGAAGTGTAAAAGAGAGGCGTAAGTGGAAATTGGACCACTGGAAAATGATGTTGGAAAGGTAGTAACAGGAGACAAGGAAATGGTGGATGAACTGAATAAGTATGTTGCATTAGGCTTCACTATGGAGGACACTAGCTGTATACCAGAAGTTATGAGAGTGTTAGGGAGCAGAAGTGTGTGAAGCTGCCATTAGTAGGGAGAAGGTTCTCAGGAAACTGAAAGGTCAGAAGTTAGATAAGTCAACTGGATGAGATGGTATCACCCCAAATTTTTGAAAGAGGTGGCTGAAGTGATTGTGGAGACATTGGTAAATGATCTTTCAAGAATCAATTGACCCTGGCATAGTTCCAGTGGAATGCAAAATTATGAATATCACTCCACTCTTTAGGAAGGGAGGGAGGCAGAAGAAAGGAAATTATTGGCCAGTTAGTCTAACATCAGTAGTTGGGAAGATGTTGGAATCAATTGTTAAATATGTGGTTTTGAGGTATTTGGAGGTGCGTGATAAAATACACCGCAGTCAGCATGGTTTCCTCAATGGAAGATCTTGCGACAATCTGTGGGAATTTTTTGAAGTAAGAACAAGCAGGATTGACAAAGGAAAGTCGGTGAATGTTGTGTACTTGGATTTTCAGAAAGCCTTTGACAAGGTGTCACACATGAGCCTGCTTAATAAGTTAATAGTCCATGATAATACAGGAAAGATTATAGCATGGATAAAGCAGTGGGTGACTGGCAGGAGGCAAAGAATGTGAATAAAGAGAGACTTTTCTGGTTGGCTGCCAGTGACTAGTGATGTTCCAAAGGGGTCTGAAATGGGACCAATTCTTTTTACATTATATGTCAATGAATTGGATGATGGAATTGATTGCTTTGTGGCAAAGTTTGCAGCCAATATAAAGATTGGTAGAGGAGCAGGTGGTTTTGAGGAAGTAGAGAGGCTACAGATGGACTTGTACAGATTAGAAGAATGGGCAAAGAAGTGTTGGATGGACTACAGTGTCGGGAAGTGTATGGTCATACTCTTTGGTAGAAGAAATAAAAGGGCAAACTATTTTCTGAATTGGGAGAAAATTCAAAAATCCAAGGTTCAAGCAGACTTGGGAGTCCTTTTGTAGGATTCACTCAAGGTTATGTTGCAAGTTGAGTCGGTGGTTTGGAAGGCAAACGTGATGTTAGTATTTACCTGCTATATTGGAGGCAGTTTTGGGCTCCTTATCTAAGAAAGGATATGTTGATGTTGAAGAGATTTCAAAGGAGATTATCCCTTACTCACTTTTCCTTCAGTTAGTCCTGATGAAGGGTCTCGGCCTGAAACGTCAACTGCACCTCTTCCTAGAGATGATACCTGGCCTGCTGCGTTCACCAGCAACTTTGATGTGTGTTGCTTAAATTTCCAGCATCTGCAGAATTCCTGTTGTTCCTGAAAATGATTCCAGGATTGTAAGGTTGTCAAAGGTTTGATGACTCTGTGCCTCTACTCGCTGGAATTCAGAAGAATGAGGGGTGACCTCACTGAAACCTTTTGAATGTTGAAAGACCTCAATAGAGTGGATGTGGAGAAGATGTTTCTTGTGGCGGGGGAGACTCAGAATAGAAGGACATCCTATCAGATCAGAGATATGAAGGAATTTAGGTTTGGAAGGTATTCAATCATTGTGGATAGAGTTAAGGAACTGCAAGGGTAAAAAGACTCTGATGGGAGTTATATACAGCCCCCTCCCCACAAACAGCAGTAAGGATGTGGTCTACAAATTACAACAGGAGAAAGTAAATGCATGCAATAGGGCAATCATACAATAGTCACGGGGAATTTCAATATGCAGGTAGATTGGAAAATCAGGCTGGTGCTGGATTCCAAGAGAGGGAATTTCTAGAGTGCCTACAAAGTGGCATTTTAGAGCAGCTCATGGTTGAGCCTTTTAGGGGATTAGCCATTCTGTTATGCAATGAACCAGAATTGATTAGAGAGCTTAAGGTAAAGGAACCCTTAGGAGAGAGTGATCATATTATGATTGAATTCACCCTGAAATTTGAGAAGGAGAAACTAAAGTCAGATGTATCAGTATTACAGTGGAGTAAAGGGAATTACAGAAGCATGAGAGAGGAGTTGGCCAGAATTGATTGGAAAAGAATGCTGGCAGAACATCGGCAGAGCTGCGATGGCTGGAATTTCTAGAAGCAATTCGGAAGGCTCAGAATATATACATCCCAAAGAGGAAGAAGGTTTCTAAAGGCAAGCTGACATAATCACAAAGGCAACAAGAGAAGTCAAATCAAATATAAGAGCCAAAGAGAGGGCACATAATAGAGCAAACACTAGTGGGAAGTTCGAGGATTGGGAAGTTTTTAAAAACCACCAAAAGGTAACAAAAGAAGTCATTAAGGTAATAACTTTCAATTAATTCAAGTTACCTGGCCCCGATCATCTTAATTTCACTATGGATATCCAGTCCCTATACACCTCCATCCCCCAACAAGAAAGAAGGCCTCAAAGCTCTTTGTTGCTTTCTGGACACCAGACCTAAGCAGTTCCCTTCCACCACCGCCCTCTTCCCACTGGCGGAACATGTCCTCACTCTTAATAATTTCTCCTTCAGCTCCTCCTACTTCTTTCAAACATAAGCTGTAGCCATGAGCGCTCGCATGGGTCCCAACTATGCCTACCTTTTTGTCGGCTACTTGAAAAGTCTATGTTCCAAGCCTACACTGGTATTACTCCCCAACTTTTCCTATGTTACATCGATGGCTGCACTGGTGCTGCTTCCTGCAACCATGTGGAGCTCATCAACTTCATCAACTTTGCCTCCAACTTCCAGCCTCTCCGCAAATTTACCTTGTCCATTTCCAACACTTCCCTCCCCTTTCTCAATCTCTCTGTCTCTATCTCTGGAGATAGCTTATCTACTGATGTATATTATAAACTTACTGACTCTCACAACTACCTGGATCACATCTCCTCCCACCTTGTTACTTGTGAAAACGCCATCCCTTTCTCTCAATTCCACTGTCTGTGCCACATCTGTTCTCAGGATGAGTTTTTTCATTCCAGAGCTAAGGAGATGTCCTCCTTCTTCAAAGAAAGGGGCTTCCTTTCCTCCACATTCACTGCTGCCCTCAACTACATCTCTTCTATTTCTCGTACATCTGCCCTCATCCCATCCTCCCACCATCCTACCAGGGAGAGGGTTCCTCTTGTCCTCACCTACCACCCCACTAATTCCCTCATCCAGCACATACCTCTGCTTAACTTCCGCCACCTCCAACTGGATCCCACCATCAAACATATCTTTCCCTCTCCACCACCCTCACTTTCTGCTTTCCACAGGGATTGTAACATACATGGCTCCCTTGTCCATTTGTCCCTCCCCACTGATCTCCATCCAGGCACTTATCCTTGCAAGCAGAACAAGTGTGACACCTAACCCCGTATCTCCTCCCTCACCAC
This sequence comes from Mobula birostris, assembly GCF_030028105.1. Taxonomy (NCBI): domain Eukaryota; kingdom Metazoa; phylum Chordata; class Chondrichthyes; order Myliobatiformes; family Myliobatidae; genus Mobula; species Mobula birostris. Next base: position 32,005,486 of record NC_092388.1, read on the forward strand.
CATTCAGGGCCCCAAACAGTCCTTCCTGTAAATCTGTTGGGGTCATTAACTTTATCCAATGCTACTGGTGTGGCCTCCTGTACAGCTGGGAGACCCGGCACAGATTGGAAGACTGCTTTGCTGAGCACCTACGCTCCGTCCGCCAAAAGAAGCAGGATCTCTCAGTGGCCACCCATTTTAATTCCACTTCCTATTCCCAATCCAACATGTCAGTCTATGGCCTTGTCTACTGTCATGATGAGACCACACTCAGGTTGGAGGAGCAGCACCTTATATTCCATCTAGGTAGCCTCAAACCTGATGGCATGAACATCAATTTCTCGAACTTCTGGTCATGCCCCCCACCCACTTTTCAACATTCCCCATTCCGATTTCCCTATCTCATCTTATCTCCCTATCTTCCTATCACCTCCCTCTGGTGCTGCTCCCCATGGGCCTTTCTTTCACGGCCTTCTATCCTCTCCTATCAGATTCCTCCTTCTCCAGCCATGTATCTCTTTCACCAATCAACTTCCCAGCTCTTTACTTCACCCCTTCCCCTCCTGATTTCACTTATCATCTTGTGTTTCTCCCTCCCCTCCCCTCCCCTCCCCCAACTTTCTCACTCTGACCGCTCATCGTTTTTCCAGTCCTGAAGACAGGTCTTGGCCTGAGACATCGACTATGCTCTTTTCCATAGATACTGCCTGGCCTGCTGAGTTCCTCCAGCATTTTGTGTGTGTTATTAAGAAAGTAAAGATGGAATATGACAGCAAGGTAGCCAATAATACTAAACAGGATACCAAAAGTTTTTTCAGATACATGAAGTGCAAAAGAGAGACAAGAGTGGATATCGGACTGCTGGAAAACTGATGAGACTGTACAACTACATATCAATTAAATAAACTAACACACATGGAGGTGGCTTTAACTGACATATTCACATTGTTGAGAGAGAGAAAGAGCTATCAATGAACATGCATAGTTATCAGCCCATAATCAGTGCTAAGGGGAGTCATTGTGCTAAAAGAAATAGATCCATACATTGCATTTCCTTCCCCCTTTAGATCAATGTAACATAAACTATATGTAACAAAACATTCAAGTTCCCTTTAACAAACCATATTCAAATAAACATGCTTTCACCATAACAGTCCATAATTAACTTCACTATACGAAAGGTTCAGTCTTTTGGGTGGAACTTTGTTTCTTTCAGGATAGTGCCTTTGGAACTGTAGCCTGGCATTAGGTTTGGCCAGTGTCTTGTCAAAGACAACTTTCTCTGTTGGAGATGTCACGTTGCTTTTGGTGACATAAGCATCACTCATGTAAGTCTGATGGCTGCAATGAATCCGTCCTGTTGGATCCAATTGACTCAGGTGTGTTCTTTGGTTGAGCATCCAGTATCTGGTCCACATGACATCTCCACGTCTGATCCCAAACATCCACTGTGCACATCAGTGGTCTAGTTCTTGCTGCTATCCTACCGGGTGTCAACTTGCTTTCTCGGAAGTCACACGCTAGGATTCCTGTCCAACTTCGAAGCTCCTTGCTGATTTACTTAGCGACTGGCTAAACTGCTTATTCTGCACTCCGCTCCATAGATCTGGTTTCGGGAGGCCTATGTGAGGTCTTAGATTCCTGCTAATGCACAGCATTGCAGATGTTTGATTTGTTGTCACATGAACAGAGTTCCGACACACAAAAAGGAAGTTGGCCACCTTGTCCATAGCTTTAATGGACTTCTTGAAGGTTTGGACAAACCTTTCAACTAACCCATTTATTGATGGATGGTGAGGAGATGCCTGGAAATGTTTGATGCCATTTTTCTTCACGAATATTCTGAACTCTTCTGATGTATATTGTGGTCCATTGTCACTCAGTTTGTTCTGATGACCCATTTCTGTAGAAGATAGCCCTCAAAGCGGAAACTGTCTTTTCTGATGTGGTTGACTTCATTGGTATGACCTCAGGCCACTTCCAATGAGCATCCCCAGCAATCAGAAACAAAGAATCCATAAAGAGCACGGTAAAGTCAATATGTACTCTTTGCCATGGTGATGATGACCACTCGCACAGGTGTAACAGTGCCTGTGGAGGTGCATTTTGAACTCCAGAACAGCTTTTGGTCAAATCTTCAATCGGTCAATCGGTTCCCGGCCACCACACGTAGCTGTGGGTGAGACTCTTCACCTTGACTGTAGGTACCCAGGTGTCCTTCATGCAGATTTTCTAACACTCTGGTGCGCAGTTTAGAAGGAACCACAACATGAGATCCACACAACAGCATTCTTTGATATAAAGACAATTTGGTCTCATCTCACTGAGCGCTCTGGAAACATAGGATTAACACAAGCTGGCCATCCATGCATGGTGATGTCATAGACTATTGACAATGTCACGCCAATCCTTATTTCTCTTTGTCTTTCAGAATTTGTTACCAGCCATTAGTCCATCAATTTTGTGTGGAACACTCCTGGTCACAGAATAAAGACTCTTCTTCTTCAGTTATCAACAGTGGAAGACGTGGCAAACCATCAGTGCTGCTGTGTTGTTTGGTACCCTTGAACTCTCTGTCCGAAGAGTGGGCTCCAAGGAAAAGTGCCCAACGTTGCAACTAGTTAGCAGACATCACTGCGATTGCCTTCCTAGGATTGAAAGTGGACACAGGGGGCTGGTGGTCCATCACTAGCATAAACTGCTGTCCGTAGAGTTAGTGGTGGGACTTCTTTAGTCCTCATACTAGACGAAGGGCCTTTGAGTTGATCTGTGTGTATTTGTGTTCTGTGCTCATCAATGATCTGGAAGCATATGCAACCTGATTTTCAGATCCATCTTCGATAGTGTGTGACAAAACAGCACCAATGCCATAAGGGGACACATCGCATGCCAGTCTGATGGTCAGGGATGGGTCATAATGGGTGAGCAGTTCACCTGATGTTATTGGTCTCTTTGTTTCCTTGAATGCTCTTTCACATCTTTCTGACCATTCCCACTTTGCTGCTGTCTGTAACAGGATGCAGCACTGTAGCAATGTTTGGGAGAAACTGGCGGCAGTAGCTTACAAGCCCCAAGTGTGACCCCTGTTGTGACACATTTTCCAGTTGGGTGTCTGTAGCACTGCTTCGGTCTTCTCTTATGACTTCCTTAAGCCATGCTTGTCAATGACATGTCCACTATATGAGGTTCATTATTGAAAAACTCACATTTCTCTCTCTTTGCGTGCAGACCATATTCACTCTGCCTGGTAAGCACTTTACCAAGGTACGGGAGGTGCTCTTCATCATTCTTGCCAGTCACAACGATGCCATCAAGGTAACGATATATTCCTAGGATATCTTGGTGCAGTTACTCTTTGCCAAATTGCTGGAGCTGATGTCACACTACAGACGAGACAATTATACTAGAACACTCTGTTGTGAGTGTTGATTGCGAGCAACTTCCTGCTTGACCATTCAATCTCCATTTACAGATTAGCTTGTAACAAGTCAATCTTTGAAAACCTCTCCCCACCTGCCAAAGATGCATAACTGTCAAGGCAAGGAATGCTGCGCAGTATGCAGCACAGGTTTGACGCTCACTTTAAAGTCCCTGCATACGTAAATGACTCCTTTTCTTGATCACCAGGACAATGAGCATGGCCCAATTGCTTTGCTCAACCTTGGGGAGAATACCAGATGCCTCCAAGCTCAGAAGTTCAGCATCCACTTTAGGTCGTAGTGCATAAGGCACTGGACACGCTTTATGGAACTTTTGCATTGCTGCTTCATCCAGTTCAATTCTGGTCTTCATGCCTTTAAGTTTACCAATACCCTTCTCAAATACCTTCTCATTAGTATTAAACAGCTGTGACAGTCTCCAGTTAGTGATATTGTTCAGGCTGAAGTTGCCTGAAATGACACATTGAGAACTTTGCGTGCCAATTTAATTGGATTTTTCTCAACCATTCACATCCGAAGAGTGCTGGCCTTCCACTTTTCAACACATAAAGCTCTAACTACTGTATTTTGCCTCTGTATGTCATACCTACTTTCCATTTTCCTTTGGGAGACACTTGTGTATGTGTGTAACACTTTCGTATGTGTTTTGCATCACTGAGCTATTTTCTCAAGGTAACTTAGAAAACAGTCTGTTGTAGTCAGCCTCTACAAAGCTGACTCTGCATCCAGCTCCATTTTATGTTTTACACCAGACACATCTATTGTGATCCATATGGTTACGTGACCTGCTTCAGTAATATTATGCAGTCCTAGGCACAGCAGCTCACCTTTGTCAGACTCCGTGTTGTCTGATTCTGTTTCACATTCAATCACTTTGTGCATTTGTTTAGTTTTGAGTTTGAAAATTTTCACTCTTTTTTTCTGTTTGGTTGTGCTTTTTTGTTTGACTTGCACACTCTCTCAGAGTGACCTTGTCTGTGACACTTCCTGCAAACTCTTTTTCTTTGGACCAACAGCCATTTGCATCATAGGAGGATTTGCAGAATCTATTCAGAAAATATTCAGAAATGCCTTCATCCATTAACTGGATCCTTTTGTGAAATCTAACTCTCTCAGCTATTACCAGCGGTTTAGGGCTCAAGTGATTTTGTAAATTTGCAACAATTTCACTGAACATCTTCCTTGCTGGCTTTTCAATAGTTACTAAGTTGTGTAAGAGCTCATATAATTTCACATCCATTCAGATAAGAAGCATGGAGGCTTTCTTTTCCTCTTTTACTTCATTTGCACAACAATACAGTTCAACCTCTTGATATATAATTTCCAGTCATTAGCTCTATCAAATTTGTCAACTTTCCCAACTAAGGTCATCATCATGTTATTTTCACTTTAACTTTGCTAATTGTGCTTCTCTCACTGTGTTTTTTGCACTATTACTCACACATCCCTTTGTTAGTGTCCATGACAGCCATCTCCATACTGTTTAACTCTTGGCTCTCGCTGTCTCTCTCCCTTCCTCTGAAGTCTGTTGCCCAGGTGCTGTCAGTGCAGTGGGTGATATTCGTTGACTTTCAGGTTCATACTCATCGCCAACTTGTTGTGCCTGTACAACTATATACAGTATCAATTAAATAAAAGTAGGTAGCTTTAACCGGTATATGCACATTGCAGAAAGAAAGAAAGAGAGATCAAAGCACATGTGTACTCAACAGATCAATGTGCATACAGAGTTATCAAACCATAATCAGTGGTAAGGGGAGTCATTGCACTCAAAGAAATAGATCCATACATTACAAAACTCATGCTGAAGAGGTAGTAATAGGTGACACGGAAATGGCAGGTTAACTGAATAAGTATCTTACATCGGTCTGCACTATGGAAGACACTGGCTGTATGGAGGAAGTTCCAGGTGCCGAGGCCATGAAGTGTGTGAAGTTACAATTACTCGGGAGAAGTTTTCTTTGGAAACTGAAAGGTCTGAAGGTAGATAAGTCACCTGGACCAGATGGTGTACACCCCAGAGTTCTGAAAGAGGTGGCTGAAGAGATTGTGGAGGTATTAGTGATGATCTTTCAAAAATCACTACATTCTAGAATGTTTCTGGAAGGCTGGAAAATTGCAAATGTCACTCCACTCTTCAAGAAGGGAGGGAGGCAGAAGAAAGGAAATTAAAGGCCAGAAACAAGAGAAAATCTGTAGATGCTGGAAATCCAAGCAACACACACAAACTACTGGAGGAAATCAGCGGGCCTCACAGCAACTATGGAAAAAAGTACAGTTAACGTTTCGGTCCAAGACCCTAGCTAGTCAGACCTCAGTGGCTGGGAGGTCAATTGTCAAGGATGTGTTTTTGGGTACATGGAAGCACATGATAAAATAGTCTGTAGTCAGCATGGTTTCCTCAAGGGAAAATCTTGCCTGACAAATCTGTTGTAATTCTTTGAAGAAATAACAAGCAAGATAGACAAAGGAGAATCGGTTAAAGTTGTGTACTTGGATTTTCAGAAGGCCTTTGACAAGGTGCCACACATAAGGCTGCTTAACAAGCTACGAGCCCATGGTATTACGGAAAATACTGTAGCATGGATAAAGCAGTGGCTGATTGGCAGGAGGCAAAGAGTGGGAATAAAGAGCCATTTCTGGTTGGCGGCCAGTAACTAGCAATATTCCGCTGGAGTCCGTGTTCGGACCGATTCGTTTTACGTTAAATGTCAATGATTTGGATGACAGAATTGATTGCTTTGTGGCAAAGTTTGCAGCCAATACAAAGATAGGTAGAGGGGTGGGTGGTTTTGAGGATGCAGAGAGGCTGCAGGAGGTCTTAGACAGGACAATGGGCAAAGAGTTAGATAGAATACAGTGTCAGGAAGTGTATGGTTATGCACTTTGGTAGAACAAATGAAAGGGTTGGCTCTTTTCTAAATGAAGAGAAAATATAAAATCTGAGGTGCAAAGGAACTTGGGAGTGCTTGTTCAGATTTCACTGAAGGTTAATTTAAAAGTTGATTCTGTGGTGAGGAAGGCAAATGTGATGTTAGCATTCATTTCAAGAGGACTAGAATGTAAAAGCAAGTATGTAATGTTTAGATTTTATAAAGCATTGGTGAGGCCTCACTTGGAAAATTGTGAGCAGTTTTGTGCCCCTTATTTTAGAAAGGATGTGCTGACATTGGAGACGGTTCAAAGGAGGTTCACAGAAATGATTCCAGAATTGCACAGCTTTGTCACAATGGGGGTGTTGGGAACGGACCCAAATGCAAGACACAGACACTGAAGTATGAGGAACAAGACAAGGATGCAGGACCTGGGCTAGGACATGGAAAAGAAACAGGGAAACTGGACAAGGAACTATGAACTAGGAGCCCAGGCTTGGACCCCGAGCCAGAGACTATACGAGGACCCAGAACCTGGGTCTTGCCTCAGGCTCGGGCCCCAGAACCAGGCAATGACATGACATGATTGCAGGACTGGAGACTGGGGTCTTGAGGCTTAGAGACAGGCTTGGGGTCTTGAGGCTCGAGGCTTGGAGACAGGCCTGGGGTCTTGAGGCTCGAGGCTTGGAGACAGGCCTGGGGTCTTGAGGCTTGAGGCTTGGAGACAGGCCTGGGGTCGAGGCTTGAGGCTTGGAGACAGGCCTGGAGTCTTGAGGATTGAGGCTTGGAGACAGGATTGGGGTCTTGAGGCTTGAAGATTGGAGACAGGCAAATGGCCGAACCAACCTAGTGAAGGCAAGAACGCAGAGACAGATCCCAATACTAGGTAGTGGCAAATGGCCAGACCTACCTAGCAAAGGCCTGGACACAGAGAGACAATTCCACACAATGAAAGAAAGTTCCTTATCTTGACCTAACAAGGCTCCAGTCTTGCTCCAGTGGTAAAACTTCTGCGATACAGGCAGGGTATTCAGTCTAGGTGAGAAGGCAGAGAGTCAGGCGAGGTATCCAGGCAGAGAGTCAGGCAAGGGGGGAAAGACAAGGAGGGGAACAGAAAGTCCAGCAGGGAATCCCTGGTTTGCAGAGGTATTTATGTCTCAGCCCCAAAACGAGAATCATGTGCCTACAACAGAAACTGGGGAAAACCAGAAACCCTGGAATAAGGAGTTATGGACCGGACCGTGAACCAGAATAGGGACTTCACGGACCGGACCATGACAGACTTGTCATATGAAAAGCGTTTGATATCTCTGGGTCTGTATTCACTGGAATTCAGAAGAATGGGGGATGACTTAAATGAAACCTATCAAAAGGTGAAAGGCCTTAAAAGAGTGGAAGTGGAGAGAATGTTTTCTATGGTGGGAGAGGCTAAGACAGGACATAGCTTCAGAGTAGAGGGCCATCCTTTTAGAACAGAGATGAGGAGGAATTTCTTTAGCCAGAGAGTGGTGGATCATTGCCACGGGCAGCTGTGGAGGTTGATAAACTCTTGATTGGTTAGGGCACGAAGGGATATGTTGAGAAGGCAGGAGATTGGGGCTGAGAGGAAAATCAACCAGCCATGATGAAGTGGTGGAGAAAACTTAATAGACTAGGTGGCCTGATTCTATTACTATAACTTATGGTCTTATGGTCTCATTTACTTCCAGAAATCTGTCTCCATTTTATATTTGCATTTAATCCATAGCAAACCAAAACTCAAAGCTGACTGTGTAAAGCAACACTGCAAAATCACCCTGAACTTTCCTCCATCTTTCTCTGCATCTTGCAGTATCTCACAAATATCAAGCTCCCAACATTGGCTGAAGCTGATCTACAGGTCACTGGAATAGTCTTCAACATACGTCACCTCAAACTTAAGTCATTGTCTGTAGCAGACAGACATTGCTTGTGTTTGTGCGCAAGCAGGGCTGAGTTTCAATTCATCAAATTTTTCACTGAAGTGTAAGAAACAGTGGGGCTTACACTTAACTTACGTGCAAGGCCAGAGTTATCTACCTACTCTTCCCCATTGCACAGCACCACTCTCTAAAAATAAAGAACAACGAATAACCCATGGGAAATGTGCATCATGTCTTGGGAGTATATCAATGAATAAAAGTTCCCCACTGTAGTCAGTGAGTAAGTGCGACCTTCAGTTATCTGCAGAAGAAAGTGATTGAAGATCAAGATATTAAACAAAGTTCCAAATCTACTCCCCTTCTGTATTCTCTCACACATGGCCCAAAAATCCATTTGATAAAGGTACTTTTTAGTTTGACACCTCTGGAGGATATGATGCAAATCTGCCCACAGACAGTGCTTTATTAGGTGTGAAGGAGTTTGCTTGTAAGCTCTGTGTGGTCTTGTGGGCAAGAACATAGAACAGCGGAGCACAGGAACATGTCCGTTGGCCCACCACATCCTCCATGTCTGCATATGTTTCCTTCGTGTTCACGTGTCAGCTTAAATGCCTCTTAAACATTGTATAAAATGCCTCAGGGTTATCCTTGATACTATTTGCCAAGGACAGCTCATGGCCCCATTTAGCTCTCCTAAATGTTGCAGTTCTTTCCCATCTCTTTGTATTCCTCAAGTGCCTTGTCTGATTTAGCTTCCAAAATTCAACGTATGCTTCTTTCTGATCAAACTTACAATATCTGTTGTTCTTCAAGGTTCATAAGCTTTCATCTTCACAGCACCATGTTTGTCCTGAACTTTAATCAACTGGCCTTTAAAAGAATCCAACCTGTCAGATGTGGCATTTATCAAACAGCTGCTCCCAATCTACTTTGTCCAATCACAAACATGAGATAACCATGGGGATGACAGAAATCCAAAGCAACACACACAAAATGCTGGAGGAATCCAGCAGGCCAGACTGAAAAGGAAGAGGAGAAGTCAGAGTAAGAAGGTGATGGGAGGGGAAGAAGAAGTACAAGGTGGTAGGTGGAACCAGGGAGACGGAGAGGGGTGAAGTAAAGAACTGAGAAGCTGATTGGTGAAAGAGATAAGGGGCTGGAGAAGGAGTATCTGATAGGAGAGGACTGAAGACCATACAAGAAAGGGAAGGGGAGGAGCCCCAGAGGGAAGTAATGGGCAGCTAAGGAGATAAGGTAAAAGAGGGAAACAGGAATGGGGAATGGTGAAAGAGAGGGGAGAGCAATTAGTGGAAATATGAGGAATCAATATTCATGCCATCAGCTTGGAGGCTATTCTAATGGAATATAAGGGTGTTGCTCCTCCAACTTGAGTGTGGCCTCATCAAGGCCATGGACTGACATGTCGGAATGGGAATGGGAAGTAGAATTGAAATAGGTGGCCACTGGGAGATCATGCTTTTTGTGGCGAATGGAGTGAAGGTGCTCGGTGAAGTGGTCTCCCAATCTACGTCAGGTCTCACCAATATACACACAAGGAGCCCCAAACACAGTATATGACCCCAACAGACTCACAGGTGAAGTGTTGCCTCACATGGAAGGACTGTTTAGGACCCTGAATGGTAGTGAGGGAGGACGTGTAGAGGAAGGTGTGGCACTTGTTCCGCTTGTAAGGGTAAGTATCAGGAGGGAGATCAGTGGGCATGGATAAATGGACAAGAGAGTCGCGTAGGGAGCGATCCCTGTGGAAAATGGAAAGTGGGGGTGGGGGAAGGGAAAGATATACCTGGTGGTGGGATCCCGTTGGCGGTGCAGAAGTTATGGAGAATTATGTGCTGGACATGGAGACTAGCAGAGTGGTAGGTGAGGACAAACGGTAACAGGAGGAGTGAAGGAACCATAAATGGTTATCAGTAGACACAATCTTCAAAGGTAGAGGATAACAAATGTATTTAAGCAAGTCTTTCACAGAATGTGGCTATCACTGGCAAGGCATTTATTGTACAATTCTACGTTTCTTATATTCACCTTAGGCGGTTTGAAGTGCGGAGGAGAATCAATCATTTTGCTATGGATCTGGACATACAAATATATCGTTAATGTTAGGTGTTGTAGATCTCTTCTGTAAAAGACATCCATGAATCAAATGAGTTTTCACAACAATAAAATTACATTATCATCACGGTTACCTAACTACATTTTGGTATTGATTCATTTAACTATTTGAATTTAAATTCACCACTAGCCAGAAGGATTGTAGTGGTTCAAGTAGGGACCTCAGCACTACTTTGCCTGTGTGCTTAGCCATCTACTACACTTACTTTATACTTATGTCTGTGAGGCTAAGCACAGTTTCAATGCTGTATTTCAGTTTGCTGATGACACCATTGTCATCGGCCAAACCAAAGGTGCAGCATGTAGGAAGAAAATTGAAAACCTGGCTGAGAGGTGCCACAACAACAATCTCTCATTCAACGTCATCAAGACCACGGAGCTGATTATTGACGTCAGGAGGAGGAAACCAGAGGTCCATGAGCCAGCCCTCATCAGGAGATCCGAGGTGGAGAAGGTCGGCAATTTAAAATTCCTTGGTATTATCATTTCAAAGGCTTTATCCTGGGCCCAGTACCCAAATGCAATTATGAAGAAAACATAGCAGTGCCTCTACTTCCTTAAAAATTAGTGAAGATTTGGCACGATATCAAAAAATTTGACAAACTTCTATAGATGTGTGGTGGAGACTCTATTGACCGGTTGTATCATGGTCTGGTATGGAAGCACCAATGCTCTTGTATGGAAAATCTTACGAAAAGTATTGGATATAGCCCAGTCCATCACTGATAAAGCCCTCCCCACCATTGAGCACATCTATACGGAAAGCAACATCTATCATCAAAAACCACCAAACACCCAAGTCATGGTCTCTTCTCGCCGCTGCCATCAGGAAGGAGACGCAGGAGCCTCAGGACTCACACCGCCATGTTGAGAAACAGTTACTACCCCTCAACCATCAGGCTCTTGAACCAGTGGGGATAACTTCACTCAACTACACTCGCCTCATCACTGAACTGTTCCCATAAACTATCGACTCACTTCCAATAACTCTTCGTCTCATGTTCTCGATATTTTTTCATTACTTATTTATTTCTATTTTTTTTACTTTTGTATTTGAGGTTTGTTGTCTGTTGCACGTTTGTTGTTTGCCCGTCCTGCTGGATGTGTTTTTCATCAATTCTATTATGTTTCTTGGATTCTCTGATTATGTCCACAAGAAAATGAATCTCTGGGTCAGATATGGTGACATATATGCACATTGACAAGAAATTTACCTTGAGGATTACTTTGAACTTTGACAAGGGCATTTAAGTACAATAAATGCTAGCCTGATTAGCAGCACTGACGTACCAGAAAAAGAATGAATGAAAAAATCTGCAATTTGCCTGTGATCGCCAGAAGGTGTTACAGGAGCTTCAGGATCCATACCACCAGGTTCAGGATCAGTTATTAATCCTCAACCATCAGGCTCTTGAACCAGAGGGGATAACTTCACTCAACCCAAAACTGAACTGTTCCCTGCCTATAGATACTTTCAAGGATTCTTTATCTCATGGTCTCAATATTTGTTGCTTATTTACTGATTATTATTATATTGCTTGGGGTTTTTTCTTTGTGTATTTGTACAACTTGCTGTCTTTTGCACATTGGTTGTTTGTCCATCTTGCGTGCGATTTTTCACTGATTCTATTGTGTTTCTTTGTATTTACTGAGAATGCCTGCAAGAAAATGAATCTCAGTGTTGTATGTGGCAACATATATGTACTTTGATAATAAATTTACTTTGACATTTGAACCTTGGAAAGCAGGATTATATTTTCTTGCCTGAACTTTCTCTTTAATTTTTCCAAAATTGGGCAGTATAAGCGGAAAATTAGTCCCTCAACTCAGTTGAAAAAGAATATAATCAGATGTTAGGTATATGTATGCAGTTAATTTTATTCCAATAACTGTGTTCACTTTGTTTATTCAACTCATTAATTTTGTTCACTTATTTTCCCCCAGTAGATTTATTGCTTGTCTCCATTTAGTACAGAAGGACCTCACTCTGCTTAGGTATGTACATTTTGTTTTATTAGCTAGTCAGAGAGTTTTTTTTAAATCAGAAGTGGGTGTTAAGAATGTTATTGTGTAGGCTTCTGATGTAAAAGGAAACACTAGGAGCAGATTGCTTCAATTCTGGCACAAAGCTTCAGGTAAAAGATTGGAGATTTGAGGCTCCCCTTACTTCCACTGCTTCTGCTTTTTTGATACTAAAATTCCATATGGCCAAATTCTATATTCATTCACAAACCTAAGCTGTGTTGGTAAATACTTCCTTGGAGAGAAAACATCTATAGGTTTGGTTGGATCTAACAGAGATAATGAATGATGGTTTACCTGTTTCCACTGCTCATCAAAATCCTTCTTAACAGTACATGGTCCATGTCGATTAAGACCATTCCTCTTCAATGAAGCATGACTAACTCTAAGGATATTGTGAGAAGTGTCTTTGTAAATATTTTCTTCAGTGTATTGCGAATCTCCATTGGCTAACAGAAGCACAATGACACAGCTGGCCGTTTCGCCCTAATCGCATGGAATCAATCCTGACTTCTTACGCGGCCTGTGTGGAATTTGAATATGCCCATCTAGGTTGCCTCCAGTTGCCCCAGTTTTCTCTCATATTGTGTGAGCTGGTCGGTTCATTGACCACTGTAAGTTGCTCCAGGGTAGATTAGTGTGGACTCTGGGCTGACGGCCTTTCCTTGTGCATAATACCTCTACAATTTACCAGAATGAAATTCTTTGAGCTGATCTGCGGCAAAATATAGTTAGAAATTTGCAAACTGCTTTAAAAATATGCTGGTTTAAAATTCGATCATTATTTTTCCATACAATCATTTTGAAATATTTGCAGTTCATTTCAGTTAAAAGTCCATTTGGAGCCAAACCTAGAAAATGTTATAACCATCTTCTCCAGCATCCTGAGAAAGTCCACACAAAACACCAAAAGCACCATCCAATTATACCCACAAGTGGATGCACAACATTTAAGTATTGTTTTTCAAGATTATTGATAATTAATTTCAACTTCTAAAAAGATTCAAAGGTTTATTTATTATCAAAGTATGTATCTGAAATACATCTTCTCCGGATAGCCACAAAACTAAAAAATAATGGAAGTCGTTCAAAGAAAAATATAAACCTCTCTGCACAAAAAAAACAAAACTTGCAAATGGTAACATGAAACCCCCTCCCCACGCAGAAAAACAAATTGTTCACATGGCAAGAAATGGACCCCCAACCCCCCACCCCACTAAAGACATCTGTTAGTCTTGCAAGACCATGGATCTGCGCCTGGAAAGTCTTCACTCTCCAGGGCGCAGGCCTGGGCAAGGTTGTATGGAAGACCGGCAGTTGCCCATGCTGCAAGTCTCCCCTCTCCACGACGCTGATGTTGTCCAAGGGAAGGGCATTAGGACCCATACAGCTTGGCACCAGTGTCATCACAGAGCAACATGTGATTAAGTGCCTTGCTCAAGGACACAACACAGAGCAATGTGTGATTAAGTGCCTTGCTCAAGGACACAACACAGAGCAATGTGTGATTAAGTGCCTTGCTCAAGGACACAACACATTGCCTCGGCTGGGGCTTGAACTCACAACCTTCAGGTCGCTAGTCCAATGCCTTAACCACTTGGCCACGTGCCCCCACCGCCCATTGCACAGAAAAACTGACAAGTCACACCAAGTAGCAAAAAGAAAGAGTACGTGTTTCACTGATCTTACAACAGTAAAAGAAAGAAAACTGCTACGTTATAATCCATTTTCATTTACACCATCTGAAATCAATGTACTGATCCCCCTTACTTTGTAGGTTTCATTGCAAGCTACCATTTGGTGGCATCCGCTAGTCTTGCGAGACCATGGATATGTGCCTGGAAAGTTCCAGGGTGCAGGCCTGGGCAAGGTTGTATGGAAGACCGGCAGTTGCCCAAGCAGCAAGTCTTCTCTCTCCACGATACCGATGTTGTCCAAGGGAAGGGCGAGGGCCGATACAGCTTGGCACCAGTATCGTCGCAGGAGTTGCCAGAACGAGGTTGAGGGCAACGTCGGACTGCCTTAGGGACTCCAGCTCCGGATTTGTCTTCAGGGTTTACTCCCAAAGCCTTTCCCTTGAGTGGGTATGGCCGCAAGGCAGCGGAGGTTTGAAGTCAGAGTTTTCCCTCTCTTAGGTGGACTGCCTTCCCAGGCTGACGAGCTCCATCTACCCGAAGCATTGGTTTTAAGGCGCCAGGACCCGCCCTCGCCCCTTCTCCTGTCAGTAGAAACAGTTCCGCTGGGCTTAGAGGCTAAACCACATGAGAAGGCCAAGAGTTGGACTTGGTTGTCAGAGGCTATTTGAGGCGCATGCCGTGAGGGGCAGTTTTAGGTAGTGGGAGCTTGTCCCCACTACCACTCCTCGGCTCGACAACCTTGGAACCAAAAGTTACCATTAATGACATGTAATCCAAGTTAATATTCTTCTATTGAGTTTGCTGCCATCGGATTATATTTGTTTAACAACAAATTTGACTGGATAAGTCAAGTTTCTGAATGTTATCCCTTAAGATAGTTCATATCATTATTCACAATTTAATTTACAACGTGAGGTTGATTGGCACAAGGCCCTCATATCTCAGATGAACAAAAAGTAGAAGAAAATTTGGCAATATTCTCACCTTGAATGTTTTCACAAGATCATTCAAGCTTTTGTGGCAGTGGCCTGCCTTTTTTTTTGTTTTTGAGAGAGACAGCGTTCCAAACCTCTGCAACTTATCTTCTCACTGTTCCAATTCCTCATTTCTCTGGCTTCTTCCAACCTGACCCCTTCATTCTCATTCAATTCAGAATTTTAAGTTCTGCACATACAATTTGTGTGCACACAGCTTTCGGTGAGTGGAAATAGCCTGAGTCAGCTAGGCATTCTTTGACCTGAGAAGTACTTGACGTTGTAATTTCATAGTACTTGGCCTAAAATACAGTGCTAGCTAAAATGTCTCCAAGAAATGGAGCTAGAAGTATCTGACTTAGATTTACATAGAAGGAGTTGCTGATCTGGAGCTCCAGTGAGTTTTAAACACCTTAGCTAAGGAATACTTCCGCAAGAGATACTTATTTTCATTTTACACTGGAGATGAAGCTCCGGGCTGCCAGTAAATATTCAAGTAAATTAGCCGAACTGATTTTGTCATGGTAAAATTGCCCGGTGGTTGAAAGTCCTATTCTGCTACCATTCTACATCTCCGGTTGCCCCATGAAACTTCAAGATAATAAACATTTATATGTTTATTAAATATAAATTAGCCAAAAGAATTCTGATCAGGTTTAGGAGATTGAAAATATATCTTGCTGTCATTCTGTTCCCTCCCTCATTTGTGTTCCCAGGAAAGTGACAGTCAGGTCCATTACATCACTCATTATTAACTTTATTCTGAGTCTATCCTAAACAATTTCTGTAAATTATCTTTGCCATTATTGTTTTTAAAACCAACATGCCTCAAGGCTGTGAGGTGATTAGCAGATTTGGAAGCCGCACAGTGCCACAGATTGGATGCATTCCTGTTTTATTACTACAGCAGAACCACAACGCCATTAGGCAGAATGCTGTCACAACGACCTGCTGAAACAAATAGCGATATCTCATTTCAGAGGAAGCTAGGTAAGGAGTGAAAAAAAACAAAAGGTATTATTGGTAAGATTGCAGAAAAGGGAAGATAATAGGCTTATATCAAATATAAAAGAACGATTTTTGGGCCAAAGATTTGTGTGAACTGACTGCCTCCTTGTGTATCTCACTCTTCTTCTTAAGAAAGTTGATTCTCATTAGTACCACAGCTGAATGAACTCACAAGGTAACTTTTCCTTGAGGAGAGAGAGAAAGGGGCAATAAAACTCTTGTGAATGAAATGAACCATGGACTGGATCATTTGACATGTTGTTTGCTGCCTCCTTATCTAAGAAAAACACTATTCACAACTTTTGACAGACCTTCAGCTATATCCGGATGAAGTCCAGCAATCGACTGCTTATTCATTTCCATCAATGCTGCCTGAACTGCTGAGTTCCTCCAGCATTTTGTGTGTGTTGCTCCAGCAGCACCTTCCTTCGGCAAATCCTATACTGCACCTGACCTGGTAGTGTAGCAGTTAGCATCACACTTCACAGTGCTTGTGATCGAGGTTCAAATCCTGCCACTGTCTGTAAGAAGTTTGTGTGTTCTCCTCATGACCCCGTGGGTTGCCTTTGGGTGCTCCAGATTCCTGCCTCATCCCAAAGATGTACAGGGTAGGATTAGTAAATTGCGGGCATCTGTGTCGGCACCGAGGCATGCGACTCTTGAGGGATGCCCCCAGCACATCCTCGGATTGACACAAGTGACACATCTCACTGTTTGTTTTGATGCACATGTGACAAATAAAGCTAATCACTTCATCTGTAATCTCTTTATATTTGGATCAACTGTGTACATGGGAGGTCAGAGGACTGAACTTCAAGTGCACAGTTGATATTAGCATTTAAGACACATGACTTCACACTTAAGGTCTGATTCAAATTCAAAAAACACATTTATTATCAAAGAATATATAATTTATACACCTTGAAATTTGTCTGCTTACCGGCAGCCACAAAGCAAGAGACCCAAATACTCCAACAAAAGAAGACCAAACCCTATGGAGCAGAGAAAGAGAGAGAGAGGTAAAAAAACACACATCATGCAAACAACAGAAGCAAGTCAACAGCAGCCTGTCCCAGGATCCATACCCAGAGAAGCCAGAGTAGGCCCAAAGCCTTGGCCCCCAGCTCACCACACCAGCGGGGGAGAAACTCACAGCAGTTGGGTAACTTCACAGCCTTGGCACCATGGAGAAAGGAATAAACATTCGCAGGACAGCCAGCAAAGTCAACCCAACCCTTGCCTCCGGACCCGACACTCGGGCTTCCGATCTATCTGGACCGGTATTTAAATTGTCCGAGCACCAAGTAGTGCCACGTCCTAGGACCTGGATACCAGTAAGCTGTTACACATCTTCGGTGGCACCAGATTCGTTACTATGGAATAAGAGAATAAAAATATGCCAGTATCAAAGTTAATTGGGATATTGGAAGCTGTATCACATCAAATCACATAATAAAATAGTTTCGGGAATTTAGGTTTTAGTCCAGGCATCAATAAGTAGCACAACACTCTTCCTTCAGTATAGAACGCATAAATTTATAGAGCTAGCGGCATTACTAATCTTCATATTTAATGTCCCTGCTGGACATTACCACGGAATTAACCTGACTCCTCAATTTTACTCCACAAATCATTTGAAATATTCACTTGCGATTTTCTGAATGGTGAATTGAGTCAACAAGAAGCATACTTCAAGGCCATGGAGTGAGGAATGATATTTCCTGCCCTCTGGCCAGAGTCTGTAGCAAGGAGGAAGGCACTGATGTTTTTAACAGCGTCATTCAAGATTATAAGTCTGATGCTACTGCATCAGTTATGTGACATCAATACCTGCCACTATCTGTAAGGAGTTTGTGGTTTCCTCCCACATTCCGAAGACGTACATGTTAGTAAGGGTTAGTCATTTGTGGGCATGCTATGTCAGTGTGGAAGCTTTACAATACTTGTGGGCTAACCTCAGCACATCCTTAGACTGTGACGCAAATGATGCATGTCACTATATGTTTCAAGTACACATGATAAATAAAGTTAATTTTTAATCTTTAATACAGTTGCATTTCCAGGACCATTTGACCTTGCTACCAGGACTTTCCTACATCTGATACAATTCAGCAATTTGATCTCCTCTCTGACCTGCATTTCTGTAGTATGGTTTACCCATGGATTCTTGTAAATGGAATAATTCCTTTGCATTCAGTCTGTTGGTTTAGGGAATCATTGTCCATAATCTGATCCCTATTTATCATTTGCATTTTAAAAGACCTTTGCAGATTACATGACTTCTAAAACCCTGGTTAGGGTGCTTTCCTGATAGCTTCTGATTATTGCCCTGAGGAACACCAGTAGAACTTCCACAGCAATTCAGGCCATAAAATTGCACCATAGGATGGCAAGATTAAAAGGTTAAAATTCTGATACAAAGAATTATTTCGACAAAGGTTTAATCGAGTAAAAAGGGCAAAAGAATTTAATGAAAAGGTAGCACAGTATTTCCTGTGAAATTTTAAATGAACTAAAAGGCAAACCATGTATAAATGATGTAAATATCTTTTTTGAAAAGCAGATTCCTTCTAAACTACCAACGATGGACAACACTACGGAATATCCAGACAATGCATATGATTATGAATATATTTGTGAGAAAGACGCCGTCAACGATTTTACAGCGCAACTGATGCCTCCATTTTATTCGCTCGTGCTAATGTTGAGTCTACTTGGAAATGGACTGGTTTTGGTGATATTGGTAAAATATGAATACCTAAAAACAATTACAAATATATTCATTCTTAATCTTGCCATTTCAGATTTGCTTTCTGCTGTTAGTCTCCCCTTCTGGGCAGTGCATCATATAATGGGATGGATCTTTGGGAATGTAATGTGCAAAATAATGAGTGGCGTATTTAACATTGGCTTTTACAGTGGTATAATGTTCCTAACACTGATGACAATTGATCGGTATCTTGCAGTTGTTCATGCAGTAAGTGCTGTGAGATCCAGAAAGGTTCGTTACGCAACAATAACGAGCACTGTTGTCTGGCTAGTTAGTATAATCGCAACCATCCCTGAGTTTCTCTTTTCCAAATCTGCAAAGGGCGATAATGATGTGTTAATTTGTGACAACACTTACCCAAAATCTAAATCAGTTCCATGGATACTATTAAAAAATTCTCAACAAAATGCATTGTTCTTTATTCTTCCATTGATCATCATTGTGTACTGCTATTTTAGGATAATTCAAACAATAATAAAGTGCAGAACAGTACAGAAGCACAGGACTCTAAGAGTAATATTCTCCATTGTAGTGGTGTTTTTCTTGTGTTGGGCACCATACAACGTTGTGATTTTTTTGAGATCTTTGGAGGAGCTCAATATACTAGATGCTGAGGATTGTGATTATGATAGAAAAATGGATTACGCATATACTGTCTCTTACAGCATAGCTTATTTCCATTGCTGCCTCAATCCCATTTTTTATGCTTTTGTTGGTGAAAAATTTAGAAGGCACCTAATTTATTTCTGCGGCCATTGCATGCCATATAGTCTGATTTGTCCTACGCAGATAAGTGTCAGCAGGAATACCAATTTAGAAGGATCTGATGGAAATGATACAACAAATAACTGGTAAAAACATGCAACATAGAACAGTACAGCAGAGGACCAGGCCTTCTGGCCTGATATGTTTCCACCCACTATGATGCAAAGATCATTGTGTGCAGAGCTGATCGCCACACCACAGGAAGAATGTGGAGGATCTGGAAAGAACAGGAAAGGTTCACCAGGATTTTGTCTGGATAAGGGAATATTATCCATAAGGAGACACTGGAGGATTAGAAACTGAGGGACAATCTGATAGAAATATATAAATTTACGAAAGGCGTAGAGAGGGCAAATTGTCAGAATCGGATTCAGATTCTTTTATCCCAGGGCAGAAATATCAATACCACAAGGCACAGATTTTATAATGGGGGGGGGTGGGAAGTCTTAAAGGAGACTTGTGAGCCAAGTTTTGTTCTGTGGAATGCTCTGCCTCAGAAGGCAGTGGAGGCCAATTTTCTGGATTCTTTCAAGAATGAGTTAGATAGAGCTCTTAAAGATAGCGGAGTGAAGGGATATGGGGAGAAGGCAGGAAAAGGGTACTGATTGTGGATGATCAGCCATGTTCACAGTGGTGCTGGTTTGTAGGGCTGAATGGCCTACTCCTGCACCTATTGTCTATTGTTTTCTTCTTAAGCAGAGAGTGGCAGTTGCATGGAGCATGCTGCCTGTGGAATTGTTAGAAGCAGGTACACTTGCCACAATTAAGAGGTATTTGGACATGCACGTGAATAGTCAGAGAGCAAAGGGATAAAAGTGGAGCGTGCAAATAGGATTATTTTGGTTGGCATCTTGGTCGGTGCATACGGGGTGGACCAAAGGGCCTATTCCTATGCTGTACTGTTCCATTAAGTTCTACATTCAAGGGCATGTTGACTCTCCCTAATAAGCCAATGCTTTTCCAAACATGTGTAAGTCTTATTCCTAAGAATCTTCTTCAATAATTCCCTACTTCCGATGTGAGTCTCATTGGCTAAAATTCCCCAGTTTGTTGCCGTTGCCCTTCTTAAACAAACAGACAACATTATCTATTGCCCAGCCTTCTAAAGATGATGCTAAGTTCTTTGTTGAGCCCCAGCAACCTCCACCCTAAGATAAATTCTATCAGGCCATGAGGACTTATCTCCCTTAATGTTTTTCAAGCCAATAAATAGTTCCACCGTATTATCAACATTCCTTAGAATATCAACTTATCCCTCCCTACACTCACCATCCATACTCTTCTCCTCCATGAATACAAATGCAAAGCACTTATTTAGCACATACCCATTTCCTATCGCTCCATACATAAATTCCCTCTTATTTCCTTAATCATCTACCCTTTTCCCAGCTACTTTGTTGCTCCCTTTGTACGTATAAATTATTTTTTTTTTGAATCTTTTTTAGAAAATATATTTGAAGTAAAATTATTGCCTTTGCAATTTATGATGCCTTTGTTTAGTAAATGTGATGATAAGTTTTGATGTAAAATAATGAGATATTTTAAGAAATCTAAATCAGAAAGCAACATATCAGAAATGCTTGAAATGTTTTTTCCTCTCAACTTCAGACTGGCTTCTCAGCACAAATGTAGCTGTGCTTTCATTTGTGATTAACTTTGTGTTGTTTTTGAATTCAATATCATTTCTGTAATTTTTTTCTTGTCTACATGTCCTGGGATTGAGAAATTCTGCTATTAATTATTGACAATGTTGAAAGTTATGGGTTGAAAGAGTGAAAGAAAGAAATAAAAGGAGTTTATTGTTTCTTGCACAAGTTACCTTTTACTTTAATAAATCTTGATATCACAATTATTTGTCAGTTAAAGGGGAAAGAAATTGAGGACTTAGAAAACACCATGGATGGAGTTCTACTTGCACTGTATCAGGAGTATCAAAGGAATTTGTTTTCATTTGTAGCAATTACCCTCAATTTAGTTATGTTACATGGTTTAAAATATAGCCATTTTTAACCATGTAACATCTCTGCATAAGATAATAGTGAAACCCTTCCCCAAAAAATATTAAAGTAATAGTCACACACAATAGCAAGTATACATAAATCATGAAACTACATATACATATGTAATCTACTTTATGTTTAACTGGGAAAAGATAGAAAGAACAACACCACAATCAATGAACGTATTCACACTAAGAACTTTGCTACCTTTGTCAGGTGATGCATTTGGGTATGAACTACCAAACCTGATTATAATGATTAACATAGGAATAAATCTAAATATAATGCAAGGTTCTGAATCTTCAGAAACATCCTCTGCAGGCGTATCCAATACCCCAGTGCTTCCAATCTGGTTATAAATCATGTCAATGGGTCATTTCCCCAGAACCTCCCATAATGCACCCTTGATTCTATCTCAGCCTCACTCTGGCTTGCTCTTGATCTACTGAGAACACTCCTTTGTGATCTTAGCATAACGCCAGGCTCATTTTCATTGATATCTAGCAAGAACCTTAGAGTATTTTCTGCCTCCTTTCCAGATTGAAGAATCCAATTTTATACTTCAGTGTATATTCACACCACTGAAAGCCCTTATTTGCTTCTGCTCTTCACTGAAGCTTCTTGTTTTTTAAATGTTTTTAATGGACTCCGAGGTGATCTAGTTGTAACCTCAACTCCTCATTCCTAGATGCTCCCAATAACCTTTCACCACTAACTTCAAAGACTTTCCTTCACTACTCAGAAATATTCTTGGGCTTGGCGGGAGCATTATGGAGATATTTCCCTAAAACTGGAACACAAAACTGCACACCTGGACCTTTGAATCTTCAAAGCAAGATTCATCGAAGGAAGGAAGATTAAGAAGTCAGAGAATCTATCATATTTCATGCAGCTCCTACTGCAACAATTCAAGCCTGTGGGACTACCTCAATATTAACTTACTGCTATTCTCATCACATTGTGTTTCCATAGGTTAGTAGTTAACCAACGTCTCAGCTTGGTACACTTTGACAATGTATGCTGAGCCAAGTGCCATTACAGAGTCATCAAGCCTAGGAGTGAATCTAGGGCAGACACTGACTACATGATAAGGCATAGGTAACCAGATTTATATTTGTGCTACATTCACATGCTTTGAGTGTCATTGGCATGACCAGAATTCACTGTTAATCCACACTATTTCTTGAATTGAGAGGCAATGACAACTGTTCGATGGTGGAAGAATGGCAACCGAGTGAGCTCCAACAGGCACTTTTGGCTTTTTTGGGCCCTTTTAAAATTTTCATTACTAACCCTATATTCAGATTACAATTCATAAATTTCAATCATTTCATTGCATATGGTGTACTGCCTGATATTTTGCGTTGTGGGTTTGTAACTAGGCGGTACATTACACAGCATTCACACAAAGGTGATTTCTCAGTTTGGTGGGGGCAAAGGCTGTTTTCCCCTAGACGAACACGAGCTGGCCGAACCTGAGGGTTACACCCATATTAACATGTTCTTTTGGCATAATATCTTGGTCTGAAACCTATCTGGAAAATTTACAAAGAAAAATAAGAACTGAAATGACAAATTTCAGAAAACATTATATACACCTGAACGTGCTTAGATTAATATTATCTTGTACAGAAGGGGGAAGAGGAATAATAGACATTAAAAATCTACACAACAGTCAGATAAAACTTCTAACGATATATTTTCATCAACAAAAACAGGATTCAGCACTCCACAAGAGCATATGCAATTCTGATAAGAAGTACACACCACCTAACTTAAATGGGAACACAACCCAGAAAAATGAAGAATTTCTCACTATTGAAGAAAAGGTTAATCAATGGAAAAGCGTGACCCTCCATGGAAGACAGCCCCACGATCTGAGCAGACCTGATGTCCAATGCCTGGCTTAGACTTGGAGACATCTTCCCAGAAACAAATGTGTTCCTTGTGGCAATACAGGACCAGGTGGTGAACACAAAAATACCAAAAAACATAATAAACCAACAAATTCAAGACATTAAATGTAGAAACTGCCAAGAAAAACCAGAAATAATCCAAAACATTGCAGGAGCCTGTAGCAGTTTAACTCAATCTGATTACTTACACAGGTACAATCAAGAGACAAAGCATCATTCAACAAAATCTTGCTTTAAAATACAAACTCATAATAGAAACTATATCGGAATATAATTACAAGCCTGATCCAGTTTTAGAGTCAGAGTCCCACAAATTATATTATGACCAATCCGTTATTATAGAATCAAAATCAAATTAGAATCAGGTATTATCACCGGCATGTGACATAAAATTTGTTAACTTAGCAGCAGCAGTTCAATGCAGTACATAATCTAGCAGAGAAAAAATAATAATAATAAATAAAATAAAAACAATAATAACAATAAATAAATAAATAAATGATTGCATATATTGAATAGACTTTTTTAAAAATGTGCAAAAACAGAAATACTGTATACTGTATTAAAAAAAAGTGAGGTAGTGTCCAAAGATTCAATGTCCATTTAGGAATCGGATGGCAGAGGGGAAGAAGCTTTTTCTGAATCACTGAGTGTGTGCCTTCAGGCTTCTGTATCTCCTACCTGATGGTAACAGTGAGAAAAAGGCATGCCCTGGGTGCTGGAGGTCCTTAATAATGGATGCTGCCTTTCTGAAACACTGCTGCTTGAAGATGTAAGCTAGTACCCAAGATGGAGCTGACTAAATTTACAATCTTCTGCAGTTTCTTTCAGTCCTGTGCAGTAACCCCTCCATACCAGACAGTGATGCAGCCTGTCAGAATGCTCTCCATAGTACAATTATAGAAGCTTTTGAGTGTTTTTGTTGACATGTCAAATCTCTTCAAACCCCTAATAAAGTCTAGCCACTGTCTTGTCTTCTTTATAACTACATCAATATGTTGGGACCAGGTTAGATCCTCAGAGACCTTGACACCCAGGAACTTGAAGCTGCTCACTCTCTCCACTTTTGATCCCTCTATGAGGATTGGTATATGTTCCTTAGTCTTACCCTGAAGTCCACATTCAGCTCTTTCATCTTACTGACGTTGAGTGCCAGGTTGTTGCTGCGACACCACTCCACTAGTTGGTATATCTCACTCCTGTACGCCCTCTTGTCTCCATCTGAGATTCTACCAACAATGGTAGTATCATAAGCAAATTTATAGGTGGTATTTGAGCAATGCCTAGCCACACAGTCATGGGTATATAGAGAGTAGAGCAGTGGCTAAGCACACACCCCTGAGGTGCGCCTATGTTGATCATCAGCAAGGAGGACATGCTATAACCAATCCGCACAGATTGTGGTCTACCAGTAAGGAAGTCAAGGATTCAACTGCAGAGGGAGGTACAGAGGCCCAGGTTCTGCAACTTCTCAATCAGGATTGTGGGCATGATGATATTAAATGCTGAGCTATAGTCGATGAACAGCATCCTGACATAGGTATTTGTGTTGTCAAGTGGTCTAAAGCTGTGTGAAGAGCCATTGAGATTGCATCTGCCGTTGACCTATTGTGGCGAAGGGCAAATTGTAATGGGTCCAGGTCCTTGCTGAGGCAGGAGTTCAGTCTAGTCATGACCAACCTCTCAAAGCATTTCATCACTGTCAATGTGAGTGCTACCGGGTGACAGTCATTAAGGCAGCCCACATTATTCTTCTTAAGCACTGGTATAATTGTTGCCTTTTTGAAGCAAGTGGGAATTTCCACCTGGAACAGTGAGAGGTTGAAAATGTCCTTGAATACTCCTGCTAGTTAGTTGGCACAGGTTTTCAGAACCTTACCAGGTATTCCGTCGGGACCTACTGCCTTGCGAGGGTTCACTCTCTTTAAAGACAGCCTAACATCGGCCTCTGAGACAGAGATCACAGGGTCATCAGGTGCAGCAAGGATCTTCATAGCTGTAGTTGTGTTCTCCCTTTCAAAGTGTGCATAGAAGGCGTTGAGTTCATCTGGTAGTGAAGCATCGCTGCCATTCACGCTATTGGGTTTCGCTTTGTTGGAAGTAATGTCTTGCAAACCCTGCCAGAGTTGCCGTGCGTCCGATGTCACCTCCAATTCTCCCTTGAAATAGCCCTCCACAAATCATACCTGGTTCTCTGGTACAGGCCTGGGTCGCCAGACTTGAATGCCACAGATCTAGCCTTCAGGAGACAACATGCTTCCTGGTTCATCCAAGGCTTTTGGTTTGGGAATGTACAGTAAGTCTTTGTGGGCACACTCTCATCCACACAGGTTTTAATGAAGTTGGTAACAACTTCAGCATACTCGTCCAGGTTCAAAGATGAATTCCTGAATACAGTCCAGTCCACCGGTTCAAAGCAGTCCTGTAGGCACTCCTGTGCTTCCCTTGTCCATACCTTCTTGGTCTTCAGTGCTGGTGCTGCAGTCTTCAGTTTCTGCCTGTATTCAGGGAGTAGAAGTACAGCCAGATGATCAGACTTCCCGAAGTGAGGGCACAGTAGGCATTCTTGATGGTGGTGTAGCAATGGTACAGTGTGGTGTTTCCTCTGGTATTGTAAGTGATCTGTTGATAGTAATTGCTTCGTGAATTTTTCAGACTGGCCTTGTTAAAAATCTCCCAAAACAATGGTGAAGGCATTAGGGTGTGCTGTTTCGTGTATGTTGATCCCATTGCTCAGATCCATAATAACCGTCCAAATGTAACAATACAGGATAAACCAACAAAAACAATTTACTTAATAGATATAGCCATTCCAAACACACATAACTTACAGAAATCAATAAGTGAAAAAAACACCAGAAATATGCTGAATTAAAAGAGGAAATTGAAAGACAATGGAACATGAACAGGGCATACATTGTCTCGATAGTAATATCTACAACAGGTCGTATCCCAAAGGCACGACTCAATAACATTAAACAATTAGGGCTACACAGCAACATCAATGTAAATCTTCAGAAAGCCACAAGCACCACCAGAATAGTCTGAATGTTCCTAGCAATTGACAAATGAATGTGCTTGACTATGCCTGTTCCTAAGGTTTTACCAGCTTGAGCTGAGAAAAAATAAATAATAACAATAATAAAACACAATAAATATGAATACATGATATCGACTATATACATATATTATATATGAAGATTAATTGTTTTTAAAACGATGCTAGGCACAAGAGTATCTGTACATAAGATGATTGACAGGAAATAATAAAGTGGTTGTAGTTGGGGGTGTGGAGGGGTTGCTTGTTGGGTGGAGTTATTCATCAGCCTTACTGCTTGGGAAAAGTAACTTTTTTTGAGTCTGATGGTCCTAGTGCAGATGTTACATAGCTTCCTCCCGGATGGAAATGGGGCAATCAGTCCATGAGCAGGATGGGTGGGATCCTTCATGATGTGTCTGGCCCCTTTCTAACATCTTTCTGTTCATATTGTATGTCCTTCAAAGTTCAAAGTACATTTATTATAAAAGTACATATATGTCACCATATACAACCCTAAGATTTATTTTCTTGCAGGCAATCGCAATAAACACCATAGAATCAATGAAAGACTGGACCCAACAGGACGGACAACAAAAACAATCCCGTGTACCAAGAAGCCCTCAGGTCGTACCAATGTATCCTGCAAGTCCAGAGTGAGCCACATCTCCGTGAAACACAGAACACAGCAATTTTTCATTCCCCTCTGCTACAATAGTCTTGCCATTAGGTCCTCAGTCTTGTTCTCTAGCAACTGTACATATTCTGACAAGATACTGGGTCGAGAAAGTTTCATTTCTCTGCGTTTCTGTCTGCTCGGAACCCCCCTCTCCTTCTTCTCATTGCCATGGCAATGTACTTCTGTCTGCTTAAAGGTACCGTACCTGCATGCTTGACAGTTAAATCTGCCAAGTCGCTCACTACTACTATGTCGACTCAGGCCTAGGGGGCCGACGTAGGGCCAAAACTTTCAGTCTCTGGAGTCTCTCAGAAGATTGTGAAATCACAAGTTGATTCAGACAGCTCAAAAGTACATTGCTTAAAGGGAAACTGCAGGCTTCAGATTGCAGTGAGAGTAATTCAGAAGAAGGATATTTAGGTGTTTTGCAAGCAGCCTGCACCATGTCACTGTGGTTCACCAGCGCCATCTTGGATAACGTTTAAGCTGGTTCTTATGATGCTTTGGGCAGTTTTGCCTACCTGTAGTAAAGGCTTCCTGTCTGCTGCAGCATAGATTCTTGATCATGTATAATATGTTCTGGGACTATGAGACGTTGTGTGAGATTTGCACTCCCGGGAGTTTGAAACTACTCGCAGTTTCCTCTGCTGTACCACTGATGTAAAGATGGGTGTGAGTGGTGCGAGTTCTCCTGTCTTGATAACCATCTCCATTGTCTTATTGACTTTCAGGAAGAGGATGGTTGCCTGGCATCAGGACTTGAGCTCTTCCACCTCCTTTCTGTAGCCCATCTCATCGTTGTTGGTGATGAACCTTACTACTGTTGTATCATTGGCAAACTTCACAATGTTTGGCGTTCCCGTCATGTGTGAGCAGAGCGTACAGTAATAGCCTCAGCACAAAACATTGGGGAGCACCCATGTGCTTCTTCCTGGCTGGTGGGGGTGATGGGGAAGGAGGAGCAGTTGTGTATTCTGATGCAGCCCTGGGTAGGTCTGTAGTCTAGTGTAGTTTCGCGTTGTTTTATGTAGTTCAGTGTATTGTTCTTGTAGCACCATGGTCCTGAAAAACGTTGTCTCGTTTTCACTGTGTACTGTACCAGCACTTATGGTCGAAATGACAATAAAAAGTGACTTGACTTGACTTGATTATCTGAGGTCTGTTGGTTAGGAAGTCCAATACCCAGTTGTACAGTGCTGTAGTTAGATCAAGGGGTAGGACTTTGTTCACCAAGGTCAATGGGACAATAGTGCTGAATACCAAACCAAAATCCAGAAAGAGCATTCTGATATAAGTGTCCATGTTTTCGAGGTGGGTCAGGGTCAGGTGCATGGCAGATGCTATGACATCTCTCACAGAGTAGTTCTGTCGGTAAACATATTAATGGGTGTCCAAGGAGATAGGAAAGGAGTTTTTGATATGTGCTATTACAAGCCATCCAAAGCACTTCACAATGATCGTCATCATTGCCACCAGGCAAAAGCTGATTAGTTCTGAAGGTGTAGAGATCTTCGGTACAGGGATGATGGTGGCTGATTTGAAGCATGTGGGGGCAGCAGCCTGAATGAGCGAAGTGTTGAAGATATCTGTAATGATCTCCGTGAGCTGGTGTTCACACTTCCTGAGCGCTCAGCCTCAGATGGCATCTGGCTCAGCTGTCTTCCTATAGTTGACTCTTTCAGAGACATTCTTATGTCTGCTGCTTTTCCAAACTTTTTTTCTTTCGTTAACAGAACACTGAAGCTGTCAATATAGGAATTGAAACCATGTTTCGAGTTGCTTAGCCCAGGGTAGAACTAAAATATAATTTTACTATACCACGTAATACTTGCTAAGAGAAATGAACACTTGCACAGGAAGATGTTCATTTGTCTCTTCCTCTAATAAGACTTTCAGAATAATAGAAACAGAAAAACTACAGTACAATACAGGCCCTTTGGCCTACAATGCTGTGCCGAACATGTACTTACTTTAGAAATTACTTAGGGTACCTCTATTCTTCTAAGCTCCATGTACAGATCCAGGAGTCTCTTAAAAGACCTTATCGCTGGCAGCCCAGTCCACACACTCACCACTCCCTGCGTAAAAAAAACTTACCGCTGACATCTCCTCTGTGTAATATTGATGTGACTCGGACACCGCTGTAGATTGAACAACCGCGTTTATTCACCAGACTTCCATTTTTACTTCTCTATGTCCTGATGTCATACGCACTCTGACGCAACGATTACTCACACAATATATTACAAGATTTCTCAAGATTTTTTTTTACAACACTGTGAATTACCAAAACAATGCCTCTAGGTATGCTTTTCTTACAGTGCAACAACCATGACATAAACTAAAAAAAATGTTAACTTCTTGCACTGTATTCTGCATTGTATCTTACTATACTAACAGCAGTGTATTTTCTTTTACTAACATAGATTAGTAAACCTTTTATTTCACACCTTGGAACCTATAACAGGTGTGACTTTGCCTCAAACTGTGTGAGACTGGATGTCTGTCTAGTCTCTGTATCTAGCTGGAAGTTTGACTTGTCTCCCAGACCGTGTGTGATACAACTGTGACTGTGCTTGTCCTTCATCCGTGTCAGTCTCTCGAGTGACCTCTGTGTCTCTGTGGTCTGCATCACTCTTGGTGTCATTTGTTTCCATGTCTGTATATATGGAAATGTCCTGTGCATCTGTACGTGGAAACTCCCTCTCACCTGTCTTCAGCAGATGCTTCCTGTTCCTCCTGTAGACCCTACCATCCGGCGTGCGAACTATGAAGGATCTTGGTTGCTGATGTCTGTTCACAACCACAGCTGGTTGCCAGATGTCTCCTCTCTGTATTCTGACATTTTCACCTATATGCAGATCTGGCAACTGTATTGTATGTCTGTCATAGTAGCTCTTTTGCTTTATTTGCTTGTACTTTTGCTTGTCATGTACTTGAGCATTACCTTCAGGAGTCAGTGGAGTTGTGGATGTTGGCAGTTTGGACTTCAGATGACGTCCCATCAACAGCTGCGCAGGAGAGAACCCCACACCCTCAATCGGTGTGTTGCGGTATTCAAGCAGAGCAATGTAAGGGTCACCGTTGCTGCTTTGTGCCTTCTTGAGCATGCTCTTGTCAGTTTGTACAGTTCTCTCTGCTTGTCCATTAGACTGAGCGTGCCCTGGACTGGAAGTAATATGCTGAAATTCCCAGCTTTCTGAGAACCCACTGAACTCACCACTGGCATACTGTGGACCATTGTCACTAATGACAATATCTGGAATACCATGTCTTGCGACTTCATTGCCGTAATGACACCTCGACTGGACGTATCACTTAACTTGGTGATCCCCAGATATTTTGAATAGTAGTCCACACAAAGCAGATATTCTGTACCATTGTAGTGAAAGAGATCTGTGCCAATCTTCTCCCATGGTCTTCCTGGTAGTGAGTGGGGAAGCAGAGGCTCTCTTGGATTGCTGTTTTTGTTTTCATTTCAAGCAGCACACTGAGACACAATGTCCTCTATCTGAGTTGACATGCCTGGCCAACAGAGAATGTCCCTTGCTCTTTCTTTACATTTCACTATCCCCAGGTGTGACTCATGAATTCTGTTGAGCATTTCCTGTCTCATTTGGTTTGGTATGATGAGTTTTGCCATTTTGAACATTAGTCCTGATGCATAGCTGATTTCCTCTTTAAATGTCCAGTATTTCTGCATTTCCTTTGGAATACCTTTTCTTTCTGTTGGCCATCTATTCATTGTAATGTCTCTTAGCATTTGCATTTCAGGATCATCTGCAGTCACTTTCCTGAACATGTTCAACTTCTCCTCAGAGATGGGTAACTGAGGTGTGACCCAGTTGACCTCCAGCTCTCTTCCTAGCAACTCTTCCTTTTGCTCTTTGAGGTAAGCACGGCTCAAAGCATCAGCAATGTACAGTTCTTTTCCGGGCTTATAGGTGACTGTGAGAGTGTACCTCTGTAGCCTGAGAAGCATCCTTTGCAGCCTCATAGGAGCTTGGTGGAGTGGCTTTTTGAAAATGCTTTCAAGTGGTTTGTGATCACTCTCAACCTGGATCTCTTTACACTATACATATTGGTGGAACTTCTCACACCTATAAACTATGGCGAGTAATTCCTCCTCGATTTGAGCTTATTGGCGTTGACAGTCCATAAGTGCTCATGATCCATGCGCCACAGGCCCCCATCCTGCAGTATAACAGCTCCTATTCCCTCCGAACTGGCATCCACAGACATCGTCACCGGTTTATTGACATCAAAAAACTTGAGTGCTGGTGCATTGGTAACCAACTACTTCAATGTGTCAAAACTTTTCTTTTGTTCGTCTTCCCAATGCCATTGAGTGTTGCTCTC
Organism: Mobula birostris; assembly: GCF_030028105.1. Taxonomy (NCBI): domain Eukaryota; kingdom Metazoa; phylum Chordata; class Chondrichthyes; order Myliobatiformes; family Myliobatidae; genus Mobula; species Mobula birostris. The sequence continues at coordinate 32,036,979 of NC_092388.1, forward strand.
TAGTAACTTTCGGAGTACAGCACTGACCTCTGATAAGTTGGGAATGAATTTGGCAAGATATTGTATCATGCCCATGAACCTCAATAGTTCTTGCTTGTCTTCGGGTGGTGGTAGCTGTACCACAGCTCTGACCTTTCCATCATCTGGTTTTAGCCCATCAGCACTGAGCACATGACCTATGTATTTGATCTCTGTAGTTCTGATCTTACATTTACTTTTGTTCAGTTTTAGGTTGTACTCACGTGATCTCTCCAGGAGCTTCCTCAGTCTCTGATCATGTTCCTCAATTGTGTCACCCCATATCAGCAAATCATCAATGATGTTGACCACCCCATCCAGGCCTTCAATCATTTGTGCCACAGATCTCTGGAATACCTCTGATGCAGAAGAAATCCCAAAGGGTAGACGCAGGAAATGATATCTCTTTATGGGCTTGTTGAAAGTGCATAATTTGGAACTTTCTTCATCCAGCTTGATCTGCCAGAAACCTTAATTTGCGTCTAATACTGAAAAGTATTTCGCATTAGGCATGCGGGAGACAACCTCTTCAACCGTGAGCAGCGGGTAGTGCTCTCTTTTGATGGCTTGGTTGAGATCTTGTGGATCCATGCAAATCCCCATCTTTTTTTCTGTGACCACTGTCACCATACTATTCACCCAGTCAGTTGGCTCTATTTGTCTTGTTATGACTCCCATCTGTTCCATTCCGTGTAGCTCCTCCACTACTTGATCCCTGAGAGCTACTGGAATCTTTCTCGGGGCACGCACGACTGGTGCAATAGTTCGATCAATCTGGATATGGTGTTTCCCTGGTAAACATCCTAATCCAGAAAACAAGTCATCAAAGTCTTTGAGAATGTCATTTTCTTTTTCAACACCAGAGATTCGCTTCACCAGGTCTAGCTTTGTGCATGTTGCTTTGTCCAGTATTGCTGAAACATGTTGCTGTACTATTTCAAACTCGATCTTGTATTTTTGTCCTTTGTATACACAGGTGAGTGCTTTTTTGCCCAGTGGCGCCGCCTTGTGGCCGAACTATGCAACAAGCTTGCAGGTGGATTTTCTCAGTCTTTCTCTGATGTCCAGTGAGTTGAATGTTTCTGCTGACATTACATTGCACTTTATCCCAGTGTCAAGCTTAAATGTCACATTCCTCCTGTTTATTATCAGATCTTGAATCCAATCGTCTTCATCCTCCATCCCTGCATTGTTAATATTCTTGATGCATACCTCCTGTTCCACTTCAACTGTGCCAATGAACATGTCACTGTTGCCCTCACTCTGTTCCACAGCATGCATTTTCCTTGCATGCTCCTTCGATTTGCACACCTTTGCAAAGTGATTTCTTTTCTGGCATAACTTGCATGTCTGACCAAAGGCTGGACATTTTCTGTATCCATGTTTATAACCACATCTGTTGCAGTTAATTTCCTTTTGATCATCCTGTGGAGCTGGCTTTGTCCTACTCTTGTCAGTTTTCACAGTTTTTATTTTGTGCATTTCAGTCTCTTCATTGAGCACTTTAACCTGACTTGACGTGATCTCGCTGGCACGGCAAACATCAATTGCCTTTTCTAATGTAAGATCCACCTCTCTCAAAAGCCTGCCTCTCACTCGATCATCTCGTATGCTGCATACAATCCTGTCACATATTAAAGAATCATGCAGTTGTCTGAACTCACAGTCTTTTGCCTTGTTCTTCAAATCTGTTACATAGGCGTCTATGGTCTTTACTGGTCCTTGAGCCCTCGTGAAAAACATGTGTCGGATGTACGGTAGGTTTTTTCTCGGTTCGCAGTAATCTTGAAACTTTTTCTTCAACACTTCAATTTTATCTTACTCGTCATCTTGGAAGACAAACATGTTGCAAACATTTATTGCCTCTTCCCCCGCCACATGCAGAAATGTAGCACATTGCACTTTCTCCATCTTTTCAGCTACACCGTTAGCAGTGCAAAACAGCTCAGACTTCTGGATCCATATTTTCCAGTTCTCAGCAAGATTACCTTGTAGGCTTAAACTTGACGGTGGCTGTAACTGTGACAACTTTTACGTGTTTTCTCTTTCTTTTTTTCACGATTTCTTCTGACACCATGTAATATTGATGTGACTCAGACACCACTGTAGATTGAACAACCACGTTTATTCACTAGGCTTCCATTTTTACTTCCCTTTGTCCTGACGTCATACGCGCTCTGATGCTATGAATACATTACACTCTGTACCTACTTCCAAGCACCTTAAAACAGCGCCATTTTGTGTTAGCCATTTCAGCCCTGGGAAAAAGCCTCTGACTATCAATGCCTCTCATCATCTTATACACCTCTATCAGGTCACCTCTCATCCTCCATCGTTCCAAAGAGAAAAAGCCAAGTTCACTCAATCTATTCTCGTAAGGCATGCTCGCCAATCCAGGCAACATCCTTGTACTCTTGTGAGTAGCTGGTTTGTTCATCAGTACAATAGCTGGGATTTTTACTTCACAACATAATAGAAATCCTTTACTGCTAATAAATGAGGAGATTGTGACACAACAAATAAAATATCTTAAATATCAATGAGAGATTCATGCAAAGTTTCAAATTAAGTCCTGCCCAAGTATCTTGAAATGTTAAATTAAATGAATGGATGGCTTAGAAGTGACAAAGTCTGCATCTAATTTCAGAAATAATAATGTCCTTTAAGATCAACTAAAATGGCAGCAACCTCCATCATTGATCTGACAGAAAAGCCGAAGTTAGGGATCAATGGAATGATTTCATAGTTGCAAACATTAACCAGTAGGGTGCATCAGAGATCAGCATAATTTCATCAGCTACTTTTAATATGATTTAGATTACGTACTGAGTGGAGGGACAGTTTAGAATGGATAAATTGGAGGTAACCGGCTCCATTCACAGCTGGATCGCACGCCTGGGGTCACAGCACAAAAGTTGATGTGAACAAAAAATTTCTTATCCAGAGTTCAGACAGGATCTGTAATTCTTCTCCAGTAGGCTAGAGGAAAGAAAATCAATCAGAGCTTTCAAAAGTAAATGAGACTTGTCTTGAGGAGAATAATCTACAGAGACCATAAGACCATTAAACATAAGAGCAGGATTAGGCCATTTGGCCCATCAAGTCTGCTCTGCCATTCAATCATAGCTGATCTTTTTCTTTCTCCTCCACAGCTCCACTCCCCGGCTTTCTCCTCATAACCTTTGATGCCTTGGCCAATCAAGCCCCTATCAATCTCCACCTTAAATACACCCAACGACCTGGTCTCCACAGCTGCCTGTGGTAACAAATTCCACAAATTCAACATCCTCTGACTAAAGGAATTTCTCTGCATCTATGTTTTAAATGGACGCCCCTCTATTCTGAGGCTGTGCCTCCTTGTCCTAGACTCCCCCACCATGGGAAATATCCTTTCTACATCTACTCTGTCTTGTCCTTTCAGCATTTGAAAGGTTTCTATGAGATCCCCACATCCTAAATGAGTACAGGCTCAGAGCTATCAAATGTTCTTCATATGATAACCCTTTCATTCCCAGAATCATCCTTGTGAGCCTCCTCTGAACCCTCTCCAATGCCAGCACATCTTTCTTTAGATAAGGAGTCCAAAACTGTTCACAATACTTAAGGTGAGACTTCACCAGTGCCTTGTGAAGTCTTAGCATCACATCCCTGCTGTTATATTCTGGACTCTTCAAATGAATGCTCACATCACATTTGCCTTCCTCATCACTGACTCAACCTACAAATTACCCTTGAGGGTGTGCTACACAAGGACTCCCAAGTCCCTTTGCCTCTCAGATTTTAGGAACTTCTCCCCACTTAGAAAATAGTCTGAACATTTATTTCTTCTTCCAAAGTGCATGACCATGCATTTTCCAACATTGTATTTCATTTGCCACTTTCTTGCCCATTCTCCTAATCCACCCGTCCCCAACCACCGGGCCGCGGACTGGTACCAGGCCGCAAAGTATGTGCTGCCGGGCCGCGAGGAAACGGTATGATTTGGCGATAGGAGTCAGCTGCACCTTTCCTCATTCCCTGTCACGCCCACTGTTGAGCCATTACACACGCGAGGTCATTACCCGTGTGTCATCCATTTCAGCGCGGGAAGGAGATCAACTCCTTAAGCTTGCAAATGACAGCGGGCTGAAAAGTATGTTTGACATAACATCTCTGCCGGCATTCCGGATCAAAGTCAAGGCTAAATATTCTGAGATAGCCATGAAAGCACTGAAAACGTTGCTTCCATTTCCAACATATCTCTGCAATGAATGTAATGAAAACTAAATTGCAGAATAGACTGGACATAAGGAACCCCCTTCGAGTATCGCTGTCTCCCATCACCCCTCGATGGCACCATCTCATTGCAGGGAAACAAGCCCAGGGCTCCCACTGATTCAGCGATATTGGTGTGTTGCAATGATTTTATATGTTCATACGGGGAAAATATGTGCTGTATGTTTAATATCAAATGTTATTTGAAATGTTATGATGCTATTGACTTACTTACATAACCATATAACAATTACAGCACGGAAACAGGTCATCTTGGCCCTTCTAGTCCATGCCGAACGCTACCCTCACCTAGTCCCACCGACCTGCACTCAGCCCATAACCCTCCATTCCTTTCCTGTCCATATACCTATCCAATTTTTCTTTAAATGATAATATCGAACCTGCCTCTACTACTTCTACTGGAAGTTCGTTCAACACTTACTTCAAGCTCCCCTGTCCTCCCCGATAATTGACTTATCGCTATATTCATGCGAGGAAAATATGCGCTGTGTGTTTAATATTAAATTCGTTAGATAAACCCTTTTAGAAACGAAATTGAGTGTATTAGCCACTTATCACCTATATTCCGGTCGTGATTAACACCACCCTCCCTCGAACAGAATCGCCAAAAACGATTTGTAGAAAAATTCGGCACGTACACACATGCGCACTGGTGCCCGCGCAAGGCCTCATGGTCTTTGTAGTCTCTAGGGGTAAACAACGTATTTGACTGCTACTCTTGTCTGTTGGCAACCCTACCCACCACCCCCCCCCACCCCGGCTCGGCCGTTCCGCAAGAATATTGTCAATATGAAACTGGTCCGCAGTGCAAAAAAGGTTGGGGACCCCTGTCCTAATCTGTCTAAGTCCTTCTGCAGCCTTCCAGTTTCCTCAACACTACCTGCCCCACCACCAATCTTCATATCATCTGCAAACTTGGCAACACAGCCATCTATTCCATCATCTAAGTCATTGATATACTGCATAAAAAGAGGTGATCCCAAAACAGAATCCTGCTGAACACCATTAGTCACTGGCAGCCAACCAGAAAAGAATCCTTTTATTCCTATTTGTTGCCTCTACCAATCAGCCAATACTCTAACTATGCTAGTAACTTTCATGGGCTCTTGACTTGGTAAGCAGTCTCATGTGTGGCATCTTGTCAAAGGCCTTCTGAAAATCCAAATACGCAAAATCCACTGCATCCCATTTATCTATCCTAGTCGTAATCTCCTCAAAGAATTCTAACAGGTTTGTCAGGCAAGATCTTCCCTTAAGGAAACCATGCTAATTATGTCCTATCTTGTTCTATGTCACCAAGTACTTCATAACCTCATCCTTAACAGTTGACTCCAACATCTTTAGAACAGCAAGTTTTATGTGTGTTGCTTGAAATTCCAGCATCTGCAGATTTCCTCATATTTGCATCTTTACAACCACTGAGGTCAGGATAACTGTTCTATAATTTGCTTTCTGCTGCTTCCTCTTTTCTTAAAGAGTGGAGCGATATTTGCAATTTTCGAGTCCTCCAGAACCATGCCAGAGTCCGATAATTTTTGAAGGACTATTTCTAATGCCTCCACAATCTCTACCATTACCTCTTTCAGAATCCTAGGGTTCAGTTCATCTGGTCCAGGTGACTTATGTACCTTTAGGTCTTTCAGCATTTCAAGCCCCTTCCCCCTTCTATTAGTAACCGCACTTCCTTCTCTTCCCTCACACCCTTCAACACCTGGCACACAACTAGTGTCTTCCACAGTCGACACTGATGCAAAATACTTACTTAGTTCATTTTCCCCATTATTATTTCCCTAGCCTCATTTTCTGTATCCACTCTCATCTCATCTTATATACTCGGAAAAACTTTTTTCATCCACCTTGATATTGCTTGCCAGCTTGCTTTCATATTTCATCCTTTTCCTCCTATTGATTCTTTTAGTTGCTGTCTGTAGGTTTTTAAAAGCTTCCCAATCCTCTATCTTCCCACTAATTTTTGCTTTGTTGTATGCTCTCTCTTTCGCTTTTACATTAGCTTTGACTTCCCTTGTCAGCCACAGTTGTATAGTTTTGCCATTTGAGTACTTCTTTGTTTTTGGACAGGAAGAGAGGGGGAGGGAGATGGGGATAAAGGGGGAGGGAGGTAGAGAGAGTGGGAGGGATATGGAGGGGAAGGAGGAAGGGAGGGAGAAGGGGGAGAGGGAGAGGAAGAAGGAGAGGGGAGCAGAGAGAGCAAAGGAAAGGGGAAAGGGAGGGGGGAGGGAAAGGAAGAAGGGGAAGGAGATAGAGGGAGAGGGAGTGAGAAGGAGAAGAGGGGAGGGGGAAGGAGAGGGGGATAGAGAGAGGGAGAGGAAGAGGGAGGGAGAGGGAGATATTGCGCAAGGTGGGCAATTTCTTCCTGCAGAGGTGGTCTGTTATCCATAGCTGTATGCCAGCAAGAGCACTGTGTGTTAGCAAGAACGTCTCAAGATATTCAGAAAATCTAGACATTTTGGTGGAACGATTGCAAGTTTTTGTGTGAAATGTAAATTGTGAGGTAATCGATTTTTATTCCAGTGCCGAGAATGTAACCTGAACGGGAAAGAATTTTTTCATAAACACAAGAGATTCTACAAATGCTAGACATCCAGAGCAACACATACAATACGCTGAAGGAACTCAGCAGGTGAGGCAGCATCTATTGAGAAGAATAATCAAACCATGTTTTGGGCCGAGATCCTTCATCAAGACTTGAAAGGAAGAGAAAAGAAGCCAGAGTAAGGTGATGAGGGAGAGGAAAGAGAACAAGCTGGCAGGTGATATGTGAAACCAGGTGGGGAGGGAGGTGGGATGGTGGGGGAGGGGGAATGAAATGAGAAGCTGGGAAGTGAGAGGTGGAAGAGATAAAGGGTTGAAGAAGGAGAAATCCTATAGAGAGTGCAGTGGACAAAGGGAGAAAGGGAAGAAGGTAGCACAAGAGGGAAATGATGGGCATGTGATCAGAAGAGAAGGGGTGAGAGGGAAAACCAGATTAGGGAATGGAAAAAGAGAGAAGCGGAGAGAAAGGAATTAACAGAACTTGGTGAAATCCATGTTTATGTTATCAGGTCAGAGGCTACGCAGCTGGAACATAAGGTGTTGCTCCTCCAGTCTGAAAGTGCCTAAGGACAAGCGGACAAGGAAGTCATGGAGAGGGTGATCTTTTGTAGAAAACAGAGAGAAGTGGCGGGGGGGGGAGTGTGTTTAGTAGTAAGATCCCATTGAAGATGGTGGAACTTACAGAGAATGATGTGTGGGATATGAAGGCTCGTGGAGTGGTAAGTCAACGCTGGGGAAATCTGTCACTGTTATGGTGGAGAGAAGATGGGGGAGGGACGTATGGGAAATGCAAGAGATGCAGGTGAGGACAGCATTGATGGTAGAGAAAGTATTTACGGGATGTTTCAGCTCTTGATTCTTGGCTCCTGATATCCATGGTCTAATCAACTTTATCTCTGCTCTCCTCTGGTCTTTAAGAGATAAAGATTGTCTTCCATGCTGTCCGTTGCCTGCACCATGGCACCTGCTGTACGACTGGAGAATAGGTTTGCTGTCGATGGGTGACAGACATGGTGCAGACTGTAAATAACCTTTGGTGAAATCTGGTAGCTGGCCCCATATACTACCTCTACCACATTCCTCACCATAGTACTTGCCATGGTTTCAAATGCAATTCAATATTAAGGCCTTGACTCTATTACAAAAGTAAAAATTCCGATTGTATACACAAGGAATTCTGCAGGTGCTGGAAATCTGGAGGAACAAATGTAAAATGCTGGAGGAACTCAGAAAGGTCTCGTCCAAAAGTTGGACTGCTTATTCCACTCCATAGTTGCTCCCTAACCTGTTTAGTTCCTCTAGCATTTTGTGTTAGTTTTTAAATTATATGATTTTATTTATCAAAAATAACCTTGACAAAGAATGACAATGAAGGGAAATATTTTAAAACACTTACATAAAAGGTTTCACTAGTATGCTTAAACAAGCTTTGCAAAAGCAGAGAAATAATAACTGAATTTGGGAAATTTGGGAAGTGCTAATTTCAAAATTAGTAGTGATGTAGAGATATTGCTACTAGGTCCATCGAAGGGAATTTGGGGCCTGGTAAATGATTTCAATTCAACCAGTGAGCAACAGAAAACCATTTATATACCTCCTTAGATCACTCCACTCCAATGAAGCATTTCCTGTTCAGCCACGCTTCCAACAGAAACGCTCTAAAATTTCTTTTGATTTCAGTCCTGGCATCATCATCATCATCATTATGTGCCATGTCGTATGATGTGGGCCATCATGGTCTTTATGACCATGATTGTTCTTGGCAATTTTTTCAACAGAAGTGGCTTGCCATTGCCTTCTTCTAAGCAGTCTTTCCAAGACTGGTGACCCCCAACCATTATCAGTACCCTTCAGAGACTGCTTGCCTGGCATCAGTGGTCACATCACCGGGACTTGTGACATGCACCAGCTGCTCATACGACCATCCACTGCCTGCTCCCATGGCTTCACATGACCCTGAAAGGGTGAGGAGGGTAAACAGGTGTTCCACCTTGCCTAAGGATAGCAGAGGGAAGAAACGCCTCACACCCCCTTTGGTAGAGACGTATCTTCACCCTGCCACCCAAAATCCTGATATACCTGAAGAACATACTGTAAATCCCTATCAACGGGAATTCTGCAGATGCTGGAAATTCAAGCAACACACATCAAAGTTGCTGGTGAACGCAGCAGGCCAGGCAGCATCTCTAGGAAGAGGTACAGTCGACGTTTCAGGCCGAGACCCTTCGACAGGACTAACTGAAGGAAGAGTTAGTAAGAGATTTGAAAGTTGGAGGGGGAGGGGGAGATCCAAAATGATAGGAGAAGACAGGAGGGGGAGGGATGGAGCCAAGAGCTGGACAGGTGATTGGCAAAAGGGGATACGATAGGATCATGGGACAGGAGGTCCGGGAAGAAAGACAAGGGGGGGGGGAACCCAGAGGATGGGCAAGAGGTATATTCAGAGGGACAGAGGGAGAAAAAGGAGAGTGAGAGAAAGAATGTGTGCATAAAAATAAGTAACAGATGGGGTACGAGGGAGAGGTGGGGCCTAGCGGAAGTTAGAGAAGTCGATGTTCATGCCATCAGATTGGAGGCTACCCAGACGGAATATAAGGTGTTGTTCCTCCAACCTGAGTGTGGCTTCATCTTTACAGTAGAGGAGGCCGTGGATAGACATGTCAGAATGGGAATGGGATGTGGAATTAAAATGTGTGGCCACTGGGAGATCCTGCTTTCTCTGGCGGACAGAGCGTAGATGTTCAGCAAAGCGGTCTCCCAGTCTGCGTTGGGTCTCGCCAATATATAAAAGGCCACATCGGGAGCACCGGACGCAGTATATCACCCCAGTCGACTCACAGGTGAAATGTTGCCTCACCTGGAAGGACTGTTTGGGGCCCTGAATGGTGGTAAGGGAGGAAGTGTAAGGGCATGTGTAGCACTTGTTCCGCTTACACGGATAAGTGTCAGGAGGGAGATCAGTGGGGAGGGATGGGGGGGACGAATGGACAAGGGAGTTGTGTAGGGAGTGGTCCCTGCAGAATGCAGAGAGAGGGGGGGGAGGGAAAGATGTGCTTAGTGGTGGGATCCCGATGGAGGTGGCGGAAGTTACGGAGAATAATATGTTGGACCCGGAGGCTGGTGGAGTGGTAGGTGAGGACCAGGGGAACCCTATTCCTAGTGGGGTGGTGGGATGATGGAGTGAGAGCAGATGTACGTGAAATGGGGGAGATGCGTTTAAGAGCAGAGTTGATAGTGGAGGAAGGGAAACCCCTTTCTTTAAAAAAGGAAGACATCTCCCTCGTCCTGGAATGAAAAGCCTCATCCTGAGAGCAGATGCGGCGGAGACGGAGGAATTGCGAGAAGGGGATGGCGTTTTTGCAAGAGACAGGGTGAGAAGAGGAATAGTCCAGATAGCTGTGAGAGTCAGTAGGCTTATAGTAGACATCAGTGGATAAGCTGTCTCCAGAGACAGAGACAGAAAGATCTAGAAAGGGGAGGGAGGTGTCGGAAATGGACCAGGTAAACTTGAGGGCAGGGTGAAAGTTGGAGGCAAAGTTAATAAGGTCAACGAGTTCTGCATGCGTTCTAAATCCATATCCTTTACTTATAGAAGAGAGAGAGAGAGAACATAAAATATAGGTGTGCATTTTTGTTGCAGAATAATTACGTAATGCTGTCTTGTATTCATCAGGACAATGATAATCTTGTCTATTAGACATAAACTATTTCCACTTGAGGAAGCATTCTGATCTTTTAACGATATCAATGGGCACAATGTTCTGATTGACAACAGAAGCTTCTTGCCTCAGAGTCACGTGAATTCAGCAAGATCTAGAGTCCTTCAGGTAACATTAGGGAAAGCCGCACACAGTGCAAGGTGATTTTGCCATGTTTCTGGGCGTATTTGTGCCAGTCGTGCGCATGTAGATTCATTGGTGTGACACTTCCAGGTCCCACACCTGTTTCTTCTGGCAGCTAGCTTGTCTAGATAAAGCTAATACACTCGAAGTTCATTTCTCATGATACTTTATCACTGACTGGTGCTGTCATCTCCTAGAAAGGTCAGCCCCTTATAATGTTGAATATTGAAGTTGAATGTTAATTCCAAGGTCAGGCACTTTTGTCCTGCACCAATATGTAGTGTGCTGAGCGACTATCCATAAAGCAAATCTCATATAAATTGTCCCAGTCTGGGATCCTGATCTCCACAAATCCAACAGTCACATCCTCAGAAACCACAGAGGAAATCCTGTGGAAGGAAAACTCTATATTCATTCAGTAAAAAATGAATGACAACAGAAGAAAGACATCTGGCAGAAGAGGTGGCATTGAAAGCCCTGTTTCCATCCAATGGCTTACATTAGAGTGTAAGTGTAGGAGTGTATACCACAAGAATGTATGCCCATGATCTCCTGCTGTAGAACATCTTCTTCAAGGTTTAATGTTTTGTGTGTTCAGAGATGCTCTTCTACATACCACTGTAACACATGGCTATTGAGTTATTGTCGCCTTCCTGTCACCTTGAACCAGTCTGGCCATTCTCCAAGCAACACACACAAAATGCTGGAGAAGCTCACCAGGCCAGGCAGAGTAAACAGTCAACGGCTTGGGCTGAGACCCTTCATCAGGACTGGGAAAAAAAGATAAGGAGTCAGAGCAAGAAGGTGTGGAGATGGGTGGGAGAAGTACAAAGTGGTAAGTGATAGGTGAAACTGGGAGGAGGTGAGGGGTGAAATAATGGGTTGGGAAGCTGAGAAGTGAAAAAGATAAAGGGCTGGAGAAGGGGAAAGCTGATAGGATAGGACAGAAGGCCATGAAAGAATGGAAAGGGGGAGGAGCACCAGAGGGAGATGACAGGCAGGTAAGGAGATAAGGTGAGAGAAGGAAACAGGATTGGGGAATGGTGAAGCAGAGAGAGTGGGTAATTACCGGAATTTCGAGAAATCGATGTTCATGCCATCAGGTTAGATTAGATTAGATTAGATTCAACTTTATTGTCATTGTGCCAAGTACAGATACAAAGCCAATGAAATGCAGTTAGCATCAACCCAAAAATGCAAAGAATAGTGTTATTTACAAAATGACTATGAATAAAAAGTAAGTGATAAATATAAAAGTACTGGGACAATCCAATATGGGTGCAATACTGCTTAGCGCTGTGATGTGAGGTTCAGCAGGGTCACAGCCTCAAGGAAGAAGCTCTTCCTGTGCCTGCTGGCATGGGAGTGGAGGCTCCTGTAGCGCCTACCGGATGGGAGGAGAGTAAAAAGTCCATGGTTAGGGTGAGATTCATCCTTGATAATGCTTTTCGCCCTGCCCAGGCAGTGTTTATGGTAGATGTTCTCAATGGTGGGCAATTGGGTGCCGATAATCCACTGGGCAGTTTTCACCACACGCTGGAGTGCTTTGTGGTCCGATACGGGACAACTGCGATACCACACTGAGATGCAGTTGGTGAGTTTTCTCAATGGTACAGCGGTAAAAGTCCGTCAGTATCCTGGGACAGAGGTGAGCTTTCTTGATGCTCCGCAGGAAATAAAGGCGCTGTTGCACCTTTTTGATCAGGATGGAGGAGCTCAGGGACCAGGTGAGATCCTCGGAAATGTGGACACCAAGGAATTTGAAGCTTGATACAGGCTCCACTACAACTCCGTTGATGTAGATGGGGACATGAGTGTGGCTCCTAGCATGCTTGAAGTCCACAATGATCTCCTTGGTCTTCTGGGTGTTAACGGCCAGGTTGTTGTTGGCACACCACGCGGCCAGATGCTGGACCTCGTCCTTGTAGGCCATCTCATCATCCCCTCTGATCAGGCCAACCATGGTGGTGTCGTCTGCAAACTTGATTATGAAGTTAGAACCATGTACAAGAACACAGTCATAGGTGAAAAGGGAGTACAGAAGAGGGCTCAGCACACAGCCTTGAGGCGCGCTGGTGTTCAGGGTGAGAGTGGAGGAGGAGGGGTTGTCTAACTTAACTGATTGGGGTCTGTTAGTCAGAAAGTCCAAGGTCCAATTGCAGAGGGATGAGCTGATATCAAACTAGCGAAGTTTGGCGATTATCTTGGAGGGGATCACAGTATTGAATGCTGAACTGAAGTCAATGAACAGCATTCTGACGTAAGAGTTGGGGCTGTCCAGGTGGGTCAGGGCAGAGTGAAGTGCTGTGGACATGGTGTCCTCTGTTGACCTGTTGGTGCGATAGGCAAATTGATGGGGGTCCAGGGTAGCGGGCAGACAGGATTTCAGGTGTGATAGAAGCAGTCTCTCAAAGCACTTTGCAACGATGGGGGTGAGTGCAACTGGGCGAAAGTCATTCAGGCCCATGGCAGTGGAATGCTTCGGCACTGGCACGATGGAGGCTATTGTGGCAGTAGAGGAGGCCACAGACAGATATGTTGGAATGAGAATGGGAAGTAGAATTGAAATGGAAGCTACCGGAAGATCCCACTTTTTCTGATGGACAGAGAATAGATGCCTGGCGATGCAGTCTCCTAATCTACATCAGCTATCACCGGGATACAGGAGGCCACCAGGAGCACCGATACAGTTGATGACCCCAACAGATGCACAGGCAAAGAGTGGCCTTATCTGGAGAGACTGTCTGGGGCCTTGAATGGTAGTGATGGATGAGGTTTAGGGGCAGGTATGGCACTTGTTCTGCTTGCAAGCACTGTGTTTGTTGCTTGGATTTCCAGCACCAACAGGTTTTCTTGTGTCTGGTCATTCTTCTCTGACCTCTCATTAACAAGGCATTTTTGTGCACAGACCTGCCACTCACTAGATGTCTTTTGTTTCTTGTAACATTGTCTGTAGACACTTGTGCATGAAAGACCGAGGAGACCAGCAGTTTCTGAGATACTCAAACCACTTTGTCTGACGCTAACAATCATTCCATGGCCAAAATCACTTAGGTCACATTTCTTCACCATTCTGATGTTTGGTCTGACCAACAACTGACCATGTTTTTATGCATTGAGTTGCTGCCACATGATTGACTGATTAGATATCTGCATTAATGAGAAAGGTGCACAGGTGCACAGGTGTACAGGTGTACAGGTGTACAGGTGTACCAAATAAAGTGACCACTGAGTATATATGTTAGTTTCCTTTCCGGAAAGCCATTCCTACTTACCTCTGTTACTCTGAAGACCCAAGTGAAGCTTACAGAAATGCTATCAAATTCAAACTCATTGCCTTCCCTACTCTTAAAAAAAACTCTGCCACATTATTAGTAGACATTTTGAGGATCACTAAAATATTGCAAGTAAGACAGACTTTATCAGCCAAATTGGGTGGGGGTTGGGGGGTGGCTTGATTTTAGATGAACATGACTCTGCCTTCACATTTAAAAGGACCTTTAGTCACACCATCAGCCTGAGAAAAACAAACTGCAGGCATACATAAAGGCCACTCATGCTCTTCCAGACAATACTCCAACCACTCCCTGCCTTGCACTATGTCTGTAGATGGAAGCTGTTCTTCAGCAGCTCGTGCGTGGACCCTGCCCTCATCCCACCCATGGAGAGGTCTACCACCCACTCTTCATCATTATAATATGCATTCAGTTCTGACCAACACTCTCAAGAGGTGGTCGTATTGCTATGTGCTCCAAAGTGGGCTATTACTGACATTTATTCCTTATACAATGCAATCCATATCAACTTCAGTTAATCCTCTTAAATTTGATTTACCAGTTGAATTTCTCTGCAGCATAGTTTCCATAAAACTCCCCAGAGCAAGGCAGGGTGCATCCGTCTCTATTAGGTTTGACTCTATCCTTTACCAATTCTATTAAGGTCTATTAAAACATAAACTTCACACCATCTTAAAAGTTTCTTCTACCAAGCAGTTAATCTGATCAACCATCCTAATTAGCTACTGCCAATCCAAATCTATCAATTACTCCAATCACTGCACTTAAATGCATTATTAATACATGCTGGTATTTACGTATTTATGCACATTTTATTCCGCATCCATACTTTAACCTCTAATTTTTTAATAACATTTTATTTTTATAATTGGTGAATGTTGTTTGCTCTTGTATGTTGCACCAACACACCACAGCAAATTCCTAATACATGTAAATGTATCTGGTAACTGAAGTTGATATTAATCCTTGGTATCTTCAGGGACCACTCCCAAAGAAGATCAAGAATGTGGACAGAGCCTTTGTTTTATATCACACTGCTTTTTCTTTTGACAATACATCACAGCTGGTCTGAATAACTTTGAAAATTAGAGCATTTTATGTCCATCTTTAATTCATTTACTGTGAACATTAATTTCTCTTTCATTGTGACCTCACACTAAGTGGATTGAAGTGAAAAAGCAGAAGAGGTATTTTCAGCTCCTACTGTTTCATTTTTCTGGGGCTTGCTTAGTCGAGTAGACTAAATATCTGCAACTGGCAGAGTTTCATTACATCATAGCAACTGAACAAAGCTGGCACGTCTACCATCATATTCTTTTTAAAGAATTCCTACTAGCATGTTGAATCGTAGGGGGACCAATATCTTGGCGAGGAGATTTGTGAGGGCTACTGAGGTGACTTTAAACTAGAATGGTTGGGGGGAGGGAATCAAATTAAGGAGACTAGGAGAGGGGAGGTTGATGTAGGGGAAAAGGAAAAAAAATAACAAAGTTGTTTGCTCCATTAGGGATAAACAGAGAGTGGGAGGTGGAGAGTTTCTTAAACGCATCTATTTTAATGCTAGGGGCATTGTAAGAAAGGTGGATGAGTTTAGAGCATGGATTGATACCTGGAAATATGATGTTGTAGCTATTAGTGAAACGTGGTTGCAGGAGGGGTGTGATTGGCAACTAAATATTCCAGGATTTCATTGCTTCAGGTGTGATAGAATAGGAGGGGCAAGAGGTGGAGGTGTTCCATTGCTTGTCAGAGAATATATAGCAGCGGTGCTCTGGCAGGATAGATTAGTGGACTCGTCTAGCGAGGCTATTTGGGTGGAATCGAGGAATAGGAAAGGTGTTGTGAAGCTTATAGGGGTGTATTATAGACCACCTAATGGGGACCGAGAACTGGAAGAGCAAATTTGTAAGGAGATAGCAGATATCTGTAGTAAGCACAAGGTTGTGATTGTGGGAGATTTTAATTTTCCAAACATAGAATGGAAAGCCCATTGTGTAAAAGGGCTGGATGGTTTGGAGTTTGTCAAATGTGTGCAAGATAGTTTTTTGGAGCAATGTATAGAGGTACCAACTAGAGAAGGGGCAGTGTTGGATCTCCTGTTAGGGAATGAGACAAGGCAGGTGACGTAGGTATGTGTTGGGGAGCACTTTGGGTCAAGTGATCACAATACCGTTAGCTTCAGTGTAATTATGGAGAAGGATGGGACTGGTCCTAGGATTGAGATTTTTGATTGGTGGAAGGCTAACTGTGAGGAGATGCGAAAGGATTTAGAAGGAGTGGATTGGGACAATTTGTTTTATGGGAAGGATGTAATAGAGAAATGGAGGTCATTTAAAGGTGAAATTTTGAGGATTCAGAATCTTTATGTTCCTGTTAGGTTGAAAGGAAAGGTTAAAAGTTTGAGAGAGCCATGGTTTTCAAGGGATATTGGAAACTTGGTTCAGAAAAAGAGAAGGATCTTCAATAAACATATGCAGCTTGGAGTTAATGAGGTACTCAAGGAATATAAAGAATGTAAAAAGAATCTCAAGAAAGAAATTAGAAAAGCTAAAAGAAGATACGAGGCTGCTTTGGCAAGTAAGGTGAAAATAAATCCAAAGGGTTTCTACAGTTATGTTAGTGGTAAAAGGATAGTGAGGGATAAAATTGGTCCCCTGGAGAATCAATGTGAACGGCTATGTGCGGAGCCAAAAGAGATGGAGAAGATTTTGAACCATTTTTTTCCTTCGGTATTCACTAAGGAGAAGGATATTGAATTGTGTAAGGTAAGGGAAACAAGAAGGGTAGTTATGGAAAGTATGACAATTAAAGAAGAGGAAGTACTGGCACTTTTAAGGAATATAAAAGTGGATAAGTCTCCGGGTCCGGACAAGATATTCCACAGGACCTTGAGGGAAGTTAGTGTAGAAATAGCAGGGGCTCTGACAGAAATATTTCAAGTGTCATTAGAAACTGGGATGGTGCCGGAGGATTGGCATATTGCTCATGTGGTTCCATTGTTTAAAAAGGGCTCTAAGAGTAAACCTGGCAATTATTTGCCTGTGAGTTCGAGGTCAGTGGTGGGTAAGTTGATGGAAAGTATTCTTAGAGATGGTATATATAATTTTCTGGATGGACAGGGGGAACAGTCAACATGGATTAGTGCGTGGAAGGTCATGTTTGATAAACCTTATTGAATTTTTTGATGAGGTTACTAAGAAAGTTGACAAGGGTAAAGTGGTTGATGTTGTCTATATGGACTTCAGTAAGGCCTTTGACAAGGTTCCATGCGGAAGGTTAGTGAGGAAGGTTCAATCGTTAGGCATTAATATGGAAGTAGTAAAATGGACTCAGCAGTGGTTAGATGGGAGACACCAGAGAGTAGTGGTGGATAACTGTGTGTCAGATTGGAGGACGGTGTGTAGTGGTGTGCCTCAGGGATCTGTACTGGGTCCAATGTTGTTTGTCATATATATTAATGATCTGGATGATGTGGTGGTAAATTGGATTAGTAAGTATGCAGATGATACTAAGATAGGTGGCATTGTGGATGATGAGGTAGGTTTTCAAAGCTTGCAGAGAGATTTAAGACAGTTAGAAGAGAGGGCTGAAACTTGGCAGATGGAGTTTAATGCTACATTTTGGTTGGACTAATCAAAATAAGACATACGTGGTAAATGGTAGGGCATTGAAGAATGCTGTAGAACAGAGGGATCTAGGAATAATGGTGCGTAGTTCCCTGAAGGTGGAATCTCATGTGGATAGGGTGGTGAAGAAAGCTTTTGGTATGCTGGCCTTTATTAATCAGAGCATTGAGTATAGGAGTTGGGATGTAATGTTGAAATTGTATAAGGCATTGGTAAGGCCAAATTTGGAGTATTGTGTACAGTTCTGGTCACCGAATTATAGGAAAGATGTCAGTAATATTGAGAGAGTACAGAGGAGGTTTACTAAAACGTTGCCTGGGTTTCATCTCCTTAGGTCTTTATTCTTTGGAGTGTAGAAGGTTGAGGGGGGACTTGATAGAGGTGTTTAAAATTATGAAGGGGATTGATAGAGTTGACGTGGATAGGCTTTTTCAATTGAGTGTGGGGAAGATTCAAACAAGAGGACATGAGTTGAGAGTTAAAGGACAAAAGTTTAGGGGTAACATGAGGGGGAACTTCTTTACTCAGAGAGTGGTAGCTGTATAGAATGGGCTTCCAGCAGAAGTGGTTGAGGCAGGTTCAATGTTGTCATTTAAAGTTAAATTGGATAGATATATGGACAGGAAAGGAATAGAGGGTTATGGGCTTAGTGCAGGTTGGTGGGACTAGGTGAGAGTAAGAGTTCGGCACGGACTAGAAGGGCCGAGATGGCCTGTTTCCGTGCTGTAATTGTTATATGGTTATATATTGAAACCGGAACTTGTATCTGGGCCTTCAGATCAGAAGCTCTAAGAGATATGCAAGGTTAGAGTGAAGAATGTCGTACTGAAGAAATAACCAGCAATCAGGGTTAATGGTCCTGACAAGTGAATTCAAATCAAAGCATGTTGGTTGCAAAGCTACAATTACTCAGTCAATTTTTGGAATGGTAATGGCGAAACTATGAATCCACCAGCTTTGCCATCAAATGTCCACTCACCTCATCAACCTCCCTCACAGAGAAGGTCTGCTGTGGGTTTATTCTTTTCTTTTTTTATGAAATATCACCTGTTTGCCCGTATGTTTTCCCCAAAGAAAGAGGGAGAGAACTACTCCACCTCCCATATGTGAGTTTTTCCCTATTTACTCAAACAAATATTTGGCAAGCAATGTCACCATTTCTGCCACCATTGCAAACTTTATTCACGAGCCACTGACTCATTGCCCTTCCTGGAAAAACAGAAGTGTTAATCCTTACATCAGCACATTGGCTACCAAAATTCCCATCCACATTTCTGTTTGCATCAAAGTGGGTGATTTCAGCACACTTCTGAGTAGATTTCCTCTTCCTTGTCTTCAGACTCCTAATTGCACCATTCCTTCTGCACATCAGTCATTATTAATGACCTACTTTAACTCCTCATTGTGCACTGCCTTAATTTTAAAATGTTCATCTTTTGTTTTCAAATTCCAGCACAGCATTTTCTCCCAATATCTCTATAATTTCATCCAACAATACAACTTTATAAAACCATAAGACCACAAGACATAAGAGCAGAATTGGGCCATTTGGCTCATCATGTCTGCTCTGCCATTCCATCATGGCCAATTTATTATCCCTCTCAACCCCATTCTCCTAGCTTCTCCCCATAACCTCTGATATCTTGTCTAATCAAGAACCTATCAACCTCCACTTTAAATATACCCAATGACATTCTCCCAGTTCATCACTTGCTTGTTCAATCTCTCTATAATTGACAGCTACTGTATATATTCAGCTGCTGAGGTCATAAATCCTGGAATTCAATTAAGCCTCTATCCTTTCCTTTAAAACACCCTTAAAGTGTTACCAAAACTTTTGGTCATGCAACTCAATATTTCCTTATGTAATGGTGCCTAGTAATTGATGACACTTTTCGGAATATTTTTCCTAAATAAAAGTTACTGCTTAAATGGGTACAATTCCAGTAAGATGGCAGCGCGCTCAAACACAGCAGCCTCTCAGGTGCCAACCAAAGGTGCTCTTTTCTTTTTTAAGTGTGTTTTTTATGATTGTAAGACTACACTGGACGTCAAGAACTATGGGTACAGCAGGTCTACTGCATCAGTGAGATGCTCGTTGTTTGGAGCAGCCAGTCGAAGGAGCCAGTGAAAGGGTTTCAGAAGGAGAAAGGGGCAGAGGGGTCAGAAAGGAGAAGCAGGTGGGTGGATTGGAGAAGAAGAGGCTGCCTAGCGGACCGAAGGCGGAGCAGACCTGGGTACAGACTATGTTGCTACCTGCTACTCAAGGTCACCGGAGCTGGTGTGCGAAGGCGGTGTACAGTGGAACCGTGTGTGACACTTGGACAGTTTTCTTGCAATTGCAAAACCATGTTGGACATTGACTGCGACAGGCCCGTTTCCCTTGTTTGCTGGTGAGATAGATAGCAATGCAGCAGCGTAGCCTCGGCTGTAGTGAAGACCAGGCCTCAAACCACAGTCTGCCTGCTGCTATAATCCAGGTGAGGAGACACTGCCCTTCCGTCTCTCCCATCGGTGCTGCCCTCTAGTGTTCAACCGGTGGAATGACAGACTGGATTGCCAGGAAGCAGCAATTTGAGAACTTTGACTAAAAGTGTGTTTTCTTATGTGACTATGCTTGTTTTTCTTCTTTCTCACCATTTTGAATGTTTGTGTACATGTTTGACCCTTGGCCCCAGAGGAACACTGTATCCATGTATGGTTTGAATGATAATTGAATTTGATTTGATTTTTTGATTTGACAATGATTGTTGGACTGGTTGTTTATTTAACAAGTGTTGCAAGCTATGCCATACCCTCTTTGAATTTGTTAATCAATAATTTTTATATTCAATGATAGGCATCATCCTGGGAACTAGAAGATGGTCTCTAACGTTACCAGTTTATGGTGGTTCAAGTCCAAGAATGAAATTTTCCAACCATCATCATTCCCTTTCTTGTCATCAGACTTCAACAGATAGCATTTAATCATACCCATGTTTCAGGAGCTCAAACCGCTCAACTTTCTGTTAATATTTCAGTGCCAAATTTGTTCTACCCATTGAGATTTTCAGCATTCAGCATTTTCAGTATTCAGAAAAATCATAGCTGATCTTAAACACAAAATACTCTGCAGCTGCTGGGGTTAAAGCAACACTCACAATACGCTGGAGGAACTCAGCAGGTCGGGCAGCATCCGTGGAAACAATCAGTCAACATTTCGGGCCAGAGCCCTTTGTCAGGACTGAAGAGGGAAGGGGCAGAGGCCCTTCCATCTTCCCTCTGCCCCTTCCCTCTTCAGTCTTGATGAAGTGTTCCGGCCCTAAACGTTGACTGATCGTTTCCACGGATGCTGCCTGACCTGCTGAGTTCCTCCAGCGTGTTGTGAGTCATAGCTGATCTAATTCCACATCCTATCTAAGTCCATAACTTCGAATATCTATGTTACGTCAGCTCTATAAATGCATCAGATGTAGTGGCTTACACTATTTCCAAGAGCTTGAAGGTTCCTGTCACAGGCTGAACTTTCCTGTTATTAATATATTGTTATAAAGCAGGCATCCTATCCAAATCCCCATGTTGCTGGATCACACCATAGTTACACAAAAGTTATATTTTTTTTGTTGAACAAAGATTTATCAATTCCAGTCTTAAAGTTTCGATGAACCCATTCAAACTCTAGATCTTTTTTTGGAGGAGTTTCAGCCTTTGTCTGAAGGAGTTTCACAATCTCTTTACTTTCCTTACATCAGCTCAAGTTTTCTCCAGATTTCCTCACCAAAGAAAAAAAATTCTGTCCCCCCATCAGATATGTTAACCATTTCCAATACCTCAGTGAGATCATCCTTTATTCTTCAATATGAAATGTTTATAACCCTAGTCTATACAATATGATCTCACAATGTAAACTGAAGTAATTCTGGAAACAAACTCCTCTACGGTTATAATCCTGTTTCTCATATGCAGTGCTACCATGGGTGTGGAACCTCTGTAAAATTAACATAGTTTCTATTCCTGAGCATCCCACCTTCTTGAGCAAAAGAATATTCCATTTAAAATTCTTTTTTATAATTGTCCAACATTAGCTTTGTCCAATCTCTATATAAATCACTCTATTCATCCTAGCTTCTCATTATTAACAATATAGGATTAAGTTAATCTTATTTAGCTTCCATGACAAAAACCTCATATTCAATCTATTCAACCTTCTGCAGTTCTTCACATTGACCCAAACTAGATATTGTAACTTTATGCTCCTGTCCATTATGTTAACTCTACTAATTCAATTCATATTATCAGTAGAATTAGGTAAGCATCCATCTATATCTTCGTCAAATTAATTTATATATGGTGCATATAAATATAAAGGTACCTTTAAGAAGTGAATGTACTGTATGTGATCTTGATGCATTGTTGTACCAGACTAGAGTTTACTTCATAATGGCTTCATTGAAGGATATTTTATTTGATCATGAAAGCAGCATGGAAAAAATGGCAATAGACACAATATTGGAATCTAATTTCTGACTTGCAACAACACAGAAGCCCATTTGACCCAACAGATCTATTCCACCATCCATCAAGCTAAATCTCATGAGACCTATTTCCCTTGTCCTTATGTTCTATCATCCTGTAACTTTTTCTATCACATTTGGCCATCAATTCCATTTGCCACTTACCTGCACAGAAGCCATTAACCTACCGACATGATTTTGGGATGTGGAAGGGAACAAGAAAATGTAACAGAAATCCACATTGTCACAGGAAAAGAAGGGCTGAAGGTGTGGAGTCAACTCTGTCCCTGGAGACGGAGACAGCATGGCCAGTTATAGAGTCGCTGTGTCATCCTGCGTTTGGGATATCCCTGCCTGGAGGACTACTGGGACAGCTCCAACTTTTCAAATTTCCAGGCTCCTGCTTCTAAACCATATGTTCATATATTTCTGATTCAGTGCAAGGAGAACAAACATTGAGACTCTGTCTGTAGAACGGGCGGTGGTCATGATAAATTTATCGATGTCCAAAAGAAACAGACTCTATCCTGTAGATGGAAAATTTTACAGAAAGTAATGGATAATACTGAGATTTTAGGATAAAAAGCAAAATACAGAAACTCAATGATACATTATTAAGGAAGTCAATACCGTTATCTTGGTTGGCTGGAGGCATATGAAGCATTAATGCAATAATCTTCACAAGATCACATATAAGACCATAATGAAAATTGCAAAGGAACATTTAATTCTTGCATCATTAGCGAACTTTGAAAGCTGGGAATTTGGTATGTGTAACCAATGACCAGAGGAATCGTTTCTGAATGCAATGTCACGCTTCATCAACAATTTCTTTCCTCTCATAGGTGCTGGTTGACCGATTGAGCCCCTCCATAATATTGTTGGTACTCCAGATTCCAGTATCTGCAGTCTCTTGGTTTACCATCTGGAGTGAGCCACCTCTGAAGATCTTTCAATCTGCATTGATTAAAATGCTGCAAGTGATCTTCCTGTCTCTCTGCAATCCAAACAAAACACTTTATTGCCACAGGAACTGACCAAGAAGTCTCAAAAGTTTTGGTGAACTACTCAATTGACTACATGGACACAATATCTGACTCAAATTGAACAAGTGTGCAATTATGCAGTTCAAAGTTATCCAAGTGGGATTCAGAATCTTAAAGAGTGATCAGAGACTTACTAGGAAAAAGCAATGTCTGTACCGGACTCATGAGACACCAAGTATTGGTACAGATCTTCACTCCTTCCTTGAGATGTGTCAGCATCACTCAAAGTTTTTGCGGAGTTTGTGATGCATATTCACTTCTTGACCAATAGGCCCCTTTTTCTTTCTTGGGTGTTTGCTATTCTTGATTTCTAAACGCAGCACCTGCCACTTGTGAGATGCTCTTGAGACAGGGCTGGTAAATCTGAGACAGATCTGGGGAATTTGAGACAGGGCTGATAAACTCAAAACAGATCTGATGCTCTCAAGACAAGGCTGGTAATTTGAGACCGATCTGATCCTCTCAAGACAGGGCTGGAAAACTGAGGAACATTGCATGTAACTTGGGAACCTGGAATAGTCCTCTGGAACATGGAATAGTCATTGAAAATCTGGGGGAAATGGGAGACCTAAGACACCATAAAGATCTTGAACGTAGACCAGAGAAGCTCAAAATATAGACTTGAGAAACTCAGAAGGTAGCTTTGGGAAACTTGGAACACTCAAAAGAACTGTTGTGAGTTCACCGAGTTTCCAAAGTCAACAATTAGTTCCTTGGCCTACTGATGCTGAGTGCAACACCAACCACCCAACCTGCCGTCTTCCTAACTCCTGTGCACCTCCTCATCAGCACAGGCTTTACAGGCTTTCTCTCTCCCACCTTCTATCTCTCTCACTACTCTCTCTCTCTCCATCTCTTTCTCTCCCACTCTCTCCCTCTCTCTCACTCCATCTCCCTCTCCCCCTCTCTCCCCATCTCTCTCTCTACCCTCTCTCTCTCCATCTCTCTCTCTACTCTCTCTCCCACTCTCTCTCTCTACCTTCCTCTCTCCCTCTCTCTCACTGCATCTCCCTCTCCCCCTCTCTCCCCATCTCTCTCTCTACTCTCCATCTCTCTCTCTCCCACTCTCTCTCTCTACCTCCATCTCTCCCTCTCTCTCACCATCTCCCTCTCCCCCTCTCTCCCCATCTCTCTCTCTACCCTCTCTCTCTCCACCTCTCTCTCTCTCTACTCTCTCTCCCACTCTCTCTCTCTACCTTCCTCTCTCCCTCTCTCACACCCTCTCACTCTCCCTCTCTATCTCTCCTTTTCTCTCTTTCCCTTTCCCTCTCGCTCTCTCACTCTCACTCTCGCATTCCCTCTCTCCTCTCTCTCTATCTCTGTCCCCTCACTCTCTCTCTTTCCCACTCTCTCTCTCACCTCTCTCCCCTCTCTCTCATTCCATCTCCCTCTCCCCCTCTCTTCACCCATTTCCCTCTAAAACCCTCTCTCTCACCCACTTTCTCTCTCTCTCCCTCTCTCTCTACCTCCCTCTTTCCCTCTATCTCTGTCCCTCGCTCACTCTCCCTCCCTCTCTTGCCCTTTTACTCTCTCTCTCCCTCTCTCTAGCACTATCTTTCCCTCCCTCTCGCACTCTCTCCTTCTTTCTCTCCCTCTCTCCCCTCTCTCTATCTCTCTCTTCATTCCTCTCTCCCTCCCACCCTCTCTATCCCCTCTCTCCCTCCCCCTCTCTCTTCCCCTCTCTCCCGCTCCCTTTTAGCCCTCCCTCACCCTCCTTCTCTCCCTCCCACTCTCTCTCACTCTCTCTCCCTCTCATTCTCCCTTTCATTCTTTGCTCTCTCCCTCTCTCTTGCTCTCTCTCTCTCCCCCTACCTCTCTCTTCCTATCTCCTCTCTCCTACCCCCCTCTCCCCCTCTGTCTCCTTCCCACTCTCTGCCTCTCTCTCTGCCTCTCCCTCTCCCTCTTGTCTCTCTCTCTCTCTCTATACTTCTCTGCCCCCTCACCCTATCTCTCTCCCACCCTCTCTCCCTCCCTTTCTCTCTCAGTCTCTGTGGTAAACCATGTATATAGGTTGTAACTGGGTTACCTGTCTGGACACGCCCCTCTGCTGACTGCCCCTGTGGCTCCTCCCACAGACCCCTGAATAAAGGCGATTGTGTCACTGCTCCCCCTCAGTCCAGGACAGACATACAGCATGGACATGGATCCATTTACTGTTAATAAAAGCCTTTCAGTATTTACTCTACTTCCAGTCTTTTGGAGTAATTGATAGTGCATCACTCTCTTTCTCCCTGTCTACCCCTCTCTCTCATCCCTTTCTCCCTCTATCTCCCCTACCTTTCTCTCCCCTCTCTCTCTCTCCCTCTCTCTCCTTCCCTCTCCCTCTCTCTCACCCTCTCTCCCTCAATCTCTATATCTATCTCCTCTCTCTCTCCCACACTCTCCTCCTTTCTCCTCTCTCCTTCTCTCCCTCCCACTCTCTCTCATTCTCTCTCTCCTCTCCTTCCCCTCTCTCTCCCCTTCTCTATCTCACTCGCCCTCTCTCTCTTCCCCTTGTCCCCTCTATCTCTCTTTCTCTACCCTCTCTCTCTCTGTCTTGCTCCCTTTCTCTCTCCCATCCTTCTCTCCCTCTCTCTCCCTCTCTCTCTCCCCTCTCTCTCTCTCACTCTCTATCTCTCTCCACTTCTCTCCCTCTCTCCCTCCCCCTCTCTCCCTCTCTCATTCTCTCTCTCCTCTCCTACCCCCTTTCTCTCCTGTCTCCCTCCCTCTCTCTCTCTCCCACTCTCTCTCTGCCTCTTACCCATCTCTCTTACTCTTCCCCCTCGCTCGGCCCCTTTCTCTCTCCCTGTGTGTGTGTGTGTGTGTGTGTGTGTGTGTGTGTGTGTCTCCCCCTCTCCCCCTCTCATTCTCACTCACTCTCTCTCCCTTTTTCTCTCTCCCCTGGCTCCCTCCCTCTCTCCATCTCTCTCAATTTCTCTCCTCCTCTCACTCTCCCTCTCTCTCTATCTCTCCACCTCTCTCTCTCCCTACTTCTCTCCCTCCCTCTGCCTCTCATTTTCCCTGTCTCTCGCCCTCTCTCCCCCTCTCTTCTCCTCTTCCCCTCTCTCTCACTCTCTCTCCCTCCCTCCCTCCCTCTCTTTTCCCAGTCTCCATCTGTTTCTCCCTCCTTCTCTCCATCTGTCCCTCCCTATCCCATCTCTCCCTCCATCTGTCTCCCTCTCCCTCTATCTCTCTCTATCTTTCTCTCTACACCTCTTTCTCTCTCCTCCCCTTCCCTCTCTCCCTTCTTCTCTCTCTGCCCCTCTCTCTTCCCTCCCTCTCTCTCCCTCTCTCAATCCCTCTCTCTTTCCCCTCTCCTCTCTCTCTCCCTCTCCCTCCCTCCCTCTCTCTTCCCATTCTCCCTCCCTTTCGCGCTCCTTCTCTGCATCTCTCCCTCCCTATCCCTGTCTCTCTCCCTCTATCTATCTCTCCCTCCTTCTATCTCTCTCTATCCTTCTCTCTGCACCTTCTCTCTCTCCTCCCCTTCCCTCTCTCCCTTCCTCTCTGCCTTCCTCACTCTCTGCCCCTCTCTCTCCCTCTCTCAATCCCTCTCTCCACTCTGTCTCCCTCTCTGTCCCTCTCTGCCCCCTCAGCTTATCTCTCTCTCCAGCTCTCTCCCTCCCTCTCTCCCTTCCTCTCACACTCCCTCTCTCTCCCTCTCTGTCACCCCTCTCTCCCCTTTCACACTCCCTTTTCCTTCCTCTCTCCCTTCCTCTCTCTCTTCTCCCTCTCCTTCCCCCTCTCTGTCTCTCTCTCCACTTTTCTGTCTCCCTCCCTCTTTCTCACTTTCTCTCCCTCCCCTCTCCCTCTCCATCTCTCTCTCTCTCTCTCTCTCTCTCTCTCTCTCTCTCTCTCTCTCTCTCTCTCTCTCTACCTCTCTGCCCCCCCCCACCCATATCTCTCTCCCGCTCTCCCCTTCTCTCTTTCTCTCTCCCTCTCTGGCTACCCCTCTCTTGCCCCTCTCTCTCACCCCTCTCTCCTCTCTCTTCCTCTCTCAATCCCTCTCTTTCTCCTCTCCTTCCCCCTCTCTCTCCCTCTCTCTCCCCCTCTGTCCCTCTCACCCTTCTCTCTCTTTCCCTCTATCGCTCTCTCCGCCTGTCTCGCTCTCTGTCCCTCCTTCTCTGCCTCTCTCTCCCCCTCTCTTAAACTCCTTCCCATTCTCCCTCATTCTCTCCTTCTCTCTCTGTTTCTTTCCCTTTCACACTCTCCCTCTCTCTCTCCTCTCTCTATCTCTCCCCTTCTCTCTCTCCCTCTGTCTCCCCTTCTCTCCCTCCTTCTGCCTTTCACTTTCTCTGTCTCTCACCCTCTCTCCCCCTCTCTCTTCCTCTCCTCTCTCTCCCTCCCTCTCACTCCTTCCCTCCCTCCCTTCCTCCCACCCTCTTTCTCTCCCTCCCTCTGTCCCTCCCTCCCTCTCTTTTCCTGTTCTCCTTCCCTTTCTCTCTCCTTCTCTCACTCCACCTCTTCCTCCCTATCCCCATCTTTCTCTCTATCTCTCTATTTTTCCCTCTGCACATCTCTATCTTTCTCTCTGCACCTCTCTCTTTCCTTCCCCCTCTCTGTCCCTCTCACCCATCTCTCTCTCTGCCTCTCTGCCCCCTCAACACTCTCTCCCTCTCTCTCCCCACTTCTTTCCCTCTCTCTCATTTTCTCTTTCTGCTTCCCTCTCTCTCTTCCTCCCCCTCTCCCTCTCTATTCCTCCCTCTCTCACTCGCTCTCTCCTTCCCCTCTCTCTCACTCTCTCTCCCTCCCTCTTCCTCTCACTCTCCCTCCCTCTATCTCTCTCTTCCTCTCTCACTTCCTTTCTCTCTCCATCTCCTCTCTCTCTATCTTTCTGCCCTCCTCGCCCTCTCTCCCTCTCTCCTTCTATCTCTTCTTCCCTCTCTCTCCCTCACTCTCTCCCTCTCTCTTTCTCTCTCCCTCACTCTATCCCTCTCTCACTCTCTCTCTCCTCTCCCTGTCTCCCTCACCCTCTCTTTCTTTCTCTTTCTCTCATACCAGATTACAATAATTGTTCTCCAAATAAGACTGATGGTGTGATATGTTTCTCACCTGATTGGCCTCTTGCAACTTGATTGAGTTGTAAATCAGTGCCTTCAACAAAAATTGGCTTGGGTTATGAATTGATCAGGTGATTGGAATCAGGACATAGAATGCAAGTTGCAATCGATGGGAATTTTACCCATATCTCATACTTCCGCTATATTTTTGTAATCTCTGCATTTTTTCGTATTGTTTTTGCACAATCAGACAAGCAGAAGTAGAGCTATGAATATATGACTGTTTCTCAACATAACGTGTTCTACAATTAATATGTGCTGGACTGGTGGTTTTTTCCATCGTGGCCCAGCAGCGGCCTTGACCTTGAAACTCACCCAAGTGGAATATATCATGTGGAATTAAAGCCCAGGTACCTGGTGATGAGAGAGATGCAGCTGAGGAAGTTTAATGATTGATCAACCCTTGAGGTTTGTATGGATTTTTAAAGGCTGAGCAGAATCTGGAGGTATTGAGTGGAGGATGCTGTGCGCAATCTTCAGGAGTTTGATAAGGTTCTGGGGATGGGCTTTCAGCTGGTCAAAGTTTGCTGCCTTATTGAACAGTTAGGAATGGGAGAGATAGAACCTTTGGCCATGAAGTTTAGAGATGTTTGGGGATCTGAATGTCAGAGGAATCATGAGCCCATAGCGCCCTGAGGCCTAAGGTTCCACGGAGCTTTTAGGGATTGGCAGCAGAGCAATCAGCAACAGGGTCAGGCACTGAAGAGAGACTCATATCTGAGATGGTACTGTTGGACGAGAGACACCAGATTATAAGAAGTTAGGTAATGAAATCTGGTGCATTCACAATCCAGAGTAGCATTATTAAAGCACTCCTCTCCTGGGAGAATCTGGTGATAGACACTCTCAAGACAATGTGAATGTATTTCTCCACTACCACTCACGGTATGATGTCATTTGATGTGCCATTTGACTCATAAGTATAATGCACATCATAAAGTGCACCATTGAATTTTTGGGGTCATGGTAAATAGACATGGCCACCTTTCCCTCAGGGGAAAAAGTTTATCTTTATTTCCATAGTGCTAAAATGAACAATTTCTTTAAACTTTTGCTCCTTATTACAGCAACCAGCTTACTATAAATCCTCAAATACAACTGTCACTATGAGTCACTTGCCTGCATATCCTAGAAGATTTCTTACTGCTCCCGTTGTCCTCGCTCCCCCGTCTCCTCTCTCCATTTTCTCTCTCTCCTTTTGTTCCTCCTACAACTGCTGCAGCTGCCCGTGCCCAGCTCCACTTACTAACAAGATTTCACAATGTGTGCAGGTGATATTAAATCTGATTCTGACTCTGGTTCCATCTGACCATCACTCACACCCTTCTACCACTGAATCCGCACTCCCCACTGTTCGCAGCCATCCACTACACCTCTCTTATTTGGACCCATGCTCTACCTTCCTCTTCTGTGAAATTCCATCATCTGTAGCACTGTCTATTCCAGCTTTCACTCTGCACCTCTGTTGCTATTTAATCTCTACCCTTCTCATTCTGCCTATTGTCCCTCCTCATTTGTATCCACATATCACTTGCTAGATCTTGCTGCACCCCTTCCCTTCACCCCTTTGTTCAGCGTCTCTCTGCTTTGGTCTTTCAGTCCAGATTCACTCCATCCTGATCAAAAAAGGTGCAACAGCACCTTTATTTCCTGCGGAGCATCAAGAAAGCTCACCTCTGTCCCAGGATACTGACGGAGTTTTACCGCTGTACCATTGAGAGCATACTCACCAACTGCATCTCAGTGTGGTATGGCAGTTGTCCCCTATCGGACCACAAAGCACTCCAGCGTGTGGTGAAAACTGCCCAGCAGATTATCGGCACCCAATTGCCCACCATTGAGAACATCTACCATAAACGCTGCCTGGGCAGGGCGGAAGGCATTATCAAGAATGCATCTCACCCTAACCATGGACTTTTTACTCTCCTCCCATCCAGTAGGCGCTACAGGAGCCTCCGCTCCCACACCAGCAGGCACAGGAAGAGCTTCTTCCCTGAGGTTGTGACACTGCTGAACCTCACATCACAGCACTATGCAGTATTGCACCCATATTGTACTGTCTCAGTACTTTTATGTTTGTGTGCTGTAGTAGTTACTTTTTATTAGCAGTTATTTTGTAAATAACACTATTCTTTGCATTTCTGGCCAGATGCTAACTGCATTTCATTGGCTTTGTATCTGTACTCGGCACAATGACAATAAAGTTGAATCTAATCTAATCTAATCTAATGAAGGGTCTCACCCAAAATGTTGACTGTCCATTTCTCTCCACAGATGCTGATTTTTTTCAGGTATTTTGTTTGTTACTCCTTGAATAAATGTACTTCTCAGCTTCTTTTTGTAAAACTTTATTTCCGTATTATTGTATAACATAGAATTTATATTTGTCAATGCATTTCACTTTGACAAATGTAGTTTTCTTTAGAAAAATGACTTGCATGAATAAGGTATTTTAATTTCTGAGTCAGTGGCAGCAGTAAGGTACCTCAAAACCAGCACATAGCAAAATGTCAGTGCGGCTCATTAGCATTAAGGGTGATACTATTGTGGCAGAGCTAGGAAGGTTACTGCAACAGTTAACAGTCTGTTTTCAAGTATGTTTTTTATGAAGTAAATTCTAATCAAAACCTTTAAATTGAAGCATTTTACACAAGTGTACAGTTTGAAATTTACATCATAATAATCAAAATCACATACTGCATCAAAAATTATAGCCCCGGCAGCATTCAGCTTTTGTTAGCAAAAGGTTGCATTGTGAGGACCACATGGTCTACCTAATTCCCCTCGGTGAAGGGAGATTCTGAATGGTAGGGGGAGTGACTAAATAGTCAGTTTCGTCTTGCCAGAGCAATGTTTGAGATTGCTTCTCGCAGCAGGAAAGTGCATTCTGCACCACAGTCCCAGTGTTTGTGGTTGCAGGCATGAGATAAAGCAATTCTGAGATAACCATCAATCTTAATTTCAGAGCCCAAGGCAAGCTGAGCAAGAGGGCAGTCTCCATCTTGCCTCCCCTATTGGACTTACTCATGTCCGGGATACAGAAAAGGACTTGACGAGATGCCAACTCCTCAGGTGAAAGACCAAAGCCCCCTTTGAAATGCGCACATATTATTTTCAGATCTTTGCAAGGCCAAGTGTTCAATCATGGAATAGATCATAGCAGTTAATGTCCACTTCTGCCATTGATCAAGGAGAATGGACTGGCTTTAGAGAACTCCCTAATTAATGCAAGCACAATGCAGCTGGGTTCTACCATTCAGAGTGTCCAACCTGAATAAATCTGTTAGAGGTAGATAGTGAAGTGTCTACTTCTAACATTACATTCAACTACAACAGATTCAGTAAGGATATATAGCTCCCCACTACACATGATCTTGAAGATGCAGGTCAAAATCCGAATAATTGCGAGAGCTGTTCTGTTTGGTGCTGGAGGTGTTTGGTTCTTTGCACACACTCAAGTAGGGGAACCTTTTACTTGCGACCCTGAATAGATGTTCCCTGAACTTTGTACCCACAAAAGCATAAAAGAAAGGATTTAGACAGCAGTGGAAATAAGCAAAGTTCCGGCAAATGAAAAGTGCATAAGTCAAGTTATTCTCTGCAGCACAGGTTGAAAGGGATGGTACCTGTAGGTCATGTAAAGAATGTAGGAAAATAATTATATTGTAAGGTGCCCAACACAATAAGAAGACCACCACAATGCAAAATATAACTTTCACTGTTTTTTGCTTCCTCTTAGCTTTACACTTAACAACAGTATTGAATATTTTATAATAAGATAACACAATCACCGTGAAAGGGATTAAGAAGAACAAGATATTCTGTTGATAACATCCGAACTGTTGCCATATTAGTTCACTCCCCTTTGGATAAGAACTGGTACAAAGAAAGCTTTGGTCCCCATTAACAAGGACATCAGAAAAGATCATTTCAGGGACTGTGGCTAAAATGCTAATGCACCAAACTGCTGAACAGGCCACCACACCATAGCAGAGACTTTTGATTCTCATGGCAGGCAGGGCATGAACCACAGCAAAGTATCGGTGTACAGTCATCAATGTCAGCAGCAAGATCCCACTGTAGTAGCCAACAAAGAATACCGCAGTCATTATCTTGCACATGCCCTTGCCGAAAATCCACCCATGTTCATGATCCACAGCCCAGAACGGAAGTGAGCAGGTGAAGAGCAGATCAGAGGCGACTAAGTTCAAAATAAAGATGTCTGTTATACTTTTTAGCTTCTCGTGTTTTATCAGGATCCACAAAACTAAAATATTTCCAATTAGGCTGAAAATAAAGATAAGACTGTACCAGACTTGTGTAAATATTGATCCAAATGAATTAACATGAGCGTTCTCACACAATTGAACATAGTCTGTGTCATTGTCCCCTGAATAATCATAATTGTAATCATTAAAAGTGGTGCTGTTCCCCGTACTTTTTTGGTCAAAGAGTGTTGAATTTTCCAATGGTAATATTTTTGTCCCCATCACGAACTGCAGAAGAAGATAAATAATAAGATTTATTGTGAATTTGGTAGAAGAGTACAAGTAAATACTTGGGTTCAGAAATATCGTACCTTCTTATATTCCTAGACCATCATGCCAGAATTTGAGAAAAGGCTGAAGGTGCACTGGTGCAGGTCCAGAATTACCTTACAGTACAGTAGCAGACACACAGCTTCTCTTTAATACCTTCAATTAACTCTTCCTCTGCATAAATATAATCCCACTTCTCCCTCTAATTCAACTGCTCCCTTCTACCTCTCGCCCAGATGTTTTGACCTGACCGACCCATGAGAAGAGAGTGTGCCTTAAAACATTTTCGTAAACAACATGAAAAAAGCTAATCTAGTAGTACAGAGAGTAGATAAATGCTTTCTATTCAACCCAATGAAAATAACTTCAGGACTTACCTTAAGTAATTATTCTTCAAGCAATAATTTGTAAATCTTGAATGTTTTAAAATCAGCCAATAGCCATCCTCATCTGCAAGAATCTTTTAAGACTAATTTGAAACTTAGTGATGCATGGCACAGATGAATTTGTCAGCTAGTTTGAAATCACACTCTATAAC
This sequence comes from Mobula birostris, assembly GCF_030028105.1. Classification (NCBI taxonomy): domain Eukaryota; kingdom Metazoa; phylum Chordata; class Chondrichthyes; order Myliobatiformes; family Myliobatidae; genus Mobula; species Mobula birostris. Next base: position 32,070,240 of record NC_092388.1, read on the forward strand.
ATCACTGCGGTTTACTGTAGAAACTCAAAAGGGGAAGTGCATTGAGACTTGCTATGCTTCAGAGAACTTTTGGAGCCACGACATTAATGAAGTATAAGAAAAATCTTTTGTACTGTTCCAAATTTCTCCTCCTAATTTCAGACCCAGCGCCCTGTGATAACTCTCAACAGTTTGAAATATAATCTGAAATCATCCAACCATCTAGTAACAAGTTATACCATCGCTATCACTAAAGTGCTCCTTGTCTCCATTGCATAAATACTGCTCCTTTTGAAGGGTATTGCAGAGCATCCCAGCAACTTTCAAATGCTCCCCCTTTTGATCTATATCTATTACAGAGGGGCATCTTCTTTTTATATACAACATGAACAATGCTTTTATAGTTCCATTAAACTGGGTGCAGAAGGGAAGTGTTCCGCTTAGTCACTACGTCTACGGCATAGTTTACAGCTCATTTTCAGAACCTTCTTTATCAGGACACAAGAGATTGTGCAGATGCCAAAAATCTTGAGCAACATCGAAAATTCTGGAGGAGCTCAGCAAGTCAGGCAGCTTATGTGTGTTGGTGGTGGGGGGATGGGAAACGGGTGGAATAAACAGTCGATATTCTGGCTGAGACTCTTCACCAGGACTCATTTATACATTATGACATTACATACTGTATGAATTGTTTCGTTACCTTTATATCAATTGATGAACAATGATGATAATAAGAAGAAGCACTTCTATGCATCATGGTATAATAAAGTATTAATAATAAAGTATTACAAAGTGCTTTACAGAAGTGTGATAAAATAAACATAGAAACAATAAAGAAGATATCAGTTGGATGTCTAATCTTGATCAAAGTGAAGGGTTGGAGAAGGGAGAAAACCCTATATCCCAGCACTAGATTATAAAAGTAACACCTATCAATTGAGAGGCAGACAAAGTTCAAAATTCTAAGTAAGTTTATTATGAAAGTACTTATATATCACCATGTACAACCCTAGAGATTCATTTCCTTGTAAGTAAGAACACAGTAAATTCAAGAAACACAAAATTCAAAGCTCAAAGTTCAAAGTAAATCTATTATCAAAATGCATACAGTATAGATCACCATATATAACACTGAGATTCATTTTTTGTAAGCACACTCAATAAGTCCAATAATCATAATAGAATCAATGAAAGACCACACCAACAAGGTGGACAACCAGTTGGCTCAAAAACAACAAACTGTACAAGTACAAAAAGAAACAGAAGCTGGACATTCAACCCAACCAACATGTTTTCTTTCATCTTCTACTCAAGCCCTTCTCAGTCTTTCTTCTCATGCAATATCCTCTGCATACTCCTCTTTCAAGCACACTTGTTCATCTTCTACTTAAATGCTATTCACTTCAACCACTCCCTGTTGTAGCAAGTTCCACATTCCTTCCACTCCCAGGGTAAAGAAGCCTCTTCTGACTTATGGATTTCTTTGTAGTTAACTGATTTTGAGGGCCTCTGGTTTTGCTCTTCCGCTCAATTGGAAACAGTTTCTCTACACTCCTCTATCAAAATCCTTCATAATTACAATATATTACTATGCACATGTTTCTGGACAACTTACTGTAAAGATCAATAAAACTCCAGGACAATCTAGTATAATTAACTTCTATTTATACTGCTACATAAGAATTGGCTTTGAGTCTAACTAAACTGATATAGCCAGTTTTGGTCTCTTGAATGCTAGATATGGCAAAAAAAAGCACAAAATATGTTGAAAGTGAGCCCATACAATAATCTTTAGCTTTAAAATGATTGTAACAATGGGAAATCAAAGAGTAATTATCCAGGATTTTCCCCCCTCTATTGGACTAATATTTTCATAATTTTATGTTTGTCGTTCTTTGAAGGTTGCATGATTGGTAGGTGAAAATTACTGGAGTACGTCGTGATGAATTGCTACATGATAGCTTGGGATTAGTTTATCTTTGGATTTTTTTTAATGTTACTGCAGGGACTAGTATCAAAACATTAATCTGTTCATTGCTTCTTTCTTCCCTCTCTTTGCATTGGATTCTCTACATTCTTTATATTCTTCTCAGTCTGGCTGTTCTGTCTATTTCTTTCTCTCCTTGCTTATCTTTCATTCCTTTCACTGAAATCATTGAGTTTAGTCAGACGTCAGCTGGAGGACTTCATGTAGTACTGGTCAACAGACTATAGAAAGATTTTGATGGAGTTACAGAGGAGATTTACTGCGACATTGCCGACATGAAGTGATTCAGTTACAAAGACAGACAAGAGAGGCGAGGACAGTTTTCCCTGAACCAGAGGATGTTAAAAGGGGGAATTAACAGGGGTACAATTTTCCCTCTAATTTTTTTTTACAGCTGCGCAGACTAACCTTTACGCTGGGCAGAAAATTCTTTCAAGGCCTGAAAACTGCATGGCAATTTATATGTTTTTATTTCTAATATGCACATCAAGAAACACAAATCACAACTCACAACACAAGTAAACGATGTCAGGCAGTCAAAACAACTGACCGGCACTGTGGCAAAAATAAAATGTTTTGACGAGATGGCATCGGTGTTCAGCAGGCTGGCTACTAACTTCCATTCTGTGCTTACTGGCGCAATTTGTAACTGTGTTGTAACTTGAAATACTGACAATGTAAATAGATTGAAGTTCTAAAATGTATCAAAGTACAGGTTGTGATACACTTATAATTTAGAAAATTTATGTATTGCATTGATTAATACCTAATTAATTAATTACAGGGTTTTTCACAATTATATTAACATAGATTTCAAAATTATATTAACATTATATAAAAGAAAATTCCAGCTGCCCAGCAACAAAATTTACATACACGGGAGCATTTCAGCTACCATGCAGCTTAGGGGAACAGTGCTACGGTATATAAGCTGAAGGGGGCTAACCATAGGATGGAACTGCACAAAAATATTCCCCTTATCAGATACAGATAAAACTAGTGGACATAGATTTAGGTTTAAGCATAAGGGGTTCAGAGGGGATCTGAGGGGAATACTTTTACTCAGAGAGAGTGGGAGAAACAGAATTGCTGACAGCATTTAAGAAGGATCTAGACAAGCACTTGAATAGCTGCAGCATAGAGATAATGGCCAAATTCTGGAAATTTGAATGAATACAGATGAGTGCCCCAGTCAGCGTGGCCTTGCTAGTCCAGATGGCCCATTTTCATGCTGACTGATTCTGACTCAACAATGTTGATACTCTATAAGACATGCATTTATATTGCACCCTTCAGGAAACAAGGGTTTTGCACAGCCTTTTATGTGTTGTTGTACAGCATGCCAGTAAAATTACGTTAGCAAGTTCTGGCAAGCTGCAATGAGGCATATGCATAAGCAATTAGCTTTAATCACGTTTGAAAGATAGGCATCGGACTGCCGCTTGCTTTGGCCATCTGAGATGATAGGTGGACTTGGACTGGCATCTCTTGCAAAGACTGACATCTCTGATAGAGCAGGGCAACTCTGTACCGCACTACCCTGGAGCATTGTACAGAGAATCAACATAGATTGTGTGCTCATGTCTGGAGTGAAACTAGAACTTTTGGCTATCTTACTCAGAAAGAAATATGCTGTTGCAAGGCTGACCCATCCAAGTAAGCTCTGTACTCAACCTATATACATAGCAATTGCTGTGAATATATTTCACAATGTAAAGGAATGGACGCTTATTGAAATGCAATGGGTTTGACCCTATATATAGCCAGAGTGAATGTAATGAATGGCTGAATTCAATCTGCCTTACTTTTAATTAGTTAGATTAATTCTGTGTCATTACGACATCAGAAGTTATCTTACTATAACTGGGAAGCTTAGATAAAAGTGGTTAGACTGGTAAGTAGTAAATGGATCATTTCACTGTAAATGACCATTTAAGATATCCTGTAAATAACCAATTCTATCTTTCACTGGCTTCTTAACAAGTTAGGAATTAGATAGTGTTAAAACCAGAAGAATTAGAATGCTCATATGAACTGCTCAAATAACGACTTCTGAGACTGTGCTTGGATTGCCTATTGAAATTCTGGAAAGGAAAATATATGTATATTACTTTCTTTAAATGTTTCCTGAACTTTGTTCCCACCAAAGCATAAAAGAAAGGATTTAGACAGCAGTGGAAATAAGCGATGTCCCGACAAATGTAAAATGCAAAAATCAGATGATTCCTGACGTCACACGAAACAACCGTTAGGATATTGAGATCAGACAAAGACAGCAAGAAGATGACCACATTGTATGGCGCCCAACAAACAAAAAACACTGTCACAATGCAGAAGATGACCTTCACTGTTTTGAATTTCTTGCGGGCTCTGCATTTAACAACAGTGTTAAGAATCCTGGAGTAGCAATACACAATAACAACAAAGGGGATCAAAAAGAACAAAAGGTTTTGTTGAAAACATTGCATCCCTTGCCACATTTGCTCACTTTCCATTGGATATATACTTTCACATGCTAAACTTTCATCCCATTTAACTAAGACATCAGAAAAGATCATTTCTGGGATTGTGGCTAAGAAGCTAATGCACCAAACTACCAAGCAGGCCACCACACCGTAGCAGAGCCGCCTGCTTCTTACAGCAAACAGAGGGTAAACAACCACAAGGTATCTGTCTATAGTCATCAATGTCAGCAGTAGGATCCCACTGTAGTAGCTGATGAAGAAAATTGAACTCATTATCTTGCACATGGCCTTGCCGAAGATCCATCCATGTGTGTGATCCACAGTCCAGAATGGAAGTGAGAAGCCAAAAATCAGATCAGAGGCAACCAGATTCAAAATAAAGATGTCCATTATAGTTTTTGTCTTCTCGTATCTTATCAGGATCCACAAAACCAAGATATTCCCAATCAAGGTGAAAATAAAGATAAGGCTGTACAAGACTTGTGTAAAAATTTCTCCAAAATAGATAGCTTCATTAATTTCACATAAGGGAGAATAATCATAATTATCATCATAATAATCATAGGTATAATTATCAAGGTAATGTACTGTAAGTGACATCTTTGGTTTCTTCAATCGCAATACTGTGAGACCATTCCTAAATGAAAATGGAAGACATATTTCTTAATAATATCTTAGAAAAAAGCACAAAGTGAGCAGTAGAAATGTACTTCTAACATGTAACATATATTAGTGACAAACATTGCAATTCTTCCTGTAGATATTTGCATAAAAGTTACAAGAAGAAATAGCACTTATTTTTGCTTCTAAATAATTCAAAAAGAAAAGCATAAGCAATAATTGTAATCCTCCTGCATTCTGAAGATCAGGAATAAACCATTAAGTTTTTCCCAATAAAATATATGCACAGTTTGTGCATTGAACCTTCCCTTTTATAGTTTGCTGACAAATCTGAACTGCCATTCTAAATCTCTCTACTAATGCCTATCTCCTTTTCCAAAATATTAGCTTTCACAAGAGATTCTGCAGATGCTGGAAATCTGGAGATGCACACACAGACCTGTCCTGATGAAGGGTCTTGCCTTAAACATCAACCTTCAGGAGTACTTACTCAGACTTTTCCAAGCAGTTCTTCATTCAAGTGCCTTCTCAAGCAACTTCTAAACTATTTGTCGATTACCATGCCTTCTCAAGCTCTTCCCTTTCTGAAATACATATGAAACTCTTTTGGATTGCCTCACCACCCAATGCCTTTTCTTAAAGAATTCACAAAATACTTACCATTTTTAACTTACTGCCCAAAATTTTTGACTTTATGCCAGAAGGAAGAATGTTACATCAGGTAATTTCGAAGTGAAAGATCTTAATAATATTAATACACTTATTTTGAAAAGATGGGAATTAAAATACATGCATGTCTTGTTTCTATGGTTGCAAAATACTTATATGTACCAACTCAGTCAAATATAATTATATCAAAATTACATGGCAACCTGGACAGGAGACTTTCTTTCTAGAATGAAGAATTATAACTTCCCATTTTTCTAAAATTAACATGCATACATTCCCTTTTTAAAGTACTTATGGAATCAATTTTTTTTTCTTTTAACATTCCCCTGACAGGGGATAGAGTGAATGCAATCCAATTTGTTCATATACTGCCAGCAATGTTCAATCCCTTTTGCCAAAGAGGTCCAAAGTATAGCTGCACATTAACAAATACCTTAACTTCTAAGATGTATATACAATAATATCCAGTATTTGCCATTCTTGAGTGCACTGTTTAACATTGTCAAATTTCTGTGCAACATTGACAGTAATATTTCCTGCTAATGGATTCTGCAAATCCCTCAGGCAACTCTAATGACAAAGAAGACATACAAATAACCGTGCCTTCTAAGGAACCCACACAAAACGTTTACACTTCTCATTTACATGTAAGATATTTAAAGTTCCTTAGATGATGATATGTGTCATCTTTATTAAATATACCATACATAAATAAAATATATAACACTCTTAATCATACTTATAAACCTTGGCTTGCATCTACTATAACTGTACATAGGTCTGCAATAGTCTGCTCTACTATATCAGAATCAGTTTATTATCACCAGCATGTGACATGAAATTTGTCAACATACACTCATACATTTCTAAGTCTTTCTTTCTAAGGTGTACATGTAAACATCATTAACACAATTTCATGCAAAATAAATAACACAGAAAGTGTTTGTAATAAATTTTGAGGTGCACATCTTAATCTTGCTAAGTTTCCTTCAAAAAGAAATAAATAGAAACTTCTTCTTCCAAATTAAATACATACCAATAACTTAGCATCTTCCCCTCTGAATTACACATACGACTATTAAAAGATATCTTTTCATTCAACTTACACGTATAAATCTTCATTTTCATGTTATGTGGTATGAAATCTAAAGTAGACAGTCAAATTCAGACAATTCTTTGCTCCTCAAATACAAATCTTCCTTTCTTTAAAAGTAGAATTGTGTACTTTCAATGTGAATCATTAAAGCCTTTCTATTTTCATTAGCTCACCAGAGCCAGACTTACCATTTAGAAATCAGGAAATGACTGACCTTTTCTTTTTCAAGAAAATAACATTATGAGATAAACTAACTAACTGCCATTGCTGGAAAACTGAAGAAATCAGAAATTTTAAATACTTAACAGCTCAGGCAGCATCTCGAAAAGAACCAATAAAAGGTTATTAACCTGAGCCATTATTTTGGTTTCCTTCTCCATAGATGCTAATTGGTTTGTTGAATACTTTCAGATTTTGGCACTTGATTTAAAACTTTAAAAATTTCAAGTAAGAATTTCAGGTTGTATACTGTATACATTCTCTGATATTAAATGGAACCAATTAAACCATTGAACCATCAAAAAATAACAAAACGTAGCAAAACAAAAAGAAAACTTCACCTTTAGACATAAAACACCAAACATATAACAGTCCTTCAGCCCATGATGTTTGTACTGAAGGTAATGTCAATTTAAACTGCACATCTACCAACACATTGTCTAGATTCCTGTTTATGTGTCTTTCTAAATGTCTCGTAAACAATGTTGTCGTATCTAGTTCTACCATCTAAATACAGCTAGACAAGAGCAAAACATATAGTGAGCTGTTGCTTATTAATGACAACATCATCTTCTCTCAGTACTTACAGTACCTATAAAAAGCACTCATCCCCACCCCCCCCACCCCCCAGAAGTTTTCATCTTTTATTGTTTTACCACACTGGATCACAGTGAATTTAAGTTTTTTTAATTGATCAACAGAAAAAGACTGTTTCATGTCAGTGAAACCAGATTTTAAATTACAGTAATTACAAATATAAAACACAAAATAATTGATTAAATAGGTATTCACCCTCTTTAATATGATACACCAAATCATCACTGGTGCAGTCAATTGGTTTTAGAAGTCACATATTTAATTAAATGAAGATCATCTGTGTGCAGTCAAGGTGTTTCATCGATTACAGTAAAACTACAAAGGTATCTAGAAGGTCCAACTGCTGGTGAGTCAGTATCCTGACAGAAACTACACCATGAAGACAAAAGAACACTCCAAGCAACTCCACAAAAAAGATGTAGAAAAGCACAAGTCAGGAGATAGATACCAGAAAATTTCCAAGTCACTGAATATCCCTTGGAGTACAGTTAAGTCAATCATCATGAAATGGAAAGAATATGGCACAGCTGTAAACCTGTCTAGAACAGGCCATCTTCAAAAACTGAGTGTCCATTCAAGAAGGGGACTTGTGAGGGAGGCCACCAAGAGACCTATGACAACTCTAGAGGAGTTACAAGCTTCAGTGGCTGAGAAGGGAGAGACTGCACATACAACAACTGTTTCCTGTGTGTTTCACCAGTCGCAGCTTTATGAGAGAGTGGCAAAGAGAAAGCCACTATTGTAAAAACTCAGCTAGAGTTTTTCAGAAGGCATGTGGGAGATTCTGAAGTCAGCTGGAAGAAGGTCCTATGGTCTGATGAAACCAAAATTGAGCTTTTTGGCCATCAGACTAAAAACTATGTTTGGCATGAACACCGCACATCATCAAAAGCATACCATCTCTACCGTGAAGCATGGTGGTGGCTGCTTCATGCTGTTGTGATGCTTCACTACAACGGGTAATGGAAGACTTGTAAGGTAGAGGGTAGAATGAATGCAGCAAAATACAGGGAAAACCTGATGCAGTCTGCAAGAGAAGTGCAACTTGGGAGAAGATCTGTTTTCCAGCAAAACAAGCATAAAGCCAAAGCTACACAGGAATGGCTTAAAAACAACTAAGTTAATGTCCTGGAGAGGCCAAGTCAGAGTCCAGGCCTCAATCCAATTGAGAAGAATTTGTGACTGGACTTGAAAAGGGCTGCTCACTTATGATCCCCATGCAATCTTTCAGAGCTTGAGCAGTTTTGTGAAGTAGAACAGGGAAAACTTGCAGTGTCCAGATGTGCAAAGCTGATATAGACCTATCCACACAGACTCAAACTATAATCGCTGCCAAAAATGCATCTACTAAATACTGACTTGAAGGGGGTGAGTAATCACACAATCAATTATTTTGTGTTTAATCATTGTAGTAAAGACCAATTTGTAGAAATTTGTTTTCACTTTGACAAGAAAGAGTTTTTTCTGTTGATCAGTGTCAAAAAAGCTAAATGAAATCCACTGTGATTCAATGTTGTAAAACAATAAAACATGAAAACTTCCAAGGGGGTGGGGTGAATGCCTTTTATTGGCACTGTATCTACCAGCTTCAAACCTGGTCCTCTGTATCACTCTTTGCAATTGGATCCTTGTTTTCCTTATTGGGAGACTACAGTCAACATGTCAAACTCACCGACAACCTCAAAGATAAGACCATAAGTCCATAAGACATGGGAGCAGAAATAGGCCATTCAGCCCATCGAGTCTGCTGTCCTTTTCCATCATGGTTAATCCCAGATCCCACTCAACCCCATATACCTGCCTCCACGCCATTACCTTTGATGCCCTGACCAATCAGGAAACTATCAATTTTCACTTTAAATATACCCACAGTCTTGGCCTCCACAGCTGTCTGTGGCAGAGCATTCCACAGATTTGCTACTCTCTGGCTAAAATAATTCCTCTTTAACTTAATTCTAAAAGGTTGCCCTTCAATTTTGAGACTGTACCTCTAGTTCTGAAAACCTCCAGCATAGGAAACATCCTCCCCACATCCGCCTTATTTAGTCCTTCCAACATTCGGTAGGTTTCAATGAGAATCCCTGGCATTCTTCTAGATTCCAGTGAGTACAGGCCCAAAGTTGCCAAATGTTCCTAATATGTTAATCCCTTCATTCCTGGAACCATCCTCGTGGACCTCATCTGGACTCCCCACAATGACAACACATCCTTCTGAGCTATCTTTCAAAGCTGTTGACAATACTCCAAGAGCAGCCTGGCTCGGCATTATCTCCTTGTTGTTCTATTCTATTCCCCTTGAAATGAATGCCAACATTGCATTTGCCTTCCTTTTTTACCACAGTCTCAACCTGTAAATTAACCTTCTGGGAGTCTTGCACGAGGACTCCTATGTCCTCGACTTAAGGCTCCTACTGCATCTGCGCCACTGTCCAATCAAAGATATGTCCTTTCAAAGCAGGTACAGGAACCTCAGAACTCACACAGCCAGGTTCAGGAACACTTATTACCCCTCAACCCCTCTTGAACCAAAGGGAATAACTTCACTTGCCCCATCATTGTAATGTTCCCACTATCTACAGACTCTTCATCTCATATTCTCAATATTTATTGCTTATTTATTTAGTAATATTTTTATTCTTTTTGTATTTGCACAGTTTGTTGTCTTTTGCATACTGATTGAACATTCAAGTTGGTGTTTTCCTTTATTGATTCCAGTTATTATTCTATTATGGATTTATTGAGTAGACCCACAAGAAAATAAATCTCAGGGCTGTATGTGGTGACATATAGATACTCAGATAATAAATTTACTTTGAACTTAGCCCACTGCTATACTTTCTCTGTATTCATAATTATGTCGCTAAGTAAGCTCAAGTGCCATATATAAATTATTGACGACACCATTATTGTTGGAAGAATCTCAAATAGCAATGAGATGGTGTACAGGAGTAAGATAGATCAGCTTGTTGAGTGGTGTTGCAACATCAATCTCACACTCAAAGTCCAAGAAATTGATTGTGGATTTCAGGAAGGGCGAGTCAGGACAATACAAACAAGTCCTCATTAAGGATCAGCAGTGGAAAATGTGACTAGATATAAGTTCTTGGGCACCAGCACCTCAGAGGATCCATATTGGACCCAGAATGTTGATACAGTCATGAAGAAGGAGCACCGGCTGAATTTATTTCATTAGGATTTTGAAGAGATTTGGTATGTCACCAAAAACTTGAAGATTTCTACAGATGTGCAGTATCAGAGGAGAGTGTTCTGATTGGTTGCACCACAGTACAGCATCACAAGAGACTGCAAAGGGATATAGGCCTGGCCAGCTCCCTCACGTGCACAACCCTCCCCTCTATGGAGAAAATCTTCAAGTGGTGGTTCCTCAAGGAGGCAGTATCCATCATTTCTACACTATATCAATGACTGCACTGGTGCTGCTTCCTGAAGCCATGCTGAGCTCATCAGTTTCATCAACTTCGCATCCAGCTTCCACCCTGCCCTCAAATTTACTTGTTTAATTTCTGACACCTTTCTTAATCTCTTTGTCTCCATCTCTGGTGACAGACTCTTGACGGATATCTTTTATAAACCTGCTGACTACCACAGCTATCTTGACCATTCTTCGTCCCACCTGCCACTTGTAAAAACACTATTCCCTTTTCTCTGTTCCTCTGGCTCAACCGCTTCTGTTCTCAGGATGAGGCATTTCATTCCAGAACATTTTGAGATCTCCTTCTTCTACAACAAACAGGTTTCACTTCCTCTGCCATCAATACTGCCCTCACCGCATCTCCTCCACTTCATGGACTTCCGTCCTTACCCTATCTTCCGGCCGCCATAGCTGTGATAGAGTTCCATTCTATCCCCCTTGGTTCAGTCACTTCCTATCTACATCCGCGACCCTTCTCATGTTCTCGATCTCCTCACTAACTTTCAGTTCCTGATCCTAACCGCCCCATTTTCATCATGGATGTCCTGTCCCTGTACACTTCCATCCACCATTAAGAAGACCTTAAAGCTCTCCACTTCTTTATCAATAAAATAACCAACCAGTTCCGCTCCACCACCACCCTCCTCCATCTGACATAAATGGTCCTCACCATCGACAAATTTTCCTCCAGCTCCTCCCACTTTCTCCAGACTTGACAGGTAGCCATGGGCACCCACATGGGCTCCAGCTGTTCCTGCCATTTGTTGTCTATGGAGAACAGTCCATGTTCCAAGCCTTCCTTCTCTACATTGATGATGCCTCGGTTCTATTTCATGCACCCATGCTCAGCTGGTCAATTTCATCAACTTTGCTTCCATCTTCCACTGTGCCCTCAAATTTACTTGGTCAATTTCTGATACCTCCTTCCCCTATCTTGATCTCTCTATCTCCATCTTTGTAGATAAACTGTCAACCAACAATTCCTGTGGTTAACTTGACAAGCCCTTTTCCCAACCTGTCTCCTGTAAAAACACTATCCCTCTTTCTCAGTTCCTTCATCTCCACCGCATCTGTTCCCAGAATGCAGCTTTCTTTTCCAGCACATCAGGGATGTCCTCCTCCTTCAAAGAACGGGGTTTCCCTTCCTCCACCATTGATGTTACCCTCACCCACAGCTCCTTCTTTTCCCAAATTTCTACACTCAAACCATCTTCCCACCACCTGAACATGTGATAGAGTTCCTCTTGTCCTTACCTACTGCCCCATGAGCCTCTGCATCCAACACATCAACCTCCGTAACTTAAGCCATCTTCAAAGGGACCCTACTGCCAAACATTACATCCCTCCCTCCCTTCCACTGCTTTCTGCCGGGATCAGTCCCTCTGCCATTCCCTTATCCATTTGTCCCTCCTCAATAGTCTCCCTCCCAGCACTTATCCCTGCAAGCAGCCAAAGTGGTACACCTGCCCCTACACCTCTTCCCTCAACTCCATTCAGTGCCCCGAGCAGTACTTCCAGATGAGACAATACTTTACCTACAGATCTGCTGGGGTCGTCTATTGTGTCTGGTACTCCCAACGTGCCCTCCTCCTCATTGGTGAGACCCATCGTAAATTGTGGGACCACTTTGTCAAGCACCCTCCGCTTCATCCACCGGAAGCAGAACATCTGGAGGCCAAACATTTTAATTCCGATTCCCTTTCTCATTCCAGTATGTCGGTCCATAGCATCCCCTTGTGCCAAGATGAGGCTACCTTCAAGATGGAGGAGCAATACCTTATATTCCATCTAGATAGCCCCCAACCTGATGACATAAATATCAATTTCTTCTTCTGAAAAAAAATTCCTCCCCTCCCCTCTTCTTCTATTCCCCACTCTGTCCTCTTACCTCTTCTCACTTGCCTGTCACCTCCCCCTGGGTCCCCTCTACTCTGAGGATGTGCCCTCTGGTCCTCGACTCACTTACTTTTCATAGAATTATACATTCCTTGGAACTTCTGCTATTTGTTTTTTATTAATAAGCAATAAATGGCAAGAAATCAAATGTAGTCATATATGAGGTATAATTATGGATCTTTCAATTAGTGGACAGTGGCACTCAAATTGTCATGAAAGCTAAATTCCCTATCATCTTCCTTGAATATGCCAATTTTATATGGTTTAAAAGATCAGAATAGGATCAATGATGAGTGAAGGAATTCAGACCATGCTGTAATCATATATTTTATTAAATGTAATCAGGGTTGTCAGTGATTTTATCCTCTGTGAATAGTTAAACAAAACACGAATGCACATACCTCAAAGTGAATCAAAATGAACGTATTCTTTCCTAATGCTATGGTTCCCATGCAATGTCAGAATTGCCTTGCCTGCTCTTATTTTTACTACTTCTCTTGAGTCAAAACCATAAGCCAAAGATTGGCTGTTCTTGTGTTCACAAGGATAAAGAGGTAATCGTGAAAGTGACAACTCAAGTGGGTAGCGTGGCTAAGAAGGGACCCCGCATGGATGTGGTTATTGGTTGAGGTGTTGAATATAAATCCTAGGATGCCAACTCATCATGGTCCTCTTTTCAGCCTCGCCAAAGGAAAGCTTAGAAAGCAATATGTTTGGCACCAGCTTGGCTGCAGGAGCTGCTGGAAGGATGTTCAATAATGTCCAGCCACATTAAGGGCTCTGCTCCAGATTTGCTGACTGTGTTCACTCGGGCAGCCTTCATCTCTCCCTAGGCCGCACTCAAGGCAGTGGGGCTTTTTACCCGCAGCTGGGGATCTGGGTCACAAGTGCCAGGGTCTGTCCAGCAAGGAGGCGCTACATGAGGCTTGATGTTGGAGAGGCTATGTACTGGCCAGGGAGAGACTTACACATTCAGCTCTCCTTTTTGTGTGCACACCTGGTAATTGTAGTAGAAAAAGGATGTGGTGGCCTCGGAGGAGGGTGGGTAGGTAGAAAGTGGGGATGAGGGCGGGAGTAGTAAGAGAGTAGAAAATAATGTTTAGAAAGTGAGGGGTAGAATATGGGGATGGGGGAGTGGTGGGTGGAAAGCAAGAGGTGGAACATGAGGTGCCGAACATGAGGGGTAAAGAAAGTAGCTGGAAGTCTGGTGTATAAAGCACAAGGAAGAAATTGAGGGGTAGAAAGCGAAAGGTGAAATGTGAGGAGGGAAGATTGAGGTGAGAAATTTAGGGATAGAAAGTGAGGGTTGTAAAATGACAAGTGAAAAAATGAGGGGAGGGAAGTAAGAGCTAGAATGTGAGGTGAAGCAGATGAGGACTTCAATATGAGTGATGGAAAGTGAGAATTGGAAAATGAGGGCAATCCTGAGGAAAATAGGTTTAGAAAGTAAGGTGTACAAAACTGAGATTTAGAAACTGAAGGATAAAAGTTGTTGAAATTGAAGAGTAGGAGAGTAGGGGTACCAAGTGAGGATAGAATGTGAGGTTTAGAAAGTGAGATGCAGCATGTGAAGGGTTGAGTATAAGTGTGGAAACTGAGAAGTGGGAAATGAGAAGTGATACGGGAAGAGTGGAAAGTGATGAGCAGAAAGTACCGATCAGAGAGTGGGAGGAGGGGTAGAAAGTGAAGGGTATCTGTACAGTAGTGTCAGGTCTAATGCTCAAGCATTTCTTCAGCAGAGCAGCTAAAATTGTAAAGATAAATAAACAGGTAGTTACTTTTAATTAGCTTCTCTAAAGTTCTTACCAATATTTGGCATTTTGCCCTTATCAATGATCTACCACAAATCATTTTCCTTGCATTATTCCTCCCTTGTTCCTGCTCCAACCAAAGTACTGCTTAGCTGTCCCTCCTCCCACACAAACTGCCATGTCCAGCTTTTCTAATGCTATTAGCATTCCAGGTTCGGTTTTAATTTCTCTGTATTTCCCTCTGTCCATTACCTTCAACATATCCGTTTATTACTAACAATTTCCTTATTTGTACCTTCTATCGGCACCTATTTCCCTCTGACCATTGTGTATGTTCAAAGTTCTCTGCTTTTATTTATTGTGAATTTTCTTTTCGATTATCATACATATTCTCATTTTCTCTTTCATCATTTTTTTTCACCTTTTCGCCTTTCACGAACACTGCTAGATTAGCTTCTGTTACGACGTATGATGACACTCAACAAAGCCTTCTGTAGCACAGGCTGCCATTATTCATGAAAAACTAATCATTCGTCTGACTGATAAGATTTGCTTTGTCAAAATAGATAAATGATCTGAGGAAGAAGGATCTATGCTTTGACAGATTGTCTATAGTCAAGAAGGTTCTGTAGATCATTGTGTTGCCTTGCTTTTTGCATTTTCACTGTCTCTGCCTATTGTGTTAGATAGTAGCTAGTAAACTTCCTGGGGAATTGTGAAGTACTAAACCATTGAAATGGTACAGAGTTCATGATGATTTTAAAGGTTATGTGAAAATCTGCAAAGCTAGGCCTAAATCAAATTGGTGTTGTCAGCACAATTTAAGTATTGTCTGCATAAACTAAACTAAATGATGATTTCGCAGTTCAGACCAAAGGAAAAAGTGACATCAGCTTCCAGCTGATCATGATATTATTATAATATGACATGCTTTCTCAGACATCCCACCCTGCAAAAACTCATTTCAGGGAGGTAGCACCATCAATTTGCGGGAGACTTCCAGGAGAGGTGGGATGTCTGCAATAGAGCAGCTCCTTAGCAGCTGGCCAGCTAGTTTAAATAACGTTAGCTATGCTGATGAACGAATGACACCTGTTAAACTCACCTCAACAGGTCTTTTACAGTCTTAACCCACCATGGGCTATAGAAAAGTCACTGTTGCAAACAGTGCAGCGAGCAGCACTGTCATTATTTTGACCCCTATTAGGCAGGGATACACTTTAGTGTAGTCTGGGGTGACGTACGTTTTATATTTTTTTGGAACACTGTGCCATAGTGCGCTCTCGCTTGCTCTCTCTCTCTCTTTCGTGGTCGCTCACGCGCTCTCAAGCGCTCTTGCTTGCTTTCTCTCTCGCTCACTCTCCCTCTCTTGCTCGCGCGCTCTCGCTTGCTTTCACTCTTGCTTGCTCTCTCTCTCTCGCTCGCTCTCTCTCGCACGCGCTCTCTCTCGTGGTCGCTCTCACACTCTCTCTTGCTTTTCTCTTGCTCGTTCTCAAAAAAATTGATTTCCGTGATATTGTATATAATTTGCGGGCATCAGGGAGCCACTATTAATATGTAGGAGACTCCTGGAAGTTCCGGGAGAGGTGGGATGTCTGCTTTCTGGATACTCTGCAAAGAAAATTGCTCACTTAGCTGTTCTCCTACCTGTCTCCAGGCAGAGGCTAAAGAGCAAGGTTCTGGAGATACGGACAACAAAGGGGTGGTCACAGGAATGGCTATGGGATTGCTCTGAGTCAGTGGACTGGGCTGTGTTCAAGGGCTCAACAGACAATCAAAGTTACCCTCCTGCTTCAAGCAGGCCTCAGTCATACCAGTGCCAAAGAAAAATGTGGTCTCAGTGACTATCACCCAGTGGCAATTACAACCATTGTGATAAGTGCTTTGAGGGGCTGATGATGAAGCATATCAACTCCTGCCTGAGAAGCAACTAGCATCTGCTCCAATTTGCCTACCAGCACAACAAATCTACAGCCGATGCCATTTCATTGGCTTTTCGCTGAACCTTGGAACAACAGGACAGCAAGGAGAATCAGGATGCTCTTTATTGACTATGGATCAGCACTCAAAACCTTCCTCCCCTCAAAATCAATCAATAAGTTTCAAGGCTTTGGCCTCAATGCCTCCTTGTGCAAATTGATCTGCGATTTCCTCGCTTGCAAACCCCAGTTGGTTCAGATTGACAACAACGTCACCTCTGCGATCTCCATCAGCACAGGTGCACCTCAGGGCTGTGAGCTTAGCTCCCTGCTCTACTCACTTTACTGCAGTCACAATGACTAGGTGATAGAATGAGAGGCTAACGAATGAGTGGTGGGGTACTGGTCAGACAAAGCACTTTGTCGAATGGTGATGAGCTTCGCAAGTGTCATTGTATACATGTATCGGAGGGAGGAGAAGATGGTGGCGCAACGCAGCGCGCACGGCCATTCTGAATGAATATCATATGTGTTAACTAGGGGGCCGTGCACAATCCTGATTTGATGGGGACAACCGTGAGAAGCACGGAGGAACACCTGGAGTAACTTCTGAAATGCCTGCTTCGCTGCCGCTGCCACTGCCACTGTGCAATGGAGAATCTCCGGAGGGGAAGGCCCCAAATCCTCGGCTTTGCCTATTGCCTGTTGCCAGGGCTGTGGTTGAAGCGCTCGGCAGAGATGGTGCTCGGTGCTTGGTGTCGGAGAGCTGGTCGGAGGCTCGAAGTTTTCGGACAGACTCGGAGTCGGACTGTGGTCGACTGCTTCCAGTATGCTACATCGGCAAGTTGGCAGCACTGGAGGTTCACCGTCTGCGTGAGATGATGGGACTTTTGAGAGACCTTGAGAGTTTTACCGTGCCATGGTCTGTTTTTATCAAATTACGGTATTGCTTTGCACTGTTGTAACTATATGTTATAATTATGTGGTTTTTGTTAGTTTTTAAATCGGTTTGTCATGTGTTTCTGTGGTATCATTTTGAAAAAACATTATCATTTCTTAATGAATGCATTACTAAATGACAATAAAAGGACTGTGTGTCCTCATAATCTAATCTAATCTAATCTAAGAATTTAGCTTCATTTATGATTTCTGAGTGGACTCAAGAAGTCACAAGGTAAGTGACTCACCACAGAACAATTTGGTTCTGCTTTTCTCTTGCCGTAATTGTGTTTATGCTTTCAACTTCCAAATTACAGATTTCCAATCTGTCAAATCTCTCTGAATGCTGAGGCAATCAGTTAAAGAGGTTTTTTTGAAGGGTGAAGTTTGACCCGGCAGAGATTATATTGGCTGATCATGAAATAGTCCATAATGACTATGGTTTCTCCTTAAAACCATTGCCCAATTAGTCTTATTTCCCTCTTTTGCCTTTTCCTGTAAACAGAGGCATATAAGATCATGAGGGACATAAAAAGAGTTTATTGACATGAAGTGTGGGTCCATAAATGGAATCAGCTGCCAGCAGACAGATTGAGGCTGGTAGATAAGTAGATAGATACCTTATTAATCCCAAAGGAAATTATAGTCACAATAGCATTACAAGTGCATAAATATTCAAATATTAAAAGAGAAGTAAGACAGACAGAATAAAAAATAAAATGTTGCAAGATTTACGAGTCAAAGATCGCAAGATTTGCAAGATTTCACTCGGATAAAAAGGCATGCCTGAATTCATGCAGTAAATAACATGAACGCAAACTCACAGCAAGCAGTTCGATGTCCGGACTGCAGATTCATTCTTTCACACAATGTGACCAGGATTACACCATCTGTTAAACATAGAAACATAGAAAATAGGTGCAGGAGTAGGCCATTCGGCCCTTCGAGCCTGCACTGCCATTCAGTATGATCATGGCTGATCATCCAACTCAGAACCCTGTACCAGCCTTCCCTCCATACCCCCTGATCCCTTTAGCCACAAGGGCCATATCTAACTCCCTCTTAAATATAGCCAATGAACTGGCCTCAACTGTTTTCTGTGGCAGAGAATTCCACAGATTCACCACTCTCTGTGTGAAGAAGTTTTTCCTAATCTCGGTCCTAAAAGGCTTCCCCTTTATCCTCAAACTGTGACCCCTCGTTCTGGACTTCCCCAACATTGGGAACAATCTTCCTGCATCTAGCCTGTCCAATCCCTTTAGGATTTTATACGTTTCAATCAGATCCCCCCTCAATCTTCTAAATTCCAACGAGTATAAGCCTAGTTCATCCAGTCTTTCATCATATGAAAGTCCTGCCATCCCAGGAATCAATCTGGTGAACCTTCTTTGTATTCCCTCTATGGCAAGGATGTCTTTCCTCAGATTAGGGGACCAAAACTGCACACAATACTCCAGGTGTGGTCTCACCAAGGCCTTGTACAACTGCAGTAGTACCTCCCTGCTCCTGTACTCGAATCCTCTTGCTATAAATGCCAGCATACCATTCGTCTTTTTCACCGCCTGCTGTACCTGCATGCCCACTTTCAATGAATGGTGTATAATGACACCCAGGTCTCGTTGCACCTCCCCTTTTCCTAATCGGCCACCATTCAGATAATAATCTGTTTTCCTATTTTTGCCACCAAAGTGGATAACTTCATATTTATCCACATTAAATTGCATCTGCCATGAATTTGCCCACTCACCTAACCTATCCAAGTCACCCTGCATCCTCCTAGCATCTTCCTCACAGCAACACTGCCGCCCAGCTTCGTGTCATCCGCAAACTTGGAGATGCTGCATTTAATTCCCTCATCCAAGTCATTAATATATATTGTAAACAACTGGGGTCCCAGCACTGAGCCTTGCGGTACCCTACTTGTCACTGCCTGCCATTCTGAAAAGGTCCTGTTTATTCCCACTCTTTGCTTCCTGACTGCCAACCAATTCTCTATCCACATCAATACCTTACCCCCAATACCGTGTGCTTTAAGTTTGCACACTAATCTCCTGTGTGGGACCTTGTCAAAAGCCTTTTGAAAATCCAAATATACCACATCCACTGGTTCTCCCCTATCCACTCTACTAGTTACATCCTCAAAAAATTCTATGAGATTCGTCAGACATGATTTTCCTTTCACAAATTCATGCTGACTTTGTCCGATGATTTCACCGCTTTCCAAATGTGCTGTTATCACATCTTTGATAACTGACTCTAGCAGTTTCCCCACTACCGATGTCAGGCTTACCGGTCTATAATTCTCTGGTTTCTCTCCCCCTCCTTTTTTAAAAAGTGGGGTTACATTAGCCACCCTCCAATCCTCAGGAACTAGTCCAGAATCTAAAGAGTTTTGAAAAATTATCACTAATGCATCCACTATTTCTTGGGCTACTTCCTTAAGCACTCTGGGATGCAGACCATCTGGCCCTGGAGATTTATCTGCCTTTAATCCCTTCAATTTACCTAATAACATGTACACTTCCCTACTAACATGTATTTCCCTCAGTTCCTCCATCTCACTAGACCCTCTGTCCCCTACTATTTCCGGAAGATTATTTATGTCCTCCTTAGTGAAGACAGAACCAAAGTAGTTATTCAATTATTGTGTTGTTCACAAGCACAGCAAGTCCACCTCCCTTCCTCTTACCCTTCTGTAGATTAACTCTGTCTGCTTGTAGCATTGAAAACCCAATCTCAGCAGTGTTAGAATCCGGGATTTGCTTGTGTAGCCATGTCTCGGTGAAACACATAATACTGCGTTCTCGATATTCATTCTGTGTTCTCATGATAACTGCTAGTTCCTCCATTTTATTTGCCAGCAATTTTACATTCTCCATAATGATAGACGGGAGATATGGCTTATATCTCCATCTCTTGTTGCACCGTTTTTTACCCGATCTTCAGCCTCGGTATCTCCATCTCAGCTCATCTGGAATATCGAGCTTCTGGGCAAACAAAGGCTGCTTCCCAGATGCTAGTAGCTTGTATGTACAATATTGCATCCACTACTGTAGTCAAAGCACTCGATGGAATAAAGTATCCCAAGAGCCAGAAGGATGCCGAAAATGTTCTAAAACAGATTAATGTCCATTGTTACTTTGCAGTGTTGCTAGCCTGTACTAAAAAAAACAAAAGAAACATGCGAAATAGTGCTAAGATAAATACACAGAGCTACTGTAACATGCTGCCACCTTTCATGGTGCACACAGACAGCTTTATAATAACTTTTAAAAAGCAGTTGAACAGGTACATATATATAGTCAAAACACAAGTAAATGAGACTAGCTTGGATGGGCAGGCTGGGTGGTAGAAACCACTTGGGCTGAAGGGCCTATTAATTGCTGTAGGATTCTGTGACTTTCAATTTTCCCTCTGTATTTTCTTGCAATTTTCTTTTGAAAAAAACTATGGAATTTGTTTCAATCATTTTTATTATTCATTCTGTGTGCAGACGGTGTACCTTTTCTCTCTATTACAATAATCACATTCTCATCCATGTTAATGTGCTTCTTACAGCTGCAAAAGGATGGATGGGTTCAGAGCTTGTCATGGCAGAAGTTGTTACAGTTGTGTCTGGGGGACTGTTCACCTAATCTAGCAATTAAAGTCTCCCAGGGAGGTGCACCAATGGGAACGCAATTGGATGTTGTCTGGGACTACAAATACCTGGGAACTCACCTGGACAATAAACTGGACTGGACTAAAAATACAGAGGCACTGTACAAGAAGGGACACAGCAGGCTGTACTTCCTGAGGAGGCTCCGGTCATTCAACATCTGCAGTACTATGCTGCAGATGTCCTATAGCTCAGTGGTGGCTAGCATCCTGTTCTACGCTGTAGTCTGCTGGGGCAGCAGGGTGAGAGCAGCTGACGCCAAGATCGATAAGCTCGTCGGGAAGGCTGGTTCTGTTCTGGGGGTGGAACTGGATTCCCTGCTGGTTGTGTCTGAGAGGAGGATGCTGCAGAAGCTACGGAGCATTATGGACAATCCATCTCAGTGACATACTGGGCAAACAGAGGATCACTTTAAATAACAGATTGATTCCACCAAGGTGCACCACTTTTCTCCCTGTGACAATAAGACCCTACAACACCTACTTAAGTATACAAGTATATGGTTACATTACACAAACGTATTTGCACTATAACTTTTTAATATGCATTTTGTATTTTTCGTACCTCAATGCTTACATTTTGTATATTAAAGTATATATTTCTGACCGAGCAACCCTGCAACAGTAATTTCCTTCAGGATAAATAAAATTTTGTCTTACTTAGCCCCAACATGTACATTCTGATGGTGCTGCCAGACCTTGTTCCCCAGAACATAGTCATGTACCGATAATGACAATGCCCACATCTGCCCTCTGGCTGAAGCCCTCTGAAAAATCGTCTTGGTTTCACCAAGAATATCTTTCAGAGATTAGTGATCAAGTGTAAAATTCAGGCCATTCATCTTTTAATGTAATTTTATTACTCTGTCAATGATAGTTACTGTAATTCTGTGAGCATTGTCTGGTTGAAGAGATCTTGACGCAAAATCAATCAAATTCTTATCTCCATTCTCCACATGATATGATAAAGCATACATAACACCATCACGAGAATAAAGCTACAGACTATAACTTGCGATAATCATTTGCCAGCAAAAATGTGATTAACTAAGTATTTAGTTGCTATCCTTGTTCATTAGCCACCAGCCAGAAGTCACAGAGCTTCACCAGCGCCACCTTAAACCAGAAGGCAGCCCCATTTTAAACTAGAAAGTAGCCTCTCCCTCATGTAGTCAGTTAATTTCTTCCTGTTGGGTATTACTGAATGTGTGTTAACCCTCCTTCCTGAAAGCGTTGCAAAGGACTAGAATGTTCTAGGAAATGCAGGCAACAGTCCGAAACCTGTTGGCTGAGCTCAGCCATGAATCAGATGGCCTACAGAGAGCGTTTCACCTCGACCAGTCTAGGAAATATTTTGTTTACCAAGGAGGTTATCATTACAATATGTCACTGGAGTATAAGAGATGACTGTATAGATGTGCATAAAATCATGAGGGGGATAGATGGGGTCAATGCACTGATCCTTTACCCAGGATTGGGCAACTAGGTTTAAAGTGAGAGTGATAAGTTGTAATATGAACTTGAGGGGTAACTTTTTCTTCCCCCTGAGAGGTGGGCAGTGTACGCAATGAGCTTCCAGAGGAAGTGGGGGAGGCAGGCACATCAACAACATTTAAAATGTACTTGAACAGGTGTATGGATAGGAAAGGTTTATAGGGATACAGGCCAAACACTGACAAATGGGAGTAGCCCAGGTGGGAATCTTGGTCAGCATGGACAAGTTAAGCTGATTCTCTATTCCCTAGAGCCATTTTCTAACGTGATCACTGATGACACGTCATAGCAGATCTGTGCTGCATATAGGCTCTGCTGTTTGATATTATTTCAAAGTAGACCCAACAAAGCTTCAGAAGTCCTCTGTGGGTGTATCAGGCTGACCCTGGAAGCACTGTTTGAAGTACATACCGTTCTGGAAATCACCAGTGAAACGCAAATTCCCCGTGGAGACTGGTTGCTGCAGGCATCTCCCTAATTATCAGCATTTTTATGCTCTGCTTATTTAGAAAGGCTTTTAAAAATCGTCTCATTTCCCCATTCTCCTTTCATTCTGCAATGCTATATTTTGTAACATCCTGTTGTTTTTTCACGTCTGTTGCGATCAATATTACCACGTATGATGAGAACTTCACACAAGCAAGGAATTGCATTGCACTCTGGTGTATATGTCAGTAAGCTAATCTGAATCTCACCCCTCCACCTGATGCAATTAAGGCCCATAGCCCGGCATCACAGTTTAAAGACAAAGCAGCTGTGCTCTTAATCTTTGTGATTCTCAGTCAAAGACACTTGAGCCTCCATCCTTCATGGGAGAAGTCCTTCCAGTCCCCCTTTCATGCCTGCATCCTCATGCTCATTGCTCCCCAAATGGTTTAACCAATAATAAAAGATTCTCTTTCATTTTACTGGATGTGTATATTGCTGCTGTCCCTAATTGTCCTTGAGAAAGTGATGGCATGACACCTTTTATGAAATTCAGACTCACAAATACCTGTGAAGAGTTCTGTGTGTAAAGTGAGAGGCGGTTATGAAGAATTGTGGATTTAAAGAATGCAGGAATAGAGCATCCAGAGGAGTCAGGGTGGTATCAGAGTGTCTGACTTTCTTTTCTTCTTGCTGAAGTCAGAGTACTTACATTTCCATGTTCGCTCTGTCACTTCCTTGATGAAACAAAGAGAATGTGTAAGACACAGGCTTTTACAAAGCAAGTAAGTCAAAACATAAATGTGTCACAACACCCTTGCCTGTCTCCTTAGTATTTTGAAAGCCATCTCTTCTAAAGTACTCAAAAACGTTCAGTGCTGTTAAACCAGAAAGATGTCCCACATTAGCAAAGTCAGACAAAAGCTGATATACAGTATTTGGAAGAGGTTCTGGCTAAAGGGAAGGGTGAGATGGTGGAGAGATTTAAAAATGAGGAAAATAATTTTATAATCAAAATATTGATTAAAAACAGGGATGATGGGTGAATAGGACATAATTTGGATAAGTGATTTCTGGTTAATGGAGTGTGGATTGAGAAGACAGCTGGGGATAATTGTTAAGCTAATAAAAGAATGGAGAAGGCTTTCAACAGTAAATCAGCAAAGTCAAAGGAAAAATGAGTAATATTATGGAGATGTAAGTAAGCATTCTGGGTGGTGGAGAGGACATGGAGTTGAAATCTCTTCCTTGGGTTAAACAAGGTGCCAATATTTTGATCAGCCCACTTAACA
Source organism: Mobula birostris (assembly GCF_030028105.1). Taxonomy (NCBI): domain Eukaryota; kingdom Metazoa; phylum Chordata; class Chondrichthyes; order Myliobatiformes; family Myliobatidae; genus Mobula; species Mobula birostris. Next base: position 32,094,680 of record NC_092388.1, read on the forward strand.
GAGTTTGTAGTGTCAAATTATTCATTTAGAATGAGTTACAGTCCATCCAAGACGGCTCGTGAGTCAAGCAGCAGACTCAGGAACCTGCTGTAAGTTCTGCTGTATGGTGTAGAGTCTGATGGCTATACACTTGCCACTTTACAGATGTTCCTTGAAAAGGATTCGATTCTTTTATTAACCAGATGTTGTACGGTCATGTAGATCCAGTATCCCGGCGGCAATTATCCTGCATTCACTTTCCTACTGGTTTTTTTTCCTCACATAAATATATTATCTGAACTATCAAATCAATAATGTCAGCAACTGATTCTTTCTTGACAGTCACAGATTGCAATTTACCATTGCTGTTCTGTCACTGATTGTTTATAGTCTGATTGGTTGAGTCTTCTGAAGGGAGGGCACAAAAGGCTCAAGTTATGGTTAAATAGAGAAGCCATCTTATGATACGGCTGTGGAGAAACTTGTATATTGATATCTAGTTCATGGAGATGAGTTATAAGGCCCAGTGAGGGTATGCGAATGTTAGCCAGCTGAAGAACATGGTTATATCACTAAAGTAATACTTTAAAGTAAATTAGAAGATATTCTGGAATGAGGGAGAAGTAAGATCTAAGATCATCCATTGGTAATCCAAACACCATTGGCAGGCAATACAAACTCCTTTATGTTGTGGAAATATATCTGTAACCCTGACTTCTTCATGAATTTCTAAGTTTTGTAAAATGTAATGTGAACAAGATGGAGTCTAAGAAGTCCCAAGGTACTTTGCTGGTTTGCATGGGAAAACTGACAAGTGTGTTTGCGTTATCTGGGAGCAAACTATTTTCTTTGATGACGGGTATTTTTTTAAGGTTAGAGGGGATGTTTTGACAACAGGGGGCAGCAGGATGGAGCTTATAAAGAGCAAATATGAGAATGAGATAAGGAAGAAGATAACAGAGGAATGGAGCGTTATGGAATGAAGCAACCTAATCACTGGTCTTTGTGGGAAAAAATATAAAAATACTTGAAGCAGAAGATCAGAGCTATATTTTCAGACAAAACTTGGCTGGAAGTATACTTCCCCTTGCATATAAAGTAATAAAATACATTAATAATGTGATCCACTCTGAATTTGTTGTAAGTTGTTTCTGTATATTATAAGACTTAGTTGAATGGTACATGACAGATTTTGAAGGTTCCACCGAGATTTGCTTCTCTGAGAGCAGCAGTGACATGGGAAATTCCGAGGACAGAACTGCCTAGGGAAAGCTTGTCAGGAAGCAGCAGCCGCTGAAGGACAAATGAGGTTTTTACACTTGGCAGTTCGACTTTGGTTTCAGCCCTATACACTGCGATCAATGCTATGGCCTTGAGTGGATCAGTTTCTCTTATCATGATTCCAATGCATCTGGCGTGCTGACAGAAACTTTGAGTAAGGAAGGAGGTCAACCTAGATCTGGGATGTGTGAAAGAGATGTGCACAATTGTATTGGATACTTGTTAGTGTTGGGGACACATACAGGTTGACCTAGCGTCTGGGATGCATGTATACATACAGTGGATGTTTTTTTTTCATGTTGGGGGACACCTATACAGCTCGATCTAGCACCGGGGGTGCGTAAATTTTTTCTGAGTATGAGGAAGGAAATTAGTAAGCTATTCAATAACAAAAGAGTGTCAGAGAAACTGGGTGCTAGAACTAAATGCTGAAGTTTATTAAACCCTACGGGACACTGGTAAGTTGTTGGAATATTGGTAAATGTAAATAGAGCAAAATAATGATAAAGTAAAAAATGGGGCAGGGTGTGTCGTTCCATGATCCTGAACGAGAAATCAGCACATCAAAAGAAAAAGTAACACTGGAAATAATACAAAGTGTTTAAAGCAGATACAACCTTTTGCACAGAGAGGAATAATATCTACTTTTGGATCTGAAAGAGGGGAAGAAGATGAATATGGAAATATGGATTGGACTGATGTAGCAGATAAAGTGACCCACCCTAACCCAGTACTGTCAGAGAGAGAAGTGCCAGGGCAGGAAATCAAAACCAAAATATAACATACACTACCCCTTATTGGGTACAGCAGCTGAGGGATATTGTTAAGGATATCAGGACATACATGCCTGAAGATGACTAGAGATTTGTTCCAAGTAATTAGTTACCAAAGAGCAATACACCGTCTAGGTGATAAAAGAGAAAAGAAAATTGATTATAATGTGCTTGCAGCTGAACATACATTCTGCCTTGCCAGAAGCACAGCGACATGCTCCTGGAATAAATGAAGAATTAAAGAATGCGATACTGATTGTTATGGGTAATAACAATGGGGACAAAATAGATGATTTACATAAATGTTACCAGAGAAAAGGAGAACTCTCCACTGCATTTGGATCCCATTTGTGGATGGTGTTCCCAGGGGTATATGCCCACCAATATTAGGTCAAGATCATTTAGAGTTGAACCCCATAAATAGATGCTTAAGAACACTAGTGTCTCATAGTACCGATGAATTTAGAAGGTGTTGGAACTGTTTGATCCCGCTGACCCTACGTACTTAGGAAAATGGTTAGAGCATGGAAGAAGGAGCTGCAGGAGCTAGATTTGAACTTTAGGAATATTCCGGAGGCAGCTAAAGGGGCTTCCCTTGGAAAAAATACATGGGATATCGTGTGGGGAAATCCAGGTCAGGGGAGAAGCCAGCAGAGAGCTTATAGAAGGGAAGTAACACAGCACTGAAACCTAATCAGAGAAGTTATTGCAAGCTCAAATCTGTTGTTTCATCTGTGGTAATGGGAGTCATCATTCTTGAAAATGTAGAGCAAATGTGGAAAATGTAGAGTTAATGTAAAATAAATCCAAAAATAAAATTTGATTTGAGTTACAGAAGGATCAGAATATGTTGAAAGATTGACCATAAGACCATAAGGCATAGGAGCAGAATTAGGCCATTTGGCCCATCGAATTTGCTCTGCCATTCAATCATGGCTAATCCTTTTTTTCTCTCCTCCTCGACCCCATTTCCCAGCCTTTGATGCCATGTCCAATCAAGATCCTATCAATCTCTGCCTTAAGTACACCCAATGACCTAGCTGCCACAGCTGCATGAGGCAACAAATTCCACAAATTCACAAATTCCACTCTGGCTAAAGAAATTTCTCTGCATCCCTGTTTTGAATGAACACACCTCTATCCTGAGGCTGTGCCCTCTTGTCCTATACTCTCCCACCATGGGAAACATCCTTTCAACATCTACTCAGTCTAGGCCTTCCAACATTCGAAAGGCTTCCATGAGATCCCTTTCATCCTTCTAGATTCCAGTGAGTATAGATCCAGAGCCATCAAATGTTCCTCGTATAATAACCCTTTCATTCCTGGAATCATCCTGGTGAATCTCCTCCAGACCCTCTTCAATGCCAGCACATCTTTTCTAAAATGAGGGGCCCAAAACTGTTCACTATACTCAGGGTGAGGCCTCACCAGTGCCTTATCAAATCTGAGCATTACATCCCTGCTCTTGTATTCTGGACCTCTTGAAATGAATGCTAACATTGCATTTGCTTTCCTCACCACTGACTCAGTCTGCAGTTAACTTTTAGGGTGTTCTGCACAAGGTCTCCCAAGTCCCCTTTCATCTCAGGTTTTTGGATTTTCTCTGTTTGGAAATTAGCCTGCACATTTATTTATTCCACCAAAGTGCATGACCATGCATTTTCCAACATTGTATTTCATTTGCCACTCTCTTGCCCAATCTCCTAATCTGTTTAAGTCCTTCTCCAGCCTTTCTGTTTCCTCAACACTACTTGCCTCTCCACCAATCTTTGTATCATCTGCAAACTTGGCAACAAAGCCATCTATTCTATCATCTAAATCATTGATATACAGCATAAAAAGAAGCAGTCCCAACACTGACCCCTGCGGAACACCACTAGTCACTGGCAGCCAATCAGAAAAGGATCCTTTTATTCCCACTCTCGGACTCCTACCAATCAGCCAATACTCTAACCATGCTAGTAACTTTCCTGTAATACCATGGACTCTTAACTTGGTAAGCAGCCTCATGTGAGGCACCTTGTCAAAGGCCTTCTGAAAATCCAAATATACAACATCCGCTACATCCCCTGTATCTATCCTAGCTGTAATCTCGTCAAAGAAATCCAACACGTTTGCAGGCAAGACTTTCCCTGAAGGAAACCATGCTGATTTTGTCCTATCTTGTCCTGTGGCACCAAGTACCATCACCTCATCCTTAACAATTGATTCTAACATCTTCCCAACCACTGAGGTCAGGCTAACTGGTCTATATTTTCCTTTCTTCTGCTTTCCTCATTTCGTAAAGAGTGGAGTACCATTTGCAATTTTCCAGCCCTCTGGCACCATGCCAGAGTCCAATAATTTTTGAAAGATCATTGCTAATACCGCCACAATCTCTAACACTACCTCTTTCAGAACCCTAGGGTGCAGTTCATCTGGTCTAGGTGGCTTAAGTACCTTTAGGTCTTTCAGCTTTTTGAGCACCTTCTCCCTTGTAATAGTAACCGCATCCACTTTTCTTCCTTCACACACTACAACATCTGGCACACTGCTAGTCTCTTCCACAGTTTGGTTAGCGTATGGGGATTTTGTGCTTTAAACTTGTTGAATGTTGTACTATGCATGAAGAAATACTTACAACATTTCTTTGCTTTAGAGTTTTAGACTGACATATTTCCTCAAAGCTGTTGAATTGTAAGTGAATGTTCTGGTAATGGTTTAACCCTTAGGAACAAGAGAATTTCTAAAATGGTTTGAAGTGTGAATGATTTTGCATATGAAGTGTAGCCACAGCTGAGTTCCTCTTAGTGAGAGAAAATATATCTCTGTGTGTGCCTATTTGAGAGAGAGAGAGAGAGAGAGAGAGAGAGAGAGAGAGAGAGAAAGAGAGCAAGAGAGTGCAAGTGCTGTTTTACGAGACTGGTGCAACTTCTTAAAGGCACAATTTGTTAATATGTGCCATCTCCACCCAACAGTTTTTCCTCTTTTCCTTGGTCCTTCAAAACAATGTGTAAAAGCCTTTCACAATGGGTATTTTAAATTGTGAAGTTAATTCAAGGAAGAATAGTGCAAGTTTTTTGTTTTGTCTTGTCTTTTTTTTGGAGGGGGTTGTGTTTCTTTTTTCATGGAATTTATTTTAGAAAAACTCAGGTCATTTACTGGCCAGGTGTAATCTGAATTGAGATAGAAATTTGTGCATCTGTATTCCAGACATGAGAGGCTCACGTTTCGGAGGGAAATGAGCATTTGGGGGAAATTCCTCACTGGAAGATAATTAAATTGGGAATTTGAAATTAACAAATTTGGAAAGATTCGAATATCTTTGAAAGCAATTCTAAAAGTTGCTTTCCGAATAAGACTGTTTTCTTTTATAGAATATAAAAGATGTTGCCTGAGACCTTCGACATATTCATTTTGAGTTTTAGATTCCTTAAAAAAGTTTTGATGCAATCAGTGTATTGCCATGTAAATTGCAAATGGAAGAAGGTAAGAAGTTTCCCCAGGGGGCTGCTACTCTAATACAGCACGTGGATGACTTCCTGTCAACCTTGCCAAGCAAGGAGTTCTGTGAGCAAGACCCCTCTTTGTTTTACATAAACTAGCTAAGAAGGGTCATAAAGTAGCAAAGCAGGAACTACAGTTTGTACAGCCAGAAGTTACTTGTATCCCAGGATACAAGGTCATTTATTAAGATTTGGATCAAAGCAATAGTTTAAGTCCCACAAACAACTACTGATAGGGAAATGAAGCATTTCCTGGGGATGACTGCGTATGGTAGACTGTGGATTTTAGATTATGCTGCTATTGTTAGCTCCCTAAAGAAAGTATCTCTTCCCAGTCAACCAGATCCGTTATACCCTAGAAGGTGATGAAGCATTTGAACATATAAAAGAAGCAATTATATCTGCCTGGGTTTTGGGCCTCCCAGACTATGGTAAGAAGCTTCATCTTTTCATCATGATGAATAGTTTGTTCACATTGTTTTGATTCAGGATCACAGGGAAAGACAAAGGCTGATTATTTGTTTTGGAGCTTAGGCTCAATAACTAGAGGTTTATCGGATTGTCTTCCAGCCTCTTGCCTTGCTGATTCACTGTGCCACATGCCACTTTACCCCCGTGAGACAAACTAAGTATGAAATCGAGTTATTAATAAGCCTGAATCTTACAAAAATACTCGCTGTGCAACTTTTATGACCACCCTTCTCCCCATGGATGAAGACAGAAATCCACACACTACTGCAAAACTGTTACACAAGAAGTAATGATACTTCATGTGGACCTTACTGATACTCCTATTGTTAATGCCAATTTAATCTTCTTTGATGGTCCGGCTTTATGAAATGATGTGGGAAAAGCTGGGCTGTAAACAGCCCGATAGACTCACTGTGGCCCCAGGTAAATTGATACAGTGGATTGCCTGATATCTTTACAAGTTCACAGAGGCAGGCGAGAGGGAATTATTAATTAAATAAAGCAAACTTGGTATGCCCCTGGAGTATCTCAAATTGTAGAACAAATCTGCAGACAATGTATGAGATGTGAGATGTACCTTACGAAATCCAGGAAAACTGGTTTATACCCTACCGTCAGATTGTCCTTTGTGAACACTTACGGATAGACTTTATTGATCTGTCTTAATGTAAATGGTATGTCATTATTGATGTGTTCTCACGATGGTTTAAAGCATTTCCTTGAAGAAAGAATGAATCAGTTACAGTAGTGAAATGTTTGCTAAAGAAAATAATCCTGTGATTTGGGATTCCCTGGAAAACTATCTAGTGACAATGGTAGCTATTTCACTGATAAAGGAATTAAAGAAGTACACAAAGCCTGCCAGCTGAATCAGCATTTTGATTCTCAGTCAGAGGGCCTAGTGGAAAAGATGAATGGAACAATTTAGGATTAAATTTAGCAAAATGAGTGAGGAAGCTGGATTAAAGTGGAAACAGCTGCTGCCTTTGGTTCTGAAGGATATTCGAGCCACTGCTAATAGAATGATTCATTTGCCTCGACATGAAATCATAATGGGACGGCCCTTGCACAAGCCATATGATGCGCCAATGGGAGTTAAGCAGATGGATGTACGTAACCTGGATGAGAGTATTCTGAATTATTGTTTTGCCCTGATTACCAGATTACCAGATATCATCAACAGGTAAAGGAAGCCCAGACGCTAAGTGCCATGACACCGAGGCCGGAGATTATGTGGAAGCGCAGACATTTAATAAGAAAGATCTGTTTGGAACCTCAATTTGAAGGACCATTCCAGATATTGCTGGTTACTAATACAACCACTAAATTAAAAAAAAATCCATCGTAGATTAATGCTTCTCACTGTAAGAAGATGTTTAACAATGTGAAAAAACTACGTAAAATCACTGCAAATCCTCATGATAGGGGTTGAATTAGCCTATGTCTTTTCTCTGTCAGATGCAATTGCTTTCTTACCAATGACTTGCAAATGTGCAAACAGGACAGATGTCCTAAGTTGCTCCGTTTGAATGGATATCCAGGCACATGGAAGTGGGTGTGTTTTTTTTACCAGTGCCCTTTAATGGAACAGAGATGAACTGTTACTTAAATTAGTCCAAGTCCCCGACCGTGGATATGCTGGTACAATGATACTGGGATTCAGAAACAAAAACCCCTTCCTCCACTTATTGGAACAGCCGGAATGTCATTGGGGGAAGATCCGGACATAAATTTGCTTTAGAGGATGTTATATATTTCTGTAAGCCAATTCAAATCCAGAGTAAGAGGACTTAGTGTTGTCCCTGGGGAAGGTAACATTTGTCTATGGAACTGGTAAAGCATCACAGGAACTGATTAACATGACATCACCTTTGGAAAAGTTATCAAGTAAGACTGCATATGCTCATGATCAAACCCAACAAGCAATATCTAAATTGTTGGCAAAATTGGCGGTGGTCTGTACAGCTGCACTGAAAAACTGGATGGCTTTGGACCTCGTTTCATCCAAAAAAGGAGGCATGTGTGAACTGATTGGGCAAGAACGTTGCATTTACATGCCAGATGAATCTGAAGACATAACTCACTTTGCAGATCATATCCAAGCGGCTATTGAAAAGATTAAAAAAAGTGGGAGATTAGTTTTTTGATGACAACACTCCAGGGAGAGGATGGTGGGTAACTATCCTGCATTATGGTATAACCTTTGATATAATCAGTAGAGCTACTAGGACTTGATGTTTCAATCCCTATGGTAAGTCGGCACTCTCGATGTTGGCAGTGGGCTTGAAGTGGTGACAAGGAGGGAGGGTAGGTACGTCATCAGGGTCATCAGGTGGGCACCCTCCTTCTTTAACATTTCATTGATAAGCCCACGACGACTCCAGAGGGCTCAGCAGTGCTACCTGGCATCCCAGATACACTCCCCCGCCTCAGTTCCATACCCTCCCATCTTCATCTTGCAGCCCAGTTGTTTTCTTTCCTTTTAATCCAAACCCAATTGCTGCTTTCTATTCTTTTGCGATTTATGAAAGAGGAGAATGGGTACCTGTTGATCCAGACTAGGAAAAGGGAATTTTGTTTAACTATAGTTCTAAGACTGCATCATTATTTGAATATTCAAAATCATTCTGATTACTGTACTCGTAACTTAACAATTATGCTTTGATGATTATTGTGTTGCCATGAAATGACAAAAAAGAATGGAATGTAGAAATACATCTGTAACCCTGAATTCTTTATGAATTTGTAACTTTTGTAAAATGTAATGTGAACAAGATGAAGTCTAATAAATCCCAAGGTAATTTGCTGGTTTGCATGGGAAAACTTACAAATGTGTTTGTGTTATCTGGGAGCAAGCTATTTTCTTTGATGACAGGCAATTTGTTTTATGGCTGGAGGGGATGTTTTGATAACAAAGAGAAACAGTATGGAGCTTCCAAAGATCAAATGTGAGAACGAGATAAGGGTGAAGATAATAGAGGAGTGCAATGTTATGAAATGGAGTAACCTAATCACTGGTCTTTGTGTAGAAAAAAAGTATAATAGCACTTGAAACAGACGATCAGAGCTATATTTACAGATGAAACTTGACTGGAAGTATACTTCCCCTTGCAAATAAAATAACAAGATACATTAATAATGCGATCCACTCTGAATTTGTTGTAGTTGGTTTCTGTATATTAGAGACATAGCTGAATAGTATATGACAACACAAACAAGTTAATTCAGCATTGCCTGTTGTCTACTATTTATCTACTATCAAATGATTATGCTTCATTTTACCCTGGAAAAGAGAGCGAATTGTGTTGGTGAGTAAAATGAAATTTGCTTGCATGACATATAGTGTGCAACCGTTGTTTAATATGACTGGAACCTTGCGTGAATATTCAATGTGTAATCATATGATGAACTATGAATTTTAAATAGGATCTAGTTGACAGGGATTTTGTGATTGATGGCACTGTGGGGTTTTGAATAATGTCAGGATCAGGTTTAATATCACTGGCATTTGTCATGAAATTTGTTGCTTAGCAGCAGCAGTATATAACAATACATAATATTTTTTGAACTATAAAATATATGTATAAAAAATTTAGAAAGTAGTTCCAAAAGAGAGCAACAAGTTAATCAGGTTCATGGGTTCCTTGCCCATTCAGAAATCTGATGGGTGAGGAGATAAAGCTGTTCCAAAGCATTCAGTGTGTGTCTTCAGACTCCTGTACCACCTCCTCGATGGCAGCAATGAGAAGAGTACATGTTATGGGTGGAAATGAAATTAATGAAGAATGCCAGCTTCTGGAGACATTGTCTTTTGGAGGTGTCCTACATGTGCCAGGTGCATCGAAGTGCAACACCTTAGAGACCATGTTAGGGAACTGGAGCTATAGCTTGATGACTTTCTGCTTGTTAGAGAAAGTGAAGCACTGGTAGACAGGAGCTACAGGGAGTTAGTCACCCCTAGGCTACAAGAGACAGATAGATGGGTGACTGTCAGGAGAGGGAAGGGAGAATGTCAGATAGTGGAGAGCACCCCTGTGGCTGAACCCCCTCAACAATAAATACTCCATTATGAATACTGTTGTGCTGGCGCGTGGCCAAGTGGTTAAGACGTTCGTCTAGTGATCTGAAGGTCACTAGTTCGAGCCTCAGCTGAGTCAGCGTGTTGTGTCCTTGAGCAAGGCACTTAACCACACATTGTTCTGTGATGACACTGGTGCCAAGCTGTATGGGTCCTAATGCCCTTCCCTTGGACAACATTGGTGGTGTGGAGAGGGGAGACTTGCAGCATGGGTAACTGCCGGTCTTCCATACAACCTTGCCCAGGCCTGTGCCCTGAAAACCTTCCAAGGTGCAAATCCATGGTCTCACGAGACTAACGGATGCCTATTATTATTATGTGGGGGGGGGGCAGCCCTCCCTCTGGCACTGAGTCCAGCCCTGTGGCTCAAAAGGGTAGGGAACTGAAGAAATGGCAGCAATAATAGGGGACTCTATAGTCAGGGGGACAGATAGGCGATTCTGTAGACGCAAAAAGGAAACACAGATGGTAGATTGCCTCCCAGGTGCCAGGGTCCGAGATGTTTCTGAATGCACCACAATATCCTAAAAAGCTGCAATTGTAATGGAGGACTTCAACATGCAAGGGAATGGGAAAATCAAGTTGGTATCAGATCGCAAGAGAAGTCATTTGTTGAATGCCTCTGAGATGACTTTTTAGAGAAGCTTGTGCTTGAGCCTACTTGGGGAAAGGCTGTCTTAGATTGGGTGTTGTATATTAACCCAGATTTTATTAGAGAGCTTAATGAAAGAGAACCCTTAGGAGACAGTGTTCATAATACGATTAAATTCATACTGCAATTTGAGAGGGGGAAGCATAAGTCACATGTATCAGTATCGCAATGGAATAAATTTAATTACTAAGGCATGAGAGAGGAGCTTGCCCAGGTGGATTGGAGAAGGATACTGGCAGGGATGATGGCAGAGCAGAGATTGCTGAAGTTTCTGGGAATAGATCACAAGACACAGGATAGTTATGTCCCACAGAGGAAGAAGTTCTCAAGTGGCAGGGGTAGGCAACCGTGGCTGTCAAAGGAAGTTAAGGTCTACATAAAAGCCAAGGAAAGGGCATATAAGGTAGCAAAAGTGGCTGGGAAGTTGGATGTTTGGGAAGCTTTTAAAATCCAAAAAAGGCAACAAAAAAACAATAAGAAGGGAAAAGATGAAATATGAGGGCAGACTAGCCAATAACATAAAACAGGATACCAAATGTTCTTCAGTTATATAAAGAGTAAAAGGGAGGTGAGAGTTGATGTTGAACTCCTGGAAATTATACTGGTGGGGTAGTAATGGGGGATAAAGAAATGGCAGGTGAACTTAATGCATACTTTGCATCTGTGGAAGAAACTAGCCATATGCCAGAGGTCTGTGAGTATCAAGGGAGCAGGAGTAGGTGCCTTTGGTATTACAAAGGAAAAAGTGCTAGGTAAACTCAAAGGCCTTAAAATGGATATGTCATTTGGACCAGATGGCCTATATACTAAAGTCCTGAGAGAGGTTGCTGAAGAGATAACGGATACATTGGTCATGATCTTTCAAGAATCACTTGATTCTGGTACAGTCCTGGAGGACAGAAAAATTGTAAATGTCACTACACTCTTTAAGAAGGGAAGAAGGCAAAAGAAAGAAAATTATAGTCCACTTAGCCTAAACTCAGTGCTTGGGAGAGTGTTGGATTCTATTAGTAAGGATGAGGTTTCAGGTACTTGGAGACTAATGATAAAATAAGTCAAAGTCAGCATGGTTTCTGTCAAGGGAAATCTTATCTGACAAATCTGTTGAGTTCTTTGAGGAAGTAACAAGCAGGGTGGACAAGGGAGAGGTAGTGGATATTATTTACTTGGATTTTCAGGAGGCATTTGATAAGGTGCCACACATGAGGATGCTTAACAAGATAAAATCCAATGGCTTTACAGGAAAGACACTGGTATGGATAGGGGAATGGCTGCTAGGCAGGAGGCAGCGAGTGGGAAGAAAAGGGGCTTTTTCGAGTTGACTGCTGGTGACTAGCTGTGTTCCTCAGGGGTCAGTATTGGGACGGCTAATTTTCACATTTTTTGTCAGTGATTTGGATAATGGAATTGATGGCTTTGTGGCAAAGTTTGCAGATGATACAAGGATAGGTGGATGGGTAGGAGGTGCTAAGGAAGCAATACGATTGCAGCAGGCCTTAGACAAATTGGAAGAATGGGCAAAAAATGGCAGACAGAATACAGGAAAATGTATGATAATGCATTTTGGTAAAAGGAACAATAGTGCAGACTATTATCTAAATAGGGAAAAGGTTCAAACATCAGAGGTGCAGAGGGACTTAGGAGTCCTCGTGCAAGACTCCCAGAAGGTTAATTTACAGGTTGAGTCTGGGGTAAAGAAGGCAAATGCAATGTTGGCATTTATTTCAAGGGGAAATAGAATATAAAAGCAGGGAGATAATGCTGAGACTTTATAAGACACAAGTCAGTTTGTACTTAAAGAATTGTCAACAGTTTTGGGCCCCATATTGCAGAAAGGATATGTTGTCATTGGAGAGAGTCCAGAGAATGTTCATGAGGATGATTCCAGGAATGAAGGAGTTAACATATTAGGAGCTTTCGGCAGCTTTTGGTCTGTACTCACTGGAATTTAGAAGAATGCCTGGGGATCTCATGGAAACCTACTGAATGTTGAAAGGACTAGATAGTGTGGATGTGAAGAGGATGTTTCCTATGATTTCTGTATCCAGAACTAGAGGGCACAACCTCAGAATTGAGGGGTGACCCTTTAGACAGAGGTAAGGTGGAATTTTTTTAGCCAGAGAGTGATGAATCTGTAGAATGCTCTGCCACACACTGCGGTGGAGGCCAAGGCAGAAGTTGATTGTTCCCTGATCATTCAGGGCATCAAAGGATATGATGAGGATGTGGGTGTATGGGGTTGAGTGGAATCTGGGATTAGCCATGATGGAATGGCAGAGAAGACTCGATGGGCTGAATGGCCTAATTCTACTCCTATATCATATGGTCTTATGCCACCAGGTTGGAGGCGACCCAGGCGGAATATGAGGGATCGCTCCTCCATCCTGAGGGTCCCCTCATCAGGGCACAGGAGGAGGTCAGGGGCCAACATGTCAGAATGGGACTTGGAATTAAACTGTTCTGCCACCAAGAAGTTCCACTTTTGGAGAATGGAACAGAGGTGCTCAGAGAAGCAGTCTCCCAATTTACAAGGGGTTTCACCAACGTAGAAAAATCTGCATGGGGAGGTGGGTATTGGTATTGTCCGGGTGATCCAAAGCTCAGTGAGGAGGCAATGAGGTTGCATCTGCTGTAGAACTATAGTGGTGATGGGCAAATTGCAGTGGGTCCAGTCGGCAAGAGTTGATTCAGGCCATGACTAACCTCTCAAAGCACTTCCTCACAGTAGATGTGAGTGCCACTGGCCGATAGTTGTTGAGGCAGCTCATCCTGCTATTTCCAGGCACTGGTATAATTGTTGCACTTTCGAAGTTGAGGCTTATGCACCTTTGCACTATTGGATAAAGTCAGCATGGATTTGTGAAAGGAAAATCATGTCTGACGAATTTCATAAAATCTTTTGAGGATGTAACTAGTAGAGTGGATAGGGGAGAACCAGTGGATGTGGTATATTTGGATTTCCAAAAGGTTTTTGACAAGGTCCCACACAGGAGATTAGTGTGCAGACTTAAAGCACACGGTATTGGGGGTAAGGTATTGATGTGGATAGAGAATTGGAAGCAAAGAGTGGGAATAAACGGGACCTTTTCAGAATGGCAGGCAGTGACCAGTGGGGTACCGCAAGGCTCAGTGCTGGGGCCCCAGTTGTTTACAATATATATTAATGACTTAGACGAGGGAATTAAATGCAGCTTCTCCAAGTTTGCAGATGACATAAAGCTGGGCGGCAGTGTAGCTGTAAGGAGGATGCTAAGAGGATGCAGGGTGACTTGGATAGGTTAAGTGAGTGGGCAAATTCATGGCAGAAGGAATTTAATGTGGATAAATGTGAGGTTATCCACTTTGGTGGCAAGAACAGGAAAACAGATTATTATCTGAATGGTGGCCGATTAGGAAAAGGGGAGGTTCAACGAGACCTGGGTGTCATTATACACCAGTCATTGAAAGTGGGCATGCAGGTACAGCAGACTGTGAAAAAGGCGGATGGTATGCTGGCATTCATAGCAAGAGGATTCGAGTACAGGAGCAGGGAATTACTACTACAGTTGTACAAGGCCTTGGTGACACCACACCTAGGGTATTGTGTGCAGTTTTGGTCCCCTAATCTGAGGAAAGACATTCTTGCCACAGACGGAATACAAAGAAGGTTCACCAGATTGATTCCTGGGATGGCAGGACTTTCATATGATGAAAGACTGGATCAACTAGGCTTATACTCTCTGGAATTTAGAAGATTGAGGGGGGATCTTATTGAAGCGCATAAAATTCTAAAGGGATTGGACAGGCTAGATGCAGGAAGATTGTTCCCGATGTTGGGGAAGTCCAGAACGAGGGGTCACAGTTTGAGGATAAAGGCCTTTTAGGACCGAGATGAGGAAAAACTTCTTCACACAGAGAGTGGTGAATCTATGGAATTCTCTGCCACAGGAAACAGTTGATGCCAGTTCATTGGCTATATTTAAGAGGGAGTTAGATATGGCCCTTGTGGCTAAAGGGATCAGGGGGTATAGAGAGACAGCAGGTACAGGGTTCTGAGTTGGATGATCAGCCATGATCATACTGAATGGCGGTGCAGGCTCGAAGGGCTGAATGGCCTACTCCTGTACCTATTTTCTATGTTTCAATGTTTCTATGAAGCAGGTGAGAACTTCCTACTGCAATAGTAAGAGATTGAAGATGTCCTTGAACACCGATTGGTTGGCACAGGTTTTCAATGCCCTATCAGGTAGATCATTGCGGCCTGACGTCCTGTGAGGGTTCACCCTCTTGAAAGATACTCTGATGTCGACTATTGAGGCAAAGATCACAGGGTCACCAGATGCTGCAGAGATTAGCACAGGTGTAGTTTTATTTTCCCTTTCAAAGCGTGCATAAAAGACGTAGAGCTTATCTGGGAGTGAAGCATCACAGCCATTCATGATGTTAGATCTTGTAGAAAGTAATGGCCTACAAATCCTGGTAGAGTATTTGGTTCCATCTCTACTTCAAATGGATTTGTTTTTATTTTTGTCCCTAAAATTGTCTCCATGGGTCATACTGTACCTGGACTAGTTCTGGATCACCAGTCTTGAATGTCACAGATAAAGGTAATGGTAACTTTGGTGGAATTATTATGCTTACCTTGACAATACCATGCAATCACTAATTTTTTCCACCATCACCTCTAGATCCTAGGATTGTGCCCTTGAATTTACTACCGTGGATAACTTGTTCCATTTTCCTTAGAGAGCTTATATTAGACCTCTGTGGATACTACACATTTCTCCACTTCCCTCTCTCCTGTACCAAGACCTCCAGTTCATCACTGGGAAATCTTAGAGCCTGATCTCCTCAATGTTCTGTCACTCCTTTACTGACTAAGAATAATTTCTATATCCTTTTTTCTTCAGCACCCTCACTTCAAGAGATGTAGAGAGGTTTCTAATATTTCAGGATAGTTTAAATGCTGCAAGCCACTGGCAATCTTAACTCACTGAATGTACTCAAAGCCATGTACGTGAGGAGAAACATAAAGTTTATATGCTGTTTCTGCAACAATACTTTATAAATCCATGACTTCTCTCCCAAACAAGGTCAAGAATAACAAGAGTATGAACCATGACCTTTTTCCACTGGCATATCATTCTATTGTTCAAAGTTCAAGTTCAAAATAAATGTATTAATAAAGTATATACAGTATCTGTTACCTTATAGTGCAGTAAATGTCTGGTCAAGATGGCATCAAAGAATAACGAAGCCAATCTCTTCAATTATTTCACTTTCTCTATGCCTTCTGCTTGTTCTTTTTGCCTTGATTGTGTTTTGAAGACTGTAGGAGCCTGTGATGTACAGTTTGGAGTTTGACTGAGTGATCTGCCACTCTGCTGTCCCCAGAGAGGACTGCAAGCACGGGCTGCCTCAGGCAGAAGACCAGAGACAGAACATGGGGTATGTTCGACTCCATTTAGAAGTATCGAGGAAGATTGAAGCATCAAGGCAAATGAGGAGCAGTCAGCCATCTCTCTCCATGGAGGCAATGGCAGTTGGTAGCCGGGTCAGCGGCGTTCTGGAGGCCGCAGGTCAGCAGAGTGGCGGTCACTCTTCGTAGAAGGACTAAGTTCGAGTGGCCACTCTCCTTGATTCTGGCCGGAGGATGCTTCTAAAATTCTAAGGTTTATGTGATTGTTGGACTGTAGTTTACATTGCTCTCCTTCAGTTTTCTGCATTTTCACGCTTGTTGTCGATTGCTGGGTTGGGGTTTCAGGTGGACGATGTGTTGGTTTTTGCGCAAGGGAGGATTTGGGGATTTGGGGTCTGACGTTCTTGTTGGTTGTTCTGTGTCGGAGCGAGGGTTGGGAGGTTGGTGTTGTTGACGCTGTTTTTTGTGCGAGGGGAGAGGGTGGGGGTTTGGGGTTTGTGAGTTTTGTTTCTTTTTCCTTTTTGTGTGGGAAGTGGCAGGGGGTTGCTTTCAATGAATCCCATGCTTATTTCTGTATTTCATGGCTATCTGGAGAAGAAGAATATCGGAGTTGTAACGTTCATGCATACTTTGATAATAAAATGAACCTTTGAACCTTTGAACCTTTGACAGTGCCCTGGGATTCATTTTCTTGCAGCATTTATAGTAGAGTAAAGAAATACAATAGAATCAAAACTACATAGAAAGACTGACAAACAACCAATGGACAAAAGACAGACTGTGCAAGTACAAAACCAAAGATGGGGAACTCTCAAAAGATGGGGGTAGGCAAAGTAAATGTGGATAGCACTTCTAACTGGTGTGAAGATGAGACATGGAATGGTGGAATCAGTGTCAAATAAGTAGAGAGGGAGATCAACATGAGATTTTGTGACGTGAGTTTCTGAAAGTGCGCCGTACACAAGGCAGATAGTGGAAGATATAGTCAGCTGTGGGGTTGAATGGAGGAAATGAAAGGAAGAGGGTGCTGAATAACACAGAAGACATTAAGACCCATGATCAATTATTTGTTCGTAACCATACAGGATGCCTGTTTTTGAAAGGTAAGTTATAGAGCTGTACACCAAGGATCAAAAACTTTTAGTCATGTATTCCTGGCGCACACCTGGAAGAGTGGAAATTACTAAACTCTATCAGATCAACAGAATCGAATGTACTGCATGTTTGGGCGTGTGTGGAAATAATTCACCATGCTGTTTGATGAGGTGATTTTGGTTGCAGTGCCCAAACCAACATATGGAATATATATCTGTAGCAGTGCTAATCTGATGTAGGAAAAAAAATGTCCTTTTGTGTTGTCTTTCCAGGGCATCCATTAAATCGCTGAGAAATATTCAGCGGAAGTTGTAGCCATGCTGATAGGTTTAATGTAAAACATGTAAATTCATAACTTAACCATTGAGTAGGAAAAGGCAGAGGTCCATACTAGAATGCTATTGTTCCAAGTAGTAATTAATATTTTCAATGGTCACCCAGCTAAGTTAAGTAAGAGCTTTAGGTTCAAGATGTGACTGGCAGATTATTATAACACCTTTCTCATTCTAGAGAAATAAAGCAACACCCTTTCCTTAACTTGCAATTTTGTTTAGCAGGTTAGCGTTGCTGAAGATTGGTTAAAATTGTAGTTCTGATTCAGAGCCAGCTGACAGGAAGTGCTGCATTTCCTTCATACTTTAAGGTCTAACATTCCTTCTAATGAACAATTGAGTGTAGGTCAATGATTTGACTGGATACCAAAGGAACAGCAATTTTCTTGCGTGCAATATAGGTAAGTACAAATTACGTATTTAATTTGTATTTAATTAAATAATTTTAATATATGGTAATATTAAAATGTGTCTAAGAGAAATCATTCTTGTTTCTGTGCATTGGTTCCAATGACTGGAGTGTGTTGTGGGCATCACTTATATTTAATAGTTTCAATGACTACAGTAAATTAATTTTGAGCCTACCGACAGCAACTCACAGCAATGAGATAACAATTACTGACAGGTGTCTACTTCTTTCTAGTTCACTGAAAACTGCGTGGCACAATGAACACAACCGAAATGCCGTCAGGCTTCAGCACTGAATATGATTACGACTATGATACATATTCTCCATGCCGCATGGAATCTGTAAAGAGTTCCAGTAAACGCTTCTTGCCAGTGCTTTACTCACTTGTGATCTTGTTTGGACTTCCAGGAAATATTCTAGTATTATGGGTTCTCCTAAAATACAGACGGCTGAGGAACATGACAGATATCTGCCTTCTCAATTTGGCAATATCTGATTTGATTTTCGTATTATCGCTTCCTTTCTGGGCATATTTTACTGCCAATCAATGGATTTTTGGAGATGTTTTATGTAAAGTCATTAGTGCTTTTTATATGCTTGGTTATTATGGTGGTATTCTGTTCATAAGCCTGATAAGTATTGACCGTTACTTTGCAATTGTTCACGCTGTGTCTCCTTTCATGAGGAGGACTACTTTACATGGTCTTATTTCAAGCATAGCCATGTGGTTTATAGCTCTTCTAGCGTCACTTCCCAATCTAATATATACAAATACATACGTATTGGAAGGAAGAACCACTTGCCATTCCTTTACTCCAGGTGGAAGCACAACAAAATGGGAAATTTGTATTATCCTCAAAAACAATGTCTTGGGTTTTTTAATTCCATTAGTTATAATGCTTTTCTGCTATACAAATATAGTTATAATCCTGCTTAAGAACAAAAGTAGTAAGCAGAGGGCTATAAAAGTCATATTTACTGTGGTAATTACGTTTTTAATATTCTGGACACCACATAATATAGTTTTGTTCCTGGTGTCCTTGAAGCAACTGCAAATTTTAACTGGCTGTGACATGCTGATCAAGCTCACTATTACACAGCAGATCACTGAATCCATCACATTTATACACTGCTGTTTAAACCCAATTATCTATGCATTTTTGGGTCAAAAGTTCAAATCAGATCTTCGCAGACTCTTTCATTTTCCTTGGAAATGCGGGTATAAGGCACGTTGCAAAGATCAGTTCACTTCTCGTGAATTTAATAATTCAATACGAACACCATCCAGCAGTGACAATTATTTTTCCAGATTAATGTAATTCAGCATTCATATAGAGACATGGGAGACCGCAGGCACTGGAATCTGAAGCAAAAGTAAATCTACTGGAGCGGGCCAGGCATCACCTGAAGAAGGAAATGAACTATCAACATTTCTGGTCAATACCCTTCATCAACTTTCATAGGTTATTTTACAGTCGATTTATATATGCTGTTCTTTAACATGTGCAAATTGTAAGACGTTTGTAAACTATGCCTAAATATAAAGCCATATGCACATCTAACTCTGAGGTTAGTGTCCTTTTGTCATTGCGATTTCTTGGGTAAAATCAAATCAGTTCTCAGGCTGCTGTCTCCACAGGAATACATTAGGTGCTGAAACAGCCCTACTTTGCTCTGAGTGCCAGTGACAGAATTAAATTTCTATGAAAGTGTTGGCACATTTACACTAGATCATGGGCCAGAAAATGAGGAGAGTGACAAATGAATACTTGAAAGAAACTTAGTTGCCAGACTGTGGTTCTAAAGCAGAGTCTGGTAGTTGAAGCAGGCAGTACGGGTTTGCTTGGGGGAAAGTCAGATGAGTGAGAAAGAAATAGAAATATGCTGAAAATTTTAGGTCTGGGTGCGTGGGAGGTTCTGAGAAAGCTGAAGTACAACTATGTACCGATGGGAATGAATAACTCATTTCTGTCCTTTAAATATACACTGTACTGTTGCAATGATACACATGTTACAAAGTAAATTTTATGAACAAGTCCTAGAAGGAGCAACTAAAAATATATACTTTTAGTTCATAAATCCATGGCTGAATTACAATCAAACCTCCTGAGCTGTAGAAGGGAATTACATTCACAGCAAGCATGTGACAAAAAATAAAGCTACACATTGTAGTCTAGATTCTAGTGTCACCTCTAAAGACACCACTCCCTACTACAACACTGGAGCACAAAATCATCACTATTAAATCATGGTTGTGTGTGTACTTGTCACATTTTAACCAAAATGCTTCTTTTGGTGCCCACTGTATTTATCAGTTACTATCCTACACATCAATTTTTCTTTTGTTTATTTCATCTTTTGACTTCCATTCCTCATAGAACATAGAAATCTACAGCACATTACAGGCCCTTCGGCCCACAATGTTGTGCCGACCATGTAACCTACTCTAGAAACTGCCTAGAATTTCCCTTCTTCATAGCCCTCTATTTTTCTAAGCTCCATGTACCTATCTAAGAGTCTCTGAAAAGATCCTATTATACTCACCTCTACCACCGTTGCTGGCAGTGCATTCCACACACTCACCACTCTCTGTGTGAAAAACTTACCTCTGACATCTCCCTTGTACCTGCTTCCAAGCACATTAAAACTATACCCACTGGTGTTAGCCAGTTCAGCCCTGGGGAAAAGCCTCCAGCTATCTGCACCATGAGATTTTGCCATCTTTGTGTCTTATGGTAATCGAGTGATGAGACCAGCAACTGAGGAATGTGATTCAAATTCCATCAAGTGCAGCTGGAGAATTTAAATGCAAGTTACTAAATAAAATCTGGAAATACAGGAAAGGAAGCAAGCACCATGCATAAACACAAGAGATTCTGCAGGTACTGGAAAACTTGAGGACACGGAAAACATGCCGGAAGAACTCAGCAGGTCGGACAGCATCTATGGAGAGGAATAACAAGATACTTCACAAGATTGGAAAAGAAAGAGGTAGAAGCCACAATAAGAAGATGGGGAGAGGGGGGAAGAGAGGAAATGATACAAGCTGACATGTGGTAAGTGAGAACAGGTGAGGGGGAAGATGGGTGGGTAGGAGAGAGATGATGAGATGAGAAGCTGGGAGGTGATAGGCGGAAGAGATAAGGATGGAAGTAGGAGGCATCTGATAAGAGAGGACAGCCGACCAAGGAAGAAAGGGAAGGAGAAGTGGAACCAGATGGGGGCAGCCGGCAGGTGAAGAGAAGAGGTAAGAGGGCAGCCAGAATGGGAATGGAAAAAAAAAGAGAAGGGGGAAGGAGAAGGAAGTACCAGAAGTTAGAGAAATCCATGTTCAATCCATTAGGTTGAAAGTTACCCAGACAGAATATGAGACGTTGCTCCTCCTACCTACGTCTCGTCTCATCATGACATTAGCAGAAGCCATGGACTGACATTTCAGAATAGGAGTGGAAATTGAATTGAAGTAGGTGGCCACCAGAAAATCCTGCCTTTTGTAGTGGACAGAATAAAGGTGCTCGACAAAGCAGTCCCTCTTTCAATCTACGTCAGGTCTCACTGACATAGAGGAAGCCTCCCAGGAGGACCAGGTACAATAGATGACCCCAACAGACTCACAGGTAAAGTGTCATCTTCCAGACTTGGAAGAACTGTTTGAGGCCTTGAAGGGTGTTGTGGGAGAAGGTTTAGGAACGGGCGTAATATTTATCACACTTGCAAGGGTATTGCCAGGAGGGCGATCATCGGGGAGACATGAGTGGACAAGGGAGTCACATGGAGAGTGATCCCCTGTGGAGAGTTGGGGGGGAGGGAAGGTTGTAGATGGTAGAAGGTATGGAGAATGATGTGCTGCATATAGAGGTTCTGGGGTGGTATGTAAAGACAAGGAAAACTCCATCCCTATAATGGCAGCGGCAAAATGGAGTGTACGTGGATACTCAGGAAATGGAGGATGTGCGGATGAGGGCAGCATTGATCATGGTGGAAGGGAAACCCCATTCTTTGAAGAAGAATGACATATTAGATATTTTAGAAAAGAAAGCTACATCCTTAGAACAGATGTTTCAGAGATGGAGGAACTGAGAAAAGGGAATAGCATTTCTAAGAGTGACAGATGAGAAGAGACATTGTCAAGATAGCTGTGAGAGTCAGTAGGTTTATAAAAGATATCAGTAGGTAGTCCATCTTCAGAGATAAAGACAGAGAAATCAAAAAAAAAGGGAGAGCGATGTCAGAGGAGGATCAAGTATATGTGAGAAGAATGTAGAAGATGGAGAATTGATGAAATTGATGAGCTCAGCATGGGCACAGGAAGAAGCACCAATGCAGTCGTTGATGTAGCATAAAAAGAGCAGGGAAACGTTATCCGTGTAGGCTTGGAACATGGATTTTGAAAAGGCAGACAAAGCTAAGGTCAATGTGGGTGCCTATTGTTTGCAGAAAATTGAAGGAGCTGAAAGGGAAAATGCTGAGGGTGACAACCAAGTCCACCCGATAGAGAAGCAAGTTGGTGGAGGGGAACTGGTTAGGTCTTTTGTCCAGAAAGAAGCGGAGAGCTTCAAAGCCTTCCCTGATGAGGGATTGGAGTGAATAGGTACTGGACATCCATAGTGAAAATGAGATGATCAGGGCCAGGGAACATAAAGTGATTGAAGTGTTCGAGAGCTTATGAAGCACCATGGATGTTGGTAGGAAGGGAATGAGCCAAAGGGAACAAAATGGAGTCAAGGTATGTGGACATGAGGTCAGTGGGGCAAGAGAAGGCAGCAACATCGGGCCTATTCCAATGGTAAAGTTTGTGGATCTTGGGTAGGAGGTAGAAACGAGCAATGCAAGGTAAGGGAATTACGAGTCTAGTAGCGGTGGATGGGAGATCTTCAGAATCAATGAGTTTCGTGAGAACCATGCAGGAAAGCACATCAGCTACTACTTGGATTATTTCTTAAAGGTCTTCATCTTAAATGCTCTGCTCTTATTTTGTCTCATATCCTGATATCCAGTCTGACTCCCTCTGACCATCAGAACTTTCCTCATTCTGGATGTGAAATAGCCACTAAGTTCCAACATTCCACTTTGGTTTCCACCATCTCCCGTTGCATTTGGTCAATGATGTATATGACTGACATTAGTAAGCCCCTGCTTATTGTGATGTTTCTGATAGGATCTTCAGAACCTTTGAACCATCTTTACATCACAATTCTCTCCTCACTTATCAGTGCCTGATTCATTCTTTTAGCAACTCTTTTTTTCTGCAGTAATATCATCTGCTTCAGAATAAAATCTGAAATGCTGAAAACCTCAAATAAGATCTCATTGTGGTGGTAACAACCAGCATGTCATGCAGCACTTGTGGATAAGGAAACAAGTTTAACATTTTGCACCGATAGTTTTATTCAGAGTCAGTTCTGCAGCCTGGAGAAAAGTATACACACAGGACAACAAATACTTCTCCGGTCTGTAATTCCTTTATCTGTTTTAGATGTTTTAATGCAGAAGGAGGGTATCAAAATAAATACGACAAAATGAATTTAAAAAAACACAGTTTCTACCATTACAATCTCAGGCTCATTTTGGTCCATACCCTTGTTACGTATGCAGTATGAAAATAATAAAATAAAAAATATGAAACCAATAGGTAGTGGCAATTTTTGGCACACACATGCTTAACTTCCAAACATGTATAGGCTAGACCCTGAAATGACTTCTCGTTCACACTACTAGGCCAGTAAGGAACTTCGTACAACCACGCCATCCAGCGCCGGTACCTTACTCGCGAAAATCTTTCCTCACCAAACCTGGAAAAAGCACTTGAACGTCATTCTCTTTAGAACATGGTAACTCTTCTTTCTACTCGACCCACGTAAAATGATGCCACCATTTTCTCTTAAAGGCACAGGCAGCTATTTAAGCATTACCAGGGTAAATACATCAGTGCACCTGAACAATAACAAATGATATTCAACAGTCACCTGGTTACACCAAGAGAAGTTAGAAATCAACTGTACCTTAAGTTTCAGAGAAGCATTGAAGGATTTAGAGAAGAAAGAGTGTCTGGCATTGAGAGTATCTTACTACAGCACCCCTTGCTGAGCCTTTTGCCTGTAGATTCTTGTAGTAACACATCATCTTGAAGCTCCATGAAATGGACATTCTTATATTTTCTGAATAGATTGCGAACAGCTCTTCTTAATTAGTTGCCATTGAGAATTGCAAGCATTCCAATCTTTCAGAAAATGTAACACTCTGAGATTATTCATGACTAACTTTCTTTTGCTCTAGGACAGCTCTCTGCCTGCTGTTTCTCTGACCCATATGCAGGCTTGTTCTGCTGATAGTCTCTCCTGACACTCAAATAAATGACACCTCCTTCCCCTTTGTCATACAGCCATCATGAGCAACGTTTTGTATACTTGCTGCCTTCATTGAATAGGCAAGTGCCTATCTTTATCTCATCATTACTTTTTAAGAAAATTGTCAATGTCACAGAAGGAACATTCTTTCTTGATATTGCCAGTTTTCTTCTCTCATCCACCTCTGAGGATATTCCATTCAGTTCCTACCATTAAAATCTCAGCCCAATTTTGGTCCACTCCCTTGTTATGTCACCATATACAACACTGAAATGTGTTTTCTTGTGGGAATACTCAATAAATCCTGCAGAATCAGAAGATTCTATGACGATTCAGAATGACATCTAAAACTTTGATAAGCTTCTCTAGATGTGTGTTGGAGAATATATTGACTGGCTGCATCACAGCCTGATATGGAAACACCAATGCCTTTGAAAGGAAAATCCTACAAAAAGTAATGGATACTGCCCAGTCCATCACAGGTAATTCCCTCCCCACTATTAAGAACATCTACACAGAGCACTGTCACAGAAAAGCAGCATCCATCCCCAAGGACCCCCACCAACCAGGGTATGCTCTCTTCTCACTGCTGCCATCAGGAAAAAGGTACAAGAGCCTCAGGACTCACCCCACCAGATTCAGGAACAATTATTACCCCTCAACCATCAGAACCTTGAACCAGTGGGGGTAATTTCGCTCAACTTCACTCACCGCATCACTGAACTGTTCCCACATTTAGGAACTTTCTATCAAGACTCTTCATCGCATGTTTGTGATTTTTATTGCTTTTTTTTTTCATTTGTACTTGTGCAGTTTGTTGCCTTTCACACATTGATTATTTGTCCAACTTGTTGGGTGTGGTCTTTTATTTATTCTATCATGGTTCTTGGATTTACTGAGTATGCCCGCAAGAAACCAAATCTCAGGGTTGTATATGGCAATGTATATGTGGTTTCATAATAAATTTACTTTTAACTTTGAACTTTGATAACTATGGTAGCCATCTTGGTCTATCTGACTGCACTGGCTCCCTGACAGTTTTATCTTTTGGTTTAACTCAGTCCTTAGCAGAGTTCTTCCTGCACAGTTGCCCATCACTACTTTGCTCTGCCTCAATAGAAAGCAGCTGACATATTTCCAATACACATCCTGATTTACAAAGCTTGACTTGATAGATTACCAATCCACCTGTCTTTCTTTGTTTTCTTAATCACTGAAATTTGTAAAATACTTTGTGCTCTGAATTTTCAGCATCTGAATAATTTCTTAAGTCTAAGATCTGTCTGTTTCGTCTTTAACGTTTATGCAGTTAAAGTTATTCATCATTGTCATTTCCATCTTCCCATTATCAGTTGACTGTACATATGGCAGACCTGTGGTAGCATTCCACACCCTTACCTCTTGTGCCCAAGGTAATAGAGATAGAGCTTCCTTTCTCAAAGGCAGTGAAATCCCAAAAGCAGTGACCAATAAGTTGTCTTAAGTGAAACTGTTTTTAAAAGTACTGTTTGTCTCAGTGAGAGCACCTGTGACACTCAAGGGCAAAGATGCTTTGTTAGCTTTGAATTTCTTGACCATTTCTATTACAGGCACATTGTGATTTCATTGTTTAATGCCAATTAGATACATTGAAAAAACACATCACTTTGCAGTGGCAATGCACTTAACTTAAAATCTCTCACCTCTGCAAACCCAACATAATCTTTGTCTAGAAAAATCAAGAGCACTCATTTCACAGAAAATTCTAAACCCCTCTGTTTCACCACATCACCCAACATTTCTGAAGTTAAAGTAAAATATCCTTAATTAAACTACAGTAATCAACATTAAAACAGTTTTATTCATCTGTCACTATTTTACCTCTTTCTCCATAAAATAATTTCTGCTTTGTCGCTTTCAGTTGTCAACATCAGCCACAATTTTGTACATCATCACCTCCAGCCAAATATTTAGGGGATGGCAAAATGGAGATTGGATATTATCTGGGCTTATTTCTGTGAGTATAGTGGTGCAACACAGCTCTACCTCAAGGAATCAATCGAAAATCTTTGGTGAATGTGCTTTGCATAAACCTTTCAGAAAACAGTATAAAATCTTGAGATCTCAAGCCTGAGGTTTTCTAAATCACTCTGAAATAATTCTAAATGTTTCCTGAGACCAAATATTAATCTTGCTGCCAATCCAGTAGGAGGAAAACACAATTGAAGATTCTTCCTTTTCTCCTTCCACAAACGTTGCCTGGCCATCTGAATATTTCTAGAATTGTATGATAAGGAGCTGAAGTGGACTTGCCCTGCATTTTCTGAACAAGACGTGTCTAGGTAACTTACTACAGCTAAAGTTTGGTCGTTCAATTGCAGTGGAACAGTTTGACTAGAAGTGTTGCTGATTCTGAAGTGCACCCCAAATGGAAAATAGCATTTACTGTATTCAGTACCATCAGCCATTCCCTGATATCGTGTCAATCAAACTGAATTGCCTGGGAGCTGGAGCTTGTGATGAGGGGGACTTCAGAAGAGGAAGCCAAGATGAATAATATTGGCAGAATATTTTGCTGAACATCATACTGAGTAAGTCAGCCTAGTCTTTAGGACTCATGTATTATGCTCCTCCAGTACTGAGGAGCCACCTTTTCCAATACCTGTTTATTAATTCACCATGATTCAGCTCTAGATGTAGCAGGATTACAGAGCTTTGAGCTCAGATCTCTTAATATTCTGTACCTCTTAGAAGGTATTTGAGTCTTAGGTCTACCCTTCAACCATCAGGCTCCTGAAACAGTGTGAATAACTTCACTCACCTCAACTCTGAATTGATTCCACAGCATATGGACACACTTTCAGGGACTCTACAACTCAATTCCAAATAAACAAACAAACAAACAAACAAACAAACAAACAAATAAATAAATATTTATCTATTTGTTTATTTATTTAACTATTCATTTATTATTGTATTTGCACATTTTGTCTTCTTTTGAGCATTGATGGTGATTTCTTGTTTGTGTATAGTTTTTCATTGATTCTATTGTATATCATTCTACTGTGAATGCCTGCAAGAAAATGCATCTCAAGGTAATATCTGATGACATACTGTACAAGTACTTTGATAAGATACTAACCTTCAACTTCGAAGTCAAGTGCATGCTGTTTTTGCTAATTAGCTTACACATTGCCCCATGTTATGCTTCTAAGTTATTTTTAGATATGTCTAGTTATTCCATTGTTTCCTTCTTTACCTCTTGACGAACCAGGGTTGATCTTTTGGCATTCTTGATGGACCTACGCTCCGTCCACCAGAAGAAACAGGATCTCCCAGTGGCCACACATTTTAATTCTCATTCTGATATGTCAATCCACGGCCTCCTCTACCGTCGTGATGAGGCCACACTCAGGTTGGAGGAACAACTCCTTACATTCCATCTGGGTAGCCCACAACCTGATGGCACTAATATCGATTTCTCAAACTTCCAGTATTGCCTCCCCTTCACCATCTATCAAACTTCCCCTTCTCCAACCCTGTATCTCTTTCACCAATCAACTTCCCAGCTATTCACTTCATCCCTCCCCTTCCCAGTTTCATCTATCACCTTGTGTTTCTCTCTCCCCTCCCCGACCTTTTAAATCTACTCCTCAACTTTTTTCTCCAGTCCTGCTGAAAGTGTCTCAGCCCAAAACATCGACTGTACTTTTCTTCCATAGATGCTGCCTGGCCTGCTGAGTTCCTCCAGCATTTTGTGTGCGTTGCTCGGATTTGCAGCATCTGCAGATTCTCTCTTGTTTATATATAGCTAAATGAAACAAGTAGCGCAAAAAATAGAAATTCAAAAATAGTAGTGAGGTCGTGTTCATGGTTTCAATGTCCAGTCAGAAATCAGATGCTGTTCCTGAATCATTAAGTGATTGCCTTCAGACTTCTGTACCTCCTTCCCATTGGCAGCAATAAGAAGAGGGCATGTCCTGGGTGACTGAGGCCCTTAATGGTGGACACGGGCCTTTTTGAGGCATCGATCCTTGAAGGTGTCCTGGATACTACGTAGGCTAGTAAACCTCCTATTGGGCCACTCATGATTTACTCCACACCCAGTTCAACAGCTATGGCCAGTGCTACCAAGTCACACATGATGATGATAATGGAAATCCCCGATCCATCATATATTCTGTTCCTTTCCCTTTTCAGTGTTTCTCATGTTGTCCAACATGGAAGATCACTGATTCGTAAGAAAATGGAGGACAGCCTGTGATGATCTGGAAGCCCAAGTATGACCTGATGCTTCATAGATCCTGGAATCCATATTTTGGACACAAAGGACCATAATACCATAAGACCATAAGTCATAGGAGCACAATGAGGCCATTCAGCCTATCAACTCTGCACCGCCATTCCATCATGGCTGATCCTGGATCCCATTCAACCTCGTATACCTGCCTTCTCGCCATATCCTTTGACCAATCAGGAAACGATCAGCATCCTTCTTAAATTTATGCATGGACTTGGCATCCACCACAGTCTGTGGCAGACCATTCTACAGATTCACTACTCTCTGGCTAAAAAAAATTCCTTTTTACCTCTGTTCTAAAGGACCACCCCTCAATTCTGAAGCTGTGCCCTCTAGTTCTGGATACCCCCACCATAAGAAGCATCCTCTCCACATCCACCAGTAGGTTTCAGTGGTATCCTATGTTAACTCCTTCAATCCTAGAATCATCCTTGTGAACCTCCTCTGGACTCTCTCCAATGACAATACATCCTTTCTGAGATATGGGGCCCAGAACTGTTGACAATACTCCAAATATGGCCTGACTAGTATCTTATAAAGACTCAGCATTATCATCTTGCTTTTATATTCTATTCCCTTTGAAATAAATGCCAACATTGCATTTGCCTTCTTTACCACAGACTCAACCTGTAAATTAATCTACTGGGAGTCTTGCACAAGGACTCCTAAATCCCTCTGCAACTCTGATATTTGAACCTTCTCCCCATTTAGATTATCGTCCTATTGTTTCTTTTACCAAAATACATTATCATACATTTCCCAACACTGTATTCCATCTGCCACTTTTTTACCCGCTTTTCCAATTTGTCTAAGTTCTGCTGCAATTGCACTGCTTCTTCAGCACTACCTATCTTCGTATCATCTGCAGACTTTGCTGCAAAGCTATTAATTGTGTTATCTAAATCATTGACAAACAATACGTAAAATAGTGGTTCCAATACTGACCGCTGAGGACTCTACTACTCACTGGCAGCCAGCCAGGAAAGGACCTTTTTATTCCCGCTCACTGCCTCCTGCCTGTCAGCCATTCCTCTATCCATGCCAGTATCTTTCCTGTAAAGCCATAGGATTCTATCTTGTTAAGCAGCCTCCTGAAAATCCAAGTAAATGACATCCACTGCCTCTCCTTTGGTCACCCTGCTTGTTACTTCCTCAAAGAACTCTAACAGATTTGTCAGGTAAGATTTCCCTTGACAGAAACCATGTTGACTTTGACTAATTTTATCGTTAGTCTCTAAGTACCTCTTGTGGCGTGTGGTTTGGGCATTGGACTAGTGATCTGAAGGTCATGGGTTCGAGCCTCAGCTGAGGCAGCGTGTGTACCCTTGAGCAAGGCACTTAACCACACAATGCTCCAGTCTACCTAGCTGAGAATGGGTACCGGCAAAGAAATGCTGGGGATAACCTTGCGATAGACTGGCGTCCTATCCGGGGGGTAGTCTCGTACTCTCAGTCGCTTCATGCCAGGGAAACTGGCATAAGCACCGGCCTGATGGGTGACAAGGCTCATGACAGACTGAATCCAAGTACCTCGGAACCTCGTCCTTAATAATAGACTCCAACACTTTCCCAAGCACTGAGGTTACACTAACTAGACTATAATTTTCTTTCTTTTGCCTTCGTCCCTTCTTAAAGAATGGAGTGACAGTTACAATTTATTAGTCCTCCAGGAACATGCCAGAATCAAGTGATTCTTGGATGATCATGACCAATGCATCCACTATCTCTTCAGCAACCTCTCTCAGGACTCCGGGGTGTAGTCTATCCAGTCAACAGTTTAACCTTTGAGTTCGCCTAGCACTTCTTCCTTTGGAATAGAAATGGCATTCACTCCTGCAGCCTGACACTCACAGACCTTTGGCACACTGCTAATGTTTTCCACTGTGAAAACACATGAAAAGTACCCATTAAGTTCACCTGTCATTTCTTTATCCCCCATTACTACATTATTTTTGAGTGGTCCAATATCAACTCTCAGCTCCCTTTTACTCTTTATATAACTGACAACTCCTTCGTGCCTGTGCAGACCTTTGCTACCACAACCAGTGAGACAGGATGTGCCCTGAGCTTGTGATGGAAGAGACTGGTATATTGTAAAATATGATTCTGAGAATTCATTCTGTGCTTAAATGTAACTGCAGAATGAAGTCGGGCACAGGGCTGGGTATGGAGAGACTTATAGATTAGGTAGCAATGGTAGGGAACAAGAACGGTGGTGTATAAAGGCTGTTGTAAATCTAGTCAAGAAGAAAAGAAGAGCTTATGAAAGGTTCAAAAAACTAGGTAATGATAGAGATCTAGAAGATTGTAAGGCTAGCAGGAAGGAGGTTAAAAATGAAATTAGGAGAGCAAGAAGGGGCCATGAGAAGACCTTTGTGGACAGGATTAAGGAAAACCCCAAGGCATTCTACAAGTATGTGAAGAGCAAGATGATAAGGCCTGAGAGAATAGGACCAATCAAGTGGGACAGTGGAAAAGTGTATATGGAACCGGAGGAGATAGCAGAGGTACTTAATGAGTACTTTGCTTCAGTATTCACTACAGTGAAGGATCTTGGCGATTGTAGGGATGACTCGCAGCAGACTGAAAAGCTTGAGAATGTAGATATTAAGGAAGAGGATGTGCTGGAGCTTTTGGAAAGCATCAGGTTGGATAAGTCACCGGGACTGGACGGGATGTACCCCAGGCTACTGTGGGAAACAAGGGAGGAGATTGCTGAGCCTCTGATGCTGATCTTTGCATCATCAATGAGGACAGAAAAGGTTCCAGGGGATTGGAGGGTTGCGGATGTTGTTCCCTTATTCAAGAAAGGGAGTAGAGATAACTCAGGAAATTATAGACCAGTGAGTCTTACTTCAGTGGTTGGTAAGTTGATGGAGAAGATCTTGAGAGGCAGGATTTATGAACATTTGGAGGAGGCATAATATGATTAGGAATAATCAGCATGGCTTTGTCAAAGGAATTTTTTGAGGATGTGACTAAACGCAATGATGAAGGTAGAGCTATAGATGCAGTGTATATGGATTTCAGCAAGGCATTTGATAAGGTACCCCATGCAAGGTTTGTTGAGAAAGTAAGGAGGCATGGGATCCAAGGGGACATTGCTTGTGGATCCAGAAATGGCTTGCCCACAGATGGCAAAGAATGTTTGTAGATGGGCCATATTCTGCATGGAGGTCTGTGACCAGTGGTGTGCCTCAGGGATCTGTTCTGGGACCCCTACTCTTCGTAATTTTTATAAATGACCTGGATGAGGAAGTGGAGGGATGGGTTAGTAAATTTGCTGATGACACAAAGGTTGTGGGTGTTGTGGATAATGTGGAGGACTATCAGAGGTTACAGCAGGACATTGATAGGATGCAAAACTGGGCCGAGAAGTGGCAGATGGAGTTGAACCCAGATAAGTGTGAGGTGGTTCATTTTGGTAGGTCAAATATGATGGCAGATTATAGCATTAATGGTAAGACTCTTGGTAGTGTGGAGGATCAGAGGGATCTTGGGGTCCGAGTCCATAGGACACTCAAAGCTGCTACGCTGTTTGACTCTGTGGTTAAGAAGGCATACTTGACCTTCATCAACTGTGGGATTGAGTTTAAGAGCCGAGAGTACCACTTGGAGTACTGTGCTCAGTTCTGGTCACCTCACTAAAGGAAGGACGTGGAAACCAAAGAAATGGTGCAGAGGAGATTTACAAGGATGTTGCCTGGATTGGGGAGCATGCCTTATGAGAATAGGTTGAGTGAACTTGGCCTTTTCTCCTTGGAGCGACAGAGAATGAGAGGTGACCTGACAGAGGCGTACAAGATAATGAGAGGCATTGATCGTGTGAATGGTCAGAGGCTTTTGCCCAGGGCTGAAGTGGCTAGCACGAGAGGGCATCATTTTGAGGTGCTTGGAAGTAGGTACAGGGGAGATGTCAGGGTAAGTTTTTTACACAGGGAGTAGTGAGGGAATGCAATGGGCTGTCGGCGGCAGTGGTGGAGGTGGAAATGATAGGGTCTTTTAAGAGGCTCCTGGATAGGTACATGGAGTTTAGAAAAATAGAGGGCTATGGGTAAGCCTAGGTAGCTCTAAGGTAAGGACATGTTTGGCACAGCTTTGTGGGCTAAAGGGCCTGTATTGTGCTGTAGGTTTTCTATGTTTCTACGTTTCTATGTTTCAATAGCAGATTTCTCCCTGGTCCATTTCCCCACTAAACTAAGGTTTCTATCAAGCTGGTCTAAAATTGCTTTCGTGATAATCATTACAGATGACTACTTAGTGCTTCAATCCCATATTCTTAACTGGGCTTAAATTCTACAGTTGCCATGGTGAGATCTGTAGTTAATTAATTGTTCAAAAGACATCAGTCTATCTTCTTTAAATAAATCCAAAAAAGAATTAATACCTTTATTTTCCAAAGTAAAAAAGATAGGATCACTCAAAGAAGACTCTAATAAGTAATTTCAATAAATTAAACTACAAAGTTTAAATGTTTTAAGATTTAAAAAATTGCGCAACTGGAGCCAAATTTGTAAAGCATGCTTAATCACGGGTGTAAGTTTAAATTAGCAACTTTAGCTAATTGTATAGGTAAAGCAGCTCCCAGTAACGAAGTTAAACAAAACTGTTTCACAGCTTTCAATTCCAAGTCTACCCAAATTGGCTGATTGTTCTTATCAACCCAATATAACCGAAAGGATATGTATCGCACATTAACAACCCAGTAATACATTCTTAAATTAGGCAAAGCGAGACCTCCATCCTTTTTTCAACTTTTGTAAGTGACATTTACTAATTCTTGGTCTTTTAATATTCCAAATAAAAGATAAAATAATAGAATCAATCCGATCAAAAAACAATTAATTAATTAATTGATAAATATTCTCTTTTATACACTTTTTACAAGTTAGACATTTCTTACAAAAATACTTAAGTAATTTTCAAATTTCATACTGATCTGTTAAATACTATTATGAGTATGAACCCTTCGATGAAGGGTTCTATTGGGAGAATTTATAATTTACTATTACAATGGGATAAGCGTCCTTTATTTAAGATTAAATAAGATTGGGAAAAGGAACTCAATTTGACTTTTGGGACAGAGGATTGGATGCGGATTCTGAAGCTGGTTAACTCTTCTTCAATCTGTGCTAGTCATTCACTGATTCAATTTTAAATCATACATCGTTACCATTTGACAAAGGAGAGACCGTCTAAAATATTCCCTAATGTTGATAGTTATTGTGATAGATGTAAAACTGAGACAGCTACACTGACACACATGTTTTGGTCTTGTTCTATACTGGAACAGTTCTGGAAGTCAGTTTTTTCGACAATTTCTCAAGTACTTAAAATTAATTTACAACCTAACAAATTAACTGCGCTTTTTGGAATATTTCCTCAAAATATCTGTGGTATCTCTGTGGCTGACCAACATGTCATTGCACTTGTTACATTGACAGCTAGGAGGGCCATTTTGTTGAAGTGGAAGGATACATCAGCTCCCACTTTGTCACAATAGTTCTCTCAAGTGACCCTATGTCTTAGTTTGGAGAAAATTATAAGTCGAACCTTTGAACCTATGTTTGATTTTGAGAAAAGATGGGGTTCATTTGCTTGTTATTATCATTTGAGTTAATTGATAGATTTCCTGCACGATCTAATTGTAAATTTTTGGTACATTTTTTTTTCTTGCTGGCGGTTTGATGTTTATCTTTAGAAGCTTTTTTTATGATGCATGGCTCTGGGGTTGAACACCTAATGGGGTTTCTTTTATCCCCCCACTTTTTCTTGCTTAGTAGGGGTTTTTTTAAATCACCAAATTTTTTTCAATCTTTAAAATAATGCTTTTTTTCTTGAGTCATTGTAAGTGTTGCTTACTTCGATGTACTTGTGTTAATTTTGGGTAGTAATAATAATAAAAAGATTTGAAAAGAAAAAGAGATTTGTATTTAAGTTTTTGGATAGTAAGTCTCGGCCTCAATATTATTAGTTTGGTAGCTAAATAGTTTGGAAACACTGTACCCCAAAGGGTGACAACCTTATAATTGTAATGATTCAACAGATCTTTGCAGAGAATCAAAGCTTCTTCAGCTCAAGAGAGCAAATATTTCTGGATCCCTATCAATGAAATTCCAAATCTATACCAGTAAGCCTTGTATGTTCCTCGATTATCAAAAAGGTCCTAAAGAACATTATAGTAAAATAATTAGATTTAGGGCATGTGCCCTTGTTCCATTGGATAGACCTCAGTTGTTTTCTCTCAAATGGTGGAGACTGAGGGAGACCAAGCAGAAGTTTACAAGATTCTGAGATGCATGGGTAAAGGAGACAACTAGTATGTTTTCCCAGGGTAGAAAAATCTAATACTAGAAGGCATACATTTAAGGTGACAGTGGATAAGTTCAAAGATGTGCAAGGCAATTATTTTGCATGGAGAGTGAAAGATGCCTGCAATGTTTTATTTGAAGTGCTGGTGGAGGCAAATATTATAGAGGCATTTAAAAGGCTTTTAGATAGACATGTGAATATGCAGTGAATGGTGGTATATACTGTAGTCATTGTGTAGGTAGAGGGATTAGTTTAGTTAAACATTTAACTATTAGCTTCATTGCTTCAGCACAACATTGTGGGCTGAAGAGTTCGCTCTTGTGCTACTGTGCTCTATGACTATTGAATCTATGGCCATGCAATTTAAGTTTTTTTGTGAGTTTGTGAATCTTATATCTATGACTTTCCATGTTAGGATTTGTAGTCTATTGATATAGGCTCCTTACAAAGTCCT
This sequence comes from Mobula birostris, assembly GCF_030028105.1. Taxonomy (NCBI): domain Eukaryota; kingdom Metazoa; phylum Chordata; class Chondrichthyes; order Myliobatiformes; family Myliobatidae; genus Mobula; species Mobula birostris. The sequence goes on from NC_092388.1 coordinate 32,130,025, forward strand.
TCTCTCAGTCTGAGCATTTGTGATCACATTCTTTCTAATTTAGTTACTTACGTTTCTCTGCACTTGTTTGGCTTTCGTTGATTTGTCTTTAATAAAATAAGATATCCACTATTAGTGCTGATATGGTGTAAGTCTATAGAGTACCGAGATAAGATTCAACTAGCAGCATGGTGGCATGGCCAATTAAGCCACTAACTTGCAAGGTCATTGATCTAGGTTCAAATCTGACCTCGAGAGCTGTCTATGTGGAATCTTCTGGTTCTCTTTGTTACTGTGTGCGTTTCCCCCCAAGTGCTCTGATATCGTCCCACATCCCAAAGATGTGCCAGTTGGTAGGTCAAATGAGCGCTGTATACTGCTGCTAGGTTGTGGGTGAATGTTAGAATCTATGGCAGGTGAAAAGAAATGTGGAGAGAATATAAAATAGAATTAATTTAAGATCAGTGTAAATGGGAGTTTGACGATTGATGTGAAGTCTGTGGGCTTGAGGGCCTGTTTCCATCTTGCACGGTGCTATGACTCTGAGTTTCCATCGAGATGTTATTTCATTATAACAAAAATACATATATATTTTTTTTTGAAATTTTCAAAGAGATGAGATGTCTTAGTGCACCAGATTTTTAACCACATTTCTATAGTGTTTATCAGGTGCAATATCTTTTTTGTACCGGCAGCATAATGAGTAAACCAAGTCAAAAAAATTGTGTGTGCACAGATATTTAGCAAGAAGGAACGTTTAGTAAGTAATTGAAATGACATTGAAAATTAAAACAAATATATCTAGCTTCCATACATTTTACATAAATTTAATTTAATTCCTGAATTTCTTTCTATTCTTTCATAAACAAATGCATCTGGCCAAGTCAGCATTCACTGATCTTTTCAATTGCCTCCCAAACCATCATTTCTGAGGCAGTTAAGAGTTAATCACACTTTGGTCCTGAGGCTCGATGGACCGGAACTGGTAAGGGCAGCAGATATCCTTCTGGGAAAACCATTAGTAGAATCGGAGCAACACACATAGAAGTTGCTGGTGATCGCAGCAGGCCAGGCAGCATCTCTAGGAAGAGGTACAGTCGACGTTTCGGGCCGAGACCCTTCGTCAGGTCCTCAGGGTCAGGGTCTCAGCCCGAAACGTCGACTGTACCTCTTCCTAGAGATGCTGCCTGGCCTGCTGCGCTCACCAGCAACTTTTATGTGTGTTGCTTGAAATTCCAGCATCTGAAGATTTCCTCGTGTTTGAGTAGAATTGGAATTGGTTTGTTGTTGTTACATGTACTGAGATAAATGTGAAAAGATTATCTTGCATGCTGTTCATACAGTTTAATTCATTATTCAGTGCATTGAGGTAGTACAAAGTAAAACAATAACAGAGAGATGCAGTGGAAGTAGATGATAATGTGCGAGGCCATAATGAGGTAGTGAATCAGATGGATTCTTAATAAGGCTTTTATAATTTTCATGATTACCATTGCTGACAAACTTTTATTACAGAATTATTTAACTAAATTTGGTTCAAATTTTGATCAAATTGACTCTATGTGATTGTTATTTATAATTTATTTATTTTTTCTCTGCATTTATTTGTCTTTTTCTTCAATTTGTCCTTAATAAAATAAGATATCCATGAACTTTGATCAAATAATTTAGGCCTCTGATTACTAGTTGACTATCCTACTGGCTAACTGATAAACTGACTGAATGTTTGTCAATGAATGACCCAATGAATGATTTCTACAATATCTGTTTTGTTATATAGTATGTAAAGATGTGAACTTTGATTTCATTCCAAAATACCCAGTTCTCATTTCAGAGATAATGACATTCATGTATTCCTCTGGTTGAATCATTTGCTTTCTTTCAATTTCACTTTGCTCTTTAAAGATGGATGATTCTGCTGGCTTTCATTTCCCCCTGTAAATATGCAAATCTTGTCCTTCATGACCATTGTCTTTTTACATTTAGTAACAATGCTAAATTAACTATGCAAATATAGCTTTCAGGGTTAATACATGCACAAAGTCAAATAGTTAACTGAATCCTTATAATTAAGATCTTATTTGTGTCTAACTAATTCATTACTTAAAATTCTACATGCATTGAATATCAAGCAATAGTTTGTCTATTTTTTTCTCACTCTCAAACCCCCGTTTTAAATTCAATCATGTTACTTTACTATTTGCATAATAATCGTATATCATTAGATGGTTGACTAATTTTGGTTTAGTAGTTACCACTAAATGCAAAATCTAACATACATTCTAGGAAACATTTGTCATTCTGTAAGCTCTATTCACAATGCTTTCCAGACCTCCCGATCACCCACAGTGAAGTTCTCTGTGTACTTGTTTTTTTTATCAGTACATCAAGGATCCCAACCATCCAGGCCATGCACGCTTCTCACTACTTACGACCCATAGGCGGGAGGTATAGGAGCCAGAGGTTCCACACCACCGGTTCAGGGATAGTTATTACCCTATAAACATCAGGGTCCTGAATCAGCTCAGGACTGATTCAACTCAACTCTGAACTGATTTCACAACCTGCACACTCACTTTCAAGCATTCTACAATTCATGTACTCTGCTTTATTTATTTATTTCTTTTTATTTCAGAATTTGTTTTCTTTTGCTCATTGGTTGTTTGTCAGTCTTTATATATAGGTTTTCATATATTCTATATTATATATTTTCATATATTATATATTCATATAAGTTTGCCGATGACACAACAATTGTAGGCCGTATCTCAGGTAATGATGAGTTTGAGTACAGAGAGGAAATTAAGAACCTGGTGGCATGGTGCGAAGACAATAACTTATCCCTCAATGTCAGCAAGACGAAGGAATTGGTTGTTGACTTCAGAAGGAGTAGCAGATCGCACGACCCAATTTACATCTGTGGCGCGCAAGTGGAACAGGTCAAAGGCTTTAAGTTCCTCGGGGTCAATATCACAAATGACCTGACTTGGTCTAACCAAGCAGAGTTCACTGCCAAGAAGGCCCAACAACACCTTTACTTCCTGAGAAAACTAAATAAATTTGTCCTGTTCCCTAAAACACTCACTAATTTTTATAGATGCACTGTAGAAAGCATTCTTCTGGGGTGCATCACAACCTGGTATGGAAGTTGTCCTGTCCAAGACCGGAAGAAGCTGCAGGAGATTGTGAACACGGCGCAGCATATCACACAAACCAATCTTCCGTCTGTGGACTCACTGTAGACCGCACGCTGTCGGAGCAGTGCTGCCAGGATAATCAAGGATATGACCCACCCAGCAAACACACTTTTCGTCCCTCTTCCCTCCGGGAGAAGGTTCTCGAGCTTGAAGACTCGTACGGCCAGATTTGGGAACAGCTTCTTTCCAACTGTGATAAGACTGCTGAACAGATCCTGACCCGGACCTGGGCTGTACCCTCCAAATATCCAGACCTGCCTCTCGGTTTTTTTGCACTACCTTACTTTCCATTTTTCTATTTTCTATTTATGATTTATAATTTAAATTTTTAATATTTACTAATGTTTACTATTTTTAATATTTTTAATATTTGATATTTGTAATCCAGGGAGCGAGGAGAGCAGAATCAAATATCACTATGATGATTGTATGTTCTAGTACCAATTGTTTGGCGACAATAAAGTGAAGTATAAAGTATTCTACTTATTTACAGATTTCCCCCGCCATCCGAAGGTAGAGTGTTCCTATGAAACGGTTCGTAAACCGGAATGTCGTAAAGCGAAGAAGCAATTACCATTTATTTATATGGGAAAATTTTGTGAGCGTTCGCAGGCCCAAAAATAACCTACCAAATCATGCCAAATAACACATAAAACCTAAAATAACAGTAACATATAGTAAAAGCAGGAAAGATATGATAAATACACAGCTTATATAAAGTAGAAATACTTTTCCACAATCATTGCCGGCACTGTTCTTCGTAGTGAAAATCTTGCGCAAGCGCTGTTGGCAAAAACACTCTCTCTAGTATCCTTTAAGCTATGAAGCTGCCAAATCATACCAAATAACACATAAAAATACACAGTCTATATAAAGTAGAAATAATATATGTACAATGTAGTATCACTTACGGGAAACAGGAAGACAGCTTGCCCAGCACACTGATGGTGGTGTGTTAGGCTGAGTCGTCGCGGGTTGGGGTGGTGCAGTGGCCCCCACCTTCCGGACCGCCGACCGATACCAATCCGCGAAGCATGCAGGGGTACAGCAGTGGCCAGAACGCACCCAGCACGTCTTTCAGAAAAAAAGCCGAAATAAACATGCTAATTAATTAGGTGCCGCCCGGCACATAAATGTCGGCCCAGATCTGAGGCAACGCAATTGGCAATTACCTCTGATCTGAGCCGATATTTACGTGCCGGGCGGCACCTAGTTAGCTAGCTTGTTTATTTCGGCTTTTTTCTTAAAGATGTACTGTGTGCCTCCCAGCTACTGCTGCATTCTCCGCGAATCGGTATCTGTCCGCGGCCCAGGGGTTGGGGTGGTGGGACACTGGGGTGTCATCTCATCGTCATCTGTTTCCATCAGGGCAGGCAGCTCACCTTCTCCTATGTCTGCCTGCCTCAATGTCGAAGGTCGAGGTTCGTCGTCTGCTGTGGCTGATGTGGAAGGCTTGCTTGACTGCTGAGCCTTGCACATTTTTCTATCATACAGTTCTTTGTAAGGACTCAAACCATCCTGCAAATATGCCTTAAACTGACGTACCCTTTCAAAATTAAAGTCGTACTTTATCATTGCAGCGAAGATCTCATGCAGTCACCTCACGTTCAGTTCCTGGATGACTTCACTTTCGCTACTGAACTCGGTTTCAATTGTTATCCTTTCCTCTTCCAATTGCATCAGCTCTTCATCTATCAGTTCTTGGTCATGAGATGCCAAAACCTCTTCAACATCATCTTTGTCAGCTTCCACAAGCCAAACTCACTTTGTCCTTACTTCGTTCACCAGATCGAAATGCTTAATTATGTCTACTTTTATGCTAAGTGTAACACCCTTACGAGCTCTTTCAGGCTTTTCCAAACCTTAGAACTCATCTTGCAAACGGCTGCTCACAGGCACGTGTTTAAGCAATGCCGGCGAGAATGCCGTTCTGAATCCAGGGGAGAGCGACTGCTCGGGGCGCACGCTGATTTTTTATCGTGCGCTGCCTTTCTTCATAACAGTGAAAACACCTTCTGTTAGCAAAAACAGGTAACTAATGTAGGTCTTTCGTAACAGTGAGGTTTCGTAAAGCAAACATTCGAAAAGCGGGGGACACCTGTACTTTCTTGCAAGTGTCTGCAAAAAATGAATTTCAAGTATATGGTGACATACATATATGAACTTTGATAATAAATTTGTTTTTGACTTTGACATCCACTCTACCTTTCCTATTCTCCTGTCAATGATCCCTCCCATCTGTCCAACAATCTCTTTAACCCTCTACCATCAGGCAGGAGGTTCCATAGCACTAGGACAAGGACTGTTAGGATAGGAAACACCAATAGCATATATACTTTACTTTTTGACTTGTGTCAGAAATGCACCTTATTATTTGTTAATATATTTGTGGTGATATTACTCTATGCATTGCATGTGAGTTATATTTACTGTGTTGTGCACCTTGATCTGGAGGAACATTGTCTCATTTGGTGATATACATGCATACCGTTGAATGACAGTAAACTTGTTGCAAATGGCTACTACTACATCATATTAGAGACAGGGGTGTGAATAAGAGGGGTGGCAATGGTAGATACCACCGAGACTTTTTGAGCAATCATGAACAAAGATAGGTGATGCTATTTGCTTTTTTTTTACTGTTTTGGCTGTATGTAGTATAAATGAACAACTTCCCCCTGATTACACTTTCCATGTCTTCCTCTTTAGTAGACAGGAAGAATGAACTTGGGAAATACATTTTACCAATCTAAATAACTCTCTTCCTGGGTCAAACTCCTGAATCTCTCCCCCTAACATAGTTGTGGGCATCCCACATCTCAAAAATTGCAATTCAATATGACAGCTCATCACCAACTTCCCAAGGGCATTTATGGATAGGCAACTAAATGCTGGCTCAGCCGCTGAAGTGCATATCTTTTACTATTGGTTTATTTTAAATCACATATATCAAAATACAGTGTAAAGCTTTTAATATATAAATGAACACACCACTGGCAGGGGAAATCTAGAACAGCTAAAAGCAAACACTGATGCCAGACAAAGCTTTCAAATGACTTCTTTGGGAGCTACTGCTGTGCTGGACAACACTGCCTCACCATGAAGATTCATGTCTCATGTTGAGGCAATCTGTACAGAATCGATGCTATCCACTGTCAATGGCAGGCAGGTTTTCTTGATGTTGGGGAGAAGGGGCAATGGGATGCAACCATTTGCAGTGTGCCTTGTCAGGCTTCAGGATCCACTGTCAGAGGACTGGTCACCATATATGGAAGGGCAGTAGAGTCCCAGCAGTGAGGATTCCAGTATGATTCAAGGGCCGCAGGATACAAATAGGGCTGCACTGTGAAGACCAGGCTTTTCTTTCACCACTATTCCATTTTGTACCATTTGACATATTGTAATATCTGCAAGGTTTTAAACAAAGATTAATCTGGACCCAATATATTGAATCTATTTGTTTTAAGTATTTTCAATCTCTTTTCATCAAGTGCCTCCCCCTTCGAACAGTGCCTATATAGTTTTGTTTAACTAATCTGGTGCTTTACCTAAGTGGCTTCCCTGGGGGGGGGGGAACAGGAAGGAGAACAGAAGCTGTGCCACTGCCTCTGAGAGAATTTACACCAGTTAGTCTATCTTAAGATTTCAGTTCATTCACTCTTTTTTTAAAACCTGCTCAAAGTTATGTTATGCAGTTAAGCAGCAAGTCTACAGACGATAAAAAAGGAAGCTTCTGGAAAGAGAAAAAAATCACCTACAATTTTTTATTCAGTTTGATATTAAAAAAAACCATATAAGTAAAAGGGAAGATTCATATAAATCAGCATTTATGCATAAAACATACAAGTTTGATCATAGTCAGGGTTTTTTAAATTTACAATCAATCAATAAAACTGAATTTCTCCCAAGACTGCATTAAATCAAATATCGATAAATATTAATTGAACCAGTATCATATGAGTGATTGTGATCACCAGAAATAAAATTTCCTTTCTCAAGAATTTTGTTTCCCCAAGATTAGCTTTCCCTCCAGCAAAAGATTGCACGATCTCACTGATACCGTCACCAGTTTCAAACAAAGAGGGAAAGATTTTGCCTTTAAGATACATTCATTTCTTGACCTTCCCTTAAATTCAAATCCACAGCTGGCTTTGTGCTAGCAAGGTTAGTTATTTACTACCAACTTGCACTTGCAAAGCTGAAAGCAGCTGCTGTGAAAAATCATCATGTTTACTGTGCTCCTCACTGACTGACCCTTCACTTTAGAAGAACCACATTAAATATGCAATTCAAGTATGCTTGTAATGTTTCCTGAAAAGGTCACTGTCTGTGTTGGTATAAGCTGTGGTGCCATTCAAGACAGGTGTGTCCACAAATTCCACAGCACAAAACATTCCAAGCTCTTCTTTGCAAGGTGCCATCTCCAGCTCCAACACCGTGATGTTATTAACTGCAGATGTGCTCAGAACATAAGCAGGAACATACAGAGTGACCTGGGGCCCTCTAGCTGGCCAGTAGCGACCCAAGTTGAAGCCGTTGATCCACACTTGACCCTGAAGACAGAGGGAAAAGAAATTACTACAGAATTCACAATTAGCAACCTCACAATTCTAATTAACAATGAGAGGATCCTCAGTACGCTTTCCTCCAGCTGTTAATTACAGATTGCATATCAACTCCCTATTAAAAATGACATTGCCACACTTCATTGGGCACAGTTCATAATGTCTGTCCTGGCCAGCTTGTATCATATTTCTTGCATTTCATTTGAACAAGCTCCAAACTTTCCATTTAAAAATATTAACTTGATGGTTACACTTATGCTATACATGGTTCAGTGATGAATAATATTCTTGCCTCCTGAACCAGAAGTTGTGGGCTTGAGTTCCTCTTTGTAGGCCTGTAAATCAAATACTTCAGCAGGAGCTAAAAGGGCATTGCCCCTTTGAAGGTATCAAGCTTCAGATGTGACAGCATCCTTCTGCCCTCTTATGTGAAAGAAATAGATAAAAAGCATGGCACCTCATGTATGGGTGGGAAATTCTCCCAGTAGCTTAGATAACATCTGTCCCTTCATTAGTGCAATACAGTGCCCTGATCTTTTATCTTAGTGTAGCTAAGAGAAAATTCAGTACTACATTTGAGAATATCTCAACAACACTGCACTTAAGCACTTCACTGCAATCATGAAGAATCACTAATGCAAATTCTTTCTATGTTAACATTTCCTGTTGTGACATTACTGTGGTGGAAACAGAACTTTGTATTTTTTCCAACTATTACTGCAGGCTTGCGTCAACCTGAACCTTTGGATGACATTAAGTTTACGGAGGGAGAAAAATGGCCTATACACAAAGTCATCAGCATATGATCAGGTCAGAAGGGAACTGGACATTACTTTGTAGGTGTAAACCGGTATACACAAAAATAGTAGGTTACTGCGGGTTCAAATGCATCAGTGTGCTTTACAAAAGACAGCTACCACCTCAGACCACGAACATAGATGGAATGGCGAATGGTGGCTTTGAAATGGAATCTTTGAAGGGGACCAAAGATAGCAGCTTCAAACTTTATAATACTTTGTTCGAGGGAATTCTACAATTTATTTTCTCATTATTTATTACTAATGCATTCATTATGTTTTTTTTGCATTTGAACTATTTGTTGCTTTTTGCACATTGTTTGTGCAGTTTTTCATTGATTCTATTGTGTTCCTTTGTATTTGCCTTGAATGTCTGCAAGAAAATAAATCTCAGGGTAGTATATCTTGACATATATGTACTTAGATAATAAATTTACTTTAAGGTCCTATGTGGTTGACCACATGAATAGTTGTAAACAGGACAAGGTGGATAAGCAGTGATAGACTATCATACGACAAACACAAAAATACATGAAGTACATGGTACTGTGACAAGGATCAAACTTCAATCATAGGAGTTCAAAAAAGACAGGCACTGTAGGAGAATGCTAAGCTATTGCCAAGGTGAACTGAAGGGCCTCTACCAATAATTGATTAAGTTAATAATAATTGCACTATGTCTACTATAATACTTCACTTCATAGAAAATTCGATGTTACCTTTTAGCAAATTTAACTCATTTATAGAAAAGAGCAGAAATTTCCCCTGAACTGACTCATTTGTCTAAAACATAAAATGTGAAAATGGGAAAGCTGGGCTGTGGTCTTTTCTTAAAACTTTCTAGGTACTTAATGTGATCGAATGGCAATCTTACTCAGACAAAGTCTCATTACAAGAAATCTGATTTCTATTAAAACACAGGCTGCTGGAGGAACTCAGAAAGTAAAGCAGCATCTGTAGAGGCAAAAGTACAAGGCATCCTAACAGCTTTCTGGTGCCTCCAGTATGTGAACTCCCAACTACACAAAACCCTTTGAAGGATAGAAACAGGCTTATTACCTGCAATGCTGCACCTGATGTATTTGTATCTCCTTCACTGCACTGGGAAATTCCAGAGGAAAAGAAATATCCCAAGAAACAACTACTGCAACGATGAGTTCAGTCTCAGGTTGGAGGAGCAACACCTCATATATTCTGTCTGGGTAGCCTCCAACCTGATGGCATAAACATTGATTTCTCTAACTTTTGGTATTTCCACTCCCTTTCTCCTTCTCTCTTTTTCCATTCCAGCTCTCCTCTTAACCTTATCTTCAGCTCACCTGCTTATTACTTCTCCTCTGGTGTCTCCCCCTCCTTCCCTTTCTGCCAAAATCAGAAAGGGGCTCCCCCTCCCTCGCTTTCTGCCAAAACCCCCTTTCCTCTCCAACCAGAAACTTCTTCCTCAGCCCTTTACTTCTTCCACACATCACACCTCCCAGCTCCTCACTTCATTTCCCCCTCCCACACACCTACCTTTGCCCCACTTGGCTTCACCTATCAACTGCCAGCTTGTACTCCTTCCTTGCCCCCACCACCACCCCCACGTTCTTATTCTAGTTTCTTCCCCTTCGATGAAGGAGTCTCAGCCTAAAAGATTGACTATTTATTCCTCACCATAGATGCTACCTGACCAGCTGAGTTTCCCCAACATTTTGTGTGTGTTACTCTAAATCCAACATCTGCTGAATCTCTAGAGTTTAAGAAATATCTAATGTTTCATCTTCTGAAATCTTTAAGAAATTAGCCTGCACTCTAGTGACTGTATTACCTTTAGGGTAACTGTCTGCTCTAATATGATGCTTTGACTATACCAAAAATAACATCAGTGATCCAGCTTTGGTAAGTAAATGTGCAGGATTACCTACTCACGTTAACATTGTGATAAGCATCACCGTATCTACTCACAAACTGTGAAAATTTCACTTGAAAAGAATTCATTTTTCACAATTCAGTACAAATAAAGTTGTCCGCATTAGATATCTTACCACTGCTAATTCAATTGTCAAATGAGCCAGAATGTACTATGTATAAGTGATTGCCTTAAGTAGTGCTACTGACTTCAGTCCCAGAGTTGTGGGCCTTCTGTCCTGGGAGTGCTAATCAACCTCAAGTCCACAGGACTTGGCTAGACCATATGGTAAAACGGTTATTTTAAAACCATTAGTATTACTTTATTGCAGCTTTAAAGGTTGCAGAACATCCTGTTATTCTATATTCTCAGGCTGTCTTGCTTTTGCCATAAGAATACCTCAAATACTGAGAGGACAGAAGCTAACACAAACAATTGATCAACTAAACCTGGACTACAGAACCAACACCTGTAATGATGATCACTTGATCACTGGATTACTGTAAAAGCTAACCTGGTTCATTACTGTGCTTCATGAAGGGAAATTTACCATCAGACTCAATTTGGTTCCAGACCCACCAACATTATTGACTTGTAACCACTCTCTGAAATGACCCAGCAGGCTGCTCGGTTCTGGGCCACTTCGGGGCAACCAAGTAATACTTGCTCTTTAGTCACAATCACATGTCATCAACAAATATAAAACAATACACTGAATGTGTTAGTTTGTACCAATTCATCAACATCAGTTCCCTGGATTTCATTGCCCCAACATTTAAATATAGTTTTGATAAAATGACCTCAAAATCTTTGATATCTAGCTAATACTCTACCATTGTTGCTATAGTTTGACAATTTGCCATGGAAAAAAAAACTAGCCAACCCGGCATTTTTTTTATTGCAATAACATTCTCTGGGTACTGATTCAATAGCTTATTTATTTTTGATAAATTTGCAGCACTAAAATAATTTACAACTTTGTTAACTTCATAAGATTTTTTTTGTAACCTTCTCTTTGCTGCAGAAAAGACCTTATTTCTTCTGGAATATCAGGTCTCTCAGCTTTGGCAGCATCACATTAAATCATTCATCTTAACGGTAAAAATGATTGAGGTAAGATAGAACAAAAGTGTTCAAAATTATGGCCTGCTGTGGTAGCTCAGAAACAGAGAAACTGCTTCCACCAACTGGAGCCCCTGGTAACCAGTAGGTGACAAATTTAAGCACATAGCTTGGAAGAAAGCAAAAGGATTCTGTCTTGCAGTAAGTGTGATGTGGAATACATTACCTAGGAAGGTTTCATAAAGGAAATGACTATTCTTTCAAGGAGATTTTTACAGACGGAGGAAAAATAATTAAAAATTGCTACTACATAGGTTAGAAATTTCAAAGAAATGAGTAGTCGAATTATCCTCCTTCAATGAATATCTTCTGTAGCTTTCTAAAGACCATGATATTATTCCATTTAACCCATCATTTATGGACACAATATGCTATTTGGGTTCTAATTTAAAAACGGATACACTTAAATTTAAGTTTTTATTCCTTTCCATAGTGTTACTCTGGATTTCCAGCATCTGCAGAATCTCTTGTCCTTATTAACGAGCTGAACTCATAAATAAGGTAAAATCAGATTAATTGAGAATGGAAGAGAAGTATAAAGCTCTATCATAGCCAAATTTGCTAAATTCCAAATATGAATATATTCCCAACCATCTACTGTCTTCTGTGAGCTTGTGTGAATGACATATCATATTCAAATACACCTGAACATCAACTTATTTGTGAGAATATTTGACTGTCATTTTTCTGCCACATGCTGTGTGCAATGACATGCCCACATTGCCATTCTCCACTTTTCAGCCAACAAATAAACCATAAACTTTGCACAAATAATGATGGTAAGGCTACATTGCAAAATATCCTTTATTTTGGATTCCTTTATATTTCTTTAACTATGTTCTTTTTTTGCAAGGTTTTGAAATAAGAAATACTGTACAAGATATGGACATATGTTGGCTGGCAAAATATAATACTTGCAACCACTGAATTCTAATTCCCCAATGACAGTAAATAGATTAAACTTATTTACCAAGGTCAAAAAGAGCAGAGATATTTGTAATTTTATAAGCCCCTGTTAAGCCACTCCAATACAAATAGGCCTAGAATGCAAATACCTATACCATCCAGGCACTTGCTAAATCATCTCGTAAGGTATTTAGCTGGCTCTGAATCCATAATTATGTGAACAACTAGGATAGCAGATTCTTGGTAGATGGTCCAATTGTAGTACCACAGTTTTCAAATTTATTTACAAACGTATTTAAGGATGAATTTAAATACTGTTCTCCAGACTATTAATCCAGACCTCCAACTACAAGCCCAATAATTTAATACAAGTCAGTTGTACTTTGCTTTTTACTGTAAGGGACTTGAATCGTGTGCTTTCACAAAAGAAATTATGAAACAGTGATGTGTTTTCCACTTATACAGTACATTCTCAATTATATCAAAGTCGTTCCTTATTAAGAGACAACTGCAAAGCCAACCGAAAATCAAACCAAATTTTGTAGATATCATAGGTATTATAAATTAACCAATTAGTTAACTCACTTATTCTGCATTTAGTTCATGAGTTAGATGATTACTGATAACAAAAATAAAACAATGAGTATTACGTTACAATATGAATGTACCTTTATGGTATTACAATGAAAGCACTGAAGCACGAACATGGAAGGTGTCACTTTGCAGAGTTTACGTGCAAGCAAAACATTCTCAGGTTCTGGTGGTCAGATAGTGTCAGATTTATTTCCAAGTATTGGGAAAAAATATCACAAGCTTACCGTTAAAATAAAGTAACTTTAACCATATATTTACATAAAGTCTAGACTGCGGGCATTTCGCTAACAATGGATTTACAGAGTATATATTAATTGAACAGGTACAATGAAGCTATGAAAGTGAGGTGGGTTTCACAAAAGATATTCAGGAGGGGCAAGAGTGAAATTTGAATAGTTAACAGTGCAGGAAAGAAGCTGTTTGTCTAATCATAGATGTTGGCTCTTTGTTTAAGCATTTCAAAAGTACTCTTGCTATTTCACTAACTTTTCATTATCTATTACTTCCAATATCAATCCATTTCTTCCCTCTGCCACAAGCATTCTTTGTAGTACACAATTCTGAGCTCCAACAACTCTCTCAATTTAAAAAAAAATAAACTAAGCTCTCTATTCACTTCCTGGGACAACTTAAGGTTCATTATGGTTCAATACTAACTCCACAAGAGGGAAATATCTTAAACTTGTTACAAAAACTTCCTGAGAAAACTAAAGAAATTTGGCCTGTTCCCTAAAACACTCACTAATTTTTATAGATGCCCCGTAGAAAGCATTCTTCTAGGGTGCATCACAACCTGGTATGGAAGTCGCCCTGTCCAAGACCGGAAGAATCTGCAGAAGATCGTGAAGATGGCGCAGCACATCACACAAACCAATCTTCCGTCCATGGACTCACTTTACACCACACGCTGTCGGAGCAGTGCTGCCAGGATAACCAAGGACACGACCCACCCAGCCAACACACTTTTCGGCCCTCTTCCCTCCAGGAGAAGGTTCAGGAGCTTGAAGACTCGTATGGCCAGATTTGGGAACAGCTTCTTTCCAACTGTGATAAGACTGCTGAACGGATCCTGACCTAGATCTGAGCCGTACCCTTCAAATATCCGGACCTGCCTCTCAGTTTTTTTTTTGCACTACCTTACTTCCCATTTTTCTATTTTCTGATTTATAATTTAAATTTTTAATATTTACTAATTTTAACTATTTTTAATATATTTAATATTTGTAATCCAGGGAGTGTGAAGCGCAGAATCAAATATCGCTGTGATGATTGTACGTTCTAGTACCAATTGTTTGGCGACAATAAAGTAAAAAAAAGTTTTAAAAAAGCATCCTTCTGCTCTAAGATTTCTGAACAATCCACAAACACTACTTCACTATTCTTCTTTTGTGCTAATTATTGTAATTATTGTCATTCTTATATCTTGTACTGTACTGCTGCCGCAAAACAATAAATTTCACGACATGTCAGTGATAATAAAAGTGATTCTAAAAAGCAAAGCCACGTGCAATTTTAATTAAGAACAATTTTGAAACCTATGTGCTATTGCTGAAAATACCAGTCAATATGTGGATACCATGGAGCAAATCTTTTGTTTTAAATCTCTGCTCTAATACAGATAGTTCCTGGTGCTCAGTTCTGCTGCCTCCTTCATCAACCTTCAGTCAGTGATATCTTCTTGCAAGAGGTGAAGAAGAGCAAGGGTTTTCAGTTATTCTCCAGTGAACATAAAACCTAGGATATCTTTTCAAACCTGTTTAAGAGAATACTGAATTATTGTATGTCTTATGTTTAAAGTCTCAGCTGACAGAAGTCCTTTTTAAATGTTCAGAGAAAGACATGCATCCCATTTTGAAGAGCAGGAGGGATACTCTGGCCAGCATTAAGCTGTATATAAAAAAAATTTGCTCCATGATATCTACATATCGACTAGTATTTTCAGCAATAGCACATAGGTTTCATAATTGTTTATCCTGGCCATAAAACACCTTGGAACACTCTGAAATTAAGCATTTGTTGGCTCTGGGCCTCTACTCACTGAAATTCAGAAGAATGAGGGGAACCAATCAAATATTGATAGGTCTCGATAGGGTGGATGTGGACAGGATGTTTCCTATGATGGTGGAGTCTAAGACCAGAGGACACAGCCTCAGAATAGAGGGAAGTCCATTTAGAATGGAGTGGAGGAGGGATTTCTTTAGCCAGAGAGTGGTGAATCTCTGGAATTTGTTGTTGCCAAAGGCAGCTGTGGAGGCCAAGACATTGGATATATTCAAGACTGAGGCTGATGAATTCTTGATTAGTCAAGGCATGAAGAGATACAGGGAGAAGGCAGGACATTGGGGCTGAGAGAGAAAATGGATTCGGCATAATGAAATGGCAGAGTAGACCCAATGGGCCAAGTGCTCTAATTCTGCTCTTATATTTTATGGTCATGGTCTTATGGAAGTTAAGAAAGACAGAGCTATTATACGTTTCTTTTGTTCTTTTGAATCCCTCACAGAACAGCACTGAAAACATGTCTCAGGCTTGCGGCTAGCTCTATTTCTTCCAGAGCCCGTTGAGGCTAGCATTGCTAACATGGACATATAACTGTGGATTGAAACTAAGATAAGGCCTGGAAATATGGATTTCGCTTATAGGAACATAAGATATAGGAGCAGAAGTAACCATTCGGTCCATCGAGTCTGCTCCGCCATTCAATCATCCACTTCTTCCAGTCGTCCCCACTCCCCTGCCCTGGCTAATCAAGAACCTATCTATCTCTGCCTTAAATGCACCCAATGACTTGGCCCCCACAGCCGCTTATAGCAACAAATTCCACTGATTTACCACCCTCTGATTAAAGTAATTTCTCCGCATCTCTGTTCTAAATGGACGTCCTTCAATCCTGAAGTCCTGCCCTCTTGCCCTAGACTCCCTACCATGGGAAATAACTTTGCCATATCTTATCTGTTCAGGCCGTTTAACACTCAGAATATTTCTATGAGATCCCCCTCATTCCTCTGAACTCCAGGGAATACAGCCCAAGAGCTGCCAGATGTTCCTCATACGGTAACCCCTTCATTTCTGGAATCATTCTCGTGAATCTTTTCTAAACCTTCTCCAACATCAGTATATCCTTTCTAAAATAAGGAGCCCAAAACTGTGCACAATACTCCAAGTGTGGTCTCGGGAGTGCCTTACAGAGCCTCAACATCACATCCCTGCTCTTATATTCTCTACCTCTAGGAAGGAATGCCAACATTGCATTCGCCTTCTTCACCACCGACTCAACCTGGAGGTTAACCTTTAGGGTATCCTGCACAAGGACTCCCAAGTCCCTTTGCATCTCTGTGTTTTGGATTCTGTCCCCATCTAAATAACAGTCTACCAGTTTATTTCTTCCACCAAAGTGCATGATCACACACTTTCCAACATTGCATTTCATTTGCCACTTCTTTGCCCATTCCCCTAAACTATCTAAGTCTCTCTGCAGGTTCTCTTTCCTCAACACTACCCGCTCCTCCACCTATCTTTGTATCATCAGCAAATTTAGCCACAAATCCATTAATCCCATAATACAAATCATTGACATACATCATAAAAAGCAGCAGTCCCAACACCAACCCCTGTGGAACTCCACTGGTAACCGGCAGCCAGCCAGAATAGGATCCCTTTATTCCCACTCTCTGTTTTTTGCCAATCAGTCAAAGCTCCAGCCATGCTAGTAACTCCCCTGCGATTCCATGGGCTCTTATCTTGCTAAGCAGCCTTATGTGCAGCATTTTGTCAAAGGCCTTCTGAAAATCCAAGTACACCACATCTACTGCATCTCCTTTATCTACCCTGCTTGTAATTTCCTCAAAAAATTGCAGAAGGTTAGACTGGCAGGGTTTTCCTTTCAGGAAACCATGCTGGCTTTGGCGTATCTTGTCATGTGCCTCCAGGTATTCTATAATCTCATCCCAAAAAATCGATTCCAACAACTTCCCAACCACTGATGTCAGGCTAAGAGGTCTATAGTTTCCTTTCTACTGCCTCCCACCCTTCTTAAATAGTGGAGTAACAATTGCAATTTTCCAGTCATTCGCTACAATGCCAGAATCTATCAGTTCTTGAAAGATCATTGTTAATGCCTCCGTAATCTCTCCAGCTACTACCATCAGAACCCGAGGGTGCATTCCATTAGGTCCAGGAGATTTATCCACCCTCAGACCATTAAGCTTCCTGACCACCTTCTCAGTTGTAATTTTCACTGCACGTACTTCACTTCCCTGACACTCTTGAATGTCCGGTATGCTACAGATGTCTTCCACTGTGAAGACCGATGCAAAATATGCATTCAATTCCTCTGCCATCTCTGCGTCTCTCATTACAATATCTCCAGCATCATTTTCTATCTATCCTCAACTCCCTTTTACACTTTATATACTTAAAAAAAACTTTTAGTATCTTCTTTGATATTAATTGCCAGCTTCCGTCCATTCGAAAATTTCTAATCTGGAATTTTTCTGTCTTGCAATTCCCTCATTTTTCACAGAAACTTCAGCCATTGCTGCTCTGCTGTCCTTCCTGCTAGTGTCCCTTTCCAGTCAACCTTGGCCCCTTCTCCTCTCATGCCATTGTGATTTCCTTTATTCCACTGAAATACCAACACATTGGAATTTAGTTTCTCTTTCTCAAATTTCAAAGTGAATTTGATCATATTATGATCACTGTTCCCTTCGGGTTCCTTAACCTTAAGCTCTGTTATCACCTCCGGATCATTGCACAACACCCAATCCAGCACAGCCAATCCATTTGTGGGCTCAGCAACAAGCTGTTCTAAAAACCCATCCCTTAGACATTCTACAAATTTTCTCTCAAGGTCCAGTACTGGCCTGGCTTTCCCAATCCACTTTCATGCTAAAATACCCAACAATTACCATGACATTGCCCTTCTGACATGTCTTTTCTATCTCCTGCTGTAATTTGTAATCCACATCACAGCTGCTGTTTGGAGGCCTGTATACAACTGCCATTAGGGTCCTTTTACCCTTGCCATTTCTTACCTCAACCTATAGAGACTCCACATTCCGATCCTATGTCATTCCTTTCTAATGATTTAATATTATTTCTTATACACAGGGCCACAGCACCCCCTCTGCCTACTAACCTATCTTTCCGATACACCGTATATCCTTGGACATTCAACTCCCAATGGCAGCCACCCTTTAGCCAAGTTTCAGAGATGGCCACAACATCATACTTGCCAATCTGTAGCTGAATTTGAAGATTGCTTCTTGACCCAAACCATGCAAACTGCATTGGTATTTGGCATCCTCCTGAGTTTCTGCAGAGTATGGTACAGTCATTTCCCATCCCTGCCCTCCCCTTGTCAAGTAAGTGCATGAACATGCACTTAGAAATTAGACATCAACAGCTTTGGTACATTAAATAGCTGTGGTGAGTTGTTCCGAAGCCTACTAGCAAAAAAGACCTTAAAATGAGTCAAAAATGAGTTTAATGAGGTGCTGGCTTATCTTTCACCATCATTAAGGTAGGACCTGCAATGTTTCAAGTTCAAGTTTATTGGTGTGTGTGTGTGTGTGCGCGCGCACACACACAACCAAATGAAACCACATTACTCCGGTCTACAGTACACCAAAAAAACACATCACACACAGCACACAAAACAAAATTTTACCATAAATAGGTTAATAAAATATAATTGAAAAATGCATGTATTGCACAGCACAGGTAAGCAGTAAACAGCTCACTGTCCTAGTGATGAGCCCTCAATGCTGGCAGCTTATTCATTAGTCCCACAGTCTGAGGGAAGAAGCTGTTACCCAGTCTGGCAGTTCTCGTCCTGACGCTCCTGTACCTCCTTCCTGATCGTAGTGAGTCAAAGAGACTGTGGGATAGGTGGTAGGAATGCTCAACAATACTTCGGGCCCTTTGTCTACAACACTCTTGGTAAATGTCACAAGTAGGGGAGAGGGAGATCCCGGCCACTTAGCAGTTTTTACTGTCCTCTGTAGGGCCTTGCATTCTGATGCCTTACAGCTTCCATAGCACACAATGATGCAAGCCAGAAAGAACGTTCTCAATGGTGCTCCTGTAGAAAGGTATGAGAATGGGGGCGGGGAGCTCTGCATGCCTCAAATTTCTCAGAAGATGCAGATGCTGCTGTGCCTTCTTGATTATTGAGGAGGTGTTGAGAGTCCAGGTTAGATTGCTGTAGAGAGAGTGAAGAGCATAAAGTTCCTTGTTGTTCTCCTAGTAGGCAGAGCCATTGATGTTCAATGGAGAGTGGTCAACTTACAATGTGCCTTCCTGAAGTCCATAATCATCACTTTTATCTTGTCCACGTTGAGACTCAGGCTGTTCTTCTCACGTCATTTGACAAACCTCTCTGCCTCCTCTCTGTATGCTGACTCCTCATTGTTGCTGATGAGGCCAACCACTGTTTCATCATCAGTGAACATTGCACTTCGAGCTGGATCAGGCAGTGCAGTCGTGAGTCAGCAGAGTGAACAGCAGTAGGCTGAGCACACAGCCCTGGGGAGCACCAGTGCTCAGCCTGATGAAGTTTGAGATGTTGCTGCCAACTTGGACTGAATGGGGGTCTTTCTGTTAAGAAGACCTAGATCCAGTTCCAGAGCGGGGTATTGAGCCCCAATGAGGACAGATTGAGGACCAACCTCTGGGGGATGATCGTGTTAAATGCTGAGCTGAAATCAATGAACAACATCCTGGGATATGAGACATCATTTTCTAGGTGGGACAGGATGGAGTGGAGGGCCGAGGCTATGGCATCATCAGTGGACCAGTGAAAGTGGTAGGTGAACTGGAAAGGGTCCAATGCAACTGGAAGGTGGAGTTTTAAACAATACATTACCAGCCCCTCAAAGCACTTCATGATTTTTGAAGTCAGGGCCAGTGCCTGGTAATCGTTCTCAGCCAGTTACTGTAGCTGTCTTGGGCACTGGAATGATGAAGGCTGCCTTGAAACCTGCAGGGACAGTGAACTGTCTCAAAGAGATATTAAGGATGTTAGCTGGGCTGCACAATCTCTCAGCATCTGATCAGGTATGTTATCTGGCCCTGCACCTTTGTGTGGGTTTACCCTGGCTAGGGTTCTCCTCACTGTGGCTGTGGCCAGACTGCATACCTGTTCCTCAGGGATAAGAGGGGCCTTGATGTCACAAAGACAGCACCCCAAACCCGAAGCAATGCATGAACCTCTGCAGTCAGCCATGGTTTCTAGTTTGCCCTGGCAGTGTAGAACTTAATTGCAGTAACATTCTTAATGCTTTTTCACAGCATGCACAACTCAATTGTGTGAGCGTTGCACACAGTCTCGCGAGCATAATCCCCATAACACACTGCAAAGCACATAATAGTGCAAATGGGAGAGGGAGGGGTAGAAACTTCATGATTCATCCCGTATGACTGACAAGTGTTCATTACATTACTAGGTGTAGGGAAGAAGAATCAAGAAGGATTCCCATCAGGAAGAGTTTGGGAGAGGTGGCTGAAGTACAATATAGTGAGAAAATCCAAATCAAACAGCACTGGTGCAAATCTGAGATAAGAACAAAAAAATGCTGGCAAAAATCAGCAGATCAGGCAGTATCTGTGGATAGAGTCTTTAGTGAGCTCACAATGTAGACATTTGCAATTAGCACAAGACCTAGTCTAACTTAGGTGCAGTAATGAACCTAATTTAACCAATTTCCCCCAGGATCAATAAAGTATGACTACGACTATGACTAATGAGGAGGTTAACCTTTGAGACAAAATCACAAACCCATAAGGGAGATGCAAAGGGGAGATGGCAGCACGACGCAACGTGTAGCCTCTCCAGTGAAATGATATCATATTTGTTAAATAGGGGCTGTGCACAATTCATATTTGATGGAGACAGCCGTGAGAAGCACGGAGGAACATCTGGAGAAACTTCTGAAATGCCCAGATCTCTGCCGCTGCTACTGTGTGATCGAGAATCTCCAGAGGGAAGTCTCCAAATCCTTGGCTTTGCCTGCTGCTGGCGGCCGGGGCTGGAGTCGAAGCGCTCAGCAGAGATGCTGCTTGGTGCTCGGTGTCGGAGGCTCGAAGTTTTCGGACGACTCAGAGTCAGACTGTGGTCGGGCATGGCAGGGAGAGTTTTCTTCCTTCTCCCGTCTATGTGAGATGTGGGACTTTCGAGAGACTTTGAACTTTTTTTACCGCGCCCATGGCCTGTTCTTCATCAAATTACGGTATTGGTTGCACTGTTGTAACCATATGTTATAATTATGTGGCTTTTATCAGTTTTTCAGTCTTGGTCTGTCTTGTGTTTCTGTGATATCACACCGGAGGAATATTGTATCATTTCTTAATGCATGCATTACTAAACGACAACAAAAGAGGACTGCGTGTCCTCATAATCTAAAAATGTAAAAACTTATAGAAGTCAAGAAATAGCATGAAGGTGTTTCTAACCATTACCATAAAATCACTGAACAGAAACCTTCCTATGCAATAAATTTTCTGTATACAAAGCCACACTTCAAAAAAAATTAAGATGAAGTTTCCATAAAAAATAAAATGTAAATATTTTAAAAAACATCTGAAAGGTTTGTGGATTTATGTACTGAAAGGCTCTGTCTGTAGTATCATATCTGGCAATTCAAAGAAAAAGATGTCAACTCAAGGAATTGCAACGATATAACTTGAACTTGAAATTATATACAGGAAAATAAACTTTCCCCCAAAATGCTGCAGTACTAAAAATATGCTTTATCAACTAAATCTCTTTCAACATTTGACAGCACAATGCTGATAACATCTGTAGGCTTACAGCCTACTGTAAAAGGCACAAAAGTTATTCACTTTACATTCATTTTTTACCTAGCATGACGTTATCGCTTCTAGTCAAAACTTTCTGTTATTTGTATTTGATGTTAACAGGATTCTCACGTTCTAACTGGCTAACAAAAAATCCTTGCTATCTACTTCTTTTTAAAAAAAGCCTTACAAATTCTACAATCCTAGAAGCTACAATTAAGTATGAGATAACAGGACATGTCAAACTTATCAACAGGTTCAGACAAAGTCAACATAGATTTCTAAAATGGTGTTGTACAAACCAGATCTGTTGAGGTTGCATCTGATGGAATAAATAAGGGAGAGTCTATTTACGTAGTGAACTTGGACTTTTAGATAGTTTTTGTTAAAGTCTCAGAGAAGTCAGCGTACAAAATTAAAGCACATGCCACTGGAAGTAGTACACTAGCTTGGAGTGAAAACTGTTTTGACAGACAGTTGGATTAATTGGGTTTCTTTCAGGGTAGTGGGCAGTGACCAGGTGAAGAACAGTGCTTTGCCCTCTGCTGTTCTAATTACATGTCAATACTCTGGCTGACGAGATGGTACTTACTACTTCAAAGTTTGCCAATGATGTTTGCCAATGTGGGATTATGAGCAGTGAGGAGGACACGAAGAGGATTCAAGGCAACTTATAGACAAATTGAGCAAGTTAGTAAAAATATAGCAAATGGAGCATAACACGATAAATGCAGAGTTGACCATTTCAATAATTAAATATCAAAGCAGTGTAGTATCTAGTGTTAGATTGAGAAGTGTTGATGTACAGATAGACCTGGGTGTTCATGTGCGCCAGTTAATCTCAACAAGCATGCAGCTGGTCTTGGGGATTGGTATGGTTAGAGGTGTGGCCATTGTCAATTACTGATGTGATTAGGAAACAATTATTCAATGCCTTGGTGAGATCAAACCCAGCATATTTCTACCTAGAAAAGGATAAACTTACTATCAGGCTCACCAAATTGATTTCAGGGACAGCCAGGTAGCCCATTGAGGAGAGATTGCACAAAATGTCATTCTTTTCCATAGACGCTGCCTGACTTGATGAGTTCCTCCAGCATTTTGTGTGTGTTGCTTTGGATTTTCGCATGAGATTAAGTTGGCTAGTTTTGCATACACAACAGTTTAGAAGAATGAGAAGGCATCAAAATGAAGCTTGATGGAGCTAAACAGACTGGGTGTGGGGAGTACATTTCTGCTGTCTAAGCTGTCTGGAATAAGGATCCTTCTGCAAGTAATCAATGACTGTTATAAAGGAAAATGTTATTCACAAATAAGTGTAAATGCATAGAAATCACTAGCAATGAGGGCCATAGAGGACAAATTGGTGAATATTCTTGAGGAGGAGGTAGAATTCTATACACACCATACACCAAGCAGTATAGGAAGAGAATAGGAATATGACATTCAGATGAGCAAACAGTCATGATGTTATATGCCTCTTTCTGCTCCTTTTTCTATGTTTTTAAGTTGGAATTTCTTAATTATGGAAAGCAGAGTGCAGCTACACACCATTAGTGGTTATCAGCATTTGTCTTATTATTGTTAGAATATAAGAAAGAGAGCATATCACCTTTTAAGTTTATCCTTAAGCTCATAAGTTAACAGTGTGTAGCACTATTTTATTCTCGGAATAAAATTAGTCAATCTGTGATACACGGAAAATTAATGAAGGGAATATCCTTTCGGGAAGAGGTTGAGTAAAACTGGCTTTTCCTGTAGAAAAATAGAATGAAACGTGATTGTTTTAGGGCAAGAAATTCTTCAAAGGTTTGACATGGATGGACTAGTCCTAGTTACTATGCAATTCACAGAAATCATTAAAGGAGGCAGATTTTACTCAGCCTTTCTTCAAAGGACAGCCCCTTCATATCGCCCATCAATTTTGAAAATATGTACTACCCTGATTCTATCAGAAGGATGTACTTCCTGAGAAGTGAAGAGAAAAACAAAGCACTCCAAATGATAACTCATTAAAGTCCTTACAATCTTAGCAATACTTCCCCATTTTTGTTTTCCAAATATCTTTACAATAAAGTGTAACATACCGTGTCGCAATTGCTGAAGGCTTATTTAGTGTCTCTCAAACAGACATAACAACCCAAACCAAGGTTTACTTGTTTTCCACCACTGTAATATGATTCTCCTTTCCTAATTTTCATACTAATGACTTAACTTCACATTGTACTCATGTACCACCTCCTTAATTTGTCTTTCTGGCCTTGTATGCTTCATGTACCCTCTTCACTTAGCACTTACTCTTCAAGCTTTCATTCCACAACAAATCTAGGCACATTACGCCCTGTAATTTGAGCTGCATCATAAATGCAAATCATGGGTATTTAATTGGATGGATTAATAGATGGGATAGATGTTGTACTGCAAGAAATTATATACTCTACTTGTTTTCATTCTTTACTAGTTAAAGCTTACTCCATGCTCAATTATTTTGCTGAGGTTTAATTAAAATAAGGGAGAAGGGCTCCCTTTTCAAAGAAAGGGGCTTCTGTTCCTCCACCACCAACACTGCCCTCAACCGCATTTCTTCCATTTCACATTTGTCTGCTCTTACCCCATCCTCCCTCCACCCTATCAGGGATAGGGTTCCTCTTCTCCTCACCTACCATCTCACTAGCCTCCGTGTCCAGCACATAATTCTCCGAAACTTCCACCATCTCCAATGGGAACCCACCACTAAGCATATCTTTCCCTCCCCCTCACTTTCTGCTTTTTGCAAGGATCACTCTCTACGCGACTCCCTTTTCCATTTGTCCCTTAGGCTGACGGATCAACACCTTACATCCTGTGTGGGTAGCCTCCAACCAGATGGCATGAACATCGATTTCTCGAACTTCTGGTAATGCCCCCCATCCCCCCTTTCTCCTTCACCATTCCCCATCCCATTTTCCCTCACTCACCTTATCTCCTTGCCTGCCCATCGCCTCCCTCTGGCGCTCCTCCCCCCTTTTCTTTCTTCTATGGCCTTCTGTCTCTTCCACCAATTTACTTCCGAGATAGATAACTTCATCCCTCCCACTTCAGGTTTCACCTATCACCTTGTGGTTCTCTTTCCCCTCCCCCCACCTTTTAAAGCTACTCCTCAGCTTTTTACCCTCCAGTCCTGCTGAAGGGTTTTGGCCTGAAATGTAACTGTTCTCTTTTCCATAGATGCCTCCAGCAGTTGGTGTGTGTTGCTTGGATTTCCAGTATATGCAGATTTTCTCTTGTTTTTAAATCAAATCTTCTACCCACCTTCGTCCATCCTGGAAATTTAAGGAAAGTATCTTGAGGTAGGTCAGGAATGCCACTTGGAATCACAAAGGAACCCAAGTAAAAGGACGGCACATTGATATTGGCTGTAGAAGTTAGCCCTGGAAGATTCTGCTGCTTATTCAAGAGGCCCTTCGATATGGCTTCATCAATATTTAACGAGTAGACAGTCCAGTTAGTCAGGATTGTTGAAGCCAGAGTAAGATTTGTCACCAGCCCCTGTGGAATTTGAAAATGATACAGTAGGTGATCTGGCCATCATGGCTGATGCCTCTTTGCTATGCCACTAAAGTACCAGGCAAACTAAGACAAAATATATCAAAGGAATGACCATATTACAATCAATACACTTAAGAGCAAGAATAAAAGAAAATAACATAATTGAAGACTGGGACATCTCCAGGATCTGATTTTTACCATCCCAACCCACTGAGAGTGGGTCAGGAAATTGCAAAAGCTTTAGTCATAATACAAATTTCAAGTTGTATCTGGATACATGCTTTGATAATAAATGAACTTTTGACACTCTTCCAAATTCCGATAGATTATCACTCCCGGAATTGTCCCTGCTGAAATTGAAAATTGTTTAACCACGTTATTTCAGAAGGCTTGAAGGAGAAACTGGGAAATGAGATCAAATTTTGTCATTAGGTTAACAGAATTCTCATTTCAGAGTGAGTAAGGACCTAAAAAAATAATGAACACTAAGGAAAGAAATAGATTGATCAATGAGAGTCAGATTGGATTCTGAAGAGCGAATCAGGAGTATTTATTTTTCAGATACTGAATTCCACAAGTCATTCATAAAATTTTCACAGTTGAGACAGTTAACATAAAAGAAACACACTTAGAATTGGAAACACCTTATTGAGATGCACAGGAAAAAGAGTAGGAGATCAGAGTCGAAGAATAGGGATGAATGACTCCAGTTGCTAGAAACTGGTATCGAGGCAGCAGCTTTCCAAGATACTCATCAATAGCTCAGACAATGAATAAGAGAGGCATATATTCCATTAGTTATTCTTACGCTGTAAGAAACTGGGTAGATGCGAGCAGAAAGTTGCAATGTAATATCAGTTGGCAAGCAAGTAAGCAAAGCAATAGCAAAAGGAATTGTGTGTGGTGAAGGCACTTGAGTATCTTTGGATCTTCAATACATCTTTTCGAAGTAGTGTGAAGTTGATAATTAAGAACATAGAGCATAGAACAAGTATAGAACAGGAACAGACCCTTTGGACCACAATGTTGTGCTGCACCAATTAAGTAATCAAATAGCTAACTAAACTAATGTCTTCTGTCTACACAATGTCCATATCCTTCCATTTTCCTCACATTCAGGTGTCTATCTATGGAACATAGAATTGTAGAAGAGCATGGATTATCTGGGATTGATACAGGGTGTTGACCCAAAACATTGACTATTCTCTCCACTTACCCCCCCACTGACACTTCTCGACCTGCTGAGCTCTGACAGCAGGTTTTTAGCTTCTATCTAATCCCAAAGCCCTTTTTGTATTATATTGCAATATAAAACATCCCAAAAAAAAGCTTTGCTGTCAGAAAGTAAATGGTTACATTAAAACTCCAGACAAGGTGGTTCACAGATGGAACAGCAAAGCTCTATGAAAATCTGCCTACTCTCTTAATCTCAATAAAATGAAAAGGGAGCCTGAATCGGTTAATGATGTTTCCCTTCAGCTAGACATTGCTTAACCGTAGGGATTTTATCATCAGAGTTAATCACACACAATCACTGATAATAACATTACATAATACATTACAATTCAAAAGTTCAAAGTAAACTATCAGAGTACATGCGTGTCACCACATACAACCCTGAGATTCTTTTCCCTGCGAGCATACTTAGTAAATCTATAAATTAGCAACTGTAAACAGGATCAATAAATAACAAACTGTGGAAGTACAAATATAAATAAATAGCAATAAATAATAAGAGCATGAAATAACAAGATAAAGAGTCCTTAAAGTGAGACCATCGGTTGTGGGAACACCGGAAATAGAATGAGTGCAGTTACTCCATTTTGTTCAAGAGCCTGATGGTTGTGGGGTTGGAACTGTTCTTGAGCCTGGTGGTGTGAGTCCTGAGGCACTTGTACCTTCTACCTGATGGCAACAGTGAGAAAAGAGCTTGGCCTGGACGGTGAGGTTCTTTGAAGATGGGTGCTGCTTTTCTACAGCTACATTTCATGTAGGTGTGCTCAATGGTTCAACCAGCCTACACCCATCCAGATAGTCCCGATATCTGACTGAACCCCACCCGCCCCCCCATGAACCCACCCAACTGCTTCTTAAATGATCAGAATCAAGTTTAATATCACTAGCATATATATAGAAACATAGAAAATAGGTGCAGGAGTAGGCCATTCGGCCCTTTGAGCCTGCACCGCCATTTATTATGATCATGGCTGATCATCCAACTCAGAACCCCGCCCCAGCCTTCCCTCCATACCCCCTGATCCCCGTAGCCACAAGGGCCATATCTAACTCCCTCTTAAATATAGCCAATGTACTGGCCTCAACTGCTTCCTGTGGCAGAGAATTCCACAGATTCACCACTCTCTGTGTGAAGAAGTTTTTCCTCATCTCGGTTCTAAAAGGCTTCCCCTTTATCCTCAAACTGTGACCCCTTGTTCTGGACTTCCCCAACATCGGGAACAATCTTCCTGCATCTAGCCTGTCCAATCCCTTTAGGATTTTATACATTTCAATCAGATCCCCCCCTCAATCTTCTAAATTCCAACGAGTACAAGCCCAGTTTATCCAGTCTTTCTTCATATGAAAGTCCTGCCATCCCAGGAATCAATCTGGTGAGCCTTCTTTGTACTCCCTCTATGGCAAGGATGTCTTTCCTCAGATTAGGGGACCAAAACTGCACACAATACTCCAGGTGTGGTCTCACCAAGGCCTTGTACAACTGCAGTAGTACCTCCCTGCTCCTGTACTCGAATCCTCTCGCTATAAATGCCAGCATACCATTCGCCTTTTTCACCGCCTGCTGTCCCTGCATGCCCACTTTCAATGAATGGTGTATAATGACACCCAGGTCTCGTTGCACCTCCCCTTTTCCTAATCGGCCACCATTCAGATAATAATCTGTTTTCCTATTTTTGCCACCAAAGTGGATAACTTCACATTTATCCACATTAAATTGCATCTGCCATGAATTTGCCCACTCACCCAACCTATCCAAGTCACTCTGCATCCTCTTAGCATCCTCCTCACAGCTAACACTGCCACCCAGCTTCGTGTCATCCGCAAATTTGGAGATGCTGCATTTAATTCCCTCATCCAAGTCATTAATATATATTGTAAACAACTGGGGTCCCAGCACTGAGCCTTGCGGTACCCCACTAGTCACCGCCTGCCATTCTGAAAAGGTCCCGTTTATTCCCACTCTTTGCTTCCTGTCTGCTAACTAATTCTCCATCCACATCAATACCTTACCCCCAATACCATGTGCTTGAAGTTTGCACACTAATCTCCTGTGTGGGACCTTGTCAAAAGCCTTTTGAAAATCCAAATATACCACATCCACTGGTTCTCTCCTATCCACTCTACTAGTTACATCCTCAAAAAATTCAATGAGATTCGTCAGACATGATTTTCCTTTCACAAATCCATGTTGACTTTGTCCGATGATTTCACCGCTTTCCAAATGTGCTGTTATCACATCTTTGATAACTGACTCCAGCAGTTTCCCCACCACCGACGTTAGGCTAACCGGTCTATAATTCCCCGGTTTCTCTCTCCCTCCTTTTTTTAAAAAGTGGGGTTACATTAGTCACCCTCCAATCCTCAGGAACTAGTCCAGAATCTAACGAGTTTTGAAAAATTATCACTAATGCATCCACTATTTCTTGGGCTACTTCCTTAAGCACTCTAGGATGCAGACCATCTGGCCCTGGGGATTTATCTGCCTTCAATCCCTTCAATTTACCTAACACCACTTCCCTACTAACATGTATTTCGCTCAGTTCCTCCATCTCACTGGACCCTCTGTCCCCTACTATTTCTGGAAGATTATTTATGTCCTCCTTAGTGAAGACAGAACCAAAGTAATTATTCAATTGGTCTGCCATGTCCTTGCTCCCCATAATCAATTCACCTGTTTCTGTCCGTAGGGGACCTACATTTGTCTTTACCAGTCTTTTCCTTTTTACATACCTATAAAAGCTTTTACAGTCAATTTTTATGTTCCCTGCCAGTTTTCTCTCATAATCTTTTTTCCCCTTCCTAATTAAGCCCTTTGTCCTCCTCCGCTGAACTCTGAATTTCTCCCAGTCTTCAGGTGAGCCACTTTCTCTGGCTAATTTGTATGCTTCTTCTTTGGAATTGATACTATCCCTAATTTCTCTTGTCAGCCACGGGTGCACTACCTTCCTTGATTTCTTCTTTTGCCAAACTGGGATGAACAATTGTTGTAGTTCATCCATGCAACCTTTAAATGCTTGCCATTGCATATCCACCGTCAATCCTTTAAGTGTCATTTGCCAGTCTATCTTAGCTAATTCACGTCTCATACCTTCAAAGTTACCCCTCTTTAAGTTCAGAACCTTTGTTTCTGAATTAACTATGTCACTCTCCATCTTAATGAAGAATTCCACCATATTATGGTCACTCTTACCCAAGGGGCCTCTCACGACAAGATTGCTAATTAACCCTTCCTCATTGCTCAAAACCCAGTCCAGAATAGCCTGCTCTCTGGTTGGTTGCTCGACATGTTGGTTCAAAAAACCATCCCGCATACATTCCAAGAAATCCTCTTCCTCAGCACCTTTACCAACTTGGTTCACCCAATCTACATGTAGATTGAAATCACCCATTATAACTGCTGTATATGTATATATACATACATAAAATAAATAAGTACTTTATACTTTATTGTCACCAAACAATTGATACTAGAACATGCAATCATTACAGCGAAATTTTATTCTGCGCTTCCCGCTCCCTGGATTACAAATATTAAATATTAAAAATAGTAAAAATAGTAAAAATTAGTAAATATTTAAAAAAATGATATATCATAAATAGAAAATAGAAAAATGGGAAGTAAGGTAGTGCAAAAAAACCGAGGGGCAGGTCCAGATATTTGGAGAGTACGGCCCACCTCAAAGTGCCCCAGACGCTTCCCTGGAGCAACCACCATAAAGTCCCGTTGGTGGCCATCCACAGTTGCCGGAAGTGAGGCCTCCGCCACTGACCTCGAAAATCGAGCCCGAGGCTTGACTGGAGCGGAGGCCTCCGCAACTGTGACTCGGCTTAAGGGCTTGTTTCAGCAAGGAGCCCGGCCATCCGGATTAAGTGTCAGCTTCGGGGCCCGACCCAATCGACAGCCCGGGCCCCCGGCAGCTGGAAGTGGCAGCAGAGCCTCCCCCGTTACTCGGCCCGACCCGGAGCACAGGATGACGCGATCCGCCGATCGATTCCCACGGGATGCATCCACCAACATCAAAGAGCTGACAACAACACACTGCATCGATGGAGACCTGGAAAGATGCACTACTTACCAAGGAAGCGTGGGAAGAGAGCTGGGCTGCTGGTCAGATTGAAGCTGAGGGGCTTCAGGGTCCCTATGCCCACCATCCTACTGGCTAATGTGCAAGCCATAGAGAACAAGGTGGATGATCTTAAAGGGAGACTCACCTACTGCAGGGAGATGCAGAACTGCTGTGTATTCTGTTTCACCGAGACCTGGCTCTCCCCACCACCCGCAACTGTGCCATCTGACGGAAGGGATTTTCGATCCATCGGATGGACCGCATAGCGTCTTTGGGCAAGACGAGGGGAGGTGGTGTCTGCCTACTGATCAACACTGGGTGGTGCTCGGACACAGTGGCACTGACAAGCTCCTGCAGCCCGGACCTGGAACACCTGTCAGTGAAGTGTCCTCCCTACTACCTGCCACGGGAATTCACCTCAGTCATACTGACAGTGGTCAACATTCCCCCCAGGCGGATGTGGAGTGTGCGCTGAACATACTGCATGCCAATATCAGTGAACTTGAGACCAGGTATCCGGAGGCTTTGCTCATTACAGCCGGGGACTTTAACCTGGCCAACCTCAGAAAGACGCTGCCAAAGTTATAATAACATGTCTCCTGCCTCACTAGAGGCCCGAATATACTTGACCACTGCTACACAGTAGTCAAGGATGCCTACCGTTCTGTCCCACGACCTCACTTTGGAAAATTGGACCATCAGGCCGTACTCCTCCCGGCTTACAAACAGAAACTGAAGTTTAGAAAACTTTAGTTTTCTCAGGAAGTAAAGGTGCTGGTGGGCCTTCTTCGCAGTGAACTCTGCTTGGTTAGACCAAGTCAGGTCATTTGTGATATTGACCCCAAGGAAAAAGCTTTTGACCTGTTCCACTTGCGCACCACCGATGTAAATTGGGTCGTGCGGTCTGCTATGCCATCTGAAATCAACAACCAATTCCTTCGTCTTGCTAACGTTGGGGGATAGGTTATTGTCTTCGCACCATGCCAGCAGGTTCTTAATTTCCTCCCTGTACTCAAACTCATCATTACCCGAGATACGGCCTACAATTGCTGTGTCATCAGCAAACTTATATATTGAGTTTGATGGAAACTTGGCTACACAATCATGGGTGTACAGCGAGTACAGCAGGGGGCTGAGTACACAGCCTTGTGGGGCACCGGTGCTCAGAGTGATTGTTCCCTATTTTTACAGCCTGGGTCCTGTCTGTGAGGAAGTCGAAGATCCAGCTGCAGATCTGAGTGCTAAGGCCCAGGATCCGAAGCTTATTTGGAATGATGGTATTAAAGGCAGAGCTGTCGTCAATGAAAAGGAGCCTTACATATGCGTCTTTATTCTCCAGGTGTTCTAAGGAGGAATGTAGGGCCAGAGAGATGGCATCTGCTGTTGACCTGTTGCTCCAGTAGGCGAATTGCAAAGCGTCGAGGTTGACCTGTAGGCTGTGGTTGATGTGTGCCATAACCAACCTCTCGAAGCACTTCATAGCAATTGACGTCAGAGCCACAGGTCGATAGTCATTCAGGCATGCCACCTTGCTCTTCTTCGGCACTGAGATTATCATTGCCTTCTTAAAACACGAGGGGATCTTAGACTGAAGCAAGGAACAGTTGAAGATGTCAGCAAACACTCCAGCTAGCTCACTTGCACAGGCCTGGAGATCCTGTCCCAGGACGCCATCTAGGCCCGTCGCCTTCCTTGGATTTATCTTCAGGAAGGTCCTTCTAACATCCTCCTCGGTGATGATGAATCTCGATGCCACCAGGTCCTGTTCATCCGGAGGGAGCGGGACGCTCCTCTTCTGTTCGAATCTTGCATAGAATACGTTAAGTTCGTCAGGAAGAGAAGCGCCACAGTTATTGATATTCCCAGCCTTTTCTTTGCGCCCAGTGATCTCATTTAGACCCTGCCATAGTCTACTGGCATCCCTCTGGTTAGCCTGGGCTTCCAACTTGGCTCAATATTGCCTCTTGGCGCCCTTATTGGCTTTCTGGAGTTCACGCCTGGATTCCATGTAGCGACTGGTATCCCCGAACCTAAAAGCCGCAGCTCTACCCTTTAAAAGGGACTTGACTGTATAATTCATCCAAGGTTTCTGGTTAGGGAATACCCAGATCGTCTTGCGAGACACACAGTCCTCCATGCATTTCCAAATAAAGTCCGTGACAGCTGAGGCATACTCATGGAGGTTAGCTGCCGAGTCCTTGAATACTAACCAGTCCACCGATTCAAAGCAGTCACGGAGGACCTCATCTGTTTCCTCCGTTCAACGCGACACTACTTTTGACACCGTGACCTCCCGCTTCAGTTTCTGTTTGTAAGCCGGGAGGAGGAGTACGGCCTGATGGTCCGATTTTCCGAAGTGAGGTCGTGGGACGGAACGGTAGGCATCCTTGACTACTGTGTAGCAGTGGTCAAGTATATTCGGGCCTCTAGTGGGGCAGGAGACATGTTGGTATAACTTTGGCAGTGCCTTCCTGAGGTTGGCCTGGTTAAAGTCCCCGGCTGTAACGAGCAAAGCCTCCGGATACCTGGTCTCAAGTTCACTAATGTTGGCATATAGTATGTTCAGAGCACACTCCACGTCTGCCTGAGGGGGAATGTAGACCGCTGTCAGTATGACCGAGGTGAATTCCCGTGGCAGATAGTAGGGACGACACTTCACCGACAGGTGTTCCAGGTCCGGGCTGCAGGAGCTTGTCAGTGCCACTGTGTCCGAGCACCACCCAGTGTTGATCAGTAGGCAGACACCACCTCCCTTCATCTTGCCCAAAGACACCGTGCAGTCCATCCGATGGATCGAAAATCCCTCCAGTCGGATGGCACATTCGGGGGTGGCAGGGGAGAGCCAGGTTTTGGTGAAACAGAATGCACAGCAGTTCTGCATCTCCCTTTTAAGATCACCACCTTGTTCTCGATAGCTTGCACATTAGCTAGTAGGATGGTGGGCATAGGGACCCTGAAGCCCCTCAGCTTCAATCTGACCAGCAGCCCAGCTCTTTTCCCACGCTTCCTCGGTAAATAGTGCATCTTTCCAGGTTTCCATTGATGCAGAGTGTTGTTTTCAGCTCCTTGAGGTTGGTGGACACGTCCTGCGGGGATCGATCGCGGGGAAGTAGTGCAAAGGAGAGGGGGGAAAGTGAGATAGTGTACATGGATTCATTGTCAAATCAGAAATCTGGTGGCAGAGGGGAAGAAACTGTTCCTAAAATACTGAGTGTGTGTTTTCAGGTGCCTATACCTCCTACCTGATGGTAGCAATGAGAAGGGGGCATGTCCTGGGTGAAGGCAGTCCTTAATGATACTAACATGCCTCTCTCAACTACTTCCACCTCACTATCAAGGACATCCTTAGAAGGCTGTGCCTCAAGAAAGCAGCATCCACCATTAAGGAACCTCACCATCTGGGACGTGTTCTTTTCTCATTATTACCATCATGGAAGGAGGGTACACGAGCTAGAGGATGCACACTCAATGCTTTAAGAACAGCTCTTTTCCCTCTGCCATTAGATTTCTGAACAGTCCATGAATGCATGAACACTCCCTCACTCTCTTTACTCTATTTATTTTATTTCTTACCATAAATTATAGCAATTGTTTACATCTTGCACTGTACTACTGCCACAAAACAACAAATTTCATGACATACAGTACGTCAGTGATAATAAACCAGGCTGTGATTCCTCAGGCAGTTCATCCCACACACACCCACACCACACATATACACACACCACACACATGCACACACACCACACATATACACACACACACTCACACACCACACACACACACACCCACACACACCACACTCACACTCTCATACACACACACACCCACACACACCACACTCACACTCTCATACACACACACACCCACACACGCACTCTCTCATACACACACACACACACAGACACACACACACACACACACACACCTCTGCATATACAACGGTCCCATTTAAACCTTTCCCCTCTCAGCCTAAAAATATGCCACTCACATTTGTACTCCCCTATCTATTACCCCATACATATCTCTATACAAAATAAATATCTATACTAATGAAGTGGATTTCAACAAAACGGCTTGAGCACTACGGAAAACACATTGAGGGAAATATTGTTTATTCTTGGTTTACATAGACATACTGCCTAAATAACAAGAGGTGATTTAGAGAAGATTCAGTGTTTACAACAGGTCATCATCAAAACAGTTTGCAAATTCTCTCTCTACATTAGATTTTGAATTCCACCAACTTCCATTCGTCATGACGTGTTGGCAGACTTTTTCTATATATCTGGTGAGGCGTCTGATGGTAGTACCAGAAACTAAATCACAGTTCAATTGCGTGATTTCCAACACACTGTGGATTGTTCTGTGGAATTTATATCCTCTAGTCCTCCTCCTCAGTCATTCTCCTGATCTGGTTGAAAATGAGGATTAACTTAAATCTGATTTCTCTGACAGAATAACCAGCATTAGACAGGGTGAATAATAATTTTATTCTTTTGGAACTAATCCAACCAACTAGTGTCATGACTGGCCTTATCAACTGGATGTTATATTCTTGCACACTGATTTCAGAGAAGAGTTCAGAAATGGGGTCACAAGAGACTGCAGATGCTGGAACATGGAGCAACAAACAATCTACTGGAGCAATTGAGTGGCTCATACAGCATCTCTGGGAGAAATGGGATGCTGGCTTTGGGACATCAGATTTGTATTGAGATCTTGAATTTCTACATTTTCTCCTGATCCTCTGCCACAATTCTAGCAAGGTGTGCAAATTTGAATCGTTGAAAACTGAGAGTGACTATGCTGTAACATCGTAATTGTTTCCCAATTTGAATTAACTGACTGAATTTTACGAGCATTGTTTTCACAATATATTCAAAATGTTCAAGTTTTGGTGAAAAAAATGGATCAGAGATGCAGATAAGGGTTGGACTGACTTAATTTAGACAAGTTATACTAAATTTCTCAGATTTAACATAATATTTTATTTTTTCAAATAAGAACTAAAATGTTGGAAAAAGTCGGCATGCCAAGTACATCTACTTCAGTGACGAGAAAAAGTTAACATTTCAGGTCAATGGCCTCCATCATAACTAAGAGATCCTGGAGATAAAGCACTGATGAATCAGGTGAGGATGCTTGGTCATTCACTTACAACGTTTCCAACCATCTTCCTCTGTGAAATGTATCACTCCAAATGGAAACATTAATTCTTCTCCTCTTTTCACAGATGCTGTCTGACCTAACAGGTTTCATTTCAAACTCCCAGTGGTGGGACATAAACTTGTTCCTGTTGTTTCCTGTACACTGAGGTTCAAGATAGCATAGAGCAAAGGTAATTTGCTTCTCATAAATGACTATCTGCAATTGGCAATAACATGTTTCTCAATAATCTGAGGTTATCCCAATTGCACGCATACCCTTCTTTACGTGATACTGTTTTTCAACATATTGGTTGACCTCTCATACACTAAAGATAAACTCTTGGTCTCCTAATCTACCTCAAAGTGGCCTTTGCATGTAATTTGTTTAACAGCATTGCTTTTTTTCTGTAGCTGCTACACTATATTCTGCATTCTACATCCTGTTTTCATTTTCCTCCCTCGATGTACTTCCGTTGTGTTATTGAATGATCTAGTATGGAAACAGGCCCTTCAGCCCAACTAGTCCTTGCCAACCACAGCATCCTCCCTGCATCCTCTCCCTATAACTCTGGCCTTCTAGTCCAGACAGCATCCTTGTAAATTTCTTCTGCATCTTCTCCAGCTTGACAGTGTCTACCCTATAAAAGAGCGACCAAAACACAAAAATATTCCGAATGCTATCTCACCAATGACTAGATAAATGCACCACAAAGCCCCTATTCCTAAATTTGATGCCTTATTACTGAAGGCCAGAATGCTAAACACTTTCTTCACCATCCTGTCTACCTGTGTAGCTACTTCCAGCAAATCTCCACTCCCAGATCCCTCTGCTCCACCACACTCATCATTGCTATGCCAATCACTGCCTAGGCCCCACCCTGGTTTGAATGTCCAAAATGCATCACTACACATTCATCTAAGTGTCTTTCCACAGCCCATCTCCCTAACTAATCAAGATCTCTTTTCAATTCATTGCAACCTGCTTCACTATCAATAGCTCTCCTAATTTAGAATTATCAACAAACTTGCTAATCAGCCATTTACATTTACATCCAAATCATTTACGTAAATAATGAATAATTGAGGTCCCAACACTGATCAATGGGACATGGCACGGCTTCCAAGTCAAAGAATCGATCTTTAAGCCTGATTTATACTTCTGCGTCAACGCGTCGCCACATACCCTACGCAAAGCCGACGCAGAACCCCACGCGAGAGCCTGCGTTGCTGGGACGCGCACCTCTCCCAAAATGTAACCATGTGTCGCAGCAACGCCGACCGTAAGAACAGTGATTGGTCCGTTTGGTAGCATCGCATTTCATCCTACGCTGCAATAGCTTCCCATTGGGCGACTGAAGGGCAAGGAAGGAACTCTGGCTGCAATGCTTTCCATAAAGCTTTACAGACCTCCAAAATTATGGAGGACACATTTCACTTTTATGAAAAAAGACGCTCACTTCTTGTTTACCCCAAGAAAGACTACCATGACCATGAAGTCTTGCGCGGGCAGGTGAGTGCGCATGCATGACGTGCGCGCATCGCAAAGCGACGCAGACACACCAACGCACAAGTATAAATGCTCACAACGCATGTAGGCCACTTGCGGAGGTTACAGCGTCCAGTTAACGTAGAAGTATAAATCAGGCTTTAACCAACACCAACTGCTTCCTACTTCAAGTCAATTCTGAATACACCTCAGTAGCTCCCCTGAATCCCACGCAGCCTAATCTTCCAAGTCAGTACGCCATGTGGGACTTTGTCAAAGTCCACACAGAATTCACCATCACCTTCGTTACCTCTTTGAAAACTCCAAAAGATTCATCTGACATGACATCCCAGGCAAAAATAAAAAAACATGCCAACATTCCTGATCAGGCCTTGACTATCCAAATGATGGTAGATCTTGCCAACAGAGTTCCATCCAGTACTTCCCTAGGTCTGAAGTCAGACTTATCGAACTGCCAGACTCAACAGACAGTTTGATCTGCTGATATATTCAGCTTTTTCTGTTTTCATTTCAAACTTACAACATCAACCCTGGGAATTTATATACCTAAAAGTACTTCAAGGTTGCAAATACCTCCTTCTTCATATGCTCCAAGACCTCACTATTCATAACCATCTTTCCTTTAGCATCTGTCTATGGGACGATATGTTGGAATGGCATGCAAGCAAAACTTTTTTCATTCTATCTTGGTCTATGTGGCAATAGTCACATAGTCATACTTTATTGATCCCAGGGGAAATTGGTTTTCGTTACCATTACACCATAAATAATAAATAGTAATAGTACTATTAGTAAATAGCAATAGTCATAGAAATAATAAATAGTAATAGAATGGTAATAGAAAATAGTAATAAACAGTTAAATAGTAATATGTAAATTATGCCAGTAAATTATTAAATAAGTCCAGGACCAGCCTATCAGCTCAGGGTGTCTGATCCTCCAAGGGAGGAGTTGTAAAGTTTGATGGCCACAGGCAGGAATGACTTCCTATGACGCTCTGTGCTGCATCTCGGAGGAATGAGTCTCTGGCTGAATGTACTCCTGTGCCCACCCAGTACATTATGTAGTGGATGGGAGACATTGACCAAGATGGCATGCAACTTAGACAGCATCTTCTTTTCAGACACCACTGTGAGAGAGTCCAGTTCCATCCCCACAACATCACTGTCTTACGAATGAGTTTGTTGATTCTGTTGGTATCAATGTAAAACAATGCTAACCAGTAACACACATAAAAATTCTCTTCCTATAGATGCTGCCTAGCCTGCTACGTTCACCAGCAATTTTTGTGTGTGTTGCTTGAAATTCCAGCATCTGCAGATTTCCTCATGTTCACATTTTTAAATACTAACCAGTGCTATTTTAGTGCATATTCCGGAGGCGAGAGCCCCCAAATGCAAACAAAGGGATTGTAATGCACCTATTGATTGGCTGCACATAATCACCTCTGAATGATATGCAATACGAATAAAAATAAAATCAATCCTTTGTTTTATTAATCCTTCACCATCTTTCACCAATTTAAAACTGACTTGTTTTCTCACATTTTCAATTCTGATGAAAGGTCTTGATGAAATGTTATCTCCTGTTGTTCTGTACAGACACTCCTTATCATCTAATATATTCAGCATTTTCTGTTTTCACATCAAATTTTCACCATTAGCATTTTTTTTGCTTTTCACACCACCTTATCTTCTTCTAATCTCTTTATCTATGCCAGTGAGGATGAGATGCAATTTTACAAGTTGGAGTTTTCAACTTGTGCGAAAGGGCCTTCTGCTTGCAGTGAAGAGAGCGAGTCCTCACTGCATACGGGTGAATATAGGAAGGACTGATAAATCAAACCCCAGTCTGTTGTGTGCTGGAGCAGCAGGCTGAGGGTAGCAGACACCAACAGCATCAACAAACTCATTCATAAGGCCACATGATGTTGTAGGGATGGAACTGGACTCTCTGACGGTGGTGTCTGAAAAGAGGATGCTGTCCAAGTTGCATGCCAACTTGGACAATGTCTCCTGTCC
This sequence comes from Mobula birostris, assembly GCF_030028105.1. Classification (NCBI taxonomy): domain Eukaryota; kingdom Metazoa; phylum Chordata; class Chondrichthyes; order Myliobatiformes; family Myliobatidae; genus Mobula; species Mobula birostris. Next base: position 32,169,378 of record NC_092388.1, read on the forward strand.
ACTACATAATGTACTGGTTGGGCACAGGAGTACATTCAGCCAGAGACTCATTCCACCAAGATGCAACACAGAGCGTCATAGGAGGTCATTCCTGCCTGTGGCCATCAAACTTTACAACTCTTCCCTTGGAGGGTCAGACACCCTGAGCCAATAGGCTGGTCCTGGACTTATTTCTTGCCATAATTTACATATTACTATTTAACTATTTATGGTTTTATTACTATTTAATTTTTTATGGTGCAACAGTAATGAAAACCAATTTCCCCCGGGATCAATAAAGTATGACTATGACAATGACTAAAACTAGTTACTCATGTTCACCGCACAACACTTGTGATTTTTGATGCAACTCAGTTTTCATGCTTTCTTCTCCCCACAATTATTGCAATACGCTTGCTTAATCTTACCAAATTTAAGAGCAATAATAGTTGAAAATGACTTGACATGATACAAACAAGCAAATATTTAACATATTCACAAGGCATTCCTTTATTAGCCAATTTAACATGTTTTTAATCGAGCTGAGTGGGATTAAAGTCTTATGACTATTTCTACATTCACCTTAAAGCATCCAGAACCTTACAGAATTTGACATAAATGGAGCATTACAAGAGGCCCAAAAAAAAACCCCAAGTTCTCCAAAGTACCAGACATTAAAACTTTCTGGTGAGATGTTCCTAAAAATAAACTACCTTCTATGTCTAAGGTTGTCTTAAATTCAGTTTACTTCATCTCTGGTTTCTTCCATTAATTGAGTACAGGCTCAGCAATTTACTGTAACACCCTGGTTAAGATTTCTACTGCTATGCTGTGAGGTGTCAAAATGGTTGCTGTGATGTGTCTAGTGTGGTAGTGTAGTGGGTAGTGCTTGTCGCTCTCATTTTCAGCTTCCACTGCTGGTTAGCAGTATTGTGAAAAGGAGAGCTGAGTGTGCAAGTCTCTCCCTGCCAGTCCATAGCCTCTCCAACAACAAGTCTCATGCAGTTCCTCCTTGCTGGCAACACACAGAAACTGAACTCTTTTTGGACTCAGGCTGAACTACAGAGAATGGGGAGGTCTGGCCTCTGTACATGTGGCAGGCAGGGTCACCGGTATGTGGACACACCCTGGTTACGTGAACCAGATCCCCAGCTATGGGTAAGTAGCCCCACTACCTTGTGGGCAGCCTTGGAAAAGACGAAAGCTACGGGAATAAACCCAGATAACATATCCAGAACAGAGCCCCTAATACAGCTGGATGTCACTGAACATCCTTTGGGCAGCTCCTGCAGCCAAGTTGGTGCCGAACATATTGCTTCATAAGCTTTCCTTTGGACTGCACTGGTGAGGCCGGGAGGGGAATCTTGACAACTGGGCATCTCTGGATCTCCATATCTTCTGCCCAGGATTGGTATACTGATCATCAACACCCACTGTCCTTCGTGACAGATGGATGCCAACCAACAACCATTTTTATTTTAGCAATTTTCTGCAAAAGCAGTGTCCTGCTAATAAGAGTGTTTTGGCTTCGGCTAAAGATAAGGGGCTGAGTTGTCCAATTTAGCAATATGGTGTCAGCCAATCTGGATTGCCTTGATACATGTTGTAACTTTCTGCCCAGTGGGATATCATGGAACATTCAAGAGGGCTGCCAGGGATCAGATTTCTAGAGGACAGTAGTTTGGGGTGGAGTCTTATGGCAGGAGCTGCAGAGCAGGGCAAGAGGCAAGATACAGAATACCGCTCAAAGGAGACATCCTGTTGTAAGAGGTGCTTTGCGCAGACAGATGGTTCTAAGGAGGAAGTGCCAATACTCCTGAGTTAGCCTGGTTGCTCAAGATGGTCTTCAAGGGAAGTTTGAACAGTGACCGGTGTCTTTTACATAGTACATGGGTTCAGCGCGTGAATAAAGTGATACACCCAACAACTCTAGAAATAAGTTCCAATGTTTATGTGCACATTGGACTGGTTTAGCTGTAATGGGCTCCTTTATCTTCTTTTTCTTTTCCAGTTAACTGATAAATTTGAGAAATTAGTAAATATACTTTCTTTGTAATTTTATGCTGATGTACAAAGTCATTTCTTGGCAACCAATAATTGTGCGAGCAATATTTACATAGCATTCGCTGCCATCAATGTTCCTTCATCAGAATATCCTAACTTTCCCATTTGGTTGAACTCCAAATCATACCAACCCTAGTCGTATATTGCTTCTGAAAGGTGGCCTGTCCTAATGCCAAGGAGAACCATAGATTCTTCCAATTACAAAGATGAGCTACCACCACCACTCCTCCATCCCAATTTTCACTGAAACCCTGACAACAGGCCAGAGAAATCAGTGTTCTTCTCCTGGTATCTGTAGGGATTAAGGGCCCAGCAAATAAACTGTCATCTTCATGGTCTCAGGCAGAGCTACATCAATCATTAATAATCACCTTAAATGAATTTTTAGTGTAGCTCACTAATATATTCCCAAGACCATGTACAGATCTCTTCTGTCAGTTCTGCTTTAACAAATATGACTAGCAAAAAGCATGGATGAATTTCAGAACATGTCATTCTAGCTAGAGATGTGTCATTAAAAATTGCGAGCTTCACAGAACTTCTGATTTCATGGAATAAACAGGAATTTTAAAGGAAGTAGACAAGATTTTTTTTTTGAAGCAGTTCCATCGCTGCTGCATACCAAGAAGAATAAAATGTTTTTTGATCTCCAGAACAAGAGGAAGAATTGAATAAACTGAAGACTGCAATTCTCTTTTTAAAGTTTTTAAACACCTGTGTGGTTTGACTAACTATATCTCCATACACTGCTAGGGAATAACCAATGCACTGAGTTCCAGAGCAGGCATACCACAGGTATACTGAAAATTACATTTCACTTACCTTAAAATCATTGATGTATTTTCCAAAATTTATTCTACCCATGTTTTCAACTAACATGTCAAGCTGTGATCCAGATTGACCAGTGATGTTTATCAGGTTGACTTTATTTCTTTCCAGAATACCTTGAAATACCTAACGAACAAACATGGAATAAAACAAAAACATAGTTACATCGTAAGAACAAAACTCAGAAGGCAAAATGAAGAAGTGAAAAACTTGTGACATTTGGAACATCAAGTTTAAGTAATTTGCAAGAAACCAGAATCAAGTTTAGTTTTCAAATTGCAGGTTTTGTAAAAACATTTCTATTATGGTAGCAACTTCAGACACTCTAAAATAGCTGTTTGTATTAAAGCAATTGCGAACATCAACTATTCACAGTAACTACGTCGTTGACTCAGGCCTAGGGCACCCAGCAGGACTAAAAACAAAACCTGTCAAAGGGCGGATGAATTCTTTGTGAGTCAACGGCCACCTACTGTCTGTGTGAGGAGTGCTGCACCACAGTCTTTCGTTTCGCGCCTTGTAAGGCAAAAGGCAAAAAATTCACGGTAAATTTCCATGCAATTGTAAGTTTGTGATTTATATAGTCACTTTAATCCTATCAAATTGACCACAGCTGTCTACGTTTGTATCATTTGATGTAGCGTGGATGAAATTACCGCAGAGACAGAGTCACTAGTAGATACAAAGCAGCTTCTTTATTCGACACAACAAGCTACAGCAGGCATCTACATACCGAGACTCTTTCCGCAGAAAGGTCTGTTAGCTAAAAGTGGGCTCTATATTTATATGCTAAACACAAAGGCAATTGCTACTTAAAAAGTTACATACAAAATATCACACTATCCTTTTCTTCCGACGCCAACATGTCTGGGTTGGTATCTACAGTCTTTAGTTCAATCCACAATACATTTATTTGGCATTTTACGTGCTAACATAGAAGACAATTAATGTTTATAATGTATAGGTAATACTGTCTTCGAAACTACGGCATCAGGCACCAGAAGCATCTGGTATTTACACCTTTTAGGAAGCCCATTGTGGTGGACTCAATCCACAGTCCTTTGTCAAACAGTTAAAATAGAAGTCTGGTGGCCAAAGTCATTTAAGTGTAAACAAATCATCTACCCAAAAAATTCCACTCTAACATCATTCTTTCCGTGTTTCAGCTTTTACACAGCATTAGACACATTTCTAATAAGAGGAATTCCTTGTCCTAAACAAGAAGTCTTTCCGACTTTTATTTTGAGCAACACTCAATCCAATTATCTAACATCTCCAATCACATCTGCCCAAGTTACCCTGACACCTGTTAAGATTTGTTATCAGTGAAAATCATTCATTCAAAACTAAGGGGAGTTAATTGGAACAGCTGTATTCTTTTCCTATTAGATTCCTTCTTCTTCAACTCTTTACCTCATCCGCCTATCACTTCCCAGCTTCTTAATTCATCTCCCCTCACCCACCCACCCACCTTTCCCATCACGTAGGCTCACCTATCACCTGTCAGCTTGTACTCCTTCCTCACTCCTTACTTCTTACTCTGGCTTCTGACCCCTTCCTTTCCAGTCCTGATGAAGGGTCTCAGCCTGAAATTATCCCCCTCCATTGATGCTGCCTGACTTGCTGAGTTCCTCAAGTATTTTGTGTGTTTTGCTCAAGATTGCCAGCATTTGCAGGATCTCTTGTGGTTTTGGATTAGCTGTGTTTTGCTTTGTACATATATTGTTGTGATCTTTATATTCTATTTTTAAATACATATTACTTGAGCGAGTTTAAAAATACCATTGTGTTTATATTTCACTAGGTCTCATCCCATATTAGAACTCTGTAATCTTCAAACACCATCTTGTCAACTGTTTTCTGAACTAATTCTAGCTGGATTAAAACAATTGAAAGTGAACATAATAATAAATTGGGGCAGATATATGGAAAAGAAGACTGTACCTGTGAACAGAAACCTGAGCATAATGCCAAACTTGAGCTCCCTGTAATTGGTTTAAAATAGCCTAACTCAGGGAAAAGCAAGGGATTGACATTAAAGGAAAGTCCTTACTTGGGAGATGAGCAATGTGGTAATGCTACCTGTAGCCTTAGGCCAGAAACAATGAAAAGTGGACACAGACAAGCCAGATAAACTAGAACTAGCAGAATTGAGATACAATAGCATAGAAGTCATAATTAAAAAAAAGATAAGACCCTCATGATCAATTGTTTGACCAATAGGAGATCCCTTACTTTGGTACTTGGAGGAAGGCTCTGGCGGAGCACTGGTACAGCATTCGAAAACCTGGGTTGTTGGCCAAGGGCCAACATAATTTACATGGATACTTGTGTTGGTACAATAAGGTGCAAGTTTTGGATTAATTATGATCTCTGTGTTCATTTACTTAACCTACATTAGTGAGGCAAGGGTGAACATATGACTATAGATATTGATTTTATTTCTCCCCTTTCTCCTTAATCTCCTTTTGGTAAAGAAAAATCATCAACCAAATTAACCTGAATGTATGGTAACTTGAACAAACAAGCCTCTCCAATTTTATGAAATGATTTTGAAATGTCTTTTGAACAAAGTATTTATTTTTTACATAACTAATTGAAGAGCAGGAAACTCGAACTGACAAAGATAACACAAAAACAAGGCAGTAACAATGACAGAAATCTTAAATAAAAACAGAAGGTACCGGAATGCTTAACATATCCAGCCACACCTGTGGAGAAATAATTCAGAACAATGGTGCTTCGTTAGCCTGAAGGAAGCCTTAGAAGTTTCACAAAATTTATTGTAAGTATGGGACTAGAGATTCATTAGAAAAAAAACTGCAAGAAATAATGTGCAGATTATGTTATGTCAAATATATTATAAACAGTTTTCTATTGTGGTGTATAAAATGTCAAAGAATACAATCACCCTACTGCCTCTTGTCCTAATGTCATTTTGAACAGGATAGGATGGAGGTGGTGGATTGCTACATCATAGAAACAAGAATGAACACAAGAGATTCTGCAGATGCTGGAAATCTTATGAAACACACACAAAATGCTGGAGAAACTCAGCAGGTCAGACAGAACCTATGGAGGGGAACAAACAGTCAACATTTCAGGCTGAAACCCTTCATCACAAGACTGGAAAGAGTGGGGGAAGAAGCTAAAATAAGGTGGGGAGAGCAGAATGAGAGCACACTTACAGGTGATAGGTGAGACCAGCAGAGGGTGGAGGAGGGGAGAATGAAGTAAGAACTGGGAGGTGATAGGTGGTCGAGGTAAAGGACTGAAGAAGAAGGAAGCAAATAGGAAAAGAAAGGGGCGGAGGGGAACCGTGGAAGGTAATGATCAGGTGAGGGAGAGCGAAAGTAAACAAAATGGGAAATGAAAACTGGACAAAGAGGAGGGGATTTGATTACCAGAAGTTAGATAAATCAATCTTCATGTCATCAGGTGAGAGGCTATCCAGATAGAATATGAGATATCGGTCCCCCAACCTGAGGTTGGCCTCATCATGGCAGTGGAGGCAGAGATGGACAGACATATGAGAATTAGAATGGAAAGTCGAATTTAAATGGGCAGCCACTGGGAGATCCTGTCTTGTGCAGTGGTCAGAGTGAAGGTTCTCAACGAAGTGGTCCTGCAATCTGTGTCAAGCCTCACTGATGTAGAGGAGGCCCCACTAAATATACTGGGTACAACAAATGGCCCTGACAGACTCACAAGTGAAGTGTCAGCTCACCATAAAGGACTATTTGCTGTCCTGAATGATGGTGAGGGAGGAGGTGTAGAATCAGGTGTAGAACTTGTATACTTGCAGGAATAAGTGCCAGGAAATCAATGAGGAAGAACGGGTGGACAAAGGAGTCATGTGGAAACTGATCTCTACAGAAAGCAAAGAGCAGCGGTGGCAGGGGGAGGGAGAGTGGGAGGGAAACAAGTTTGAAGTTCAAAGTTAAAAGTAGATTTATTATCAAAGTACATACATGTCACCATACACTATATAACATAGAGATACATTTTCTTGCAGGCATTCACAGTAAATATAAGAAACACAATAGAATCAGTGAAAGACTGCACCCAATGTACAAAAGGCAAGAAACTGCAAATACAAAAAAATAAAAAATAATAATAAATAAGCAATAAATATTGAGAACATTAGATGAAGAGTCCTTAAAAATTAGTCCACAGGTAGGAGGAACAGTTCAGTGATGGAGAGGGTGAAGTTGAAAGAAGTTCAAAAGTCTGATGGTAGAGGGATAATATTTGTTCCTGAACCTGGTGGTGAGGGTCCTAAGGCTCCTTTACATTCTTCCCAATGGCAGCAGCAAGAAGAGAGCATGTCCTGGATATGGGGGTCCTTTTATGATAGATACCATTTTCCTGTGACAATGCTCCATGCTTCCATTGTTCGCTGGTAAAGCTTCCATTGTTCGGTGATAAAAGCAATGAGAGAGGTTGAAACATCAGTGCAGAAGTTTGGAGGTCATTTGGGTGCTTCAACGCTGTGCAATCTCAGAGAAAATTCCGAGAGACAGAGGCTGCGTGCACGAACCTTATAGCAGGCAGGCAGTGGGGCGGGTTGCAAGCCAACGTTTAACTCCATTTTGCTGATTAAAGCTTTCATCGTGCACTAATTAAAGCAATGAGAGAGATTGAAGCATTGAAGCAAGTGCAGAGGGTGAGCACCGACTGCCTGGCTTTTGACCGCTTTGTACTGGGGAGGGGAGAGCCTACCGCTGTGCCCAGAGAGCATTGCCCGAGCTTTCTGTGATTTGGATGTGGACTCGGACCATAAACATCTTTTTCAGTCTCTTTTTTATTCTATGGTTTTGCCCAATCTTTCTCTTTTTTTTGTGTGGGGAGGGGTTTTGGGGACTGATGTGCCTGATCCATTTTTGTGTGGGAGGAAGGATTTGGGGGTCAATGTGCCTTTTCCATTTTTGTTTATTTCTTTTGTGTGAGGAGGTGGGATTGGGGGTTGATGATCATGCTGCCTTTCTTTTCTTTCTTGGTTTCATGGCTACCCAGAAAAGAAAAATTTCAAAGTTGTTTACTTTGGTGATAAATTAACATGTGCTCAACGGTGGGGAGGTCTTTTGCTGTGATGGACTCAGCTGTATCCACTACTTTTGAAGGCTATTTCATTCTTAGTGTTGTGATACCACTGGAGAAAGTGGAAGTTATGGAGAACAATGTGCTGGAGTCATGGGTATGGACAAGGGGAACTCACTTGCTAATATGATGATATCAAGAGAAGAAAAAACAAGAACAGGAATTGGTAATGGTGAAAAAAAGTGCTAAAACCACGATGAGTAGAAGAATCATGAAGAGGAAGCAAAATAAGTTGCATGATAGCAAGAAAAACAACATAAGCTATGATCCACATCTCCAAAAGAAGACAATTACACCAACTGATCTCTGCACTATGCTGCTTCTTTGGCATTTTTATATAATAATCTTTTTAGCAGATAGACCATAGAAACAATACAACACAGAAACAGGCCTTTTGGCTCTTCTCGGCTGTGCCGAACCATTTTTCTGCCTAGTCCCACTGACCTGCACCTGGACCACATCCCTCCATACACCTCCCATCCACGTACCTTTCCAAGTTTTTCTTAAATGTTAAAAGTGAGCCCACATTTACCACTTTATCTGGTAGCTCATTCCACACTCCCACCACTCTGTGTGAAGAAGACCCCCCCAATGTTCCCTTTAAACTTTTCCCCCTTCACCCTTAACCCCTGTCCTCTGTTTTTTTTTCTCCCCCAGCCTCAGTGGAAAAAGCCTGCTTACATTCACTCTATCTATACTCATTATAATTTTATATACCTCTTATCCAATCTCCGCTCATTCTTCTAAGCTCCAGGGAATGAAGTCCTAACCTATTCAACCTTTCTCTGTAACTCAGTTTCTCAAGTCCCGGCAACATCCTTGTAAACCTTCTCTGCACTCTTTCAACCTTATTTATATCCTTCCTGTAATTTGGTGACCAAAACTGAACACAATACTCCAGATTCGGCCTCACCAATGTCTTATACAACCTCACCGTAACATTCCAACTCCTACACTCAATACTTTGATTTATAAAGGCCAATGTACTAAAAGCTCTCTTTACGACCCTTTCTACCTGTGACGCCACTTTTAGGGAATTTTGTATCTGTATTCCCTGATCCTTCTGTTCTACTGCACTCCTCAGTGCCCTACCATTTACCTTGTATGTTCTACCTTAGTTTGTCCTTCCAAAGTGCAATACTTCACACTTGTCTGTATTAAACTCCATCTGCCATTTTTCAGCCCATTTTTCCAGCTGGTCCAAATCCCTCTGTAAGCTTTGAAAACCTTCCTCACTGTCCACTACTCCTCCAATCAGCAAATTTCCTGATCCAATTTACCACATTATCATCCAGATCATTGATATAGATGACAAATAACAATGGACCCAGCACTGATCCCTGTGGCACACCACTAGTCACAGGCCTCCACTCAGAGAAGCAATCCTCCACTACCACTCTCTGGCTTCTCCCATTGAGCCAATGTCTAATCTAATTTACTACCTCACCATGTATACCTAGCAACTGAATATTCCTAATTAACCTCCCATGCGGGACCTTGTCAAAGGCCTTACTGAAGTCCATATAGACAACATCCACTGGTAACCTCCTCAAAAAACCCTAATAGATTTGTTAAACATGATCTACCACGCACAAAGCCATGTTGATTCTCCCTAATAAGTCCCTGTCTATCCAAGTACTTGTAGATCCTATCTCTTAGTACTCCTTCCAATAATTTACCTACTATCAATGTCAAAATTACCGGCCTATAATTTCCCGGATTACTTTTTGATCCTTTTTTAAACAAGGGAACAACATGAGCTATCTTCCAATCCTCCAGCACGTCACCCGTGGATTTTAAATATATCTGCCAGGGCCCCTGCAATTTCAACACTAGTCTCCTTCAAAGTCCGAGGGAATACCCTGTCAGGTCCTGGGGATTTATCTACTCTGATTTGCCTCAAGATAGCAAGCACCTCCTCCTCTTCAATTTGAATAGGTTCCATGACCTCACTACTTGTTTGCCTTATTTCTATTGACTCCACGCCAGTTCCCTTTGTAAATACGGACACAAAAAACCTATTTAAGATCTCCCCCATTTCTTTTGGTTCCAAACATAGCCGACCACTCTGATCTTCAAGGGGACCAATTTTATCCCTTACTATTCTTCTGCTCTTAATATACCTGTAGAAGCTCTTTGGATTATCCTCCACTTTGATTGCCAAAGCAACCTCATGTCTTCTTTTAGCCCTCCTGATTTATTTCTTAAGTTTTTTTTTGCACTTTTTATATTCCTCAAGCACCATATTTGCTCCATTTCTTATACATGTTATACATCTCTCTCTTCTTATCAGAGTTCCAATATCCCTCGAGAACCAAGGTTCCTTATTCTTACTCACTTTGCCTTTAATCCTGACAGGAGCATACAAACTCTGCACTCTTAAAATTTCTCCTTTGAAGGCCTCCCACTTACCAATCACATCCTTGTCAGAGAACAACTTGCCCTAATCCACGCCTTTTAGATCCTTTCTAATTTCTTCAAATTTGGTTTTTTTCCAGTTTAGAATCTCAACCCGAGGACCAGCTCTATCTTTACCCATGATCAAGTTGAAACTAATAGTGCTATGATCACTGGAACCAAAGTGTTCCCCTACACACACTTCCATCACCTATCCTAACTCGTTTCCTAATAGGAGATCTAATATTGCATCCTCTCTAGTTGGTACCTCCATATATTGATTTAGAAAACTTCCCTGAACACATTTTACAAACTCTAACCCGTCTAGACCTTTAACAGTACGGGAGTCCCAATCAATATGCGGAAAATTAAAATCCCCTACTATCACAACTTTATGTTTCCTGCAGTTGTCTGCTATCTCTCTGCAGATTTGTTCCTCCAATTCTCGCTGACTATTTGGTGGTCTATAATACAACCCCATTAATGTGGTCATACCTTTCCTGTTTCTCAGCTCCACCCAGATGGTCTCAGTACACAAGCCCTCTAATCTGTCCTGCCTGAACACTGCTGTAACATTTTCCCTGACTAGCAATGCCACTCCCCCACCCTTCATTCCTCTGCCTCTATCACATCTGAAACATCAGAACCCTGGAACATTAAGCTGCCAGTCCTGCCCCTCCTGTAGCGAAGTTTCACTAATGGCTATAGTGTCATAATTCCATGTGTCAATCCACGCCCTCAGCTCGTCAGCCTTCCCCACAATACTCCTCGCATTGAAATAGACACATTTCAGAAGATTATTACCACCACACATAACCCTTCTGTTTGTGACTTTGCATGAACTTTTAACATCATTTATTTTCACCCCGCTCCACTATCTGCTCTGGCACACTGGTTCCCATCCCCCTGTAAATCTAGTTTAAACCCTCCCCAATAGCACTAATAAACCTCCCTGCAAGGATATTGGTCTCCTTGTAGTTCAGCTGTAACCCGTCTCTCTTGTACAAGTCCCACCTGCCCCAGAAGAGGTTCCAATGATCCTGAAATCTGAAACCCTGCCCCCTACACCAGTTCCTCAGCCACGTGTTCATCCGTCAGAGCATCCTATCCTTACCCTCACTGGCACGTGGCACAGGTAGCAATCCTGAAATTACCACCCTCGAGGTCCTGCTTTTTAACTTCCTACCAAGCTTTCTATACTCACTCTTCAGGACTTCCTCACTCTTTCTTCCTACGTCATTGATACCGATTTTAAAAGGTTGAGGGCTTTTTTCAACTAGTGGCAAAATGCTTTCTTCTTCCATTTAAATAGTTGATCTGGGATGCTTTTCCATCAAAACTGCCCTAACAATGTCAGAAAATGAAGTCTAAAGGACTTGGAGCATGTCTTGTGGTTGGCCGTTTTCAGAGACTTCCAATCATCCTCAGCTTTGGAGTCTTCATTAGCAATTCAGAGGACGGAAAGGTTTTACATCAGGTTTTTGCTCCTATTCTTTCTGTGACCTGGTATCTCACCTTGAAATCCTGCTGGAGTTACAGTGTGGCTTTAGACCAGAAAGCAGAAATACTAACATGATCATTGTGATCAGAAGAGTTGATTCAAAGGAATTGTTGGGGTTTTCGTGATATCTCTAAGCCTCTCACTTGGTTAAGTAAGACATTCTGTGCGAATATCAGCTTAGGTTCAACTACCCAGAGTCAGCGTCATCAGACTCTCCCATAATCACATGAGCTCATGAGTCGACACAGTGGTTTAGGTATTTTTTTTCTCCATAAAGGAATGAAGTAAGGTTATATTAACAACCCAATCCATTGTTCCATTCTTCTTGCAGGAAATCTTTTTCCCTAATTGAGGGGACACTTTCCATTTGAGATTACCATTCAATGCCCATGAGCAGAAACTGGTCAACCTTGTAAGTCTGCATTCTAAGTTCAAAAGATGGAAAATCTGGTATACCTAAATAGTTTCCATTTGTAATACAGAAAAATTGACAAAGATATCCAGCACAGAATCAGTTAAGCAAGTTTGACTTACTGAAAGCACTCTCAAGAATCATGACCTCCAGATCCCAACCAACTTCAGTACCTACAAGCTAACGATTAGACTAACCCTTCTTTATGGTTAAGGGTTTAAGGTTTTGTAGCAAAAACATCAGAAAAACTTGGAACAGTATTATCAGATTGTTCTGCAGTGAATCCTCAGAATCAAATAAGACTATTACATAAATGCCAGCGTCTTATTTGAAGTCACTATCAGTATTAAGTGCATTTATTAAGCACCAGCTACTCTTGGGCCATTGTATGCGTGTGGATATTGAACATTATTAAAAAATTTAAAAGCCTTAGTTATGGAAATATTGGTCTACAAGGACCCCGGGTATCCTTAGACTGCAGTCACTGAAAGCAAACTCGCAGATTCAGTAAGTAGTTAGGAATCCAAATGGTATGTTGGCCTTCATAAATAGAGGCATTCAGTACAGGAGAAAGATCAGACTGCTACAAATTATAGGCCTTGACGAGACATGCCTGATTCATTGTCTTCTATTTTGGTTTCCTCATTTGTTTAGTGATACAGCTTAGTAATAGGCCCTTCCAGCCCAATGACTCCACACTGCCAAGTTACACCGATGTGACCAATTAACCTACTAACCAGCACATCTTTGGAATGTGGGAGGAAGCCAGAGCATTCCGAAGAAATCAGCGCAGTCACAGGGAGAACAGACAAACTCCTTGCAGAGAGTAGTGGGAATTGAACCAGGTTGATAGCACTGAAATAGTGTTACGCTATTTAAGAACAAATATACTGTTATAAAGAGAGTACTACAAAGGTTCACCAAACTGATTCCTGCAAGGGGAGGACCGTCATATAAGGACAGATTGAGTCAACTAGACCTACAGTTATTAGCGTTTAGAAGAATGAAGGAAGATCTCACTAAATGCACAAAATTGTTCAAAAGATTGAGGATGGGGTGGATATTTCCCTCTGGTGGGGGCAAGTCTTAGAACTGTGGTCACAATCTGAAGATACGTATCAAGACATCAGGGGTTGAGGCAAGGAGAAAATTCTTCACTCAATTGGCGATGAACCTATGAAATTCCCTTTCACAGAAAAAGATGCATGTAAGGTCATTGAATATATTTACGGAAGCTACAGGCACATTTCTAAATACAAAGACCAACAACAGGTATGAGGAGAGCATGGGAATATAGTATTGAGATACGTAGCTAACCAGTCATGATCATATCGAATGTTGAAGCAGCCATGAAAGACAAATGACCTGCATCTGGGCAACACACACAAAATGCTGGAGGAACTCACCAGGCCAGGCAGCATCTATAGAAATGAGTACAGTTAATGTTTTGGGCCGAGACCCTTCATCAGGACTGGGAAAAAGATAGGAGTCAATGGAATAAAGTTGGGTGAGGGGAGGAAGAACCACAAGGTGAAAGATGAAACCAGGAGATGGGGAGGGAAGGGGTGAGATGAGGTAAAGAGCTGGGAAGCAGATTTGTGAAAAAGATACAGGGCTGATGCCTGCCTATCACCTGCCCCTGGTCCTCCTCCCCCTTTTCTTTCTTTCATGGTCTTCTGTCCTCTATTAGATTCCCTTTCTCCAGTCTTGGATCTTTTTCACCAATCAACTTCCCAGCTCTTTACTTCATCCTTCCATCCCCCCCCTCCCAATTTCACTTATCACCTTGTGGTTCTTCCTTCCCTCCCCCACTTTATTATTCTGACTCGTCCCTTTTCCGGTCCTGATAAAGGGCCTCAGTCCAAAACGTCGACTGCACTCCTTTCCTTAGATGCTACCTGGCCTGCTGAATCCTCCAACACTTTGTGTGTATTGCTTGGATTTCCAGCATCTGCAGATTTCCTCTTGTTCTGATCGACCTGCATTTGTTGTTTTTTAATATTCATTATCTGTGGGATGCAGAAAACAAAATTTGCAGGAGGCAAATAGGCACCAGTTTCATCAGAGGTATTTCTGGTGCCTGCCTGGCACAAGGAAAGCTATAATTTAAAAAAGGTATTTGTCAGCACCTTCCAAGTACTGTATATACTTCCCACATATACCAGCGACAGCACTTTCAGCCCCTGTCATATGCCAGTTGAATTCGCCAAGAAAATTCAGGACTTACTATTCCACTGCTCTAGAATTCTTAAAAAATATTCTGTGGTGTTCATAAACTCTGGAAAGTAATATTACATCCTAGAGATGTTATATACTGACTGAACACTAATAGGAAAAAAAAGGACACCTTACCCCATCCACCATGACATAGGCCCGGTCATGAACCCCATTCAAAGGTGATGACAGTGCAGTAGGCCGAGTGCAACTTATTGGGAGAGTAGTTCGATATAGCATGTATCCAAAATACTGTGGAAAAACAAAACAACAAATTCTGATTAGAAGTGCTATAAGAAATTCACCATTTATAGGGAGGTTCACCAATAGAAGAAGTCGGATGCAGTGCAATGATCTGCATTAGAGTCAGGCACCAGCAAAAAGCAGCACCCCACAGGCAAGCTAGCAAGGGAAGTGAAATAACCAAGAAGCAGCTTGCAATCAGCAAAACTGGCATTATACTTGCCTACATGAGCAAGGCAAACAAGTCACTGTCTTTGTTCTAGACTATAGTCATTTCAATAACACTATCAGACACATCAAGGAAAGCTTTACTGATGCACTTCAGGAACAGAAAAACAACCAAATGATACATTATTACATAGATGTTTAAAGCTCATTTTGTTCTTCAAAATGAAAGTTTGCTAAAGATAATCTATGAGAAAGAAATTCAGATTGAGAAATACAAGATAAGATTAGAGCTAGACTAACAAATTTGACTTACTTGAAGTTGGAGAATTCAACTGAACACCAAGTTCTCCAACTTCTGGTAAAGTTATTCCCCCTCTACCCACTTCATCCTACTCACCAAAGTCCCCATCACCTTGTTTTTTCCTTCCTCCACCTACTCCATACACCCATCACCTGCAGACTATTGCGATTGTTTCCCCTTTCTTATTATTCCTATCTGCCTTCTCCACCTCCCTCCCTCTATTCTACGCTCCACCTTCCTCCCACAAACAAGAGAAAATCTGCAGATGCTGGAAATCCAAAAAACACAGACAAAATTCTGGAGGAACTCAGCAGGCCAAGCAGCATTCAGAGAAAAGAGTAAACAGTCAACATTTCAGTCCTGATGAAGGGGCTCAGCCCAAAATGTCGACTGTTTTACTCTTTCCATAAATGCTGTCTGGCCTGCTGAATTCCTCCAGCGTTGTGTGTGTGTGTGTGTGTGTGTGTGTGTGTGTGTGTGTGTGTGTGTGTGTGTGTGTGTGTCTGTGTCCCACCTTCCACCCCTCAGATTCTTTTCATTCTCCTCTTCCCCCACCCATCTGCCTATCTGCCTATCACCCCTCTTTACCGGAATCCACCTGTCCCTCACCAGCTCTTGCTCCACACGTTCCCTCTAACTTATTTTATGGTAGATAACTCCCCTCTATCTTTCAGTTCATATGAAGGGTCGCTACATGAAACATCAATTTCCCAATTCTCTCTATAGATACTGCCGGACCTGCTGAGCTCCTCCAGTATTGTGTGTGTTGAACAGATTCCAGTATCTGCAATCTGTCCCAATTTCATACATATTATTTATTTAGAAGTTTAAGTTGGAGAACACTCTTAGCATTAAAAATCCTTACATTAATATTTGAAACAAACCTAAATACAATAGGAGTCAGAATGTGTGACAGTAGGCTTGACTTACATCCAGACTGCAGCTGCCAGTTGTGAAGCAAGTAAGTGCAAAATGTTGAATTGCAAATACTGGAGGAGTGTAGACAACTGAAAATGGCGAGGCTAAACAAGGTTGAAGATGAGGAGGGTCAGGACACAAAGGGAGTTGAAAACAAAAAAAAAATCCCAGTGATCAACATGGGAATCTAACCACAGGGATGATGGGTGAACAGGGCTTGGTGTGAATTAGAATGCAGACAGAAGAAGTTGAATTTATATAGGGAAGAACAAGCAATGCCTGGGAATAGTAATGTGTAAAAAGAAGTAAGTGCTTAAGTGATGGCTTCATTAGGTGAGGCTGTCCCTTGGACAATGTAGCTGAGGAATTAGAACTAAGCAGTTTTCGCAATGGCATACTTTAGGGATAAAATTCAACATCAGGATTGCAAATAGGCTTGTTCAGCTTTAGGGTTAGGGTTAGGGTTAGGGTTAGGGTTAATTAGGAAAGAAGCTGGTTGACGGGTAATGAAATTTCAGTCTTCGAGTGATAACAGCTTAACTCTTCCCATTACTATACTGGAGAAATCTCTGCTCATTCAGTACCAGATTATGGAATTGTAGTGGGGTAGGGGCTAGGGTTAAAAAGATCCGTGAAACAAAAAAGGGGCTGACAGTAGTTCACTGGTGAAGTGTTTGAAGATCAGAAAGCTAAACCATTAAAATCAATTCTATGAGTTCCACACACAAAAATACTGGAGGAACTCAGCAGGTCAGGCAGCATCTATGGAGAGGAATAAGCAGTCGATATTTTGGGCTGAGACCCTTCAATGCCAACTGTTTATTTCTCTCTATAGATGCTGCTTGACCACCTGAGTTCCTCCAGCAATTTTGGTGTGTTATTCTTGATTTAAGCATCTCCCATGTTTATGAATTTTATGAATTCAATTCTATAGACACCACCAGATTTTCAATAAGTGCATCGTCCATAGAGAACTAAATACTTAATGGATTGCAGCTATGGCCAACAAAGTGAAAACCATGATTGTATAATATTCAGGCGAGTTAAATGCATCACTGAATAGAAAAAAAGAACAGCCAATATGTTTCACTTTTGTGATGTGGCAAATGTTCTTCACTTAATTCTCAATGATCTATTTTGTCAGTGAAGTTTTAATGTTGTTTACATTCTTTATTTGCTGCTTTTGTAGGCATATACTAGCTAATGATGTACAGTCGAGCATTTGAGTTTTCAAAATCATCTGGCAAAATACTGTGTAAAAAATCTTGTGAGCCAAATTGATCCCAATGGAATGGAACATTGACTGAAGAACAGAAAATAATGAGTGTATTTAAGTAGTTGTGGCCAGTGTTAGGATTATTTATAATATATTAGTAACCTTGCTTTGGGTATTCAGAGCAAACTTGAGGGTCTGTAGATGTCACAGTAAAATGTGGCAATATGTGTGTGCGTGTTTTTGGATCATTAGGTAGATGGACTAATGAAACAGTCGGACATTGCAGATGAAACTTAATGCAGTCTTGCATAAAGCAATTCAATTATAAACACGGAAGAGCAAAACTAATGAAATATAATTTTAAAGCAGTGCAGGGAGAAACAGACCTCGGAGAGATACACACACACACACACACACACACACACACACACACACACACACACACACACACACATCGCTGAATGCATCCCGAAGTGTCAGGAAGGGCACTAAAATAATCAAGCTAAATGGAAATGCATTTAGTCTTGTAGAAGGGAACGAAGAATTTGGTAAGAAAGATTCACAGAACAAATGAATAATTTAATTAAGTTTATATTCTGAGTTGCTCATACTATACTCATTATTGTTAATTCATTAAATTACAGGACAAGTACAAGACCTCTATTCATTGCCATCCCTAATTTCCCTTTGACCAACTGAAGAGGCAACTGAAGAATCGAGGACACGGTGTGGACATGATGGTCACATAAAATTCATACTGGATAAAGATGGAAGATTTCTTTCACTAGATCATTAATAACATAAGCCTTCTTTCATAATTTCATAACTTAAATTCCCTATATGCCACTATAGACCTGAACTTGTGTTTCTTAATTCCAAGTTAACCACTGATAGTACTTATATGTTATTACGTCTGTGCAGTCAATAAAAGCAAAGCAACAGAGTTTTGTTAGAGAAGAAAAATTCATGGCCTTTATCATATAGGGATATGAAAGAGAACAAGTTACCAAATATTAAACCAATATGTTTAACATTCAGAAAATACTACTCGAACATTATCTACAGTATTAATTCCATTTCAGGACACCACACTTTCATAAAGCTTTGGAAACAATGCAGAGTATTTCTTCCCCAAAGACGTGAAAATTGGTAGGTTAATTAGCCACTGTAAATTATCTCTAGAACGTAGGCAATTGTGAGGAGTTGAGAGGAATGTGGGGAGAATTTGAAGAAAAAATGGGTCTAAGCAAATTCCGGTTCTTGAACCTGCTCTGAAAAAATCTTAACACTGTCTCCAACTACATATCTTTTCTCTTTCTCCATCTTGCTCTAGTGTCATTATGTTTATTTCGTACTTTAGTCTTGCACACATGTAAATTATGTTAATTTATATTAACTTTAAGTTTATATTGACTTATGCTTGTCTTCATCTTGTAAAGCATGCTGCTGCCTTTGCAAAAGACTGATTTTGATGGCATTTGTACCATAAATATAAACTTGAACCTGAACTTGGATAGGCTCTCTGAGTCTGGGAGTAACAAAATGATTGCTTTAAATGAATAAAAACAGTAAATAACAGAAAAATTCAGCAAGTAGGACAGCACCTGTGAAATGAGAAACATTAAACTGTTCCTCTTTCTACAGACGTTGTCTGAGTTGTCCAGCATTTTCTGTTTTTGTTTCAAATTTCCAGCATCTAGGTTTTTTTTTAAAAAAAAAGCACCTTAAATAATGAAGAAATACTAGAGAAACTTGGAGAGGAGTTTCCAGAGTTTGGGTTCTAATCAGTTAAAGCCATGGTCAAATTTGCAAAGAAATTTCTGATCAACTGCATTGGGAGCAACAGCAAAGTTTTAAAGCTGTGAGAATGGTGCTTGCAGATTAAATAAAACACAAGATAAAATGCCCCTTATGGATGGGTAATAACTGTGTGGGACAGTTGGAGAACACGTGTGAGGATAGATGTTTGTGCTTAGGTGTGATGTCTCTGTGGAGCGAGCAATATTTTTTGCAGAGGAAGTGCTGTTTGTTGGTTGGAGCGTGGGGTGTAATCTTTTGCAGTCATTCCTTGTTTGAAGGTTTTTTTTAAACAAGTGTCTGTGTTTGATGTCTATCAAAATTCTGCTCGTAGCTGAAAGCTGTTTATCCTGTACAAACTCGTCATTGTGGCTGGCTGTCTTCAGTTCCGTATATTTTTAAACTTCTGAGTTACCAAATTACACTTAAGTGAGAAGAGATTTAAATAGTAAGAATGTTCCATCAGCTCACGATCTCAGAAAGTTCCTCACAAGATGACAGCTCTTTCGAATCCTGACTCATTACAGTGCATCAATATTTCTAAGTTGTATGAAAGATGCATTTTTTTACTCCTGTACTTCAAGACTTGGAGGAGATTTTGGAATGGACATCAATGGTCAAAGGCAAACAAGGGCAGCTTTTTCTTTTAAAGAAAGGTACTTGCTGATAGCCATGAAGAATTAAGAGATTTTGGGGATAAGATATGAACCTGAACATTACATTGGAACATCTGGCCGTAATAAAATTGAAAAGAGACTTTTGTTCCACATAGTGTAGGTTAAAATATGTGAAAGGCAATGCACTTTCCTATAGTATTTTCAGTTTTGTCTGAGGTTATCTAACATTGCGTAAAGAAAGAAGAAACATGTTATAATAGAATAGATCTGCATACAAGCACCTACTCTGTTTCATTGTGACCATCTTTCTATTGTCAATGTTAAGTGATAAAGCAAGATGCGAACAGTACCAGAAGAGTAAAGCAGCTATATTCTACCATGGGCTGACATTTTCTAGTTAATGTGAATTATGAGTGAATCTCTTAAGTCCGGTTGTGTGTCTGTGTGGTGGGGGAAAGGTGACAGTGACAACTGAGATTTGTGCAGCAGGTTGGTAAGTAACTTCATATGGCATTTGATGTGAGTTTGTTGAACTATCTGGTTTTTGATTTAACAGAAAAACATAGTTGAGGCATTGGAAATTATAAAAAAATGACATCTCTACAGTAACAATTTAATTCCTTGAACTTCTGAACTGAGCCACAATTTGTTATAAGAAAGAAGGGTAATCATTTTGGAGCCAGAAAAGGTGATCAAACTTCAATTGGCCATGACTTACTACACGTGAAGAAATAAAGTTTTGACTGGCAAAATAAAACTAAATGTTGACACAAACTGTTAATCTAATAATTTTTAGATACGGAATTTTGAAATGAAATAAGTGGATTACTGTATAACATTATGTGATGTTTCTGGAACAATACTGGCATTTAAATGAATAAAACAAGATTGCTTTATTAAACTGGATTTTGCGGGAACACTAAAAGGATGCATTAATGCTGAAAGAACTGTATTAGCCTGTCACTTTCTTTTGTTGAGCTCTTTAATAAGATGTAACAGTAATTTCAATTCAAGGCCACAGCAAAGAAATTATTCCACCAATTGAAATTATTCCAAAATTGTTAATTATCATTATATTCTAGGAGAAGTTTACATCCTCACCTATGAACATTTCAAGAGAATTGCCTTTAATGACCTGACCACTGTCTAAGACAAAGAGATAATGGACAGATGCAGTTTTCCAGACATTTCGAAAGGTTGCCTGAAAACACTAGATGGCTGGTATGTCTATGAAACTGTAAAATTAAGTTTTAATGGAGACAATGAGCATGTAGAAATTCATGGTGAATTTGCAGTGAAGAATAAATCTCAGGCTTGCATTTACTTTACAATGTATATAGTGAAATGGTTAACGTGTTTCAGGGGAGGGGAACAACTGACACATGCTCCATAAAGAAATTGATTTTGAAATAATCAGGCTCAGGTATCTTTGTATAAAGTAATATGTACTTTTTAGACAGAGGAATTGAAAGTTAAGATGACGCAGCTGTTAAAGCTCTGAAGCTGAATATGTTAAAGACATGAACAATAGATATTTAGATAGTAAGAAAATCTAAGGAAATATGATTACAGCAGAAAAGTGACACTAAAGTAAAAGATAAGCCATGATCTTACTGGATGATTAACAATTAAAGATTAACTTTATTTGTCATATTCACATTGTGAAATGTGTGAGTTGTGTCCATGACCAACACAGCCTGAGGATGTCTGGGAAACAACCCACAAGTGTTGCCATGCTTCCAGTGTCAACACAGCATGTCCTCTACTTGAAATATGGGAGGAAACCCAGGCAGCAATGGAGAGGACATAAAAATAAGGAATTCTGCAGATGCTGGAAATCCAAAGCAACACACACAAAATGTTGGAGGAACTCAACAGATCAGGCAGCATCTATGGAAATGAACAAACAGCTGGCCAAGACCCTTCTTCAGCACTGGAAAGGAAAGGGGAAAATGCCAGAATAAAAAGGTGGTGGGGGGGGGCAGGGGAAGAAGGCTAGCTAGAACATGATAGGTGAAGCCAGGTGGATGGAAAAAGTAAAAGGCTGCAAATGAAGAAATCTCACAGGAGAGGAGAGGACCACAGGAGAAAGGGAATAAGGAGGTGATAGGCAGGTGAGAAGAGGTAAAAGGCCAGAGTGGGGAAAAGAAGAAGAGAGGAGGGGGAGGGAATTTTTTTATATAAATCAGAAGGAGAAATTGATATTCATGCCATCAAGTTGGAGGCTACCCAGATGGAATATAAGGTGTTGTTCCTCTATCTTGAGGGTGGTCTCATAGAAAACATAGAAAATAGGTGCAGGAGTAGGCCATTCGGCCCTTCGAGCCTGCACCACCATTCAGTATGATCATGGCTGATCATCCAACTCAGAACCCTGTACCTGATTTCTCTCCATACCCCTAATCCCTTTAGTCACAAGGGCCATATCTAACTCCCTCTTAAATATAGCCAATAAACTGGCCTCAACTGTTTCCTGTGGCAGAGAATTCCACAGATTCACCACTCTTTGTGAAGAAGTTTTTTCCTCATCTCAGTCCTAAAAGGCTTCCCCTTTATCCTTAAACTGTGACCTCTCATTCTTGGACTTCACCAACATTGGGAACAATCTTCGTGCATCTAGCCTGTCCAATCCCTTTAGAATTTTATACGCTTCAATAAGATTCCCCCTCAATCTTCTAAATTCCAGTGGGTATAAGCCTAGTCGATCCAGTCTTTCTTCATATGAAAGTTTTGCCATCCCAGGAATCAATCTGGTGAACCTTCTTTGTACTCCCTCTATGGCAAGAATATCTTTTCTCAGATTAGGGGACCAAAATGGCCACTCTATGCATAATAGATGCAACATACATTATATACTATTGTACATGAATGATGGAAGAAGCATGAGGGTTTAAGGGTTTCCTCATGCTTCTACTTCTTCTGTTATGTTCTTAGTTCTCACGAAGATATACTAAACTGAATGTATCAGGATCTCTAGAGGAAAGCCAGAGAAGAGGATATGTCACTAGTCCATTACACTATTCTTTTGCACTTCTGGTCAGATGCTAATTGCATTCCATTGGCTTTGTATCCGTACTCGGCATAATGACAATAAAGTTGAATCTAATCTAATCTAATGAAAATTGACTGTGGTACTCTGTGTTAGATCTGACCAGAAGAAGATGCGGTGAAAATTTAAGTGTGGGAAATAGATGAGGTGTGGCCAAGGCCTCTGTTAATTACGGTGGAGGGAAAGCCACTAATCAGAAAGAAGACAGACATTTCAGAGGCACCTGTATGAAAAATCCCATCATTGAAGCAAATACAAAAGAAAAGAATGGAATATAGTCCTTACAGCACACTGTATGATAGGCAGTACAGTGAAGACCCTTTGGTAACAGTTACAAGCTTACAATGAACATCAGTTTAAAGGACAGCAAAGACAAACCACTTCAGACTACAGTCGCACCCCCCCCCATCCGCAAGAGATTGGTTCCGGGACCCATCGCGAATACCAAAAAATACGGATGCTCAAGTCACTTATTTAACCTGTCTCAATGCGGTGGACCTTAGGACCCAATGGAACCCCGGACCTTATTTAACCTGTCTCAGTGCGGTGGACATTAGGACCCGGCGGCAGAGCTCTGAATCCGCAGTATTTCTGTTCATGAAAATAATCACGATCATGATTGAAAATAAAGTGGAAATAATAAAGCAATCGGAAAGAGGTGAAATGCCATCGGTCATTGGAAAAGCATTAGGCTACAGTCGGTCAACGATTGGAACAATTTTAACGGATAAAGTGAGAAAGGCCCTGCCCAATGAAAGCTACAATTATTACTAAGCAACGCAGTCGTTTAATTATTGGGTTTTGGGGTTTCAGATTTTTGATCCTCTACACCAACCTGGCACGGACGGAGAGCGCACTCGGGAGTGATCTGTCACTGGATTGAACTCGAGAACTTCCATTCCCAAGCCCAGCGCTGAAACATATGTTTCTTAAGTGTTTTATATGCATAGAAAAGTAAAATATATACTATATACTAAGACAAATGTTTGACCAACTGACACTAAATAATACCGGATGTACCTGTTCCAACTTACTTAGTAAGAGAACTCCCGTTTTCTTTCGATCCCGATCCATGATAACCTACGCACATCCTCCCGTATACTTTAAATCATCTCTAGATTACTTATAATACCTAATACAATGTAAATGCTATCTAAAATAGTTGTAATACTGCATTGTTTAGGGAATAATGACAAGAAAAAAAGTCTGTGCATGCTCAAACAACAAGTGCTGGAAGAGCACTTCCGGAACTCGCGGATAAGGAGGGCCGACTGTACTCTGTCATGGCCCTCTAAGTCTTTCAACTCTTTTGAACATCCATAACATTTAAAAGCACTAAAATTATTGAAAATGTAGTAAATAATTACTTTTTAAAAAATAGATCATTTTAGAATATATGAAATACTTTAATAATTAAAATAAATTATTGAAAGCATTATTAAAAATTCACAGCTGAAGCTTCCATCCTCACAGTAAAGTCCTCATACAAATGAATGGGATTGCAGATGATTATGGCAGTGATTACAAATGGGTATGGTAGTTCTAACGTGACACAGAGTCCAAGAGCAGACTCCAGGTTGAAAATACAGGGAATTCCATCAAGTTCCTTCCCTAGTGCTGGATTCCATGTTGACATGGGAATCCCAAACTTCTGGCACCAACACAGAGAAATTCTGGCACTTTTTCCAGAAAGCTGCCAGAAAAAAAATGCCCATTAATTTTTGATTGGGTCTCCAGTTGCCACTGTGCTGGCCTTGATGATGTCAAGACCTCCAACATACCAATCAAATTGGAGAAAATATTTTTTCTTCTTAGATTTTTGGTAATTAAATATAATATCGCTGTAGCATCACTGGGGTACCGCAAAGCAACAGAGAACAATTGTTGTTCCCTATCTGTTGGAAGATTATCACAGAAAGATCCAAAATAGAGGGTAAGTTATTGAATGAGGATCTAACCTATGGCCTCAAACTTAACTCAAGATACAGCTTCCAATCACATTGAAACCCCAAACCAACAGCCTGGCTGCTGCTAAACTTCAAACAAACACTAATCACTACGCATACAGAAGACAAAATGTGTGAAAAATCAACTTAAAACAATCACATTTCAAATTGATCCGGCAACACAATAGTTTTAAATCTCATTTGAGTGCTGCATTTTACTTCTTGTATTCGAGAATGCGATTTACTGGATCCAGATAATCAGTGTTCTGAAACAATGGAGACATTTTGTCATCATAAGTATTTTTATTTTGTTTTATTGAGATACAGTGCAGAATAGGCCCTTTGAGCCATGCTGCTCAGCAATCCTCTGATTCTAATCTAATTATGGAACAATTTATAATGACCAATTAACCTACCAGCCAGTACATTTTTAGACTGTGGAGGAAACGGAGCACCCAAAGGAAACCAACATGGTCCCAGGATGAGTGTACAAACTCCCAACAGGCAGTGGCAGGAATTGAACCCAGGTCACCTGTACCGTAAAGCGATGTGCTAACCACTTTGCTACCGTGCCACCCTAATCGTTTCATTCTACTCAATTTTCTTTCTAAGGCAATAAAAAGTAAAAGTATGTGTTATTTTAAGAGTTATATTATTAGTTAAAGACTGTCCCGAGACTTGTGGCCCATCAGGCCAGTGCTTATGCTGGTTTCTGTGGCGTGAAGCGACTGAAGAGTACGAGACTACCACCCCCCCTCCCCCCGATAGGACGCCAGTCTATCCCGAGGTTAACCCCCAGCATTTGCCGGTACCCATTTTCAGCTGGGTGGACTGGAACAGTGTATAGTTAAGTGCCTTGCTCAAAG
The DNA here is from genome assembly GCF_030028105.1 of Mobula birostris. Taxonomy (NCBI): domain Eukaryota; kingdom Metazoa; phylum Chordata; class Chondrichthyes; order Myliobatiformes; family Myliobatidae; genus Mobula; species Mobula birostris. The sequence goes on from NC_092388.1 coordinate 32,194,994, forward strand.
ACACAACATGCTGCCTTGGCCGAGACTCAAACCCACGACCTTCAGATCGTGAGCCCAACGCCCTAAGAGGGACTTGGAAAAAAAAATGTAATTTCAATTAATTCACAATCAAATATGATCTTATATGTTCCAGTATTAAGGGACTGTATATTTAATTTAAACTGGCAAGCAAACTGAATAAAGCAATGATTCATATTTCATGCAACGTGCCTGAGAGGAAAACAGTAGTAAAGATTCACCTGCTTCATTTCAACAAACGTAAGTGGATATTCTGACTTGACAGAGGCAGATGACAGCAAGCTCAGCAATTCTACAACACTCTGTAACTGTAAAATAGGAGCAGTCATTGATCACATGATTTACATAGACAAAATTAGTCTCTTAACAAATTACAAAGAGCCAGTTAAAAACAAAGATATGATACTGCTCAGGGTTAACTTAATTTTTAAACATTTACAAACTGAACATCTGACACAAACAATGTTAATGAGTGAGCCTTCTGAGATAGCAATTTATCAGTCACTTCTGTGAGAGAGAACAATAATAGGCTAATCTTGCTGTAAAATTATACACTTACCCAATATAAGTGCCTCAGGTTTGATTGCACTGTGTTGCTCAGATCTCGATTCACATCTACTCTGCTCTTTCAGCTTAGAGAAACTGACCATGTTCTCAGTAAATTTCATGTTCCTGCTCATGGTGTGCAAATTTGCCCCAGTATCTGTCAGTACCTTCAGTTGAACTCTGTCTATTTGTGTGTTTCTCCTAAGCTGTCAGTCTGTGGTTTTGTATTGTCATGTGCTCCTGCTCTACTCAGGCCCCTGTATTATGGAGTACTCTGTCCCTCATCTGTTTCTCATTTTTACCTGTATTGCTGCCACCTCTGTCTCATTGTGCTCCACCGATCATCTGCCTCTCTGTTTATTGCTCAGTGTATTTCAGTCCTGTGTTTTCACCCGTTTGTTGCCAATGTGTCTGTGAATTTTCCTGAGCCTTTCCAGCATTCGCATATGAACTCTGTCCGTCCAAATATCGACTCTACCTGTTTCCCAATTCTGGTCTTTTGATTTCTCTGGATGTTTTGATCACTGCCTGAACTGTGACGCCGACTTTGTTCGCACCTCGGGATTGTACCCTGTCTGTCTGAATATTGACTCTGCCTGTTTCCTGATTCTGGTTTTTGGATTTCTCTGGATGTTGTGATCTCTGCCCGAACTTTAACGCCGACTCTGTTTGCATCTCGGGATTTGTTACTCAATTAATATCACTGTGTGCACAGTACTGGGTCAGCGATTGGGTCCCTGCTCCAGCGCCCTGACAATATCATGTTAACAGAGAATTTTGAAATATAAATCTCATCCTGTTTAATCACAGAAATACCAGGCACAAAGAAACTGCAACCATAACAAGTAATAACTTACTAAGAGGAATAGATAGAGTGGATAGCCAGCGCCTCTTCCCCAGGGCACCACTGCTCAATACAAGGGGACATGGCTTTAAGGTAAGGGGTGGGAAGTTCAAGGGGGATATTAGAGGAAGGTTTTTTACTCAGAGAGTGGTTGGTGCGTGGAATGTACTGCCTGAGTCAGTGGTGGAGGCAGATACACTAGTGAAATTTAAGAGACTACTAGGCAGGTATATGGAGGAATTTAAGGTGGGGGTTTTATGGGAGGCAGGATTTGAGGGTCGGCACAACATTGTGGGCTGAAGGGCCTGTACTGTACTGTGCTGTACTGTTCAATGTTCTATGTACAGTAGATATGCTTTCCAATTTACATAACTAAGGGAGAAATTGATCAAACAGTGCATAATCTCTATATTGCTCTGGAACAACAACCCAAATTATGGGATCAGGTCCACATTTAACTTTCCTAATGCCTTCTATTAAGCATCTTAGAATTTTTATCTTGAAAGGAGCTATACAAATGCATACAGCCATGCCAAACATCTTACAAATAATTACTTTTGAAATATTATCAATGTTGTGACGTAGGAAACACTGGCTAGGAATTTAACCATGCGCTGCTTCAGAATATACTTTTTACCTTTTTAACTTCGATTAACCCATATGCAAATTTTGGGGTTGCTGGTAAAACAGGGCCAGCTGGTAACTTCTTGTACTAAAAAAAGACAACAAAAACATAATTAGACTGCTTTAAATCCAATTGAATATGGTGTTTATAGGTCAAAATTATGTTGAGGACAAGGACATTTTAAGGTGAAACTATCTTAAAGATAATTAACTTATGCTTCAACTTCCATGAACAATTAGGAGACGTTTATGAAGCCAACTGAGCAATTAGTTCAACAATATTCAATAAATCTGATGAGTTTGGTTAAAACCAGAAAATTGATACAACTGCCTTCTGCTGTGCATTCTCAAGGTTATGATCTCCATTCTTTGTTCTCTGAGGTACATGTCAATGATTTTGACATGAATAATTTCAGATGCCAGATTGGAATGTTTGCAGAGAGCATACAAAAGCTGCAGTGGAATTGATGGAAAATATCAAAGGACAGATCATGTGGGCCAGAAAATGGCAAGTGCAATCAATTCAAAAAATATGGGCACTAGACATAGAAACTGGAACACTGCCTCTAACTCTACAAACTCTGGTTAAATAACAGTAGTGTGTATTGTACAGTCACTATATTAGAGAAAGCATTGTAAATTTATGATGATATCTTATAATGACATAGAGAAAGGCCAATTAGCCTATCAGGTATATGTTGGCTCCTAGGAGAGAAATCCCACTAGTTCCATTCACCTCTTCTTAAACCTATTCTACACTGGTATGATTTACAGTTGTCAATTAACCTACCGGTACTTCTTTGGGATGTTAGAGGAAACTAGAACACTGAGACAAAACACATGCAGTCATGAAGAGAACATACAACCTCTCTGGAGACAGGACACGGGGTCAGATTAAATCCAGTCTCTGGAGCTATGAGACACACTGCCATGCTTGGAGATGTTAATTTAATAGAGAAATTTAGCTAACTGAGGTTAGCTTTAGAAATATTTAAAGCATGAATTGGATGAATATAAGCAAGATCATAGACATGACATAATATAGTGCATTTAGTGGTGGGAGTTGAGGAGTTCCTTTTCATTTAGGGAATGGGATCCAGATCTCTCCATCTCTGAAACAGTAGAGGGAAAAACTCACTATATTTAAGAGGTCCCTGGATGAGCACTTGATGTGCCATGGTCCCCAGTGCTCTCAACCCAGAGATAACTAAGGTTGGAATGATCTTTAACAGTTTTCAGGAACATTATGGATTGAATAACATCCAATACACTTCCATACTTCAACAACCATATAAAATTCCAACTTTCTTCAGGGTAATAACTGCCATGGCATAATTGAGCTCCACACTTGTACGATATTAAATAAACAAAATTACAGCTATAGTTTTGTTTGTAATGTTTGCCAAATGGCCAGAGACTACTCAAAATCTTTTATTCAAAAAATGTGATTTAGGAATTATGGCAAACTGGGTTGTAGTTTATCACAGACCAATTACAGAGGGCATATGGTGTGTTAGCCTTCATTAGTCTCTGTAAAACTCTGATTAGACCAAATTTGAAATATTTGCTCAGTTCTGGTCACCTCATTATAGGAAGGATGTGAAAGATTTAGAGAGGGTGCAGAGGTGATTTACCAGGATGATGTCAGGATTTAAGAGCATGTTTTATGAAGGTAGGTTGAGCAAGCTTAGAGTTTTTCCACTTCGGAGAGAAGGATGATGAGAAGTAACTTGATAAATGTTAATAAGTTGAGTGGATGGCCTGATTTTTCCCCAGGGCAGAAATGGCTAATACAAGGGGGTGTAACTTTAAGGTATTGGGAGGAAAGTAATCCCGGATCCCACTCAACCCCACACATCTGCCTTCTCGTCAAATCCCTTGATGCCCAGGCAGATCGGGAAACGGTCAACTTCCACCTTAAATATACCCATGGGCTTGGTCCCCACTGCAGTCTGTGGCAGAGCATTCCACAGATTCACTACTCTCTGGCTAAAAAAAAAATCCTCCTTACCTCTGTTCTAAAAGGTCGCCCTCAACTTTGAGGCTGTGCCCTCTAGTTCTGGACACTCCCACATAGGAATCATCCTCTCCACATCCATCCTATCTAGTCCTTTCTTGGCGGAGGTTAAAGGATCGGCACAACATTGTGTGCTGAAGGGCTTGTACTGTGCTGTACCATGTTTTATGTTAACTCAACAGAAGAAATGTGACAAATACATCAAAGTAAGAAAATAAATGAACTGAATCAGCAAAGTAACCCTGATCCACGACTATATACTTAAATTACCTATAAACCAATAACATCAGAGTGTAGTCCTGGACATCAGAGAGTACAACATACAATCCTGTTGGAAATGCATCGTGTTCTACTTACCTTGCCAATAACTTCCCTAATGGCGAAGTATTTTTCTGTTGGGTCTCCTGCTTCTGATAAAGGAGCATCATAATCATAGCTTGTAGGCTGTGGGTTATATGGAGAGTTTGCTCCTACAGAAATGAACAAAAATATGCTCCACATTCTCCTCAGAATTTCAGCTACTTAGGATAAGTCAAAAGACACAAAATATTTTTAGGATAAAACACAAACCACAAGGCTAGGGATCATAATCCCTCAGGATCTGGGCAGTACTACAATGAGAGAAAGGCAATTGTGGAATATGTAGCTCAAAAAACAAACACAAAAGGAATCTGAAAGAAATCTAATTGTTTAAAATACAAGATTAATTTACTTGAAAGTTTCCACAAGTTCAATACATTTCTTATTATTTCATTGCTCACTATATTTAAGAGGTCCCTCGATGAGCACTTGATATGCCAAGATCCCCAGTGCTCTGGACCCAGAGATAACTAAGGTTGGAATGATCTTTAACAGTTTTCAGGAACATTATGGACTGAATAACATCCAATACAATAAGGCAATTATTGATTCGGCAGACAAAGTAGTCATTTGGCAATTCATGAATACTCAAAAGGAAAATTTAGGTTTTCTGAGAACAAATGGACCACTCTCTTCACGTGGGTTGTGAACCAATTTTCCACTACAGGGAACTACCAGCTTGGCCAATGCCATAGTGCTTACTGCTATGCAAGGAATATAGTCACAGTATGTGTGTAACAGAGCCAGGAGAGATGCTGACACAGCCAATAAGGTTGTTAATCAGCATGTGAATCTTATTCTCCATAGGATGAGCAAGAAAAAGTTAGAAGTAAGGTATCCAAATATCTTGGACTATACCACTGACAAAGTGCTCAGGCAGAGAAAAAGTACTAATCCTACTTTAAGTGAGAAACTGCTGAGGATTAAGTAGATGTCTACTGACAGTGAGATTGATCCCCAAAATATTGACAGGTTGCTTCTAATTTCCTACTTAAACCATTATTTCCTTCTTTCTGCGAAACTTCGACTGAAATTACAGCAGGAGATAGGGAGAAGCCTCTTGTGAGGATTGGCACAGTAGCATTTACCTCTGAGCTTTACTGATCCCAATAATTACTGATCCCAGAAATAAGCAAAGATGGGTGTTAGATTCTCACCATTCCAATAGCCAAAATTAGTTCCACCTTCAAACATGTACCTAGAGACAAAATAAACGTCAGATTTCAAAAAGAAATTGCACTATTTAGTTTCTGAATATCTGAAACACACTAGAAAACACAAAAATAATACCTACATGTTAACATTAGCTCCAATGGCAAGAATATCATCCAATGATTGAGCAACAATCTCCTTCCCAACCACAGAATGTCTCTGACCCCAGTGATCCAACCATCCTGTATAAAATTCAGAGTTTACCTAAAGAAAAAGTAATTCACTTCAATAAAATTTGGTTAACATTATCTAACAAATAGAATAGCTTTTCAGCATGTTGTCTATTGCATTAAATCAGAGTACAATACATCCTATCATTCAACAGATTCGTGAATCATAAGTTTACAGTGTGGCAATCAACTACATGTTCTCCACAGAACGACATCCTCACCTGGTTACATTTATCCAACTTGTCCTTAAAAGAGGCAACTGTGTCTACACTAATCATTTCCTTTGACAAAGTATTTTGCACTCCAATAACTCTCCACATACAGCCACTTATCCTGTCTGTTCAGTCTCAAATAACAATTTTAAATTGATGATGCATGCTTGTTACTCTCCAGAGGAAAATAATCTTTGTTATCTACTAATAAATTCCTTCATTAAAAAAACAAAAAGAAATATTGTGCTTTAAATTACATTCTTAATTTTCTTATGAATTATTGTGCTAAAAGGAGCAATAACCAAAACTACTCATTTGCAACATTTTAAAAAGAATTTTTGAGAGAATTTAAAGATTTGCACGTGATGTCCACAAAACTTAAGTGTTGAAACAGCAGCTATTCATCACTTTAGAGATGAAGGAAAGGATATTAATGGGACCATTTATAAAATGCTTTGCAAAACAAAAATGAAGAAATGGTCAAATATCTCTGGTCAAATACATTAACTTCTCAAAAAGCTCCTCATAAATTCTTTTTAAGATAAGTTTGTTTTTGGCAAAACTGCATCTCGTTGGTCTTGGGAAACCATTTGTGAGGTTAGATTTTTAATATCAAGATGTGGTTTCACTAAGATAAGATGCATTAGTTTCACTAATCTAGACCTAAGCACTCAGTCCTGAGGCTGATTTATTGGTAGGAGAAAGGTAACAGCTGTGTTCTAAGTCAGTCTTGAGCAATGTCAATCCTTGAATACGCTCATATCAACATACAGTATCTAACCAAATAATTTATCCATTCACCAGCAGGATCAGAACTACAAGCATCAATATGAATCTACCCTCCAAAAAAAAACAAACTGTTAGAGTAAGTCAGTGGTTCAAGCAGCTCCTCTGAATGCAGAGGGATGGTCAGCATCTCAGGTGACGATCTTGACCATCACTTTACTTCCACAATGGTACCTGACCATCTGAGTTCTTGCAGCAAATTATATTTTGCTCTGGATTCCAGCATCAGCATCTCCTATGTCTTCATTAAGCTACCTATTTTCTGTCAATAACTGAAAACATTTTAAAATCATTAAAGTAATTATTTTCATTTGATGTATCAATAGGCTAATCAGTGTTTGTGGGGTAAAAGTTAACGTAATCAAGGATGTCCCCTTTATTTTTTTTGTTGATGTAAAAATTAAGCAGACTTTTCTGTAACTGATACATTGAAAGGTAAATTGTGTAACTGTGCAATTGGTCCAAAAATTATAATATAGCTTACAAGAAAGGTACCAAGTTTCCTAAACAGAGCAAATTATGCAGTGTTACAGAAAATTTCAGGACTGTAAGGATACGCAGCAGGGCAGTGGTAGGAACTACAAATTAATGTCAAGGAAATCAGTCAGCAAGGAGCATTTGACAAAGGAGCATTGACCTCTCTTTACAGTTTTCTTCATTGCTACAAATGAAAAAGCTGATTCATTCTGTCATACCCAAGGGACCAGGAACCAACCTGAATCAACCTGCTGATGGAAGTTTGTCCAGTCAAGAGGGCAAAATATTGTTAAATTTGGTAAAATAATGGGCAAATCCATTGTTAAGTTGTATAAAGATAATTGGCATGGGTATTATTATTTCTGTTATTACACTTTATTCAGGGTTTATGTGGTGACCAGGGAGAGGTAGCACCTCTGAAGGGGCGTGTCATCTCGAATCTGAGGCAGCTCGCTCTCCTTTGGTTGCCACTGGACTCTCAGCTCTCACCTGTGGCTCTAAGTAGCTGTCTGCATGCGACAGCAGCCACACCCTGGTACCCAAGCTTTCACAGGCAGCCTCATACCCCAGAGAGATAGGGACTTGCATGTTCTAGCACGTGAAGTCAGCTCCAGCGGACTGGGCAGATGACATCTACCGTGAGATCCCACAGCTAGAAAGGAAGTACTGCCATACTCCGTGGAGAGTGAAGGGCATGTCAAGACACAGGAGACATCATTGTCATTCACTGCAACCAACAAAGACCCCAGTTTGTGACACTTGCTCATACCACTAGACCCACTCTTCTGAGGTAGAGAGAGTGGAATTGCCCCAGTTTACTAGAGCAAGGCTTTTCCACTGTAAAAACTCCACCCACAGGTCTGCGGTCATTGTTTGACACCTATCTGTCCTGGAGAAATACAGGACTCGCTGAAGACATGTTCAATAGTTGTAGCTTACCAGTGGCCCTCGGGGTTCAAAAGATCTTTGAGCACTGAAATGTTCAGTCACGTTTCCACCTGTTGGGAAAACAAAGTATTGCACTGTTACATACACACGCAACCCTGGGGAAAGTACCGGTTACATGCACGCAACACAAAGTATCAGCAGCAATAGAACACACCTGGGGTCTGTTTTTGCAGTTAACAATCACTATTTTTATTAATAACTACTTAATATAGTAACTTAAGCAGGTGATCAAAAGTTAGCAGTGTTATGCATATATAGGTGTATAGATAAAGTTCCCAAACTTAATCAAGCTCAGGTGGCTGTAACTCATGTAAGAGTTATATTCTTACGATAGTATGTAAGAGAGTTCAGTTCAGATGCACAGAGTTGTTATTGTTGTTATGAGGGAGATATTTGTAATCCAAAGGCGAATGTTGTGAGAAGGCAGTTACGTCGATATTCCACAGATTCCATGACAGCAGTACAAAGTAACAATAGCAGTAGGTTTTATCTCTGAAGTTGTTCCACTCCACACACGAAGTATCACCAACAGTAGCTTATCACAAAGGGGAACCACCACCCAGGCAAAGGTAGACACACGGATAGATTCCACGCGGTTAACCCAAACACACGTGATAGCCACTTATCCAGTTCCACGACATACGACATAACTCCAACAGTGATTTGCCACAGGGGTGCCTTTCTTCAGTGAACTACCACACCCAGACAAAGGGTAAATACACATGTGGTATTCACAAAGGGGTTCCCCTCACCAGAGAACCCACTTCTGTGGATTAACTATGTGACAATCACACTTTCGTATTCGAAAGGAATCCAACTCATCCTTACGGGCTACTTAGAGAGAGAGTCCAAACAGTGATCTCTTTATCACTAGGTTTCTTCTGTTTCAAACCTTTCTCTCCCCTCCTCTTTCTCTGCAAACTTCTTCTAGTTGCAGTACTTTGTGAGAGTCGTTTATCAAAACTCTGAATTGATCTCAACTCACCCCTTTGGGCGACTGGTGTCTTTCATTGATCGAAACCATCTTGACTCTGACCATGTGTCTCTCTATGTGTCTGTGAGAGGATCATCTGACCTTGCTTATTCAAAACAAGCCGCGAGAAACCATAAACATTCATTGTCCATCAAACAACTCCACCTCTCTCACTATAGTAACCAAGCAACTTTGTAGTCAAAAGAAATTCAACAGTGTCCAAAAGTCAGTCTCATTCTCTTAACATTTTAAAGTGACAGTTCACAGAAAAAATGAACCCTAGGGGTATATAACATGCACAAAGTGAGGCTGAAAAGACACGGTGCTCACGTGTACCAGAGCAAGCTCATCAATTGGCAGCTGTGTGGTGTGCTAATGGGCATTTTGGTTATGAGCCCTGTAACCAAACTGCCACTAAATGACGTTTTCCTTTCCTACTGCAGAGCTCACGAAGCAAAATACATCTTCCAGGACGGAGGTTGATCTGGAAGGATGGGCTTTGCCAAGAATGCATTGAGGAATTGGCTGCTGCCTTAAGGTTGAGGAGTGGCTACCAGCCATTAAAATTACTAATCAGGGCTTGTAGGGAGGGTGCAAATATTCAGCTACTGAATGGACACACATTATTAATGTTTTGGTAGTTCACCTGGACTTGTGAGGATTGAGATGGAGGGAGAAGCATAGCAGAGGGATCTTGTGGATTGACATGACAATGATCAAATGGGAGATCATGCGAGTAGGGATTTCTGTACCAATTTGGGTAGTCCTGCAAGAGAGAGTTGCATTAATAGGATTTAAATTAGTAGAGCCCAAACCCCGTATTCAGTAAACACACACAAATATTGCTGGTGAACGCAGCAGGCCAGGCAGCATCTATAGGAAGAGGTACAGTCGACGTTTTGGGCCGAGACCCTTCGTCAGGACTAACTGAAAGAAGAGATAGTAAGAGATTTGAAAGTGGGAGGGGGAGAGGGAGATCTGAAATGATAGAAGACAAGAGGGGGAGGGATAGAGCTAAGAGCTGGTAAGATGATTGGCAAAAGGGATATGAGGCTGGAGAAGGGAGAGGATCATGGGACGGGAGGCCTAGGGAGAAAGAAAAGGGGAGGGATGCCCAGAGGATGGGCAAGGAGTATAGTGAGAGAGACAGAGGGAGAAAAAAAGAGAGAAAAAATAATAATTAAATAAATAACAGATGGGGTACAAAGGGGAGGTAGGGCATTAACAGAAGTTAGAGAAGTCAATGTTCATGCCATCAGGTTGGAGGCTACCCAGATGGAATATAAGGTGTTGTTCCTCCAACCCAAGTGTGGCTTCATCTTGAAAGTAGAGGAGGCAGTGGATAGACATATCAGAATGGGAATGGGACGTGGAAGTAAAATGGCCAGAGAAAGCAGGATCTCCCAGTGGCCACACATTAACTTCCGTTAGTGCCCCGCTTCCCGTTCGTACCCCTTCCATTATTTATTTATTATTATTTTTTTCTCTCTCTCTCTTTTTTCTTCCTCTGTCCCTCTCACTATACTCCTTGCCCATTCTCTGGGCTTCCCTTCCCCCTTTCTTTCTCCCTAAGCCTCCCATCCCATGATCCTCTCCCTTCTTCAGCCTTGTATCCCTTTTGCCAATCTACTTCCCAGCTCTTAGCTCCATCCCTCCCCCTCCTGTCTTCTCCTACAATTTCGGATCTCCCCCTCACCCTCTCAAATCTCTTCTCTCAGTTGGTTCTGACGAAGGGTCTCGGCCCAAAACGTCGACTGTACCTCTTCCTATAGATGCTGCCTGACCTGCTGCGTTCACCAGCATTTTTTGTGTGTGTCGCTTGAATTTCCAGCATCTGCAGATTTCCTCGTGTTTGCGTTGCCAAATGGGAGTCCTGGGGTGTTTGACAATATGGATTAATCTGGTCAGTCATATTTAAAACATGGTGTTGTTAGGGTACCAAGTGTGGAAAGTGAGACCGATGCAGAAATTATATAAGATGTGCAACTGTGACACATCATGGGGAGTCAGCTCGAAGAGTGACAGCAAATGACCTGCAAGTGGTCATTATGGCAATTCACCTGGGAAAGGTCTATTTACAATCAAATAGTTTTTAAATTAAGAGCACTACAAAAGAAAATGTCTGTGCTTTGATGTATGATGACTATACAGTACATAGCTCAATATTTTGAAACTACAACCATGACTTCCAGCAATTATATCACATACAAGAATGCATATTGAATTTGCCTGCTCTACCGGATCACCCATATAAACTGCTAGTATTACTTCAGCAAATGACAACAATTAGTTGTAAAGGAAGTGTTTCTACAGTGCCAGACAGGTTCCTGCCCAAAGCAGACAATGTGGCTGATCTTATATCATGGAATGAGTCCATTTGGCCCATTGTGTTCCTGCCAGTTCCAGGGAAGCAATCCCATCAGATCCATTTCTTCCTTCCTTCTTTTCCTGTGCTTTGTAGCAGCTTATTCTCTCTCCCTTACACTCATTGCCCCTTTGGATCTATTTGCCATTAACCTACACTGGAAACAATTTGCACTAGCCCATTATTGTGATGTATGATAAAACTGCAACATCCAAAGAAAACCAATGCTTTGTAGTGCCTCTGCTGACGAAATGAGCAATTTGGTGGGACCTCCTTCAAATCAGAGATCCGATCCTCCCCTCCCATGAAGTCTGTTTTAACTTTGTGCAAATGTTATTTCTGAGCCACCATGAGCAGATCAGGGTTCTCTCCCTTCCAAACATTGCTAGATCAGTTATAATCACTTTCCTTTTTCTGTAGGTATGCTGATAGAAGGACTTCATGGATTGCAAAGTCTTTTGTAATATCCCAAAAGGAATGTGAGAGATAGAATATAATGAAACAAAGTCAAGTCCAGACACAACATGGGAACAATTGAGTTCACCATGGAAACCTTTGCCTTAACACTCGAAAGATTTCAGTTCTTCCAAAATAAATTCTTAAAAGTACCTGGCCCAAAATCTACGGCTGCATACATTCCTTGCAAAGAGCCACACTTGAGATCTCCTACGCTTGCGCCATCCGTTGTAAACAAAATGATCTCATTTCCCAGATACTTCCGAAAGAGCTTTAATAGATGTCGTAAGTAATTATAGTCGCATGCAAAGTAGCTGCCATATTCATTCTCCACCTAAAACATCAAAAGAATTTGTGCTTATAATTTCCTATTGCCATGCAGAAAAAAAAACATCCTTTGCACAATACTGTTGACATTTTTTTTTAATTCATTCATGAGACTTGAAAGTTGGTGGCAAGCCCAGCATTCTTTGTTCACTCTTAATTGCCCTCAGGAATCTGGTTGGCTGCCATCTTGCTGAACAGCCACAATCTGTGTTGAAAGTACTCCCCAGTGCTATTTCAGGACTCTGACTCAGTGACAATGAAGAAAGTACAATATACTTGGGGAATTTTATAGGATGCAGAACTGGGCTGAGAAGTGGCAGATGGGGTTCAAAGTGGAAAAGTGTGAAGTATAAGACATTGGAAGGTCAGATACACTCAAGAAGGCAGAAAATAATGTTAATAGAAAAATTCCTAACTGTGTGCAGGAACAGAAAGATCTTGCTGTCAAAGTACAAAAACTCGTTCAAAGTGCCATGCAAGTTGATAGAGTGGTTAAGAGGGTAAATGGTGCGATGGCCTGCTGCCATTAGGAAGGTGATACAGGAGCCTCAGGACTCTCAGAGCTAGGTTCAGGAACAGTTATTACACCTCAACCATCAGCTTCTTGAACCAAAGGGGATAACATCACTCAAATTCACTTGCCCCATTATTGAAATGTTCCTACAACCTATGGACTCACTTTCAAGGACTCATCATGTCACTTTCTCGTTATTTATTGATTATTTATTTATTACCATTTCCTTCTTTCTGTATTTACACAGTGTGTTGTCTTTTGCACATTGGTTGAATAGCCAAGTTGGTGCAGTCTTTCATTGATTCCAATATGGTTAGTATTTTATTATGGATTTATTGACCATGGCCACAAGAAAATGAACCTCAGTGCTGTATATGGTGACATATATGTACTTCAATAATAAATTTACTTTGAACTTTAATTAATCAGGGAATTGAGTTCAAGAGCCACAAGGTAACATTGCAGCTCCTTAAAACTATTTGTATATATGCTGTCTTCTTATTACTTCCATCAGAGAGAAGGTAGAGGAGCCTGAAGACACACACTCAGTGTTTTAGAAGCAGCTCTTCCCCCACCACTATCAAAATCCTGAATGGGTAATGAACCAAACCATGAACCCCAGCTCACTATTAAGAAGGGTGCAGAGATTTACCAGGGTGCTGCTTGGATTTGAGAACATGTCTTCTAAGGAAAGGTTCAGCGAGTTAGGGATCTTCTCTTTGAAGCAATGGAGGATAAAAGGCGATTTGACAGGGTTTTTTAAATATATAAACAGAGAGTGGTAAGTACCTGGAATGACTGCTGGGGATGGTGGAAAAGCCTAACAGATTAGGAACATTTAAGAGACTCTAAGACAGGCTCGCAGATGAAAAAAAAACATAGGCCCTGTAGGAGGGAAGGATTTGATTGACTGTGGAGTAAGTTTAAAGGTCAGCACAACATCATGAGCCAAATGACCTATATGGTGCTATACTGTTCTATGTCCCACATTTCCAATCACAAAAGACAAATCACAGAACTGGAGATGCTGGAAATTTGAAATAAAAACGGAAAAGGCCATAAAGCAAGCAAGGCAGCGTCTGCTGAAAGAGGGCCAGTTAATATTTCATGTCTGTCAGATTTCATCAATTCCAGACCTGAAACAGGAGTCATTTCTCTTTGAATGGATGTTCCCTGATCTACAGAATGTTCCCAGCATTTACATTTTTTTAAATTCAATTTTCCAGTTAGAATAGAGTACAGTTTAGAGAGGACCTTATTCTTCAATGCAAGGTCAAAGGTAACTACCCCCAATATGTCATTTCTGTGGTATCTAGATAGCAGGTCAAGTTCTTTGAAAGGTCTTCAACCTGAAATGCTGACTCTAATACACTGCCCACTCACGCAGCCTCACCTGCTGAGTATTTCCAGCATTTACTGGTTTTGTTTCAGATTTCCAACATTCACAGTTTTTTTTATTGTCACTTGGCTGAATTCAGTTCTGGGTTAACAATCACCTCAATGGTAATTGTGTCAAAGGATGATCTCCAGACGCCCCCTGCTGGACATTATCATTATCTGACATGAATGTTATTTGACATTTCTCAGCCAAGTCTTCATGGTGACCAGGTCTTACACCATACAAGAACTGTTATTTATGCCTGCTCTCCTGGGAAACACAAGCACCCGTGATTAATAAAAACTGCTTATTAAGGGAATAGCAATCTCATAGTATTTAACTGAGACCTCATCCTACCATCACAAGATCCACAGTTAACTAAATTAATATTTGACAAAACTATTTGTGGGAAATTAGGATTCAGATAAGATTGGGGGGAGGGGCAGCATTTGAGACAGATAAGGCCAGAAGACTGGCAATGGGGAGGGGTAAATGTGCAAACATAACTGCTTTTACCAAGGCCAAATTGTAACTGACGATTGCTCAAGCATGTGATCTGTGAAATTACAAAGGAAGCATGGCAGCGCCTTGAATTCCTTAGGAGTTGTGAAGATTCGGCACGATATCTGAAACTTTGACAAACATCTATAGATGTGTAGTAGAGAGTATATTGACCGGCTGCGTCACAGCCTCGTATTGAAACACTCATGCCCTTGATCTGAAAATCCACAAAAAGTAGTAGATACGGCCCAGTCCATTATGAGTAAAGTCCTTCCCACCACTGAGCACATCTACATGAAACACTGTCGCAGGAAAGCATCATACATCATCAGGTACCTCCACTACCCAGATGTATGTTAAGAACAAGTGCTGACTTAGAATTTGGAAAAACTTAAGACAACTGGGAAGCATCAGGAAAGTCTGCTGAGTGTGGAAGATACACATACCTTATAAAAGAAAATTTGCTGTATTGAAAAAAAAGTTAATCTGGAGATCTCTGCAGGGATTACAGATATTACAAACAGAGACCTCGACTAAAGCAGACTAAAGGGGCTACACAGATTTTACACCACTCACCCATGCAGAATGTAGGTAGAATAACAGTGCTGATTTTAAATCTTTTACATAAAAAGCAAGAAAAATATCGAAGTCTCTATCAGAACAAACAGGATTAATTGTTAATGATTGTTATAAGACATAAACCTGGGAAAAAAATGAATCCCTTATAGACGACAAAGACAAAAGGTGTTGAACTGTGCAAAATTTATGGGAGAGCAAAGAATACGACATGATAAGAGCAGAAAGTCACGCGAAATATGAATCCAAAACTTCTGAGGGACTTGAGGCTAACGGGCATATAATGATCAAGATAAACAGGTCTATTGTATGAGCATTTTTTTCACCAGGAGGTTAAGAACAGTGAGGCAGTGGGCAATGTCAGTTTTATTTGACATATAAAAGGTTTGACTTGGGAAAACCTTGGAAATCATACCCATAGCTATCAGTGTTTTACTTTTATCTTCTTTTCCCCACATGTCCTGGCTCTTAAGGGGTCACTCTCTCCTACATCACTTCTTTTCCTAACATTACATTTACTACCTCCTGAAAACACCGCTTCTCTGCACATCCATTCCAACAAATGGCGAGTCCTCTTTCTCAATTAAGTCTCCCTACCACATTTCCCCTATACAGTCTATTAGCTTCAGCTCCGAAACACTGCCTACTTCCAGCCCATCATCGCACCTACTGCTGACTAGACTCCTCTCTATATTTTGGCTTTCAGATTTAACCTCTTCAACATTCACTTCTCTTTCGATCATAGGCGCCACCTCAGATCCAACTCATCAGAAGTTCCTAGACAACTCTGATCCCACCTGACCTAACTCCTTACAACTCCACATTCTCAAAGCAATTGGCATCTGCAACGTCTGGTTTCTGTCGCTTTGTCCCACTTGGAGCTTGCAGTCTTCCAGTTGATACCCAATGGATTACCTTGTTTCATTCAAATAGCAGAAAGCTTCCTCTTGTGGACTCTCCAAGCCTTTTCTCTATTCGTATACCTCTCTCACATTGAAACCTCTTCTCTTTGTTTTTAATAATCATCACCATTTGTAATTTTATTTATTTCTAACTATCTAACAGTGAGAAATCTACACATTAGCATTGCACAAGTTCTGTTTCCATTCAATTAGTTCTTCATAACACAGCTCTAAGAGATCATACCAACAGCATCAATTTTCCTCAGAATACAATGCATTCTGGTTATTTGCACTGTAGGGAACAACTTATTAACTCACCAACTAACTCACCTTTAGAATGTGGAAGAAATATGAAGGAAATCCATGTGGTCACAGGGAGAACATAAAGTTCTGCCTCAGCTTATCACACATACAGTGGCATGCAAAAGTTTGGGCACCCCTAGTCAAAATTTCTGTTACTGTGAATAGCTAAGCGAGTAAAAGATGAACTGATTTCCAAAAGGACTAAAGTTAAAGATGACTCATTTCTTTAATATTTTAAGCAAGAAAACTTTTTTTATTTCCATCTTTTACAGTTTCAAAATAACAAAAAAGGAAAAGGGCCCAAACCAAAAGTTTGGGCACCCTGCATGGTCAGTACTTAGTAACTCCCCCTTTCTTTGGCAATTATCACAGCTTGTAAACGCTTTTTGTAGCCAGCTAAGAGTCTTTCAATTCTTGTCTGGGGGATTTTCGCCCATTCTTCCTTGCAAAA
This sequence comes from Mobula birostris, assembly GCF_030028105.1. NCBI lineage: Eukaryota > Metazoa > Chordata > Chondrichthyes > Myliobatiformes > Myliobatidae > Mobula > Mobula birostris. Next base: position 32,211,954 of record NC_092388.1, read on the forward strand.
GGCTTCTAGTTCTGTGAGTCTGGGCCGTCTTGCATGCACTGCTCTTCTGTTGGTGGCCTCTCTGACTAGTCCCTTCTTGCATGGTCACTCAGTTTTTGAGGACGGCCTGCTCTAACCTGATTTACAGTTGCACCAGAGGATGAAGGGCTGAAGACAAAGGAATGTGATTAAGCTGCAGTCAGCCTGCAGGAAAAGAGCCGACAGGCACACGAAAGGAGCCGCGTTTCCTAAAGACTTGGAACAGCCTCTCTGCTTAACGTTTGGTAGGTAGTGATTAGGGAATGCTAGGATAGATCTCGAGGTACATAAAATTTGGGGGGGGGGGGGGAATTTCAAGACAGAGCGTTTTTGCTGCCCTATTTGAGCAGATCCTCCTAGCTTGGCCTTTCCTGGTACAAATTTAATTGTTGTCCAGGAGGGCCAAGAGGAGGGACTGTTAGAGTAAGTTTTTGGGTAGATGTTTCACTTACGCTTAAATGACTCTGGCCACCAGTCTTCTATTTGACAAAGTACTGGGGATAGAGTTCACAACATTGTATTTCCTAAAAGCTGTGAATATCGGCATACTATACCAGATGCTGCTGATGCCGTAGTTTGACCAGATGCTGTAGCTTTGAAGACAGTATTATCTATACGTTATAAATATTAATTGTCCTCTATGTTAGCACGTAAAATACCAAATAAATGTATTGTGGATTTAACTTGCATTCCTAAAGGCTGGGAGTACCAACCCAAACATGTTGGCGTCAGGAGGAAAGGATGAAGTCAGAAGGTGTGATGTTTTGTATGTAGCTTCAAAAGGAAGCGTTGTCCATGCTTTGTCTTTAACTTTGTAAGTAGCGATTGCCTTTTGTGTTTAGCAACTGGACCATTATTCTGCCAGTAAATGTGATTCTGTCCATAAGCCAATGTTGGCGCTGTGTAATTCTATCATTCTTAACAAGGTGTACACATTCCAGGATGTTCACTGCTACTAATATCAGGCTCACAAGCTGGTGATTCTGTTTTCCCTCTCCTTCCTTGCTTAATAAATGAGGTCAGAATTGCTGCTTCAGATCCACTGGGACAATTCCAGACTCTATAGGGCTTTGGAAAATGAGGACCATAATTTAAAACCACCTCTTTCAATACTCTAGATGAAAATCATCAGGTTGCTGAGATTTATCAATTTGCAAGGTCACCAATTTGTATTCCTTTTTGACTAATACTTCGTTCCTTTAGTTGAATGAGTTAAGAGGACTCAGGGAATGTCAGTTTCAGTATCAACTCTATGCAATAGTTGCAAAGCAGTAAACTACAAAGCACAAAGATTACATGGATGTACAGTGGCATGCAAAAGTTTGGGCACCCCTGGTCAAAATTTCTGTTACTGTGACCTATGATAACTCTCTAGAGGACTTACAAGCTCCAGTGGCTGAGATGGGAGATACTGCGCATACAACTGTTGCCTGGGTACTTCACCAGTTGCAGCTTTATGGGAGAGTAGCAAAGAGAAAGCCACTGTTGGAAAAAAAAATCTTATGAACTCTCGGCTAGAGTTTACCAGAAGATTCATGTAGAAGATTCTGAAGTCAGCTGGAAGAAGGTTCTATGGTCCGAAGAAGCCAAAATTGAGCTTTTTGGCCATCAGACTAAACATAGCACATAATCAAAAACACACCATCCCTACCATGAAGCATGGTAGTGGCTGCATCATGCTGTGGGAATGTTTCACTGCAGTGGCACCTGGAAGGCTTGTGAAGGTAGAGGGTAAAATGAATATGGCAAAATTCAGAGAAATCCTGGAGGAAAACCTGATGCAGTTTGCAAGAGAAATGTGTCTTGGGAAAATATTTGATTTCCAGCAAGACAATGACCTCCAGCATAAAGCCAAAGCCACACAGGAATGGCCTAAAAACAACAAAGTTAATGTCCTGAAGTACCACGTCAGAGTCCATACCTCAATCCAATTGAGAACTTGTGGCTGGACTTAAAGGGCTGTTCACTCACAATCCCCATGCAATCCAAAAGAACTTGAGCAGTTTTGTAAAGGAAAGTAGGGAACACTTGCAGTGTCCAGGTGTGCAAAGCTGATAGAGACCTATCCATGCAGACACAATGGTTTTAATTGCTGCCAAAGGTGTATTTACTAAATACTTACGCAATCAATTATTCTGTGTTTCATATTTGTAACTAGTTTAGACCACCTTGTACCGGTCTGTTTTCACTTTTTCTGTTGATAGGTATCAAAAAAGCCAAATTAAATCCACAGTATTTCAATGTTGTAATGCAATAAAAGATATAAAGTCCAAATGGTGTTGGGGCGGGTGGGGGGGGGGGGTGAATACTTTTTATAGACACTGTATACCAACAACCTGGTTGAGAGAACAACATGACTTATTTCCAAGTTGCTGACAATACTGAGAGGAACTAAGTGTTTGAAAGTGGATGTAAAGATGCTTCAAGGAGATACCAACAAGACAGGGTGAGAGTATGAAAGATAAAACACAATATGGAAAAGCAAAGCACATAACAGAAAAGGGAAATTGTTAAGTAGCATAAGACTGGATAGTGTTGATTGCCAAAAGGACTTTGATATGGTTCTATTCAAGTTGTTTTTACACAAGGGTGGACTAAGAATGAAATGAGTTGAAATTTTCTTTACTATAAAGATGTTAAACTTTTGGAATTCTCTTTCCCAGAAGACTGTGGAGAGACATTTTTTGTATTCATTCATAATAGAAATCCATAAGCATCTGGATAATGATGAAGTCAAGGAACACTGTGATGTGCGAGTGAGATAGAACTTCAGATATGACCTTAATGAATGGCAGAGCAGGCATGGACTGGATGACCTTCCTCTGTGCCTAATATCCTTTTTTTTTAGCATAATGTTCATTATTTCTAGAGAATGTGACATATGGAATTCATCAGTATGACATTACTCAAGCTAAAGTCTGTTAATTTAAGATTTATCTCTGATGTTCCACATTTCTTGGCTGTCTACCATCCCAATGTCAACAACGTTCAAAATTAAACTCCCTTGGAATCAACTCCTATTTTGGCATCATATTCCCTATCACTACAGCCCTTTCTAATCCTAAACCCCTCCATTTCCTGCTGCCTGATGAAGGCAAAGAAATAGTCACCATTTCTGATCAAGAATCAGCATCAAGACTGAGAGTGCCTAATTTCAAACCAAGACGTCAATCGTCCCTTTGTGTTCACAGACCCGATGAGTTCTTCCAACAATTTATTTTTGACTTCACTTTCTGGTATCAGCAGTCTCTTGTGTCTGCTGTGAACTTATAATTAGTACATGTACCAGCATGTGTAGCCAACCAACTGCAATTTCAGTTCCTACCTCTGGAAGTCATTCTAACCATTTCCTCTTTAAAAAGGATCCTCCTGAAACCCACCATTTGGAGCAAGATTTGGGTCATGTGCTTATATACCTTACAGTGCAGTGTCAGATATGAAGCACTGAGATGTTTTAGAAGATCAGACGGAGATCTAGTCACCATAGAAAGGATGTGATTAAGCTAGAGAGGATGCAGGGAAGCTTTGCAATGATGTCGCCTGGACTGGAGGCTTGACTTATAAGCTAGGACTGTTGCTTCGGAGTGAACGAGGCTGAAGGATGACCTTATAGATAATTATGTTGGATATAGATAGAGTAGATGGTCATAGTTATGTTCCATCGGTACATTGCCTAAAACTAAGGAGCATAGGTTTTGGGTGCAAGGGAAAAGATTTAAAGAGGAATTGAGCAACAAGCTTTTCACAAGGAGGGTGGTGGGTACATAGAATAAGCTGCCAGAGGAGATAGCAGAGCCAGGTACACTTACAATGCTTAAAGAGATTAGGACAGGCAAATGGATGGGAAAGGTTTTTAAAGAAGTGTAGCCCAAAAGCAGCAAATTGGTTTAGCTTAACTAGGCATCTTGGTTGGTTGGATGAGTTGGGCCAAAGAGCCAGTTTCCATAGCAAATACTGTATCTCGATGACTGTTGAATCAAAGATAATTCAATAAACAGAATTACACTTACCACTTTAACTAGTCTAATCAGTTCCATCATGATTTTTAATTTTTAAAAAAAAGCACTCCATACCTGTACAGTAATGATTGGTCCATTATGCTGATACAGAAATTGTTTCACCTTGGGCAAGAGCACACTCATCCATTTGTCAACATACTCGAGATAAACTAAAAAGAGAATAATGGAATTAATTGTTCAATGACCTCTGCTCCCATGATGTCACACAGTTGCATAGCCCCCTGAAATTACTGCATCCACGTTTAAAATATAACCGACCTTCCACACTCTGAGGCAGAGCACTCTGTCCTCAGAAAGAGCCTCAGCTTTGTCCCCCTGCGCCCACACCTCAGCGAGTTCTGCGTACGCCATAAAGCTGAACTCTTCTTCCACTGGCTCCTCCGAGCTTACTTCTTCGGCAAGGACTCTCCCACCCCCACCAAGCCTATACTGGTATCTGTCCCCCACTTTTCCTTCGCTACATCGACGACTGCATTGGCGCTGCTTCCTGCAAGCATGCTGAGCTCGTTGACTTTATTAACTTTGCCTCCAACTTCCACCTTGCCCTCAAATTTACCTGGTCCATTTCCGACACCTCCCTCCCCTTCCTTGATCTCTCTGTCTCTATCTCTGAAGACAGATTATCTACTGATGTCTACTATAAGCCCACGGACTCTCACAGTTACCTGGACTATTCCTCTTCCCACCCTGTCACTTGTAAAAATGCCATCCCCTTCTCTCAATTCCTCCGCCTCCGCCACATCTGCTCTCAGAATGAAGCTTTTCACTCCAGGACAAAGGAGATGTCTTCCTTTTTTAAAGAAAGGGGCTTCCCTTCCTCAACCATCAACTCTGCCCTTAAACACATCTCTCCCATTTCATGCACATCTGCTCTCACCCCATCCTTCCGCCACCCTACCAGGGATAGGGTTCCTCTTATCCTCACTTACCACCCCACCAGCCTCCATGTCCAACATATAATTCTCCGAAACTTCCACCACCTCCAACGGGATCCCACCACCAAGCACATCTTTCCCTCCCCCCTACTTTCTGCTTTCCACAGGGATCGCTCCCTATGCGACTTCCTTGTCCATTCGTCCCCCCATCCCTTCCCACCAATCTCCCTCCTGGCACTTATCCTTGTAAGCAGAACAAGTGCTACACCTGCCCTTACACTTCCTCCCTCACCACCACTCAGGGCCCCAGACAGCCTTTCCAGGTGAGGCAACACTTTCACCTGTGAGTCGGCTGGTGTGATATACTGCGTCCGGTGCTCCTGGTGTGGCCTTCTACATATCGGTGAGACCCGATACAGACTGGGAGACCACTTCGCTGAACACCTATGCTCTGTCCGCCAGAGGAAGCAGGATCTCCCAGTGACCACACATTTTAATTCCACGTCCCATTCCCATTCCGATATGTCAATCTACGACCTCCTCCACTGTCGAGATGAAGCCACACTCAGGTTGGAGGAACAACACCTTATATTCTGTCTGGGTAGCCTCCAACCTGATGGCAGGAACATTGACTTCTCTAACTTGCGTTAATGCTCCTCCTCCCCTTCTTACCACATCCCTTATTTATGTGTGTATTTATTTATTTATTTCCCTCTCACAATAATTCCTTGCCTGTTCTCCATCTTCCTCTGGTGCTCCCCTCCCCTTTTCTTTCTTCCAAGGACTTCCGTCCCATGATAATCCCCCTTCTCCAGCCTTGTATCCCTTTTGCCAATCACCTTCCCAGATCTTGGCTTCATCCCTCCCCCCCTGTCTTCTCCTATCATTTCAGATCTCCCCCTTCCCCTCTCAAATCTCTTACTATCTCTTCTTTCAGTTAGTCCTGACGAAGGGTCTTGACCCGAAACGTCGACTTTGCTTCTTCCTATGGATGCTGTCTGGCCTGCTGCATTCCACCAGCATTTTTTGTGTGTTGCTTGAATGTCCAGCGTCTGCAGATTTTCTCGTGTTTGCATAACCAATTTTTTGACCAGTTAAGGGCTAATAGTCTTGGTGGCCTAAAACAGATTCCAACCAATCATCGCCACAAAGTCAGATTTTAATCCAGGTTTACATACACTCAGTTGCCATTTTACTAAGTATCTCCTGTACATAATGAAGAGACCACTGGGAGTACTTTCCTCTGCTGCTGTAGCCCATCCGTTTCAGGTTCAATGTGTTGTGTGTTCAGAAATGCTCTACTGCACACCACTGTTGTAACACGAGGTTATTTCAGTTACTGTCACCCTCCTGTCTACAAGAACCAGTCTGGCCATTCTCCTCTGACCTCTCTCATAAATAAGGTGTCTTCACCCACAGAACTGCCGCTCACTGGATGTTTTTTTGCAAAATCCTCTGAAAACTCCAGTGCAGATAGGAACGGGCTGATAGCACGGATGAAGGAATGGCTGAGGAGATGGTGCAGGGGACAAGGTTTCAAGTTGTTGGATCATTGGAACCTTCTCTGGGCAAGGGGTGACCTGTACTAGAGGGACAGATTGAACTTGAACTGGAGAGGAACCAATATCCTGGCCAGGAGGTTGCGACTTGGATGAGTTTAAACTGGTTTTGCAGTGGGCTGGGAACTGAAGCACCAGGTCAGTATGTGAAGGATCGGACAGGAAGGTTGATGTCAGGGTAAGTATTGAAAGGCAAAGCTGAAATAACAGTATGATGGATCAAATAATGTGAAGTGTGGTATATTTTAATGCCAGGAGTATTATGGGTAAAGGTGATGAACGCGGAGCATGGATCAGTACATGTTGTGGCCATTCCTGAAACTTGGTTGAGACAGGGACAGGAATGGGTGAATTTTTGAATTTTAAGAAAAGGGCAGAGGAGGTAAAGAATATTTGGGGGGGGGGAAGTTGTACTGCTAATCAGGGACAATATCACAACTGCACTCAGGTGAGACATAATGGAATGTGAAGAACGCAATCACAGTTATGAGATTGTACTACAGGCCTCCTAATAGCCACCGGGACATTGAGGAACAGATACGTAGTCAGATTACGGAAATGTGTAAAAGTTATAAGGTTGTTGTCAAGGGGAATTTCAACTTCCCTAATATACACTAGGACCTTCTTGGTATAAGGTGCTTAGATGGACTGAATTTACTGTGTATCCAGGAAGGTTTCTTAAATCAATATGTGGATGGTCCAATGAAAGGAAGGGCCATACTGGACCTGGTGCTGGGTAATGAGCTTGGCCAGGTGACTGACCTTTCAGTGGTGAACAGTTAGGGATCATAGTTAGTGATCGCAAATCCTTAACTTTCGGGATAGCTATAGATAAGGATAGGTACGATCCTTGCGGGACAGTTCTAAATTGAAGAAGGGCAAATACTTTATACACTTTATTGTCGCCAAACAATTGATACTAGAACATACAATCATCACAGCGATATTTGATTCTGTGCTTCCCGCTCCCTGGATTACAAATAATAAATATTAAAAATAGTAAAAATTAGTAAATATTAAAAACTTAAATTATAAATCATAAATAAAAAAGAGAAAAATGGAAAGTGAGGTAGTGCAAAAAAAAAAACCGAGAGGCAGGTCCAGATGTTGCAACCTTATAAAACTCTGGTCATGCCACACCTGGCGTATTGCATACTGCTCTGGTTACCCCACTGCTAAGGCTTTAAGAGAAGGCGCAGAAGAGGTTTAACAGGATGCTGCCTCGTTTAGAGGTCATGTGCTATCATGAGAGGCGGGATGAACTTGGAGTGTTTTCTCTGGAGCTGCAGAGGCTGAGGAGAGATCTGATAAAGATTTATAAGATTATGAGTGGCATAAATGTAGTAGACACTAAGTGTCTGTTTACCAGGGTTGAAACGTCTAATACCAGAGGGCATGCATTGAAGGTCGGGGGGGGGGGGGGGGTTGCTTCAAAGGAGATATAAGGATGGTGTATGCCTGGAACATGCTGCCTGGTATGGAGCTAGAGGTAAATACATTTGAGGCTTTTAATAGATGTTTAAATAGGCACATGACTGTAGGTAAGATGACGGGATATGGACATTGTGTAGGCAGGAGGAATTAGTGTTTGGGTGTTTTTGATTTGCTTTTTAGCTGGTCTGGCACAACACTGTGGGCTGACGGGCCTGTCCCTGTGCTGTGTTCTACTGTTGTGTACGAAAATCCCAGGCGATCAGCAGTTTCTGAGCTACACAAACCACCCTGTTTGGCACCAATCATTCCATGGTCAATGTCACCCGATCACCTTTCTTCTACATTCCGATGTTAGGCCTAAACAACAACTGAACCTCCTGACCATGCCTGCATGCTTCTGTGCATTCAGTCACTGTCATGACTGGCTGATTAGAAATCTGCATAAACCAGCAGGTGTACAGGTGTACCTAATAAAGTAGCCACTATGTATTTTTCTTGCTCTTCAGAAAAATATTTCTAAGCTCTCATTCGTAACCTATCTCAGCTTCTTACTTAACTGCATATCATCTCCGTCTAGATTATGAACATATCTTTGCCTGCATCATTAAGGTGCTTCTATAGCATAGATTATGGCATGTACCAAATGATAATTTACTTGTATAATCTTGAGTTCACCTAGACAAAGAGCAAAGGAAAAGCAGCTTTGGTTGCACTAAGGCATTTTAAGATGCAAGGAATGGACAGTTTTCAGTGAGGACATTGTAAGCTGTGATGTGTCAACTACCTGACTATGCATGTGTTTATTCTGATTGGGCTTTTAGCTAACCTTGATAATGAGTCTTCTGCTTTTTTTAATGGCTAGTTCATCTGTGAGCAAACAATGACTGCCATTCCTCAAACTGATGTGTTTGGAACTCTTGCTGATGACATATTTTGGCAGTTGGACTGTGCTTGGTAAGGTTTGAGGCCTTAAAAGAGGGAACAAGAAAATCTCGCCCCAAATTGTGCTACCACATCCTGATAAGTTCGCAAAGCTGATTAAAACTCTGTGAGAAAATGAGATTCAATCCTGTGGAACAGGTCAGGCTTCCTCAAACACTGCTGTCACCAGTTAAACCTGCCCAATAATTCTCGTAATTATTCCTTTGTCATTAAGTTGTCAGATCACTTTCCAACCTCCAATACCAGAAAAGCAAAAATTTCCCCCAGTTTGTTACTGATAAGACCTTAACACGAGAAAATCTGCAGAAGTTGGAAACCTAAAGCAACACAAACAAAATGCTGGAGGATCTCGGCCCAAAACGTCGACTCCAGTCCTGATGGGAGGGTCCTGACCTGAAATACCCCTTCTTCCATTTCTGGATCGTTGCCAGAATTCACCCTGCTTCTGCTCATTTACAGTCAAAACCCTCCTTCCTGCTCCTTGATTCATGGGCTGAAAAACCTGTTTCCATAGTATATTACTCGATAAAAATAGTGTGATCAATGTCAAAAGGTAATGATAAGCCAAACGGATAATTTACCTTTGTCACAGTAACACTTTTACCATTCATCCATATAATACTAAAACTCTCAGGCTCTGTCTGTCTGTTTGTCACCTCCAATTAGCGCAAACGGTGCTTTACAGAGGCATTTTTTTTGGCTAAATCGAATTAAAATGCGCTAACTCACAGAATGCAAGCAAAGTTCAGGGTTATATATTCGTATAAAACTGCTCATTCGCCAAAAATCAACAGGCTTGCTTTGACCCAAGACCCAATCGGCCATCATGGAAATTGGGACTCGACAGCCCAACGCATGCGCACGGCCAGTCTCAACAGTGACACCTACCGGAGCAAAAGCGCAGAGCAGCTCTATTTCGCAGGGTCACATTCAGCTAATCACCATCAGCATGTGCAGGATTGGGACAGATCTAACTGCCACCCACCAATAAGAGATAATTAAATCTCATTGTAATGACGTACTCCAAGACACCCATAAAACCCTTTGCTGCAGTCAAAGGACAGCGGTGACTCTGTCACGTCCATTTAGGAGAGCGCCAGCCACATCATCAAGAATAATCAGCATCCTTTGGTGTTAGTGCTTCGTATATTCTATCCGGCATTAGGGTAAAAAAAAATGGTCAGGTTAATTATGCCGCGTGGAAAGGGAAGGGGGACATTATGGTCAAGAGATGACGCTAAACGTCGTTGGGAAGCAGCAAGGAAAGGGAGAGAACAAGAATCGGATGAGGCCAGGGTCGCACGACTCCAGGATCAAAGGGTCAGGACAAAAAAAAGATGAAAGAAGAGGAGACAGAGGAGGAGAGGCATGCATGTCTCCAGGATCAGAGACAAACAACAAACAGCAGAAGAGATGAAGAGACGGGGGATGACAGGGCTGCACATCTCCAGAATGACAATGAGAAGCACAAGGGTGGCAGAGCAACACTCACAACATGCTGAGGGAACTCAGCAGGTCAGGCAGCATCCATGGAAATGATCAGTCAACGTTTCGGGCCAGAACCCTTCGTCAGGACTGAAGAGGGAGAAGGCAGAGGCCCCATAAAGGAGGTGGGGGGAGGGTGCGAAGGAGAAGGCTGGTAGGTTCCAGGTGAAAAACCAGTAGGGGGAAAGATAAAGGGATGGGGGAGGAGAAGCAGGGAGGGGATAGGCAGGAAAGGTGAAGGAATAGGGGAAAGCACAATGGGTAGTAGAAGGAGGCGGAACCATGAGGGAGGTAGTAGGCAGCTAGGGGAGGGAGCAGAGTGAAACAGGGATGGGGGAAGGGAGGGGGAGGGAATTACCAGAAGTTGGAGAATTCAATGTTCATGCCCGGGGGCTGGAGACTACCCAGACGGTATATGAGGTGTTGCTCCTCCAACCTGAGTTTAGCCTCATCCTGGCAGTAGAGGAGGCCATGTATGGACATATCTGAATGGGAATGTGAAGTGGAGTTGAAGTGGGTGGGAACCAGGAAATCCCGTCTGTTGTGGCGGACGGAGCAGAGGTGCTCAACGAACCAGTCCCCCAATCTGCATTGGGTTTCACCAATGTAGAGGAGGCTTCACCGGGAGCACCGGATGCAATAGGTGACCCCAACAGACTCACAAGTGAAGTGTTGCCTCACCTGGGGCCCTGAATGGTGGCAAGAGAATAGGTGTAAGGACAGGTGTAGCACTTACGCTTACAGGGATAAGTGCTGGGTGGGAGACCCATGGGGAGGGACGTGTGGACCAGGGAGTCGCGGAGGGAACGATCCCTGCGGAAAGCAGAGAGGGGTGGAGAGGGAAAGATGTGCTTAGCGGTGGTGTCCTGCTGAAGGTGGCGGAAGTTGCAGAGGATAATGTGCTGGATCCGGAGGCTGGTGGGGTGGTAGGTGAGGACAAGGGGAACTCTGTCCCTGTTGTAGTGACAGGAGGATGGGGTGAGGGCCGAAGTGCGGGAAATGGAGGAGATGCGGATGAGGGCATCATTGATGACGGCAGAAGGGAAACCATGATCCTTAAAGAAAGGGGACGTTTGAGATGTCCTGGAAGGTATATAAGCCAGAAATGATGCCATCAAAAGTGTCCTTCGTTAAACGAGGAGCAGCTATATTTGCTTTGCTACATGTCATTCCTCTTTATAAACTGAGGTTTACTATTTCAGTTTCCAAAGCAAAGCGATACCAACAGCATTCAGGAAAATTTATTATTCATTCTGGTCACATCAGACTGCACTACCCCTCTCTCAAAGGGTGCCCCAAAGGGTCACCCCTTTGTCCTTTTAGCAAAATGTTTTTTTGCTAAAAACATTGTCTAGTGATTTCAATAAAAGCTGCTTTGAGGGCATCAAGGGAGTATTACCCAACTTGACGAAGGTGAAGGGTATTGAATGTCAATCACAGCTAGCTTACCTGGATCTGAAGATCGGAGAACAATTGAGTCTTTCTGCAGTAGCCAGGCAGGGAAACCACCCTAGAAAAGTGGAAAAACTATTATATTTGGTAAACTACTTCACACATTTAAACGATGATTTCAGAATTGAAAATAACTGCACTTACCATGTCCCATTCTGCACAAATATAGGGACCAGCTCGTAAGATGACCAACAAGCCAACATCATTGGCCAACTTTAAAAAGGCTTCTAAATCTCGGTCTCCAGTGAAGTCATATTTTCCTGGTGCAATTTCATGATAATTCCATGGCACATACCTACATAACAGAATTTTTTAAAAAGTCATTCTAATGTCTGCATGCTCACACCTGCAGTAAATTAATTCAATGGATGTTAATTTATGAACTATACACATAATCTTCCACAATCTAAATGTTCTTTGGTCTCTGTGTAGCAACGGAAATTAACAGCATAAGGTCCCAAATAAGGCATCAGCCCTGAGGTTGCTCAGATTTTACCCTATATTATTTATGTTACTGTGAAGCCAAACAGAGGAATAAGTGGATATAAAGTGTTAAAAAAAAGCATTTTGCTAAAAGGACATGCCACAGATGGCAAAATACAAAGATACGGGAAGGAAATACCTTTTCTGTTTGAACTGAATTAAAAGACAAAATGCGATCTTTACAACAATAATTTGAAGTTAAGTTTAACACACCGCCTTTGACCCTCAACAGTTTTTATTATCAATGCATCATAAAAAGCATCACGGCTTGGTATAGCAGTTGCTCTGCCCATGACCGCAAGAAACTAGGGAACTGTGGATGTAGCTCAGCACATCACAGAAACCCAGCTTCCCCTCCATGTACTCTGCATACACCTCTTGGTGCCTTGGTAAAGCAGCCAACATAATCAAGCATCCCACCCACCCCAAATATTCTCTCTTCTCCCCTCTCCCATCGGGCAGGGGATACAAAAGCCAGGAAACATGTACCATCAGGCTCAAGGACAGCTTCTATTCCACTGTTATAAGACGAGTGAATGACTCCCAGTACGATAAAATGGACTCCTGACCTCACAATCTATCTCCTTGTGACCTTGCAGCTCTACCTGTACTGCACTTTCCGTGTATTGTAACATTTTACTCAGCATTCTGTTGTTGTTTATTTTGTACTACCTCAATGTGCTATTGTACTGAATCATCTGTAAAAACAGTATACAAGTTCTTCACTGTACCTTGGTACATGTGACAATAATAAACCAATTTGCTCTGCCTAAAAGATGAGTGAATCCTCAGTGGCTGAGGCAAGAGATAGGAAATGGTGATTGAGAATGAACAACAAAGATATAATGATTCCAAATTCTACAGAATATCAAATATGTTAAAAAAAAATGTTTTCTTCCTCACGTTTGAACTGCATTCAATCCTGCCATGTACATTTTCATCAGGCGGTCCTTCCAGTAGAATCGAGGTACGCGAGAATAATGCAGGCTTCCCGAAATATAACGGAAATGTTTTCCATCCTTCAGGAAACAGTCTTTGTCATAGTCAATCTGAAATGTTCTCGACGAGCTCTGCAATCAATAGAGACCGGGTGAATCCTCTGCGGCCTACTTTTCAAGACCACATTATTTATGGTGTAATGCTACTAAACAGATTTAATATTGGATTTATATTAGATGGCCTAATTTGTCCATGATGACCAAGTTACCTATCTAAGTCTCATCTACCTGCACTTGACCCACATCACTCTAAACCATTTTTATCCATGTATCTGCCTAAGTGTCCTTTAAATGTCAGAATTGTACCCACCTCTACCACTTCCTTTGGCAGCTTGTTTCATATGCTCATCACCCTTTGAGTAAAAAAATTAAAGGTCCCCTTTAAATGTTTAAAAGGGCGGTGAATCTGTGAAATTCATTGCCACAGACAGACAGAGGGGCCAAGTCATTGGGTATATATAAGGCAGAGGTTGATCGATTCTTGATTAGTCAGGGCATGAAGGGAGAAGTCAGGAGATTGGGCTGAGAAGGAAAATGGATCAGCCGTGATGAAATAGTGGAGCAGACTCAATGGACCAAATAACCTAGTTCTGCTCCTATATCTTATGGTATGTTTAAAGTAGAGGTTGATAGGTTCTTGATCAGCAAGGATGTTAAAGATTACAGAGAGAAGACAGGAGAATGGGGTTGAGAGAGATAATAAATCAGCCATGATGGAATAGTGGGGCAAATTTGGTGGGCCAAATGGCCTAATTCTGCTCCTACTCTCCCCTTTCCTGAAGTACAATAAAGCTTAAATAATTGTCCTCCATCATGGACATTCATGTAGTTTAAAGTTCATAGCCAGAAATCATGCCTGCTCATTAGGCTGGCTCCCAGACCAAGGCAAAAGCTATAAAAGCAGCCACACAATATTCTAACGAAGTGCACGTTTCAAAGTAGACCAAGCATTCCAGCCCAGGGATAAAAAGCCTTACACTAGGGGACAATTTTAAAATCCACTTCATGGAAAGGGTCACCAGCTTAGTTTTGTTTTCATTAAGACAGATGACACGACTATTGGGGTCCACTGATGCTGTGCTGCCAGTACTTTGTTTTTTTTTTGTTTCAGGAAACAAAGGAATAGAAATGAGCAAAGGCAGCCATTGAAAAATCTGACATCAATAGAGAAATCACTGGAAACAGCAACACCTGTGATTTTTATTTTAAATCACATTTCCAGACAGTGAACTGTCTTTAGAACTAGAGGTGATCAGAAGATGAGTTGTTCCTAAACAATATTCAGAACTGTATTTGCAAACCACACAGAAGTATTCAGAAAAATGACCACTGCAACAGCATTCGATCTCAGCAATTTAGAGGAATGCAAAATGTAATTTTTGAATGGTGTGCACTACATTAGAAATAGAAGGAGGTGACATTAAAATTGTTGAGCTAGGTGAAAATGCTGAAGCATTGCTCAATAGAAGAAATGAAGCAGACACTAATAGCAGCACAACTGCTGAAACAGAAAATATGAGTGAGGCTCACATACTGGTGGAGAAAAGGGGAACACACGGCTGCAACAGAAAATCCAGTGATTTTGGATAAAGGGTATTTCAGCACCTTACTCATCTCAGCAATGTTTATTTAATTTTGTTCTATTTCCCAAAGGGTATCCCTGTTTAATACCCTTCATGGATGCTGCCTAAGCTGCTGAGTTCCTCCAGCATTTTGTGTCTCTCTCAAGGTTTCCAGCATCTGCAGAATCCCTTGTATCATTCATTTGCATTGCTAGTTGTCCCTTTACCAACTTCTGTCACCCTGTATGATTATCCACTTTATTCGTGTCTTCCATCCCATCACTGACCGTCGTTTTTTTCTGGATATCAAAATCCGTTTTAGCTCAAAACTTCCGATGACAACTCAGGACTCAGAAAGGCAAACCCTCTAACTCCTGCCACGTTCGCTGCCTTACCAGCGGATGAAGCATTTTCTGCTCTGACTAAAGATAAACATGATGCCTATCGCAGACAGTGTGAGAGGCAATTTGCGAGCACGATAGCAAGGGAAGCCGGTGCCCGGTTTAGTATCTAATAAGAAAACTCAGGTTACTTGCCTCCCGATTCAGTTATCACAGTGAGGAAAGTTGCTGTGAACCTCCCGGAATAGAGACCAAGAAAGGCATAGACAGATTTTGCTACATGATTCGGAGGGTGAGAGAGCTTGCTGTCCGAGGCAGAAGTAGGCAATGTAATATATTCTTGCAGGGAGAGAGAAGCAATTTGCTTCCCGAAAGAGATGTATTCCCCTCGCTGGTCGGGAGATACTTCACCGTCTGTCTGATTCGGCCAGATCATCGAATCTCGTGCAGAATGCAAAAAGAAATACTTACTGGTGAATACAAATAGAAACCAATAGCCATCAAAAGACCCACGCTCGACCTCATGTTCCGGCTTCTTTCTTTGATCAGCTGATCGCTAATAGCAATCGTCGTCACATGACTCGGCAATTCTGCTGCGATTCGCTGTGTTTGAATTTGCACTGACTGGCAGAGAAAGTGATAGCCGGGTCGTTCTGAGGGCCAGTCTTCGCATCTTGGAGGGTTTCTCCGTTTGATGTCTTCGTTCGTCATTCCCTCTACGCATTTTACGATCTATTCCATTGCCCCCCCCCCCACCTTTGGTTAAAGAGGAAGATCTAAGTGGCGCTGAAAATCTACTTCCCTTTCCATTATCAAATGGAATAATTTGCAAATTGTCAGTTAAATGTTTATATGCTATCTTATGTCTAATTTAAACCATTTTCCTATCCACAATGAAGAGATCCATTTGAATTAGCAATGTCAGGAGCTGACGACTCTAGTTGTTGTCCTCAAGTTCCTATGAATAGACGCTCACTGCTAAACATATCATGGATGCCACCAACATCTGTGAGTAGATCCCATGATCTGCCTGAATAGCATGCAAGCAAGGTTTTTTGATGTATCTTGCCATAGGTGACAATAACAAACCGAACACCAACCTCTCGGCCTATTACTACAATAGGCAACTGGGCATTTCATTGGCAGCCCAGCAGTTCGTCTCCTCCTTGCATATGTGCCAATGTCGATATGGTCCATTTCAATAAGAATGGTGTCTGGCACATCCTGACATATGATAGACAGGTGATGCAGTATCAATGCGATTACATTGTCATAGAATATAACACATGAAGAATCATATAAAATAGAGATAAAAGAGCCCGCAGATGCTGGAATCTAGAGCAACACACCAGATGCTAGAAGACCTCCATGGGTTAGCCTCTAGGAGATAGCACTCTCCCCTGTATCCTTCAGTCCAGATAAAGCTGATAGATACATTAGCTGTTCACTTCGCTCTATAGATGCTGCCTGGTCTACTAAGTTTCATGGAACAGTACAGTACAGCCAGAAACAGGTAGCTGGAGCTCTGTCAGATTCGATGGGGATTGTGAGTGAACACTCCTTTTCAAGTCCAGCCGCAAATTCTGAATTGGATTGAAGTCTCGGCTCTGACTTGGTCACTCCAGGACATTAACTTTGGTGTTTTTAAGCCATTCCTGTGTAGCTTTGGCTTTATGCTTGGGGTCATTGTCTTGCTGGAAAAGAAATCTTCTCCCGAGGCACAGTTCTCTTGTAGACTGCATCAGGCTTTCCTCCAGGATTTCCCTGTATTCTGCTACATTTATTTTACCCTCTACCTTCACAAGCCTTCCAGGGCCTGCTACAGTGAGGTATCCCCACGGTATGATGCAGCCACCAGCATGCTTCACAGTACGGATGGTGTGTTTTTGATGATGTGAGGTAGTTGGCTTACGCCAAACATAGCATTTAGTCTGATGGCCTTAAAGCTCAATTTTGGTTTAATCAGACCATAGACCGTTCTTCCAGCTGACTTCAGAGTCTCCCACATGCATTCTGGAAAACTCTAGCAAGATTTCAAGTGATGTTTTTTTCAACGATGGCTTTCTCCTTGCCAATTTCCCATAAAATTGTGACTGGTGAAGCACCCAGGCAACAGTTGTTGTATGCACAGTCTCTCCCATCTCATCCACTGAAGCTTGTAACAGTTATCATAGGTCTCTTGGTGGCCTCCCTCACTAGTCCCTTCTTGCATGGTCACTCAGTTTTTGAGGACTGCCTGCTCTAAGCAGATTTACAGCTGTGCCATATTCTTTCGATTTCTGGATGATTGACTTAACTGTACTCTAAGGGATACTTAGTCACTTGGAAATTTTCGTATATCCATCCCCTGACTTGTGCTTTTCATGGAGTTGCTTGGAATGTTCTTTTGACTTCATGGTGTAGCTTTGCCAGGATACTGAATCACCAGCAGTTGGACCTTCCAGATACAGGAGTATTTTTATTACTATTAATTGAAACACCTTGACTGCAAACAGGTCTCCAAAAACAGATCTCCATTTAACTAATTATGTGACATAAAACCAATTAGCTGCACCAGTGATGAATTGGTGTGTAATATTAAAGGGGGGTGAATACTTATGCAATTAATTATTTTGTGTTTTATATTTGTAATTAATTTAGATCACTTTGTAGAGATCTGTTTTTACTCTGACACAATTTTTTTTTTCTGTTGATCAGTGTCAAAAAAGCCAAATTAAAACCATTGTGATTCAATGTTGTAAAACTATAAAACATGAAAATTTCTTGGGGGAGGGGTAAATGCTCTTTATAGGCATTGTATATCTTGCATACCCAAGTTTAAATTACTTTAAACATTATCTTTTGCCTCTGTCTTGGCTAGACGGTTAATTCTTCGTAGGTGGAAAGACGTTGCTTCACCCACTCACGCTCAATGACTTATTGATATTATGTCCTGTTTAGACCTTGAAAAGATTCATTATCCACTTCTTAATTCGGACATAAAGTTTCATAAGGTGTGGGGACCTTTTCTTGAATACTTTCATAACTCCTCCTTAGATTAAGTTTATCCTTTATTTTGTACTACAATCCCTTACTTTCAGCTTTTTTCCTGTAAGTTTTACAGTTTTTTGTTGTGAGTAACATTATAGTTTTGGTAGTCGGCATTATATTCTCTTTTTCTTAATATATATTTACAGCTCTGTGGGGTCAAATGCTCCGATTAATTTTTTTTTATATACACAGAAATAGTTGGTCTGGGGTTTTTTTTTAGTGGGAGGTTGGGGGGGATACTAATCTTACATGAGTTTATTTTGAGTGCTTTTTCTTCGTTGTTATGAATTATATATTGGACATGTTTGTTTTGCACTGTATAAATCTTCATTTTGTTGATGGATTTTTTCTGTAGCTATATTGTAGAAATGCATTAAAAAAGTAATTTTTAAAAATAAATAAATTACTAACACAGATTTTAAAAAAAAGGTCTCCAACTTGCTTCAGACCAAGAGCACGTGATGAAGGGTTTCAGCCCAAAACATCGACTGTTTACTCTTTTTCATAGCTGCTGCCTGGCCTGCTGAGTTCCTCCAGCATTTTGTGTGTGTTAATTTGCAGATTTTCTCTTGTTTACCATTCACCATGGCCCTTTGTGCTTCAGATTTGTTGTTAAGACTGTAAGCCCTTTGGAAACATTAAGTGCAGCACATCAAATGCATTACTGCAATACTCCTGCCACCCCATTGAAAGGTAACTTAGTGATTTCATCTCATATTGTACATCCCCAAGAATCCAAGGATATATTGACAGCATTGAACTATCTCTTCATAATTACTAATTATGTTGTAATCACAATATCCTAAATACTTAATTTTGCCCATATCAATCCCAAGAACCAGATCCAGCAATATCTCCTTCCTCATTGTGCCAGTAACATCCCAGTCTAAAAATTGATGGATGTAGTATCTTCATTCTCTGAGATAATTAGTCCCCAATTATAGCTGCTCAACAGATTGGCACCTCTCTATAATAATTGTGTTTTGCTCTTCTATGTCTGCCCTACCCATTACTGGCCTGCAGATTACAAGCAGCAGTGAAATGTTCCCTCTTCTGTTTCTTAGCCCTAACTGAACAGAATCATAGCATCCATTCTAATTTTTAAAAACTCCAAAATCTGGGCATCTGTACCTCTCTCTGCAACTGGATCCTTGACTTTCTCACCAGGAGACCACAGTCTGTACAGATCAGAAATAATATCTGACAACCAACACTGATGCACCTCAGGGATCCATGCTTCGCCCACTGCTCTGCTCTCTCTACATCCACAACTGTGTGGCTAGGCACAGCTCAAATGGCATCTATACATTTGCAGACAACACAACTATAGTTGCCAAATTTTCAGGTGCCGAGGAGGCCTACAGAAGCAAGGTAGATCCGCCGATTGAGAGGTGCTGCAGCTACAACCTTGCACTCAATGTTATTAAAGCAAAGGAATTGATTGTGGACTTCAGGAAAAGTAAGTAGAGGGAACGCACACCAGGCCTCATCAAGGGATCAGGACTGGAAAGAGCGAGCAGTGTCAACATCTTCAAAGATCTATCATGTGCCTAACATATTGATGCAATTACAAAGAAGTCTTGACAGTGGTCATATTTCATTAGGGGTTTAAGGAGAATTAGTATGACACCAAAGACACACAGATTTCTACAGATGGACCATGGAGACCATTCTAAATGGTTGCATCACCATCTAATATGAAGGGGCCACTGCACAGGATCAGAAAAGGCTGCAGGAGGTTGTAAACTCAGTTAGCTCCATCATGGGCACTAGCCTCACACCATTGAGGGTACTTTCAAAAGGCGATGCCTCAAAAAGGCGGCATCCATCTTAAGGACCCTTGTCACCTAGGGTCCTCTTAGAACCAGAACCACAGAACACTACAGCACAGAAAAGAGGCTATTTGGCCCTTCTAGTCTGCGCCAAAACATTATTCCACTAGTCCCATTGATTTGCATCCAGTCCATAACCCTCCAGACCTCTCCCATCCTTGTACCTATCCAATTTATTCTTAAAACTTAAGAGTGAGCCCACACTTACCACGTCAGATGGCAGCTCATTCCACACTCCCACCACTCTCTGAGTGAAGTAGTTCCCCCTAATGTTCCCCCTAAACCTTTCCCCTTTCACCCTAAAGCCATGTCCTCTCGTATTTATCTCTCCTAATCTAAGTGGAAAGAGCCTATTCACATTTACTCTGTCTATACCCTTCATAATTTTGTAAACCTCTATCAAATCTCCCCTCATTCTTCTACGCTTCAAGGAATAAAGTCCTAACCTGTTCAATCTTTCCCTGTAACTCAACTCCTGAAGACCCGGCAACATCTTAGTAAATCTTCTATGCACTCTTTCAATCTTACTGAGATTCTTCCTATAGCTAGGTGACCAGAACTGTACACAATACTCCAAATTTGGCCTCACCAATGTCTTATACAACCTCCCCATAACATCCCAACTGCTAAACTCAATACTTCGATTTATGAATGCCAGGACACCAAAAGCCTTCTTTACAACCCTGTCTACCTGTGATGCCACCTTCAGGGAATCCTGTATCTGAACGCCCAGATCTCTTTGTTCCTCCGCACTCCTCTCATTACTACCATCAAGGTGGAGGTACAGGAGCCTAAAGACACACACTCAACGTTTCAGGAACAGCTTTTCCCCCTCCACCATCATATTTCTGACTGGACATTAGACCCATGTACACTTCTACAGTATGTTTTTCTTTTTTAACTCTCTTGTTGCACCACTTATTTAAGTTATTTTTATACAGTATATGGGGTGGTGTTTGTCAGTCATGTCTGACAATGACAGAAGACCAGTGCAGGAGAGATTTTAAAGTGAAAAGCCGTTGCACTGGGGCAGTTCGGCTGTCTCAACCTCAGAGCTCTGGGTCCAGTGGTACAAACAAGCGTCACAAACTGGTGTCTTCCTTGGTTGCAGTGGATGTCTTCTGTGCCTTGTCATGCCCTTCGCTCTCCACACAGTGTTGTATAATCTCCTTCTTGGCCTTTGAATCTCACTGTAAATCTCATCCACCCAGTCCACTGGAGCTCCCTTCATATGCTAGGACATGCTTCACAGGAATGTCCCTGCCTTACTGGGGTATGAGGCCCAATGGCTACCCTCTCTTGGTTTAGCCTGCCTGTCAGAGTGGAGTATCGCGGAGTGGCTGCTGCCATATGCAGACGGCTACTCACAGCCACAGAGGAGAGCTGAGTGTCCGGTGGGGACTAAGGGTGAGTGAGCTGTCCGAGACTGGACATAGCAAGCCACTTCACCAGAGGTGCTACCCCTTCCTCAACACCCTGTACAGTATATACTTTTATTGTAATTTATAGTTTTTATTACGAGGTATTGCAATGTACTGCTGCTGCAAAACAACAAACTTCACGACATATGCCCTTCATTTTAAACTGATTCTAATTATCTGTTACCCTTGTGACTAACTCTCTCCCACTTTGCAATATTCTCTTTGATCTATTCAGCTACACTTTTTTTAAGTTCCTGTTCAGCCTGAAAATATTTCTAATCCAGAAATATTTAATGTCTAGTTCTGCCTCTTTTTGAGCCAAGTTCCGTATTCATCACCACAACATGACATTGCCACATGGTTATCTGAATATCCAGGCTTGTAGTTGGTGTATTTTTGTAAATTTAACCCCACAAATTAACATTCCAAATTAAGGGAGGGAGGGAATGTCGACTCAGACCATGAGAGGCCTGCGTTGGGCATTTTCATGCCTTACAAGGCGCAGATTGGAAGTCTGTGTGGGGCACCACTCCTCACACAGACACTAGAGCAATGTATGGTTAAGTACCTTGCTCAAGGACACAAACACACTGCCACAGCTGAGTCTCAAACTAGCGACCTTCAGATCACTAGACGAACGCCTTAACCACTTGGCCACGTGCCTAACACAATTAAACGGGAAGCATATTTGTCATCATTCTAGGAGGATGGTGCTGTACAGACTACCTTCGACAAAGGAGACAAATTCATACCAGTACCCTCAGATGGCCTCCCCATAGTCACCGCAGGGAATGATATTGACAGGCTTCAGCTGCCTTCTCCCAGAGAGTAGAGTTGCTCTCCACATTGCTGAGGAAACGAAAATCAGGAGGGACAGAAGACACCATCATCTTAAGTTCATCTCCTTTTTATGTCCACTGCACGACGGTATCCAAGCTAAGATCTTAGACAACACACAAAATGCTGGAGGAACTCAGCAGGCCAGGCAGCATCAGTGGAAAAGAGTACTGTCGACGTTTCCGTCCAAGACCCTTCAGCAGGATTGGAGAAAGGAAAGATGAGTAGAATTAAAACGCGGGGGGAAGAGAGGGAGAAACACAAGGTGATAAGTAAAAATTTGAGCAGGAGTGGTGAAGTAAAGAGCTGAGATGATTGGTGAAAGAGATACAAGGCTGGAGAAGTGGGTAGAGGATAGGAGAGGACACAAGGCCATGAAAGAAAGAAAAGGGGGAGGAGCACTAGAAGGAGGCAACAGGCAGGCAAGGAGATAAGGAGAGAGAGAGAGAAGAGAGAGAGAGAGAGAGAGAGAGAGAGAGAGAGAGAGAGAGAGAGAGAGAGAGAATGAATGAATATGGTGACGGTGGGGGGTAATCATTTCTGGAAGTTCAAGAAATCGATGCTCATGCCATCAGGTTGGAGGCTATCCAGACAGAATACAAGATGTTGTTCCTCCAACGTGAGTGTGGCCTCATCATGACAGTGGAGAAGGCTATGGATAAACATATCGGAATGGGAATTGGAAGTGGAATTAAAATGGGTGGCCACTAGGAGATCCCACTTTTTCTAGCCGACAGAGCATAAGTGTTTGGTGAAATTGTCTCTTAATCTACGTCCGATCTCACTGATATACAGGAGGCCACACTGGGAGCACCGGACACAATATATGACCCCAACAGACCCACAGGTGAAGTGCCGCCTCACCGGGAAGGACTGTTTGGGGCCCTGAATGGTAGTAAGGGAGGAGGCGCCGGGGCAGGTGTAGCACTTGTTTTGCTTGCAAGGATAAGTGCCAGGAGGGAGATCAGTGGGGAGGGAACAATGGACAAGGGAGTCGCGTAGAGAGTGATCTCTGCAGACAGCAGAAAGTGGTCGGGGGTGGGAGAGAAAGTTGTGCTTGGTGGTGGAATTTCCAGCATCTGTAGATTTTCTCTTGTTTAAAATCTTAGTCAGTTCACAGCAAACTCAGTCATCGTGCAGATTGACGCCAAGTAATGTTGCATCACCACCCTCAATACTCTTGTCATTCTGGTTTTCAATGCAAGACTACACCTGATCTCCAACAAGCTTCCAACTGAAGGAGAGCAAGTCAACTGGACAAATACCACACCTCAAACTACCAGAGTACTACTGAAAAATAACACCTTAAGTGTACTTAAAAGTCGGATTATTTTTCCTCCCTACATGAAATGTGATTGCTTTTCCCTCCACAGACGCTGCTGGGCACGACGAGCTCCCCCAGGGTTCAGTGGGCGACTGACGTCACGGCCGGCCACGGCGCCGGGCTGTAGTCTGGCCGACGGCCGATGTGCCGACGTTCGGCGGGCGACGGGGAGCGCGTTGACGTCAGGGGGAAGGCGGCCGCCATCTTGGCCGGTGCAGGTTGCTGGCGCTGCTTCTTTGTGTTGCGTTCCGCGGTGGGGAGGGGCTGCAGACAAGCTCCGCGGCCTGCGGGAGGATGTCCGCCTTCTCCGAGTCCGCTCTCGAAAAGAAACTGGCGGAGCTCAGCAACTCGCAGCAGAGTGTGCAAACTCTGTCCCTCTGGCTGATTCATCACCGCAAGCACTCCAAGACCATCGTGCTGGTGTGGCACCGGGAGCTCAGGAAAGGTGAGGCGACCCGGCCCAGCGTGGGGCAGCGCTCGGGCACCTGGGGCTGGAATACTTCCATGCAACTTTACCTGCAGCCTACAATCCGCCAGGTGCCTGTAGTGGACTCACTGAGTCTGAGCTCTGGTCAGCTCACCTACACCAATGCGATTGGAGGCAGTGCCTTTCTGTATTCAATGCACATCAGTAGGTTGTTATTAGTTGCAATGATGGCTTTATTTGTTTAAAAATCGCAGTTAACTTCGATCACCTCCTTCACTACGTTCTCATTCATTTATTTGAAAACCTCAATGCATTTTAATGCACTTGCTTAACTGACATTAGTACTGTTTTAAAAATTGCAACTTATTTTAATACAAAAACATGTATTCTCTTGTCCCTTGCTCTTGTAGTCGTCTTACTTTTATATACTTCAATTAGCAATAGCAAAATGCACTGAGTTCCTCACAGGGATGTTAACAAACAATAATTCACATTTAAACATGAACTATGCCTCAATATGAAATACATGAGCTAAGGAGATGATCTTAACCAGAGGCCAAAAAAGTGTGAGTGGTAAAGTTATGGGGGAACCTTGGGCTAGTACTGGAAAGACTTATCAAGTGTCAACGATCGTGTTGCGGTTAGCACATCACTTTACAGCGGCGCAACCAGGGTCCAATTCCTGCTGCTGTCTATCTGGAGTTTAAACATACTCCGTGTGACCGTCGGTTTCTTCCAAGTGCTCTAGTTTCCTCCCACATTCAAGAGACATTCAGTTTAGTAGGTTAATTGGTCACGTGGGTGTAATTCGGTGGTGCAGGCTCATTGGATCAGAGGGGCCTGTTACTGTGCTGTGTGCCTAAATTAAAAATTTTTCTAAAAATTAAAATTGGAGTTTCAATAGCGATGACTGAGATTAGAGAACATTGAAGATGGGACAGGAATGTTGAGCTGCTAGATGTTTAATTTCAATATAAGTCAATAAGCACAGGTGTAAACAAATTTAAATAGCAGTAGAGTTTAGGGGGATAAATTGAGAAGGTCTGGAAAAGTGTATGTTCAAGTGGTTAAGTTGAGAGCGAATTAAGACAAGTTAGTATTTCAATTGCAGATGATTTAAGGTAGGGAAGGAAGTGAGTGAAAAAGGAGACGGTGGATATAGTCCAGGTATGTGGTCAGGTTAACATAGCGTTGTAGATGGGCATTTAAATTTAGGCTATCAGGGATGGAGTTGTATCAAGTTCCGAGAGAGGTTTCAATCTTCCAAGCATACGTTTCTTTTCCTTAGTAGCTGTATGCGGGGTAAGTATTCTGGCCACTTGGGAGCTGGGAGTGGTAGGGGACAAGGACAACCGTTTACCAGATGGTTTTCAAATGGTAGTTCAAAAAAAGATGAATAAGAGTTTGAATGGCAGAATTCTTGCAACTGCTTTGAAAGAGAGGAAGTTTGCAGGAATGGATGGGGTAAGTTTCCCCCTCTCCCCAAGGGAATGGACACAGTTGTGGGTTTAAAGGAGGTAATGTCTGACAAAAGATAGTTAACAAAGGTTTTTGGGGCCAGTTAGAGGAGATGTGTAATTGGCAGGTCTGCTGAGAATAAAGACAATGGAAGTGGAGTAGGGTGCATGCATTTAAATAGTTTGCTAATTAGCCTCACTCAGGTATGGTTCCCTAACCTTCACACATCCTTGAGCGTATCAGTTGAAGAGCGCTTTGTTGATACTGCTGAAGCAAACTGGATTTGCATTTGTAGACAGAAGTTCAGTAGTTTTGCCTTTCTTTTATGAATATTGATGGCAGCAAACTAAAAATGAAGCAGTGAGAACTTTGATTTGTTTCAATCTAGTAACTAATTTGCCACCCATCCGTGGAGAACATGTCTTCAAATTCTTGATCATATCCATGCAATCATTTGTTCTGTGAGAGAATTCTGGGTTGGCTAATTATAATTAGAAATTAATGAAGAATTATTGAGTAGCTCACAGTAGGAGGAGGTTATTTGACACAAGGACTACCTGTTTTGAAGAAAACAGTACTATGAGGGATTTCAACTATTTCACCTTCATTACATTATCTTGTATAATGTAGTTGCTTTAAAAAGGCCGCAGAAAAATCTGTTATTCTTCAGCACTACACTTAGCAAGCAACCTAAGGCTTGATTCATTGCTTAAGGTAATCCCATTCCCTATCCCCAGACCAAATGCTTTTCACTTAACAAAACATAACTGAATTTGGAGGATCAACAATTTCTTTGACCATCTGGAAGAGTGGTCTGGGGCACTTTCAAATTTCCACAAATTGTATAGATAACTGAGGGATGTTGAATTCTGATTGCCATTCAAAGGGTGGGATTGTTTTCACTTCATAAATTGAAGTTGAATTGTCAGGTTGTATGCTGACCAAATTTTATTGTGTGGATGCAACACAACTAAACTCCTGGAAAGCCAAGCAAAAGAAACTGAATAGGTTTTGTCTACATCGGTTCAAAAGGAGAATGGAAGACGAAGAAATGTGCATTTTGATGCATATTCTTCCTCAAGATTCATGAAGTCCTCTTAAAATTTTATTATGAATATGAATTTATTATGGATGAATATTATTTTGGGACCTTCCAATTGCTACTCATAACTTGTTTCAAATATGTGTAAAGTAATATTCAGGCTACAAGTTGAGTGGGTAACCAAGAGGTGATGTTGAGGATATGAAGGCGAGAAATAAAGAAAATGTCCATCTGGTTCAGATAATTGGAATTTAAGAGCTCCCCAGTGGAATTGAAGTTTGGGCCCATTGTCACCCTCTTGTGGGATAATCAAAATTTAACTTGCAAGAGACAGTAAAATCCTTCACTCATGGGTGAACTTCTTAGATGTTCTCTTATGAGTTCCAAAATGCTGGTTAATCTTTAAAATCCCAACATTTTGCAATTTGATGGAGCAGCTTTCAAAAGAGAAATTGGACTTGGAGTAGCACAGAATTAGGAACAGCCTAACTGCTTGAGTTTCTATTGTGGGGATTGTCCACAACGATCTGACTGGGGTAAGCATGCTACCAACTGAAATACAACTCTGTTAATGTCTGCAACAGTATTCTCCGTTGAACGCAGTGATTGGCAGTCCATTTGCTCTCCAAATAGGGGCACGTAAGTGAAGTTAGATATTTGTATATAACACTTCGCCAATTTGCTATGCTTTTCTGAAAACTCGCACTTCGTAAGTGGAAGCTTCACTTGCAAAAGGAGTGTCCACTGCCCTTTTTCTAAGTAGACTCTGACTTTGCAATACACAGTCAGATATTCCATTGCATACCCAAAGCAATAATTCAGCACTCTGAATGTTAATGAACGACATGGATGAAGACATTCAAAGGTATGATTACTAAATATGCTAATGGCACAGAGATGGGTAGGAAAGCAAGGATACCACAAAGATGAATTGTGTGAGTGACATGGATATAAAAATCTGGAGTGTAATTTGGAAATGTGTCTGTTTTGGGAAAATAGCATGTTATCTAAATGTGAGTGCAGAGCTATTGAGATGTAAAGGGATCTGGGCACAAAAGGCTGGTATGCAGACTCAGCAGGTGAGGAAATTGCCAATGTTATTTAATGGTGGGGAGTTAAATGCAAAAGCAGAAAAGTTGTATATTAAAACCAAATCTGATGGAGAACACTACTGGTTTGGCAGCCTCTGTGATGGGAAACAGGCAGTTAACATGTTGAGCGAGACCTTCCATCTGGGTGGCTGAAGAGTGGATATAGAGAAGGCACTTGACTGAAAGAGCAATCAATAGAGAATGAATCCTTGACTGGATTTTTTCAATGAGACATTAGAACTGGGTCAATTTTAAAAATAATGCTCCCCAATTAGAACAGCTGAGGAGCAATATTTTCTCTCCTGAGAGTTGTGAAACTTTGGAACCCTTTTTCAGAAGATGGTTAAAACTGAACATTTTTAAGGCAAAGGTAAACTCTTGATAAGCAAGAATACAGGATCAGTTTACATTCAGCCACAATTTTAATAAATGTTGGAGCAGATTTGAGCGGCAATGTAGTCTACTCCTGTCCCAAATTCAATTGTTCATATATTGACAAAGCTCTGGACTGTTGACTGATAGGAATGGCTGAGTCTAAGCACAATATTAAGACATGGCTTAGAGATAACGGTATAGTAGGAAGCTGTTCAGATAGCCAAGTTCATGGGCGTTTACACAAAATGTAGGAATAGGGCTCCTTCTTCCTGAGCCACAATGGACAGGGGCTGGGTGAAATCGAGCAGAGCTGGAAGTACTGAGCAGCCTGGGCAGCTGCTCTCCCATCACAGCTGATTCTGTGATTCTCTTCGACATGTTTTTGTTCCTTTCCATCTTACAAACAGTTTGGGTTACAAATGATTTTCAGGAGCCTAACCCAGGGAATTGACTGCAATGATTACTTGTATGCTTTGCAATTTGAAGTTTAAAAAGTCTTCATGGAAACTTAACATTTGGCATTTCTAACTTGTTAGTTTTAAGTTGTTCATTCCTAGTCCATTTTTCCCTCTGCCACAAAATAATTAAAAATGATCAATAATCTTTCCTGTTCTTAATTTGTGAGCTGTTACTCATTCGCTTGACTAAATTACCAATTTACTTTAAATGGCTGTGTAGATGCCAATATATAATTGTGTATCAAACATTCTGAAATGTGACTTGTATAAAACCATCAAATTTAAAAGCAGTTACTTACTTGATAAAGAGTGTTAAAAGGTGTGGCAAAATTATTCTGATCAGTTTAAGTATCTTAAATATTTTCCAGTTCTGCTAAAAGTATATCAATTTGAAACTTAACCCTCTTTCTCTTTCCACAGGTGCAGTCAACCCTGCTTAGTCTTCCAGCATTTTCTGGTTTTATTTCAGATATCCAGATGCGCAGTTTAAAATTGTTGTTTGGACCCAAGGAGTCAAGGACAGAGGAACTCAGCTGATCTCTGCTTTTGAAATCCATATGTGTGTCTGCACATCATAATCTGCCTGCATAATTCACATTATCCAGCAATTTGGAGAAGTCAGTCATGTGACAC
This sequence comes from Mobula birostris, assembly GCF_030028105.1. Taxonomy (NCBI): domain Eukaryota; kingdom Metazoa; phylum Chordata; class Chondrichthyes; order Myliobatiformes; family Myliobatidae; genus Mobula; species Mobula birostris. The sequence goes on from NC_092388.1 coordinate 32,241,050, forward strand.
AGAAACAGGCTCATGGACATAGTGGGACCATTTGCCATCCATCTACATTCCAGGCTCCCACTCACCTTTATTCTCATATTTCCATCAATTCCCCCTGCCCTCCCCTCACCTACACACCAGGGGCAATTTCAAGCAACCAATTAATCTGTCACCCAAGCATCTTTAGAATGTGGGAGGAAAATGGAGTACACAGGATAAATCCATGCAGTTATAGGGCAAACGTACAAATTTGCACAAACAGCAACTGAGATCAGAATTGAAACCAGGTCTGGTACTCTGGTACTGTCTATACAAGTTACACCTCTGTGGTGGCTCATTTAGAACAGTGTCTTACTCATTTGTATAAATCATTTCTCCTTTGCTGGTGGTGAGAGGAAAATGTATGTCTGTGTTCTCAATTTTTCTATAAAACCATGAAACACAGGAGCTGAATTAGGCGTTTGGCCCATCAATTTGCACAGCTTTTATTTTAATCGGACTCTGACTTCTGAGAACCTGGACTGTTGATCCAGGTTCTTAAAGTGCAAGATGGAATTATATATTATAACTGCAAAACTAAATGATTGTGAGTAGCTTACTTGGTCCACTAATGTCCTTCAGGGATGGAAATCCATACTGGTCAGGCCTATATGTTACTAAAGGTTGACGGCATTTTGCTTTTTAACTGCCCTGTCAAAATAATCCTTTAAATTGCATCAGATTCTGATTCTGGAAAGGATTAAAGCCATTTGCACCATTGGCATCAATCTTTGCTTTGTATTCTAATATGCCAAAACACAGCTAGTATGTTCACCCTGTGAAGTCAATTTCACAGAAATCTTGGATTGTGACTAAATTGAGAGAACTATTGTACAGGTTTGTCAGTTATTGTCCTTCTACACTCCTACTGATAGAATCATGTCATTCAGACAATAGCTGGATACCATCATCACAACCTTCCTGTATCCTTAATTTCTTGTGTGGGACTCATTGTTAGATACAGCTACAAGATAAGTAACCTGGTTATCCTCAACTTTGATTCTGAAATCAGCGAATGAGTCAATATTATTCTTTGTTAAGCACCACTTGAAAGGGCCATGAGCACAGTAAGGACAGACCACAATGTATACGGGTAGCATCGATACTCAATAAATTGTACAGCGGAACCACCATTAACAATCCTGGGGAAAATAAATGCCGGTCTAGAATTGTGGAAAATAGAGAAAGTTCCTTAACCTTGTCCTTCTTAATTGATCAGCAGATGTATTTGATCATGTGATGTAGTTTTCATAGATTTGTGTAGGGTCATTGACAAGATCCCATGCGGAAGTTGATCAAAAAGGTTAAAACCTGTGGAATTTGCCATAGAAATTGGTAAATTGAATCTAAAATTCGAATGTTAATCGGATGAAAAGGGTGATTGTGGAGAGTTTTGATGATTAGAAGCCAGTGATTATCATGGGATTCAGTGCTGGGGCCCTCTGCTTGTTGTCAACATAATTTGGATATACATTTAGGAAGTATGATGAGTACGTTTGCAGTTGATATAAAATTGGTGATGGTTTTGAAATGGCAGATTATGATAAATGTGAAGTGATATACTTTGGGAGCATTCAAGGAGTAAGATAATGAATAATAAGCTCTTGGGAAGCATTGAAGAGCAGAGACCACTGTACAAATCCAATGATCCCTGAAGATGGCAGCATAGGTAGAGATAAAGAAGATATGGGATAATTGTCTTCATTAGCAAAGCATAGAATAAAAGAGCAGGTTATGCTTCAACTCTGTAAATTTTGGTTAGACTGTGTGTGGAGTATGTACAGTTCCAGTCACTGAACTACAGGAATGACATGATTGTACTGGAGAGATTGCAAAGGAGATACATCAGTATGTTGCCTAGGATAGTTTTACAGTTTTATGGGAAGACTAGGTTAGCTATATTTGTTTTTCATGGAGTGGAGTAGGTGGTTTGGATTCGGGTATACAAAAATCTGAAGGGCATAGCTAGGATAGAAAGAGACTTTTACCCCTAGCAGAGATCTTTAAAACTAAAAAGATCAGTTTTAGAGTATGAAGTTTAGAAGGGATCTATAGAAGAACTTTTTGTCAGCCAAGGGAGTGGTTGGAATTTGGAACATGCTGTCCAAGTAGGTGATGGATCTTAAAATATTGAAGTACCATGGCTGTTAATAAGGTTCTAGAAAATGGTGGTAGTGTAGATAGTTACTTGAGAGTCACCGTGAACATGGGCCATCGGGCCTGATTGTCTGCTGACTAACTCAATGATTACTACCAATAGCCCAGTCCTAGTTTGATATCATGGATACTCTGCCATTTTACAGTCAAGACTGATTTCACAGAAGACACATTAGCAGAATTGCATTCAAACAGCCTCAGACTTGTGATCCAGGGTATCCTTGTACTGCTAAGCAATAGTTCAACTCTGGCTTATTAATGAATATAGAATGGCATTTTGAGAGCAGTAACATCGATGTGCAAAGATGATTCGTTGTCTGAGGATGCTGTTATGGAGTAGCATGTGCACATTAAACATTGGAACCAGCATGTCTGGAACAGCCCCACTGTAAACCATATTCAGATATGAATATGGTGGACAATTTTGCAGCTAAAGGGAATTGACTATTAAGAATAGCCCTGTCCTTGATGCCTAAACATCCTGAATGAAAAACACAAGAATGAATTAGTGTGTTCCAGTTAATCAGAGCAGCCGCTTATTTGGGACACTATGCTGCTTAATTTGGACAGGAGGCTGTTGTCAAACAGTTTCTAACTCGTGTCAGCTGTGTGAACTTGTGTGGCCATTAGGTTACATCATGCTTAGAGTGAATATTTTTAAATAGCATAAGTTTCATGTGTCTGTGTTCAAAAAGCAGGGATTTTTTGTCACTGATACTTGGCGAGAAATAAGTTGGAAGACAACTCAGAACTGTTTTGCGCACTGGTTTCAAGCTTTCAAGTTTGGAGATACCAGAAATGGCCAAGAGTGAACATCAAGTGATTTCACTGCTTCAGGTTAGGAGTTACAAAGAATTGGAAGGAATCAGGTTTAATATCATAGGCATACGTCGTGAATTTTTTTAATTTAGCAGTACAATGCAATACATGATAAGTATTTTTTAAAATTAATAAATGAATTACAGTAATATATATTAAACAGTTAAAAATAGTGGTGCAAAAACAGAAATAATAAAAAAGTGAGGTAGTGTTCATGGGTTCAATGTCAGTTTAGGAATCAGATGGCAGAGGGGAAGAAGCTGTTCCGGAATTGCTGAGTGATGGCCTTCAGGCTTCTGTACCTCCTTCCTGGCGGTAACACTGAGAAGGGGCATGTCCTGGGTGATAGGGTCCTTAATAATGAATGCCACCTTTCTGGGGCACTGCTCCTTAATGTCTTGGATAATTTAGAGGCTAGTACCCAAGGTGGATTTGACTAATTTTTACAACTTTCTGTAGCTTCTTTCAACTATGTGCGGTTCCTAAACCACCCCCCCCCCCCATACCAGACAGTGATTCAGCCAGTCAGAATACTGTCCACGGTACAACTGTAGAAGTTTTCAAGTGTTTTTAGGTGACAAACCAAATCTCCTCAAACTCCTAATGAAATATAGCTGCTGTCATGCCACCTTTATAGCTGATTTGATATACTGGGTCCAGGTTAGATCTTACAAGATAATGACTTCCAGGAACATGAAATTGCTCACTCTCTGTTTCTGATCACTCTGAGGATTGATTTGTGTTCCCTCATCTTACCATTTCTGAAGTCCACAATCAGCTCTTTGGTCTTACTGATGTTGAGTGCAAGGTTATCGCTCCTGTACACCCTCTTGTCTCCATCTGAGATTCTGCCAACAATCAACAAATTTATAGATGGCATTTGAGCAATGCCTAGCGCACAGTCATGGATATAAAGAGAGTAAAGCAGTGGGTTAAGCACACATCCTCCAGGTGTGCCAGTGTTGATCATCAGCAAGGAGGCGATGTTATTACCAATCTGCACAGATTGTGGTCTTCCAGTTAGGAAGTCAAGGATCCAATTGCAGAAGGAGGTACAGAGGCCCAGGTTCTATGGCTTTTCAATCAGGACCGTAGGAATTATGGTGTTAAACACTAAGCTAGTCAAGGAACAGCATCCTGACATAGGTGTTTGTATTGTCCAAGTGATCTAAGGCTTAGTGAAGAGCAATTGAGATCATGTCTTCCATAGACCGATTGTGGCGATGGGTCCAGGTCCTTACTGAGGCGGGAGTTGATTCTAGCCATGACTAACCTTTCAAAGCATTTCATCTTCATAGATGTGAGTGCTCCTGGATAATGGTCATTAAGACAGCTCACTGCTCCTCTTGGGCACTGATAATTGTTGTCCTTTTGAAGCAGGTGGGAACTTCCGACTAGCAGTGAGAGATTGAAAATCATCTTGATTGTTGAAATAAAAATGAAGATTTGGAAAATGCAATCATCGAAAGCATTGTATGAAGGCAGTCCATTATCTGCACTAGGTTTTTGCACTGATTTTGTTATTTACAGCCATCAAAAGTACACAGCCCCATACACTGGATAAATACCTCCATCGCTAACTATTAGTAACTAATACAGTTTTATAGTACTGGGGAAGTATTGATAGTGTTCCAACTTGTTATGTATTTCATGTAAATACGTAAATATGTTACTTAGTTAAACAGTGGTTTCTCTTTTATACAGTTCTAACTATTTCCATGAAACTTCAGCTAATTGAGCTAAAATGTACTGGTCCCAAAGTGTCCCAATTAACTGGAATCCACCGTATTTATATCCACGTGCTGAGTAATGATCCAATTTGATAATTTTTTTATAGTTTAATGAAAAGCAGTTCCTATCTAAGTATTCTATGACAAATAATTCTTCTTTAATCTAGAGCTTTTGTTAATCAAACTCAAGTTAGCAATGTAATAGGACACTCCTTTGCTCAAGCTCCATCCATCTTAAACAGCTACCAACAATCTTGCAGCTGGCTGCAATTGGTACCAGGCACTTAATCTGCAGGTGTAGCTGCATAGTAATTCATAACTAGAAAAGGTGTACAGGTACTGAAGCATCAACTTCCTCAGGAAATCCCTGTAAGTTGAGTGCTGCAGACCCATTTTGTAATACTGGACTTGTAAATTAAAGGCATGTTAAAAATAATATGCACTCATGATTTCTTAAGGGTATATTTGTTGAGGATAGACAGATTTTGACTAAAAGTTTAAACTTTGGGCTATTTTAAATATTTTAGAAACAGAACGGGGAAATGCATATTGTGTAAAGAATTAACCCATACTAGATCGGGTTAATTGTTCTAAATGTCAAAATTAATTTGTTCATTAACTCAAAGGGCAATATGGATAAGCATCCAAATGTGCTACAGAAGTTTTCTAACCTGTAGATGAACTGAAAATGTGCAAAATCTAACCAACTTCAAAGAGCAATTATAAAGGCAGTCTGTTATTACAAATCTGTAAACTTGTACAAAACTTAGTTTATTTTAATTTGTCAAATTCCTCCTAAGAATATTTAATAAAAATACAAATATTGCTATATTGTACTTACACTTAGAAGTTGCTCATACTGAGCAAATATGTTAATTTTAACTTTCCAGAGTTCACATTAAATTCACCCAAGTAATTGAATATATCTCCTATGCTGTTACTGTATCGAAACATTGACTCCTGTAGATGCATCATTTTCTCCACCTACAGCATGAAACACGCCACTCAGTTCATTGTACCTGCAGTTACTCTGTTAAATGAATTACCAGCTTCTGCTAGATAATCTCAATACCAGTAACAAATTCAGGACATACTGGAAACACTAAGCAGGGCAGGCAGCTGATTTGGAGAGTAGTTACCATTTCAGATTGAAGACTTCCAGTCAGGAGTGGAGGCTGAGTTTTTGTTTCATTCTTTGTTGCTGGTTACATTCATTTGACTTTCAAACCTCTGGTTGCGGATGGTCAAAAATGGTTAACCTTGTTTAATAGAACCCTTCATAAATTTGAACATCTGTTTTTTTTCTGCTCTGAGGTGAATAATGCTGTTTTTTTTCCATCTCACCAAATTATTCAGTTTCTTCAACCATCTTAGTTAATCTATTCTGCAGCTTTTTGAGGCCTTGATATTTTTTCCGAAAATGTGTTGAGAATTTAACTCAGTAATTTACTGATTTTTGTTTTAAATAAAGTTTTACCTTAATATGCTTTTGTTTCAATGCCTCTGTTTATAATTCCCAGGACTTAACTTCTGTAACGTTTGTGACGCAAGTGAATAGGTTGCTTTAATTTTAGATGTTTTATTGCAAGATTTTCTTAACCTTGTAATTTTCATATGCAGGTAAGCAGCACTGAGTGTTAGAGTCCTAGGTGTTGGAACAAATTAAGTGTAGTTACACTATGGAGTGTACTGAATGTGAACTTTGAATTAAGGACTATGGTATAAAGACAAGTGTGACTTTACATGTAAAGCAAAACAAAACAGCTGATATTTGGTTGGTTGCTATTGATACCAAATACAAATTGACATAGGCAATAAAATAACATTTGAATAAATGGTTCAAAGATCGGTGTGGAAGAAAGATCGATTATGGAAGCAATGGGATTCATCTTACGGGCACAGGCACCAATATTAGGAACAACCATTTTATGTTTTAGGTTTTGTTTAATCAAGCTGGCATCTATGTGTAAGATTGAATATCTAGGTATAGAGATTAGGTTTTAACTAAAATAGTTGACGGAGTTAGGTTGAGTGGACATTTGTGAAGGTAAAGGAAATGAATGGAATAGCCCCTGGTTACCATTACCAATTACACTACAGTAACAAATGTAGTATAGTAAATGCGTCCAATTGAGTCAGGGCAGGGGGAAATGGCAAAAAAGACAAAATTGAAATGATGACAAAATCCTGAAAAGAGAACTCAATGGGTCAAGCAGCATCTGTGGAAAGAACCAGTTCCAGGCTGAAGACCAACCGAAGTGAGAAAGTTAGTAAAGACAGTGGATAAAATGATTTTAACCTACCTGCTTACTACAAATGAGAAAATCTGCGGATGCTAGAAATCTAAGCAACTCTCACAATATGCAAGAGGAACTCAGCAGGCCAGGCAGCATCTATGGCAAAGAGTACAATTGAGGGTTCAGGCTGAGACCTTTCATCAAGACTGCTGAGTTCCTCCATCATTTTTTGTGTGTTACCTGCTTATTTAATGGCTACAACTCTTCACCATATAACTGAATGAAGGGATGTGGCCATTAAATAGGTAAGTAAATTAAAATTGAAAGTTCATTACCTGAAGCCCACAATATTGATGACCTAATAGACGAGAGGAATATTATTGCAGAGATCATGTGGAAGTAAGTATTCCGAGAGACTTTTTCAGCAAAATGCAGTTGAATGGAAAGGGGTACCCCAATAAAGAATGGTATGAAGACAATTGAGGTCTCAGATGAAATCTCAATAAGTAAAGAGAAGAAAACGTTGGTGAGAGACTGCAACTCTCCACAAATTTATGATATAAATGAGAAAATTAGAGGCTTGTGTAATAGACTTTAACCTACAAATAATACTGATCAAATTGGGTTAGAATAATTGTGAAGGACAAATTACTAGTGAACAAAATAATTTTCTAGGTCTAAGTATGGTAGAACCACTGAAGGAATAAGCTGTTTTTAAATTGACTTTGTATAATGTGAATGTTAATAATTGTATAGTTTATATTGTGTAGTTAGAGGTCTTTAGGGAAGAATAATCATTTACAAAGAATTTACATAAAAGATTGTTAGTTCCATCTGAAACCCAGATTTGGAATGTAATCATAGCAAACAAGGTATAAAGTATATGATGTTTGTGGTAGATTGGGAAAATTGCATTAAAAGATACAACAGTGAACAAATCAGTGGCTAAAGTTGAAAGAATAAGTAGTGCACTTGTGCATATGTGCACTTAATATGTCAAATCTCAAGAGTAAAGTGAACTAATGGTAACTAACAAAACTATGTGGGATTATAGGAAAAGGCTGTTGTGTGAAATAGCTATCAGATTGAGATTTGTGAAAATATCAGAATTCAACATTACAGCTCCAAGATGTTGAAAAGGAAAGAGGAATATGAGAATAATCAGAAACAAAAGTATTGCAGAGGCTTCGAGGAAATGATTGACAGAAATCTTTAAGTTGCCCCTTGTAAACTGATTCAAACGAATTTGGAAAATGCCATCAAAATTGAATGAAGAAGGCGCGAGCAAACTGGAACTAATGGAACATAATTGAGAAGTTACCATTAAGGAGTAAATGGCACTGAAAGTTGATAAATACTCGGGGTCTCATGGCCTGTAACACAGGGTTTTGAAAGAAATTGCTATGGAAGTGGTTATCTTTCAAAATCCAATTAATTCTAGACCAAATCTCCTCCTATTAAAAAGTAGCAAAAGTAAATTTACTTCAAAGAACGGAAACTAAGAGGTGACTGACTAGTTGGTCTCGTATGAGAAATAGAGGAAATACTAGAATTATTTATTAAGGAAGTGGTGACTGAGAATTTAGATTGTATTTAAAGGAATAGATGAGTGTAAACCGGATGATGTTTATTTGGACTTTGGTAGGCCCGTGATAAAATGCTACTGAGGTTATTGAGCCAAAGTAGAGCATTCATGATTGTGAGTAATATATTGGCATGGATCTGGTTAACACAAACAAAAGTGAGAATAAATTTGTAAGTCCAGATTGCATGACTGTGCTTCTCCAAGCATCAGCACTGGAGTTTCAGCTGCTCATAATCTACATCAGTTTTTTGGTCAAGGATAGTTTGATGTATCCAAATTGTTAAAGTTACATAGTTCATGTTTCTATGGCTTGTGAGAAGGATATAATTTATTGTTGAAAAATACAAGTTCATCACTGTGGCACAATTATAGAGTGTCTCCCATTTGGTGAGAAATTAAAAGCTTTTAGTGTCCTAAAGGACCTGAGTAACCTTGTTTTTTTTTAAAAAAAACTGGAAGAGCAGAAAGAACAAGCATTCAGGAAGATGATCAGTGTGTTGTGTTTTTATTTCAGGAAGGTTTGAATGCTAGAGTTAAGGTTTCATTTCTGTCGGGCCTAAGTAAAGCACTAGCTGGAAAAGACTGATCTTGGTCACCATATCCAAGGAAGGATGTAGTTGTGATGAGCAATACTCCAAGGGTTCGGTAGATTAAATCCAAGTACATCGGGGAGGGAGTGTTTGGAAACAGCATGTGTCTCAAGATAAGGATTCTGCTGTTCAGCAGATGAGAAGAAATAGCTTTGCTCAGCAAGTAATGAATATTCAGAATTCTCTGAGACATTTTCTGTGGTTGAAATTGAAAGTTATTTTTAGATTCATATTAAGGAATATGGGCTTACTGCAGGAATGTTGTGCCCTGCTCAACAATTAGCCATGATCTTACTTAATGGCAGAGCCTGATTGCTTTTCGCTATTTCTTGTGTTGACCTTACAGGATCAAAAAATTGTATATGTGAACTCCTGGTATTTCCGTTGTTGTCTCTTTAAAATTATACGTGTTAATTTTTCATTCTTTCTTTGCAAATGTGTTGCTCCACACTTCATTAAATTCCATCTGCCATATGTCTGCTCATTTCATCAGTCTGGCTGTTAGTCTGTTAATTTCTTTACTGCCTACTATATTTCAAAGTTTATAGGCTTTTAAAAAAATTGCCAAGTATGCCAGTATGATCTTGATTTTTATTTAAGACATGTCTAAGTGCTACCTTAAGGTTGTCATAGCTGGGGAGAGATCATGGTATAAGCTCCCACTACCTATTAAATGCTTTTGATGGTGTGTGTTTCAGATAACCTCTGACAACCAAGTCGTACTTGGCTTAGCTACTAAGACCAATTGAACCATTTCTATTGATAGAAGGGAGGAAGGCAGGTTATGATGCTTTAAAACCAGTTGCTTTGGGTAGTGGGGGCTCGTCAGCTGTGGTTGGCGGCTCATCTAGGAGGAGGAAAATTCTGAAAAACTGTTGCTGCCTTGTATACCCACTCATGAGGAAAGCTTCGTGAGCAAACGCTGAGGGAAAAATCTGGAGCTCAAGTCCCTAAGGCAGTCCGATGTCAAGTTCAATGCTAACTGGTATCTGTATTGCCACTGGTGCAAATTGTATTGCTCTCTGCTGTTCCTTTGTATTCATCAGCTGTGAGGAGAGGGGAAGCCTGTTGCATGGCTTCCATATCGTACTGCTCCGGCTTCTATATCATGTAGACAGCTAGGACGCAACATCCACGGTCAACTCCAACCAACAGAAGGCCTCATAAGCGCTACCTATGTGAAGGGGTTAGGAGACAACCCTTCCCTCCAGTCTGGGAAAACCCCAGTCACCACAACGGCCCGGTTTCCGGCTCACGGCCAAATTTCTTTGAGGCTGTTATTGCTCTGTATGCTGTTTTGCTACAATGCTAAAAAGATTAAAACACTAAATGCAAAAGAATGTTTAATTATTGTTGCAGTTTGTGCATTGTTGTGTTATTGTGTTGATTTATTTTGATAACTTGCAAAAAAAAAAAGCCAGCATAATCAATTGTTAGAACTTATATTCTTTTACCAATTTCTTTTTTGTCTACAGCTAAACCAAGTAGAAAACTGACTTTCCTTTATCTGGCAAATGATGTGATCCAGAATAGCAAGAAAAAGGGGCCAGAATTTACCAAGGACTTTGCGCCAGTTTTGTTGGATGCATTTTCACATGTTTCAAGGTACACTGTGTTCAATAAAAATGTGACTGATTTACACTTGCCATATTTACATTGTAAATTCTGGAATATTGTTTTTTTAAAATAGAAATGTAAGATTTATAGCTTTTATTGAATTGAGCTGCCCTCTTTTCCCTTTGTATAATGACTGATGTAATCTCTTAATCTCTTTTTGTTATTTCATTCTCTCAAATGCACTTTAAACATAAATACTGTGAAGTAATGGGCATCTTATTTGAATGTTATAACCTAAGTTATGTTTGGGAAATGTCTGCTGAAATTCAATTACCCACGCTAAATTTCAGTTAAGAATTTTGCCTTGTATTGGAAAGCATTTTATTTAATGTTTTGAGGTAAGTATAGGCTCTTTCAGTTGTATATAATCATAAACAAAATGATTTTATTTTCTTACCCTAGAGTTCCAGTACATTGTTGTCCAAGGCATCCTGTGCTGTTAAGTACGTAGCCTTCCCAGCTAATTAACCATAATACTCTTGGATGGGTACAAAGTATAGAACTCTGGAATATTGATGCTGTTTGGTTCAGCCTCTCACATCATTCTTCCACTGTCTAGCTCCAATGAGCAGTGCAGTCCTGATTGCCTTTTTTTGGCCCTGTTAAACTTCACTGGAAATGCACCAATTGGGAGAGTGGAAAGATGGGGCATGGGAATTAGAGTGACGGAGATGAACAATCATGCCATGATCACTGAACTAATACACAACACTGCACTAAATACAGTGAAATGACAGTAAAGGTAAACCAATCGAGACAAAGGAAATGCACCACTCCTTCAGATTAAAGTTTTAAGAATATAAAGTGGTACCATTCTGTATCTAAAGTTACCTCAAAAGAAAATCCATTTGCCTGAAAGACAACATTCTCTTTCCATCACCATCCACCCATCATTGCTTCCAATCATAAAGATCATCCGACGTTGAGAGCCCAGTATTAAGGAGACTTGACCAGTGCTGTAGCAACAAAGAGCCAGGTAAGTGTTAATTCAGTTCCTAGCAGTCAAAGGAATCAGACCAAGGCTGACCCACCAATTCATACAGAAAAACTCAAGTGTTATTGCTGCAAGAAAAAACATTTTAGTGAAATAAAAGAAGAATGTCATATATTTTGCATACAGGCACCCCAGGGTTATGAATGCCTAATTTAAGAAATTCCCTTCCATGCCTTTAATCGTAGAGAAGTAGAGCACAGAAACGGGCCTTTTGGCCCATCTAGTCCATGTTGAAATCATTGACCCTGCACCAGGACCAAATTTGCCAAAAGCTTTCTTTACAACCTTATCTACCTGTGATGGCACTTCCAATGAATTCTTTATTCTACTACACTCCTCAGTACCCTACCGTTCATGGAGTAAGACCTACCCTTGTTGGTCCTACCAAAGTGCTAAACCTCGCACTTGTCTGCATTAAATTCTATCTGCTATTTTTCCAGTTGATGCAGATCCCTCTGCAAGCCATGATAACTTTCCTTACTGTCTACTACATCCCAATCTAAATATCATCTGCACATTGACTGATCCAATTGACCGCATTATCATCCAGATCACTGATATAGAAGACAAACAACAAAGGACCCAGCACCGATCTCTGGGGCACACCACTGACCTCCAATCAGAGAGGCAACCCTCTATGACCACTCTCTGGCTTCTCCCGCAAAGCCAACGCCTAACCCAATTTACTACCAGTTCACTCCCGTAATATTAAATTCAAAAGTCATATATGCATATAATCATTCCTATAAATGGTAGAACTAGTTTCCTTGCACTCTCCACTTATAGTACTTGTTCTTTCTAATAAGTGATAGGCGATTTTGATGCTATTTATTACAATATTTATGAAGAATGGTTGCCATATCAAGGGAATTATGTGTATTTTACGACTTATGGACAAAAGCGACTGCATACGTTTGTGTAATCAGAATATAATCATTACCTGGAGATGGCACCAATTCCAAATTAGACTTCACAGCTACACTCATCTGCACTCACATGCCCACCCTTGGCATTTGCTTCCGGCTTATTCAGTGTGTGAAATAATGGCTAAAGTCGGTTCATTTTGGACATTACCCAATTTGCCTCTTGCTGTGCTCATCAGAGAACAGCAGAGAAATGATTGGCTAAGCTGAGGGGTCCGATGCACTTGCCATCTGACATAGCATCTGCCCTTTATGGAAGAATAGGATGTAGTTTAGCATTAAATGTATTTTAATTTGGTGTATCTTTTTATTGAATCTCATTGAACAGTTTTAGTGTTCCTTATAGACTTGGCTGCCAGGACCTTCTAGCAGCTTTGAGGTCCAACTGTTGAAGACTGGTGAAATGCACTGCACAGAACACACTGTACATTTCAGTTATGGTGGTCAATTTAATCAGTCAGCAGTTTCCTAAACATGCTAGGTTAGGTGGATGCTATTGATGACAATAGCAATCTCTGTGGAGAACTGAACCATGTGCCAGTTACCAATAAATGTCTGTTACAAGCTATTTCAAACTCCCTGGAAAAATCTTTGATTGGGGAGTCCTCTAAATTGATGAAATCTGCAGTAAAGCTCTAATAATCTTGTTTTCCAATTGCTTGGAAATCCTAATAGTGCAGCCAGGACTGCAGTTCCCACACTTCCTTGAAACTTCTGGAGCCCCAATTTCCACACTCCAGTTCACTAGAAAATTTATTACTCTCCCGTGTAACATATAAAAATTTGAATTAAATGTGCATTGCATTATTTAGAGATCTGATCCAGAAAATCTGGTAATTCAATACTAGTCCCAAGTGTGCTAAGTTAAGTGTTTTACAGTACAAAGCTTGGCACTTGTCATGCTGATCATAAAATATTGCAAGTTCCTGTTGTGCAGTATGGCATCTTATCCAGCTCTCCTTTGTCACCAGGTCTTGGTATTATGCCTAGCTTTCTTATTATACCTCTACACTTAATTCACCGATGAGAGATAAAATTGTACAGTTGCGAGAAAAAGTTTGTGAATCCTTTGCATTTACCTGGTTTTCTGCATTAATTACTCATAAAATGTGGTCTGATCTTCATCACAATAGTAGACAAACACAATCTGCCTAAACTAGTAGCACACTTTGTACTTTTCATGTCTTCATTGAATACATTGTTTAATCATTCACAGTTTAGGCTGAAAAAACTATGTGAACCCTTGTATTTAATAATTGGTAGAAGCTCCTTTAGCAGCAGTAACCTCCACCGAACGTTTCCTGTAACTGCTGGTCAGACTTGCACAACAGTGAGGAGGAAGTTTAGACCATTCCTCCATACAAAACTGTTTTAGTTCATCAATATTTCTGGGTTATCTTGCATGGACAGCCCTCTTCAGGTCATGCGGCAGCTTCTCAGTTAGGTTAAGGTCTGGTCTGACGGGCCATTCCAAAACACAAATATTCTTTTTAAACTTTTCTGTTGTTGATTTACTTTTATATTTCAGGTCATTGTCTTGTTGCATCATCCAATTTCTATTAAGCTTCAGGTGAAGGATCGCTACCCTGACTTTTCCTGTAAAATGTCATGATACAATTTTGAGTTCATTGTTCCCTCAACGGTTGCAAGCTGTCCAGGCCCTGAGGCAGCAAAACAGCCCCAAACCATGATGCTCTTTCCACCATGCTTCACAGCTGGGATGAGGTTTTGGTGTTGGTGTGCAGTGCCTTCTTTCTGTAAACGTGGCAGTGTACATTTCTGCCAAATAGTTCAACTTTTGTTTCATCTGTAAACAGAGCATTGTCCCAGAAGTGCTGTGGAACATCCAGGTGGGCTTTTGCAAACTTGAGAGGTGCAGTAATGGTTTTTTTGGAGGGCAGTGGTTTCCTTCGGGTATCCTTCCATGAATGCCATTCTTGTTCAGTGTTTTTCTTGTAGTGAGCGCGTGTTAAAGTCTCTGTTCAAGTTCTAGAGATTTCTGCAGGTCTTTTGCTGTTATGTTTGGGTTCTTTTTCATCTCCTTCAGCATTGCACATTGTACTCTTGGTGTAATCTTTGCAGGATGGCCACTCCTAGGGAGAGTAGTAACAGCCCTGAATTCCTTGGTTTGTAAACAATTTCTGTTACTGCAGGTTAATGAACACATGGGTCTTTAAAAATGCTTTTGAGGCCTTTTCCAGCTTTGTGCATCTCTACAGTTTTCTAAGATCCTCTGAAAATGGTGCACATAAATTGTCAGTAACACTACTTTGTGTCTTTTTTTTAATAGGGCAGGACACCTCTACAACACAGACCTTCAATCTCATCTCATTGATTGGAACACCTGACTCCAAATAGCTTTTGTAGAAGGCATTACCCCAGATGTTTTGAACCTAGACTAAGATTGTTTAAATGGTGTACTCAGTATTGATGAAGTTGTACAATTGTTTGTGTTATTAGTTTAGGCAGATTGTGTTTGGCTATTATTGTGACTTAGATGAAGATCAGACCACATTTTATGAGTAATTAATGTAGAAAACCAGGTTATTGCAAAGGATTCACAAACTTGCAACTGTATGTTTATTCCACTGCAGGTACAAGAACATTAGACATAAGTGCCTTTTAGGCCATTCAGCCCATTGAGTCTACTCCACAATTGGATTATTATTCCCTCTCAACCCCAACCCCATTCACTACCTTTTTCACATAACCTTTGATGCCTTTATTAATGAAGAACCAATAAAACTCCACTGTACATATACCCAGTGACTTGTCCTCCTCAACCATCTATGGCTATGAATTCCACACATTCACCACTCTCTGGCTAAAGAAATTTTTCCTCATCTGTATTTTAAAAGTCATCCTTAATTCTGAGGCTGTGCCCTCTTGTCCTAGGCTAACCCACTGCTGAATTGGCTGTCTCTAGTCTCTCCAGGCCTTTCAATAAGATTCACACCACCCCCCCCCAACCATCATACGAATCTCCAGTAAGTAAAGGCCCAGAGCCATCAATGCTGCAAGTACCCTCTGAAAAAAACATTCTTGAATTGTAAGCCAACAGATTGCAATTTTCTGTACTGTGGTTAAATACAGCCCCCACCCTCAAGGTGTGGAGCAACGAGTCTACATCTGGAAATGTATAAATAACACAACGGTGGCTTCAAAGCATTCAAATATTCCATATAGCTAGTAAAATATTTTTGGATTGTGGTTCTTCAAGGTTCATTCAATACAATAGTCTGTTCAGTACAACTTGCCCATATCCGTAAATAGTTACAGTTCCACCTGGCAGATCTAAACCTTCCTCTCATCTCTTTTGCATTCTCACTATTAACCAGAACCAAGCAAGCTGTTTCACTCATGTAGAGGTTGCAAGTCCACGTAAACTATGCATGATATACTGCTGTAAAACGTATGACTGTTTCTGTTTGGAATTACCTGTTTCTGCATGAACATAATTGTACATTATCTTTATAAAACCATTCAATGTGAGAGTCACCTGTATTTGTATATCCTGAATAAAATGATCATTGATATTTTACCTGTTTTCTAACGAAAACAAAAAAAAATTGCTTAATTTAAATACCAAGTCTACAAACTACTTTAACATTCCACAATTGAAATGACACTATTAGTGTTTGAATTCCAAATTTGATCATATCCATTGAAATGCGCATGTTGAAGGGTATTTTGGTAAAATAGACATAGATTTGCATCCTTGGGATTAAGTTTACACTAATTTATCATTTCTTTTCTTGCTTGACAGTGAATCTGATGAGAATTGCAAGAAGCACTTGGAAAGAGTATTAGCAATTTGGCAAGAGAGGATGGTTTATGAGAACAATTTTATTGACCAACTTAAGCAGATTCTTTGTACGTATAAATACATAGCACCATTGGCCATCAAGATCTGCTATGTTTTATTAACTTAGTGTTTATTAAATATAAATTTTCTTTTGCTAACTATTAAGCAACAGACAAAAAGGCCAAGAAACGCACCTATGAACAAATACAGGAGGAAGAAGATGATGACTATCTTTCTAACAGTACACCTAAAGAACCACCAGAGGTAATAGACATTTTAAGAAAGAATAAAATATCCATTAGACAAATTACATGCAGTTACGGTACCTGATTTATTAAAAAGTGCAAAGCAGGTTTCGTCTGAACTCAAGATAAATGCTGTAGTAATTCTTGCAAATGGACTAGCCCAATTTAAGTTGAAGTAATTCATTTGTTACTTTGGAGGTTTTATTGTTTTGTTTCGCTGTAAGCTGTGGATGCTGGTGAAGATGCTTTTTGTATCGTTGCAGGATGACTTCCTCGCAGGAGGGTTGCCAGTTGTGATGTCATGACTAGAGGTTTGTCATAAAATAATTTACGGGTCATTATTAGGAAATTCTGTGTCCAGTAGTACCTGGATTAAATAAATGAACTAATATTTATCTGGCAACTGAACTTTTAGGAGATTTTCACTTGAAGGTTTACTTCTCTAATGGTTTGCCAGTACTAGTTAGTTAGGCCATAGCTCAGTACTGCATATAATTCTGGTAACTTCACTACAGAAAAGACCAGTTTTCACTGGAGAAGATACCAAAGAGATTTATGAGAAAGCAGCAGGATTGAGTACGAATATCGAAATGAAAGCAATTGTTTTTGTTTAAAATTGGAACTTTTTTGAATACTGGTGAAATGGGGTCCCAAAAATGGCATCAGTGTTTAAATTATTTATGGCATCAGAGGGGACCTGTGAGGAGTACTTTCATTGACCTGCCAAAATTAAGTGCTTTTAACTCCATGATCGAGGGCAATTAAGTTGGAGAATAGATATTATTCTGTGCATTTGTGATGGAAACTTGAGATGAGAGTGAATGAAATCCCATCTTAGACCTTGGATGATAAATTGGGAATTGATAATAAATGTTTTTGGGGAGAGGAATTGTGGGGCAAAGTGATGTTGGTAATGAGGAATGGTTTTGTCCCTGAATAGGAAGTGAGGATGAGAAAGCAATCAATTGCTTAGTATGCTTCCTAACAACAGAAATACAGTTACAGAGAAAACTAATCAAGAAATAAGAATTGGAGTGAAGTTGAACCAATAATTATGATGGACCTTAAATTTCATATAAAACTGGGAAAATTATGTTGGAAAAAGTAGTTTGAGAATCAGTTTGTTGTTCATTTGAAGCAATTTTTTGAAAAGGTGCCTTGGGATCAACTGGGGAACAGGCTATCTTAGGAATCAAAGGATATAAGTTAAAGGGAGGTATGGTTAGGATCAACTGAATGGCAACACAAGTATGTGCCTTTCTGTTGCTATTATTATGTTCTCCAAAGCCCTGCAGTACAGCAGAGCTAAATATCACAGTCTTGCTTTGATAGTTTGATCAGTCTATTTCCAAACATACTGCTGATGTTTGCTTTAAATAGTGAAGCCCTTAGTTCATGCATGATCATCTGTTCTTCAATGGGTGTGGTTTCTATTCTTGTATTCTTGAAAATCATCTAGAGCTTGTGCAATTTATTTAAAACTATTACAATGATAGTAGTTTTTGGTTGATTGATGAAAAGTTTGTAACAATTCTTGTGAGGGGTGGGGGAAGATGCGGATAGTTCATTGAATTTGTCCTTAGTTTGTCTTGGCTAGAACACTGCAAGTTGCTTGAGGCATTCTTGACTGGGGCCAAGCAATATTCTTATTGCAGTTTACTTGATAGTAGCAGCAGCATCTGCAGCTCCAATCAGTGGTGACATTTTTTGGCCTTTTCATCTATGATCGAAAAACACTGCTGATCATAAAGAACTGTAAAAACTGCAAGTCTATCTTGCTAGTGAGCGGAATGACAAAGATGTTGCGCAGTTATGGTGTAACATGTGATGCAGGCTCTTGCTCCAATTTGCAGCTACTCAGAGAAGTGAACGTCAGAAGCGGTACACAAGAGCACAGAGGTGCTGTATTCGAGCAAGATTTAAAGGGGTTCCCTGCAGGCCCACATTCCCAACAATTCTATTCACTAACATCTGATCACAAGAAAATAAAATGAATTACCTGTACCTGCGTCTGAACCAGCAGGAGATGAGGGACTGCTTCACACTCGTCCTGACAGAAACGTGGCTCCAAAGTTGAAAGTCAATTTATTATCAAAGTGTATATATATATATATGTCATCATATACAACCCTGACATTCATTTTCTTGTTGACATACACAGTAAATGTAGGAAACATAATAGAATCAATAAAAGACCTCCCCCAACAAGATGAACAAGCAACCAATGTGCAAAAGACAACAAAATGCAAATGCCAAAAAAAATAACAAATAAACAAACAATAAATATTGAGAACCTGAGATGGAATCCTCACAGTAAGTCCATTGGTTGTGCGGATGGTTCAGTAATGGGGTGAGTTTACTATGATGGAGAGGTAATAACTTTTCCTGAGGCTGGTGGTGTGGGTTCTAACACTCCAGTGCCACCTAGCAGCAGTGAGAAGCGAGCATAACCTGTATGGTGTGGGGGGAGGGGGGAGGGTTCTTGATGATGGATGCTCCTTTCCTGTGACAGCACTCCATGTAGATGTACCCAGTGGTGGGGAGGGCTTTATCTGTGATAGATTGGGCCAAATTCACCACCTCAGTTCAAGGGCACTGGTGTTTCCCTAGCAGGCCATAATGCAGCCAGTCAATCTATAGAAGTTTGTCAAAGTTTTAAATAGAATGCCAGAACTTTGCAAACTTAAGAAAAACTGCATTTCAGAACTGACCATCCAGCTAGAAGGCCTAATCTTCTTTCAGCTGGGCAGGACTGTTGTGACCTCTGGGAAGACCTGCACTGGAGGTCTGTGTGTCTGTCAGTAAAAACTGGTGTGTGAATGTCTCAGTAGAAATGACCCACTTCACACCACAGATGGTCTTTAATGGTGAAGTGCAGACCCAAGGGAGTTCACTGCCATTGTGACTTGTTATAATTCATATCCTACCCCATGTTGCAGCTGGAAGTGCTGCAGGAACCCTTATCTGCGACCTCGAAGCCACTCAGCTCGATGGTGTCATCATTGTTGATGATGACTTCAGTCATGCCAACTTAGAAACAGTTCTGCCAAAGTGCTACCAGCAAGTCAACATCACATCCGGAGGATAGAATATTAGATCTGGTTTATACTGATGTTCATAGAGCCTACAAGGTGACTTCACTACGAGTACTAGACCACATATCCCTTTCACTAATCCCTGCATTCACACCATTGGTGAAATGAATCAAGCTAGTTTTTAGAGAGATCAGGACCTGACTCAAAGCTGCCACGTCTATGCTGTTTTGAAAGTGTGGACTGGAGCATGTACCGCGAGACATAAGAAAATGCGTTGAGATTACCGTGATTAAATATACACTGCCAGAGTAAACCTGAAACCATGGCTGGCTGTTGAAGCTCGTGCACTGCTTGAGGGTCGGGGAATAGACTGATTCAAAGGTCAGCAAGAGCCATCAGGAACTAGGAATATAATGCAGATGGCAGGGTATACAAACCATAACAGGTGAAAGTCCACCTTGCGCATTTGATGACAACCTTGCCTCCTTTCCTGATAGGCTGAATGCCTTCTATGCACAATTTGACACAATGTGACATCGGAAAACCCCCACTTCCCCGGAACGGCACCCTGTCTGGCGCAGCTAAGGTGAGGAGGATTTTGGCTTGTGGGGCGAGACGCAATCCCCAGCCAAATGCTGAGGGATTGTAAGGCCCAACTAACAGAGGTTTAATGGACATCATTCCAGTGCTCAAAAGAGCAGTGGTAACTGGTTTAAACAATTAATGCCCAGCAATTATTAAGTGCTTTGATTGTATAAAATCCCTCCTTCCTGCTACACTGGAAATTTTCCAGTTCAAAGGTTCAATTTAATGTCAGAGAAATGTATACAATATACATCCTGAAATGCTTCCTCTTCACAACCATCCATGAAGACTGAGGAGTGCCCCAAAGAATGAACGACGGTTAAATGTTAGAACCCCAAAGTCCCCCCTCCAGCTCCCCTCCCTTCTCATGCATAAGCGGCAGCAAGCAACAATCCCCCCACTAGCAACAAAAAGCATTGGCACCCGCCACCGAGCACTGAGGCGTGAGCAAAGCAATAGCAAAGGCACAGACTTGTGGTTACCCCAAAGACTTTGCATTTCACCCAGTGTACGACGTACTACAGGCGCTTTCTCTCCCTATTAAGGGAGGAGGTGTCTCTATTTTCCCAGTGAGCAGAGAGACATAACAAAAAACTTGCTGGTTTACGATGTTAAAAGTCCATTTCTTCACATTTTTCAAGCTCTGTGCCTGGAGATCTCAAAGATCTCAGGTCTCCAGACACACAGCCGTAGATATTTCGACTCTCTTGACGACACACGGGTCTCCTGCCGTGACACCGACCCTCGATCCGCCCATCTCCAGAGCCCCGAGGTCCTAGGCTTCCAAATCCGAGCCGGACTCTTAGGCTGAGCCCTTGGTGTGTCGAACAACGGCCAGTTATGAAACCCCGAGAGCGGGTCCCATTCCCACAAAGAACCGAAGTCAGTGTGTAACTCTAGGTCAGGGTCTTCAAGAGAATCCTAAAAGGAAAAAATAAAAATATTAAATGGAAATGGAGCTGTTTCTTAAGATGCAAGCAAAGGAGTCGCCGTTTAGCACCATCATTACTCCGCTATGCCTCCAGAGACTACCTCTCAAGCTGGTCCACTGATGGTGCCAAAGCTTTGGCTCTGCTTTCCACTCCATCCTGTCCCACCTAGAGAGTGATGCCTCACATACCAGAATGTTCATCGAATTCAGCTCAGCATTTAACACGATCATCCTTCAGAGGCTGATGGGTAAACTGTCCTCATTGGGATTCAACGCCCCTCTCTGTAACTGGATCTTGGACTCTGTGATAGAAAGACCCCCAGTCAGTCCAAGTTGGCAGCAGCATTTCAAGTTCCATTACTAGGAGCACACAACCCTCCAGGACTGTGTGCTTAGCCCACTGTTGTTTGGTCCTGCTGCTGACTCACAACTACACTGCCAGATCCAGCTCAAACCACATCAAGTTTGCTGATGATACAACAGTAGTTGGCCTCATCAATGACAATGATGAGTTGGCATACAGAGGGGAGGTAGAGGGGCTTGTCAAGTGGTGTGAAAGCAACCTGAGTCTCAACGTGGGCAAGACCGGAGATGATTGTGGACTTCAGAAATGTGCAGATCGATCATCCTCCATTGCACATTAATGGCTCTGCTGTGAAGAGCACAAGGTTCCTTAGTGTACACATAACGGATGGTCTAACCTGGACCCACAACACCACCTCATTAATCAAGAAGGCACAGCAGTATCTACACTTTCTGAGGAGATTGGGACGTGCAAGGCTCCCCACCTTCATTCTGAAACTTTCTACAGGTGCATCATAGAGAATGTGCTGTCTGGCTTGCATCATTGTGGCATGGAAGGCATTGGACTGCAAGACCCTACAGAGGATAGTAAAAACCACAGAGCATCACCAGATTCTCCCTCCTCCCTATTTTTGACATTTGCTGGAACGTTGTTGATGATCCATCCCTACCATCCATCCTACAATCTCTTTGACCCACTACCATCAGGAAGGAGGTACAGGAGCATCAGTACCAGGACCGCTAGTCTTAGTAACAGCTTCTTCCTACGGGTTGTAAGATCAATGAATACCCTGCCACCATTGAGGTCCTGTCACTAGGACAGTGAGCTGTTTGCTGTATACGTTTACCTGTGCTGTGCACTGCATGCATTTTTAATTATATTTTACTAGCTTATGGTAATATGTAATTTTATGTGCTGTATATGAACTGTTTTACAGGAGCATTAGAGTTCAGAGGAACATTTCATTTGGTTGTGTATGTATGTATATAATGAACTTGTATGGAAGATTTCAGAATCAGGTTTATCATTGATGTACATTATGAAATTTGTTTGGCAAGGTACAAAAAAAATTACTAAGTTGAAATAAGATAAAAGAAATCACTGTAAGCTACAATATGGCGCCATGTCAGAGTAGCAGTTAGCGCAATGCTTTCACAGCTCAAGGCCTCAGAGTTAATCCCGGCGTTCCCTGTAAGGAGTTTGAACGTCCTCCTCATGGAATGCGTGGGTTTTCTCTGGGTGCTCTGGTTTCCTTCTGCTGTCCAAAGACATACCGATTAGTTGGTTAATTGGTCATTATAAATTGTCCTGTGATTAGGCTGACGTTAAATTGGGTATTTCTAGATGGCATGGCTCGAAGGGCCTATTTGTACTGTATCTCTAAAAATATATTGAAAAGTAAATAATTAAAATATACTGAAGAGTGAGATGGTGTTTGTAGGTTCATGGACTGTTCAGAAATCTGATGGCAGAGCGAAAGAAGCTGTTTCTAAAATGTTAAGTATACATCTCCAAAGACATACTGGTTGGTCAGATAGTTTGTGATTATAAGTTATCCCGTGATTAGGCTAGGATTAAATCGGGTGGTTGCTGGGTTGTGCGGTTCAGGGGGCTGGAAGAGCCTATTCCACTGTGTATTTCTATAAATTAAAAAAAATATATCCTTGAATACTCCAGCCATTTGGTTGGCACAGGTTTTGAGTATCCTGTCTGATACACCATTGGGGATTGACGCCTTCCAAAGGTTCAACTTCTTGAAGGATGTTCTGATGTTGGTCTCTGAGACAGTTCTCAGGATCACGAGATGCTGTGGAGATTTACACATGTGGGGTTTTATTCTCCCTTTCAAAGCAAGCATAAAAGCTGTTGAGCTCATCATTAATGCTATGAGGCTTTACCTTATGAGATCTAAATGGACGTGAATTAAGACGGTATGACAGGAGTAGAATTAGGCCATTTGACCCATTGGGTCTGCTCCGCAATTCCATCATGGCTGATTTATTATCCGTCTCCTCCCCATTCTCCTACCTTCTCCCTGTAACCTTTGACGCCCTGAATAATTAAGTATGTATCAACCTCCACCTTAAATATACCCAATGACTTGATCTGCACAGCCAATTGAGGCAATGAATTCTTCAGATTCATCACCTAGCCAAATAAATTTTGCCTCATCTCTGTTTTGAATAGTCATCCTTCAATTCTGAGCCTGTACCCTCTGGTCCTAGACTCCACTACTACAGGAGACATTCTTTCCACATCCACTCTGTCTAGGCCATGGTTTCTCAACCTTTTTTAAAAATTTATATATATATATATATATATATATATATATATATTGTTTTGCATCTCTGGCTCCGAGCCAGCATACGGGGCACAGTCATTGGCACAGAGGAAGTCACTCAGAACTGTCTCCTTCACTTCGGTAATAGCTTGAAGTCTCCTCAGGTTGAAGAACTTCCCATCCACTCTGTACTTGAGGCTGATTCCAGCATCACTGTCCTACAAGGCATCATTCAGCATGACAGTAAACATCATGCTGAACAGTGTGGGTGTGAGCACACAACCCTGTTTGACGCCATTGGTGACTGGGAACGCCTCAGACGAGTCTCCAAATTCTCCACGGCTTGTGACAACTTTGGACTCACCATCAACATTGAAAAGTCCGAAGTCTTGCATCAGCCTGCTCCTCATGCACCGTACACAGAACCCAAAATCACAATCAAAGGGCAGAAACTACAGGCTGTGGACCAGTTTACTTACCTTGGCAGCACCCTCTCACGGGCAGTGACAATTGATACAGAAGTTAACTGCAGAATAGCAAAGGCAAGTTCTGCTTTCGGTAGACTGTGCTCCACTGTATGGGAACGTCGAGGCTGGTCTGCCGAGCTGTGGTACTCACTACCCTCCTGTATGCCTGTGAAACGTGGACTGTGTATCGAAGACAGCTCAACCATTTCCACATGACTTGTCTTCGCAGAATATTAGACATCAGATGGCAAGATAAAGTACCAGACACTGAAGTTCTCTAGAGCAAGTCTGCCATCAGTCCATACACTGCTGATGAGAGCACAGACCCGGTGGGCAGGTCGTGTCATCCGCATGCTGGACGAGTGCATACCCAAGCAGCTCCTTTTTGGGGAACCCTCTGCTGGAAGATGCTCACGTGGAGGGCAGAAGAAACATTACAAAGCCACACTAAAGGCCTCCGTGAAGTCACTTGACATAGATGCGACCTCTTGGGAAACACTGGCACAAAACCACCCTACCTGGCGCGGCCTCATCCACAAGGGCTGTCAAGCTTACGAAGCAAGGTACATTGCTGAAGCACAACATAAGCACGAGCTGCGCAAGTCCAGAGCCACCAGCACAACAGCTGCAGTACCTACACATGTCTGCCCAACATGTGCTAGGATATTTCGTGCCCGAATTGGCCTGACCAGTCATCTTCATCCAGTCTCAAAACGACTAATGGTGTCGAGGTCTTCATCGACAATGATGGACGAACCATATATCAATAACACTCAGCTCTTCCCCAGCACTCTCAACTTCTGGCTTTCTGCTAGTGTTTTTCACAGTGAAGGCTGATACAAAATACTTATTAAGATCATCCGCCATTTTTTTTGAACCCCATTACTACCTCTCCAGCATCATTTTACAGCGATCTGATATCCACTCTATCTAGAAAAAGAACTTTGTGTATCCTCTTTTATATTATTGACTAACTTACCTTCATTTAATCTTTTCTGTCTTTACGGCTTTTTAGTTGCCTTCTGTTGGTTTTTAAAAACTTCCCAATCCTTTACCTTCCCACTATTTTTTGCTATATTATATGCTAGCTCTTAGCTTTTATGCTGTCTTTGACTTCCCTTGTTAACCATGGTTGCCTCATCCTCCCATTATAATACTACTTCATCTTTGGAATGTGTCTGTCTTGCACCTTCCAGAATTCCCCCAGAAACACCAGCCACTGCTGTTCTGTTGTTATCCTTGTTAGTGTCCCCTTCCAAAGAACTTGTGACCAGCCTTCTCTCTCATGCCTCTGTAATCCCCTTTACTTCACTGTAATACAGATGCATCCAATTTTAGCTTCTCCTTCTCAAACTGCAGGGTGAATTCTATCATTTGATCAGTGCCTACTAAGGATTCCTTTACCTTAAATTCACTAACCAAATCTGAGTCATTACATAACATCCAGTCCAGAATTGCTGTTCCCCTAGTGGGCTCAACCACAAGCTGCTCTAAAAAGCAATCTTGTAGGCACTCTACAAATGCCCTCTCTTGGGATCCAGCAACAACTGGCTTTTCCCAATCTACATACGTATTGAAATCCCCCATGATTATCACAACTTTGTCCTTTTTATATTCCTTTTCCATTTCCTGTTGTAACTTATAGACCACATCCTGGCTACTGTTCGGAGACCTTTAAATAACTCCCATCAGGGTCTTTTTACCATTGCAGTTTCTTAACTCTACTCACAAGGATTCTACATCTTCCAGTCCTATGTCACCTCTTTCTAAGTATTTGATTTATCTTTTACCAATGGAGCCACCCGACGTCCTCTGCCTACCTGCATGTCCTTTTGATCTAGTGTGTATCCTTGGATGTTAACTCCCAACTATAATCTTCTTTCAGTCGTGATACATATGTCCACAACACCTTCACTGCCAATCCAACTGCGCTGTAAGGTCTTCTACCTTATTCTGTATACTGCATGCACTCAGATGTAACACCTTCAGTCCTGTATTCATCACCTTTTTTTAAAAATTTTGGCCCCTTGTTAACTCTCCCACTGACTGCAGTTTTGTTTTATCGTCTGCCTGTCCTTCCTCACAATCTCATTACACACTGCATCTAGTTGCATTCAACTGTCCTGTTCTCAGCCCAGTCACTCTAGTTCCCATTTCCTGCCAAATCCTCCCCAACAGTTCTAGCAAACCTGCCCTCAAGGATAATGGTTCCTCCTTGGAGTCACATGTAACCTGTTCTTTTTGTTGAGGTCATGCCTTCCCCAGAAAAGATCCCAATGATCCAGAAATTTGAAACCTTGCTTCTGCATTAATTCTTTAGCCATGCATTTATCAGCCAAATCATCCTATTTCTTGCCCTCACTGGCACATGACACCAGCAGCAACCCAGAGTACTACCCTGGAGGTCCTATTTTTCAGCTTTTGCAGAGCATGCTTGAGTTCTGGTTTTCTTAGTGACCCTATCTGAGAAGCAAACTTCAGCAGACAGTGGCAAAGGGTTGAATGAGACAATTTCAGACCAAAAATCACTTTGTTTATATACAGTATTAAAAAAGCATGAATTGGACATGATTGTAATCATAAATTCCAAAATACGCTAACTTTCTAATTTCAAGCTCATGCTGAGAACTTTTTGTGGTTGGTTAACTCCATGCAAAAGCATAATTTATGACAAATATTAATGACTTACAATTTTATCATTAATACTTAATAGTTTGTTCTGCACTGGTATTATGTCTCAGAGCTTGGTATTATCTGTAATAGTTCAGTTCATATTTGGCACATTCTGTAATGTATTTGCATGATTTTTTAAAATTTAGACAGTATTTAAACTAGAGCTTCATAATTACTTCCCTTGAAGACCGCTGTCTTCAAAATGAAGTGCATATTGTTAATTATTCACAGATAAATTATTGTATTTGTTTTGTGTGAAATAACATTTAAAGCAGTTTTACAGTGTTGGTTATTAGAAACTACTTATTGGGAATGACTATCTCTAGATTTTCACTCCCTGTAAATATTTTAGATTTAAAAAATGAGAAAATTTAATTTTTTGAATAGTTTCCCCAATAGATTAAAATATTGGCATCAAAGATAAATGCTATCAAGCACCATTTCCTGGCCACAGAATTTCCCAATGATGTACTGCAAGTTATTTCTTGACAACTGATGCTTTATCAATTTTGTCCTATAAAATTATTATGTCAGTCATCACAATATAATGAATATTAATGCAATCAACTGCGAGTTTGCAAATGTGGCAAATATTGAGTAAAACCACAGAGTAATAATTTTCGAAGGAATTCTGAAGTCGTAATCATACCTGAGATTTAGATGATGCTATGGAAGTAAAGTTCAACAGTTTGTAATCATAGAGTAATGTGTGATGTTACCTTCCAAATACTCTCATATCTATTATTCCCTTTACAGCAATTTTATAACATTGCCTTAAGAGAGCTATAAAGGATAATATCTTTTACATCTACACTAAAATGTGTTGAAAGCAAATTGTACTTAATACATTAGTTTAATGTCCGTATTTTAGTATAAATATTTTATTTATTATTTGCCAATATTAATCAATGTTAGCGAATGTCCTATTACAATTTTAAAGGTTAACAGTCTCATCATATTTTATCATCCATTTTGTGGGTATTGTCCATTTCTAATTGATATGTAAATGTCTTCAATTTGTAAGGTTCATCGTTGAGGAATTTTAGTTTGGCTGACACAATCAAATATTCAGAGACACTCAGTGACAAAATGAAAATACTTGTGTGTCATGTTTGAATTAAGTTTAATGATGACGCATGCTATTTTTGGTCACTGAATTAATATTTTGGAAGATCTCCCAATGGCCAGCCATTTTAATTCCACTTCTTGCTCCCACACTAACATGTCTGAGCACAACTGCCTCTACCACCAGTTGGAGGTCATTTGCATATTAAAGGAGAACACCTCATATTCTGTCTTGGTAGTCCCCAACCTGTCAGCGGGAACATCAATATTTCTAACTTCTAGTAACCACTCCACCACCCACCTGGCCCCTTGTTTTCCCTTGTCCCTCTGGCCCCCTTACCCCTTGTCTTCCCCTCCACACCCTCATAAACTGCCAATCCACACCTTCCTCTTTCTTGTTTCCTACCTCATTCCTTCATTCCATGGTCCACTGTCCTCCAATTTGATTCCATCCTTTTCAAACGTTTGCCTCTTCCATCTATCACTTCGCAGCTTCTCAACTCATTCCCACTCCATCCACTTACCTATCTCCCATCCCGCAACTGTATTAACCTATTACCTGCCAGCTCATGGCCTTCCACCCCCCCCCCCCCCCCACTCGACCCCATCCTTCTGGCTTTTGCTCTTTCCAGTGCTGATGAAGAGTCTCATCTGACATGTTGATTGTTCATTTCCCTCTGTAGATGTGTGACCAAGTAAGTTCATCCAGCATTGTATGTTGTTCCATTCTAGCAACTGCGGTTTTCCTTGTGTTATTTAGAAAAGGTGCTCCATTAGCTCTGTAAAGGTGCAATCTGAGTGATACCTCAGGCGAGACCATCCTTTATCTCATTATTGTTTTTGTTTCACGTATCAGACTGAGGATCTCATTAAATCATTACAAGAGCTGGAAAACGCAGCCTCTGGTGATGCAACTGTTCGTCAGAAAATTGCATCTTTGCCACCAGAAGTTCAAGATGTTTCACTCTTAGACAAAATAACAGGTAAGTGGAGAAATTATAAAGAATATAAATGTACAGGTACTTCATTTTGTTTAAATGAAGGACTAGTTGTTCAGGTTTCTCATGAATATAATATGATTTATGATTCCAATTTAGACAAAGAGTCTGCAGACAGACTTTCAAAAACAGTGGATGAAGCCTGCATGCTCTTGGCAGACTACAATGGCAGACTTGCTGAGATCGGAAGCAGTTGGCACGTATGCTGGCTGATTACATCCGTAGTCAAAACGAGATCCTAGCAGAGAAAGAGCGTAAACTGGAAGTGCGTAAATTCTTTTAACTTTCTATTTTATTTTTAAAACCATTCATATTTTTAGGATGTTGGTAAGTACTTAAATGTTACTATCTTGTATTTACCCTTCATAGTTGACTTTATTAACTATCCACAGCTTCTGTTGCAGATGGTGGGCGTGGATATGCCATTCATTGCTGGCCTTCAGTCTCTTGAGAGTCTTCTGATTAAAGAAATAAACAAACCACAAAGAAACAGTATGTGTTGTGTTCTCATTTTGAGCAGGATAGCTCAGAACAGACCCCATTGTAATAATAAACACACTTCAAGCCAAAAATAGTTAGAGCCAGAGGAAAGGGGACTTCGTAGTTGTAAGTGCCCCTTCAAGAAAAATGGTTCCTAAAGAGTCAGGAAAACTTTTCTTGACTATAAAATTTTTACATTGGAAAGGTTTTAAATTTAATCTTAATTTTTGCACAGTCGGTTTTTCCTCAAAATATTCCAATTATTCAGTAAAATTACTTAAGAAATGAGTTGGATAGGTATTTTTGTTTTTTTGGCAACTGCATTGTTTTAATGCTGGGGTTGCAGAGGTGGTTGAAGTCAAGTCAGATTAGTGGTATTCAGGTGCAGATCAACAATTGTCTAGTAGAAAAATGAAACCGGTTTGAAGAACTAAATGGCCTATCTTCGTCTGCATGTTTATATTTGCATTTTTTCTCCTTTGTTTTATGTAGAAATTATTGATGTCAGGATCTTCATATAAGTAGGAAATCTCAGTGAAGATTATTGCAGAATCTGTTTTTCATTGCTATCAGTCTTCTGAATTCTCTACCTGGACTGTTCACATGCATTGGCAAAGGCAAAGATGGAATAGTCTGAAAGGTGCCAAAAAGAATTGAACTTCCTAGTTTTAATGTCAATTGACTAATGTTAGCCAGGGCAGTGACAGGGACTTGCAGACAATCTTGATACCTCTGGGTTAAACAACCTGCAGACAGTCAAGTTCTGCTTCCTGATTTTTTTTCCCACTTCTGCTAAACATGGACACCAGGTGCGATCTTAATTGAAATCGGCAGTGATGCTTTTCTACACTCAGCTCGCTTGTCAACGCCCACCATCCAGGCTCGTTAATAGTAACCACTTGAGTGAGATGCCAGAGGACTGCTGTTAATGGATATTCCAGTAAATGGATCAATGCCTAGAGGAAGGAAAATAAACTTGAGAGAAAAGTATAAATCTCCATTCAATGGTCTTGTTATACAATTTCTCTAAGTGCAAGAAAACTATTATAACTCAAACTTAAAATATCGTTGCATGGTAGATAATTAGCTTTCTTAAAGAATTTCTGTTCATAGCTTCATTCTTCAAGTGATGCAGTTTCTGAAATCTTAACACCTCCCTTGCAGCAGTAGAAATGATACAGAATAATATTTTTTTTAACCGGGGTGCTTTGTGTTAATTTTGTTATTGCTTTTAAAGCATTAGAATTGTATCCTGTATATGCACTCTAGTATTTGTAAGCACTTGATTATACAAGAAGTCCCTACTGTTTGATGTTAAGCCAACATTTTGTCCGCCCATTAAATGAGCATTGAAATTACCATGTATTGTTCAGAGAACTGAGTCTTCCCAAAGTTCTGGCCAATATTTCTTCCTCTTTCAGTACCACCAAAGTTGATTTGTGACTGTTTATTTCAGAAATGACGACTTCTCCTTAAAGTCATTCCATATGCTTGACGAGTTTGGTACATCCCAACACGAGAAAATCTAGCAGTTGCTGGAAACACAAGCAACACACCCAAAGTGCTGGAGGAACTCAGCAGGCCAGGCAGCATCGAAGTAAAAGAGTAAACACAGGACATTTCTGTCTGAGACCCTTATTCAGGATGGGGGGAAAAATGATGAGAAGTCAGAGCAAGAAGGTGGAGAGAGGGGAAGAAGAAGTATAAGGTGATAGGTGAAACAGAGGGGTAGGGGGTGAAGTAAAGAGATGGGAAGTTGATTGTTAAAAATAAAAGGCTAGAAAAAGGAAATTTGATAGGAAAGGGTAAAAGGCTATCAAGGGAATGGAAGGGGGAGGAGCACCAATGGGATAAGGATAGGGTTCCTGTTGCCCTCACCTACAACTCCACTAGCTTCCACGTCCAGCACAATGGGACCCTACCACCAAGCACATCTTTCCCTCTCCCACTGATCTCCCTCCTGGTATTTATCTTTGCAAGCAGAGTAACTACCCCTACATCTCCTCTCTCACTGCCATTCAGGGCCTGAAACAGTCCTAGGTGAGGCGACACCACCTGTGAGTTTTTTGGGGTCATCTACTGTTTCTGGTGCACCCAGTATGGCCTCCTATAAATCAGTAGGACCCAATGTAGATTGGGAGACCACTTAGACAGGCATCTAAGCTTTGTCTGCCAGAAAAAGCAAGATCTCCTGGTGACCGGCCAGTTCAATTCTACTTCCCATTCCCATTCCGACATGTCAATCCATGGCTTCCTCTACTGCTGTGAAGAGGCCACACTTAGGTTGGAGGAGCAACACCTTGTATTCCATCTGGATGGACTCCAACCTGATAACATCAACACCGATTTCTTGAGCTTCCACTAATTGCCCCCAGCACCACCATTCCCCCATTTGTTTCCTTTCTCACCTTATCTCATTACCTGCCCATCACCTCCCTCTGCTCCTCCCCCTTCCCTTTCTACCATGGGCTTCTAACCTCTATCAGACTCCCCCTTCTCCAGCCCTTTATCTTTTTACCTTGCTTCTTCACTTCACCCGTTTTTTTCCTGTTCTTATGAAGGGTCTTGTCCCAAAACGTTGTCTGTTTACTCTTTTCTATAGATGCTACCTGGCCTGCTGAGTTCCTCCAGCGTTTTTGTGTGTTGTTTGGGTTGTTTCCTCATCTTTTGTTCCATTTGTAAATTGAACTATTTTCCAGTTTCACAGCAGTGGTAGGTAGTTGGTATCTTTTTTTTCCTCATGCAGTTGATTTAGTTTGAAGGCATGATGAAGCAATTGTCTTAATTCATTTTTACAAAATAGTACTTATAACTAGTTCACTACTACATCCTATGTCCAATTCAAGACACAGCTATGTAGAAATTTTGTACATATCTGAATTTTTCATAACCTTGGGGGAAAATAAATTTGGCAGTTAGCAAAATACTGTGACATGTACTTCTGGAAGTTTAAAGTTCAGATCTTAAAAACATGGTAGCATTGTTTATGATTTTGAAAGTCACCATTCAGCTTCAAACTTCAAATCCATGTCCATGTTTGCAAATTTATTGCCATTGCCAAAAGATAAAATTAAATGATAATTTTATTTCTGTAGCACTTTTTAACTAGATAATAGTAGCATGTTCCTTGGATTCTGATTTGGATTTGAAGATTTCACATAGCTAGGGAGGGTATTAGAGCAACTGTAAAATTTATCAGCTAGAGGACATACAACGGAGATAATTGGCGAAAGGGCATGGGATTTATGAACAAGTTTACAGCATGGCACCATGATCTAAAATCTGTAATAAATGGTGCAACATTTATTCATACCTTTGCCAAAAGATTTTGGAAAATGCTTAAAGAGATGTTCTTTCAAAAAATTATAAAGAATGACTTGCTGTATAGTAAACACAGAGGGTTGAGTTCATGAGATTTGTTTATACTAGATAGGCTGATTTTCGAGTTTATTACTGCGTATGCAACATTATAAAGTGTTCTCTTTTAGACAATGCATTAAAGCCAATATCCTTTAAAAGATCCTAGAGCTGTTGAGAGTAGTTTAAACTAATATAGCAGGGGGATGGGAACCAGTATGATCATGCTGAGGATGAGCCAGCGAGTTTACAAGTAGATGATGGGTATCATATGAATGTAAGGAAAGACAAGCCAGTGATTGTCTTTTCCATCTACAGAAAAGACAAATCCC
Organism: Mobula birostris; assembly: GCF_030028105.1. Classification (NCBI taxonomy): domain Eukaryota; kingdom Metazoa; phylum Chordata; class Chondrichthyes; order Myliobatiformes; family Myliobatidae; genus Mobula; species Mobula birostris. The sequence continues at coordinate 32,274,278 of NC_092388.1, forward strand.
CTGGTCCTGATGGAAATCATCCCAGGGCACTGAAAGAAATGGCAGAAGTCATAGTACAGCCTTTGGTGAAAATTTACCAAAATTCTCTGGACTCTTGGCAGGTCCAAGTGGATTGGAAGACAGCGAATGTCACGCCACTGTTCAAAAAAAAAAAGGATGTAGGCAATAGGCCAGTTAGTTTAACATCTGTAGTTGGGGAAAATGCTTGAAGCTATCATTAAAGAAGATATAGCAAGGCATCTGGAAAGAAATAGATCCTTCAGGCAGATGCAGTATGGATTCAGCAAAAGCAGATCCTGAAGTTCTTTGGGGATATAATGAGCACAGTGGATTGAGGGGAACAGATGGACATTAATTACTTGGATTTCCATAAGGTGTTCAATAAGGTGCTATATAAAAGACTTATCCATAAGATAAGGATGCATAGAGTTGGGGGCGATGTATCAGCATGGGTAGAGGATTGGTTAACCTACAGAAAACAGAGTTGGGGTACATAGGTGTTACTCTGGTTGGCAATTAGTGGTGAGTGGTGTGCCACAGGGATCGGTGCTGGGCCTGCAACTGTTCACGATATACATTAATGATCTGGAAGAGGGGACCACATATAGTGTATCTAAGTGTGCTGATGATACTAAATTGAGTGGAAAAGCAAATTGCAGAAGATATGGAGAATCTGCCCAATGAAGCAGTGGAAGCTACCTCAGTAAATACATTTAAGACAAGGTTGGATAGATTTTTGCATAGTAGGGGAATTAAAGGTTTTGGGGAAAAGGCAGGTAGGTGGGGCTGAGTCCATACCAGATCAGCCATGATCTTATTGAATGACGGAGCAGGCTCGATGGGCCAGATGGACGACGACTACTCCTATTTCTTATGTTCTTATGATTGGGTACAAATTCAGACAATGCAAGAAGATAAATTATACCAAAGAGGCAAAATTCAAAAGGGTGAAGAATGCAGGACTGAGGGTGCTGTGATTAAAAGCACGTAGTATTCAGAATAAGGAGGATGAATTCATGGTGCAGTTAGAGATTGGTTGGTATGACATGGGTATCACTGAGTTGTGGCTGAAAGAAGGTCATATTTGGGAGCTTAATATCAAAGGATATACTTTGTATCAAAAGGACAGACAGGAAGGCATAGGCGATGGTGTGGGCCTGTTGGTAAGAGATGGAATTGCATCTTTAGAAAGGGCATTGTTGAATCTTTGTCAGTGGAGTTAAGAAACTGAGAGTAAAAAAAATCATGGGGATCATTGGCCTCCAAGATGTGGGGTTGAGATTGCAAAGGGACCTGGAGAGGGCACGTAATAACATTAATGTCACAATTGTAATGGGGGACTTCAATATGCAAGAGGGTTGGGAAAATCAGATTGGTTTTGGATGGCAAGAGAGGGTATTTGTTGAACGCCTATGAGATGGTTTTTTAAGACCAGCTTGTGCTTGAGCCTATGCAGGGAAAGGCTATCTTAGGTTGGGTGTTGTGTTATCCAGATTTTATTAGGGAGCTTGAGGTAAAGGACCCTAAGGAGACAGTGACCATAATATGATTGAATTCATACTGCAATTTAAGAAGGAGAAGCATAACTCCAATGTATCAGTATCACAATGGAATAAAGGGAATTACAGAGGCATGAGAGAGGAGCTTGCCCAGGTTCATTGGAGGGAGATACCAGCAGGGATGATAGCAGAGCAGAGGTGGCTGAAGTTTCTGAGAATAGTTCATAAGGCACAAGATAGATATGTCCAACAATAAAGGTTCTCAAATGGCAGGAGTAGGCAACCCTGCCTGACAAGGAAAGTTGAGGATGACATGAAAGCTAAGGAAAAGGCATAAAATTAGCAAAAGTGAGTGGGAAGTTTTTAAAATCCAACAAAAGGCAACTAAAAGAAGCCGTAAGAAGGGGAAAAAATTAAATATGAGGGCAAACTAGTCAATAATAGATAGCAGGGTACTAGAAGTTTTTTCAGTTATATGGAGTAAAAAGGAGGTGAGAGTTGATATTGGACCACTGGAAAATGATACTGGTGAGATAGTAATGGGGCACAAGGAAATAGCAGATGAACTTAAGTTCTTTGCATCAGTCTTCACTGTGGAAGACACTAGCAGTGTGCCAGAGGTCTGTGTGTGTCAGGGAGCAGGAGTGAGTGCCGTTGCTATTACGAAGGAAAAAGAGCTAGACAAATTCAAATGTCTTGAGGTGGATAAGTCACATGGACCAGATGGACTAATACTAGATAGCAGATGCTTTGGTTATGATCTTTCAAGAATCACTTGATTCTGGCATGGTTCTGGAGGATTGGAAAATTGCAAATCTCATACACTTTTTAAGAAGGGAGGAAGGCATAAGAAAGGAAATTATAGACTAGTTAGCCTAACCTAGTGGTTGGGGAAGTATTGAAGTCCATTATTAAGGATGAGGTTTTGGGGTACTTGGAGACTAATGATAAAATAAGTCAAAGTCAGCATTCTTTCTGTGTAGGGAAATGTTGCCTGATAAATCTGTTGGAGTTCTTTGAGGAAGTAACAAGCAAGGTGATCAAAGGAGAGGCAGTGAATGTCATTTATTTGGATTTTCAGAAGACATTTGATGAGGTGCCACACATGAGGCTGCTTAACAAGATAAAATCCCATGACCTTACAGGAAAGCTACTGGCATGGATAGAGGAATGGCTGACAGGCAGGGGGCAGCAAGTGGGAATAAAGGGGGCCTTTGGCAGCTAATGAGAAGTGACTAGTGGTGTTCCTCGGGTCGGTATTGAGACTGCTGCTTTTCACATTGTTTGTCAGTGATTTAGATAATAGAATTGGTGGCTTTGTGACAAAGTTTGCAGATGATATGAAGATAGGTGGAGGGGTAGGTAGTGCTGAGGAAACAATGTGATTGCAGAAGGACTTAGACATATTGGAAGAATGGGCAAAAAATTGGCTGATGGAATTCCGTGTTGGGAAATGTACGATAATGCATTTTGGTAAAAAGAACTAGTGCAGACTATTATCTAAATGGGGAGAAAATTCAAAAATCAGAGTTGCAAAGAGACTTGGGAGTCCTCGTGCAAGACTCCCAGAAGGTTAATTTACAGGTTGAATCTGTGGTAAAGAAGAAAAATGCAATGTTAGCATTCATTTCTTGGGGAATAGAATATAAAGCAGGGAGATATGCTTTATGGTTTATAAGACACTAGTCAGGCCGCAATTGGAGTATTGTCAACAGTTTTGGGCCCTGTATCGCAGAAAGGATCTGTTGTCATTGGAGAGAGTCCAGAGGAGGTTCACAGATATGATTCTGGGAAACAAGGGGTTAACATAAGAGTAGCATTTGTCAGCTTTGATCCTGTACTCACAGGAATTTAGAAGAATATGGAGGAATCTCATTGAAACCTACGGAATGTTGAAAGGACTAGGTAGTGTGGATGTGGAGAGGATGTTTCCTATGGTGGTAGTGCCCAGAACTGGAGGGCATAGCCTGAAAAATGAAGGACAATCCTTTAGAACAGAGGTAAGGAGAATTTATTTAAGCCAAAGAGTATTGCATCTGTGGGATGCTCTGCGGCAGATACCTGTGGAAGCAAAGACAGTGGGTATATTTAAAGTGAAAATTGATAGTTTCCTGATTGGTCAGGGCATCAAAGTTTTGGCGATGCCAATGTATAGGGTTGAGTGGGATCCAGGATCGGCCATGATAGAATGGCAGAGCAGACTCAATGGGCTGAGTGGCCTAATTCTGCTCCTATGTCTTATGGTCTTATCCCATTGCAATATTCAGAGGAGTGGAGAAATTATATGTTCTGGCCAATATTTATCCTTCACCTATTGAAACTGATTATCTGATCATAATCACAACGATGTGGGAATGTGACTGAATTTCCCACAATATTACAATGAAAACACCAAAGTGTCCTGTACCCCTTTTTCCTCTCCTCCACCTTCATGATTTGCCCACCACCAACACTTCCACCACCCCCCAACCCCGCTTCCTCACCACCTTCCCTTACTCCAAGGACTCATCCAGCCCTTTGCCTCTTACATCTTATCACCTCCCAGCTTCTCAACTCATTCCTAACCCCTCCCCCACCTTTCTACTTTACCCCCCCTCACCTAGATTCACCTGTCACATCTACTACCCCGCTCCCCAACCTTTATTTTGGCTTCTGCTGTTTCTTTCCCATCTTGATGAAGGATCTTGGCCCAAAATTTTGACTCCATAGATGTTGCCTGACTGAGTTCCTTCAGCATTTTGTGTATGTTGCTATGGATTCCCAACATCTACTCTCTTATGTCACCTGGAGTCCTTGGCTTTGAAGATTTTGAATATCTTGTGGTTGTGGGAAGGCATTATGTAAGCGCAGTATTCTTATAACTGTCAACAACATTTTTCTCGTGTAGGTTGTAAAGAGCCCATCACTTTGGCAAGTATTGGATTTGTTTTTTTTGTTTACATCTCCACATTTCACTTGTTTGGTAGTATTCTAATTATACAACAATGCACACCACTCAATTTAACTATTTTCAGCTGTAAACTTAGGGTTACAAGTACCAGATGGCTATGCAACTCTGGCAAGAGTATGACTACAAATGTCACTTCTCAATTGCCCAATATTTACCAGCACAGGTGACTAGTTAGTAATCAAGTCTTTTTACACCACTCCCACCTAGCCCTTGGACAAAATAATATTGTACAATTCCTTTTCTGATACAAGGGTTGTTGTTCCAACTCTTGGGAGTTCTGTGCAAAAGGTTTAGGCACATATAGGAGGGGTGATTGATAAGTTCATGGCCTCGGGTAGGAGGAATCAATTTTAGAAAACCTAGCACATTTACTTTTCAACATAGTTCCCTCCTATATTTACACACTTAGTCCAGCGATCGTGGACCATACAGATCTTGGACCTGTAGAAAGTGTCCACATCATGGGTGATTGGTAGATTCGTGGCCTAATGTAGAAGGAAATGAGTTATACAGCTGTCGTTACATGCACATGCAGTTCAACTCTTTGAGTGATTGTGCAGAAAGTTTGAAGTTAATAACTTATCTCCTCCTACCTTAGGCCACAAACTTATCAATCACCTCTGATGAGTTATGCAAAAGTCTTAGGCACCCTAGCTGTGTATATGTGACTAAGACTTTTGTTCTGTACTGCATCTTAGCCAATTTTTAAATCTTTAAAATATCACTGTTTAAGTGCCCCACTTGCTGATTATGTTCTTCCTACTTTGTATTGCTTAGTAATTTGATGTTCAACAGAGCTTGAACACCTATGCTTGCATAATACACAGTGGCTACTCTATTCAGTACAGGAGTGGAAATCTTCATAGTCTTCTGCTGCTGTAGCCCATTCACTTTAAAGTTTAATGTGTTGTGCAATCAGAAACACTGTTCTGTACACCATTTTTATGTGTGGTTATTTGAGTTGCTGTTACCTTTCTGTCAGCTTGAACCAGTCTGGCCATTCTTCTCTGTCTTCTCTCATAGCGAGGCATTTTCGCCGACAGAACTAGCGCTCACTGGATGTTTTCTTCATTTTCGCACCATTCTCTGTAAACTCTAGAGACTGTTGAGATGCTCAGGCCACCGCATCAGCAATAGTTTCATGGTGCAAGTCACTTCTTTCCCTCTCTGATATTTGGTTTGAGCAACAACTGAACCTGCTGGCCAAATCTGCATGCTTTTGTGCATTGATTTGCTGGAACATAGTTGGCTGATTAGACGTTTGCGTTACTGAGCAGAGGTCTAAGTTAAAATGGCCACTGAGTGTATAGATCTCTCATTTTGTGCATGTATTATACCTTCTGGTACAGTAAAAGTTCTAATTACACATGAAAACTGTCAAATGCATGTTGATGATTTTAAATACCAGCTTTCCAATTTTCACTGATATTCTTCGATGCATCTTGTACAGCATCGTGTTGGGCACGTGGCCAAGTGGTTAAGGCGTTCGTCTAGTTATCTCGAGGTCTCTAGTTCGAGCCTCAGCTGTGGCAGCGTGTTTGTGCCCTTGAGCAAGGCACTTAATCACACATTGCTCTAGTCTGTGCAAGGAGTGGCGCCCCACATAGACTTCCAATCTGCGCCTTGTAAGGCATGAAAATGCCCGACGCAGGCCTCTCATGGTCTGAATCAACGTTCCCTCTCCTCCTGTAACAGCATTAGTTTGAATGTTTAATTCTACATGTATTTCTACGTGTATGTGCCAATTTCTGTCAGAAGCTGTCTGTGAGACAGCTTAATTCTGGTTTCCCAGAGTATATTGGTTCAAAGCAGGTTAAAATCAATCATCCATGACCATCTAGATATTTTGCTTTACAAATAGGTTTGTGCCTCTTAAGCACTATGGGATTTGGTCACAATGGAACTATCCTGCCATCTTTAGCACTTGAAGTGAAAGTCAGTTTATTCATGCAACACACATAAAAGTTGCTGGTGAACGCAGCAGGCCAGGCAGCATCTCTAGGAAGAGGTACAGTCGACGTTTCAGGCCGAGCTTTGATATTGCTGATTCAATATTCTGATCAAGATTCACTACTGGAAAGAAAGATGTGTCGCCATCACAACTGGTGTCTCTTGGGAAAATCAATTTTTACTGACTATCTGCATTTTTTGTTCCTTATCTTTTTGTTTCCTTTTCTAGAAAAAAAGACTCTTTAATACATTGGAGCTTTGCAGATTTTGCTGCACCTTGTTTAAGAGTGATAGAACAAGTACAGCACAGAAACAGGCTCTTCATTTCACCATATCCATGCCGCCCATTGTATCTACATACACTCACCTGTGTTATATTTGTGCTCTTCTTTGCCTTGGTGATTCAAGTACTTATCTAAATGCTGCCCAAGTATTAAGAATATCTGCCTCCACCACCTCTTCAGGCTCCAACCATCTGCAGTGTGAGAGAAAAAAGCCTCGTATCCCTCCTAAACATTCTATCATTCACCTGAAACTATGCTCACATCTTTGACATCCTCATCATAGGGAAATGTTTCACTATCAAACCCCCTCAGTTTTATAAGCCTTGATTCATTCTGTCACTAAAGGCAGACTTTGATTTGTAATGTGTTAAAGTTGTTAAACTAAATGGAGTCATGGCTCTCAGCTTCTCTAATTCTTTGTCATAGATTACTAAATAATCACACGTGCAGAAGGAAAGAGTCCTTACCATGAGGGAGAAATTCAAGAGCAAAAGCTTGAACCAATAATGTACTATTGTACGAAATAAAGTTAACTATTCAAAGTCAAATAGTTTTTACCCAAATAAAATTCACTTTCAAAATTCATTATTGTCTCTGGGCAAGATGGAAACATTACATGTTCTTTTATTCTAATTGCTGCTGCTATTGTCTTAGGATCGCAGAATTCATTCTGTAGTTACTGACTACACCACTCATCATTATGGTCATGTAAGATGATTCATAATTCAACAAGCACTTGGCTTTCCATCTATCAGCCTTGAAAGGATGCATTTAAATAAAACTATTTCTAGCATCATAAAGTTCATTTAAGTTACAGCAATTACTTCTCTCTGCAGCTCTATCGCCATCCAGCATTTTACGTTTTAATTCCGGCTGATTAAAACTTAATTTTAATTAGTTTTTAAACTAATTTCAAATTTTCAAATAAATGATTTCCTTCATCCAGAGTTTGACTCTGTGCTGTTAGGGTATTGAAATTTGAAATTCTCTCTCAAACTTTAGTACATTTTTTTCTACATGTCTTTTAAGTTATTGTTTTAATGATAGAAGTGCAGAAGCCAGGTTGAATGCAAGAAGCACCACAACTAACGATCAGGAAACCTGTTTTAGAAATGTTGAAATACTAAATGAAGGATTTAAGCTCTTTGCAACTGTGCTGTAGTGTCTTTTATTTCTACTTGAACCTTGGTTTGATATTCTGCTTTGGCTGGGGGAGCAAGCTATGGGCAACAGTGCAGCGCTTCCTTAGAACTCCATGGGAGTGGTTGCATAGATTTTCAGAGGAAGAAGTAAAATGCCAGTTGCACAGTTGGGTTCCTCTCTACACCATTAACACCATGCATTGGGGAGGGAGGGAACGTTGACTCAGACTATGAGAGGCCTGCGTCGGGCATTTTCATGCCTTACGAGGCACAGATTGGACGTCTGGGGCGCCACTCCTCGCACAGACACTAGAGCAATGTGTGATTAAATGCCTTGCTCAAGGACTCAAACACATGCATTCATGCTGGCTAATGTGGTAATTGAAAGAAATGAGAGATGGTGATTAAATAATGCTTAGAAGAGACAAAATGATATGCTTCATATAGGAAAGACGAGGTGAGCATTCACAGTATTGTAACCACTTTGAGCTAAAAATATTACTGAAATTCTCTTGAGTTCTCAGTTCTCTGAAAATTTGTATACCTTGTATGCTGATTGACTTATCACATACTGCTGTTTGAGTCTGATGTTGCCCAGTGTCACTTGCAATATTGAAAAGGGTTAACACATCACTTATCACCGAACCATTATTCTTATGCAGTACTTAAGAGTAAAAAGTAACTGGATTTAAGCCACAGTTTAGTGGATTCATTGCTCTTGAGGAACAACATGTGATTTGCAGACTAGCACAGGAGAAGCAGGTGAATCGCTTGACTGGGTTTTTGCTTTCTCCTCCTTCTCATAAAGATTCATCATGCTGAGCGCCTATCTAGATCTTGCTAATACTTATTAATGACAAGTGGGACTTAATAACACAAGGCTACATATTCAAGTTCTAATTTTTTTGTCATCCTGGAAATTGCTTACAATAGAGTATAGAATAATATTTGTTTCAAGAATGATGTTAACCATTCACAAAATGTGGTTCATCTATCAAAACTGGTTGAAATTGATTTGCGCCTCCTCCTCACCAGATAGCTGGAAATGTTGGCCTGGGAGAGGATGTTGGTATTGACTTGCTTCTCTAACCCCACTGACTTAGAGGCTTTTGTAGCAACAGTTCCGTGGTGTGACATCAGTGCTGTAATTTGCCTATTTCTTTGACATAAACAGGAGAGTGAACCACTTTAACTTCATAGACCATGATCTTGGCACATAATTTGAAGTTTTGGGACATTAGAGGCTCTAGTAGATTTTCTTGTTGTCAGCCCTTTGACCAGCATCATATAGATTGTACATTCTGGGGAGTAATGTTATGATAGGTGTAGATTGCTGAAGACTTGTCAATCCAGATGGTTAGTGTGAGATCCATCCTGTTATATTCTTGATTGAAGAAATTGAGAATGACATGAAAATCTGCCTCTAAATGTGCGCGTAGACAGATATCATTTGAATGCTGTATCTCAATGAAAGAAGTTGGTATGATTCTTCGTTCTAGATTGGAGGTAAAAAAAAATTGAACAGTTTGTTTCTGACTTTATGGATAAACTCAGCAGTAGTGGGAAGCCTGTTTGAGGTAAAATATTGTAGCAAAAAAGATAGTGGAAAGGGTTAGTGCAATAGTTCATCCTTCCTTGGCTCCAGGCTGCAGTGTAATTGGGTCAAAGGTGAAGTTAGTACTGAGAATTACATTTTTGTCATTATGGACCAGATGGTGGATAGTGCTGGATTTCTGTGGGCAGCCAAATTTGAAAAGATCCTTTTATATTCCATCTGCTCAACAGAGACAGAGGCATTCGTAGGGTTTTTTTTTAAAAGAGTTCTGTTGATAATAGAGAGGGAAAGAAATTAGATTGTAAATAATTATTACTGATAACAATTGCTTTGATTGGCAATTGTGATCATGTAAATTCTTTACAATCTTCTGATGTCTCATTACACTTAATAGCTATACAAAATTGCTTTTTGAGCAATTACAGGAAACTCGATGACCAATTCTGAATAAAGTAAGATCACAGAAATAACAGTATAATATCGCCAGGTAGTCTGTTTGAGAAATGAAATGATGGAGAAGTTGAGAAACTCCCCTGCTTTTCAGAATCATGATAGTTTTTATGTGCCCATCTATATAAAAAAAAATCAAGGTCTTCATTTAATTTAGCTAAGCAACTCTGGTTGTAACTACTTGTAATAGTGCAGAGCAAATGCTGGCAGAGATTATGTGCTCAAGTTTCTCAATTGGGTCTTAAATCCAACTTGGATATTGAATTCTACCAGGGAAACAATTGAAATATAATGTACCAATAGACTTTTTTAAAAATAAGTTTAATGCCTGTTACATTACACAACAGGCATTTGTGAAAAAGTGGTTGGATTTTACCACAGCAGCAATAACAAAGACGGATGAGTGAATGGGGATAAAAGAACAAGCAAGGAATTAGTTAATGGGGAACTATTGAGAAGGAGAGCTCTTTGTAAGCAACTCTTGCTTTCAAGGGCTGAAGTTTAGGGAGGGACTTCTTTTTAAATCAGAGTACATGCGAGGATTTCTTTGTGGCCTTCCATGGTCCAGTTTTTTTCTGTGTGTGAATGTGAGGTTTGAAGTTGGTGTTGAGAAGCTAAAGATGTATTGAAACTTGAGGTGGAGCAGGACAATGTTGATGGAGTAAACTGTCAAGCCTCAGTAAAACATCAAACATGGATTTGACATCTGAAATAGTCACTGCAGAGAGTATGTGGAAATCTCAGTTTGCATAGGTGGCTGTACAATTGGAACTTTGTGTAAGAATGGGTTACAACAGGAGATTTAATCCTAATTGTGGTGCCGTTAATATAGCCTAACATTTTCTTAAGATATCTTGCAGCATAACTGCACTGTTTGTGGGAGTCAGAATATAATATCAGTCATGCATTTGACAAATAAAGTTTTAAGTAATTAACAGTGTTAGCTGCTTGTAGTACCACCTATGAGTATAAATAATACTGCGGCATTAAATGGAATTTCTCTTGGAAACAAAACCTAACACATACTCCCCAAACACTTCAGGAATGAATTCCATCCTGCAATATTGTCTACATTATGGTTAATTATATTAATTTTAGTAATTGCTGCTCAACTTCTACTGCCCAAAATTCGTGAAATGGAACTCCTAGTACATTTTTTTTTGTCAAAAAAAGTCGGTGGGAGTGTATTCCTGCTCAGATTCCATAGATTAAAAGTGTGAAAACCATAACAGTTTAATTGAGTTAATTTCTATCACACTGTATTTTAAATTGGGGAGTTTTGCATTGTGATATTTTGTAAGATATACTGCAATAATTTAACTATATACCATAGAACTGATGATATTCCTGTTAAGCAACTTGAGCAGATTGCAGCCTTCTGGGTACACCTTGAATTCTCCAACATTTTTAACTCATTTTTTCTGTATGTATCAGAGCTGATAATTTTTGTTACAAGTCATCCAGTGTGTGGCTCGTTTATTTCTCTCCTTGAGTACTGATTGCAACCGGCAGTGCCATAATACAGGCAAAGAACTCTAATCATCCTCATTTTAACTGCTGCATAATTAATCTGCTTTGGATTTGCCATTTCTTTGGTATTCCTTTTGTCCTATCTTATCTTTTGTGCACCTCCATACCCAAAGTTGTCTTTTCCATTTACAACAAAGATTTTCTAACTTGAACTGCTAATTCTGTTTCTTTTTCCACAGATGCTGCTTCAGCAGCTGAGTACTTGTAACATTTACCTATACTTATCTCAGATTGCCAGATTTTTTGAATTTCATGTGATACTAATCAGTACCATTCTTGCAAGGTGTGTAGAATAATTCAGATCCCATAGGCTGAGTAGCACTCTGCGACATAATTAGGTCAGCAGATCAGGCAGCGCCTATGGAAACAGAAGTAGAAGTGACATTTCAGATAGAAGATTGCTGAATGTTTTCTCCACTTCGTTTTTGATTTCAGAATTCCAGTATTTATAGTTTATGATTTTTAGATAGAACTGCCCTTTCAGTTTTAAATTCCATATGTGATTTAAGTTGCATATATATACAGTTTTGGGGTCTGTGGTCAACAAATTACATTTGTAATATAGACTGTTATAAAAGTTTTGTACATATTACAAAGTCCCATTAACAACAATAAGATAAATATCAAGTATTGTGTTTTAATAATTTTACTTGAAATCATGTGAACAAAATGCGAGAAGAACTTAGACTCAGAGCCACATGAGGAATTTTTTTCGTCAACCTAGGAGGGTCCTTGCTTTTAACATTCCAGCTGAAACGTGGTAAGCTGTCAGAACTGCAATCCTTCAGTACAGTACAGTAGCATTAGATTTGATTAGGTGTTTGTTGTTGGAATATATTAGGGGTTTCTGGTGGGAGTAGTGGGGTTGTCTAGTGCATTTGTGCCAATCTCAACAATGTCAAGTTGAAGCTCAGTGATGTTTCCAAAAAGCTGAGATTAATCAATATAGACACATCCTTGTGCAGCTCCAATAAAGCAATGACTTAGAACTTGCTCTTGGAGAAATATTTGAATAAACTTTGCTTATTTTCACTTACATAATATTTAAGTCTTTTGAATCAACTTAATTCAACCGTTAGTGCCCTTAAGGTTGTCTTAGTTTTGGGAAAAGGTCCCCGGAGCCCATCTGTCAGCATGGAACTGAGTCTTCAGAATAATGATTACCTGCTCTGATGAAATAACTAATTGAATCAGCTGGATGTTGTTTTTAATTGATTTAATTATGTTTTAAAATTTAAAAAAAGATTTAAACAAAATTAAAATAACAGATAAAAAGCTGTACTTGCCTTTTTCCTGGAAGTTAATTCATTTTAATACCTCAGTAGGAAAATTGCCCACAGGAGGAGAATCAGCAGATGTTAGTGTTGCATCTTGTAGAATACATTTGTGCAAATGTCCTAGCACATGCATTCTGAACAAGGTTGTCCTAACTGTGCTTGGAATAGTCCAGTTATGACTTCATCTGGTGGTGGTTTCAGTGGATCCCATCCTAAGATCTGTCCCATTGAATCTCTGGCTTGTTTGTTGTTTTTTTAAAGAATCTTTTTATCTTTGGGTTATTAGTAGAAGTGTTTCTGCCATATCTACTCTTTATCCTTCATTTTGAGTAATAATATAACTTCTTTGCTGAGGAGAACAAACCCTGTTACTTCTGACATTCTACATCTAATGGTACATTAGGCAGGTATAATTTCTTTATGTAAAAACTTATGTTGTTTGATATAGACATAGCATCGTGAAGAATCCATTTAGTCTCTCAGGCCTATTCCAGCTCTCCATAAGATAATGTTGAACTAAAACTGAACAGCCTTTTCTCAATTTCCTTAAATACCCTTAGTTAACAAAATTCTAGCAATCTCTATTTAAAATTAACAAATGATCTGCTATCAATTGCTGGTTTTGGAATGGATTTGCTGCCACCCTCTGTCTGTAGAAAGATTCTAAATACAGATTAACACTGCCCGCATAATGATATCATTCTTAGAATCCTTCCCAGCAGGTGGAGTAATAACTTCCTAAATGTAGCATACTTTGTATCAGCTTCTCTTGTTAAAATAAATAGGTGATCAGCCACAAGTGTGGTTGCAGAAATCCTCATTTGGCTATGAGTACAGATGTTAATAGGGAACATCCTGGCTGCATATGCTTGAGATTTATGATACATACATATTAACTGATATCTACCAAAGAGCAGTGAGGACTTGATTTTAGTTCCATCATTTTACTATAAATGTATCTAAAGTGTTTATGCAGACATTGTTCAAATGAGAGTACAGAATCTTAACACAATGAAGATGCTATTACATATTCACCAATCAGAAAATCAATTACCAAAGCATGGGTTCTCAATTAGCCTTTGGTGCCTTACATTCAACATTTGGAAAAATCTCCAGTGTTTGTAATATGCAGCTTTCTTTGAAATTTTGCTTTCCCACCATGAACTGTGGGCTAAGCTACTCCAGAATGCCTCAATTAATGAGAAGCAATGTCTTCCTGTTAATTCCTGTTGTAAATTAAATAGTGGTGTCAGCATTACTTGTAAATACCTTTTGCTTTTATCTAACTGCAGCAAACTCCATTTTCTGGTTCTAATTAAAAGTTTTTAAATGATGAAAAGAAATTATTTAATTCTGTTCACATTGACAATCTTTGTGACAAGACTCATTGTTTTACCTTGCCTGGGATGTAACTTCAAGAGACTGAATTCCAAGTGCCTTTTAGTGCAAAACTCCACCATTAATATGACAGTATAAAATTTGCGGTTGCTGGAAATACTCAGCATTTGTGGAATGAGAAATCAAGTTAACATTTCAGGGTAAAGACCCTTTAGGCTCTTCAGCCTGAAACATTCATTGTCCCTCTTTCCATAGATGCTGCTCAATCTGCTGATTTTTCAGAATTCATTATAATTCCACCATGGTTTTAATTACCAGCCACACTGATGAAAGGAACAGAAGAGAAATAAAAATCTTCAGCCTCTGTATGGATGCCTGCAGAATTGTGAAAACTGACCTTCATTTGCAAAACTTCTGAAATTTCTTTAATGCACTGAAATATTGCCCTAATATGACAGTTCGCCAATGAGGCACTCGTAACCTGAGTGAGTTTCTTAACATCAACAGAGGCTATGCAATTTTATTACAGAGAAATTTGTTGCAGAATAGTGTTGATTGCATTATTGTTTTTGATGTTTCCTTTGAAAATCTTACGATACAAAATTTAATAATGTTGACTAAATCACAGTTCCTGACAGAACTAAAAGACAACCTAAAAATTTCTAATACCCCATGACTGGTACAGCTTCCCTCCCCTCTCCAATCCTTTTATTGTTTTAATTCATTCTGATTTATTTTGTCGGTACTCCAGCAATATAAATATCACAATTTGTGAGGGCAAGTAGCAGGTAATTATTCTCACTCTTTTACGCCTGTTGCTCTTTCAATAGGTGCTGCCTGATGAGCTAAGATTCTTCCAACATTTTCAATTTTATGGTGTATTTTTAGCACCTGCTGATATTTTTGTATTTCACTTACCCAATCATTCTACTCTCATTGAAACTAACAAATACATAATCACCATGTAAGGATGCCTTTACTATATTTTTGCCATTAAGAATATGATCAAATTGATATTCAAAATGACCCTTGAACACTCTGCTCTGAGAATTGTGTATTTAATCTTACTGAAAAATAATTTGGGCATGATGTACCTGTTTTTGTTGCTGTATCAAATGTTATGATTAGAGGTGATGAAATTAATGATTGGTAAATTGCACAGATGATTTTCAAAGTCTGAAGTAATTAGGGTTGCTTCTTAAAATTCTTTCATACCCTTAGAATTTATTCATTCACAAACCCAATAACTATTCTATCTGGCAGTATATTTTAGAGTATAATTTCATTTACATGAAGATTCATTGATGTAAGTCCAAGATAAATTGGTTCCAATTTAGTAAAGATTTTTTCGATTAACTATATTTTTTGTTGCTGTCTCAATACCTCAACTGTGCACTGTACTTTTGAAGATACCCCAAGACATGCACCTCGAGTGTTGCATCTTGTCAGACAGCATGTTTTCCCACCTTATAGGTTGATGGAACTTGGCTCTAAATTCTAGAAACACTTCACTTTCTCTTCAAAGCAACTGCTTCTTGGGAACCATGTATTCAAAAAATTGAAGAATTAGAATTGGGGTTTATCGCTAACATAGGTCATGAAATTGGTGTTCTGTGGCAGTAGTACGGTGCAATACATAAAAAGTTGTAATAAGCATATATGAACAAAATAGTGCGAAAAGAGAGAAAATTGATGTAGTGTTCATGGACCATTCAGAAATCTAATGGCGGAGAGGAAGAAGCTGTTCCTAAAATATTGAGGGTGTGTCTTTAGGCTCCTATACTTCCTTCTTGCTGGTAGTACTGAGAAGAAGGCATGTCCTGGGTGGTGAGGGTCCTTCATAATGGATATTGCCATGAGGTGTTGCCTTTTGGTAGTGGGGAGGCTAGTGTCATGATTGAACTGGCAGAGTTTACAGCTCTCCGCAGCTTTTTCCAATCCTGTACATTGGACCTTCAAACTAGCAGCGTCTGGATTAGATGTTTCCCTGTGATTTTTTATGATTCTCTGCCTTGGTGCCAGGTTTTTGACTGGGGGGAAAAGTACCTTGCTGGAGCTTAAAATCTATTCTGAATTTATGGAAGTCAGCATGATGGGGGAAGTGCTTCATGTGCAGATTAAACTTGTTTTACCTAATAAATTCTCGCTGTTAACATTCTACTATTCACCTGCAAAACAAATGCTGAGTGGGAAAAAATTATCATTTTCTTGATCTGAGACCTGTCTGATTGAGTTTTGACTAGGATGCTGAAGTAGATGCTAAACACACACACTCCTAAACAAAATGGTCTGTTTCAAAATGTTAATTAGAATGCATTTTAGGTGCAAGACCTAATTGTAATTTGTATATACAATTTCTGCATGATAGGCAAAAGGTGCCAGTCCTGGATTTCCCAGAACTGTCCAGGGACAAATCTGTTTGTATTGCTACCAGATACAAAACCTCTCTGAAGAACTCTTGATGTACCAGCAAACCCTTGCTCTGTAACATTACCAGACTGTGCTGCAGTTAACACTTTGCCTTGATGTCACCATTGTGGTGTCACAGGTTGCTGGACTGAGTTGAAATAATACAGTCAAAGATACCAAGTAGGAAGAGGAAAGATGAGGGAAGAGATCCTATATAGAGTTGAATGGTGACCAGGAATTGGGATTTGCAGCACGGAGTGGTAGAAAGCAATGGTTGACTGCTACCAGAAGGAAGATGGGACTAAAATCAGCAAATGGTGAAATTAAGAGCTGGGGAAAGAAATGAAGTTTCAGAGAACAGGATCCCTCAGTTAATGGAAAGATGAAGTTCTAGGGAAAAGGAGAAGCTTCATATGAGCTCTAATAAGTGGAAAAATAGGAGAGAGAGGATAAAGATTATACTCAATCTGTAATAGTTCTCAGGTATGGAGATTGGATTGGAATTCGTGAATGGAGCCTAGATGGAAATAAAGGAATTTGGAAATTAGTATTATGGCTGTAATTAAAAACTGAGGAATAGGATTGTGGGGTTGAGTTCTGGTCTGGGGTTGAGAATATGGAAAGAAAAGTTAACAGAATGAATATGTCATAGCAGGACTTGAGCAAAAAGTATGAAGAAGGTCAAATGGGAATTGAGCACTTGAGGGGGGTTCAGTTCGTGGTTTGAGATGGGGAAAAGAATGGTAGGAGGAAGAAAACTGATGTGCTGTTGGGGTAGCTATACAAAATTGAGATAAATGGAAGATCAGGGATTGAGGTTTGGGAGAGATAATGGGAATGCAGTCAACAGATGGGGTGAAAGTGGATAGGAAACAGGATTAAGATGAGTACATGGAGAGAGCAGGGATGAACACGAGACCAATTTAAGCAGAGAGAAAGGCAATTAGGGGTTTGGGAAGATGTAGTTTTAAGGAGGATTTTAGGAAATAGGCGGCAGAAATACAATATTTAAAGAAAGCTTGCCCTTCTTTTCCCCTTTAAAACTCTGGCCTCACATCATAAGCTTGTTTTTGATACCCCAACAATGGGAAAAAGATCTTGCTACCTACCCTATCTATGCCTGTCATAATTCTAAATCTATCAGATCACCGCTCATCCTCCTCGACTTCAGGGAAAAGAAATGCAGGCTATCCAATCTCTCCTTATAATTATCATGTTCCAATCCAAATAAGTTTGTGATGAATCTCTTGTGCATCTTCTCCAGTGAGCCATATCCTTCCAATAGTGTTGTGACTAGTGTTTTGTAAAGTTGCATCATAGTTTCTTGGGCATTTCTTGTGATTGAGTATGATTTGCTTCTACTTCATTTCTGAGATGGTTGCAGAGGCAAAGGTGGGGTCTACAGACTCAGCCACAAGCACAATGAAAGTGTTTAATTGGGTGAGTGAGTTGTATGGGAGATGGTGCATACTTACTGTTTTCACACAGCTTATTTTGTGCTTCCAGTAAAGGCATTTAAGGTTCTAATGCTGTCCTTAATGTTCTTCATATTGAACAGATAAAAGCCAGAGATTCCTACTGGTTGCTAGGGAAGTGTCACTATTAATAGAGCTTTTGAGAACGTTCTGAATTGGTTTCTTTGTACTCCTAATCATGTTTCTCCAGAAGACCATTTGCTGATGTTGGCATCTCCTGCAAAGTTGGAACTACTAGGCAATGAGAAACCTAATTCTTAAGCTAAGGCTGCATGCTGCTGAGAAGAAAAGGTCTTTGACTTTTAAAACATTTATCAGACCATCAACTGTTATCATTAAGGATCTGAGGCAGGTGACAGGGGCTTTATAATTTGAAATGCGAGAGTTGGCTGTAGCTTAGTATTGTATACTGTACAAAATAAGCTTACTGTACAAAATTGAGCTTACCTTATTGCAGTTTCCCCAAGGCACATTCATATAAACATAAAATATACCTTTTTCATTGCTGTTAACAACTGTTGGTGAGGACTGTCAAACTGCACAAAATGGTCAAGGCTTGTGCACATCAAGTCTTAGTCATTGATCATGTTGGGAGAGGGGTGATGTTACTTACAACATGTTCAAAGAGCCTAAAGTTTATAAAAGGCTGATGGTCACGGTTGATTGATCTAAGCTTGCTATTCTCTCTGTTAAATTATTAATGGAATTTATAAAAATATGGGACAGCACAGTAACATACGGGTTAGCGTAATGCTATTACAGTCCCAGCAGCCTTTGTGTAATTCCCACCGCTGTCTAAGGAGTTTATGTTTTTGAATTGGATTTATTTTATTAGTTGCGTCCTTCATATACATAAGGAGTAAAAATCTTTACGTCTCTGTCTAAAAGTGCAATTATAGTAATTTATAATAAATATGTGCAACAGGATAGTCAATATAACATAGAAATACAGTTGCGTCAGCATGAATTAAGCAGTCTGATGGCTTGGTGGAAGAAGCTGTCCCAGAGCTTCTCCCCATGACTGTGGGTTCCCTCTGGGTACACCATTTCCTGCAACATTCCAGAGAAGTACTGATTAATATTGGTCTAATGGTTGTAATTGGGCAGCACAGTCTCATTGGGCTGAAAAGGCCTGATACCGTGCTGTATCTGTACATACAGTGGCACGCAAAAGTTTGGGCACCCCTGGTCAAAATTTCTGTTACTGTGAATAGCTTAGCAAGTAAAAGATTAACTGATTTCCAAAAGGCATAAAGTTAAAGATGACACATCTCTTTAATATTTTAAGCAAGAAAACTTTTTTTATTTCCATCTTTTACGGTTTCAAAATAACAAAAAAGGAAAAGGGTCTGAAGCAAAAGTTTGGGCACCCTGCATGGCAGTACTTAGTAACACCCCCTTTGGCAAGTATCACAGCTTGTAAACACTTTTTGTAGCCAGCTAAGAGTCTTTCAATTCTGGTTTGGGGGATTTTCACCCATTCTTCCTTGCAAAAGGCTTCTAGTTCTGTGAGATTCTTGAACCGTCTTGCATGCACTGCTCTTTTGAGGTCTATCCACAGATTCTCAATGATGTTTAGGTCAGGGGACTGTGGGCGCCATGGCAAAATCTTCAACTTGCACCTCGAGGTAGTCCATTGTGGATTTTGAGGTGTGTTTAGGTTCATTATCCTGTTGTGGAAGCCATCCTCTTTTCATCTTCGGCTTTTTTTTTTTTTTACAGACGATGTGATGTTTGCTTCCAGAATTTGCTGGTACTTAGTTGAATTCATTCTTCCCTCTGCCAGTAAATGTTCCCCATGCCACTGGCTGCAACACAAGCCCAAAGCATGATTGATCCGCCCCCGTGCTTAACAGTTGGAGAGGTGTTTTTTTCATGAAATTCTGCACCCTTTTTTCTCCAAACGTACCTTTGCTCATTGTGGCCAAAAAGTTCTATTTTAACTTCATCAGTCCACAGGACTTGTTTCCAAAATGCATCAGGCTTGTTTAGATGTTCCTTTGAACCTTTTGAATAGAGCTTTTACTGGTAGAGGGAAGAATGAATTCAATTAAATACCAACAAATTCCGGAAGCAAACATCACACCGTCTGTAAAAAAAAAGCCGAAGATGAAAAGAGGATGGCTTCTACAACAGGATAATGAACCTAAACACACCTCAAAATCTACAATGGACTACCTCAAGAGGCGCAAGCTGAAGGTTCTCCATGGCCCTCACAGTTCCCTGACCTAAACATCATCGAAAATCTGTGGATAGACCTCAAAAGAGCAGTGCATGCAAGACGGCCCAAGAATCTCACAGAATTAGAAGCCTTTTGAAAGGAAGAATGGGCGAAAATCCCCCAAACAAGAGCTGAAAGTCTCTTAGCTGGCTACAAAAAGCATTTACATGCTGTGACACTTGTCAAAGGGGGTGTTACTAAGTACTGCCATGCAGGGTGCCCAAACTTTGCTTCGGACCCTTTTCCTTTTTTGTTATTTTGAAACTCTAAAAGATGGAAATAAAAGTTTTCTTGTTTAAAATATTAAAGAGATGTGTCATCTTTAACTTTATGCCTTTTGAAAATCAGTTCATCTTTTACTCACTTAGCTATTCACAGTAACAGAAATTTTCACCAGGGGTGTCCAAACTTTTGCATGCCACTGTAAGTAAAACTCTGCCTCCATTAACTGAGCTTGTCTACATCTTCCGCTCAGAAAAATAACTGCAAAGAGGTCTAACTTCCTGCATTCCCTGCTCTCTGTGATTTTGTCAAACAGATCAGATATTTCTACTAACATGGCTGTATATTAAGCTTACAATTTAAATATTAACCACTTAGTTTTCTTAGAAGCACCTAACCATTATTCTTATGCAGTACTTAAGCGTAAAAAAAACTGGATTTAAGCCACAGCTTGGTGGATTCATTGCTCTTGAGGAACAACGTGATTTGCAGACTAGCACAGGAGAAGCAGGTGAATCGCTTGATTGGGTTTTTGCTTTCTCCTCCTCCGCATAAAGATTCATCATGCTGAGCAGCTATCTAGATGTTGCTCATACTTATTAATGACAAATGGGGACTTTATCACAAGGCTACTTATTCAAGTTCTAATTCTTTTTTTAAAAAACAGAAGCATTTTCTGTGTCTTGGAAGTTGCTTACAGTAGAGTACAGAATAATATTTGTTTCAAGAGTGATGTTGGCCATTCACAAAAGATGGCCCACCTATCAAAACTGGTTGAAATTGATTTGCGCCTCCTTCTCATCAGATAGCTGGAAATGTTGGCCTGGGAGAGGATGTTGGTATTGACTTGCTTCTCTAACCCCACTGACTTAGAGGCTTTTGTAGCAACAGTTCCGTAGTGTGACATCAGTGCTGTAATTTGCCTGTTTCTTTGACACAAACAGGAGAGTGGACCACTTTAACTTCATAGACCATAATCCTGGCACATAGTTTGAAAATTTGGAACATTAGAGGCTCTAGTAGATTTTCTTGTTGTCAGCCCTTTGACCAGCATCATGTAGATTAATGGGAAGTAATGTTGAGATAGATGTAGATTGCTGAAGACTTGTCAATCCAGATGGTTAGTGTGAGATCCATCCTGTTATATACTTGATTGAAGAAATTGAGAATGACATGAAAATCTGCCTCTAAATGTGCGCGTAGACAGGTATCGTTTGAATGCTGTTTCTCAATGAAAGAAGTTGGTATGATTCTTCGTTCTAGATTGGAGGTAAAAAAAAATTGAACAGTTTGCTTCTGACTTTATGGATAAACTCAGCAATAGTGGGAAGTCTGTTGGAGATAAAATACTGTATTAACAAAAATAGTTCACCCTTGCTTGGCTCCAGGCTGCAGTGTAATTGGGTCAAAGGTGGATCTAGTGCTGAGGATTACATTTTTATGTCATTATGGACCAGATGGTGGATGGTGATGGATTTCTGTGGGCCATCAAATTTGAAATGATCCTTTATATTCCATCTGTTCGCAGAAACCAAGGCATTTGTAGGGTGTTTTTTAAAAAAAAAAGTATTAATGATTCAGCTCTATACTTCCTCATAGCCAAGATTGTATTCATTCTTGTTGGGTGAAATTGACAAAGTATTTTTGCTTTCATCACTTTCAGGATTTCATTGTTGCAATAATATTTCCTGTGTTTGAGAATAGGGAAACATCTTAGTAACTACTGAACATTACTATACATCTGGTTTCTTTAAAATCTAGATTAAAAGGTTTGAAATCCCCTAATGAGGGACAGGTCAAGAAATGGTACCAAATCTATTTTCTGGTATGTTTTTTTATTTTCAGGGAACTCTTTTTTTTGCTCCAGAAGGAGCTTATTTTCCAGCAAATGGCTATCCTCTTCAGCACTTTGTCAGCATTGGATTAGCAGGGGGGTTGTGACAGAAAACTGCCCTTGATAAGAATGCTCTGATAAAAGACTATATTAGTTAGAAGGTCTTTAGTGTATTTTACAGCTGCACTTTCTGCTTAATTATCCCCAATGGACTTCTCCCACCACTGACTTAGGATAGGTGTTTGGCTGTTTGGGCCACTGTCTTGACAGTACTGAAGCATCTATACATTCTCTGGTTATTGAGATGCCAAGTCACTATCTGTTCTTCAAATCCCAAATTATTTTATTTCTCTTTGATCTTTCAGAGCTTACAGTTTTGTCCTTAAGTTGCAATTATTCTAGACATAAATTTGCCCCCTTCTTTGCCATTTGCACCCTTCCAACGGTTTCTGTAATCCAGATTACAAGGTTGCTCAAGTTTGGAATAGAATCAATCTTTGGCCTCCACTGTTGATTTCAGCATTAGGGTAAATAACCTGATAATTTGAGACCAAAGTCTTGAGCAAAAAAGCATGATACTTTTCTGTATTTTCACAGGCAGTGTACCAAGATGCTGGTTGGTTCCTGGTTGTAAAATCAAGTCTGTGATCAATAATCTTAAAGGCACTGATTTGCAATCAGGAATAAACCATTTTGTCCTTTAATTTGGCTGTCTCCAGCTCAGTTTCTTACTCCAGCGTAAGTATCCAAGTCAAACAATCTTGAAATCCCAGATTACACCATCAGAATCACTTTCAAATCTGTCATTGTTGAGGTTGTCCATGAGGTTCTTGATTTCCCAGATCCTGAAGAGTTTCAAATAGTGGAAAATGCTTTGGAGAGACTACTTGTAATGAGGCTGGCTATTGCACACTTGCTAGTATATGGCCTTAATAGCACAAAGTCTTGATCTAATGACAGTATGGTACAAGATAAATGCGAATCATCCAAATGCATAAATGTAGACACTGAAAATATGGACACACAAAATCGCACTTTTGCTCTTTTCCTTAAACCATTCTCTGCATATTCCTTTATAGCTCCACTCAACCCCGCCCCCATCATCAAGTAATATTGGACAAGCATCTCAGGATTGCTCAAGATTTCCTGAGGGAGTAATGGAGGCTGCAAATATCAGATGGTGTAGCTGCTGGAACTTGACGGGACTGAATGAGAATATCAGGATGATCAGTAGTTCGGGAGAGGGTGAATGGCAGAAGTTAGGTAGGCAATCATGCTGTTAAAGATTAAGTGCCTGGGAGGATAAGAGGGAGAATGGAGAGGGAAATAAATGGGATTCTAAATAATTATTATTGATAACAATTGCTTTAGCAATTGTGATCATGTAAATAATTACATTCATGTAAATTCTTTACAACCTTCTGATGTCTCATTACACTTAATAGCTATGCAAAATTGCCTTTTGAACAATTACAGGAAACTCGATGACCAATTCTGAATAAAACAAGATCACAGAAATAACAATATAATATTACCAGGTAATCTGTTTTGAGAAATGAAATGGTGGACAAATTGGGAAACTGCCCTGCTTTTCAGAATCGTGATAGTTTTTATGTGCCCATTTATAAAGAAAATCAAGGTCTTCATTTAATTTAGCTAAGCAACTCTGGTTGTAGCAACTTGTAATACTGCAGAGCAAATGCTGGCAGAGATTATGTGCTCAAGTTTCTCAGTTGGGTCTTAAATCCAACTTGGATATTGAATTCTACCAGTGAAAAAGTTGAAATATAATGTACCAATAGACTTTTTTAAAAATAAGTTTAATGCCTGTTACATTACACAACAGGCATTTGTGAAAAAGCGGTTGGATTTTACCATGGCAGCGATAACAAGGACGGGGGATGAGTGAATGGGGATAAAAGAACAAGCAAGGAATTAGTTAATGGGGAACTAACTGAGAAGGAGAGAAGATCTCTTTGTAAGCAACTCTTGCTTTCAAGGGCTGAAGTTTAGGGAGGGATTTCCTTTTAAATCAGAGTACATGCAAGTTTCTCCTTGTGGCCTTCCATGGTCCAGTTTTTTTTCTGTGTGTGAATGTGAGGTTGGAAGTTGGTGTTGAGAAGCTAAAGATGTATTGAAACTTAAGGTGGAGCAGGACAATGTTGATGGAGTAAATTATCAAACCTCAGTAAGACATCAAACATGAGGTTGACATAGGAAATAGTCACTGTAGAGAGTATGCAGAAGTCTCAATTTGCATAGGCGGCTGTACAATTGGAACTTTATGTAAGAATGGGCTATAACAGGAGATTTAATCCTAATTGCGCTGCCATTAATTTAGCCTAACATTTTCTTAAGAGATCCTGCAGCATAACTGCACTGTTTGAATACAATACCGGTCATGCACTTGACAAATACATTTTTAAGTATTTAACTTAGTGTTAGCTTCTTGTAGCAACACCTATGAGTATAAATAATACTGCGGCATTAAATGGAATTTCTCTTGGTAACAAAACCTGACACATACTCCCCAAACACTTCAGAAATGAATTCCATCCTGCAATATTGTCTACATTATGGATAATTATATTAATTTTAGTAATTACTGCTCAACTTCTACTGCCCAAAATTCGTGAAATGGAACTCCTAGTACATTTTTTTGGTCAAAAAAAGTCAGTGGGAATGTATTCCTGCTCAGATTCCATAGATTAACAGTGTGAAATCCGTAGCATAAGTTTAATTATGAGTCTAATTTCTATTATACTGTATTTTGAATTGAGTTTTGTATTGTGATATTTTGTCAGATACGCTGTTATAATTTAACTATATACTATAGAACTAATGATATTCCTGTTGAGCAATTTGAGCAGATTGCAGCCTTCTGGGTGCACCTTGAATTTTCAAATTTTTTAAACTTCTTTGTATGTAGCGGAGCTGGTAATTTTTGCTCTAAGTCAGCCAATTTGACGAAGTCAGCCAATCCTGACGAAAGGTCTCGGCCTGAAACGTCGACTGTACCTCTTCTTAGAGATGCTGCCTGGCCTGCTGCGTTCACCAGCAACTTTGATGTGTGTTGCTTGAATTTCCAGCATCTGCAGAATTCCTGTTGTTTGCAATTTGTGGCTTGTTTATTTCTCTCCTTGAGTACTGCTTGCAATCGGCAGTGCCATAACCCAGGCAAAGAACTGTAATCATCCTCATCTTAACTGCTGTATAATTAATCAGCTTTGGACTTGCCCTTTCTTTGGTATTCTTTTTGTCCTATCTTATCTTTCCTGTACCTCTGCACCCAAAGTTGTCTCTTTTGTCTTTTCCATTTACAACAAAGATTTTCTCACTTGAACTGTTAATTCTGTTTCTTTTTTCACAGATGCTGCCTTAGCAGCTGAGTACTTGTAACATTTACCTATATTTATCTCAGATTTCCAGGTCTTTTGAATTTCCTATGATACTAATCAGTACCATGCTTGCAAGGTGTATAGAATAATTCAGATCCCATAGGCTGAGTAGTACTCTGCGACATAATTAGGTTAGCAGATCAGGCTGCGCCTATGGAAACAGAAGTAGAAGTGACATTTCAGATAGAAGATTGCTGAATGTTTTCTCCACTTTATTTTTGATTTCAGATTTCCAGTATTTATAGTTTATGACCTCTTTAGATAGAACTGCCCTTTCATAGTCTGTTATAAAGTTGTATACATATTACAAAGTCCCATTAACAATAATAAGATAAATATCAAGTAATGTGTTATAATAATTTTACTTGAATACATGTGAACAAAATGCGAGAAGAACTTAGACTCAGAGTCTTGTGAGGATTTTTTAAAATTAACTTGAGGGTCTTTGCTTTTAACATTCCAGCTGAAATGTTGTGAACTGTCAGAACTGCAATCCTTTAGTACAGTACTGAAGCATTAGCTTTGATTGGGTGTTTGTTATTGAAGTATAATAGGGGTTTCTGGTGGGGGTAGGGGGGTTGTCTAGTGCTTTTGTGCCAATCTCAACAATGTCAAATTGAAGCTAAGTAATGTTTCCAAAAAGATGAGATTAATCAATATAGACACATTCTTGTGCAGCTCCAATAGAGCAATGGTGTGCTCTTAGAGAAAGAACTTGCTATTGGAGAAAGATTTGAATAAACTTTGCTTATTTTCACTTACATAATGTTTTAGTCTTTTGAAACAACTTAATTCAACCGTTAGTGCCCTTAAGGTTGTCCTAGTTTTGGGAAAAGGTCCCCGGAGACCATCCATCAGCATAGAACTGAGTCTCTAGCATAATGATAACCTGCGCTGATGAAATAACTAATTGAATCACCTGGATGTTGTTTTTAATTGATTTAGTTATGTTTTAAAAGAAAAAAAATAAGATTTAAACAAAATCAAAATAACTTAATCAGATAAAAAAGCTGAATTTGCCTTTTTCCTGGAATTCATTTTAATACCTCAGTAGGAAAATTGCCCACAGGAGGAGAATCAGCAGATGTTAGTGTTGCATCTTGTAGAATACATTTGTGCAAATGTCCTAGCACATGCATTCTGAACAAGGTTGTCCTAACTGTGCTTGGAATAGTCCAGTTATGACATCATCTGGTGGTGGTTTCGTGGATCTCGTCTTAAGATCTATCCCATTGAATCTCTGGCTTGTTTGTTGTTTTTTTTAATGAATCTTTTGTCTTTGGGTTATTAGTAGAACTGCTTCTGCCATATCTACTCTTTATCCTTCATTTTGAGTAATATTATCACTTCTTTGCTGACGAGAATAAACCCTTTTACTTCTGACATTCTACATCTAGTGGTAGATTAGGCAGGTATAATTTCTTTATGTAAAAACTTATGTTGTTTGATATAGACATAGCAACGTGAAGAACCCATTTAGTCTTTCAGATCTGTTCCAGCTCTCCATAAGATAATGTTGAACTAAAACTGAACAGCCTTTTCTCAATTTCCTTAAATACCCTTAGTTAACAAAATTCTAGCAATCTTTCATTTAAAATTAACAATAGACTTTCTATCAATTGCTGGTTTTGGAATGGATTTGCTGCCATTGTCTGTAGAAAGATTCTAAATATGGATTAACACTGCCCACATAATAACATTGCACTTAGAATCCTTCCCAGCAGGTGGAGTAATAACTTCTTAAATGTAGGATACTTTGCATCAGCTTCTCTCTGCAGCAGTTTTGTTAAAATATAGGTGATCAGCCACAAGTGTGGTAACAGAACTCCTCATTTGGCTACGAGTACAGATGTTAATAGGGAACATCCTGGCTGCATATGCTTGAAATTTATGATACATACATATTGATACATACTGATATCTACCAAAGAGCAGTGAGGAAATAAAGTACATACTTGATTTTAGTTCCATCATTTTACTATAAATGTATCTAAAGTGTTTATGCAGACATTGTTCAAATGAGAGTACAGAATCTTACACAATGAAGATGCTATTACATATTCACCAATCAGAAAATCAATTACCAAAGCATGGGTTCTCAATTAGCCTTTTGTGCCTCATGTTCAATCTCCAGTATTTGCAGTATGCATCTTCCTTTGAAATTTTGCTTTCCCACCATGAACTGTGAGCTGTGCTATCTCCAGAATGCCTCAGTTAATGAGAAGCAAAATCTTCCTGTTTATTACTATTGTAAATTAAATAGTGGTGTCAGCATTGTTTGTAAATATATTTTTCTTTGAATTAACTGCAACAAACTCCATTTTCTGGTTCTAATTAAAAGTTTTTAAATGATGAAAAAAAAATATTTAATTCTGTTCGCATTGGCGACCATTGCGACTAGACTCATTGTTTTACCTTGCCTGGGAACGTAACTTCAAGAGACTGAGTTCCAAGTGCCTTTTAGTGCAAAACTCCACCATTGTTATGAAAGTATAAAATTTGCAGTTGCTGGAAATGCTCAGCATTTGTGGAATGAGAAACCAAGTTAACATTTCAGGGTAAAGACCCTTTAGGCTCTTCAGCCTGAAACATTCATTGTCCCTCTTTCCATAGATGCTGCTCAATCTGCTGATTTTTCAAAATTCATTACAATTCCACCATGGTTTTAATTACCAGCCACACTGATGAAAGGAACAGAAGAGAAATAAAAATCCTCGTCCTCTGTACGGATGCCTGCAGAATTGTGAAAACTGACTTTCATTTGCAAAACTTTTGAAATTTGTTTAATGCATTGAGATAGTGCCCTAGTATGACAGTTCACCAATGAAACACTCGTAACTTGAGTGAGTTTCTTAACATCAACAGGGGCTACGCAATTTTATTACAGAGAGATTTGTTGCAGAATAGTGTTGATTGCATGATTGTTATTGATGTTTCTTTTGAAAATCTTACAGTTCAAAATTTAATACTATTGTTGACTAAATCGCAGCTCCTGATGGTAGAACTAAAAGACGAACTAAAAATTTCTAAGACCTCATGACTGGTACAGCTTCCCTCCCCTCTCCAATCCTTTTATTGTTTAATTTTTTTCTAATTTATTTTGTTGGTATTCCTGCAAAATAATTATGATCACAATTTATGAGGGAAAGTAGCAGGTAATTATTCTCACTGTTTTACGCCTATTGCTCTTTAAATAGGTGTTGCCTGACGAGCTGATATTCTTCCAATATTTTCAATTTTATGGTGTATTTTTAGCACCTGCTTACATTTTTATATTTCACGTACCCAATCATTCTACTATCATTGAAGCTGGCGAATACATAATCACAGTGTAAGAATACCTTTACTGTATTTTTGCCATTAAGAATATGATCAAATTGATATTCAAAATGATCCTTGAACACACTGCTCTGAGAATTGTATACTTAATCTTACTGAAAAATAATTTGGACATGATGTACCTGTAATTTTGTGCTGCTTTTGTTGCTGTATCAAATGTATGATTAACCTCTACTGAAGTGATGAAATTCCAGCAGAAGTGGTTGAGGCAGGTTCTATGTTGTCGTTTAAAGTTAAATTGGATAGATATATGGACAGGAAAGGAATGGAGGGTTATGGGCTGAGTGCAGGTCGGTAGGACTAGGATAGGGTAAGAGTTCGGCACGGACTAGAAGGGCCGAGATGGCCTGTTTCCGTGCTGTAATTGTTATTTGGTTATATAATTGCACAGATGTTTTTCAAAGTCTTAAGTAATTAGGATTGCTTCTTAAAATTCTTTCATACCCTTGCAATTTATTCATTCACAAACCCAGTAACTACTCTATCTGGCAATATATTTTATAGTTTAATTTCATTGACATGAAGATACATTTATGTAAATCTAAGATAAAAGTTGGTTCCAATTTACTGAAGATTTTTTCAATTAACTATATTTTTGTTGCTGTCTCAATACCTCAACTGTGCACTGTACTTTTGAAGAGACCCCAAGACATGCACCTCGAGTGTTGCATCTTGTCAGACAGCATGTTTTCCCACTTATAGGTTGATTGAACTTGGCTCTAAATTCTAGAAACACTTCACTTTCTCTTCAAGGCAACTGCTTCTTGGGAACCATGTATTCAAAAAATTGAAGAATTAGAATTGGAGTTTATCGCTGACATAGGTCATGAAATTGGTGTTCTGCAGCAGTAGTACTGTGCAATACATAAAAAGTTGTAATAATCATATATGAACAAAATAAATAGTGCAAAAAGAGAGAAAGTTGTAGTGTTCATGGACCATTCAGAAATCTAATGGCGGAGAGGAAGAAGCTGTTCCTACAATATTGAGGGTGTGTCTTTAGGCTCCTATACTTCCTTCTTGCTGGTAGTACTGAGAAGAAGGCATGTCCTGGGTGGTGAGGGTCCTTCATAATAGATATTGCCATGAGGTGTTGCCTTTTGGTAGTGGGGAGGCTAGTGTCATGATTGAGTTGGCTGAGTTTACAGCTCTCCGCAGCTTTTTCCAATCCTGTACATTGGACCTTCAAACTAGTAGCATCTGGATTAGATGTTTCCCTGTGATTTTTTATGATTCTCTGCCTTGGTGCCAGATTTTTGACTGGGGGGAAAAGTACCTTGCTGGAGCTTAAAATCTATTCTGAATTTATGGAAGTCAGCATGATGGGGGAAGTGCTTCATGTGCAGATTAAACTTGTTTTACCTAATAAATTCTCGCTGTTAACATTCTACTATTCACCTGCAAAACAAATGCTGAGTGGAAAAAAGTTATCATTTTCTTGATCTGAGACCTGTCTGATTGAGTTTTCTTTAGAATGCTGAAGTAGATGCTAAACATGCTCTCCTAAACAAGGTGGTCTAGTTTCAAAACGTTAATTAGAATGCATTTTAGGTGGAAGACCTAACTGTAATTTGTATATACAATTTCTGCATGATAGGCAAAAGGTGCCAGTCCTGGATTTCCCAGAGCTGTCCAGGGACAAATCTGTTTGTATTGCTACCAGATACAAAACCTCTCTGAAGAACTCTTGATATACCAGCAAACCCTTGCTCTGTAACATTACCAGATTGTGCTGCAGTTAACACTTCACCTTGATGTCACCATTGTGGTGTCACAGGTTGCCGGGCAGAGGTGAAAGAATACCATCAAAGATACCAAGTAGGAAAAGGAAAAGATGAGAAGGGAAGAGACCCTATATAGAGTCGAATGGTGACTAGGATTTGGGATTTGCAGCACAGAGAGGTAGAAAACAATTGTTGACTGCTGCCAGAAGGAAATGGGACTAAAATCAGCAAATGGTGAAATTAAGAGCCAGGGAAAGAAATGAAGTTTCAGAGAACAGGATGCCTCCAAGTTAATGGAAGGATGAGATTCTAGGGAGAAGGAGAAGCTTCATATGAGCTCTGATAAGTGGAAAAATAGGAGAAAGAGGATAGAGATTAGACTTAATCAGTAATAGTTCTCAGGTATGGAGATTGGGTTGGATATCAGTGGAGAAGATATTGAAAGGTGACAACTGAGTGAATGGAGCCTAGATGGAAATAAAGGAAATTGTAGATAAGTGGATAGGAAACAGGATTAGAATGAGTACATGGAGAGAGCAGGAGTGAACACTTTAAGAGAGCAACTTAAACAGAGAGAAAGGCAATTCGTGGTTTGGGAAGATGTAGTTTTAATGATTTTAGGAAATAGGTGGCAGAGATTCAATACAGAAAGAAAGCTTGCCCTTCTTATCCCCTTTAAAACTCTGTCCTCACATGATAAGCTTATTTTTGATACCCCGACAATGGGAAAAAGATCTTGCTATCTACCCTATCTATGCCTGTCATAATTACAAATCTATCAGAATGCAGGCAGTCCAATCTCTCCTTATAATCATCATGTTCCAATCCACTTAATTTTGTGATGAATCTCCCGTGCATCCTATCTAGTGCAGCCATATCCTTCCAATGGTGTTGTGATTAGAACTGGTGGCCTAACTAGTGTTTTGTAAAGTTGCTTCATAGTTTCATAGGCATTCTTTGGGATTGAGTATGATTTGCTTCTACTTCATTTCTGAGATGGTTGCAGAGGCAAAGGTGGGGTCTACAGACTCAGCCACAAACACAATGAAAGTGTTTAATTGGGTGAGTGAGTTGTATGGGAGATGGTGCATACTTATTGTTTTCACACAGCTTATTTTGTGCTTCCAGTAAAGGCATTTAAGGTTCTAATGCTGTCCTTAATGTTCTTCATATTGAACAGATAAAAGCCAGAGATTCCTACTGGTTGCTAGGGAAGTTTCACTATTAATAGTGCTTTTGAGAACATTCTGAATTGGTTTCTTTGTACTCCTAATCCTGTTTCTCCAGAAGACCATTTGCTGATGTTGGCATCTCCTGCAAAGTTGGAACTACTAGGCAATGAGAAACCTAACTCTTAAGCTAAGGCTGCATGCTGCTGAGGAGAAAAATTCTTTGACTTTTAAAACATTTATCAGACCATCGACTGTTATCATTAAGGATCTGGGGCAGGTGACAGGGGCTTTATAATTTGAAACGCGAGAGTTGGCTGTAGCTTAGTATTGTATACTGTACAAAATAATCTTGAGCTTACGGGAATGCAGTTTCCCCAAGGCACATTCATATAAACATAAAATATACCTTTTTCATTGCTGTTAACAACTGTTGGTGAGGACTGCCAAACTGCACAAAATGGTCAAGGCTTGTGCACGTCAAGTCTTAGTCATTGATCTTGTTGGGAGAGGGGTGATGTTACTTACAACATGTTCAAAGAGCCTAAAGGTTATAAAAGGCTGATGGTCACGGTTGACTGATCTAAGCTTGCTATTCTCTCTGTTAAATTATTAATGAAATTTATAAAAATAATTTGGGACAGCACAGTATCATACGGGTTAGCATAATGTTATTACAGTCCCAGCAGCCTGTGTTTAATTCCCACCGCCGTCTAAGGAGTTTATATGTTTATGAATTGAATTTACTTTATTACTTGAGTCCTTCATATACATAAGGAGTAAAAATCTTTACGCTACGTCTCTAAGTGTGCAATTATAGTAATTTATAATAGTATGTACAACAGGATAGTCAATGTAACATAGAAATACAGTTGCGTCAGCATGAATTAAGCAGTCTGATGGCCCAGTGGAAGAAGCTGTCCCAGAGCTTCTCCCCATGACTGTTGGTTTCTTCTGGGTACACCATTTCCTGCAACATTCCAGAGAAGTACTGATTAATAATTGGTCTCATGGGTGTAATTGGGCAGCACAGTCTCATTGGGCTGAAAAGGCCTGATACCGTGCTGTATCTGTAAATAAATAAAATTCAAACTCCATTAACTGAACCTGTCTACATCTTCCACTTGTAAAAATAGCTGCAAAGAGGTCTAACTTCCTGCTGTCCCTGCTCTCTCTGATGTTGTCAGACAGGTAAGATATTTCTACTAACGTGGCTGTATATTAAGCTTACAATTTAAATATTAACCGCTTGGTTTTCTTAGAAATGTATATGCCAAATGACAAGTAGGATCAATTATTAACACAACAGAATTGTAGGGAAATTTCAAAGAAGTTGCCTTACCATGTAAAAACTTAATATTTCAGATAGATGCTTCCACATCTGAGCCATTTATTTATTTCTGCCTATGTGACTAATTTTACATTAGTAAGTTTTAATAACATCACAAAAATTCTGGCAAGAGTGTTGATGTATCTAACAATGGAAGCAATAGAAATTGCTGAAAGAAGACAGTTGAACTTCCTTGGTTAAATCTTTTTCTTTTATCACCTTCTGCCTAATGAGTGCTATTGTATCTTGTCAAAGGACCCTTTTTTCAACATGCTGGGGTTTCATGCTGCATCAAATTTCACATTAGCTTTGGTTTTGAAAAACAGACACTAGGCTTCAAACTAAATTGTAAGTTAGAAACTGGAGCCTAAATGTCTACATGGCTACATTAATCAGTAAAGGCAAATGCTGATCAAAAGGTGTGTGTTTAAAGTTGATATTGATATGTGAAATCCAGTAGGAGACATATACTTTCTTCTTAGTATGGAATCCAGATATCACCTGCTTCACTGAGCCACATCTATATATACCAGGACTTTCTTGCAATAAGTTAGTATGGTATAAAATAGAATAATCCAGAGGTTTTAATAAGTAGAATTAGGAGTCACTTTGCTCATGGATTGGATTGTAATAGAAAGTCTAGAAAGCAAGGTTTTCATTCAAAAGTACCAAATTATTTAACTATTAGGAAAGCATAAGGGGGTTTTAATGACAAAGAAAAGAAAATCTGCAGATGCCATTAATTCAAGCAACGCACACGCACATTTGATGCTAGCTGACCTGCTGAGTTCCTCCAGCATTTTGTGTGTGCTGCATACAGTTTTAATGAATTTACTTTTAATCTCCTGTAGCTAGAATCTTTAATATTTTATCTTCTATGGGAGCAACTTGTCTTATTCTCATTCCAGCTAACTAGCATTCAGATTAGGAACTATCTTCCATCGATGCAGCATATCTACAATGATCCCGACATCTCTCCTATTTTAGCATTTTTAAGATATCACTCTATCTGCAACACTGGTCCATTCTTCAAGCATCCTATCATAAATCCCTTCTCACTAGCAGATAGAGGAGATGCAAACACTTTTGTTTCTGGATCTTCTCTTCCCACTTTCCACTGTCCCAAGCGTTTATTTGATATGAAAGAACCATTTATTCATACCACGTTTATTGTGGTGTGGTGTATTCATTGGTCACAGAACAGTCTACTCAACTCTCAGAATCAGGTTTATTATCATTGACATATGTCATGAAATTTGTGTGTTTAGCGACAGCAGTGCAGTACAAGACATAGGAAAGTATATAGAAAGTCACAAAAATAAACTTAGTGCAAAAGAGGAATATCGTAGTAGTATTCATAGACTGTTCAGAAATCCGATGGCAGATGGGAAGAAGCTGTTCTTGAAACGTTGGGTATGGGTCTTCAGGCTCCTATTCCTCTGCCCTGTTGGTAGTAGTGAGAAGCGGGCATGTCCCAGATAGTGAGAGACTTTAATGATGGATGCTACCTTCTTAAGGCACCATCTTTTAAAGATGTCCTCAAATATGGGGTTGCAAGCCCACATGCAATATTTATGATAACTTTCTTATTTCATGTAGATTAGACTGCTATTCTTTTGCCTTTGGATTGGTCTATATGAGGGCATCCCTTTACTGTTGCCAGTAGCAACCAAGATCTGATTTTGGTAATGCTAGTGGAAGAGCTTGTGCATCTGAATAAGAATGTGTTCTTGAAGGGCCTACTGCAGGTCTTGGGCAAGTAGTGTGTCATGAAAGAGTGCCACTTGGCAGAAAGTGTCACATTTTAGGAGATTTTAAACTAATCTATTAAAATAAAATATAACGCATTCTGTTGCTTTGTTACAGGAAGGAGCAGGCACTTCCAGTATCCTTGCAAGCAGTTAATCTTTAGCAAAGATTGTAATTGGTCATTTGACTTAATGCTATCCATAACAAAAGAATGGTGACTACAATTCCGAAGTCACCATTGCTGCCATATACTATGGAATGTCCTGGCAATGTGATAGTTCCTATGTAGTGTGAGTTCTTTCCACTGGGTGTAGAGTCAGTCCTCTACTGCAAGATTTTCTCTAGCTTGGTGGCTGGTTGGGGCCAACTTAGCATTTTTCTTGTTCATTTTTTCCAACCGTACCTGTTACAGCTAGTGACATGGCAAGCGATGATTTGATGGTATGTGGACACTTGCTCCGAAATGTCTTATTTTCCATCACTGGCTCTTTTCGGTCAGGAGATTCAACCTAACTTTAACAAAATGCAAATGTTTCCATTGGATGACCACTTGCAACTTTCTGTGTTTTACAGGAGTACAAGCGCAAACTGGCCAAGGTGACTCAAGTGCGAAAGGAGCTCAAATCCCATATCCAGAGCCTACCAGATCTGTCTCAGCTTCCCAATGTGACAGGTGGCTTGGCCCCTCTGCCCTCTGCAGGGGATCTCTTTTCAACTGATTGATACAGACTCTTCTGTTTAAAAGACTTTTAAAGAGCATCAAGGAAAAAGTGAGCAGTTTTCAGAGCCCCCATATTTTTTCTTGTTTTAAAAGGTCAGAAAATTATTTTGCTGCGGTGATATTTTTGTATGTCTACAGGGTTGTGATGCTAGCAAGATGTGAATAAAAGTAAAGATTAAAGAGAGATCTACTGTTTGATCAAGAGGATACTGACCTGTGCACAGTTTAAGCCAATTTGTGACTGTTTCTTTGATGAGTAAATGTAATTGATAAATCCAACAGTATTACAGAGATTTGAAGTACTTCATTTTGATTTTGATCATAGGGACCACATAAATAGGCTGGTTAGCATGTAGACATCCTGAAAGCATTGTAGCCAGGTAGTTATCATTTATTTCATACAAAAGAAATCCATCATGTCCAGGGATACATATTAAGCAAATGTAAAGTTACATTTCTGAACATTTACTTACGTTATAACCTTCACCCAACAACCTTCATCCCTGCTCCATTACAAATAAAAGAAATGAAGCATCTACAAAATTATTGCTGGATTCCAGTAGATGAAAACTGACCCTAGTGTAGGGGTTGTGCTAACCTAATGCAAAGCAACAAAGTGGACTTCTGTGAAGGGCAAACTCAATGGATTGGATGCGATACCCATACACCAAACCCATTTAACGTTTAGTACATTGGGCCAACTTGTGTCGCATGCTGCTTCCTAAGTTTAGTTGGAATTGGCGTACTTTGCTTCTGTGCTATCTATTTACAGCACAACTGATCTTTATTAAGTACGTGAAGCAGAGTTTGGGTTAACAATGCCAGTTTGCTCTATGAAGAATTAGTTTCTTCCTTCTCAGTTATTTAGTTAAGAAAATGTAATGAAATTGCTTTATTTGCATTTTAATGTGATTACCATTTGTGAAAATATTAAAAACAAAATATGATTAGTGATATTTGAATGCAATATTATGAGTCCTGAAGTATAATTATTGTGAATGTGCGTATATTCTTATTTCTTAGCAGTTTAATTTTTCTATTTTGTTTACGTAAAGTGTAATGACACTGGGCCGGAATTTAAATAACTTTGGTGTAAATTAATCAGCTAGACTATTCAAAAATACCTGAAGTTTTGTTAGTGAGAGGGCAAACCCTGGTCGGATCTCACAGCCAGAATGTAGTTCCTCAAATGATGCACATGGCTGCTTTTAGTTGGGGTTGGGGTGAGTGTAATAATGTCTCACCTGCATTTGTATTTTGATATTGAAATTAAAGCCTTTAAGAAACACTTCTGGACTAAAAGGTCACTATACATGAGGCAAGTATTTTAATCTCAAAAGTACCTCTCCATACTTAATCAAATACTGTGGGGTGGTAATAAATGAATGCTTAAAATGTTTCATTAGAATTTCCTGCTGCTTTTTGTTTTAGGTATTATCCTACCTAATTTAAATATATTAAAATGCATCTATGTAAATAATGAAAAGAGTAAGTTCAGACAAACATCACAGTGTCCATGTGCTTTAATCTCATAGTATATTTTATTGCTCTCTAAACTTCCCCTTTCAATAACAGAGATCTGTAAAATAATTGTATATATTCACTTTAGATTGCAGATTTTTGAAATTTGTCAATTTTGTGTTACAAACATCTGTTCCAAGTCCTGTAAACATGATGTTTTAATCTTTTGTAAGCTGAATTTCTTTTGCATCTCTCAAAATATAGGTATGTTGTGAAATGTAACATCAGACTTTTCTAATGCGATATATTTCTGATGGAAGCATAAACAAAGTGTGTGAGTGCACCTTTCAGTCAAGAAATGTGTGAGCGAAGAATTCCTAGCAGCAAAGGAGACAAAAGCACATTAAAGAATTGTTTTGGTAACAAAATCAGCTTCCAGAAACTATGTTGCTACAGACCAAATGGCTTGTCCAGGGCAAGAAGGAGGAACGCAAAAGTGATCGATGGATAGGGTGGGCCACTTGCTCTGCGGTATATAGCCACTCACATTTTAGTAAGATTTATTTACTGGTGCATTTCCATGCATTTCAAACTGTTCTGCAATGTATAATATTTATAGTGGTAGAACTACAAATGATTTTATTTATAGTATTCTATCAATAAACTTTTAAAATAAAAAGTATCTTACAAGTGAAACTCTATAAATGTATGACTGATTTTAATGCAATTCTTTGTAAAGAATGTATGTTCACAGAGAAACACACAACTTCACAGTCTTAGGGTTCACAGCACTATCCCAAATGCTGTATTGTCACATTTGAGTGGTCTTGGGCCAGACGTTCCTAATGTCTCACCATTTAGACAATATGTATTTTTATAGAATCATAAATTGTCCTGTGATTAGGCTAGGATTAAATCGGGGGATTGCTGGGTGGCATGATTAGAAGGGCCTATTCTGCACTGTTTCTCAATAAGTAGTAAAAATTATACAGCATAGACACGGGCCCTTTTTACCCACCTTATCTATGCCAAATGCCCTGCTTATCTACAATAATCGCATTTGCCTGCATTAGGCTTATATTACTCTTTGCCTTTCCTATCCAAGTACATGTCCATATACCTTTCAAATATTGCAATTGCTTCCTTCTCTCCCACCTCCTGTGGCAGCTCTTCCCAGGTAACCACCATCCAACATGTGTGAAAAATGTAACTCTCACCTCATATTTTTCTCTGCTTGCCTTAGACCAGAGGTCCCCAGCCTCTGGGCCGTGAAGAGTGCAGCGGTAGCCAGGACGCACCCAGCACATCTTTAAGAAAAAAGCCGAAATAAACAAGCTAATTGATTAAGTGCCACCCGGCACGTAAATGTCGGCCCAGATCAGAGGTGACGCAATCGGCAATCGCCTCTGATCTGGGCTGACATCTACGTGCCAGGTGGCACCTAATCAATTAGCTTGTTTATTTTGGCTTTTTTCTTAAAGATGTGCTGGGTGTGTTCTGGCAACCACTGCACGGCTGCATTCTTCGCGGCCCGGAGGTTGGAGACCACTGCCTTAGACCAGTGCCCTCCAGTTCTGAGTTCTGAAAAAGGCTCTATCTACCCTAGCAATGCCCTCATAATTTTGTACATCTTATTAAGATCACCCCTCAGGCTCCAACATTCCAGTGAGAATAAACCTAGCCTATCCGACCTCAGGGCCATACTCAGAATTCCCTTGTAAATGACATTTTCCTGGTGTTGCTTGCATTTCATTCTTACCACCAATAAAGCACAAATAAAAAGTACACTTAATTAAGAACAGCATACAGTAGCTATCGTGACTCTTTAAAATTGAATATTTTTTTCTAATTCTAGTGATCATTTTATTGCTTAAGATATAATGTCCTCTTTTACCTTTGTTGCCCTCTCAAAGTCTTCCTGTTGATTTACTACCTTGAATATATTGCCTTCTAAATTCTTCCAAATTTTTTTACTTCCTTTACCCCGAGTGAAAACATACAGTGATAAAAAGATGGCTTACAATGGCATCTGGAAAATTTTAACTCATTGTAAGCTTGATTAAGACATGGGTTACTTGGTTGCAGTTCAGCTAGTGTTCCAGAGGTGACTTGGGAGGTTGTGAACCGCTGACAGTGAAGAACTAGTAAGATGTGGCTTATTCCAGAAGTTGTGTGGCAAGAAGAGAATTCTACAGGTAGTGCTGTTCCCACACACTTGCTGCCCTTGTTCTTCCAGATGGAGGGTCTCAGTTTTGCAAGGTTTTTCAACGGAAGTTCTACATATTTTGTCAGAGGTATATCATGTGGGTGCAGTGTACTGATGGTAGGGAGAACAAACGTTTAAGGTGGTGGAGCTGTGTTTTTGATATTTTCTGTATTGAAGCTGTACTTGTCTTGGTCAGTGATGAATATTCAATCATGGTCCTGATTGGTTCCTTGCACATTCTGGAAAGACTGTAGGAAGTTTTCCTTCTCGTCATTTCCCCATAATCTTCTGAAGTTAGATTAAAGTTTATTCAAGAATATCACTGGTAAAAAGCTCCTCTGTTCTTCAGGTGGATATTTGAAAGCACAGGATGGTACCATTATCATGGAAAGAGATGAGATTATGAACAGATGGACTGAGTATATTCAGGAATTGTTTGGAGACAATCGAGGCGAAAAATCAGAAATTACGAAGATCTTTGAAGGTCCAAGTATTTTAAAATCTGAAGTTTGTAATGCAATAAATAAGATGAAGAAAGGAAAGGCAGCAGGTCCTGATGAATTAGTAATAGAACAAATTATCACCCTTGAAGATTATGGAATTGAAAAAACTTACTGATTTAATCAATAACATTTATGAGACTGGAATAATACCAGAAGAGATGAAAAAATCAGTATTTATCACTGTTCCAAAGAAACCTGGAGCAATAGAATGTGAATTACGTAGGACCATAAGTTTAAGGAGTCATATCACTAAGATACTTCTCAGAATTTTGGTGACGAGAGCTAAAAGTAAGATACAAGCTGAAATCGGTAAAGAACAATGGTTTTGTGAAAGACAAAGGTACAAGAAACGTGATATTGATGTTAAGGATACTATCAGAATGAACAATTCAAGTGCAGAAAGATTTGTTTGTTTTATCAACTACACAAAAGCATTTGATAAAGTGAAGCACAATAAGTTATTTGAAATATTACAGGAAACTAGATCTAGATTCGAAAGACCTCCGTCTACTCAGAAATCTGTACTGGGAACAAACTGCCGCTGTAAGAATAGATGGAGAAGTGAGTCAGTTTACGAAAATCGAGGGAGGCGTTAGACAAGGGTGTTTTTTTTCCCCTTATTTGTTTAATGTGTACAGTGAAACAATATTACAAAAAATAAGAGACATCTTGGTAATCAAAGTTGGCGGTGAAAACATCAATAATTTTAGATATGCGGATGACACTGTGTTAATTGCAAGAATGGAGGAAGAACTACAAAACTTAATAGATATAGTTGTTGAAGAATGTGCAAAAATGGGTCTATTTATCAAACGCAAAGAATATATGGTGATATCTATAAAGAAGGAGAATCCTATTTGCAGGCTGAGAATAAATGGGGAAGACATAAAACAAGTACAGAACTTTTGCTACTTAGGAAGCTGGGTGACATCAGATGGCAGGTGCAACATGGACATCAAATGAAGAATAGGGATAGCAAAGGACACCTTTACGAGAATGAAGAGTATACTGACCAACACTAAACTGGGCATGACAACCTGCCTCAGAGTACTGAGATGTTACTTTTATCCAGTTATGTTATATGGCTCAGAATGTTGAACAATATCTAGTAACATGAGGAAACAAATTGAAGCAGCAGAGATGTGGTTTTTGAGGAGGATGTAAAGAATATCATAGTTGAAACGAATATCTAATGAGGATGTCATGAACAGAGCAAACACAAAAAGAAGTAATGTATGGGACATTGAAAAGGCAACGTAACTTCATGGGCATGTGATTAGGAAAGAGGAGTTAGAATGCACGGTAATTATGGGAAAGATTGAGGGGAAGAACGCAAAAGGAAGGCAAAGACAAGTGATGATGGAGACAGCAGCCAGAGAACTGGAAATGAATACCAATGAATTGATCCACTTGACTTGAAACAAGAGTGTGTGGGCCATGGCAGTCAAAGCTCAATTTGGGCATGGTACCTCATGATGATGAAAGTTTATTCCCTTGAATATGTGACTCTTAACATCTGTAAGATTCTTGTGCATGGTGCAGAGCAGCAACGTAATACGATCTACATGTCTACCAGTGGTGTTTTTGAGCTAAACACTAGCACCATGAAACAAATTGCATGGATCACTGTGCAACATGTCCCTCTGTTTCTACATATTCTATGTAACATGTGAGTATCTCCATAAATTTTCCATTCAAAGGGGCTGCTTTTTTTTAAACCATCTACAATGGAACATGTTGTGAGGCTGTGTTGGGTTATGCAGGTACAACAGCTGGAGGTTGAATAGAAGTAATGTGCCACCTTCCCTTTTGGCTTCCAGTACCACTAACCACTTCGGTCAAGTCATTCTTTCCCCGCCAGTTCACTTTACTATTGGATCTAGTTAGCCAGATAAATATTTGTTTGTACTTGTGAACAGACTCGATGGGCTGAATAGCCTAGTTCAGTTCCTGTGTTTTATGATCTTAATCACATTAAGTGACATAGTACAGAACAAAGACCAGCTGCAAGAATTTGCTGACAGCTTTCTGTATCTCTCTCTCTCTATTGGTTGTAAATCATTTCCCTATATTTACTTAAGACATCTTGACAAGGGAGCCTTGAACAAAGCACAGTGCTCTGCCACATTAGTGACAGGGAAACATTCCCTTTCACTCTGTTGCTGACTGATTTATTTTATATGACACTTATATAATGTGAAACATTATTGACATCACTGTCTAAATTTAGCCTTTGTTCTGATCTGAATTGATTTTTCTTCATTAAAATATGTTGAGAAAATACAAATGCATCTTTTATTGTAGTAATTTTCTTCCTGTCACATGAATAAGCTGTTGTTTAAGTTTCACAGGAAGTATCATAGCTCAGTTAATTCTCATCGTAAATTTCAGTTTACAGCTCTAATCTGTGCTCCTTCACAAAATCCACAAACTTTGAAACATATGCTGCAGCTCACTCTGCTAAGAGATCAGCAGAGCGAAGAAGAATACCACCCCACTCAGTGTAGACGGGTAAACAAAATTCACCACTGCGTAGAAGAATACCACCCCACTCAGTGTAGACAGATAAACAAAATTAACCACTACATTCTCCCCTCTGTTCTAGTCAGTTTCAGATCCACGTTCCTATTGCTCATTTAATTGAATGGAATTCACTTCTGCTAATAAATATATGCTATGGTACTTTCTATTATGTTCTGCACAAGAACTTTCACTGTGATAGTCTAGATACTGTACAATATATCAGTCATACTATGGTTTATAATCATCTCCATTACATAATCAAAAATAATTTGCTCTTAGCAAATTTATGCTGAACCTTATTTATTAACGCACTACTAAATTATTAACATTCTTGCTGCAGATTTATTGAAGGCTACCCCTTTTTCTATGACATTGTCAGCACCTGCTTTGTGAAACTTTATGCAAACATTTTAACACTTCTGCTTGTACAATAATCTCTCACTTCATATCCAAATTAATTCTACATCTTCTACTCCCCTTTCATCCTTTGTATCCTGCTAAATGATATCAGAATTCCTTTTTATGTTGCATACTTAATTTTCTCATGTTCAATATCCCATTTCCCTTTTTTTGTTTATACTTACTCTATTCTACATAGCCCTATCATGTATGATACAAACAACAATTATCAAAAGCTTCCTCCTATTTATTCTTTCTTTAGATTTTTTGGACATGTATGAATCTCTGGCCCTGAATGGTGGTATTCCTTCCTCCATTCTGCTCCAATACTTAAGGACTTACATCTGCTGCGATTTGCCTACTATAGTAACAGGTCCACAGCGGATGTTAACACATTGGCTCTTCACTTAATCCTGGAACATCTGGTCAGCAAAGCTACATACATCAGGATGCTCTTTATTTACTGCAGCTCAGCATTCAATACCATCATCCCCCCCCCAAAAAAAACTAATCAATAAGCTCCAAAACCTTGACCTCAATACCGTTTTGTGCAAGTGGATCCTCGATTTCCTCACTTGCAGACCCCAGTCAGTTCAGATTGGCAACAACATCTCCACGACCTCCATCACCACTGGTGTACCACAAGGCTGTGTGCATAGCCCCCCCTGCTCTGTTCGCTTTACACCTATAACTGTGTGGCTAAACGCACTCCAGTACCATATATAAGTTTGTTGATGACACCACTGTCATAGGCAGAATCAAGGGTGGTGATGAATCAGCACCACCAAGAGGGAGCCACAGCGATCAGGTATCTGACCCTGAGTCTGGCACTGTCACTCAGAAGGGAAGAGAGGCAAAAAGGGTTGCGGTAGTGATAGGAGATTCCATAGTTAGAGGAACAGAGACTATTTAATAAATGGAAAGAAAATTTAAAAATCTGAGGTGCAAAGGGAGACCTTGTACAGGATTCCCTACGGGCTAATTTGCGGGTTGAGTCGATGGTGAGCAAGGCAAAAGCAATGTGAGCAATCATTTTGAGAGAACTAGAATATAAAGGCAAGGATGTAATTTTGAGGCTTTATAAGGCACTAATAAGGCATCACGGACTATTGTGAACAGTTTTTCGTCCTTTAACTAAGAAAGGATCTGCTGACATTGGAGAGGATTCAGAGGAGGTTCATGAGAATGATTCAGGGAATGAAAGGCTGCTATACGAGGACCGTAGTGGGCAGGTACTCACTAGAATTCAGAAAAATATGGGAGATCTCATTGAGACGTCAAATATTGAAAAGCCTCAATAGAGTGGATGTGGAGAGGATGTTTTCAATGGTGTGGGAGTCCAGGACCAGAGGGCACAGACTCAGAATAGAGGAACATCCACTTAGAATGGAGATGAGGAGGAATCTCTTTAGCCAAAGAGTAGTGAAGCTGTGGAATTTGTGGCCTCAGGCAGCTCTGGAGGCTAAGTCATTGGACATAATTAAAGCAGGGATTGATAGATCCTTGATTAGGCAGGGCATGAAGGGTTACATGGAGAAGGCAGGAGATTGGGGCTAAGAGGGAAATGGATCAGCCGTGATGAAATGGTGGAGCAGACTCAATGGGCCAAATGGCCTAATTCTGCTCCTATATCCTATGGTCTTATGGCTTAGCATATAAGAGAGAGATTGAAAATCTGTGTGGGTGGTGCCATACCAACAACCTCTTACTCAAAGCATTCCTTGCATTTACCTGTCATTTGCAACAGTCCCTGACTGAGTCTTTGAAAGGACTGCTCCTTAACTTCTGTTTTTACTTCAACCTCATGATCCTGATCTTTGGGAATTCAGTGTGGGCAGAAGAGGTGGGGAGAGATGACAGTTTTATCAAAGCACATCCTCATTGGTCTGCTCCTGAGGCTGATCAGAATTATATTCATGCCCGAGTATCCTTGGAAAGGGAGCACATGATTTCCATTGGCTCCCTAGGAGCCTTCTGAGGACATTGGGCACCCCAGAGACTGGAGAATGTACTGAGCATGGAGATCATATTTAATCAAAAATTGATGTAAATAATAAACAGTTTGTTTTAAAATCAACTCTATAAACTCTATTTGTTTCATTGCTCTCCTGCGATTCCACAGAAGTTTATTAAAATTTGTGTTGAAATCCCATGGACTATTTACTTTTCGATTAAATTAGAGTAGTTTATT
This sequence comes from Mobula birostris, assembly GCF_030028105.1. Taxonomy (NCBI): domain Eukaryota; kingdom Metazoa; phylum Chordata; class Chondrichthyes; order Myliobatiformes; family Myliobatidae; genus Mobula; species Mobula birostris. The sequence goes on from NC_092388.1 coordinate 32,319,127, forward strand.
ATCATATATAGTCAGTGGCCAGTTTATTAGGTAGCTTCCATGCCTAATAAAGTGGTCAAAGAGTGTTATGTTTCTGGTCTTCTTTTGCTGTAGTCCATTCAAAGTTCAAAGTAAAATTTATTATCAGAGTACATACATATTACCACATACAACTCTGAGATTGTTTTTCTGCAGGCATTCTTAGCAAATCTATAGAATAGTAACTGTAAGCAAGATCAATGGACAACTGTGCAAATGCAACTATAAATAAATAGCAATAGATAACAAGATAGAGCCCTTAAAGTGAAACCATCATTTGTGGGAACACCAGAAGTAGAATGAATGTAGTTGTCCCCTTTTGTTCAAGAGACTGATGGTTGAGGAGTAGTTACTGTTCTTGAATCTGGTTGTGCAAGTGCTGAGGCACTTGTACCTTCTACCTGATGCCAGCAGCGAGAAAAGAGCATGGTCTGAGTGGTGGAGATCTTTGAAGATGGATGCTGCTTTTCTACGCAACGTTTCCTGTAGATGTGCTCAATGGTTGGGAGGGTTTTACCTGTGATGTACTGGGCCAATTCCAGTATATTTTGTAGGATTTACTGCTCAAAGGCATTGGTGTTCCTATACCAAGCTGTAATGCAGCAAGTTGGCACACTTTGCACCACACATCTATAGAGTTTGCCAAGGTATGTGTCACTTCAAGGTACAATTGTGCTTTCAGAGAAGCTCTTCTATACACCACTAGTGTAATGCATAATTATTTGAGTTACTGTCACCTTTCTGTCAGTTTGAATCAATCTGGTCATTCTCTTCTGACAGTTCTGATTAACAAGGTGTTTTTGCCCACAGAACTGTCGCTCACTGGATGTTTCCTTTTGTCTTATTCCACATTATCTGTAAACATTGCTCAGCATTTAATATCATCCTCTCAAAACTAATCAGTAAACTCCAAGACCTGGGCCTTGCGCAATTGGATCCTGGATTTCCTCACTTGCAAACCCCAGTCAGTTTGGATTGGCAACAACATCTCCATAATCTCCATCAGCACAGGGATGTGTACTTAGTCCCCTGCTCTACTCACTTTAGACCTCTGACTCTGTGCCTAAGTAGAGCTAAGTAGTACAAGTTTGCTGACGACATCACTATTGTGGGCCATATCAAAGGTGGTGATGAATCAGCATACAGGAGGGAGATTGGAAATTTGGCTGAGTAACAACAATCTCTCACTCAATGTCAGTAAGACCAAAAAACTGATAGAAAGCTACAAGAGAAGGAAATCAGAGGCCTATGAGCCAGTAATTATCAGAGGATCAGAGGTGGAGAGAGTCAACAACTTTAAATTTTTGGGTGTCACTATGTCAGAGGACATGTCCTAGACCCATGATATAAATGTCATTGCAAAGAAAGCATGAGAGTGCCTCTACTTCTTCAAGAGTCTGCAAAGATCCAGCATATCTTCTCATGAAAGTGTGGTGACTGGCTGACGTTCCCACAACTAATGGCTTCAGTTTAAGGACTCTTTACTTGTTATTTCATGCTCTTTCTTTTCATGTTATTTCATACTCATTATTTACTACTATTTATCTTATTTGTATTTGCACAGTTTGTCGTTCATTGACCCTGTTTACAGTTATTGTTCTATAAATTTGTAAAGTATACCCACAGGAAAAAAGAATATCAGGGTTGTATGTGGAGACGTGTAAATACTCTGATAATAAATTTTACCTTGAACTTTGAGCATTTGAACTTTGAGAACATTGTACATGAAAATCCCAGGAGATCGCCAATTTCTAAAATACTCAAACCACCCCATCTGGCACCAGCAATCACTCCTCAGCCAAAGTCACATTTCTTCCCCATCCTGATGTGTGGTCTGAATAACAACTGAACCTCTTGACCATGCCTACGTGCCTGTATGCAGTGAATTGCCGCCACATAATTGGCTGATTAGATATGGAGTACCTATTAAAGTGACCACTGAGTGTTCACCAGGGTGCAGTGACCTTCCTTGTTTATATGAAGTCACAGAGTAAACACCGAGCATGGTGATAATAGATCCAACAATATAAACAACAACAAACACAAAACAGCTGAATGGGTCAAAGATTGAAGTAGAGCCAAAAGAAATGCTGAAGTGACATGAACAGAATAACTGAAAGAGACAAAGTTAAGAGTACAACAACACAGAATATAGAAAGTACAGCAGAGTACTGGACTGTTGGCTCACAAAGTTGTCTCAACCTTTATAAAACTACTCCACAGTCAACCTAGCCCTTCCTCCTACACAGCCCATAATCCTCCACATCCCTCCAAGAATATGGCCACACCATCAGGAATGGGCTGTGAAAGGGCTGATTAGTTCAGGAGATTAATGGCAATGGGGAAGAAGCCTTACTTAGTTCTGCATGTCCAAGCTTTCAAGCTACTATATCTTGTCCCAGAAGGTAGAAGAGAGCAAAAGGAATAACCAAGGTGGCAGGCATCCTTGACGATACTACTGGGCTTCTTGATGCAATGCTCCATGAAGGTGGACTGGATGGAAGGAAGTGATGAGCCCTTGGTGGACTGGGCAGTGTTGACCCACTCTCTACAGGTTCATTCAATCAAGAGCAGAACAGTTTCCATGCCAGGCTGAGAAACAGCCCATCAGGGTACTTTCTATAGCAGGAATGTGAATGTTTGAGAGAATCCTTATGGACATGCCCAATCTTCTCAGAAAGTAATTATGCTCCATAAATGGAAGATAATAGATGAGGTGTTGATGTTAGGTATTTAATTAACATTAATTGGTATGATAATATTGGTTTGAATGTTCTACATTTATATAGTTTAGAATATTTTATGATAACGTATATTTTGAAATAATAGGGTACCACAGCAATGGCCTCAAAAGTATTAGAAAATGCCTATTTAAGGGCACCTTTAAGCACAACCCGAGAAAAAAAAATTTGTGCTAAAGTTATAAATATTGATGTTGACTTCTGATAATAAAAAAAATCTAAAGTATCTTTCTGGTGAAAGTTCTCCTTAGTATCATGGTGCAAGTGTGGCAAAGACTTATGCCCGTGATTTCTCACCGAGAGCCATGCTTGTTAATGCCTAATTCTGGGCTGATTTAAATATCACTTGGTGGTGTTTCTACCTCTAAACAAATCACTTTAAGGAGAATTACTGACAGTCTGAAAGTTTCTGCAGGAGAACAGTACATCCAACAACTTTAGAAACTATGTTGAGATTCATATTTGTAACTATATCTTCTAAATAATGCCATGGACAAATTTTAATCAGACAGATTCCATCTTTTCTGCCAATGCCATTGTAATATTGGACTAAAGCACTTTACCCCGTACATTGTGAGAACATACCAACTGGGGGAAAAGTTCATGAACCTCTGTCATTAAAACTTTATTGTACCTTTCATAATATTAGGATATTAAATTTTCATCACAGCATCCAGACAAAAATTTGCCAATCCTTAATGCTGTTACTCAGAGTGGGTATTTTAATTAAATAAAGTTCTCAGTGCTATATATGTGTAATAACATATTCTCAGCTTATCTCCAATAACCAATTAAAAGGGCTAAAATTAATGCAGTTTTTAAAAATGATTTTCATGTGACCTTTTTGTGGCTAATTACTTTATTAATAAACTTAACTTAATTAATTAATGGCTCCGTCTGTCTAAGTAGTCAATGGATGCAGAGCCATTAATAAACTTAACTGCATATCTTTTAAATTAAAAATTAATTTTCAGCATGTCAACCAGAAAATTGAAAGGAATTTAGCAAATTGAACAGAGAACATAGCATCGTTTGAAGCACTGGCATGCCATATAATGTTAGAAATGTTTGTTTCAAGAAGTTTCATTACCTGAGAAATGAAATAATAACTGAATGGGGACCTTTTGGCATGGTTGCAAATGGCCCTTACTGTATCCTGTGAAATAAAATGGTACTGAAAGTTAAAGACATGGCCATTCATAAAACGGGCAGAAAATCAGTCCCATTGTAATTTGCTTATCACATTAGTGATATATACCACATATTATGATGGTTTATTTATGTTCCATATTTTTAGTGTTAACCCACAGAGTGTAAAGGCAGGTAAAATAACGGAGTTTCTTGATAATTTTCTTCTTCCTGCAAGATAGAAATAATTTTCCAAGAACTCAAGGCTGTACAGATTCCCATACATAGGTTATCAGGTATAATGAGTTCTATATTCCAAACTTCTTGAACAGTCACTCCATCATACGCTTTACTGTTGATTTTTTTATTAGCTTAGATGTTGTTAATAAACCTATTATCTGTGAGAAAGAAAGTAAACTAATAATGTAAAAATAAATAAATCAACAAACATCTGGTTCTGATGGTTTTAAAATTAGCTTCCTTTATTGTTAGAATGTGATTTGCTGTGATATGTTCTGAAATCATGAGGTCAAAGAATGGTTTATATATTAGCAAGTGCTATAATTAGGCCCTGCTACCAGACATTGTCCTAGTGTCTGAGTCTACTAAGCAAGTGGTGCTGCTGGAGCTGACAGTCCCATGGGAAAATCGCTTGGAAGGGGACTTTGAAAGGAAGCTCTCCAAGTACGCAGGACTGGTCAGCAACTGTCAGCAGGCTGGATGGAGAGCGAGGTGTCTCCCAGTGGAGGTTGGTTGTAGGGGATTCGCAGCCCGTTCCTTAGCTAGAGCCTTCAGCAATTTGGGCATCAAGGGAGAGAGGAAGAGGAGAGTCATCCACAGTACCACTGATGCAACAGAGAGGGCCTCCAGATGGCTGTGGCACAGAAGAGGGGAGCCGTGGATTCATAAGTAGCTAGCCATCTGGACACAAGCTGGGGTCTGATCAGCCCTGGCTGGGTCCCCTGGAGGAGGTTGTATGATGTTGAAAGACCCGAAGCACCCGATGATTCCAGGAACATCACTGAAGCTGTGTCCAGAAGCATCAGTAGATGGACGTACACAGATATGTATAAATATATACATCAATAGGTTCAATAGGTACATTTAATGTCAGAGAAATGTATACAATATACATCCTGAAATTCCTTTTCTTTGCAAACATCCACAAAAACAGAGGAGTGCCCCAAAGAATGAATGACAGTTAGCCATTAGAATCCCAAAGCTCCCTGCAGCCCCCACTTCCATGCACAAGCAGCAGCAAGGCAATGATCTCCCACCCACTCCCACCAGCAAGGAAGCATCGGTGCTCTCCACTGAGCACACAAGCGTGCAGCGGGGCATCAATAAAGACAGAAACTTGCAGTACCCCAAAGGCTACTCATTCACCCAGTATTCGACATAGCATAGGCTCTTTCTCTCTCCCTAATAAGGGAAAAAGAGGTGTCCCCATTTCACAGCAAGAGGGGAGACATAACAAACAAATGGCTGATTTATGATGTTAGAAGTCTGTTGCATTGCTTTTTCTGAGCTCTGTGCCCAGAGAGTCGGCCCCAGAAAGGCTCAGCTCTCTGGACACGTAATACACATCAGCTAACCCGCTGCTCACGATGTTCCGTGTTCTCCCGCATCGCCTCAGTCAGGGGAACCAGCCTAGAATCAGCACATCTCCAGAGCCACGAAAACCCAGCACCCCGAAGGTGTGCTAATCTTCCACGCCGCGCCCTTGGGATATCAAAAAGCGGCCAGTCGTTAGGCCCTGAGAGCGGGTCCCATTCCCACAAAGAACTGAAATCAGAGTGTAACTCTAGGTCAAGAACCTTGAAAAGGAAAAAAAAGAGATATCAAAGCTAGAAATAGAGCTGTTTCTGAAGATGCAAGCAAAGGAATCGCTGTTTAGCGCCACTCCTAGTATATAATTTCCATTTCTCAAGCATGGGGTCAGGGGCCGGTATTAGAAACCCATTTTCCATTTAGGCAAAGGAACTGTGCTGCTCATTTGTACAGCAGGAGATCAGAACTATTCCTGGCCACACACAACAGTAATAGGACACTTACCTCTTGTAAACTCTCCACTTGCAGCAGAAAGAAAACGGTTAACGACACAAACTACAGACTCTGCTGCTGAGTCTGTGCATTCTCATGGGCAGGCAGCTGTAGGGAGCTGGACATCACACTTAAGAGAATGCACATTCCAGATAATTACGATTTCATTGTGGTTGTATTTACAGTGCCTTAAAAAGGTATTCAGCCCCCACAACTATTCTTACATTTTACTGTCTCATTTTCTAAATTTAAAACATATTGAAGTAGGACTTTTTGAGTTAATCCACAAAACATTGTGTACCATGTCAAATCAAAAGAAAGTTTCCAAAACCTGTCAACAATTTACTAAAAATTAAAAACCAAAATTGTGAGGCTGAAAAAGTATTGGTCCCCTTTGTAAAGTTACTACATTAACCTTCCTCAGGTGCAATAGTGTATACTACCTGAGAAACTCACACAATTTATTGATGTCAAAAATTGGAGGATCACCTGTTTTCAATGAATTCATAAGAATAAATGCCCCTTCCCTCTATAAGGTCAAACAGCATTATAGATTTTTAGCAGACCAAACTAAAATGAGGACACAAGAGCATTCAAGACAATTCAGGAAAATGAAAATAGAGAAACACAAATCTTAGTTAGGATACAAGACCACCTCAAAGACACTGAATGTACCTCAGAGCTCAGTGCAGTCCATCGTGAAAAAGTGGAAAAAATATGAAAGCCAGCCATACTGCCTAGGTCAGGCTGCCTCTCTAACCTTAGTCACTGGAGAAGAGTGGCACTTGTAAGAGAGGCTACTGTGACTCCAACAATCACTCCAAGTGAGCTGCAGAAGTCAGTGGCTGCAAGTGGAGATGATGTTCATGGCTCCACAATCACTAAGGCTTTGCCCAAAAAGGGTATTAATGGAAGGGTGGCAAGGAAGAAGCCCTGGCTTAAAAAGAACATATCCTTGCCCATAAAGACTTTGCAAAGCGTCACTTAGCTGATACAGTAAGGATGTAGAAAAAGTTCTTGTGGTCGGACGAGAACCTAATAAATAAATCTAATGCTGCGCATCAGCCAGGTAACACCATCCCTACTGTAAAGTACGGTGAAGGTAGCGTCATGCTATGGGGATGCTTTTCAGCAGCAGGGACTGGAAATCTGGTCAGGATTGATGGGAAGATGAATCCAGTTAAATACATAGAGATTATGGATAAAATACCTACTACCCTCTGCCAGAAAGTTTAAACTGGAAAGTTTGTTTTTCAGCAGGACAATGACCTGTTGGGCACACTGCCAGAACAACCATAGAGTAGCTTCAAATAAAGAAGATTGATGATCTTGAATGGCCCAGACAGAGTCCTGACCTTAACCTGATCAAACATCTCTGGCAAGACCTCAAGATTGCTCTCTGCCACTGCTCCCCAACAAACTTGGCACAGCTTGAGCAATTTTGTAAGGAGGAGTGGGCAAATCTTCCTCCATCGCATTGTGCAAAGCTAATAGAGACTTATCCAAAAAGAATACTGGTTGTCATTGCTGCTTCAATTAAGTACTGAGCAAAGGGGGATGAATACTTTTGAACTGCTGACATTTCCGTTTTTGAATTTTTAATTTTTCATGTTTTACAGTTTTCCTTATTTTTTGGGTTCTAAAAGGAGGATGTGATTCACAAATAAAAATTCACAGTTAAATTAATCGAAATCCCTGGTTGTAATACTCACTTGTGTGAACAACGGCTTGGACACTGAATACTTTTGCAAGGCACTGTAGATCCTTTTGAACTTCTGTACTCATCTCCAGTCTCTTTTTGTTAAGATAATGATCTACCGTTTGGTTTACTTACCAAAGTGCCTGACCTCACACTTCCTCAGATGAAACTCCATTTATCAAGTTTTTGCCCAATTACTGAACTTTGCGGCAGAATCACAATGCCTTCATCCCTTCTATCTGTTTTCGTATCACTGGCAAAATTGGAAACCTTACACCAGAATCAGAATCAGGTTTAATGCCACTGGCACATGTCATGAAATTTGTTGTTTTGCTGTAGCAGTACATTGCAATATATAATAATAAAAAACTATAAATTACAATCAGGAACGTATATAAAATGAAATTAAATAAGAGCGCTAAAAGGAAGCAAATTAGAAGAAAAAAATTGTGAGGTAGTGTACGTGGTTTCATTGTCCTTTAAGAAATCTGATGGCAGAGAGGAAGGAGCTGTTCCGGAAATGTTAAGTGTGAGTGTCTTCAGGATCCAGTACCTCTTCCTTGATGGTAGCAATGAGAAGAGGGAATGTCCTGAGTGATGGGAGTCTTAAATGGTGGATGCCGCCTTCCTGAGGAATTGCCTTTTGAAAGTGTCCTTGATGCTGAGGAGCCTCGTGCCCATGATGGAGGTGGCTGGGTTTACATCTTTCTGCAGCTTGTTCCGATCCCGTGCAATGGCTCATTGGTACCCAACAGAGATGCTATCAGTTGGAATGTACTCCACAATATACTGTATCTGTAGAAATTTGCTAAAACTTTTGCTGACGTGCCAAGTCTCCTCAAACTCGTAACGAAATAAAGCCGCTGTTGTGCCTTCTTTGTAATTCTTTCTGTACAAGATGGCACCAATAAGTGATGACTCTTTGTGTGCAGCTCCGATGGGAATCATCAAATATTCCAGTTTAGGACTACCGCACCTGAAATCCACAGTCACAGCCATGAGTACTTCAATAAGCAACATTGTCTTAAGATGATTAAACAATAGGCAGAGACTAAAGACCACAACACCAGTGTCGAGAACCAAGAAGGTATGGTCAAGGCAAGGAAGGCAGAAAAACAATTACAAAGCTACTTGGATTTGGTGGACTGGAAGATAATGAGGCATTCATCGTTGAATCTGAATGAATATGCCACAGTTGTCACCAATTTCATCAGTACCTGTGTGCATGAATGTATACCATTGAAAACATAACAGGATTTGCCCAAACCAAAGGACATGGATGAAAAGGGAAATTTGTAGTGTGCTAAGTGCTAGATCTGTGGCATTCAAGACTGGTGATCCAAATCTATAGAAAAAGTTCAGGTTTGACCTACAAAAGGCTAATTTAGAAGTGAAAGAACAATTCCAATTGAAGTTAGAGATGGAATTGGATGTACAGGTCCACAATCCCTTATCCGAAATTCTTGGGGCCAGATGCACTTCGGAATTCAGAATTTTTCGGATTTTAGAAAATTGATAATTATATTGATAATTAACCTGTCTCAGTGCGGGTGGACTTTAGGTCCCGGGAGAGCTCCAGACCTACACACATCCTCCCGTATACTTTAAATCATCTCTAGATTACTTAAAATACCTAATTCAGTGTAAATGCTATGTAAATAGTTGTTATACTGTATTGTTTAGGGAATAATGACAAGAAAAAAAGTCTGTGCATGCTCAAACAACGAGTGCTGGAGAGAGAACTTCCTGGTTTTCCCGATCTGCACTCTTTTTGACCTTTTCACAGTGAAATTAAACACAAAGTCAATGGTGAACACAAAACGTATAGTTAAGTGGGATAAATAGTAGTAATAGTAGTCGTACTTTATTAATCCCGGGGGAAATTGGTTTTCGTTACAGTTGCTCCATAAATAATAAATAGTAATAGAACCATAAATAGTTAAATAGTAATATGTAAATTATGCCAGTAAATTATGAAATAAGTCCAGGACCAGCCTATTGGCTCAGGGTGTCTGACCCTCCAAGGGAGGATTTGTAAAGTTTGATGGCCACAGGCAGGAATGACTTCCTATGACGCTCAGTGCTGCATCTCGGTGGAATGAGTCACTGGCTGAATGTACTCCTGTGCCCACCCAGTACATTACGTAGTGGATGGGAGACATTGACCAAGATGGCATGCAACTTGGACAGCATCCTCTTTTCAGACACCACCGTGAGAGAGTCCAGTTCCATCCCCACAACATCACTGGCCTTACGAATGAGTTTGTTGATTCTGTTGGTGTCTGCTACCCCCAGCCTGCTGCCCCAGGACACAACAGCAAACATGATCGCACTGGCCACCACAGACTCGTAGAACATCCTCAGCATTGTCCGGCAGATGTTAAAGGACCTCAGTCTCCTCAGGAAATAGAGACGGCTCTGACCCTTCTTGTAGACAGCCTCAGTGTTCTCTGACCAGTCCAGTTTATTGTCAATTCATATCCCCAGGTAGTTGTAATCCTCCACCATGTCCACACTGAACCCCTGGATGGAAACATGGGTCACCGGTACCTTAGCTCTCCTCAGGTCTACCACCAGCTCCTTAGTCTTTTTCACATTAAGCTGCAGATAACTCTGCTCATACCATGTAACAAAGTTTCCTACCGTAGCCCTGTACTCAACCTCATCTCCCTTGCTGATGCGGACTAAAGACTACAAATACTATTACAGTTTTATTAAACATTCAATAAAACATAAAAATATACAGCTTCAAATGAACCGAATCAAACACATGGTAAATGACGTAAATACTCTAGGACATATACAGGTTCAAACTAAGCTAGTTAAGTTGCATTGTGTCTGGCAAACAAAGCTAAATACTCTACAGGTACCTGATGGGCCAGGAACAGGATTCTCAAGTTATGAAGCAGCACTATGACAGACAGCGTTTTTAAAGACTTCTTCAAGTGTCGTCTGTCTCATTAACATAGGTTTATGTCTAAGCAATCTTTCTTTAACTGAGTAAACTGCCATAATCACTTGCTCACTGATAAATGCACATTGTTCAAGGCCAACAATTAACTGATCACACATTTTCACCATATTGTCTATGTGGATTTTTTCACCTTTGTTCACTATGTCATCATCATCATCACTATTATCTTCATGCTTATCTGTATTTAACACCATTTCAGTAATTACCCCATCACTCAAGGAATGCACAACAGGTGCATCATTGTCAATGTTCAGCATTTCTTCGATGTCAGCTTCCTCTAACTTATTTACACTTTTGTTCGATAACATTTTAGCGAAAGTTACAAGGTTTGATATTATCATCTTCTCATTAATGACACGAAATCCTTCAAAGTCTTGATCTGTAGGTTCATTTACATCGAACATCATTGCAGGCCAAAGTCTGTGCCAAGCATTGGTTAATGTTAATTTATCAACATCATTCCAAGCATTAGTAACTGCGTAAATTGCATCCTTAACATTGAACTCTTTCAGGAAGTCTTGGATCCCTACTCCTCTGTTGACTGCAGAAAGAATACAATTCAAAAAATAGTCTTTATACTTGCTCTTCATGGAGTATAAAATTCCTTGGTTACAAGGCTGTAATATAGATGTCACATTGGGGGGCAAGTAAATTGCGAAAACATCACTTTTCCAGACATCCCACCCTGCAAAAACTCATTTCAGGGAGGTAGCACCGTCAATTTGCAGGAGACTTCCGGGAGAGGTGGGATGTCTGCAACAGAGTAGCTCCTTAGAAGCTAGCCAGCTAGTTTAAATAACGTTAGCTATGCTAATGAACGAATGACACCTGTTAAACTCACCTCAACATGTCTTTTACAGTCTTAACCCACCATGGACAATAGAAAAGTCACTGTTGCAAACAGTGCAGCGAGCAACACTGTCATTATTTTTGACCCCTATTAGGCAGGGGTACACTTTAGTGTAGTCTGGGGTGACGTACATTTTATATTTTTTTTGGAACATTCTGCCACTCTGACTTTTTTTGGAACTCTCTCGCTCTTGCTCTTGCCCTCGCTCTCTCTCTATCGCGCGCACGCTCTCTCGCTCGTGGCCACTCTCACTCACGGTTGCTTTCTCGCTCTTGCTCTCGCTCTCTCTCTCGCACTTGCTTTCTCGCTCTCTCTCACGCGCGCGCTCTTGCGCTCTCTCTCTCTCGTGGTCGCTGTCACTCGCGCTCACTCTCTCGCGCTTGCTTTCTCGCTCTCACTCTCTCTCGCGCTTGCTTTCTCGCTCTCTCGCTCTCGTGCTCTCTCTCTCGTGTCGCTTTCTCTCACGCTTGCTTTCTTGCTCTTGCGCTCGCTCTCTCACTCTCTGTTGCGCGTTCTCTCACACTCGCTCTCAAAAAAATCAATTTCCGGGACATTGTATATAATTTGCGGGCATCAGGGAGCCACTATTAATTTGCGGGAGACTCCCGGAACTTCCGGGAGAGGTGGGATGTCTGCTTTTCACAAGAAGTTCGACAGGGGGGTGTGCGGAGCAGTTGTCCAGGAACAATAAAATTTTACAGTTTTTTTCCAGTCCAGCTTGCCTGCAATGAGCTCGTGCTGCTGGTACAAAGTGGTTATTGAACCAGTCAGAAAACATTTCTCAGGTTACCCATGCCTTCTTGTTTGCATAATAATGCACAGGTAAATTGCGTACACCTTTCAGACATCTCGGATGTTGGCTTTTTCCAATCACTGCCAATTTCACCTTGTGTGTGCCTGCTGCACTGGCACACCCAAGAATAGTTAACCTGTCCTTGGCATCTTTAAAACCTGTTGGTGCTCTCTCATCAGCCATTGTTAATGTTTTTCTAGGAACGTAGCGCCAGTACAAAGCTGTTTCATCAGCATTGTAAATTTGTTTAGGGCTAAGGTTTTCATCAGATATTATCTTGGCACATTCGTCAATGTAATTTTCAGCTGCTTCATGATCAGCAGAAGCTTTTTCAGCACAGACTTTCAAATATTTTACACCCTGACGCTTCTTAAATTTCTGCAGCCAACCCTCTGGGTATTGATACTCACCTTCAATGTTCAGTTCTTCATGGTATATTCTAGCTCGTTTCATGATCAACATGCCATTCAGCAGCATACGTTCACTTCTTCGTTGTCTAATCCACTCAATCAACACGCTGTCAAGATCTTCATTTTTTGCCCCATGCATTGTTTTCCTATTTTTCATTAGTTTATGGTCATCACTGTCACTATAAAACTTCAGTAACTTGTCTTTCTGTTTCTTTAAATCATATACAGTGCTAGTTCCAATGCCATATTCTTCAGTAAGATGCCGCACAGACACACCACAATCAAGCTTCTGCAATAACTCCACTTTCTGCATTATCAATAATGATAGATGCTTCCTTCTCTTTTTCTCATTGTTACCCTTAGGGGTATCTGCGGCTCTTTTTGACATTTTGGCAGTGAAATTAAACACAAAGTCAACAGTGAACACAAAATATCAGCGAACAGCAAATGCACATGTAACCAGTACAATGTGCTGAGCCACAACTGACATCTAGCTAGTGCTGCCACGTCACACCTGAGTGACGTCAGCTGTTGGCGAAATAAAAATCGGTTTTTGGAGCTTTTTGGATTTCAGAACTTCGGATAAGGGATTGTAGACCTGTACATCAACTCTGGCAGGGTTTGCAAGCCATTGCTTCCCACAAGGTGAAACCTAACATTGTGAATATCCATGGGTGCTTTAATCCCAGATGAACTCAACACGTTTTATGCATGCTTTGAATAGGAGAATAAAACCACACCCGTGCAAATCCCTGCAGCATCCGGTACACTGTGACCACTGTCTTGGAGCCCGACATCAGAACATCTTTCAAGAGGGTGAGCCCTGGCAAGGCGCCGGACCATGATGGTGTACATGTGCCAACCAACTGGTGTGCATGTTCAGGGACATCTTCAATCTCCACTGCTGCAGTGGAATGTTCCCACCGGCTTCAAAAGGGGCACAATCATCCCAGTGCCCAAGAAGAGCAGGGTGAGCAACCTCAACATCTACCACCCAGATGAACTCATATCTACTGTGATGAAGTACTTTAAGAGGTTGGTCATGGCTAGAATCAGTTCCTGCCTAAGCAAGGACCTGGACCCACTGTAATTTGCCTATCACCACAATAGGTCTACAATGGATTCAATCTCATTGGTTCTCCATTCAGTCTTGGATCACCTGAATAATAACAAAACCTATATCAGGCTGACATTTATTGATTATATCTGTAATACCCCGGTTAAGATTTCTACTGCTATGCTGTGAGGTATCTTATTTTAGCAGTTTTTTTGTTAAAGCAGTGTGTCCTGCTGGTAAACAACAGGAATTCTGCAGATACTGGAAATTCAAGCAACACACATAAAAGTTGCTGGTGAACGCAGCAGGCCAGGCAGTATCTCTAGGAAGAGGTACAGTCGACGTTTCAGGCCGAGACCCTTCGTCAGGACTAACTGAAGGAAGAGTGAGTAAGGGATTTGAAAGTTGGAGGGAGGGGGGGAGATCCAAAATGATAGGAGAAGACAGGAGGGGGAGGGATGGAGCCAAGAGCTGGACAGGTGATAGGCAAAAGGGATACGGGAGGATCATGGGACAGGAGGTCCGGGAAGAAATACAAGGGGAGGGGGCGGGGACCCAGAGGATGGGGAAGGGGTATAGTCAGAGGGACAGAGGGAGAAAAAGGAGAGTGAGAGAAAGAATGTGTGTATAAAAATAAGTAACAGATGGGGTACAAGGGGGAGGTGGGGCATTACCGGAAGTTAGAGAAGTCGATGTTCATGCCATCAGGTTGGAGGCTATCCAGACGGAATATAAGGTGTTGTTCCTCCAACCTGAGTGTGGCTTCATCTTTACAGTAGAGGAGGCCGTGGATAGACATGTCAGAATGGGAATGGGATGTGGAATTAAAATGTGTGGCCACTGGGAGATCCTGCTTTCTCTGGCAGACAGAGCGTAGGTGTTCAGCAAAGCGGTCTCCCAGTCTGCGGCAGGTCTCGCCAATATATAAAAGGCCACATTGGGAGCACCGGACGCAGAATATCACCCCAGCCAACTCACAGGTGAAGTGTTGCCTCACCTGGAAGGACTGTTTGGGGCCCTGAATGGTGGTAAGGGAGGAAGTGTAAGGGCATGTGTAGCACTTGTTCCGCTTACACGGATAAGTGCCAGGAGGGAGATCAGTGGGGAGGGATGGGGAGGACGAATGGACAAGGGAGTTGCGTAGGGAGCGATCTCTGCGGAATGCAGAGAGAGGGGGGGAGGGAAAGATGTGCTTAGTGGTGGGATCCCGTTGGAGGTGGCGGAAGTTACGGAGAATAATATGTTGGACCCGGAGGCTGGTGGGGTGGTAGGTGAGGGCCAGGGGAACCCTATTCCTAGTGGGGTGGCGGGAGGATGGAGTGAGAGCAGATGTACGTGAAATGGGGGAGATGCGTTTAAGAGCAGAGTTGATAGTGGAGGAAGGGAAGCCCCTTTCTTCAAAAAATGAAGACATCTCCCTCATCCTAGAATGAAAAGCCTCATCCTGAGAGCAGATGCGGCGGAGACGGAGGAATTGCGAGAAGGGGATGGTGTTTTTGCAAGAGAAAGGGTGAGAAGAGGAATAGTCCAGATAGCTGTGAGAGTAGTAGGCTTATAGTAGACATCAGTGGATAAGCTGTCTCCAGGGACAGAGACAGAAAGATCTAGAAAGGGGAGGGAGGTGTCGGAAATGGACCAGGTAAACTTGAGGGCAGGGTGAAAGTTGGAGGCAAAGTTAATAAAGTCAACGAGCTCTGCATGCGTGCAGGAAGCAGCGCCAATGCAGTCATTGCTACATCGGCCTGAAACGTCGACTGTACCTCTTCCTAGAGATGCTGCCTGGCCTGCTGTGTTCACCAGCAACTTTGATGTGTGCGTCCTGCTGGTAAGAGTGGTTTGGCTTTGACAAAAGACAAGGAGCCACGTTGTCCAACTTAGGAATGTTGTGTCAGCCAATCAGAAGTGGGGTGGCATGGAATGTTCTTGAGAGCTGGATGGGAAGAAGTTTCTGAACAACAGAAGTCTGGTTTGGTATCTTTTGACAGGAAGTGCGGAGAGAAGGTCAACAGGGAAGACACCTGGAGCATCTCCTTCGAAGGGGACATCCTATTGCAAGGAGTACTTTATGAGGCTGAGGATTCCAGGAAGGGAAATTCTACCTGTAGTTGATGAGGAGAGTTCAATGTCATAGGTAAAGCTACTCCCAGCTACTACAGAAATGAGCTCCAATGTTTATGTGCACATTTAAACTGGTTTACCCGGGGGCCGTGATCGAGTGGTCGGCGACTTGGGCCGGCTTCCCCACCGGACTTAGTCTGGTGAGGAGAGTGTGAGGACACCCAGCAGGACTAAAAAAAAACAAGACCGGACAAAAGGCGGATGAGCTCCTTGTGAGCCAACGGCTATCTTCCGTGGAAGAGATTAAAACCTCATCACGTATCTACGAATCGTATGCTGTGCACTTAATTAGAAGAGACATGATGAACTTGGGCGCTGCACCGTGTGCGTGGACCTGCCCAAGGCCTCCGTCTAAAGAAGGGCCGACCTCGAAGAAGCGGCCGCGGCTGGAGGCCGACACGGCCTCAGGCTCGAGTTTGTTGGGGGCAGCAGCAGGAGGTGCCAAGGCGGCCAGTGAGAAAAAACTGGAGGAGAGGCTGTACTCGGTGCTGTCGCAAGATCGAAGAAGATGGAGGTGCATAGCCGCCAACCCTGGATTCAGGATGGCACCCACTGACTGACTGACTGACTGGCCTGTTATGGGCCCCTTTATCTTTCTTTTTTTCTCTCTGTTAACTGTTTGATAAAGTTGAAAATTGGTAAATATACTTTCTCTATAATTTTATGTTGGTGTATGATCTGTCATTTCTGGGCTACAAATAACTATGTATGGGGCAGTATTTACACAGCATTCGTTCAAATTGAGGTTCCTTTAATCAGAGCAACCTGATGTTCCTGTTTGATTGAACCCTAAATCATACCAACCCTAGACTTGTGTTGCTTATGAAAGGTGACCTTCTCATTGTTGAGTCACGTGGCTGTTAACATCGTTGGCTAGAGAGCCAAGTTGGTGTACGAGCCCTGGTGAGAGGGTTGCATTTGTGGGTTGCTCGTGCCAGATTTCGGATGCTGTGTGAATGCTATTTAAGGATCAATTAAGCGGTTTATTTTGTGTTTTATTTGCATGTTTAAGCAGTGTTTAAACTTGTGTTTGGGGGAAGTGAGGTGTATTATAATTAATGCAGGCCTAATTTTTCAGAACCCTTTTCTCATTTTTACATACGTATCTTTTTTTAGTACTTATATCTGTTGTAAAGTTATAACATCATACAGCACAAAAACAGGCCCTTCGTCCCAACTGATCAGAATCAGGTTCATTATCTGCGGCATGTGTTGTGCAGTTTATTAACTTAGCAGCAGCAGTTCAATGCAATACATAATATAAAAGAACGGAGTAATAATAATTAAATCAATAAATCAATTACAGTATATGTATATTGAATAGATTAAAAATTGTGCAAAAACAGAAATAATATATATTTAGAAAATGAGGTAGTGTTCATGGGTTCAATGTCCATTTAGGAATCAGATGGCAGAGGGGAAGAAGCTGTTCCTGAATTGCTGAGTGTGTGCCTTCAGGCTTCTGTATCTCCTACCCAATGGTAACAATGAGAAAAGGGCATGCCCTGGGTGCTGGGGGTCCTTAATAACGGATGCTGCCTTTCCGAGAACCTGCTCCCTGAAGATGTCCTGGGTACTTTGTAGGCTAGTACCCAAGATGGAGCCGGCTAAATTTATGACCCTCTGCAGCTTCATTTGGTCCTGTGCAGTAGCCCCTCATACCAGGGGATCAGGGGAACGGAAAGGGAGTTCCGTGGATGAGAATGAGTTTTGCAGATGAAATGTTGCCTCTCAGTTACCAAGGTTTGAGTTCTCAGCATTCTTAAGTGGGAGAGTGAGCAGCCAGAGGTCATGGTCCATGTACTGTAGGTACCAATGAAATTGGCCGGAAGAGTGATGAGGTTCTGCAAAGTGACCTTCAGGAGGCTTGGTGCTAAGTTAAAGGATGGGACCTCCAGGGTTGAGATCTTAGGATTGCTACCAGTGCCACATGCTGGTGATGCCAGAAAGAGGAAGATCATAAGGCATGGCTAAGAAGTTGGTGTAGGAGGGAGGGCATCAGATTTTTTGAATCATTGGGCTCTTTTCCAGGGAAGGTTGGACCTATAGAGAAGAGACGGTTTGCACCTGAACTGAAGGGAGATAAATATCTTAGCACAGCAGTCCCCAACCACCGGGCCATGGGCCAGTACCGGGTCGCAAATCATGTGCTACCGAGCCACGAGGTAACGATATGATTTGGCAATATGAAACGATATGAGTCTGCTGCACCTTTCCTCATTCCCTGTCACACCCACAGTTGAACTTTAACGCATATGAGGTCATCAGTGACCCAAGACGTGCAAAGGAATGGGTCCGTGACCCTTTTGTGAATGTTTCCGGTGAATCATCCACGTCAGCGCGGGAAAAAGATGAACTCCTCAAGCTTGCAAATGATGGTGGGCTGAAAAGAATGTTTGACGTAACATCTCTGCCTGCATTCTGGATCAAAGTTGTTACGTACCCCGTAACTGGGTTGCCAAACCAGCAGAAATGGATCACTCAGTTGGAGTCTGGCTTACTAGAACTAAGGAAGTTTTATTAAAGAAACAAGCAACACAGTAATGCAACAGTTCAGCAATGATAACCACACATGTGCACAGAATTAAGATAACAGGATCAATCAAGCTCTATCGTTGTCTAGGGGTAAATGACCAAATTTCAAAGTGACACAAAAGTTCAGTCCAATTTAGTTCAGTTCGCAGTAATCGTTGCCATGGCGATGGACAACGTGGGGGGGAGAGAGAGAGAGAGAACGGGAACGACTGATCATTCAGAAACGGCTTCCACTCACAGACCGGCGATAATTGCTCACAAGCAGCTTTTGGGCAGGTCCTTGGTGATGTCACCTGAGGTCACGGACTGTGACCCCTCCTCCAGATGCGGTCGATCCTCTGCAGTGAACTCGGCACCCAAGCAAAGGCGGACACACACCGGGTTCCCGCTGATCGTACCTTTCCACCCTGTGCGTTGTCCGGTACTTCCCACCGACTCGTGAGAGGCGCACCGCTTCCAGGGTCTCGTTACCTCGGGTGTCGTGTGTGTCCTGCCTTAGCGAACCTGTTCCTTTTTATCCCCCTGCTGGGGTATCGCCTGTCCATCACTTCAAACAGTTCAGGGTTCAAAGGGGGAGCCGATCTTGGCAATACCCAGACTGATGACTCCTTCATTAACATCTCCACATGCTGCTTCATTGTTCCTTCATCTCCTTCCCCCCTGAGGACAGGTGGCAGACCAACTGCTGATCACACAGGACAGCTAACATCTTATCTATGTGTATTCGCGTCACACTTCCCCCCTTTAAGGATTTTTACCGGGAGGTAAAAATTACAAACATGAATATATTATTTGATACACGCACAAATATACATCTTTATCAGCTATTTGGCTAACACAGCAAGTTTGAAGTTGTCAACACCCTTGACAGACAGTCATCGCATTTTCTGTTCCTTTTACATGTGTTATTAATAATCCTTTAGACCAGGCTCCAACTCAGCAAACTTCATAGTGGCCAAAAACACTGATGAATTTCGATCAATGTAACCTCTCATTTGGTTTTGTCCCGGACCACAATAACAAGGGTCGTCCCATTCCGACTTAGTTTTCTCTCGCAAGGGCTTAGCAGGAGGGGGAGGGGTAGTGACCGCAGAGTTATTGTAAAACTTCCTACAGTACCCCACCATCTCCAAGAGCCTTCTGAGGGCCCTCTTGTCTGTCGGGGTTGGGAGGTCAGTGATAGCCTGCACTGTAGCTTGCATCGCTGCCAGCTGCCCCTGTGTTACCACAATTCCCAGGTAAGTGACCCTCGTGTGGCCGAATTCATTTTTTTCAAGGTTCACTATCAAGCTGGCTTCAGACAGCCGTATTAAATTGCCAATACACACCTCTGTGTTCATCAGCCCTTTAGTCACTGAATTACTTATTATATATGACTGTTGTTTGCTAGGCTGCCCTATTGTAACAGACATCACCCAACGTCCCAGTTCCCTGCATCGCCTCGGGACAATCAAGCACACGGGTGCGAGTCGTTTAATTACTTCTGCTAATGATTCGCTTTGTTCGAGGATTAAGGGAGAGGCCTTATCAGTAGACCTGGCCAAAACAATAGCCTTCTCCCATCTGATCGATCCCATACTAATCTTTTCAAAGTGGTTCTTTCCTCTTATCAGCGGGCCCCTAGCTTCATTGATTTCCACGCTAACACCGACTAGGGTTGTTAGCATATCAAAAGCCGGTGACCGTCTCAGTTCGCGTCGGTCATGATCAATAACATCCTTCCCCCTGGGCAGCCGGTAAACCTCTTTCATGATTCCACCAACTGTTTCCTCCAAGATGTCCACCGGGGGGTACCTCGTGGGCCATGTTAAAAACCTCACCCCCATAACTCTTTTGCACCACCCCCCACTCCTCATCTACGGGTACTGTACTTGATTTCCCTTTTTTCCTTAGCACTTCGTCCTCCACACAATAGCCTACTAGTTCCCTTGTTAAAGCTGTGTCAGAGAGAGCTGTCTCTGCCAAAACCATCAGCCCCTCGTCTCGCTCCCGCGTCTGCACAAATTCTTTCCTGGCTACTGCTACGTCTGCCCCAGCTCCCTCACTGCCTCTTGTCTCACGACACTCTTTCTTTCCATTTTCTACCCTCTTCTCGTACAAGGCTAGCAGAAACGTTTCAGCTAAATTCACCACCGCAGCCCCATGATGAACCTGTGAGTCCATGGGCGGGGCCTCACTGCTGGCAGGCCGACCTGTCAATCTCACGACTGGGAACACGATTCCCCCGGCGATGTCATTACCGAGCAAGACTTCCACGCCTTTCATCGGTAATTCGGACCTCACCCCGATCGTGACTAGTCCAGAGACCAGGTTACTTTGTAAGTGTATCTGGTGCAAAGGGACTGACTCTGTCCCTTCCCCAACACCTTTGACCTCTACCTCCCCAGTCTGGGTCTCTGAGCTAAACTCTAATACACTCTTCAGTATTAGTGACTGACACGCTCCCGTGTCTCTCCAGATCCGCACTGGAACTGGTTTTAACCCCTCCTTCACTGACACCAATCCGGCCGAGATAAACCTCTCGCGCCCTTCCTGAATTTTGGCAGACCTGACCGTCCCTAGCGGTTCGTTTAACAGCTCGATACAGCCATTCAAAATTTCCGCTTTTCCTTTCCCCGTCTCCTTCCTTGGGGCAAAGCACCTGGACGCAAAGTGTCCAGCTTTCCCACAATTATAACAGACGACCCCAGGAGACTTCCTGCCAGACTGCTCCCGGTCTACCTTATCCTTCTCACTAGTCCCCGGCTTACTTTCTGACTGTTCCGGCGGACTCTCCCCGCTGTCCTGACTACCCTTCTGGTAGCCTTTACTCGGGGCAACCTTCATTTTATGCGTTAGCAGTTAGCAGTTGCGGCTAACGTGGCTGCCTCTTTCTCATCGAGGTAGGGTCTCATACCCTCAGGGACACAACCTTTAAACTGCTCAATCAGGATCAGCTGTAGCAGTCTGTCATAATCCCCCTCTCCCCCTTTCGAGGCGCACCAATTCTCACAATATGTCTGCATCTCATGGGCAAACTCCAAATACGTGCGGTCCCACTGCTTCCTCGCATTCCGGAACCTCTGCCGGTATGCCTCCGGGACCAACTCATAAATCCTGAGGATGGCCTCTTTTACCACCTCATACCTCTGGGCATCTTCCGCGGACAAAGCGGAGTAAGCTTCTTGGGCTTTCCCTTTCAGTACACTCTGAAGTAAGACAACCCACTTATCCCTCGGCCAGTCCTGACTTATAGCCACTTTTTCGAAGTGGAGAAAGTACCGATCCACGTCGTATCGCCAAATGAGGGAACCAGCCTAACCTCCTGGGTCGCCCGGAACCCTCCACGTTGGTTCACGAGCCCCTGCTCTGCCCTTAACCTTAACTTCTCCAATTCGAATTCCCTTTCCCTCTGTTTCTCCTCTCTCTCCAACTGTCTGTCCCTCTCTTTCTCCTCTCTCTCCAACTGTCTGTCCCTCTCCTTCTCTTCTCGCTCCAACTGTCGTACCCGGAACTCGTGCTCGAATCTCAGTTTTTCAAGCTGACCTGTACTGCGTCTCCAGCAGGTTTTTCAATAGACACCACCCCCAGCTCGCCTTGGGGAAACACACCTTTAGATACATAGTGCTCTACAATAGCTCTGTGTATCTCCTCTCTCCTCATTGTCGACTTCACCTTAGCAAGATTCAACCATTTGGCCACAGCTACCAATTCCGATTTCCTGGCATCCTCTAGTGCCTCCAAGGTCGACGCCTTTATAAATCCCTCAGCCTCCATTTCTGCTGTTTGTCTTTTCTTTCTTTTGGGAATTTTAACCCAACCAATTTACTCCGTCCCAAATTTAGCGTTCAAAATCCCGGACGAGCCCCCACTTATGTTATGTACCCCGTAACTGGGTTGCCAAACCAGCAGAAATGGATCACTCAGTTGGAGTCTGGATTACTAGAACTAAGGAAGTTTTATTAAAGAAACAAGCAACACAGTAATCGAAAGGATAATAAATGCAACAGGTCAGCAATGATAAACACACATGTGCACAGAATTAAGATAACAGCATCAATCAAGCACTATCGTTGTCTAGGGGTAAATGACCAAATTTCAAAGTGACACAAAAGTTCAGTCCAATTTAGTTCAGTTCGCAGTAATCGTTGCCATGGCGATGGACAACGTGGGGGGGAGAGAGAGAGAACAGGAACGACTGATCATTCAGACACGGCTTCCACTCACAGACCGGCGATATGGCTCACAAGCAGCTTTTGGGCAGGTCCTTGGTGATGTCACCTGAGGTCACCAACTGTGACCCCTCCTCCAGATGCGGTTGATCCTCTGCAGTGAACTCGGCACCCAAGCAAAGGCGGACACACACC
This sequence comes from Mobula birostris, assembly GCF_030028105.1. NCBI lineage: Eukaryota > Metazoa > Chordata > Chondrichthyes > Myliobatiformes > Myliobatidae > Mobula > Mobula birostris. The sequence goes on from NC_092388.1 coordinate 32,341,839, forward strand.
GGGTTCCCGCTGATCGTACCTTTCCACCCTGTGCGTTGTCCGGTACTTCCCACCGACTCGTGAGAGGCGCACCGCTTCCAGGGTCTCGTTACCTTGGGTGTCGTGTGTGTCCTGCCTTAGCGAACCTGTCCCTTTTTATCCCCCTGCTGGGGTATTGCCTGTCCATCACTTCAAACAGTTCAGGGTTCAAAGGGGGAGCCGATCTTGGCAATACCCAGACTGATGGCTCCTTCATTAACATCTCCACATGCTGCTTCATTGTTCCTTATCTCTCCTTCCCCCCTGAGGACAGGTGGCAGACCAACTGCTGATCACACAGGACAGCTAACATCTTATCTATTTGTATTCTCGTCACAAAGTCAAGGCTGAATATCCTGAGATAGCCACAAAAGCACTGAAAACATTGCTTCCATTTCCAACATCATATCGCTGCGAAGCGGAGTTTTCTGCGATGAATGCAATGAAAACTAAATTGCGGAATAGACTGGACATGAGGAACCCCCTTTGAGTATTGCTGTCTCCCACCACCCCTCGATGGGACTGTGTTGTTGCAGGGAAACAAGACCAGGTCTCCCACTGATTCAGCGATATTGGTGTGTTGCAATGATTTTATATGTTCATACGGGGAAAATATGAAAATATGCGCTGTGTGTTTATTATCTAAACGTTACTTACAATGTTATGATGCTATTTACTTATAAGTGACTTATAATTCAGTGGTCCCAAACCTCCGGGCTGCGAAGCATGCAGCAGTGCAGCGGTGATCAGAATGCACCCAGCACATCTTTAAGAAAAAAGCTGAAATAAACAAGCAAATTGATTAGGTGCTGTCTGGCACGTAAATGTCGGCCCAGATCAGAGACGATTGCCAATTGCCAGGCGGCACCTAATCAATTAGCTTGTTTATTTCGGCTTTTTTCTTCCGATGTGCTGGGTGCGTTCGGACTACCGCTGCACTGCTGCATTCTTCAGGGCAATGTATCGTTCCAATGCCCGGAGGTTGGGAACCACTGTTATAATTGACTTACCACTACATTCATACGAGGAAAATATGTGCTATGTGTTTAATATTAACTTTGTTAGATAAACCCTTTTAGAAACAAAATTGAGTGTATTAGCCACTTATAAGTGACTTATCACCTATATTCCGGTCATAATTAACACCACCCCCACCCCCCAAGTCAGCCAGTCTGCAAGAATATTGTCAATATTAAACCAGTCCGCTGTGCCAAAAAGGTTGGGGACCCCTGTCTTAGCGGGAAGGCTTACTGCTACTGCACAGTGGGGGATGGAAAACAAAATTCCAGCACAGATAGTGCAGAGGTTGTGGAGACAGATGTTTTTAAGAACTAAGACAAAGTCAGAAATCAAAAGGTAGGTCTTTTGTGTGACTATGTTCTAAGCTGTGTATATTTCAATGCAAGATGCATTGTAGGAAAGGTAGATGAGCACAGGGCACGGATCAACACATAGAATTATGATATTGTAGCCATTAGTGAGACTTGGCTGTAGGAGGGACAGGACTAGCAGCTTGGTACTCTGGGGTTCTGTTGTCTTAGATGTGACAGAGCGGGAGGAATTAAAGGGAGAGGGGTGGCGTTACTAGTCAGGGAAAATTTCAAGGCAGTGCTCAGTCAGGACAGACTGGAGAACTCAACTAGTGAGGATTTATGGGTGGAACTGAGGAATAAGGAAGGTAGGACCATGTTAGTTAAGCTATATTACAGACCACTCAACAGTCCATTGGATTTAGGGAATCGCAGACTGGTTTAAGGAACATAAGGTTTTTATGATATGTGATCTTAACTTTCCACATAATGATTGGGACTCTCATACTGCAAAAGAATTAGATGGGATAGAGTTCATCAAATATGTTCAGGAAAGTTTCCTTAATCAGTACGTAGAAGTCCCATCGAGAGAATGTGCGATACTTGATCTGCTATTAGGGAATGAGATAGGCTAGGTGACTGAAGTTTGGGTAAGGGAACACTTAGCATCTAGTGATCATAATCCCATTAGTTTTAAAGAGATTATGGAAAGGTTAGTGGGAAAATTATTGGAAGGTATTCTAAGGGATTGGATATATGAGTATTTCGATAGCCAGGGAAAGGTCGTGTCTAACAAACCTTATAGAGTTTTTCAAGGAAGTTACCAGGAAAGTAAATGAAGGCAAAGCATTGGATGTTGGCTGAAAGGACTTTTGCAAGGAATCCGACAAGGTCCCACATGGGAGGTCGATCAAGAAGCACCAAAGGGATCTTGGGGTCCGAGTCCATAGGACACTCAAAGCTACTACACAGGTTGGCTCTGTGATTAAGAAGGCATACGGTGCATTCGCCTTCATCAATCATGGGATTGAGTTTAAAAGCCAAGAGGTAATGTTGCAGCTCTATAGGGCTCTGGCCAGACCCCACTGTGCTCAGTTCTGGTCACCTCACTGCAGGAAGGACATGGAAGCCATAGAAAGGGTGCAGAGGAAATTTACAAGGATGTTGCCTGGATTGGAGAGCATACCTTATGAGAACAGGTTGAGTGAACTCGGCCTTTTCTCCTTGGAGCGACGAAGGATGAGAGGTGACCTGACAGAGGTGTAGAAGATAATGAGAGGCATTGATCATGTGGATAGTCAGAGGTTTTTTCCCAGGGCTGAAGTGGCTAGCATGAGAGGGCACAGTTTTAAGGTGCTTGGAAGTAGGTACAGAGGAGATGTCAGGGGTAAGTCTTTAGCGCAGAGAGTGGTGAGTGCATGGAATAGGCTGCCGGTGGTGGTGGTGGAGGCGGAAACAATAGGGTCTTTTAAGAGACTCCTGGATGGCTACATGGAGCTTAGAAAAATAGAGGGCTATGGGTAAGCCTAGGTAGTTCTAAGGTAGGGACATGTTCGGCACAGCTTTGTGGGCTGAAGGGCCTGTATTGTGCTGGATGTTTCCTATAGTTCTATGTTTCTATGTCCCATCTCTCAGCATTCAAGATGAGGTAGAAAATTGGATTAGACATTGGCTTTGTGGGAGAAGCCAGCGAGTGATAGTGGATGTTTGCCTCTCTGACTGGAGGCCTGTGACTAGTAAAGTGCCACAAGGATCAGTTATTGCTTGTCATTTATATCAGTGATCTGGATGATAATGTGGTTAACTGGACCAGGTTTTTCCCACTGAGGTAGGGTGGGTCTACAACTAGAGGTCATGGGTTATGGGTGCAAGGCGAAAATGTTTAAGGGGAATATGAGCGGAAGCTTCTTCACTCAGAGGGTCATAAGAGTGTGGAATGAGCATGGTGAGTGTAAGCTCAATTTCACTCTTTAAGAGATGTTTGCATAGGTACGTGGATGGTAGGGGTATGGATGGCTATGGTCTGGGTGCCAGTCGATGGAACTAGGCAGTTGGAATGGTTCGGCATGGACTCGATGGGCCAAAGGGCCTGTTTCTGTGCCGTACTTCTCTATGAATCTATGATCCATACTGGCCAAGATACCCATCTAAGCTAGTCCTATTTCCCCTTGTTTGGCCCTCTATATCTTTCCTATTCATGAACCTGTCCAAGTACCTTTGAAAGGTTGTTTATACAGTTGCCTCAGCCTCTTCCTCAGGTAGCTCACTTCACACGTGGACCACCCTCTGAATGAAAAAGTTGCCCCTGAACCTCCTGTTAAATCTTCCCCCTCTCTTCTTAAACCCTCTAATCCTTGATTCCCCAACTCTGGGAAAAAAAAACTGAATGCATTCACCTTAACAATGCCCCTCATGATTTTATGCATCTCTATAAGAACACCCCCCAATCTCCTATACTCCAACAAATAAAGTCTCTGCAACACACATCAAAGTTGCTGGTGAACGCAGCAGGCCAGGCAGCATCGGTAGGAAGAGGTGCAGTCGACGTTTCAGGCCGAGACCCTTCGTCAGGACTAGTTTAAACATAGGTCGGAAAGGATTGAACAAGGGGTGATAAAACCGTGTCAAGGTATGCAGAAATGAGTTCGGTGGGGCAGGAGCAAGCTGAGACAATAGGTCAGCCAGGACAGGCAGGTTTGTGGATCTTGGGTAGGAGGTAGAAACGGGAAGTGCGGGGTGTGGGAACTATAAGGTTGGTAGCAGTGGATGGGAGATCCCCTGAGCGGATAAAGTCGGTGATGGTGTGGGAGACAATGGCCTGGTGCTCCTTAGTGGGGTCACGATCAAGGGGTAAATAAGAGGAGGTATCCGCGAGTTGTCGCTGTGCCTCGGCAAGGTAGAGGTCAGTACACCAGACTACAACAGCACCCCCCTTATCGGCGGGTTTAATAATAAGGTTAGGATTAGTGCGGAGGGAGTGGAGAGCAGAGCGTTCCGAAGGAGTGAGGTTGGAATGGGGACAAGGTGCGGTGAAGTCGAGACGATTGATGTCCCGTCGGCAGTTAGCGATGAAGAGATCCAGAGCAGGCAGGAGACCAGAGCGGGGTGTCCATGAAGAAGAGGAGGGTTGAAGACGGGAGAAGGGGTCATCGGTGGGGGTGAAAGAGTCCTTGCCGAAGAAGTAGGCTCGGAGACAGAGACAGCAGAAGAAAAGTTCTCTGCCTGCTAACAACCTTCCCTCAAATTCTGGCAACATACTCATAAATCCTTTCAGCATTCTTTCCAGCTTAATGGTACTTCTCCAATAGTGTGGTCACCAAAACTGAACACAATATTCCAAATTCAGCCTGTTGTATCTTATTTGATCAGCAATGTCTATTGCATTGTTAGCAGTCCCTTATGCAACCTGTCTATGCTTTGAGTGCATTCATGCCATTTCTTCTCATAGAGTTTGTTGTTGCTTATGTTTACAGAACTACCTATTGTGACCTTTATACCTGAATCATTGGTTAAATCATACAAAGAGAACTGAGTCAAAATGCAAAGATAGGCAATTTAACCAGCCCAGAAATAACTTACCTGAGAGATATTGCACTTGATTACTTCTTAGAGCAATAAACTTAATTATGATTATCATCGTCTTATAAATCAATAGAAACTTTCAACACTTTATATAGCTGGATTCAATCTGACTTGCTGACTAGCATTAAGAGGTTTTAAGAGGTACACCTATTCTTCCTCTGGAGCAAGAAGTTAAATTGCTGTCACAGCTGGACACAATTTCAACATGCAATTAGCATTTATGTATCTGGGTTTCTAAATAAAATTGCAAAATTATGTCGCAGTTGTAATTACCGAAGGTCACCAGGTGAAGTAAGAGAATTCTAGACAGTTACTGAATCACAAAAGACCATAAGTTATAGGAGCAGAATTAGGCCATTTGGCCCATCGCGTTTGCTCTGCCATTTCATCATGGCTGATCCAAATTTCCCTCTCAGCCCCAGTCTCCTGTCTTCTCTCCATATCACTTCATGCTCTGACTAATCAAGAATCTATCAACCGCTACCTTAAGTATACTCAATGACTTGGCCTTTACAGCTGCCTGTGGCAATGAATTCCACAGATTCACCATTCTCTGGCTGAAGAAATTCCTCCCTCTCTCTGTTCTAAAAGGACACCTTTCTATTCTGAGACTGTGTCCTCTGGTCTTAGACTCCCCCACCACAGGAAATATCATCTCCTATCACCTCTATCAAGCCCTTTCAAGGTTCAATAAGTTTCAATGAGGTTGTCCCTCATTCTTCTGAATTCCAGTGAGTAGAGGCCCAGAGCCATCAAGCGCACCTCATATGACAAGGCTTTCAATGCTGGAATAATTTTTGTGAACCTCCTTTGAACTCTTTGCAATCTCAGCACTTCCTTTCTTAGATAAGGGGCCAAACACTGCTCATAATACTCCAAATGAGGTCTTACCAGTGCCTTATAAAGCCTCAGCATTACATATTGCCTTTATATTCTAGTCCACTGAAAATGAATGCTAACATCACATTTGCCTTACTCACCACAGACTGAACCTGCAAACTAACCTTCAGGGAATCTTGCACAAGCTCTCCCAAGTCCCTTTGCACTTCAGATTTTTGAATTTTCTCTCCATTTAGAAAATAGTCTGTGCTTCTATTTCTTCTGTTGAAGTGCAACAAAAAAAGGTTAGGAGGAAGATGCAGCAAGTAGTTACGAAGAAGTGTGGTATATTGGACTTTATGTTGGAGTTTAGAATTTCAGTAGAAACTGTATAATTATACAGATACAAGTGAATCCACACTTGGATTATTGAAGTCAGAGAGTTGTATGGTGCAGAAATAGTCTCTTCTGCCCACCATATTCATGCCCACCCTTTTTGCCATTCCTCACTAATCTGTACAGAGTTTTGTTTCTCTTATTTAAGTAAAACATATAATGGCATAGGGATCAATGCAAAAGAAATCCACTAGGCTAATTCCTGGGATGAGAGTGTTGTCCTGTTGTGGGCTGCCGAAGAGATTAGATCCACATTCTTTGGAGTTCAGAAGAATTAGGAAATTTATAAGAATAATCTTAACATATAAATTTACAGAGTAAACTTTAAGATGTTTCCAGTAATGGGAGAATCTTAAATGAGGGGGCAGTCTTTTAAAACTTGAGGTGGGTAGGATCGTTGCAAAGTGTGAAAACTGAGGTCAGCAGAATCTTTGCAGAGTGTGAAAACTGAAGTGGTGAGGTTGTACTTCTCACAGAACGTGTTGAATCTCTGGAATTTCTTATACCCCCAGTGGTTTATGGAGGCCCAGTGACTGAGTGTATTCAGTGAGGAAGTAGAAAAGTTCTTGAAGTTCCAGAAATTAAGGAACAGGTGTGTTCAGAAGAAGCAGCATAATCAGAAAGTACAAAGTATAAAGTATAGTAGTCATTGATACAATTAGCTATCAACATAGTAGCTATTAACATAACAGGAGAACCAGTCTTCAAAGTAAACTATTCATATGTAAATGAAAGCAGTAATGAAACAGACACCATTGTGTGCTAAGTGTTCAGGCTCGGAAAGAGAAGAACAGTTTCTTCTGTTGACACTTGAACAACATACTTATTATGTTCTGAAGAAGGGTTTGGACCCAAAATATTGACTGTTTATTCATTTCTGGTCACAGAAAAAGACAGCATAGAAACGGGAACTTTGCCCCATCTAGTCCATGCCAAACCATTTAATCTGTCTACTCTCATCGACCTACAGCGGGACCATTGCCAACCATACCCTTACCATCCACATCCCTACCCAAACTTCTTTTAAATGCTGAAATTGAGCTCACATGCATCACTTGGGTTGGCAGCTCACACCACACTCTCTTGACCACCTTGGTGAAGAACCTTCCCCCATGTTACCCTCAAACTTTTCACCCATCACCCTTAACCCATGACCTCTGATTGTAGTCACACCCAACATCATTGGAAAAAGCCTGCTTGCAATTACCCTATCTATACCCTTCATAATTTTGTACACCTCTATCAAATCTCTCTTCAATCTTTTATATTCTAAGGAATAAAGTCCTAACCTATTCAACCTTTCTTTATGTCACAGTTCCTCCAGACCCAGCAACATCTTTGTAAATTTCCTCTGTACTCTTTCAACTTTATTTACATCTTTTTCTGTAGGTAGGTGGCCCAAACTGCACACAATACTCCAAATTTGGCCTCATCAATGTCTTACACAACTTCAACATAACATCCCATCCCCTATCACAAACACAAGAAAATCTGCAGATGCTGGAAATCCAAGCAACACACACAAAGTGCTGGAGAACTCAGCAGGCCAGGCAGCATCTATGGAAAAGAGTACAGTCGATGTTTCTGGACAAAACTCTTCGGCAGGACTGGAGAAAGAACTGAGGGGTAATTTCAAAGGTGGGGGGAGGGGAGAGAGAAACACAGGTGATAGGTGAAACCTGGAGGGGGAGGGATGAAGTAAAGAGCTGGGAATTTGATTAGTGAAAGAGACAGAAAGCCATGGAAAAAAGAAAAGGGGGTGTACACCAGAGGGAGGCGATGGGTGGGAAAGGAGATAGGGTGAGAGAGGGAAAAGAGGATGGGAAATAGTGAAGGAGGGGGTTAGGGGGGTTGGGGGACATTACTGGAAGTTTGAGAAATTGATGTTCATGTCATCAGGTTGGAAGCTACCCAAACGGTGTTGTTCCTGCAACCTCATTGTGGCCTCATCACGACAGTGGATAATGGACATATTGGAATGGGACTGGGATGTGGAACTAAAATGGGTGGCCACTGGGAGATCCTGCTTTCTCTAGTGGACAGAGCATAAGTGCTCGGTGAAGCAGTCTCCCAATCTACATTGGATCTCACCGATATATAGGAGGCCACACCGGGAGCACCGACTGCTGGAACAACATCTTATATTCCATTTGGATAGCCTCCAAACTGATGACATAAACATCAATTTCTCAAACTTCCGGTACTGTTCCCCAAACCCCTTCTTTCACCATTTCCCATCCTCTTTTCCCCCTCTCACCTTGTCTCCTTGCCTGCCCATTGCCTCCCACTGGTGCTCCTTCCACCTTTTCTTTCTTCCATGGCCTTCTGTCTATTTCACCAATCAACTTCCCAGCTCTTTAATTCATTCTTCCTCCTCCAGGTTTCACCTATTACCTGGTGTTTCTCTCTCCCCTCTCCTCACCTTTTAAATCTACTCCTCAGCTTTTTTCTCCAGTCCGGCTGAAGGGTTTCAACCCAAAATGTCGACTGTACTTTTTTCCTAGATGTTGCCTGGCCTGCTGAGTTCCTCCGCATTTTGTGTATGTTGATCACATCCCCTGTAATCAATACATTGATTAATGAAAGCCAATGTACCAAAACCTTTCTTTACTACATTATCTACCTGTGACGGCACTTTCAATGAATTATGGACCTTTATTCACAGATCCCTTTGTTCTACCGCAGTCCTCAGAGCCATAAGACTATTAGACCATAAGACATAGGAGCAGAATTAGGCTATTTGGCCCATCGAGTCTGCTCCACCATTCAATTATGGCTGACCCTTTTCTCCCTTCCTCAGCCTCATTTCCTGACCTTCTCCCCGCAACTTTTGTTGCTCTGTCCAATCAAGAACCTTTCAAGTTCTACCTTAAATACACCCAATGTCCTGGCCTCCACAGCTGCCTGTAGTAATAAATTCCACAAATTCACCACCCTTTGGCTAAAGTAAATTCTCCACATCTATGTTTTAAGTGGATGCCCCTCTATCCTGAGCCTGTGCCCTCTTGTCCTAGACTCCCCCACCATGGGAAACATCCTTTCATCATCTACCAATCAGCTAATGCTCTAACCATGCCAGTACCTTTCCTATAATTCTATAGGTTCTTAACTTGGTAAGCAGCCTCATGTGTGGCACCTTGTCAAAGGGTCTTCCAAAAGTCCAAATATACAACATCCACTACATCTCCTTTATCTATCCTTCTTGTAATCTCCTCAAAGAATTCCGACAGATTTGTCAGGCAAGATTTTCCTTTCAGGAAACCATGCTGACTTTGTCCTATCTTGTCCTGTGTCACAAGTACTCCATAACCTCATCCTTAACCGCTCTACCACTCACTGTGTAAGACCTACCTTGGTTGGTCCTACCAAAGAGGACTTTTATGCATTAAATTTCATCTGCCATTTTTCAGCCCATTTCTCCAGCTGGTCCAGACCTCACTACAAGCATTGATAGCTTTCCTTGCTGTCCACTACACCTACAATCTTGGACTCATCCATAAATTTGCTGATAGAGTTAAGCACATTATCATCCAGTTTGTTAATGTAGATTACAAACAACAATGGACCCAGCACCAGCACTCCATTAGTCCCAGGCCACCACTCAGAGAGGCAAAATCTACCACCACTCTCTGCCGTCTCCCACAAAGCCAATGTCTAATCCAGTTTAATACCTCATCTTGAATGCCGAGCGACTGAACCTTCTTCAACAACCTCCCATGTGGGACCATGTCAAGTGCCTTGCTAAAGTCCACGTAGCCAACATTCATTGTCTTGCCTTCATCCACCTTTCTTGTAACATCTCAAAAAACTCTGTAAGATTGGTTAGACATGAACTGCCACTCATGAAGCCATGCTGACTATCCTTAATCAGTCCATGTCTATTCAAATATTTATATATCTGGTTTCTTAGAATACCTTCTAATAATCATCCCGCAATTGACTCAGTCTCACTGGCCTATAATTTTATGGTTTATTTTTAAAGCCTTTTTTTAAGTAGCAGAACAACATTGGCTGTCCTCTCATACTCTGGTACCTCACCTGCCACTAAGGATGACCTAAGTACCTCTCCAAGGGCCCAGGCAATTTCTGCACTTGCTTCCCTCAGGGCCCAAGGTATTTATCCACCCTAATTTGCCTCAGGACAGAAAACGCCTCCTCCTCTGCAATCTACATAAGGTCCATGAAGTTGATGACATCCTGCCTCACTCTATAGACTCTGTGTCCACCACCTGAATAAATTCAAGTGCAAAAGCTCTGTTTAAGATCTCCCCCAGCTCTTTTGGCTCCATGCGTAGGTGACAACTCTGATCTTCCGGAGGAACAATTATGTCCCTTGTAACCATTTTGCACTTAAAATGTCTGTCGAATCACTTAGGATTCTCCTTCAAGTTGTCTGCTAGGACAACACCATTTCTTCTTTTAGCATTCCTGATTTCTTCCCATTTTAATTCAACTCCCATTTCCATTCCCATTCCAATATGTCTATTGATGGCCTCCTCCACTGTTGTGATGAGGTCACACTTAGATTGGAGGAACAACACCTTATATTCCATTTGGGTAGCCTCCAACCTGGTGGCATGAACATCAATTTCTCAAACGTCTGGTAATGCCCCCACCCCCCCGCCACCTTCACCATTTCTCATTCCCTTTTCCCTCTCTCACCTTATCTCCTTGCCTGCCCATCACCTCCCTCTGGTGCTTCTGGCCTTTTCCTTCCTCCATGGCCTTCTGTCTCTTTCACCAATCAACTTCCAGGCTCTTTACTTCATCATTAACCCTCCAGGTTTCACCTATAACCTGGTGTTTCTCTCTCCTATCGCCCCACATTTTAAGTCTTGTCTTCAGCTTTTTACTCAAGTCCTGCTGAAAGGTTTCAACCCGAAACGCCAACTGTGCACTTTTCCTAGATACTGCCTGACCTGCTGAGCTCCTCCAGCATTTTGTATGTGTTGCTCAGATTTCCAGCGTCTGCAGATTTTCTCTTGTTTCTTCCTTTAAGTGTTCTCTTAGATCTATTATACTACATAAGCACCCCATTTGTTCCTACCTGTCTATACCTGCTATATACTTCCTTCATTTGCTTAACCAGGGCCTCAATATCTTACAAGAGCCAAGGTTCCCTACACATATTATCGTTATCTGAGAGGAATATACTATACTCTCAATATTGCACTTCCTCTTATCAAGAAGATCTTTGCCAGAAGGTGTCCTGTCCCAATCCACACTTGCCATATCCTTTCCGATACCGTCAAAATTGGCCCTTCTTCAATTTAGAATCTTAACCTGTGGACCAAACCTTTCATTTTGCATACTTACAAACACAACAAAATCAGCAGGTGCTGGAAATCCAAAGCAACACATACAAAATTCTGGTGGAACTCAGCAAGTCAGGCAGTATCCATGGAAAAGAGCACTTTGTGTACGTTGCTTTTTACATATTTACTTTGAGACTAATGGCATTGTGATCACTTGATGCAAAATGTTCTCCTACACAAACTTCTGTCACTTGTCTTGTCTCATATTCCAATAGCAGATCAAGTATCATACACTCTCTCATTGGGACTTCTACATACTGATTAAGGAAGCTTTCCTGAACACATTTGACAAACTCTACCCCATCTAGTCCTTTTACAATATGGAAGTCCCAGTCAATATGTAGAAAGTTAAAATCGCTTACTATACTATAACTAGGTAATGATAGAGACCTGGAAGATTATAAGGCTAGCAGGAAGGAGCTTAAGAATGAAATTAGGAAAGCCAGAAGGGGCCATGAGAAGGTCTTGGCGGACAGAATTAAGGAAAACCCCAAGGCATTCTACAAGTATGTGAAGAGCAAAAGGATAAGACGTGAGAGAATAGGACCAATGAAGTGTGACAGTGGAAAAATGTGTATGGAACCAAAGGAGATGGCAGAGGTACTTAATGAATACTTTGCTTCAGTATACACTATGGAAAATTGATCATAGGGATGACTTGCTGTGGACTGAAAAGCTTGAGCATGTAGATATTAAGGAAGAGGATGTGCTAGAACTTTTGGAAAGCATCAATTTGGATAAGTCACTGGGACCAGACAGGATGTACCCTAGGCTACTGTGGGAAGTGAGGGAGGAGACTGCTGAGCCTCTGGCGATGATCTTTGCATCATCAATGAGGACGGGAGAGGTGCTGGAGGATTGGAGGGTTGCGGATGTTGTTTCGTTATTCAAGAAAGAGAGTAGGGATAGCCCAGGAAATTATAGACCAGTGAGTCTTACTTGGTAAGTTGATGGAGAAGATCCTAAGAGGCAGGATTTATGAGCACTTGGAGAGGCATAATATGATTAGGAATAGTCAACATGGCTTTGTCAAAGGCAGGTCGTGCCTTACGAGTATGACTGAATTTTTTGAAGATGTGACTAAACACATTGATGGAGGTAAAGCCATAGATGTAGTGTATATGGATTTTAGCAAGGCATTTGATAAGGTACCCTATGCAAGGCTTATTGAGAAAGTAAGGAGGCATGGGATCCAAGGGGATATTCCTTTGTGGATCCAGAATTGGCTTGCCCACAGAAGGCAAAGAGTGGTTGTAGATGGACCATATTCTGCATGGAGGCCTGTGACCAGTGGTGTGCCTCAGGGATCTATTCTGGGACCCCAACTCTTTGTGATTTTTATAAATGATCTAGATGAGGAAGTGGAGGGATGGGTTAGTAAATTTGCTGATGACACAAAGGTTGGGGTGTTGTGGATAGTGTGGAGGACTGTCAGAGATTACAGTGGGACATTAATAGGATGCAAAACTGGGCTGAGAAGTGGCAGATGGAGTTCAACCCAGATAAGTGTGAGGTGGTTCATTTTGGTAGGTCAAATATGATGGCAGAATATAGCATTAATGGCAAGAATCTCGGCAGTGTGGAGGATCAGAGGGATCTTGGAGTCCAAGTCTATAGGACACTTAAAGCTGCTATGCAGGTTGACTCTGTGATTAAGAAGGCATATGGTGCATTGGCCTTCATCAATCATGGGATTGTGTTTAAGAGCTGAGAGGTAATGTTGTAGCTATATAGGACCCTGGTCAGACCCCACTTGGAGTACTGTGCTCAATTCTGGTCACCTTACCACAGGAAGGATGTGGAAACCATAGAAAAGATGCAGAGGAGATTTACAAGGATGTTGCCTGGATTGGGAAGCATGTCTTATGAGAATAGGTTGAGTGAACTCAGCTTTTTCTCCTTGGAGCAATGGAGGATGAGAGGTGACCTGATAAAGGTGTAGAAGATAATGAGAGGCATTGATCGTGTGGATAGTCAGAGGCTTTTTCCCAGAGTTGAAATGGCTAGCACGAGAGGGCATAGTTTTAAGGTGCTTGGAAGTAGGTACAGAGGAGATGTCAGAGGTAAGTTTTTTTACGCAGAGAATGGTGAGTGCGTGGAATGGGCTGCTGGCGGCGGTGGTGGGGGTGGATACGATAGGGTCTTTTAAGAGACTCCCGGATGGGTACATGGAGCTTAGAAAAATGGAGGACTATGGGTAAGCCTAGGTAGTTCTAAGGTAAGGACATGTTCGGCACAGCTTTGTGGGCCAAAGGGCCTGTATTGTGCTGTAGGTTTTCTATGTTTCTATAACAATTGTATGTCTCTTGCGACAGTTTGCGATTTGCCTGAAAATTTGTTCCTGTGAATCCATCAGACTGTTGGGTGGCCTGTAATATAGCTCCCTTAACATAGTCATACATTTCTTATTTCTCAGTTCCACCCATAATGCCTCACTAGCCAAGTTCTCCAGCCTGTCCTGAATGAGCACTGCCATGACATTTTCATTGACTATTAATGCCACCACTCATCCTTTAACCCTTCCCACTCTTTCATGTGTAAAACAACTGAAGCCCCAGAAAATTGAGATGCCAGTCCTATTCCTCCTGCAGCCAAGTCTCACTAATGTCTACAATATCATAATTCCAGGTGTCTAACCATGCCCTGAGCTCATCTGCCTTTCCTATGATACCCTTACAGTGAACTATACACAGCTCCGAAAATTAGTCCCACTATGCTCACCCTTTTGACTTTGTCTGAGGTTTTAACATCTGTCACTCCAACCTCTCCACTATCTGTACTGGAAATCTGATTCCCATGCTCATGCAACTTTACTTTAATCCCCTCCCCGACTCCATACAGCATCAACAAATGGTCCTGCTGTGATATTAGCCCCCTTCCATCTCAGCTGCAAACTGTCTATTCTGTGCAGGTCCCACCTTCCCTGGAAAGGGAGCCCAATGATCCAAAAATCTTATGCCCTCCCTCCTACACCAACTCCTTAGACACGTATTAAACTGTATAATCTTCTACTTCTTGCCTCACTAGCACATGGCATAGGTAGTAATCCTGAGATCACAACCCTGAAGATCCTGCCCCTTGACTTTGCACCTAACTCCTTCAAATCCCTTTGCAGAACCTCGTCACTTATCCTACCCATGTCATTGGTACCTAAATGGACTACGACCTATAGCTGTTCACCCTCCTTCTTGGGATTACTGAGGACTCAATCCGAGATGTCCCCGAGGGGCCGTGGCCACTGCCTTACTTTAATTTGCTCTTGCACACAAGAGGCAACATACCATCCAGGAATATCGTTCTTGTCCACAGAACCTCCTTTCAGTTCCCCTGACAAGTAAGTCCCCTATCTCCACAGCGTGCCTCTTCTCACCGCTCTCCTTCTGAGTAGCAAAGTCAGATTCAATGCCAGAGACCTGGCCTTCGTCTGTTAGGTCATCTCTACCAACAGTATCCAAAGAGGTATACCTGTTGATGATAGGAATCCCCACAAGAGTATTGTGCACTGGCCATTTAACCCCTTTCCCCCTCCTGACTGTCACCCAGTTTCCTGGGTCCAGCATCTTGGGTGTAACTGCTTCGCTATATGTCCTAACTATCACCCCCCTCAGCCTCCTGAATGATCTGGAGTTCATTTGGTTCCAGCTCCAACTCCTTAATGCAGATTGTTAGAAGCTGCAGCTGGATGCACTTCTCAGAGGTGTAGTCGTCAGGGACACTGGAGGACTCCCTGCCTTTGCACGTCCTGCAAGAGGAGCTTTCATCTATCTTACCTGGCATCTCTACTGTTTGAATTGAGCAACTATAAAAAAGGAAGGACAATAAACTGCGGAGGTGTGAGGTAGGGGAAGGATATCTACCTACAGCTTTTTTGCCTTCTCTCCCTGAAACCTCTCATCAAAAAGATCTAAAGCCTAAAAATTCTCCTCTCTCACTCTGATCTCTCCTTACTTTAGTTTGATCTTGCTAATCAATCCCGAATGCAGTAGGCTGCTGCTCAAAGCACCAGACTGCCACGAGTTGCTGCCTTTTCTACTCAGTCGGTGAACCTGAGTGAGCTATGTCATCTCAGGCTTCTGATCTCCAATCTGCTACTGATAAAAGCTCCAAACTGCCGCGAGTCGTTGCCTTTTCTACTCAATCAGCAAACCCAAGCGAGCTACGTCGAACCTGAGTGAACTATGATATGCAGTATATTCATTGAATTTACTCTGAAGAATGGTAGAAAAATATATCTGACATAAATTCTGGTCCTTTACCCAGCGAGCCTGATGTAAGTTGAGTTGACAGGTCTGTTAAATGAATGAGAGGTTCTGGTAGTCAGTCCAGATCAGGCAGGGCTCAATGTTCCCATCAACTAATGTCTTCATTCCTCTATGGTTCATTTAATGGTGAGTCTCCTACTTCATAACGGCTACAGAGCCCAAAAGTATGGTTTTCTTCCATTGCCCTCTCTTCTGTTCTGTTTCTGTCTCTGTCTCTCTGTCTCTGTATATCTCGGTCCGTCTGTCTGTCTGTCTCTCTGCTTCCTTTCTTAAAATGATCTTTAATCACAATTAGCTGCCAGACAGCTCTTGTTCCAACTATTTAATTCTTTGATCATTACAAAGCATCCTTTGAATTCACCATTCAAGTATCTGAAACATGACTAGATAGGCTCAGGTACAAGGGACTATTGGAATATTTGATGAAAGTGAAGATTACGCATTCCTGTCAATGTTTTACAGAACAACGTCATTAACACAGTTTAACAAGCATATAACATGTTAGCAAGGAATTAAATTAACTTATGTGCCATGTAGAGTAGACAAGGTAAGAGAGGTAAATTTCATTCCCTAAAGAGGCATCAATAAACCAAATGGCTTGCCACGACAATCTGTAGGTTCATGGTCAATACTGACGATACTCGCTTTCTATTTCAAGTACAAAGCTGCCTTGAGAGAATTTGAAAGCATGTCTCCAAATTCAAAGTTCAGATTAACTTTATTATCAAAGTGCTGTACATGTACGTCACCACATACTACCCTGAGATTCATTTTGTTTCAGGCATTCACAGTAGAACAAAGAAACACAATAGAAGCTACACATAAACAAAGACCGACAAGCAAACAATGTGCAAAAACAAGACAATCTGTGCAAAAACAAAAAAAATAACAATAGTAAATAAGCATATAAATAAATAAGTAGTACTGAGAACTGTGGACTCGGTTCAGAGTTGAAGTGAGTGAAGTTATCCACAGTGGTTCAGGAGCCTGATGGCTGAAGAGAAATAACTATGAGTTACCCTGATGGTGAGGGACCTAAGGCTCCTGAACCACCTTTCCAATAGCAGCAGAGAGAAGAAAGCCTGGCCCGGATGGTGGGGTTCTTGATGATGGATACTTCCTCCCTGTGACTTGTAGATGTGCTCAATGGTGGAGAGAGCTTTGCCTGTGATGGCCTGGGCTGTATCCACTACTTTTTTTAGGCTTATTATCCAGATCTCCAGGTGACCCAAAAAATAACATAAACTACAGCTTCTGATAAGCTGTGAGGTTGTGCAAATGAAAAACATGGCTTCGTATAAATGTATTGAAATGATCAGATGATAATAATTATTCCTACTTCCTATATATTTACTGCATTTTTGTTGCCTGTGATCTGTTAATACAATTTAAATTTAAAAAGGGTAGATTTCCTTGCAGTTAAAAAAGTGGACTATAAAATTTTAAAAAAGGAGGGGACTTGAATGCTTTGCAATCATTACAGAATCAAATAAATCTAAATTGATACAAAATCTGTAATTGTATCTCAGAACTGTAATCTTCCAAGTGATAAAATGCATTAATAATTATCAAATTTTACTAGGACGGCCAAACATTCTGCTAACACATCAGTTTGCAGAAGATACACCTACAGATGCTGGTGCTAAAGGTTCCCTATAAAAGCACATAGTTAACAACAGCACCTTCCACTTTATTCAGACATCCCTCTGCCACTCTGTTCCCATTGTGAGCTGGTGTCTCAAACCCATCATGCCAAGGTTCCAACTCTCAAAACTCGTTTTGCCAAATCCTGGTCTGGAAGATAGAATTCCGACCTATGAGGAACTCGAGAGGAGAGAAATAGAAGAGGTGGACGATCGACCCAAATGGGACAACAAAGCTCAGTATTTGTTAACATGTGTTGGTTTTTGCGTGGGATTAGGAAATGTGTGGCGATTCCCCTATCTTTGTCAAAGCCACGGAGGAGGTATGTAACAAAACAGTTGTTAATCATCAACTGATATAAAGAAGCAAAAATAAATTCTACAATTCTTACTGTGAATATGTATTATTAAGTGGAAATTAGAGTACAATGTGATATTTATCTTAAAGAACAGAATGGGTGGAAGGATAAGTGAATGCAAGCTAGAGTACTTCTTGAACGAAGTGTGAAGACCAATAATTTTTCCGAACGAAAATAAGTCTTTGCTGGACTTTGTTAATAAGAGCATTAATATCAGGTAGCCTGTGGATTTCAATGTTGCAAAGACGTGCTTCAGTGGAAATTCATCTTGTAAAAGGCAAGTGTCAGGTTGGGCTGTAATTGTTCAAATTAATTGAAGGAACGCCATGTAATTTGATCATTTTCTAATGCATTTATTTTCATTTATTTTCCTTCAGTGTTTACATACTGCCACCAGCAGCTTAGTTTTTGTAAAGTGCTATTTGATTACAAATAAAGAATGAATTAGGCTAGCACCATTGTATTGGGTAATGTGATTCTCAGTAAGAGGGCACTATAAACGTAGAATCACAGAAGTAGGCCATTCAGCCCTTCGAGCATCTTCTGCTATTCAATGTGATCATAGCAGATTCAATACCATATTTCCAATTTCTATCCATACCTTTGAATTCAATTCATATGAAGAAATCTACGTACTTAAACCTATTCAATGACCTGGCCTCGCTGCCTTGTTTGTGACCTCTGGTTCTGTACACCCCAGACAGTGGCAACATTCTCACTGTATCTAGTTTGTCAGTTACTGTTAGAATTTCAGTGGGAAGGATATAGGATTAGTTGACCCTCTCTCTCTTCTTAGGGATATCCCGCAATCCCAGGAATCAGTCTGGTGAATCTCTAGTATCCACGTGAGTGGTAGAATCAAAGTAGAAATGATGACAGTGTGAGAAGAATTTTAAAATGGGATTAATGTAGGACTAGTGCTCACACATGATAAATTTCTAGTCAAGCTGCAGTGGCCAAGGGGCTGGCTGCTGGATATCTCTTATTTTGAAGAACAGGTATGGGAGCATTAAATTCAATAATATCTCTGCTAGCTCAAGAGTGTGAACAGTGTCTTTTTCATTTTTATAAGTTCCTGTGTTTAAAGCACTAATTCTGCATATTATCATATTAGTTGATGCAACATAAAACACATTGGTACTTACTAATCAACACACAAGAATAAGAATGAATGTGGAATGAAGTAGTGAAAATATAGGTTAGATTAAATTTCTGTTGTAAAGAGTATGATTCAGAGGTAGGCTCTGAAAGATGTGAGCAACACTTCAACTTCCCAGAATGTAAAATAAAAGATGATGCAAGTAAAACACTTACATTTGCATCATTGTGCATGTAATATAATATGTAATATGTCATATAAATTACCTTTATAAATAGATATCTGTCATCTAGCATAATTATTATTGAGATATTTTAGGATCGCAGAAGTAGGCCAGTACAGAGGTTTAAAAAATGTATAACTTAGCTGCTGCAGCTGTGCACCATGAATGGAATAAAAAATTCCTCTGAAAGATGATTAAGTAGTATCTGTAGGAAAATTCAGTATTTCTCATATGGGATGTAGCACACAGACATTGTTAGGTGATGTCTTTAGCCCTAATGACCTGAGGAAAACTCAGTAGGGAGAAGCTGAAATTTCTCTGGTTAGAGAAAGTTTGAGGAGATGTTCATAATCCAGGCTATTTAATCCTAGAATCAAAAAGATCATACACAGGAGGGTGTTCTGTCCATCAAACCTGTATTGATTCCAGCTAACACAATGCCAACAATCTCTTTCCCTATAGCTTTGTAGATCATTCTGTTCAAAAGATAACTCAGAATAAGTCAGTTACCAACAATGTCAATTCTCAGATGGAGAGGAACGTAGACAAAGGAAAATAACTTGAAATTGATAGAAGTTTATTCCATAAACAAACAGGGAAATATAAAGAACACAGAAAAAAACATTGTCTCTGAATAAAAGACACATTGTGATGTAATGCATCTTCAGGTAAGAGATGATTATGTTGACCAATTTCTAAATAATCAGAACCAGGTTTAATGACAGGGATAATATCTCAGTTATTTTGAAATGGAGGAGCAGACTCGATGAGCTGAATAGCCTAATTCTACTCTTAAGTCTTATGGTCCTATGGTCTATCACTGACATATGCATGTCATGAAATTTGTTGTTTTGCTGCAGCAGTACAGTGAAATACATAAAAGCTATAAATTGCAATAAAATATGTATAAAAGTTAGTTAAGTGGGCAGAAAGAGAGCAAAAAATAGTCAGGTAGTATTCATGGGTTGATTCATCAGCCATTCAGAATTCTGACGGCAGAGGGGAAGAAGCTGCTCCTAAAATGTTGAGTATGTGCCTTCAGGTACTTGTACCTCCTCCCTGAGGGTAGCAATGAGAAGAGGGCATGTCCTGGGTGATGGGGTCCTTAGTAACGGACGTCATCTTTCTTAAGCCATCACCTTTTGAAGATGTTCTTGATGTTGGAGAGCCAATTGCCCGTGATGGAGCTTGCTGGGCTGTCAACTTTCTTCATCTTTTTCCAGCCCTGTGCAGTGGCCCCTCCATACCAGACAGTGATGTAACCAGTTAGAATGCTCTCCATTGTACATCTGCAGTGATTTGCTAGTGTCTTTGGTGACATAACAAAATCTCCTCAAACTCCCAGTAAATACTTCTCTGAGATAAAAAAAGATTCTTATAGAATCCCGCTATTTTTTCCTTCCCTGTTTTACACTGTTACAAATAATGACATTTGTACTGGTGCATTTTCTTTGTGGGACTCATAATTTATTTTTGAGGTAAAAATAAATAGACATGCTTCTATAATTGAAACCACATCCATCTTTGAAAAGTAGTTAATAAACGTCAATGGATATATTAAAAAGAGTCTGTCAAATCAGGAGGTGCAACTTTCTAAACATTGGAGTATGTGTAAATGTGTGTGTAGGCTGGGGAACACGTTGTTTTCTAATACCTGTTTTTAAGGCAATGGATATACTGCTAACTTGGGTTTAGTTGCTCATGTTCAAAATTCATAACCATTAAGCCAATAAATATTACTTAAAATCCTGCAAGCAGACTGTGATGATTCTATAGAATAAACATATTAGTCCTTCTGTTTGTATTTCCGCCCCTTCTTCTGGTTGGTTTAAGAGTAAAATTACCTTAAAGAGCTATTTTCTACATAACAAATTGGTATCACATCCTTTCTATTTTTCCCCCTTTCTTCCTGATACACCACACTCACATTAGATTTTAGAACCAAAATAGATTTTTTTGAAGAGCTGTTTGCTTTATTATTTGTCAGTAAATTATTAACTCACCTGATCATAAAACAGTCCCAAGTAGCATTATATAATGTATTAGTGTGTTGTAAACAGCTCCCATCTGTCTGAATATTGCCACAACTGCAATTTCAAATTATTTCAAGAGAGCTGCGTTTTCAACAATGTGCAGGAAACATACTTTAAACAGATTGATAATCCTAGGATCTAATGATTCTCCCAAAGAGTAACAAGTGGGATTGGAAGGAGAGAGTCTTTTAATCCACCTCCAGGTTTCCACTATTCTGTCCAATTAGTTGCTTTGCTTTGAGAAAAAATATATTGTATATGTAAAATGTTATTTGCCTTAAAAAATCAATACTAGCTGTCCTTACCTGTTCCTGCATCTCAAAATTCTTGCTAATTTAGTCTGTTTTCATTTATTAATTCCTGGGATGCAGTCATCACTGACAAAATCTGTTTTCAATGTCCATCTTCATCCACCCTGGGGAAAACTATTCAGAATTGAATTAGAAACATATGGCGAATTTCTATCCCTTTTTTTTTCAGCTCTTCAAAGGGAATACTGCTTTGTTGTAAAAATAATATTCAGGGCAGCTTTTGAGCCAGAATGAATAGTGTAGAAAGTTGCCGTAGGACATTGACAAGATGCAGATCTGGGCTAGAAGTGGCAGATGGGAAAACGGAGGACTATGTAGGAGGATAGGATTAGATTGTTTAGAGTTATAAACTGTGCTAAATGGCCTATACTGTGCTGTGCTGTCTATGCTCTATGAAAGCAAAGACTACTTATTCTTCCACATAGACTGGGATATTAACCAAGAGATTTCCATCAGTTTCTTATCCAAGTGAATTGCACTGCGTAACTTGATAAATATGTAATGGTTTATGCATGTCACGGTGAACCTTGACTAGCATTTTATTGATTTTGTATCAAAGTCTATCATGATTTCAGGGGGCAGCAGAACAAGGTCAAGGTTAAGAAAAACAATTAACTGTTTAGTCACCAACTTTAGAATTGCAAATGCTCAAAACTGGATAATGAAACCAAAAGGTGGCCGATGTACAAAGCAACTGAAAAGAGGAAAAAGTAATATTTAGCAGCATTTTGGTCCCATAAAGAGTTTTTTTGAGGCTAAGAGAGATTCCTTGAGTATAAATCAGGATTTTAGATTCCAATCACTCTGAGGAAGTCTCTGGTCAAATAAGAGAAATGAGCTCAAATCTCATCACAGATAACCAAGGAACGTAAGTTCTGATAGCTCATGATTTAAGTCTGGAACTGAAGCATTAATGAAAGTATAGTATTTTTGTAAAACCATCTGCTTCACTGTTGTCCCTTAGGAAAATAACATGCAACGCTTGTCCAGTCTTTCCTATTTGTGACTCCAGGTTTCTAAACAGTCCTCTGAAAAAGGCTCAGTTAATTTCTCAGCTTTAGGATTGGTAGAGGTACGTATGTGGGGAAGCCCACACTCCTTTGAAAGAAAATACTTGTCATAGAACCATGTCAGTTGAATAACCCATATTGTACAAGGGGAGAAATGAGAAAGCCCCTTCAAACTGCATGCATAGGTACTTTTAATCTCCACTTGGCAGAATCTGTGCGTAACTCAAATATGAATGCTTTGAGATAGTTCACTTATTCTGCACTAAGTATTAGTCTAGTCTGCGAATGAGAAGTTCTTTGGTCCAAAGCAAAATCAGAATCAGAAGCCGATGCTCTAATATTTCAGAAAACATTTTGAGCTGTCCTTTTTGTTAATTTGAGTCATATTCTTTCTCTATTTTAGCCTCCATTGATAGTTATAATTCCCCTACTTGCACATCTTGCATTAAAATATACAGAAGTAAAGATCTGTATAAAAACTGTTAATTTACCTGATGTCCACTTTAAACTACAAAACTCTTTCTTTAAAGCAAATATCTAATTTAACTGATAATTGTAAAGAAAGCTATCTATTTTTCTGGTGCACTTTAGAATGCTGGTGACCTTTCAAACTGTGAAGGGAACAAATGCTTATTATCTCTCTAAGTGCATGTGCTTTGGATGTTTTATGAATATTAGTTGTCAACTAATGTTAAAAAAATTTAATGAGAAACTGAGGGTGGTGTTCAATGCCAGATTTTAGTGTTCTGATGAGTTACAAAATGCACATCAACAATGTGTGTAACTGAATAATTTAGTGAATGATTGATGAATTCATTTCCAAATCAGATACAGAAGATGAACAATAAAGAAAGGAGAACATTTGGATTAGGAAAGAAAGTTGAAAGAGAGAGGAAAGAATGACTTCAGCAATAATTAAAAGTAATGAGTTTCTTTTCAATGTCAGCAAGGTAAATTGGTTTTAAAATAGAACATGCTTTCTCTCTGTATTTCAACTTTTACCAATCTCCTCTGGAGCAATTTTCCCAACACAATCAGCGATCACCTTTAATCAGGTAGCAGCTTCTTTCAATGTGCTACTCACAGATTTGAGAACATTACAGGATAATGGTTATTATTTTCAACCAGTACTGTACTGAGAGCATGTGTGACCTATTGAAATTTAAATATTAGAGTTATTTTAAAGCAGTGAAAATATCTTAACCCAACATGTCAATGGGCATGAAGGTGCTAGTGGGAAGCAGGCCCTCTAGATGTTTTGCTTGAGACCAGGTGCTTTGCGCAGCCAACTCCAACAGATGGACGGCCCGAGCAGTGGATGCCTTCAGCATGGTTTCAGCAGTGCATCAGACAGCCACACCCAGTGGAATTAGCACAAAGATCAAGTGTGGTGCTGGGTGAATCAAGCATAGTCTTATTCAGCTTTATACACTCTATTTATCTAGCCATTCAGGGACTCGGGCTATATTATTGTTTTCCTTTGTGACTGTTTTTCTGAAATCATAACCATATGTGCTATTTGCAGTGTGCTGTGTACTGTTGGTAATCTGTTTTGCAATTTGGTCCCAGAGGAATGCTGTTTCATTTGGATAGATTCATATATGGTTGAATGATGATTAGACTTGAATTTGAACTAGTAAGTAATTAGTCGTTCATTTATCAATTAGCAGAGTATTCTATTTTTATCTACTCGTGAGGTGTGTGCATTATTGTAAGTTTAAATAGTATTTTGTTCTATTGCTGTGATCTTAAAGTTAATCCCACAGAACTGTTTGGTAAAGAGGGACAAAGAGACAGCAATATATTCAAGGTGTTGTGTAATTTGGAGGACCGCTTGAATGGAGTTGGCCCTCTTCATCTTCCAGCTGATAAATTTTAAAGACTATTGTCAAGGAAGCTTTGACAAATTGCTGCTGTAAATATGAAAAGTATCTATTGCTTCTGAGTGCTAATTGATTTCTGGAAGTAACATTTTCTTCAGCTTGGAGATAGTCTGGAGATAATTAAACATAGAAACATAGAAAATAGGTGCAGGAGTAGGCCATTCAGCCCTTCCAGCCTGCACTGCCATTCGGTATGATCATGGCTGATCATCCAACTCAGAACCCTGTAACAGCCTTCCCTCCATATCCCCTGATCCCTTTAGCCACAAGGGCCATATCTAACTCCCTCTTAAATATAGCCAATGAACTGGCCTCAACTGTTTTCTGTGGCAGAGAATTCCACAGATTCACCACTCTCTGTGTGAAGAAGTTTTTCCTAATTTCGGTCCTAAAAGCCTTTCCCTTTATCCTCAAATGGTGACCCCTCGTTCTGGACTTCCCCAACATTGGGAACAATCTTCTTGCATCTAGCCTGTCCAATCCTTTTAGGATTTTATACGTTTCAATAAGATCCCCCCCTCAATCTTCTAAATTCCAACGAGTATAAGCCTAGTTCATCCAGTCTTTCATCATATGAAAGTCCTGCCATCCCAGGAATCAATCTGGTGAACCTTCTTTGTACTCCCTCTATGGCAAGGATATCTTTCCTCAGATTAGGGGACCAAAACTACACACAGTACTCCAGGTGTGGTCTCACCAAGGCCTTGTACAACTACAGTAGTACCTCCCTGCTCCTGTACTCGAATTCTCTTGCTATAATTAGGCATTATAATCACAAATTATGTCAATTGGCCTAAGTCTTCACTTCAAGTGTTCAACAAAATATGAGACTATGTTTCCACCTATGTTGTTAGTCAATATGTATCTAGATAAGGAACATATAGGAATTACAAACCAGTCTATTTTCTATGGTTGTAAATTTGAGTAATCCCTTATCATGTGAATGAGCTGTGATTGGGCGCTGATATGCTGGATTATGTTCTGACCCCTCAGCTAAGGGATTTTGGATTTGGCTCAAGTGACGTTTATATATTCAAAGTCTTCTGTATGGACAGTAAGGATCCATGCACAAGCTACAGTCAGTGGCCATCTTATTAGGTACACCTGTACGGCTGTTCGTTGATGCAAATATCTAATCAGCCAATCGTGGCAGCAGCTCAAAGCATAAAAGTATGCAGACCTGCTCGAAAGGTTCCGTTGTTGTTCAGACCAAACGTTAGAATGGGAAAGCAATGTGATCTGGGTGACTTTGCCCATGGAATGATTGATGGTGTCAGAGGGGTGGTTTGATTAACCCAGAAACTCCTGATCTCCTGGGAGTTTCATGCACAACTGTCTCTTAGCGTTTACAGAGAATAGAGCAAAGAACAAAAACACGTCTAGAGAGCGGAAGTCCTGTGGATGAAAACACCTTGTTAAATGAGAGAGGTCATAGGAGAATGGGCAGACAGGTTCAAGCTGCCAGGAAGGTGGCAGTAACTCAGATAGCCACACGTAACAACAGTGGTGTGCAGGAGAGTATTTCTGAATGCACAGCACTTTGAACCCTGAAGCGGATGGGCTGCAGCAGCAGAAGACGATGAGCATACACTCAGAGGCCACTTTATTAGGCACAAGAGGTATCGAATAAAGTGCCAACTGAGTGTATTTGAGGAGTCAACCCAGTCAATAAAAATGTGGGCCTTCATTATTAAACAACTCCAAATCTGTCTCCACTCAGCCATTTTCTTGCTCAGGAAGGTTTGTGTGAAATGTCGGCTGATGAACAAGTGGATTTTCTTCCCATGGTAAAAAAGGAGAAGATTTTGTGCATAGACTAAATTTGCCACTCTGATACGGAAGTTTATAAATCCGGATGCTTGAAATGAGATGTTATCCATTCCCTGCCCCCCAGGTATTTCTAATGAACCCAGAAGTGTTAAGGAGGATTGATAAGAACACTCATGTTCCATTATTGCATCAATGCATTTTTCATCTTTGCCAGGCGCATTCATGATTCCATTCCTCATCCTCTTGGTGCTCGAGGGTATCCCGCTGTTGCATCTGGAGTTTGCGATGGGACAGCGATTGCGGAAAGGCAGTGTTGGGGTCTGGAGTTCTGTCCATCCTTACCTTAAAGGAGTGGGTAAGTCATTAGCGTTCCGATTTTCAATGCAGTAACATGATTGAAAAGATGAACATGTCCGGATTTGAACATTGTTCTATAACTTCCTTTTGCATGTACATGTAAAAACCAAAACAAAAGTCGAAGAAGAAGATGTACCTGAAATTTTTTAAAAATTCATCAGACCTGGTAGCATCTGTAAGGAGAGAAATAGAGTTTACACAACAGGTTGATGAACTTTCATTAGTTGGGAAAAATTAGTTGTCAATATTTCTAAATGAACCAGTACACAATTCATCAATTACAATAAAAATAATCTGTTAGAGCAGGGATTCCCAACATGGGGTCCATGGATCGCTTGCTTAATAGTATTAGTCCATGGCATAAAAAAGGTTGGGAACCCTTGTAAAGGATTCAAAGGTTCATTTATTATCAAAGTACAGTATACAATTCTGAGATTCTTCTTCTCCAGGTAGCCATGAAACCAAGAAAAAAATTGGTAATATGTTCATCAACTCTCAAACCCTCCTCCCTTGTATGAAATGCAACTAAACATCGGTGCCCAAATCACCCCCTCCCTGCACAAAACAAAACTGGACATAACACAACAAGAAAACAACCCCCAAACCCACCCCCCCACATGAAATGCAAAAAGAACAGCGGCCTCTAAATCCCCCTCTGCCTGCACAAAGAAACTAACAAAAAAAAACCTGCCCTTCTCAAAAAAAAATGAGAAAGAACAGGTGAGAACACAGAATATAAAAAATTATAAGACTGAAAAAAAGTCCATAGACCATAGTTCAAATACATATCCCTATCTACACCCATAAACGCAGAAAAATCTTGATAATGTCCTCTGGGCACAGTGACAGGCCACATAGGCTCCCCTCTCCAGCGGCAGAGCAATCCCGCCAGCAAGCAGCCGGCGCTCACCCTCCGCATTCGCTTCGACGTTTCAGTCTCCTTTGCTGCTTTAATCGGTGAACAGTGGAAGCTTCAATCGGTGAAATAGAGTCAAACATTGGCTCATGACCCCCGCAGTCTCCTCGGCTCAGTTCTTTAACTTAGATATTACACTGATGTACAAATACATTATTGCCTTTGTTGGCTTTGCAGTATTTATATCATTTATATTGACTCTTGTTTTTTTTTAGGTATAGCATCAATGTTGGTTTCATTCCTGGTGGGTTTATATTACAACAGCATAATTGCATTGGTTATGTGGTACATCTTTAATTCATTTCAAGAGCCACTACCTTGGAGCCATTGCCCAATGGCAGAAAACGGTACAGGTATAGATGACTTTTGCCTACTATTTGCAATATCCTTACTCAATCCACAACAAAACATACTTGCCGACTGATATAATGGCGTCAACCTGCTTGCCTGATTCTCAAGACAAGCAAGGATATTATTGCAGCACACTGATTTCAGGAATAGTACTATTTTTATTCATGTTTTGATAGGATTTGTGGATGAATGTGCCAGGAGCTCTTCAGTAGATTATTTTTGGTACAGAGAATCATTAAACATTTCAACCAGCATTGATGATTCAGGCACAATCCAATGGTGGCTACTGCTCAGTCTTATCTGTGCTTGGTCTGTCCTATATGTATGCACAATCAGAGGCATTGAAACAACTGGCAAGGTACAGTACCAATTCATTTTACCTATTGTACAATTTTCACTCCAATCCTTAGGAGACAGTATAACTTTCCTCATACTCAGAATTATCTTTCAGAATATTTATTGACAGAATGCTGTATTTGAGATTTGTATTTACTGATATGTTCTGTAACATCAAATGGTATTATGAATCTAAGTGATTAAAATGTGATAAATGTACATATGAACATTTTGTTCTATAGCTTGATTACAATAACTGCAGCTTAAAATGTGGACCGAGCAATGTATGGTTTCAATGTATAATAGAACAGACATTATGTCAAAGAGAATGTGTAAAGTGACTAGATTTCTCGAGACAGAGGTTCCCAATATGGGATCTACAGACTCCTTGGTTAATGGTATTGGTCCATGGCATAAAAAGGTTGAGAACCACTGCTCTAATACAATGGATTTAATCTTCTCTCTTTTCTTGCAGGCTGTATATATTACTTCTACTATGCCTTATCTGATACTTACAATCTTCTTGATACGGGGCCTGACATTAAAAGGATCTGTTGATGGAATAAAATTTCTCTTTACACCAGATGTAAGTATTTATTGCTTTTTCTCTCAGTTATGTGAGATTTTGTTAAGTCAGTAATTTCTATTCTGATACTTATTACCGAAAAGAAAAATAGAAATGGTAACTTTGACCCTCAAAAATGCATACAGTAGTTTGAAGTTGGAATGGAAGATAATTTTTTTTTAAGTTCTCAAAGCTTACCCCAACAAAGACAATGTTAAAGCTGACTACAACAAGACAATGTTAAAAGCCAGTTTGACACCAGAGTCACATAAAAGCCAAAATATCAAATTTTCTTCCTGAGAATGATTAGTGAACCATTTAGGATTGTTGTGACAATCCAGCAGCACCAAGGCTACCATTTGTTAAATGATAACTTTTTTGCATTGAATACATATTCACAATTGGTGAATTAAGATGATTATTAATCCAATACATAATCTATACATCATTGTGATGTGGATTTAGATAGTTTCCGAATCAGATTTCCTTATATGATGTGAGATTTGTTTTTTGTTTATTATTAGTTCAATAATATTCTCCTACACTAACTGGACATGAATTCTAGGTTATTGTTTGTCCACCAACATAACCTAACATCACTTCCAAGACTCCCATTGATAGGAAATGGCACCTTTCAAAGTGTTTCCATTGGTTGTATGACCTTGTCCTTTGATGTCCTTCGAAGATGTATTGCCTTCCCATTTGTGCATCCTACTAAAGCCACCTGTGTTATTTTCTGCCCTTCTCATTGCTCAGATTCCCAAATATGTGACATTTCCAGAAGATGATCCCAATATCAATAAAGCCAAACAAACATATGTTTTGCAAGAAATAAAATTCTGCTGTTTAAAATCGCCTAGTATAAATCCAAAAATTTCCCATTTTGGTAAAAATAATTAGGCATCCCTCTCTTTGATTTCAAGGTGAACGAGTTGTCAAATCCAACCACCTGGTTGGATGCTGGAGCCCAAGTATTTTATTCTTTCTCCTTGGCTTTCGGTGGACTTATATCCTTCTCCAGTTATAATTCTGTTCAGTAAGTAGTACCTAATGTGAATTCCCAAGTGGCAAAGAAACTACAATCTAGTTCTATTAAAACAAATTAATATTGAATGACTGACTATATAACTCTTTTCCTCAGCAACAACTGTGAGCAAGATGCTGTGCTTATCTCCATCATTAACGGTTTCACATCAGTATATGCAGCCACAGTAATATATTCCATTATTGGCTTCCGAGCAACAGAGCAATTTGATGCCTGTTTTGATAGGTAAGTTGTCTGGAATATTGCCGCTTTTTAGCACAGATCTTAATTTTGCAATATTACATCACAATTCAAATGATTGAGCAATTCAAATATTTTACATTAAAAATCTTCAAATCCACGGATGTATTTGAAAAAAAGTATAGTTATACTTCCAACATTTATTATATAATGCTACTTGAGACTGTGCAAATCAACTTTTCATGCTTTTATTGTGTCTTTCTTTTTCATTGTATATTTTTGTATATGCTTGAAAGGTGTACATTAATGGTAGGATTTGCAGGGCAAAACTTGACATGCCCCACTTTTACCTTTGGAAAAGTGTTTAGGGAGCCCTTTTACACAAATCACAGCTGCCTGACTGGTGAAAGTCTTAATCACTAGTGATTTCCAGGAGGTTGACCTGTTGAGAGTGATTTTTGGGTTTAGAACACATACATTTATCAATTGACCTTGGCTACCAGTCTTCAAATCTGAATATGTATTGTGGGTTTAATTTGGAGTGCAGCTCTGAACAATGGGTTCCTAAAAGCTGTGAATCAATGCCATTTAAAATTCATTTGGATGTCTGTGGTGTGGGTGCCAATCAAGAGGTGTGAAGGTTGTATGTGGTTTCAAAGAAATATGGAATTGTCTTTTGATGTTTGGCACATAAATTATCAAGCACCATGTTGGGCCAGCATGGCATCTTGACTGAAAGCATCTCCATACGATGCCTGCTGTACCATGTTTTGTCGAATAAAGAAGCTGCTTTGTATCTACCAGTAATTTTCTCTGGTGAATTCATTCACACAACAACAGACCCATCAGCAGTGAAGGACTAGCCATCTATGTCCCAATCTGGAAGGTGCAAACCCTGGGTCAGTACTTGGATAGTGTGACGTTCCTATGCACCTTCTGCTCCCGTCTTTCTATTCAGTAAAGGTGCCAGTGACAATCTCATTCCAAGAATAAAAATAATCATTGGATGGAAGAGGAAAATGCAATCAAATTTTCAATGCAGGTCAAGCGGTCCGAAGTAAATTCACAAATAGATGTTTGGTCTACAGAAAGACAGAGTTGTTGCAGTGCAGCCTGAGTATAGGCCATGTTGGAACCGCAGTGCATTTGTATTTGAATAAATAGATGCTTAAAGAAGCAAACGAGCTGCTGATAAAACAGGTTGCGTTGTCCTTGCTCTTGAACTCCTTCACTAGTGAACTACGTACTCAACCAGGCAAGTAAAGAGCATTCCATTCCACCACTGAGTTCATTCTCGTTGGTGTCGGTGAATCCTTGGAGAAATGGGTGACTAAAGATTGGGAGGTTGTGTGCTGAACTCCCAACTCCTCCCCTGTTACAGTGGTGATAGTAATTTTCTGCCTTGTCTTGCTGAGTTTGTGACCATTGGTAATCTAAGAATTGCCGAATTATGAGATTCAGCAATAGAAATCCCTACAAGTTTTGTTAAAGTGGTTCCAACAAGAAGCCTCTCTTCTTGGAAAAAGTCACTGTGTCATGACTTTCACTTCCCAATCAGGCACTCCCCTCTTTTCTCTGTTATTCATCCCTTTCCTTCTCCCTTTTCTCCCTTCCCTCTTGATATGAAGAGAGGACCTCCCTCTCCGTATGAGGAGATCAGTTTTGGCACTGATTTGATTCCCAGAGTGCAGTGTACAAACAATGAGACAGCTGTCCGCTCAGAAAGCAAGTACTATCGCTGAAGCTGCAGGCCAAGCTCTATTGCTTGTAAACAGGAGGGAACCACAAAAACAAGGTCTCCATTTCACGTTTGTTTATTTGTTGATCCAGAAATTGGCATGAGGGCACTGCAGTCGCATAGCGGTTAGCACGACACTATTACAGCGCGGCACATCAGAATTCAGAGTTCAATTCTGGTCGGGTCTGTAAGGAGTTTCTACTTTCACCCCATGACTGAGTGGGTTTCCTCCAGGTGCTTCAATTTTCTCCCAAAGTCCAAAGACTTACTGGTTAGTAGGTTAATTGGTCATTATAAATTGTCCTGTGATGAGGTTAGTGTTAAGTAAATGGGTTGCTGGGCGGTACAGTGTGTTGGACCAGAAGGACCTGTTCCATTCTTAGCTCTGAATAAATAACTAAAACACAGCAACTGTTAGGAGGACTAAAGGTGGATGAACTCGATTTCTGGGATACTAGGTATTACAAAAGAAGTGTGCAACTTTGTTTATTGATTAAAACATATATTTCTTGTCTTTTTGCAGAAACGTCATGAGTTTGACCAATGCTTTTGATCTACCAGAGCAAAATTTGACCCATGCAAACTATGAAGAAATGCTTCACTACTTAAACAGCACTAATCCAGCAAAGGTCGCCTCTTTGGGCTTGAAAACCTGTGACCTGCAGGCATTGCTGAGCCAGGTACACCTCCTTTGTTTCGACCCTGTTTGTTGAATTGTGCAGGCAGTTAATAAATTCGTGTCCTCCAAACTGACAGGTGGGTCCAGGGCCTCTTTGAAAAGGTTTACCATTTGCTGTGGGAAGGTTCGCCACTCAGCATTGGCTTTTAGAGTCACAGAGCCATAGAACAGTACAGCACAGAAACAGGCCCTTCAGCCCATCTAGTCCTTGCCAAACTATTATTCTGCTTATTCCCATTGAACTACACCCAGAACATTGCACTCCATATCCCTCTCATCCATGTACTTATCCAAACTTCTCATAAAAGTTGAAATTGAACCCACATCCACCACTTATGCTGGTAGCTCGTTCCACACTCTCAGCACCTGAGTGAAGAAGAGACCCCCTAAACATTTCACCTTTCACCCTTACCCCATGACCTCTAGCTCTAGTCTCACCCAACCTCAGTGGAAGAAGCCTGCTTTCACTCACTGTGGGCAGTAGGGTAGTGTAGCGGTTAGCACAACATTATTACAGCTCGGCACTTTGGTGGTTGAAGTTCAATTCTGACGTCACCTGTAAGGAGTCTGTACATGCTCCCCGTGGAAAGCATGGGTTTTCTCCGGGTCCTCGGGTTTCCTTTCACAGTATCGGATAGTAGTTTAATTGGTTGTTGTAAATTGTCCCAAGCTTAGGCTAGGGTTGAATTGGGGTTGTTGGGTGGTGCAGCTGGAAGGGCTGGAAGAGCCTATTCAGCAGCGTATCTCTAAAGAATATACCCTACCTATACCCCTCTTCTTCCTCCTCCGGACACCATTCCCCTCATGCCATGGTAGGGTCTCTTTTCATTCATCAGCATGACAGATGGTGTTTTATCATTCTCTTCCTAAAAGAACCTGCAACATAAAATAACAATCATGTACAGGTTCATATCCATATAGAGTTCCAAGTATACGTGAATTATTAGCTATCCAGCATTAATTAGAGAGTATTATTACCTTAACAGATTCAGGTTTAAGCGAGCAATGTTATTGGGAATGAACATAATCAACTCAACAGTTTCTGAAAGGTCCCCATCTTTAAGTCAGTTCTAAATATAGGAAAGGCAGAAAATGAAGGAAAATCTTTAATGTTTTTTGTGCTATATGGCTCTATTAATGGTTCTCAACCAGCCTACATTAATTTTGCAATCTGCACAGGGTGCAGCAATTGTGCCGCCACAAAATTTATATTGGACAACACAATAATGGGGATACATCTGTTATTATCATTGATCAATATCTGGCCATGGGACTTAGTGCTGGAGCGCTTAACTCAACTCTATGTCCAACCCAACTGCTGGGTTATTGGGCTGCTTTGAAACCTGCTGAGCTCTTTTCCATCTCCTTTTATGCAGGGGGTCGAAGGCACTGGATTGGCCTTTATCGTCTTTACGGAAGCAATTACTAAAATGCCTGCCTCTTTTATATGGTCCATTGCATTCTTTCTGATGTTATTCTGTCTCGGACTTTCTTCAATGTTTGGGAATATAGAAGGTGTCTTGGTTCCACTGGAAGATTTAAAACTCTTGCCAAAAAAGTGGCCCAAGGAACTAGTAACTGGTAAGCACTTACTCAGTTATCGATATGCTTACTGTTAGTGTGTGCTGTAAAAAATAAAGCTGTTATCTCCTTATTGATATGCTTACCAAATAATCCAATGGTTTAATTTATTCTTTAAACAAGAATTTGTTTAAATTTCTAATTGAAAATTGTGCAGTCTTACAGTATCAGATTTATTCTGCACGGGCTTACACACCTAAAACAAGAAATGTAGAATCACGCAACACACATAAAAAATGGTGGTGAACGCAGCAGGCCAGGCAGCATTTATAGGAAGAGGTACAGTTGACGTTTCAGGCCGAGACCCTTCGTCAGGACTAACTGAAAGAAGAGATAGTAAGAGATTTGAAAGTGGGAGGGGGAGGGGGAGAACCGAAAGGATAGGAGATGACAGGAGGGGGAGGGATGGAGCCAAGAGCTGGACAGTTCATTGGCAAAAGGAATACGAGGCTGGAGAAGGGAGAGGATCAGGGGACGGGAGGCCTGGGGAGAAAGACTCACCACTGCTCTTATGACAGCTGAAACTGTGTAACCACCAGCAACTAAAATTCTGCCACAAAGCTGGGGCATTAAAGCAAGTTTCAGAGCAAATTCACGGCACAATGGTCCACAAGGAGCGTGTAAGTGTGGACTATGCAACAGGTTTGACTGAACTCACCTCTGGTTCTGTGACAGGTGCTTTCTGCTCTACCAGCAACATAATCGCAAACAAGTGTGTGTGGGAGAATTCCAAGTTTACAGCCATAGAATTAAAGGGTTATGTAGCATATAAATGGGCCTTTTGACCCACCACACCCATGTCAATCTTCTATACTTTATTACATTTACATTTGATCCACTACGCTGATTAAAGTGCGCATCTATAAAGTCCTTAAACACTTGTCTCTTCCTGACAGTGAACTCTAGGTTTCAACTGTCCTGGGTGAAAAGTCCTTCCTCAGATCATCCCTAAGCCTCTTATTCCTTATCCTAAGCCGATACCCTCCTACTGTCTTCCCTATAATGTTCTCCTTAATGCTATCTACCTCCTCCATTCCGGGGAAAACAAACCCAGCATCTCCAGCCTTTCTCATAACTAAGATGCTCCACACTAGGCAACATGCTGGTGCTTCTCCCCAGCATTCTTTGCAGTCACATCCTTCTACACCGCAGTAGTCAGAATTGTAGGCAGTACACAGGCTAATGGCCTAACCAAAAAGTTGTACTATAACTCCCTGTACTTATACACAGTGCCCTGGCTATAGTGGCACAGCCATCAGGGCAATGCTATTACAGCTCAGAATGTTCCGGAGTTTGGAGTTCAGTTCCAATACCACCTGCAAGGAGTTTGTATGTTCTCCCTACAAACCGCGTGGGCTTCCTCTGATTGTTCCAGTTTCCTCCCACAGTCCAAAGACATAGAGGTTTTAATGGGTTAATTGGTCACATGAGTGTAATCGGACAGTGCCTAGTAACACCTGCAGAGACCCTTTCTTCCTCAATATCAATGTTCCCTTTAATTTTTTTCATATAGCTGTGCGAACCAACAGCTGCTTTGACCAGGAATTTTTGCAAGTCCCAAATGCTGTGCGACAACTTAATTACTTTTTTTTATAATATGTATACTACAAATATTTAGAATGAAAATTGAAAAATCACATAAGTTTGATCGTATTTATTAATTGAAAGGTATAATGATATACAGTACAACAGAGAAAATATTTCACATTTCATAGACCGTTTCTCGATGTCTTTATTACAAATCCATTCTTAATAAACACTGCCCAGAATAAATTCACACCCAAATGAAAGATATGGGCTG
Organism: Mobula birostris; assembly: GCF_030028105.1. Taxonomy (NCBI): domain Eukaryota; kingdom Metazoa; phylum Chordata; class Chondrichthyes; order Myliobatiformes; family Myliobatidae; genus Mobula; species Mobula birostris. Next base: position 32,377,421 of record NC_092388.1, read on the forward strand.
GTGTTTTTATTAACAATGAGCTACTGATTTCCATTCTGTGTTTACTATTACAATTTGTAACTTGAAACACTGACAATGTAAATACATTGAAGCCCTAAAATGTTTGAAAGTAAAGGTTGTGGTACATTAATTATTTAGAACATTTATGAATTATATTCATTAACACATAATCTATTACAGGTTATTTCATAATTTTATTGACGCAGATCTCAGAATTATATCAACATTGTGTAAAAGAAAATTCCAGCTGCGTGGCAACAAAAGATATGTGTGTGGGAGCATTTAAGTTACTGGGCAGCCGTACATCCACACTGCTTAGAGGGAACATTGCTCAATATAATTTCAGGCTCAACCATTCATTGTCTATGTCCTACCCTTACTGGTTCCCCCAAGTGCATCACATTGCACTTACTAAACTTAAATCCTATTTGCCACAGCTTTGCCCATCTTATTAGCTATTCTATATCCTCCTGTAGCCAATCACAACCTTCTTCTCTTTCAACAAGACAAATGAGTTTTATGTGCATATGCAAGTTACTAACAGAATTCTTATACTCATATCTGAATCATCAACACTTAAGGCTTCCTCCACAGATTTCTGTGGAACCACACCAATCACACAAAAAAAACCCTCAATCAAAACCCCGTGCTTCCCTTTGAATCCATTTTGAAACTCACCCTGGATCCATGAGCCCTAACCTTTTAAACCAGTTACCCACATGGGATCTTTGCCGAAGGCCTTGCTGAAGACCACTTTACCTATACTAATCCCCATCAATGCAATTCATGATCCCTCAAGCATGTAATCAAAATCATCAGACAGGATCTCACTGTAACCTGAGCTCCAGTCTCTGGTAGTCTATAGAAAATGTCTGGTCTCCAGGCACTTCACTATGAATTCTAGCCAGCCACACTCCAGCCTGCCATGGGTACATACTCTGGATACCCAATATTCTGCCCATGTTTTTGCATCTGATCTCAGTTCTGCATTGGATGTCCCATTTCAAGCCTTCATGTGAGTAGACAACCTTTGGACTGCATGCAGATACCCAACCTTGGGCCTTCAAGCTTCAGTTCCCAGGTTTTAACTGCACAGTATGAGACTGACTTTGCAAACTATATTTGGATAGTTGAGAAATCAAAGGGTCAACTTATGGGAGGGTTCCCAGATTGAAATGGAAATGATGAACGTACATTGTACTTGCATGGCATATCAAGATACATTTTTATACAGCACTGCAGAAATAACAAACTGCTGAATTTTGCTTGTTCCAATGGAATGGACAATATTCCTTCATCAAAGTATCGTCAACTCTACGGAAGTACTGTAGAGATTTGCTACAACACAATGATCAGAGAAAATTGGTACAACATTTGATTAGGTACTGAGCAATTGACCTCTTAGTCCACAGTTCAAGCTGATTGGGTTGAAGTCTTCTTCATCTGTTGACTGCAGGAAACCCGTGTGAAATAGAATTCTTAGTTCATTTGCCTTCACTGCATGTGGTCCCAGAATGACACTTTCTTTTCCAGAACATCAAAGATGTCCCCCTTCGTCAAAGAATGGGCTTTCCTTTCCTCCACCATTGATGCTGCTCTCACCTGAAATCCTCCACCATTTCCTGGTCTTTCACACTCACCCCTCATCTTCACACTGCCTTAACAGAGATTGAGATCCTCGTGTCCTCACCTAGTACTCCACATCCAACACTTCATTCTCTGCAATTCCCACAATCTTCAAAGGGATCCCACCACCAAATATGCCCTTACCTCCCCACCCCCATCTCCGCTTTCCACAGGGATCACTTCCTCCTTGATTCCCTTGTCCATTCGTTCCTCCCCATTAGTCTCCCTTCTGGCACGTACCCCTGCAAGCAGCAGAAGTGCTGCCCCTACCTACTTGCCTCTTCCCTCACCTCCATTCAGGGTCCCAAACAATCCTTCCACGTGACGCAACACTTCACCTGCGAATCCTCTGGGACTGTCTACTGTATCCGGTGCTCCTGATGCAGACTCCTCTGCACTGGTGAGACCCAACGTAGATTGGGGGACCACTTTGTCTAGCACCTCATCTCCATCTGCAAAAAAAAACCAGAATTTCCTGGTGGCCAACCAGTTTTACTCCTATCCGCATTCCCATTCCAACATGTCAGCCTTGTTCTTCTGATATGATGAAGACACGCTCAGGTTGGAGGAGCAACAGCTCATGTTCTGTCTAGGTAGCCTCCAACCTGATGACATGAATACTGATTTCTCCAACTTCTGGTAATTTTCCCTCTCCCTTTCCTCTTCTTCAGTTCCCTACTCTAGCCTCTTACCTCCTCACCGCCCCCCCCCCCCCGGTGCTCATCCTACTTCCCTCTCTCTCATGGTCTGTTCTCCTCACCTATTAGATTCCTTCTTCTCCAGCCCATTGCCTTTTCCACCTATCACCTCCCAGCATCTTTCTTCATTCTGCCTCCCCCACTCACCAGGCTTCATCTATCATCTTCTAGCTTATCCTCCTTCTCCTCCCCCCAACATCTTATTCTGGCATCTTCCCTCTTCCTTTCCAGTCCTGATGAAGGGTCTCGGTCCAAAACGTCAATGGTTTATTTGCTTCCATAGATACTGCCTGACCTGCTGAGTTCCTTCAGCATTTTGTGTGTGTTGCTCTGAATCGCCGGAATCTGCAGAATCCTATGTGTTTTGGATTCCTTCAATCCCATTCAAGAAGAAAATAAAGTTGTAGCACAATATTTTCTCCTGTTGGCAATCTCACCCAAAAATGCAACAGGATGGTTGGTGCGGACAAGAAGTCACCAATTTCCAGATGAAGTGAAACATGTACTCTGCATTGTATTTAAATAGCATTCATAATGTACTGACATACAAGAGAAAGGAATAATCACCCAGTTTAATTATCAAAAGCAACCTTCATCAAAATATGCAAAATCCTAGCCTATACTGGGTGCAGGTTATTGTTGCTAGCCACATGATTGGAGAAGGGAATGCTGGTGAGGGATAATAGCTACTGGACCTTAGTTTTATTTATTCATGAGTTTCCTTAGATTTTCTGGTGAGAGTTTGGTCAATCAATTCTGCTAAATTGATCAAAACAAATACTTTTGATTTTTTTTTTCTTTTATAGGCCTGATTTGTCTAGTGTGCTTTCTAATCGCCTTCATCTTTATCTTAAACTCTGGCAATTATTGGCTGGCTTTGTTTGATGGCTATGCTGGCTCCATCCCTCTGCTAGTTATCGCATTCTGTGAAATGGTGGGTGTTGTCTACATTTACGGCATTGACAGGTAACAACTTTCATCCTTTAAATTTTCAGTGGGCATGGTAATTCCGCATTGAATTGGAATGCCAACAGTATAATTTCTGATACACAGTTTTGGATCGTCAATCAAAGACTGTACATTAGCCAGGTGGATGTATTGAATTGAACCCCAGGCCTCTGCATTTCAGTTTTACCTGAGAAACTAAAGCCCAGCCCATTGGCCACACTTTCTTAAAGGAAAACTGCACTTGCTACTTGGGTGGCCTGTGGTCCAGCGGCTGTGGAATTTGAAGATCAATGGATTCTTAGATGTCTTTAGACAATGGTGCATACTGAGTGCCCATAGCTATAATTGTAGATTTCTGCTGTAGTAGTTCCTGTAGGGAATATTTGATGAATCACCACTCTCCAGCACCATCTTTACAATTTCTTCTCACCATCCCATTCCAGTTGACTATTTCATGAAGAGTAGTGGACTGAAACCTCTCTTTGTCCAACTATGTTCATGCATACCTATCTACAGTATTTATCCTTATTAAGTCTGGAGGCATTCTATTCTCTGGTGATTAAACCTATTCTACAGGTGCGTCTTCATGAAAGTATTGACTTCCACCACCTCCTCATTCTAGATTCCAACCACCCTCTGTGTGAAAAAGATCTCCCTCAGATCCCTTCCTACCTCTCATCTTAAACCTCTGCTCTTTTGTCTTGAACTTCTCCGCTATAAGAAGATGATTTTGGTATTGATCCTATCTATTCCCCTTCATAATTTTATAATGCTCTATCAGGTCTCTTCTCCACCCTCTCTGCTCCAGGAAAACAAGCCCAAGCTATCCAGCTTCTCTATCCAACTTGAAATGATCGAATCCAAGCAACATCCTGATGAATTTCTTCTGCAGCATCTCCTGCACAATTGCATCTTTCCTATAGTATGATAATCATAGCTGCACACAATAATCCTAACTAATGCTTTATAAGCCTGTAACATAATGCCCCATCTCTTATATTTTATGCCACAGCCAATGAAAGTAAGCATCCCATGCACCTTCTTGACCTCCCTCTCTATTTCTGCTGCCCTATTCAAAGAACTCCAAGTCCTTCAGTGCATCATTCCTACCTTGAAAGTTACAGAACTATGATCACTGTTACCTACTGACATTTCCACCTGGAGCCAGCTTCATTCCCTAAGAATAAGTCTAGATGAACCACCTCTCCAGCAGATCTATCACTATGTCTTGGCTCAAAAAATTCTCCCAGGTGTACGTCACAAATTAAAATTCCTTCCCATCTAAGTCCTTCATACTAAAGCAATCCCAATCAGTATTAGAGAAGTCTAAATCCCCGCAGTATTATAATCTTATTGTTTTTACATATAATATACACATAATGTCAATATATCTGCTTCTCTGTCTCCCACTGACAATTGGAAAGTCTGTAGAATAACCACAATAAAGTGATTACTCTTTTTCTTATTTCTAAATTCTACTCATATGGTCTCAGTGAAAGAAACTTCAAAGACATCCTCCCTGCACACTGTCATTATGTTCTCCCTAATATCGCCATGCCCCTTCCTCTCCAATTCTTTTGGTTCTATAGGATTAATGTTAATTCAGGCAATATGATTAGGGTTTTTAATTCTGATGAACCACAGTCCTGGAGCTTGCTTCATCGAACTTTCCACTTTACTCAGAACTGCACAGTCAAGCAGCTGCCCAAATACTTCAACGATCCACCTTCACGGAATATGTAGAAGAGCTTCCATTTGTCATGTTCCAATGGCTTTTCTCTTGGGTTGCTTCTAAAGTTTTCCACAGGATTAATTTTCATTTCATGGACACTCCAGGGTATTTTTGGGGCAGTGCTCACTCTTCAGATTTAAGGACAGATGTGCTTGCATTGGAGGCAGTGTAGGGAAACTTCTTTAGTTTGCTTCCAGGGGTGAGGGAGTTGATGGATGAAGAAAGTTTGTGCAGGATATCTCATGCTCATTGAAGTTTAATAAAACATGATGTGATTTTGATGAAAGATACCAGATTCTGAGTGGGATTGTCTGGATGGGTGCTGAGAGGATGTTTCTACAATAGGGCTATTTAGAACTAGGAGTTTGGAGTAAAGAATTACTTGTGTTGGAAGGAGGTGATGAGGAATTTCTTCTTTCACAGGGATATGAACATTTAGAATTCTCTATCTCGGAGAGCTGCTGAAGTAGTCAAGGCAAAGATTGAAAGTTATTTGAACCACATGCATGTCAAATGACATGTGGAGAAAACATGAAAATGGTTTTGAAATCAAGACTGTATCAGTCAGAATCTCACTGAAAGATGGAGTGAGCTTGCGGGCCCATTCCTGCTCTTGTTTCCTACATTCCTGAAAAGCCATGGCTCTAATGGGATTCACATCACTGTTACATTCAAATTATTGGAATACACAATGGAGGAAGATTAGAGCCATACTGGAATAACCTGAGATAAATTCTGTATTTGTGTCAGTCTTTATTTCCTGCAGCTTTAGGACCAGGAGATATATTTTATTGAGAGATCATTGGTAGCTTTGGAATTATTGATGTATAAATAGATTCATGATACTTCTGTATGATTAACATTGGAGAATTAATTTGATATGGATGAAATTTGTTTAGAGATTAATAGTTTTTTTCTGTCTGTCCAACCCTGAGGAATAATACTCAAATGCATTAAAGTGTGAAGTAAATTCATCAACCACTGTTGAAAAGTGTCCATCAATGTACTCTATTGAAATTCCCCAGTCCTTGAGCAGAAAGTTATCCTCTTATGCAAGGTATACATGGGCAATTAAGTGTGCTACCTGCCTTGGAGTCTACTTTAAAACCTGCCCTATGGAAATGATGCATTGGAAAGGTTAAAAGTGAACCAGCAGCCTGATGTCAATTCACTTCTTTCTGACACCATTTTATCCTTGCCAGCTTTCCAAGCTGCAGCTCTGCCTTCTTTAGCCAGAGAGTGGTGAATCTGTAAAATTCATTGCTACAAATGGTCATGAAGGCCAAGTTATTGGGTATGCTTAAAGAAGAAGTTGACTGGTTCTTGATTAGTCAGGGCATCAAAGGTTACGGGGAAAAGGCAGAGAGTGCAGTTGAGAGCAATAGAATCCTGTATGTTGGAATGGCAGAGCAGACACAATAGGCTAACTGGCCTAGTTCTGCCTCTATGTCTTATGGTCTAAGCTATTTAGTCTCCAGTATCTACGTGATGTAAATCCTTCCCCAACACATGACTTTTGGCATGGCAGCCAGTCTGCAGGTAAACTGTGATGCATTGGTACAAAAAAATCCATAAATTTATGTGCACATGGAGAAGAAAACAGTGATCATGAAATTTGCTAGCCATTGCTCTCTTGCTAGATATTTTTAACCAATCACATTGAAAACATGAAGCTGTGAACCTACATAATTTTTATACACTTCATTGCAGGTTCAACAATGATATTGAATGGATGATTGGCCACAAGCCAAATATCTTCTGGCAAGCCACCTGGAGATTTATAAGCCCCCTCATAATGCTGGTTATATTCATATTTTATTTTGTAATAAAAGTGACCAGCAAGCTGACATACATCGTTTGGGATCCAGAATATGTAAGTAAACTATTCAACTAATAGCACATGCACTCCTTATTCTCCCACAAAATGGCCTGGGGCACTTGATTTCATATACTGTATACTGCACTCAGAATATACCTGCTGCTTGCCAACCTTCTCAATGCATTTCACTTGAGTTTGTGATCTAACTAGAACTATTAAATTCCTCCAGCAGTTTGTTCCTTGTTGGCTCTCTATGTTGTGAGGCACTTAAAATTGTTGCTGCACCTTAAAAAACGGCGATGTGTGAGAGGCTTGTGTGTTTTGTGAAGTCCCTTCCCACCACCCCACCACCCACCCATACCAATCAGACTCCAGGACTCTAGCTCAAATGCAACTTCTTACAGAGCTGCCATGGGGGAAATAGACAAGTAATGGGTTGAAGGTCACCAATCATGGAAGATATGAATGAAAGATTTGGAGAAGATCCGAGGATTAGGGAGAGACTGAGACTTCTCAGAATGAAAACTAGATCTTTCCACTCAACATGTTGTTGGGTAATCAACGTAGCATGAAGCTTCTGTTGGGAAAAGATGGATAGGTCTCATCTGTGTTACTGTCATGAATTTAAAGGAGAATGAGGGCAACACCCAGAGAAGTCCTAAAGCATATGCAACACACATCAAAGTTGCTGGTGAATGCAGCAGGCCAAGCAGCATCTGTAGGAAGAGGTGCAGTCGACGTTTCAGGCCGAGACTCTTCATCCTAAAGTATATGGTGCTTTGCAGGAACAGGACCCTTACCGCCTCTCCTGTCCCTTCAAGAATATCAAATATGTGATTCGCAAGACGATAGATGATTCAGTATCTTTAACTAAATAACTTGATGGAAGTTGCAAGTTTTGTCTCCAACGTAGCTCCCCCTGAAAACACAAGAGATTCTGCAGATGCCGGAAGTCAGGGTAAAACACACAAAACGCTGGAGGGGCTCATCAAGTCAGGCAGCATCTATACAAAGAAATAAAGACGTCAATGTTTCAGGTCAAGGCCCTTCAACCTCCCATTTGGTCCAGATGAAGAGTCTTGGCCAAAACATTGACTCTTTGTTCCCTTCCATTAATGCCACCTGATGTGCTGAGATTCTCCCGCATTTCGTGTGTTACTTCTGCAAGTTGCATTATTTCCACATCGCTTAGAAACTGTCCAACTCACAGATCCCCAACGTAACTGATAGTTACTGTGTACAATCACTCCCCTCGGCTAGTCAGTTTAGGAATAGGTCCCTTCTCAAATCAAGTGATTAGGTTGACCTCTCCTCTAGTTACAGAGTGGACACTCGTACCTCCTGATTTTCTTCTTCGTCATTCACTGATGCAGGCCCTGGTGACTGGCTGCTGTGAAAGGTTTTATCTTTGATAAATCCACAGGCCCTCCTTTTTGGTTGAACTGTTCTTCTTCAATAAGCAATGCAGCTTCTTGACATAATATTTAAGGCTATTGCTGTGTAACTTTCCATATCTGCGTGTTTAGTCTAAGAATATTAAGCTGGTACAGTAGCATAGTGATTCGAATAATGCTATTACAGTGCCACTGACCCAGGTTCAGTTCTACTGCTGTCTGTGGGGAGTTTGTACATGCTCCCCATAACTTCATGGGTTTCCTCCAGATGCTCTGGTTTCCTCCCACAATTCAAAGACATGTAGGTTAGTAAGTTAATTAGTCACAAGGGTATATAATTGGGCGGCGTCGACTCATTGGGCCAGAAGGGCCTGTTACCAGGCTGTATCTCTAAATTTAAAAATTACTTTGCCATTTATTTATTTATTGGGATATAGTGTGGAATAGGTCCTTCCAGCTCTTCGAGCTGCGCCACCCAGCGACCCCCAAATTAACTATAGCCTTATCATAGGGCAATTTACAATGACCAATTAATCTATCAATCGGTACACCATTGGACAGTAGGAGGAAACTGGAGCACCTGGAGGAAATGTTCAAATTCCTAACAGCCAGTGGCAGGAATTGAACCCGGGTCACTGGTACTGTAAAGTTTTGTGCTAACCACTATGCTAATGTGGAGGAGAGAATTCATCACCAGTGTTCTTTGGCACTTCCTCTGTACAGAAAGGATTATTTTTCTGATAGCATTGGATAGTATTTACAGATGTGACCTGCCAGAATGAGAGTAGAGTCATTCTGAAATATCTGAGACTACTGTAAAGACCTAGTATTGTATGCTTTGTCATTATAACTAATAGGTGTATCTTTCTCCAACCCTCAATAGGAAAATTTCCCCCAGCTTTCTGTGGAGCATTATCCTGGTTGGGTGACGGTGATCATTGTACTTCTGGCTGGAGTGCCTGCCTTATGCATACCTGGTGCAGCTATCTACATGTTCATCAAAAACAAGTACGGGAAGAAGGATGACAAGAAAACCTTGGTCTATACAATACCCGAAACCCTCGAGAAAGGAGTAGTGAATAATGGAATGTAACCGAACTCTGCAGGCCACCGTAGCAATTTGCACCGCTCACTTTGGGCCAACTTGCAATTCAAACAAACAAAGAACGTGACGATGCTGGAATGTCTAAATTTGATCTTATTTTTTATTCTGATAAACATTGGTTTGTTGTTTATATATGGCAAACGTTTGGTGATGGTGGAGTGGTTAGATTACTTCAGACTATCAACTCTGAAGCTAGACTACTGCACCTATCCTGAGTTCCAAGTTGAAATCCCACCACATCAGCGATGAAATTTCAATTTGCTTTATTATCTGGAACTATAAATTGTTAGTAGTGATGATCACTAACCAATCAGACTGTCATAAAAACTTACAATCCTTGCTTCACAACTATTCTTTAAGAAGGAAATTTTCCAGTTCTTACCAGGATTTACAAATACAGCAAGTCTGCATTAACCAATGTATGACTGACTTATGATTGAAGTGGCCAACATCCAAATCAAATACATTCTAGGATGGCAATATATAGAAGTCTGAAAAAATGAATAAATAATAAAAAAGGCACAGTGCTTACACATAATTAAAATAATCTTCATTGTTCATGCATAGCTTAAAGGGGAATTATGTCAGCTTGAAGTTAAGTATGCCAAAGGGATTTGTTATGCCATTACAGTGGCGTAGTTGTTGGCATAACACTATTACAGCACCAGCAACTCAGGTTCAGTTCCCACTGCTCTTGGTAAGGAGTTTGTGACTGCATGGGTCTCCTCTGGGTGCTCTATTTTCCTCCCACATTCCAAAGATACACTGCTTAGGAGATTAATTGGTCAGATGGGTGTAATTGGTCCGTGTAGGCTCGTTGGGCTGGAAGGACCTGTTACCGTGCTGTATCTCTAAATGAAATAAAATAACTAAATATTGTAGAGGTCTATACTGTCACTTAAATACCTCTGGCAATCATTTTGTGCTTGAATTAGCCATTTTATACCATGTGTACTTATTTGGGCTTTAACATCTACTGGCCATGGGCTCAGATAACAAGTAATATATTTAGTGTGAATAAGTAAACAATATTTAACATTTTTTCTGCTTTAAGGTCACCACAAAGATCACTCCTGTCCTACAATGACAATTAGTAAAGGTAAAGGAGTTATGATTTTTGTAACTTTTCTGATCCATTGCGTTCAGAGGAAGTATCCTTCAACACTAGTAAAAACAATTTATGTTTAATTTCCTGCTCCCTCATTCTGCTAACTTGATATGAGGAGGTGAGCAATTTATTGGTGATCAGCTAATTCAAACGTCCATGATGGTAGACAGTTAGCTAATGTATATTATAGGTTATCAGTAAAGGTGATATTATGTCACAATAAGCAAACCTGCAATGGATGATAATATTCATCATCTGTGGGAAGCGAAACAGAATTAAAGTTTCAGGTCAATGACCATTCATCGTTGATAATTTTGTGAGTTTATGTCAGCTACCTTGAGCCAAAAGTGATTTGCCATCAATTTAATGAGATAGAATTAAGTAGCGATATAGTGCCTTAATGTAATATGAAATCCCATAATATAATTTATACCAACTGTAGAGTAGCAACCTAATTCTGAAAATGCTGTATTCTTCTCACACTCCAAAAATATTTTCATCATTGGACACTTAACTCTGTTTATTTTTCATAGAAACAGCAGATACAGGGACAAAGTATGATATTTTTCTAATTCTGATGTCATAACCTTCTGTAAGTGAACACTGTATATGAAAAGACAAGTTTAAAGGCCATCTTTTAAGGCATATGAATTGCTTGTTTCAATATTTACACTGATCAAACCAGATAAAATCTCTTCAAAACTTTTCAGTCATCCTCAAGGTAATAATAACTTACTTTGATCTGCAAGCACAGCAGTCAGTTTCAAATGTGTACAATTTGCTTTTATGCTTGCTTGTTTGTGAGTAATAATATTTTTGGTGATCTTTAAAACATGAAAGCAAAAGCAGAAATAGTTTCAAATTGTTCCTAGTCCACCATTTCCAAGCTAAGTAACATTTTCTGTATGAAAACTGTAGAAATTTTGCACATACACTGTACATCTTTCATATTTCACAGAAGTTGAGAAAAATATGGGACTGTGTACGTAAACTTTGCCAAAAATAAATGATTTTTCTTTGGAAAACAAATATGCAATCAAAGATAATTGTGTTCATCTCACTTTAGACAGAAATTAACTAATGTTTTATGCATACAACTTAATGATAGTTCACATATTCTTTTTGAAAGGTCCATAATCTAAGGTTTTATCTAAATATTTTGACAAATCCTTAAGAACACTACAGTAACACATAAAAAATGCTGGAGAAACTCAGCAGGTCAGGCAGCGTCTATGAAGGGAAATAAACAGTTGACCTTTTGGCCCAATGCCCTTCATCGGGACTGGAAAGAAAGCAAAAACCAGAATATAAAGGTGAGCGGGTGGGGGCAGGAGATACAAGATGGCACCACAGTTTCTATTTTGAGAAACTGTATTCTTCAATTTATGTAAAAACCATGGATGTGTTCATTTTCTAGTAAAAAGATTGGCATGTATAGCATACAGTGGCATGAAGTTATAACTAATGATCTGAGCAAATTTCAGGTTATCAATACAGCCTACTGACTAACCCACCCAAAAATGGCAAGGTGCCTCTCTCCTTCCTATTTCTGATAAAGACCCTTTGACCTGAAATGTTAACTCTGTTTCTCTTCCCACAGATACAGGCTCACCTGCTGAGTATTCCCAGCATTTTCTGTTTTTATTTTAGATTTTCATTATCTGCATTTTTTATATTTTTATTATTACTGTGGAGGCATCACCATGGGGATTGAAATGGCTTATCATAAACAGTAGGGCAATCCACTATGAGCCAAAATACTCCCTATGAGAAACCTTAATGTCTTAAAATTACATGGTAAGAATCATGGTTGTTAACTGAATTGCTAGAAGTTAAACTCAAATGCAATAGACTTGCAGAAAATAATCTTCCAGGGAATATTGCAGGAAGGACTTGGTCCATTCTATGTTCTCTCCATGAAATTAACAGAAATAAAATTCAATGGCTCGTATAAAGGGCAGTTGATAATTCCTGCCAGATTCTCTGTTCTGTGATAAAGTAGATAAATTTGACAATTAAAACATGCAGACACAATAGGGACAGGAGTGGATCACCTGGCCCTTCACACCTGTCACCATTCAGTACGAACATGGTTGATATGCCCTAGATCTTACCTCCATTTCTGCACGTTCCCTATCGCTCTCATGTCCCTGATCTATCAAACATGTATATACTTCCTCTTTAGATCCTCCTAATAATTTACTTCACATTCCTATTGGATAGAGAGTTACAGATGTTCCCATGCTCTCTGAAAAAAACAGGCGATGTAAGAATTTGGTCCCTTTAAACTTTGATCTCTTGACTCCACACTGCATTTCATTCATGTTTAAAAATCACCAGCCCAAGTCATGAATGATGTCTCTGACTGGGTATTCATAGTCCAATGGGACAGAGGATGCTAAACGCTGACCAACATTGAGTGCAGCATTTCATTCCAATCTGCTTACCCTTTATTGAAAGGCCAACACTTTACTCAGGACCATAATTCCAGTTTGCACCTAGCTTGGAGAACCAGCAAACTGCAATTCAATGAGATCAATTTTAATTCTGAAGATTGTGAAGACAATTTAATCTCTCTTCATCCAAATACGATATGAAAGTCAAACAGGATCAATCAGACCAGATCTGAATTTAAACAAGTTATAAATTTGACATGTTTTGAAGTTCATTTTAAGAAAGAATTATGAACAAAACAAATCAGTGGTTCTGTATTTCAGCCAGGAAATTCAATTGCAACACCAGATCTATGCAATAATGTGGCATCAGAATTTGAAAGCTAGCTATTCTATCCTTGTATTGGTTTACTATACATGTCCTTCACCAGAATCTTGCAAAGCTTTGTCTGAAATGGTTTTAAAATAAATCCCATCAAATTAATATTCATACATAAGCATATTCTATGTGACATATTGGTATTTGAAATTTTAAACAGTCCTATTATTACTAGGTGAACTTGCACTGTGACTGAATCTGAATGCTGAAGAGAAAACAAATATTGAGCAGGAAGTTCAGTGATGAACCCTGTGTCAATGACCACTGATAAAATATGGACCCCAGTACTTGGGCTTCAGTAACTCTCCTCTGCTCACTCCCCCTGTGTGTTCCTGCACATGTTGAAATCTGCAAAAACAAGACAACTAATCTGCCTTGACCCCTTCCCCTCAAAGCTCCATTGGCAAATGCAGTGCCCGGTACTATACTGAGCTGTAAAGAGTTACACCGCAAGATCACCGCTTCGATCCCTGAGTTAGAGTAATGAGGGTGATCCTATTCACTTTAATGTCCCTAGACAACAAACGTGAAGAATCAGCCATGGGCTTCTGTTTCCTCTCCAGCGACATCTGTCACTGCTTCATGTTTGTGGATGGAAGGTAAGTTCAACGTGTATACAACATCAACTCCATGAGAAAAATTCAATGAATAAACATGAACAGATTGTTTAATTTTTAATTTAAAAACACAAATGGCACTAGTGACATTTTAAGCATTAACTCTTGAAGGATTCGTAGAAGCTATGAATAACTTTCTACCTTCATTAAATATTGTCAACATCATTTGCATTTGAAGCCTTGTGATTACTCAAGTTCCCGTTGTTTTGTTATCAATTGACAAATTCACCGAAACAGTAAATCACACCTATTCTAGGAAACTAGCTAGCTGTACATGGAGTCTGTGCTAGAGAGGATATGTGATCAAGTGAAAAGGTCCCTCCAGCTGACCTTGATTTGTGGTTTCCCACAGAACTAGATCATCCATTACTTTATATTAAGAAAATATATAACACATTATTTGAAATCACAAGAAAGCACAGAAACTGAACATTTCCCTCTAGCTAATCACAACTAAATATCATGGAGGCTAATGGAGTGAATGATGGTGTTCTGGAAAACAAGGAGGAGAGGGCAAAGTGGGACAATAAGTTTCAATATATCCTGAGCTGCGTTGGATTTGCAGTGGGTCTGGGGAATGTGTGGAGATTCCCGTATTTCTGTCAGACCTACGGAGGAGGTAAGTAAACATCACAGGTAGATCTCATACATATGCCTGTGGCTTACCTTCACAATTTTTCCTGCTATCTGCAATTCTTTAGTTTGAAAGTCACTGTGCTTTAAACATATGAAATTATAGCAACATAGTAGAGGCATGGAAGTGTTTAAAATAAATAGTTTAATAGCTGCGTAGAAGTAATTCGTCAAAAAAATCAATAGAACTCATTCCATTTCTATTCTCATCACTTGCAGTGATTTGTGGGTTGATTTGTGAAATAATCAAAAACTAAAATTAGTCCTTTCTCTAAAGAAACACTTATCATTCTTGTAACAGGAGAACATGATTCAATTATTTTTGTCCATGACTTATAATTTCCTCAAATATTTTCCACTTTGGTCAGGCACTATTATATGAAACCAAGGCACTATTGTCTTAATTAATAATGAAGTACAGAAAGAGGCCTTTCAGCAGAGCTTGCATATGCCAGTCAAGTCATCTATTTGACTAAATTAGTCAGCTCCATCATGGGTACTACCTCCGTAATATCCAAGACAGCTTCAAGGAGCAGAGCCTGGGGAAGGTGTTGTCCATCATTAAGGATCCCCACCACCCAGGCGCACCCCCTTGTCACTGTTACCCTCAGGGAGGAGGTACAGAAGCCTGAAGGCACACACTCAGCGATTTAGAAACAGCTTCTTCCCCTCTGCCATCCAATTTCTAAATGGACATTGAACCCTTGAACACCACCTCACTACTTTTTAAAACATCTGGAAAACATGACAGATTCAACATTCAATCCAACGACAACAAAAAAAACTGTCTCGTCAAAGATTCAGTCTGTCAGGAGGTTTACGAGTGGGCTGTGATCTGCGCACTGCCCCCGGTGACCCAGCAGGCATCGCTGGTGAGGGTGTTTTGGGCGGATCTGGTTTTGGGGGCATGAGAGGGGTCTGTGTGTCTGCATGAGAATGTCCATCCTCCTCAGGGGATCCCGACCCCCCTGCCAGCATCCCTCCCTCTGGCAAAGTCACTGATGGACATGCTTCCACTGTAGTCTGTCTCACAAATGGAAACTCCATGGAACTGTCTGCCTCTGAGCCGGTATCATGATGCAGGCGCACGTGGTCCTGATGTCTGTGGAAAACACGCCCATCAGTCAGCTTAACAATATAGGAGACGGGACCACTCTGCTTAAGAACAACCCCAGGCAGCCATTGCTGATTGTTTCTCACATAGACATTGTCATCCCGTTTTAACTCTCTCTCTCTCTCTCGCATATTGATCATGTCCCTCCTTCTGCTTTTCCTGCTTTCTCTCCACTTTTGCCTTCATGTCCAGGCGCAGCAGGTCCAATCTTGACTTGGGCCTACGCCCCATCAGCATCTCTGCTGGAATGCGGGCAGTCGTAGTCTGTGGCGTGAGGCGGTATTGAAACAGGAAACGTGAAAGCCGAATGCTAAGAGAGTCCCCTGTCATCTGCTTCAGGCCTTCCTCCACTGTCTGAACAGCCCGCTCAGCCAAACCATTGGAGGCTGGATGGAAAGGGGCCGTCGGAATGTGATGAATGCCATTCTGCTGCATGAACTCACTGAACAGCTCACTAGTGAACGTCGGGCCATTATCAGTGACCAGAGTGTCAGGAAACCTGTGGACTGCAAACACTTGCCTGAGTTTGTCTATGGTTGAGGGGGCTGTGACGTTGCTTTGATCCATTTAGAATGTGCATCTACCATTCCAAGAAACATCTGCCCCATAAAAGAGCCAGCAAAGTCCAAATGTAGCCTAGACCAGTGGTGGTCTGGCCACTCCCATGGGTGCAAAGGAGCTGGTGGTGGCATATTCTGATTAGCCTGACATTGCGTGCATGATTTTACCTTGTTCTCCAGATCCTGATCCATTCCTGGCCACCAAACATAGGATCTTGCAAGGCTTTTCATTCGAGACACCCCTGGATGAGTTTCATGAATTTCCTCCGCAATCTGTGAACGGCCATGGGGAGGCACGATGACTCTCGCCCCCCCAGGAAATGCAGACATCCTGCAGACTGAGCTCTGTCTTGCGTTTGGCATAAGGCCTCAGTTCCTCTCCTTCCATGACTCTGGACCAACCTTGTAAAAGAAAAGTCTTGACTTGGGACAGTACTGGGTCCCTCTCTGTCTACTGCTTGATCTGGGTTGCCTTTACAGGTGTCTCTGACAGCCTCTCCAATGAAAACACAGTCTCTGGAGGCACATATGTAGTAACAGGTGTCTCAGGTAAAGGTAGTCGACTCTGTGCATCGGTGTTTGCAATATCCCCACCCACTCTGTACACTATAGTATACCGGTAGGCTGACAATGTAAGAGCCCAACGCTGTATCCTGGCTGAGGCTAGCAGTGGGATGCATCTAGTCTCACTGAACAGGCTCATCAGTGGTTTATGATCGGTATAAATTGTAAATACGCGTCCATAAAGGTACTGATGAAAGCATTCGACTGCAAAAACAATGGCCAGACCTTCTTTGTCTAGCTGTGGATACCCCTTCTCCACAGCTTCTCTGAACGGTCCTCCATTACATGTGAGAGAACTGCCCCGACTCCATAGGGCGAGGCATTGCATGCGGGGTGATCTCCTTGTCTGGGTCATAGTGAACTTTACTTTGACTTTCAGATGGCTTTTGACAAGATACCTCACATGAGGTTCATAATCAAAATACAGAGGAGATATGGATTCGGAGTAAAGTATGTGAATCGGTGCAGAATTGGCTCAAAAACAGAAAACAATGAGTTCTAGTGAGAGGATCACTTTCACACCTAGAAGATGTTAAAAGTGGGGTTCTGCAGTGATCAGTTTTGGGGCTGCTGCTATTTTTAATTTACTTTATGCATTTGGATAATCACATAACAAATAATCCATTAAAGCAAAATTGGGGGATGGGCTGATAACATTCAGGCAGCAGAATCAATACAGTTAGATCTAAACAAAATCCAGAGGTGGGCAGCTAAATAACCGATGAAATTCAATGTAAGAAATGTAAGATATTACATATAGGAAGTAGAAATTTAAGGCATCCGTTAGTCTTGCGAGACCATGAATCTGCGCCTGGAAAGTCTTCGCTCTCCAGGGCGCAGGCCTGGGCAAGGTTGTATGGAAGACCAGCAGTTGCCCATGCTGCAAGTCTCCCCTCTCCACGACACCAATGTTGTCCAAGGGAAGGGCATTAGGACCCATACAGCTTGGCACCAGTGTCGTCGCAGAGCAATGTGTGATTAAGTGCCTTGCTCAAGGACACAACACGTTGCCTCAGCTGGGGCTCAAACTCACGACCCTCAGGTAGCCAGTCCAATGCCTTAACCACTTGGCCACGTGCCCAAGTAGAAGTAGAAATATTAGATACAAATATACAATGGGGGGTCTTGAGTTAGAAAGTGCACTGAATGAGAAGGATTTGGGTGTTCTGGTAGACTCACCACTATCAACATCTAGACAATGCACAGAAGCGATTAGGAAGTCTAATCGAATGTTGGGATATATAATGCAGTCAGTGGAATTCGAGTCTAGAGACATTTTCCTTAAGCTGTATAACGCACTTAGGAGGCCACACCTTGATACTGTGTACAACTTTGGTCTCCATATTTTGCAAGGGATGTAAAAGTACTGGAGAGAGTTCAGAAAAGGGCCATGAGACTCCTTCCATGTCTGCAGGGTAATAGTCATGAGGAAAGGTTGCAATAATTAAATCTTTTTAGCCTAAGTAAACGTAGAATGAGAGGAGACATGGTAGAAGTGTTCAAAATCATTAAGGCTATAAGTAAGGTGGATGCCAGCTACTACTTCAAAATTAATCCAGCAACGAGGACACGGGGCCTTAGGAGGAGACTCGATGAAGGGAGATTTCAAACTAACATCAGGAAGCATTTCTTTACACAGCAAGTTGTAGACGCATGGAACGAACTAGGGGTGTAGTTGAGAATAGTACCTTAGAGACTTCCAAATCTAAACTCAATGGTTATTACAACACATTATGTGATTAGGAATTTGGCAAGCTTTGTTGGGCTGAATGGCCTGTTCTTGTCAAAAACTTTCTAATGTTCTAATGTCAAAGGCAAAGAGCTCAGAGTGGAAGTGGGATGGACAGCTAAAATGATAGGTGGCTGGCATTCGTAGTTTCGATTTGCTTTTCTATCGCCAACATAAGAACGGTCTGAACAATCCACAAACCCATGAACAACAACCTCACTATTACAAACAAGAGAAAATCTGCAGATGCTGGAAATCTGAGCAACGCACAAAAAAAAAATGCTGGAGGAACTCAGCAGGCCAGGCAGCATCTATGAAAAAAAAGTACAGTTGACTTTTCTGGCTGAAACTCTTTGGCAGGTCTGGAGAAAAAAGCTGAGGAGCAGATTTGAAAGGTGGGACCCACGCAAGTGTCCTCATTATTACATTTTGCACTATTTATATATTCTTGTAATTTATAATAACTTTACATCTATGCACTATACTGCTGTCACAAAACAATACATTGCACATCATTTAAGTCTATGATAATAAATCTAATTCTGATTCTGATAGTTAAGGTTTCCATTTAAAACTAAGTATGCCTTAATAAACCTTTCCCAAGAATGGTGTGCTTAAATAAGGAGTCAACTCTTGGTGATGGTTCCTCATCATGTGCAGTTACTAACTTGCCTCTAGACTTTATAAACACTTTCTGTTCAAAGTGAAACACTGATCATATGTACTTGCCTGAAAATGTCTATCAAAACTTTCCTCTCAAGACCTAAGCATTTTTAAAAATTCATTTATGAGATGTGGGCTTAATAAGCAAGGCCAGAATTTGAAGTTTGAATCAATTATTCTGCAGGAAAAATACTTAACGTTTGTAAAATTTGTTTCTCAGGTCCAGAAATGCTATTCAGCATGTATTAGCAGGTTTTAAAAACAAGAAACATCTTATCGATGATGCTTAACATTTTCAGTGATTCCACTGCAACAGGATTACTTAAAATAAAAGAGTTTGCATCAATTTATTAATTCAAGGATCAGTGAAGTGTGCATGAACAGCAACCTTCAGAACTTCCTGTTAAAACTGTGTATGTATAATTATCGAAGTGGTTACCAGTTTCAGAGAGAAATAATGTGAAGCCTGTCAATTTCACAGTCATTGCACAGAATAAAAATATGAAACCTTGGAATTAATTAGCAGGTCGAGCAGCATCTCTGGGGGAAAGAAACAAAGCTAATGTTTCAGCATTTAATGCTGCAGTCTGCCTCCTAAGATATATATCTGAATGAGAGATTAAAGTGGGGAACAGTGCAATACTTTTTTTAAAATGTTATAAACATATAATTTTAATTTTCCATATTTTGATATCTCAGAGCTGCAAGGCCCCATTCTATCTTTTGTCTAAGGATTCAATTTCATGGTTGCCCCACTTTTGCACCTCTCCCAACAGACCAGACCCAAAACAACAGGCAAAGGATGTCCACGGTCTTATGAGGACTTCCATCTGAAGAGGTGTTGAAGCAACATTGCTCAAACTTCACCTGCACAATTCTTCATATTTCATTTAATCTCCTTCTTCCTGCTCAATTTCAGTGCAAGTCTTGTCAATATTTTGGATCAGAACTCATAATTTTTCTGACAGTGGAGTATAGTTACTCACTGCTGTTAATCTCATAAGCGTACATCATTTTCAGTGCTACCCACTGGGAATTAAATCCCAGGCAATGAAGTGCAAAATGGGGAAGAATTGCAGAGAGGAAAGAAAGGCACTCAACCACAAACAAAAACAAAATTTTGCTGAAGTTCTTTCTTTGTCTTTTCAATTTATGATCACAGGAGCCTTTTTAATTCCTTACTTTATTGCACTAATCATTGAGGGGATTCCACTGCTTCACCTTGAGCTGGCAATTGGTCAGCATTTCCGAAGAGGTAGTATTGGTGTCTGGAGATCTATTTCTCCCTATCTGGGAGGTATAGGTAAGTTCTCACTTTTGAGATTTAAAAAAATAACTGTTTTAATTTAGCAAATAAACATCATTAATGTTCTTGAATAGATTGCATTTATACATTATTTGTAGATCCCCCAAGCTTAAGGTTCACAATGAGAGGAGCTGTGCTGTAGAATAGAATTTGATCTTGGATGACTATGAGCCTATTTGGCATGAGGTCAACTGTTGACATTAACAAAGGTTTTTAATTGGGGCCGGGGAGTTCATTATTGTAGTAATACTAACAAGGTACCAAGCATGCAGAGTAACAAAAAGTGTAAAATCAGTTTACATCTTGATCATAGGAAAAATAAAGATAATCAACTTATAATACTTTCCTAGTGTAGCTGTTGTTCAGACACTGCTGCTCCCTGACAAACAATGGTCCAGGAACAAAAATTCTCAAGTAATTTCCACTATCTCATCCCATTCAACGCACTAATAACTCCCAACAGCTGTTCATTTTAAAATTATTTCTAGCCCATAATTTGAAAATATTAAAACCACCATTGAAAGCACCCTAGGAGGGTAACTGATTTCTCCTTCCAAACCTGCCTAATGACAGATAATACTAGATAGCAACGTTTCACTGCTATAGCAGTGATAACCTGTCTGCTTTTCAAATTGACACCAACCTCAATAGGTTCAATATGCATACGATATACAAATGCATATGATATATATCCTGTATTGCAAGCATCCACAAAAACAGGAGGACTGCAAAGAATGAATGACAGTTAAATGTTAGAACCCCAAAGAGCCCCCAACTCACCATGCAACGCATAAGCAGCAACCAAGCAACAATCCCCCCTCCCCCACCAGCAAAAAAGCATTGACACCCCCCCCCACCAAGCACTGAAGCGTGCAGCGAAGCATCAATAAAGACACAGTCTTGCACTACCCCAAAGATTACTCGTTCACCCAGTATTCGACATACCGCCGGCTCGCTCTCTCACTAATAAGGGAAAAAGAGATGTCCTCATTTCACAGCAAGAGGGGAGACATAACAAAACAACTCGATGATTTATGGTGTTAGAAGTCTGTTGCGTCTCTTTTTCCAATCTTTGCCCAAAGAACTTGGGACCCTGGGCACACAGCCAGCAGCCATTTTGCTGCTTTCCACCTTCGGTTTTCTCCCACAACATATCAGTCGGCAGCACCAGCCTCAAATCAGCCCGTCTCCAGAGCAGTGAAAACTGGGCACCCTGATGGTGTGCTAGTCTTCCAGGCCACGTCCTTGGCATATCAAAAAGCGGCCAGTTGTGAGGCCTTGAGAGCGGGTCCCATTTCCGCAAAGAGCCAAAGTCAGCGCGTAACTCCAGGTTGGGGTCTTCAGAAGAACTTGGAAGGGGAAAAAGGAGATATCAAAGATAGAAATAGAGCTGTTTCCGAAGATACAAGCAAAGACGTCGCTGTTAGGCGCCATCTCCCTCCTAAGCTCAACAATCATGGATGCTTGTGCTCTCTGTCTACTTGGTTTACTTTTTGAATACTATATGCCGGAAAGGTGCTTACCCCCCACACTATCTTACCTCTCTTTTCCTCAAGTAGCATGGAACTCTTTAAAATCTGATTTTTTTCTGTAATCTCTGTGATTTCAACTAGTCACGGGAGATTCCAATTTCATAGCAAAATTGGTCAATGTTTTCATAAATGATTCCAGTTTCCACTCTGGTACACTGAAAATTAAAACACGAGGAAATCTGCAGACGCTGGAAATTCAAGCGACACACACAAAAAATGCTGGTGAACGCAGCAGACCAGGCAGCATCTATAGGAAGAGGTACAGTCGAAGTTTCGGGCCGAGACCCTTTGTCAAGTCCAATATTTTTTGTGTGTGGCACTGAAAATTAGTAAGGTTTGAATCCATGCATCTACCTGGTGTATACTTGTGTGCACAGACCTCTCACAACAATAATGAGACAGATAAATAGTTAACTGTTGCTCATTAACAGATATATTATACAATCAAGTAGCCTTTAAACGTAAGCAGAAGACCGTCTGCTAATGCAAATAGTAAATACCCTCTCTATAAGTTTATATTTTGTAGATTTAATTGTCAATTCCAATATAAAGTATCTTGTAACTTAGTTATTCGTTTCAGTTCTGATCAATATCTTCTTTGTTTTGTCACAGGCATTGCCTCAATGCTGACAACTTTCCAGCAAGGGCTGTTCTATACCAGTCTCCTTGCATGGACCCTGTGGTACTTCTTTCATTCATTTGAGGAACCACTGCCTTGGAAAAACTGTCCTTTAAACAACAACCGAAAAGGTTAAAGATAAAGATGAGTTTAATTGTCTTCTAATTTAAGGTCAATGGCCTGCCTCCCTAACAGTACTTTTTATTTGCCAGATGCAACCTGACCAACTTATCATTTAGAGTCTTTTCTGGTAATATTTCCAGATTTCAACGTCCAGGGCATTTTACTTTTGTCCTTTGGTTTATCTGCTCAATGACATATAGTTGCAGGAAAGATTCATCGTATCTGGGCGGATGTGGCCACATAATCAAAATCTGCTGTTGATCGCTGCACTTCCTTTACATTCCAGCACAGAGCACAATGGTTAGTCACTGTAATGTCCCTTATTTAGGCAATTGACACAACTTCTACTGGAAATTGGGAACTCCACCAACAATGGCAGTTATTGGGAGTTACCAATCACTGGGTGAATGTTCAGAATCAGTGGGAGTCTCAAGCATACTTACTGGGTGATCTGCCCTGACTATACCTCTATTCTTTCCACTGCAAATACACCACCTCAAGATTCATTATCAAACCCCACATCCAATAAAAAACTATTGTGGCTATATAAATACTTAAATTCACTAACAGTCATGAAATTCTCACTGCTAACTGGAAACACTGACAGAAGGAAGTTTGAAATTGCAAATGCACTTCCTTGGAACAATTCCGAGATTCTTTTAAATCCTCCTCAGTTGGTCCACATCTCATTCTCACCCGGTTCCATGCAGATGATGATGATCGGCACCTTACATCTGCTCGAGAATAAAAGAAATGAGTAGCTTTCTAATATCCCCTTTTTAATATTTTAATATTCTATTGGCGGGTTTCATAAACCTAGCTGGGGGTGGTCTGAAACTCCAACTCAGCGTGAATCCAAATCCCACCGAAATAGTTTCCTTTTGTTTTTATTACTATCTGAAACTTGTAGATTCTAGATGCAAGTTGAGTCTAATGCAGATGCTGTTGACTTATAAGTGAGATTTTATTGATACTGTAGAAAGAGTGCAAAGGAGATTTACAGTGGAAACTATAGAAAGAGTGCAGAGGAGATTTACAGTGGGTACCATAGAAAGAGAGCAGAGGAGATTTACAAGGATGTTGCCTGGATTGGAAAGCATACCGTTTGAGAATAGGTTGAGTGAACTTGGCCTTTTCCCCTTGGAGTGACGGAGGATGAGAGGTGACCTGACAGAGGTGTATAAGATGATGAGAGGCATTGATCGTGTGGATAGCTATAGACTTTTCCCCAGGGCTGAAATGGCTAACATGAGGGTGCATAGTTTTAAGCTGCTTGGAAGTAGGTATGCAGGGGACGTCAGGGGTAAGTTTTTCATACTGACAGTGGTGGGTGCATGGGATGCACTGCCGGCGACAGTGGTAGAGGTGGTTACAA
The DNA here is from genome assembly GCF_030028105.1 of Mobula birostris. Classification (NCBI taxonomy): domain Eukaryota; kingdom Metazoa; phylum Chordata; class Chondrichthyes; order Myliobatiformes; family Myliobatidae; genus Mobula; species Mobula birostris. Next base: position 32,401,458 of record NC_092388.1, read on the forward strand.
TGGGGTGTTTATAGAGACGCTTAGATAGGTACAGGGAGCTTAGAAAAATAGAGGGCTATATGGCAGGATAATTCTAGGCAGTTTCCAGAGTAGGTTACATGGTCAGCACAACATTGTGGGCTGAAGGGCCTGTAATGTGCTGTAGATTTCTATGTTCTGTGTTCTACGAATTGCAGGTGGCGTCATTTGAGGAACACGGTAAAGAATTGGGTGTGACTAACAGTTTCAGAACCCGCCTTTACAGTTCCCATAAGGGGGGTAATATTTTTTGGAGTTTGAGCTGGAATTACAATCAGGTTTCAAAGATTAAAGAGAAGTGTGGTTAACCAGTGTCCAGCCAATGCCATATGAGAAGTGAATATTTAACAGAATCGTCGCTCTGTTGGTATTTTGTTTATAATGTGGAATCTTAATATGAATACCTGCTACCATTCTCCATAAAATGTAAACAGTTCTATACCTATCACAATAAAATTACTATTGGCATATTTCAGTAAATTCCATGAGAAGCGTGATCACACACAGCTACAGTTCCACTTTCTATAGCTTTCTATGGAAGTTTTTTAACAATAATTCCCTCTGCTTGATAACAACAGTATCAGGGTAGAGAGAAAAAAAACAATGTCTGGTTTGATATTAACTCAAAACGCTGTCCACAGAAATTGTTTCTCTCCAATTCTAGATAGTCATCGAGATTCAGCTGTTGACATGCCTGGAAACTTGCTGCTTCGGTTACTGTCCAGTTGGCTTCTGCTAACGATTACCAGTGGGTTGGTTATTGTTCTTGACCTGTGGCATGACCATCATATGGCTAACTGCGTAGCTGAAGGAAAGCAGGATTGCGGTGTCGTTAATTCCACTCTATGCCATCAGGGTTTGGGGTGGACTAATAAAAATAGAGTCAATGATATGCCCAGTCTGAAAATCCATTATTTTAAAGAAAATAGATAAACTTTATTCCACCATTTATTTTGTGACCTCACGTCATTGCAAAGCAGTCACAGCCAATGAAATTTTGTTGACTGTTCTAATGTAAACTGAGCAGCACCACCAATGAAACTGACTTGATTCACCAAAGGCAGTTCAGGTTGGGCTGTGAGATGATCTGATGTATATATGAGATGTCTGCCCAAGACCACTAATGCCATCTTAAGCAATTTTTCTAAAGCCACTTACAAGTCATTCATACTTTAGTTTTTTCCAAACTGTACAAAACAATGACAAAAAAAAAATTTTAAATATACTTCCTATAAGTGCACATTTTAATATAAATGCTATAAGTATGCAGGGAATTTCCATTTTTTTATCTGAATCTTCATACAATTTTTCAGTCCCATGATGTAAAAAAAACTTAAATAAGCTAAATTCCAGATAACTCATTAGCAACATTAGTTAAATACATCTACAGCATCACCATAGCATTCTTTGGATATTACAACAGAGTGATGATTGATGATTGAGAACTGTTCTAAGACAGCATCAAAACATTTAGTTCAGTTTGTTCGTGTGACTTAATGTGTCAAGTTTTCTTTTATTTGCATTGCCTAGTTTTCTGAGCAGATGACAATGAGGCCACACTGAAACTGTCATGGGACCTCATGCGTAATTCTAACTGGTGTCCTGAATAGCCCACAGGCTTTTCACTTCTGGCCTGCAAAATAAAGTGAAACTGGTTAGAAGAGGCCCGAAATATATCTTTCTCCTTCTTTGCATTCCTTTGTGAGGACAGAATATTGAGCATTTGTAACAAGGAAAGGTAAATTACTCCTGCTCCAGGCTCAGATCCCCACTCCTGAATTACTACATCTGTAACTTCCTCTTGGCAAATTTCCCAAGTACCAGGCAACATTGTTGGTGCCCAAAGTTAGACTCCCATACACCAACCAATAGCTACTTCATAATATTTTGAGAGGTTATTTGACAGAGGGCATGAAGATTAGGCCAAAGGAGTAAAACTCTCCCAGGCCTGATATTTTTATTATAAAAGAAGAACTGATGCTTGTAACCTGACTGTAGGATTACCACACACATAAATAATGCTTAGAGAATTCAGTATGTAAACAGCAGAGAGATGAGATCTGACTAATGTATCCAGAAATAATAAACAGCTTATGTAATATAGATTTAAGCAGATCACTTAATTCAGTCTATATTTGCAAAACTGAAGGCTAATTATGTTGTGTATTTAATATTTAAGTAATATTTGAGTAATATTGTATATACTGTATATATTGGTTGATTAAGCAGTCTTGTTCATTTAAATAATTGATTACAAGTTATATGTATGAATATGTGAATTGCATATGTCATCACTCTACCATGCGAGGTGTGTGCCTTGCTTAAAGTCCTATGTCTTCCTTTGAATTAGTTTAATGTTCTGACGTTACAAAAAATAACATTAGCCACGAGATATTTTTAAAACAAACCTTAGACGGGGACTGCAAGTGTTCTACTGACACATTCAAGTGCAGTGAGAAATTCAAGTTTAAAAAAAGCACAGTGAGGAACACCCAAACAGAGCAGTCCATGTTCTTTGGAAGGAAAGTAACCAAGATCGAGTTTAAAAAAAGCAGTACACAGAAGAATTCAGGATTCATAAAGAGTGAGTACTGGGAGATAGCAATCATTAAAAAAATCAGAAATGATTGGCTACTTCAGAGAAATTGACACACTTGATTACACAAAAGATAACCAGAATATGTATGCTGAGCCAGTTCAATAATATTTTGAAGCAAATGAAATAGCCAATGAGAAGCAAGTACCAATTCTGTTATGTGCATTGGGTTTAAAGACATACAATTTGCTTCAAAGTTTACCTGCTCCAGCCAAACCAGCAGAATTGAGTTTTGCTGATATTGTCAAAGTAATGGAGGAACATTTAGAACTGAAGCCATTGTTGATTGCAGAACACTGTAAGTTCCTTAAACAGAATCAAAAAGAAGGGGAGTCCATTTCGGTGTACATGGCTGAATTGAAGAGATTGTCTGAACATTGTCAGTTCAGTAATGGGCTTAATGATGCACTGAAAGATCATTTAGTTTGTGGAATTTTACAAGAAAGCATTCAAAGACAGCGCAACTTACATTTAAAAGAGCAGTTGAAATCACAATTTCAATGGAAACTGCAAACAGAGATGTAGTTGAGTTGCATTCAGGAATGAAGGTGAATGTGAACAAAATTGCAAAGTCTAAACAGAAACCAGCTTGGCTGAACAAATTGTGTTACTGTTGTGACAGGGCCTCACATAGACTAGTTCAATGCAGACTTAGAAGTGACACCTGCAGAAAATGCAACAACATAGGACACATACAACGAGTATGTTGGGCAGACAAAAATAAATGGACTGCGGAAGGAAGAGGAAGAAGATAAAAAGTCAATATGCAGTTTCAAAGAAGAGCACTAACCTGCATGCTGTTGATGAAAAATCTGAGAGTGATCAGAGTGACTCAGGACTGAATAGCCTTTAGATTTACAAAGTGATAACTGGCAATAAACAAGCAATATGGCTTGCTCCAGAAGTGAATAACAAATTAATTAATATGGAATTGGACACTGGTTCATCTGTTTCAGTCATTCCACAGAACGTGCATGAACAACATTTCAAAGAGACTAATCTGAAGCCTGCAACTATCCAACTAAGAACTTAAACTTGAGAAAAGATAACTCCAGTGGTAATGTTGCTCGTAACAGTGAAATACAACAACCAGCAAGCCACATTGAGCTTTTATGTGGTAAAACCAGGAGGATCAACATTGTGGGGGTGTGATTGGCTGAGACAACCACAACTTGATTAGAGATCCATTCACCATTTGCATGTCACATCTCCTGCAATTAAGTCAATTCAAAGTCATAGAGTCATAGAAAAGTACAGCACATAAACAGGCCATTCTGCCCATCTAGTCTGAGCATTTTAAACTGCCTACTCCAATCAACCTGTACTGCACCATTGCCCTCCATACCCCTAGTATTCATGTACTTATCCAAACTTCTCTTAAATGTTGAAATCAAGCTCATATGCACCTCTTGCACTGGCAGTTCATCCCACAATCCCATAACCCTCTGAGTGAAGAAGTTTCCCCTCATTTTCCCGTTAAACTTTTCACCTTTTACCTTTAACCCATGACCTCTAGTTGTAGTCCCACCTAACCTCGGTGGGAAAAAACCTGCTTGCATTACCTTATTGGTGCCCCTCATAATTTTGTATACCTCTATCAAATCTCCTCTCAATTGTTACGTAACCAGCAACAATGAATATCAATCGAGACAGGTTATATAAAAACAACCAAACATTTATTAAACACGGATAAAAAAATAAAAACAAATGAAAACCTTAACCGGAAGTTAACCGCTATGCAGCCATTCAACAAATCGTCACTCGGCACTGGTTCTTAAAGCATTAAATGGGAAAACAGTTCTTAAAGCAGTAAAGTCAGATACAGTTCTTAAAATAGTAAATTCGAAAGTCCAACAGATTTATACATTCAATTGGGAGAGATTTCTCTGGAGAAGGATTTCTTCATGGACGCGACTTTCCTGCTGGTTCAGTCCAAAGGATTCACGATGAAGGAAATAAACAGCTTAAAACAACTGACCTTAATTTCTTCTAGAGAGAAAATCCCACATGAACTACCCTGCTCTTTCGGCAGGAGTTATCTTCGATGCAGGTCGCTACTTCTTCAACGAAGACTCAATAAGGTCGATCCTTTATTAAACTGCCAAAACATTCCCAACTTCTCTTAACACCTTCATATCCTGTACTTCAATAAAGTCTTCACTCTCCAATACTGCTGGAAAAAGGTACATCAACACATCTAGTAAAAATTGCCAGTCCAGCACTATTGTACCTTGCAACAGAACGTAACACTCCATTTTAAAAATGAAACTGCGTCACAAAATAAATACACAACAGAAACGGAGACACAGATGCACGTTCTAGCTGGAAAACTAAAAACTAAAAACTAACTGCGTCATCTAAGGTCTTTCCTTATATACCCGTGGTGAACATGTCCTCACATGACCTCGCATTGGGGGGGAAAATTACATCAGGTGACATCCAAAAGACCATTACATCATTCTCACAAGAAAGTCACAAGATCTCCTTCAGGTATGTAACGCAATCTTCTATGTTCCAAGATATGAAGTCCTAACCTATTCAATCTTACCTTATAACTCAGGTCCCCCAGACCTGGCAACATCTTTGTAAATTTTCTCTGTACTTTTTTAACCTTGTTTACATGTTTCCCATAGGTAGGTGACCAAAACTGCACACAGTACTCCAAATTAAGCCTCAGCAATGCCTTATACAAATTCAATATAACATTCCATCTCCTATGCTCAGTACTTAAATTTATGCAGGCCAATGTGCCAACAGCTTTCTTTATGACTCTATCAACCTGTGACACCACTTTCAATGAATTATGGACCTGTATTCCAAGATCACTTTGTTCTACCCCGCTCCACAGTGCCCTACCATTCACTGTGTAAAACCTACCCTGGTTGGTCTAACCGAGGTGCAACATCTTGCACTTGTCTGCATTTTTCCAGCTGGTCCATATTCTGCTGCAAACCACGATAGGCTACCTCGCTCTCCACTACAACCCCAATCTTGCTGTCATCTGCAAATTTGCTGATCCAGTTAACCATATTATCATCTAGATCATTGATATGGATAACAAAAAATACCAGTCCCAATAACGATCCCCGTGGAACTCCAGTCACAGGCATCCAGTCTGAGAGGCAACCCTCTACTACAGCTTTCTGCCTTCTCCCACAAAGCCAATCTTCTACCTCATCTTGAATACCGAGCGACTGAACCTTCTTAACTAACCTTCCAAGCAGGAACTTGGCAATTGCTAAAGTCAATGTAGACAACATCCATTTCCTTGCCTTCATCAACTTTCCTGGTAAATTCCTTGAAAAGCACTATAAGATTGGTTAGGCACATCCTACCACACACAAAGACTATCCTTAATCAGTCCATGTCTAGACAAATACTCATATGCGCTATCCAGTCCCTTAGAATAGCTTTCAATAACATTCCCCCTATTGATAACAGGCTCACCAATTTATAATTTCCTGGCTTATTCTTTGAGCCTTTCTTAACCAGCGGAACAACATTAGTTATTCCCCAATCCTCTGGCACCTCACCTGTTGCTAAAGATGATTTAAATATATCTGCTAGGGGGCCCAACAGTTTCTGCAAATGCCTCCTGCGGGGTCCGAGGGAACACTTTGTCAGGCCCTGCAGATTTATCCACATTAATTTGCCTCAAGACAGAAAATACCTCCTCCTCTGTAATTTATAAAGAGGCCATGAAATTGATGGTGCTTTGCCTCACTTCTGTAGATCCTGTGTCCATCTCCTGAGTAAAAACAGATTCAAAAAATGTATTTAAGATCTCCCCCATCTCATGGATTGATTAAGAAAAGTGAATTAAGAAAGGTACTGGATGATGGCACAACTCTCTCCATGCTGAACACCATGAATCGTTGCCCAACAGAGGGCAAATAAATATTGTCCCAACATCTGTGCCTCTGGCTGAAAGCACATTGGACAAGGAAGGAACATGCTACTGAGAGGAAGAGTGAAAGTGATGAAAGCAGTGGTCCAACTACAACAGTTTTTGTAGGAAACATCTCAGAATGCTTCTGATAGGTTAATCAGGCAGTCACTTGTGAAATGTTGATTGGTTTTAGGCTGGAAGAGAGTTCAAGCAGTTGTAAGCATTCAGCTTTTGTGAATATAAAGAACCAGAATCTACTCTGCGTGTATTAAGGTTACTGCATGAACATCAAGTGGAAGACAAAAAGCTGCTTGTAAAACTAGATGCAAACACCAAAGCCAAGCTGGATGAATGGAAAACCAAAAACAAAGTTTTCAATGGAGATACGAAAACAGAGGATTCATGAGATGATTTTGTGGATGAGGAAACCAAGAGCAGAGACCAAATTGAAAAGGAAGCATAGAAGGATTAATAAGAGAATACTCCAGTAAATTAAATACAGCTTCCAAAGATCAAGATGCACAAACTAGAAAAAGGAAGCAAGATATCCAGGGTTATCAGACCATTTCACACAATCTCAGAATCAACCCTACAACCACCGCAGAAGGAACCCCAGAACCAGAGAATGTTTTCAAGCAGAGTGATCATGCATGTCAGAAAAGATATTATCTCACAAGAGTGAGACACCATCTGCTGCGATGAAATCTTTAGGCCTGAATGGGACAACATAAAATTTACCTTGCTGTGGATGTCTGTATATAGTAGTTGTATTATATAATATACTGTGTATATAGTTGAGATGCATTCTCTATTGAGTTGAAGTTTATAGCCAAGCTGAGAGGAGTGTTGTGTAGTTAATATTAAGCAATATTTGAGTAATCTTGTATGTATGTATTGATTGATTAAGCATTCTTCTTCATTTAAATAATAAATTACTGGTTATATGTATCAATATGTGAATTGCATCAAGCTACCATGTAATACTGTATTAGACTGTATTCATTAGAGTATAGAAGAATGAGAGGGGATCTCATAGAAACATTTCGAATGTTGAAAGGATTGGACAGAGTAGATGTGGAAAGGTTGTTTCCCTTGGTGGGTGAGTCCAGGACAAGAGGCCATAGTCTTAGAATTAGAGGGTACCCAGTTAAAACAGAGATGAGGAGAAATTTTTTTAGCCAGAGGGTCGTGGATTTGTGGAATTCGTTGCCACATACAGCTGTGGAGGCCCGATCATTGAGGGTGTTTAAGGAGGAGATTGACAGGTATCTAATTAGTCAGGGTATCAAGGGATATGGGGAAAAAGCCGGAAATTGGAACTAGATGGGTGAATAGTTTAGCTCATGGGGGAGTTGCAAAGCAGACTCGATGGGCCGAATGGCCTACTTCTGCTCCTTTGTCTTGTGATCTTGTGAATACATGCGCACCTCACTTAAAGTAAACACAAGGTTAGACCCGCATTCCCGAACTCCCATGTCTTCCTTTGAAGTTACAAAACATAGCAAAATACATATCAGAGCTTTCAGGATAAGTCATAGGTTGAAATCTATTCCCTGTGGTGTTTATGGGTAACATCCAGTGACACCACAATAAATGGATTAATATTGTGATTTTCTTTATTGTTCAAGCACGGTACAAGTCTTAATTTAAAACATATAAGGATGAGGTTAAAAATGGATGATGAATTGTTGTATAAAAATCAAATATTTCCTTGTAGTTGTTATCAAGAATATATCATTGCAGGTAACAGTAGGTGTTGGCGAAGGGTTGCATTAATACATTCTTCATTTCCCCGAGTGAAAGGGCGTATTACAAAATTTGTTGCCTTGTATCTGTATTGACTGACCACTCAAGGACTTAACAGACTAGGAAATCCTGATAATCAACAAGCCAGGAAATAGTCTATGAAGGAAATAATATTGATAGAGTGAACTTCTCGTTCCATTATTTATTAAGTAATTCAATTTAATGTTTCGCTGGTTTGCCCAACATATAAAGTTCATTTATACTTTGAGTTCCAGGATTATTCACACTAGAAGCTCCTATATTCTCCAAGTTGCTGGTACATCATGTCTCCTAATAATTTTGCATATTAATGTCTACTTTGTTCCACATTTAATTTTATTTATTTAGTAATATTTTTGACACCTTGCTTTTGGGCAATTCTACTCACTATCTTTCATATTTTTTGTAGGGTTTATTAAAGAGTGTGAACAGAGTACTTCCGTAGATTACTTCTGGTACAGAGAGACCTTGAATATCAGTCCTGATATTAGCTTAATTGGAGACGGCCTGCAATGGAGGATGGTTTTGTGCCTCGTTGCTACTTGGTTGATTTTGTATCTCTGTGTTACAAGAGGGTTTGAAAGCTTTGGAAAGGTGAGTTGTAAATAAAATAGCATATGACATTTTAGATTCATTAATACTTTAAGAATATTTGGTAAGGGTATTTGTTATGTTCAGCCAGCGTAACTTTATCCGCAAAATTACCCCAACCCTAACCTCTGAATTGTCATACACATTATTCTTACTGGTCACATTGAGTTTTAGTTTTACAGAATTCTTCGGGCAGAGTTCTCATTTATAATCCAGATAGTTTAAAGTGTTAAGGTGACAGTGGCCAGGATCCTATTCAGAGCCTGGATCTCTGAAGGCTCAGTTGATAGGATTCACACCTCTGAGTGTAAGTACAGAAGCAAATAGAGAGCCCAGTGGCATGTTGTCATGACAACAATTTACCATGAATGTTAAAAAAACAAAAGAGCTGGCTGTCTGGCCATTAACTTCAGAATGGGAGCGGGCGGTGGCGGGGAGGGGGGTACAATTTGAAGTATTGTGAGCAGTTTTGGGCCCCATATGGGTGGATGGCTGGCATTGGAGAGGATCGAGAGGTTTACGAGAATAATCCTGGCGATGAAAGAGTTAACGTATGCGAAGCATTTGATGGTTCCGGGCCCGTGCTCACTGGACCTTTGAAGAATATTGAAAGACTAGATAGAGTGAATGTGGAGAGGATTTTTCTTATTGTGGGAGAGTCTAGAATCAGAGGGAACAGTCTCAGACTAGAAGGACATCCTTTTAGAACAGAGATGAGAAGGAATTTCTTTGGCCAGTGAGTGGGGAATCTGTGGAATTCATTGCCACAGATGGCTGTGGAGGCGAAGTCATTGAGTATATTTAAAGGAGGTTGATAGGTTTTTGATTAATAAGAGGATCAAAAATTACAGGGAGAAGGCAGAAGAGTGGAATTAAGAGGGATAATAATTCAGCCATGGGGGAATGCAGAGCAGACTTGATGGGCCGAATGGCCTAATTCTGCTCCTATGTCTTATGGTCTTTCACAAAACTCTATGTAGATCCAAAAGGTGGAGCGCAGACCAGGTCTGAACCCTTAAAAGATGTACTAGTTTAAATATAATATCATGAATGTTAATTTTCTCAGGATGCATTCAAAATAAACATATGTTCCCCAGGTTCTATTGCAAGGAGCAGAGAGAACACAAAACACCATTAGTACCTGCATGTTATGTACCCATCCGGTGAACCCAGAACATCAAATCTATCTACCAGTCTTTGGCATGGTGTCATAGAGCATAGATACAGGCCCTTTGGCCCCACATCTCAATGCTGACCTTTTTGTCCATTGACAATAAAACTATTCACCTGTAGAACATAGAGCAATACAGCACTGTACATGCTCTTCAGCCTACGTTGTGCCAACCTTTTAATCTATTCCAAAATCAATCTAACCCTCCCCTCCCACATCTTCCATTTTCCTTTCATCCATGTGCCTATCTAAGAGTCTTTTGAATGTCTTTAATGTATCTGCCTCTACACATCCACCTCCTCTGTGTAAAACACTTACCTCTGATGTCCCCCAAATTCCTTCCTCCAATCACCTTAAATTTAAATCCATAAATATCTGTGCCCTTTTATACTGTGCCTAATTAGTTGACTGTCTGAATATCTTAAATATACAGAATGCATCTAATTTCACCACCTCCACTGGCAGACCTTTGCAGATATCAACCACTGTCTGTGTATTCACATAAATACACAGATTTACATGAATACCACTGTCTAGGCCTAATTGTTTAATGCTATTGTGTAGTGACTTTGGTTTATACCAGTTGTAGATTTTACTATTGGGACAATGTATACCCTGTTCATGTTCCATAGTCTTTCAACTTCCTCTTTTAATTCAGCATATTTCTGGTGTTTTTCACTTCTTGATTTCTGTATGTAATCTGGTTTGGAATGGCTATATCTATTAAGTAAGTTGTTCTTGCTTGTTTATCCTGTAGTATTATATTCAGCCAGTTATTATGGATTGTCCGATCTGTAGTAATAGATTGGTCGTAATATAATTTGTAGGACTCTGACTCTAAAACCGGATCAGGCTTATATCTATAGTAAGGTATTGTGTCCATTATGAGTATGTATTTTAAAGCAAGATTTTGGTGAATGATGTTTGCCACTTGATTATGTCTGTGTAAGTAATCAGATTGAGTTAAACTGCTTCAGGATCCTATAATGTATTGGATCGTTTCTTGTTTCTCTTGGCATTTTCTGCATTTATCATCTTGTTGGTCTTTTATGTATTCTTGATCATTTTTTGTGTTAACCACCTGGTCCTGTATTGCCACAAGGAACCCCTCTGTTTCTGGGAAGAGGTCTCCAGCTCTGAACTAGGTGTTTGACAATTTCTTGTCAACATCTAGTCTGCTCAGATCATGGGGATGTCTTCCATGGAGGGTCATGCTCTTCCATTGGTTAACCTTTTCTTCTTTCTTTTTTCCAGTATTTTTATTGATTTCTATATAGAAAAATACAGAGTCCAAGAGAATACATATTATAAAACAAAAGAAAAAATATAATAATATCAGATACAATATATTGAATCACGTTAACGAACTCCTCACTCTATATTCATATAGATTAGATTCATTCGTGTATTAGAATATAAACCATTTTATAAAAAAAAAGATATACAGCCACTACCAAAGTCAAAGCTGTTTGGGAAAAAAAAGAAAAAAAAACTTTTCAGATAATAAAATATACTATTAACCAACTTCTGTACTTTAACAAGAAGTCAAAGATTATGAAAATAATTTAAAAACGGCCCCCACAAATTTTGAAAATCTTGGTTAGATTCAGAAATTGAATCTTTTCAAAATTTAGGCATGCCATAACATCTCATAGAATAGAATAGAATTAATTTTATTAAAACGAATGTTTTACCTAAATTTATATATCTCTTTCAGGCATTACCTGTTTTTTTTCCTAAATCCTTTTTTGACTCTCTGGACTCCTCCTACATATGGAAAAATAAACGTCCTCAATTAAATAAAGTCCATCTCTGGAAAGTTAAAAAGAATGGAGGTTTAGCTTTACCAAAGTTTAGGTTTTATTGCTGGGCAGCTAATATATGAAATCTCACATTTCGTTCATACAATATTAATCACGAGGACTGTCCCGGGTGGGTTTCTTTAGAAGCTAACTCAGTTAATAAATTTTCTGTTATCTCCCTTTTGGAATCTTCACTTCCTTTATCCTTAAGTAAGATAACTGAAAATGTGGTAGTCAAACTTACTTTGAGGATTTGGATACAATTTAGAAAACATTTTGGTTTATTGGGATTCTCCCTTTCTAGTCCCATTTTTAAAAATTATTTTTTTAAGCCTTCTATGACTGATGTTATTTTTAAACAATGGGAAAGATTGGGTATTACATGTTTCCGGAATCAGTTTGTGGGAGGAAGTCTTTCTTCGTTCAAACAATTGTCAACTAAATATAGTTTATCAACTAAATATAGTTTAACCTTTTCTTCTATAGTGATCATTTTTCTGGGTTGTGCTTTCATTTAAGTTTCGTGGTGTGTACTTCTTATCAGAATTGCACATGCTTGCATAGAGAGCGGAACCCTGTTTTTATTGATGAAAATATATCCTTATAAGTTTTATCTGACTGTTGTGTAAATATTTAATGACTGTTATTCCTTTACCTCCTCCTGCCCTAGGTAGTGTTAATCTAAGTGTGTTTGAGTATACGTAGTATTTTCTAAAATTTGTCATTTCATTTCTTATTTTTCTTTGTAAATTTTCTAAATTGGTTTTGGACCAAGATATTATGCCAAGAGAATGTGTTAATAGCTAAAGTGTTTATTGTCTTTGTTACATTTTTACTACTGAGCTCTGTTTGGCAGATTTTAAGCCTTGAAGTAAACTCAGTTGAAAATTTTCCCTTTATCGCACAATGAAATCCCAAATACTTACGGTATATGTTTCATATTCATCCATCGGATGCATAGTATCCTGCTGCTCAGTTTTATAGTCTACTAGTTCTATCACACCTTTCATTATGTTTAATGTTCTGCACTTACCTGCCAATAGACAGACCCAGCAGATTCGCAGGTGAAGTTTGGACCCACCTGGTTGGACTGTTTGGGGCCCTGAATGGAGGTGATGGAGGAGGTGAATGGGCGGGGATAAGCGCCAGGAAGAGGATTAGTGGGGAGGAACGAATGAATAAGGGAATCGAGGAGGAGTCATCTCTGCAGAAAGCGGAAGTGGGGGGAGGGAAAGATACATTTAGCAGTAGGATCCCTTTTGAGATGCCGGAAGGTGACGTGTTGGATCGGAGGCTGATGGGGTGGTAGGTAAGGACAAGAGGAATGCTATCACTATTACAGCGGCAGGAAAATGGGGTGAGCATGGATTTATGGGAGATGGAGGAGATGCAGGTGAGGGCAGCATCAATAGTATTATCACTGGTCCTTTACATCCTTGCGTACTCTTAAGGCATCCTTTCTACTCTCTGTAAGCACTTCAGCAGTTATTATTAATTCTTTCTTTTTGTATTTGCACAGTCTGTTGTCTTTTGCACATTGGTTGCCCGTCCAGTTGGTGCGGTCTTTCATTAACTTTATTACGGTTATTGGATTTATTGAGTACACCCGCCCACAAGAAAATGAATCTCGGGTTGTATATGGTGACATGTGTGTACTTTGGTTGACCATTCATCAACAGAACTAGGTTAGAAAACACTACGCGACTCGTATTTAATTGAAGCTCACACTTTATTATCTCTGCACAAACAACAACCCGTAACTATGTTGACACCAGGCCAACAACTTAGAAGATGAATTCTACTGTTCCCTCCGTACCAATACTCACTCAGACCACTCTTCCAATTTATAACACCAAAACAGAGGATCTCTGCTGGCCAGATGATCAATTCTTTCTTCTCCCAGACCTGGCAAAAGGGGTTCTTCCTTGCGATGGTGATGCTCTAAAAAATGTTATCACTGTTAGTGCATTCAAAGTGTCCCCTTTTATATTCAGTCCTTATCAATTCAAATGTAGCATTCTGGTGTCATTGGATACACATCACCTGGTTGACCCTATTGGCTCTGGTTCAGGGCTACAACCCACAGTATTTTATGTTTTAAGCTTTGTGACTTTAACTAGGCAACCCAGACACAGAGTCTAATTAGATTACAGATCGCTTCTTCAGTAGGTCTGGAACTTTACACAATAAATAGCTACTCGTCTGAGAATGGTCTCAGGTTTAGCAGGTCCTGACCTGAAGCTCCTTGAGTCCGTATTCAATTGCTTCGATTAAATTATCCCAGAGCAGGAGTCAGTTCAGATTCTACAAAATGGGTGGAGACTGCAAGGACAGTGTCACAAAATGGGCGCCTACATCCCACTGTCCTCGACCCATTCCAGCCTGACATTTTCTTCGATATTACAAACCTGCCATGGCCAACACCTTGATAGTAAATTTACTTTGAACTTTGAAGTTTTTGTAGTTTCAATAGGGCAGAAAATGTCCCACACCCAATGATTCAGGCCATTAACCACAAATTACCAGTTGGAAGTTAAACTGTGTTCAGATTTTACTTCCTGATGATTGGTTCTCAAAAGCACAAGAGGTTCTGCAGATGCTGAAAATTCAGAGAAACATCTAAAATGTTGGAGGAAGCCAATGGGCCAGTCAGCATCTATGGTGATGAATAACCAGTCGATGTTTTATGCCAAGATCCTTAATCAAGACTGGAAAGGAAGGGGAAAGAAGACCCGCAAACATGGACTATGTTCACTGTTCCCTCCATAGATGCTGACTGACTGGTTCTCATTCTAATCAATCCATAATTATGCAATCCATAATTTCATAATCATACAAAGAAAATTCCGGAGAAACTCAGCAGAACAGGAGCGGAATATAAAGTTGATGTTTCAGGCTAAGGCCCTTTATTAGACTGACTCTTTTTAACTCTCCATTGTTGCTGCCAGCCCTGCTGAGTTCCTCCGGCATTTTGTGTGTGTTATTTTGTATTTCCATGCATGAATATGGAAGAGGGAAGCGGGGGGGGGGGGCAGAGTGGAGAATAGAAGAAGAGGGATGGGGGAGGGGGGAAATACCATAAGATGGAGCAATTATTGTTCATGCCCTCAAGTTGGAGGCTACCTGGAGAGAATATGAGGTGTTCTGCCTCTGACCTGAGAGTGGCCTCATCATGGAACAAGAGGAGGCCATAGACCAACATGTCAGAATGGGAATGGGGATTAGAATTAAATCCTGGTTTTTGCAGATGGAACAAAGTTGCTCAGCAAAGCATGACCTTGCAAGCAGAAGAAGAGCTACAGCTGCCCATTCACCTCCTCACTCATGTCCATTCAAACAGTATTTCCAGGTGAGGCAACACTTCATCTGTGAATCTGCTGGGGTTGCATCAGGTTGGGGGACCACATTGCAGAGCATGTTTGCTCCATCCACAAAAAGCAGGGTCTCCCAGTAGCCAGCCATTTCAAATCCAGTCCCTATTCCCATTCACATGGCATAATCTGTTGGTATGAACATTGATTTCTCCAACTTCCAGTAACTTTCCCCCTCCCCCTTCCTTCTTCTTCAATACCCTACTCTGGTCCCCCCACGTTTTCTCCACAATTGCTTAAACCTCCTGGTGCCCTTCTTCTCTCCTTTTCTTCTGTGGTCCATTCTCCACTCCTTTCAGATTCCGTCTTCTCCAGCCTTTTAGCTTTTCCACCTATCATCACCCAGTTTCATACTTCATCTCCCCTTCCCCACCCACCTGACTTCACCTATCAGCTTCTAGTGTACTCCTTCCTCTCCTCCCACCTTCTTATTCTGTTATCTTTCCTCTTCCCTTCCAGCCCCGAAGGGTCTCGGCCCAAAACGTCGACTGTTTATGCATTTCCATAGATGCTGCCTGACCTGCTGAGTTCTTCAAGCATTTTGTGCATTGATCTGCAGAATCACTTGCGTCCATAACTTCATAACCACAGAATGATTTTCAATTAAACAATTTCAGATTTCAAACAGGGGGCGAACATTATTAATTAATTAAAAACCTGCCCTTTTTTGTTGCAGGCCATTTACTTCACTGCAACTTTCCCTTATTTTGTACTACTCATTTTCCTTGTACGAGGTTTAACACTGCCCGGGGCCATTAATGGTTTAGTCTACCTAATTACCCCAGAGGTAAGTAAGCACACTTAGTTGTATGTCAATAATATGCATTAAGATTTTTTTTTGGTATTATTTTATATGTGATTTAGATGTTGCCTGCAAGGCTAATGTGAACTGCCTAGATCTAATGGATCCCTGAGCTGACACTATTTATGACAGCAATTAAGAGTCAACAATCTTGGTGGGTCAGATCAGACCACTTTAGAATTGCATATTGCACATTTGCTGCCTTGAAGGCATGTTGCAACACAATGGAATTTTACAACAATTACAAACTGCGAACCTTATTATTGCCGATACTATCTTTTATATGCCAAACTTATCTATGAATCAATAGCCTAGACTTTTTTATGTACTTGTGCAATAACCCAACTAAAGTATGTCCATTCCTACTAATGTATCCCTCTGGTAATGTCAGTAATACATCAGAATTCTTATTAGCAATTTTTATAGCAATTTCTTTGCCTAGACAATTCCACAGAATTGAGGACAACTTGCTTCCACTCCTCTATAGAATACTAGCCACGAGGGCAGGCACAATGTTGCAAAATTGTGTCCATTTGGGGTGGCATGGTAGCCTAGTGGTCAGCACAACACTTTACAATAGAGGGGACCAGAGTTCAATTCCTTCCACTGCCTGTAAGGAGTTTGTACGCTCTTCCCGTGACCACGTGGGTTTCCTGCCACAGTTCAAAGACGTACAGGTTGGTAGGTTAATTGGTCATTGTAAAAATTGTACAGTGATTTTCTAGGATAAAATCGGGGGATTGCTGAGAAGCTCGAAGGGTCTTGTCCGTGCTGTCTCTCAATAAATAAATAAATTGAAATTGGCAAATTTACATCAATGCTCCATAGAAAGTATCAGGATGCATCATAGCTTGGTATGGCAACTGCTCTGCCCATCACCTCAAGGAACTTCAGAGTGTTCTGGACATAATTCAGCATATCATAGAAACCAGCCTCCCCTCTTTGGACTCTGTCTTCACTTCTCCCTGCCCCAGTAAAGCAGTCAACATAAACAAAGACTCCACCTGCAGTACCTAGACCTTCTCTCTTTCAGAGATTGATTGGTTCTTGATTGGACAGGGCGAAGGCCAGGAACTGAGGTTGAGGAGGAGATAGGAAAAAGGATCAGCCATGATTGAATGGCGGAGCAGACTCAATGGGTCAGATGGCCTAATTCTAATTCCTATGCCTTATGCTCTTATGGTCTTCTCCTTCTTCCCATTGGGCAGAAGATACAAAAATCTAAAATCACATATCACCAGACTCAAAGATAGTTTCTATCCTACTGTTATTGAACACTTCCCTTGTATAATAAGATGGATTCTTGACCTCAAAACTTACCTCGTTATGACTCAACCTTACTGTCCACCTGCACTGTACTTTCTCCATAATGGTAATACTTCATTCTACATTTTGTTATTATTTTACCTTGTGCTACTTCAATGTATTGTGGTAATGAATTGATCTGTGTGACCAATATGCAAAACGTTTTTCACTGTAGCTCGGTACATATGAGGATAATTAACCAATTTACCAGTTTACAATTTGCCTCTACCCCTCTACAGTACACCAACCACGAGGACGGGCACAGTGTTGCAAAACCTCACATGTGGGCAATGCAAATGTGTTTTAGCTAACAGAGTGATGTATTAGTATGCCATTTATTTTGCTGCATTAATTGTTTAGTGACACTGTTGTTCAACACTTCAATGGGTCAATTGCTAATAAATTCCTCTCAGCAGTCCAGTTTCAGATAGGTTTGATACAAAATCAGTGGAATCCATTTTAAAATTTTAGCAGATGTCCATGCAGGATTAAGGGAAATATACTAAATTTCAAGTGGAGAAAAATTCACACGGAAGTAATGTTACATAAATATATAGAGAAAAATCAGAAAATAAGATAACAATGACACATTGAAAAAGAAGGGAAGGGAGAGATTAAGAAAACGTTAATTCAAGTTGACAAGTAAACACCAGCACTATGGACCAAATGATTTGCTTCCAAGCTATAAATACCATAGAAGCACAAGCATTGATGTGGAATTGAAAATTCTAATTGCTTCTGGAGTTGAAGTGGTCCATTAATATTGACTAAACTGGAGGCCTATGTCCATTAATATTGACTAAACTTTGTACACTATCATTAGACAGATCTTGCATTAGGAAGTGTTGCTATGAGCCAGTCATCCAAAAGTAAACCAGGTAATTACAGGCCGGTGAGCCTGATATCAGTAGTAAGTAAATTATTGGAAGGTGTTCTGAGAGATCGGATATACAAGTGTTTAGACAGCATGGCTTTGTGTGTGGTAGATCATGTTTAACGAATCTTGTAGAGTTTTTCGAGGAGGTTACCAAGGAAATAGATGAAGGAAAGAATGTGGATGTTGTCTACACGGACCTTAGTAAGGCCTTTGACAAGGTCCCACATGGGAGGGTAGTTCAGATGGTTCAGACACTAGGTATCCATGGAGAGGTTGTAAACTGGATTTGAAATTGGCTGTGTGGGAGAAGACAGAGAGTGGTAGTGGATGATTGCTTCTCAGACTGGAGGCCTGTGACTAGTGGTGCGCCTCAGGGATCTGTGCTGGGACCATTGTTATTTGTTGTCTATATCAATGTTCTAGATGATAATGTGGTAAATTGGATTAGCAAGTTTGCTGATGACACTAAGATTGGAGGTGTTGTGAACAGCGAGGAGGACTTTCAAAGCTTGCAGTGGGATCTGGACCAACTAGAAAAATGGGCCAGAAAATGGCAGATGGAATTTAATGCAGACAAGTGTGAGGTGTTGTATTTTGGAAGGACAAATCAAGGTAGGACATACACAGTAAATGGTAGGGCACTGAGGAGTGCGGAGGAACAAAGGGATCTGAGAGTTCAGATACATCATTCCCTGAAAGTGGTGTCACAGGTAGAGAGGGTTGTAAAGAAGGCTTTTGGCATCCTGGCATTCATAGTATTGAGAATAGGAGTTGGGATGTTATGGTGAGATTGTATAAGACATTGGTGAGGCCAAATTTGGAGTATTGTGTACAGTTCTGGTCACCTACCTATACGAAGGATATCAGTAAGATTGAAAGAGTGCAGAGAAAATTTACTAGGATGTTGCCAGGTCTTCAGGAGTTGAGTTACAGGGAAAGGTTGAACAGGTTAGGACTTTATTCCTTGGAGCGTAGAAGAATGAGGGGAGATTTGATAGAGGTTTACAAAATTATGAAGGGTATAGACAGAGTAAATGTGCGTAGGCTCTTTCCACTTAGATTAAGAGAGATAAATACGAGAGGACATGGCTTTAGGGTGAAAGGTGAAAGGTTTAGGAGGAACATTGGGGGAACTTCTTCACTCAGAGAGTGAGAGTCTGGAACGAGCTGCCATCTGACGTGGTAAATGCGGGCTCACTCTTAAGTTTTAAGAATAAATTGGATAGATACATGGATGGGAGAGGTCTGGAGGGTTATGGACTGGGTGCAGGTCAATGGGACTAACGGAATAAAGTTTCAGCACAGACTAGAAGGGCCGAATGGCCGGTTTTCTGTGCTGTAGTGTTCTACGGTTCTAAGTAGAACTGGTAGTTCAACTCTGAGAAGTTCAGTAAGGATGGAGACGGAGGAGCTATGTAGTGAGATGAGGTTCACATGAAGCGTTCTAAAATAAACAGGATAATCTTGAAACTGTTCTGAGACTGTGACAAGGATTTGGTTTAATTCACGTCAGTTCCTCTTCACAAGAAGAGAGACCTCAGTGTTCCCACAGACAACAAAGGAATCACAATATACAGAGGACTGTGTGTTTTTAATTGGGTTTTGCAATCATCAATTTCTGCTTGCAAGCAACAGCATAGTCATAAGGGAGCAGCTTGAATGGAGTTGTTGAGGGAAAGGTTGTGGTTTTATTGGAGGTTGACGCAGGTGGAAAGTTCCAAAGATTCAGGAATTCTAAGAGAAGGATTTCCAAGTCATCTCCTTTTTAACAGGCCAATGTGAATTCCTAGGGTCACATTCAAATATATTCACTATTAGATTCCTCCCACATACTCATGTTTTAATGAGTTTTTCCTGCTCTGCTTAATATTTCCTGTTAAAACATCCCACAGATTAATCTGTGAACCTTCTCTGTACCACATCTAAGCCATATTGTTGCTTTAACAAGTAGGCCAAAATTGTATGACCTACTCGAGGTTTTGTCTCTTCTGAGACTGTACAGTCACTAGTACCTGAGGATGATGGATTTTGGTTCTGTCATCTTATGGCTTAGCTCTCTGGATTTAGGAAAAGGGATGGAAGTCCGATAGTGAGGGATAGTACATTTCACATCTGACATGTACAGCACATACTTCTGTGTTATGACAATTTTTATGTATAGCTATGAGTTTCTACGTGCATAAGACACTCAGATATCGACAAAGGAAAAAACATAGTTAAAATCAAAGCTAATATAACTGGTGATTGTGTTTAGAAAGTACATTTATTCTCTGATTTAATTTCATTTTATTTCAGTTGACTGTTCTGAGCCAGCCAAGAGTATGGCTAGATGCAGCGGTCCAAATCTTTTTCTCATTGTCTTTGGGTTTTGGAGGACTAATTGCATTCTCCAGCTATAATTCAATGAAGTAAGAATATTACTTTCTGTAATAGCCTTCACTATTATAACTAAGGAACAAGTGAAGGAAATGAGGAATTTAATAGTTTATAAAGACATTATATTAAATCTATATCATCAACATATTTCCAATGTGACATACACTATTCATATGAAATTATTCTTTTTGCTGCATTAACAGCTGCTAACCAAGCATACAAAAGAGCATCCATTAAAAATGTGTATAAATTAATTACATATAAATGTGCTAAGAATCCATATGTTAATGTCCTTCAGTAAGGTGATATCTATGACACAACGGAAAAATAAGTAGGAGCAGCCATTTTGCTGTCCAGACCTTCTCCACTTTTCAATATGGCTGACCATCTCCTTGATAATCCTGTTTCCACTTCTCCTCATATCCCCTGATCACTTTAACATTAAGAAATGTGTCTTCTTCCTTCTTGAATAGATTTGCTTAGCATCACTACCTTCAGTGACAGGGAATTTGACAAGTTCAATGCAAACTGTGTAAAGAAATTTCTCCTGATCTTGTTTCAAAGTGTCATTCTGTCTGTGACCACTCCAACCTCCCCCCAATACCCACCCCCCCACCCACCCCCGCCGGTTCTGGATTCTTCAACCATCAGGTTTATCCTCCCTTTATCTAATATACATAGGCCTATTAGAATTTTATAGGTTTCTATGAGATCTCCTCTTATTCTTCTACACTCTAGTGATTAATTGAGCCAGTCTTACCTCATACATCAATTCATCCCAGCAATCGGTGTAGTAGACATTCATTACCCACCCTACGTGGCAAGAACACCCTTTCCCAGATAGGAAGAAGAAAGACTGCGCACAAAACTCTAAGAGAAAATCTGCAGATGCTGGAAATCCAAGCAACCCGCACAAAATGCATGAGAACTCAGCAGGTCAGGCAGCACCTAAGTGAGGTTTCATCAAGCCCTTATGTAGTAGTATGCTGTGTATTCTGTTTCACCGAGACCTGGCTCTCCCCTGCCACCTCCAACTGTGCCATCCGACTGAAGGGATTTTCGATCCATCAGTTGGACAGCACGGCGTCTTCGGGCAAGATGAGTGGAGGTGGTGTCTGCCTACTGATCAACACTGGGTGGTGCTCGGACACAGTGGCACTGACAAGCTCCTGCAGCCCGGACCTGGAACATCTGTCGGTGAAGTGTCGTCCTACTATCTGCCATGGGAATTCACCTCGGTCATACTGACAGCGGTATACATTCCCCCCCAGGCGGACATGGAGTGTGCTCTGAACATACTGTATGCCAACATCAGTGAACTTGAGACCAGGTATCCAGAGGCTTTGCTCATTATAGCCAGGGACCTTAACCAGGCCAACCTCAGAAAGGCGCTGCCAAAGTTATACCAACATGTCTCCTGCCCTACTAGAGGCCCGAATGTACTTGACCACTGCTACACAGCAGTCAAGGATGCCTACCGTTCAGTCCCACGACCTCACTTCAGAGAATCGGACCATCAGGCCGTACCATCAGCTTCTTTCCAACTGTGATAAGACTGCTGAACGGATCCTGACCCAGATCTAGGCCGTACCCTCCAAATATCCGGACCTGCCCTTCGGTTTTTTTGCACTACCTTACTTCCCTTTTCCTATTTTCTGTTTATGATTTATAATTTAAATTTTTAATATTTACTAATTTTAACTATTTTTAATGTTTTTACTATTTAATATTTGTAATCCAGGGAGTGTGAAGCGCAGAATCAAATATCGCTGTGATGATTGTACATTCTAGTACCAATTATTTGGCGACAATAAAGTATAATGTATAAAGCTTAAGTACAGTAGTAAGTAATCTTCTTTCCTCAAGAGGTTTCCACTATCATTGAAGACGCTGACTAGCCCATCTAAATCACTCCAAGTTACTTTAAGAAGCAGCTGAGAGCATTCGATATGACAAAGGTTTAGCGACCAGGCAACAACCCCTCTGCAGTACTGAAGGTCCTGGATATGGCTGTCATAGTCAGGGGTTAATCATCCCAGTCCAAAAAGACAATCGCAAGGTGTTCGCAGAGTAATGTCGTAGGCCCAACTATCTTCAGCTACTTCATCAATGAACTTCTTGCCATTTTATGTACAGAAATATGGATAACCTCTGATAATTTGCATAATATTTAATTTGCAACTCCACAGCAAATGAAGCATCTTACCTGCATGAAGCAAGAGCTAGACAACATGAGCTTATAGGTGGCGAGGAATTTTTGTGCCACAGCGATGCCAGACACTGACCAGCTCTAAACAAAAGATATTCAATGGCATCATCATTGCTGAGCCCCCCACAATTAATATCCTAGGATGGTCACCATTAAGCAGAAATTCAATTGGACCAGTCACATAGTGTAAAGACAAGAGAAAAGACGCTGTGTATTTTGTGGTGAATGACTTACTGTCCCTCCAGGCACCACAAAGCCTTTCCATCTTCTCCAAATCACAAATCAGGAATATTTCCCACTTTCCTGGATGAGTCAGTGCCAATAACTCTTTAAAGCTCCACATCATGCAGTACTAAGCAGCCTGCCTGATTGGCACCACATTAACCACTCAAAATACACGTATTCCCCATCATCAGTGCACTGTGTGGTATTTCCAAAATAACTCGCACTGGCTACCTCTGACGATATCGCCCAAATCTGCAAACTCTATACCAAGAAGGACAAGGATGGAAGGTGCATGGGAACACCACCATGGGGAGGTTCCCCTGCAAGTCACGCACCATTCTGACTTGGAAATCTATAGCCAGTCATTCTTCGGGTTTAAATCCTGGATCTTCCCACCCAACAGCACTGTGGATGTGTCCTATCATTAGAAGGACCGCAGTGGGTCAAGCGATCAGCTCATAACCCCCTCTTCATGGGCAGTTAAGGATGGGTGATTAATGCTGGTTTTGTTTGAAAAGTCCAGATTCTGCAAATGAGTTCATTAACAAAAGCCCTTATTTAAAATGAGACTTGAACACTCAAAAATCTGACTCAGAGATAAGGGTCTACTTGGGTAAGATAAGGAAAGTATCTCAACATTAGATAAAGGCCTTCGGGTGCAAAATGTTGGTCGTTCTGAACTAGATTTTTATTTATCTATGGAACAGAACATACGACAGTTGCACTAAGATAAATGAATGTTTAGGTAACTATGCTTTTATTATTTAATGAGAAAACCCAATTCATTCTGAGTGGAAACATGAGGAATGGATCATTGATATACACAGAAACCATCAAATAGATAAAATTACAGTTTGCAGATCTTGCCCAAGGCATAATCAAGAGAACTTCAAACACAGTCATTTCTATTATTGAATTACATTAATAAACACAATACTCACTAACTTAACCACCCTAGTTAATAGTTCTAGTTTTCCCTATCTGGTATAAATCAACTGTCTGATGTAAATTAAACAAAAATTTCTTCTGCTTTGAAGGAATAACTGTGAGGTGGATGCTGTGACAGTAGCTGTTATCAACAGCTTTACGTCCATCTTTGCTTCCATACCTGTCTTCTCCATGCTGGGATTTAAGGCAACTATGGCTTTTTGGGATTGCTTGAACGAGTAAGTGGAGTTCTACAAACTACTCTGTTTATTAAAATTTATGCCAGTTCATTCAAGAGTGTTCTACTCCAAAAACTTTGGTGTCTACGATTAAATATTTCACTAAGGGTTAATACATCTTTGCTGTGCACTTCTGAGGAGTCATAGCATAATGTACACACTAATGCTTTTTGTGGCACTTCAGGGTCAAACTGATTCAGAGTTTGACCTTTCTGTAGAGATTTTGAAAGAGACTATTTATATGTTGGGCAAAAGATTGATTTCACCTGTGCATGGATGAGGTTACCCACAATGATATGAGGGTACTGGAGTTGTTGTACCCCATTACACAGAGAATGTCATACTTGTATTCAGCAAAGGGACGATGCTTAAGAAGGATAAAATGAAGTCTGGCATAGGAAAGAGTCACTGGCAGCTAGTGTGGAATTGTTACAAGCCCAAAACCAAACCAAAGATTCAAAGATGCATTAGCAGGAAGAGGTGAGTATCAAGCTGGGCGTGAATGACATGTTGGCCAATTTTAAATGTTGGAAGAGGTTGGGTAGTGTGTGTTTCTGAGAAGAAAAGAAAAAGACCCCTGTATTGAAAGAAGTGTCTAGATTCATTGGAAAGAGTAATAATTATTGCAAGGTGAGCTGAGGTGTGTCAGGAAGCAATCAGAAGAATGGGAGGTGAGTCCCATGGAACAAATAAAGTTGGAAGTAGCATGGTGGCATAGGCAACGGCAGGGTAATTCTGAGGACTTAGGGGCATAGTGGACAGGGATCCAAGGCACCCAAGAGGCAGAGGCACATCCACAAATTCTATGCACATGACAAAGAGTTTTCTCTGACATCCCAGCCACAGAAGCAGAGGACATCACCATTAGACAAGTTTCATTTCATGGCCTTGCAAGTTTGTAGACAAATGGGATGTGTGAACTAACCTTTCAGGAAGTCTGGAATTCCTTAATCATTCTGTTCGTATTTGTATTAACTTCTCTGAACAGGAATATATTACTCTTATCAAATGAATTTGACATTCAGGATGGAAATATTACAAAAGAAAATTATGTTAGTTGGATAAGTTATCTGAATGCTACCCAATATGACAGAATCACGTTACTTGATTTGAAGAGCTGTGATCTTCAGAATTTTCTTAATCAGGTAATTCAATTTAATGCCAATTTTTGACACCCTTGTTTATTTTAAGTGAATTTTATGAAACAGAATCCCCTGCTCTGGAGGATACAAAGAATTGTAGTATTCCTGTTGCATCTCAGCCTGGTTTTTCTATTGTATGATCACATCTGCTGAAATTATTAAAGAGCTGCTCAAATCACCTAAATTCCTGCTCCAAAAGCAGCGATATGTTCCCACTGCTGAGGCATCGAATTCTCATTTTAAAGATACAATTGAATTTGTTTCCTTTTTCCTAGTGATTCTAGATCATAACTCACTGCATTTTTCTCCAGTTAATGTTTTTAACCATTCCAACTAAACCCCTCAGTATCCTGTCTACAAAGACCCTGATAAATAGGGAATGTGATCTATTTCCCAGTTTTACCATTTTCCCTCACCCAAACAACTTCAGTATCCCATTTGATGTCTATGCATTCAGAACCATACAGAACAGTGAATATATTCAATCATTTTTTACAATCAGACTCAATGATAGAATATTAATGGTTAAGGAACAGGAAACAGCAATACATCTCGTTAGATGTTGAGACAATGTCATAAACCGTGAGCAATTGTCAAATGGCACATATTATCTTGACTGACCAATTAATTTACAACATTATTACCTCGTATTATATCTCAACAACGTTGACTCTGCATATTCTGTTCCAGTAACACAAAAAGTGCTGATTGTTAGAAATATTCCTGACTCATACGTAGAAAGTGCTTGTTATCAGCCTACCACCAAATACATCTTCACCTTCCCCCCACCCAACCCAGCTCTCTAATTTCTGCAGGAATCGCTCCCTCTGTGATTCCCTTGTCCATTTGACCCCCACCATGAATCTCCCTCCTGGTACTTTTCCCTGTAGGGGCAAGAAATGCTATTGTTGCCCATTCACCTCTTCCCTTACCTCCATTTAGGGCCCCAAACGGTCTTCCAAGTGAGGCAACATTTCACCTGTGGCCTCCTCTACACTGCAGAGATACGCTTTGTTTAGCTCCATGAGCAAAATGCAGAATTTCCCGGTGGCCAACCATTTGAATTGAATTGACTTTATTTCTTACATCCTTCACATACATGAGGAGTAAAAATCTTTATGTTACATCTCTGTCTAAATGTGTAATGTGCAATCATAGTATTTTATAATAATTTATAATAAATAGAACAATCAATGTTACATAGAAATTTACAAAATCAGCATGAGTTAATCAATCAGATGGCCTGGTGGAGGAAGCTGTCCCGGAGCCTGTTGGTCTGGCTTTTATGCTGCGGTACTGTCTCCTGGATGGTAGCAGCTAGAATAGATTGTGGTTGTGGTGACTTGGGTCCCAAATGATCCTTCGGGCCCTTTTTTCACACCTGTCTTTGTAAATGCTCTGAATCATGGGAATTTCACAACTACAGATGTGCTGGGCTGTCTGCACCACTCTCTGCAGAATCCCGCGATTAGGGGAGGTACAGTTCCCATACCAGGCAGTGATGCAGCCAGTCAGGATGCTCTCAATTGTGCCACTGTAGAAAGATATTAGGATTTGGGGCCCCATACCAGACTTTAACCATCTGAGGTGAAAGAGGCGCTGTTGTGCCTTTTTCACCATGCAGCTGGTGTATACAGACCACGTGAGGTCCTCAGTGATGTGGATGCCGAGGAACTTAAAGCTGTTTACCCTCTCAACCCCAGAGCCATTGATGTCAATAAGGGTTAGCCCATCTGCATTCCTCCTGTGATCCACAACCTGCTCCTTTGTTTTTGCGACATTGAGGGGGAGGTTGTTTTCTTGACACCACTGTGTCAGAGAGATGACTTCTTCCCTGTAGGCCACTTCATTATTGTTTGCGATTAGGCCAATCAATGTAGTGTCGTCAGCAAATTCAATTAGCAGATTGGAGTTGTAGGTGGCGACACAGTCATGGGTATACAGAGAGTAAAGGAGAGGACTTAGTACACAGCCCTGAGGGGTTCCTGAGTTAAGAGTCAATTTATATCTCCATTCTGACATTTTGCTCCTCCTCTGTCATGATGAGGCCACTCTCAGGTTGGAGGAGTAACACCTCATATTCAGTCTAGGTAGCTTCCAACCTGATGGGATAAACATTGATTTCTCCAATTTACAGAGATTTATTCCCCTCCCCCTTTCCTCTTCTTCATTTTCACACTCTGACCTCTTCCCTCTTCTCCTTACCTGTCCTCCCATTCTCTTGAGTCCTTGTAAAATGTTCATGTTGATCACTGATATAACCTGATGCAGGCCAGAACTTCTTCCATTCAGCTTTGAGTAATTCAATGGATCAATAGGTCCTTACTGAAGAAGCATTTGGAAGTGAATGTAGTCAACAATGTGACAAGAGAATAAAGTATTTTAATGAAATGGGTTAAGGTCATATTAGTGAGGCCATAAATCAAGCTTACATTGTCGGTTTTGAATAATGTCATGTGATCTCTCATGTGAACAGTTAAACTCATTTAAATGATCTCAACACTGCACTGAATTTCTAATCTCCATTTCACATTCAAGGCTATGGAATGGAATTTGAACTTATGACCTTCTTCTTTGGATTGCTACACTGAGCCAACCTTATCTTCTGCCTGATATGAAAGCTGAAATATCTAAATCAATTTCAACTTCCTCTCGAGCAACACACAAAACAATCCTGGAGGAACTCAGCAGATCAGGCAGCATCTATGGAAATGAATAAACAGTTGACATTTCAGGCCAAAACTCTTCAACAGGACTGGAAAGGAAGGGGAAGATGCCAGAACAAGAAGGTGGAGGGAGGAGGAGGAGGAGGAGGACAAACTAGAAGATGAAGCCAAGCAGGTGCAGGAAGAATGAAGTAAGAAGCTGGGAGGTGATAAGGCAAAGGGCTGGAGAAGAAGGAGAGGGGAATGGATCGTAGGGGAAAAGCATAGAGAAGGGGCACCGGGGGAGGGGGTGGGGTATACAGGTGAGGAGAAGAGGGAAGTGACCACCAGTCCTTTCAAACTTGCCCCACCATTCAATAAGGTTCACAATTCACTACAGCTGGCCTAAAATGACCTCAATTTCTTTTGGTGCCAGTTCCTCACAACCCTCAGTTCTTGTCTTTCAAATATTTATCTATCTCCACCTTAGATATATTTGATGATTTAGCCTCTACTACCCTTGGAGGGAAAAAAATTCCAGAGTTTCACTATCCTCAGAGAGGAGTTTATAAACACTTAAGTTTTAAACAACTAGACCTTTATTTTTTACTCTGTCCCCTTGTTCATGACTCTTCTACTAATGACAGTATTTCAATATCAGTTCTGTCAAAGCCCCTGAGGATCTAGTATGTTTGAAAAAGTTCACCATACATTCTTCTAAACTCCGTGGAATACATACTCAAACTTCCTAGCCTCTCTTGATAGGACAAGCTTCTTCTCTTCGGAATTAGCCTGGTAAAATTCATTTGGACTGCCTCCAAATCTTTTATATCCTTTCCTTTTTGATGAAGGGACTAAATTGGTGTGTGGTGTTCCAGGTGTGGCTTCACCAACACACCTCTACAGCTGCAGTAAAAACTTCCCCATTCTCAAACTGCCTGTTAATCTCTTGTGACTCCTGACCTAGACACCTCTGGACTTCTCTCACTTGTAATCTCTTCCATTTAGATAATAATCCACCTTTTGATTATTCTGAATGCAGTGCACGACCTTGCATTTTCTCACACTAACCTCCCTTTACCAGGTTTTGCCCTGTAACGCGTACTATCTATATCCCACTGCAGAATCACAATGTCCTTATCGAAACATACCCCTCCATCTGTTTTTGTATCAATTCTAGTACTTGATCAATAATTCTGTCACTGAGGGTTAATAGTTCTAGTCATCTTTTTTGGGGGGTGTCACATATGCCCTGGTCCTTATCGAAGTATAATTTTCCCCATTCTAATTCTTCAAATGTATAGTAATTGTCTCATCCGTCTGCAGTGGCCTTTTAAAATTCACCTGAATTTGCAAAAGTACAGATATAAAAAACACAACGAGCTAGAACATCCTACGTTTTGGACAGGTGCTCTCCAAAGAACCTTTGGCTACCACTGTGTTTGGGCAAACAAGTTTCTGACTTCCATGCATATGCATTGAAGAACAGAACTTAATGCAAGAAGCGTCATGAACAAAGCGGATGAGCTTAGAGTGTGGATCAGTACTTGGAGGTATGATGTTGTGGCCATTACAGAGACTTGGATGGCTCAGGGACAGGAATAGTTACTTAGAGTGCTAGGCTTTAGTTGTTTCAGAAAGGACAAGGAGGGGGGCAAAAGAGGTGGGGGCGTGGCACTGCTGATCAGAGATAGTGTCACAGCTGCAGAAAAGGAGGAAGTCATAGAGGGATTGTCTACTGAGTCTCTGTAGGTGGAAGTTAGAAACAGGAAGGGGTGTTTTTTATAGACCACCCAATAGTAACAGGGACATCTAGGAGCAGATAGGGAGACAGATTCTGGAACAGTGCAGGGTTGCCGTGGTGGGGGATTTTAATTTCCCCAATATTGATTGGCATCTCACTTGAGCAAAGGGTTTATATGGGGTGGAGTTTGTTAGGTGTATTCAGGAAGGTTTCCTGACAAGTATCTAGATAAGCCTGCAAGAGGAGAGGCTGTACTTGATCTGGTATTGGGAAATGAACCTGGGCAGATGTCAGGTCTCTCAGTGGGAGAGCATTTTGGAGATAGTGATCACAATTCTATCTCCTTTACCATAGCATTGGAGAGAGATAGGAACAGACAAGTTAGGAAAGCATTTAATTGGAGTAAGGGGAAATATAAAGCTATCAGGCAGGAACTTGGAAGCATAAATTGGGAACAGATGTTCTCAGGAAAATGTATGGCAGAAATAAGGCAAATGTTCAGGGGATATTTGTGTGGCGTTCTGCACAGGTATGTTCCAATGAGACAGGGAGAGGATGGTAGGGTACAGGAACCATGGTGTACAAAGGCAGTTGAAAATCTAGTTAAGAAGAAAAGAGAAACTTACAAAAGGTTTCAAAAAAGTAGGTAATGATAGAGATCCAGAAGACGATAAGGCTAGCAGGAAGGAGTTTAAGAATGAAATTAGGAGAGCCAGAAGGGGCCATGAGAAGGCCTTGGCGAACAAGATTAAGGAAAACCCCAAGGCATTCTATAAGTATGTTGCTTGAGGATAAGATGTGAGAGAATAGGACCAATGAAGTGTGACAGTGGAAACGTGTGCATGGAGTTGGAGGAGATGGCAGAGGTACTTAATGAATACTTGGCTTCAGTATTCACTATGGAAAAGGACCTTGGCGATTGTAGAAATGACTTACAGCAGATTGAAAAGCTTGAGCATATAGACATTAAGAAAGAGGATGTGCTGGAGCTATTGGAAAGCATTAAGTTGGATAAGTCACTGGGACCAGACAGGATGTACCCAGCTACTGTGGGAGGCAAAGGAGGAAATTGCTGAGCCTCTGGTGATGATCTCTGCATCATCAATGGGGACGGGAGAGGTTCCGGAGGATTAGAGGGTTGTAGATCTTGTTCCCTTATTCAAGAAAGGGAATAAAGATAGCTCAGGAAATTATAGACCGGTGAGTCTTGCTTCAGTGGTTGGTAAATTGATGGAGAAGATCCTGAGAGGCAAGATTTATGAACGTTTGGAGAGGCATAATATGATTAGGAATAGTCAGCGTGGCTTTGTCAAAGGCAGGTCGTGCCTTATGAGCCTGACTGAATTTCTTGAGGATGTGACTAAACACGTTGATGAAGGTAGAGCAGTAGATGTAGTGTATATGGATTTCAGCAAGGCATTTGATAAGGTAACCCATGCAAGGCTTATTGAGAAAGTAAGGAGGCATGGGATCCAATGGGACATTGCTTTGTGGATCCAGAACTGGCTTGCACATAGAAGGTGAAGATTGGTTGTAGACGGGTCATATTCTGCATGGAGGTTGGTGACCAGTGGTGTACCTCAGGGATCTGTTCTGGGAACCCTTCTCTTCATGATTTTTATAAATGACCTGGATGAGGAAGTGGAGGGATGATAACACAAAGATTGGGGGTGTTTTAGATAGTGTGAAGGGCTGTCAGAGGTTACAGCAGGACATCGATAGGATGCAAAACTGGGCTGAGGAGTGGCAGATAGAGTTCAACCCAGATAAGTGTGAAGTGGTTCATTTTGGTAGGTCAAATATGATGGCAGAATATAGTATTAATGTTAAGACTCTTGGCAGTGTGGAGGGTCAGAGGGATCGTGCTGTTTAATTAAATGAGTATTTGGAAATATTTTGAAATTAAATTATAATTTTTCTTAAATTTCACTTAAACATTTCCAGTAATCCAAAGACGTTTTTAAAATAAAAACACTTCAAAGGCCTTTGAACATAGTCAGCTCTCAAAAGGCCATTAGAACTGCTAGGGTGAGGCTACAGGATCTGCTGTCTGAGATTTAGTTGCTACACACTTTCTGCCCCTAGGGTAGAAGAGCAGTGGAAGAGAGACATCCACTCAGAGAGGACCTGCAGGACTACAAAATGTAATGATAATCAGTGGAAAACATGACAGAGTTTATAGTGGCATTGATCATCCATGATCATCCATTGATAATCGTGTATCCATTAAAAGACCAGTACTATGAATAAACACCATCATGGTGAATAAACTCTTCTCAGGCTATCAGCCAGGTACAGGTATCGATTATAACCAACAGCTTGATCACAAACTCATTCATCTTAAAATAGCAGAGTTTGTCATTGGAATGTCAGTTATAATTGATACCTATGCCTGGCTGGAAGCCTGAGAAGAGTTTATTCGTAAAATATGCCGGGAAAGCACTAGATCCTTTTTCATCATCATCATTATGTGCCATCTTACATGGCGTGAGTGATCATGGTCTATTGACCATGATTGTTCTTGGCAAATTTTTTCTACAGAAGTGATTTGTTTGCCTTCTTCTGGGCAGAGAAATACGTCGTCAAAACACAACTCAAACCTTCAGCAGAATTTGCATGGAAAATTATTTAAAACATCTGAGCTGAGACTTGAATAACTTAATTTTTAAAAAATGTGTTGTATAATTAGCTAGTATGTCTGCTATCTTTTCAATCTCCACTCCTCGATTGTTTCTTTTCCTCCTGATGAGAAGGAGGTGGGAAAATGTTTGATCCCATAGAAAACAACGCTTGGGAGAAAGAACAAGATGAACAATATTAACCAATGTCTGATAGACATAGATTCAAGTATACAACAGTAAGTATTAAATAAAGCATCTTGCTTAAAATGATGTATTTTTACAGCACAAAGCAAAGTCCTTCAGCCCAGGACATCCATGTTAACTGTTTTGCCCATTGACACAATCCCAGAATTCTATATCCTTTTATGCCTCACCTCTTTATGCCTATCTACATAATCTCTTAAATATACTAATTGTATCTGATACAACTACCTCCTCTCACAATGTAAGCTAGTTATCAACCACCCATGATGCTTTCCTAAAATTCCTTTCAAACTCTTGCCTCTCACCTTAAACAATATTATCTCACGTTTCTGATCCCTATACCAAGGTAAAAAAGACTTTAACTTTGCGAATACATGCCTCTTATAATTTATATAGGTACTTCTATCAGGTTACCTCCTGATAGCATTACCTCCTTTCAAGGAAAACAAATCCAGCTATCCAATTTTTCTCCATAACTAAAGTCCTCCTTTCCAGGCGATATCCTGATGAATCTCCTCTGCACTTTCTCAAGAACAATCGCACCCTTCCCACAGCGTGATGGCCAGAACTGCACATGACACTCTAGGTTTGGCCTAATCAGTGTTTTGTAACATTGCAACATAACGTCCACACGTGTATAATCCTGATGGAAGATGTCAGACTGAAACATTGACTGCTCATTTCCCTCCATGGATTCTGTCTGCCTTACTGAGTTCCTCTAGCATACAGTGTGTGAGATTTCCAGCATCTGCAGCATCTCTTAGTCCACACTTTTATATACGACGCCCTGATCCAGAAAGGCAGGAATGCCATATTCCTTTCTCCATTGTCCTAACTACCTCTAATGCCACTATTGGGGAAATAATAGATTTAAACCTCAGTTCATCAACATGTCTTAGTACCCTATCATTCTGACATTAATGACAATAATATGGTTTTAATTAAAATGGCAAAATCTTAAACTTGTTCAGATCTGTGAGCTCAACCACATGATAAAGTTATTGAGGATACTGTGCATTCACTAGAATGCTGCTCATTCAGAGGGAACATAAATCCAAGGAAAGACTTAGTTTCCATTTAATAGCAATGAAATATTTTGTCTGCATTTCTTTTAAACTTTAGGTAACACACAGTGGGGGAAAGGGAAGAATTATTGCTTGTATCCATTTGTAGTTTTACTAATTTTCCTTTTAAAAGAGTAAATGTTGAATGTTTCCTTTCAATTTTCTTCTGCTCAGGGTGCCTCGGGTACTGGACTTGCATTTATTGCGTTTACTGAAGCCATTGTCCGAATGCCAGTCCCGCAGATATGGGCCATATTGTTCTTCCTCATGCTCTTCACTCTGGGTCTGTCATCAATGTTCGGCAATATAGAGAGCATTCTTACTCCTTTCTTGGATTTGAAGGTGTTTCCAAAGTATATTCCTAAAGAGATGATTACAGGTACGCGGTCACTGCCATCGTGTATCATTGTACTGCAACAGGAGAAGCTGGCTTCGCACTGAATGATAGATACCTTTGAATATTAGTCGCTCTTTGCTGCAACTCCTGTCTGTCTGTCTAGGTACCATATCCAATGCGGACTTTGGTGACCATGGTTTTCCATATAGATCTATCCTTCGGTTTTTGGATGACTTCCATTTCCTCGATGTGTAGCCACCTGGCTAGGCTTTAGACGTACATAAGCCGAGGGCTTCCTCTAGGTTTGCTCCCCTCAATCTTTCCAGAGAGTATGAGTTTTTCTAGTTCATCTTTCCGCATGATGTGTCCTAGGAATCTGAATTGTCTTTCTCTTATTGTTGGTATGACTGATCGAACTGCTTGGGCTCTTCTGAGAACTTCTTCATTTGATGTGTATGTGGTCCATGGTATTTTTAACATTCTCCTGTAGAACCGTAATTTAGCTTCTTCTAGTCTCTCAGCTGCAACTCCACTGAAATCATTAGGGATGTTTTAGAAATAGAGTCCAATATAGATAAACCGTTATATCAAAAGAGAGATTTATTGTCATCGGTGGTAAGGATTTTCCACAAGGGTTTTCCTGATTAGTCATGGAAAACATGGCTTTGATAACAGCAATAACTACATCAAGCTTCTGTTTATTGATTACAGCTCAGCATTCAACACAATCAGCCCCTCAGTACTAATCAAAAAACTACAAAACAAAAAACTTCAGTACATCCCCTTGCAAATAGTTTCTTGACTTCCTCAACGGGAGGCAACAGTCATTACAGATTGGCAATAACATCTCCTCCTTGCTTATAATCATCACAGCTGCACCTCAAAGATGCATGCTTAACCCAATGTTCACACACTCATGACTCTGCAGCTAGGCGCAGCTCAAACGCCATCTATAAGTTTAAAGTTCAAAGTACATTTATTATCAAAGTATGCAGACATGATACAATCTCGAGATTAGTCTCCTTGCAGGCAGCTACAAAACAAAGAAACCCAAAAGATCCCATAAAAAAAAGACTGTCAAAACACCCAAAGAGCAGATAGGGAAAAAACACATCCTGCAAACAATGAAAGTAAGTAAGTAGCATTCAAAATAAAATGAGTCCATAGACACGGAACACACATAAAAGTTGCTGGTGAATGCAGCAGGCCAGGCAGCATCTCTAGGAAAAGGTGCAGTTGACGTTTCAGGCCGAGACCCTTCATCAGGACTAACTGAAGGAAGAGTGAGTAAGGGATTTGAAAGTGGGAGGGGGAGGGGGAGATCCAAAATGATAGGAGAAGACAGGAGGGGGAGGGATGGAGCCAAGAGCTGGACAGGCGATTGGCAAAAGGGATACAAGAGGATCATTGGACAGGAGGTCCGGGAAGAAAGACAAGGTGGGGGGGGGGGGACCCAGAGGATGGGCAAGGGGTATATTCAGAGGGACAGAGGGAGAAAAAGGAGAGTGAGAGAAAGAATGTGAGTATAAAAATAAGTAACAGATGGGGTACGAGGGGGAGGTGGGACATTAGCGGAAGTTAGAGAAGTCGATGTTCATGCCATCAGGTTGGAGGCTACCCAGACGGAATATAAGGTGTTGTTCCTCCAACCTGAGTGTGGCTTCATCTTTACAGTAGAGGAGGCTGTGGATAGACATGTCAGAATAGGAATGGGATGTGGAATTAAAATGTGTGGCCACTGGGAGTTCCTGCTTTCTCTGGCGGACAGAGTGTAGATGTTCAGCAAAGCGGTCTCCCAGTCTGCGTCGGGTCTCGCCAATATATAAAAGGCCACATCGGGAGCACCAGACGCAGTATATCACCCCAGCCGACTCACAGGTGAAGTGTTGCCTCACCTGGAAATACTGTCTGGGGCCCTGAATGGTGGTAAGGGAAGAAGTGTAAGGGCATGTGTAGCACTTGTTCCGCTTACATGGATAAGTGCCAGGAGGGAGATCAGTGGGGAGGGATGGGGGGGATGAATGGACAAGGGAGTTGCGTAGGGAGCGATCCCTGCGGAATGCAGAGAGACGGGGGGAAGGAAAGATGTGCTTAGTGGTGGGATCCCGTTGGAGGCGGCGGAAGTTACGGAGAATAATATGTTGGACCCGGGAGCTGGTGGGGTGGTAGGTGAGGACCAGGGGAACCCTATTCCTAGTGGGGTGGCGGGAGGATGGAGTGAGAGCAGATGTACATGAAATGGGGGAGATGCGTTTAAGAGCAGAGTTGATAGTGGAGGAAGGGAAGCCCCTTTCTTTAAAAAAAGGAAGACATCTCCCTCATCCTGAGAGCAGATGCAGCAGAGACGGAGGAATTGCGAGAAGGGGATGGCGTTTTTGCAAGAGACAGGGTGAGAAGAGGAATAGTCCAGATAGCTGTGAGAGTCAGTAGGCTTATAGTAGACATCAGTGGATAAGCTGTCTCCAGAGACAGAGACAGAAAGATCTAGAAAGGGGAGGGAGGTGTCGGAAATGGACCAGGTAAACTTGAGGGCAGGGTGGAAGTTGGAGGCAAAGTTAATAAAGTCAACGAGCTCTGTATGCATGCAGGAAGCAGCGCCAATGCAGTCGGAAAGTTAATAAAGTTAACGAGTTCTGCATGCGTGCAGGAAGCACACCACCACCACTCTGCAACCCTGTCTCCCTCAGATCCCACCGTCAACTCCTGGGCCCTCAGAGGCTCCATCTCCCTCTCACCCCAACCCTCCCCCCTCCCGCCTCTGATCCCAGCTCTCAAGATTCCAGCCTTGAACTCCAGGCCGGGTCTTTATGTGCTGCTATTGTGACTCCCGTCTCCCCTTCCCCCACCAATACTCTGCAATCCCGTCTCCCTCAGATCCCACCGTCAACTCCTGGGCCCTCAGAGGCTCCATTTTCCTCTCACCCCAACCCTCTCCTCTCCACTGACACCCCCAGCCTCCCCCCTCCCCCCTCTGATCCCAGTTCTCATCCGTGCCGGGTCTTTACCATCCCTTCCGACCTTCAACTGTCGGAGGCAGAACACTCGGTCCTCAGTAAGGGCCTCACCTTTTTCCCCCTTCACCCACACCTCAGTGAGTTCCGTGTTCGCCATGATGCGGAACTTTTCTTCCGCCGTCTCCGTCTCCGAGCCTACTTTTTCGGCAAGGACTCTTCCACCCCCACCGATGACCCCTTCTCCCATCTTCAAACCTCCATGGACACCCCGCTCTGGTCTTCTGTCTGCTCTGGATCTCTTTGTTGCTAACTGCTGACGGGACATCAACCGTCTCGACTTCACCGCATCTTGTCCCCATTCCAACCTCACTCCTTCGGAACGCTCTGCTCTCCACTCCCTCCGCACTAATCCTAACCTTGTTATTAAACCCGCCGATAAGGGGGTTGCTATTGTAGTCTGGCGTACTGACCTCTACCTTGCCGAGGCACAGCGACAACTCACGGATACCTCCTCTTATTTACCCCTCGATCGTGACCCCACTAAGGAGCACCAGGCCATTGTCTCCCACACCATCACCGACTTTATCCGCTCAGGGGATCTCCCATCCACTGCTACCAAGCTGATAGTTCCCACACCCCGCACTTCCCGTTTCTACCTCCTACCCAAGATCCACAAACCTGCCTGTCCTGGCAGACCTATTGTCTCAGCTTGCTCCTGCCCCACCGAACTCGTTTCTGCATACCTCGACACGGTTTTATCCCCCCTTGTTCAATCCTTTCCAACCTATGTTCGTGACACTTCTCATGCTCTTAAACTTTTTGATAATTTTAAGTTCCCTGGCCCCCACCGCTTTATTTTCACCATGGATGTCCAGTCCCTATATACCTCCATCCCCCCACCAGGAAGGTCTCAAAGCTCTACGCTTCTTTTTGGATTCCAGACCTAATCAGTTGCCCTCTACCACCAGCCTGCTCTGTCTAGCGGAATTAGTTCTTACTCTTAATAATTTCTCCTTTGGCTCCTCCCACTTCCTCCAAACTAAAGGTGTAGCTATGGGCACCCGTATGGGTCCTAGCTATGCCTGCTTTTTTGTTGGCTTTGTGGAACAATCTATGTTCCGTGCCTGTTCTGGTATCTGTCCCCCACTTTTCCTTCGCTACATCGACGACTGCATTGGCGCTGCTTCCTGCACGCATGCAGAGCTCGTTGATTTTATTAATTTTGCCTCCAACATTCACCCTGCCCTCGAGTTTACCTGGTCCATTTCCGACACCTCCCTCCCCTTTCTAGATCTTTCTGTCTCTGTCTCTGGAGACAGCTTATCCACTGATGTCTACTATAAGCCTACTGACTCTCACAGCTATCTGGACTATTCCTCTTCTCACCCTGTCTCTTGCAAAAACGCCATCCCCTTCTCGCAATTCCTCCGTCTCCGCCGCATCTGCTCTCAGGATGAGGCTTTTCATTCTAGAATGAGGGAGATGTCTTCCTTTTTTAAAGAAAGGGGCTTCCCTTCCTCCACTATCAACTCTGCTCTTAAACGCATCTCCCCCATTTCACGTACATCTGCTCTCACTCCATCCTCCCGCCACCCCACTAGGAATAAGGTTCCCCTGGTCCTCACCTACCACCCCACCAGCCTCCGGGTCCAACATATTATTCTCCGTAACTTCCGCCACCTCCAATGGGATCCCACCATTAAGCACATCTTTCCTTCCCCCCCTCTCTCTGCATTCCGCAGGGATCGCTCCCTACGCAACTCCCTTGTCCATTCGTCCCCCCCATCCCTCCCCACTGATCTCCCTCCTGGCACTTATCCGTGTAAGCGGAACAAGTGCTACACATGCCCTTACACTTCCTCCCTTACCACCATTCAGGGCCCCAAACAGTCCTTCCAGGTGAGGCAACACTTCACCTGTGAGTCGGCTGGGGTGATATACTGCGTCCGGTGCTCCCGATGTGGCCTTTTATATATTGGCGAGACCTGACGCAGACTGGGAGACCGCTTTGCTGAACACCTATGCTCTGTCCGCCAGAGAAAGCAGGATCTCCCAGTGGCCACACATTTTAATTCCACATCCCATTCCCATTCTGACATGTCTATCCACAGCCTCCTCTACTGTAAAGATGAAGTCACACTCAGGTTGGAGGAACAACACCTTATATTCCGTCTGGGTAGCCTCCAACCTGATGGTATGAACATCGACTTCTCTAACTTCCGCTAATGTCCCACCTCCCCCTCGTACCCCATCTGTTACTTATTTTTATACACACATTCTTTCTCTCACTCTCCTTTTTCTCCCTCTGTCCTTCTGAATAGACCTCTTGCCCATCCTCTGGGTCCCCCCCCCCCACCTTGTCTTTCTTCCCGGACCTCCTGTCCCATGATCCTCTCGTATCCCCTTTTGCCAATCGCCTGTCCAGTTCTTGGCTCCATCCCTCCCCCTCCTGTCTTCTCCTATCATTTTGGATCTCCCCCTCCCCCTCCAACTTTCAAATCCCTTACTCACTCTTCCTTCAGTTAGTCCTGACGAAGGGTCTCGGCCTGAAACGTCGACTGCACCTCTTCCTACAGATGCTGCCTGGCCTGCTGCGTTCACCAGCAACTTTGATGTGTGTTTCTTGAACTTCCAGCATCTGCAGAATTCCTGTTGTTTCCATAGACACGGAGCCTGGAGCAGGAGGAGTAGGTCTCAGCCTCAGCTCAGAGCTCAGCCAATGTCACTGATTACACCATTGTTGTTGGCAGTCTCACATGGTGACAAGGTGTACAAGATTGAGATTGATCAAATTTGTTCCTAATATATGTTCCTAAGATTTATTTATTCTGCTACTTAAGAGATCATGTTTAGAAAAATGTTTTGCCTAAATATTCTATTTTTTTTATCTTTCCTTTAGCCATGATATGCCTGGTGTCCTTTTTATTTGCACTTATTTTCACAACATCGTCTGGGAATTACTGGCTGGCAATTTTTGACAAATACGGAACTGCTTTGCCTCTTCTGATCGTAGCTTTCTTTGAGCTTATTGGAGTCACTTATATGTATGGTATTAATAAGTAAGTAAAAAAACAACTCTGGATTAACTATTTGCCTTTTCACTTAATATAGTAGACTCCCAGAGTAACTAGACTATCTTTTTTTATTCCATATTGGTGCTGGCTTGAAGGGCCGAATGACCTACTCCTGCACCTATTGTCTATTGTCAATTTCTACTATTCTTTCCAAACTCCTGCCAAGCCTTTATTTCTTCCAGGATGAATGTCTGAATAATATTGGTCCAGTGTTAGCGATGGCATGGCATCCTAAAGATAATCTACTCATGTCTGCTCTATCAGATGGTGGGAAATGGGATCCCTGATATCCAGCAGCTATGACATAATCAAATGACTGAGATACTAATATCATCAATTGATTTCGGAGCTGGGAAGGTTTTGTGCATTAGAATACTAAATAAAAATGGATCAGATACAGATGATTAAAGTACAAGTTTGATTTAAGTTTTTCCAAATAGGTACATTACAGGTGGATGAAATTAGATTTTTGTCCTGTAAGGCTTGCCTTAGAGGAATTCTAGTTGATTTGCCATTCAGAATATTTTACAGGGCCCACTTTATTCAAAGGCTTTAATTTTGTTCAAGTGATTTCAGTTCAGAAATGAAGAAGTCTACACATTAACACCCCACAAACATGTAGAAAGTTACTGACTAAAATTCTGGAATCTTTACATTATGTTGCAAAATATGTTATGTTAGAGTTGCTAAAATAAAGACAGAGAATAGTGGAAATATTCAGCAGGTTAGATCATATATGCGAAGAGAGAAACAGAAGTAATATATTCAGCAGGTTAGATCATATATGCGAAGAGAGAAACAGAAGTAATATTTGGGGTTGAGGATCCTTTGTCAGAAATTCTGAAGATGTTGTCAGGTTCTCTGGTTATTAATGGTGAATGATTCTGTCTTTACAGAAGGTACTACATCAAAGTTTGGACTTTTTCCTCCCTATAAAGCTCTTCAGTATTCTTTGCCTGAGAAAAATTGCAAGAAACTTCACATTACCTTAGATTGTCCTTAACCTGTCAAGGAGTAGGGAATATAGAATTCTCAATGTGACTTAATCTACTTGAGAAAAGCAATCAGTATCTCATCCTTCTCTCAGGATGAGGCTTTTCATTCTAGAGCTACTGAGGTTTCCTCCTTTTTCAAAGAAAGGTGCTTCCATTCCTCCACCATCAACACTGCCTTCACCTGCATCTCTTCCATTTCGCACACATCTGCCCTCACACCATCCTCTCGCTGCCACACCAGGAATAGGGTTCCTCTTCTCCTCACCAGCCACCATTCTAGACTATGCATCCAGCACATAATTCTCCATAACTTCCACCATCTCCAACAGGATCCCACCACCAAGCACATCCTTTCTCCCTTCCCCCCGCCACACACTTTCCACAGGGATCACTCCCTACATGACTCTTTTGCCCACTTGTCCCTCCACACTGATCTCCCTCCTGGTACCTGTCCTTGCAAGTGGAACAAGTGCCACCCCTGCCCCTACACGTCCTCCTTTACCACCATTCAAGG
This sequence comes from Mobula birostris, assembly GCF_030028105.1. Taxonomy (NCBI): domain Eukaryota; kingdom Metazoa; phylum Chordata; class Chondrichthyes; order Myliobatiformes; family Myliobatidae; genus Mobula; species Mobula birostris. Next base: position 32,442,935 of record NC_092388.1, read on the forward strand.
CCATAAACAGTCCTTCCAGGTGAAGTGACACTTCACCTGTGAGTCTGTTGGCGTCATCTACTGTGTCCAGTGCTCCCGATGTGGCCTCCTGTATACCAGTGAGACCCAACGTAGACTGGGAGACCGCTTTGTCCAGCACTTTCGCTCCATTTGCCACAAAAAGTGGGATTTCCCGGTGGCCACCAATTTCCGTTTCCCATTCTGATGTCAGTTCATGGCCTCATTGCTACACTCAGGTTCGAGGAGCAACACCTTGTATTCTGTCTGGGTAGCCACCAAGCTGATAGCATGAACATCATTTTTCTAACTTCTGATAATACCCCCCCTTCACCATTCTTCACTCCTGTTTCCCTCTCTTACCTTCTCTCCTTACGTGCCCATCACTCCCCTCTAGTGTTCTCCCCCTTTCCATTTCTTCTGTAGTCTTCTGTCCTCTCCTATCAGGCCTTATCCAGCCCAGTATCTGTTTCACCAATTTCCCAGCTCTTTACTTCAACCACACCCCCATCTCCCAGTGTCACTTATCACCTTCCCCCTTGTACTTCTGCCTCCGCACCCCTACCTTCTTAGTCTGAATTTTGCCCCCCTTCCTTTTCAGACCTGATAAAGGGTCTCAGCCCGAAACAGTGACTGTTTACTCGTTTCCATGGATGCCGCTTGGCCTGCTGAATTCCTCCAGCAGTGAGTGAGTGTGTGAGAGAGAGTGTGAGTGTGTGAGTGTGAGTGTATGAGTGAGTGAGCGAGCGAGCATGTGTGTGTTTGAGTGTTGCTTCATCCTAATAAAATTGCCAGTTTCATAACCTGACCACAGTGATCTAGACTGATTGACACTGCAGGTACTGCAAAATAAGGAATAGGTTTTATATGTACTGGCAATCTGTAGAGAACACTGACTCAGAAGTAAAGTATTAACCTGCCAGTTGGCTGATGTCCAGAGCAACAACATACTGCTTGATTCATCCAGTTTCCATAATTACACAATCACCATTTCTTTTACACTTATTGAACAGATGATCTCTTACTTCAAAGAACTCAAATTTAACATTTCTCCTGATTATGTATGTAATCTGTAATTTTTACTTGACCATGTAGAGGTGTATTAATAAGCATCCCACCCCTGGAATCTGTTGTATTGTCATTAAATAAGTAGTATATTTGTTTGGTAAGATAAAATAGGATTATGTTCATTTTCAATCTTAAAGCCTCATCTTGAAAATCCGACAGAAAACTAGATTTTCTTCTTCTCAGCTTCTGTGATGGTTTGGAATTTATGACTGGACGAAGGCCCAATATTTACTGGCATGTGACCTGGAGATTTATTAGCCCTTTACTGCTATTTATTGTGTTTGTGGCATATGTTGCTATTGAAATGCAGCAGCACTTATCTTACGAGACATGGAACCCTGACTATGTAAGTACATTTTGTATTGAAATACCCATTTCATTTGACTCTAGGGTCTTGTTTTATCTTTCCATGAATAATCCATTTAATTTGCTCAAACTTATTTCACTAATATTTCCTGAATTTTATCTGCCACCAAAAAACATTGATACTCCATGATGGCTTTAAAAAACATAAAATCAATGCTTTTTTCATTGATATTCCAATGGGAGGTCCCCAGGTTTTCCAATGCCCAAGGCATACTCCAGCACCCCCCTGCTTATGTGGGTTAGGAATCATTGTGTATGGGAAGAACTTGTTTTAAGTTTCTTAGTATAAGTTCTCTTCTAAGCCATTACTTTAACCTGGGTCATTTGGCTCTCTGCGGGTTCTTGTGGGTACTACCGCTTCCATTTAAATTCTTGACAATCCTGCCTTACCCAGCCCTGTTATCTCACATCATTAATGCTTTGATTAGCCACCAACTGTTACCTTTACAAAACTGAATAAACATTCCATTCTATAATTTGCAATCATCCTCCCATATTTTCCTGCCCCTTCCTCCATTGTGGTGTGTCACCCATATGCCCATTTCAATCCTGTGTGCCCGGAACTATTCCGCTAAAGTCACAAATGCCAGTTTCTGAACACTGAACAATCCCATTCTTTCTAACGACTCCTCTACACAGCAGATAATGATGTTTAATCATACTATCATCCTCTATCAATGAAAGTAGGTTTCCAGAAGGTTTACCTGTGGTAAAGTGAAGGTTCCAGGGCATTTGGACGTGAGGATGGTGCTACTGTTGGAGGGCATTAAATCCAGATTCTGGCGTCAGAACATTAGTAGTTCAAAAAGCAAATGAGAAAAAGATTAGTGGGATGCTAGTTTTATTGTAATGAATACAATAGAAAACAGCAATTTACAGCCATGGGGCTGACCTGTAAACTGAAGATCATCAACAGGTATGGAGAAAGGCCATAACTGAGTTGAAAAACAACTTCCAAGGCCATCAAATATCCGGGTAGGTCAGGTGTAATCACTGCATTTTTGGGCTGTGATTGAGTCATCCAAACTAAATACAAAGGTTGAACACAGAATCTCTCACATCCTTTACTTCAACAGGCGGAGTTCCCCAAGAAAGAGGAGAAGGAGTATGCAGGCTGGGTAATATTCATATGTGCCTTCCTGGTCATATTGCCAACAATTTTTATTCCTCTTACTGCTCTGTATCAGTTTATCAAATGTAAATTTGGAGGCTGCCAGAAAGAAGGAAGTTCGATTGACAACCCAGCTTTTGAATTATAAAGTATTCCAGGATTTCAACTTGCAATTATCATTAATGCTGTACTGAAGTTGCTATTTTGCCACGTAATGAAACATTCTTCATTTAATAACTGTTCAATTAATTTGTGATGGCTTATTTCCCACCAAATTCTTAAGATTATTATATGATGTATCCTCATGGACACAATTAAATGTTTGATTTTAATTTACCTGAGTTAAACCTATCATCTTTAAGGGAGCAAATACGTACTGGTTGCTATTTCACATAGTTCAGTTTTTTTCTTCACAAGATGTTTTCACCACAGTAAACATTATCATCCTATAATGATGTTTCGATGACGATGTAACCAAATTGGTTTACAATAATTAAAATATTTCAATTCATTTTGTTTTATAACACTTTTTCATTACAAATGTGATACTTAGAAATAATATCCAACAATTTTATAGCATACTGCATGCTTTTCATGTCTGGACCGAGAGACATTTCAGGGTATTGTGGAGCTCTGAGGAAAATATTGATAGCCTTCTAACTAATAATTTGCAAAAATACCTGCTGCAATGTTTGGCAACAAAAACTTTTTTTTAGTATTTTGAAAGCAAAATATACTTTAAAATATCTGGGATGAATTTGCTATACAATTGTAGGCTTTGGAACAGCACAATCATTTCCATATTTGCAATTCATCACAACACTAAGGCCTCAGGGCTCGAAATTCCTTGGTGTCTGATCATGAACATGAAACAAATGTGGTCACAATACCTCCACTAAAGACAAGTCTCCAATGTTGAGGAATATACACACAGCCGCAGGATTTGTCCTTTTCGTCCCAACAAGGACCTCCCTTTCTCGCAAGTGATTCTGGTGGTACTTCTGCAGAGCACTGATTGGAGTAACACAGACAAATTGCTGGAGGAACTCAGCAGATCAGGCAGCGTCTATAGACATGAATAAACAGTCGACATTTCAGGCCAAGGCCCTTCATCGGGACTGGAAAGGAACGGGGAAGGCGGCAGAATAAGGTGGTGGGGGAGGGGAAAGAGTACAAGCTAGAAGGTGACAGGTGAAGCCAGATGGGGGGGTGGGGTGGGGGAATAAAGTAAGAAGCTGGGAGGTGATAGGTGGAAAACATAAAGGGATAGAGAAGGAGAAATCTGATCATCCCCAGTCAGATTCTTCTAGCTATAGACCGATATCATTACATCCCATTTGTGTAAGCTTATGAAACGTACGATAATAAAGCAGTTGAATTATATTTTGGAAAAGAGAGGCGATATAGAATTTTATCAGAAGGGTAGAATGACGTTGAATTCATTTTTATGTTTGGAAGATTATATTAGGAAAGCACAGGTGAATAAGGAAGTTGTAATAGCAGTATTTTTTGATATTGAAAAAGCATATGATCTGTTATGGAAGGAAAGTCTTTTGATTAAATTATGGACATTAGGATTGAGAAGGAAGGCTTTTTTTTTAGTTTTTTAATTTGGATAGTCAATGCAGGTAAGGGTAGGTATGAGATCAAGAATGGGACCCCGCAAGGCAATATTTGTAGCCCTTTATTGTTTACTGTTACGATTGATAATATTTTCTGAGATAGGTACTGGCTGGGTAAATCACTTTTTGCAGATGATGGAGCTTTGTGGATCAGAGATAGAAATTTCAATGTAACTGTATATATAGCAATTATTAAGGTTGAACAATGGGAAAATAGATGGGGTTTTATCTTTCAGTAGTTAAAACACACGTTACATGTTTTACAAAAAGGATCAATAGATCTGCAGTTAATTTGAAATTATATGGTCAAACTCTTGAAGAAGTGTCAGTGGTAAGATTTCTTGGCACGTGACTGGATAATAAGCTGACATGGAAGCACCATATTGGTAAAATAATTGATAAATGTAAAGCGGTATTAAATATTCTTAGGTGTCTACATGGGTATTCTTGGGGTGCTACACGAAAATCTCCGTAAACATGCATATGTTTAATTAGATCTGTACTTGATTTTGGCTGTGTGGCTTATGGATCAGCTTCATCTCATCTTCAAATTTAAAATGTTTGGATGTGATGCACGCACAGGCTTTAAGACTGTGTTGTGCTGCAGGAAGGTCATTTTGTGTTTCGGTTTTACTGGTTGAAATGGGCCAACTGCCCCTTACAGTTGTGGAGGTTGAGGTTGTTGTTAACAAACTGGATTACTTAGAGGGGGAAGAGTAACGATCACCATGTTAAAAGTCTGTTTTGAACTTCACAAGAAGAGTGTTTTTAGTTTTAGGTGGCTGGGTTCTTATCAAGCTAGGAATATTGTTTTGCTGGATTATGCAATATGTCCCACTGTAACTTTTTCAGTAACCCCATCGTGTTTTTTCCTCAATGACTTTAGTTCATTTTAGGTTACCTGATTTAATGAAGTCCAAGGATCCTGATATGCCTGATAGTCGATGATTCATTAATATGTTAAAAATTATTATGATACGCTAACCATCTTTACTGATGGGTCAAAAGATAATTTAACTGGGAATATAACAAGCAGCAGTAAACCAAGGCAACTGGACTTGCTGTGTTGTTTAGAAGACATTTCACCACTCATCCAAGAGGCTTCTTCAGTTCTGATACCTGGTGGGTAGTTTCCTGGCCTTTAAACTCGGAGTTGTTTAAAGGTACAGCGATCACGCGGAGGGCCGTTAAAAGTCAGAGAGGTAATGAGAGGGTCATTAGTCTTATCTTTGCATGAATAGAGACGGAGGTGCGGACTGTTGTGGGAGTGTCAGGGTAGAGATGTTAGGACTATATTGTAAGTACCACCACCCCACCCCACCCCCACACACAGATCAGTACCTACAGTTCCACTCTCATCACCCATTAGAAGATAAGTCGGGAGTTATCAGAACACTATATCACCGTGCCGAGATTGTGTCCACCAACGTTACAGCTAAAGAAAAGGAGGACAAATATTTGAGAGAAACCTTGAAAGCTTGCGGCTGCCCTGACTGGGCCTTCATTAAGACAGCATCAGAAACCAGCAGGGACATCGGCCCAACAGAGGGAGGTAAGGCACAAAGCAGACGGAAAAACATAGTCTTCCCATACGCAGCTGGAGTTTCAGAGAAACTCGTAATGATTTTCAACAAACACCAAGTCCCTGTGTTTTTCAAACCTACAAGCATACTTGGACAGAAACTCATCCTACATCCAAACATAAACAGAGCAATATTGTATATGCTATCCAATGCAGTGAGAACTGCACAGATGTATATATCGACCAAACAACCACTTCACAAATGGATGGCCTAACATAGGAGGACAGGACTTGATGTATATCTACACCTAAAGAACAAGGGACACCCTTTTGATGACAACAATGTGCATATTTTGGATAGTGAAGACAGGTGGTTTGAAAGAGGGTTTAAAGAAGACATCTTTGTCATCGTAGAAAACTCATTGCTGAACAGAGGGATGTATCAGTATATACTGCAGAATCGGTTGCCATCATTTTGGGCTTACTGTGGATGGAGGAAATTTGTCCTTGCAAGATCGTAATTTGTTCAGATTCTTTTTTTGGTTTTGACTAGTCTCACAACAGGTCAACCTAGCAGTAGGTCAGATTTACTGCTGGAAGATTTTCAAACTTTATTTCATATTCAAAATATTGGTTTACACGTGTTTTTCTTATGCGTCCTACACATAGAGGTGCTGAGGTGAATGAGTAGGTTGATTGATTGGCCAAAAAAGCCATTAAAAGTTTGATTCCGGATATAGACCTTCCACTTAGCAAATCAGAAGCTAATGGATTGGTGGGGTTAAGAATTAGGGGATTTTGGCAAGACTTGAGGAATAATGGGCATAAGTGGGGAATACATAAAACTGTTGAATTGATGGGACAAGGGGATAAAAACAGAAGGGAATTATATTGACTCAACTTAGAATTGGGCATACTATGCTTAATTATCCCTTATATCTTGTTGGGAAACATCACTCTGGCACGTGTAGGTGTTATCATTATGAAACAATTGAACACATTCTTTTACAAAGTGAAGCATCTGTAGATGTGAACTTCACATTATTCAGGACATTTACAAAGACAGGTGTGTAAAAAGGCCCCGAAGGATCAGTGGGGACCCGAGTCACCCCAACAAACAAACTGTTCCGGCAACACACACAAAAGGCCGGTGGAACGTGGCAGGCCAGGCAGCATCTATAGGAAGAAGTACAGTCGATGTCTCGGCCCGAAATGTCGACTGTACCTCTTCCTATAAATGCTGTCTGGCCTGCTGCGTTCCACCAGCATTTTGAGTTTGTTGCCTGAATTTCCAGCATCTGCAGATTTTCTCGTGTTTGCATTTTTAAACAAACTGTTCCAGCTGCTTCCATCCGGGAAACAGTACCACAGTATAAAAGCCAGGACCAACAGGCTCCGGGACAGCTTCTTCCACCAGGCTATCAGACTGATTAACTCACGCTGTAACAATTGTAATTTTATGTTATATTGACTGTCCTGTTGTACATAATATTTATAAATTACGAATTGCACATTTAGACAGAGACATAAAGATTTTTACTCATGTATATGAAGGATGTAAGTAATAAAGTCAAGTCAATACAAGGTTGAAAGAAAGCAAATGAAGGCTATACTACTTGCTTTGGGGTTGATAGTTTTCATTTAAAAACTCTACGAAGTTATGGAAATGACTAATTTAATTCACAGTATTGACTTTCATTGTTTACAATCTATAGGGCTTTTTGGGGTAATTTAGTTTTATTTGATGAAGAGCTAATAGGGGTTTTATTTCCCAACTCTCTACACCACACTCCAGTCCAGTTGGTGGCAGTAATGCACCTTTAAATTGGATTGCCAACCACCATTAAAAGTCAGAGGAAGAGGAATCTGATAGAGTTAGCCACAGGAAAAAGGGAAGGACGAGGGGCATTGGGTTAGACAAGTGAGAAAAGAAGAGATAATGGAGAGCCAAAGTGGGAAATTGAAGAAGAGGGAAGAGTGAGGGGATTAAATTACCAGAAGCTGGAGAAATCAATGTTCATGCCATCAGGTTGGGGACTACCAAGAGAGAATACGAAGTGTTGTTCCTCCAAACTGAGAGTCCCTCATCATGCCAGTAGAAAAGGCCATGGACTGACATGTCGGAATGGGAAACAGGGATTGGAATTGAAATTGTTGGTCCAGGAGAAATCCTGCTTTTTGCAGATGGAGCGAAGTTGCTTGACAAAGAGGTCCCCCAGTCTATATTTGGTCTCACCAATGTAGAGGAGGCCACATTGGGACCACTGGATTCAGTAGACGATCCTGGCAGATTCACAGTTGAAATGTTGCTTCACCTGAAAGGACTCTTTGGGGCCCTGAATGGAGGTGAGTGGGCAGGTGTAGCACTTCTGCTTATAGGGATAAGTGCCAGGAGGGAGATTAGTGGGAAGGGACAAGGGAATCACAGAGGGAGCAATCCCTACAACCGGAAACATCAATAATGTATTCATTTCCATAGATGCTGCCTGACCTGCTATGTTCCTCCAGCATTCGATGTGTGTTTCTCTGGATTTCCAGCATCTGCAGAATCTCTTGTGTTTATGAGCACTGATTAGAGCTAGGTTATAAATGATTTGATGCTGCAGAGCAGGGAAAATACTCCCACTCCTTGTTCTATAACAATCAATATGAATTTTATAATAATATACAAATTCAGAAGTTTAACCATTCTTGCATGCACAAAACTTTCACTAATAATAAATGCACAAGACACTCTGGCATTTGGTTCAATTGAAATAGCTTCACAAGGAGAATTCATCACACAGGTTTCAGTTGTTAGCATTTACAGAGTATAGATTTCTACCCCATTAAAAATAATTAAATGTAAGGGGGTGGAGTTACAGAATCAAACCAATTTGGCTCTTTTGACAACATCCCTCAAAGTACAGGCCAAGTCACTTCTTTCAAACGAGGCAAGGTTAATAACAGAGGAAAAGGATGGTGTCAAGAACAAAAGTACTCCCGGAAAGAATACACCAATCTCTCAATTTTATAAGGATCAATATCGGAAGAAAAACTTCAGAAAAACATGCAGTCTCTAAGAGTTATATGTTTTTAAATTATATACATCAGTAATCTTTGAGGAAAGTTTTCACTTCTCCCTAGTCTGCATCCTTGTTAGTATCAGTTCTGTTAGTATCCTTGTTAGTATCAGTTAGCATATTCACTTATGCCCAATTCCTCATCTGTGAAAGGACTTGATATTTCATATGTATAAATGCTTTTTAAATGCAAGCATGTCCATTCAAATAAACAGAACAATATCCATGTAACACACATTGCTATAATCACATTTAATTATTTTATTCAGTGACAAGAAAACACAATTTTACCAAGTTATTTAAAAGCTGTATCATCAATTTTGGAAAGGGAAATCAAATCTTGCTTCAACTTATTAGAAGCAAATAACCTGTAATCGGAAGATGGTTGAATTACGCAGTGTTCATGCTGAAAAATTTCATGCAATAATCTGTTCCATAAAATGTTAGGCCAATGCTTACAACCAAAAACAATTGAGGATCACCTTTATTTTCTCTACAGTTATGTCAATTCTAGCATTATAAATAATGGTCGAAGCATGATGTGATTTACCCATACTAAGAACACGATCAAATAACGGACTGGAATTTCACTCCCACAATTGTTTTTTGTTCCTAAACATTTGTGTCAGCAGTAATAAACCTGAAGAAAATCTACTTCATTAAAGTGTGACATAATTAACGAGTTGGAAAAAAAACATGCCTTATCGATGGTGTGACTGTTTCCCCCCTAAGACTGAGCAGCAGTCAAACAGTTAATCCTTTATCCAGCTAAAGTTACAGAGACACCAGTTTTCTGGGATATATGAAATTCTTCCATAACCAGTAGGAGATTGCTAAAGGAAGCATCACTTCCATAGATCTTAAAAATACAACTTAAAACTCCCTCTACCACATGCATAAAGCCTTTTTCAAGTGCAGAATACCCCCATATTTTATATCAGTTGACCAGCCACTCAAAAGTTTCAAGCTCAAAGACTCTACGAGCTCTCCCTCTATCAAACTGTTAAAAGCCTATGTTCAAAGGGTGCCTCCCAAAGTTTCTCAACACTACCTTTTCAATAAAAGGTCTAATTAATTATTATCCTATGCAAACTGATTGAAATCCCTCCAAATGGACCAACTCAGTGTTGCAAGAATAAGTGATGCCCAGCCTCAATGCTTGTGAGCACAATTGTTCGGCTTGATACAATTAAAGGCAAATTCCTTTTATGAGAAACATGTGACAAATCATTGCAGGGGCAACACAAACATCTCCATCTGCAATTAAAAGTTCATGTCTGGAGAATTCTAACACCATGGCATTAAAGATGTTGTCTCCGTCTCTAGGTACAGGTCTCTTGGTTCAATATTCAAGTCAAGAATTTCCTACGAAAAGAAAGATTAAATCATTTAAATAGATGAAATATGATGAATGTTTTGAATGAATCAGTTACATCAACACTAAATGATACCAAACTATTTTATTGATAACTAAAATGATAAAAGACAAAGACAGAACAGGAAAGCAATTGGAACCATCAAAACATATGGCCTCTGCTAGGAATATTAATGCAGGAAAGGATTGAGCTTCCACGTCAACCTTTCAGAAATAAGGAGCAATTGCAAAATGAATCACTTGTAGATTATTCACAGATTCACAAGTCTCTGTGGTGAACAGCAGTAAGACAAGGCAGGCAAAGACACAACAGGAAACATGGAAAACATTAGATCCTTAGGACTATAAGCTCTACAGATTTGAACTCATGGTATGCCTATATGTGGTAGATAGGTTCAGTGAACACCACGTGCAAGTTATCACAACAATTTCAAAGAGGTGGCAACAGCAAAAGCCCAGCTCAAACAGGAAAGGGAGCATCCTTAGAGAGGAATAAAGTGCTGGTGTTTCAGTCCAAGACCTTTCATCAGCAATGATGTCCTAATGAAGGGTCTCAGACTGGAACATCAACTGTTAATTCCTCTCTATAGATGCTGCCTGACACACTGAGCTCCCCCAGTATGTGTGCGTGTCGCTTTGGATTTACAGCATCTGCAGAATCTTTTAAGTCAAACAAGAAGATGGGAACAATATACTGGGCTGTGAGGTAAAGGAAAGAGGCAAAAAAAAAGGTGGAAGAGTGACTAGCATCATCATCACAAGATTATGTATTTGATAGTTCTTGATAGAATATTAAATATTATTTATACAAACATACAATACCCCCTCTGCACCTAATGAAGTGTCACGATATTGGCAGATAGGACATACAGTAGCCAATTTCTGTTTCTTACTGTCCTAAATGTTAATGATAAAAGATTCAATATTAAATTTTTAAAAGCTAATTAGATAAGAATTTGAAGGCAAGTACTTGTAGAACAATGAAGATGGGCACATCAGATTATTTTCAAAAAGTTGACACGCACAAAGGGCTGAATTGTTTCCCTCTATCCCATACGACTCCGACTGCTGACAATTATTGACATTTAAAACATACCAGTTCTGCCTTAGTCTAAGATGGCAGCAAAATCTCGATGAAGAGATGGCTGGGTTATACTCTGCAACAACTGGACTGTGGAATGTGGTAGAATCTTTTGTAATTTGGCCTTGCCTTTGAACAGAAACAGGACAATTAGTTTATTAAAATGTAATCAAGAAAAGATTTTATTCTCAGGATTTTTTTAATACACATCATAGTACTGTAAAAGCATAGTGAAAAGACTGCATCCCAGGAAAACAACACAGAAAGCACAACATCTGAGGAAGTTATACTGGATGTAAGAAGTAGGTCAAAGGACTTCATTTTTAACCCTCTTCATCCCAATAACTTAATCCCCATTGTCCAGCTCAAATTTAAGCTCCTCCAGCAGATTGCTTAATGTTCCATTGGCCAGAAAGCTCAATACATTCACATCGCTGCCTGTACCTTCATCACTGTCAACCCAAAACTAAGTCGCTGTACGCCAGTGGTTCCCAAATCTTTTTTGGCCCCCAAACCATATCCCAGGGCCACCCTCTCCCTTTCCAGACATTACATTAAAAACTATAAAGAATTTTGATTTAAGATGCCCAGTGAAAGAAAAATAGGAATTGCAAATTCAAAGCAGTGACCATTAATGGCAAAAATGATTTAAATCTGTAAATAAAATGTCTTTAATAACAGTAAAAATAACTTTCAGCAACAGTTTTAGAGTGCACATGAATAGTCCAGCTATTCATTGCTTTTAGTCCTTTCAATGAGACGGATGGGCTTGGTGCAGTGATATCAGCTGCTCAACGTCAGGTGAATATCACTCTGCAGGAGTCTCAGATACCCATGTTCAGTAATTTGCAGTCTGCTTCTATGATGTGAAAGGAGCTGGGTGATGGCACTGTAACTTCACTCCACTAAATATGATGTTGGAAAGGCAACAAAGAACACTTCGACCCTTTTCCACAGTGCAGGATTGCATATGGCATTTCTTTCTGCAAGCAAAAGTCTTGATAGGACTTTTTTTTGGAACCTCAGCTTCAGCTCAAGGTCATTTTGTAGCTAGATCAGTTCTTCTTCCATCCTTCCTGTAATTCCTCATTAGAAGTATTCTGGAATTGATTTATTACCCATTCTGGAATTTAGATTGAGAGAAAATCCTGAAATCTATCTAACATGTCTTTATGCAGCTCACCTAGGTGGGCTCAGTATACTTTAAGATTACCACCTGGTATTCCTTCTTCCTCTTCCAACTCAGAGAGGTTTGGAAATTGGAAAAGGTCGTGATGGCCAATGTTGCACTTAAATAGGGTTAACTTGATCAGATTCACATTTCCTTGCAATTTTCAATTGATTTCATTAAACTTTGCAAATCATTCTGACAAATAAACTATGTCATGCCTGATATTCTTGAGCTGATTACTGAATGAAACATTTGAGTCTTCAAAGAATTTTATCATGGTTTCAAAAAAGTGCATTGAAGTGTGTCAGGCTGTTTCCTTTTGAAAGCCATCTGACTTCTGTGTGCAACAGCAAGCGTTCAAACTGTTCATCACTCTCAGTGCAAAGTTCTCAAAATAGTTAAGAATTGGAAGTATGGCACTTGATTTTATTTACCACTGTAATAACAGTACTTAATGATTGGTGCAGCCAATCACTTACATTCTTTTTTGTGACAAGATGTCTGTGAATTATATAGTAAATGCTAAGTATGTTAGGTATGGCTTTTTTTAAAAAAGTAATAACTTCATAGTGGTGTCCTAGCATTAATGGTGCCCTGTCTGTTACACAAGCAGGAATGTTGGTGAGCAGAATATCCTTCTCTTTCAAAAACTGCTCAACAACCCAAAATATCGGGGGGAAAGCTTGGAAAAATAGAGGGCTATGCACTAGGGAAATCCTAGGCAGTTTCTAGAGTAGGTTACATGGTCAGCACAACATTGTGGGCCAAAGGGTCTGTAATGTGCTGTAGATTTCTATGATTCTATTGACCTCCCTTCCCATCAATCTCTAGTCCCCTTACAAATAACAACTCTTGAACCATGGTTTCATCTTTTATGAAGTGAACATAACCAAGGAGCAAAGATTCATTGCCTGGCAAAGTTGACTCATCCAACTGCAGGGCAAATTCTGTTATCCAAAGAATGGTGCACAATGTGTGTTCCACATTCTCAGACATTTCATCTGTTTGTCTCTGAACAGAGATATCGCTGAGTGGAATTGCTTGAATTATTTGCTTTGGGAACATATACAAAACCATACTCAGAACCTCCCTTACACCTGGCAGAATCAGTTCTTCTTCAATTGTATGGGGCTTTCCAGATTTAGCAATTAGTATGAAGCACGGAAACCATTACTGTTTTGTCGTGAAGTGCCGACAAACATGTTTTTAAGTATTTTCCATTTCTGAAAGTTTTCATGAAGTGACTGAAAATAAGACAAGTTCTTAATTGCTTCATCAGAGTGTATTTTCTTTTAGTGTTCAAGGAGCCTGGACCACTTCATTGCCTCATTTGAAAAAATGTTTTCCACACAACAGACACATTGGTTGCTTGGTACATCCATATTTCAGATACTCCACACTATACTGTCTACACTTGTTCTTTTTGTTTGATCTGTTTCTGCCCTTTTCATTATGCATTAACAACCATGGTTAAACACCTGTTGTCTAAGTCCACTCTCAAGCACTGTGATCGATAAAGGGGAAGCCAGTTATGACATCATCATAGCTCTGCCTGAAGGTACATGAAGTGGGCTACAGAAATGTGGTCAAGACCATTCTAAAGGGCAGATTCTGAACTTTACCCCATTGAACACCACACAGGAATTGTGTCAGTGTGATTAGAGTATGGGAATTGTACTACAATAGTGAATGGCAATAATGCGTGGGCCAGGCATGGGTTTCTTCAGTCCGGATTTTTCATGATATGCCAAATATAGAAGTATCACATTACTTTTCAACAACTTATAACATGCTCTGAGCAAAGTCCAAGAGAACGATGGTTTAGCAAGAGATGACGTGATTATGTGATCACTGTAATGAATTGAGGCACTGAGGATCAAATGCTTATAATAATCAATTCTTTTCTTAAATTAAGCCTATAATCCCTCAGCTGCTCTCCTTTGCTACCAACTGCCCCCTCATCGCCGCCTTTATCTTCATCATCACCTTAGAAACTCCCACTGTTCCCGGAGAGGTAATATCGGCAACGCTGGGAACCACTGCTATTAACCATAAACACAAGAAATTCTGCAGGTGCTGGAAATCTTGAGCACAACATACACGAAGTGCTGGAGGAACTCAACAGACCAGGCAGCACCTACAGAATAATCAGTCAATACTTCAGGCTGAGACCCTTCATCAGAACTGAAAAGGAAGGGAGAAGGTGCTAGAAACCTGGCGTCTTCTCCCTTCCTTTCTAATCCTGATGAAGGATGTTAACCTGAAACACCGACTGTTCATTTCCCTCTCTGTATGCCAGTCAGTATTATGCCACATAAATCTGCCTTCAAAGACATGTCCAGTTTCAATGCTACCAGTTACCACCTGACTCTAGCTTTCAGGGGCAAATGTTCTCCATCTCCAATTAATAACTAACCAATACACTCTTCACCTTCTGTAAATTTATCCATGAATCCACTCCTTACAGTTTTCAGAAGGCTTCTAATGAAGGAAGCAACAAAACATCATAGATATTAGTTAACATGTCATGATCTATCATCCCAGGAATCAACCTGCCTGCTCTTTATCTATTTGTACATTTTCTCCAGTCAGGATGAGTAAAGCAGCCTAATATGATGGTCCCAATTATTGTCTAATTGCCCCATTATTCTGGAGAGTATAATTAGTTTTTTGATGATTACACTCATCCTAAATGCAACATATCTTAATTATTAAAAAGTTATAGCAATAATTTATTACATTATTTAGAGCGCCTTTAACTGAACATTCACAAATTAACAAAACGGACCAAACTGAGATTGCCTGTTCAATGTTAAAACTTCATTCAAATCAAAATACCTCTCAGGAACACAATTTTAAAAATAGCTGAATTATTTTCATGGCAAGAAAGTATGGAGGAGATTAGAATTTCTCTATTTGTTACAACTAATGAGTGGGTGTCCCACGTACTAATTGGCTGTGGTATTGAGAAACTAAGTCCAGGGAATGCGGCTGCAATTTTAACTTCAGTCACCAATCAGCTGTTTCTTTGCTTATGGACTTATCAATGCATGATTCACTTGTGATTGATTCAGATTGATTATTTTAACACCACATAGTAAATACATCTGATGTTTATTTTGTTTTAAGAGATATGGTACAGTAACAGACCATTCTGGCCCTTAAGCCCACACAACCCAATTATATGGAAGTGACCAATTATCCTGCTGACCCATATGTCCTTGGACTGTGGGAGGACAGCAGAGCAGCTGAGGGAACCCCACACAGTCATGGAGAGAACAGACAAACTCCATGCAGCCAGCGGCGGGAATTAAACCCAGGCTGCTGGCTCTGTAATAGCATTATGGTATGCTAACTGCTGTGCTACTGTGCCACCCCAAATTTGGGGGGGAGGGGAGGAATTCACAAAATTTGGAAATGCTGGAAACCAAAGATAAAAATCAGAAAATGCTGGAAATATTCAGCATGTCAGGCTGTGCATATTGGCAGAGTTAAGACAATTTTCTATGAAATTGAGCAACACCATTCAGCAAGGAGTCTGTGGACCCCAGGTTGAGAATTTCTGAGTTACAATGTAATGTCTAAGACTGCCTTATCAGAGAAATTTTGCTTTTTTCCATTGCCTGTACTTTTACAATAGTGGAACACACTCCACTTGGTGCACAGAACAAATGTCAAAATGTCGAGAGCTAATTGACAAATTTCATTTCCCTTTACATTTATAAAAGTTAAAATACCCTTTGAAGGCTTCCATTGTGATACAGAGTGGATTCCAGTTAGTTGGGACACAGCGGGACCCAGTACATTTTGGCCCAATTAAACAGTTGTCCCAATTAACTGGAGTTTCATGGAAATTGTTAAAAAGGCATAAAACAACAAACTATTGTTTAACTGAATAACAAATTATGTATTTAAATGAAATACAGAACAAATCTGAACACTATCCATACTACAACAGTAGTACAAAATTATATAACAGCTCCTAATAATTATCAACGGAGGAACTCAGTGTATCAGGACATGTTCCTTTGATTAACTCTAAATTAACAAAATTAGCACAACTCGTGCAGACAATGGACTTCTTTCATACAACATTTTCAATGATTGCATCCTGCAAATCATCATTTTCAGTCTAACATTCAAGATGATTGTCCACACCTTCAAATTCTTCATGGTCCCTCACTTGTTAACAGTTTCATTTTCACTCCCAGCTGTTTCTGACATCCAAGCCTGAATGCTTGAAATCACAGTGAGTAGAACAGTTCGGAATTGTCCAAATAAACAAAAAATTATTTTCTCGATTAGTTTTTGTTCTTTAAAAGTTGTCCCAAATAACCAGCTCCCCTGATTAACCGATGGACAAATTAACCAGAATCCACTGTACTTTTACAAAAAATTATGTTGGAATTAGTTTAGCTCATGGGTACGTGCACTACTCAAACCCACATTCTGAATGAGCAGACTCAACTTACTGTGGCTGGTACTGAGCAGTGTCGTTCATTGACTTAAAAAGACTGGCCAGTCTGTTCTTTAATGCTGAGAGGCCCAGATACAGTGGACAGGCAATGAGAGTTAGGAGTATCTCTCTGAAAAGCACATGTCAGCTATAAGAACGTTAGGTGAATTCACCTGTCACTTTTCTTCCAGGTTATGTGAACTCTTTCTTCATCTCAAAGGATTGGAATACAGAATAAACATGCTGATGCCGCTCAAAGCAAGGGTAACACTGCATCTGATCTGGACCAGAACACAAAAAGGCTCAAATTCATCATAAACGTACAGAGGTTAAATCACATGGTAGGACGCAGAGATGAGAATGTCATCCCGAGAGTTGCTCAAACTAATTTTGACTGCTTCATCATTGATGCAAGGATTTGGTGCAAGCTAGCTTCTGCCGAGATATTACAGAATAGTTAGAATACTCAAAATTTGGCCACTGAGATATCCCAGAGTGTGTGTCTCTCTCTCTCCTCCACTTCCAATGTGAAGAAATGTAAGCAATGGCCTGGACTTAATGTGGTCCATGACAAAGGGAGAAAGTACAATAGTAGAAGTCTAGTTAAAGGCACAAAAGTGGACTGTGGAATGTGGATTAGTAATGGTGGGAAGAAGAAAATTACACAAAATAATGTCCTCAACTTTGTGGTTCATTATCTTGTCTTGTTTGTACTGTCAAGCAACACCACAAACCTAATTTCAATTATAATAAAAGCACAGAATGCGAAAAACACTCAACTCAGGCAGCGTGTGGAAACGACACAGTTAAGATGCTTTGTCAAAACCAGTTATTCTAATGTATCCATGTCAGACAGAAAGGTTTAGCAATTCAGATATTTCATAGATGGTTCAATGGGAGTGAAATGCAATATTTTTCCCCGCACAGGAGGGGTCATGAATTTGATTACATGAATACATTAAAGAATACATTAAAGGTGTTACAAAGCCTTTAACACACACAAAATGCTGGATGAACTCAGCAGGCCAAGTAGCATCTATGGAAAAGAGAACAGTCGACATTTCGGGCCAAGACCCTTCAGCAGGACAGGAGGGAAAAAAAGATGAGGACTCAGAGTTAGAAGGTGGAGGGAGGGGAGGAAGAAACACAAGGTGATAGGTAAAACTGGGAGGGGGAAGGGTGAAGTAACGAGCTGGGAAGTAGATTGGTGAAAGAGATACAGGGCTGGAGAAGGACGAATGTAATAGGACAGGACATAAGGCCATGGAAAAAAAAAGAGGGAGGAGCACCAGAGGGAGGTGATGGGCAGGCAAGGAGATAAGGTGAGAGAGGGAAAAGGAGATGGGGAATGGTGAAGGAGAAGGGGTGGGGCCATTACCAGAAATTCCACTCTACACTCATGACTGCGTGGTTAAGCATAGCACAAACCCCATCTATAAATTTGCCAATGACACCATTATTGTTGGTAAAATCTCAGATGGTGAAGAGGTGGCGTACAGGAGTGAGATAGATTGGATGATTGAGTGGTGTTGAAACAACCTTGCACACATCATCAGCAAGACTAAGGAAGTGAATGTAGACTTCAGGAAGGGTGACGCAGGAGAATATGCAACAAATCTAAATGAAGGTTTACAGGGGAGACATTGAGCAGCTTGAAGATCCTGGGCATCAGCATCTCAGAGGATCTATTCTGGACCCAACACTTTGATGCAATTATGAAGACACACCAGCAGCTCAAATTTACTAAGACTTTGCACTATTTATCTTTGTAATGCATAGTAATTTTGGTCTTTGCAGATAAAAAGCAAAGAAAAAGCATTTCAGGATGTACATTGTATACATTTTTCTGACATTACATTGGACCTATGAACATCCGTTGCCTTGCCTTCATCAACATTCCTGACAGCTTTCCTCAGAATACTCTCAGGCTGGTTAGACATGACCTGCCATGCACAAAGCCATGCTTACTAATCAGCTCCTGTCTATCCAAATGCTCATATCCAGTCCCTTACAATACCTCGCAATAACTTTCCCACTACTGATGTCAGGCTCACGGGCCTATAATCTCCTGGTTTATTATTGGAGCCTTTCTAAACAGTGGAATAGCACTGGCTATCCTTCAATCTTTCACCTGTAACCAAGGATGATTTAAATATCTCTGGTAGGGTCCCGGCAATTTCTGTAATTGCCTCCCACAGGCTCCGAGAGAACATCTTGTCAGGCCTGTGGATTTATGCACCCTAATTTGCCTCAAGGAATCAAACACCTCCTCTGTAATCTGCATAGGGCCCATGATCTCACTGCTGCTTTGCCTCACTTCTATAGACTGTGTGTTCATCTCCCGAGTAAATACAGATGCAAAATATCATTTAAGATCTTTCCCCATCTCTTTTGGCTCCATGCAATGCTTACAACTCTGATCTTCCAGAGGACCAATTTTGTCCCTTGCAATCCTTTTGCTCTGAACACATCTGTAGAATTCCTTAGGATTCTCCTTTGCCTTGTGTGCTAGGGCAGCCTCATGCCTTCCTTTAGCCCTTCTGATATCTTTCTTAAGTGTTCTCTTGCATTTCTTATACTCCATAAGTACCTCATTTGTTCCTACCTGCCTATATTTGTTATACAACTTTTTTCCCCCCCTTAAACCAGGGCCTCAATGTCTCTTGAAAACCAAGATTCTCTACACTGGTTATCTTTACCTTTTATTCTGACAGGCACATACAAGCTTTATACCCTCAAAATTTCACTTTTGAAGGCCTCTCACTTACCAAGTACACCTTTGCCAGAAAACAGCCTGTCCCAGTCCACACTTGCCAGATCATTTCTGATATCATCAAAATTGGCCTTTCTCCAATTTAGAATCTCAACCTATGGACCAGATCTATACTTTTTACATTAACTTTGAAACTAATGGATGCAAAGTGCTCCCCTACACAAACTTCTGTCACCTGCCCTGTCTCACTCCTTGATAGGAGATCCAGTATCACACACACTCTCTCATTGGGACTTCTAGACAGAGTAAGGAAACTTTCCTGAACACATTTGACAAACTCCAACTCATCTACTCCTTTTACTGTATGGGAGTCCCAGTCAACAAGTTAAAATCACCTGCTATAACAATTTATGTTTCTTGCAACAGTCTGCAATCTCTCCACAAATTTGTTCCTCTAAATCTATAATATTGACATGGTTATACTTTCTGACCTACATCTGTTTCTAACACTCGACTTAAAATTTGTCTCAGTTTACACCAACTTTCAGCAACTCTGCCATCATTCCTACTCTGAAATGTTTCTCCATTAAATCAGTTCTTACTCCAATGTCTGAAAACTGTAGAATTGCTGATATTTAGCCATTCATTTGCTCTTAAGTTAGCAACATAAATTTTTCCCGTGTTTAATTCTTCACCCTCTGACTTAGCTTTCACTCTTGGCTGGGTTCTCAGCTTTATCCAACTGTTTCTTTAGCAGGGAGGTAGACTGGGGGAATATTTGGATAGCACCAAGGAGAAGGGTTGTAATGTGCGAGAGCCCCTAACCCAGCTTCAACTCGAATGATTCTGCATATTACCACAGCCACCTGCTCTCTGAGTGGATCAGCCAGGTGTCAGCATTTCTTTAAGCTGGTCTTGAAGTGGAGCTGCATGGTGGCTGTAGTCGACGTACACAGATTACACAATAATCACTGACAATTGTCCTGCTCTGTTGTAGGAGATGATGGTACATACTTGGCCACAGTAAGAGATGAAAAGCAGTGGATGTGCATTCACCAACCCCGAAAGGCACGAGCATAACTATTATCTGCATGTTGTGACTAGCTGTAGAAACAACTGGGGAACTGATCTCATTGCATCCTCTTCAGCACACACCCTCTTCCACAGCTGGGCGAAGTCTGGTGCAGTACGGTTCTGAAAAGAACTTTTGACAGGGAAAAACCTGCGTTTGCACAAATGAACTCCTTTGCGTATTGGTAAGTCTCGCCACCAAGTTGACAGTGAATGAAGTCAATCAGTTCTGAGAAGTCCGCCAGAGAAAGCAGGATCTCCCAGTGGCCGGAACACCTATGCTCTGTCCGCCAGAGAAAGCAGGATCTCCCAGTGGCCACACATTTTAATTCCACATCCCATTCCCATTCTGACATGTCTATCCACGGCCTCCTCTACTGTAAAGATGAAGCCACACTCAGGTTGGAGGAACAACACCTTATATTCCGTCTGGGTAGCCTCCAACCTGATGGCATGAACATCGACTTCTCTAACTTCCGCTAATGCCCCATCTCCCCATCGTACCCCATCTGTTATTTATTTTTATACACACATTATTTCTCTCTCACTCTCCTTTTTCTCCCTCTGTCCCTCTGAATATACCCCTTGCCCATCCTCTGGGTCCCCCCCCCACCTTGTCTTTCTCCCTCGGCCTCCTGTCCCATGATCCTCTCGTATCCCTTTTGCCAATCACCTGTCCAGCTCTTGGCTCCATCCCTTCCCCTCCTGTCTTCTCCTATCATTTTGGATCTCCCCCTCCCCATCCCACTTTCAAATCTCTTACTCACTCTTCCTTCAGTTAGTTCTGACGAAGGGTCTTGCCCTGAAACATCGACTGTACCTCTTCCTAGAGATGCTGCCTGGCCTGCTGCGTTCACCAACAACTTTGATGTGTGTTGCTTGAATTTCCAACATCTGCAGAATTCCTGTTGTTTGTGTCATCTGCTCCTTTCCCCAGAAGCACCCTGACCGTTAACCACCTCGCCGACATCCCCGTCTGCCACCATTTCCAAATGCAATGCTGACATCGTGCAATCCACAGTGAGCCCTTGCAACGAACCGCAAGTTCGAGCATTTCCATCTCTGGTCCCACAATAAGAGCAGATCGGAAAAATGTATTACCGCATCAACCAACAGCCACTAGCAATGTCATCCTGGCCTTGCTCACAAGTTTTAATAGTGTGTCAAAGAGCTAGACCTCAGTGATAATGTCCACACAACGGCAGTCTCATGATAATTTGTTATAATTGCTCCATGAACTTTGTAACCAAATGTGGTTCCAGCACTCCTCTTCCCTCTACTTTCCATTCAATAGCTTATTTTAGCCACCTTGCTGCAATCTTTGAGAAAATCTCCTAACGTGCTGATGTCTGCCCGCACATCTCCCCCCAGACGCCGAAGGTCAGGACAAGGTCTTTCAAAACTTGCTCCACTCTGCGGAGCTTTATAGCTGGAAACAACTGAAAAAACACCAAAAACTTGAAAAGTCAGCTAAACAGCCAAGAGAAGTCATTCACCAACCATTGCCAATCCTGAACCCAGTCATCAACTAATAATCCACCCATAAATAAACAATCTAAGACAAATTGCAAGTTCATGGACCAAAACAAGGCATGAACGAATGAATCAACAAATCCATTCATACTTTGTAATGCTTACCTCTTTTTGCTTTTTATACTGTTATATCTTTGGTGCTTATTTACCTTATTCCATGACCTTTCTCAATTACTCTTTATCTGTTCCATCAGTTTTAAACAGGGGTGTCTAGAGTACATAAAATGGATTTCCAATGTTTGGGAGGCAATTTGTAAATAATACTGTACACACATACTCAGCTTTTACCCAGATTGTTTAATGTAATATGTAACGAGAGCATTTAGCCTTCATCCATCATATTTTCCAAATGAAATCAGAGACAGCAATACAAGATTAAATCACTGTTCAAGTGTTGGTGCAAAATTGCCATCAATATTTACTTACAGGTTTTCAGAGGTCCCAGGAGACACTTGTAAACAGCCTTGTGACTGGAGAGCTTGACAATGAAAGCACAGCAGCACAGCCACTGGGACGCTTCAAAAGGTAAAGGACCAGAAGCATCTTTGGAGCCTAAAGAAATCCCTGGAAAGAAGTTTGGTTTCTTTTTAAAACTAGAAATACTTAATGGAAATCAGACAATAAATCAGTTCTATTAATGTATGATCTCCACAACAATATTAATAATGACTGCGCCTGCATGTATTTTATTTCTTTTCAAATATTTATAGTGATTTGATGAAGTTTTTAAAATCATCCTGTGACCATTATGTAAAGTTCCAAAACTCACGCAAGGCTAACATCAAATAATAGCTTTTAAAAATTGATATATTAGCTTTTCTTTACTCTGGATAACATTTCCTATGTCTGGCGGGAACTGAGCATTATGAGCAGTCACAAAACAGTGTATCTGGGTGCCTTCCCCATCATTGCAGGGAATCTCAACCAGACCAGCTTGAAGTCGTTTCTGAACAATTACTTTCAACTCACCACCAGTGAAACCAGGGAAGACCACACATCTGATCAGTTATACCACCATCAGGAACTCTTACCGTGCCATCCCACGCCCACACTTTGGAAAGTCCAATCACCTGGCTGGACTCATATCCCAGCACGTAGGCAGAGGCTAAAGACCGCAGCGTCAGTGGTGAGGACCAGGATGGTCAAGGGAGGCACAGGAGCACTTACGGGACTGTGTTGAGTTGGTGGACTGGAAAATATTTAGGAATTCATCTTTGGATCTGAATGAATATGCCACAGTGGTCACCAATTTCATCAATGCGTGGATGAGTGTGTGCCTTGAAGAACATTCCGGACAAAAACAAACCAAAAGCAGAAAATAAACCAGGAGAATCATAGTCTGCTGAGGGCTACCTAGGAGGTATTGATCTGCTGAGGGCTAGATCGGAAGATCAGGAATACAGAACTATACAATGAGCCAAGGTACAACCCACAGAAGGTTATTTTAAGAGAGAAAAAAAATCAATTCCGATTGAAGTTAGGGACCGATTCGGTTGCACATCAGCTCTGGCAGGGTTTGCAGGCCATTACTTCCTACAAGGCAGAACCTATCGTCACAAATGACTGTGATGCTTTACAACCAGTTGAGCTCAATGTCTCCTAGGCATAAAACTACACTTTTGCAAATCCCTGCGTCATCTGTTGACACTGTGATCTGTCTTGGAGGCGATGTCAGAACATCTTTTAAGAGGGTAAACCCTAGCAATTGTGTACCTGGTAGGGCATTGAAAACCTGTGGCAACCAACTGGTGGGAGTGTTCAAGGACATCTTCAATCTCTCACTGCTACAGCTGGAGGATTCCACCTGCTTCAAAGGAGCGACAATCATACCAGTGCCCAAGTAAGCTGCCTCAATGATTACTGCCCAGATGCACCCACATTTACTGTAATGAAGTGCTCTGAGAGACTAATCATGGCCCGAATTAATTCCTGCCTAAACAAGGATCTGGGCCCACTGCAATTTGCAATTTGCCTATTGCCATAATAGGACTACAGTGGATGCAATCTCACTGGCTCTCCACTCGGTCTTCAATCACCTACACAATATAATACCTATATCAGGCTGCTGTTTATAGACTATAACTTTGTGTTCAACACAATCATACCCCTCAGTTCTAATCAACAAGCTCCAAAACCTGGGTCTCTGTACTTCCCTCTGCAACTGGATCCTTGACTTCCTTATCGTGAGATTTCAGACAGTGCGGATCAGAAATAATATCTTCTCATTGACAATCAGGATTGGTGCACCCCAAGGATGGTTGCTCAGCCCACTGCTCTGCTCTCTCTATACCGACTATGTGGCTCGGCAAAGCTCAAACACCATCCATAGATTTGCCCATGACACAACTACCGTTGGCAGAATTTCAGATGGTGACTCTGTTTCTCGTTTTAGACATTGTTAACCATTTCCATGAAACTTCAGCTAATTGGATCTTACATTTTATTGTGTTTAGGATCCTATGGTCGGTTCTGATTAATTGGGAGACATTCGGACCATGATATTTTGACCCAATTAAGTGCCTGCCCCAACTAGCTGAAGTTTCATGGAAATAATTTTAAAAGTATTAAAAAAAAAAGACCTCAACGTATCCGCCTCCGCCACTGTTGACGGCAGCCCATTCCCCACACACTCTCTGTGTAAAAACACTTATCCCTGACATCTCCTCTGTACCCAACTTATTGAAATAGTGAAATCATTTCCTTTTACTCCTGCTTCTGGCATCTCCAAGCCTGAATGCATTGAAAGTAGAGTAAGCAAAACAGTCCTCAATTGTCTCACTGCTTACTTCCTGCCAGTTGTCAGTGACAAAAATCACTTCCCTCTTTGAACACAAACAAGTGCAACAGATGCTAGTTAGAAACTTCGTCAACAATCTTCTGTCCTAACTAAATGGCACAGTGTGCCAAATAAATGAAGAGAATCCTGGCTATTTTCTCAATTAGTTTTTGTTCTTTGAGAGTTGACCCAAATAACTCCCTGCCTCAATTAACCGATGGACCAATGAACTGGAATCCCTATTTCGTACTGCAACTTATATTTTTTCATTACCTATTGCAATGTGACCCAACGGCAAACCACTGCTGTAACTTGCCTCGTACGCAGTTCCCCACTACGTCAGAGAGGCGTGGAGGGAAATCGTCCGCTAACCAGAGAAACTCCCGATGCAACATACCTTTCCTTTATTGCAACGTACTGCTGCCACAAAACAACAAATTTGACAACATATAACCTAACTCTGATTCTGAACACTGAACAAATTCAGTGAGACATCTATTCCCGGTTAATATCACGCTCATGAACTAAAAGTTGATGGGGTGCACTGACATCACTCACCTTGTTCCATGTGCCAAAATCCTTTATATTTTAAGAAAATTGTGGTTTCAGTAAAATTAAGTGGCATAAGCCATGTTCCACTCTTAATTGTTCCGTGACACTGGCCATTCTGGGGTGGTAGAATCACATCCTATTTCATGTAAGATGCCCAGCGATATAAATGTTGCAGAACTAAGCAGGGTAACATATCAATACTGCATTCAAACATTCTGTGGTACCTCAGTCTGTCCACTACCTCCCACAGCCCTGCATTATGGAAATTTAAAAATCTCACCTCGGTTTTTAGCTTTAAGAATGGTGTAACAACAAGTAACAATGTCAAAGATGACATCGAGGAAGAAAGAAGGATTGTCCTTTATTCTTTGTCCAAAAGGGAGCCGCAAAACACAAGCGTGGAATCTGATGGGGGGGAGGGGGAGAGAAGAAAAGTCAGATCAGTGGTACATCAAATTTATCCACTCAGTTCACAGCCACAGGAGGTGGGTCAATTACATTAAGAAAAAAAATAAACTGCATCCCATCTCTCTTCAAAAGTGGATGAAAATATCCTGCAGCATTAATTCAAAGAGCAGAATTCTAGCACACGACAGCAAAAATTACTACTTAACCATTTATCTCAGCATCATTTCAGTTATAGAGTCACAGAAAAGTACAGCACAGAAACAGGCCCTTGGGCCTATCTAGTCTGTGCTGAACCATTTAAACTGCCTACTCCCATCAATCTGCAATCTGCTCTTCACACCCCAACCAACCCTGCACAATTTGTACAGTGGTAAAACTAAATTCACATGCCAGCTACCTCTTCTATTATTATTAGACAATGGCATTTATGGTATTTGCCCAATATAGTCAACTGTGGCTAACTGTGATTGTTGCAAGTACAGGAGTACAAAAATCCATTTCTTTCTTTCTAGAAGTTTAAAAACAATGGGAAGAAGTCTTAAGAACCAGAGAACACAGTGTGTTACAATTAATTCTTACATAGCTTGGCTTTGAAAAGTTACCCATTAGAGGCATCACAGTGAAGATTTTGCCATTCTTGACTCAGTTGATTGAATGTCGAAGTATGAGCTGAATTGCAGTAGTGTCTTTATGCACCCCTCAAAATAAATGAGCAATACAAATTTCAACAACAAAGTACCCCCAGAAATGGATTTGGTATTTTAGTAGGATGTTAAGTTAAGCCCTTGGACTTCCAGTTCAGCTGCTTGCTTCAGTTTTGCGCTGGCTATCACAGGTCATTAGGGATTCTTGTAAAATCCTCCCTCAACCAACCCCACCAAAACCACTCTCAGACTTTTACTCCTGTTTGTAGAACCTTGTACGTAACTCGGAAACAGAGAACTTCAGCAGGTCAGGCAACACTAATGGAAAGAAAAGAGTTTCAAATCAAAGACGCTAGTCAGAGCTCAGAAAGAGAGAATAAAATTACAGGGTAGATGGTCAGAGGGGTGAATAGAGCAAAGATAAAATGTGCTTTTATTTCATATTTTCAGTATCTGTAGTGCTTTTGATTTTCCCATGTGCAAACTAGCTTCTGTTTTGGTCTCAATAAGTCACCTGTTCCAAAACATCATAGAATACTCTAAAATCCTGATAGGCGGACACATTAACCTTAATTTGTTTTATTGTAGCAATGAGGGATCTGCAGATTTATTTACTCAGCCCAAGCACTGACAATTAAAGTGGTTTCAAAGACAGCTACAGGATAGTTTACAAGTCTGTACACTATAGAGAAAGCAGAGTTCCTCCCACAGTTTGTGTGTACTTTTATAGGGAAAGCTTGGTGTTTTATGGCACCTATCAGTGCCTCAAGTGATGCTTTACAGCTCAATTCACTACCTTTGACACACAGTCACAGTTGTAAACACAGCAGCTAGAAACAGCAATAAGGAAAGTCAGATTATCTGTGTGGTATGAGGAACCTGCATTACGTGGACGTGGCAAGGACCAACATGTACCTGGGGGTGCACCTGGATGCCAGCACCAACACAGAGGCTGTGTACAAGAAAGGCCAGAGTCACCTCTACTTCATGAGGAGACTGAGGTCCTTTGGAGTACGCAGGCTTCTTCTTCACGTTCTACCAGTCTGTTGTCACCAGTACGATCGTCTAGGCGATGGTGTGCTGGGGCAATGGCATCAACACCAGTGATGCCAACAGGCTCAATAAACGGACTAGAAAGGCTGGCTCTGTTATAGGAGTCAAACTGGGCACAGTGGAGACTGTGGCAGAACAAAGGACCCTATGGAAAATCCTGGAAATTCTGGACAATATTTCTCACCCTTTGCATGCCACCTTGGATGAACAGAGGAGCATTTTTAGTAATAGACTAATAGGCATTGTTCCAAAGAGCGCTATATGAGGTCATTCTTACCCTCAGCCATTAGGGCTCTATAATGATTCAGCCTATAGTCGGGGAAGTGATGACTCCTTCCTGTTAGACTGAAATAACTTTTTTAAAAATTCTTTCTTACTTCCCTTCTAATATTTGTATATCTGTGCACTTGTAATGCTTCTGCGACACTGTAATTTCCTTTGGGATCAATAAAATATCTATTTATCTACTCAGGTAATGAAGCAATCCCTCTGCTCTTCTTCAAACAGTGGCTACGGGATCTGCCTGAGAGAACAAATGGGGTCTCCCACAGGGCAAGTTTAGCTCTCTCTCCCCCCGCATCAGCACACTACATTAACATCAGTATCTTAGAGGGATACAACTTTCGGTTTTCATACGGAACATTACATTGAGTCCATGTCTAAAAAGGGAATGGAAAATAACAAGAGCATACCCAACAGACTCCAGTTTTGAGGTTTTTGAGCATCAGCTGTGAAGTGTATTCCTCTGGCTGGTAAATTCCCAACCCAAGACCGTTAGGCTGGGAGGGGGCTGAGGCAGCCCACAGGCTCGAGCCCAAGTGAAAGCAGGATGAGTGTACAACCCCCACACACAGGCAAGCCAAGATCAACAATGGAATCAGGCTTGCCCTGACATAACAGGCCTTTGAATTTAACCATCTGAGTAACTTGTAAATACTTCTGCCCATCCACACAGATGCTTCTGACAAAATGAAAACTTTACAGCCCACACCTTCTAGGACTAAGGTATGGTTGGGTACAGTTTTGATTCTTCAGCTCGACTGAAATGAATCACCACCTCTGGATTTCCCCACGTGGGCAGAGTGTAAAGGGTAACAGCCAATTTCAGACAGAGAAACAGAGGGGGAAAGTGAGTATTCATATCTTTGCATCAGGAACCACAGTAGAGTAGAAGGAAATGGGAACATGGGTAATATTCGCTAAAACAATGTTTTTAGTTTTTTTTAATATAAATGCTTAAAAAAGACATAACCTACATTTAAACGGTCCGTGATAGATTTCCACCACTTCTGCAAATGATCAATTTCTATTCCCTTCAATGGACAGGTCTTCAGTTGTGGAGGGAAGATTACATTACATTAACAAGGTTGTTAACTCAAAATCTTCATATCGAATCCACCAATAATTAAAAGTGATTGTTTTTTCCACCTGCATCAATAAAACCGATCCACAGCTACAGGGGCTACGACTTTTTGACTGGCTCATAAAAGGACACTTAGTCACTTTGACTTACTTAAATATGAGAGAACTGATAAAAAAAAGGAACTGATAGAGTCATAGAGAAGTACAGCACAGAAACAGGCACGTAGGCTTATCTAATTCATGCCGAAACCTTTTAAACTGCCTAATCTCATGGCCCTCCATACCCCTACCATCCATGTACGTATCCAAACTTCTTTTAAACACTGAAATCAAGCTCACATACACCGCTTGTGCTGGCAGGCTCCTTTCACACTCTTGCGACCCTCTGGGTGAAGAAGTTTCCCCTCATGTTTCCCTTAAATGTCTCACCTTTCACCCTTAAGCCATGACCTCTGGTTATAGTCCCACCCAACCACAGTGGAAAAAGCCTGCTTGCATTTACCCCTCATAATTTTGTACACCACTATCAAATATCCTCTCAATCTTCGATGTTTTAAAGAATACAGTCCATAAGATATAGGAGCAGAATTAAGCCATTTGGCCCATAGAGGCTGCTCCGTGTGACAAAGGCTCATCACTGACTACAGACAGCACATGGCGCACTCGGTAAAACACTCATCCCCAGCAGTAATAGTGACTGGGTCTGAACCAGAGCTGCTGTATGGAGCTGTCTCGTATAGAGGCAGCAGCAACCTGCACAGGTGTGCTGATGGTGGAGGATACCATCTTTAATTGGATAATTGAGTTAATTAGCTTTTGGTTGGTCTAGGGGGAAGGGCTTAGCAGTTATAAGCCTCAGGTTAGCAAGGCTTTGGGGTTTGTTTTCTTTTGTGTTTAGTCTGAGGGTGGCTATATATATTGTTTTTTTCCCCAGTTTTTGTCTTGTTTTGAGGTAAATAAAAGCACCTCAATTTAGTTTTGCGACTCAAGCCATCTTGTTATTTTTCCTAAACAATTGATCCACAGTTTTTTGTGACATTCCATCATGGCTGATCCAATTTTCCTCTCAGCCCCAGATCTCCTGCCTTCTCCCCCATACCCCCTCATGCCCTGACCAATCTATCATCCTCTGCCTTAAATATACATAAAGACTTAGCCTCTCACAGCTACCTGTGGCAAAAAATTCCACAAATTCACCATTCTCTAGCTAAAGAAATTCCTCCTCATCTCTGTTATAAAAGGATGCCTTTCTATTCTGAGATTGTGTCCTCTGATCTTAAACTCTCCCACTATAGGAGACATCCTCTCCACATCCACTCTATCGAGGCCTTTCATCATTCAATAGGTTTCATGAGATCACCCCCATTCTTCTAAATTCTAGTGAATACAGGCCCAAAACTATCAAATGCTCTTCATATAACGGGCCATTCAATCCTGGAATCATTTACATCAACCTCCTTTGAACATTCTCCAATCCTAACCTATTTAATTTTTCCTTATAACTCAGGTCCTCCAGACCCAGCAACATCCATGTAAATTTTCTCTGCATTCTTTCAACCTTGTTTACATCTCTTCTGTAGGTAGGTGACCAAAACTGCACACCGTACTCCAAATTAGGCTTCACCAATGCCTTATACAACTTCAACATAACATCCTATCTTCTATACTCAATACATTAATTTGGATCATTAGTGAGTGAGTGATGGGTTGCACATGTTAAGTACCAGTGGCACAAAGTAACACATGAAAAGACAACCATAAAAATGTAGTTCATGAAGCCTGGGTGTCTAATGCTTGTGGTATTATACAACAAAATGGACAGGGTCAAGGAAAGACAAGTTGATAATGGTGTAGGAAGGGGATTTAAAATGACATGTAAATTTAACAAGGCCAAGTAACCTTACTTTCTCAAAGACAGCTGACAGGAAGATAAAACATGCAAAAAGATAGCAGACCACAAGTGAACAAATAGACCACAAATGGAGAATTATGAGGTGTGTGCGATGTCATGAACTTCAATAGGTAGAATTAGAACATTTTTCACATTTAGTGAATGCTAGTGTCCAGAGAGATCTGGGCTTCTAAGTACATGAAGTACAGAGGGCTTGCGTGCAGATAGGAAAAATTAATTAGGAACGACCAATGGAACCTTTAGGTGACTTCACACATGGATATTGGCACACACTTTTTGCATCCCACCCCTTGCCACCCCCAACTAGGAAATTTAATGTTTAGATACGTAACCACAAACAGGCTCTAGTACAGTTCCTAAACTGGCACATTTAAAAGGATGTCCTTGGGTGTGCTATCACACAGAATATCTGAAATATTCAACTACAAATGGGACACGCTGTTGGAAGAGGAATGCACAAACATAACTGAATGCGAAGTCAAATTAACGCAATGATTAGATAGCAAACTTCAACATTAAAACAACCTTAAGGGCTTTTTATTTATTTTAATTTCAATGTCCTGAACTATGTATGTATCTTTCTGCATACTTCAATTTTAAGCAGAGAAATTAAACAAATCACACTTTCAAGAGTACCTGTAAGCCTGGAGAAGAAAAATCTTATAGACATTGATGGCAACTGTTCTCAGTGTATTAACCTGCAGAAAAAATTAAAGTATATTACAACTGGCCCATACATCCGTACATTTATTGGTAGGACAATGCAAAGAACATTCATTTACATCACTGTCTGGTATGGGGTGGGAGGGAGGCTGTTGCACAGGATGGAAAGAAGCTGCAGAGAGTTGTAAAGTTAGTCAGCTCCGTCATGGGCACTGGCCTCTGTAGTAGCCAGGGCATCTTCAAGGAGCGAAGCCTCAAAAAGGCAGCGACCATCATTAAGGACCCCCATCAGCCAGGTCATGCCTTATTCTCACTGCTACTGTCAGGGAGGAGGTACAGAAGCCTGAAGGCACGCACTCAATGATTCAGGACCAGCTTCTCTGCCGTCCGATTTCTGAATGGACAACAAACCCATGAACACTACCTCACTACTTTTTTTATTTCTATTTTTGCACTATTTAATATTTACTGTAATTCAGTTTTTTCTATTACTAAGTATTGCTTTGTACTGCTGACGCAAAGACAACAAGTTTCACAACACATGCTGGTACTATTATACCTGATTCTGGTGTTCAGGCGGTCAGAGTTCAGTCCCAGTGCTGTTGTGTACGGAGTCTCTGTACGTTCCCCCCCCAGATCCTCCACTTTCCTCCCACAGTCCAAAGACCTACAGGGTAGGTTGACTGGTCATTGTAAATTGTCCCGTGATTAGGTTAGGGTTAATCGGGTTTGTCAGGGGTTGCTGGGCTGGCATTGCAGAAGGGGCCTAAATAGATAAAATAAAGCTATTTGAGGGCAAGTCAAATCCCACCTCAAGATCCAAGAATATATGGTGACATTTCAGCTTCAGAACAGCCAGTAGTTTCCTCTTCATATTTTGTCCAGCGTTAGAACTACAGCTGAAAGTAAGACTTGATCTAATGGAGATATTTGCATAGCTAAATTAAAGAAAATAATCAAGTTATTGTATCATGGTAATGAAGTCTCCAAACTCAAATGTTTTGAAACAGTGATTGTTTTTAAAATCAGGTAGCAAATTCAGCTGTGTTTATCAATCTGGCCTTCTATAACCATCACAGAAAGGATGAAATATTTTCCTCATGCAGTTAAATTTTAACAACCAGAACTTATAGGAACACCATGTTCATCAGAGCAGTTAGTAAAGATAGCTTGCCTTTTCCACGAAATTAAGGAATATTATATTCACCTAACAGGATCAGCAGTTTAATAATTTAGTACATCTTAAATGGCAATCAAGTAAGGCTGATGAATCTAGAGTAACTTAATATTTTATGCTGATAAACTTCAAAGGATTCTACTCAAGTAAAAAAATGATACCCTCTTGTCACGAAGCAGACGCATTACCGGACAGATTGTTTTATCATCTTATCATCAACTTGAATCTATAAATGAACTTTTAACATTGTAAAATGCCTCAATATGCTTCCAAGGCAAGTTACTAAGCCAAATGCAACACCAATCTATTTAAGGAGGTACAAGGGCAGTGAAGATAAATTTTGGTCAACGTGTTCGGTTTTAGCACCTCTCACAGAAGGACCAGGGGTAGAGGTGAAGTGAAGTGGAGGTGGTTTCAGTATTTAGATCCTTTGTAGCAATTGCCAAGGGATAAAAATGAGTGGTTGAGGCACAATTAAACACAGCCATGTGGGGTCAAAGCTTACGGAGAGAGAAAATGGTGAAACCTGGAGGAGCACTGAGGCAAATCTTACATCTTAAGGCACGCTCATCCTGCTAACCCAGTCAGTTATATGTACTAGGAAACAGAGTAATCAGCAGCCTGAGAACACTGTCCTCCTCAGTCACGACACTGTTAGTGGGGATGGATGCAGGTTCAGACCGCAGGACATCACAGCAAAATCAGGCCATTCTGCCCATCTAGTCTGTTCTGCCATTTGATCATGGCTGATTGATTATCCCTCTCAACCCCATTCTCTGCCTTCTCACTGAAACCTTTGACAAATTTATGAATTAAGAAAAACTATATTGGTAACAAAGAACATAGACAGAGGAATAAAACACTGGCTGAACATCCTTATAAAATTAATTAACCCCCCCCCCCCATGAATCCTGCCCACTTGGGTGACTAAATCCAGTGATTTTTCATTTTATTCTTCAGAGATCAGTTACCTCCTGTCCACCCTCACCTCCCCATTCTGACTCGGAATCACCAAGCCCAGGATGATAAAACTGGATGGACTGCCCCACTATCCTATTCTAGGCTGCGAGTTAAAACTAATCCCTTTATCACATCGAGAAATGTACTTTCATTAATACACCACATCATTTTGACTTTCCGTACCTCAAGAATGCGAGCTTAGTCCACCACTCTGCCCTCCCTACACTCATGACTGTGTGACTAGGCACAATGCACAGGTCATCTATAAATTCACCGATGACACAACCCACAACTGTTGTTGGCAGAACCTTAGAAACTATACTCTCACCTTATAAAGTACAACAGAGCACTCAGAAGACCATGGTGCACATCCTTTAACGGAAATGAAGTTAACATATAACTATCTAATATATTTTTCAAGAAAGAGAAGTCAATTTATTGCCACATCCAGAAAAGGTGGAAGTTATAAAGCAAATTTCATAAACAGTAGAAGATTAAATAAAGTTCTGGGAAGAGAGGGGCTTGGTGCCAATTTAAATGACACAGCTGCCCATTCCATGTAATTTGGTAACACAGATCAGCTGATGCACTGAGAGCAAGTCCATCCTCTCTAAAGTCAAGTTAAAAAATTCCAGTGGAACTTCCAAAGAGAAACAGAGCTCCCTCTAGTGTCAAGGTCAATACTTACACCTCAATTTCTAATCTAGAAAAATAAATCAGAGATCGGGTCTGTATTCCCTGCACTGTAACTACATTTTAAAAAGCCTCAATAGACTGAGAAGTGATTGGAGCATCCAAGATTGCTCAATGTAAACACAACCCCCCACCCCACCTGTCTTTACTGACTAGGTAGGAATTCCCAACCTTTTTTTTAATGGCATGGACCAATACCACTAAACAAGGGATCCGTGGATCCCGGTTGGGAATACCTGGTCTAGGGCATCTCCTGTGATGGCAACAATGAGCAAGATGTTAAGTGTCATACAGCCATTAAGTTTGCATCTCAGTCATTCAGTAGCCACAGCCAACTTCATGTGAATATTAATCCCAGAATGCGATATACAAAATGGAACATACTAACTCACTCTCAGCCTGTTATGACATTTTAACCCATAAGACCATAAGACAAAGGAGCAGAAGTAGGCCATTCGGCCCATCGAGTCTGCTCCATTTTATCATGAGCTGATCCATTTTATCCCATTTAGTCCCACTGCCCCGCCTTCTCACCATAACCTTTGATGCCCTGGCTACTCAGATACCTACCAATCTCTGCCTTAAATACACCCAATGACTTGGCCTCCACCGCTGCCCGTGGCAACAAATTCCATAGATTCACCACTCTCTGACTAAAAAATTTTTTTCGCATTTCTGTTCTGAAAGGGCTCCCTTCAATCCTGAAGTCATGCCCTCTCGTACTAGACTCCCCCATCATGGGAAACAACTTTGCCACATCCACTCTGTCCATGCCTTTTAACATTCGAAATGTTTCTATGAGGTCTCCCCTCATTCTTCTAAACTCCAAGGAATACAGTCCAAGAGTGGACAAACGTTCCTCATATGTTAACCCGCTCATTCCCGGAATCATTCTAGTGAATCTTCTCTGTACCCTCTCCAACGTCAGCACATCCTTTCTTAAATAAGGAGACCAAAACTGCCCACAGTACTCCAAGTGAGGTCTCACCAGCGCATTATAGAGCCTCAACATCACATCCCTGCTCCTATACTCTATTCCTCTAGAAATGAATGCCAACATTGCATTCACCTTCTTCACTACCGACTCAACCTGGAGGTTAACTTTAAGGGAATCCTGTACGAGGACTCCCAAGTCCCGTTGCATCTCAGAACTTCGAATTCTTTCCCTATTTAAATAATAGTCTGCCCGTTTATTTTTTCTGCCAAAGTGCATAACCATACACTTTCCAACATTGTACTTCATTTGCCACTTCTCTGCCCATTCTTCCAATCTATCCAAGTCTCTCTGCAGACTCTCCGTTTCCTCAGCACTACCGGCCCTTCCACCTATCTTCGTATCGTCAGCAAACTTAGCCACAAAGCCATCTATTCCATAATCCAAATCGTTGATGTACAATGTAAAAAGAAGCGGCCCCAACACTGATCCCTGTGGAACACCACTGGTAACCGGCAGCCAACCAGAATAGGATCGCTTTATTCCCACTCTCTGTTTCCTGCCAATCAGCCAACGCTCTATCCACGTATGTAACTTTCCTGTAATTCCATGGGCTCTTAGCTTGTTAAGCAGCCTCATGTGTGGCACCTTGTCAAAGGCCTTCTGAAAATCCAAATATACAACATCCACTGCATCTCCCTTGTCTAGCCTACTGGTAATTTCCTCAAAAAATTGTAATAGGTTTGTCAGGCAGGATTTTCCTTTAAGGAATCCATGCTGAGTTCTGCCTATCTTGTCATATGCCTCCAGGTACTCTGTAACCTCATCCTTGACAATCGACTCCAACAACTTCCCAACCACTGACGTCAAGCTAACAGATGTATAATTTCCTTTTTGCTTCCTTGCCCCCTTCCTAAATAGCGGAGTGACATTTGCAATCTTCCAGTCTTCCGGAACCATGCCAGGATCTATCGACTTTTGAAAGATCATCGCTAATGCCTCCGCAATCTCCACAGCTACTTCCTTCAGAACACGAGGGTGCATTCCATCTGGTCCAGATTTATCGACCTTTAGCCTATTCAGCTTCCTGAGTACTTTCTCTGTCGTAACTGTGACTGCGCACACTTCTCTTCCCTGCCACCCTTGAGTGTCCGGTATCCTGCTGTCTTCCTCAGTGAAGACTGATGCAAAATACTTGTTCAGTTCCTCTGCCATCTCCTCATTTCCCATTACAATTTCTCCAGTATCATTTTCTATCGGTCCTATTACCTACTCTCACCTGTCTTTTACTCTTTATATACTTGAAAAAGCTTTTAGTATCCTCTTTGATATTATTTGCTAGTTTCCTTTCATAGTTAATCTTTTCTCTCTTAATGACCTTCTTGGTTTCCTTTTGTAAGGTTTTAAAAGACTTCCCAATCCTCTGTCTTCCCACTAATTTTTGCTTCCTTGTATGCCCTCTCCTTAGCTTTAACTTTGGCTTTGACTTCTCTTGTCAACCACGGTTGCATCCTTTTTCCACTCGAAAATTTCTTCCTTTTTTGGAATATACCTGTCTTACACATCCCTCATTTCTTGCATAAACTCCAGCCACTGCTGCTCTGCCATCTTTCCCGCCAGTGTCTCTTTCCAGTCAACTTTGGCCAGTTCCTCTCTCATGCCACTGTAGTTTCCTTTACTCCACTGAAACACCGACATATCAGATTTCGGCTTCTCTTTTTCTAATTCCACAGTGAACTCAATCATGTTATGATCACTGCCTCCTAAGGGTTCCTTCACCTCAATCTCTCCAATCACCTCCGGTTCATTACACAATACCCAATCCAGTACAGCCGATCCCCTAGTGGGCTCAACAACAAGCTGTTCTAAAAAGCCATCTCGCAGACATTCTACAAATTCTCTCTCTTGAGATCCAGTGCCGACCTGATTTTTCCAATCTACTCGCATGTTAAAATCCCCCACAATTATCATAACACTGCCCTTCTGACAAGCCTTTTCTATTTCCAGTTGTAATTTGTAGTCCACATCCCTGCAGCTGTTTGGAGGCCTATAAATAACTGCCATCAGGGTCCTTTTACCCCTGCTATTCCTTAGCTCAACCCATAAAGATTCTGCACCTTCCGATCCTATATCACCTCTTTCTAATGATTTAATATCATTTCTTACCAATAAAGCCATGCCTCCCCCTCTGCCTACTTTCCTATCCTTCCAATACACCGTGTATCCTTGGACGTTCAGCTCCCAGAGACATGCATCCTTTAGCCAGGTCTCAGTGATGGCCACAATATCATACCTGCCAATCTGTAGCTGTACGACAAGATCATCCACCTTATATCTTATGCTGCGTGCATTTAAGTACAACACCTTAAGACCAGTATTTGATACTTTTTGCTTTGATTTCACTGCAACTTTATTGCACTGTAACTCATCCCAATGGCTACACATTTGCCCCATCACCTGCCTGTCTTTCCTGACATCTTTACTGCTCACTATCATCACCCAACTTTGTGCACATCATCTTCTTATGTCAATCTTTATGTAGTAGATTTCTTAATTTCCCCCAGAGTAATTTAGCACTCAGATTTAAACGTTTAAATGGATTAAATGTAACAGTTATTTTTACTGGGATCTAAAAGACCGAAGAGTAGAAT
Source organism: Mobula birostris (assembly GCF_030028105.1). Taxonomy (NCBI): domain Eukaryota; kingdom Metazoa; phylum Chordata; class Chondrichthyes; order Myliobatiformes; family Myliobatidae; genus Mobula; species Mobula birostris. The sequence continues at coordinate 32,480,868 of NC_092388.1, forward strand.
AACAATGCAATGTGACAGAATGTTTAAAAAAAGTCAATTAAAACATTACAAAGACTCAACCACTTCAGCAATCAGCTCAGTGTACAAATACACTCAATACACTAACAGTGTATCTTTCCTCTTAGTTATGAGATCCAGCAAGGTAGAATTTTTTTTAAATTCATCTGTTATGATTTAAATTAGATTAACAAAAAACTAATGCAAGTTCTAAAATGAAAAACCATGATTGATACTGACATACTTCAATTCTACAATTTAAAATTCACTGTTTTATCATGGGTTTTGAAATTAAATGCTGCTGTCTTTTTGTCTTCACTATGTGACAAGTGAAAATGTCAATCCCTGCTTTACAATTTCAAAGACAATGCTGCATGTCTGGAAATACAGTAAAGACCCAAGGATTGTTGAAGCTACATTGAAAGACAAAATGAAGTTGATCACAAGGCTCTGAATGGTCAGAAAATTAATCTATCGCAGTGCATCCTACAAAATTTTACTCTTTTTAAAATGTAACCTCAACTCCCCTTTTCATTTAAGAGGGGATTCAAGAAACACCATCAATTTTTCTGATAACTTCAAGATATCCCATTTAATAACCAACACTGGTGTGTATCAGCAGTCTTCGTTTAAAAGGATTCCTCCCAAATACTCTTTTTTCCCTCCAATTGCAAATCCCATATTGTCAAACTGCTTCAAGATCTGAACCTTGGTGAAGAACCCTGCTACGACAAACCTCCTACCTGGAATAGTCACAGTAGATCTCCAGTGTCTGTGTATCGAACAGCAGACCACACCATGGAAAAAGACTGTGCCCTGGCAATGTTCTGGCCATTTTGCAGCCCGGAATATCCTCATCGGCAGGAAAGTTGACGACAGTTTTATGCGGACTTATGAAGCAGCCATATTCTGGAATCCCTGCAGCCAGAGTTCTTGATCATTCAGGAAAATAAACAAATAATGATTCAGTAAGATGTTTTATCTGAACTAGAAGTATCAGTTCATTTTGATAAAAAAAAACTGTCACCAAGAATTATTCTTCACAATGAATTCTGGAATAGGTAATAATAACATAGCTGCCCATCAGTTTTTTTTGTATTGATTAACATCACAGACATTGCAAAACAATTTAAATTGAAACGCCACACACTGGATAGTTATTGTGTTATAATAAACATTCCAACAGAAACAGTATTTGGCTGGCATTAACTATAGAGTGAGTATTGTTCTGTATTCATCAAGAGCATTGTTTTTCACTCTCCGTTGTGCAAGATCAACCACTGTCTACCTTAGTGAGCCATAGTGTTGCGGCTCCGTGGAAACAAACATCCTTTGGGCCTGCTGTCAAAGGCTTGAATGTACCTTTCATAATGAGAGACATGTAAAAGCAGTATGTGTATGTACATATAGAGTGGGTTCCAGTGAATTGGGATCAGTACATTTTGGCCCAATGAAGCAGATGCCCCAATTAGCCAAGTTTCCTGGAAATAGTTAAAAAGGTATTTTAAAAAAAAGATAAACTATCATTTAACTGAATAACAAATTATGTATTTAACTAAAATACAGAACAAATTAGAACATTGCCTATAGTACTACAGCACTGTAACACTGTGCAATGGTCTCTACTAGTTATCGGAGGAATTCATCCAGTGTACACTTTTGATTGACTGTAAGTGAAGACAATCAGTACGGACACTTAGCACAGGTAATGGACTGCCTTCATTTAATGCTGTCAACAATTACATCCTCAAAATCTTCATTTCCATTGCAACATTCAAAATGATTGTTACCACCTTCAAATTTTTCATAACAGATGAATTTAAAAGTAGAGAAATCCCTTCATTTTCATTCCCGGCCATTTCTGGCACCTCCAATGCTTGAAATTGCAGTGAGGGAAGCAGTCCTGAATGGTCTTGCTGCTTATTTCTAGTTATCATGAGAAATATCACTGCTTTTTTAATTTAAAAAAACACAAGCACACACAATTGACACTATTTAAAAACTGTTCATTCTAAGCACAGTGCAGTATCTAACTGCTACACAAGTACAGGTGTCTGACACTAGCTAGAAACTGTTGAGCAGCAGTGTCCTGCCCAAATTAAGCAGCAGAGTGTCCCAAATACAGGAGGGGAATCCCAGCTATTTTCCTAATTAGTGTTTGTTATTTAAGAGTTGTAAGTGGCTGCCATGATTAATTGAAGGCCCAAATAACTGGAATGGTGTGTGTGTATATATATAAATAGATGAGCAACATTCAGTGGCTTTGAAACTGACACGGGAAATGTTCCCAGCTTTCTGCACTACATAATGAACAGAGTGTAAGGGTGTTCTGTCAACTCCAACATATTGATACACCACTGAAGACAATGTTAAGGTAATATGGAATTGAAATTCCAATCCACTCTTCTATTGCACATGCACAACAGATCTTTCAGCTCTCAGTTGCCTGCTCTATCTGACTTACCTTAGAAACCTTTTAGCATGTGACAAGTGCGGTGTAACTAGCAAAAAGTCATCAATCAGTCGCATCATCAACCTATGATAAATAAATATTTTAGCAATCATTGGAAAAGCGAAATTAATGCCAATATTCAAAACCAGAAGTGATTTCTCTCAGTAATAGATTAATTGGCAACTTGGTTTGTTATTGTCAAATGTCCCAAGGCACAGTGAAAAACTTGACTTGCACACTGTTCACATAAGTCAATTAATTACAACAGTGCATTGATCTAGTACTAAACAATAACAGAATGCAGAAGCAAGAGAAAAAAATCTGCAGATACTGGAAATCAAAGCAACACACACAAAATGCTGGAGGAACTCAGCAGGCCAGGCAGCATCTATGGAAAAAAAAGTACAGTCAACATTTCGGGCCGAGACTCTTCGACAGAATGCAGAATAAAGTCTTACAGAGAAAGTAATGTGCAGGTAGACATTAGGTTGCAAGCTCATAACAAGGTAGGCTGTGAGGTCACGTGTCCATCTTATCACACCTAGATAATGTTTAATTGTCTTATAACAACAAGATAGAAAGTGGTGGTATGGGATTTTAGGCTTTGTTATCTTCTGCCTGATGAAAGGGGGTATAACAGAGAATGTGGGGTAGGTGAGGTCTTTGATTTTGTTGGCTGCTTTAACGAGGCAGCGAAAAGCAAACAGAGAGTGAATGAAAGGGAAGCTGGTTTCTGTGATGTGCTAAGCTATGTCCACAACACTCTGTAGTTTCTTGTGGTCACATGTAGGGCTGTTGGCATACTACACCGTGATCAATTTCTATGATGCATTGATAAAAAATTGGTGAGGTATCAAACGGGGCATGCCAAGTTTCTTTAGTCTCTTGAAAACGCAGAGGTATTGGTGTGCTTTCTTGGCTGTGGTGAAGTTTGGACCAGGACAGGCCTTTGGTGATGCTCACTCCTGGAAATTTACAGCTCTCAACTTTGACTTCAGCACTATTGATGAAAACAGGAGCATCTGAAACCCTCCTCGCCTTCCTGAAGGGAATGACCAGCTCTTTTGATTTGGTGACATTGAGGGAAAGCTTGTTGTCATGATGCCACGTCACTAGGCTCTCCATCTCCTGCCTGCACTTCTACCAATTCATTATCTGACGTACGGCTCACTATGGTGATATCATCTGCACAGACATCCCACCCTGCAAAAACTCATTTCAGGGAGGTCTCAACCTTATTTCGGGGAGGTCTCAACCTCATAGCAGTCTGTGTCAATGAATTTGTTAATTTTGCAAGACATCAGATTCACAGAGACAGCTGACCTCTGAATTCTGTCTTAATGTGCCGTGTTCACAATAGCTGTTGTCTTGGTTGATGAGCAGGCTTAGTTTTTTGCTATTTCTGAATCAGGAAACATATTCCTGAATCGCTTGCCTGTGTGCTTACACACCTGGAATGGCAGGTTATGCCTAACAATGAAAGATGTAAAGTACACCTCAGTTCTAGTGACCTTCTCTGTCAGACTTTGGTTTTCTGCTGAAAAGAACTGTGAAATACTTGAGCAGCCTTCCCTGCGCTTAGCCTCCCTAATATGTTGTTGTCCCTAAAAGAAATAAAAACATAAGGTGTATCCTTATTACAGGTGTGCGCCGCTTAACGTCCATTCGGACAACGTCCGATCGCATATACGTCCGTAGTCACACACACATATTGCCTGCAATAGTCGGGATCAGAACTTACTTTTTTACATGGAAATGGGGGATTTTAAATGAGTGATTTAGAAGTTCTGTATCTTCAAGTTCAAGTTGATTGTCATCTGGCTGATTGTTCACAAACAAAACCACCTCTGCCCGGACCACGGTGTAGCCACAATACATGTATCACGCACACCACATAAAACAATATATTGCCACATTATTTAATAAAGTGTAATTCAAAATGCATATAAAATGCGCAGCACAGGTAAATAGTTCACTGTCCTAATGACGAGACCTCGGTGGTGGCTGGGTATTTATTAAAATGGGTTTTTCTGCTGAAAACGGCTGCGCTGAAACCCAGCCCATCGCAGGCTTTGATGTACCTGTAAGTGGAAGTGTTTCAGGGAAAAAAAACCCCGAAGAATTTGCTTGCAGCGAGCGCGTTTTTAAAGATGTCTTTGCGGATAATTTTGGAATTTCGCTCCAATTTAAATCCCGCTCTAAACCCCTTTAAATCGACTGTAAAGCCCGCCTACAAAGAAAACTGATAGGTCTACTTAGCACAAAGACAGACCAATCAGGATGCTCTCTCTGTCACTCGCTCTCTCTGTGTCTCTGTCACTTGCGGTCTCTCTCCCTCCCTCCCCCTTTCAAAAAAAAAATTGACTTCCGGGAGATTGTATATAATTTGCGGATGTCAGGGAGCCACTGTCGATATGCGGGAGACTCTCGGAACTTCCGGGAGAGGTGGGATGTCTGTCTGCAAGCTTGCAGGTGGAATTAGAGCAGAATCTGATCATTCTGGCAAAGATGTCAGAAATATTCAGGTCCAGTTTTAAGCAAATCCAAAGCTAGAGAAAAGGAGCAGAGAACTTACCCATCCTCCTGAATTCCACTTAAGAGTTTGTTCTCCATGTCCCCATAACATAAGCTACAAAGCAAGGCTGAGACCAGAGAACCCTGTGGTATTCCACAGCACTGCACATAATACCTGATACAACAAAAAGAAGCTACTGAGACCAAACGGCACTCTATTTCAAATAGATTTATACAAAGTTTACTTATAATACAAAAACAAATTATTTTCATACATTTTAGATTTTAGTGCAAGTACTTTTGAGTTTCAAATTCGAGAAATGATTTAGCAGTTTTTGAAGAGTATTTATGGAGACATTTAATAAAACAAACAATAAATCAGCAACTCAAAGAAACCTCTGAACATTCCATCTAGTCTCAGATACAGGCAACATCAACCATGCACCACCCTTGATAAAAGATATCTGTAGATATATATATATATATACACACTTCATTGACTTTTGCAAGAGAAATTTTAATTGAGTGTCAAAACTAAGCTTTTAACTTCATAGCAAAACACTTTTTATTGCTTGAGGTAAGCTAGCATAATGCCAATTTAATCACTGAACTAGAAAAGACCATTGGTTTTATCTGGCTCTGCAGAAAATAACCATTTAGTACTGAAAATTGAGAATGTTTGTTTTTTGCAGCAGCAGGTTATCCAATAGACGTACCAGTTAGTAGGTTAATTGGTCATTATAAATTGTCCCATGATTAGGATAGCATTAAATCAGGGGATTGCGGGGTGATGCGGCTCTAAAGGCCGGAAGGGCCTATTTCCTGAAGCATCACAAATAAACAAACAAACCAGAAAATTCACTTATCCACTTCAAAACAAAGGCTGAGTTTTATTTAAACTTGATCCGGCCTCTTTCACAGATGAATTAATCAATTAACCAATTAATTTGTTTGTCTGGCTGTCTGTCAGGAGACAATTGACAATGACCAATTAACTTACCAACTGGTGCGCCTTTGGACTGTGGGAGGAATCCAGAGCACCCGGAGGAAACCCATGCGGTCACAGGGAGAATGTACAAATTCCTTACAGGTAGTGATGAGAATTGAACCTGTGTCGCTGGTACTGTACATCAGCGGTCCCCAACCACCGGGCTGCAAAGCATGTGCTACCGGGCCGTGAGGAAACAATATGAGTCAGCTGCACCTTTCCTCATTCCCTGTCACACACTGTTGAGCTTGAACATAGGGTTGCCCACTGTCCCATATTTGCCGGGACATCCCCTATATTGGGCTAAATTGGTTTGTCCCATATGGGACCACCCTTGTTCCATATTTCCCCCACTAAGGTAGAGCGTTCCTATGAAACCTTTCGTGCCGAAATGGCATAAAGCAAAGAAGCAATTACCATTAATTTATATGGGAAAAATTTTTGAGCGTTCCCAGACCAAAAAAAACCTACCAAATCATACCAAATAACACATAAAACCTAAAATAACTCTAACATATAGTAAAAGTAGGAATGATAAATACACAGCCTATATAAAGTAGAAATAATGTACGTACAGTGTAATCTGGAAGATTAAGCCAAAACCGATATGTGGGAAAAAAAATCGGCACATATGCGCATGCGCACGTCACACATGCGCATACAGGTGCCCGTGCAAGGCTTCATGGTCATGGTAGTCTTTCTCGGAGTAAACACAAGAGTCCCGTCAACACACAAAAAAAGTGCTGGCGGGACGCAGCAGGCCAGGCAGCACCTATAGGAAGAGGTACAGTCGACATTTCAGGCGGGACCCTTCGTCAGGATTTGACTGCTACTTTTGTCCCTTATTTGGGAGTGAGAAAGTTGGCAACACTAACTGTAAAAGACATGTTGAGGTGAGTTTAACCCTACTTGAACCCCGGGTCAGCCGGACCGCAAGAATATTGTCAATATTAAACCAGTCCGCAGTGCAAAAAAGGTTGGGGACCCCTGCCGTACATCATTGTGTTAATTACTACACTGCCGTTAGGCAGAATTAGTATTCCAGCATCTGCAGAATCTCATGTTTAGAATTAATATCACCTGCCTCATTCTTCTGCACAATCTGGATGTATTCCTCATTGAATGCTCCTTAAGGTCCTTGCTCCAAGCTAATTAAAAATGCAGTTTCTATTGGCTATACTTGCTCCCACACTTGTGGGAATCTCTTGGAAATAATGGGAACTTGCTTCTGAGCAAGGAAATGAGGGGGACATTTCCCGTTCTAAGTGATGGGAATGCCTTATGGTGCTGTGGAGTTGTAACATCAGAATAAATTCATCGAGCTGGTTTAGCGCATTTACAAGTGTAAATTGTAGTTTTGAGTACAAGGTGAATGCAGTAATTTTTCTACAAAGGGAATAACCTCGATTGAAGGTTATGCCTTTGTAGAAAACCCACTGCATTCACCTTGGTGGCAGTCTGTATTTCTGGTATTCAATACTGCAGTCTCAATTAACAGAATGTAACAGAATCAGAATCAGGTTTATTATCTTTGTGAACTTAATTTGTGAATTTAGGAGCAGTAGTTCAATGCAATACATGATAATACAGAAGAAAAAAATAAAAATAATAAGTAAATCATTATCTTGACCATCATTTGTTAAGCTAAGGATACCACCTGTCAGCAAACTTAAGTGTATTCAATGCAGATTGATCTCTCTGCAAAGCTACACCTCATGAAATGGTGAATCTGGCCGCCAGTCAAATACTTTGAGAGCATTTTACTTACTTGCCCCCAATACTGATAACGTTGCTTTCGATCATTTGCTTGAAGTAGGTGGACACGTCTTCAGAGTTCTGATTTAGTGTTAAACCCTGCATAAGAGAACATCTCTGAGATAAAGGCCGAGTTCACCAGTCATGCATCTGCACACTTCAAATTGCACAAGGCAGGTAACAACAGGATGGTTTAAGTTGATAAATTGCAAGAAAAGCCAAGTTGTTATTCAGTGTTTTTACATACACTGTGCACTCGTGAAGAACAAAAGGTTACAATGCCTAAGAATGCTTCTGAACAAATAAGAGTTGTTTGTATATTGAAAAGGTGGACATAAGCAAAGCTTCCTTACCTGGTTTACCAGTATAGTGTTTTGCAGACAGTCTTTCTGTTGTAGATGTGACACAAATTCCTTCATGGTTGGCATTAGATCCATCAAAGTGGAAACCTGAATATATTAATACAAGTCAGAAGGGCAAAAGTTACATTATTATTTGAAAATGTAAAGAGATACAACAGTGTGAGGTAACTGTAATGAACTAATATCCTTACATAATGGATAGCCAGAAACTAGTAAGCAAAAAGACAAGGAAATCAGTAAATAACGATGAAGTGACATTAAAATTGGATTATATATTTCTAATCGTTCAAGTAAGCACATAATTTTTAAAAAGTCACCAATATCTAGTTGAACATTTTTATGATTGAAAATGTTAAATTATTCTGCGGTTTTCAGTTGGAAAACTGAAAAAAAGAGGAAATGTTGGTCAGGCAGCATTGGCACAGGGAGAAACATAGTTCTCCTTTCAGGTCAATGCCTTTTCATCAGAACCAGTCAAAGTTGGAAGAAAGTTATTAATTATGATTGATTTTTCTCAGGTGAGATGAAAATCAATGACCTCTATTTCTCTCTCTACAAGTAACGCTTAATATGCTGAGTATTTCCGGTGTTTTGCTGTTTTTAAAAAAAATCATCAGGAAGAAGCAACTTTCTTTGCGAAAGTAACAGCAGGAATGCAATAGAGTTCACATCAGAAAAAACAACCAAATCAGGAACAGTCTGAAAAAAGTTTAAATACTGTGTTCATCACCTCAAACAACTTCTCCCCAAAGTGCAGTGTGGTTTCTATCTATCTGGCGACAATGAACATGATCTTCACAGGACAAAAACTACAAGGGAAATGCAGAGAGCAGCATCAACCACTAAACATGGCATTTATTTGAAAAGCAGCAAAATTTATATAAAATGGTTCCTGATTATATGATTTCCTGACTGAAGGCTAAGTTGGTTCACTTTGAACAAGTCCCAAGTGAAATATCAAGAAGCAGGGTTTGCAGGAAAATCTTCCAGCCACTACTTTTGGAAGTTACAGCAAGGAGGGCAGTGCAATTTGCAAAGGATGGTGCGTGACTGTGTGGCCTAATGGACAGAGCTCAGAGTGTTGTGCTATGTTCATTCCACACTATTATACGGAAGCGACTGTTGGACAATATCAAAGCAAGATCAGGGAGGCCTCAAAGCTGCAGAAATGTGTTTTCTTGAGAAGTAGTATTGCAAAAAGCCGGAATAAGAAGAGAGCTGATATCAGCTATCAGGAAACGGCAGCTGGAATTTCTGGGACATATACCGAGGAAGGAGAAGCCTGAACATCTTGCAGTGATGGGAAAAATTGATGGAAGAAAAAGTCGCAGTCAACAGCGCATAACATTCATAAGTTACATCAAGGTATGGACAGACAAAGGTTTTGAAGCGCTCATTATACCTTCTCAGATTAAAGACAGATGGAAGACCATGATCATCCACATCATTCGACGTGGTACATGACGATGATTGTAAAAGTGCAAGGACACAAACAGCATGAGTAGAGCTACACAATTTTTACAGGAAAGAATATGGAGATTCAAACACAAGTAGATTCATAGGCAGCCTAGGGCCTATCACTGCGTATGCAAATCATTCACATCTAACAAGCAGACTAATGTATTTTTTTGTGACCAGTAATATCCTTGTGCTGGAAGACATTGGAGAAAGTGCTTGGGCACTGCATGGGGCAGTGAGGGAATAAGAAAACAGTATTATTTCTGGAAACTGTCTCTGAGGTGTATCATACAGTCAGTATCATAGGGGCTCCACAGAAAGCTACAATTACCTCATTGCATGAGGGAATTCTGGCTCCAAGAATGTGCCAGCCCACATGGTTTGAAGAAAACAGAGTGATGAATTTAGTTCATCAACCATGCATCATGACACTAAGATATTGCAACTTGGGAAAGCTTTCAGATCATGTACTTTGCCACAATATTTTTCTCTGGCTTGAGAAGACAGACAGCAATTGAAACTGTTAGATATGAAATCTTTACATTTGATTTTATATGCAGTGTCGTGACTTCCTCAGAGATGACAGAGGAGAGTAAAAGTAAGTTCTGTCAAGTGCCAGTGAAAGATGTACATTAGGTCAAAGATCAACAAACAAAAGTCAAATTCAGAAACAAGGGCAACATGACTGTAAGCAGCCTGGGACACTGTTACAGATGTATCAGCTGTCATTCCACATGCAACCTATATCCTCAAAGAGTCAAAGCATTACTCATGTCAGAATAATAGACATACAACAAGAGTTTGTAAAAGACAAATGATGGGAGTCTAGTCTCCAATGCAACATCAGCACACAGAGATCTCCACAATCACCATCAGCACAGATGCACCACAAGGCTGTTTACTTAACCCTCAGCTCTACTCACTTTATGCCTATGAGTGCGTAGCAAAGTACAGCTTCAATGCCATAGTTGAGTTTGCTGACAACTGTTGAAGGTTGATTCAAAGTGGTGACAAATACGTGGCATATAGGAGGGAGGTTACTGACTACCAGACGAAGTCGCCCAAGGTCCATGAGCCGGTCCTCATTCGAGGGTGATGAATCTCAAGGTAGCGTACAGTGACTTAGTTTTATTTTGATAATAAATTTAATTTTATCTTTGAGAGAAATTTCTCATAAGAATTCACAAATGAGAATCTAGAGTATTACAATGCTGTAGATAACAGTATTTATTTTATATGGTATCTACACTGCAGTGAAGTAGATCTGATTAATGGTAAGTCATGAGAAATGTAGACTGACACTGCAACAGACAGTTTCATTATGAAGAAGAACACATTTGACAAGCAGTTCAATTATCTACCTTCAGAACTTATTCAGGATGAATTTTTAAATTCTTGGCATTGATTCAATGGAAGGCATGGTTCAGTGGTTAAAGTACTGAGATAACCGTGGTTGGAGTGGAATTCACTGGAATGAATTAGCAAATAATGCTAAAGAAATGCAACTAAGTCTAGAAATTGAGTAGACAGGTGTACACTGCTTGGGCTGACGGAGCATCCAGATTACCACATGAACGTCTGATATTGGTAGTGAAAGTTCATTTTCACTTTTTAAACCAAGGACAAAGACTTTTCAGTGACAAGCACTGATGTTGTTAAGGCGGAACATTTTGGGCAAGGGTCCTTCAGAAGTTTTATGATCATCCTCCAATCATGGGATTTGGATTAACAACATGTCCCTAATGGGGATATCATGCAGTCATTTCAAATCTTATCAAGGAAAAAGTTATATCTGAGCAACAAATGCACTGGAATCATCAGAGCTGTGGAGGCAGAGTTTGTGTTTTGGGCAACTATAGATTTGGAGCAAGTAGTGCCCACATGTACAGGTTGTGAGTAATGCAAAAGAATACCACTTATGACACTATTACAATGACAGAATTATTCCAGTGAGTCCACACTGCTTTTCATCTAAAGGACAGATTATTCTATTGCATTCTTCAAAATTGATTTAGGATAGTAATGTAGATACTCTACATATATGACAATAAAAGATCTATTTCAAGAAATGAGTTGCACCTTTTCTGTGTATGGAACAAAAAAAATATCAATGGATTTATATTGATTTCACTGTTTCATTCAGCGTACCGTGGGCAGGTGAATGATCCATACATGTACACAAAGGAGGCTTATAACAACAAATTTTTTCAAATTGAAGGCAAGTCAGCTATTGATCAACTTCTTGTTAAAATACTGTATGACATCATACCCTTCTACTGGTCTTACTCCAGCAAAGCCATTAATTTATCTGCCTTTCCAGAAGACTGGGTATAATACAGGCCATCTTAAGAGTGCCAGGGTGGAGATACATCTCTACCAAAGGAGGTAGAAAGCACTCTTTCCCTCCACTAGCCTGCAGGTCCCTGGTGTAGCACCTGCTTAGCTCCCTGATCAGGCTCACATGAAGCTATAGGAGCAGGCAGTAGGTGGTCACATGAGTAGCTAGTGCATGTCAGAAGCCCTGATTATTTAACCACTGACACCAGGCAGACGATATCTGAAGAGTACTGATAATGGGGTCACCTGTCTTGTAAAGACACTGCCCAGAGGGCGACAATGGCAAACTACTTCTGTAGAAAAATTTGCCAAGAACAATTATAGTTATAAAGATGATTCCCCACGTCATACAGCACTGCACAGAATGATGATAATGTTTGAAGCAATTAGATCACTGGTCCTCAGTTAACACCCATACACACAACATTGAGTCTTTACCTGTCTTTTAAACGTCTTTCTAACTTGTCCAGCAGCATCCACCCAGATTTTTGCATAGCGCCGTATACAATAGTTCTCTGGTACTTTGAGATCCAGTATGCCTGAAATGACTTCCATCAACTTGGCATGTGGAATAGCATCATAGGCACCAGTAACATCTGCCTGCAAGAAGAACGGCTTGAAACTTAACTCTCCAGCACAATATAGCCTCCTCATACAATTTACAACAGAATTGGTTAAATGACTATTTGCAATTTGTGTGCAACTCAGCTAATGGTAACCAGCTTCATAATAATGTAGCACAAATTTCCTCAATAATTATGAAAAAAAAAAAATCACCATTGAGCAGTGAAGCTAATACTGATGGTCTGGTTTGGCCCTGGGACAACACAACAGACGGAATATGACAGTAACATCAAGGAAGGTACATAGATACAATGCTCTTTGTATTCTCCAGATTGCGCTAGTATCTGATACTGACAAGCAGATACTTTTGCTTTATTAGAATGGTACAATACCGCTGACATATGACAGGTTAGAGATGCCCAACTCTTCAGCACAATATACTCTGCAGCTTTCAAACTAGCCATTTCGGTTTGGTTCACTGTAAAAACCTTGTCTCAAGAGTTAGAACATCAATACAAGTACATAATATTTAAAGCTGCATTACTAAGTGGTAATTATCATATTCTCAAATGTATTATACCTTTCAGAAGGTATAGGCCTGCCAACAAAACCCAGGCCAATAATTCAGAAACTAATGCCTTGGATTTTGTTGGCAGACCTATGAGGAATCTCTCAGCACAAGTACTGATAGGATTCAAGAATATCATGTGAATGCAGAAGGTCCACAAATTTCTGGTTACTTTTATTGTTCGTTAAGTTGAAGCTTTAATTACTTGGGCTTGGTTTAATGCTTTTAATTATAGAAAAATATTTAAAATATATTGCTAGAGGATACTATGTTTTTAATAAATACTATATTTGCTTATTTTATTTTTAATAATCTTTGTTTACAAATGTGAGCGATATTCAGAAATACTGATGAACCTTGGCAGTTTTCATAGATGTCAAAACAAAACTGCAGATGTTAAGAATCTGAAGTCATAACAGAAAATGCTGGATACAGACAGCAGGTCAGGCAGCGTCTGTGGAAAGAGAAACAGTTAATATTTCAGGTCCAAGACCCTTCCTCAGAGCCAAAATTCTCTTATTTCTGTTCCTCTTTCCAATGACGCTGAGCTAGCTGAGCATTTTTTGCTAATATATGGTAGTTCTGGGAGACGAGGAACTTTGCCATCAGCTAAAGGCTTCCGGAAAACATCATTGGGACAGCTTACTTTGGCCCATCTCGGAGGCTCTGTTGTTTTTGAGGGCAATTAATGGGCAATGCTGCTTAGCTCAAACGTCATCTGGTAAGTTGGTTTGAAACTGTCACGTGTACCAAGGTACAGTAATATAAGACAACTTGTCTTGCATGCCATCCAACAGACCCAATTCATTACCACGGTGTACTGAGGTAGTCCAAGTTTAAATAACAGAGGCGAGAACAGAAAGTGTAGTGCAGGTAGACAGCAACATGCAAGGTGACAACCAGATCAGTATTCTGAATCTAGAGAAAGGAAATTCTATGCAAAAGTAAGTGATGAGCCCACTCAGGATAATCTGAGCTAATGCTTCCCCAGTACGTTAACGATGCAGAAGGACATTATCCATTAAATCACCAGATCACTATTGCAACAAAGTAAACATCATTTAGTCCAATGTAATGGGAGGTCTTTGAACTCACTTTGACAAAATAATAAGGATGCCCCCTGCCCACTTTTTCAGCTTTCAAATTCTGTAACACAAACTCCCTCCATGCTTTATAAATGTCATCAAGTCCATACACAGAGCAGCTCTTTAGGGACGGTTTCTGTTGACATTCGTAATTCAGGACGTCAAAAAGGACTTTCAGCTGAGTCTGTTGGCACAAAAAAAAACAACAATTTTAAGAACACTTAATGCTTACAAATACAAGTAACAGCTATACATTCTGAAACAACTGGCTGCCATTAGCTAGAATATAATGTAATACATAATATAAAAATAGGAAACAAATATAAATGATGAGAAGTTTGCAATATCGCCCTAAAAGAATCCAGTGATTTCATAGAGAAAGATTAAAATTTGAAAGGAAAAAAAATCAAAATAAAAATTGTTGTGGCATGTATCTTGTCTGTTCAGTAAGTAATAGGTTGTACAGTTAAATACAGGTTGAGTACCACTTATCCAAAAGTCCAAAATCCAAAAACCTCCAAAACTTTTTTGTGCGCTGACATGACATCACAAATGGAGAAATCGACAAGGAGCTGGGAAGGTTCCCTGACAAAACACAGGTCTTTGCTCACTACAGACAGTTCTGAGAAGTGACCTAACATATGTAAATGACAGAAGTCATTGAAAAATAGAAAATCACTGATAAAGCGAGAAATAAAGATCTCGACTGTGTATTGAAAGAGTGGATTTGTCAGCATCAGAGTGAAGATATGCTGCTTAACGGTATGCTGGTCATGAAACATGCAAAGATCTATCACGATGAATTGAAAATTGAAAGTATTTGTGAACATTCAGCAGGATGGTTGCAGAAATTCTAAAAAAAGGCACAGCATTAATTTTTTTTTTTTTTTTTTTTTTTTTTTTTTAAGTGTCTGCTGCATTACTAAGGCCTAGTGAGTGAGACAGCTCATGCCTAGGGACACTAGACTAATCCCCAATGATCAACACCTCTGCACAAGCAGCGATACTGTATTCAATAATTCTTACACAAGTCTAATTTTCATACAAATCCCACTGGCCTGCTAACGTTAGGGGGGAATTTTAGCCACCCCTCAACAGTCTGACGTTTCAATCCCACAATGCCCTAGCAATACATTCACATAAAAACAATTTCTTTAAAAGATAGCAAACTTATTGACCAGATCACTTAAAGATTATTACAAAAGTACTGCTGTGTGGTGTGTGATGATGTACCAAAATGTGGAAGCCTGAGAAACGCAGATAAAGCTGGAGAAACTAAGCAAGTCAGGCAGCATCCACGGAGGGGAAAAAACAATCGATGTTTTGGGTTGAGAACCTTCAACTAGACTGAAAGATAGAGGGGAGATACCCAATATAAAGAGTATGAGGTGGGGGGGGGGGGGTCAAGAGCTAGCAAGGAATAATTAGCTCCAGGTTAGAAGTCATAGGCAGATGGGAGAAGGCAGAGTGGAAATAGCAACTAAAGTTGGCAATGGTGCAAGGTTGTGCGAGGTAAACAGCTCCAATGCACAGTCGCCATTTATTTAAGGAGTAACATGTTATTTATAAAGGGCAAGGATATACTGGCAGCTGTACATGTCAATGCTATAACTGTTGTACATAAACATTCTATAGACAAAAATCATAACTAATCCATGTCTAGGCTTGGGCCTTGTAAATAAAATGTTTCTACTTGTTCCTGGCACCATCACACTGAGAAAAAAATATGTACAGTCCTGACCGTGGACACCCCGCAACATTTTACAGCTAATCAAGCAACTCAAAAGTGTGTCGCAGTTGAAATGCAAAAAGTTTTGCAAGAATTTTCTGTACAGTGAGACCCTACAACCTCAATGACACAGCAACAAAGTACTCTGTGTTAGTAGTGTTGGTTAACGGATAACACTGGCCGCTACAATGCACTCCTTCAGTTAGTATCATAGGAGCTTTAGACTCTATCTAGAAGGTGGAATAAGCTTCAGGTTTAATATCCCAGGCTGAACAGACACATCCGGAAACGTCATTCTAAACACAGAGACATAATGTTATATGTTCAATGGGTAATGATGAACTAAGTTTGGCAGCAGACTTAAAAGATTATTTGGCAGCTATGCGATATTTCATACTAATGTTCAGCAGAGCCAACACAAGGACAAGAGATGGTGCTTACCCAGTTGAGATTTCGGCCTTTCCCAGAAGACTTTGATCCTGCTATATTTCGCATTTTCACAATTGGCCGCAAGCCATTTTTCTTCGGAATAAACCGTAAACTGGAAGGGGGTGCTGTGCTCTTCTGCTGGAGTTTCTGTTCCACATCCTTGTATGAAATTGGCTGTAGTTGTACTTTTGCTAGATGATTTCTGCAGGTGCATGCAAAAGCAAACAATCACTTTTCTAATACATTATCATCAGTACATTATATGCATGTAAAATTAATGCTTTAGTGTGACAGGATAAGTGACTTAGAAATGAGACTTTGTATACATTGCTGTATCACACTACAATCACCAGTCTCAATTCTGGATTGCAGCCTTAATACACTGCCATTTGAAAACTTAATCTTATTCTTTGGGACAAACCATCATCCATGTATAAAGGCACTGGTCATTTAAATATATAGAGTGTGAATACTTATGGAAGGCTTCACTATGAGCCAGTCAGCCAATTTCTGCTAGTGTGTTTTAATACCACCCTGGGATTAGCAATTCAACCGCCAACAAAGTTTCGATATAAAGTAAAAGGGACTGACATTGGCATTCACCCTCAGCATGATAACAGGAAGATTAATCAGATCAGAATCCATCTCAACCAATCAGCAGTATAAATGCATCCCCAAATACTCCCCAAACCTTTAGTGACGAGATTGAATTTTAGTAAATAATTCTGGAATACTTAGCTCATTGTCATCTGCCTCTCCATATTGGAAAAGCCTTCTCAAATGGATACAATCTCTCCACAGATAAAATTTTACCTAGTTCCAATTACAGGCCAATCCATAGAGTAACCTGGAGTAACAAAGCTTTCTCATGAGATGAAAGCTGTTATTAGAATGTTGTGCGGCTTAGTAACTTTAATCCTGGGTTTTCTGGGAGGCGTCAGTACTTGCAGAAGGCATCTGGAAATGTATAATGTTTACAAGGAACAGCCAAGTATGTAGCAATATTTGTAAGGGGGCCACCATTGTGAAATTCCACTCAACCACATAAATCTGCTCATGTGAAACAACTGCAGGGCCTTGGTTAACTTCTAGCAAGATGACAGGAAGACTGGAATCCTTCTCAATAGATCTAACTAGGTGCGGTAAACCAGGCAAGCGAACAAATCAGAACATAAAGTGAAGCACCGAGCATCAAAGGGAAAGGCAAAGAGGAAAGCAGGGGATCTTGCCAGCTGCTCCCCCCCCTCCACCCCATCATAGATTAGGACTCATTCATCATACCTCTACAGTCGCTAAACTGAATGTCTCCTGGCTAGAAAACATGAGATTAGAAATCACATGAGAACAACATCTCTTCCAAATTGTGGAAATGGATCAAAAACTTCTGAAGTTTGGATCAAGCAACAAATTTTAAGTTGCTAATCTGCTGTTGGAATCCACACAATCAAGGACCATCAGCCTTCCTGTGCAAAAGTTACATCAGCATTTCAGCATGGAATATAGTGCAGGAAAAAAGGCCCTTCAGCTCTCAGTATCTGTGCCAACCACGATGCCAATTTAAACTAATCCCATCTGCCTACATGCATACGTCTCCTTTAAACTTATTCCACCGCACCACTTGAAAGTTCTGCCCTCTAGTGTTTGCCATTTCCACCCTGGAAAGGATGAACATGATTGAAAAGCAGTTAAATGACAAGATGCACTGTCTCTGAAACAGATGTGAATTCATGGCCTTCCTGCAAATGGAGGTCTGCATTCAAAGTAGAAGCTCACATATTTTGGGTTGCGGAGGGAAATCAGCAAAAACAAACTGCGACTGATGTATGCAAGTGTTCAACCTGATATTGTTCTATTCTGCAGTCCTTAGCCAAGACGTCCTACTACTAATACTTCTATTTCTTTTTGACTCGGTTCTTTGAGGCCAATAAAAAAAGTTCCAGAGGTAATTGCAAATCAGGAAAGAGGACAAAACAAAAATCTAAAATCAAATGTGATTTTGGATCGATTTGTCAAGTTTAAAGCAGTTACCGTATGTGTGATTTTAGTAGAAATTTTATTTTTCTCTTGGAGGCATTAGCGGGGGCTTTGCAGCTCAATGAAGGCACCTGGTGGCAGAAGATGGAACTACATCACCATGGAGGTTTGAAGTACAGGTATTGGAAGTTAATCTGACACTAATCTACCTTGACCCTGCTTCTTCCTGTGTCACATATAATTCCTCCAGTGCTCTCAATTGTGCAAACAATTCCATGCACAACAAATTTCAAGACCCAAGGAGAAGATTATTGACCTCAGAGATCCACGAGCCAGTTCTCATCAGGGGATCAGAGGCAGAGAGGGTCAGCAACTTAAAATTCCTCGGCGTTATAATTTCAGAAGACCTGGGTCCAGCATGCAAGTGCAACTATGAAGAAAGCACAACATTGCCTCTAATTCCTTAGGAACTTGCAAAGATTCGGTTTGACATCCAAAACTCTGACAAACTTCTACAGATGTGTGGTGGAGAGTGCATCACAGCCTGGTATGGGAACACCAAGGTCCTTGAACGGAAAATCCTACAAAAAGTAGTAGAGAGAGCTCAGTCTATCATGGGTAAAGCCCTCCCCACCGTTGAGCACATTAACAGGGGGCGTTGTTGTAGGAAAGCTATCTCCATCACCAGGGGTCCCCTACCACCCAGCTCATGCTGTCTTCTCACTGCTGTCATCAGGGAGAAGGTACAAGAGCCTCAGGACTCACACACCAGGTTCAGGAACAGTTATTTCCCACCCCAACCACCAGGCTCTTGAAACAGAGGGGAAATCTTCACTCAGTTTCATTTGTCCCATCACTAATCTGTTCCCACAACCTATGGATTCACTTTCAAGGACTCATCTCATCTTTCAATATTTATTGCTTATTTATTATTATATTTCTTTAGTTTTGTATTTGGACAGTTTATTTTCTTTTGCACACTGGTTATTTATTCACCCTGTTGCTGCAGTCTTTCCTTGATTCTATCATGGTTATTGGATTTATTGAGCATTTCAGTAAGAAAAAGAATCTTTGGGCTGTACATGGAGACATACAGGTCCTTTGATCATAAATTTCAAATTTCAAAGTAAAATTTATTATCACGGTACATTTATATCACTATGTACAACCCTGAGATTCATTTTCCTGCAGGCATACTCAGGAAATCTATAGAATAGTAACTATAAGAGGATTACACTCAACTCTCCCTCCCACGTTTGGATGTCACTGTGGATCTTTGTACCGAGGGGTGGAGTGACTTTGAGTTTCACAGTCTTATAGCTCAGTAGCAAGGGTGGTGCCCAACAATTAAGACTAATGGAGAAGATTAGTGGGTGCATGTTTGGAATACTTAACAGAACAACAAGGCACTAAAGTCTCCCACTTATTTATATAGACAACTATGGCTCCATGTAATATGACTGGAAAGAGTATAGGGTCTAATTTTTGCAAAACATTAATAAGTATGACTACTTTTCCTTACCGCATACCAATCCTCTGCACTTCCTTCCAAACACGTTTCCTATAGTAGAAAAGTGTGTTTTTCATGAACGTTGTCTCCGTAATGTAGAAGAACGACTTGAGTAGATGTACCACGTAAACGTCCATTAGCCAAAACAGGAACCGGCACAGGATATCTTCACGTAACCGGTGTTCTGACGCAGGGACAAAGTGCTGGGCTGGCAAATAACACATTCCTTTATTCTTCAGTTAGGGAAAGAGATTTAAAAGGTTTTAGCATTACTGAAGGGGCTTAAATAACATGACAGGGGAAAAACCACTATTTACCCGGATATCAATGAAATCAGCAGATTAAATCAACAATCACTAATACAGCATGGAGGGAAGATTAGGAGAAACTTTGTGATAGATACCAACATGCTTATGGAAGAGTTGCATCTTGCCAGCATTTAGAGCATCTTCTGCAATCTCCTGAATGCTTGGTTTTCCTCAACCATATGTAACAATGAAAGTGTTTTACGCACTTACTTTAAGATGAAGTTTCCAAATTTGAGCTTATTCAAGGATATTTTGTTCAAACAGAAACATTAATGTGCAATTAACTAATTATTTGAAACACGCTATAGTGAAAAATCAGTAGATTGCAGATATCTTTTTTTAATTTAGTGACAGTACAGTAGAAGGCTCTACCAACCAATAACATGCACTTGAGCAATTAACCCAGCGGTCCCCAACCAGCGGGCCACACAGCATGTGCTACCGGGCCACGAGGAAACCATACGAGTCAGCTGCACCTTTCCTCATTCCCTGTCACGCACTGTTGAACTTGAACATAGGGTTGCCAACTGACCTGTATTTGCCGGGACATCCCGTATATTGGACTAAATTGGTTTGTCCCATACGGGATCACCCTTGTCCCGTATTACCCCCGCTAAGGTAGAGCGTTCCTATGAAACCTTCCGTGCCGAGATGGCGTGAAGCAAAAAAGCAATTACTATTAATTTATACGGGAAAAATTTTTGAGCGTTCCCAGACCCAAAAAATAACCTACCAAATAACACATAAAACCTAAAATAACATTAACATATAGTAAAAGCGGGAATGATATGATAAATACACAGCCTATATAAAGTAGAAATAATGTATGTACAGCGTAGTTGGGAAGATGAAGGCAAAACCGATTTGTGGAAAAAAATCCACACGTACGCACGTGCACACATCACATATGCGCATGTCATGCATGCGCACACAGGTGCCCGCGCAAGGCTTCATGGTCATGGTAGTCTTTCCTGGGGTAAAGACAAGTGTCCTGGGATTTAACTGCTACTTTTGTCCCTTATTTGGGAGTGAGAAAGTTGGCAACCCTAACTGTAAAAAGACATGTTGGGGTGAGTTTAACCCCCCCCCCCCGGGGTCGGCCGGTCCGCAAGAATATTGTCAATATTAAACCGGTCTGCAGTGCAGAAATGGTTGGGGACCCCTGAATTAACCTACTAACCCGTACATCATCGGGACTTGGAAGGAAATCCAAGCGCCCGAGGAAACCCTTGAGGTCATGGGCAGAACATACAAAGTTGTACAAACTCATTACAGTCAGGGACAGGAAATGAACCCAGGTTACTGGCACAGTAAAGCCTAGCGCTAACCACCACACTATCATGCCACCTCAATTTGTTTATATTTTCCTGAACACTTATGAAATTAATAATAACATCCAGCATTAGGGTTTAATTACAGCAAAAATAATCTTTCAAGAAGAGCAAGACTTCTCATGACCTCTTCAGTTTTAAAATATCAATCTAAATGAACACAGCATCATAAAGACAAGTGACCCACCTTTGTTCAGTTGAAGCCATACACAGTCATTCACTCTCATTTTCCACATCAGTTCGCTGCAAGAGAATTTATCAAATTTCCCCAAAGAAATAAACTTCTTCACATTCTTCAGGAAACGGCATTTGTTGTGATTTGATCCCCAAAGCTCATCCGATATAACCCTGATCAAACACTCCCTCACAAACCGGTAGACCTGAAGTGGACTGCTGTACTGCTTAAGCAAAAGTAGCATATCCTTGTCCGAGCCACACGATCCCTCATTACGCTCAACGTCTGCAGATGCTCTGATCTCTTCGTGTGTTTTCAGTTCCGCTGCTGGATCTTCAGGAGGACGACTCTGCTCAGGACACTCCGAAGATCTCCAAGAATGTACGCACTCTTCCAAGCGTCTTCTCGGTGTTAAGTTGTGGCCAGGAAGATCATTGCTCACTGAAACATGACCTGCTAAACTTTCGTTCAATATCTGTTGTTGTTTTTCAATTTGGTGGCCACTTGAAGAAATAGGAGTATTAGGTTTAAAGCCTGCAGCTCTGCTGATGGGAGGCCCTAAAGCCTTCTCTGTAACAGAAGACGAGTTTGGCTCATTATTTGACTCAGCATGTGAAGCCTTATTGACCTTTCCTCCTTTCTGAATGCTAACTTGGCAATTTCTGGATAATATTTGCAGATACGGACAACGTTTATGATTTCTTAACAATCGATGGAAAATATTTCTCATTTGCCAGTAGCGCTTTGGAAACCTTTTCCTTCTCCAGTGATCGCTACACTGCACTTGGGTCACCTTCGCCCCTGACACATTTCTGCTCAAGAATATGGCTTCGACAAGTCTCTGGCCGCCTGTGCTGAATTCTTGCAACTGATTTAATATAAATGTCTTTGGCAAACATTCAGAATTAGTATTGCAGTACATTATACTTCCTCTTTCAATATAAATTTCATTCCAGGATTTTTTCTTTATTGAAGGAGCATCTTTAGATGGATGCAGTGACATCCCAGAGTATTTAGGCTTTACTATTGCACCAAACTCTGTGTGACAATGTCCATTTTTACCGGCAGCATCCCAGTAAGTGTTCTCTCCACTGGTGGACATGCTGCTGAGCGCAGTGCTTGGATTTCCACTCATTTCCCTGCCACCTTGTTTGTACTTTTTCACTCTTGCACATTCCATTTCCGTACATTCACTCTGTTCACCAGATTCTGCAGCAGAGAAGTTATCAAAACCCTTTCCACGTTCGTAGTGCATCACCGTGCCTTTAGCCTTAAGTCTTGTGAACAGTGTACCCTGCTCTTCAGCTACAGGGGACAGGACACCTTTGTCAGAAGAAACAATGTCTATACCATACATGACACACCCACTTGTTTTTCCTCCAGCAGGCTCCTGTGCCCTGGCATCAGTCCGTGTACCCTGCCTTTTAGAGACAACACTGATACTTTTGTCCACTCTGCTCCTCAGTGAAGTGAATTTGGGATATTTCGATTTACATTCAGTGATATTACTAGCTTCAGTCCATTCCACAGTTCCTTTATCCGACAGATCACTTATACTGCCAGACTGCTCAGCAGACTCAGGGGATTCACGCGACTCATTTTCCACAAGCAACCTTTCACATTCCGTCACTTTATTTTCCACCAGTACTGACAGCTCACTTCCCCTTGACCTCTTTGCAGGAGCCTCCATTCTGTCCTCGCCCAGAGATCGTTTTAGTGACCTTCCAGCTTTGGCGGCCATGTCCTCTGATGCCCATCTTCCAATATCGGCTTTGAGTCTTGCCCGGTTCACAGATTTGGCCCGAGCAGCACGTGGTGGTCCTCCGAATTTCTGCTTGTGGGGGTCTGTACTGAGAGGTCCTTTTGCCAATAGATTTCCACCTCCTGATATTCCTTCCTTCCATTTCCTCCTCCTTGAAAGGAACTCTTTATAGAAGTTAACTTTCTTCCGAGCATGACTCAGCGCAAGGCTGGACTGATATTGCACTGGCCTCTGCCTAAGCCAGGCAGACTGGAGTTGCGTACCACTTGAAAGGAGACTATAGATGGGAACTCCACATAACTGAAAGCAACAGCTTGGTGGGACTAGCCTAAAGAGAGAGCAATGCTCCAGCAAATACATCATAACATCATCGCCAATCCTGCTCACCAGCGTTTTCCACAGCACACTGGTCTTGATAACAGCCGTGGTGGTATTTATTTGGTAACTTTGTACGTTGGGGGTAGATCTAACAGGGATGAAACTGGTTTCCTTCGCATTGCTGTAACCAAACGTTAGCACGTTTCTCTTCCTTTTTTCACAAATCCTTTGAATGACTCGCATAACCACTTCGCTCTGTGTAGATAGCTGAAAAGAAACAAGACAAATCTCTTTGTTCTGTAGTAGTAAACCACGACCAGCGTTTAAACTATGAGCAGCTTCCAGTATTTCTGGGTTGACAGTCATTCCAAGTTCTGGCTAGTTAGTGGGAGATCGAGGAAGGTATTGAAAGACCCCCGTTTCGCCAAAGAATAATGTGACCTGAATATTGCTGGAATGGAGCATCTGACCACCCCACCTCCCCTCCACCCCCCAAGTTCTGTGAGCCAGGTGCCTCTGCACTGCCCAATCCTCCACCAGCAAATGCAGGCCGCAATTTGGCGGGGAATTCATTTGAGTACACACTCACAAGTACTGTATTGGATGCAGCAATACAAATCCAGAGTGACTGAGATTGTGTCACTTTCACTAATAGTCATTTAGGAATATCCAGATTACCACTTTAGCTACGTTGAACGCCTGTCTATTTTAAAAACATAATCAGCGGTATAAATGCTGTCATCCTCACCTCTAAACATAGTAAAGAGATAACTTTCATGTTATTAATTGTTAAGTTTACAACTGTAGGATATCGCTTTGCCGATATGACATGAAAGGTTAATATAATTTCCACTTATTTAACAAACATTGAATGATATTAAAAATAGATAGAAATTTCTCCAAATCCTAATCACAATACCAATTCTTAGTCCTTTGGCAATCATAGGGCTTTG
Organism: Mobula birostris; assembly: GCF_030028105.1. NCBI lineage: Eukaryota > Metazoa > Chordata > Chondrichthyes > Myliobatiformes > Myliobatidae > Mobula > Mobula birostris. Next base: position 32,505,437 of record NC_092388.1, read on the forward strand.
CAGAGAATGTGGAATGAGCTGCAGAGGAAGTGATTATGGCAGATACAAATTACAATACTTGAAAGACATGGACAGGTACAATGGTTGGGAAAGGCTTAGTGGCATGCAAGCAAATAGGACCAGCCTGGATAGGCAACTTGTTCAGTATGGATCAGATGGGCTGAAGGCCCCATTTCCATTCACTGTTTCCTGCAACGACTGAATTGTTCAATCATTGGAAGTCACAGGAAAACACTAAGATGGTTAATCTTTTAAGGACCAAAGACGATCTTAACATTTCATGGGTTTCTCCAAAATTTTAAAAAGGTTAATATAATCATTAAATTTCCAATAACAAGGTTATTATTAACAGAACACTTTAAATTTAAATTCATTAGGAAAAGGACCCTGGGTGTCATGAGCTTTTTTCCCTCCTAAAGTAATACTGCTGCGATGTGGAATGTGCTTTGGGGAAATGGTATACAGCAGTGAACAGGGAAAGATTTAGAAGGCTCTGGGGAGAGTGCTGGGAAGGTCTAATTGGACCCCTCAAGCAGTTAATACACACGTCAAGCAGCGAATAACTTCTTCCTGTGCTCCATCTTGTCGGTTAAGGAAGCAGAATGCCATTCCAGACGTGAGGAATGTCCCTCAGGTCTTGTCGGTCTAACTGCAGATACTCCCAGCAAATTGCAGGGAAAACAAAACTCTGCAGGGCACAGAACGGTAAACTCGTGCCGCATAACAAGCTATTTTGCTGCAGTAATTTCCAGAACAAGAATTCCATAAAACCAAAGGTGGGTCGCGTTCTGGGCTGTTCAGGAAGGTGTTGCAGCGTGACCTAAATTTAAACTAAACACGGTTATAATGTCCAGGAACGTCATGGTACAATTTTATAGGAAACTCCGGAGACAATAATTATGACCGAGATTGAGTTTTACTGTCAACAATGCAAAGTAATATTTTACAATTCCTAACATTTTCTGCTTCACAGATCGGGAAGTTAATCAACCGATAAGATTTTTTATTCCTACTAACTTTTTAGATAGTAAGTATTTCGGGACTTCTGCAGTCGAAGTTACACTTCGTTGACTGTAGAAGGCACCAACGTTCATTTCTTGCACATTGCATTGCATGCTCCAAGAACATGACTTTAGTAAAATACAATGCATTTTGTTGCGAGTTCGACAGCCTTCCTACCTGCTGGAATGTGACCGGCCGCCACAGAGGTTTTGCCTCCCTGGGGACGCAGACGATGAGTTGAGAGATAAAGCGCTTGTAGTTATCGGTGTCAAATTCCTCCACCAAAACCGGCGGTGCAGCATTATCGATCTCTGAAATGAAGGTCTGTATCGAGGTTACGCGAGGATAGACAGCCGCCAGCAACTCGTGCAAGCCGCTATCAATCAGAGCCCGGTTCTCTGGCGATAGCGTCGCACTCGCGGTCCGTTCTGTTTGCATCCCGCCGTCATTCATAGCTGACCGCGGCGCGCTTTGCGGAGAAGGACGTCTCTCTCAGCCTGACATCCGCCGCTTCCCTCCTGTCAATCAAACTCCGGCTCTCCGCCCTCCGAACTCACAGGAATTCACAGCGCTGAAACGTAACGTTATGCTCTGCCAATACCACTGCCCAATCCTATCGATGTAAGGATCAATTTCTTTCATCCTCGCATTCATAGCCAATAGTCATTAAATACAACTCTTCCTCAACTTGTTCAGATTAACACTTTATTTTAAGTCACACCTGTGGTTACTCCAAACGTACTCTATACCTTACTAAATCACATGCAGTTACGTGACATCAAAACGGAAGGGCTGGAAATACTTAGCAGGCAGGGTCTGGTGAGAGTCATTGACTTAAAGTGTTAAAGCGTTTTCCCTCTCCAAAGCTGACTATTTCAAATTTCCAGCGCCTGCAGTTTCATCTTAATTTTCAATTGAAGTCACGTGATGATGAACTCCAATTTTTGCTCCCTGGCTGAAATAGCTTCTCCCCGTTATGATGGTAATTTTAATGTTAATACAGCTTTTCCAAAATAATACAAAGTACCGTGTAAAATTTTAGTTGCAGAGAGAAATCTAGACTTCTTATATTACAGAATGGCTCTAAAGATGAAGATTTTAATGCTTAGCTTTATTTGTAATGTACTTTGAAACATATAGTGAAGTGTATTGCTTGAATCAAATCAAATCAAATCACCAACAATTTGCTGGGGACAGCAGATATCCCACCCTGCAAAAACTCATTTCAGGGAGATAGCACCACCATCTCCCCCCACCCCACCCTGGTCGACCTCCAAGGTTGTATGTATACAGGACATTTGATTATAAAAGAACACAACAATTTATTTGATCACAAATTGAAACTATTTACACACACACATGTATTCCTCGTTGAGTATTTTGTTGGCAGTCTCAATGCTAATAGCTACATGCTAATGCAAATTCCATTCTAAAGCTTTTCTATTTCTTTTGCAAACTTTCCTTGTACTGTGATGTGGCTTGCTTGGCAGATTTGAGCATTTTGCCGGAAGTCTCAACCTCATAGCAGTCTGTGTCAATGAATTTGTTAATTTTGCAAGACATCAGATTCACAAGTGTTTTGTGAGACAACTGACTTCTGAATTCTGCCTTAATGTGATGCACCATGCTGAATGCCCTTTCTACATCACAATTAGAATTTGGCAGCACCAAAAGCAGCTTCATCAACTGGCAGAGCGCTTTGAATCTCAACTGCTCTGTGCTCATAAATTTTACTTTGGACAGCTTCCCCCGGAACTCATCAACTAGGTCTACTTAGCACAAAGAGAGACCAGTCAGGATGCTCTCTCTGTCACTCTCTCACTACATCTGTCTCTCACTCTCTCCCTCTCGCTCGCTCTTAAAAAAAATCGATTTCCGGGATATTGTGTGTAATTTGCGGGCATCAGGGAGCCGTTATCAATATGTGGGAGACTCCCTGAACTTCCGGGAGAGGTGGGATGTCTGGGACATCGCACAAGTGTTGCCATACTTCCTGCACCAGAATAGCATGCCCACAACTTACTAACCTGTACATCTTTTAAAACCTGGGAGGAAAACAGAACACACAGAAGAACGTACGAGTTGCCTGCAGACAGCAGGGGTAATTGAACCGATGATCTGTGATTGCTGGCTCTGTAAAGCAATAGCGCTAACCACTTGCTATGTACTGATGAGTAATTCCATCCTCCTTCTCTTCCACCAACCAACATCGCTATCATATCATCCTAAACCAAAAACAAAAGCTAATTTGAGGGAAAGGTAAGAATGATCATGAAGCAGGCTTATATTGGTCGGTACAACACCATGGGCCACGGAGCCATAGTGTGTTGTACTCTTCTGCTTTTAATCATTGCTGAGCCTCCTCCCTATACAGAGTTAGCTGGAGTTAAATAAGGTTCTCAGGACAGATGATAGAAACAAAGTTTTAAAATGTCCCTAGTTTTTATTTTTTAAAAAATCAATGTTGAAACATTCGATTTGGAGTAGCTGGCAGGTCACTTTCAAGGACTCTACAATTTACATTCTCTGTATTATTTATTTAGGTTTTTTTGTGCTTGCACAGTTTGTCTCCTTTTGCATGTTGGTTGTTTGTCAGTCTTTGTGTGTAGTTTTTCATTGACTCTATAGTAAGTAACTTTTTGTTCTACCATGAATGCCTGCAAAAAATTCATCTCAGGGTAGAAGTACTTTGATAATGAATTTGCTTTCAACTTTGTTATCTACATAGCAGTGACGCAAGGAGGATCGTGGGATACAAGTCCTTATCTTGCTGAAATTGGCAACACAATGGATAGGGAAGTATAGAAGCAACGTTCCCTCTAAGGTGTGCACGTGCATGCATCTTTTGCTCCTAGCGCACAAACGAAGTTAAACTGAGGACAAGAGGTTGTCACCCTCTACCTTGTTGGCATGTTAAGTATATTCCACGATTGTGCACAATCACATTTCCTTTTCCGGTTTCTGGTGCAGACGGTGTTGACAACGTGGAGATTGTGATGATTTGTCTGTAGATTTTAGAAATGGCTTATTTAAACTGTTTTTATTGAAGAAATTATTCAGTACGCACATGTTGTTCCCGCGGGATCAATAAAGTATGACTATTATTGTCACTGGACAAAAAAATTGCACAGCACAAGACTTTTGCACACATTGGTCACTACAAATTAGAGGGAACATTGTAAAGAAGGCATTTGGTGTGCTAGCTTTCATAGGTAGACATTGAATAGAAAATTTGGTGCATCATGTTGCAGCTGTGGTTAGTCCGCACTTGGAGTATTGCATACAGTTCCCATTGCCACACTGCAGAAAAGGTAAGGTAACAATAGAGATTTTGTGAAGGAGATTCACAAGTCATCTAGCTGAATGGTGCTGCAAAAGCAACCTCTCCCTCAATGTAAGCAAAATTAAAGAACCAATTGTTGACTTCAGGAAGGGAAAGGAGAGGAGAGTGAACAATCACAATCTCCTGTCTGCATTGGGGAATTGGTGGTGGACAAGTCAGCAGCTTTACCTTCCTGGGTGTCAACATATCAGATGTCCTGTCCTGGGCCCCAGGACACGTGTAGTCACAGGGAAAGTGCACCTGAGGAGGTTCGGCTTATCGGCAAACGTACCGTTGAAAGAATCCTGGCAAATTGCATCATGGTCTGGTACAGTGATTTGAATGCAAAGGATCACAGGAATCTGCAGAGTGTGGTGGACTCTGTGCAATACATCATAGGTACATCTCTCTCCACCACTGGGTCATATCTACAGAAGGTGCTGCCTGAGGAAGCCAACATCTATCATCACGGAGCCCCTCCATCTGGGCTGTGCCATCATTGTTGCAGCTGCCATCAGGCAGACAGAAGCCTAAATCCCATACCACCAAGTTTAAGAACAGCTCCTTCCCTTCAACTCTTCAGTTTGAGAACTGGGAAAACCCTAATCATTAAAGTTTAAAGCACCATGACCACTTTGCACTAAAATGGACTTTGATTTTTCACTGGTGCAATGGGGTTCTCTTGTAAGAGTGTGCATAATTTTTGTTTGTTTTTGTTTTGAACACTTTACGTGATGCTCTATGCATGTGTTGTTGCTGCAAGTACCAATGCACACATGTACTTGTGCCTATGACAAGAAATAACTTTTTGTTGTTGCCAGGAATAGAAGGCTGCAGTTTTAAAGAAAGATAAGATAGGCTTGGGTTATTCTCATTTGAACGAAGGATTAAATTATACAGGCAAAGGTGTTGTAGTTTGGATAGTAATTAGTGTGCAGTCATTTGGATAGTCATTTGGGGTGTATGGGGTGTCAGGGAGGGGTAGCACCTCTGGTGGGGGAACATGTCGCGTCCTTTTCAAGGTGGTTAGTCCACCTTTGGTCCCCACCTGGCACTCAGCTCTCACCTGTGGCTCCCCGTAGCTGTTTGCATGCGACAGCAGCCACACCCCGGGCAACGGCTTCAACAAACCGGCTAAACCAGGTGAGGGTAACTGACGGGTCTCAAACCCTTGGTGAGATAGAGAGTTGTCAATCCCAGCGTGTGAAGACGGACTCTGGTGGATTGAGCGGACGAGACCAATGGAAGGTCCAACGGTCAAGAAGGCGGTCTCTGCGAGTGTCGTGGAACGCGTAGAGCAGGACAAGACACAAAAGACTTCCTAGTCATCCACTGCGCCTAGTCCCATCTCCAGCCATCTCGACTGTTGTCTTGCCACTGAATCCAGATGGGAATTGGGAAGTGAGAGTGAGGCTGATACTGCACAACTCTCCCTCACTTAAATCCAAATCAAGCACTAGTCTCGACACCATCAAATGGTGTCGAGGTCTTCATCGACAATGACGATGGACGAACAACAAGAGTGCAGATAACATACTATCTACCTGGACCCATAACACCTCCTCACTAGTCAAGAAGGTGCAGCAGCATCCACACTTTCTGAGGAGATTGAGGTGTGCCGCCCCTGCCCCCATTCTAACAACATTTTACAGGAGTACCATCGAGTGTGTCCTGTCTGACTGCAACATTGTGTGGTACTATGGACTGCACGACCCGGTAACAGATAATAAAAACCACCAAGAGATCACCAGACACGAGGAATTCTGCAGATGCTGGAAATTCAAGCAACACACATCAAAGTTGCTGGTGAACACAGCAGGCCAGGCAGCATCTCTAGGAAGAGGGACAGTTGACGTTTCGGGCCGAGACCCTTCATCAGGACGAACTGAAAGAAGAGCTCGTAAGAGATTTGAAAGTGGGAGGGGGAGGGGGAGATCCAAAATGATAGGAGAAGACAGGAGGGGGAGGGATGGAGCCAGGAGCTGGACAGGTGATTGGCAAAAGGGATCTGAGAGGATCATGGGACAGGAGGCCCAGGGAGGAAATGGGGGGGGGCAGGAACCCAGAGGATGGGCAAGGGGTATAGTCAGAGGGACAGAGGGAGAATGTGTGTATATAAATAAATAACAGATGGGGTACGAGGGGGAGGTGGGGCATTAGCAGAAGTTAGAGAAGTCAATGTTCATGCCATCAGGTTGGAGGCTACCCAGACAGAATATAAGGTGTTGTTCCTCCAACCTGAGTGTGGCTTCATCTTTACAGTAGAGGAGGCCGTGGATAGACATATCAGAATGGGAATGGGATGTGGAATTAAAATGTATGGCCACTGGGAGATCCTGCTTTCTCTGGCGGATAGAGCATAGGTGTTCAGCAAAACGATCTCCCAGTCTGCGTTGGGTCTCGCCAATATATAGAAGGCCACATCGGGAGCACTGGGCGCAGTATATCACCCCAGCCGACTCACAGGTGAAGTGTCGCCTCACCTGGAAGGACTGTCTGGGGCCCTGAATGGTGGTAGGGGAGGAAGTGTAAGGGCATGTGTAGCACTTGTTCTGCTTACAAGGATAAGCGCCAGGAGGGAGATCAGTGGGGAGGGATGGGAAGGGACGAATGGAAAAGGGAGTCGCGTAGGGAGCGATCCCTGCGGAAAGCCGGCGGGGGGGGGGGGGGGGGGAGGGAAAGATGTGCTTAGTGGTGGAAGTTACGGAGAATAATATGTTGGACCCGGAGGCTGGTGGGGTGGTAGGTGAAGACAAGGGGAACCCTATTCCTAGTCGGGTGGCGGGAGGATGGAGTGAGAGCAGATGTGCGTGAAATGGGGGAGATACGGTTGAGAGCAGAGTTGATGGTGGAGGAAGGGAAGCCCCTTTCTTTTAAAAAAAGGACATCTCCCTTGTCCTGGAATGAAAAGCCTCATCCTGAGAGCAGATGCGGTGGAGACAGAGAAATTGCAAGAAGGGGATGGCCGCATCTGCCCATCCCCTGGGGTTCCCCCCCACCTTTCCTCCCTGGGCCTCCTGTCCCCTGATTCCTTTTGCCTTCTTTATAGCTGCATCAATATTTAGCTCCAGGTTAGGTCCTCAGAGATATCAACATCCAGGAACTTGAAATTGCTCACTCTCTCCACTTCTGATCCCTCTGAGGATTGGTTTGTGTTTCCCTCATCTTAGCCTTCCTGAAGTCCACAATCATATCTTTGGGCTTGCTGATATTGAATGCAAGGTTGTTGCTGCATCAACACTCAACTAACTGGTATATCTCGCTCCTGTACGCCTCTTCGTCACCACCTGAAATTCTGCCAACAATGGTTGTATCATCTGCAAATTTATACTGTTTGAGCTATGCCTAACCACATAGTCATGGGTATAGAGAGAGTAGAGCAGTGGGCTAAACACACATCCCGGTGGAGTGCCAGTGTTAATTGTCAGCAAGGTGTTAATTGCAGAGGGAGGTACAGAGACCCAGGTTCTGTAGCTTTTTGATCAGGACTGTAAGAATGATGCAGCCCTAATTCTTCATGAAATAATTTTGCGTTTTCCTTCACCATCTTGCCTAAGAGTTCTACATGTTCGCTGACAGGGAGTTTAAACCACTTTATGAGAACTGTTTCAAGTTGTGAACATCTTCCATCTTTCATTGTTTTCCTTATGAACATGTTTTATTTTTGATTCATTGTCAGCAAAGAAATGGAGCTTTTTTCTTGTTGTTTCTTTATATAATGAACTGTGGAAGAGGCAATATAATACAAGTCACATATGCTTTTCACAGACACAGCACTGTTGGGTTTTATCAAAACTTCCACCTTACCTCGTATAATGTATAGTGTTTGTGCTTTACACCATGAGAAGCACTTCCTTCATTCAGTGAAGATATGACTGGGACTAGACAGGTTATAAAATTAAACATACAATACCACAGGGGAACGACTTGCTCCTTTAAAGACCATGGCAACAGCTGACTCTGCTAATGGCACCACCAAAATAGTGGTGAGAGTTTGATGTGGCGATGTGGTAAATTTTAAATTAGACTGGGGGAACCAGCGCTGGAACTGGATCGCTGGATTCACGGTGGTTGACCTGTATTCTCAGCATCTGCATTTTTGTTTTAATTTTCTCTAATGCCCAAGAACTGTCTTGAAATGCAATATTTTACAAATGCAAAATCTGCTAGGTACATGCTGATGTTATGCCTTTATGACTTAGCATTGTCACCATAGATCCTTAGCACTATAACCAAAATATTGTGGCCACTCTTAAGTACTATCACTTCTGTTTATCATGAGGAATATAATGAATTAGCTGAAGACTCCACCATGGTAAAAAGGGAACTGATAAAAAGATCCTGAGGCCCCATGAATAACATTCATTGCAAATGTTTATTTTAATCTTTTACAAGTGTGCTGGGTTGTACCATGTTTGTGCATGGATTGCCTCTGGCTGTTCCCAGTTTCCCCCCCACATCACAAGGATGTGCCGGTTAATAGGTCCTTTTGAAGTGGCCCCAGTGCATAGGTGAGTGGTGAAATCTAAAAGGTGTTGAAGAGAATAAAAAAAAGGATAAATGCAGGATACTCTAAATGTCTTGATGGTCAGTGCAGACCCAAAAGGCCTGTTTTTGCCTGTATCCCTAATTTTCCAATTCTATACAAACAAAAAATGCAAGAGGTACATATGATGGGAGTGGAAAATAATTTTATAACTATTCATAGAAAAAGGAATGCAACCACAGTTGTGAGATCATTACATCTGTTCAGTAAAACAAATTTTACTTCAGGAAAAAAACGTTCTACTTTGAGCTGAGCCAATCAGACAAAAAAAATGCAAATTTTTAAGAATCAAGATTCAGCGTCACTATGAACTGAGAAGCAACCCAAATTCACAATCCTTCAGCTATGTTAGTACCCTTGAGGAATTTAAATTATTTTGACACTCACAGCACGCTTGGGGAACTCAGCAGGTCCGGCAGCATCCGTAGAAATGACCAGTCAACGTTTCGGGCCGGAACCCTTCGTCAGGACTGAAGAGGGAAGGGGCAGAGGCCCTATAAAGAAGGTGAGGGGAGGGCGAGAAGGAGAAGGCTGGTAGGTTCCAGGTGAAAAACCAGTAAGGGGAAAGATGAAGGGGTAGGGGAGAGGAAGCAGGGAGGTGATAGGCAGGAAAGGTGAAGAAAGAATAGGGGAAAACACAATGGGTAGTAGGAGGTGGAACCATGAGGGAGGTGGATAGGCAGCTGGGGGAGGGGCAGAGTGAAATAGAGATACGGGAAGGGAGGGGGAGGGAATTACTGGAAGTTGGAGAATTCTATGTTCATACCAAGGGGCTGGAGACTACCTAGACGGTATATGAGGTATTGCTCCTCCAACCTGAGTTTAGCCTCATCAGAGCAGTAGAGGAGGCCATGTATGGACATAACCGAATGGGAATGGGAAGCAGAGTTGAAGTGGGTGGCTACCAGGAGATTGCCGCCACAACAAACAGGATCTCCCGGTAGCCACCCACTTCAACTCTGCTTCCCATTCCCATTTGGATATGTCCATACATGGCCTCCTCTACTGTCATGATGAGACTAAACTCAGGTTGGAGGAACAACACCTCATATACCATCTAGGTAGTCTCCAGCCCCTTGGTATAAACATAGAATTCTCCAACTTCCGGTAATTCTCTCCCCCTCCCTTCCCGTATCTCTATTTCACTTTGCCCCCTCCCCCAGCTGCCTATCACCTCCCTCATGGTTCCACCTCCTTCTACTACCCATCGTGTTTTCCCCTATTCTTTCTTCACCTTTCCTGCCTATCACCTCCCTGCTTCCCCTCCCCCACCCCTTCATCTTTCCCCTTACTGGTTTTTCACCTGGAACCTACCAGCCTTCTCCTTCCCACCCTCCCCCCACCTTCTTTATAGGGCCTCTGCCCCTTCCCTCTTCAATCCTGACGAAGGGTTCCGGCCTGAAACGTTGACTGATCGTTTCCATGGATGCTGCCTGACCAGCTGAGTTCCTCCAGCGTGTTGTGAGTGTTGCTTTGACCCCAGCATCTGCAGATTATTTTGTATTTAAATTATTCTGTTGGAATTTACCATATTTGGCTGTGAAATTTTCTTCCTGTTATATAAATTTTTATGTTATTTGGCTTAAAATATTCTTTAAAAGAAACTTTGAATTTCAATGATATGAGAGAAAATCAGTTTGCTTCCAGTCAAACTGATTCATGCAAATTGTATCCCCTTTTAAACAATCTGAAAAAAAATTTCTTGGCTTCCACAAATTAATGATGTATGTTTAATATCTGATTTGAAAATGAATTTTTTTTGAAGAATACTTGAAACTTATCAGAATTAACATGGAGTGTGGAACTAATGTTCCTGTAATAACCACTGTTGCACAAAACCAAAGACACTGACTAAAGCTGCTAGATAAGCCATTCACATTTTAGATTTTGTACTCAAAAATAATTGTAGACAAGTAAACCGAAACCAAGCTGGGAAAAGTACAGCGAGTGGATGCCTGAATACTTCAGTCCTGGATGAAGTTGATCAACAGTGGCTGGCATTCTAATAGACTAACATCCCAGAACCTCCCTCTCAGTTTGATTAACCCTTGGAACAAACAGCAAATTACAAATCTGAATTCTGCTGTTAAACAGCAATGTTATAGTTTATATTTTCTACCTTCTTCGTAAGAGTAATACTGTTACAACTCCCGGAATTATACATCCAAAATGGTTGGCACTACTGGAGAATACTGCAGTCACAGGCAGAAAATATCAATGATGTAACTGTGCTGCAGACAGCAGTGCAATAAAGGTTGCTTGCAAATGAACAGAGGCTAGTTACAAAGGAAGTTCATTCTGAAATCAGTTTTTATGCAGCTTTCCTTTAGTCTCTTTTTCAACATATGATTCACCAAACTCATTTATCCTGGATTTATCCACCGGGTAAAGCCTGCAAGAAAAATCATATGGAATTTCAGAATCAAATTATAGTTCTGTTTTTGTTATATAACAATGAAAAGACAAATGTATTTGCAAAAGGAGGATTGGGATCCTACTGCTTTTAAACATTATTGAATAACTTTTCTGTGCATCGTGGTGAACAAAGCTTTTTCTCATCTTTTGTTTTCATTGTCAGTTTTCCTATTTTATATATGACTAACTCCCCATTCATCTGGGGGAAAAAAACTGGAGAGTGTAGCATTTCCGGCATTTATTTATTTAGAAATACAGTGAGGAACAGACCCTTCTGTCCCAATCAGCCGCGCCACCCAGCAACCCACCTATTTAACACTAGTCTAATCAAGGGACAATTCACAATGATCAATTATCCTACTAAATGGTACGTCTTTGGTTTGTGGAAAAAAACCGGAGCACTCGGAGGAAACCCGCATCGTCACAGGGAGAACATACAAACTCTTTAGAGATAGTGTTGGAATTGAACTCTGAACCCTGATCTGAAATGTATTCTAACCGCTACACTTGTACCGTTCGATTTTGTGCCTGAAGCAAATGGCCAACTTAAAGACAAATATATGTTTTGCAGAACGAATAAAACATACTTTTTTTTTTATTAAGCTGAGACATTCCTTGCCAATGAAATAAATTATTTTGGACTTTCTCCCAATTTAGGAAAAAAAGTGTTTTACCTTTTCATAGAAATTTTGCTTGATATAAATAAAAGTTTTAATCTTATTCAACTATATATATTGAAAACCCTTACCATCTCTGGTACAGGTAAACAAGGAATACTACATCGTCTCTGAAGCAAGCGAGTCTATGTGACGTTGGCATGGTGATGATGAAGGCAAAAACATCATCTATAAAGGTGTTGAATGCCTACAATCGAAAATAGATTGATAGTAAAAGAAACATTTTCCAATATTCTGATAAAATAATGAAATATTAAATATAGATCATATATAATATCAACAGAATAGATATGTTAATGATACAATGAAATCAATGTTTATAATTTTCCATATTTAGGCTGTAACAAGGGAATTAATGCGTTATCAAGTTTGTGTCGTAATTCACAAGTAGGAGAGGAGCAGTTGGAAAAGGGATGTGAACTTTTGCTTTAGATATCCACTGATTTTAAAGAAATGATTTTATTACATTCCTGCTGTACTGATGCAGCTTTTTCTTTACAATATTTCCAACAATAGCATTTTAACCTTTAACCATTTATACATATAACATTCCCCAAGGAATTTCCATGCTATTCAATGGAAATACAAATTAAATTTAATTTTAGATTGGGAACTTGTCTTTTGGCAGCACTTTAATTAACACTTAAGTTAATGAGCAATGTAGAACTAATCACTGAGAAGGGAAAACAAAAAAATTAATTCAGGAAGTAATAGTAACACTGCAGATATTTTTGTCAGCTCCACTGTGTGATTGTTTTTTAATACAAGAATTCTAGAGAGAAAAAGCCAAAACTGGATTGAAGTACTGGACTGGCCTTTTAAAGTAAATAGATGTTTTAAATCCTTCAGTTAGTCCTGACGAAGGGTCTCGGCCTGAAACGTCGACTGTACCTCTTCCTAGAGATGCTGCCTGGCCTGCTGCGTTCACCAGCAACTTTGATGTGTGTTGCTTGAATTTCCAGCATCTGCAGAATTCCTGTTGTAGATGTTTTAAAGTTGCTTTTATAAATGCAGTACTTCAAAGGTGGCCAACAAGCTAAATCTTGATGCTAACGAGAGAAAATATGCAGATGCTGGAAATCTAATCAACATGCACAAAATGCTGGTGGAACTCAGTAGGCCAGACAACATCTCTGGAAAAGAATACAGTCGAAGTTTTGGGCTGAGACCCTTCATCATCCATGTGAAAAATTAACTCGTGACGAAGCGTCTCGGCCCGAAAAGCCACCTGTACTCTTTTCCATAGACGCTGAGCTCCTCCAGCATTTTGTGTGTGGTTGCTTAAAGCTTGATGCTGTCTCCTTAAAGGTTGTATCTAATGTGTAGTTAGTGAACATCTTTCAACCACTACGTTAACAAACCAATAACTCATTTGTACATGTCTTTTCTCCCCCCAGTAATTCCACTGATGTCTTGCAGGACAGCACAAAACTTTCCAATCCCCGTTTTGATCTCCCAAATCTGTTTATTTGTGTTTGTAAATAAATAAAAACAACACACAATGACAAATGCTGAAGTTTATGCAAGTCATTACATTGACAAGTTGTAGGACACCAAATTCATACCCGTCACTAACATTCCCCCCCCACCCCCCGCCATTCATGACAACAATCAATTCCCCATCAAGTTTGCATTTTAAGATAGCTGAGTAGCATCCAGAATCCTATTGCAAAACGGGAAGAGGCCAGATGGCACACTGAGTCACTGTTGGCCCTTTTAAACAGCAATCCACACAGTTCAACAATCCACAATTTCCCAACTATTCATGAATCTGTAACCTCTACTTTTCAAACCTGCACTTACCAAATTGAGACCATTGTGTAAAAAAAATTACAATATCATGATAGGCTCTTTTGCTTATCAGCTTACATAGCCCAAGTCAAGACCCTCTATTCATTGGCCCCAGGCAAAAGTGTTTCTCTTTATAAACAAACCTATTTTTAGCCAATTCTTCTAAATCCTTCTTACATTTCCATACTGTATCTATTATGTAGTACTTCACAAATTCTTTTTTCAACATCCATGCATTCACACCATTACTACTTTCGTTAACCCCCTTTGCTACCTCAAACGACTCAAACTGTTTAATGTATCACAATTGGCCTATTAACAACTACATGCTTGCTATCCATTTTTAATTCTTGTATCTCAAAGTGAAAATTAATTTTGTCTATGATAAGAGAGTCCAGTAATTGTGTTACACTGACAGGTGCAAGTTAACACATTTATCCCTTTCCAACTTTCTCAAGCAAGGTTGTAACACTTTCATTTCTTCTCTGGGAAGACTCCAATAAGTCAGAACCATTGCAAAATTGTGCTCAGAGCCTCTGCTATTTTCAATCTTGCTTCTCTCACCAAGAAAGAGGCAAACCTGGTCACCAGGATGGCACCAGCAAAGGTCCAGGAGACCAGATGCTCAAATAGGAAATTGAATATAACCACACATACATATTCTTTTTAAAAGGTGCTTTGTAATTAACTTATCCAAGTTAATTCAGTAAAATCTCACTACTTACATTATGTGCCCTTGCTTTGAGGATACAAAAAAATTCTGAACTTAGATTGGATCATACAGTACATATATATCATGAGGATGCCCAAGACTTTTGCACAGTACTGTAGTAATTTTATGTATTGCACTATACTGGTGCCACTAAAAAAAAAATAATTTGATGACATATGAGAGTGACGATAAACCTGATTTTCATATGGGTGGACTGTGAGTAGGCAGGGGTGAGAGAGAGCGGAATCATGGCTAGGAAAAGGGGAAGGGAGAGGGAAGGAGTGGGAAGCACTAGAGAAACATTCTGTAATGATCAATAAAGTATTTGTATGGAATCAAATGACACTGCCTGGTGTCTCAAGGCTGGGTGTGTATGCCGTGTCAATCCCACCCTAGGACTCAGGCTCTGTCACCTGTCCCACACCCCTCCCGTGGTGCTCCACCCTTGCCATTCCCAACATCCTTTGCTCCCACCAAATTTACAAACTCATTCTCCAGTACTGTGCAAAAATCATAGACACCCTAGATACATATATGCCTGAGACTTTTGCACAGTACTGTAACCTTCGAGAGAAGTATATTTCTTTATGTAAGCTATCGGTTGTCACACCAATTGCAATCACTTGTGCTCAATTTATATAAAAGTGGCTGAAATGTTTTACAATATGGTGAATAGCAAATAAACATGCAAATATAATTAAAAATAGCTTACTTTATACATAAAAGCCTTCCATGGTAAATGTGCCACAGACTTTAACTGCAAACAAATGAAATTAAGTCCAAATATGCTCATTATTAAAATCACAATTTTCAAACTTTCACACATAACATCGAGTGTGCAACAAGGTGGCTGTCAGTAATTGCAGAACTTAAAACTCATTAAATGGAAGCTGGAGTATTTGTCACCTGGTTTACTAATTAACAAGAGTAGAACTAAGGACATTCCGCCCATTGAGTCTGCTCCACCGTTCCATTACGGCAAATTTATTATCTCTCTCAAATCCACAGAATTCTAAAATAATATATTCTGCAGAAAAGTCATTATGCAAATTTGTACAAATAACAAATACTGCGATGCCATTGTACTTAACATACTTGTTTAATGTGTCAAAAGAAAGCTTTATTGAGACTGGAAATGCTATCAAGCTGAATAGCATGTTATGGATGAACCTACCAAATTATTCACTCAAATTCAATTTTCATCTAACATTGCCAATATAATTCATATAATTGTTCATATAATTCTATTTAAAAAATTAAGAAACAACATTTTCTTATGATAAAAGCAGTTGTTATATCCAGAACCTGAGTACTCATTTTATCAAGTGTGTTGCTTATGGCTGTGGAATAACACATCGGAAAAGCGCAAAGCTTAAAGATCTTATGAAACTTTGAAATTTATATCTTTTAGCATCTCTTATTTATATGTACACTGATATTTCTTCAAACTAATATCTTACAAAATATATAATTTTTTTGTTCAATATGATCCCATTATTTTGTTAGCAGCAAATTACATCTTGGAATATGCTCAATATTCATATATTTTTCTAACATGAATTAATTATTGGGATCAATGGACTCTATTTACAGTTCTATATGCTGCAATATGGAAACCAAAAATTGGGGTGATTAAAGAAATAAAGGGGCTCAAGGTTACAGTTCACACTTCTAGCTACCAGCTTGTCAGCTCATGAAAGAAACAGCACAAATTTGAATCCATCACAACAAATATATACAAACCCCATTTCCAGAAAAGTTGGGATATTTTCCAAAATGCAATAAAAACAAAAATCTGTGATATGTTAATTCACATGACCCTTTATTTAACTGACAAAAGTACAAAGAAAAGATTTTCAATAGTTTTACTGACCAACAATCGTATTTTGTAAATATACACAACTTTAGAATTTGATGGCTGCAACACACTCAACAAAAGTTGGGACAGGGTTAAAATAAGATTGAGAAGTGCACAGAACATTCAAGTAACACTGGTTTGGAAGACTCCACATTAAGCAGGCTAATTGGTAGCAGGTGAGGTATCATGACTGGGTATAAAAGTAGCGTCCATCAAAGGCTCAGTCTTTGCAAGCAAGGATGGGTCGTGGCTCACCCCTTTGTGCCAAAATTTGTGAGAGAATTGTCAGTCAGTTCAAAAGGAACATTTCTCAACGCAAGATTGCAGAGAATTTAGGTCTTTCAACATCTACAGTACATAATACTGTGAACAGATTCAGAGAATTCAGAGACATCTCAGTGCGTAAAGGGCAAGGTCGGAAACCACTGTTGAATGTGCGTGATCTTCGAGCCCTCAGGTGGCACTGCCTAAGAAACCGTCATGCTACTGTGACAATTATAGCCACCTGGGCTCAGGAGTACTTCAGAAAACCATTGTCACTCAACACAGTCCGTCGCTGCATCCAGAAATGCAAGCTGAAACTGTATTACGCAAAGAGGAAGCCATACATCAACTCTATGCAGAAATGCCGGTGAGTTCTCTGGGCCCGAGCTCATCTCAGATGGACCGAAAAACTGTGGAACCGTGTGCTGTGGTCAGATGAGTCCACATTTCAGCTAGTTTTCGGAAAAAACAGGCGTCGAGTTCTCCGTGTCAAAGATGAAAACGACCATCCAGATTGTTATCAGCAAAAGGTGCAAAAGCCAGCATCTGTGATGGTATGGGGGTGCATTAGTGCCCACGGCATGGGTGAGTTGCATGTATGTGAAGGTACCATTGACTCTGAGGTGTATATTAGGATTTTAGAGAGACGTATGTTGCCATCAAGGCGACGTCTCTTCCCGGGACGTCCGTGCTTATTTCAGCAGGACAATGCCAGGCCACATTCTGCACGGGCTACAACAGCGTGGCTTTGTAGACACAGAGTGCGTGTGCTTGACTGGCCTGTTGCCAGTCCAGATCTATCTCCTATTGAAAATGTATGGCGCATCATGAAGAGGAGAATCAGACAACGGAGACCACAACTGTTGAGCAGCTGAAGTCTTATATCAAGCAAGAATGGACAAAATTTCCAATTGCAAATCTACTACAATTAGTATCCTCAGTTCCAAAACTATTAAAAAGTGTTATTAAAAGGAAAGGTGATGTAACACAATGGTAAACATGCCTCTGTCCCAACTTTTGTTGAGTGGGTTGCAGCCATCAAAGTCGAAATTTGTGTATGTTTACAAAATACAATTAAGTTGGTCAGTAAAACTATTGAAAATCTTTTCTTTGTACTTTTGTCAGTTAAATAAAGGTTCACGTGAATTAACATATCACAGATCTTTGTTTTTATTGCATTTTGGAAAATATCCCAACTTTTCTGGAAATGGGGTTTGTAATAATCAACACAGATGACCTGGTAAAACTGGGGTTACTAGAGAATAACCCACAAAATGGCATCTGGATAATTACGTTTTCAATTAAGACTTGTCAATTTCTCCTAAAATAGCTACAGCACAAGCTGAATAATTACCTATTCACTAACCTTATAATTAACAAACAGTTGAGGCAGCATAAATAGGAATCCAAAAGCATAGACACCTGCAACAACCACATAGGTATTTTAATGACTTTGCAACACAAAAAAAACCTAAGTTATTAATCACTGGATTTAAAACATTATGTTAGTACTTACCATTAACTAAACTGTTGATCAACCATGAGTACCAGCTGAAAATACATATATTGTGAATCTAATGCATTAGAAATAAATCTCTCATGATACAAAAGTAAATTAAATTCAATTCATGAAAAAATAATAATTACCTTTTGTACTTCATATTTAATAACGAATATACAGCTCCACCAAAACAAAGAGGATAAAGTATATAAGACAAATATTTCATTGCCTAGAGAAGACAAAATGTGTTTGATGAACAGGTAAGTTTAACAGAGATAATCATACCTGTAAAATATATATGGAAATGAACACACATTTGTTAAAAATGGCATATACCTATTAAAAAAATCAGTTTTTGTTTTGCTTCAATTCTTTTCAATGAATTGAAATCTCATGCTAGTATTGCATCTTAAATGTGACCAAATAGCCCGTGGGGCCCAAGTTCAATGGTTAATACAGGTTAAGTAACCCTTATCTGAAATTCCAAGATCCGAAATTTTTTGAGCACTAACATGACGTCACAAAATGGAAAACTCCACAAGGTGCTGGGAAGATTCCCAAGCAACGTGCAAGTCTGTGCTCACCACAGACAGTTCTGAGAAGTGACCTCACATATATAATGAAGAGAACTTAATAAAAAAATAGAAAAACACTACATAAAGCGAGAAATGAAGATCTTGTGTATTGAAAGAATGGATTTGTCAGCCGCGTGAACATATGCCGCTTTAACGGTTGCTGATCGTGAAATATGCAAAGATCTAACATGACAAACTGAAAATTGAAGGTAGCTGTGAATATTCAGCAGGCTGGTTGAGAAAGTTAAGAAAATGCAAGGCATTAAATTTTTAAAGATTTAAAAACTTTTAAAGATAAAGTGTCTGTTGATCATGAAGCAGCAGAGAAATTCTTTGCTGAGTTTATTACTGATGAAATTCTAACACCAGAACAAGTTTACGATGCTGATCGTTTTTATACCTTACATAAAATCTGAAAGTAAAATACAAACACAGTGTACTATAACTTTTTTAAACAAAACACAGCATCATAGGTGGAGAGTGAAAGCCTGACGTAGTTTGTTGTTGTTCAACAGCTAATTCAAGTACTCTCCCAGTGCTGCTGTGCTGTTTTTGTTACCTTGCACACATTGTATTTTCATTTTATTAATGGTATGTAATCACTTTTACAGTTAAATACATGTGTGATGAGCAAATGTAAGACAAAGACTGCTACTGGTAGCACATTGATTTACAGTCAGAAATGATGGCGATCCTAAGTTATCTCATTAGATATACCCAAAATTCAAAACACTTCCAGCCCCAAGCATCACAGATAAGGGGTTATGTACATGTTTCTTTCCTTGAACAATCATGTGAAGAATGGGAAAAACAGCACATAAAACAAGTCAAATACCTGAGTATCATATTCTTCCGTCTTTTTTTCAGATTCATCAAATGTTCCAAACTGCAAAAAAAAAAACCATTAAACCACTTTTATCATATAAAATTATATTTATTGAGGCATCTGAAAACACATTAAAGGGAATGAATCCATGAGACCAAATTCATATTGGATGGTGTGCAATGAGAGCTAAACAATGGTGCCCGAGGCTCAAGAGAAAAGACAGTGGAGATTACTAGTATACAGTACAGCTAATTCAGAGTTTTCCATGGAGAATCAGTTAAATTAGATTAGAATTTAAAATTCTTTTGACCAAGTACCACCATTCCCCTTCTTAACTCTCATCCCTACCCTGCTTGGATCATATTTCTCTGGTATGCTTCTACAATACTAATGACTATAATTAAAGAATTTTCCACTGCTTAGTTAAATATACGTTCCAGGTTGTTTTCGTCATACTTCACCTGAAATACTGGCTTTAATCCATGCCACTTCATGGTCATCTTAAAGGCTTTCTTAACTTTCCAGACCTGTGATGAACGTGTGCATGCAAACAGGTTAATTTACATTTACATGCAAACCAAAGACAAAGAGAAAAGTATCAATGAAAAACAAATTTAAATATCTTAAGTCCTTTTAAGGTTGATATGAATCTTGCACGTAATGGTATATTTTTACATTACCTCTATAACTGCACCAATGCCAGCCGGAATGAGTACTAATAAACTGGTCTGTTCATCCAAAAGGAAAAGAAATACCACAATCGTACTAAAGCACCGCCAAAGGACTGTAAAACAGGAAAAAAAAAATTACTAAATCTACAGTACTTACTATTCTACATTTTGGCTTCAAATTGAATTCTTTGCCAGTATCAACAGGTCACTGTTGCACAACTAAATTTAAGATGCAAGAAGGGTAAGGGAAGCAAAAACATGAGAACATCATCACCCCAACCACATACCAAACTGACTTGGAAATATCAATGCTGTTTTAGTAACTCTGGGTCAAAATGCCGGAACTCCCTCACAATACCCACGTGTCATTGACTGCTGTAGTTCGTCAAGGTTCACCACCTTCTGAAGTACAACTAGGGATTGGCAATTAAATGGTGGCTCAGCCTGCACAGCTCACATCTTTTGAACAAATGTTACAAGATATTAAGAAGACCAAGGCAAAGGTTTTGATGGTGAAAATAATTTTTCTGCAATGTTTGTCTTCTGAAGGCATTATATTTATCAGCATGCATGCATAGGTGGCAAGTCCAATACATACAAGCCCATGCTGATAACTACGTACTGGAGCAATTAGACATTTTTTCCCTTTAATCTCAGGCTTGCTAACTTGCTCTGAACCTCTGACCATCTTGGGCTGCATGCAAGATGCATTCTGTTACAACATTATAGACCCTGTGGGTGAGAGGTATAAAAGAAAGTTTGGCTTTAAATAAAACTGGGTACTTTGGAAAAGAGCTGAGAGTCTTTGCTGAGGTTGCAACATTTCAGTGATATCGGTACATTATTTGTGTAACATGTACTATTGTTCAGTGAGGTGCATTTAACACCTACCTGCTTTTGTTGACATGCCAACCATGTTTTTCTTCCGCCTCCAAAAGGTAATGTCATTTTTAAAAGCCAAGAAATCAAAAAGAAGCTGTAAAATAATAATATTTTAATTAATGTAACCATACAATAATTGAGACAGAATTGTACAGCATAGAAATGGGTCTTTTGGCAGACCATGACCATGTCAACCCATTTACCCATCCACACATGCACTAATTTCATGTCATTCTGTGCCATAGCTACAAGTGCCTGTCTAAATATGTGTTCAGCGTAGTGTCTGCATTTGACTCTACTGCCACCTCAGGCAGCCAGTTTCAGATATCAATCACTATCTATATATGAAAAAAAACTTTCCCCTCAAATCCCTTTTAAAAT
The DNA here is from genome assembly GCF_030028105.1 of Mobula birostris. Taxonomy (NCBI): domain Eukaryota; kingdom Metazoa; phylum Chordata; class Chondrichthyes; order Myliobatiformes; family Myliobatidae; genus Mobula; species Mobula birostris. The sequence continues at coordinate 32,526,860 of NC_092388.1, forward strand.
TTCTTCCTCTCACTTTAAACCTATGCCCTCTTGTTCTTGATACACCCACCATGGGAAAAAAGATTTGGGCTATCTACACTTTCAATGCCTCTAATAATCTTACATATTTCTATCAGTTCACCTCTTGTTCTCCTCACTCCATTGAAAACAAACACACCCTATTTAATCTCTCCCCATAAATTAAGTCGTGCAATCCACGCCACATCTTGGTGAATCTCCACTTCACTTTTCCGTGCAATCACTTATTTTCAAATCAAATCAAACCAGATTTGATTAGGGAGCTTAAGGTAAAGGAATCTTTAGGAGGCAGTGATCATAATATGATAGAATTCACCCTGCAGTTTGACAGGAAGAACAAAGTCAGATGTATCAGTAGTACAGTGGAGTAAAGGGAATTACAGAGGCATGAGAAAGGAGCTGGCCAAAACTGATTGGAAGAGAACAGTAGCAGGGATGACAGCAGAACAGCAATGGCTGGAGTTTCTGGAGGCAATTCGGCAGGTGTAGGATGGATACATCCCAAAGATGATGTAGTATTCTAAAGGGAGGATGAGGCAACCATGGCTGACAAGGGAAGTCAAAGACAATATAAAATGAAAAGAGGGGGCATATAATAAGGCAAGAATTATTGGGAAGGTAGAGGATTGGGAAGCTTTTAAAAACCAACAGAAGGCAACTAAAAAGACCAAAGGGAGAGAAAAGATTAAATATGAAGCTAGCCAATGGTATAAAAAAAAAAGGATAAAAGGAGCTTTTTTCAGATATCTAAAGAGTGAAAGAGAGGACAGAGTGGATATCAGACCATTGGAAAATGACAATGGAGAGGTAGTAATAAATAACTTAATAAATATTCTGCATCAGCCTTTACAGTAGGAGACAAGCAGAATGCCTGAAATTTGAGTGTCAAGGGGCAGAAGTGAATGTTGTTGCTATTAATAAGGTGCTTATCCAGCTGAAAGATCTAAAGGTAGATAAGACATCTGGACCAGATGGCCTACACCCCATTCTAAAAGAGGTAGCTGAAGAGATTGTGGAGGTACTAGTAATGATCTTTCAAAAATGACTTGACTCTGGAATAGTCTGGAGAACTGGAAAATTGCAAATGTCATTCCACATCTTAAGAAGGAAGGGAGGCAGAAGAAAGGAAATTATAGGCTAGTTAGTCTGACTTCAGTGATTTGAGAAGATGTTGGAGTCTATTACTAAGGATGAGATTTCGGGGTATTTTGAGGCACACGGTAAAATAGGTCAAAGTCAGCATGGTTTCCTTAAGGGAAAATCTTGCCTGACAAATCTGTTGGAGTTCTTTGAGGAAATAACAGGCAGGATAGACAAAGGAGAGTCAGAGTATATTATTTATTTGTATGTTCAGAAGGGCTTTGACAACATGCCGCACAAGAGGCTGATTAACAAGATAAGAGCCCATAATATTAAAGGAAAGATCCTAGCATGAATGGTAGATTGTCTGACTAGCAGGAGGCAAGGAGTAGGAATAAAGGTGGCCTTTTCTGACTGGCTGCTGGTGACTAGTGGTGTTCTACAGGGTTCAGTGTTGGGACCGCTTCTTTCCACATCATATATAAATGATATGGTTGAAGGAATTGATGACTTTGTGGCCAAGCTTGCAGACAGTATAAAGACAGGTGGAGGGGCAGGTAGTGTTGAGGAAGCAAGAAGTCAGCTGGACTTGGACAGATTGGGAGAATGGACACAGAAGAGGTGGAAGGAATAAAGGCATGGAAAATAAAGGGAGGAAGTTTCAAAAATCAGAAGTTCAAAGGGACATGGGAGTCCTTGTGCAGGGCTCCCTAAAGGTTAACTTGCAGGTTGAATCAGTGGTAAGGAAGGCAAATGTAATGTTAGCATTCATTTTGAGAGGACTAGAATACAAGAGCAAGGATGTAAGGCTGAGGCTCTATGAGGCATTTGTCAGACTGCACTTGGAGTTTTGTGAGCAGTTTTGTGACCCTTACCTAAGAAAGATGTGCTGGCATTGGAGAGGGTCCAGAGGAGGTTCACAAGAATGATTCTGAGAATGAAAGAGTTAATGTAGTGTTTGATGTTTCTGGCCTGTACTCACTAGAGTTTAGATGAATGAGGAGGATCCCTATCGAATATTGAAAGGTCTGAATAGAGTGGATGTGGGGAGGATGTTTCCTATAGAGGATGAATCTAGGACCAGAGGGGACAGCCTCATTAGAGGGACATCCATTTAGAACAGAGGTGAGAAGAAATTTCTTTAGCCAGGGAAAAGTAAATCTGTAGAATTCATTGCCACAGATGGCTGTGGAGGCAGTCATTGAGTATACTTAAAACAGAGGAAGGTAAGTTCTTCATTAGTCAGTGTATCAAAAGTTACAGGGATAAAGCAGGAGAATTGGATTGAGAGGGACAATGAATCAGCCATGACAGAATGGCAGAGCATGGGCCAAATGGCCTTAATTCTGCTTCTAAATGTATGGTCTTATTTTCTACAGCACGGAGACCAGAACGGCACACAATTCTTCAAGTGTGGTGTAATAAGATTTAGCAAAGTCTCACCTTTTATATTCTATGCACTGATCAATAAAGACTAGCAACACACATCAAAGTTGCAGGTGAACGCAGCAGGCCAGGCAGCATCTCTAGGAAGAGGTACAGTCGACGTTTCGGGTCCAGACCCTTCGTCAGGACTGCCATCTCTTCTACACTTGTTGCTACTTTGAGGGATCATTTGGATATGAATGCCAAGGTCCTCCATTAGCACACTACCAATGACTGAATATGTCCTGCCCTAATTGACTTCCCAAAGTGTGCCACCTCGCATTTGTCAGGATTAATCTGCCTGTTCGCCACTCAGTTTTACTTCTGATCTATATTCTGTAATCTTCGGCAACCTTCTTGATACTCATATTACCAGCAAGTACAAACATCTGCAAACATACTAGCCATATCTCTTGTATCCAAGATAGTAAATAAATATCACAAACAACAAGGGCTCCAGTACCAAACCTGTGATCCTGGTGTTGGTCACAGAATTCTAATCAGAGAAGCATATTCAGTACAGTGTTGCAAAATCTTTTACAACTGTTTTTGGATACCATAATTTAAAGAGAAATTCCTGGTCACACACAGTTTCAGCAATGTCTTAAGAAATCCAGGCAAGGTTATGATGAATCCCTTCTGCACCTCTCTGGAAAAATTACATACTTACAAAACTATATACAAAATGGTACCAACAGAATAAAGTTTGTATTTTATTTAAAACTTACGTGGAATGCCGCAACAAAGAATGTTAAAGCCAGAAAGTAGAGATTAGTATCTACAAAGATGCCTTTTACTTCATCAACGTCTTTTTCAGTGAAACCTAAAATGCACAAAAGTAGAAAACATGACAGAATTTGAAATGCTAAACACTTAACTTTGGGTGATATTAATTCCTATAATGACACTTCTGACACTAAGGAGTAAAAACAATACTTGCAACTAATACAAAATTCAAAGTAATTAGCACCCATACAACGCAAATAAAAAAATACAACAGCTGGGTCTCTTTTGCATAGCTGTGCACTGGGATTTATGTATTAGAGAAAGAAGTGCTCCTAGCAGGAAGAAGTAGTAAATAATAATTCTGTTATTTCAGAAAAACAAAACCAGAGGTGAATCTGCCATCTTCAATTCTCTATATTCATATTAAATAATCTAGAAACATCATCTGTTTCTCTTTCCAGCAATGCTGTCTGACTTACTGAATGTTTCCAGCATTTTATTCCATATTTACATTTTGATGTCATTCATATTTGATTAAGTACAGCATTAAACCCCCTTTAGTCAAGAGGAAACCTCTACAAGTAGAGAAATTCGTTCACTTCCCAGCTTCCAATTGGTAGGACTGACAGAATAAAACAGTTTTGCAGTGTGATGTGGAAATGTAAGCCCGATACAGTACAGGATATTCTTCTGAGACTTTTGCAATAATGTACTTTAAGACTACACTTCAAGTTCTACTCTGTGAAATACTCAGGCAAAATTACTGAATATTTACACAACCAACCAAAATGGAAGAGTTTCATTCTGAAGGACCTGCATTCCTCAATGAAATGGCATGAGGGACTATGATGGAAATATGAGGGGATAATTTTCAAGTGCACAAGCATACCAAACTGTTGCAGTGAATAGACGGCCTCTTGCATGTGTGTCCAAAACCGGAGCTTCCCCAGTGATATAGCATCATAACTGATTGTAAGTGGCAGTGTAACAGTCGTGGCATTTATTATCTGCAAGGAAAAAGTTTCTAAATATTAGATTTTAGAAAGAATATTCAACATTATTGCAAAGATGTTGAACTTATCAAGAGACCTGTAATTTTGCATTAAAATTTGCTGCCCGTTCCTTAACCCTAATGACATCGCGATGGAAAGCACTGCCATCAGCCAGAGGAAAAGCCCACACTAACAATGAGCATCCAAGAACGCTCTGACCAGAGGCGCCACCCCACATACTCACAAGCCACTCCAATCCCACACATTCACATTTCTAAGCCTCTGGTGTAATTGAACCCCAAACCCCACCTTGCACACATAAGCATAGGACAATACCTTACACACCCTCTCCTGCTCGTGAGAGAGATGGATTCGAAGAAAGGCAAGTAGTGTGGAACTAGGTGAATGAAAACATGTGCCATTCCAAAGTGGCAGGGTCTAGAGACACTGAATCTCCAGTAATGAGATCAATGAACACAAGAGGGAAAGTTTTCCCACTGCCCACATAATTACATCCTAACCCTATGCATAACCCTAACCTCTACACCCTTCTCACCCCCATCTGCAGACCCTACACCTCACTTCCACATCCCTTTCTCTTCTAGCCCCTCACCCCAACCTTAACCTCCACACCCTTCTCCCCCTCCAGCCCCTCACCTCCATCCCCAGACCCTACCCCTTAACTCCACATCCCCCCTCCTCTCCAGCACCTCACCTTCACTCTTGGACTCTATCCCTAAGCTCCACATCTCTCTCTCCTTTAGCTGTTCACCTCCATCCCTTCACCCCAACAACAACCTTTAGCCCCTCACTTCCATCTCCCTACAAAAATTTAAAATTCAGAAAAAAATAAAAATAAATAAATCACACAATGCAATTGTACAAAATTCAGCAGAATCCAGATGAATCCCATCACCATTTCCCCCTCTTCATTACCAATTATTATTGGTTATAATTTATGGGGTTCTAGACCACGGCACTATTTAGGTGATTATAACTTCCGTACCCTGTGGTTTGTCATGTATACAAAGAGTGACTCATTTACAATTATGCAAACAAAAATGGGTTAACTCTTGGAAATACACTATTTTGAGTAGTATATAGGACAAGTGTTTGCATCACAAATTTGCAAACAGAATTTATGTTTATGATTTAACTTCAAAATTACATAATTTGTATACATCAATGTGAAAGCTAGTGCTTGGTAAAAAGCATGAGGAATTCTCGGGCATATCTCATTCATAGGTCAAATATAATGGCAGAATATAGTACTAATGGCAAGACTCTTGGCAGTGTGGAGGATCAGAAGGATCCCGGGGTCTGAGTCCATAGGACACTCAAAGCAGCTGCGCAGGTTGACTCTGTGGTTGAGAGGGCATATGCTGCATTGGCCTTCATCAACCGTGGGACTGAGTTTAAGAGCCCAGAGGTAATGCTACAACTATATAGGACCCTGATCAGACCCCACTTGGAGTACTGTGCTCAGTTCTGGTCAGCTCACTACAGGAAGGATGCGGAAACTATAGAAAGGGCGCAGAGGAGACTTACCTGGATTGGCAAGCATGCCTTATGAAAATATGTTGAGTGAACTCGACTTTTTCTCCTTGGAGCAGCGGAGGATGAGAGGTGACCTGATAGAGGTGTATAAGATGATGAGAGGCATTGATTTGTGTGGATAGTCAGAGGCGTTTTCCCAGGGCTGAAATGGCTAACACGAGAGGGCACAGTTTTAAGGTGCTTGGAAGTAGGTACAGACGAGATGTCAGGAATAGTTTTTCTAAAATGCAGAGAGTGGTGAGTGGGAATGGGTGGTGGAGGCGGATACGATAGGGTCTTTTAAGAGACTCCTGGGTAGGTACATGGAGCCGAGAAAAATAGAGGGCTATGGGTAACCCTAGGTAAATTTCTAAAATAAGTACATGTTCAGCACAGAAGGGCCTGTATTGTGCTGTAGGTTTTCTATGTTTCTATCTCAGTAGACAGTTAGGGAGCAGTGTACAAACAATTGTCTACTTTCAGCAAACGTTGTGGAGAATGGAAGAACGGGGCACAGGAAGACAAACTGCATGAAGCTTTTAGAATATTGTCAAAACTGTAAATGAGTATGAAGTCAAGTTTAGATATAAAGTGCCATAACTTGAGTCTTCTCGCTGACAATAAAAAAAAAGCAACTCACTTTCAAATCTCTCACTCGGTTACTCAGCTCATCAACAAACAGTATAGGAAGGTACTGCAGAGTCTTTCCATGTTGCATGCTGAAATACCAATCACAAATGAAGCATTTAGAAGTAGCACATTGATGATATAGATCTTAACCAATTTTAAAACTGTACTATTCAGCACGTTGTCGCTCCTAATTCTTCCCTCCATAATGCACCACCTCCAATTTTATGCATTATATTTAATCTGCCTTCAAGTTGTCCAGCACGGTCTAAATTGCAAACTGGCATCTAGGGACAGCCCCAAAACTGAAAGAACTTATGCACAAAACATACCAATACATAAAGAAATCTTACCCTTCTGTTAACATGTAACTTCTGAATCACTGTTATTGGTAGTATACTGTCAAACCAGCAGAACACTCACATGGCAATGACTTATCAATTTAGAGACAAGGAGAAAAGGCCCTGAAGTCCTCAGCATTGAGTACTGTCTACACGATAACTCAGGGCATTAGGTCAGGCAAAGATTTACCACCTGCCAACCTTCCTCAGCTGAGAAGCAGAACCATGTGGTAGAACAACATGGCATGAAATGTGTTCTTAGTGGGAGAAGCTACCAATATTCATAGCCAGGAGCAGCTGGAAAGCTCCATAACAGATGACTTGTTAATTTAAAAAATATTGATAAAGCTGCAGAGCACTGGAAAATCGTGACCTGCAACTCAACAATTTCTATCTTCATTTTCCTTCATAATCCAGAATGAACTCCTGGCAATATCTACCATGCTAAATGCCAGCATCTGCAATACATCTACTTTTGTTTCATCCATCTAGTTACCTTCAAGATAGCGAGAGCTTTGGTAATGTTATTATCCTTGGCGGAAACTACTGCTGATGATTTATTTAGCATCTCAGCCATGCCTTCTACTTCTAATAAGTGATCTTTTTCACTGTGTTCTCCTGATCTGTCACCCACCTGTTACAATCCGACAATTGTTTTACCATTAAAATGCCTGGTTGATTTTATTCCTTTATATCTTTGATTGCATTTTATACTGCATTTTTGTCAAATGATTTTTTTTCATTTCTTGATTGTGCTTTTTTTAATATTCAGCCTCATTCCCCTTTATATTAAAAAGCTGCTATTTTAAAACAAAAACTTGAAAACAAATCAAGTTTACAACATGTAATAACTTCAAGTTCGTCAAATTTTATTTCACTAACTAAATGGGCATGTATAAATGCACTTAGCAAGACTTAGCTTTTGACAGCAAGATGTATATTTTTCAAGTCTACACTTACAGCTTTAAATATCTGTGTACATCAGGAGGAAGAGCTGAGCCATCAAAAGTAAAGTTGTCAGCCATGATATTGATGGTGAGTCTTGATCTCCAGTGTGCAACAGGTCGGTCTGGAACTTTAGCGTCAGCAGGAGTCACTGTTTCCTGATTCAATGAAGAAAAGGTCAGAACTGATTCTACAAAATATTGTTGGTCTTGCTCATTCAACACCTCAGCAGTAACCTACTGCAGACTACAAAAAATTCTATGAAGTTGAAACCCTTAACATTAGTTACAATGAACATTATTATCAGACTCAGTGCACAATATCAATAACTATAATAATTCTGTAACTTATTAGGGGTAACAAGGATGAACTACTACAGAACTATTATACTTTATTATGTGTGCAAAAGAACATAAGACTACTTTTCACTCCCCCTTATTATAGCTCTTTTTTAGGACAACCAAAATATAGCTGGTATTTCTTGTTCACACAAACTGATAACTATAGCAACATCCCAAGAGTTCTTATGCCAGACTTGCAGATTTATATAATTGTGGATTTTTAATGGACACTTAAACACATATCAGGAAATATCATTTCATTATTTCAAAAATAATGTTTAAGCCCAAAATTCAATCACTCCTCACACAAACATTGGAATAGAGACAAATAGTCACCCACTGAACCAAAAGGAGATTGCTGCAGATGCTGAAATGCAAATTTTTTTTTAAAATGCTAAAACTACCAAGGTCAAGCAGCAAGAGTGCGAAGAGAAATAGGATTCTCCACAGAAGTTCATCAACCTGAATACTTCCAGCATTTAAACCAAGATTGCTTATTGTAGCATGTATCTACTGTAACATAACAAAGCTCCCCATCATGACCAAAAGTACAGCAAAATCAAGACGTTTTTAGAAACATATCATGTGGCTTGATAAACCAAGTGTTAGACTGAGTGCACGATACCCATTAATATCAAGACTCAAAAGGCAGACAGAAGTTGAGAATGGAAAAGTGGGCGGGATCTTGTAAGGTACGTGAGAACAGATGGGGGAAGGGCAGTAGAAGATTAAAGCTAACGATCGACGCAGAGAAATTTAATGGCAAGAATAACAATGTTAAACTTAAATTGATATAAAATGTTTGCTAATGTTTAGTAAAACAATGAAGGTAGCAGAAGTGTTCTGGAAACATTATTACTTACTTATAAAGAAAAATTGTGAAACCAAAATTGGAGAACTGGAAAACTAGAGAAGTTTCAACAAAAAAAAGTTTTGAAATTGACAGCTGGTGTAGACTCAGGATGGGATACTTTCAATCCAAGAGGGCAGTACTAGTGATGGACAGAATCTGAGAATTAAAGCTTTAGCTGAGGTTGAATAAGACACATCTATATTGAATTTGAGCAGGCATTCAAAAAAAAACTTAATGGGAGCAAGGAATTAAATTGGCGTTTCTAGTGGAAGCAAAACAGGATAAGTCTTGCTTGGTTTGAAGAAAGCAAAAATTTCTATTTCACCCTCAATCTGCCAGGAAAATGCTCTATCCATCCCTTTTATACTCAGACACAAGAAATTTTGCAGATGCTGAGAATTTTGAGCACATACACAAAATGCTGAAGGGAAAAGGGAGCCCTGATGAAAGGTCCTAACCTGAAACCTGAACAGTTCACTTCCCTCTATAGATGCCGCCTGACCTGCTGAGTTTCTCCAGCATTTTGTAATGTGCTGCCCATTGTACTGAGCAGAAGTAATGAATCTTCTGGGCACTCAGGATAATAACTGCAAAAACTAAAAACAGACTTTTTTTTATATAACAGAAGATACTGCATTGCTTTGATTATTTTTCAGCACTATGAGATGTTAAGACCTTAGAAATTAGAACAATGCAAAACCATTCACATCAGCAGTTAAGAAATATACATTCTAGGGGGAGAACATATTCTTGGAATAATAAGGCTAAGCATGTGATACGGTACAGCCTGTTTTGAAAATTTTATTCCACAGACTACACTTAATGCTACATTGTGCATCTGAGCCTTATCTATTATGCTGCAGAATGATTCGGGCCACTATGAAGTCAGGAATTGCACTTACTGCCAATGACAGGGATGTTACCATCAACAATAATTGGAAACAAGGGATTACAATTACTTGTAATGAATGATCCTGCATCTTTAACTATTTCAGCTTCTCAGCCTATTAATTATAAAACAAAAATCACATTTCTTTCTCAATATGCACCAGTTCCAAATTCATAAACTTCAGTAGCTTTCGGTCAGTTTGCTATTTCAGACCAATCAATAGTTGTCAACTTGAATTTATCTTTATAAAACATAATCATACTAATTCCTTTCTATCATATTTAAAGCAACACATACTTGGCTATTGGTCTCTCCAGTAATTAAGTTGATTTCCTCAGGCTTAGGAATCATATATGTTGTCAGGCGTCCAACGGCATACACATGCTTGCTGTCGTGCCAAGGTGGCATCCCAACGTGGTGCAGAAACAAATGAGTGTACAGTGTCCCATTGCTACGGGTTTTCTTTGGTAGTGAAACATTGACATCCCTTGTAAAAAGATATATAACAGAAGTTAAGTTGAACAATTCAAAGAAACAGCATATAGAACAAAGTACAGTACAGGAACAAGCCCTTTCATCCATATACCAACTTAAACTGCACATCTGCCTGCATGTTGTCTACTTCCCTCAATTTGCCATGTTTTTATAAACCTATCCGAATGCCTCTTACATGTTTCCATATCTACTTCCAAGGTATGCCTATTTTCATGCACATATTCCAAGCATATTTCAAGAACACAAATAAAGTGACTACATCCATAATAAACCAAGGTTGAGTTTCAATAGAGAATTCAAAATAAATCCAGGATATTGCTACAAAATGAAACTAAATCTGAATGAATATTAATTCCCTCTTATTAACTCAAATGATATTGACAGCTATTGTTAAAAGTAAAAAGGTGAGCAACTACCAAGTAATCTTGCATTGTCACACACAGACATAATTCTTTGTGCAAAAACAAATATTGAAAGAGAATACAAGCAGCTGTGTTCTTTGATTGGGTTTCATTTACTTTTCAAAGAGAAAAATGTTTTCTGATTACCACAGTTTCAGTTAGCCCAGAACTTTTAGACATAAATAAAGATGCATGATGGCCCAAGTGAACCTTGGCGACGTTCTGCAGGCTATGTACGATAATTGTAAATATTCCGCTTCTGAATTACTCTCACTGCAGCACGTAATTTGCCCTTAAGCAATGTACTTATAAATCAACTTAATGATCTACAGATTTCACCATGTTCTGAAGAATCTGGGGTACCAAGCAGGTATAGCATCTTAAAGCCAATGAAGGTTTATCACCATGTCGCCATGGCTGGAAGTGAGGCGGGGTGGGGGGGGGGGGCAATTCCAAGCCAGGCTGAAACATAGAGGGATGAGGCCCCCCTCTACCCAGCCCCTTGTTAGCAAATGTGCAGTCGCTGGAGAACAAAATTGAGAACCTCAGGGCAAGATGCTTTATCACAGAGAAATGAGAGATTATTGTGTCCTATGTCTGAGTAAGACATAGCTTTCTTCTAGCACACCAGACACTGCAATCAAGCTGGAAGGCTTCTCGATTTACCGAACTACTGGTTTGGAAAAGGACGTGTGTTTCACGAAAATTCTCGGTGCTCCGATGCTGACATTTTGTCGAGCTCATGTTTTCTGACCTCGAACACCTAATGGTCAAATATTGTCTGTTCTACTTACCTTGGGAGATCTCCAGAGCCCTGACTGCAGTTTACATACCACCAGTGGCTGACTAAAATCAAGAGCTTGAGAAAATGCATGATGCCGTCTCCAAACAAGAAACAATTCATCCTGACACATTTCAAATCTTAGTTGGAGACTTCAGCCAGGCTTGTTTGAAGAATCCCCTGCCCAATTTCCATCAGCATATAAGTTGTAGCACCAGAGATCCCAAAACACTAGACCACTGTTATACCAAGATAAGGAATGCCTACTGTTCCATGCCCAGACCACATTTTGTTCAATCAGATCACTTGGCTGTCTTTCTCCTACCTGCATACAGGCAGAGGCTAAAGAGCAAAGCTCCAGAGAGCAAGACAACAAAGAGGGAGGCAGAGGAGCAGCAACAGGATTGCATCAAGTCAGTGGACTGGGCCACGTTCAAGGACTCATCTGTAGACCTGAATGAATACACCACCGTGGTCATGACTTTATTAAAACAATTGGAAACAGATCTCACAGGCAAAGTGGCAATTCTGGACTAAACTCTCACATCCCCTGATGTATCTATGATTTATGTCTCTGAAGCCGAGGTACAAGCAGCGTTCAAGGGGGTGAATCCACAAAAAGCACTAAACACCTGTGCTGTTCGGCTGTTTGGAGTGTTCCTGAGATCTTTAACTCTCACTTTGGCAGTCTGAGGTAGCCACCTGCTTCAAAGCGGTGCATAAGAAGAACGTGTAACCTGCCTCAACGGCTATCGTCCAGTAGTACTTGCAGTACATCCACAGTGATGAAGTGTTTTGAAAGGCCGGTAATGAAACATGTCAACTCCTGTGTGAGTGGCAACTTGGATCTGTTCCAATTTGTCCACCAGAGCAATCGATCCACAGCAAAGGTGCGTATATTAGGATGCTCTTTATAGACTACAGCTCAGCATTCAATACCATCACCCCCTCAAAAGTAATCAATAAGCTCTAAGACCTTGGCCTTAATGCCCCCTTATGCAATTGGATCCTTGATTTCCTTACTTGCAGACCCCAGTCAGTTTGGATTGACAACAATATCTCCTCCATGATCTCCATCAGCACAGGTGTACCACAAGGCAGTGTGCTTAGTCCCATGCTCTACTCGCTCGACACTTATGACTGGGCGGCTAAACACAGCTCCAATACCATATTTAAGTTTGCTGACAACACCATTGTCATAGGCCAAATCAAGGGCGGTGATGAATCAGTGTACAAGAGGGAGATTGAAAACCTGGCTGACTGGTGCCAGAACAACTCAATATCAGCAAGACCAAGCAGCTGATTATTGACTTCAGGAGAAGGAAACCAGAGATCCACGAGCCAGTCCTCACTGGTGGTTCAGAGGGGGAGGAATCCAGCAAACTTAAATTCCTCAATGTTGTTATTTCAGAGGATCTGTCCTGGGCCCAGTAAACAAGTGTAATTACAAAGAAAGCATGGCAGTGCTTCTGCTCCAGGTCCCCAACCTGTTCTGCACTGCAGACCGGTTTACTATTGACAATATTCTTGCGGACCAGCCAACCCCGGGGGGGGGGGGGGGTAGGGTTGCCAAGAGTAGCAGTCAAATATGTTGTTTACCCCGAGAAAGACTACAATGAACATGAAGCCTTGCGCGGGCACCAGTGTGCACATGCGTATACGTGCCAATTTTTTCCTACAAATCGTTTTTGGCTATTCTGTTCGGGGGGGGGCGGGGTGTTAATCATGACCAGAATATAGGTGATAAGTGGCTAATACACTCAATTTCATTTCTAAAAGGGTTTATTTAACGAATTTAATATTAAACACACAGCGCATATTTTCCTCGCATGAATATAGTGATAAGTCAATTATTGGGGAGGACAGGGGAGCTTGAAGTAAGTGTTGAACGAACTTCCAGTAGAAGTGGTAGAGGCAGGTTCGATATTATCATTTAAAGAAAAATTGGATAGGTATATGGACAGGAAAGGAATGGAGGGTTATGGGGTGAGTGCAGGTCAGTGGGACTTGGTAAGAGTAGCGTTCAGCACGGACTAGAAGGGCAGAGATGGCCTGTTTCCGTGCTGTAATTGTTATATGGTTATACAAGTCACTTATAAGTCAATAGCATCATAACATTTTAAGTAACGTTTGGATATTAAACAAATGGCACATATTTTCCCCGTATGAACATATAAAATCACTGCAACATACCAATATCGCTGAATCAGTGGGAGCCCTGGGCTTGTTTCCCTGCAACAAGACGGTCCTATCGAGAGGTGATGGGGGACAGCGATACTCGAAGGGGGTTCCTTATGTCTAGCCTATTCCTCAATTTAGTTTTCGTTGCATTCATTGCAGAGATATGTTGGAAATGGAAGCAACGTTTTCAGTGCTTTTGTGGCTATCTCAGGATACTTAGCCTTGACTTTGATCTGGAATGCCGGCAGAGATGTTATGTCAAACATACTTTTCAGCCCACCGTCATTTGCAAGGTCGAGGAGTTGATATCCTTCCTGCGCTGACATGGATGACGTGCGGGTAATGACCTCACATGCATAATGGCTCAACAGTGGGCATGACAGGGAACGAGGAAAGGTTTCCTCGCGGCCCGGTGGTTGGGGACCACTGTTCTACTCCCTTAGGAGTATGCGAAGATTCGGCATAACATCTACAACTTTGACAAACTTCTATAGATGTGTAGTGGAGAGTCATTGCAGCCTGGTATGGAAATAGCAATGCCCTTGCAAGGAAAATCCTACAAAAAGTAGCGGATGTGGCCCAGTCCATCACGGCTAAAGTTCTCCCCACCATTGAGCACACCTACATGAAATGCTGTCACAAGAAAGCAGCCTCCATCACCAGGGACCACCCTCACCCGGGACATGATCTCTTCTCACTGTTGCCATCAGAGAAAAAAAGGTAGGGGGGCCTCAGGACTCACACCACCAGGTTCAGAAACAGTTAGTACCCCTCAACCACCAGGCTATTGAACCAGTGGGGGTAAGTTCACTCATCTTTACTTGCCCCATTACTGGAATGTTCTCACAACCTACGGACTCTTCACCTCATGTTCTCGATATCTATTGCTTATTTAAGAACTATTACTTCTGTCTTTTTTGTATTTGCACAGGGTGTTGTCTTTTGACCACTGGTTGAACACCCAAGTTGGTGCAGTCCTTCATTGATTCCGTTACAGTTATTATTTTATTACGGATGTATTAAGTATGGCTGCATGAAAATGAATCTCAGGTTTGTCTATGGTGACATATATGTACTTTCATAATAAATTTACTTTGAACTTTGAAAAAACTAAGTCCCCAACTCCATCAAATGCTACACAGCTTCAATCACCCTCATTTTCCAATCTACTGGACTTTTGCTACTTAATTTAAACAACTGTCAAGCTACCATTGAAGAGGGATGAAGGGAAAGTCAAAGAACAGAAATAATTAGATTTCCTTGACAAAATGCACCAATTCTGTTGGGCACAAAGGATTAGGATCTCCAAAAAAAAACAAGTTTTGTTAGTTGAGTCAAAAAATACACTGAGAAATGCAAAGGAGATTCAAAAGAAGCCATGCCTGAACATAGTGTGTAATTAATGACTGATCAGAGTTAACATCTGGACATAAGCTGTAACTAGCTGTTAACAACAAAGAAACACTCGGTACTGATTACATAGGCTCTGCTCCTCATAACCTAGCAGCACATCAGTAGATATGCAGCAGAGTTCTGTGAAATAACTAGAAAAAAAATACTGAATTTCATTTTCTGATTTGCAGCAACTTACAGGAAAGACCAAGGGAGTGAGTTGGAGCACTACCTTCTACATGTTTTGCCAGCCAACGCCACGTCTGAAGTACTCACAGCAATTAAGGTGCACTTTACAGGTTTCAAATATATACTGAAAATCCTAAAACGCATAACAGAACTAAGCAAGGAGTTACCTCTCAAATTTAGAGTTGACATCAAAGTGTTCGATATTCAACATAAGGTTTAGATTGGCTCCATCGGTAACACTGCTTTTTGTTGAAGTATAAATGCTCAGCTAAAATACAATTTCAAGACCATTAGCAAACCTTACAAAAACAAGTATACAGTACTATTATTCCTTAAAGACTTCAAAGTTGTGTATGCTCCTGAAAAAAACTTTAATTTTAACAGAATTTCAATTAGTTTTAGAAGCAATGCAACATTTTATACACAGTGCAAACACAGAACGACATAACTCCCAGTGACAGAAAAATTAAAACAGTTTTAATCCCTGCCATCACCTCAGATAACAAAACCATACAATTTTAATTCTACCCCAAATTATTAAATATTGGATACTGTCAGTTATAAATGTACTGCCTATCAAGTTTTGGATTAAAGTTTGGCCTAGCTATCCAGCAGCCTGTCAATCTCGAGATATGAACTTAAAGGCAGCAGGGGAAATTAAATTGTGAATGAAGAAAAACTGAAACATCTGATCTCCTAGCATTCTTTAAGGACGATCTCTCTGTCTACAATGAATGAGCAAAGTATATAACTGGATTTTTAAAAGAAATTTGGCAAGGTAACATACAAAAACCAAGTGATCACAAGAACCAGTTAAAGAGAAGAAGGGGGATAAATCAAGTTTTTTTAAGTGACAGGCTATTATTACTGGGTGGAACAAAGATCAGCTCTATGTGCTCTGCCACTTATAATATCTACTAATGCATCGGACGTTTTAAAAAAAAACTGTGATCAAGTTTGCTGGCAGTAACAAACAAGAAAAAATCTGCAGATGCTGGAAATCCAAGTAACACACACAAAATGCTGGAGGAACTCAGCAGGCCAGGCAGGATCAACTGCTGAGTTCCTCCAGCACTTTGTGTGTGTTACTTGCTGACAGTAAGAAAGCTAGGTGGGAAAAATGAATGCTTACAATAAAGGAATTTGGACATATTACGTGAGAGGGCAAGGCAGCAGCAGATATAGTAAAACATCGGGCATGTGTGAGATCATTCACTATTAAGGAAAAATAAATACTAAAAGAACATTTTCTTGGCATTAAGAACTAAATCATCCTGTGGGGAAAACATGGCCTCACAAAATAAGATTGATCCAAAGACACAGCATGGAATTCAGCAGAGGAATAGTATGATAGTCTTTACTGCAGAGACACTGGATTAAAAAATAAAATCTTTCTACAAACACAGGGCTTTAGTGAGACCATTCAAGAATGCTGTGTGCAATTTTTGCTTTCTAGCTAAAGAAAGATATGTCTGGAGGCAGTACAACATAAATTCAGTAGAGTGATCCCGACGATGAGGGTATGTCCTGTGAGAAGACTGAGTAATAAAGGCTTTTGCTCAATTGGAATTCAGATGTAATATACAAGGTAGATAGTTTGCCTTTTAGGGGTTGAGGTGAGAGAGGATAATGTTGCTTTGACATTGAAATAAAAAGGAATATGGGGATGAGACAGAAAGACCATCATTGAAAGAAAAGTTAGCTCAACCAACTACAGTGCTTCCATTATTGTGTCATGTTCCTATGGCCCAATCAAATTTCTCCTACTTAAAAAACATTTCTTGTTTGTAATTGTTACATCTTGCAGTTCTGATGTTTTTTTTAAATATTTGATTTGAAATGCTCGATTCTTCGAAAAAAGAAACTTGCTGTTTGGAAAGTTTGTTTGAAGTCTCCTGTTTTGACAAAACTGGCCAAGATTCCCATCATAAAGCTGCAGCTGTTATGATCTTTAAATACTGTACCATGAGTTCACACTAGTTGTAGAATCTTTCATAGTAGACGCTCTGGTTCTTTTCACCAAGTGGCACCTGCAGCTCCAACTGAGACAAGTGCAAGAAACAGACTTTAGTCAAAGCCTCTTCCTCAAACATCGAATCACTGCTCCAGACTTTCTTCAATATTTGAAGTCACCCAGCAGCAGGAAAATAGTCAAAAATTTAACTAGTTGGTTGAAAAGGTATTTTACTAGATTGGAAAAGTGATCCTACCTGATTTTCTTCCTCACAAATGACGGATTAGTAAACTTAGCAACAAGTGACCGCGAATATAAGTACAGTATAGCAGTCAGCACAAGCTCCTCGGGGCAAAACAGTTGACACCAAACGGGAGTTGATACCGTCCCTCGCTATTTCAGTCAACTTGATGGCTAATTTTCCAACCATATGCTGCAAACAAAACTACTTGTTTTTTTTAACCACAATCCATTTGCACCCTAACTGAAGGAACACGTACAATTCATAATAAAGGCTTCTGGTCGATTGGTGAATGTGGCAAGAAGATCGATGTGGATGGGAAAGGAGAGACACTGACCTGTATTCTAGGGTTCCCAGCTAGATATGGCTTAATGCAGTTCTGTGCCTTGGGACTGGAGCAGGGTTTAGTGTAAACTATGCCATACATCACCCAGCATGTGTGCAACACGTAGGCGACGAAAGCCACCACGATTAAGGTGGTGAAGGAGCTCGCCTTGAACCCAAACATACCGCCGCAGCTCAGGCCGACAGCGACTGCTACAACATATTACAGCGGCACGGACGCGGGTACAGACACACAGAGCGGGTCGGGGCTCCGAGCCGCACCGACGATGATCAGCGACCGGTCCCCATCGCTGCCTCGGGGAACCTTTCCGCCTGGATGTGACATCAGCAGCCGCCGGAAATACCGCGTGGCGAGAGGGATCGTTACATTCAAATCCCAGCACGTGGGCCGCTCCTCCGTTGTGCATTCTGGGTATTGTAGTTCCCTCATCCCCCGATATACTCTCCTATTCCATTGTCCCTCACTATTCTCTTTCTCAATCGCTATGTGGAATAAACAAGCTCTGTAGTGTTGTGGGGCCATTATATAATTGTATTCTTCTTAAGCCGTTGCTGGTGCCCATGGATGATTTGTTTCCGCTCCAGTTTGGTGGCTTCTGAGATGATTGGAAAATCTGATCTGGGACCTACTGTCATTGGCACATATATGGCAAGATGAAATGTTTGACGTGGTGGTAGTTTGGGAATGGCATGCTCTTTCTATCGTTTTCAATGTCTGCTGCATGATCTTAATGAATAGATTGATGGTTCTCAAGGCAACCCCAGTGGGCATCTAAACATTAGTCATGGGTTAGGCATTCCCAGACAGATGTTACACTTCTTCAAGGAGGTTTGAGAACATCCAGCTGGTAACCTCTCACTGTGGCCAAACTCAAGAGTTGTTTGACTGTTTCTTTTCTGATATTGGGCATTGTCCATGATTTGGCATGCTTTGCAGAGACAAATGAGTCTTGTTGGGGCCTTAATGATGGGGGAGTTGACTTGGGAGACAACATAGACGTTGATTTGATTTTCCTGACAGTGGATTGAGGATTTTACAGTTAGTATTAGCCACACTTCTCCACTGTTCCAAAGTGTCTGCCATATGTCAGAAACAAGCAGGAGAAGTGGGATCATGGCTGTCCCAGAACCAGGAGCTACATGTCAGGTTTTGATAATCATTTTTTCCCTCACACAACCAAAGGCTTTGCCAACTGAAGGCCATGGTGAACTTCTTCAATGCCTGCCTTTGTTGAGAGGTGGCTTCCAAGATACGGGAAGCAGTAAGTAGTCCAAGCTTTCTGGCCCTTCACTGTGGGAAGGTGGTAATCTCCAGGGACAGATTGTCAGACTACCTTTGTTCCTCAGACTCTGAGACCCGTTTTCTTCTATAATTTAGTGAACAGGCCAACAATGACTTAGAGCTCACACATATTGAAAGCATCATTACTGAACATTGAGTGCTTAGCCTGAAAATAAAACCCAGATGTGAGAGTTCAGAGTGTAAGAGACAAAACTCCAGCTATGGTGAAAAGTCCTACTTTCTCCTCTTCTTCCCTGCTCCATCCCTTATACTGTCCTCTTCCTCCAGTCTATCTTTGCACTCTGAGACTCATCTGCTATCCAGATTCCAACTCTGTCCCATTCAACATCCCTTCCCCTCAACTGCCAACAATATCCTCTCTCCTTTCAACTCCCCCCCCCCGTTTTTATTTAACTTCCGGCTCCCTATCTCTTATCTACTCCCCACTTCCTATCGCCTATCCTTCCATATTGCTATCTTCCATCCAGTTCCTTCGATCTCTCCCGGTCGCCCCGCCCTCAGATCATCAACAATCATAGCCACAGAGCACCGAGACAGGCTCACTGGCCCAGCAACGCAAAACGCTGGAAGAACTCCGCAGGTCAGGCAGCATCTACGGAAAAGAGTAAACAGTTGACGTCTCGGGCCGAGACCCGTCTTCAGGCGACACGGCAGCGCAGTGGTTAGCGCAACGCTTGACCGTACCAGTGAAGTAGGTTAAGTTCCCGCCGCTGCCTGTAATGAGTTTGTACATTCTCCCCGTGAACGCGCGGATTTCCTCTGGTTTCCTCGTACCGTCCAAAGGCGTGCCAGTTGGTAGGTGAATGAGTCATTGTAAATTGCCCTGTGATTAGGCCAGGATTAGATTGGGGCATTGCTGGATGCTGTAGCTCGAAGAACCAGAAAGCCCACTCCGTGCAATGTGACAGTAAGCAGATACATTTCCACTATCCGCAGATTTCCCCGTCATTGGCCCACCATGTCTTGCCGCCTTTCTATCCACCTACACCAACTCCATGCAGCCACGTCGTTTTCTCCTTCACCCTGACAACGCCTCTTCACAATGTCCGGTCCACTGAAGATCACCCCACTCCCCTCGCTTCACCTCCAGCCGGATTCTGTCGCGCATTTCTTGGTTGGTTCCTGGTTCACCCTACCCGGCCCATCACCCTTTTAATTCGGTTTGCGCTGCACACCTGTACGTGCTCTATCTCCCATCCTGTCAGGCTAGGTGAAAGCTCCGTTTCATCCTGCTCGTTTTGCGCTTCTCCCTTGTCAGACTCTTCCTGCTTCCTCTTATCCGGTGAGCTGGCGTGTCACTCTGCGCTCTTTACTGTACATTCCTCGCATCACCAGTCGCCCCTTTCTCACTGCTGCTTCCTGCGACCGATTACTGTTTTAAGTTTATTGGGTCGTTGCTCTTTAACTAAAGCGTTTCTGCTCCTGGTCCATCCTACGGGGATGTCTTCTTCCTTTCAGATTCGCTTGAGCTGTGCTGTTCATTTCAGGTCCACGTTTTACCTTCAGATCCACATGCAGTCCGCCTGATCCACTGCTGCTACCTGTGTGCGCTACACACGGCTCGCCCGCCCGTCTCGACCTGGTAAGTCATCTTGGACATCCGCACATTGCCCGGTTTATTTCCAGTCACTCTGCGCTCCATGCTTGTTCTCTGCAGCCGATGACGCTTGCCGTATCGCTCCGGCCATCCCTGCTGCTAGTTCATTCCACACGACCCGCTAGGACATCACTCAGGTCAGTTTTCAGCTCCTGTGAGGTCGGCTTGTGTTCCTCCCTGCCTTCTCACCTTTCACTTCTGCAGCAGCTCTACCTCCCTGTCAGTTTTGCCCGAGCTCCAGACTGCTGGGTCTGCATCCATCCCGCCACCTCTGCACTTCTCCCGGTCGCCCGCTATCCCGTGCCGTACACGGATCGCCTCCTGTTACCCTGCGGCTCATTGCTTTTGCACGTTTGTTAATTATTGTCTCGCTTTCAGATCTGTATGTTCTCCTCTCCAGTTCCATGTCTTTCCACTAGGCGGCACCATTGTATTTTCTATTCCCAGCGCAAATCTTGGTTCACTGGGCAAACCCAATAGAACATTAAAATACACAAAGATCAGCCGCTGTAATTTAGTACTGTTTTTCGGCTCATTCGTATCACAGTGATGAGTTCTTGCAAATAGTCATAGAGTCATGTTTAATGTTCAATGGCTTTGTTGGTTACACACCTTTGGATCTGAATCACAGTAAAGGAGGAATTCCATTGTTATCAGTCTAGGACTAAGGTGCAGTATCTAAAAGCGACGCAGTTCAGGTTCACGGGCCTAAATTTGCAGTGCCAATAATAAAGGAATGCAATGCTCTGACAGAAATGACAAATTTGTCATTTTAAATTACATAACCTAGAACATAGACTAGTACAGCACAGTACAGGCCCTTCGGCCCACAATGTTGTGCCGACCCTTAAACCCTGCCTCCCAGATACCCCCCCCACCTTAAATTCCTCCATATACCTGTCTAGTAATCTCTTAAATTTCACTAGTGTATCTGCCTCCACCACTGACTCAGGCAGTGCATTCCACATACCAACCACTCTGAATAAAAAACCTTCCTCTAATATCCCCCTTGAACTTCCTACCCCTTACCTTAAAGCCATGTCCTCTTGTACTGAACAGTGGTGCCCTCGGGAAGAGGTGCTGGCTGTCCACTCTATCTATTCCTCTTAGTGTCTTGTATACCTCTATTGAAAGGCCTATATAGAGTGGGCATAGAGGAATGTTTCCTATAGTGGGCGACGGTAGAACCAGAGGGCACGGTCTCAGAATACAAGGACACCCCTTTAGAATGGAAATGAGGAGGAATTTCTTTAGTCATAGGGTGGTGAATCACAGATAGCTGTGGAGGCCAAATAATTGGGAATATTTAACATGGAGGTTGAGGGGTTCTTGATTAGTAAGTGTGCCAAATGTTACCTGAAGTAAGAACGGAGTTGAGATGGATGATAAATCGGCCATAATCAAATGGCAGAGCAGACTCAATGGGATGAATGGCCCAATTCTACTCCTGTGCCTAATGGTCATGGTATTCAGAACAAGATTTCCTGTTTCTGCCAATATTCATTCCTGGACAATGTATTTCTGGGGACATTTTAATCTAGTTCTTCCATAGTTTTCAGAAAGGGAGAAAGGCAGGATAGAGCACAAGTGGACTTGATAAGAGGACAGCAGAGTGGAACTCAAACACAAAGATCCTCACCATCCAGGCCAAGCACTTTTCTCGCTGCTGGCATCAGGTAGAAGGTACAAATGCCTCAGCACTGGCACGACCAGATTCAAGCACAGTTACTACCCCTCAACCAACAGTCTCTTGTACAAAATGGGACTACCACCCTCGTTCTACCTCTGTTGTTCCCACAACTGATGATCCCACTTTAAGGACTCTCTGTCTTGTTATTTCATGCTCTTGTTCTTTATTGCTAATTATTTATATTTGCATTTGCACAGCTTGTTGTTCATTGATCCTGTTTACAGTTACTGTTCTATAGATTTGCTGAATATACTGGCAAAAAGAGAATCTCAGAGTTGTATGTGGGGACATACATGTACTCTGATATTAAATTTCACTTTGAACTTTAAACAAGAGATTATGCAGATAATGCACAATCTCTTGTTATATCAGAGATGTCCTCTTTGTTCAAAGAACAGGGTTTCCCTTCCTCCACTATTGATGCTCCCCTCACCCACATATCCTTGAACATCCATGCTCACCCCATCTTCTTGCCACCTTAACAGCGATAGAGTTCCTCTTGTCGTAACCTACCACCCCATGAGCCTCCCCAATCAACACATCATTCTCTGCAACTACCACCTATCACCAAACACATCCTTACCTCCTCCTGACTCTCTGCATTCTACAGGGATCACTCCCTCCATTATTCCCTTGACCATTCACCCTTCCCACTAATCCCCCTCCCGGCACTTATCCCTGCAACCGGAAAGTGCTACACCTCCTCCCTCACCTCTATTCAGAGCCCCAGACAGCTCTTCGAGTGAGGCAACGCTTCACCTGCGGACCTACTGGGGTCGTCTATCGTATCCGGTGCTCCCAATGTGGCCTCTCCTACATTGGTGAGACCATTGTAAAATGGGGGAAATGCTTCGTCAAGCACCTTTCTTCATTCGCCAAAAGCAGAGCTTCCCAGTGGCTAAATATTTTTAATTCCAATTCCCATTCCCATTCTGACATGTGCTTATCAATGGCTTCCTCTTGTGCCACAATGAGGCCATCATCACGAGCAACACTTTATATTCCACCTGGGTAGCCTCCAACTTAATGGAATGAATATCAATTCCTTCTTCAGTTAAAAAAGTCCTTTCCCTCCCCTCTTCTTCTATTCCCACTCTGGTCTCTTACCTCTTCTCACCTGCCTATCACCTCCCTCCGGTGCCCCTCGTCCTTCCTTTTCTCTCACCGTTCACTCTCCTGTCCTTTCGGATTCCTTCCTCTCCAGCCCTTTTCCTTTCCCACCCACCTGGCTTCACCTATCACCTTCCAGCAATCCTCATTCCCTCCCCCCCCACCTTTTTATTTTGGTCTCTTGCCCCTTCCTTTCCAGTCCTGAAGAAGGGTCTCAGCCTAAGATGTCGACTGTTTATTCATTTCTATGGATGCTGCCTGACCTGACGAGTTCCTCCAGCATTTTGCGTGTGTTGCTTTGAATTTCAGCGTCTGCAGAACCTAAACACGAGAAATTCTGCATTTTGTGCATGTTATTGAGGGTGTAACTCAAGCTGACCTAAAAGAGAGAGAGTTTCGCGGACCATGTGGAACCAGGACTGGACAGAGCGAAAGGACCGATACAACAGAGACAGCAGAGACCCATACAATTTGGCACCAGCAGCCTCGCAGGAGCTGCCAGTCAGTATTAACTCCGCGAGGGACCTTAGGGACTCCAGCTTCGGATTTTTCCTTTTCCAGAAGTCTCCCCCAAGAGTGGATATAAAGACAAGGTAGCAGAGGTTGAGATTAGAGTTTTCCTTCTCCCAGATGAGCTGGCAATCATGGCTGACTAGCACCATTTCCCCGAAGCGACTAATTTTAAGGTGCCAGTAACTCACCTTTGCCCCTTCTCCTGTCAGTAGAAATAGATCAGCCAGGCTTAGTAGCTAATCCACACCTAAGGGCAGGAGTTGGTCTTGGTTGCCAAAGGATATCCGAGGCACACGCGGTTGGGAGCATTTACTAGGTAATGGGAGTTTATCTCCACTTTCACCTGGGCCATAACAACCTTAGGAACCATAGTGTACATACATTGATAATAAATGTACTTTGAACTTTGAAGCGGCTGACAAGGCAGAGCGAGGGGCACATGGTCAGTTAGTGACCACGGGAAGCACCGATGCATCAAGATGAAACCAAGCTGATTGGATACGGGCCTGGGCCGGCAGTATAGAGGTCAGGCGAGTCTGTAAGACCCGGCAGTATAGAGATCAGGCCAGTCTGTAAGACCCGGCAGTATAGAGATCAGGCGAGTCTGTAAGACCCGGCCGGCAGTACAGAGATCAGGCGAGTCTGTAAGACCCGGCAGTATAGAGATCAGGCGAGTCTGTAAGACCCGGCAGTATAGAGATCAGACGAGTCTGTAAGACCCGGCCGGCAGTACAGAGATCAGGCGAGTCTGTAAGACCCGGCAGTATAGAGATCAGGCGAGTCTGTAAGACCCGGCCAGCAGTACAGAGATCAGGCGAGTCTGTAAGACCCGGCAGTATAGAGATCAGGCGAGTCTGTAAGACCCGGCCGGCAGTACAGAGATCAGGCGAGTCTGTAAGACCCGGCAGTATAGAGATCAGGCGAGTCTGTAAGACCCAGCCGACAGTACAGAGATAAGGCGAGTCAGTAAGGGAGCTTGAGCAGACTTTAAAGGGTGAAGGCCCAGCAGACGTGGAGGGTGATCCAGGGGCAGCGATGGGCAGAGTGAAAGGGCAAATAACCCAAAAGTGTACATGTGCAATCGGTCGCCGGGCACCGCATGAAGAGGTGGGCGATTGGAAATGAACTGGGCAATGGCAGAGTGTGAAGGGTTACGAACCAGCGGTACATGTCGGGAGAAACGTAAAGAGGCGAGAAGGCAGAGCGAACCCTGTGTCGGGCACAGAGGCAGCGAGCTAGCGAAAGAAGTACAGCGGCAGCCGGATGAAAAGTAACGGATCGGGCTGACCTGATGTGAACCCGGCAGCGTAGAGCTCAGGCAGACCTGAACGGAAGACAGCACGGCGGTGTGCAAGCCGACCAAAGAGGGTAGTTAGTCTAGCGGACAGAGAAGGGTGAACCTGGCTCAGGGAGAGACAGGGCAAAAGGGGCAATTAACCAATAAAAGTGCGAGAGTAATCGGCCGAAGAGTGCAGCAGGGAGAGCAGGCGTTTGGAAACACGGGGTTAATGGGCAGCCAGGAAAAGTGCAGAAGGCGCTGGATAAAATGGTGTGGGTCTAGCCGGTAGTCCCCTCCATTGGCGGAGGGAACGGCCCACCCCCCGCTCTGCCTCATCGGGTGTTGGCGCAGCGCTGGTGTGTGGAGCCGTTCAGCCGGAGCTGCTCGTCGGTCACGGGCCCTCCCGGAATTTTATCTGAGTGCCGGTTCCGCACAATCTGAGCCACCTCGCGTCGCCCCATTCAGAGATGCAGGTAGGTTGTGCGTGTACGGTGCTTCCGCTCCACGCCCTCCACTTCCTAGCCCTCACTTGTGAGTGAGAGGGGTCGCAAGTGGGAAGTCCCTTTATGAGGGAGCCCATCCAATGTACGTCGGGGGAGCTGGAGTGAAGGCTGCCACATGAAGCTGTGCATTGTAACAAATGCATTAGTTTGAACGGGGATCGCCCAGCCGTGCGGACTGGACGGGACCGTATTCCATATGTACATGGAATGTGCGAGGCTGCAAGAGGAAATGCGAGTGTACCCGTCAGGAAGTCGGGAGGGTGGATACCTGTCACCTGGGACTAACCTTAGACCTTATTATGTCCTGGAAAACCATGTAGGGCGAACCTGAAACATGGATAGACAGAGAGTTGCCGGCAACTCACCTACATAAGAGTAGTCGGCTGCTGGATGCAACATGGAGAACAAAGTTATCAGGGCAGTCATCCTTCAAGGGGAAGTCGGAATGGGGAGAGGATGAATCCCGGTTCTTTATTTTGTGGGCAGACATCACACGCTAAGGCATATTCCTGGACATCTTTAGTCATGCCCGGCCACCAGTAACGTCTCTTGACGAACTCTCAAGTGTGAGCTCATCACCCCGCCCCGGATGTCCAGCCAGATTCGAAGCGAGTCCCCAGGTGAGATATTCCGAACGAACAGGTTCGGGAATAAAGATACATCCGAGAGGACCATTACCCGGGTCTGTCCCATGTTGCTCTGGGGCTCGGCGCACTATCAAGTCTACTTCCAGCGGATAGGCGCCATCGCTTCAGAACTGGTAATTATAGTTGAAGAGTTGTCTGTAATGGGACGGGTTGATCCGTCCCAAAAGACCCAAAGAATCCAGCGTCAACAACACAAACAACAGGAATTCAGCAGATGCTGGAAATTCAAGCAACACACATCAAAGTTGCTGGTGAACGCAGCAGGCCAGGCAGCATCTGTAGGAAGAGGTACAGTCGACGTTTCAGGCCGAGACCCTTCGTCAGGACTAACTGAAGGAAGAGTTAGTAAGAGATTTGAAAATTGGAGGGGGAGAGGGAGATCCAAAATGATAGGAGAAGACAGGAGGGGGAAGGATGGAGGCAACAACACATTCTCTTCCCCTGTAGGTGCTTTGAATTGTCGAGAGAGGGCGCTGCGCAGCAAGAAATAAGGAATTTGAATCTATTAAAATAGGAACTAACCTGCCTGCCTTCGATTCAGCCTTTTTTGTGGTCGGTCCATACCACAAACAGATGTTTGGACCCCCTCAGCCAGTGCCCCCGCCCCTCCAGTGCCAGTCAATTCCTGATTCCCAATGTCATAGTTTGCCAGGGATGCAGATTGAGGTCCGAGGCAGGTCATTGGGACAAAATGGCCCCACGTCCAACGCGGCGACCTCCGCCACTAAAGATAAGTACGGATTTCGTGGGACTAGGGGAGGTGCAGATGTGAACCTTTGTTCTAACTCCTGAAAAGCCGCCTCGGCCGCTGGGTCCATTTCTTGGTCAGTTGGTGAGCTGCATCACCACTGAATTGAAATTGCGGACGAACAGCCTGAAAAAGTTGGCAAAACCTAATAAAAGACTAACAACACACATCAAAGTTGCTGGTGAACGCAGCAACTTCGTCAGGGTCTCGGCCCGAAATGTCGACTGTACCTCTTCCTATAGATGCTGCCTGGCCTGCTGCGTTCACCAGCAACTTTGATGTGTGTTGCTTGAATTTCCAGCATCTGCAGAATCCCTCGTGTTTGCACTAAAAAAAAGACTACAGGATTTGTTTCACACAGGTTGGTTGCGGCCGAATCCGGATTGCCTGGGTCTAATCGGGGTCTATTTGAAGGCTGCCTTTAGATGTAACAAACCCATGGAAGTAAACTGTGGGCACATGGAATCTGCTCTTCTTGAGCTGAAGGAAAAGTTGATTATCGAGACGCTGTTGTCGAACCTGCTGGACAGCCTGGATGTGTTCCTGAGTGGACCAGGAGAAAATGAGTAGACAAAGCATTTTACAGAGCGTGTCATTTATGAAGGCTTGAAATGCCGCTGGAAAGGCATGACCCGGTAGTCATCGTGGCCCCTAGGTGTGTTGAATGCCGTTTTCCATTCGTCTCCTTCACAAATGCGGTTATAGGCGTTAATGAGGTTCACTTTTAGTAAATAATGTAGCTCCTTGGCCGTGTTCACGAGAGGGAGAGGTCAGCGGTTTTTAGCAGTGATCGCATTTAGCCCCTCACTTTGAACAGGCGGTTTGGTATGTTTTTGCACAGACTTTCGCAAGGTCAAATCTATAACCAAACCTGACTCCTATCCTCTTCCTCGGGTGCAAGGGTCAGCGATGTCTCGGAGAGGCTGCAGGGCATTCTGAAAGGGAAGGGTGAGCAGCCAGCTGTCATGGTGCATGTAGTTACTAACGATATAGGAAGAAAGCGGGATGAGGTCCGACAAGCTGAATTTAGGGAGCTAGGAGATAAATTAAAGAGTAGGACCTCAAAGGTAATCATCTCAGGATTATTACCAGTGCCGCGCGCTAGCCAGAGCTGGAATAGCAGGATGGCTAGAATGAATACGTGGCATGAGCAGTGGTGCAGGAGGGAGGGTTGGAACCGCTTCTGGGGGAGGTGAGACCAGTACTGTCCCGATGGTCTACATCTGGGCAGGGCCGGGATCAATGTCCTAGGGAGATTGTTTGCTAGTGCTGTTGGGGAGGTTTTAAACTAATATGGCAGGGAGATGGGAACCGACGCAGAAAAGAAGAGAGAAGTGGTGCAGAGACCAAAGCTAGAGTTAGTGAAGAAAAAAGTAAGAATAGAGTACATAAAAGTAAAAAGCAAAAATCGCATAGGTCACTAGATTCTAAAAGGACAATGAGTATAAGGGCACTTTATCTAAACGCTCGTAGTATTAGAAACAAAGTTAGAAAACTTGCAGCACAGATCAGTACCAAGGCATACGATTTAGTGGCCATTACAGAAACCTGGCTGCAAGGTGGAGATGACTGGGAATTAAATATCCAAGGGTATCAGGTAATACGGAAAGATAGGCTGGAAGGCAGAGGAGGTGGGGATTAGGGATGAGATCAGGGCGATTATGGGAGACTATATAAGATCTGCAGAGCAGAACGTTGAGTCCATCTGGGTAGAGATTAAGAATAGTAAAGGGAAAGAAAATCGCTGGTGGGAGTTGTCTATAGGCCGCCTAATAAAAATATTGTAGTGGCAGAGGCGATTACCCAAGAATTAACTGAGGCTTGTAAGAATGGAACAGCAGTTGTCATGGGGGATTTTAACTTCCACATAGATTGGGTGAATCAGGTTGGTCAAGGAAGTCTTGAGGAGGACTTCATCCATGATGGCTTTCTTGAGCAGCATGTTAGTGAACCTACAAGGAAAAATAGTATCTTAGATCTAGTCCTGTGCAATGAGGTGGGTAAGATTAACGATCTTGGAATCCTCTTGGAACGAGCGATTATAGTATGATTGAATTTCGCATTCAAATGGAGGATGAAATAGATCTAAAACTGGTGTTTTATGCTTGAACAAGGGAGACTACAATGGGATGAGGGAGGAGTTGACTAATGTGGATTGGGAGCACAGGCTATTTGGTAGGACAGTTGAGGAACAGTGGAATGCTTTCAAAGAGATTTTTCACAGTGCTCAACAAACGTATATTCCAGTCAAAAGTAAGGACAGTAAGTGTGGGGAGAGTCAGCCTTGGATAACTAAAGAAATAAAAGACAGTATCAAATTAAAAGCTCATGTGTACAAAGTCGCAAAGAGTAGTGGGAGACTGGAGGATTGGGAAAACTAAAAAGAAACAGAGGACAATTAAACAAGAAATAAGGAAAGGGAAGATAGAGTATGAAAGTAAATTAGCTCAAAATATGAAAACAGATAGCAAAAGTTTTTATGAATATATAGAGCAGAAAAGGGTGGCTAAAGTCAACATAGGTCCCTTGGAAGACGAGAAGGGGAAATTGATATTGGGTGATAAGGAAATGGCTGAGGCATTGAACGACTATTTTATGTCGGTCTTCACGGTGAAGGATACGTCTAATATGCCAAAGAAGGATGTTAAGAACAAAATGGGAGGTGAGGACCTCGATAAAATCACTGTCACTAAAGAGATAGTGATGAGCAAACTAGAGGGCCTGAAGGTAGAGAAGTCCCCTGGTCCAGATGGGATGCATCCCAGGGTGCTGAAGGAACTGGTGGAGGTTATAGTGGATGTGTTGGTAAGCATTTATAAAAATTCTCTGGACTCTGGGCAGGTCCCAGTGGATTGGAAGACAGCAAATGTCACGCCACTTTTTAAAAAAGGATGTGGGCAAAAGATGGGCAACTATAGACCAATTAGCTTAACATCTGTAGTCAGGAAAATGCTTGAAGCTGTCATTGAGAAAGAAATAGCGAAACATTTAGAAAGGAGGGGTTCCATTAGACAGACACAGCATAGATTCAGAAAGGGCAGGTCCTGTTTGACAGACTTACTGGAGCTCTTTGAGGACATAATGAGTGCAGTGGATAGAGGGGAACAGGTGAATGTTGTATACTTGGATTTCCAGAAGGTGTTCGATAAGGTGCCGCACAAGAGACTTATAAATAAGATAGGGATGCATGGAGTTGGAGGAAGTGTATTGGCATGGATAGTGGATTGGTTAACTAATAGAAGGCAGAGAGTTGGTATAAATGGGTGTTTCTCCGGTTGGCAGTCAGTGGTGAGTGGGGTGCCGCAGGGGTCAGTGCTGGGCCCACAGCTGTTTACCATTTACATTGATGATTTGGAAGAGGGGACTGAGTGTAGCGTCGCAAACTTTGCTGATGACACTAAACTGAGTGGAAAAGCAAATTGTACAGAGGATGTGGAGAGTCTGCAGAGGGATATAGATAGGTTAAGCAAGTGGGCCAAGGTCTGGCAGATGGAATACAACGTTGGTAAATGTGAGATCATCCACTTTGGAAGGAATAATAGAAGAGTGGATTATTATTTAAATGTTGAAAGATTGCAGCATGCTGTTGTGCAGGGGGACTTGGGGTGCTTGTTCATGAATCGCAAAAGGTTGGCTTGCAGGTACAACAGGTTATTAAGAAGGCAAACGGAATGTTGGCCTTCATTGCTAGAGGGATTGAATTCAAGAGCAGGGAGGTCATGCTGCAACTATACAGGGTACTGGTGAGGCCTCACGTGGAGTACTGTGTGCAGTTCTGGTCTCCATACTTGAGGAAGGGTATACTGACTTTGGAGGCAGTGCAGAGGAGGTTCACCAGGTTGATTCCAGGGATGAAGGGGTATCGCCTGGGACTATACTCTCTGGAATTCAGGAGAATGAGAGGGGATCTTATAGAAACATTCAAAATTTTGATAGATAAAATAGAAGTAGGAAAGTTGATTCCATTGGTAGATGAGACTAGAACTGGGGGACATTGCCTGAAGATTCAGGGGAGAAGATTTAGGACAGAGATGAGGAGAAACTGATTTTCCCAGAGAGTGGTGAATCTGTGGAATTCTCTGCCTAGGGAAGCAGTTGAGGCTTCTTCACTAAATATAGTTAAGAAACAGTTAGATAGGTTTTTACATAGTAAGGGAATTAAGGGTTATGGGGAAAAGGCAGGTAAATGCATCTGAGTTTACGGACAGATCAGCCATGATCTTATTCAATGGCGGGGCAGGCTCGATGGGCCGGATGGCCTACTCCTGCTCCTATTTCTTATGTTCTTATGTAGACGACCGTATTGACCAGGTTGGCTCCACGTCCTTTGTCACTAAATGAGATCACTTAAAGGACTATTGGCAAGTGCCATTAACCCAGCAAGCCCGTGAGATTTCTGCTTTTGTGACTCCTAATGCTTTTTGCCAGTACCACTCCTGCTCCTATTTCTTATGTTCTTATGTAGACGACCGTATTGACCAGGTTGGCTCCACGTCCTTTGTCACTAAATGAGATCACTTAAAGGACTATTGGCAAGTGCCATTAACCCAGCAAGCCCGTGAGATTTCTGCTTTTGTGACTCCTAATGCTTTTTGCCAGTACCAGGTCATGGCTTTTGGAATGAGGAATACAGCAGCAACTTTTCAGGGTCTGGTCAATAAGGTGCTGGAGGGAGTTGCAGGTTGTGATGCTTACCTTGATGATTTGGTAAATTACAGCTCTATCTGGTCTCAACATCAAGCCCAGGTAGAACAGGAGTTCAAGTGGCTTGTGGTTGCAAATTTGACCCTGAACCTCTCCAGGTATGAATTTGGGCAAACTATACTTACTGACCTGGGTAAAGTTGTAGGCTAGGGTCAAGTCTGCCCTACTGGGGCTAAAATAGAGCCTATTGTGAACTTTGCTGTGTCAGCATCCCAGAGAGATCTGAAACGGTTCCTCCGGATGGCAGGTTACTGTTGGAAATTTTTGCAGAACTTTTCCACTGTTCCTGCACCCTTAACTTTCCTGCTTAGTCCCAAGGTTCCTTATTTTTGGACGGAATTATGTCAGTGTGCCTTTGAGAATTTGAAGGCATTGCTGAGTAGTTCTCCTGTCTGAGCAGCTCCTGAGCTCAGTAGGGCCTTTAAGCTAGCTGTTGATGCTAATGATGTTGGTGTCAGAGCTGTGTTTCTCCAAGATAATTTGCAGGGTGTGAGCATCTGTGAAATCTGAGGTCTATCAGAAGCTCTACTCACAATAGAGGAGGAGGCCTTAGTCATTATTCTTGCCCTGAATCATTCTGATTTTTTTCCCCAATTTTCCACTCATTGTGTAATACAGACCATAGCCGTCTGGACTTTCTCCACAGCATGAGGAATTCTAACCAGTGTTTAATGTGCTGGAGTTTATTCCTGCGGGGTATGACCTGAAGCTTTGCCACATCTGTGGAAGGGACAATGTGCTAGCAGATGCCCTTTTGAAGTTGTAAGTGTATCTGACATCTGCTTGCATCCTATATCCTTTATTGAACAGACTGTATGCATTATTGGGTTAGCTATAGTTTGCCCCAGAGCAACCTCTTTAAGAGTGGTGATGTTATGTCCTGTACATTTCCTGGCCCGTGTTTCCTCTTTAACCTGTGTTGCAGTTCCTGGGGTGCCTGCAATTACCCTTCCATTACCGGAACCTGCTGGGGACTGCAGAAAAACAAGGCCATTCCCACTCCTACTCTCCCTATCTCCCATTCTGCAGCCAGCACTACCACAGCACACATCACTCTTTTTTCCTTTACCTTAACTTTAATTTAATAAATACCTTTTGTTTGTAATGCCTGTTATGTCTTGACTCCTTTGTGTTACCTCGCGAGCTGAAGTTGTAACATGCACTATAGCTCAATAAGTAAATAAAATTCAATTTCTAGACCTGTTGCTACCCCAGTGCAGAGGTACTATATTATTTTTCAATTCAGTTCATTGCATTTAATACATAAATATTCCTCTAAAATGTTACTTATGTTGCATAATCCTAGAAGGATTAGTCCACGAGGACCCAACTATTACGCTTGATGTTGGATGGCCTACTGTTATTTTTTTTCCATGTTCCTTGATGGTTCAAATCTTCACCTGATTCTCCCTATTAGATAAAGCAAGCTCCTGAGCCAGCTCTGGATCATATTAGAAACGTTTTCTGCAATTGGGAGAAAATATTGAAATATGATTTTTAGTAATTAACATGAAAATAAAAGAGAACATAAAAATGACAGGAAAATTCACGCACAGATGCAAGCCTGTTTATGTTGGGCCAAGTGTGGCAGGTTACCTAATCAGGATGTGGAACATCAGCTAGAACCTTCTTTCAAGGTTTGTGGACCAGCTGTGGGTTCATTCGATGTTCCCATAAGGAACTGAACAAATGTGGAACCAATACTTCCTGGTCTACAGTCAGAATTAGAGCCTCTCCCTTTCCTTTCCTTTCAAGATTTCTCAGTTTGCTTTATAGTCATTTGTACTTATGAAATATAGAATATAGAAATCTACAGTACATTTCAGGGCCCCCTTCGGCCCAAATATTGTGCTGACCAATTAACCTACTCTAGAAACCGCCTAGAATTACCCTACCGCATAGCCCTCTATTTTTCTAAGCTCCATGTACCTATCTAAGAGTCCCTTAAAAGACCCGATCATATCCACCTCCACCACCGTTGCTGGCAGTGGATTCCGTGCACCTACCACTCTGTATGTGAAAAACTTACCCCTGACATACCCCTTGTACCTACTTCCAAGCACCTTAAAATGATGCCCCCTTGTGTTAGCCATTTCAGCCCTGGGAAAAAGCCTCTGGCAGTTCACATGATCAAAGCATGTCATCATCTTGTATACCTCTATCAGGTCAGCTCTTATCCTCTGTTACTCCAAAGAAAAAAGACCAAGTTCACTCAACCTATTCACATAAGGCAAGCTCTGCAATCCAGGCAATATCCTTGTAAATCTCCTCTGTACACTCTCTATATTATCCACATCCTTCCTGTAGTGAGGTGACCAGAACTGAACACAGTCCTCCAAGTGGGATCTGACCAAGGTCTGATATAGCTGTAACATTACCTCACGGCTCTTGAACTCAATCCCACGGTTGATGAAGGCCAACACATCATACGCCTTCTTAACAATACTGTCAACCTGCACAGCAGCTTTGAGTGTCCTATGGACACGGACCCCAACATCTCGCTGATCCTCCACACTGTCAAGAGTCTTAACATTAATATTTTATTTTGTCTTCAAATTTGATCTACCAAAATGAACCACTTCACACTTAACTGGGTTGAACTCCATTCATCCAATCGATGTCCTGCTGTAACTTCTGACAACCCACCAGACTATCCACAGCACCTCCAACTTTTGTGTCATCAGCAAACTTACTAACCCACCCTTCTGCTTCTTCATCCAGGTCATTTATAAAAATTACAAAGAGGAGGGGCCCCAGAACAGATCCCTGCAGAACACCACTGGTCACCAACCTCCATACAGAATACAAACCATCTACGACCACCCTTTGCCTTCTGTGGACAAGCCAACTCTGGATCTACAAAGCAATGTCTTCTTGGATCCCATGCCTCATTACTTTCTGAATGAGCCTTGCATGGGGAACCTTATCAAATGCCTTACTGAAATCCATAGGCACTATATCCATGGCTCCACCTTCACCAATGTGTTTTGTTACATCCTCAAAGAATTCAATTAGGTTCATAAGGCTTGACCTGCCCTTGACAAAGCCATGCTGACTATCTCTAATCAGATTATGTCTCTCCAAATGCTCGTAGATCCTGCCTCTCAGGATCTTCTCCAACAACTTGCCCACCACTGCGGTAAGACTCACTGGTCTATAATTTCCTGGGTTATCTCTACTCCCTTTCTTGAACAAGGGGACCACATTTACAAACTTTCATTCCTCTGGTACTTCACCCATCCATATTGATGATACAAAGGTCATCGCTAGAGGCTGAGCAATCTCCTCCCTTGCTTTCCACAGCCTGGGGTATATCTCATCCTGTCCTGTTGGCTTATCTAACTTAATACCTTTCAACAGCTCCAGCGTATCCTCTTTCTTAAAGTCTATACATTACAGTCTGCTGTAAGTCATCCCACAATTGCCAAGGTCCTTTTCACTGGTGAATACTAAAGCAAAGTATTCATTAAGTACCTCCGCTACCTCCTTGGCTCCATGCACTTGTTTCCACTATTGCACCTGATTGGTCCTATTCTCACACGGCTCAACCTCTTGCTCTTCACATCCTTGGAGAATGCCTTGGGGTTTTCCTTAATCCTGCTCACTAAGGCCTTCTCGAGCCTTCTAGCTCTCCTAATTTCATGACAAGACCTTGGTGAGTAGGGTAAAGGAAAACCCCAAGGCATTCTTCAATTAAGTGAAGAACAAAAGGATGACAGGAGTGAAGGTAGGACGGATTAGAGATAAACGTGGGAAGATGTGCCTGGAGGCTGTGGAAGTGAGCGAGGTCCTCAATGAATACTTCTCTTTGGTATTCACCAGTGAGAGGGAACTTGATGACTGTGAGGACAATATGAGTGAGGTTTGTGTTCTGGAGCATGTTGATATTAAGGGAGAGGAGGTGTTGGAGTTGTTAAAATACATTAGGATGGATAAGTCCCCGGGGCCTGACAGAATATTCCCCAGGCTGCTCCACGAGGCAAGAGAAGAGATTGCTGAGCCTCTGGCTAGGATCTTTATGTCTTCGTTGTCCACGGAAATGGTACCAGAGGATCGGAGGGAGGCGAATGTTGTCCCCTTGTTCAAAAAAGGTAGTAGGGATAGTCCGGGTGATTATAGACCAGTGAGCCTTACGTCTGTGGTGGGAAAGCTGTTGAAAAAGATTCTTAGAGATAGGATCTATGGGCATTTAGAGAATCATGGTCTGATCAGGGCAGTCAGCATAGCTTTGTGAAGGGCAGATCATATTTAACAAGCCTGATAGTGTTCTTTGAGGAGATGACCAGGCATATAGATGAGGGTAGTGCAGTGGATGTGATCTACATGGATTTTAGTAAGGCATTTGACAAGGTTCCACATGGTAGGCTTATTCAGAAAGTCAGAAGGCATGGGATCCAGGGAAGTTTGGCCAGGTGGATTCAGAATTGGCTTGCCTGCGGAAGGCAGAGGTGGTGGTGGAGGGAGTACATTCAGATTGGAGGATTGTGACTAGTGGTGTCCCACAAGGATCTCTTCTGGGACCTCTACTTTTCGTGATTTTTATTAACGACCTGGATGTGGGGTAGAAGGGTGGGTTGGCAAGTTTGCAGATGACACAAAGGTTGGTGATGTTGTGGATAGTGTAAAGGATTGTCAAAGATTGCAGAGAGACATTGATGGGATGCAGAAGTGGACTGAGAAGTGGCGGATGGAGTTCAACCCGGAGAAGTGTGAGGTGGTACACTTTGGAAGGACAAACTCCAAGGCAGACTACAAGGTAAATGGCAGGATACTTGGTAATGTGGAGGAGCAGAGGGATCTGGGGGTGCATGTCCAAAGATCCCTGAAAGTTGCCTCACAGGTGGATAGGGTAGTTAAGAAAGCTATGGGGTGTTAGTTTTCATAAGTCAAAAGATAGAGTTTAAGAGTCGCGAGGTAATGATGCAGCTGTATAGAACTCTAGTTAGGCCACACTTGGAGTACTGTGTCCAGTTCTTGTCGCCTCCCTATAGGAAGGATGTGGAAGCATTGGAAAGGGTACAGAGGAGATTTACCAGGATGCTGCCTGGTTTAGAGAGTATGCATTATGATCAGAGATTAAGGGAGCTAGGGCTTTACTCTTTGGAGAGAAGGAGGATGAGAGAGACATGATAGAGGTATACAAGATATTAAGAGGAACAGACAGAGTGGATAGCCAGCGCCTCTTCTCCAGGGCACCACTGCTCAATACAAGAGGACATGGTTTTAAGGTAAGGGGTGGGAAGTTCAAGGGGGATATTAGAGGAAGGTTTTTTACTCAGAGAGTGGTTGGTGTGTGGAATGCACTGCCTGAGTCAGTGGTGGAGGCAGATACACTTGTGAAATTTAAGAGACTACTAGACAGGTATATGGAGCAATTTAAGGTGGAGGCTTATATGGAAGGCAGGCAGGGCCGGATTAAGCTAGTGCAGGGCCTGTAGCATATGTTATAAAGGGGCCCTAAATTTAAAAAATGCACATAAGTATTAAAACATAAATTATTTACTTGCATAGTGAAGTAATTAAATTTTTTCATTTGCTATACAGCCAGATAATATGACAAATTTCTGACACTTCAGTAATAGTATTACTTACCTGTAGGTATCAATTTCAAATATCAAAAATAACAAAACTACTATTTAAAAGTTACATTTTCTAGATGTAGCATGAGCAAATTTGTTGGTGATACAGGTGCACATTCCTTTATCCGAAATTCTGAAATCCAAAAATGCTCCGAAAACCAAAGTTTTTTTCTCCAACAGCTGACAACAGTCAGGTGTGACATGGCAGCACGAGCAGAGGCTGCCAGATGTCAGCTGTGGCTCAGCGCTCATACTGGTTACAGGTGCATTTACTGTTCGCTGGTATTTTGTGTTCACTGTTAACTTTGTGTTTAATTTCACAGTGAAAATGTCAAAAAGAGCTGCAGATACCCCAATGGGTAACAATGAGAAAAAGAGAAGGAATCTTCTCTGTCAATAACGCAGAAAGTGGAGTTATTGCAGAAGCTTGATCGTGGTGTGTCTGTGTGGCGTCTTACTGAAGAAAGTAGTGTTGGAACTACCACTGTATATGATTTAAATAAACAGAAAGACAAGTTACTGAAGTTTTATAGTGACAGTGACGTTCTACATTTATTCCAATAAGTCATTTACCATGTGTTTGATTCGGTTTGTTTGAAGCTGTATATTTTTATGTTTTATCGAATGTTTTTGTTGGAAATAAAATTTCTTCTTGTCATCATTCCCTAAACAATACAGTATAACAATTATTTACATAGCATTTACATTGTATTAGGTATTATAAGTAATCTAGAGATGATTTAAAGTATATGGGAGGATGTGCATAGGTTTGGTGCCCCACTGGGTCCTAAAGTCCACTGAACTGAACCAGGTTAAATAAGGTATCGGGGCGGTGGGGGGTCTGAAATCCGAAAAATTCTGAATTCCAAAATGCAACTGGCCCCAAGGATTTTGGATAAGGGATTGTGGACCTGTATTGGAAATGTCTATTTCACACAGAAGTTCATGTTCAATGCTCATTAGAGTGAGATTGTTTAATCTGTTTTGACCCTTCATGCTCCTTATTTCATTTTTAATCCTTTTCAGTTTTGAAAATGAGCATTCTCCACCGCAGTTATTAACCGTGAGTGACAAATAGATGTGCTAGGTATTTTCTACATTTGGAAAACATGACTCCAAAGAATTGTCAGTTATCAAACAGTACAACTGTAACTCTACAAGGTCTTTTTTGCCACCAATATGAGAAGCAAGATCAGTTTTCAACAGTTCAGTAAACTGCACAAATTCTTCATCAAGACTTTCTTCTAGATCTTCCGGATATGATTTAATAAGATCTGATGACCTCTTTACGATCTCTTCTGGTGTAAATGACTGTAACTGATGAAGGAATCCAAAAACACCATTCACCTTTAGATAAGCTTTCTGCCTTTTTGACAGGGCAGAAAGCAAGCTGTCAATAATGGCAAGAAATGTTCGGTTTTTAAACTTCTGAGAAGGGGTTTGAGATTCAACAAGTGGATCAAGAGTGCTGGAACCACTGAAATCATCATACGCGCGATTTTGCTTGTGTTTTCTTCGAGTTTGCTGTTGATAATCTTCACACTTAGCCAGATCCTTGGCTTTTTGCTCACTGTCTGAAAAAGTAGACCGCATAGCTTGAATATATCCATGCAAGGATTCATAGAGTGCACAAGCTGTGTTCAAGTCTTGGCCAGAAGATTGCAAAGAAGCACTGGTCATACTTCATCATGGTTGAAAGTAGTCCACGAGCCTGTTGTCGACACTCTGCCTTCTTATCATTGTTATTTGAAATGTCATCCAAGACTTGTTTTATTGCAGAAAAGCTGTGTAAAAGTGCTTTTGTTGCATCTGTACGAGCTGACCTCCTGGTATCAGACATTCTTTTCACAATGGGCAAATGAGCACCACCATCAGATAATGCAGCAGAAAGGAGATTCCACCGATAAGTAGAAGCAGAAAAAAAATGTGTACAGGCTTTCTACAAATTGAAAGAAAATTAATGCTTCTTGACAACATTCAGCAGCACATTTTCCAACCAAATTTAGTGAATGTGCAAAACATGGAATGTAATCCGCAAACTCATTTAGCTCTTTAATTCGTGCTTGTAAGCCACTCTACTTGCCACTCATGTTGCTGGCATTGTCATAACTTTGACCACGGCAGTCTTTTATATCAATGTCATTTTCCTTTAAAAAGTCAAGTAAACTTTGAGTGAGCTGCTCAGCACTATGACCTTCCATATCCGAAAACTTCACAATCTCTCAACTGGTCTAGATGGCAAAACATAGTGCACAGTCAAAGTTAGTGGCGTAACAGTGCACGCTGCAGCGGCTTGGGAGCGTGGGAGACGGCACAAAAGTCACCACGACACAGCAAGGAGCCAACACACGCCTGCACACACATACCATGCAGCATGCAGCTCCCCCGACATGAAAACAACAGCGTTGCCAGATCGTCATGAGAATACGGTGAGATGCCGATTTCACCAGACTGCAGCTTGCAAGCATTTAGTGTGGGGCCCGTAGCTTATGCTACTTTTGCTACTAGGTTAATCCGGCACTGGAGGCAGGGTTTGAGGGTTGGCACAACATTGTGGGCCGAAGGGCCTGTACTGTGCTGTACTATTCTATATTCTATTCTTGAGCTCCTTCTTGGCACCCTTGTAATTTTCTAGACCTCTATAAGTACCTAGTCTCTTGAATCTTTCATAAGCTTTTCTTCTTAACTAGATTTTCGACATCCTTTGTACACCTGAACATTGGCCACATTTCTGCCATGCATTTCCCTGAGTTGATCTGCTCCCAATTTATGTTCCCAAGTTCCTGCCTAATAGCATCATGTAGCCCCCTACCCCAATCAAGCTTTCCCAAATTGTCTACTCCTATCCCTCTCCAGCACCATGGTAAAGGAGATAAGAGTTGTGATCAGTACTTCCAAAATGCTCTCCCACCGAGAGACCAGGTTCATTTCTCAATACCAGATCAAGTACAGCCTCTCCTCTAGTTGGCTTATCTACATATTGTGTCAGGAAACCTTCCTGAACACACGTAACAAACGCCAGCCCAGCTAAACTCCTTGCTCTAAGGAGATGCCAGTCAAAATTAGGAAAGTTAAAATCACCCATCACAACAACCCTATTACTATTGCATTGTTCCAGAGTCTGACTCCCTATCTGCTCCTTAATGTCTCCTTTACTATTTGGGGGCGGGGGGGGGGGAGTCTATAAAAAACACCCAGTAGAGTTATTGCCCAATTCCTATTTTTGACTTTCACCCTCAGTGACTCAGTAGATAATCTCTCTATGACTTCCTCCTTTTCTGCAGCTGTGAGAATATCCCTGATTAGCAATGCCACACCCCCAACTCTTTTGTCTTCCTCCCTGTCCTTTTTGAAACATCTAAAGCCTGGCACATTCAGCAGCCATTCCTGCCCCTCCCAGGTCTCTACAGAGACACAACATCATAGTTCCATATATTGATCCACACTCTAAGTTCATCTGCCTTGTTTATGATACTCCTTGTATTAAAATAGACACATCTCAAACCATCAGGCTGAGTGCATCTTTGCTCTAATATCTGCCTATCCTTCCTCACAAACTCCCTACAAGCTATCTCTACTTGTGCACTAACCACCCCATCCTCTGCCTCTTCACTTCGGTTCCTATCCCCTGCAAATCTTGTTTAAACCCTGCCCAACAGCATTAGCAGACCTCCCTCCCAGGAGATTAGTTCCCCTCCAGTTCAGATGTAACCTGTCCCACTTGTACAGGTCAGCCCTTCTCTAGAAAAGGTTCCAATGATCCAAGAACTTGAAACCTGGCCCCCTGCAGCATCTCCTCAGCCACTCATTCATCTGCACTATCTTCCTGTTCTGACCTTCACTAGCTCGTTGCACCAGGAGCAATCTGGAGATTACCACCAGAGGTCCTGCTCTTCAGCCTCCGTCCCAACTCCCTAAACTTACTCCTCTACCCCTCTCCTGCCTATTTCATTGGCACCAACATGTCCCACGACCTCCGGCTGCTCACCCTCCCCTTCAAGAATATTCAGCAACCGCTCAGAGACATCCTGAACCCTCACTCCCAGGAGGTAACACACTACCCTAGCGTCTTTTTTGCTGCCGCAGACTCTTCTATCTGTGCCCCTTACTATTGAGTCTCCTATGACAATTGCTCCGCCTGACTTCACTCTACACTTCAGAAGCTCAGAGTCGATCACAGTGCTATTGGTCTGGCTGTTGCTGCCTTGCCCAGATAGGTCATCCCCCTGAGCAATATCCAAAGGGGTATACCTGTTGCTGAGGGGAATGGCCACAAGGGGACCCTGCATTGACTTCCTTCTCCCTTTATTCTCTTGGTGTTCACCCATCTACTCCTGGAGTTCTGCACTCTAGGTGTAAAGGTTTGTCCATCGTCATTGATGAAGACCTCAACACCATTGGTGTTGAGACTAGCGCTTGATTTGGATTTAAGTGAGGGAGCGTTGTGCAGCATCAGCCTCACCCTCTCTTCCCAATTACTCTAGGCGTTACCACCTGCTCAAAAGTCGCGTC
The DNA here is from genome assembly GCF_030028105.1 of Mobula birostris. Taxonomy (NCBI): domain Eukaryota; kingdom Metazoa; phylum Chordata; class Chondrichthyes; order Myliobatiformes; family Myliobatidae; genus Mobula; species Mobula birostris. The sequence goes on from NC_092388.1 coordinate 32,568,797, forward strand.
TATCAAATGCTCTGCCTCCTAGTTGTTTCCTAAATTCATTCAGCTCCAGCTCCTTAATGCGGTCTTTCACTTGGCTGCACTTCCCGCAGGTGTAGACATCAGGGATACTATCAGGATTCCATGAATTCCCACATCCTGCAGGAGGAGCATTCCACTGCCATATCTGCCATCCTGCCTGCACTGTACAATGGGCAACCAAGACCAAATCCTCTATCCTGTTACTTTGGCTTCAGCCTCTTCTCACCAAAGCTTCGTGAGTCAAAGCCTGACACTCCCATTCTCACCACTGGCCCACTCCCAATAATGGCCGCCCCACTTGCCCCTTCTGTACTTTTATTTCCTTCGCAGTGCTCTGTTCCCGCCGCTGACTGGGCCTCGGGAATGCCCGAACGCCCGCAAAGCTCTCCTTTTATTCAGGTTTCGCTGACCTGCGAGTAACCTCTCTGAAGCACTCTGCTCTTGGTGCTGACTGGGCCTCCAGAATCCTGCTATGAACTGTTGAAACGGAGGAAGTTAGTGTCACTCATATAAATAGCCACGTGATTACGGGCAATAATAATTTCAATCACTTTTTGTAAAATTAATAGAAATAGCTGATCTACTCAACTACTAAAAACATGCTTAAAAGTCCATATTTTAGAAAATATGTTTATTTAAAATACATTTGCAAGAAAGAATAAAGAAATGCTTTGTTTCTATTCATCAACTCAAGACCAAATACAAAAAAAATTATTGAATTCTTATTAGATGCAAAGATATTTACAAATCATACAGATTATTTTTGTCACCAAACATCACTGACTTTATCTCAAACACACACAGCAGAAAGTGCACTGCTTTCAGCATATTTATGACTGCAGTGCTAAATTAACTTGATTTTATGGTAAAAGTAAAGCTGTTGTAAAACGTCATTATTCAGCCAGCTTGGCTATCATAGAGTGTACTAAGATAGAAACACAGTGAAAATAAAAAAGCATTTTGACCAAAAAGAGTGGAACTGCAGCAATTTAAATGTTGACTCTAAGCCAGAAGGTTTTATTATATCTATGTCTTGTAGAGAATGAAAGATAGACATTATTTAAAAAATTTCAGTTCCATCACACAATGATTGATGGCTAGCATTCATAACCATTCAGTCAGTAAGTGATATTCAAATTCACTGATATATTGAGAAGAACATTGTAACTTCCACAGCATATGAATGTTGCCAATATATAAAATATACTGCAGCAGAAGTTAGTATTTGCTCACTAACACTAAAAAGTTGCTAAATTATTAGTAGCCTATTGTATGCTGTTCCTAGCTTCAAAGGAATTAAATATTTGGATGGGGAACAATGACTGGCCAATAACTAAATCAACTCTTTAGCATCAGCAACAAAAATTTTCTGCCCAGAATCTACAAATTCATTTTCTTAATCGAAATATTGATTAATCATGTTGCTAGATATCTCCTAAACTCTTAAAGGTAAACTCTAAAAGGAGACAGGTTAAATATATATCAAGATCGTACACATTCAGCACAATGGGGATATAAAATAAAGGCTTTTCAGTATTTCTGGTATTACACCAGTTTTCCAGAATCTGCAGCATTTTGCTTTCAGGAATCAAGATATATTTAATGTGGGGCAGCTACCTTACACAAGGGTTGACAGGTTGTGATTAGGTTTAGCCTCCTGGTGACCTGCATGGTTTTTATATTCATCTTCATCCAAGTAATTTTGAACTGAATTGTTCATGTGCATATTTCTCAAGATTTTCTTCAAAGATCTCAATGTCAGGAAACTCAGAACTGCACTTCCACAGTACAAGCAAGCAGAAATCAAGCCAAATAATGCAACTGCAGCATCTCCTCCCTGAACGTCACAATTCATAAAAGTGTAACCCCGGCCTGCATACAGACGGTGTCTTAATCTACAAACCTCAGTGCTGTTTACTGTAATTATGAGATGGAGGTAAAGTCCAACACCCACTACATACCCTATGCATGCAATGATGTTGAACGCAAATTCAGCCATGAGAACTTTTGGGGAAATGCGGTGAAGAGGTTTAGCCCCACCGACCAGAAAAAGAATTGTCAGACAACCAAAGACAATGCTGACCGTCACCCCTCCGTATACACCAGGGGTTCTCATTTGACTAAACTGCATATCAAGTTCCCGGATTTGCTTCAGTTCTGTTCCTTGGAAAGGGCTGTATGCTGAATCAATACTAAAAGAGCCTATCCCGAGACCGCCCATTGATGTGTATCCAGATATCGCTGCTTGGGATGCTGCCACACAGATCAGGACCATGAGATTGGTTGTGATTTCAGAAAACTGCAAGACACCTGTCAACAAAACATAACCACACAATTATTACACAACTTCACATTGTAAATGTCAAATATTTTCCTTGAACTTTCCCGGCCAATGGCTACTTTTCAAAAAAAATTGCAACACAAAATGACTTCTTTGTGATAATAGTCATGGAGATAGCTCGCTTTAAGAATAATGCAGGATGGGCGGGCCGAGAACAAAAGGAGCATGGGTCACATGGATCAGGGAATGATAAAGCAGCTGCAGTGGTGAAAAAGGCCATATGGTCCAGTGAATCCACAATGTCCTTCTGCAAGAAAAGTTCATCCAGCCCATTCAAATGTTCTCTCACAGCCCTTCTTGTTAACTTTTACTCTCTAATAACTATCAATTTGCTTTGGAAAATAGTAATCAAATCTTCCCCTGCCCTTTCAGCAATCAATTCCAGATAATGATTAATTCCCAAATGAAAAGTACACTCAGTCCTAACATTATTGGGTACCTCCTTTATCTAATGAAGTGGTCACTGAGTGTACGTTCATGGCCATCTGCTGCTGTAGCCATCCGCTTCAACAGTTGACTGTTGGACATTCAGACATGCTCCTCTGCACACCACTGTTGTAACACGTCATTATTTGAGTTACTGTGGCCTTCCTGTCAGCTTGAGCCAGTCTGATCATTCTTCTCTGACCTCTCATTAAGAAGCTGTTTTTGTGCACAGAACTGCTACTCACTGGGTGGGTTTTTTTCTGCTTTTCGCTCCATTCTCTATAAACTCTAGAAACTGTTGTGACTGAAAATTCTAGGAGATTGGAGTTCAAAGTACATTTATAATCAAAGTATGTATACTATACAGTGCCTATAAAAAGTATTCATTCCCCCCCCCCCCGGAAGTTTTCATGTTTTATTGTTTTACAACATTGAATCACAGTGGATTTAATTTGGCTTTTTTTGACACTGACCAACAGAAAAAGTCTATTTTGTGTCAAAGTGAAAACAGATCTCTACAAAGTGATCTAAATTAATTAGATATAAAAACAAAAAATAATTGATTTGCATAAGTATTCACCCCCTTTTATATGACACACTAAACCATCACTGGTGCAGCCAATTGGTTTTAGAAATCACATAATTACTTAAATGGAGATCACCTGTGTGCAGTCAAGGTATTTTTTTTTTAGATTATGAGAACACTCAGTCCTCTTCTATTGTCATTTAGAAATGCATTAAGAAATGATACAATGTTTCTCCGGAGTGATATCACAGAAAACAGGACAAACCAAAGCCTAACACTGCCAGAACCACATAATTATGACATATAGTTACAGCAGTGCAAAGCAATACCATAATTTGATGAAGAACAAACCATGGGCACAGTAAATAAAATCTCAGAAGTCCCCGAGTCGATCGACTCCCGAGTCCCCGATAGCGGCGGCAAAAGGGAGAAACTCCCTGCCATAAACCTTCAGGCACCGTCATCTTGCCGATGCCTTGGAAGCAGCCGACCACAACCGACACTGAGTCCATCCGTCCAAAAACTTCGAGCTTCCGACAAACCTCTCCACTACAGCCTCCCGAGCGGCACCCTCTGCCGAGCGCCTTCGACCTCGCCCCGGCCGCTGAAACACGCAAAGCCAAGGATTTCGGGGCCTTCTGCGCCGGAGATTCCGGTTACCACACAGTAGCAGTGGCAGCGAAACGGGCATTTCAGAAGTTTTCCAGATGTTCCCGTACTCTCACGTCCGTCTCCATCAAATCAGAATTGTGCACGGTCCCCCACTTGACAGATAACAGACATCACCACTGAAGTGGCCGTGTGCGCTGCCATCTTCTCCTCCAACTTGCTACAGTCATTTACTTCAATTGGTTGTAGTAAACATACACTGCATCTGGAAGCTTCAGCTGCTGGTGAGTCAGTATCCTGGCAAAAACTACACTATAAAGACAGGAGTACTCTCCAAGCAACTCTGTGAAAAGGTTATTGAAAGGCACAAGACAGAAGATGGATACAGGAAAATTTCCAAGTTGCTGAATATTCCTTGGAGCACAGTGAAGTCAATCATCAAGAAATAGAAAGAACATGGCACAGCTGTAAATCTGTCTAGAGCAGGCTGTCCTCAAAAACAGACTAACTGTGCAAGAAGGGGACTAGTGAGGGAGGCCACAACAAGAGACTCACGACAACTCTGGAGGGTTACAAGCTTCAGTGGCTGAGATGTGAGAGATTGTGTGCATACAACAACTGTTGCCTGGGTGCTTCACTGGTTGCATCCTTATGGGAGAGTGGCAAACAGAAAGGCACACTTGAGGGGAGAACTCACATAAAATCTCAGCTAGAGTTTGCCAGACAGCATGTGCGAGACTCTGAAGTCAGCTGGAAAGTTCTATAGTCTGATTTTGGCCATCAGGCTAAACATTATGTTTCGTATAAGCCAAACACCAAACATCAGCAAAAACACACCATCCCTACCGTGAAGCATAGTGAGGGCTGCACCATGTCGTTGGGATGCTTCACTGCAACAGGCTCTGGAAAGCTGATGAAAGTAGAGGGTAAAATGAATGCAGCAAAATGCAGGGAAATCCTGAAGGAAAAACCTGTCTCAGTCTGCATGACAGCTGCATCTTGGAAGATTTGTTTTTCAGCAAGACAATAACCCCAAGCATATTACCGATTAGAGGACGGATTAGAGATAAAGGTGGGAAGATGTGCCTGGAGGCTGTGGAAGTGAGCGAGGTCCTCAATGAAAATACTTCTCTTCGGTATTCACCAATGAGAGGGAACTTGATGATGGTGAGGACAATATGAGTGAGGTTGATTTTCTGGAGCATGTTGATATTAAGGGAGAGGAGGTGTTGGAGTTGTTAAAATACATTAGGACAGATAAGTCCCCGGGGCCTGACGGAATATTCCCCAGGCTGCTCCACGAGGTGAGAGAAGAGATTTCTGAGCCTCTGGCTAGGATCTTTATGTCCTCGTTGTCCACGGGAATGGTACCGGAGGATTGGAGGGTGGCGAATGTTGTTCCCTTGTTCAAAAAAGGTAGTAGGGATAGTCCGGGTAATTATAGACCAGTGAGCATTACGTCTGTGGTGGGAAAGCTGTTGGAAAAGATTCTTAGAGATAGGATCTATAGGCATTTAGAAAATCATGGTCTGATCAGGGACAGTCAGCATGGCTTTGTGAAGGGCAGATTGTGTCTAACAAGCCTGATACAGTTATTTGAGGAGGTCACCAGGCATACAGATGAGGGTAGTGCGGTGGATATGATCTATATGGATTTTAGTAAGGCATTTGACAAGGTTCCACATGGTAGGCTTATTCAGAAAGTTAGAAGGCATGGGATCCAGGGAAGTTTGGCCAGGTGGATTCAGAATTGGCTTGCCTGCAGAAGGCAGAGGGTGGTGGTGGAGGGAGTACATTCAGATTGGAGGATTGTGACTAGTGGTGTCCCACAAGGATCTGTTCTGGGACCTCTACTTTTCGTGATTTTTATTAACGACCTGGATGTGGGGGTAGAAGGGTGGGTTGGCAAGTTTGCAGACGACACAAAGGTTGGTGGTGTTGTAGATAGTGTAGAGGATTGTCAAAGATTGCAGAGAGACATTGATGGGATGCAGAAGTGGCCTGAGAAGTGGCAGATGGAGTTCAACCCGGAGAAGTGTGAGGTGGTACACTTTGGAAGGGCAAACTCCAAGACAGAGTACAAAGTAAATGGCAGGATACTTGGTAGTGTGGAGGAGCAGAGGGATCTGGGGGTACATGTCCACAGATCCCTGAAAGTTGCCTCACAGGTGGGTAGGGTAGTTAAGAAAGCTTATGGGGTGTTAGCTTTCATAAGTCGAGGGATAGAGTTTAAGAGTCGCGATGTAATGATGCAGCTCTATAAAACCCTGGTTAGGCCACACTTGGAGTATTGTGTCCAGTTCTGGTCACCTCACTATAGGAAGGATGTGGAAGCATTGGAAAGGGTACAGAGGAGATTTACCAGGATGCTGCCTTGTTTAGAAAGTATGCATTATGATCAGAGATTAAGGGAGCTAGGGCTTTACTCTTTGGAGAGAAGGAGGATGAGAGGAGACATGATAGAGGTGTACAAGATAATAAGAGGAATAGATAGAGTGGATAGCCAGCGCCTCTTCCCCAGGGCACCACTGCTCAATACAAGAGGACATGGCTTTAAGGTAAGGGGTGGGAAGTTCAAGGGGGATATTAGAGGAAGGTTTTTAATCAGAGAGTGGTTGGTGCGTGGAATGCACTGCCTGAATCAGTGGTGGAGGCAGATACACTAGTGAAGTTTAAGAGACTACTGGACAGGTATATGGAGGAATCTAAGGTGGGGACTTATATGGGAGGCAGGGTTTGAGGGTCGGCACAACATTGTGGGCCGAAGGGTCTGTACTGTACTGTGCTGTACTATTCTATGTTCTATAATGCCAAAGCTACACAGAAATGGCTTAAAAACAATAAAGTTAATGTCCTGGAGTGGCCAAGTCAGAGTCCAGACCTCAATCCAATTGAGAATTTGTGGTTGGACTTGAAAAGGGCTCTTCACTCTATCTCCATGCAATCTGATAGAATTTGAGTAGTTTTTGTGAAGAAGAATGGGGAAAAATTGCAGTGTCCAGACGTGCAAAGCTGATAAGAGACCTATCCACACAGACTCAAGGCTGTAATTGCTGCCAAAGGTGCATCTACTAAATACTGACTTGAAGGGGGTGAGTAAGTTATGCAATCAATTATTGTTTAATAATTGTAATACATTCTGACCAATTTGTAGAAATTTATTTTTACTTTGACTAGAATGTGTCTTTTCTGTTGATCAGTGTCTAAAAAGCCAAATTAAATCCACTGTGATTCAATGTTGTAAAACAATAAATCTTTAAAACACCCATTAAAAGATTACTGCATTTGAGCACAAACACATGCAACTGACGCTCTTTAAAAACTGTTCACTCTAAGCACAATGTAGTGTCTAATGGCCGCGCAAGTGCACGCAACTGATGCTAATTAGAAACTGTTTGGCAACAATCTCCTGTCCAAATTAAGCAGCATAGTTTTCCAACTAAACAAAGGGAATCCTGGCTATTTTTTTGATTAGTTTTTGTTCTCTGAAAGTCCCAAAAAGCAGCTGCCCTGATTAACCAATGGCCCAGTTGTATTTCCAGATTAATTCTCCAAAAATGGCAATTATAATCAGGAAATGAAATAATTAGTCATCAGCATCAAGGCACATATTGTTAGCTTCCTGACTTACTTTGATAAATCCATTCATTGACCACTGCTACAGTTTCAAAGTTTATTCTCTTTGTGTAGAGAAACTAGTTTAACAACTGAAAGTTTGGTGAATAAAGTTAATAATCTCATTGGAATCCAGCACTAGTGTTGTTACTTTCTTTCGTGGCTTCTAATTTAAAACTCTGATATCTCTTTCCAAGAAAAGGTGTAATCTTATACTCAGTCCGAGTGGAGATAATTCAGTCACTCTTGCAGAGCACATCACTATAAGTAAACAGCTGCAGTTATGTTCATTATTTACTTTTCTCAGATCACAGTACACCTCTGGAGAACTTGTCTATCATTCAGTAGCAGCCTCTGCAAATCTGCCTCCTCTACTATTTAAAGAGTCTGCTTCTGATTAATTTGATTTTTTTTTTTTTTGCTTTATCATACAATATTCTTTCTTGCACTAGCCAGATGACTATTTTACTTGCAACTCCATGTCAAAACTGTGCTGGGAATTTAGATAAAGTATAATCCCACTTCCAGTGTTACATTTACGGCCAGACTTGCGGGCACTCTGTACATATGAATGAGTGTCTCGGAGACCAGCTGCATGGATAGGGATGGATTTACCAGCTGTTTTGAGGTGGGAATGGGGCATTTCTTTCTTACTTTATTTAAGCCCATCACCCCTACTAAGGCGTACCGACAGCAGCTTTCCAGAGTGCCCTGTTCTGGGCCATTCCTTCAAGCTGTCCCCAGATGTAGCCCATCGACGATTCCCTCCTCTCCCAGGAATGAGGTCTGTGGGGCACTGGGTTTTTACGGAATGGAGTTGCTAGTCCCATGCCAAGCACTCCTCCTATCACAGCCAGGCTTAAGACCATCCATGGCAGAGTTAATGGAGCATTCCTGAGTGGTTTCATTTCCCACCTCACAAAATTGCAGCAACAGAGGCAGGGTAGAGCCGAGCCGAGCCGGCAGCCAGTCTTCCTCTCCTGTCACAACTGTTTCTCTGATCCTCTCGCGCACACTGTTTGTTTTTGTTCAGTTCTAACTAACAAGTAGCTTGGGGTACAAACCTACAAGAGGACCATAACTTTGACCTGGAGAACTATGTTGGCTGGAGTCGGGGCTTTGTGCTTTGGCCTTTGGTAAGTAAGGTTACCCATGCCAAACAGGTCAAAGGTTGGAGGATAGACCAAGAGTGCTCTAGCGGTCCTCCAGGTTTGGGGGGGGGGGTCAGCTCAAAGGCTAACAGCCCTGACTGAAAAAAACAAAATTGTTACCGAAACGGCAATGAAGAATCCTTCTACATCTGAGTGCGATGGTATTCTTGAATCTCCACCCAGGACTTGCATGACTGATAGTGGTGAAAACTGAGAGGAAGATATTGCCATGATGAAGGAAGCCCTGAACACCACCAGAGATGGAGGACCTTCATTGCTGCTCTAAATGCCAGCAGCATAACATGCAGATGTTGTTGGGTAACAAACATTCCTCAAGAATAGAATCCTGTCATCATAACTTGGGCCACACACAAAATGCTGGAGGAACTCAGCAGGTCAGGCAGTGTCTACAGAAATGAATAGATAGTTGTCATTTTGGTCCAAGACCTTTCTCTTTAATTTTTACATTATACCAAAGTACATATATAACCCAAAAGTATCACAAATTATGCTAATATCAACTTGTAAGCATTGAGTTCTCCATTCACACCCAAAACATTACATTAAAGAAAAACATTTTTCAAATACATTATTTTATCACATTTCATGGTTACAAAACACATTGGACGTCTTTTTCCCCCATATGATTGTTCGTTATGAAAATAAAAATCAAACATTTCCTAAACCCTAGATGCCACACTTTTATACAGAAAAATAACTGTTAAAAATAAGCTTCATAAACTTAACAATATTCTATAGTTATACATAGATAGGCATATAATTTGCAGTTTTGAAGGATGTAAATGTTGTATAAAATATAATGTAACTTAATCCATGAATTACAATTTATGAAGATACAATACGTAATATTTTAACTTCATGAAGAACCTTCATTGTTTTGAGTAATCTGGAGTTTCACAGTTCTGGCCAGCACATCGACACAATTTCCTCATTCAGGAGGTATTTATGGACCCCTATGGTGTGGACCTGCCCTTTATCTTTGATAAAATTTATTTACTGACTTTATAACCATTCAGCAGCTTCTCTCATGCCTCTCTCTGTATCTGTCATATTTCTCTGTACTGCTAGACACTCCAATGTCAGAATGTCACCCAAATGACTCGTGTAGATCAATATACAAGTTACTGGAGCTTTGCCAATCTTTAGTAAAGCCAGTGGAAAACCAATTATCAATAACAAACTTGCAGCATGAACTGCTTTCCCTTGGATGCTGCAGAACTATAATACTAATTTATGATAACAGAACCATAGCCAGATGGAAACGTGTAGATTTAAGTGAACTCTGATATGGAAAGATTCTTTCAAGTACCACATCTGTTAATGGGTTCTAAATAAAAACAAGTGGTCCAAGAATGACACACAAGAAAGATCATAAGGTCAAAAGGCATAGGAGCAGAATTGGGCTCTACTCCGCCATTCCATCATGACTGATTTGTTACCTTCTCAACCCCATTCTCCTGCCTTCTCCTCATAACCTTTGATGCCCTGAGTAACCAATCAACCTCTGCTTTGAATAAGCTCAATTTCTTGACCTCCACAGCCATACATGGCAATGAATTCCACAGATTCACCACCCTTTGATTAAATAAATTCCTTGTCAACTCTGTTCTAAATGGATGTCTCTCTATTCTGAGGCTGTGCTTTCTGGTCCTGGACTTACCCACTATAGGGAACTACCCCTCCACATCCACTCTCTTGAGACCTTTCAATATTCAATAGGTTTCAAGAAGCTCCTCCCTCATTATTTTAAACCACAGAGTACAGGCCCAGAGCCATCAAACGCTCCTCATACATTAACCCTTTCATTGATGGAATCATTTTTGTGAACTTCCACTGGACCTTCTCCAATGCCAGCACATCTTTTCCTCTTCATTTTTAGAATGTATCTATCCTGCACCTTCCAAATTCCCCGCCAAAACTCTACCCATTGTTGTTCTGCCATCATCCCTGCTAGTGTCCCCTTCCAATCAACTTTGGCCAGCTCTTCTCTCATGCCTCTGTAATTCTCTTTAATCCACTGTAATACTAATACATTTGACTTCTCCCTCTCAAACTGCAGGGTGAATTCAATCATACTATGATCACTGTCTCCCACAGGTTCCTTTACATTAAGCTCCTTAATCAAATCAGATTCATCACACAATCCCCAATCCAGAATTGCCTTTCCCCTAGTGGGCTCAACTACAAGCTACTCTAAAAAGCCATCTCATAAGAATTCTATGAATTCTCTAACTTGGTATCCAGCACCAACCTGACTATCGTAACATTGCTGTTATTACATGCCTTTTCTATTTCCCACTGATATGTATATCCCACATTCTGGCTACTGCTCGGGGGCCTGCATATAGCTTCCATTAGGATCTCAGTGTCCTCTGCAGCATAAAAGAGCATCTAGAGATTGTTCCCATTAGTTCAAAACTGATTCTTTTGCTCAAGCAAAATGTCTCCTGACTTGAACAACAGATCTTAAATGGTCAGCACTGAAGTTGTTTTCCCATCAATGAATAATTTAAGTTATTCTTGTCCCTTTGCTGTGCCCTCCACTTTCATCTTGGATAAATAAAATCACAAGCAGGGTAATGTAACAATGTATTCAGCTGAAAAGCATTTCCACCATGAACCACTCCACCCATTATGATCTTCTTGAATGGAAAAGCAAAACATTATGGAAAGGTAGAACTTTAAAAAAAAATCAACATCAAGTATAATATCATATTTTAAATGATAAGTTTGTAACATTTGAATTCTGCTGCTCTACTTTCAATAACATAGCAGCATCAATCTCAAAGATGTGTTCGGTATCACCTTATTCTCTAAATCATTCATTTTTCCTCTTTTAGCTTTATAACACGTTTCTTAAAGTATCCAAGGCCTTGAACATCCATCAATGATCCATTTAAAAAAAGTAATAATCCAAAGGAACAATCTAGGACTGTAATATAAAGTTTTGCCATCAGGACAAAGCAGTCCATACACTGGCATGCCATCCTGTCTTGGAAATAAAATGCTACTCCTTCATTGTTTATAAAAGATTAAAGTCTGTCACGAGCCTTGTGGCCCATCAGGCCAGTGCTTATGCTGGTTTCCGTAGCGTGAAGCGACTGAGAGTACTAGACCCCCCAGATAGGACGCCAGTCTATCGCGAGGTCAACCCTCAACATTTTTGCCGTAACCCATTCTCAGTTGGGTAGACTGGAGCATTGTGTGGTTGAGTGCCTTGCTCAAGGACACACACGCTGCCTTGGCCGGGGCTTGAACCCACAACCTTCAGATCGCTAGTCCGACACCCTAACCACTTGGCCACGCGCCACACACTCCTTCATTGTCACCAGGTCTAAATGCTGGAGCTCCCTCCACAACTACACTGTGAGAAGATCTACCGAAAGGGTTAAGGTGGGTCACCATCTCTCACGGATGGTTATTGATTGGCAGTACTTTCCAATATTTAATCATATTTAATTTTAAAAAAACCTTCCAGGCTTCCCCTAAACTTGAAACTTCGTTGTTTCCAGAATTAGGGAAGCAAATCAAAATCCTATCGACACCCTCCATCTCTCACAATGTCCCTTTTGCCTCCCAACGTGAATCCATTGTACATTTCCACGATGCAAGGAGTTTCTAATTTTATTTATTTCCTAATTTTTATTTAGAATTCACGCCTGAAACCTATACCTTTCAAGTAATGGCCCAGAATCTCTAGATTGGCACCAAGCAGCATCTTTGTTACATTCTTCCCACACAAATTGGAGATACATTTATGAATAAGACAAAGTATATATGGCTCATGTAACTAAACTTTAAACAAATAGGTTAAATGTTTCCACTGGAAAAGGAATCAATTTCCAAAATATTTCCTTTACCAAACTATACCATGAAACCTTCATAAGAGAGAAATGAACCCAAAGTATTTCAGTATAATTGTCATAATTTGTTTTCAAGAAAATTACGGATTGTAAACAAAACATTAAGCATCAACTTTGAGTTAATAATCCATCACAGAAGTCTGGTAAACTAATCCCATTTTATTCTTGTGCCAACCTAAACAGAAATACACACCTGAGTTGCCTCCCCGCAATTCCTACTAAATCTACATTTATTATGAAATTTTTTTTTCCATGATGTGAAAGTAGCCTTTGTATCTATCAGTCTTATCATCATCTATCGGATGAAGTGACATTGTTAAGCTGACTACCTGTCCTTGTGCTTCTAAAATCCGCAACATTTTTGTATCATGTGAAGCAGCAGAGGATTCTCCAAACATTAAGTACCCTTTGGGAGCTCTGGTACATTCAAGATGTGCTAGATGCCACATAAAGACCTAAGCTTTATAAAGGGAGACTTTCAATTTCAAATAACCTAACTTGTTAATTTTCAATTGATACAGGAGCTTTAATTCCATTATATATGTTTTATTTTAAAAATAAATCTACAACACCAGTTTTAAACTTTCCTGTTTAAAGTTCAAAGGTATCAGAGCAAATGCTCAGGGCATGAAAAGAAATATCAGATTTTTGAAAGGAATAAAAGGAATATTAGTTATAAAGTGTACCAATATGTAATTAAATTTGAAATTATACTTTTTACCTTGTGGGAAACTGAACTTCAAAAATGTATATATAATCACAGTTAAAAAGGGGTGGGGATCCAATGTTGGATGACAAAAAATAAATCGATCTTATTAGTACAGTATTAGCATGTAGGTCTATTATATCCTAATTCATATTTAGCTTGGCTTCATTTATGCAGCATCTAGCATATCTTGTGGCATCTAGCACATCTTGAATGTACCAGAGCTTTCAAAGGATACTTAATGTTTGGAGAATCCTCTGCTGCTTCACATGATACAAAAATGTTGCGGAGATCATGTAAATCTCAATTTGCATTTTAGAGCACAAGGACAGGCAGTCAGCTTAATGATGTCACTTCATCTGATAGATGATGATAAGGCTACTTTCACAAGCCTACCCTTCAACGTTTATTGTAAATGCTGACTAACTATACAACTATTGCATCAATATGTCACATCTAATTTAGTAACTTAGCTCCTTAAAAATTCCTAACCTCCTTAGCTTAAATAAAGCAGCAGCTTTGAAAAGTACATAACATTTGAATATAGTTTCATACTTAAATTGTAAATTTTGTAAATTATGAATCAAACAATTATTTGAACCGCAAATTTAAGAGTCATCCACCCTGTACAATCTATGCAGCTTAAAAGCAGGAAGGGCAAAACCTAAATGTACTAAATTCTCAACATTAACTACCATTACACTTGGCTGGATGGACAGAACACCCGAGTTCTGTCTGCCTGGGAAGTGAAGCAATGCATCGAAACTTGCCACTTCCTGCTGTTGCCAATTTAACTGAACTTCAGACTTTCAGTGGAGCACACCGGATAAATGGGCAGGTAATTTCAAAAGATTTGAGAGTGAAGAAATAGAATCTTCATGTGAACTTATTCCAACATCATCTCTGCCACCTCATAGTACTGTTTAAAGACACTGGTGCACATGTTAAACATTTCAATACATGCACCTAGGACGAACGAATACATCTGTGGAAATTTATCAGACTTACAATGTCATCAATGATTTGGACCTGGATGTCAAATAAACACCCCACCCTGCACTGAAAAATGCCTCCAGCCACTGCTTCTGACAGAGGAAGAAACCACCCACCATATTCATGGTCTACATATCTCACTCCCATCAGGGAGGAGGCTACATAGCATCTACACCAGGACCACCAGACTCAAAAACAATTACCTTCCCCAAGCAGTAAGGCTGATCAACACCCCCACCCACTAACCTATCCTCCACACCCTTCGCGATCACTACTTTATCACTTCCTATCAGTCACTTTACAAACAGACACTCCTGCTGCATATGGTGTCATTTTATGGACATACAATCAATGTACATTACATAAGCTATCTTGTGTATATTTATTGTGCCTTTTAATTAGTGTTCTTTATCTTATTTTTTCTTTGTACTGTATCAGATCCAGAATAACAATTATTTTGTTCTCCTTTACACTTATCTACTGGAGATGACATTAAACAATCTAGAGAGTGTTCCAGGGGGCTAAGGGAACGGAGGGGGGGGCACTTAAACTTGGTTTGATTAGGGACAATAGAAGGAAAATAATATTGGAGTTTATGTGGTGGAGAAGAGAGAAATCAGCGCCAAGTTAGTACTGCAGTACAGAAAAAGAAAATATTGGAGAAGAGAATCATAATATGCCTAAGTATTTCTGTCAGAGCCAAGGACCAGAAGCAACGTAGAGATTGGTGGCAACACTCGACAGGAACAGCCTCTCATGGCGACTGAAAATAAGAAGTCCTCTCTGATTATATTTCCAATGGTTGTTAATATTAAGGCTCGGAATTAGGGTGGGAAGAGTGAGGAATGAGAAACAGAGTGTCAAAGAGGAACATATCTGTACATGGTGAGCTGGAGGCTTTATTTCTACATAACAAGAAAATTGTTGCAGATGAGCCAAGTACAGTTTGGCAGTGCAGGCAGTAATATTGGACATTCCTGCAACACAACACGTCCCACAAATAGGAAAGTGCTGATTAAAACTGCATTCATTGGAAAGATACAAGGACTTCGTGGCCATGTCACAAGGCAGATAAAAATCAACCATTCTGCAATAAAATTTGAAAGGTAGACATGGGGTAGAAGGAGCAAGGGTGGTAAATTTACCCTCCTAAAGGTACTAGTGGATCACTCTAGTTTTATTTCAGTAAAGGTAAGTTCCTAGTCACCATTAATAATAACAGCATTTTATAACACTGTTTATTTAATAAATTTAAAAAGCGTCCGGTTTGCTAGTCCACCAACAAATCTTCTCCTCTCACTTCTTTAGTGCCCTTTTTGAAGACCATCATACATGATCAGTGAGTTGTCCATCTAACTCCAATAAAGGCAACTCTAGAACCTGGACTCATTGACTAAGGGTGGGAAAGCCAGCTGGTGGACTGGAACTGCTGGACTGCAGCTCCTTTGCCATCTCTGTGACCACTCAGTAGACTGAGCTTGCACACTATGTGCGTTACCATGGTTTTCATGCTTTATGCAATCCCCATACATTTGTAATGCACACATTGCTGACCTCTGTACATGGAACTTGAATCAATTCTCATTTTAGTTGGTTACCAGTGACGCCTGAAGAGAAGGATTTTTATGTGAATTTTGCAGGTCCATATGCAGGACCTCATATTTGGAATATGTTCCCAGAGACTCCAGCCAAATGCCAAGAAAGTAATCTAGGTCGACCACAGAAATTCGGGTTTAACACTAATTAAGACAAAATAACCTCATGCAAAAATAATAAACACAATAGATTCTGCAAATGCTGGAAATCCAGACTGATCACCAATTCTGATGAAGGGCCTTGGCCTGAACCATCAATGATTAATTCTCCTCCCTAGGTACTGCCTGAGTCCCTCCACCATTTTGCTCATGGAAAAATAACAATTGATGACAGAACATCTTTAAAATTGCCTGTAGCCAGTATTTATGAGTGTAAGGGAGAAAAAACTAATTTTAATTACTGTATGTATTCCTCGCTTTTCCTTATGATTCTCATTTTCCCATCTCAGCATTGCCCTTCTGCCATTTAATATACCAAACCAGTTCAGGTGTAATATCTTCTTTTAAACAAAATCAAAATGGTAGGTGATATCCAAGAATCTAAGCAAAGACATTGTTTAAAACCTAAGTGTCAATTGCCATTTCCCAGAAACCAAATTTAACCAATTGCCATTTCCCAGAGACCAAATTTAACCAATCCCTGACTGCTCAGGGATTATACTTCTCCATATTTAAGGACAGAGTTTATTTTACACAAAAATACCAGTTTACAGAGTTCTCTTATCACATGGTGATGGCAGTCTGAGTTTTAAACTAGTGTTAAAGATCCAAAATCCTGAAGCCTCTAATTCAGCTTTAAATCTGGTTTTGTTGCATTATGAAAATGTCACATTAATTTGGAACTCATGTATACAGAACGTCAGATTTCATAGGCTGTATCTCTGACGGGGTACCAAGTCTCCACGCAACAGAGGTCTCTGGAGGTTTTGTAGCTCGTGTAGCTTGTATTGCCCGATGAGCCAAAGCTGCGAATACCACACTGGAAATGTAAGCAATTATTAACATCACAGCAAAGATGGAAACAGCAACTTCCGTGCCGAGTATGGCGCATTTCACCGAGCTGTATCCGTGTCGATTGTAGAGCGATTCTCTCTGTTTGCACATATCAGTGGCATTAATTTTAAAAATGAAGTGAAGATACAAAGCCACGCCTATGAGGTAAGCCACTGCTGCAAGAGCCTTTACCACACATTCCATGATCAGGAAGGAAGAGTATTTGCTGTGCAGCGCAGAGGACCTGTTGTATTGCAATATACATTCGACGACAAGAAAAGCCACCGAGAAAGCAAACAGCAGAATACTAAGTCCTACTGCACAGTACACAGTGGTTGACTTCTTGGTGTTGTACTCTACATCTAGTTGACCGATCTGCTGTATTTCATGATTTAGAAATCCACTGTTGGCATAACCCATGTTGTAATAATAGGCACTCCCGAAGCCTCCAATACTAGCGAAGCCTGCAGAAGCACTTTGGGTTGCTGCAGCACAGATCAGTACCACCAGGTTGAGAATGATTTCAAGCATCTGCAACAATCCTGCAACAACCAGATGAAGGAAGCTGTTAATGGGAAAAATGCAACACATGCAGCTAACACCTCTCCAGAAACAGTAGAGGACATCATAAAGGACCAGTGAGGCTTTTATAGATTTAATTCATTTACTAACCTAAATTGGAGCTATGAAAGTTCTTGGATGTAAATATTAGCAGACTTTCAATTGAAAATTGAAAGAAAAATGTAAATGCCATAATTCTGAAATAAAAACAGAAAATGCTGGAAAAAAATTAGCAAGTCAGACATAATCTGTAGAAAGAGATTCTCTCTTTCCATAGATGCCACCTATCCTGATGGGTTTTTCAATATATTGTTTTAATTTCAAATTTTCAATATGATTTTAGTAGGTAAGTTTATATTTCAATAGTACTTTATACTTTATTGTCGCCAGACAATTGGTACTAGAACGTACAATCATCACTGCGATATTTGATTCTGTGCTTCACACTCCCTGGATTACAAATATTAAAAATATTAAAAATAGTTAATACTAGTAAATATTAAAAATTTAAATTGTAAATCTTAAATAGAAAATAGAAAAATGGGAAGTATGGTATCGCGAAAAAACCGAGAGGCAGGTCCGGATATTTGGAGGGTATGGCCCAAATCCGGGTCAGGATCCACTTAGTACCTGAATTGTATGTTTTCATGCATAATTAGTACTTCTAATACTTCAATAAATCTGTTACTTAGATCACCTAATTAGTGCAAATAGTTGCATTTATGCTTAATTACAATTAGAAAGAAATAGTTTACAGAATTTACTAGTTTATTTAACTGTCTTTAATTTTGATGAGACATTGAATGCAGGACTGTGAATTAGCACAACTAAATTGCAGATGCTTGAAACCCAAAAATGCTGCAAGTCGTGATTAAGTTAAGATTGAGCTAGTAGTCTCAGGAACAGTGATATATCTCTTTCTCTCACTCAAAGCAAGGAAATGAAAGAGCAACAAGTTTAGATTATTCACTTTAAACACTACCTTTCCCCTGAGCAAACACGTTTTGTTACTGGTGAATTAACATGTACCACTTCTTATATAAGACAGTAAACCTCACAGATTGCTGCGCAGGAGTCAGGCCTTTTCCACACAAACCTCTCCTTGTATCCACCCCTCATCAAGGGCTGGTTCTAACAGAGAGACTGGGTGACTCAAAGGGCCAGAGTTAAGCAAAGGGCTTGAAATACAGGGGTCCCAATCCAATCCTGGGAGTAATCAAAGGTGATCACTCCAGGGACCACATGATCTAATTTTGTTCTTTCATACTACAGTAGGACTGCTACCTGAGAGGATATCAAATCATGCTAAGGTCACATGAGATATAGGTGAGTGTTCTTCTAAGTGATCAGTCAAATTTACAAGCAAAGTGAACTGAATCGGAGAAGACCATCATCATATGTTAGTCCTGACGAAGGGTCTCGGTCTGAAACGTCGACTGTACCTCTTCCTAGAGATGCTGCCTGGCCTGCTGCGTTCACCAGCAACTTTGATGTGTGTTGCTTGAATTTCCAGCATCTGCAGAATTCCTGTTGATCATATGTTATTTATTTATTTTTGTTTCGAGAGAGAACACAGAACAGGACCTTCTGGCCCAATGAGCTGCAGCAGCCAGTAACTCACCCACTTAATACCAGCCTAATCACAAGGCAATTTACTATGACCTATTAACTGGTACTTTTGGAATGTGGACGGAAACCAGAGCACCCGGAGGAAACTTGCGTGCTCACGGACAGAACGTACAAACTCCTTACAGACACTGCCAGAACTGTCCTCCGAACTCCAACCTCCAGGACGCCCCAAGCTGTAATAGGGTCACTCTATCTGCTGTGCTACCATGGTGTCCCTGAAAACTTCTTACAGACAACGGTGGGAATCGCAACCTGATTGGTGCAATTGTAAAGCGACTGCGCTAACCACTGTGAGAACGTGCTGCCCCCAGACCATGTTAATAGGTTAGGTGACATCTTAATCAGATAGTATTACAAAGTTACACAATCAAATTTCTAAGCCCTTAGTGAATTCCATTTTCCTCCATTATCAGCAAAATGTTTCAGGTTGCTGCAGGGGATTAAGTAGCAATTTTAAATAAAGCAGAAGCTGTAAAAGTCATAGCAGAAATTCAAAAGCTCTACCACACAACACACTATGGCACAGTTACTCTAGTTATACATCCAGAGATTGGAAGAAGCTACATGAATGAAGTTTTAACTTCATTTATGTTGCATTAATTTAGATTAGAACAAGCTACAACCTAAATGAATGTAGCAAATACAAAGTGGAAAGTTCAGAATGCTACATTCCACTTTGATCAGGAAATTCATCTAAAGTATGATAAACCACAAAATCATCTTTACTTGGCTGAAGGGATTTAAAAAGGGAATAATACTACAAATTGAAAGGCCTCCAAATTGCTTTTTCTTACTTTTAGACAATCTGGGAAGGATTTAGAAGGGGAGGGGCACTAGAATGAATGATAATATGAAGGAAAATAATTTACGATTCAGTATCACACAAGAGATAGACAACCTATTCTAGATAATCTGTTTCTCTTCTGCAATTTAAAAGCTAGAGCAATAAAATTGATTATTTTTCTTCTGGCACTTTGCAAGTACAATAGACATCTTGTGAGTGTGAAACATAAGACTGATATTTTGGAAAGCTTCATTGTGGAGGCAGATCCCATGATGTTGAGCAATGAAAACACATTCCATTAAGAGTCTGGAATGCAAACCGCACCACAACACTAATACTCAAAAATGTCATCCTATGCATTCCACTCCATCATAAACCCTTTAGTTGCAGCAGCGATGGTATACAACATAGAATAGTAGAGCACAGTACATGCCTTTCGGCCCACATTGTTGTGCTGACCCTTAAACCCTGCCTCCCTTATAACCCCCCACCTTAAATTCCTCCATATACTTGTCTAGTGGTCTGATTATTTTTAAATGGCTATTGGAATCTCAGAACAGAGTAAAGCTTTTGTTAATAAAGGCTCAGGAAGCAAGTTATCTAGTAGCATAATTTATTACCCAGAAAAGGAAAAGTCACACAGTTGGTGAGAACCTAATAATGCCAGCATGTAAAATTATAGTGGGTAAAATGCTCGGTTAAGACAGTACGAGAAGTTGGAAAGGTTTCTCTCTCAAACAGTATAGTAAGTAGACATATTGATGACATGTCACATGATGCTGAAGAGGTTTTGTGTGATACAATGAAAAACAACAGCTTGATGAACAGATTTCACCAATAAATGTCATGTTGTAGCATCTGTAAGATTTGTAAATGATGGTGAAATTCAAGAAAACTTTTTTCCTTTGCAAGGAGCTGCCCAAAACAAGAAAAGGCCAAGATATATCTAATGTTTGTCTTCATTTCTGGAAGCAAAGTGTCTTTCTTGGATGAACTGTGTTAGCATCTTTACTGATGGTGCCTTATCAATGGTTTTGTTTCTCTTGTGAAAAAGAAAATCCTGACATTGTCACAACACACTGCTTTCTTCACAGAGAGGTGCTGATGTCAAAACTCTTGAAGGTGAAATGGAAAAATCTCTGGATGATATTACAAAAATGGTTAACTTTATTAAACAAAGACCAGTTCATTTGAGTCTGTTTAAAAAAACTGTGTGAAAACCTAGAAAAAGAGCACAGCAATCTCCTGTTATATACAGAAATCTGATAGCTTAGCAGAGGAAGAGTTCCTAACAGGGTGCTTGAGCTGAAAGATGAATTGCAGGAGTACTTACAAGAAAATAGTAGGCCAGATTTTGCTGAGAGCTTTGAAGATGAAGAATGGCTGTAGAAATTAGTCTACTGAGCAGACACTTTTCAATCATATGAACCAGTTGAACAAGTCTCTGCAGGGCCCTGGAGAAAATGCTTTGACTTCAAGTGACAAGAATCTTGGAATTAAAATGAAACTGAATCTTTGGAAAAATCACGTTATGAAAGGAAATCTTGAAATGTTTTCACTGCTGCTTGGGCTTGAGAATGAGGAAGGATATCAGAAAGTCTCGAGTCTTATTGAAAACCACCTGGAAGAATTGCAGAACAAAATTGAACAGTATTTTTCCTCCCTTTCAACACGTGTCTGACTGGGAGAGGAACCCTTTCTCTGAGACTTCTGCTCAGCCTGAGAACTTGACTTTGAGGGAAGAGGAAGAACTTTGTGAGTCGCAGTCTGATCGTGCACTCAAGATGAAATTTACTGACCTGCCCCTGGACAAGTTCTGGATTTCTGTGAAAGACGAGTATCCTGCCATTCGTAGGAAAGCAATGAACATTTTGCTGCAGTTTTCAACTTCTTGCATGTGTGAGTAAGCTTTTTCTTGTTTATCAAACATCAACAGCAAGGATAGAAATCATCTCAGTTCAGATGAAGGTGAAATCCATGTATGCTTATCTCAAGTTTGACCCAGCATTGAGTATTTGTGCAGCAAAAACAAGCACAGGTTTCACATGCTAGGCCTATACTGTAGTCTGATTATGTCACTTCGTTAGAAAATGTTTTTTCAAAGTCTTGTATAAAATTGTGTCTTGGGCTATATTTTCATTCATATTGCTTTGGCTTATGGTTTTTATTAAATTTTGTCAACAAATTTTCATGTTGTAAGTAGCATTAATTAAAATCAATTTACAAACTTTATTTAAATTAAATCTACTGAGCCTACCTTGGGAAAAATTAAATCCCATTTTGGCTTTAGCCAGTTATTTAACAGAAATTTGTTATGTTTGCCTTATGAGTTTTTACGCAGGTGTTCCCCAAGACTTGATAATTATTTCAAGGCTCCTCCAGGGCAAAAAGGTTGAGAAAGGCTGCTCTAGATTGGTGCGAAAAGAAAACTGCAGTAAGTGGTAGTTCTGTGGGCAAAAATGCCGTGTTAATGAAAGCGGTCAGAGAAGAATGGCAAGACTGGTTCAAGCTGACATGAAGCCAACAGTAACTCAAATAATCACATGTTACAACAGTGCTCTACAGAAGAGCATCTCTGAGCCTTGAACTGGATGGCCAACAGCAGCAGAAGACCACAACCATACACTCCTTGGCCACTTAATTAGGTACAGGTGGTACTAATAAAGTGGCTACCGAGTGTAAATTCAGAAATATGTGCATTTGTCTAGTGCTCAAATGTCATGCCAACAAACCTCTAAGAATCTATCTAACACTAACCCAACATGAACCACGACATTTGGCTATTCCCCATTCATGTCCCTTAGTTTTTTCAACTGGTTGCTTAGGAGGCTCATTAACCAAAGTCAGAGTTTTAAGATAAGCAGCATGGTCAATGGATTGGATGATTTTTTTAAAGGAGCAGGAATATGCTGCATGGAAGAATGATTGAAGTTGAATCAAAAGTAACTGCGATAAGGAATATTTTATAAATCTGGGGGAAAAGTACAGGAGATGAGACAAGTTGGAAGAGTATTTCTAGCAACTTTTGTTGATGCAATAGGCCAATTAGTGTCCTTCTGCACATCAGAATACAGTGACTATAGGCCCGGAAACCAGGGAGTTAAATGTGACTTCATTCTATTCCTTTAATATTAACAATAACAAAAAACACCCCCATTCACTAACTGACTCCACCACCACTACCCACTACTTTATAATTTCCTGTCACAGTCACCTTATGTGCAGACATTCCTGTGCCTAAAGTCACTTTATGGACATTAATCAATCTATATAGTATAAGCTATCATATTATTTATAATTATTGTATTTTTTATTACTATGCTCTATATCTTAGTGTGTGTGTGTGTGTGTGTGTTTTTAAATGCCTTGGATCAGGAGTAACAATTATTTTGTTCTCCTTTACACTTGTGTACTGAAAATGACATTTGACATTCTTGATTCTTGCTGAAAAGTATCATTGTAAGATTTGTCAACACCCTACCTCCAATCTTGACCTCATCATGGGTACTAAGCCATGATGAGGTCAAGGCCAGTTCATTCATGTGTCTGCTCCTCTTTAGTTTTTTTTGATGTCCATCCCTTCCTCTTCCTCACTCATTGCTCCCAATCACCCAACCACTAGCAACAGTTCAGAACATTCTTCTGCTTCTAATGTCTTTCTGGTGAGATGCCTTCCAGTAACTTCTGATCTATAAGCCCTATGACCTTGAAAATAGTACATATATTGTTATCTTTTTAGATCTCCTCATGCTGTGGTTCAGTATTTCTCTATTCAAGCAACAGAATTCTAAAATTTAGTCATGAATTCCATTTGTCGATCTAGTAAAATCTATAACGTTTGCCACTAATAAATTTTGCAAGCATATCCACCATTTCTCTAAAACTAATTTATAATTTGTTTCTGAAAGCTGTTTTTTTCTTGGTGACTGCTAGAAGACAGAGCGGGAAAGGCAGTGTAGGTGTGGGTTTCTCTGCAAAGAGGATGGGTAAAGTACTTGGGTAGACCTTTCGCACACAGTGACAGCCCATACAAATTTCTGGCCAACGTTGATCAAAATAGTTCATGAGCTTCTCATCTAAATAGATCAGCATCATCCACTGAGTCAGAGGTCTATTAAATCATGGTTACTTCTTTCAAGTTAGCTCTCAATGAAGAGATACGTAGAATGTTGCAACAACTAATAAACTACCAGATTCTTCAGATAAAAGATTCTACACTCTTTCATTAATGTATCAAAGTGTTCAATGTTACATCATCATCCACCATTGTCAGAGACAGCAGGTTTATTAACAAATTGAAGAAGGAAAAGGAGTCTAAAAGCTGCTTCCATTATCAATTAAGAAACAGGCATTGCTGACAGTAGTGCCCAAGAAACAAATGGGCACTACTGTACTTCCTCTGTACCAAAATATGGCATTTTCTTCAAAGTATGGTTACAAGTATTACAAAGCAAAATATTATAAAACTAATAACAAAGCATTGACATAATATATTCGGACTTGGATGTAGGTTTGTGGTCTTCCACAAGCTAATCTGGTCATAAATCTATACTTCCTATTTCTCAAACTACCATTTCCTACATGAATGCAAAAAAATGACATAGTAAAAGATATATTAATGCAAGGTCAGTGACATTATACATACCTCTTCTGGAGCATAAATATGAGCACTTTGTCCCAAAGGACTCTTTGGGTGGAGTGTTAACTTCTGAAACAGCACTATAAAAGGGAGGTGCTGAAGAAGGTGGTCTACTGTTTGGTTGAGATGGTGTTCCTCTTGTATTGGGTGGTCTGGAGTACGATTCTTCCACTGAATTTCGTGAATGTCTGAAGAAACAGAAATTATTTCAAATTCATCAAACGTTGATCCACTCCAAAGAAAATATTAAAACAAGCACCTCTCAAGTAAACATTGACCTCCTATGATTTCACATTGTTCTCTTTAATTTTTTATATTCTGCTTATTCTTTCATTCCAAAATATATAAATTAAAACTAGATATCAAAGGGAAAATAGAAAGGTATCTATAATTCTACCTAGTTTGTACAATAAACACACACAAAATGCTGGTGGAACGCAGCAGGCCAGGCAGCATCTATAGGAAGAAGTATGGTCGACGTTTCAGGTCAAGACCCTTCGTCAGGACTAACGGAAAAAAGAAATAGTAAGAGATTTGAAAGTGGAAGGGGGAGGGGGAGACCCGAAATGATAGGAGAAGACATGAGGGGAGGGATGAAGCCAAGAGCTGGGAATTTGATTGGCAAAAAGGACACAAGGCTGGAGAAGGGGGAGTATCATGGGACGGAAGGCCTTAGAAGAAAGAAAGGGGAGGGGACTGTACTTCTTCCTATAGATGCTGCCTGGCCTGCTGCATTCCATCAGCATTTTGTGTGTGTTGCTTGAATTTCCAGCATCTCGTGTTTGCGTTGTTTATATAATAACACATTTGCATGGAATTTGAAACAAACAGAATTCTCACACACTAAAAATATAAATTAAAATTAATTGCTTATCACAATTTTAAAAAAACAACAAAAAAAGAACCTTTCACTGGGAGGATATGGCTCCCTTGAAGGTTTGCTTTGGCGATTGTCTCTTGGGTCTTCCCTGCTACGTCTACCAGGATGGCTATTTTCAGGATGCGGCCTGTCCCTGGGTCTTCTCTCTCGATGTGGATTATTAGAAGACTGGCTTCCATCAGAATTTCTTGGAACTTTACTGGGATAGGACATTTTGCAGCTTCATTTGCCTTCAGCTCTACTCATGAGATCTACAGTTGAAAGTATAAATGTCAAAAACTATGCAGTAGGGAGAAGCTTACTTCATTATAAAATCATTAAGTGTTTTAGCATTTTTATACAACAATTACAACAACATATTTCTGATCAAATTGTTTCCCAAAAAAGGTTAGTTATTCCCTATTCTGAAGAACAATAGGAATACTTCTATTACCGGAAGTGTGACAAATTTTTTCTTATTTCAAAATATACTTTATTCAAAAATAAATATATACAATAAACCATTCAATAACTTTTCATCCCTTACATACGTTTCCATTATAGTCAGTACATATCCGTATTTATAGCCACCCACGTGGCGCTCCAGTAGTTCAGCTTAGCATATCATTGTTGAGGGGTATACTCCCCGCCCCCCGACCCCTCCCACTCCCATCGGTGGAGAAACCTATACTGTGGTCCTTTCCCACCGGGCCCTTGTGGTGGCTGCACCGAGTTTCAGTGCGTCCCTCAGCACGTACTCCTGCAGCCGAGAATGTGCCAGTCGGCAGCATTTTCCCACGGACATCTCCATGTGCTGGTAGATTATCAAGTTTCGGGCCGACCAAAGAGCGTCTTTCACAGAGTTGATGATCTGCCAGCAGCACCGGATGTTGGTCTCCGTGTGCATCCTCAGGAACAGCCCGTAGATCAGAGTCCTCTGTTACGCAGCTGCTGGGGATAAAACGTGACACTAGCCCGTCCATCCTCCTCCACACCCTCTTTGCGAACTGGCCGTGTGCGAAGAGGTGGGTCACAGACTCCTCCTCACTGCAGTCCTCCCGTGGGCAGTGACAAAATAAACCTCAATTGTTTACTAATGCCAAAGCTAGTCATCCATTTGCAAATATTTTGTCACAAGGAGACATCATCAGTGCACTGTTCATTTGTGGTGTGTCCTCCAAATGCTTGGCCTTTATATACTTAATCAGCTGATTGATCGTCAATATGGAAACTCAATTGTGATGTAGGGATGGGGTCTCATCAATGATTGGTTTGTGGTGGACACTTTGCATTGTGGTCTAGAAATTTGCCCACATTGGCTTATGTAGACCTTGACCCTATTTATGTCTTTTTGTAGAATTGTTTGCGAAGAAACATGCTTCTAGGAATTCTCCTACATGCCATGTGTTTGCTTGCAGCATGACTTTCACTGATACCCTTTTGAATTTGTGCCCCTCTTGATCTTCATGGGTAGAGACTAGGGAGAGTTGGTCATGCTGCTTCACAATCAGCTGAAGTTCCTGGATCCTTTGGATAGTTTTGTCCCAGTTTGGCCCACGTAATATCAGCTGCAGTCCCCGTATTGGGTTTTATAGACCACATTGGTCTTGTCCAATAGCTTGGTTTGACCTTTTGGTCTGCAGAGTAATCTCCTCAATGTTCCTGTTGGTTTATATGTGACTGAAATTCTACGTTCTTGGAGCAGTCAGGCCGTCATTTCTGAGATATTTCAAATGTATGGAAGGACAACCTCTTTGGTCGCTTCTTGATTGGTGCATTGTCGACCTCATAGACATCTTCATATGAAGTTATGTGGGTATCTGTTTCATCCAAGTACTTTGAAGGAATATTTCTTCCCTTTATCCTTCTGTTCCGTCGTGCTGCAGTGTGTCTTTGCTCTTCGGAACAAAGTTTTGATACAACTTTTCTTGTGTGTATTTGGGTGATTACTGTGATAATTTAGGATCTGACCTGTGCGTGTTTGTTATGATAAATGGATGTTTCCAAGGTGTCATGTGTGTTTCTACTGACGAGCATGTCCAAGAATGCAAGTTCCCCCTGTTTCTGTTTCCTCACTGTGAACTTAATATCATTGAACATATTGCAAACAGCCATGTAAACCTCAATGCTATTTATCAATGTGGCCAAAATTCTAGACCACAACACACAGAGTTCTCCATGCAACCAATCAGTAACGAGGCCCCCTCCCTACGTCACAATTGAGTTTCCGTATTGATGACCAATCAGCTGATTGATAAGTCTAAAAAGGCCAAGCATTCAGAGGACACACCATAAACGAACAACACACTGATAAAGTCTCCTCGTATGCAAATTTGCAAATGAATTGCCAAGATCGGAGAACAACTCAACCCAACCATCAAGCACCTGAGTTGTACGCCCTTCAAGTTATTTCCACCATACAATATGTCAAAGCAACTGAGCCATGTCAGCAATTATGTAGCACCATATATAAGAAGGATTTTATTTGCAAAATAATTGATAAAAATAAAATATTTTTTCCAACAAGTTATGTCTGGAATGATGACAAAGTTAATGCGTGCAAGTCAGTTGCAAAATAATTACCTCCACACTCACAGGCAGGCAATAACAAAAATCAATGTCAAAGTTACCCTCTGGAGTGCCTTAAAAATCCCATAGCACTATTTCAAAGAACAATGAAGTTATGGCAGGCTAATAATCATCACACAATCAAACATCTAGTACAAAATAAAATGCCATAATTCCTCAGCCAGTCAAACAGCATCTCTATTCCTAAAATGTTACAGCAGTACTTCTTGTTTCAGTTCATTGTTTGCTGTAAGTGTGAACAATGCAAACACTGTAAGGTCCAGACAGAAATTGATAAGATTGAAAGGCCCTTTGATAAGGGTTGAGAGGTGATTAGATGAAAGTGTATAAAATCATGACTGCTTTAGAGTGCATAACTAGAGGAAAGAATATTCAAGAATCGCATGCACAGATTTAAGGCTTTGGCTAAAGATTTTTTTAAAAAAGCATAGCTTTTGCATCTCATAAAGGGAGGAAATAGTTCTGATTTAAAGAAGTGGAGGAGATAGGTGCTGATGGAAAAATACTTCCCAGGAACATAGTGGGGGAGGAAGGCACAGAAAGAACACACGATTGTTCTTCCAGAAGTTGGCATGTTGTCTATGGGTTAATTGGTTGACTGCCAATCTTTATACACATCTTGATTTAGTTTTCCATTTCAATTTGCAAATTGAAGCCCTTTTGCAAAACAAGTTGAAGCATGATAAAACTCAACACAAAAAAAATGAAATTATTTTGCAAAGATTTTTTTTACTATGACTTCGAAGTTATACTTGACAGAGATAAGAGTGCACTGCTGAAGCTAATTTCCGTGGGTCACTAGACGAGGTAGAAAAAAAGGCTATGTATTTTAAAAACGCAAACATGTATTGTTGATAGTTATTTAAGACACAATATGACGGCACTGAAGATACACTGTAAACCCTGACAACGATATTCCTTCTTGCTAGCAGATATCCTAATGACGTTTTTTTTGTGTCAACACCTCAACGTAAGGGGCCAGATTCAGATTAGTTTGTCATACATACAAGGTACAATGAAGCTCACAAAGTAGATAGTATATACTGTAACAATACAACGAACTCCGCAAGACAGCAGAATTGTGCGAAGGTTGTAATGCAGTATGAAGTAGCGCAACATAAATGTTAACGTGGATATTTGCGGACAAAAGTAGCTCAGTCGAAAGGAAAATATGGCAATTAAAAGTGGGCAGGTTAAAAATGAAGGAATATTTGTGTTAGAGCGGTAGGTGGAGATTCAGAGCGTGCTACCGGCCCGCAGGTGAGAAGCTGCGGAGAGACCCACAGGTGAACGAGACAAGGTGGATCCGACGTACAGACGAGGCCGGGGCTCCGGCTCTGGCGGAGAGTCACAAGGAAAGGGACTCCTAGGACGTGCAGCGGTTTCCTACACGGTCGCCCCACCAACCTCCGTCGAAATTGTGAACTAACTAGGCACAAGGACAAAAAAAGATACATTTACCCAAACTCGGCTCAGCGGCGTTGACTTTAGACAGAAGACCGAAACCACAAGAGTGGAAGGTGAAAGGGCGGGCGGGGCAACCGGTTCATCAGGTTCCTGGACCTTGGAGCTGAGCCTAGTTTCACGAACTATAATAAAAACACCAAATAGTGTCGTGGTTTCTCGTTTCTTACAAACAACAAGGAGACGCAGAAAATCCTTCAAGACGTTTTAAACTTTAATTTGCAAATCAAAGCTGAGACAATCAGAAAGCTAGTAGCTGACTGCCCATCGAGGCTTGTACACAGCATTTTTTATAGCAATCTTCTATCTTAGCTACATTATCATATCCAGACGGCCTGTGATCACATATCATCAATACATCCGCTCTCGACCTTCCACTATTGTTTTACTCCCCAATTTAATTATGTCCTAGTTTATTTTTTAGACCAAGTGTCCCCTCATCCCTAACCACAGTTATTTCTTAATTGGTCTTGCTTTGACATACTGCCACATATTTCATTACCTTACTCACCACTGTTATCTTCCTACTTGGTTTCATTCTAGTTCTCTTCATGAATTAATAGTGATTAGGTCAAAAGTCATGGCTACATAGTGAATACCTTCCACTGAGCTAGTAGCAGTTACATAGTAAATATAGAAAATATAATGTGTGCATTTGAGTGAATACTGAAATACTGTTGAGTAAATATTGTAATACATAGAAAATACAATGTATGCGTTTACATTTTCCAATAATAGCTCTTCGCAACACACACAAAAATGCTGGTAGAACTCAACATCTATGGAAAAAAGTTTTGGGCGGAAATCCTTCCTCTAGACTGAAACCAACATATTTTGTTTTGAAGAAGGAATGCACCCCCATATAACCTCCCCCACCCTAGGTTTAATGATGCAGCCAGCGAACAATAAAAACATTCTTTCTCTCCTTAACGTTGTCGGCTTTCATCAGCCTGAAAACTATTGGGATGTAAGTGGGAACGTATGGGCTGGAAAAGGGTTAGGAGGTCTTGCAAAGCTGATGTCATGGGATGGGGAATATTTGTTGACTGCAAAGGCTTGATATTTGTTTTCCAAAAAGAAAGCCTTTGAAAATAAATCTCAAAGTGGATCTAGTTTGTAATTGATACCTGTACGATTTATCTTAAGCACTGTAGGTTATTTAATTTTAAAAAGGAGTGAACAGATTTATTTTGCATATTACATATCCAAAATGACATTTATAGGCCTTCTAAAGTTCATTAATATTCACAATAGTTTTATCTCACTTTATGAAATTTGTGGGTTCTACTTTGATGATGGCAGATTTTAAATAACTTGTATTTAGTTCACAACCACAGTTTGTAATAGTTTCCGAGACTCCAGATTGAGTTCAACAACTTCAAATAACAAACCTTTCCAGTTTCTGTCTAAATTGTCCCGTTCTGATTAAATGTCTTGTGCTGATAATATTAGCTCAGTGTTTCTCTTCACACCGGCTGAGAACTTTGAGCATTTCATGTTTCCAGCAAGTACAGCCTTTCCTGTCTTACGGTGCCAGATTGTGTTCTCCTCTTCCACTAATTTTCCCTTCCCTCCCATCCCCACCTCCCTCTTGTCCCTTCTCTGTCCCTCTCCCCTCTATGCCCCTCTCTTCCCCTTCCCCCTCTCCTCCCTCTCTCCTCCCTCTCACCCCATCTCACCCTGTCCCTCACCCCCTCACTTCCCCACTATCTCTCTCCATTTCTTCCCCTCTCTTTCCCTCTTCCCCTCTCTTTCCCTCTTCCCCCTCCCTCCCCTCTTCCCCTCTTCCCTCTCCCTCCCCTCTTCCCCTCTTCCCCCTCCCTCCCCTCTTCCCCTCTTCCCCCTCCCTCCCCTCTTCCCCCTTCTCCCCCCTCTTTATTCTCTCTTCCCATCCTCCTTAGAATACATTCCAATAACTTACCCAGTGATGTCAGGCTCACCGGCCCATAATTTCTTGGTTTATTCAAGGAGTCTTTCTTAAACAAATAACAACATTAGTTATCTTCAAATTCTTCTGCAGCTCACCTGTGACTAAGGATGTCTTAAATAACTCTGCCGAGGCCCCTTGAATTTCTGCACTGGTCTCCCACAAGATCCGAGTGAACACCTTGTCAACCCCAAGGGTTTTGCATAAAGACAGCAAGCGCATCCTCCTCTCTAATCCTTATATGGTCCACGCTGGTGTTTTGCATCACCTCTTCAGAGGATGTGTCCATCTTCCAAGTAAATACAGATGTAAAAAAAAGTCCATTTGAGGTCACCTCCATCTATTTCAGCTCCATGCATATATCAATGCTCTGATCTTCAAGAGGACAATTTTGTCCCTTGCTGTCCTTTTGTTCTAGATATATATATATAGACACCCCTGGTATTCTCTTTCACCTTGTCTGATAGAATAACCTAATGTCTTCTTTTAGCGCTCCTCATTTTCTTTGTAAATATTCTCTTGCATTTCTTGTACTCCTCAAGTATACCACCCACATCTCCAATCTGCTAATTAAATTTGCCAATGACACCATATTGATTGGCTTTATCTCAAACAATAACGAGGTGGCCTACAGGGAAGAAGTAATCTCTCTGACATAGTGGTGTCAAGAAAACGATCTCTCCCTCAAAGTTGCAAAAACAAAGGAGCTGGTTGTGAATTACAAGAGGAATGGAGACAGGCTAACCCCTGTTGACATCAATGGATCTGGAGCTGAGAGGGTGAACAGCTTCAAGTTCCTTGGCATCCACATCACGTGGTCTGTACGCACCAGCTGTGTGGTGAAAAAGACACAACAGCGCCTCTTTCACCTCAGACAGTTGAGGAAGATTGGTATGGGCCCCCAAATCCTAAGAACTTTCTACAGGGCACAACTGAGAGCATCCTGACCAGCTGCATCACTGCCTGGTATGGGAACTGTACCTCCCTTAATCACAGGACTCTGCAGAGAGTGGTGCGGACAGCCCAGCGCATCTGTCGTTGTGAGCTTCCCATGATTCAACACATTTACAGGACAGCTGTGTAAAAAGGGCCCATAGGATCGTTGGGGACCCAAACCATCCCAACCACAATCTATTCCAGCTGCTACCACCCGGGAAGCGGTACTGCAGCATAAAACCCAGGACCAACAGGCTCCGGGACAGCTTCTTCCACCAGGCCATCAGACTGATGAACTCAAACTGATTTGAGTGTACTCTATATTTCATTAACTGTTCTATTTACTATAAATTATTATATTACTAAGATTGCATGTTTAGATTGAGATGTAACATAAAGATTTTTACTCCTCATGTATGTGAAGGATGTAAGAAATAAAGTCAATTCAATTCAATTCATTTGTTCCTTGCTGCCTATACCTGCTATACAGCTTCTTCTTCTTAATCAGGACCTCAATATCTCTTGGAAACAAAGGTTCTCTAAACTTGTCAACCTTGCCCTTTATTCTGACAGGAACATAGAAACTCTGCACTCTCAACCAGACCCATCTTTCTCCATGATTTTCTTGAAACTAACAACTGAATGATCACTAGATCCAAAGTGTCCCCTAGACATCTTTCTGTCAGCTGCCTTGCCTCGTTCTCTGACAGGGAAGATGGTGCCATGGTGGTGTAGCAGCTAGTATGATCCTATTACAGCCTGGGATGTTCCAAAGTTCAGAGTTCATCTCTGGCGTCGTCCGTAAGGAGTCTTGTGCATCCTTCCTGTGGAATGCATGGGTTTTCCCAGGTGCGCCAGTTTTCTCCCGGGTTAATTGGGCATTGTGATTAGGTTAGGGTTAATCAGGTCTGGAAGGGCCTACTCTGTATTGTATCACTAAATAAAGTAACTAAATACAAGGAGATCCAGTATTGCACCCTCTCTAGTTCGGACCTCTATATTGATTAAGGAAACTTCTGAACTCCTTTGGCCAACTCTAACCTATCAACCCTTTTACTATATGGGAGTTCCAGTCAATATGTGGAAAGTTAAAATCACTTACTGTCACAGCCTTGTTTTTCTTGCAGTTGTCTGCTTTCACTCCATTCTCTGCACACCCATGTACCCATCTAAGAGCTTCTTAGATACCTCCATATGCATCTATCATACTTACACCATTAACACCCATGTCAGTGCATTCCCACTCTGTGTGTTTGTATGTGTGTGTGTGGGGGGGGGGTCTTCCCTCACACATTTCCTTTGACCTCTCACCTTAAATGCATGCCCTCTAGTAGAATTTTCACCCTGGGAAAAAGATGCTGGCTGCCCATCTATGCCTTTCATAATCCCTTAAATTTCTAACAAGTTTCCCTCAGCCCCCACCGCTCTAGAGAAATCATAGAACATGCCCTCTTATCCAGGTAGCATCTTGGTTATTCTCATCAGCACCCTCTCCAAAGCCTTCACATCTTTCTTATAATAATTCAGCTACAGCAGAACTAACGTCTTATAAAGCTTCATCATAACGTCCTGACTCTTGAACTTAATGCCTCAAATAATAAAGGCAATAATGCCATGTCTACCCTATTTATCCGTGCAACCACTTTCTGGGAGCTATGATCCTGAACACCAAGATTACCCTTGTACATAAACACTGTTGTTTTGTCCCTTTGCAAATATCACTCCACACTTTAAAAAGAAGAGGGACAAAAGACATGAAACTATAGGCCTGTCAGTCTGACTTAGTGGTTGTGAAGATGTTGTAGTCCATTATTAAGGATGAGGTTTCAGGGCACTTGCAGGTACGTTATAAAATTAGGCCTAAGTCAGTATGGTTTCCTTAAGGAGAAATCTTGCCTGACAAATCTGTTGGAATTAATTGAGGAAACAATAGGCAGATAGACAAGGACAGTATGTGGATGTTGTTTACTTGGATTTTCAGAAGGCCTTTAACAAGGTGCCACACATAAGGCTGCTAAACAAGAGGCCATGGTATTACAGGAAAGATGCCAGCATGGACAGAAGATTGGCTGACTGCTAGAAGGCAAAGCTGGTCCCCAGCCCCGTCTTCTAGTCCATGCCAGCCTGGCTTTCTGCCTAGTCCAATCTAAACGTACCTATATGAGAGCCCCGATGGCCCTCCCATTCATGTACTTATCTAGACTTCTCTTAAATGCTACAATTAGACCCGCTTCTACCACTTCTGCTGATAGCTTGTTCTGTGACGGATATTTGCTTCATGGGCTAGTGAGCGTCATGTTTTCCCAAGCTTGCTTTCTCAGTACAGCAGCTGCAATTTGTAAGATCAAATAATTGTTTACCTTCTGGTCATAAACAGAAGCCAGTCTTTAGTTCTTAAAATGTAAATGGCAAGCAGTATTCAGCTTGAAGTAAAAAAAAACTGCTTTGTTGTATGTAGACGCTTTTTTTTTGTTCGTCCATCGTCGTCATTGATGAAGACCTCGACACTGTTGATGGTGTCGAGACCTGCGCGTGATTTGGATTTAAGTGAGGGAGAGTTGTGCAGCGTCAGCCTCACTCTCTCTTCCCAATTCCCATCTGGATCCAGTGGCAAGACAGAGTCGAGACGACTGGAGATGGGACTAGGCGCAGTGGATGACCAGGACGTCTTCTGTGCCTTGTCCTGCTCTACATGTTCCACGATGCTTGCAGAGACCACCATCTTAAGCGTTGGACCTTCCATTGGTCTCGTCCGTCAATCCATCAGAGTCTGTCTTCACATGCTGGGATAGACAACTCCCTATCTCACAGAGGGTTTGAGACTCGTCGGCTACCCTCACCTGGTTTAGCCGGCTTGTCAAAGCCGTTGCCTGGGGTGTGGCTGCTGTCGCATGCAAACAGCTACGGGGAGCCACAGGTGAGAGCTGAGTGCCAGGTGGGGACCAAAGGTGGACTAACCGCCTTGAAAAGGATGCGACATGTTACCCCACCAGAGGTGCTACCCCTCCCTGACACCCCGTACACCCCACGTAGATGCTTAATCTGTAGACATAGGATGTAGTTCAACAAAGGACAACAAAGAGGTGGTTGCAGGAGACAGAGGAGTGGCTATGGGATGACTTGGAGTTGGTGGACTAGGCCGTGCTCAAGGACTCATCTGTGATTCTGAATGAATACACTATGGTTGTCACAGACTATATTAAAACAGTTGTAGACAAGAAAGCATGGCAGCTCCTCTACTTCCTTAGGAGTTTGCAAAAACCAGAATCAGGTTTATTATCACCGGCATGTGACATGAAGTTTGTTAACTTAGCAGCAGCAGTTCAATGCAATACATAATATAGAAGAAGAAAAATATTAAAATAATAATTAATAAATAAGTAAATCTATATAGTATACATATATTGAATAGATCAAAAATCATGCAATAAAAAACAGAAATACTGTATATTAAAAAAAAGTGAGGTTGTGTCCAAGGGTTCAATGTCCATTTAAAAATTGGATGGCAGAGGGGAAGAAGCTGTTCCTGAATCACTGAGTGTGTGCCTGCAGGCTTCTGTATCTTGTACTTGATGATAACAGTGAGAAAAGGGCATGCCCTGGGTGCTGGAGGTCCTTAATATGGATGCTGCCTTTCTGAGACTCCGCTCCTTGAAGATGTCCTGGGTACTTTGTAGGCTAGTACCCAAGATGGAACTGACTAAATTTACAACCCTCTGCAGCTTCTTTCGGTCCTGTGGAGTAGCCCCTCCCCCCCATACCAGACAGTGATGCAGCCTGTCAGAATGCTCTCCACGGTACAACTATAGAAGTTTTTGAGTGTATTTGTTGACATACCAAATCTCTTCAAACTCCTAATAAAGTATAGGTGCTGTCTTGCCTTCTTTATAACTGCATCAATATGTTGGGACCAGGTTAGATCCTCAGAGATCTTGACGCCCAGGAACTTGAAAATGCTCACTCTCTCCACTTCTGATCCCTCTATGAGGATTGGTACGTGTTCCTTTATGTTACCCTTCCGGAAGTCCACAATCAGCTGTTTGGCATGACATCTAAAACTTTAACAAGCTTCTTATAGAATATTCATGGAGAGTATATTGTCTGGCTGTGTCACAGCCTGGTATGGAAACACCAATGCCCTTGAAGGAAGTCCATGATGGGCAAAGGTTTCCCCACTATTGAGCACATCTACATGAAATGTTTCACAGGAAAGCAGTATCCATCATCAGGGACTCTCACCACCCAGGACATGTTCTCTTCTTGTTGCTGCCATCAGGAAAATGGTACAGGATCCTTAGAACTCACACCACCAGGTTCAGTACAGTTATTACCCCTCAACAATCAGGTTGTTGAACTAAAGGGGAAAACTTCACTCATCTTCACTTGCCCCATCATGGAATACTCCCACAACCTATGGACTCTCTTTTAAGGATTCTTCATCACATGATCTTGATATCTATTTATTATTATTATTATTATTTATTGTTGTTGTTACTTCTTTCTTTTTGTATTTTCACAGTTTATTGTCTTTTGCATAATAGCTGAATGCCCAAGTTGGTGCAGTCTTTCATTAGTTCTGTTATTTTTCTGTTTATAGATTTATTGAGTTTGCCCAGAAGACAATGAATCTCAGGGTTGTATAAGGTGACTTATATGTAATTTGATAATAAATTTACTTTGAACTTCCTTGGGGTGTTTGTCAGTGCATATGATGCTGTCATAAAAGGACACTTTAAAGTCTGGGTTTTGTCCTCTTTTAAGGTATCAATCTGATCTACTTGTCTCAACAAAGATGCATTGATGGTCATGTTACTTATAATGCTATGGAGTAATTTGTTCACACCCGAAGTATTTAAACTTTTGTAATGGTGTTTGACCATCTGTATGTATAAGTTATCAAAACTTGATGTACTTTGAGTTCAGGGTATTTTACTGCCCAGTCTCCTTTGTGTGTGTTTGTGCTGACGAAAGACTCAGGTTTCCATGTGATTCAATACAGAGTCTGGCAGCAGAGCAGAGTAACAGATGCATTAATACTTCTATGGGGATAGGTGAACATCAGCAGCTTCCTTCGAAAGGATTGACTCAACGTACTCCATGAATCACTGCAGACTGTGAGTAGCCCACGTTAGGTGTCAATGTGTTCTGTGTCCATTAGCAAACACGTACTGAGTCCATGCAATGTTGATCAGCTGTGCTGTTACTCCAAGGTGCGAAAAGATATCCTGTTACAACAATGGAGCATTTTTCAGAAACTCCAACGTTGTAATCCTCTCAAAACAATGTGGAGGCATAAAACCAAACAAAAACAAATTACTCATAGAGAAATAGATTTGGGTGCTCAAATCAATGGTTTTTGATTTACAGTTTTTTCTCCTTTTTTTGTCTCTCTGTGCAGTTAGAAACATTATGGCAATTGAGATTTTACTGAGGGCAATTGGACACAAGCCAAATCAATGTGAGAAGAATGGAAGTGGCAATCAGTCTACAGCTTTTCTCAATGGGAGCAGAATAATTCCCTATATTTAAAATTGGCTCAGAAATAGGAACCAAGAGAGGGTGGGGTTGAAGGTTGTTTATCGCACTGGAGGTTGGTGATTGCTATGCCTTGTGGTTGGTTTTGGTACCTTTGTTATTAGCACGTATGATTTGGATGTAAATGAACAGGTTTGTTAAGGAACTGGGCTGAGAAGTCTCAATGCAGATAAGTGTGAGGTGATACCCTTTGGAAAATGAAACCAGTGTAGGACTCACACTATGAATGGTAGGGTCCTAAGGAGGGTCATGCAACAGAGGGACCGAGGAATAGAAACTCATAGTTTGTTGAAAGTGGTGTCACAGGTGCTAGGGTGGTGAAAAAGGCATTTTGCAGGTTGGCCTTCATCAGCCAGGGCATTGCGCATATGGTTGGGACATTATGCTGCAGTTGTTTAGGTTGTTGGTGAGGCTGCACTTGGGAGCGCTGTGTATAGATTAGATCATCCTGTTATAGGAAGTATGTTGTTAACCGGAAAAAGAGCAGGGGCGATTTACAAGGACGTTGCCGGGACAAGAGGCCCTGAGTTATAGGGAGAACTGTGGCCGGGCTTTGTTTTCACTCCTTGACGAATGAGGAGTAACCTTACAGAAATGTTTAAAATGAATAGAGGCATAAAATATGGTGGATAACTATGATCTTTTTCCCAGGATAACGAGAGACCATAGCTGAATGGAATGAATTTAGGGTGAAAAGAGAAAGAGTTAAAAGAGATTAGTGACAACGTGTTCACTCGTTGCCAGAAGAAGCCCAGGAGGCAGGTAAAACACTATCATTTAAGAGGCAACACACATCAAAGTTGCTGGTGAACGGAGCAGGCCAGGCAGCATCGTCAGGGTCTCGGCCTGAAACGTTGACTGTACCTCTTCCTAGAGATGCTGCCTGGCCTGCTGTGTTCACCAGCAACTTTGATGTGTGTTGCTTGAATTTCCAGCATCTGCAGAATTCCTGTTGTTTATCATTCGGATAGGTTCATGGAAGGGGAGGGGGGGGAGGCATAGAGGGATATGGCCCAAACTCAGGTAATTGGGACTAGCTGGGGTGTTGCCATTGACTCATTAGGTGGAGGGGCCTTTATCTGTACTGTATTGCTGTATGACTGTACCGCGTGCTTTGCAATGCAATGTAAACACAATTTAATTTTATATCTATCCTCCCACGTACACCACATGGTCATATTGGCGTAGTAACGCGAAACACGACCTCCGGAAGTGGCCAGAAACTTACTGTAGCCACACCCTGTCCGGTTATTGAGCCCAATCAGGGCGAGAAGGCCGGTTACACGCTGCCCGGTTATTGCTGTCAATCACTTTTATAGGGAGTATGCCTGTGGCTTGCCTGAGGTTCTGCTGTTATTTCACTACCTGCTTATTCACGCTGACTGCAGCAGCGTATTGCGAGCGCTGGGAATCTGAGGGTTGCGAAGAGCAGCGGGAGCGCAACTATTCGGGTGGGTGTAAAGCTACTCGGTGCACTTGCGTAGTGTGTTACTGCGGAGCAGCTGGTTGACCTTTTCTCATCTTTCATCGCGATAGTTGCTTCAGTTTGCTTTCAGGGTAAAGTGAAATTGTTCGGTGTTTTTCTTAAAATCACGGAAATAATATCAGTAGGCACCGTTTTTATACATGATTCGGTTAAAATCAAACTTTTGGGAATTCTCTGGATCATAGTGCCTTCAAAGTTAATGCAATTAAAGTACTTTAAACTAAGAGTTTGTTAGCCATTAGTTATTGAGTTTGCCTCGTTCATCAAACTTTGAAAGATTGGGTGTTTTGTTCTCCGTCTCATTTCAATACTACCTGGTTTTTTTTTCTTTAGTGTTGTGTAAGAGTGTCTTCTAAATTAAGTTTTTGGAAGAAAATAAATTTCCCCCATTCAAAGAGTTTTATCTCACGAGTGCTAACTGCTTTGATCATGGAGCTGGCTTTGGTTTTTCAAAGAACGTTGTTTTTTTAAAGTTTCGTGTGATGTGATCACATTTTTAGTGGAAAGAGTGAGCATTTCATGGGTGTTAAAATCTCTGCGGACCTAACCTGGACCCAACTTGTCGATGCAGCTGTAAAGAAGGCACGGCAACTTCATTAGGAGTTTGAAGAGATTTGGTATCTCACCAAAGACTCTCGCAAATAGATGTGCCATACACTTTAATTGATGTTTTCTCTATTATTACGTATTGCATCGTGCTGCTGCCGCAAAGTTAACTTTCACGACATGTGTCTGATTCTGATACATTGATTTCCCTGACCGCCCCACCCCGACACCTACTTTACCACAATTGTACAGTCTGTGAGAGATTTAGTGGTCTTTTGCGCTAAGTAACCCCCGCATCCTTTCATTATAATTGTATATTTTAAGAGATTAAATTTATGTACTTGTTTTTGCCATGTCCCAGTCAGGCCCAGAAAAAAAATGTTAATAGACTGGCCAGAAACCCAATGGACACAGAGTTTTAAACCTGATTAATTTAGAGCACAATCCAGAAATGCAAACAGAATGGGAAATGCAGGTGAGGCACCAGATAAGTAGTCATGTGGGATAGAAATTGTACACACAATGCAAGAGTAATCTTATTATTTACTATTTCTATTCAGCGGTAATTGGAAAGCTGTTTGTAGTATTTTAGCATTAGTTAGTGTATTCCAATAATAATGTTGGAGATGAAGTTCTGTAATTCTGCTGCTGCCACTGGAAAAATGGACTTTTCCGCAGTGGGGATAGTGGCAAATTGGGGCATTCCTTTCGTTAATAGGGCTTTGTTCAGTTTTTTAATACTTTGGAAATGTTAATTCCAGTTAATCCTATAATTGATTTCTATATCTTTCCATGAAAGCTAGTTGTTTTAAAAAAAAAGTAGACGCAAACATATTTTTGGATGAGTCATTATTGTAATTCTGCTGTGGACTATGATTTTACTGGAAGCAGTGCAGTAGCCCATATCAGTTGTGATTCACTGGTCGAGATCTTAGACTCTTAAGAGTCTGAATCATACGTACAGATTTGATTTTGAAGATGTGAGCACAAAAACCTTGGCTGCTGCTGTAAGTGGAGTTCTGTGGGGCGGTTAAAATGAAATCCTCAGCAGAGCTGTTGTGTGTTGGGCTTTGGATAAACAAGACCTACATCTGTTCTCTGGATGCAGAATACTCCAGTTGGATTTATCCAGCTACTTAACACAACAGAAACCAGATGGACTTCTAAATTCCAGTGTCTCAATGTAAATACGTGTCAACCTTGGTATTCAAAAAAGACTCAGGAAATGTTTATAATGAGGTAGAGAGCAAATGAGAAAAGACTAGCGAGCAACAAATGGGACTTTGCTCACCATCGTTATCATCATGTGCTGTGTTGTAAAATGTGGGTGATTGTGATTTTTGACTACGATTGTCCCTGGCAAACTTTTCTACAGAAGTGGTTTGCCATTGCCTTCATCTGGGCTGTGTCTTAACAGGATGGGTGACCCCAGCTATGATCAATACTTTTCAGAGAAGTTGTCTATTACTTGTGGTTGCATTACCAGGACTTGTGATGTGCACTTTGAATAGTATTCATTAAAAGCAATATAAATAGCAAGAGTTAAATTAAACTTTTTCCCCCCCCACACTTTCCTCTTTCAGAGACGTTAACAATGGATCATCTGACTGCTGCAAATGTCAAATTTGCGGTTGATCTCTACAAGCATTTGGATAAAGATGGCAAACTTGGCAACATCTTTGTGTCCCCGTTTAGTATATCAAATGCCCTGGCTATGGTGTATCTTGGTGCCAGTGGAAATACAGCAACACAGATGGCCAAGGTAGATATGGCTTGAATATTAGAATGTACAGCTCATTTTTATATGTCAAGCAGTTTGGAATTTGTTTATTATTGTCTCTTATACTGACATGCAATGAAAATCTTGTCTTGTATACAGTTCATACTGACCAGATTATTACACAGTGCATTGTGGTAGAATAAGACAAAACTGTAATAATGCAGCATAAAGTGTAACAGCAACCAAAAGTGCAGTGCAGGTAAACAATAAGGGCAAGATCAAAATGAAATAGGTTGTGAGGTCAGGAGTCCAATTTATTGTACTAGGGCCCACACAAGGAAATCTGCAGATGCTGGAAATTCAAGCAACACACATAAAATGCTGGTAGAACGCAGCCGGCCAGACAGCATCTGTAGGAAGAAGCACAGTCGACGTTTCGGGCCGAGGCCCTTCGTCAGGACTAACTGAAAGAAGAGATAGTAAGAGATTTGAAAGTGGGAGGGGGAGATCTGAAATGATAGGAGAGACAGGAGGGGCAGGGATAAAGCTAAGAGCTGGAAAGTTGATTGGCAAAAGGGATACAAGGCTGGAGAAGGGAGAGGATCATGGGACGGGAGGCTTAGGGAGAAAGAAAGGGGGAGGGGAGCACCAGAGGAAGATGGGGAGCAAGCAAGGAGTTATTGTGAGAGGGATAGAGAGAGAGGAAAAAATGATAGATAAATAAGGGATGGGGAGGAGGGGCATTAACGGAAATTAGAGAAGTCAATGTTCATGCCATCCGGTTGGAGGCCACCCAGATGGAATATAAAGTGTTGTTCTCCAACCTGAGTATGGCTTCATCTTGACAGTAGAGGAGGCTGTGGATAGACATATCAGAATGGGAATGGGACGTGGAATTAAAATGTGTGGCCACTGGGAGATCCTGCTATCTCTGGTGGACAGAGCGTAGGTGTTCAGCGAAACGGTCTTCCAGTCTGCGTCGGGTTTCACCAATATATAGAAGACTGCACCGGGAGCACTGGACGCAGTATATCACCCCAGCCGACTCACAGGTGAAGTGTTGCCTCACCTGGAAGGACTGTCTGGGGCCCTGAATGGTGGTGAGGGAGGAAGTGTAAGAGCATGTGTAGCACTTGTTCCGCTTACACGGATAAGTGCCGCGAGGGAGATCGGTGGGAAGGGATTTGCGGGGGGGGGGGGGAGAATGGACAAGGGAGTCGCATAGGGAGTGATCCCTGCGGAAAGCAGAAGAGGGGGAGGGAAATTTCCCCTCTACCACCACTCTCCTTTGTCTAGCAGAATTAGTCCTTACCCTTAATAATTTCTCCTTTGGCTCCTCCCACTGCCTCCAAACTAAAGGTGTAGCCATGGGCTCCTGCATGGGTCCCAGCTATGCCTGCCTTTTTGTTGGCTTTGTGGAACAGTCCATGTTCCAAGCCTATACTGGTATCCGTCCCCCACATTTTCCTTCGCTACATCGACGACTGCATTGGCGCTGCTTCCTGCATGCATGCTGAGCTCATTGGCTTCATTAACTTTGCCTCCAACTTTCACCCTGTCCTGAAATTTACCTGGTCCATTTCCAACACCTGCCTCTCCTTTCTTGATCTTTCTGTCTCTATCTCTGGAGGCAGCTTATCTACTGATGTGTACTATAAGCCTACGGACTCTCACAGCTACCTGGACTATTCCTCTTCTCACCCTGTCTCCTGCAAAATTGCCATCCCCTTCTCACAATTCCTCCGTCTCTTTGGATGAGGCCTTTCATTCCAGGATGAAGGAGATGTCTTCCTTTTTTTTTAAAAGAAAGGCCATCACCATCAACTCTGCTCTCAAATGCATCTCTCTCATTTCACGCACATCTGCTCTCACCCCATCCTCCCACCACCCCACTAGGGATAGGGTTCCCCTTGTCCTCACCTACCACCCCACCAGCCTCCAGGTCCAACATATAATTCTCCATAACTTCTGCCACCTCCAATGGGATCCCACCACTAAGCACATCTTTCACTCCCCCCCCCCCCCTTCTGCTTTCCGCAGGGATCACTCCCTACGCGACTCCCTTGTCCATTCGTTCCCCCCATCCCTCCCCACCAACCTCCCTCCTGGCAATTATCCTTGTAAGTGGAACAAGTGCTACACATGCCTTTACACTTCCTCCCTCACCAACATTCAGGGCCCCTGACAGTCCTTCCAGGTGAGGCGTCACTTCACCTGTGAGTCGGCTGGTGCGATATACTGTGTCTGGTGCTCCCGATGTGGCCTATATATCGGTGAGAACTGACACAGACTGGGGGACCGTTTCACTGAATGCCTACGCTCTGTCTGCCAGAGAAAGCAGGATCTCCCAGTGGCCACATGTTTTAATTCCACGTCCCATTCCCATTCTGATACGTCTATTCACGGCCTCCTCTACTGTCAAGATGCAGCCACACTCAGGTTGGAGGAACAACACCTTGTATTCCGTCAGGGT
The DNA here is from genome assembly GCF_030028105.1 of Mobula birostris. Taxonomy (NCBI): domain Eukaryota; kingdom Metazoa; phylum Chordata; class Chondrichthyes; order Myliobatiformes; family Myliobatidae; genus Mobula; species Mobula birostris. Next base: position 32,612,802 of record NC_092388.1, read on the forward strand.
AGCCTCCAACCGGATGGCATGAACATTGACTTCTCTAATTTCCATCAATGCCCCTCCTCCCCTACTTGCCCCATCCCTTATTTATTATTTTTCCTTTTATTTTCTCTCTGTCCCTCTCACAATAACTCCCTGCCTGCTCTCCACCTTCCTCTGGTGCTTCCCCCCCCCCCCCCTTCTTTCTTCCTCGGCCTTCTGTCCCATGATCCTCTCCCTTCTCCAGCTTTGTATCACTTTTGTCAATCAACCTTCCAGCTCTTAGCTCCATCCCTCCCCCTTCTGTCTTCTCCTATCATTTTGGATCTCCCCCTCCCCCTCCCACTTTCAAATCTCTTACTATCTTTTCTTTCAGTTAGATTTGACGAAGGGTCTCGGACTGAAATGTGGACTGTGCTTCTTCCTATGGATGCTGTCTGGCCTGCTGCGTCCCCCCAGCATTTTGTGTATGCTTATTGTACTAGGGAACTATTTAATAGTCTTATAACTGCAGGTTAGAGGCTCTCTTAAGCTGCACAGCATTTTAAGAGTGAGGGTGAGCAGTCAGATACATAGAAAAGTACAGCACTGAACCAGGCCCTTTGGCCCATCTAGTCTATGCCAAACCGTTTAAACTGCCTTCTCCCATCAACCTGCACTGGGACCATAGCCCTCCATACCCATACAATCTCTGTACCTATCCAGACTTTGAGTTCGCATGCACTACTTGTGCTGGCAGCTCATTTCATGTTCTCGCAACCCTCTGAAGAAGCTTCCCCTCATGTTCCCCTTGAGCTTTTAACCTTTCACGCTTAACTCTTTAACCTTTCACCCTTAACCCATGCCTTCTAGTAGTCCCACCCAACCTCAGTGGAATAAGCCTACTTGCATTTACCCTATCTCTGCCTCTGAATATTGTGTACTTCTATCAAATCTCTTCTCAATCTTCTACATTCTAAGGAATAAAGTTCTAACCTACTCAATCTTTACTGATAATTCAGGTCCTCCAGACCTGGCAACATCCTTATAAATTTTCTCTGTACTCCTTCAAGCTTATTTACAATTCAAGTCATGATCCAAGTTGGTACCAATGACATGGGTTAGTGGGTGAAGAGGTCCAACAAAGTGAGTTCAGGGAGTTGGATGCTTAATTAAAGGACAGGATCTCCTGGGTTGTAATCTCAGGATTACATGCTGCCCATGCCACGTGTTAATGAGGCCAGAAATATGAAGATCAGACAGTTTAACAGCTGGCTGAGGAGGTAGTTCAGGAGGGAGGGCTTCAGATTTTTGGATCTCTTGGGCTGTTTTCCAGGGAAGATGGAACCATTACAGATGGAGTGGTTTTCACCTGAACTGGAGGGGGACTGGTATCCTTGCGGGATGATTTGCTAACGCTGCATGAGGGGAGGGGGGATGGTGGTTTAAGCTGGAGTTGCAGGGGGATGGGGACCAGGGTGCCAGAACAGATAGCGGAGCAGTTGTGGGGAAAGATGTTAAGACTACATACAAAGTCAGGACTCGAAAGCTTGGACATGGTGGTGGGCGTTCGAAGTTCTGTACACTTCAGTGCAAAGGCTATTGCGGGAAAGTCAGATGAGCTTCGGGCATGTGTCACACCTGGAGTATTGTGTGCCTTTCTGGTGATACCATAGTGAAGTATGTGATTGTACCAGAGAACTTACCTGGATTGGAACATTTCAGGTATAAGAAGAGAATGAATAAGTTGAATTTACTTTCCCCAGAACAGAGAAGCTGAGATTCTGGACTGGTCCTGTTTCTGTGGTGTGGTCTATGTGACCTCAGTGATGTAGACATAATTACAAGGAACAGGTAGGATAGATAGTTTAAAAAAAACAACAATCTCATGTTGGGTATGTCTAAGACAAGAGGGCATAGGTTTAAGATGGGAGTTATTTTGGAGGCTGGTTGGTATCTGGAATGTGTTACATGAAGAATGAAGGAGGCAGATACATTCATGACTTTTGAAAAGCATGTAGATCTGCACCTGAATCAGCAAGGCAGAGAAGGCTACAGACTGAATGTGGGTCATTGGGATTCGTGTGGAGGTAGTAGAACAGCCAGCATCATGTATGGAGAGGTGCCTCTGCTCTTGTTCTGGACATTGCTGTGGATACCAAGCTGAGCATTAAAACTTGAGTACACGGACCACCAATCTCAAGGAAAGCTTCTATCCTGCTGTTGTAAGACTCTGGAATGGATCCCTAGTGGATAAAAGATGAACTCTCGTTCTCTCAATCCACATTGCTAGGACTTTGCACTTTATTTGTCTTCCTGCACTTCACTTTCTCTGGAACTGTGACACTGTATTCTACGTTCTCTTCTTTTTCCTTTTGTAGCAGCTCATTGTGCTTGTTTATGGAGTGATCTGTCTGGATGGTATGCATCCCGGTCACAATCAAATTGCCACATTGTCAGCAGCGTTTGTTGTTTCTGACTCATTGATGTGCCAGTGAGTGATCTGATGTTCACCCACAGAACAACGGACCTCTGACATTCAGGCTGACAGCATTTGGAGAATTTCCACAAACTGCTGTTACTTTGCTGCGACTTAACAAAATGCCCAGGCTCAAATCATTTTGAGGAATGCTGCCCTGAAAAATACGAATAAGTTAAGAATAACCTTGTTCTGAACATGGAATTACACGAGTCAGACCATGTCAAAATAACACATTTGTATAAGTACTTAAGACATAGGAGCAGAATTACGCTCATTGAATCTGCATCACCATTCCATCATGGCTGATTTATTATCCTTCTCAACCCCACTCTCCTGCCTTCTCCATGTAACCTTAGATGGCCTTACTAATTAAGAACCTGTCAATCTCTGCTTTAGTATACCCAATGAGTTGGTCTCCACAGCCATCTGTGGCAATAAATTCCACAGATTCACCACCCTCTGGCTAAAAAAAGTTAATTCTCATTTCTGTTCTGAGGCTTGTCCTTCTATTCTGAGGCTGTGCCCTCTGGTTCTAGACTCCTCCACTACGAGAAGCGACCTCTCCACAACCACTCAGTCTAGGCCTTAGGTTTCAATGAGATCCCCTCTCATTCCTCTAAATTCTAGTGAGTACAAACCCGGAACCCGGGTCCTCTGTCACCTCTTTCTAAGGATTTGATTTCATTTTTTTGGGCAACAGAGCTACCCCAGCCCTCTGCCTACCTGCCTGTCCTTTCGATACAATATGTATCCAATGTTAAGCTTCTAACTATGACCTTTCAGTCATGAGTGAATGATGCCAACAACATAACACTTGCCAATCTCTAACTGCGTTACAGATGATTTACCTTATTCCATATACTATCTGCATTCAATATGGCATCTTCAGTGCTGTATTCACCCCTTTCAGCAACATAATATCCGGCTGCTTCTTTCATATCCGTAGAGTCTCCTGTCTGCTACTTTCACTATGGAATGCCCTGCCAGTATGGCACAACCCTCTCCTCCCCACCCCTTCCGTTCTGAGCCACAGAGCCAAACTCACTGCCGGTGACCTGTCTGGGCTTTGCTCTGGTAGGTTGACCCCTCCCCCACCAAAAAAAACAGTATCCAAAGTGGTATTCTTATTATTGAGGGGAGTAGCCATACAGGAATTCTTAGCACTGTTGGCCTATCCCCTTTCCTTCTCCTGACCGTTATTCAGTTACCTGCCTCCTGCAACTTGGGAGTGACTACCTCCCTGTAGCCACTATCTATCACCTCTTCACTCTCCCATATGAGCCGGAGAATATCCAGCTGCAGCTGTACTTCCCTAAGATATCTGAAAGGAGCTGCAGCTGGATGCACCCATGCAGATGTAGTTATCAGGGAAACTGGATCTTTCCCGGAGTCCCCAGACCCCGCATAAAGAACGTACTACTGACACTGGACCCATTCTTAATGTACTAATAGACAGAGAGATGGAAACTGACCAGAATCTTATCTAAAACATTTGCTACTTTCCTTAGCCTCTTGAGCCAAAGGCTACCCACTCTAACATTGGCCCTCTCTCACAATGACTCCACTTCAATTCACATCTTTTTCCGATATGGAATCTCAATATGCCTAGCAAAGAGTCTGAAAGTGAAGAGTTGTTGCTTCAACAGTAAGTGCTGGGTGTTAGTCTGATGAAGATTGTCTAAATATTATGGCAATTTAACTGGAATTAGAAAGCAGATGCTCTGTGGAATTAGTGGCAAAATTCTCTTAATTCCTGATTCCATCGTTCAGCCTATTATCTTTAACAGACTTAACTCTCTTATCTTCTGCCCTTGAGGTGAGTTTGACAATATTTTCCTGTAACAAAAATACTGTCATCACCTTTATGCTCCAATCTCCCTTAAGCCATCAGCTGATTAATAACATTCAGGAGTTTCAGGCCTTATAACGTGGCTGCTGATGTTCTGCAGTAGATTAAATAGGAAAGCAACAATGGGAATTTGGTTTATAGTTCTATTAAACTCCGATACGGTTTACTTCAGGTTGAACTGGGTTACAAAATGCACTTGGATTCTAATAATGAATGTTAACCTCATCTCTTAGGTGCTTGCTTTTGACGAAGTCAAGGATGTCCACGCTGAGTTTCAGAGACTCCAACTTGAATTGAACAACCCTCAAGCAAAGTACGTGCTGAAAACGGCCAATCGCCTTTTTGGAGAGAAGAGCTACAACTTCCTTGCAGTAAGGTTTTCTCTGTTTTGAGTGTTAGAGACTAAACTGTCAAATTTGTTTGTTGATAAACTGATCAAACGCAAATGAGATGAGCGAGAAAGGTATTTTTGTGTTTTCGATGGCAAAGTCGGTTATTTCCCTAACGAGAATGGGCTTGGATTTTAATTTTGACTTCAGTTGTGTTCTTCTGAAGAACACCAAATAAGAAATGTATTACAGACAGAAAAGAAGCTCAATATCCTGGAAAGGAAAAACTATTATCTGTTGAGGTGTAAACTAAAGGAAAATCGATTCAGGAATATTTACTGAACTGGGCATAGGAAGTCAAATTTAAGCTTATTGTCAAATGCCCAGGTGTGATTTTAAAAAAAAAAAAAAAAAAAAAAAGTTTGCTTCCAGCAGCATCACAGCCAGAGAGCATCATATACAGTAAACAGCAACTGGTAAGATAAAACAAAAATTTAAACAAATTCTACACATTTTACAAGAAAGAACTAAAAACAAAGTCCGTTTTAATGCAGTTATCAAAGTGGTCTTAGTGTTGCTAAATTATAATGATCAGGGTTCTGTTGGTTGAAAGGAAGTAGCTGTTCTTGAATCTGGTTTTGTCAGACTTCAGACTTCAGCTGCTTATGCCCAATGGCATAGCCTGGATGGTGGGAATCTTCAATGGATGGTGCCTCCTTGAGGCAGGGCCTCATGTAGATATTACTGAAGATGCAGAGGGATATGCCTGTGATGCATTTGGACAAGTCTGTTGCCTCTTGCATTCCAATTGCTGTACCAGATCATGTTGCAACTTCTCACGATCGCACCATTTAGCCTTTTGAGGTCGGGGTTGTGGTGTGCATTTAGTAATGTGATTTTTTTTTGTATGTAAACTTGAAAATGGACCATGTGTACCATTTGCACTTTGCATGAATATATTGGTCATAGTCTTGAATCCATTTTGAAAACAATTATATATTGTTTAATTGAATGCATGCCCTTGAGTGGTTTTAAATATTATATACTGCACTATAAATGCATATCTTTTTGCTTTATAAGTATTCTGCAAACAGTTTGTGAATTGATGTGTTCACTTCCTTTCTGCGGATGTTAATGGGCTGAATTCTGTATTTAAATTCCATCATTTTCTGGCCCATAAAGCTTTGGAACCATAAGGTCTCAATGCCTTGGCTTCGGTTAGCATTCAGTTATTAGTGTTGTAGACTATAACTAGTCTATACAAGTATCATAATATCAACATTTGTAATACTTTGGTTTTGTACACCACTCCACTAAGATTTGGGTATCAAATTGTCACAATTTTATTCTTTGACCCTCAAGTTCAATATTGTTGTGCCATTTTGATAAGAAATAAATAATCAATTGGTACAATTCATAAAAGTGAGGTTTATTTTGACCTGTTGTGACCCTCCAGGCGTACCTTGCTGATACACTGAAATACTACCAGGCAGAGCTGGCTCCAGTTGATTTTCTTACCGCAGCAGAAGAAGTCAGACAGGAGATCAACACCTGGGCAGAAAAACAAACTGAAGGTAAGTGATACTGGACAATAGTTGTGGCCAGGCACAGACGTGGTCTTCTGCTGCCTTCGATCTTCATAGTGAGCAATATTTCCCAAGATTGTTCAACAGAACTATTTTCTCCTTCATGTAATACTAGAGCATAAATGGTAAGACCAGGATTTATCATCCCTGTAAAAGTGACGATGAGATGTTTTGAAACCACTGTAGTTCTTGGTGAAGATACTTTTCCATGGAGCTGTCAGATCAGCCTGAATTCTGTGGTGCAGAGTCAATGAAACAACAGAAATAGAATTGGTGCGTTACTTGGAATCTGCAAGTGGGCATGTCTCCATGTGCTATGTTTCTTTGTCCTGTCTGATGTTGGAAGTCAGGAGCTTGGGAGAATCAACAATATGTGTAATGTTACGGACCAACAACAATAGATGTAGAATGGAGTTGGGGAATTAATGCAAATCAACTAAAGTTATTAACATTTATGCAGAAATATAGAAAATTAAACAAACGACTAACTTAAACAAAAGTTAACGTCGTTGTGCGTCTATAGCTCCCAAATAGTCAAACTTAGAAACGGTTCTTAACAAAGTCTTACTCAAGCACAGTCTTAGAGTGGAAGTTTAGGAAATCCAGGTGATTCATGAAATAGGTGAGAGGAGAGACTTGTTTATTCACGATACAACGAAGAGACGATCTTGGTGATTCACAATATAGCAGAGAGGCGATCTTGAAGAAACAGTTACCAGAGTTTGCAGCCGTGGAGTACATTTTTTGAAGAGTCCAAGAAGAGGGAGATTTCACAATCCACAAATTGAATCAATTAAACCTTGGAATCTGGAAGCGTGCGTGTCTGCGAGTGCCATGTTTCTTTGTCCTGTCTAGTGTTAGAAGTCAGGGGCTTGAGAAAATCAACAATATGTGCAGACCATGAATCTTTACATCCTGCAAACATGTGCTAAATATTGTCTTTCACACTTGCGGTGTACATCATGCTGTTTTTTTTCTTGACCTAATTGACAGAGTTGTCTTTTCCTCCCTCCCTCTCACTGACCCCACTCCTTAGGCAAGATCACAAACCTACTGGCTGAAGGATCTGTTGACAGCTTGACAAAGCTTGTTCTTGTAAATGCCATTTATTTTAAGGGAAACTGGCACAGAAAATTTAATAAAGAATTGACAGATGATGGAGAATTCAGAATAAAGCAGGTAATGTGTGAATGGGAGAAATCAAGGTATTAACAAATATTGATCTCTATGTTACAGTTAATCAATAAAGGTGTGGTGTACCCGGCAAACAAAATCCTGATGTTTGTAATAATAATTTGGGAATCTGTTGTCCTTGGCAGAATATTTCTCTTGAAAGGGTGATGTCAGGGTGGCGTTGGAGGGGAACTGACAGGTTGGTGGCCCAGTCGATCATGTGGGGTGAACCAGGATGTACAGAGTAAGGGGGAGGGGGACAAATCCAGAATTGTACAACTGTAATTGGACACGGTGTGAAGCAGAGAGAGTGGGGTGAAATGTGAATAGTCTATGAAATGTGGATAGACAGTAGAGGAGCAGAGCCAGCAAGATGAAGCAGAGCGAAGGGAGAGACCGGAACAGCTGAGGAAACCCACGCAGTCACGGGGAGGATGTGCAAGCTCCTTAGGATGAGGGAGGATTTGAATGCTGATCGCTGGCTCCATAAGGCGTTATGCTAACCAGTAAACTAGCATGCTGCCCTAAACCTCACCCCAGGGTTTTCTATCCCTTACCCCACTGGCCTCCCTTTATACCACACCTCTAGATATTTGTTAGGTTAATGGGGAACTACTTCACACGGGGTGGAGAGAGCGTGGAATGAGTTACTAGTGGAAGTGATGGATGCAGGTTCTATATATATTTTAAGAGACGTTTGGATAAGCACATGGATTGGAAAGGTATGTAGGGGGTATGGTTCAGGGGCAGGTTGAATGGAATAGGCTCAGACTAGATGGACCAGTGGGCCTGTTTCTGTACTGTGGTGCTCTGACTCTCATATATTGGTCACCATATCTACTTATCCTGTGCTTGTTTACTTGAATGAGATAGAAGGTTACAGATTTGACCTCTCCATTCTAATAGATTTTACACATGAGAGCATAACATCAAAGATGACAGCAACAGACATATTTTGTTTTACTTTGGAAGGAGCAAACTTTGCAGCTTGGTTTTAGGGATAGGTCTGGTGCAGTTTGGGATTGTTTGAGGTTCATTGACTGCTGTTGGAAATAATTTTTTTCTTAGTATTTGCAAAAATTTGTAACCTCTTATGTTAGATATACATATAATATCTTCATTCAAAATTAGCACCCCTGAAAACATAACCAAGAGATGTTTGATGTTTATGCAAAATGGGGTTTAAGATGCTGTCTACACTGTAGGCATAAGATATTCCATGAAGGAGACCTAGACCTTAGTAGCGACTATTAAAGAACTTAACAGTAAATGAAATCGGGGTCTATATCTCACTGCAGTACTCCTATCCCTTATCCTGTTACGCAGGGTTACAGTGTAATCCTTTGTATCACACCTTGAATACATGTAAATTTAGTTACACATTTGGTGAAGCATGGTTTGTGCCCAGTTCTGTATCTTATCTGCCATCTCAACAAAAAAAAATTAAGACCTTCAGCTACAAGAGCAGAAATAGGTCATTTGGTCCATCAAGTCTGTTCAGATATTTCATCATGGCTGATCCTTTCCCTCTCAGCCCCAGTCCCCTACCTTCTCCCCGTAGCCGTTCATGCCCTGTCTGTTAAGAATACATTAAATTCAGCCTTAAGTGTACTCAGTGACTTCACCTCTGCAGCTACCTGTGGCAGTTCCACAGATTCAAATCTCTCTGACTCAAGAAATTCCTCCTCATCCCCATTCTAACTGGATGTCCCTCTATTCTGAGCCTGTGACCTCTGGTCTTGCACTCCCCCACCACTGGAAACATCCTCTGCACATCCACTGTATCGAGGCCTCTTAATATCTGATAGGTTTCAATGAGATCCCCCTTATTCTTCCTGAATCCCAGTGAATACAGGCCCAGAGCCACAAACACTCAAGATATGATGAGCCTTTCTATCCCAGTATCAATGTTGTGAACGCAAACACGAGGAAATCTGCAGATGCTGGAAATTCAAGCAACGCACATAAAATTTGCTGGTGAACGCAGCAGGTCAGGCAGCATCTACAGGAAGAGGTACAGTTGACGTTTCGGGCCGAGATCCTTTGTCAGGACCAACTGAAAGAAGAGATGATAAGAGATTTGAGAGGGGGAGGGGTGGAGCTAAGAGCTGGAAGGTTGATTGGCAAAAGGGATATGAGAGGATCATGGGACAGGAGGCCCAGGGAAAAAGAAAGGGGGGGGGGAAGCCCAGAGGATGGGCAAGGAGTATAGTGAGAGGGACAGGTGGAGAAGAAGGAGAGGAGAAAAAATATAATAAATAACGGATGGGGTACGAGGGGGAGGTGGGGCATTAACGGAAGTTAGAGAAGTCAATGTTCATGCCATCAGGTTGGAGGCCACCCAGATGGAATATAAGGTGTTGTTTCTCCAACCTGAGTGTGGCTTCATCTTGATAGTAGAGGAGGCCATGGATAGACAGATCAGAATGGGAATGGGGCATGGAATTAAAATGTGTGGCCACTGGGAGATCCTGCTTTCTCTGGTGGTCAGAGCGTAGGTGTTCAGCAAAGTGGTCTCCCAGCCTGCGTCGGGTCTTGCCAATATATAGAAGGCCGCACCAGGAGCACCGGACGCAGTATATCACCCCAGCCGACTCACAGGTGAAGTGTTGCCTCACCTGGAAGGACTGTCTGCCGCCCTGAATGGTGGTGAGAGAGGAAGTGTAAGGGCATTTTCCGCTTACAAGGATAATTGCCAGGAGGGAGATTGGTGGGGAGGGATGGGGGGGACAAATAGACAAGGGAGTCGCGTAGGGAGCAATCCCTGCGGAAAGCCGGGGGCGGGAGGGAGGGAAAGATGTGCTTGGTGGCGGGATCCTGTTGGAGGTGGCGGAAGTTACGGAGAATACTGCGTCCGGTGCGGCCTTCTATATATTGGTGAGACCCGACACAGGCTGGGAGACTGTCTCGCTGAACATCTACACCCTGTCTGCCAGAGAAAGCAGGATCTCCCAGTGGCCACACATTTTAATTCCACATCCCATTCCCATTCTGATATGTCTATCCACGGCCTCCTCTACTGTAAAGATGAAGCCACATTCAGGGCGGAGGAACAACACCTTATATTCTGTCTGGGTAGCCTCCAACCTGATGGCATGAACACTGACTTCTCTAACTTCCGTTAATGCCCCACTCCCCCTCGTACCCCATCTGTTATTTATTTATTATTATATATTTTTTCTCTCTCCTTTTTCTCCCTCTGTCCCTCTCACTATACTCCTTGCCCATCCTCTGGGCTTCCCCCCCTTCCCCTTTCTTTTTTCCTGGGCCTCCCATCCCATGATCCTCTCATATCCCTTTTGCCAATCACCTGTCTAGCTCTTAGCTCCATCCCTCCCCCTCCAGTCTTCTCCTATCATTTCGGATCTCCCCCTCCCCCTTCTCACTTTCAAATCTTACTATCTCTTCTTTCAGTTAGTCCTGACGAAGGGTTTCGGCCTGAAACGTCGACTGTACCTCTTCCTATAGATGCTGCCTGGCCTGCTGCGTTCACCAGCAAATTTTATGTGTGTTGCTTGATCAGTGTTGTGAACCTTCTTTGTACTCTGCAATGTCAGCACATCCTTTCTTGGATAAGAGGCCCAGAACTGCTCACAATACTCCAAGTGAGGCCTCACCAGCTTCTACTTTACATCCTTGCTTTTATATTCTAAATCACTCGAAATGAATGCTAACATTGCATTTGCCTTCCTAGCCACCAACTTAATCTGCAAATTAACCTTTAGGGAATCCTGCATGAGGACACCCATGTCCTTTTGCACATCAGACCATTCAATTAAAAAATAGACTACTGTTTTATTTCTTCTACCAAAATGCATTAACATACATTTCTCAGTTTTCTGACTGACACTTCTTCACCCATTCTTCTAAACTGTCTAAGTGCTACTGTAACCTCTCTGCTTCCTCATACTACCAGCCCTCCCCCTGGTTTCATATCATCTGCAAACTTGGTCACAAAGCCATCAATTACCCCAGTCAAGTCATTCACATATAACCTAAAAGGAAATGGTCTCAATACAGACACCACTAGTCACTGGCAGCCAACCAGGAAAAGCTCCCCTTATCCCAGTCTTTTATCCTGCCTCTCAGCCAATGCTCTAGCCATGCCAGTATCTTTCCTGTAGTAATAGTTAAGCTCACACAAAAAATGTCAGTCATTGTGGGATGAAGAAAACTTCACTTTGTAATTTTCATTAATTTCTATTTTTTTCAGGCTAAATATGTCGTCTAAATTTGCTAATTGCCTTTTTCTTTTGCATGCAGCATGAAACAAAACCTGTGCAAATGATGAGGCTAAAAAGCAGGTTTGCCTTCACTTATATTCCAGAAGTTTCAACCAAGATACTTGAGCTGCCCTATGATGATAATGAGCTTAGTATGGTCATCCTGTTGCCAGATATAAATGATGACTTCACTGGGATGGAAAAAGTAAGTCTGCAGCTTTAGTATAACCAATTAATTGGAATTGTTTTTCAGGGGGAAAACAGGAAATTGGATTCTATCTTCAGTCTAAGAAAATGATTTTTTAAAAAATTCCCTCTTAATTTCCTCACTTGTGATGTAAAATATCAATCGCAGCATATCGACTGGTGCTGAAAATGGAGAAACCAGTCAAGAGGATGGCCTAACAACAGGAATTCTGCAGATGCTGGAAATTCGAACAACACACATCAAAGTTGCTGGTGAACGCAGCAGGCCAGGCAGCATCTCTAGGAAGAGGTACAGTCGACGTTTCAGGCCGAGACCATCTCTCAGAGCAGCCAAGAGAAAACCCATTTTGGGCATCAAGAAGGCTAAACCCAGGTGTACTCAAAAAATTCAGGATCCCCTGTCCGATACTGATCCCTGGGCATCAGGAGCAAACTGTCTACACAAGGAAAAGCAGCGTGGACTGTACCAGAGGCTCACCTCTCCCTGACGTTGTAAACGATTTTAATGCATGTTTTGGGGCATGAAACACAATGCTGGCCATGAAAGCAAATTCCTTCTCCTTGGTCTAAATACACCAATGTGGAGTTGGGTGTTGGACTTCCTCACCAACAGACCTCAGATAGTTCGGATGCACCAATCTCTCCTCCCTCTTCAGCATCCTCAACACAGGTTCTCCCCAGGGCTGTGTGCTGAGCCCATTGCTGTGCTGTCCGCTCACACGTGACTGCATGGTCAAACACCCGATTAATCCCATTGTCAAGTTCACCAGTGACACGCAGTGGTGGGCATCATCACCAACAACGATGAGATGGCCTACAGAGAGGAGGTGGAAGAGCTCAAGGCCAGGTGTTAGGCAAATAACCACTTCATCACTGTCAATAAGACAAAGGACCTGGTTGTCGATTTCCGGTGAATTCGCACCACTTGCACCCCTCTTTACAGCAGTGGACACTGCGAGCAGCTTCAATCTACTGGAAGTGTACATCTCGCACAAACTTTCACTGTCCCAGAACAGATTCTACGCAACCAGGGAAGCTCATCAACACCTCTGCTTTAGCCATCTCAGAAAGAGAACTGGAGTAAGTACATCTATGCTCCTGTCATTCTGCACATGCACAGCAGAGGGCACCCTACTGCTGCATGGAATGGAAACTACACTGCATTGAACAGGAAGGCTCTACAACGGGTAGTCAAAGCTGCCCGTGGCGTCACCAGCATCTGCCTAACCACCATGAAGGACATGTGTACAGAAAGGTATCAGAAAAGGACTGGTAACATCATGAAGGATTCCACACAATCTGCCCATGGTCTGTTTGTTCCACTCCCGTCAGAGAGGTGGCTACTTAGCATCAACACCAAGACCACCAGACTGAAAACAGTTACTTTACCCAAGTAGTAAGGCTGATCAACACCTTCACATACTCACCCACCCCTCCACAACTGCAGCCATCTTTATTTTATCATTTCCTGTCACTCACCTTAAATACAGACAGTCTGGCATGTTCTCTCACCTATAACTACCGATGAGACCTGAAGCCAGAAGATAGAATAAAGCTGGAATCGAAATAAAACTTTATTCATTAAAACCGCGCAATGACAATAATCTCAAAATTCATTGGTACAGTACTTCCCAAAGTCTTGACTGTTTAAAGGGTTTGCCCAAGATCATTTGAGACTTTGTTAAGAATAACGCCCGATATACGAAAGTCAGCATTTGTTGTCAGGTGACCAACTTTTGTCCACGGTTCCTTTCTGCTGCGGTCATTGATCTGCTTGCATGTATAACAGCTTTTTCGGAATCAGCAGAAAAGATTTGGGATATGACAGCTTCCATCCTGTAGTTGGGCATATCTGTTGCAGCTTGGGTTGAAATGAGTCAAGAGAAGTTTAGATGACAGCACATTCTTCGCCTGATCGAAAACCTCTCTCTATTGTTCAGACTATTTCCACGTGGTACCCTTGTTGAGCCTGGCATTGTGGCTCCTTCTGGTGCATTCCTGGGAGAAATACAGAATTGTGACTGATTATGCTCCAAAATGATCGTAAATTGCTAACATCTGATGTTGGGGACTTTTTGAAGATAGCAGCAATGTTTTCAGGATCTGAGTGACAGCCATACTCATCTGTGATGAATTCCAGATACTTGAATGAAGACATCAGGAGACTGCATTTTTCTCCCTGAAGTCACAATCCAGTGTCTTATAGTTTGTTCAAAACATGGTCCGGGCATTGGTATAGTTCTCAAACAAAACAGCCTGCAGAATTTGAAGTCCAAAGCAACACACACACAATGCTGGAGGAACTTAGCAGGTCAGACATCATCCATGGAAAAGAGTAAACATTTGGGCTGAGACCCTTCTCTCAGTATCATTCTGTCTGATCTTTGCCTGTCACAGTGATGTTGTCGAGGTGAGCAGTAACACTGTCAATGCCACTCAGCATGGTGTCCACAAGCTGCCAGAAAATTGATAGAGCAGCCATTACCCTGAAAGGCAGACAGAGAAAGGAAAACAACTCCTTATGTGTTGTAATAGCATCACTTTTTGGATGTACAATCAATGTATAGGATATCTTGTGTATTTATATTTATTGCCTTATATTAATATTGTGCTTTTTTTCTGCTGCATCTGATCAGCATTAACAATTATTTTGTTTTCCTTTATTCCGGTGTACTGTGAATGACACCATATTAAGATATCTTGAATATGAGACTGTCACACTGACTAATAGGAATGACCTCTGATAAAGCTGAAATGTGTTGTTTCAAATGATTTTAATTTTTGACATTGTTATAATGCGGTGGGTAGATGTGCATATTAGAAAGGGGAGGTGGCCACCAAACGCCTTAATTTAGCTCTGCCATTTAAAAAATGTTGTGGGTTTAAATGTAGAAACAGCTGAACTTTTGGTACATTGGTTTCCTGGGAGCTGGCGTGAAGCTACTCTCACTAAACCCTCTATCTCTCTTGTAAGCCCATCAAAACTCCTTTGACTTTATTGTGAAATTAACCCTTAGCCTAGTTAATGATCCATGAGTTAATGGGTAACTGGAAAAAAAAGAAAATATGAATAAAACATTTGATTTGGTTTTGGTTGGAAATAATATAGTGGTTTACATTTTTTGTATTCAAGTTATTGTCTGGATGGATTAACAGTAAGTGTTTTTTGTTTGTTTTAAGCTTCAGAATCATCTCACGGTTGATCATCTGATGACTTGGACCAACCCTGATAAAATGAACGAGATAGAGATTAATGTGGTTCTGCCCAAATTCAAACTGGAAGAAAAATATGATCTTGAGTCTATCCTCATAGAAATGGGGATGGTGGATGCTTTCAGCACCACGCAAGCTAACTACTCTGCAATGACTAGTAGAAATGATCTTGTTTTGACCAAAGTAGTGCATAAATCCTTTGTGGAAGTTAATGAAGAAGGCACAGAAGCCGCTGCTTCAACAGCAGCGATCATGATGTTGCGATGTGCTCCGATGACATTCGAATTTGTGGCTGACCATCCGTTCCTGTTTTTCATTCGGCACAACAAAACACGCAACATTTTATTCTTTGGAAGACTCTCATCTCCTTAGACATGGTGCCATTAGGTTGCAGCAGTTTTCAATCCATCGCTTTTTTTTCCTCTAACATTTATGTGTTGGGTAGGTTTTCATGAAGTTAAGGGGTGGAATAAGGTATAATATTAATTTTCTGTACTCTAACCTATTGAGTTTTGGTATGCTATAAATGAGTAAACATTCCTTAGAAAAGTAACTGCTTATACTTTGCTTCTAATTATCATGAGATGGAGAGCCTGTGATTGGAATGGATAGTTCTGGAATGCCGAACTTTCAAAAATAAACATGTGCTTTCCTCTTGCTCATATTTTTGTTAAACGAGACATCTTTCATGCAATTGATAAATTATTTGTCACAGTGGCAATACTTTCCACTCTATTCCCTCTTGTCAAAACAAGATTATTTCTAAGATGATTCCATGTTTGCTTCACTTGTATCTAAAACTTACATCAGTTTTTCACAGTTGCAGTTACTTCCTAATTTTTGCTTAAATTACTCAATTAACCTGTTTGCTCCCATTGCTAATTGGTCTGTTTGCAGTTACATTTTGAATATAAGACCATAAGACATAGGAGCAGAATTAGACCATCTGTCCCATCGAGTCTGTGCCATCATTCAATCACGGCTGATCTTTTTTTTTAAATCTCCTCCTCAATTCTAGTTCCCAGCCTTCTCCATGTAACCTTTCATGCCATGTCCAATCAAGAACCGATCAATCTCTGCCTTAAATACACCTAATGCCAGGCTTCCACAGCTGCATGTGGCAACAAA
The DNA here is from genome assembly GCF_030028105.1 of Mobula birostris. Lineage (NCBI taxonomy): Eukaryota > Metazoa > Chordata > Chondrichthyes > Myliobatiformes > Myliobatidae > Mobula > Mobula birostris. Next base: position 32,628,944 of record NC_092388.1, read on the forward strand.
TTCTACATATTCACCACCCTTTGGCTAAAGAGGTTTATCCATGTCTGTTCTTTTGAAAAGGTGCCCCTCTATCCTGAGGCTGTGTCCTCTTGTCTTGGACTCTCCCACTATGGGAAACATCCTTTCCACAGACTGACAAGACCTTTCAACATTCAAAAGGTTTCAATGCCAGTACATCTTTTCTAAGATGAGGGGCCCAAAACTTCACAAAACTCAAGGTGAGGCCTCACCAGTGCCTTATAAAGCCTCTGCATCACCTCCTTGCTCTCTTATTCTAGACATCTTGAAATGAATGCTAACATGGCATTTGTCTTCCTCACCACCAACTCAACCTGCAAGTTGAGGGTGTTTTGCACAAGGACTCCCATGTCCTTCTGCATCTCAGATGCCTGGATTTTTTCCCCATTTAGAAAATAGTCTGCACATTTATTTCTACTATCAAAGTGCATGACCATGCATTTTCCAGCATTGTATTTCATTTGCCACTTTCTTGCCCATTCTCCTAATCTGTCTAAGGCCTGCTGCATCCTACCTGTTTCCTCAAAACTACCTGCCTCCACCAATCTTCATATCATCTCCAAACCTGGCAACAAAGTCATCTATTCCATCATCTAAATCATTTATATATGACAGAAAGAGATGTGGTCCCAACACCCACCCCTGCGTAACAGCACTTGTCACTGGCAGCCAACCAGAAAAGTATCCTTTTATTCCCACTCGTGGCCTGCTAACGATCAGTCAATGCTGTAACCATGTTAATAACTTCTTTGTAATACCATGGGCTCTTAACTTGGTAAGTGGCCTCATGAATGGCATCTTGTCAAAAGCTTTCTGAAAGTCCAAATATATAATGTCAACTGCTATCTATCCCACTTGTAGTCTCCTCAGAATACCAACAGATTCACCAGGTAGGATTTTTCCCTGAAGGAAACCATGCTGACTTAGTCCTATCTTGTCCTGTGTCACCAAGTACTCCGTCACCTCATCCTTAGCAATTGACTATCATCTTCCCAACCACTGAGGTCAGGCTAACTGGTCTATAATTTCCTTTCTGTTGCCTTCTTCCTTTCTTAGAGTGGAGTAGTATTTGCAATTTTCCAGTCCTCTAGCACCATGCCAGAGTCCAATGGTTTTTGAAAGATCATTTCTAATGCCAGCACAATCTAACACTACCTCCTTCAGAGCCCTAGGATGCAATTCCTCGGGTCTGGGTGACTTATGTACCTTTAGGTCTTTCAGCTTTTTGAACATCTCTCCTGTAGCAGTAACTCCACCCACTTCTCTTCCTTCACACACTACCACATCAGGCACACTGCTAGTGTCTTCCACAGTGAAGACTGACGCAAAATACTCATTTAGTTCATAGCCATTTCTTTGTTCCCTGTTACTATTTCTCCTGCCCTATTTTCTAGTGATCCCATATCCACTCTCATTTCTCATTTATTTAACATACTTGAAAAAACTTTTACTATCCACTTTGATATTATTTGCTAGCTTGCTTTCATATTTCATCTTTTCCCTTCTAATGATTTTTTAGTTGTTCTTTGTAGGTTTTTAAAAACTTCCCAATCCTCTATCTTCCCACTAATTTTTGCTTTGTTGAATGCCCTTCTGCTTTGACTTCCCTTGTCAGCCACAGATGTACTATTTTACCATTTGAGTATTTCTTCTTTTTTGGAATACACATGTCCTGCACCTTCCTCATTTTCCCCAGAAACTCACACCTTTGCTGCTCTGCTGACATTCCTGCCTTCCAATTTACTCTGGCCAACTCCTCTCTCATACCGCTGTAATTTCCCTTACTCCACTGAAATACTGCTACATCAGACTTTACTTTCTCCCTATCAGATTTCAAGTTGAATATAATCATATTGTGATCACAGGTTCCTAGAGTTTCTTTTACCTTAAGCTCCTTAATTGCCTCTGGTTTATTACATAACACCCAATCCAGTATAGCTGATCCTCTTGTAGGCTCAACAATAAATTGCTCTAAAAAGCTATCTCTTAATCATTCAACAAACTCACTCTCTTGAGATCCATTACCAACCTGATTTTCCTAATCGATCTGCATGTTAAAATATCCATGATTTCCATAAAATTCAGGGAGTTCGTAGGAAGCTGAAAAGCAGGACCTGTGGGGTAGTAATCTCAGGATTGCTGCCTGTACCACACACTAGCGAGTGCAAGAATAGCATAATCAGGTGTATTAATGTGTGGCTGAGAAACTGGTGTGGGGGCAGCGTTTCAGATTCCTGGAACACTGAGGCCTCTTCTGGAGGAGGTACGACCTGTACAAAAAGGATGGGTTACACCTGAACCTAAAGAGGTCCAATATCCTAGCAGGCACATTTAATAGAGCTGTTGTGGAGGATTTAAACTAATTTGGCAAGGGGATCGGAACCAGAATAACGGGTGAGCAAGGGGAAGAAAGCATGCAACAGAGATTATAGAAAGAACAAGCAGGAGATGAGGCTTAATCTCAGTCAGTGGTGTGAGTTACAGAGCAATAGAGGCGTGGTGCAGTTAAAACAGAAAGCCACAAATACTGGAGTGAAAGTGTTATATTTGAATGTCTGCAGCATAAGGAATAAAATGGGTGATCTTGAAATTCAGCTACAGATTGGCAAATATGACGTTGTGGCCATCTCTGAAACTTGGCTAAAGAATGGCTGCCATTGGGAGCTGAACATCCAAGGACATATGGTGTATTGGAAAGATAGGTTAGTAGGCAGAGGGGGTGGTGTGGCTTTGTGTATAAGAAATAACATTAAATTAGAAAGAGATGACATAGGATTGGAAGGTGTAGAGTCTCTGGATTGAGGTAAGAAATGGCAAGGGTAAAAGGACCCTAATGGCAATTGTATACAAGCCTCCAAACAGCAGCTGGCATGTGGATTACAAATTACAGCAGAAGATAGAAAAGGCTTATCAGAAAGTCAAATTCATGATAATCATTGGGGATTTTAACATGAAAGTGGATTAGGAAAACCAGGTTAGTAATGGACCTTAAGAGAGAGAATTTGTAGAATGTCTAAGGGATTTTTTTTTTACAAACAGCTTGTTGTTGAGCCCACTAGGGGATTGACTGTGCTGGACTGGGTGTTGTGCAATGATCCGGAGGTGATAACAGAGCTTAAGGTTAAGGAACCCTTAGGGAACAGTGATCACAATATGATTGAGCTCACATTGAAATTTGAGGGAAAAAATAAATTCCAATGCGTCGGTATTTCAGTGGGATAAAGGAAATTACAATGGCATGAGAGGGGAACTGGCCAAAGTTGACTGGAAAGGGACGTTTGCAGGAAGGACAGCAGAGCAGCAATGGCTGGAGTTTCTGAAAAATGATGGAAATGCAAGACAGATATATTCCAAAGAAGAAATTTTCAAAGGGAAGAAGGACACTACCGTGGCTGACAAGTCAGAGCCAAAGTAAAAGCAAAAGAGAGGGCATATAAGGAAGCCAGAGCTAGTGGGAAGATAGAGGATTGGGAAACTTTTAAAAACTTGCAGAAGGAAACTAAGAAGGTCATTAGGAAGGAGAAGATGAATTATGAGAGGAAGCTGGTGACTAATAGCAAAGAAGATGCTAAAAGTTCTTTAAGTACATGAAGGGTAAAAGGGAGTCGAGGATAGATATTGGACCATTACAAAATGATGCTGGAGATATTGTAATGAGATGCAGAGATGGCAGAGGAACTGAATGTGTATTTTGCATCAGTCTTCACAGTGGAAGACGTCTGTAGTATACCGGCCATTGAAGAGCATCAGGGAAGTGAAGTTTGTGCAGTGAAAATTATGACTGAGAAGGTGCTCAGGAAGCTTAATGATATGAGGGTGGATAAATCTGGACCTCAGGGAATACACCCTTGGGTACTGAAGGAAGTTGCTGGAGGGATTGTGGAAGCATTAACAATGATCTTTCAATAATCTATAGATTCTGGGATTGTACCAGATGACTGGAAAATAGCAAATGTCACTCTGCTATTGAAGAAGGGTGGGAGGCAGCAGAAAGGAATCTATAGACCTGTTAGCCTGACATCAGTGGTTGGGAAGTTGTTGAAATCTATTGGTAGGGATGAGATTACGGAGTACCTGCAGGCACATGACAAGATAGGCCAAAGCCAGCATGGTTTCCTGAAAGGAAAATCCTCCCTGACAAACCTCCTGCAATTCTTTGAGGAAATTACAAGCAGGGTAGGCAAAGGAGATGCAGTAGACATCATATGCTTGGATTTTCAGAAGGCCTTAGACAAGATGCCAGACATGAGGCTGCTTAGCAAGATAAGAGCGCATGGAATTGCAGGGGAGTTACTAGCATGGGTGGAGCTTGGCTGATGGGCAGAAAACAGAGAGTGGGAATAAAGGGATCCTATTCTGGCTGGCTGCCGGTTACCAGTGGAGTTCCACAGGGGTCGGTGTTGGGACCGTTGCTTTTTACGATGTATGCTGATGATTTGGACTACGGTATTAATGGATTTGTGGCTAAATTTGCCAATGATACAAAGATAGGTGGAGGAGCGGGTAGTGTTGAGGAAACAGAGACTCTGCAGAGAGACTTCGATAGTTTAGGAGAATGGGCAAAGAAGTGGCAAGTGAAATCCAATGTTGGAAAGTGTATGGTCATGCACTTTGCTGAAAGAAATAAATGGGAAGACAATTATTTAGATGGGGAGAGAATTCAAAATGCAGAGATGCAAAGGGACTTGGGAGTCCTTGTGCAGGATACCCCTAAGGTTAACCTCCAGGTTGAGTCAGTTGTGAAGAAGGCAAATACAATGTTAGCATTCATTTCTAGAGTTATAGGATGCAAGAGCAGGGATGTGATGTTGAGGCTCTATAAGGCACTTGTGAGACCACTCTTAGAGTATTGTGTGCAGTTTTGGGCTCCTTATTTTAGAAAGGATATACTGATATTGGAGAGGGTTCAGAAAAGATTCACAAGAATGACTCCAAGAATGAAAGTGTTACCATATGAGAAATGTCTGGCAGCACTTGGGCTGTATTCCCTGGAGTTCAGAAGAATGGGGGGGGGGCAGGGGAGGCGGGGGTGTCTCATAGAAACATTCCAAATGTTAAAAGGCCTGAACAGATTAGATATGGCAAAGTTATTTCCCATGGTAGGGGATTCTAGGACAAGAGGGCACGACTTCAGGATTGAAGGACGTCCTTTTAGAACTGAGACGTGGAGAAATTACTTTATTCAGAGTGTGGTAAATCTGTGGAAGTTGTTGCCACAAGCCACTGTGGAGGCTAAATCATTGGGTATATTTAAGGCAGAGATAGATAGGTTCTTGATTACCCAGGGCATCAGAGGATATGGGGTGAAGGCAGATGAGTGGGGATGACTGGATGAACTGGATAAGTCTGTGATTGAATGGTGGAGCAGACTTGATGGGCTGAGTGACCTACTTCTGCTCCTATATCTTATAGTCTTATGGTCTTAACATTGCCCTTCTGACTTGCCTTTTCTATTTCCTGTTGTAAACTGTGGTCCACCTCCTGGCCATTGTTGGGAGGCCTATATATAACTGCCATCAACGTCCTTTTATCCTTGCAGTTTCTTAACTCAATCCACAAGTATTCAACATCTTCCAATCCTAAATTACATCTTTCTACTGATTTGATGCCATTCTTTACCAATAGAGCCACACCACCCCTTCTGCCTACCTTCCTATCCCTCCAATATAACAAATAACCTTGGACATTCAACTCCCAACTAAAACCATCCTTCAGCCACAATTCAGTGATGGCCATAACATCATACCTGGCAATCTGTAATATTGCAACGAGATCATCCACCTTATTTCTGACACTAGCACATTTACATACAACACCTTGAGTACTGTATTTGCTATCCTTTCTGATTCTACATCCCTAATGATTTGATACTCAGCCTGTTGGCTGCAACTAAGTCCCATCAACTCCCTGCCCTTCCTGACAATCTGACTGCATGCTAACTTTGCTTTTTTACCATCTGTCCTATCCTGAGTCCATTCACTCCTGTTCCCACCCCCTGCCAAGTTAGTTTAAACCCCCCTCTGTCTCCGCGGTTCGATATGGCCCTAGTGCAGAGTGAGAGACACTGAAGTGGGTCGATAGTTCACAAAACTTTAATGAGACCAGTGTTCAAGGGAAAGTAAAACAATATACGCTAGGCCAAACAGGGCCGTTGACTAACACTCTCAAATGGGAAATGAAGCCTACACTGTGGCTGAAAAGAACATCTAATTTTTAAACAAGTCTTCAGAGTCAGTTGACTCCACAGTCCAATTTCTCAAGCAAGGCTGATGCAAAACAAAAGCGAAGCATTGCTGTGTTCTGTCCAACTCTCAACAAGAACTGCAATGATGAGTATGGAGTTAAATACTATCACGTTTAAATAATTAGCTGACACGTGGAAATTCACAAATGCAATTGCCGTATCTACTGTGCTGCCAAATCTGTGGTTGTGACTGTCCTAGCAGCTCTAACAAACCTGTCCACGAGAATATTGGTCCCACTTGGGCTCAGGTGCAGCCCATCACTTTTGAACAGGTCATACCTTCCCCAGAAGAGATCCCAATTATCCAAGAACCTGAAACCCTGTCCCCTGCACCAGCTTCTCAGCCATGCATTTATCTGCCAAATCATCCTGTTTCTACCCTCACTGGCGCGTGGCATAGGTAGCAAACCAGAAATTCCTACTTAAGAGGTCCTGCTTTTCAGCTTTCTACCTAGCTCTCTATAAGTTCTCTTTTCAGGTTGCTTTTCCTTCCTATGTCATTGGTACCAATATGTACCAAGACACAGGTCTCCCCCGCCATCTGAAGGTAGAGCGTTCCTATGAAATGGTTCGTAAGCCGAAATGTCGTAAAGCGAAGAAGCAATTACCATTTATTTATATGGGAAAATTTTGTGAGCATTGGCAGACCCAAAAATAACCTACCAAATCATGCCAAATAATGCATAAGACCTAAAATAACAATAACATATAGTAGAAGCAGGAATGATGTAAATACACAGCCTATGTAAAGTAGAAATACTTTTCCACAATCATTGCCGGCACAGATCTCTGTAGCGAAAATCTCACACAAGCGCCGTCGGCAGAAAATCTCACACAAGCGCTGTTGGCAAAAACACAGCGCAAGTGCTCTCCAGTAACCTTTAAACTATGAAGCTGCCAAATCATACCAAATAACACGTAAAAATATACAGCCGATATAAAGTAGAAATAATGTATGTACAGTGTAGCATCACTTACCGGAATTGGGACAGTGCAGAGCACACTGATGATGATGTGTTAGACTGAGTCGTTGCAGGCTGGGTGGTGCAGTGGCTCCCACCACCCGGGCCACCAACCGATACATTGCCGCGAAGCACGCAGGGGTCCAGCGGTAGCCGGGACGCACCCAGCACATCTTTAAGACAAAAGCCGAAATAAACATGCTAATTAATTACCTGATCTGGGCCGACAATTACGTGCTAGGCGGCATCTAATTAATTAGCATGTTTATTTCGGCTTTTACTTAAAGATGTGCTGTGCGCCTCCTGGCTACTGCTGCATTCTCTGCTAATTGGTACAGTATCTGTCCGCGGCCTGGGTGTTGGGGTGGTGGGACACTGGGGTGCCATCCTGTCGTTTGTTTCCATTACAGCAGGTGGCTCAACTCCTATGACTGCCTGCCTCGATGTCGAAGGTCGAGGTTTGTCACCTGCTGTGGCTGATGTGGAAAGCTTGCTTGACTGCTGAGCCTCGCGCATTTTTCTATCGTACAGTTCTTTGTAAGGACTCAAAGAATCTTGCAAATATCCCTTAAACCTACATACCCTTTCAAAATTAAAGTCATACTTTATCATTACTCATTCGGTTTCGATTGTTATCCTTTCCTCTTCCAATTGCATCAGCTCTTCATCTATCAGTTCTTGGTCACGGGATGCCAAAACCTCTTCAACATCATCTTCATCAGCTTTCACAAGCCAAACTCACTTTGTCCTTGCTTCGTTCACCACGATCGAAACGCTTAATTATGTCTAGTTTTACGCTAAGCGTAACATCCTTATGAGCATAATAGCTGCTGCTTTTCTGTATTGCTGTTTCATGTAGATGTGCTCAATGGTTGGGAGGGTTTTACCTGTGATATACTGGGCCAAATTCATTACCTTTTGCAGGATTTTCTGTTGCAAGGCATTGGAGTACCCATACCAGGCTGTAATGCAGCCAGTCAGAACATTCTCCACCACACACCTATAGGCGTTTGCCAAGCTTTTTGATGACATGCCGAATCCCAGCAGACTCGAGGATGTAGATGCGCTTTCTTTGCAATTATATTTATATGATAGGTCCAGGACGGGTCCTCTGAGAGAGTGACACCCAGGAATTTAAAGTTACTGACCCTTTCCACCTCTGATCCTCCAATGAGTGCTGGCTCATGGACTCCTGGTTTCCCACTCCTTAAGTCTACAATCAGTTCCTTGGTCTTATTGACAATGAGTGAGAGGTTGTTATTATAACACCACTCAGCCAAATTTTCAGGCTCCCTCCTGTATGCTGATTCATCACCATCTTTGATATGGCTCTCAACAGTGGTGTCATCAGCAAACTTGGATATGGTATCCGAGCAGTACTTAGCCACACAGTCATAGGTGTAAAGCGAGTAGAGCAGAGGTCTAAGCACACAGCCCTGCGGTGCTCCTCTGCTGATGGAGATTGTGGAGATGTTTTTGTCAATCCAAACTAACTGGGGTGTGCAAGTAAGGAAATTTAGGATCCAATTGCACAAGGAGTATTGAGGCCCAGGTCTTGGAGTTTACTGATCAGTTTTGAGGGGATGGTTGTATTAATTGCTGAGCTTTAATCGATAAAGAACATACTGATGCACAGTAGCATGCAAAAGTTTGGCAACCCCTGGTCAAAATTTCTGTTACTGTTAATAGCCAAGCGAGTAAAAGATGAGCCAATTTCCAAAAGGCACAAAGTTAAAGATGATACATTTCTTTAATATTTTAAGCAAGAAAACTTCTTTATTTCCATCTTTTACAGTTTCAAAATAACAAAAAAGGAAAAGGGCCCTAAGCAAAAGTTTGGGTACTTAGTAACACCCCCCTAGGCAAGTAACACAGCTTGTAAACACATTTTGTAGCCAGCTAAGAGTCTTTTAATTCTTGTTTGGGGGATTTTCGCCCATTCTTTCTTGCAAAAGGCTTCTAGTTCTGTGAGATTCTTGGGCCGTCTTGCATGCACTGCTCTTTTGAGGTCTATCCACAGATTCTCGATGATGTTTAGGTAAGGGGACTGTGAGGGCCATGGCAAAACCTTAAGCTTGCGCCTCTTGAGGTAGTCCATTGTGGATTTTGAACTGTGTTTAGGATCATTATCCTGTTGTAGAACCCACCTTCTTTTTCATCTTCGGCTTTTTTACGGATGGTGTGATGTTGCTTCCAGAATTTGCTGGTGTTTAATTGAATTCATTCTTCCCTCTACCAGTTAAAGTTCCCTGTGCCACTGGCTGCAAGACAAGCCCAAAGCATGATCGATCCACCCCCATGCTTAACAGTTGGAGAGGGGTTCTTTTCACGAAATTCTGCACCCTTTTTTCTCCAAACATACCTTTGCTCATTGCGGCCAGAAAGTTCTACTTTAACTTCATCTGTCCGCAGGACTTGTTTCCAAAATGCATCAGGCTTGTTTAGATGTTCCTTTGAACCTTTTGAATAGATCTTTTTGGCCGCTTATAACGTTAAGAGATGAAGTGGAATAATGTATAAGATAAATTTTCCTTATTGTAACCAATTGAGTTTTAGAAAGCTGTGAATGAGTAAACATGTATTGGAAAAGTTTCTCCTTATAATTTGTTTGTAGTTGTCATGAGATGAAGAGTCCATGGTTAAAGTGGACAATTCTCAAATGCTGACTTTTCAAAAATAAGTTCGTGCCTTCCTATTGCTCACATTTTTGTTAAAGGAGATACCTTGTATCTGCTTGAAACATTCTTTGTGACAGTGACAATTCATCCCCTTCGAATTCCTCTTATCAACACTTGATCATTTGTAGGATGCTTAAGACTTCTGTTTTCTCTGGTATCAAAAACCCACATCAAATTTTAAGTTACAGTAATTTCCTGAGTTCGACTTAATTTCTTCTTTTTGCCTGGTTGTCGTTACATTCTGAATTTATTTTACTGTTCTGGGTCAATAGATTAGTTGCTTTATTTCTGCACAAATTTCCCAAGGTCGCCATGTGTTGCAATTAAATACTTTGAAGTTCAGTGGCATGGAGTCAGTGAGGTTTCATTGCAAAAAAAAATCCGCTATTCATCGGACAAACTTAAAGTCAATACCCACAATAAGATGCAATCAAACTGTGAGGTGTACTGTGGTTATTGTTTTTTATGTTAATGGTCTATTACTGAAATAAAAATGCTTTCATTGACCTTCGTGAATGATCGTCAATGTCTAAGTGGAATTCTTGGGCCTTTCTGAGACACTTTGCATTGTTGAAACCAACACCAGCAGCATTTAATGCATATCCTATATAAGAGCATTATTTATCCTTTAAAGTTCAAGAACATATGATAATCTATCATACCGTGGGTGTGAATTTAGTTTACAGGTTTTTGCTAGCTGTACTTTCTAAATAAGATTTTTTTTTTACTGTGAAGCATATCAAAGCTGAAATTCCATATTAATTACAATAAAGATGCAATTTCTCAATATTTGTAATATTTCTCTGGAGTTTTTGTTCCTCCCTGCAGACAGACCTTGTGTTCTGTAAAGTGGTTTTCCTCTTGGCTTTTTCCGTACGGAGAAGAGCTCATTCTGGATAGCCCACAGACCAACCAGGTATGGGATGGAGATGTAAAGGGATTGTACATCCATGAAAAAGATAAACCAGTTATGACCAAGATCCAGAAGTATTCATAGAAAGAGAGGGCATCTGAGGCGTCATAGATATTAGTAGGAATAAAAATAGCTCAAATTTAAGTTTAAATTTGTTATGATTCAACCATACATGTGTAAACTGCCAAATGAAACGAAATTGCTCTGGCAAAGGTGCACAACATAATGCATATAACTTTCAAATTTCAAATTTAAGTTCAAGTTTAATTATCATTCAACCATACATGAATACAGCCAAATGTAGCAGCATTCCTCTGGGGGGTGAAGGAGGAAAACACATTTCAAACAACACACAGCATATTCTACAGTATGCATAGCACAGAAGCCACCTGTGGTTACAATTTCAGAAAAGCATACAGTCACAAAGAGAAACAAATATTTATATAATATTGCCAAAGTCGCCGAGTTGAACAAGTCCAGCTTGTTCTTTCACTGACCAAACACCAGGGGCGGCACTGGGCACTCACACACAACACATAAGTAATAGGGGTTGAGTACTCCACATTCAAAATGCAGGGCACAGGAAGAGTTTTGGATTTTATTTTGGAATATATAATGAGATAGCCTGGATCACCATAATTACCGACACTGAATTTATGTGCTACCAGTAAGCTGTCTTTGCTCATCACATATATGTACTTGACAGTAAAAATTTGTATATACCACCAATATATTGAAAGTATAATGTGTGCAGCGTAGCAACAGCAGCATAACAGCATTGGGAGAATACCTGAATTAGCTGTTGAGCAACAGCAGACAACGGCAGAGTCAGTCTTCACCTACAATGATGTGTTTTGATTAAAAGGCCACGGTATACTGTATTTATATTTTACTTTTATGCTAAGGTATTAAAAACAATCAGCATCGTAGATTTGTTCTGGTGTTAGATTTTCATCAATAATGATCTTAGTAAACTCATGAATGAATTTCTCTGTTGCTTTGTGATCAGCAGATGCTTTAGAAATTTAATGCCATTCCTCGCTAAAACTTCTGCATCCTGGCTGCAGAATATTCACAATTACCTTAAATTTTCAGTTTGTGATGATAGATCTTTGCTTGTTTCATGATCAGCATACCATTTAGTGGCATATTATACATTCCGATGCTGACGAATCCTCTTTCTCAATACACATTCAAGATCTTCATTTTTAAAATATTTATGCGGTGTTTTTCTATTTTTCATTAACGTCTGTTCATCACATATATGATGTCACTTCTTAGAACAGTTTATGGTGCGTAGAAACCTGCCCATTGCCTGGAAAAATCCCGGCACACTGTGGAATTTTCCATTCAGATGTCATGTCAATGCTCAAAAAAAAATTCGAGTGTTGGTAGTTTTTGCATTTTGGATTTTCGTATAAGGGGTACTCAACCTGTGTTAGCACAAAAATATCAGAATCAGAATCAGGTTTCAGATCACCTACTTATGTCACAAAATTGGTTACTTTGCAACATCAATACATTGTGCAACATGGTAGTTACAACTATAAACTAAAATTAGAAGTAGATATAAAATCAAATTAAAGAATTAGTGCAAAAAGCGAGGAAAAAATAGGAAGTGACCATGGCTTCATTGTAGTTGTGATTTAGTGAAGATGTCCTTGTACACACCTGCCAGTTGGTTGGCAGAGGTTTGCAGAGCCCTATCATGTACACTATCAGAGCCTGACACATTGCGGGGGTTCATCCTCTTGAAAGATGTTCTGACGTCTGCTCCCAAGACAGAGATTACAGGGTTACCAGGTGCTGCAGGATTCACGTAGATGTAATTTTATACTCCCTTTCAAAGCGTGCATCACGGACTAACTGCAGATGTCCAAGGAAATGCACACAAAGTACTGGAGCAACTCAGCAGGTCTGGCAGCATCTATGGAAATGAATAAGCAGTCAAGGTTTCAAGACCCTTCATCAGGACTAAAAAGGAAGGGGGTAGGAGAAGGAGGCCAGCTGGAAGGTCTTAGGTGAAGCCAGGTGGGTGGGAAAGGCAAAGGGCTGGAGAGGAAGGAATCTGATAGGAGAGGAGAGCAGACCATCTGAGAAAGGGAAGGAGGAGGGGACCCAGGGGTAAGTGATACACAGGTGAGAAGAGGTAAAAGGCTAGAATGGGGAATAGAAGAATAGGGGAGAGGGGAGGGAGATTTATTTTTACCTAAGGAGACATTGATATTCATGCCGTGATATTGGAGGCTACCAGATGGGATAAGAAGAGTTGCTCCTCCACCCTGAGGGTGGGCTCATCTTGGCACAAGAGAAGGCCATGGACCAACATGCTGGAATTGGAATTGAAATCGGAATTAAAATGTTTGGCCACTGGGATGTTCTGCTTCTGATGGATGTAGTGGAAGTGCTCAATGAAGCAGTTCCCCCAATTTAAAACGGGTCTCATCAATATAGAGGAGACCATGTCAGGAGCACCAGACTCAATAGAAAACCCCAGCAGAATCATAGGTGGGGTTGCCTTATTTGGAAGGACCGCTTGGGGCTCTGAATGGGTGTAGCATTTCGGCCGCTTGCAGGGATAACTGCAGCGAGGGAGATTAGTGGGGAGGGACGAATGGACAAGGGGATCATGGAAGGACTGATCCCTGTGGAAAACAGAAAGGAAAAGGATGTAAAGATTATGTTTAGTGTTCAGATCACTTTGTAGATGGCGGAAGTTGTGGAGAATGCGGAGGCTCACTCTATCACCGTTAAGGCCGTGGGGAGATGGTGAGAGCGCAGACGTATCAGAAACGGAGGAGATGCAGGCGAGGGCAGCATCGATGGTAGAGTAATGGAAACCTCATTCTTTGAAGAAGGAGGACATCTCTGATGTCCTGGAAAGGAACGCTGCATCACGGGAACAGAAGCCGCTATAAATGGAGAAGACACAGACTTCAAACAATATACCTCCTCCATCATCGGCTACATCAGTACGTGTGTCGTCAGCAACAGGACCTCAATAACGGTCATCTCATAGCCCAACCAGAAGCTCTGGCTGCCTACTAAACGCCCATGATGCTGCCTTCAAGTCTGTTGACAGAACAGCCAAGAGAAACCTCATCTTAGGCATCAAGACGGCAAAGACTGCCTACGCTCAAAGAATTCAAGAAACCCTTTCCAATAACGATCCCTGGATTACGGGGCTGGGCATCAAGGGGAAATTGACAAGGCAAGGAAAAGCAGTGTGAACTGTACCAGTGATGCCTCCTTTCCTGATGCTGTAAACAACTTTTATGCATGTTTCGAGGTGTGAAACACAATGCTGGCCGCAAAAGTCCAGTCCTCCCAGGTAAGCAGCCACTGTATGTGAAAACAGCAGTCATGAGATGGACTCCACAGAGAGTCAACCCCCAGTAAGGTGGCTGGGACAGACATCCCATGCAGAGTAGTCAAGGAGTATGGACTCCAGCTCAGTGATGTCTTCACGGACATCTTTAACACTTCGTCAGTCTAGGCTGCTGTCCCTTCATGCTTCAACTCAACCACCATCATCCCTATACCAGAGAACTCTACACCTTCAGAATTAAATGATTACCCACATGGTGACACTGATGCTAATCAGTATGAAGTGCTTTGAACGGCTGGTAATGGCACATATTAAACCCTTACAGGAGAAGATAATGGTTCAGCTCTGTGTTTGATGATTCGCTGATGAACCTGAGCTGACCAAACCATGTGGTCGCAACTGGTTGATGTGGCAACGCCAGCGATGTCTGTCTATGATTACTTTGTAGAGCACTTTCCCTGTTCATATGACAATCTGACCTGGTACCCCAGAGTCTTGTCCATTTTGGTACTGACTGGCCCACACTACAGCTTTGGGCTTGAATGACTTCACCCATTGACCAAGGTCTGTGTGGCTGCCTTGTTCAACTGATCATCTGCTGTCTCGGATGTTGGACGCATGGGGAGCATTGCATTTGAAACTGTGCCATTTTTTTTACCAGAGAACCTTTAGCTGAAGTCTTCCCCTTGAGGCCTTGATGTGGTGTAATTAAATATGTCAGCAGAAAGCTGTTAATAGACTTAGCTGATGCTCCTTCCCCTCTTGCTTTCAGAATTGACAGATTGAAGGTATCCACAAACCTCTCTGCTTGTAGGACTGTGTATGATATGGGGCGGGGGGAGTGGGGTTGTGGGGGTGAGTGGATGTGGATAACTTGATTGTTCTGGCAGAATGCAGCAAACTGCTGTGAACTGTATTGAGTGCTGCTGTCAGAAACAAGCATTTCTGGCGCCTCAAAGCAACTAACATCTTAAACAACTTCAACAAAACATCCCATCTCCTGTACTCAATACTTTATGAAGGCCAATGTGACAAACACTTTCTTTATGACCCTATCTACCTGTGCTGCCACTTTCAATGAATTATGGATCTACTGATCGGCCCTACTGAACTGCAATACCTCGCACTTGCCTGCATTAAATTCCACCTGCCATTTTTCAGCCCACTTTTCCAACTGGTCCAGAACCTGCCACAAGCTCTGATAGTTCTTCCTTGCTGTCCTCTACACCCCCTATGTAATTTCATCCACAAATTTTCTGATCCTGTTAACGACTTTATCATCCAGATCATTGATATAGATGACAAATAACAACACACACAGCACCAATCCCTGCAGCACTCCACTAATCAAGGCTTCCAGTCAGAGAGACAACCATCTACTATCACTCTCTGGCTTCTCCCACAAAGCCAACGTCTAATCCGATTTACCACTTTATCTTGGATGGCAAGTGACTGAACCTTCTTGACCAGCCTCCCATGTGGGTCCTTGGAGATTTATCCACACTTGTCAACTGCCTTGCTAAAGTCCATGTACACAACACTCACTACCTGTTTGCATCAACTTTCCTTCTAAGTTCATATATCATTTGCTCATATGTCTGGTCCTTTAGAATACCTTCCAATAACGTCCCTATTGCTGATGTCGCACTCACCAGCCTAAAATTTCCTGATTCATTAGTAGGGACTTTCTTACATGGCGGATCAACATTAGCTATCCTCCAATCATCTGATGCTTCACCTGTCACTAAGGACAATATCAATATCTCAGATAAGGACCCTGCAATTTCTGCACTTGCCTCCCACAGGCACTGAGGGAACAGTGTCTCAATCCTTGAAGATTTATCCACACTAATTTACCTCAATACAGCAAGCACCTCCCTCTTTGTAATCTCTATAGGGTCCATCACCTCGCTGCTGCTTTGCCCCACTTCTATAGACTCCGGTTGCATCTCCAAAGAATGTGATCTTGAGTTTGTCCTCACCAAAATAGGAATGGTGGATGCATACTTCTCTGGGGTGACTAGCAGATATAATCCTGTTTTGACCAAAGTAGTGCTGAAATCATTGCTGGAAACTAATGACGAAGGCACAGAAGCAGCTGCTTCAACAGCAGTAATTATGGTGTTGCAATGCAGGCTGAAAACATGCAACCTTATGACTGAGCATCCATTCCTGTTCTTCATCTGGCACAGCAAAACACAGCGCATTTTATTCTTTGGAGGTTCTCCTCTCCTTAAACATGGTGCCATTTGGCTGCAGCTTTTTCAATCATTCACTTTCTTTCCTACCATTGCTTTTGCCCCACCTGACCCCACGGTGCCACACGGATAGGATGCCCAAAGTCTACTCCATTGAGATTCAAAAAGAAGCAACATAGCATTTCAACAAGTTGAGGGATTGCATCAGGATCAGAATTGGGGTTAATATCTCAGGTATATCTAAAGGAGGAGGGAGGAGAAAATGGCGCGATGCAGCGCGCGCGGCCGTTCTGAATGATATCGTATGTGTAACTAGGGGTCGTGCACAATCCGGATTTGATGGAGACAGCTGTGAGAAGTGCAGAGGAACATCTGGAGTAACTTCTGAAGTGCCTGCTTCGCTGCCACTGCTACTGAGAGAATCTCCGGAGACGAAGGCCCCAAATCCTTAGCTTTGCATATCGCCTGTTGCCGGGGCCGGGGTTGAAGCGCTTGGCAGAGATGGTGCTCGGTGCTCGGTGTCAAATAAGTGGTCGGAGGCTCGGAGTTTTTTGATGGACTCGGAGTCGGACCGTGGTCGGATGCTTCCGGGCTGCTGCACCGGCAAGTTGGCAGCGCTGGAGGTTTACCGTCTGCGTGAGATGATGGGACTTTTGAGGGACTTTGAGACTTTTACTGTGCCATAGTCTGTTCTTATCAAATTACGGTATAGCTTTGCACTGTTGTAACTATATGTTATAGTTATGTGGTTTTTGTTAGTTTTTAAGTCGGTTTGTCATGTGTTTTTCGTGATATCATTCTGGAAAAACATTTTATCATCTCTTAATACATGCATTACTAAATGACAATAAAAGGGGACTGTGTGTCCTCATAATCATATTCATAATCATCATCATATTATGTGAAATTATTTTTGTCACAGCAGTACATTGCAATATGGAATAATAAAAAACTATAGATTACAGTGAGAAATATATATAAATTATGTAAGTCTGAAATCTGATGGCGGAGTGGAAGATGTTGTTCCTGGAATGTTGAGTCTGTGTGTGTTCAGGCACACCTATACCTCATCCTTGATTGTAGTAATGAGAAGAGGGCATGTCCTGGGTGATGGGGTTCATTAATGATGGATGCAGCCTTCTTGAGAAATCACATTTTGAAGGTGTCCTCAGTGTTGGCGAGATGTGAGCCCATGATGGAGCTGGCTAAGTTGGTAACTTTCTGCAACTTTTTCTGATTCTGTGCAGTGCAGTGGCCATTCTGTACCCGATTTTCGTGATCTTAGGAGATGAAATGGAATGAAGTATAATATAACTTTTCCTTATTGTAACCAATTGAGTTTTAGAAAGCTGGAAATGAGTAAATATGTGTTTGAAAAGTACAGGTTTCCCCCACCATCCGAAGGTAGAGCGTTCCTATGAAACGGTTCGTAAGCCGAAATGTCGTAAAGCGAAGAAGCAGTTACCATTTATTTATATGGGAAAATTTTGTGAGCGTTCGCAGACCCAAAAATAACCTACCAAATCATGCCAAATAACACATAAAACCTAAAATAAGAGTAACGTATAGTGAAAGCAGGAATGATATGATAAATACACAGCTTGTATAAAGTAGAAATACTTCTCTACAACGATTGCCTGCACAGATCTCCGTAGCGAAAATCTCACGCAAGCGCTGTTGGCATAAACGCGCTCTCCAGTAAACTTTAAACTATGAAGCTGCCAAAGCTACCAAATAACACATAAAAATACACAGTCTATAGAAAGTAGAAATAATATATGTACAGTGTAGTATCACTTACCCGAATTGGGACAGCGTCGAGCACACTGATGATGGTGTGTTAGACTGAGTCGTTGCAGGCTGGGTGGTGCAGTGGCCCCCACCCTCCAGGCCGCCGACCTGATACATTGCCGAGAAGAACGCAGCGGTAGCCGGGAGGCATACAGTACATTGTTAAGAAAAAAGCCGAAATAACCATGCTAATTAATTAGGTGCTGCCTGGCACGTAAATGTCGCCGCAGATCAGAGGCGATTGCCGATTGCATCGCCCCTGATCTGGGCTGACAATTACGTGCTAGGCGGCACCTAATTAATTAACATGTTTATTTCGGCTTTTTTCTTAAAGATATGCTGTGTGCCTCCCGGTTACCGCCGCATTCTTCACGAATCGGTACAGTATCTGTCCGGGGCCCGGGGGTTGGGGTGGTGGGACACGGGGGTGTCATCTCATCGTCAACCAGGGCAGGCAGCTCATCTTCTCCTATGACTGCCCGCCTCGATGTCGAAGGTCGAGGTTCGTCGTCTGCTGTGGCTGATGTGGAAGGCTTGCTTGGCTGCTGAGCCTCGCGCATTTTTCTATCATACAGTTGTTTGTAAGCACTCAAACCATCCTGC
The DNA here is from genome assembly GCF_030028105.1 of Mobula birostris. Lineage (NCBI taxonomy): Eukaryota > Metazoa > Chordata > Chondrichthyes > Myliobatiformes > Myliobatidae > Mobula > Mobula birostris. Next base: position 32,647,679 of record NC_092388.1, read on the forward strand.
AAATATCCCCTAAGCCTACGTACCCTTTCAAAATTAAAGTTGCACTTTATCATTGCAGCGAAAATCTCATGCAGTTGCTTCACTTTCTGCATTCGGTTGCATTCAGTTTGGATTGTTACCCTTTCCTCTTCCAATTGCATCAGCTCTTCATCTATCAGTTCTTGGTCATGGGATGCCAAAACCTCTTCAACATCATCTTCGTCAACTTCCACAAGCCATACTCACTTTGTCCTTGCTTCGTTCACCACGATCGAAATGCTTAATTATGTCTAGTTTTACGCTAAGTGTAACATCCTTACTCTTTCAGGCTTTTCTGACACTTTAGAACTCACCTTGCTAACGGCTGCTCAATGCAACGTGTTAAAGCAATGCCGTTCCGAATCCGGGGCAGAACGACTGCTCGGGGCGCACGCTGCCTTTTATCGCGCGCTGCTTTTCTTCGTAACAGTGAAAACACCTTCTGAAAGCAAAAACAGGGTACTAATGTAGGTCTTTTGTAACAGTGAGGCTTCGTAAAGCGAACGTTCGAAAAGCGGGGGACACCTGTATCTCCTTATAATTCTTTTCTAATCGTCATGACATGGAGAATCTATGGATTTTTTAAATGTTGAACTTTCAAAAATAAATAATTATCCTCTTATCGCTCATGTTTTTGTTAAATGAAATATCTTTTATCTGTTTGAAACATTCTTTGTAACAGTGACAGTACTTCCCCTTCCACTCCCTCGTATCAGCACAAGATCATCTGTAGGAAGATTAAGTGTTCCATTTTCACTGGTATCGAAAACTCACATCAAATTTTGACAGTTACAGTAATTTTCTAATTTTGATTTAATTTCTTCTTTTTGCCTGGTTGTTGTTACATTCCGAATTTATATTATTGTTCCGGGTTAACATACCATCCTTAGATTAGCCACTTTATTTCCAGACAAATTTTCCAAGGTCGCCATGTGTTGCAATGAAATACTTTGAAGTTCAGTGGCATAGAGTCAGTGAGGTTTAATTGCAAAAAATATCCACTATTCAGTGGGAAGGCTTAAAATCAATAGCCAAAGTAAGTTGCAATCAAGACTGTGCGGTGCACTGTGGTTAATGCCTTTCATATTTATTACCTGTTACTGAAATAAAAATGCTTTCATTGACCGTCATGAATGATTATGAATGTCTGAGTGGAATTCTTGGGGCTTTCTGTGACAATTTGCATTGTTGAAACTAACACCGACCACATTTAGCGCAGATCCCTAAATGATTATAGACATGATGAATATTAATTTTCCCATAAAATTCAGCACTTTTAAAATTAGAAAATATATATTTTTTACTGTGGAACATAACAGAACTGAAATCCCATACTAATTACAAACAACATGCAAGTTCTGGGATTTTTGTAATATTTGACTGGGGTATTTGATCGTTCCTGCAGACTGAACCTGTGTTCTGTAAAGTGGTTTCCGCCAATAAGTACTTGGCTGCTCAGTACAGAAAAGAGCTCATTGTGGAAGGCCCACAGATCAGACTAGTATGGGATGGAGATGTAAAGAGATTGTACATCCATGAGAAAAATAAACCTGTTAGGACCAATGAATAAGAAATATGCAAAGAGAGAGGGAGGGCATCTGAGGTGTCACAGGTATTAGCAGGAAGAAAAAAGTTGAAGTTTAACTTTATTATCATTCAACTGTACACATGTATACTACCAAACGAAACAACATTCCTCCTGACCAAGGTACATGACACAATGCATATAACTTTGAAATTTCAAGTTTAAGTTTAAACGTTAATTATCATTCAACTATACATGAATATAGTTGAACGACACAGTGTTCCTGCGGGTCCATGGTGCCAAACACACAGCACACTGCACATAGCACAGAGCACAAACGCACATATGGTTATTGTTTCAGAAAACATAGTCACAAAGAAAACAAAAAATACATTATGTAGTGTACCCTAAGTCCCTGAGTTCTCCCGGTCAGGCTTGTTCTTCCACTGAACGAACACCAGAGGTCAGCACTGAGAACTCACACACAATGCGGGGACAAACTGTATGAGTAATACAGGTTGAGTACCCCTTATCTGAAAAGCTTGGTGCTAAAAATGATTTGAATTTAATGAGATAGCTTGGGATTACCATAATTTCTGACACGAAATCAGGTTTAATATCACTGGCATATATCGCGAAATTTGTTATTTCGTGACAATAGCACAATGATACAGGGGAATCCAGTGCCCATGAAGCCACTTACTGAGTTTACATCTTTCTGCAGCTTATTCAATCCTGTGCAGTGGCCCCACCTCACTGCACAGGATGGTGATGCAGCCAAGTAGAATGACCTCCACCATATATCTGTAGAAAGATGCAAATGACTTTGGTGACATACCTAATCTCATCAAACTCCTAATGAAGTAAAGCCATTGTCATGCCTTCTATGTAATTGCATCAATATGTCCATATGTTGGGCCTAGGATAGATCCTCAGAGATGTTGACACCCAGGATCTTGAAACTTCTCATCCATTCGACTTCTGATCCCTCGATGAGGACTGGCATGTGTTCCCTTGTCTTAATTTTCCTGAAGTCTGCAATCAATTGTTTGATCTTATTGACACTGGGTGCAAGGTTGTGCCTGTGATGCCAGTCAACAAACTGATCTAGCTCGCTCCTGTACGTCTCCTTATAACCATCTGGAAGTCCGCGAACAATAGTTGTCTCATCAGCATATTTATATATGGCCTTTGAACTGTGCCTAGTCACACAATCGTAGGTGTGGAGACACTAGAGCTGTTGGCTCAACACACATTCTCGAGGTGTTGATTGTCAGCAAGGAGGAGATGTTATTTCTGATCCACACGGACTGTGATCTCCCTGTGATGAAGTCGAGGATCCATCTACAGAAGGAGGTGTGGAGGCCCAGGTTTTGGAGATTTCTGATTAGAACTGAGGGTATGATTGTATTGAATGCTGGCCTGTAGTCAATAAACAGCACTCTGACGTAAGTATTACCGTTGTCCAGATGACCAAGGCTGAGTGGAGAGCCACTGAGATTGCATTCGCTGTGGACCTATTGTGGCGATAGGCAAATTGCAGTGGGTTCAGGTCTTTGCTTAGGCAAGAGTTGATTCTGGTCAAGACCAACCTCTCAATGCACTTCATCACAGTAAATGTAAGTGCCACTGGGCAATAGTCATTGAGGCAGCTGACTGTGCTCTTTTTGGGCACTGGTATGATTGTTGTTCTTTTAAAATAGGTGGGAATCTCGAAATGCAGCAGTAAGAGATTGAAGTTGCCCTTGAACGCTCCAGCCAGTCGGTTAGAACAGGTTTTCAGAGACCTACCGTGTACACCATCGGAGCCTGATGCTTTGCAGGGTTCAATCTCTTGAAAGGTGTTCTGAAGTCGGTTTCTGAGACTGAGGTCACAGGGCTTTGCATAGATGTAGTTTTATTCTCCCTTTCAAAGCGTGCGTAAAAGGCACTGAGCTCATCTGGGGGGTGAAGCATCACAGCCACTCATGATGTTTGGCTTCATTTTGTAGTTGCGGAGCAGGCATGCATCAGATTCCATCTCTAACCTCAATCAGAATTGTTTTCTCGCCCTTGATATAGTCTCGCGTAGGTTGTAACTGGACTTCTTGTACAGTTCTGGATCGCTGGTCTTGAATGCAACAGATCTAACCTCAGCAGGCTATGAATCTCCTGGGTCATCCACAGCTTTTGACTTGGGTACGTCTGGCATGTTCTCAAAGACATACACTAACATACAGACGTTTTGCCGAAATCAGTGACAATTGTGGCGTATTCATTCCGACTGGAAGATGAATCTGTGAATATTGTCCAGTCCACTGACTCAAAGCAGTCCTCTAAGTGCTCCTCTGCCTCCCTTAACCATACTATCCTGATCCTCACCACTGGTGCTGCAGTCTTTCGTGTTTGCCTATACGTTGAGATCAGACTTTCAAAGTGTGTGCATGGGATGGCATAGTAAGTGGTCAAATGTGTTGGCTCCTCTAGTTCCACAGGTGATATGTTGGTGGTAGCTGTTCAGAGACTTCTTCAAGATGGCCTCGTTGAAATATCTTGTAATGATAGCGAAGACATCAGGGTGCACAATTTCTGCCAGATGATTATGTTGTTCATCCTCTCCAGAGCCTGCCTGATGTTAGCCTGAGGTGGAATGCACATCACTACCAGGATGATGGCAGAAAACACAGATAAAATGGACAATATTTGACTGCTACATGTTCCATACTGGGTGGGCAAGACTGTGAGAGAACTGCCATGTTACTGCACCATGATGAGTTAATCATAAAGCATTCTCTACATTCTCTGCCTTTAAAAGACTTAACTGTCCTGTCTTTGCAGAGAAATAGAGCTGCAGTGCTGCATCTGAAATGGCAGGTGTGAGCCATGATTCTGTGAAGCAAAGTATACAGCAGTCCCTGATGTCCCTCTGGTACAGCAATCTTGCTCTTCATGTTTATATTCCAGAGACTATTCACTCACCAGCAGGATAGGCTGGGTTGGAAATCTAAAGCCCCTGCATTTGAATTGAACTTGTAGAATGGTGCACCATCCCTGCCTCTGCTTTCTAAAAGGTTAACTGCACCTGCGACCCACGTCTGCCAACCAAAGATTTTTGATTTTGGATATCAAAATATTTTTTAAACGCCTTAAATCGATACCACTTACCAAAGTACCCTTGGCTCTAACTGTGGATTTCATCTGTCGTAGTCTCAAACAGGAATATTTGATGATCCCCATGGGGTCTGCAAACATACAGTCACCACTTAAATGTGCCATCTTGATGTGACACAATTTGGAACAGGAACCCAGTGTAGGGCTTATACAGTGAATGGTGGGGCACCAGGGAGCCTCGTGTACAGAGCGACCAAGGAATAGAAACGCATAGTTTGTTGAAAGTGGTGTCACAGGTGCCAGGGTGGTGAAAAAGGCGTTTAGCACGTTGGCCTTCATCAGCCAGGGCATTGAGTATAGTAGTTGGGATATTATGCTGCAGTTGTTTAGGTCATTGGTGGGGCTGCACTTGGTAACATTGTATATAGATTGACTCATCCTGTTATAGGAAAGATGTTGTTAAACTGGAGAGAGTGCAGAAACGATTTACAAGGCTGTTGCCACAACAAGAGGGCCTGAGTTATAGTGAGACTTCGGCCAGACTTTGTTTTTATTCCTTGAAACGTAGAGGAATGAGGGATGAACTTATAGAAATGGTTAATATAAATAGAGACATAAATAAGGTTGATAATAACTACCTTTTCCTCAGGATAAGGGGAGACCAAAACTGAGGGGCATGGATATAGCCTGAGAAGAGAAAGATTTAAAAGGGATTTGAGAGACAATATGTTCACAGAGGAAGAAGCTAAGGCAGGTGAAACACTGTCATTTAAGAGGCTTTTGGATGGGTACATGGAGGGATGGGGCTTTGAAGGATATGGCTTGAATGCAGGAAATTGGGACTAGGTGGGTGGGCAGGGTGTTAGGTGGAAAGGCCAGTATCTGTACTGTATTGCTCTATGACTGTAAACACAAATTAAATTTAGATCTATCCACCAAGGTAAACCACTCCCTAACATGGGGCGTATCGATGTTGCAATGCGAAGCACTTCCTCTAGACTATTCAATCAGATGGCCAGAAACTTCCTGCAGCCACATCCTGTCAGACTATTGGGCCCAATAAAGGTGAGCGCCCGGCTACAGGCTTCCCGGTTATTGCTGTCGATCACTCTCACAGTGAGTATGCCTGTGGCTCGCCTGAGGCTCAGCTGTTACTTCGTTTGCCTGCTTACTCATGCTAACTACAGTAATGTACTGCGAGTGCAGGGAGTCTGGGGGCTGTGGGGAGCAGAGGATGTGCAGCTATTTGGGTGGCTGTAAAACTAATGGATGCACTTGCATAGTGTGTTATTGCATGTTATTAAATTTAATACAATTTTATCTGAGAGTTTATTGTTAGCCACTAGATATTGGTGGAGTTTCCCTATTTCAAAAAACTTAAAAAAGACCCTGTGTTTTGTTCTCCATCTCATTTTCAATATTACCCCATATATTTTTCTCTAGTATTTTTGGGAGTAAAAGCCTTGACCACTGTCTTCTAAATTAAGTTTCTGGAAGAAAATGAATTCCCCCATTCAAAGAGTTCTATCCTTTGAGCGCTGACTGCTTTGATCCTGGAACTAGCTTAAGTGTTTAAAAGAACTGTGTCTTTTTTAAAAGAAGTTTCCTGTGATGTGATCACAGTTTTATTGCATTGATTCCTCCCCTTTACGATAAGTGCATAGTCTGTGAAGGATTCAGTGGTTTCTCGTATTGTCCGTAAGTAACCATTAAATTCATGTACTTGTTTTTGTCATGTCACTATTAGGCCCAGAAACAAAAAACTAATAGACTGGCTAGAAACCCAATGGATACAAAATTTTAAACCTGATTAATTTAGGTCCCTATTGAGAAATGCAAGCACAGTGGGAAATGTAGGTGAGTGTTCAGATAAATTGTCATGGGTGGGGTAGAAATTGTACACACGCTGCAAGAGTTATCCTATTATTTGCTATTTTTACTCAAAGAGGGAATTGAAGAGTTATTTGTTGCATTTTAGCATCAGATGGCATATTCCAACAATGTTGATGTTGTAGTTGGAGTTTTGCAATTATGCTGCCACCAGAAAGTGGATTTGACTTTCCCACGGTGAGAATGGTGGCACGTTGGAGCATTCCTTCCTTTAATTGGGCTGTGTTCAATTTTCTTATACTTTAGAAATGTTAATTCTGGTTAATCTGATACTTGATTGTTATATTTTCCTATGAAAGCTAGTTGTTTAAAAAGAGTAGACAAACGTATTTTTGGATGAGTGATAATTGTAATTCTGCTGTGGACAAAGATTTTACTGGCAGCAGTGCAGAAGCCCCTGTCAGTTGAGGTTCATTGGTCAAGATCTTAGAGTCTGAAATATAAATACAGATTTGATTTTGAAAACGCAGGCACAAAAATCTTGGTTGATGCTGTAAGTGGAGTTCTGTGGGACGATTTGGGTGAAGTCCTTAGTAGAGCTGTTGTATATCAGGCTTTAAATGAACAAGACCTACTGATGCAAAATACTCTGTAGTTGGATTTATCCAGGTATTATAACACAACAGAAACAAAAAGTACTGTTAAATACCAGTGTCTGAATGTAAATACTATAGTCAATCCTAGTATTCAAAAAAGGGAAAAGATTAGCTGGCAACAAATGGGACTTTGAAACTGTTAAAGACAATAAAAATATTAAGTGTTCAGTTAAACATTTTCCCCACTTTCCTCTTTCAGAAACATTAACAATGGATTATCTGGCTGCCGCAAATGTCAAGTTTCTCGTTGATCTCTTCAAGCATTTGGATAAAAATGACAAAATTGCCAACATCTTTGTATCTCCATTTAGTATATCAAGTGCTCTGGCTATGGTGTATCATGGTGCCAGTGGAAATACAGCAACACAGATGGCAAAGGTAGATATGGCTTGAAAATTACAACATGAGGTTTCTTTTTATATGTCAAGCAGTTTGGAATTGGTTCAATGTGACACAGTGAAAAGCTTGTCTTGCATACTGTTCATTCAGATCAGATTATTACACAGTGTATTGAGGTAGAACAAGTTAAGACAATAATAATGCAAAATAAAGTGTAATAGCAACCGAAAGTGCAGTGCAGGTAAACAATAAGGGCAAGATCAAAATGAAATAGGTTGTGAGATCAGGAGTGCAATTTATTGCACTAGAGAACTATTTGCAGTACAGTAGCAGCAGGCATCCGTTAGTCTTGCGAGACCATGGATCTGCACCTGGAAAGTCTTCACTCTCCAGGGCACAGGCCTGGGCAAGGTTGTATGGAAGACCAGCCGTTGCCCATGCTGCAAGTCTCCCCTCTCCATGACACCAATGTTGTCCAAGGGATGGGCATTAGGACCCATAGAGCTTGGCACCAGTTCCGTCGCAGAGCAAAGTGTGATTAAGTGCCTTGCTCAAGGACACAACACCTTGCCTCGGCTGGGGCTTGAACTCACGACCTTCAGGTCGCTAGTCCAATGCTTTAACCACTTGGCCACGTGCCACTGCAGCACAGTAGAATGTGCCTTAACCTGCACAGCACTCTGAAGTGGGAGGGTGAGCAGTCAGAGATCATGGTCCATATCAATTCCAATGACATGGTTAGGATGGTTGGTGAAGTCCTTCAAAGTGAGTTCAGGGAGTTAGGTGCTAAGTTAAATTATCGGACATTCAGCATTCTGATCTCAAAATTGCTATCTATGCCATGTGCTAGTGAGGCCAGAAAGAGTTTAGCATGTAACTAAGGAGAAAGTGCAGGAGGGAGGGATTCACATTTTTCGATCATTGGGCTCTCTTTCAGGGAAGGTGGGACCTGTAATGTTGGGACAGATTGATATTTTAAGAAATATTGGACCACACCTGGAGTATTGTTTGCCATTCCAGTCACACAATATTGGAAGTATGCGTAGAAAACTTACCTGGATTGGAACATTTCAGGTATAAGAAGAGAATGAAAAAGTTGAATTTACTTTCCCCAGAACAGAGAAGCTGAGATTCTGGACTGGTCCTGTTTCTGTGGTGTGGTCTATGTGACCTGAGTGATGTAGACATAATTACAAGGAATGGGTAGGATAGATAGTTTAAAGAACAACAATCTCATATTGGGTATGTCTAAGACAAGAGGGCATAGGTTTAAGATGGGAGTTATTTTGGAGGCTGGTTGGTATCTGGAATGTGTTACATGAAGAATGAAGGAGGCAGATACATTCATGACTTTTGAAAAGCATGTAGATCTGCACCTGAATCAGCAAGGCAGAGAAGGCTACAGACCGAATGTGGGTCAATGGGATACGTGGGGAGGTAGTAGAACAGCCAGCATCATGTATGGAGAGGTGCCTCCGCTCTTGTTCTGGACATTGCTGTGGATACCAAGCTGAGGATTTAAACGTGAGTACACGTACCACCAATCTCAAGGAAAGCTTCTGTTGTAAGACTCTGGAATGGATCCCTAGTGGATAAAAGATGAACTCTTGTTCTCTCAATCCACATTGCTAGGACTTTGCACTTTATTTGTCTTCCTGCACTTCACTTTCTCTGGAACTGTGACAGTGTATTCTACGTTCTCTTCTTTTTCCTTCCGTAGCAGCTCATTGTGCTTGTTTATGGAGTGATCTGTCTGGATGGTATGCATCCCGGTCACAATCAAAATGCCACATTGTCAGCAGCGTTTGTTGTTTCTGACTCATTGATGTGCCAGTGAGTGATCTGATGTTCACCCACAGAACAACGGACCTCTGACATTCAGGCTGACAGCATTTGGAGAATTTCCACAAACTGCTGTTACTTTGCTGCGACTTAACAAAATGCCCAGGTTCAAATCATTTTGAGAAATGCTGCCATGAAAAATACAAATAAGTTAAGAATAACCTTGTTCTGAACATGGAATTACACGAGTCAGACCATGTCAAAATGATATATTTCTATAAGTACTTACGACATCAGAGCAGAATTACGCTCATTGAATCTGCATCACCATTCCATCATGGCTGATTTATTATCCTTCTCAACCCTATTTCTCCTGCCTTCTCCATGTAACCTTAGATGGCCTTACTAATTAAGAACCGATCAATCTCTGCTTTAATATACCCAATGAGTTGGTCTCCACAGCTATCTGTGGCAATAAATTTCACAGATTCACCACCCTCTGGCTAAAAAAAGTTAATTCTCATTTCTCTTCTGAGGCTTGTCCTTCTATTCTGAGGCTGTGCCCTCTGGTTCTAGACTCCTCCACTACGAGAAGCGACCTCTCCACAACCACTCAGTCTAGGCCTTTCAATATTTGATAGGTTTCAATGAGATCCCTTCTCTTTCCTCTAAACTCTAGTGAGTACAAACCTGGAACCATGAAATGCTCCTTGCACGTTAACCCTTACATTCCCAGGATTTCGCTCATGAACCTGCTTTGGACCTTCTCCAATGCCAGCACATTTGTCCTTGGATAAGGGCCAAAAAACTGCTCTCAATAACTCCAAGTGCAGTTTGACCAATGCCTCCTTGCTTTTGTATTCTAATCCTCTCATAATGAATGCTAACATTGCATTTACCAGCCTGCAAATTAACTTTTAGTGAATCCTGCACGAGGACTCCCATGTCTGTTTGCACCTGTGAATTATGAATATTCTCCTCGTTTAGAAAATTGTCTATGCCTTTATCCCTTCTACCAATCTGCACGACCATACACTTGCCTATGCTATGTTCCAGCTGCCAATTCTGTGCCCATTCTCCGAATCTTAAGTATTTCTGAAGAGCCCTTGCTTCCTCAACATTACCTGCCCTTCCACCTATCTTTGTATCGTATGGCTTTGTGGCCAAGTTTCCATCAAATCTGCGATCAAAATCATTGATTTATAATGTGAAAAGAAGCTGTCCCAACTCTGACCCCAGTGTAACAGCACTAGTCATCAGCAGTCAACTGGAAACGTCCTATTTTTTTTCCCCATCTGCTCCTGCTGGTCAGCCAACCTTCTATCCATGCTAGTATCTTTCCTTTAATAACATGGTTTCTTACCTTCTTTAGCAGTCTTGTGTGTGGCATTTTGTCAAAGGCCTTCTGAAAATCCAAATAAACAATGTCCACTGACTCTCCTTTTTCTATAGTGCCCATTATTTCCTCAATGATTTCCAACAGATTTATCAGGCAAGATTTCCACTTAAGGAAACCATGCTGACTTTGATGAATTTTATCTTATGCCTCAAAGTACCCTGAAACCTCATCCTTAATAATGGACTCCAGCACCTTCCTAACTACTGAAGTCAAGGTACTGGCCTATAGTTTCCTGTCATTCCTTTTTCGCTTCTTAAAGAGTGGAGTGACATTTGCGATTTTCTTTTTCAATATTTTTATTGCTATTATATAAATTGCATGAATACAAATACAAAATTCATAAGGATACAAGTAAATAATACTAATTACATTTAAATCATAGTAATATGATCACAGTATCCCATATCCCAAATCAATTGTGTAGAAAAAAAGATTGAATTATGAAATGAAATAAAACAAAATAATTGTATTTTATTTAAAATACTACCAAAATTAGCTGGTTGGTTAAAAAAAAGAAGAAAAAAGTAAAATACCTTACCATATGATATTATAATGATAACGTCTCAGATCCATACTTTATAACAGTTCAAAGATTATGAAAATAATTCAGTAAGGGTCCCCATTACATTAGAAAATCATGTTCAGAATCAGAAATTGAACAACAAGTCTTCTCTCGATCAAGGCACAACATAACGTCAGATAGCCATGAGTGGGTGGGGCAGCCTCCTTCCACTTGAGAAAGATTGCCCTCCTGGCCATAAGAGTCATAAAGGACAATACCCGCAAATTAGATTACTTCAATTTTGTAGCACTATCCTCAACAATACCAAACATGGCAGTCAAAGGATTGGGCTTAAAGCTGACATTGAAAAGTGCAGAAAAAGTTTGAAATACATCTTTCCAGAATATTTCAAGGCTTGGACATGTCCAAAACATATGAATTAGTGTGGCCACTCCATTAATACATCTATCACAGTAAGGGGAAATATCTGCGTAGAAACGGGAGAGCTTGTATTTAGCCATATGAACTCTATGTACAACTTTGAATTGTAATAAAGAATGACGAGCACATAATGATAAGGAATTAATCAATTTTAAAATAATCTTCCAGCTTTCCTCAGATATGAAAATCTGTAAATCCTTTTCCCAATCTCCTTTAATTTTATCTAGAGAGGCCTTTTTCAGTCCCAACAGTAGGCCATAAATGGGTTTCAAAGGGTTTCAGATTAAAAATTGCATCTACAAACGTGTGTATATATTCTTATGTGTACTTGTAGGAAAAGTATCTGGACTTATAGGAAAAGCATGTAATTGAGATCTTAAAAAATCTCTAATCTGTAAGTATTGAAAAAAGTGAGCATTGGAAAGGTTAAATTTCGTTGAAAGTTGCACAAAAGAAGAGAGATTCCTTCCATCAAACAAATCCTGAAATCGTTTAATACACAATCTATCCCATTCTTTAAAAGATAAGTCAATTAAAGTTGTTTAAAAAAACAATTAGAAAATATGGGACTTGAGAGGGAGAATCTCAATGAACCAAAATGTTTTCTAAACTGTAACCAAATCCTCAGTGTATGTTTAACCACCACATTGTCAGTTAGTTTATTTAAAGATAAAGGAAGTGAGGATCCAAGTAAAGAAATAATGGAAAATTTTATAACAGAGTTGACTTCCAAAGAAACCCATCTAGGGCAATATCATGGTTCATTTAATATATCCAGAACGTAACATTTTGCATATTAACTGCCCAATAATATAACCTAAAATTGGGTAAGGCAAATCCTCGGTTCTGTTTGGTTTTCTGAAGGCGGGCTTTATTTATATGAGGTTTTTTATTCTTCCATATATAGGAAGGAAGAAATGAATCCAAAGAGTCAAAAAAAGATTTAGGAATAAAAACAGGCACAGCTTGAAAGAGGCATATAAATTTAGGTAAAATATTCATTTTAATAGAATTAATTTGGCTAATCAGTGTTAAAGAGAGAGGCAACCAATTAGAAAGTGTTTGTTTAACATAATTCAATAAACTTAAAAAATTTTTCTTAAATAAATCTTTATAATTCTTAGTAATTGTTACTCCTAAATACGTAAATTGTTTAAAAGGAAGGTTAATATCAGTTGGTATTAAACTGTTTAAAGGACACAGTTCACTCTTCTGTAAATTTAATTTATATCCTGAGAACTGACTAAAATTAGTCAGTAAATGGAACACAAATGGTAAGGAGGTTGTAACATTAGATATAAAAAGCAATAAGTCATCAGCATAGAGCGACACTTTATGAATAGTACCTCTCCTTAAAATACCAGTAATCTCTTTAGACTCTCGAAAAGCAATTGCCAAGGGTTCTAATACCAAATCAAAAAGCAGAGGGCTCAAAGGGCAACCTTGTCTAGTTCCATGTTGGAGCGGAGGGAGATAGATAAAGTAATTTAATCCAATGAATAAAATTAGGTCCAAAATTACATTTTTCTAAGGATGTAAATAGATAGTTCCATTCAACTCTGTCAAAAACCTTCTCCGCATCCAAAGATATCACACATTCTGATATTTCCATAGATGGAGAGTACATAACATTTAACAAACGCTTATATTAAAATGGGAATATCCATTTTTAACAAATGCTGTCTAATCATCTGAAACTATAGAAGATATAATATTTTCAAGTCTGTGAGCCAACACTTTAGATAAAATTTTAGTATCAAAATTGAGTAAACAGATAGGTCTATACAAAGAACATTCAGTAGGATTCCTATCTGCGGTAATCTTCCTACCTTAAAGGAATCTGTAAGGGTAGAACATATGTGTGGTATAAGCAAGGAGGTGAAAGCCTTATAAAACTCTCCAGAGAATCCATCAGGTGCTGGGGATTTCCTAGAATGCAATTCTCAAATAGCCTGAGCAATTTCCTCCTGGGAAATGGGTTGATCCAATTGCCTACGATCATCCAACAAAAGATTAGGAATACGTAATTGATCTAAAAAATTATTCATTGCAATATTATCATTAACAGAGTCAGAACTATACAATTTAGAATAAAATTCCCTAAAAGTGTCATTAATTTCAAGGTGGTCAGTTGTCATGTCCCCATTAGTTTTACACATTTCTTTAATTTGCCGCTTGGATATAAATGGCTTCAATTGATTAGCCAGTAGCTTACCAGCTTTATCTCTGTGAATATAAAATTGACTTCAATCTTTTAAAAGTTGGCTTTCAATTGGATACGTTAAAAGAAACTCATATTTAGTTTTAGTTTCAGTACGTCTCTTATATGTTTTAGGATCGGGTACCAAAGCATATTTATGGTCCGGTTGTTTTAACTGATTGGCTAGTTCATTTCTCTCTTTGTTAGCTTTTTTAATGATGTTTGCAGTATAAGAAATAATTTGACCCCAGATGTACGCTTTAAAAGTATCCCATATAATAAGACTAGATGTCTCTTTCAACATATTTTCTTCAAAAAAAAGAGTAATTTGATTCTCTATAAATTTTAAAAAGTCTTTGTTGGATAACAGAGTTAAATTAAATCGCCAAAATTTACTTATAGGGATAGGACCAGGAAGATTTAAAGATAGAAGTACAGGAGAGTGATCAGAGATAGCAATCTCTTTATATTCCATCGATCGAACTAATGGAATCATTTGACTATCAATAAAAAAAATAATCAATCCTAGTATATGAATGATGAACATGAGAAAAAAAAATACTCCCTGTCTGTCAGATAGAGAATACACCAAGCATCAACTATACCACATTTAGTTAGAAAGGAATGGATAAACAAAGCTGATTTATTAAGTGTGGCTGGTTTGATAGATGAGCGATCTAATACTGGATCTAACCAGCAGTTAAAATCTCCTCCCATCACAAGAGAGTAAGTACACAAATCTGGCAAAAATGAAAATAGACGTTCAAAAAATCCTTGATTGTCTACGTTGGGGACATATACATTAGAAAAAACAATCAGTTTACTGTCTAAGTTCCCTGATACAATAACAAATTGACTATTAGCATCCGAAATAACTTTATGCTGAACAAAGGAAACTGAATTATCTACAAAATGGAAACTCCACGTGATTTAGCATTAAACAAAGAGTGGACTTGCATATCCTTCCACTGACTAAAAAAACATAAGCTATTACAGCTGCATATATGCGTTTCTTGTAAGAAAACAATGGGTGCTTTTAATTTTTTAATATAAGCAAGCACTTTGTTCCTTTTGATGGGGTGATTCAGCCCTTTCACATTCAAAATAAATAATTTAATATTTTGAACCATTTTAACCACCAATCAACACGTAATTAAAAGATTTAGCCATAAGTTATTAAAACTAGAAAGCAAACCGTAAGGTAAGGTATTCAAACAAGCAATCATGTAATCAACCCAACACAGCTCCCAGAGAAAAACAGGCCCTACCCACTCCCCCACCCAAAGCGAGAAAGCTGACCAACAGGCAGTCAGTGAGCTAAGAAGTAAGTTCCCTCCCCAAAAAATCCTGTTGACAAAAACTCCGGTCCTACAAGGTCATTATGTCCCTACCAAGACACAACATAAAAAGAAAAATAACTCGGTATTTGAAAATATAAAAGGATCAGTTTAAACAAATTCAAAGAAAGCTGTATTAAAATAAAGCCTCAAAACGTGATCTAATAAAAAAGTATCAAAAAAAACAAAAGACAATATATGAACAGCCAAAATGTAAGTTTAATGAAACCTTATTTCAAATTCAAATTAACAGTAGAAATAATTGATCATTTAAGAAATATAACAGTTTTAGACTTCATCCTTCAGAAACTCTTTTGCTTCTTCAACGGACTTTATTCTTTTTCGCAATCTATTCTTCAAACCAATACTCAGATGGGCGGGAAACCGAAGGAATGGTTTATATCCTGTATTGTAAAATTCTGACATAACTTCTTTATACTTCATGTGATTAGCCATAACTTCAGGCGAACAGTCTTCCACACATCTAACCTTGTAACTTTGGAAATCCATCATTCCTTGTCGACGGGTATGGCGAATTAAAAGGTCCTTAATACGAAACTCATGAAAGCTTAGAATAACCAATCTGGGTCTCGCCGCCGATGACAATGGCTTCAAAGTCAGAGAAAGATAAGCTCGATCGAGCTTCAGCTTGGAAGTGAATAAAGCAGGGAATAGCTGTTTCAGAAAGTTTGCAAACATCTTCGTAGGGTCAGTGCCTTCAATTGATCCTTCAAGAGCCAAAATTCACAAGTTATTTCTCCTATTTCTATTTTCGAGACTGATTATCCTTTTCCTCATTTTATCATTGGATAAAGATAACTCTTTGCAGAGTTTAATTGTATCGTTAACGTCCTCTTCAAGTGTCACCAGCTTTGCAGTATTTTCCTGAATTCGGTCCTCATGCTCAGATAAAGTTTGTTGAATTGCATCCAATTTGCTGTTACGTCGTTGAAACACCTCAGAAAATTCCGATTTTTGCCATTTAAGGAAGTCATTGATTGAATCCAAAGTGACTGGGGATTCATCTTCTGTTTCTCTTTTTTTTTGCAAAAGATTTGGTTCTCTTCCCAGCCATAGTAAAGCAGTATTAAAGTATTATAATAAGATTTCAAAAAAAAAGACTGGTAAGAGACAATTAAGTAAACAAGGTAGGAGGAACCTGAAACGATGTTACTCCATCAGCTGCCAACAGGGCTCTCTGCAATTTTCCAGTACTCCGGTCCATTCCATAATTTTAGTGGTTCTTGAAAGATCACTGCATCTCCTGTGCTCCTTGATGTAGGCTTCCACTGTGCGTGCCTTCTGGCTGATGTTTGCTGGGCACTTGCACCAAGAAGCACAGGCTGAGTATCCATTTGGCTTACCTGGAGAAATTGGTGCATTCGCAATGGCCATAGGATTGTCTTCGATGGCACAAAACTACTGTGCCGTGCCAATAGCTTTTGGGATCATCTTGTGAGTGAAGCCATTCAAATGAAACTAGAGGGAAAAAATTTTAACAAAGATGAAGGTCTTGTTCTCTGTAAGAACTGAAATTTGTTTGTGAACAAGGTGGGACAGTAGAAACCTGATTGTTTCATCCTCATCCAATCAGGGGGGATAGAAAATCAGGGTATACATACCAACAGACTAGATATGTCCAAGCATCATCCCTGATGAAGATGGCAGAGTTTGTCATCGAAACATCGATTAAAAATTGATACTCCTAGCTGGAAGCCTGAGAAGAGTTTATTTGTCATGTATGCTGGGAAAGCACTAAATCCCTTTTTACCCTGTTCTCTTAAATTATTGGCTAGCTTACCTTCTTTTCTTCATTATTGCTTTTTTAAGTTGCCTTCTGTTGGTTTTGAAGAAGCTTCTCAATCCTCTAGCTTCCCACTAATTTTTGCCATATCTTATGCCCTCTCTTTTGCCTTTTTGCTGTCTTTGACTTCCCTTGTCAGCCACAGTTGCCTCATTCTCCCTTTGGGGTACTACTTCTTCTTTAGGGTTTATCTTTCCTGCGCCGTCTGAATGGCCCCCAGAAACTTCAGCAATTGCTGTTCTGCTGTCATCTCAAATAGCGTTCCCTTCCAATCAACTTTGGCTGGGTCCCCTCTCATGCCTCTGTAGTTCGCTTTACTTCACTATAATACTGATATTTTAGTTTCTCTTGCTCAAGTTGCAAGGTGAGTTTATCATATTATGATCACTCTACCTTATTCCATATACTGTCTGCATTCAATATGGCATCTTCAGTGCTGTATTCACCCTTTTCGGCATCATAATATCCGGCTGCTTCTTTCATATCCATAGAGTCTCCTGTCTGCTACTTTCACTATGGAATGCCCTGCCACTACGGCACAACCTTCTCCTCCCCACCCACTTCCATTCTGAGCCACAGAGCCAAACTCACTGCCGGTGACCTGTCTGGGCTTTGCTCTGGTAGGTTGACCCCTCCCCCACCAAAAAAAAAAACAGTATCCAAAGTGGTATTCTTATTATTGAGGGGAGTAACCATACAGGAATTCTTAGCACTGTTGGCCTATCCCCTTTCCTTCTCCTGACCGTTATTCAGTTACCTGCCTCCTGCAACTTGGGAGTGACTACCTCCCTGTAGCCACTATCTATCACCTCTTCACTCTCCCATATGAGCCGGAGAATATCCAGCTGCAGCTCCAGTTTCCTAAGATATCTGAAAGGAACTGCAGCTGGATGCACCCATGCAGATGTAGTTATCAGGGAGACTGGAACTTTCCCAGAGTCCCCGGACCCCGCATGAAGAACGTACTACTGACACTGGACCCATTCTTAATGTACTAATAGACAGAGAGATGGAAACTGACCAGAATCTTATCTAAAACATTTGCTACTTTCCTTAGCCTCTTGAGCCAAAGGCTATCCACTCTAACATTGGCCCTCTCTCACAATGACTCCACTTCAATTCACATCTTTTTCCGATATGGAATCTCAATATGCCTAGCAAAGAGTCTGAAAGTGAAGAGTTGTTGCATCAACAGTAAGTACTGGGTGATAGTCTGATGAAGATTGTCTAAATATTGTGGCAATTTAACTGGAATAAGAAAGCAGATGCTCTGTGGAATTAGTGGCAAAATTCTCTAATTCCTGATTCCATCTTTCAGCCTATTATCTTTAACAGACTTAACTCTCTTATCTTCTGCCCTTGAGGTGAGTTTGACAATATTTTCCTGTAACAAAAATACTGTCATCATCTTTATGCTCCAATCTCCCTTAAGCCATCAGCTGATTAATAACATTCAGGAGTTTCTGGCCTTTTAACACGGCTGCTGATGTTCTTCAGTAGATTAAATAGGAAAGCAACAATGGGAATTTGGTTTCTGGTTCTATTAAACACCAATACGGTTTACTTCAGGTTGAACTGGGTTACAAAATGCACTTGGATTCTAATAATGAATGTTAACCTCATCTCTTAGGTGCTTGCTTTTGACGACGTCAAGGATGTCCACGCTGAGTTTCAGAGACTCCAACTTGAATTGAACAACCCTCAAGCAAAGTACGTGCTGAAAACGGCCAATCGCCTTTTTGGAGAGAAGAGCTACAACTTCCTTGCAGTAAGGTTTTCTCTGTTTTGAGTGTTAGAGACTAAACTGCCAAATTTGTTTGTTGATAAACTGATCAAACACAAATGAGATGAGCAAGAAAGATATTTTTGTGTTTTCGATGGCAAAGTGGGTTATTTCCCTAACGAGAATGGGCTTGGATTTTAATTTGGACTTCATTTGTGTTCTTTTGAAACCAAATAAGAAATGTATTACAGACAGAAAGGAATCTCAATATCCTTGAAGGAAAAACTATCATCTGTTGAGGTGTAAACTAAGGGATAGTTGTAAGGAAAATCAATGCAGGAATATTTACTGAACTGGGCAGAGGAAGTCAAAATTAAGCTTATTGTCAAATGCCTAGGTGTGATTTAAAAAAAAAGTTTGCTTCCAGCAGCATCACAGCCAGAGAGCATCATTTACAGTAAACAGCAACCGGTAAGGTAAAACAAAAATTTAAACAAATTCTACACATTTTACAAGAAAGAACGAAAAACAAAGTCCATTTTAGTACAGATATCAAAGTGGTCTTAGTGTTGCTAAATTATAACGTTTAGGGTTTTGTTGGTTGGTCGAAAGGAAGTAGCTGTTCTTGAATCTGATTTTGTCAGACTTCAGCTGCTTATGCCCAATGGCATGGCCTGGATGGTGGGAATCTTTAATGGATGGTGCCTCCTTGAGGCAGGGCCTCATGTAGGTATTACTGAAGATGCAGAGGGATATGCCTGTAATGTATTTGATGTGTCTGCTGCCTCTTGCATTCCTGTGCATTTCAATTGCTGTACCAGATCATGTAGCAACTACTCACAAATACATCATTTAGCTTTTCGAGGTCAGAATTGTGTGCATTTAGTAATGTGATTTTTTGTTTTGTTAGTAGACTTGAACATGGACCATGTGTACTATTTGTACTTTGGATGAATATATCAGTTGTAGGCTTGAATCCATTTCAAAAACAAAATTACTATATTGTTTGATTGAATGCATGCCCTTCAGTAGTTTTAAATATTATGTATTTAAATGCATATCTTTAAAAGGCTTTTTCGTTTGATAGAATGATTCCAACTATGTACATTCCAACTTATTTCATTAATCCGGTTAAATACCATACTATAATTTTGTTCTACTTTACACACGTGCAGAGCATATACCAATATGGAAAGATCAAAAATGGCGGCAATGAAGAATACAACCACATAGAAAACATGCATTCTCCGGAACCACCCAGTGGGAAAAAGCCCCTAATTCTAACTGATTCCAAACTGATATAATTTTTACCCAAGAGACGCATATCAGGGCGGGAGATCAAAATAGATTTTTTGGATGGTGGAGGGATTTTCAGTTTCACTCCACTTCTCAGAGTAAAACTAAGAGCGTGTCCATCTTTATTAAATCCAATATATTTACTCAAGAGGATATTGAGTCAGATTTTAATAGTAGATTTTTAATTGTTAAAGGAGTAATTTGTAACAGAAAAGTTGTTTTGGTCAATTTGTATGGCCCTAACTTAGATGATCCTTTTTTTAAAAAAGATATTTGCTTTACTGCCTGATTTAAATGAATATATGTTGATAATGGGCGGGGATTTTAACTATTGTTTAAATCCTTTGATTAACAAGAGATCAACCAATCAGTGACTTCCAAATTGCTCCGCGTCACTTATTAACTCCTTTTTAACTGATTTTGGATTGATTGAATTATGGAGGTATCTACACCCTGATAACAGAGAATATTCTTTCTTTTCACATGTTAATAAAAAATATTCGAGATCAATATTATAATTTGTTATTCTTTTTCAAATGTTCAGAGATTATTTAACATTATATATTTGTCCTCTCTTAAAACTCCATAACGCGTCGACTCTTTCAATTCTGAAAAAGAGTTTGAGTTGAATGGAAATATTCATTTAATGTTTTAGAGAAATTTGGCTTTGGTGTTAATTTTAATAATTGGATTAGAATGATATACAAAACTCCTATTGCTACTGTTATTACTAATAACTGTAGGTCTCCTTTTTTTCAGCTTTCATGGGGAAAAAGACAATGTTGTCCATTAAGTCCTAAGTTATTTAATTTAATATTAGAACCCCTTGCTGTTGCTCTTCGTGAAGGTAAAGATATTTATGGGATTTTCGTAAATGAGACCATGAGATTTCTCTTTACGCTGACTATTTATTGGTTTATATATCCAATCCCGAGGGATCTATTCCTGCCTTGTTAAAATTATTTAATGAATTTGGAGATTTTTCAGGATATAAAATAAATTTTAGTACAAGTGAACTGTTTCCTTTAAAAATCTGTTTCTGTATATGATAATACTCCTTTCAAAGTCACAGATTCTTTTTTAGATATTTAGGAGTTATAATCACTAAAAAATATAAGGATCTTTATAAAGTTAATTTTGTTCCCTTGTCGATTCTATGAAGTATTTATTTAGCAGATGGAGTCCACTTACATTTTCACTTGTTGGTCGCATCCATATAGTCAAAATAACAGGAATTCTGCAGATGCTAGAAACTCAAGCAACACACACCAAAGTCGCCGGTGAACACAGCAGGCCAGGCAGCATCTGTAGGAAGAGGTACAGTCGACGTTTCAGGCCGAGACCCTTCGCCAGGACTAACTGAAGGAAGTCTTCCTTCAGTTAGTCCTGGCGAAGGGTCTCGGCCTGAAACGTCGACTGTACCTCTTCCTACAGATGCTGCCTGGCCTGCTGCATTCACCGGCGACTTTGGTGTGTGTTGCATATAGTCAAAATGATGATTTTACCAAAATTTTTATGTTTATTTCAGAACATCCCTTTTTTTGACTAAGAAGTTTTTTGATTGGATTGATTCTATTATTTTATCTTTTATTTGGAAAAATAAAAGACCAAGAATTAGTAAATGTCACTTACAAAAGTTGAAAAAGGATGGAGGTCTCGCTTTGCCTAATTTAAGAATGTATTACTGGGCTGTTAATGTGCGATACATGTCCTTTTGGTTAGCATTGAGTTGGTAAGAATGATTAGCCAATTTGGGTAGACTTGGAATTGAAAGCTGTGAAAGAGTTTTATTAACCTCGTTATTGGGATCTGCTTTATCTATACAATCAGCTAAAGTAGCTAATTTAAATTTATACCCTGTGATTCCTTACAAACTTGGCTCCAGTTCTGCAAATTTTTGATCTTAAAAAATTTAAACTTTGTAGTTTCATTTATTGAATTACTTTTTTAAGCCTTCTTTGAGTGATCCATTTTTTTTTACTTTGGAAAAATAAAGGTATTAATTTTTTGCATTTATTTAAAGAAGATAGACTGATGTCTTTTGAACAATTAGTTGATAAATATTCTCTTTCATACTCACACTTTTTACAATACCTTCAAGTTAGATATTTCTTCCAAAAATATTTAAGTAATCTTCCTTACATACTGGATGCTGACCTGTTAGATACTATTATGAGTGTGAACCCTTCGATGAAGGGTTCCATTGGAAGAATTTATAATTTACTATTACAATGGGATACGCGTCCTTTATTTAAGATTAAACAAGACTGGGAAAAGGAGCTTAACTTGCCTTTTATGACGGAGGATTGGATGCGGATTCTGAAGCTGGTTAACTCTTCTTCGATCCGTGCTGGTGATTCATTGATTCAATTTAAAATTGTACATCGTTACCATTTGATGAAGGAGAGATTGTCTAAAATATTCCCTAACATTGATAGTTATTGTGATAGATGTAAAAGTGAGACAGCTACATTGACACACGTTTTGGTTTTGTTCTATACTGGAACAGTTCTGGATGTCAGTTCTTTCAAAAATTTCTAAAGCACTTAAAATTAATTTACAACCTAACAAATTAACTGTGCTTTTTGGAATAATTCCTCAAAATATCCATGGTATCTCTTTGTCTGACCAACATGTTATTGCATTTGTTACATTGAAAGCTAGGAGGGCCATTTTGTTGAAGTGGAAGGATACATCGGCTCCCACTTTGTCACAATGGTTCTCTCAAGTGATACTATGTCTTAATTTGGAGAAAATTAGAAGTCCAACCTTTGAACCTATGTTTGATTCTTGAGAAAAGATGGGGTTCATTTGCTCGTTATTATCATTTGAGTTAATTGATAGATTTCCTCCACGATCTAACTGTAAATTTTTGGTACATTTATTTTCTTGCTGGTGGTTTGATGTTTATTTTTAGAAGCTTTTTGTATGACGCATGGCTCCGGGGTTGAACACCGAATGGGTTTTTTTCTCTCTTTTTGAGACATTATAAGTGTTGCTTTCTTCGATGAACTCTTGTAAATCTTGGTTAATAATAAGATTTGAAAAGATAAATAAATATCTTTGTGTTTTATAAGTATTCTGCAAACAGTTCATGAATTGATGTGCTCACTTCCTTTCTGCGGATGTTAATGGGCTGAATTCTGTATTTAAAATCCATCATTTTCTGGCCCATAAAACTTTGGAACCATAAGGTCTCAACGCCTTGGCTTTGGGTGGCATTCAGATATTAGTGTTGTAGACTATAACTGGTCTATACAAGTATCATAATATCAACATTTGTAATACTTTGGTTTTGTACACCACTCCACTAAGATTTGGGAATCAAATTGTCACAATTTTATTCCTTGACCCTCAAGTTCAATATTGTTGTGCCATTTTGATAAGAAGTAAATAATCAATTGGTACAAATCATAAAAGTGAGGTTTATTTTGATCTGTTGTGACCCTCCAGGCGTACCTTGCTGATACACTGAAATACTACCAGGCAGAGCTGGCTCCAGTTGATTTTCTTACCGCAGCAGAAGAAGTCAGACAGGAGATCAACACCTGGGCAGAAAAACAAACTGAAGGTAAGTGATACTGGACAATAGTTGTGGCCAGGCACAGACGTGGTCTTCTGCTGCCTTCGATCTTCATAGTGAGCAATATTTCCCAAGATTGTTCAACAGAACTATTTTCTCCTTCATGTAATACTAGAGCATAAATGGTAAGACCAGGATTTATCATCCCTGTAAAAGTGATGATGAGATGTTTTGAAACCGCTGTAGTTTTTGGTGAAGATGCTGTTCCATAGAGCGGTCAGATCAGCTGTCCTGAATTTTGTGGTGCAGAGTCAATGAAACAACACAAATAGAGTTAATGCAAAACAACTAAAGTTACTAACGTTTATACACAAATATAGAAAATTAAACAAACTACTAACTTAAACAGAAGTTAACGGCATTATGCGTTTATAGCTCCCAAACAGTCAAACTTAGAAACGGTTCTTAACAAAGTCTTACTCAAGCACAGTCTTAGAGTGGAAGTTTAGGAAGTCCAGGTGATTCATAAAATAAGTGAGAGGAGAGACTTGTTTATTCACGATACAACGAAGAGATGATCTTGGTGATTCACAATACAGTGGAGAGGTGATATTGAAGAAACAGTTATCAGAATTTGCAGCTGTGGAGTACATTTTTTGAAGAGTCCAAGAAAAGAGAGATTTCACAGAGTAACTGACAGGAATGTCCCTTTCGCTGAAATGGTCACCACACAACACTCGAGACCATGCAGGGGTTAACTAAAAGTGTGTGCCATAATCAACGTATGGATAATATGAAATGTCAGTCACATTCGAAATGCACAGAGTGCTGCCAGCTAACCCAATCCTTTGGGTTTGTTCGAAGCCTGCAATCTTCACTCTCACTCTCTTCCCGTCAATTTCTTAACGACTCCTTATTGAGCGACTCACTAATGAGTGAATGCCCACTAAATGACTGCAACTCTTTTTATACTGTTGGGGAAGTGTCATCATGTGACTCTCACAGAAACAAGGTCATGGATTCCCAGTAAACCACGTGGCGCCCCTAGGAATCAAAACTACAAGCTTCCAGCAAAACAAGACTATAGATACATCACACTTAGTAAATGAAACTAATATCACGTGACATCCACAGGAATTGAAACTGTGGACCCATAACACCTACCCCCAAGAAGAGAAAATTTTGATTTATTAAGAGCAAAATCTTAAGTACAATTTACAAAATATACAAATGTCCACAATCTACAAAATGTACAATACATATACAGTTATCATATAGCACACTACAAACTAATATAACACATTACAGGAGTGTATACAAACATCAAATTCAAGTCCATTAATAAAAAAATTACACTGTAAGTTCAACATCTGGACAGACAGTCGGCAATTACATTGTCTTTGCCTTTAACATGAGTTATTAAGAGATCATATTCCTGTAAAATTACACTCCAGTTCAGCAACCTTCTGTTTTTGTTTTTTCAGTTTACTCAAAAATACCAATGGGTTATGATCGGTGTAAACTATGAGTGGTTTCTGAGTTGCGCCAACATACACATCAAAATGCTGTAAAGTCAAAATAAGGGATAATAATTCCTTTTCTATGGTTGAATAATTTCTCTGGTGTCCATTGAATTTCTTGGAAAAGTAAGCCACAGGATGGTCAACATCATCATAATTATCCCTTTTGAGTAACACTGCTCCTGCAGCCTTGTCACTGGCATCCACAGCTAGGGAAAATGGCTTTGCAAAGTCAGGTGACCTGAGCACAGGTTGGTGACATAGGATAGCTTTCAATTTATCAAAAGCCCCCTGATAAGGCTCTTTCCAAACAAATTTTTCACCTTTCCTCAGGAGGTTAGTTAATGGGAGGGCAATCTCAGCAAGGCTCTTACAGAACTTGCAATAGTACCCTATCATTCCCAAGGATCTTCTGAGAGCCTTTTTACCTGTTGGAGTGGGAACCTCTGAAATTGCCTGAACTTTTGCTTGAACAGGAGCCAACCTGCCTTGACCTACAACGTACCCAAGATAGGTCACAGTGGCATGGCCAAATTCACTTTTAGCTAAGTTAACGGTAAGGTTAGTGTCATGGTCTGGTTCAGGGTCTCTTTAAATTTACTTTGTTTATGTTACGATCTGGACCGTTGACTCCCTGTTTCCCTTTGGTTCCCTGTTTTCCCGTGTCCCTCGGCCTTGGTGATTAGAGGCAATTTACTCTCAGCTGAACCAGTAGTTTATAGTCTCCGGCTTTCAGCTGTTCGGCGCGAGAGCGTTTGCAAAGTCACCAAAGGTACAGCGTGCCAATGTCATCTGGCCGGAGCAAGCTTAGTCTCCGCTCGAAGCAAGTGCCAGTAATTCGCCTTTCCTCACCGGAGCAACCCTGTCAAGTTACCTCGCCAAAGCGAGCCTGCAAAGTTTCCTCACCGAGGTGGGTCCGTCAGTTAACCCACCGGAGGGAATCAAGAACCACTGTCTACTGTTCCCGGGCCGAGTCGAGAGCTCGCCACTACCTGGAGGCTCCAAGTCAAGTCCTGGCTCTGAGGGCATCCAAGTACCCAGTCAAGTTCTGGCTCTGGTGGCATCCAAGTTCTGAGTCAAGTCCTGTCCCTGGCAGTCGGTGATTCCTGTCTTGTCTTGTCTTGTCCTCACCTCCATGGGGCAAGTCAGGACATCTTGCTGTTGCCCCGCAGGGGGTCATGAGTCCCAGCCCTATGTCCTGTACCCAAGGAGGAGTCCCGGCTCTCTGTTCTGTGTGTGAGTCCCGGCCCTATGTCCTGTACCCAAGGAGGGGTCCCAACTCTGTGTATGTGTCCATGGTTCCATGTACCTGTTCTCCCGAGACCGAGGCTCTGTTTTTCCTTGTTCCTGCCCAAGTCATGTCCATGCCTGGTTCTGGGGTCCGAGCCCAAGGCAAGACCCAGGTACTGGGTCCTTGCCCAGTCTCTGGCTCGGAGTCCATACCGTAGCCTCTTCATGTCGCCTCTAGTTCTGGGATCCGATTCTGAGTCCAAGGTCAGACCCTTAGTCCCAGCCTATTTGTAGTCCTGAGTCCTTGTCCAGTTCGCTATTCCTACTTCTGCTTTGTTCTCCTGGTATCAAACAATAAACTCAATTTAATTAACCTCACAAGATGTGTCTTGCATTTGGGTCCACCCTTGCTCCCTATGGCCCCCTCATTGGTTCAGTTGGCTTCTGAGAGCCTTTCAAACAGCTTTTCCACTGCAGAGATATGTGCTTCCTAAGTGTCATTCCCTGTGACTAAATCATCAATATAGGCATCTGTGTGTTTTAACCCTTGGATTACAGAATTAATCATTCTCTGGAAGGTTCCTGGAGCATTTTTCATTCCAAATGGCAGAACATTATATTCATACAACCCAGATGGGGTTACAGAGGCAGAAATTTCTCTACCTTTATCCGTCAGTGGAACACATCAATACCCTTTTAACAGATCGATCTTTGTAAGAAACTTAGCTTTTCCAACCTTGTCCACACAATCATCCACTCTAGAGATTGGATACGCATCTGTTTTTGTTACAGCATTCACTCCTCTATAATCAGTACAAAATCAAATACTGCCATCTGGTTTAGGTACCATGACACAAGATGAACTCCAATCTGAAGTAGAGGGTCTAATAATATCATTTTCTAACATATATTCTATTTCTTGTTCAGCGATTCTACATTTTTCCACGTCCATTCAATATGGATGTTGTTTTATGGATTTGGCATTTCCAACATCTACATCATGTGAGACTACTGTGGTTCTTTGTGGAATGTTTGGAAATAAATCATTAGATTTCATAATTATTGCTTCATTTACTGCCACTGCTGTGGCTGCAAATGAGCCAATTTCTCATCAATTTTTTCTAAATTTGTCAAATTTGTGAGTCTGGCAGAAATAATGTTCGGTTTAAAATAGGTCTCAGCTGGATCATCTACTAATTTCCCGGGGAGGTCAGACTCAATTGTTACTGACAACAATAGTCACAATGGCGGATTGTTTTTCATAATATGGTTTTAGCATGTTTGTATGACAAAGCTGCATTGGCCTTTGTTGATCTGGTGTTTTTACCACATAGTCCACATTATTAACTTTAGATATAATCTCGTAAGGTCCATGAAATTTGGCTTGCAAAGGGTTCGTTCGCACAAGAAAAAGAACAAACACCTTATCTCCTGGCTTGAATGACCTCATTCTAGCTTCCTGATCATACCAAGTTTTCATTCTTTCCTGGGCAGATTTCATATTTTCCCTTGCTAAGCTACAAGCTGTTTGCAATCTTTCCTTAAATTTTAAGACGTAATCCAACAAGTTAATATGTAGTTCTTTGTTAACCCACTGTACTTTTAACAATGCCAAAGGTCCCCAGACCCGTTGCCCAAGCACAAGTTCAAAGGGCCTAAAGCTTAGGGACTCCTGCACTGACTCCCTTACTGCAAACAAAAGCCAATGAACTCCTTATTCCCAATTCTTCTCATTTTCAACACAGAATGTCCTAATTATGGTTTTGAGGGTATAATGGAACCTTTCTAAGGCCCCTTGTGATTCTGGACGGTATGCAGATGATGTAATCTGTTTGGCTCTCAGTCTGTAAACTACCTGCTGGAATAAACCTGACATAAAATTACTCCCTTGATCAGACTGAATTTCTTTAGGCAAACTAGATAAAGTAAAAACACTTTATGAGAGCCTTCAACACAGCTTTAGCTTTTATATTCCTGAGAGGTATTGCTTCTGGAAACCTAGATGCAGTACACATGATGGTCAGCAAATATTGATAGCAAGCTTTACTCTTTGGCAGTCCACAATAACTTTAGAGAAGGGCTCACCAAATGCAGGAATAGGTTGCAGTGGGGCCACTGGAGTGACTTGATTAGGTTTACCCACAACTTGACAAGTGTGACAAGTCTGGCAAAATGTCGCCACATCTTTCCTCAACTCAGACCAGAAGAAGTGTTTAGAAATGTTGTTCATAATTTTATTCACACCAAGATGGCCACCCAAGGGCACACTATGAGGCAATGTTAAAATCTCATTCCTATAGACTTTGGAAACTACTACCTGGTGAACAACTGCCCATTTCTCACTTGCCGGGATCTCAGGTGGGCTCCATTTCCTCATTAACATTCCACTCTTGAAATAAAACTCTACTGGTACTTTATCAATCTCCTCACAAGAGAAAGCTTTTTCTCTTAAAGCTTCAATCTCAGGGTCTCTGCTCTATTCTGCTATAAATTCCTTCCTAGATAGAGATAAATCTTTATTGTCGGATTTAATACCTGGATTCTGGTGAAACAACAAAGGCAGAAAGGTCCCTGACAAGTCATCAAAATCTGATTCCCTATTTGGGCTATCATATGTAGCCAGATCATGCTGCACTGAACCATCTGCATTGGCAGACTTTTTGGCCATAACGTGAGGGGTAAATGTTAGAATCCATCTTTGGATCATCAGTGATTGTCTTACTTGTCAGCTGCACTGCAGGAACAACTTTTCCACCTGCTAGGTCATTCCCTAACAACAAGGAAACACCATCCACTGGTAAACTGGATCAGAGTCCTATTTTAACAGGACCTGAGACTAACCGTGACTTCAAGATTACCTTGCGCAGAGGTACAGAAACAACGTTACTCCCAATACCCTGAACACGATTTACCTCACTAATGGCAGTCTCATCACTAAGCTTTAGAACACTGTCTAATATAAGTGACTGAGAATCCCCAATATCCCGAAGAATCGTTACTGGTACCCGGGTAGACCCTTCATTTACTGAAACAACTCTTTCCGACATAAAAGGATTGAAGCCTTTCCTAACACAGTCAGACCTCTCAGACCCTGACAGAGTTTCATCAGACTGTTCAGAACCCTGTGGGTTTATGGGTGTTTCAAAGTGTTGGACACAGGCATCTGGGACTGCCTCTTTTTCCTTCTTCTTCAAACGGAAACAGTTAGCCATAACATGACCAGATTTCCTACAATAGTGACAAATAGGACCAAAATGTTTTTCCTTCACTTGCTTCCCTTCATCCTTATCCTTATCACTAGCTTCCGATTTAATTTCTGGTTTACCCGAACTATCCTTGCTACTCTTTTGGAAAGTTTTACTCGGGGTAAATTTAACTCTATGGGTAGAGCAAACTCATCTGCTAATTTAGAAGATTCTTGCAACATGGCAGCGTCCTTCTCATCCAAATAAGGGATTTAGGGACACACCTTTTGCATTCCTCAATTAAAACCAACTCTTTCAAGTTGTCATGACCTCCATTCACGCTTTTAGATGTGCACCATCACTCAAAACACACAGATTTGTCACAGGCAAATTCCACATAAGTCTGGTTCACAGATCTCTTCAAATTTCTAAATCTTTGTCTATAAGCTTCCAGAACCAACTCATAAACTTTAAGTATAACCTGCTTCACAGTATCATAATCAGCTGCCTGTTCAATAGATAAGGTCGTATAAACTTGTTGTGCTTTAACCTTAATTACACTTTGTAAAAGGATAGGCCAGCCTTTTTTCGGCCACTGTGAACTCTGAGCAACTTTCTCAAAATGCTGGAAGTATTTATCAGCTTCAGCCTCATTAAATGGAGGGACCAATTTTACTTCCTGACTTCTTGACTGGCAAAAATCTTAACATGAGACCTCTTTACATACAGGAAACTTCTCTATCACCCTCTCATCAAATTCTCCTTTAGTTATATAATACTTAGCTATTTTCCTCAGAATCTCAGGCTTTGTCACAGCCGGCTTTATCTCAGTAAGCTCCTGCTCTTTAATAATTTCCAGCACCTCACCATTTTTTGCTGTTGCTAATGCCTCAGGAGTTGGTGATGTCAGAAATTCCCCAACATCCATTGCTGCTGATTTCCACACACAAATCAATTAAAAAGGAATTGGGTATTTAGCTTTTTCTAATTAGATTGATAATTAATCAATAAGCTCTAAGTTGTTCTGATCACGGACATGCCCCCAATTTTTATGTTAGAGACCAACAAAAAAAGATGTAGAATGGAGTCGGGGAATTAATGCAAAACAACTAAAGTTATTAACATTTATGCAGAAATGTAGAAAATTAAACAAACGACTGACTTAAACAGAAGTTAACGGCATTATGCATGTATGGCTCCCAAACAGTCAAACTTAGAAACGGTTCTTAACAAAGTCTTACTCAAGCACAGTCTTAGAGTGGAAGTTTAGGAAATCCAGGTGATTCATGAAATAGGTGAGGGGAGAGACTTGTATATTCACGCTACAACGAAGAGACGATCTTGGTGATTCACAATACAGCGGAGAGGCGATCTTGCAGAAACAGTTACCAGAGTTTGCAGCCACAGAGTACCTTTTTTGAAGAGTCCAAGAAGAGGGAGATTTCACAATCCACAAATCGCATCAATTAAATATTGGAATCTGCAAGTGGGCATGTCTCCTAGTGCCATGTTTCTTTGTCCTGTCTAGTGTTAGAAGTCAGGGGCTTGAGAAAATCAACAATATGTGCAAGCCATGAATCATTACATCCTGCAAACATGTGCTAAATATTATCTTTCACACTTGCAGTGTACGCCATGCTGTTTGTTTTCTTGACCTAATTGACAGAGTTGTCTTTTCCTCCCTCCCTCTCACTGATCCCGCTCCTCAGGCAAGATCACAAACCTACTGGCTGAAGGATCTGTTGACGACAAGACAAGGCTTGTTCTTGTAAATGCCATTTATTTTAAGGGAAACTGGCACAGAAAATTTAATACAGAATTGACACATGATGGAGAATTCAGAATAAAGCAGGTAATATGTGAATGGGAGAAATCAAGGTATTAACAAATATTGATCTCTATGTTACAGTTAATCAATAAAGGTGTGGTGTACCCGGCAAACAAAATCCTGATGTTTGTAATAATAATTTGGGAATCTGTTGTCCTTGGCAGAATATTTCTCTTGAAAGGGTGATGTCAGGGTGGCGTTGGAGGGGAACTGACAGGTTAGTGGCCCAGTCGATCATGTGGGGTGAACCAGGATGTACAGAGTAAGGGGGAGGGGGACAAATCCAGGATTGTACAACTGTAATTGGACACGGTGTGAAGCAGAGAGAGTGGGGTGAAATGTGAATAGTCTATGAAATGTGGATAGACAGTAGAGGAGCAGAGCCAGCAAGATGAAGCAGAGCGAAGGGAGGGACCGGAACAGCTGAGGAAACCCACGCAGTCACGGGGAGAATGCGCAAGCTCCTTAGGATGAGGGAGGATTTGAATGCTGATCGCTGGCTCCATAAGGCGTTATGCTAACCAGTAAACTAGCATGCTGCCCTAAACCTCACCCCAGGGTTTTCTATCCCTTACCCCACTGGCCTCCCTTTATACCACACCTCTAGATATTTGTTAGGTTAATGGGGAACTACTTCACACGGGGTGGAGAGAGCGTGGAATGAGTTACTAGTGGAAGTGATGGATGCAGGTTCTATTTGTATATTTTAAGAGACATTTGGATAAGCACATGGATTGGAATGGTATGCAGGGGGTATGGTCCAGGGGCAGGTTGATTGGAATAGGCTCAGACTAGATGGACCAGTGGGCCTGTTTCTGTACTGTGGTGCTCTCATATATTGGTCACCATATCTACTTATCATGTGCTTGTTTACTCGAATGAGATAGAAGGTTACAGATTTGACATCTCCATTCCAATAGATTTTACACATGAGAGCACAACATCAAAGATGACAGCAACAAAGCCATCAATTACCCCAGTCAAGTCATTGACATATAACCTAAAAGGAAATGGTCTCAATACAGACACCACTAGTCACTGGCAGCGAACCAGGAAAAGTTCCCCTTATCCCAGTCTTTTATCCTGCCTCTCAGCCAATGCTCTAGCCATGCCAGTATCTTTCCTGTAGTATTAGTTAAGCTCACACAAAAAATGTCAGTCATTGTGGGATGAAGAAAACTTCACTTTGTAATTTTCATTAATTTCTATTTTTTCAGGCTAAATATGTCGTCTAAATTTACTAATTGCCTTTTTCTTTTGCATGCAGCATGAAACAAAACCTGTGCAAATGATGAAGCTAAAAAGCAAGTTTGCCTTCACTTATATTCCAGAAGTTTCAACCAAGATACTTGAGCTGCTCTATGATGATAATGAGCTTAGTATGGTCATCCTGTTGCCAGATATAAATGATGACTTCACTGGGATGGAAAAAGTAAGTGTGCAGCTTTAGTATAACCAATTAATTGGAATTGTTTTTCAGGGGGAAAACAGGAAATTGGATTCTACCTTCAGTCTAAGAAAATGATTTTTTCTTAAAAATTCCCTCTTAATTTCCTCATTTGTGACGTAAAATATCAATCACAGCATATTGACTGGTGCTGAAAATGGAGAAACCAGTCAAGAGGATGGCCTAACAACAGGAATTCTGCAGATGCTGGAAATTCGAACAACACACATCAAAGTTGTTAGTGAAAGCAGCAGGCCAGGCAGCATCTCTAGGAAGACGTACAGTCGACGTTTCAGGCCAAGACCCTAGTCCTGACGAAGGGTTTCGGCCTGAAACGTCAACTGTACCTCTTCCTAGAGATGCTGCCTGACCTGTTGCGTTCACCAGCAACATTGATGTGGGTTGCTTAAGAGGATGGCCTAATGAGGCAATCTATATGCTTCAGCAGTCTATTCAGCTGCCAGATGGTCAAGGAGACCACAACAAATGGAGAAGACACAGACTGAATGATGAGGTGCGCTCTGCTACTCAAACCCAAGGGCGCTGCCTTCAATTCTGGTGACAGAACATCTCTCAGAGCAACCAAGGGAAAACTTATTTTGGGCATCAAGAAGGCTAAATCCAGGTGTACTCAAAAAATTCAGGATCCCCTGTCCGATACTGATCCCTGGGCATCAGGAGCAAACTGTCTACACAAGGAAAAGCAGCGTGGACTGTACCAGAGGCTCACCTCTCCCTGATATTGTAAACGATTTTAATGCATGTTTTGGGGCATGAAACACAATGCTGGCCATGAAAGCAAATTCCTTCTCCTTGGTCTAAATACACCAATGTGGAGTTGGGTGTTGGACTTCCTCACCAACAGACCTCAGAAAGTTCGGATGCACCAACCTCTCCTCCCTCTTCAGCATCCTCAACACAGGTTCTCCCCAGGGCTGTGTGCTGAGCCCATTGCTGTGCTGTCCGCTCACACGTGACTGCATGGTCAAACACCCGATTAATCCCATTGTCAAGTTCACCAGTGACACAACAGTGGTGGGCATCATCACCAACAACGATGAGATGGCCTACAGAGAGGAGGTGGAAGAGCTCAAGGCCAGGTGTTAGGCAAATAACCACTTCATCACTGTCAATAAGACAAAGGACCTGGTTGTCGATTTCCGGTGAATTCGCACCACTTGCACCCCTCTTTACAGCAGTGGACACTGCGCGCAGCTTCAATCTACTGGAAGTGTACATCTCGCACAAACTCTCACTGTCCCAGAACAGATTCTACGCAACCAGGAAAGCTCATCAACACCTCTGCTTTAGCCATCTCAGAAAGAACTGGAGTAAGTACATCTGTACTCCTGTCATTCTGCACATGCACAGCAGAGGGCACCCTACTGCTGCATGGAATGGAAACTACACTGCATTGAACAGGAAGGCTCTACAACGGGTAGTCAAAGCTGCCCGTGGCGTCACCAGCACCTGCCTAACCACCATGAAGGACATGTATACAGAAAGGTGTCAGAAAAGGACTGGTAACATCATGAAGGATTCCACACAATCTGCCCATGGTCTGTTTGTTCCACTCCCGTCAGGGAGGTGGCTACTTAGCATCAACACCAAGACCACCAGACTGAAAACAGTTACTTTACCCAAGTAGTAAGGCTGATCAACACCTTCACATACTCACCCACCCCTCCGCAACTGCAGCCATCTTTATTTTATCATTTCCTGTCACTCACCTTAAATACAGACAGTCTGGCATGTTCTCTCACCTATAACTACCGATGAGACCTGAAGCCAGAAGATAGAATAAAGCTGGAATCAAAATAAAACTTTATTCATTAAAACCGCGCAATGACAATAATCTCAAAATTCATTGGTACAGTACTTCCCAAAGTCTTGACTGTTTAAAGGGTTTGCCCAAGATCATTTGAGACTTTGTTAGGAATAACGCCCGATATACGAAAGTCAGCATTTGTTGTCAGGTGACCAACTTTTGTCCACGGTTCCTTTCTGCTGCGGTCATTGATCTGCTTGCATGCATAACAGCTTTTTCGGAATCAGCAGAAAAGATTTGGGATATGACAGCTTCCATCCTGTAGTTGGGCATATCTGTTGCAGCTTGGGTTGAAATGAGTCATGAGAAGTTTAGATGACAGCACATTCTTCGCCTGATCGAAAACCTCTCTCTATTGTTCAGACTATTTCCATGTGGTACCCTTGTTGAGCTTGGCATTGTGGCTCCTTCTGGTGCATTCCTGGGAGAAATACAGAATTGTGACTGATTATGCTCCAAAATGATTGTAAATTGCTAACATCTGATGTTGGGGACTCTTTGAAGATAGCAGCAATGTTTTCAGGATCTGAGTGACAGCCATACTCATCTGTGATGAATTCCAGATACTTGAATGAAGACATCAGGAGACTGCATTTTTCTCCCTGAAGTCACAATCCAGTGTCTTATAGTTTGTTCAAAACATGGTCCGGGCACTGGTATAGTTCTCAAACAAAACAGCCTGCAGATTTTGGAAGTCCAAAGCAACACACACACAATGCTGGAGGAACTTAGCAGGTCAGACATCATCCATGGAAAAGAGTAAACATTTGGGCTGAGACCCTTCTCTCGGTATCATTCTGTCTGATCTTTGCCTGTCACAGTGATGTTGTCGAGGTGAGCAGTAACACTGTCAATGCCACTCAGCATGGTGTCCACAAGCTGCCAGGAAATTGATAGAGCAGCCATTACCCTGAAAGGCAGACAGAGAAAGGAAAACAACTCCTTATGTGTTGTAATAGCATCACTTTTTGGATGTACAATCAATGTATAGGATATCTTGTGCATTTATATTTATTGTGTTTTATATTAATATTGTGTTCTTTTTTTGTTTTTTTCTGCTGCATCTGATCTGGAGTAACAATTATCTTGTTTTCCTATATTCTGGTGTACTGTAAATAACAAAATATCTTGAATATGAGACCGTCACACTGGATAAACAGAAATGACCTCTGATAAAGTTGAAATGTGTTGGTTTAAATGCTTCTGTTAATTTTTGACATTGTTATAATGTGGTGGGTAGATGTAAATATTAGAAATAGGAGGCGGCCACCAAATGCCTTAATTTAGCCTTGCCATGTAATACTGTTGTGGGTTTAAATGTAAAAACAGCTGTCCTTTCGGTACATTAGTTTTCTGGGAGCTGGTGTGAAGCTGATCTCATGAAACCCTCTATCCCTCTTGTTCCCCTTTATCTCTGCAAATAATTCTCTCTTGTAAGTCCATCAACACTCCTTTGACTTTATTGCGAAATTAACCCTTAGTCTAGTTAATGATCCATGAGTTCATGGGTAACTGGAAAAAAAGGGAAATATGAATAAAACATCTGATTTGGTTTTGGTTGGAAATAACATAGTGGTTTACATTTCTTGTATTCAAGTTATTATCTGGATGGATTAAGAGTAAATTCTTTTTGTTTGTTTTAAGCTTCAGAATCATCTCACATTTGATCATCTGATGACTTGGACCAACCCAGATAAGATGAACAAGATAGATGTTAATGTGGTTCTGCCCAAATTCAAACTGGAAGAAAAATATGATCTTAAGTCTATCCTCATAGAAATGGGAATGGTGGATGCTTTCAGCACCACGCAAGCTAACTACTCTGCAATGACTAGTAGAAATGATCTTGTTTTGACCAAAGTAGTGCATAAATCCTTTGTGGAAGTTAATGAAGAAGGCACAGAAGCGGCTGCTTCAACAGCAGCGATCATAATGATGCGAAGTGCTCTGATAGCATACGACTTTGTGGCTGACCATCCGTTCCTGTTCTTCATCCGGCACAACAAAACACGCAACATTTTATTCTTTGGAAGATTCTCATCTCCTTAGACATGGTGCCATTAGGTTGCAGCAGTTTTCAATCCATCGCTTCCCCCCCCCCTAACATTTCTGTGTTGTGTAGATTTTCATGAAGTTAAGGGGTGGAATAAAGTATAATATTAATTTTCTTTACTCTAACCTATTGAGTTTTGGTATGCTATAAATGAGTAAACATTCCTGAGAAAAGTAACTGCTTATACTTTGCTTCTAATTATCATGAGATGAAGAGCCTGTGATTGGAATGGATAGTTCTAAAATGCTGAACTTTCAAAAATAAACACATGCTTTCCCCTTGCTCATATTTTTGTTAAACGATACATCTTTTATAGAATTGATGAATTATTTGTTACAGTGGCAATACTTCCCACTCTATTCCCGCTTGTCAAAACAGGATTATTTCTAAGATGATTCCATGTTTGCTGTTC
Source organism: Mobula birostris (assembly GCF_030028105.1). Taxonomy (NCBI): domain Eukaryota; kingdom Metazoa; phylum Chordata; class Chondrichthyes; order Myliobatiformes; family Myliobatidae; genus Mobula; species Mobula birostris. The sequence continues at coordinate 32,684,647 of NC_092388.1, forward strand.
ACTGGTATCTAAAACTCACACACACGAGGAAATCTGCAGATGCTGGAAATTCAAGCAACACACATAAAAGTTGCTGGTGAACGCAGCAGGCCAGGCAGCATCTATAGGAAGAGGTACAGTCGATGTTTCGGGCTGAGACCCTGCGTCAAAACTCACATCAGTTTTTCACAGTTGCAGTAACTTTCTAACTTTTCCTTAAATTAATCGATCAACCTGTTTGCTCCCATCGCTAATTTGGTCTGTTTGCAGTTACATTCTGAATACTAGACCACAAGACATAGGAGCAGAATTAGGCCGTCTGTCCCATCGAGTCTGTGCCGTCATTCAATTATGTCTGATCTTTTTTTAAAATCTCCTCCTCATTCCCAGTTCCCTGCCTTTTACCTGTAACCTTTAATGCCATTTCCAATCAAGAATGTATCAATCTCTGCCTTAAATACACCCAACGACCTGGCCTCCATAGATGTGTATGGCAACAAATTCACCACCCTTTGGCTAAAGAAGTTTCTCTGTGTCTGTTTTGAAAAGGTGCCCCTCTATCCTGAGGCTGTGTCCTCTTGTCTTAGACTCTCCCATCATGGGAAACATCCTTTCCACATCTACTCTGACTAGACCTTTCAACATTCGAAAGGTTTCAATGCCAACACATCCTTTCTAAGACGAGGGGCCCAAAACTGTTCACAAAACTCAAGGTGAGGCCTCACCAGTGCCTTATAAAGCCTTAGCATCACATCCTTGCTCTTGTATTCTTGACCTTTTGAAATGAATACTAGCATGACATTTGCCTTCCTCACCACCGACTCAACCTGCAAATTAACCTTCAGGGCGTTCTGCACAAGGACTCCCAAGTCGCTCTGCATCTCAGATGCCTAGATTTTCTCCCCATTTTAGAAAACAGTCTGCACATTTATTTCTACTATCAAAGTGCATGACCACGCATTTTAACATTGTATTTCATTTGCCACTTTCTTGCCCATTCTCCTAATCTGTCTAAGTCCTTCTGCATCCTACCTGTTTCCTCAACACTACCTGCCCCTCCACCAATCTTCATATCATCTGCAAACTTGGCAACAAAGGCATCTATTCCATCATCTAAATCATTTATATACAGCCGCAAAAGAACTGGTCCCAACATCGATCCCTGCAGAACACCACTAGTCACTGGCAGCCAACCAGAAAAGGATCCTTGTATTTCCACTCTCGCTGCCTCCTACCAATCAGCTAATGCTCTAACCATGTTAGTAACTTTCCTGTAACACCATGGGCTCTTAACTTGGTAAGCAGCCTCATGTGTGGCACCTTGTCAAAGGCCTTCTGAAAGTCCAAACGTACAGAATCCACTGCGTCCCCTTTATCTATCCTACTTGTAATCTCCTCAGAATTCCAACAGGTTCATCAGGCAGGATTTTCCCTGAAGGAAACCATGCTGACTTAGTCCTGTTTTGTCCCGTGTCACCAAGTACTCTATCACCTCATCCTTAACAATTGACTATCATCTTCCCAACCATTGAGGTCAGGCTAACTAGTCTATAATTTCCTTCCTGCTGCCTTCTTCCTTTCTTAGTGTGGAGTAACATTTCCAATTTTCCAGTTCTCTGACACCATTCCAGAGTCCAATGGTTTTTGAAAGATCATTTCTAATGCCACCACAGTCTAACACAAACTCTTTCAGAACCCTAGGATGCAGTTCTTCTGGTCTGGGTGACTTTCGGTCTTTCAGCTTTTTGAACACCTTCTCTCTTGTAACGGTAACTGCACCCACTTCTCTTCCTTCACACACTACAACATCAGGCAGACTGCTAGTGTCTTCCACAGTGAAGAATGATGCAAAATACTCATTTATGTAGCCTGGGGAAAAGTACACACTCAGGACAACAAAGACTTTTTCGGGTTTTAATTCCTTTATCAGTTTCGACGTTTAAGTGCCAGAAGAGGGTCGCGAAACAAAACAAACTAATTTACAACCAGTTCTTGCCATTACAATCTTAGTTTAACTTCCGATCCACACCCTTGTGTGTGGACAGAATTGCGTAAGCAGTATAAAAGTAACAGAACTAATACAGTACTAATACAGTAGTGGCAATCCTGAAGGAACATAATACAAACAACATTAGAATCCCACCCACCCTGCATTTTATACATAACAGTGTAAAATGTAAGCGAATACATCTCATCTAAGACGTACACATGTGCTGAACTTCCGAACAGAGACTAAACATTCACGTTACGTGGTTACAGGCACAATCAGTCCCGATACAATAATGTTAGACAAAAGGTACACTTTGGCACAAATTTTTCAAGGTATTGCCTGGAAGCAACCTACTTACAGGAAGCCTGACCTACTTGGATGGCGAGGAACTTTGCATAAGCCGCGCGATCCAGCGTTGAGTCATTCACTTGAGAAAATCTAAAGCATCCACATGCAAAACATGTCAAATTACTGATATTCTCGATCCGCCAACAAGCATAAACAAATTCACATGGATTTTTTCAATTAATGCTCACCTTTCCTCCCCATGCCCAGCCTCGGGAGGAGTCCAAATTCCAACACCTTACCACGTCTTCAGCAGAAAGCAAAATGGTCTCCCCACTATCCCGCGCGTGCGTAATGACATCACCGTCTCCCTTAAAGGCACAAGCAACTATTCTAGCATTACCCGGATGGATGGCTAAGCACACTTTTAACCATACTGAATAAGATCTGATGGTCACCTGGTTCATCACCCACCTTTGTCCCCTGTTATTATTTCTCCTGCCTCATTTTCTAGCGATCCTATATCCATTCTCATTTCTCTTTTATTTTTACAAACTTGAAAAAACTTTTACTATCCACTTTGATATTATTTGCTAGCTTGCTTTCATATTTCATCTTTTCCCTTCTAATGATTTTTTTAGTTGCTCTCTGTAGGTTTTTAAAAAACAACAATCCTATCTTCCCACTATCTTTTGCTTTGTTGTATGCCCTTTAGCTTTTACAATAGCTTTGACTTCCCTTGTCAGCCACAGTTGTACTATTTTACCATTTGAGTATTTCTTCTTTTTGGAATACACATGACCTACACCTTCCTCATTTTCCCCAGAAACGCACACCTTTGCTGCTCTGCTGACATTCCTACCTTCCAATTTACTCTGGCCAACTCCTCTCTCATACAGCTGTAATTTCCCTTACTCCACTGAAATACTGCTACATCAGACTTTACTTTCTCCCTATCAAATTTCAAGTTGAACACAATCATATTGTGATCACTGGTTCCTAGGGTTTCTTTTACCTTAAGCTCCCTAATCGCATCTGGTTTATTACATAACACCCAATCCAGTACAGCTGATCCCCCAGTAGGCTCAACAGCAAACTGCTCTAAAAAGCTATCTCTGGGGCAATCAACAAACTCACTCTCTTGAGATCCATTACAAACCTGATATTCCCAATCGACCTGCATGTTAAAATATCCGTGACTTCTGTAAAATTCAGGGAGTTGAGTAGGAAGCTGAAAAGCAGGACCTTTAGGGTAGTAATCTCAGAATTGCTGCCTGTACCACACACCAGCGAGCGCAAGAACAGCATAATCAGGCGTATTGATGTGTGGCTGAGAGACTGGTGTAGGGGGCAGGACTTTGGATTCCTGGATCACTGGGGCCTCTTCTGGGGGAGGTATGACCTGTACAAAAAGGACGGGTTACACCTGAATCTAAAGGGGTCCAATATCCTAGTAGGCACATTTAATAGAGCTGTTGGGGAGGGTTAAACTAATTTGGCAAGGGGATCGGAACCAGAGTGATAGGGTTGAGGAAGGGGAAAACAGAAATAAGTCAAAGATAGCATGCAGCAGAGATTATAGAAAGAACAGTCAGGAGATGAGGCTTAATCACAGCCAGTGGCATGAGTTACAGGGCAATAGAGGCGTGGTGCAGTTAAAACGGAAAGCGACAAATACTGGACTGAAAGTGTTACATTTGAATGTCTGCAGCATAAGGAATAAAATGGATGATCTTGAAACTCAGCTACAGATTGGCAAATATGACGTTGTGGCCATCTCTGAAACTTGGCTAAAGGATGGCTGCCATTGGGAGCTGAACATCCAAGGACATATGGTGTATTGGAAAGATAGGTTAGTAGGCAGAGAGGGTGGTGTGGCTCTGTGTGTAAGAAATAAAATTAAATTAGAAAGAGATGACATAGGATTGGAAGGTGTAGAGTCTCTATGGGTTGAGTTAAGAATTGGCAAGGGTAAAAGGACCCTAATGGCAATTGTATACAGGCCTCCAAACAGCAGCTGGCATGTGGATTACAAATCACAGCAGGAGATAGAAAAGGTGTGTCAAAAAGTCAAATTCATGATAATCCCTGGGGATTTTAACATGAAAATGGATTAGGAAAACCAGGTCAGTGATGGACATCAAGAGAGAGAATTTGTAGAATGTCTAAGGGATGGGTTTTTTAGAACAGCTTGTTGTTGAGCCCACTAGGGGATCGACTGTGCTGGATTGGGTGTTGTGCAATGATCCGGAGGTGAGAAGAGAGCTTGGTTAAGGAATCCTTAGGGAACAGTGATCATAATATGATCGAGTTCACATTAAAATTTGAGAGGGAAAAAATAAAATCCAATGTGTCGGTATTTCAGTGGGATAAAGGAAATTACAATGGCATGAGGGGGGAACTGGCCAAAGTTGACTGGAAAGGGACATTTGCAGGAAGGACAGCAGAGCAACAATGGCTGGAGCTTCTGTGAAAAATGATGGAAGTGCAAGACAAATATATTCCAAATAAGAAGAAATTTTCAAAGGGAAGAAGGACACTACCGTGGCTGACAAGTCAGAGCCAAAGTAAATGCAAAAGAGAGGGCATACAAGGAAGCCAGAGCTAGTGGGAAGATAGAGGATTGAGAAGCTTTTAAAAACTTGCAAAAGGAAACTAAGAAGGTCATTAGGAAGGTAAAGATGAATTATGAGAGGAAGCTGGTGACTAATAGCAAAGAAGATACTAAATGTTTTTTAAGTATATAAAAGGTAAAAGAGAGTCAGGGATAGATATAGGACCAATACAAAATGATGCTGGAGATATTGTAATGAGAGATGCAGAGATGGCAGAGGAACTGAATGTGTATTTTGCATCAGTCTTCACAGTGGAAGACATCTGTAGTATACCGGCCTTTGAAGACCCTCAGGGAAGTGAAGTTTGTGCAGTGAAAATTATGGCTGAGAAGGTGCTCAGGAAGCTTAATGATGTGAGGGTGGATAAACCTCCTGGACCTGATGGAATGCATCCTCGGGTACTGAAGGAAGTTGCTGGAGGGATTGTGGAGGCATTGACAATGGCCTTTCAAGAATCTATAGACACTGGCATTGTACTGGAAGACTGGAAAATTGCAAATGTCACTCTGCTATTTAAGAAGGGTGGGAGGCAGCAGAAAGGAAACTATAGACCTGTTAGCCTGACATCAGTGGTTGGGAAGTTGTTGAAATCTATTGGTAGGGATGAGATTACGGAGTACCTGGAGGCACATGACAAAATAGGCCAAAGCCGGCATGGTTTCCTGAAAGGAAAATCCCCCCTGACAAACCTCCTGCAATTCTTTGAGGAAATTACAAACAGGGTTGACAAACGAGATGCAGTAGACATCATATGCTTGGATTTTCAGAAGGCCTTTGACAAGATGCCACACATGAGGCTGCTTAGCAAGATAAGAGCGCATGGAATTACAGGGGAGTTACTAGCATGGGTGGAGCTTGGCTGATGGGCAGAAAACAGAGAGTGGGAATAAAGGGATCCTATTCTGGCTGGCTTCCGGTTACCAGTGGAGTTCCACAGGGGTCGGTGTTGGGACCGTTGCTTTTTACGATGTATGCCAATGATTTGGACTACGGTATTAATGGATTTGTGGCTAAATTTGCCAATGATACAAAGATAGGTGGAGGAGTGGGTAGTGTTGAGGAAGCAGAGAGCCTGCAGACAGATAAAATAGTTCAGGAGAATGGGCAAAAAAATGGCAAATGAAACTGTCCAAGACTGGAAAAAGCTGCAGAAGATCTTGAACACGGCACAGCACATCACACAAACCAATCTTCCGTCCTTGGACTCACTTTACACCGCACGCTGTCGGATAATCAAGGACACGACCCACCCAGCCAATGCACTCCGGGAGAAAGCTCAGGAGCTTGAAGACTTGTACGGCCAGATTTGGGAACAGCTTCTTTCCAACTGTGATAAGACTTCTGAACGGATCCTGACCTGGATCTGGGCCGTACCCTCCAAATATCCGGATCTGCCTCTCGGTTTTTTTTGAACTACCTTACTTCCCATTTTTCTATTTTCTATTTATCATTTATAATTTAAATTTTTAATATTTACTACCAATTTGTAATCCAGGGAGTGGGAAGCGCAGAATCAAATATCGCTGTGATGATTTTATGTTCTAGTATCAATTGTTTGGCAACAATAAAGTATAAAGTGTGTATGTTCTTCCTGTGAGCACGTGTTCCTCCAGGTGCTCCAATTCCTCCCACTGTCCAAAGACGTAACAGTCGTAGGTGAATTGGTCATTGTAGATTGTCCTGCAATTAGGCTAGGGTTAAATAGGTGGGCTTCTCCGCTGGAAGGGCCTATTCCACTCTGTATCTCTAAATAAGTGCAATGAAAACAATCACCTCCACAGCAGCAGCTAATTGAACTGATAAGCTAATAAATCTCCATGTCAGCAGATAAATTCCAGGCAGATGCTTTGCCACAGATTTTTGGTATTGTAGGTATTTTAAAGGCACAACTTTCAGCAAGGATTTATTTCGGGAATAGTTGGGCTACTGTAGGCTCTGTTCAAAGTACACCTGTTATCAAAATATGTATGCAGTATACAACCCTAGGATTTGTCTTGCCCACAGTCGGCCACGAAACAAAATAGAACCATGGAACCCATTCAAAGAGAAAAAAAAACACACAACACCCCTGCACACAAAAAATAATCACGCAAATGGCAATTAAAAAAAACACAGGGTGAAAAACACAAAATTGAAAGACATATTTCAGTTCAGCTCATATTTATTATCCAGAGGTGGCCCCAATTCGAAATCGCCCGAACTATCAGCAAAAACAGGAGCGACCAGAAAACACATCATAAACATGAATCAGAGTTCACAATCCACAAATCGCATCAATTAAACCTTGGAATCTGCAAGCGGGCGTGTCTCCAAGTGCCATGTTTCTTTGTCCTGTCTAGTGTTAGAAGTCAGGGAGAATCAACAATATGTGCAAGCCATGAATCTTTACATCCTGCAAACATGTGCTAAATATTGTCTTTCACACTTGCAGTGTACGCCATGCTGTTTGTTTTCTTGACCTAATTGACAGAGTTGTCTTTTCCTCCCTCCCTCTCACTGATCCCGCTCCTCAGGCAAGATCACAAACCTACTGGCTGAAGGATCTGTTGACGACAAGACAAGGCTTGTTCTTGTAAATGCCATTTATTTTAAGGGAAACTGGCACAGAAAATTTAATACAGAATTGACACATGATGGAGAATCCAGAATAAAGCAGGTAATATGTGAATGGGAGAAATCAAGGTATTAACAAATATTGATCTCTATGTTACAGTTAATCAATAAAGGTGTGGTGTACCCGGCAAACAAAATCCTGATGTTTGTAATAATATCTTGGGAATCTGTTGTCCTTGGCAGAATATTTCTCTTGAAAGGGTGATGTCAGGGTGGCGTTGGAGGGGAACTGACAGGTTAGTGGCCCAGTTGATCATGTGGGGTGAACCAGGATGTACAGAGTAAGTGTCAAGTCGGATTTCTTTTTCTTCTTTGAACATGTGCAACTTCCCCACTTGAAAGAGATTGAATGCGTCTACCTGAAGGTTTTTTAACTGGGATCCACTCAAGGACAAACAACTTTTCCTTTTCCCTCCTTTTATTTTCCGCAAGTGCGGCAGTTTGATAGTCCCATTAATTCCATCAGCCACTAGCCAGTAGGTGAAAAAATTGGCTACCTCTCTGGACTTTGTAGACGGATTCGACCTGCACAATCTCCGCTCCCTAGTAGACCGTTAAGTTTTCAAACCGGGCGACTCTCCCCGAAGGTTCTCGAGCTCTTCTTAAACCTCGCACCATTTCCCAGAAGCGCCTACGCGCAATGATCCACCCAAAACGCAGTGACAGCAGTGCTCTTTTCCATGAAACAGTCTCTCAAGTTATTTAAAGTTCAGCATCTTACCGTAGATTCCAATGCTGCTCCCGGACTGCCGCTGTGATACTGTCGGGTCCTCCCGATGTTCCAGGCAGAAGCAGCGCTCAGGGAATGGGTTCCATCCGGTCTATCAGTGATTCTTTCTATTACTTTTAAATTTTATTTTCTTTTGCCTCTAGGTCCCAATACTTTCTAGAAACTCTAGTTTGACTTGACCGTAAGGGGGGGATGGGGGGAGTCAAATCCAGGATTGTACAACTGTAGTTGTACACGGTGTGAAGCAGAGCGAGAACAAGATGGAGCAGAGCCAACAAGATGAAGCAGAGTGAATCACCTGGGAACTGAAGGGAGCTCGAATACTTGTTAAAGTACTGTATGACCTTTTGACTCTATGAGTCAAGGATTTCACCAGGACTTGAGGGCTTGAGTTATAGGGAAAGGTTGAATGGGTTTGGACTTTATTCCTTGGAACATAAAAGATTGAGAGGAGATTTGATAGAGGTATATAAAATTATGAGGTGTATAGATAGGGTAAAAGCAAGCAGGCTTTTCCACTGAGGTTGGGTGGGACTAGAACTGGACATCATGGGTTACTTTATTTATTTAGAGATATGGTGCGCAACAGGCCCTTGCGGCCCACCCAGTAACTTACCTACTTAACCCTAGCCCAATCATAGGACAATTTACAGTGACCAATTAACCTACCGACCGGTTCGTCTTTGGGGTGTGGGAAGTAGCTGCAGCACCAGGAGGAAACCCACGTGGTCATGGGAAGATCGTACAAGCTCCTTACAGACAGCAGCAGGAATTGAACCCCGGTCGCTGGCCCTGTAAAGCGTTACACTTCTGTACCACCCTGTACCTCATCCCAGTGCTTTCTATCCCTTAACCCACTGTGCCACACCTCTTCATTTGTGATAGGTTAAGGGTGAAAGGTGAAATGTTTATGGGAAACAGCAAGGGGAACTTCTTCCCTCAGCCTGGTAAGAGTGAGGAACAAGCTGCCAGTGGAGGTGATGGATGCAGGTTCTATATCAAGTTTTAAGACTCGCTTGGATAAGTACATGGATTGGAAGGTTACTACAATGGTATGGTCCAAAGGCAGGTTGATTGGGCTAGGCAGAGTAATAGTGTAGCACTGACTAGATGGACCAAAGGGCCTGTTTCTATGCTGTAGTTTTCTTACTCTAACATATTGGTCACCATATCTACTTACCGTGTTCCCGTTTACTTGAATGAGCTAAGGGCTTACAGATTTGAACTCTGTCCATCCCACATGACTTTACACACGAGAGTGTAACATTAAAGATGACAGCAACAAATGTGTTTTAATTTACTTTGGAAAGAGAGGAAAAGTCAAAAAGAGAGTAAGTTTTGCATTTGATTTAGGGCTAGGTCTGGTGCAATTTGGGATCATCTGAAGTTCAATTACTGCAGTTGGAAATCATTTTTTTTCTCAGTATTTGCAAATGTTCAGCAGCCTCTCAAGTTAGATATACATGTAATATCTTTGTCATTCAAAATTAACACTCCTGAGAACATAGCCAAGAGAAGTTTGGTGGGATTTAAGGTGCTCTCTACACTGTAGGCATAAGACTTCATGAAGACCCAAACCTTGGTAGCTCCTATTAAAGAACTGAAGTAAATCAAATCAGATTTGCCAGCCTCAATACCTCATCCCAGTGCTTCCTATCCCTTAAGGAACTGGAGATGCAGCTTGATGCACTTCAGCTGATAGGTAGGAAGGAACTACAGGGAATAAGTCACCCCTATGTTGCAGAAGGCAAGAAATAGCTTATCAGAACTTACCCCACTGAATCACACTAATGTGTGAAAGTCCTGTAGTATTGCTGTGAATCTAGCACAGTACCAGTTAGAAGGGCAGATCATAAATCTTTTGAATGGGATCATTTTAAAAAGGCAAAACAAAAACACAATTTGGTTCAGTGTCGATACCTTACTCAAAATACTCTAACTCAGTCTGGAGCATATGGTAGCTAACTGTATCCCGTCCTGGGGCTGTAGAACTCACACTGTTGACAGCAACTTTCAGTTCAGCCCATGTAAAATCACCATCCATGACACTCTCAAACACCTTTTGTTTCTCACCAATCTTGCCATTGGCCATCAAAATACACTGTATTCTCTACATTCATCCTCTAAATTGTCTAGTCTATGTATCTTTGCAAACACGTTTCCCAGACATTCTGCCTTTTCTTTGTCCATTGCAGCAAAACGTCCATTCTCCACCTACACTGGAATCTGGTTATAACCTCTGACCTCATTCATTTTCTTTAGCATTCTGCACATCACTGTCATGCCAGTTTTCCTTCCAAACAATCAGCAAAATCCCCTCCAAACCACCCTTTTATCACTCTTAACAACTCTCCTTGCTATCCCTCTTTTCTTCTGAAAGTTTAGCAAGGCTTCTTGGTGTTAATCTATGCTTCAAAACACAAAATGCCTATCTCTGGTCTCTGATCGCCTCTGTACATTCCTGTGTCCACCAAGGAACACATTTCTTACCAGCTTTCCAAGACACTAAAGAAATGGCTTGATGGGCTTCCCCACACAAACTAGAAATTATATTCTGATAGTCTTCTGCTATGGTACCACCTAGAGACTATTGATCAAATGATTTCTCACATTCAATGGAAAATTTTCCACAGTTTTCCCTCTTAAAATGCCATTTTGTACCAGAACCCAAATTCTGACAGTGAACCTTGATCCCTGCGATACCCAAGACTGGGAAATGATCTCTCCCCATACAATCAGCCATTACATCCCAGCTACTAAGTCCAGCAAATGGAGCAGAAATAAGAGTCAAGTGCCGACAACAGCCCCCTCCTTCAGTAATATCCACCCTTGTCTTTCTTCCATCATTTAAACAAATTCAATTAAATTCTTCCTGAAACTCCTCTACTACTGCCCCCGTTAGCATCTGTAGTCTTACTGCCCCACAATCCATTATGTGCATTAAAGTCACCACAAAAGATAATTTTACCAGAATAATTTCCCACCATTCTTCCCAACCCTCCACAGATAGTTCCCAGCCTAAAGTTCACAATTTTTACTCACCCTGTGGGTATAACAATTCAATAATTATGCATTTGGTATTCTCTGGAAGAGGCCGAATTCTGTGCAATAAACCCTCATTCACAAAAGTGGCACACCCTCCCTTACCTCTGTGCATCTCTAATATCTCACAAGCTCATAACCCGGAATCTTAAGGGATAAGTGTGATTGCAACCAAGTTTCTTGTACACAATTACCCTCAAAGGAACATCAAATCCTAAAACATAGGCTTTAATTTCCTGTCCATTGGCTAACAGACTTCTTGCATTCCAATGAAGAATTGTAAGTGGATCAGAGGAGGTCAATACAATCACCTTCCACCACCAGCCCATTCCCTCTACTATCATCCCACAAATCTTCTCTCTGAAGTTTTTCATGTACCTGCTCTACATTAATTCCAACTAGTCCCAAATACCACTATGCTCGGTCTATCAGATTTCTTCCGCACCTGTACTGTTCCATCAACCACAGCACATAGGAATACAAGAAAATCTATTTTTTTGAAAAATCAATACCTCACAAGATATTTCACCTCCCCCCACTCCTCACCTGTACAATCTCGCTCCATGATCTTCCTCTATCTGAATCCCTTTAAGTGTCTGTTTTAACCCGGCACCCAACAATGTAGAAGAACCAAATCTTCTCACAGCTTCAGCGTAATAAATATTATGCGCTAGCTTCACCTTCTGAATTTTCCTGAGCCTTTTGTAAAACAGTACAACCTAAATAAACAGCACGATGAGCACCTGTGCAGTTGCAGCATCCTGCCTCAGCACCTACTTCACAGTTCCCATAATCATGTTCACCTCCACATTTTGCACATTGCAAATTCCCCCTGCAAGAAGCAGCAACATGCCCCATTCATTGGCACTTAAGACGCCACATCGGTGGAGGGTCATACATTCTGACTGAATAACTAATACAGGCAAAGTAGACTTTTGATGGGAGCACTTCATCAGAAAAACACAACAGAACAGACAAATTATCACATTTTCCCCTTCTCTCGAGGTCTGTAATCTCTTAGCCAAAACAACTGTGCTCCCTCTCATGTTGTTCCTATTATCCTCCAAAGATACACACAGAAGTAAACCTGAAACCACACCCTAAACCTTTGTTTCCCTCCCCCATCCCCCAATGGATGGACTAACAATGTTACTCCAGTCCAGAGTTTTCATTTTCAGTATTTTCTCCTGTTGTTTTTAATCACCAACACCCTACCTTTGCTGAGACATAATTGCTGATTTTACTTTACCAAAATCCTTCTGAATAGCCTTTGTCAATCTAACTGGATGTGTGAAGATTTTTGTCACAACCAGATACGTAAGTAATTAATTATCTTAAAATCAACAGCATCTCTACTCTAGTCCTAATGCCCTTCAGCAAGCGACCCTCCTTATCCAAACCTGTCCCCTCCCCACCCCCGACTAATTTTCCTTTCATTTCTTGCCAAAATCCATTTCATACTATCACTTAACTCCCCATCTAAATTTCCTGCCATAGGGTCCCCTCAATCACATCACAGGTGCTTTAAACCCCCACCCCCGTAATTCGTTAACAGCAACTACAATGTCCAGGACTCCTCTCAGTACCCTGACTTGCTCCTTCTTCTTCTGACTTTTAATTGTGGTTGGCAGTACAACTTAAAGGTGCATTACCGCCACCAACTGGACTGGAGTGTGGTGTAGAGAGTTGGGAAATAAAACCCCTACTAGTTCTTTATCAAATGAAAACTAAATTACGCCAAAAGCCTCATAGACTGTGCATAATGAAAGACAATATTGTGAATTAAATTAGTCACTTCCATAACTTAATAAAGCTTTTAAATGAAAACCGCCAACCCCAAAGATAGTACTGAAGCCTGCATTTGCTTTCTTTCAACTTTATGTGCTTCACACTGTAATAGAATGTTTTCAACTGTTTCATAATGATGGCAAACCTAACAAGATTTTAGGAATAATTAAGCATCGCATGCCCACTTCTGGGTGGTGTCAATATATGTAATTCCTTCCCTTCTCGTTTTACCCCCTGCTCCTGTCAATCCAACAGTTTATGTATTCTGTAAAGGTGTCTCCCCATATGATCATTATCCCAAAAGACTTGCTAAAATCCCCTAATTCTTAAGCCTACCAACTCCTTAGCTTCTGATTTGCTAAGTGGAAGGTCTTCATCCATAGTTGAATGTTTAGCAACATTTTTTGGCCAAACAATCCCTGCTCAACACCTTTATGTGCAGGGAGACATGTAAATCAATACCTTGAATGTGAAATAGAGTTTGAAGAGCTTCCAGCAGTAAATCTGACCTACTGATAGAACAACCTGTTTTAAGACTAATCAAAACTGGAAAAGAATCTGAACAAATTACAACTTTGCAAGGACAAATTTCCTTCACCCACTGTAAGCCCAATTTGATGGCAACCAATTCTGCAGTATATACTGATAAATGGTTAGTAAGATGTTTCTTTATTGTTTCCTGTAATTCAGGCACAAAAGCAGCCACACCAACATTCCCTGTTAAATTATCTTTTGATTCATCAATACAGATGGTTAACGTATCATAATAATTTTCCTTAACATTTTGACGAATCATTGACTCTCAGGCATATCAGGATCTTTGGACTTCATTAAATCGTGCAACCTAAAATCAGCAAAAACTTTTGGGGAAAAAAAATCAAGGTGAGGCTACCGAGAAAGCTATAGTGGGACATATTACATAATCCAGCAAACCCATATTCCAAATGTGATAAGAAACCAGCCACCCAAAACTAAAAGCACTCTTCTTGTGATGTTCCCAACAGTCTTCCAACAGTCTTTTAACAGAGTGATCCTTTCTCTGCCCCCTCTACTTAATCCAGTATGTTAACATCAACTTCAACCTCTGCAACTATAAAGGTAATTGTCCCATTTCGACCAGTAAAACCGAAACGGGGACAACCTTCTTAAAGGTTGTTAAGACAACCTTCTTAACAACAGTCTTAAAGCCTGTGCTTGTATCACATCCAAACATTTAAATCTGAAGATGAAGCTGATCCATAAACCACACAGCCATAATCAAATACAGATCTAATTAAACATATATAAATCGTCAACCAAGATTTTTGTGTAGCGCCTCAAGAATGCCCACATAGAAACTTAAAGATATTTACGCAAGAACTCGGCTATAACCGGAGCACCAGTCGTGAGTTGGAGAGCAGGGAAGGTTCAGGCATTAAAGGGAGACACAGCCTAGTGGAGCAGTCATCAAAGGTGTGGTCATCAACTGAGTGGTTTGAGGCAGAGTGGTAGGGCTTTGGCTCATTCGGGGATTGGAGAGGTAAGTGGGTAAGTGGACTGTTTTTTTTTACCTTGCATTTTTTTATTGAGGAATAGAGAGCATGTTTTGCTCTGGGTGTCAGATGTGGGAAGCCTGGGAATCTACCAGTCTCCCAGATGGCCACATCTGCACCAGGTGCACCGAGATGCAGCTCCTGAGAGACCGTGTTAGGGATCTGGAGCTGTGGCTTGATGACCTACAGCTTATTAGGGAAAGTGAGCAGGAGATAGATAGGAGCCACAAGGAGTTAGTCACCCCGAGGCTGCAGGAGTTAGAAAAGTAGGTGACTGTCAGGGAAGAGATGAGAAGAGCTCTGATAGTATAGAGCACCCCTGTGGCCATCACCCTCAGTAATCGTTACCTCGTTTTGGATGCTTTTGGGGGGGGGGGTGACCTGACAGAGGATGACCACAGTGATCAGGTCTCTGGAACTGAGCCTGGTTCTGTGGTGCAGAAGACAGAGGTGATGAGGAATGTGGTAGTCATAGGGGATTTCATAGTGAGGGGAACAGACGGGAGGTCTGTCAGCCTAATAGAGATACCTGCATGGTGTGTTGCCTCCCAGGTGCCAGGGTACCGGATGTCTCCGATTGGGTGCAAAGTATTCTGAAGAGAGAGGGTGAACAGCCAGAAGTCTTGGTACACATTAGTACCAATAACATAGGTAGAAAAAGAGGAGGTCCTGAAGAGAGAATTCAGGGAGTTGGGTAGGAAGCTGAAAAGCAGGACCTCCAGGGTAGTAATCCCAGGATTGCTGCCTGTGCCAGATGCTAACGAGTGCAAGAATAGTATGATCAGGCGTATTGAGGTGCGGCTGAGAGACTGGTGTAGGGGGCAGGGCTTCAGGTTCCTGGATCACTAGGGCCTCCTCTGGGGGAGGTACGACCTGTACAAAAAGAATGGGTTACACCTGAACCCAAAGGGGTCCAATATCCTAGCAGACACATTTAATAGAGCTGTTAGGGAGGGTTTAAACTAATTTGGTAGGGGGATGGGAATCAGAGTGATAGGGTTGAAGAAGGGGAAAACAGAAATAAGTCAAAGTTAGAGTGCAACAGAGATAATAGAAAGGGCAGGTGGGAGATGAGACAAAATCACAGCCAGTGGGATGAGTTACACGGCAATAGAGGCGTGGTGCAGTTAAAAAAAAAGGAACAAATACTGGACCAAAAGTGTTATATTTGAATTCATGCAGCATAAGAAATAAAACAGACTGTCTTGAAGTTCATCTACAGATTGGCAAGGATAGTATAGTATAATGTTGTGGCCATCTCTGAAACTTGGCTAAAGGATGGCTGCCGTTGGAAGCTGAACGTCCAAGGATATACTGTACAATGTATCAAAAAGATAGGTTAGTAGGCAGAGGGGGTGAGGTGGCCCTGTGTATAAGAAATAATATTAAATCATTGGAAAGAGATGACATAGGATCGGAAGGTGTAGAGTCTCTATGGGTTGAGTTTGGAAATGGCAAGGGTAAAAGAATCCTAATGGCAATTGTATACAGGCCTCCAAATAGCAGCCAGCATGTGGATTACAAATTACAGCAGGAGATAGAGAAAAGGCCTGTCAGAGGGCAATGTCATGATAATCACTGGGAATTTTAACATGAAAGTGGATTGAGAAAACCAGGCCAGTACTGGACCTCAAGAGAGAGAATTTGTAGAATGTCTAAGGGATGGATTTTTAGGACAGCTTGTTGTTGAGCCCACTAGGGGATCGGCTGTGCTGGATTGGGTGTTGTGCAATAGTCTGGAGGTGAGGAGAGAGAGCTTAAAGTTAAGGAACCCTAAGGGAATAGTGATCACAATATGATCAAGTTCACTTTGAAATTTGAAAAGGAGAAACTAAATTCCAATGCGTCGGTATTTCAGTGGAATAAAGGAAATTACAATTGCATGAGAGAGGGACTGGCCAAGGTTGACAGGAAAGGGTCACTAGCAGGAAGGACAGCAGAGCAGCAATGGCTGGAGTTTCTGCAAAAAATGAGGGAAGTGCAAAACAGATATATTCTAAATAAGAAGAAAATTTTGAATGGAAGAAGGCTTTCAGCCCACACTACTGTGACTGACAAGTGAAGTCAGAGCCAAAGTAAAAGCAAAAGAAAGGGCATACAAGGAAACCAAAGCTAGTGGGAAGATAGGTGATTGGGGAACTTATAAAAACTTGCAGAAGGAAACTAAAAATGTCTTTAGGAAGGAAAAGATGTATTATGAAAGGAAGCTGGCGACTAATATCAAAGAAGATATTAAAAGTTTTTTAAGTATAAAAAAGGGTAAAAGAGAGTTGAGGGTAGATATAGGACCAATAGGAAATGACACAGGAGATATTGTAATGAGAGATGCAAAGATGTCAGAGGAACTGAATGCATATTTTGCATCAGTCTTCACTGTGGAAGACATCTGCAGTATTCCAGACATTCAAGAGTGTCAGGGAAGTGAAGTATGTACAGTGAAAATTACGACTGAGAAGGTGCTCAGGAAGCTTAATGGTCTGAGAGTGGATAAGTCTCCTGGACCTGGTGAAATGCACCCTCGGGTTCTGAAGGAAGTAGCTGGAGAAATTGCAGAGGCATTAACAATGATCTTTCAAGAATCAATAAATTCTGGCATCGTACCAGATGACTGGAAAATTGCAAATGTTACTCCGCTATTTGAGAAGGGTAGGAGGCAGCAGAAAGGAAACTATAGAACTGTTAGCCTGACATCAGTGGTTGGGAAGTTGTTGGAATCGATTATTAAGGATGAGATTGCGGAGTACCTGGAGGCACATGACAAGATAGGCCAAAACCAGCATGGTTTCCTGAAAGGAAAATCCTGCCTGACTAACCAACTGCAATTTTTTTGAGGAAATTACAAGCAGGGTAGACAAAGGAGATGCAGTCGATGTGGTGTACTTGGATTTTCAGAAGGCCTTTGACAAGGTGCTGCACATGAGGCTGCTTAGCAAGATAAGAGCCCATGGAATTACAGGGGAGTTACTAACATGGGTGAAGCATTGGTTGATCGGCAGAAAACAGAGAGTGGGAATAAAGGGATCCTATTCTGGCTGGATGCCGGTTACCAGTGGAGTTCCGTAGGGGTCAGTGTTGGGACCACTGCTTTTTACGATGTACGTCAATGACTTGGACTATGGGATTAATGGATTTGTGGTCAAATTTGCCGATGATACAAAGATAGGTGGAGGAGCGGGTATGTTGAGGAAACAGAGAGCCTGCAGAGAGACTTAGATAGTTTAGTGGAATGGGCAAAGAAGTGGCAAATGAAAAGCAATGTTGGAAAGTATATGGTCATGCACTTTTGTGGAACAAATAAACGGGCAGACTATTATTTAGATGGGGAGGGAATTCAAAATGCAGAGATGCAAAGGAACTTGGGAGTCCTTGTGCAGGATACCCTAAAGGTTAACCTCCAGGTTGAGTCGGTGGTGAAGAAGGCGAATGCAATGTTCGCATTCCTTCCTAGAGGTAGATGTGATGTTGAGGCTCTGTAAGGCACTCCCGAGACCACACTTGGAGTATTGTGTGCAGTTTTGGGCTCCTTATTTTAGAAAGGATATACTGACATTGGAGAGAGTTCAGAGAAGATTCACAAGAATGATTCCAGGAATGAAAGGGTTACCATATGAGGAACGTCTGGCAGCCCTTGGGCTGTATTCCCTGGAGTTCAGGAGAATGAGGGGGGATATCATAGAAACATTCTGAATGTTAAAAGGCCTGTACAGATTAGATATGGCAAAATTATTTCCCATGATAGGGGAGTCTAGGAAAAGAGGGCACGACTTCAGGATTGAAGGACGTCCATTTAGAACAGAGATGCAGAGAAACTACGAGTCAGAGGGTGTTAAATCTGTGGAATTTGTTGCAACGAGCAGCTGTGGAGGCCAGTCATTGGGTGCATTTAAGGCAGAGATAGATAGGTTCTTGATTATCAATTTCATTTTCATTTTTTCAATTTCATTTTTTAAAATATGATCCATAATGTGAAGTGTCCTTCGTATATTGTCTTGTGTTTGGCATTGTTGTATGAAACCTGTCTGATCATCATGTATCAGTGTGGGTAGAAACTCATCATTTGGCCATGATTGAGGTAAATATCCTATAATCCACATTAAGAACAGATATTGGTCTAAATGACCCACATTCCATTTTATCCTTGCCTTCTTTTGGTATAGCTGAGATTATCGCTTCCTTCCAGCAGGGTGGCATTTGTGCCTTTCTCAGGGCCCAATTCAGTGTGGGGAGTAAAACAAGGATTAACTCACTTCTAAACTCTTTATACCACTCTGCTGTATATCCATCTGATCCCGGTGACTTGCTTAATTTAAGCCTACTAATTGCAGTTTTTAGTTCAGCTTCAGTTATGTCAGCAGTCATCTTTCTATTTTGTTCTTTGCTTAAAGTGGGTAACTCTAAAGAATTCAGTAAGGTGTCAATTTGGGTTAAGTTCCCCCCTGTAATTTTGGAATATAGAGTTTTATAAAGGGCATGACTTAAGGATTGAAGGGCGCCCATTCAGAACAGAAATGCGAAGAAATTTTTTTACTCAGAGGGTGGTGAATCTATGGAATTTGTTGCCACGGGCAGCAGTGGAGGCCAAGTCATTGGGTGTATTTAAGGCAGAGATTGATAGGTATCTGAGTAGCCAGGGCATCAAAGGTTATGGTGAAAAGACGGGGGAGTGGGACTAAATGGGAGAATGGATCAGCTCATGGTAAAATGGCAGAGCAGACTCGATGGGCCGAATCGCCGACTTCTGCTCCTTTGTCTTGTGGTCTTATGGTCTGGTGGTAAAACATTTCAAAAGCTTCATGAATTTCACTTAGCTTATTTTTTTATCACTTTTGTTCTTGGATCCTGCATTTCTATGTAATTGTATATTGTATTCCATATTCCTTTTTATCACCGTGAAGTATTTACAGTCTGTGTGATATAATCTGTCAAGGTGCCATGCAAAGAAAAGTTTTCGTCTGTAATGTGGTACAATAATAAACCCACACCAATATCACTTTTGGAATTTTTAAATATTTAAATTAAATCAAAATATTACTATTTTGGAATGATGATGGCATGACTTACCGGCCACCTAACATCTGATCACATCATTTTTGCGAATGTGTGGTATTTTATATTGTTTTATTTCATTTCGAGGTACAATATGGTAACAGGACCTTTTGGCTCAACAAGCCCACACCACCCAATAACACCCATGTGACAAATTAAACTACTAATCCATATGTCTTTGGACTGTGGGAGGAAACCGGAGCACTTAGAGGAAACCCATGTGGTCATATACAAACTCCTTACATATATAACCATAAAACAATTACAACATGGCAACAGGCCATCTCGGCCCTTCTAGTCTGTGCTGAACTGTTACTCTCACCTAGTCCCACCCACCTGCACTCAGCCCATAACCCTCCATTCCTTTCCTGTCCATATAGCTATCCAATTTAACTTTAAATGATAACATCGAACCTACCTCAACCACTTCTGCTGGAAGCTTGTTCCACACAGCTACCACTCTCTGAGTAAAGAAGTTCCTCCTCATGTTACCCCTAAACTTTTGCCCTTTAACTCTCAACTCATGTCCTCTTGTTTGAATCTCCCCTACTCTCAATGGAAAAAGCCTATCCACGTCAACTCTATCTATCCCCCTCATAATTTGAAATACCTCTATCAAGTTCCCCCCTCAACCTTCTACGCTCCAAAGAATAAAGACCCAACTTGTTCAACTTTTCTCTGTAACTTAGGAGATGAAACCCAGGTAACATTCTGGTAAATCTTCTCTGTACTCTCTCAATTTTGTTGACATCTTTCCTATAATACGGTGACCAGAACTGTACACAATAACTGTAAACTGTACACAACTCTACAGCTGTAGAATTGAAGCAAGGTCACTGATGCTGTAATAGTGTTACCCTAGCCCCTGTACTACTATACCACCCTTAGATCTCCTCAACAAGAGAAATTCCCTGTCTTGATGACTTCCCATTTCTATGAGCTTCCAGGTGAATTCTCCTGAGGAGAGGCAACTCTTAGAGAGTCAGTACAGCACTGTGAAGCACAGGGTTTTGCTTCTTAAATGGTTGAAGAGCTGGTGAACACCCTCCAGTATTCTTTGGCTTTCAAAGCTCTGGTCACCAGCCAGAAAAATAACATAATGCATCACACCACTCATGCTATCAGATACTATATTGCTTTGGAATGGGATTGGGAAGGATAATAAATCAGCCATGATGGAATGCACAGACTCAATGGGCCAAATGGCCTAATTCTGCTCTTATGCCTTATCAAAAGAAGTTTCACTTTCTGCTTTAATCTTTTTTTCAATTCCATGATTATCCCAGAGTTTATCAACGACTAAGAAAGCAAAATGAGTAGAAAAGATTGTCCCTTCAGATCGTGCTCAGATTTCACAACATCGATTATGTGGCATTGCCTGTCCTCTCATTCGTCCTGCTCCCTCAATTCACCAATACAGGTTTGTTGGGTGACAGGAAAAAGAAGACACCAGGAAAGGAAATCAACCATGTCATTGACTTCCATTGACTCAGAGGTGTGCACATACTTGGAGTGCCAAAACTCCAAGACAACATGCTCTAACAGCTTCGGAAGATCTGAATTTACCTTCTAGAAGCCAAGCACACCCCTCACCCATTCCCGGAATTTGATTATTTTGTTCAGCCCAGAAGTTGCATGAGAAGTTACAGGAGGGAACTCATGAGTGAGGTGGACAGGGGGAATCAAGGGAAAAAGAAGAACAAAATGATGATGATGATGATGATGACGACGTCGACTCAGACCTGAGAGGCCAGCATCAGGCATTTTCATGCCTTACAAGGTGCAGTTCGAAAGGATGTGTGGGGCGCCACTCCTCGTACAGACATTTCGCGGTATTATTTTACGAGGCCGAGTTGTGAGCTCGACATCAACCCGACGCGAATGGAGAACACGCACGGGGGCAGTCTGTCACCCGATCGAACTCGGGAACTTCCGTTCTCGAACCCGACGTTGATCTCACTGTGCCACCAGCCGAAGAACAAAAAGGAACTGGCAACAAATTGCAAATTTGAATCCATAAGTGGAAGAGTATTTTGATTGATCAACTGTGAATGTAATGAAACTGATGAATTGAGCTTGTGTGGTACATGGATGCATGGATTGTATAATACTACCACAGTTCTGAAATGTATTCTGAAGCCATGGATCCAGTTTCCTCCAAGATGTGGTCAAAATCTTTCCTCTTTGAACAACTGCCTGGAAGAAATTCATCGTTTCTCAGTGCTAGACATTAGCATGAGCACTTTGTTGTTTACCTCTGAAAGTCATTCTCTTGACATCAAAGGAACTGGATTTTGGAGGCAGGTACCATGTGCCGATATAATGCACATTTAGCATCTCCATCTGTGCTGAATTTCTGTGCACCTAATATTTTGTTTCCTTGGACTCTGGTTTGAGCACCATTTCCATATGAACCTGCTGTGCTCTTAATGCCACTCCCCCTCCCCAGTCTCTTGTTTCTGCTAGAAAGAGGATGTGCTGGAGCTTTTGGAAAGCATCAAATTAGATAAATCACTGGGACCGTACGGGATGTAGCCCAGGCTACTGTAGGAAGTGAGGGAGGAGATTGCTGAGCCTCTGGCCAATGATCTTTGCATCATCAATGGGGACTGGAGAGTTTCTGGAGGATAGGAGGGTTGCAGATGTTGTTCCCTTATTCAAGAAAGGGAGTAGAGATACCCCAGGAAATTATAGACCAGTAGCCTTACTTCAGTGGTTGTTAAGTTGATGGAAGAAATCCTGAGAGGCAGGATTTACGAACATTTGTAGAGGCATAATATGATTAGGAATAGTCAGCACAGCTTTGTCAAAGGCAGGTCGTGCCTTATGAGCCTGATTGAATTTCTTGAGGATGTAACTAAACACATTGATGAAGGTAAAGCAGTAGATGTAATGCATATGGATTTCAGCAAGGCATTTGATAAGGTACCCCATGTAAAGCTTATTGAGAAAGTACGGAGGCATGGGATCCAAGGGGACATTGCTTTGTGGATCCAGAATTGGCTTGCCCACAGAAGGCAAAGTGTGGTTGTAGATGGATCATATTCTAAATGGAGGTTGGTGACCAGTGGTGTGCCTCAGGGATCTGTTCTGGGACCCCTTCTCTTCATGATTTTTATAAATGACCTGGATGAGGAAGTGGAGGGATGGGTTAGTAAATTTGCTGATGACACAAAGGTTGGGAGTGTTGTGGATAGTGTGGAGGGCTGGCAGAATATAGTATTAATGGTAAGACTCTAGGCAGTGTGGAGGATCAGAGAGATCTTGGGGTCCGAGTCCATTGGACACTCAAAGCTGCTGCACAGATTGACTGTGTAGTTAAGAAGGCATATGGTGTATTGGGTTTCATCAACCATGGGATTGAGTTCAAGAGTCGAGAGGTAATTTTGCAGCTATATAGAACCCTGGTCAGGCCCCACTTGGAGTACTGTGCTCAGTTCTGGTCACCTCACTACAGAAAGGTTGTGGAAACTATAGAAAGGGTGCAGAGAGGATTTACAAGGATGTTGCGTGGATTGGGGAGCATGCCCTATGAGAATAGATTGAGTGAACTTGGCCTTTTCTCCTTGGAGCAACGGAAGATGAGCGGTGACCTGACAGAAGTTTATAAGATGATGAGAGGCGTTGATCCTGTGAATAGTCAGAGGCTTTTTCCCAGGGCTGAAATGGCTAACACGAGAGGGCACAGTTTTAAGGTGCTTGGAAGTAGGTACAGAGGAGATGTCAAAGGTAAGTTTTTTTTAAACGCAGAGAGTGGTGAGTGTGTGGAACAGGCTGCTGGTGACGGTGGTGGAGGCGGATACAAAACGGTCTTTTAAGAGTCTCCTGGATAGGTACATGGATCTTAGAAAAATAGATGGCTTTGGGTAACCCAAGGTAATTTCTAAAGTAAGTACATGTTCGGCACAGAATTTTGGGCCGAAGAGCCTGTATTGTGCTATGTTTATGTGGGAAAGAAAAGTAATGGTGTAATGGAGAACAGTGAAATTGCTGTGTAGCACTGCAGTAGAAGATGGCTCTGTAGGAGAGAGACAAAGTGGGACTCTACACGGTTTGTACCTGACAGGGCTACTGTATCTGGAACTGGGTCAAGCCAACCCAAGCAACACGTTTCAGTCTAAAGTGAATTATATAAATCCATTCTTCTTTATCAGCCCAGTAACTGTCCCATAAACTCCAGAACAGAAGCTTGCCATTGTATATACAAGATAAATTTGAAACTACACAAAATTTATGTAGCACACAATACGTTCAAGCTTGATGACTTATGTAGCACACAGGCACAAAAGCTCGATGCTGCAACAAGTTTTACTATATTTATACACAGAGCATGGAGGGGTAAATGGGAAAAATGTAGATATGAAATGGCACAAGAATGATGGAAACTTTGGATAGAGGACCCTGTCAAAGTCAACTTCTAACAAACAAGAAGTTGTTCTGAGGGTAAACACCAGACTCCATGTGAATTATTTCCATTTATGCATGAGTGTCCATTTCTATAGTCTTCCCCTTCCTCACTGATATTTATTGGTGTCTATACTCTCCTCTTCCACAATCATAATGCATATCATAAACACAAGAGATATTGCAGATGTTGGAAATCCACAACAACACACAACATACTGGAGGAGATCAGCAGATCAGGCAGCAACTATAGAAAGTAATAAGGAGTCAACACTGGGGGCCAAGATCCTTCATCAGGACTGGAAAGGATGGGGTAAGAAGACAAAATAAGGTGGGGGAAGAGGAAAGAGTACAAACTGCAAGGTGACAAGTGAAGCCCAGGTAAGGGGGAAGGTAGGTGAGTGGGGTGGGAATGAAGTGGGAAGGTGATAGGTGAAAAAGATAAAGGACCAAAGAAGAAGGAATCTGACAGGAGAGGAGAGTGGATTAATGGAGAAAGGGGAAGGAGGAGGGTCACCAGAAGGAAATGATAGGCAGGTGAGGAAATGAGAAGGAGTAGGAGGGGGAACCAGAATGGGGAAATGAAAAAGACAGAAGGAGAGGGGGAAGAAATTACCGGAAGCTAGAGAAATCAAGGTTCATGCCACCAGGCTGGAGGCCACCCAAACATATTGCCAGTCTGTGAGGTAGTTGTAACATAAACAACTTCCTCTTAAAACATTAATTTTCTTATACCTGTGGCATTATCTCCACTTTCTCCAATGAGAGAGGAATGTCTGACTGAAAAACCAACCAACACATTAACTTGGTTTAGAAGAAGCTTAGAACACCCAGCAGTGAATTGAGAAATCGCTCAAAACTATTTTTTTGCAGCACAGGGTGCTTAATGGCTTTTATTGACAACGGTTAGAAATTCAAATATAGCTCATTTGAGAGACATGAACAATTATTTCTGTAGCAAACTAAAGTAGACAATTGTGGTTAATAAAAATTACAGCTTATCCAAAAGCAATGCCCATAGCAGGAAGGTTTTGACATTAAAATCATCACCATAGCTGGATCCTCTACCATCTATCAACCCTCCCACAATGTATTTAGTTAAGTTATGTTAGTATGATTAACATGCACTGGATAATGATATTACTTTGCCTTACCAAATTTTAACCTAGAAACACAGTGTCAAAAAACTTCACCATTTAGATAACAGAATAGAAAATATTAATGTAAATTTTAAGCTTTAAGCAGAAAGGATGAGGGGAATGCATATAAACTGGTAGACAAAGATCAAATTTTAATCTGGAAGTTATTTGCAAACTGTTCAAAGTCTGAGATAAACCTTTGGATGAACAAGTGAAAATTTCAACAAGAAAGCAAAGGGCTTTATTGGACGAGGGGGAAGGTCTGTCTCCAAATGGCCAAATTAAAATTTGTCAAGAGTCCTGATGAACGAGATGCAAAGATCATTAAAAGTTTGAATTCCATTATCCAACATCTTATTACATTTGTCACCTTCTATCATTCTTTAGGAATATCAAAAAATAACTTTTATGGCCTAATGGTGATAAATTTTTTTACATCAGACAAGCTCCTCTCCTTTACATGTGCCTCTTGTTTTACTTAAGGACTTGAAGCACATAATTTCCATTCACTTCACTCAAGTTAAAAAGACAATGCAAGAATATAACGTAAAAATATAATGAATGTTATAATAATCAAGGCATAAATTATACTAAGTTCCACGCCATTTTTCAACTACCAATAAATTTCATTCTAGTAAATCCCCAGGAAATCCCTTAGGTTATTTTGAAAAAAGGTTTCATGATCACACTGTCAAACTTGCTGTTGTAGACATTAGCCAATTGATTTGAAGATATGTAGGTTACAAGGCACTTTATTTAAGGATTACTGAGCCTCCCATAAAACAAGATGGTCTGTGTCTTTTGGTGACGTATGAAGAACAGGAATGGATGATCAGCCTTAAATTCTTCTATGGTTCCCATTGCACATTCCAAAAGGCCAATTACTGTGGCAGCAGCTGCTTCTGTGCCTTCCTCATTAACTTCTACAAAGGACTGATGAATGACTTTTGACAAAGAAAGATCATTACTGTTGCTCATTCCAGAGAAATTGGCTTTCCCTATACCAAAAGCATCTTCCATCCCCATTTGGGAGAGGATTGATGTCAGATCATAGTTTTCCTCCAGCTTGAATTTGGGCAGAGTGACATTAACCTTTGTATGGTACATGTTTTTTGGGTTGGTCCAAGTTTTCAGACAATCAAGAGTGAAACTACGTTGAAGCTAAGAATAAACAGAAAATGAAGTTAGCATTAAATTGTCAAAGTTATTAAATTAACTAAATTAATAAAGAATTTTAAATCAATTACAGTAATTCCAAGTGATGCAAAGTCAGCACCACAGTAGCGTAACGTTTAGCACAATGCTATTACAGCTTGGGGTTTTGGAGTTTCGAGTTCAGTCCTGATGTCCTCTATAAGGAGTCTCTGTATGTCAACCCCATGGAGTGCGTGGATTTTCTCCAGGCCCTCTAGATTTATTCCACAGCCCAAAGATGTAATGGGTAGGTTAACAGGTAATTGTAAATTGTCTCGTGATTAGATCAGGGTTAAATCGGTATTGCTGGGGGTTCCTGGGCCAAAAGCGCCTATTCTGTGCTGTACAGTATCTCAAAAATAAACAAATAATGTCAGGATATTATGTCTGTTATTCTGTGACTTTAAAAGATATAGTCAGCCCATGAAGTACATTCATAAAGCAATTAAAGCAGGAAAAATATGAAAATCCATGGACTCAGCAGGTTATATATTGGCAGCAGATTACGTATTCAGTTAGCTTACTGAAACTTTAGAGATAATTTGCTTATGACCACCAGAGAGTGCGGCAGTTGAATCAGCATTAGCAACAGCCTAGTTAAGACTTTACCTTTCCCCATGGAACAGATTTCAAACAAGTTTGTAGAAATATGCAAGCAGAAGGAAATTATTAATTAATTATATTCGAAACCTCCTGTACCTAATAAAGTGACCATTGAGTTTATCCTTGTGGTTTTCTGCTGATATAGCCCATCCACGTCAAGGGTCGACGTGTTGTGTGTGCAGAGATGCTCTTCTACAGGGCCACTGTTGTAACATGTAGCCATCTGAATTAGTGTTGCCTTCCCGTCAGCTTGAACCACTCTGGCCATTCTCCTCTGACCCTCTCACAACCAAGGTATTTTGGACCACAGAACGGTTGCTTGCTGGATTTTTTGGTTTTTTTTTTCTCTTTAAACTCTAGAGACTATTGTGCATTAAAATCCCAGGAGATCAGTGGCTTTTGAGATAATCAAACAACCTAAACTGGGCGCCAACAATCAGTCTTTGGTCAAGCAACACACATCAAAGTTGCTGGTGAACGCAGCAGGCCAGGCAGCAACTCTAGGAAGAGGTACAGTCGACGGTTCAGGCCAAGACCCTTCGTCAGGACTAACTGAAGGAAGGGTTAGTAAGAGATTTGAAAGTGGGAGGGGGAGGGGGAGATCCAAAATGATAGGAGAAGACAGGAGGGGGAGGGATAGAGCCAAGAGCTGGACAGGTGATTGGCAAAGGGGATATGAGAGGATCATGGGACAGGAGGCCCAGGGAGAAAGACGGGGGGGGGGGGACCCAGAGGATGGGCAAGGGGTATAGTCAGAGGGACAGAGGGAGAAAAAGGAGAATGAGAGAAAGAATGTGTGTATAAAAATAAATAACGGATGGGGTACGAGGGGGAGGTGGGGCATTAGCGGAAGTTAGAGAAGTCAATGTTCATGCCATCAGGTTGGAGGCTACCCAGACGGAATATAAGGTGTTGTTCCTCCAACCTGAGTGTGGCTTCATCTTGACAGTAGAGGAGGCTGTGGATAGAAATGTCAGAATGGGAATGGGATGTGGAATTAAAATGTGTGGCCACTGGGAGATCCTGCTTTCTCCGGCGGACAGAGTGTAGGTGTTCAGCAAAGCGGTCTCCCAGTCTGCGTCGGGTCTTGCCAATATATAGTAGGCCACATTGGGAGCACCGGACGCAGTATATCACCCCAGCCGACTCACAGGTGAAGTGTCGCCTCACCTGGAAGGACTGTCTGGGGCCCTGAATGGTGGTAAGGGAGGAAGTGTAAGGGCATGTGTAGCATTTGTTCCGCTTACAAGGATAACGATGTCTACTGATGTCCACTGATATCTACTATAAGCCTACTGACTCTCACAGCTATCTGGACTATTCCTCTTCTCACCCTGTCTCTTGCAAAAATGCCATCCCCTTCTCACAATTCCTCCGTCTCCGCCGCATCTGCTCTCAGGATGAGGCTTTTCATTCCAGGACGAGGGAGATGTCCTTTTTTAAAGAAAGGGGCTTCCCTTCCTCCACCATCAACTCTGCGCTCAAACGCATCTCCCCCATTTCATGCACATCTGCTCTCACTCCATCCTCCCACCACCCCACTAGGAATAGGGTTCCCCTGGTCCTCACCTACCACCCCACCAGCCTCCGGGTCCAACATATTATTCTCCGTAACTTCCGCCCCCTCCAACAGGATCCCATCATTAAGCACATCTTTCCCTCCCCCCCTCTCTGCTTTCCGCAGGGATCGCTCCCTACGCAATTCCCTTGTCCATTCGTCCCCCCATCCCTCCCCACTGATCTCCCTCCTGGCACTTATCCTTGTAAGCAGAACAAGTGCTACACATGCCCTCACACTTCCTCCCTTACCACCATTCAGGGCCCCAGACAGTCCTTCCAGGTGAGGCGACACTTCACCTGTGAGTCGGCTGGGGTGATATACTGCGTCTGGTGCTCCCGATGAGGCCTTCTATATATTGGCGAAACCCGACGCAGACTGGGAGACCGCTTTGCTGAACACCTACGCTCTGTCCGCCAGAGAAAGCAGGATCTCCCAGTGGCCACACATTTTAATTCCACATCCCATTCCCATTCTGACATTTCTATTCACGGCCTCCTCTACTGTCAAGATGAAGCCACACTCAGGTTGGAGGAACAACACCTTATATTCCGTCTGGGTAGCCTCCAACCTGATGGCATGAACATTGACTTCTCTAACTTCCGCTAATGCCCCACCTCCCCCTCGTACCCCATCCGTTATTTATTTTTATACACACATTCTTTCTCTCATTCTCCTTTTTCTCCCTCTGTTCCTCTGACTATACCCCGTGCCCATCCTCTGGGTTCCCCCC
Source organism: Mobula birostris (assembly GCF_030028105.1). Classification (NCBI taxonomy): domain Eukaryota; kingdom Metazoa; phylum Chordata; class Chondrichthyes; order Myliobatiformes; family Myliobatidae; genus Mobula; species Mobula birostris. The sequence continues at coordinate 32,713,898 of NC_092388.1, forward strand.
CCACCTTGTCTTTCTCCCTGGGCCTCCTGTCCGATGATCCTCTCATATCCCCTTTGCCAATCACCTGTCCAGCTTTTGGCTCTATCCCTCCCCATCCTGTCTTCTCCTATCATTTTGGATCTCCCCCTTCCCCTCCCACTTTCAAATCTCTCACTAACTCTTCCTTCAGTTAGTCCTGACAAAGGGTCTCGGCCTGAAACGTCGACTGTACCTTTTCCTAGAGATGCTGCCTGGCCTGCTGCGTTCACCAGCAACTTTGATGTGTGTTGCTTGAACTTCCAGCATCTGCAGAATTCCTGTTGTTTGCAGTCTATGGTCAAAGTCACTTAGATCACATTTCTTTCCCATTCTGATATTTGGTCTAAACAACAACTGACCCTCTTGACCATGTCTGCATTCTTTGATACATTGAGTAACGGGCAAAAGAACCCCACCTTTTCTCAAAGTCAAATCGAGGATCAAAAGTTTGACTTCTGATTTTCTCCAAACTAAGTCATAACATCACCTGAGAGAACCATTGCATCAAAGTGGGAGCAGAGGCATCTTTCCATTTCAACAAAATCGCCCTTCTGGCCAATAATGTAACAAATGCAATTACATGTTGGTCTGATATAGAAATACTATGAATATATTGAGGGATTATACCAAACAAAACTGTCAATTTATTAGGTTGTAAATTAATTTTTAAAGCTTTAGAAATTGTAGAGAAAATAGATTTCCAAAAATGTTTCAATACAGAACACAACCAAAACATATGTGTCAATGTACCTGTCTCGGTTTTACATCTATCACGCTGACTACCAACTTTAGGAAATATTTTAGACAGTCTCTCCTTTGTCAAATAGCAACCTATGTACAATTTTAAATTGAATTAAAGAGTGACTGGCACAAATCGAAGAAGAGTTAACCCACTTAAAAATTCGCAACAAATCCTCTGTTATCAAGGTCATGTTAAGTTCCCTTTCCCAATCTTGCTTAATCTTAAGTGAAGGGTATTTGTACTGTTGTAACAGTATAAATTTCCCCAATAAAACCTTTCACTAAAGGGTTCATTTTCAAAATAACGTCTAACAGGTCAGAATCCTGTATATATGGAAAACGGCTTAAATATTCTTGTAAGAAATGTCTGACCTGAAGATATTGCAAGAATTGTGAGTACGAGAGAGAGTATTTAGTTACTAATTTCTCAAAAGACATCAATCGGCCTTCTAGGAACAGATCCATGAAGGAATAGACTCCTTTATTCCTCCAAAGAAAGAAGGTAGGATCACTTAATGAAAGTTTAAATAAATAAATAAGATAAATTAAACTAAGAAGGTTAAATTTTTTGAGATTAAAAAAAATTACGAAACTGGTACCAAATTCGTAATGACTGCTTAATCATAGGATATAAATTTAGATTAGAAATTTTGGCCAGTTGTATAGGTAAAGAAACTCCTAATAACGAGGTTAAGTAAAATTGTTTCACAGCTTTCAATTCCAAATCAGCCCAAGATGGTCGTTACATTTTTATCAGCCCAATACAACCAGGAACACATATAATGTATATTAACAGCCCAATAGTACATTCTTAAATTAGGCAGAGCAAGACCTCCATCCTTTTCAAATTTTTGTAAATGATATTTTCCAATTTTTGGTCTTTTATTATTCCAAACAAAAGATGAAATAATAGAATCAACCTAATCAAAAAATTTCTTACTTTAAAAAAAAGAAATATTTTGAAATACATATAAAAATGTTGGTAAAGTCATCATTTTAACTGCATGAATTTGGCCAGCTAATGAAAGTGTAAGTGGATTCCATCTACAAAACAATTGCTTCATAACATCCACTAAAGGAACCAAATTAACTCTATAAAGGTCTCGGTGATTTTTAGTGATCATAATACATAAATATTCAAAAGAGTCCGTAACTTTAAAAGGAATGTCATCATATATAGAAGCAGAATAATTTAGAGGAAATAATTCACTTTTTAGTTTATATCCCAAAAACTTTCCAAATTCATTTAATAATTTCAATAAACTAGGAATGGATTCTTCAGGATTCGAAACAAACTAAGAGATTGTCAGCATAAAGGGAGATCTTATGAATAGTCCCATTTATGGAAATTCCATAGATATCTTTAGCTTAAATATTGTCCATTTGACTTTTGCCAGAATATAACTGATTAAAGCTGCAAAGCAAACTTCTCCAACCCAAGTGCATGTTGTTGGCTAGTGTTGAGTGTACTCATTAAAACAGTTCAAACTAGCAACTTTGCTTCATTTTTCCATGTGGAGAACTTAGCCAAACCCAACTTTAGCTTGATCATAAAATACAAAATGAGAATTCTTATGTTAATTGTGTGAGTCTATTTTTGGAAGACTGCTGAATTCATTTTTGAACTGCTAACTTGAAATAACATTTCACATTATACTGTCCAACTTACATTTTCGAGTCCATTGACATCATCTGGCAATAGAATGACCATGCTGAGCTTATCCTGAAGATAGGGGAGTTCAATTATCTTGACTGCAGATTCATGGATGTGAATGTAACTAAAATACTCGGTTTGACACATCATTTCCACATTTTTCACTTGATTCTACATGTAAAATTAGACATTATTAGCAAAGTCAGGGAGCACACATGATCAGGTAAACAAGAAATACTGTCTGAATTTTCCACACACACATTTCAGGATGTTACCATCTTTCACACAATTACGTGCACGTGAACAAGTTCCAAAATCTGACAGGTATTGGTACATAATTGTCATTTAAACCGATATATAGTGAAAAGCTTTTCTTGCATGTTTTATATAGATCAAATCATTACACAGTACATTGAGGTAGAATAAGGTAAAGCAATGAAAACGTAGAATAAAGTGCAAAAGCTACCAAACAAGTGCAGTACAGATAACCATAGGAACATAGAAAACCTACAGCACAGCACAGGCCCTTCGGCCCCCAACACTGTGACGAACATGTCTTTACCTTAGAAATTACCCAGGGTTACCCATAGCCCTCTACCTTTCTAAGCTCCATGTACCTATCCAGGAGTCTCTTAAAGGACCCTATCATATCCATCTCCACCACCATCGCCGGCAGCACATTCCATGCATTCACCACTGTCTGTGTAAAAAAACTTGACATCTCCTCTGTACCCACTTCCAAGCACCTTAAAACTGCGCCCTCTCATGCTAGCCATTTCAGCCCTGGGAAAAAGCCTCTAACTATCTACACAATCAATGCCTCTCATTATCTTATACACCTCTATCAGGTCACCTCTCATCCTCCGTCACTCCAAGGAGAAAAGGCTAAGTTCACTCAGCCTATTCTCATAACGCACGGTCCCTAAGCCAGGCAACATCCTTGTAAATCTCTTCTGCACCCTTTCTATGGTTTTCACAGCCTTCCTGTGGTGAGGCGATCAGAACTGAGCACAGTACTCCAAGAGGGGTCTGACCAGGGTCCTATAGAGCTGCAACATTACCTCTCAGCTCCTAAACTCAATCCCACGATTGATCAAGGCCAATGCACCATATGCTTTCTTAACCACAGAGCCAACCTGAGCAGCAGCTTTGAGTGTCCTATGGATTCAGACCCCAAGATCTCTCTGATCCTCCACATTGCCAAGAGTCTTAACATTAATACGATATTCTGCCATCATATTTGACCTACCAAAATGAACCACCTCACAGATGGGTTGAACTCCATCTGCCACTTCTCAGCCCAGTTTTGCATCCTATCAATTTCCCTCTGTAACTTGACAGCCCTCCACACTATCCACAACACCCCCAACCTTTGTGTCATCAGTAAATTTACTAACCCATCCCTCCACTTCCTCATCCAGGTCATTTATAAAAATCACAAAGAGTAGGTGTCCCAGAACAGACCCCTAAGGCACACCACTGGTCACCGGCCTCCATACAGAATATGACCCATCTACAACCGCTCTTTGCCTTCTGTGGGCAAGCCAGTTCTGGATCCACAAAGCAATTTTCCCTTGGGTCCCATGCCTCCTTAATTTCTCAATATGCCTTGCATGCCTCCTTAATTTCTCAATATGCCTTGCATGCCTCCTTAATTTCTCAATATACCTTATCAAATGCCTTGCTGAAATCCATATACACTTCATCTACTGCTCTACCTTCATCAAGGTGTTTAGTCACATCCTCAAAAAATTCAGTCATGCTCGTAAGGCACGACCTGCCTTTGACAAAGCCATGCTGACTATTCCTAATCATATTATGCCTCTCCAAATGTTCATAAATCAATAAAGTGTAAGTCAATAATGAGGTAGAATGTGAGGCCAGGAGTCCATCTTATTAAACAAGAGTCTGATAACAATGGGTTAGAAGGTGTCCTTGAGTCCGGAGATAACGTGCTTTCATGCTTTTGTATATTCTGCACAATGGGAGAGGGGCGAAGAGAGAACGTCTGGAGTCTTTCATTAAGCTGTCATGAGTGTATAGGGAGTAGAGTAGGAGGCTGAAGATGCAGCCTTGTTGACCACCAGGGTTTAGAATAATCATGGTGGAGGCATTGCTGAAAAATTAAGAAGTTCAATCAGAAACCTCAATTTAAACAAGGGAAACTGTAATGGTATGAGGAGTGAGTTGCCTATGATAGATTGGGGGCCTCATTAAGAGGCATCTTAGTGGGTAAACAATGGCTAAAACATGAAGAGCACATGCAGGGCTTGAAAAAGATGTACCCATCTTTCTGGAGAAGTAAGCAAATGGAAAAGTAACCCAGTTATGGGTTATTACAGAAGTTAAGTTCAGCATTAGATACAAAGTGAAGGAATGTAAAATGGTCAATATATGTATCTGGTCTGAGGAATGAGAACAGTTTAGAATGTAGAAATAAAAAAGGACCAAAAATTTGATTAAGGTAAGGAAAATTGTGTACGAGAGTAAACTTGCAAGGAATTTAAAAGTGGACTACAGAGCCTCAACAAGTACGTAAAAAGAAACCAATAGGTAAATGTACAAAAATAGTGATTCCTTACTGTCAGAAACAGGAGTAGCATTTTGTTTATTTTGTCATTTAAGTTATGTATAAGTCATGTTAATCTAAGTTCATGTTAACTTAAGTTTGTCATTCTCGTACTGTGCTGTTGCTGCATGGAGCTAAATTTCATTACATTCACATCCTATGTATGCTTGCCTATGACAATAAAATTGAATTGAATTTGAAATTTGAATTTAAGTAATAGTGGACGAATTAAACAAATATTTTGGTTTGATATTGATGGAGAACCAAGAGCCCAATAACAGAGCAAAACTGAAGTAATATTACTTGAGAAATCAAAGGGACTGGAATCCAATACATTCCTAGCACAATTTTAATCTGACTCTTAGAATACTAAATGAGGGAACAATAGAAATAGTGGATGTGTTGATTGTCATCTTCCAAAATTCTATAAATTATGCAACTGTTCAAAGTTCTAAGTAAATTTATTATCAAAGTACATATATGTCACCATATGCGTCTCTGAGATTCATTTTCTTGCAGGCATTCACAGTTGAACAAAGATTTACAATTGAATCAATGAAAACTACACACGAAGTCTGATAAACCACCAATGTGCAAAAGAAAAAAATAGCAAATATAAAAAAATGCAATAAACATGATATTAGTTATTATTAATAATATTAAATAATACTAAATTCCTACAAAATTGAAGGGTGACTCATGTAACTCCATTGTATTAAAATGGAGGGAGCATGAAAACAGGACTACAGACCTAAATGGCCAGACATCAGTTGCAGAGGAAATACATTCTGCAGGATATGATAACAGGGCACTTCAAAATATCATCAGGATTAAACAAAGACAATGTGGTGCTAATGAAAGGGAAATCGTTCTTCATAAGTTTTCCCTAGTTTACTTCAGGGAAAGATTAAGAAAGAACCAGTGAATTGGTTACATTTCTATTTTCAGATAGCCTTTTTTGAAGATACGCACAAAGAAGCTAGTGTGTAAAATTAAGTATGTTGGGTTGTGTGCAATTTACCAGGAGGGATAGAAAATAGTTAAAAGAGAAGAAACAGTACAGAAAAAAGGGCAGAGAAGTATACAGTAGTAGGCATAGTTGTTACCATTTTTCTTACTAAAGCAAGCAGACACTTTATAGCAGGTAGAGTGACAACTGTTTTTAAACAGAACAATGAGCTCTGTGAAAAATAATGCCCAAATTAATACAATGAAAGGCATGAAATGATTCTGTATATTTAGCTGGAGAGTGACACTCTGCTGAAATTTCAATTCTTTGTTAATGAAATAGTAGATGAAGCAATAGTTATCATTGTTTAACTTTTCCCTCATTACCTCATTTAATTTGAATTTTCCAGTGTATGTGCTTCCCTTATCAAATTGCTCCTTCCAGGTTCCCTTAAAATAAATGGCATTCACAAGGACAAGCTTTGTGGAAGAGCCCAGGCTTTTTGACGGAAATATATTCTTGATTTTTCCTGAAGAGAAAACAAAATGCCCACTTACATGAATAGATCAAACGTGAAATTACAAGGAAATAGCTGATGAATAGCAACAGTCACAAAAAGTTATGAATCAGAGGTTTAGCAGATACAAAAGAGATCTTTTAAGTTTCCAAAATATAACTTGACTTTAAAGGAAAAGAAAAACATCTTCCAGATGGTGGAAATCCAAATAGATAAATAGACAATAGCTGTGGAAAGAGAAATGGCTAATGTTTCAGGTCTGGAACCATTCATTAAGAGGGTAGGACTATGTGTCTGGTTGTGAATTTTGTTGGAGCTGATAACAATTGTTTAGCATGATTTGTGAATGTAGAAGCTGGGTGAGATGGAAGGCAAGAACCTGGGAGACTCTGTTCTTCCTCTGCCCATGTGAAAAAGGGGCAAGAGTGGAGGTGTGAGAAATACATGAGATGTGGACACAATTTAAAGGTTCACACTTCCCAACAATATAACCTTTTAAAATGAGGTCCCCACCAATGCATTTCACAATTGGGACAATTGGCTGATTAGTACCATACTTACTCTGATATGTTTGCCTTTTGGCGTTGGGAAATATCTCTCAGTCTGAAGGCTGGATGGCTGCAGGGGAATGTTTTCTGTGTGAATTCCTGGAAAGAATTATTCAGCATTACTCACCTGCTGTCTGTTCTTCAATCCAAGAGTTGATCTCTTTTATAACTTCCTCTGCTGCATTGACAAAGTCAACAGCACTCAGCCCTGCCTGATAATATTTTCCAGAAGCCTCAAGAAACTCCTGAAGGGTTATAGGGAGCAGATCAAAACAATCAGTGGGTAGGGCTTGAAATAATCTCTTTGAAATCTGGCTATATATTATCAACAATGCTATTCCAAGATGAAATGAGGTTAATTGGATAATTCCACACTCAACTGACTCAATGACCATGAGTGAGTGAAAAAAACAATTAAAGTAAACAATCAGGGTATAAATACTCACCAGTTGCTGAACTGCAGATTGAAATACTTTGCTTAAATGTATGAATACTGTATGTCTTTAATTAGTCCACTCCTTCTGCCTTTTAAATAGATGTATGAAACCAACAGGTGCATTGCTTTCACCTCATTGGCTTTATGAAAAATTTTCATCTCTTACATGGTTAACTTCAAAATTCTTAACTGTAAGGTGTGACAAAAAAATTTTTTTGGAGTGGCTAGATGAAAAAAACTAGATGTGAAAACTTTCTAAATAAATGGACCCTATTTAGGTTTGGCATGGTGCTATGCAGGCAGTGTTCTTGTAGTATCCAGCTCCTTGCCATAGAAATCCTAGTTGGAAGAAGAGTAAATATGGTTGCTTCTTAAAGTTTGCTATTCTTCTGCTCCTGCTTTCCCCTAGGCTTCCAAATGGAATCTTACTCTGTAGACCCTGCTCTATCTCTCCCCACCAAGGAAATATGATAAAACATGGAGGATTGGTCTGTTTACCAAATAATCTTAAGCATACAGTGATGTTTACTGTATCTGTGATTTATAAATATTGAATATGGTATAATATTTATATATTATACCATAATATATAAATTATATTTATATATATATAGGTGTGGGCACGTAGCCAAGTGGTTAAGGCATTCCACTAGCGATCTGAAGGTCGTGAGTTTGAGCCCCAGCTGAGGCAGTGTGTTGTGTCTTTGAGCAAGGCACTTAATCACACATTGCTCTGCGACGACACTGGTGCCAAGCTGTATGGGTCCTAATGCCCTTCCCTTGGACAACATCAGTGTCGTGGAGAGGGGAGACTTGCAGCATGGGCAACTGCTGGTCTTCCATACAACCTTGCCCAGGCCTGCGCCCTGGAGAGTGAAGACTTTCCAGGCGCAGATGCATGATCTCGCAAGACTAACGGATGCCTCTATTATATGGTATAGAGTAAAAATTCTTGATTATTTGCTAACTTCATTAAAGTTCTAATATTTAGCATCCCATCTAGTTTATTTGCAGAAAATTCAAAAATAGTCCATGATGGGTTTCTCCTAGGAATTCTGGTTTCTTTCAGGATGCCAAAAATGTGCTGGCAAGTTAACAGACAACTGTAAGTTACCCACAAGTGTAGGTAAATGGGAGGTTGGGGGGGGGGGTTAGAACCAAGGGAAATGATGGGCCTAATGCAAGAGACTAAGCTGAAGTGTACCAGAGATTCGGAGACTGAAATGGGACTGATCGGATTGCTATGCTGGGAGCTGGAATTAATCTGATGGTCTAAATAAGGTTGAAATAATGTCCATTTGGATGTGTAGGTGTCTGTCAATATACTCGTTTATAAATAAGGACCAAACCTACAAAATCTTATTGCAAGGAAGATGTTCGTACATGTGATTGGTGAATCTCAACAATTAGCATATATGCTTCAAATAGTATCAAACACTTTTGTCAACATATAACCATGTAGCAAAATCACTTTCAAAGATTGAAAAGGTTAAGTTCTTATTAACACCAATGTTTTTGAACATAACTGTAAGGAAGCTGTAGGTCTTCTCCCCATAGAGGCGATTTGCTGTCTTCAAGACATAATTTGCTTTAGGGTTGATGAAATCAGCTTGCAGTTTCTGAAATTCAGAGTGGACATCTTTGACTTCATCAAAACCAAGCACCTAAAGGATGAGGTAAACATTCATTAATGGAATCAAAGTGCATTTTGTAATCCAGTTATCAATAAAGGAAACCATGCCAATGATTTTTGAGAACTGTACATATGAATTGATGTGAAAGAGAACATTATCTGTGCAATAATTTGTGTTAATATTATGTAAAAGTTTATTCCTGATTTTCAGTATAGTGTTTGATCAACCCTGGTAATTTAAGCAATGCTTAATGATATTAACCTTCTTGCATTTTTTAAAACTTCATTTACATGTATAATTTTTGGATATTTTACATGTAAGTCTGGCTTCATATATTCTTAATTTCTTATGAATATGTGACTTAATCATCTTAAGTTTGCTATATTAAATATGTTTGGTAATTTTCGGGTTTTCTGTCATTCAATTGTAAATGTGAGTGCTGCCCAAACAATGCACCTGCAGCTTGGACACTATCTCCAGACCCCCGTTTTCAATGGAATGGAGTTTGGCTTACTGCTGAATTGTGTACTTCCTACTTCATACACAAGGAGAACAGTACAAATTGATTATTATCAACAAGTGATTTTTCAACCAACCATCAAATTCTCATTATTCCACTTTTCCACTTTTCCTTCTTTTTATGAGAATAAGATCAATCAAAACCTGTGTGGATGAGTGTGTGCCTACAAAGACTTATTGTACATTCCCAAATTCAAAGCCGTGGATGACCCAGGAGGTACATTGTCTGCTGAATGCTAGATCTGTGGCATTCAAGTCTGGCAACCCAAGCCTGTACCAGAAAACCAGGTATGATTTGCGAAGGGCGATTTCGAGGGTGAAGAGGACAATTTTGATGAGGTTGGAGGTGACATTGGATGCATGACAACTTTGGCAGGATTTGCAGGGCATTACTTCTTACAAAGTGAAACCCAATAGCATGAATGGCAGTGATGCTTCACTACCAGATGAACTCAATGCCTTCTATGCCCGCTTTGAAAGGGAGAATACAACTACAACCGTGAAAATCTCTGCTGCACCTGATGACCCCGTGAACTCTGACTTAGAGCCGATGTTCAGACATCTTGAAAGAGAGTGAACCCTCACAAGGCGGAGGATCCCAATGGAGTACCTGGTAAGGCTCTGGAAACCTGCGCCAACCAACTGGCGGGAGTATTCAAGGACATTTTCAGCCTCTCACTGCTACAGGCAGAAGTTCCCACGTACTTCAAAAATACAATAATTATACCGGTGCCTAAGAAAATTAGTGAGCTGCCTTAATGACTATCGCTCAGTAGCACTCACATCTGAGTGATGAAATGCTTTGAGAGATTGGTCATGACTAGACTGAACTCCTGCCTCAGCAAGGACCTGGACCCATTGCAATTTGCTTATCGCCTCAATAGGTCAATGGCAGATGCAATCTCAATGGCTCTCCACATGGCTTTAGACACCTGGACAACACAAACACCTATGTCAGGATGCTGTTCAGCAACTATAGCTCAGCATTTAATACCATTATTCCAACATATTGATGCAGTTATCAAGAAGGCAAGACAGCTGCTATACTTCATTAGGAGTTCGAAGAGATTTGGTATGTCAACAAATACACTCAAAAACTTCTATAGATGTACCATGGAGAGCATTTTGACAAGCTGCATCACTGTCTGGTATGGGGGTGGGCTACTGAACAGGTCCGAAAGAAGCTTCAGTAAGTTGTAAATTTAGTTGGCTCCATCTTGGGTACTAGCCTACAAAGTACCCAGGACATCTTAAAGGAGTGGTGTCTCAGAAAGGCAGCGTCCATTATTAAGGACCTCCAGCACCCAGGGCATGCCCTTTTCTCACTGTTACCATCAGGTAGGAGATACAGAAGCCTGAAGGCACACACTCAGCAATTCAGGAACAGCTTCTTCCCCTCTGCCATCCAATTCCTAAATGGATATTGAACGCTTGGACACTACCTCACTTTTTTAATATATAGTATTTTGGTTTTTTGCATGATTTTTAATCTAGTCAATATACATATACAGTAAATGGTTTATTTATTTATTTATTTATTTTGTTTTTTTCTTCTATATTATGTATAGCACTGAACTTTATTGTCGCCAAACAATTGATACTAGAGCCTACAATTATCACAGCGATATTTGATTCTGTGCTTCGTGCTTCCTGGAGTACAAAATGATAGTAAATATAAAAATTTAAATTATAAATCATAAATAGAAAATAGAAAAGGGAAAGTAAGGTAGTGCAAAAAAACCGAGAGGCAGGTCTGGATATTTGGAGGGTACGGCCCAGATCCAGGTCAGGATACGTTCAGCAGTCTTATCACAGTTGGAAAGAAGCTGTTCCCGAATCTGGCCGTAGGAGTCTTCAAGCTCCTGAGCCTTCTCCCGGAGGGAAGAAGGACGAAAAGTGTGTTGGCTGCGTGGGTCATGTCCTTGATTATCCTCACAGCACTGCTCCGACAAGCTAACAAATTTCACGTCACATGCTGGTGATAATAAACCTGATTCTGATTCTGATACTGATCCAATTTTATACTGCTAGGCTTCAGCAGTGCTCCAGGCCATCACCAACGACAAGCAATTTTGAACCCTATGTTGGCTTAACTGTAAGAGACACAGGGCGATAGATTCTTTCCTCTCCAGCCCTTGACTTTTCCCACTAATCTGGCTTCATCTATCACCTTCCAGCTAGCTTCTTTCCCCTCACCCCCCATCTTTTAAATCAGGCATCTCCCCTTTCCCTCTCAGTCCTGAAGAAGGGTCTCAGCCCAAAACATCATCTGTTTATTCTTTTCCACAGATACTCCCTGACCTCCAGAGTTCCTCCTGCATTTTGTGATGGCATGCCTGCGACTAGTGGTGTTTTATAGGGATCAGTCCAAGGACCATTGCTGTTTTTAATATGCTTAAGTGATTTGGATGTGGGAGTAGGGGGCAGTACCAGCAAGTTCAAAATGACACAAAACTCAAGGAGAGCTGCTGGTAGTGTGGAGATAGAGGATGATATCAATGATGTGGTGAAATTGATGTTGTCTTGAAATGTGCTAAGAAATGGCAGATGGAGATGAATCCAGATAAATGTGAGGTAATACATTTCAGTAGTACTAATGAAGATAAGATATATACCATGAATGGTAGGGTCTTGGGAAGCACCAAGGGAACCTTGAAGGCGGGAGCACAGGTAAGTAATATACTGTAGTTAAGAGGCAAATGGGATACCGGCCTTTATTAGTTCAGGCACAGAATACAAGAGAGGTACTCCATCTTGGTAAAATGCTAGTCGAACATCATCTGGAGTATTCCATGTAGCTCTGGTGTCAGCAATGTAAGATCTGATAGTGCTGGAGGAGATTTACCAGGATGTTACTCGTGTTTCCATTATGAGGGGAGACCGGAGAGGATGGATCTGTTTTCCCTAGGGTAGAGGATGTTAATAAGGGACGTGATTGGTGTACAATACTGCACAAAAGTCTGAGGCATCTTAGATTTTTTTCTATGATTTCAGATGGTATGGTCTCCACAGAGCCCTGATCTCAACATCATTGAGGTTGCCTGGAAATACCTGGAGAGAAAGAAGCAAGCAAGGCAGCCAAAGTCTGCAGAGGAACTGAGAGATTCTCCAAGGTGCTCAGAACAATCTACCAGCTGATTTTTCTGATAAAACTGCGTGACAGAGTACCTAAGAGAATTGATCAGCTTTAAAGGCAAAGGGGGATCACACCAAATATTGATTTGATTTAGTTTTTTTTTACTGTTTACTGATCTTTATAGTAATTTTCTGATATTTACAAACTTCATTTCATTATTTTGAAAGCATTGTCACTTTACAGAAATTTCTTACATGTGCCTAGGACTTTTGCACAGTACTGTATATAAAATTTTGAGGGGTAAAGATGGGAGAGACTGCAGTAAACTATTCCTCATATCAAAGGCAGGTAAAACTAGAAAACACAGATTTAAGAAAAGAGGTGATAAATTTAGAGGGGATCCGGAGGCATTTTTCTTTTACTGAGAGTGGTGAGTATCTGGACACACTCCCTGATGGAAGGAGAGTTGATGACATTTAAAACTGCCTAGACAAACATTTCAATAGCCTCGGCTTCCAAGGCTATGGCCAAGTGCTGGAAGCCAGGACTAACGCAGTGTCAGGTGGGAAGGCTCAAGGTGGATATAATGGACCAAGTGGCCTGATTCCATGCTCTAGGACTCTATGATCAATTAATATATACACTACTGGAATTACAGTGCTCCAGTGAAGAAGAGTTTTCCCAAATTGGAACAAATACCAAAATTAACTGAGGCATCTCTCCATTAGGGTGGTGGGGTGGAGATACATCTCTATCAAAGCAGGTCTGAGGTGCTCTTTTCCTCTGCTAGCCTGTAGGTTACCCTTGGGCAAGGTGTAGCACCTGCTCAGCTACCCCAGTCAGGGTCACACAAATTCATGGGAGCAGCTGGTGGATGGTCATATGAGCAGCTGGTGCACATCACAAGTCCTGGTTATGCCACCACTAACACTAGGCAGACAACCTCTGAAGAGTACTGATAATGGCTAGGGTCACCCGTCTTATAAGGCACTGCCAAAAAGGCGGCAATGGCAAACCACTTCTACAGAAAAATTTGCTAAGAACAGTCATGGCCATGGAAAAACCATGATCGTCTATGTCATATGACATGGCACATAATGAATGAATAAACACATGCTGTAATAATTTCTGTAATATTGATTGGTGTGGAGGTATGTTTGAATAAAGGTAGTAAGACAGATCAGTATGATGACTGAAAAAGCAAGCTTTATTTTCTAAGGTAGAGACTACAAAGGCAAGACGGTTATGCTAGAAAAGTTTGAACGGATTAGGTGCAGTGTGAATTTCTGTTCACTATATTAGATTATGAGAACACTCAGTCCTCTTTTATTGTCATTTGGAAATGATACAATGTTTCTCCGGAGTGATATCACAGAAAACAGGACAAACGAAAGACTAACACTGACAGATCCACATAATTATAACATATAGTTACAGCAGTGCAAAGCAATACCATAATTTGATGAAGAACAAACCATGGGCACGGTAAATAAAGTCTCAAAGGTCCCCGAGTCGATCGACTCCCGAGTCACTGACAGCAGGCAGCAAATGGGAGAAACTCCCTGCCATAAACCTCCAGGCACTGTCAACTTGCCGATGCCCTGGAAGTACTATTGCAATGAAATAGTGATCGCACTGGCAGGCATGTGGAGTAGATCTGTAGAAATGTTACCATGATGGGACACTTGCAGCAGTGAAGAAAGAATGGAAGAGCTGGGCTGTTTACTTCGGAACGGTGGAGGCTGAGGAAGATCAAAGCTAGACACAGTAAAGAGGATCGATTTATTCCTTTTAGCAAGGTGCTCAAAAGAAGGGAAACAAAGAAATTGGTAGAAGGGTTAGAGAGGAGGAATAATATATTTTTCTCAGAGGGTGAGTGGGGTCTGAAGCTCTTTGTCTGATGGGGTAGAGACATAGCCATCAATATATTTTAGTGTAATTGAAGAACTGTCGACTACAATGGTGCAGAGCTAGGTGTTGCAAAGTGAGATGAAATTGGGTAGTTTTTTTAAGAGAGCTCTTTTCATTGCAGTGGAAGAGCTGAACAACAGTGTTTGGTTGATGGGTCTACATGTTAGGAAACTGACTCACACCGTGCTCATACAGCTCCACCGCAACAATTGGAGCCATTGATTGTAGCATCTAGTGCACATATTCTGATCCAGCTATGAAAAGACAACATTCCAGTATCTAAGCAGGGCAGTGAAATCAAGATTCCAACTGGTATACTTTAATTCAAGTGTAATTTCCAAATCTGTACTTCACATACTTCCTGTTCTAAATGTGACTGAATCTTCAGTTTCAGGTTGGTATGTCAGAAACCTGCTCTGGAGGCATTGATAATATCATTGCATGTATGAAATAGAACAGCATCACTCTTTGAGTTAATTACAAACAGGATGTGCCTGCTCTAATTTCAAAGTTCAAAGTAAATTTATTATCAAAGTACATATATTTCACAATATACAACCATGAGATTCATTTTCCTACTTAGTAAATCAAAGAAACATAATAGAATTTAGTCAATCTCTCTTCACAGGTTAACCCCTTCATCCCTGGAATCAACCTGGTGAACCTCCTCTGCACTGCCTCCAAAGCCAGTACATACCCTTCCTCAAGTATGGAGACCAGAACTCCACACAGTACTCCAAGTGCGGTCTCACCAGTACCCTGTATAGTTGCAGCATGACCACCCTACTCTTGAATTCAATTCCTCTAGCAATAAAGGCCAACATTCCATTTGCCTTCTTAATAACCTGTTGTACCTATAAGCCAACTTTTTGCAATTCATGAACAAGCACTCCCAAGTCCCTCTGCACAACAGCATGCTGCAATCTTTCACCATTTGCTCTTCTATTAATAATCTGTTTTTCTATTATTCCTTCCAAAGTGGATGATCTCGCATTAACCAACGTTGTATTCCATCTGCCAGACCTTGGCCCACTCACTTAACCTTTCTATATCCCTCTGCAGACTCTCCACATCCTCTGTACAATTTGTTTTTCCACTCAGTTTAGTGTCATCAGCAAATTTGGCTATGCTACACTCAGTTCCCTCTTCCAAATCATCTATGTAAAAGGTAAACAGCTGTGGGCCCAGCACCGACCCCTGTGGCACTCCACTCACCACCGACTGCCAACCAGAGAAGCACCCATTTATACCAACTCTCTGCCTTCTATTAGTTAACCAATCCACTATCCATGCCAATACACTTCTTCCAACTCCATGCATCCGTATCTTATTTATAAGATTCTTGTGCGGCACCTTATCGAATACCTTCTGGAAATCCAAGTATATGACATCCACCTGTTCCCCTCTATCCACTGCACCCATTATGTCCTCAAAGGCTGAGTTTTATCTCTCTGGCAGTGTTTTTTTTTGCTTTCCAGCTTGCTGAAATGATGTATCACCAAGTCCCTTTCAGGCACTGGTCAGACTGCATTTGGAATATGCTGAGCGATTTTGGGTCATGGATCTAAGACAGGATTGTGCTGGGCCTAGAGAGGGTCCAGAGGAGGTTCACAAGAATGATCCCAGTAATTTAAGGCTTAACAAATGAGGAGTGCTTGATGTCTCTGGGCTAAGGATGAAGTGGGATCTCATTGAAACTTACTGGATGAGAGGCTGGGATACAGTCGACATGGAGAGAATACTTCCATTAGTTAGAGAGAGTAGGATCTGATGGCACAATCACTGAATAAAGGGACATCCTTGTAAGTCTGAGATGAAGAGGAATTTCTTCAGCTAGAGGAAATGATTGTACAGAGGGTTTGGAGGCCAAGAGAGTGTGGTTAAGGCAGAGATTGGTGAGTCCTTGATTGGTAAAAGAGTCATATCCTCTAGTCATATGGCAAAGTGTTGAACTTCCAGGACACATCTGTCAATTGATTCCCTGCCAGCTGTTGCTTACGAGGTTCAATGGAAGTAAACTGTTAGCTAATATAATTTACTTTCAGGTATTTAAAACACTTTAATGTGTATCCTTATCTATGTTGATGTTTTAGGAACATTATAGGGAAATTTTATGTTTATTTCAGAGGTATCTTAGGTACAAAGGAGAGGATTTTAATGGTGTCCAACATTTTTGTTTTCTGTAGTAAGACAAACAGAGGGCAGCAAACCTTAGAAATTCTCTATCCCAGAGGGCAGTGGAGGTCAAATTGTCAGAAATAGTTAAGGTGGAAATAGATTAAATATTTTAAAGATGAATTAATTGATGTTGTGAGGAGCTAGCACAGAAAAAGGAGTTGATGTCAGCATAGAATAGTTATGAGCATGGTGAAAGGTAGGGCAGGATTGAGAGGCCTGGTGACCTACTCGTGCTGCTATATCTCATGCTTTTGGTTTGCCTCATAGATAATGAAGAGTTAGTATACCTCTGTTAAGGGATGTCACAATTACCATGGTGATAAGGTGGAGATGAAGTTACATATCTACAAGCTTATCCTATTGATAACCTACCCTGTCAGAGAGGAACGCACAAAATGCTGGAGGAACTCAGCAGGCCAGGAGGCATCTATGGAAAAAAGTACAGCTAGTATTTTGGGCTGAAACAAGAGATTCTCTTTGTGTTGCACCTCTTTCTCCAGGATTGCTACAACTTAAAACTAACTTGTTTTCTCTGTTTTTAAGTTCTGACACAGGGTTTTTGACCGGAAATTTTAAACTGATTACTCTTTTCAAAGCCTGATGCAGCCTGGCCTACTGAATGTTTCCAGCATTGTCTGTATTTTCTTCTTTTACTGAAATAGTATCCATTTATGGATTTATTATAAATTTACATATCAAGTCCACTACCTACTGAATACACATGGTAAACAGGAATATTATTTGCAGCCATCAAGACAAATGCTGCTTATATTAAATACAAGAAGTTCTGCAGATGCTGGAAAATTTGAGAAACACACAATTGTGGGCAGAATTCAGCAAGTCAGGCATTTATAGAGGGAAATAAAAAGTTTGTTTTGGACTGAGTGCCTTTATCTCTACAACAGTGAATATTTTAGTTGTCCACCAAAATATTTTTTTCGAGATTTAGCCACACCGCTTCTCCCTACCTGAAATAATCCAACATGCTGCAGTTGGTCAAAAACAAGGCATGCTGTATCTTCTGATGCTAACGTCAGGCTATACCTACCTCAGCCATTTGAGTTGCTGTATTTCCTTTTGCACCAAGATGCACCATGGCAAGTGCAGACGATATACTAAATGGAGACATAAAGAGGTTGCCAACTTTGTTAGCTTCATCCAACTGTTTGAACAGATCAAGTGCAAACTGGATATTTGCAGAAACCAGAGGATCCATTTCTATTCGTTCTGGAACTAAAACAGAAGTTTCATTAGGCATGACCTTTGTTTGATGTCTCCTCAACCAAGACTTTTTCAAGAAGCTACTTTCTTTATATTTCATATATAATGGATTAGGAGCTGACTTCTGATGAAGGCAAGGGGAAAAAATGTTACTAACTATTTTTCAGGCAATTTGGCAAAAGACTATATTTCAGGATTCATGGAATTAGAGAGGGTGATCATCTGTCCCTATCCCTATTTATTCAGAGCAACCCACCTTACAAAGATCCAGTACTGGGCCTAAATGGAATAACTGTAGGACAATGTTTGTCCCTGATAGACACTTCTGGGTCGTTGGTGTTGTAACAGCATTACACTAACCTGTAAGCCACCAAGTCACCATTAGCAGCAATTCCTCAGGGATTAGAAATCATTTCTCCCGAATAGTTTACCAGCCCAGGCAAGTCTATTTAGTGCTCTACTCTGAACACCAACTCCCAATAACCCTTGCATTTCACCGCACTTGATGGCTCCACTACACAGCTAACTCAGATCTGGCCAAAATGAAGCCAATTAGCCACATGCGTTGTCCAGGAAGACTAGTTTCTAGGCATGCTCCTGACCACTTTGTCAGTCATAGAAAACATAGAAAACCTGCAGCACAATACAGGCCCTTCGGCCCACAAAGTTGTGCCGAACATGTCCTTACCTTAGAAATTACTAGACTTCCCCGTAGCCCTCTATTTTTCTAAGCTCCATGTACCTATCCAAAAGTCTCTTAAAAGACCCTATCGTATCCACTTCCACCACCGTTGCCGGCAGCCCATTCCATGCACTCACCACTCTCTGAGTAAGTAACTTACCCCTGACATCACCTCTGTACCTACTCCCCAGCACCTTAAACCTATGTCCTCTTGTGGCAACCATTTCAGCCCTGGGAAAAAACCTCTGACTATCCACACGATCAATGCCTCTCATCATCTTGTACACCTCTATCAGGTCACCTCTCATCCTCTGTTGCTCCAAGGAGAAAAGGCTGAGTCCACTCTACCTGTTTTCATAAGGCATGCTCCCCAATCCAGGCAACATCCTTGTAAATCTCCTCTGCACCTTTTCTATGGCTTCCACATCCTTCCTGTAGTGAGGCAACCAGAACTGAGCACAGTACTCCAAGTGGGGTCTGACCAGGGTCCTATATAGCTGCAACATTACCTCTCGGCTCCTAAATTCAATTTCACGATTGATGAAGGCCAATACACCATATGCTTTCTTAACCACAGCGTCAACCTGCACAGCTGCTTTGAGCATCCTATAGAATTGACCCCAAGATCCCTCCGATCCTCCACACTTCCATGAGTCTTACCATTAATACTATATTCTCCCATCATATTTGACCTACCAAAATGAACCACTTCACACTTATCCGGGTTGAACGCCATCTGTCACTTCTCAGCCCAGTTTTGCATCCTATCAATATCCCACTGTAACCTTTGACAGCCCTCCACACTATCCACAACACCCTCAACCTTTGTGTCATCAGCAAACTTACTAACCCATCCTTCCACTTCCTCATCCAGGTCATTTATAAAAATCAAGAAAAGTAAGGGTCCCAGAACAGATTCCTGAGGCACACCACTGGTCACCAACCTCCATGCAGAATATGAACCGTCTACAACCACTCTTTGCCTTCTGTGGGCAAGCCAGTTCTGGATCCACAAAGCAATGTCCCCTTGGATTCCATGCCTCTGTACTTTCTCAATAAGCCTTGCATGGGGTACCTTATCAAATGTCTTGCTGAAATCCATGTACACTACAACTACTGCTCTTCCTTCATCAATGTGTTTAGTCACATTCTCAAAAAATTCAATCAAGCTCGTAAGGCACAACCTGGCTTTGACAAAGCCATGCTGACTATTCCTAATCATATTATGCCTCTCTAAATGTTCATAAATCTTGCCTCTCAGGATCTTCTCCATCAAATTACCAACCACTGAAGTAAGACTCACTGGCCTGTAATTTCCTGGGCTATCTTTACTCCCTTTCCTGAATAAAGGAACAACATCCGCAACCCTCCAATCCTCTGGAACCTCTCCCGTCCCCATTGATAATTCAAGGATCATCGCCAGAGGCTCAGCAATCTCCTCCCTCACCTCCCACCGTAGCCTGGGGTAGATCTCATCCGGTCCCAGTGACTTATCCAACTTCATGCTTTCCAAAAACATCCTCTTTCTTAATATCTACATCCTCAAGCTTTTCAGTCTGCTGCAAGTCTGCACTACAATCACAAAGATCCTTTTCCATAGTGAATACTGAAGTAAAGTATTCATTAAGTACCTCTGCTATTTCCTTCGGTTCCATACACACTTTCCCACTGTCACACTTGATAGGTCTTATTCTTTCACGTCTGATCCTCTTGCTCTTCACATACCTGTAGAATGCCTTGGGGTTTTCCTTAATCCTGCCCACCAAGGCCTTCTCATGGCCCCTTCTGGCTCTCCTAATTTCCTTTTTAAGCTCCTTCGTGTTTGCCTTATAATCTTCTAGATCCCTAAAGTTACCTAACTCTCTGAACCTTTTGTAATCTTTTCTTTTCATCTTGACTAGATTTATTACAGCCTTTGTACACCACGGTTCCTGTACCCTACCGTAACTTCCCTATGCAGAATTTCACACAAATATCCCCTGAACATTTGCCACATTTCTTCCCTACCTTTCCCTGAGAAAATCTGTTCCAAATTTAAGCTTCCAATTTCCTGCCTGATAGCCTCATAATTCCCCTTACTCCAATTAAACGTTTTTCTAACTTGTCTGTTCCTATCTCCCTCCAACACTATTGTAAAGGAGATAGAATTATGATCACTATCTCCAAAATGCTCTCCCACTGTGAGATCTGACACTTGACCAGGTTCATTTCCCAATACCAAATCAAGTACAGTCTCTCCTCTTGTAGGCTTATTCGCATATTGTGTCAAGAAACCTTCCTGAACACACCTAACAAACTCCACCCCATCTAAACCCTTTGCTCTAGGGAGATGCCAGTTGATACTTGGGAAATTGAAATCTCCCATCATGACAATTCTGTTATTATTACACCTTTCCAGGATCTGTTTCCCTATCTGCTCCTCGATATCCCTGTTACTATTGAGCGGCCTATAAAAACACCCAGTAAAATTATTGACCCCTTCCTGTTCTTAACCTCCACCCACAGAGACTCTGTAGACAATCCCTCCATGACTTCCTCCTTTTCTGCAGCCATGACACTATCTCTGATCAGCAGTGCCATGCCCCACCTCTTTTGCCTCCCTCCCTGTCCTTTCTGAAACATCTAAAACCCAGCACTTGAAGTAACCATTCCTGTCCCTGAGCCATCCAAGTCTCTGTAATGGCCACCACATCATAGCTCCAAGTACTGATCCACGCTCTAAAATCCACTTTGTTCACAATACTCCTTGCGTTAGAATAGACACATCTCAAACTGTCCATCTGAGCACATCCCTTCTCTATCACGTCTATCCTCCCTCACACACTGCCTCCAAGCTTTCTCTATTTGTGAGCCAACTGCCCCTACCCCAGTCTCTTCAGTTTAAACTCTCCCCAGTGGCTTTAGCAAACCTCCCCGCCAGAATATTGGTCCCCCTGGGATACAAGTGAAACCTGTCCTTTTTGTACAGGTTACACTTGCCCCAAAAGAGGTCCCAAAGATCCAGAAATATGAATCCCTGCCCCCGTGCTCCAATCCCTCAGCCTCGCATTGATTCTCCACCTCATTCTATTCCTATACTCACTGTTGCATGGCACAGGCATTAACCCCGAGATTACTACCTTTGCGGTCCTGCTTCTCAACTTCCTTCCTAACTTCCTGTAGTCTTTCTTTAGGACCTCTTCCCTTTTCCTACCTATGTCATTAGTACCAATATGTACCATGACCTCTGGCTGTTCTCCGTCCCACTGTAAGATATCTTGGACGCAATCTGAAACATCCTGGACCCTGGCACCTGGGAGGCAAGCTACCATCTGAGTTTCTATCCTGCATCCACAGAATCGCCTGTCTGACCTCCTAACTATAGAGTCCCTTATCACTACTGCCTTCCTCTTCCTTTCCCTACCCTTCTGAGCCACAGGGCCAGACTCTGTGCCAGAGGTACGACCACTGTTGCTTTCCCCAAGTAGGCTGTCCCCCCCAACAGTACTCAAACACGAGTACTTATTGTCAAGGGGTACAGCCACAGGGGTACGCTCTAGTAGCTGACTCTTCCCCTTCCCTCTCCTGACTGTTACCCACTTGTCTGTCTCCCGTGGCCCCGGTGTGACCACCTGCCTATAACTCCTTTCTATCACCTCCTCGCTCTCCCTGACCAGACGAAGGTCATCGAGCTGCATCTCCAGTTCCCTAACTCAGTCCATTAGGAGTTGCAGCTCGACACACCAGGTGCAGATATGGCCGTCTGGGAGGCTGGGAGACTCCAGGACCTCCCACATCTGACACCGAGCACAGGAAACTGTCCTCACACACATACTTCCTTTCCGCAATTAACACAGGTAAACCTACCTCGCCTCGTTACTGCCTAAGCCTGTTGAGCCAAAGCCCTATCACTCTGCTACTTCTCACTCCACTGCCTGCTGGATGTGGCGGTCTCCTTTCTAAACTTTTCCTGTTCTACTGGCTGACATCACGCGCCTGCGCAGTCTTGCCTCTCTTTTACCCTGAGTAGTAGAAATTAAGAATTTTGAAGGTCCAAGTATTTTAAAATCTGAAGTTCGTAATGCAATAAATAAGATGAAGAAAGGAAAGGCAGCGGGTCCTGATGAATTAGTAATAGAACAAATTATTGCTCTTGAAGATTATGGAATTGAAAAACATACTGATTTAATCAATGACATTCATGAGACTGGAATAATACCAGAAGAGATGAAAAAAATCAGTATTTATCACTCTTTCTAATAAACCTGGTGCAATAGAATGTGATTTACATAGGACCGTAAGTTTAATGAGTCATATCACTAAGATACTTCTAAGAATTTTGAACACAAGAGCTAAAAGTAAGATACAAGCTGAAACAGGTAAAGAACAATGTGGTTTTGTGAAAGACAAAGGTACAAGAAACACGATATTGGTGTTAAATATACTATCAGAACGAGCTATTCAAGTGCAAAAACATTTGTTTGTTTTATCAACCACACAAAAGCATTTGATAAAGTGAAGCACAATTATAGGAAACTCTAGATCTAAATTCAAAAGACCTCCGCCTAATTAGAAATCTGTACTGGGAACAAACTACCGCTGTAAGAATAGATGGAGAAGTGAGTCAGTTTACAAAAATCAAGAGCGGCGTTAGACAAGGATGTGTTTTCTCCCCTGATTTATTTAATGTGTACAGTCAAACAATATTACAAAAAATAAGAGACATTAGGAATCAAAGTTGGCGGTGAAAACATCAATAATTTTAGATATGTGGATGACACTGTGTTAATTGCAAGCATGGAGGAAGAACTACAAAACTTAATTGATATAGTTGTTGAAGAAAGTGCAAAAATGGGCCTATCTATCAATTGCAAAAAGACAGAATGTATGGTGATATCCAAAAAGAAGGAGAATCCTATTTGCAGGCTGAGAATAAACAGGGAAAACATAAGACAAGTACAGAACTTTTGCTACTTAGGAAGCTGGGTGTCATCAGATGGCAGGTGCGACATGGACATCAAAAGAAGAATAGGAATGGCAAAAGACACCTTTATGAGAATGAAGAGTACTCTGATCAACACTAAACTAGGCATGGCAACCCGCCTCAGAGCACTGAAATGTTACGTTTATCCAGTTATGTTATATGGCTCAGAATGTTGGACAATATCTAGTAACATGAGGAAACGAATTGAAGCAGCAGAGATGTGGTTTTTGAGGAGGATGTAAAGAATGTTGTGGACGAAACAAATATCTAATGAGGATGTCATGAACAGAGCAAGCACAAAAAGAGAAATAACATATGAGATCATGAAAAGGCAACATAACTTCATTGGACATGTGATTAGGAAAGAGTTAGAATGCACGGTAATTATGGGAAAGATTGAAGACACATTCTCCTAATCTGTCCAAGTCCTTCTGCAGACTCCCTGCTTCATTAACACTGCCTGCCCCTCCACCTATGTATATCCCTCGCAAACCTGGCACAAAGCCATCAGTTCCATCATCTAGATCATTATTATATAGCATCAAAGTAGCAGACCCAATATCAAGCCCTGCAGAACACCACAAACGAGAAAAGGCCCCTTTATTCTCATTCTTTGCCTTCTGCCAATCAGCCACTCTTCTGTGCACACTAGTATTTCCCCTGTAATACCATAGGCTCTTTTCTTGTTTAGCAGCTTCCTGTGCAGCATCTTGTTAAAGGGCTTCTGAATATCTAAGCAAGCAACATCTACTGATTCTCCTTTGTTAATCCTGCCTCATAGAAATCGAACAGATTTTTCAGGCTAGATTTCTCCCTAAGGAAAGAATGCTGACTTCTGCCTACTTTATCGTGTGCCCTGAAACCTTAATAATGGACTCTAAAATTTTGCCAACCAGAACCATTCCAGAATCCAGTGATTCTTGAAAGACCACTGGTAATGCCTCCACAATCTCCTCTGCTATCTTTTTCAGAACCCTGGGGTGTAGTCCATCTTGTCCACACATCTTATCTACTGTCAGATCTTTCAACTTCCTAAGCACCTTATCCTTAACAATAATGACTACACTCTCTTCTGTCCCTGACACACTTGCATTTCTGGCATACTGCTGGTTTCTTCAGAGTGAAAAATGATACAAAGTATTTAATCAGTTCATCTGTCATTTTTTTGTTCCATATTAATACCTCACCAGCATAATTTTTCGGGGTTTGAAAATCCACTCACCTCTCTTTTTCTCTTCATATATCTGAAAAAAATCACTATCCTCTTTTACATTATTGGCTAGCCCACCTTCATATTTCATTTTTTAGTTGCTTTTTATTTCTTTTTTAGTTCCTTCTGTTGGTTTTTAAAGGTTCTTGATCCTCTAAATTTTTTTGCTATATAGTATGCCTTCTCTTTGCTTTTATGCTGTCTATGATCTCTTTTGTCATCCTCCCTTTAGAAAGCGGTGTCTTTGGGATGATCTGATCCATATCTTCAAAATTACTCCCAGACACTCCAACTGTTGCTGCTTTACCATTATCCCTCCGAGTCTCCCTTTCTAATTAACTTTGGACAACTCCTCTCTACTTATCTTTACTTAACTGTAATATTGATACATCCAATTTTAGCTTTTCCCTCTCAAACTGCAGGGTAAATTCTATCTTATTATGATCACAGCCTCCAAAGGGTTCCTTTACCTTAAACTCGCTAATCAAATCTGCTTCATTACGTAACACCCAAACCAGGTATGCCTTTTACCTGGTGGACTTGACCACAAGGTGTCTTAAAAAGCCACTTTGTAGTCATAATACAACTTCCTTTTCTTGAGAACTAGCAACAGCCTGATTTACCCAATCTACTTGCATATTAAAATGTCCCATGACCACTGTAGCACTGCCCTTTTTTACAGGCCTCCCCTGGTTTGTTCAGATGCCTGTATATAACTCCCATCACCATCTTTTTACCCTTGCATTTTCTTTATCTCTATCCACAAGGAGCCTACATCTTCTGATCCTATGTCACTTCCTCCTAAGCATTTGTTTTCATTTTTTTACTAATACAGCTACACAATTCCTTCTGCCCACCTGCCCGCACTTTTGGTTTGAAATGTATCCTTACTTATTAAGCTTCCAGTTGTGATTTTCTTTCTTTTTTTTTTGGTGCGTGCGTGCATCTGCAACTGTACCTGTGCGTCTGCGTATGCGGGTGTGTGCATCTGTGCGTGTGCGCGATGATGTCCTTTTCATGCCTTTACAAGACACGGAGCGAAAGAGAGACTGTGAGGCGCGCCACTCCTCACACAGACATTTTCGCAGTATTTTTCCCTTTATTTTACGAGGTCGAGTTGCGATCTTGGCACTCAACCCAGTATGGATTGAAAGCGTACTCGGGAGCGGCCCCGGCTGGTTTCGAACCTGGGAACCTCCGATCTGGGGTCCAGCGCTGATGTCATTGCGCCACCAGCCAACCCGCAGTTGTGATTTTCTATCAACCATGCCTCAGTGATATCCATCATACCTGCCAATTTCTAACAATGCTACAACTCATCAATGTTATTTTGTACACTGCATGCGCTGAAATATAACACCTCCTGCAGTCCTGTATTTCCCATCCTCCTTTTCAATTTTGTCTCCATGTTGCATGAACTTAAATTCTTATCCCTTTCTGAGCTTCTTGTCTTATTCTACAGTGAGATTCAACAGCCAAGAAGGCAGTACTGCAAAGCTCCGTGGAGAGCGAAGGGCATGACAAGGCACAGAAGACATCATGGTCATCCACTGTAACCAAAGAAAACCCCAGTTTGTGACGTCTGTTTGTACCACTGGACCTGGACTTTCGAGGTCGAGAGAGTGAAGCTGCCCCAGTGCGATGGCTTCTCCACTTTAAAACCTCTCCCTCACAGGTTTCTTGTCTTCATTGACGTGATGGACAACCACCAGCTGTGTTATTCTGGAGACTTCAGTAACCTTCCTGCACTCTCTTTCCCTTTTACTTATATGTATTTCTCATGCTATTGAATCCACCCCCTTCCTATTTAATTTTAAACCATATTCACAACCCTCGTTATATGATTCGCTAGGACCCTGGTCCCGTTATGGTTCAGATGGAGCCTGTTCCATTAGAACAGCTCCTTCCTTCCCAAATACTGGTGCCAATGTTCCACAAAGTTAAAGATGGTGCCAGAGGGCGACTTCTCTCAGTTCATCTATGAAACAGTTTAAAATTCTTCTAATGTCTTCTTCTCTTTCCTTTTCAAGGTTGCTGGGGTCCTGTCAGGGTCTGTGATCTACAATTGCACTCAAACTGCAGTTCTCCATGGCAGTGGTTCCCGCTCTTGACGCTTGCCGAGCGGCCTAACATCTCAAAATCTCCAGGAGTGGGCTGGAAGACAAGTGGCTTTGGGGTACGGCTCTGCAGGCAAATCGATACCACGCCCATGTTGCCGACTGTAGCATCGCGGGAGATCAAAACATTGAGACAGCAGTGTACACTACTGCCAAAATAAATGATACTACAGACTGTAACATCGAAACAATGAGCTGTTTGTCTCCCTTTCATTGGGGCAGGAGTGATACCACTCTCTCCCTAGTTAGTGAGAGAGAGAGAGTGTGGCATGTCAAATTGTTGGGGTAAAAATGGCTTTTGATGCGCTTTAGATTTTGGTCTCTTTGGGGGCTTTGCTATTGCTTGCATGTTAGGTGCTGAGGGTGCTAATGCATTTTGCTGAGGAAGGTGGGGGGGAGGGAGGAAGGTTAATGCTTTTGCTGCTGCTTGTGTGTGGGAGGAAAGGGGGGGGTGCTTAGGGATTGTAATGCTTTCCTGTCGTTCATTCTTTGGGGCGTTTCTTCTGCTTTGCAGATGTCTGCGGAAAGTAAGAATTTCAGCTTGTACACTGTATACATTCTCTGATATTAAGTGGAACGACTGAAGCATTGAATTCATACCCACTTCTTCCACACTAATCTATGAGCTATTTATTTAGCTTCTCTGATCTTATTAATCCTGTGCCAATTTGCGTGTGACTCATGTAACAATTATTAGTACCTTTTTGATTCTGTGTTTTAACTGAGTCTCCGGCCACACAAATTCCCTCAGCAAGACAATCTTCCTTGTTTTCCTATGTTATTAGCACCCATGTGGATCATGAATACTAGATCTTTCCCTTCAGGGTTTTTGATCTTTGTGACAGAGAATTATTATAAAAATAAAAGAGAAGAAGTATAACATAGCAAAGACGAGTGGGAAGCTGGAGGATTGGGGAAGAGCAACACAAGGTAACTAAAAAGGCAATACGCGGAGAAAAAATGAGGTACGAAGGTAAACTAGCCAAGAATATAAAGGAGGATAGTAAAAGCTTCTTTAGGTATGTGAAAAGGAAAAAAAATAGTAAGACCAAAATTGGGCCCTTGAAGACAGAAGTGGGTGAATTTATTATGGGGAACAAGGAAATGGCAGATGAGTTGAACAGGTACTTTGGATCTGTCTTCACTAGGGAAGACACAAAAATCTCCCAGATGTAATAGTGGCCAAAGGACCTAGGGTAATGGATGAATTGAAGGAAATTTATATTAGGCAGGAAATAGTGTTGGATAGGCTGTTGGGTCTGAAGGCTGATAAATCCCCGGGACCTGATGGTCTGCATCCCAGGGTACTTAAAGAGGTGGCTTTAGAAATCGTGGATGCATTGGTAATCATTTTCCAATGTTCTATAGATTCAGGATCAGTTCCTGTGGATTGGAGGGTGGCTAATGTTGTCCCTCTCTTCAAGAAGGGAGGAAGAGAGAAAACAGGGAAATATAGACCGGTTAGCCTGACGTCGGTGGTGGGAAAGATGCTGGAGTCAATTATAAAAGATTAAATTACGACACATCTGGATAGCAGTAACAGGATTGGTCCGAGTCAGCATGGATTTGCGAAGGGTAAATCGTGCTTGACTAACCTTCTGGAATTTTTTGAGGACGTAACTATGAAAATGGACAAGGGAGAGCCAGTGTATGTAGTGTACCTGGACTTTCAGAAAGCCTTTGATAAAGTCTTACATAGGAGATTAGTGGGCAAAATTAGGGCACATGGTACTGGGGGCAGAGTACTGACGTGGATTGAAAATTGGCTGGCTGACAGAAAACAAAGAGTAGCGATTAACGGGTCCCTTTCGGAATGGCAGGCGGTGACCAGTGGGGTACCGCAGGGTTCAGTGCTGGGACCGCAGCTATTTACAATATATAGTAATGATTTAGATGAGGGAATTGAAAGTAACATCAGCAATTTTGCCGATGACACAAAGCTGAGTGGCAGTGCGAAATGTGAGGAGGATGTTATGAGAATGCAGGGTGACTTGGACAAGTTAGGAAAAGGGGAAGCACAACGAGATCTAGGTGTTCTTGTACATCAGTCACTGAAAGCAAGCATGCAAGTACAGCAGGCAGTGAAGAAAGCTAATGGCATGCTGGCCTTCATAACAAGGGGAATTGAGTATAAGAGCAAAGAGGTCCTTCTGCAGCTGTACAGCGCCCTGGTGAGACCACACCTGGAGTACTGTGTGCAGTTTTGGTCTCCAAATTTGAGGAAGGACATTCTTGCTATTGAGGGAGTGCAGTGTAGGTTCACAAGGTTAATTCCCGGGATGGTGGGACTGTCATATGTCAAAAAATTGGAGCGACTAGGCTTGTATACTCTGGAATTCAGAAAGCTGAGAGGGGATCTTATTGAAACATATAAGATTATTAAGGGATTGGACACGCTGGAGGCAGGAAGCATGTTCCCGTTGATGGGTGAGTCCAGAACCAGAGGTCACAGTTTAAGAATAAGGGGTAGGCCATTTAGAACGGAGTTGAGGAAAATCTTTTTCACCCAGAGAGTGGTGGATATATGGAATTCTCTGCCCCAGAAGGCTGTGGAGGCCAAGTCTCTGGATGCTTTCAAGAAAGAGATGGATAGAGCTCTTAAAGATAGCGGAATCAAAGGTTATGGGGTAAGGCAGGAACTGGATACTGATTGTGCATGATCAGCCATGATCACGGTGAATAGTGGTGCTGGCTCGAAGGGCCAAATGGCCTCCTCCTGCACCTATTGTCTATTGTCTATTTCTATTCTCCTGACTATACTATCTCCAGTTACAGCTACATTTCTCTTCAGATCACACCCTGAATGGCTGCCTGAACCACAGTGCAACAGTTTGTCTGCTCGTTCTTCTTAAACCCCTACGCCCCCTCCTCAAAAGTTCAGACCTATTAGGTAAGCTTTAAGGGCTGAGGCTCTTCCAGCACTACTTTCCGGAGCTCCCTACATACCTCATGCACAGTCACACCCTCTTGCTCTTAGCCGCAGCCCAAATTTGAAGTAGTTAATCTAGTGGGAGTGAATGCCTCCCGAAACACAATGTCAGGAGGCTCCTCCCTGATGCATCATAGTGTTTGAAGCTCATACTCCAGGTCACCAGATTTGAGCCTGATTTCCTTAAGTAAACAACACTTGCTGCAGATGTGGCCACCGGGAACCACAACATGCAACTACAACATGTCACCTGATCCTGCTTCCCTTATTTATTTAATTAGTTTACTTTTGTATCCTTTTAGGTAACAATCGTGTAAATAAAACTTACCTGTTCTTAGCTAGAACTCACCCATGCCTCCTTGCCAAAACCTCTTCAGACAAAGCCTTAAAACCTAGACTCCTACACCAGCCCACTCACATAATAGCGGATCCTAAATGACTTCCAGGACCTTGGCCACCACCTCTTCTCGATGATGCCTCAGTTCCCCACACAAAAGCATCTCCGATAATGGCTGCTTTACTTAAACCTCATTTCCTTTTATTGGGACAAGTAAAACTCACACATAAAGGGTATCACTCCCTACACGACTCCCTTGTCCATTCGTCCCCCCGAACCCTTCCCACCGATCTCCCCACTGGCACTTATCCTTGTAAGTGGAACAAGTGCTACACAGGCCCTTACACTTCCTCCCTCACCACCATTCAGGGCCCCAGACAGTCCTTCCAGGTGAGGCGACACTTCACCTGTGAGTCGGCTGGGGTGATATACTGCGTCCGGTGCTCCCGATGTGGCCTTTTATATTTTGGTGAGACCCGAAGCAGGCTGGGAGATTGTTTCGCTGAACACCTACGCTCTGACCGCCAGAGAAAGCAGAATTTCCCAGTGGCCACACATTTTAATTCCACATCCTATTCCCATTCTGATATGTCTATCCACAACTTCCTCTGCTGTAAAGATGAAGCCACACTCAGGTTGGAGGAACAACACCTTATATTCCGTCTAGGTAGACTCCAACCTGATGGCATGAACATTGACTTCTCCAAATTTCGTTAATGCCCCACCTCCCCTTCGTACAATTAATTTTCTCTCTCTCTTTTTTCTCCCTCTGTCCCTCTCACTATAACTCCTTATCCATCCTCTGGCCTCCCCTCCCCTTTTCTTTCTCCCTAGGCCTCCCGTCCCATGATCCTCTCCCTTCTCCAGCCTCGTATCCCTTTTGCCAATCAACTTTCCAGCTCTTAGCTCCATCCCTCCCCCTCCTGTCTTCTCCTATCATTTTGGATCTCCCCCCCACCTCAAATCTCTTACTATCTCTTCTTTCAGTTAGTCCTGACGAAGGGTCTCGGCCCAAAATGTCGACTGTATCTCTTCCTATAGATGCTGCCTGGCCTGCTGCGTTCACCAGCTTTTGTGTGTGTTGCGTGCATAAAGGGACTTGTTTTTTTCATTAGTTCCTGCTCTCGTACAGATCTCGGTCTCACTACTTCATGAGACATACAGCTGGGACTGCAGAAGCAAAAAACAAAATCCTAAAGGTTCGCCCCAATTTGGCTCATGTACCTTGAGTGAGTGTCTTGTCTGCCTTGGTTGGGCGCTGAAGTGGCACTGTATAACCAATGGGAGTAGAAATATTCTCCCTGATTCTTACCAGCATCAGGCCGATGGATATTCTCCAATAAATGTGTCTGCTCTAGCATTCGCAATAGATGGTTTAAGGAAATAAACTTATCAAAATAAGTTTGTAAGGTCACTGCTGAAACTTACCGAGCTCCAAAGGTTCTACTACAAATAATTCTCTCTGAGTTAACATTTGAGCCTCCATTATGGAAAGTTGCTCACCCTAGAGAAAGGACAACAAACTTGTAAGTATAGGATCTGCATCATAAAAGTTTTGCAAGTGTATGCTGCAAGGGAGAAATGCAAAACCTCATGACCAAACATGGTACAGTATTGATTTTTTTCTGAACTGAGCTGTTGTGCTCAAGTTGTCATGCAGGACTCTCTTGCTGCCAAAAAAGAAATCAAAGGAAGCGTTGGTGTCAGCAAGCAGCACAAAAGCAAGAATTTGCAGATGCTAGAATTTCAAAGCAAAAACATGAAATTCTGGAAATTATCAGCAGGCGATTTAGCATTTGTGGAGTGGGAAACTTTTAATATTTCAGATCCGATGACCTTTCATAAGAACAAGTTAGCAAATCAAATCAAGAACGTCACAGTCCCACATTAATGTGGAATATACTCAACAATGACAACACCCTGAATGTTGACTATGGAAGCTCTCACACTATAAATTTTGCAACAGCAAATCTCTTGGATTTCAGGTACAATTTCTTCTTATCCACAGCAACTGCTGTTGTATAGGAAGTTTGAATCCAGCAATCTTCCAGAAATAACAATGAAATAATGCCCAGTTAATCTAATTTTTATAAAATTGAGCAAATGATAAAGATGATATTGGAAATAATAAATAGCTTTGTTTTAATCTTTGATCCACTGCCATGGGAGGATTGTTTCTTTCAGACACAAGACAGAAGCTCTATGTTCCTTCCAAAAAGAGTGTACATCCACCAAAGTTTCTCACTATTACATCAGTCCTTAAATATTATAATCAAATACAAGCTTATGTGTCTCCACCTGTGGCTCCAAAAAGAGAATCTACAACTCAGTAATCGAGAAAGATACACAGTGAGCTGCACCACAGGGATCTGTCAACCAGAGAGAGCACTTGCTGGATACCTGCAGCAACAAATAATCTGTTGCAGGGACTCCAGGTCAAGATGACATACGAAAACTTTAGACATTAATGAAACCTGACTCAGGCAGACTGGAAACTGAACAGACTTACACAAAGCTGAAATCAAGGACTCAGTGGAAAAAATCCACCCCTCTGCCGAAGTATGAAATGCTGCTGCTAATATGTCATGGCCACATCCAGAAGGTCTGGATTCACTCTGTGCTCAGGATATGATGCTATACTTGTACAAATTAAAGAGGCAAACAACTAACTTTGATGTCTTAAGCACTGGAAGGACCTTCGCAGTCAAACGGTTTAGAGCACTACTGACAGCTTGCAGCAATGTGCTCTCTTTATAACAGAAAAGTCACCTGACAACTTTTAGTCATGATAACCTCAGGTCATGTGCTGTTAATATGAAGAATACTTCTTTTTTCTCAGGGTGTGTTAGATGGAATCAAAATTGTGAAATCTGCACTTCAGTTTAAAATAGATTGTGGGCGTGTAGTTCTGGATAAATCCAAGTAAATAGATAATGGAGTCAAAAGAGACTGCAGATACTGGAATACTGCACAATAAACAACCTGCTGGAAGGACTGAGTGGGTTGAGCAGCATCTGTGGAGATAAATGCCATTTCAGGTCGAGACCCTTCATCTGAACTATGAGATAAGAAAATAGATTAAGTTGCTTTGCCATTTCTTACAATATGTCAGCTGGGCTCCGGAGTCATTCCAAAGCATCCTATCATTTTTTTGATAGTGAACTGTAATTAGTGAAAACTTCATTTGGAAAAAATAATGCTAAATGTTTCTCAACAAGGCACACTCAGTTAAAGCCAGTTTCCCTGGGTCCAAGTAGCCGAGTCACCTCTAGGACCAGAGGGCACAGCTTCAGAATAAAGGGACGTCCATTTAGAATGGAGATGAGGAGGAATTTCTTTAGCTGGAGCGCAGTGAATCTGTAGAATTCATTGTCAAAGGTGGCTTTGGGGGCCAAGTCGTTGGGCATGTTTAAGGCAGAGGATGATAGGTTTTTGATTAGTCAGGGTGAGAACGGTTACGAGGAGAAGGCAAGGGATTGCTGCTGAGAGGGGAATGGATCAGCCATGATGAAACGGCGGAGCAAATAAAAGAAGGCAAATGGCCTAAATCGGCTCCTGCTCATCTTTTGGTCTAAGTGCTGTTGAAGGAAGAATCACAACTGTATTATAGAATCCTGCTTCACTAATTACCCCATTCTAGACTGAACACTGCAAATCAAGTCAAGTTTATTGTCATATAACCATATACATGTATATAACGTATATATATATAAATGAGAAGATTCTTTGAACTAGGGTGTAAAACACAGTTGCACAATGTCCAACAAAATCCTTGTTCAGATAGTTTTGTTCAATTATTTGACGAAGAAGTTCACATTACATATCAGATGTTTCACATGGTAAAGAAGTAAACTTTGTGATTTCTTTTTTACTCTAAGAAAATAATACACCGAAACGGGGACCAGACTGTGATTTTTTAAAAAAATTTGTTGATGCACCTAAGCTTGCTGTTGGGGTAGCATTGCCTAGAACTGGGCTCCGTGCTTGGTATATCAGATATGATCTAGAAAGGGCCATAAAAAGATGCTGGGCAGGAAAGAGCAGAATCAAGAGTAGAGCTAATGCAAGCTGACAAAGAGAAGAAAATCAACATAACATAATTAACCTAAGAGACTCGGAAGATGCTGTAAATCCAGAGCATACACACAAAATGCTGAAGGAACAGAGGAGGTCAGGCAGCATTTATGGAGAGGAATAAAGAGCAGACATTTTGGGCAAAGACCCTTCATCAGGACTGGGAAGGAAGGGGAAGAAGCCAGAATAAGAAGGTGGGGAGATGGAATGGAATGCAAGCTAGAAAGTGAAGCCTGGTGAGGGGGGAAGGTATCATTAGTTCTCTGTCTGGGTCACTACATCTTTGGTTTACTTCTACCCCTACTCCATCTCTGTGACCAGTGAAAGAAAGGAAAGCAAGACCCTATGCTCCTCCTTCAACACCATTCAGGGCCCCAAACAGGCATCACTTCACATGTGTATTCGATGCTCCCGGTGTGCAGAAGAGAGATCCTGAAGAGGGAGACAATACTTGGGCATCCAGATGCACTGGCCTACCCATTGAAGATTATTGCTCAAGATGAAGGCTTGTATTCTGGAAAGCATTCATATTGTCACAGCATCTGGCACAAATATCACCAGTGGAACCTCTCAAAGATCGAATGTAGCATTGGTGGACAGTCCTGGTTTTGGAGAGAGAATAGTACAGCAGCCCTTTAATCTAGAACAACAGTCAACTTCAAAAGACTTCTGTTTTAAAAGATCCATTGTCATAATTCAAAGCAAGTGGCAGTGGTACAGCTGAGTGCTGGATTTCCCCATCAATGGTAGGCTCGTTAGACGGGGCACTGTCTAAGTGTTCCTCATACCACAAACCACATGGATAGAACAGAGGAAAGTTGGTTGAGAACCTTTGTGCTGACAATGTTCAGGGACAGGCCAAGGCTCTTATGCGAAATATTAAGGCAAGGGTCCCCAACATTTTTTGCACTGCGGACCGGTTTATTATTGACAATATTCTTATGGACTGGCCGATCCCGGGGAGGGGCGTGGGGGGGGGGGAGGGGTTGCCAATGGACAAGAGTAGCAGTCAAATACGTTGTGTTTACCTCGAGAGAGACTATCATGACCATGAAGCCTTGCGCGGGCACCTGTGTGCGCATGCGTGTACATGCCGATTTTTTTCTACAAATCGTTGTTGGCGATTCTGTTGAGGGTGGGGTGTTAATCATGACTGGAATATAGGTGATAAGTGGCTAATACACTCAATTTCATTTCTAAAAGGGTTTATCTAACGAGTTTAATATTAAACACACTGCGCATATTTTCCTCACATGAATATAGTGATAAGTCAATTATCAGGGGAGCTTGAAGTAAGTGTTGAACGAACTTCCAGTAGAAGTGGTAGAGGCAGGTTCGATATTATCATTTAAAGAAAAATTGGATAGGTATATGGACAGGAAAGGAATGGAGGGTTATGGGCAGAGTGCAGGTCGGTGGGACTAGGTGAGAGTAGCGCTCAGCACGGACTAGAAGGGCAGAGATGGCCTGTTTCCGTGCTGTAATTGTTGTATAGTTATATAAGTCAATAGCATCATAACATTTTAAGTAACGTTTGGCTATTAAACACATAGCACATATTTTCCCCATATGAACATATAAAATCATTGTAACACACCAATATCGCTGAATCAGTGGGAGCGCTGGGCTTGTTTTCCTGCAACAAGATGGTCCCATCAAGGGTGATGGGAGACGGCAATACTCGAAGGGGGTTCCTTATGTCCAGTCTATTCAGCAATTGAGTTTTCGTTGCATTCATTGCAGAAAACTCCGCTTTGCAGAAAAATGTTGGAAATAGAAGCAATGTTTTCAGTGCTTTCGTGGCTATCTCAGGATATTTAGCCTTGACTTTGATCCGGAATACTGGCACAGATGTTATGTCAAACATACTTTTCAGCCCGTCGTCATTTGCAAGCTCAAGGAGTTGATCTCCTTCCCGCGCTGACATGGATGACGCGCAGATAATGACCTCTCGTGCGTTCAAGCTCAACAGTGCGTGACAGGGAATGAGGAAAGGTGCAGCTGACTCATATCGCCAAAGCATATCGTTTCCTCGCGGCCTGGTAGCACATGCTTTACAGCCTAGTACCTGTCCGCGGCCCGGTGGTTGCGGATTGCTGTATTAAGGAGATAAGAGACTCAAGTCATCCTATGCAGAAGGCTGACATCACCAAACTTTCGTCTGCAAATTAAAGATGATGGATGCCTTTGAAGATTGTTTTGTTTTAATCCTAAAGCAGCCAAAATTCAAGATTGTCTCTTGTTCTGCTGCGTTCCACCAGCATTTTGTGTGTGTTGCCTGAATCTCCAGCATCTGCAGATTTTCTCGTGTTGGCATTCAATAACATTTGGCTTTGTCTTGGACCCAACAGCTCATGTCAAGCAAAGGTGCTGGAGAGAATTTTGAGCCAGTAGAGTTGATTTTGAACAAGGAGACAGCTGGATGAGGAGAAAGTCAGTGGCAGTAAGGTCAAAGGAAACATTGTACTCCAAGAATGATCCAAAATGTTCTTAATGGCAGAGAAAACTATGGAAAACTGAGGGCTGCACACACAGAGTAACTGTAATGGGGAAATAGACTCATTGATCTTGGCTCCATGCCACTGGAACTCAACCAACAATTACTAAGATCCTGTGCAATGAATATGCACCAGATTTTATCTGTGAGACATGATCTGAGTAGGCTTTTCCAGATTCAAAGCTTAGTGGGAATGACAGAAAAGTAACAGGGACCAGATAAAAATATGCAGATCGGCAGCATATGCTTGATAGCCTTCAGATATACATGCTCAAACAGGATATTCTGAATCAAGTAGCTGGCTCATATCCACTTAATGTAAACCCAGAAGTTGTTTCATTAGTAAGATTTTAAGATTTCTAAGCATATTAGAAGTAATCAGTTATCCTAATTCAAATACATTAATTAAGGGTCTTTACAAATTAGTGCAGTAATTGAAGTGTACACTGCTGTATCACATGGTCTTCAGGATTAGCATGTTCCCTAGAATGAGAATACTAATGGAATCAGTGGCGAATTGGATTATTATCAAATTATATGCAGAGAGTTGTGCCATTGATGGACTGTTGTTCTATGATTCTGGCTGCCCCCTTCTGTCATGGTCCGGTCCATTGACTCCTCATTTCAGTTAATTTCCTTTTCCCCGTGTTCCACTGGGCTCCTTGATTAGGGCACCTGATCCTCATTCGAACCGGCAGCATAAAAACTCCGGCTTACAACTCCTCTCTGCTGGTTCGTCACCATAGCCAGTGAGGCTATGCTCGTCCTGGAGCCGCCGAGAATTGTGAACTCTAAGTTGCTTCGGTGCCTGTGGCTGCTTTGGGAATTCTGTCGTTCTTGTGTCCGGCTGAGTATTGCAGGCCATTTGTCACTGCTCCAAGCTGCGATACGAATTGTCTGTCGTTGTTTGGTTTTGTCGCTCTGTGTTCCAGTCATGTCCAAGTCCAGGCTCTGTGTTTCAGTCATGTCCAAATCTGTCTCCGAGTCCAATTTATGTCCAAGTCCATCTCCGTATCAAGCTTCCGTGCCTGTGTCCTGCACTTGGGTCCGCTCCAGCCGCTCCCAAATGCCCCACTGCAACACCCTCATCCTGTTGTACTGGGTACTTGGCTCAAACCATTACACTTCCTGTTGTAGTGCTAGGAACTGGCTCAATTTCTTGCCCTTACTGTTGGCAAAGAGTGTTGCACAAAGAAAGTAGGTGCTGGGAACTTGTTATGAATCCTTTCCCACCCACAGCATAGATTAGTCATGGTTCAATGTGCAGAGATTGCCGTAACAGCATGTGTCAAGCTGGGTGCAACACAGAGTACTGTGCATGGAATCAGAATCAGGTTTATTATTACTAATATATTTTGTGAAGATTGTTGTTTTGAGGAACAGTAAAGTGTGAAATCTAAAAGTTACCTTAAATAGATAAATTGTGCAAAAGATGACTAATGAGGGTGTTTTCATGGATCATTCAGAAATTTTATAGTGGAAGAGAAAAAGATATTCCTAAAACATCAAGTGTGGGCGCTTGGGCACGGTGCCCAACTTAGCTAGTCCCATTTGCCTTTGTTTGGTCTATTTCTCTCTAAACTTTTCCTATCCAAATTCTTACCTAAATGTCTTTTGAATAGTCATCATTACCTGCCTCAACTATAGACCTTATGGAGCTATTTCCAAAAATGTACCACTCTCTCTGTGGTAAGTTCCCTTTCAGGCTGAAGGTTGAGTATTGGACCACTGTTTGCTGTGACCAGACACTCAAGGATATATCCGAGTGAGTGAAGTCCATTGCTCAGAACAGGAAGCACTTGTTCCAAGTGTTGACAGACTGACGGGATTCTGCAGTCTCTGTAGCTAGAAAGAAATGTCTGGTGTAGGAAGAGCAGCTTCAAGTGCATCAAGCAGCAGCTGAGGAGAGAAACCATAGAATTCCAGCACAGGAATATTCTCAACGGAGACCAGTGTCAAACATTGCCCAAAGCATTTCTCAATCTTTTTCACCTCATGGAGATCTCATCTTCGATAAGCCTCTCATTGCTCTGAACTTAATCATCAGGAGAACTGGGAAGCTGTTCAGCTCATAAGACCCCACCCCAGAAGCAAAATCACCAACTCCCAATAGTTCTGTTGCAGTCTGCAGTCAATATTTTCAATTGCACATGCTTGGAGGTCAAGCACCTAAATAGATTTGACGTATTCTTTAAAAAAAATTGAGAGGCCCTTACACTCAACATTCACAGGGTGTAAGTTCTCCAGCAACCTACCCTTGCTACACCACACTGCCCTCAGTCATTTTCTGTATGAGCACAGGACAACATGTACCACTTCCCATTTCTCTGGAACCACCTCTCAGTGAAGGTAGATGATGATGATTAAATTAACTATCATCTTCTAAGGGAAAGGGGATTTGAAATTGAGACCCTACAAATTGATGGAAAATACATGGGCAGCCATAGTCCCTATATCCCTGAGAACTGCCCTACTGAAAGCAAGACCTCAAGGAAACTAACATCACAAAATCTTCTCAGTTCATTGGAAGGCAAAGCATCCTCTCACAAACCAAAAACCCTAGCACTGAAGTCTGAGTTACATTCAATTAATCACCAGGTTCCTGAAGCAGAAACTCTATTTTGAGCTCTGTCGTGGAATGAGATTAACAGAAGGCAAAGATTCCTTGAAAAAAGGGAAAATCCCCACTATCCACCCAGTTTGCATTAGTGTGCTACCTCCATGGTGTGTCTACAGTCAAAAGCATTCAACAAATAACAAAATAGATCTCTGAAGATGGCAACAGCAGCATGCAAATCATTCCAACTTGCTTTAACCTCTCCAGTTATCACATTTCTTTAAAGTTCAAATGTCAAAGTTCAAAGCAAATTTATTATCAAAGTGCATATATGTCACCATATACTGTCAAAAGCACAGACTCTGCTGCAGGGTCTATGCATTCCTGCAGGCAGACTGCGTAGCAGGTTCGGCAATTGTGCTTGTGAATATGCACATTCTGACGATACCACACTGCAAGTTGAAAAGTGCAGCAAGAAACGGTTGAGTAAAAAAATAGCAGTGCAGCACATGCTTCCTCAGGGCAGTAGAGTTTTAAAAAAAAGCAGAAACTGGACAAATTCACGGGTTCATAGCAGTCAGTATTAGGTGATCATAAAGCTTAAACAGAAATGTCTGGTTATCTTATGTGCGATCTGTACCTTGTGTTGGGTGTGACTGTTAGTACTGTGTTTTGCCTCTTGGCCCCAGAGTAATGCTGTTTTGTTTGGCTATATTCCTGAATGGTTGAATAACAATTAAATATCTACTTTGAACTTGAACTTGCAATTAGTTTTGCAACAACAGTAATAGTGCCAAGACATAAAATTGCCCAAAATACAAAACAACAAACAATGCAAGAATTGATTAATGTGGTAGCATTCATGTTTCCATGGATCAATCAGCAATATGATGATGGAAGGAAGTAGTTGTGCCTGAATTGCTAAGTGTGGTTTGACTATAATAATATGCAGAGATGGCTGAGTATTGAAAAGTCGCAAATAATTTTCAAATGTTTTCACTTTTCTTGGAATTGTAACTCACATATAAAATCAAAATAACAACCGCTGTTCAATACTGATTTGTGTAACCTAACCTACACTGTGACAGGTGAGACAGTTTTATGTTGGTATTTAAGTCTAAGCATAAGGTAATTTCAAGAATCTGTATTAAGTTCTCAAGTCTGTATTCTGAATAACATTGAATCCTCCAATTTCAAGTAACCCGTTCTGCTTTGGTCCACTTTTCTTTCTTGCTAGTCCAACAAGTTCCAACTGCACACGTCCAACAACTTCCTGATCACTGTTTTTTCCCCATTTTCCATCCACTCCATCTACCCATCACACACTCTCCCCACACTGGCTTCCCTCCTTTAATTGTTCCTCTCTAACCACCCCCCCACCCCCCACCGCCTTATTGGTCCCATGCCCTTCTGCTGACAAATTCCCTCATCTGCAGCCCTTTGCTGCCTCCACCACTCAATTTCCATTTCCACTTTCTCCTGTCAATCACCCTTCTCAACCTGGATCCTCCTACAGCTTGCCAGTCCTTGCCCTCTGCCTTCTCACCATCTCCCTTTATTCTTTTAGCTCTGATGAAGGGATTTGATTTGAAACAGTGACTATTCATTTCCCTCTACCAATGCTGCCAGACCCACTGAATTCCTCCAGCAGTTTGATTTTGCTCACGATTTACAGAATTTAGGACAAAATTTCAAGAGAGAAGAAATCTTTGATATTTAAATTCTTGCAAGTGACTGCTGAGTGACCTTAGTCCAATTGTACTACTGTCTTTAAGATTCCTCATCTGGACTTCGGTTCAAATCCAAGAAACCACTATTCAATGGCACTCTAGGAATAACTTCACCAAATGGACAGTGGATGGCTCACTGGCATTGCTCAAGGGAATTTAGGGATTGATAATAAACACTGGCATTGCCAGTGACACTCAGCTCCCCCCAAAAAAATCTTAAAGCTGGTGCAAATTCATAGTTGTTAGATTAGCACCAGCAACACAGGTTCAATTGGCTGTTCTCTGTAAGGTACATGTTCTCCCCAAAGCTGCGTGGGTTTCCGCCGGATGCTCAGGTTTCCTCCCGTCTTCCTGTGCTGCCCTAACTCAGCCTGCCCACACGACTCTAATCCACCTCTAATGTTCAGTTCTTAATTGTTCCACAAAGGATTAATAGGAACAAAAGTGAATTTAACAGCTAGTTTTGTGATGCGTAAACTGACATAGTCCAGAGTCAGCAGAACTGAGCTGCAAATCAAATCACACATAAATCCTGTTTCATTAGTACTCAGGAAATCAACAACACTGGGTATGTTCTGTCTGTTGACAAGGTGAGCAGAAGTGCAGTGACACTGTGGGGTGACAGATTTAATGTAAATCCTCAGCATTAACTTCAGATCCCAAGAAGTCTCGTTCATCAGCTGATTATTGCCTATCACTCCTGTCAGCTTCTGCCATCAACACTGAGAACGGCAAGAACACAGCAGAAACATTGGATGGGTTTTATAGTAAATTAAAACAAATTTACATGCTATATACAGGTCTGAATGTTTTTTTAGTCAATATTTCAAAGTACATGTGAAATACCTTAGTATTATGTTTTGTAACTTCAAAACATTAAACTAATTCAAAGGAAGATTAGGAAGTCTGGGAATGTGGGTCTAACTTCAAGTTTACTTCAAGCGAGGCATGCATGCATCAGATGGTAGTGTAACAACATATTTATACATATAAATTTTATGTTCGATATCGAGGGAGAGTGCAGAGCACACAAAGGTGTCAGCAACATGCAGGTACTCAACTGAACCACTCCCATATGGGAGTCGCTAAATTAGTTGCATATGAACAACCTATAAACTAGCACAACATCTACCCTTCTTGAAGAAGAAAATAGAACTATGTGCTTCCTGTCCATAGAACTGCATTGAAATTATAGTCATTGAATTTGAGCGATTTAGTTCACTTTATCCAAAGCATGTAACTCATGCTCCTTACATAACATAAAAAAGAATTGCCAACA
This sequence comes from Mobula birostris, assembly GCF_030028105.1. NCBI lineage: Eukaryota > Metazoa > Chordata > Chondrichthyes > Myliobatiformes > Myliobatidae > Mobula > Mobula birostris. The sequence continues at coordinate 32,756,244 of NC_092388.1, forward strand.
TTATAACTGTCTTTCTCTTTTTAATGGTCCCAAACTTTCTTCTTTTTCCTCCGCTTTTTCTATCTTTTTTTTAAAAAGAACAGTCTCATTTTGTGAAACATTTTCAATATTAGAACTTTTTTTCTAAAAAGCTGCTAAATCTAATGTTGTTCTGGGTAGACTACTCTGGCAAAGTGAGAAGGAGATGAGTTATTAACTTCAAGCTTTCTGCATAATCACTCAAAGAGTTGAATTGCATGTGCATGTAATGAGAGCCATATAACTCATTTCCTTCTACCTTTGGCCACTAACTTATCAATCACCCCTGCTGTGGACCACTTTCTGGAGGTCCAAGACGCTAACTTCTACAAAGAAGGGATCCGTATGTTCCACGACCGCTGGACTAAGTGTGTAAATGTAGGAGGGGACTAAGTTGAAATATAAATGTGCTAGGTTTTCTAAAATTGACTCCTTCTACCTTAGGCCACAAACTTATCAATCACCCCCTGTACACTCTGTTCCACCTGATTTCGCCTTGTGACGTTCTGATCAGAAATGATCATGGTGCATGCTGCCAAACTATTGTTCCTTTGGTGAATTAGTCTGAAATCTGAATTGGCAACAAAAGTTTTCCTCTGTGTCTGAGATCATGCATGCTCTTCATCTTCTTATTGTGTGTTGTCTCAAAATTTCTGACTTTGTTCAGTAAGAGAAGTTGGAGAAGGAAAAACAAGGAGGCTTGTTTGCAGTCTCTGGCATATTGACAGCTCTGAGGGGCTGTAGCCATTCGCAAGAGGTGTGGAGCGATAACAGTGCTTTGTAGAGGTCTTTTGCCTTCGGTAGGGGACTCTTAACAGTTTGCACTGCTCTTTCCCCTTTTCCGTTTGCCTGTGGGTACTGCGGACTGCCTGTCTGGTGTTTGAACTCATAGTCTCTAGTAAAGGCTTTGAATTGTGGACCACTGTCTGACACAAGGGTCATTGGTATTCCATGGTGAGCGAACACAGCTTTTAGGGTGCTGAGGATGTAGAGGACTGTTCGGACACTTCAACATTCCATGAATAGTTATCTACAGTGAGAAGGTATTTTTCTCTTTTCAGCTCGAAAATGTCTGTGCCTGCAATTTGACATGGAAAGTCTGTGGGGCAGAGAAGTTCAGCATGATTTTTGTGCAGTTTTCTGCATGCTTCACATTGCTTTACCTGATCTCCCAGCTGTGTGCTCAGACCAGGTCACCACATGGATTGCCCTCCTCTTCGGTGACAGTTTTTGATGTTTTGATGTCCTTGGTAGATTTGGCTAATGATTTTGGCATGCATAGAAGCAGAAATGGAGTCTGGAGCCCTTTAGCAGCAAGCCATCAAGAATGCTGACTGTGTCTCTTTCAATCCAGTAAGGTCTGAGTTCGTGAGCTCCTTTTGGAACAGCTAGCCATCCATGCTCACAATATTGTAGGAACTTGCTGCAGATTTGGTCCTTTTTCAACTCAGTGCGAATTTCATCCAGTTTACTCAGAGATACAGGAAGGCTTTCACATACCTGAGCTAAGTGGATGTTGGTATTACTGATGACAGTGGAGTCAGCTTCTGTCCATTCACTTTTGCATGGCATCCTTGACAGTGTCTGGTGTTGTGAAAAATTTGTCAGGAGGATTTTCAATGTCATAACAGTATCGAATAAGCCTCACTCTGAATCTTTGCAGATGTGGAGGTAAGTCATCCAAGTGTTTCGAGCTGAGGGAGCTGACAAATGGCTTGTGGTCTGTGTCAAGAAGGAACCTAGTGCCAAACAAGTAGCAGCTGAGGCATTCACAAACCCACATGAGAACCAGCATCTCCTTTTTGATTTGGGGATAATGCTGTGCAGTAGGAGTCAATGCTATATGTCACCACTTTCCAAGCACCACTGCAGTGTTACTACCCCTAGGCCAAAGAAACAGGTGTCTGCTGCAACATTGTTTGCTTTGTTCAGATTTAAGAACGCCAATATTGGCAGAGAGATAAACTGTGTTTGTAAGTGAGGAGAATAACTTCTCCTGTGGTGCATCCCAGGTCAAAGCGTTTCTGACAGGAGGTCTTGTAGTGGCTTTGTTTACTACACCAAATCTGGAATGAACTTTCCCAGGTGATTTACCATGCCAAGGAAACTGTGGATATCTGATACATTTTGTACATTGTTCCATGTTCCAAACTCCTGCCAGTTTATCTGAATCTGGATGCACTTCCTCTGAGGACAGTTGGTGGCTTCACTTCCAAATTTGCATTTCTTTTTGGTCAGGGTAATCCCAGCCGGTTTCAATTTCTCCAAGGCAACTTCAATATTATCATGATTCTTCACTTGAGCCGCTAAGGATGAGTATATCATCCATGTGGTAGACTACTGTGTCCAGTCCTCCTGGTATGGCCTCCTGTATGTCGGTGAGACTCAACATAGATTGGGAAACTGCTTTGCAGACCTATTCTCTGTCCGCCAGAAAAAGTGGGATCTCCCAGTGGCCACCCATTTTAATTCCTCTTCTCATTCCTATTCCCATATGTCTATCCATGAACTCCTCTACTGTCATGATAAGGACACACTCAGGTTGGAGGAACACCACCTTATATTCTGTCTGGGTAGCTTCCAACCTGATGGCATGAACATCGATTTCTTGAACTTCCGGTAATACCCCCACCCCCCCTTCACCATTCCCCATCCCCTTTTTCCTCTCTCACCTTATCTCCTTTCCTGCCCATCAACTCCCTCTGGTGCTCCTCTACCCTTTTCTTTCTTCCATGGCCTTCTGTACTCTCCTGCTAGATTCCCCCTTCTCCAGCCCTGTATCTCTTTCACCAATCAACTTCCCAGCTTGTTACTTCACCCCTCCCCCTCCCAGTTTCATCTATCACTTTGTGTTTCTCCCTCCCCTCCCCCTACTCCTCACCTTTTTTTCTCCAGTCTTGCTGAAGAGCCTCAGCCTGAAACATTGACTGTACTCTTTTCCATACACGCTGCCTGGTATTTTGTGCGTGTTGTTTGGATCTTCAGCATCTGCAGATTTTCTCTTCTTTGACAGACTACTCCTCCCAGCCACTCCAAAATCAGCTTTATCCTCATCTAAAAGAGTTCTGGGGATAATGAGACACCAATAGGGAGTTTCTTGAAGGCATAGCATCCATATGGTGCAATAAGAGTTGTGACATTCTGTGACTCAGGAGCTAAACAAATTTACAGAACCCCGAGTTTGCACCTAATTTGGAGAAGAACTTTGCTCCACCCAGCTTACCCAATGTGTGCTCAATAGAGAGCAAATAAACTTCTCCTTCCTCACTACGTTATTCAATTTTGTTAGATCATCATAGATCCTGACTGTGCCGTCTGGCTTGGGAACAGGAAGAATGCCCACACACCAGTCAGTGAGTCCATTCGCTCTAGTTATGATGTCAAGTGCCTCCATTCTCTCAAGTTCAGCTTTGACTTTGTTCATCAATGGGACTGGTATATGCTCACTGTGGTCAGAGTAGGATGTCACTCCTGGCCTCAGTTGGATAAAGTACTCTTCTTTCAGTACTCCCAGGCCTGTGAACAAGTCCAGGTACTTCTCCTGCCACTGAGCATTGTTTAGTGAATCCAACCTTTGCAGCAAGGTTCAGTTTCTTGATGGCATGTCACCCCAGTAGTGGTGAGAAGAGACTCTGAACAACACAGACATTCTCTTTTATCTGTTTCTCATTTTAAAGGATGAAAATAGTAAACATTCCTTTCACACTGAGCTTATGTTTCCCTGGCCCCATGAGCACTCCCTTTGTTAGGTTCAGCATAATGCCCGTTTTCTTCACCAGTTTTGTGAACAGGAATATGGGGACGACTGTGTTATCTGCCTAGTGTCCATTTTGAAAGTCACTGCCTCATCTTGCAACTGAGCAGTAAAGCAGGCTTACCTCTTTGAATCTAGAGCACCAAGGAAAGCTCTTTTCATCTGAATCATGGTTTCATTTGACCTCCTGAGGAACTGTGGTAGAGTCACACTGGCTTTTATAATGGTCAGCACCATTGAATTGATGGCACTTCACTTCTTTGGCTGGGCAGAGCTCTTTGACGTGGAATAGAGACCTGCCGCATCTCCTGCAGTTGAGCATTTTACCTGCTCTATGCTTCTCCTGTCTGTTTTGTTCGAGCTGAGCCCTACTGCCACCTCTTTCTGTAGTCTTTCTGACTGCACCTTGTTTGTAATCTTGTTGTACAGATTCTCACTTTACTTCTGCATCATTTTCATGCTGAGTTCTGCCTGTGGCTGACGAACATTCTCAGTCAGCCTGACCATAGTAATAGCTTTCTCTAGTGTGAGGTTAGTCTGCAACAAAAGTCTCTCTGACAATTTGGCGTCTAGTAGCCTGATAACAATCCTGTCTCTAATGAGCTCATCTCTCAGATTTCCATATGCACAGTTGCCTGAAAGGGCATACAATGCTATGATGAAGGAATTTACTTTCATCTGGCTCCTGCTTTCTGGAGTTGAACTTTGCCCTCACATATATTACATTTCACTTTTCTGTGAAATATTCTTTGAATTTGTCCTGCACTGTTTTGTACTCCTTTTTCTGAGCACCTGTCAGTTCTACTCCACCTATGATGTCATCTGCTTTGTCACCCATGCAGTATATCAGTGTGCTTACTTGATGCTCTTCTGAAGCCTGAGTGCAATTGCTTGGAACCCTAAATCTCTCAAAGCCTCTGAGCCCCTGCATTAGAAAAATCAATGTCTCAGGGGGCTTTATTAAGTAAGTATATGTAGGTACTGCAGGTATTTTCTCCATTTTCCTATTTGTTTAGTTTTTCATTTACTTGGATTACGAAAGTAGTCTTTTCTCTCCTTGACAGTTTGACGAACTTCTCTGCTGTGTCTGCCCACAGATTGGTACAATGTACAGAATCCACTTGAGTGTAGCTTAAAGACTTTGCCTTGCAACTCTGGCCAGTTCTCAGCTCACACGGCGCATGCAATTAGCAAAGAAGCAAAGGCATTTTAGGTTGACAAGTCTCTGGATATTTAGCATAGATATATGTGAACAAGAACAAACTTAGTGTAAATTTTTTCTTGATGGGGATCTCTGTAGCACCAATTCATCAATGATCACCACTTATGACACCATGTTGTGTTTGATATTGAGGGACAGTGTGGAGAAAGGCATCCAGACACTAGCCTTGCAGGATATTCAACTGAACTTTATTGATAACACTGCTTGTACAGTATGTGAACCCCTCCCCATAACGTATATATGTGTACATACATACATATACACACACAAAGATTATATATATAGGCATCTGTTAGTCTCATGAGACCATGGATTTGCGCCTTGGAAGGTTTCCAGGGCACAGGCCTGGGCAAGGAAGACCGGCAGTTGCCCATGCTGCAAGTCTCCCCTTTCCATGGCACTGATGTTGTCAAAGGGAAGGGCATTAGGACCCATACAGCTAGGCACCAGTGTCGTCGCAGAGCAATGTGTGGTTAAGTGCCTTACTCAAGGACACAACATGCTGCCTCAGCCAAGGCTCGAACACAATATATACACACAGAATATAGCTCAAATATAACTGAAACATTAAACACATAACACTCAATCCCTGCATAGCTATAAACTCCAACTCAATAGAGAATGCAACTCAACTAAATACACAGTGTACTATATACAGATATCCACAGCACAGTAAATTTTAAATTGTCCTATTCAGGCCTTAAAGATTTAATGGTTGTGGATGATTTCTTACTCTCGTATAACTTCTCTGACAAGGGCAGTTAGTCTGCTTGGCAGGTGAGACTTGTGGCTGTGAACAATCTCAGGTTCTCCGGTCTCCTCCGTTGTGGTTGTATGAAATGACTCTGAGACTCTTAGAGACTGCAGAACGTGGTTCTGATAGTGGTAGCCACCTGTCTTCTTCCTTATTCTTCTTCTAAATGACCTTGATGCATTTAGTTCACCTGATTAATCCTCCTATGTTCCCTTTACAATCTGATGTATCCTCTTGGTTTCATTACCCACAACAACTCTTCACTTGGCCTATGGATCCATGGTCAGTGGTATGTTCTTCATGTGAGATGTGGGAACTCTGGGAGACCTCCAGTCACCCTGATTACAAAATAGACACAAGGTGCATCCAGCTGCAGCTCCTTTGGATGCTGTTGGGGAGGGAGCAACCTATCAAAGGTAACCCTCGGTCTCTGGCTCTGAGTCTCCGTCAGTGGCAGGAGGGGTGTGATGGCTTGGGAATGAGAGAAGTGGAATAGTTTCAGTGCATTGCATATTTAGAGGAGCTGACAGGAGATTCTGCGGACACGAAAGAATGAAAGAAGTACTGTACTCGGTTTGTATGCCTCCTCCCAGTTGCCATACATTCAGCACTCTCTGACTAAAGGAGTTCCTCATCTCCATTCTAAATGGACATCCTTCTATTCTGAGGCAGTGCCCTCTGGTCCTAGACTCCCCCACTATAGGAAACATCCTCGCCACATCCATTCTATCAAGGCGTTTCAACATTCAATAAGTTTCAATGAGATCCCCCATCATCCTTCAGTATTCCAGGGCGTACAGGCCCAGAGCCATCAAGCAGTTCTAATATGGTAACTCTTCTATTCCTAAAATCATTCTCGTGAACCTCCTCTGAACTCTCTGCATTGCCAGTATATCCTTTCTTAGACAATGGGCCCAAACTGCTCACAATACTCTAAGTGAAGCCTTTATAAAGCCTCAATCCTTGCTTTTATATTCAAATCCTCTCAAAGTGAATGCTAACATCACATTTGCCTTTCTCACCACCAACTCAACCTGCAATTAGCCTTTAGGAAATCCTGCACAAGGACTCACAACTCCCTTTGTATTTCAGATTTTTGAATTTTCTCTACATTTAGAAAATAGTCTACGCTGTTATTTCTTCTACCCAAGTGCATGACCATACACATCCAGGCACTGTATCCCATAGGCCACTCCTTTGCTCATTCTCGTAATCTAAGTCCTTCTGTCGTAGCTGTACTTCCTCAAAACTATCTGCCCCTCCACCTGTCTTCAAATTGTCACGCAAACTTGGCCATGAAGCCATCAATTCCTCAATTATTCACATTCACCTCTGGTGAAAGCCATATTACTTCCCTGTTGTTAGTTTTCAGATTGTAAATCTCAAGGTTACATAGTCTTCTGTCAACTCTCTTAGCAAATTTTTTATCAACAGTGTGCTCTTTTTGAAACAGCAACTTCATATTTTAGCTTTTTCTCTACTTTGTGCTGTCCATTTATTTTTGTCTGCCCAACATACTCATATCTGTCCTATGTTGTTGCATTTCCAATAAGTTTCACCTTTACACCTGCATTGGTCTGGTGTAAATCAGTCACTTTCACAATGGCAACACAATTTGTTTGGCCGAGTTGGTTTCTATCTGGACATTGCAATTTTGTTCACACCCACTTTCATTCCTGACTGCAACTCAATTGTCTCTCTGTCTGTGGTTTGTATTGTTACAGCAATTTCAACTGTTCTTTTAAATGTGAGTTGTGCTTCAGTTAGGAGCCATTTTTGAATGCTTTCTTGTAAGGTCCCACAAACTACATGATCTCTCAGTGTTAAACCAGTTACTGAACTGACCATGTTCAGGTAATTTTTTCAATTCAGCCACATATGCTGAAATGGATTCCCCTCTTTTTTTGTTCCACTTATGAAACCTAAAGCGTTCCGCAATCAACAATGGCTTTGGTTCTAAATGTTCCTGTATTACTTTGACAACATCAGCAAAGCTCATTTCTGCTGGTATGGTTGGACCAGTTGAACTACAAAGCAAACTATAAACATTATGCCTTTAAACCCAATGCACTCAGCAAAACTGGTACTTGTTTCTCATTTGCTTCATTTGCTTCAAAGTATTTTTGAACTAGCTCAGCATACATTTTCCAGTTACTTTTTGTGTAATCAAACACATCAATGTTTCCAATGCTGCTATTCCTTTCTGCTTCTTAAAAAAATGATTATCACCTGATACTCACTGTTTATGAACTCATGAATTCTTCTGTTTTTTAACTTGTCTGAAGAACAAGTGCTGCTCTATTTCACCATTCCTCATGTGACTTAATCTAAGTCACAATAATAGACAAGCAAAATCTGCCTAAACTAACAACACACAAATAATTGTGTTTCTCTTGTCAATATTGAGTATGCCATTTAAACAATCACTGTCTAAGTTCAAAACCTCTGGGATAATGCCTTTTGCAAATGCTATATAGAGTCAAATATTCCAATTAACGAAATGAGAGTGGAGGTGTGGGTTGCAGAGGTGCCCTGCCCTATAAAAAAAGACACACTAAGCCAGGTTACTGACAGTGCCTGATCTTTTCAAGAAATATCTGTTTATCATGTGTTCATCAGTCCACTATGTTACGTACCCGTAACTGGGTTGCCAAACCAGCAGAAATGGACCACTTAGTTGGAGTCTGGATTACTGGAACTAAGAAAGTTTTATTAAAGAAATAAGCAACACAGTACTCTAATAGTAAGGATATAAATGCAACAGGTTGGCAATGAATAAACACACATGTACACAGAACTAGGATAATAGGATCAATCAAGCTCTATCGCAGTCTAGGGGTAAAATGATCAATCACAAGTGACAGAGTTCAGTTCAATTTAGTTCAGTTCGCAGTAATCGCTGTTGTGCCGTTGGAGAGAGAGGGAATGAATATGCAAATCGAATTCCAAACAGACCTTTGATATTCCTCGCAGTTAGCTTTTGGGCGAGCCTTTGTAATGTCTTCTGAGGTCACCGACTGTGACCACTCCGTTCCAGATACGATCGTTCTCCTGCGGTGAACCCAGCACCCAGGCAAGGGCGGACACACACACCAGGTTCCCGCCCGACCGTATCTTTCCACCCTGTGCGTCTATGGCTGGTCCCACGACTAGACCTCCAAAACTCCCACCAACTTGTGGGGGCACACCGCTTCCAGGGTCTCGTTACCTCGTGGTGTCGTGTGTCTGTTGCCTTAGCAAACCTGTCCCTTTTTATCCCCCTGCTGGGGTATCGCCTGTCCATCAAACTTCAAACAGTTCAAAGCAACCGGTCTCTGACAATACTCGGAACTGCGTCTCCTTTCGGTAATCTCTCTTGTCTCTCTCTTAATAGCATTTTGAATGTTCCCCCATTGTCCTCTTATCGGCATCAATCTTCTGATAACTGGTTCTTTTGTCACAATTATAAGAGAAATTGTCTACAAATGGAGGAAACTCAGTACTGTTACTACCATCCCTAGAAGTGGGCATCCTGCAAAGATCACACCAAAGGTACAATGTGCAATGCTGAAGGAGGTGAAAAAGAAACCCCCACCCCCCTGGGCAACAGCAAAAGACCTGCAGAAAGCTCTAACACTTGCTAAAGTCTCTGTTCATGTGTTCACTGTATGAAAAACACTGAACAAGGACGGTATTCATGAAAGGACACCACAGAGGAAACAACTGCTCTCCAAAAAAAAACAATGCTACACGTCTCAAGTTTTCAAAAGACCACCTGGATGTTGTTCAACATTTCTGGGACAATGTCCTGTGGACAGATGAGACAAAAGTTGAACTTTTTAGCAGTAACGCACACCACTATCCTTAGAGGGAAAAGTGCACTGCACACCAATACCAAAATCGCAAAGAAACTGCGAAGTATGCTGGAAGAAGCATCATGGTTTGGGGCTGCTATGCTGCCTCAGAGCCTGGACAGCTTGTAATTGTTGATGGAACAATGAATTCAATATTGTATCAAGCCATTTTACAGGAAAATGTTAGGGTAGCGGTCCGTCACCTGAAGCTTAATAGAAGTTGGATGATGCAACAAGACAATGATCTGAAACACAAGAGTAAATCAACAGAAGAAAATTCGTGCTTTGGAATGGCTAAGTTAGAGTCCAGACCTTAACCCAATTGAGATGTTGTGGCATGACCTGAAGAGGGCTGTTCATGCAAGGTATCCCACAAAAATTGAAGAACTGAAACAGTTTTATATGGAGGAATGGTCTAAAGTTCCTCCTCGCTGTTGTGCAAGTTTGATCAGCAGCTGCAGGAAACATTTGGTGGAGTTTATTGCTACTTAAGGAGGTTCTACCAATTATTAAATACAAGGGTTCACATAAATCTTCCAGCCTGGACTGTAAATGATTAAACAATGATCAATTGATGGATACAGATGTGAGTGCATAGTGGAACATCTGGAAAACTTCTGAAATGCCCGCTTTGCTACCGCTGCTACTGTGTGGTAACCAGAATCTCTGGAGCTGAAGGCCTCGAAATCCTTGGCTTTGTGTGTTTCAGCGGCCGGGGAGAGGTCGAAGGCGCTCGGCAGAGGATGGTGCTTGAGAGGCTGTATCGGAGAGGCCGCTCGGAAGCTCGGAGTTTTCGGACGGATGGACTCAGGGTCGGCTGGGGTCGACTGCTTCCAAGGTATCGGCAAGTTGACGGTGCCTGGAGGTTTATGGCAGGGAGTTTCTCCCTTTTGCCGCCGCTATCGGGGACTCGGGAGTTGATCGATTTGGGACTTTGAGGCTTTTTTTTACTGTGCCTATGGACTGTTCTTCATCAAATTATGGTATTGCTTTGCACTGCTGTAGCTATATGTTATAATTATGTGATTTTGTCAGTGTTAGTCTTCCGTCTGTCTTGTTTTCTGTGATATCACACCGGAGAAACATTGTATCATTTCTTAATGCATGTATGCATTTCTAAATGACAATAAAAGAGGACTGAGTGTTCTCATAATCTAAATTGTGGGATTGAGTTTAGGAGCCGAGAGGTAATGTTGCAGCTATATAGGACCCTGGTCAGACCCCACTTAAGAGTACTGTGCTCAGTTCTGGTCGCCTCTCTACAGGAAGGATGTGGAAACCATAGAAAGGATGCAGAGATTTACAAGGATTTTGCCTGGATTAGGGAGCATGCCTTATGAGAATAGGTTGAGTAAACTTGGCCTTTTCTCCTTAGAGTGGCGGAGGATGAGACATGACTTGATAGAGGTGTATAAGATGATAAGAGGTATTGATCGTGTGGATAGTCAGAGACTTTTTCCCAGGGCTGAAATGGCTAGCACAAGAGGGCACATTTTTAAGGTGCTTGGAAGTAGCTACAGAGGAGATGTCAAGGTAGTTTTTTTTTTATGCAGAGAATGGTGAGAGCGTGGAATGGGCTGTCAGCGATGGTGGTGGAGGTGGATATGATAGGGGCTTTTAAGAGACTCCTGGATATGTACATGGAGTTTAGAAAAACAGAGGGCTATGGGTAACCCTAGGTAATTTCTAAAGTAGGTACATGTTCAGCACAGCATTGTGGGCCGAAGGGCTTGTATTGTGCTGTAGGTTCTCTATGTTTCTAATGTGTTCAATAAAGACATGAAAAGTATAATTGTGTGTTATTAGTTTAGGCAGATTGTGTTTGTCTAGTATTGTGACTTAGATGAAAATCAGGCCCATTTTATGAGTAATTAATGCAGAAATCTATGTAACAGCAAAGGGTTTACAAACTTATTCTTGCAATTGTACCCACACACACATACAGACACATGTACACACACACTTCTACTACATGCAGACATCCACAGTATAGTAAATTTTAAATTGTCCCATTCAAACCTAAAGATTTATTTGCTGTGGAGAATTTCTTATGCTTGTGGGATAACATCTTTCCTGACAAGAGGGGATCACTCTGCTTGGCAGGTGAAACTTGTGGCTGTGAATCTCAGATTCTGGGTGGTTGTAGGAGTTGACTGGGTCTGATAGTAGAAGCCAACTTTCTTCTCTAGCAATTGACTCTGCTCTCCCCAACTGATGGATGTTTTGTCTCCAGATTATATCAGACGCAATGTCCACGATGTAGGAGAGTGGTCCATTACTGTACTTAACCTTTCCGAGTACCCACTATTGATCAACCTCTGTAGTCGCTCAGCAAGACTGCCTGTTCAGGAGTGAAACATCAAACCTCCTTGTTTGAAAAGCCTTCAATTAGGCGCAGGTATTTGTCCTGCATACTCCTTCTGAGACTGGCCCTGAGGAGGTCCAAGTGTCAGCACAAGGAACGACCCAGGATCAGCACGGCTGGTGAGATGTTCGTTGTGGAGTGTGTTTGCGTTACAATATGCAAGGAGGAAATTGGTGGGCTTCCAGTTCAGTGTGCGTGTAGTGTGTTCTGCTGACATTGCCCGCAGTGCGTTCTTTAAAATCTGGACAAACCTTTCCACCAACTTTTTGTGGCTGGGTGGTTCAGAGAAGATGTAACATGTCTTATTCCATTATTTTTAGGAATGATTGAAGCTGCTTCTCCACAAGCTATGGTCCATTGTCATTGAATAAGTGTTCTGGAATGCCAGTTCTTGTGAAGAGGCTTCTCAATACATTGACAGTGTGTGAGGCTGTCATGGAAGCGATTGGGAACACCTCTGGCAGCTTTGTAGCTATATCCACTACTACCAAGAAAGTTGTAGCCACGAATGGTCTGGCAAAATCCACATGAATTCTCTGCCAGTGCAATGCAGGTTATTCCCAGAGATGTGGAGGCACTGCCTCTGGGTGTCTTCTGGACGTGCTGGCATTGCGAACAGTGCATGGCAAGTTGTTTAATCCGCTGATCTATCCCAGGCCACCAGACAAAACTTTGAGCCAACTCTTTCATTATGACCATGCCTAGAAGAGTAACATGTAGCTCTTCCAACACTTTAGCTCTCAGCTCAGATGGCACAACAGCTCTCAATCCCCACATGAGCCTTCCTCCTTCAAGGGCAAGTTCATCTCAGCGCTGATAAAAATAGGGAAACTGGAGTTTCTGTTGCAGATTCCAGCTATTTTGGGTGACTCTGTAGCGCTGAGACAGTGTGGGGTCTTTTCAGGGTTCCCTTTGTATCATCTCTGTTGTAATAGGGAGACTTTCGATTTGTGTTAGGGAGAATGTATCAAGAGCGGTGTCTTTTCTTCGTAAATTTTTCCAGTACTTCCTTTTCCAAGGGTATACGGGACAATTCATAAGCATTTCCATGATTATTTGTCCTCTTGAATTCACTTTCTTGTAATTGTGTTCACAGTGCCCACCTCTGTATTCATACAGCTGCTGCTGAAAATGGACACTAGTGGTTGATGATCAGTAATGAGGATGAACTCTCTCCCATGCACGTGCTGGTTGAAGTGTTTTAAACCCCAAACCAGACTCAAGTCCTCTCTGTGAATCTGTGCATAACTTTTCTCTGCAGTGCTAAGGAACGTGATACAAAGGATATGGGCATTCACTTCTGTCACACAGAGCATGTGACATGACTGTACATATCCCATCAGGCTAGGCATCACAGGCAAACTTCATAAGGTGTGAGCGCAATGCCTGATGTCATCACTTTCTTTACCTTTTTGAAAGCCACCTAACTCTGCTTTGTCCATTGCCATTTCTTCCTGACCTGTAGTACTGAGTTCAAGGGTGCAGCACAGGAGCCAGGTTTGGTAGGAACCTATTATAGCAAATGACAAATCCTAAAAAAAGACAACTGTGACACATCCTTTGGCCTAGTGGTTTCCACCACTGCTTGAATTTCCTCAGCATGTTAATGTAAACGTTGTCCGTCAATTGTATGACAACATTCAGTTTAAAGGTTCGTTTTTGTTGTCAAAGTATGCATGTACAACTCTAACACATTTGCTTTCTGATGCTTGGTTTAAAGAATCCAAACTCGTGTCAGGCTCTGAGCTGATAATCTAACCTTTTTAGCACAGTCTTGAGGTTAGAGACATTCCTTATCATCCTTACTGGTAATAATGATGTCATCCAGGTAACACTAGGTGTGCGAGCAGCCTTTCAGCACCTGCTTCATGGTAAGTCCACAGGCCTCAGCTAAATCCACTTTGCTGACGTGTTTCCCTCCAGAAAAGTTTGCAGATATATCCTTTATCCTGGGCAGAGTGTATTGATCTACTTTCAGAACTGGGTTGACCGTGACCTTAAAATCATGACAAATCCTAACAAAACAAGAGGAATTCTGCAGATGCTGGGAATTCAAGCAACACACTTTATCAAAGTTGCTGGTGAAAGCAGCAGGCCAGGCAGCATCTCTAGGAAGAGGTACAGTCGACGTTTCAGGCCGAGACCCTTCGTCAGGACGGTCTCCAAAGGGTCTCGGCCTGAAACGTCGACTGTACCTCTTCCTAGAGATGCTGCCTAGCCTGCTGCGTTCACCAGCAACTTTAATAAAGTGTGACAGATCCTAACAAATCCATTCTCCTTGGCTGCTGGGACCACTGGCATTGCCCATGAGGTCAGCCTTGCAAAGAATTCCTTCAGCTTCCATGCAATTTTGCTCATCAACTACTTTATCATGGATGGTATAATGATGTGGACGGACTTTGCAAAACTTGGTGCGGTATTTTCAATTAACTCTATTTTACCTTTGATATATTTGAGTTTTCTAATGCCATCCTTGGTTCAGTCCCTTCCCACCTATATCTCATGCCCTGGATCTTTCAATAACGTTCCCCTGGCCCTGACTGCCTCATCTTCACCATGAATGTTCAGTTCCTATACACATCTATTCCTCCATCAAGAAGACCTCAAAGCCCTCCACTTCTTTTATGACAAGATAACCAACCAATACCCCTCCACCACCACCCTATCTGGTAGAACCATTTTTCCTACAGCTCCCCTGACTTTCTCCAAGCCCGAGAAGCAGCTATGGGTACTCACATGAACCCAAGCCATGCCTGTGTTGGGTATGTAGAACAGTCTATGTTCAAAGCCTTCCCTGGTTATACTCCCCATCTCTACCTCTGTTACACTAACAACTGCATTGGTGCTGATTTATGTATCCATACCGAGTTTGTCAATTTTGTCTCTAACTTCCACCCTGCCCTTAAATTCACTTGGTCCATCTCTGACATCCTTCTCCCCTTTCTTGATCTCTCTGTTTCCTTTCTACATACTTACTGACTCCCCTGGTTTCCTTGACAATACCTCTGCTCACCCTATCTCTGTACAACTGCTATTCCCTTTTCTCTGTTTCTTTGCCTCCACCACACCTGCTTCCAGGATGAGGCTTTCCATTCCTCCTTCAAAGAACAGGGGTTCCCTCCACTATTGATGATGCCCTCACCCACATCTCCTCCATTTCCCGTACACTCACCCCATCTGCCCACCATCATAACAGTGATGAGTCCATCCTGTCCTTATCAACCACCCCATCTAACACATTATCCTCTGCAACTTTAGCCATCTTCAAAGGGATTCTACCATAAATACACCTTTACCTCCCCCTCCGCTTCCATCCCCACTAATCTCCCTCCAGGCACTTATCCTTGCAAGTGTCCTAGGTGCTATACCTGCCCAAACACCTCCTTCCTCATCTCCATTCAGAGTCCCAATCAGTCCTTCCAGGTGAGGCAACACTTCACCTGCAAATCTGCTGGGGGTTACCTATTGCACTCAGAGCTCCCGATGTGGCCTCCTCTATATTGGTGAGACCTGTCATAAGTTGGGGGACCATTTTGTTGAGCACCTCTTTACCACCTGTCACAAACATGACTGGGCACCCATTTTAATTCCGATTCCCATTCCTGCTCCGACATGTCGATCCGTGGGGCGTCCTCTTGTGCCAAAATGAGGCCATCCTCAAGGCTGATTTATACTTCTGCATCATATCTACGCCGTAGCCGCAAACCCTACACAGATCCCTACGCCGTAGCCTGACGCGCACCTCTCCCAAAATGTAACTACGTGTCACGGCAATGCAGACTGCAACAACTGTGATTGGTCCGCTTGGTAGCATAGCATTTCCTCCTACGCTGCAATAGCCTCCCATTGGGCGACTGAAGGGCAGGGAAGGAACTCTGGCTGCAATGCTTTCCATAAAGCTTTACAGACCTCCGAAATTATGGAGGACACATTTCGCTTTCACAAAAAAAGACGCTCGCTTTAAACTTGTTTACCCTGAGAAAGACTACCATGACCATGAAGCCTTGCACGGGCAGATGTGAGCACATGCATGACGTGCCCGAATTGCAGAACGATGCAGACACACCAACGCACAAGTATAAATGCTCACAATGCGTGTAGGCCAATTGCATAGGTTACAGCATCCATTTAACACGGAAGTATAAATCAGCCCTCAGGGTGGAGAAGAAATACCTTATATTCCGACTGGGTAGCCTCCCACCTGATGGTATGAATATTGATTTCTTCTTCCAGTGACAGAACTCCCCCCTCCCCCCACTTTCCTTTATTCCCCACTATGACCTTTCACTTCTTCTCAAATGCCTATAACTTCCCCTGGGTCCCCTCCTCCATCCCTTTCTCCTATTATCCACTCTCCTCTCCTCTCCTATCAGATTCTTTCTTCTCTTGCCCTTGATCTTTCCTATCCACCTGTCTTCACCTATCACCTTCCTGCCTGACTCTTTCCCATTCCCGCACCTTTCCAGTCCTGAAGAAGGGGTTGGCCCAAAATGTCCACCATTTACTCTTTTCCATTGATGCTTCCTGACCTACTGCATTCCTCAAGCCTTGTGTGTGTGTGTGTGTGTGCGCGCGCGCGTGCGTGCGTGCGTGTGTGTGTGTGTGTTTTGCCTTGAAAACTGCTGGTTTTTTTTATATATACTCACCTATGATATGATTTGTAACTTCAAAACCTTAAACTGATTCAAAGGAAGACAAAGGAGTCCTGGAAAGCTCATCTAGCTTCAGATTTACTTCAGCGAGATACACATATATCATGTGTAGCATGATGACGTAGGCAATTCATGTATTTATATACATAACCCGTAATATGTTGCTTAAAAGTTTGGACACCCTGGTCAAAATTTCTGTTACTGTGAATAGTTAAGTGAGTAGAAGATGAACTGATCTCCAAAAGTCATAAAGTTAAAGATGACACATTCTTTTCAACATTTTAAGCAAGATTAATGTATTATTTTTGTTTTGTACAATTTTATTGTGAAAAAAAGGAAGGGAGCACCATGCAAGAGTTTGGGCACCCCAAGAGATTTGAGCTCTCAGATAACTTTTACCAAGGTCTCAGACCTTAATTAGCTTGTTAGGGCTATGGCTTGTTCATAGTCATTGTTTGGAAAGGCCAGGTGATACAAATTTCAAAGGTTTATAAATACCCTGACTCCTCAAACCTTGTCCCAACAATCAGCAGCCATGGGCTCCTTTAAGCAGCTGCCTAGCGCTCTGAAAGTTAAAATAAATGATGCCCACAAAGCAGTAGAAGGTTATAAGAAGATAGCAAAGCATTTTCAGGTAGCCGTATCCTCAGGTCGTAATGTAATTACGGGTGAGATCTGGGCCTGCATCCCGCTCACCCAGGGAAAGTGTACATGCAATACATCGCCTCTCCTTTCCTGGGGTAGTGATCGCTGCATGGTCACTGTCTGGCCCGCTAGGCAGGAGGCCACTTCAAGTGGCCTCTCCTACATTACTGCATCCTAGCAACACCTTCTCGTCGGTGCCCCCCATTTCCACTGAGCTCGCTACGTCATAGCATGACTGAGTACCCGGCGGTATAACTGGATGGGTAGGCTGGGGTCGTTAGCCTTGGTTGGCAGCCAGTCTAAGGGAACGACAACTCTGAATCCAAACCCGGGAAGGAGGGGCTCGCTAACCTTGTAAGGCCATCCACCTAGGAGAAGGACACTCTGACATTAACTCCTACGACCCGAGGACCTCAGTGTCACCATCCCAGCTTGCTAGGCTATGGCAGATGAACCCCAGGTGTAAAGGGTGGGGCCAGTACCGCGCACACTGCACTCCACCTAAAATACCATGGCGCAGGCTGAAGGGCACGCCCACGTCTACGATCAGCCACTGTGGCCGGGCCTGCCTGCCCTGTATTGGCCCCGTCAGCCACCAGCGAGCCTGCAGCAGATGTGGGCAGACCCCTTCCTAAATCTTCGTTCACGAAGCCAAGCCATGAAATGTAATTAAGAAATGGCAGTTAACTGGAACGGTGGAGATCAAGTTGAGGTCTGAAAAACCAAGAAAACTTTCCGAGAGAACTGCGCGTAGGATTGCTAGAAAGGCAAATCAAAACCCCTGCTTGACTGCAAAAGACCTTCAGGAAGATTTAGCAGACTCTGGAGTGTTGGTGCACTGTTCTACTGTGCAGCGACACCTGCACAAATATGACCTTCACGGAAGAGCCATCAGAAGAAAACCTTTCCTGCATCCTCACCACAAAATTCAGCATCAGAAGTTTGCAGAGGAACATCTAAACAAGTCTGCTGCATTTTGGGAACAAATCCTGTGGACTGATGAAGTTAAAATAGAACTTTTTGGCTGCAATGAGCAAAGGTATGTTTGGAGAAAAAAAAAGTGCAGTATTTCATGAAAAGAACACCTCTCCAACTGTTAAGCATGGGGGTGGATCGATCATGCTTTGGCCTTGTGTTGCAGCCAGTGGCATGGGATACATTTCACTGGTCGAGGGAAGAATGAATTCAATTAAATACCAGCAAATTCTGGAAGCAAGCATCATATTGTCTGTAAAAAAAGCTGAACATGAAAACAGGATGGCTTCTACAACAGGATAATGATCCTAAATACATCTCAAAATCCATAGTGGACTACCTCAAGAGGCGCAAGCTGAAGGTTTTGCCATGGCCTTCACAGACCCCCAACCTAAACATCATCGAAAAGCTGTGGATAGACCTCAAAAGAGCAGTGCATGCAAGACGGCCCAAGAATCTCACAGGACTAGAAGTCTTTTGCAAGGAAGAATGGGTGAAAATCCCCCAAGCAAGAATTGAAAGACTCTTAGCAGGCTACATAAAGCACTTACAAGCTGTGATACTTGCCAAAGGGGGTGTAACTAAGTACTGACCATGCCGGGTGCCCAAACTTTTGCTTTGGGCCCTTTTCCTCTTTTGTTATTTTGAAACTCTAAAAGATGGAAATAAAAAAGTAATCTTGCTTAAAGTATTAAAGAAATGTGTCATCTTTAACTTTATGCCTTTTGGAAATCAGGTCATCTTCTACTCGCTTAGCTATTCACAGTAACAGAAATTTTGACCGGGGTGCCAAATGTTTGCATGCCACTGTATATATTGAAAGGAAGACGGACACTCAGTTTGGTCTATGTGAAACACTGATAGGCTTGTATCTATTTTGTGTGAATGTGTTGCAGGAAAGAGAAGTAAACTGTAGAAGGGACGGTCAGAAGTGTGTGCTTCACCATGCACAATTCATTGTTCATTACAGGTCTTCACTGACAACCATGTGAATAAGAAATCCATTTTTAGTGGAAGATATTATTCTATTTAGCAGCATGCTATTGGACTGCAGCCAGAGAGCCCAATATGAGCAGCTTACAGCTGTCATAGTTGTTTGTGGCTTACATTTCTTTTAGCCGCTTTACAAGACATTTTTCTAATTTACAGGGCGGGGTTTCCAACCTGGGAGCCATGGATCCCTCAGTGAGTGGTCGGGATCCACTTCATGAAAAAGGTTGGGAACCCCCATTCTAGGGAATTGTAGGTGTTGCTTTTTTTCCACTCTGCCACCTACACTTGGTGGGGTGTGAATTTGGTTGCAGGGATGAGTCTGGGCAGCAGTCCAAATTATTTATGTTTCTGGCCAATGGCTAATTTAGCAATAGCTCAGCTCAGCAGTTTACGTTGACATATTTCAAAAAGTATGTTGACTTAGTAGACAGATTTGGAAGAGTGCCTTGATTCAGAGGCCTTTGTTTACTGAAAATCATCAGTCAGCAAAAGCTGTTTCACCACACATTCACATGAGTGTAATGACATATATATACTTCAGATCAAGTCAAGTCCAGTTTATTGTCTTTGAACTATGTACATTTATACAGTCAAATGAGACAACTTTGCTCTGGCCGAAGGGGTAAACACAAGTAGTACATAAGATGGTAGAAAGTCAGAGAATGCTGGTTGGATGGGTGGGATCTTTGATAATACTAAGGGCCCTGTGTATGCAGCGTTCCTGATAAACATCCCTGATGTATGGTATGGTGACTCTTATGATCCTCTCAGCCATTCTCACAGTCCTTTATAGGGACCTATGTTTTGATGCTTGGCTACTCCCATACCAGATGTAAATACAGCTTCTCAGGATACTCTTAACGGTGCTCCTATAAACTTCAGTTAAGATGCAGATGGGATGGGGTGGAAAGATCTTCACTTACCCCAATCTCCTTTGGAAGTGGAGGCTCTGCTGTGCCTTGTTCAGGAAGGTGATATTGAAAGACCAGGAGAGGTCATCCATGATGTGAACTCACAGGAATTTGGTGCACTTAACCCTCTACAGTTGTGTAACTCTCTCTCTTGGAATGTGTAATATTTTCGTCCGCTGGACAGGGTTGTAAATATTTCAATTCAGCTAGCAACTAATTTATTAACCCTCATTTCTTTAGTTGATGAATCTTAGCATTCCAAAATCACTCTAATCATTTATGTTTTCTTTTTCACATAGTTTGACATAGTGGAGGAACTTAGTAAAGCCAATTACCATTTCAACCTTGACCTATTCAGTGAGCTTATAGAAGGAAATCAAGCGGGCAATCTCCATTCAGCATTTCCACATTGGCCATGGTTTATCTTGGTGCAAAATACAATTTTGCCTCCCAGGTGGCAAAGGTACATATGATGATCTTCTGATGTACATGAATGAAGTGTTTTCTTAAAGTATCTCTTGAAAAGACTTTCTTCCAAACTGTAGATCAAATGTTGAGGAGTAAGTGTGAAGCTCTTTATGCACGAAGAATTTTTTTGTGCAGAGTGGTGGGTGCCTTGAATTCACAGCCGTGATGGTGATGAGGCAAATACAATAGAAGTGTTCAGGAGGCTATTAAGCTAAGCGTATGAGTATTCTGGAAATAGACAGATATGGACATTATGTAGACAGAAGGGATTAGTTCAGTTGGGGATTTGATTACTCATGTAATTAGTTTATCACAACATTGTGAGCCAAGGGGCTTGTTTCTTTGAAGTAATGTCTATATTTTATGCGATAGATGTCTGATGTGGGTATCTATGTGGATGTTCCTGATGAATATTTAGTCTATCAGCAGAGGAGAATTTTGGATGCATTTGGAGCAAAAACAATGTTTGTAACAAGCCATTATTCTTAATACTGAAAGGAAATTATTTATTTTAATTCACAATTCTAATGATCATTTCTGGCAACACCTGGGGAGGAGAATTGATTTAATTGTGCTCAGTCACTTGAGAATTTGAGTACAAATGAGATCTGCAGACTCTTGCAGTGTTGGGGTAGGTGTGGCTTGAAAGGGTGTGAGGTCTGATTGATGTTACGAATGACTGCAGACACCTAGCTGATCCTCCTGGACAAATGCCTTACATATGAGGGTTTACTGGTCTCAGCTGAATTCATCGTCGTGGCTATCCCTCGAGGTCGAGGATGATGGTCTTCGTTCTGAAGAAGTGGCCCACAGAGTGAAAACACCTGTGTGTGTATTTGTTTAACGTGTACTTGATGTTGCACTCGAAGAAGCACATGATACTTCACAAATCAACCAACTGATTCCAATGGCATGGAAACCACGACGATTGGAGCTGATGGATTTGTTGCAGCCTTCATCCACCTTCACAGCCGTTGAGTTCAAAGTAACTTCGTCCGCCTGTTCCACCATTGAGGTCTTGGTTGGATTGTTCTTTGTCAGGGACCTCACCCTTGACCTTACCGCCATGGGTGACCCTAACAGAAGCATTGCTCGTGGGATCACAGGACCACAGAAGCTTCTCCATCACAACAAGGGAAAGGATTAGCAGGGCGCCAGCTCTTTCTCACATCCGAATGATTTCCATTGAATATGTGCACGTGTTGGCTGAGAGCAGAACTGGGCTCTACACAAATGCCCCTGCAATTGGGCAAAAAAAACTTTGGCATACGCTTTCTTGTTTAAAATCCAAAGAATGGGGGTTGTGTGTTTGATCATGCAAAGTGGTAACCTGCAGAATGGATGATGCCAGGCAGGGAGCAAACAAACTGGCTGAAAAAATTGATAGTTATAATTTGTTTCCCTCCTCTCCCCACTTTCTTTGCCTCATACTTGCTCTTCTATTTCAATACCAGGCTCTCCAGTTTGATCAAGTTGGGGATCTGCATTCTGCTTTCCAGAGAATGCAATTGGAAGTTAACTGAGCTGATGTTCCATACTTGGTTAAAATGGCCAATCGACTGTATGGTGAAAAGACATATAAATTCCTAGAATGAATCTCCTCTTTGAATTTCTTTAGTGATAGGTTACCAAGCTATTTTTGTATGAAGGACAGAAAATGTCACATGCCATAGCTGTGATACAAGAATGCCATTGACTGGAAACTCAGCCCACGTTGAGCTCAAACCTATTGAAATTTTTCAGAAAATGCAGTGCTATTTTCGTCAGGTGCACAAGCGTATGTAGGTAGAGGTGCAAAACTCAGTAGACTTCACAAAAACTCGCTGTGAAACAGAGATGCCTCTTTCTCCCTTATTAGGGAGACAGCGAGCCTGTGTAGTAGACTTTGGGGTATGGCAAGTCTGCATCTTTATTGATGCTTTGCTGCATGCTTGAGTGCTTGGTGGTGGGTGCCAATGATTTTTTTCTGCTCATGGGGGGGAGGGGGTTGCTGCAGCTTACGCACGTGGGGGAGGGGAGCTGGAGGGTAATTTGGGGTTCTAACATTTAACTGTCATTCATTCTTTGGGGGCACTCCTCTGTTTTTGTGGATGGTTGCAAAGAAAAAGCATTTCTGGATGTATGTTGTATACATTTCTCTGACATTAAATGTACCTTTGTAAATCATAAATTATACACAATATTTACAGGAGTGTATTCCCTGTCCACTCTCTGAAGTCACCCCTGAAGAGTCTCAACAGTATTATCCTCTCAGTTGTCCAGATTAGAGACTTCCAATGCTTTTAAATAAAGGTTGAATCATCTACACTATGAATCCACATCAGGATTCTGTATGTCTCAATTATTTTAGTTTGATCAAATTCAGAATGCATGTTACACAACTCTAATAACTCACAAATTGATCCTTCTGGTGTAAATGACTGTCATAAGAGCCTTTAAAGCAGATAGTATGGTTAATATTCCCTATTTCTATTGTGCAGGAATTCTTTAAGTCAGGCAAAAACTTCTATGGAGCAGCCTTGTCCGCAGTTGATTTCAGATCTTCTGCAAATGAAACTAGACAAGATCAATAAATGGGTGGCGGAACAGACAGCAGGTAACTTGTCTTGCACATTCAATTTGGCGAACAATGGTGAAAAACAGACCCTGCCTTTACTGTTCTTCACAGGACACCCCAAGGTCCTTCATGGCTTTTGTCACAACCATCAATCTGCTCAGAACAACAGTGAAATACAAAGTTGTAACTCATGTTACCTTCAGCTTTAAGTTTTGTGCTAAGGGAAGGTGTTATTTCCCTCTAGCTTCTCATGAATGAAATGATGTGATCCTACTGCAGAATTCAATTCTAATGCAGAGTCATTGACCAGAACCCTTAAGTCTGTTTGTCTCTTTGCAGGTGCCGCCTGACCTGCCAATTATTTTCAGCCAGCCTTGTACTTCTACAGACTCACTTCCAGTCTTCTGTACATTATTGCAGCCTCTGACCATGCTGCCACTTCCTCCTCTATCCTATTGGCCTTAACTTGGCTAACAGAATGCCATTCAAAAATCCATTCATGCTTCATTTCAATAGAGGAGGAGGAAAAGGTTTTGGGTTATCTTGATCTCGCCCTCTCTGCTTCTTCAAAGAAGTTAATCAATCTGATTTTCCTTTTAACAAACACGGGCTGACTTGTCTCTTACCTTGCTGTGAAAGGGGGAAAACACCAGATGATTAGCAAAACATCCCTGAATGCTTTGGACATAATTGCGACCAAAGTGTAGTCACAATGTATGCCACACAGTATGTTGAGGTGTGCATGGCAAAAGCCCAATATGACCCACTTCTGACCATGGGAAAGGATTAGCCCAGGCAATGGGGAGAAACAGCACATCTGCACATACCTGCTATCTGATACCTTGTGTCCATGCTTACAGAGATGGAGAATGAAAAAAATATTATCCATGATGTGTAAAGCAGTTGTATAAAATACTCTTCATTGATCCATCCACTTGCAGGTGGTTCAAGTTTAACTGTATGGCTAACATGAAAGGGAACAGTTTTAAGGTGCTTGGAAGTAGGTACAGAGGAGATGTTGGGTAAGTTTTTTTTACGCAGAGAGTGGCGAGTGCCTGGAATGGGCTGCTGGCAATGGTGGCAGATACAATAGGGTATTTTAAGAGACTCTTAGATAGGTACATGGAGTCTAGAAAAATAGATGGCTATGTGAAACCCTAGGTAATTTCTAAAGTAAGTGCATGTTCAGCACAGCATTGTAGGCTGAAGGGCCTGAATTGTGCTGTAGGTTTTCTCCATTTCTATTACTGGAAACTTTGCTCAGTATATTAAAAAAAATTTTCAGGAATATGAATACATTTCATAAATCCCTCTCTAGTAATAGTGATGCTTTATTACATTTCAGAGAATGAAACTGGATTCAAGTGTTTAAATTAAAGAGCTTGGAATGAGATCTGCCATGTTTTAATATTGTGGTTCTGCTTTGCATCATTTGGTGCTGAGCATGGTTTAATATTCAGGCCCTGTCCAAAATTTGGAATACTTCTAGTAGGTATAACATCATACATGACATATCTCATACTGTCTGATTCTACTTTCTTGTGCATTGATTTTGTTAGAAGCAGTCAACATTGGATTGACCAGTAAAAGATACCTTGTGTGCACAAAGAACTTGAATTAGAACAGAATAGAATAGAATAGAATATCTTTATTGTCATTGTTGTGGAGCAATGAAACACAGTTTAGCAGCTCAATGTTTTGCAGCATGACAAAGAATATATACATAAAATAAACTCTAAAACCTCAGGAATGCAGTCCAAAATTAATAATATGGATGGGTGGGGTAGGACTATTGCACACCTGCCATTCCTGGAAGTGTGATGCATTTAGCTGCCGCCGCCTTAGGAGGGGGGCAGGAGAAGGGAAGGGGGTGTTATACATTTCACTGCTTGTGGGTGATGTGTCATCATGCCACAATTTGACTTACAAGGAAATGTCTAACATTGTTGTACTGAACTCCAATTGCAGACACTGAAATTTAGTCAAGATGAGCTGTTGAATCAAATAATATAAAATTGACAATGATTCATTGTATCAAGACACTCACAGATTCTAGTAATCAGTCTTGTGCAACTTGCAGTTCCTAGTTGGACCATCCTGACTGATCATGCAATGCACAAAATGCTGGAGGAACTCAGCAAGTCAAACAGGGAAATAAACAGCCGGTTGAGACCCTTCATCAAGATTGGAAAGGATAGGGGAAGAAGCCAGAATGGGATGGAGACAGAGACGGAGACGGAGGGGGAGGGAGCAGGGAGTACAAAGTGATGGATGAAGCCAGGTGGATGGATAGGGGAGTGGTTATGGTGTGAAAAGCTGGGTCATCCTTTCTGGTTATCCTTGCACCCCTTCTCCTTCCTGACCCTCATCACCTCCCTCTCTTCCACTGTCCTCTTCTATTAGATTGAGTCCTCTTCATCGTTTACCCCTTCCCCTTACCACCTCCCAGTTTCTCCTATCACCCTGCCTTCCCTCTCATCTATCCTTGTGAATGACCTGACAGATTGTACTCTGCAGGCCCCCTTCCCTTGTTCTCACTCTTTCTTCATCTTTCCTTTCTAATCCTGATGAAGGGTCTCAATCTGAAATGTCAACTGTTTATTTCCTTCCATAGATGCCGCTTGACTTGCTGAATGTTTCTTCCATTTTGTGCGTGTCGCTCAAAATATCAAGAACCTGCAGTCGTCTATGTATTAAATGTAACACGATGTGAGGTTTCACTGCCAATGTAATGGTTTCTCTGTAGCAGCCAGAGGTAACGGGGTTTGGAATGCTGGGGCTATCCAATCAGAGAAAATTTGTTCTTTCTTGTGAGTCTAGAAGAGATTTTCGCTGTCTTTTGCTGGGAAGAGCTGGGGAGAGATGAGGAGAGAAGACACGAATGAAGAGAGTTGGTAGATCCGCTGGACGGAGTGGACTTGGAGCGAGGGTCTGAAGGTCAGCGATGATCAGAGAAGTATAGATGGCGGACGACCGGCTTGTCAGTGAGCTCCAACCTTGCGCAGTATAGTGTTTTATGAATGGGCCCTTTTTCCTTTTTTTTTGTTTTCTTTACTAACCATATATTCAAAGTAAGAATTATAAAGCTCAATCGTTTAATCACATATTGTGTACTGTTTGTTATTTCGGGGTACTGACTTATAATAGGAGACACATCGCCGGGGTCTATCACCCTCCATATTAAGCTGCCAGATGAAGCGAGAATTACATAAATATTTCAGTATATTTTGAGTAATATTGCTAATATGTTGTTGATTAGGCCTTTTTTGTTTAAAAAATTCTATATGGGATATATGTACAATAGAAGTATGTAAATGGCATGCGTCATGAGCTACCATGTCAGATGTGCACGCTTAAAGTGAACACAAAGTTAAACCCGTATTTTGGACTCCTGTCTTTTTTTTAAATTAGTTTAATGTTTCACTTACAAAACATAACAGTGGCAATGAGGAAGTTTTAAAGAAACTCAAAGACTACTGTTGAAGCACAGTGAGATTTTACAGTTTTTAAAAAAGTGCAGTGAGAAATGTACAAGTTTAAAATATGAGGAAAGAGAATTGTTTTTTTTAAAGGCAGTAAAAAGAATAATTCATGGTTCAAAAACAGTGAGTGGCGGCTGATAACCTTTTTTTTAAAAAATAGAAATTGCTGGCTGCATTAGAAAGATTGACATATTTGATTATCATAAAGATAACTGGAATATGTATATTGAATGGATTGAGCATTATTTTAAAGCAAATGGAATAGCCAATGAGAAACAAGTGCCAGTTTTGCTGAGTGCATTGCATTTAAAGGCATACAGTTTGCTTAGAAATTTAACTGCTCCAACCAATCCAGCCAAAATATTGTCAAAGTAATGCATGAACGTTTAGAACGAAGACCATTGTTGATTGCAGAATACTTGAGGTTTCGTATGTGGAATCAAAAGAAAGAGGAGTCCATTTCAGTGAATGGGGCTGAACTGAAGAGGTTGCGTGAACATTGTCAGTTCAGTAATGACCACAATAATGCACTGACATCATTTAGTTTGGGGGAAGTTGAATGAAAATGCCACTTCCACATTTTGCAAAGCCTGTCCAGTTCCTTATACTGTTTGTGATAAGTAGCCAGTGAGTTAGATCTCATAGAGGCTGAAGGAATTTTTTCCAAGGTTGAGTGGAGGCTGTGGGCAATGTCAGTGGTCCCAAATGTCAAGAAGTTTGAGTCTGTCAGGATCTAGTAATTTTAAGGTCACCATTAGCACACCACTTTGCAATTCTTTCTGGAAGGAATCACTTCAAAATGGACTTAGCTGAGACCTACCTACAGATGGAGATGGACGATGAGACCAAAGTGCATCTCAAACACTTCCAAAGGGCTTTATTGCTATAATACTTACTGACTGTTTTGCTGCTGTTGTTTAAGGCAACCATGAAGGTCCTCCATCTCTGTCAGCGTTTAGGGTTTTTTCCAATTGTGCCAGTAGCTTCGTCTTGGTTTGCATGACTGTCAGTCATGCAAGTCCTGGGTGGAGACTTGGGAATACCATCGCATTCAAATGTAGAAGGATCCTTCAATGGGGTTTCTGAAACAATTTTGCTTTACTGGTCAGGGATGTTACCCTGAGTTGAACTCCTGAACCTGGAGGATTTGTGGACCACACTTACACTACCTCTACTCTTTGACCTGTTTGGCATTGGTGACACTACCAAGAGTCAAAGCGTAAAGCCTCAACTCCAGCCAACATAGCTCTCCAGGTCATTAAGGCACAGATGCCTACAAACCACAAGAAGATTGGTGGTTCACTTGAAGGTTAAACCTGTAATAGGCTGATTTTTGGAGTAGCACTTGCACATGTAATCTGGCAGAAAGCTACAGACCGGGACACAGGCACTCAGTGTTACTGAATGACATAATTGTTACTGGTAAGAATGACTAGGAGCATCTCCAAAATCTCAAGAGAGTGTTAAAAAGATTAGAAAATTATGGGCTCAGAGCATGACACGAAAAATATGAATTCTTTTTAACAAAAAATGACTTTGTGTTTACATCATTGGCGGACAAGTATTACAAAGTGGCTGAGAGAATTCAAGTAATGGTGGATGCCCCAAGACCAAAGGATGTGTCACAGTTGAGTTCTTTTTTAGGATTTGTCAAATAGTACAACAGATTCCTGGCCAAACCTGGCTACTGTGCTCCATCCCTTGAATTCGTTACTTCAATCTGGGAAGAAATGGCAATGCACAAAGCAGAGTGAGGTAGCTTTTAAAAAGGTAAAGGAAATGGTGGTGTCAGACACTGTACTCACAAATTATAATACACATCATCCAGTGAAGCTTTGCATGCACTGATCAGGATGTTGCAACATCCAGAAGAAAGATGTCTAGAGCTGTTGAAACCACTCCCTGCAGTCCCAGAGTCAACTCCTACAACCATTATGGAGGAGGACCGAACCTGAGATTGCTTCACAGCCACAAGTCTCACCTGTCAAGTAGAGTGACCTCACTTGCCAAGAAAAAAGTTATCCCACAAGAATAAGAAATCATCCATAGCCAGTTAAATCTTTACACCTGAATGGGACAATTTAAAATTTACTAATAAATATATAATACAGTACTGTATTTGTCAAGCAAAAGATGTTGGGAACGGCAAGGGTGAGGTACTGCGGGAGGGGTGTAGGACAGGTGGCAGAGAAAGACTGTTAGGAGTGGGGGATGGCGTGGCTGCAGCCACACCAGACATGAACACCAGGTAATGTCTTTTGATTCGATCGGATGGGGGCGGGGGGGGAAGAGTTGTGTATATAATATTTCAGTAATGTTGGAACTACAGTCTGTTGATTAAGCATTCTTTAAGTAATTCATTACAGTCTATATTGAAAAGTATTTAAATGGGATTTGTCACTACCACATCATATGCGCAACCCTCATCTGAAGAAATCACAAGTTGAACTCACATTTTGAATGCCCATCTTTTCCTTTAAATAGTTTAATGTTGTGATGTTACAAAACATAACACCTGTGTCTATGACTGACCACACATTGACATTTGGAACACTTGGGAATGCCTACCATTCCATGCTTAGACCACATTTCACGAGATCTGTTCACATGGCTGTCCTTCTCCTACCTGCATATAGTCAAAGGTTAAAGAGGAAGGCTTCAGAGATGAGGACAACAAGGAGCTGCTCAGGGGAGGCAGGGGAGCAGTTGCTTCGAGTCAGTGAATTGGACCATGTTCAAGGACTCATTGTAGGATCTGAACAAATACACTACAGCTGTCACGGACTTTATAATAACAGTCGTAGGTGAGTGTGTATCCACAAAATCATTTAGCCTTTTCCCAACCAGAAGCCCTGAATGATCCAATAAATCCACAAACTGCTGAGGGCCAAATCAGTGGCATTCAGGTCTGGTGACCAACTAAGGTGTCCAGGTACAATCTCTGGAAAGCCAAATCATGCTTAGTGACTATTCTGGACCAAATTTGAATCTCTTAAGGATGCTTAATCGCTGGGCAGGGCTTCGATACTATCACCTCCTACAGAGTGAAACCAAGCAACAGAGGTGATAACAAGGCTTTGCACCAAATGAGCACAATGCTTTTTATATTCACTTTGACAATCAAAATGTGGAGGTTCCTCCACGAACTCCCACTGCCCCCCATGGCCCTGCAATTTCAGTCTCTGGAAATGATGTGAGAACACCATTCGAGAGGGTCTACCCATGGAAAGCAGCCCACCCAAACAGGATACCTGGCCGAGTACTAAAGATCTGCGGCGATTAATTGGCTGGAGTGTTCACCATATCTTAGTCTTTTGTTTCAGCAGTCTGCTTCAAGAGTGCTTCAATTGTACCAGTGCATAAGAAGAACATGGTAACCTGCCTCAATAAATATCATATAGCCAGAGTGATGAAGTGTTTTGAGAAGTTAGTGATGAAACCTAACAACTCCTGACTGAGAAAGCAACTGGGATCTGCTCCAATTTGCCTCTTCACAACAGGGCAACAGATGATTAGCTGTTCACTCAACCCTGGAACATTTAGACAATAAAGATGCATGCATCAGGATGGTCTTCATTGACAACATTTCTGCATTCAATGCTATCATGACCTTAAAATTAATCAACAGGCTTCAAGACCTAGGTCTCAATACCTCCTTGTGCAGCTAGATCCTTGACTTCCTCACCAGGGAATCAGAGGTGCAGGTGGAAGGTAACTTTAAATTTTTTGTTGTCATTATTTCAGAGGATTAGCCCTGGGTCCAGCACACAAGGAGTGACCCCGCATCATCCAGGTGATGCTCTCTTATTCTTGCTGCCACCATCAGGAAGAGGTTTCAGAAGCCACACCTCCAGGTTCAGGAACAGTTAATATCCCATCAGCGATCAGGCTCCTGAACTAGAGAGGATAACTTCACCCCTCCCATCACTGAACTTTTCCCACAACCTATGGACTCACTTTCAAGGATTCCTCAGCTCATCTTCTTGATATTTATTGGCACTTCTTATATTTGTATTTGCATTTTGTTGTCTTTTG
Organism: Mobula birostris; assembly: GCF_030028105.1. NCBI lineage: Eukaryota > Metazoa > Chordata > Chondrichthyes > Myliobatiformes > Myliobatidae > Mobula > Mobula birostris. Next base: position 32,786,908 of record NC_092388.1, read on the forward strand.
CACATCAGTTGTTTGTATTGTTATGTGTAATTTTTCATTGCATCTATTTGTGTTTATTTACATTTATTGTGAATGCCTGCAAGAAAATGAATCTCGGGTTTCTATGTGGTGACATGTATGTACTTCATTAATAAACTTACTTACTTTGAACTTCGATATTTGGTCTGTTGGAGTCTGTTCTATTTATAAAATAGTTTTTCTGCATTATAACCAGAACAAACTCCAATGGCCCAATACAATGACTGCATTACCAAGCTGGTGATCTGAATATCATCAGTGTTGTTTTGTTCTTTCCTTGCATAGCACATTAGATTCTAGTTAGCCAAAATAAGCCTATAGGACCCAGACATACAAGTTGTGTTTAAATTGAATCAGCTCTGAAAAAGAAAATTCCTGTTCTTGGATTGGCTGTGGGCTTCTATCTGAGCTGACCTCTATGGAAAATGGGATCACATTCATCGGCTGTAAGTTGTTCCATTGGATCCAGAATGACTTTGTCAGGCATGGAGAAGTCTTTCTTCCAACTGACAATATACAAGATATTTCAATAGATTCTTCAGTGTATTCTCCATAAGGTGACATTCATGCCAGAGCACTGGTGGGACTAAGTGTGTTGTGGACACAAATGATCAAGATAATATTTACAGTAATTATTCTCTTGTAATCTCCCTAAAGAAATTTCAATACAGTTGATGTACACCCAGAGGCTACTTTGTCAGGTACACTGGATTAATGCAAAAATCTAATCAATGAATCATGGCAAAAAGAATTCAGGCATGGTCAAGAGGTTCAGTTATAAGAATGGGGATGAATGGTGACTTTGACATTGGAATGACTGTTGGTTGCAGACAGCATGGTTTGAGTATCTGAGCAACTACAGATCTCTTGGGGTTTTCATGAACAACAGTCCCTGCAGTGTACAGAGAATGGGACAAATTTTGTTTTAAAATCCAGTGAGTAATAGTTCTGTGGCCAAAATCCCTGTCTTAATGAGAGAGATCAGAGGAAAATGACCAAACTGAAAAGTGACAGTAAGTCAAATAACCATATATTAAAACAGTGGTGTGCAGAATAACATTTCTGAATGCACAAGGCATTGAACCTTGAAGTGGATGGCCTGGAGCAGTAGAAGACTGTTAGCATACAATTATCAGCCACTTTATTAGGCAATGGAGGGACCTAATGAATTGGTTACTGAGTGTATAATTTTTCCCTAATTCAGCACGCTAGCGACGCTGGGCCAGTAGATTTCCTGGACTACTATACTGTACATTATTCCTATTAATACTTAAAGACACTTAAAGGTTTGATGTTGGTGAGTTGAAGAGAGTGTGACAAAGATCACCTGGTGAATGAGATGCTAGAATATTGGGCGTTCTGACAATGAAATATCAGAGTTTTACTCTATTGTGATTAAAAGTGTTGTTTCTGGTTAGGGTTTTTGTATGGTCTTGGGAAGAGCATGCAGACTTGCTCCATCTCTAACTGTGTCACCTCTTGTCCCGATTTTTGAACAGGAATATATGAAAAAGTGAGTGACTTATGTGTTACTTTGATTTCCAACATCTGCAGATTTTATCTCGTTTGAGATGAAAGAGTGATGAATTTTTCAAAATGTACGATCTTTGTATCAGGTGAAAGACTTTTTGCAATAACAGATCTTGGGGAAACAAAGCAGACTGCAGAAAGTAACATTCTATTTTTCTGTTTCTGTGTAGTTTACACATTTACTTGCCAATTTTCATTCAAGTAAGATCCAAGATGTGTTGGCTTCAGATTCTGTTAATAGTGACACCAAACTAGTGTTGGTGAATGCCATCTACCTCAAAGGAAGTTGGGCTGAAAAGTTCGATGTACAATGCACACAGGAAATGCCATTCAGACCGAATAAGGTAAATATGTTTACCTGTTATAAGTCAGAACATGCTGCATTTGGTTTATTCAATAGTACCATTTACTATCAGAAATGTATGCAATATACATTCTGAAATTATTGTTTTTGGTTGACAGCCACAAAAACAGAAGAGTGCCCCTAAGAATGAGTGACAGTTAAAACGTTAGAACCCGAAAGCCGCCCACTCCCCCTTCCACACATAAGCAGCTACAATGCAACGACCCACCCTATTCAAGTCTGCCAAAAGCATCAGCAGCCTCACTCACCAAACAGGTAATAGCAAAACTCTCAATAAAGACCATGATATGCAGTTCAGCAAAAACTAATTTTTTTTACTTGTCACTCAGACCTGCTACGGGCGAAAAGGTGATGCCCCTTTCGCAGCGAGAGGGGAGACATAACAAAACAGCTCACTGATTTACGGTATTAAAAGCCTGTTGCGCAGCGTTTTTCCGTGAATTCTCCGACTGGAGAATTGGCAACAAACTCTTACCCACCAATGAGAGAGAGAGCGCGATTTGCCGAGTACAGAGACTCCGACAGCCGATCCGCTGTTTCCGATGTACCGATCTCCCTCCCGACTCTTCAGTCGGCGGCGCCAGCTGAGAATAGGGAAGCCAAACGTCCGGCTTTTAAACCCTGTCCTCCGTTCAGCGCCACCTCCAGCCGGTCCTCCTTTTTTGGGTCTGACTAAAAAACTTATATAAATTACCTCAGATATACTTAAAACAGTGGGAACTGAAAGCTATAACAACCGTTAACGTATTTTTATTATATGTAGTTGCCGTTGTCCACACCGCTGATGAACCAGTGTACGAGTCGCGTCATCACGTCCGAAAGGGTCAGACGCCCAAGGCCGCCGTCACAGTGGAGAGTGGTTGAGCTTTTTGTTCTTGTTTTAAGCCCCTAAAGAAATGCCGAAAAATATATTTAACCATGAATCGGCCGAAGAATTTGGATCTATTGCTAAAAGCAGAAAAGACGTCTTTCATTTTTTTGTACACTCTGCCGTTGTGATGTGGCGATTGGCAGTAAGGGAAAAAGTACAGTTGAACGACACGCTACCACAGATAAACATAAAGTTAACACTCGTACTGCTGGTACGTCATCATTGTTATCATTTTTCTCCCCAGCTCGATCAACTCAAGACGACAAAATCTTGGCTGCAGAACTGTGTAAAGTGTATCATGCTGTGAAGCTCCATCAGTCATACAGAAGTGTTGATTGTGGAGTAAAAGTTGACAATACAGTGACTCATTGATAGTGAAAGGTGTAACGTGGGAAAACTAAAGCAAAAGCTCTGTGTGAAAATATTCTAGCGCCGTATTCTGTACAAATGTCATAAGGTGGTGGCTGGGAATGACCCAAGTGCTAGACACAGACACTGAAGTACTAGGGACAGGACTAGGATACAGGGTGAGGACTAGGATACAGGGTGAGGGCTAGGACATGGACACGAAAACCGGGAACCCGGAACAGGACAGGACAAGAGAGCTAGGAGCCCGGGCTTGAACTCCGAGCCAGAGACTGGACAAGGACCCAGAACCTGAGTCTTGCCTCGGGCTTGGACCCCAGAACTAGGCAAGGACGTGACTTGGCTGGCTGGCAGGCAGGGCAAGGCTGGACACCAGAGACCTGAGGCGAGGCTAGAGACCAGAGACTTGAGACTAGAGACCTGAGGCAAGGCTTGAGGCTTGGGGTCTTGAAGCTCCTCCTGGGCAGGGCGCGGATCTCCACCCGATGGAGGCAAGGGACAGGAAGGGACAAAACCAACTGCAGGGTAACAGCAATATGGCCTGGTTTACCCGACGGAGGCAAGGGACAGAACCAACCACAGGGTAATGGCAAGATGGCCTGACTTACCTGGCGGAGGCAAGGGACAGGAAGGGAGCTAGGTACGGGGTGGCTCCAAGACAAGACTTCAGGCGAGGCGAGAAATACCAGCAAGAAAAGGCAAGGCTTCAGGCAATGCAAGGCGAGACAAGAACTTCAGGTGAGGAAGCAGAAGGCAAGGGAAGGGATACAAGGAGTAAGGACAAGAACAATCCAGCAGCCACGCCCTGTCTGTCTGTATCTTGTTTTACGGCGGTTGGCATCCAGCTTAATGGTGCATTACTGCCACCCTCTGCTCCAGAATGTGCACTAGACATACATTCTAAATCCACACACAATATATATATACACATACATACACACACACGTACATATACATATATATATATATACACACAAACCTACACTTCACCCTCCCATCTTTGACCATCCTAGTATCCTATTCCTGCTTATTCGTCATATTGTATAAAAAGCCCCTGTACCCCTTAAAAATGCTAAAAATACCCGGACTTGTGCTCTCTCACCCATGCCCAGCAACCCTTTTCATGTGAATTCCTGCATCCCCAACTCCCTTAATTTATTTCTCATCATCTCTCTCTGTATCCCATACTTCCTGCAACTCAGAACTACATGTTCTACTGACCCCTCTTCCTGACATTCCTCACAATCCTGTCTGGTGTTTCCCTATCATTTTCAATATTTTGCTTAATGCACAATGCCTTAACCTAGTCCACACAATTTCCTCTCTTCTGTTTCCATTACCTACCCTAGTAACTGCAACACTCTTTTGTATTTGATATAAATGCCTCCCTTTCCCCTCCCTGTCCCATCTTTCTTGCCACATTCGGTTGACTTTTTCCCAGATTACACACTTAACCTCTGCTTTACTGATACTAATGTGCGTTTCCACATTTTCTTTCTTTAACACCCTCTTTGCCAACTCATCCACCCTCTCATTCCTCTTCACCCTTACATGTGCTGGAACCCATAGAAATTTTACCTGACCTCCCTGATTTGCAATTCTTGTAACTAACTGAAGGACTTCATAAAGTACATCTTGCCGACTGTTTGTGTGAAAAGACCTTAAACTTGCTAGAACTGAGGATGAATCTGAACATATCAATGCTTTGGCTTGTCTGGCTTTCTGTACCCATTGCAACGCAACCAACACTGCCAGCATCTCCACTGTAAACACCCCTAACTTATTAGATGTTCTTCTGCTGATTCCAATTTCTTTTGCTGGTATTACCACCCCAAACCCTGTCACTCCTGTTTCAGGTTCCTTCCCACCATCCATATAAATGTGAGTATAGTCACTACATTTCCATCACACGACAGTTAAAGATATAAAACAGATTTTACCAAATCTGTTTTATATCTTTCTTTCCTTTTTACCTCTAACAAATGCCAGTCTATGTCCGGCCATCTGTTTTATATCTTTCTTTCCTTTTTACCTCTAACAAATGCCAGTCTATGTCCGGCCATACAAGCTTCCATGGAGCTACAACCGGATAAACTACTGAAGGACTTCTCCTCAGATCAAATACTTCACATTCTTTCGCAATATCATTCCCTACCCGACTAAAGGTATCCCTCTGAAACCTCCCATTTTCCCAGCACTCCTGCAACACTCCTTTAGTAGGGTGAGAATCATTGTGCCCCTGTAAGTTAGCCCAGTACTTTGCCATCAGTTGCATCCTTCTTAGTTCCAAAGGCATTATTCCCATTTTTACCTGTAGGGCTGACACTGGTGATGTTTTAAAAGCCCCACTGCACACTCTCAAGGCCTGAGCCTGAATCACATCCAGTTTCCTTATAAGAGACCTAGCTGCTGATCCATATACTATATTTCCATAATCCAATACAGATCTCACTAAAGCCACATACATTCTCTTCAAAGCTGAACAACTTGCTCCCCATTCCCTACCAGTCAAACATCTCATCACATTTATTACTTTTTTACATTTCTCCTCAACTTTCCTGATATGGTCTGCCCATGTTAATCGTGAATCAAATATAACTCCCAGAAATTTAAATGATGCAACCCTTTCTAATTCAACCCCATACATTCTTAACTTCTTCCCTACCTCAACCCTTTTCCTGGTAAAAAATACAGTTTGAGTTTTATCTACTGAAAATCTACATCCCCAATCATAACCCCACTCCACCACTTCATCAATTGCTTCTTGTAGTTTCCTGATTATATGGTCCATGTTCCTGCCTCTTTTCCACAAGGCCCCATCATCCGCAAACAGTGACCTACCTATATCCACTGGTACCTTTGTGAAGACATCATTGATCATAATGATGAAAAGTAACGGGCTAATCACACTACCTTGAGGTGTGCCATTTTCCACTATGTACTGTTTTGATAATTCTGAACCAATCCGAACTTGAATTTTTCTACCAAGCAAAAAATCTTTAATCCAATTAAAAACTCTCCCACCAACCCCCATCTTGTGCAGTTTAATTAATAATCCTTCCTTCTACATCATATCATAGGCTTTTTCAATGTCAAAGAACACTGCCACTACTGACTCTGTATTTGCCTGGGCCTTCCTTATTTCAGTCTCTAACATAATCACTGAGTCCATGGAATTCCTTCCCTTTCTAAAACCACTCTGATAACTTGCCAGCATTCCCCTTTTCTCAAGCTCATATGATAACCTTTCTGTTATCATCCTTTCCATCATCTTACATATACTCGATGTTAATGCAATTGGTCTGTAGCTAGTGGGTTTTGACAGATCCTTGCCAGGCTTCCTTATTGGAATTACTACTGCTTCTTTCCATGCACTTGGTAATCTTCCCTCCTCCCACACTCCGTTATAAAAATGCAGCAACTTCAAGAGCACTCCTTCTCCTAGATTTTTTAGCATCACAGAGCATATCAGATCTTTCCCTGGGGAGGTTGGTCTCGATCTCTTTATTGCTCTCACCATTTCTGCTAATGTAATTGGATCATCAATTATATCATCTGTTCCTTCCCTCCTGCTTAACACACCTGGGTGTTGGCTCATTATTCTTTCCCTTCTTCTTCTCCCTTCAGACAAATTTTCTGAACTGTGTATCAGTACAAATGACTTGGCCATGACCTCAGCCTTATCCCTACTGGAGACTGCAGTTTCTTCCTCAGATATCATTACTGGATATTCCCATTCCCTTCTATCTCCTCCCATCCTCTTAATCATTCCCCATATCTCTCCCACAGGTGTTGCTCTTCCTACCTTGTCACAAAAACTCCTCCAACTTGCCCTTTTAGCTTGACGTATAGTTCTTCTCACCACTGCCTGTGCTTTCTTATATTGAACCAAATGCTGCATATTATGGGTTCTTTTAACTAGCCTGAATGCTCTATTGCTGTTTTTTTTACAGCCTGACAACATTCCTCTGTCCACCATGGTACCAGTTTTCTATTCATCCTATTTTTACTCCTAGGTATAGATCCTTCTGCTGCCATGATAATTGCTGAAGTCACCTGACTGTTTAATTCATCTACATTTCCAGAAATATCAATCTTTGTCAACCCTTCTTCACTCAACTTCTGGAACTTACCCCAATCAGCTTTTTCAAACACCCACTTTGGGGTTCCGCCACCTGATCTTACTTCACCTCTTTCACCCACTAAACACAAAACTGGGTAGTGATTACTGCCTACTGTTGAAGCAGTCCAAACTCCCCAGTTACTAATGCCAGCCAAGGTATTAGACACTAACGTAATATCTAACACTGACTTAGTTCCTTTTGTTATATCTATCCTTGTGCCGCTACCATCATTCATACACACCAAATCCCTTTCTTCCATCAAATCTTCAATTATCTTTCCATTTGGATCTGTAATCTGATCCCCCCATATTGTGCTATGAGCATTGAAATCTGCACACCACACTACTTTATGTCTGTTTTGTCCTTGTATCTTTAATAGGCTGTCCAAATCCAACCTTTTAATGGATTGTAGTAGTTAATTATAACCACTCCCTCCCCTCTCTCCCACACTTCCACCACTATGTATTCCTGATCATCTCCTTTTTCCAGTACCCTATATGGTATACCTTGCTTGATTAACATAGCACAATCCCCTCCTCCCCCTAGATTTCTATCTTTCCTTATCATTGTATACCCATATACCACAAAGTCTAAAGTTGGTTTCAACCAAGTTTCCTGAATACACACTACATCCGGTTTTACAACCATTTCTTTAATAAAGTGCTTGAATTCCTGGCTATCGGCCAGTAAGCTCCTTGCATTCCATCGTAAAAGAATCACCATAATTAGTATTAACTAACACATGACACTTCCTGGCTTGACTGATTACTGAGGTTCTCCCTCACTTCCTCCCATGTCAGTTCTACTAACCCTAAATGGTTTACTGCTGCTTTTACCACCAGCTGAATTTTGTCACTTTGACTTTTCCTCAGCCGTACTATTAATCACTCCTGCAATGAATGTTACTAGAGCCTTTTTGTCTACATAAATCCTGTCATTTGTTCTTTGTTGCATCTCTCGTATCCCTATTGCTCCCCGTTCATTAGGAACATTATTCTGTTCTCTTGACATTCTTACAGCTTCTGCATAAGTGATCTTTCTTTTCACTCTTATTTCTTGAATTTTAGTCTCCCGTCTCACAACCTCACACCCACTATATGCAACATTATGAGCTCCTCCACAATTGCAGCATTTTGGTTGAACTCCTGTTCTGCACTTTCCATATTCATGATCACCCCCACATCTAGCACATCTCCTCTGCCTTTTACAGTTTTTAGCCACATGTCCAAACCTTTGACAATTATAGCACCTCAATGGCTTTAGCACATACACCCTTACTGGGTAACTCATGAAACCCAGGAACACCTTCCTTGGCACTCTTTCTTCTTCAAATTCAATCAATAATTATTCACTTTCCTTTTTCACTCCCTCCTTTATTGTTTTCAGTCTTTGAACATTCATTACTTTCCCTCCTTTGATATTCCTCTTTATCTCCTCCATATTTATACTCATTGGTATCCCCATGATCACTCCTTTACAACCACTGTTTTGTGCTCCCACCCTCCCAGTGTATTCCACCTTGCATTTTCCTATCTCTTTTAGCTTGAGTGCTTTCTCAAGTTGTTCCTCATTTGCACATCTTACCAATAAGTTGCCATCATTAAGGACTTTTGCAAATACTATTTCCCCTATCTTATTTGTCAGAGTTGTTGTTAGCACAAACAGGTTAATTTTCTTCATATGTCCCTGAGCCTTCTCATTAAACCTAATTATGACAACACCTCCTCTGAGCTTGTTCATCTTCCTCACTTTCAGAGCTTTCTCCACTATCATTTCTTATTCTTTTATTCCCTTTGTCTTGGTTTTTATTCATCCAACCCCTCACTACCTCCTCATTCCCTTTATTTCTCCCTTCACAATAATCCACCTCTCCCCAGCTGCCTACCTCTGGTCCCAAGTCTCTATCCCTCTCCTTCTCCACTTTCTTTCCCTCAACCCCACCTCTTATCTTGTCCACCATTACCGGACCCACACGAGCCCCTCCCAGCAATTTCCATTCCTTCCCCACTCTCTTTCCCTCAACAGGTTCCAAAACACACTCACGCATCAAGCAAAACACAGCCAGCTTCCAGTCGAGCCAACTCAGCCACTCCCCAAACTGAGCCCGTCTCCTGCCCAGCCACGCCCTGATCTCTGGAAGTACTTATGCAGCCAGCCCCAACAAGGATCAGCTGCCTCAATTAGTGCTCAACAGGAACAGAAACAGGGTAGACAGGAAAATTTGGAGCAAGGGTCGATGGACCGGACCGTGAACCGGAATGCAGACTTCATGGACCGGACCACGGGAGCCTCCTGGTGACCAAACAGGTTATCCAGACTATGGGTGGGTGGGAGGGTATTTACAGAAGGGAACCCCAGGTGGCAAGAGGAAAACGACAGTGTCTGTGTCGCTGAGTTCATAGTTGGCTGGATTATTCTGTCATAAGGTGGGGGCTGGGAACAGACCCAAGTGCTAGACAAAGACCCTGAAGTACTAGGGACAGGACTAGGATACAGGGTGAGTGCTAGGACATGGACATGAAAACCGGGAACCCAGAACAGGACTGGACAAAAGAGCTAGGAGCCCGGGCTTGGACTCCGAGCCAGAGACTAGACAAGGACCCAGAACCTGTGTCTCGCCTCTGTCTCAGACCCCAGAACTAGGCAAAGATGGAAATTGGCTGGCAGGCAGGGCGAAGCTGGAGACCAGGGACTTGAGGAGAGGCTGGAGGCTTGGGGTCTTGAATCTCCTCCTGGGCAGGGCACGGTACTCCACCTGACAGAGGGAAGGGACAGGAAGGAACAGAGCCAACCGCAGGGTAACAGCAAGACAGCCTGACTTACCCGGCAGAGGCAAGGGACAGGAAGGGAGCTAGGTACAGGGTGGCTCCAAGACAAGACTTCAGGCGAGGCGAGAAATACCAGCAAGACAAGGCAAGGCTTCAGGCAATGCAAGGCAAGAACTTCAGGCAAGGAAACAGAAGGCAGGGGAAGGGATACAAGAAGTAAGGACAAGAACAATCCAGCAGCCACACCCTGGTCTCTGGAGGTATTTATGCAGCCAGCCCCAACGAGGATCAGCTGCCTCAATTAGTGCTCAACAGGAACAGAAACAGGGTAGACAGGAAAACCTGGAGCAAGGGTTGATGGACCGGACCATGAACCGGAATGCGGACTTCACGGACAGGACCATGACAACAAAAGCAAGTGGAGTATATCAAAGGCTTGCCCTTTTCAGTAGCAATTAATGATTCAAACAAAGGTGCAACAAAGTGTTTCCAAATACTTCTGAGATACTTTCATTTTGAGAAGGGAGTGCAACATGTGTTACTTGACTTACAGCGGTAACAATAAATCATCAGGACATAACAAATCAACTACTGGTTAAACTAGAGACATCAGGTCTGGATCTGAATAAAGTGTCTGCATACACTGCTGACAATGCAAGTGTAAACCATGGAAAACACAACGGTACTTATCAAAAACTGAAAATAGCTCAAAAGAACATTATTGCTACAAATTGTCTGGCCCATATTTTGTACAATGCAACAAGATTTGCTACAGGGAAACTGGAAATTGATGTTGAAAATATTGTGCTCAAAGTGTACAACCATTTCTGCATCTCAGCTAAAAACAGCACAGTCAAAGGAATTCTGTGAATTCGTGGATGTTGATAATCGTAATCTGTTACGGCATGTTGTGACTAGATGGTTCTCTCTCTTGCCATCTATTGATAGAATATTTAAGTGCTGGGAAGTTCTAAGAAGTTATTTTCAGAGTCTAGGTGAGAAGGAATGCCCCAAGGTACTGTGGAAGTGCTTTGGAGATGAAGGAAATGCCTGTGAATCATTCGAGATCTATTTCTTCTTCCTCAGTCACACTCTTAAATTGTTCTCAGACACTATTGAAGCACTAGAAGCCAAGCCATTCAGCATAATTTCAGTATTTAAGGTAATGGCTGAACTAAAAAGCAAACTTGACAGAAGAGTAGAGGACTGTTTTTTTTTTTGGCTTTGCAGTGAACACCAAGCTTAGCCAGCTTACCCCTGATGTGTCTGAGAAATGCGAAGCAGACTTCATTGTTTTCTATGAAAGAGTCATAAAGTACTTAAGTGACAGGTATGACTTCTCTGAAAACAGCTTTCATAACAAAGTGTCAAAATTGAGCCTCGGGATTAATAAAGTATATCTATCTATCTATCTATCTAACAAGTGCCATACCTTTTGGAGAATTCTGTGATGCAGTCAAGGCCTGTAACCTTCAAGATATTGATATGAATGAATTATATGAAGAGTATGGGATTGTGGAGGCAATTATCAATACTCCTGAGAAGGTAGATAGCCATAGTGAAGAACATTATAGAACATAGAACATAGAATAGTACAGCACAGTACAGGCCCTTCGGCCCACAATGTTGTGCTGACCCTCAAACCCTGCCTCCCATATAAGCTCCCACCTTAGATTCCTCCATATACCTGTCTAGTAGTCTCTTAAACTTCACTAGTGTGTCTGCCTCCACCACTGACTCAGGCAGTGCATTCCACGAACCAACCACTCTCTGAGTAAAAAACCTTCCTCTAATATCCCCCTTGAACTTCCCACCCCTTACCTTAAAGCCATGTCCTCTTACATTGAGCAGTGGTGCCCTGGGGAAGAGGCGTTGGCTATCCACTCTATCTATTCCTCTTATTATCTTGTACACCTCTATCATGTCTCCTCTCATCCTCCTTCTCTCCAAAGAGTAAAGCCCTAGCTCCCTTAATCTCTGATCATAATGCATACTTTCTAAACCAGGCAGCATCCTGGTAAATCTCCTCTGTACCCTTTCCAATGCTTCCACATCCTTCCTATAGTGAGGTGACCAGAACTGGACACAATACTCCAAGTGTGGCCTAACCAGAGTTTTATAGAGCTACATCATTACATTGCGACTCTTAAACTCTATCCCTCGACTTAAGAAAGCTAACACCCCATAAGCTTTCTTAACTACCCTATCCACCTGTGAGGCAACTTTCAGGGATCTGTGGACATGTACCCCGAGATCCCTCTGCTCCTCCACACTACCAAGTATCCTGCCACTTACTTTGTACTCTGCCTTGGAGCTCGTCATTCCAAAGTGTACCACCTCACACTTCTCCGGGTTGAACTCCATCTGCCACTTCTCAGCCCACTTCTGCATCCTATCAATGTCTCTCTGCAATCTTTGACAATCCTCTACACTATCTACAACACCACCAACCTTTGTGTCGTCTGCAAACTTGCCAACCCACCCTTCTACCCCCACATCCAGGTCGTTAATAAAAATCATGAAAAGTAGAGGTCCCAGAACAGATCCTTGTGGGACACCACTAGTCACAATCCTCCAATCTGAATGTACTCCCTCCATCACCACCCTGTGCCTTCTGCAGGCAAGCCAATTCTGAATCCACCTGGCCAAACTTCCCTGGATCCCATGCCTTCTAACTTTCTGAATAAGCCTTCCATGTGGAACCTTGTCAAATGCCTTACTAAAATCCATATAGATCACATCCACTGCACTACCCTCATCTATATGCCTGGTCACCTCCTCAAAGAACTCTATCAGGCTTGTTAGACATGATCTGCCCTTCACAAAGCCATGCTGACTGTCCCTGATCAGGCCATGATTCTCTAAATGCCTATAGATCCTATCACTAAGAATCTTTTCCAACAGCTTTCCCACCACAGACGTAAGGCTCACTGGTCTATAATTACCCGGACTATCCCTACTACCTTTTTTGAACAAGGGAACAACATTCACCTCCCTCCAATCCTCCGGTACCATTCCTGTGGACAACGAGGACATAAAGATCCTAGCCAGAGGCTCAGCAATCTCTTCTCTCGCCTCGTGGAGCAGCCTGGGGAATATTCCGTCAGGCCCCGGGGACTTATCTGTCCTAATGTATTTTAACAACTCCAACACCTCCTCTCCCTTAATATCAGCATGCTCCAGAACATCAACCTCACTCATATTGTCCTCACCATCATCAAGTTCTCTCTCATTGGTGAATACCAAAGAGAAGTATTCATTGAGGACCTCGCTCACTTCCACAGCCTCCAGGCACATCTTCCCACCTTTATCTCTAATCGGTCCTACCTTCACTGCTGTCATCCTTTTTTTCTTCACATAATTGAAGAATGCCCTGGGGTTTTCCTTTACCCTACTCGCCAAGGTCTTCTCATGCCCCCTTCTTGCTCTTCTCAGCCCCTTCTTAAGCTCCTTTCTTGCTTCCCTATAGTCCTCAATAGACCCAGCTGATCCTTGCTTCCTAAACCTCATGTATGCTGCCTTCTTCCTCCTGACTAGGTTTTCCACCTCACTTGTCACCCATGGTTCCTTCACCCTACCATTCTTTATCTTCCTCACCGGGACAAATTTATCCCTTACATCCCGCAAGAGATCTCTAAACATCGAACACATGTCCATAGTACATTTCCCTGCAAAAACATCATCCCAATTCACACCCACAAGTTCTAGCCTTATAGCCTCATAATTTGCCTTTCCCCAATTAAAAATTTTCCTGTCCTCTTTGATTCTATCCTTTTCCATGATAATTATAAAGGCCAGGGAGCGGTGGTCACTGTCCCCCAGATGCTCACCCACTGAGAGATCTGTGACCTGACCCGGTTCATTACCTAGTACTAGATCTAGTATGGCATTCCCCCTGGTCGGCCTGTCCACATACTGTGACAGGAATCCATCCTGGACACACTTAACAAATTCTGCCCCATCTAAACCCTTGGAACTAATCAGGTGCCAATCAATATTAGGGAAGTTAAAGTCACCCATGATAACAACCCTGTTATTTTTGCACCTTTCCAAAATCTGCCTCCCAATCTGCTCCTCTGTATCTCTGCTGCTACCAGGAGGCCTATAGAATACCCCCAGTAGAGTAACTGCTCCCTTTCTGTTCCTGACTTCCACCCATATTGACTCAAAAGAGGATCCTGCTACATTACCCATCCTTTCTGTAGCTGTAATAGTATCCCTGACCAGTAACGCCACCCCTCCTCCCCTTTTTCCGCCCTCTCTATCCCTTTTAAAGCACTGAAATCCAGGAATATTGAGAATCCATTCCTGCCCTTGTGCCAGCCAAGTCTCTGTAATGGCCACTACATCATAATTCCATGTATGTATCCAAGCTCTCAGTTCATCACCTTTGTTCCTGATGCTTCTTGCATTGAGGTACACACATTTCAGCCCTTCTACCTTACTGTCTTTACACCATTTATTCTGCTTCTCTTTCCTCAAAGCCGCTCTGTATGTTAGATCTGGCTTTACTCCATGCACTTCTTTCACTGCTCTATCGCTCTGGGTCCCATCCCCCTCGCAAATTAGTTTAAAACCTCCCGAACCATGCTAGCAAACCTACCTGCAAGGATATTGCTCCCCCTCGAGTTCAGGTGCAACCCATCCAATCTGTACAGGTCCCATCTTCCCCAGAAGAGATCCCAATGATCTAAAAATCTAAAACCCTGCTCCCTGCACCAACTCCTCAGGCACGCATTCAACTGCCATCTCCTCCAATTCTTACCATCTCTGTCACGTAGCACTGGCAGCAATTCTGAGAATGTCACCCTTGAGGTCCTGTTCTTCAGCCTTCTGCCTAATTCCTGAAACTCACACTTCAGGACCTCATCTCTCTTCCTGCCTATGTCGTTGGTCCCAACATGTATCACGACTTCTGGTTGCTTTCCCTCTCGTACCAGGATGTCGTGCACTCGGTCAGAGACATCCCGGACCCTGGCTCCTGGGAGGCAACAAACCATGCGGGTGTCCTTCTCCCGTCCACAAAATCTCCTGTCTGCTCCCCTGACTATAGAGTCTCCAATGACAACAGCTCTCCTCTTCTCCGTCCCACCCTTTGGCACCACAGGGTCAGATTCAGTGCCGGAGGCCCTGCCACCATGGCTCACACCTGGTCGGTCGTCCCTGCCAACAGTATCCAGGATGGTAAACATTATTCAGGGGAATGGCTACAGGGGTGCTCTGCACTACCTGTCTGCTCACCTTCACTTTCCCCCCTCTGACTGTCACCCAATGACCTGCTTCCGACAGCCTAGGTGTGACTACCTCCCTGTAGCTCTCATCTATGACTGCCTCATTCTCCCTTACGAAGGTTGAAGGTCATCCAGCTGCTGCTCCAGATTCCTTACACGGTCTTCCAGATCGCCCAGCCGTATGCACTTCTGGCAAATGTGACTCTGCGGGAGAGGGGCGTTCCCCTAAGACTGCCACATCTCACATGACAGGCACATCACCGTCTCAGGGGACATTGTAAAAACTAACTGTGAGCTAGCTTGTCCTCTCAAGCTGTTCAATAAATTTGAGGTCTCTTTTAAAAACCTGAAGAAGGTGAGTGCTTATATCTTGTCTATTCCATGCAGCAATGCTCACACAGAATGAGTTTTTCAATGATGACCTCAGCTTGGAGAAGCGAGAGAAACAATCTCAATATATAAGTTTGCTGATGACACAACAACTGTAGGCCATATCTCAGGTAATGATGAGTTTGAGTACGGAGAGGAAGTTAAGAACCTGGAGGCATGGTGCGAAGACAATAACCTATCCCTCAACGTCAGCAAGGCGAAGGAATTGGTTGTTGACTTCAGAAGGAGTAGCGGACCGCACGATCCAATTTACATCGGTGGTGCGCAAGTCAAACAGGTCAAAGGCTTTAAGTTCCTCAGGGTCAATATCACAAATGACCTGACTTGGTCCAACCAAGTAGAGTTCACTGCCAAGAAGGCCCACCAGCGCCTTTACTTGCTGAGAAAACTAAAGAAATTTGGCATGTCCCCTAAAACCCTCACTAATTTTTATAGATGCACAGTAGAAAGCATTCTTCTAGGGTGCATCACAACCTGGTATGGAAGTTGTCCTGTCCAAGACTGAAAGAAGCTGCAGAAGATTGTGAACATGGTGCAGCACATCACACAAACCAATCTTCTGTCCGTGGACTCACTTTACACCGCACACTGTCGGAGCAGTGCTGCCGGGATAATCAAAGACACGACCCACCCAGCCAACACACTTTTCGTCCCTCTTCCCTCCGGGAGAAAGTTCAGGAGCTTGAAGACTCCTACAGCCAGATTTGGGAACAGCTTCTTTCCAACTGTGATAAGACTGCTGAACGGATCCTGACCCGGATCTGGGCCGTACCCTCCAAATATCCGGACCTGCCTCTCATTTTTTTTTGCACTACCTTGCTTCCCATTTTTCTATTTATGATTTATAATTTAAAATTTTAATATTTACTAATTTTAACTATTTTAAATATTTTTAATATTTAATATCTGTAATCCCAGGAGTGTGAAGTGCAGAATCAAATTTCACTGTGATGATTGTGCGTTCTAGTACCAATTGTTTGGTGACAATAAAGTATAAAGTATAAAGTGGACTCAGTCAAAGCAGAGCTCCAAATATGTAACAACTTCTCAGAACAGTGCCCAGCCATGTACAAAAATACACCTGGCCAACAGAAAACTCTTGGAGATAGCAAGTAAAGGGTAGAAATACAAAAAAACAGACATCCATACCTGGCAGTCCATGGTAGGCCTAAGAAGGCTACTTCCTTTAGTTTGTGAACTAAGTTAATTTGGTTAGCATTTCTGCTTCAGCAGGAGTAAAAATGAATATTCTCTCTCTCTTTTCTCAGTTCTTTATTTATACTGTATGAATACATGTATGTAATACGCAGAATGATGAATCATTGAATAGGAAAAAGGGCTCTGGCAGAAAATCACTAATTAATGTTGAAATAGCTAGATTTTTGCTGGATTTATAGAGGCAAATAAGTATCATGTTAGAATTTTTATTTAATAAAATAACTAAAGTGATCATCCGTTTGCATTTGTAGTTTTTGCAATATGGTATAAATTTTATTAAAAAAATAAATTTTTTTGAAGCGCACTGTATATTGGTAAGCTATGACCATGTATGAAATGTCCTCCTTTTTGGAAATTTGGAGATGGCCACCCTAGCTGAGAATCAGTGCATCCACAGAACCCTGAAGGTGTGCTCGTCTTCCAGGTTGCGTCCTTGGGTTTTTGAAGAACCAAAGACTGAGTGTAACTCCAGGTCAGAGTCTTCAACAAAACCCCATCCAACCTGAACAGGAAAAAAAGAGACGTCAAAAATAGATATTAAACTATTTTCATAGATGAACTCAAAGGAGTCACTATTGAGCAGAATGTATAGAAGGAATTGCTGTTGTGCACTAGTTCACACAAATGGCAGTGCGAGGATAACTAGATATTTCTTAATAGTTATGAATGAAGAAAAAACACTGGCCAAGAAGCAAGGAAATCTCCCTGCTGCTCTTTATTATTGGTGCTGAGGGAACTTTTTCATCCACATGGGAACAGGCAGGCATTTGGTTCAATATCCCATCCAAACTGCAGCAGTTGTAACACAGGTGCAATGTCAGTTGTGCACTAGAGTTTGATCCTTTTAAGATCATGACATCATCTGTCAGGAAATGTATAGAAGGCTTGGCCCAAATGCAGAGCAGTGGAGATGATTTAGCAGTCAGTGATAAGTATAATAATGAATTGCAAGGAACACAAAACAGGAGAGAAAGGACATTAAACATGACAAGGTAACTGAAGGCTAGGAGGAACTGCATTGAGGTTGGCTGGGAGAACTAGTTTTAAATGGGCTGTATAGGATGAGTTAGAAATAGGTGACAGGTAGCTCCTATTAGCTGGATGGAGACTGTAAGGAACCTGCATGTGCAGACATGATGGTCATGCTATCCTTACATATCTTTTCCAAAACCAAATGAACTGAATTTTGATTTTGTTTTTTTAGAATGAAAGCAAACCAGTGCAAATGATGCACAAGAGGGATAAGTTTCTGTTCCGTCACGTCCCTGAAGTCAATATCAAAGTTCTTGAACTTCCATATGTTGAGAAAGATGTGAGTATGATCATCTTGTTGCCTGATGATATCGTGGATGATTGAAAAGTCTTAAAAAGGTAAAACTTTTTCATAATTGCACATGATTATGTTTTATGATTACAAACTACTGACTTTGAGTTGCATGATGTCAACTATGAATTTGCAACAAATTCCCAGATTCATTTTGGGATCTGAATATTCCTGACAATGCATTTATTGTCCATCTCTAACTGCCCTTGAAAATTTCTGTGATCTATCCAATTTGCTCCACATGATCACCATATCTTGTCTCTTGCAATGTACATTCTCTCCGTTACATCCAAGATCCATCTGATATCGTAGGTTAACATGGAAACTTCTTTCCAAGTTTCTGGTTTCACACACCACTAGTTGCCCAATGAAAATTTCTCTGCTCATCCATTCCATTCCTCATGAGATTGAAACTGGGCAAAATAATCACTGGTCCAGATCTCCCATCCACTGCCACCAACTTCTAGTTTCTATCTCCAACCCAAGATCCACAAACCTGATTGACTGGGTAGGACTATTGTTTCAGCCTGCTCCTGTCACATTGAACGTGTCCTCATACCTCATCTCTTGGTTCAGGCCCTTCCTATGATACTTCACATGCTCTCTATATCCTTCGATTCCTTGGCACCAATTGCCTCATTTTTATCATGGATGTCCAGTCCTTATCTATTTCTACACCCCATAAAGAAGGCCTTAAAGCTCTCTGCCTCTTACTTGGCAACAGACCCAACCATTTCCCTCCAGCATCACACTCTTCCATCTGGCAGAACTGGTCCTCACCCCCAACAATTTATTTCGGTTCCTCCCACTTTCTCCAAGCTCAAGGTGTAGCCATGGGTACCCACATGGTCCCGAGCTATGCCGGCCTTTTCTTTGACTACATGGAACTGTCCATTTTCTAAGTCTTGCCCAGTAATGCTCTCCAATGCTTACAACGGTGCATTGACAACTGCATTGGTACCGTTTCCTGCACCCATGCTGAGAACATCAATTTCATCAACTTGGTCTCCAACTTCCACCTTGCCCTTAAGTTAGTTGGCCCATTTCTAATAACCATATAATCATATAACAATTACAGCACGGAAACAGGCCATCTTGGCCTTCTAGTCCATGCAGAACTCTTTCTCTCACCTAGTCCCACCAACCTGCACTCAGCCCATAACCCTCCATTCCTTTCCTGTCCATATACCACCCTCAGGAGCCTCCGCATCCAACACATCATCTCCTCAACTTCCGTCATCTCCGTGATTCCATTGTCCATTCATCCCTCCCCACTAATCTCCCTCCTGGCACCTATCCCTGCAAGCAGGGGAGCTGCACATGGCCATTCACTGTCTTCCTCACCTCCATTCAGGGTCCCAAACAGTCCTTCCAGATGAGGCAACACTTCATCTGTAAAACTGTCAACTACTGTATCTGTTGCTCCTGTCGTGGTCTCTTCAACATCTGTGAGACTCGCTGTGGATTGGGGGTCATGCACCTAGGCTCCATCGGCAATAAATGTATTTACCCAATGGCCAACCATTTTAATTCCTATCCTTATTCCTGTTCCAATGTGTTGGTCCATGGCGGCCTCTTCTGCCATGATGAGGTCACTCTCAGGTTAGAGGAGCAATAATTCATATTCTATCTAGGTAGCCTCCAATCTGATGACTTGAACATTAATTTTTCCAACATCCAGTCAGTCTTTACCCTCCACAGACCATCTTCTTCAATTCCCCATGCTGGCCTCTTGCTTGCCTATCACCTCAAACTGGGTCTCCTCCTTCTCTTATGCTCCACTCTCCTCTCTGATCATATTCCTTCTTCTCCAGCCCTTTGACTTTTCCATCTGTCACCTCCCACTTTCTTACCTCACACCCCGTAACAACCTTCCTGGCTTCACCTATCATATCCTCCATCCTCTTCACCCCCCCACCCCCTCATCTTATTCTGGCATCTTACCCCCTATTTTCCAGTCCTGATGAAGGGTCTTGACCTGAAACGTCAACTGTTTACTAATTTCCTTAGATGCTGCCTAACCTGCTGAGTTCCTCCAGCATTTTGTGTGTTTTTGCTCTGGAGTTCCAGCATTGCAGAATCTCTTGAGCAGTGTATTCAATATTGCAGTAATATTTGAATAATATTGTAATTAAATTGTTTGATTTATCATTTTGTTTATATAATTAATTGTGGGTTTTATATATATGAAGTATGTGATTGTGAAGTACGTTATTATGCCGGCATATCATAAGAGAGTACCGTTGAGATTTACAAAGTAAAATCTAACAAGAGACAAGCAACATGGCTTACGCTAAAAGTGACAGCAAATTAATTTAAGTGGAATTATACACAGGCTTGGCTGTTTCAGTCATTACACCAAATGAGTTTCCATAGCATTTCAAAGTTACTGAAGCCTGCAGATATCCAACTAAGAACTTACACAGTGAAATGTTAATTCCTGTGGCGATGATATTCGTAACAGTGCAAAATAACAGCCAAAAAGCCACATTGGTCTTGTATGTGGTAAAAACAAGAGGGCCTTTATTGTGGAGCTGTGATTGGCTGAGGCAGCTGCAACTTGATTGGCGATCCATCCACCATCTGCATATTTGCATGTTGTATCCCCTGCAATAGAGACAACTGAAAGCAAATTAAGAAAGATACTTACTTGATGATGCCACAGCACTGTTCAATGATAGCATTGGGAAACTCAAAAATATCAAGGGTAAAATATCATTAAATGAAAATGCCACACCAACATTTTACAAAGCCCCTCTGATTCCTTATGCCATCTGTGATAAAGTAGCCAGTGAGCTAGATCGCATGGAGGCTGAGGGAATTCTTTCCAAGGTTGAGTGCAGCCCATGGGCAGTTCCAATGGTCTCAGTAGCCAAAAGGAATAGATCTGTGGTTATCTTAATGTTACCTTCATCCCAATACTGAAAGCAGATCAATACCCTCTGCTCAGGATAGAGAATACCTTTGCAAATCTCTCTGGAGAAAAGCACTTCAGCAAAGTGGACAGCTGAGGCCTAACTGCAGATAGCTATGGGAGAGAAGTCCAGAGTGTTTCTCACCATGAACACTCACAAAGAACTTTATCACTTTATTTTTGGAGGAACATCTGCAACTTTATTTTTTTATATTTCCTCCAACTTTATTTTTGGAGGAACATCTGCACCTACACTCTGGCAAAAGCTATGGACTGGGTGCTACAGAGCTGCCCAACAACTCCAAGTTATCTGGATGACATCATTGCTGCCAGTGAGGATGACAAGGAACATGTTCAAAATCTCAAGACAGTGTTAAAAAGATTGGAAGATTATGGGGTCAGAGCACAAGACGATGAGGCAAATTAATTAAACAAAATATCATTTTGATGATGCCATTAACACAGAAGGATTGCACAAGCATGCTGAGAAAACTCAAGCAGTGTTGGATGCCCCAGTGCTAAAATATGTACCACAGTTTCATTCCCTTCTAGGATATGTACATTACTGTTGGTATAGGTGCAATGATGTCACACGTTGTGAGTGATGGAAGTGAACACCCCATAGACTTTGCATCCCACTCCCTTTTTGCTGCAGAGAAAAATTGTGCAGAGGTTGACAGATCGGCCTTGAGACTGGATTGTGGTCTGAAACTTTTCAACAAATACTTGTATGGGAGTGTTTACCCTTCAACCACTAGAGTCCATTTTCAATCCACAAAGTGCTCCATTAACAGCAGCAACATGAATGCAGAGGTGGGCTCTGTTCCTTGGAGGACACAATTACAAGACCGAATTCAAGAGGACAACTAATCATAGTATTGTCCCGTTTACCCTGGAAAAGGAAATTCCTGAAAATTTTACATAAGAGGACATTCCGCTGTCATGGTCCAGTCCATGAGGTCCGTATTCCATCGACCCTTGCTCCAGGTTTTCCTATCTACCCTGTTTCTGTTCTTGTTGAGCTAATTGAGGCAGCTGGTGCTCGTTGGGGCTGGCTGCATAAATACCTTCAGAGACCCAGGCATAGCCGCTGGATTGTTCTTGTCCTTACTCCTGTATCCCTTGCCCGGCCTTCTGTTTCCTCACCTGAAGCCCTGCCCTGCCCTGCCCTGCCCTGCCCTGCCCTGCCCTGTCTTGCCGGTAACTCTCGCCTCTCCTGAAGTTCTTGTCTCGCCTTTCTTTGCCAGAAGCCTTGCCTTGTCTTGCCGGTAACTCTCGCCTCGTCTCGCCTGCAGTCTTGTCCTGGAGCCACCCTGTACCTAGCTCCCTTCCTGTCCCTTGTCTCCGCCCAGGTAAGCCAGGCCGTCTCGCCGTTACCTGTGGTTGGTTCTGTCCCTTGCCTCTGACGGGTGGTGATCCACACCCTGTCCGGGAGGCGCCTCACCCCAAGTCCTGCCTGCAGCCTCCAGCCTCACCCCAAGTCTCCTGCCTGCAGCCTCCAGCCTCACCTCAAGTCTCAAGTCTCCAGCCTCCTGCCAAGCCTAGTCGCAAGCCTGACGACTCCAGGCTCCTGCCTAGCCGCAAGCCTGACGACTCCAGGCTCCTGCCTAGCCTCTAGCCTCTTGCCAAGCCAAGCCAAGTCTCTAGGCTCTAGCCTCAAGCCTGAATACTCTAGCCTCCTGCCTCCTGCCAAGCCTCGTCCTTGCCTAGTTCTGGGGTCCGAGCCAGAGGCAAGACCCAGATCCTGGGTCCTTGTCCAGTCTCTGGCTCGGAGTCCAAGCCCGGGCTCCTAGCTCTCTTGTCCAGTCCTGTTCCGGGTTTCTGGTTTTCGTGTCCATGTCCTTGCCCTCACCCTGTATCCTAGTCCTGTCCCTAGTACTTCAGTGTCTGTGTCTTGCAGTTGGGTCTGTTCCCAGACACCCACCTTATGACAGAACAATCCAGCCAACCATGGACCCAGCGACACAGACACTATTGTTTTCCTCTAGCCACCCGGGGTCCCTTTCGGTTTAATTCCCTCCCACCCACCCGAGTCGTCCATAGTCTGGATACCCTGTTTGGTCGCCAGGAGGCTCCCGTAGTGGGGGGGGGGGGGGTGCTTACTGTCATGGTCCAGTCCGTGAAGTCTGTATTCTGGTTCACGGTCCGGTCCATCGACCCTTGCTCCAGGTTTTCCTATCTACCCTGTTTCTGTTCTTCTTGAGCTAATTGAGGCAGCTGATGCTCGTTGGGGCTGGCTGCATAAATACCTTCAGAGACCCAGCTGTGGCTGCTGGATTGTTCTTGTCCTTACTCTGCCTTCTGTTTCCTCGCCTGAAGCCCTGCCTTGTCTTGCCAGTAACTCTCGCCTCACCTGAAGTTCCCGTCTCACCTTGCTTTGCCAGAAGCCTTGCCTTGTCTTGCTGGTAACTCTCACCTTGTCTCGCCTGCAGTCTTGTCCTGGAGCTACCCTGTACCTAAAAGCCAGGCCGTCTCGCCGTTACTTATTGTTGGTTCTGTCCCTTGCCTCTGTCGGGTGGTGATCCGCGCCCTGCCCAGGAGGTGCCTCCAGCCTCACCTCGAGTCTCCTGCCTCACCTCGAGTCTCCTGCCTCCAGCCTATCCTCAAGACTCCAGCCTCCTGCCGAGCCTCAAGCCTGAAGACTCCAGCCTCCTGCCGAGCCTCAAGCCTCTTGCCTTGCCAAGCCAAGTCAAGTCTCTAGCCTCTTGCCAAGCCGCCAAGTCTCTAGTCTCTAGCCTCAAGCCCGAAGACTCCAGCCTTGCCCTGCCTGCCTGCCAAGCCTTGTCCTTGCCTAGTTCTGGGGTCCGAGCCAGAGGGAAGACTCAGGTACTGGGTCCTTGTCCCGTCTCTGGCTCGGAGTCCAAGCCCGGGCTCCTAGCTCTCTTGTCCAGTCCTGTTCCGGGTTTCCGGTTTTCGTGTCCATGTCCTTGCCCTCACCCTGTATCCTAGTCCTGTCCCTAGTACTTCAGTGTCTGTGTCTTGCACTTGGGTCCGTTCCCAGCCATCGCCCTATGATATCCGCTTGTCGTATTCTCCCCAATGCAAAGCAAAAATGTCCCTATTATGGTAGAGATTATCCAAAGGGAAACCAGAAAAGGCACCACATTGTTTCATATCTACATGGCTGCCCAAAATGGCTGTATTAGAAATTCCAGTTCTTCCATTTCTACCAGTGCTGGGATGAACTTGTCCTTGACGGACATTGCTTTATGTGGGGATTGAGAGTTGTTGTACCATTGAAGCAGAGAGCTATAGTGTTGGAGGAGCTACATGCTGTTCATCTAAATGTGGTCAAAATGAAAGCATTGGCTTGAAGCTTTGTCTGGTGGCCTTGGATAGATCAGCAGATTGAACAGTGCCAAACACTATTCAGGATACCAACACATCCAGAAAATGACAAGAGTAGTGCCTCTCCTTCCCTGCAAATGGACTGAATTGCTCTGGAAGAGGATTCACATGGATTTGGCCTGACCATTCATTGGCACAATTTCTTGGTAGTAGTGGATGCAGCTACAAAGTGGATAGAAGTGTTCCCAAAAGCCTCCAACTCAACTTCGCTTATTATTGATATGTTAAGAAACCTCTTCTCAAGGACTGATGTTCTTAGTGAAAATGGACCACAGTTTGGTGTGGAATAGTGTCAGTCATCCATGAAAATGAATGGAATAAGACATATTACAGGCACAGTGACACTCCTGGGCCGCCAGCTCAAAGCTGTTCTCAATCTCACTAAATCGGCTCAGTCAATCCAACCTCGCACCCAGATTGGGTGGACATTGTGGCTGGTGTAGGCCCAAGCCTCTGTCTCCAGTTCATCACAGCAGCGGGGCAGAAATGTGCTGTAGCGTGGATGAAATCACCGGAGAGACAGAGTTACTGGTAAATACAAAGCAGCTTCTTTATTCAACAGCACAATGTGTAGCAGGCATCATACGGACGGAGACGCTTTTGGTGGAAAGGTCTGCTAGCCCAATGTGGGCTCAATATTTATTTGCTAAACACAAAGGGCAATCCCTATTTACAAAGTATAGACACTGCATAGACAATGCTTTCTTTTGAAGCTACGTACAAAACATCACACCTTCTGACTTCATCTTTTCCTCCTGATGCCCGCATGTCTAGGTTGGTATTCATAGCCTTTAGGAATGCAAGTTAAATCCACAATACATTTATTTGGTATTTTACGTGCTAACGTAGAGGATAATTCATATTTATAAAGTATAGGTAATACTGTCTTCGAAACTACAGCATCTGGTATTTACAGCTTTTAGGAAATGCATTGTTATGAACTCAATGCACAGTACTTTGTCAAACGGAAGACTGGTGGCCAAGCCATTTAAGTGTAAATGAATCATCTACCCAAAATCGCTCTAACAAAATGCACAGAAACTCTTCTGCAGTGATTCCTCTCCAAATCGCTTACTCCATTTCTGGTAGTGATACAAACTCCATCTGTTTCCTCACTATCTTTTGAAATAGTTCACTACAGTTTGCTTCAGAAGAAATGTTAGTTGATTCTCTTGCTTTATGGTTTACCAGTTAGCTATCACACATCTTCGGTAGTGGCATCTTCAACCGAAAGCAGAGATTGTGTCTGATTTGATCTGGAGATGACACGACCATCAATTGAAATCAGTTTCAATTGCTAAAGAAAAGTGTCCACTGTCATCAGAACCATTTCCTGCAATCCCAGAGTCAACTCCTCCAACCACCACACCCCAGTATCCATATAAGTGTCTTTGTTTATTGTAACTCAGATTTTCCTGCTTTGATCATAAATTCCTGGTTTGTTTTTTCCTCTCAGCTGGAGCAGACACTTAGCCTAAAAAAGCTAGAAAGAATGGACACTTCATACAGAGATGAAAAAAATTAAAATTTCAGTGCATTTGCCTAGATTTAATATGGAGGATAACTTTGAGCTCAATTCTACACTTTCCTCTCTGGGGATAACAGATCTTTTTGATGGTTCAAAGGCAGATCTCTCTGGACTTTCTGGAGCACATGACTTGTGCGTGTCTAAGTTTGTTCACACGTCTTTCATGGAAGCACACAAGGAAGGAACTGAAGCAGCAGCTGCTACAATAGTGAGAATTAGGTTTTGTTCACTGGAGCTTGAGGAGTTTACTGCAGATCACCCTTTCTTCTTCTTCATTCGGCACAACAAAACAAATAGTATTCTCTTCTTTGGCTGGTGCTCTTGTTCCTAAGCAACTGACTAAGTGCAAGTAATAGGGGGGTGGAGGTGGGAAACAAAGTCATAATGATAAATTTCCACTTGACCTGAAGAATAAACTGAAATGCTCATTTAAGGTCAATTTGAACATGTATTGCAAAGTAAATTTTAGATGCCAACTCTGGGGAAAAAAAATTCCCAGATTATGACTCTGATTGTTTGGGTATTTGAAGGTGGATTTATCACCTATTTAAAATTCATCTCTGAGCATTTTATGTCCTTAACAAATTAACAGTGCAACTGGATTTGTATTAACTACATTCTTCATTAATGTGACGGCTAGGCATTAAAATGATAACCCATCTGATTCATTAACCTGGTCAATTAGCATGCTGAAGGGGAGGAATTCCTACCTTCCTACCTACAGTCAGCCTGGCAGTGTGGTTAACTGGCTACTCTGATTTCAGGGCTCATTAGACTGAGAAAACAAATGCCAGTATCAGCAGAGAAGTCCGTATCCTGTGAGTGAATAAATTAAAAGAAACATTTGTAAAGTGTCCTGCAGAACGAACGAACGAACGCACGCACACACGCACACACGCACGAAATGAATTGCTGAATACTACTGTTGATTAAAGAGGGACAAAGGAAAGGTAAAGCCAGTCAATCTGACGGGCCATGGATCAACTGCTGAAAACTTGCTGAATGATGGCGTAAGTCAACAGTTAGACAGGCACAGGTTATCTAGGGCAGTCAGTGTGGACTGGTTAAGGGAAAGTCAAGTCTGACCAGATGTATTTTTGAGAGGCTGACAAGGATGTTAATGATTGTAGAGTATATTTGGCAATCATCGTGGAAGAAAGAAGAAACGCCTGTGAAAGTGAGAGATTAAACATCCACTCTATAACAAAACTTGGCATAGGGTGTTGCAGATGTGTGAAAACTTGTTTCTAACTTGATCCACTACAGTATTAGGTATCTCTACAGCATTAATTCCTGGAAGTAGGCCAATGCTACGAACTTTGGAACAATTATAATCTTTCATATGTTTTTGTTTGCTGAGGATAACAATGCAGGTAAATCCTCCACAAGGTCACACAGCAAAGAAACAGGGACTTGGGGCCACTGAGTACACATTGAGCATCAAACCTGAAGTCCATTTCTATTCTCCCCTCATTCTCATTAACTCCCATCCAGATTCTATGTGGTGGGTTCTGTCCAGTTTTGGTGGGACTCAAGTGCAAACCAATGAATACTTTTTCACCAGGAATTATTAGGGAGCACAAAGGCAACAGTCTTTCAAAAACAGAAGGCAGGCACGAATCTGAAATGGCAGGCAGAGGTCTTACCAGGAAAGGCAGTCAGGCAAGGGCAGACAATCCAGAGAGCAGAGGCAAAAATCAGGTCCAAGAACGGGCAAAATCCAAAACACAGAATCAGGCAAAATCAGTTGGCAGAAGTCGCAATAACGGGCTAGAACGACACAGGTCAGAGCTGGGATGAACTGGCAGAGAATGCCAGTCAAGGCAGGGTTCAAATGGACAGGGTAATGAGTGAAAATTAGACACAGGTGGGTGCAAATGAGGAGACAAGCAGGTAATTGGAAGAAGTCCAAAAAGGAAAAGGGCTGGGCCAGAACCCACATGGCCAGGTGAAAGAAAACAGAAATTAAAGACTGTCGTGATCCAGAGCTACCAGCATAGGCCCCTCGACCCAGTGTTCAGGCCGGATCCTTAACAGTAACCCCCCCCCCCCCCCCCAGACACCCTTCTTGCTGGTACGGGATGGCTCCTATGAAAGTCCTTAATGAGAGAGAGATCCAGAATATCTCAAGTGGGAACCCAACACCTCTCTTCGGGGCCATAAGCCTCCCAATCAACGAGGTATTGCACTCCATGACCTCTGTGTCGAACGTCCAGTAATCAGCGCACAGTGAAGGTCTCTGAGCCATCGATGAGACGGGGAGGGGGAGGGGGATTGGGGGTGGGACAGAGGGGGCTGCAGACAAAGGGGTTAATCCTTGAAACATGGAATGTAGGACAGATTCTGCGAAGGGAGGGGGTAGTTTTAGACATACCGCCGAAGGGCTGATCACCTTGGTGATGGGGAAAGGTCCAATGTAGTGTGGCGCCAGCTTACGGGAGTCCACCTTCAAGAGGATGTCACGTGAAGATAACCACACCTTCTGACCCTGGCGGTAACGGGGGTGGGGGGGGGGGGGGTCCTCGAAGCAGTGACGGTCTGCTTGCTGCTTCATTCTGGCTGTAGATTGAAGCAGCGCCTTTTGGGCTCGTCTCCAGGTCCGTGATCACCTCTGGACAAATGCTTCGGCTGAGGGAACGCCCATTTCCTCTTCCTGAGACGTGAATAAGGGGGGTTGACAGCCAAGACAGCACTGGAATGGTGATAAACCTGATGAAGCAGAAGGCAAAGAATTAATGGCATACTCGACCCAGGGAAGTTGCTGACTCCAAGAGAAAGATTCCTGAGACGTCACACAACGGAGCATCACCTCCATCTGCTGATTAGCCCGCTCGGTCTGGCCATTACTCTGTGGATGAAACCCAGATGAGAGGTTAACCCTGATCTCTCGGTTTGCAAAAGGCCCTCCAAAAGTGGGAGGTAAATTGCGAACCTCTATCAGATACCACTTCAACGGGGAGACGGTGAATACGGAAAACATGCTGAATCACCAGGTTGGCAGTCTCCTTGGCAGAGGGCAGCTTGGGAAGGGGAACTAAGTGGACCAATTTGGAAAAACGATCCACTATGGTAAGAGCGGTAGTGTCACCGTCGGACGGAGGGAGTCTGGTGATAAAGTCCAGTGCAATGTGTGACCAGGGCCTTCTAGGAACAGGCAGGGGTTGCAGGAGACCAGTTGGTGGCTGGCTGGAGGTCTTGTTCTGTGCACAGACTGGGCAGGCAGAAATGAAGCTCTCAACATCCTTCCTCAGGGATGGCCACCAAAACCTTCGACTGATGAAAGCCATCTTGCGTCTGATGCTAAGGTGACATGCCGGTCTGGAGGTGCGTCTCCACTGGAGAACCTGAGAGCGGACAGACTGGGGAACATACAATAGATTAGCAGGGCAGGCACTAGGAACAGGCTCACCCTGCTGGGCAGACTGGACCACAGATTCAATCTCCCACTGTGCTGCGGTGACCAGACATTGCTTGGGGAGAATGGTTGTAACCTCGGGGCACCTCGTTGGTTGTTGGAAACTGCCTGGAGAGCACGTCAGGCTTGCCGTTGTTAGAGCCAGGACGGTAGGCCAGACGGGCAAAAAACAGGGACCACCGAGCCTGGCGGGAGTTGAGGCATTTGGCTGAACGGATATATTCCAGGTTCTTGTGACTGTCCAGACTAGAAAAGGAGTAGTCGTTCCCTCAAGCCAATGCTGCCGTTCCTCAAGAGCAAGTTTAACAGCCAGTAACTCTGCATTGCCGATGTCATAGTTGTGTTCTGCGGGTGAAAATTTGTGGGAAAAAAGGCGCTCGGGTGTAGCTTGTTGTCCTCTGCTGAACACTGTGACAGTACAGCCCCCACTCCTACATCAGATGTGTCAGTCTCTACAATAAACTGCCTTGTAGCATCGGGCTGAAGGAGGGTAGGTGCCGTGGTGAAACGAGTCTTTAGATCAAAAAAGGCTTTCTCAGCTGCTGGATTCCAGGCAAATTTCGACTTGGAGGAGGTTAGAGCAGTCAGCGGGGCAGCCAGGATGCTGAAATTTCGAATGAATCGGCGATAGAAGTTGGCAAACCCAAGAAGGCGTCGGATATCTCGTCGAGAGGCGGGTTGTGGCCACTCCTCTACCGCCTTGATCTTCTGAGGGTCCATCTGGATTCCTCCAGCGCTGATCACATATCCCGGAAACGAAGCTGATCTCCGGTGAAATTCACACTTTTCTGCCTTCACAAATAACTGATCCTCCAGGAGTCATTGGAGCACCTGACGGACATGCTGGATGTGTTCAGAGAGGGACCTAGAAAATATCAGAATGTCATCAAAGTACACAAATACAAATTGATTCAGCACATCTCTGAGGACGTCATTCACCAGGGACTGGAACACAGCAAGACCATTAGAAAGTCTGAAAGGCATTACCAAATATTCGTAGTATCCAGATGGCGTATTGAACGCGGTCTTCCACTCATCCCCCTCTCTTATGCAGACCAGATGGTAAGCGTTGCGGAGGTCGAGCTTAGAGAAGATAGAAGTACCCTGGAGCAATTCAAATGCAGATGACATGAGGAAGAGGATAGCAGTTCTTAATGGTGATCTCATTGAGACCTCTATAGTCCACGCAAGGACGCAGGGACCCATCCTTCTTGGCTACAAAGGAGAACCCTGCGCCTGCTGGGGAGGAAGAGGGACGGATAATTCCTGCAGCCAAGGCCTCCTGGATATACTCGTCCATCGCTTCCCTTTCAGGTGGAGACAAGGAATACTGACAGCCCCTAGGTGGCGAGGTTCCTGGAAGGAGATCTATAGCGCCGTCATAGGGGCGATGCGGGGGTAAGGTGGTGGCCTGAGTTTTGCTGAATACCAGCTTTAGGTCCAGATATTCAGGGGGTACAGAGGACAGATCGGAAAACTCTTCTGCAGGCAGAGGAACCAGACTTTGAGTAGCATGAGCAACTTGCAGACAATGATTTAGACAGAAAGGACTCCAGCTTAACACTGTGTTATTAGACCAATCAATGTGTGGACTGTGCTGAGCTAGCCATGGGTGGCCTAACACAACTTCAGCTTTGGGGGAATCTATTACATGGAAAGCAATGCTCTCCTGGTGGTTCTTCGTGACCCCCGGACATCACACTCCTGCTGACGCTGTTTTATGCGGCTGCCAATCTTAATGGTCAAATCGACCAGTTCTTGGAAGCCAGCAGGCAGGTCGCGGGTGGCTAGTTCATCCTTAACCTCTTCGCTAGGCCCATAGAGGAACACGTTAGATTGGGCCGCCGAATTCCAGTTGGTAGTGGCGGCTAGTGTGCGGAACTGAATGGGTAGTCAGACGTCCCACCCTGCAAAAACTCTTTTCAGGGAGGTAGCACCATCAATTTGCAGGAGACTCCCGGAACTTCTGGGAGAGGTGGGATGTCTGCAATAGAGTAGCTCCTTAGCAGCTAGTCAGCTAGTTTAAATAACATTAGCTATGCTAATGAACAAATGGCACCTGTTAAACTCACCTCAACATGTCTTTTACAGTCTTAACCCACCATGGGCTATAGAAAAGTCACTGTTGCAAACAGTGCAGTGAGCAACACTGTCATTATTTTTGACTCCTATTAGGCAGGGGTACACTTTAGTGTAGTCTGGGGTGACGGACATTTTATATATTTTTTTGGAACACTGTGTGTGTGTGTGTGTGTGTGTGTGTGTGTGTGTGTGTGTGTGTGTGTGTGCGCGCGCGCTCTCTCTCTCTCACGTGCGCTGTTGCTTGCTTTCTCTCGTGCTCTCTCGCTCTCAAAAAAATTGATTTCCATGATATTGTATATAATGTGCAGGCATCAGGGAGCCACTATTCATATGCGGAAGCCTCCCGGAACTTCCGGGAGAGGTGGGACGTCTGCGTAGTCCGAAACAGAACAGTTACCCTGACGAACTCACAACATCTCCCTTGCTGCCTCTCACTCCTGCTGGGAACAGTCAAAGACTCTTCTCATCTCCTCACAAAAGTCCTTAAACGTGTGGCAAAAAGGGGCTCTGCTGTCCCACTCAGCCATACCCCACTCTCTTGTTCTTCCTGACAGCAGCGTGATAACATAAGAAATACAGGATCGATCAGTGGGAAAGGTAGTGGACTGCAGCTCAAAAATCAGCGAGCATTGAGACAGGAAGGATCTGCAGGTGCCTGGTTCACCATTGTAAAGTTCAGGTGGAGGTAAACAAGGCTCTCGGGCTGGTTGGGTTGGAGTCGGTGGGGCTGATGGCGCAGCAAGAGAAGGCGGGTTAGAGCTCAGCGCCAGCTGAATCTGCCGTAGCTGGGAGGCTATGCTGGTCAGAGTGGTGGAAAAGGCTTCCATCGACTGGTTGATAGAGGCAAACTGCATTTCATGTCTCCCTAACAACATGCCCTGTCAGGAGAGGGCCTCACGCACCTGGTTGGGGTCCGCTGAGTCCATCTTGGCCAGTTCATTCTGTCAGGTTTCGGTAGGACTCAGGTGCAGACCAATGAATACTTTTTCACCAGGGTTTATTAGGGACCATAAAGGCAACAGTCTTTCAAAAACAGAAGGCAGGCACAAATCCAAAATGGCAGGCAGAGGTCTTACCAGGAAAGGCAGTCAGGCGAGGGCAGACAATCCAGAGCACACAGGCAAAAATCAGGTCTAAGAACAGGCAAAATCCAAAACACAGAATCGGGCAAAATCAGTTGGCAGAAGTCACAATGACGGGCTAGAACAACACAGGTCAAAACTAGGACAAACTGGCAGAGAATGCTAGTCAAGGCAGGGTTTAAATGGACAGGGTAATAAGTGAAAATTAGAAACAGGTGGGTACAAATGAGGAGATAAGCAGGTAATTGGAGGAAATCCAAAAAGGAAAGGGGCTGGGCCAGAACCCACAAGGCCAGGTGAAAGAAAACAGAAATTAAAGACTATCATGATCCAGAGCGACCAGCAGAGGCCTTTTGACCCAGTGTTCAGGCCGGATGCTTAACACTATAACATATTAAGTACTCAGCTCATTTTAGACTGATGAATTAACAACCCAGACAGATTTGGAAATCAGGAGGAAATCATGGTTTGGATGTCATGTTTCCATGTCCAGCCATTGCAGTGAACAGGATTAGTGAACTAAATATGAAGTGTTAAGACTTAAATTTTTGTGGGCAGCAAAAAAGGTTTCACATTGATCTTTTGTTAAATCAGAAAAGGGTGTGTATAGATACCAACTGATTGGGTCTAAAAGTCCACCCCATCATTGAGCACATACACACGGAGCGCTAGAAAGCAGCATCCATCATAAAGGGTCCTCACCATCCAAGCCATACGGTCTTCTCATTGCTGCCATCAGGAAGGAGGTAAAGGAGCCACAGGACCTGCAGCACTAGGTTCACAAACAGTTATTACCCATCAACCATCAGGTGCTTGAACCAGAATGGTCCACTCAACTTCACTTGACCCATCACTGAACTGTTCCCATTTTCAAAGATTCTTCATCTCATATCCTCAATATTTATTGTTTATATATCTATTATATATATTGCTTGCTTATTTATTTATTTATGTATTTATTTATGTATGTATTTTCACAGTTTGTTGTTTTTTTCTACATTGATTGATATTTGCCTTGTTGGGTGAAGTCTTTCATTGATTCTATTGTGTCTCTTAAATTTATTATGATTGCCCACAAAAAGAAAAGAATGTCAGGGTTGTATATTATATGTAGTTTAATATTATATTTACTTTGAACTTTAAACTAAAAAGATACAGCCTCGACGAGGTCAAAGCATGCCTGAATTGTTTCCACATTCGAGCATATCTCCGTTTCTTTTATAGATTGTAACTACTCCAGCATCTCTCGAGTACCTTAACATCTTCTCACTGTACCCGATGAGAAGAGAGACAAGTCTGTGGCCCTTCCGCGCTGTTTCAGCACCTTTTGCTGATATGCCATCGGGCTCCGGAGCCAAGGCTGTGAAGGTGGAACACGTTAATCCAGAATACTATGCTTAGCTATACAGCGGCCTCTGCTGGCAATAACAGGACAAAGGAAAGTACAGTGATGTGGAATAAGCACCATTACAGCAAAATAAAAGTACCAACAAGTAATTCTGGAACCCTATTTGTCAGGAAACAAAATCAGCACAAAGAGTATTAACACTTTCTGAGACGACATGAGATTTGTTGCTCTGCAGCAGCAGTACATTTCAAAGACAGAAAATTATGCAAAAACTGGAGTAATGAGGCAGCATTGATATCTTCATGGAGTAATCAGAAATCTGATGATGGAGGGAGGAAGTTGTACCTGAATTATTAAGTGTGGTTTGACCAAGGATCTGCAATCACATGCAGAAATTGCTAAATATTCAAAATTCACAATTTGCAAACTTTTTCATTTTTCCAGGAATTGTAAATCACCTAAAATAATAGCACCTGTTCAGTACTGATGTGTGTAACCTGACCTACACTGTGACAGTTCAGACAGGTCTATATTGGTACTTAAGTTTAAGCATCAGGTAATTTCAAGTCTGTATTCCGAATAACATCGCATTTTCCAATTTTAGGTAATGTCTGCCTTCTATTCACTGTTCTCTCTTCCTAGTTCAATCAGTTGCTCTTACACATCTACAACAACGCTACTCTAATGAGCTTTCTGGAGAGTGTAGGGCTGCCAGGTTTTTACAGCACCTGAAATGGTTAATTGTGTAATGATATTCGTTAATTATTTATATTTCCTTGTTAAATGTATTTTGATCGTCTCAGGGATCCTGTGTGACTTGTATTATTTAAGCGTATGCTCTATTTGCACCATCGCAGGGTCCTAGTTTTAAGAAGGTTACATCTCGTAGTGTCACTCAGCTAAGCCAGCAACGTTCTGTTGGAATTTCGATGTATAAACTCCGGTCACCATCTCTACATGAGAGACTGTCTTTCCCCTGGAATTGGGTTCTGTCAGTTCCAACATGTAATGTGACATACTCAGACCATGATCATCTTGTGACTTTCCCTTCTGCACCCACTCCATCACACATACACTCTGCACACTGGCATAACCCCCATCTCCCTTATTGGTTTGAGGCTCCCTCTGCTGTCAGATTCCATCATCTGCAACACTATTGTCTCCACCAATCACATGCTAGCTTCCATTGCTATTTCCTCTTTCTTTCAATCACCCCTTCTCCATCTGGATCCATCTACAGCTTACCCATTCTTGAACCACACCTTATCTTCACCTCTCTATACTGGCCATCTCCCTCTATATTTTTGTTCTGATGAAAGGTTTTGAATTGAATTGAATTGAATTTGATTGACTTTATTACTTACATTCTTCAGATACATGAGGAGTAAATATCTTTACGTTACGTCTCCGTCTAAATGTATTTGATCTGAAATGGCGACTGTTCAGTTCCCTCTACAGATGCCACCTAACCCAGTGTGTACCTACAGAAGTTTGCTTTTGCTTCAATTTACAGAATTGTTTGGCAAAATTTCAAGAAAGAATAATACTTTGATTTTGAAATTCTTGCAAATGATTGCTGAGCAATCTGGATTCCATTCTGCCACTGTCTATAAGATTCCCCATCAAGCCCCCATCTGGACTTGGGTTCAAATCCCAGAACTCACCATCCAATGGCACATTAGGAATAACTCTACCAAATAGATGATGGTATTTTAACAACATCCTTTCCAGAACAAAGTGCAGACTTGTATGCTACCTAGGTTTGAAGCCAGGATATATTTTGGAATCATCTTGGATCATGCAGTATATATTTTTAGAAACCAAAAACCTACAGCACAATACAGGCCTTTCAGCCCACGATGCCGTGCCGAACATGTACTTATTTTAGAAATTACCTAGGGTTACCCATTGCCCTCTATTTTTCTGAGCTCCATGTACCTATCCAGGAGTCTCTTAAAAGACCCATCCTATCTGCCTCCACCACCTTCGCAGGCAGCCCATTCCACGCACTCACCACTCTCTGCATAAAAAAACGGACCCCTGACATTTTCTCTGTACCTACTTCCAAGCACCTTAAAACTGTGTCTGCTCATGTTAGCCATTTCAGCCCTGGGAAAAAGCCTCTGACTACCCACACGATTAATGCCTCTCATCATTTTATACACCTCTGTCAGGTCACCTGTCATTCTCCGTCGCTCCAGGGAGAAAAGGCCAAGTTCACTCAACCTATTCTCATAGGGCATGCCCCCCAATCCAAGCAACATCCTTGTAAATCTCCTCTGCACCCTTTCTATAGTTTCCACATCCTTCCTGTAGTGAGGTGACCAGAACTGAGCACAGTACTCCAAGTGGGGCCTAACCAAGGTCCTATAAAGCTGTAACATTACCTCTCAGCTCTTAAATTCAATCCCACGGTAGATGAAGACCAATACACCCTATGCCTTCTTAACCACACAGTCAACCTGTGCAACAGCTTTGGGTGTCCTATGGACTCGGACCCCAAGATCCCTCTGATCCTCCACATTACCAAGAGTCTTACCATTAATACTATATTCTTGCATCATATTTTACCATATTTTAAGCTAGCTTTTGTCCATTTCAAACATGTTTCACCATTCCCATATTCCTTACCTAGTGCATATCTGTCATGGACCGGTCCGTGAAGTCCGCATTCCGGTTCATGGTCTGGTCCATCGACCCTTGCTCCAGGTTTTCCTGTCTACCCGGTTTCTGTTCCTGTTGAGCTCTAATTGAGGCAGCCGATTTTCGTTGGGGCTGGCTGCATAAATACCTCCAGAGACCAGGGCATGGCTGCTGGATTGTTCTTGTCCTTATTCCTTGTATCCCTTACCCTGCCTTTTGTTTCCTCGCCTGAAGCCTTGCCTTGTCTTGCCGGTAACTCTCGCCTCGCTTTGCCTGTAGTCTTGTCTTGGAGCCGGCCTGTACCTAGCTCCCTTCCCGTCCCTTGACTCTGCTGGGTAAGTCAGGCCGTCTTGCCGTTACCCTGCAGTTGATTCTGTCCCTTGCTGTCCCTTGCCTCCATCGGGTAAGCCAGGCGATCTTGCGGTTACCTACGGTTGGTTCTGTCCCTTCCTGTCCCTTGCCTCCGTCAGGTAAACCAGGCCGTATTGCCGTTACCCTGCGGTTGGTTCTGTCCTTCCTGTCCCTTGCCTCTGTCGGGTGGAGTACCACACCCTGCCCAGGAGGAGATTCAAGACCCCAAGCCTCTAGCCTCGCCGCAAGTCTCTGGTCTCCAGCCTCGCCCTGCCTGCCAGCCAAGTCACGTCCTTGCCCAGTTCTGGGGTCTGAGACAGAGGTGAGACACAGGTTCTGGGTCCTTGTCCAGTCTCTGGCTCGGAGCCCAAGCCCGGGCTCCTAGCTCTCTTGTCCAGTCCTGTTCCGGGTTCCCAGTTTTCGTGTCCATGTCCTAGCCCTCACGCTGTATCCTAGTCCTGACCTTAGTACTTCAGTGTCTGTGTCTTGCACTTGGGTCCGTTCCCAGCCACCTCCTTATGACAATATCATTGTTATTACAGTGTATTACACTGCCAATTTGGTTTCATTTCGACTTACGGAATATTGGAATAAGTTTCAAGAGAGAATAACTTTGAATTTGGAATTCTTCCAAGGGGTTGCCGAGTGACCTGGGTTCAATTCTCTATGATTCCCTTTCAAGTCCCCAACAGGGCTTGTGTCCAAATCCAAGAATTCACTATCCAATGGCACATTGGAAATATCACGAAATGAAGAAATATCACGAAATGGACAGTGGTATATCAGGTGTATGCCTCACTAGCACTGCTGAAGGGCACTTAAGGTTGGGAAATAATCGCTGGCATTGCAACCCACAAAAATCTTCAAACTGTTGCAAATTCACAGTCAGCACAGCATTGCAGCAGCTATCATGACAATTACGGTGCCAGCAACACAGGTTCAATTAGCCATTGTGTATCAGGCGGTGTGTTCTCTCCAGAAACAGGTGTGGCTTTCCTCCGGACATTCAGCCTTCCTCCCACATTCCGATACTGTCCTAAGCCAGCCTGCCCACACATGACTCTAACACAACTGCAATGCTCAGCTCTTAATTGTTCCACAAACTAATCGAAGGATTAATAGGAACAAAAGTGGACTTATCATCTAGTTTTAGTGCTGATGTAAGTCGACACAGCCTAGTTAATTCTTTCAGAGTTTGGAGTGTTGAACAACAAATCAAATCAAGCATAAATCCTGTTTCATTAATACTCAGGGAATCAACAGCACTTGGTATATTCTGTCCTGTTGGCAAGGCAGTTCAGAGACCATGGCACTGTGAGGTGACAGCACTGAGCATTAACTTCAGACCCCCTTAAGTCTTGTTCATCAGCTGATCGATGGGGTAAACAATTCGCTTGATTACCACTTCTTGCTTTGGTCAGCTGAAGAATAGTCCTTGTGGTAACACACACAAAATCTGCTGGTGAATGCAGCAGGCCAGGCGGCATCTATAGGAAGAGGGACCCTTCGGCTCGATACGTCTACTGTACCTTTTCCTATAGATGCCGCCTGGCCTGCTGCATTCACTAGCATTTTTTTGTGTGTGTTGCTTGAATTTCCAGCATCTGCAGATTTCCTCGTGTCTGAGTCCTTCTGGTAGAAGGGTTCGTGGGTTCCTGAGATGCCGAGAAAAATACCGACTAGAGCTTTGGTCCTGGTAGGTTCACCCATGGCGGTAAAGTCATGGGGAAGGTGCCAGACTCCAACCAAGACCTGAATCGTAGTGCTGGTGGAAGAGGATGACGCATCACAACGAAGGTGAAGATGGAGGAAGACTGACCGTGACTAATCCTCTTGCATTGCATGCTACTGGACCCGGACCCTGATCTGTCAAAGGCTGGGTAGTAACAGCCCGTGCACCCGCCTCCGCAAGTTAAACAAAGTCACGCATGGGCGTTCTCCATCAAGGGAATAACCCCTTAGGAGAACATCATACTGGACTCGAGTGATCGCTCTGCTCATTAGCACTGTGAATGGCAAGAACACAAAGAAACAGTGGGTGGGCTGTACAGCAAAGTTACCTGCTGTATATCGTTCTTTTTTCTTTTTAATCACAGTTTCAAAGTACACGCGAAACGTCTAAACTTCCTACAATGACCTTTGCTGTGATGGACAGCAGATTGCTCCTATCAGTTTGAGGGTGGGTGGAGGAAGGACGCTTCGGGTTAAAAAGCGCTGCACACAGGGCGAGGTTCAGTTGGGAAGGGAAGGTGTGGAAGCTGAACGTGGGAAGGTAGGTTTTGAATTTTTAAAATCTTTTTGATACATAATCTACTTTCACATCACACCCAGGAATTTTAGTATCACAACCGTTCCGTGTTCGCGTTGCAAACACTAAATACAGCAAAGAATCATTTCTGTTTTCGTCCATTTTTCAGCGGTGTTTTCTACTTAGAATTGTCAAGTCATCAGGTGTGAGGTGCTCTCAAGGCTGCTGTACTTGGCGTAGGTGTGGACCGTCCCCCGCTCCTACAGCTCGGAAATCACCTGAGCTGTCTTCAGATTTGTCTGGAAATCCAAGATGGAGCGGGTCAGACGCACAGTCATGCAGAACTCCCAGGACAATGGGGGCAAGAACGTCCCCAATGTCGCCCTCACCCTGATGGCCAGCTTCGTGTGTGGCTGCATCAGGTTGTGTGTAGAACCCAGATATGTGGGTACCAAGTACCACTATATGCCCAGGTTCTACCTGTCGCCCTGGCTATGAAGGATGGGTCTGGCCCCACTCCCGCGCAACGCCGCAGTCAGCTGGTCGTTGCCGCCATACCTGTCCTTCGAAAAAAGTTCTTCCAGGAGAACGTCTTTGACCACAGGGCCATCAAGCAGTGGTCGGCACGTAATGTCCTGCAGGCACTGCAGGAGAAGGACGTGAGGGACACAGTGGGGTGATTCTCTGAGCAGACCGTCCAGTTCATCTGGCAAATTGCCTCATCGCCAGACCTCACCAACAGGCACCAGGACCTCGCCTGGCTGGCGGTGAGAGGGTCCCTCCGGTACGCCCGCTGCCCACGGGAGGACTGCAGTGAGGAGGAGTCTGTGACCCACCTCGTTGCACACTGTTAGTTCGCAGGGAGGTGTGGAGGAGGATGGACGGGCTAGTGTCACGTTTCATTCCCAGCAGCTGCGTAACAGAGGACTCTCTGATCTACGGGCTGTTCCGGGGACGCACACGGAGAACAACATCCGGTGCTTCAGCATTTTGACAGGATCCTTCCACAACTCCCTGGTTCTGCTCTCCTTGACCTCCAGCCACTTCCCCTGTTGCTGCACTTCCCCATGCAACCACAAGGCATATAACACCCGTCTTTTCACATCCTCCATATTCAAAGAACTCAGTCTTTCCATGTGGAACAGTAATTCACTTGTACTTTCTATCTAGTGTACTGCACTGGGTGTTTATAGAAAAGTCACCCCTGCATTAGAGAAACCAAATGCTGACCAGACTACTAGTTTGCCGAGCATGTGTCTTCAATCTTCAGAGGATAAGTAATTTTAATTCCCCAGCCCATTCCCACTCTGAAATATTGTTTAGTTTCTGGATTCTTGCACTGATATAATGCAGCCTAAGTAAGCTTCAGGAACAACTCCTTACATTTTAATCCCACGTCCCATTCCCATTTTGATATGTCTATCCATGGTCTCCTCTACTGTCAAGATGAAGCCACGCTCAGGTTGGAGGAACAACACCTTATATTCCGTCTGGGTGGCCTGCAACCTGAGTGTGGATGGCATGAACATTGATTTCACTAACTTCCATTAATTCCCCTCCACTTCTTGCCCCAGCCCTTATTTATTTATTATTACCACCCTCTTTTTTTTCTCTCTCTATCCCTCTCACAATAACCCCTTGCCTGCTCTCCATCTTCCTCTGGTGCTCCCCTCCCCCTTTCTTTCTCCCTGGGCCTCCCGTCCCATGATCTTCTCCCTTTTCCAGCCTTGTATGCCTTTTGCCAATCAACTTCCCAGCTCTTAGCTTCATCCCTCTCCCTCCTGTCTTCTCCTACCATTTTGGATCTCCCCCTCCCACTTTCAAATCTCTTTCCTCTTTCAGTTAGTCCTGACGAAGGGTCTCGGCCCGAAATGTCGACTGTACTTCTTCCTATAGATGCTGCCTGGCCTACTGTGTTCCACCAGTATTCTGTGTGTGTTGCTTGAATTTCCAGCATCTGCAGATTTCCTCGTGTTTGCATCCTTTTCTTTTGTGTGGGAATGCTGCAATCTTTGTGATTCCATGTTGAATTCTGTCACTTCTGTTAATTTGCTTTCACTGTCTTTGTCAGAATTGGCTATTTCTGCAATGTTTCTCTTTCCAGAAGCACAGCCTGACTGGGCTCTGCATTTCAGAATGTTTAAATTCCTTTGTGCTTTCCCACTCTGACTGCCCTCATTTCATGGCTTTTGTTGATTTGTTTTTCTCTAAATGACCTATTAACTCATTGACAGGGTGACTTCTAAAAGTTATCCCAATACTAATTCTGATTTCAACCTGCCAGAGATATCCTATATATCCTCTCCACCCCTCTATCTCACCACCCACACTCTGCTGTAACAACAAGCCCTTTTGTATCCCCCACTTCACCCACTACGACACACAATTAAATTTTTGTTTCTGCTTCACGGTTTGATACATCCTAGCCTGTTGAATTGGGAGGTCCCATGTGTGAATGTGTTGCTGGAAGGAGAAGTAAACTGCAGAAGGGACGATAAGTCAAGCGCATGCTTCACCATGCACAATTCATTGTCCTTGCAGATTTTCACTGACAACTATGTGAATAAGAAATTTATTTATTGTGGAGGATATTATGCTAATGAACTGCAGCCACTGAGCCTGATATGAGTAGTTTACAACTGTCTTAGTTGTCCATGGCTTACATGTCTTTTAATACCATTACCAGACATTTTTCTAATTTTCTAGGGTGGTGTTTCCAAGCTGGGATCCATGTACCCCTCAGTTAATGGTCAGGATCCACAGCATGAAAAAGGTCGGGAACCCTGTTCTAGGGAATTGCCCGTGTTCCTTTTACTGGTTGGAATTTGGTGGCAGGGAGGGTCTGGGCAGCAGTCTAAATTGTGTGTGATTCAGCCTCATACCTGCTTTAGCAATAGTTCAACAGTTTAGATAGTGGTTTATTTCAAATAGTATGTTGACTC
The DNA here is from genome assembly GCF_030028105.1 of Mobula birostris. NCBI lineage: Eukaryota > Metazoa > Chordata > Chondrichthyes > Myliobatiformes > Myliobatidae > Mobula > Mobula birostris. The sequence goes on from NC_092388.1 coordinate 32,829,013, forward strand.
AGCAAGCAATTTTGGGAGGAGTGCCTTGATTACTAGAAACCATCAATCACCAAAAGCTGTTTCACCATACTGGTGAGTGCAATGACATGTATATACTTCAGATGTGTAATACATAATTTGGAGAAGGTTGTAAATGTTTCATTCAGCCAGCAACTAATTTATGAAGCCTTGTGTCCTTAGTTGGAGAATTCTGGCGTTCCAAAATCACTAATCATTTGTTTTCTTTTTTTCCATAGTTTGAAGCAATGGAGAAACTAAGTAAAGCCAATTATCATTTCACCCTTGACCTATTCAGCGAGCTGATAAAAGGAAATCAAGTGGGCAACATCTTCTTTTCTCCATTCAGCATTTCCACTGCATTGGCCATGGTCTACCTTGGTGCAAAAAATCATTCTGCCTCTCAAATGGCAAAGGTACATATGACAATCTACTGATGTACATGAATGTGTGTTTTCTTACATTAAAAGTAACTTTTGAAAAGACTTTCTTCCAAACTGTGGAGCAAAAGTCGAGGAGCAAGTATGAAGATTTTTATGCAGAGTGGTGGGTGTCTGGAATTCACTGCCACGATGGTGATGAGGCACATACAGTAGAAGTGTTCAGGAGGCTATTAGGCTAAGCATATGAGTATTCAGGATATGGACATTATATATTCAGAAGGGATTAGTTCACTTGTGGATTTGATTTCTCTTGTATTAGTTCCGCACAACATGGTGAGCCAAAATGCCTGTTCCTTTGAAATAATGTCTGTATTTTATGGGGTGGATATCTGATGTGAGTATGTGAATGTTCCTGCTGAATATTTAGTCTATCAGCAGTGGAAAATTTTGGATGCATTTGGAACAAAACGGTGCTGTTTGTAACAAGCCATTATTCTTAATACTGAAAGGGAATGATTTATTTTAATTCACTTAATTCTAGTGATCATTTCTGGCAACCCTGGGGAGGAGAGTTGATTTAATTGAGCTCAGTCACTTGAGAATCTTAATACAAATGAGATCTGCAGACTCTTGCAGTGTTGCGGTAGGTGTGGCTTGAAAGGGTGTGAGGTCTGATTAATGTTAAGAATGACAGCAGACACCTAACTGATCCTCCTGGACAAATGCCTTGCACACGAGAGTTTACTGATCTCAGCTGAAATAGTAATGGTGGAAAGGATCAGCAGGGTGCCAGCTCTTTCTCACAACTGAATGATTTCCATTGAATATGTGCATATGTTAGTTGAGAGCAGAACTGGGCTCTACTCAAATGCCCCTGCAATCGGGCAAAAAACAATTGGCATACGCTTTCTTGGTTAAAACCCAAAGAATAGGGTTTGTGTGTTTGATCATGCAGAGTGGTAACCTACTGCAGGATGGATGATATCAGGCAGGCAGCAAACAAACTGGCTGAAAGCAGCTGAAAAATTGATAGTTATAACTTGTTTCCCTCCTCTCCCCACTTTTTTTGCCTCATAGTTGCCCTTCTATCTCAATACCAGGCTCTCCATTTTGATGCAGTTGGGGATCTGCATTCTGCTTTCCAGAAAATGCAATTGGAAGTTAACCGAGCTGGTGCGCCATACTTGCTAAAAATGGCCAATCAACTGTATGGTGAAAAGACGTATGAATTCCTAGAAGTAAGTAGCGAAAGGATCTCCTCTGACTTTCTTTAGTGATAGGGGACCAAGCTAATTTTGTATGAAGAATGCCTTGTGCCATGGCTATGATACAAGAACACAATTGAGTGGAAACTCAGCCCACATTGACCAAACAACAGGAATTCTGCAGATGCTGGAAATTCAAGCAACACACATCAAAGTTGCTGGTGAACGCAGCAGGCCAGGCAGCATCTCTAGGAAGAGGTGCAGTCGACGTTTCAGGCCGAGACCCTTCGTCAGGACTAACTGAAGGAAGAGTGAGTAAGAGACTAACTGGAGGAAGAGTGAGTAAGAGATTACTCTTACTCACTGTTCCTTCAGTTAGTCCTGACGAAGGGTCTCGGCCTGAAACGTCGACTGCACCTCTTCCTAGAGATGCTGCCTGGCCTGCTGCGTTCACCAGCAACTTTGATGTGTGTTGCCACATTGACCAAACCTATTAAAATTTTCAGAAAATTCAGTGTTAATCTACTGACCATTTTGATCCATTCACCAGTTAATTCCCTCTCAAAATTAAGATTATTGTCAAATTCACAAGTTTTTTTTATGTAAAAACTCAGCAGTATTCACAAAACAGAAACATGAATCATGCACAATATTTACAGGGAGTACCCATTCCCCACTCTCTGATGTCACCCTTGAAGATACTCAACAGCGTTGCCTTTAAATGAAGATTTTTGCCTCTTATCAGTCATAATTTACATCTTCATATCCTGTTACACGGCCCCAACTCCACCCCCTCCCAGTTCTCCAAACCTGAGGAAATCACATGTTGGCATCTACACTATGAATCCTCATCAGGTTCTTGTATGTCTCAACTATTTTGGTTTGATCGAATTCAGAGCGCATGTTACAAAAATTCACTAATTGATTTTTCTAGTGTAAATGACTGTCATAAGAGCCTTTAAAACAATAGTATGGCTGGAATTCCCTATTTCTATTGTGCAGGAATTCTGTAAATCCTGCAAAAACTTCTATGGAGCAGCCTTGTCTGCAGTTGATTTCAGAGCGTCTGCAAATGAAACTAGACAAGAGATCAATAAATGGGTGGAGGAACAGACGTCAGGTAAGTTGTCTTGCATGTTCAATATGATTAATTATGGTGAAAAATGGAGAGACTCGCTCTTCAATGTTCTCCACAGGATGCTCCAGCACCCTTCATGGCTTTTGTCACAACAGTCAATTTGCTCATCTGCATACTATGATGTGAGTGGCATAGGACTGGGTGGCATTGAGATTTGTTTACTATGTGAAAATGAACAATAAACAAGCAATATGCCTTACGCCAGAGGTGAACAGGAAATTAATTAAAATGGAATTGGATACCGGCTCAGCTGTTTCAGTCATTACACAAAATGAGTTTGAACAGCATTCCAAGGATGCTGGAGCCTACAACTAAGAACATAAAGTAAGAATTTACCCTGGAGAAAAGATAACTCCTGTGGGAAGACTTTCTTAATAGTGAAATACAACAACCAACAAGCCAAATTTGGCTTGTATGTGGTAGGCCAACATTGTGCGGGCACAATTTCTAAGACAACTAAACTTGATTGGAGATCCATCCACCATTTGCATGCCACATCCTCTATAATAGTGACACTAGAAGTGAATAACGAAAGCTACTGGATGATGCCACTATAATGTTCAAGGATGGCAAGGATTCAAATGTGTCAAAGGGTAAAATGGTGTTAAATGAAAATGCCACACCCAAGATTTACAAAGCCAGTTTAATTCTTTGTACCATCTATGATAAAGTAGCCAGTTAGCTAGATCACATGGAGGATGAAGAAAATCTTTTCAAGCTTGAGTGGAGTCCATGGGCAATGCCAGTGGTCATAGCAGCCAAGAATATTGAGTCTGTCAGGATGTCTGGTGATTTTAAGGTCATCAACCCAGTCCTGAAAGTAGTTGAAAACCCTCTGCCCAAGATGGAGGATATTTTTGTAAACCTTTGGAGGGAAGCACTTCAGCAAAGTGGAGTTGGCTGAGGTTTTACTACAGATGGAGATGGAAGCAGAGTCTGAAGTATCTCTCACCACAAAAACTCAAGGTTTTATCACTGTAATAGGCTTATTTTTTGGAGTAGCATGTACACCTGTGCTGTGGCAAAGTTATCAGCAGGTGCTGCCAGGCTGCCCTGCAACTCCGTGTTACCTAGGTGACATAATTGTTACTGGTGAGGATGACAAGGAACATCTCCAAAATCTCAAGAGAGTGTCTAAAAAGATTAGAAGATTATGGACTCTGAGCACAACACAATGAGATGAATTGATTAAGCAAAGTATCACTTCGGTCAAACCATTAACACGCAAGGATTACACAACTGTGCTGAGAAAATTCAAGCAGTGGTGGGTGCCCCAATGCCAAAAGATATGTTGCAGTTGTGTTCCTTTTTAGGATTTGTCAATGACTGAGTTTCCTGCTAAACCTGGCTACTGTGCTCCACCCCTTGAAATTGTTAGCACAGATTGGTGGGGGAGGGGTGGTGAATGTCAATGGACAAAGCTGTGAGGTAGCTTTCCAAATTACAAAGGAAATGGGGACATCATACACTACTCGCATTATAATTCACTTCATCCAGTGAAGCTTGTGTGTGATACCTCACCTTGTGATATAGGTACAGTCATGTCAGATGTTGTGAGTGATGGAAGTGAACACCCCATAGTCTTTGCATTCTGTTCCCTTGCCACTGCAGGAAAAAATTGGGCACAGATTGACGGAGGTCCTGAGACTGGTTTGGGGTGTAAAATATTTCAACCAGTACTTGTATGGGGGAGATCTAGTGTCAATTTTCAACCTATAGAAGGGTGTTCCATTAACAGTAGCAGCAGAATTGCAAAGATGGGCTCTGTTTCTTGGATGACACAATTACAAGATTGAATTCAAGAGGACAACTAATCATAGAAATATAGATGGATTGCCCTGTTTACCCTTGGAAAAAGAAATTCCTGAAAATTTTACAAAGAGGATACTCCTATTGACATTTTCCGTAATGCAAGGAAAAGTCTCTATTATGGCAAATATCATCCAATGGGAAACCTGACAAGACCCCACACTTTTTTTTTCAGATCTACATAGCCACCCAAAATGGCTGGAATGTGTAGTAGAAATACCATTTCCCCCATTTCTTTACTATTGCTGGGATGAATCTGCCTTGATGGAGGTTGCATTTTGTGTGAATTGAGAATTGTTGTACCAGCCAAGCTGAGAGCTGAAATATTGGAAGAGCTAGGTGTGGTCAAAACAGAAGTGTTGGCTTAAAGCTTTGTCTGTTGGAGATCGGATTGAGCAGCTTGCTGTGCACTGTTTAGGATGCCAACACATTCAGAAAATGCTAAGAGCAATACCTCTCCATTCCTGGGAAGATTCACATGGATTTTTGCCTGACCATTCATGGGCACAAATTTCTTGGTAGTACTGGATGCAGCTGCAAAATGGCTAGAAGTAGTCCCAGTAGCCTCCAGTACAGCCTCACACATTGTTAATGTGTTGAGAAGCCTCTTAAGGACTGGTGTTTGTAGTCAGTGACAATAAGCTTCTATAGCTGCACGGTGAAGTGTATAATGACAGTTGCATTTAGTCCCTTGAACATTAACGACTACAAAAAGTAGTGGAGACAGTGCTCTCTATCAAGGGTAAAGTCATTGAGCACATCTAGATGGAGCAGTGCCACGGGAAAGCAGCATCCATTATCAGGGACCCCCTCCTCCCCACTATCCAGGTCATGCTCACTTCTTGCTACTGCCTTCAAGAAGGTGGTACAGAGGCCTTAGGACCCACACCTACAGGTTTAGGACCAGTTGTTACCTTTCAGCCATCATGGTTTTGAACCAGCGGAGATAACCTCACGTGCCCCATCACTGAACTGTTTCTACAACCTTTTGAAGGACTCTCTTCATCTCATGTTCTCAATGTTTTATTATTATTACCATCATTTTTGGTATTTACAGTTTGAGTTTTTTGCACATTAGTCATGTTTTGTTAGTGCAGCTATTCATTGATTTTACTGTCTGTCTTTATATTCACTATGAATGCCTGCAAGTAAATGTATCTCAGGTGGTGACAAATATATACTTTGATAATAAATTTACTTTGAGCTTTGAGGTTTGAAGTCCATTCCATTTATAATACAGTTTTATCTGCATTATGACCAGAAGAGACTCCAATGGCCCAACACAATGATTGCATTATTCAGCTGATCTAAATACCACTGGTATTGTTCTGTTCTTTCCTTGCATGGCACATTGGAGTCTAGTTAGCCAAGGCGAGCCAATAGCACCAAGATGTGCAAGTTGTGTTTAAATTGAGCCAGCTATGAAAAAGTAAATTCCTGTTCTTGAATTTGCTGTGGCCTTGTATGGAAAATGGGATCACATTAATCAGCTGTAAGTTGTTCCATTGAATCCAGAATGACTTTGTCAGGCAGGGAGAAGTCTTTCTTCCAACTGACAATATACAAGATATTTCAATAGATTCTTCAGTGTATTCACTGTAAGGTGCCGTACATTCCAGAACACTGCTGGGACTAAGTGTTTTGTGGAGGAAAATGATCAAGTTAATTTTTAGGCAACACACATCAAAGTTGCTGGTGAACGCAGCAGGCCAGGCAGCATCTCTAGGAAGAGTTACAGTCGACGTTTCAGGCCGAGACCCTCAGCCTGAAACATCAACTGTACCTCTTCCTAGAGATGCTGCCTGGCCTGCTGCGTTCACCAGCAACTTTGATGTGTGTTGCTTGAATTTCCAGCATCTGCAGAATTCCTGTTGTTTGCATTTTTAAAAGTTAATTTTTACAGTAATTGTAATCTCCCTAAAGAAATTTCAATATGGTTAATGTACACTCAGATACCCCTTTATCAGGTACACTGGGTTAATGCAAATGTCTAATGATTGAATCACGTGGCAGCAACTGAATGCACATAGTCCAGAGTTTTTAGTTATTGTTCAGACCAAATGTCAAACTGGGGATGAATTGTGACTTTGATATTTGAATGATTGTTGGTAGGAGACAGGATGGTTTGAGTATCTGAGAAGCAGCTGAACTCTTGGGGTTTTCATGCACTACAGTTTCAGGTCAGGAGTTTACAGAGAATGGAGTGGAAAATAGTAAAACAAAACATCCAGTGAGCAGTAGTTCTGTGGACAAAAACACCTTCATAAGAGAGGTCAGAGGAGAGTGGCCAGATTAGTTCATCCTGACAGGAAGGTGATATTAACTCCTATCACCACACATTACAACAGCAGTATGGAGAAGAACATTTCTGATGTACATCACATCAAACCTTGAAGTGGATGAGCTGCAGCAGTGGAAGACCACGAACCACACTTATTAGCTGCTTTATGAGGTGCAGTAGGAGCCAATGTAGTGGTTATTTAGTGTATGTTTTTCACTATTCAGCGTGCTAGGGGCTTTGGACTACAGTATTGCTAAGGTGGGAGGAGAGAGAGCAGCGCACGACGCGTGTGCAGCCCTCCAGTGAAAAATGATATCGTATCTGTTAAATAGGGGCCATGGACAATTCTGATTTGATGGAGAGGGACGTGAGAGCACAGAGGAACATCTGGAGAAACTTCTGAAATGCTTGTTCACTGCTGTCGTTACTGCGTGGTCAGGAATCTTTCGGAGGTTAGGCCTCAAAATCCCCGGCTTTGCCTGCTGTCGGTGACCGAGGTTGAGGTCGAATCATTTGGACAGAGATGGCTCTCAGTACTCAGTGTCGGAGAGCTGATCAGAGCTCGAAGTTTTCGGATGACTCCGAGTCGGACTGTGGTCGGCATGGCAGGGAGAGTTTTTTTCCTTCTCCCGTCTGTGTCAGATGTGGGAAATTTGAGAGACTTTGTACTTTTACTATGCTCATGGACTTCCTCATCAAGTTATGGTATTGTTGCACTGTTGTAACTATATGTTATAATTATGTGGTTTTGTCAGTTTTTTTCAGTCTTGGTCTGTCCTGTGTTCTGTGATATCACACCGGAGGAAATATTGTTTCATTTCTTAATGCATGCATTACTAAATGACAATAAAAGAGGACTATGTGTCTTCATAATCCAATCTAATCTATTAATTCAAGGCTTTTAATGTTGGTGAGTTAAGAGTGTGACAAAGGTCAACTGGTGAATGAAATACTAGAACATCGGGCTTTCTGAATTTTCAGTCAATGACATATCAGTTACTCAATTGTGATTAAAAATGTTGATTTCTGGTTGGTTGTTTTGTATGGTCTTTGGCGGAACATGTACACTTGCTCCATCTCTAACTGTGTCACACCTTGTCCTGGTATTTGAACATGAATATATGGAAAAACTGAGTAACTTGTGTGTTACTTGGATTTCCAGCATCTGCAAATTTTTCTTTTTTTGAGATGAAAAAGTGATTAATATTTGAAAATGCATGATCTTTGTCAGGTGAAAGAGACTTTTTGCAATAACAGACATTGGGAAAACTTAAATATTAAAGCACATTGCAGAAAGTAACATTCTATTTTTCTGTTTTTGTATAGTTTACATATTTACTTGCCAATTTTCATTCAGGTAAGATCCAAGATCTGCTGGTTGAAGGTTCAGTTAATAGTGACACCCGACTGGTGTTGGTGAATGCCATCTACTTCAAAGGAAGTTGGGCTGAAAAGTTCGATGAACAATGCACACAGGAAATGCCATTCAGACTGAATAAGGTATTTTGAATGAAGTATCAGCATTGATCCAAGTTGTGTACTTTGCCTTTTCTAAGTTCTTTCCCTCAAGAAAACTTTTATGATGTCCCATTCTAACAATTACCATTTGTATCATAGAAATATAGCTGTCATGTACAATTACTATAATTTCCAAAGAGCTATTGTATTAAAGTGTACACCATTATTCATGTATTCATTTCCATATGACCAAAAGATATAGGAGCAGAATTAGGCCATCTGGCCTGTCCAGACATTTACGCCATTTCATCATGGTAATCCATATTCCCTCTCAGCCAAATCTCCTGCCTTCTCTCCGTACCCCTTCGTACCCTGACTAATCAAGAATCTATCAATTTCTACCTAAAATACCCTCAGCCACCTGTGGCGATGATTTCCACAGATTCACCACCCCCTGGCTAAAGAAATTCCTCTTCGTCTGCATTCTAAAAAGGATGCCTGTCAATACTGAGGCTGTCCTCTGGTCTTTGATTCTCACCATAGGAAACAGTCACTCTGTAAAGGCCACTGAACATTTAATAGGTCTCAATGAGGTCACCCCTCATTCTTCTGCATTCCAGTGAGTACAGACACAGAGCTATGAAAAACATTCTACATATGACAAGCCTTTCAATCCTGGAATCATTTTTGTGAACCTCCATTGAAGTTTCTTCAATGTCAGTGCATCTTTTCTTAGATAAGGGGGCCCAAAACTACTCTCAGTACTCTTGAGCGAGGCCTCACCAGTGCTTTTTAAAGCCTCAGCATTACATTCTTATTTATATTCTAGTCCTCTTGGAAAGAATGTTAACATTGCATTTGTCTTCCTCATCACTGACTCAACTTGCAAATTAATTTTTAGGGAATCCTGCACAAGGACTCCCAAATCCCTTTGCATCTCAGATTTTTGAATTTTCCCTCCGTTCAGAAAATAATCTACCCTTTTTGTCTTCTACCGAAGTGCATGACCATACACTTTCCTTTCTGCCCCTTTGTCCGTTCTCCTAATTTGTCTAAGCCCTTCTGTAGCTTCTCTGCTTCCTCAACACTCGCTGCCCCTCCAGCTATCTTTGTACCATCCAAACCCTTGGACAAAAAGCCAACAATTCTGTCATCAAAGTCATTGACTAATAATGTAAAAAGAAGTGGTCCCATCACAGAACCCTATGGAACACCACTAGTCACTGGCAGCCAACCACAGAAGGCTCCTTCTTTTCCCACTTCTTACCTCTGGCCAATCAGCCATTGCTTTATCCATGCTAGTATCTTTCCTGCAACACCTTGGGCACTTTAACTTGATAAGCAGCCTTATGTGCACCACCTTGTCAAAGGCTTTCTGAAAATTCAACTGCACAACATCCACCAACTCCCCTTTGTCTATCCTGCTTGTTCTTTCTGCAAAGAATTCCAACAGATTTGTTAGGCAAGTTTTTTTTTTCTCCCCCTGTGGAAACCATGCTGCCTATGACCTATTTTATCATGTGCCTCCAAGTATCCTGAAACCACGTGCTTAACGATCGATTCCAACATCTTCGTAGCTACTGAGGTCAGACTAACTGGCTTACAGTTTCCTTTCTTCTGCCTCTCACCCTTGAAGAATGGAGTGACATTTCCAATTTTCCATTGCTCTAGAAACATGACAATCAATTGATTGTTGAGAGATCATTACTGATGTCTCTAAATTCTGTTCAGCCATCTTTTTCAAAACCCTGGAGGTATGCCATCTGGTGCAGGTGACTTGTCTGCCTTCAGAACCTTTGGTTTCCCAAGAACATTCTCCCTAAAAATGGTAACTTCACACACTTCTGCCCCCCCCCCCCGACACTCCTGAACTTCTGGCATATACCACTAGTGTCTTCCACTGTGAAGACTTATGCAAAATACTTACTCAGTTCATCCACCATTTCCTTGTTCTCCATTACTACCTTTCCAGCAGTCCAATATACACTTTTGCCTTTCTTTTACACTTTATCTAAAGAAACTTTTGGTATCCTCTTTAATATTATTGACTACCTTACCTTCGTATTCTATCTCTTCCTACTTAAAGACTTTTTAGTTGCCTTCTGTTATTTCTATTAAATGTTCCCAATCATCTAACTTCCCACTAATCTTTGCTATTAAATACCCTCTCTTTGGCTTATGTTTGCTTTGACTTGTCAGCCACAGTTGTCATCTGTCTTTAGAATAATTCTTCCTACTTTTGCATGTATATATCCTGCACCTGACAAATTGCTTCCAAAAATTCTAGGCATTGCTGCTCTGCTGTCATCCATGCCAGTGTTCTTTTTCAATCAATTTTGGCCATTTCTTCTGATGCCTCTTTAGTTTCCTTTACTCCACTGTAATACTGATACATTTGACTTTACCTTCTCCATCTCACATTTCAAGGTGAATTCTTCATACTATGATCACTTACCCCTAAGGTTCTTTTACTTTAAGTTCTTTAATCAATTCTGGTTTATTGCACAATCCAGAATAGCTGATCCCTTAGTGGGCTCAGTCATGAGTTGCTCTAAACAGCCATCTCATAGGCATTCTAAAAATTTCCCCCTCCTGGGATCCAGCACTGATTTTTTTTTTTTTCCCAATCTACCTGCATATTGAAATCCCCCATGAATATTCTAGCATTGCCCTTTTGACACGCATTTTCTTTCATTGTAATTTGTGGACCACATCCTCACTACTGTTTGGGGGTCTATAGCTAAGTCCCATCAGGGTCTTTTTTTTTTTTCCACCCTTGCAGTTCCTTGCTCTACCCACAATGATTCAACTCCTTTCAACCTTATGTTATTCCTTTCTAATGATTTGATTTCATTTTTTAATCATCAGATCCACCCCACGCCTCTGCCCACCTGACTGTCCTTTCAATACAATATGTATTCTTGGGCTTTAAGACCTCAACTATGATCTTCTTCCAGCTACAATTCAGTGATGCCCGCAATGTCACACATGCCAATCTGTAATTGTGCTACTCGTTCACCAACCTTATTCTGTATATTACATGCAATAAAATATAGCACATTCTGTCTTCTATTTGTCCTTTTCAATTTTGTCTGCCTTTTACATTGCAACTCATCCTGTTCGACTGCAATTTTGCCCTTTCATCAGCCTCTCCTTGGTAGCTGTCTCACTACACTCTGCCTCTGTTTGTATACCAACTACTTCATCCTCACCACTATCACCTTGGTTCCCATCCCCCTGCTAAATTAGTTGAAACCCTCCTGAACAACTCCAGCAAGCCTGTCTGCAAGGATATTGGTCCCCCTTGGGTTCAGGTGAAACCTGTCCCTTTTGTATAGGTCTTATCCTACCCCACAGAGATCCCAATGATTCATCTGAACCCCTGCCCCCTGCACCAGTTTCTCAGCCACGCATTCACCTGCAAAATGATCCTGTTCTTGCCATCACTGGTGTGTGGCACAGGGAACAGTGGAGATACTACCCTGGAGGTCCTGTTTTTCAGTTTTCCTAGCTCCTGAAAATCCCTCTTCAGGACCTCTTTCATCTTTTCTACCTATGTCATTGGTGTAAATATGTACCAAGACTTCTGGCTGCTCACCCTCCTTTAGAATACCGTGGACCTGCTCTGGCACATCTCTGACCCTGGCACCTGGGAGGCAACATACCATCCAGATACGCCTATCCACCTATAGAATCACATCCCTGTTCCTCTGACTATGGAATCTCCTGTCACCGCTGCACCTCTCCTCTTCTGAGGCACAGCACCAGACTCGGTGCGAGAGAACTATTCACTGCAGCCCCCCCCCCCGCCACCCCTGGTGGGTCAGTCAGACCCTTCAATAGTATCTAAAGTGGTATACATTGAGGGGAATAGCCACAGGGTACTGTGCATTTCCCTTCCTTCTCCAGTCATCCAGTTACCTATCTCCTGCAACCTATGGGTGACTACCTCCCTGTAACTCTTGCCTATCAGCTCATATGGGAAACTAAGGAGGTGAAAGTCATTGAGCTGCAGCTTCAGTTCCTTAGTGCATTCTCAGAGGAGCTGCAGCTCGCTGCACCTGGTGCAGATGTGTTTATCTGGGAGATTGGAAGTCTCCCAAAATTCCCACATCTTCCACATAGTACAAAACACTGCCCTGGAGCTATTCTCACTGCACTACTATGCCCGAACAGATGAGGAATGAAGAATGAAGAACTAAAAAAAACTTTGCCTTGCCCTAGCCTGATGAGCCATAGCCACTCCAAACACTGACCTACCAAAATAATGGCCACTCCACGTGCACCTGCCTTATTTTTATTTGCCCCCCTGATGAATCCTGCTCAGGGATTGGTCCAGGAAACTGCCGTGAAGTTCTGCCTTTTTCATCTTGAGTGCGGAACTGATTGAAAAGGTAGCTCTCTTCATGTACTCCTGCTGAGTGATTGGCCAGAGTCCTGGTCCAAGAAACTGCCACGAAGGCTATGCTTGTTGCATTATTTTTTTAGGACGTTCTAAGCCATTTCAGACAGTCAAATATTTTTACCTGTTGTAAGGCAGAACCTGCTATATTTGGTTTCTGCACTAGTTCTCACAAAGGCAATGTGAGGATAACCAGATATTTCTTAATACTTCTGAGTAAGGAATAAACATTGGCCAAGAAACAAGGAAATCTTCCCATTGCTCACCATTATTGGTGCTGAGGGAAATTTTTCACCTACGTGAGAAAGCAGAGAGGGCTTTGGTTCAATATTCCATCCAAAATGCAGGAGCTCTGTCAGTCCCACACTAGTTTTCAGTTCAAACACTGCGTCATCTGTCAGGAAACGTAGAGGAGACTTGACCCAAATGCAGAGCAGTGGAGACTACTTAGCAGTTAGTGACAACTTTAACAATAAGCTGCAAAATAACAAGCCCTGAGGGGCCATAAAACAGGAGAGAAACTATACTTAGCAGAACAAGGTAACTGGAGGCTAGGAGCAACTGAATGATGCTGGCTGGTTTAATTGGTAATCAAGGATTGTGGATGAGAGCTAGGTTTAAATAGGCTGCATGTGATGAGTTAGAAACAAGTGGGAGATAGCTTCTATTACCTGGATGGAGACTGGCAGGAGCCTACATGTGCAAGCCTAGCAGTCATCTGCATTTTTTTTAACATGAAGATTTGCTTTTAAATGATTCTGTTAATGCTACCCTTGTGTACTACCTCTAAAACCAAATGAACTGATTCTTGATTTTATTTTTTTAGAATGAAAGCAAACCAGTGCAAATGATGTACAAGAGTGATAAGTTTCTGTTCCGTCACATCCCTAAAGTCAATATCAAAGTTCTTGAACTTCCGTATGTTGAGAAAGATGTGAGTATGATCATCTTGCTGCCTGATGACATCATGGATGATTCGACAGGTCTTAAAAAGGTAAAATATCTTTTTCATAAGTACACATGATTGTTTTATGGTTACAAACTGACTTTGAGTTGCATGATCTTGCAATAGATTCTTTTTGAGGATCTAAGTATTGCTGGGAATGCCTGCATTTATTATCCCTTGAGCAGTTGCCACTAAGCCATCTACTGGATATAACCACAGGCAATTTGAAGTGGATTCTTGGATTTGGAAGCAATAATAAAGAATGCCAGCAATATATTCCCAAGTCCAGATGGGGACTTGAAAAGGAATCTTAAGTGGTGGAGTTGCCATGGTTATCTTTTCCTTGACTGTCAAGGGAGCTGCTTTGGTGATGGGAAGTGTTGTTAGAACAGCCTTGGTGGCTAATTCCAATGTGTTTTCCAAATTGCACAGACATGGCTGTGGGGGTGGGCGGAATAGCATATTTAAGGATGGTCAATGGTGCAACAATCATGCAGGCAACTTTGTCCTGAATGGTGTTTCTATTCTTAAACATGATTGGAGCAAAAGACAGTCATACACACTCAGTGGCCTCCTTTATTAGGTACACGAGGTCTTAATAAAATGGACACAGTTTCTGCACATTCATGGTCTTGTACTGCTGTAGCCCATCCACTAAAGGTTGGATGTATTGTGCCTTCAATCAGAGTTGCTCTTCTGCACACCACTGTAGCACATGATTATTTGTGGTATTGTTGCTTTTGTGTCAACTTTAACCAGTCTGGCCATTCTCCTCCAACCTTCATCAATAACAAAACATTTTTGCCCACAGACCTGCTACTCAATGAGGTTTTTTTTTTTTTTGTTTGCTTTTCTGCACCATTCTATGTAAACTCTAGAAACTATTGCATGAAAACTCCAGGAAATCAGCAGTTACTAAGATACTCAACTGCCCCCCCCCCCTTCTGGCACCAACAATAATTCCATGGTCAAAGTCACTTGGATCACAGTTCTTCCCCATTCTGATGTTTGGTCTGAACAATAACAGACCACATTTGCATGCTTTTATGCAGTGAGTTGTGGTCACATGAGTGGCTGATTAGATAGTTGCATTAATGAGTACATGTGTACCTAATACAGTGGCCACTGAATGTAAGGAAAATATTCCCTAACCATGAGAAAGTCTGCAGCTGCTGGAAATCCACAGCAGCACACACAAAATGTTAGAGGAACTTAACAGGTCAGGCAGCATATATGTTTTGAGCTGAATATTCCCTAAATCTTAGGGACTTCAGAGGCAGCTTGGTCTTCAGGATATTGACCGTCTAACTTTCTAGTAGACAAGTGATTTGTGGTATTGTTCACTAAAATAGCAAGTACCTTTAGCTTGCGAAACAGAGCAGTTGAGGTTCCAATTTCAACCATTAGTATTCAAGCTTTTGTACGCTATCTTTTCATGTGCACAAGTCTGGCAAGGTACAGGAAGAATGGGGGAAAAACTTGCAGCAACATCACACTCGTGTAGCTTCAGACAACAGAAATAAAGAAGCTGCAAAAGTCATACTGAGAAGTCTGTTGTATGTAGTGCTATAATGCTGATGTAGGGTTGGGGTTGCTTGAAGGTAAGCAGCTGTTGTGAACATGGGTGTGGTGTGAACCTCCTGGCCAACAGTATCAGTGAAAAAGGTTATGAATTGAATTGACTTTATTTCTTACATCCTTCACATACATGAGTAAAAATCTTTACATTATGTCTGTCTAAATGTGCAATCATAGTAATTTATAATAATTTGTAATAGAACAGTCAATGTAACATAGAAATGCTCTCAAGTCAGTATGAGTTAATCAGTCTGATGGCCTAGTTATGACCTGGATGTTGAAGGTTTTTTGAATAGCTGCTGCTTTCTGAGGCACCCCCTTGGGTAAATGCTGTCATTGGTGGGGAGGGCTGTGTCTTGATTAGTCCAGGTATCAAAAGTTACTAGGATTTGGCAGGAGAACGGCGTAGAGCAGTGGCCCCCAACCTTTAGACTGTGGCCCAGCGGTTGGGGATCACTGGTGCAGAGAACAAGAGAGATAATTAATCAGCCATGATGGAATGGTGGAGTGGACTCGATGGGCTGAGTGACTTTAATTCCGCTCCCATGTCTTCTGGTCTTATGATCTTAAAAGTACACATTCTTGTTGTTACAAGAATCACCCCTTGTAATAATGATCAGCATGGCACAGAGAATCTGTAGTTACTGACAAGTAATTTTTGCTTCAGCTAAAAGCACAAGGGTTCACAAACTGCCTCTGTGTGCACCCTACTAGAATTCCCCGACAGTCCATGAAGAGAAAAGGATATTACCCGGGAAAGGAGTCTGTGCTGGACTGGCATTCCTCGTGGTCCCAATCTCCACGTCTCCGTGGGGTCCTCCTTATCCATGATAGTTGGTCTCTGGCTGCTGGAGAGTTACTGCCCCTGCACATTTGGAGCTCCTGAGTTTTACACGGTTCCTCGTCAATTGAACCATTGAATCTCCATCCCATTGGCTGAAGGTCACCTGACCTACCTGGGTCACCTTCTTACTGGTCATTGTACAGGGCTACAGCCAACATTGATTCATGGCTCTGCCCACCCCTGCTTTGTGTCTTTACACTCTGACTGGTCCACACCAGTTAAATGAGGCAACCCAGACAGAGTCTAACGAGATTACCGATTGCAGGTCTGGCATTTTACAAAACAAAGTAGCTACTCCTCTAGGAATGGTCTCTGGTATATTGCTGTGATTAGATTGTCCCAGAGCAAGAATCAGTTCAGGGTCCATGCCCTTTACATAACAAATGGCTATTTGTTTGAGAACAGTCTCAGGTTTAGCAGATCATGACCTGAAGCTTCCCATGTCCACATTCAGTTGCTCTGATTTGATTATCGAAGAGCAAGAAACTGTTCAGAGTCCACAAAATGGGGGAAACAAAGTAACTTGTCTGCTTCCCCAGCCTTGATCAGACTGCAGTTTCTTCTGGCCAACAGTGTGAAGATGAAATTTCTTATCTGAAAGTTGTATCTTTAATAATTATAGAATTTTGTAGAAAATTTCTGTAATCTGTCCAATTTTCTCCATATGATCACAAGATCTTTTCTCTTGCAATGTACACCCTCCATTCCATCTAAAATCCATCTGATATGACAAGTTAAAATAAACTTCTTTCCAAAATTCTGGTTTCTCACACTTTTCCGGATAAAATTCTTCCACTTTCTCAATCTATACCCCAGAAGACTGAAACAAGCCCAGATTATCAATGTCTTTGTTTATTGCAACGGAACTTTTCCAGCTATGGTCTCTAATTCCTTTGCTCTTTTCCCCCCTTCCCCCCACCTCAGCTGGAGCAGACACTTACCCTAGAAAAGCTGCAAGAATGGACACTTCAAACCAAGATGGGAAGAAATAAAGTTTCAGTTCACTTACCTAGATTTAAAATGGAGGATAACTTTGAGCTCAAACCTACACTTTCCTCTCTGGGGATAACAGATCTTTTTGATAGTTCGAAGGCAGATCTCTCTGGAATTTCTGGGACACGTGACTTGTTTGTGTCTAAGGCTGTTCATAAGTCTTTTGTGGAGGTGAATGAGGAAGGAACTGAAGCAGCAGCTGCTACAGCAGTAATGGTCCAGTTTTGTTCACTGGAGCTCGAAGAGCAGTTTACTGCAGATCACCCTTTCCTCTTCTTCATTCGGCACAACAAAACAAATAGTATTCTCTTCTTTGGTCGGTGCACTTGTCCCTAAACAACTGACTAAGTGCAAGTAATGGGGGGGGGGGGAATAAAATCTTAATGATAATTTTCCATGTTACCAGAAGAATAAACTGGAATGCTAATTAAAGGTCAATTTGAAAACATTTCACACAGTACATTTTAGAAGCCAAGCATAAAAACCTTAGATTATGTCTGAGTATTTTGAAATCTGAAGATAATTTTGATGTTTTTAATCAAGAAATTAACATAACAACTGGATGTGTTAACTTCCCTGTTTACTAACTTGAAAGGTTGTCATTTACATTATAACTAATCTGATTCATTCCCATGCTGTAAGGGAGAAAGTCCTGTCGTCTTTGTCATGGTTAGTCCAATAATGTGATTAGCTACACAATTCATGGCCAGTTAGGGATAGGAAAACAACTGTCACTATTGCCAGACAAGTCCATATCCTGTGAATGAATAAGTTAAGAACCATGTGTAAAGTGTCCTGCAGAATTTCTCACTTTCAACATATCATCTTGTATGACTTTGTCCACAAAGCTATAATTAATGTAAATAACAAGACATTGAGAGTTTTCTCAAATTAACTGTCAAATTCCCTGTACGTGTCCACATATTTGGCAATTATAAAGCATTCTGATTCAACTTTTCTACTTTGAGTCTAAGTCATAGTATATACTATCACATTTCAACTTGCCAATAAAATGGTAGATCATAAAGAAACCCGTAGCTTGATTTTAAGAAATTCTGCCTGGGGCATGTTGTTACAGCAGAGGAAAAAAAAATTATTTTACATTTGTATATCCAATGAACAAATATGAATATTATTGGAAGATGTTGATGAAAAAAGGTGCACTTTGTATTAAATAGATAAAGAGACAGATACACTGAACAGATTGTATTAAGTCCTGCAACAGGAACTGGCACTGGGAGTGGTCATTTTCAGTTTGTAAATTTTATCTGTTGGAGAAATCACATGCTTGGGTGAATCATGATTAAGATCCACTATACCCCAAGAGTAATCTTTGAAATATGATTTCTAAATGGTCCAAGAGCATGATGCTAGCACCTAGTTGTGTTAAAACTCTGATTGAATATGCATTGTATTATGTCATGTGTATAGTGCAAAATAAAAGCATTTACCTTATTTGATGTTGGAGTTTATTATTATTCTTCTGCCACTGAAGGTGGTTATTCAACCTATCAGGTCTTTGCCAGCAACAAACAATCTGCTGGAGGAACATGGCTCACGTCTATGCCAGCATCAGTCCTATTGCCTCACTTATTTCTCAAGCAATCTTTCCCTTCTAAGATGCACCCAACTACCCCAATTTCTCATACCAGCAGCAATACTCTTGGCAATTTACAACAGCTTAATGATCCATCAATGTTTCTCTCGAATGGAGGAGAACAAATCCAGAGTACCCAGGAGAAATCCACATTGTCAAGAAATATGGACAAATGAGGCCATATGGTTGAACTGTGAAACCAACAAGGTAGCAATCACACAGGTCAACATGATCCTTAGAGGGGCATAGAAAACCAAATAAGCAGACATGTATCTGAGAAGTACAGCAATAGTTGGGATTTACAAATACACTAACATTAACAGAAACAGTGGCAGAAGAAATGATATAGGAGTTGAGTTCTTCAAATGCATTTGAGAATACTAATTCTGAATGTAGAAAGGCAAACAAGAATTAAAGTTGTAATAAGGACCTGGGTAAGTTGGAAAGATGACTGGGGTCAGAAATGGTTCATTTATAGTTGAGGACAAAGAAGTATGGGTTTCGGACTGTGGCAATCTTACTAGGTTGATGTTAGATTTAGCAACAGCTAACTTGAAACAACTACTTAAATCAGTGCCAGAATTCTTAAGTGATGGTGGAGGAGAGTGTGAGAGTTTAGGGAAAAATTGTGTACATTCTAGAACCCTGTGGAGTTCAAGAAACACACAAAAAGTAGGAAAACTCATAAAACCAAAAGCTCAACAAGAATAAAAAGTATGCTAGGTTCTTTAAAGAAATGAAAGAGAAAATAGAGCAGGCACTAACTGTAGTTTCCTAATACTGTTTGGCTACTATTGTTCTGCCAGAACACTGGAAGATGCTGAATAATACCATTGTTTAAGATGGTTAAAAACTAATTTGGCAGGAGGATGGGGTTATTAGTATACAAGTAGATGCAGTGTGTAGTAAGACTGAAGAAGATTAGGCAGATGATAGAGAAAAATTGCAGACAGTGTTGAAGTGTGTCTTTAAATAGTTTCAACAATGTCGAAAATTAAGATAAAGTCGGAGGGAAGGAGAGTGCAGGAGAGATTATGAAAGTCTCCAGATTAAATTAACAGACAAAGGTTAGAAAAGTAAGAAGTTAACTTATGATAACATGGTGGCAAAATTGAAAAGGATGATAAATACAGGACTGAAGGTATTTGAATGATTACACCATATGGAATAAGATAAATAATCTTGTGCATTTAGAGATTAGCAGGTACGACATAAGCATTACTGAGTCATGGCTGAAAGATCACAGTTGGAAACTTAACATCCAACGATACACATTATATTGAAAGGGCAGGTGAGTGGAGGGGGGGGCTGTGTTGGTAAAAAATGAAATCAAATCTTCAGAAAGAGATGACATAGGATTGGAAGATGTAGAATCATTGTAGGACAAGGTAAGGACTGCAAGGGTAGAAAGACCCCGATGGGAGTTGCAGTATATACAGGCCTCCGAATTGTAACCAGGATGTGGGGTACAACTAGGAGATAGAAAAGGCATGTCAAAAGGGCAATGCTACAATAGTCATGGGGTATTTTAATAGATTGGGAAAATCAGATTGATGTTGAATCCCAAGAGAAGGAATTTGTGGAATACCTGAAATAATTTTTAGAGCAACTTGTGGTTGAGCCCGCCAGGGAAGGGGCAGTTCTCGTTTGGATGTTGTGTAATGTACCAGATTTGATCAGGGAGCGGAAGGTAAAAGAAGCTCTGGGAGGCAGTTATCATAATATGATAGAATTCATCATGCAGTTTGAGATAGAGAAATTAAAATCAGACGTATCACCAATAATGTAGAGTAAAGGGAACTACAGAGGCATGAGAGTGGAGTTGGCCAAAGTTGATTGGAAGGGGCCACAAGCAGGGATGATGACAGAACGGCAACGGCTGGAGTTTCTGGGAGCAATTTTGAAGGTGCAGGATAGATACAATCCAAAGAAGAAGTATTCTAAAAGGGAAGATGAGGCTACCCTGGCTGACAGAGGTAGTCAATAACAGTATAAAAGCAAAAGAGAGGGCGTACAATATAGAAAAAATTAGTGGAAAGCTAGAGGATAGAGAAGCTCTTAAAAACCAACAGAAAGCAACTAAGAAAAAATAACAAGGAGAGAAAAGATGAAATAGGAAGGCAAGCTAGCCAATAATATCAAAGAGGATATCAAAAGTTCCTCCCCCCCATATATACAGTAAAGAATAAAAGAGAAGAGTAAATAACGGACAGCTGGAAGAGTATGTTGGAGAGGTACTATTGGGGCCCAAAAATAGCAGACAAAACTTACTTTGTGCTGGTCTTTACTGTGGAAGGCACCATCAGTATGCCAGACATTTTAAAGTGTCAGGCAGAAGTGAGCGTAGTTGCTATTTCTAAGGAGAAAGTGCTTGGAAAGCTGAAAAGTCTGAAGGTAAAGATGGACTACACCACAGGGTTCAGAAAGAGGTAGTTGAAGAGACTGTGGAAGTATTAGTAATGATCTTTCAAGAATCACTAGATTGTGGAATGGTATCGGAGGATTGTAAACATGCAAATCTCACTCCTCCTTTGAAGGAAGGGAAGCAAAACAAAAGAAATTATAAGCCAGTTAACCAGATTTAAGCAGCTGGGAAGATGATGGGAGTCCATTATTAAGCATGAGGTTTTGCGGTACTTGGAGGGACATGATAAAATAGGCCAAGGTTATCATAGGTTCCTTAAAGGGCTTGATTGACAAAGGAGAGTCAGTGGTTGTTCTACATGGATTTTGAGAAGGCCTTTGACAAGGTGCTGCATGTGAGGCTGCTAAACAAAATGACAGCTCATGGTATTACAAGAAAGACAGTGGCATGGACAGAAGACTTTTACATTAAAAATACAAAGGACAGTGGCAATCTTAAAGCCCTCTCACTAAAAGTTATGGACTTTGGAACAACTATAATCTTTCATAACATTTTGTTTGCTTAGGGTAATAAGGTAGGTAAATCATTCACAAAGTCACATTGCAAGGAAACAGGGAACTTTGGGCCACTGAGCTCACACCAAGCATCAACCCTGAATTTCATTTCTGTAATGTAGGAACATAGAAAACCTACGGTACAATACAGGACCTTCGCCCCACAAAGCTGTGCCAAACATGTCCTTACCTTAGAACTACCCAGGCTCACCCATAGCCCTCTATTTTTCTAAGCTCCATGTACCTATCCAGGAGTCTCTTAAAAGACCCTATCGTTTCCTCCTCCTCTACCACCACCAGCAGCCCATTCCACACACTGACCACTCTCCGCGTAAAAAAAACTTACCCCGGCACCTCCCCTGTACTCACTTCCAAGCACCTTAAAACTGTGCCCTCTCATGCTAGCCATTTCAGCCCTGGGAAAAAGCCTCTGACTATCCACACGATCAATGCCTCTCATTATCTTGTACACCTCTATCAGGTCACCTCTCATCCTCAGTTGCTTCAAGGAGAAAAAGCCGAATTCACTCAACCTTTTCTCATAAGACATGCTCCCCAATCCGGGCAACATCTTGTAAATCTCTTCTGCACCTTTTCTATGGTTTCCAGGTCCTTCCTGTAGTGAGGCAACCAGAATTGAGCACAGTACTCCAAGTGGGGTCTGACCAGTGTCCTATATAGCTGCAACATTACCTCTCAGCTCTTAAACTCAATCCCACGGTTGATGAAGGCCAATGCACTGTATACCTTCTTAACCACAGAGTCAACCTGTGTAGCAGCTTTGAGTGCCCTATGGACTCAGACCCCAAGATTCCTCTGATACTCCATACTGCCAGGAGTCTTATCATTAATACCATATTCTGTCATATTAGACCTACCAAAATGAACCACCTCACACTTATCTGAGTTGAACTCCATCTGCCACTTCTCAGCCCAGTTTTGCATCCTACCAATGTTCTGCTGTAACCTCCGACAGCCCTCCACACCATCTACAACACCAACTTTGTGTCACCAGCAAATTTACTAACCCATCCCTCTACTTCCTCATCCAGGTCATTTATAAAAAGGGCAAAGAGTAGGGGTCCCAGAACAGATACCTGAGGCACACCTCTGGTTACTGACCTCCATGCAGAATATGACCCATCTACAAAGGATCTTTGCCTTCTGTGGGAAAGCCAGTTCTGGATCCACAAAGCAATGTCCCCTTGGATCCCATGTCTCCTTACTTTCTCAATAAGCCTTGCATGGGGTACCTTATCAAATACCTTGCTGAAATCCATATACACTATATCTACGGCTCTACCTTCATCAAAGTGTTTAGTCACATCCTCAAAAAATTCTTCAGGCTCATAAGGCATGACCTGCCTTTGACAAAGCCATGCTGACTATTCCTAATCATATTATGCCTCTCCAAATGTTCATAAATCTTGCCTCTCAGGATCTTCTCCATCATCTTACCAACCACTGAAAGACTCACTGGTCTATAATTTCCCGGGCTATCTCTACTCCCTTTCTTGAATAAGGGAACAACATCTGCAATCCTCCAATCCTCCGGAACCTCTCCCATCCTCGCCAGAGGCTCAGCAATCTCCTCCCTTGCTTCCCACAGTACCCTGGGGTACATCCCGAACAGTCCCGGTGACTTTCTCAACTTGATGCTTTCCAAAAGCTCCAGCACATCCTCTTCCTTAACATCTATATGCTCAAGCTTTTCAGTCTGCTGCAAGTTATTCCTATAATCGCCAAGATCCTTTTCCATAGTGAGTACTGAAGCAATGTATTCATTAAGGACCTTTGCTATCTCCTCTGGTTCCGTACACATTTTTCCACTGTCACACTTGATAGGTCCTATTCTCTCAGGTCTTATCCTCTTGCTTTTCACATACTTGTAGAATGCCTTGGGGTTTTCCATAATCCTGTCCACCAAGGCCTTCTCATGGCCCCTTCTGGCTCTTCTAATTTCATTCTTAAGCTCCATCCTGCTAGCCTTATAATCTTCTAGATCTCCTTCATTACCTAGTTTTTTCAGCCTTTCATAAGCTCTTCTTTTCTTCTTGACTAGATTTACAACAGCCTTTGTACACCACGGTTCCTGTACCCTACTAATCTTTTCGTCTCATTGGAACGTACCTACGCAGAACCCCACAAAAATATCCCGAACATTTGCCACACTTCTTCCGTACGTTTCCCTGAGAACATCTGTTTCCAATTTATGCTTCCAAGTTCCTGCCTGATAGCCTCATATTTCCCCTTACTCCAATTAAACGTTTCCATAACTTGTCTGTTCCTATCCCTCTCCAACGCTGTGGTAAAGAGAAAGAATTATGATCACTATCTACAAAATGCTCTCCCACTGAGAGACCTGACACCTGAGCAGGTTCATTTCCCAATACCAGATCAAGTACAGCCTCTCCTCTCGTAGGCTTATCTACATATTGTGTCAAGAAACCTTCCTGAACACACCTAACAAACTCTACCCCATCTAAACCCCTCACTCTAGGGAGCCGCCAATCAATATTTGGGAAATTAAAATCTCCCACAATAACCTTGTTGTTATTACACCTTTCCAGAATCTGTCTCCCTATCTGCACCTCGATGTCCCTACTACTATTGGGTGGTCTATAAAAAAACACCCAGTGGAGTTATTGACCCCTTCCTTTTCCTAACTTGCACCCACAGAGACCCATAGACAATCCCTCCATGACTTCCTCCTTTTCTACAGCTGTGACACTATCCCTGATCAACAGTGCTATGTCCCCACCTCTTTTGCCTCCCTCCCTGTCCTTTCTGAAACATTTAAAGCCTGGCACTTGAAGTAGCCATTCCTGCCCCTGCACCATCCAAGTCTCAGTAATGGCCACAACATCATAGCTCCAAGTGCTGATCCATGCTCCACCCGCTTTGTTCATAATACTCCTCGCATTAAAATAGACACATCTCAAACCATCGGTCTGAGCGCGTCCCTTCTCTATCACCTGCCTATCCTCCCTTTCGCACTGTCTCCAAACTTCTTCTATTTGTGAGCCAACTGCCTTTGTGTCATCAAATTTCTGGAAGTGTTCATGAACCACTCTAGCTATTCCTCACTTGCACTGCTTAAATACTTTATTTTTTTTATAGTAGCAGTAAATTTTTTGTCTTATATTGTACATAAAAAGAAACATCACTGTATGTCAGTAATAAAAAAACTGATTCTGATTCTCAATCACGGCACATCTTGCAAAACTGTCCACTAAATAAGCATACTTTTTGAAGTGATACAAGGTAAACTGTTGAACCACTGGTAAAGCAGATATGGGGTTAAGTCAGACAATTAAGACTGCTGCTCAGACTCATCCCTGCCATCATCACAGACGATTTGGACCTTTGCTCAGACTCACTCCCCACCTAACTGTAGTTGCAGGAAAAGGTTTGTGAACCCTTTGCAGTTCCCTGGTTTTCTGCATTAATTGCTCATAAAATACGGTCTGGTCTTCATCCAAGTCACAATAATAGACAAACACAATAGTAAAGGGCTTTTTAAAATATGAAGCTGAGTGACAATTTAGAAACGCCCTCAATAAAGGCCATGGACTTTGGAACAATTATAATCCTACATAGATCTTTATTTGCTGAGATTATCAAGATAAGTAAATCATGCACTGTGTCACACAGTAAAGGAAGAAGCCCTTTGGGCTACTGAGTATTAAACCCCGATTCCATGCAATTTCCACACAACACCAGAGGTCAGGAGTGAGCCGTATTCATTGGAACCGTGAAGCAGAATGTCCACTAATTGTGCCATGATCGGAATGAATGGTGCTAAATCATCAAGGGAGGACGGTCTTCACCTGTCCTCAAGTTTCAGCCTCCAGTCAGTGCTCATTTGTTTCTTCAGTAAAAAAACTGGGATATTCTTCCCAATTCTGCTTCTCAGCATCCCTAGCTAAATACAAGAAATAAGTTTGTATTCATATTGCACTTTAGCTTTCATCATAAACAATACTTGTATCTCTCTAATATAAATTGACTCCAGTTTAGATGACAAATAGCTCCATCTGCAAGCTGATAGAGAACAGAGACAGTGAAGTAATCGTGAAGTGTTAAAACTTAAATATCACCAGGCAACCAAAACCTCCTTTAAGGCTTCAGAATGGACAGAGTCAATCTTTTGTTGAATTAGAGAAGAGATTATACATGTCCTGGTTTTGCTCTATAACTTTTGATGGATTTTATGGGCAATGAAGATTATGTTGGTTGCCCCATGAGACAGTTTGAAATCACGCTAAGACTCTGGCACATTTCTTGGCAAGGGAAACGAGCTGGTCTAAAACAGGACTCCCCAACCTTTCGTATGCCTTGGACCCCTACCTTTATTTGAGAGCCAGGTTGGGAACCCCTGGTCTAAAAGGTCACAGACACGTGCATCTCCTTTTCTTTAAATATTTTGAAAATTTTGGCATTTTAAAAAATCATATAAAATCTTCTCATTATATTTATTTAGAAGAGAAACAATACTGTGGGCCTTCTGTACCTGTTCTGAACCTTAATCTGAGTTGCCATCTGGGCCTGCAGCCCAAGGTTGTGAAGGCGAAACGTACTGATCCAGAGTTCTGTGCACAGCTACACAGCAGCCTCTGGTGGCAGTAACAGGATAAAGGAAATTACAGAGATGTGGAATAAACATGGCATAAGCCAAATGAAAGTGCAAAAAGTAATTGTTGGACTCCAATTGTCTGGAATCATGGGGTTGGAACCAGACTCAGAGCTTACTGAATGTGTAAAACCCGAAAATAATTTTAGAACATTTTCAATTTGCTAGGAATAGTAATGTTGCCCTGTGAAACTCATAGTAATAGCTTGCTGCTGCTTAATACTGATTTGTCTAACCTTACTTACACCTTGACAAGTGAGAAAGTTTTATGTTGGTATTTTATGAAAATAATTTAAAGAAGCTATATTCTTAATTTTAGTGGTAGCATTTTCACTATTTATCTAATCCCTATTCTCTCAATATCTTACAAGCAGCAAATTTAATTGTTAAATTGCAGTTGGTTTTTGTAAAAGCAACCGAGCACAACAGGCTACCTAAACTCCAACACACATCATACTGCAAAGATTTCAAGTGTGATTATAACACAAGATGTATGAGTATTAAAGTGCTGTATATCAAAGTTTCAAAGTACATTCATCATCAAAGTATATATGAAGTATACAACCTTGAGATTCGTCTTGTCATCATCTCATACCATTCAAAATTTGAATAGCACATTCAGGTATTAGGAAAGAAGCCCAATCGAGTCCAAATTATGCTTAGTTAAGGAAAATAAGGGATAAATAAAACTGGGAGATAATTCTATAGTAGGGAGAAAATTGCTTAATTTCAGGAATGTTTATTCTATCCGCACTCTGTAACTCATTCCATGATTTCCTCCCTCCAAATATCTAGTTCATCTCAAGTTCTCTCAAGAACTGCCTCAAAATCAGAAAGGAATCCGGTTTTCTTTCAATGAAAATTTAACCTGGGTAAATCAATGTTGGGGACATTAATTAGACCAACAAATGTAATAACTGGTCAGAGGAAACAATAATGAATAGTTAGGTTTCACAGTGTATTGTGTACAAATCATTTCAGATTCATGACCACAAACAGAAGTTGATGTCAAACGAAAATTAGGCATTATGATCTATTAAGAAAATCACTCCATGTAAGACAAACAACTCTGTCTGATAGACTCATGATCAAATGTGCTTTCCAGAAAAGAACTTCTCCATGAAGGACAGGTAATGTGCCAATGTCTAGCCGAATGGAACACTGCACGGCAACAATACCAGGCCCATCCTCTGCAGTACTGGGGACAGGTAGGACCTCAGTACTCAATGACACTCGGTGATGCATTCTTTGGTTCTATGCAATGGGCCTACTAGGAAAGTTAGGTTTGTAGGTATTGGGTAGGAGGTAAAGGCAAGCAGTGTGGGGTATGGGAACTGAGGTTGTTGGCAGTAGATGGGAGATCTCCAGACTCAATGAATCTGGTGACGGTGCAGGAGGCAATGGCCTGATTCTTCTTAGAGGGGCCCTGTTTCAGGAGAAAGTAAGAGAAGGTGTCGGAGAGCTGCTGTCTGGCCTCAGCAAGGTAGAGGTCAGTCTGCCACCTTTGTCTGTGATTCCAAACACAAATTGGGAGACTGCTTCATTAAGCATCATCACTCTATCCACCGCACCAGCCAGAATCTCCTAGTGGCCACCCATTTCGGTTCAATTTCCTACTCCTATACTGACATATCTGTACATGGCATACTCTACAGCCATGGTGAGGCAAAACTCAGGTTGGAGGAGCAACCCCACATATTCCACCTGGGTAGCACCCAAATTGATGGTATGAACATCACTACCTATAATTTGCAGAGATCTCTCCCCTGTTTCTCTTCCCTCTTCTTTTTTCCATTTCCCCCATACAGGTTACCCTCTTACCCTTTTTCTTCTCCTCCCCTGCCCAGATGACCCTCCCTCTGGTTTCTCACTTTTTTCCCTTTATGCTGTGGTCTACTGTCCTCTCATATAGATGCCTCCTTTTTCAGCTCGTTACCTCTTCCACTTATCACCTCTCAGCTTCTCACATCGTCACACACCTCTCATGTGCCTTCACGCATCACCTTCTATCTTGTAGTCTCCTCCCTCTCCCCACCTTACTAATTTGCCTTCTGCCTCCTTCCTTTCCAATCCTGATGAAGGATCTTGGTCCAAAATGCCCATTCTTTATTTTCGCTTTCTATAGGTGCTGTCTAAACCGCTGAATTCCTCCAGCATTTTTTGTTGTTCCAGATTTCCAGCATCTGCAAAACCTTGTGTCAAAAAATAAGCCACACACTGTTTTTGTATTTATTGTATAAATATTTTAAGAATAAGGTTTATTTTTGAAATTAAAATTACTGGTGTAGATACAGTATTGCTATCTCCAGCCTAAATTCTTCCAACCTTTATGTGTTCAGCAGATACAGAGTTCGGAAATGGAAGAGCAGTAATAAATCAGCATTCAGCAATGAAAAGGAGATTGCACAAATACTGGCGTTCACTATACCAGGTGCTGATTACAATATCATAGGAGTACTTTCCCCAGGCTTTCAGTTTAAGGAAAGGCTATGTTAATGCCAACAAATAAGCCACATTATATCTCCCTGGGCTGTGCATTAAGTAATTTTCCATTTCCACTTACAGTATTACTACATCTGGATGCAACCAAAGATTTCTCATTGATCTTAGCATTTAATGTTTACCTACTTAGTTTTAGTAACTGGCAATCACAGTTACAATACTTCAATTTACAGAGAAACACGAGGCTGATGATGCTGGACTCCACAACAAAAAAAACCCAAAATGATCGAGCAACTCAGTGGATAAGGCACATCTGTGGAGGGAAATACACAGTGAGCAATCTGGACTGAAAGAGTAGAGGGGAAGTGGCTAGTATAAAGAGGTGAGATGAAGAGATTGGGTGGGAGGAAGAGCTGGCAAGTGATAGGTGGATCCAGGTGAGGAGTGATTGGCAGATGGACGATGGAACAGTGGAAATAGCAATATCGTCTGAGAGTTAGATGGATTAAAAGGCTGCAGATGTTAGAATCTGATAGGAAAGGATAGTGAAGCATGGAACCACCTGAGGGGGGTGAGGAGGGCAGGTGGGTAGAATTGCGGTCAGGGAGCCAGTGGATACAACTTCAGCCATGGAAAGATTTCTTGCCCTAAACCTACTGCCTCCATTTTCACCAGCGCTACTTGCTGTTACATTCAGATCCTCTAACTTTTTTTTACTTTAGTACAGCATCCTTTTCTTTCAGAGCACTCAGAGTATTTTTCAAGTTCAAGGAACGAAATAAATGCATGATACCACTGAAATAAGAGAACTTAATAGGTCATTATTAACCATCTAAGAGGATTTCAACCAAGTCCAGCTGTTGCAGTAGCCAGGAGTAAGTTGTTCCAAAACACAGATTTTACAACCTCTACATCAAATGATGGGGAACGTCATATAACATTACACACCACTCGTCATTTCAATTTTTAAATGTAATGGTCCAGATTCAAAAGTCAATGGCAGAGGAGCACTGTTTTCATACATACGTGCAAGTGCTCAGTGACTGTCAACGAAGTGTTCTTTACATTGTGATGGAACTGGGCCTGCTGACAGTAAAGTTCAAAACTAAAATGAAGACTTTAAGCCCTTTCTGATATAGATATCTCCAAGTACCTTCACTCAAGGGAAGTTATACTGCAACTACTCAGTTTTCAAAGACTAATTTATTTCCTTGTTTATTCTCCATGACGAGTTTAGCTGCCAATACCCATTATTTGAGTGGTGGGTTCCCCACCCTCACCACCCTACTGAGGAGATACTTCCAGCTAATAAAGTAGTTTAAACACAGTTCATTTATTTAAAGTGATACATATTTAAATTCAAACAACATTCTTAAAACATATTCAAAACTCAGAGGATTTCTATCTTATAAAAGACTTCCAAATTACAAACCATTTCTAAAACACAAAGGATTTCCAAAACATAGGCACAATTTCCCATAAGCTAAAAAGGCATACCCATGAGCCACAGCGAAACTAGTCATCCATTGCAAAAACTGAAGGCAGCAGAGTGGAGTCCATTTCACCCCGTATTTCTGTCATGCTTCTTGATGGACCATTCCTAAAAAGTCTGAGCTGCTCTCTTCATTTATAGTATCTTTTTGCCACTTAGATGACTTCACACACGTGATATTTTTTCAGACACCTTTTAACACAAGTGGTCTCAAAGCTTCCGGAGACAGGGATCCCTGGCACCCATAATTAATGCTGTGAAGCTGACTCCCTGAGTACACAAGCCTTCCAACTATTAACACATTCACTATATATGAATTAACTAACTTAGCCAGAGTTCTGCATCCGGTGCTCCCGATGTGGCCTTCTATATATTGGCGAGACCTGACGCAGACTGGGAGATCGTTTCGCTGAACACCTATGCTCTGTCCATCAGAGAAAGCAGGATCTCCCAGTGGCCACACATTTTAATTCCACATCCCATTCCTATTCTGATATGTCTATCCACGGCCTCCTCTACTGTAAAGATGAAGCCACACTCACTTTGGAGGAACAACACCTTATATTCCATCTGGGTAGCCTCCAACCTGATGGCATGAACATTGACTTCGCAAACTTTCGCTAATGCCCCACCTCCCCCTCGTACCCCATCCGTTATTTATTTATATACACACATTCTTTTTCTCCCTCTCACTATACCCCTTGCCTATCCTCTGGTTCCCCCCTCCCCCTTTTCTTTCTCCTTAGGCCTCCTGTCTCATGATCCTCTCATATCCCTTTTGCCATTCACCTGTCCAGCTCTTGGCTCCATCCCTTCCCCTCCTGTCTTATCCTATCATTTCGGATCTCCCCCTCCCCCTCCCACTTTCAAATCTATTACTAGCTCTTCTTTCAGTTAGTCCTGACGAAGGGTCTCCGCCCGAAACTTCGACTGTACCTCTTCCTAGAGATGCTGCCTGGCCTGCTGCGTTCACCAGCAACTTTTATGTGTGTTGCTTGAAATTCCAGCATCTGCAGATTTCCTCGTGTCAATGTTCTCTAGTTTGAAACAGGCCAAATTAAATAACTCATTGTCTTATACTACACCTCTAGAGCAATGGAGCCAGCAAGTCTGTGGCTCTACAGACAGTGCTTGTTTGAAAGGCTATCCTATCAAACTGATTACCACTTTCCATTTACATTGAGAACTGAAGACTGGCTCCTGTTTACAACAAGAGTTTAAACTAAGAATATTGGTTGAAAATTTAACTTATCAAAAACAAAACATTGATGTTTAGAAGCTCACAGCTGCTGTATTTAGACAGTTGAGCTCAGCAAAAATGAAAAAGGCCCTCTGGAGAGTGAATATCCATCACAACATCCAGCAGTGCGTACAGCAGACCCATTGCATAGGTGAGCAGGTAAAACAAAAAGCCTTTTCTCCTAATCTGATTGAAGAAACATCATACAGATGCAGGAATTAACTCTGGGCTGCTTAATCTAAAGGTGTATTCATGTTATCTGCTGTAATCTTCTTCCAAAATTACTTTCAATTGAAACCAAAGCAGTTGAAATGCAGAAGTATAACCCAACACGGAATTGATGCTATACGCATGTACAGTACTATGTAAAGTCTTAGGCATGTAATATATAGCTATGATGCCTAAAGCTTTTATACAGTACTGCGTTTATCATTGTGGAGCGGAAAGAAAGTTTGTACCATTTGGCGGGAGCAAAGGATATTGGCAATGGCAAGGATTGAGCACTGTGGGAGGGGTGTGGGACAGATGGCAGAGAAGGAGTGCCGGGTCAGGGGGTGGCATGGGTGCAGACTCGCCCAGCCCTGAGACACCAGTCAAGGTCTATTGATTCCAAACAATTGGTTTATTGATCATTACAGAATGTTTCTCTGGTGCTTCCCACTCCCTCCCCTCTCCGTTTCCCTTTTCCCAACCGTGATTCCCCTCTCCCTGCCCCCTTCCCCCTTCCCACTCTCAGTCCATCAAGGAGACCCATATCAGAATCAGGTTTATCATCACTCACATATCATGAAATGTGTTTTTTTTTTGCAGCAGCAGTACAGTGCAATACATAAAATTACTACAGTACTGTGCAAAAGTCATAGGCACCCTAGGTATATACATGTGCTTAAGACCTCTGCATGCACAGTACTGTATTTAGTGGAAAATATCTTCTTTATAGCCTCTGAACCAGGATACACAAATTGTAATAATATAATTTCATTATAAGTTCATGGACAGAAAACAATATGAGGGAGAAGGATGATGAAACTATGTCAGAGATAAAAGGGACAGAAAGAGAAAAAGGCCAAATATTGCAAAATCTTCAACAGTACATTCTGAATTCTGAAACTCCATACACAAAACTAAACATTTAAAGCCAGTGTTTTTTTTTGTTTTGCCTATTACTTATTACATCATGAGACATTTTCCTCATGTTAAATTATTATTGTTTGCCCTCACAACAGCTATTCAATCATGAGTGATCTGGCGGAGTTTCCTATGAAGGTGAAAACAAGAGGGAGTGGTGTAGACAGAGGAAGATGGCATATGAGTATACATACAAACATTAGAGTTGGGCCCGGACTAGGTCAGTTAGTATCTTGAGCCTGCTTCACCATTCAATAAAGCTGAATGTAACATCATCTCCGCATTCCCATCTTCCAATGACCCTTCATCCCCTTGCTTATCAATCCTGATCTTAAAAATATTCAAGGACTTTCTTCCTCAAAGTGTGATGGAAGCCAGATTCCCAAGGCTCACAATTCTGACAGAAAAGAATACTATTTTTAATTTAGTTGAAATGTACAACTACTTCTTTTGAACAATAGATCCTAGTTCTTGATTCTTCCACAAGAAACACATTCGCTTCATCCATCCTAAAAAGACTAGCCTGTATCTTTTATCTTTCTATCAAATACTCCTCTAAATTTCAGCAGATCCGACCCTGAAAATGGAGTCACAGGTAGACAGGGTAGTAAAGGTGGCATTTGGCATGTAAGCCTTAGTCAGTCAGGGCAATGAGAATAGTAGTGGGGATGTTATATTGCAGTTGTACAAGACACTTTTGAGGTCACATTTGGCATAACGTATTCAGTTTTGGTTACCCTTTTAATAGCAAAGATAACATTAATCTGGTAAGAATGAGGAGATTTATTGCTGGGACTCAAGGGACTGAGTTATGGAGAGAGGTTGAGCTGGCTGGGACTTCATTCATAAGAGGATAGAATAGAGATGTACAATTTCATGAGGAACATAAATAGGGTGAATGCACAGTCCTTTTCTTCGGGCTGTGGAACAAAGAAATGGAGGGCATAGGCTTAGCTGGGGGGGGGGGGGTGCGGTAATAGGAACCAGAGAGGCAACTTTTTCACTCAGAGCAGGGAGAATGGAACAAATTGCTGGAGCAAGTAGTCAAAGGAGATACAATAACATTTAAATGATACTTGGACAGTTACCTGGTTAGCAAAGCTTTAGAGGGATATGAGCCAACCGAACATAAATGGGGCTAGCTTAGCAACTAGTTTTACTTCCTTCATCCAAAATTGATATAAATTGTTAAAAAAAAAGTAAAAAAAAAAAGGATCCAACACTAATCCGGTAGTACAGCAAAAAAAAATTTACTCAGTATATTTTCTTAAAAAACAAGAAAATATGTACTGCAATATCTTCTCCCAGCACAAACAAGGTAATTCTTGCAGAAAACTGCAATGCAGGTACATGAAATCAATTTGAGATACTTAAAGCAGTGAGGTCAGCAAGCTTAATTAACAATCGCCCTCATTGGCCGGTTTTAATGGTGTTAACCTAAAAAATGAGAAAATGAAAAATTATCAAAAAAAACCCAGCAAAACAGCAGAACAGTTCAATCACAAAGACCAGACTTTTAATTCTTTATAACATTTCTTCCATTGAAATCAAACGCCCAGTTCAATCTTCTGAGCATTACTTGAACATATTTCCCATCATAATGCTGTGACCTCCAACCACGTAGAGTCCAGTGTTGGACACTAGTTGACTAACAGATAGCGTAAGTTGTTAGCATGTTTGAGATCTGCACATTTGTTTGCAACTACTGGCAGTTCAACACAAAATCTGTCAATTTTTGGAAAAAGAACTGCATTCCTGTTAGTAACCATTCACATAGTCTACTTTAGATCTGAAACTCAGTAGTAGCAAATTAAGCAACTTCTGTTAAGAAAAAAAACTGAAGAATGAGATCATACAAGAAGATAAAAATCATATAATTTCTTTTTAATGCTTAATGAATTATAACTAATACACGCACCACAATATTCATACTTTAATTCCTCAGGAAAGCAGCCTTAGTAACATAGGACCCCTCCCAGCCAGGTTATTCTCTCTCTCTTCTCTCTACTGTCAAGAAGAAGCATGACAGCATGCACTGCTAGGTTAAGGGTAGCTTCCATCCGACTATTATTAGACTCTTAAATGGACCTCTCATACACCAAAAGATTCAGATTCACATACTTATAATCATGTACGGGGAAACATACATTGAAATAAGTTAAATACAGTTGACAACCAGCATTACCCATGGATGTGGTGGGGCAGCCCGCAAATGTTGCCACGTGTTCTGCTGCCAACATAGCATGCCCACAATGTTCAGAACAACACAAGCAACAGCAGCAAAACAAGCCTCTTTTCTCCCTCCTACCCACCCACTCACACACACACACAGACCTCCAGCCTTCAGTGGGTGCACAGATTATCAGGCCCCTGACCTTGGTCTATGGTATCAACCCAAGGATTTGCCAATCACAGAATTTCAACTCCAGGCTTTGACCTCTCAACTTGCAACCTATTCACCACAGGGATCGCCGGTCTTCGTTCACAGCGCCTTCTGACCCTGCATCTGTCCATATAGATTATTGGCCATTGACCTCTACCACGTCATGGCCTTCCCACTGTCTATCTGCACTGCACTCTCTGTAACCGTAACACTGTATTCTGTTTTCCTTCTTACTACACTGACTTACTTACATATGGAATGATCTGTCTGGATTGCTGACAAATAAAGGCTTTTCACTGCATCTCTATACACTTGACAATAATAAACTAATATCAATACTATTTTGAATCATGATGGATCAACTTTACTTCTGAGTGTCTTAAATATTGCATCAATGCACAAAATTTCTTAAAGTCCTTTACTTGAATTAAGGTTCAATTATGAATTAATTGATTTTTGTTAATGATGTACCTAAAAAAGAGCATTAGTTCTCATGTGTAATCGTTTTTAAAATGTTCCTTAACATTTTAATGAAGTTCTTTTCATTTTCCTGTGACTTTTACTGCTACACAATACCATTAAATATTTTATTAAAAATAATCTTAACAGAAATCTGCTTTTAATTACAGGCAATGTGAAGCAGCACAAATGAAAATAACTTCAGGAAAATAAACATTCTTTAGAACATAAGAACACTTTGATGTCCATTTTAACTACAAAGAAATTGTTATCAAAATTTATTTTGTTAAGTTAATGAGGGAAGCAAAATAAGATTACTCGCTATTATTATATAGGGTACAATAGGAGTTCAAAGTACAAGTCGGTAGAGCAAAATGCTTATGCCGTTAAAAGTAAGTGATCTTTGGCAAAAAGTAACAGTTTTTGCTGAACCCTCAGTGGCTGTGTCTCAGCTGAATTATTGTACCCAAATTTTGGCTGTCATATTTTGGGAAAGAAATTGAGGTCATGGAAAGGATACAGGGGAATTTTATCAGCATGATACATAGGACAAGGATCTTGCAACAAGCAGAATATTAAAAAAAAGCTGTAATTAGTGGCCGTAACAGAGGCACTCAAGATCATGAAGGGTTTTAATATAATAAAGAAAGTTCAATGCCCTGGGAGGTTAGAGTCAAGACAACATTACGAGGGGAAAATATTTTTTATTCCGGTTCATTGGGTCATCGGTTATTCGGGGCAACTGCCTATTGGGGACAATTCCTAAAGAATAAAAAAAAAAATCAAGAAAACAGCCAAGTTCCCTTCATTTAGTTAGGATGCTCTGCCACTTAATTGGGACAGGAGACCAGTTATGTGCATTTGTGTGGCCTTTAGACACTACAGCGTGCTTAGAGCGAGCAGTTTTCAAATAGCACCAGTTACATGTGCTTGTTATTTTATATGACAGATGCTGATTCAAAAAGCAGTGCAGTTTATCATTCACAGATGGTGAGAAACATGCAGTCAAACAATTCAGAACTGTTTTGCTCACTGCTGTTTCAAGCATTCAGGCTTGGATGCCAGGAATGGCTGGGAATGAGCATGAAACAATACCACTACTTGAACAAGTTAGGAACTATGAATAATTTGAAAGTATCGCCAATCCTCTTGAATGTTACAATGAAACTGAAGATTATCCCCTAAATACCTGCACTGATTTTGTTGATTTACGGTCATTTGAAAGATCATGGCAATGTACAGGAGAAGAACTCCTCTATCAATAATCTAATAGGAACTATTACACAGTTTTATAGTACAGTACTATTACAGTATGGTTGTTCCAATTTGTTCTGTATTTCATTTAAATACATAATGTTTTACTCAATTAAATGGTAGTTTCTCTCTTTTAACTATTTCAACCTCAACCTATTCCAACCTAGTTCAACTTTTTAACCTCAGCTAATTGAGGCAGCCGCTTAATTGGGCCAAAATGTATTGGTCTTGATGTGTCCCAATTAAGAGGAATCCAGTGCAATGAGATTTTATTTTATATATCAATGATGACTTGATATGAAATGCCTTAAAGGACACTGAGGTATGTTTAGCAGCAGCTTCAAAAAAGGAACCAGATATACACTCAGTGGCCATTTTATTAGGTACATCTATTCGTTAAAGCAAATATCTAACCAACCAATCTTTTGGCAGTAACTCAGTGCCTAAATGCATGCAGTGTGGTCAAGAGGTTCAGTTGTTGTTCAGATCAAACATTAGAATGGGGAAGAAATATAATCCATCTGACTTTGGCCTTGAATAATTGTTGGTGTCAGATAGTAGCTCAGAAACTGCTGATCTCCTGGGGTTTTCATGCACAACAGTCTCCAACGAGTGGCAGTTCTGTGAGTGAAAAGCCTTGTTAATGACACAGGTCAGAGAAGAGAAGGGCCAGACTGGTTCAAGCTGACAGGAAGGCGACATATCTCATTTAACCACGCCTTACAACAGCGCTGAGCAGAAGAGCATCTCTGAACACACAACACATTGAACCTTGGAGTACAGGGGTAACAACATTAGAAGACCACGAACATACACTCAGTAGTCACTTTACTGGCCACTGAGGGTATACTGGAAATTTACTGCAAGGCCACATGGAAAGGAAAGGGATTGTGTGATTAATTGGTCAGTAACCCAATGGTGGACTGAGAAGAAAGCTCAGAAACAATGGTATGTTCAAGAAGATGTATATAATGCTGCAGAAAATAAGATTAACTCTGAGGACTCATGGGATTTCAGCAAGGGATAAAAATTGGTAAAGAAAATAACTACAAAGAAACGCCAAGAGAGCTAAAAACAGACTGAAAAGCCTTCCTTGGATGTATGCCAGAAGAATCAAAATGGCCAAGTAATAGTGGATTCTTGTAGACAAAGGCAGGATGAATAAGGAATAACAGAAACATTAAATAAGCAGAAAAAAATCATTCCAGAAGCATTGAGAAACCAGTACTGTACAATGAAATGTGATAAATTACTTACAGATTATCTAAATATGACAAGCTTCATCCTAAAAGTTGTAGGCAACAATGAACAGGGATGCATTGGTTTTGACTCCCTAAATGCATTTTAAAATGGATATTGAGGAAGATTGCACACATAGTTCTGTAAGGCG
The DNA here is from genome assembly GCF_030028105.1 of Mobula birostris. Classification (NCBI taxonomy): domain Eukaryota; kingdom Metazoa; phylum Chordata; class Chondrichthyes; order Myliobatiformes; family Myliobatidae; genus Mobula; species Mobula birostris. The sequence continues at coordinate 32,866,984 of NC_092388.1, forward strand.
GGGGAGGGGGAGAGAAAGCAGATACTAATTTTTTGGGGCAAAGACAACACATGAATTGGAAATAATAGAATCTGACAAGTATACATTTTATATATAAAGAAGCAACTCCAAAAATGCTTTGTGTGACTAAACCTAGAGTAATTTGCATAGTTTTCTTCTTCTTGCCCAAGACAAACTGGATTTCAAGGGAGTATAGCACAAGTTCACAGACTGATCTTAGGATTTGGGAATGTGTTCTCTGAGGCGAACTTAATTGGGGCCAGAACTTACATAACCTAGCTATCTCATAGAAACATACTTAAAGGTTTAACAAGATAGCTACTGGGAATCCAGATATCAATATAAATGTCCAGGTACAGAGAAAAATAAAATTTGCCCAGTGAACTGTGAATCTTCAGAAACCTGTAATTAGACAGCTTCTGAAAGGTGGAGTTGAGGTTGAAAATTAGTCAGTTATCTTATTGAATGGATATGTAAGGCACAATGACCTATAATTGACTAATTATTATACAGGTCCACAATCCCTCACCCAAAATCCTTGGGGCCAGTTGCATTTCGGAATTCAGAATTTTTTGGATTTCAGACCCCCCCCCCCCCCCATACCAAAAAACAGGTATGCTCAAGTCCCTTATTTAACCTATCTCAGTATGGTGGACTTTAAGATCCAGCGGCGGACCAAACCTACACATATCCTTCCGTATACTTTAAATCATCTCTAGATACAATGTAAATGCTACGTAAATAATTGTTATACTGTATTGTTTAGGGAATAATGACAAGAAAAAATTTTATTTCCAACAAAAACATTCAATAAAACATAAAAATATACAGCTTCAAACGAACCGAATTAAACACATGGTAAATGACTTATTGGAATAAATGTAGAACGTCACTATCACTATAAAACTTCAGTAACTTGTCTTTCTGTTTATTTAAATCATATACAGTGGTAGTTCTGACACTACTTTCTTCAGTAAGACACCGCACAGACACACCACGATCAAGCTTCTGCAATAACTCCATTTTCTGTGTTATTGACAGAGAAGATTCCTTCTCTTTTTCTCATTGTTACCCATTGGGGTATCTGCAGCTCTTTTTTGACATTTTCACTGTGAAATTAAACACAAAGTCAACAGTGAACACAAAATATCAGCTAACAGCAAATGCAGGTGTAACCAGTATGAGCGCTGAGCCACAGCTGACGTCTGGTGGCCTCTGCTAGTGCTGCCACGTCACACCTGAGTGATGTCAGCTGTCGGCGAAAATAACTTCGGTTTTCAGAGCTTTTCGGATTTCAGAATTTCGGATAAAGGAACGTGCACCTGTATTCTTACAAAGAGTCCAATGGCTTCCTTCCGTGCAGTAACTTTCTATGGTCTTTGAATGACATCCTTCTGGCATTACTCACATTTCTTGTCAAACACAGCTAAAAGTTTAGAAAAGTTAGTTATCTCGTTATAAAGCTTCCTCTATATTCTTAATATTGCTTTGCTCACTGCTGCCCTAAATTAAAGTGGAAAGATGTTCTTTATTTACTCTTCCTTCTAGTGAGGAAGCACCAGTTAACTTTCCCACTTTGACCTGAAAAATGAATAGGTGGTGCCCCAACAGATATCAAACTCAGTAGAGTGTAAGAACAGTAATTTAGTCTTTGACATTAGTACAACAGGGTGAGTAAGTAGGCTGTCATGCAGTTAATCTGGCATCAGCAGCTCATCTAAAAGTTCAACACCTCAAAATAATGCTTCTTCAAGAGCCTGCTTTTTATTAATCCATGATCTGGAAAAATACAGCAGAGTACTCAAACCAGAGTTTGTGGATTCTATTTCATTACAATTTCAGTATCAGCACCCACAGTAAATAACCAAGTCAAATGCTCTGTCAACTCCTCCGACGGTTCAGTAAGTTTATCTGAAGCACGGCAGAGCCAGACAGAACATAAAGTTCCATGTCTGTGCTGAGTAAGCTCTCTGTCTTGGTAACAGTAGAGGAACTACGTTTGGGTTCACCTCTGGAGCAAGGAGAAGGAAATAAACTTAGCTAAAGTTTCCACTAATCACTATTCAATGACGCATGTTGTTATTTGCAGCTTTGGAAGTAATATGAGTACAGTACTGGAATCTTTAAGCACCCTCCCCAAAATCTAAGGTTGGACAACCTACCAATGTTGACTGTCAAAGGTCACACGTGAATAACAGCTGGCATTTTAAGAATTGAGGGTGCTAAATGTGTATAGAAGCACATTCCAACAAAATCATTGCTTTTTGATAGGTAAGCTTGCAACGATCATAATCACAAACTGTTTATAAAGGTGCGTTGGTCCACAACACAGTAGGAATAAATCATTCAAAATCAACACTGCATTTTAACAATTCTTTGGAATTTATGTTAAAATATTACAAATCTGAAATGACAAAATATTTTAAATTATCATGAGCAATGAAATGCTGCTGTTGCAATAATTTCTTCTACTACTGTGTTATGCTTCAAAATAGCAATTACTACCAACTCAGTAGTGTATTTGTCTCCAGTACTGTTGATTAGAGTTCAGTAACTGTGAACTGCTCATGCTCACTGCTGACTTCCAAATAAGCAACAGATTTACCTGGTATAATCTAGTTAGCCAGGTTATGAGGTTTGGACCTGACTGAATCCTCCTGAAGAAGCCTAGAACAACAAATGGATCCTTGGTGCCACAATGGAATCACACAGCGCCACGCAGAACCTGTGCTGCACACAGTATAGAAATTTACAGCCAGTTTACCCACAATCCTGGTTTAGCTGGAACTGTCACATGGGCTACACATTCTGGACATTTCCAAATGTCTCAGACTTTTAAACTCAGTTCATACTCAGCAGACTTCCTCTCAGCAATATCGCTTCATTGAAACCATTGGCAAAGTCTTCCCTGTGGTTAATCTAACCCGAGGCAGGATGCTCCTTGTGAATTCTTTATCTTGGGCAAGTAGAAATTGCCATACCTTGCCATCTGAGTGGACGTGTTCAGAAATCCTGTAGTTGCAGGATAATGTTGGTTGCTTCACAGCTTACCTGCAAAGCCTTTTCATGAGGGTAGTGGGAAGGTTATAATGGACTTCAGCAACTCATGTCCTCTTATCAGTTTTACACAGAACATAAATAGTCTTCTTTTAAGTTAATACTGTTGATATGATGGTTGGCATATCACATTTAATTTGTATTAAATGAGCTAGTAATGAAGCACAAACAAAACTTGACAATAATATGGAACAATTTCAAGAAATATTCCATCAATAACTTTTGTATTTTACCAAAATATATATGACATTACCAAAAATATACTGGACAATACAGAAAATATACCATTCATAAAGTTTTAAATTTTACAAACAGAAAGATGGCAAATAAATTTTGTTCTTTTTTATGCTGAAGAATAAAATATTCAATTTTGAACAGAACAGTAATGATATTTTTTCTCACATTGTATTCTCAGCCAATTAACTGTAATAATATAGCCGAGAAGTTGGAAATAGTTTAACTCATCTCAACCAGCATGATCTAATATTTTTTTAAAATCAAGTTCCTGGGAAAGTAAAGCGATTTTGGTTTTAAGAATGAAACACCAAGGATGGCTAGATATGAACATTCAGCATACAGGTCAATGGCAACCCAAGCTAAACTAAAAATAAATTCCATTTCAAACATTAACCAGTCTGGACTCTCTTAATCAGAAAGATCACAAAATTAGTGGTTAAATATCTTCTATGAGCACCTGTGCAACATTTCAGTAACACAGAAATGCAGTCTGAATTCAATTCATTGGCAAATGAATTATTAATACAGACTAATTTAGTGAGCTATTTTCCTCCCTGTATTTAACTTACTTTTTCTTATTATGGGGTCCTGTTCACTTCAAGAACATGGCTTGTAATAACTGTATGATACAAAACCATTCCTATTCTGAAGGGCTTCTTTTTTCTTTTTAAATTGCTGCCAAAATTTTAGATAAAACTTGTGGTAGTGTAGTGCAATTTAATTAACTATAAATTTAGTTATATATCTGCCTTCATGAATCCATTAAAATGTTCATCATTCCCTGAGAGAACAACAAATTGGGAAGGAATTCTAATACCTAAAAGGACATTCAGAAAAGTGGCATAGAACAGACTAGGAGAATCCATGTTGACTTTCAGACCTACACAGACTGTCTTGTCTCTTAAGTATTACAATAAAGATCTTGCTCTATGCACGAAATTGACAGTAGGTATTGACAACTCATGAAACATGGTTCATTGGATATATTCCTTTTTTTCTTGTTGGTCAGTACCTTATTTTGTTAACATTAGGTAGACAAAAACAAATGCAACTGTCTTTACTAGATCTGGTAAAATGAAAGTACGATGACAAAGCACCTACTCTTTTGTTGTACAGGGTCCATCCTCCATTTTATTGTCTGGAGGGTATTTATAACCCTTCCCATAGCCAAGATCCTTCATGAGTTTTGTAGGGGCATTCCGTAGATGCAGTGGAACAGAAGGCAAGGGTCCCTTGTGATTCCTCACAGATTCCTTAATAGCTTCATATGCCCTGTAAATCTCAACAGACTTTGGTGCTCTAGCTAGGTATGCTACACATTGTGCCAAAATAACCTGGAAGATTAAAAGAAATGCTCATTACTGAATCTTAAATGTAACCAATCATATCCTTACTAATTAAATTATGCCTCCCAAAACAATGTTATACTAAAATAGGAGAACCAGTCATGTGGTGCCCTGAGATTTACTGTGAAGAAATACTTGTCATATCCAAATCTTTGATGTTAGTTTAAGTACTTTAAGCAATAAGACCTATTGAACACAAAAGAGCTCAAGAAGATTACAACCAATGATTCTGCAATTCTATCATTTACTTCTTTTAATGTCCTGGGAAATCATCACATCCAAGTAATTTAATTATTCCAAGCCTTGTCATTTAATAGTTATGATTCAAATTCCTTTCCTTAATCTACCTTTAGGTTTCCTTCACCGGTAATTCTTTCATTCATCCTGTTCCTCTGTAATGTTAATGATCAAGTTGGGCTCAAAGAGTCTGGAAGTTATACATCGGAGGAATCATCGTCACCTTACAGCCTGAAGACGCTTTCAAATCTTCTGCCAGAGACCCAAACACAAATGGTGCAACTTTCTATTTTATTAGTGGTGCCAATCAGGCAACTCTGGCTTGTTGATTGGTTTAGTTCTGTTGTTGACGATAAAAGATTACACCACACACAAGACTGATACTTCAATGTATCACTCAGATTGTTTAAAAACGAGAGATTCGTGGGTGTTTGGTGTCAGTCTGGCAGCCCAATCAGCGGTGGAAGCAGTGCTGAGAGGAGTAAATAAAAGTACGTATGGACAAGCGGTACGAACATTGTTGGGAGTGGGCCACTGGTGAGAGTGGGATTGTCAGACGTTGGCTCTGGGTAAGCTATCCAGGAAAGTTTCTGTTCATTTTCCCTTTTTTCTTACGGTGTCAGGGATACTTACTGTAGCTGAAATGGCCGTTGAGTGTTCTTCATGCCAGATGTTGGGAGTCCTGGGAGACCCAGAGATCCCCAAGGAACTATATCTGCCTGCAGTGCATCCAGCTGCAGCTCCTTGAAGACCGTGTTAGGAATCTGGAACAGCAGCTGGATGACCTTCGGCTTATACGGGAGAGTGAGGAGATCATCAATTGGAGTTACAGAGAAGCAGTCAGCCCAAAGTTGCAGGCGGCGGGTAGTTGGGTGACTACCAGGAAAAGGAACAGGAAGGTGACTCGGCAGTTGCGCAGAGCACCCCTGTGGCTACTCCCATCACTAATTAGTGTGGCACTTTGGATACTATTGTGGGGGATGACCTCCCAGGGGAATGCCACTGAGACTAGGTTACTGGCACTGATCATGTGTCCATGGTGCAGAAGGGAAAGAGGGAGAACAGGGGAGTGGTAGTGACAGGGAACTCAATAGTCAGTGTAACAGACAGATTTTGCGGACATGAACGGGATACCTGTACAGTACATTGCCTTCCAGGTACCAGGGCCAGGGACGTCTCAGATTGCATCCACAGCATTTTGGAGGAGGAGGAAGAACAGCCAGATGTCTTGGTACATATTGGTACCAATGACATAGGAAGGAAAAGCAAAGAGGTCCTTAAGAGAGAGTAAGAGAGCTAGACAGAAAGCTGAGAAGCAGGACCTCCAAGGTAGTAATTTCTGGATTGCTACCTGTGCTACATGCCAGTGAGGATAGAAACAGGATGATTTAGCAGATAAATGCGTGGCTGAGAAACTGGTTCAGGGAGCAGAGCAGGATCATTGGGACCCCTTCTGGGGGGAGGTATGACCTGTACAAAAGGGACAGGGACGGGCTGAACCAGAGGGGGGCCAATATTCTTGCAGGCAGGTTTATTAGAGCTGTTGGGGAAGGTTTAAACTAATTTGGCAGGGCAGTGGGAACTGGAATGAAGGGACTGAGGATAGGACGGATGGTTAAAAAAAAGAGCAAAGATAGTGTGCAGTCAGACTGTCAGGAAGGGCAGACAGATGACAGGACAAAGTTGCAGCCAGCAGGGTGAGAATAAGTACATGAGGGATGCAGAATCAGAAAGGGTAGCAAATACAACATTCAAAGTGTTAGATCTCAATGCATGGTGTATAAGAAATAAGGTGGATGATGTTGTTGCACTTTCACAGATTGTCGGGTATGATGTCGTGACCATCACTGAATCATGGCTGAAGTTGTACTTGGGAGCTGAATGTCCAAGGTTACACATTGTATCAGCGGTATAGAAAGGTAGGCAGAAGGGGCGGTGTGGCTCTGCTGGTAAAGAATGGCATCAAATCACTAGAAACATGTGACATGGGATCGGAAGATGTTGAATCCCTGTGGGTTGAGTTAAGAAACTACAAGGGTAAAAGGTCCCTGAATGCAGTTACATACAGGCCCCCAAAACAGTAGCTGGGATGTGGACTGCAGATTACAAAGGGAAATAGAAAAAGGCAATGTTATAATAGTCATGGGAGATTTTAACATGCAGATAGATTGGGAAAATCAGGTTGGTAATGGATCTTAAAAGAGTGAATTTGTTGAATGCCTATGAGATGACATTTTAAGAGCAATTTGCTGTTGAGCCTACAAGGAGATCAGCTATACTAGACTGGGTGTTATGTAATGAACCAGAGGCAATTACAGAGAGCTTAAGGTAAAGGAACCCTTAGGAGTGAGTGATCACAATATGATTGTGTTTAACTTGAAATTTGACAGGGAGAAAGTAAAGTCTGATGTAACAGTATTTCACTGGAGTAAATGAAATAAATTACAGTGGTATGAGAGAGGAGTTGGCCAAAGTAAAATGGAAGGAAATGCTGGCAGGGATGACAGCAGAGCCACAATGGCTTGAATTTCTGGGAAAAGTGAGAAAGCTGCAGGATAGATGTATTCCAAAAACAATGAAATACTCAAATGGCAAAATAGTACAATCGTGGCAGACAAGGGAAGTCAAAGCTCCTGTAAAAGCAAAAGAGAGGGCATACAACAAAGCAAAAATTAGCAGGAAAGTAGAGGGTTGGGAAGCTTTTAAAAACCTACAGAAAGCAACTAAAAGAATCAATAGAAGGGAAAAGATGATCTAGGAAAGCAAGCTGGCAAACCATATCAAGGGGACTAGAAAGAGCTTTTCCAAGTATATAAAAATAAAAGAGATGAGAATAGATATAGGACTGCTAGAAAATGAGGCCGGAGAAATAATAACAGGGGATAAGGAAATAGCAGATCAACTAAATGAGTATTTTGCATCAGTCTTCACTGTAGAAAACACTAGCAGTGTGCCAGGTGATGAAGGGTGTGAGGGAAGAGAAGTGAGTGCAGTTAGTATTACAAGGAAGAAAATGTTCAAAAAGTTGAAAGACTTAAAGGTTCATTAGGCACTTAGACCAGATGAATTGCACCGAAGGGTTCTGAAAGAGTTAGAGATAGAGATTGTGGAGGCATTTATAATGATCTTTGAAGAATCACTGGACTCTGGCATGGTTCTGGAGGACTGAAAAATTGCAAATGTCACTCCACTCTTTAAGAAAGGAGGGAGGTAGCAGAAAAGAAATTATAGACCAGTTAGCCTAGGAAGATGTTGGAGTCAACTGTTAAGGATGAGGTTATGGAGTACTTGGTCACACAGGACAAGATAGGACAAAATCAGCATGGTTTCAAGGGAAAATCTTGCCCAATGAGCCTGTTGGAATTCTTTGAGGAGATTACAAGTAGGATAGATAAAGGGGATGCAGTAGATGTTGCATATTTGGACTTTCAGAAGGCCCTTGACAAGGTGCCACACATAAGGATGCTAACCAAGTTAAGAGCCCATAGTATTAAAGGAAAGTTATTGGCAGGGTCTTGTGGTGCATCTGCGCTGATGGAGATAGTGGATGAGATATTGTTGACAATCCAAAGGGATCGGTGTTGTACAAGTGAGGAAATCGAAGATCCAATTGCACAAGGTCTTGAAGCTTATGATTAGTTTTGAGGGGATAATAGTATTGAATGCTGAGCTGTAGTCGATAATGAGAATCCTGATGTACGCATAATTGCTATCCAGATATTTCAGAGTTGAGTGAAGTGCCAATGAGCTAGCACCTGCAGTGGACCTGTTGTGTCGGTAGGCAAATTGGAGCAGATACAAGGCGCTTCGCAGATAGGCGTTGATATGTTTCATCACCAACCTCTCGAAACATTTCATCACTGAGATGCAAGTGTTACTGGAGGATAGACTTTAAGGCAGGTTACCACCTTTTTCTTAGGCATCAGTACAAACGAAGCAGGTGGGTACCTCAGATTGTTGAAGCAAGAGGTTAAAGTTCTCAGTGAACACTGCAGCCATTTGGTCAGCCCAGGTCTTTAGTACTTGGCCAGGCATCCCATCTGAGCTGGATGCTTCCCACTGGTCACCATCCCAAAGGATGCTCGCACGACAGCCTCAGAGACTGAAATCACAGGATTATAGGGGGTGTGCGAGTTCAAAATGGTTCCGCTATGTTTCGACAGTTGAAGTGAGCATAGAGGCTGTTGAGCTCATCTGGAAGCAAAGCCTATGTCATTTGATTTTAATTTATAAGAGTATAGTTAGAAACTGAAGTCTTGATATATGAAATAATCTCATAATCTCATGGGTAACACCCTTAAAATGCAGACCTTTAAAATAAAATTAAAATATAAATTAAGCTGTGTACAAACATCAACTTCTGATATTCTGTAAACTACTGTAATAGGATGTCCTAAAGTAAATAGAGATCATGCCTAAATAAATACATTTCCACAAACTAAGTAACAGCATTCTTGAGGGTTTAAATACGTTAAACGTTTTGATGCCGATTTTGTATAGAATGGCTGAATCTAGCTGAGGGCCTTATAGAGTATACTGCCCAACAAAGAATTTAGAAAATACAAGATAATTGTGTTCCTGATACAAGTACAGAGACAGGATTAAAATATTAAAATACCTCACATTCAGGCATCCCTATAAAATGACACCCTTGGTAAGCAGATACTGCCTGGGTCAGAGCCAAAGGATCCGCAAGTCCTATAAAAGATCATAAAGTGACAGCTGAATTTAATATAGCATTTCTCAGTCACTGTAAAAACATCAAATATTTATTTGAAACAGATATAATTATACTGTTAAAGTGCAGAATATGAAGTAAGTACAATTTCCGAGTCTGAAAGTGTTACTGAAATACTAATAGTCTGTTAAAATTTTGGAATATAAACAATGTTAGAGCTAGACAACAAAATCTTTACCTGAATAGAGGTCAATGGTGAAAATAAAATGATCAAGAAGTCAGAAGGAAGGAACAAGAAACTGCCAGTATAACAGGAGCCAAAAGCACCTTGATGCAAATACACAGATGAATGTGCTCTATGAAAGTGCGCTCTCCCGCATAACTATTTCTAGATCCTAACCTGGTAAGCTGCTCCATGTACAACTCATTCTTCAGTTCATTTTTTGTTAGGTATAGTTTGTCCTGGTTTTTTCCAAGATGGAAATAAAAAGCACTTGGGAGAGAAATCCTGAACTGGAATACTGTACCATGAATTCATACAAAAATAATTGCAACAGAATCTCTTTGCACAAGAAAGGGTGAAATTAATTCATTATTGTTTTTAATATTACTTTCTGAGATGTCATGAAATGGATTTGGCAGAATTATTTTCAAATACTAGGTGCTTTGAGTCAACCACATAGTCGCACTAAATGCTTATACTTTTGTCAGAACTAGGATCCAAACCAAATGTTAGGCACAGCAGTTTGTTTGAATGTTCCTCCGCTACTCTCAGTTAGAAATTAACCCGACTGTTAAGTGGAAATTGTGTATATAAGGAACAAAGTATCTCAATAACCTATCAGAAGAGAAATGTTATATTATTTTAATTGAATTTTTAAAATTATAGATTCAACAGGAATACAATTCATCTAATTGTATTCCTATTAAAGCATAATGGGATAAATCTTCCTGGAAAAACAACCACATGCAATTTTGCACAAAACTGTTCACATGCAAGTAAGTCTGTCAGTTCAACTGTGAAGACATACACCACAGGGATTTAACTCCAGCACCTGCTTGTCATGTTTATACAACATCTCCAGGTATAAAGAGATCTCACTTTAAACTAGCATGCGTTTTAAAAGGACCTACAACAATTTTATGGCAAGTAATCAATTTGCTAAGAAATATAGCTATAATAATTAAGAAAATATTATTTTAACAAGAAATGTTAATACAATCGATGGAAGGGAACAATTTAATCTTCAGTCTCGTTCCTGTATGTCGTAAATTGTCCTTAAAGATCTTTGTAAGACACAGATCATTTTATATAATTAAAGAGGTATTATAGGATAGCTTAAAATTTACATGATATTCCTAAATTTTGAAATATTTCAATTTAACACAATAAAGCACTGAACTTCACAAAAAGAAGCACTAAAGCTTATGATTATTTTAGTCCTACAGCTGATCCACACGACTTCCGAGCATAATTAGGTCATTCAGCCCACCAACTTTGCTCTGTCAATCGATCATAGTGGGTTATTTTTCCTCTCAACCCATTCTCCTGCCTTCACCCCATAACCTTTAAATTTTTTTTTATTAGTTTCTACAATAGGGACTTTCCGGCAGGGGACTCATGGAGTGAGCTGCTTTTGGGCGTTGCTCCATACCCTTTACATTTTTACATGTAACCACTCTTACTTACCTTACCTATACCTACACTAAACGATCTATATTATTGAACTACGACTTTTACTTATTGAAAATGAATACCAGAGCACGAGAAGCCAAAGAAGGGAAAGGTTCCGCCGGGAACGGACAAAAAAAATGGTGATCCTGGAACTTCGAAGGATGCTCCGGTAACTATGGAACAAATGAAGAAACTTTTAGAAGATACAGTTAATCGAAGACTCACCGCAATTGAAGAAGTGTTGAATTTGAGGAAAGAAGAATCAAGAACATTCAGACGTGAAATCGACCAACATCAAGTCAGAATTTCGGAATTAGATGAAGATGGCCGTAAAAGAGAAAAAAGAATTGAAGCGCTCGAGAAAAGTTTAACTTCGGTAACTCAGCAATTGGAACGCTATCAAGCTAAGACTATCGATCTTGAAAATTGTTCCCGACGACAGAATTTGCGCTTAATTGGTTTCCCTGAGGATGTGGAGAAGGGAGATCCTACTAACTATTTTTCTAAATTGCTAATGGATGTGTTCGGCTCTGATATGTTGGAAGAACCACCGATATCAGATCGTGCTCAACGTTCATTCCGTTTTAATCCGGAGAAATCGGCTAAACCGAGACCGATCATTATTCGGTTTCATTATGTCCACGAGGAGGAATGAGTTATCCGAGTGGCTCGGAAGAAAGGTATGATCGAATTTCAAGATTTCAAGTTCAGAATTGTTGAAGACTACAGCCAAGTCGTACTGAAAAAACGGATGGGTTTTAAACCTCAGATGGCAGAACTTTATCGTCAGGGCTATAAAATAGCGCTATTGTTTCCAGCCCGTCTGAGTGTGGTTATGCCAGATAACTCACGCAGTCTGTTTAAAAATCCGATGGAAGTCCAAAGTTTTCTCGATGATCTGCCTCCCTTTACGGAGGATTAATCAATGTATCATTTGGTTTTTTTTCTCTTGTCTCTGATTGTTTAGTTCGAGGTTTTGTTTTCTCGATCTGGCAGTGTAGGTTCGTTTTATACAGTTAAACGATATTAGGCTTTTCTGTTAGTGATCCTGTATATCTTACCCTTAATACCTTTGGGTAGTTATTTAGTTATAAGTTTAATGATTGTTTTCTTTTCCAAATGTTACTAAAGTATTATATTTTAAAATGGAGGATTGTTTTTTTCTTTTCCCCAGAATCCTTGCTGTTTCTTACGTCATTTCCGATCATTTATATTTGAAAAATTAATATAGTAATATGATTTAATGTTTGACGTTCTTTGAAATATGAGTAGCAAGGAACTTTTTAATGCTTTTAATCACTTTAGGTTTTTTTTTCCTTGTTATAGTTAGTTTTTACTTTTTTCCATAAGGGTGGTGTTTTTCTTGATAAACATATTTCTGTTGGGTCGCCCTCCGGAAAGATGGGGGTAGGTTTAGTCTTAGATTTAGCATTGTCCACTGTCTGGCTTTTTTCTGGGGTTTTGTGGGAGGTGGGTGGTATTTTTCTTTTTATTCCTTTTTCATTTTTTTCTTTTTAAAAGGGCTGACCAGAAACTACTAAAATGTCTGAAATGTCGTAACTTCCGGTTCCTCTTTGGACCTTTTTTCCTCTTCCAGGGTCATGAGTCTCTACTCTGGTTAACCCTTTACATTCTTTATACTTAAGCTCATTATGATGGATAAGACCATTAATTTAGTTTCTTGAAATACAAATGGTTTAAACCACCCGGTTAAATGAAAGAAAATTTTTTAAGTATTCCACAGGATGAATGCTCATATTATTTTTGTACAAGAAACTCATGTCTGGAAAGAGGATAATCAATGTTTCTTTAGATTCTGGAAGGGCCAGCAGTATCATACGAATTCACAAGCTAAAGTAAAAGGTGTTTCTATATTTATAGATTCGTCAATTTCATTTACGCACTATGAGACGATTTCAAATTCTAATGGCAGATTTTTATTGATTACTGGCTTGCTATTTAACAAAAAAGTTGCTATGCTCGATGTTTATGCCCCAAATGTTGACTGTCCTGATTTTCTCAAGAATCTCCTCACATCTCCTCCCAATTTAAATGACTATATGCTGATTATGGGTGGTGATTTTAATTGTTGTTTAAACCCTTTGATAGGTAGATCCAAGTTTAATCAAGCACTTCCGAATAAATCGGCTACCCTTATTAACTCTATTATGGTTGACTCTGGAATCTCAGAAATTTGGAGATTCTTGCATCCGAATGACAAAGAGTTCTCTTTTTTTTCCACATGTACATCAGCATTATTCAAGAAATGACTACTTTCTTATTGACTCTTGATTAATTCCTTTTGTTACGAGTTGTGAATATGATTCTATTGCTGTTTCTGACCATGCACCGTTGAAATTATTTATCAACTTAAGGGATATATCTACGAATTCTAGACAATGGAGATTTAATATCTCTTTGCTTCAAGATTCAGATTTTGTTAGGTTTATTGATGAACAGATTAAGTTTTTCTTTACAACGAATTCCATGGATGATATTTCCATTGGGATCCTCTGGGATACTTTTAAAGCATATATTCGTGGACAAATTATTTCATACACCGCTGGACTAAAAAAGTGAACTAATAAGGAAATACTTAAACTGGTTGACAAGATTAAAGAAGTTGATAAGAAACATTCTATAGCTCCTAATCAAGAACTTTATAAACAGAGAGTTGAACTTCAAATGGAACATAACCTTTTATTATCATCTTCAATTGAAAGTCAATTAATCAAAACTAAGAGTCAATTTTATATACATGGTGATAAAACTGGGAAACATTTAGCTAATCAATTGAAATCGGCCTCGGTTAAACGACAGATTCTTAAAATTCGTAAACAAGATGGCACTTTGACAGTTGACCATGACGAGATTAATAAATCCTTTCAAGAATTTTATACCTCTCTCTATCAATCAGAATTTCCTGATGACTCCACTATAATGTATGAATTTTTTAAGAAATTGAATATTCCAAAATTATCTAATGAACATTCAAAACTAGATGTACCTATTACTGTAGAGGAAATAAAGAATGCTATTTTTTCAATGAATTCAGGTAAAGCACCTGGTGCAGATGAATTTACAGTAGAATTTTTAAAATTTTTCTCAACTACACTAACTGCTTGGCTATGTAGTGTTTTTAGGGATGCAGTTTCAATAGGTAAATTACCACAATCTTTCTAACGCGCTTCTATTTCCCCAATTCTTCAAAAAGCTAAGGATCCTACTGAATGTGCATCTTATAGGCCTATATCTCTGCTGAATGTCGATTCTAAAATATTGCCAACGAGATTGGAGAATGTATTACCCCAAATTATTTCTGCTGATCAAACTGGATTTATTAAAATCGCTACTCTTTTTTTAATATTAGGAGATTAATGAAAATCATTTATATGCCTTCACCCAAAATTCCAGAATGTATCGTCTCATTGGATGCTGAAAAAGCTTTTGATAGAGTTGAATTGGTATATTTATTTAATACCCTTGAGAAATTTAATTTTAGTCTGATATTCATTTCCTGGATTAAACTGATATATTTTACCCCTTTGGCCTCGGTATTTACTAACAACCAAAGATCCCCTTTCTTTCATTTATTCCGTGGTACTAGGCAGGGTTGCCCTCTTAGTCCATTACTATTCGATATTGCTTTGGATCCACTAGCTACTGCCATTCGTGACTCCCCTAATATATTTGGTATTACTGGTGGAAATGAGACTCATAAATTATCACTATATGCAGATGATCTACTATTATATATTTCTAACCCAGGAAAATCTATTCTGGCAGTATTAACTTTGCTTGCTCAGTTTAGTAGCTTTTCTGGTTATAAACTGAACCTAAGTAAGAGTGAACTCTTTCCACTAAATATGCAGGTTCCTATTTATAGAAATTCTCCATTTAGATTGATTACTGATTATTTTACTTATTTGGGAGTTAAAATTACTAAGAGACATAAGGATCTATTCAATTTCAACCTTTTACCATTAATTAATCAGGTTAAACAGCTGATTACTAAATAGTCCTCTTTGTCTCTATCATTGATTGGCCGTATTAATGCTTTTAAAATGATTATTTTACCCAAATTTTTATATTAATTTCAAGCGATACCGATTTTTATTCCTAGATCTTTTTTTGATATTATTGACTCTAAAATTTCTTCTTATATATGGCAAAATAGAAATCCCAGATTAAGTAAAACATACAGAAATCTAAGAAAGAAGGTGGTTTGGCATTGCCTGTCCTAAGATTTTATTACTGGGCAATTAATATCCGATACTTAATATTTTGGACACAAGATTGGAATCTAACTCCAAGCCCACATTGGGTAAACCTTGAAGGCTATTCTGTACAAGGGTTTTCTTTAGCCTCCATTTTAGAAACTTCATTGCCTTTTGCACTATCTAAATTGAATAAACAAATTTTCAACCCCATAGTTAAACATACATTGTGAATATGGTTTCAATTTCGTAAATTTTTTGGCCTGAATGAATTTATGTTATCAAGTCCTATTATATCTAATTTTGTTTTCCAACCTTCGGTAATGGACCAAGCCTTTTTGATATGGAAAACGAAAGGCATAATATGTTTTCGCGATTTATTTTTGGATAACTGCTTTATGTCTTTTGAGCAGTTATCTGAGAAATTTGATTTGCCTAGATCCCATTTTTTTTTAGATACTTACAAATAAGAAAATTTTTAAATATTACGTTGCCTACCTTTCCGACTTCCAATCCTTCTGGCACTCTTGATAAAATTTTAGGCTTTAATCCTTTGCAGAAAGGATTAATAGCAATAATTTATGATATGATTATGAAATTACAGCCAGATATATCTGACAAAATTAAAAATGAATGGAAAAGGGAACTTCAACTTTCCCTACCTACAGAGAAATGGGATAAAATTTTTCAATTAGTTAGTACTTCTTCTTCTATATGTGCTAAACATACTTTAATACAATTTAAAGTAGTACACAGAGCTCATATGTCCAAAGATAAACTAGCTCGTTTTTATTCCCATATAAACCCTACTTGTGATAGATGTCACTCTGAAGTGCCTTCTTTAACTCATATGTTTTGGTCCTGTCCTCTTTTGGAAAAATATTGGAAAGACATTTTTGATATTATTGCAACAGTTCTATGTTTCGATTTAAAACCCCATCCTATTACGGCAATCTTTGGATTGCCAATGGTAGAACATAGATCTTTGTCTTCTTCAGCCCGTCGAATGATAGCTTTTGTTAATTTAATGGCGAGAAGATCTATTTTGTTGAACTGGAAGGAAACTAATCCTCCAACTACATTCCAATGGTTTTCTCAAACCATATTAAGTTTAAATTTAGAAAAAATTAGAAGTGATATTTTTGACCCTTTGGTTAAATTTGAAGAAACTTGGAAACCTTTTATGCAACATTTTCATATGATGTAATCTGACCTTTCCGAAACTTTTTTCTAAATTTAAATTATATGATGAGAGGAGCGGAGTTAACGACATTATTGAACATGTCTGATATAAGCTGTTGGTCTAGCCCTGTTTTGCTTTTCTTTTCCCTTGGGTTTTTTTTTCTTTCGGGGTTTTTTTTGTTTATATTTTTTTTCTTTTTATTTCTTTTTAAATGTTTAATCTCATTATGAGTTTGGAAGTCTTTTATATCTATGTACTTAAAATTCATTTTATACATGTTGATTAACATTTTTCCAATCTCTTTGTACCAACTTTGTTATTGAGTTTGTAATTTTGAAAAATTAATAAAAAGATTTAAAAAGAAAAAGTTTCTACAATAAAGAAAAAAACCAGTAAAGAAGTAGTTTGTACAGCGCAAAAACGCCATAATCTTTGATGTTCTTACTATTCATGAACCAATAAATCTCCAGTTTAGATAATATACCCAATGACTTGAATTCCACTGCCATTCTTGGCAACGAATTTCACAGATTCACCATCCTCTAAAGAAATTCCACCTCATCTCTGTTCTAAAGGCACATCCTTCTATTCTGAGGTTGTCCCTTCTGGTCCCAGGCTCTCCCACTTTTGGAAATGTCCTCTCCACTTCCACTCTATCTAGGCCTTCAAATAGTTTGTGGGTTTCAATGAAACCCCTTCATTCTTCTGAACTTCAGCAAGTACAGACCCATTCGCTTCACTCAACGGACCATTACTAAATTCAAAGATTTGGAATTGCCATAAAATAGATTGCCATTCTGAAATCTTACCTATATCTTCACTGGCAAATCGTATTAGTCGCCTCGCAACATAGAGGGGATCCTCACCACCTTCCAGCATCCTGGCTAGCCAGTAGAGGGCAGACTTCTCATCTGAGGCCCGCATGGTTTTGTGTAACGCTGATATACAATTATAATGTTCTTCACCTTTGAAGTAAACAGGTATTACATGGTAATTGACTTAGTGACTTTATCAGTATTTATCTTGTTTGCTATTTAAATTACAGGTGTCATATTTTATCCTTTAGGTAAAGTAACCTCCTACCACTTCCCCCTCTATTCTAAAGAATCTAAGCTTTTTAACCAAACTATTTTAGTCATCCTTTCCAATTTTTGGCTCTGCATCATTAATGTCTATACAAGGTAACATTTTTTCGACTTGAACATGCACTATATACATGCATTTGTTATTGCTGCTGGTATCGAGATGGCTTCATATACTCAAACAATAAACTAACCTTTACAACATTCTTATACTGTGCATTGTTCAAAGCTTACTTTGGCTTACAGTTCCAGGCACTACTTTTCATTTCCAGTAGCTTACCTTTACATTGGTAAAATGTACCCTCGCTTCAAATGGCATCCTATATCACAGAAAATTATTTGGTGGAACTTAGGGAGGACATACAAAGGTAAAGTGAGGATTAAAAAGATTTATTGCTGGCATTTACAGTAAAACTCCATAATCCAACATTCGATTGCTTGGAAATCCTGATGGTCAGCTACCTGGTTCACTCATTAGTCTGGAAAATGACAGAGCGTGAACTAGTTGTGCAACCAGAGCTGGGTTTAGGGTCCAGAACACCAGCATTCGGGAACATAACTGGTTTGCAATGAAGCACTTGTATATTTCCTGTTGCCTTTAAACTCACTGGAGAATTTAATTGTGCTATTGTATAATATATAAAGCAAAAATGAAATGTAAGAGTTTGGCTATTAATGGAAGTAACATACAATACTCCAGAAAATCAACCAGCCTGGCAAATTCTAAAGGGCGCTAGATTATCAGGGTTTTACTTTACCTGGAATTTCTACTTCAAGAATACACCTTTAGTATATAGTAAGGGTTTTCAGTTCAATGCATAAAGTTTTTACCTGCTCGATCATACAGTAAATGTGACCTCTGAAGTCCTTCCTTTATCTGTGTTTCTTTAATAATAATCTTTTTTGGAGTATTTTGTTGCCTATTATTGTTCTGTTGTTTTTTTGCTTCTGCAATCTTTGCCTGAATTGCAAGGTGAAGTCCATTTAAAGCTGCCCTCGCATCACCATCAGAAAAATACGCAACACTCTGTACTGCTTCTGGCTCAATAAAGATCTGAACTCTGAAAGACAATAGTTAAAGTTCAAGGATCGTGACCTCATTCTTAGCCAGCTTTTGAAAGAAACTCCTACAATGGCATCCTATCAGGAAATGTCAAAGCGGACTACAAAAAAAAATTAGTATACCCGAGATATTGTCACATTCTATTTTTGGACATATACCAACCAGCTTGTGTAGAAATCACAAGCACTGCAAAGTGAAAAATTAGGTCAGATAATCAGGTTAATTATCAATAGGTGACTCAGTTGAATGAAAGTCTAGACGTTTGAGGTAACTTTCATGCCACATATGAATGAGAAACCAACAGCGTAGGCTGCTGTTGTAAAGTTTGCCTCAGTGAGATACACAGAGCAGGAACATCAGCATCACAGATAAGTAAACTGTCAAACACAAAGATGCACATGAGAACTGTCTGGAATCTTATCAGTGTAAGTTGGCACCTTTCAGAAAGAGGAGAATAATTTGGGACAAATAAGTAAGACTAAAGAAATGGGTTCTTGATCTTTATTCTTTTTACCCCGTCCTTCCTTTATCATAGTTTGATGCCAGAAATGAGCTTGGAGTTTAGAGTAAGGAAGATTACAATAATGATTATCAGGTGTCAATGTACAGCATTATATCAATATTATAATACAGAAATGTTATGGTTTTGCATTTAATAATTAATAGATCATTTTCAAATAACTGTTGCAAAATGATGCAAGCTGTCAACAAAATATCCTTCAGGTATCTACTGCAACCCCCTTCTCCAGAATATAAAAACAATGGGATTAATTGAATGGGAATTAAAGAGAGGAATTGGGTCATATTCTACAATTGATTCTCATCTGTTTCACATGGCACAAAAGTCACTCTCACCATTCAACAACCAACATTTTGACCAATCAGGATTCAACCGTGCATGGCACCGATATAACTTTACCTCCCTGTAGGACCAAATGGCGCATAACGGGGATCAGTAATAGTAACTCAGGCCGAGTTATACACAGTTTTCATCCCTTTTACCCCCAAAGGAGAGAGTGCTGCCAATTACTGCAATGCATCAGTGATGAAACCTTGGTGCATTGGTTTTGGTCTGGTTAGTGAAGGGTTCTTGATCTTTCTTTTTTTCCCTCGTCCCCTTTTAGCATCACAGCTGGAGATAAGGACTAAGCTTGCATTATTAGCAGCAACACACACAAAATGCTTGAGGAACTCAGCAGATCAGGCAACATCTATGAAAATAAATAAGCAGTTGTTGTTTCGGGCCGAGACGCTTCATCAGGACTGGAAAGGACGGGGAAAGATGCCAAAATAAAGTGGCAGAGGAAGGGAAAGAAGGACAAAGCTAAGAAGCTATTAGGTTAAACCAGGAAGATTGGCGGGGGGGGGGCAGCGGTGGGATGAAGTAAGAAGCTGGGATGTGATAAGTGGAAAAGGTAATGGTTTGGGGAAGAAGGAATCTGATAGGACAGGAGAGTGCACTATGGGAGAAAGGGAAGAAGGAGGGGCACCAGGGAGAGGTGATAGGCAAATGAGGAAAATAGGTACATTGGTGAGACTGAGACCCAATGTAGACTGGGGGCTGCTGTGTCGAGCATTTCAGCTCCAACTACAAAAAGTGGAATTTCCCAGTGTCCAATCACTTTCATTCCTATGCCCTTTCCCATTCTGATATCTTGGTCACCTCTTCTGTCGTGATGAAACCATTCATATTGGAGGAGCAACACCTCATATTCTGTCTAGGTAGCCTCCAATCTGATGGCATGAACATTGATTTCTCCAACTTCCAGTGATTTACCCCCTCCCTCTTACAACTTCTTCATTTCCCCACTCTGGCCTCTTGCCTCTTAGTTTACTTTTATATTCCAATGTTTCCTTCTTTATGACTTTTTAGTTGCCTTCTGTTGGTTTTTTAAAAGCTTCCCAATCCTCTAAGTTCTCACTAATTTTTTGCTCTGTTTTATGCCCTTTCTTTGGCTTTTACGTTGACTATGACTTCTCTTGTCTGCCACGGTTAGGTCATTCTGACTTTGGAATACCACTTCTTTGGGGTGTATCTATTCTGCACCTTCTGAATTGCTCCCAGAAATTCCAGCCATTGCTGCTCTGCCATCATCCCCGCTCGTGTTCTTTTCCAATCAATTTTGGCTAGCTCCTCTCTTATACCTCTGTAATTCCCTTTACTTCACTGTTACACTGATACATCTGACTTTAGCTTCGCTTTCTGAACCTGTAGGGTGAATTCTATCATATTATAAACGCTGGCTCCTAAGAGTTCCTTTACCTCAAGCTCTCAAATCTATTCTGGTTCTTCGCACAACATTCAATCCAAAATAGCTAATCTCCTAGTGGGTTGTAACTTGAGCTGCTTTAAAAGGCTATCTCGTAGACATTCTACAAATTCCCCCTCTTGGGATCCAGCAGCAACCTGATGTTCCCAATCTATTTGCATATTGCATGACTATCATAACATTGCCTTTTTGACATTTCTTCCTCCTGTACTCAGAAAAATATTCTTTGTACAGGGAGGTTGGGTTTACATCTGTTTTCTCGAAATGACACATTGCTTATATTTACTCAGTGGAAGAATACCTCGTTTCCATTTACATGGAAATTCAATTCAGTTCAAAGTATTTGCCCCCCAAAAACTTATAAGTTGTTAGATATGTTACTTGTACAGAATGCACAATGACGAATGGAGCACCTACAGTCTAGACTCAATGGAACTGATTGCACCCATTTTAGGTGCAGCATTAAAATGACAACAGATGAAAAGTATAAAAATTCCCAGAGCTTTAGCTATGGAGACACCAACATACCAGCTGATCTCAGGATATGGGCTTTTACTATGAAGGTTAAAGACCAACAAAGATAATATTTCCCCATATTTTTGTTAGTTATTTTTTCTTCACGTCTGATTACATGGAGCCAATCTGTGTAGCTGGACTTCTATCTTTAAAAGTCATTAAATAATCTTCAGACTGTTCTTGTTTTAGATCCTATCACAATCCTTCAAAACCAGAAGGAATTTTTAAAATTGTGACTGTGAACTATTAAATTAGGTTATCATAAAAACCAGTTAAGGTGGATTACAATTGCTTAATATGTGGTATATGTGAAGCACATTGCACAATATTTTTGTTGTTAATCCATTTATTTTTTTAATTGGTTAACCAGGTTGCTTTTTTAATAGGACAGAGAACTGTCATATGAGCACTCTAAATGCCTGTCACTGTTTCTGGCAACATTAATTTCTAGATTCCTGTTAACGAATGTATCCCATCCCATTTAAATGCCTTCAGTTCATCAACCATAATTCGTATCTGGTTACAACACTTGCTTATCTTGCAGTTGATAAATTCCAAAGGAAAGGAAAGAGCCTAGGGTGCAATAAAGCTGAACCTTTTTAGCAGTGCAGCTGAACTTGTCATACCTTTTTTGAACAGGAAACCATTCAAATTCCTGTTGTGGTAAAAGCACATGAACAGCTGTGCTTCTCCAAAACCCCTTGCTGATTCACAACTGATACCACACTTGACGCAGTCCAAGGACAAGGCTGCAACTTCAGTTAGCTCCAAGGCAAAACCAAATTGTTTGGCAGGAAGAAGATTATGTTTTGCAATCTTTGATGTGTATTGGAATACTGACAATGCTTTTTTATGCTGCTGAAAGCACAGAAGTTTTTATGTTGGTATCAAATTTAAATACGGTTCAAAATAAATTAAAAATACATGGAGTCAGAATGAAATTATTTTTAGAAAGCACTTGAGACTGCATAGCAGGGAAATTGCCTAACACTTGAAAACAGGAGCAAGGATCACAATATGCAGCTAATCCACACTTGTTCATTAAGATGAGGATAGTGCCCTTCTTTTCACTGTAGTTACAGGTACGCTCATTTTTTGTAGGTGTGCAGAATCAATGACTCAATGGCCAAAAGAATATGCATAAAGCTTTTCCAGAGGAGACTTTTGTGGAAGAAGCGATGGGCACAAGAAACTGTTAAATAACCATAGTTAAGTTGGTGGGGAATGTGGAAAGGGATGCAGCTTTGGGTCAGGAGGCCAAGCAAAGAGATATTCAATGGACAATAAGCAGCAGCACAAGTCAATCCTAGGGAACGTTATTTCGCTGATCAAGTTATAAATCAAAGTTAAGCTACACTACATACACAATGGAACAAATAGTCTGTCTCTTTCAGCTTCTATGCAAAGGTGTACATAGGTAATAAATGGGATATGCAGCCTTATCATCAGAGAAAACCTGCTTTAGTTAAGGCTAGTACTCACACAACTTTGAAAATCAGAAACACATCAATAAAAAATGTGTGGTGTAATCCATACGTGATATTAGACTTCCAGTTTCTAGTTACTCAACACGAGCCTTTTCTTTTATTACAAATTCAATTAAGTGCGAATCATGCAAAATAAACTTCAGCAATTCAGAAATGTACTAAACTCCTTGCTGGTTTGTGGATTAACAGCAGCATAATAACTTCTTATAGGGCAATTACACCCAGTGTCCTTGCACATTCTTAAGACATAACTAGATAGATTCATAATAAGGGGTAGTGATGAAAAGATACAGGGGTAGACAGGAATGCAAGTTGCATTCAGATATATCATGAACTTACTGAAAGGTAGAGAAGACTCAAAGAGCTGACAAAATGTGTATGCTTGCACATACAGATTACAAGTGCAATAATCAAAGTAACAAAGTTGAAGATTTTAACATTTAACAAACAGAAATTAATTAAGGGAAAATGTAGTGGCTAATTTAATGCACCCTCAACTCTTGTTCCCCATAGAGAGTTCATCATTTTTCTGTAAATATGCAGCAATAATATTAACTATGGGTGACTTTTTTTTAAATGAAGAATTATTTGGAATTCTTGTTCTCAGCTACTTCTATTTATTTACTGCAAACACCTGTAATAGCATTTTAAAAAGTAGCATTCAATAACAAGACAGAAACACGGCCAGAATTTAGTTTTGTTTCTCTAATTGTTGTGTTGGGAGGTATGTTTTTTTAAATCTACACTAAGAATCACCACACTAGCTTTTAGAGAAAAATACGTTACCAACACATAAAACACCTTCTGGAACACATCGGCTGTCAAGAAAATAGCAAGTCTAATGTACTTAATGACAAAATGATAAACAACAGAGACAAGCACTATAAATAGTTGAGACATTTGAGTTTGCAATCTAATCCCAACTGCTCAGAGAACAGTTGTAAAAACTACATTTATTCTTGCTGTTTGCATTGTAACCTGACTCCTAGATTAGATACTTCATCTGAACACGCCACAGCGACTATCTATATTTATCCTCCAGATTTCATTTAAAAATAAATCACATCAATAAAATCCATTTCTGAATTTGATACTGCATATTTTCTTTAAAATGATGCAGTGATTTGAAAATTTGAAAAGCTGATGGCTTAAATGATGATAAACAGCATTTTTTAAAGTGCTCATGCCATATTGTTAAAGTTGGCTGCAACCACACACCGTCTCAGATAACACTTGGAGGCAAGGAACTGTATCACTGTCAGCTTGCCTAGACACTGTCTGAATGCCAATGCTTTATTCTACACCCCATGTTATCCTGCAGTCCAAAATAAGGCTTACACGATTATTTGACTAAATGATCAGTTACAAACCAAAGTATAAGCTCCCTTCATGACATTGTTACATATGGTTAAACCTATTTCAATTTTAATTGCCACAAAAAAGTGAATTATATTTTCTCAGAGTGAAATGTCAAAAAACCATTGACTTCCTGTATTCTATCAGTGATCTACCATTACTGTTTTTTCACAAACGTGATTTTGCAATGATATCCCTTTGGAAGGTAAGTTTTAGTTAAGTTTATGTGGGAATATTGAATTGCAATATTTTTACACTCACAGTTTGAAATATGATAAAGCAAACACCCATAATCCCACAAGTAAGCAAAGCTCCAAAAAAATTTTAAAGGATTAAACTACAACATAGTTAGGGAAAAACAAGGAAATCCTACGAATGAAATATAGAGGAAAAACTACACAATAATATATTGATGCAAACAGAGAGATGCTGCTGAATGAATTCAGTCAGAGAAGGGCTGTCTGTGTAACATTTTAACTGTGTAACTAAGAACTCATGTTCTCAGTATTATTTACTTGTTTTATTTGCACAATTCATCTTTTGCATATTGGTTGTTTGTCAATTTATAGTCTTATAGTTTTGTTATTCATAGTTTTTTCATAAATGCTATTGTATTTCTTCATTATCTTGTAAATGCTTGCAAGAAAATGAATCTCAAGGTAGTAAATGATGACATATACGTACTTCGAAATAAATTTACTTCAACTTTGATCTTTGAGCATTCACCTAGATAACAGCAATTCAGAATGCATAGCAATAGGCTAACCATCCTGTCAACTTTATCGCTTATACCAATATAACTTGGAAAGAAATTAAGAAGGTGATGCCAAAGCTTGGCGAAGATAAAATTATAATCATAATCAATGAACCACAAAACATCTTGTAGAACTGCCGTCACAAACACGAGAAAATCTGCAAATCCTGTAAATTCAAAGCAGTGCACACAAAATGCTGGAGGAACTTGACAGGTCAGGCAGCATCCATGGAAAGGAGTAAACAATCAACGTTTCAGGCTGAGACCCTTCATCAGAACTGGAAAGGAAGTCAAGGTAACGAGGTGGGGGGAGGGGAGGAAGAAGTACAAGGCAGTAAGTGATAGGTGAAACCGTGACGGGGGGACAGGGGTAAACCCAGTAACTGCCCACTCTCCCTGTCATAATTCGTCATTCCAATTTCCCTCTCTCACCTTATCTCCTTACCTGTCCATCCCCTCCCTTTCCTCCATGGTCTCAGTCCCCTCCCATCAGATTCCCCCTTCTCCAATCCTTTATCTCTTTCACCAATCTACTTTCCAGCTCTTTACTTCACTCCCTCCCTTTCTGCAGGTTTCACCTATCACCTGTCTTGTACGTCTTCCTCTTCTTCCCTCCCCTTCTGCAGGTTTCACCTATCACCCATCTCGTATTTCTTCCTCTCCTTCCCTCCCCCCACCTTATTCTAACTTCTCCTCTTCCTCATCAGTCCTGATGAAGGATCTTGGGCCAAAACACTGACTTTCTACTCTTTTCCATAGATGCTACCTGACCTGCTGAGTTCCTCCAGCATTTTGTGTGTGTTGTCCTAGAACCTGTGTTTGAGAAGAATCAAAAGGCATTAGGAAAGGAAGAACAGGCAACAGCTAACTGTACAGTGCAAAATTTGGCTGCAAAACTTTCATATTAAAATTTCCTTGACCTACTCTTAAATGGAGATTAGCATCCCAATAAGATTCTATAATGTGCCTGATTGCCCTGAGCAGGAAAAGCCTCTGGTCTGAAATCTTCGGCAGAGTAGCTACAGGTGCATCATTTGATGAGCTTCTCACGACACTGTTTCCAAAAACAGTTCAAGAAAGCCCTGGGAGTTCTACACAGATTTGGAATGCACTAAACAATACGACGCCTCTCCCCCTGTCATTAGAAGATTCTGGGAAGAAAGAGACTGAAGAAGAAATTCACAAACTTCAGGAGCCAGCTCACGTCAACTGGTATGTTTATATCAAGGCAGTCCAGATGGAGGATCTCACCCCAAAACGTGTTTTGTCCATTTCCCTCTGCAGATTCTGCCCAAAACAGAAGGTTCTTCCATGAACTCATTTTTCACTCCAGGTCGCAGTCTCTTTTGTCTCCAATGACTTAGACCATTGGGAGTGAAGGTCACTGTCTATCATTTGTCATCGTACACAGTAATTTCTTATCACTTGGAACACTGACACTTTGATTTGAATACAGGATAGGCCAATGGATCAGTTTGAGCCACCAATCTATGCACTTAGGCATGAAATAGCAATAACAGCAGTTAATCTTTCAATATTAATAACTAAACCATCTCTTCAACTTTACAGAAGTGACGTTCTGACCAAATGAATCTCTAGTGAAAGAGGGTATTTTGCAACCAAGATATTCACTACAACAACTCACTACACCATAAGTTAACTTGGTCATCATCATTATAAGCTGTGCCGTATGACAAAGGCGATCATAGTTGACCATGATTGATCTTGGCAACTTCTTTCTACAGAAGTGGTTTGCCAATGCCTTCTTCTGGGCAGTATCTTTACCTGAGGAGTGACCCCAGCCATATCAACTCTTCTGAGAGATTGTCTGCCTGGTGTCAGTGATATGTCCCAGCTGCTCATACCTGCTCCCATAGCTTCATGTGACCCTGATTGGGGGGGGGGGGGGGAGCTAAGCAGGTGCTACACCTTATCCAAGGGTGACCTGCAGGATAGTGGAGAGAAGGAGCATCTCACACCTCTTTTGGTAGAGAAGCATCTCCACCCCGTCACCCTAAGTTAACTTAGATCTTGAAAATATAAAAGGATAATCCTATTTATTAAAGTGCCTTGCTTAATGAAATACAGCTGGAAACGAGCTTTAAAAATAACAGTAAAATACTTCTCAGCAATGAAATACAGAACAAAGATTTCTCAACCACAGTATAAGGAGAGAGCCCTGTGGAAATAAAGGAAGCCCTCTGACTGGTCACCTTCTAACATCAGATTTAAAATGCATTGTGAATATTTTGTTTTAAATTGTGAGTTTTACTTTAACCTCAACATAGAAAGTCAATGCTGTCTATAATACTAACTGCCACAAGCTCCCAACCTGCAAGTAATCTCATATAGAGATCTAGAAGTCACTGTTATTAAATAAAAATTTAGTTCAACATAAATTTCATGATCAAGAATTTGGGAATTCAAGCACAGAACAAAATCAATTCACTGTAATACAAGCCAATTTCTGACAAGCTGGAAATGTTTATTGGGAGATATTCCAGTATTAGAAGCCAATGTGGTATTTACTTTGCTATGGTGAGTGGGTATGAATACAGAGTCTGCACAAACCAGACAATTAGGATATCGAGAAGCCACAGGCAGAAGAAGCTGGAGATATGCTGCAACTTTTTGAGTTCTTGGGCGATTCTCAGTTGAGGATCCAGAGCTTCACAACAGGCTTTTATAACTACCTCATCGGCTATTGGAAAAAGCCGGTCTGTTTGAAATTATAGTGTTGTACTTACTTGGATGATACAATAGAACATAGAACTCCACAGCACAGTACAGGTCCTTCAGCTGCACCTTTAATTTATCAATCTAATCCTTCCATTTCTCTTTCATCCATGTGCCTACCTAAGAATCCCTTAAAACTCCCTAATGGATCAGCCTCTACCACCACCCATCAGTGCATTCCATGCTCTTACCATTTTCTGTGTAAGAAAATAAATCTACCTCCGACATCGCCCTATCCCCCACACTTACCTCCAATCACCTTAGAAGTATGTCTTCTCCTGTTAGCCATTGTTATCCTGGGAAAAAAAGACACTGGCTGTCCACTCCATCAATGCCTCTTATCTTATTAAACTTGATAGTGAAATCTCTCATCCTACTTCACTGCACAGAGAAAAGCCCTCACTCACTCACTCAGCCTTTCCTCATAAGACATGTTCTCTAATCCAGGCAGCATCCTGGCAAATCTCCTCTGCACTCTCTAAAGGTTCCAAATGCTTCCTGTAACGAATCGACCAGAACGGAACACAATAACCCAACTGTGGTCTAACCATAGGTTTAATCAATCTGCAGCATTACCTTGGTGCTCGTGAACTCAGTCTGCCAACTAATGAAGGGTAGCACACCATATGCATCCTTAACCACCTTATTAACTTGCACAAGAAATTCAAAGAATTTATAGACATGGAGCCTAAGGTTCCTCTGTTTTTTACAATAATGAAACCCTGGTTGCCTGTGATGCTGTGTTAATTAAATCTCACCACCAACTCCTATTCAGATGAGTACAGAACCCTCTACACAGAAATGTATGGGGTGGTAACACATCCTCAGTACAGTATGCAAAACACATAATATATTGTGGCACATGCAAATAGTATTTCATTCCAAAATTCTGTACGATTAAGATGAATGGAACTAAATCTCAAGTAAAATTTAATACATTTATAATGCTACCCTGTGTATTCAGCGCCTGTGGATTTTGTTTTCATAAATAAAAACTGCCTTTGATGATCTGACAACCAAATACATCTGGAAGATTAATAGGACTATTTGTAATCTTGGCAAAAATCTTCCAGTTCATCAGGGAAATTTACAATATGAACCTAATATATATGATGTGCCTGCAGCACTGGCAGGGGTCGAGGACCAGTGCAGAAAAGAATCTCATCTCCAATTCCAGGCAAATTTGAACAATCCAAGTATACAAACTCTCTAATACATAAGCTTCACTCCAGAGTAAATGGTTAATTTGTAAATGTGAAGCAGAAAATTACTTCATACCTATCAGGCTGATATTTCCCCTTTAACTTTGGAGTTATTATTTTACTTTTTAATTAATCTTTGAGCATGATTCACTGAAATTTGCACTCTCTGCATTGAAATCTCTCAGAATAACTATTAAGAACATTGAACAGTACCAGGCCTTTTAGATTACGATGCTGTGCCATCCTTTTAACCTACTCCAACATCAATCAGACCTTCCCTTCCCACAAAGTCCACTTTTCTTTCATCCATGTGCCTATCTAAGGATCTGTTAAATCCCCCCCCATACATCCATCTCTTCCACCACCCTTGACAGCGTGCCCCATGCACTCATCACTGTGTGTAAAAAAGCTGCTTCTGACATCCTGCCTAAACTTGCTTGCAATTACCTTAAAATTACGCCCTCTCATATTAGCCATTTCTGCCCAGGATCTAGGTACTAGCTGTCCACTCTATCCAGCCTCATATCGTTTTACATACCTCTATGAAGTCATCTCTCATCCTCCTTTGGTCCAAGGAGAAAAGCTCTAATTTAGAATCAGAATCGAGTTTATTATCACTGGCATGTGTTGTGAAATCTGTTAACTTAGCAGCAGCAGTTTAATGCAATACATAATATTACTCAACCTCTCCTCTTAAAATAGGCTCTCTAATCCAGGCAGCATCCTGGTAAATTCAGCTCTGCACCCTCTCTAAAGCTTCGACATATTTCCTCTAATGAGGCAACCAGAACTGAACGCAACATTCCCAGTGTGATCTAAACAGTTTTATAAAGAAACTATTGCATAAATCTTTTTTAGTTAGATACTTAACTATTTGCTCACAAAATTGTTGAAAGTATCACAAACCTTGTACAACAGGAACCTTGCTGCTCAACAACATAATCATGTATTAAGATTGAATTGACTGGATGAACTAAGGGTCAAGCAGACAAGAAAAATATAAAATCTGACAGAAAGGATGAAGGAAATTTTAAAAAAATATCAAAATACTTTACCATCAGAAGAAATTGAGTTTTTTTTTTGAATTATTTGCTTTTAGAACAGGAATGGTTGATTGGCAGTTATTGTGTTGTTTAATAGCGTTGTTAATTAATAGATCCCTTCCAATGATTACTTTAAAAGGTAAATAATGTTCAACTGAAGTGACTTTATATATACAAAAATAAGATGATTCTGTTTGCCTGAAGCATACGAGGCCCTATGAAGGGTTGACCATGGATGCTGTGTGGGAGCTGTCTTTGTAATATGCAAGCCAAGGTAGTACGATATGGAGAGCAAGCTGTTTCCCACGCAGCAGGTTCCACCTCTCCGTGCAGCTGACGAATCCAATCGGACACCACAGATCGATACAGTTTGGCACCAACGGCATTGCTGGAGTTACCAGTCAGTGTTGAACTCAATGTCGGACTGCCCTGGGGGCTCCAGCTCTGGACTTCTCCTTGGGGGTTTTACTCCCAAAGCTCTCTCTGTGAGTGGAACAGTCGCAGGGCAACGGAGCTTTGAGATCAGTTTTACTTCTAGATAAGCTTCCAGCCACAGCTGACAAGCCTCATTCTGCACGAAGCAATTAGTTTTAAGGTCCTTTGGCAACACGTCTTCCCCCCCTTCTCCTGTCAGTAGAAACGGTTCCGCCAGACTTAGTAGTTAAGCCACACCTGAGGCCAGGAGCTGGACTTGGTTGTTAGAGCCTACTTTGGATGCATGCCATTGGAAGCGTTTAATAGGTAGTCAGAGCTTATCCCCACTACCGCATCCCTACCCCCACCCACAGCTCTGACAACCTTATGGAACCATGAAGCCTATGGTGGAGGAAACAGTCAGCCAGCAACTTGCAGCATGCTTGCAATTCACATCGAACCTTCCCCTCATCAATTTCCGATTAATAAGCGTCCATTATTTATTTATTTATTTTTATTTTCACCAATATCAGAATCATTTCCTAATACAGGTTGACCTTCACTAATCTGGCACCATTGGGACCTGAGGAGCTGCCGGATTAGTGAAAATGCCGAATTACGGAAGGATCACTTTAAGCATAATCAGTGCCGGATTATCAAAGGAACCGGATTACAGGTAGTTGGATTAGTGAAGGTCGACCTGTAATAAACTGAAGCATTCTGCTTGTAATTATAACGAGACACTAATGGAAAGAACCCTCTCTCAGATGATAAATGGGAGAATGCCAAAGCTCTCATGAAGAGGCTTGCTAATTGTAGGTCAGTGTAGCTCTGTAATGGGTGTTAACTCGGTTTGTAATCAATAATAAACAAAACAAACTCTGCCACTTAACATGAACGAGGGCATTTATCTGCAAAGTACTTCTTACAGTCAGTTCTATTATGAAGAGAGATCACTTCAACTAGCTTTTATGGAACCTGTCATTAAAGGAATTTAATGAATTCTGTGTAATCAACAGGGTCTGATTAATCAAATAAAACTGGGGTCATCCTGATGACCAATGTGCTTTGAAAGAGAAAATAAAAATCAGCTTTAAGTCAGTCATAATATTTTACAGGGTCATGCTCAATTTGGCATTTGTTTTTCTCCCCCTATGGGATCCCAGTTTTCCCTCATAGAGATAAAATATAAACACAGGACTGTCCCCTGCTGGCATTATGCCACTAGATTCTGGACATGCTGCTTTTTTTAAAACAAGCTGTGTTCTAAAGGGACTTACTCAGACTCTTTGCTGCCATCCATCGAGCCAGCTTCTTTATCCTGTCCTAGTATACTGATCCCAAGGGAGTTTAAAGCACGTAACAGAATAGTTTCCATAGCCTCTACTGACAGCTTCTCAAGAACGATGACACGGCAACGACTCAGCAAGGCTGCATTGATCTGAAAGGAAGGGTTTTCTGTTGTTGCACCAATCAGTGTGATTGTCCCACACTCGACATGAGGCAGAAAAGTATCCTGAGGTTGTGAGGAAGAAAGTAGTTACCACACAAGAGTCAACAAAATGTAAGTTTTCTTTTCAATTATTTACAGCTCTCTCTGTCAAATAAATAAGAAAGTTTAAATAAAATGCAGAAATTGCAAATAAAGTAATCCAGAAAGTCTGTCAAATCTTGGCATGCTAGTCTTGCTAAATTATTATACTGTGCATGAAATCCTATTTCTAATTTAAGTATTCAGTTTATCTCAAGAAATATTTTCAATATTATCAAAATGTCTCAAGACATTCAAATTCCCAAAGTTTCAGTAACCAAGTGAGTTCTTTACCTGTTGTGTTTTATTGAAGCGATGAATTTCATCAAAGAATATAATTGTTTTTCTTTTGAGTAGCTTTTGATCATTCTGAGCTTGCTTTATCACCTCCCGAACATTATTTACGGTTGCACTTGCAGCGGAAAGACTGACAAATCTTGTATTGCTCTGTTTTCTGCTGTTGTTCGCTAAAACATGGGCTAATGAAGTCTGGAAGAAAAAGGGAATTTGTTTTACGAATTTAGGTAATATAGATACTTCTGAGCACAACTATCGAGAGTGCAGTTTTTGATCAACAATTAAAACTAATGCAATTCTACAATAAGTCGACAGGATATTAATAGGGAAGTAGTAGATAACGTAGAATATGGTAGGGTACTGAAAACCAAGCATGCCAAGGAGATACCTGACCTATCAAATTTAATAGGACTCAATTTAAGGAAAATATTACAATTTACTGAGGTAGGGAATGGTCTGGGTGGTGGTTGTAAAATGTGGCAGGATCAAAAGATCACCTAACGAGGAAGACGTGTGGTTTCCTTGTGAAACCCACAGGATCTCTCTCGACCATACAACAAAATACACAGACTCATAAGAACTCTTTTTGAAACAGGATCAAGTTCCTGGCATGGGCAGGCAGGCACTGCTTAACCTTACTCAGGATTCAGCCTATGAGCATATCTGCTTCCAATACTGTGGGTGCCCCATGCATCTGTGCAAGAAATCATTGGCATGCACTAAGCAAACACAAATTAAACTTGTTATATTGACACCATCCTCTCCACCCTTCACCACAGACTCACATCCAGCAGGAGGGAAAGGCGTGACGTGCTCATGAATCCATCCACAAAATAAAAACAAACAAAATGCATTTGACTTGCATCAGCTGTTAGTGATCTGAAACTACAGCTGCCTGTCCTGAGCATTTCTGTGGAAATCATTAATCTGTGTGTGGGTAGAGGGGATTCTTTTTGGTCTCATCTTGGTGCAATTGCTCGAAATAAAATCTTGAATTTTGCAATAAATAGATTTGTTTGAAATGACAATCTACCAACATCTGTACAAATCAAAGTCTCTTGAGGCAAGGGCTCTGTATTCAGAGACTCAAGAGAGGTTACTTAACTAACAGACCAGACATGACTAACCAAATGCCATGCAGCTAAGACAAGAAGAACTATGCACAACTCTGACTGTTGAGTTTTCCAGAGCTTTGTGACCATGATCAATAGGAGAATTCCATCTTGCTCATTACATAACTTTAAAAGAGAACCACTTTCTCCAGTGACTCATGACAGCACATTGGCTGTGGACCACCTCTACTGCACATTTTCAGTGGGATCACAAGGGTTCAGTGGTGTGACTAGAACAGTGGTGCTGTGCTAGCCACAGCGTGTCTGGCACATCTTTAAGAAAATAGCCAAAATAAACAAGCTAATTAATTAGGTGCGGCCCAGGGTGATTTGAGTATCTCAGAAACTGCTGATCTCCTGGGATTTTTACTCACAACAGACTCTGGAGTTTACAAAGAATGGTGCCAAAAACAAAAAAAAAAGCATCCAGCAACTGGATTTAACAAGATGTTTTCGCTCACAGAACAGCCATTCGCTGGATTTTTGTGCCCGAGATGTTTGCACAGTACTGTACATGCTTGGAGAATCAGGCTGGAGTAGGTGTCAGATGAGATAGAACAGCTTGCACGGAAATGAGTGATGGTACTATATGGGATGCAGCAGAGACTGGATGGGCTGATTGACTGCCTTCTTGTTGTATGCAAATATGAGAAATGAGTAAGACCCAGAGGCTGCTTTGGTGAAATATTGGAAGCAATGGCCCACAATAATCATATCCCAAGTCAACATCAGCCAAGTTCGCTCATAAAATCAGAAGAACAGATCTTCAGTGGAATAGAAGAGAGGCTCTTGATATGCCCATCAGAAGAATGACAGGGGCACATCCCACTGCTGGTGCAGTATGGCATTTCCTTCACCAAGACTGTCTGAACTGGAACTACTAAAAAAAACACAAATCGGGCAAAGATACATGAAGAAGAATCTTAGCCATTGTATGCATGATTGTAGACATTATCATATCAGGTGAAGAAAGCAACTACTGGCTGAACGCACAAGTTCAGATGAGAACTTTTCATGTTAGAAGTAGGCACCCAAATCATGCCTCCCTCCAGGCAACTGAAAAATATTTTGACAATATTTAAACGCATTTCACTCTGTACAAACAGCACAGAGAAGGTGAAAGTCAGAAATTTACTACTACACTTCCATTAGTACATTAAATGATCTATAGTGGAGGTTCCAAGACTTTGAATTAAGGAAGTAAATTAAATAGGAAGTATGAATCATTAGTCTTAGTTGTAACACACTATAGATAGGGCAAGGAGAAGCTGGCAATGCAGGAAAGGAAAAATGGAGCAGAGCAACTGACAAAGTAAAGGCTCCAAGTTGACCCAATACACATCTGAATTCTGACAAGATGAGCAAGAAGTGGTGAGCATCTTCTAAGATAAAGGAAAAACAATTAAAATTTGAATGGACTAATAGCTTGTAGTTATTTTTTGTTGAGGTGAAAAGTATTATTTGACAAAAACCTTTTCCTTTAAATGCTGATTAACAGTTTATAAGATTTTTAAACGGATACCATCCTTTTCTGTTGAAAGTTATTTTCTTAATTCCATATTATATCACAACCCCGAATCGTATCTTTCTGGTGCATACAGAAACCATGATAAGCTATTTTTCTTATCTTATCATCAATCATAGTAGATACATAGGAGCAAATGAGTTGCAGCTCTGGCCTTTAACACTCTGCACCCTGTCTACACAGCATGGTTGGTTGTGTGCCCCAAGTAGTAAGGTTGATCAACTACTCTACCCACCAACCAACCTCTCCACACCCCAACCATCACCACTTTATCATTTCCTAGCAATCACTTTACATACACACTCTCATGCCTAGCATCACAGTATAGACGTACAACCTATGTGCATAAGCTATCTTAACATATTTAATTTATTGTGTTCTTTATCTATGTTTTTTTCTGTGCTGCATGAGATCGGGAGTAACAAGTTTTTTGTTCTCTTTTACTCTTGTATACTAGAAATTACATTAAACAATCTTGGTAACAAGAAATATTGTGGAAGTTTACTGAAAATCTCATTGGCTCTTGGTGTAATCACATCGCTCATAAATATCTTTCAACTGGATTGACAGAACAACTAATTTAGAGAGCTTAGACGCTTTCTATTTGGTCTATCTGGAATGTAAACCATTCAATGGACACTTAGATATAAAGTTAGATCAAACAGAGCCCAGGGGAAAGTATTTTACATAGATGGTTGTGCTTCTCTTTCTTTTAAATGGTTCCTCTACGGTGCCGACATAATCCTTTATGAATTAGAAAGGCAACCAGCAGCACAAAATAGAAACAAACTGTAAACAAAGATTACTTTAACCCAACGAGCTATGTTCACGGTTAATCACCATAAAATATATTAAAAAAAGAGCATTGAGTAAGAGAAGAAGCAAACAGTAATTATAATTCTTTGGTGAATACCTGAAAATATATTGCTAAATACCCAAGCAGAACGTGACATTTTCCTGCTCTTCCTACAACTAATATTTTCCATGGAAGTAAACATTTATCTAGCTTGCATACGTTATTCATTAAAAATAAAAGAGCTCTCCTTCTTGATAACTTAGAGGCAGTTTTGAAATAGTGAAGAAGTGCTAGGGCTCAGTATATTTAGGTCAGTTGAAATGGATCAGACATGCCGTCCAACATTAATAAATCTATCACAGGCAAGTAATAAAAGATAAAAATAAACCTAATGATTCACAACATCTGTAATATCCTTTATATCCATATCATCCTACAATATCAGCAATATTTAAAATACTGTTAAGTGCATCGGTAGTGAAGTGATCACTAGGTAATAACAATGTGAAGGGATTCAAGAGCAAAACTTTGATCCAATTGTTATTTAAATCCATGATTAGAAGGTTTCCTCAATAACTATAACTATTACAACCACACTGCTTATTTTTATGAGTCTGAGAGTTGTAAGATAGTCAGGAAGGAGCTTAAGAAGGAATTTGGGAGAGCTAGGAGACATGAGAAGGCCTTGATAAGTCGGATTAAGAAAAACCCCAAGGCATTCTATGTGTCTGCGAAGAACAGGAAGATAACTAGAGTGAGGGTATTCTTCAGTGTTCACCAGGGAGAGCGACCGACAAATGTAAGGTCAACATAGAACAGACTAATGTGCTGGACCATGTTGAAATCAAGAAAGAGGAAATATTGGAGGTTCTGAAAAATTTTAGGATAGCTAAATCCCTGGGGATGGAGAGGATATGTCCCAGGTCACTACAGGAAGAAAGGGAAGAGATTGCTGGGGCATTGACAACGATCTTTGTCAACAGGAGTAGGCCTAGAGGATTGGAGGATGGCAGAGTAGAGGAAAGTTTAGGGGAGATATCAGAGGTAGGCTTTTTTTATTTTATTCTTTTTTAAAAACAGAGATGGTAGGTGTCTGGAACGCACTAGTGGGGTGGTAGTTAAGGCAGATACAATAGGGACATTTAAGAGACTCTTAAGATAGGTACATGGACGTAAGGAAAATGAATGGATATAAACTGTGTAGGAAGGAAATGCTAGATTGATTGTGGAGTAGGCACAAAATGTAGACTGAAGTACCTGTACTCCGCTTTACTGTTTTATGTTCTATCAATGGGAGACACTACCTCCCAAGAGAAAGGCAAGCAGGAATGTTTTCGTTATTTCTTTCAGTTAGTTTTAAGGTTTTGAATTGAAGTGTAACATATAGGTGTATTCCTTAGCTTTTAAATGTACAAAAAAAATTAACATGTTTAATATAATTGAAAATATATTTTCTACATATCCTAAGTATTACTGAATGTTTGTAAAGAACAAGGACATTGATAATTCACAAATACTCTTCTCTGTATCTTTAAAGTGGTGAGTCAGGTTTAGGTTGGTGAGCCAGGGTAGATAGAGCCTTATTGGGTATCAAAGTCTCCCTGTGAGCCCAGCTGAGTGCTCATGCTCAGACAGCCTCAGAGCGATGCTGGCCTGTGCCACGCGCTGCAAACTCACTTCCCTGCAGAACACTCAGCCAAGGAGCCATGCTGAGACAAACAGCACAGCTTTGGTGCAGAGCCTGTGAGATCCACAGACAGTTGGCTGCACAACTGAAATTGTCAGCAGGGGCAAACAGCCAGTGATCCTGGGGCCAATACAAGCTATGTTCTTTTGACTTTAGGTTTGGGATTTTCTCTCCCCGCCCCCCCCCCCCCCCGCCACAGAAACACTGTTTAAATCTACTCTAACATATCCCATCACAATGTATATGGTTGTCTTTTCTCAAATAAAGAAGGGAAAAGAGCATATTCAATCCTTCTGAATAGATATATTATCATTATTTTCTTAAAAATAGGGA
Organism: Mobula birostris; assembly: GCF_030028105.1. Classification (NCBI taxonomy): domain Eukaryota; kingdom Metazoa; phylum Chordata; class Chondrichthyes; order Myliobatiformes; family Myliobatidae; genus Mobula; species Mobula birostris. Next base: position 32,904,818 of record NC_092388.1, read on the forward strand.
AGAGGAGTATTTTGTTTTAAATGCTGAGGGTCTGAAAGGCATTGGTGTCCAGAGAGATTCAGTGTCTTTGTAAACGAATTACAGAAAGTTAAACTGTAAATTCAACAAGCATTCAGAAATCAAAAGATACTCTGGCTTTTATTGTGGGGGAATCAGAGTACCTGAGCAAACGTCTCTTACTGAAACTATTTACTGATAAGACCAAATATGGAATACTGGTCTCTTGCTTAATGATAGAAATACTACAGATTTAAACAGATTAATTCCTGGGACAGGATAATAATCTTATAAAAGAGAGCTTACGACAACTAGGTCTAAACTGTTGAGTTTTGTAGAATGACAGCTATTCTCATTGAAGCATGTACAATTCTTACAGTGGTTGATAGCACAGATGAAGGAATAAAATCTCACTTTGCTCTATTGTCAAAAGCTAGGATCACAGTCCCAAAATAAGATGACAATAATTCTGGACTGAGAAAAGATAGAATTTCTTCACCTAGAGAATAGGAAATCTTTGAAATTCTTTACTCGAGACTGCTGTAGAGGCTCAGTCACAGATTATATTCAAATCACAGCATGGAAATAGACTCCTCAGCCCAATTTGTTGATGCCGAAAAAGATTCCCATTCGAGCCAATACGTTTGCCCTTGTTTAGCCTATATCCTTCGAAAATTTAACTATCCATGCACTTATCCAAATGCACTTTTAAGTGTTGTTCATGCATCTGCCTCAACCACTTCTGGCAGTTCATTCCATATACTTACAATCCCTGGTGAAAAAACTGCCCCTCAGTTTTCTATATCTCTTCCCCCTCACCTTAAACCTATGCGCTCTAATACAAGATTCCCCGAACCTGTGGAAAATACTATGCCCCTCATGATTTTATAAGCCTCTATAAGACATCCCTTCTTTCTCCTTTGTCCCAACCTGCTCAGCCTCTCTCCGTAACTCAGTCCCTCAATTCCCAGCAGCATCCCCATCAATCTCCTTTTCACTCTTTCCAGTTAATAACATCTTTCCTTTAGCTGGTGACCAAAATTTGGATTATTTAGAGGTACAGCGCAGTAACTGGCCTTTCCACATAGTTACACCCATGAGACCAATTAACCTATTAACCCGTATGTCTTTGGAACATGGGAGGAATCCGGGGCACCTGGAAGTTGTACAAACTCCTTACAGACAATGGCGGGAATTGAACCCAGGTCACTGGCACAGTAAAGTGTTACGCTAACTACTATGCTACCATGCCGGCTCAACTGACACAATACTCTAAATGGGGCCTCACCAATGTCTTATACAATTTTAGGGCACACTGAAATGAAGTGAATAACCAATTCATTGTTACCTCCAGCTGCAGTCTCGGAGTGAATGCCTTTGCTTACAACAACCAACCTCTATTCTGAAGTTCAAACACGGAGACCGTTCACAATTAATCCTTTTCCATCCCTCTGCCTTCATATTGTGAGCCTGTTGTAATTTCTATCACACCAACACAACGTAGATGGACTTCTGATCTAAAAGTTCAGCTATTAGTTTTATTAAGGCATTTAGTCTGATGCCTTAATAAACCCGGGCTCACTGGCTTCATTCTCCTGGGCTCTGAATTTGCATTTCAACCTAATATGACGTTTCATTTGAGATATAAATGCAGTATATATGAATGATATAGTGGGATGGGTAGCACTAAAACTGCTGACTCATGATTGGGAAAAGACTCACTGGCTACCTGCTGAGTGTACGTGGCAGTGTCATCCAGACTTCTGTCTCTGTGCATGAGCATGTTGGCTTAGCCCTGGATATTAGATGTCAGCATTGAGCCCTGCATGTTCAGTTTGCACCTGGCCCCTTCTCTTTACACTTCCCATGGCTGGTGCGTCTACCACAGAACTTGAATGGCCATCATTGCATGGCAGGTTCAAAGTAATTTTTTTTTTGCATCCAGTCGTAAGAGTTGTGCAAGCCAGAAGCAAGCTCCTTGGCCCCCGATGTCCATATTGAACCTGTTGCTCCTATACGCTAATCCCATTTGCTTGCTACAGTACCATATGCTTTGCTTATTTCAGTGTCTGTCTGAATACCTCAAACATAGCAATTGTATCTGATTTCACCACTTCCCCTGGCAGCACATTCCAGATATCAACAATTCTCTGTATTTTAAAAAAAAAATTACCCCTCTAAAAACCCTACCTCCAGCCTTAAACCATCATGTTCTTGATACCACCGCCAAGAGAATAAAGAGTGAAACTATCTATCCTGTCTATGCCTTTCATTGTCGTAAATACTTCTCCTCAGCCTCTTTAGCTCCCTGAAAAACAAGTCCAGCCTGTTCAGTTTCTCCCTCAGACGAATACATTTTTTGGATATCAAGGGAATAATAAGAAATGGGGAATTGTCACTGAGGGACAAGGTCAGCTGTGAGCTTTCTGAATGGTGGAGCAGATGCAATGAGACAAATGGTCTACAGCTGTACTTAATCCATATATTATCAAATTCTGGTGTTACCACTGTAAATCTTGTTTGAATCTTTACGAGTGTCTCTTCCTTCCCCCAGTTTATTCCAACCAATTACTTCTATAGCATTGTAACAACTTCTGGGTTTTTGCTGACAATTTATGCATTATGGTGCTTGCCTCAGATAAAGGATTTGCTAAATCCTTTCATCATTTTATCCAATCTCCTTGTAACTCTAACCAGATTAGACCATTACAATGATTACATGACCTCCTTGTTCTTCCGAGCAAAATGGACCAACTTGGACTTACCTACAAGTAAAATTAAACAATGAATTGGCCACATTCCACTTTTCTTTTATCGTAGCACAGGATCACAGCTTACCTGGCTTGGCTGACATCTATGGCTCACTTCTAAAAGCCTTTTATTTCCCCAGCCCATTTCTTAAGGTCATTACGAGTCAACACATTGGTGTGGAGTCATATGTAAACCTTTCTTAAGGCTATTAGTCAACTAGACAGGTTTTTTAAAAAATTCTGGGAATTTCATGGTTTTCACTATTTGTTAAATTAATTGAATTTAATTTACACAGCTGTCATAAACTCATGCATTCAAAATTACTATTCTAATTCTGTGGATTACTAAGTCATTAATGTTATCATTATGATACCACGCCCTTGTAGAGTCCCTTTGCCATCACCACCAACCATGTTTTTTTCCCTCTGGGGAACTGCAAACTGACCTTTGCAATTTAAGTGGTGATAGCTGTCAAAGCCAGACTGATAGAGACATGAAATGAATGCAACATTTTAAATGTGTAATCTACTGGGCGCAACAATTCAGAACATGTAGGACGTAATGGCTTTACTGCTGATCAATTTTAGATCAAAATACTTTGCTTTATTCAAGTGATATACAGTACAGCCAATGCTTGAAGACATTGGAAATGAAAGTAATGTGGCTTCTATAATGGGCAATGTTAACTTTAGACCTGGTTGACAAAGTGACAATCTGCTCTAATTGTGGTGCTGAGGTTTAATTATAGGAGTTAAATGAACGAACTAGTAATCAAGGGGCCAAAACTGAAAATCCCAGAGATTCAGGTCCACGTTCTACAATGGCAGCTGTAGAATTTAAGTTCAATTAATGACCTGGAAAATTTTTACTTAAAAACACATAAGTGATGATGGCACTAAAGCTACCAGATTGTTGTAAGACATATTTGGTTCACAGATGTCCTTCAGGGCAATTTATTCTGACAGGAAATAAATGAATGAATGAAAAGAACTCAACCAGTTTCACAAATGAAAGGTCACCTGCATTCAAGGAGAACTAGCCTGTGAACACAAACTGATAGGCCTTCAATAAAACAGCTATTTTAACAGTTTGTGCATCCTTTCATTTTCTGATGCGTATGCAGGGACCATAGGAAGCTCCTGCAAGAGTGAGGACAGTTATGTATACCAAATCCAGCTGCCACAAAACTTCTAATCTATTCTTATTGCCCACCCAATGATTAGACTGTCAATAAGCTATGCAACTTAATAGTATAAGCAAAACTACAATATTATGAAGTGGTATTGAGATGTATTAACCTATTTCAATTTTAGTATATAGCAGTCAGATGGTTTTTTTGGCATCTTGCATGTCAGTTATAACTGTTTTAATATCAATATACCATGGGTCAATTGTCAACGTTATAAACTATCTATATTGTCAGATGCAATTCCCCAGATGGGTCCACCAGAGACACAAGAGACTGCAGATAGAAACACAGAAAACCTACAGCACATCACAGGCCTTTCGGCCCACAAAGCTGTGCCGAACATGTCCTTACCTTAGAAAATACCTAGGGTTACTCAAAGCCCTCTATTTTTCTGAGCTCCATGTACCTGTCCAGGAGTCTCTTAAAAGATCCTATCGTATCCGCCTTCACCACCATCGCCGGCAGCCCATTCCAGGCACTCACCACTGCGCGTAAAAAACTTACCCCTGATATCTCCTCTGTACCTACTTCCAAGCACCTTAAAACTGTGCCCTCTCATGCTAGCCATTTCAGTCCTGGGAAAAAGCCTCTGACTATCCACACGACCAATGCCTCTCATCATCTTATACACCTCTATCAGGTTATCTCTCATCCTCTGTCGCTCCAAGTAGAAAAGGCCGAGTTCACTCAACCTGTTTTCATAAGACATGCTCCCCAATCCAGGCAACATCCTTGTAAATCCTCTCTGCCCCCTTTCTAGGGTTTCCACATCCTTCCTGTAGTGAAGTGACTAGAACTGAGCACAGTACTCCAAGTGGGATCTGACCAGGGTCCTATATAGCTGCAACATTACCTCTAGGCTCTTAAACTCAATCCCATGATTGATGAAGGCCAATGCACCGTATGCCTTCTTAACCACAGAGTCAACCCACGCAGCAGCTTTGAGTGTCCTATAGACTTGGACACCAAGATCCCTCTGATCCTCCACACTACCAAGAGTCTTGCCATTAATATTATATTCTGTCATCATATTTGACCTACCAAAGTGAACCACCTCACACTTATCTGAGTTGAACTCCATCTGCCACTTCTCAGCCCAGTTTTGCATCCTATCAATGTCCCGCTGTAACCTCCACACTATCCACAACACCCCCAACCTTTATGTCATCAGCAAATTTACTAACCCATCCCTCCACTTCCTCATCCAGGTTATTTATAAAAATCACGAAGAGTAGGGGGTCCCAGAACAGATCCCTGAGGCACACCACTGGTGACCGACCTCCATGCAGAATATGACCCGTCTACAACCACTCTTTGCCTTCTGTGGGCAAGCAGTTCTGTTGGAATCTTGAGCAACAAACAACTTAACACATTGATAGCGTTGAAAGGGGGCAAAGGAATTGTCAGTGTTTTGGGCCAAAACTTTTAAGTCCTGATGCAGGGTTTAGACCCAAAATATCAACATTTTCTTTCCTCCCACAAATGCTGCTTGACCCACTGGTTTCCTCCAGCAGAATGCTTTTTCTTCAAACACCCTCTGGCAACACTGCCAAGTTCATGCTGCAAACCTATAAATACAGAACCCAAATTAGGAATGCAAGACAAATAAATCTTGCCGGCTATTTTCTGTAATCAATTTTATGGTAGCCCTTTCCCTTACCACATTGCACTTTATTATATTCACTGGTGTATATACAATGTAAGACAACTCTTAGGAGTTGACAATAGCAAGGCATGTAAATAAGATGAAAAATAGAATCAGATTTGTTATCACTGACATATATTGTTAATTCGGTGTTTTGTGGCACCAGTTCAGTGCAAGACACGAAAATCACTAAAGTTGCAATAAATAAATAGTGCAAAAGGTAGTGATGTCGTGTTCATGGGTTCACGTGCCATTGAGAAATCCGGTGGCTGAGGGAAAACGGCTCCAGTGTCTCCTCTTCAATGGCTGTAATGAAAAGAGGCCATGACCTGGACAGTGAAGCTCCTTAATGATGAATGCTGCATTCTTGAAACACTGCTTCTTAAGGATGTCCTCAATGGTGAGGAGGGTTGTGCCTGTGAGGGTCTATAACCCTTTGCAGCCTCTTTTGATCCTCTATATTGAAGCATTCATACCAGGCAGTGAGACAAACAGTTAGAGTGTTCTCTCTTCTGCATCTGTAGAAATTTGCAAGTCTTTGTGACATACCTAATCTCCTCCAACTCTTAAAGTGGAGCTGCTGGTGTGATATCTTCAGTGTTTGCACATTTTTAATTTTTCAGTTCTACCCATTTAATCAGTGGATAAGCACTCCAATATGTCCATGTGATATTGTCTTCAATTAATAGTGCAACAACCCCACCCCAACCAACATTTACCTTCTCCTTTATCTTTTCTAAAACATCAAGATCACAGAACAAGCAGCAGCCATATCTGTCCCTCATTCAACCACATCTTTGTTATACTGTAATCACATCATAATTCCATGCACTGAGCTATGCTCTAGATTCATCATCTTTAACCATAATACCTCAGGCATTAAAATACATGCACTTCTACCCATCTGCCCCATTGCCAAACTAGTACAAAACCCTCCTGAGTAGCTCCAGCAAACTTCCCGGCCAGAATATTGGTTCCCATCCTGTTTAGGTGCAACCCATCTCTCTTGTACAGTTCACTTCTGCCCCTGAAGAGATTTCAACAATCCAAGAACCTTAAATTCTGCCCTCTGCACCAGTTCTCCAGCCACATATTAATTTGTTCTACTTTTTTTATTCCTACCTTGATTAGCATATGGTGCCAGGGGTAATCCAGAAATGACTACCTGCTTTACAGCCTCTTCCCATATCCCCTATATTCATTGCACAGGACATTTTCTCCCTTTCTACAGCCATGGGTACTTAGTAAGCAACATCATTTTAAGATGTTTAAGAAAATTCATTGATATTCAAAATCAGTGGATCCCAGACTAAAGACTTGAGTTCTAAGTACAGTTCCCCTTTAAGGAAAGGGAAGTGTGGAAGACAAGCTGGTCTGCAGGTATGACTGAAATTCAGAGGCTTTAGACCCTAACGTCTGACTATCTTCTGGAAAATGTACAGTCTCTGGAAAAGATAATTGTCGACCTCAGAGCAAGATTGCACATAAGTGGCAGTTTTGTCTCAATCCTGCTCACCTGACCCTGAAAATCCAGCAGTTAAGAGTTGTACATTTTACCTGCCGAGGGAGCTTTTGGCAAACATTCTGGTAGCAGTGTACATTCCACCTCTGGTCAACGTCAGGCAAGCACTGGAGGAGCTGAGCACTGAGATCAGCAGTCACGAAACAGCGGACAAGGATGCCTTCCCTATCATTGCAGTGGATATCCACCAGGCCAGCTTGAAGAAGTTTCTGAACAACTACCACGAACATATCACCCGTGTGTGGAACCAGAGGAGACAACATATTTGACCATGGTTACACAACCAACAAGAATGTTTACCAAGCCATCCCACATCCACACTTTGGAAAGTCTGACAAAACTGGTTGTACTTCTACTTCTGGCAAATAGGCAGAGACTAAAGACCAGAGCACTAGTGGTGAGGACCAAAAAGATATGGTCAAGGGAGGTGGTGCTTAAAGGACTGCTTTGAGTGGCTGGACTGGACAATATACAGGGATTCATCTGTGAATCTGAACGAACAGGCAACAGTTGTCAACAACTTGAACACCTGCATGTGTGAGTGTGTGCCTTTGATAACATGCTGTACCCAACATACCGAAACTAAAAGCCATGGATGGACCAGGAGACTCTTAGTCTACCGAAAGGCTAGATCTGTGGCATTCAAGACCAGTGATCCAGAACTGTATAAGAAATTCAGGTACTTCATACTTTATATACTTTATGCTTTATTGTCGCCAAACAATTGGTACTAGGACGTACAATCATCACAGTGATATCTGATTCTGCGCTTCACACTCCCTGGATTACAAATATTAAATATTAAAAATAGTTAAAATTAGTAAATATTAAAAATTTAAATTATAAATCATAAATAGAAAATAGAAAAATGGGAAGTAAGGTAGTGCAAAAAAAACCAAGAGGCAGATCCGGATATTTGGAGGGTATGGCCCAGATCCGGGTCAGGATCCATTCAGCAGTCTTATCACAGTTGGAAAGAAGCTGTTCCCAAATCTGGCTGTACGAGTCTTCAAGCTCCTGAACCTTCTCCCGGAGGGAAGAGGGACGAAAAGTGCGTTGGCTGGGTGGGTCGTGTCCTTGATTATCCTGGCAGCATTGCTCCGACAGTGTGCAGTGTAAAGTGAGTCCACGGACGGAAGATTGGTTTGTGTGATGTGCTGCGCCATGTTCACGATCTTCTGCAGCTTCTTTTGGTCTTGGACAGGACAACTTCCATACCAGGTTGTGATGCACCCTAGAAGAATGCTTTCTGCGGTGCATCTATGAAAATTAGGGAGGGTTTTAGGGGACAGGCCAAATTTCTTTAGCTTTCTCAGGAAGTAAAGGTGCTGGTGGGCCTTCTTGGCAATGAACTCTGCTTGGTTGGACCAAGTCAGGTCATTTGTGATATTGACCCCGGGGAACTTAAGCTTTTGACCTGTTCCACTTGCGCACCACCAATATAAATTGGGTTGTGCGGTCCGCTACTCCTTCTGAAGTCAACAAGCAATTCCTTCGTCTTGCTGACGTTGAGGGATAGGTTATTGTCTTCGCACCATGTCACCAGGTTCTTAATTTCCTCTCTGTACTCAAACTCATCATTACCTGAGATACGGCCTACAATTGTTGTGTCTTCAGCAAACTTATATATTGAGTTTGATGGAAACTTGGCTACACAATCATGGGTGTACAGTGAGTACAGCAGGGGGCTGAGTACACAGCCTTGTGGGGCACCGGTGATCAGAGTGATTGTAGAGGAGAGCTTGTTCCCTATTTTTACAGCCTGGGTCCTGTCTGTGAGGAAGTTGAAGATCCAGCTGCAGATCTGAGTGCTAAGGCCCAGGTTCCGGAGCTTAGGAATCAGTTTATCTGGAATGATGGTATTAAAGGCAGAGCTGTAGTCAATGAAAAGGATGCATGCGTCTTTATTCTCCAGGTGTTCTAAGGAGGAATGTAGGGCCAGAGAGATGACATCTGCCATTGACCTGTTGCTCCAGTAGGCGAACTGCAAAGTGTCGAGGTTGACTGGTAGGCTGTGGTTGATGTGTGCCATAACCAATCTCTCGAAGCACTTCATAGCAATTGATGTCAGAGCCACAGGTCGATAGTCATTCAGGCATGCCACCTTGCTCTTCTTCAGCACCAGGATTATCGTTGCCTTCTTAAAACATGAGGGGATCTTAGACTGAAGCAAGGAGCAGTTGAAGATGTCAGCAAACACTCCAGCTAGCTCGCCTGCACAGGTCCGGAGAACCCGTCCTGGGATGCCATCTGGGCACGTCGCCTTCCTTGGATTTATCTTCAGGAAGGCTCTTCTAACGTCCTCCTCGGTGACGATGAATCTCGATGCCACCAGGTCCGGTTCATCCAGAGGGAGCAGGACGCTCCTCTTCTGTTTGCATCTTGCGTAGAATATGTTAAGTTCGTCAGGAAGAGAAGCGCCACAGTTATTGATACTCGCAGCCTTTTCTTTGTGCCCAGTGATCTCATTTAGACCCTGCCATAGTCTACTGGCATCCCTTTGGCTAGCCTGGGCTTCCAACTTGGCTCGATATTGCCTCTTGGCGCCCTTAATGGCTTTCTGGAGTTCACGCCTGGATTTCGTGTAGTGACTGGTATCCCCAGACCTAAAAGCCACAGCTCTAGCCTTTAAAAGGGACTTGACCTCATAATTCATCCAAGGTTTCCAGTTAGGGAATATCCAGATCGTCTTGCGAGACACACAGTCCTCCATGCATTTCCAAATAAAGTCTGTGACAGCTGAGGCATACTCATCGAGGTCAGCTGCCGAGTCCTTGAATACTAACCAGGTACGACCTATGGAGGGTATATTAAGAGCAAAAAAAAAATTCTGACAAGTTAGAGACAGAATCGGATGCACATCAGCTCCGGCAGGGTTTGTAGGCCATTACTTCCTACAAAGTGAAACCTAATATCAGAAATGGCTGTGATGCTTCTCCCAGATAAGCTCCATGCCTTTTACGCACGCTTTGTAAGAGAGACTAAAATTATTCCTGTGCGAATCCCTGCAGCATCTGGTGACCCTGTGATCTCTGTCTCAGAACATCCTTCAATAGGGTGAACCCTCAGAAGGCGTCAGGCCCTAATGGTGTACCTGGCAGAGAACTGAAAAACAGTGCCAACCAACTGGTGGGAGTGTTCAGTGACATCTTCAACCTCTCACTGCTGCAGTCGGAGGTTCCCACCTGCTTCAAAAGGGCACCAATCATACCAGTGCCCAAGAAGAGCAGGGTGAGCCAACTATCGCCCAGCTGTACTCATATCTACTGTGATGAAGAGCTTTGAGAGGTTGGGCATGGCCAGAATCAACTCTTGCCTAGCACATGGACCTGCTGCAATTTGCCTATCAAGTGCGAATAGAATCTTACCGACTCTCCACTTGGCCTTCGATCACCTGCACAATTGCAATTCAGGCTGCTGTTTATTAAGTAAAGCTCAACATTCAACACGATCATGCCCTCAGTTTTAATCAACAAGCTCCAAAACCTGGACCCCTGTACCAACCTCTGCAACAGGATCCTCTACTTCCTCACCAGGAGACCACAGTCTGTGACTCGGAAATAACGCCTCCTCATTGCTGAAAGTGTACAGTGGCGCACCTCAGGGATGCATGCTTAGTGCAATGCTCTACTCTCTCTACTCCGACGTCTACGTAGCTAGGCACAGCTCAAACGGCATCTAAATTTGCCAATCATACAACTATTGCTGGCAGAATTTCAGATGGCGATGAGAGGATGCATAGTGTGAGACAGACTAGCTGGTTGAGTGACGTCACAACACAACCTTGCACTCAACATCAGTAAGACCAAGGAACTGATTGTGGACTTCAGAAAGAGGAAGTCAGGGTAACACACACCAGTCCTCAGCGAGTGACAGTTTTCAAGTTCCAGGGTGTCAACATGTTTGAAGATCTATCCTGGGCCCAACATAATGATAAAGAAGGCACAACAGTGGCTATAGTTCGTCAGGAGTTTGCGGGGAATTGGTATGTCACCAAAGACTCTCACAAATCTCCACAGATGTACCATGGAGAACATTCTAACAGGTTGTATCATCACCTGTTATGGGGGGAGGTGGGGGCAGGTGGCAGACTGCACAGCATTAAAAATACTGTAGAAAGTTGTAAACTTAGCCAGGTCCATCATGAGTACTAGCCTCTGCAACATCAAGGACACTTTCAAAAAAAAATTAAGGACCCCCATCCAAATAATACCTACCCTCTTCTCACTCACTGCTACCATCAAGTAGGAGGTAAAGGAGCCCAAGCCACAGACATAACACTTCAGGAACAGCTTCTTCCCCTCCGCCATCATATATACTGCTGCTGCAAAACAACACATTTCACTACATATGCCAGTGATATTACAATGGATTCTGATTCTTTCCCAGCCACAGAGTCTCCTATCTGTCTGTCTCTTCAACTACTGATTATCTTATCAATATCAATATTGCTGTTTGATTTTACCTTTCCCTGCTGAGCGTCAGAGTGAAATGGGGACACCTCTTTTCCCCTTAAGGGGGAGAGGGGAGAGAGGGGGATATATTGAATTACTGGGTGAACGAGTAGTCTTTGGGGTACTGCAAGTCTGTGTCTTTACTGATGCTTTGTTGCACGCTTGAGTGCTTGCTGGGGGATGCCAATGCTTTTTTGCTTGTGGGGGGGGGCATTGTTTTGCTGCTGCTTATGCATGGGAGGGGGGAGCTCGGGGGGGGGACTTTTGGGTTCTAACATTTAACTGTCATTCATTCTTTGGGGCACTCCTCTGTTTTCCTGGATGTTTTTTTTGACATTAAATGTACCTATTGATCCATTGAGTCAGCCACATTGTCACTGACCTGGCAGCTGCTGTTGCACCTGATACACATTTCCAATCAAGCTTCCTATATAACATGAACACTGTAGGTCAAATAGATTATAGAGTTTGCCTTGAAACCTTTGGTTTACTTAAGAAATAAACAAAGCTAAGCTACATTAGAATGAAGGATACATAGATATGCATATAAATTGTAGTATTATAGATGAGGTGCTGAATTATGCAAACACAATAAATTATGCAGCACATCTAATGACTGATTGTAACCAAATAGATCAGTTGTCAGACTGTAGAACAGTGCAACCATAATATAACCTGGGTATAGGGAGAAACAACATTAACACTCATGAACTAAACGAAAATAACATTTTCATAACTTCTGTCTTGGGTGAAGTGATACTGTCCACACTGGATCTGAAATTGCAGTACACGGTGTGTTATATTGCACTACATTTAGAAAAAAATCAAAAGTAAGATTTCTCTGGGAAATGTAGTGCCATTCTGTTCATATTGCACGAAGCAACAGATGGAGTAGCATAGTGGTTAACTGCATCAGTATCTGGACATCTGGATTTTAGAGATGCAAATTTAAATTCAAATTCTTTCTTTTCATATCTTTCTATCGTTATATTATATAAAAGAAATAACACGAGTACATTGAAGTAACAACACTTACAATGTCTCAAAATACATCTTAAAGATTGAAAAAAAAATTGTGATAACGAAAAAAACCTACTAAGCAGAAAAGTGAAAGAAAAAAAGAACCCATTAGGTGTACAACCCCGGAGCCATGCATTGTACAAAAAGCTTCTAAAAATAAACATCAAACTGCCAGCAAGAAAAGAAAATATACCAAAAAATTTACAATTAGATCATGGAAAAAAAATCTATCAATTAGCTCAAATGATAATAATGAGCAAATTAGCCTCATCTTTTATCAAAATCAAATAAAGGTTCAAAGGTTCGACTTCTAATTTTCTCCAAACTAAGACACAGCATCACTTGAGAGAACCATTGTGACAAAGTGGGAGCTGATGTATCCTTCCACTTCAACAAAATAGCCCTCCTAGCTATCAATGTAACAAATGCAATATTAAATTCAAATTCAATAATTGGTTAAATCTGAGATCAAAAGAACGTCTTGGTAATGGCAACAATGAAACCAACAGATTGCCTTAAAAAGAAGAAATCTGCCATTCTTACACAGCTATTTAGATCTGAATACAGGCCCACAATGGAGTAATCCAGTTCAGATCTGGAATAGTGTAGATTTAATGGGTAAGTGCCTGCAGTCAAAACATTTCAAAACTACTGGGACTTCTGCACTTGTGCAGAAGTTTTAGAGCTTCCTTACAATTATAGGAGGATATCCAGGCTGTGACTAAATTATTTCTTTTAAACAAAGAAGGATATTCAATAAATGCCTATAAAAATTCTGCAGTTTGAAATATTTACATAATGAATATTTGCAGATTTTTCTGTTGTTAAGTCACATATATGGTTCTAGACATTGATTATGCTTTTCTCTCTGCAGGTCAGGCATCTTTTCTCTTGTTACTTCACTGACACTAGAGGTTATTATTCACACATTAATTATGTTTAACATTAAGTTGCAGTATCACAAGATTTCAGAAAACAGAATACTTTAGGTGTAACTAAAGACAGTTTTTGAATTCTTTCCCATCACTTATTTTTTGATGAGCATGTTAACAGAAAGAATAGTGTTAAATATGCCACCTTGATCTTGCAGACATTGTATTCCATCAGATTATAATTTAAAAGATGGCTTTGATAGATTTTTGCTGCTTAAATGCTTAATCTATTTTATTGAGTCAAAAAACACAGAAACAACAGAATTTCTCTACTCATTTCAAACTTGTTGATTAGTAAATAGCAGACTTGATATTTACCTAAAATAGAAGCATAAAAATCAAGGAAATAGAAGTACAGTACAAGGAAACAACACTAGTGTGCAGAGATGCCGAATGGAACTGAAAATAACAACATGTCAAACGGGAAGAAAAGGGTAGTGGTAGATTATACTGTTTACTTGAACAATTCTTTTCTCAAATATTCTCAGCTCAGCAAATATTAAAACCCAAATTGTACATCACTTATTAGAAGATCATTTTCATATCTCTGAAACACTTCATCTCATACTTGGTTAGAAAACAAGACACCTGGTGTGTCAGGACTTTTTTTTAAACTTTTCGAGAAACAATGAATTGCTATGGTGTAGAAGGTGGCCATTAACCACCAAGAGGGTATGCCAGCTCTTGGCAGAGTAACCCTGTCAATCTCTATCCCGACCTTTCTTCCCCAAACTCTGTAAATGCTATTTCCTAAGGGGTCTCACATACCAAGTCTGATGGATGTAACTAAGAAATAAAAGAGTTTGACTATAGAACTGATCACCTCTTTAATACTACTTTACATATGTCAGCCTGGCTCCAAAACAATGACAGCAACAACATTGAAAATAAAAGATTCTGCAGGTGCTGGAAATCCAGAGAAACAAACGCAAAATGCTGGAGCAGCTCAGCAGGTCAAGAAGCATCAGAGTCCTGCTGAAGGCTCTCTTCCCAAAAAGCTGACTGTTCATCCCCTCTCTGGAGACACAACCTGACTGGCAAAATTGAAATTAGAGATGAAGACCTCAATAAAAGAGAGCTCTTCTCAGGAAGCTCCTCAAAAAGAACTTAATAACTCTAAACCAAAAGGATCCACAGTTACCTGGGTTATCCACCAGAAAGAGCATCCTGTGAAAGATTGTTGACTTCTCTACCTGAAAACACAAAGGCTGGTCTGAAGAGATGAACGGGACATGCAGGAACTAATGGTGCTCTCAGACCAGAACCATCACCACAACTCAAGGGAAACGAAGTGATTCTAAGGGTTTATGAAAGTGACTTGGAGATCCAGTAATTTCCAATTGTGATATCTGCAGTCAAAACCATCTACAACCCAGATACCCTGCCTCCCACCACACTGTCTGACGGAAGGAACACTGAAGAACTCCTCAGCACAATCTGTTCTTGGCTCCATTCCACAGCAAACTGTCTGGTCCTGCCTCACATCCTCCCTTAATCAAAGATTGTAGAGAAAACTAATGGATGACACAAAAACTAGAGGAGGGATGGACAGTGAAGAAAGCTTTCAAATGATATAGTAAAGTATGAATCAGTTGGAAATTTGAGCAGAAAAATGGCATACGGAGTTCATTGCTACCATAGTTAATGATTCAGGATCAGCTTCTTCCCCCTCTACCATCAGAAAATATATATAGACACACATTTACCGTAAATCAGTTTTTATTAAGTATTGCAATGTACTACTCCCGCGTAACAAATTTCACGACATATGCCATTGATATTAAATCTGATTCTAATTCTGAGGGGTTTGTCATGGAGAGAATCAACGCCTGCCTAAGCAAGGACCTGGACCCACTGCAATTTGCATATTGCCACAACAGGTCTACAGCACTTGGATCACCTGGACAATAGCAATACTTACATAAGGCTGCTGTTTATTTATTACAGCTCAGCATTCTACATCATCATACCCTTAGTTCTAATCAACAAGCTCCAAAACTGGGCATCTGTACCTCCCTCGGCACCTGGATCCTTGACTTCCTCATTGAGAGACCACATCTCCTCCTCATTGACAATCAACACTGGTACACCTCAAAGATGTCTGCTTTTCCCACTGTTCTACTCTCTCTACACCTACGACCGTGTGGCTAGACACAGCTAAAACACCATCTATATAAATTTGCTGATGACCAGTGTGAAAGAGTGAGACACATCAACTGGTTGAGTGGTGACATTATCAGTAAACCAAGGAAATGATTGTGGGCTTCAGGAAGAGGAAGTCGAGGGAACATGCACCAGTCCTCATTGAGAGATCTGCAGGACAAAGGATGAGCAGTTTCTTTCTTTATTAATCTTTTTATTGATTAAGGAACATAAATACAAACAAGAGGAGAATTATCTCAAATATATATCAATAACAATACAGAGATTGAAATAGACATTATCAAAAATCATACGTAGTGTTAAGCTAGTATACAATATATAATAAAAAAGAAAACAGCAATTCTCCTCTTTATCAGTTCATGAAGAGGAAAGAAAAAAAAACTTTGAATTTTAAATGAAGAAAAAAAGACCCCCACTACACTATACAAAAAAAAGGGGAAAAAAAGGACTGGGCAGTCCATTCTGAGGATACAACCAAAAAAAAGAAAGACTTTCTGATCAAATCTAAAACTTCAAAAAAAATAAATTGGAAGAATAATAAATCAAATTAAATGAAAATATTGAATAAAAGGTCGCCAGACTTGCTCAAATTTAAAGGATGTATCAAATGTCTGACTTCTTATTTTCTCTAAACTTAAACAGGACATAATGGAGGAAAGCCAATAAAAGACAGTAGGTGGATTCGAATCCTTCCACTGCAGTAAAATGGCTCTCTTAGCCAATAAAGTCGAAAAGGCTATCATACGTTGAGCAGAAATAAGAATATTTCCTGGTATCAATGGGGTAATCCCAAATATTGCTGTAAGTAAATTAGGTTGTAGGTCCAAATCCAAGACTTTTGATAATGTTTTAAAAACATCTCTCCAAAAATTGTCTAGCTTTATACAAGACCAAAACACATGAGTTAAAGTGGCCACCTCACTATTACATCTGTCACAAATAGAATTGATGTTGGAAAAAATACGTGGTAGTTTATCCTTTGACATATGGCCCGATGCACTACCTTGAACTGTATCAAGGAACTACTAGTACTACGTCGACTCATGCCTAGGGGGCCAGCGTCGAGCAAAGTATCAAGGAAAGATGGGCACAAATAGATGAGTTATTAACCAAATGAAGAATTTTACTCCATTGATTATCTGAAAATGACTCTTGAACTTCCAATTCCCAAGCACGTTTAATTTTATTGTTAGATATCATTCATTAATTCAATATCAATGCAAAATTATAGCTATCAACCCTTTCTGAAGTGGTTTAAGATGAAAAAGAGCATCTGCCATATTAGGTGGATAATCAGAAAGGTAATTTGGCAGCAAACCACGTAAAAAATTCCTAATTTGTAGATATCTAAAGGAATGTACATTAGGTAAACCATATTTATCCACTAACTGAGAAAAAGACATTTCTGAAAAAGTTGTTATTCCCTTGGTTTTCCAAATTTAAAAGGTCTTATTCAAAATTGATGGTTTAAAAAATAATTAAAATGGATATTACTAGAAAGAACAAAATTATTTAACTCAAAAAATCTATGAAACTGAAATCAAATTCTTAAAGTATGTTTAATAATAGGATTAAAGTCTTGTCTACCAATCTTAGAAAACAAAAAAGGAAGAGGAGCTCCCAGTAAAGAGGCCAGAGAGAACCCCTTCACCGAGTTTTCCTCCAAATCCAACCATTAAGGACATTCATGTATGTCTGAGTAATGAATCCAAAAAGTAATATATCGAATATTAATTGCCCAATAATACATTCTAAAATTTGACAAAGCCATACCACCATCCTTTTTTAATTTCAATCTAGGATTTTTATTATTCCAAATATAAAATAAGATTATAGAATCTATTCTATCAAAAAACGTTTTAGAAACAAAGGTAGGAACGGCCTGAAATGTATATAAGAATTTTGGTAGAACCATTATTTTAATAGTATTAATTCAACCTATTGATGATAACGTCATAGGTGACCATTTAGAAAGCATTTGTTGGGTGTAATCAATTAATGGGAGAAAATTATATTTATATAGGTCCTTAAAATTTTTAGTAATTTTAATACCAAGATAAGTAAAGTAATTTTTAGCAATACTAGAAGGTACTTGATGATATTGATAGGATGAGCAGTTTCAAGTTCCCGGGTGTCAACATCTCTGAGGATCTATCCTGGACCAAACATATTGATATACTGATGCAATTACTGCGACACGACAACGGCTATATCTCATTAGGAGTTTGAGAAGACATGGTATGTCACCAAAGACTCGTGCAAATTTCCTCAGATGTACCATGAAGAGCGTTCTAACTGGTTGCATCACCGTATGGAACGGAGGGGCCCTTCGTAGGATCAGAAAACACTGCAGAAAGTTGCAAACTCAGCCAGCTCTATCATGGGCACTAGACTCCCCTCCATCAAGGACATCTTCAAAAGGTGATGCCTTAAAAAATCATGAATGATCCACATCACCCAGTACATTCCCTCTTCTCATTACTACCATCAAAGAGGAGGTACAGAAGCCTAAAGACACAAAATCAATGTTTTATGAACAGCTTCTTCTCCTCAGTCATCAGATTTCAGAATGGACAATGAATCCATGTACACTACCTCACTTTTTTTGTTCTCTTTTTGAACTACTTAAATTTTTATAGTTTCTTACAGTAATTTATGTTTTTCTTATTAATACGTATTGCACTTTACTGCTGCACAAAACAACAAATTTCATGACACGCCAGTGATATTAAGCCTAATTCCGATTCTCTTCAGGAAGGAATTTCTATATGCCTCTATTTAAATGATCAGCCTTTATCCTGAAACTACATCTTCCATACGCTCTCTTTCAAGACCCTTGCACTTGTGATATAACCCCTTGGAATCCCATGCAAGATCACCCCTCATTCTTCTAAACTCCAAAGAATACAGCCCCAAGCTGTTTAGCCAGCCTTGATTTCACATTTCCTCATCAGCCACTTCAGAACCTGTAAACTAGCAGTGGAAGCAAGTTATCCTCAGCCTGAGAGAAATTCCTAAGAAAGAGGAGTGTGAAACCAGTTCAGCATAACTTCTCTAACATGGTGTTATGGACTACTGTGAACGAGTTCCAGGGTTCCATATGTTTTACAGTCTCAAAGGCACTGCCACTTTCAAGGACATGTTTTATGAGGTCCTCTATTCCTGTAAACACTTGAAAACTCTGCCAGTTAGCCTATAAGGTTTCCTTGTGCTTTTTTCTGCCACCACGCATCGATTTACATCTCTCTTTATTGTATTTCATTTGCCAAGGCCAGCCTATTAAATCATTCCACAACTTTCTATATAGTCTATTACTAACCTCCACACTGTTAACATAAAACAGTACAGCACAGTACAGGCCCTTCGGCCCACAATGTTGTGCCGTCCCTTACACTCTGCCTCCCATATAGCCCCCACCTTAAATTCCTCCACATACCTGTCTAGTAGTCTCTTAAATTTCACTAGTGTATCTGTCTCCACCACTGACTCAGGCAGGGCATTCCACGCACCAACCACTCTCTGAGTAAAAAACCTTCCTCTAATATCCCCCTTGAACTTTCCACCCCTTACCTTAAAGCCATGTCCTCTTGTATTGAGCAGTGGTGCCCTGGGGAAGAGGCGTTGGCTATCCACTCTATCTATTCCTCTTAATATCTTGTATGCCTCTATCATGTCTCCTCTCATCCTCCTCTCCACAGAGTAAAGCCCTAGCTCCCTTAATCTCTGATCATAATCCATACTCTCTAAACCAGGCAGCGTCCTGGTAAATCTCCTCTGTACCCTTTCCAATGCTTCCACATCCTTCCTATGGTGAGGCGACCAGAACTGGACACAGTACTCCAAGTGAGGCCTAACCAGAGTTTTATACAGCTGCATTATTACATCGCGACTCTTAAACTCTATCCCTCGACTTATGAAAGCTAACACTACATAAGCTTTCTTAACTACCCTATCTACCTGTGAGACAACTTTCAGGGATCTGTGGACATGTACCCCCAGATCCCACTGCTCCTCCACACTACCAAGTATCCTGCCATTTACTTTGTACTCTGCCTTGGAGTTTGTCCTTCCAGAGTGTACCACCTCACATTTCTCCGGGTTGAACTCCATCTGCCACTTCTCAGCCCACTTCTGCATCCTATCAATGTCTCGCTGCAATCTTTGACAATCCTCTACACTATCTACAACACTGCCAACCTTTGTGTCGTCTACAAACTTGCCAATCCAGCCTTCTACCCCCACATCCAGGTCGTTAATAAAAATCACGAAAAGAAGAAGTCCCAGAACCGATCCTTATGGGACACCACTAGCCACAATCCTCCAATCTGAATGTACTCCCTCCACCACGACCCTCTGCTTTCTGCAGGTAAGCCAATTCTGAATCCACCTGGCCAAACTTCCCTGGATCCCATGCCTTCTGATTTTCTGAATAAGCCTATCGTGTAGAACCTTGTCAAATGCCTTACTAAAATCCATATAGATCACATCCACTGCACTACCCTCATCTATATGCCTGGTCACCTCCTCAAAGAACTCTATCAGGCTTGTTAGACACGATCTGCCCTCCACAAAGCCATGCTGACTGTCCCTGATTAGACCATGATTCTCTAAATGCCCACAGATCCTCTCTCTAAGAATCTTTTCCAATAGCTTTCCCACCACAGATGCAAGGCTCACTGGTCTATAATTACCCGGACTATCCCTACTACCTTTGTTGAACAAGGGGACGACATTTGCCTCCCTCCCATCTGCTGGTACCATTCCCATGGACAATGAGGACATAAAGATCCTAACCAGAGGCTCAGCAATCTCTTCCCTCGCCTCGTGGAGCAGCCTGGGGAATATTCTATCAGGCCCTGGGGACTTATCCGTCCTAATGCATTTTAACAACTCCAACACCTCCTCTCCCTTAATATCAGCATGCTCCAGAACACAAACCTCACTCATATTGCCCTCACAGTCAGCAAGTTCCCCCTCACTGGTGAATATTGAAGAGATGTATTCATTGAGGACCTTGCACACTTCCACAGCCTCCAGGCACATCTTCCCACCTTTTTCTTTAATCGGTCCTATCTTCACTCCTGTCATCCTTTTGTTCTTCACATAATTGAAGAAAGCCTTGGGGTTTTCCTTTGCCCTACTCACCAAGGCCTTCTCATGCCCCCTTCTTGCTCTCCTCAGCCCCTTTCTTGCTACCCTAGTAACCACAGCTTGTTACTATATACAACCCCGAGATTCATTTTCTAGCAGGCAATCACTACTAGCCAGTGGCATAAGGACCAGACTTCAAGGCGAGCGATGCCAGTTCCGAATCCGGCTGGCTCCTTGCATGCTTTCCATCCGTGCTGGGTTGAGCGTCGAGTGAGCAACTCAGCCTCGCAAAAAACTAAATACAATGCTAAAGAAATGGGATGTTTACCACTCAATGCGCCACAAGGCATGGAGAGGAACAACAAACAACAATCACAGTAAATACAAGCAGCATAATAGAATCAAAGAAAGACCACACCCAATGGGTGGACAATCACTGTGCAAATATATATTAAACCAGCCTGTATCTATTAGTTATTGTAAACTTTTCTATGCAAGAGCATTGGTGCTTCCATACAAGGCCGTGATGCAACCAGTCAATATAATCTACACCACACATCTAGAGAAGTTTGTCAAAATTTTAGGTGCCATGCGGTATATTCGCAAACTTCTAATAGAGGTGCTACCGTGCTTTCTTCAAAACTTTCTTGGACTTTATTAAAACTATCCAAATGACTATCACCCAGTGGCACTTACATTCACAGTGATGAAGTGTTTTGAGAGGCTGTTGTTGAAGCATATCAGCTACTGTCTGAGTGGCGAGTTGGATCAGCTCCAATTTGCCTGCTAAAGCAACAGATGCTACCTCATTGGCTCTTCCCTCAACCCTGAAACATCTGGACAGCAAAGGTGCATATATCAGGATGCTCTTTATCAATTACAGCTCGGCATTTAATACCATCATCCCCACAAAACTAATCAGTAAAATCCAAGGCCTGGGCTTCAATACCCCCTTGTGGAATTGAATCCTGGATTTCTTCACTTGTAGACCCCAGACAGTTTGGATAGTCAAAAATATCTCCTCCAAAATCTCCATCAGCACAGAAGCACCACAGGGCTGTGTGCTTAGACCCCTGCTCTACTCACTTTACACCTATGACTGTTTGGTCAAGTACAGCTCAAAAACCACATACAAGTTTGCTGATGACACCACTGTTTGGGCCGTATCAAAGGTGGTAATGAATCAGCATACACGAGGGAGACTGAAAACTTGGCTGACTGATGAAATAACAACCTCTCACTCAATGTCAGTAAGACCAAGGAACTGACTGTAGACTTCAGGAGAGAGAAAACAGAGGTCGATGAGCCAGTAATCATCAGAGGATCAGAAGTGGAGAGGGCCAGTAACTAAATTTTTGGGTGTCATTATCACAGAGAATCTGTCCTGCACCAATCATATAAACATAACAGTGAAGAAAGTACAACAGCACCTCTTCTTCCTCAGGAGTCTGGAGGTTCAGCATGTCATCAAAAACCTTGGCAAACTTCTATTGATGTGTGGTGGAAAGTGTGCTGACTGGCTTCATTACAGCCTGGTATGGGAACACCGATGCCTTTGAGTGGAAATTCCTTCAAAAGGTAGTGGATTCAGCCCCCTACGTCATGTGTAAAGCCCTCCCAACCATTGAACACATTGCTGTAGAAAAGCAGCATCTATCAAAGATCTTCACTACCCAGGCCACCTGCTGCCATCAGGTAGAAGGTACAGGTGTCTCAGGGCTCGCACCACCAGGTTTAAGAAGTTACTACCCCTCACCCATCAGGCTCTTGAACAAAAGGGGTAACTACACTCATTTAAGGACTCTTTTAACTTGTTACTTCATGCTCGTTACTTTTTGCTATTTATTTAGTATCTGCATTTGCAGTTTGTTTCAGTTTACAGTTTCTGATGTTTACGGGTTACAGATCCTGTTTACAGTCACTGTTCTATAGATTTGCTAAGTGTGCTGTTACGTACCCCGTAACTGGGTTGCCAAACCAGCAGAAATGGACCACTCGTTGGAGTATGGATTACTAGGAACTAATAAAGTTTTATTAAAGAAATAAGTAACACAGTACTCTAATCGTAAGGCTATAAATGCAACAGGTTAGCAATGATAGAACACACATGTACACAGAACTAGGGTAATAGGAATCAACCAAGCTCTATCGCAGTCTAGGGGTAAAATGATCAGTCTTAAGTGACGCAGAGTTCAGTTCAGCTTAGTACAGTTCGCAGTAATCGCTGTTGTGCCGTTGGAGAGAGAGAGAGAGAGAGATGCAATTTGGTTTCAGGCAGCCCTTTTGGATGTCTTCACAGTTGGTTTCAGGCAGACCCTTTGATGTCTTCTATCCCGCTGTGGTCACCGACTGAGACCCCTCCGTTCCGGATACGACCGTTGTTCCACGGTAAACCCGGCACCCAGACAAGGGCAGACACACACACCAGGTTCCCACCGATCGTACCTTTTACACCCTGTGAGTCTATGGTCAGTTCCCGCGAACCCGACCTCCAAACTCCCACCAATTTGTGGGGGCACACCGCTCTTCCAGGGTCTCGTTATCTTGTGATCTCGTGGTGTGTTGTGTGCCTTAGTGAACCTGTTCTTTTTATCCCCCTGCTGGGGTATCGCCTGTCCATCAAACTTCAAACAGTTCAGGATCAAGGCAACCAGTCTGTCAATATTCTGAATTGTGTTTCTTTTCCGTTATCTCTCTCTCCTCTCTCATTAACATTTTGAACGTTTCTCCATTGTCTCCCTTATCTCTCTCATTAGCATCAATCATCTGATAACTTGGTTCAGCGTCACAGTGCCCACAGGAAAAGAATCTCAAGGTTGTATTTGGTGACATCTATCGACTCTGATAATAAATTTACATTTGAGTTTTTGAACTTTGAAATGGCACTTACATGCTGGACCCAGGACAGATTCTCTCAAATGATAACACTGAGGAATTTAACATTTCTGACCCTCTCCAACTCTGGTCCCCTAATAAGGACTGGCTCATGGACCTTTGATTTCCTCCTCCTGAAGTCAATAATTAGCTCCTTGGTCTTGCTAACATTGAGTGAGAGGTTGCTGTGGCACCACTCAGCCAGATTTTCAATATCACTCCTTTATGCTGATTCATCACCACCCTGGATTCAGTCAACAATAGTAGTGTCATTGGCAAACTTAAATAATGCATTGGAGCAATGCTTAGCCTCACAGTCATAAGTATTAAGTGAGTAGAGCAGGGGTCTAAGCACACAGCCTTGTGGTACACCTATGCTGAGGGAGTTTGTGGAGGAGATGTTGTTGCCAATCCGAACTTACTAAAATCAACACACATAGAATGATGGAGGAATTCAACAAGTCAAGAAGCATCCATGAATGTAAAAACCAAAGTAATGGCCATGGCACAAGTCCAATGGAAAACTGCTGTCTCTCACTCTTCTGTCAGAAAAATAAACTTCTACTTCTGTCTCCATGTTATCCTGGTCAATTCTTTCTGATCCCATTCAAGTTACCCTCCCCCTCTAACTTATAACTGCTACTTCATTTTAACTCGCCCCTCCACCGTTTCTCACATTACACTTTTCTCTGACTCTATGCTGATGCCTAATCTCTTGTGAGTTCAATTTAAGTCCTCCCTGACAGCATTAATGAATCTCACAATGAGGACAATTGTTTAGATCCTGTTGAAGGTGCTAACTCTCCATTTTGAACAGGTCGGAGTTAAAGAGTACAACAGCACAGAACAACTTAGTCCATAAGACCATAAGACATAGGAGCAGAATTAGGCCATTTGGCCCACTGAGTCTGCTCCATCATTCAATCATGGCTGATCCTTTTTTCCCCCTCCTCAGTCCCACTCACCGGCCTTCTCCCTGTAACCTCTGATGCCATGTCCAATCAAGATCCTATCAAGCTCTGCCCTAAATACACCCAATGACCTGGCTTCCACAGTGGCCTATGTTAACAAATTCCACAAAATCACCACCATCTGGCTAAAGAAATTTCTTCATATCTGTTCTAAATGGATGCCCCTCTATCCTGAGGCTGTGCCCTCTTGTCCTAGACTCCCCCACCATGGGAAACATCCTTTCCACATCTACTCTGTCAAGGCCTTTCAACATTCGAAAGGTTTCAATGAGATAACCCCCCCCCACATTCTTCTAAATCCGAGAGTACAGACCCAGAGCCATCAAACGCTCCTCATATGATAAACCTTTCATTCCCAGAATCATCCTTGTGAACCTCCTCTGAACCCTCTCCAATGCTAGCATATCTTTTCTTTGAAGAGCCCCAAACTATTCACAATACTCACCAGTACCTTATAAAACCTCGGCATCACATCCCTGCTCTTGTATTCTAGACCACTTGAAATGAGTACTAATATTGCACTTGTCTTGTTCACCACCAATTCAACCTGCAAGTTAACCTTTAAAGTGTTCTGCACAAGAACTCCCAAGTCCCTCTGCATCTCAGATTCCTGGATTTTCTCCTTGTTTAGAAAATATTCCGCAAATTTATTTCTACTACCAAAGTGCATGACGATGCATTTTCCAACAGTGTATTTTATTTGCCACTTTCTTGCCATTCTTCTTATCTAAGCCCTTCTGCAGCCTCCCTGTTTTCAAAACTACTTGCCCCTCCACCCATCTTTGTATCATCTGCAGACTTGGCAACAAAGCCAGCTATTCTATCATTTAAATCACTGATATACACCTTAAAAAGAAATGGTCCCAACACCGACCTCTGCAGAACACCACTGGCTACTGGCAGCCAACAGAAAAGGATCATTTTATTCCCACTCACTGCCTCCTACCAATCAGCCAATACTCCAACCATGCCAGTAACTTTCCTGTAATAGCCAACCTGATTATCTGGCTAATTCCATCTTCCTGCACCTGGATCACATCCCTCCAAAAATCTCCCATCTATGCACCTATCCTAATTTCCTTTAAATGTTACAACTGAACCCACTTCCACTGCCAGCTCCTTCCATACTCAGATCACCGTCTGAGTGAAGAAGCTTCCCCAGAATGGAAATTAACAGCACATTGATGATATATCCTTATTTGATGATAAAACATTTGCAAATTAATTGCCAAGATCAGAGAACAATTCAACCCAGTCTTCCCCTGAGTCTCCTTAGATATTTCACCTTTCACCCTAAATCTATGATATCAAGTTTGAGTCTCACCCTACTTGAGGGGAAAAAGCTTACAGGCATTCTCCTTATCTGTACGGGTCATAATTTTGTATACTTCTATAAGATTTCCTTGCATTCTCCTGCACTCCAGGGAATAAAATCCTAACTTACTCAATCTTTCATTATGACTCAGATCCTCAAGTCCTGGCAGCATCCATGTAAGCTTTCTCTGCACTTATTCCAGCTTACTGATATCTTTCTTCTAAGTCGGTGACCAGAGGTGCACACATAACTCGAAACATGATCTCACTAATGGCAGATATGACTGTAACATAACATCCCAACTCTTGTAATCAATGCCCAGATTTACAAAGGCCAATGTGCCAAAAGCTCTCATTACGACCCTGTCTACCTGTGTGATGCCACTGCAAAGGAATTACGGATCTGTATTCCCAGAGATTTTGTTCTGTGGTCGACCTCACAGCCCTACTGTACACTACGCACTGTAAGTCTTAACCTGTTTAGACGTGATCTACCATGCACAAAGCCATGTTGAGTATTCCTAATCAGGCCTTATCTATCCAAATACTTACATATATGGTCTCTAAGAACACCTGCCAATAATTTACCCACAACTGCCACCAGGCTCACTGGTTTATAATTTCCCAGCTCATTCTTAGAGCCTTTCTCGGACAACATTAGCTATACTCCAGTACCTCAAGCATGACTAAGGATGTTTTAAGAGCCGCCTGTACCAGAACTAGCTCCACTGCACAGCAACTCGAAGCCTTGATCCTTGCTCTGTGTCTTCAGCTTCACATTAATTGGCCTGATTTTGTAATCTTGCTACTGCATGTAGCTACTACTAATTCGGAGATAACTTCCTTTGACGTCTTATGTTTTTTAAAAATTTCATTCCTTGCTCTTGCAAGCACAAGACAGGTATATTCAGATATTTTCTCAAAGGTTCCAATTAAAAAGTGTTATGTACCCACCAAGTGATGGGAATTCTTGGTGCATAATTGCTCAAAATGCGGAACGAGCATTTAGGGTGGCATCGAGAACCTGGAGTGCATTGATTGGTAGCATTTAAAAGCCCACTGTTTCAGAGCATGTCAGTGCAGACTGGTGTCATGAGGATCTCAGTCATCTCCCCAACACTTTTCTCAACTTTTCTTGCATTAGTGCTGTAAGTTTGATCCATGTTCAATTTTATTCTGGAATCCCCTTCCTAAATGACTTCCAGTATGATCATTCAAAAAATGTAACTGAGCCACATGAGGAGACATTAGAGAATATGACGGCAAGATTAGTTATTTTTGTAACTAATAAGGGTCTTACTTTAAGCAGGGAGACGATGATACAGAGGCATTTAAGAAGGGGGGCTCCAAAAAGAAATACAGCTTGGATCAAATTTGCAGCAGTACTGCAAGAAAGGTTGAGAAAAACGTTGGGGAAATGATTGAGATCCTCACTACACCAGTCTGCACTAAGATTGGGTCTATTCTGAATCTGTTGGTTCAGGTCACAGATCCATTATGTGTCAGGGTAAGATGGAGCCAAAATTCTAGGGGCAACCAAATTTGAATCAGATGCTCTACTCTCAGGCCAGTACAATGGTCCAGTAGTTAGTGTTCCTGCCTCATGACACCAAGGACCAGAGTTTGATCCTGGCCACAGGTGTTGCCACCATATTCTCTCTGTGCCCATTTTGTTTCTTCTATATCCTGCAGTTAACTGTTTACTACAAATCAACTCATACAAAACAAAACCCAGGGGAGTTTATGGGCAAGTGTGAGCAAAACTGAGTAAGAGAGAGATGTGAAAATAGAATGCTGGGCACATATAGTCAAAAATACAGTTGGGACAACAGGGAATTTGCTGTGGCGGATTTCTCCAACATACTTACTTTCCCACATCCTGGAGGACCCCACAAAATTATGGATGGGATTTCATGGGATTCCAACAGAGTCCTCAGAAGCGTGTTTTCTCCCAAAACTTTACTTTGGCCAATAATCTCTGTTAAAACACAGGGTCTCATGATTTCCGCCAGTGGCATTGATTCAAGTTCCTTTAACGGCACCAGTTTCCTCTGATCTTCCTGACTCGCGTCCGAGACAGGCTGTGAAGGTGCAGCAGAGGGGACAGCAATGCTCTCTGGTCCTGGGTTCTCCGGCACATCCGTCCTGGCTGTTGAAATTGGTGGCCTTTGCACTTTTTGAAAGAGCGCAAAGACCGGCGGCTGGTCCCCGGCCTGCTTCCAGTTGCCCAGCGCCGGGGACTTAGTAGCGGCCTCTCGCCTGCCACCGGGCGACATTCCGTTGCCTTGCGCCGGCCACAAACGTGCTTTCTTGCAGCCGGGTTCCCCATGGCCGCCGCATCCCACATTCTCCTCACTAGAGCTACCTGTCGCCGTCTTCGTCCCGAGACCGAGACAGTGGTCCAAGTGGGAATTGATCTCAAAACTCTCCATTTTTTGCGAACATACAGGACACTGCACAGCCGACTCCCTACCCTGATACCGCGCCATTTGAGTGCCTTCAGCACAGAGCACTATTGAAAACTCACTTGCCACTTTCCATATTTTTCATGCTCTACCTGCCCCTGTATTGAATTTTATTTCGTACGAATTGTCTGCGTAATTAGTTGAAATAAAATGATTAGGGAAATATTTTATGTTAGTCGATTAGTGAGATGCTCACTTCTACTACTAATAACATACGCTACAATTCAAGTAGCCTCTTGCAAGCGCAAAGAAACCCGGAAATATTGTCAGCAAGCCTATGAGCAACTTCCTGAACAGAAACAAAACACTGGAATCGACCAAACTAGCTGACTTACAGAGAATTGTTTAGTTTGCTTCTTTACTTTAGTAGAATGCACTGATTATATAGTTGGTACATTCTACTAACGTAAGCAGTTTGAAGAGTTATACAGAGACAAGTAGTGTTTGTTGCAATAATTAGTTACATTCGGAAGAAAAAAGCAGAACGCACAAACAAAGCTTTTTCAATGAGCACTGCTTTTGTTGGAGTTGATGCAGTAAACTAATAAGTAAAACTTAATTAACGGGAGATATAGTCAGCACCATTGGTTTTATTTTATATTTCAGATTGACAATATTAATTGTTTATTTAATTAGAAAATGGTAATTTTCTACCTGCACTTTTAAAATTGTTAATGATAAAAAAATCAATACAAAAAAAACCTTCAAACGTTAATATTTTCATTTGTACAAGAATGTAACTGGTTATGTCAGGCCAATATTAATGTCTCAATAAAGAAATAAGGATTATGTAAAATTATGGTGACATAAAAGAATCAATTTACATTACTGCACAACTAGGTTGAAGTTTTGTTTTCCCCAAGGTGACAATAGACAATATTGGTGGCGTTCCTCACTGATGATGTGGAAATCAGATCTGAAATTTATCATCTTATTGAAACGAGATACATTTCCTAAAATCATCTTCACATCAAAATCCTTTTCTTAATAATTCACTAGTGATATAAAATATATATCCCCATTGTTGAACTTTCAATGCGCACTAATATAGAACTCGTGTTGCTAATGGCTTGAATCACCATGGTGTTACAACTACAGATAATGTCTCTTTAAAATCATTATGAAGTACTACCCCTTGTACTTATACGTTCTGAAATTCCTAGTAATTGTGATTTGTTTTTGGTAAGCTTCTGAGAGTTTTGTAATTGCTGTTCAATCAAAAATCACAAATGGGATGGAGTTCAGGGATGTGTAAGTCATTGATTGTTGGGACTCTGGTGTTATTTTCTTTTGAGCAGTAAGGAAAGCAACTCAATAAAAAGGGAAGAAATCTAGTTACTAACACAAGCTCAGGTCACCACGGTGTATTGTGTCAACTGAGACACTTTTGAAGTATGACATTTTATGATGTCGGCAGCCAACTTAGATGCAACGAATTGGCACAAATAGCAATGAGATATGCTAACATAGCATGAGGGATAAATAGTGGATAGGGCACTGGGAATAAATCAAAATAATTCCATGGGAGAGTTTGTGTCCAATTATGTGGTTTGATAAAGCATCTGTATTAATGCCTCAACCAGAGTTGGTGGGAGGGGAGCTTCAAATATATGGATAGTAGGTGAATGGAGTCAACCCTAATACTGCAGCCTGGTACTTTGGTCTCAAGTCTATGGACTGGATGACTTCAAGAATTTGGTTTATAATCACTGACACATGTTGTGAAATTTGCAAAAGCAGTACACTGCAATACATAAAAAATACTACAGGTTGAGTACCCCTTATCCAAAACCTGAAATTTTTTGAGCACTGACATTACATTCCAAATAGAAAATTCCAAGGCGCTGTGAAATTCCCAGGTGATGCGCAGGTCTTCGCGCACCACAGACAATTCTGAGAAGTAACCTCGCATATGTAATGAACAGAAGTTAATGAAAAGTAGATAAACTCTGCATAAAGTGAAAAATGAAGAGCTTGCTCATGTATTGAAAGAGTGGATTTGTCAGTGTCAGAGTGAACATATGCTGCTTAATGGTATGTGGTCATGAAACAAGCAAAGGTCTATCACAACAAATTGAAAATTGATGGTAATTGCGAACATTCAGCGGGCCGGTTTCAGAAATTTGTGCAAAGGCACAGCACTAAATTTTTAAAGATTTGTAGTGATCAGGCATCTGCTGATCACGAATCAGCAGAGGAATTCATTGCTGAATTTACTAAGATCATCACTGATAAAAATCTAACAAGCTGAATGGCTGCATCAGTATATATGTGTGATGGACACGTGTAAGACAATGTCTCCTTAACGGTAGCACATAAATTCAGAGTCAGAAATGATGGTGAGCCCAAGCTATCTCATTAAATATTCCAAAATACAAAAAAATTCTGAAATCTCAAACACCTCTGGCCCCAAGCATTTCAGATAAGGAGTGCTCTACCCGCCTAAGTTACAATAAGTAGTATATAAAAATATTTTAAAATACTGGAATCTGATCAACTTTTGGAGAGTGCAATATACATTCCAAATGATCTGTATATTTTCAAAGGTCACAGAAAGAAATATTGTGGGATAAGTTTGTGTTTGGTTAAGTGTGACAGAAAATTGTGAGACAGGAAGCCAGGCATAGCAAACAGGAAATCCAAGTGTTAAATTGTATTAGCAGCAGTATTTCATTCCCTTCCTGACTCCTTCCATCAGCTATCCTATCCTATCCTATTTAACTCACCTCCCCTATTCTGCTTCCATCTGCCTACCTCGCCCCCTAATCATTTCTTCCTTACTTATCAGATTCCAGCACTGCTATTTCTTTGTGTTCCTGTTTATCACCTCAGACACTATGAGGGGTGATTGATAAGTTCATGGCCTAAGGGAGAAAGAGTCAATTTTAGAAAACCTAGCACATTTATTTTTACTACATTTATACACTTAGCCCAGTGTTGTGGAGCATACAGATCTCTTCTTTGTAGAAGTCGGTGTCTTGGACCTCCAGAAAGTGGTCCACAGCAGGGGTGATTTATAAGTTTGTGGCCTAAAGTAGAAGGAGATGAGGAGAAACTTCAAACTTTCTGCATTTTCACTCAAAGAGTTGAACTGCATGTTCATGTAACGAGAGCTGTATAACTCATCTCCTTCTATCTTAGGCCACGAACTTATCAATCACCCCTGCTGTGGACCACCTGGAGGTCTAAGACACTCTTGTTACATGCATGTGCAGTTCAACTCTTTGAGTGATAATGCAGAAAGTTTGAAGTTAATAACTCATCTCCTTCTACCTTAGGCCACGAACGTATCAATCACCCCTGCTGTGGACCACTTCCACAAAGAAGGGATCCATATGCTCCACGACCACTGGACTAAGTGTGTACAGCAGGAGGGGACTATGTTGAAATATAAATGTGCTAGGTTTTCTAAAATTGACTCCTTCTACCTTAGGCCATGAACTTATCAATCACCCCTCTTATTTCTACCTTCATCCTAACCCCCACCCCCCCACCACCACAGCAGGTTCCATCTATATCTCTTTTACTCGCCACATCCTACTGTACACCCACCTCAGTCTCTGAACTCCACCCCTTCCCCTCCCCTACTTGGTTCAAACTTCCCATCATCCTTCACCCATCCTTGGTCCATCAATCACTCACAATCCCCCGTCTCCCATTTCCCCCACTCCCCTTAAGTCGTATGAACAAAGTCACCAGAGAGAAGTACTGGGAGATATGAAGTAGTATCTTTACTCCACAAAATGAGACACAGCAGGCAGCATACAGAGACCTTTTTGAAGGAAGAAGGCTTGCTCGACCAGATGCTACACAACACTTTTTATGTGCTAAAGATTGTAGGACAATTACGTATTTACAATGCATCCACATTGCTTCCTTGGAACTACACACAAACCTCATGCCTCCCACTTCGTACCCACACCACAGACACTTCAATGAATTTTAATCAGCATTGTCTGATCTTTCCATTAACCGTGGTTCACGGCTTTTATGAACCCATTGTTCAGAGCTGCATTCTATACAATCTATATTCATATTTGAAGATTGGTGGCTGAAGTCAGTTGCTGAAATTAGTTGCTATATGTGCTAACCCCCAAAACACCCTAACAGTCCTTCCTCTTGGCCTTCCTGGACAAAAATAAATGTGTCCCAGGAAAGGGCATCCTACAGGAGGATCTACTCGAATAGGGCAGCAGTAATGCCCTGCTTCAGAATCCCTCCCGATTACTCTATGTGCATCTACATCTACCCTATCATCCCTAATGGCTACCTACAAGTTCTAAGCAGAGAGGTTGTTCCAGTAATTTGAACAACAGTCTTTAAAAATGCAGCTTCGTCAGTCATATGCCTGTTGCCTCCTTCCCTGCTGGCTGATTGCAGTTTAATCACATTCTTTATCTTCACCCCTTCATTCTCTGATAGCTAAAACTCTCTCTTTCCAGGGGTACTAGCAAAGTTAATGTATCAGGCTCACAGGTCCTCTCATCAATGCACAGGAGAGGTTGAGTGGTCTCTATTTGAATGACTGCAAGGACCTCTCCCTCGTGGCACCCCTTCCAAATTGTCCAGTCAATCACTGCCCCAACCACCGAAAAGGCCCAGCTCATTTGTATTCACTCCCCATTCAGCCTGGGGGTGGCTGTATTCAGACGCCATTACCATTACACTTTAACATGCTATTCGTGACTTTCTGACATGCTCCAGGTGCCTTCTGCCCTCACATTTGCTGTGGATCTGCTTCCATCAGCTGTGGTCAGGTCTGGTGCAGCCGTCTGGTGTTCATCACTTGGGTTATTTGCAATGACACTGTTACTGGGTATATTTGATCTCCCGCTCTGTCTGGGGGGGTGGGGCGACAAGAAGGTGAGTTGTACGCTTTAACCTGAATCCGCTGGCTACCTTGCCAACTCTGCACACAGAGATAAGTGTCAAAAGTACCGTCTGTGGCCCTACCCATTTGGGAGCAAGCCCTGGTTTTCAGGCGACACCGTCACCATGACTTGGTCACGCAGCTGTGGGAGGACTTTCCTTTCCCTCAGGCTGTCTGTGATCAGCAATGTGCTGCAATTGTTGTGCTTGGTCCTTCACATCTCCATGTAATCTTACTAAATTGGCAGTTGTAGTTACTTCCTGTACATTTGTAACTTCTGTTGCTTCTTCTTCTTCTGCTGCCCGTCTCACACTGACGTCCGCCCACTCGTTCCCTTTTCTGTTCCCTTTTCTGGTGAGCCTTTACTGTGATCACCTCAGGCAGCTGCACTAATTCTAACAGCTCCTGACTGTGTGGACCTTCCCCTTGGGGCCTCCTGACATGATTCCAGCACATCACCCTGTCTTTCCCCTCTGCTTGGAGCTGCTGTGGGCCATTTAGCTGAATGTAAGCCATGTTAGCTGCTTTTCAGGTCACACATGTTCGCTGTCCATGCCTTGCCCATATTATTTCTCCTTTTTCTGAGCCTATGATTGTGCTGGCCTTACTCAGTGTGTCTGTTCCCAGGATAGTACCTTCATTGTTTGGGCACACCCAGAAATCTACAAAAAGATGTAGTCCCTCAATCTCACGTACCTGGGGCTGACTTCTTTCTGTCCTCATTGTTTTACCTCCAGCACTGGTAACGTAAATCACTTCTCCATTCATAGCCAAGGGTAGATCAGTTATCAATACTGATGACCCCATGTCCACTAACATTTCACATTGCTGCCCCCCTAATAAACCTCTTCTGTACATCCATGGATGACCACCACTGGCAATAGAGGCTGCCATCAGCCATTTGTCTGACCTCACCAGCTCTGTAATCTAGTCAACAGTCAAATTGGAAAGAGAGGGCACTACTGTGGATTCTGCCTGCTTTGGTGAGTGATTTTCACACCTTCCTCATTTCTCAGAGCACTGCCTCTAACCATGGCCTGAGAAGTCCCCAGCTGTAACAGATTAGCTCTTCTACCCTCCCACATCTATTCCAGCAGTTCCTTGCTATATGACACAGCTGCTGGCACACAAAGCAAGTTCTCCATGATGTCATGGCAGCTACATTCACTACACCATTTTACAGCTTCTCTTCCCCTCTGGTCTATCTCAATGGCCCATGGTACTATTGCGGAGTAGGTCGATTCCTCTGCTGTCTCCAAATCTAAAACTTTCTGGTGGGCTGGGCTCAGGCCTTCCTTCAGCATTTTCAGGAAGACTGGGTTGTCTTTCCCTGCATTATCCAACCCTGAGTACTCCTCATACACTCGATATTTACATTCTGCATAATCC
Source organism: Mobula birostris (assembly GCF_030028105.1). Classification (NCBI taxonomy): domain Eukaryota; kingdom Metazoa; phylum Chordata; class Chondrichthyes; order Myliobatiformes; family Myliobatidae; genus Mobula; species Mobula birostris. The sequence goes on from NC_092388.1 coordinate 32,939,465, forward strand.
ATGGCTGGCTCTTCAGCTCCCTAAATCACTGACATTATCACTCCCCGGTTTCTCTCACCTCCCCCACAGTCGCTGCCACACTTCCCCTTTAAAAAAGTCATATCTGTCTTCATTACTGGCATTCCTAGTAGGTGTCCACGTACCACCCTGTACTCCCCTGGCCATAATATCCCACATATTCCTCGGGCACTTCACCTTTACCAACACATGGATACCTTTAGCGTGCATCTTAAGGGTGAATTTCAACAATTGCCTTGAACTTGCACAAGAATTTTGAACTCCCACATGCGACTTAAATAAGGGCAACTCTGACAAAATGCTCTGTTTCTCCCAGGAGTAAAGTGCTTCCGAATGGTCGTAAGTAATGTCAAGGGTGACTTGGATCATCAAGGTTCTCAGCCTGACATTGCCTGACCTCAACAGGTACTATCCTAACAAATAGCATCTGGGTAAAGCTTCTCCCTGAATTAACTCCATACTAATTCCAAAACCACACAAAACATAAGTGATGGATACAAGTTAAACAATACATACTTAAAACCATAGAGTATGTGATTCTGCAACCTGCCACTTATGCGAGTCTGAGCTCATGATTCCTGCTGTATTCCTTTGCATCTATGGTGCTTGCACTAAAGCACACACATTCGCAAACCCATATGCTAAGTTACAGATCCCAGAATGAGTATACACGCCCCCACTAGCATCCCAAACCTTTAATAACCACCTTTTGCAACTGATGGCCCTGTCTCACCAAATTAACCCACAAAGTTTAGCCTCTTACATAAACACACTTGGATGCACACAGATACACGACTTTTATATCTACCAGTTCAGCGCTCCACCATGGTCAAGACACCAAGTGATCCAATACTCACCAACCCAAACAGGTTCAAGTGCAAGTGCTAATTTAAAAAGTACTCACCCACTTTGACTGCTGAGATCACTGGCCACACAATGGGTTGCAACGGCATCCCAGACAAGCCCCCTGATGTTGTCAGATGAGCAAAATTAAACTCAACAAGCATCATATGGAGACCCTTTCAGAGGAAGAAGTTCTGCTCAACCCATCGCTACACAATATTTTACGTGCTAAAGATCAAAGGACAATTCCATATTTACAATGCATCCACAATGCTTCCTTTGAACTGCGCAAATAACTTCATTCCTCCCAATTCGCACACACACCACAGATACTTAAATGCATTTTAATCAGCATTGTCTGATCTTCCCAATAACTGTGGTTCATGGCTTTTATGAACCCATTGTTCAGAGCTACATTTTAAATTTAACCTACAGTATATATTCATATTTGAAGATTGGTGGCTGAAGTCAGTTGCTGAAGTTATTTGCTTTATGTATTAACCCCCTCAAAATGCCCTAGCACTCTCTGTGATGGTTTTCTTCCATCTTCACATTCAATCCTGATGCATTGTTGCGACCTTTAATATTGACAATTCTTTATCCCTTCCAAATGATGCTTGACCCTCTGAGTTCTTCCAGCAGATTGTTCATTGTGTGGTAATTTTTGGTGTTGGGTGTGAGGCTGTGCTATTCCAAGGGGTCTTTTTCATCTATTTTTCGGGATATGTGGGCATCGTCAACAAAGCCAGCAGACATTATCAGTCCCTGACTCTCTTTGTGATGATTGTGATAGTTCATGGACTATTTCAGTCCTTACGATGATGGTGTTTATAGGTTCCAAAGGTCAGCAACTTTAAACTTCTGGGTGTTATCATTTCAAAGGAGCTGTTCTGGGCATAGCAAGTAAGTGCAATTACGAAGAAAGAACAGCAGCACCTCTGCTTTCTTTTTGAGTTTGCAGAGATTCAGCATGTCATCTATAACCTTGACTGACTTCAACGGATGTGTGGTGGAGAGTATATTGACTGGCTGCATCACAGCCTGGTGTGGAATCACCAATGTCTTTGAATGGAAAATCCTACAAAAAGTAGTGGATACTGCCCAGTCCATCACGGTTAAATCCCCTCCCACCATTGAGCACATCTATACATAGCATTGTTGTAGGGAAGCAGCACCCATCATCAGCGGTCCCTACCATCTAGGTCAGACTTTCTTCTCACTGCTGCCCCATCACTGAACTGGTCCCATAACCAATGGAGTCACTTTCAAGGACTCTTCATGTCATATTCTCGATATTTATTGCTTGATTATTTATTATTTTTTTTTATTTTTTCTTTCTTTTTGTATTTGTTGACCTCTGCACACTGATTGGTGCAGTCTTTCATTGACTCTATTATGGTTATTTAATTTATTGAGTACGCCCACAAAAAAAAAAGAATCTCAGGGTAGTATCCAGTGATGTATATGTACTTTGATAATATATTCACTTAAAACGTTGAACTGAATCCCAGTAACAATGACAAAGTGACTAAATGTTTTCAAATCAGAGTGATAAAGTTATTCTGAATGATAAAGTTCACAGTTTTGTGCACTGTATTGAAGTAATCAGGTTGAGGTAGAACAGTACATTTTGTGAAAAGCATAAATTGCAGCAAAGGTATGGAAGATCAAGTGAGTGTTTAGGCTAATTGATGGCAGGCCAATGAACTGAATTGTAAACATGGAATTGATATCTCCACTAAAGTAATTTAGAAAGATGCTTGAAAACAATCTTTGCAAAAGTAGTAAAACGAATTGACTTTTCCTGTTGTCTGTGAATTCTCCATGCAAGTGAAAGCATAAATATTATAACTGTAAAATACAGTATTATAATATAGTTTGTTTTCAAGCTCATCATGTATTCAATTGCTATGGAATTTCTTAACATTACTTATGCCATTTTGGGATTTCACTTTGAAGATTGAATCTGATTGGAAAATAAATAACCCTCAGAAGAACTTTTCTGGCCAATTTAAAGTTAGCGTATGAAGTCTCATAATGCCATTGGTTTTCTCTTTAGGCAGACAAGATCCTCAATACACCCAAATAATTTCTTAACATAATCTTTATAATCTTTTGCAACTTTAAAAGATTGCTCAAAGAAAATCTTGGCATATACTGAAAGTGCCAGATCTTATTACCAAACAAAATAATTATTAAATTTATTTCAGTGGACATAAATTTTTTTTGAGATGAATCTGTGGACAGCAAGCAAGTAGAAAGTATCAGGTATTCAGCAATAATAATTCAAGTATCAGGAATATACTCCAAATATTTTTTTGGTCACCTGTTCATTTTCTGTTTGTTGTGGGAGTTGATTGTGTTCTGTTAGTTTTTTGTGCGGGGGAGAGGTTGTTATTTTTTGGGGTTTGATGTACCTGTTCATTTCTAGGGGGGTTGATGATCAGGATTCCATTTATTTTTGTAAGGAGGGAGGGTGGGTCTGATGTTTCTCTCTGAACGACTTTCATGTTCTTTCTTTGTTTCATGGCCATCAGGAGAAATACAAATTTCAGTGTTGTATATGGATACATGTTTTGATAATAAATTAACCTTTGAACCTTTGAATTTCAGATTTGTAACTAAGGTGGGTGGAAACACTTTCACAACATTTACAACTATTCAATATGTGACAACCCATTTTATCCTCTACATTTATATTATTTGTAAATTGTCTTGTGAAAAAAATTCAAGATGATACACTTTGAAATGTAAACTCTATGTGCACTCTCAACTCCATTGCTGGGTCAAATGTTTAACCTGACTGTCATCAATAGTTGTAAAACTGGCAATCTCAATTCCAAACAAGAGTTTTTCAGGAAAGACAGAAAAAAAATCTTTAACTTTGGATTTACTCAGAGGAACAGGTTAATTCACTACAATGATTTTTTGTCACTTCTACTGTAAGTTGATCAATTACTTAGTTGTTATTGCCCATAATTATTCTGAATCTGAATAGTGTATACAATTTGTAACTTAATTGGGACTTTGTATGCATCCATTTATTTTATCTTCATTCTGTTCTTCATTTATTTTCAAACCCTTCTGTCAATGCAACAGCAGTGGCTGAAAATTTACTGACCATCACAGAGCAGTTTAAAGGTTTCAAGAATGGGTTTGCTGCATGTTTCTTTGGTACGCCAACGGACAGAATCTAATATGGTGCCCTCTGCATTTGTGAGTGGGAAGTGTGTCAGACACATGTGCAGTGAATGGGGACATCTAGTGGAACAACCAGAGAACTTCTCATTAAGCCCTTCAGCTCATTTGACCATCAAGTAAACATGCAGCGTTATATTTTTACTTAAATGTTCTTGTTTTCTTTTAATTAAATATAAATTAAAATAGTAACACTTGGCATATCAATGGTATGGTGAATCATGGCTTCACCACCAGGTTCAGGAACAGTTATTACCCCACAATGTTTGGGGATAATTTCACTTGCCCTATCATTGAAATTTTCCCACAACCTATGAACTCATTTTCAAGGACTCTTCATCTCATGTTCTTGATATATTTATTATGACTATTTCTTTCTTTTTTATATTTGCATAGCTTATTGTTTTTTACACATTGGTTCAAAGCCTAAGTTGGTGAGGTGTTTCATTGATTCTGTTATGGTTCTTATTCTATTATGGATCTATTGAGTATACCCATAAGAAAATGAATTCTTACAGGAAAATGAAAGAGTTGTATAAAGTGATATAGATGTACCTTGTAATAAATTTACTCCGAACTTTGAAATTTGAGGAAGTATCAGTGAAAACTGTACTTCCTATTCCCCATTCTGAAGGGTCTTAACTTCGCTGTGTTTTTTTTTATTTTTCAAGACTGACTGCCTGCCCAAGACAGAATATTTCCTAGATAGGTAGGAATCCTTCCAGAGCAGAGTGGAAAACCTACCAGACCTCATTTACAGGAACCTGCAGCTGCTCAAGGGAAAATGTGGGGATGAAGGGGTAGGATTGGAAGGGGTCAGACCCAGCCCAAGCAGTCTTTAGATTGTGATGGTAATAAGTTTTTAAAATAGTTTTATTAAAATGAAATTGCTGTCTACCTGAAACTTTTCCAGATTTGTTAGTGTTAGCATATGCATACTCAGTACACTGATATAATGCAATTGAAACAGGTTTGTGCAACGTTGAGGATGAAAATGTTGCTGATGGTAATACAGTATAATTTTATTGGATAAAGTGCTGCAGTGCTTTCAATATTGTATGCGTTTAGACAAATGATCTTGAGAATTTATAGCAGCTGTAAAATTTAAACTTAGTTGATTAACTAACCGTATCTAGAGTAAACAACTAGTTCTTGCTAATAATGACATGAATTTGTCACAATTTGTCACGCTAACTTATCAGGTTCACTCATGTCCTTTAGGGAGACTATAAACAACATAGTAGCAGGCAGCCGTCGATCCCAGGGGATCATGGGTTTGTGCCTCTGGTGGACTGTGTCCTCTCCAGGGTGCAAGCCTGGCTGGGAAGATTTGAAGAACCGGCTGTTGCTCGTGCAGCGGGTTCCTGTTCTCCACGTCACTGGTATAGTCCAAGGGAAAGGCAAGCACCGATACAGCTTGGCACCAGTGTTGTTGCAGAGGCTGCCAGAGTGAAGTTGTAAACAGCATCAAACTGCCTGAGGGACCCTGGCTCCAGATTTCTTCCTTGGGGCTTACTCCAGAAGCCTTTCCTGTGGGTGGGTATGGCTGCAAGGCAGTGGAGGTTTAAAATCAGAGTTTTCCTTCTCCAAGGCTGACAAGCCCAACTTGTTCGAAGCAACTGGTTTTGAGGCGCCAGTGGTCCACCTTTGCCCCTTCTGTTGTCAGTGGAAACAGTTCCGCTGGGCTTTGTAGTTAAGCCACACATGAAGGCCGAGAGTTGGACTTGGTTGTCAGAGGCATGCCATTTGGGGCACAAAATAATCTCCCATTTATTGAATAGTATTTACAAGCTGAAAAAAGTACTCAAGTATACATGTATATTTAACATTCTCTGTTTTGGCTAAAAAGAATTTACTTCTTTAACCATGCATGGAAAAAAAATCCAAAACTAAATATGACAATAAAAAGAGGATACTAAATTATGTCAAATGGTAAAAACAACATTTGGAGTATTGAATTTTAATTATTTATTTATCTTCTGTATTAGTATTAATAGAATATATTTATTTTCTCAACCTCCTTGAAATCTTTTTTAGAAGTGAGATTTTACAGGCTTTGGTTCCTCATCAAGTTGCTTCTGTATGAATTGTGAAGCTTAGCATTAAATTGACAAACATTTCCACCACTAGTACTTGAGACCTTGAAATTGTCTTGGTCCCATTATACCCACAGGTGTCTGCTAAATTATTTTGTGTACTCAGAAATGTGTAGTTTTCCACTAAACCTTTCAGTAGAACATAATTGTTTCTTCCATTCTCCACCAATTAAAAGCTACTTTAAAAATATACATGCTAGGAATTGAGGAGAGTAAATAGGCAATGCTGGAAAACTCAGGCAAAGTAGCAAGAGTGTAGAGAGAAAAACACTTTTCTTAATGTATATGGGAGTTGTAACTTGCAGCAGCACTACGAATTCAACAGACTTATGAATTTATTACCACATATTGTTGATAAAACTTTCTTTTTGGTATCAATGTGTGAACAGATACAATGTGACTGAAAAATGCTTACGTAAGAATGTATATTGAACCTATGCAGTGATCAATTTCTTGGCAAATGAATTATTTCTTGATCAGATAAAAATAAGTCTGCAGGTTTTATGATGATTACCTTACAAAATGAGGACCAGAAGATAGTCGCCGACTCTCCTTCCCTGCTGCACATCTTATAAAAGGGATGCAATTCTGGCATCTGTAACATTGGTTAACACTAACAAGTAACGCGGTTATTTGGCGTTGTTACATTATTGTCTATCCTCTACAGCTGCTGCTGTTGCATCCATCACTGCCAAGGCACAGTCTACAAGGAAGTGTTTATTTTGAGTTATAAATTGAAGGCATCACAGCAAACCTAAAATACCTTATTTTACCTTACTTATCCTACGGAAAACTCACAGGCAATTTCTTTGTTTGCTAAATATGCTGTTGCGCAGAAGATTCAACATTAGATAAAGAACCCAAGATGAAGCCTGCTAGTGAGTTATTTTAGGTCTTGCAAAAATATGATACATGTGATGAATAATTGCTGATTGTAAGCAAAACCAGCATGAAATCGATGCCAGATTCTTCTTTTAACACCTAATTGACAAATGACCTTTCAATTGAATGCTTGAAAACCAGCTCTGAACCATCTGTAAAACATGTCTTTGGTATGCACGTCATGGTGGGTGTATTTCAGAGCAACTGTTTAAAGTTTGATGATTGATTAGATGACCAGATGGAGGTTATTAAGTAGGCCTTTACTCTGTAATCATTTAATTACACATCCAATTTTTAAAAAATGAGACAGAATATTTTTGGCCAATGTCTATTTGTAATAGCCACAAAGCTAAAGCTGTGATTATGATTCCAGGATTTTCCATGTCAGTAAATTTACTACAGAATTGACTTTTTACACATAAAATGTGATGAAGTGATATTGAACATGGTGGCTGTCTCACAATGGTACTATTTGTAATTTCTGGAATTCGCAGACCTCCACAGAAATCAAACATTTTTCCTGCAAAACAGTTGATTCCACATGTATACATAGCTAGTCCAAGTGTAGAATTCCAATGCACCAAATCATTTCCCAGTCTCTCCCCATTACTGGTGTGAGAATAACAGTTGAATGTGTTTTCCAGATCCAGGCACTGAGTGTTCCCCAATTATTTGTCTTTTCATTGCCCGGCGTATGGAATGGTATCAGTCCTCACACTTCACTCATCTTTCAAACGCCAACCAGTTTCTCTAACAATCACGTTTTATAACAGAAAATAAAATAGTCACTATTTATGTGAAAAATTGATCTCACAAACAAATACCAGTGAAACTGATTTACTTTAACACAGAGTTTCATGACCATTAAAGCATTAAGTGAGAGAATAACAACATTAAATGACCATTAAATGAGAGAATAACAACAGTTTGGGCTTCAAAATTTTATCATTATTTTTCAAAGATCTTGTACTTTGATTTGTTGAATTTTTATGCACCTATATTGATTATCTGCATCTGTGTATTGCTTTCTCAAGTTAAAAAAATTCTTCATCAAATATACAAATCTTAATGATCTGGTTGGTACTTACATATTCTTTTGGTCTTTTGAAAACCTATAGATTAAAATAAAACATGAAATGTTAAGCCACCTCTTACATTTATTCAGTTAAATTTATCTCTACTTTTATCTGATAACACAAACCTATTTAACTGTGAAGTTACAATACAGCTATGTTTTTGTAAACATTACTGAAAGTTAGAGGCGGAGGGGTCTGTTTCTTAATGAACTCCTTGTGGTGCCCAGACATGTTGGTTCTGGCAAGCTCCTTCTCGTCCAGCTTGGAGTATCTGATGATGAAGTGCTGCCCATACTACCTACCACTGGAGTTCACTTCAGCCATCCTGAAGGCAGTTTACATCTCACCTCAAACAGATTCAAAGCTGGCACTCAACGAGCTATACTCTGTGGTCAACAGCCTTGAATCAGGATACCCATAGGCCCTTTTCATCATTGCCGGTGACTTCAATGAGGCAACTTCAAGAGTATGGTACCATGAAATTATCAGCACGTCTCCTGTCCCATTGAGGACCGAAACATCTTCAACCATTTTTACACAACTATCAAAGATGCCTATTGAGCCATCCCTCAACCACACTATGGTAAATCAGACCACCAGGCTTTTGCTCCTATTCCCGGCAAACAAACTGAATAAGAACAGGAGAGTCCAGGAAAGCAATTGGTGCTGTGCTGGTCTGAGGAAACATAACATTCTATGTGACCACTTTGAGTCGGTAGACTGGTTCATGTTCGAAGACTCAGCTGCCAGCCTCGATGACTATGTCACTGCCAACAAGGACTTTATCAGCAAGTGTGTTGAGGACTGTGTACCAAAGTGGACAATTTGGTAAGACGGTGGTGTGCTTGGACACAGCATCCTCCCTCTGGCTCAAAACAGAGGTGCGGTTGTTCATCCTTTATGTCTTTTTTATGACCTCAAGACTCTGCTGGATAGTAAGAACATCAAGTACAGCAGCTCTACCTCACTAGTGAGCTGCAGACTAGCGATCGAACTGGACTTGTGCAGACTACCATCTTACCTAATTGTCCACTTTGGTACACAGTCCTCAACACACCTGCTGATGTGTTGCAGCCAGCTTCAGCCACCTCAAACAGACTTAAGGCTGGCACTTGAGGATTCAAGTCTGTTGACCACAGAGTTCACTGCGTGCCAACTTTGAGTCTGCTTGAGGATGTGCAGCCAGCTTCAGCCACCCAGGCAGTATGTGATCCTACACAGAGTGGAAATGATTGGCTTAGATGTTTTTTCTTTTGATTGCTGGACCCTGTTGGACATTGGTAAGGTAGAATACTACGAGTCTGATTCACTGGTTCACTGGAGAGTGGGGTAACTGTGTTGACTCGGTTGTTGCTTGGACAAGGCCCTCGTGCCTCAGGGTTGCCGGCAAAGGAGATGGTGGAGCTGGCTGTGCGCTGCTGGATTCTGTACTGAGTTGGGGGCTGGCACTTTTTCAGTAACTTTTACACTTCGTCCTGCACTGTTATTGTTTTACCTTGTTCTCACTCAATGTACCGTGTAATGATTTCATCCTATAAACAGTGTGCAGGACAAGCTTTTCACTGTATCTTGGCACAAGTGACAGTAATAAAGCAATACCAGTACAAACTTCACTCAGGTGAAATTAAAGATATAAAAGACAGTTCTGAAATACAACATATTAGTACATCATTCATCTGGCAGGGTATAATTGGCACTATAGTCATAACACAGTACCAGTCAGAGTAGGAACTTTGATTAAAGCCCTTTCAAAAAGGAATACACTTAAAGAATGAATCCATACCTACCTTTCAAGTCCATTGGTTCCGCATGAAACATCAAAGAAAAGGTCATTTGTAGCACGTTTTACTGGTTCCTGAAAATAGAATTGGTCAACCACATTGGACTCTTAATTTATTTACTGAAAATTGAGTTGGCAGGATTTGGTGTACAGTGACCAGCAGAGTATCAATAACATTTAGTTTGTTTTCTGTTCCATCTGCCACTTTTAGTAGAGTGATAGTTCAATGTCCCCACCAAATTGTGAAGGTTTTTCTGCATAGATAATTACTGATTTATTAGCTTCTTTTGGAGAATGTTTTGTCTTATTTTCTTTGCTTTTATCCACTTTACCTTTACTTTTGGCCAAGGACCATATCTTTGCCCAACCACAAGAGAGCATGGATTCAGAAGAAACAACTGAAATTTCATAGTGATTGATTTCAGATGAATGATACAAAACAGCAGAAAAATTGCTTCTTTAATTTAGTAAAATGTAAACTACTGTTTGTAAGATGGAAACGTGTTGATTGGTGGTGTTAAAACAAAATAAAGATGAACATAACATAAGCAGGAGAGAAGTAGGCATCAGTGAAAGTCATGGCACAAGCAAAAATGTGGCATGCAAGGGAATTCCTAGAAGTGTGGTTTTCCACAAAAAATTCTGTAACAAAACATGTAGACCTTAATTCTACTTATGATCCAATGCGGACAAAATTCCAGACCAAAACACACTAAGTTCGCCACGCAACTGATCACGCAATGAGATTTCCTCTCCACATCACGAATGAGTTTCCAAAATGGTGACCAATCAGCTGATAATAAGTACTGTATTTAAAGAGTAAGCATTTAGAGGATACACCAAAATTAACAGCACACTAATGATGTCTTCTTGTATGGTGATGAAACTTCTGCAAGTAAATTGCATAGCTCGGAAAATGACTCATTCCCACCAGATGTAACTAAGGTTGAAAGAGCACAGAGAAAATTCACTAAGATGTTGCTCGGATTAGGGGACCTGAATTATAAAGAAAGATAGAATAGGTTAGGACTTTAATCCTTGGAATTATGAATATTGAGGGGAGATTTGATAAAAGTATACAAAATTTTGAGGGGTATAGATAAGGTAAATGAAAGCAGACTTTTTCCTCTAGTTGTACTGTGTCTACAACTAGAGATCATGGGTTAAAGAAGAAAGATGAAAAGTTTAAGGGGAATGTGAAACTAATTTATTCAGAGGGTCATGAGAGCGTGGAATGAGCTGCCAGTGTGTGTGGTGCACACAAGCTCAATTTCAACATTTAAGAGAAGTTTCGATAGGTACATGGATGGTAGGGGTATGGAGGACTATGGTTAGGGTGCAAATCAATGGTAGTAAGCAGTTTAAATGGTTTGGCATGAACTAGATAGGCCAAAAGGCCTGTTTCTGTACTGTATTTTTCTGTGACTGTGATCAATTCCTCTAATTAGGTACGTAACATGTCAACACACAAAGAACATGCACGGTTGACAAAATAAATCACTAACAGCACCTGAAAATAGATTAAAAGCCTGAAGTGGGGACACGCCTTGAGCCATCACTAAGTAAAGGCTCAGGCTGTCCCTGTCTGCTGCACATCAAGAGGAGAAAGAGGGTGATCAAGGGAGGTTGTCTCCAGACATATTGTTAGGATGCACAGCTGCTGCTTAAAATTAACCCATCATCAAAGACATGGGGCCAAAGGAGGAGACTAGTTAAAGGGAGATTTCGGACTAACATCAGGAACCATTTCTTTACACAGTGACTTGTGGACACATGGAACAAACTATCTAGTTGTGTAGTTGAGGGTAGCACCTTAGAGACTTTCAAACCTAAACTCGATAGTTATTTCAATACACTATATGAATATAAATTTGGCATGCTTTGTTGGGTCAAATGGCCTGTTCTTGTCAAAAACTTTCTGAAGTTCCAATAGTCCGTGAGCCAGTAGGGTCGGTCGGTACCATCTGAGGGGAATAATGCTCATAGTGATTTTTGGCAAGGTATACATCTCTAGAGTTAGAAAATATGTGATAGCATTGCACCAGTGGTAGCTTTATTACTTCAAATAAGGAATCACTTTTTGTATATATTCCATATTAACATCAGTACAGCAGAAACTGTTACCGCCCCCCAAAAGGTAAAAAAAACCCTCATTTGCAGAGATTTCTGGAGTTTTATCAATGTCGTGGAACTTTCCATATTGTTGTACCAAATCAAAACAATCTTAAGCTTTTGTCATAGCACATAGAATTACAGTACAATAATTCAAATGTGGGGTTCCACACGGCCATAACCTAGGTCCCATTTGGTTGTAAAATGAATATATTTAATCAAAGACTGCTTTCCATACTTTGTTTTCCATACTTTCATAACCTATTAATAATCATAATAATTTTTCAAGTCTTCCACATCTTCCTTATCTTCATCTGAACTTTCCACACTCTCTGAGGTGGATGCCTGGTTCTCACAGTCTGCCAGTCTACACATGTCAGTACACCTGAGACCATTTGCAAAACACATACATCTTGGGAGTGAACATTTTTTTGGACAGTTACAGGGCAGTAGATCCAGGATGGCATCGGGTGCTGGCTGGCCTTCCATCCAATGCACCACTAACTGTTCAGCTTCCTCTTCTCTCTCCATCTTCCATCCTCTGCCAACAGGGCTTGGCACTTGTGGTTTCTTCTCCATATACCAGCCTGGTAGCTGGCTTGCTGTGCCTGTTTTGTTAAGCAGTCTTTGCATGGTGGGAGTTGATGACTTTCGATTTCACCTTTTTTGGCGCAGAAGAGGTGATACCTGAGCTCATTGACCTTGGTGGTCAATGCTTTTGGGGCATACAGGAGACGTGTAAATGCCTCCAGTTTGTCCATCCTTTCTGGGGAGAGGTCCCATTCCTGACCCAACTCCAAGAACGTCCTGAGTTTCCCTCTTGTTGGTCAGAAGTTTTAGGGCACTTGTCTTCCCTTTTCCTGCAAAAACGCTTATGGTGTCACATCCTGTATATGCGTGCAACCCGATGAGAGCCCTACAAACCTCTATGTCAACAGTGGCAACAACCTTCCTGATGTCTACAAGCCTTGTACGGGTTCTAGAGCCACACTTCTGGAACAATGGGGGCTCAATCTTGTCACAAAATGCTAAAGACATGATAAAGACATCTGTGTCTTCTGAGCAGATCTCTACAGATTGGTATCCCTCTCTTGTGGCATGGGCAGCATGGAGAAGTAGGCAGCCATCTGCTTCTTCTTGTTGACACTGAAGAGCTGGCACCTCCTCGCTGTCTTGAAATGTGATCCTGTAACATTTGTCATTCACAGTTGCAGACAGAATCTTCTCCTGTAGCTTTGCTCTGTACTCCACCTTCCTCCATTCATGGACTATGAAGCTAATGAGACTATTTTTGTTACTGACTTTGGTCAGGAAGCTCCTGCACTGCCTCACCATCTGTGTGCCTGTGATACCTTGCAACTCATGACCTGTCCCTTCACCCCGTAGAGATCTTTCACTATTCTTGATAGAGTTCTCCTTGTATGTGTCGAACATAACATCTATTCTGCTACTCTGACTGCCTTCCCTCAGAGCCATACCCAGAATTGTTGTGGAAACATCTCTGAAATTAACTTGATCACCTTTCACTCTTTGGAACAAGTTCATTCCATCAACCACTGTCCAGAGTTGCCTGGGAGTTGCTCTTCTACTGCTCGAAATTGGTTGCCTCGGCCCTCTAAACTTTGAGTTCTTTCTGTAAAGTTTGATTTTCCAAGACAACGTTCCTTAATGATACACTTTCAGGAACCATTAACAACTTTCCTTTGTCATCTGGAAATATATCTACTGAATTGTCCAGCTCAGATTCCAGTTTCCTTCAAATGTGCTTCCTCGTAGAATCTTGCAGGAGTGGAACTCCACCAGATAGCACGAAAGATTCAAGTTTTGTGAACAAAGAAGTGACTTGTACAATCATCTTGTTGGGTATGATATCAGTTCTGATATACTTGAAAAGGTCTTTATAGGCTTCCCTTTCAGACCTTTTATACAGTTCATCACCATCTGTTTCATCGTCATTCTCTTTGTACTCGGGTTCCTTTTCCTTGATTCTGGTATAATCCTTATAGCATGAAACATGATAGTGGGCCTCTGCAGCAACTATGTCTCTGCTTGTTGCTGCTAGAATCTTTTCTTCTTTCTTTAGGGTTGCACATTCTCGTAGTGTTTGATCAACTCTGAGTTGTACAGCTTGTGTAAGCTTTTCACATGACTTGGAGCCCTTCAGAAATGTCACCATATTACAAAAAATGCAGATTTGATCATACACCCTTGCTTCTGATGAAGATCTCCTACTTGGCCTTTTTGATGTACAGGTATTCACACCAGCTTCATCAGTAATGCTTCCCTTGGCTTTCCTTTTCAGAGTCACTAAGTCTCTTGTCATGGTGAAGAGGCTTTGGCATTTTTGGTGATAGTAGATTCTTGGGACTTCTTTCTCTCCAAGTTCTTTAGTAATGTCTAAAATAGGGGCATAGTTTCTCACTTTGGCTGCTTCCAGGATTTATAGTGTTGAGGATTAACTAAATGGTCATCATCTTCTTTTGATGTTTTCCGGTGTATGATACACTGCCTCTTAATAGATTCTTTGTACTTACGGCTCTCCATTCTGAAGCAAAGTACTTACGGCTACTCTAGATTTAAATCTACTCTACTCTTCTCTTTCCTCTATTGTACAGGACTATCCCACTACCACAGTACCTGAAACAGAAAAAAAATCACATTAACATTGCTGGTGAAAAAAACACCTGCTGCAAAGGTGATATAAATGGTTATATACAAGATATCAATGTGAAACAGAACATGAAAACAGAAGTACATCTTATGTAATGTACAGTGACTGTGTCGTCACTGCCAGTAATAGATGACATTTGTAGAGATGCTAATTTTAACAACTTTTCTGAAAAACATATAGTCTGAGCTATATTCCCACCAATATCCCATATTTTCTAGCACTAGGGGTGTATGCCTTGCCAAAAATCCCCATAAGAATTATTCCCTTCAGATGGTACCAGTGGCCCAAATTTGGGGTCCTGGCTCACGGACTACAGTGGATGCTAAACTCTGGAGATTCACTTGAAGACATCTCACCACTTGCTCAGATCACAGAAGGGGTGCAGGGATGCACTCCATTGCCAAACCCAAGATTTTTCCTTATTTTAATTCAAATGATAATTTTCACATCACCATCACGTCATTACAATTGACAAAGTATATCTTCA
Source organism: Mobula birostris (assembly GCF_030028105.1). Lineage (NCBI taxonomy): Eukaryota > Metazoa > Chordata > Chondrichthyes > Myliobatiformes > Myliobatidae > Mobula > Mobula birostris. Next base: position 32,954,628 of record NC_092388.1, read on the forward strand.
TGAAACGGAAGTTTCACTACTTTCTCTTGACATTCAAGGATATCTTCGTTGTCCATTACCCCAGCAGTAACACTCTCGATCAGATTATTATCTTAACAAGACACCTGAATAAAATGACAGCAACAGCTTGTTGGAGGGTTAGTCAGAGAAGGTTACTAGATGGCTTAGTGGCTGTCTGCCTGCAATTACCTGTAGCAATCTGGTTTATTTGGCTGATAGGCATTCAGATAAATGGCTGTAATGGGAGAAAGTGTATTTAAGTGTTTTTATTTTGGTTTTATGTTTAACCATTTTTATCGATATATTCATTTAGTTCACATTTAAAGCATTTCATATGTTTCTGATTGCTGCTGAAATATTTTGACAGCATTGGCAGACAGCCAAGGTAGAGGTCTGAGCTTGCAAAGGTTTCTGAAGGAGGGCCTGGTTCTGGCTTATTCTTGTGCCTCAGTTGCATTGCCTGTGGTCTGGGTCCATCTTGGCTTTTCAGGTTTTGGAAGATAAATTCAGGGGAACTGGAAATGTGTGGGCAACAGGTTCCCTCTGGAAAATCCAGACCATTGAAATGTATAGGCCCACTCTCTGTTTTGATTGTATTTGTTTCACCAAACATCGATCTGAATCAATGTATTGCCTATGTATATTATGTCTCAGTCCAACATAATCCTTATAAATCCAATTTATGTTTTTATATTTCCTTGAATAAAAGATTCATGTAATCATATAGCACAGTACATGCTGTGCCGAACATGTACTTACTTTAGAAATTACCTCGGGTTACCCTTAGCCCTCTATTTTTCTAAGCTCCATGCACCTATCCAGGAGTCTCTTAAAAGACCCTATCATATCCGCCTCCACCACCGTTGCCGGCAGCCCATTCCACACACTCACCACTGTTTGCATAAAAAAACTTACCCCTGACATCTCCTCTGTACCTACTTCCAAGCACCAAACATATCAAACAAAACTCCCAACGTTTCCTTTTAAACTCATTCCTCATATCATAAGCCGATGTCCTCTTGTTTCATTAATGAAAGTTTTGGTTAATGCTTCTTAATTCTAATTAAATAAATGACCTCTCATACATTTTTTTCTTAGCATGATAGAAGTTTATTTGAAGCATTTGAAGTCTATTTTATTTGAATGCTTAGGTATCAACAATTATGTATAAATTCATATTATTTTCAAAATTCTTTATTTTTCACAAAGCACCTCTCGTGTCTTTAATGTGGACATTCCAGATTATTTGCCAAGAAACATATTAAGTATTAGAAAACAGAGCCATTGGCTTTCTCTGTTGGAATTGTTAATGAACAGACACCTTAATCTTGGAGTGAAAACATTCTGGATCCCATTTACTGTGACCAGAACAAAATGCTGTATTTTTATTTGATGTGGTAATGTGTTTTTCTCACTGACTTCATGTATTCTACACAGGTATTTAATGTTGCGATGACTTTTGCAGAAGAAAAAGGAGGCACAAATTTAGGTGAAAGTGAACAAGAATTTGAGTTAAATTACTTATGTGTGCTAAATGAGTTAATTGCTATCATTCAAGTTTTACCAAAATAGAATGAAACATTTATAAAGTCAAACATTCTTTCCTTGAATTTCCATCATCTGCAGTTCATTTCATTTTCCTTACAATATGGTTATTGCCATATTGCTGATTGGACAACAATGTAGCCATTGTAAACAGATGCTATTTTTCTAATCAATTCCACAAAGATATTTTAATCATGAGTTTCGTTTCTGTTCCATAATTTGTAAATTCAGAGCAGTTCTTCCCTTTACTTGACTACTTTTAGATTCAAAATCAGGTTTAATATTACTGGAGCAACACACATCAAAGTTGCTGGTGAACGCAGCAGGCCAAGCAGCATCTGTAGGAAGAGGTGCAGTTGATGTTTCAGGCCGAGACCCTTCGTCAGGACTAACTGAAGGAAGAGTGAGTAAGGGATTTGAAAGTTGGAGGGGGAGGGGGAGATCCAAAATGAGAGGAGAAGACAGGAGGGGGAGGGATGGAGCCAAGAGCTGGACAGGTGATTGGCAAAAGGGGATACGAGAGGATCATGGGACAGGAGGTCGGGAAGAAAGACGGGGGGAGGGGGGACCCAGAGGATGGGCAAGAGGTATATTCAGAGGGACAGAGGGAGAAAAAGGAGAGTGAGAGAAAGAATGTGTGCATAAAAATGAGTAACAGATGGGGTACGAGGGGGAGGTGGGGCCTTAGCGGAAGTTAGAGAAGTCGATGTTCATGCCATCAGGTTGGAGGCTACCCAGACGGAATATAAGGTGTCGTTCCTCCAACCTGAGTGTGGCTTCATCTTTACAGTAGAGGGTGAGAAGAGGAATAGTCCAGTACAGGAGACAGGGTGAGAAGAGGAATAGTCCAGATAGCTATGAGAGTCAGTAGGCTTATAGTAGACATCAGTGGATAAGCTGTCTCCAGAGACAGAGACAGAAAGATCTAGAAAGGGGAGGGAGGTGTCGAAATGGACCAGGTAAACTTGAGGGCAGGGTGAAAGTTGGAGGCAAAGTTAATAAAGTCAACGAGTTGACTTTATCCCTCCCATCCCTCCCCACTGATCTCCCTCCTGGCACTTATCCGTGTAAGCGGAACAAGTGCTACACATGCCCTTACACTTCCTCCCTTACCACCATTCAGGGCCCCAAACAGTCCTTCCAGGTGAGGCAACATTTCACCTGTGAGTCGACGGGGGTGATATACTGCGTCCGGTGCTCCCGATGTGGCCTTTTATATATTGGCGAGACCCGACGCAGACTGGGAGACCGCTTTGCTGAACATCTACGCTCTGTCCGCCAGAGAAAGCAGGATCTTCCAGTGGCCACACATTTTAATTCCACATCCCATTCCCATTCTGACATGTCTATCCACGGCCTCCTCTACTGTAAAGATGAAGCCACACTCAGGTTGGAGGAACAACACCTTATATTCCGTCTGGGTAGCCTCCAACCTGATGACATGAACATCGACTTCCCTAACTTCCGCTAAGGCCCCACCTCCCCCTCGTACCCCATCTGTTACTTATTTTTATACACACATTCTTTCTCTCACTCTCCTTTTTCTCCCTCTGTCCCTCTGAATATACCTCTTGCCCATCCTCTGGGTCCTCCCCCCCACCTTGTCTTTCTTCCCGGACCTCCTGTCCCATGATCCTCTCGTATCCCTTTTGCCAATCACCTGTCCAGCTCTTGACTCCATCTCTCCCCCCTCCTGTCTTCTCCTATCATTTTGGATTTCCCCCTCTCCCTCCCACTTTCAAATCCCTTACTCACCCTTCCTTCAGTTAGTCCTGATGAAGGGTCTCGGCCTGAAACATCGACTGCACCTCTTCCTAGAGATGCTACCCGGCCTGCTGCATTCACCAGCAACTTTGACGTGTGTTGCTTGAATTTCCAGCATCTGCAGAATTCCTGTTGTTAATATTACTGGCATGTGTTGTGAAATTTTTTTATTTTGCAGCTGCAATACAGAATAATGAAATGTTGTAAGTTACAATAAGTATATATAAAAAGGTTAAATTAAATGTGCAGTGCAAAATGGGGGCAAAAAGATAGTGAGGTAGTGTTCATGAGATTATCATCCATTCAGAAATCTGACGATGCAGGGGGAAAAAAGCTGTTCCTGACAACCGAGCGTGTATTTTCAGGTTTCTGTATTTCCTCCTTGACGGAGGAAATTTCAACAATGTTTGATGAATTCTAATTGCTAATTCAGTTCAGAAAGAGTATAGCTCAAATAATTGTGTAATAACTGGGTTTAGTTCTCCTTAAGTTCCAAAATATTTATGAACATAATTCACTACTCAAGAATTTCTTTACCTCTCTCTCATTGATAACTGAACAGCAGTACAGTTATGTGGGCACATGGCCGAGTGGTTAAGGCATTGGACTAGCGACCTGAAGGTCGTGAGTTCGAGGCCCAGCTGAGGCAACGTGTTGTGTCCTTGAGCAAGGCACTTAATCACACATTGCTCTGCGACGACACCGGTGCCAAGCTGTATGGGTCCTAATGCCCTTCCCTTGGACAACATTGGTGTCGTGAAGAGGGGAGACTTGCAGCATGGGCAACTGCCGGTCTTCCATACAACCTTGTCCAGGCCTGCGCCCTGGAGAGTGAAGACTTTCCAGGCGCAGGTCCATGGTCTCGCAAGACTAACGGATGCTTTTACTTTACAGAGATATGCAGGCAAGTATGGGTTTCAGTTTTCAGAGTCATAAAGCCATACAGCATAGGAGTAGTCCCGTTGGCCCACAATGTCCATACTGACCAGTAAGTGCCTATCTATACTAATTTTAGTTATTAGTACATAGTTTGTAACCTCTATCTCAGCTCATCCTAATAAGTGTTATGAGATAGTTTGCTTCCATTGCCCATTGAGACCAGCATCCCATTTCTAGCTACTTTATGGATTCGCTTCTGAGGATTCTACAACTCATGTTCTCAGTATTTCTTTATTTATTTATCCATTCACCCATCTATTTGTACAGTTTGCACGGTGTGTCTTTTTTGCACATTGGTTGTTTGTTAGTCTTTGTGTGCAGTTTTTCGTTGATTCGATTGTATTTCTCTGTTCTACTGTGAATGGTTGCAAGAAAATCAATCTCAGGGTAGCAATTGGTGATATATGCATACTTTGATAATAAATTTAATTTGAACTTTGAGATACTTGGCTACGTGGTATCACTTTGCAGGCGCCATACAGTTGACAGTATGGACAGTTGAAATCACATAGTCAATAAACGCATATCAGTCTCATTCTGTTTGGAAAAAATATGGCTGTTGTGCTGCATTGAGCTATTCTATTTTGGACTTCCCAATACTTGAGTTATCGTGGTTCATCCCATTCAGCATGTGGTAGTAAACAGCATGAAAGCCCTACTCCCAGCATCAGTTCAAAGGATCACCAGTATTTCCAAGATAATTCTTTATTTCTTTAACTTGGCTAAACGTTTGCCTTCTTGGTGTTGTTTTGTTGCATTGACTGAGAATGGCACCAAATGTGTTAATTTCTGGGAGGTAGATGCACAGATTGGACAGACTTTGTTCAAAGGCTGATGGAACTGAGGCATTTAAGATGTTTAATAGATTTGTTAGGACAGAGAGAGAAACCAATTTCCATTCTGGGGTCTAGAAAAAAGGAAATAACATTAAAGTCACAGGTTGACAAAGTGATGACAGGAAGCACCAATGGGGGAAGTGAAATTCTGGAACTTTCCCCAGAAATGCTGCTGGGACTAGGTTAATGGAAAATTTCAAATCCAAGATTGATGTTAAAGATATTGGAATCAAGCTGTCTGCAGGGAGTTAAAATACAGACCAGCCATGATCTAATAGGGTGGTGCTCAACCTATTTACTACTGTGAGTGATGCTTTTAGCTCTCATTGTGTTTTTGAAATCTCATCCAAACAACTCCCTATGTATACAAGGCTGTCACATGGGACACAGATTCAGCCCCAGGGAACCCTGGGCCACAGATCAGGTGCAGAGCAGAACAAGCTCATTCATTTCAAAGTTCAAAGTACATTTACTATCAAAGTGCATTTCTGTCATCATATACAGCCCTGAAATTAGTTTTCTTGCAGGCATACTCAATACATCCATAACAGCCTAACAACTATCATAGAATAAATGAAAGACCACACCAACTGTGCACCCAGTCAGTGTGCAAGAAACAACTAACTGTGCAAATACAAAAAGAAAGAAGGAATAATAATAGATAAATAAGCAATAGATACGGAAACGTGAGATGAAGAATCCTTGAAAGTGAATCCATAGGTGTTGGGAACTTTTCGGTGATGGAGCAAGTCAAGTTGAGTGAAGTTATCCCCTATTTTTCACAAACCTGATGGCTGAGGGGTAATAACTGTTCCTGAACCTGGTGGTGTGAGTCCAGAGGCTCCTGTACCACCTTCTTGATGGCAGCAGTGAGATGAAAGCTTGACCTGCGTGGTGGGGGTCCCTGCCTTCCTACGACAACGTTCTGTGTAGATGTACTCAATGGTGGGGAGGGCTTTACCCATGATGGACTGCGCCATATCCGATGCTTTTTGTAGGATTTTCCATTCAAGAGTATTGGTGTTTCAGTACCACCACACATCTATAGAAGTTTGTTGAACTTTTTGATGTCATGCCGAATCTTCACAAACTCTGAAGGAAATAGAGGCACTGCTGTACTTTCATTGTAATTGCACTTACGTGCTGGGCCCAGACAGGTCCGTCCTCCAAAATGAAAGCACTGAGAAATTTAAAACTGCTGATCCTCTCCACCACTGACTCTCTGATGAGGACACCACCTTTGATTTAGTCTTTAACAGTGGTGTCATCAGCAAACTGAAAATGGCATTGGAGCTATGCTTAGCCACCCAGTCATAAATGTACAGTGAGTAGAGCAGGGGGCTAAGCACACAGCCTTGTGGTGCACCCGTGCTGTTGGAGATTGCGGAGGAGATGTTGCTGCCAATCCGAACTGACTGGGGTCAGCAAGTGAGGAAATTGAGTACCCAATTGCACAAGGAGCTACTGAGGCCCAGGTCTTGAAGCTTATTGAGTAGGCATTTGAACACACTCCTTGGATTCCTTTCTTCCTAAATCTTCAGTGCCTGAGATAAACTGAATGAATTCAGAGCAGAGAATGTCACACAGACCCTTGAGTTTGTGACATCATTTAACAAGATCTGACTAACCACAGCTCCGCATTCCTGCCTACCCCTGATAACCTTTCACCTATCTACCTATCATGTATGCGTCCAGCTCTGCCCTGAAAATATTCAAACCAAGGTTCAATGGGCAGGTTTTTTTTTGGCTTGTATGGTGTACAATCTTTACCTGTAAAGATGAAGAGGATGTATCAGGTTTTGAGAAAATGATGATGCTACAGCGGAACACGGTGAATTGGCATAAGAATGAGTTGTTTGGTAAGCGAAGTTTGTAATCGTAGTGAGTGCATGGGTTTATGTTGCAGTGCTAGAGGGCAGTGCTGTGTAGACTGCCAGTATTGTAAGTAAATTTCGGTACTGAGAAGTGGAGTTTTGATTCAAAGCTACTCAACCTAGTAGGAACGAAATGTCTTTAGCATTGATATACTAAATATTTCTGCCCACTGCCTCCTGAGAAAAAGTCTGCATAGCTTTCAGGCTTTTTCCTCTCTGTGCAGGTTTCATACCTGTTAGTTCAACATGAAGGACCACTTTCCCCTGTTTCTTCCTCCTTTAGCATCATTTCTCTTCTTCCTGTCTAACTCTCCTTCATGTAAAAGAAAATGTTACACATTTGGGAGAATCATGGCTCCCCATTTCAGAGTCCAACAAGTGTGGAGCCAGAAAAATCATTGGTTGCCATGGCTGTGCACGTGGATCCTAATAATCGGTGGCAGCATGGATTCTGTATCTTCTCTAAGCCGACATAAGCTGAAATAGGCATCCTATCAACTGCTCCCCTTTTGGAGTAATATCTTTGACATCCAACAAATAACTGGTTTCTCTATTCCAGTACGTAATTCACATTTTGCACTATACTGTAGAAGCCATGAACAACACCACTATTTAAAGTAAAAATCAACTTCAAGTTGAAGTTTAATTGTCCTTCAACCATACATAAATACCCTTGAATACAGACAAATGAAATGGGGCCAAAGTACGAAACAGTCATACATGGCACAAGGAACATATAAGATAGCAGTAACGTGCAGTCACACAACAATATATATAACAGAACCCGAGGCCCTGAGTGTCATGTCCTTGTGCATGGAAGTTGTCATCAAGAACAAGTCTGAAGCAGTTCGCAGAAAATGGAATCGAGTTTGTCTTACACCAAGTGAACAACGGAGGACTGCACTGAAACAAGGGACACCATGCCACATCGTCTCCAGCGTCTCCCCCCTTGGGCGGCTGCAACAAGTGATCCTGTGACATGAGGCCCAGTCCACGCTACTACTGAGGCCGTGAGCTCCCCCCAATAATAAACCGGTGAATGGCCTTGCAGTATTCTACATTACCAATGTCCACAGTGGTCTTGCAATCACAAGGGAAACATCCAAAGCTATCACTTACTGTCAGACTGCACGCCACCTTCGTGCGCCGACTCCGACGCCAACACCTTTCTGTGGCAGGAAGCAATACGGTCTGCACAAAGCCCAGCTCCTCCAGTTGTCCCACCACTGAGCAACTTGCTGATGGAGGAGACCTGCAGTACTGAAGCCCTTAATATCCACCAGTGTCTTGCAATCATAAAAAAATGGACAAAAACACCTCTTGTTGGACCAGGAGAGGTTGGTGCATCCAACCGCACTGCCATCTCACCAGAACAAAAGAGTGAGAAGTTCAATTCCAAATGGTGTCCAGCTGTTATCGGTAATAACAAGTGTGCAAGGGCTTTCTTAAAACCTCTGGTGCAGGTGGTGTAAATCTGCAAAATTCCATTGTTGTTCAATGTTTAAATCTTTATGATTTGAACATGACATAATTTATTTCACTAAACAATTTCTCGCTTTGAACATTGATATTTGGAGTGTTGAGTACAAAGTTTTTGGGATGATTTGTGGCATGATCAATGAGACAAGGATTAGCCTCTGGTCACCATTGTTTAGAGCTCCAACATAGCAGGGTCTGCACATTAAACTCTGTTCCCAGAATCAAGTACAGTCAATTTCAATGGGACTATCTTTCCACAAGTGCAAATAGAGCATTTTGTGATATTCCTCAATAATCAGTAAAAGAGAAACTTCCACTGATGATGCATGGATGTTGTTGGTAAGAGGAAGCTCACAGCAGTCCGCAGATGAATGCAATCCAGCTTGTCTTTCACTGTGCGAACACTGGAGGGCAGCACTGACAGGCAGGGCCAGGCCCCAACGAGCACAGCAGCTACATCTCTGCTCTCTCCCACACCACCTTTGCTGTCTTTCCCTCGGCAGTTGCAACAGGCAAGCCTGTGGCTTGAGGCCTAGTCTATACTACAATTGAGGCTTTGCATCTCCCCCGATGCCAGTCTCGCCAATGAACTAGTGAAATGGACTTGCAGAATTCTACATTACCAAGGTCTAATGGGGTCTTGAGATCACAAGAAAAATGTCCAAGGCCATCACTTACTTCATTTGCTAGACTGTACACTGCCTTGGTGCACCAACTCCAACGTTTCCTGTAGCAGGTGGCAACACAGTCTGCACCAAATTCAGCTCCATAACCTCCGAGCAACTCTTTGATGGGGTGGACTTGCAGTACTTGATGTTCTGGTTAACCAATGGTGTCTTGTGATAATAAAAAAAAGACATAAAGGATGAACAATTGCACCTTTGGTTGGACCTGGAGTGGCCGCTGCGACCATATACGCTGCCACCTTACTGGTAGATAAGTCAGAACAAAATTCAGTTCAGGTGAGATGAGCCTGCGTGACCTAGTTATACTAATTATAGTCATGTCAAAATTGGACAAGCGTGCTTGACAATGTGATATTTACATGATTACATCGAACCACACAATTGAACATGAGCAGCACATTGCTTTTTTTTGTTGAATCTATATGTAGAGTTGGCAGGAGAAAAAAAGATTTTTTTTTACCAAATTAGCCACATGCAAATACTCAGCTGAATTTGGATAAAGAGAGTCAACAACATTTGAGAATCAATAAAGTCTTCACTACTACTCCAGTCAACCACACCGTGTGAGATCATCACATCACAATGTACAAGACACTACTAGTTGTACAACGTTTGTAGATCTTTGAACAATCAAGATGATACTTAATCTATAATAATACAACAATCTACAATAATAGATGCAAATAATGAAAAAAAATCTTTGTGAGAAATTTTCACACACCTACACAAGCACAACATAAAGCTCAAAAGAAGGAAAAGTGCATTTGTATTGAAAGTAGTAACATATTAGTTTATTTTGCAACCAGACAATTTATGGTTATGATGGTAATGCAATGGCTAAGTTATCAGATGAATAACAGCAACTGCAATATGACAATCTGAGTTCAAATCCCACCATGTAGCTGTGTAATTTAAATTCAATTGATAATCTCAAATTTTAATGTGATTTGTCATTATTTAATAATAACCACAAAACTTCAGTGAGGATATCTGCATGCTTACTCTAACATCCGAATGTGGTATCAGATCCACCATGCAGTTGACTTTTAGATAATCATGCAAGCTGCTCAATGCCTTGGGCGATAGGAGATGGGCAATAAATGCTTTCCTTGCCAGTAATAAACAGGCCCTGAAAAATGAATTAATAAAAGTCATAAAAAGGAGAAAATGACTGTGAAATTAAGGAAACTGGATAGAATGCATCTTACCACAATGCAACGGCCACTCCAGGTCCAATCAAAGATGTAATTATTCATCCTTTGCATCTTTTTTGTGGTTGTAAGTCACTACTGGATATTAAGAACATCACGTACTGCGGGAATTGTTCAGCGAATTGCTCGATGGTGATGGAGCACATAAAACCTAAAATAACACTAACATATAGTAAAAGCAGGAATGATATGATAAATACACAGCCTATATAAATTAGAAATAATGTATATACAGTGTAGTTGGGAAGATTAAGCCAAAACCGATTTGTGGAAAAAAAATCGGCACGTACGCCCATGCGCATGTCACACATGCGCCTGTCACGCATGCGCACACAGGTGCCCACACAAGGCTTTATGTTCATGGTAGTCTTTCTCGGGGTAAACACAAGTGTCCCGTATTTGACTGCTACTTTTGTCCCTTATTTGAGAGTGAGAAAGTTGGCAACCCTACTGGTGACAGTATGTGAGAGAGCAGAGGCCTCTGCAGGTGTGTTGGAATCTGTAGTGTTTGGTGGTGGCTGCCTCCTCCCGCTAGTGCTGCCCTCCAGGGGTGGGGGTGGTGTCACTCAATGCTGCCCTCTGCTGTTCACTCAGTGCTTGTTCGGTTGAAGAACAAGCCACTCAGGGACTTGGGCTATATTACTTTTTTCCTTTGTGATTGTATGTTTTTTTAGTATTGTAACCATACATTCTATGTCTGGTATGCACTGTGTGCTGTTGGTAATGTGTTTTGCACCTTGACCTTGGAGGAACACTGTTTCATTTGGCTATATTCCTCAATGGCTGAATGATAATTAAACATGAACTTAGTCATGGTATAGAACAATGCTAGAATTCTTCCAGACCCTGCAATAGTACTGATGCTACATATCTGTTCCAAAAGAAAAACAATAAGTGAAATTGCCAAACAGAATAGCATGACTCTATGGTTTATGTAAGAAAAGTGGAGAAGTGAATCTTCATTGATTCCTGAATTATGGATTGGGAGCTGTAATGAGTCAAGTAAGCAACAGCATTCAAGAAAAATATGTTTGTTTACACAATCTGCATGGATGATATATACTCAAAGTGAGACAGAGACAGGAATTGTTTGTGAAAAAAGTTTCATCAATCTGTACTAGGCAGTCCTTTTCCTGTGGTCACATTCCTTCATCCCATTGGAAGTATCAATAATAGTTACCAAAAGAATACAAAAGTGCGCCATTCTCTTATCTCAGTATAATTATATGATAAATAATGAATAATGAACTGAACTACTGCTGTAGATTCAATATCACTGAGACTTCGGATGTGGGGATCAAACATTGCAGCTGACAACTCGGTTTAGAGTCATAGAAAAGTACAACACAGAAGCAGGCTCTTTGGCCCATCTAATCCTTTAGTACATCCAAACGATACCATTGTACCAATATCCTATTTCTGAATTGAGACACAAGAGACTGCAGATGGTGGAATCTGGAACTCAGCAAGTCAGGCAGCACCTGTGGACAGACAGATTTTTGCTCCCATTTTTGAATGTCAGATTTGCTCAGGGAGTGTTAACTATGAGTTTTATCATGTTGCTTGCATTGCTTCTCTCATGATTTGAGAATCATGTGTTCCTGTTTCAACCTTGACTCCATTCTTCCCTCCAGGTTTGGTTAAACTGAGCTCAATCATGTTCTGCATAGCAGGGATAAAACATATCGTGGACTGCATAATTGTATAGTAGTTTATGAAAAGTTTGCTAATGGATGGAAAATTCGCTCAGTGACATCATTGGATACAGGACGATATGGGTAAAATAAAATATTCTCTAAAGCCGAGTCAAAACAAAAGAAACCTGTATTGAGACTAGTTCCTCTGTTGGTAGTGACATAACATAATCCAGTTCCTCAATAATGTGCTCTATTTTAGTACAGGAGAAGTACGTTCCATTTCAATCCAATTCTGATTATTTTTATGAGTACTAACAAGTTACAAGTTCTCACAGGATTCAATAAATACTCTTTAAATGGTTTTGTTGACCATTACTAACCCTATAAGCTTGCCATCACTAACTTGCCTTTCCAATATTTATACTTTAACAATTATCTATCCAAGATCTTTATTGATCACTGCCAAGAATCAAAAATTCTAGTTGTTGCATCTGTAAAATATAAGAATGTTCAATATGAAGCTTTTATAAATTTTATCTTCTCTTACACTTGATATGAAAAGTGTGTTTTAATTTAATCCAACCAAATAAGGTTGAAAGAGTACAGAGAAAATTTACAAGGATCTGGAGGACCTGAGCTTATTAGGAAAGTTTGAATAGGTTAGGACTTTATTCCTAGAAGATGTAGAAGATTGAGAGGAGATTTGATAGAGGTATACAAAATTATGAGGGGTATAGACAGGGTAAGTGCAATTAGGCTTACTCCACTCAGTTTGGGTGGGACTACAACTAGAGGTCATGGGTTAAGGGTGAAAGGTGAAAAATTCAAGGGGACATGAGGGGAAACTTCTTCACTCAGAGGGTTATGAGAGTGTTGAACAAGCTGCCAGTGCAAGTGGTGCATCTGAGCTTGATTTCAAAACATTTAAGAGAAGTTTGGATAGGTATGTGGATGGTATGGGTATGGAGAACCCAAAATCCCAGATCAATGTTTAGATTACACTCATGATCATACAGCTCTTTGATTTCTTGTGCATACCACAGTCACTGAGTCATTCTATTCCAATATCACTTACTAGAATTAAGTAGTCATGGGCTGACATGTCGGAATGGGAAATAGAATTAAAATGGGTGGCTACTGGGAGATCCCACTTTTTCTGGCAGACTGTGCATAGGTGCTTGGCTAAGTGGTCTACCAATCTCCGCCGGGTCTCACTGATATACTGGACGCAACACCAGGATCGCTGATACAGTAAATGACCCCCAACAGACTCACAGGTGAAGACTCACCTGGAATGACTGTTTGGGTCCCTGAGTGGTCATGGGGGAGGAGCTGTAGGGGCAGGTGTAGGACTTGTCCAGTTGCAAGGATCAGTCCCAGTAGGGAGCTCAGTGGGGAGGGATGAATGGACAAGGGAATCGCGTTGGAAGCGATTCCCGCGGAACATGAAAATTGGAGGTGGAGGGAAAGCTGTGCTTGGTGGTGGGATCCTGTTGGAAATGGTGAAACTTATGGAGAGTTATGTACTGGAAGTGGAGGCTGGTGGGGTGGTAGGTGAGGACAAGAAGGACCCTGTTCCTAATGGGGTAGCAGGAGAATGGGAGAATAGGGTGAGGCAAGTCGTGCGCAAAATTACCGAGGTCTCAGACCTTAATTAGCTTGTTAGGGCTATGGCTTGTTCATAGTCATCGTTTGGAAAGGCCAGGTGATACAAATTTCAAAAGTTTATAAATACCCTGACTCCTCAAACCTTGTCCCAACAATCAGCAGCCATAGGCTCCTTTAAGCAGCTGCCTAGCACTCTGAAAATTAAAATAAATGATGCCCACAAAGCAGGAGAAGGCTATAAGAAGATAGCAAAGTGTTTTCCGGTAACTGTTTCCTCAGTTTGTAATGTAATTAAGAAATGGCAGTTAACAGGAATGGTGGAGGTCAAGTTGAGGTCTGCAAGGCCAAGAAAACTTTCCGAGAGAACTGCTCGTAGGATTGCTAGAAAGGCAAATCAAAACCCCCGTTTGACTGCAAAAGACCTTCAGGAAGATTTAGCAGACCCTGGAGTGGTGGTGCACTGTTCTACTATGCAGCGACACCTGCACAAATATGACCTTCATGGAAGAGTCATCAGAAGAAAACCTTTCCTGCGTCCTCACCACAAAATTCAGCATCAGAATTTTGCAAAGGAACATCTAAACAAGCCTGATGCCTTTTGGAAACAAGTCCTGTGGACTGATGAAGTTAAAATGGAACTTCAACATAAAATACTCTGCAGATGCTGGGGTCAAAGCAACACACACAACACACTGGAGGAATTCAGCAGGTCAGGCAGCACCCTTACTGGTTTTTCATCTGGTCCATACCAGCTTTCTCCTTCTCATCTTCCCCCCACCTTCTTTATAGGGACCCTGCCCGTTCCCTCTTCAGTCCTGATGATGGGTCTCGGCCCGAAATGTTGACTGTTCGTTTCCACAGATGCTGCCCAACCTACTGAGTTCCTCCAGCATGTTGTGCGTGTTGCTTAAAAGAGAACTTTTTGACCGCAATGAGCAAAGGTATGTTTGGAGAAAAAAGAGTGCAGAGTTTCATGGAAAGAGCACCTCTCCAACTGTTAAGCAGGAGGGTGGATCGATCATGCTTTGGGCTTGTGCTGCAGCCAGTGGCATGGGGAATATTTCACTGGTCGAGGGAAGAATGAATTCAATTAAACACCAGAAAATTCTGGAAGCAAACATCACACCATCTGTAAAAAAGCTGAAGATGAAAGGAGGATGGCTTCTATAACAGGATAATGATCCTAAACACACCTCAAAATCCACAATGGACTACCTCAAGAGGCACAAGCTGAAGGTTTTGCCATGGCCCTCACAGTCCCCTGACCTAAACACCATTGAAAATCTGTGGATAGACCTCAAAATAGCAGTGCATGCAAGACGGCCCAAGAATCCCACAGAACTAGAAGACTTTTGCAAGGAAGAATGGGCAAAAATCCCCCACACAAGAATTGAAAGACTCTTAGCTGGCTACAGAAAGCATTTACAAGCTGTGATACTTGCCAAAGGGGGTGTTAGTAAGCACCGACCGTGCAGGGTGCCCAAACTTTTGCTCTGGGCCCTTTTCCTTTTTTGTTATTTTGAAACTGTAAAAGATGGAAATAAAAAGGTAATCTTGCTTAAAATATTAATTAAATGTGTCATCTTTAACTTTATGCCTTTTGGAAATCAGGTCATCTTTTATTTTGCTTAGCTATTCACAGTAACAGAAATTTTGACCAGGGGTGCCCAAACTTTTGCATGCCACTGTATATATGTGTGTATGTGTAAATTCCAATTGCAATTGAAAATTGGTAATGTTTTACTTCTTTGTATTTGAATGTAGGAGAACTTTTTACATGCATCAAAATGTGTTAAATAAGTTTAGCCAGAAACAAGAGAAATATGTTTATTTTTTCATTCACAGAGTAAAAGAGGAAACATCTGTGAGCCAGTAAAGTGAGATATTTATGGAAGAAGCATGAAAGGTGGTCACGAACAGGGAAGGTACGAAGATATAAAGCTGACCGAGTCTAATAAATCATGGAAGGTGTCTAGATTGAAGGAAATCAACAAGAGATCCAACAGTGGAAGGTTAGGAAAAATGGCTTTCTTTCATTACTTGGAAAGAGTGGAAACTATGAGGAATTTCTGGGAAGAAAAAACCAGTGAACCAGATGGCAACACGGAGGACGATGATGTAAGCTTTATTCCTGAATATACACCTCAGCCCTAGCATTTATAGTTTGAATCCAAAGTAATATAAGTTTAATTGAAGAAGCCTGCATGTTGCCTCTAAGATCTGATTGCATTAAGCTCAAGCTGAAACACCTGTAATACACTCTGCAAACAGGCAAGTTGATTTTAAATGTCTGCCTTGTCCTTTGTTTACAAATTGTAATTACAGTATGCAGTAACTTGTCAAGCCTCTGAATTAATTAATACAGAGTGCCTTGGAAAATAAGTCCCTGAGGGACTGATTTGGTAATGAAATGTGAATTATGGAAAGCAAATCATGTCCCATGGGGCTTCATCATATATTTCCTCCATACTACAAATAAATCTCTTTTTGCAAAGCACTGTTCATAAGTTTTGGTATCCTGAAGTGAATGAAGCATTATTTGGAGGGTAGTCCACAGTTGTAGCACATCGTGCACAGCAAGGTACTGCAAACATCAGTGAAATAAATAGCCTTTGAAGAATAAATTTGGAGATGGAAGATAAATCAGAGAATGCCTTAGATCTTTCTTTTAAATTTTGCAATAGATGTTTTACATTCATCTAAGAAAGCAAACAGGATTACTATTATGAACTCATATGTTGCTGCCCTGATTATGAGGTCAAATCCTGTAATGGGGCTTATGTCTATGAACAATTAATTTCAAGGAAACTTATATTCAAAAATAAATGCACTGAATAGAGTAATCCTCTTCTTTGCTTTCTGTATCTTCATGAATGTGTCTAGCCTATGCTTGACTCTTCAATGCAGTAAGAGACTTTCAGCAGTTCCACTAAGTCCCAAAACCACAAACCCTGCAGGACCTGATTCAGCCAAACCCAGAGAGATACCTTCCATGAACCCAACCTAAGAAAACATGTGGCTTATGATATTAATATGCAAACTAATTCTTCTGGAACGTCTTGGAATAGAACTTCACAAGTGCATTAGTAATGCATTGGAATAAGATGGTGAAATAGCTGTGGAGATAAATGATCTTAAAGTTATCAAATAAATTATTCTTTATGACAGCTTTTGAAGAAAATCTTAGAAAATAGCTTTCTGAGATAAAACAAATTAAGAAGTAATTCTAATTGCCAAAGTTAGTTTTTTGGCAATTGGAAGTAAAAAGGATTGAAGGGACACTGATTGAATCAAAGGGAGTTTAAAAAAAACCTTTTAGTATTTGTAAAAGGAGAAAAACCATTTGTGTGTCAGGTATTTTTATTGTAAACATGAGAAAGTCTGCAAATGTTGGAAATCCTTGCATCATACACTGGGGTGCTCTCTTACCTGATGAGGTAACCGTAGCCTTTGGCCAGGGGCAGATGTTGTCAGGTAGTGCCCAACCTTCATAGAGTGTGTCGACCCTTAACCATTGCACTCTCCAGCTGGCGGGTCAGCAGTGCTGGCCAAGTCACTGCTCCTGACTTCCAGCTCAACTCCTCTCGCCTGCTCCACATCCAGAAAAAGGCTTTTCCTGCTTCCTTCCTCCACTATCCTGTGAGCTGCCTGGTTCTTGCTCTTTTCATCCAGGACCAGAGCAGACAGCAACCTCCATGCTGACCTTGCCAGAACCGAGCTCCATGCGGAATAGTCACGACTGTCATCCTTTGTCCCTTCACTTCTGGACTAAGGACTGGTAGTTCAGGGCCTTCCTCTCATGAGCCTCCTCGTATCCTTCCTCCCATGGTACAATGAACTTCACTGGGATGATTTTCTTGTCTTCAGTGGACCACAGTACCATGGGAGGAAGGATGTGACACATCAACCCTCATCTCTAATGATTTGGCAGTTTGCAGCAGATTGCATTTAGGCCTCTTTGATAAGACTGGCGTGGCCCCCTCCTTGACGAAAATGACTGCCCTGTTTGCCTCTCTGCCAGCTGGTCTCTTTTTCCACCTCTGCCACTCCAGTGTGTTGACAAGGGATAGTAGGACCTTGTCATGGTGCCACCTATACTGTCCTTGTGTTAAAGCTGTTTTGCATTCAGACAGTATGTGTGCCAGTGAACCCCACTGACCACAAAGCTTGCAGTTCGGGTCCTCTCTCAGTCCCCATGTGTGCAGCTGTGATGGTGTAGGCAGTGGAAACGCGGACTGCAGGAGGAAAGAAATGTGGAACACACACCAAATGCAGGTAAGACAGCATCCATGGAAATGAATAGACAGTCAACGTTTCAGGCTGAGACCTTCAGGTTTTTTCAGTATTATGAGCCTTCGAAACACCAAAATAATTTTTATTATGTCGGTTGGAAGGCACATAATACTGAAATCCAGGCGACAAGAACCTACACCAGGAAAGTTTAATGGTGCTAGTAGATGAATCTCAGTCGGAGTTTGTGAGGTGAACAGGAAAACAACACACTGATATATGACAAGTTAGTGCAGAAATGGGGTAGGCAGGCAAAGGATGGCTTTGAATATTGCTGAGATCCTGGGGGCAGGTAAAGTTTAGCTTTTCTTTAAAGATAGGGAAATCAATTTGCATTTATTTAATGCATTTAGATTATGAGAACACATAGTCCTCTTTTATTGTCATTTAGTAATGCCTGCATTAAGAAATGATACAATATTCCTCCGGTGAGATATCACAGAAACACAGGACAGACCAAGACCGAAAAACTAACAAAAACCACATAATTATAACATATAGTTACAACAGTGCAACAATATCATAACTTGATGAAGAACAGGCCATGGCACAGTAAAAAAGTTCAAAGTCTCTCAAAATCCCACATCTCACGCAGACAGGAGAAGGAAGAAAATTCTCCCTGCCATGATCAACCACAGTCCGGCTCTGAGTCAGCCGAAAACTTCCAGCTCTGATCAGCCCTCCGACACCGAGTACCGAGCACTATCTCTACAGAATGCTTTGACCTCAGCCTCGGTCGCCAGCAGCAGGCAAAGCTGGGGATCTTGGGGCCTTCCCTCTGGAGATTCTCGATCGCATGGTAGCAGCGGCAGCAAACCGGGCATTTCAGAAATTTCTCCAGAGGTTCCTCTGCTCCTCACGTCTGTCTTCATCAAATCAGAATTGTGCATGGCGTCCTACTTACAAATATGATATCATTTCACCGGAGAGCTGCGCGCGCTGCGTCGCGCCACCATCTTCTCCTCCCACCTCCTTTTAAAGTATTTCTGTGCATTAAAGTGCATTTCACACACTTCAAAGATACTGAGGAACTATGGAGGAATAATTGCTTTGTAAGAAAGTTTCAGGCAATTTGAATAGAGCAAGATTCCATAAAGAACAAATGATTAACTATTTTAGTATTATAGGCTGGCAACCGAGAGGACTCCTTTGTTGTCTGAGACACTTTTATTGTGTCATTTACCAAATAGACAGAGGAGGCCTCATTCAGCAAAAAGATGGCAGAAATACTTTAAATAATGTCTTCCTGCCTGTCCCTTAATCTGCTACCTGGTTGCCAGGAATATACTGAACTGGAAGAGACCAAAATTAGTATTTAACGGGCTTCCCTCCAGAAAACTGACTGGAACTTCAAGGGGTTGCATAGCCTATTCCTTAATACTATTCTCCTCAACTCTTCAACTTTGCTTGCTCAGGCAATGTTGGGAAATTGTGCAAGGAAATTCAGGCTTCACTTTTATTATGTCACACCAATATCTCTGAATCCTTAAGTGGCACAAAGGTTGTCTATAAATGTGTGAACAATTTGATGAAATTTTGCACACTGACTTTCTCATAAAATTGTTTCTCAGTTCCGCCGGAATATTTGCGGCAAGCTAAAGGTGAGCGCGGAGACCAAGGCCCCTCGGCCAGACATTTACAGAGCGAAGCTGCGAAACAAATTTGTATTGCACACAGGAAGCCAGCCTTTAAAATATAAACTCCTTTGTCATCAAAAAACCTAGCTTTCCAGGTTGTCAGGAAGGCTATATCTAACATATAAATGTCACTATAGCTAACATGCATTGTATGACATGCTTTATTCACTTATATTTAGACACAATACATCTTCCCATATTTGAGTGTTAATGTTATGCACCTCCTCCAACTGCTAGTCCAATTTTAGATAGATTAAAATAGGAAAGGGTTTGTAAGATTAGCCTGTATAATAGGTACCTGTGTAACTCCTGAGCAAATTTAATGGATACAATTCTAGCATTGTAAATTTTTAGTTAGGAATTTTGCTAAACAGAACCATTTTTTTCAGTGCAGCCCGAGCACCAACACCCTGGGTCTGAAGCATGCATATATAACACTCCTAAGCAACACCGTAGTCTCCAGTATGTTTCCTGTGCATGGTGTTGTAGTACATCCACATGCTTCAGAGTAGCATATCAAAATGACACGCTGAGAATTGCTTAACACATCTTTCTCGGCACCTGTTTTAGACTTGTTATAGGCCCAATGCATTTTTTTCCTTTTACGTACAGCTCTTGGCAACATCTGCTTTCTTTCGGCTGCATAACTTTTCAGAGAGACTACTTCATACACGTGCTTCATTGAAGCTACATAATGTTCTTTTAATTAGGAGCAAATACAAATATCTATACCTGAAGTACTCATGATGCAAAATTACCTTACATGAGCAATGGATTTATTTTGCAAAGCAAAATCATTTTGGATAGGAGGCAGCCTTTGCCTTTTAGCGTACCTTTGGCACAAATTCCGGACATTAATTAGTTACAATCAACACAGAGAGAAGTCTTCATTCCAAGACCTACAGGTAGTAATTGACTATTTAATTTATGTTTGAGAATTCTCCTATTTTTAGTCATCGTTCTGTCCATAGTATGTTGTGATTATTTTAGCTGTTGGCTGCTACACAATGTCATTTAATATATAAATGGATTAGAAAGACATTGCAGAAACTGCCTGGAGTTAGGATTCAAATAATTTGCAGTGAGAGTAATTAATATTCTATACTTAGCGAGCTGCGGATCATGTGCTAGGTGTAGCTCAAAATAAGCTCTGTATTTTCAAGGTGTGCAATTATTTTCACTAAAGTGAAGTCTTTAGATGAGCACACAACATATAGAAACCATATGCTTCTGAAAGACATAAAGATTCAGATTTCATCATTGTCATCAAACATCCTATATATTTATTCACATACCAAAGGGATAAAGATTACCTGTTCTATTATTATCTTCTGTAACAATGGATGATGGCCTGGCTGTAGTCTACATGAGTTGTCGAACACTTGCCTGGCAAAATAGCAGTTAAAGGTGTCAAAAAGCAAAGCTGATTGGCAAACAAAAAAAAACCAGATTTACATTTTCCTTTCTTTAAACTGCTACATTATACAATTATACATGGTAAGTAAAAATACTTTACTCTATGCTCAGAGAAGTTCGCATTTTAATAAGGCATTTCTATCTGGTGAACTGTTTTGTTGACTTGCCATGATGATCTCAAGTGATCAGTGTTAGAATGTTGCCATGCTAGAAAAAGAACTGCAGCATTTTATGATGAAGAAGACTAAGAAATGAATGCACTCTTTAAACTGTGGAGGCAATGGGGGAATGGATGGCTTTCAAGGAAGGGAATGAGAAGCAAGAAACAGAAGTGTATTTTTGTTGAAAGCAATGTAAGACAAGTGGAAAAACATATGTATGAGAATTGTTATTCTGCAATGCCTTTAAGAGACCTTATAAAATTCAGGCTGGGACTTTTTGCGCTGCTGCTGGAACCCCCATCACCCCTCCCATCACCACCACTCTGCAATCCCGTGTCCCTCAGGTCCCACTGCCAGATCTTGGGTCCTCATAGACTCCATCTTCCTCTCACCCCTCCTTCCCTGACCTCCCCAACTTTCCCCTCTCTTCTGAAACTACCAAGCCCCCTTCCCCTCTCTGAGCCCAGCTCTCGTCCGTGTTGAGTCTTCACCATACCTTCTGACCTTCCCCTCTCTGAGGCAGAATGTTCCGTCCTCAGTATGGACCTCACCTTTGTCTCCCTGCGCCCACGCCTCAGTGACTTCCACGCCCACAACGATGCTGAGCTCTTCTTCCGCCATCTCCACCTCCGTGCCTACTTCTTTGGCAAGGACTTTCCAGCCCGCACTGGTGACCCCTTCTCCCGTCTTCAACCCTTCTCTTCTTCCTGGACACCCCGCTCTGATCTTCTGCCTGTTGTGAATCTTTTCATCGCTAACTGCTGACTAGATATCAACCATCTCAACTTCACCACCTGTCTCTCCAATTCCAACCTCACTCGTTCCGAACGCTCTGCTCTCCACTCTCTCTGTACTAATCCTAACCTCACCATCGAACCCGCAGATCAGGGAGGTGCTGTAGTAGTCTGACGAGCTGACATCTACCATGCTGAGGCCAGTCGACAATGGTCAGACACTTCCTCTTCCTTACCCCTCAAACAGAACCCCACTAAGGAACACCAGGCCATTGTTACCCGCACCATCACCGACCTTATTAACTCTATGGGATCTCCCATGCGCTGCCAGCAACTTCGTAGTTCCCTCACCCTGCACCTCATGTTTCTACATCCTACCCAAGATCCACAAACCTGCCTGTCCAGGTAGACCCATTGTTTCTGCTTGTTCCTGTCTCGTCAAATCTGTATTCCTCAGCTCAGTTTTATCCTCCTCTGGTTCAGTGCCTTCCTACCTACATCTGTGACACTCCACACGCTCTTGATCTTTTCAATGATTTCAAGTTCCCTAGCCCTGATCATCTTATTTTCACAATGGATCTCCAGTCCTTAATACTGCTCCATTCCCCATCAGGAAGGTCTCAAAGCTCTCTGTTTCATTCTAGTCACCAGATCCAACCAGTTCCCCTCCACCACCACTCTCCTCTATCTGGCAGAACTGGTCCTCACTCTCAATAATTTCTCCTTCAGCTCCTCCTAAATCCTTCAAGCAAAGGGTATAGCCATGGGCACTTGCATGGGTCCCAGCTATGCCTGCCTTTTTATTGGCTACATGGAACAGTCTATGTTCCAAGTCTACAGTGATATCACTCCCCAACTTTTCCTACGCTGCAACGACAACTGCATTGGTGCTGCTTCCTGCAACCATGCGGAACTCGTCAAATTCATCAACTTTGCCTCCAACTTCCACCCTGCGCTCAAATATATCTGATCCATTTTCGACCTTTCTCTCCCCCCCTTTCTCAATCTCTCTGTCTCTATCTCTGCAGACAGCTTATCTACTGATATCTATCATAAACCCACTCTCCCTCACAGCTACCAGAACTATCCCTCTTCCCGCCCTATTACCTGTAAAAATACAGTACCATCTACTTCTCTCAATTCCTCCATCTCCAACACATCTGCTCTCAGGATGAGGCTTTTCATTCCAGAACTAAGGAGATGGCCTCCTTCTTCAAAGAAAGGGACTTCCTTTCCTCCACCATCAACGCTGCCTTAAATCACATCTCTTCTGTTTCAAGCACGTCTGCCCTCCACCATCATTCCGCCACCCCACCAGCCTCCGCGTCCAGCACGTGATTCTCCATAACTCATGCCATCTCCAATGGGATCCCACCAGCAAGCACATCTTTCCCTCCCCCCCCCACCCCCGCCACTTTCTGCATCCTGCAGGGATCGCTCCCTACATGAGCTCTTGTCCATTTGTCCCTCTCCACTGATTTTCTTCCTGCCACTTATCCTTGTAAGCAGAACAAGTGCTACACCTACCCCTACACCACCACCTTTACTACCATTCAGAGCCACAAACGGTCCTTCCAGGTGAGGTGACACTTCACTTGTGAGCCTGTTGGGTTATCTATTGTAGCCAGTACTCCTGGTGTGGGCAACTGTATATTGGTGAGACCTGGCGTAGGTTGGGCGACTGCTTCATAGAGCATCTACACTACATCTGTCAGAAAATGTGGGATCTCCCAGTGGCCACCCTTTTAATTCCACTTCCCGTTCCCATTCCGACATGTCAGTCCATGGCCTCCTCTACTGCCGTGATGAGGCCACACTCAGGTTAGGGGAGTAAACACCTTGTATTCCATCTGGGTAGCCTCTACCCTCCATCCTGATGGCATGAACATTGATTTCTTGAACTTCTGGTAGTGTCCCCCCTTCACCATTTCCCACTTTCACCTTACCCGTCCATCAGCTCCCTCTGGTTCTCCTCCCTCTTTCTTTTCCCCTATGGCCTTCTGTCTTCTATCAGATTCCCCCTTTTCCAGCCCTTTATCTCTTTCACCAATCAACTTCCCAGCTCTTTACTTCCCCCCTCCCCCTCTCCCAGTTTCACCTATCACCTACCACCTTGTATTTCTTCCTCTTCTCCCCTCACCTTTTTACTCTGACTTCTCATCATTTTTTCTCCAGAACTGATGACGGGTCTCAGCCCAAAACATCGACTGTTTACTCTTTTCCATAGATACTGCCTGGCATGCTGAGTTCCTCCAGTATTTTGTGTGTGCTGCTTATAAAATTCATCCCTCTGCAATTTCAATGGAGGTGCTAACTTATATAATATGTGCACATTGGGCATCTCAAGTTTTATTTTGATGATACAGTTGTTCAAAAATTAATTTCATTTATAGGAAGATAAGCTGAAAACAAGCACTATGAATATTAACTGGGATGATGAGAAGAAAAAAGAAAGCTGAAAAAATGGAGATTATGTGTTCAATTAGTTACAATAGGGAGAGTATTTAAAAACCAGACAGCCCTTTAAGGACCACTGGAAAATAATAACATGAAATTGCCAAGAAATGGCAGACGTGAATGAGTGAAGATCATGGATTAATCCCAGACTGCATCAAGCTGGCTTGGGGATCTGCTGGACAAGCCAATAATATTGCTGTTAGAATGAAGTCCAAATGAACCCAGAATCTTCAAAGAGATTAAAGAAAGCAAATAGAACAAAGTAGAATGTACCTGGTAATTAGATGATAATGGATGTACCAATCAAGCTAAAAAAAAAATAAAGTGATGTCATTCAGTTCTGTAACATTCTCAGGGAAGGAAATTTGCAATCTTTAGTTTAATTTGTATATGATTTGTTCCAAATCTTCCTCCAAAATGCTTTGGCAAGCCATCATATTTATGGAAAATTAGGGATAGCCAATAAATACTGGTTTTGCCAGTGATGTCCAGGTCCCTTAATTGAATAATAAAAGCAGACATATTCAGTGAATTAACCGTATAGAAGAAAAATGTGGTCAGATGTCTGCTGGTGCTAAAAATACAACAAAGCAGGAGGATGATATTAATTTCTGTTGACATCTGGGGAGTTTACAGTACGGAACTATTCCACAAATGAATCCTTAACTGCATTATTGAGTTTGAAGAAAGGGACACTGTTTAAGAAAATGGGAAGTTTTATTTGCTCACTAGTCTCTTTTTCATAGCACGTATGTGACTTAGAAATACAAACTTATTCAAATACATGAATAATTTTTCAATCATTGCGGTGTAATGGTGAAGGTTTGACTCTAGCGCAATATTTCTTATGGGGCATAATGTGCTGAACACATATCCCCAGTTAGAATTAACACCCTGGGCTGGGCTTTGTGCAGAGGACTGAACTAACAGACCCAGTACACCCTGCAGGTGGTGGACTGCTTGCTTGGGTGGCAACCTTAGAGACAAAACTGAGGATAGAAATTTTCTTCCTGTCAAAGGTGGGGTTTTAAAAACTTTTTAAGTATCTCTAAAATTCAGCCATTTTGATTAAAATTTCTGCAAATGACTTTTAAATTAAGAAATTAAATGGAAGAATAAAATTAATTTATTTTAATATAAGCGAATACAAACAGTAAGTCAAAGTAAAACAACTTAGTTGTGCCATTCTACATGTTGAGAATCGCCATTCATTTGAATGGGATCTCCAAATTTGCACCATGTCTGTCTAGTGTGCAATGGGAAAAATATTCTTCAACATTAACCTGGGTTTTCCCAGCAAGACTGGGCTCCACTACTAACTCCACCTGGAGTCCAACTGAGACAGAATCAATCATTCATTCCTTGGACATGCAGCAAGGTGGCATATATTGGGGACTTGCATACTAACAACTGAATAATAATGGTTCCCTTTAGAAATGCTCATCACAGCCAGCAAGCTATACAAATTTCTCACTGAAAAATTAATGTTTGTGTTTATAATTGGAAGACCAGATTATCATCAACTAGCTGTATGCAGCAATCATTTTTTTTGCAGTACATCATCATTGAGGAAAATTTGTTTCCATTACTGTTGAGAGGATTATGAGGGGGGAGGGAGGGAACGTCGACTCAGACCATGAGAGGCCTGTGTCGGGTATTTTCATGCAGATTGGAAGTCTGTGTGGGGCGCCACTCCTAGCACAGACTAGAGCAATGTGTGATTAAGTGCCTTGCTCAAGGGCACAAACATGCTGCCACAGCTGAGGCTCGAACTAGCGACCTTGAGGTGCCTAGACGAACGCCTTAACCACTTGGCCACATGCCCAACACAATTATGGATTATGAGGTGACTGATTATTCGACCATAACTAAGTTCAGAATTACTTTATGGGTATTTGGAATGAAAGTGCACCCTCTGCCATTTACACTGGACTGCTATGTTCTTCAGATGAATGGACACCAGCTTCTCAACACCATTTTCTTTGCTCCTTCTCCAATCTGAATGGTCACTGGGCAGGGATTCTCAAAGTTTACTTGGGCTGCTACAATTTTCCAAGGATGTTTTGATGAGTGAGACATGAAATGAACACAACCAATGATCAGAGCAGACTGAATATAATTAGGATCTCAGTGTTGGAATGTTGGCCTGGGAGATGGCACTAGAATTTGCTTTGTTTACTCTTTAAGGTGGATTTAGAGGAGTTTGCTAAGATAGCATCAGTGATATATGTCCAGTACATTGAAAAGTCTGCTGTAGATAGGGCAGGGATCACGGCTGCCTGCTAGATTATGACCTTTATGCTGGGATGGTCCATGTGCAGAGGAAGAGACACAGTAACAGAATGAACAGCTCACTGAGCTTTAATAAGAACAAAAGAAAAATAATAAATGTGAGGCCAACAGAGCCAATAACTAAACATTTTCAAACTAAAAACTAATGCCATCAATTCAGCTTGAAAGCAGTACCCTAGTACTAAATTAATACTGCTCTTTTAACAATGTCTCTCTAAATCAATAACCTTTTTTCCTGGAATGTGGACTATGGTAAGCAGGGAGTGTTGCTGTCATGGTGCTTAAGTCAACACTTAACAAGACTGAAACAAAAGGAAAGAAGTTAAATACAAAGACAAAGAAACCCAAACTAGCTGGAATGTGCATTCTCATATGCACAATTGCTGCCTTTTCTCAGCTGCCCACTTATGAAAGTGCCAAAATTCTGTTGCAGTGTTCATGGTTACAACAAGATATGTCAACAGTCAATGTGCCCTGTGCAAGTGTCATCTCTGTGCTGCTGAGATTGGAGTGAACCATTGGCTAAAATCAGGGTTTTTATTGCCTCATTAAGCAATCTTTCAATGGACATTAATTTCTAGGGGCATCAAAATTTGAGAAGGATGGTCCACAGTCTATCTCGATTGATGATATCAAGGTTAGTAATGGGGTCACAAAAGACCATAGACAATGGCTGTTTCTGCTCCTTGTCATTTTCTCGTAGTTGCTGTAGGTTAAGTTCATGTTCATTATTTCTCTGTACTTCTCATTTCCCAAGCAAGGCATTTGACATGAAATATTATCCTAACCTTGTTTCCCTTTCCACAGCTACTGCCTAACCTGCTGAGTGTTTCTACTGTTTCCTGGTTTTACAGTATTTCATATTACCAGTATCAGCGGTTACTTTTTGGTTTCCATTCTTCCCCTAGACCAAGAGTTCCCAAACTTCTTAATGCCATGGACCGATACCATTAAACAAAGGGTCCACAGACCCCAGGTTGGGAACCCCTGCTCTAGACAGACACTGAAATTCAAAGAGTAATGATGAGATGCTGCACATTGTTCCAGAACATATTCATCCATTCAGTTCCAGACTTCTACTTGAGTTCTTGTAAGTTGTTATTTATTCATATGAACATTAGAGATTGGTGCGGGTATAGCTCATTTAGTTCTTGAGACTCCACGGACATTCATCAAGCTCATTGAAAATCTTTGACCCCACTACTATTTTCCTGCACTATCCCCATGTCCTTTAAGTCCCTTAGTAATCAGCATTCTCTGTTCCGAATGAACTCAGTAACAGAGCCTCCAAAATTCTCCAGGGCACTGAGCTCCAACGATTCACCATGTAATGAAATTTGTCCTAAATTCCTAAATAGTTCACCTCTTATTCTGAGACTAGTTCCCTAGTTTCAAACCTTTTAGCTATTGGAAGCATTCCCTCTGTGAATTCAGCCAGTCAAACTGTGTAAGGAAATTGTTGCCTTTGATAACATTTCCTCTCATTTTTCTAAACTCTTTCAATTGAAGTCACAGTCTGTTCAATCACTCTTCATATGGAAAACTCACTATCCCTGGAAATAGTCCTTTAGTCTTTGCTGTACTCCCTCCATGGGAAAACTAGGTGTAATATTTCAAGTGCAGTTGGTCTACATTTTCTTGAAACCTCTTTTAATTCTCCTTCTAAAACGGAATCCCATCCAGTTTTGTGTCACCAGTTGCTTTGGAAATATTACCTTCTGCTCCCCTCTTTGATTTAGATCCTGAAAAGCTTGAGCCTAAACATTACTGCACTGGTCAGAGCTTGACAACCTGAGAAAGATGCACCTATTCCCACTCTTTGCTTTCTGTACAAATACCAGTTATCAATCCTTTATCTCAACTCTACATTCTCTAAACTTGTTGATCAGCCTCTATTATTGGACCTTACCAAAAGCCTTCTGAAAATCCAAATTCACCACGTCCACTGATTCCTCCCCCCTTACCTATTCCACGAATCACATAATCAAAGAATTTCAATAGATGAACCTAACTCAATCTCCCTGTCTTGCATCCATGCTGACTTTCATATTATTCTTTTCAAGATGTCCTTTTATTACACCCCTCATTATAGATTTCAGCATTTTGCTTGCTGCTGATATTAGGTAAAGAGTTGGCATTTCCCTGTTTTCTTTCTTCCTCCTTTTCAAAAAGGTGGTCTTACTTTCTATGTTTCATTTTCATTTCATTTTAAAATCTTTTTTATTATTATTGAAAATCAACAACAAAAAATACATTAAAATAATCAAGTCAACATATCAATATGTATAATAAAAGTTAAACTATCAACCAAGCTAAGCAGTATATCAATAATAATAAGAAAAAGAAACAAAATGTTAAAGCTATTTTTTTTGGAAAAGAAAGAAGGAAAAAAGATCCCCTACTAACTAAAACAAAAAAAACCCTACTAACAAAAAAAAACGAGGAAAAAAACCCACTTGGAGCACAAACCCAGAGCTATACGCCATACAAGCTTCCATAAAGAAAGACATCAATCCGCCAACCAAATCCATTTACCCAAGAATCAGAAGGGGACCATCTTAATTAACTCAAATCAAATGATAGTAGCGGGCAAAAGAGCCCCACCTTTTCTCGAAGTCAGATCGAGAATCAAAAGTTTGACTTCTGATTTTTTCCAAACTAAGACATAACATCACCTGAGAGAACCATTGTATCAAAGTGGGAGCAGAAGCATCTTTCCATTTTAATAAAATAGCCCTTCTAGCCAATAATGTGACAAATGCAATTATGTGTTGGTCTGATATAGAAATACCATGAATATATTGAGGAATTATACCAAACAAAACTGTCAATTTATTAGGTTGTAAATTAATTTTTAAAGCTTTAGAAATTGTAGTAAAAATATATTTCCAAAACTGTTTCAATACAGAACACGGCCAAAACATATGTGTCAATGTAGCTGTCTCAGTTTTACATCTATCACACTGACTATTAACATTAGGAAATATTTTAGACAGTCTCTTCTTTGTCAAATAGTAACAATGTACAATTTTAAATTGAATTAGAGAGTGACTGGCGCAAATTTCTATGTTTCAATCTACAGGAGAATTCCACTCGCTACAGAATTTTGAAAGATATTAACAGAACTTGACCTTTCCCACCCACCTGGCTTCACCTATTACCTTCCAGCTAGTCTCTTCTCCTTCCCCCCATCTTTTATTCTGGTGTCTTCCCTCTTCCTTCCTAGTTTGAAGAAAGTTCTTGGCCCGAAACGACAGCTGTTTATTCATTTCCATTAATGCTGCCTGATCTGCTGAGTTCCTCTAGCATTTTGTATGTGTTGCTCTGGATTTCCAGCATCTGCATATTTTCTTGTGTTTATGATTTACTATCTTAATTGTCACATCCTCCATGTCCTATACTGGTGCTGATGCAGGAATGCACATATTAAAATGCAATATTCCCTGAAAGGAAATACAAGGAATATACATTATCCTTCTTAATAGCTCCCTTTGCAAACACAGCCGTAAAGCTCGACCTTGAATTACATTTATTTAATCCCCTAAACAAAGTTGAGGACAGGATTGAGTAATAGGTTTGGTATTTGATTAGTTCTCTTCCATGACTGTGTACACATAGCAGTGGCATTAGTTAGTCTAAAGTTTTGTATTGTGCCGTAGTACACGGACTGTACATTTGATGCCTTTCATGTTGAAAAGCCAAATTCTTTCAGTTAAACAACATTGCACTTAATTCCTTCACTGGTAACTCATAAGTGAGACCTCACAAAAGACAGTGACATTTAACTACTGCAGCCATAATAAGAATGAAGGCCATGATATCTGAGCATCTTTCTAAATTCAGGCTGGCTTTTGACCCGATATAATTCTAACCTTCCCATCTATTGAGCTAAATTACATATCTTTGAAGTTTTTATCTGAAACATTTGGACATCTCCAAACTTTTGACAACATCTGGACCATGCAGCTTGAAAATATTTAAATAATTTAAATCTATTTCTTACTCACTCACTTTATTTTTGGTGACTCTGTGGCATAGATTTTTATGAATTTCCCTCTGGGTTGGGAACTTCACATGATAGGGATTTGGATACATAGTAGATCTACTGTATGCATCTTGTATTCTGTATATTTTGTCCAATTCCTTTTCTGATATTTAGTGTTTTCTAAGTGCAGGCTTTTATGCATGTAGTCACCTGTTTTTTACTTGTATCAGTTTTCTTGTGCAACCCTGATGGTTATAGCAGATGCCAATCACACTCAGGATACTTGGGTTTACTGTATATATTCATCCATAAGTGGCTTCACCAAACATTTGCCTGTTAATCCAGGTTTGCACCTAGCTGGCATAAATACATCAGATAATGACCTGCATTACACAATTTAAACTCAACTATTTAAAGATTGTGCAGATGGCATTTGCAAAGGCAAGAGAAAGGAATATTGGCATGGAATATAGACAGACAAAGAACACGCTCTGTATCTACATTGCTGCCTAAGCACTTGCTATTGTTGGCTGCAAGGTCACACAGGAAGGTACCGATGGATGTACCTCCAGCTGGCAGAGGCTGCAGATTACCAGTGAAATAGAGAATGGAAATATGGTTTCAAGCTGCTGGATACAATGCAGGATATGGCTCAGTGGCCCAGATTGTGCATGAGAGCTGAATGCAATGCTAAATTTATTCTGACCTCATTCTTTGATCTACTCCCCCCTGGCCTTCTGCAAATTAGAACACATATGTTTACTCTTTTTTTCAGCTCTGATGAAGGATCTTTGACTACACACATTAATGATTTCGCTTTCCACAGATGCTGTCTGACCAGCTGTGTTTTCAGTAGTTTCTATTTTTATTTCAGGTTTCCAACATCTGCGGTTTTGTGATTTTCATTGTCATCTTGATATGTGTATCAGTCCATCACGATCACTGTGCTCTCACCAATTTTGTTCCACTTGTCACTTCCCACAGCAACTATATCTTGCAGGAACACCTTTCCATTCCCCTTTGTCCTGACACTTCCAAAAGTCTCCTTCTATCCATACATCCCTGATATATCCCTCACAGCCATTATTCTCAAATACTTTCCACCCATCAGGTGAACCCACGGTTTTCTTTCAAGATCTTTCAAGAAGTAGCTATGAAGAAGGACTCACAGAGTCTCACCAAACCTGGAAAGAAGATCATGAAAAAGACTTGGATGGATTATACACCAATGTATGCTTGCTCAGTGGTGGGAGGATTTGGAGAAATGTTTAGTGACTCAATCTTCACCAGTGATTAAGAGCAAGAGACATAGTCAGGGAGGGCAATTTGAGCAGCATTGGTATTCACAGAACCTTTAAGCTCTACTTAAGTGGATAATGTACCTCAGGGGCTGCAGGTCAACAGGGTATTTCTGGAGCAGTACCAAAGAATGTGCAATTTACTGGCAGGCATCCCAGCTGGATTCTGCATATTGCAGAGACACTGGAGGAGTTCATCTTGAGCATGACTGACGCTATGTCACACACTTTTAGAATGATGTCTTCATCCATGAAAAGAGAGACCATCTGTGTGGAGCATCACACATGACAATCAGACGAGTTCAATCCAGACCCCCAACAATAGTCTGCACACTTCAAGTGTCATCTTGAATAAGGTGAGTGATTGCTCAAACTTAGCTGTTCATTGCATCACAGATCTGCATCCAAGTGTTCTCCAGTGCAGTGCTGTAGCAAGAAGCTACAAAATAGTCCAGAATCACAGTTAGAGTATCTTCAGAATGCCCCAAGGCATAGAAAATAACTGAAAACACAAAATACTCTGCAGATGCTGGGGTCAAAGCAACACCCACAACACGCTGGAGGAAATCAGCAGGTCGAGCAGCATCCATGGAAACGATGAGTCGACGTTTCGGGCCAGAACCCTTCGTCAGGACTGAAGAGGGAAGGGGCAGAGGCCCTATAAAGAAGGTGGGGGGAGGGTGGGAAGGAGAAGGCTGGTAGGTTCCAGGTGAAAAACCAGTAAGGGGAAAGATAATGGGGTGGGGGAGGGGAAACAGGGAGGTGATAGGCAGGAAAGGTGAAGAAAGAATAAGGGAAAACACAATGGGTAGTAGAAGGAGGCGGAACCATGAGGGAGGTGATAGGCAGCTGGGGGAGGAGGCAGAGTGAAATAGGGATAGGGGAGGGGAGGGAGAAAATAATTGAGTTTTATTTGCAAGACAGCATTTCTAATATCCTCATGATAAGTCTGAGCTATTGAGCAAAATGAATATTCCAGGTTGTGAAACTTTATTTTCTTTGACACAACATGATTCTGCTGTCTAATGGGGTAACTGTGTTAACATACACAAATGTAGAAGAAACAGCACGTTCTGTGCTTGAAGATATGCCACATTGATGAAAGCAATTCCACTTCCATCTCCTTGCTGTTCATTTTCTTTGAGAATGGTACTATTTCACCCATTCCTGTATATGAAAACGAAGAAGGCCTTCTCACATGCAAAATTAATTGATATCCCCCAGGAGAACCTCAGGGATCTAAGGAGCCTACCTCTATCTCTGCCAAAGCAAAGCAGCTTCCAATATAGGGCAGTGATAGGAAAAGGAAAGCTATAGATTAGTATACAAATCCAAGGAGCTGCAGATGTTAGAAACTGAAACAAAAAGCTGCTAAACTTTCTCAGCAGGTTAGCCAGCAAGCAAGTAGCAGTGGAAATGTCTCAAGACACCGAACAACCAGCAAACCAAGTCTGCTTTCAGATGCAAAGAGATCAGACATGGTGCTTTGGTGCAGGACAGAGCATCAAAGATTTAGCATAGGGTCCCACACCCTTGTCTATTCATAAATTCTCTCTTGGATTGCTCAGCTTGCTAGGCTATTTCAGAGGAAATACTTTACCGTGAATAGGTCTGAGTTGGTAAGGATGATAGATTTACTTCCTGAATGACATTAGTGATCGAGATGAGTTTTTGTGACAATCTTGTAGTTTCATGTTTTACCATCACTGGTAACAATTTTCAATAAAATTTCAGAAATAATCAATCACATTTAATTTACAACCCCACCCTCTGCCACTATCAATCCCATTTGCCCCCCTGGAATTTTAACTCAGGTCTCTCAAGAAACCAGGTCCTTGGATGCTAAGTCTATGCAATAAATAACAATGTTCTTTACTATTTGGCACATTTGCTCACACCATCCCTCTTGGAAAGCCAGTCAGAAATGTAAGTGTCACCTCATTCTGACTGGTTTCATTGACAAAATTAACCAGAGTAATGTAAGTGTGGGTACTCATTCAACCTGCATGTAGTTCCAGGATTATTAATAGTTATACAGAGAGCAAGAAAGTACTGCAAAATGCATTGCACATGTGTGTGTGTGTGTGTGTTCATAATGCCTGTCACTCATCTGTGAACAGCTCAGCGACATCTTGTTACCTGTCTCAAGCCTTTGTGCACTATTCTCTGTGAGATCCTGTAAATACCTTTAGCGGTGACCAGGATGGAGTCAATAACAAAAGAGGTCAGTTTGATAGTCACCATTAAGGCACTCAGGCACTGATACTCTGCAACGTTGAGGAAACTGATCCATGGATCTAATCCAGGCTGGCCTCTAGCAAGCTACACTTATCTGCTGATTCCTTACTGGTGAAGTTGCAACTCTATATTTATCAGCAATTGCTGCCCATGCTGTTATCAGTGGGTATCTTAAACTTTACCTGAGTCCACATGAACCACAGCAAATGGTACACGTGGGTAGCTGGTGGATCAGACCACCAAAGTGCAGATAAAACCAACAAATTTCTGACCTATATAAACTTATCTCTCAGCACAAATATTGCAAACAAATCCTTACACATAGCAGCTGTGAGGAATGAGTGCTCCTTAGCCTAATTCCCTGTAAAATCTTCATCTGCTTCAATTGGCACTGTTGTCAGATTGCTTTCACTGGCAAGCACAATGAAACCTGAGAAATACACGGACCCCAAGTTCAGGTCCAAAATCCATGTCAGTATCTTGTCAACTGGGAAAATAACATAATGAAATTGACAGTTAGCTTATCCCAAAAGGGTTGCATGCGTGAAGCCTAGACTTATTGGAATGAAATACAAAAATCCATATACTAGAGCCAGCATCCAGACATGCTAAAGATTAACCAGGATTTCACCTTCCACCTGCATCCTATCCTACAATCTCCCCATGTTAGAATTCCACATTAAGAATTGGAAAGAGAATTTAAGTTAAAAGAATGAAGGAGAAATAGAGTATGTAACAATTACAACGGGAAACTGGACCAAAGTAAGCATAGACTAACTTCCTGTGGCAAACTTAGCCCATTGCTATAACATAAATAAAGGAACAATATCACAGACATTTATGTATGGTATCTGGAGAAGGGATGCATCTAGGGAACCAAATGCTAACTATCTGGTTGCCTAAAGTTACCTTTCAATTTGAATGTAATTAATGGTCACAGTTGAATCCAGTAGCATATTCAGTGCCCAAATTTGGGAAGACTCAATACATTGCAGTCTGACTTGAAATGAGTGACAGCGGCAAAGCATCTAGCCTGTCTGCCTCGTTCAAAAAAATCCTCCAGACACCATGATATCATATGGACCCTTTCTGAAGCAGACAAAAAAAAAGCTCTTTCTGAGAGCTTGATGCTATGTAGGACCTATCTGAAAGCAGCAGGATTGTCCTTTCACTGAAGAGTGAATAGTAAGATCCAACATGCAGCCCAGGTAGAATAGTTAAAGTCAACTTTCTTAATGGCGTCCTTTCTCCTGGTGACCATTAGATTCCTCAACTCTAGTGCTGATTTAGTGTGCAAGATCAGCATCCTGATTGGAGCAGACTGAGGATACTAAAATATCTCTGTCATTTATGGCATGGCACCTCTTCATCATGGACTCCTGGATGTAGAGATCAGTGACATTGACCCTTCAGGCTCAGCAAAAATTAGTACAGCATGGTGGACCATAAGTGGTGAGTCTGGGAAACAATTTTGTTGGGGAGGGGAGAACTGGACCCAATGTGCTGCGTGATCGTTTTTGGAAAAATTAAGCATAATTCTGTAGTTTTACCTTCCTTTGCTTTCTATGTTTAAATGGATGTTTAGGGGTGCAGATTTGCCCTATACATTAGATCACATGCAAATCAGATAATGGTGAAGATGCAGATGATGGCAAGGTCATGTGATCCCAGCCAGCCAGGCCCTTGTCTATACTGGAGAACTGCAGACCTTGGCATTCAACCCAGGAGTAGTTCAATCTTACTGTCCACTCATCCAGCTGGGATGTTGACCAATAATATAGTCATAAAGTCATAGAGTAATACAGCACAGAAACATGCCCTTTGGCCCAAATGGGCCATGCCGACTACAGCACCTTCCCTCTGATCCAAGTTGACTGCTTTGCCCATAATCCTCCAAGTCCTTCCCCTCCATGTGTCTATCCAAATGCCTCTTATATGTTGTAATTATACCCTCTGTAAAGATGTTACCTTTCAGGACCCTTTTAAATCTTTCCCCTCTTATCTTGTATCTATACCATCTAGTTCTGGACTCCTTAACCCTGGAGAAAAGGCTAAGTCCATGCTCTTTTTCCGTGCCCCTTGTGATTTTATAAACTTCTATGAGATCACCGCCCCTCAGGATTTTATAAACTTCTATGAGATCACCTCTCATTGTCCTGCACTTCAAGGAATAAAGATCCAGTGTGGCCAACATCTCCCTCTAACTCAGGCCATTCAGTCCAGGCAGCATCCTTGTAAACCTCTTCAGCACCCTGTCCATCTTGACAATGTCTTTCTTAAAACATGGTGGCCAAAATAGCACACAATACTCCAAGTGTGCTCTCACCAAAGACTTATATAACTGCAACATAATATCCCTACTCCTAAATTAGGTGCCATAACTGATGAAGGTTAGCATATGTTCTTCGTCATCCTGTCTATTTACGTGGCAGCTTTCAGTGAACTGTGCACTTGTACTCCAAGTTCCCTCTGTTCCACAACACTCACCAGTGCCCTACTATTCACTATATAGGTCTTGCCCTGATTTGAACGTCCAAAATGCATCACCTCTCACCCATTGAAATCCATGTGCCGTTCTTTAGCCTATCTCCATAACTGATCAAAATCTCATTGTAATTCACTGTAACCTGCTTCACTATCAACAAAAGCACCTAATTTAGTATCATCAGCAAACCTGGTAACTGTGCCCTATACATACACATTCAAATCATTTACTGGTCCCAACACTACCCCTGGGGCACCCCATAGATCACAGGCTTCCTGTTGGAGAATCAGCATTCAACAATTACCCTCTGCTTCCTATTGTTGAGTCAATTCCGATTCCACTTTGTTAGCTGCCCTTGAATCCCATACAGCCTAACTTTCTAGACAGGCAAGATCTTGTCAAAGGCCATTAAGACAATCTGACAAACTTGGGGTTGATATTGTCTTATTTGGCAGCTGGCCATGACCTTAGAGGAGGACTTCCTTCAAGGACCATGGGTTTGACTGTCCAGTCTTTGAAGGAACTATGAAAACAACTAACAGGTGTTTTACTTGACTATAAAAAGGCATGTATCTCTTTCAGGCAAACACAGTTTATTCTGGTGGAGGGAGGGAATTAGATTGCCATTTCAAAGTTTATTAATTTATTGACCCAGGTGTACCCTGCTCAAGTTCAGGTGGCTATCAGGTGGATAGAGTTCAAAGTTCAAAGTAAATTTATTATCAAAGTACATATATGTTATGATACACAGTACTGTGCAAAAGTCTTAGGCATCCTAGATTTTTTATTTGGCTTCAGATGGTATGGCCTCCACAGAGACACGATCTCGACATCATCAAAGGTGTCTGGGATTACTTGGAGAGACAGAAGCAAGTGAGGCAGCCAAAGTGTGCATAACTGTGGCAAGTTCTCCAAGATACTTGGAACAACCTACCAGCCAATTTTATTATAAAAATGCACAACATGAATCTAAAAGAATTGATGCAGTTTCAAAGGCAAAGAGTGGGCACACCAAATATTGATTTGATGTAGTTCATTTACTGTTCTTTGTAGTAAATTTTTGACATTTAGAAACTTCATTTCATTATTTTTGACAGCATCTTGGCCTTACAGAATTTTTTTAACATGTGCCTAAGATGTTTCCACAGTACTATACAACCCTGATTGTCTTGCAGGCAATCACAGTAAGGACAAGAAACACAACAGAATTAATGAATGACCACACCCAACGGGACAACAACTGATGTGCAAAAGGAAAACAACAAACTGTACAAACACCTGTAATCCCCAGGTTAAGATTTTTACAGCTCTGCTGTAGGTATTTCATTCTTAGCAGTTTTCTGTAAAAGTAATGTGCCATGCTTGAAAGCATGTTTTAATAAGGACACATGTTGTCAAATTTAGGAATGTGAGTCAGCCAATCGGGATTGTCGGGAAGAGTTTTCTGAAGGACAGTAGTCGGGTCCAGGGGTCTTTTTTGTTAGAAGCTATGGAGCGGACAGGGGGAAGTGGCCGCTAAGGAGGACAGACCAAAAGTCCCAAGAGGGTGCCCGTTTGTTCAAGATGGATTTCAAGTGATGTTCGGTTCGTGATGTGTGCTTTCATGCAGACTGTGGGTCCAGCATGTGGGTTAGACTCCAGTGTGAGCTCCAACGTGTATGTGCACATTTGGGCTGGGTTAACTGAAATGGGCCCTTTTATTTATTCTTTTTCTTTTCCTACTAACTGTTTGATAAAGCTGAAATTGGTCAATATACTTCTTTTATAACTTTGTGTTATACGATGTTATTTCTTGCTGACCAACAGTTGTGTAAAGGCAGTATTTAGGCAGTGTTCGCTAAATCGAGGTTTCTTTAATCGGAACATTACGATATTCCTGTTTGGTTGAATCCAAAATCATACCAATCCTAGACTCCTATTGTTCTTGAAGTGTGGCTTTCTCACTGTTGAGTCCCATAACTGTTAGCAGGGCCAGCAACGAACCAAGTTTCTATAAGAGCTCAGTGAGGGGGCTTCACACATGAAGAAAGAGAAACATTAAATAATAATAATAATAATAATAATAATAATAATGAATAAGTAAGCAATAAATATCAAGAACATGAGATAAAGAGTGCTTGAAAGTGATTCCAGTTCAGTGGGACAGTTCAGTGATGGGGTGAGTGAAGCTGAGTGAAGTTATCCCCTCTGGTTCAAGAGCCTGGTGGTTGAGGGGTAATAGCTGTTCCTGAACCTGGTGGCATGGGCCCTGAGGCTCCTGTATCTTCTTCCTGATGGCAGCACTAAGAAAAGAGCATGGCCTGGATGGTAGGGGTCCTTGATGAAGGATGCTCCTTTCCTGCAACAGCACTCCATGTAGATGCACTCAATGGTGGAGAGGTCTTTACTCGTGATGGACATGGCCATATCCACTACTTTTTGTAGGATTTTCTATACAAGGGCATTGGTGTTTCCATACCAGGCTCTGATGCAACCAGTCAATATACCCTCTACCACACATCTATAGAAGTTTGTCTAAGTTTTAGATGACATGCCGAATATTTGTAAACTCCCAAGGAAGTAGAGGTGCTGCTGTGACTTTCTTCGTAATGGCACTTACATGTTGGACACAGGACAGATCCACTGAAATGATAATACCGAGAAAGTTAAAACTTGCTGACCCTTTCCACCTCTGATCCCCAGATGAGAACTGGCCCATGGACCATTGGTTTCCTCCTTCTGAAGTCAATAATCATCTCGGTTGTGCTGACATTACATGAGAGAATGGGCATTCAGCTGCAAATGAAAACAGAAAGAAATGAGAAATTATAATTTATAGCAGATTGAGAAACCGAGTTTTCATTAGAATAAATGAAACATATTGAGGGATTGCTTTCTTTGGGCAGCAGCTGCTGGTAATGATTATGACATTAAGAATTACATCTTGTCTGAGCCCATCTTTTCTTTTCTTTTCACTGTTCCCCACACAAATTACTTTTACAGTTTTTGCGAGCTTCTTCATCACTACCTTTAGATTTATCCCAATTGTTGTCTTACATCATGAAAATCGAGAGACTTGGTAGTAAACTCAGCGGTACCCCTCTCTAAACAGCCTCTCAAACACCATAGCGCCATTGAACACTACCTCTTTCCTCTGGTCACTTTGTTACTTTTGGACCCTGTTTACCATTTTTACATGGGTTTACTTTTCTAATTAACATGCAGTATTTTATTAATGCCTACAACACCAATAATTTCATCATACAGGATTTTGTTAAAATTCATACTGTTAATTTCAAGTGTATTACTCTCATCCACCCCCCCCCACCTTTGTTGTCTGCTCTAAAAGTAAACTCATTAAGAAATTTCCATTAACAAATTCATTGTCTTTGATTAACCTTTGACTTTCTAAATTAAGATAAATGTCTCTCAAATTTATACCTTTTTAATTTGGCAATTGATACAAAGCCAGCAGCTCTGCAATTAATTTGTATGTCTCCTTTTTAAAACAATGTATTATGTTAAATAGATAGACCCATTTTTGCACTTTCTTCAACAACTATATCAATTAAGTTTTGTGGTTTTTCCTCCGTACTTGCAATTAACACAGTGACATCCGCATATCTGAAATTATTGAAAGGATTT
Source organism: Mobula birostris (assembly GCF_030028105.1). NCBI lineage: Eukaryota > Metazoa > Chordata > Chondrichthyes > Myliobatiformes > Myliobatidae > Mobula > Mobula birostris. Next base: position 32,994,824 of record NC_092388.1, read on the forward strand.
AATTAAGGATGAAGAACTACAAAACTTAATTGATATAGTTGTTGAAGAAAGTGCAAAAATGGGCCTATCTATCAATTGCAAAAAGACAGAATGTATGGTGATATCCAAAAAGAAGGAGAGTCCTATCTACAGGCTGAGAAGAAATGGGGAAGGCATAAAACAAGTACAGAACCTTTGCTACTTAGGAAGCTGGGTGACATCGGATGGCGGGTGCGACGTGGACATCAAAAGAAGAATAGGGATGGCAAAAGATACCTTTATGAGAATGAAGAGTATATTGACCAATACTAAACTAGACATGACAACCCGCCTCAGAGCACTGAAATGTTACTTTTCTCCAGTTATGTTATATGGCTCAGAATGTTGGACAATATCTAGTAACATGAGGAAACGAATTGAAGCAGCCGAGATGTGGTTTTTGAGGAGAATGCAAAGAATATCATGGACGAAACGAATATCTAACGAGGATGTCATGAACAGAGCAAACACAAAAAGAGAAATAATGTATGAGATCATGAAAAGGCAACGTAACTTCATTGGACATGTGATTAGGAAAGAGGAGTTAGAATGCACGGTAATTATGGGAAAGACTGAAGGGAGGAAGACAAAGACAAATGAAGATGGAGACAGCAGCCAGAGAACTGGAAATGAATACCAATGAATTGATCCACTTGACACGAAACAGGAGTGTGTGGGCCATAGCAGTCAAAGCTCAAACTGGGCATGGTACCTGATGATGATGATGATGATTATGTTAATAGACAATATAATAAGGAATGTTATTACCATTCTCACCTTTCTTTAATTGTGATTCAGTAACAGTTTTAATTTCATACATCCCCTAACCAGCCTGTGCGTTCATTTCATCATCTTTAAATGGATCTGGGGTTGAGAGGATGAACGGCTTTAAGTTCCTCAGCATAAACATTACTGAGGATCTCACGTGGTCTGTGCATACCGGCTGTGTGGTGAAAAAGGCACAACAGTGCCTCCTTCACAGACGGTTGAAGAAATTTGGTATGGCCCTCCAAACTCTAAGAATTTTCTACAGTGGCACAATTGAGAACATCCTGACTGGCTGCATCATTGCCTGGTATGGGAACTGAACTTCCCTCAATCTCAAGTCTCTGCAGAGAGAGGTATGAACAGCCCAGCGCATCTGTAGATGTGAACTTTCCACTATTCAAGACATCTACAAAGACAGGTGTGTAAAAAGGGCCCAAAGGATCATTGGAGACCCAAGTCACCCCAACCGCAAGCTGTTCCAGCTGCTACCATCTGGAAAACGGTACCGCAGCGTAAAAGCCAGGACCAACAGGCTCCGAGACAGCTTCTTCCACCAGACATCAGTCTGCTTAATTCATGCTGACGCAACTGTATTTCTATGTTATATTGAATATCCTGTTGCACATAATATTTATTATAAATTATTATAATTGCACATTGCACATTTGAACAGAGATGTAACAAAGATTTTTACTCCTCATGTATTTGAAGGATGTAAGTAATAAAGTCAATTCAATTCAATTTGATTAAGCATTGAACGCTTTACAATGGAGTATATACTCAGTATGTCTGCAAGAAAACAAATCTCAGGGTTGTACTTTCATAATGAATTTACTTTGAACTTTGATATACAAACTAGGTCTGCCAGACTCCTCTGTTAAATAATTTCTATTCTTTGATTCTTTGGCCATCCAAAATATTATATTAATTTGCTACCTTACATTGACAACCTTTCTTTTTAATCTTGGCAGGTTCCCTTTTACCTTTCAAGCTACTTTAAATTCTTCTCAAATGAACCATCAGAATGACCCACAAGGGTATTGTTCACAACGATGTTAATGACTGAATAGATATAGTAAATGCTCCACTTCCATTATTGGACCGCCATTTCAACAAGGCAAAAGAACATTGAGATTATTGATCTCCCTAATGACAGAACTTAGCTGGTGAATTGAACAGTGAAGGCTAGAAATGCTCCAGGTGAGAGATATAGCTATGGTGAGTACACTTTAGTCAGATTGCTCTCAGGAGTCCTGAAGAAGATGAGTGGAAGTATCAGACTCTGTGTTCCAACTGGACAATGTTCTTCTCTTGATATCAATACCAATGGTTCCATGTAATATGTTGATATGAATGAGAATGGCTGTGGTAATGTTGGTCCATATGATCACAAGACAGAATCAGAATTGGGCCATTTGGCCCATTGAGTCTGCTCCGTCATTCCATCGTGGCTGATTTCTTATCCTTCTCAACCCCATTCTTCTGCCTTCTCTCCATAACATTTAATGACCTTACTAATCAAGAACCTATCAATCTCTGCTTTAAATATACACAACAACTTGGCATCTACAGCTGTCTGTGGCAAATAATTCCACAGATCCACCAACCTCAGGCTAAAAAAATTCCTCCTCGTCTCTGTTCTAAAGGGACATCCTTGTATACTGAGGCTGTGCCCTATGGTTCCAGACTCCCCCACTATAGGAAACATCCTTTCCCCTTTCCATGTCCACATTATCTAGCCTTTTCAATATTCGATAGGTTTCAATGAGATCGCCACTCATTCTTCTAAACTCCAATGAATACAGGCCGAGAGCCATCAAACGGTCTTCATTCAAAAGATCATTCTCCTGAACCTCCACTAAACCCCTCCAATGTCAGCATATCCTTTCTTAGTTAAAGGGCCCACGAGTGCTCACACTACTGCAACTGCGGTCAAACAGATGTGTTATAAAGCCTTGGCATTATAGATATTTCAGCATTTCAGCAGCAGCCTAAAGAAAATCATTCCAAAGACCAGCATTTTCAGAATTAATGATGAAAAGGTGAGAGAGAAAGCCAGGGAAATGCATTAAATTAATCTATGTGATATAAAGGAAGGGCAAGGAATAAAAACTAAATGAGATACCTTGGATATCTGTGGTGTGGAAGGTCAGAAATAGCAACGGCTTTCTAGTTTGATTATCTAAGCCCTCTAATAAATCATTTGGTCTGCTGAAAAGTAATGTAATGTTGAACTGCAAAATTAAAATGCAAACTTCCTTTGCAAAAACCAGTGTAAGGTATAACTGAGAATATATTACAGTGAATGAAAAGAGTCTTTGCATATTTGTGAAGACAATCATGTTTATATCACTGCGGAGATATACAAAGATCTGCTAGGCAAGAAGAGATGAAAAAGTAAGTTATAAAAATCCTTTAGATTTTGGACTTGCATGAAGAACTCAGAAAATTTGGTTGCAGTTCAAAAATGCTCAGATTGCCAATAAACTTGTTTGTACAAGGTTTTGAATTGTATTTGTTGTTCAAGATAATAAATTCCGGGAGAAACAAATTTTAAAACTATAAATACAGCAATGTTTGTAATAATAACCACTGTATCTGTTTATGTTGTGGATTAAAATTCATGGCTCAAAAGGGCAACCAATTATATGTAACGCGTGATGTCTTAACTTTTGCATACCTAGCATTACCTCAAGAATTGCTAGTTCAGAACAACTAAGCTCCAATAAATCTCAAGCTCGTTATTCTCAAATGGATCTCCATTTAGGAAGTGCTCACATATAATTTTGCCATGTAAGCATTGTTATCCCTAGGAACAGAGTTCATGCTTTTAGTTCAGGTGCTAGAAACACCAAACAGTGCTCTAAGCTACATCCAGTAGATCAATGTGATAAAAGAAATTACAGGATTCCTTTTTATCACCGTATTACAAAGGAAAACAATACTTCACATTGAAAACTGAGACAGATTTAAGTTTACAACAGAAATACAGAAGAATACTCACACTATCTGTGATTTTTAAAATTTATTTCTCAAATATGACATCATTGACAAGGCCGGTATTTATATCCCTTCTTTAATTGGCTTAGGATGATGGTGATGGTGAGACATCTCTTAAACTGCTGTAGTCCTGCTGAAAGTCGTCCTATTGTAATGTCGGGCAATGAGATCTTGGACTTAGGGTGGAAGACACTCATTGGCCTCCCCAAAACTTGGTGATCTTTCAACACAGTTCATGCTGCTGAGTACGTGCTGACTGATACACTAAAGGACCACAGTCTATGCTCCTTCCACTACTGCACGTAGAGCTGAGTCATGTGGGGAAGCCCCTCAAACATTGAAAATAGTGTATTGCCTTAGGGGAACATATGAGTGGCAATGGTGCTATGGTTTTAGAAAAGTAAGATTACATTACTGAATGCATTGACCAGGAATGTAAAAAGCTTTGCATTTTTTATTCTTTTATACCATATGTATTTTAAATAATGAATTAATTTTATTTTTGTAATTCGAAAAAAGTCATGGGAAGTCCCCATGCATCTACTACCTTTTCCCTTCTTGCTGGGCTGACTTTGTAGGTTGTGAAGTTGATGTTGGAGCAGCCTAGATGAACACTGTACATTATACAGATTGTAGCCATTAGGTTCAAGAGGTGGAGGGAAGGACACTTACTGAAACAGATGGGGTGCAAAATAAGGGAGCTGTTTAGTCCTGGATGACATTGAGTTAATTGAATATTGATTGCACTGTTATTATCTAAGGCAAGTAAAGAGTATTCTGCATGCTCCTAATATGTCTTGTAGATGGTGGAAAGGCCTTGAGATGTTTGGAAGTGTGACTTTGCCCACAGGATACCCAATCATACTGGTAACTATCGTATTTATATGGCAAATCCAGTTGAATTTCTCACATTGGTGACCTACAGTATCCACTTCAGGGCTGCTGTCTAGTTAATTGGTCTTTGGTGTATCATCCATTTCTTGATATCATGTGGAATTAAAGGAATTGGTTAGAGGCAGCATTTTGTGATGGTGGGAGTATCATGAGGAAGCCAAAATGGATTATCCTCTCACCTCTTTTGTTTTAACATGATTGCAAATGTTTCAGCCTTGTCCGTAGCACCTACATGCTAGGCTTGCCACTGAAGATGGGATATTTTTGGAGTCTCCTTCTCCCATCTGCTGTTTCATTGTTCACTGGCCTTCATAAGTAAGCACGACAGGGTTCCACAGCTTTGATCGGACTGTTGAGTACTATTTAACTCACATATTGCCCTGTAGATCAGCCTTGCTAGCTTATGACCTCATCGTTAGGTATTCTTGGAGTAGCTTCCAAGCAGGCCCTTTGAAATATGACTTACGGCTGTGCGGGTAGGCACAACTCAAGCACCATCTCTAAATTCAGTAGTGACACCCTGTTGTTGGCGGAATCTCAGATAGTGACGAGGAGCTCCACAGGAGTGAGATAGATCAGCTGGTCGAGTGGCGTTGTAGCAACAATCTTGCACTCAGTAACACCGAAGGGATGATTGTGGACCAGGAAGGGGAGGTTGGGAGACCACACACCAATTCTCACTGGGGGGGGGGGGGGGGCGCTGCGGTGGGCAGAGTGAGCCGCTTCAGGCTCCCGGGCATCAACATCTCAGAGGGTCTATCTTGGACCCAACACATTAACACAAACATGAAAAAGAACACGCCAGCAGCTATACTTCATTCGAAGTTTGAGGAATTTAGTATGTCAGCAAAAAGTCTTGCAAGTTTCTACAGATGAACTTGAGAGAGTATTCTTACTGGTTGCATCACCACCTGGTACAGACGCTCCACAAGAGGCTACAGATGGTTGTAGCCTCAACCAGCTACATCATGTACACAACCCTACCCACCATTCAGCACATATCAAGGGGCAGTGCCCCAAGAAGCTGTCATCCATCACTAAGGACACTCAGTTTCAGAGACATGCCCTCTTCACGTTACGGCCATAAAGGAGGAAGTACAGGAGCCTGAAGACCTACACTCAATGCTTTAGGAACAGCTGCTTCCCTTCCGCTATCTGTCAGCTGGTGTGGAGAGCGAGTTTGTAAATCTGGCGGGAGTAAAGGTCATTGGGAACGACGAGGGTGGAGTGTTGTCGGAAGGGTGTGGTACAGGTGGCAGAGAAGGAGTGCCAGGGCAGGAGGTGGTGCAGATGCAGACACGTCCAACCCCGAGATGCCAAGCAAGGTCATTTGTTTCCAAACAATTGGTTTGTTGATCATTACGTAATGTCTCTGTGGTGCTTCCTGCTTCCTCCCCTCTTCCTTCCCCCTTTCACAACCATGATTCCCCTCCCCCCACCCCCAGCCCACAACAGAGACCCATATCAGAATCAGTTTTAGCGTCACTCACATATGTCCTGAAATTTGTTTTTAATTTATATATGTGTGCGCACAGCACTGTAGATAGTTTTGTAACTTGTAGTGATTTTTATGTCTTGCACTGTGCGGCTGTTGAAAAAATATTTCAGGGCATACGCCAATGATAATAAATCATATTCTGGTTCTGACTTTTGTGAAGTGGTAATTATAAACTGAGTGTTGAGCTGGGCCATGAGTTTACACATTGTAGAGATGTACGCTCTTGCTGTCATTGATGTTTCACAGGGCCGCTTGAATTCTCAGTGTTCAGTTACCAGTTTTGTTCTGAGTCTCTCCCATTTAGCATATTTCTAGAGCCAGGCAACATAACGAAGGCTGTTTTCTGTATGAATATGGGATTTTGCCTACGTGGACAGCTGGTTACAGTTGCTCCGTAATTTCTTACTTTTAAACTTTTTAACTTAGTTATTTGTTGTATTTTTTTTTTCACGGTAACACGTTGAAGCTGCACCCTCTCTAACATGCTGGCGGAGAGAGTTCTAATTGTTTTATTTAGCGCTGGAATTAGTTACATTCAGACACGTCTCGTTAGCGTGGCAGCAGGATGGCTGCATTGTTTATTCCAGGGACCAGCTGATTGTGCTTGTGCCCGCTAGTTTAGCAAATAGAGCAGCGGACATCCCGGCTGAAACCTGGAGGAAAACACACAGAGGATGCAGAGGGGGATCAAAAAGGTGAGGGAAGAGGACCGGGTCGAAATAACAGAGGCTTATGGAGAAGAGAAGTTATAAGCCGTATCTCCCCTCTCTCATCATGGGAAATGTGAGATTGCTGGGGAATAAAATCGACGAACTGACTGCGCTTGTCAGGAGTCAGAGAACATTTCGGGAGAGCAGTGTCATGTGCTTCACTGAGACATGGCTGCACGAGGACATACCCGATCAAAGCGTTTCCATAGAGGGCTTCCAGACCGTTCAAGCTGACCGGAATTGCACTGAGACCGGTAAGCGCAAAGGAGGGGGGCTGGCAGTTCTGGTAAATAACAGATGGTGCAATCCTGGGCATATTACAATCAAGGAACGTGTCTGTAGCCTGGATATTGAACTTTTTGCTGTTGGACTCCGGCCATATTATTTGCCAAGGGAAATCTCGCATGCAATTGTGGTTGTTGTGTACACCCCTCCCTCTGCCAACCCGACGTCAGTGTGTAACATCATTTACACCGTCATAGCCAGATTACAAACCCAGCACCCGAGTGCCCTCATTACCATCTCGGGTGACTTCAACCAGGTTACCATGGCTAGAACACTGCCCAACTTCACGCAGTATGTGAGCTGTACAACCAGAGGGGAGGGGACTCTGGATTTGATGTACGCTAACATTAGGGATGCATACAGCTCCTCTCCCCTCCCCCCACTGCGAAAGTCAGATCACAACCTGGTGCATCTAAAGCCCTGCTACATGCCTCTGGTGAAGAGTAAACCTGCAACCTCGAGGTCAGTGAGGAAATGGTCGGAGGAGGCTTATGAGGCGCTCCAGGGTTGTTTTGAGGTGACAGACTGGCAGGCACTGTCCTTCGTTGTTCAAATAACAAGCCATGGGTGACAAAGGACATTAAGGACATCTTGAACGCTAAAAAGAGGGTGTTTAGAGATGGAAATAAGGAGGAACTGAGGGCAATACAGAGGGACCTGAAAGCCAGGATCAGGGAGGCTAAAGACAGGTACAGGAGGAAGCTTGAGTGGAAACTCCAGCAGAACAACATGAGAGAGGTGTGGAGGGGGATGAGAACCATCAGTGGGTTTCGGCAAACTAGCAACAGAGGAGCTGAAGGCAGTGTGGACAGGGCCAACGAACTTAACCTGTTCTTTAACAGATTTGACATTGTGACCCTTGCCCATCCCCCACATTAGCCACCTGTTGTCGGCCCCCAACCAACACATATTCCACTCTCCCCTCCTACCCCTCCTCACAGTCCCCCACCCTGCTCTCATGACTATACCGCTCCCCCACACGAAACTCCCACGGTGGGCTTCTCGGCTGAACAGGTGAGAAGACAGCTGAAACGTCTCAACCCAAGCAAGGCTGCAGGACTAGATGGTGTCAGTACCAGGGTGCTCAAAGCCTGAGCCCCTCAGCTATGTGGAGTACTTCGCCATGTATTCAACATGAGCCTGAGGTTCCGGAGGGTTCCTGTACTGCCTCGTCCCTGTGCCAAAGATGCCGCGCCCCAGCGGCCTCAATGACTGCAGACCGGCGGCATTGACCTCCCACAACATGAAGACCCTGCAGAGACTTGTTCTGGAGCTGCTCCGGCCTATGGTCAGGCCACACATAGACCCCCTCCAGTCTGTCTACAGCCCCGACTAGGAGTTGAGGATGCCATCGTCTACCTGCTGAACCGTGCCTACGCCCACCTAGACAAGCCAGCGAGCACTGTGAGGATCATGTTTTTTGCCTTCTCCAGTGCGTTCAACACCATCCGCCCTGCTCTGCTGGGGGAGAAGCTGACAGCGATGCAGGTGGATGCTTCCATAGTATCATGGATTCTTGATTACCTGACTGGCAGACCACAGTACGTGTGCTTGCAACACTGTGTGTCCGACAGAGTGATCAGCAGCACTGGGGCTCCACAGGGGACTGTCTTGTCTCCCTTTCTCTTCACCATTTACACCTTGGACTTAAACTACTGCACAGAGTCTTGTCATCTTCAGAAGTTTTCGGATGACTCTGCCATAGTTGGATGCATCAGCAAGGGAGATGAGGTTGAGTACAGGGCTACGGTAGGAAACTTTGTCACATGGTGTGAGCAGAATTATCTGCAGCTTAATGTGAAAAAGACTAAGGAGCTGGTGGTAGACCTGAGGAGAGCTAAGGTACCGGTCACCCCTGTTTCCATCCAGGGGGTCAGTGTGGACATGGTGGAGGATTACAAACACCTGGGGATACGAATTGACAATAAACTGGACTGGTCTAAGAACACTGATGCTGTCTACAAGAAGGGTCAAAGCCGTCCCTATTTCCTGAGGAGACTGAGGTCCTTTAACATCTGCCGGACGGTGCTGAGGATGTTCTACGAGTCTGTGGTGGCCAGTGCTAACATGTTTGCTGTTGTGTGCTGGGGCAGCAGGCTGAGGGTAGCAGACACCAACAGAATCAACAAACTCATTCGTAAGGACAGTGATGTTGTAGGGATGGAACTGGACTCTCTGACGATGGTGTCTGAAAAGACAATAGTCCAATTGTCTTTAACCCAATAGTTAAACATACTTTACGTATATGGTTTCAATTCCGAAGATTTTTTGGGTTTAATCAATTCATTCTAGCAAGTCCCATTATATCAAATTTTCTTTTTCAACCTTCCATGATGGATCAAGCTTACTTTGATTGGAAAACCAAAGGTATAATATCTTTTCGTGATTTATTCTTGGGTAACTGTTTTATGTCTTTTGATCAACTCTCTAATAAATATAACTTACCCAGATCTCACTTTTTTAGATATTTACAGATTAGAAACTTTTTAATTACTGTCTCTCCTAATTTTCCACACCCATATCCAATGGACACTTTGGAAAAAATCTTAGACTTAATTCTTTCTCAGAAAGGTGTAATAGCAATTGTATATAATATAATTATGAATTTATGTCCTGATGCCTCTAATAAAATTAAAGCTGACTGGGAAAGAGAACTTGAGATTAATATACCGACTGAAAAATGGGAAAAAATTCTTCAGTTGGTGAATTCATCCTCTGTATGTGCTAAGCATAGGTTGATACAGTTTAAGGTAGTTCACAGGGCTCATATGTCCAAAGATAAACTATCTCGTTATTACCCTTATATTAATCCAATATGTGACAGATGCCAGTCTGAGATTGCTTCTTTAACTCATATGTTTTGGTCATGTCCCTTGTTGGAGAAATATTGGAAAGATATTTTTGATATTATTTCAACGGTCCTAAATCTAGACTTACAACCTCATCCAATTACTGCTATCTTTGGATTACCAATGATAGACTCAAATAATTTAACCTCTTCATCACGAAGGATGATTGCATTTCTTACTTTAATAGCTAGAAGGTCCATCTTGTTGAATTGGAAAGAGATCAACCCTCCTACAGTATTTCATTGGTTTTCACAAACTATGCTGTGTCTGAATTTGGAGAAAATTAGAAGTGCAGTTTATGACCCTTCTATTAAGTTTGAAAAAATTTGGAGGCCATTTATTCAGCATTTTCATTTGATGTAATTTGATCATTCCCAAACTGGTTTTATTTCTCTGTACTGTTGTTGGTGGGGAGTGGAGGCGTTGACGCTGAGGTTTTCTTCTTTTCCATTTTTAAGTTGTTAGTTTTGCCCAAGTCTTTTAGTTTAGTTTAGTTTTTTTTTCTTTTGGGATGGGTTTTTTTTCTTTTTTTTGTCTTTTTCCTTTTTTTTTGCTTTATATTATCCGTGATCAGTTCTACATGTATGGGAGTTTTGGTAATTTCCACTATTCGGTTTTACAATTACTCTTTTTTTAAATGTAACAATACATCTCATATTATCTGTATTATTGCTATGTTTTGTTTCTATATTTTGAAATTAATAAAAAGATTGAAAAAGAAAGAAAAGAGGATGCTGTCCAAGTTGCATGCCATCTTGGACAATGTCTCCCATCTACTACATAATGTACTGGGTGGGCACAGGAGTATATTCAGCCAGAGACTCATTCCTCCGAGATGCAGCACAGAGCATCATAGGAAGTTATTCCTGTCTGTGCCCATCAAACTTTACAACTCCTCCCTTGGAGGGTCAGACACCCTGAGCCGATAGGCTGGTCCTGGACTTATTTCATAATTTACTGGCAAAATTTACATATTACTATTTAAATATTTATGGTTCTATTACTATTTATTATTTATGGTGCAACTGTAACGAAAACCAATTTCCCCCGGGATCAATAAAGTATGACTATGACTATGAGTATGACTTACTGGTCCCACTATGGATGAAGGCACCTGCTCCAGATAGATTGGTGAGACTGAATATTGTATGTTATTTCTCATATTGGTCTTTATTTCTCAAAAGAATATACATTTTTCTTATGAATAATTAAATATTTTCATAAATATCTGTCATTCTTTACCTTTAAACTAATTTCCTCATGTTACTTTAGCAGGTTTTGCCTTCATACCTTTGTACTTGGTTTATAGTTGGAAGGTGTTCATCCTTTCAAAACAAAAGCTTATTGGCTTTGCACAGCTTGCAGATTATATCTATTTTTTAATGGTTAGTGATTCCCCAAGCATAATGGGTTAAGGAATGTAAAACTTTTTGTCTGCTAGTAACCACAACAGTAGCAGTTTCTATGCTATCATGTTCTATTCTACACTGTAGCCCAGCCCATGAGATTAATTCCTGCTTAATAGATTATATTTATTTGCACAGGAATGCTGGTAATGATGGCTTATGCCAGTGGCTCCGACATGACTATGTGATTCATTTAAACTCTTTACAGAGAAAATCGTTTGTCCCTGTGATGGATAGTACTGCACCTATTAGTGCTGTCTCACAGTTCCAATGATCCATCGATCCTGACCGTATGTGCTATTAGCGTGGAGCTTCCACATTCCCCCTGTGTAGGTTTCTCCCAGGCATTCTCCCGGGATATGGAACAAGCTGCCCGAGGAAGCTGTAGATTACAATGTTTAAAAGACATTTGGACAAGTACGTGGATAGAAAGGGCCAAGATGGAACTGGTCAATCTCAGGCAAGTGGACATCTTGGACAGCATGGATCTGATGGGCCGAAGGCCTGTTTCCGGGCTGTATAACTCTATGATTCTATTCTGATTTCCTGCCACATCCCACAGCAGGCTGGTAGATTAACGGGTTACTGTAATTGCTCTCCACTGTGGATCCGTGGTAGAAGAATCAAGGAGAAGTAGGTGGGGATGTGTGAGAGACAAAGAAGGCAGAGAGCTAAGAAAAAGACTAAAGTACTGGGATTGCTGGGATTGCATTGTGAGCTGGCACAGACTCAAAACAGGCCAAAAGGTTTCCTATGTAGTAAGGAAATGTGGAAAAGGGACTGTATGCTATCCCAGATTCAATGCGGTATTGTTGGTTCTTCTGCTCTCTGTAATGGATCGTCACACACGTGAATTTAGGGACGGTTGAAGCCTGCTGGCCCTGTCATCAATGCCCATGTTCCATGTCTGAATAAAATCATTCCATTGCTGCCTAATTCCAGACATCGCTTTGAAGAGCAGCGCAGCAGGAGTGGCAGGTAATTTCACTTATTATTGCTGAAAATAACTAATTATTATTGAAAATACATAGCAGATGCTGTGAGTTTGAATTAAAAACAGAAAATGCTAGAAACTTTCCGCAGGACAGACAGCAAATGTGAAAGGAAAAGCAGAATTAATGTTTGATCTTCCATCAGAACTGAGAGAGAGAGAGAGAGAGAGAGAGAGAGAGAGAGAATGAATAAATAAAGGGAAATGTCAAAGTGTGAAAATCAGATCAGAACTATTGGTTTTATTTATGACCCATGTCCAGATTCCCTCCGAATTAGTTTCACCAGCCACTCTAACCTGTTTTTCACAGCTCTAACATCACTCTTTTCTCTTTAACTGCCCTCATTAATCAATTAACCAGAGGGCTTCATAAAGACTGGCATGATTAGGCACATCCTTTTAGAGATGCATGCTTTGTCCTGTTCACCCCTCCTGAATTACCTCTACGCCTTAAAATTAATTTAATTTATCATTTTCCTCTGAACTGTCTGGAATGTGAAATTTTACTTCAATTTTGCTACCTATAGATTCTGCACCACCTACCGAGTGTCTCCAGCATTTTCTGAATTTAATATTTAATTTGTTAGCTGACCTTGAAGAGGAAAGAGATGTGCATTTAACTCGTGCCTTGTATAACTTCAGAATGTCTTCTATCTCCATCTGGTATGGGAGCAGCAGAACATTAGACCAGAAGTTCCCACAAAGGACTAGAATGTCTGAGAAGATCATAAGGGTCTCTCTCCCATCTATCAGGGACATTTATCAGGGCCTTTGGTATTACCAAGGATCCCACCCATCCATCTGGCTTCCTCTTTGACTTTCCACCATCAGGCAGGAGACTCCAATTCATAAAGACAAGAATGGTCAGGATGGGTAAACAGCTTCTTCCCTCAGGCCATTAGGCTTTTGAACTCCCTGCCGCATCACAATCAAAGTGTCACTGGTTAATTTGTTCTGTACTTTACAATATTTGTCTTGTTTGAAGGTATACATGTATATAGTTAAATGTCAATAAACTTGACTTGACTTGCATGTCATCATCAGCAGTAAATTCACTTGCAATGCAGCAGAGCACTCGCATATAACTTTTTCCCCAGTTTTGGCCAGCTGGCATAAATTAAAGACTTAAGAAAATAGATTTTTAAATTAGCAGTTTCTCTTCAGTTCACCAGTAGTGTCTTTCTCACCTGACTTGCATTCCATCCATATTCCATGGACAATACTGAGTGAAAAGTACTTCTGCAAGTACTGTGCTCTGCTGGAGCCAAATTCAGCAGGAACTGAAAATACAGTAACAATTAAATTTCTCATTGACAATTAGAATCGGATGTTTTTCTTGCATTCTACTTTTGTCATCATATTAATTAACTTTTAATCACCCTAAAGGGAATCATCCTCACTGCTCTGCAAAGCATTGGTGAACCTAAAAGCTGCTGTTTTTAGTGAGTTAGAATATACCCACAGCTGACAAAACACATTAATTCCAGCATTAAACTATTCAAACACTAATGCCAGGAGAAAACCTTGGCCTTGTCTGCAGACAAAAAATAGCTACATTAATGTTTATTTAAAGTGAAACATGAACTCCCTAGCACAATTCAGATGAGAGTGTCTGCCCATGAACAATTATTTTGGAAACTAGTAATGAACATATTAATTGGTAGGTGTTCATACTTTGAGGTAGTTATATGTGGCAGAAACTTGCCACATCTGTGAAACAGGCATAAGGGTTTTTGATGTCCTGGGAGCTAGTTGAAAAGTCAGTTTTTGTAGGACATTTATAACTGCTGAAATTTGTTTTCATTGTTATAAGTAATATGTTATTAAGCTGGAAAGAGTGTAAACAGGATTTACAAGAACATGGCCAGGACCCAAAGACCTGAATTACAAGAAGAGGCTGGGCAGGCCAGGACTTTATTCCTTGGAGCATAAGAAACAGATGGATAATCATATGCAGATGTATAAAATCATGAGGAACATAGATAAGCTTTCCTTCCAGGGTAGGGAAATCTGAAATGAGAGGGCAGAGTTTAAGGAGAGGGGAAAGATATAAAAGCGATGTTAGGAGCAACTTCTTGATGCAGAGGGTGAAGGGTATATGGAACGAGCTGTCAGAGAAAATGGTTGAGGAACGCACAACAACAGTGTTTAAAAGACATGGAGAAGTGCATGGAGACGAAAGACTTAAATGGATATGAGTCAAACCCGGGCAAAGGGAATTAATTTAGATGTGCATGGACCAGTCAGGTTGAAGGGGTAGTTTCTGTGCTGTATTACACGACGGCTCCATCAACTTTAAAATTCTTTTTTAAAAGGATTAGTTTAAAATTTACATAGATATTTTGTTTACATTCAAATCAAATAAACTGTTTTCATTTATATATTGCTTTTCATGTCCTTAAAATGGTTCATCAGTTTTACAGTTTCTAGACTAATGTTGTAGTGCAGGTGAGAGAGTTGCCAGCTGAGCAAAATTTAGGTAAGCCCTGATCTTCCAAAGAAAGTTTATGGGAAATAATGAACCAGATTTTAAAAAAAGTATTTAAAAGGATCAGTACATTAATGAACATATACGAAGGAACAATTGAAGTGTTAGCATATTTTAAAAATATTTGAAATTACTTTTACAGTTGAATGGAAATAATATCATAAAAAAATTCATTTCCAAATACTAAGAATGAATAAATAGCTTGTGTTTCAGGAATTTTATCTTATTGCAAATAAAGAACCTATAGATAAATAACTTCCAATTGTGAAAAGCTGTGGACATTTTGAAATTATTTGTTGCTTTCCTAATGCAATCAACCGGTCTCCAAAGTTTGGGTAGCAACATACCCTGGGGATAATTGCTTAAAATTGTTGGAAAATGCAAACTAGTGGAACATGATTTGAGAGTGTTGCATTTAATTGTCATTGGCTTATTTTGCATTTATGTCAGTTCATGCCTGCTAATAAAAAATAGATGTGTTTAAATAATGGTAAACGACTTTCGTTTCAGACTAATGAAAGATCATCAGGCTAAAAAGTTAACCCTGTTTGCCTTTCATCAGCATGAGATATTATTTCCATCATTTTCTGGTTGCATTCCAGCTTTTCAAAATCTGTAGTATTTTACTTTGTCTAAATTAACTTTGGGATTCAGATTATGAGTTTCATTTATGTAAAACATGTAGAGCATAGAAAGAATGCACAAGAACAGGTCATTCAGCCCTCCATGCCTGTACTGACCATGATGACTATTTAACAATCTCATCTACCTGAACATAGTTCCTATCCCTCTGTCCCTTGTCTATTCATGTGTTTGTCTAAATACCTCACAAACGTTGCTTTCATGTCTGCTTCTACTGCCTCCTCAACCTCACATACTGCACATTCCAGGCATTTTAGCTCTCTCTTGTACAAAGAAACTTACCGTGCACATCCCGTTTAGACTTTACCCCATCTCAATTTAAACCGATCTCCTCTAATATTTGACATTTCCACACAGGGGGAAAGGCTCTGACTATCTGGCCTCTATTCCTTGCCTAGCTTTATATATTTCTGTCAGTTTGCTGCTCACCCCAAGTGCACAGTCGAAGTTCATCAAGTTCAAGTTCAAATTTATTGTCATCTGACTGTACATATGTACAAGCAGACAAAAGAACTTTCATCCGGACCACAGTGTACCACAATACATATATCACATACAACACAAAAACTAAAAGTTACCCGAAATATGTTAATTATATATAATTCAAAATACACATTGCTCGCTGCCTTAGTGATGAGACCTCAATTGTGGCAGGGAATTCATTAGTCTCACAGCCTGGGAGGAGAACTGTTACCCAGTTTGCCAGTTCTTGTCTGGATGCTCCTGCACCTTCTTCCTAATGGTAGTGGGTCAAAGAGATTGTGGGATGGATGTTAAGGATCCTCAACAATGTTGTGAGCCTTCCATATACAACATTCCCAGTAAATGTCACAAATAAAGGGGAGGGAGACCCTAGTGATCCTCTCGGCAATTTTTACTATGGACTGTAGGATCTTTTGGTCAAACAACTTGGAGCTTCCATATTACGCAATGATGTAGCCAGACAGGACACTCGGTGTTGCTCCTGTAGAAAGTTCCTAGAATAGCGGGAGAGAGCCTTGCACTCCTCAGTCTTCTCAGAAAGTGAAGATGCTGTTGTGCCTTTTAACTAATAAGGAGGTGTTGTGGGTTCAGGTTAGATTATCTGTTATGTGCACACCAAGAAACTTTGTGTTCTTTAAACTCTCGACGGCAGAAACATTGATGTGCAATGGAGAGTGATCGACCAGCACCTTCCTGAAGTCCGCAATCATCTCTTTGGTCTTGTCCACTTTGAGACTCAGGTTGTTCTTCTCACATCACTTGATAAGCCTCTCTACCTCCTCTCTGTATGCAAACTCATCATTGTTGCCAATGAGGCCAACCACTGTTGTATCATCAGCGAACTTGACAGCACGGTTTGAGCTATCTGCCAGTACAATCACGATTCAGCAACGTGAACAGCAGTGGGTTGAGCACACAGTCCTCTGCAGTCCAACCTCTCCTTATAGCTATACACTCTGATCCAAGCCTGGTGAACCTCTTCTGCATCCTCTCCAAAGTTCCCACATCCATCCAACAGAGTAGCAACCAAAACTGTACAGAATACTACAAACGTGGTCTAACCAAAAACTTATACAGCTGCAACATAACCTGCAAACTTTTATACACCCAATTTCCCGACCAAGCATGCCTATGCGTTATTTAGCATTCTGTCCATATGTGTTGCCATTTTCAGGGAGTTATCGATTTGCACCCAAGATCTCTCTGTATATCAGTGTTCATAATGGTCCCGCCATTTACTTCATACTTTCCTCTTGCATGTAACCTTTCAAAAGGTATTACCTAACATGTTTCTGGATTAATCTCTATCATTTCCCTGCCTAAATTTCCAACTGGTCTGTATCCTGCAGTATCTTTTGACAACCTTCCTCAATATTCATAACCACCAATTCTTGTGTCATTTGCAAATTTACTAATCCTAACATCTATTCTTTCAGCCTAATCATTTATATTATTGTTGTTGTTCGTCCTTCATAGTCGAAGATGACCATGGCTTCAAAGTCAAATGGGAGATTGGTGGCTGTGGGTCCGGAGGTGACTGATGAGGCCAATCCGGGCCCTGAAGGCTTGCCCACATGTGGGACACAAGTGGGTGGGTGCTGTCGTGGCAGTGGATGCTGCTCGGGCCTTGCGCACAACACGCTTTCGTTGCACCTCGATGATGCGCCTGACTTCAGCTGCACGGGCTCCTGTGGTGATCTTGCTGCGCCAAGCTAGACGGTCGAGGGCAAGCGTCTCCCACGTGTTGATGTCGACACCCAGGCCTTTGAGGGACGCTTTGAGGCAGTCTTTGTAACGTTTCTTCTGCCCCCCGACTGAGCGCTTGCCCTGACACAGTTCTCCATAATCATTTATATATCCACACATCAAAAGACAACAGAGGTCCAGTACTAGTCCTCATGGAACCTCACTTGGTCACAGGCTTGCAGTCTGAGAAATAGGCTTTGCTCTGCATTCAATTAACAGCTTTTGCAGTCAGACTGCAGTGAAAAGAAATCATATTATGGTTTGCTGTCGGGTTTGTTTGAGTTTTAAATCTGGATTCATTTTGCATTAATATTGTGGTTGCAGCACTAGAATGAAGTCAAACTGCTTCACACCATCACATTTACAGCTCTGTAAATCCACACTAAGCTACTGGTTTAATGAATCAGTGCGCAATATTCATTAGAGTATGGCAAACTATCCAGCAGAATACTTGTACTGCGCATTTTAGAATGATTGATGTTCTTTATGGTTCTGCAGGCAACTGATAAATTCTCCACTGGCTCAGGAATCTATTTTGGAACAAGTTACATACCTTGCTTTGTTAAATATATTACTTCAAAACAGAAATTCACACGAAAGGAAGGTATAACTCTACAGCTGTCTTTAATGTCAGAGCTGTATGTACAATGGCTGTTTGTAGATGGGTTATTTACGAATAGAACCCTGTTCATTAAATCATCCGAACAGAATTTGCTTAGTGCATTTACCACACTGTGCTTCAAAAAAAAGTTTAAGCAATCCATTGTCTTATGCATGCCTTTGATATCAAGTAACCATTGCAGACATGACTGTAGATTGCATAATTTGAAAAATGAGAGACAATGTTTGTGCATCATGGAAATAGAAGTCTATAATTGTCTGTGAATAACAGGTGTTAAAGTAAAGAGTGAGGCCAAAACTCGCTGAGAGACCATATTTCGTTAGTTTGTGACCTGAACTTGTTGCCGTCAGAATGGACGTAGACATTGTTGGTGTCATTGTCACTTTCAGCACCCTAAGAATATAGATTAGATCAAGATACAGCTGAATCCCATTGGTACACTTCCAAAAAAGGCATCAGTGTTGTGCAGTTCATTCTGTGCTATTAATATGTTGGGTTCATGAGTAAATTGGTGGACATTCAAACCTATGGTAACACAAACATCTGTGACACATAGGTCTATAATGACAATTTCAAATCAAAGTCCATGGTCAAAAGATTTAGTTCTTTTCCTCAAATGTATTTATGTATTTGCTCCTTTTCTTCCTTCTGATTATTTATTATTTATTTTGCCATTTGCCCTCAATTTTAATTTTTCTGCAAACACATTTCTAATGTTTCTTTACAATGATTTAGGTGTTCCTTGAAGAAAAAATAACTTTCTTTTATTTAGCAGCTTCCAGTGTCTTCTCAGATACCCCAAGATGCTTCAACAAAGTTATTACACAATTAAATAAAATAAAAGCTGATCGGTTGCAGAGGATTAGATAAAACATATAAACATTATTTTAACATTCTTGGTAAAACGGTGTAAACCCAGGAGTGAAAGGGACTTTCCTATTCAGTAGTATGATAGACAGCACTCTGTGGATTTCCTGGAGGACAAACCTTATGCTGATGTCAAAAATCTTGCTTCTTTGGGTTTACTAAAGCTACTAAATAGGTTCTATCCATCTGGGTATCTCAGGCACAAGCTATGGTGGAGGTTGATGTATTTCTCTCAGATTCTACACTCACCTTCCAACTTGGGCAATTTAGAGTTGGCAATTCACTATCTTGCAGGCATATGAATTCACAAACTACATGAACTTGACAACACAGTGGAAATTGCACAATGTGCATAATGGGACACGAGCCCTAGATATTACCCTTTGCCCTGCACCACTTGCTGTTTAATGTGGCTAAGCTGCTGCGTATCTTTTTTTTTTGCCGAGGCTTCCTATAGTTCAATGACAGAGGATTTTATTGAGTTGGCAAGCAAAGGAGCAATGATTGGAATTTGCTTTGCCTGCCACATAAAAACTCCTGAATCATCAGCAGGGCATATTCCTAATATAAATAATCTTCAACTAATTAGGAAAGCCGATGATAATACTTGTGGTGGCACAAAAGCAGCTGCTGATATGCTGGTTGACTCTTTCAAAGAGCAATTCTGTGGCCCAGAAATATTCCTAGAGCTGGACTATAGTTTTGTGGCAAATATCACGGACTGGACTTCTCCTTTCTTCTTCAGACCAAATTGTTTTCGCAGCTCATGTAGTTAACAGGGCAAGTTGGCAATGAGCATGACAAAATTAGTGTGGTGTCTAGAACCTGTCGATATGGGGCACAATGCTCTCTCTTTAACTAGTGAAATTAATGACTAATGATTTCCAGTCAAATCCTACACAGGATGAGAAATGCAAGAAGAGGATGAAAGGTTTGATAAAGAAAAAAGGAAAAATAAACATTAAGATGTCTATAAGACCTCCATTTGCAAATAATTACTTCTGGGAGTGAGAATACATGTTACAGTTGATCCTTTCAGAGAACAAAAGGGTTTCAGCTTCATGACAAAACAAAATTCATGTAATTTTATTCCTATGACAGGAATAAACAGCCCAAAATTCTATGATGAGACTCATTTAAATTAGGCTATTTATCAAATTCTTGAGGAGACAGGAGCAGAGATGGAGGTTTTGCAAAACTTTTAAAAGACTGGCACAGATTATCAGCAATTTGCCAATAAGATGCCTTGGGATTTTACTTATCTCAGGATTATTATTCCAACATCTTCTCAACCTGAAACTACCTGGTTAGGAAAAAGTGTGCTTTACATGAACTTCAGTAAAGCCTTCAACAAGTTCCACATGGAAAACTGATGCAAATGTTAGCATCCATTGGATCAAGGGCATGTGGTAAGTTGAATCCAAAATTGGCTTGGCAATGGCACAAAAAGGCTGATAGTGAAGTGTTACTTTTAGGACTGGTGTTCCATGAGGTTCAGTGCTGGTACCCTTGCTATTTGTAGTATGTGCTAATGACTTGGCTGTGGATGTAGAAGGCATAATTAGTAAGTCTGTAGGCGACTCGAAGAATGGGGAAGTTGTTGACAGTGTGCAGAGTACTTATAGGCTAAAGGGTGATAGTGATGTGTTGGTTAAATAGGCTGAGAATTGGCAGATAGAATTTAATCCAGATCAATAAGATGTGATGCAATTTTGGAGTAGTAATGAGACATGGATATACAGCATGAATGGCAGTCCTTGGCAGTACTTACAATACTTTTGACTATAAGCGCATAGATCCTTGAAGTGGGTAGATAATGTGGTTAAAATTGGGATATTGGACTTCATTGGTTAAGTTACTGAACACAAGAGCAGGAAGGTTATGCTCCAATTTTATAAAACATTTGTCCAATTTCATCTGGAGGACTGCATGCAGTTCTGGTCACCACACCATAAGAAAGATGAGATTGTGCTCAAGTGGGTGCAGAGGAGATGTTGCTTGGATGGAGGTTTCAGTTATGAGGATAACTATAACACGTAAGTCTATTTACCCTGGAGAAGTAACGGTTAAGAAGAGTAGTGATTGAAGAAACTAAAATACTACAGGGGTAAAGATCAAGTAGGCTGCAGGAAAGATTTTCCCATATCAGAAATAGTTAAAACCAAAGGATATAAAATTGGGATAAAGGGAAAGAGAAGACCTAATGGTGGCCTTTTTCACCCAGCAAGTGGTGAATACCTGGAATTGGGAATACTTGGAATACACCACCTGAGAGAGAGGTGGAAGTCAAGTTCCTGACAGCATTTAAGAAGTGTTTGGCTGAGCACTTGTGTTATCTAGGCAGAGGTGGCAAGGTGCTGGAAGATGGTATTACTACAGATTGGTGCCCACTGGTTGATGTTGGCATTGGCATGGTGTGGTGAGCCCATTGCTAGGTGACCCTGTGACGCTACAAGGATTCTAGTCAAGAGGTATAGCTGTAAATTCAGTTAAAATTCTTGAGAGGATTTATTCCTTATGGATGACCAAAAAGTGGAATTGCATATTAGGATAAATTCTCAAGACATTCACAACAGATAGAAGATAAAAGTCAAGGCTACATCTGACCCAACTTTGTCCCCAATTAATTAACTTGCTTGCTAGCTTCAATAATTTCTGTACATGTACCCACAAGCTCAGTTTCTGTTAAGTTTAATCTGCCATGTTTTTGCTTATTCCACCTGCTTGTGTTTTGTTGAAGTCCATTACTAGTGACTCAATAGTTAACTATACTTTGAAATTTAGTTTAGTTCACAAGTTTGGAAATTATGCACTGTATACCCAAGTCCAAATTTTTAGCATAGTGGCTGGTGTCAAACCTTTTCATGACATCTTGGCAGGGATCTGAATTTTTTAAAGTCAACATAAAAAACAAAGTCAAAATTAAAAAAGCAAAATCACTGCTTTTTGAATCAGCATTCGTTGGCCCAAATAGATAACATAACACAAGCACATGCAACTGACACTATATGTTCATTCTAAACACAATATAGTGCCTAACAGCCACACACGTGCACATGACTGATGCTAGTTTGAAACTGTTCGACAGTCTTCTGTCCCAATTAAGCAACACAGTATCCCAAATTAATGAAGAAAATCCTAGCTACTTTCTTAATTAGTTGTTTTTTTTTTAGGAGTTGTTCCAAATAAGTGGGTGACCTGATTAAACAATGGCTCAATTAACTGGAAATCACTGTATTTAAAAAGGCAGTGGCTATGGCAGCAACCCCTTGGAAACATTATATATAGTTCAATCCACTCAAATGAACGGCCTTCCATTTTACTTTGCAAGGAAGTGATGGATGCAGGTTCAATTTCAAAATGTAAGAGAAACTTGGATAGGTACAGCTCATGGAAGGGGTGGATATGGCGGGCTATGGTCAAGGTGTAGGTCCATGGAACAAGATTAGGCAGATTAATAGTTTGGCACAGACCAGATTGACTGAAACATGTTTGTGCTGAGGTATTCTGGACTCCAAATACAGCTGGCCTTTCTGGTATCCAGTCTTTACCAATTTCTGCTATGTTCCCATTATCTTAGCCACATCTTCCATTGCTGATGCACCAACAGTTTCTTTATTCTTTAGTAAAATTAGAGCTAAATACTCACTTAGTGTCTCTGCTATGCCCTCTGCCAGCATGTGGCCCACCTTTCCTCTCACAACCTTTTTGCTGCTGACATGCTAACAGAATTAATTTTTTTCAATCCAAGTAACGCACACAAACCGCTGCAGGAACTCAGCACCCATAGAAAGAGTACAGTCATCATTTCCGGCCGACACCCTTCATCAGGACTCACTATTCCTTCTTTTGCACAATTTATTTAGTTCTGTAGTTTACAGTGATTCTTCATTTTTGCACTACATTGTAGCCTCAAAACAACAAATTTCACGTCATGTGATAATAAAACTAATTCTGATTATTACCTCTCTCTCCAATCTCTACTTTCCGCAGAGATCACTCCCTCCATGATTTGCTTGTCCATTTATCCCTCCCCACTGATCTCTGTCCTGGCACTTACCCCTGCAAGTGGCCAAAGTGAGGCAACACTTCACCTGCATATCTACTGAGGATCGTCTATTGTGTATGGTGCTCCAGATGTGGCTTCCTTGACGTTGGTGAGACCCATCATAGACAGAGGGACTGCTTTGATGAGCACCTCCGCTCCATCAGCCAAAAGCAGAGCTTCCCAGTGGCCAAACATCTTAACTCTGATTCCTATTCCAACATGTCAGTCCACAGCCTCCTCTTGTGCCAAAATGAGGCCACCATCAGGAGCAATACCTTATATTCCATCTGGGTAGCCTCCAATTTGATGGCATAATTATGAATTTCTCCTTCCAATATATAAAAAAATTCCTTTTCCCTTCTTTCTTCTTCTATTCCCCTCTCTGCCCCTTACCTCTTCTCACCTGCCTATCACCTCCCCTGGTACCCCTCTTCCTTCCCTTTCTCCTATGATCCACTCTCCTCTCCTATCAGATTCCTTCCTCTCCAGTCCTTTACCTTTCCCACCCACCTGTCTTCCTCTATCCCCTTCCAGCTATCCTCCTTCCCCTTTCCCCACCTTTTTATTCTGGCATCTTTCCCCTTCCTTTCCAGTCCTGAGGATGGGCCTCAGCCTGAACTGATGGCTCTTTGTTCATTATCATGGGTGCTGCCTGCCTGCTGAGTTCCTCCAGCATTTCATCTGTGCTGCTCCAGATTTCCAGCACCCATGGAATTTCCTGTTTATGATTCCGATTTTTCGCCTGTCTTGTTTTCTTATGTACTTACCCTCCAAACTTTCTGTAATCAGTCTGGTTCTTAGTTGTGTTATTAGATTAGATTAGATTATGAGAACACTCAGTCCTCTTTTATTGTCATTTAGAAATGCATACATTCATTAAGAAATGATACAATGTTTCTCCGGAGCGATATCATAGAAAAACAGGACAAACCAAAGACTAACACTGACAGAACCACATAATTACTGTTTGTATAACACATAGTTACAGCAGTGCAAAGCAATACCATAATTTGATGAAGAGCAAACCATGGGCATGGTAAATAAAGTCTCAAAAGTCCCCGAGTCGATCGACTCCCGAGTCCCTGATAGCAGGCAGCAAAAGGGAGAAACTCCCTGCCATAAACCTCCAGGCACCGTCAACTTGCTGATGCCTTGGAAGCAGCCGACCACAGCCGACACTGAGTCCATCCATCCGAAAACTTCGAGCCTCCGACCAGCCTC
The DNA here is from genome assembly GCF_030028105.1 of Mobula birostris. Lineage (NCBI taxonomy): Eukaryota > Metazoa > Chordata > Chondrichthyes > Myliobatiformes > Myliobatidae > Mobula > Mobula birostris. The sequence goes on from NC_092388.1 coordinate 33,019,360, forward strand.
TCTGATACAACCTCCCGAGCGCCATCCTCTGCCGAGCGCCTTCGACCTCGCCCCGGCCACCGAAACAAGCAAAGCCGAGGATTTCGAGGCCTTCAGCTCCGGAGATTCCGGTTACCACACAGTAGCAGTGGCAGTAAAGCGGGCATTTCAGAAATTTTCCAGATGTTCCTCCGTACTCTTACGTCTGTCTCCATCAAATCAGGATTGTGCACAGTCCCCTACTTGACAGATAACAGACATCACCACCGAAGTGGCCGTGCGCTCTGCCGTCGCACCGCCATCTTCTCCTCCTCATTCATCAGATGCTCTATTTACTACTTTATTTCTTGTCTTCCAGAGAGCTTTGACTTTAATTGCACCCCTGCTCTACTTTATATACCTAAAGATTGCCAGAAACACTTCTCCTCGAATGTTGCCTTTTATTCAGTTCCATGCTTTTCCTGCCCAATATAGCTTACAGGTCTGTCATTATCCCGCTGAAACTAGTCCTTCTCTAGCTGAAGTTTCGACCATAGAGTGGTCCATATTTTGTTTTCTGCAATGATTCTACGAGGGGTGATTGATAAGTTCGTGGCCTAAGGTAGAAGGAGTCAATTTTAGAAAACTTAGCACATTTATTTTTCCTACATTTACACACTTAGTCCAGCAGTCGTGGAACATATGGATCCCTTCTTTGTATAAGCTGGCATCTTGGACCTCCAGAAAGTGGTCCACAGTAGGGGTGATTGATAAGTTTGTAGCCTAAGGCAGAAGGAGATGAGGAGAAACTTCAAACTTTCTGCATTTTCACTCAAAGAGTTGAACTGCACGTGCATCTAACAAGAGCTGTATAACTCATCTCCTTCTACCTTAGGCCACAAACTTATCAATCACCCCTGCTGTGGACCACTGCTACAAAGAAGGGACCCGTTTGCTCCACGACCGCTGGACTAAGTGCGTACATGTAGGAGGGGACTATGTTGAAAAATAAATGTGCTAGGTTTTCTAAAATTGACTCCTTCTACCTTAGGCCACAACCTTATCAATCACCCCAGGTAGATCTTAAAATCTTCTCACTGAAGTTCTTTGAACATCCCCAATGATACTTGTTTCACTTGGCCCATTTCATTCCCCAGAAAGAAGTCGAGCAACACCTCCTTTCTTACAGAGGCAGAAATACACTTCACAAGCAAGTTTACCTGAATGTACTTAAAATATTCTCTCATGTTTATCCCTTATTTTATTACTATCTCCATCTATGTTTGGGTAGTTGAAGTTCTCCTGTGCCATAATCAATGTTTTATTATGACTCAATAACTTCCCTGCAAATTTATTCTTCAATATCATGTAGAAAGAGTGTAATGGCACCATTGCAGCTTCTGCCCCTGATTGGTCCCTGATGTTCTCTCTCTGTATTGTCCTGTTGTCACCTTTCATTTCGTCATTTCTCTCTCTTTTCTGAACACCAAGTAACAAGAAATATTTAGTATCCAATCCAGCCCCTTTTCTTTTAGTAATGTCCTCACCTCTACCGCCTCATAATCTCACTTGATGAAGAATAGTGCCTGGGGATTTTCAGTCTGATTTATATACTTTTTGTATGTTAGCATGTGAAATGTAAATTATCAAAGATCTTCTTGTATTTTCTCTTTACATAGTCCTATCTCAAACTATATTATGTCTTGCTCTCGTTCTGTCTGCCTCATCCATTTTCTTTGTTTATACTTATTCAATGCTACATCCCACTTGCCATTCCTCTGTCAAATTAATTCAAACTGGAACCTGCAATCCTCTCCAGCAAAATATTAGTGAACTGTTCTGCAAAGGCTTTGATCTGCCTTTTTGAGATGTAACTCGCCCAAGCTGTAAAGCTCACCCCTACCCCAGCAAAGGTCCCCAAGCTCACGGAATCTGAAACATTCTGACTGGCACCTTCTCTCCGACTGTGCATTCATCTGCATTCTAAAAAAAAACAAGATTATTTTACTGCATAAGCAAATGCAATATTAGCATTCATTTTGAGAGGATTAGAAAATAAAAGCAAGAATGTAATGCCGAGACTTTATGAAGCATTGGTCAGATCACATTTTGGAGGACTGTGTGTATTTTGAGCCCCATACCTAATGACGGATGTGCTAGCTTTGGAGAGGCTCCAGAGGAGGTTTATAAGAATGCCAAAAATGAAAGGGGTAATGCATACAGAGTGTTTGATGGCTTTGGGCCTGTATCGCTGGAGTTTTGAAGAATGAGGGGGGATCTTATTAAGACCAACCAAATATTGAAAGGCCTAAACTGAGTGGGTGTGGAGATGATATTTCCAATAGTGGGACAGTCTAGAACCAGAGGGCACAGCCTCAGAATAGAAAGACATCCATTTAGCAGAGAGATGTGGAGGAATTTCTGTGGCCAGAGGGTGGTGAATTTATGGAATTTATTGCCTAAGATGACTATGGAGGTCATTGTGTATGTATAAAGTAGAGTGTGATAGGTGCTCAAATCGCAAAGAAGAGAAAGTCTGCAGATGCTGGAAATCGAGCAACACCCACAAAATGCTGGAGGAACTCAGCAGATCAGGCAGCGTCCATGGAAGAAAAGTACAGTTGACATTTGGGGACGAAACCCTTGATTAGTAATGGTGTCAAAGATTATGGGGAGAAGGCAGAGGAATGGAATTGTGAGGGAAAGTTGAACAGATTCACTGGGCCAGATGGACCAATTCTGGTCCTGCTGGATGTCTTATTATAACTGTAGAATCAAAGACACTGGTTTGAAAGTGGCAATAAAGGAAATCAGTCCATCCTCATATTTCTGACAGAGAAACTGGAGCTAAAATTTGACATTTTATTGGAACATGTTGCAGTTCCTAATTGACCATTGTTTGAAGTTGAATTAATAAAAGGAAGTGTATTAATGACATAAAGGTCTTTACTTGCTTTGTGCTTTTTTATGATTTTATATTTGCCTACAAATACCTGCTGTGACCAAGCACTGGCATAGTTTGAAATCAGGACGATGGACAGCTTTGAGGAAAACTTTAGCTGCTGGTGTTCCAGGCGCTGCTGCTCACCTCTACCACCAAGTAAGACCACACAGTTTTGGCAGATGCTGTCAGGGTAGCTGAAAGAAGTAATTGCTCTGAGTATCAGATGTGGAAAGGTAGTCGATGCAGTGAAAATCAAGCCAGCTGCAGCCTCCTGGATGTTCTGAGCTTATGAATTACTGGGATTGTGCTTACTGTCTCGTGTCTGAATTGTGTCTGCAGGTAGTGGAAAAGCTTTGGGGTGACAGGATGTGAGTCATTCACTACAGGATATGCATTTCTGGGATGTTTATGAAGCCTAGTTGAGGTTCTGGTCAATGTTAACCTCCCAGGATATAACTGGTAGGTGACTTGATAACAATAATGCAGGAACTACATATCAAGGGCAAGTGGTTGGATTAGCCCTTGCAGAAGATGGTCATTGACATGGCACAAATCATATTTATTCCTAACCCACCCTGTCTGAATGTTGTGTAGGATTAGTTACGGAGGAGTTGCAAATGGCAAAACACTTCTAGAAGTAATGCAAGAATGCTTCAAACAACATCACTGCTCAAAATCTCTCTAAATCATTGCTGCATAAATTGTTACCTTCTGTGACAAATTTCACTGGGTGTAGCAGCATGAAAATCTTTTATCCAATTAAAAGTGACTCACTTAGTCAACTTCTCATAACAATTTACTGATGTCACTTCATTCTCAGGTTGCTAAACATATGAGGAGCTAAGCTAGTCCCAAGGTCTGATCGCTATTCTCCGTCCCACCTCTCCTCAAACTCTCATCTCTGCAAAACATTCCTAAATCTTGCTCTTTCATTGACAATCCATTATCAGGGTTTGGGGTTGAACAAGGTCTCATGCAGGACATCAGTGAGAGAAAATTTCAGGAAGAAGGTCAAAATCCCTTTCTTTCAACTGTGAAGAAACACATGACAAGGGCGAGGAAAATCCATACCTGTTCTTCTCATGCTTCTATAATATAGCCCCATTCTTCCATGCTTATCTGACTCATTTGATTCTGAACTTTAACGTTTTGGGAATTTCCTCCCAAAAATTTATTTGCCTCTCTTTCTGCCTTTAAAACATTTTGTAAAACCTATTGGCTTAACTTTGCTTCTGGCTATCTGCCCTAAACAATTCCATGCAGTTTCTTAATGCTTAGCCTGATCTGTCTAATTAACCCTTTGGGATCCTATCATGTTTTCACTTGAGGAATGCCTTCCCAGCCTCTGGTAGATACAGAAGTGCCATGATCCACAATAACAGAGTTGAACATTCTTAGACAGAAGATAGAAGCTCATGGATGATAGTAAAATGAAGGGCTATGTAGGAAAGAAGGGATAGATGTCTTAGGGTAGGTTAAAAGGTCAGTACAACATTATGGGTCGAAGAGTCTGTAATGTACTATAGTGTGATAATTTTTAAGATAACTGCTGTCTCAAGACCACCACCAGAAGCCAGACAGGACAGGAATTAAAAATAAATTACTGCCCTTGTCTTCTGCTCACCTTATGTCCAAGTTGTTATTTTTTTAAATTTGTAGGGATGGTTTTGGGGTTGGGGGGGGAAGTTAGGGGTCAGGTTAGATTTTATGGACAGTGATGTGGGGGACTTAGAGGCCAGATTAGGGTTTAGGGACTGGGATGTGAAGAGTTAGAGGTCAGGGTGGAGTCTAGGCCTCTGCCCCGTGTTTGAAGACCACCGGCGTGGACTGGTGATGAAGCACATCCACAATCTAGGCCTTGGCTCTGCGCTCAAAGGCCGAGGATGTGGACAGGTAATGAAGGACATCTGTGGATGTTGGGCTGTCTCAGGTCAGTATGTCTTGGGAGGTACAAGGGCCAGTGACTCGGTGCGCCCAGAGTTTGGGGTCCAGTAATCAGCTGGTCTGGGGGTTGATACCAAAGATGGAAGCCCGAAGGTTGATTGGAAGTCCAGAAATTGAAGCCTGATAGCCAAAACCTGAGGTCTGGAGACTGGAAACTGGAGGCGTGTCCTGGGTTTGGAGGTCTGTCCATCCATGTGGGAGGGAAGAAAGGGACTTCTCTTGCTGTTGTTGTTTGGCTGCTTGTTGTTGTTCTGCTGAGCATTGTGAACATGTTATATTGGCACTCGAATGTGTGGTGACATTTGCAGGCTGCTCCAGCACATCGTTATGCATGATGGTTGTTAACGCAAATGACACACTTTACAGTATATTCCATGTACATGTGATAAATAAATCTGAATCGGAATCTGAGGTATCTGCTAACTCAATATGGAACAAATGAGTACATGCAAATTGGGTTTTCATTACAGTACTGTGCAAAGATCTTTGGTAAATATATATATACCAAAGACCTTTGCACAGTACTGTAGTAATTTTATGTATTGCACAGTACTGCTGCAGCAAAAAAAAAACAACTTTCATGGCATATGTGAGTGATGATAAACTTGATTTTGATCTGGGTCTCTGTTGTGGACTGAGAGTGGGAAGGGGAAGGGAGAGAGGGGAATCATGGTTGGGAAATGTGAAAGGAGAGGGGCAGGAGTGGGAAGCACCAGAGAGACATTCTGTAATAATGAATAAAACCAATTGTTTTGGAATCAAATGACCTTGCCTGGTGTCTCAGGGCTGGGCATGTCTGCACCCACACCAACCCCACCCATCCCTGCAGAGCTCTGCCACCTATCCCACACCCCTCCCGCACCCCTCCCACACCTATCCCACACCCCTCCCGCAGAGCTCTAACCTCACCATTCTCACCATCCTCACCATCCTTTGCTCATGCCAGGTTTACAAACTCACTTTCCACTCTATGTTGACAAATACAGTACTGTGCAAAAGTCTTAGGCATCCTAGCTCTCTCTCTCTCTCTCTCTCTCTATATATATATATGTGTGTGTGTGTGTGTGTGTGTGTGTGTGTGTGTGTGTATGTATATATCTATCTATATATATATATATATACTGTATGTCATTGAGACCCACGCAAAATCAGTGGCAAAGCATTTGCTACGAACTCTCCGCTCAGCAAAGCTGACAGATGCTTGCTTAATAAGAGTAGAACTGATCCCTGAGTTCTGAGAAGCTGTTCTCTGGATCCATAAAGATCACTTAGAAGACTGCTGGACTGGCTCCAATGCTTCTCCATCCCGCAAAGTTACAGCAACAAATTCTATTCATTTAACACCTCTAATTCAGTCAAAGCTTTCAAGCCACAACTCGGACAAGATTTTAGGAATAACGTTGCCATTGATCTAGGATATGAGTGCAGATCATGAACAGCCTGATGAAAGTGTCGGGTTTCAAGGAGGAGGGAGAGGCAGAGCAGAATTGTGGAATGGCGGTGGCAAGTGCTATAATGTCGGTAACAGGACAGGAGAGGATCAGGCAGCTGGGTCCTGAGGTGATAGGCTTGGACAGAAATGTAAAGCAGTCACTTTACAGAGGAGCTAATGGTCTACAAAATGAATGTAGGATCAGAAATTCAAGCCCCGCCTTCCCATTAACAATCCAGGTCGCTTCTTGAGAATTACTTGTAATCCTTTGTGGGAGAGGCAAATGGTCTAATACTCATTTCAATAACGTGCCCAAGTTTCTTGGGAAAAGTTGCAGCTACCGGCAGCTTGTGTAACACAAATTAATGAAGCATCTGGGCCTGGTGCTTAAGCTTTTGACACTTAAGAAAACACCATCACCTGCAGATTCCCCTCCAACTCATGCACCACTCTGACTTGGAAGTATATTGGCATTTCTTCATTGGCATAGGACTGTGTCCTGAATCTTCCTCCACACAGCACTGTTGGGATATCTTTACCAGAGAAATGCAATAATTCAGAAAGGGAGCTGACCACCCACTTGTTAAGGGCAATTATATTCTTTCTATATGAATTGTATGCTGGTCTTGCCAGCAATGCCCACATCCCAGTGAATGAATAATACAAATAAAAATTTCAGGCCAGGTAGGGAGCTGCTGTTGATGACAACTTTTCAAGATTGCCTATAATTACTTTCTGCATCAATATTTATTTTATTGCTGTGTTAGCTTAACTCATGAAAAAGGTCTTTTTAGACACCATAGCAAGCCAATGCAATTAAATCTATTTTGTTGCCTTAGAAGGATTTTGAGAAATCTGAGAACATGCTGTATAAATATAATTCTGTCTTTTATTCCTCAACACTTATTGTTTCTTCATGATTTACTAATTGTTTCCATCAAACACTTTCAATAATCTTTTGAATAGAACAATAAAATTGACAAGCAATGATAAAAGATACAAGTATGCAACGTTTAAAAACATTACTGGTATTTTTCCAATCTACTTGGCTGTTTTTCCAATTTACATGGTCGTACTTGCCACACATCAAGTTGATACCTGTTGGTACATTTGGTCCTAATTATTTCTAGATAATATCATGGTGGTTTTCTTCTCCTTTTGGCAGTCACATAATTTTCAAATGAGCTCCATACTTGTTCAAATTGAATTAATTGACCCCTCTGGTTAAATGTTAATCTCTGTAGGTTAATAATATCCAGAATGAATGAACCCACTGTTCCCGGGATTGTGATTTCCAAGCAATAACTAATTGAACGGCAATGAGGAATTTGATGCTGAACTGCCCATTGAATTTGAACACCAACCAATACTCAGTATATTTACTTCAGAATTAGTATGTAAAATCCCAACGATCAGCACCTCCAGACAAAATGATGGATAGTTAGCCAATTCCAAAGCAGAAGTGCTGCTATTTGACCCTGATATGAGAACTGTATGACTGGGAACCTCAATTTTGTATTGAACATCTGGAAAACAAAATGACCTTTAGCTGTATAAACCATTTATTCTTTGGGTGGCTTATATGGTTGTTGAAGCAAATTGACCTTTAAATTACCTTTAGTTTCACTGGCAATCTCTTTTCCTAGTGCTCCCAAAGCATTTGCAACAACATTTTTAATTTAGTTAAAAAAATGGCTTAAAGTATAATTATCATGGCTGACTCAGTACAAATCCTTCTCTTTTTTGTGACTTTGTCCTAGTCCCGACTCTAGGAATAGGGTTTTTTAGATGGCCAATATTTGCTGCCCCTTTCTAACTTCCCTCAAAAGGTTATGGTGATCTACTCCAGTCCTTGTGGTGAAGGTATTTCCACAATACTTATGGTAGGAAGTTCCCCGTGATAACAACGCGCTGGTGATGTATTTCCAAGCCAGTTTGCAGTGGAACTTGGAGACAAACCAGCAGGTGATGTTCCCCCAGGCTTACTGTCCTACACCTTCTTAGTGGCAGAGATTGAGTGTTTGGGAGATGTGTGAGCGGCCTAGAATAAACTCACCGACAGCACCACTGTTGTTGACGGAATCTCAGAGGAGGTGTACAGGAGCAAGATAGATTGGCGGCTGAGTGGTGTCACAATTACCATGCACTCAACATCAGCAAGACTAAGGAATTGATTATGTACTTCAGGAAAAGGAATTTGGGAGAACACACACCTGTCTCACTGAGGGGCCAACAATGGAAAGGTGAGCAACTTCAAGTTCCCGGATATCAACACCTCAGAGAATCTATCCAGGGTACAACAATCTCAGAAAAGGGACACCAGTGGCTATATTTCATTGGGAGTTTGAAGAGGTTTGTTATGATACCAAAAGGAGCTAGCGAGTTGCTACAGGTGTACCTGGAGAGCATTCCGACTGGTGTATCACTGTCTGGTATGGAGGCTCCAATGCGGAGGATCAAAAGAGCCTTCAGAGGGTTGTAGGTTCAGCAGCTCCATTACAGGCACCAGCTCCCACACCATCGAGGACATCTTTAAAAGGAGGTGCTGCAAGAAAGTGGCATTCAGAACAAGAAACCCTCACCATCTGAGACATGCTCTCTTCACATAACTGCCACTGGAGATGAGACACAGGAGTCTAAAGTGGCATTTAGGAGTGGAGAGGTAATGTTGCAGCTACATAGGACCCTGGTCAGACCACACTTGGAGTACTGTGCTCAGTTCTGGTCGCCTCACTACAGGAAGGATGTGGAAGCCATAGAAAGGGTGCAGAGGAAATTTACCAGGATGTTACCTAGATTGGGGAGCATGCCTTATGAGAATAGGTTGAGTGAACTCGGCCTTTTCTCCTTGGAGCGACGGAGGATGAGAGGTGACCTTATCGAGGTGTACAAGATAATGAGAGCCTTTTCTCCCAGAGCTGAAATGGCTAGCATGAGAGGGCATAGTTTTAAGGTGCTTGGAAGTAGGTACAGAGGAGATGTCAGGGGTAAGTTTTTTTTACGCAGAGAGGGATGAGTGTGTGGAATGGGCTGCCGGTGGTGGCGGTGGAGGCAGAAGTGATAGGGTCTCTTAAGAGACTCCTGGCTTGGTACATGGAGCTTAGAAAAATAGAGGGCTATGGGTAAACCTAGGTAGTTCTAAGGTAAGGACATGTTTGGCACAGCTTTGTGGGCCGAAGGGCCTGTATTGTGCTGTAGGTTTTCTATGTTTCTATGGTGAGGAAACTGAAGATGGTTGGGCTGTACTGCTCTGAATAATCGCTAGAGTGATACCCTGCATTTGACGTTGATTGAGCTCCGGCTACCACAACCAACTTGTGCAAAGTTTGATCTTAAACGCTCAAGTGTTTTCCTTTTGATAGCCACTAACTTCAGTTTTGCCAGATTTCCATGATGTCTCACTAAGTCAAATCCTGCCTTGATTCCAAGAGAGGTCATTCTACCAGGAGTGCAGTTTCCTATGTGGTGGGGCTGTATCAATGTCTCCGAGAACATTCAAGCCCTTGTTGTCTTTCTTCAAGTATCTTTCAAGTTTAAGCTCATTGCTCATGTTTGGCATAGGAGCAGACTTTGTATTTATCTGATGGGTGAAAAAGTTTGCAAGTGTGAGCTCGGTGAATCGGTGTCAGAAAGTGATCCAGCTCAGAAACAGGAACATTGGCCATAGGAACTTGTGCTATCAGACATGGATTATTGCACCAAACCTACACTCATCCCATTTTATTCTCCTCATATTCCCATCACCTATTCTTCAGGTTCTACCACTCTCCGATACACCGGAGAAATTTACCGTGGCCTTTTAACCAATGAAGAGAGAGGGATGTGCACAATCCCGGGAAAATCCATGCAATCACAGGGAGAATGTGCAAACTCCATACAGATAATGCCAAATGTTAACATTGAGCCAGTGTTACTGGTCTCTAAAGTAGCAGCTCTGCCCAATACACCCCTGTGCTGCAGACCTGCTCACCCACCTTCTGCCTAAGTGGATCTTTATTACTGAATTGGAACCAAGGAGGGTGCACCACGATGAGAACCTCAGCTGTTCACATTTTATAACAGAGGTTGTTGTATTGATGTTGAGAAATTCAAAAGAGCCAAAATCCAGAAAGCTTTTCTACATTTTCCAGAAGTGAATTATCTTGGCTAGGAATCTTTGAATAATCCTCAACATATCTCAGTTCCATCACAGCTGATTTTAAAATCTCTTATGGCTTCCCTTATAATTTAGCCTGCAAATAGATGCCTTTAGCTTAAGATTTTATAATATACTGTTTGTAGATAGAACAATATATTTATGATATTTTCTACATACAGAATTAATAATGTTACTAATTAGCTGAGAAATATAAAAAACTATGATATTCGCGATCCAAACATCAAAGTACCTCTAACAGAGACATTGAACTGGAATTATGGCTGAGGATTTGTAATATAAAGTCTCTGCTCTGTCATCTTCGGCCTCAGAAAGCCTGGCCTAATCATTCTACTGAACAATGATAATGCAGAATGGAGACTACTCAGTCTAACGTGCCTATGCTGGCCTAGTATGTATGTAATATGGTGCTTATTATGCATTTCCTTGTAAATTGAGTTTCTGTGGTCACCATAAAATGGTACCTGAATGTTTCAGGTCATGAGCACTATGTCTACAACTGGTAAGTGTCAAGGAATGCTTGTGCCAGCAAGAAGGAAGGGGAGCAATATAAAGTTGAGGGGAGAAATGGGAAGGGCTGAATGCTTGGGATCCCAAGCACAGGGCACATTCATTGTATGGTGAAGGGTAAATGAAGGGGTTCTAAGGAAGGATGGTATGGCAGAAACAGTAGGAATTGGTGCCAATGCAACCCGATGGTCACAGACATGGAGGTAATTGAATGGCAATAGATGGACAGACAAATTAATACCAGTTAAGGGGAGAATATGAGGCACTGACTGGGAAATGTGCTTAAAAGGAAGAAAGGGAAAACCAAGAAAACTCCTTTAAATGGAGGACTAATTGAGGAAGTGAAGAGAGAGTGCCAACGTCAGCAGTGAGGAAGAAACCTGTAACTAAACAGGGAAGAGGAGCAAAGATGACTGAATTAATGTGGAGGGAGAGGGAGGGCCAACTGCCTGAAGCAAAGGTGAAGAGGGACAAGTGCGATTAAATAAATGGGCAGCACATCACAATTAAGTGATGCTACTTCACAGCTCCAGAGGCCTGGGTTTGATCCTGACCTCAGGTCCTCTCTCTGTGGCAGGGGTTCCCAAGCTCTTTTATACCATGGACCAATACCATTAAGGAGGGGGTCTGTGAACCCCAGGTTGGGAAGTCCTGCCCTATGGAGTTTGCACATCCTGTTTGTGACTGTATGGGTTTCTCTGCAGGCTGCAGTTGTCTCCAACCTCCCAGGGAAATGTTATTTACCAACCGTAAAACCAACCGTTATTTACCCTTTGATGTAGGTTGATGACAAAGAAGAATCAAAATGAAGTTAATGGGCACGTAAGAGAAAATAAGTTGCAGGACCATGTGGAAGTAAGGGACAATCTGCTGATGGTATTACTCCTCGGAGCTGGCATGGATTTTTTGGCTGAATAAAAGGAGAGGGGTGTTGGGGAGGGGTTGCTGAATAAATGGAGAAGGCAGTGTGCCTTCAGAATGGGGAGAGGAAGAAGAGCCATTGGATGGGGGTATGGAAAGAGCATCTGGATAAAAAGGGGTGAAATGGATGAGTGTGTGAATAAACAGGGGTAAGAAAAATTGTCTTTAAATAGCCAGTAAGGAAGGGATAGGGTGTCTGAATAAACATGGAGGAAGTGTTAAGTGATTCTGATTAAATAAAATTAAATAAATCTGGAATAGTGGGGAAAATTGATATTGCCATTTTTTCTGTCTCCCTCTGGCCTACCAGATCAGGCTGAATTTGGTCATCTCTAGAGAGCAACTTGCGTTTACTGCCCAAATCTTTCCCAAGTGTTTATGTCAAATGCCTGGAAGGAAAGTTTACAATACGCTTTCCTACTAGGAATAAACTCCAGAGTACTTAGAGTTTTAAAACTGGGCATGTTTATTAGGATTACATTCAATTCTATTAGTTAACATGATTATCAACAATGCTTGAACTTAGAGAAAATTACTTACTGACTTACTTTTTACATAAAAGAACCAGTAACTACCTTGCACATAACACAGCCACATTCTTGCTTAGGAAAACTGAAATGAAAATGGCCTTGCACTTTAAAGCATATCAAATGTCATGCAAGAAATGTGTTGCTGAATGCCATGGGTGCCCAAATAGCCTTCTACATTTCAGTGCGAGCGTCACAAGGTAACAGACATTTGGAGTGGGTAGGAAAATTTCAATGTCAGTTTACTTCAGCTAAATGTAGTCATTGTATGTCTTTAGAATACATAAAAGGAACAAAGGAAGTTAAGTGAACTGAAAGAATCACCCGTCACTACGCTTGTAGATGAAGCTATATTTGTTGGACATCCTGCTGGACTCATTTGCAGGATCTGAGTTATTTGAAACTTTTTTGAAAGCCTCCAATGCAGTTATTAAAACCTCACTTCCAAGAACAGACTAACTTTGCAGATGCTGCTGAACATCTCAGATTATTCATTTGAAACCGAAACAAAATCTCTGTGGTATTTCGTACTTTAATGGTAAAAACTGATTTGGACAATTGAATTCTAAGGTAAGCTATTTTGATTGTGCTTGTCAATTTATTGCTTGCTGCAAAGACCTCAATCTTCTAACTGTATCAAATTCCAAAATGAATACACCACCTAGGAAGAACTCCAAAACTTTGGTACATTCTCTGGCCAAGGTGTTTGACTCTAACCCCATTCAGAGCCAAGGACCACCAGTGATAATGGGATCCTTCAGAAAATGTTCAGAGAGCAGTCGAACCATATCTGTGGATAGTTTCAGCGCAATGGATATTAAACTGGAGTCTTTAAGTCAAACTGTAGATAAAATACTAGGTGTGCAAGAAAATGTTGTTCAGAAGCTGAATGGCATATCTCAAGATGTAGTAAGGATTGGAAAAGACATTGAAATGTTGAAGGCTGACAAAGAAAGAGAGAAACAAAGCACCATCTGTCAAGGAGAAGAAAATAAAACTGCAAGCACTTCTGGGGAAATTTCTGACTTGCTGTCAACACTGAATCAGAATTCAAAGGAACAAAATACAAAAATTGATGGAATTGAAAATGTTCTTTTTGGAATGCAGCAAGTTATTAACTATTTAGGAGAGACATTTAAAAATTCAAGAATAGCAGAATTTATTCTCAAAGGCCAAGTAACTTCAAAGCAACGAAGTACTGTGGGCAGTGATGGGCAGAAGATTTCTAAGAAGAGAATTACCTCAGAAAAAGTAGTGCTAAGAAGTAAAAAAGTAAAGGTAAATATTTTGAAGTGCTCAGTAATATTAACCGAATGATATAATGTAAGGAAGCAATTCAAATTATCTTCTTTGCACTTTAAGTTTACTGTATTTCGGGGAGCAGGAGGACATAGCCAGGAACCAATGGAAAATGTTTGTAATGGTGCCTTGTATTTCTTTTTATTTTAATGTATTTTTCTGATGAGATTCCTAATGATGTGAACAATTTTTATCCAATATTTCATTAGTAAAGAGAGAATGTAACTGAAACATACTGCTTTGAAGATCTCATGGGATTTGTATAGGCTTAGATAATCAGTTGGGTTTATACTTGGATCTCAGCATTTTGGGTTGGGTGAGTAAGTCAGGCTGGACTACTGATCATCAACAAGTCACTGCTGCAAGACGCTAAGTGTGTGTAGATGTTGGATAAAATTGAGTTTGGACTATAATTTGATATTTCCCATGGACTAAAAGCCAGTTACTTCTCTCATCTAGGTTTCCAACATTGTGTGTTATAAGGTTAGATAGCACTTCAGCCCAGCTTCTCCATGCCAACCAAAGTACTTTCCTGATCTACTCCCATTTACCTGTACTTGCTCCATATCCTTATAAAGCTTTCCTATCCATGAACGCTCCAAATTTGTCTTAAACATTGTATTATACCTGCTTCTACCACTTCCTTTGGCAGCTTGCTCCATATACCCACTCTCCTCCATAAGAAAAACTTGCTCCTCCTGTCCCATTTAAATCATTTCTCTCTCACCTTACAGCTGTACCCTCTGGTCATAGGTGCCCATATACTGGGAAAATATTGTGGCCTTCCAACTTGTCTGTATCCTCATGATTTTATAAACCTCTGTATGGTCACTCCTCCTTTGCAAAAAGCCCAGGCTTATCCATTTTGTCCTCATAACTCACACCCTCCAGTCCCAGCAACATCCTCCTGAATCTTTTCTGCACCCTTTCTAGCCTAGTCACATCCTTCCTGTAGTGTGGTGAACAGACCTGCACACAATTTTCAGGAGCAGTCTCATTTATGTCTTGTAAAGGTGTGACATGGTCCCAAGGTCAGTGTCCCATCACAAGACGGCAAACATACTTCTTCTTCACTACCTTATCTTCCTCTGTTGCCACTTTCAGGGAACTAGGTATTTATGCACCTTAGTTTCTCTGTTCTACAACACTCCCCAGGGTCCTGTCATGATAGCTGGTCACTTAAGAGGTAGCACCAGGCAGTGGGTAGCTATCGATCTGTTCTAGAATTAGAATTTTATTTCTTGCATCCATCTTTATTTCTTACATACATGAGGGAGTAAAAATACTTATGTTGTGTCTCCATTGCTATGTACAAGCATTAAGGAGGGTAAATATTGCCCAAACACTAAAGTTGTATACATAATTGTTTGTATACATGTATGCACAGTCAGATACAATGTACAATCCGATATGCAATCAGGTCAATGCGTATTGATAAATCTGATGGGCTGCTGAATGAAGCTGTCCCATAGCCTGTTGATCTTGGCCTGAATGCTGCGGTACCGTTTGCCAGGTGGAAACAGCTGAAACAGTTTGTGGTTGGGGTGGCTGGAGTCCCTGATGATCCTCCCGGGCCTTTTTATGCACCTGCTGCTGTAACTGTCCTGAACAGAGGAAAGTTCACATCCATAGATGCGCTGGGCTATCCCCACCACTCTCTGCAGTGCCCTGTGATCGAGGGTAGTACAGTTCCTGTATCAGGTAGTGACACAGCGAGTCAGCATGCTCTCGAGGTTCCTTGTACAATGTCGGCATCTATAGCATGGAAAGGAAAAGGGGAAGAAACGGGTAAGACAAAAGATAAAAGAAAGAGTACATTTGACTTCAGAATTGACTTGAAGATATTTTAGATGAGGTGTCTCCTTGCTCAGGTAGATGTAAAAGATGTCATGCCACTAATTTAAAAGTGAAAAGGATTTATGTCAGAGTACTGGCAGATATTTATTCTCTATCACCATTTCTGATAATATATACTTGATGCGATCACATTACTAATGTGACACTTGGCGCTTGCTGTGCAGAAGTGGTTAGTTGTATTCCCTAAATTACATTATTGACTACATTTCTAAAGTACTCCATTTCCTATAAGATGGCATAGAGTAACGAAGTGCAAGGTGCAACTGGTGCAACACTTATTTTCTCCTTATTAACTTTTAATTCTCTTCAGGTGGGCCAGGTGACTCTTTTTTCAAATTGCTTTCTTGACTAAGCCCAATAAGATGACAGAAGACATATCTTCAGAAGTATCAGTGAATATACCCAAAAAAAGAGGTGAAGACAGATGACAGCATTGAATGAAATGTCAGATAGTTGGTTGGTTAACTCACTGAATTAGACTAAATTATTAGACTGCACAGAAACTGGAAATCTCTTGAAATGGGTTACTGCCACACTCTTGTCAGTAATGTGCAGTTGATGGTATAATGGGGTATAAATGAAAATTGGTAAGGAAAAAATATAAGAAGAATTGTGCTTCATTATATTGTAACTATTTTACTCCAGCTCAAACTGAGCAGTGGGTTAGTAGATGCTCCTGAAAATAATGATAGATTTAGAGCTTTCTTTCCCAAGCACACGTGAGGACATTTGTTTTTAATTTCAGAAACAGTGGTTGTTTAAAATTAAATCCATTTAAAACAAAGGATAGTCCTGAACCAGATAATAGCTTCAATCTGTTTCAGCTCTCAGTGTATTGACGAACAATTAAAGGGAATCTGTGAATTGAATACAACTGCCTCCCATGTCCATGTCCCAGTCAGGGTCACATGAAGCCATGGGAGGAGGTAATGGATGGTCATATGATCAACTGATCTATATCACGTCTTGGTTATGCAACCATTGACCCCAGGCAGGCAATCTCTGAACAGTATTGATAATGGCTGGAGTCACCCGTCTTGTAAAGACACTGACCCAGGAGAAGGCAATGGCAAACCACTTCTGTAGAAAAAATTGCCAAGAACAATCATGGTCATGGAAAGACCATGATTGCCCATGTCATATGAAACAGCAGATAATGAACAAACTGAGAAGAAACTAGCCTCACATTCAGAAATCAAATCATGCTGAGTCTATACTTCAATATGTCTGTAGAATTAGAGTAAGAGTGTAAATATGCTACATATTTAAGTTGTACAGTTAAAACACTAACACTAGAGATATTAACTGGTGTAGTTTTAAAATCTGACCTTGATATCATGTCTTGTAGGAAAATAGTATGATCAAATATTTTAGAGGTGTCTGATTCTTGATTCACAGATAGGCTACATCTGTGCAAATTTTACAAAGTGACACCTGTTTCTAAACAACAGTTGTTAGCCAGGATTAGAATTGGTATCCTGCACTATTGCATACTTACAATACAGAAGCAGCCTTTTCAGTCCATCATTCCCATTGTGTCTCTTTTAAATATAGAGCAGAGCTACACAATATATATTTGGAAATCTAATTGACTTAGAAAACATAAAACCCCAAATATTTCAGAACTGTACAGAGCAAACATTTAAATGTGTGAGAGAAAACTTTGCATGAAGTTCCACCTGAAGTTATGGTCTGTATCCATGGCAGCTCCTCTTCTTCAGCTTCCATTTAATTGGAAATTCAATTTCCATTTTAAATCATCAGTGGAATTAGCTTTTGCAACACATTCATCAGGATGTTCCAGATCGTGACAACCTTAGAAATGGAAACAAAATTTCTTCAGGTTATGTCTAAATGCTTTGCCAATGATTTTTACTTTATGAATTCCTGCGTACTTTAGTCATCAAGATCTGTCTAGACCTGATTAGATCTTGCCCTTAGACATGAGCATGTTGGAGATTTTATATACAATATACACTCAGTCGCCACTTTATTAAGTACTCCAATACACCTGCACTTTAATGGAAATATCTAATCAGCCAAACACGTGACAGCAACTCAATATACAGTACTGTGCAATAGTCTTAGGCACATACTGTATACATAGCTAGAGTACCTGAGACTTTTGCACAGTGCTGTATTTGTGAATGTGGAGCAGAGAGCGAGTTTGTAAATCTGCTGGGAGTAAAGGATGTTGGGAATGGCAAGGGAGGAACACTGCAGGAGAGGTGTGGGGCTGGTGGCAGAGAAGAAGTGCCAGGTGTGGGGAGGAAAGGTGCACGTACAGACACACCCAGCTCTGAGACATTGAGCAAGGTCACTTGATTCCAAACAATTCTTTACAGAATGTCTGTCTGGTGCTTCTCACTGTCTCCCCTCTCCCTTCCACTATTTCCAACCATGATTCTCCTCACTGTGCCCCCTTCCCACTCTCAGTCCACAGTAGAGACCCATATCATGTCTGTCATGACATTTGTTTTTTATGCAGCAGCAGTACAGTGCAATACATAAAATTTCTACAGTACTGTGTAAAAGTCTTAGCACCCTATCTTTTTATATGTGTGTCAAAAACGTTTTTGTAACTTACAATAATTTTAATGCATACATCAAAGCATTAAAGGTCCATTTGTTGTTCTGATCAAACATTGCAATGTGGAAGAAATGTGATCTAAGTGACTTTGACTTATAATTGTTGGTGCCAGACGGGGTGGTTTGAGTATCTCAGAAACTACTGATCTCTTGGGATTTTCACGCACAACAGTCTCTAGCCTTTACAGAGAATGGTGTGAAAAATATTAAACATCTAATTAGTGACAGTTCTGTGGATGAAGATGTATTGTTAGTGAGAGAGGTCAGAGGAGAATTGTCAAACTGGTTCAAGATGACAGGAAGGTGACAGAAACTCAAATAAGCACATGTTACAACAGTGGTGTGCAGAAGGGCATCTCTGAATGCACAACATGTTGAAGTATATGGGTTCCTGCAGCAGAAGACCTTGAATATACACTCCGTGGCCTCTTTAGGGAGTCCCTAAATAGTGGTCACTGATTGTATATATAGAAAGCAAAAAAAAATCTCAGAAATACTTCCAAAATTAAAAAGATAATTCAAACATTGTTAGTCCTCAATAAAATAATGCAAAGCAAATTGTTGTCTGCAGTGCACCTTTCAACCTTTGGCCCCTTGATATGGAAAACATGAGGACACAACTCAGTCTTGTCCAAGGCAGCTTGAAAAAATGTGTGATTGTGTTCATTTAGCCAATTTTTTTGGCTTGTATTTTCTAAGTCTGAATCTAAAATGTCTTTTCTAAATCGGATCTCATTGCTACATCAACAAGATTTCATCAATAGGTCTAGGACACTAAAGGCGCTCTCCAGATCTGGAACTGTTTCTGTACAGTACTTGGGAAAAAAAACAGTGTCAAGGAATAGTCAGAAGCAGTATTGTCAGTTTGGACTTTGTTTTGGGCATTCCCAGTAAATAATTGGCACGTCCCAAAAGGGATTAACAATAACTAAGACCCAGATGTTAAAGCTATCAGACAGCCTGAATGTTTAGAAATGGTTCTGGAATCAATAAATAGCCAAGAAAACTATTAAAATTTTAAACATATCCTCAAATATTTTCTCAACATTTACCATTTTAAAACAAAATTGAAATATTTCAACCAAGGGTCATTTTGCAGTTGAATGTATTGTTCAGGGAAGGAGTAGGGTCTATCGAAGCTTGCACAACAAAAATGCTAGAACTGAAAAAAGAACATGCTAGAAACATTCAGACAGTTGGGCAGCACCTTTCGGAAGAAAAATAGAGTCAATATTTCAGGCTGAAGATTATCAGAACTGGAAAGCTGAGAAAACAACCTCATTTTAATTTTCAGTCAGGATGAGGATTAGGTCGATAAGACTATGGAAATGCTTCTGAAGTGAGGCCTGGGTTGATTAGGTAATTTCAGTGTTCATGGAGTCATTTGATTAGTAGAATAATGAGGGAAATTAAAGGGATAGAACATGGTACACAATCAAATGGACATGCAAAAGCTATGAAATGCAGGTCAGGGAGAGAGCGAAAGAAAACTTAATGTTATGATGGATAACCTGACAACAGAATGGACCAATTATAATACTGTATTACCTGAATTTGATATTGAGACCCACAGGCTGCCAAATGCACAAGAAGAAGATGAGGTGTTTTTGCTCAAACTTCCACTGGATCAAACTGGAATAATGTCAAGTAGCCAGAATGGGAGTGGGACAGAGAATTAAAGTTGTGGAGACCATTGCCTGAGCCAGGAGTACAACAGTATGCGAGCTGAAGGATGGGTTCATTTGAAATAGAGATAATTTTCTATTCTACCTACCTAGGTTTATCTTTACTAACTAAATGGATTAGTACAGTGCTTTGAAAAAGTATTCAGTCTGCACAACCATTTTCATATTTTACTGTCTCATTTATCTATACTTAAAATATATTGAAGTAGGATTTTGAGAAAATCTACAAAACATTGTGCATCATGTCAAATCAAAAGAAAAATCCAAAACCTGTCAACAATTTACTAAAAATTAAAAACCTAATTTATGAGGCTAAAACAGTATTCATCCCCTTTGAAATTAGTTATTTAACTTTCTTCGGAGTAATACTGTGCATTGCCTTACCAACTCACCCAATTTTTTGATGTCGAAAATTGGATAATCACCAGTTTTTAATGAATTCATAAGGTTAAATATCCCCTCTCTCTGTAAGGTCTAGCAGTATGGCAGATTTTCAACAAACAAAACCAAAATGAAGACAGAAGAGCATCAGGACAAGTCAGGGAAAAATAATAGATAAGCACAAATCTGGGGAAGGGGAGAAGACCATTTCAAAGGGACTGAACGTACCTTGCACCTCAGTACAGTCCATCATGAAAAAGTGGAAAAAAAAATATGAAACCACAGCCTAGGTCAGGCTGCCCCTCTATACGTAGTCACTGTAGAAGAATGACACTTGTAAGAGAGACTACTATGACGTCAACAGTCACTCTGAATGAGCTGCAGAGGTCAGTGGTTGCAAATGGAGTTCATGGCTCTACAATCTCTAAGGCCTTGCACAAAAAGGGTAGATATAGAAGAGTAGCAAGCAAGAAGCCCTGTCTAAAAAAAGCATATCCTTGTCCGTAAAAATTTACAAAGCGTCACTTAGAATATACTGTAAAGATGTGGAAGAAGGTCTTGTGGTCGGATGAGACTAAAGTAGAATATATTGGCCTCAACTCTAAGCAGTA
The DNA here is from genome assembly GCF_030028105.1 of Mobula birostris. Classification (NCBI taxonomy): domain Eukaryota; kingdom Metazoa; phylum Chordata; class Chondrichthyes; order Myliobatiformes; family Myliobatidae; genus Mobula; species Mobula birostris. The sequence goes on from NC_092388.1 coordinate 33,040,174, forward strand.
AGTGTAGCGTAAATCTAATACTGCACATCAGTCAGGCAACACCATCCCTACTATAAAGTATGGTGAAGGTAGCGTTATGGTATGGGGATGATCTTCAACAGCAGAGCCTAGAAATCTGGTCAGGATTGATGGGAAGATAAATGCTGCTAAATACAGAGAGATCCTGGATAAGATCCTGCTAGCCTCTGTCAGTAAGGTGAAACTGGGGAGGAAGTTTTGTCTTTCAGCAAGACAATGACCCAAAGCACACTGCCAGAGCAACAATGGAATAGCTTCAAATGAAGAAAATTGTTGTCCTCAGTGGCCCAGTCAGAGCCCTGACCTTAACCCAATTGAACATTCCTGGCATGACCTCAAGATTGCTGCCCACTGCCACTCGCCAACTAACCTGGCATAGCTTGAGCAATTTTGCAAGGAGGAATGGCTGCTCCATTACATTGTGCAAAGCTAATAGAGACTTATTCAAAAAGACTACTGTCTGTAATAGCTGCGAGAGATGGTTCATCTAAAGACTGAGCAAAGGGAGATGAATACTTTTGAACTGCTGACTTCTCAATTTTTTTAATTTTTAGTTTTTCATGCTTAACAATTTTCCTTGCTTTTGGACTCTACTGTGAAAAAGGAGCATGTGATTCACAAATAAAAATCCTCAGTTAAATTAATCAAAATTCCTGGTTGTAATACTCACTAATGCGAACAAAGGGATGGGGGCTGAATACTTTTCCAAGGCGCTGTATTTCCAAGCAAGGAGAAAATTTGCGAATCCTGCAAGTCATGCACAGAAGGACAAGGTTTCCTCTGCATGTTCAGCTGGAGGGAAACTTAATTCTCTTTTATTGTTATTCAGGTGAAGGATCACAGAGCCAATGAGGTGAAAGGAAAGCAAGCTATAAATGCTAAAGAAGTAAAGTCATCTCCAAAAAACAAATGCCCAGAATTCACAGGTATTCGAAAATGACAACAGATTATGCACATTGCATACAAAAATTCATACAAGGAATAATGCCTTATCATTTTTTCTTCTTTGTTTTCACAGTAGAGAAAATTCAGAAGAGTCTCCATACTTTTGGTGATTCAAAAGTCCAGAACTTAAATAAAGAAAATGCTCACAGCTCCTTTGAAGCTCAGCATGAGGTCAAAGATCCGGCAGAGCAGAACAATGTAACTAAATTAAAAGGAAACACATCGAAGGAAGATGCCGGAGACTTTGATCTCCAGTCTAGTAGGCTGGCAGAGGGCATTCCCTCAGCCGTTACTCCAGAGTTTCCTGTTGCCACTTTGGACATTTACACTGGTGATGAAACCAAATGTGAAGATCCTGTTGCAGAAGAACAATTTGAATTAAAGGTTGTAGAAACCTCTGACACTATATTGAACCAGTCGAGTAGCGACAGGCAAAATGATGGCAGGACAGAAAGGAACAATGAAATGCATGAGAAAATAAAAAATGTTGAAATACAGGGAAAAATACAAGCAGGGAAGGATAGTAATGAATATCATGTAAAAAAGTTAATGAAAGAAGCAGTGCCCACAGGAGGAGAGTACTATCTAATAGAGAAGGAGAATGAGGAAACAAGAAAAACACATTTAAAAGCTGAAGAAACAAATGATGCAGAAAAGGACACAGGATTTGAAAGCACTGACTCAGCTATGACAATCACTAAGGAATCCAAAGAAAAAAGTTGCACAGAAGAATCGGGCATTGATCAGCAACTAGTTCTACTTCACAGGTAAAAGTGTGTCTTTTTGTTGGTTTGTGTATTCTACAGGGCAAATTTCCTAGCGAATAGTTTACAACACCTATGACATCTCACTTCCAGTTATTACTTTTCAAATTATCTATGGTGAAGGCATTCGCAATATCTTCCTCCTCTGTAAAGAGAAATCGTGTTGTTTACAAATCAGAACCTAGGCAACTTATTCCTCAATTTAGAGCCATCAATATTTCTAACATGAGAAATAAGATTTCAGAGGGATTTAAAATGACATAAGCCAAACACAGGCAAATGGAACAATTTTATTGACCACCATGGTCAGTGTGGATGAGTTGGGTCTTTGGTCCTTTTTCATAGTGAATTACTCTGTGACTGCAACATCAGAGTTTCATATCAAGTTGGTGAATGCCAATGCCAGTGACTATTGTATGCCCATTGATAACATTGGCTGCATTATGGCCTGGGTTGGGAACACCAATGCCGTTGAGCAGGAAAGCCTACAAAGGTAGTGGATTTGGCCCCTCCCAACAGTTGAGCACATCTACATGAAAAGTTGCCTTAGAAAAGCAGCACCCATCATCAAAGATCCGCACCTCCCAGGCCACACTCTCTAGTTGCTGCTGCCATCAGGTAGAAGGTACAAGTGTCTCAGGACTCACACCACCAGGCTCAAGAACAGTTACTAACCCTGAACCATCAGGCTTTTGAACAAAAGGGGATAACTACACTCATTTTACTTCTGGTGTTCCCACAACCAATGGTCACACTTTAAGGCCTCTTTATTTTGTTATTTCATATTTGTTACTTATTGCAATTTACTTATATTTGCTTGGCGCAGTTTGTTGTCCATTGATCTTGTTTAGAGTTACTTTTATATAGATCTGCTACGTATGCCCATAGAAAAAGAATCACAGGGTTGTATGTGGTGCCATGTACGTACTCTGATAATACATTGAACTTTGAACACCCAGCAAGTGCCTCAGTTACAATTGCACAGAAATTCATACCCAGGCTATTAAGATTCAGTTTATGGACTACTACTGATAGAGTCAGCTTACTGCGCCTACTAGGGATAAATTTCAATGCAATGAACCTTCACCGTGCAGAGGGCTGCAGTTCAAGGAAATTCACTGCTGCCTTCACAAGTACAACTAAGATTCAGATAATCAGTGCTGAACTTGCAGACAGCAAACACATCCAACGTGAAAAGTTTAAAAAATTCTTCTGAGGTCAGGAATTTTATTTCATTGCGCACTCTGGAACAGAGTGAAAACAAAGATACCTAATTGTGTTAAAAGAATAGATTCATGAAAGGAAATTAAAATGGCAGCTCTCCAACAGAGATGATAATCACTCTGTTGCAAAAGGGATGAGTTGGAATATGAGAACACCAAAGTAGTGTTTGATGCCATTTAAACAAAATAGAAGCAATATTTTATGAATATTACTCAGCAGCAAGTACTGTAGCTTGTGACTTTTTTTCCTGAAAATTGATATTTTCTGAATCCACAGCAGATGGAGACAAATACATTTGTGTCTCTAACTTACTGCAGCTAAGTAAATAAATGGTTTGATGTTTCAGCAAAAGAGTCAGAAGTCGTAAGTGGATCTGAGGGCACCTACTTCTATCATCACAGAGAAGTTCTGGCTGTCTGCGTGCAGGTCCTAAATCTCCACAGAGCCAGAAACGAGAGAATATTTTCTGAATGCACAGCAGACAGAAACAAATATATTTTGTTCCCCTTACAATACTTAATAGCTAAATCTCAGATGGACGAAAGGACTATGAGCAGATGTTGCTAAGCATACATTCATAAAGAGGGAGGGGGCAACAAATATTAAACTCAGGAAAAAAATCAAAAATATTATTTCTTAAAGCAAGCACTCTGCTAATCGCTAGACTGTTGATACCTCAATATAGTGTGTCTTTAGTTTAAGGAATTATGTTCAACTTTGATGACCTTTTGGAATTTGCCACCATAGTAACCATTTTCTCAAATTAAAATGGAAAGTACTGGAAACACTCAGGAGGTCAGACAGCATCTGTGGAAAGAAATAAAGTTAACATTTCAGATTAGGGATCTTTAATCAGAACTGGGAAAGAGAGAATAAAACAGATTTCAGTAGCTCAGAAGGATTGGAGGAATGGACAGAAGAAAGGAAATCTCTCTGACAACATGAGGATAATGAGTAAAAGTAGCTGTAAAATAGCAGTTAAGATCAGATAGTGTTTCTTTGCTTGTGTAATGCATTGTATTTTAATTTTAACAATTTTCCTATTTTACACAAAAGGAAATGCAGTTAGGGGACGTATTGTAGAACATAACAAAACAAACAAGTTTAAAAGTGCAAAATTTCAACGTATCACTACATGAACGTGAACAATGTGGGCGAAATCGCAGACCGCAATGCACAAAGTTCACCTTTCCTCTTCATATCACGATTGAGTTTCCAAAATGACGACCAATCAGCTCTGACTGATAAGGTTACAAAGCCCAAGTATTTGGAGGACACACCACAATTAACAGCGCACTGATGGTGTCTCCTCGTATGGTGACAAAACATTTGCATGTACGTTGCCAAGATTGGAGACAACTCAACCCAACAATTAACTACCCTAACTACATGTTTCCTGAAATATTTAACACATCAGGCCAGATCATGATAAACCACACACCACTACCTGGAATTGTCACCCACTGTGCCCACAACCCTGCCCATACCTTGGTTTGGTGTGGTGGTGTGGTGAGCCAATATCCCTGACTGCCTGCACGCTGGAGTTAAGTGACAAGGCCTGAGATGTGCGGGAGGATGGGGTGTCTCAGGTAGAAGATACTGTGCATCATGCTTAGGAAGCCTTGAAATAGTTTGACAGCCAGCAAGGCTATGAGTGAGGGACCTCTGTATAACGGTTAAAGTGAATTTAACACACAAACGCCTTTGATTTGGAAACATTTGGAAATACCGCGGATTCTGGTTAATTGGGCCATCGGTTACTAGGGGCAGCCACTGATTTGGAACAACTCTTAAAGAACAAAAGCTAATAGAGAAAAGTAGACAGGATTTCCTTGATTTATTTGAGTACTACTCCACTTAATTGGGACAGCAGACTGTTGCCTAAAAGTTTCTAATTAGCGTCAGTTGTGTGCACTTGTGTGGTCATTAGACACTACACTGTGCTTAGAGGGAACAACTTTTAAATAGCTTCAGTTGCATGTGTTTGTGTTCAAAGAGCAGTGATCCTTGTCACTGATAGTTGGCAAGAAATAAGCAATAAGACAATAAAAAATAAGCAATAAGAACTGTTTGGCTCACTGGGGTTTCAAGCATTCAGGAGGTGCGAGAAACAGCTGGGAGTGAAAATAAAATTATTTCACTACTTCAATCTCATGACTACAAAGAATTTGAAGGTATCAACAAGCATCTTGAATGTTACAATGAAAATGATGATTTGGAGGATGCAACAGTCTCTAATTAGCATAGTGTAACTAGTGTGCACTTGTGTGGCTGTTAGACACTGCACCATACTTAGAGCAGATAGTTTTAAAATAATGTCAGTTGCGTATGCTTGTGTCACGTTGTTCATTTGGGCCAACCGACGCTGAATTAAAAGCAGTGATTTTTGACACTACCTCATGCAGGAAGGCAGTGAAAGCTGTCCATTATCTGCACTAGGTGTTGGCATTGATTTTGTTCATTTACAGTCAATCAAAAGAATACAACAGCATACTCCGGATGAATTTCTCCGTCAATAACTATTAGGAACTAATGCACAGTTTTCTAGTTTTACACTGTAGTAATATTGGTAGTGTTCTAATTTGTTCTGCATTTCATTTAAAAACATATTGTGTTACTCAGTTAAATGGTAGCTTGTCTTTTTTAAACTAGTTCCATGAAATTTTGGCTCATTGGCCCAAAATAAACTGGTCACAATGTATTCTAATTAATCGGAATCCACTGAAATCACAAACATTAAAATGAAATGAAATATTAAAAAGACTCGCCTTTCTTTTTAATTCTGATTCTGCAGATGCAGACACAGAACCCCTCCAACATCAAGTGGTAGATGTAGCACCATCTCTCACACAGCAGTGCTCAAACTTTCTCATTCAGTAAAACACATGCAGAAGTCCAAGGATTACTGAAGTTTAAACGATAGAGCACTGATAGTTCCTATAAGAGCTGTTGACTCTAGTCAGCAAGTTTTATCAATTATTCTTAATAAACATCCTCTTAAATCTTGTCATTTCTTTTTTCAGCACTTAAGCTCAAGAAAAAGTAAAACTGCTTCCCTGTTTTAATTTTTTTTTAAATTCAAATGTAACGAAGTATAGCTTGTGTTCATTACTCTCAGATGTGTTTCACTAGTAGTCTTCAGGAATTTTCCATTGATGCACAATTGTAGAAGCGGAAGAGGCCTTGTAAATAGTGGTTCCTGTATGCTCCATTAATTGTTAGCCTGGATATTAATCATAATGAAAGCCTTGGTAGTTGTATATAGTTAGCTATACCTCACTTCAAACTCAAGCCATTGTCTTCTTAAAGACGCACACATCAGCAATAGAAGTGATTGTTCAGGATTTTCCAATAAAACAAATTATAAAAGGTACTAATAATTCTCAACTTTGACCATTTTTTAAAAAACTTAATCTTTAAAAAAGTTCAGCTGAGCCCATAACAAAAGCTGTGGTAGCATTTTAGATCATGTTTAGAGTAACTTCTGTTATTTCTGTATATTCATTGGAAATTTTTAAAAGGCTGCTCATTTTATTTAAACGTATTTTCTCATGAATTCCTAGCAGTGCTTACAAAACTGCCTTCGACTTTTTTGGTAAATTATGTCTGTTTTCGGGATGGGGCATTGTGCATTTATTCCCCATTGCTATTTGTTCTTGAGAAAGAGGTGGTCAGGAAAATTCTTAAACTACTGCAATTTGTTTTCTGAAGAGAGCTGTTCGATAAGCTGTCAGAATTTTGACTCAATGATGATGAAAGAACATCCGAGGTATATGGTTTAGAGATGAAATTTCAGGTGCTAGAATTTCTGTTCCCTTTAAAATTGCAACTTATAGTCTATATGACTTCTCTGTTCTGTCATCTGCCATACTTTTACACTTTTGTTCAGACTGTCTATATCCTCTGAACCTGTAATGATCTTGCCCATGGTTTACTACTCTGAATCATGTAACTTCCTCAGTTGTCTTTTAAAAACTGCAATAAACATATCACAAGTTCAGGTCATTAATACATCATAAAGCAAAATGCTCCTACTCCTTTCCATGCTGATTAAAAAAAACTCCCCCTCATAACTAGTCTTATATTGATGCTCCTGCTGACTCTTTAATCATATTCTTTCTATTTAGCTAATGCTGGTTATGTGGTACTTTATCAAGTTTCCTTTGAAAGTGCACTTATACAGCATTTGCGGCATGAATCTAATCGACCCCTCTTGTAATCTCAAGTCACACAATGAACAAGATACTTATTCCTGTTAACCACTGTTGCCCCTCAGTTAAGCAATGCCTTAATTTCAAAATCCTCCATAATCCTTCCTTTTGACTTACGAGATCTCCTCAAAATTTATCCTTCTACACTTCTAGTCTTCTATTTTTTTTTCCACGTTTAATTGCTTCACTCTTGGTAGCTGTGTCTTCAGCTGCCAAAGACCTAACTTTTGAATTTTCCTCCTGGCTGTCTACCTCTAATACATTCATTAAACTTGTCTTTGACTAAGCTTCTACCAAATCCACCCTTACTTCCCCACTTCCCTCAGCAGCAAAAAATCAGCCTATGCACACCAGGCATCCTTTCTATTTTCAGCTTGGCTGTTCTTTTAATCACTTTCTCAATCTATTTTTATCATATCGACTATCAGCATTCGCCTAGTTTAGGAAGGCATGTAAAATGTTTATTGCATATCTCAGCCATTCCTTTTTGCTTCTTGATCTATCCCATCTATCTTTGACTACTTATTCACCATGAATTGGTGTCTCTTTAATGCCATTTGCTAAAGTATTTTCACATATTCTCAATTCATTCCCCATCAGTTCTTCTTTATTCAGTTTGGTTCTACACTGCATTCCAAATTTGTCATTCTTTGTATTTTTTTGCAATAACATTCAGGCAATTTAAATGGTTAGCATGGACTAGATGGGCCAAAGGGCCTGTTTCTGTGTGGTGTTTTTCCATGACTCTATTCTAACACTTTTATCCTCAAACTGGGGAATTATAGCTTTGGATGTTCCTGCTTTCCCTCTTGTGGAATCTGCCTTGATTTTACTCAATATTGTTCCTAACGTTACTCTTTTACCAGCCAATCTTTAGTTATAATTTACCAACTCCTTCACAGATCACTGGGGTCAGTTCTCCTTAAGTTGAATATTTCACCATTTGATTGCCTGATTTATTCTACTCCACTCTAAATCAATTGACATTGTGATCATTATTTCCTAAACATTCTTCCATTGAAACATTCTCTGCCTGTGACATTTATTCTGTAATAACAAATGGATTACTCTTTTCTTTTCCTGTTTGTCTTGGAATCAAACTATTTAAGAATGATTTCTTGCCTAATGACATGAATAATTCCTCCTTTTTGCCGTTCCACTAGTCTGTATTAGGATGCCACTTATTTCAGCGTGCATCTCCAAATTTTCTCCACTATTGCTTGAGATCTCCTTGTCTAAACCAAACACTGTCATCTTTTTCTTGACTTTGCTCATATAATTAAATCCTCAACACAGCATCCCTTTCCATAAATGAACCAGTATCTATTATCACTGTTGCCAATCTTTCTACTTTTAATTTTCTAGAATATATTGTAGCCAGTGATTTAGAGAGGAACTTTAACCCAAATAAATTGGTATGTTTAAAGTCAGACATGGTGGGCTGAATGGACTCTTTCTCCTCTTATGTCTTCTGGTCCGAAAAGGGGAGCTTTTATTTCTGGGTTTCCTAATCAGACCGTCCAACCAGGAAATTCACCCAATATTATAGTAAGTTTTCACTCATCAGATCTCCAGCATAGCCATTATCAGGGGCGCACACTCCTCACCTTATCTACTATTCTTTGTGCACCTGCACTCATTCTCTTCGATTCCAGTTTAAGGTGAAGCACTTTGGGCATTTGACAGTCTTTTGTTTAATGGGGACTGTTGGGTTTCCTTCTTTTGTGGCAGCCTGTAAGAAGATGAATCTCAAGGTTGTCCATAGTATAAATACTTTGATAATAGATGGTCTTTGAACATTAACCTTTGAAGTCCTCCTTGATCACCTTCACTTCCTAATCTCTGTTTTGTAATAGCTATATTCTATGCTCTCAGTTATATAACCCACTCCCAGTGATACACTCTCTCTCGCAGCTCCCCTTCTGTGATCTCTGTAACCCTCCGTCTCTTCAACCATGAGCTCACCCAGAACTGCTACCATAGCCACAAATCCTAATATTGATTGTATCTCCCAGTACACTGAGTATTTTCAGATTAATCAAGAATAGTTATCCTAATTCCCTTACCTGTAAAGCAATAGATAATCATTCCATGGTGACAAACCTCATCCCCATTGGGATAAAGTACAGTATGTTCTACTCTAGAACTGGTAATAGGAATCCTGCTACAACGTCTCCAGTCAAATACACATATTTATTTTTCAGTGGGCCACTCTCCCATTTCCCAAACATATTTTAATGGAAATAGAAGATTAGAAATGCATAAATAATATTTAGATATGAAAATAATTTACCATCTGTAAATAAAACACAAGCTTAAGTTGATGTAAGCTTAAAATTAATTATGCTATTAGCAAATATCTTTCCCAATTTATAAAAATATTTTGTCCCAAGTAAGATTTTTAAGCAGCATTATAAATATTACACATTACACAATAACATAATTGAAGTTGTCTTATGAGCATTTCAATTACTGACACTTATGAGGAAAGATGGGAGAAAAGCAAAGGAAAGAAATGAAAGCTTTTGAAATGAAAGAATGTTTCCTTTCTACATTCTCCTATGAATTCTTTTTTTTAAATAGCATAATTTAATCAAATTTTGAAAGCAAACAAAATCCCCAGTAATCATCAACAGTTTGTTTATTGGCAGAAATATATTTTAATGCATTCAACATTAAGGTAAATTTGAGAGGATTTGGAAAGGGAGAGATGGAGAGGTGGGATAAATTATTTTTTGTATATGAAAAGGGCAAACAGTAAGTGCAAGTCAGGTGAGTATTTAGTATTTTATATTATTTGAGTAATATTGCAAATATATTGTTTCCTTAAGCGTTCCTCATTGTTATGGGTTATATGTAAAAGTATGTGAATGGCATATGCATTATGCCACCACGTCATATGTAAGCGCCTTACTGAAAGAAACACTAAGTAGGCATGTTTTCCTGGGCTCCTGTGTTTTTCTTTTCATTTATTTTTTGAGCTACAGTTCATAACAGTAGCAATGAGGTAGGTTTAACCTGCGACAAATGCCTACCTGTAGAAGTGCAGCATATTTTTTTCTTTGAACGGAAAGACTTCCAAGTTAAATTAAGGGCTTTGTATATGTTTCTTTGGAAGGGGACAGAGATGGTCAAATTTAAAAAAAGGCAGAAAACAGAAGAAATTCACAGGCTCATAAACAGTGAATACTGGGTGATAATAATCATAAATAAAAAACAGAAATGATTGGCTGCATAGGAAAGACAGATGCATTCGTTTGCATAGCACATACCTGACTGATGTATACTGAACAAAGTGAGCAGTACTTTGAAGCAAATGGAATAGCTGATGTGAAATGAGTGCCAGTTTTGCTGAGTGCAATTGGTGAAAGAGCATACAGGTTTACTTAGAAGTTTGACTGCTCTAACCAAACCAGCCAAAATGAGCTTTGCTGATATTGTGAACGTAATGCAGGGACATTTAAACCAAAATGATTGCTGATTGCAGAATGCTTTAGGTTTCATAAGCAGAATCAAAATCCACTTACATGGTTGAACTGAAGAAGTTGTCCAAGCATTATCAGTTCAGTGATGGGACACTGATAATCTGTGGAATCTTACAACAAAGCACTCAAAAATAGCTCCTTATTGAAACACAACTCACATTTAAAAGAGCAGTTGAAATCACCGTATCAACGGAAACAGCAGCTAGAGGGGGAATTGAGTTGCAGTCCTTGAGCGTGAACAAAATTTCAGCATCTAAGCAGAAACCAGATTGGCCAAGTAAATTGTGTTACCATTGTGGCAGGGGCTCACATAATCCTGACCAATGCAGGTTTAAAGAAGAAAAATGCACAAAATGCAACAAAGTAGGATCACATACAGAGGTCATGTTGGGCATACAAAAATAATTGGACTGGACAGGGAAGAGAAAAAGATAAAAAAATCAAGTTGCAGCTTCAGAAAGAGCACCAACCTGCATACTGTTGATGAAAAACCTGATGATGAAAAACCTGATGATGATGAGAGTGACATAGGACTGGCTAGCTTTGAGATTAACAATGTGAAGTCAAGCAATATGGCTTACACCAGAAGTGAATGGTAAATTAATTAAGATGGAATTGGACACTGGCTCATCTGTTTTAGTCATTCCACAAAATGAGTTTGAACAGCATTTCGAAGATACTGAACAGAAGCCTGCAGATATCTAACTAAGAATGTACACTGGAGAAATGATAATTCCTATGGGAATGACATTCGTAAATGTGACATACAATAAGCAACAAGCTATGTTGTTCATTTGAGGAAGCTGAGCAAATTGTTAGAGAAGAAAGTTATCCAGAGCTGTCAGAACCATTTCCTGCAATCCCAAGAGACAACTCCTCCAACCACCACAGAGGAGGCCCCAGAAGCTGAGTTGTTTCACAGCCACGAGTCTCTTTTGCCAAGCAAAGTGACCCCCCCCCCCCCGCACCTTATCAGGAAAGACATTATCCCACAAGAGTAAGAAATCCTACACAGCGATTAAATCTTTAGGCCTGAATGAGACAACTTAAAATTTACTATGCTGTGGATATTTCAGGAATATTTGAGTAATATTGTATATATATCTTGTTTGATTAAGTATTCTTTGTTGTCTACATAGTTCATTTTTGTGTTATATGTAAAAGTATGTGAATGGCATACGTCATTATGCCACCACGTCATATGTGAGCCCCTCACTGAAGTAAAATTAAGTAGGCACATTTATTCCTAGGTTCCTGCACTTTTCTTTCAATTAGTTTATGGATTTACAAAACATAACATCAGGTAGGTAGGATGTATGAATAATAGCTCATTTTATAATCTGCTGAGGGTGAAATCTCAGGTTATTCTGGTACATCCAGGGAACACCAATGCCCAGGAACGGAAAAGGCTACAGACAGTGATGGACACAGCCTAGTCCATCATAGGCAAAGCTCTCTCCACCATTTACATGGAACCCTACCACAAGAAAGTAGCATCCATCATCAAAGACCTCCACCTTCCAGGCCATCCCCTCTTCTCTCTACTACCAGGCAGGAGGTACAGTAGCCTCAGGTCCCACACCACCAGGTTCAGGAAGAGTTATACCTGGTAGATGCAGATACCCCAGAACCAGCATGGATAACTTCAATCACCAGTATTCTGAACTGATTCTATGACCTACAGGCTCACTTTCAAGGCTTCCTTACAATACTTGTTGTCAATATAACTGACAGGCAACCAGAGTGCCCGGAGAAAACCCATGCAGTCTGCTTTTTTCACTCAAGCCATTTTCCAAAGTATCTGAGGAAAATGGCAGTGGTGATGTAGTTTGTACATTTTCACTGTGACCACATGAGTTTCTCCAGGATTCTCTGATTTTGTTTCACATCACAAAACTGCACCATTTGGTAATTCAGTTAGACACTGTAAATTGCTCCTAATATGGGGGTAAATCAGGTGCTTGAGGAGCATAAGAAGTGCAAGAAAATACTTAAGAAAGAAATCAGGAGGGCAAAAAGAAGACATGAGGTTGCCTTGGCAGTCAAAGTGAAGGATAATCCAAAGAGCTTTTACAAGTATATTAAGAGCAAAAGGATTGTAAGGGATAAAATTGGTCCTCTTGAAGATCAGAGTGGTCGGCTTTGTGCGGAACCAAAGGAAATGGGGGAGATCTTAAACAGGTTTTTTGCATCTGTATTTACTAAGGAAGCTGGCATGAAATCTATGAAATTGAGGGAATCAAGTAGTGAGACCATGGAAACTGTACAGATTGAAAAGGAGGAGGTGCTTGCTGTCTTGAGGAAAATTAAAGTGGATAAATCCCCGGGACCTGACAGAGTGTTCCCTCGGACCTTGAAGGAGACTAGTGTTGAAATTGCAGGGGCCCTGGCAGAAATATTTAAAATGTCCCTGTCTACAGGTGAAGTGCCAGAGGATTGGAGAGTGGCTCATGTTGTTCCGTTGTTTAAAAAAGGATCGAAAAGTAATCTGGGAAATTATAGGCCAGTGAGTTTAACGTCAGTAGTAGGTAAGTTATTGGAGGGAGTACTAAGAGACAGAATCTACAAGTATTTGGATACACAGGGGCTTATTAGGGAGAGTCAACATGGCTTTGTGCGTGGTAGGTCATGTTTGACCAATCTGTTGGAGTTTTTCGAGGAGGTTACCAGGAAAGTGGATGAAGGGAAGGCAGTGGATATTGTCTACATGGACTTCAGTAAGGCCTTTGACAAGGTCCCACATGGGAGGTTAGTTAGGAAAATTCAGTCGCTAGGTATACATGGAGAGGTGGTAAATTGGATTAGACATTGGCTCGATGGAAGAAGCCAGAGAGTGGTGGTAGAGAATTGCTTCTCTGAGTGGAGGCCTGTGACTAGTGGTGTGCCGCAGGGATCAGTGCTGGGTCCATTGTTATTTGTCATCTATATCAATGATCTGGATGATAATGTGGTAAATTGGATCAGCAAGTTTGCTGATGATAAAAAGATTGGAGGTGTAGTAGACAGTGAGGAAGGTTTTTAGAGCCTGCAGAGGGACTTGGACCAGTTGGAAAAATGGGCTGAAAAATGGCAGATGGGGTTTAATACTGACAAGTGTGAGGTATTGCACGTTGGAAGGACAAACCAACGTAGAACATACAGAGTTAATGGTAAGGCACTGAGGAGTGCAGTGGAACAGAGGGATCTGGGAGTACAGATACAAAATTCCCTAAAGGTGGCGTCACAGGTAGGTAGGGTCATAAAGAGAGCTTTTGGTACATTGGCCTTTATTAATCGAAGTATTGAGTATAAGAGCTGGAATGTTATGATGAGGTTGTATAAGGCATTGGTGAGGCCAAATCTGGAGTATTGTGTTCAGTTTTGGTCACCAAATTACAGGAAGGATATAAATAAGGTTGAAAGAATGCAGAGAAGGTTTACAAGGATGTTGCCGGGACTTGAGAAACTCAGTTACAGAGAAAGGTTGAATAGGTTAGGACTTTATTCCCTGGAGCGTAGAAGAATGAGGGGAGATTTGATAGAGGTATATAAAATTATGATGGGTATAGATAGAGTGAATGCAAGCAGGCTTTTTCCACTGAGGCAAGGGGAGAAAAAAACCAGAGGACATGGGTTAAGGGTGAGGGGGGAAAAGTTTAAAGGGAACATTAGGGGGGGCTTCTTCACACAGAGAGTGGTGGGAGTATGGAATGAGCTGCCAGACGAGGTGGTAAATGTGGGTTCTTTTTTAACATTTAAGAATAAATTGGACAGATACATGGATGGGAGGTGTATGGAGGGATATGGTCCGTGTGCAGGTCAGTGGGACTAGGCAGAAAATAGTTCGGCACAGCCAAGAAGGGCCAAAGGGCCTGTTTCTGTGCTGTAGTTTCTATGGTTCTATGGTTCTATGTATGTGAGTGATAGAATCTGGGAATGGGGGAGGCAAAGTGCAGGGCAAGGGTTGGTTGATGTGATAATGGGGAGAAAACAATGTAGGATTAATGTAAAGAGCAGGAACGCTATCAAATCATGGAATATATATTTTAATTGACTTATTTCTGGATACTAAAATGTACTCTTTACCTTTCAATAGATGTGGAGAGAACGAAAGAGAAGCCAGTTCTTTGCTACCAGCAGCAGCAGAACCTGAAGGAGAAATATCTGATAATATTGAACAACAGAAAGACAAGGATCTGAGCACTTACAGTAAAAGGGGAACCAGAGAAGACCTGGTGAAAGATGACAGCAAAAAGAGCAGAGTAGAGAAAAAAGTCTGCAGCCAGGAGAGCACATCAGAGCCTAGGCTAAGTCAAGATACAACAACGTCCACTGCCAAACAGCAAGAAAATAATACGGTGGTACAAAAAACTGAAGAGAGGGGCCACATCGTGATTGGCAAGTACAGCCCTAATATATATCCTATTGTTTGAGGATCAAAGCTCATGACAATGTATGTCAATGCAAGGCAGTGTCAATGCTGAGCCAATGAAAAGTAAATTAGGCAGCAAAACCATTCTGACTTTGAAGATAGGGAGATTGAGACTAGTTCACCTGGGCAACTCTCTGCACCACAATCTAGTATTAGATCAGATCCAAAGTATGTTTATATTATAATTGGAGTTATCTTCTAAAGTCCTTACCTGTACAGAAGCAACTTCTAAGTTCAAAAGAGATGAAAAGGCTTGAGTACACACAATATTGGTTTACATAACTAATATTTCAAGTGCAGACAGACTAAACTAAATCAATATTATACAGACAGAAAGAGTAAAAAGCCCAGCAGCTGAGACAGAAGGAAGATGAAAAGGATTGAAACGGGGGTTTTCCTTGATTTACTGTGGATAATTTGGGTGGATGCCCAAATATACATACTCAAGTGCACGGTACACATCAGCCATTAACTCTTCTCAACAACAGTGGACAGAGATGGTTAATTAGCAGCACTAGGGAGGCCTGACAAGGTAACCAGCCTAGCAACCTGCAGTTGTTGCATTTTAGATGACTGATAATTAAATTCACTCACTACTACTTTTGGATAACTACAGATTCAGTCAGAATATGCAGTGAGTATGATTAATTACCATCAGTTCATCTGAAGCCAAACAAGTGTAGGGGATGGCAGGTAAGTCACCATCAGGGTAGAAATGTGCCAATGAGGGTGGAAACAGGATGATTTGGCAGATAAATGTGTGGTTGAGAAGCTGGTGCAGGGGTCAGGGCTTCAGGTTCTTGGATCATTGGGATCTCTTCTGGGGGAGGTATGACCTGTTCAAATATTCTTGCGGCAGGTTTGTAAGAGCTGCCGGGGAGAATTTGAACTAATTTGGCAGAGGGGTGGGAACTGGAGTGAAGGAACTCAGGATAGGACAGATGATAAAAAAATAAAGATAGCATGCAGTCAGACTGTCAGGAAGGGCTGGGAGGTGATGGGACTTAGTTGCAGTCAACAGGCTGAGTATCAAATCATTCTGGATGCAGAAGCAGTAAGGATAGCAAACACGGTACTCAAGGTGTTGTATTGAAGTGCATGTAGTATAAGAAATAAGGTGGATGATCTTGTTGCACAATTATAGATTGCCAGGTATGATGTTGTAGACATCACTGAATTGTGCCTGAAGGATGGTTATAGTTGGGAGCTGAATATCCAAGGTTACACATTATATTGGAGGGACAGGAAGATAGGCAGAGGGGATGGTGTGGCTCTACTGGTAAAGAAAGGCATTAAATCAGTAGAAAGATGTGACATAGGATTGGAATATGTTGAATCTTTGTGGGTTGACCTAAGAAACTGCAAGAGTAAAAGGAACACTCACAATGCACTGGAGGAACTCAGCAGGTCAGTCAGCATCAGTTGAAAAGATTAGTCGAGACATTTCGGGTCAAAACCCTTCGTCAGGACTGAAGGAAGAACTTTGGGGAGGATTTGAAGAATGCTGGTAGTTGAAAAAAACAGTAATTTTTAAGACAAAGGGGTGGGGGAGGGGAAGCAGGGAGGTGATTGGCAGGAGAACAATAGTAGAAGGAGGCGGAACTATGAGGGAGGTGATGCGAAATAGGGATAAAAGGACATTGATGGCAGTTATATACAGGCCTCCCAACAGTGGCTGGGAGGTGAACCACAGATTACAACAGGAAATAGAAAAGGCATGTCAAAAGGGCAATGTTATGGTAGTCATGGGAGATTTTAACATGCAGGTCGATTGGGAAAATCAGGTTGGTAATGGATCTCAAGAGAGTGAGTTTGCTGAATGCCTAAGAGATGGCTTTTTAGAGCAGTTTGTCAGTGAGCCTACTAGGGGATCAGCTATACTGATCGGTTATTATGTAAAAAACCTGAGGTGATTAGGGAGCTTAGGGTAAAAGAACTTTCAGGAGCCAGTGATCACAATATGATTGAGTTCAACTTGAAATCTGATAGAAACATAGAAAACCTACAGCACAATACAGGCCCTTCGGCCCACAATATTGTATCAAATATATATTTACTTTAGAAATTACCTTGGGTTACCCATAGCCCACTATTTTTCTAAGCTCCATGTACCTATCCAGGAGCCTCTTAGAAGACCCTATTGTATCCGCCTCCACCATCGTCACCGGCAACCCATTCCATGCACTCACCACTCTCTGCATAAAAAAAAACTTACCCCTGACATCTCCTCTGTACCTACAGATAGGAAGATAGGGAGAAAGTAAAGTCTGATGTAGCAGTATTTCAGTGGAGTAAGGGAAATTACAGTGGTATGAGAGAGGAGATGGCCAAAGTAAACTGGAAGGAGCTGCTGGTAGGGATGTCGGCAGAGCAGCAATGACGTGTGTTTCTGGGAAAAAATGAGGAAGATGCAGGACATATGTATTCCAAAAATGAAGAAATACTCAGATGGTAAAATAGTACAATCATGACTGACAAGGGAAGTCAAAACAATTGTAAAAACAAAAGAAAGGGGAAAAAACAAAGCAAAGGTTTGTGGGAAGATAGAGGATTAGGAAGTTTTTAAAAACCTACAGAAAACACCAAAAAAATCCTTAGAAGGGAAAAGATAAAATATCACAAGACCACAAGAAATATGAAAGCAAGCTAGCAAATAATATCAAAGTGAATAGTAAAAGTTTTTACAAGTATGTTAAAAATAAAAGAGAAATGAGAGAGGATATAGGACCGCTAGAAAATGAGACAGAAGAAATAATAATGGGGGACAAGGAGAACTAAATGTGTATTTTGCATCAGTTTTCACTGTGGAAGATACTAGCAGTCTGCCTGATGTTGTAGTGTGTGAAGGAAGAGAAGTGGGTGCAGTTACTATTACAAGAGAGAAGGTGTTCAAAAAGCTGAAAGACCTAAAGGTACATAAGTCACCTGAACCAGATGATCTGCACCCTAGGGTTCTGAAAGAGGTAGTGTTAGAGATTGTGGTGACATTAGAAATGATCTTTCAAAAATCAATGGACTCTGGCATGGTGTAGAGGACTGGAAAATTGCAAACGTCACTCGACTCTTTAAGAAAGTAGGAAGACAGCAGAAAGGATATTATAGACCAGTTAGCCTGATCTCAGTGATTGGGAAGATGTCCGAGTCAACTGTTCAGGATGAGGTGATGGAGCACTTGGTGACATAGGAGAAGATAGTACAGACTCAGCATGGTTTCCTTCAGGGAAAATCCTGCCTGACAAACCTGTTGGAATTCTTTGAGGAGATTACAAGTAGGATAGATAAAGGGGATGCAGTGGATATTGTATATCTGGACTTTCAGAAGGCCTTTGACAAGGTGCCACACATGAGGCTGCTTACCAAGTTAAGAGCCCATGATACTACAGGAGAGTTACTGACTTGGTTAGAGCATTGGCTGATTGGTAGGAGGCAGCGAGTGGGAATAAACGGATCCTTTTCTGGTTGGCTACCAGTGATTAGTGGTGTTCTGCAGGGGTCGGTGTTGGAACTACTTCTTTTTATGCTGTATATAAATAATTTAGGTGATGGAATAGTTGGCTTTGTTGCCAAGTTTATAGATGATATAAACATTGGTGGAAGTGCAGGTAGTGTTGCGGAAACAGGTAGGATGCAGAGAATTTAGACGTATTAGGAGAATGGGCAAGAAGTGGCAAACAAAATATAATGTTGGCAAATGCATGGTCATGCACTTTGGTAGTAGAAATAAATGTGCAGACTATTTTCTAAACAGGGAGAAAGTCCAAAAATCTGAGATGCAAAGGGACTTGGGAGTCCTTGTGCAGAACACCCTAAAGGTTAACTTTCAGGTTGAGTTGGTGGTGAGGATGGCAAACGCAGTGTTAATATTTATTTCAAGAGGACTAGGAATACAAGAGCAGGGATGTGATGCCGAGGCTTTATAAGGCACTGGTATGGCCTCACTTTGAGTATTGTGAACAGCTTTGGGCTCCTCGTCTAAGAAAAGATGTGCTGGCATTGGAGAGGGTTCAGAAGAGGTTCACAAGGATGATTCCAGGAATGAACGGATTATCATACGAGGAATGTTTGATGGCTCTATATCTGTACTCGCTGGAATTTAGAAGGACGGGGGGGGGGAGGGGGGCTTTCAATGAAACCTTTTGAATGTTGAAAGGCCCAGACAGAGTAGATGTTGAAAGAATGTTTCCCATGGTGGGAGAGTCTAGGACAAGAGGGCACAGCCTCAGGATAGAGAGATGTGGAGAAATTTTTTTAGCCAAAGGGTGGTGAATTTATGGAACTTGTTGCCAAATGCAGCTGTGAAAGCCAGGTTGTTGGATGTATTTAAGGCAGAGATTGATAAGTTCTTGCTTGGACATGGCATCAAAGATTACAGGGAGAAGATTGGGAACTGGGGTTGAGGAGGAGAGAAAAAAAGGATCAGCTATGATTGAATGGCGGAGCAGACTCGATGGGCCAGATGGCCTAATTCTGCTTATATGTCTTATGGTCTTAAGTCAGGCCCCAATAATGAATGCACTCAGTTTTCAAATCAATTATTTTCTGGCCAACTAATTGTCACATATCCAATTCAGGGTTAGTACTTAAACAGGGTACTAATATTAATGTTTTTGAGTATAAATTGAGTGCCAAACCCAAAGTAATTTCAAAATCAAGTAAACACTGTGAGTACACTCTCCAGGAACATTCACTCTTTCCTCTAAAATCATGAAGAAAAAGTGTGCAGTGAAGAATATTTGTGTGCATCTAAACCTGTGATCACCAAAATTCCTTGGCCATGTGCGTTAAGTATCAACAACTGACTGACATTTCTTGATGCTCACTTTACTGAGGTTTGGGTGTTTGCAGAGCCTTTGACGAAGCAGTGGAAAGAAGGGTAATGTCAACTGTGTTAATGCAGAACATACTTTACAGTAGTATTGTGTTGCAAGCAGTGCCATAATCACTTCACATTGACACATTCTGTCTCATTTAAAAGTTCATGATAAAACTAAATCCAAGCCAGTTGGATAACTTGTTCGTTCGTTATGAGCAGCGTCGTATGACGTGGGCGATCATGGTCCTTCCTTGACCATGATTGTTCATGGGAAATTTTTCTATAGAAGTGGTTTGCCGTTGCCTTCTTCTGGGCAGTGTCTTTACAGGACCCCAGCCATTATCAATACTCTTCAGGGGCCGTCTGCCTGGGGTCAGTGGTCGCATAACTGGAAGTTGCGATATGCACCAGCTGTTCATATGATCATCCACCACCTGCTTCCATGGCTTGATGTGACTCTAGTTGGTGGGGGGGGGATGATAAACAAGTTCTACACCTTGCCCAAGGGTGACCTGCAGGCTAGTGGAGGGAAGTAGTGCCTTACACCTCCACACCTCCTTTGGTAGAGATGTATCTCTGTCCCACCACCCAGAGTTGGTTAATTATCCACTGCAAATTATCCCTTAGTGTAGGCAATAGAAGCAAAAGTGAGCAGATGGGCAGGTGAGAAGGAATAAGGTACCAAGGTAGAGCATAGAACTTTGTTTTGCATGCTATCCATACAGTTCATTTCAAAACTTAAGTACATCAAGATAGCCAGATAGTACACGAGGAAAAGCAAGAACAGATTTTGTGTTACAGTTGCAGAGCAAGTACAGTGAAGCAGAACAATAAGGTGGAAGAGCCACGACAAAGTAGATTAAAGATTCAAATGTTCATCTTTGACTTACAGAGATCAATTCAGCGGTCTTATACCAGTGGAATAGAAGCTGTCCTTGAGCCCGATAGTGCATATGTTCAAGAGTTTATATCTTCTGCCTGATGGAAATGAGGAGAATTGAGAATGTCCAGAATATTGCCTTTGATTATGTTGACAATTATGTTAACTGAGAATGTCCAGAGTATTGTCTTTGATTACATTGTCCACAGCTCTCTGTAATACTTTGCTGTCTTGGGCAAAGAAAGTAGTTGCCATACCATCCTGCGAAGCATCCAGATAGGATGTTTTCAAAGGTCCATCCATAAAAGTTATTGAGGGTCAATGGGGGCGTGCAAAATTTCCTTAGCCTTATGAGGAAGCAAAGGTGCTGTTGTGCTTGCTTGGCCATGGTGTCCATGTGGTTGGACCAGGACAAGTTATGGTGATGTTAACACTTAGAAACATGGAGGTCTTAACCGTCTCCACGTCAGCATCAATGATAGATACAGGGTTACAAGTAAATAAAGAGGAGTGAATGGGCCTGATAGGATTCATTTCTTGAGAGCCAATGTTTCCCTTCTGTGCCATTGTAATAGGTATAACAATGTAAAATACAAGTCACTCATTCATTGCTTCCTTCTTAATCCATTATAGTACAATACATTAAGTGTTAATGTCAACTTCTTAATGTTATGTAATGGTTGCAACAGATCCGCGTGCCAACATTTTTGCTTGTTTTATCTTTTCTGGTTCAGATGATGGCCCTGTTCCACCAGCTCCATTTGAGCATCGGATTGTCTCAACCAATGCAGCGCAGATCAGCAATTACTATACAATACAGAAATCTGCAGTCCTTGGAGGGTCAGTTCTGCTTAAAGTTTATCTAAAGGTTTAAATTGCCAAAGAGGTATTGGACACAGTTCTAACTCTGTCACACGTCATCTTTCCCCAAAATGATTTGGGAGATTAATGATATATCATTTACTCCAGTGGGCATCGGTGGACAGTCCAACGTCTATTGTTCCTAAATACTCAGAATTAGGATTTCAGAGTTTACCGTCATTGCTGTGAGTCTGCAATCATTTGTGGGCCAGGCCTCAGAACATCAGTAAACCATTTCGTTAACTGCAAGAAATCATCATAGTAACGTTGCACCTACTAAATGAACATAGCAAATGTAGTATAATTAGTTGAATCTAATTATTTTATTTGCCATATTTGGATTAGAAGTCTTCAGCTCAATGGACCAAGCCTTTGATGACTAGTTAAGTAACTGAGCCACAAGGCTATTATATATGTAGCTAATGCAGTCATACTTCTAAAATTTCTTGGCAATATATACACCCCTTTCATGCAAACTTCATTTAAGCGAATAAGTTGCAATGGCTTGAAATATCTTATTATTTTTCTGTCTATTCATTACAGGGGACGATTTGGACAAGTACATAAATGCATTGAAAAGGCTACAGGCCTCACCTTGGCAGCCAAGATTATTAAAACTAGAGCAGCTAAGCAGAAGGTATATCCCTTCCAGAATAATGTCAGCTGTTTCCAACGTGATTTATTTGATTTGTTTTTGACATTATATGTATTATTATTGTTTAACAGGAGGAAGTTAAGAATGAGATCCAAGTCATGAATCAACTGAATCATACAAATCTCATCCAGCTGTATGATGCTTTTGAAACAAAGAATGATATCATTCTGATCATGGAATAGTAAGTTGCATCAAACATCAGTCAAGTTTCTAGTTCTTAGACATTCATACTTAAGGATATAAAGATGTGTTCCACTTGGTGCTCAAAGCATAGCCAAGAGCAAACATATCCTAAGTTGTCATGAACACTACTGAGACCAATCCAAGTGAAAGTTCAAACAACTTTGGAAGGATTACATGCATTTTAAATTGAGCTTGGTCAATTTTATTCCTCATTATACATGAAAGCTTTGGACTTGGATAAAAGAACTCGTTAATTGTAGTAACACACATCAAAGTTGCTGGTGAACGCAGCAGGCCAGACAGCATCTGTAGGAAGGGGTGCAGTTGACGTTTCAGGCCGAGACCCTTCGTCAGGACTGCATTCGTTAATTGTAGTTTTTAGATTAGATTATGAAGACACGCAGTCCTCTTTTATTGTCATTTAGTAATGCATGCATTAAGAAATGATAGAATATTTCCTCCGGTGTGATATCACAAAACACAGGACAGACCAAGACTGAAAAAAACTAACAAAACCACATAATTATAACATATAGTTACAACAGTGCAACAGTACCATAACTTGATGAGGAAGTCCATGAGCACAGTAAAAGTTCAAAGTCTCTCAAATGTCCCACACCTCACGCAAACGGGAGAAGGAAGAAAAACTCTCCCTGCCATACCCGACCACGGTTCGACTCTGAGTCATCCGAAAACTTCGAGCTCTGATCAGCTCTCCGACACCGAGTACCGAGCGCCATCTCTATCTGAACAATTCGACCTCCATCTCGGTCGCCAACAGCAGGGAAAGCCGGGGATTTTGAGGCCTACCCTCCAGAAGATTTCTGACCACGCAGTAACGACAGCAGCGAACGAGCATTTCAGAAATTTTTCCAGAGTTCCCCTGTGCTTTCACGTCCATCTCCATCAAATCAGAATTGTTTACGGCTCCTATTTAACGGATATGATATCATTTTTCACTGGAGGGCTGTGCACGCGCAGCACGCGGCTTCTCTCTCCTCCCGCACACACAGTTAAGAAGTATTCAGTAGGGTAGCAGAAACTGTTAACTATTGATTTGGCTTGAACAGGGTTAGGGCGTAGAAGATGGATGTAAGAAGACGAGAGGTAGAAGCACGGAAAGGGAATAGGCAACCAAAGTGGGCAACTACATCTGCTTTCTGCTTAATCCTCTGTTTTTTTTTGATTTAATGCAATACAATTCAAAATTAATCACCAAATTCCTCACTGGATAATGCAATGGAGTTCCAGCCAAATTTCCAATAGAAGAATCTGAAAATATACATTTGAATTAATAATGAACCATTAGATTATCTAAGTTTATCAAAAACAAATTAAGATGTCATGATATATGTTTTCATATCGTAAATATGAGCTAAGTGTCCAGTCGCTGCTCTAATGTTGGCAAGGTTGTAAGTCTTCTTCCCTGTAGGACATTAATGCATTGCTTGGAGTTTTACAACAATATGACAGTGTAATAGCTATTGTATTGATACCAGTTTCAGCAGAGGCTGGGAGGTTGTCACTATAAACAATGAAGGGCTGCAAATTCTGACATCTGATAAGGAAGGAAGATAATAAGTGGAACCAGATGAGGGAAGGAATGGGGGCAGATGGGAACAGCTGCACAAGGAGATAGAGCACTCACTGAGTTGAGTGCCTGGGTGATAGGCAGGTGAAGCCATGTGGGGGTAGGGAAAGAGACCAGAGAACAGGGTGATGGACAGAGGTTGGAATGAAGATTGTGTGTGAAAGGCCTGGGTGAATCAGAAGGGTGGAGCAATGAACAGAAGGGGTTCTCATTACCTGAAATTGGAGAATTCAATATTCATGCTGTGTGGTTGTAGATTACCCAGGTGTATATGGGGTGCTGTTCTTAAAGTTCGTATTTGGCCCTTCTCTGGCAGTGGAGAAGGCCAAGGACAGACAGGTTAGTGTGAGAATAGATAAGGACATTAAGATATCTTGCAACCTGGCACTCAGGATGGCCCCTGTGACAGAGCACAGGAGCTCAGCAAAAGAGTTACCAGTCCATGCTTGGTCTCACCAATGTAGAGAAGACTACATCGAGAGCATCAAGTGCAGTAAACCACATTGAAGGAGTTGCATGTGAATCTTGCGCTAGTCCTTTTGCCTCCACAGATGTATGGGAGTTGGGATGTAATGCTGAAATTGTACAAGGCATTGGTAAGGCCAAATTTGGAGTATTTTGTACAGTTCTGGTCAGCGAATTATAGGAAAGAGGTCAACAAAATTGAGCAAGTACAGAGAAGATTTATTGGAATGTTACCTGGGTTTCATCTCCTAAGTTACAGAGAAAGGTTGAACAAGTTGGGTCTTTATTCTTTGGAGCGTAGAAGGTTGAGGGGGGACTTGATAAAAGGTATTTAAAATTATGAGGGGGATAGATAGAGTTGACATGGATAGGCTTTTTCCATTGAGAGTGGGGGAGATTCAAACAAGAGGACATGAGTTGAGAGTTAAAGGGCGAAAGTTTAGTGGTAACATGAGGGGGAACTTCTTTACTCAGAGAGTGGTAGCTGTGTGGAACGAGCTTCCAGCAGAAGTGGTTGAGGCAGGTCCGATGTTGTCCTTTAAAGTTAAATTGGATAGGTATATGGACAGGAAAGGAATGGAGGGTTATGGGCTGAGTGCAGGTCGGTGGGACTAGGTGAGAGTAAGAGTTTGGCAAGGACAAGAAGGGCCGAGATGACCTGTTTCTGTGCTGTAATTGTTATACGGTTATATGTTTCATACTGTATTGAGTTCCTCAAACAACTTGTTGTTTGCTCCATATTCCATCATCTGTAGTCTCTAGTGTCTTCAGTATTATATCTTTGCCTGATGACTCTTCCACATTAGCTAAGGTATTTGAGCTCTTCCATTTCCTCAGGGTTCAGCATTGGGACCACTTCTTTTCCCATTATATGTCAATGATTTGGATCACTGAATTGATGGTTTTGTGGCCAGGTTTCCAGACAATACAAAGATATTTGCAAGGGCAGGTAGTGTTGAGGAAGCAGGCTGTCTGCAGAAGAATTCAGACAGATTAGGAGAATGGGCAAAGAAATGGAAGAAGGAATACTGCGTAGGGAAGTCTATAATCATGCAATTATGCACTTTGGTAGAAGGAATAAAAGCAAAGACTACTTTCTAAATGGGGAAAAAATTCAAAATTCAGAGGTGCAAAGGGACTTGGAATCCTCGGGCAGCATTTCCTAAAGGTTAATTTTCAGGTTAAGTCAGTGGTAAGGAAGACAAATGCAATGTTAGCATTCATTTTCAGAGGATTAGAATATAAAAACAAAGATGTAATGTTGAGGTTTTATAAGGCATTGGTCAGACCACTCTTGGAGTATTATGAGTAGTTTTGGGCCCCTTATCTAAGAAAGAATGTACTGCCATCGGAGCGGGTCCTTAGGAGGTTCATGAGAATAACCCTGGGAATCAAAGGGTAAATGTATGAGGAGTGTTTGATGCCCTTGGGCCTTTACTAACTGGATTTTAGAAGAATGAGGGGGGATTTCATTAAAACCTATCAAATATTGAAAAGCCTAGATAGAGTGAATGTTGAGAGGATGTTTCCCATAGTGGGGGAGTTCAAGACCAGAGAGCACAGCCTCAGAATAGGGGGACGGCCATTTAAAATAAAGATGAGGAGGAAGTTCTTTAGCAAGAGGGTGGTGAATCTGTGGAATTCACTGCCACAGGTTGCAGTGGAGGCAACGTCATCAGGCATCTTTAAACTCGGAGGCCGATAGGTCATTGATTAATCAAGGTGTCAAAGGTTACAGGGAGAAGGCAGGAGAATGGTGTTGAGAGGGATAATAAATCAGGCATGATGGAATGGCAGAGCAGACTCGATGGCCAAGTTATCTACTTCTGCTCCCATGTCTTCTGGTCTTGTTTGAATGGAGAAGGGGCACAACAGCTCCATTTTTGCCAATTCTCAGTTTTACTTTCAGTGGTGTCAATAGCAGGTGAAGGTGTCTGGAGTTTCACACGCATTTGTTGTGTACTCCAATGTCCGAAGTGGAAGCTTAGGCAACCAGTTCATAGACTGGGTTTAAGCAATTTAAAACAAAATGCATCATTAGTGGTATGAGTGTGAACAAAGACCATGTTCAGTATCTTTTACCAAACTTAATTATGGAGTGACATTAAAATAGGGGTACAGTCAATATATTAAAAACAAAAAGTACTGGAAACCTCTGCATCTGTGGAAAGAAAAACAGCTCATGTTTCAGAGAAGAAATCCTTCAGCAGAACTGGGCAGAGAGGAAACAAGTGAAATTCAGAAGCAGAGTCCTACAGAGGCTGCCTGATTAACTGAGGGTCATTAGAGATTTATAGCATACTGTATGTAGTTTTTGATTTTGTTACTACTGACATTATAATTGAACACATAGAGCAAACCTGGTCCTAATCAGCAGCCAGCTCAATTAACCTAATGAGAACAAAAAACAAAGGAAATCTGCACGCTGAAGAACTAAATCTCAGAGGTCAAAACTTATCTTTGAGCACATAAGCTAATATGCAAATGGCGCCTTGTACTCCAGATCTGAAGTTTCATGGAGTTCAGTGAAAATACATTTGGGAACAGGATCATAGTTCGCAACAGCCATAGTATTGTACATTCAGGGTGTGTGACCAACAATGAATATTACTCTTCTATCTTGCAGCAGGAATTGTCACAGGATGTTGTTCAATGAATCATGAATTCACCTTTTTCCATACAGTATTGAAGGTGGCGAACTATTTGACAGGATCATAGATGAAAACTACAATTTAACCGAAATGGACACAATCTTATTTGTAAAGCAGATTTGTGAAGGACTTCAATATATGCATCAGATGTACATCCTTCATCTGGACCTGAAGGTAAATGGTGGTGAAAGATATTTGTGAACCCCTTTGCAAGCCAGTTAAAATTTACCCACAGCAAAGAAATTATAACAAAGTTAAATTATAAATACTTGAAATTGTTATTTCAGAGAACTGAATATTCTTTTCCCTTGTGACTAACATATTAACATTTTCTCATGCGGGAGAGCAAATTACACACAACTATGTGTGTGATTCCTGTCTCCGTACACAGGCCCAGTGTTTCCTAAGATTTCCCTGGTGTTCCATATTTAACTCATGCAATGTTGAGATATTATTGGTCTCTAGCCTCTGTCATTTTTAATGTATGCCACGAGAAGGTTATTTAAAACACCTAGGTACAAGTGGTTGCTCCCTAGAGCTAAGGTTTAACATCCAAGACAGATTGTTATTTTGTAAGTCACATTCCAGTCAGTTAGGGAGAAGCAGTTGTTCACCCAAGGGTTTGATGGCATAGCTTGATACCTGGAGTATTTCTGGATCAGCATGGAGAACGTGCGTACCCACAGTACTCGGGTGCATAATGACACAGGTTGGAGTATTACTGCCGATGTGAGGAGGCCGTTTGTACCTAGCGTTTCATAAAGCAAACTTAAGAGTTGCTGGGAGGAATAGAAAGATAAGGAAATAAAGCTCAGGATGTGATAGTATCTGCTGCGACTGATAGAGGAGCCCAGCACTGAGCCCTCGACTGATGGCACTGAAGTTGCGGAGGTATTATGTAAGCTGATTATGAGAGCCATGGGCCTCCGTGCCACTTCATCCAGCATCCTAATATGCTTGGCTAGATGAACAACCAGTTACATCATTCAGCCGCATAATCTGTGAGATATTTGCATGCGATATTGTACTCAGGTCGCATAATACTACATTCTCATCTCTGCTGACAAGCAATGCAATATCTCAGAGTAGATTTGGGAAAGTATGTTTCCCTCCCCCCCCCCCCCCCAACATTCTGTTAAGACTTCGCTCTTTCTCATGAGAGTCAGGCTAGCTACAGCAATTCATTTTGATTCCATGAAAATATTATTTGTGGGAAACCTAGGTATTATTATAATACTTTAATTTTTAAAGTCATATTTTTAATTGTTAACATAATTTAAATGTATTAAACTGTTTTGAAATGTTTGGGATCCTCAGAGTTATTTTGAAGCTGTGAGAAAGGCCTTCTGAGTGCATTAAGCTGTGCACAGGCCATCAGCAGCACAGCAGCCTCAGTTTCCCCACCTGTGGGCCTCTTTACTGGCAGCGTCCTGTGGAACAGCTGCAGCAGGATGATGGGAGCCACGCAGCTGCTAAAGTTATCTGTGACTGCAGGCGTCCCGTGAGAGGGAAGCCCGACCCAGATCAACATATCGGAGGAAATGGAGTAAAGAGAGGTAAATAGAGGAGAGATGCAGGTCAGGCAGGCCAGAATGGGTTCAAAGGGTTACACAGATACCAATAAAAGATCCTGATTGTGAATGGGAATAGAGTGAAAAGTAAATTTTAAGAATACACATATGCAAATAACAGATTTTCATCAAAGCCATGCGATGACTTTTTAACAATAATTCATCAAGGAGTTGAAATCAAAGATTACAGAGCTTAGAGCTGTATTAAAAAGCATGTAGGAAGAATTTCCGCAGTGGAAGGATGGGCTTCAATGCATCAAATCTCTTTTCTCTTTCTTAATATTGATATTTTCTTTAAAATTTCAGCCTGAGAACATTTTGTGTGTTAACCGGGAAGCTAATCAAGTAAAGATAATCGACTTTGGCTTGGCAAGAAGGTAATGCTCATTTATTTATGGATTATGAACAAAATATTAGTAACTACAGTCTTTAAAATACATACATGTTCAGCAATTGTGAAGGACATAATAAATAAATGTAACGTAAGAAATTATTTTAATTAACAAATACATAAACGTGAAGTAACTGTAGTCTGCTAATAGGATGAAAAAGCATTTGAGTTCTCTAACTTAATGTATCAGAATTTCCTCAAAAGAGTTTAATTTAAAGAAAACAAATGTTCTTAAGTCATATTGCCTTTACGATATTATTTTTATATTTTAGCTGGTTCAGCAGTATGCCAGGAAGAATCATTATGAAACTTAGCTTCTTTCAATCAAACCTAGAAATTTTGCTTGAGAAAGTTATTCAGGGATGTCTGATCCCTTCAAGGTTACAGGATATGGTTCGTCCTGATTTAATAGCTAATTGCGTTTGTAAATCTGATTGGCTGAAAAGCAATTGTATTTCACAAATATTGTCACTGTTATTTTTAATAAAATACCAGCAGCAGCCATAGAAAAAAATTTTTCCAATTATCTATGTTGTGGTCTGATACATGTTCTGACATTCTTTTAACCTCTGAAACAATGATCATCCCATTGAAGTTCAGGTGGACTTCACTGAGTCCTGTGGGTACTCAAACCATTGGAAATGGTGGAAGATATTTCAGAAAGGTAGCTTGATAAATATACTGAAGGTAGTATTTTGGGAATGTTGTGCCAGAATTTGCTGGAGCGGGGCATGACTACTTAATCTGTCTTGTATCAAATCAGCCACTTTGTTGTGGATGTTTCCGGAAATCTGCTGTTCAGGACTTTAGTGAACGAAATAGAAAAAGAGCTAAAGAAAGATACTTGTCACACGCACATCGACAGATTAAAACATACCGTGAAATAGGTCATTTGCATTATTGTTTTGTATGGGCTGGGGGTAGCCCACAAATATACCACTTTTCTGGTGGCAACATAGCATGCCAACGACTCATTAACCCTAACCATACATCTTTGAGATGTGATAGCCTGGAGGAAATACATGTGGTCACGATGCAAATGTACAAACTCCTTACTGACAGCAGCAGAAATCGAACTCCAAACACTGGTCACTGACGTTGTAAAGCATTTCTGCTAACCACTACACTGTTGTGCTGCTCAGGCTAGCTCCCTAACCAATGAGACAGAAATAAAGGGGATAAAGTACAGTCACATCAGATTCTGAAAGAGAATGAGAAAAAGGACAAACTAAGAAAAAAAGTATAAGTACAAAGGGAAGAAAGGAATAATTATTTTAGATGTGAAAGCATCTCCAACATCCATTTACAACTTAGATAAATGAGTCTCCATATTTAATAATTCTTCACTTCAGGACTGGAAAATTAATTGGCATTTTAAGAACATTAACCTCATGATTAATTATATATTTACATTGATCAGTATCACCCCTAATGTAGCTGCAATTAATCTGCAACTTCACCAACTTCGTAGATCTCGTGCAAGTTGAGGTAAGTTGCAGATAAACTGTACAAATCATTAGGTCTCACTTCTTCACAACAAGTTGCTCAACATTTTGTATGTTAATACTGAAAGCCATTAAATTCATCATTATTTTAACATAAATCCTAGACCACCAATTATGTATCAGTCTCATATCAGTGCCATTGATGTGAAATAGGCTCATCTCATCATTTTTCCCATATATTTGAATCATTTACTATCTTTGCTCAGATATTTTAATGATGTTCTCTTCTATTCTCTTACTGATGACTGAACTAATGTAATAGAAGGTGGGGAATAAATAATTAAGTATAGTAAACCTATCCTAGCTTTAACTGGTGTTTTACTGTAATGTTTTTTATAATGAATAAGTAGAGTGATAAAAGAGGTCTAACATAATAATTTGTTGATTTATTTTATCAGATACAAACCAAGAGAAAAACTAAAAATAAACTTTGGAACTCCAGAATTTCTTGCACCTGAAGTTGTGAATTATGACTTTGTATCATTTCCTACTGATATGTGGAGTCTTGGAGTAATTGCCTATATGTTGTAAGTATAAGAACAATGAATATTTTTTGTGGGAGAGATAAGGAAATGGAATATTTGTGAATTACAGCTACTTACAAGGATCTTAACTTCCAACAGGACTTTTTTCCCCAAACTTCCTTTGAACTGTGGATCCCAAGTATATAGGAAATCTAGAAGCACTGTGAGACCATTGAATCTTAGACATTCTGCTACATTAAAATGTCATGGAAAGTACAGAAAATGATCAAAATAGTAAATGGATATTGGACTTCATTATGTTTTATACAGTAACTCCAAAACACAAAACTAATTTAAAGGAAAAGACAAATCCAAAATGTAAGAATAACTTTGTTTTTTTTTACTTTTAGTGAGACATGCACATAGCATAGCATAGCATCGTAATATATGCAATTCATGTATTTTATGTATAACCATAATGAATTATATAAATAATAAATATTGCTTAATCAAACAATATATTTGCCAGATTAGTCAAATATTACTGAAATATTGAATATACAACATTCCCTGCTTAGCTATGAACTCCGACTTAATATAGAATGCACCTCAACTATACACGCAGTACATGATACAATAGTCATAGTCATAGTCATAGTCATAGTCATAGTCGTACTTTATTGATCCCGGGGGAAATTGGTCAGGTTTGTTCTCAGGTCTCCTGAAATCAACTCAGATTATACGACCACTATACAGACATCCACAACATAGTAAATTTTTAGTTGTCCTATTCAAGCTGAAAGATATAATCGCTATGGAGGACTTCTTACTCTTGTGGGATAAAGTCTTTACTGACAAGGGAAGTTACTCAGCTTGGTAGGTGAACTTGTGGCTTTGAAAACTATCTCAGGTTCTAAGTGGTGGTTATTGAAATTGACTCTGAGACTGTAGGAAGTGGTTCTGACAGCTCTGGACAACTTTCTTCTCCTTTCTTTTTATTTTTCTAGTTTTTGTGCATTCTGATTTGGGAAGGTGTATTTAGTTCACTGGAGTACTCTCTTATTAATGCTCCTATTGTTCCCTGTACAATCTGATCTCTCCTCAAGGTTCCCTCATCCACAACATCATGAGATGAATCCTCTGTTTTCATATCTCCATTGATTCCTTTCTTTTTGGCCTTCCTTTCATCCAACTGGGTTTTGGTCTTTGCATCTACTTTTATAAGCAGCTTTTTGTCTCCCACTTGAAGTTCATGCAATAACCTTAAAACACAAACAGTAGATTCACAAAAAAACAAATGATATCAGCTTTCCTGAAGCTCCTTGAACTCTCTTCCAGCTTAAAACAAAGCCACATTTTGCAAGGAACTGTCTCTTTAACATATCAGAAGCTTTCTCAGATATATTGCCTATAAAAATTGTTGTAGTCAGACCACTAATTTCATTACCTTCATGATTTCTCTGAGCAACATGGTCTTTCCTTCGTCCAATGTGCTTTCCAACCAGAGGCACAGAGGTTAGTAGCAACACGTGCTTCTCCTCTGTTGGGCAATGGTTCATGTTGTACAGCATGGAGACAGTTGTGGCATCGTCCAGTACCTTACTTCTACACTTTCAATTGACTCTATTGCAGGGGATGTGGCATGCAGATGGTGGATGGATCTCCAATCTAGTACCAGTTGTCTCTACCACTCATGACCCCACAATGCTGGCCTGTTTGAATTTTCTACGTACAAGCCCAGTGTTGCTTGTTTGCTTGTTGCAGTTCGCTGTTACCCATGTCATCCCCACAGGAGTTATCTTTTCTCCAGTAAAAGTTCTTAGTGGGCTATCTGTAGGTTTCAGTTCAGTTTCTTTGAAATGCCGTTCAAACGCATTCTGTGGAATGACTGAAACAGATGAACCAGAGTCCAATTCCATTTTAATTAATTTGCCATTCACCTCTGGTGAAAGCCATATTGCTTCTCTATTTCTAGTTTGCACATAGTAAATCTCAAGGCTACTCAGTCTTGTGTCACTCTCATTATTATCAGACTTTTCATCAACAGCATGCAGATTAGTGCTATTTCTGAAACTACAACGTCTTTTTTATCTGTATCTCTTCCTTATGCCATCCATTTATTTTTGTCTGTCCAACATGCTCTTTGTATGCGTTGAAATTTGTGGCATTTTCTGCAAGTTTTGCTTTTAAATCTGCATTGGTCTGGTCTATATGAGCCTCTGCCACAGTGGAAACGTGATTTGTTCAGCCAGGCCTGTTTCTGTTCAGATGCTGCAATTTTGTTCATGCTCGCTTTTGTTCCTAAATGCAACTCAGTTTTATCTTTGTCTGTTGTTTCCATTGATACAGCTATTTCAACTGCTCTTTTAGATGTAAGTTGTGTTTCAGTTTTGAACCATTTTTGAAGGCTTTTCTTCGGTAAGATCCTCCAAACTAAACAATCCCTCAGTACATCATTAGCCTATTACTGAACTGACAATGCTCAGACAATTTCTCCACTTCAGCCATGTAAGCTGAAATGGACTCCCCTTCCTTTTGATTCCTCTTATGAAACCTAAAGTGTTTTGCAATCAACAATGGTTTTGGTTCTAAATTTTCCTGCAATACTTTCATGTTTGTTGAACGGTGGTGCAGTTTCAACAGCACTAGACTTTGAGGCAAATGGTCCCAGGTTTGAATCTGGTCAGCCCCTTCCATTCTTTCCATCCATACTGGGTTGAGAGTCAAGTTAGCGACTTGGCCTCAAAATAAAGAACAGACAAATACTAAGGAAATGGCAAAAATGCTACCCCATGCATCACAAGGTACGAAAAGAAACAACAGCATTAGCATCAAACGATATCAGCAAAGCACCTTTAACCTGTGTCCTCTTGTGGCAACCATTTCAGCCCTGGGAAAAAGCTTCTGTCTATCCACACGATCAATGACTCTCATCATCTTATACACCTCTATCAGGTCACATCTCATCCTCTGTCGCACCAAGGAGAAAAGGCCGAGTTCACTCAACCTATTCTCATAAGGCATGCATCCTTGTAAATCTCCTCTGCACCCCTTCTATGGCTTCCACATCCTTCCTGTAGTGAGGCAACCAGAACTGAGCACAGTACTCCAAGTGTGGTCTGACCAGGGTCCAACATTACCTCACGATTCAATTCCACGATTGGTGAAGGCCAATACACCATATGCCTTCTTAACCACAGTGTCAACCTGCACAGCTGCTTTGAGCATCACTGGATCACTGGGATCTCTTCTGGGGAAGGTATGACCTGTACAAAAGGGATGGGTTACATCTGAACCTGAGGGTGTCTAATATCCTTGAGAGCTGGTTGGCTAGAGTTGTTCGGGTGGGTTTATACTAATTTGGCAAGGGGAAGGGAACTAGAGTGATAGTACTGAAGATAAGGTAGTTGTTTTACAAACAAAGGCAATATGTAGTGAGACTCCTAGCAAGGAGAGACTGATGACAGGGCAAAAAAGCAGTCAACAGGATGAGTTGCAATGTAAAAGGCAGACAAAATTGAAAAGGCTGAATACAGGACTGAAGGTGTTATATTTGGATGTGCAGTATACGGAATAAGGTTGATGAACTTGTAGCACAGTTACAGACTGGCAAGTATGATGTTTTAGGCATCACTGAATCATGGCTGAAAGAAAATTATAGAAGGGAGTTTAATGTCCAAGGATACACATTGTATTGAAAGGACAAGTAGGAAGACAGATGGGGTGACATGGCTCTGTGGGTAAAACATGAAATTAAGTCATTGGAAAAAAGTGACATTGAGTCAGATGTGCTGAATCATTGGTGAATTTGTTGCCACAGACAGCTGTGGAGGCCAAATTTTTATGTATATTTAGGGCAGAGGTTGATAGATTCTTGATTGGTTGGGCATGAAGAGATATGGGGAGAAGGCAGGAGATTGGGGCTGACAGGAAAACTGGATCAGCCATGATGATATGGTGGAGCAGACTCGATGGGCCAAATGGCCTAATTCTGCTCCTATATCTTATGGTCTTATGGGGAGGCAAAGGCTCCACCTCTTCCAGGGCCAAGCGGCGAAAGCTGCTCCTGATCTTTTCCTATCAGCGGAGTTCAGCTGGAGTCCAGCACAAGATCCAGATAACCAAAGCCCCTGCAGTTTTACAGGAACATTTTGTTTAGAGTTTGAATCAGAATCAGGTTTATGATCACCAGCATGTGTCATGAAATTTGTTAACTTAGCAGCAGCAGTACAATGCATTACATGATTATATAGAAAGAGAAAAAAAATCAATCAATTACAGTAAGTATATAAATGCACGTTGATTAGATTAAAAATAGTGCAAAACAGAAATAATATATATTTAAAAAATGAGGTACTGATCATAGTTTCAATGTCTATTTAGGAATCCTATGGCAGAGGGGAAGAAACTGTTACTGAATCACTGAGTGTGTGGCTTTAGGCTTCTGTACCTCTTTCCTGATGGCAACAATGAGAAGAGGGGAGGTCTTGGATGATGGGGTTCCTTGATAAAGGATGTCATCTTTTGAGGCACTGCTCCTTGAAGGTATCTTGGACACGACGGAGGCTAGTACCCAAGATGGAGCAGAATAGTTTCACAACTTTCCGGAGCTTCCTGTCCTCCCCCATCTCCCCCCCCCCCGCCCACATACCAGACAGTGAGACAGCCTGTCAGAATGCTCTCCACGGTAATCGATAGAAGTTTTTGAATGGTTTAGTTGACAAACCAAATCTCTTCAACCTCCTAATGAAATATAGTCGCTGTCTTGCCTTCTTTATAGCTGTATTGATATGTTGGGACGAGTTAGATCCTTAGAGATCTTGACACCCAGGAGTGTGGAATTGCTCACTCTCTCCACTTCTGATCCCACTATGAGGATTGGCTTGTGTTCCCTCGTCTTACTCTTTCTGAAGTCCGTAATCAGTTCTTTCATCTTACTGATATTGAGTGCAAGGTTGTCGCTGTGACACCACTCCACTAGCTGGCAGATCTCACTCCTGTATGCCCTGTCATCTCCATCTGAGATTCTACCAACAATGGTTACATCATCAGCAAATTTATAGCTGGTATATGGGCTATACCTAGCCACATAGTCATGCTTATAGAGGGAATAGAGCAGTGGCTAAGTACTCACCCATGAGGTGTGTCACTGTCGATTGTCAGTGAGGAGGAGATGTTATCACTAATCCGCACAGATTGTGGTCTTCCTGTTTGCAAGTTGAAGATCCAATTGCAGAAGGAGGTACAGAAGCCCAGGTTCTTTCTCTTATTGATCAGGACTTGTGGGTATGGCAGTATTAAACGCTGATCTGTGGTCAACGGACAGCATCCTGACATAGGTGTTTGTATTGTTCAGGTGTAGCACACTCTTTTTATAGGAATAATGTATTTTTTATACATTGCTCCTGTACCATATTTATACCAACATGGTTTCAGTTCAACTACTACTGAACTAGCACAGTTATCAGTAACATTTTTGTCCTGCATTACCTTGGTTTATTTGTTTATCCTTTTGCCCTTTAGTTATGAATCCATCTTGAAGCAACAGGTACTCCAAGCACTTGCAGAGAGTTTACATTGCATGTAGTCAGGTACCTTCTTCACAGTGGCACAGATGGAACGAAGTGGTAGAACAATTCCTTCCCCCACTCTCATTATTTGTGTAATGATTGATCCTTTGCAATTATCCTACCAATTTACAATAAATCAATCAGCCATGTCCTCTCCTTTATTTAGTCTTCATGCATCCCTGTTCTCATTTCCATTTTGATATTTCTTATGTAAGGGGGCTTCGTCCTTTATGTTACTGTGTAGGCAAATTAAAATGGCTTCTTTGTTATGTTAAACACTGAGAAAGTTTTGCGTTAGCAGCTTGTTGTGGGTTAGGGGGTGATAAGAGGATGTTACGAACCAATTGGGATAGTTGTTATGACTTTGGTGCATCTGGAAGATTTGCATGTGCAGGGTTTTGAGGTAGAAGGCGGGAGAGAGAGACAGACCATGGAGCAGGTGCCGCGAATCTGCTAACGGAGCCGGACGCCTAGCGGGGTGTTCGGCGAGGAGGGGAGACGGAGACGGACCCGTGTGGAGCCTCTGGTCGACCACCGTTGTTGGTCCCAGGCGGCCGGTCGAGGTGGTCCGAGGGGTCGCGGGGTGAAGAAGAAGGGTTCTGAGCTCCAACAGTTTGTGCACGAAGAGATTGAACTTTGATAAGTGTGGCACCTTTTACTTTCCTTTTATATTTTATTCCCTATTAATTATATAGTTCCAGTAATATCTATACAGGTTTTCCCTGCCATCTGAAGGTAAAGCGTTCCTATGAAATGGTTCGTAAGCCGAAATGTCGTAAAGCGAAGAAGCAATTACCATTTATTTATATGGGAAAATTTTGTGAGCGTTTGCAGACCCAAAAATAACCTACCAAATCATACCAAATAACACATAAAACCTAAAATAACAGTAACATATAGTAAAAGCAGGAATGATATGATAAATACACAGCCTATATAAAGTAGAAATACTTTTCTACAATCATTACTGAACCGTTCTCCATAGTGAAAATCTCACGCAAGTGCCGTCGGCAAAAAATCTCACGCAAGCGCTGTTGGCAAGAACACGGCGCAAGCGCTCTCCAGTAACCTTTAAGCTATGAAGCTGCCAAATCATACCAAATAACACCTAAAAATACACCGCCTATATAAAGTAGAAATAATGTATGTACAGTGTAGTATCACTTACGGAAATCGGGAAGATAGCTTGCCGAGCACACTGATGATGGTGTGTTAGACTGAGTCGTCACAGATTGGGTGGTGCAGTGGCCCCCACCCTCCAGGCCGCCGACCGATACCGAACCACGAAGAACGCAGGGGTCCAGAGGTAGCCGGGAGGTACACAGCACATCTTTAAGAAAAAAGCCGAAACAAGCATGCTAATTAATTAGGTGCCACCCATAATTATCGGCCCAGATCCGTGCCGATTTCCGATTGCGTCGTCTCTGATCTGGGCCGACAATTACATGTCGGCGGCACCTAATTAATTAGCATGTTTATTTCGGCTTTTTTCTTAAAGACGTGCTGTGTGCCTCTCAGCTACCTTTGCATTCTCCGCGATTCGGTATCTGTCCGTGGCCCGGGGGTTGGGGTGGTGGGACACTGGGGTGTCATCTCGTCGCCTGTTTCCATTAGAGCAGGCAGCTCATCTTCTCCTATGACTGCCCGCCTCGATGTCGAAGGTCGAGGTTCGTCGTCTGCTGTGGCTGATGTGGAAGGCTTGCTTGACTGCTGAGACTCGCACATTTTTCTATCACACAGTTCTTTAATACGGACTCAAACCATCCTATAGATATCCCCTAAACTGACGTACTCTTTCAAAATTAAAGTCGTACTTTATCATTACTCATTCGGTTTCGATTGTTATCCTTTTTTTCTTCCACTTGCATCAGCTCTTCATCTGCCAGTTCTTGGTGATGGGATGCCAAAACCTCTTCAACATCATGTTCGTCAGCTTCCACAAGCCAAACTCACGTTGTCCTTACTTCGTTCACCACGATCAAAACGCTTAATTATGTCTAGTTTTACCGTAAGTGTAACACCCTTACGAGCTCTTTCAGGCTTTTCCGATACCGTAGAACTCATCTTGCAAACGGCTGCTCACAGGCACGTGTTAAAGCAAAGCAGTTCCGAATCCGGGGGAGAGCGGCTGCTCGGGGCGCGTGGCCTTTTATCGCTCGCTGATTTTTTCGCACGCTGATTTTTTATCGCGCACTGAATTTTTTTTCATAACAGTGAAAACACTTTCTGAAAGTGAAAACAGGGTAATAATGTAGGTCTTTCGTAACAGTGAGGTTTCGTAAAACGAATGTTCAAAAAGCGGGGGACACCTGTAGACTGTAAATCATTTAATCTTATCTGGTGTATTGTCTGTTATCTGGGCGGGGTGGGGTACATCACACTGCATCCACACAAACTAATTACCCAGTTTGGCGGGGCCGAGGGCTGTTTCCCTAGACGACAGCGAGCCAAGCGACCCTGAGATTGGCCAGGGGGGATACATTGTGTGGGCTTTCGTCTGGAGTTGGATCTACTGGTATGCTGTGTGGTAGGCCCGTTTAAATTGGTAATGTGTGTCTCTGTGGGTTATTTGCTGGTTATTGCTTTATGCGTGGTGGGTGAAGTCTTTGTTCGAGTTCAGGCTGGCATTGACGAGTTGGAGGTGGAAGTCGGGGCTGTCCATACTGTTGGGAGAGAGAGGAAAAAGTGGTCTAATTTGGAGGTAGTGTCTGCGAATAAATATTCTAGCTCTGGCAGGCTCCGCCTGGTGTTTGGGATAGCGTCCACCCCAGAAGGGGCGGAGGCATGCGAGATGTGGGCGGAGCGGATCTCGCAGTTGTTAGATGAGTGGCAGTGCTCGGTTGAGGGAGAGCGACAGGGATTGGTTGAAAGTTTGAGTAGACAGGCTGGTGATGGTGTTAGAGCTGTCAGGTTCACTTACACCGTAGTGACAGCTGTCAGTTATTTGAAAGAGGGGGAAAAGTTTTCAGTGTGTCTTCTCTGGCTAAGAGGGCAGCTAAATTGTTTGCAGTGCCAGGGGGATCATTTCAGGGGATCAGCCCCTCCTTCAGTTGTTCAGCTGATCAGAGAGGTGTCGGGAAACTTAGTGGAGGCCCAGTGGGGGAACGGTTTGGGGTCTCTGGGGAAGCACGTTCCCAGCAATGTACCAATGAACTTCCGAAAGGAAAAGACCCTATTCCTGAAGGCTTAGAGGTACCACGCCCCAGGGTGTCGTTACGGATAGAGGGAAGTGATGCTAAAGCCATCCTTGACCCCGGGGCGCAGGTCAAGTTGTTGTACAGTTCGTTTTACAACCGGTGTCTGAAGCATTTACCCTTGACAACCGCAAGGGCACCGGAGACTTTGGGTACCAGTGCCAGTGGTTATCCAGAAGACAATGATTGATTAATGACCCTGGAATTCATGGGGGCATTGTCTGGGCACCCAGCGTGTCGAGTTGCTTCTGAGGACGTGTGTAGCAGCCTTGAGCTGGTACCGAATTTAAACGAGACCCAGCGGTGGTACGGCTTGGGGAAAGTAGCTGAGGGTGAGACCCTCTTAGTAGATGCTCCGAACTACCACGAGGGAGGGGAGTTGACCGCTGAAGACACCTCAGTGAGAGGAGAGGTCGCAGCAACTGGACCCTGGCGGCGTGGAAGATGAAGGCAGCGTGTGTATGGATTATGCGACGTGGTTTAATGTGCTGGATCTGAGGAGTGGATGTTGCCAGATCCCGAGGAGTGCGGCTGTTGAGCCAAAGATGGCCGTTATTAGTTCCCTAGGATTCTTCCGATCCGAAAAGATGCCCAAGGGCATATCCGGAGCCCTTGCATCCTTCCCGCGGGGCATGAGGAAGACCATGGGGGAGGTGCAGGTGTGTGGAGTTTTGGCGTACGTGGATGACTGCCTAGAGCTTGGATTCGCCTGGGGGGACTATGAGGCGAGGCGAGTGGCTAAGCCCGGGCGACCGAAGCGAAGTGTCAAATGTGGAAGAGTTTTTGGCCGGAGGAGTTTGGTGCAATGTGAGGAAAGTGACCCGACATACCAGTTGAACTTCCTGGTGTTGGAACAGATAGTGGTGGACCTGGAGATGGAAACCCAGGTCGTCAATCTGAATGAGACACAGGGGAGAGAGGGGATTTGCACCGCTGAACTGAGTACTCAGAAATGCCGGCTGGGGACTGAGTGCCGCACTTGTGGGACGACCATTGCAGAGTTGGAATTCACACTCGTCAACGTGGAGAAGGAGCAACGGAATTCCAAGCCGACACTGCGGTCATGTATTGAGAATTAATCCAGCGAGCAGAAACAATGACCTACCTTCGAAGGGATCAGCAGAACCTCCAGACGTCGATTCAGAAAAGATTGGAAGACTTACAAGTTGGGGAAGATCAAGGAAGTGTTCTGACTAAGGCCAACAGAAAATCGAGAGCCCCGGGAGGAGAGTTCGACTACACTCCCGAGGAGGTGAAGAAATGGAGGACAGATCTCGGAAAAGGGAGGCGGACGCTTGAAAGGAACCTGAAGATGACTATCGACAGTTCAAATGAAGTGGAAAAACTGAAAGTTGACCTGGAAGACGTCATCAGGAAGAAAAAACTGGAGGCTGAATATCCTTTAACTGCTGCTTTTCAGGTCAGGGTGGAAGAAGCTGGTGGGGTAACTGCGTCCCAGATGGAGATGGCCAAGAACCCTGAGTCAGAGCTGCTGAGGCTGTGGCGAGAGTTGAAGGAGTCCCCGAAGAAGCTGACGTCTCGACTGCAGGAGGCTGAGGGGGTAGCCCCGGCTAAATGTTCCAGTTTGGAGAAACTCAAACAGCAGCTACCGATCGAAGGAATGAGGAAGGATACGGATTCGAAGGATGATGTGCTGCACATGTGGTACATGCTGCCTTTCGCTAGCTTCCCTGTGATTGAGGAAGAGACCTTTGGCCCTTCTCCCACTGAGTCAGGTGTAGTGGGGAGAGCTAGCTGTGGGCAGTCT
Organism: Mobula birostris; assembly: GCF_030028105.1. Lineage (NCBI taxonomy): Eukaryota > Metazoa > Chordata > Chondrichthyes > Myliobatiformes > Myliobatidae > Mobula > Mobula birostris. Next base: position 33,081,794 of record NC_092388.1, read on the forward strand.
GAGTTGCGGCAGGATTGGGAAGGAGGAGAGGCAGGGCCCCGGACATGGGACAGGGGGCTCCGAGTTGTAATGGTAGCCTGAGTGAGAGAGGAGTTGGCAAGCAGGCCCGAGGTATCCCTAGTAGTGTCTGAGCCTTTTGGGTTTAGGTGAGGGGGTACGGAGGTCTTGGAGGGTTAAGAAGCTCCCAGATAGGTTGGCCTATGTAGCGCCCGTGGGACGGGCGTAAGGTCCACTGTTTGGGGAGCACTGTCACTGTGTGCATCTGTGTATGTGTGTGTTGGGTGTCTGCAGGACTGCTTGGCGAGTTATTTAGAGGTCATGAGAACATGACTTTATTTGGTGGGGGGAGAGTGTAAGGGGGTTTCGTCTTTTATGTGACTGTGTAGGCTAATTAAAATGGCTTCTTTGTTATGTTATACTTGGGAATGCTTCTTTGTTATGTTAAATGCTGAGAAAGTTTTGCGTTAGCAGCTTGTTGTGGGTTAGGGGGTGATAAGAGGATGTTACGAACCAATTGGGATAGTTGTTATGACTTTGGTGTATCTGGAAGATTTGTATGTGAGGGGTTTTGAAGTAGAAGGCGGGAGAGAGAGACAGAGGATGGAGAAGGTGCTGTGAGTCTGCTAACGGGGTCGGACCCTGAATGGGGCGTTCAGCGAGGAGGGGAGACGGAGACGGACTTGTGTGGAGCGTCTGGTTGACCACCGTTGTTGGTCCCAGGCAGCCGGTTGAGGTGGTCCAAGGGGTCGCAGCATGAAGAAGAAGTGTCCTGAGCTCCAACTGTTTGTGCACGAAGAGGTTGAAGTTTGATAAGTGTGGTGCCTTTTATTTTCCTTTTATATTTTATTCTCTATTAATTATATAGTTCCAGTAATATCTATAAACTGTAAATCATTTAATCGTATCTGGTGTATTGTCTGTTATTTGGGCGGGGTGGGGTACATCACACAGCATCCACACAAACTAATTACCCAGTTTGCCAGGGCCAAGGGCTGTTTCCCTGGATGACAGCAAGCCGAGCGACCCTGAGGTTGGCTGGGGGGATACACTTATGAGTTGGGAATAGATAGTTCAGCCAATGCCTGGTCTCAGAGTTGTCCTGTCTATTATCCATTTTCCTATTTATTTCCCCAAAACAGTTTCTCTTACACATACACATTAACAGCCTCTTCACTCTCTCACCAGCCATCTTCACAAGGGGTCATTTATAGTCACCAATTACCCTACCAATACCCCGTGGAGCAGGTTAATAGATAAGCATGGTAGAGATAGATTTCTAATCTGTAATAGAACCAGGGGTTCTGGAGATAAGGCAGGAAAATGGATTTGAGGGAAGTTGCATTGGCCAGGATTTTACTGAATGGTGGAGCAAGCTTGTGGGGACAAAGAGCCTTCTCCTGTTTCTTAGTAACACACACAAAATGCTGGAAGAACTCATCAGGTCAGGCAGCATCTATGGAAATGAATAAGCAGTCAACGTTTCAGGCCGAGACCCTCCTTCAGGACTGAGAATGAAGGGGGAAGATCCCAGAACAGAACAGGGGGGGGGCAGGAGGGGAAAGAGGCTAGCTGGAGAGTGATAGGTAAAGCCAGGTGGATGGGGGAGCCAGGAGGAAGTGATAGGCAAGTGAGAAAAGGTAAAAGGTCAGATTGGGGAATAGACAAAGGGGGTGGAATTTATTTTTTATTCCTTTTATGGTCTTCTGTTCTAAAACTTTCATGGCCATGAGTGTCCTTGATGATGGTTTCTAATATTGCCATTTCCTTCATTACTGCCTCTGTTCTGATCCATTTCTAGTTGCAAACATTTGGCAATGGTATAGTTTAGACTAATGATTTTTTAAAATTTTCTCTTTTTATATCATTGTCTTCCTTGTTTGATGCAAATTGTTCTAGCTGAACACGTACAGGATATATACGTTTTTTAAAGAATCCAAAACACTTTATTCTGTTTGCGCCACCACTTGTCAGTCAATATTAATTCCCTGTTTATCTGTTTTCATTAAAAGGCTCAGTGGACTCTCTCCATTCCTCGGGGAAGATGACAATGAAACCCTAAATAACATTCTTGCCTGTAAGTGGGACTTGGATGATGAAGAATTTGAAAATGTCTCTGAAGACGCCAAAGAATTCATATCAAAACTCCTCATCAAAGAAAAGGGGTAGGTTATCAGTTAATTTTCCTAATGCATCTTACAATCAATCAGCTGTTGGTTTTTGCAGTGTTGACCTCTGGTGGTCATATGAAATGGTACTCTGCAATGACTTTTTTTACTGGGACACCAAAGAAATGGAAAATGCTCTTGAAGTGGATGAAAAATTAAGAAATTTAAGTCAAGTATTAGAGCAGATTTTAATGTGAGGACTAAATAAAAATGACTCGAAAGATTAAAGCTCAGAAAGCTAAGATCAGAATCAGGTTTACTATCACTATCCTATATGAAAAAAAATGTTGTTAATAATTAATTAATTAATTTAGAGATACCCTGAGGAACAGGCTCTTCTAGCCCACCAAGCAGTGCCACCCAGTAACCCACCAATATCACCCTAGCCTACTGACAGGGTAACTTACAATGACTAAACGACTTACTAACCAGGATGTCTTTGGTCTCTGGGGGGAAACTGGAGCACTCAGGGGCAACTCATGCACACGCGGAAAGAATGTACAAACTTTCAAACAGAGGACGTTGGGACTGAATTCTAAATTCCAGTCTCCCGAGCTGTAATAGCATTGTGCTAACCGCTTCCCTGCTGTGCCATTCTTTACAGCAGCAGTACAGTGCTAGGACATAAAATTACAATAAATTTCAAAATAAATAGTGCAAATTAAGGAATAATGAGCTGGTGTCCTTGGATTTGTGGGCCATTCACAAATCTGGTGATGGAGTGATGGATTGCTGAATCATTGCATATGTTATTTTTTTAAAAAAGGGAAATCTCTGGTTACCGCCATATCATTAAATAGAGCTGAGCCAGGAATTTGTGGAAAGGTATGAGCAGCAATAAGTTGGTTGAGACGACTACCAAATGTACCAAAGTGTAAAGATTCAAGAACAAAGTTATAAGGGAAAGATTTGAAAATAGATGCTAAAGGAGAAGTAAGAAAGACAATTGCAGTGTAGGAATGGAAACAGCTCAAAAATCTTTCAAGTCCTCTATATGAAAGTACATGAACAAGCAAATGAAGAAGAACAAAAGCTCTGGACACACAATGCCAAGAATGACTTATCATTCTAAGGAATAGTTAAAGCTGCCAAGCTGGCTCAGAATCTACAGTGGACTGAGTTTCTTTTCCCACCTCATTGCTGCTGAGCAGTCAGTAGGAGATAAATTATACCACTTTCATTTTGGTTAGTTTTAAATATTCCTAAGCTGAAAATTTATATAATTAAAAACTGTTACTGTTCTAATGTACATTTGGTTTCAGGATTAATTTATGTTTAAAGAATTGAAGCATGGTGTTTCATTTTGTTTGAAAATCCAATGGATTGTCTAATGTTCTGGCAGAATTTTAAGTATTTTGCACCGATAACAACTCCAGTGATATCAAATTTGTACAAATGCTGTGGCTCTGTTATACATTGTACCATCAAATCTACTGTGTATCAACTGCTGTCATTTTACTTTTTATTTTCCTTCAGCTGGAGAATAAGTGCAAATGAGGCTCTTAAGCACCCCTGGTTGTCAGACCAAAATCTTCACCACAAGCTTGGGTACAAGGTCCCTGTCTTGTTTATAAGTGTTATGAAAGCAGTACTATATACGTATACCTGTACATTAGCTTTGTCATGCTGCTTATGCCCTTGTACTTTAAAGGTCAAACTGGTGTACATGAGCAATAAACATTTATGCAAATACAGAAATACTTTTAATTAGTTTCTGTATTTCATAAACCTGGGCCTTGGTGCATAAGAAAATATACTCAGTATTGTTTTATTAATACAAACAAAGTCATGTCACTTTTGACATTTTGCCTCTTTTCAGCTTGTACTGAGTGCATGGCGATCTGCATGAGTGATAGATGAGGATGTCATTCAGGGCACTCATAAATAAAATAGCAAAAGCAGTCTAATATTACCGTCAAGGGCAATTAGCTGCTTGATACCCGCATGAAGCTCGACATGATATAAATGATACATTATCGCTGCTGTTTCCATCTTTCAACAGAGCAGATTTTACTTTGCTTCATACTACAGGTCATCCATGTTTACAAAATTACAATTATCATCCTTGACCTTTAACATGGAAGCGTCTTGTGCTGTCGAAAATTGCATGTTGCACTAGTTTGAACATTTTATGTATAGGTGCAGAATTTTATTTTTAAATTCTAGTTTATAACCTTCAAATAAAGTTACTTCAATGTGAACATTTTTAAATCACATGAAGATTTTCTACTTCTTGCAAGTAAAATCTCAATGATTTAAATAGGATATAGAGCTTCATTTATACTGTGGCTTGCTATGGTTTTTCCACAATTGCTACTTGCATGATATTGACAAAGCTTATGCATGGGGCACACTATACAATTTGAGTTGCTGATTGCTTAGTCCATATTCCTAAATAGCCTAAAAAATATTTTATAGTGTGCATATTTTGCATGTTAATTTCAGAAAGGTCTTAATCCTAAATTAACATATTTTTTGTTTGTGAATCTGAATTGCTATTTGCAAACAAAGTCATTTCTACTCCATAAACTATACATATTCCATTTGCAATCTGACTTCTCTCCCACTCGTTCACCCCTGTGGTGATCATTGCAAGTTACTGCAACATTTGGTTAATAGTTTGTCTATCATTAACTACATCATGAGCTTGCTTATCTCCTACAAGAGAACAAATAGGAATCTTATCAATCTTCTCAGTTTCAATGCTAACTGCAGAACTTGTGACATCAGTGGGTTGACTTGGCATCGTTAAAGGAGACGTGATAACTGATGGTCAGAATGCAGTATTTGTTTCAACGACAGCTTCTAGAAACACAGGCAAAGGCAGCAACAGGTGCACCCGAAGCACAGCTTGAATCAGGGAAGAGAGCATTTTCATCTGAAAGAGGATGGGCATCCCATTTCAGGCCCAGTCCTGGAAACTGGTCTGCCCTGAATGGGCCTCGGCCTGAAACATCAACTGTACCTCTTCTTAGAGATGCTGCCTGGCCTGCTGCGTTCACCAGCAACTTTGATGTGTGTTGCCCTGAATAATACATGTTTTGTGCTGACTCCAATGTCAATTCAGCATCTAATGTTGTTGAAGAGATTTCTGCATGGATCTACCAAAAAAGCATGCTTTAAATAACTTCCTGGTGAGTGTGGATTCAGAGGATCAAGGGAAAATCAAAGATCACTGCCAATCCATGTTGAACCCCATTCTAATTGCCTTCACCCATGTTGCACATCTAAGACTCACTGCCAGCAACGCTGAGGCCCCAGGTTCACAGCAATTTTCTGTCAGCTGCCTATGTATTGTTTGAAACTCACCAGTGCTATGTCAGTGAAGCCAAAATCTGAAATAGGTTGCACTTTGGGCCTGACTATCCCAATGCCGGGATGATCTTCGGTGCCAACTACCCATCAAGAACCTATCAATTTTCAAAACTGCACTCTCTTTATCAGCAAACAATTCACTCAACTTCACTTACCCCATCATTGAAATGTTCCCATAACCTATGGACTCAGCTTCAAAGACTCTTCATCTCATGCTCTTGATATTTATTGCTTAATTATTCATTATTTCTTTCTTTTTGTATTTTCAGTTTTTGTTGTCTTTTGCACAGTGGTTGGTCATCCAGTTTGTGGGGTCTTTTATTAATTTTATTACGTTTATTACTCTATTATGGATTTATTGAGTATGTCCACAAGAAAGTGAATCTCAGAGTTATATATGCAGACATATATGTAGTACTTTGATAAACTTTTCAACTTTTTTGAACATTTGAAAATTCAGCTCATATTGACATGATTACATTCGAGTGTGCTACTACTCGGACTAGAATGGAATGGCGGTGTTAATTAAAAAAGAGTCTTGGTGAATCAGAACTTTCGAATTCACCTGTGCACCAAGAAATGGAAGTTCTAGAAAAATGTTCTGTGTGCATTTATTTAAAAAAAAATCAATATTAAGAAGATCAACTTTTAGTTGAATTATCTATTGGGTGCAATAGGTAATCTGCAAGCTGAAAGAAAAACTGAAATCACATTACGAATGAACTTGTGTCCATAATTCAGAAATTATGGTGCTGTTTTCCTTGTTTATCATCTGCAGTATATTACTGTGGTAAACTGGGCCGGAAAATTTGTCGATGATACCAAGATTGTGGGTATAGTGGACAGTGAGGAATACTATCAACGTTATCTGGACTAGCTGGGAAAATGGGCTGGAAAATGGCTGATGGAATTTCACAAAGACAAGTGTGAAGGAGGAATTTAATGCAGACGAGTGTGAGGCATATCGGGTCATAAAGGGAGTAGTTAGCACATCGGACTTTATAAATCAGAATGCTGAGTACAGGAGTTGAGATGTTGCACTGAAGTTTTATAAGATGTTGGTGCAGTCAAAGTTGGAGTATTGTCTGTAGTTCGTGTCACCAACCGATAGGACAAATATGAATATGCTTGAAACAGTGCAGAGAAAATTTACGAGGATGTTGCTGGGACTCGAGAGCCTGAGTTATAAGGAAAGGTCAAATAGGTTAGGACGTTATTCACAGGAGCAAAGGAGAATAAGGAGAGATCTTATAGAGGTATTCCAAATTGTAGGGGGTATAGGAAGGGTTCATACATGCAGGCCTTTTCCCCTGAGGTTGGGCGAGACTAGAACGAGAGGTCATTGGTTAATGGTGAAAGGTGAAACATCTAAGGGGAGCCTGAGGGGGAACTTCTTCACTCAGAGGGTGGATCAAGTGCTAACAGAGGTGATGGATGTGGGTTCAATTTCAACATTTAATAAAATTTGAATAGGTGCAGGATGAGAAGGATATGAAGGTCTATCGTAAGGGTGCAGGTAGATAGGATTAGGCAGAAAAACAGCTTAGAATGGACTGGTAAGGGCAAAGGGCCTGCTTCTGTACCATAGTGCTCTATGACTCTAAATATTGGGATTGATGGAGCATGCTTTAAATATTACTTTATCAGTACCTACTATATTGTACCAGTTATGACTTGCATTATGAAATGAATGACAAATATTTCAATCTTTTGCTTACTAAATGGAGCATGTATATTACTGTGATATTGAAGAATAATACATTACTCCTCTCATTGAATTGCCCCTGATTTTCCATTCAGTGAGATCAATGATGATCTTTTACCTCTCTGTCACTCTCCCCCCTTATCTCTTGATTCCCACAATAACCAAACATCTATTAATTTGATTATTATGCGTTCCCCACCCTCTTCCACTTATTCCATTCTCTACTGTCCTCTCCTATCAGATTCTATCTTCTTCAGCCCTACACACCTTCTACCTTTCACTCCCAGCTTCTCACATCATCCCCGCCTTCCCCTCTCCCCACCACCTTATTCTGCTTTCTGCCCCCTTCCCTTCCAGTCCTGATAGAGGTTCTAAGCCCAAAATACTGACCATCTATTTCCCTACATAGATACTGCATTATCTGTTGAATTCCTCCAGCATTTTGTCTGTTGAACTATTGATTTGAGATGTACTGTATGTGGCCCAGAATTTTCTTTGAAGTGAAATCATTCTAATGGAAGCTGTTTCCACATGTCAAAACTCTCCCCTCATATTACTACAGGCTTGCTGATCTTTCCTGTAACCGTCAGCTCTTTCCTAGCTCATTTGTGAATGCTGAATGACAGCCAATGGAATGGCAGCAGCATGCTCCCTCAGTTTGGGTGCTCTGTAAGTTAGTGTTGGCGTGTGGCCAAGTGGTTAAGGCGTCGGTCTAGTGATTTGAAGGTTGCTAGTTTAAGCCTCAGCTGAGGCAGTGTGTTGTGTCCTTGAGCAAGGCACTTACCACACATTACTCCGCAATGACACTGGTGCCAAGCTGTATCAGCCCTAGTGCCCTTCACTTGGACAACATCGGCGGCGTGGAGAGGGGAGACTTGCAGCACAGGCAACTGCCAGTCTTCCATACAACCTTGCCCAGACCTGCGACCTGGAAACCTTCCAATGCGCAAATCCATGGTCTCACGAGACTAACGGACGCCTGTAAGTTAGACCAAGATTTATGAGATCCAATCCTGACATGGAGGCCTAGATATTTGCTCAAGGCAGGAATAGAGTGGGAAGAAGGGTTTTCAATTATGAAATCTGGAAGTATAGATTTTCTGGAATTCTCAGAGACTACTGATTATATCTCAACCTTTTTTAACAGGTTCCCTGGTAGCCAACCGTATTAGCAGGGTAACAGGAAAGTAGCTATGGAGATCTAAATGTATTAGTCTAACATCTGTTGTGGTGAAGTTGGTGAATTCTATAAACAGGGACAAAGTGATTGAGCACTCAGGGAAATTTGAGCTGATGAGGAGAGTGAACATAAATTCTTAAAGTTTAGTCATGTCTGAATAACATAATTGAATTTTTGAGAAAGTAACTAAAGCATTAGGGAAATAACAATGTCAATATATGTTTAAATGGACCAATAAGGTTTCACATTTAAAATAATCGGTTTAAAATTAAAGTTTATGCAATTAAAATTAGTTGATCCGTTAAGGAGAACAGTTTAGTGGTAGTAGAGAATTAAGGTAATAGACATGTATTCAGTTTACAATGAGGTGATTAATGATGTCATAAAAGGAGCAGAACATCGGTTTATAGATAATAATGCAATAAAAAAAACAGATACCCAAATTTGTTATGACACAGTGTTGGTTAGGTTGCATACGTGGTGTAAATAGGAGTACAAGTTACAAATAGACACTGATAGAATAAGAGGTGAGAATAAACTGTGGCAAATGGATTTAAAAACAGTTAAGTTTGAAGTATAATTTTGAATGCAATAAAAGATTGCTCTGAATATTTTTAAACAGTGGTACAGCTTGTAATAATGGATGCTCCATGGAAATTTAAAGCTTTTCCATAAAATATTGTGGTCAAAATAAAGTAACATTTAAAAATGTGGAACTGGTTAGCCTTTACAACTAGAAGATTACAATGGAAAGGTGGAGTGATTAGGGAATAGGAGGCAACGTGAGCAATGTTCTACCCAATTATGCAATACCTTCACTATACTACACCTGCACCCTAGGGAGAATATATTGGCCTTGAAGGAATGCAGTGCCGAGTTTTCAGAATGTACCTTAGATACCATGGGTTAGATTATGATCAGAAATTTTAAAATCTAGGCTCGGGACATTAAGGGTTTAGGAATGAATTTGATTGGTGTTTTCAGAATTCTGAAAAAGCTTGATCCTGGAGAAAGAGCAAAATGTTTTCCAACAGGTATGGTTCATACTGAGAAACAGGACAAATGGGTCAGAAGAATATATAATGGGTAAGAACAGCCTAAAACTCTCCCTCAAAAACAGTATGCATTAGCTCAATTAATCATCTTAAACCTGTGATTAATAGGTTAGTGCTGGAAGGTACAGTATATGAAGAAATAGTAGGTCCAGGGATTTGGATCACGATCTGGCGTACTTTCACTGAGTAGGGGAATAAACTCAGCAAGTTTCCGTGCTCCAAAATTCCCATGTCAGAGAACAAGATTGCTTCTGAAAGTTGGTTTATTTTAACAGAAAATTAAAGTATCAACAAGCTACACATGAAACATTCAATCCCCTGTTGCAATGTAATTATACCATAGCAACCAGTTCAAGTTGAGTGGGTGGTGGAGATGAGGATTGAAAATAATCTCAAAATGTTAGCTGTTTGCATCTGAATTAAAATGTCCATAAACTCCCCAGTGTCATGATAGACCCAATGTAAACTGATAACTGCAGTTCTGGTTCACCTCACGTTGTTGAAACCTTAGTCAAATTACAGACTGAAAATTATGCTACAAAAATGGCTTTGATTTACGGTTGTGGAACAAGTTTTCAAAGCAGATTTTGCATTTCAGCATCTTGATTGTAGTCTTCCACAAAGCATTGGCTGAGGGTCTTTAAACATTGTTTAGAATTCTTAAAAATGACAGCAGTTAATCGTGTGAAATGTCCTTGCGTGCTTACATTGTTTAACTTGGTTTTTGATTTTTTTTCTTCATCTACTATATCTATTTTTTTTTATCCTCTCAGCCATTGCATTTTCAAGTACTTTCATTTGTTATTTCTGAACAGAAATGTAAAATACAGTAACTGCCCCATACAGGTAACCTTAGTGCTTCCAGCCTGCAAATGGATGCTTGGAGCTGAGCATGGGTTTGTACTATGGATTGTAATGAAATTTTTAAATGATATACTATATTCTGATAGTCACGTAGTTTGGATACACGGCCTTTTTGACAGCTAGTATTTGTTGCCTCTCTCTTTCTCTCCCCCACTCTTATTTGTCATCTTCCTCATAAAATGATGTGTGAATCATTGTCACCTCTCTGTCTCTTGCATTTTATTCTCTGTTACCATTCTCAGGCTGCTTATTCAGGCACATTAGCACTGGGCACAGTTTCTAAGCTGTGTGGGAAAACTTGGAAAATCTCAGCAGAACTTCAAAAAGGAAACACAAAGAGCAGCAAAAATCCTCATGCTATAAGTGTTTTCCAATTTCAGCCATACATCAGCCTGTGTCAGTTTTTCCACTAAATGTAGCAATTCCAGTAAAGATAGGAACACTTTCTTCAAGAAGAGAATGCATAAATACTCTTAAAAAGAACAGTAATGAATGGAAAGTGGCAGCAGAATGAAACCAATGGGTTGCTTTTCCAAAGACCTCACTGAATAGTTAGGTTGTGCTGCATATTTACACAATTCTCTTCAAAACTCTACCCATATTTCAATAGAATAGAATACTAAATATGCATGGGTCAGAAATGTATTGCAACATTTAAATAACTTCATTCATAGAATAAGAACTTCCTTAGAATTATATTCCGCCCCTAACTGCTGCAATTTCACTGAAAATGCAATGGAAACCAAAATTCTTAAAACTTGTTTTAGCTACCGCTGTAGCTTTGGTAGAAAAGTGAGGAAAAACTGCAGGGGAAACTGCAAACATGCAGTGTCTTCTTAGTTTACCCATACAACACTTTACTCTACCCATACAATTCTTATGCCTTGTGGATCACAAGGATATTCCAAGCTATAATCTTTGCCGAGCTTTTTGTTGAAGTGTGAATACAAAAATGAATTTGCTTCTGTGGCTAGTGCACACTAGTTGACATCCTAGCCATGGCTGGAGATGTCAGTTATGCATGTACTTAATGCACATAATGTTCTTGTACTTAAATTTCATGCTCTGATTCAAGTGCTATAAATCTCCAAAGAGGCCTCACAGTGACTTGATGCATGAGACTATAGTTTGTTTCTGTGAATGTTACTCTTGTTTTTTCTTGCTGCAAGTGTAAGTGTGTAAATGCCATTAATGAACTTTAGAAGATCCGTAACACCAACAAACTGAAAGATGACATTCCTCTTCTCTGTTTTGTGTAGCGCAAGAATAAGTGCTGCCCAGTGTCTAAAACAACCCTGGCTAAATAACATTGCAGAGAAAGCTAAACAATGTAAGGTTCATCTCAAGTCCCAGATCCTTCTTCAGAAATACATGGTGCGACGGCTGTGGAAGGTACAACGACAGCTTGCAATAGAACTGAATGAATCATTTCCTAGTTTTAATGTTGCCCTTCGTTAAGGTGAAACCACGGACCTGAAGTATGGCCCATGTATGTAAGAATAAGCTGCTAAAAGCCAAAGTGAAAATTTTATGGGGAAAAATCTGATCTCTCATCACTGGTGGTTAACCTAATGTACAATATTGACTGCCATTTGGACTCGCTCCTTAAATGTGTTTCCACTGGAATATGAATAGTGGATGATGATAAAGCACATGTTAGCAATAGAAGCCAGGTTTTATTCCTCCTCAGTGGGTTCAGTGACTATTTGGGCAGATTCTTTTAGAATTCGGGTTGCCATTTCAAAAAGACTGATTTCCAGAAGTTTTTACTGGAGATATTGGTGATATTTTTTCCCGTTTCCCTCCATTCTGATTTTATAAACTCTCCAGTACTTATCTGCTATGTTCCATTGGGAAGATCCACCAACACTAACAGCAGGAGGAGATTCTAATGCCTCAGGATTACAACAACTAGAGGGGCCTGAGTCTTGTACTCTAAGGCAGGAGGAGAGCTTTACCCACCACCTGGAGTCACTGAGCTAAGGATCACAGGCTTTAGTCATTAGATGAGGGCACAAAGTTTCTATTTTCATAATTCCTCTTGTGCCATGATGAGGCCACCCTCAGGGTGGAGGAGCAACACCTTATATTCCATCTGGGTAACCTCTAACCTGATGGCATGAATATCAATGTCTCCATCCAGTAAAAAAAATTCTCTCTCTCCCCTCTTCTTCTATTCCCACCCTGGCCTCTTACCTCTTCTCACCTGACTATCAGCTCCCTCTGGTGCCCCTCCTCCATCCCTTTCTCCTATGACCCACTTTCCTCTCCTATCAGATTCCTTCTTCTCCAGCCCTTTAACTTCCCCACCCACCTGGCTTCACCTATCTTTCCCCTATCCCCGCTTATTTATTCTGGCATCTTCCCTCACCTTTCCAGTCCTGAAGTAGGGCCGAAACATCAACTGTTCATTTCCATAGATGTTGCCTGACCTGCTGAATTCCCCTAGGATTTTGTGTATGTTGCTTTATAATTCCATTGCTCAAATTTTTTTCCTTTGGGTTTTTGGATTTAGCCAAATGCAAAATCTGTTTTGAACTGGTAGCCTTTTAAAATGCAATCTTTTTTTTAAAGCAATTTTAAGAATTTCATTCATATAACTAAAAGGGTTACTTTCATGTAATTTGGTTAAAGCTGCTGAACATTATATTAAAAAGTTTACATAACTTTAAAACATTATAAAAACACCAGGATGTTAAACCATCACCTATGAGTACTTCGATTCTAAATTAATCAACATTTAAAAAAAAACTTCTTTTGTTAGAATTAGGCATGATAACTTTTTTGGTAAATAAAATTAGAAATGTCATTAAAAAAACTTCTAAGTTATGTGAATTAGCATCTTTGGGGTTGAAAGAATCCTGGTAATTTTGGAGACATGTTCAAAGGCCTGCAAGTACAATTAGCAGAAGCTTCAAAAATTGATTGGTTCATTCTAACGTTACGGCCAATTTTGTTGAAAGTCCCTGCTCGGAGTACAACACGTAAAATGTTAGCAAAACCGGTTGGAACTTCAAGTTGCCCTGAAGGTAAATTGCAACGAATAAGTATTTATTTGCAGCTGTTATGATAATTTTTAAAAATTGTACCAGCAAACAACATTAAAATTGAGCAGAAGGTAGTTCCTCTGGGTGCCTTGCTAAGGAGGTAGTCAATAAGAAGGAAGCTGAGATAGAAGGCCTAGCTTAACTTCTTGTCTTACTTACATGCCTGCCATGGCTACTCTCAACTTGAAAGCCCAGGAAAATCCCAGCGATCTTGAGACAAAGTGAATAGGACAGACTCAGTAATATGTTCTTTTGCTCTGTTTTCCTGAAATTAATGCTAGGGCTCTAGGACTTCCATCGGGATAAAGTCATGGAAATGATCCCTAAATCCCTAGTACATTTACTCCCATTGCTATTTTAACAAGGACAACACTGCCAATGAAGTGGTGCAAAGGTCTCAAACCTCCATATTTACTAGATATTCCTACCTTTATGAGTGTGTTTTTTTAACTTTAACCCTTCATAAGGTAATTATTATTATCATTTGTACCTGAACCCTCCCAAAAACCTGCCGGATCATCTCACAAAATCCTTTCACTAATGTCAACGCCACTTGCAACCCCTCACATACCCGCCACACACCATCTCGCTTCCCTGTTCTCATTAATAAACCTATAAATTTGTTATCACCCAGTTTCTCATATTGCTCCCAGGAGTCTGCACACTATGATCTGTGATCCCATGAAATAATAGATGTAGCAATTTCACGTCAGAACACCACATGTCTGGTAATATTTCCAGATGCAATTTTGACTCTGGAAGCAGCAGATTTTGCAAATGACTGTGCTTTTATTTTGCCAAATCAACATTTTCCAAAACAAGAACGTTTAATACAAGGGGTGATTGATAAGTTCGTGGCCTAAGGTAGAAGGAGTCAATTTCAGAAAACCTAGCACATTTATTTTTCAATAAAGTCCCCTCCTACACACTTAATCCAGCGGCTGTGGAGCATGCGGATCTTGGACCTCCAGAAAGTGTCCACAGCATGGGTGATTGATAGGTTCGTGGCCTAAGGTAGAAGGAGATGAGTTATACAGCTCTCGTTACATGAACATGTAGTTCAACTCTTTGAGTGATTATGCAGAAAGTTTGAAGTTAATAACTCATCTCCTTCTACCTTAGGCCACGAACTTATCAATCACCCCTGATGAGTGTGTAAATGACTGTGTATAAATGTAGGAGGGATTATGTTGAAAAATAAATGTGCTAGGTTTTCTAAAATTGACTCCTTCTACCTTAGGCCATGAACTTATCAATCACCCCTTGTAATCCAATTTCTTTTAGCTCAACCATATTGAACCCTCTACCTGCAGAGACAAAAAGGCATATTGATCACATCTGTGGGTCATATTTCAGTCTGAGTTACTATCTGGCTTTTGCATTGTTCACACAAATAAGTTATGTATTAACTTCATTCCAAGCCTTGCACCAATAGTAATGAAATTTGCATGTGTGATGGATAAAGCTAATAAATTTAAAATTTTCTCAGAAATATCTCAGATACATTTGAAAAACTCTCTAATATATGTTGTTTTTCATTTTTTCTCTGCATACTATGTAATTAGATGTGTATTAAATGTAATTGGATGTTGTGAGCTCACATTTGGTGTTTAATGAAGAATTTGTTAATATTTATTTCTCTTTTGTTCTGTTCTCTTGCTACTGCATTCCACCTGTAGCTCAGGACATGGTGACAGTATAAATGGTTTTGCCACTTTAATGCCACTTGAACAACTTTAGGTAAATTGCTTCTGGATAAGCCAGGTTCTGCAAATCTCTCCATCCAAGATGTGTTTTTCTTTCCAATAATAGCTTTTTAATCATAAATTCATTAATTAACTGAATTAGGTATTGCTGCTTAATTCTAAAGTAGTCCTGAACTTGAAGTAGTGAAATAATTCCATTTTCACTCCCAGCTGTTTCTCACATCTCCAAACCTGAATGCTTGGAACCCCAGTGAGCAAAACAGTTCTGAATTGCCTTACTGTTCATTTTTGCCAACTATCAGTGAAAAAAAACATTGCTTTTTGAACACAAACATACACAACTGATGTTACTTAAAAATTGTTTGCTCTAAGCAGGGCATAGTGTCTAATGGCCAAACAAGTGTGCGTGACTGACGTTGATTAGAACCTGTTTGGCAACAGTCTGCTGACCCAATTAAGAAGTGCAGTGTCCCAAGTAAGTGAAGGGAATCCCATCAATATTCTCAATTAGTTTTGTTCTTTATGAGTTGTCCCAATCAACCAATGGCCTAATTAGCTGGAATCCACTGTATATTTTATTAGTTTAATTATGGGTAGAGTAGGAATGAATATTCAGTATCATGGAAAGAATTTAAGCAAGTGTATGTAAAGAAATATGATAGAGGTTAATATAGAAAATAAATACTTCTGACATGTCAAAATAGGTGAATAAACTTTCCTTAGTAATGGAGCCTTTACACAAACTGAAGATTGGCTGTATCGAAAATGGTCAGTAAATGAGGTGGTATTAATGGAGCGAGAATTAAAGATAACATTTCAGTTCAATGACTTTTCACTAGTTCTAATACTGAGCAGCTAAAGACTTTCAACATCTTCTAGTATGATTTCAGATTTTTAATGTCCAAACTATTTTACTTTCTTTGTACCTAGATTGAGTAACTTCACAGAGATTGAGGAAAAGGAAAGAATGTTGGTAATTCTTCTTTCCCACCACAACCCATCTCCAAAACGATCCAGAAACAATCACAAATTATAGCACCTTATAGCAGATTGAAATTGTCAATTTTTCTTCTTAATCTTCAAGCTGATCCCCAATGTGCTTTAACAACAGATTTTGAAAATAATTGCAATGATTATGGAGGAACTGAAAAAAGTGCTATCAGATTTATAGTGTTTTAATACATTGTGAAGTAACTAGTTCCTGTCAGACATTTTCAGCAATGTGACATCTTTGTGTCAGAAATGATGCATGTCTCTTTTTTACTGATGCTTCTGACAAATTCTGATGTGACAAAGAATAGATGGTGTTCTCATTTCATTTTTTTATCCCTATGTAGAAGAATTACTATGCAGTAACTGCTGCAAATCGATTGAAGAAACTCAGTGATTCTGGGGCTTTGGGCCCTGCTGAAGTATGAGCTGCCACTGACTGGACCTACTGCACCTTCCCTTTTCAGTCAGGACATCACCCACTGGATTTGCCTCAACCTTGTTGAACCACATTTAGTTATCCTTTCAATAGAGCAGTTTAGATTTAGAAGTATGTGTTTGGGTAAAAGTAATATGATTCATGAAAACTTATGAGCATCATTTTGATTTATTCATTCTTATACCACAAGAGTGGCAGTATGGTTTGATTGTAGTTATTTTAGTAAAACTCATTATATTAATTTTGCTGCAATTTTTATGCAATTAAGCTTTCATTTGTTAATGATGTGTAATTATCATTTTAATGCATCCCAAAACTAAGTGCTAGGGACAGCAAATACCCCCAACACTGCTAGTTTTCATATCCTTTGCAATGAAATGCCAGGTTGGAGAAACTGAATTAAATAAGGTAATTCAGATTTTTTAATGTTTTTGTCTTAAATCGCTGCAGATCTAAAACAAAACTTCAGTCAAAAGAATGTAAGGGAAACTTTTTTTTAAGTATATTTTCAAAGGTCTAATTGGTTCTGATCTGGCACAGAACGTCTGCCTCTACTTGAACCTAATAACACTGGTGTACTGCCACCCTCTTGTGGCATCTCTTTAGTTTCACCTTTTACAGATTTACAGCTCCTTGAACTGGACATTTTACAGATGCCTGGGTGCTCAAGCTCTTTACCAGAGAGTTGAATGGAACATTGTGATTTTTTAATTTGTTATTTTACGATTATTTTGCCTCAGTTTTGCTGTGACATTGGCATTGCAACAAGTTGCCAAACATCTAGTGTAATTTGTCGTCTTGTTTCATTGAGTTTTCACATTGCTTAGGCCTGTTATGATCCATATTTAAACCTCAGATTCTTGAATTAAGTATCGACTTAAGATAGGCAAATGCAATGATTGAAAAGACAATTGATTCAAACTTTTAAGTGCATACTTTTGTCATAGGTAGTCAAAGTTCAGTCTCTGTGTCAGAATCCAGAAGTGTGAGAAACTGCTTTTGGTCTCTGCCATAAGCCCACTCCCCAACACCTCCCCACCTCTAGCCCCCATGCCTCTCTGACAATAGCAAGGGAGTGTAACAAAGCTCCATTAACATGATTCTTAAAAGTGCACTATGATATTGGAATTCCAAACAAACCAAATTGTCTACACTCTAACCATTTTAAATTTAGCTGAAGTTCTCTGCCTAGATGCAATCTATGGGTGAATAATCATGTTAATTTATCTTAATTTATCTTGACAGAAAGAGGGGCTGTTCATCGGATACTACTTTCAGTTATGCCTGAACATAATTAGAATTTTAAGGGGGAAGAGCAATGCAGGGTAATGCTGTGATTTCCCTTTCTAAGAAATTGTAATTCTGTATTATTATAATTCCACTGCTGCTGATATTTGGCCAGATTTACCCACTATTTAACATTGGTTTTCTTTGTAGCGTGTCATTGTTTTTCTGTTGGACAGTGGTAGTGTTAAAATGCCATACCCTTGAAATTATTACTCACATTAAGTCTACTAAACAGAGGCAGAGGTGACCCCATGGAAAATGATCAGACGATAGACAGTGAGATAATGAGACCAGACTCAGAGGGAAAAGGCAGAGATCCTAAGGAAACCCCTGAAGAGAAAAGTTCGAAGGCACAAGAAATTACAATTAATTTTGAGCAAAATGGGACACTAAAACATTTTTTAAAATTACTTTCTTTGGGATTGGATAGCCAACAAAACCAACATTTACAACCAAGAGAAAATCTGCAAATGCTGGAAATCCGAGCAACACACACAAAATGCTGAGTTCCAGCATCTTGTGTGTGTTGCAAGGCCAACATTTATTGATTATCATTAATTGCTCTTAATTTGCATATCTTGCTAAGCTATTTCAGTGGACATTTAAGAGTCAACCACACTAGAACTGGAGTCAAATATAGGACAGACCAGATAATGTCCTCCCCTGAAAAATATTAATGAATGAGATGAGTTTAATTTAAGAAAACAAACAAACATAAATAATAATGTGCAGTATAACTTAATAAAGCTTATGGCCTTTTAAAAAATAGATCTTGCAATTCAATTGTATTTCTTACAGGAGAAGTTTTGGACAATGTGGCATTCAAAATGTATGGCAAAGTCTTATTTCTGACAGGCTAATTTAAGTGAATTGTATACCTAACTTAATTACATCACAGGTAACAACTAAGTTTAAAGACTTGCTTTCACAAGACATTCTGTTACCCTCAATTTGCAAAAGAATTTATGGTTCCTGTATCATATTTTCTTTCTAATTTAAACTGAAACAAGCAAATTAAATTGTAACAATGTTTTCAAAGCTACTGAAACATGATACATTGTTAGTGAAGAGCAATTGGCTTGAAGTATAATATTTCAACGTTCCACTTAATCTCACTGTGTTTTCACTGAGGATTATCTGATTATTTTTTGACTCTTGTAAGCCCTATTGAGTGTGGACATTAATACAGTTGTTCAAATATTATCAGTTTACATTTTCCAATTTACAGCGTTTTTGAAATCATGAAAATCAAATTAATATTTGGCTGTTTAAGTCCTGAGCAATTTAGCAAAGTTCATATAAATTGTGATCACTAGGAGCTATTAAATATATTTATTTTATAAGGTAAAGCATGATGTATGCATTATGTAAACTGTGCTAAAGTGACTGCTGTGGTTTAAGATGAATATCTGCATACATTAGTAGTACATTAGCAAAGTTAGAATCATAATGTCTGTTCAATATGAGAATCTCAGAGTGAACACTACATGCTTGTTCTACAATTTTTGAACATATTAATTAGATATGACAGTGAAAAGACTGAGAATGGAGCTAGAGGTATCTTATTACACCATTCTCATTATCCTATTGGTGTGGAAGCCAAGTCACTATATTTAAAGCAGAGGTTCATAGGTTCTTGATTAGTCAGGGTGTCAAAGGTTGTGGGGAGAAAGCAGGAGAATGAGGTCAAGAAGGATAATAAATTAGCCATGATGGAATGGTAGAGCAGGCTCGATGGGCCGAATGGTTGAATTCTGCTCTGATGTCTATGGTCTTATGGTCTTATTACAAAGTCTGCTGAAGTTGTGTAATTGAGGTAATGTAGATTTTCAATAATAGTTTTAACTTACTCTAATTTTAATGAGTTTTAGGAAAATCAATCAGAACCAGTGAAAATGTTTGATTCTGTGGAACAGATAAATGTAAGTTGGCTTAGTGTGAAAGCAGTTGAAAAACTATGGATAAGTATTTTTACATCATCTACCTTTTTGCAATTATGCATGAGGAAATATGCTGAAGCCAATTCCTGGTACCATATTACATAATTTCCTCTATCACTATTCAAAATATCTTCTAAACATGAATTATGCTGCTTGCCCAAGTTGAGAAACCAGAGAATGTTGTCTTTACCTTCCCTGAAGGCCTGACTGTCAACAGATAACTATCTAGTGTGGCATGTCACATTGGAAGTGAAGTCCATCCATGATGTTTTTTGCCATAGTTGAAATGCTGATGGTGTTTAATAATTGGCAGTACTGACTGTGCAATCCCTTTAGGATGTACTGGTGTTGGGTTTCAAGACCTTTAAATGTCACTTCAACATTGACCCTCATAGTAATGTGCCCTTTATATCTTCATGCAAGATGGAATTTGCAAATGTACGCATTTTCAGAGCCATGTGAGCCTTTGCTTTTTTGTGAATGAGCCAAGCTTTTTACAGTTGTATGATTGTTCTAAATAAAATTTCTGATATTTGTATGTGAAATGGTGATGTTTGCAACCAAATACTCCTCCACCCCCCATGATTAACTAAGACAACATTCTACAATGATTAAAGGATTTCATTCCAAAACATGATTTTGAATTCAGTGGGAAAGAGAAAGACCACTGTTTTGCAGATTTCAGAGAAAGAGTAAAAGGACACACTGTAGTTGTGGAATTAGATTTTTGAAGATTCTCAGATCTTTGTAATGAAGAGTCTGACCAACCCTTCCTGACAAAGTGTCTCAGCCCAAAACGTCAACTGTACTTCTTCCTATAGATGCTGCCTGGCCTGCTGCATTCCACCAGCATTTTGTGTGTGTTGCTTCAGTAAGTGTTTTGTTGTTATTCTGCCACTAGAGGCCAGTAGTGAAACTCCTAATAGGGTAAATAAGATTTCTTTGCCTAACTCTCAGCAGTTTTGTCAGACTGGAAAAAATGGGAACAATTTGGAAAGCTGTAGTTACTTCTCCCATTTCTGACTCTGTTCCCCTGCTAGAATTCTTTTCTCTGGGGCTCTTCCACAATGAATTTCTTGTGGGAACCCGCCTGGAATGTGGGCATTGGGACACCAGTGCAGAGACTAAGCAAGGTCTGTCCATTAAAATTTGGCATGCAATAACCTCACCAGCAATTCTTACAGGGATCACTGCTAGCTGACCTAAAACCAGGAAATCACTTGTTTCTTCCAAAACTTTTGCCCACTGCAGGCTGCCCATGAACCTTCCTTGGTGATTGCCTTCCTTCCTTTAACATGGAGCCTTTGGCTCTGTTGTGCTTTAAAATGGGTAAAACATTTCTTTCACTACCAATCTTCACCATCAGTGTCCCTCACAACCTGCCTCCCCCACTTCTATTCATCCCTACTATCTCCCATGGTCCGTGAGCTTTCTCTCACTGGTGGACAGGAACTCACCAGTATTGTGCTGGCACCTGGTGGAGAAATTGGCTCAGCCTTTTACCCAGGACTCTGGACATGTAGATCAACTTTAATGCTCACTCCTACCCTAACTAAAGATGATGGTGAGTAAGAAAGCCATGTGTTTCCTGTCCTCTGGCTTTCTTAGACCACATATATAGAATAAGGTCTGAAAAATGAAGAATATAGGGATATAAAGGGAAAGTGAAGTTGAGGTAGAAGATTAGCCAAGATGGTGAAAAAGATTTTAGAAGTCCCATGGACCGTTCCAACCCTTACTTCCCATGTTCAAACAAATACAGCCACCAGTAATCTTTATCTCCACACTGAAACAGCAGCTGGGAGTGTGCCAGTAACTCTAGGAGCACATCATCATCACTTGACATCCCATTAGAGGGAGAAGCCAAGATTAAGAAGCATTTATCATCATGAGGCTCCAAGTATGGGTCATTCTGCAAATTTCTATGTTTTGAGACATGCTCTTCCCAAGCTGTCTCACTTGCAAGCACGTTGATTAATAATGAAATATTGCAAATGATATAAAACTTGCTAATTTGCTTAAAATAAAGTCTTTACCTCTTTGCTTTGTGGTTTCCAGCTCTGATTTAACAGCTATTACACATAACATTGGGAATCTTTGTTGAGAGTTCACTAATATCGTAGTCTTTGGAGAGTTCTGAGGAATGCGTTTCATCGTGTTATGTGAAAAATGTTTAGAGGCTCAAGCTATGGATTTGCTCTTCAGCCCCATCCACCTGGCTAACATGGCCCCAGCTTGCTACAACACTTCTAAAAGTCAGGTTATTATATCCGCAACTTGGAAAAAAAAAGGCAGCCTGGCCCTCAGCCACATGGACTCTGCAGAGCTGGAGAGCACAGTACACTTCTGTTAAGGACTGAAGAGATTTTCCATGAATTCGTTACTGCTTCTCTGAAGTTTAACACATGCAGGAATAGACAGGAAGCAGGTTGTGAAGTGTAAACTAGTCCATTTTGTGAAAACGCTTCTTTTTTCAGAGTATTACTTAAAGAACCTAATAAGATGATAAATATATCAGATGCTGCCGTACAAGTGGGGAAGATTACTGTTTTGAGAGAGAGAATGGCAAAAAATGGTGCTCGGCTTTATTGTCTGTCATGAAATTGATATGGCTATAGATAAACAAATATAGGTTATAGCATGAGATCATCTCATCGTTTGGATGCTACACCTCTGTTTTAAACACATTTCCACTCTGCTGTTGTAATGTCTTTGAAATCCATTTTAATTTGCCAGAATTGGTGTTAAACAGGCCAGTAATGGCTTAAAACTGGTAGTGTACTTCACACGCTGCCAGCAGAGTGGTGTGCTACAGCCATTTTCATATGGGTTCTTGCATGGTGTTTGATGCTGCTGGTTTGGATCAAATATAGAGCCTGCTAATATGTAAATCAGGGTTCTCCATCACAGCTTGCTTCACTAATGCCTATTATGGATCTAATTCCAGCTGTATCAAGAAAAAAATAATCTGGACGCTTACATTCCAGCCTTCCAAGTTCTACAATCACAGAACCATATCCTGGACTTAACATGAACTGAGATGGGCCCTCTCAAGGCTACCTAATCTTGTATCAGTTTGGGCAGTGTACTGTTTGGGTACTTGCAAAGGATGCAGCTTGCCTTTTCGAATTAGCCAAAATCCAGGTCACAAAATGGATCCTATTTCCTCATTTAAGAAAAAACATGTACTTCCATTGTTCTTCTCATGACATTAAACCTCTCAAGGTACTCTACACTTGTTTTAACCTCAGTAGCCTCGAAGCCAGTTTGGACTGGGCAAATTACTTCAACAACAGAGTAAAAATGCACTTCTTAATCATATTAACTGAGCATTAAATAAATGGCTGCTCTTCAAGACAGTGCTATTGAATCCGTTATGCCTATTTGAGAGAATAAAAGACTCTCGCCACTGCACTTCAGTACCAATCTCAGTTTTCTACTTGAGTGAGACTTGAAGCCAGATTTTCTTTACTCCAATGTCAATATGCTACGTACTGTGTTACTGCAAGCAAGGGCATTTAGTGAAGCAAGATAATCATTTCAGAGTTAAAATTTACCATCCTGTGGCTATATGTGATGTTAAAGGTTGAAGTTCAAATTTATTAATATCACCTTATACTTTTAATACAAAAAAATTTGGTGATCTCATAAGATAGGGGTTTACATAAATGATAACAATGCCTTGGCTGTAACTCTGAAATTCAGAAGAATGAGGGGGGATCTCATCGAAACCTATCGACTATTGAAAGGCCTAAATAGAATGATCATGGAGAGGATGTTTCGAAGAAAAGGAGAGTCTAGGAACAGAGGGCACAGCCTCAGAATAGAAGGACGACCCTTTAGAACAGAGATGAGGAGGAATTTCTTTTTCCAGATGTTGGTGAATCTGTACACGGCTGTGGAGGCAAGTCAGTGAGTATATGTAAAGTGGAAATTGATAGGTTCTTCATTAGAAGGGTGTCAAAGGTTACGAAGATGAGGCAGGAGAATAGGGTGACAGAAAAAAATAAATCAGCCATGATTGAATGGTGGAGAAGACTTGATGGGTTGAATGGCCTATTTCTGCTCCAATGTCTAATGGTTTTATAGTCTTAACAACCTCAAAACTGAAGGTTTGGTGGTGAGTCTTCTATCTGCCATTTCTTGTTTGTATAAGGTATAAGGACAATCCTTCAAATACAGGAATGCAAAATGATGCAACACCCCTCATCCCTATCCCAGTGCCAATCTACAGCATCATAATCCTCATCCCAACTGATGATCACTGACCCTACCCTAGCACCCAACTCCTCTACCCATTCACCACACGATATCTGCATTTCCAGGTCTTGTTCTTGTGGATTATAAGCCCCTGAACCATCATTTATCTCAGCCCAGGATTTACCTGTTTATCTACGTGTGTTCCCAACTAAGACATTTAGCAAAACAATGCGTGATGGAAAGGCACTACCTCAATTAAGCCCATGCAATATTGGACAAGGCCATAGGCTTCTGGCGTTTGAATTTCCCTGTAGCTGCTAATACATGTTTATAAGCATCAACAAAACCCTAGCAACAGCGCCACTTGTGAAATAGAAGGAAGTATTTTAATGAGAAGTTATTCAATATGACAATTTGTGCAATAAGACATGAGCGATTTACTAGATATTATAGTTTACAATGGAAATGTTTCACATGTGGACATTTTGGTCAAAAATATGTGATGACTTAACACCAGTATAAAGAAAAGCTAAATCACAGCAATTAGCCTTTTATCTTTTGTTCTGCATTCCTTCAATTAGTTGAGTATAAATACACCACTTTAAAACCAAAAGTGGACTGGGCGGACTGACGCAGAAATGGTTCGAGATGAAAGGGAGATTTCAGAAGCCTAATTAAAAGCAACTGAGAAACTGGTATATGATACAAAGTTTGCTCACCTGAAAAAATAAACGGAAACTGTAGCACGGGTTTAGTGAGGCAATCTGGGAACAGAAAGTGAAGGGTTTTCAGGAGGTCAGTACAAGGCACTGCTATGTTGGAGTGCAAAATCGTTCCGTCTTTGTGGCTGAAGTCAAAAGAAGGTCAGATTTGGTCGATTCTGTATAAGTTGAGAGGCTCACATAGTTAACCTAATTAACCAAGAAAGCACATTGCCAAAAGCTAAGAATATATTGCAGGTTAAACAAGGTTTGTAAACATACTGTCCGTATATGTTTTTATGAAATCTAATATCTTTGAGGTGCCTGATGTACCTTCACACTGGGGCACTGAGGCAATAAAGTGGTGAATCCTCCTTTAAATATTCGTGTCAGAAGCAGTGAAACTGAGTGTGTGCACGAGATTCTGCTGTTCCATAAATTTGAGATTTGCAGCTGAGACAGTAGCTCAAAAGGCAAGACAACAGTATGAGCTTTTCTCTTCCCTATACTTTGTGAACAGTTACTCCTGCCTTGAGATCAATTTTTCTGAAGCAGTTAAAAGACAAAGGGCACCTAGAGAAGTTTTTTTCTCTTCATCAGCTGCTCAGTGTTGTACCTGGTACCTTCCTCAGTTTTCCTTCAGTAGAGCCTATTGTGCATCTGGTGGAGCACTGACAAGAGAACACTCCAGGGTCGGAAATCTCAAAGATTGCAGGATCTGTAGATTGCAGATTTTCTTCAGGACAGTCTGATGATTAATGTAGCTAAATTACTGACTAGTGTTCCAGAGCCCTGGACTAAGAATACAGACAGCTGACTTCATTTCCCATCATAGCACCAATAGAATTTAAATTCAGTTGAACAACAGCAACTCATTTAAAAATGAGACCCACAAAAAATACCAGGTTGTTGTAAGAACCCACTTACTTTGTAATGTCCTTCAGGGAATTAAATTAGCCATCCTCATCTGGTCTGGTTTGTACTCCAGAACTTCTCCGAATGATTGATGTCTTTAAAATATGCCTTTCAAAATAACATTTTCAATGAGCAAACAAGGCTTAGCATTAAACACTGGTTTTGTCATTGATGCTCAGATCTGAAAACATGAATGAGTTAATCAATGAATCAGAATCAGAATCAGGTTTATTATCTCCAACATACGTCGTGAACTGCGTTAACTTAGCGGCAACAGTACAATGTAATACATGAGAAATATAGAAAAAATAAATAAGTAAATCAATACAGTAAGTATACATATGTATATTAAAAAGTTAGATTTACATAGTGCAAAAACAGAAATAATTTTTAAAAATGTGAGGTAGTGTTCACGGGTTCAATGTCCATTTCGAAATCGGATGGTAGAGGGGAAGAAGCTGTTTCTGAATCACTGAGTGTGTGCCTTCAGGCTCCTGTACCTCCCTCCTGACAGTAACAATGAGAAAAGGGCATGTCCTGGGTGATGGGGGTCCTTAATAATGGACACTGTATTTCTGGGGCACCACTCCTTGAAGTTGTCAAGGACCCTGGTTAAAAACAAAAATGGTTTTTTTAAAAATCTCTTTTACTGTTGTTGAATTTATGGTAAGTTAAAGAGTGTGAAACCAAAAAGCCCACGATGCACAGTAAGTAACCACACAAAGATAGTCACACAGATGTACAATTACAGACCCAAGATGAAGCTGACTAATTTTACAATTTTCTGTACCTTCTTTCAATCCTGTGCAGTGGACCCCCCCCCCACCCATCCAATACCAGACAGTGTTGCAGCCTGTCAGAATGTTCTCCACAGTATATCTGTAGAAGTTTTCAAGTGTTTTAGGTGGCAAACCAAATCTCTCAAACTCTTAATGAAACATAGCCATTGTCTTGCCTTCTTTTTTGCTGCATTGATGTGTTGGGACCCTCAGAGAACTTGAGACCCAGGAACTTGAAAATTCTCACTCTCTTGGCTTCTGATCCCTCTATGAAGACTGGTTCATATTCCTTCGTCCTCCACCTTCTGAACGTCCACAATCAGTTCTTTAGTCTTACTGACATTGAGTGCAAGGTTATTGATGTGATACCACTCAACTAGATGGTTTATCTCACTCCTGTACCCCCCTTGTCTCATCTGAGCTTCTGCTGCAATGGTTGCCTTCATATAGATGGCTTTTGAGCCACACAGTCATGGCTATAGAGAGAGTAGAGCAATGAGCTATGTACACATCTCTGAGGTGCGCCAGTGTTGATCATTAGCGAGGAGAAGATATTATTACCAATCTGCACAGATTGTGGTCTGTCAGTTAGGTCTTCCAATTGCAGAGGGAGTTACAGAAGCCCAGGTTCTGTAGCTTATCGATCAGGACTGTGGGAATGATGGTGTTAAATGCTGAGCTACAGTCAATAAACAATATCCTGACATAGGTGTTTATATTGTCCTGGTGATCCAAAGCTGCATGAAGAGCCATTGAATTTGCATCTGCCGTAGACCAGTTGTAGTGGGCCCAGGTCCTTGCTGAGGCAGGAGTTGATTCCAGCCATGACCAACCTCTCAAAGCACTTTATCACCATAAATGTGAGTGCTGCTGGAGGATATTCATTAAGGCAGCTCACACTACTCTTCTTGGCCACTGGTATAATTGTTGCCCTTTTGAAGCAGGTGGGACCTTCCAACCATAGCAGTGAGAGGCTGAAAATGTTCTTGCAAACACCCGCCAGTTGATTGGCACAAGTTTTCAGGGCCCTACCAGGTACTCCATCAGGGCCTGTCGGGTTCACCCTCCTGAAAGATAGCCTGACAATAGCCTCCGAGACAAAGATCACAGCGTCACCAGGTGCAGCATGGATCTTCACAGATGCAGTTATATTCTCCTATCAAACCAGGCAAAAATGGTATTGAGCTCATCCTGGTAGTGAAGCAACCCTGCCATTCATGGAACTGGGTTTGGTTATGTTGGAAGTAATGAATAACTGAACAAATACATACATACATACTGGCAGCCAAGGGGAAGAAATTGTCATGTTTATAGCTTTTAGATCCAAAGACTGCATACATCAAATTTTGCAAAATTCTGCAAATAGTAAAAGTCTGATATATAAACAGAACATGGTGGAAATACTCAGCAGGTCATGCAGCATCAGCAGAGAGAGAAATAAAGATAGGAAATCATAGGAAGTCATTCCTGCCTGTGGCCATCAAACTTTACAACTCCTCCCTTGGAGGTTCAGACACCCTGAGCCAATAGGCTGGTCCTGGACTTATTTCCTGGCATAATTTACATATTGCTATTTAATTATTTATGGTTTTATTACTATTTAATTATTTATGGTGCAACTGTAAGGAAAACCAATTTCCCTTGGGATCAATAAAGTATGACAATGACTATGACTGAAGATAAAAGTTCAAGTAAATGATCTTTCCTCAGAAGTTACATTTGATCTGCTGCATATTCCCAGGAGTTTCTGGTCTTTCATTAATCCAGACTAGATGAAATATGAGTTCAAATCACTCCAAAGTAGCAAGAAATTTAAGTTCAGTTAGTTAAACAACAATATTTTCTAAAACCCTGAATTGCAGTACTGATGACATTGAAGCCATTGCGTTGATGTAAAAGTACATTTGTTTCACCAGTTTCTTATAGGAATTAATTTTTATCTGATCTGGCCTCTAAAGGACTCTAGACCTCCAGCAATACAGTTCACTCCCAATTGCCCCTTAAACGATCTAGCTAGAGGTTATGTTCAGCAACAATTAGAAATCAATGATGAACTGCTGTGTGTTTCTATGATGCACAAACTTTCTGTGAGAATAAAAGGAAAATGGACTTAAATCATGTGGGTGTGAAGGTAAATTTCACATCAGCGTTTTCCTTCAAAAAGAGCTCCAAAACAACAGATTGCAATTGAAAAGTTCAAATAAATTTTATTATCAAAGTACATATATGTCACCATATACAACCATGAGATTAATTTTCCTGTGGGAATATTGAACCAATCAGTAGAATAGTAACTATAACAGAATCAATCAAAGATCACCCATCTGGAGTGTTCAACCAGAGTGCAGAAGACACCAAACTATGCTAACGTAAATATAAATAAATAGCAATAAATATTGAGAACATAAGTTGAAGATTCCTTTACAATGAGTCTATTGGTTTTGGGAACATTTCAATGATGGGAAGTGTGGTTAAGTGAAGTTATCCCCTTATGTTCAAGTGTCTGATTGTTGAGGGGTAGTAACTGTTCCTGAACCTGTTGGTACAAGCCCTGAGGCCTTTGTACCTTCTTCCTGATGGCAGCAGTGAGAAGATAGTATGACCTGGGTGGTGGGGATCTCTGATGATGGTTGCTGCTTTCCTACAACAGCATTTCATGTAGATGTGCTCAATGGTTGGGTGGGCTTTATCTGTGATGTACTGGGCCAAGTCCACTTTTTGTAGGATTTTCTGTTCATACCAGGTTGTGATTAGCCAGTCAATATACTCTCCACTAATCTCCACAAATTCCTGAGGAAATAGAGGCTTCATTTGTAATTGAACTTACGTGCTGGGCCCAGACAGGTCCTCTGAAATAGTAACATCCAGGAATTTAAAGTTTATAACACTTTCCACCTCGGATCCTCCAATGAGAACTGGCTCATGGACCTTTGGTTTCCCTCTCCTGAGGTCTACAATCAGTTCCTTGGTCTTACTGACATTGAGTGAGAGGTTGTTGTTATGACATCACTCAGCCAAATTTTCAATCTCCCTCCTGCATGCTGATTCATCTCCACCTTTGATTCAGCCCGCAACAGTGGTGTCATCAGCACCTTGAATATAGCATTGGAGCTGTGCTTACCCTCATAGTCATAAATTGTAGCGTAGGGGGACGAGCATGTGGTCTTGTTGTGCACCTGTGCTGATGGAGATTGTAGAGGAGATGTTGTTGTCAATCTGAACTGACAGAGGTCTATCAGTGTGGAGCTCCAGGATCCAATTGCACAAGGAAGTATTGAGGCCAAGGTTGTGAAGCTTATTAAGTTTGAGGGCATGATGGTATTAAATGCTGAGCTGTAGTCTATAAACAGCATCCTGATGTATGCGCCTTTGCTGTTCAGATGTTCCAGGGTTGAGTGAAGAGCCCATGAGACGGCATCTGCTGTGAACCTATTGCTCTGGCAGGCAAACTGGAGTGGATCCAAGTCACTCGCAGGCACAAGCCGATATGTTTCATTGTCAAACTCTCAAAACACTTCGTCCCTGTGGATGTAAGTGCAACCAGGCAATAATCATTGACGCAGGTCACCACGCTTTTCTTGGGCATCGGTATAACTAAAGTCTGCTTGAAGCAGGTGGGCACTACTCACTGCCAAAACAAGAGGTTAAAGGTCTCAGTGAACACATCAACCAGTTGATCAGCACAGGTCTTTAGCATGTGATAAGGTACCCCGTCCCATCCAGATTATTTTTGTGGGTTCGCTCTCCTGAAGGCAGCCCGCCATCAGCTTCAGAAACTGAAATCATAGAATCAACGGGGGTTGTGAGAGCTTGTGATGTTCCGATCATCAAAGCCAGCACTGAAGACACTGAATTCATCTGGAAGCAAAGCCCTGCTGCCCCCATGTCACTTGATGTGTCTTTATAACGGGTAAAAGCATTCAACCCCTACCACAACTGTCAAGCATCCCTTATTGATTCAAGTTGGTCTGAAATTTCCACTTCGCCCATGAGATGGCTCTTTGGAGATCATGCCTCCCCTCTTGTAACTTTCTTGGTCTCCAGACTTGAATGCCTTTGATCTGGCCCTCAGCAGATTTCAGATTTAATGGTTCATTCAGGGTTTCTGATGGGGAAAACACTGAATGATTTAGAGGGGATACACTCATCTACAGCTCTTTCAATAAATTCCAAAGTTCAAAGTAAAATTTATTATCAGGGTTTATACACACCATCACAAACAACCCTGACATTCTTTTTCCTGTGGACATACTTAACCAATCTAGAGAACAGTAACTGCAAACAGGATCAATGAACAACAAGCTGTGCAAATGCAAATATAAATAAATAGCAATAAGTAACAAGAGTATGAAATAAGATAGAGAGTCCTTAAATTGAGACCATCAGTTGTGGAACACCAGAAATAGAATGAGTGTAGTTGTCCTCTTTGTTCAAGACCCTGATGGCTGAGGGGTAGTAACTGTTCTTGAACCTGTTAGTATGACTTCTGAAGCATTTGTACCTTCTGTCTGGTGGCAGAAGGGAGAAAAGAATTTGGCCGGAATGGTGAGGATCTTTGATGATGGATGCTGCTTTTCTATGGCAGCATTTCATGTAGATGTGCTCAATGGTTAGGAGGGCTTTACCCATGATGTATTGGGCTGAATCCATTACCTTATGTAGGATTTCCTCTCAAAGGCATCGGTGTTCCCATACCAGGTCATAATGCAGCCAGTCAGCACACTTTCCACCACGCATCTATAGAAGTTTGCCAAGCTTTTTGATGACATGCTGAATCTCCACAAATTCCTGAGGAAATAGAGCTGCTATCGTGCTTTCTTTACAACCACATTTATCTGATGGGTCACAGGACAGGTCCTCTGAGATAGTGACACCCAGCAGTATAGTTACTGACCGTCTCCACCTCTGATCCTCGGATGAGTACTGGCTCATCGACCTCTGGTTTTCCTCTCCTAAAGTCTACAATCAGTTCCTTGGTCTTATTGACATTGAGTGAGAGGTTGTTGTTATTACACCACTCAACAAAATTTTCAGTCTCCCTCGTGTGTGCTGATTCATCACTACCTTTGATACGGCCCACAACAGTGGTGTCATCAGCAAACTTGTATATGGTGCAGGAGTTGTACTTAGCCATACAGTCATTGGTGTAAAGTGAGTAGAGCTGGGAGCTCAGAGCACATCCCTGTGGTGCTCTCCTGCTGATGGGGGTAGCGGAGGGGATGATTTTGCCAATCCGAACTGACTGCAGTCTGCAAGTGAGGAAATCCCGGATCCAATTGCACAAGGGGGTATTGAGTCCTCTGTCTTGGAGTTTACAGATTAGTTTTGAAGGGGATGATGGCATTAAATGCTGAGCTTTAATCGATAAAGAGCACCTTTGCTGTCCAGATATTCCAGGGTTTTGTGAAGAGCTAATGAGAAGGCATCTGCTATAGACCTGTTGCTTCAGTAGCTGAATTGGACTGGATCCAAGTTGTCACTCAGACAGGAGCTGATATGCTCCAACACCAACGTCTCAGAACATTCCATCACTGTGGATGTAAATGCCACTGGGTGATAGTCATCGAGGGGGGTTACCACACTCTTCTTGGGCACCGGTACGATTGAAGCCTGCTTGAACCAGGTGGGTACCACACACTGCCGGAGTGAGAGGCTGAAAATATCAGTGAACTCTCCAGCCAGTTGGTCAGCACAGGTCTTCAGTACTCGGCCAGGAACTCTGTCCGGACCGGATGTGTTCCTTCGATTCACTCTCTTGAAGGCAGCCTGCACATCATCGCCAGATACTGAGACCACAGGATTACCTGGAGACATGGGGGTGTGTGGTGGTTCCTCCCTGTTCTGGTGGTCAAAGTGAGCATAGAAGGCATTGAGCTCATCTGGAACTGTAGCTCTGCTGTCCCCTATGTCGCAAGATTTAACTTTATAGGAGGTTATGGCATTCAAACCCTGCCACAGCAGTCGAGCAACCCTCATTGATTCTAGTATGGAATCTCCACTTCACCCTTAAGATGGCCTTCCGGAGATCATACTTCCACCTCTTGTAGCATTCTTGATCTCCAGACTTGAATGCCTCTGATCTGGCTCTAGCAAATTCCTGATTTCATGGTTCATCCAGGGTTTCTGGTTGGGATAAACACTGAACAATTTCATGGGGACACACTCATTTACAGCTGTTTTAATAAAGTCTGTTTAGACCCTGGTGTAGTTATTCAGGTCATCAGATGGGTTCTTGAACATGGCCCAGTCCACTGACCCAATGCAAACCTGCAACCGTTCTTCAGCGTCCCGTAACCACCTCTTGATTGTCTTGATCTCTGGAGCCTTACTCTTTGGGCTCTGAGGGTATGCAGGTAGTAGGAGTACAGCCAAATGATCCGATTTGCCAAAGTGCGGTCTCGGGAAGGAACGATAGGCATTCCTTATCACAGTGTAGCAGCGATCAGTTACAATCATGATGTATTCATTCAGATCCCTAGATGAGTTCTTGAACATGCCCCAGTTCACTGACATAAGGCAATCCCATTACTGCTCCTCTACTTCCTACAACCACCACTTTTTTCCATAGATGCTGCCTGGCCTGCAGAGTTCCTCCAGCATTGTGTGTGTGTGTGTGTGTTGCTCAGACTTCCAGCATCTGCAGATTTTCTCTTGTTTGTGAACAGTCTCTCAGTTACCTCCAATACAGCAGTCTTGCCCTCAGGTCCTAGTTTTACTCTCCAGAGACTGCACACTTGCCAAAAAGATGCTGGGTAGAGGAGGCCTCATTCATCTGTGTTTCGGCCTAGCTTGAGTACCCCCCACCCCTCACCTCGCTTTCGGCCATGTCGATAAACCTTCTTAAAGATGCCGAGTCTGTCTAGTCTATTGGGTCCTTCAGTCGATCATGAGATATGAAGATTATTGAGCTGATTTACAAGTTTGTTGCTCAGAGAGAAGTTACCTGCTGCAGGTTGCAGTGAAAGTAATTCAAGGGAGATATATTTAAAAGAAATTTTGGAACAATTTTCTGCAGCCCACAGAACATCGCCAATGATTGCCAGCACTAACTTGGGAACTTGAAGCATCTTCACATAGACACTTTATGTGCTGATGACGTTCTCAGTTTGGAATCAGATCTGTCAGGAATCCAGGTGATTATTTTGTTCCATAAATCATTAACTTGCCTTGTAAAAAGAAGCAAATACATCTGTCTGGGAACATTTTTTGTTGAAGCTGAACTGTGTAAATGGAAGTTGACAGAAAGGTTGTGTGCATTTAAATACCTCTTCTACTCTTTGTTACTTGTGTAAGTGAAAGGTTTAATAAAAGAACAGGTGTTTTTACTTATTGATAATGTTTCAGATAATTAAATCAAACCCAAGTGCCTTAAATAATTAAATCAAATCCAACATATTTGCATTAATAAGGATAAAAACTTTTTTGCTGGTGAAACAGGGAATATTTATATTTTTCTAATAAACTTCCACCATATTCAGAACACACCATGTTACAATGAGTTATTTGTGCCCTGCTTGATAATTACCAAAATGCCTAAATTTATTGTTGCTGCTTTGTGAATTTAATCATTCTGATTGTTCTGAATTAATGCACAGGATTCCTGCATTGGCAAAGATGGAGTTGAGCCTCTTACCACAAACAATACCAAATGAGAAATGTCAGCCTCCCCTGTACTGCCTTTGAGTTTCTGCCATTTCGGTTTCCATGACAACTACTGGGCATGCTAATACTCTGCTGTCTGACCAACAAATTATGCTTTATAATAGGAAATATAAAGCATACGAAAAGAAGCTCTGATATAGTTATCTAAGCCACTAATGAAGCCTTTTTTTTGTGTGAGTTACCTAAAGATCTGACTATTGCAAGCATTTTGTGGTTATTACACCATCTGTTACACTTCATAAACTTGAACTCACTCAAAACATATGACCTGTGACATTTTCCACACCAAATACACCCTCCCATTACCCTCATCCTCATTGGCTCCAAAGTTTAAAATATTCACCCTTGTTTTCAAATATCCCTTTCATAATCTCCATGCATGTTCCAACCTACAAGATCTTTGTGCTTCACCAATTCAGGTACATCCTCTATTTTATTTGGTTCACCTAACTTCCTTCAACTTCAAGACTCCAAACTCAGGAATTCTCTGTCCAAGCCTTATCAATCCTTTACAATGCTCCTTGAAATCTTATGCCTTGATCAGTCTTTCCTCATATACCTTTGTGTGTTTCAGTATCAAATTTTGTTGAACAGTGGGACATTTAATTAAAGAGCTATATCAATGCAAGCTATTGTGCAATAGATATGGAAGATGTTCTCTATGTGGAAATGTTCAATTCAATAAAAGCTAAACACTAGAAGTTTTGGTTACAGGATCCATTCACATTCAAGAATGCAAATTCCTTCTTTGGTATTCTGCAAAGGTTTCTATTGGTATTCCATTTTATTTCAAGTTATGTGAAATCTCATTCACAATTTAGTCTACAAAAATAATATTCACTCTCTCCTTCCTCACTATCATCCAAGGCTCCAACTCCTCCGACTGGTTCCCTTCCCTCACTATCCTCTTCTCCCTCTCCTTATTCCATGCTCCATCTTTTTCTCCTATTATATTGCATTATCCTCAGGTTTTGTCACTTACACTGATCTTCTCCCAGCTTTTGGCACTGTCCCCCCTCCCAACTGCCTATCAACCACCTCCTGTCCCACCTGGATCCACCTATCACCTGTCAGTTCTTGCTACACCCATTTCATTCACTTTTTTTATCCTTCAGTCCAAAGGAAGGGCCTTGTCCTGAAACAATGACTGTCTATTTCCCTCCATAAATGCTGCCTAACCTGCTGAGTTCCTCCTGCATTTTGTGTGTTGATTTAAATAGCTCCAGAGAAGGCAACAATTCACACGCAGTTCCTCCAACTTCATGTACTGCATTCAGCACTCACAATATGGCCTCCTCTACATCACTGAGGTCAAGTATAGACTAGGCAACTGCTTTGCAGTTGACCTGTATTCTGCCTGCATAGGCCATTTTGAGTTTCCATCGCATCTCATTTCAACTTCCATTTGCAATCCGACACTAGCATGTCTGTTCCTGACCTTCTCCAATGCCATCGGCAGGCCAAACATAAACTAAAAGAACAGTGCCTCATATTCTGATTGCAATGGCGATGAATGGTATGTACTATACATTGAATTTTCCATATTCAGGTAACTAACATTCACTGGTCCACCCTGATTTCCTCTCCCTTTGTTCGCTTTTTCCATTCTTCCGCTCCTCACCCACCTGGCTGTCTTCTGCCCTTCACTTATCAGTTCCTGTCCCACGCCTCCCCTACTGGACCCCTATTTACTGGTCACCTTTGCCCTTTCGCCTCAGCCCTGATGCAGAGGCCCAATGGAAAAAAAACAGCTATCCCTTTGCCTCCATGGGTGCTGCTTGATCTGCTGAGTTCCTTCCAGCAGCTTCTTTTCGGCTCTAGACTCCAGCGTCGTATGTCACTCATCAGTGAGTTTTGTCTTCCAAAGGCTAATTCTGCTTTTTTTTTAACTACACTGGGGAGCAAATGTGAGATAGTTATTATACAGGTCCTCCACAGGCTACCAACACCCAACTTCTGGAAACCCCATGCATATGAATGAGTACTTGGAAGGCCAATAGGGTAAATGGAGATAGATTTTCCATCTGATGAGGGGCTGCTGCCAACTTCTGCTAAAAGTTAACAGGGTATTTCCAAGTCCCTTCTCTACCTAACCTTACCCAGCCCTCACCTTCAGTCAACTCGTCGTCGTCAAGCACCACCACCCACCACCCTCCCCCACTGAGCTATAAATAACAGGAGCCAGGATCAAGCCATGCTGAGCTGGGAAACGCAGAGCAGACTCGTTCATCCGCTCAGTGAGTCAGTGTGGCGGGTGGATGACTGTCTGCTTGCCCACCTGTCAAAGCTATTTCAGTGCTCCATCCCCACACACTCCTTCAGTTCATACCCAGTTCATGGGAACTAATCTGGAGACTGTCTCTACTGGATACATTGATCTTAAAACTTCAATTGAGGCAACAAATGACTTTAATGTACAGACCACTTGTGGTCAGTACTGAGGTGGACAGAATGTATAATTCAGCATAAATAATATTGTACATTCATAGTCTATATAAAAGACAAAAGCAAGGTAATTTCCCAAGGAAGATGTTGTGGCTGGAGATGATTACGTATCAATTATGTGCAATAATATCATTGTCCATCAGACGGGTTAACAGCCTTGATCGATTAGCTTTATTTGTCACATATACATCGAAACATACAGAGAAATGCATCAGTTGCTTCCACAACTGATACAGTCTGAGGATGTGCTGGGGGCAGCCCACAAGTGTTGCCATTCTTCCAGTGCCAACATAGTATGCCAATGCCTACTAACCCATAAAGAATGTGGGTGGAAGCTGGAGCACCTGGAGGAAACCCTCACGTGGAAAACGTACAAACATCTTACAGACAGTGGCAGGAATTGAACTAGGATCGCCAGTGCTTTCAGCTGTTTCACTAAATGCTACTCTACTGTGATGCCTAACAAAGGGAATTATCTCACTATTTGGTGTTCTGATATTTCTGTCATTCATTCTTTGTGGGTTTTTTGTTTTGTGGATGTCTGTGAAGAGTAGGAATTTCAAGTTGCATATTGTATACATTCTCTGATATTAAGTTGAACCATCTGAACCATTTTACTTCTGTCCATAGCTCTGTCACTAAATGCAACATTTCCCATTAGCCTCCAAAAGAAGGAAAATCTACAAGGTGACATAGAGGGTGCAGGAGGGTGGAGCTGGAGAATTGCCCAGGTAGGGAGCTGATGTGGACACAAAAAGCCAAAAGACCTTTTTAGAATGGTGTAGCCATTCACTGATTTCCTATTAACGGGGTACCCAGGTCGTGTAGCAGTTCGCGTGACACTGTTACAGTTTGGGACATCAGAGTTCGAAGTTTAATGCCATAAGTCTGTAAGGAGTTTCTACGTTCTCCCCATGGCTGTGTGCAATTCCTCTGGGTGCTCTGGTTTCCTCCCACAGTCAAAAGGTGTACTGGTTAGGGGATCAACTGGTCATTATAAATTGCCCTGTGATTGGTAGGGTTAAATAGGTGGGCAGTATAGCTCATTGGACTGGAAGGACCTGTATCTGTAAATCAAATAGAAATATAAAATAAAGGTTTACACCTAAACACAAGTGGTTCTGCAGATGCGGGAAATTCAGAGCAACTCACAAACTGTTGGAGGAACTCAGCAGGTCAGGCAGCATCTATGGAAATGAATAAACGGTAGACGACGTTTTGGGCCGAGGCCCTTCGTCAGTTATACACCTGTCTATAATTGGAAAATAATAAACAGTCAGAACTAATTGGTCAATATTTTAGAGCAACATGAAAAAGATTCCCTGACCTGAACTGTAAACCCTTCTCTCCTTCCTCATTGGTGTTACTTTATCACAAAGTGCTTCCAGCATTTCTCTTTTTCACTTCAGGAATGGTTAATGCACTCGATAGGAATGTCCTTGTCTTATTTAGCACAGAATATTGGCAGGAAATGGTATTATATTCCTCCCCTGTTTGATTTCGGCAATACACGAGAGTGAGGGAAAATGATTAGGGACATTGGGAATGACAAGGTCTCAGTACAGCAGAGAACATACATTAAGGAAACAGTATTTATCTTCCTTCCTTTCAGATCAACTGATTAAAAATACTTAATGCTAATCGTCTAAAAAATTAGATATGTTATACTTATTTCCTGCCTAACATAAGTAAACATCATTCTTTTCCAGACTGAAATACAATATGAACCATTTCCAGTGTATTTTCTTTCAGTATGGAAATTTAAGTAGGTGTTTTCTGGTATAAATCATCCTCGTGCACCTTATGAGGTTTCCACTTGGTTGTGCACAAGACCACATCTTTCCCTGTGCAATGATGTTTTTGGAGCTTTGCTGGTCAAAATCGACTGATTATTGTAGGAAGCAGCCATTATTGGGCACTCCCAGGGTAGCTGGATATTCTCTTTGTAGTGGTAGATGTTTTAGCGTAGATGAAATCACCAGAGAGACAGAGTCACTGGTAGATACAAAACAGCTTCTTTATTCGACACAACAAGGTACAGCAGGCATCATACGGACAGAGACGCTTTCGGTAGAAAGGTCTGCTAGCCCAATGTGGGCTTGATATTTATAGGCTAGACGCAAAGGCAATCGCTATTTAAAAAGTTATAGACAATGCATAGACAATGCTTCCTTTTGAAGCTACATACAAAACATCACACCTCCTAACTTCATCCTTTCCTTCCAATGCCAACATGTCTGAGTTGGTATCCACAGCCTTTAGGAATGCAAGTTAAATCCACAATACATTTATTTGGCATTTTACGTGCTAACATAGAAGACAATTCATATTTATAAAGTATAGATAACATTGTCTTCGAAACTACAGCATCAGGTCAAACTACAGCATCTGGTCAAACTACGGCGCCAGAAGCATATGATATTCACACCTTTTTAAGAAGTGCATTGTTGTGGACACAATCCACGGTAGTTTGTCAAATAGAAGTCTGGTGGCCAAAGTCACTTAAGTGTGAATGAATCATCTACCCAAAAACTCACTCTAACAGTAGATTGGGATCAGTGAAAGGTAAACATTTTATTTACCTTTCCTTCTTCTGCCCATCACACACCCTACAATGCAATGATTCCATTGGAGCCCACACCCCACACTCTGATGTTGCACACAGCCACCAGAAGCCTTGTCTCACCTGCAACCTCCAAACACACTTAGCCCATTCCCAAACCCCTTCAAGTCTGCATGTACCTTATCCCATAATTTCCTGGGGAAAAAACAACCTGCCTCCTACTTAGCAAATCACCATCACTTATGCAAAAGACATCTTGATCCTAGATGATGATTACTCATCCACAGCTCTGCCCAGTTCCTTCACAACCACCCCTCTAAATCGGGCATCGCAGCAGCGTAGCGATTAGCATGACGCTATTACAGCTTGTGGCATTCCGAGTTCGGAGTTCAATTCCGGCACCATCTGTACACCCTCCCCATGGAATATGATGGTATTCCACAGGTGATCCGGTTTCCTTGCACAGTCCAGAGTGAATTGGTCATTGTAAATTAGGTTAGGGCTAATCGGCTTTGTCGGGGATTCTGGTGGGGCGTGACTCGAAGAGCAGGAAGGGCCTACTCCACACAGTATTGTTAAATAAATAAATTCCATAGCCCTCCTCTAACTACCCTGATCCCACATTAACCACAAAATCGGGCCCAGATCACTCATTCGCACACCTCAAAGCGGCTGACCTTCACTCCCCACCAAGCCCCTCACAGCATGGCCTTGGTGTCAGTCAGCACATATTTATTTCAGAAGGAAAGCAACAGCCATTCTATTTCAGTGGAGAGGCCAACTACTGAAAACTTCAATATCACCCTCACTGCAACTGCCTACTGCACCCGTGAACGTGAAATGGAATTTCTAGACCAACACTGGCAGCTTCTTTGGATGCCAATGATTACTTCTCGATGCTTTTCTTAAAACAAATGTAAGGGGTTTTCGTCTTTTACTCCGTAAGCTAATTAAAATGGCTTCTTTGTTATGTTGTATTCGGGAATGCTTCTTTGTTATGTTAAATGCTGAGAAGGTCTTTAGCTAGACATTTACTTGAGTTAATACAGATAGCAGTGTGCTATTAACCAATTGTGATAGTTGTTATGATTTTGGTGTATCTGGGAGATTTGTATGTGCTGGGTTTTGGAGCAGAAGGTGGCAGAGCGAGACAGAGGATGGACCAGGTGCTGTGATGTCTGCTAACGGGGTCGGACCCCGAGGAGGGCGTTCGGCGAGGAGACGGAGACGGACTCGTGTGGAGCCTCTGGTCGACCACCGTTGTTGGTCCCAGGCGGCCGGTCGAGGTGGTCCGAGGGGTCACAGGGTGAAGAAGAAGGTTCTTGAGCTCCAACTGTTTTGTGCACGAGGAGATTGAACTTTGATAAGTGTGGCGCCTTTTATTTTTCTTTTATATTTTATTCTCTATTAATTATATAGTTCCAGTAATATCTATAAACTAAATCATTTAATTGTATCTGGTGTATTGTCTGTTATTTGGGCGGGGTGGGGTACATCACACAGCATCCACACAAACTTATTACCCAGTTTGGCGGGGCCGAGGGCTGTTTCCCTGGACGACAGCGAGCCGAGCGACCCTGAGGGTGGCCAGGGGGCCTACACAAAGATATAGAAAGAAATCATAACATTTTGTAACTGCAGTAGACGTATCCATGTTTTAGAGGTTTCTATTGGAACACTATGGTAAATTCATTGAACTAGAGTTCATGTTGTACACACAACCCTGATGAGAGAAATGCCCTCACAACCTAGACAAGACTCAAGATTCAAATTTACTTATCACATGCACATTGAAACATACAGTGAATACATCGTTAGTGTTCACAACCAATTCCTTGTCAAGGCTGAAAGTAATTGTGTGCTCATTGCTGTCTGAAACAGTGCTGTGTGATTTAAGACCTCATGCCTGAACATTATGACAGGTTACATACATTGAGAGGATTGTTCACTTATGTTTATTAAACAAAACTATTACATTACAGTTCTTAAGTTTTATGGACGTCAAGAGATTTCAGGTGAAGGTGCCAAGACAAATTCAGGGAAGAGGACTTCCATCATTTTGTACAGTTGTTTTGCACTGACTGATACACAACTACAATCAAGTTTTATTTTGCCAGCTGAGATTACCAGTTTACAAACCTACTTTCAATGAAATTCATCTTCCATTGTATTTTTCACCCTATTATCACTTTTTAATAGTTCACATCCTGACATTAGTAGCTTTCAATACATTACTATGTGATTACTTTTCACTGGAAAGTGGTAGAGGGCCATTTGATCAAACAGAACATCAAACCACAGTCAATTGAGAGCCATTGCACAGGTATATTCTTGCACAGATACCAAAGAATGACTACTTTCCTGTTAATCATAGTGTTTCTCACCCACTGGTAGCATTCCCCACCCCCCACAACCTTGTCTGAGATCTCCACATGTTTGGATATAATATATGCCTCTAATGAAAGAGGTAGAAAATTACCCCATTATTTTCTATTTCAATTTGAACTGGTTTGTTTATCTCTCAAGATCAGACAAGTCTAAAGCAATTAAAATCACTGA
This sequence comes from Mobula birostris, assembly GCF_030028105.1. NCBI lineage: Eukaryota > Metazoa > Chordata > Chondrichthyes > Myliobatiformes > Myliobatidae > Mobula > Mobula birostris. Next base: position 33,123,311 of record NC_092388.1, read on the forward strand.
CAGCTAGAAAGTAAATAAAATGCTAACTACAGTCTTGCAGTTATCAAAATCTGTCAGAGGTATTTTGATTTAGGCCACTGCAAAGCCACTTGTGAACCGATTAGGCCCTCTGCATCCTGAGGATTCTTGGAAAGGAACTCGTTGATGGTTGGAAGCACATGGTAATGATGGTGGATTTAGGAGGTGTTGATGGAATAGCTGGGTGAGTATTTGCAGTGCATTTTGCAGAAGGTGGAGGAAATGGAGGGTTCGGGAGTTGGATAGGGTAACAATAGGGTAAAGTGGGCTGCTCTGTCCTAGATGTTGTCAAAATTCTGACTGTGATTAGATTAGTACTTGTCCATTCAAATGGGGAGTATTCCATCAAAATTCTGATTCTTGCATTGAGGCTGCTTAACAAGACAGAATCCTATGGCCTTACAGGAAATATACTAGTGTGGATAGAGGACGGGCTGACAGGCAGAAGGCAGCGAGTGGGAATAAAAGGAGCCTTTTTTGGTTTGCTGCCAGTGACTAATGGTGTTCCTTAGGGGTCAGTATTGGGACCGCTATTTTTCACATTGTTTGTCAATGATTTGGATAATGGAATTGATGGCTTTGTGGCAAAGTTTGTGGATGAATCAAAGATAGGTGGAAGGGTAGGTAGTGCTGAGGAAGCAAGGATATTGCAGCAAGTTGGAAGAATGGGTGAAAAAGTAGCAGATGGAATACAGTGTTGGGAAATGTATGATAATGCATTTTGGTAAAAGGAACAATAGTGCAGACTATTATCTAAATGGGGAGAAGGTTCCAACATCAGAGGTGCAGAGAAACTTAGGAGTCCTCGTGCAAGACTCCCAGAATGTTAATTTACAGGATGAATCTATGGTAAAGAAGGCAAATGCAATATTGATAAGGAGAATAGAATATAAAACCAAAGAGATAATATTGAGCCTTTGCAAGACACTAGTCAGGCCACATTTGGAGTATTATCAACAATTTTGGGCCCCATATCTCAGAAAGGATGTGTTGTCATTGGAGAGAGTCCAGAGGAGGTTCACGAGGATGATTCTGGGAATGAAGGGTTAATATATGCGGAGAGTTTGGCAACTTTGGCCCTGTACTCACTGGAATTTAGAAGAATGGGGGAGAATCTCATTGAAACCTACGAAATGCCAAAAGGACTCGATAGGGTGGCTGTGGAGAGGATGTTTCCTATGGTGGGGATGTCCAGAACTAGAGGGCACAGCCTCAAAATTGAGGAGTGACCTTTTATAACAGAGGTAAAGAGGAATTTTTTTTTAGCTAGAGAGTAGTGAATCTGTGGAATGCTCTGCCACAGACTGCAGTGGAGGCCAAGTCTGTGGGTATATTTAAGGCAGATGTTGATCATTTCCTGACTGGTCAGGGTATCAAAGGGGCTGGAATAGGTGATTAATGTACCAGGTTTTCGAAGTTTTAGGAAAGATATAGGAGGAGGTAAAAAGCAGGGGTTAGTTGCACTACTAATGAGGGACAATATCACAACTGCACGTGGCCAAGTGGTTAAGGCATTGGACTAGCATTGGCATTGGTCGTGAGTTTGAGCCCCAGCCGAGGGAACGTGTTGTGTCCTTGAGCAAGGCACTTAATCACACATTGCTCTGCGACGACACTGGTGCCAAGCTGTATGGGTCCTAATGCCCTTCCCTTGGACAACATTGGTGTTGTGGAGAGGGGAGACTTGCAACATGGGCAACTGCTGGTCTTCCATACAACCTTGCCTAGGCCTGCGCCCTGGAGAGTGAAGACTTTCCAGGCACAGATCCATGGTCTCGCAAGACTAACGGATGCCTTAGACTCAGGGAAGACATAATGGAAGAGTCAGACAGAGTTTAACCCAGATAAGTGTGAGGTGTTGCATCTTGGTAGGGCAAATGCAAGGAGACAGTACACTGTTAAGGGCAAGATCCTTAACAGTGTTGCTAAGGAGAGAGATCTTGGGATCCAAGTTCATAGCTCCTTGAAAGTGGCTGCATGAGTCGAGAAGGTGGTTAAGAAGGCTTATGGAATGCTTGCTTTTATTCGTCGAGACACTGAGTTCAAAAGGTAAGAGATTATGTTGCAACTTCACAAAACTCTGGTTAGGCCACATCTGGAGAATTGCATACAGTTCTGGTTACCCCACTATAGGCAGGATGTGGCTTTGGAGAAGGTGCAGAAGAGGTTTACCAGGATGCTGCCTGGTTTAGAGGGTATGTGCTATCACAAAATGCTGGATAAACTTGAATTTTTTTCTCTGGAGCACCAGAAGCTGAGAGGAGATCTGATAGATGTTTACGAGATTATGAGAGCTATAGATAGACTGGACAGAGAGCATCTGTTTCCAGGGTTGAAATGTCTAATACCAGAGAGCATGCATTGAAGGTGAGAGGGAGTAGGTTCAAGGGGGATGTGAGTGGTAAATTTTTTACTCAGAGAATGGTGGATGTGCTGCCTGGTATGGTGGTAGAGGCAAATACATTAGGTAGATACTTTATTGATCCCAAAGGAAATTATAGTGTCACAGTCGCATTACAAAGTGCACAGCTATGCAGATATTAGAAGAGAAGAAAGAAAGAATAAAAATAAGTTACCTTTAAAATAAGAAGTACAAGCTGTACAAGATGACTTTCCTGGCTATAGGTTGACTCATTATAGAGCCTGAAGGTCGAGGGTATAGTGCTCTTTGGAGCAGCGCAGTTTTCTTAGTCTATTACTGAAAGTGCTCCTCTGTTCGGCCAAGGTAGCATGCAGGGGATGGGAAAGATTGTCCAGTCCTTTGTTCTACCACAGCCTCCAATGTGTCCAGTTTGACTCCTGACAGAACCAGCCTTTTTAATCAGTTTATTGAGCCTGTTGGCATCGCCAGTGTTGATGCCATTGCCCCAGCACACCACCACATAGAAGATTCAACTGGGGACAACAGACTGGTAGAACACATGAAGGAGAAACGTTTAAAGGCTTTTAGGGGACGTTTGGATAGGCACATGGATGTAAGGAAGATAGAGGGATATGTACATGGTGTAGGCAGGAGGGATCAGTGTTTGGGTGTTTTTGATTTGCTTTTTAGCTGGTTCAACACAAAACTGTGCACCAAATAGCCTGTTCCTATGCTGTACTGTTCTATGTTCAATGTATGTTTTGATGTTTCGATGTATACAGTATGTGACAAGTAAAGTTAATCTAATCTAATCTAATCCCTTCTGGTTAAGCATGTTCATGAGGATTTCACCTTGGTGCTTTCTCCACTTGTTAACCCTTTAATTGTCCACCACCTTCTATGACTAAGTGTGACAGGACTACCGAGCTTCTGTGGTTGTGATATTACTTGATTCTGCCCAGTGCATAATGACTTCTGCTGTTTGAGATGGCTATTGGTTTGTACTGCAACATCACTGGTTTAACCTCATTTCCAGGTACCTCCTGCACTCAAACAAACCACGGCTGGTTACTTGGACTGATAGAAAGGGTAGAGTGAAAGATGTGATGAGGCAATGGGGTTACAGATATTGATGATGAAGATTTCAATGCTGCAGGTCTTTCTCAATACTTCATGGAGTTTTGAGCTCCCAGATCTATTCTTGGTCGATCCCACTGAAGATGATGGCGGGTGCCCCGATAAAATTTTATGATACTTCTGTTTTTCTATTTGCATGTTGTACAACTTTGGACCTTAGATAAATAATAAAGAAACAGCATGGTCCACTAGAGAGCAGCCTCTAGACGAAGGAGACTTAATTTGAATGTTCTTTAAATGGACGGACCTTACATACATTTCTGTAATAGAGTTATTTACAGGAAATTGGTGTGAGAGTGAGAATAGAGCAGGTTTTTCCTGTGTTCTGTAGCTGAAACCTTCTCCTTTTCTGGAAGAGATAGAGTCTGTCTGATCGGATCATCTCCCTAGAGGACTGGATTTTCCACCCTAATGTGCACATCAGCATTGGAAAAGCAGGAAGACCTGTTTTCATTAGGTCTCAGCAAACTGACCCACCAATTCCAGTAATGCTTTCAACAAAAAAAAAACCACAGCTTTAAGAGTTCTGGCCATATGTGCAAGTTAACTAGCATATTGTGCATTAACTTGAAATTGGCCAATGTGTGCGATTGTGCCAAAGCTCTGTGAAACACACCACCTAGACGTATGATTATGCAGACACCAAAATCCTGCTCCAGCACCTTTGAATGTAATAGGCGCAGCGGTTATTTTCTACATTGCTGAATGAGTGTCAGAGCTGTGAACTCACTGGAGGAGCTTAGTTTGAGGTGCAGTGTGCTTACCCAAACTGAATCATTTCAGCATCCTTTATTTAATGAATGCATTGCTACAATCATATTTAAGAAGTTGTTTGGTCTTGTAAAATAGTGCTTTGCACCCAGTTTGATGACTGACTATAATGTGCAGTTTATTCATTCACTATGTCATTGAAGGTGACCTTGTTCATTGTCCCCTGAAAGAATAATAATGAAGGAATGAATGGAAACATTCTGAATTTATGGATCTCCTGAAGTACTTGAGTTTTGTAAGTTTACCTAATAATCACTAAGCTTGGCTACACAACTTCATACACCTCGCCAGTCATTTCTTATTGCAAAATTCATTCATGGCAGCTGTTGAGGATTAAGGAATTCATAACAGCTGCTTTTAATTGTAATGATCTTGACAAGTGAAATCTCTATATTCCAGAGATTTCAGATAAACCTTTGGTACAGCATCCAAAATAAAAGAATCTTTCTTTGTGCTAAAGCCTAACACAAAGAGATGTTGCATTCTGGCAAGGATCACAGGACAATCAGATTTTAATATCATTATACGTGTGAAGTAGAGGCCAATTCTTCCTGGCAGAATTCAACAATATTACACAATGGCACAGCATGATTCAATATTTCATTACCAGTGACTGCGCATACACTCAGTGGCTATTTTATTAGGTACCTCCCATACATATGAATCTGCTGCTGTGGCCTATCTACTTCAAGGTTCAACATGTTGTGGTTTAGAGGTGCTCTTCTGCACACCACTTTTAATGCATGGTTATGTGAGTTGCTGCTGCCTTCTCGTCTGCTTGAACAAGTCTGAACATTCTTCTCTGACCTCTCTCATTAACAAGGCACTTTCACCCACTGAACTGCCAGTCACTGGATTTTTATTGTTTTTTTGCACCATTCTCTGCTAACTCTTGTCTGTGAAAATTCCAGGGGAGCAGCCGTTTCTGTGATACTCAAAGCACCCTGTGTAGCACCAACAATCATTCCATGGTCAAAGTCATTTAGATCACATTTCTTCCCCACTCTGATGTTTGTTCTGAGCAACAACTGAACCTCTTGACCATGACTGCATGCTTTTTGCATTGCATGGCGGCTACATAATTGGCTGATTAGATATTTGCATTAGCAAGCAGGTGTACATGTCTACCTAATAAAGTGGCTACTGAGTGTATATGGAAAATCAAACTAGTTAGTATCAGGCTCGTTTTTACAAGAATGCTAGGGCAGAAAGATGATGTGCATGGGAGTGTTATTATCTTTTCATGGACCAATCTGAACTATGATAAGTTGCAGTACATGACAAGGTGATTACTAGTATCCCTTTTTGCCTAATTCATCGTGACGTGTTTCAATTTCAAGTTTAATTGTCATTCAACCATACGTGAATACAGCCAAACAGAACAGCCTTACTCTGGGATCAAGCTGCAAAACACAATACCAACAGTCACACACAGCACAGGGCACATGTAGCATATATAAGATTGCAAACACATATAAGATGTCAGTAAAATACAGTCACACAAAAAAATAAGTAGTCCAAGACTCAGGGTCCATGAATGTTGCAGCAGTCTGCAGTCGAACACAATACAGCTTTTCTTATGCTGAGCGAACACTGGGGGCAGCACTGACTCCAGCTTGGACGACATACCAGACCGGCAGGCAAACTTCACTATCTCTCTCCTGGGCAGCTGTAAACAGGTGACACCATGGCTTTGGGCCTACTCCTCATTACAACCAAAGACCACGCAGCTCCCCTGCTGTCTGCTAATAAATCAGTCATACACTAACTCAAGATACCCATGAAGCAATTTTTACAAGTTAGTTCTAACCATCATTAGCAAATACAATTCTAAAGACTCCCATTGCTCTCCTGACTGCGCTTCCTTCCACACTAGCTCTATAAGGAATCCATACTATTCTTCCATTTCCTCAGTCACCACTGCATTTGTTCCAATGATGAAACCTTACACACAAAAGCCTATGAGTTGTCCACTTTCTTTCTGAACCATGGGTTTCTTCCTCCCACAGTGGTCAAAGCCTTGACCATATCTCAATTACTTCCCATTTTTACTCTTGGTTAGTGAATTGCGAGCATGCTATTTTGGCATTGGAAGCGTGGCGTCACTTAAGGGCTATCCCCAGCATAATCCTCAGAATGTGTTTATCATTAATGCAAAAATAACGCATATCACTGTATGGTTTGATGTTTTGATATACCTTGACACATAAAGCCAACCTTTCTTCCAATCCACCAAGTACTTTCCTTCCTATTGTACTTTCCCATGCAACCAGAGGAGAGAACAACATTTGTCCTTTTACCTCTTCCCTTCCCACTAGCAAAGACCGAATTGTTTTTCCAAGTGAGGCAGTGATTTCACAATCTAGTGTACTGTGCATTGTTTACAATGTAATCTCCCCCACAGTGGAGATATCAATTGCATAAAGGGTAATAGCTTGATGGAAACTTGGAGATTCCTCTTGCCTCTAACACAATTCACCATCCCACTCCAAGATGAAACACATTAACTCCTGCCTGAGAAGTGACTTGAATCTGTTCCGGCCTACCTTCACAACAGGCCATTTCGTTGCCTCTTCACTCAACCCTGGAATATCTGAACAGCAAAGATGCATACATCAGGGTGCTCTTCATTGACTACTGCTTGGCATTCAATACTATCACCCCCTTAAAATGGTCAATAGGATTCAAGACCTTGGCCTCAATATCTCCTTGTGTACCTAGATCCTCAATGCCCTCGCTTACAAACCCCAGTCAGTTTGGATTGGCAACAACATCTCTCCACAATCTCCATCAGTACCAGTGTACGACAAGGCTGACTGTTTTAGCCCCTTGTCTGCTTGCATTATACTTATGACCATGAGGCTAAGCACAGCTCCAAAGCTATATTTAAGTCTGCTGATGACACCACTGTCACAGGCTGAATCAAAGGTGGTGACAAATCAGCATATAAGAAGAAGATTGAAAATCTGGCTGAGTGGTATCACAACAACCTCTCACTCAATATTAACAAGACCAAGGTGTTGATTACTGACTTCAGGAGGAGGAAACCTTCGTAAGGGTCTCAGTCTGAAACGTCGACTGCACCTCTTCCTAGAGATGCTGCCTGGCCTGCTGCGTTCACCAGCAACTTTTATGTGTGTTGCTTGAATGTGTGATTGATCATCTTCCAGGATGATGGAGGTGCATATGGTTGAGTGATAATTAGACTTGATTTGATTTTATTTGATTACTCAAAGTTTTTGGAGAAAGGGGTGTTTGGACAATAGAACCATTGTTTCAGTTTTATGAACAACATAACATTGTTAATATAACATTGTTTTCCCATTCTTTTTCTTCAATCCTTTTAAAATGTTTTATTTGCTTGACCACAATTTTTGGGATATAAAAAGCTTGTGCTAAAATGTATATTGTTCTAGTATATGGCTATGGGGTGTCAGGGAGGGGTAGCACCTCTGGTGGGGTAATATGTCGCGTCCTTTTCAAGGCGGTTAGTCCACCTTTGGTCCCCACCTGGCACTCAGCTCTCATCTGTGGCTCCCCGTAGCTGTTTGCATGCGACAGCGGCCACACCCCGGGCAACGGCTTCGACTAGCTGGCTAAACCAGGTGAGGGTAGCCGACGGGTCTCAAACCCTCGGTGAGATAGGGAGTTGTCTATCCCAGCATGTGAAGACAGACTCCGGCGGTTTGAGCAGACGAGACCAATGGGAGGTCCAACGGTCAAGAAGGCGGTCTCTGCAAGCGTCGTGGTACGTGTAGAGCAGGACAAGACACAGAAGACATCCTGGTCATCCACTGCGCCTAGTCCCATCTCCAGCCGTCTCGACTCTGTTTTGCCACGGAATCCAGATGGGAATTGGGAAGAGAGAGTGAGGCTGACGCTGCGCAATTCTCCCTCACTTAAATCCAAGTCACGCGCTAGTCTCGACACCATCAATAATGGTGTTGAGGTCTTCATCGACGTCGACGATGGATGAACAAGAAGAATATGGCTAAACTTAAAAGTCAGATCAAAGGTCCACAAAACATATGTAATAATGTCACTGGATGCCAATTGGTAAAAACCTCTTTCCATGATTAAATTCTACTGCAAGATGACCATTATCTATAATTACATGAGTGAGTTGTATCCATTTTACTATTTATCTACCACTAGAGGACAATAATTTTTAGTTCTAGATTGCTTCTCAAGAAAGCCACTATAAAAATATTGCTGTCTGTGATAGACATCAATAAAATAAAATGCTTCAAAACTTGTTCTTCCTCAAGAATATTATCATCAATGATAATGCTATGGAATACGAAGTCTTTAAATATATTATAACCATCTACCATATTAGTCAATTACAGAAGTTTAAAGTCTTATCAATGGGCAGAACCAGCTGGTGCTTCAGCGTTCTGCAGTCTCCATAGAACAAGTACTTAAGTGTATTTTCATTCATTAATACCCTCTGCAAATAAGGCTACTTTATATATAATCCCTTTGATTCCAAATAAAGGTACATGTGCCCTGATCCCAGCCTCTGCTGTTACTGACAAATCTGGTTGTGCAGTATTCAGTTTGTAGAGTAGTCCTGTAAGTAGCCATTATGGACGGCAGAAGGCATGGAAATATGTCTCAGTGTTGGATTGTACTCTGCCTTCATATGCTCACCTGAAGCCACCTATTGTTTTTTTTGGGGGGAATTTTCATTGAAAGGTCTTAATGTTTGTCTGAAGCTCCAACGATATGACTGGCTTGAAGTTGTGTGACTTTCACGTCTTCCCTCCTCTCTGTTTCCAGTCCATGGTCTTTGACCCTCTGTTTACCTGTCCCTAACCCACAAGCCTTCATACAGTTGAAGTATCTTATGGCTTGATCTTCATTGATTCTTTTCCTGCTGCCTATCAAAGCTACAAGAGCTTACCTCAAATTAATTCCAAGGCCCATTTTTGGTCCAAACTACTGCAGCCCACTACGTAATTCTATGATACTACCCAAGACCCACCTATGATATTTACACCTTGAATCTCCTTAAAAATAATCTAGAGAGGTTTGGAAGAAATATTCTCCTTCTCTTAATAGAGAAATGGATTTAGATTTTACAGTTTTGTGATAGACTAATAGGAAATGGATAAGTATGAAGCTCTGATTGGGGCTGATAGTATTTGAGTCTTTGAGCACCCTGCCATTGTGTAGCAAAGCTCATGTCCATAAATTTAACTGCTGATTAAGAGGAGACACACTGTACCAATGGAACCCTTTTTTTTGGCTGCAACATTAATTCTAATTGGCTGTTGGAGATGAACAATCAAATAGACCTCTATTAGACCTCTCAGTTAAAAATCAAGTACTTCAATCAAGACGTTCTTCAGAATGGAATCAAAGCTGTTCCATAGACATGCTAGTCTTTCTGATACATCGCCTTTGCTTGAGAGTGAAGCCACAGGGAGAGGAACACATGGCTGATGTTGAAGTTATTTGCAACACCTAATGCGAAGACAGAAATTAAATTCTCATAGAGACAGTTGTATTAAATTACTTTTCATGACTGATGACTGGCCAATTCCTGGTCCAGCTAAGCAACCTCTGGAATCTGCAGCATTATGTTGAGATCAGTTAGGAATGCACGAACAAATATATAGATAGGTAAATTAACTGCATCATAATTAATCATTTGAAAAGCACAGATGTTGATAAATAAACAAGGGGTTCTAGAGAGGTAAGAATGGTAGGCGTTTTGTGTCTCTAATCTTATGCAAGAAATATAGGAAAGCATTGAAGTGACGTTGATGGCATTCAAACAATTTCTTGAGTAATGCAAACATTGATAACTAGAAGTATTTGGCAATAATGAAGTCTTTACTTAAAGCATGTATGATTATTGACAAAAATGCAGAAGGGAAAGAAAAAGTATCAAACACTTATTAAAAGTTTCCGGTTAATATGTGCCGGTATTTAATATGGTTAGCATAGACCAGCAATGGGTTGGTAGATTAAATAATTGCTTTTATCATTTACCCACACGATATGATGCAATGCCAGCATTTAATGCCAAACCTTAATTTACTTCCTGGCCTTCCCATCCATGTACTTATCCAAACTATAGGTGCTACAGCAAATTTGAAAATAGGGTATAGGATTTGAAGAATAACTCAGGGCTTGAAAGTGGAATCAGATTTCCATCACACCTGTTCTCTGCGTCTGATGTTGATCCTAATGAATCCATCCTTCTTCCACTTTTCCTTCCAATTGTGAATACGTCTTCTGCTTTTCCAATGTTTACTTTCTCTGTAATTCTCACACTATATCTACAATCATAGCAGATATTTCAGGTGTTCCACTCTAGGCTCTGGAGTATACTCTCTCCTTTTTCTGCCACAAATCTCCTCTTGGGATTTTTCTCCATCTTTGCATGTCCTTACAGGGAAAGCCTTTGATTTTGAAGCTTTCTCTTGTGGGACTTAAACACCGTGTAATATTGTTGTTGTTGTTTATTTATTTATTTAGAGGCTGTGACCGATTAACCCACTAACTCATATGTCTTTGGAATGTGGGAGGAAACTAGAGCACCTGGAGGAATCCCATGAAGTCACAGGGAGAATGTGCAAACTCATTATAGAAAATATGAAGTTTTTAACAATCTAACTACACCGTGCAAATGAAAGAGAAAAAACTGTGGATGCAAGGCTGTGCTTTATTTGAAGAGGGAATTAGGGCATCAGGTATTTTGGGTAGGAGAGCAAACCCTAGGAAGGGGAAATACTGACAGATTGTACAGATTAGAGTTCCATGCAGTATACAAGAAGTGGGTCTCATCTAGGAAGCGCTTGCTTAGTGAAATTTAGTTAAGAAATCAGCAAAATATGGGAGGAAAATATGAATTTGGATATGGAATAACGGGACAATCAGTTCCATTTGTGGATTACAGCGGCAGCTAATCAGATGCTCTCAGGGTTAGAGATAAAGGTTCATACCTTTCCATTAACAGTGATGATAAAGAAACCAAAGAAGAGAGTTCTAGCAGCCAGTTAGTTGCTGGTATAATAATAGAATAAATAATATCTTTTAACAGGGGAGGGGGAGAAAGCAGTTCCTGGTGAAGTGAGGAAGAATCAATTGTTGATGGAGAAAGGAGGTGATTGGTATTGGTTTATTATTAATTCATGTACAAAGTTACAGTAAAAATCATGTCTTGGATACAGTTCATACTGATCATTACACAGGAGATTGAGTTAGAACAAGGTAAAACAATAGTTATTCAGAATAAAGGGTAAAATAAGGTAAAATCCAGTAAACAATAAAGTATAAGAAAGAGATAGATTGCGAGGTCAGAAATCCACTTGATCATACAAGAGGTCCATTCAAGAGTCTGATGGCAGTGTGGTAGAAGCTGTCCTTGAGACTGGTGGTACATGTTTTAGGCTTTTGTATCTCCTCCCTTCTGGGAGAGGGAGAAGAGAAAATATCCGGGGTGGGTGTGGTCTTTCATAATGCTGCCTGCTTTCATGAAGCAGTGAAAAGTATAGACAGAGAGGAGGCTGGTTTCAGTGATGTGCTGAGCTGCATTCACAACTCTCAGAGCAGTTGTCAAACCAGTCCATTATGTTCGCAGATCGAATGCTTTCCATGGTGCATTGACAAAAATTGGTAAGGATTACTGGGGACATGCCAGATTTGTTTAGTCTCCCTGAGAAAGTAGAAGCATTGGTGAGCTTTCTAAGCCATGACATCAAAATGATTGGACCAGGACAGGCAACTGCTAATGTTCATACCGAGGAACTTGGATTTCTCAGCCGCTGATATAGACAAGTATATGTCCACCGACCCCTTTCTGAAGTCAATGACCAGCTCTTTTGTCTTAATGACATTGAGGTAAAAATTGTCATCATGACGTCATGTCACTAAGCTCGCTACCTCCTTCCTGTACTCTGACTCATCATTATTAAAGACACGGCCCACCACAGTGAGATCACCTGCAAATTTTCAGATGGAGTTCAAGCAGAATCTGCCCACACGGTCATGAGTGCAGAGGGAGTTGGATAGGTTGCAACTCTGTGGAGCACCAGTGTTTAGAATAATTACGCTGAAGGCGCTGCTGCCTATCTTTACTGATTGTAGTCTGTTGATCAGGAAGTCAATCAGAATCAGAAGCAGGTTTAATATCACTGGGATATATTGTGAAATTTGTTGTTCTGTGGCAGCAGTACATTGGAGTATTTAATATTAAAAACTATGAATTACAGGAAGAAGTGTATATATTTTTAATAAGTTAAATTAAGTAGTGCAAAAAGAAAAAAAAAATGTAGAGGAAGGAGTCCTGACGAAGGGTCTCAGCCTGAAACGTCGACTGCACCTCTTCCTAGAGATGCTGCCTGGCCTGCTGCGTTCACCAGCAACTTTTATGTGTGTTGCTTGAATTTCCAGCATCTGCAGAATTCCTGTTGTAGAGGAAGTGTACATGGGATTCAATGTCCATTCAGAAGTCTGATGGCAGAGGAGAGGAAGTTATTCCTGAATCGTTGAGTGAGTGCCTTCAGGCTGCAGTACCTCCTCCCTGATGGTAGCAATGGGAAGAGGCCATGCCTTGGGTGATGGGCGTCTCTAACAATGAATGCCGCCTTTTTGAAGCATCGCTCCTTGAAGGTGTCCTGGATGCTGAGAAGGCTGGTGCCCATCATGGAGCTGATTGAGTTTAAAACTTCTGCAGCTTATCTCAATCCTGTACATTGACCCATCCATTACCCCCTGCCCCCATACCAGACAGAGATGCAGCCAGTTAGAATGTGCTCTCCAAGGTACATCTGTAGAAATTTGCAAGTGTCTTTGGTGGCATACCAAGTCCCCTCAAGCTCCAAATGAAATTTAACTACTGTTGCGCTTTCTTTGTAACTGCATCAATATGTTGGGTCCTGGTTTTGATCCTCAGAGATGTTGACACCCAGCAACTTAAAATTGCTCATTCTTTGCACTTCTGATCCCTCGGTGAGGGCTGGTGTGTGTTCCCTCGTCCTACCCTTTCTGATGTCCACAATCAGTTCTTTGGTCTTACCGACGTTGAGTGCAAAGGTCATTGCTGCGACACCACTCCACCAGCTGATCTATCTCGCCCCTGCACATCAGGGATCCAGTTTCAGAAAGGTCATTGACTCCCAGTGTCTGGAGTTTTGTGATGTGTCTGCTTGGAATAATAGTAGTGAAGGCAGAACTGTAAACAATAGTCTGACATAGATATCTACTGCCCATATGCTCCAGGCATGAGCATAAGGCCAGTGAGATGGTGTCTGTTGTAGAACTGTTCAAATTACAGTAGGTCAAAGTTGTCTGGAACCATGACCAGCCTGTCGAAGTACTTCTTGATGGTATATGTCAGAGCCATTGAGTGGTAGTCGTTAAGCCATGTTTGCTCATTTTCTTTGGTACTGGGATATTTGTGGTCTTCTTAAAGTAGGAGAGAGCCACAACCTAAAACAGGGGGAGGTTAAAAATGTCTGCAAATACCCCTGCCAGCTGATTCACATAGGATCTAAGGACACAGCCAGGGACACCATCTGGGCCTGATGCTTTATACGGGGTCACCATATGAAAGGCTGATATTATGTCTGTGATAGTGACTGTGGATTGATGTACAATTGGAGACTGCCCAGATGGGTGGTGACCTATCTACACCCTTTCTGTTCAAAACATACATAGAATACAATAAGCTCATCAGGAGGGGATATGTTGTTGTTGGAATTGCTACAAACTTCATTTTGTAACGAGTCATAATATGAAAGCCCTGTCATGGCTGATGGCTGGACTGGGATACAATTTTGGACTGGTACTCACCCTTAGCCTCTCTAATAGCTTTATTGAGATCATTCTTGAAAACTTGTACAGTAATTGAATAAAAATGGAGCTTTAGTGCAAATGGCCCCCAATGTTTTGGTTGTTGACCAAATTGTTCATGCTCTATATGATTTTCTAAGCTCAACAAATTCTCTTGCCACATTTCCTATGTTATTTGCTCAGCCATGCACCACGAACAGCAGTGAAGTGAATTATCAGTCAAAGTGTTTATTTCTGTGTTTTGGAGAATTGAAAGACATTGGAAGGGCTAAATTGTGCTATTGGATCAATAATCGATTTCCAGAACATGATTTTTTTTTCTGAAAATCGGTATTTTATGTATGCCATTCTTAAATGAAAGGGAAGTTTAGAGAAGTGGAGTAACTAAAATTGTCAGGGAACCAGATCTAATTGTTTGTACTCTCCAGCTGTTGTGTTACTAAGAATTGCGAGGTATAGCCAGTTCAATATTTTGCGGCTGTTTTCCCCAATGTGGAAGGAAAGGGACTGTATCATGATTGATTCTCATTTCCCTGAATAAAATGATTTTACTCAAAATTGCACACATTGAGAATTCAAATGCTAGCCCTTTAGTTAAAAAGAATCTCAGAAATGGCCTCAATTTTCATTTTTATTCATCTTTATATTGAAACAGAATTTAATCTGGCAGAATAAAGAATGTGAATTAAGAACAGCAAACAGGTGTCTCCAATCTGAATCAAGACTTCTGTGCAAATAATATTTGTAATATTTATATTTAGATCTGCATAGCTGTGAGAACTAATGAGTAGGAACACAATCTGCAATGCACAGAAAATGCAAAAAAATTCAGCAAGTCAAGCAAATAGGGCAGCATCTGGAGAGCAAGAAGCATTTGCATATATGGATATAGAGTCTATGACTATATATGAGGCTTCACTATATAAAAAAGAAAATCATATAAGGAGACATATTTCAAAGTTAAACTCAAGTTGATTGTCCAATGCACAAAAACATGTATGCACAGGTGCAGTGAAAAACATAATTGCAGGCACACGGCATCATATAAGCAGCATTCACAAAAAAACATAAAATTAAACAAAAACTATCCAGAAATTTAACAAGGAACACAGTTACAACAAGGCAAATCCCATGTTAGTTCAAAATAATCTTTCTGTGCATCTAGAACAGCTTTGAGATGATTTAATGATAGTAAAACGTTGCACTTTACAGATTACATGAACAGTTACATAGAGATCAGGGATGAATGTTCACTTTACCAATGCTAAGTTACGTTTCAGTCTCCTATGTTCTCTTCTCAATATTCACTCATGATCTATACGATTGCCTAATGTAGCACCTAAATTTAGCCAACTTGTTTCATTTTTTAAAATAATTTGTTACTTGCTGGTTTATTTTTTTAATAAAGGAAAGCTTCTAGATATTGACATTGATCGGTCAATTTAAAAACTTCTGTAGGTCTGCCTTGCACCATATTATTTGTTTTATGAAGTTGTGGTGCTATAAAGAAGTCTATATATTTTCAGGAATTTGGGTGCATAAATCAGGAAGATACCACAATGATAAATCCTGTAAGGTTTACTGACCAGTCCCTCCGCAGAGCTCTACAACTCTATTTCCTGTAACTTCAGAAATTTAAACCAGAATCATAACTGACTGCTGGCTCTCCCATTGCTGCTTTCTGTTCACCCTGCTTTTTGGTTTTTAACATCCAAAGTAGAATGATTTCCTTGTACACTGAATTTATAGACCTATTAACATTCTTCGTTTCAGATGACTGAAAAAAAAAACTCAGACGGACTTTCTTTAAAGGCACTCCCTTATTTGAATTTAAAAAGGTATAGTTTGATGTCAAGAAACATCCTTGCATCTGATATTGGAGAGTACAATTCCTTGCGCTATCCAACTGGCCATGGGAGAAGTTTAAATAAATGGACTGTGCATGCAGACAATGCACCATGGTGTGCTGGCCAATACGGTGTCACATAAACTTCACCATGGTCTGCTCAGGTTCAGTCTGTCACAGGACAATATGACAAAATGGAACATTCAAAACTTATATTGGTTTTGGACTTGATTCAGATGTTTTGCGGCTCACAGCATAGCATTAACGAATCTTGGGGTCAGACTGGGCACAGAAGATTAGACACAAAAGCTTTAAAAAATTTAAATAAAATATGAATGCAGCTGTTTAGAAATAAAGATTATTTGTTTATGAAACCTGTATCAACAGAGACTTCAGTGAGAGCACAAAAGCTTGCTTGCAATCGATTCTTGCACAATGCCAACAATCGGAATCTGCCACAGAATGAGAAACAAAGTAGGCTCGTTCCAGGGTGACTCTTCCAGCACAATAAGCAACTCTACAGCTAAGTACCTGACTGCACATAGCCAGGCAAGGACAGTGAAATTTGGTGTCAAGATGATTTTCATGTTGCTTGGTCATTGCAAAGTTCACAATAGGTGGGACCATCTATACTCAGTACCTCCCATATCTTATAAAGTGGCCAGTGAGTGTATGTTCATGGTCTTCTGCTGCTGTAGCCCATCCACTTCAAGGTTCAACGTGTTGTGCATTCAGAGATGCTCTTCAGCACACGACCGTTGTTACACATTTTTTGGAGTTATTGTCACCTTCCTGTCAGCTTGAACCTGTCTGGCCATTCTCCTTTGACCTCCTTCATTAACAAGGTAATTTTGCTCACAGAATTGCTGCTCACCGGGTGTTTTTTGTTGTTTTTTTTACACTATTCTCTGCAAACTCTAGAGACTGCTGTGCATGAAAGTCCCAGGATATCGGCAGTTTCTGAGATACTCAAACCACCCCATGTATCACCAACAATCATTCCATGGTCAAATTCATTTAGATCATATTTCTCCCCCATTCTGATATCTGGTCTAAACAACAGCTGAACCTTTTGACCATGTCTGCTTGACTTTATGCAATGAGCTGCTGCCACATGATTGGTTAATTTGATATTTGCATTAATGAGCAAGCATACAGGTGTACCTAATAAAGTGGCCACTGAGTGTAAGTCCACCAAATGTTGAGTTCCCAGTCTAGTCAAATAGTAGTATTTATCAAATGCAAAACCTGTCTTGGTCAGCTCCTTGTAGATATATTTGATTAAGGTTTTATATGGAGCTCAGTCACAAATCAGTTTATGATTGTACTGATTACCAGAACAGGCTTGAGGAGTTAATGTGTCCACGCCTCTGTCCAGGTTCCTGATTTTCATATAATTGCAAGACCATGTTTAGTCTTATTTGATACAATGACTCCATTTGTAAATCTCCCCACTGGGTGGACGTTAAAGCCCAGTTACAAGCATTTTAGGGAATAATGGCTAAAGTCATCAGCAGCTTATATTTACAGTACAGGATTATTTGGAACTACCAAGTAGCAAGAAAATACCTGGAGCTGGAGGTAAAGCTTCTTGTCCCAAAATGAGCCTGATCCTTGATTTTATCCTCAAATTGTGAGGAAGTTTTCACTTCCAGTGCTTACTTTTCAAAAGCAGAAGCCCCAAACCTCAGCACAGCAGACTGCAAGCCCACTGTACTCCAACACTAGACCCCTCACTGACATCTCCAATAGGGCATGAACTTTCACTCTTTTCAGAAAAGACCTTGCGCTGGTTCAGTGATTTGTTTCAATGCAAAATGTAAGTCTTAACTAACTTTTGTTTGGGACTGGTTCAGCTAATATAAGCATATTGGACTTGTCTAGAATTTTGTCTCTGTTTCTAAGTGTTGTATTATTTCTTTGTTTGTTATCAATATTTCAATAATTTCAAGAAATTTCAACAGCATGTTTGATCTTTGATAGGTTTTGAATGGGTTCTTTGATGTTTGATAGCTTTGACAGCCTTTGATAACTTGTTGGCAGATTGGATTTTAGCACTTAACACAGCTAAATAAATTTGTCCACATTCGTAGTCCATTGGTGTCTATTTTTTTAACAGAACGAATGCCCACCTGGAACAAAAATATTGGCAAGGCCATTTTCAGGTGAGGCCAATCTAGATGATCACAGGTTTTTGACTCATTCATAGGCTGTGGATATTGCCTTCAAGCCAATAGTCAAATTATTGTTGATTACAAACTCTGCCTCTCCAGGGGAATGTCAACATAGTTAAGTATTATTCACATTGAAGGGGACGGTGTCACTGATAGATTAAACCAGATAAGATTATATTTTTATATGAAAAAGTCTGTGAATGTTAGTAATCCAAATGTGATTTTTGCAATTTAATAGATTCCTGTCACAATTGCTGAAGATAGTATTATTTAATTTTTTTAAAATTCTAGATTGATTTAATCACTTCAAATTAAATTCTCCAGCCGCCAAGGTGGAATTTAAACTCAAAATCAGAGTCAGGTTTAACATCACAGGCATATGTTGTGAAATTTTGTGTTCCATGTATATTGCCATACATAACAATAAATTACAGTAAGAAATATATTTTTAAAATTAAGTAAGTGTGCAAAAAGAGAGTAAGAAAAAAGAAAGCAAGACAGTGAGGTAGTGTACATGATTTCATTGTCCATTCAGAAATCTGATGACGGAGGGGAGAAGCTGTTCCTGAGACATGCCCTGGGTGAACGGGGCGGCAGGGGTTGGGGGGGGGGGTTCCTTAATGATGGATGCCGTCTTTTTGAGGCATCAATTTTTGAAAGTGTCCTCAATGCTGGGGAGACTGGTGTCCATGATGGAGCTGACTGAATTTACAACCATCTGCAGCTTTTTCTGATCCTGTACAGTGGTTCTTCCATATGAGGCAGTGACACAACCAGTTAGAATACTCCCATAGTGCATCTGTAGAAATTTGCGAGAGTCTTTGGTGACATACCAAGTCCCCTCAAACTCCTAATGAAACATAGTCACTGTTAAGCCTTCCTTGTAATTGCATCAATTGGGCCCAGGATAGATCATCAGAGATGGTGACACCCAGGAACTTGAAACTGAATCAAAATCAGGATCAGAATTAGGCTTAATATCACTAGTATATTTTGTGGAAGTTGTTGTTTTGCAGTAGCAGTAATTTGCAATGCATGATAGATTTTTAAACTATAATTTACAATGAGAAATAGAGTATATATAAAAAATAAGTTGTACGGAAAGAGAGCAAAAAAAGTAGTGAGATAGTGTACATGGATTCATTGTCCTTTCAGAAATCTGATGGCAGAGAGGAGGAATCAGAATAACTTTATTGCCAGTAAGTGAAACATGCCAGGGTTGATTGTGCTTTGGTGCCAAGCAGAGATTACGGAACAATACCCTTCCGTGGCTCAAAAGGGTAGGGAACATAAAAGGAGGGCGGCAGTAATAGGGGACTCTATAGTTAGGGGGACAGATAGGTGATTCTGTGGACATGAAAAAAAAGCAAGGATGGTAGTTTGCCTCCCAGGTGCCAGGGTTTGTGATGTTTCTGAGCATGTCCACAATATCCTAAAATAGGAGAGTGAGCAGCCAGAGGTCATGGTACATATTGGTACCGACGACATGGGTAGAATAGATTGGGGTGGAGGACAAATGCGTGGCTAAAAGATTGGAGCAGGAGGCAGGGATTCAGATATTTGGATCATTGGGACCTCTTCTGGGGCAGGTGTGACCTGTACAAAAATGATGGGTTGCACTTGAATCCGAGGGGGACCAATATCCTGGCGGAGAGGTTTGCTATTGCTATTGGGGAGGGTTTAAACTAGATTTGCAGGGGGGTGGGAACCGAAGTGAAGAAGCAGAGGATGGGGAGGTTTGAGCACAAGTAGAGACAACTTGTAGGGAGTTTGTGAGAAAGGATAGGCAAATATTAGAGCAAAGGTGCACTCAGCCAGATGGTTTGAGATGTGTCTATTTTAATGCAAGGAGTATCATTAACAAGGTGGATGAATTTAGAGGGTGGATCAATACATGGAACTGTGACGTTGTGGCCATTACAGAGACTTAGATGTCTCAGGAACAGGAATGGCTGCTAAGTGTGCCAGGCTTTAGACATTTCAAAAAGAACAGAGAGGGAGGCAAAAGACATGGGGTGTGCATTGCTAATTAGGGATAGTGTCACAGCTGCAGAAAAGGAGGAAGTCATGGAGGGATTGTCTACTGAGTTAGTGTGGGTGGAAGTCAGAAACAGGAAAGGGGAAAGGGGCAATAACTCTACTGGGTGTTTTTTATAGGCTCCCCCCCCCCCCACCAACAGTAACAGAGATAGGGAACATTTGCATGGAGTTCTGCATAGGTATGTTCCATTGAGGCAGGGAAAGGATGGTAGAGTTAAAGAACCATGGTGTACAAAGTATGTAGAAAATCTAGTTAAGAAGAAAAGAAAAACTTATGAAAGGTTTAAGAAACTAGGTACAGTTAGAGCTCTAGAAAATTACAAGGTTGCTAGGAAGGAGCTTGAGAATGGAATTAGGAGAGCCAGAAGGGGCCATGAGAAGGCCCTGGTGAGCAGGATTGAGAAAAACCCCAAGGCATTCTACAAGTATGTGAAGAGCAAGAGGATGAGCCGTGTAAGAATAGGACCAATCAGGTGTGATAGTGGAAACATGTGCATGGAGTCGGAAGAGGTAGCGGAGGTACTTAATGAATACTTTGCTTCAGTATTCACCAGGGAAAAAGACCTTGGCAATTGTGGGGATGAATTGAACTGAATTGAATTAACTGAATTGACTTTATTTCTTACATCCTTCACAAGGCTAGCAGGAAGGAGTTTAAGGATGAAATTAGGATAGCGAAAAGGGGCCGTGAGAAGGCCTTGGCGAACAGGATTAAGGAAAACCCCAAGGCATTCTACAAGTATGTGACGAGCAAGAGGATAAGATGTGAGGGACTAGGACCAATGAAGTGTGACAGTGGAAACGTGCGCATGGATTTGGAGGAGGTAGCAGAGGTACTTAATGAATACTTTGCTTCAGTATTCATCAGGGAAGAAAGACATTGGCAGTTGTGGGGATGACTTGCAGTGGATTGAAATGCTTGAGCATATAGACATTAAAAAAGAGGAAGCGCTGGAGCTTTTGAAAAGCAGTAAGTTAGATAAGTCACCAGGACCGGATGAGATATACCCCAGACTACTGTGGGAAGCGAAGGAGAAGATTGTTGAGTCTCTTGTGATAATCAATAGGGATGGGAGAAGTACCGGAGGATTGGAGGGTTGCAAATGTTGTTCCCTTGTTCAAGAAAGGGAGTAGAGATAACCAGGAAATTATAGACCAGCAAATCTGACTTCAGTGGTAGGCAAGTTATTGAAGAAGATCCTGAGAGGCAGGATTTATTAGCATTTGGAGAAACATAATCTGATTAGGGATGGTCAGCATGGCTTTGTCAAGGGCAGGTCGTTCCTTACGAGCCTAATTGATTTCTTTGAGGATGTAATAAAATACATTGATGAAAGCAGAGCAGTGGATGTAGTGTATATGGATTTCAGTAAGGCATTTGATAAGGTTCCCCATGGAAGGCTCCTTCACAAAGTAAGGAGGCATGTGATCCAGGGAGACCTTGCCTTGTAGATCCAGAATTGGCTTGCCCACAGAAGGCAAAGTGTAGTTGTAGATGGTTCATAATCTGCATGGAGGTCGGTGACCAATGGTGTTCTGCAGGGATCTATTCTAGGACCCCTTGTCTTTGTGATTTTTATAATTGACCTGGATGAAGAAGTAGAAGGGTGGGTTAGTAAGTTTGCAGATGACACAAAGATTGGGGGTGTTATGGAAGGTATTGACGGTAGTCAGAGGTTACAGTGGGACATCGATAGGATGCAGAACTGGGCTGAGAAGTGGCAGATGGACTTCAACCCAAATAAATGCGAGTTGTTTAATTTTGGTAGGTCCAATTTGAAGACAGAATATAATATAAATGGTAAGACTCTTGGCAGTGTGGAGGATCTGAGAGATCTTGGGGTTTGTGTCGATTGGACACTCAAAGCTGCTGGGCAAGTTGACAGCGTTGTTAAGAAGGTGTATGGTGTGCTGGCACTCATCAATCATGGGATTGAGTTCAAGAGCTGAGAGGTAATGTTACAGCTATATAAGACCTTGGTCAGACCCCACTTAGAGTACTGCGCTCAGTTCTGGTCACCTCACTACAGGTAGGATGTGGATACTATAGAGAGAGTGCAGAGGAGATTTACAAGGATGTTGCCTGGATTGGAGGGAGTACCTTATGAGAATAGTTTGAGTGTACTTGGCCTTTTCTCCTTGGAGCAATGGAGGATGAGAGGTGACCTGATAGAGGTGTATAAGATGATGAGGGGCATTGATTGTGTGGATAGCCAGAGGCTTTTTCCCAGGGCTAAAATGGCTGACATGAGGGAGCATAGTTTTAAGATGCTTGGAAATAGGTGCCAAGGTGATGTCAAGGGTAAGGTTTTCACACAGAGATTGGTAGGTGCATAGAATGCACTGCCAGTGACAGTGGAAGAAACAGATACAATAGTGTCTTTTACGAGACTTTTAGATAGGTACATGGAGCTTAGATAAATAGAGGGCTATGCACTAGGGAAATTCTAGGCAGTCTCTAGAGTAGGTTATGTGGTCGGCACAATATTGTGTGCCGAAGGGCCTGTGATGTGCTGTAAATTTCTAGGTTCATGTTCTAATGCCATAACAGACAGTACAACAGCAACCATGAAATTACAAGACATAATGCAAACAGTCATGAGCAATCAACATTTAGTTGAACATATCTCCATCCAACATGCCCCATCCAAGCTGCCAGCATTTGGCCCATAATATTCTGAATCTTTCCAATACATGCAGCTTTCCAACAGTCTTTTAAAAGCTGCTAGTACACTTATCTCAATAACTTCCTCTGCAGCTGATTCCACATAGATTTGTCTTAACAAAGGTTGTCCCTCAAATTCCAATGAATTTTTTCTTACTCACCTTAAACCTGTGCTTTCTAGTTCTTCATTCTCCAACCCTGGGGGGCGGGGGAACTGACTGTATTCACCCTATCTATGTCCCCCATTAGATTATATACCTCTATAAGATCACCTCTCAGTTTCCTACACTCCAAGGAATAAAGTCCTAGCCTATACATAATCTCTCTGTAACTCAGTGTCTCGAGTTCTGGCAACATCTTTGTAAATCTTTTCTGCACTCTTTCCAGTTTAAGAACATCTTCCCTATAGCAGGGCGACCAAAACTAAACACAGTTTTCCAAGTGCAGCTTCACCAACATCTTGTACGATTGCAGCATCACATTTCACTTCCTCAGTGTTGTGGAGCTACTCCGGTGTTCCAGGGCTCCATTGAGATAAAAGTCACTCCTCGGCTCTAGTCAGGGCTAGTCGCTTTTTTACTATATCTGTTATCTTCTCATTTTTTAAGTTTGAGCTTTAAAAGTAGACTAGACTGACTGCAGCAGAATAAAATACCTGCACTTCAATGTGCAAGTAGTAAAGGGAAAAATGGCATTTTGTTTGCTATTCCAATGTAATTGCTATTAATATGTAAAGCACCATGTCAGCCTACCTCAGTACAAGGCAGAAAAACATCACTGAATCAATGACCAATTTGTTCAAGTTCTGATTAAACAAACAAATTTAGTCAGACTCCTGACAAATTCTACCTGTTCTTTAACTGCTGCCATGGAACAGCCAGGCACCATTTAACGTACTGCTCAAACACCATCTGTAAGTTCTTTGATAATGCCACTGTTGTCGGCAGAATCTCAAGCCGTGACGAGGAGATGTACCAGAGTCAGGTAGATCAGCTGGTTGAGTGGCATTGCAACAACAAACTTGCACTCAATGTCATCAAGACCAAAGAACTAACTGTAGACTTCAGGAAGGGGAAGTTGGGAGAACACACACCAATCATCACTGGGGGTATTAGCGGTGGAAAGGGTGAATGCCTTCATGTTCCGGTGTGTCAGCACCTCAGAGGATGCAATCATGATGACTGTACTTCATTTGGAGTCTGAGGAAATTTGGTACGTCAGCAAAGTTTCTGCAGATGTACCGTGAACAGCATTCTGACTGCTCAGATCACCGTCTGGTATAGAGGCTCCAGAGGGTTGTAGACTCAGCTCGTTCCATCACAGACACATGCATCCCCACCATCGAAGACAGTATTCAAAATACGGTGGCTGCAGAGAGCTATAGACTCAGCTGGCTCCATTATGGGCGCAAGCCTCCCCACTATTGAGGGCATCTTCAAAATATGGTGCCTCAAGAAAGTGGCATCTATCGTTAAGGACCCTCACCACTGCCATCAGGGAGGAGATATAGGAGTCTGAAGACACACACTCAATGTTTTAGGAACAGTTTCTTGCCCTCTGCCATTAGATTCATGAACAGCCCTTGACTACTACCTTGCAATTCCTCTTTTGCACTATATATTTACTTGTTCATTTGTTTTTTATCTATTTATCCATCTGACTATTAATTTATCTATTTACTTATTTATTACTGCAACTTCTAGTAATTTGTTATGCTGCACTATACTGATGCCACAAAATTCAACAAATTTTGTCAGTAAGAATGATTCTGATTCCGCATCTGTTTTGGAATCAATATGTCATCTGGCAAACAGCATCTCCAAGTGCGTGATTCCTTTGTGCCTTCCTAGATGATGTACTCAGCACTTGGAAGGAATTTTGAGTTTCTCACCTTTGCACAGATGAGGCAACAGTTCTCCCAACTTTAATCGGCATTTCTTGACACATTGCGAATAGCATAGTTACGTACGACGATTGCAAAACATTAAATCTGTTGCATAAAGATCAAGCCAACATAATAACCTGTGAAAATATATGGAGCATCCCTACCACTACTCACTTTCTCTTAAACTCCTTCATTAATAAACTTGTTTCCCAGTTAAAGCCTAATTAGAACATCAACAACTTGAATTTATATATGGCCTTTAACACAGTAAAAAAAACCCAAGGCATTCAACAAGAATGAAAACTAAATTTGACACTTCAGCACGTAAGGAATTAATAAGACAGGTGCCCAAAAGCTTGCTCCAAGAGGTAAGCTTCAGCAAACATCTTAAAGGATCAGAGAAAAATAGAAAGGAAGAATCTTTTTAGTAGGGAATTCCAAGGTTTAACGTCCTTGGCAGGTGAAGATATAATACTAAAATGTTTCCAATATGCATTTTGCTGCCTTTCAAAGATAGAAAGCATCTCAAATGATCACATAGTAGCTGAAGTAAAGAGATTTGTGGTATATTTCCTGAATCCATGCTTTCTCTGGATTTCCTGGAAATAGAACCAGTCTTCTTGGCCAATTAGGAACTATAGTTACCATTAACACATCCTGCAGATGCTGGAAATCCAGAGCAACGCACACAAAATGCTGGAGGAACTCAGCAGATCAGTTAGTACCTATGGAAATGAATAGATTGTCAACATTTCGGGCCAAGACCTTCCATCAGGACTGGAAAGGAAGAAGGAGGATGCCAGAATAAGAAGGAAGGGGGAGGGGAAGGACAAGGTAGCAGGTGATATGTTGAGCCAAGTGGGTGAGGGAGTGGATATGAGGCAAGAAGCTGGGAGATGATAAGAGGAAAATGAAAAGGGCTAGAGAAGAAGGAATCTGAGAGTAGAGGAGAGTGGATCAAGTTCAAGTTCATTGACATTCAACTGTATATGAATATTCATGAATACAGCCAAACAAAACAGCATTACTCTGCGTCCAAGGTGCAAAACACAGTTCTAACAGTCATACATAGCACAAAGCACATACAGTATAAGATATCAGTAAAATACAGTCACGCAAAAATATATAATCAAAGACCCTGAGTCCATGAATGTTGCAGGAGTCTGCAGTCAAACATAATACAGCTTGTCGGCTGCCGAGCAAACACTGTGGGGGCAGCTCCAAGTTCGACCTGTACACAACGGCAAACCGCCTCCGGTGGAGCACGCTGGCTAATCCCTCTCTCCTGGGTGGCTGTAAACAGGCAACACCGCAGCTTGAGGCCTAATCCTCACTACGACTGAGGCCATGCAGCTCCCCCACTGTCCACAAACAAATCGGACTTGCAGCAGTCCACATTAGCAATATCCAACAGGACCTTACAATCATTAGGAAAGCAACTAAAATGGTCACTCACTGTTAGAATGCATACCTCCTTCACAAATCGACTTCTCTGACGCCGGCAGCAGCACGATCTGCACCAGGTCCAGCTCCTTCAGCTTTTCCACCAATGAGCAACTCGCTGATGAGGTAGGCTTCCAAAACTTCAAGTTCTTAACGTCCAGCAGGATCTTGCGATCATAAAAATTATGTTTAAAAAGGATAATTACACCTTTGTTGATCCCACAGAAGCAACTGCAATTGAAAGCGTCGCCATCTTACCGGAAGGGAAGGCGGAGGGACATTAGGGGGAGGTGATAGGCAGGTGAGGTGAAGAGTTAAGAGGCCAGTGTAGCGAAATGAAGAAGATGGAAGGGAGAGTGGAAAATAACCAAAAGTTGGAGAAATCGATGTTCGTGCTCTCAGGTTGGAGGCTGCTTGATGGAATATGAGCGGTTGATCTTCCTACCTGAGAGTAGCCTCATCATAGCAGAAGATAGTTACCATTCAAGGATGGTTTGAGGTATTTAATAATGGTCTTCCAAACATTTTATGAATAGGCAAACAACAAACCATGAAGAAATGAAACCATGTATCTAAACCTCAAAGATTAGATATTTTGGACAAGAAATAAATATTATATTTCTTCACTTTTTAATGTTGGTGTGCTCATTGTATATAAAACAGATTAAAGTACAGCTTCTTAGACTTCTGCTACTCATTTACATGCAGATTGGAGACGAATCTTAAATAAAAAGGGTTTCTTGAATATTATAGATATGTATCAATAAAAGTAATATCCATCAAAAATAATAGAACAGCTCCCTTATTAACTTTAGATAATATTACCTGAGAGAATTTTTCACAAAAGCAGGGTTCATTATATCTACCCAAGAGCTGTTACTGAGCTAGATGCATGTTATGTGGCAAGTGTTACAAAACCTTATAATATTGTAAAAACATTGGAAGGACGAGCAGGAATTTTGAACTTTGACATAAAGCCATTGGCTTGCCAAAGATGCCCAGAATTTAGAGGTTCAGACTTTATTTCATACTTACTCATTTTGAATGATGAAAGATAATAAAGCAAGTTAACTGAAAGATAGTACCTGAGGAAAGGAGAGATGGAAGATCCTGGGATAGAGCTAAGGAAGAATGACAATAGGCCAGATTTTCTTCTGTCAATTCACCAAAAGAGTATTCCTCTCTCCTGTAATAACCACACTGTGGCCAGTACAGGTGGAAGTGATATAATTGGCAAACTTTTAGTGTTTTACCTGAACATTAAAGTGACTTTAATCTGATTAGATCATGCCAACAATGATTTCCAGTTGAGATTATGTCCATCAGGAAATTTTCTTGAGGGCTTTCATGAGCTATTCACTATCATGGGGTCAACATTCTCAGTATCAGTTGCACACCAAATGCTTGCTCCATTGCTTTGTAAATTGGAGTTTTTGGCTGCAATATGACACTGGTAAAGTACTCATAAAAGAATGAGGAACACATCTCCCTTGGACAAACGGCAATAAACAAATGATATACACTTGCACGCAAGTGATTTTTACACAGCATCTACCAGGCATCTGTGGAGTTAATGGAAACATCTTGGGCAAATCATTTTGGAGCTGTATGCTGAGAGCACTATCAACTTGTAGTGCTGTGACATCACTTGTGGCAAAAGATAACAAACCATGTAGTAAGGTCTCCTCTCACCAACATTTTCCCACAGCTTCATGGCTATCTTTCCTGCAGCTCTTCTGTGGTTCCCATGTGAGAGCTCTTTAAGCTTTGACTCACTTCCCTGTAGTCAGTATTTCAAAAGATGTGGCGGGGGTGGGAACAGGAGCAAAGGGACTCAGGAAAGGATGGATGGTAAAAAAGTGAAGATAGAGTGCAGTTAGATTGTCAGGAAGGGCAGGCAGGTGATGGGACTTAGTTACAGCCACCAGACTGAGTATCACATCATTAGGGATGTAGAGTGAGAAAGGATAGCAAATACAGTACTCAAGGTGTTGTATGTGAACGAACGTAGTATAAGAAATAAGGTGGATGATCTTGTTGCAATATTATAGATTGTCAGGTATGATGTTATGGCCATCACTGAATCGTGGCTGAAGGATGGTTGTAATTGGAAGCTGAATGTCGAAGGTTACACATTATATCAGAGGGATAGGAAGGTAGGCAGAGGGGGAGGTGTGGCTCGGTTAGTAAAGAATGGCATCAAATCATAGGATCAGAAGATGTTGAATCCTTGTGGGTTGAGTAAAGAAACTGCAAGGGTAAAAGAACGTTGATGGCAGTTATATACAGGCCTCCTAACAGTGGCTGGGAGGTGGATAACAGGTTACAACAGTAAATAGAAAAGGCAAGTCAAAAGGGCAACGTTATGGTAGTTATGGGAGATTTTAACATGCAGGTCCATTGGGGAAAATCAGGTTGGTAATGGATCTCAAGAGAGTGGGTTTGTTGAATGCCTAAGAGATGGCTTTTTAGAGCAGTTTGTCATTGAGTCTACTACAGAATCAGATATACTGGATTCGGTGCTATGTAATGAACCAGGGGCGATTAGGGAGCTTAAGGTAAAAGAACCCTGAGGAACCAGTGATCACAAATGATTGTGTTCAACTTGAAATCTGATAGGGAGAAAGTAAAGTCTGATGTAGCAGTATTTCAGCAGAGTAAGGCAAATTACATTGGTATGAGAGAGGAGTTGGCCAAAGTAAATTGGAAGGAGCTGCCGGCAGGGATGTCAGCAGAGCAACAATGGCGTGCGCTTCTGGGAAAAATGAGGATGGTGCAGGGCACGTGTATTTCAAAAATGAAGATATACTCAAATGGTAAAATAGTACAACCACGGCTGACAAGGGAGGTCAGAGCTATTGTAAAAGCAAAAGATAGGGCATACAACAAAGCAAAAATTAGTGGGAAGATAGAGGATTGGGAAGCTTTTAAAAGCTACAGAGAGCAATTAAAAAAATCATTAGAAGGGAAAAGATGAAATATGAAAGCAAGCAAGCAAATAATATCAAAGTGGATAGTAAAAGTATTTCAAGCATGTTAAAAATAAAAGAGGAATGAGAGTGGATATAGGACCACTAGAAAATGAGGCAGGAGAAATAATAACAGGGGGACAAGGAGATAACTGCTGAACTGTGGAAGCCACTAACAGTATGCGATGTTGTAGTGTGTGAAGGAACAGAAGTGGGTGCAGTTACTGTTAAAAAAGAGAAGGTGCTCAAAAAGCTGAAAGACCTAAAGGTATATATGTCACCTGGACCAGATGAACTGCACCCTAAGGTTCTGAAAGAGGTAGCATTAGAGATTGTGGTGGCATTAGAAATGATCTTTCAAAAATCATTGGACTCTGGCATGGTGCCAGAGAACTGGAAAATTGCAAATGTTACTCCACTCTTTAAGAAAGGAGGAAGGCAGCAGAAAGGAAATTATAGACCAGTTAGCCTGACCTCAATGGTTGGGAAGATGTTAGAGTCAATTGTTAAGGATGAGGTGATGGAGTACTTTGTGACAGAGGACAAGATAAGACAAAGTTAACATGGTTTCCTTAAGGGAAAATCCTGCCTGACGAACCTGTTGGAATTCTTTTAGGAGATTACAAGTAGGATAGATAAAGGGGATGCAGTGGATGTTGTATATTTGGACTTTCAGAAGGCCTTTGACAAGGTGCCACACATGAGGCTGCTTACCAAGTTAAGAGCCCATGGTATTACAGGAGAGTTACTAACGTGGTTAGAGCATTGGCTGATTGGTAGGAGGTAGTGAGTGGGAATAAAAAGATCCTTTTCTGGTTGGCTGGCAGTGACTAGTGGTGTTCCAGAGGGGTCGGTGTTGGGACTGCTTCTTTCTATGCTGTTTATAAATGATTTAGGTGATGGAATAGATAGCTTTGTTGCCAAGTTTGCAGATGATACGAAGATTGGTGGAGGGTCAGGTAGTGTTGAAGAAACAGGTAGGATGCAGAAGGACTTAGACAGATTAGGAGAAGAGGCAAGAAAGTGGCAAATGAAATACAATGTTGGAAAATGCATGGTCATGCACTTTGGTAGTAGAAATAAATGTGTGGACTATTTTCTAAACGGGGAGAAAAGTCCAAAAATCTGAGATGCAAGGGGACTTGGGAGTCCTTGTGCAGAACACCCTAAAGGTTAACTTGCAGGTTGAGTTGGTGGTGAGGAAGGCAAATGCCATGTTAGCATTCATTTCAAGAGGTCTAGAATACAAGAGCAAGGATGAGATGCTGAGGCTTTATAAGGTACTGGTGAGGCCTCACCTTGAATATTGTGAACAGTTTTGGGCCCCTCATCTTAGAAAAGATGAGCTGGCATTGGAGATGATCCAGAGGAGGTTCACAAGGATAATTCCAGGAATGAAAAGGTTATCATACAAGGAACGTTTGATGGCTCTGGGTCTGTGCTCGCTGGAATTCAGAAGGATGAGGGGGATCTCATTGAAACCTTTTGGATGTTGAAAGGCCTAGACAGAGTAGATGTGGTAAGGATGTTTCCCATGGTAGGAGGGTTTGGACAAGGGAGCACAGCCTCAGGATAGAAGGGTGCCCTTTCAGAACAGAAATGCAGAGAAATTTCTTTAGCCAAGGGGTGGTGAATTTGTGGAATTTGTTGCCAAATGCAGCTGTGGAGGCCAGGTTGTTGGGTGTATTTAAGGCAGAGATTGATAGGTGCTCAATTGGTCATAGCATCAAAGGTCACGGGGAGAAGGATGGGAACTGGGGTTGAGGAGGAGATAGAAAAAAGGATTAGCCATGATTGAATGACGGAGCGGACTCGAGGGGCCAGATGGCCTAATTCTGCTCCTACGTCTTATGGTCTTCTGGACATTTTCAGTTTCAGGCTCCTGATATAAAATGCACAGTCCTGTTTTTGTGCCTGTATTAGAGCAAGTTAACAACATTGTTTTAAACTTTTTTTTTGATCAATTTAATTTATTATTGCTGGAAATCTACCTGAAGATCAGCACTAACACAGCATGTGTTTAGTACACAATAAATGTGAGAGATCCAATTTTTGGCACTGAATAAACCAAAGCACTTCATTTTCCCTGCTGTTTATAAATCCTGACCAGGGTGGGTTTCCGTGTGTTAGTGATTTCTATCAATGCAACTGGCTAAACTTGTTTAAGTGCCTTGACATTATTACAGGAAATCAGCAGGCCAGGCAGCACCTATTGAAAAGATTGAACAGTTGACATTCCAGGCTGAGCCCCTTCATCAGTTATTACAGTGTCAGCTCACACATTAATGAACTGATTGTTCATCAGCACCCTGCCCTTTGCTTCTGGTGATATCAAAATAGATAAATTAGCAAGTTGTGGTGATGACAGTCTCATTCTGCAAAAGGATATCGATAGACTGAGTAGGCAAATACTTGGCAAAAGGAGCTTAATGTCAGGCCTTCGCTAGCATTGCAGGAGACTTCACCCAGGCCAGCTTGAAG
Organism: Mobula birostris; assembly: GCF_030028105.1. Lineage (NCBI taxonomy): Eukaryota > Metazoa > Chordata > Chondrichthyes > Myliobatiformes > Myliobatidae > Mobula > Mobula birostris. The sequence continues at coordinate 33,154,909 of NC_092388.1, forward strand.
AAATCTCTGAACAACTTCCACCAACATCGCACTTGTGGAACCAGAGGAGACGATAAGATATAGGAGCAGAAGTAGGCCATTTAACCCATCGAGTCTGCTCTGCCATTTCTTCATGGCTGATCCATCATTCCTCTTAGCCCCAATCTCCTGCATGCTCACCGAATCCTTGCATGCCTCGACTAATCAAGAATCTATCAAGCTTTGCCTGAAATATTCACAGCTGCCTGTGGCAATGAATTCCAGATTCATCACTCTCTGGTTAAAGAAATTCCTCCACATTTTCATGTTATAAGGATGCCCTTCTATTCCAAGGCTGTGTCTTCTGTATTTAGACTCTCGCATCATAGGAAACATCCTCTCCACGTCCACTCTATCAGGACCTTTCACTATTTTATAGGTTTCAATTCAGTCACCCTTTATTCTTCTGAATTCTGGCAAATACCTACAGGCCTAGAGCCTTCAAACACTCTTCATATAACAAGCCTTTCAATCCTGGAATCATTTTTGTGAATCTCCTTTGAACCCTCTCCAGCGTCAGCACATCCTTTCTAAGATAAGGGCCCCAGAAGGGGAGGGAGGGAGGAGGGAACGTCAACTCAGACCATGAGAGGCCTGCGTCGGGCATTTTCATGCCTTACAAGGTGCAGATTGGAAGTTTGTGTGGGGCACCACTCCTCACACAGACACTAGAGCAATGTGGGATTAACTGCACCAACACGCTGCCACAGCTGAGGCTCGAACTAGCGATCTTGAGATCACTAGACGAACGCCTTAACCACTTGGCCATGTGCCCCAAAATTGCTCATAATACTCCATTGAGGCCTCACCAGTGCATTATAAAGCCTCTACATCACATCCTTGCTTTTATACTCTAGTCCTCTTGAAAGGAATTGCTAACATCACATTTGCCTTCCTCATCACTGACTTAACCTGCAAATTAACCTTCAAGGAAGCCTGCACAAGGGTCCTAAGTCCCTTTGCATCTCATATTTTTGAATTTTCTCTACATTTAGAAAATAGTCTGCCCTTTTATTTTCTCTACCAAAGTGCATGACCATATAATTCCCGACACTGTATTCCATCTGCCACTTCCTTGCCCATTCTCCTAATCTACCTAAGTCCTTCTATAGCTTCTCCACTTCCTCAAAACTACCTGCTCTTCCACCCATCTTCATATCGTCAGCAAACTTTGCAACAAAGCCATCAATTTCATCATACAAGTCATTGAGATATAACATCAACAAGAATCAGTCCCAACACAGAACACCGTGGAACACCACTAGTCTCTGGCAGCCAACTAGAAAAAGGTCCCTTTATTCCCACTCTTTATTGCCTGCCAATTGGCCACTGCATTCTTCATGCTAGTATCTTTCCTGTAATACAATGGACTCTTAACTTGTTAAGCAGCCTCATGTGACAAGAGTCCTTGGCAAGAATGGCTTGGACCCAAATGCTGGAGTATCCATGGCAAGGATCGAGACATGGTTTCAAACTACATCAAGAATCTAAGCACAAAACAATCTCGAGACGGAATCACAAGTAGGCTTATGATTGAGCACCGAACCTCAGTTCAGGGGCTCCTTTAATGCACAATACTTGGCACCCAGCCAATTAGCAGGACTGTCCTGAATCTTCAAAGGGGCCACACCAGCCATCCATACTCCGGGGAGTTAGAGCGTCTTAACCTCAGAAACTGGTGCAGATGGGTGTGTGTTGTAACACCTCCTGTCAGAGGCCTTCTGAAAATCCAAGTATTCTACATCAACCAATTTTCCTTTGTCTATCCTGCTTGTTTTTCTTCAAATAATTCCAACATATTTGTCAGGCAAGATTTTTCTTTAGGAGTTCATGCTCACTATGGCCTATTTTATCATGTACCTCCAAGTGCCCCTTTAACAATCGATTCCAACGTCAGCCCAACCACTGAAGTCAGAATAACTGGCCTATAATTTTCTTTCTTCTGCCTCTCTCCCTTCTTGAAAAGTGGAGTGATATTTGCAATTTTCCAGCCTTCCAGAATCAGTCCAGAATCTAGCGATTCTTGAAAGATCATTACTAATGCCTCCACCATCTCTTCAGCCACTTCTTTCACAGCTCTGGGGTATCCACCATCTAGTCCAGGTGATTCAGACCTTTCATTTTCCAGAGAACTTTCTCCCTAGTAATGGCAAGTTCATACACTTCTGACTCCTGACACTCTGGAACTTCAACCATACTGTTAGTGTCCTCTACAGTGAAGACTTATTCAGTTTGTCTGCCATTTCCTTGTCTCCCATTACTACCTCTCCAGCATCGCTTTACAATGGTCCAATATCCACTCTCACCTCTCTTTTACTTTATATAAGTGAATAAACTTTTGGAATCCTCTTTAATATTATTGGCTAGCTTACCTTTGTATTCCATCTTTTCCTTATTAATGACTTTTTCTGTTAGTTTTTAAAAGCTTCCCAATCCTCTAATTTCCCACTAATTTTTGCTCTGTTACTATATAGGCCCTCTCTTTGACTTTTATTTTGCCAGTTACATTTTCATCATCCTGCCTTTAGAATACTACTATTTCTTTGGGATATACTGTATCTATCCTCTACCTTTCGAATTGCTCCCAGAATCTTCAGCCATTTCTGCTCTGCGTCATCCCTGCTAGTATCCCCTTCCAATCAACTTCGCCCAGCTCCTCTCTCATACCTCTATAATTCCCTTTTACTCCATTGTAATAATGATACATCTGACCTTAGCTTCGCCTTCTCAAATTGCAGGGTGAATTCTATCATATTATGATCACTGGCCTCTAAGGGTACTTTTACCTTAAGCTCTCTAATCAAATCCGGTTCTTTGCGTAACACCCAATCCAGAATAGCTGGTCTCTAGTGGGCTCATGCACAAGCTGCTCCAAAAAACCATCTCGTAGGCATTCTAGAATTTCCCCCTCTTGGGATCCAGCACTAACTTGAATTTCACAATCTATTGCATATTGAAATCCCCCATGACTATTGCAACATTGACCTTTTGGCATGTATTTTCTTTCTTTCTCTGGAGAAGTCCCTTGCTAGGAGTCTTACTACAGGTTGCCTTTGTAAACCAACTACCTCATCCTCAGCACTGTCACCATGGTTCCCATCCCCCTGCCAAATTAGTTTAATTCACAGCACACTTAACCATTGTTATTCGACCATGAAGAATGCTTACTGTGTCATCCCGTGCCAACGTTTTGAAAAGTCCGATCATCTGGCTGTACTTCTATCCCAGCGTATAGGCAAATACTAAGGACCGCAGCACCAGAGGTGAGGACCAAGAAGGTATTGTGAAGGTGATGGAGTAGTGATTACAGGACTGCTTCAAGTTGGTAGACTGGACAATATTCAGGGATTCATCTTTGAGTCTGAATGAATACTCCACAGTTGTCACTGACTTCATCAAGACCAGTGTGGATGAGTGTGTGCCTTTGAGAATGTACCAGACGTACTCAATCCAACAACTGTGGGTGTACCAGGAAAATCAGTCTTCTGAGGGCTAGATCTGTAGCATTCAAGATCAGTGATCCTGAACTGTACAAAAAATTCAGGTGTGACTTGCAGAGGGTTATTTTAAGGGCAAGAAAATGATCCTAGTTTAGGTTAGAGATAGAACTGGATGCACGTCATGTCAGCTCTGGCAAGATTTGCAGGCTATTACTTCCAACAAAGTGAAACTTAACATCATAAACGGCTGAGACTTTTCACTTCCAGATGAGCTCAACACCTTTTATGCATGCTTTGAAACAGAGAATAAAACTACATCTGTATGAATCTCTGCAGCACCCTAACCCTGTGACTCTGTCTTGGAGGCCGACTTCAGAACATCTTTCAAGAGGATTAACACTCGCATGTTCAACACAATGATACCCTCAGGTCTAATCAATAAGCCCTAAGTTCTAATAAACTCTATACCTCCCTCTGCAACTGGATCCTTGACTTCCTCACCAGGAGACCAATCTGTGCAGATCAAAATTAACATCTCCTCCCCGCTGACAATCAAGGATGTGTTTAGCTCACTTCTCTACTCTTTCTACACCCATGAATGTGTGGCTAGGCACAGCTCAAGTTCCATCTATAAATTTGCTGACAACATACTGTTGTTAGCAGAATTTCTAATGGTGACAAGGAGGCATACAGAAGCAAGATAAACCAGCTGGTTGAGTGGTGCCGTAGCAACAACCTTGCACTCAACATTCATAAGACCAAGGAATTGATTGTGGATTTCAGGAAGGGAAGCCAAGGGGACACACATCAGTTCTTATTGAGGGATCAGAAGTGGAATGGGTGAGTAGTTTCACATTTCTGAGTGTCAACATCTCTGAGGATCTATCCTGGGTCAAACATATTGATACAATTACAAAGATGACATGACATTAGGAGTTTGATGTGATTTGGTATGTCACCAAGGACACTCGCAAATTTCTACAGATGTACCATAGCGTTGTTTGCGTTATAGGGAGCCTTCTAACTGGTTGCATCACCATCTGGTATGGAAGGGCCTCTGCACAGCTTCTGAAAAAGCTGCAGAAAGATATAAACTCAGCCTGCTCCATCAGGGCCACTAGTTTCCCCAGCATCCAGGACACCTTCAAAAGTGATGGCTCAAGAAGGTGGCGTCCTTTGTTAAGGACTCTCGTCACTTAGGACATGCCCTCTTCTCATTGCTACCATCAACGAGGAGGTACAAGAGCCTGAAGACACACACTGAACATTTCAGAAACAGCTTCTTTCCCTCTACCATCAGTTTTCTGAATGGACAATGAACCCATGAACGTTGCCTTGGTATCTTTTTCTCTCTTTTAGCATTATTTGTAATTTATATTTTTTATTATTATGGATTGCAATGTACTGTTGCTGTAAAACAGTAGACTTCACAGCATATGCCACTGATTCTGATTCAGAGGTTCTGAGGTCATGCACTTTGGTAAGAGGAATCAAAAGCCAGATTATCTAAAAAGGAAAAAAAAGTGCTGAATGAAGTACAGAGAGAACAAAGTCTTCTTGTGTTTTACTCACAAAAAGTTCACAGGCAAGTGCAGTACATATGTAGTTAAGAGATGAAATAGTTTATTGGCTTTTATTGTAAAGGGTTTGGAATTAAGAAATAGGGAAGATTTTTTACAATTGTACAGTGTATGGCCAAGGCCACAGCTGGAGTAACGTAGTAACACATACAAAATGCTGGACGCACCCAGCAAATCTGGTCTCGTGTGTTTGAGCTGGAGTATTGTTTTAGTTCCCTTGCCTAAGAAAGAATATGATAGCATTGTCAAACTATATAGTTCAAAAAAGGGTCTAGTGCTTTCCTGGCATATATGATGAATAAACTTTTCTTGGGCCTCCAGCTGGGTACAGGTATCAATTATAACCGATGTTTCGATGACAAACTCTGCCATCTTCATCAGGGATGACACCGGGGCATATCTACTCCAGTGGTATTCATCCCTCGTCGTCCATCCCTCCTGATTGGTTAGCCCTCATCCAATCAGGTTCCAATCTCCCACCTTGTTTACAATTGAATTCCAGTTCTTACATAGAGTGAGACCTTCATCTTTGTTAAAATTCTTTTCCTCTAGTTTTATTTCAACGGCTTCCTTTACCAGGTGGTCCCAAAAACCATTGGCACAGTACAGTAGTTTTGTGCATTCAAAATCAATCCTATGGCCATTGCGAATGCAATGTTCTGCTACCGCTGGTTTCTCCTGGTAACCCAAATTGGTACACCCCTGTGCTCCTTCATGGGGGTTTCCACTGTGTGTCCCATCTGACCTATATATGCTACTCTGCATTCACAGGGAATTCTGTAAACACCAGCCGACCTGAGTCCCAGCTTATCTTTGACCCTCATAAGCTGTGATTTGAGCTTCCTTACTGGTTTTGTGGATGGTATTAATCCAGTATTTCTTCAGGATCCTGGTGATCCTCCAGAAACTTTGGAAAAACAGGGAAGACAGGTGGTGATGACGGGTTCCTCCTTGTTGTTAGGTTTCCTGGTTTTTCCTTCAGCACTTTTAAAGGCCCCCAGTTGATGTCCTTCGCTTTATAACCATTCTGTAGGGTCGTCAAGGGATAATAACTGTTTCTGAGCCTAGTGGTGTGAGACCTGAGATTCATGCACCTTCTTCCTGATGAGAGCAGTGAGAAGAAAGCATGACCAGGGCGGTGGGTGTCCGTGATGATAGATGCTGCTTTCCTGTGACAATGCTGTGCAGCTGGGCTCAATGGTGGGGAGGGCTTTACCCATGACATACTGGGCTGTATCCACTACTTTTTGCAGGATTTTCCATTCAAGGCCATTGGAGTTTCCATACCAGGCTATGGTGCAGCCAATCAATATACTCTCTGCCACACATCTAGTTAAGTTAGTCAAAGTTTAGATGCCATGCTGAATCTTCGCAAACCACTAAGAAGAGAGAAGCACTGCCATGCTTTCTTCATGATGGCATTTACATGCTGGACCCAGAACAGCTCCTCTGAACTCGTAACACCAAGGAACTCAAAGTTGCTGACCTTCGCCACCTCTGATTCTCCAATGAGGACTGGATCATGGACCTCCAGTTTCCTCCTCTGATGTTAATCATCAGCTCCTTGGTCTTGCTGACATTGAGTTAGAGGTTGTTGTAGCACCACTCACCCAGATTTTCAGTCACTTTCCTCTGTGCTGATTCATCACCATCTTTGATTAGGCCAACAACAGTTGTGTCATCAGCAAACTTAAATAAGATATTAGAACTTATTTGAATTTCCCCGACTTGGCGAGGAACTGGGTCATCCACAACTCAGAACAACTGCAACAAGTAAAGAGAGCAGAGCAGGGGACTAACCATGCAGCCTTGTCGTGCACCTGTGCTGATGGAGATTGTGAAGGAGATGTTATTGCCTATCCAAACAGACTGGGGTCTGCAAGTGAGGAAATCAGGAATGCAATTGCACAAGGTCTTGAAGCTTATTAATTGGTTGTTAGGAGATGATAGAGCTGAATAATGAGCTGTAGTCAATAAAGAGTTCTCCGGATATTCCAGGGTTGAGTGAACATCTACTACCTGTTGTGCCAGTAGGCAGATTGGAGAGGATCCAAGTCACTTCTCAGGCAGGAGTTGGTAGGTTTCATCACAACCTCTTAAAATAATTCATCACTGTGGATATAAGTGCAACTGGACAATAGTCATTGAGGCAGGTTATCATATTCTTCTTGGACCTCAGTGTAATTGAAGCCTGCTTAAAGCAGGTGAGGACCTCAGATTGCTGAAGCAAGAGGTTACAGTAAACACAGTACAAGTGGAAGGAGCTAAAGATGGTGCCAGAGGTTTTTACAGACTTGGACGACTTCTTCCAGGATGTCCGCAAAACAGTTTAATTCCTTTTCTTCTCATATTTTTTTGCGTTTTCGAAGTGGCTGGGGTCCTGTCGGAGTCTGTGATCTACAGCTGCACTCAAACTATGGTTCTTCATGAGCAGTGGATTCCTGCTCTCCGAACTCGCCAATCGCCTGGTGTTTTGTATCTCCAGGTGTGGCCTGAAAGGAGTGCACTTTCGAGGTGTGGATGACTCGGTTCCTCGACGATGTTGCTGACTGAAGCATTGTGGGAGTCTGAAATGTTGAGACGGGGGCCAGAGGCCCCTGCATTCAAGCAATCTCTTTCTCTTTCTCAGTTTTGATGATGAGTGAAAGTCTGCTGGTCCTCGAGTCGGGGCAGCTCGAATAAGTGACGCTGCAGATTGTAACATCAAAGCAGTGAGCTGTTGGGCTCCCCTATTGTCTGTTACTGGAGCGATATCTCTCTCCCTCGCTAGTAAGAGAGAGAGCCTTCTGAGATGTCGAAGTGTCGTGGACAGTAGTTTTTGATGGACTTCACGTCGTGGTCTTTGGGACCTTTGCTACTGCTTGGATGGTGGGGTCCAATGCTTTTGCTGGAAAAGTGGTGGGAGGGGGAGGGAGGAGGGCTGATGTTTTTGCTGCTGCTTGTGCGTGGGAGGGGGAGGTGTTCTAACGTTCTTCTGTATTCATTCTTCGGTGTTTTTCTTCTGTTTCGTGGATGTCTGTGAAGAGTAAGGATTTCGGGTTGTATACTATAACATCACTCTCTGATATTAAACTAAACCGTTGAACCATTGAACCCCCCCCCCCCAGCCAGTTGATCAGCACAGGTCTTTCATACCCAGCCAGGAACCCCATTTTGTGTTGGATGCTTTTCGTGGGTTCACCTGCCTGATAGATGCTCTCACATTGGTCTCAGAGACTGAAATCACAGGATCATTGGGTTAAGTGTGAGTTCGTGATGGTTCCTCCATGTTTTGGTATTCAAGGTGAGCCTAGAAGGCATTGAGTTCACCTGGAAGTGAAGCTCTGTGTTACCTATGTTGCTTGATTTCACTTTGTAAGAAGTGATAACGTTCAAGCCCTGCCACATCTGTTGACTCAACTTTAGTCTAGAATTGCCTCTTCATGAGATGGCTTTCCAGGGATTCAACCTGGACCTCTTTTAACTTCGTTGGTTGCCAGACTTGAATGTCTTTGATCTACCTCTAAACAGATTGTGGATTTCATGGTTCACCCATAGCTTCTGGTTGTCCTAGAAGGCTCTGAATGATTTTGTAGCGACGCATTCATCTATGATTGTTTTTATAAAGTCCATGACAGCTACAACAATTTCATTCACTTCCACAAATGAGTCAATGAACACAGCCTGGTCCACCATCTTGAAGTAATCCCATAGCCACTCTTCTGACTCTTGTGACAACCTCTTTGTTGTCCTAATCTCTGGAGCCTTGTTCCAGAGCCTCTGCCTGTATGCATGTAGGAGGAGGACAGTCATGTGATCAGATTTCCCAAACTGCGGTCTGGGAATGGAATGGTAGGCTTTCCTTATTTTCATTTAGCTGTGTTCTAGTGGGTTGGGATATCTGGTCTGAAGGGCAGGGAACTGAACAGGGATTTCTTCAAACAAACCTTATTGAAATCCCTGACTATGATTTGAAATGTGTCAAGGTGGACTGTTTTTTGTTTGGTGATGGCATCATGCAGAATCTTAAGTGCTTGAATACAGTTGACCATTGGTGGTATGTAAACTGCGGTCAGGATCATGGAAGATCTTGTGGTAAGCAGAATGTTCAGCATTAGATTATTAGGTGGTCAAGGTCAGGCGAACAAAAACATGAACAAAACTGCCACATCACCACAGAGTGTTCATCATGAAACACACACACCCACCTTTTGCCTTTTCCCATTCAGCAGTTTGAGCCACGCTGTGTATCGAGAAACCTTTGGGTGTACTCTGAGTAAGCCATGTCTCGGTAAAACACTGAACACAACACTTTTTCATTTCCCTTTGATTCAGCAATCTTGCCCTCAGGTCCTCAATTTTGTTCTCCTGTGACTGCACAGTTGCTAACAAGATGCTGGGGAGAGGCAGCCTCATCTCTCTGTTTCAGACTGTCTTAGAGCACCCCCCCTCCCCCCACCGCCTTGCTTCTGGCTATAGCACTGAACCTTCACCCACTTAAACATGCAGTACCTGCTTGGTTGACAGTTAAGTCCATCGAATCCTTCATAAGATCATGATATCTGTAGTTCATTTAGTCAATTTAAAAGTATGTGACTTAAAGGGAAATTATCTGCTGCAGATTGCAGTGAGAGTATTTCAAAAGAGGTATATTTAGAAGCATTGTACAGAGCCCACAGAATGTTGCCATGGTTCATCAGCACCATCTTGGCTTACAGCATCATTGTCATACTGCATGGTCAAGCAGGTCTGAAGAGCCAGGTGGCCTATTCCTGATCTTATTACCTTGTGTTCTGAATCCTTATGTATGATTGTGGCATTGATACTGTGCAATTCTAGCTCCCCATTGAAATAAAATGTTCAAGTCCTTCCTGCTAATGACATTTCAAATTGCCAATGATTCCTTTTTGTTACTTATCTTTTCCTTGGATCTACAAATTGCTGAAATGTTTCTTTGAGTCTAATGGAAACATTTGGTTGTTCTCATCATTGCAGTGAGTAATAGCTATTGAAATGAAGGAAAACGGTTCATTTCATCGAATGTGTCACTCCTTGAAGTTTGCTATAGCTCTTTGACTGTGGACTGTATCTATACCCCATTCACTTGCTAATGAAACTGTCATACTTGAATGCCATTTCTATCAACACAGCAAATTGACATACAAGTTTGAATTTCAGATTTAGTGTGTTGAATAGGTGTAATTGAACTTGATGTCTCCCTGTCTACATATTCGTATCTATTGAGTACAGCAGAATTTTTTAGAGGCCCAAAAGTGCAAAGAAAGAATAATTTTCTCAACAAAATAACTAATCTTGATTTTGATTCTTTGTCCAAAACTTACTCATTTTAGCATTACCTTTCAGCCTCCGTAGACTTTCAATCTCCATACAACTTCAAACAACATTTGTCCCTCCAAAAAAAATAGTATTCCTTTTTATACAGGCAGATTTGATCATTTTACACTCTTGCAATATCACATCTGATGTAATCCCCAGCATATCTTTTGATTTGAAGATCTGACCCCTGCATTATGGGGTTGGGGGGGAATCACTTACTGGCAAATGATCCATATTGTAGATTTTTTGTAACACGAAACCATATTCATGATTCAGGAACGAGTTGAAAAAAAATAACCTTGCGCTTTTTTATTCACGTTTTAAAAACAAATTCTGTAAGAGTGGATTTCATTCCATGTCTTAAATTTTAGTGCCTGCAGAAATTACAGAGAGACATTTAAAACATCCTCAGGGACGTGGGAGGTGTCAGAGTTAACACCACTGTGTCTTGCTGTGTGTGCTCTGCACTCTTTTTCATGCACACAGAGGCATTTGTTGCCTGGCATTCCATGCAAAAGGTGACAGGAGAAGAATTAGAGAAAATCAGTTTTGGTGCTACAAGGTCACTCAGTGGGAATCATCAATAACCTCCAATAATCCTGATGAAAATCTGTTTAGGATTCAATCATTATTGCCACTTTGTAAGGTTGAGCCAAATATAATAATGTTCGGTATATCTGCATCAGAGTAAAAATAAGTTCATTGTGAAGTTCACTTTGATATATACTGTATATTGAGGTTTCAGATTTCTGCCACAAATTGGTCCTGTTAGTGTTACATTGTTACAATATAGACATAATAAAACACTCCTCTGACCAACACGAATAATATCTATATACACAAATACAGCACACAGAACCATATGTCCATGTATTTAGATATACTTCAGCTATGTGCTTCAGCACTGAAATAAATAAAATTTTGTAAAGTTTCTTCTTGAGGACAGTGAACATGAAATAAACACCATGGGATTCTAAAGCATCCTTTGCATCTCGATATTCAACTGATGACGTGAAAATATGCATTAATATTTGTCATTAATTGTGAAATCAATACATTTATACTTGGATGTGATGTACGCCCTACAGATTAGAACGTGATGCCACGTTTGAAAGTGATGCAAACAATGAGGGGCATAGAAGGAGATTTCAGAGTTGTGGGATAGGCTGGTAGAACAGACAATCACGTGGCAGGTAACATTTAACACAGAAAAACGTGAAGCATTCCATTTCTGGAAAAAGAATTTGGAGAGGAAATACAAGTTGGAGGATGTGATTCTAAAATGGATAGAGGAGCAAATAGTTCTGAAAATATATATGTATAAATTATATACAGACATACTTGCACTAAAATTGATTTTGTGGTATCTCTGGTTCAAGAATTATAAAGCACTACAGCACAGGAACAGGACCTTCAGTTCCACACTTTCCGCCCTCTGAGTTAAGAAGTTCTCCTTCATGTTCCCCTTAAGCATTTCGTCTTTCATCTTTAATCCATGACCTCTAGTTCTGGTCGCACCCAACTTCAGTGGAAAAAACCTGTTTGCATTTATACCTTCCATAATTTTATATACCTCTATCAAATCTCTTCTCATTCATTCTACCTATGTTCTAACCTATCCAACCTTTAATTGTGTTCTTTTTATAGATATCACCTTTAAGCTGTTCCTATGAATGCTGCTTACATGATGCTATCTACCTGTGATCTGCTGCATGTATGCATCTGTGTAGACATGAATTTGTGCATATGGCAATAACCACAACTTCGACTTTAGCATTGATATTAGCAATGCAGGTTGACAATTTTAAGCCTCTGCTTTTAAAACTGAGATGTAGAATACAAGAGCAAAGCTGACATGATGAACATTTATAAAACACTAGTATGATTACAGCTGAAGTGTTATCTCCAGGCTTGGTCACCAGATTTATAATATCTGGCAATTGTAGAGTGGGTACAGATGATCACGGGCCTTAGTTACAGTATGTTGGTATACAGGAGAAGCATGAATGGACTCAGTGTAATAGAGGGGGAAGAGAGGAAATCACATTATGATCAGTATTTTTGGTTAATGAAGAATCTAGAAAGAGAAGGGGAAGAGAGAGAGGGGGTAGGAGAGGAGAAAGAGAGGAAAAAAAAGGTAAGAGGGAGAGAGCAATTGTTATGACCCGGAGGACATGGAATTATGGCTGTCTGCAATAGAATCAGAATCAGGTTTATTATCATTGATGCAGTACATGTTGTGAAATTTGTTTTGGGGCAGCAGTACAGTGCAATGCCTAAAAGACATTACTGTAAGTTACAAGAAATATATTTAGTAATAAATAAATAAATAGTGCTAAAAGGGTGCAGTGCTCATTCAGAAACCTGATGGCGAAGGGGAAGAAAGGAACACTAGTATTTTTTTAATGCATCGAACTGGTTGTGGTCTGGCATGTGTTGCTAGGTGTGCATTGGATGCAGACTCGTTTGTTGTCATTCAGAAGGGAACTGGATAAATAGTTGATAGATAAAAGCACCGAACTAAGGAAGAGAAAAGAGGAGTGGATTAGGGACACATGAGCAAGATTAGCAAAATGTCTTCCTGCAATCTTGTACCTTTTTGTTATTCTGTGATTCAGTCTTAATCATACTAATAATTAGCTTGAGATCCTATTCATTCAAGATTAATTTATTGTTGTCATGTTTGTTCACTTATTTTTTACACTGTATTTTAATCCTATCTTCTTTTCCATATTTTTATTCACTTTCTATATTTGTTTTAACATGAAATTTTCCGCTCTAAAACAAACTTAACTCTTTCAAATTAAAATTAGGCAATTTTGCTGCAGTCATACGGGGCTGAAAGGCAATTTTTGCACGGAAGATCTGACATAATCAAAACGATTCCTCTTCCGTATATACTGCACCTGTTACACATTCCTGCACGCCAGAATTAGTCTCTGCTGCTGTGCTGAATCAAAAGATATCAGGTCACAGCCACTGGCTTCATGTTATGCCCCCAAAAGCTCTTTTCTGATGACTAGCTTTTCTTTTTCATGACCGCCTTTCTTTCTGAATAATTTTGCACCGACTTCCCATTCTTACCTTGATACATGTTAACCAAATCTGAAAAATAAAAATTCTCTCTTTGTTACACCTGTATTCGAATATTACTGAAACAGCTATATAGCTCTATTTAAACATAACAAATTTTATATAATAGAATCATCACTTTATTATAAAGTGCTTTTTTTATTGAGATAAGCAGTCAGCTTTGTTGCTTCAACAGTTTGTCAAGCTGTTTCACTTTGCAATATGGAACTGGTTATTAGGGTTAAAGCCAATTTATTGTTGTAACAGTAAATCTGTCAACAGTAAATTAATCCTCTTAATTAAATGTAAGCAAGATTGAGATAATTTTGTCAAATTAATGACCTTGGAAGGAACTGTTTGACTCTTTGAATTAGTATGTGTCCCTCATCGAGTTAATGGATATGAGAACTAATGCTCTAAAGTTGCTATAGAACCACAGAGCAGAATTCTTACTTCAAAGGAGAAGGCTGTTCAGCCCAGCAATTCTGTGCCATCTCTTTGTAGAGTAATCAATCATTCTCATTATCCTCTCCACAGCCTTGCAAATATTTTACTTTCAAAAATTCAGCTAAATTCTTTTGCAATGCACAGTTGAGTTTGCCTTCACACATCACGACATAACTAGCTTTCTTTTCCAGGCACTTTGAGTCTGTGTCTCTTGATCCAGCCTGCAAATGTGGACAAACTAATTCTATTAACCCAGTGCTAACTTCTGTAATTTTAACTGGGAATAGTTAATACACTGGACCTGTGATCTAATGAAGTCAGGAGTCAATGACTGAATATGTTCTTGGTCTGCGGTTAAGAGAAAAAGCTACAAGTTCTCCCCAGCTTAAGAACACCCAACTTGTGCACAGCCTCTACTTATGAATGAGTGTTTGGGGAACTAAAATTTCCAGCTGCTGTGGGGCTGCAGGCATCAGTTTCTAATTCAGATTCAGATGTTCAGATTTATATATCACATGCACTTTGAAACATACAGTGAAAAGTACTTGTGTTAACAAGCAACACTTCCAAGGATCTGTTACGGGCAGCACACAAGTGTCGTGATGCATTCTAGCATCAACATAGCATGCTCACCATGCTCAGCAGAACAACGCAGAATGCAACATGCAGAATATATCAAACAACAACAGCAAAGCATGACCCATCCTCACTCCCTCCCACCCACCTACACGCACAGTGGTCTAACCCAGCATAGGCTGTCTTCGGCCTCCAGCCCCCAGCAGACTCATGGGTTTGCAGACACTGGGCCTTCAGCTTTCCCAGTGGTCTCGCAGAGATTCAGAGTCTTAAGGCTCCAGCCATCGGGTCCCGACTCTTGGACGTCCAATTCACCTTGGGACTTTGGTTGTGATATCAACTCAGGACTCACAGATGATGACATATGAGGAATCCTGGATGAGGGCCCAAACTTAAGACCTCAAATGCCAGACTTGCCAATGAGGGGCCCCCAAACCCTAGGTCCTGAAATCTAGTCTCGAGATTTGCATACCTAGGGAGTCAGCAGCCCTCATGCCTCCTGCCCGTAAGGAACTCCGATCCCAGAATCTACCAACAATTCATTGACCTGGGTGGGAGGGGGGAGGCACTACAAACCCTCATCCTCGCTGGTCTGCTGGTTCAACATCTGAACTCATCCATGTTTCTGACTTTTGAATGCAGAGAGAGGCTTAGACTCTGGCCCATTCGTTAATTGCCCCCGACATGTTCCTAAGACTCTATGCTGTTCCCTGACCCCCCTCTTTGTCCTCAAAACCATTTTACCAACCTAAAAGAACCTAAAAAATAACTACATAAATCTGAACTGTGATCTCAGTGGAGGTTGCATTCATTTTCAAATGTGTTTGCAGACATGCGTATTTCTGAGCTGTAAACTGCTTGGGTCATGAGCAGCTCAAAGCAATGGAACTGTGCTGCGACCTTGGCTGCAAACCTAGAGGGAAGAAGAATCTTGATTGCAATCAAGGTGCCGACATCATCTGCAAAGTGGCTATGCATTTTTAAAATTTGTGGAATAAACTGTGCAATTTTTATCTACAGTGATGAAAATTATCAACAGGATTTTTTATCTGGAATCTACCTGGTAGAGGTGATTAAATATTTAATTTAAGATATGTAGAACAGAAGCATGTACTCTTTTGGCCCCCTGATGTTGTTTGGATTGATTCATTTCAGCTTACGACTTCATTCACTATTAGGATAGATTTATCCCAACCCTTGCCATGCCCTTGTTACAGGAGTATCCCTGTGTCCATTCATGTGCACAAGCTGGACTAATCTGCCATCTGCAATGTGTAGGGAAGACATTTATGTGGTAAGGTCTTGACTATACTGTGTCAAAATACTTGTAATAGCCCAGTAGAGTTGAGTGGGGAAAGAGTACTGAACACTACAGAACAATGAATATTCAAAAATAAAAGTAGATATGAATTAGAATGCCTAGTGTGGCTATTGTTGTCTGGAAAGGGATAGGAGTGGGTGGTAATAATTTTTGCATTGGCCTTGATGCCTGCTTTGTCCTGAATTGCTGGGCAAAATGTACACAAATCTTCCTGACTTCTAAACATTACAGATGCTTCTTGACTTGCTACGTTCCTCCAGCATTCATGTGTGTTCATCAAGGTTTCCAACATCTGCAGAATCTCCTGTGTTTAGCAATCTTCTTTCTGTTGTCTTTGATCAGAATATCTGAAGAAGGACTCCTGTTGCTTCTTTTCTGCCACTGATGACATATGGTTTAAGTATTAAGAAAGTCTTTGGCTACAAGTACAAGCACCTCGGGTCAAGAATGATGAGTTCGGAGAAGGACATAAAGATACGGAAGGTGCTGGCGTGGAGGGCTATGAATGACATGAAGGAAATCTGGAAGTCGAACCTGACCAGAGGGCTTGAAAAGAGGATTTTCATAGCAGTTATAGAGTCCATTCTCACGTATGGATGCGAGACGTGGACAGTCACCAAGACTATGCGAAAGTCTCTAGATGGTTGCTATACACGAATGCTCCGGATGGCTCTTGATGTGAGCTGCCAACAGCACATGACGAATGTTGAGCTCTATAACAACCTACCGATGCCCTCCACTAAAATCGAGGTGAGAAGACTGCAACTAGTGGGGCACTGTCTACGCCATCTCGAGCTACCTGCCAGCCTGGTCATCATATGGGAGCCCAAGCACGGGAGGATGAACCCTGGGCGCCCTCCCATGACTATGGTCAACACGCTCCTAGAAGACAGCGGGCGCGGCTAATGTAGATGAACTGAACACACTGATGAGGGAGAGGGAGAAGTGGAGAGTCTGTCATCGTGTCCAACGCCAGCCCCCTAGGCCTGAGTCGACGTAGTAGTAGTAGTAGTTTAGTATCCAGTGTGTACAACACATCTCGGAAGTGCAATTGGCGATTAAATCATGTCACTCTCTGCAAAATTGGTGGGCACATTCGCAGAGATTAGCAGAGTGATCTACCATTCTTATCCAAGATGCACACCTGCACTGCAGACTATGGTCTTTCCCCTGACTTACTCAGAGAAATAAAGCAGTGGATCTATGTGTAAGCAGATCCACCATAAGAGGCAGGAAAAGAGCAACCTAAGCTGATACATCAGATAAGTTTAGAACATGAGTTATATGCACATGTCAGTATTATCACTGGCCTTGAATCTTAAATCACTCCTCGGCCGATAATTAGCATGAAGACATGTGCTCAGAGTTAGAATTAGGTAGAGCCTGTAGACTTAACTTCCAGCTCTATGAATTGGATAAAGAACAAATTGATGGAGGAACTCGGCAGGTGAAGTAGTATCTGTGGGGGGAGATGGACAGTTGACATTTAGGGTTAAGCCCTTTCCTCTAAAATGTCATATCTAGTGGCGAAGCAGAAGGTTGGGTGTGTCAGCATCTGTCACCTTCTTGATCCAGACTAGGTGTTGTTTTACACAAATGCTGAGACCCAGAACCGCAGCCAAACAACAGTTCTCTGACGAGCCGCTTGTTAGTGAGAAGCATGACCCAGTCATGGTTGTGACTGATTACAGCAAATATGCAAATAATGCATTTCAAAATTCAAAGTAAATTTATGATCAAAGTAGATCACCATATACTACCCCGACATTCATTTGATGTCATATCACTGTTTGATTTTAAAGAAAACAGGCTTATGACATTCAGGCTATAGTCCAAGGTATGGACATGGTAAACTAAACTGAAAGATCATCAACAAAAGAAGATATTCCTTGTAAAGGGTAACCAAGATAATGGTCAACCACTGTCCAAAAAAAAAGGATCAGAAACATTAGTCACTATAATCATGACCTTTTTAATTCTGTCAGACTCTAAATCATTGGTACTTTGAGATCTCAGAAAGTCCCTCAAAATATCATTAGTTTTTTTCAGCTTAATTCTTTCTTCAGCAAATATTCATCAGAGTTTTTAAAGACTGGTGGTAATTACATAGGAGGAAAAAAACTTGGTACCCTCAAAATGCAGCAACTCCAGTGCATTAAGACTATTATTCGCCATTTCAGAAATCGAGAAAATTCATGCACTCAGTCTATGAAATCTGAATGTTTGTGATGAAACATATCAACTCGTGCCTGAGAAGTGACTTGGAAGAGCTCCAATTTTCCCACCAGCAAAACAGATACACAGCTGTTACTATTTCATTGGCTCTTTAGTCAATCCTGGAACATCTGGACGGCGAAGATCAACTACAGCTCAGCAATGAATACTATCATCCCCTCAAAGCTAATGAGTAAGCGTTAAGACCTTGACCTCAATACCCCCTTGATTTCCTCACTTGCAGACCCCAGTCGGTTTGGATTGGCAACAACGTCTCCTCCGCAATCTCCTTCAGCACAGGTGCACCACAAGGCTGTGTGCTTATCCCCCTGCTCTACTCACTTCACATTTATGACTGTGTGGCTAAGCACAGCTCCATTGTCATGTTTAAGTTTGCCGATGATGCCACTGTCGTATGATGAATTGGCAGACATGCTGGTGATTGAGGATATGGCTGAGTGGTGCCATGACAACAACCTTTCATTCAATGTCAGCAAGACCAAGGAGCTGATAATTGACTTCAGGAGGAGGAAACCAGAGGTTCATAACCCAGTCCTTATCAAGGGATCAGAGGTGGGCAGGGTCAACAACATTAAATTCCTTGATGTTATCATTTCAGAGGGTCTGTCCCGGGCCCAACACATAAGTGCAATTACTAAGAAAGCAGGGCAGCACCTCTACTTCCTTAGGAGTTTACAAAGATTCGCCTGACATCCAAAACTTCGACAAACTTCTATAGATGTGTGGTGGAGAGTATATTGATTGGCTGCATCAGAGTCTGATATTGAAACACCAATGCCCTTGAATGGAAATTAATACAAAAAACAGTGGATACAACCCTCCCCACCACTGAGCATATTGACAGGGACCGTTGTTGCAGGGAAGCAGCATCCATCATCAGGACCCACAGCACCCAGGCCATGCTCTCTTCTTGCTGCTGCCATCAGGAAGAAGGTACTCAGAACTCAAACGGCCGGGTTCAGGACCAGTTATTACCCCGCAACCATCAGGAGGCTCTTGAACCAAAGGTGATCATTTCAATCAACTTCATATGCCCTATTATTGAAACGTTCCCACATCCTATGGACTCAATTTCAAGGACTCTTCATCTTATGTTCTCGATATATATTGCTTACCTGTTATTATTATTATTTCTTTTTCTTAATTTCTTTTTGTCTTTGCGCAGTTTGTTGTCTTTTGCACGCTGGTTGTCCGCCCTGTTGGTGAGGACTTTCACTGATTCTACTATGGTTATTGGATTTATTGAGTATATTCACATGAAAATGAATCTCAAGGCTGTATGTTGTGACATATGTGTACTTAGATAATAAATTGGCTTTGAACTTTTTAAAACATCATTGTGCATTTATTTGCTTAATTTATATTATTGAACTATTCATTTCTAAGCAAATCTACGCCAACGGAAGTAAACGGTGGTCTTCTAAGATGCTCAAGAAAGGGGCACTCCAATTTCAATCCTGCATCAGTTAAATAGTCATCCAGCACTACTGCAAAGACAGTTAAACATGTGCAAACAGAGTTCCTATTATATCCAGAAGATAGTTATGTGATTATTTATCTAAGGTCACTGGAGGAATAGAAATACTAAAATGTCTTAAGCTTGGCTCTGAAACCCATCTGTGGTCTTGTTTTCATTGTAACTGCAGTGTTGCCGTGACCTTATTTTGAAAAGCACTCTTTCATTTTTTATTTGTTCATATTATGTAACTATTCTACGCATAACAGAAATAATTAAGCTAAAAATGCCACAGTAATCTGACTGTGGCACCTCAGTCTGGGAAATGTACTCGGAGAGAGGAGGTAGATTGGCATTTCAGGGAGCTGACAGGTTGACTAATTTGGCTGGGGTGTTTGATTATGTCAGCAGAAGGACTTGACCTCAACCACCCAACCGGTGTTCTGCAGTGTATCTTAAGTGGGGCGAGGGTGAGTGCTGGTTCCCTCTGAGGCATTATTGGGCAACCGGTAAAGCTCCCTGAGGCAAGTTCAGGAGGTTTGCAAGTGGTGGTCGGGAGAGTTCAGACAATCATAGTTTGCAGTAGGGTCATGGAAAGGGTTTAATTTATGGAAGGTACACACTGATATATCTGAATGTTCTTAAAGACTATTAGGGTTGCAGCCGCCCACTGCTAGCACCTCTCACCCCAATACATTTTCACTTGCTTCAAAGGGTCTCAGCTTCTATAACAACTGATTTTTTAAAGTTTAGATTTGATATTAGATGTACGAGGGCTGACTGATAAGTTTGTGGCCTAAGGTAGAAGGAGTCCATTTTAGAAAACCTAACACATTTATTTTTCCGACATTTACACACTTAGTCCAGCAGTCATGGAGCATACGGATCCCTTCTTTGTAGAAATTGGTGTCTTGGACTGCCAGAAGTGGTCCACAGCAGGGGTGATCGATAAGTTCGTGGCCTAAAGCAGAAGGAGATGAGGAGAAACTTCAAACTTTCTGCACTTCCACTCAAAGAGTTGAACTGCACGTGCATGTAACGAGATCTGTATAACTCATCTTCTTCTACCTTAGGCCACGAACTTATCAATCACCCCTGCTGTGGACCACCTGGAGGTCAAGACGCTCTCGTCACATGCACGTGCAGTTCAACTCTTTGAGTGATAATGCAGAAAGTTTGAAGTTAATAACTCATCTGCTTCTACCTTAGGTCACGAACTTATCAATCACCCCTCGTATATAGGCTATTAAGATAGTGTCAGGGCCTTTTAAA
Source organism: Mobula birostris (assembly GCF_030028105.1). Taxonomy (NCBI): domain Eukaryota; kingdom Metazoa; phylum Chordata; class Chondrichthyes; order Myliobatiformes; family Myliobatidae; genus Mobula; species Mobula birostris. The sequence goes on from NC_092388.1 coordinate 33,175,642, forward strand.
TGATATAGAACTCTGTTTTACACTGTACTAACCCTGTCATCTGTCAGGGGTGTTACAGTTACCCGGATGAACCTGATGAAGGATGGATGCTTTCTTTCCCACATTGAGGTCCCTGTTGTTTCACAAGGAGAAGTTTAAATCAGCCCCAGAGTTGTGACATTTTAACATTTTGCTGGTTACATTTTTCCTATTTTGCTCTCCACTTTCTCATCTCTTTCTCCCAAAGCTTGCACATTCTGCAGTATTGTAACCTTCTGGTTACTGGCCAGTACTCTATTGGATCATGTGAATAAAATTCACTCTTTCTCAAGTTTAGACATTAGAAATTAAAACATAGAGCACAGAACATTACAGCACAGTACAGGCACTTCAGCCCATGATGTTGGGATGACGTTTCAACCCACTCCAAGATCAATCTAACCCTTCCCTCCCACAAACCCTCCATGGCTTTTATCCATGTGTCTATCTAAGAGTCTCATAAATGTCCCTAATATATTAGCCTCTACCACCACACCCAGTAGTGCGTTCCATGTACTTACCACTCTCCTGTGTAAAAAAGCCTACCTCTGATATTCCCCCAATATGATCCTCCAATCACCTTAAAATTATGCCCTCTTGTATTAGCCATTGCCACCCTATCTATTCCTCCTATCTTCTTACACACCTCTATCAAGTCATCTCTGATCCTCCTTCACCGCCAAGAAAAACGCTCTGGATCAGTCAACCTATTCTCATAAGACATGCTCTCTATTCCAGACAGCACCCTTGTAAACTACACACACACAAAATGCTGGAAGAACTCAGCAGGCCAGTCGGCATCTGCAGCATTTCCAGCAACTGCAGATTTTCTCATTTGAGCATCCTTGTAAATCTTTTCTGCACCCTTCCTAAAGCTTCCACGTCCTTCCTATAATGAGGCAACCTCTCAATATCCCATTGTAACCTACGATAGCCTTTTCCGCCATCCACAATACCACCAACCTTCATGTCTTCCACTTCCTCATCTAAGTAATTTATAAAAATCTCACAAAGAGCAGGGGCCTCAGAAAAGATCCCTGTGGAACACCACTAGTCATGGGCTTCTAAGCAGAATATGCTCTATCGATTACCACCCTCTTCCTTCAGTGGGTTAGCCAATTCCGAATCTACGCAAGTAACTTTCACTTGATCCCATGCCTCCTGACTTTCTGAATGAGCCTACCATGGGGAACTTAGTTGAATGTTTTACTAAGCTCCACATACACCATGTTCAGTGCTCTACCCTCATCTGTTTGTTTTGTCACTTCCTCAAAGTCAATCAGTCTCGTGAGGCATGACCTACCCTTCACAAAGCCATACAAACTAACCCTAATATGACTATTCTTCTGAAAGTAGTTGTAAATCTTATCTCTAAGAATCTTCACCAATAATTTGCCCACCACTGATGTAACTCACTGGTCTACAATTCCCACGATTATCCCCATTACTTTTCTCGAACAAGGGAATAACATTTTCCATCCTCCAACTTCTGATACCATTCTGGTGCCCAGTGAGGATGCAACGATCATCGCAATCTTTTTCTTTGCTTCCTGTGGTAACCTAGAATATAGCCCATCTGACCTCATAAACTTATAATTGTTTCCAGAAGTTCTAGCACATAGTGTTCCTTATCTTTGAGGTGTTCCAGTATCTACACTGACCTCACATTCATCAAGGCCCTTCATTCTGGTGAAGACTGAAGCAATGTATTTATTAAGGGCCTTTCCTATCCTCTCCCACTCCAGGCACATACAGTATTTCCATTTTTAATCCTGATTGGTCCTACCCTAACTCTAGTCATCCCTTTGCTCTTTATCATCATACATCAGGATCCTTTTTACTAATTGCAACTTGGCATTCAATACTATCACCCCTTCAAAGCTAATCAATAAGCTTGAAGACATTGGCCTCAATACCTCCTTGCGCAATTGAATCCTTGATTTCCTTAGTTGCAGGCCGCAGTCAGTTCAGATTAGCGACAACAGCTCCTCCACAGTCACCATTGGCACAGGTGCACCTCAAGGCTGTGTACTTAGCCCACTGCTCTACTCACTTTATACGAATGACTGTGAGGCTAAGCACAGCTGCAATGCCATCTTCAGGTTTGCAGACAGCACCACTGTCATAGGCCTAATCAAACGTGATAGCGAACCAGAATACAGGGAGGAGAGTGGCTGAGTGGTGCCACAACAACAACCTTTCACTCAGTCTCATCAGGACCAAGGAGCTGATAATTGACTTCAGGAGGAAACCAGAGGTCCATGAGCCAGTCCTAATTGGTGGATCAGAGGTGGTCAGAGTCAACAAATTTAAATTCCTCAATATTACCATTTCAGAGGATCTGTCCTGGGCCCAGCACGTCAGCGCAGTTACAAAGAAAGCACACCAACGCCTCTACTTCCTTAGAAGTTTGCAAAGTTTTGATAAGACACCTAAAACTTTGACAAGCTGTTATAAATGTGTGGTGGAGAGTATATTGACCGGTTGCATCAAGGCCAGCAACAAAAACACCAGTGCCCTTGAACGGAAAAACCTGCAAAAAGTAATTTATACAGCCCAGTCCATCTCGGTAAAGCCCTACCCACCATTGAGCACATCTACTCAGAGTGCTGTCACAGAAAGCACCATCCATCATCAAGGACCCCTACCACCCCGGCCATGCTCTCTTCTTGCGGCTGCTATCACGAAGAAAGTACTGGAGTCTCAGGACCCACATCACCAGGTTCAGGAACAATTATCATCCTTCAACCATTAGACTCTTGAACCAGTGGGGATAACTTCATTCAACTTCACTTGTCCTATCACTGAACTGTTCCCCACAAATTATGGATTCACTTTCAAGGATTTTTCATCTAATGTTGTTAATATTTATTGTTATTTATTTATTAAGTACCCGGAGGAACCCCACACAATCACAAGGAAAATGTACAAATTTCCGCCACTGCCTATAAGGAGCTTGTACCTTCTCCCTGTGACCTCCGGGTGCTCTGGTTTCCTCCCACAATCCAAAGATGTATCATTTGGTAGGTTAATTGGTCGTTGTAAATTGTCCCGTGATTTGGCCAGGATTAAATTGGGGGGTTGCTGGGCAGTGTGCTCAAAGGACCAGAATGGCCTACTCCACATGGTATCACATTAAAAAATATATAAATTATTATTTCCTTTTTCTTTTGTATTTGCTCTGTTTGTTGTCTTTTCTACTTTGGTTGTTTGTCCATCCTGTTGGGTACGGTCTTTCACTGGTTCTATTATGTTTCTTGAATTTTCTGAATATGCCCACAAGCAAACGAACCTCGGGTTGTGTCTTGTGACATATATGTATTTTGGTAATAAACTTACTTTGAACTCTACGTATGTGTAGAATGCCCTGGGGTTGAGCATAATTGTAAATAATAGTATTCTTTTGCACTTCCGGTCAGATGCTAATTGCATTTTATTGGCTTTGTATCTGTACTCAGCACAATGACAATAAAGTTGAATCTAATCTAATTCTACTAGCCAAGGCCTTTTCATGTCTCCTTCTAGCTCTCATAAATCCCTTCTTAAGCTCCTTCCTGACTACCTTATAACTCTCAAGAGTCCTGTTTGATTCTTGATTCCAGGGACTCAGGATAGGTTTGTTCCACTGAGGCAGTGAAAGGATGACAGGGTGAACGAGCCATGGTTGACAAGAGAAGTGGAACATTGAGTCCGGAGGAAGAAGGAATCATAGGGAGCGAGGATCAGACAGGGCACTTCAAACTTTCTATTTTCAATGTTTCTTTATTACTATGTAGGTCAACAGAAAACGATGGAAAGTTCTAAAATATGTTGCATGCTAGACTTTTAGAAAATAAATTTAAGAAACAGTGCCCCATTTCCCTATCGCTGCTTTCTTTGGCTACACTTCTTCCTCCAGCCTCCGTGAAACTCGCTCTTCAAATGCTCCTTACCCACAGGAGAGTAACTGTCTGAGGTGGCAATTGATCACCAACTTTCTCAAGGGCAATTAGGGATGGTCAATAAATGCTGCCTTTGCCAGCAATCCCACATCCTGTAAAAAGCACCAGCAGGCAATATTTGTGATGTGCTTCACAGATCCCATGTACAGTATAAATTTATACCTTGCAACAGAAATTCTTGTGACCTATCAGAGCACGTTTTCATCAAGTGTCAAGAAATCTACAGAAAGTCATTGATGGAAAGTAGATGGAAAAAAATCTGATCTGCATCAAACTTTACCGGTGATGTCACTGGAAAAACTTAATTTTTTCCCTTAAACTGTGTAAGTGACTCAATAATCAACAGAGTCACACTGAGGAATCCAAAACTCACCTCCGTTGAGGTTAGCTTTGTAACTTATTGTCCACAGAACTTGCGGGAGCTGCACATCTGGGAAAGAGGGAAGAGAGGGGTTGAAAATTTGGCAAAGGAGCATCTCCCGGAAAATCACTGTGAACTGCTGTAATAAAGCCAATAACCCAAATAGATCTGCCCACTGGGGTTGGAGGAGGAACTGCAGCCAAAGAAAGCAGCAACGGGGAAAATGGGGAACTATTTTTCAAATTTATTTATAAGAAGTCTAGCCTGTGAGTTTTGTAGAATTTTCCATCAATGGTTTTCTTTCGACTTCTTAACGTTCGATGAAAACGTGTTATTGCAGATCACCAGAATTTCTTTTGCAAGATATAAACTTATCCATGACAGTTGTAAGGCACATCACAAGTATTACAAACATGTGAAAGAAAGGAACTGTAATATCTTTTAAACATAATTACTTAAGACTTGGTGGGTCACTATAACCAGTTTACAAGAGCAGTAAAATGAAATTTGGCAGCTCGGGTCAAGAAGGGTTCACTTAATTTTACATCAGAAAACACACAGGCAAAATCTGATCCTGCTAATGGCTTTTTATTACTTTCAATATGTACTACTGCTGCCAAACAGGTGAAATTGATTTATGCCAGGGCTGTGAACCTAAAGGCCAGTGTCTGAATGGCAGGCTTGTATAACAAGCACAAACTTCTTTTGGTTCCCATCCTGGGCCTGAAATTCTGGAGAATTCAATTTATGAAAAAAAAATCCCTTTGAAACTTCAAGCTGATCCTGAAGACAAACTATACTAGCAGAATCAAAACCAGATGTACTTAGCAGCTCTAAAGATAACAAATAGCACTTTGCTTCCTCTTGGAAGACCACCATAGAAGAATTTGAAATGACTTTTCTTCATGAAATTCTAGCACCAATACATGCATACATATTGGTGCTTTCCAAATATATAATGAGATCTTTTTGTTTTGCACATGATGTGCCCTGATGCAGTAACCAGTTACTTGAGAAGGTTAAAGTGAAATTGGAGCCACATTTCGTTAAAAGTGAACTCTTTAAAGTGTGCCCACGGTACAGGATGGTTTGTTTTGGCAAGCAAAGCAGGTGTCTGCCCTGCTCTGAGAACTGGATTGTCAGCAATGACCCCCAGGACTTGGGTGGGCCATTTCACACTCTCTTTTCCCCCCTTCAATCACACCCTGTAAACCACACTGCCCCCACCAATCACGAATGCAGCCGTACCACCCACACTCAAGGAGTCTGGGTAAGTTCAGAAGCACACAATGTGACTCTATCCATTGAAGGCCTTTTGGTCTTAAAATCAATAGAAAATCCAACTTTGAAAATCACACCATGCAAAGTCCATTTCCTGATTGCAGCTGAATCAAAATATTACGGTAAATTAACTTCCAGATCTTAAAGTATTTAAAACCCCCATCTCCGCAAAATCCATGAACATTTATAAATGTTTTCAATAATTATTCAGCATTCATCAGAAATCTACCAAAGTATCATATTTAAAGTTGAAGGAGCATTTTTTATTGACAGAAAAGCGATAGTGGTGTGTATTCATGGTTGACTTCAAAGCTAAGTTCAATTATGACTTTAGTAAAGGAAATATAAAACTAACTCACAGCCACTGATGTCCAATTGTTTTATAAAAATCTCAATAGATCACGTATGCCTCTTTGCCTCAGTGGTTGCTAATTGCACACAATCAATTGCTGATTGCTATTGAGCAAAATGCATTGTAGAACTTGTCAGATGTGTACTGCGCTGAGTCACAAGTTGATTAAAATATATGGCTTTGGGTTGATGAAAGAAAATTAATATTTTAATATCTCAAACCCAAGTTAAATATACCTCCTGTTCACTTCTGGGGTTTAACAATAGAAGCTCAGGCTGTACATAGCCAACAGCTCTCAGTAGGAGGATGGGAAATTTAAATTGTTTTAATGAGAGAGGAGAATTTCTCATATCCAGATTTGATCTAGCCTGCCGGTGGTGTAGTGGCATCTACACCGGACTTTGAGGCGAATGGTCCTGGGTTTGAATCTGGCTGGTTCCTTGCACGCTTTCCATCCGTGCTGAGTTGAGCATCGAGCTAGCAACTCGGCCTCATAAAAAACAGGAAGTGGCAAAGGTTGCCTTGATGCACCACACGCCATGGAGAGAAACAACAAATAACATAGGCTTAACCTAAATTTTCCTGCAGCCACGCATTCCCCAACACCAACAGTCAACTTGAAATGCTAAATTCTGTAACCCCAACCAACTTGAAATGCTAAATTCTGTAAGTAAGCTATCTCCTTCAAAGAGTTCACAAGGTATGCCTGGAGGTGAAGATCTCAGATGGGTGCCTGGTGTTCCCGCCTGTTTCTTGCAGGATACCATTTGTATTAGGAAAATGGGTGATTTATAGTCCCAGTGGGAGCTGTGTGCAATTGAGCAGAATCAAATCAAATCAAATCAAATCAAGTTTAATTGTTATTCAACCATATATGGATACAACAAAATGAGACAATGTACCTCTGGGGTCAAGGTGCAAAAACATATATGCACAATTCAAAATAATAAGAAAGGAAATAAAGAACATCGTCATGTAAGGAAAAAACTTTTTAGTTCAAGTTCCTGAGTGACAAGTCCCACAAATGGATGGTTCCTGGCAGGCCAGCCTGTACTTCCACTGATCCGCCACTAGAAGGCAGCACCAACAGAAGAGGCCACCTCAGGGTGAAGTGTAGGTTTGTATATATGTGTGTGTGTGTGTGTGTGTGTGTGTGTGTGTGTGGGTGAAGGGATTGAGAATGTATGTCTAGTGCACATTCCAGAGCAGAGGGTGGCGGTAATGCACCATTAAGCTGGATGCCAACCGCCGTAAAACAAGATACAGACAGACAGAGGCCACCTCCAGCTGAGACCGGATGCCATTCTACCACGCAAGACTGAGGACTGAGGCCTAGTCTTAGCTATAACTAAGGTGACACTGCTGCCTCACCGCCTGTCTCACCACCAAACAAGGGAAGCAGGCCTGCAGCAATCAATATCCAACAAGGTCTTGCGATCACAAAAGAAATATCCAAGACAGACACTCACATATTCACTGCATGCTGCCTTCGTGCCAACTCGAAGGCACCAACCCCGGTGTCTCCGAGTAGCACGCAGCAACACAGTCTCCACTCAGGTCAGCTCTTTCGAACCCAATCGAGCTTCATTTGTGGCCCAATGGCCTGGCTCGAATACCCAGGCCCAATTCGACATCCCCAGCCCGATGGTCTGACGGGGATAAATGACTACAATTTCTCCCCCTTCCTGTGCATTGGAAGCCTTGGAGCTCCAGCTTGGACCTCCAAGTTCTGCGGCTGCATCCAAATGAGGCACACCCCTCCTGATGACTTCAGCCTTACAGCATTAATTTAAAAAATCAATTATAAGTGGTTGCAGTAAATTACAATTTTGAAAGGCAAGCTACACTCAGTGCCCACTCTGGTACCTACTGTACTTAATAAAGTGGTCACTGAGGGTATGTTCAATGTTTTCTTCTGCTGTAGTCCATTCACTTCAAGGTTTGATGTGTTGTTGCATTCAGAGATGAACACTACACTACATTCCATGGTCAAAGTCAGTTAATTCACATTACTTCCCCATTCTAATATTTAGCCCGAACAACAACTGAAACTCCTGACAATGTCCGCATGATTTTATGCATTGAGTTGCTGCCACGTGGTTGGCTGATGATATATTTGCATTAATAAGCAGATGAACATAATAAAGTGACCATCTAGTGCAATTCAGGCAGACAATAAACAGCATTGTCAGTGACACAATGCAATGAGCAATCGTGACAATTTGTTTTTAGATTTAGATTAGATTATGAGGACACTCAGTCCTTGTTTACTGTCATTTAGAAATGCATGCATTAAGAAATGATACAATGTTCCTCCAGAGTGATATCACAAAAAAAAAACAGGACAAACCAAAGACTAACACTGACAGTACAGCAGTACAAAGCAATACCATAATTTGATAAAGAGCAGACCATAGGCACCATAAAACGAAGTCTCAAAGTTCTGATCGACTCCCGATAGTCTCGATAGCAGGCGGCAAAAGGGAGAAACCCTCCCTGCCATAAACCTCCAGGCGCCGACAACTGCCGATGCATTGGAAGCACCCGACCACAGCCGACTCGGAGTCCCTCCGGAAACCTCGAGCCTCTGACCAGCCCCTCCGACACAGCCTCCCAAGCACCATTCTCTGCCAAGCGCTTCGACCCCACCCCGGCCGCTGAGCAACAAGCAAAGCCAAGGACTTGGGGCCTTCTCCTCCGGAGATTCCGGATCACACAGTAACAGCGGCAGCGAAGAAGGCATTTCAGAAGTTTCTCCAGATGTTCCTCCGTGCTCTCACATCTGTCTCCATCAAATCAAGATTGTGCATGGCACCCTACTTGACAGATAACAGATATCAATTCACCAGAGTGGCCGCTGTGCACTGCGTCGCGCCACCATCTTCTCCTCCTGCGTGCTCCTCCTTTTGCTCCATGTATTTCAATTAATATGTTCCTTAAGACCATAAGGTATAGGAGCAGAATTAGGCCATTTCATCCGCCGAATTTGCTCCACCAATTCATCATCTTGGTCCAATTTTCCTCTCAGCCCCAATCTCCTGCCCTCTCTCCCTATCCCTTCATGCCCTGTCCAATCAAGAATTCATCAATCTCTGGAGTAAATATACATAAAGACTTGGCGTCCACAGCTGCCTGTGACAAAGAATCCCACTGATTCACCACTCTCTGGCTGAAGAAATTCCTCCTCATCTCTGTTCTAAAAAGGACACACCTCTCTTCTAAGGATGTGTTGTTTGGCCTTAGGCTCGCCCACTAAATATCTTCTCAACAGCCACTGTATCAAGATCTTTCACCATTCAATAGGTTTCAATGAGGTCACCCCTCATTCTCCTGAATTTAGTGAATACAGGCCCAGAGCCATCAAACGCTCTTCATATGATCAGGCATTCAATCCTGGAACTATTTTTGTGAACCTCCTTTGAACCCGTTACATTTTCAGCACATCCTGTCTAAGACAGGGGGCCCAAAACTGGTCAAAATACTCCAGTTGAGAGCTCACCAGTGCTCCATAAAGTCTCAACATTACATCCTTGCTTTTATATTCTAGTCCTCTTAAAATGAATGCTAACTTTACATTTGTCTTCCTCACCACAGATTCAAGCTGCAAATTACCTTTAGGCAATCCTGCTCAAGGACTCCCAAGTCCCTTTGCACCTCAGTTTTTTGTATTGCATCCATTTAGAAAATAGTTAACCTTTTTGTGGGTTATTCAGGCTACAGGTCCACTTTTTAAAAATTCACTTTGATCACTAAGAGATTGAGAAAACTTGAGCCTTGTCATGACTTGAAGCCACAGTGAATCAGGTCGTGCTTATCATCACCTTTTATTCCTACACAATACCTAAAGTCAGACTTCCCTTTAGCAACCCTGTAGGATCCATTGTGCCTGATATCTGTACAGTGTGGTTGTATCATTAGTTGACGCAGGACTCAAATAGTGACAAGGTTCAAATAGATGAACCTGAAATCCTGCCCCGAGCACTACCCCAGCAGCATGTGACACACTGTCAAATGCATTCTTCAGTGTTTTACTGTTTCCAGGTTTCAGAAACATTTAGAACAGTTTAAATGTATTTAAATAGCTAAAAAGAACTTAGCTGAAAAATAATACATCTTTTTGTTAAGATGCAGTAAATAAAAGGTAAATGGTAACTAAAGAAAAATAAGCGAACACAATCTGCACTTGCTCGTTTAATAATGAGTAGTGGCCACATTCAAATGAAGGTTGGTTCTACTTGAATAGCAGGTATGACTAGCTTGAAGGTACCAGGGCACAGACCTGTCAGCTTAGGATGTTCCAGAACCACCAGTGGGTTCACTAATGAGTCCACTGGCACAGTGGGTGTGCTTTCTCAACCTCCAGCTTATACCTGACTTCCAAGTTCCAATGCATTGACATGATGTTAGAACCACACTGAACTTGAGGGGGAAGATCAGAGTCTGGTCAGCCAAAAGTACCTATTTGCTTCTCCACATTGTAAATTTTGTTCTGATCCTTAATTCGTTCTGTGTTGAAAAAAAAGGTGAATTGTATCATTGCCTAAATAATTTTTTTCCTCAGCACGTCAAAAACTGAAGAACTCCAACTCTGCCTGTGTTTTCTTTAACAATCAACAATCTTTTCAAGCCCGGGCTTAGCTTCATCAAACACTCTTGGTTTATTCTGCTTTCTCCTCCTTGCCCATAAATGTTGGTAATTTCCTGTGCTTCCATCTTGGTTTCACTGTATATGTGGACCAATGCTGCTGGGACACAAGCCAGGGCCTGATCAAACCTGGCTGGGTCAATAGCTTCAATAGTTCAATGGTTCTGATGTTAAAAAAACTCGAAACATCTTATAACCCCAGGTTACAACACTAATGATGTGTGACAGCGCATCCTAGGTTGTATTTCAGCCTCATTATAGAAAAAGAACGAATAACTTTAGAAAAACATTGAAAATGATTAATTTCTGTTCACATGCACATTATACTAAATCTGCTGTTTCTGATATCAATATGGTCTGCTAAAATATTGTTTTTGTTTCACTGTGATAAATAAACTGACAAATGCTGTCTGTCGAGGAGAATTAAGAATGTCGATTTTCCCTCTTTTTGTTACATTATTCCATTTGCTCTGTATCTCTAAAGAACTGAAAGGGCATCCTTTATTTTTCAGTATTAGCATACCTTCTTGATACCTGTAGTGCCTTTTAACGTTGTGACAAAAGTTATGTGTTAAATAGGATACAAGTATGAAGAAGAGAATAATATTTTAAATAAATAAAGTCCTCTGATATTACTAGACAACTTGCTTATCAATTTGTTTTAAAAATCATTTTAATTAGGTAATGTTTAATTATGACTCGTGATCTTGCTCTGATTTCAAGTTACTATTTAATGTGTTCATTTAGGGTGTGTGGATGTCAAAATTGAACCAAATATTTTGCTAGGCCTTTTCCACGGGCAGCTCAGAGTCAAAACACTTTGGTTGCTGTAGAGTCACACATGAGGCAAACTGTGCAACAATGCCAGATTTCTTCGTAATGAGCCAGACGTGTTTTTCCAATAAACTAATGCTTTTGTAATCATCATTATTGACTTACGTTTTGCAAATTGGTTAAATTTAAATTCCCGTCTGCCTTGAAAAGATACACATTCTTGACTCCAGATCTTGAGTTTACTAGAACAGCAAGATACCATATCCTCATACTGTGGATGATAGCTCTGATCCAGCTCGTCTTCTGACACCACGGTGAGTTTTGATTGAGGAGTTGATGGGGTACTTATGTCCTCAAATCAGAAAATGACATTGTTATGCCTTGTAACTCCAGAAGCTGATTGAAAGAAAAACACGTGAGCCCGTGAGAACGTATGTGCTTAGTGAGGTGCACACGTATGATGTGGCAGCAAAATGATATAGGCCATTCATGAACTTCTTACATATAACCCAGGATGAATTATCTAAACAAAGAATGCTTAATCAAACAATATATTTACAATATTACTCAAATATTACTGAAATGTTAAATATACTACACTCCTCCCTGTTTAGTTATAAACTCCAACTTAACATGGAATGCATCTCCATTCAAATATACAGTATAACGTATTGCCCTCTAGACACCTTATATACACAGTCTACTACATAATACATCTACTATATAGACATTCACTGAATACAACATTTTAGACTATCCCATTTTGGCCTCATTGCCGTGGAGGATTTCTTACTCTTGTGGGATAATGTCTTTCCTGACAAGTGGGGTTGCTCTGCTTGGCAGATGAGACTTACTGCTGTGAAATAATCTCAGGTTCTGGGACCTCCTCCATGGTGGTGATAGGAATTGACACTGGGACTGCAAGAAGTGGCTCTGAAAGCTCTGGCCATCTTTCTTCTCTCACAATTGACTCTACTCTCTTTGCTATTGAAGGTGTCGTTTCTAGTTGACATCAAACGCAATTTCCATTGTGTATAAGTGTGGTCCATTTCCGTCCTTAATCTTTCGAAGTACCCACTTTTGGTCATCTCTGTAGTCCCTTGCCAGGACTACTTGTCTAGGACTGAAACATCAAACCTCCTTGCTGAGGAGCCCTCTGTTTGTCTCAGCTGTTTGTCCTGCATACACCCATTGATATTGTGCTTGAGGAGATCCAAATGTGAGTGCAAAAAATGACCCAGGAACACTGTAGCTGATGTGTTTTTGGTTGTTAAATGTACTGCATGGTGATATGCAAGGAGGAAATTGGCAAGCTTCTGATTCAATGGCAGTGCAGTGTGTTCTACTGACATTGTTCACAGTGCATTCTTTAGACTCTGGACAAACCACTCACCAAGCCATTTGTAACTGGGTGGTACAGTACAAATGTAATATGTCTTATTCCATTCATCTTTAGGAAAGAGTGAAACTGTCCCACAAAAATCTGTGGTTCATTGTCACTGACTAAGTGGTCAGGAACACCAGTCCTTGAGAAGAGACTTCTCAACACATCAACAGTGTGTAAAGCTCAGTGGATACTATTGGAAACACTTTTGGCCACTTTGTAGCTGCAACCACTACGACCAAGATACTTGTGCCCACGAATGATCTGACAAAATCCACACAAATTCTCTGCCAGGGCAATGCAGACCATACCCAGGGATGGAGAGGTGCTGCTCTTGGCATCTTCTGGAGGTGTTGACATCCCAAACAGTTCATGGCATGCTGCTTGATCTGCTGATCACCAGACAAGGCTTTGAGCCAACGCATTCATATTGATCACACCATGTAGACCTGAGAAAGTGTGGGGTCTTTTCTGGTTTTCCTTTGGCTCATCTCTACCATAAAAGGGCGACTTTGGACTTGCATGAAGGAGAATATGCCAAGACGAGTGTCCTCTTTTGTAAATTTTCCAGCTATTTTCTTTTCTAAGGGTAAACAGGACAATGCATCAGCATTCAACAGGAATTCTGCAGATGCTGGAAATTCAAGCAACACACATAAAAGTTGCTGGTGAACGCAGCAGGCCAGGCAGCATCTCTAGGAAGAGGTACAGTCGACGTTTCAGGCCAAGACCCTTCGTCAGGACTAACTGAATGAAGAGTGAGTAAGGGATTTGAAAGTTGGAGGGAGAGGGGGAGATCCAAAATGATAGGAGAAGACAGGAGGGGGAGGGATGGAGCCAAGAGCTGGACAGGTGATAGGCAAAAGGGATACGAGAGGATCTTGGGACAGGAGGTCCAGGAAGAAAGACAAGGAGGCGGGGGGGGGGGACCCAGAGGATGGGCAAGGGGTATATTCAGAGGGACAGAGGGAGAAAAAGGAGAGTGAGAGAAAGAATGTGTGTATATGAATAACGGATGGGGTACAAGGGGGAGGTGGGGCATTAGCGGAAGTTAGAGAAGTCGATGTTCCTACCATCAGGTTGGAAGCTACCCAGACGGAATATAAGGTGTTGTTCCTCCAACCTGAGTGTGGCTTCATCTGACAGTAGAGGAGGCCGTGGATAGACATGTCAGAATGGGAATGGGATGTGGAATTAAAATGTGTGGCCACTGGGAGATCCTGCTTTCTCTGGCGGACAGAGCGTAGGTGTTCAGCAAAGCAGTCTCCCAGTCTGCGTTGGGTCTCGCCAATATATAAAAGGCCACATCGGGAGCACCGGACGCAGTATATCACCCCAGCCGACTCACAGGTGAAGTGTTGCCCCACCTGGAAGGACTGTTTGGGGCCCTGAATGGTGGTAAGGGAGGAAGTGTAAGGGCATGTGTAGCACTTGTTCCGCTTACACGGATAAGTGCCAGGAGGGAGATCAGTGTGGAGGGATGGGGGGGTATGAATGGACAAGGGAGTTGCGTAGGGAGAGATCCCTGCGGAATGCAGGGGGGGGGAGGGAAAGATGTGCTTAGTGGTGGGATCCCATTGGAGGTGGCGGAAGTTACGGAGAATAATGTGTTGGACCCGGAGGCTGGTGGGGTGGTAGGTGAGGACCAGGGGAACCCTATTCCTAGTGGGGTGGCGGGAGGATGGAGTGAGAGCAGATGTACGTGAAATGGGGGAGATGCGTTTAAGAGCAGAGTTGATAGTGGAGGAAGGGAAGCCCCTTTCTTTAAAAAAGGAAGACATCTCCCTCGTCCTAGAATGAAAAGCCTCATCTTGAGAGCAGATGCGTTGGAGACGGAGGAATTGCGAGAAGAGGATGGCGTTTTTGCAAGAGACAGGGTGAGAAGAGGAATAGTCCAGATAGCTGTGAGAGTCAGTAGGCTTATAGTAGACATCAGTGGATAAGCTGTCTCCAGAGACAGAGACAGAAAGATCTAGAAAGGGGAGGGAGGTGTCGGAAATGGACCAAGTAAACTTGAGGGCAGGGTGAAAGTTGGAGGCAAAGTTAATAAAGTCAATGAGCTCTGCATGCGTGCAGGAAGCAGCGCCAATGCAGTCGTCGATGTAGCGAAGGAAAAGTGGGGGACAGACACCAGAATAGGCACGGAACATAGATTGTTCCACAAAGCCAACAAAAAGGCAGGCATAGCTAGGACCCATACGGGTGCCCATAGCTACACCTTTAGTTTGGAGGAAATGGGAGGAGCCAAAGGAGAAATTATTAAGAGTAAGGACTAATTCTGCTAGACGGAGCAGAGTGGTGGTAGAGGGGAACTGGTTAGGTCTGGAATCCAAAAAGAAGCGGAGAGCTTTGAGACCTTCCTGATGGGGGATGGAAGTATATAGGGACTGGACATCCATGGTGAAAATAAAGCGGTGGGGGCCAGGGAACTTAAAATCATCGAAAAGTTTAAGAGCATGAGAAGTGTCACAAACATAGGTAGGAAGGGATTGAACAAGGGGGGATAAAACCGTGTCGAGGTATGCAGAAACGAGTTCGGTGGGGCAGGAGCAAGCTGAGACAATAGGTCGGCCAGGACAGGCAGGTTTGTGGATCTTGAGTAGGAGGTAGAAACGGGAAGTGCGGGGTGTGGGAAATGCATCAGCATTTCCATGGTTAGTCATCCTTTTGAATTCCATCTTTTAATTTTGTCCTCCAAGAAACAGAGCCCAGCTCTGGACAATGTGGATCATAATGTGTGAGTACAGTGTCTGACATCACCCATTTCCTTTGCCTTTTAGAAAGCCACCTCACCCTGCTTTGTCTGTTGCCATTTCTGCCTGATGTGAAATATTGAGTTCAAGGGGTGGAGCACAGTAGCCAGGTTTGGCAGGAACCTGTTATAGTAAAAGACAAATCCTACAAAGGACCACAACTGTACCATGTCTTTTGGCCTCAGGACATCCAGAATTGCTTGATTTTTCTTAGCACACTTGTCTACTGCTTGTGTGTCAATGATGTGACCACAATAAATGATGTTTGGTTTAAAGAATTTACATTTGTTGCATCATTCTCTGAGGCCATAATCTCCTAATCTTGTTAACACTGTCTTGAGATTTTGCAGATGTTCCTTGTCAACCGCATCGGTAACAATGATGTAATTCAAGTAACACTGAGTGCCTGGGCAGCCCTGTAGCACTCCAAAAATAAGCCTATTATAGAGATAAGGCCCTTTGTGAGTGTTTATGGTGAGAAATACTTTGGACTCTTCTTCTATTCCTACGCCTCAGCTAAATCCACTTTGCTGAAGTATTTCCTTCCAAAAAGATTTGCAAAGATATCCTGTATTCTGGGCAGAGAGTATTAATCTGCTTTTAGTATTGGGTTGATGGTGACCTAAAAATCACCACAGGTCCTGACAGATCCATCTTTCTTGGCTATTTGGGACCTCTGGTGTTGCCCATTAGCTCCAGACAACATTGAAAATATTTCCTTCAGCCTCCATGCAATCAAACTCACTGGCTACTTTATCATGGATGGTATAAGGAATTTGGGTGTGCCATTTTTATTTAACAATAGTTTACCCTTGATATGTTTGAGATTTCCAATGCCATCCTTAAACACTGATGTGGCATCATCCAGTACCTTTCTTAATTCACTTTAAATTGACTCTGTTACAAAGGACGTGGCATGCTAATTATGGATGGATCTCCAATCAATTTGTGGTTGTCTTAGCCAATCACGGCCTCACAATGCTGGCCCTCCTGTTTTTACGACATACACACGGAACGTGGCTTGTTGGTTGTTGTTTTTCACTGTTACAAATGTTATTCCTTATCTTTTCTCTGGTGGAAGTACTTAGTTGGAAATCTGCAGGCTTCAGTTCAGTATCTTTGAAATGTTGTTCAACTCGCTTTGTGACATGCCTGAAACAGCCGCACCAGTGTCCAATTCTATTTTATTTAATATGCTGTTCACTTCTGATGTAAGCCATATTGTTTATCTCCTGTTAGTTTTCATATCATAAGTCTCAAGGCTATCCAGTCCTGTGTTACTCTCATCATTATCAGATTTTTCATCAACAAACTGCAGATTAGTGCTTTTTTTGAAACTACAATGAAACTTTTTAGCTTTTTCTCTCCCCTGTGCAGTCCATTTCTTTTTGTCTGCTTGACATACTCTCTGATGTGTCCTACTGTGTTAGATTTTCTGCAAGTTTTGACTTTAAACCTGCATTGGCCTGGTGTATGTGAGCCTGTGACGCAACAGTTAAACCATTTGTTCAGCCAGGCAGCATTCTGCTTAGACATTGCAATTCTGCTCATGTTCACTTTCATTCTTGAATACAACTAAATTGCATCTCTGGCTGCTGTTTCCATTGATACAGCAATTTTCACTGCTCTTTTCAATGTAAGTTGTGCTTCAGTTATGAGTCATTTTTGAATGCTTTCTTGTAAGATTCCACAAACTAAACAATCTCTCAGTGCATTATTAAGCCCATCACTGAACTTACAAAGCTCAGACAATTTCCTATTTCAGACATGTAAGCTGTAATAGACTCCCCTTCCTCTTGATTCTGTATATAAAACCTAAAGCATTCTCCAACTAACAATGGTTTTGGATCTAAATATTCTGCATTAAATTCATGATATCAGCAAACCTCATTTTGGCTGGTTTGGTTGGAACATTCAAACTTTTAAGCAAACTGTATTGTTTTCCATCTATTACACTCAGTAACACGAGCACTTGCTTTTCATTGGCTATTTCACCTCCTTCAAAATACTGCTCTATTCATTCAGTAACATAATCTGTTGTACATTCAAATGTGCCTGTCTTTCCAATAGAGCCAGCCATTTCTGCTGTTTTTTAAGCTTATTTTTATTATCACCTGGTACTCATTATTTATGAACCTGTAGCGATGTGCTACACATAGAGCTAGAAATAATGACACGCAGTCTGTAAGTCACACTCGAGACTCGTTTATTCAAACTTCGCAGCACTGGCTTTTAAGCAGCCCTTCCAGCCCTCTCCAGGTGGAAATGACGTCAGACGTGCATTACAAAAGTCTCTCCCCGCACACGGGCTATTTTGTGAGCCGGTTCGCTTGTGTAGAAAGTGGGTTGCCACATTAACCCCCCCCCAGAACCAGCGATACACCCCCAATATCCACAGTCCGGGTCAGTCCCTGTTTGGGTGGTCTGCCTCTGTGCTGCGATGCCTGAACCTCGACCGGCTGCGCCAAGTCCATATGGGCAAGTTTGAGTCGGTCCACCATGAAAACCTCCTCTTTTCCTCCCAATGTCCAGAACGTACGTGGACTCATTGTTACTGATCACCTTGAATGGCCCCTCGTACGGCCGCTGTAGCGGTGCCCGGTGTGCACCCCTTCGTACGAATACAAACTTACAGTTCTGCAGGTCTTTGGGTACGCAGGTCAGGATCTGTCTGTGCTGTGAAGTTGGTACGGGGGCCAGGTTGCCGAGCCTTTCGCATAGTCTGTCCAGGGCTGCTACGGGTTCTTCCTCTTGCCCCCTTGGGGCTGGTATGAACTCTCCTGGGACGACCAGGGGTATGCCATACACCAGCTCGGCCGACGAGGTGTGCAGATCCTCTTTGGGCGCTGTGCGGATTCCGAGCAGGACCCAGGGAAGCTCAGCCACCCAGTTAGGCCCTTTCAGGCGGGCCATGGGAGCCGACTTTAAGTGACGGTGGAAGCGTTCCACTAGTCCGTCCGACTGTGGGTGGTAGGCAGTTGTGTGGTGTAGCTGTGTTCCCAACAGGCTGGCCTCAGCCGACCACAGGCTGGAGGTGAACTGGGCGCCTCTGTCGGAGGTAATGTGGGCCGGTATCCTGAAGCGTGCTACCCAGTTTGCAAGCAGCGCTTGGGCGCAGGAATCAGCAGTGGTGTCATTGAGTGGGACCGCCTCTGGCCATCTCGTGAACCAGTCTACCATAGTTAGGAGGTACCGCGCTCCTCGCGACACTGGCAAGGGCCCCACGATATCCACATGAATGTGGTCAAGCTTCCGGTGGGTGGGTTCGAACTGCTGAGGCGGGGCTTTTGGCTTTGGGCGTGCAGGTTTTGGCCCATTCGCTGACCTGTTTGCGAAGTCTGTGCCACACGAACTTGCTGGAGACCATCCGGACAGTTGTCCTGATAGATGGGTGTGCGAAGCCGTGTATGGAGTCGAAAACTTGCCATCGCCAGGCTGCCGGGTCGATGGGGCGAGGTTGGCCGATAGCCACGTCACACAAGATGGTCCTCTCACCTGGGCCTATGAGGGAGCCTTGCAGCTGCAAACCTGAGACTGCGGTCCTGTAGCTGGGCATCTCGTAGTCTGCCTGCTGTGCCTCTGCCAGTGCTGCATAGTCCACCCCCTGGGACAGGGCCTGGAGAGTGCGTCCGCCATGACGTTGTCCTTTCCTGAGACATGCTGGATGCCCGTCGTGTACTTGGAGATGTAGGACAGATGTCGCTGCTGGCGGGTCGACCAGGGATCGGACACCTTTGTGAACGCGAAGGTCAACGGTTTGTGGCCCGTGCACGCGGTGAACAGCCTGCCTTCTAAGAAGTACATGAAATGCCGGATTGCCAGATATAGTGCCAACAGCTCCCGGTTGAAGGCACTGTACTTGAGTTCGGGTGGCCGTAGGTGCCTGCTGAAGAATGCCAGGGGTTGCCAGCGCCCCTCAATGAGTTGCTCCAGCATCCCACCGACTGCTGTGTTGGATGCGTCCACTGTGAGGGTGGTTGGAACGTCCATTCTGGGGTGCACCAGCAAGGCTTTCTTGGCTTTAATGAAAGCGGCCACGGCCTCTTCGTCCCAAGTAATGTCCTTGCCTTTACCCGACATCAGGGTGAACAAAGGGCGCATGATACGGGCTGCTGAGGGGAGGAAGCAGTGGTAGAAATTCACCATACCAATGAACTCCTGCAGGCCTTTGACTGTGTTGGGCCAGGTGAAGTGGCGGATCGCCTCTACCTTGGCGGGCAGAGGTGTTGCCCCATCTTTGGTAATCCTGTGGCCCAGGAAGTCGATGGTGTCGAGTCCGAACTGACATTTGGCCAGGTTGATCGTAAGGCCGAAATCACTCAGGCGGGAGTAGAGCCAGCGGAGGTGGGACAGATGCTCCTGATGACTACTGCTGGCTATGAGGATGTTGTTCAAATAGATGAACGCAAAGTCCAGGTCGTGTCCCACCGCATCCATTAGCTGCTGGAACGTCTGTGCGGTATTCTTCAGGCTGAACGGCATTGGGTGGAATTCAAACAGGCCGAACGGGGTGATGAGTGCTGTTTTGGGGATGTCTTCAGGGTGTACCGGGATTTGATGGTATCCCCAGACGAGGTCTACTTTGGAAAAGATGCTTGCCCCATGCAGGTTTGCTGCAAAGTCCTGTATGTGCGGCACGGGGTAGCGATCTGGAGTTGTAGCCTCGTTCAGTCTGCGGTAGTCGCCGCATAGTCATAGTCGTAGTCATAGTCATACTTTATTGATCTCGTGGGAAATTGGTTTTCGTTACACCATAAATAATAGATAGTAATAAAACCATAAATAGTTAAATAGTAATATGTAAATTATGCCAGGAAATAAGTCCAGGACCAGCCTATTGGCTCAGGGTGTCTGACTCTCCAAGGAAGGAGTTGTAAAGTTTGATGGCCACAGGCAGGAATGACTTCCTATGACGCTCTGTGCTGCATCTCGGTGGAATGAGTCTCTGGCTGAATGTACTCCTGTGCCCAACCAGTACGTTATGTAGTGGATGGGAGACATTGTCCAAGATGGCATGCAATTTGGACAGCATCCTCTTTTCAGACACCACCGTCAGAGAGTCCAGTTCCATCCCCACAACATCACTGGCCTTACAAATGGGTTTGTTGATTCTGTTGGTGTCTGCTGCCCTCCATGGTCTCCAGCCCCCAGCTGGTTTGTGCACCATTTGCAAGGGGGAGGCCCATGGGCTGTCGGACCGCCGTACGATCCCCAATTCCTCCATCCTCTTGAACTCCTCCTTCGCCAGGCAAAGCTTGTCCGGGGGGAGCCTTCATGCGCGGGCATGGAGGGGTGGTCCCTGGATCGGAATGTCAGCATGGATAGGTTGAGTCAAAGGGCCTGTTTCCTTGCTATATACTGTAACTCTGAAATGGTGATACAGGATTGAAGAACTGGGACAACACCACAGATCTACTGCTTTTTTCCTCAGTCTTGTTTATTTTTTGTTAATTTCTCTTTGAATTTAATTTTTTAAATTTAATTAACTGCAGTTTAATCTGTGTTCTTAACAATTTTTTTTTCATTTTTAGTTGCAATTTGGTTGTTCCAATGTAACTGTTTTTAAAATCTCTCATTGTCAGCACGGACTGTCAAAGGTTATCCAGGTAGTGCTGGGGATGGATTGGGGTGGAGGCCTGATCACCACTTGCAGTCCATTCCACTCTGCTCTGTTGGGAGCCCGCCAGCAACTAAAGGTCAGTGAAGCTGTGAGTCTAGGGTGGGAGGGAATGAGGAGGATGGTGGTAGCAGTGACAAGAAAAATTCCTCAGAATTAGATCAGTGATTAACTTCCTTAATCAGCCAGCCTCCTCCACTTCCCTTTCTTCTGACCACAGCAATTCAAAAACCACTAATGCGTTTAGATGTCCCAGTAATGCACGCTAAATTTTATATCCTGTATTCCTCCACCCATTGCTTCCTTGCTTCCATCAAAGCATTCACATATAGGTGCAAGCCACCTGCGTTTGGTGATCATTCTCTCTGCATAGAATCCGTATCTGCACTTAACTGCCTCAATGCTCTGCATTTGAATTTCTGTGACAGTTCGCGATCAATCCACAATTTAACCAGCAAGTACAAAATCATTTAAGATCGTCAGCTGCAGTTATTGCTCAGAACCCTAAGTTAGATTATAAGATAAAAACTGTTTCTACTGCTAATTTAAAAAGTAATTTTGCACCTACTTTGTAGATGGTAGGAGCAATTCACTTTATAGTTTCTTTGCCTCAGTGATGGACATTAATAGCAAAGGCGTAACTCCTGCAGCAAAATCTTACATTTTTAATTTATTTAATAGTCATAGTCATACTTTATTGATCCCGGGGGAAACTGGTTTTTGTTACAGTTGCACCATAAATAATAAATAGTAATAAAACCATAAATTGTTAAATAGTAATATGTAAATTATGCCAGGAAATAAGACGAGGACCGGCCTATTGGCTCAGGGTGTCTGACCCTCCAAGGGAGGAGTTGTAAAGTTTGATGGCCACAGGCAGGAATGACTTCCTATGACGCTCTGTGCTGTATCTCGGTGGAATGAGTCCCTGGCTGAATGTACTCCTGTGCCCAACCAGTACGTTATGTAGTGGATGGGAGACATTGTCCAAGATGGCATGCAATTTGGACAGCATCATCTTTTCAGACACCACCGTCAGAGAGTCCAGTTCCATCCCCACAACATCACTGGCCTTACGAATGAGTTTGTTGATTCTGTTGGTGTCTGCTGCCCTCCATGGTCTCCAGCCCCCAGCTGGTTTAGAAACATAGAAAATAGGTGCAGAAGTAGGCCATTCGGCCCTTTGAGCCTGCACCGCCATTTATTATGATCATGGCTGATCATCCAACTCAGAACACCGCCCCAGCCTTCCCTCCATTCCCCCTGATCCCCGTAGCCACAAGGGCCATATCTAACTCCCTCTTAAATATAGCCAATGAACTGGCCTCAACTGTTTCCTGTGGCAGAGAATTCCACAGATTCACCACTCTCTGTGTGAAGAAGTTTTTCCTAATCTCGGTGCTAAAAGGCTTCCCCTTTATCCTCAAACTGTGACCCCTTGTTCTGGACTTGCCCAACCTCGGGAACAATCTTCCTGCATCTAGCCTGTCCAATCCCTTTAGGATTTTATACGTTTCAATCAGATCCCCCCTCAATCTTCTAAATTCCAACGAGTACAAGCCCAGTTCATCCAGTCTTTCTTCATATGAAAGTCCTGCCATCCCAGGAATCAATCTGGTGAACCTTCTTTGTACTCCCTCTATGGCAAGGATGTCTTTCCTCAGATTAGGGGACCAAAACTGCACACAATACTCCAGGTATGGTCTCACCAAAGCCTTATACAACTGCAGTAGTACCTCCCTGCTCCTGTACTCGAATCCTCTCGCTATAAATGCCAGCATACCATTCGCCTTTTTCACCGCCTGCTGTACCTGCATGCCCACTTTCAATGACTGGTGTATAATGACACCCAGGTCTCGTTGCACCTCCCCTTTTCCTAATCGGCCAACATTCAGATAACAATCTGTTTTCCTATTTTTGCCACCAAAGTGGATAACTTCACATTTATCCACATTAAATTGCATCTGCCATGAATTTGCCCACTCACCCAACCTATCCAAGTCACTCTGCATCCTCTTAGCATCCTCCTCACAGCTAACACTGCCACCCAGCTTCGTGTCATCCGCAAACTTGGAGATGCTGCATTTAATTCCCTCATCCAAGTCATTAATATATATTGTAAACAACTGGGGTCCCAGCACTGAGCCTTGCGGTACCCCACTAGTCACCGCCTGCCATTCTGAAAAGGTCCCGTTTATTCCCACTCTTTGCTTCCTGTCTGCTAACCAATTCTCCATCCGTATCAATACCTTACCCCCAATACCATGTGCTTTAAGTTTGCACACTAATCTCCTGTGTGGGACCTTGTCAAAAGCCTTTTGAAAATCCAAATATACCACATCCACTGGTTCCCCCCTATCCACTCTACTAGTTACATCCTCAAAAAATTCTATGAGATTCGTCAGACATGATTTTCCTTTCACAAATCCATGCTGACTTTGTCCGATGATTTCACCGCTTTCCAAATGTGCTGTTATCACACCTTTGATAACTGACTCTAGCAGTTTCCCCACCACCGACGTTAGGCTAACTGGTCTATAATTCCCCGGTTTCTCTCTCCCTCCTTTTTTAAAAAGTGGAGTTACATTAGCCACCCTCCAATGCTCAGGAACTAGTCCAGAATCTAACGAGTTTTGAAAAATTATCACTAATGCATCCACTATTTCTTGGGCTACTTCCTTAAGCACTCTAGGATGCAGACCATCTGGCCCTGGGGATTTATCTGCCTTCAATCCCTTCAATTTACCTAACACCACTTCCCTACTAACATGTATTTCGCTCAGTTCCTCCATCTCACTGGACCCTCTGTCCCCTACTATTTCTGGAAGATTATTTATGTCCTCCTTAGTGAAGACAGAACCAAAGTAATTATTCAATTGGTTTGCCATGTTTGGGCACCATTTGCAAGGGGGAGGCCCATGGGTTGTCGGACCGCCGTACAATCCCCAATTCCTCCATCCTCTTGAACTCCTCCTTCGCCAAGCAAAGCTTGTCCGGGGGGAGCCTTCGTGCGCGGGCATGGAGGGGTGGTCCCTGGATCGGAATGTGGTGCTGTACTCCGTGTCTGGGCATGGCTGCCGTGAACTGCGGTGCCAGAACCGATGGAAAGTCCGCCAGGATTCTGGTGAATTCATTGTCAGACAGCGTGATGGAGTCCAGGTGTGGGGCTGGCAACTTGGTTTCACCCAGGGAGAATGTGTGGAAAGTCTTGGCATGGACCAGTCTTTTCCCTTGCAAGTCGACCAGCAGGCTGTGAGCTGGCAAGAAGTCGGCCCCAGGAGTGGTTGGGCCATGGCGGCCAGCGTGAAGTCCCACGTGAACCAACTGGCGCTGAACTGTAGCTGCACTGTGCGGGTGCCGTAGGTCCGAATCGTGCTGCTGTTTGCGGCCCTCAGGGTGGGTCCCGTCGCCCTGTTGCGGGTGTCATACCCCATCGGGGGTAAGACGCTGATCTCTGCTCCAGTGTCGACCAAGAAGCGGCGTCCTGACTGTTTGTCCCAGACGTACAAGAGGCTGGCCCTGGCATTTCCTGGGAACTTGCAGGGCGGGCGACAATGGCGGGCTTCTGTGCCCCACCGCTGGTGGTAGAAACACCACTGTTCATTGGCCTCCTCACTCCTGCCTCTGGGTTGTGTGCGCTCTGTTGCCGGGCCTGATCTGGCCTGCTGTTGGGTGCGTGGCTTGGTAATCTGTCCGATGGATGCCCCGCTCTCCCTCTTGGCTTTCCACAGCACATCTGCCCGGGCCACCACCTTCCAGGGGTCACTGAAATCTGCATCAGCCAGCAGCAGATGTATGTCCTCGGGCAGTTGTTCTCGGAACACCTGCTCAAACATGAGGCAGGGTTTGTGTCCTTCAGCCAGGGCCAGCATCTCGTTCATCAATGCTGATGGCGGCCTGTCTCCCAGACCGTCCAGGTGCAGCAAGCGGGCACCTCGCTCACGCCGTGAGAGGCCAAAGGTCCCTAAGAGCAGCGCTTTGAATGCTACATATTTGCCTTCTTCAGGGGGTGACTGTATGAAATCCCCAACCCGTGTGGCTGTCTCCTGGTCAAGGGAGCTCACCACGTAATAGTAATGTGTGGAATCCGAAGATATCTGCCAAATCTGGAACCGGGCTTCTGCTTGGTCAAACCACACGCGTGGTAACAGCGTCCAGAAAGTTGGCAGTTTTAGCGAAACTGCGTGAACAGATGAAGAGTCGATCATCTCTGGTCCAAATCCCGTTTGGACCATCAGGATCACCAATGTAACGATGTGCTACACACAGAGCTAGAAATAACGACACGCAGTCTGTAAGTCGCAGTAGAGACTCATTTATTCAAACTTCACGGCACTGACTTTTAAGCAGCCCTTCTAGCCCTCTCTGGGTGGAAATGACTTCAGGGGTGCATTACCAAAGTCTCTCCCTGTGCGTGGGCTATTTTGTGAGCCGGTTCGCTTGTGTAGAAAGTGGGTTGCCACAAACCCATGAATTTCATTCATTTTCTACTTTTTTTTAAACTTGACCATATTTCTTTCCCTTTACCAAAGAAAATAACCCACTGCACTTTTATTTTACTCAAACGCCTATTTCTCTCTTTCAGGAAAAAGAAAAAATCTATGTTGTTTTTTTTAACTTCAATATCTCACTGTGTGTCAGCAGGTAGGTTGGATTTTGTTGTGTGAAGGTGAAGCTGCAGTGACAGGTCTCTGGCACTGAGCCTGGCTCTGTAGCTCAGAAGGGAATGGAGGAGAAGAGGTGTTCAGTCATGATAGGGGACACCATAATTAGAGGAGCACAAAGCAGATTCTGTGGATGTGAAAAAGACACCCGGATGGTATGTTGCTTCCCAGATGTTAGAGATGTCTCCGAGTTGGTCCACAGCATTCTGAAAGGGGAGGGTGAACAGCTAGATGTCGTGGTGCATATTGGTACAAATAGCATAGGTAGGAAAAGGGAGAATGTCTTGAAAAGAAAATATAGGGAGTTAGGCAGAAAGCTGAAAAGGAGAACCTCCAGCATTATAATCCCTGGATTTCTGCCTGTGCCACACACCTGTGAGTATAAGAATAGGATGATTTGGCAGATAAAGGAGTGGTTGAATAATTGGTGCAGGGGACAGGGTTTTAAATTTCTGGATCATTGGGATCTCTTCTGAGGAAGATATGGTGCATACAAAAGGGTGGGTGACACCTAAACCTGAGGGGAACCAATATCCCTGCAAGCAGGTTTCTAGAGCAACTGCGGAGGATTTAAACTAATTTGGTAGAGGGATGGGAACCAAAGTGATGGAGCTGACGATGGGGCAGTTGGTGCACAGGTAGATGCAATGTGTAGTGAGACTATGAGGAAGGACAGCAAATGATAGGGCAAAATTGCAGTCAGTGGAATGCATTAAAGTGAAACAAGGGGCCAAAATCAACAGGGTGATGAATAGAGGACTGAAAGTATTATATTTGAATGCACACAGGATACAGAATAAGATAGATGATCTTGTGCACAGTTAGAGATTGGCAGGTATAATGCTCTGCACATCTCCAAGTTGTGGTTGAAAGATGATCATACTTGGGAGCTTAACATCCAAGGATACATATTGAGTTGAAAGGACAAGGTAGGCAGTGGAGGTGGGGTGGCTCTGTTGGTAAAAATGAAATCAATACCTTAGAAAGAGGTGACATCGGATTAGATGATATAGAATCCTTGTGGGTAGAATGAAATAACGCAAGGGTAAAAAGCCTCTGAACAGTCGCCAGGATGTGGGCTGCAAATTACAATGGGAGATAGAAAAGGCATGTAAAAAGGGCAATGTTGCAATAATCATGAGGGATTTCAATATACAGGTAGATTGAGAAAAACCAGTTTGTGCTGAATCCCAAGAGAGGGAATTAGTAGAAAGCCTGCGAGATGTTTTTTTTTCAATAGCAGCTTGTGGTTGATCTCACTGGGGGAATGGAAATTCTGGAATGGGTATTAAGTAATCCCCCAGATTTGATTAGGGGGCTTAAGGTAATGGAACCCTTAGGAGACAGCAATCATAATATGATAGAATTCATCCTGCAGTTTGGGAAAGAGAAGCTAAAATCAGATGTTTCAGAATTACGGCGGAGTAAAGGTAATTACACAGGCATGAGAGAGGAGCTGGCCGAAGTTGATTGGAAGGGGACACTAGAAGGGATGGCGAGGGAAATTCGGAAAGCACAGGAAAAATACATCTCAAAGATGAAGAAGAAGGTAAAGGGAGATTGAGACAACCGTGACTGACAGGAGAAGTCAAAGACAGCATAAAAGCAAAAGGGAGGTCAAATAATATAGCAAAACTTAGTAATGATCTTTCAAGAATCAGTAGATTCGGGTATGGTTCTTGAGGACTGGAAACTTACACATATCAGTCCACTCTTTCAGAAGAGATTGAGGCAGAAGGAAGGAAGTTATAGGACAGTTAGGATGAATTCAGTGGTCGGAAGGATGTTGGAGTCTATTATTAAGGATGAGGTTTCAGTGTACCTGGAGGCATATGATAAAATAGTCCAACATCAGTATGTTTTCCTAAAAGGGAAATCTTGCCTGACAAATCTGTTGGAGTTCTTTGAGGAAATAACAATTAGGGTAGACAAAGGAGAGTCGATGGATGTTGTTTATTTGGATTTTCAGAAGGTTTTTGATAAGGTGCCATACATGAGGCTGCTTAACAAGATAAGAGCCCATGGTTTTACAGGAGAGGTAGTAGCATAGATAGAAGATTGACTGACTAGCAGGAGGCAAAGAGTGCGAATAAAGAGGACCTTATCTGGTTGGCTGATGATGACTAGCGGTGTGTCGCAGAGGTCAGTGTTGGCACTGTTTCTTTTCATGTTGTATGTCAATGATTTGGATGAAGGAATTGATGGCTTTATGGCCAATTTTTCAGGCAATACAAAGATAGGCAGAGAGACTGGTGGTGTTGAGGAGGCAGGGTATCCGCAGAAGGACTAAGGCAGACTGGAAAATGAGCAGAGAAGTGGCAGATGAAATGTAATGTAGGGACTTTGGTAGGAGGAATAATGGCATGGACTATTTTCTAAATGGGGAGAAAATTCTAAATTCTGAGGTGCAGAGGGAAATTGGGAGTCCCTTGGGCAGGATTTTATAAAAGTTAACTTGCAGGTTGAGTTGGTGGTAGGGAAAGCAAATTCAATGTCATCGTTCATTTTGAGAGAACTAGAATATAAAAGCAAGGATGTGATATTGAGGCTTTATAAGGCATTGGTCAGATCGCACTTGGAGTATAGTAAACTGTTTTGGCCCCTTGTCCAAGAAAAGATGTGCTGGAATTGGAAAGTGTCCTGAAGAGATTCATGAGAATAATCCCAGGAATGAAAGGGTTAACATATGAGGAATGTTTGATTGCCCTGGGCCTGTATACTCACTGGAATTTAGAAGAATGAGGGAGGTCTCATTGCATCCTTTCAAATGTTGAAATGTCTTGATAAAGTGAATGTAGAGAGGATGTTTCCCATAGTGGGGAATCTAGGACCCAAGGGTTTAGCTGCAGAATTGAGGGATATCCATTTAGAACAGAGATGGGGAAAATAATTCTTTAGCCAATGAGTGGTGAACCTGTGGAATTCATTGCCACAGACAGTTGTGCGAGCCAAGTCATTGGGTATATTTAAGGCCAAGGTTGATAGGTTCTTGATTAATCAGGGTGTCAAAGGTTACAGGGAGAAGACAGGAGAATGGGATTGAGAGGGATAATGAATCAGACATGATGGAATGGCGGGGCAGACTTGTTAGACCAGATGGCCTAATTCTTCTTCGATTTCTATGTCTTGTGGTCTAAAAAGTTGAGGATATGATATAAATGTCTTTGTTTTCCAAGGTGTGCTATGGAGAGGTAATATTTTTGGTGGAACCAGCATGAAGATATGAAAGTGGTAAGCCACAATTTGCTTTGATTTCTTTCAAGCTGGGTCCTGAAATCTTACCTCTGCCCACTTCTACAGATGAAGGTGAATGTTATGCATCCAGTACGCCGCCTTCCTTCAGCATCCGCTGTTCTACACCAGGATCGTCCATTAAACACATCTGGGTGTCAGTCTCCTTAGAAATGCAGTTCTATTAAATGCTGCTACTAAGAATGAGAAAAGGATTTAGAGGGACGGGGAGCAAGCACAGGTAAATGGGACTGGCTGAAGTAGCCAGCTTTGGTCAGCATGGATAGGTTGAGTCAAAGGGCCTGTTTCCTTGCTATATACTGTAACTCTGAAATGGTGATATAGGATTAAAGAACTGGGACAACACCACAGATCTACTGCTTTTTTTCCTCAGTCTTGTTTATTTTTTGTTAATTTCTCTTTGAATTTAATTTTTTAAATTTAATTAACTGCAGTTTAATCTGTGTTCTTAACAATTTTTTTTTCATTTTTAGTTGCAATTTGGTTGTTCCAATGTAACTGTTTTTAAAATCTCTCATTGTCAGCACGGACTGTCAAAGGTTATCCAGGTAGTGCTGGGGATGGATTGGGGTGGAGGCCTGATCACCACTTGCAGTCCATTCCACTCTGCTCTGTTGGGAGCCCGCCAGCAACTAAAGGTCAGTGAAGCTGTGAGTCTAGGGTGGGAGGGAATGAGGAGGATGGTGGTAGCAGTGACAAGAAAAATTCCTCAGAATTAGATCAGTGATTAACTTCCTTAATCAGCCAGCCTCCTCCACTTCCCTTTCTTCTGACCACAGCAATTCAAAAACCACTAATGCGTTTAGATGTCCCAGTAATGCACGCTGAATTTTATATCCTGTATTCTTCCACCCATTGCTTCCTTGCTTCCATCAAAGCATTCACATATAGGTGCAAGCCACCTGCGTTTAGTGATCATTCTCTCTGCGTAGAATCTGTATCTGCACTTAACTGCCTTAATGCTCTGCATTTGGGCTCCCATATTTCCCCTTCTATAAACCTAACTCATCTAAATCTTTGCTGGCTGAAGCCTAACGCAGAGTAAGCTTCACTTACACCTGGCTAGCCATCATCTAACAATTCTCACACCATGAATATTCCAGCTGAAACTGTTTCTGCCATCCATTCATCCAGACCATTCCAGAGCATACAACATTTTATGTAGGAGGAAAGGCTGCCAAGTTTCTCTTTGGACCTTGCCCACAAAAATAACTGTACTTCAGACTAATATGTTGTATGTTAAGTATTTGGAGACATTTCTGAAGGATATGATATAATGCTCTATAAATGCATGTTTCCTCAGCCAGCATCATGGTAGTGGTTCCAAACTGGCCTTGGTTTAGGAAGTGGAAATTAGTCAAAATTCAACAATTAGCAGTGTCTCCTACTCAAAAATGTGCACTTGCAAAAGTCACAATGTTTTGTCTAGACTAAGCCGATCAGGTGATCAAATCCAAGAAAATGGATTATTATTTAGTATGTTTTATTAAGTAGGAGTTTAGGATGATGGTGCCGAACACCAACTCCTTTGCTTGCATTCTTCGGAAACAGCTCTATTTCTATCTTTAATATCTCTTATTTTCCTGTTCAGGGTTCTTTTGAAGATCTTGACCTGGAGTTACATGTTGACTTTGGTTCTTTGCAGGAATGGGACCCACTCTCAGGGCCTAACAACTGGCCACTTTTTGATATAGCAAACACACGGCCTGAAAGACTAGCGCGCCTTCAAGGTGCAGGATTTTCATGGCTCTGGAGGCAGGTGGATTCGAGGTCGGTGCTGCCGCAGAAAGTTGGTGTGAAGTGGGAGTACAAGGAAGATCAAAAGCAGTGATCTGGCTGCTGGCTGTGTGCCCAGAGACCCGAGATCTTTGGGCACAGAGCTCGGAAAAAGCGACGCAATAGACTTTTAACAACATAAATCGGCGAGTTGTTTTTGTTATGTCTCCCATCTTGCTGTGAAACAGAGACACCACTTTTTCCCTTATTAGGGAGAGAGAGCCTGTGGTATGTTGAATTACTGGGTGAACGAGTAGTCTTTGGGGTACTGCAAGTCTGTGTCTTTATTGGTGCTTTGCTGCACACTTCAGTGCTCGGTGGAGGGTGCAGATGCTTTTTTTGCTGTTGGGAGAGAGGGTTGTCGCTTTGCTATTGCTTATGCGTGGGAGGGGGAGCTGGTGGGGGCTTTGGGGTTCTAACATTTAACTGTCATTCATTCTTGGGGGCACTCCTCTGTTTTTGTGGATGTTTGCGAAGATAAAGAATTTCACGGTGTATATTGCATATATTTTTCTGACATTAAATGTACCTATTGAAACCTATTAAAATGCACAAGGATGCTTTATGGTTTATTAATTGGTTTATTATTATTGTTGCATGTACCAAGGTGCCATTAAAAGCTTTGCTTTTGCATGATGTATCAATACATATCATTTCATCAACGCACACAAAATGCTGGAGGAACTCACTCTTTTCCATAGATGCTGCCTGGCCTGCTGAGTTCCTCCAGCATTTTGTGTCTGTTGCTCGGATTTCCAGCATCTGCAGATATTTCTTGTTTGAGATTATCTTATCACATCAGCACATTGAAGTAATACAAAGGAAAGACAATAACATAATGCAGAATTTAATGTTACAGTTACAGAGAAAGTACAGTGCAGGCAAAAGTTAAGGTGCAAGGCCATGAAGAGGTAGATTATGAAGTCAGGTGCAAGAGCTTCATTCAATAGTCTTATAACACTGGGAAAAAAGCAGTCCTTGAGCCTGGTGCTGCATGCTTTTAAGCTTTTGTATCTTCTATCCTAAGGGAAGGGGGAGAGGAGAGAATGCCCAGGGTGGGCAGGGTCTTTGATTACACTAAATACTTTACCAAGGCAGCAAGAATTATTGCTGACCTGCATAAGGAGCTACCCTGAAATAAGGAAAGGAAGTTAGAGAGGGGGAGAGAGTTAAAGAAGGAAGGCGGAGTTTAGGCTGGGGTAGCTAAGGATATGGGCACCAGTGGTGGAGTGGTTGAATCCAGGACTGTTCACAAGACCACAACCAAGAGAGGGCAAATAACTTGCAGGAAAGAAAAGAGATAGGGAAGGACAAAGTCATTGAGATATTTGAAAAAAAAAGAACTAAGAATGTTAAATTAAAGTATTGTTTGACTGAGAGTTTGTAAGACGAATGTGTTGGATGACTCTGACTTGGTAGGTTTATGGCGTTGATGAGTGGCAAAGTCTAGAATGATCACATCTCAAGTTCAAGGAGTCGAATGGAGTGGAGGTAGTCTAGAATGCAAGGGGTGAAGTTCATAAGGAACAATATTCACAATTTTAATGTGAGTACTGTTTACTAATTTCACCCTCTTGTGCACACACCACTCACTTCACTCCACCACTGCTGACTTGCTTGACCTTCCCCAGATCCTTCCATCTTTTCTATCTCGCCTTTTTGAATTTATGGTATTCCTTAAAATTTGCCTCGATTCAAATATTGGCAATTCTTCCCAATATCTGCTTCCTTCATAGCTTCCAAATTTTCTATGAAGCATTTTTTTTACATATCTATGAAGCATCTGGGATGTCTCTCAAGATTAAAATTTCCTCATAAATTAAAGCTAATGCTTTCAAATACAAAGTGTCGACATCAAATAAGTCACTTTGTTCCTTGTAAAGAGTGTGTGCAAACATCCAATACTACTTCCAGGGAATTCGTTCGTTCAGGGGTAGACTAGAGATGGAGGGTAAATACTGGCCTTGCTGCAGATATATTTTGTCTGTGAATGGACAACAACCAGTTTGTGGTCAACTCATAGAAGACTCAAGGCACTGATATGAACGTCAGTCTTCCATTAGCTCTGATAAAGCCATTCGAAGTGTAACCCTCTCACCAAGACTCGTATACAAACTCGGCTCATTAGCTAACTCCTCTTACAGCCACATGGCTCAATGGTGATGCCACCTTTCATAAAAATATACTTCTAGTGTCAGTATGATTTGGGTTTCAAACAAACAGGAATGTTGTGATGTTCCAATTAAAGGAACCTCAAATTGAGCGAATACTGCATAAATACTGCCCATGCATAATTGTCGGTTGGTAAGAAATAAAAAAGCATACACCACATAAAATTATAAAGGAAGTGTATTTACCAGTTTCAGCTTTATCAAACAGTTAATAAGAAAAAGAAAAGAAAATGGCCCATTACAGTTAAAAAATTCCAGTGTGCACATGACTGTTGGAGCCCATACTGGAGTATTTGGGGATGTGTCTCCTACTCATGCACCGGACCCCGTGTCTGTGGGAAAGCACCCGCCACATTCCAAACTTCCCTCAAAGTCCATCTCAAACAAACTGCCTCCCTCTCAGGAGTATTGGCCCTTCCTCCTTGGAGCCATTCATCTGCACAAAGCACCTTTTGCAACGGGACTCTCCTTCCAATGGCATTCTGTGGCATTTTCCCTTGTGCAGCTCCCGCCAAAATAAGACCGCAAAAACCAGACCCTTGTCCATCACATATCTCTTTCTGCCCACTTTCTCTAGAACCTTCTCCCAATCTCACCACCCTGATTGGCTGACACAACATTCCTAAATTGAATAACGTGGCTTTTTTATCTTTAGCCAAAACCGAAATATTCTACCAGCAGGACACACTGCTTTTGCAGAAAACTGCTAAATGAAATACCTACAGCATAGCAGCAGAAATCTTAACCAGGGCATTACAAAAGGATGATTAGTTGAATCATTAAAACTTTCTCTTGCATGGTTAATTAACTCACAACAAATTTGTATTTAAGTTTACTATCACTGCTGCTGCCTTTCACAAAGATGAAAGGAAGTAAATGCCTGACAACCAAGAGAAACTGCCGATGCTTGAATGTAGAACCTCAAACAGGATCATGTAAAACCTCGGTATCTGTGGAGGCAAAAAGGTAAAATTCAACTTCTTAGTCCTGCATCCGTCTTTTTGTTCCAGGTGCCTTATAGATCAGCAGTATTAACTCTGATGAAGGCTTGTGGATCTGAAACATTAACTTTTTAAAAGTTGTTCTAACCACTATGCTACCATTGGGCTGTATGGTAGTATATTGGTTAGCACAACACTTTGCAGTGTCAGTTATAAGATCAGAGTTTGCTCCATATCACTGTCTGTAAGGAGTTTAGTCTCCCGACGACTGCAAGTTTTCTTGGGTGATCTGGTCTCCTCCCACGTTCCAAACATGTACAGTTAGGGATAGTGAGTTCTGGGCATGCTATGTTCGTGACACACGCAAGCTGCCCAGCGCAATCCTCCTTGATTTGACTTGATCTCTCACTGTATAGTTCAGTGTACATGTGACAAATAAAGCTAATCTTTTTTAAATCTGAACTCTGTTTCTCTTTCCACAGATGCTGCCTGGTCTGCCTAATGTTTCCAGCATTTTTTGTTTTTATTTCAGATTTCCATCATTGCAGATTTTTTTTTTTGATTGTCACTGGATGTCTTTCTTCCTGGTCCATCTGCTGCCTTCTCCAGATTTGTCAGGTTGAACCTATTGTTTTTCTTTTAATTATGGAGCCCACCCTAAAGCACGAAGCAGAAACCGCAGCTGTAAAATGCAACATGTGCTCAGTGAGGTGGGCAAGGGGGAAAATTATGTCCAAAATATTGGTGTTGGTTTATTATTATCACGTGCACAACGAAAGGCTTGCCTTAAAACTGGTTATTCAGATCAAATCACTATACACATTACTTTGTACTAGAATAAGGAAAACAATAACAATGCAGAATAAACTGTAAATGGTACCAAAAAAGTGCAGTGCAACTAAACAACAAAGTGGAAGATCATAACAAGGTAGATTGCGAGGCCTTAGAGAAGCTCTAGCCAAAACGATATCCAGGTCGCCATTAACTTCAACTTCCAGTCAAATCAGACACATAATGTGATACCTTGTAGAATTTAGGCTTGTCAAGCCTCCCACCCAAAAGTCCTTCAGCATAAGACTTAAGTGATAGCAGGGCTTGTCAGCTCATTCGACTAATTTTCTGGAATTTGCTGCCACAAACGTTGATTTTGTTTCATAGTTGTTCTCAAACCATTGAGCCATACTGCAGTGGTATTTAATTTCAGACTTCTGTTCCACTGAGGTCACTGTAAGCAAATTCTGGAAGCAGAGTAAAAAGCCCAGTTTCCATAACTTGTGCATCCAGCACAAACACCAAGCATGAATCTATAGGTCAGGCAAATGAATTCCAGATAAAAATGAAGTTAAAGCGAAAGAAGACATTTAGAGAGGAACTTAGAAAGTCACTACAGAAAAGGATAAGGTTCTGCTGAGAGCAAATGGGACTAGAATCAATGGTCAAAAACACGATGGCTGATAGGCCAGTTTCAGAGCTGTACAACACTACAAGTCTCTCAAACAATCTGATAGCTGTGCTACCAATGAAAGTAAAGTCCACTTTTTGCTAAATTTCTTTTAAGAGCAAATAAACTATTTTTACTGCCATAATATAATGCCTTCTTTAAAAAATTCTGAAGAACACCCTTCAAATATATCACAGGTGTGGTTTGGCTCACAATGGCCTAGATAGTGTAAGGTCTGGAATGAATTGGTCCAGTTCAGCTGGCCTAAGAGGAGGGTCAACAAATTTGGCTTTCAGTGATGTGCAGCTGGAGAGGATAAATTCAATTGGCCACTGTTCCTGTTTCTGGCTGGTTGTCATTGTCTAGACTCTCACATGAAGAATGATCACTTGAACTAGTTATGGGTGGGCTGCAATTGCCCGTGGCATTGCATCCCAGGAGGAGCCAACACTTCAGGAAAGTGAGGTAGACTGAATTAAGCAGCTTGAATGTTCCTGCTGTTTAATATCAGTTCTAACATGAAATGAGCCTAAACTAGAGAAAAGGTGCAAGTTATGATTGGTTAACTCAGTAGTTTTTATCTCTAGCTCTTTTGGAGAATTAACCTACAACATTCTGTAAATCTTTCCACACTGTCACTTTTCTATTAGCATTATATCTGTGCTCTGGCAGGGTAAACTGCATTGCCTGTTGTGTTCTGATGTCGTGCAGTCGCAGAGTACACTGCAGAGATCTGGCAAGACTTTTAAAGGTATATTCTAGCCTGCAGACTGGCCCAGACACCTGAAATCTATCTTGGCTTGCCAAAAATCTACATGATCACACCCCATATGGGTTGCTATGGCTCATTTGAACTTGGATTTATTACTGGTGTCGCAAACTGGAACCATTCCCATCTGGAGAAATGGAGTGTAGGCTGCAGTAATGTCACCAAAACATTGTAAAAACTTTTGTCTATATAAGCTAAAGAGCAAAACAAAACTCGACTTAATTCACAGGCATAGACGGCTGAGAAAAACATGTCTGCATTGTCTGACATAAAATAACACTGAATAATTTCAAAGTTGTGTCATGCTGCTCACAGACATATGGCACAAATGCCAAATTCTTTCTTTTTACATTTGAACACGAGTGTTCAATACTGATGGACTGAGTCCATCATAGGTTTACAGAACCAAGGCTGCTGCAACAAGTTATGATACAAGATCTAACGAAAGGGTAAAGCAGGTTTAAAAGAGTGAATTGCTTGCACCCCATCTTATTTACCAAATGACCCACCCCCGCCCTGTGTTAACTAGCAATGCCTTAACTAGGATAGCAGTTGTGAAAGATCTCTTAAGGAAAAAAAATGTCCACAGCAGCCTTCTCACTTTTTCACAGTATCATCATTGGATTATAGCAGACAAATTGGAGAATTCCAGAGAAATTAAACCCCCACTACTCCCTAATTTCCTTGTTTTATAAATCCCAGACCAGTTCCGACGGGTAGGCTTGCCTGAACGACTGGATGTTGAGTGTGAACAGAGAAATTGTTGTCCCCAAGATTCTCCAGAAAGAATTAAAACGCTCAGTAGAATCAGCCATGAAACGTGATGAGATACTAGCGCCTCTCAATCCCTCTGCTCCAACAAAAAGTGAGTTTTGTTGAAGGGAGATCAATTTATGTTACTGCAGAGCAAAAGGTAACACAAAGCAAAAGAAAACAACCTCTGTACTTAAAATCCGCTTTAACTGAGAAGTGTGTTTAATATTGGAGATACCACACAAAATAGCTCAATTTTCCCACTACAAAGAAATCAAAAACATGCCATCATTTCACCATCCTTCGTTTCTACCATACCAATGTTAATTTATTCTAAAACTTCCCAACATTTTTATATATGAAGTATATTGTAATAGAAAGCATGAGGAATCAGAAAGGGGAAAGTTAATAGCAATATACAAGAAGAGAGTTCTAATGAAAGGTATTCAACCAGAAGCTGTAACTCTGTTTCTCTTTCACTTATGTACCCAACTTGCTAATTTTTTCAGAATTTTATAATTTTATTAGTTATTTTACAGACTTGGACTACTCACTCATTGCTAAGAAAATCCCTGAATATCTGTATAGGAACCTTTGGACTTGGCTCAGTTTAATTGCTCTCTTGCCTTTCGGAGCTTTTGCAGCAATTTAAAGGCGAATCCTAAGTTGCAATGTCTTGAGCATTATATGCTTTCCCAAATGCAATCCATAACACAAGAAAATCTGCAGAAACTGGAAGTTCAAGCAACACACGCAAAATGCTGGTGGAACGCAGGAGGCCAGGCAGCATCTAGAGGAAGAGGTACAGTCGACGTTTCGGGCCGAGACCCTTCATCAGGACTAACGGAAAATAGAGGTAGTAAGAGATTTGAAAGTGGGGGGGGGGAGGGATGAAGCCTGGAAAGTTAATTGGCAAAAGGAATACACGGCTGGAGAAGGGGGAGTATCATGGGATGGAAGGCCTTGGAAGAAAGAAAGGGGGGGAAGCACCAGAGGAAGATGGAGAACAGGGAAGGAGTTATTGTGAGAGGGAAAGAGAGAGAGAGAGAATAAATAAATAAATACATACATACATATAAAAGTGGATAAGTCTCTGGGTCCTGACAGGATATTCCCTATGACCTTGAGGGAAGTTAGTGTGGAAATAGCAGGGGCTCTGACAGAAATATTTCAAATGTCATTAGAAACAGGGATGGTGCCAGAGGATTGGCATATTGCTCATGTTGTTCCATTGTTTAAAAAGGGTTCTAAGAGTAAGCCTAGCAATTATCGGCCCGTGAGTTTGATGTCAGTGCTGGGTAAATTGAGGGAAAGTATTCTTAGAGATGGTATATATAATTATTTGGATAGACAGGGTCTGATTAGGAACAATCAACATGGATTTGTGCATGGAAGGTCATGTTTGACAAATCTTATTGAATTTTTTAAAGAGGTTACTAGGAAAGTTGACGGGGTTAAGGGGGTGGATGCTGTCCATATGGACTTCAGTAAGGCCTTTGACAAGGTTCCACACAGAAGGTTAGTTAGGAAGGTTCAATCGTTAGGTATTAATATTGAAGTAGTAAAATGGATTCAGCAGTGGCTGGTTGGGAGACACCAGAGAGTAGTGGTGGATAACTGCTTGTCAGATTGGAGGCTGGTGTCTAGTAGTGTGCCTCAAGGATCTGTACT
This sequence comes from Mobula birostris, assembly GCF_030028105.1. Lineage (NCBI taxonomy): Eukaryota > Metazoa > Chordata > Chondrichthyes > Myliobatiformes > Myliobatidae > Mobula > Mobula birostris. The sequence continues at coordinate 33,214,206 of NC_092388.1, forward strand.
GGGTGCAATGTTGTTTGTCATATATATTAATGATCTGGATGATGGGGTGGTAAATTGGATTAATAAGTATGCAGATGATACTAAGATAGGTGGAGTTGTGGATAATGAAGTAGGTTTTCAAAGCTTGCAGAGAGATTTAGGCCAGTTAGAAGAGTGGGCTGAAAGATGGCAGATGGAGTTTAGTGCTGATAAATGTGAGGTGCTACATTTTGGTAGGACTAATCAAAATAGGACATACACGGTAAATGGTAGGACATTGAAGAATGCAGTAGAACAGAGGGATCTAGGAATAATGGTGCATAGTTCCCTGAAGGTAGAATCTCATGTGGATAGGGTGGTGAAGAAAGCTTTTGGTATGCTGGCCTTTATAAATCAGAGCATTGAGTATATGAGTTGGGATGTAATGTTGAAATTGTACAAGGCATTGGTGAGGCCAAATTTGGAGTATTGTGTATAGTTCTGGTCACCGAATTATAGAAAAGTGGTCAACAAAATGGAGAGAGTAGAGAGAAGATTTACTCCAATGTTACCTAGGTTTCATCTCCTAAGTTACAGAGAAAGGTTGAACAAGTTGGGTCCTTATTCTTTGGAGCGTAGAAGGTTGAGGGGGGACTCAATAGAGGTATTTAAAATTATGAGGGGCATAGATAGAGTTGACACAGATAGGCTTTTTCCATTGAGTGTGGGGGAGATTCAAACAAGAGGACATGAGTTGAGAGTTAAAGGGCAAAAGTTTAGGGGTAACATGAGGAGGAACTTCTTTACTCAGAGAGTGGTAGCTGTGTGGAACGAGCTTCCAGCAGACGTGGTGGAGATAGGTTCGATGTCATTTAAAGTTAAATTGGATAGCTATATGGACAGGAAAGAAATGGAGGGTTATTGGCTGAGTGCAGGTCGGAGGGACTAGATGAGAGTAAGAGTGCGCCATGGACTAGAAGGGCCGAGATGGCCTGTTTCCGTGCTGTAATTGTAATATGGTTACATGGTTATATAATAAATTAGGGATGGGGTAAGAAGGGGAGGGGGGGCATTCACAGAATTTAGAGAAATCGATGTTCATGCTATCAGGTTGGAGGCTACACAGATGGAATATAAGGTGCTGTTCCTCCAAACTGAGTGAGGATTCATCGCGACAGTAGAGGAGACTGTGGATAGACATATCAGAATGGGAATGGGACTTGGAATTAAAATGTGTGGCCACTGTGAGATCCTGCTTTCTCTGGCAGACAGAGCGTAGGTGTTCAGCAAAGCGGTCTCCCAAACTGCGTTGGGTCTCACCAATACGTAGAAGGCCACATCGGGAGCACCGGACGCAGTATATCACCCCAGCAGACTCACAGGTGAAGTGTCGCCTCACCTGGAAGGACTGTCTGGGGCCCTGAATAGTGGTGAGGGTGGAAGTGTAAGGGCATGTGTAGCACTTGTTCCGCTTACAAGAATAAGTGCCAGGAGGGGGATCGGTGGGAAGGGATGGGGGGGACAAATGGACAAAGGAGTCGCGTAGGGAGCGATCCCTTTGGAAAGCAGAAAGTAGGGGGGGAGGGAAAAATGTGCTTGGTGGTGGGAGTTACAGAGAATTATATGTTGGACCCGGAAGCTGGTGGGGTGTTAGTGAGGACAAGAGGAACCCTATCCCTAGTGGGGTGGCAGGAGGATGGGGTGAGAGCAGATGTGCATGAAATGGGAGAGATGCAGTTGAGGGCAGAGTTGATGGTGGAGGAAGGGAAGCCCCTTTCTTTAAAAAAGGAAGACATCTCCTTTGTCCTGGAATGAAAAGCCTCATTCTGAGAGCAGATGCGGTGGAGAAGAAGGAATTGAGAAAAGGGGTTGGCATTTTTACAAGTAACAGGATGGGAAGAGGAATAGTCCAGGTAGTTGTGAGAGTCCGTGGGCTTCATTAAGTAACCATAGACTCTTTGTTACATAAAGATTGTTGACATTTTTGATAACCCGAGAAAACAAAGTTTAGATTTTGCAATAGTGCCAAGAATCATGGATGGTTTGAAGGGAGGAAATACAGAGAAACTAAAAGGCCAAAAATTGAATATGACTGGTCAAAGAACTGGAGGTAAAATAAGGGCAAGCCTTTTAAGCAGTGAGTATTTAGGGTGTGAATATCTAGCTTGATAAGGTACAGTTTCAAATGCCACTTCAAATGGAGCTTGGACAACTGGTTGAAGGAAATAAAAGATGGAGGGATGTGTGGAAAGAGGAGTTCAATAAGACCAATTGCATTGTACAGCTTCTACACTCTATTATCTACAACTCCATTCAGTTGATATAATTGATTTTTTTAAAGCAAGTTAGTCAGGTGAGTGTTTTCTTCTTTCTTAGATTTATGAGTATAGTGGGCTAAAGGATCTTAAAACAAATGTATGCTGACTCTCGTGTACCCAACTATACTCTTCTTGTTTGCCAGCATTTGGCCCAAAGCCTTCAAAACCCTTACAATTTGACTACTCACTGGATACTTCTTGAATGTTATGAGAAACTTTGCCTCCAATTCCCACTCGCAGATGGCACGTTTTAGCGCAATATGGCTGCAAATTGGTGCCAGCTGGGGGAAAAAAAAGTCTGTCCCGAGCCTTGTGGCCCATCAGACCGGTGCTTATGCCAGCTTCTGTGGCATGAAACAACTGAGAATACGAGACTACCTCCTCCCCGCGCCCCCCCCGGATAGGACGCCAGTCTATCGCGAGGTTAACCCCCAGCATTTGCCGGTACCCATTTTCAGCTGGGTGGGCTGGAGCAGTGTGTGGTTAAGTGCCTTGCTCAAAGACACAACACGCTGCCTTGGTCGAGACTTGAACCCACGACCTTCAGATCGTGAGCCCAATGCCCTAACCACTTGGCCACGCGCCAGCTGGGGAAGTAGGGGGATAACTCATGTCTCCGAGCAGCTATCTCCCTTTTTTTGCAATGTAAGTGGGATAATTTGAAAAGAGTTTAGATTTCTTTCATTCATTTGCTACTTGCCTCCTCCAAGCTTGCTGGCAAATGACTATGGACTATAAATTCTAAGAAGTCAAATTTCTAAAATGCAAAACTTCTAAATGTACATTTTAATGGTTTGCTGTAGTTCAGTGCCAGACATGTCCAGACGGTGAGCCAAACATGCTCCATAATTTGTTCTCATTTCCATTAGATTACTTCAACATTCAGCAATCACTGACAAATAACCTGCCCCTTGCTAAAATAATTGGGCTGTATTATCCAAGTTTTCACCAGAAGTTAGTGTTAAAATGGGAGGCCTGAATCAGTGACCTCGCAGCCACCTGTTCACTAGTGAAGGTGATTCCCTGCTGCCTCCTTGGAAACAGGTGATTCCTCGTCCTTGCATCAGCTGACAACCAGCAACCTAGGCTAAACACTGAGCACAACTGAACCACCAAATGGAAGGAGGTCTCGGACTGAGAGGAATCACAGGCAAGAGAGGAATTTCTGGCTTCATTTGGGATTTTCAGGGAAGGAGTAATAGGGGTGTAAGTTGAACTGTACTTCAAACAATAACTGTCATATCTTGAAAGATTAAGTTGTAAAACAAAAAGAAAGAAATCAGGTGTTGATGCATCCTTCTGACTTTCATAACACAGTCTCTTCCCAGGGCACAGAAAATACTAATTTTATGCTGGCTGTGATATGGAGGTAAAATAAGATTACAAAGATCTTCAGTGTGTACTTGGTTGTAGCATCCAAAAGTTTGGTAGTTTGAAGAATTTCTTTCACTCTCAATACAAGAAAATGGGTGCAGAATATTAAAGGTTGAGGATCTTGGTCCACTTGAAGCTCTGGCCACTTCAAACTCATCTTTGTTCTGTAATAAGTTAGACCTCAATCAGTTAATAAAGAAAATTAGACAGGGAGTATCCTATGCCATGAGGATAGTTTGCACAGGTTCTTTTTAAGGTGGTGATGGAATTTTAAAATTTGATTAAGTATTTCTGTTCTCCATTTCAATGTGCCATATTCTAGAATAATAAAAATTATCACATGGACTCAACGTGATATGAGGAATATCCCAGTATCTGCATTCCTCATAAGGAGAAGTATATTCTGTTTACAATGGAGTGGAGAGAACGGGTAGCAAGAAGATTGCAGATGGGCAGCTATTTCAGAAATAAGGTTGTGAGACTTGGTCGGGCAGATAATCAAGGAGAAGTGCAGGGGCAAGCCACCTGCCATAACTGAGGAGATGGTGGAGAAGATAGTGGAAAATTGGAGGCTGGAGGTCTGGTCTCTGTGGGAGAGGACAGTCAGTAGGAGGGAAGAGCTCCACGGACATGTAGAAGCATCTACAATTGGAGAGATCTATTTAGTTACAAACTAGTTGCAGAAGTGAAAGAACTTCTTCAATCTAATAAAAGTCAACTAAGTTGCACTTCCCAGAGTACAAGCTGGTGTCTGTGAATGAATTGATGGTCGAGAGGGGACCAGCCTTTTTCTCCAGGACTCTCCAAACTCTCTCCACTTAAGAACAATCACCTTTCACACGATATAGAGACATAGTTCACCATAATTTTCTATGTTGCCAATCAACAACTAACCCCCTACCCTACTCCCTATATAATTGCATGGGCAGTTTCTACTCTAACTCCAACTACAAGTTTGCAAATTATATAATCAAAGTGGGTCATATCTCAAATGATGATGAGTTGGAGTACAGGAAGGCGATAGTGTGTTTAGTTACATGGTGTCATTGTCACAATACACACCCAACTGTACTCAGTCATCAGCTCTACTTAGATTATCGTCCAGCATCTAGTTTAGTATTCTGTACCCGTCTCCGTCTCGCACGGTGTCTTGATTCCAGCCTTGGATACTCCAGCACTCAGGTCTAACCATCTTTGCCTAGGTCTCTCGTCACAATCATGACAACACCTTTCCCTCAATGTCAGCAAAACAAAAGAGCTGGTCATTGCCTTCAGGAAAGTGGGAAGTGTGCATGCTCCTGTCCATATCAATGGCGAAATGGTGAGTTTTAAGTTCCAAAGAATGAACATCACCAGTAGACCATCCTGGTCCAGCCACGTAGACAGTATAGCCACGGTTCACTAACTCCTCTACTTCTCAAAAGATAATTGGCATGTCCCAGTCTACCATTACCAATTTTTACTGATGTACCACAGAAAGCATTCTAAAGCAACACACACAAAATGCTGGAGGAAATCAGCAGGTAAGGCTGCATCTAGCAGGGAGGAGAAGATGGCAGCACGACGCAGCGTGCTCGGCTGCTCCGAAATGATATTGTATTTGTTAAATAGGGGCCGTGCACAATCCTGATTTGATGGAGACGGATGTGAGAAGCACGGAGGAACATCTGGAGAAACTTCTGAAATGCCTGCTTCGCTGCCGCTGCTACTGTGCGGTCGAGAATCTCCGGAGGGGAAGGTCCCAAACCCTCGGCTTTGCCTATTGCCGGGCCAGGGTTGAAGCTCTCGGCAGAGATGGTGCTCAGTGCTCGGTGTCGGAGGGCTGGTTGGAGGCTCGAAGTTTTCGGACGGACCCAGAGTTGGACTGTGGTTGGGGTGCTTCCAGGATGCTGCATCGGTAAGTTTGCAGTGCTGGAAGCTCATGGCAGGGAGAGTTTCTCCCTTCAGCTGTCTGCGTAAGATGATGGGACTTTCGAGAGACTTTGAGACTTTTTTTTACCGTGCCCATGGTCTGTTCTTCATCAAATTATGGCATTGCTTTGCACTGTTGTAACTATATGTTATAATTATGTGGTTTTTGTCAGTTTCTTTTAGTCTTGGTTTGTCTTGTGTTTCTGTGATACCATTCTGGAGGAACAAATTGTATCATTTCTTAATGCATGCATTACTAAATAACAATAAAAGAGGACTGCGTGTCCTCATAATCTAATGTAATCTAATCTACCGAAATGAGTAAACAGTCAACATTTTGGCCCATGGCCCTTCGTCAGGACTGGAAAGGAAGGGGAGAAGTCAGATTAAGAAGGTGGGGGGAGGACGGGAGGAAGAAATTCAAGGTGGTAGGTGATGGGTGAAACTGGGAGAGGGTGAGGGGCTGAAGTAAACAGCTGGGAAGCTGTTTGGAGAAAGAGATAAAGGGCTGAAACTGGGGAATCTGGTAGGAGAAAAAAGAAGACCATGGAAGAAAGGAATAGGAGAGAACAGGAGACCATGGAAGATCTCTAGATGCATAATAGTTTGGTATGGCAACTGCTTTCAATGTGACTGCAAGAAACTACAGAAACTATGGTTTCCAAGTACAATAAGATGGACTCTTGATCTCACAGTCTACCTTCTTATGATCTTGTACTTTATTGCTTACCTGCTCTGTACTTTCTCTGCAGCTGTTACACTTTATTCTGTATTGTTATTCTTTTTATCTTGTTCTTCCTCAATGCATTGTATTATAATTTGGTCTGTATGAACAGCATGCAAGGCAAACTTTTCACTGTATCTTGATATACGTGACAATTAAAAATAAATTCCAATTCCAACAATACCGAAGGGATTAAATGCACTTCTGCTGTCCCGTGGGGACACTGGGTTATTTTCTTCTTCTCCTTGTTCTTCCTCTGTTAGACAAATTGCACGATAGTGCCCACAGATTTGGTAGCATTGTACACAGAATTATATTTTCAGTGTATTCTATAATTTTGAAGGAGGCAAAAAAAAAATCTGAATTCCTCATCTATTTTTTGCTGTCATTTAATATTGTTCAGTTTCCAAGACCCTAATCGGTTAAATTAAATCATGTCTTGTTTGACCGTGGTGTATTTTTATTCCCACATTACTAAGTAATAAAAAGAATTCAGATGTCAGGCATTGTTTGTGAACCAAATAAAAGCTGGAGTGGGTAAATTAATGCTGGCATCATCAGAATGCTGGATTTGGCTGGGATTGTCAAGCTCCATTGAGAATTTGACGGGGTGCAGGAACTCTGCTACTCTCTGTTGGCAAACAGCAGCTAGGACAACACAACCTATACAGTCCAAATTCTCATCCTTTCCAAATATATAAACTTCACACAGATTTCGTTTGTTCACATTTGAGTATATTACAAGCATTTTCTTGAGTCATTAGTCACCTAACTCAATTTTGCAGTCTGGTAGCAGTAAGAAAATTCAAAAGGAGCATTTATGGTAATGAAGGTTTACACCTGGGAAATGAGCTTTTATTGTATTCAGTGGGAATAGCAACAGAACAGTATTAATATAGAACTAGTGTAATTAATGTTAAAAGTCAGTTTCAACAGAACATTTCGGGCGTATCATTTTAGCTGATTCTGGCTCTCTGGCAGACTTTCAAACCCTAGTCAAACCACCATAAGATCGGCAATTCAAACTTTCTTCTTTTACAGACAGCAGTGGAGAAGGAAGGTTTCTACAGTTGAAAACTGTCAGCGATATTTACATAAAGTGTCACTTTCGATTATATAGCCTTGGTAATGAATTTTACTTCAAAAGACAGCTGGCCTAATAGTAGGACAAAGAAAGCCAACCAAAACGGAGCAAAATGCTTGGATTAACTAGGAGAAACTCTTTTTTTACTATAAAACATACATTATGAAGAAACCATATTTCTGCAGAATTGCTTTCATTTTAAAAGGTGGTAAACATTGTCATCTATAATATTGAGAGGCTTGGGTGTGGTTGGAAATGCATATCAGGTCTCTCCTCAGCATCATCCCTGAATTAGTAAGGAAAAGCAGGAGCCAAGGACACTGAAAAGCATAGAAGGCCAATTAGCTGGAAGAGGTAAAAGCTTTGGGTGTACACCTTCCTAAGAACTACTTTGAAACTATACTGAACGCTATCTCTTATTCTCAAACCATTGATTGTTTTTTCAATGCTTTCTATATATATATAGACTTCTGAATATATATTGCTTTTCTCCTTAATAAAGAAATGAAACAAGGTTAAATTGCCTATCCCTTTCTCCCCATCCAATCCCCCCACCAAAAAAAACAAAGTTCTTGAACCATAAACTAAAAAAAAATTACCATCTATCTGAGAGCTAGAGATTTCCTCCATGTTGTTCTCTTAATACAGACTTTTGTGTTCCTAACCTTGTTTTTTGAAATTGTGCTGTGTTCTGCATTAAACAGAAACTGTCAAAGCAGCTGCAGATGGTGTTTGGTAATTTTTTTGGCAGAAAGCTGGTAATATAGTATTACTGAAATATGGTAGGCCTTTGTTACCTTCTGCTGTTAGTGTGAGGTTTATTGAATATATTTGTTTTGGAAGAGCTATGGGAAATCACCAGAGCCCTAGAACTGCAGAAGAAATAACCCAGTATATTTAAAATAACTGGCATTCTATTACATTAAACACATGGGATATAATTCATAATCCCTTAGGATTCTAAACTATTTTCACTGCCGCTTCTGCAACATAGCTTTCCTTTAACCTCCGCAAACAAATTTCTGTAAGCAGAATCCAGCCTCTGCAGATCAACCTATGTTCCACACTGTAAAGTAATGAATGCAGGGGAATTCAATTAAACTAACATTGCAGGAAGAAGTTCCACCACACTGATGGTTCCAAAAAAAATTGATACAACAAAATCCGCCACAAGATCATATTAATCCACTAACTGCATAATTAGTGGCAATAAGAAGTCAGAGACTTAATAATACCTTGGAGATAGGAATGGAGTGTGGGCAAGAGTGAAGCAAAGAGTTTGCGAAGTTGCAGCTATGGTAACTGTAGCTGACCTTCATTTGGAATTAGACCTCCGCAGAAATAACATCCACTTGAATGTCCCGGTGTCTCAGATGTTATCCAGCTTCATTTTCCATGGACGTGACAGTACCCTTGCTTTGTGCAGAGTTGAGAAGTGTTACAATATTGAACACGGCCGGATTGCTTTGCCTCTCTTCCAAAGCTGGCAGTGTCCAGCAAGACTGCCACCAGTTGTGACCACCACAAGGAGGAGAACCTCAGGTGCATAAGCGTTTGCTCGTGTAGCCCCCCGGCCAACCTCAGGGTCGCTCGGCTTGCTGTCATCTAGGGAAACAGCCCTCAGCCCCGCCAAACTGGGTAATTAGTTTGTGTGGATGCTGTGTGATGTACCCCACCCCGCCCAGATAACAGACAATACACCAGATGCAATTAAATGATTTACAGTTTATAGATATTACTGGAACTATATAATTAATAGAGAATAAAATATAAAAGGAAAATAAAAGGCACCACACTTATCAAAGTTCAATCTCTTCATGCTCAAACAGTTGGAGCTCAGGACCCTTCTTCTTCACCCTGCGACCCCTCAGACCACCTCGACCGGCCACCTGGGACCAACAACAGTGGTCGACTGGATGCTCCACATGACTCCGTCTCCGCCTCCTCTCCTTGCCGAATGCCCTCCTCGGGGTCCAACCCCGTTAGCGGACTCACAGCACCTGGTCCATCCTCTGTCTCTCTCTCCCACCTTCTGCCCCAAAACTCCGCGCATACAGTATCTTCAAATACACCAAAAACATAACAACTATCCCAATTGGTTCGTAACATATTCTTATCACACTCCCAACCCAAAACAAGCTGCTAGCGCCAAAACTTTTGCAGCATTTAACATAACAAAGAAGCATTCCCAAGTAGAACATAACAAAGAAGCCATTTCAATAAGCCTACACAGTAACATAAGAGACGAAACCTCCTTACACTCGGAATTTCTTTCTTTTGTGGATAGGGGAAATGAGGTTTCCAATATGTTGTAATTCACCCCTAATCTGCTGTTCTGCAGAACCAGAAAGTGGTTGTGCTTTTGTTCCTCGAAGAGAGGCTGGCAGAATAGGCTTGACTCTGAAGGATGTCTGCATATCTCACCCATTGTCATACCCTTATCTTCAATAGTTGGCACATCCCATCCCAGGAAGGGCAATCAGGAAAAAGCCGGAGTCTACAGCCATGAACAGGTGAGAGCTTTGAGGAAACTGCACAGGTGCCTACCATCTCCATATCATCTACATGTCTTTGGGGAGGAGGGCTTGAGAGCTGGTACTGAATGACATAAGTTTTATAATATTTTTTAGTTCATCTGATCTAGATTAGTTCTGCATCATATCTGGTAAAGCTTGTGTGATATAAGTGCCAAAGTTAGGAAGAGAAAGACTAGATAGATTGTTGCAGAATATAAGACCAATCATTCAAGAACTCACTCTGTTGTTTTGGTTATTGGAGCTCATTAAATATTTGGTTAATTCAACCATTTCTGTTTACCCCATTAGTTGAAGGCAATTTGAGTATGTTACTTGTGGATGGGCAGGTTGAGCCAAGATCATGAAAACTCATGAACTAAGCCGACTGATATGAAAATGCCTCTGAGGAGGAATGGGGTCTGAAAGAGGATGTGAGCTTTATTATTATCTTTCAGTAGTTCTAATCAAGATTCATAAAGTTTTCATTCGATTTAAACTTAGTTTTAAATTTAGTACCAGCGTCAAATCAGTTGTTCTTGTCTACAATTGTAAGCAAACTGGCAAATGGTTTTGAAAGCACAGAACCAGTTCAGCACAACTTCCTCTCATTTGTGCCCACATCCCCACATATTGGTCTCACTTTCAAACTGGTGTCAACAGTATAATTCACACAGTTGTCCGCTTAGCTCCAACCACAATGTTATCAGTTTTAGAATCTTCTACCACTGTCTGATCCTGGAGTTGATTTGCTTCGTTTAGCTCCCTAGATTTGGCTGCCATTAGGCATAGTTACAGTAGTCACTGAAAGCTTCAGAGAAATTTCTGCCAAAAATGGTTGACTTTCATATTTTCAACTGACATAAAGCATATATGGTACTTTGTGGTCCTTTTGTTATGAGTGTCCATCAGTGCCATGTTGGCCGTTGGATACCTTTGCTCAAAGGAGGGGCTTGTGACAATGTTATTTGCTGTTTTTTAGAGAGGACTGAAGATGAGCAATGGTGATCGTGACCACAATGGAGTGAGAAATACGGAGACAACTCAAAAGATGGTGGCAATGATAGAGAGAGGTACATCAACAATGATAATGATGATAGAGAAAGGTACAAACTCCCAGCCTCCTTCCCTACTGTGCAGTGCTTCCTCTGCAGCCTACTCTACCAAATCAGGGGTTCTGGGACCTCCTCTTGAATAGGTTGGGACTTTATTCTTAGAAGCACAGGTGTATGAGGGGAGATCTTATACGGGTATATAAACTTATGAGGGATATAGAAAGGGTGAATGCTTGCAGGCTTTTTTTCCCTCGGGTTGGGTGAGAATTCAACTGGAAGTAACACACATAAAAGTTGCTGGTGAACGCAGCAGGCCAGGCAGCATCTCTACGAAGAGGTGCAGTCGACGTTTCAGGCCGAGACCCTTCGTCAGGACTAACTGAAGGAAGAGTGAGTAAGGGATATGAAAGTTGGATGGGGAGGGGGAGATCTAAAATGATAGGAGAAGACAGGAGGGGGAGGGATGGAGCCAAGAGCTGGACAGGTGATAGGCAAAAGGGATACTAGAGGATCATGGGACAGGAGGTCCGGGAAGAAAGACAAGGAGGCGGGGGGGGGGACCCAGAGGATGGGCAAGGGGTATATTAAGAGGGACGGAGGGAGAAAAAGGAGAGTGAGAGAAAGACTGTGTGTATAAAAATAAGTAACAGATGGGGTACGAGGGGGAGGTGGGGCATTAGCAGAAGTTAGAGAAGTCGATGTTCATGCCATCAGGTTGGAGGCTACCCAGACGGAATATAAGGTGTTGTTCCTCCAACCTGAGTGTGGCTTCATCTTTACAGTAGAGGAGGCCGTGGATAGACATGTCAGAATGGGAATGGGATGTGGAATTAAAATGTGTGGCCACTGGGAGATCCTGCTTTCTCCGGCGGACAGAGCGTAGGTGTTCAGCAAAGCGGTCTCCCAGTCTGCGTCGGGTCTCGCCAATATATAAAAGGCCACATCGGGAGCACCGGACACAGTATATCACCCCAGCCGACTCACAGGTGAAGTGTTGCCTCATCTTAGTGTTGCCTCAACTGGAAGTCATGGGTTTAGGGTAAAAGAGGAAATACTTAAGGAGAATCTGAGGAGGAACTTCTTTACTCGAAGGTGTAGGATGAGCTGCCCGGAGAAGTGATAGATGAGGGTTCAATTGTAAAATTTAAAAATAGTTTGGTTAGTTACATGGATAGGAGAAGTATGAAGGGCTACAGTGCAGATTCAGATAGATGGGACTAGGCAGAAGACCAGGCTGGCGTGGACTAGATCTGCCAAAATGCCTACTTCTGTGCCTTAATGTTCCGCAAGTATTTCATACTTTGCCCGTTACACTTGTTTAAAGACTTCATCCCAGTCCTCTGTCTATGGCCCAGCAGGGCAATTTCTATCAATAGCCATTAAAATAAGTTTCAGGGGGATAGGGAGCTGGAGGGGGGATGAGAGAGAAAGAGAGAGAGAGAGAGAGAGAGAGAGAGAGAGAGAGAGAAAGAGAGAGAGAAAGAGAAAGAGAGAGACAGAGAGAGAGAGATGTTATGTTCAGCATGGAAACAGGACCTTTGGCCCAACAAGTTCGTGCCAATATTAAGAAGCAATGTGCACTTATTTCTTTTTAAATTTCCCCCACATTCTCAACATGTACCCCAGACTATAGCACTCATCTACATATTGGGGACAATTTACAGTGGCCACTTATCCTGTCATCCCTAGGTTTTTGGAATATGGGAGGAAACCCCTGCAGTGTGAGGGAGAATCTGCAAGCTGTACTCTGACATCTGCCATGTCTTTGGCACTGTGAGGCAGCAGTCTGAACAGTTATGCTGCCAAATAGATCTCAGGATGGGAAATTGATGAAATGGGGAAAGTCAATCATGAAGAAAGGGTGGCTCACAGGTATTCCATGAACATAAATTAATCTGACATCTTCAAAAGGGAGCTGGAAGGAGAGGTGAGGAAGGAAAGGTTTGGTGATACATGAGACATTCAGAGAAATCTGAGTGACTGTTGGGTTCTTGCAGAGGACAGAAAGAAATAGGCCAGCTGGATCCTTCCCTGCAGTAATAAGTCGAGGATCCTGTGGTAAGCATGATTATACCAGTGTCACAAGATTTTTCTTCTAAACTTGTCTTTTCAATTTACTCAACAGTCTTCAGCTGATAGTAAGAAAAGTGTCAAGGGGGGTGGGTGTGTATTTGTTACATCCTGAATTTCTTTAACTTATTCAAGTTGCAGGACAAGGACATGGTTAGCATGACCAGCATTCAAAGATTATCCCCTAATTGTCCTCGAGAAGGAAATGGTGAGCCTGTTTTTGAACAAGTGGTCATCTGCAAACTGAATAACAAATCCAGGTTTGTTCTTCTTTTAGCAGTTATGTACAACTAAATAGCTCTCTGTGTCATTTCAGAAGGCCCGTAAGAGGCAACTATTATGGATGGGGTTTGTAGTCACACAGACCAGACGGGACTACCAGATTAAGTGTTGTTACTTTGTGATAATTTGGCAGCTTTTATGACTGAGATTTTTTTTCCATAATTCAATTACAACTACCATGGTGGTACTTTATTTGAACTTGCTTTCCCTAAATCTTGGGCCCAGGCCTCTGGATTACTAATCTAGTAACATAACTACTAGAATAACAGTTGGCATTTAAAGCTATATCTATATTTTTCTTTTCCCTCAGCAAAAATGGCTATGTACCATTTCTTTTCACTGTGAAAATCTCTCTCTTAAAAATATGTTTCATCTTTTACCTGCTAATAGTTTCTTAAATCAGTCATAAAGTACCTTTCCTTGTTCCCCTATTAGCTATCAATGGAAGGTGTGGAATTTAAATTTAAAAAACACGTTTTTTTCAGTAGAATGGGTTCAAATCCAAGGTAGAAACATTAGTTTGACATGGGATTTGCTATGTACTAATCTAGTAACATAACTACTAGAATAACAGTTGGTATTTAAAGCTATATCTATATTTTTCTTTTCCCTCAGCAAAAATGGCTATGTACCATTTCTTTTCACTGTGAAAATCTCTCTCTTAAAAATGTTTCATCTTTTACCTGCTAATGGTTTCTTAAATCAGTCATAAAGTACCTTTCCTTGTTCCTCTATTAGCTATCAATGGAAGGTGTGGAATTTAAATTAAAAAAACACGTTTTTTTCAGAAGAATGGGTTCAAATCCAAGGTAGAAACATTAGTTTGACATGGGATTTGCTATGTACACAAAATCCTTGATCTTCAAGAACAGAAACAGGGAATGTGTGAAAGCAAATAATTCTGTCAGTCAGAATTCTATTTACTGAATGACCCTGTACCCAATGAAGCTCACAATGCAGCAATCCCCTGAGATACACATTAATAGAGTTGTTAACTTTTGCCCCTTGCCTTCCTAATTGGAAACAGGACAACTATGATATACATTCAGAAACTTGTGAAATATGTATGCAACATTTTCCCATGCATTTCAGTAGATAACAGGGAAAAGAAAGGTGCTGAATCCTTAAGAACTAAATTAACATTCAGAAAATTTTGTAAATAATTCACTCAATGGTGTTCTTTAGTTACTTGTTTTGGCTTTGCAATCTGGCAGTGTTTTAATTTTAGAGAAGATATTTGTGCTTTTTTAACATCTAGTCTGTCACAAGCCTTGAGTTTTTGGGAAATCGGCCACAAATTTAATGCAAGATTCCAAAATTTGGAAGCAACAGTGCATGGAATTGTATCACTTTTTAATGTTTTAGTGTCTTAAAAGAAGAAATCTATAGGACATGATACTTAGCAACTGAAGGAATGTCGCAAGGGGTCAGGTAAGCTCCTTGCATTGTCTTTAACTCACAAGCTGCCTGGATGGATGATGTGTACACCAATGAAAAACTCTCTATACTTTTGGAAACTCATTTGAGAACTGAGAACAATGAGGTACTTTAGTGTGTGTTGTTGACAGTCCCATAAATAATGGTTGCTGTTACCCATAAGAGGTCACGATTACCTGTGAAGGGGCGGGGCAATGTTTATATGTTAGAAATCTTCTGAGTTGCAGTAAGAGCTTTGTGTGCCAAAGGTTTCTCTGCAAAAGAAAAAAACTGATTTCTTTCTATTCTTACATGATAATTAGTTAACTGAAATGAGAGGGAATTCAGAAATAAAGCTGACAATTTTTTAAATACTCTTATAAATTAATAAAGCAACAGCAGAGGACAGTCCTTTTCATTGAGAAAGTCTGCTTTCCTACCCCAGAAAATGAATTGCCAGGAATCACTGGATAAAGAACCTCGTAATTCCACCATTTCTCTAGCAGTCTGTCAGTTAAGAAGACAATTTTTCCCATTATTAATAAAGAAAAAACTCTAGCTCATCTGTATCATCTTTACACTTTGTAAATCACAACTCTGATAATGAAAACATCAGTAATTCTATTTAAAAGGAGATATTTGCAATATGTTTTCTCCCTGCTTCCAGAACTTATTGATTAGAATGGTTTTTAGTTTATCATTATTGCCGATAATGATAAATTTTAGAAGCTAAATATACATTCAGCAAAGGAAATACATTATTTGACCTGTTACTGAACTACCTCAGCTGGAGCAGTCTGAGTGGTGGGACAGCGTTTGTGACATAGTTTACAATTGTCCCCAGTACAGGATTGCAGGAAATTTCAACCTGACATTTCATTGATAAATCTTTGCCGAATAAACCTAATAAGCATTGAAGTGTGAAAAGGATCGGAGTTGTTTTTTTCTGAGAAAACTTTAGCTTGCTGATACTTTGAGGCACTGGGTACCAGATTATGACCACAGTTTTCAGTTTAGTTCATGAAAACTGTGGGTTTCATGAACTGAAGAATTAAAATTGAGGAAAATGGAAAATATGTTAGTCATTTATCACTATTTCCTGCTATCATTTTTCTTACTCTTATTCTCTCCTTTTCTTTAGTCGATTTGTCGGTATGCCAAATAATTTTTCTTCTCATATTTTTCTGCAGCAAGTACCAGCATCAAGTATTGTTTCATCAACAAGTTCATCATGAAGGAACTTGCAGCCACTATGGAAATGTACATCAGTTACTGCAAAATCAAATATAAATGGAACTAACTCTATCCATTTTATGGAAATGTACATCAGTTACTGCAAAATCAAATATAAATGGAACTAACTCTATCCATTTTAATCTCTGTCAAAGGAAAAATGGAAGTAATGTGTTTGGAAGTAATATAGAGGGACACGGCTGCAGATTGGAGAGCCTCTTTCTTAGGTTTCTCTGCAAAGTGGTATGTTCCCTGGAGTGATTACTGGAGCTAATAACTTTCTTCAGAACTTAAGAAAAACATATTTTACAGAGAAATTTGCAGTGCCTAACTTTTTCTTCAGATCCATAGTTCTTTGATCCCACTGAAGCACTTGGCTCCTGTGTGGCATGGCACTTGTTTTTTTAAAGGTCCTCACAGTTCTGAACGTGCCATACTGTTTCACCCTGTGTGAAGCCTTCAGTTATGTCTTCCTGTTTCAGACCACATGATAGATGATTGTGCTTCTCCTATCTGTAATGGTGGTAGTGAAACCCCTTTTCCCTCTGACTAAGAAAAATAGATGAAGCTGCCAGGACAAATAACTGAAGAACAGAAAAAACATTAATGGTTCACAATAATTGTGGTGTTTATACATTCCCATGAAGTCCAGACATCAGTTCTGCAGCCCAGGATATCTGGGATGTGTAGCATTCTTTTTAAATGACACAGGCTCTACAACAACAGTGTGGCAGACAGTGAGCAATGGAATGCAATTTTCCAGAGATATGTTGAATTGTATTTTAGTTCCTGTACTCCAAAGAAGACCTGGAATGTCGGTCTCAGAAGTATTGATGCAGACACCTGTCTTTTCACCTCTGCTTCCTCCCAAGAGCAGCTACTTATGATATTGAAAACTATATACATCTCAGCTATTATTGTACCGATCCCTGTGATTGTGGAGCTTCCACTATTCCACACCAAAATATTTCACAGAAAGTGCTAATTTTAATGTAAATAATTCCTACAAACATTGCCAGATATACTCAAAGATTGCATTTTCTATTTTTTAAATACAAAAATTTAACCCTTAAAGCATTATTAACTGCAGGGTAACATGTTCTTTCTTAGAATCTCAGACATGCAGAACTGGAGAATCCCAGAGATACTTCGATGCCACACTGATGTCTAGGGTAACTTTATGATTGGAATAAGCTGGATCATAATAATACAAACAAATAGTTAACATATAACTTTTAATAACTCCTTGCTAGTTATATGCAAACAACAAATGGGCAGCACAATAGCATAGAGGTTTGGGTAACACTATTACATGCCAGTGACCCAGGTTCACTGCTGCTGTCTGCATGGAGGTTGTATATTCTCCCTGAGACCATTTGGGTTTCCTCCTGGTGCTCTGGTTTCCTCCCACAGTCCAAAAACATATCGATTAGTGTCATGGTCCGGATCGGGGTCCCTTTAAATTTTCTTTGTTTTTGTTATGATCTGGACCGTTGACTCCCTGTTTCCCTTTGGTTCCCTGTTTTCCCGTGTCCCTCGGCCTTGGTGATTGAAGGCAATTTACTCCCGGCTGAACCGGTAGTTTATAGTCTCTGGCTTTCAGCCGTTCGGCGCGAGAGCGTCTACAAAGTCACTGAAGGTACGGCATGCCAATGTCATCTGGCCGGAGCCAGCCTAGTCTCTGCCCGAAGCGAGTGCTGGTAATTCGCCTTTCCTCACCAGAGCACTCCTGTCAAGTTACCTCGCCAAAGCGAACCTGCAAAGTTTCCTCACTGAGGTGGGTCCGTCAGTTAACCCACCGGAGGGAATCAAGAACCGCTGTCTACTGTTCCCGGGCCGAGTCGAGAGCTCGCCACTACTCAGAGGCTCCAAGTCAAGTCCTGGTTCCGGGGGCATTCAAGTACCAAGTCAAGTCCTGGCCCTGGCGGCATCCAAGTTCCGAGACAAGTCCTGGCCCTGGCGGCATCCAAGTTCCGAGTCAAGTCCTGGCCCTGGCGGCATCCAAGTTCCGAGACAAGTCCTGGCCCTGGCGGCATCCAAGTTCCGAGTCAAGTCCTGGCCCTGGCGGCATCCAAGTTCCGAGACAAGTCCTGGCCCTGGCGGCATCCAAGTTCCGAGTCAAGTCCTGGCCCTGGCGGCATCCAAGTTCCGAGTCAAGTCCTGGCCCTGGCGGCATCCAAGTTCCGAGACAAGTCCTGGCCCTGGCGGCATCCAAGTTCCAAGTCAAGTCCTGGCCCTGGCAGCATCCAAGTTCCGAGACAAGTCCTGGCCCTGGCGGTCTGTGATTCCTGTCCTACCCCCCTGTCTGAATCCCTTCTCTGCCCCTCTCACCTCTAGCCCTCATCTGCAGCCCTCACCTGCACGTCGGTCTAGTTCTATCGCCGGAGCTAGATAGGTACTGTCTGGTGTTCTTTCGTGTTTGTCTTGGCTTGTCCTCGCCTCCGTGGGGTAAGTCAGGCCGTCTTGCTGTTGCCCCATGGCGGGTCATGTCTTGTCTTGTCTTGTCCTCGCCTCCGTAGGGTAAGTCAGGCCGTCTTGCCGTTGCCCCGCAGGGGGTCATGAGTCCCGGCCCAATGTCCTGTACCCAAGGAGGGGTCCCGGCTCTCTGTTCTGTGTGTCAGTCCTGGCCCTATGTCCTGTACCAATGGAGGGGTCTCAACTCTGTGTTCTGTGTACGTGTCCATGGTTCCATGTACCTGCTCTCTCGAGACCAAGGCTCTGTTTTTCTATGTTCCTCCTCTCCCTAGCCCATATCATCTCCTTGCCTGGTTCTGGGGTCCGAGCCCGAGGCAAGACCCAGGTGCTGGGTCCTTGCCCAGTCCCTGGCTCGGAGTCCATACCGTAGCCTCTTCATGTCGCCTCTAGTTCTGGGATCCTATTCCAAGTCCAAGGTCAGACCCCTAGCCCCAGCCTAGTCGTAGTCCTGAGTCCTTGTCCAGTTCGCTATTCCTGCTTCTGCTTTGCTCTCCTGGTATCAAACAATAAACTCAATTTACTCAACCTCACAAGATGTGTCTTGCATTTGGGTCCACCCTTGCTCCCAATGCCCCACCATTGTGACAGGTTAGTAGGTTATTTGGTCACGTGGTTGTAATTGGCTGGTGCAGGCTCATTGGGCTGGCAGGGCCTGATACTGTGCTGTATCTCTAAGTAAAAAGTTAAAATAAATAAAAAACAAAACTCTGCAGATTGGGATGCTTCCACGAGAGCAAAGATCTTGCTCTTGAACACTATACACTGACTTCTGTCATTGTTCAACGGTTAATAGTTATATTGTAAGGAGCTTAAATCCAGTGGTCTCCACAGTTGATGTATGATATGTGGAAGAGCAACCTGTCCACCAAAGATTCAACATTGTTCGATGTCATTTCCAGTACATAAGTGTAAAGGAGACCGAAATAATTGTTAGTCCTAATCCGATGCAGCACATAAAGGATCACAACAAGATAAAGAGCACAATAATTTTTAGAAAACACTAAATATAAATACATAAGATAGCTGATAAACTTAGATTGATTGTTATGTCCATAGAGTGATGCTAGGCACAGGAGTGTCTGTTATGATAAAGTAGTGGTGACGGGGGATGTGGAGGAGTGGGTTAATGGATGGAGGTGTTGATCAGCCTTGCCGCTCGGGAAATGTAACTGTTTTTGAGTCTGGTGGTCCCGCCATTGAGGCTACGTAGCTTCCTCCCTGATTGGAGTGGAACAAACAGTCCATGAGCAGGGTAGGTCTTTAACATCCTTCGTGATGTTACTGGCCTTCCAGAACACTTCTGTAAAGACAAGTTTGAATTATGGCGAGGAGAAAGATTTTTTTTCATTTTAGATGTTAAAACTAGTGATGCTGCAAACATGAAAATAAAGAATACACTGGGAACCTCCTGTTATATGTACCTGCCTCCCCCAGCACAACCTCAATCCTAATTTTACCAGGTTAAATATTCAGTTAGCTAGTGTCAATAATGCATATCACTTAGGCTTCCATTTTAATCAAATGTTTATTTAAAAAACTGTGACAGCTCTTTCCAGATCTATTACCTCCCACCCAGAAGAGCAAGGACACTGAAGCGTTGCCAGCAGCAGATTTTCCACCAAGTCGCACATTATTCTGACATGGAATTATTTTGGCCAGTCCTTCATAAAGGCTGAGTCAAAATATGGTCAAAATGTTTTAAAACTCTTAGCAAGCAGTACTGTGACAATCTGTTTCTCACAAGAACTATAGCAGTTCATGTCAGTAGGTTGGTGCACCTTCAGCAGGCTGATTACTTTGTCCAATGATTCCTGCCCTTACCAACGACGCACATCAATTTAGCGAATAAAATTAATTTACATCAAATTTTAAGCCAAACAGACTAAAAACAAGACAGGAAAAAAGCAAGAGGTGTTATAAGTTCTCAGCAGGACATGAAACATCTTTTACAACCTGAAACTTTAACTCTGTTTTTTCTCTCAGCAGATACTGCCTAAAATGTTGAGTACTGTATTTTCCACACTTTCTGTTTATACTTCAGTTATGCCTTTTTTTTTGGAACAACAACAGGGTTCATTTTGACCCTGAGTATAAATTATTAAATGCTAAACTGTCAGTCCATTTTAGATTAAATTAAAGACTTGAAAAAATGTTAAGCAGGCTGGCTAATTTACCATCACATGCTTTACATTCAAAGTAAAATTATTGCCATGTTGGAACAAGATTTCTAAAACTACCAAAGCAAACTAGCTGAATGTATAAGTCAACAGTTAACAATGGCCAAAATGAATGAGATTTTTTTTCCTTTAATGTCCAGGTTTAAAACCATACCATACTAATACATTGAACTCTGGTGATTATAATGCTCCTTATCTGAAGTGAATTTTGTGTGTTTTCACATACCACCAAGTTTATCACTAATTAAGAATCACTTGGAGGCCACACAGTGGCTGTTCTGGGAAATGAAAAATTTATCATCCTTACGCAAGTTAGCACAGCTAGTCTAAGGAGGGGATGGCAAGATTTTGTTAGGAAGGTCTCTACTGTACTTCGAGGCTTCATCTTCATTTGGAAGTGCCTGATTATATTCATCAGTGCAGCTATTAAAGTCCCTTACTTTGATGAATATAAATACTTAATTACAAAGGTAGAACAAAATAACATATAAAAAGCTTGAGATTTTCGGATTCTGGATAAGTAACAATCTATGAATTCTTTGACAGGTTTATTTGTAATGCACTGATTAATACAGAAGACTTCAAAGTATGGAAAATCTTTGAACTAGTGAGAAACTGACAACAGTGCACCAATGAACCCAGCAAATATTTCTGGATGATTTAAAAAATTATTTTCAGTTATTTAAATCACAGTGAGTTGCACCTATTAAATGTGGTTCATTTTTTAATGACAGATTCAACTTCCACTGTACTGATAAACCCACATTAGGTAATCAGCAAAATGTTTATAAGTCTAAGGGATTAATTGCTTTGGTTCATAGGCAACATTAATTTTGTAATTTTGTAAATGAACTTGAGTAACAAATCATGCAATAAAATTAATTCCGAAAACTAGCACTGTTTTGAGTGTCATTTTCATTATATTTTTTAATTGTATTTAACTCACCCTCTTTTTGTACAAAATGGACAGGTTGCACCTGAACTTGAGGAGGACCAACATTCTCACGGGTAGGTGTACTCTGCACAAGGACTCCCAAGTCCTTTGTATTTCAGATTTTTGGATTTTGAGGTTGAGACAGTGGTGAGGAAGGCAAATGCAATGTTAGCATTCATTTCGAGAGGTCTAGAATACAACAGCAGGGATGTGATGCTGAGGTTTTGTAAAGCACTGGTGAGGCCTCACCTTGAGTATTGTGAACAGTTTTGGGCTCTTAATCTGAGAAAAGATGTGCTAGCATTGGAAAGGGTTAAAAGGTGATTCACAAGGATGATTCCGGGAATGAAAGGGTTATCATATGAGGAACGTTTGATGGCTTTGGGCCTCTACTCGTTGGAATTTAGAAGGATGAGGGGGGGGATCTCTTTGAAACTTTTCAAATGTTGGAAGGCATAGATAGAGTAGATGTGGAAAGGATGTTTCCCATGGTAGGGGAGCCAAGACAAGAGGGCACAGCCTCAGGATAGAGGGGTGTCCATTTAAGTCAGAGATGTGGTGACATTTCTTTAGCCAGAGGGTGGTGAATTTGTGGAATTTGATACCAGGCAACTGTGGAGGACAGGTTGTTGGGTGTATTTAAGTTGGAAGTTGATAGATTCTTGATTGGCCATGGCATCAAAGGTTATGGGGAGAAGGCCAAGGAGTGGGGCTGAGGATGGAAAATAAAAGATCAGCCATGATTGAATAGTGAAGCAGTCTTGATGGGCCAAATGGCCTAATTATGCTCCTATGCCTTAAGGTCTTTTTTGCATTATTACTAAAGAAAGTGCTTAATTATGAATAGTCAGAAGTTTCAATACTTTACTGTTACAAATCAGCATACTTTTTCACTAACTCTATACCATTTCCTGGAAATGCTACTTTAAGCTAATTCCTTCCACAGGATACTTGACCCACGACGGACCATAACATTGTTGCCTCTATTTGCCTCCTCATAGACTTTCCTAATTTTACACAGTCCTCTCCTCGTTCTCTCACATATGTTTCACCGACTGAATAAAAACAAAAGACCACTTCATCAGTAGCTGAAAGTTTACCCTGGCATGGAGTACAGGGGATAAAACAGATTACAGGTCGTCCCCTGCTTATGAATGGCTAAGTTATGTACACCAGGTACATATACCCAAGTGTTTGACGAGGCTGCAGGATGGATTGCCAGCTGCTGCTGTTTGACAATTCGATTCACTATCGCACTTCCAAATTACGCACCGTTTGCGAAACCTTGTCGTAGCCAGAGGAAGACCTGTAGTAAGATTAGATATAAATTAGAGAAGCGATGGACATGAAACTGGGTGGTGCCAATGAACTTGTGGACTTTGAAGAATAAAGAGGGGTTTAAAAATGTGACAGTAGTTGGAAAGACCAATGAATTCATGGTTGATATTTAACCTTAAGACTGGCATTCAAAACTAATTCGCTGATTAAAACCTGAGTGTCTCACAAAGATTCTTGCATGCCATTTGGTCTTTCCTAAATCTCTGGCTAAAAATACAGTTGCAGATCCAGGTTTTCTGGAATGGACTGACTGCATAACTATGTTTGAGGAGCTGAAGAATGAGACTAGGTAATGAGAGAGGTCAGAGAAGAATGGCCGGGCTAGTTCAAGCTGACAGGAAGGTGGCAGTAACTCAAATAAACATGTGTTACAACAGTGGTGTGCAGAAGAGCATCTCTGAACACCCAACATGTCGAACCTTGAAGCGGAAGGGCTATAGCAGTAGATGACCAAATCAGACAGGAAACTCTGGCTAAAAATATAGTTGCAAATCCAGGTTTTCTGAAATCCACTGACTGCACAATTATGTGCAAGGAGCTGAACAATGAAACTTAGTGATTGCTGTAGAAAAAGGCAGCAGCCAACATAGACTTGATGGGCTGAACACATACCTTCAGTGTCATAACAATCTATACAAATCTTTTAAGGTCTTTTCAAATTTAATTGAACAAAACTAACACAATATAACACCTTTTTAAAAATAAAGCTTTCTGTTTCAACTTTAATGTGGAACAAGCTGTAATGGGCCACCAGTACTCACTATTACCCAATTCCCTCTGACTCAGACAAATTAACTGACGAAAAATTGGAAACAATATCATTCATCCTTCATACCAGAGTTATTTTATTTTGCCAAAGTTCAAACTGAAGGTTGCACATTGAATTTAGGATGTGCCGTACTTACTTTCAAGCCAATCAATATTAATTTAAATTGTGTTAATTTCTACCATAAAAAAACAGAAATTTAATCATTTGCCCTGATTGGGAAAAAAAACAGTATGTGTTCAGGTTAATCCGAGGCCAAAGTTTAGAAATTAGCGTAGTTTAAGTACTCCTTATCTGAAATTCCAAAATATGAAAACATCTGAATTTTTTGAGTGCTGATATGATGCCAATAATGGAAAATTATGCTAGGCACTGGGAAGATTCCTAGGTAATGCACAGGCCTCTGTACACCACAGACAGTTCTGAGAAACAGCCACATATATATATATATATATATATAATGAACAGGAATTAATGAAAAACGGAAAAGCACCACATAAGGTGAAAAATGAAGATCTCGATGGGTATTGAAAGAGTGGATTCGTCAGCATCATAGTGAACATATGCTGCTTAACAGTATGCTGATAATGATAAAGATCTAGCATGACGAACTGAAAATTGTAGGTGAGGCCCTCTATCGGTCAGGGTTGACCAGGGTGTTGTGTCCCAGCTGTCCACATGATACACATGCCAGTTCGCAGGCCAGGGCACCGCGCCATGCTGTTGCCCATACAGCAGGCTCCTCCTCTCCATACAGCTGATGAATCCAAAAGAACGGCAAGACAGATACAGTTTGGCACCCGCAGCATCAGGGGAGTTTCCAGTCAATGTTGAACTCAATGTAGGACTATCCTAGGGACTCCAGCTCCAGAATTTTCCTCAGGGTTTACTCCCAAAGCCTTCCTCATGAGCGGATATAACCACAAGGCAGCAGAGGTTTGAAATCAGAGTTTTCCTTCTCCTAGTTGAGTTGCCAACCACAGTTAATGAACCCCATCTGCCCAAAGTGACTGGTTTTAAGGTACCACTATCTCATCTTTGCCCCTTCTCCTGTCAGTGGAAATGGTACTGCTGGGTTTAGTAGCTAAGTCACGAATGAAGGCCAGGAGCTGGACTTGGTTGGGAGAGGCTATTGAGACACATGCCATTGAGAGTATTTAATAGGTAATGGGAGGTTATCCAGACTAACGCCCCCGGCTATGACAAACTTAAGGAACTGAAAATTGAAGGCATTTGTAAATATTCAGCAGGCTGGTTGCAAAAATTTAAGAAAAGGCACGGCATTAAATTTTCAAAAATTTGTGGTGACTACGCATCTGCTGATCACAAAGTAGCAGAGAAATTCATTGATGAGCTTTCCAAGATCATCACTGATAAAAATTTAACAGACTGAACAGCTACATCAGTACATACAGTATATGTGATGAACAAGTATAAGACAAAGACTGCTCACCAGTTGTGCATAAATCCAGCGTCAGAAATATTGGTGATCACAAACAACTCATTATATATTTCAAAAATCCAAAAGAAAATGAAATCCAAAACACTTCCAGCCTCAAGCATTTTGGATGAGGGGTACTCATCCTGTATTACATTTATCAGAGGAATCCTCGTACAATTTTTGTAATTCACTTTCCAGATTTTTTAAAGAATACTGCTGAATCTTTAAATGTAACCTACATAGTTGTGCTGCATAACAGAGATACAATGAAAATGTGAAATGAAACTGGAATAATCTTAAAAAAAGAAGTGTGATTAAAGACTGAATAGGTAGTAACGTGCCTTTCAAGATTAAAAACAGAATTTGTCTAGAAAAGAGACAATAGCACCATTAAAATTCCCTTCTGTCAAGCAAGTTCAGAATTTCAGGTATGCAATCTGAATTTTTTTCTCCTATTGTGTGAAGCAGTTTCACAGAGTATCAGGTCAGTTGAGAAGGCACTCCTCCAAGAGATCATTAGAATTGCCAGGGTGCCATCCTGGGGGAAATGTTAGTGGTTCCAAGGAAGATGAATCTTCATTCTTTCGTTCTCCAACTTCTATCTTACCATTCCCTGTTAAGCAACCAGGCCAAGGTGCGGTCACTTGAGCCTTTTAGGAGCAAACTATTCAAAGTCATTCTCCAAGACTACCTACAATTTTAACCACAGTGGACAGCCTTACACTTGTCATGCTACGATCATTGCGATCTCATTGGGCCATAGGTAAGATGACTCGGACAGAAAGGAGCAAAGGGAAGATCGTTATCAAGTGGCTTCACAAGGCTGATTTTTTTTTGTATTTGTTTTTTTGTAGCAGCTTTTATACTTGTAGAATCATTGAGTCATAAAGAGATACAGCATAGAAACAGGCCCTTCAAGTCCATGTCAACCTTTAGCTATTCGTTTATACTATTTCTACATTAATCCCTTGGAGAAATTTTGGAGAGATATCCTTTTAATTTTATCCCATATCCTTAATTGCCATTTAGAACCCAACCCTTTGATTGCTCTTTTTGGCATTTTGGGTGAAGTTGGCATGCGTTTGAGTCTGACTAAACGGTGAACATTGTCTTTTCCCTTTTGGCTAGATGTTTAGTTTTTCTTAGGTGGAGAGATGTTGCCCCACCCACTCATGCTCAGTGGCTTAGAGACATTATGTCCTGCTTAGACCTTGAAAAGAATCATTATTCACTTCTTAATTCGGACATAAAGTTCCATAAGGTGTGGGGACCTTTTCTTGATTATTTTCATAACTCCTCTTTAGATTAAAGGTTTATCTTCCTTTTTCTTTCGGTGATTTAGTCCCTTACATCCAGCTTTCTTTTCTGGTTAACTTTTATGGTTTATTTTATGATGTGAAATATATTATAGTTTAGGTAGTAGGCAATACACTTTTTATATATTCACAGCTCTGAGGTGACAAAAGCTCTGATTTAACATTTTTTATATCATAATGGTTGGCTTGGAGTGCGCAATGGGAGGGTGGGGTAATTACTAACTTTATATGATTTTATTTTGGGTGCTTTTTCTTCACTGTTATCAATTGTACATCAGACACGTTGGTTTTGCACTGTATAAGTCTCTTTTTTGTTGGTGTTTTTTTTTGTTCTGTAGAAACTCATAAAAGAAATTTTAAAATAATCCCTTTATTGGATATTTCACACATTTCCATTAACTCCCTCCAGATGCAACCCTCACCTCTCCATGTACACAGTCAGGACAATTTACAGTGGGCAATTCATCTACCAGCCTGCATGTCTTTGAGATGTGAGAATAAATTAGAACAACCTGCAGAAACCACACACAGTCACTGGAGAACGTGCAAACTCCATGTAGACAGCACCCGAGTTCAGGATTGAACACTGGTGTCTGGCACTGTGAGACAGTGATTCTAGTAGCCGTGACACTATGCTGCCCCTCCAGATGTGTGTGTCAGAAACTATAGCAAACCTTCCAGGTCCAGATTGAAGCCCATCCACCTCTCACTCCATCATTAGCCTTATAACTGAGTCATGGTTTGTGCTGAAACCCACTGAGATGAGAGGCTGGGTGCACTTTGTATCTGGCCCCTCAGCTAAATGCTAGCCACAGTAGCTGCATCTAGTGCATTTCCATTTTGGTTAATGAATACCATGGCAACCGGTAACAGAAAGAAATATCATGAAAAAGATCATGAGTGAGGAATTCAATGTGATTGCTAACATCATTGATAAGTTCACCAGAAATGGACCAGGGGGAAGGTTCAAATTCCCTTCTCCTCCTTCTCCTTCCTGCCAGTTGTCCCACAGCTTTGTGCCTTACCATGGCAAAGTTTTACAGTCTACAGCAGAAGACCAAAGATCTTGACATATGAATTGCTGAATATTGCAGAGCTACCCTGGACTGTCCCAAGCAGCAGGGGCAAGAGGCTAGTACCCACTTACTACACTGACCCTGAATGCTACCTAGGATTTGATACACATGGGTGTGGCTACTTCATTTACTTAAGAGCTGCAAAAGAAATTGAACATTGTACAATGATCAAATTCAATCTTAAAATGGAAGTATTGATGAAGCAGGTATGGCTCCAACCACTGGATTGTTTACCTCCTCATCACTATTTTAAATGTTTTATTCTGAAACCATGCCCCTAGATGTAGGTTGCCCATTAGGGAAAAATAACCTCCCTATATCTATCCTATCGTGTCCTGTCAGAATCTTTATTATATATTTGGGGTGTCCTACTGCAATCTCCTTTAATCCAAGACTGATCTTCCAGTTAAAAGACAAATTGGAGTTATGTCAAACTATGACATCACAAATTGTGATCAAAAGAGTATTCCTGCTGTGATTAGCCCATTATATCTGATGAATATAGGTCTTGGATTATACAATTCACCCTTCTTCATTCTCACTTGGCATAATATTAAAGCTGCATTTGAAAAAAACTGAAGAAGATTGAGTATTGAGAGCTCTAGTTTTGGCATGTTAATTCCTTTAAAAATATCTTTCTCCATGCCAAACACCTTTTGACAATTTTCCAGTGAAATGATCTTGGAGAACCTTCCCACCCAAACAAGTTGCATAACAATAATTATTATGGTTTCCTGCAATGACCCATTGTGAACCTTATCTGTTTGCCAAATATGTGCTCATTGGGTTGAAAATAATCAGGGCAAGAGTGTGTGCCTACCGATCACCCTGAGAACCAACAATACCTCACAGGCAGGAAGATATTCGGGAAGGTGGAAGGTCACGCAGGAGTGCAGTACTGCAAGAATATTTTGCTGTCAGTCACTTCCTGTGCTTTGAAGCTGCAAGTTCTGAGCATATAAGGGTATATTTTGTGAAACTTATTTAGAGTTTGAGGAGAACACTACATAATGAAATCATAGATTCCCCTCTGGGGATTTCACTGTCCCTGTGCCTTTGAACAAGTGGATGAACAGGATGTAGAGTATGAAACTAATGTACATAGGAACTTCTTTCTGCAGGTGGTTGTGGACCCCAGCCCACTGGAAGTAATTAAAGAGGAAGCAGGTAAATCTTTGAAAGATTGGGGGATAGAGGACAATCTGCAATGTGTATAGAAAAGGAATTCAAGCGTGGGACAGAATTCGCTGTAATTATGTTGAATAGCAGGACAGGCTTGAGTGACCAAGTGGTCCACTTCCACTCCTACTGTCTTTTGATCTGTGTCCCTATGAGTTAGTAAGCAAATGAATAGTAAGTGAGATGTTAGCAACAAGTCTAGTGTTAATATTTCTATTTGTGGCTTGCAGCTTCATCAAACACTTAGATTTAACCACTATTCCAATGGTTTGTCCTGGTAGTTTTATATTATCTCCTTCAGTTTGGAAATCACTGTATTATCTAACTTTTCCTCATCCATTCAAATTCCTTACGTTTCAGAACAAATTCAAATTTATTGCAGTGCAGTTACAGTATACTTCACTAGGAGTTTGGGGAGACTTGGTATATCACCAAAGACTAACAAATTTCCACAGATGAACCATGGAGAACATTCTGACTGGTTGCATCTCTGTCTGGTATGGAGGCTTCCAATGTAAAGGATTGAAAAAAGCTGCAAAGGGCTACAAATTCAGCCAGCTCCATCATGGGCAATGGGCTTCCCATCATAGAGGACATCTTCAAAAGGCAATGCCTCAAGAAGGCAATATCCATCATTAAAGACTCTCGCAATCCAAGACATGTCCTCTTCTCATTACTACCAGCAAGGAGGAGGTTCTTGAGCCTGAAGGCACACACAGTGTTTTAGTAACGGCATCTTCCTCTCCACCATCAGACAGGGCACCATGGTAGCATAGCGGTCAGTGCAATCACTTTACAATTCCAGCAATCAGAAGATCGGGGTTCAATTCCCTCAGCTCTCTGTAAGGAGTTTATACGTTCTCCCTGTGACCGCGTGAGGGGCTTCGGTTTCCTCCCACATTCCAAATATGTATAGATTAGGGTTACAGAGTTGTGGGCATACTCTGTTGTCACTGGAAGCGTGAGAATGCTTGCAAGCTGCTGCAGCACGATCCTCAGATGATGTTGGTCGTTCATGCAAAACGACACATATCCTGTGTGTTCCAATGTACATGTGACAAATAAAGCTAAACTTTAAAGATCTGTAAGATTTCTGGACAGTCTATGAACACGTTTTGCATTATTTATTTTTTATTATTGTAACCCATAATACTGTTACGGTATTGCACTGTACTGCTAGTACAAAACAACAAATTTCACAACATACTGTATATCAGTAATAATAAATTTTATTCAGCACATTCTGTCATTGCAATCTCATCCCTCAGCACTCTTGCATTATCAGACTTTGATTATTCAAATCACTTGGCGTGAATCAGCCTGCAGCAACAACCAGGAGAATTATTGAGGAATGCTGTTTGTTCCAGCAGGGGGCTATCTTACAAAAGACTTCCATGAAGCAAGAGCTATTTAATATTTAGTATATGAAGGAAAGCATTGACCAAAGGATTTAATAAGTACTTATGCAAACATTAACCAATTTCCCCCGGGATCAATAAAGTATGACTATGACTATGACTCTGACTATTTTACACTTGAGCGCAGGAACCAGGTGCATGTGTTGAAGTCATTTTGTATATACACCCTAAAAATTAAACTGCAAAAATGTATTTTTTTCTGCTACAATTAAGCAAATTTCTATTAAATTAAAATATAAATAATAATTGTGGACTTACAGCATCAAAAAATATGCTAATTATTTCTACCATATTGCTGTGCATTATATTGTGTGATGTTTGACAGCGTATCAGGTTAATTGAGAAAATCATTAGAATTGCAAGGGTGCCATCCTTGGGGAAATGTCAGATGGATCTTCATTCCATTTTCCCACTTCCTATCAACCTACCTGGCCAAGACACTTCAGATTCCAAAGCTAATTTCTTTTCATTAACTTCCTTCTGTTTTGTTTAATTTTTAGTAGCACATAACTCTTCCTTCAGAATTAATATTGAGAAAGAATGAAGGTGAGAATATTTCCTTTCTATCTGTATTTAAGCTGGAAATTACGTTTTTTTTGTTCAGCGGAGATGGGGTGGGGCTTTGAGTATTGCTTTGTGGCAGGAGGACTACGAAGAAGTAACAAGATTGCGAGGGCTTTTCACTTACTGAGACATAAGAGCCATGCTTTGACTATCAATATCATCTCTATTTCTATTGTATCTGTGGCAATAAAGAGTGCACAAACAAAAGCAGTCTAGTTCCTCTGTAAAGATGGCTCCAATTGGTTTATTGCTTGATAAACCTGTGTGAACGTTGTCGTATTTGTATGACAGCTAATGTCCTGGTTGCTGGATGTCTTTCTCCTTATAGTTCAGGTAAAGAAGTCTTATTTTGGTGAACTTTCCCAACCGTCCGATCCCAGGAACATCTCCATTTGTCTTTAATGAGGATTAGGTTGCTTGTCATCTTTCTCTGGGTATAGTGTTTTCCATGCCTCATTTTTGTTAATCTGGCCAATTTCCCAGAACAATTAGTGATTCACTTAGACTCTTTCAAAGGGAAATGTTACACAAACATTTCAAAGTGAACTTCCAGTGATCTATTGGTACTGGAAATACATCAATGTTCGTCACTGTCTAGCAGGGATATTGATCTTGCATAGAATCAAGAAGCTGACGCTAATTGGGCATTGCAGTTAATGTTGCTTTCCATTTCAAAGGGTATAAGCCCAACAAAGTCTGAATGTAAGAAAACATTTACCCCGGTATCCAGTAACATTGTTGAAACCAGCCCAAGACCCCTTTTGATCAACAGTAAAGTTCAAGGAACTTCGATGATGGATTCAACCTGATGACCTTGTGATTATGAAATTCATTGCTTTACTGTTACTGGACGGCATCCAAGTTAACTTTTTATAAAGTAGTTTAAGAAATCACAAAAGAAAGTGGTACTGATGAGAGAGTGGCAATAAATCAGATTTACTGTATAATTCTCTTTAGTTGCTGCCAAAGCCCCTTTAATACTTTGCGCAGTTCCCATTTAGTCATCTATTTGTTAATGCACTTCCAAACTTGTCACTGATTGTATCCACAATCCTCAAGTGGATATTCAATGGACGTCATGTAACTGACTGCTCAGTTCTGAAGATCAGTGCTCAGTATGTTGCTGCCAAAATCACTGGCTGTTGTTGTTCGAAGTGTGCCAGTGCCTAGAGGGCTTGAACAAGGTGAGTCACAGCTCTCAAGTATAAATGGCTATTTAATGATTCCTTGACCAATTATGGAAAATCTGAGTTCAGCTTTGATTTATCACAAAAATTTTCCCATAGGCATGAAGGAAAAAAGACCATCTCTTTAATCTATAGCGCATGCTCAGTGGTAGAATGCAGCGTGGGAATATGCAAGCTCCTTTCATGGCAGCAAATGGTTGGCTGACTAGAACTGAATTACATGAAGCATTGAAACATCCTGGATGTTATAACTTAACTAAAGTAATTCCTATATAAAAACAAACATTTCCAGCATCTGCACACTCATGGTGTTGTTCAGATATGGCTGAGAGTATGTGTACCAACCACCCATTAGTGTCTGTGTGTCTGGATAGTAAACTCCTTAAAAAGTTTTCGCAACCTAGATGCACTTTTTATAGTGATCCAATTTTTTCATATTCACTATTACAGCTGTTTGCTTTTAATTCCACAGGTTATCTAGTTGTGTGATTTGAAATCATATCATCAGATTCTCTGTCCAGGCTTTAGATTGCAAGAACATGACTTAACAACGTTGTTTTTACAGGTTTGCTAATGATAGTAAACTAGCCAGCTGTTACATGATAGTATTTTCATATGTTTTGAATTATAGAGTTGAGCAGGTCCCATTGTTTTTTGCTTGTGATGTTTCAGTTTGCTGTTTAGTTTAACATCAACCTCCTCTCCAGAGTGAAATCACTAGTTTCTTTTTGTAAATGCCACTCTTTACTACAAAATAAATCAGAAATAGGAAGCGGAAAAGAGAAGGGAACGGTAGGTTAAATGATGAGAGGACCGGCTAACCAAATATTTGGATAGGTCTCCTATTTTTTCATACCATTCCAAAACTCTCCATTCGTCTGAGTTACAAAATTCTTAATGACCAGCTCTCTGGGGTTGATAATTCCAAAGATTCACAAATATCTGAGAAAAATAAAATTCCTTTCCTTCTCACTTAAGTAGCTGACTCCTTAATATGAGTCTCTGTCCTTAACTTTGGACTCCCCTATTAGGACAAACATCTGTCCTATTAAATCCTCATTGAGAATTTCATGCTTCAATCTCCACCTTTTCACTAGTCTGTAACATCATAATTACTTAAATGAAAATAAAAAGTTTGCTATGCAACAGGCTTGAAAAATGTTCTGCATTCATAGGCAGATCATTGGTTAAGAATTAAAAGCTCGTAATTCATTGTCCCACTCAGGTTAAAAGATTTCAGATAATAACTTTATTGTCGTGTATACATTGAAACATCAAAACATAAGTGAAATGTACCGTTTGCATCAGATGTGCTGGGAGCAGCTCGTCAGTGTCGCCATGCTCCCAGTGCCAACACAGAATGCCCAAAACTTATTAACCCATACCCAAATCGGATCACCTGGAAGAAACCCAGTTGGTCATGGGGAGAATGCATAAACTCCTTATGGGAAAGTAAGAACTGAACCCTCATTTTACTGCTGGCGATCCAAAGTATTACACGAACCATTATACTATCGTGCTATTAAAGTTGCTGATTTAAAGTACTGCTAAACTTTGACACCAGTTTTCCGTAGGACCTTATAAAGATTTAACTGTGCACTCCTATTAAACTCAGTAAGCCTATGACCAGTAGTTCTGCCTTAGTATACAAGTCATGCAAGTGAAGCATGTTATACTGTGAGAAAATATTGACCTCAAACCTCGGTGATGCAAGGTTTAATTCATGCCAGAGATCAGGTACAGATTGGAGTCACCTTTGGGGATGGATTGTTTTTATTCCCGTAAAACAGATTAAGCTGAATGCTTTGCAGTGCTAGTCTGATGACCCTGATACAAAAAGGGCAGAATCTTCTGGCTGACTAGGAGTCTGCATAACCAAGCGGTTGTGTAAGAAACTTCTGGCTGTGTCGCAAACTCCAGAGTGATTGGAATGAAAGACGTTTAGATGTCTAAAATAGTAAAAATAGTTCAGAAAAAATGCTGAGAAAATTTTGATTCACTGCCTAATTTGTGTTTCTTCTAAGTAAGTTAAATCCTGCAACTCATTGGGATATTGGAACTCTGAGAGCAACCACAAACATTTTGCATCCAATTTAGAAACATAATACACTTGTTGAAGAAGACAAAGTTGTTCATTGCTATGGGTTTCTTCCCAAAATTACTGACATAATTGTGGTTCTTTATAGCTTATTATACAATAGAAATAGTGCATTTCACATCTCTCAGCATGTAACAATTCACTTGTTATAGCGATCCTGCAGATAATATTTCAAATAAATGAGTCAAATGTAATTTAACAAATTTAACGAAGACAATGTACATGAAAATCAACTGGAAACATCTGTAAAGGTCTGAATAAAAATGGCATATAATTATATAAAGAGTTTCCATATGGCAAATACATAGGATTAAAGCAAAATTCTCAAGAAATATGACAAAAATAAACATTTAGCTTTATTTGAATGGTAAATTCACAGCAAGATAAAGACAAGGAAATTACATTTAAACTAATTGAATCCAGACGACCATATGACACAGGAGTAGAATCAGGCCATTCTGCCCGACAAAACTTCTCTGCCAATTGATCATGGCTGATACCTTATCCCTCCCAACTCTATTTTCCTGCCTTCTCAACATAACCTTTGACGTCCTTACAAATCAAGAACATATCAACCTCTGCTTTAAATATACCCAATGACTTGGCCATCACAGCCATCTGTGGCCATGATTTCCAGTTTCACCATCCTCTGGCTAAAGAAATTCCTTGTCCTCTGTCTCAAAGGGAAGTCATTCAATTCTGAGGCTATGTCTTTTGGTCCCAGACTCTCCCACTAGTAGAAACATCCTCTCCACATGTCGGCCTTTCAATATTTCATACGTTTCGATGATATCCCCCTTTATGCTTCTTAACTCCAGTAAGTATAGGCCTACAGCCATTAAATGGTATTCATGGGTTAACCCTTTCATTACTGGGATCATTCTCATAAACCTCCTCTGAACACTTTCCAACGGCAGCACAACCTTTCTTAGATATGGGTCCAAAACTGCTCACAGTACACCAGTCGTGGTTTGGCCACTGCCTTATAAAGCCACAGCATTACATCCTTGCTTTTATGTTCTAGTCCTCTCAAAATGAATGCCAACAGTGGATTTGCCTCTTTACTATCAACTCAACCTGCATGTTAATCCTTAGGGAATCCTGCACTAGGACTCCAAGTCTCTGATTTCTGAATTAAATCCCTGTTAAGAAAAGAGGCTATGCTGTTATTTCTTCTACCAAAGAGCATAAACATACATTTCCATATACTGTATTCCATCTGCACCTACTTTGCACAGTCTCCTAACTTGTCCAAGTCCTTCTGCAGACTCTTTGCTTCCTCAACACTACCAGTCTCTCCACCTGTCATTATATCATTCAAAACCTAGCCACAGGGCCATCAATTTCCTCATCCAGATAATTAACATACAATGCTAAAAGTAGCTGATCCAACGCCAACTCACACAGGTTGCGATTAGTCACCGGCAGCCAAAATGAAAAGGCTCCGTTTATCAGACCGGACAAAGGGTCTCGGCCCGAAACGTCAAGTGTACTTCTTCCTATAGATGCTGCCTGGCCTGCTGCGTTCCACCAGCAGTTTGTGTGTGAGGCTCCATTTATTCCCACATTTTGTCTTCTGCCAGTCAACCAATCTACTTTAAATTCTGTTTATAATGTCTATTTTACAATGATTGAGAAATAGAGTCATAGAATCAAAGCAAACTAAAGCACAGAAACAGGCCTCATGGCCTATTCAGTCTGCATTGAACTGTTTAAGCTGCCTAGTCCCATCAACCTGCACCCAGACAATAGCCCTCCATACCCCTCCTACCCATGTACCTATCCAAACTTCTCCCGAATGTTGAAGTTGAAATCTCATCCACCACTTGTGCTGGCAGCTGGATCCGCACTCTCACCACCCTCAGTGAAGAACTTTCCCTTCATGTTCCCCTTAAACATTTCACCTTTCACCCTTAACCCATGACCGCTAGCTGTAGTCTCATCCACCCTCAGAGGAAAAAGCCTGCTTGAACTTACCCTACCTCTACCCCTCATAATTTTGCATACCTCTATCAAATTGCCCCTCAATTTTCTATGTACGTTCTTAAAAAATAAAGTTTCAACCAATTCAATCTTTTCTCAGAACTCATGGCTTCCAGTCCCAGCAACATCCTTGTAAATTTTCTCTCTATTGTTTCAATTTACAAACGTTTGTATTTACATCTTTCCTGTTGGTAGTTGACCGAAACTGCACACAATGCTCCAAATTAAGGCTGATTTATACTTGTGCGTCAAATTGACTTCTTGTGTGCACCTCTCCCAAAATGTAACTATGCGTCACGACAATGCAGACGACAACAACTGTGATTGGTCCGCTTGGTAGCATCGCATTTCCTCCTACGCTGCAATAGCTTCCCATTGGGCAACTGAAGGGCAGGGAAGGAACTCTGGCTGCAATGCTTTCCATAAAGCTTTACAGACCTCCGAAATTATGGAGGACACATTTTGCTTTTACGAGAAGAGACGTTCGCTTTAAACTTGTTTACCCCAAGAAAGACTACCATGACCATGAAGCCTTGCACGGGCAGGTGTGTGCGCATGTGCGACGTGCCCGAATTGCAGAGCGACACAGATACACCAACGCACAAGTGTAAATGCTCACAATATGCATACGCCACTTGCGTAGGTCACCGCGTCCATTTGAGGCAGAAGTATAAATCAGCCTTTAGAATTCACCACAGTCTTATACAACTTCAACATAACATCACAACTCTTCTACTCTTGTACACCTCACGTGCTCTTGATCTTTTCAAAGATTTCAAGTTCCCTGGTCCTCATAACCTCATTTTTACTATGGATGGTGTCCAGTCCCTATACATCTCCATCCTCTACCAGGAGGGGGTCAAACCTAAACTTTTTTTCTGGACACCAGACCTAACCAGTTCCCCTCCACCACCACTCTCCTCTGCCTAGCAGAACTTGTTCTCATTCTCAATAATTTTTCCTTTAGCTCCTCCCACTTACTTCAAACAAAAGGCGTAGCCATGGCACTCGCATGGGCCCCAGCTATGCCTGCCTGTTCGTAGGCTACATGGAACAGTCTGTGTTCCAAGCCTAGGCCGGTGACTGTTCTGCACTTTTCCTATGCTACATCAATGACTACATTGGTGCTGCTTCCTGCACCCATGCTGAACTTGTTGACTTCGTCCACCTTGCCTCCAACTTCCACTCTCCTCTCAAGTTCACCTGGTCCATTTCCAACACCTCCCTTCCCTTTCTCGATCTCACTGTTTCAATCTCCAGAAACAGCTTATCCACCAGTGTTTATAACAAACCCACAGGCTCTCACGGCTACCTAAACTACACTTCGTCCCACCCTACTACTTGTAAAAACGCCATCCCCCTTTATCAATTCCTCTGTCTCTGGATGAGGCTTTTCATTCTAGAATGAAGGAAATGTCCTCCTTTTTCAAATAAAAGGACTTTCCTTCCTCCACCATCAACACGGCCCTCAACTATATCTATTCCATTTCACTCACATCTGCTCTTACCCCATACCACGGATAGGGTTCCTCTTGTCCTCACCTACCATCCCACCAGCCTCCACGTCCAGCATATAATTCTCCGAAACTTCCGCCACCTCCAACGGAATCCCACCATTGCACTTCTTGCAGGTGAAATAATCAGGGACACTGGAGCTCTCCCTGCCTTCCCAGATCCTGCAAGAGGAGCATTCAACTATCCTGCCCAGCTTCCCTACTGCTCTATCCAAAGCCTCTCCTCGCTGAGGCCCCAAAATCCCTACTCTAACACAGTGCACTCCAAGAACGGCCACTTCGCTTGGGCCTGCCTTTTTAAAACATTTACCCTTGCTTATGAATCCTGATCTCTGATTCACTGCTTTTCAAAAGTTGAAGCTCCCCCCAACGCGCTGCACTTTAATGCTCACTTGCCGACCTGAGTGAGTTTAATGCTCACTTCTCTCTCTCCCGAGCTCTGATTCACTGCAGTTCAAACGCCGAAGCTCCCACAAAGTGCTGCTTTTTATTGCTCACTCACCAACCTTAGTGAGTTACCCCTCTCTCCCGAACTCTGATTCGCTGCTGTTGAATTAAAATTAAAATAAACTTTAGCAGTGTGGATGTCACTGTTATGTGTACATTGAAAGAGAGAGTGATCACGGACAGACTGAAGGTCTAGGTCTGTGAGTCTGCAAGTCCACTGGAGACTTGAAGATTGGAGGCTCAGTGTGTGTGAGCGGGTGGGTGAGAGGGAGGAAAGGGGCTTGTTTTGCTGTTGTTGTGTTATTCTGCTGATATTGTGGGTATGCTATGTTTGCACAAAATGTGTAGCAACACTTGCACGTTGCCCCCAGCACATCATTAGATTATGCTGGCAACAGGAAAATGCTGGAGGAACTCAGCAGGCTGGGCAGCATCTATGGAAAAAAATGAACAGTGACGTTTCGGGCTGAGACCCTTATGTTGGTTGTTAATGCAAATAATGCATTTCACGGTATGCTTCGATATATTGGTATTTGTGATAAATCAATGAATCTGAATCTGAAATACTGTTATACGCTGACAATTGACATCAGAACAGTCTACCATAGGTTTTCATCTGAATGCCAACAGAAACGGCTTGGATTCTTAATGTCTTTCAATATTTTCATCGGAAATCTTATTTCAAAAGCCATAAATTAAAACAAAGAGAAATGAAAACGTATTGTTGGTACAAGCTGATTGAGAAACACCAATTTTACTTCATCTAATGCCAGTGAGTGGCTATGTCTAGAAATCCAAGGAGGAGAAACTGAAGAGCAGACACGATTGGTTGAATAGCCTCCTTTTAAATTTCTCTGATTTCCCACCTTTTCAGGTTTAGTCACATAACTAAAATCCTCGAACCTGGAATCATTTTAGAAAATTCCTTCTGCACCCTCTGTGAGCCAACTTTATATCTGAACTAAAATCCCAGTTTCCAATACTCCAAGTGTGAATGAGCCAATGAGTTAGATCAATTCATCATGACTGTCCTACTCTCATGCTCAATGCAGTCTGTTCTGCTTATGCAAGCAGGCCTGTGTATGCTAAAAATAGAAAATGATGGAAATACTCAGCAGGTCAGATGTTTATCTCTGTTTCCGGTCAGAGATGCTTCATCGTAACTGTTCTGGTGAAGGGTTTTCAACCTGAGTTCCCAGGAAGGATCTTTAACCTGACACGTCAGCTATGTTTCACTTCCCACAGGTATGGGTCTGATGTGCTGAGTATCTCCAGCATTTTCTGTTTTTGTTAATATTTTTCCAGCATATGTATTTTTTTGTGTTTTATTTTCATTAGCCTGTGTCTGTTCCTATTTAGTAACTGTATAGTAAGCTCAATTTAAGAACCAGTAAATTATGCCCTTAATATCAATATCCACATCACATGAACAAAGTTTAAAAAAAGAATAACAATCCAGTAAACAGCATGTCATTGTAAATTCAGATTAATAAATAAAATTAACATTTGTTTAAAAAGCTACTACCACTATTTATTCTGACTATGAGACAACTCATGAGCAGAGTGAAGACCAGATTACTAGTGATCTTCTAAGCTAGAGCTGGAAGCATATGCAACACCACATAATTTGTCACCAATTATAACAATGACTAGTGGCAAAATACATCTCCTGTTTGAGAGATACACATTAGCTTTACGTTGCATAAGCCAGCTTTAAGTTGTGCCGATCGTAATCATGAGAAAGTCTGCAGAGGTTGGAAATCCAAAGCAACACACACACACACACACACACACACACACACACACACACACAAAATGCTGGAGGAGCTCAGCAAGTCGGGCAGCATCTATGGAAATGAATAAACAGTTGGTATTTCGAGGTAACTCTGACCTCTGAAGAGCAGAACTCTTCAGGACCACCCAGTTATAATAATTGCCCCCCCCCCCCGTTGAACCCAGCAGCCCAGGAGCATCAAAGTTAGCGAAAATCAGAACAAAGATGTCAATGCTAGAAATGTAAAATATAAACGGAAAATGCTGGAAATGCTTAGCATGTTGCAGCTTCTGTGGGGAGAACTATTTCAGGTCAAAAATCTTTCATCAGAAATGGGAAAGTGAGAAAGTAAGCTATGTTTTGAGTCACATAGAAGTTTGTGGAGGGGGTTGGGAATTGATAAGGGAAACCAAGTGCAGCATTTGCCATTTGAAATCCTCCAACCCCGACTAACAAAGCAAAGCAAAACCATGAAGTAATCTCCATTGTGGCAACTCATACTTTAACTCATACTTCTCATTTGAAGTGTCTAGTAACTGATGTAAATAGAATAAACTGTACATATATATATATATAAATAAATCTTGCAGATCTAGACCATCCGCACGTCATGAACACCGGCTCCAGTGTGATTGTTGCCTACCCAACTTCCTGCTGCAATCCGGTCTGAGCATTAGGCTATCAGTTTCAATTTCACTCCACATGTTACGACAACGTCAGGGTCATAATTCCACTTCTCTTCTTGCATCAGCTTTGGCTCAGTAGTAGAGCTCTTACCCCTAAGCCATTAAACTGTAGGTCCAAATCCTGCTCCAGGGATTTGAATACGCATTCATATGTTGTGGGAATCCTGAAAACCTAGAAGTGCTCTCTTCATGAGAGCAAAGAATCATTTCCAATTGAAGTTAGAGACGGAATCGGATACACATCAACTCTGGCAGGGTTTGCAGGCCATTACGTCCTGCAAAGCAAAACCTAACATCATGTCTGGCTGTGATACTTCGCTCCCAGATGAGCTCAACAGCTTTTATGCAGACTTTGAAATGGAGAATAAACCACACCTGTGCGAATCCCTGCAGCATCTGGTGACTGTGTGATCTCTATCCTGGGAGTCGACGTCAGAACCCTTGCAAGGCATCAGGCACTGACGGTGTTTGTGATAGGGGACTGAAAACCTGTGCCAACCAACTGGCGGGGGTGTTCAAGGGCATCTCTAATCTCTCACTGCCACAGTCAGGGGTTCCCTCCAGCTTCAGAAGGCCAGCAATCATACCAGTGCCCCAGAAGAGGATGGTGAGTTACCTCAACAGCTAATGGCCAGTTGCGCCAGTTGTAATCCAGGATAGATTCTCAGAGACGATGACATCCAGGAAGTTGAATCTGTTCAGCCTTTCCACTGCTGATCCCTCAATAAGGACTGGTATGTATTCCCTCGACATCACCCTCTTGAAGTCCACGATCAATTCCTTGGTCTTACTGGCGTTGAGTGCAAGGTTGTTGTTGCAATCCCACTCAACTAGCTGATCTATCTTGCTCCTGTACACCCCACTGGCACCATCTGAAATTCTGCCAAGAATAGGTTTCAAAGGTACATTTAATGTCAGAGAAATGTATACAATATACATCCTGAAATGCTTTTTCTTTGCAACCATCCATGGAAACAGAGGAGTGCCACAAAGAATGAACGACAGTTAAATGCGAGAACCCCAAAGTCCCTCCAGCTCCCCTCCCTCCCGCATGTAAGCAGCAGCAAGCAACAACCCCCCTCCCCCGCCCACTGGCAAAAGAAAAGAATCGGCACCCGTCACTGAGCACTCAAGCGCGAGCAAAGCAACAATAAAGACACAGACTTGCAGTTATCCCAAAGACTACATTGTTCACCCGGTATTCAACATACTTGCGTCATCCAGAAATTTATAGATGTATTTTGAACTGTGCCTATCCATGCAGTCATGGATGTAGGGAGTGTGGAGCAATGGGCTAAGCACACATCCCTGAGGTCTGCCAGTGTGATTGTCAACAAGGAGGAGATGTTATTTCCAATCTGCACTGATTTCTGGTGAAGGAGTCAAGAACCCAGTTGCAGAGGGAGGGACAGAAGCCCAGGGTTTGGAACCTGTAGATTAGGACTGAGCATTGAACACTGAGCTAAAATCAATGCACAGCATCCTGACATAGGCGTTGCTATTTTCCAGGTGATCCGAGGCGGAGTGGAGAGCCAGTGAGATTGCATCCGCTGTAGACCTATTGTCTATTGAAATTGTAGCGGGTCCAGGTCAATGCTTAGGCAGGAGTTGATTCTGGCCATGACCAACTTCTCAAAGTACTTCATCACTGTGGAAAGGCTGAACAGATCCAACTTCCTGGATGTCATCATCTCTGAGAATCTATCCTGGTTTACAGAGAAGGTATGACAGTGGCTATATGTCATTTGGAGTTTGAAGACCCTTGGTATGTCACTAGAGACTCACAAATTTCTACAGACGTACCGTGGAAAGCATTCTAACTGGTTTACATTACTGTCTGTTATGTAGAGGCCATTACACAGGATCAGAAAATGCTGCAGGAAGTTGTAAACTTAGCCAGCTCCATCGTGGGCGATAGCCTCTGCAGCATCGAGGACACCTTGAAAAGACAATGCCTCAAAAAGGCGGCATACATCATAATGGACTCCCATCACCGAGCACATGTTCTCTTCTAAGTTTTGCCATCAAGGGAGAGGTACGGCAGCCTGAAGACATACACTTAAAGTTTCAGGAACAGCTCCTTTCCCTCCTCCAACAAATTTCTGAATGGACAATCAACCCATGAACACTACCTCACTTTGTTTTGCTTTCTTTTTGTGCTACTCATTTTATTTATTTTTTATATATACTTCTTATCGTAATTTATAGTTGTTTTGTTATAAGGTATTGCAATGTACTACTCCTGCAAAACAACAAATTTCACGTCATATGCTGGTGATATTAAAACTGATTCTATCTTCAGGATGAGGTGTTAAACTAAGGTCCATATTAGCTCTCTCAGGCATATATAAAATATTCAACGTGATTATTCCAAAATCAAATGGGGAACCA
The DNA here is from genome assembly GCF_030028105.1 of Mobula birostris. NCBI lineage: Eukaryota > Metazoa > Chordata > Chondrichthyes > Myliobatiformes > Myliobatidae > Mobula > Mobula birostris. The sequence goes on from NC_092388.1 coordinate 33,256,908, forward strand.
TTTTCAGGTAACCTGGAAAATCTTTATTCCTTAACCAACAGAATAATCAACAGATGATTTAATCATGATCTCTTTACTATTTGTGGGAGTTTACTGTGCTTATACACTAAGTGGCCACTTTATTAGGTACTCCCCCCCCCCCGTATCTAATAAAGTGGCCACTGGGTGTACTTTCTTGATCTTCTGCTGCTGTAGCTGATCCACTTCAAAGTTCAACGTGTTGTGCATTCTGAGATGCCCTTCTGCACACCACTGTTGTGATGCATGGCTATTTGAGTTACTGTCAACTTCCTGTCAGCTTGAACCATTCTGTCCATTCTCCTCTGACCTTTCTTATTAACAAGCCATTTTCACACACGGAACTGCCATTTGCTGGATGATTTTTTTTTTGTTTTTCACACCATTCTTTGTAAACTCTAGAGACTGTTCTGTGGGAAAATCCCAGGGGATCAGCAGATTCTGAGAAACTCAGACCAGCTCAACTGACACCAGCAATCATTCCACGGTCAAAGTCACTTTGATCACATTTCTTCCCTATTTTGATGTTTGGTCTGAACCTCTAGACCATGTCCGCATGCTTTTAAGCATTGATTTGCTGCCTCATGATTGGCTGATTGGATACTTGTATTAATAAGCAGGTGTAAAGGTGTATCTAATAAATTGGTCACTAAGTGTATTATTTGCTATGTCCCCTGCATTACAACAGTGACGACACTGCAAAATTACTTGGGGTCGGAGTCCACAGGATACTCAAAGCTGCTACGCAGGTTGACTCTGTGGTTAAAAAGGCATACAGTGCATTGGCCTTCATCAACCATGGGATTGAGTTTAAGAGCCAAGAGGTAATGTTGCAGCTATATAGAACCTTGGTCAGACCCCAGTTGGAGTACTGTGCTCAATTCTGGTCGCCTCACTACGGGAAGGATGTGGAAACCATAGAAAGGGTGCAGAGGAGGTTTCCAAGGATATTGCCTGGACTGGGGGGGCATCCCTTATGAGAGAAGGGATGCCCAATCTCTTAGGTCGCTAGTTCGAGCCTCAGCTGTGGCAGCGTGTTTGTGCCCTTGAGCAAGGCACTTAATCGCTCATTGCTCCAGTCTGTGCGAGGAGTGGCACCCCACATAGACTTCCAATATGCGCCTTGTAAGGCAAAAAATGCCCAATGCAGGCCTCTCATAGTCTGAGTCGACGTTCCCTCCCTCCCTCCCTTATGAGAGTAGGTTCAGTGAACTTGGCCTTTTCTCCTTGGAGCGATGGAGGATGAGAGGTGACCTGATAGAGATGTACAAGATAATGAGAGGCATTGATTGTGTGGATAATCAGAGGCTTTTTCCCAGGGCTGAAATGGCTAGCACGAGAGGGGGTAGTTTTAAGGTGCTTGGAAGTAGGTATAGAGGAGATGTCAGGGGTAAGTTTTTTACGCGGAGAGTGCTGAGTGCGTGGAATGGGCTGCAGGCAACGGTGGTGGAGGCGGAAACGATAAGGTCCTTTAAGAGACTCCTGGATAGGTACATGGAGCTTAGTAAAGTAGAGGGTTATGGGTAAGCCTAGGTATTTCTAAGGTAGGGACATGTTCGGCATAGCTTTGTGGGTCGAAGGGCCTGTATTGTGCTGTAGCTTTTCTATGTTTCTAATATGCTTTAGGGTTATCTGAGATTATAAATGCAAGCCTTTTTTTCCTGTCATAACACTGTCTTGCTAAAAATTGGTTGCTGCTTTGGTCCATATTCTGGTTGCTAAGTTAGAGAGACTCAAACACAGAAAATGAAATTGTGATACAGAAGTTAAGTGCAGATCAGGCGGTGCCTAAGCTTCATTCTCTCTGGTATCTTTCATAATTGTTCTGTATAACAACTTGTCTGCCTTATCAGTCTCAGGAACCTGTTTGTTATTGCCAAATGTAGAAAATTGAATAAAATAACAGTAATTTGGGTTACTCATTTTTAATTTGAAGGGAAAGGGTTCAAGAAGGAAGTGAACTGTGAAAAGTGAAAGTCCATAGGAATCCAGACATAGGGCATCAATCCAAAAATCATAGAATGTTTACTTCACAGACAGTCCATTCAACCCATTGTATCTGTGCTAGCAATAAAGAGCTACCAGTCTAATTCCTCCTTTCAGCCTTTGGTCCTTAGTGTTGTAAGCCATGGATCTTATATATCCAAGTTATTGTTTAAACATGATGTAGGTTTCTGTCTCAATCATTCTTTCAGTCAGTGATTCAAGTCCTTTTCACTTTTCAGTAAATAAAGTTTTCCTTATCTTTTTTCTAATTCTTCTATCAATTAACTTAAATTTCTTCTGCCAAGGGAAACAGGGATTTAATATTCATTTTGCCTAGGCCTGTCTTAATTTCTTAGTTTCTCCTCAGGCATTTTTGTTTCAGCACAACTAATCCTTCATCAGAACTGCAATTTTCCAGTCCTGGCAATATTCTGGCAAATCTCCTCAGAATTCCTTTTGGTCCAGTCGCGTCTCTGCCTGACAGACCAGAACCATCTGCACTTAGTGGTCGCTTTATTAGGTACACCTATACACCTGCTTATTAATGCAAATATTTATCCTGCAATCATGTGGCAGCAGCTCAAGGCATAAAAAAAATGCAAACTTAGTCAAGAGGTTCAGTTGTTGTTCAGACCAAACATCAGAATGGGGAAGAAATGTGATGTCATGACCTCAATCGTGGAATGACAGTTGGTGCCAGACAGGATAGTTTGGGTACAGGACATACCTAATGAAATGTCCATGGAGTGTATTATGTTCATCTGAGTGATTAAGTCTGTTACCAAAATCAAGCAAGTACTAGAATCACATTTTTTCCAACTGAGTAATGAGTTAGTGCCACATAGATTAGTAAAATAAGGAGATGTTTGATAGATGGCAACAGCGAGAGCCCAGGAAAGCTTGTAAAAATATCCAGAGACGAGGAAATTTTTCTAAGGGTTGTCACTTTGCACAGTGGAACTTGCTGATATCAAGTTAGATGCCTTGAGGATCACATTGAGCAACACACTTGCACAGAACATCAGTGACCTCATGGTCAATATACATCATTGAGCACTTCTGGTTAGGATGGCGCCTGTGTATAACACTCATTCGGTCGCTGTCTCCTGGATAAATCATTAAACCATGTATTTCACTTCTTTTGTTGTGCCTCTTACGTTTGTTTTTCATCGCGGATGTGATTCTGGAACTGTTGGAGCCTGTGATTTGCTGTTTGGAGATTGTTTGGGTGTTCCAGCACTCTGTAGTCTCAGAGGGGATTCTGAGAGGCAGAGGTAGCATGCGAGAAGCTCATGGTGGGCAGGCTACCAACTGATGTTCGACTCTATTTCGCCGATTAAATCTTCCATTGTTTGCCGATTGAAGCAACAAGGGAGATCGACATATTGAGGCAAATGCAGAAGATTGGAGATTGTTTGGGTTCTTCAGTGCTCTGCAGTCGCCGAAAGGATATCCATGAGACAGAGACAGAGCGCGGGAACCTCCTGTTGAGAAGGCTGCGGGACGGGGCGCGGGTCATTGGTTGACTCCATTTCACCGATTAAAGCGACGAGGGAGATTGAAGCATCAGGGCGAGTGCAGAGAGCGAGTACCGGCTGCCTGTCTTTTGATCGCTGCAGATTGCTCTGCTACGCTACTGGAGAGGGGAGAGCCTGCCGCTGGGCCCAGAGAGTGTTCCCCAGGTTTTATACATTTTGGACATGGACTTTGACTATAAACTTTTTTTTTCAATCTTAAATGTTTTTATATTTGGTGTTTTTCACTTGATCTTTCTTGTTTTTTGTGCGGAGCCGGGGATTTGGGGGTCGATGTGTCTGTTCTGTTTTTGTTTGTTTTTTTGTGTGGGAGGAGGGATTTGAGGGTCGATGAGCCTGTTCCACTTTGGTTATTTTTTCTTTGTGTGGGGAAGGGGGATTTTTGGGGGTTGATGATTGTGTTGCCTTTTTTTTCTTTCTTGTTTTCATGTCTACCCGGAGAAGAATTCCAAGTTGTATACTTTGGTAATAAATGAACCTTTGAACCTAATTGTTGCAGCAGGTACTTCCATCTACAAGGTGGATTTAATGTAGCAATACATACCACGGGTCAACGCACACAAAATGCTGGAGGAACTCAGCAGGCCAGACAGCATCTATGGAAAAGAGCAAACAGTCAACGTTTTAGCCGAGACCTTCATCAGGATGTGTCGGCCCGAAACATTGACTGTTTACTCTTTTCCAAAGATTCTGCCTGGCCTGCTGAGTTCCTCCAGCGTTTTGTGTGTGTTCCTTGGATTTCCAGATTCTGCAGATTTTCTCATGTTTGTGACATACAAAGAGTATTTACAGGACAAAATATCTCAAACTTGGAAAGGAAGTAGCCAGACTAAGAAGGTGAGGGAAGGAAACACCGTACAAGCTGGCAGATGATAGGTGAGATCAGGTAGGGGGAATGGGGGTGAAGTAAGAAGTGGGAGAGGATTGATTTTATTTTGATTTCTGCCCCCTTCCTTTCCAGTCCTGATTATAGGTCTCAGCTTAAACACTGATTATTTATTCCCCTCCACTGATGCTGCCTGACTTGCTGAGTTCCACCAGCACTTTGTGGATGTTGTTCAAGACTTCCAGTACCTGCAGAAGCTTTCATTTTTAAGTATGGTAATTGACTTTATTTTTAGTGTTTGTAGTATAGCTTTAATTACTCAAAATTGTTTAAAATGATTTGAGGGATTTCTTTTTAAGAAGAAATCTGACAACATTCATTTATAGATTACTTATTTCATTTTAATGGATTTTTAAATGCTTCTGAATATCAAACACACTTGGTTTTGGTTGGGCTCCAAAACAAATGACGAATTAGCTGTTTGTTGCAAACTGTACCTAAATGTCCTTCAATTCATTGATCAATCAATTATCTATTGTTGTCCCTTGTGGCCTGCAAATTGAGTTTCGTAATAAAAGAAAATTCATTAAAAAAGCTCTGGTTGCTGGAAATCTGAAACAAAAACAGAAAATGCTAGAAATTGGTAACGCGTTCAAAATGCTGGAGGAACTCAGCAGGTCACAGGTCAGGCAGCATCTATGGAAAGGAATAAATCATCGACATTTCAGCCAAGACCTTTCATCAGGACTGGAAAGGAAGAAACCAGAATAAAAAGACAGGAGGAGGGGAGGAAGTACAAGCTAGGAGGTGATAGGTGAAGGCTGGTGAGGGGGAAGCCTCTCTCAATGCCAGAAGTGAACAGCAGGTCAGACAGCATCTATGACAGAAGAAATAGTTAACACTTCAGGCCTGGGACCTTTGATCGATAGTATTAAAAGCATAGAACATGGAACATAGAAAATAGAACAGTACAACACAGAACAAACCTTTCAGCCCACAATGTTGTGCCAACATTTTAACCCACTTTACGAACAAACTAACCTTTCCTTCCTACGTAGCCTTCTATTTTCTATCATCTGTGTATCCAACTGAAGAATTTCTTAAATCTCCTTAACGTATCTGCCTCTACCACCAAACCTGGCAGGGTGTTCCAAGCACCTACCTCTTTCTAAGTAAAGAACTTAACTCTGACATCTCCCCTATACTTTTCTCCCATCACATCAAAATCAATCCCCCTCATGTTAGCCACTTCCAACCTGGGGTAAACTCTCTGGTAATCCACTTGATCTGTGCATCATCATCTTGTACACCTCTATCAAGTTGCCTCTCATCCTTCTTCGATTCAAAGAGAAAAGCCCCATCTCATGCAACCTTTTCATGTAAGACATGCTCTCTAATCCAGGCAGCATCCTGGTAAATCTCCTCTGCACCACCTCTAAAGCTTGCACATCTTTCCTGTAATGAGGTAACCAGAACTCAATACAATATTCCAAGTAAACACAGAAATTCCAAACAAGAGAGAATTTGCTGATGCTGGAATTCCAAGCAACACACACAAAACGCTGGAGGAACTCAGCAGGACAGGCAGCATCTATGGAAAAAAGTACAGTCGACGTTTCAGGCCAAGACCCTCCAAATTCTGACAGAAGATCCCAGACCTGAAGCATTGTTTCTCAGTCTGATTTGCCTAATCAGTTTGCAGCAGTTTATTAATTTTGTTTCAAATTGAATTTCACCTCCAGTGTCTCTCTAGAAAGGGGCAATATTTCTATTATCTTATCACTTCACTGAATGTCTTCAGATGAAGTGTTCTCGGCAGGTGATACACTTTATCTCCATAAGTATGAAATATTCAGCATGTGTTCTCTCTCCAACGACAGTGGTTCTGAAATGAGAATGAAACAAAAGCAGAAAATAGTGAGAGACCTCAGCAATGTAAGCAGCATCGGTGGAAAGAGAAGCAGTCAACACTTCAGGTCTGTGACTTCTCATCAGGACAGGGAAAGAGAGAGTTACACATAGTTCTTCAGTAAGAGGTGGGGGAAGATTGCGAATGCCTTGGAGAGTGACCAAATAATTAATATCAGTGAATAGTCACCCTGCTATTCTTTGAAACAGAGCCCTGGGAACCAACCCAGCCAACACAGCTCAAATCATTTAGCTATTTTAGTAAGATCAAGGGTTGTAGCTGGAGTAGTTAAAATATAATAAAGGATAGATAAGGTGTTAAGGAGTTGTAATAAGGCAGACTGAACTTGTTGACGTTTTGTGAATGCTGCCATTTAGGACACCTTTATCACGTAAAGGCCAGGGCTCATTTCTGTAAACAGATTCAGTTTTGGCAGTTAATAAAGTTAACAATTCTGCCTTATGTCAAATCTTTAGTCATGGGGAATGAGGAAAGATACGACAAGAATCCATGAGCTTCTCCCTTTCACAGCATCGAAAGAGATCTTGGCATGGAGGCAAGTGAAACCATTTGTGACTCTGACCATGCTTGTAGTGCCTGGGTTCTCTGCTGTACTTAGAGATGTGGTGCTGAACAAATTCACACAGACTGCTAAAGGCACTTCTGATTATTTCAATAGCTCCTCAGGGACTGACTTTGGAAGCCTTTGCAAAGAATTTAACAGATCAGACAACACTACTCGGAAGAGTACTTGCAGAGGCAGCACCCTTAAAGTGACAGTGCCTTTGCAACTGAACCAAAATAATGGTGAATAATCTGCCTTACCTTTCATAACAAATCTACAGCTGCTGGCACCATCCTTATCCAACATCTTTCTCTCTTGCCTGGGTTGCCGGTTGCATTCCCAACAACAATGGAGCTCAGTACTTGCCATTTAAAATGAAGAGTCACTCTAACACCAATCATCAACCCTCCTCATTTTATTTTTGTTTGCTATACATATCAGTCACTCTGTTTTGAGCACAAGCCAAGCAGGTATTTACAAAGTTTTAAGAATTCAGCTGTTGATCAATAAAGCAACATTTGTAATACATATAATATGCAAATTCACAGTGTCAAATATGAAAGAAAAATGACAAATTTCAACCAGTGCATTATCTGAAATCAGCATCATTAACTTCATGTGTTCATTAACTTCACAGAAGCAGAATATATGTCAAGGAGACCCCCCCCCCCCACACCCACCAAACTCCGTTCCAGTCCAAACATTAGCTCCTCCTACATGGAGGACATCTATCGGCACTTTCAGGATAGTGTTTGTTCCGAATGCTTTCCTGGAAGATGACAGTATTTGTCCAACCAGATGGGGGCATCTGATCACCATTACATCAGGCTTCAGACAGTGCATTATGTCATCATCAAAAGAAAGCTTCAACACTGATAAAACGAAAGATTGGTGATTTGTCACAGAAGATGTATGCCAAAATCATGAGTCAACAAGGAAAGCATTATTACTGTAGGAAAAGGTAATTTCTGCTGTACCATATTCTTACAGCAGAAAATTAGTATGATGGCATATTACTTAAACCATCAGTGTTTTTACTTCATTATTGTTGTATCAAACTTTAGTAGCCTATATTGACAATTAAGTTGTAGAAATCACTTGAGTACTGCTTCAAAAGGGAAGAGAGGGAATTGAGAACAACTCACCTCACTTAACAGTTCAAAGCGGCACAATAGATTTCTGAAGATTTTCATAAACAATTTCTGGAGAAGGGATGAGGTCCAATATTTGTCTGCTGGATTTAGCCAGGATCCTTCAAGAAAATATTTCATCTTTTCATAATTTCAAAGAGATGGTAACTCAGAGGAGAATTCAAACATTTAACTTGTTTCATAGTCTGTTCAATCTTCAACAGCTCAGGTGTTCCCTTGTATATTAGAATGTGCTGTAACTCCTCCCATTGAGCAAGTTTCTTTTTTAAACCTACGATGCCTGGAATTCAAATACCAACTTGCAATGTAGGAAAGCTCAAATAAAGATGATTTTCCATTTGTCTTTGCATTCATCAATCAAGGAACTTTACTGTTCAAGTAACAAGAAGGCCACAAGTGGAAAGATTTTGTTCGCATATAGGTGATGATAGAAACATAGGCCATGCAATAATGACTGATGAATTACAAACAGCCCATATTTGCTGATGCCCTTCAGAAATGGGGAAATGACTGACTGTTATTAAATTGAACATCTTACTTTAGCTTATAGGAAAGCAAAATTTACAAACAGCATCAGGCACAGAATATTGCTTCTACATGGCTTTTCTTGTATTCGGAAATAAATCCCACAATTCTCAGTTAATTCGAGGTAACTTGATTTCTTCTGCTAGTGTTTGCTTCTGTTTTCTAGCTTTAAAATTAATCCTGGCTTAATGAATTGAAGAACAACTAGAAAGAAATTCACAAAACAAATAGTTTAATTTAAACAGATGAAACTTCACAAATACACTGTTCGCAAAGATGCATTGTTTTGTTCAGCAGACTTTATCAACAGTATGACTGAATGATCAGTTAACAGTGGAAACAAGAGACAAGATATAATTACGAGTGATTAGTTAAGAAGCATTCATCTTCCATCAGCTAAAATGCTAATCTGGAAAGGACGGTTAAAAGCAGGACACTTTAGAGCCTCTATCAATTTAAGCCAAAAAAATTCTTTTGAAGTTGTATTGCAGATCAAGAGGAAGCCAATTTACACACAGGATTCATCGTAAACATCCCTGAGCCCAGCATCCATCAGTTTCAAACTTAGAGACATCAAAACATCTTCTGACTAAATCTCCTCTGCAATGATCTTCTGGTTGAATTTTTAACTCACATTAAGTTGCACTCAACCATTATTACTTGCAATCCTCTGATACAGAACTGAGAACATAGAACAGTACAACACAGTACAGGCCCTATGACCCACAATGTCACGACTTTTTAAATCTACTCCAAGATCAATCCATCCCATCCCTCCCACATAGTCCTCCACTTGTCTTTCATCTGATTTTTTTTTTAACTAGGAGTCTCTCAAATGTCCTTAACGATCCTGCCTCTACCGCCACACCCGGCAGTTTGTTCCATGCATTTACCACTCTCTGTGCAAGACCTCTACCTCTGATATACTCCCATACTTCCCTCCAATCACCTAAAAAAGTGCATCTTCTCATATTAGCCATTGCCACTTTGGGAAAAAGGTGTTGGGTATCCACTCTATCTGTACCTCTTATTATCTCATACACCTCTAACAAGTCTCCTCTTATCCTTGTTCACTTCAAAGAGAAAAGCCATAGCTCATTCAACCTTCCCTCATAAGACATGCTCTCAATTCCAGGCAGCATCCAGGCAAATTTCATCTGCATTCTCTCTAATGTTTCTCTATCCTTCCTATAATGAGGTGACCAGAACTAAACAGAGTACTCCATGTGGTCTAACCAGAGTTTTATAGAGCCGCCACATTATCTCATGTCTCTTGAACTCAATCCCCTGATTAAGGAAGTCCAGAACACCATAAGCACCCTCTCAACTTGTGAGGCAACTTTGTGCAATTCATGAACTTGGAATCCAAGATCCCTCTGTTCCTCCACATGGCTAAGAATCCTGCCATTAACCTTGTACTCTGCCTTCAAGTTCAGCTTTCCAAAGTGTATCATTTCACACTTTTCCAGATTGAAAACCACCCGCCACCTTCAGCCCAGCTCTGCATCCTGCCCATATGCCATTGAATCCTATGACAACTTTCTACACTGTACACTACTCCATCATTTGTAAACTTATTAACTGACTCTTCCACTTCCTTATCTAAGTCATTTATAAAAATCACAAACAGCAGCAGTCCTGGAGCAGATCCTTGCAGAACATGACTTGTCATGGACCTCCAGGCAGAATAAGCTCCATCTACTACCACCCTCAGCTTTCTGTCAGCAAGCCAATTGCAAATTTGCAGAGCCAGGTTTTGCTGGATTCCATGCCTCCTGACTTTCTGAAAGAGCTTACTATGGGGAACCTTGTCAAATGCCTTAATAAAATCCATATACACCACGTCCACTGCTATACTTTCATCAATTCACTTTGCCACATCCTTAATGAATTCTATCAGGTTTGTGAGGCATGACCTGCCCCTCACAAAGACATGCTGATGATTCCTAATTAGATATGCTTCTCCAAATGCTCATAAATGCAGTCTCTAAGAATTCTCTCCTATAGTTTATCCAGCACTGCTGTAGGACTCGAATTCCCAGGATTATCCCTATCTATACCTTTCTTGAGCATACTGTGTGTCCAATATAAATTCCCATTACTGTGTTCAAACTCTGTTCCTTTCCCTTGGAATGGAGCTTCCTGCAACCCTTCAAAATCTCTGTATCTAACTACTTCTTCATCCATGCTACCATTGTGCTAACATTGGCAATGGACTTTATAGTATTTTGATCTTAATGTTTAACTTCTCCTTCTCTTACTCATCTTTTGGTATTTATCCATTTATTCACTTTATTTATGTATACATTCATAAATGTATGAATGGAACTTATTCTTCTTCAAGTATACCTGAGGCAAATGATTGTAATTATTGGAATCAATTCTGAGGAACAGTATAAACGTTTATTTAATCAAGGATGGTCATCATGAATTTGTAAGGAAAGATCATGTTTAAATGATTGAAATTTTTGAGGAATGAACAAGAAACATTAATGATGGTAGTGTGTTGATGAAGTCAGTATAAGTTATACCAATCACAAACAAGAGAAAATCTGCAGATGCTGGAAATCCAAGCAGTACACACAAAATTCTGGAGAAACTCAGCAGGCCAGGCAGCATCCATGGAAAAGAATACAGTTGACGTTTCGGGCTGAGACCCTTCAGCAGGACTCTCTGTACTCTTTTCCATAGATGAGTTCTTCCAGCAGTTTGTGTGTGTTGCAAAGGTTATACCAAACCTTTTAATAGGATTCTACATTGCATGCTGGTCAAAAAGGTAAAGCCTCATGGGATTCAAGGAATTGGCAAACTGGGACCAAAATTAACTCACTAGCAACAAAGAACGTGAAATTATTGACAGACTATACAGTGGTGCTCCACAGGATTCATTGTTCAGTCCGATGATTTATGTAAAATACATTCATGGTGAAGATTTAAATGGAAGGTGAATTTCTAGATGATACAAGAGTTTTCCTGGTGGTTGACAGTAAGGAGCAGAGGTGTAGAAGGTCTGGTCAGATGGGCCAAAATGTAAAAAATGAAAATCATTCTATCTGATGTATTGTATTTGGAAAAATTCAAAAGGGAACACACCATACAAGGGAGGATACCATGAAGAAACAGAGGGGCCTTGGGGTTCATGCCCGAAGATCACTGAAGGTAGCAGAAGCAGCAATGAAATTAGTATAATGGAATATGGAATGACTTTCATTTATAAGGCCAGAATACAAGCACAGACAGATCATACTGGAACAGTGCATAACTGTGAGACCACAGCTTGAGTACCGCACAGAATTTTTGTCATGACGTTCTGGGAAAAATATGATTAAACAGAAGATTTTGCCAACTCTGGAAAATTATCACAATGATAAAGTATTGGACTGACTTGGGTTTTCCTTGGAACAGAGGAGGCTGACAGGAGATTTAATTGAGATGATATGATTCTGAGTAGCAGAGATAAAGAAATCGGAAAAACCTGTTTCCTTTAGCAGAGGGGTCAAAAAACAAGGAGCACGGATTGAATGTAATAGGTTGAAGGATTAGAGGGGAGATGAGGAGGAGATTTTCACTCAGAAGAGAGTAAGAGGCAAAACTACTCAACACACTGAAGCAGTACTCTGACATGTACTTGAAGAAATTGGACCTGCAAAGCTATGGCCTTTCTGTTAGATGATGGATAACTGATTCTTGACTGGCACAAGTACAATGGACCAAATGGCCTCTTCCTGAATTGAATATTTGTGATTCTAATAAACATATAAGCGTAGCTAGAACCAGAAGATATATTGCAAACTTCTGCATTGTTCCTGCTTTATATTTACGGCAATATTATACATTTGGCTGTGTCCAATGATTTCCCTCCTATTTCAGTTCTGAGAATGCCAGTACATCTCTGATATCTAATCCTGGATATGTTTATTATTCATTGGTTACCACTAAATGACAACTTTCACAAATAATTTCCTTTGCTATTCCACCTTCGTCATCCAAATTTGTATTTGAATATGCAAGTAAAATCACTGAAGACTGCAGTTGCTGGAAAGTGAAGCAATAAACAAACTGTTGGGGGAATGCTGTTTCTTTTGGCTGTATTCGCTGACTTTCATGTTCGGTCGTTGACAATTTAACTTGAACTTTGAACCTTGAGGGACTCAGAGGGTCAAGATGCGGTCCTGTTACTGGTTCTTGATCCTTAATATTGGCCATGCATTGGCCTCCACAGCTGAAATTTAACCTGCTAAGTTCTTCCAGTGGTTGGTCTTTTGCTTCTGATTCCAACACCTGCAATTGTCTCATGTCTCTTATTCCAACACCTGCAATTGTCTCCATTCCACAACTCTACTTTGAATTCTCTTCAAAGTGTGCCCATTTTGAAGAAGTTCTCCTCTTCTCTTCAATGAGAAGAGTTGCTCTTCTCTTCTGAGTTCTGTGAGCCATTCCCTATGCATCCTCAGTGCCCAAATTGGAGTGTTAACCTGAAATGTTGACTGTCCCTTCAACTCCACAGATTTTGTTTGACTTTGCATTCTCCTAGCAGGTTTGCTTTTAGCTTTGAGTATGCCAAATCTTCCTACCAGTAAATGCAGTTAATACTGAAAATATTGGTGCTTTTTAAATCAGTGTTGGGATATGGAAGTCATTTTATAACACTCTTTGAGAGGGTGGCAGTGATCATTCTCTTGAATTACTGAAATCAATGCTCACGTAATGCTATTGTGTGTGGGATGTTTCAGGTTTTCGACCCAGAGATGATGAAACAAATCTAACTGCATCCCAGTGTCTGATCTGCAGGAGTTGGTGCTCCCATTCATCCATGTTCACTTACACTTTCCTGCAACAATCAGGTTTGACTCAAAGGCATAAAATTCAAGAGTTATCCTTGTCTTTAGACAAATCTTCTGCCCATATCCAAATTGCTAGATTTATTTTCTCTCATCTGTGAATACTTGCTAGTTATTGCTCTTCACTGCTGAAGTCACAAACTCTTATAGCACTCTTGTAGCCATCTCCATCCCCTTAAGTGCATAGAATATAGAACAGTATGGCTCTGTACAGGTCCTTCAGCTCATGAAGTTGTGCCTACCTTTTAGACTCCAAGATCATTTTAACACATTCCTCCCGCATAATCTATTTTTCTTTCATCCATGTTTCTACCTAAGATTCTCTTAAATGTCCCTAATGTATCTGCTTCCACCACCTCCCCTGGCAGAGCACCCCATGCACCTACTACTCTCTGTGTAAAAAACCTACCTCTGACATGCTACCAATTCTTTCCTCCAATCACCTTAAAATTATTCCCACTCATATTAGCCATTACCTGCCCTGCGAAAAGGGTGTTGGCTGTCCATTCTATCAATGTTTCTTATCATCTTATACAACTCTATCAAGTCACCTTTCATCCCCCTATGCTTGATAAAGAGAAGGTCTAGCTCACATAACCTTTCATCATAAGACATGCTCTCTAAACCAGGCAACAACCTGGTAAATCTCCTCTGCACCCTCTCTAAAGCTTCCACATTTTTGCTCCAATGAGGTGACTAGAACTGAACACAACATTCAGGTGGTTTATAGAACTGCAACATTTCCTTGTGGCTCTTGAACTCAATCCCTGACTAATGAAGGCCAACACACCGTACGTATTCTTAACCATCCCATCAACTTGCAGGGATAGATATAGGTGAATTCCCAGATCCTTCTGTTCCTGCATACTGCTGAGAATCTTGCCATTTATCCTGTATTCCGCCTTCAAGTTTGACCTACCAAAGCGTATCACTTCACACTTTTCCAAATTGAACTCCATCTGACACTTCTCAGACTTGCTCTGCATCCTATCAATGTCCTGTTGTAACTCATGACAACTTTCTACACTATCGATAACACCACCAATCTTCGTGTCGTCTACAAAATTACTAACCGATGCCTCCACTTTCTCATCTAAGTAATTTATAAAAATTGCAAAGAACAGAGGTCCCAGAACAGATCCCTGCAGAACATCATTCATCACTGACTGCCAGGCAGAACGCAATCCATCTTTTACCACCCTCTGCCTTCTGTGGGCAAGCCAACTCTGAATTCATGCGACCAAGTTTCCCTGACTTTCTGAATGAGCCTACCATGGGGAACCTTATCAAATGACTTACCAAAATCAATATACGTTACATCCACAGCTGTATCTTTATCAATTTGTTTTGTCACTTGCTCAAATAATCCACTTGGGCTTGTAACACACATGCTGCCTCTCACAAAGCCATGCTGATTAACCCTAATCAGATTATGCTTGTAAATGCTTATAAATTCTGTTTCCAAAAATCCTCTCCAATAGTTTGCACACCACTAACATAAGGCTCATTAGTCTATAATTCCAAGAATTATCCATATTACTCACCTTTCTTGAACAAAGGAATAACATTTGCCAACCTCCACTCTTCTGCGACTGCTCCTGTGGCCAAAAGCATAGCAATTCTTTCCCTCACTCCCCATAGTAACCTGAGGTCTATCTATTCTAATGTTTTACAAACATTCCAGCACTTTAATCATCCATCAAAGTCATTAATCAAAGTATTAATCATTCAGAAGGCATGGCTCATACTAGCAAAAGCACATTTAGAAGAATCCTTAAAAATCAACAATCTTGGGCTACAATTACAACTACTTAAACATCAGTGTTCATTACTGCGGATCAGAAAATCTGAAAGAACGCTATGTATTTCTGTTAATTCAGTGTGGGTCAGATAGTCTCTGTGGAAAGAGTAAAACATAGTCAACAGCTTAGGTCGAGGACTCATCAGAACAGTGGGTGTTTTAGGCAAATGGCTTTTACGTGTGGAAAGAGAAGAGGGAGTAGGAAATAAGGATCAGAGGGTGAGCTGGGTGATAGGATGGAGGAATTGAGCGAAAATGTGACAAGAAAAGGTGAGTGCACAGCAAAATACCAGAGGTAGAGAAAAGAACATCATGTCATTCTCTCCGACTCTATGCCGAATCCCCTAACAGTTCTTGCGTACACATCCTCCCTTCGGTCTGACTCTGCCAAAGGGCATCACCGTCGGCACAGACAGCCCAGATCAGCCAGCATTAAGCCAATGACCTTTCTGTGGAGAAGCATCTGTAGCACACTGGAATTGTTCAGACAATGCATAATTTGAGTTCAGCCTCTGACTTCCCACTCTTTTGTATGCTTCTGGCATCCTAGTTCTTTCCTTCTGGAAACAGGCCCAAATTAAAATTGATCATCATACAGTTTTGTCTGGATTTCAGAAAAGGGTTACATGCTGTTAGATCACATTGTAGTAAACTAAGACAGAATTATGTGGGCTTAGTTTTAATTATCTCATGTAACCTGAGAAAGTTGTTCCCTAGTGTTTGACAAGTAGACAAGCTTGTGGCAGGGAGAAAAATAATAGTTATATACTCTTCAGTAAGGAATTTGAAATAAGATATGCAGTGTAAGTGATAACATTTAATTTATCTCATTAAGGACATTAATATGATGTTTCTCTTGGTTGCCAGTTGCCAGAAAAGTAAAACAGACAAATTATTTTGCTCACTTCAGTTCTGGCTGCTCCTGATTTTCTCTCCATTCTAAAACATGGGAGTTTCCTACTGTTAACAGCAGGGTCTGACTCAGTTGATGAACGGTCAGTTATTGTAGTGGAGATGGTCAGTTATTGATGACAGTTATTCATCAATGACTTTGTTACACAACATTGTAGCAGTTGCCAGCTTTCTTTTCATGTAGGCCTTTGGTTAATTCAAGAGGACCTAAAATAATATTCTGTTGTCTCCCATCTGTGTGCTTTGAGACACTGGCTCTACTACAACAGGCTCCCACGTGAGGGACCAGGTTTTCCCACCTCCTGGACATAAATACAGGAGAAGGGGGAATTAGAGGAGGTAATATGGAGTTGAGGAAGAGTAAATAGACATATTTTTTCCTTCAGCTGCTGTAGCTCTGAGAAAACAACTTATCCAAGACAACTTTGCATGAAGAAGTCCTCCCATTTCAAGTCCAAGAATAAATGCCAAACATAAAAACCTATTAAGTGAATGTTGTTTGGGATTTACTCATTAAAAACCAGAAGTGTCACTGTGGATCTATAAACTAACTCTCAGGTCCATCCTGTATTCTCGTCCCAGACCATATTCTCCATTGTATTCCCAACAGCCTCCTTCTGTAGTCTGGCTCAACTAAACCAGAGTAATATCCTCTGGCCAGCTAGCAACTGTTGTATCCTCTTGTGAAAACATCTGTAGTTTGAACAGCACAATGTAAACATTTTTTACCTCTGGGAGCAAAGGAGATTCCTGACCTAAAGTAGCGTGCTCTGCGTTTTGCAACTCAAAAGAACATTCTTTTGTCCATACTCTCACTCTCTAACTGCTCAAATTCTCTCATTGACCTTGTGAACAATGTAACCACATGGTCAACCAGATTTTCTCCTGTCAGGGACATCCCTCCTTTCCCATCCTCCCCACACCTTGCTCAATTCATTTGCCTCTTTCAACCTGGAGCATTAGCTCTGTTTCTCGTCTAACAAATGTGGCCCAAGCAGCTTGAGTATTTACAGTATTTACTGATTTTACTTCAGCTTAGGCAGCCCTACTAGCTGTTACGATCATCAAGGGCTGACTAGTTTACTGCAAGGCAAGTTAAGCATTGAGTTGTACTGATTTTGGGGGTGGGACTTGGGTGCTTCCTGCATCAAGCATCGAGACCTTTTTGAAATACTATTGTGACTTACAGGATTTGAATTGCTTTGGAGTCTGATGAAGGCCTGATACACTCGCCTAACTCAGGCATGTGATACATCCCTAGTGTAGGCTGGCTGCATGCTCAACACCCATCATACTGGTCATTTAGAGACCCATTTCTATTTCTGTAAAATGAGTGCAACAGCAGCAAGTGGCTAGGCCAATGGGTCTTACTGTGCCCCCGTCACTATAGCAAATTATTTTACAATGTTTTTTTTTCCAGACATTAGAATGCCACACACTAAGCCACGTGAACTGTTGTGCGATGGAGTGATTTATTGTGTCATGGTAACAAAGAAAGTGATCATTGTAGTTTGGGACATTTCTTATCCACAGATCTTATTTTCTGCAGAATGAAGGGGTGATAATAATATCACAGCTCTCCCTGGTGCTTTCTGGAAAGTTATGAACTTTGGCAATGTGCGGCTGTGTTGTGCTTTTATAATCTTTACTTTAATGATTTTGAACATACTCAAATGACACATTAGCTTTCTTATTAAACTTTCTGTCACAAAAACAGCTTAATTCACATTTTAATTCCGCAGACTAAAAGAAGGTAAAGTGAGTGTAGAATGACTTTGAAACTGCTGGAGGTAGTTTGAATTTCTAGCACTGCAGCGAAGTTGATCTTCAAAATCAAACTTGCCTGGGGCATGTAATGGAACCTATTATTTTCCAATCTGACTCATCTATGCTGTCAGGCATGACTGTGAGATTGCATTTATCAATGAACTTTAAATATCTTAACTTTAGAAACAAGTTTGCACAAAATTCAGCAATATAAAAATTGACCTTGAAACTGTCTTCGTGAATATTGAGCACTTTGTATTTACAATAAAGTGAATAAAAGTACTCATTTATGATACTGTAACCACAATTGGTTCTAATCTATTTTATTTGGACCTAAACCAAACTTCAGCTTTAAAACTCTTTTCCTTTGACACAAGCAAAATCTGCATTCAGTGCAAGACGCAATACACTTCATTGTGGTGGATGTGGATGCAACTGTGCTATAAGTGTCACATCACAGCATTACAGTTCAGAACGCGTGACACAATTATGCCTCATTGGCATAAGTACCAACAAGTCTGCAGGAAGACTATTTACCAATTATTGACAGCCAAGAAGCTACCTAATGTAGCAGAGAGGTTGTTAGAATGCTTCCACGTGTATCTGTAAAGTATGCGTATATATTTTTTAAAAATTAGGTTGTAGATTGAATTCATCTTTACTTAGTCAATTTTCAATTTGTAATGTTTTGTTGTTCGATTCAATCGTTCACATGATTTGCTTTGTCCTTTCTCTTGCGCATCCAGTGTTGGTCTTTTATTTTTATTTTTATTCCTTTTTTCTTTAATGGGGTTCTTTTGGATTTCTTGCCTAGTGGCTACCTGTGATCAAGCAAGTCTCAAGATTGTATCATTTATACATTCTCTGATAATAACTGTACTTGAACCTTGAATCTTCTATTCAGGTTTGAACCGCCGAACTGTGTCTTGAAATAATTATTCATTTCTTGATGACTGATTTAGTAGAGTTAGAGGAACATTACGGACTGAAGGGCCTGTACTGTTTTGGTATGTTCTACATTCTATGCTAAAGCTCCATTTCTTCAGACACTTTCCACTGTTTGGTGCAGTTTTTGAAAGCACTTTGATTGTGAAAAAATAATACTGGAATCATCACTTAACTACAAGTGCTGCTATTCACAAATGGCTATCACACAGAGAGAAAAGGTTTATCGTAGGTTACTGGACATCAAAGTACTTACTCTGATCATAGTTGTGCAATTGAGTGTTATGA
This sequence comes from Mobula birostris, assembly GCF_030028105.1. Lineage (NCBI taxonomy): Eukaryota > Metazoa > Chordata > Chondrichthyes > Myliobatiformes > Myliobatidae > Mobula > Mobula birostris. Next base: position 33,275,977 of record NC_092388.1, read on the forward strand.
TCTGCTCGTGTTCACATGTGAACTTCCATCTGGGAGCTTAGAGCAAAAGTTTGGAGCTGGAGGCATGGCTCAAGGATTCAAACTAAATCATTTCATTCAGGTTAGCCTGGGTAGTACTGGGTTGGCAACAGGAGACTAGGAATAATGAGACAGGAACCCCACAACACCAGCAAGAGAATTTAAATCCCATTAATTAATTAATCTGAGACAAAATGTATTTGTAACACAGAACTACTAGATTGTCATTAAAACCCATCTAATTCACTGATGTCATTTAGGAAAGGGAATCTGTCACCTTCACTCAAATAGGCCTGCACATGACACCAGACCTGGAGCAACAGGTTCACTCTTAAATGTTCTAGAATCACGGAAGCAGACTCTTCTGCCCATTGAGTCCACACTAACAACAAATGTGCATTTTTACACAAATCCTATCCTAACCCACATTCTCATCGGTGTCGGCGCTGGCCATGATACTGATGTAATTTATCCCATCTACCTGCACATTTTCTGTATCCTTCTGTTCCCTGCCTGCTCATGAGAAACAGGCAGGGGTGGTAGAACATGAGTGAGGGGCTGGATTGTCCTTCTATCTTTCTACCTGCAAAATTATTATTTCAATTTAATTTGAAAAAATAATTGCAGTGATAGAACAATCTGTTAATCAACGTTCAAGTTTAAGTTTAAGTTTATTGTCATTCAACCGTACGCATGAATACAGCTAAATGAAACTTGTTCCTCTGGGGCCAAAGTGTAAAATACAGTACATATGGTCACACAGAGAATCAGAATCAGGTTTATTATCACCAGCATGTGACATGAAATTTGTTAACTTAGCAGCAGCAGTTCAATACAACACATAATCTAGCAGTGAGGGAGAAAAGAAGAATAATAATAATTAATAAAAAATAAAATAAAACATAATTAATAAACATGTAAATCGATTATGTGTATTGAATAGATTTTTAAAAATGTGCAAAAACAGAAATACTGTATATTAAAAAAAGTCAGGTAATGTCCAAAGCTTCAATGTCCATTTAGGAATCGGATGGCAGAGGGGAAGAAGCTGTTCCTGAATTGCTGAGTGTGTGCTTTCAGGCTTCTGTACCTCCTACCTGATGGTAACAGTGAGAAAAGGGCAGGCCTGGGTGCTGGGGGTCCTTAATAATGGACGCTGCCTTTCTGAAACGCTGGTCCCTGAAAATGTCCTGGGTACTTTGTAGGTTAGTACCCAAGATGGAGCTGACTAGATTCACAGCTTTCTGCAGCTTCCTTCGGTCCTGTGCAGTAGCCCCTCCATAGCAGACAGTGACGCAGCCTGTCAAAATGCTCTCCACGGTACAACTATAGAAGTTTTTGAGTGTATTTGTTGACATGCCAAATCTCTTCAAACTCATAATAAAGTATAGCCGCTGTCTTGCCTTCTTTATAACTACATCTATATGTATCCTCAGAGATCTTGACACCCAGGAACTTGAAGCTGCTCACTCTCTCCACTTCTGATCCCTCTTTGAGGATTGGTATCTGTTCCTTCGTCTTACCCTTCCTTAAGTCCACAATCAGCTCTTTCGTCTTCCTGGCATTGAGTGCCAGGTTGTTGCTGCAGCACCATTCCACTAGTTGGCATATCTCACTCATGTACGCCCTCTCGTCACCACCTGAGATTCTACCAACAATGGTAGTATCGTCAGCAAATTTATAGATGGTATTTGAGCTATGCCTAGCCACACAGTCATGCGTATTAAGAGAGTAGAGCAGTGGACTAAGCACACACCCCTGAGGTGCGCCAGTGTTGATCATCAGCGAGGAGGATATGTTATCACCAATCCGCACAGACTGTGGTCTTCCGGTTAGGAAGTCGAGGATCTGATTGCAGAGGGAGGTACAGAGGCCCAGGTTCTGCAACTTCTCAGTCAGGATCACAAAATAATCTGCAGATGCTGGGGTCAAAGCAACACTCACAACACGCTGGAGGAACTCACCAGGTCAAGCAGCATCCGTGGAAAAGATCGGTCGACGTTTCAGGCCAGAACCCTTCGTCAGGACTGAAGAGGGAAGGGGCAGAGGCCCTATAAAGAAGGTGGGGGGAGGGTGGGAAGGAGAAGGCTGGTAAGTTCCAGGTGAAAAACCAGTAAGGGGAAAGATAAATGGGTGGGGGAGGGGAAGCAGGGAGGTGATAGGCAGGAAAGGTGAAGAAGGAATAGTGGAAAACACAATGGGTAGTAGAAGGAGGCGGAACCATGAGGGAGGTGATAGGCAGCTAGGGGAGGGGGCAGAGTGACATAGGGATAGAGGAAGAGAGGGGGAGGGAATTACCGTAAGTTGGAGAATTCTATGTTCATACCAAGGAGCTGGAGACTACCTAGACGGTATATGATGTGTTGCTTCTCCAACCTGAGTTTAGCCTCATCATGGCAGTATCGACATATCTGAATGGGAGTGGGAAGCAGAGTTGAAGTGGGTGGCTACCGGGAGATCCTGTCTGTTGTGGTGGACGGAGTGGAGGCGCTCGACGAAGCGGTCCCCCAATCTGCATCGGGTTTCACTGATGTAGAGGAGGCCGCATCCGGTGCTCGAATCCGACCAGCCCCCCTGCACACTTTCCATCCGTGCTGGATTACGAGCTGGTGATCTCTTTGGAAACTGACCCGGCAGAAGGCAATGGCAAACCACTGCTGTAACTTGCGTCGTATGCATCAGAGAGGTGTAGAGGGAGAATGCCCGCTAACTGGAGAAACTCCGGATGTGACGTACCTTTCCTTTTATCTGTGCACGTTCCTTTGTTTCTCAAGCTGAGTCAAATATGTTTTGATTCCAATTCTACACTAGCGTAAAATTAAAATCAAAACTTCTATCATTGTAGACTTTCCTTTCTTTATCACCTATTTAAATTTGTTTTTATATTCTTGCTCATTCCTTTTCTATTTCAAGCTATATATACCTCTATTATCTGTCTCTTTATTTAAAGGAAGAATTCTGAAATGTTTGCAGCATTTTTTTCCTTTGGTGTATATTTATGTATTCTGTATCTTTGTCACATTTTATTCAAAATTTCTATGGCTTAATTGATGACAAATGAAATGTTGGGATGGGGGAGTTCTGAAAATCACTCCAAAGAATAGATTTGGATTCTACTCATAACATTATTTCTCATATGAAAATACCTCTTTCTTTTTTTCCCTGAATGTCATATCATTTTCTTGGGAATATTTACTGACATGATTTTTGGACTTGGCAGCTCTCACTATGTTGGATCCTTGGCTTAATTCATGCTTTAATCAGTCTGGGACATCCCTTTTTTGTTAATCCTTTGAGAACTATTACAAAGTGATGCATTCTTGAGTATATTACCATCAAATGGGACTGATTTCCTTATTTGGGGTTAAGATGGGTATAAAGGGTTTGGTGTGTGTGTCTATACTGACCAGATGATTGACTGTAAGAATGAGCTCTGTTATTGCTAAAAGCAAGCAGCCATCTTCGTGGATCATATGATAGATCAGATTTACTGCTCTTCAATAAAGTTCACCAGCTGTGCTAAAATAAACACGCCCAAGGGATTAAGATATACCTCAAAATTGTCATAAGAATTTTATGTCCTGAACATGATTTTCTGTTCTCAGAGCAGAGAATGGATCTCTGCCTACAATTTCTCCAGAGACTTCCTTTAAAAATTTCTATTACCACAATCAATTTTTGAGCAGTAGGGGTGAGCATTCATTTTAATGGGGTCAAAAGAAGGAAACTGGTTTGAAATTCTGAATCTGCTTTTTAATTCACTCAGTAAATATAAATGTTGCTGACAAGGCCAGCAATACTGTACTTAACAAAACGCAATGGCTAAAAGTCAAACACCCCACCTTGTTGACCCTGAAATCACTCATTGGCTTGACGTGGTACAGATTAGATTAGATTCAACTTTATTGTCATTGTGCCGAGTACAGATACAAAGCCAATGAAATACATTTAGCATCTGACCAGAAATGCAAAGAATAGTGTTATTTACAAAATAACTGCGAATAAAAAAAGTGCTACAGCACACAAATATAAAAGTACTGAGACAGTACAATACGGATGCAATACTGCTTAGCGCTGTGATGAGAGGTTCAGCAGTGTCACAGCCTCAGGGAAGAAGCTCTTCCTGTGCCTGCTGGTGCGGGAGCGGAGGCTCCTGTAGCACCTACCGGATGGGAGGAGAGTAAAAAGTCCATGGTTAGGGTGAGACGCATCCCTGATAACGCTTTTCGCCTTTATGGTAGATGTTCTCAATGGTGGGCATTTGGGTGCCGATAATCCGCTGGGCAGTTTTCGCCACACGCTGGAGTGCTTTGCGGTCCGATACGGGACAATTGCCATACCACACTGAGATGCAGTTACTGCATCTCAGAGATGCAGATTTTAAAGAAAATCCTGTTTCATGTAAGTCCAGTAACTTCACAATGCCAGTTCTGCATCTTAGGTACAGTTAATTATCTGAACAAGTCTTCTCTACTGCCTCTGTAGGATTTGAACTCATGTCTCTTGAACACTGGACAAAGCTTTTGAATGTCTAATTTTCTTTCTGCAAAAATGTTGTTTGTGGCATTATATATTTATGTTTTTTCAGATTTCCTGCATCTCAGAATATGGGCTTGCTAACTTGCAACTATATCCTTCTGTTGATTTCTCAATTTAATGATACCAGAAAATACAGGGAACAGAGTGATACATATAACATGCTGGCAGAAGATATTTAGTTCAATTTGGCATCATGCTTGGCACATCATGTTCCTGTGCTGTACTGTTCTATGTTCTATGCAAGGCATTTCACTGTGCTTGTTTCAGTGTGTGAAATGGCTGATGTTTGGAACCAACAAATATTCTGGTTGAGGGTCTCTTGACATTCGGCCATGCAGAGCAGCTGAGCAGCTTTGTGCAAAGGGGAGACAGAAGAGATACTGCAGATGCTGGAAATTTTGAGTAACACTCACAAAATGCTGGAATCTGCTGATCAGGCAACATCTGTGGAGGGAAATAAACAGTCATTGATTCGCACTGAGACTCCGCATCAGATCTTGGCCTGCTGAGTCCCTCCAGCATTGTCATGTTCAAGTTCAATTATCATTCAACCATACATGAATGAAAGGCATCCATTAGTCTTGTGAGACCATGAATCTTCACTCTCCAGGGCGCAAGCCTGGGCAAGGTTTTGTGGAAGGCAGGCAGTTGCCCATGCTGCAAGTCTCCCCTCTCCATGACATCGATGTTGTCCAAGTGAAGGGCAAAGGCCGATACAGCTTGGCACTGGTGTCGTTGCAGAGCAATGTGTAATTAAGTGCCTTGCTCAAGGACACAACACGCTGCCTCGGCTGGGGCTCGAACTCACGACCTTCAGGTTGCTAGTCGAATGCCTTAACCACTTGAATGTAGACAGACCAAACAGCATTCCAAGGTGCAAAACATATTACTAACAGCACAGAGCACACTGCACATAACACATATATAGTACATTCAATTTCAAAAAAAAACATACAGTCACAAAGACAAAAAAGTCATCTCACCCAAGTTCCTGAGTGGCATGACTGGAGATTGATTGTAAGTTGTCCTGGTCCAGCTGTATCTTTCACCGAGCGAACACTGGAGGCAGCACCAACAGGAGTTTCCAGCCCCTAACCCGGTACGAACTCCAGCATGCTTGCAGAGGCCCCTGCTCTCTCCCACGCCACCTCTGAACCTCCTCCCCTGGGTGGCTGCAGCAGCAGGAGGTTCTAGTCCTTGCCACAACCAAAGTAACGCAGCTCCCCTGCTGTCAATATCCCCAATGAACTAGTTAACTGGACTTGTAGTATTCTACTGTACATTGCCAGTGTCCAACAGGGTCTTACAATCACAGAAAAAAACATCCAAGACAATCATTTGCACTATGCACTGTCCAACAATACACAAGTTCAGGCAACAACACAAAAACGGTGCACAATAAGTCCAGTTCCATCACAATCAGCAACTCGTTCATGGGATAGTCCTGCAGTATTTGATATTCTTATTGTCCAGCAGTGAGTTGTAAAAGAGACCTACAAGTTGACCAAGTACACTTTTGGTTGGACCTGGAGTGGATGCTGCATCTGAGCTCTCTGGCATGTTCCCTTTTGTTTGTACAAAGATCTTTCCTTTCAGTTCTTGTACCTAATGTGATGTAGTCTTGAATGATAGACAAATCCATACCTCTGCATGAGGCAACTGGATAAAAGCAGCATGATCAGGGAAATAAAGTTGTCATCATACCACCCTGCTGTATGTGTGCAATATTTAGATCGCTAATGGAACATCAGGAAACTCAAGTTCTTCCTGTCTAGGTCATCTCATAGTCCTGAAACATGGAATCTTCAGAGGAACAATAAAAACAGATATCAAGGTTTTGGTCCTTTAATGCAAATGCTAAATTTAAACTATTAGAGCTAATAAAGTTCATTTTCATTGTTTCACTAAAGTGAATTCGGCCTTAAAACAACTTAAAATATTGTGGCATCTTAATATGGGAATGTGACAATTACACCAGGAATACAGTGGCTATAATAAGTATTCACACCCTCCCCCCACCTTGGAAGTTTTCATGTTGTATTGCTTTACAACAATGAATCACAGTGGATTTAATTTGGCTTTCTTGACACTGATCAATAGAAAAAGACTCTTCTGTGACAACATGAAAACAGATCTCTACAAAGGGATCTAAATTAATTACAAATATAAAACACAAAGTAATTAATTGCATAAGTATTCAACTCCTTTAATATGACACACCAAATCATCACCGGTGCAGCCAATTGGTTTTAGAAGTTACATAATTAGTTAAATGGAGATCCCCTGTGTACAGTCAATGTTTTTCAATTGATTGTCGTAAAAATTGTAACTATATGTTATAATTATGTGGTTTTGTTAGTTTTCCAGTCTTGGTCTGTCCTGTGTTTTTGTGATATCACACCTGAGGAATATTGTATCATTTCTTAATGCATGCATTACTAAATGACAATAAAAGAGGACTACGTGTCCTCATAATCTATATTTTAAAAAATGCACCTGCATCTGGAAGGGCCATCTGCTGTTTCAGCTTCACTAGTTGAAATGGAATAATTACCCTTACAGTTGCAGAGGATGAAGTTGTTGTTAACATACTGGGTTAACTTGAGGGGGCAGAGTAATGATCACCCTATTAAAAGTGTGTTGGAAGACTGTTGAGAACATCAGAAGAAAAGTGTTTTTAGATTTGGGTGGCTGGGTTCTCATCAAACTAGGGATATGGGTTTGCTGGATTATGTAATTTGTCCCACTGTAACTTTCTTGGTAACCCCGTCGTGGTTTTTTCTCCCATGGCTTTAGTTGATTTTTGGTTGCATTATTTCTTTTTCCTTTGCTTTTTACATTCAAAACTCTCAGCCACTCATAGATGAAAATCATACTTTTCTTGGTGAAACATGCCCAAAAGGAGTGGAAAGTAAGGCGGGTTTGGTTGGATAAGAAGTGCAGAGTATACACTGCCACTTTGGTGAGGAAGAATGGATGCTTTGCTGTTAGTGCTCTCTACAGCTAAGCAACCATGACTGCATAGGTTTTCTCCAGGTGCTGTGATATCCTCCCACATTCCAAAAAGTTGTACAGGTTAGTAGGTTAGTCACGTGGATGTAATTTGGCAGCACAGGCTCGTTGGACAGAAGGGCCTGCATCTCTATATATAATATATATATATATATATAGAGAGAGAGAGAGAGAGAGAGAGAGAGATAATAATAATAATATAGAGATATATATAATAACAAATTTTCTCCAGTATTTTCTTTTCTGACCTTAAATTCAGAAGGCAATATTAAAACTTGCATGAATACAATTGTCTAAACATCTCTTTTAAGCACTTCCACCTTATCCCTGTTAGCTCATTTCTTTCCATTACTCCTTTAAATTATACCCATGTGGTTTCCCCCTTTTGGTCTCTTGCAACAGCCTAAGAAAAACATAAATTAAAAAATGCTATGGCTATGGTTACATTATACCAATGTAAAATCTTCATATGATATCACTGCATTCATATGATAAACCCTTTATCATGCATCCCAACAATATGCTTGCCTTTTATGTTTTAGAGAGCTTTGTACTGACTGTTTTAGTGATTTAACTAAAACTACAAAATCGTGTTATCATTCCGATATCCCAAGTATTTTCACATTAACACACAATCTGTATTTGGCCAACAATATTTAGATCTGATAAGTTTACATTTCTTAGTGTTAAACTGCGTCCGCCATTTCTCTGCCAAATGTCAGAACTTGTCAAATTTCTTGGTATTTGCGAACATTGTCATCTGCGATTTTTTTTTGCCAATGTGACATTATCTGAAAGTTTGGACTCTTTGAACACAATGCCTTCTTTGAACAATTCATATCTTTGGCTGGGTTATGGTAATATCTAGTGACATGCAGCCAGCTTAATTTCAGGCTAAAGCTCCTTGGTTCCATCCAGTCCTGCACCTCCTCCACCTCATCATTCTAGAAAGTAGTATGCTTGAATTAGGACTTGGAAATTGCAGGACCTCTTCCTGAAGCATTCTTCCTGTGGACACTAGAGAGTGAGGGGCCAGAATAGGGGTGAGAAGATGATGGTTAGTAGGGAGCCCTGTAGTAGAATGAGGGATCAAAATGCCTCAGTCAACTCTTATTCTCAAAACCAGTTTGAAAACAAACCAGAAACAGAAAACCCCAAGACTGGTGCAGAAAAAAAATTGCTCTTAGCTGCAGTTAATGCAGGAGAAGTGCTTGTGCTCTTCCAGTACACCAGCTTCAAGCTTCTGCCCCCTTCAGCTGATCCTGGTAACAGTTGGAAATATAATCCACTTTCTAGCATTCACTGTACAGCAGCTCCACAGCCCCTTGTGATATAACATATGCCAATGAGTTCACTCAGAAGCCACAACAGAACGATCACAGAAAGGCTAAGGCGTGCAAGGAAAATCAAGGGCTTTAAGTTTAAGCAGTGAAACAGCTGTCACCTGACAATGCCCTAGTTATACATGGCATCATGTCAAAAATGACCAGGAATTCTGGGGGTTTCACTTAACTCATTGCTTTAAAATAGTGTTAAGTAAATACTTCATATAATTTGGTTCTGTATTGGCTTGAGAAGAGAAGTTACTATGCAATGTAAAAGGATAGGTAGGATAATGCCACATAGGTCTGGTAGTTCTCTGATTGTAGTCCCAAACCAACGCCCCCAGAAGATTCAAATGGCAAGTCACGAAATTGAACTCGTATAAACACGATCTCGTTTGCCACTACAATAATGGAAAATAGTAGTAGTTACAAAGATGAGATTGTGTTTATAGTATTGTCTCCATGACACTTTTCTTGCCATGAACAGCCTAATGAATAGTTATAATTACAGAATTTCAGCTTCACCCATACCTGAAGTTGAAAGATAAGGCACTTGTTTCATGTCTTTTGATGCCTACTGTATTCAGTGAACCAAACTATATAACAAATTGTGGATTCAGTAGTGCCGATTCAACCCAAACTGCATTCATTTCTAAAATAGCTATGAATTCCAACTAAATCATTAGGATGTTTCTGTATGATCAACATCCATTTGACTAAGAATTCTATTAATGAACCCCAATATGTAAAATAATCACAGCTGATCAAAGTGTAATTTTAATCACTGCCATAAAATAGGGTGAGAAGAGTTCCAATTTCACAAAATATACCTGTTGACTTCAGTCAGTATTATTGTTTATTATTAATTTTTTCATACTTGCATTTAGTTGGGACTGAGGTATGAGGCCCATAAAGAGATCAGCCTTCTTAACTTTCAGTCTGTGCATATTCATGCATTTAAAATGCTTCAGGAGGAAAGCTTATCTCTACTCTTTCTAGAATCTTCCTGATTTTAAATACCGCTATATGATACCTTCTCAGTCCCATTCTGTTCTAATGACAATGACCTCAGCTTCTTCTGTCAATTGTAGCTAAAATCGTTCTGGAATTATTCTGGTAAATCCCTTTAGAATTATGTCTAAGGCTTCATATCTCACCTAAATATGGAGCTTAAGACTGGATATTGTTTATTATTTGTGCTGATTAAACAAAAAGCCTCCTCAAGAAAGAAGATAGTAATATACATCAGGTACATTTTGAAAAAGCTGGGTGGATTAGGCAGGCATTGATTATTTATCTTAAAGCAGAACTACCTGAGTTTTCTTGGTTGCAGAATCACAGTGAAACAGCACAGAAACAGGCCTTAAGACCAACTCATCGACACTGACCAAAGTGCCCATCTAAGCTAATCACACTTGTCCATTTTGGGTGAATATTCCTCTAAACCCCTCCTATCCAATGTACTTATCCTAAATTCTTTTAAATGTTGTTATTTTAAAATGATGTAACATGACTCCTGATTCCTGTATTCAATGATAAAAGCACCAATGCAAAATGTTGCCTTTACTCTGAGTTTTTACTTTCAGGGAGTTGTGTGCTTGTATTCATTTGTCTCAGTCCTACAGCAATCTCCAGGACCCTACCATTTAATGCGCATTTCCTGACCTGGTTTAACCTACTAACCACTTTGCACTTTAAAATTTTGAATTCTATCTGCCTTTCTTTGCCCCACTTTCCATGCTTATCTAAATCCTGTTGTAACCTTAGATATGGAAAATTTTGCATTGTATGGAAGTAGGATAGAATTTCCTGGATTCCATCCAAAGTGATACTTATTGCCTGCCCCCTGGTCCATATCATAAACACAAAATAATCTGCAGATGCTGGGGTCAAAGCAACTATCCCTATGTCACTCTGCCCCCTCCCCCAGCTGCCTATCACCTCCCTCATGGTTCCGCCTCCTTCTACTACCCATTGTGTTTTCCCCTATTCTTTCTTCACCTTTCCTGCCTATCACCTCCCTGCCTCCCCTCCCCCACCCCTTTATCTTTCACCTTACTGGTTTTTCACCTGGAACCTACCAGCCTTCTCCTTCCTACCCTCCCCCCACCTTCTTTATAGGGCCTCTGACCCTTCCCTCTTCAGTCCTGACGAAGGGTTCCAGCCCGAAACTTCGACCGATCTTTTCCACAGATGCTGCCCAACCTGCTGAGTTCCTCCAGCATGTTGTGAGTGTAGCTCTGGTCCATATGATGTCTTCTTCCCAGTGGTTGAAGATTTCTGTGAAGGTTTCTTGTCTAGAGTACACAAATTTGGCAGCTCATGATTTAACCCGGCTTTGACATTCTCCATTGTTGAGCAGCCTCAATCTAGCTCTCACCTAGGTCGGGGAGAATATGCTTAAAGTACCTTTTTCTGGATTGCCAAAAATCTGAGCGGAGACCTGATAGCACTTTATGAGATTATGAGAAGCCTAGACAGAGTACATCACTGGTATCGCGTTCCGAGGTTTGAAATGTCTAGTAATAGAGGGCAAACACAGGGAAATCTGCAGATGCTGGAATTTCAAGCAACACACATAAAAGTTGCTGGTGAACACCAGGCAGCATCTCTAGGAAGAGGTACAGTCCACGTTTCGGGCCGAGACCCTTCGTCAGGACTCAATAATGGCAATAGAGGGCATGCATTTTAGATATGGGAAGTAAGTTCAAAGGAGGGAGTGGTAGTGAGGGCAAATCTGATAGGGGCATTTAAGATGTTCTTAGGTACACAGTTATGCAGAGAATGGAGCGATACGGCCATTGTGTAAGCAGAAGAGATTAATTCCATTAGCCATTTATTTACTAGTTTATTTTCTTCAGGACAATATAATGGGCTGAAAGACCTGATCCTTGTTCTATTTTCCTCCTTTACCACTTTTATATGAATTTCACTGGAAATAAAATTAAAGGTATTGTTGGTTGTTTTAAATGTGGCTGTGATTGTGCTCATTGGAACCATTCTCTGTTGGTTCTGTTCTCTACTGGGGCCCAGAACATGATTGCCAAAAAGCTCTTGCAATCAAACTGAAGTGCCAAGAAGCTGATTCATCTTGGTTTTCTTCTCAGATTCTCACAGCAAAAGCAGTTCGCCTTCAACCTATTCAATCTGTTCCATGTAATATTGGAGTGAAACTTGGTGAGCACTGGATTGAGTAGACAGATTAGATGCTGTGACATGAGACGGTGTCCAAGCTGTAGAACTGATGACATCTGCTCTGGAGCTAGCCTTGCCTTGTGTCACACTGTTCCAATGAACTAACAACTGTGGCATGTACCTAACACATTGGAGAGTTGCTGAGGTGTGTCATGTCAACAAAATGCTGGGCAATCCCAACCTGGCTAATTGCCAGCAAATTGGTCTGCTCCCAATTATCAATGAAAAGACTAAAGATGTTGTCAACAGAGCATTCAAGTAGCACTTATTCATCAATAATTTGCTCATCAGTGCCCAAGTTTAATTTTCTCCAGTGGCTGCATTATGCCCTATATACAAAATACACTGCAGTTACTTACCTAAGCTACTCCAACAGCACCTCTCAAATGTATGATCTTTACAACCAAGAGAAATAGTAGTCCTTCTTGTTCCACTCGAAGCTGCACACCCCTTTGATTTGGAAATATTCACCATTCCTTCATCATTTCTGTGTCTAACTTGGAACTGCCCATCAGCAATGCTGCAGGAATATCTTCACTAGAAGACTATTGGGGGTCAAGAAAGTAGCTCATTGCCATCTTCTCAAGAGCAATAATGGATGGGCAATAAATGCTAGGCTTGCCAATGAGACCACGGTCCGGAATGTTGAATAAAAGGCAGCAAAAGCAGCTATCCATACTATGGGGGGAGAAAACCTTGGGTGTCAGTATTTGTAGAGAATTTTTTTGGATATAAATATGGGTGTAAACCAGAATCTTTTACTATAATTTGGTGTTTCAATATTTTAACTGGCTACTTACAAAACCTTAGACGTGAGCTTTTCCCTTGATAGCATCAAGTACTTTTGGAAAAGAAGTAAGGATAAAACATTGAAATTTCTTCCAAGTCAGTGGCTTTAATGATCTATATAATCACAATTGGATGTTCTATGCTTCGACTGAGTTTAGGCTTGATTGTTAACTGCATTCCCAAAAGACTAATGCATGAAACATCCAGCTCTACTGGTCTGTGTGGATTTCTAAGCCCTGGGATTCAAACTAGTATCAATTCAAATTATGAGAATAATTTAAATAATGCACAATTTCAAAGGTTTTTTCAAATCTACAAACTGTAGTTTAACACTGGATTAGAAAAGTTCAGTAGCAAAATAGACACTGGGGAGCAATTTGAAATAAATTATAAACATTGACTTGGCTATCTGCCTGTGCAATTGTCTAAAGTTACGATGTAGGGAAATATTTTCATGACCACATTATCAGAGTGTAAAAGGAATCTTTTTCAAAAGAGTTATCATGGAAGAAAGATTTGAGCTTAGATTGCAGTTTGTCACTATTTTTAAGAATTTGATAAAACATAATTTAATGAGGTTTATTCCAGATTTCCCATCCAACCATGAAAATTACTATCTACAAAGAAAATGCATTGAGAGACATAAGCAAGAAATGGGCAATACTGTGAGAAAATACAAGAAGGAAAAGGAAGGAAGGAACTTTTCTAGAAACTGAATAACATAATACTTTTCTCAGCATTTTGTGATTGAAAATAATTTTTTTTCTAGAGTAAGTTTCATCATTGTGCCTTGATACAACTTCATAGATACAAAGGACAGCATCCACTAAGAACTCAACATGAGAATCTGTGAGCATTATTTTGAAAACAACTATCATTTAGCACTCTTGAGGCAATCGAGTCTTCCCAATGCAACACTAGGCTGGGGCCTTGATCTTAATTTGCATGGACAACCACTTCCTGTCTACCACCCAATCCCACAACCACTCCTCAATCACTATCCTGTGGTATACTCCCAATACCATAATTTGCCAATGCCCGTTGTTCTATATCCTGCATGCTCCCTTTGTACCAGATCTTTCAGTCACTCAATGTCCCCACTGTTGGTGACAGTCTGCAAATTCACCCAATACACCTCATTCTCAGTGTGACTTTTTTCTCTCACCATTGATGTAACTATTGCTCATAAATTACATTTCCCTCCCCCGCCCAACTAAATAGTCCAACAAAAGCCCACAAAGCTTTCAAAAGGGCTTTAATGCCAACCCTCTATCAGAATTGGAGACTCAGAGCAGACAAATGTGAACACATTTTTGACATTAAAATATGCAATGCCAATTAGGTTATATTCAAGGACCTTTGGGCGCATGAGAAAATTTAAGCTCTGGTATTTGCATAATACATTTCATGAGCTCTGAAACATCCTAAAGTGCTCCACAGCCATTGAAGTATTTTAAAGTATGGTCTTTGATATCAATATATTTAAGGGGCCATGATTCCCAGATGATTTATTTTCAATCACTTCAATTCAGGCATAAATATTGGCCACCGTTGAACCATCACTCTTTCTTTAAAAAAGTGCATTAGATTATTTTTGTTCCTCTTTGGAGAGCTAATGGAATTTTGATTTCACATCTAATTCAATGAACTGTATCAGCCAAATGTCATGTATCCAAGCATCTGGAGTGGAGTTTAAGTTCCTGACCTTTTGGCTGAAAAGGTGAGAATACTCCCACTGAGCCAAGACCAATATACAGTTAGCCTTCATTAATTCCATATTCAATAGACTCACTGACTGCGAGTGCTCTGACAAAATACAGCTATGTTTCTCCCAGTTTATTATTACATTTAACAGGAGCAGCTCTGAATTCATAATCAGATTCTGGATTACTTTTCGTCCTTGGTGATATGCCTATATTGCAATGTTCCTTATTTTATCAGAAGAAATAGCCATTTTTCATTCATTAGGTCACTATAGAAGCAGCCTTGGTCTACTTGCTGAGTTAAAACATAATATAAGTAAAGAGTGAATATATAAATAGGCAAAACTGTCATTTATCTTCATTTCACTCAGTCAATACCATGGCAATAGTACTGGGGCCAAAAGATTAGTCGTCGTGACTATCCCTCGAGGTCGAGGATGATGGTCTTCATTCTGAAGAAGTGGCCCACAGAGCGAAGACACCTGTGCGTGTATTTGTTTAACGTGTACTTGATGTTGCACTCCAAGAAGGACACATACTTCACAAATCAACCAACTGATTCCAATGGCATGGAAACCACGACAATTGGAGCTGATGGATTTGTTGCAGCCTTCATCCGCCTTCACAGCCGTTGAGTTCAAAGTAACTTCGTCCGTCTGTTCCATCATTGATTGTTCTTTGTCAGGGACCTCACCCTCGACCTTACCGCCATGGGTGACCCTCCCAGGAGCATAGCTCCAGATGGCATTGCTCTTGGGATCACAGGGCCACACAAGCTTCTCCACCACGACAAGGTGACAATCCACGGCGAAGTTAAAAAAAGATTAGTACCAGCCTGAAGAACAAACTATGTGGAATTCTTTGCCATAGGCAGCTGTGGAGGCCAGGTCTTTGCGTATATTTAAAGCCAAGGTTGATAGATTATTGATTGGTCAGTGCATGAAGGGATATGGGGGAGAAGGCAGGGGATTGGGGCTGAGAGGAAAATCCGGTCAGCCATGATGAAATGGCAAAGCAGACTCAATAGGCCAAATGGCCTAATTTTGCTCCTATATCTTGTGGTCTTTTGGGTTATTTATATGAAACTGAAGAATGAATTTTAAGACTTCCAAATTGTAGTCTTAAATGCAGTATAAGGGCAGGGTGTTTCCCTGCTCTTATACTCACTGGAATAAGGGCTTCCCCAGAAATCCAGTGGCCACTGCTTTTATAGGCCTATAGGCATGTTTCAGCCAGTTTCTGAGCCATTCCGGTAATGGGACCAAAGTTCAAAATAAATTTATTATCGAAGTACATACAGCATATGTCACTATATACAACCCAAGATTCATTTTCTGGTGGGCGCACACAGTAAATCCAAGCAACATAATAGAATCATAGAAAGAGCACACTCACAGGACAAACAAACAACCAATGTGCAAAAGACAACAAACAATGCAAACACAAATGAGAAAAAAGAAGAAATAGTAAGAAATAAATATTGAGAACATGAAATGAAGAGTCCTTGAAAGTGAATCCGTAGGCTGTGGGAACATTTCACTGATGGGTCGAGTGTAGTTCAGTAACGTTAGCCCCTCCAGTTCAAGAGCCTGATCGCTGATGAGGTGATAACTGTTTCTGAACCTGGTGGGGTGGATCCTGAGGCTCCTGTACCACCTTCCTGATGGCACCAGCGAGAATAGAACATAGCCTGGGTGGTGGAGGTCTTTGATGATGGGTGCTGCTTTCCTGCGATAGTGCTCCATGTAGATTTGCTCACAGAGGGGAGAGGAGATGGACTGGGCCGTATCCACTACTTCTGTAGTTTGTACTTTTTGTTGTAAATTGTGAACGGTCACATTGCACCATTCTCTCTGCCAATAGAAATTAGGACATATTGTTCTGAAATGCACGTGACTTTATATGTTGAATGAGCTGCCAGAGGAAGTGATTGAGGAGGCACAATAACAACTTTTAAAAGACAGCTGGACAGGTTCATAGATTGGAAAGGTTTCATAGTTTGTAGGTCAAACACTGGCAAATGGAAGTAGCTTGGATGGGACATGTCAGACTGCATGGATAAGTTGGGCTGAAGGATTTGTTTCCATGCTGCATAACTCTATGATCATTGACATACAGTGCAGCCATTAATAGATGTACCTCCTTAGGCAATGAAAGTTTCCTATGCTGAGTAGCTTCCACAGGAAGGAATGAAAAATACTACTTTCACAAAATCCAGAGCTAACTTTTCTGTTCCTTGGAGATCATTATATCTATGAAACTTAAAAAATTTCTCACCAAGACAGCTGGCTGAACAATGGCATGGTGACCCTTCCAAGCTTGAGTGCTCAAATATAATCAAGCCCTTTGTAATTGGAGGTGTTCTTCTATCAGCCCTGATGTCATTGACAGCTGTTGTACAGGTCAATAGAACTAACAGCAAGTTGTTTTGCTTGTGTTATTACATGTCATACTTCGCTAACGTAATGCAAAGGTGCTGAGCACAGATATCAAGTACATGTAGCACATGACCTCTCAGCTTTGAGGAGGACATACCTGGAACAGCTGGAGAAGTCCCTTAGTCCCTTTCCTCTGAGTGGAATCGCTAAATTCCATCAAAAGGGTAAGGGAAGATGACTGGGTCTTTATTTTAATTAATATTAGTACTATAATAAATTTGAGTAAAATTAATGCATTTTTAAATGTATACATGACTAATGATTTTATTTATTGATTTTTAAAATTAAAACATATTTAAACATTTTTCAACTATTTAAATGTCCCATATCATCAGGTATATTTATAATTACTGGAAATGGCTCTCTGAATATGTGAGCTGCCCAAAGGCTACAAAGCAGTCTGTGGCCTTTCATTTTAGGTTGCTGCAGTCTAATTGTTGCTGCACTCTGATCAATGTGGAGGAGGCTATCAATGCATTGGGAACTATGTGACAACAAAAGGCTTTTGACAAATGTCACTGGAAACCACCACTGTCTTTTGAAACTCTTCTTGGTACCTCTGAGGTGAATGCAAGGCAAGAGCTGGGTCAACTGCAGTCCATGTCATTAGTTACATAACTTTATTGCACATTAATCATTTCTCAGATTGGCAGCTTCATTGTTTCAGGGTGCAAATAAAACAATCACATTATGAGGCAGGTTCGATATTGTCATTTAAAGTAGAATTGGATAGCTATATGGACAGGAAAGGAATGGAAGGTCATGGGCTAAGCGCAGGTCGGTGGGACTAGGTGAGAGTAAGGGACTAGAAGGGCCGAGATGGCCTGTTACCGTGCTGTAATTGTTATATGGTTATATGGTTTTGTGGAGGGGAACACTATTGTGAGGTTGGTGACAATGAGTTTCATTTTGCACCTGGCTTCATGTTGCCTTGACCTTCGAACAATTAATACTGATGTCTGACAGAAAGAAGAAAAAGCTCATTTCATTGTCATCCATCACTGGTATGGAAAAGTTTTTGAATTCCTAATTCTTCTGGCAACACTGAATTCAGCAACACAATCTTTGTTCAAGTTAATAGAATGGACCATATTTTCCAGCCTATCTCTACTTCCATTCGGATCTAAAGAATAACTTTCACATGCCTATGAAAGTGCAAGTGCTTCATAAATTATATCTCATGCTGAAAGGCTATGATTGTTACCATTAATACAATCCAATATGATGGGTGGAAAGTTTTGTTTGGAAAATCCTTGTTGTTACGGACAAAAGAAACTGCAAAAGGCTTTTCTCTGACTCTTAGAAGGGTGTCCTTCTGTACTTACTTCCTGTCCAGTTTTTACGGCCTGTTGTGATTCATTCCCCAGTGATGGTGCTGTCCCCAGAGCGTCAGCCTCTGAGAAGTATTCTGTTACAGCAATAAGGAATGCCCACTAATGTGCATATTTGAAGGATGCCTTGGGGTGCTTGTTTCTGGAATAGCAGGAATTGGGATTTGAATTTGGTTGTACCTTTCCTCACCATTCCAACGTCAAGAAGTAATTATTAACTAGAGTCACGCATTTACACTCTTACAGGTTCTGGGAATGTTGGCAAGAAATAAGTGCATGTTGCAATTATAGGTGTTACATGTCCCCAGTTTCATTTTCCTGGGAGTCCATAGTTTTGTTTCTGTGAGCGTTACCTTATGACCTATGCTGACGGTATGAAAGAAGTGTGGATGGCGCTGAGAAGGAGTCGAAGGAAAGAGAGAGAGAGAGAGTGAAGACTGCAGACTTCGAGCTATCCGGGAACAGCTCACGATCGAGAAGGGTAAAGTCTAATGCTTACCCATACCCAAAGGATTGGGTTAATTAGCAGCACACTGCGTATTGCAGAGACGTGTCTGAACTTCGTATGATCCATGGGTGTGGATTTCGTGAGAGTCACTTTGTGAAATCCCTCTTCATGGACTTTGGAACAGTACTCCTCAGCTGGGATCTTTGGTTCTTCTGTTTCTTCGTTCGCTAGCCGTGGAATCTTTGGAATTCCTCGTGATCACCTCGTCGCTGCACTGTGAATCCACAAGTCTCTCCTCTCACCTGTTTCGTAAATTACTGGGACTCTCTGAATTGCCACTTTAAGACTGTGCTTGAGTAAGATTTGTTAAGAACAGGTTCTAAGTTTGACTGCAAGGGAGCTATAGACGTACAACACTGTTAACTTCTGTTTAAGAAAATAGTTTATTTAATTTTCTATATTTTTGAGTAGATGTAAATAAATATAGTGGTTTTAATATTAAAACCCGACTCAATTTGTCATCTCTTGCTGCTGGTATGTTATGAAATCGTAACATAGGAAAGGGGCTTCTGGAAGCTTATTTCAGGGTCAGAACATCTTTCAAGAGGGTAAACCCTATTGAGGGATCAGGTTCCAATGGTGTACTGGCAGGGCACTGAAAACCTGTCTCAAACAACTGGCTGGAGTGTTCACGGTCATCTTCAACGTCTCGCTGCTACAGTTATAGGTACCCACCTGCTTTAAAAGGGCATCAATCATACCAGTGCCCAAAAAGAGCAACATGAGCTACTTTAATGGCTATTATCCTGAAGTACTCACATCTACTGTGAGGAAGAGCTTTGAGAGGTTAATCGTGGCTAGAATTAACTGCTGTGTAAGCGAGAACATGGACCTGTTGCAATTTGCCCACCAGCAGAACAGGTATGTAGTGGATACAATTTCACTGCTTCTCCATCCAGCCTTGGACCACGTGGATAACAGCAATACCAACAACAGGCTGCTTATTAATTACATTTCTGCATTCAACACCATCATCCCCTCAGTATTGATTAATGAGCTCTAAAACCTGGGCCTCTGTACCTCCCTCGTCAATTGTATCCTTGACTTTCTCACCAGGAGACCGCAGTCAATGCAAATCAGAAATAACGTCTCCTCTTTGCTGACAATCAACATCGGCACTCCACAGGAATGCATGCTGAGCCCTCTGCTCTGCTCCCTCTACACTCATGACTGTGTGGTTAGCTCAAATGGCACCTATAAATTCACTGATGACACAACTGTTGTTAGTAGAATCTCGGATGCAGACAAAGAGGTGTGCAGGAGTTAGAGGGATTGACTGGTTTAAAGAAATCTTGCCTGAGGATCATTGCCACATATGATACTTCACTGTTTACTGCTGCATTGTAGAAGGCATAGAAAGCTCAAATAGTGATTATAATGTGAGGAATCCTCTGCTTTTTATAACTGTAATCTTTGATTTTACATGTGGAAATGGAATTTTGCTCCATTGCAGGACTGTCATAATATAAGCATTCATCTATGACATTCAGACTCTGACCGACTCCCAGCAACTTCCTGCTGTAGGTGCCATCTCTTTATAGACATTTTTCTTTTGATGTTGTTCTCATTTCTTAATTGCTGATGGACTTTTGTTCAATAGATCTTATGAATAACAGTGTTCTGGTTCTAAAATATGGTTACCAGGCAACCTAATAACTTACTAACTCAGGAACATAAGTAAAGTTCACCAACATCATATTCATATGATTTACAGCTGCACAAAATCCTTTTTTTAAGATATTGCACAGATAAATTTCTAGACCACCCATTTGAATTGTACACCCAGAGGCCACTTTATTGAGTACACCTTATTTGTTACACCTGCTTGTTAATGCAAATATCTAATTTGCCAATCATGTGGCAGCAACTCAATGCATAAGAGCATGCAGATATGATGAAGAGGTTGGGTTGTTGTTCGGAGTGAACATCAGAATGGGGAAGAAATGTGGTCTAAGCGAGTTTGACCATGGAATGATTGCTGGTGCCAAACACTATAGTTTGAATATCTCAGACGCTACTGATCTCCTGGGATTTTCATGCACAATAGTCTCTAGAGTTTACAGAGAATGGTGTGACAAACAAAAACAAAGAAAAAAATTGAGTGGCAGTTCTGTGGGCAAAAATACCCTGTTGATGAATGAGACCAGACTGGGTCAAGCCAACAAGTAGGTGGCAGTAACTCAAGTAACCATGCATAACAGCAGTGGTGTGCAGAAGAGCAGCTCTGAATGCACAACATGTCCAACCTTGAAGTGGATGGCTACTCAGTGTTACATAATGTGGGTATTCAAAAGCCCTTAGTATTTCGTTGTTCTTCCCCATATATATTTCAAGCCTACCATTAATCAAAATTATGCAATGTCCTTTCTCTCAGACATCTTAAAAGCTGCTTAAAACATTCCACAGAATTCTTTCAAAACAGTAATTACTGAGAAATTTGTGGAATAATTATTCACTGTCCCAAAGGAGGAGAGATGCCAGACAAGCATTTGCAGTAAATTCCTGAATGTTATAATAATTTTTTTGGAAGATGGGACGTAGTAACAAGCGAAGTGAAAAGGGCAGCTAAAGTTCATTAAAGGTGGCATTGCATTAATTTTATTAAAGTATTGAGGTAGTGTTCATGGCTTCAGTGTCCATTTAGAATCTGATGGCAGAGGGGAAGAAGCTGTTCTTGAATTACTGAGTGTGTGCCTTCAGGATCCTCTACCTCCTCCCTGATGGTAACAATAAGAAGAGGACATGTCCAGGGTGGTGGGGGTCCTTAATGATGGACGCCGCCTTCCTGAGGCACCTTTTCTTGAAGATATTACTATTGAGGCTATTATCCATGATAGTGCTGATTAATATCACAGCTTTCTGCAAATTACTCCAAATCTCTGCAATAGTCCCATACCAAACGGTGATGCAGCCAGTCATATATACTCTCCATGGTACATCTGTTTTAGTTTTTAAGTGTTTTAGGTGGCAGAGAAAATTTCCTCTAATTCTGAATGAAATATAGCCACTGCCTTGCCTTCTTTATCGTTGAATCAATACGTTGTGATCAAATTAGGTGCTCAGAGAAATTAACACCCAGAACTTGAAATGGCTTATTCTCTCCACTTCTGATCCCTCTATGAGGATTGCTTTGTGTTCCCTCGTCTTATCCTTCCTGGTCCACAATCAGCTCTTTGGTCTTACTGATGTTGAGTGCAAGGTTGTTGCTGTAACACCACTCAACCAGCTGGTATATCTCACTCCTGTACACCCTCTCGTCACCATATGAGACTCTGCCAACAATGGTTGTATCATCAGCAATTTACAAATAGTTTTGAGCTATGCCTAGCCACACAGTCATGGGGTCCAGATCCTTGCTCAGACAGGAGTTGATTCTAGCCATGAACAGCCTCTCAAGATATTTCATCACCAATGATGTGAGTGCTATTGGGCAACAGTCATTATGGGAGCTCACACTGCTCTTCTTGGGCATTGGTATAATTGTTGCCCTTTTGTAGCAAGTGGGTACTTCCAACCGTAGCAATGAGAGATTGAAAATGTCTTTGAATACCCCTTCCAGACGGTTAGCACAAGTTTTCAAAGCCTTACCAGGTACTCCATCAGGGCCTTCTGCCTTGCGAGGGTTCACCCTCCTGAAGGACAGCCTGATGTCAGCCTCTGAAACAGAGGTCACAGGGTCACAGGATGCTATATGGATCCCTGTAGCTGTAGTTTTATTCTCCCTTTCAAAGCAAGCATAGAAGGTGTTTAACTCATCTGGTAGTGAGGCATCACTGCCATTCATGATGTTGGGTTGTGCTTTGTAGGAAGTAATGGCCTGCAAACTCTGCCAGAGTTAACCTGCATCCTACGTCACCTTCAACCTCACTCAGAATTGCTTCTTGGCTCCACAAGTCATACCTGGATTTCTTGTACAGACCTGGGTTGCCGGACTTAGATGTCACAGATCTAGCCCTCAGCAGATTATGAACCTCCTGGTTCATCCATGGCTTTTGATTTGGGTAGGTACAGTATGTTCTCATCGGCACACACTCATCTACACAAGTTTTAATGAAGGCAGTGACAACTGCAGTGTATTCAGTCAGATTCGAAGATGAATCCCTCAATACAGTCCAGTCCATTGATTCAAAGCAGTCCTGTAAGTGCTCCTGTGCCTCGCTTGTCCATACCTTCTTGGTCCTCACTGCTGGTGTTGCAGTCTTTGGTCTCTGCCTATACTCAAGGAGTAAAAGTACAGCCAGGTGATCAGACTTTCTATAGTGTGGGCATGGAATAGCATGGCAGGCACTCTCAATCTTAGTGTGACAGTGGTCCAGTGTATTGTTTCCTCTAGTACTACAAGTGATATGTTGATAATAATTATT
Source organism: Mobula birostris (assembly GCF_030028105.1). Taxonomy (NCBI): domain Eukaryota; kingdom Metazoa; phylum Chordata; class Chondrichthyes; order Myliobatiformes; family Myliobatidae; genus Mobula; species Mobula birostris. The sequence goes on from NC_092388.1 coordinate 33,299,199, forward strand.
TAGTGACTTTTTCAAGCTGGTCTGATTAAAATTTCCCAAACTGATGGGAAGGGCATAAGGATGTGCTGTTTCGTACCTTCTAATCAGCTTGTAATTAGTATTGAAATGATTTTAAAAATTATTATTAATATATCTTTGTTAATTTAATCTTACTGATTGTTTCATTTCAGAATCAGGTTTAATATCATGAAATTTATAAATATAAATATATATAAAATAAGTAGTGTAAAAATAGTGAGTTAGTGCTCATAAGTTGATTCATTGCCCATTGGTGGAGGGGAAGAAGGTGTTCCTAAAATATTCCTAATTTAATATCTTTTATTTTGGCTGACAATTTCTGCTTCAGGTGTTGCAGTGTTTATGTCTCCTTGAACTGACTAGTTAAGGAAAATGGTGGTCAAGGAGTTCAGTTACCAAAGAACCAGAATTATGGACCATTAATAATGTTAAATCCCACTATGGCAATTTATTTCAAGCAAACATATAAAGCAGATTGCTTCTGTTAAAATAGTGTCAGTAACAATATTCATGAACTAACGATTATTGTTAAAACCAACTTGATTTACCATTGCACTTCAGAGAGTAACTGGCACCCATGCATAAATAAGCCTCAAGTCACCCCAATTCTCCTTGGTTCGCAGAGTAATTGAAGATGAGCAATAAATTTTGGCATTAAAACTCCCCACATCCCATAACTGAATACACGGAAAAACATATAAGTAATTAGCTCTCCTCACGCAAATGCTAAGGTAAACATTTTATAAAGAGCATCATGCTGTTTGGGTCTTTAACTTGCAACTCATAAAGCCCATGCTAGTAGAAAACATTGCAGAAAAGTACAATGCTTTTTGCTTACCGATGCAGTAAGTTGTCATTAATGATAAATCTCTGCATAAAACATACACTTTCAGGAAGTTTTTTAAAATTTTGTTTTCAAGTTAAAGACTTTAATGTTATTTTATTCTTCCTGTTTTATTCAGGTATAATATGGGGACAGGAATGAATCATAAGGCTCTAAGCTGCTGAAAAATCAAACGTTTTTGTTTCTCGAAGTGCTGAAACTTAACTTTATTCAATTTTTATCTCCTTCATACATATCTTCAAGCAGCTATTAGTGTTTAAAACATGATGATTTCAACAATGCAATTTAAATAATGTGACTACAGCCTTAACAATTTTTGGGACCTGGATATAGCTCTTTAGAGGATAAATTGGTTGTACTTTTTTTTAAGAAATGCAAGATTGTAATATGTATATCTTTAAATCTTTTGAGTGAAACTTAGAAAATTAAATAGTTGCCAGGAAAGGTGATGAGTAAGTAACCTTTAAGCCAAAATAGAAATTTTGTAACATGTTTTAATTTACTTTTGTTAAACAATGTCAAAATAAAGGACATACAGAAGAAATTTGTATGAACGTTTTATATACTTGCAATGGTCCAAAAATGCCACAACCTTCATTTCTCAAATGTTATGACATATCTTGTCTTATTTATGGTCATGCTTTTATTCCAGATCTGTCACACAGATAACATCTGAGGGTCAATTGGAAGAAACTCATGGACTTCATCATGAGAGCTTCCACTGCTGGCATTTCCTGTCCCATTTATGCAGAGTTGAAGCTATTACAGAAACACCAGCCCAAGGGAAAAAAAAGACACGCCAGTTCACAATGTGTAAATATCTTAGGTAGAGTGCCTCCCAAGAGTGTAATGTCAGACTTTAGACGGAGGAAACAGAACATATTCTTATCACACATGTCCACTGACATTTATGCCTGGGGACAGCGATAAAAGGATTGTTTGGCTGTCTATGAGTGGAAGGTTTTCTTGTGTCTGTGCTGGGGAAAAAGTAAGTGGCAGAAATCTCTGAAAGCTATTCACATTCAGCATTTGATGAATGAAGTGCTGGAAACAGAAATTAATGTGAACGGAAGAATTCAGCCACATAAACTAAAAACTGTCCCTGATAGTTTTAGCCATTTTGCTCTCCAATGTTTAGGTGTTTCAACATTTTCTGAAAAGGTATCAATGTAATTTAATATAATAATAAATTAAATGCACACACTAGTGAAATTTAATACTTACATATACTAAGCATACCTAAGATGTGATATTAACAGTTAATATAGCAAACATGGGTCACGTGATAGCATACTAGTTAGCACAACACTTTACAATACAGGCCACCTGAGTCCCTCTGGTGCATGTAAGGAGATTGTACATTCTCTGGGTGAATTCTATTCAGTGCCATCCATTTTACCTACCACAAGAGATTTCCGTGATCATTTTGATAGCAGTATACATTTCACGTCAGGCCAATGTCAATCAGATTTTAGATGAACTGAGCAATGGGACCAACATGCACGGAACAGTGCACCCTAACACCTTCAGCATCGTTTTGGGAGAATTTAACCAGGCCAGTCTAAAAAAACACACTAAACAATTACCATCAACAGATCATCGGCAGTACCAGAGGAAACAACACACTGGACCACTTTTACACCAACATCAAGAACGCCTGCCATGCTATTCCACACCGTCACTTTGGGAAGTCTGATCACCTGGCTGTACTTCTACTTCCTGAGTATAGGCAGAGACTGAAGACTGCAGCACCAGCAATGAGGACCAAGAAGGTTTGGACAAGGGAAGCACAGGAGCGCCTACAGGACTGCTTTGAATCGGTGGTCTGGAATGTATTCAGGGATTCATCTTTGAATTTGCATGACTATGCTGCAGTTGTTACCAATTTCATTAAAACCTGTGTGGATAGGTGCGTGCCTACAAAGCCTTGCCAAACCAAAAGCCGTGGATGAACCAGGAGGTCGTTGTCTGCTGAAGGCTAGATCTGTGGCATTCAAGTCTGGCAACCCAGTCCTGTACTGAAAACCAGGTATGACTTGCAGAGGGCTATTTCAAGGGCAAAGAGACAACTTCGCATGAGGTTGGAGGTGACATTGGATGCATGACAACTCTGGCAGGGTTTGCAAGACATTATTGCCTACAAAGCGAAACCCAATAGTATGAATGGCAACGATGCTTCACTACCAGATGAACTCAATGCCTTCTATGACCACTTTGAAAGGGAGAACATAACCGCAGCTGTGAAGATCCCTGCTGCACCCAGTGACCCTGTGATCTCTGTCTCAGAGGCCAATGTTAGGTTGTCTTTAAAGAGGGAGAACCTTTGCAAGGCAGAAGGCCTTGACAGAGTACCTGATAAGGCTCTGAAAACTTGTGCCAACCAATGGGCAGGAGTATTCAAGGACATTACCAACCTCTCACTGCTATGGGCAGAAGTTCTACTTGTTTCAAAAAGGCAACAATTATACCAGTGCCTAAGAAGAATAATGTGAGCTGCCTTAATGACTATCACTCAGTAGCACTCACATCTACAGTGATGAAATGCTTTGAGAGGTTGGTCATGACTACACTGAACTCCTGCCTCAGCAAGCACCTGGACTCACTGCAATTTGCCTTTTGCCACAATAGGTCAATGGCAGATGCAATCTCGATGGCTCTGCACACGGCCTTAGATCACCTGGACAGTACAAACACCCTTGTCAGGATGCTGTTCATTGACTATAGCTCAGCATTTAACACCATCATTCCCACAATCCTGATTGATAAGTTACACAATCTGGGCCTCTGTATCTCCCTCTGCAATTGGATCCTCGACTTCCTAACTGGTAGACCACAATCTGTGTGGATTGGTGATAACATATCCTCCTTGCTGATGATCAACACTGGTGCACCTCAAGGGTGTGTGCTTAGCCCACTGCTCTACTCTCTATATACACATGACTGTGTGGCTAGGCATAGCTCAAATACCATCTATAAATTTGCTGCTGATACAGCCATTTTTGGTAGAACCTCAGATGGAGATGAGAGGGTGTACAGGAGTGAGATATACCAACTAGTGCTGCGGTCCCCAACCACCGGGCCGCAAAGCATGTGCTACTGGGCCGTGAGAAAACGACATGGGTCAGCTGCATCTTTCCTCATTTCCTGTCATGCACTGTTGAACTTGAACATAGGGTTGCCAACTGTCCCGTATTTGCCAGGACATCCCATATATTAGGCTAAATTGGTTGGTCCTGTTTTTCCCCCACTAAGGTAGAGTGTTCCTATGAAACCTTTCGTGCTGAAATGGCGTGAAGCGAAGAAGCAATTACCATTAATTTATATGGGAAAAATTTTTGAGTGTTCCCAGACCCAAAAAATAACCTAACAAATCATACCATATAATGCATAAAACCTAAAATAAATAACACTGACATATAGTAAAATCAGGAATGATATGATAAATACACAGCCTATATAAAGTAGAAATAATGTATGTAAATTATAGCCGGGAAATGAAGGCAAAACCGATTTGAGGTGAAAAAAATCGGCACGTATGTGCATGCGCACGTCATGCATGTGTAAACAGGTGCCCGCACAAGGCTTCATGGTCATGGTAGTCTTTCCTGGGGTAAAGTGTCCCGGGATTTGACTGCGACTTTTGTCCCTTATTTGGGGGTGAGAAATTTGGCAACCCTAACTGTAAAAGACATGTTGAGGTGAGCTTAACCCTACTTGAACACCCCCCCCCCCCACCCCTGGTCCGCCAGTCCGCAAGAATATTGTCAATATTAAACCGGTCCACGGTGCAAAAAAGGTTGGGGACCCCTGAACTAGTGGAGTGGTGTCACAGCAACAACCTGGCACTCAATGTCAGTAAGACAAAAGACCTAATTGTGGACTTCAGGAGGAGTAAGACATAGGAACACATACCAATTCTCATAGAGGGATCAGAAGTGGAGAGAGTGAGAGGCTTCAAGTTCCTGGGTGTCAAGTTCTCTGAGGATCTAACCTGGTGCCAACATATTGATGTAGTTATAAAGAAGGCAAGACAACATGAATACTTTATTAGGAGTTTGAAGAGATTTGGCATGTCAACAAAAGTTGAGGGAGAAGAAGATGGTGGCGGAACACAGCTCGGAGCAGCCACTGCAGTGGTGATGTCTGTTATTTGTCAAGTAGGGCGCCGTGCACAATCCTGATTTGATAGAGACAGATGTGAGAGCATGGAGGAACATCTGGTGAAATTTCGGAAATGCCTGCTTCGCTGCTGCTGCTACTGTGTGGTCCAGAATCTCCAGAGGAGAAGGCCCCGAGTCCTCAGCTTTGCTTGTTGTTCGGCGGCCGAGGCGGGGTCGAAGCGCTTGGCAGAGGATGGCGCTCGGAGAGGCCGTGTCGGAGGGGCTGGTTGGAGGCTCGAAGTTTTCAGACGGACTCAGAGTCTGCTGCGGTCGGGTGCTTCCAATGGTGCTGCATCGGCGAGTTGGCAGCGCTTGGAGGTTCATGGCAGGGAGAGTTTCTCCCTTCTGCTGCCTGCGTGAGATGATGAGCCTATCGGGAATTTGAGACTTTTTTTTACCATTCCCATGGTCTGCTCTTTATCAAGTTATGGTATTGCTTTGCACTGTTGTAACTATATGTTATAATTATGTGGTTTTGTCAGTTTTAGTCTTGGTTTGTCCTGTGTTTCTCTTGTGATATCATTCTGGAGGAACGTTGTATCATTTTTTTAATGCATGCATTTCTAAATGACAATAAACGAGGACTGAGTGTCCTCATAATCTAAAAAAAAACAACACTCAAAAACTTCTATAGTTGTACCGTGGAGAGCATTCTGACAGGCTGCATCACTGTCTGGTATGGAGGGGCTACTGCACAGGACCGAAAGAAGCTGCAGAAGGTTGTAAATCTAGTCAGCTCCATCTTGGGTACTAGCCTACAAAGTACCCAGGACATCTTTAGGGAGCGGTGTCTCAGAAAGGCAGCGTCCATCATTAAGGACTCCCAGCACCCAGGGCATGCCCTTTTCTCATTTTTACCATCAGGTAAGAGGTATAGAAGCCTGAAACCACACACTCAGCGATTCAGGAACAGCTTCTTCATCTCTGCCATCTAAATGCTAAATGGACATTGAACCCCTGAACACTACCTCACTTTTTTAATATTATTTCCGTTTTTGCACAATTTTTAATCTATTCAATATACATATACTGTAGTTGATTTACTTTTATTTATTTTATTTTTCTTCTATATTATGTACTGTATTGAACTGCTGCTGCTTAGTTAACAAATTTCACTACACATGTCAGTGATAGTAAACCTGATTGTGACTCTGCTCCGGTTTCCTCCCTCAGTGCAAAGATGTACAGGTTGGAAGGTTAATTGGTTACGGTAAATTGTCCAATAATTGTCCCATAATTAGGCTCAGATTAAATCGGGGGTTGCAGGGAAATGTGGCTTGAAATATGATTCCAACAATACTTGTTGACAACACAGCAAAACAGAGGCCCAAGAATGAAACGTGCGTTCCAGGCCCTCTTCATTAAACTTCAGATGAGGTGAAGAGGCCAATCATGTCTTGACACAACCTGTTGACTACTCCTAATCAATTTTGTACAGTGCCTAATTCTGGGAAGTGATGATCATAGGCGAGCACATGGGCAGGCAGGCAGTTTGTGTCTGGGGCCGAGATACTCTCCTGTTTCCTCTACTTCACAAAAAGGAGAAACATTTGACAAATAGAACCAGGCAGCTATTTAGTCAGATGCATAAATGCATCACACTATTTACAGATCATGCTCAATAATTTTCAGCTGCCGTATTCAGGAATCAGGCTTTGAATTGTGTGCAAGAAGAAAAAGTCTAATCCAGGCCTCTGAGCTCTCCTGTTGGGCATTGCTGCTCCGCTTTTTCTTCTGTAAAATTCTCCTGAATGCAATAATGCTGAATTACAGCTGCGTCCTGCTGTGAGCAGTTCCGTACCAGAGTCAGCAGTTTCCACATTTAAGATACACTCCAGAGGCTGGAGTACGAAGTTCTCAACTGACACTTTTTGGTGTGGTTTCAGATCAGATATGAGGCGCTGTTTGTGTTCCCAGGTGAGAGGTCACAACTCTGACATTATTGTAACAAAGAACAGGGAAACAGAGTCCTTTTCCCCAGAACAGATTGGCAGGTCTTATCACATTGCCATGTTTGCATGTAGAAAATATTTGTGATACTTCCAGCATTCCAGAGAATTTCAACATTCAAGTACATTTATTATCAAAGAATGTATATATTATACAACTCGATTTGTTTGCTCAAAGGTAGCCACAAAGCAAGAAACCCCAAAGAACTCAATTTTAAAAAGTTACAGTAATAAAAACATAAGACCAAGACTTGATCCGCAAGAGACGGGAAAAAAAATACAAGTCATCAAACAACTGAAGTGAACAACAGAATTCCAAACCAATTCCAAAACCTGGAACAGGCTGGAGTAGGTTCAAAGCCTTGCTTTTAAATTCATCACATTAGCAGCAAAATATTCAACTCAACCTGAGGCTGTGAAAAATGCTACATTAATCCATATCCTTATCAACTTCTAGGATCCTGTTTAAAAACCAACAGAGCCTGTAGGTGGTGCCTGGGGCATTCTCAATTTGACAACTTCTATTGTATGCAGTGTGGCATCTTCTGTATCAGTGAAACCTGACATAGATTGGGTGACTGCTTCTTCACACACTTTCTCTCTGTCCACTACAAAAGGCGGAATTTTACAGTGGCCATCCATTTCAATTCGACTTTCAATTCCCATTCCGACATGTCAGTTTATAGTCTCCTCTACTTCAAGGAGGAGGCCTCGCTCAGATTGGAGGAGCAACCTGATGGCACGAACATCGATTTCTCTAACTTCTGGTGATTTCTCTCCCCTCTCTCTACTCTTTTTCCGCCCTGGTTCCCCTTCCACCCCTTCTCCTCATTTGCCCAAAACTTTTCTTTGGTGGCCCTCCTTCTTCCCTTCCTTTCATTGTCCTCTTCTACCAGATTCCTTCCTCTTCAGCCCTTTACCTTTTCCACCAATCCCCTTCCAGCTTCTTACCTCATCACATATCCCCAACCTCCCACCTTCCTCCTCACCTGGCCTCACCTATTACCTATCGGCTCGTACTTCCTCACCCCTCTCCACTCCACCTTCTTATTTTGGTTTCTTCCCCCCTCCTTTCCAGTACTGGTGGAGGGTCTTGGCCAGAAATATTGACTATTTATTCCCTCCATAGATGCTGTCTGATTGGCTCTGTTCCTCCAGCATTTTGTGTGTGTTTCTCAGCTGCTTCTAGTTTATTTAATACATGTTGCATGTTCCAGTCCTCATGAAGAAGCATGTTGTATTCAACCAAATAAAAATTAAGAGGTGCTAGGGGCCTCCAAATAAGCATGTTTCATGCAGCGTTGTCACAAAAACTGTCTAAGAAAAACAATAAGATGGCTTGAGTCACAAAAATAGATTGAGGTGCTTTTATTTACAAAAATAGTGGGAAAACAAAAACTTGGACATCCACATCAAAACAAGAAAAAAACTGAAAAAAATACAATATATATACAGTTTGCAACTATCACCTGTCTGGTTAACAGCCACCCTCAGACTAAACACCCCCCCCCCGCCAAGCCTCGGTAACTCGAGGCTTATAACTGCTAAGCCCCTCCCCCTAGACCAACCAAAAGCTAATTAACTCAATTATCTTCCATTTCACACAATCTGAAACTCTACTGCCAGTTCTCACAATAAACACATATACCTCATTATAGGATTCACCATTTCTAAATTAAATAACTTAAATAAACCCCAAAACGTTACCACAATATGAGTAATTAGGTAACATAACCCTTGACCCAATTAAAGATGGTATCCTCCACCATCAGCACACCTGTGCAGGTTGCTGCTGCCTTTATATAAGACAGCTCAATGCAGCAGCTCTGCTTCAGACCCAGTGACTGTTACTGCTGGGGATGAGTGTTTTATTGAGCGTGTCATGTGCTGTCCGTAATTAGTGACGGGCCTTCGTCACAAGCATGCTATTCCACTTTCCTTAAGTGGCCATTGGTAACTAAGTCTGCCTCAACAGCAGACCAGACAGATTGTATACTTGCTGCACCAGGCTTCTACCGGGAATTGTGGAGGGTATGGGGTCTGGCCTCATCAGGGCCGGGCACTCCTGCACCGTTAGGGGAACGGCACTCTGGCTGCTGGGGGTACTGGTCCCAATCCTAGTATGGTGGGTGCCGGGGAGCACAGGGTACTGGAGGGGTTCTGGCAGAATCGCCACCTGATGTGCGCGTGGATCCAGGCCTTGGGAGACCACGCGGGAGAGGGTCCCGCGTGACGTGAGCTGTCTCACGGGGTTTCCCACCGTGCCATTCCGCGACACTCCGAAGTGCTTCTTGTGCAGGCTACCCCTGCATACTTTCCACTTTCTTGCCTTTGTCTGCCAATTGGACACGCTTTGGTGGTCCGTGTTACCATCTGGTAGCAGAGGAGGTCCCCAGTGGGAGTCTCTTTACGCAGGGGTGTTTGCCCTTTACATTGGGGACCTGGGGTGAAAGGTGTTGTATCAAGCAGTCCCATATAACGGATTCCTGAGCAGATTCATTGACTCCTTGTCCAACTGTCCATTCTGCGGGCGGGAGGAGCCACTGTACCACGCGCACATGGAGTGCGAGAGGTTGCAGCCACTCTTTGAGTTTCTCAGGGGGCTGCTGCGAGGTTCTGGCTGCACTTTAGTCCCACGCTCCTCTACGGACACCCCGTTTGGCAGGGGGCGGGGCGTGAGGAGGATCTCCGGCTGGGCTTGGTCCTGGGCCTGGCCAAGATGGCCATTCACGGGCCTAGGTGGAGGGTGCGGCCCGGGCCGTCTGCCTGCCCCTTTTCCGAGGATATGTCCATACCTGGCTGTCCTTGGAGAGGGAGCACACGGTCGCAGTGGGCACAATGGGGGATCTCCATGAGCAGTGGTCCCCCCCATGGTATAGGCTATTTTATAGATGGTAGTAACCGTATTGTAATTTGAGTGTAGCTACTATCTTGCAAATATTGATTATCTTCTATCTATGCATTGTAAATAAACTTTTACAGTTTTGATAGATTAAAAAAAAGCTTAGAGTGGAATATGACTCCGGCTAGATCTCAGCCCATTTCTAGGAACTAGTCATTTGCTGAGCATTACAAATGGAACTTCCATTACTTCCCCAGACTCGGGTACATTACTCCCCATTTCCTTGGGGAGGGACAGTACTGTAGCGGCTTCACAGTGCCAGCTGTAAAATCAGGGTTCAATACCCGCCAATGCCTGGGAGGAGTTTACGCATTTGCCCCATGACTGCTGGGTTCCTCCAGCTACTGCAGTTCCCTCACACATTTCAAAGACTTACGAGTTGAGGTTAGTAAGTTGTGGGCATGCTACGTTGGCGCTGGAAGCATAGTGACCCTTGTGGGCTGCTCCCTTGCCCCCCAGCGCATCTCAGACTATGTCGGGTGTTGATACAAACAACACATTCTACTGAATGTTTCAACGTTCTAATACACATGTGACAAAATAAGTTTTTCTTTGACCTTTACTGGGAGAGTCCCCGCATTTCTCTAGGAATTCTATCCAGCGTGGTGTAGTATGCAGAATTCTCAACAAGCTCAGAGCCAATCTGAGAACAAAAGTCTTTTGAAAAGACAATCCTTTCCCAAGCAAGGCTCATATTCTGGATCAACTCACTCAATAAATGAGCATTCACATTTCTCTTGGCAAACTGCAGGTGGAAGGAAAAAATGTTTTGCTTGTCAGCCAGGGCTTTCTAGACTTCCTCCTCTAATCTCAGAACACTGTAGCCTCAGTTTTCCAGCCAGTATCAAGATAAATGATATTGATGAGCCCTTCCAGGTAATTCCATTGCATCTCTAGTATTTTTACACAAGAGGGGATTTGTTGACGGCTCTTCTCCAGCCCTTTACCTTTTCCACCTATCATCTCACAGCTTCTCACTTCATTCCCCCCTTGCCCAGTGACCTGGCTTGACCTATCACCTTCTAACTGTGCTCCTTCCGCTCCCCACCCTGTTACTTTGACTTCTCCTCTTCCTTTCCAGTCCTGATGAAGGGTCTCATCCCGAAACAGTGACTGTCTATTCATCTCCGTAGATGCTGCCTGACCTGCTGAGTTCAGCCAACATTTTATGTGTGTTGCTCCTGATTTACAGCATCTGCAGAATCCCTTGCCTTTATGGTGTGTTGATATCCTTCTCTGCATTGGTGGAAATGAAACCTTCTCGACAAAACATAAATTAAGATGTATTTTTTGCTCTACAACTGCTTTCTGCAAATTTCTTTGGCATTTTTTTTTCCTCAGATGTCTTCCTGGGGAGAAAACATTTGATGCAGCTGAATTCTGAAAGCCCGTTACCAGAAGCACGGGTGGGACGAGGGTTATAGGAGTCCGAAGCAGACTCTTGCATTTCTTCTTGTGCCAGGTCCTACAATAATTTTGCAAGTGATATTACTGGGCTGCTTGTTCCCACTGCTTACCCACTACATGATGGTATTTGGGTTTGGGGTTTATAAATTTAAGAACAAGGGGCGAAGCAAAGATTGACGGTAAATGGCCTGTTGCAGTGTTGCTCAGGCTCACTATGGCTGACCTGACAACGGTCACATCACTGAACACTCTGTAAAATTATACAGCACAAAAACAAGCCCATCGGTCTACCACATCCATGGAAACTATTTTGCCTATCTATACCAATCCCATTTTCTACTGTTAGGTTTACCCCCTAAACATAGGGATTGTATCTGCCTCCATCTCCTCCTTAGGCTGCTCCCTGTGTGAAAATCTATCCTCACAAATCCTGTTTAAAACTCCACAATATAACATCAAAAGATATAAGCATTCTGCAGGTTGCTCGGGATTGGAAAATGGACGTGGACTTGGAAAAGAAGCTTGTGTTTCCCCCAGACATTGCGGCTACAACACTCCGGCCAGACATGGTCCTGTGGTCCACAACAGCCAAGCTGGCATATGCTGTGGAATTAACAGTACCATGGGAAGGTGGTGTCGAAGAAGCTTATGAGAGGAAAAAGACCAAGTACTCTGAACTGGCAACTGAAGCTGCCCAGAATGGCTGGAAGACCAAGATTTTCCCTGTAGAAGTGGGATGCAGGGGATTCGTTGCTACATCTATGACCAGTCTATTAAAGAAGATGGAGGTGAGGGGTCACTCCCTCCAACAAGCAATCAAGTTCTTGTCAAACGCAGCAGAAGAAAGCAGCAATTGGATTTGGATTAAAAGGAAAGACAACAACTGGGCTGCAAGATGAAGACAGGAGGGTATGGAACTGAGAAGGTGTATCTGGGATGCCAGGTAGCACCGTTGAGCCCTCTAGAGACATCGTGGGCTTATCAATGAAACGTCAAAGAAGGAGGGTGCCCAGCTGATGACCCCGATGATGTACCTACCCTCCCTCCTTGTCACCACTCCAAACCCACTGCCAACATCAAGAGTGCCGACTTACCACAGGGATTGAAACATCAAGTCCTAGTAGCTTTACTGCCTCTCAACTTGAATGTGACCACTTACAGTATATGTACGACTTGGTTGTATACATAGGTTGTGACCTTGTGTTTTTGACACCGTTCCCTTGGGAAAAAGGACTCTGGCTATCTGTGGCTCTCCTTTTATATACTGTATCTCTGTTGGGCCACCCCTCAGCCACCTTTGATGGGAAACAAGCCCAACCTATTCAAACTCTTCCATAACCTAAAGTGCTGTAGTCCAGGCAACATCCTAGTGAATGTCCTCTGAACACCCTCCAGTGAACTCCTTGGATTAATTACTGATCCAAGTTAGGGCAGACAGCTTTGTTGCCTTCGACACGCTGTACCATTGATCTTTCTGCCCCATATAAGATCAAACAAGAGTCTATTTTGTAGATTGGAGCCAAAAATCTTAAATGAAGGGAACAGAAATTCAATTGTGAAATGCATATCTATAATTTACAAAGTGATTAGAAATTTAAAAACCATGATTCAAACATGTACAACACACAATGGAAATTGAATCTTATCTCTCTGTTCATGTGTTGAGCTGATATGTGAAAATTGCCGGACAAACGTGAAATAATTGTCCAGACTGCACTATGAAAAAATGGAGATCCAGATGTAACTAACTGATAGCAGGGCTCACTTCGAGTCTTGGGAAAAGAGATGGATAGAAAATTAAATAGTTTCATCATTGCTACTGTTTAGATTTATTTCATCACGTTTTGGTTTTTCTGAGGAATGGTCATTGATTGCCTGAATAAATTACTTTAGTTTGTGCCCTATTTTCCATAGTTGCATTAGATCTGGGTGATCGATTGTTGAAGTAAGATAAAAGGAGCAGGGAAAATAGGATTTTCAAGATTGCTTGCTGTCATTTTTCAGTACACAATTGTAAAGGAGAACAAAATGATTGTTACTCGGGATCCAATGCAGTATATAAAAACAGTAAGCATTAAAAACATAATAAATATAAAGCAATCCTATAAAACACAATGTACAAGTAACTGTTGAATGTGACCACATACAGTATATGTAAACATGAGGAAATCTGCAGATGCTGGAATTTCAAGCAACACACATAAAAGTTGCTGGTGAATGCAGCAGGCCAGGCAGCATCTCTAGGAAGTGGTACAGTCGACGTTTCAGGCCGAGACCCTTCGTCAGGACTAACTGAAAGAAGAGCTAGTAAGAGATTTGAAAGTGGGAGGGGGAGGGGGAGATCTGAAATGATAGGAGAAGACAGGAAGGGGAGGGATGGAGCCAAGAGCTGGACAGTTGATTGGCAAAAGGGATATGAGAGGATCATGGGACAGGAGGCCCAGGGAGAAAGAAAGGCGGAGGGGGGGAAAAGCCCAGAGGATGGGCAAGGCGTATAGTCAGAGGGACAGAGGGGGAAAAAGGAGAGAGAGAAAAAGAATGTGTGTATATAAATAAATAATGGATGGGGTATAAGGGGGTGGTGGGGCATTAGCGGAAGTTTGAGAAGTCAATGCTCATGCCATCAGGTTGGAGGCTACCCAGACGGAATATAAGGTGTTGTTCTTTCTCTGTAGGCCTCCTGTCCCATGATCCTTTCATATCCCTTTTGCCAATCAACTGTCCAGCTCTTGGCTCCATCTCCTATCATTTTGGATCTCCCCCTCCCCCTTCCACTTTCAAATCTCTTACTAACTCTTCTTTCAGTTAGTCCTGACGAAGGGTCTCAGCCCGAAACGTCGACTGTACCTCTTCCTAGAGATGCTGCCTGGCCTGCTGTGTTCAGCAGCAACTTTTACAGTATATGTAAGATCCTTCATGATATTAGCCTTTTCCCAGCTAGCAATATCATGATGGTATTATGTTTATTTATTATATTATAAAGGAGGGCGTTTCCTGGTTATATAGATACTACTTCCATAGGCACATCTCGGTACATATTAAACTATTAAACCTTTATTCCAGGCTAGGTCATGCAAACCTGTTGAACAGGATATTGTAACATTTAATGCTCAAGGTATGCAAAATGTGATACTTAATACGTAGAAAGAGCAGAACAAATTGAAAATCTGTTTTGAATGTTAGTCATTTTGATTCCAGTCTTAAACGTTTCAAGTATAACACCAAAGCTTCTTGTCATGAATGACATTCATAAGAAATCAGCAATTCTGAAAATACATTGACTTGAAATGTTAAATTGCACATGGTCTACAGATTTGATAATCACAGTTGATGTAATGATAGTTAACATAAAAGTTTAATGTCAATGAGGGAGAAACGATTAGGATTGACTTGAGATATTACAAATCTGTCAACATTTTTCCTGCAGAGCCATGATTTCATTCATCAGTACAGCTTCACAACACAGTGTGTGTGACTTGGTGCAATTCAAAACAGATGCCGGCTATTCAACAGTAAAGCTAAAGCTTCTCAGGGAAAGATTTCAGTCAGACAGAAAACTGTGGTTAGATCCACAGATCCACCAAGCCACAGACAGCAACTCTACTTAGCGCTTTGAATTTAAAAACGCAAACACGAGGAAATCTGCTGATGCTGGAAATTCAAGCAACACACACAAAATGCTGGCGGAACGTAGTCGGCCAGGCAGCATCTATAGGAAGAGGTACAGTTGACGCTTTGGGCCGAGACCCTTTGTCAGGACTAACTGAAAGAAGAGATTGTAAGAGATTTGAGAGTGGGAGGGGAAGGGGGAGAACCAAAAGGATAGGAGAAGACAGGAGGGGGAGGGATGGAGCTAAGAGCTGGAAAGTTGATTGGCGAAAGGGATACAAGGCTGGAGAAGGGAGAGGATCATGGGACGGGAGGCCTGGGGGAAAGAAAGGGGAAGGCGAGTATCAGAGGAAGATATAGTGAGAGGGGCAGAGGGAGAAAAAAGAGAGAGAAAAAAAGGGGGAAAATAATAATAAATGGATAAATAAGGGATGGTGTAAGAACACCTACGCTCTGTCCGCCAGAGCAAGCATGATCTCCCAGCGGCCACATATTTTAATTGCACGTCCCATTCCCATTCTGGTATGTCCATCCATGGCCTCCTCTACTGTCAAGATGAAGCCACACTCAGGTCGGAGGAACAACATCTTATATTCCGTCTGGGTAGCATCCAACCTGATGGCATGAACATTGACTTCTCTAATTTCTGTTAGGCCCCTCCTCCCCTTCTTACTCCTCCCTTATTTATTTATTTATCATTTTTCCCCCTTTCTCTCTTTTCTCCCAAGTACCAAGCAGAAAAGGCAGAAGGTTACTTAGGGATGATTACACAAGAATGCTGAAGAACAAGTTATATTAATTGACTAACCAGCCTCTGGCAATGTGACAAAGATATATGATTTGTTGAAACTCAGACTTGAGTTTTCTAGTTTTTTTGTCAAACATGACAGACTGATAGAATTCTAAGTTACATTGATATGTAGTGGGCTGCCTCCATAGCCTCAACCTCTTCCCTTAGGTCACTGACATTGGCAGGCCTGTACATTCAGCAGATGATATCACATCAGCCTTGAGTCCATAGATGATCACTGTGGTCATGGTCCCAAAGACATCAAGAAAGAATAATTCTTGCGTTGGCTGTGGAAAAATAAGTGCGTTGAAGAGGGGCTGACAAAAGACTGAGTGGTTGGCCCTTTAGATTATAAGTGCTTAGTATAAGCACTCTGAACATGGTCTTTGGATCAAACATCTTGCCTGTATCGTTACAGCATCAAGGCAACGCCAGTAAAACCAATGACTGAAAAATCGAGCAACTTGAATCAATCAACACACATGAAAAAACTGATATTTGAAAGGTTGTATTTAAATACATGGGCAGAAAATGAGAAAAGATGGAGAAAATTGCTCTATGCAATGTCTTAATTAAAAATCAAGTACTGCATGCTGGATAAATCACATCCATTTTGGGAAATCCAGATGTACCTTAGTTTCAAAGTTTCTTCAGAACTACCAGGACTTTTTGACTCCGAATAACCTGGACAAGAAACAGAGCAAATAGTTCAAAGTTCAAAGTAAATTTATTATCAAAGTACATATACATCTCCAGATACAACCTTGAGATTTGTTTTCTTGTGGGCATACTCAGAAAATTGAAAAAAAAAACAGTAGAATCCATGAAAGGCTGTAACCAACACGATGGACAACAACCAAGGTGCAAAAGACAACAAGCTATAAATACAAATTAAAAGGGAAATATTATATATTCATTTATTTTAAGTTTTATTGAGATACAGCACAGAATAGGTCCTTCAAGTCACACTGCCCAGCAATCCCCAGGTTTTGAACTGAGCCTAATCATGGCACAATTTTCAATCACCAATTAACCTACCAACCAGTACATCTTTGGACTGTGGGAGGAAATCTGAGCACCCGAAGGAAACCCACGCAGTCATGAGGAGAACATACAAACTCCTTATAGGCAGTGGTGGGAATATCGAGGACATGAATTGAAGAGGCCTTGAAAGCCAGTCCCTAGGTTGTGGGAACAGTTCAATGGTGAAGCGAGTGAAGTTATCCCTCTGGTCCAAGAGCCTGATTGGCTGAGGGGTAAATACTGTTCCAGAATCTGGTGGTTTGGGTCCAGAGGCTCCAGTACCTTTTTCCCGATGGCAGCAGTGAGAAAGAAGCATAGCCTGGGTGGTAAGGGTCCTTGATGGATGCTACTTTTCTGTGACACTGCTCTGTGTAAATATGCTCAATCATGGGGAGGGCTTTACCCGTAACGGACTGGGCCATATCCAATACTTTTTATAGGATTTTCTGTTCAAGGGTGTTAGTGTTTCCATACCAGTCCATGATGCAACCAGTTACGCAACCAGAGTACTGTAAGGGATCATTCTGGAGTTATGAAAATATGTATACCGTAACTACGGATTAACTACAATGAGAACCAGTCTTCAGGCAATAAAACCTGTTTTTAATTTAACTTTCAACTAATACTTTGTAGCTAGTGAAACCAATGTGTTGGACATTCAATTTCTGTCCCACTGAAACTCCATTGGGGAAGACCAAAAAAGGAATTTTTCTGCTATTAGCACATTGTTGAGGTACATCCTGCCACTTAATGCACATTTCAGGACAGGTCTTTTTTGCTACCTGACCTTCTGGTTAGTTGCATATATTCATGGTTCGTCTCTCAACACTGTAACAAAAATGAAAGGGATATATTTTGGGTGCCTGATGTTTGCACACAGAAGCTTTTGGAACAGACTCCAATATTGAATATTCCAAGGGTTCTACTAGAACAGAGCATAACATCGAAGCAGGCTCTTTGGGCAATAATGTCAGTACTGGCAATTGTGAGTTTACACCTAAGCTTGAGGGCAGATTTGCTAAAGCTTTTGGGAAGGTTTCAAACTGCTTAGGCAGGGAAACGGAAAGCAGAATGATTAGTCAGAGGATGTTTGTTGGTATATAGCTAGATGCAGCATGTAGAAAGACTGTGAGGAAGGATAGACAGTAGATAAAGGTAAAGGTGCCATCTGTGGGATGGGTTAAAGTGTGTTTATTTTAATGCAAGGTCCATCAGGTACAAGTGCGCTGAACTTAGAGCGTGGGTCAGTACCTGCAACATGACGTTGTGGCCATTGCCGACACTCGGCTGTCACCAGGACAGGAATGGCTGCTGGATGTTTCCAGGTTTAGATGTTTCAAAAGGGACAGGGAGGGAAGCAAAAGAGGTGGGGCAGTGGCATTATTAATCAGGGATATTATCACAGCTGCAAAAAGGGATTGTCTACTGCATCAGTGTGAATGGAAGTCAGAAAGAGAAAGGGAGCATCACTCTGTTGGGAGTATTCTATGGGACCATCCGCCCCCTCCACCCACCGCCATCACCACCACCGAATAGCAACAGGCAATGAGGAACAGATGGAATGGCAAATTTTGAAAGGTGCAAAAATAATAGGGTTGTTGTCATGGGTGACTTTCATTTCTCTAATATTTATTTGCATCTCCTTAGTGCAAAAATTTTAGATTGGGTGGAATTTGTTAAGTATGTCCAGGAAAGATTCCTGACACATACAAAGACAGGCTGACTAGAGGAGAGGTCAAACTAGATCTGGTTCTAGGCAATGAACCAGGTCAGGTGACAGATCTCTTTTTGGGTGAGCATTTCAGAGGCAGTGACCATAACTCCATGACCTTTATCACAGCCTTGGGGAGAGATAGGAGCAGACATTATGGGAAAGTATTTAATTGGGGGCCGTGAAGTTATATTACTAGGAAGGAACTTGGGAGCGTAAATTGGAAATGGGTGTACTTGGGGAAATGCACAACTGAAATGTGGAAGTTGTTTAGGAAGCATTTGCAGGATGTTCTGGATAGATTTCTCCAATTGAGGCAGGGAAAAGATGGCAGGCTGAAGGAACCATGGCTGACAAAGAGATGTGGAACATCTAGTCAAAAAGAAGAAAGAAGTATACTTATGGTTTAGGAAGCAAGGATCAGACATGTGTCTCGAGAGTCACAAGGCAGCCAGGAAGGTTTAGGAGAGATAGAAGGGAGCATGAGAAGCCCTTGGTGAGGAAGATTAAGGAAAACCCCCGAGGCATTCTAGACATATATGAAGAACTAACGTGAGGGTAGGAGCGATTGGAGATAGAAGAAGAAATGTGCGTGGAGTCAGAGGAAATATTGAAGATTCTTACTGAATACTTAGCTTCAGCATTCACCAGTGAGAGGGAACTTGATGTTTGTGAGGACTGCGCAGAACAGGCTGATATGCTGGAACATGTCGATATTAAGAAAGTGGCTGTGCTGAAAGTTTTAAAAAACTAGGATAGGTAAGTCCCTGGACCAGAAGGAATATACCCCAAATTAATACAGGCAATGAAGGAAGAGATTGCTGCGCCTTTAGTGATTATCTTTGCATCCTCTCTGGCCACAGGAGCAGTACCAGGTAATTGGAGGGTAGCTAATGTTATTCCTTTATTCAAGAAAGGGAGTAGAGTTAATCTTGGGAATTATAGACCAGTGAGCCTTACTTCAGTGGTGGACAAACTATTAAAGAAAATCCTTATTGACTGGAGAAGCATAGTTTGATTGTGGATTGTCAGACTGGCTTTGAGGAGGGCAGTTCACACCACACGAGCCTTGATTCAATTCCTTAAGGATATGGCAAAGCAAATTGACGAAGGTGGAGTGTGGATGTGGTATATATGGATTTTAGTAAAGTGTTAAGGTTCCCCATGATAGGCTCATTCAGAAATTCAGGACGCATTGAGTTCAGAGAAAACTGGTTGTGTGGATACAGAGCTGTCTTTCCTATAGTAGGTCGAGGAGGTTGTAGAGGGAGCATATTCTGCCTGCAGATTGGTGACAAGCGGTGTTCTGCAGGGTTCCGTTCTGAGACCGGTCCTCTTCGTGACTTTTATAAATTACTTGGATAAGGAAGTGAAAGAGTGGGTTAGTATGTTTGCAGATGACATGAAGGGTGCGGAGTTGTGGATGGCGTACAAGGTTGTTGCAGGTTTCAACAGGATGCAACCTGAGCGGAAAAGCGGCAGATGGAGTACAACCTGGAAAAGTGTAACCTGATTCACTTTGGAAAGTTGAATTTGAAGGCAGAATACAGGTGAAACAGCAGGATTTTTAGCAGTGTGGAGGAATAGAGGGATCTTGGGGTCCATGTCCATGGACTTCTCACAGTTGTCACTGCTATGTTTAGTAACTCCATAACGTAAAATTAATTGAAAGAAAAACACGAGAGCCCTGGAGAACATGTAACCATATAACCATATAACAATTACAGCACAGAAACAGGCCATCTCGGCCCTTCTAGTCTGTGCTGAACTCTTACCCTATCCTAGTCCCACCGACCTGCACTTAGCCCATAACCCTCCATTCCTTTCCTGTCCATATATCTATCCAATTTAACTCTAAACAACAACATAGAACCTGCCTCAACCACTTCTGCTGGAAGCTCATTCCACACAGCTACCACTCTCTGAGTAAAGAAGTTCCCCCTTATGTTACCCCTAAACTTTTGTCCTCTAATTCTCAACCAATGCCCTCTTGTTTCCATCTTCCCCACTCTCAATGGAAAAAGTCTAACCACATCAACTCCATCAATCCCCCTCATAATTTTAAACACCTCTATCAAGTCTCCCCTCAACCTTCTACACTCCAACGAATAAAGACCTAACTTGTTCAACCTTTCTCTGTAACTTGGGAGATGAAATCCAGGCAACATTTTAGTAAACCTCCTCTGTACTCTCTCAATTTTATTGACATCTTTCCTATAATTCGGTGACCAGAACTGTACACAATACTCCAGATTTGCTCTTACCAATGCCTTATAAAAATTCAACATTACATCCCAACTCCTATACTCAATGCTCTGATTAATAAAGGCCAGCAAACCAAAAGCTTTCTTCACCACCCTATCCACATGAGATTCCATCTTCAGGGAACTATGCACCATTATTCTTAGATCCCTCTGTTCTAAAGCATTCTTTAATTGTACGTGTAGTGAGGTGTGCCAAAATGATGTGGTGGCATAATTATGTACTGTACACCATTCACGTATTTTCACATATAACCCATTAATGAATTATATAAACAACAAAGAATGCTCAATCAAACAAGATGTGGAAATATTAAATACATAACAGTCAAATGGGTTGACCAGATTGCCTGACATATCTGTTAGGATTCTTTGAAGAAATAGCATGCAGGATAGACAAAGGAGAATCTGTTGATGTTGTGTACTTGGATTTTCAGAAGGCCTTTGACAAGGTGCCAGACATGAGGCTGCTTAACAATATACAAGCCCACAGTATTACAGAAAAGATTCTGGCATGGATAAAGCAGTGGCTGATTGGCAGGAGGCAAAGAGTGAGAATAAACAGGATCCTTTTCTGGTTGGCTGCTGGTGACTAGTGGTGTTCCACAGGGATCTGTGTTGGGACTGATACTTTTTACATTATACGCCAATGATTTGGATGATGGAATTTATGGCTTTGTTGCAAAGTTTGCAGACGGTATGATGATAGGTGGAGGGGCAGATAGTTTTAAGGAAGTACAGAGGCTACAGAAGGACTTAGATTAAAAGAATGGGCAAAGAAGTGGCAGATGTAATACAGTGTTGGGAAGTGTATGGTCATGAACTTTGGTCGAAGAAATAAAAGTGTTGACTACTTTCTAATGGAAAGAAAATACAAAAATATGAGGTGCAAAGTGATTTGAGAGTCTTTGGGCAGGATTCCCTAAAGGTTAATTTGCAAGTTACGTCTGTGGTGAGGAAAGCAAATGTGATGTTAGCATTCATTTCAAGAGGACTAGGATATAAAAGCAAGGATGTAATGTTGAGACTTTATAAGGCACCTTTATACTTCCCAGTTACAACTTCCGTGTGGCTCAGTTTTAGTCAGTCGCAACAGCAACTTTCACAGGAAAGATTGCTTCTTGGAATGAAGACCCATGAATATTGGGGTGTCATGGGATTCAGTGCTGGGACCTTTGTAAGTCATTATTTATATAAATTATTTGGATGTGAATGCACAAGGTTTGAACAGCAAGTTTGATGAGAAGATGATATGAAATTAGGATGTGTTGTTGATAGTGAAGAAGGCTGTCATAGGTTACAGGGGGAGCTTGATCAGGTAAGGAAGTGGGCTGAGGAGTGGCAAATGGATTTCACTACAGATAAGCCTCAGGTGATACATTTTGAAAAGTCAATATAGAGTAGAACATATATTATGAATGAGGGCGGTAAGAAACACTGTAGAACAGATCAATTTGTACATCTCTATTATCTCTCATCCTTCTTTGCTCCAAGGAAAAAGAGACCTCAGTCACACACTTGCTATAAAACATGCTTTCTAATCCAGGCAGCAACCTAGTTAATCTTGTCTGCAGCCTTTCTAAACCTTTCACATCCTTCCTATAATGAGGCAACCAGAACTGGACATAATATTCCAAGTATGCTCTAATCAGGGTTTTATATCCCCCAACTAATAAAGGCCAACTTAACCACTTTCTTAACCGCCCTATCAACTTATGCGGGAGCTTTGACATGGAACCCAAGATTCCTCTGTTCCTCCGTACTGCCAAGAATCCTGCCATGAACTTTGTACTCTATTATCAACGCTGAACTTCCACTGGTAGTGTACAGTTAGCATAATGCTTTACAGCACCAGCTGTAAGATCAGGGTTCAATTCCCGCCATTGTTGGTAAACAGTTTGCACATTCTTCCCATGACCGTGTGGGCTTCCTCCTTGTGCTTCTCCCACATTCCAAACAAGACATACAGGTTCAGGTTAGTGAAATGTGAGCATGATATGTTGGTGCTGTAAATATGGCGACATTGCAGACTGGCCCCAGCACATCCTCAGACTGTGTTGGTGACTGTGACTACGCTGATTAGATATTTTTCATTCATGACTCATTTCACTGTATGTTTTGATTTTCCAAGGTACACGTGACAAATAAAGCTAACCTTTTATCTACACACTGAGGGGCAATCTTTCAAAGGTTTCAAAGGTACACTTAATGTCAGAGACATGTATACAATATGAATGGTAGGACAATATGAGTGGTAGGGATTTCTTATAGAAATCCCCAAAATTATGAGAGGCATAGATAAAGTAACAGTCTTTTCCACAGGGTAGGGGAGCTCAAAATGGGGATGCATAGATTTAGGGTGAGAGTTGAAAGATTTAAAAAGAAACACAAGGGGCAACTTCTTCACACAGAGGGTGATGAGTAGGTTGAATAAGACTCTAGAGGAAACAGTTGGGGCAAGTACAATAGCACTTGCATAGATACATGGAGGGAAGGACCTGGAGTGATATGGGCCAAACACAGGAAATTGGGACTAGCTAATGGGCCAAAGGGCCAGTATCCAAGCTATGTTGCATTATGACTCTATCTGGGAATCAGGAGTTCCAGATGAATTTCAGAAACTTATTTTACCTTAACATACACTCAGTGACCACATTAATTAGATAACAAAGTGGCCGCTGAGTGTATATTCATGCTGCTTCTGCTGCTGTAGCCTATCCACTCCAAAGTTCGATATGTTGTGCATTCGCAGACGTGCTTCTGAGCACCACTGTTGTAATGTGTGTTTATTTGAGTCACTGTTGCCTTTCTGTCAGTTCGAAGTAGTCTGGCCATTCTCCTCTGACCTCTCTCATTAACAAGGCATTTTTGCCCACAGAACTGCCACTCACTGGATGTTTTCTGTTTTTCTCACCACTCTCTATAAACTCCAGAGCAGCCTTTCTCAACCTTTTTGCCCTGGAGGAAACCATGAAATAATTTGCGGGTCTCAGGGAACCCCTGCATCAAAAAATATTGTATCTACAGCTCACGGTACATTAGCAAGATTAGTAAGTTGTAGATATAATAATCAAAAAATAATTGTCAATGCTCTTCTGAGTAGAGTAGAGAATAAATTTTTTGCCAACCTCTCTTGGAAAAAAGAACAGGTAGTTAAGCTGAGCTTACTTTCTTGAAATTATTCCCTTTCTTTCACTTTCATAAATTTTAAAAACTCAGAAGGCAAAACAAAATAAAATTCTGTTAAATAACTGGCTTAAGCCAAAGTGGGACTTAACTTTTCTAAAGGTAAGCTCGGTAGATTTAATGTAAATAAAGGTTGTAAGTTGATTTTAATTAATGCTATTTACAACATTAAAAATTATGACAATGTTGAATAGTAAAGTTACAAAAAACCATAAGCCAAGCAACGCAGTCCCTCCAAAAGAGATATGAAGACAAAACATTAAATATATTTTAGCCTTTGCTTGCCCACTTATTTGGGTTCCACAGACAGCCTGATGCAACCTCACTCAAAGGCGGTTATCAGGGTGAGCGTGACATTAGGTTCGTTTTGCCCTCGTTGTCCAGGGACTTGTGCATCATGTCCTATCCGAACCACTCCATATTGGATCCTCAAATGAAGCTGAAGAGTGTTCAGGTGATTTCTAAGCTGGAAGAGCAGGAGATTGGCCACACTGTGTCAGGTACAGCAGCCCTGAGATCACCTCACTCCTGATGACCAGGTTCTTCTCAGTTATCAAGAGGGAGCACTCTTCCCACAGTCCCAATTCCTGTCTTACCTTCCCAATTCAGCCAATTCTCATTACATGTCTCGGACTCTCCGAACCAGATCCCCAGCACCTTCAGTTAATCAGACCTGATGGTAACAAGGACACTGCCTGTTGCCTTGCTTTTTGTGAGATTAACGCTAGACTCTGATGCCAACTCAAACTGGTTGCTCAATCTGCGAACCGATCTCAGATTTGAGTTAACAGTAAGGGATCATGGTGCAATTATATCAGCAATAACTTATCAAGTGAATTCTGAGTTGCTGCTTCACTTACCAATTATATTTGCTAATCAAGATGACTCACCCTCTGTACACTTTGGCTCTCTCTTCGGCAAATACCACACAATGCTTCAAACTGAAGGTGCGATTCAGATATCATCATTATCATTATGTGCCGTGTTGCATGTTGTGGGCAATCGTGGTCTTCCAGCTGTCATGAGCATGATGGTTCTTGGCAAATTCTTCTACAGATGTCGTTTGCCATTGCTTTCATCTGGGCAGTGCCTTTATAAGACAGGCGACCCCAGCCACTATTGAACCCCTTCGGTGATTGCCTGTCTGGCATCAATGGTCACAAAACCAAGACTTGTGATACACACCAGCTGCTCACCTAATCATTCACCTGCTCCCATGGCTTCACATGACCCTGATTTTTGGGGGGAGGGGGCTAAGCTGGTGCTACACTTTGACCACGGGGGACCTGCAGGTTAGCGGAGGGAAGAAGCACTGTACACCTCCTTTGGTAGAGACGCATCTCCACCCCACCACCCATAATTGAGATAAGGAATCTTTAAAACAAATATGCTTCTTAAGGAACTATACACAATATTCATTCTCAATGCATAAAGCAACGATGTTTTCTTTCCAAATTGCATCATACAGTGTATCTTATGTACAAGATAATTCAGTGTGACAGCCAGAATATAGACTTTATTTCACAGGCAAAGGCATCTAGTAATTCATCGGTTCTTTGGGATCTATAGGGGTTACTGGGCTTTGACTAATGTGAAATAAAGTTTGCATCTCCCTTGTCACAGTGAATTATCTTTGCTTCTCCTTTGGCTTTGTTAAAAATATAAGTCCTCAATCTTGACACGATAAACTAACCTTTAATTGGAATTGTTAAAAAAACTTTATTTTTTCTAACTGGCTTGCTTTAAAATGTTATAAAAGTTGCAACACCGATCTGGTGGAATTGGATGCTTGATATGGTTTAGCACTTCTGAAATTCAAGTCATCAGTTGCACAAAGTATACTTATGCACACGTCATGTATCTGCGAACAACGTAGTGACTCAGAGCATTCATTTTATAAAAGTAAACTGACAGCTGTGTTGGTTTTAATTTACTGGGAACAATTACAGTCACACCTCAGATCAAAAAAGGAGTGGCAGCAATTCAATGTAATTAGAGCCACCTGCTAGAGATGAGAGGACTTGAGCTAAACCATTTCCTACTAATTCCCCTGTAAAATATACTACATCCCAGTTATACATTTAAGGAATTGTCTTCATTGATCACACTTTTCACTATTTCATCCAAGTACCAGAACTTGCTTGTAAAAGAAAATTGAAAATAATTTAACTTATATCATTTTCGTTTAAAATAATAAAGGCCAAGAAACCATTGTATCTCTCAGATTATGGCCAATAATTCTTTTAGTGCAGAAAATGTTGCTTGATTTTGTAGGGTTAGAGTATTGGTAGCTCTTTAGTTTGAGTCAGGTGGGGGTATTTCCGGCCATAATATCCCTCTGTTATCAGAAGTTTCCAGTGCCAGCACAGTTGTGGTGAGTTATTTCTCAAAAAATTGGAGATCCTATCAAGATTTTGAGTGAGAGGAGACAATCTGTGTACTTTTTTAATTGCAAGCTATTTTCTTTTTAAAGCCAGACGTCAGAGGGCTGATCAGAAAACCATGGCTTTGAGGAATCAAGTATCATGAGGTTAGGACCTCAGGGATTTGGACATCAGAGAGATAGACGTAATCAGTGGTTAGTCAGAGATCAGGAGGTCAGGGGTGAAATAGGCAGTTGGGAAATTTGGTACCATCCCTGTTCCACAATGAATATTGAAAACATTAGTGCCAGCAGTGACCATTAGTGGTTGCCCCAAGGATAACATAGACAAATGTTTCCAGCAATACTGTCCAAAGAGAAATATCTGGATGAATTTCCAGAGTGAGACAACGTTATCTTTATTTACTTTACTTTATCACTTTATTGTCACCAAACATTTAATACTAGAGCGTACAATCATCACAGCGAAATTTGATTCTGCGCTTTGCACTCCCTGGAGTACAAGTCGATAGTAAGTATAATAAAAATTTAAATTATAAATCATAAATAGAAAATAGAAAAGGGAAAGTAAAGTAGTGCAAAAAAACCGAGAGGCAGAACAGGATATTTGGAGGGTATGGCCCAGATCTGGGTCAGGATCCGTTCAGCAGTCTTATCACAGTTGGAAAGAAGCTGTTCCCAAATCTGGCCATACAAGTCTTCAAGCTCCTGAGCCTTCTCCTGGAGGGAAGAGGGACGAAAAGTCTGTTGGCTGGGTGGGTCGTGTCCCTGATCATCCTGGCAGCACTGCTCCGACAGCGTGTGGTGTAAAGTGAGTCCAAGGACAGAAGATTGGTTTGTGTGATGTGCTGGGCTGTGTTCACAATCTTCTGCAGCTTCTTCCAGTCTTGGACAGGACAACTTCCATAGCAGGTTGTGATGCACCCTAGAAGAATGCTTTCTACGGTGCATCTATAAAAACTAGTGAGGGTTTTAGGGGACAGGCCAAATTTCTTTAGCTTTTTGAGGAAGTAAAGGCGCTGGTAGGCCTTCTTGGGAATGGACTCTGCTTGGTTGGACCACGTCAGGTCACTTATGATATTGACCCTGAGGAACTTAAAGCTTCTGACCTGTTCCACCTGCGCACCACCGATGTAGATGGGGTCATGCAGTCTGCTACTCCTTCTGAAGTCAACAACCAATTCCTTCGTCTTGCTGACGTTGAGAGATAGGTTATTGTCTTCGCACCATGCCATCAGGTTCTTAATTTCCTCTCTGAACTCAAACTCATCATTCCCCAAGATACGGCCTACAATTGTGGTGTCATCAGTAAACTTATATATTGAGTTCGATGGAAACTTGGCTACACAATCATGGGTGTACAGTGAGTACAGCAGGGGGCTGAGTACACAGCCCTGTGGGGCACCGGTGCTCAAAACAGCAGAGCTTGTCCCCTATTTTTACAGCCTGGGTCCTGTCTGTGAAGAAGTTGAAGATCCAGCTGCAGATCTGAGTGCTAAGGCCCAGGTTCCAGAGCTTAGGAATCAGTTTATATGGAATGATGATATAAAGGCAGAGCTGTAGTCAATGCAAAGGAGCCTTACATATGCATCTTTATTCTCCAGGTGTTCTAAGGAGGAATGCAGGGCCAGAGAGATGGCATCTGCCGTTGACCTGTTGCTCTGGTAGGCGAATTGTGAAGTGTCGAGGTTGACTTGTAAGCTGTAGTTGATGTGTGCCATAACCAATCGCTCGGAGCACTTCATAGCGATTGATGTCACAGCCACAGGTCCATAGTCATTCAGGCATACCACCTTGCTCTTCTTCGGCACCGGGATTATCGTTGCCTTGTTAAAACACGAGGGGATCTTAGACTGAAACAGGGAGCAGTTGAAGATGTCAGCAACCACTCCTGCTAGCTCGCTTGCACAGGCCCAGAGAACCCATACTGGGACGCCATCTAGACCCGTCGCCTTCCTTGGATTTATCTTCAGGAAGGCCCTTCTAACGTCCTCCTCGGTGATGATGAATCTCGATGCCACCAGGTCCGGTTCATCCTATCTGGAAATTTTCCTTAGTCTCTCAGTCAAGTCAAAGTGTATTTTCAAATTTCTTGACTATTACATCAAATGACTTGGTCATTAAGTCAAACTTTGTATGGTACCCACAATGTAAGTGATGTGGTAGTACTGAGCAAAATAACAAGCACTCAACACAAATTACTCTTTAATACTTTCATGTGGGTTCTGTGAGTAGCTATAATAAATCCCATGCAAGTTCAAGGCTAAATTCACATACCCTGCTAATCCAAAATTTTCTAAGATATTTCCATGTTTGGATCCATGCTCAATTGAATGATTTGCTCATTTTAAAAATAGCTTCTCCAGTCAGTCCTTTATCAATGGCCTATTTGTTCCAGACCATTAACGGAATGACACATATGCAGTACCATTCCACCACATCCCCAGCCCCAGCTTAACTGCTCCCAGTGCCTCACTGACCTTTCCCCTATTCCTTTTCCCAGTCTTAACTCAAGGAAGTAGGATGTGCTTTATTTATGCAAATAACTGCCCTGCTCCATTACAGATCACAGATGTCTACTGCAAAATGTTATAAAATCAGCCATGCATATTTACTAGATGTGGTTTATTTATTTATTTAGAGACACAGAGCAGAACAGCCCTTCTGGCTCAACAGGCTACACCATCCAGCAACCCACTTATTTAACACTAGCCTAATCACACGATAATTTGCAATGACCAATTAAGTTACTAACCCATACGCCTTTGGACTGTGGGAGGAAAATGGAGCACCTGGAGGAATTCCATGTGGTCACAGGGAGATTGAACAAACTCCTTACGGATGGCATCAGAATTGAACTCTGAGCTCCAACGTCCTGAGCTGTAATAGCATCGCGCTAACCACTATGCTACAGAATGGAATACTGGATACCCATGATATACTAAAATTATTTATATTCTCCATATCTAAATATTTCCAGCTTAAATTTCATCAGCAGTGAATATGAAATTCCAATCTACTTAAACCTCTTTTCCTTCAGTGGGTTCTTTTGATTATTGAGCTTACAATAGACAATAGACAATAGGTGCAGGAGTTAGCCATTTGGCCCTTCGAGCCAGCACCGCATTCACTGTGATCATGGCTGATCATCCACATTCAGTATCCAGCTCCTGCCTTATCCCTATAACCTTTGATTCTGCTATCTTTAAGAGCTCTATCCATCTCTTTCTTGAAAGCATCCAGAGACTTGGCCTCCACAGACTTCTGGGGCAGAGCATTTCATATATCCACCACTCTCTGGGTGAAAAAGTTTTTCCTCAACTCCGTTCTAAATGGCCTACCCCTTATTCTTAAACTGTGGCCTCTGGTTCTGGACTCACCCATCAGCGGGAACATGCTTCCTGCCTCCAGCGTGTCCAATCCCTTAATAATCTTATATGTTTCAATAAGATCCCCTCTAAGCCTTCTAAATTCCAGAGTATACAAGCCCAGTTGCTCCAATCTTTCGACATATGACAGTTCCGCCATCCCGGGAATTAACCTTGTGAACCTACTCTGCACTCCCTCAATAGCAAGAATGTCCTTCCTCAAATTTGGAGACCAAAACTGCACACAGTACTCCAGGTGTGGTCTCACCAGGGCCCTGTACAGCTGCAGAAGGACCTCTTTGCTCTTACACTCATTTCCCCTTCTCATGAAGGCCAGCATGCCATTAGCTTTCTTCACTGCCTGCTGTGCTTGCATGCTTGCTTTCAGTGACTGATGTACAAGAACACCTAGATCTCGTTGTGCTTCCCCTTTTCCTAACTTGACTCCATTTAGATAATAATCTGCCTTCCCGTTCTTACCACCAAAGTGGATAACCTCATATTTATCCACATTAAACTGCATCTGCCATGCATCTGCCCACTCACCCAGCCTGTCCAAGTCACCCTGCATTCTCATAACATCCTCCTCACATTTCACACTGCCACCCAGGCAAATTTGCAAATTTGCTAATGTTACTTTTAATTCCCTCATCTAAATCATTAATATATATTGTAAACAGCTGCGGTTCCAGCACTGAACCCTGTGGTACCCCACTGGTCACCACCTGCCATTCCGAAAGGGACCCGTTAGTCGCTACTCGTTGTTTTCTGTCAGCCAGCCAATTTTCAATCCATGTCAGTACTCTGCCCCCAATACTATGTGCCCTAATTTTGCCCATGAATCTCCTATGTGGGACTTTATCAAAAGCTTTCTGAAAGTCCAGGTACACTACATCCACTGGCTCTCCCTTGTCCATTTTCATAGTTACATCCTCAAAAAATTCCAGAAGATTAGTCAAGCATGATTTCCCCTTCGTAAGTCCATGTTGACTCGGACCAATCCTGTTACTGCTATCCAGATGTGTCGTAATTTTATCTTTTATAATAGACTCCAGCATCTTTCCCACCACGGACGTCAGGTTAACTGGTCTATAATTCCCTGTTTTCTTTCTTCCTCCCTTTTTGAAGAGAGGGACAACATTAGCCACCCTCCAATCCACAGGAACTGATCCTGAATCTATAGAACACTGGAAAATGATTACCAATGCGTCCACGATTTCTAAAGCCACCTCCTTAAATACCCTGGGATGCAGACCATCAGGTCCCGGAGACTTTTCAGCTTTCAGACCCAACAGCCTATCCAACACCATTTCTTGCCTAATATAAATTTCCTTCAATTCATCCATTACACTAGGTCCTTTGGCCACTATTACATCTGGGAGATTGTTTGTGTCTTCCCTAGTGAAGACAGATCCATTGCATACACTAACTTATAAATTACTTTCCAGTAAAAATTGAATAAAATCAAAAATAGTAAGCTGCTGCTAAAGACACTGTATTTCAAAGGTATATTTTGTATGCAACATACTGTATATTTACGCCAGTCACCTGCATGGACCTCAGTTGTATCATTTCAATCTCACTTTCAGGCTGAGTGCCAAGAATTTTGAACAGGAAATGATTTACTTAAAATAAAACAATAATTTATTCATCTTTTAAAAAATCTTTTGCTTCATTAGGTAGATGTAATGCTGAGAGAGACAACTTAATCTTTGAAGATCTTTATTTTCACAGCATGTGTCTAAAACACAAAATCATTTAGTCATGTCATGAACTCCATCTAGGCATTTTACTGGTTGAAAAAAGTTCTTTTACAATTGCAATTCATCTCAATGTGGTTTATAGTCAAAACAAGTTCACTGGTTGCAACCTTAAAAAAATACCAGAACATCAGATCTACAATGAGTTGCAAAGTTGGACATAAAACTGGCTAGATCATATGTGACAGAGGGTAGTGGTGGAGGCACATTTTTCTGACTGGAGATCAGGAAGAATTAGCACTGCTGTTGTGGTATATATAAATTATTTGGATGTAAATGTAGCTGGCTTTATTAGTAAGACTAAAGATGATGTGGAGGTGTGGACAGCGAGGAAGTTTGTTAGTGGTTATAGCTGAATACAGCCCAGTTGAAAATATGGGTGGAGAAATGGCAGATGGAGGCTAGTCCAGACAACTGTGAGGAGATACATTTAGAGAGGTCTTGTGCAAGAGAAAAATACACAATAATTGGCAGGGCTCTGAGGAGCATTGATGTGGAGAGTTTTTTTTTAGGAAACAACTTCCTGAAAGCTGCAACACAAATGGACAATGGGTAAAGAAACCTTGCCTTCATCATCTAGGGCATTGAATATAAAGGTTGTCAGCTCATATTCCAGTTGTGTAAAACTTTGGTTAGGCTGCACTTGGAATTATTGAGTCCATTTCTGGTGCTACACCATAGGAAGGATGTGAAGGCTTTGGAGAGAGTGCAGAAAAGGTTCATCAGAATATTGCTGGATTATAATATATTAACTTTAAGGAAAGGATGAACAAACTTGGATTATTGTCTCTGAGGCATCATTGACTGAGAAGCAAGCTGATTGAAGTATATAAAATAATTAAGCACGGAGAGGGTAGACAGAGTCTTTCTCTCAGGTTGGAAATATCATAGAATAGTGAGCATTGGTTTAAGGGGAGAAGGGCAAGTTTGAAAAGAAATGTGTAAGAAAAGATTTTTAGATGGAATGTGGTAGGTGTCTGGGACATACTGCCAGGGATTTAGTAGAATCAGGTAGGCAATTACCGTAATGTTTAAGAGGCATTTAGACAGGTATATGGAAAGGCAGGGAGTAGAGAGATATGGACTATGTGCAAGAAGATAGGATTAGTTAGTTTAGCATCAGGCTCAGTGCAGACATAGTGGGATGATGGACCTGTTTCTGAGCTGTATTCTGTATGTTCTACGTCACAGATCAAAGCTAAGCCCATGAGTAACAAAAAGACAACATGAATTACATTAAACAGCTGCCTAAGAGAAATGATTTCAACTTTGGGCTACCTGCAACCTAGAATAATTCTTGGTATGCCATAACATTTGTAATGTCCATTGATCTGAAGTTTCAGTAAATGTTTAGAACCAGTTTAAGCCAACCTGTCCCTGTTAAAGGACAAGTACATTGTGTTGACAAGTTTCTATAATTGAAGCTGACATTGTAGGCTTTCATAAGTAAAATGGCAGAGGTGTCGTAAGTTTAAGGGAAAGCGCAACACCTCCTTTATTGATGACCAAACTCAGAACACAAAGCACAGTAAAAACTTCACATCATTACATCATCAGGTCAGAACAGCTCCTTAAAGTGAACCCCAACTCAATGTTGGTGCTTGTGAATTATGCCCATGTTTCCACTGATTACATTACCCAACACAGGCCCCCTCCTCCAAGAATTCACCAAAAGCAGTATTGTGAGACCATCTGGAGCTCAGATGAGCTGCCTGACTCGGGTCCTATATTCCATGGGTGGGGTGACAGTAGGTGCTTCCAGCTCAGCCAGAGCTGTGTTGACAAGCTCTTGGTCACGTTATGATGCCAGAGGCCTGGTAGCAGAATCCTCCATATCTTGGTGGGCTGGTAAGGCGATCTACCAAAATACGTTCAGGTCTACCTTTCTTATCTACAATAGAAGTCTTACCTCTCTATTCAAAAAATGAGGTACAGGTTATCATAAGAGGGCCTGAGGGGAGCATGGTGAGCAGTCGAAAACAAACAAAATGGGATGTAGATCAACAGGAAACCACGAGTGCTGTGTGCCATATGGGAGTTAGGAATAGGTGAAAAGGAATTGAATTTAC
The DNA here is from genome assembly GCF_030028105.1 of Mobula birostris. Classification (NCBI taxonomy): domain Eukaryota; kingdom Metazoa; phylum Chordata; class Chondrichthyes; order Myliobatiformes; family Myliobatidae; genus Mobula; species Mobula birostris. The sequence goes on from NC_092388.1 coordinate 33,332,639, forward strand.
TGAGGAGAGCAGAACACTGTAGAGGCCGACCAGGTGGTTGTGGTGCAGGAATAAAATCACCTGCCGCTCGTAATGGTCGCCCATATACCAACTCAGCTGCAAACAACTGCAGCTACTCTTTGTGCCATTCTGAGCCCCAGCAGGACCCACGGGAGATGATCATGTAAACATTCATCAGCCAGGAAAGCCCCTACAGCAGCCTTTTAGGAGCGATGAAGCCACATGCAGAGGCCATCGGACTGCAGTTGATACACCGTGGTGGGATGTAGCCTAACTCCAAGGTTCTGGGCCATCACAGCCCAGAGGACTGATGTAAATTGGGGACCGCGGTCAGATGAACTATTGGATGGGATGCCAAAGTGAGCAACCCAGGTGCCGATGAATGCCTGAGCCATGGCTGTGGCCATTGTTGATGCTAGTGGGACAACCTCTGGCCACCTGGTATGGGTCACCATAGTAAGGAGGTGCATGAAACCACGGAAAGGGATAAGAGGACCATCCAGGTCAAACCATTACTCAGGGATCTCAAAAGGTGCCAATGGTGCCCGAACATGACAGCTAATTTTCACCTGCTGGCTTTCAACACAGGCCTGCACTTCAATCACTAAGTCGTTTCTAAGGCCGTACAACACAAACTTTAGCACAACCAGTTTCCGAGAGGCTTTCTGGCATGGATGTGCGAGGCCATGAATGGAGTTAAAAACAGTATGCCTGCAGTTTGCAGGCACTATGAGAAGAGAGCGACCGGTTGAGACATTGCACAGGAGAGAAACCCCAGCTTCCCTGAACTTAATGTCAGCCAGCTGCAGGCCTCGGTAAGCCTGGACCCTTGGATCAGCAGCTTGGTCGGCAATAACCATCTTTAAGAGGCATTTAGACAGGCACTTAAATATGCAAGGTATGGAAGAATACAGACTGCATGGGGATTAGTGTAAGTGGGCAAAAAGAGTCAAACACAAAGTACTTAGATAAAGCCTCTTTAGAAATTTAGAACAAGTGGGATCTCCTAGTGCCCACCCATTTTAATTCCACTTCCCATTCCCATTCTGATATGTCCATCCATGGCTTCCTCCGCTATCAGGATAAGGCCACACTTAGGTTGGAGGAACAACACCTTATATTCCATTTGGGTAGCCTCCAACTTGATGGCATGAACATGTAAATTGGGATTCTCAAACTTCCAGTAATGCCTCCCCCTGCCCCACCTTCACCCTTTCCAATTCCCTTGTCCCTCTCTCATTGTATCTCCTTGCCCACCCATCACCTCCCGCTGGTGCTACTCCCCACCCCCGCCCCACTTCTTTCTTCCATGGCCTTCTGCCTCTTTCACCAATCAACTTCCTAGCTCTTTGCTTCATCCTTCCCCCTCCAAGTTTCACCTATTTCCTGCCATTTTTCCATCCCCTCCCCCCACCTTTCAAATCTACTCCTCAGCTTTTTTTCTCTAGTCCTGCCGAAGGTTTTCGGCCCGAAACTTTGACTGTACTTTTTCCCATAGATGCTGCCTGGCCTGCTGAGTTCCTCCAGCATTTTGTGTGTGTTGCTTGGATTTCCAGCATCGGTAGGCTTTCTCTTGTTTTGAAATTTATTGTTCGCTTGTGTGATTAAGATCAATGAACGTTCAAATGCTACATCCTACTAAATGAATCATTAACCCTGTCACCAGTTATTGCTCAATGCATGATACCCACTTTCTCTTCTTCCAACAACATCGATCCAACAGTACTGACACAGAACAGAACAAAACACCTTGTACATTCAGATGGCTGCAAGGCTAACACTCCCATATCACATATCACATACTCTACCAGCTATTCAGTCACAACAGCCACATTATTCAGATATATTGCACAACACCCACCCACTTCCTTCTCACTTGCTGCAGAGATACACATATCAAATCACGTCAAGTTTATTGTCAAGATAGTATATCTCACCACATTTGTCAAGCTATTGACAGCTACGGTGGGATACAGTGTCACGTACCCCGTGACGGGTTAAAGAACCAGCAGAAATGGAAAACACTTTGGAGTCCAGTATTGCTATTAACTAATGGTATTGATTAGTAACTATGCAATACAGTAATATGAAATCAGATATATAAAACAGGTTAGCAATGATTATATATAAGTAAGTGTGGAAATATATATGAAAACCAAGCTTCTTCAAGTCTAGAGGTAAATAGATAGTCTTACGATGATGCGTAAAGTTCAGTTCAGTTTGTGGTATTGAGTTGAGTAGTGATGGAGAGAGAGAGGGAGAGATTTGAGTCTTCCGGTGAGCTGATGCCATCGATCTTCCAGTTGTCCTCCGAAATCTTTTAGAAGTCACCGACTGTGACCACAACAAAGGAGACCATTCTTCTGTGGTGGAATTGTCAATCTAGGTGAGGGTTGGACACATGAATAACTCCCCACCGGTCACAACCTTTTCACACTGCGAGTGCCACTGATCTTTCAAAACCCACCTTTTCTGTGGGCACAATAAAGCTCATTCAGTGTCCAAAACTATGTGTCTCCAGGTCTAACAGCTGATCTATTTATCTCACCGTGCTGAATACTAGCTGCCCATCAAGCAGCTCCTCCCTTCTCTCTCTGTAAGAACTTGGAAGCTGCTAGTGTTCTTGTAGAAAGTATAAACAAACTGTGAGCAGTCTTTGCCTCTCTCTCTTTTTAACAAGGTGTCTGATGTTGAACAACTCTCTCTCTCTCTCTTTTCAAAAGCACAGTTCATCGGGGTAATTCAGGACCCTGTCACAACAGGTACAGTGAAAATTTTGCATGCAGCATCATCAGACGCACATAGATTCAGAAAACACACAGATCACACCGTGACAGAAATTATATAAACAGTGAAGAACAACGATTGCAAAGCAAGATACTAGTACAAACAATAAAACAGCCAGAGGCAAACTTGAATACAGTATAAGTGATGATCCCTGGTGTTCTGTTGCCAAGGTAGGATTAGGGTTGTGCAGGATAGTTTAGCAACCTAATGGATGTAACAAAGTAACTGTTTCTAAACATCGTAGTGTGGGACTTCAGGGTTTTGTACCTTCTGCCCAATGGTAATAATGAAAAAAGGGTATGACCTGGATGGTGGAGATATTTGACGATGAATGCTACTTTCTTCAGGCAGTATCTCAACTAGATGCATTCAATGATGGGAGAGCTGTGTCCATGATGGATTGAGCTGTGTCTGCTGGTCCCGTAACAGGTCCATCTGAGATGTAAAGGACCAGGAATTGAAGCTGGTAACTCTCTCCTCTGATCCACTGATGAGAACTGGCAAAAGTTCTTCTACATTCTACATTCCTTTTTCTTCAGAGAATGATTAGTTCCTTGGTTTGGCTGACATTGCAGCTCTGCTCAACCATATGTTCTATCTCACTCCTGTATACTTACTCATCCCAACTATGAGTTGACCAACAACAAAGTGAGGGAAATTCCCAAGGGCTTCTACAGACAGATTCAGAGCAAAATGAACATTACAGTGGTCCTCCATGCAGAGATCCAAAAGAGATGGGGGAGATCTTAAGTGGATGTTTTGCATCTGTATTTACTTGAGAGACAGACAAGTGAGGCAAAACAGCAGGGAGGTCATGGACTGTATACAGAGGAGGAAGTGTTTGCTGTCTTGAGGCAAAATGAGAAATCCCCAGGGTCTGTCAAGGTGTTCCCCTGGACCCTCTGGGAGGTTAGTTTAGAAATTGGAGGGGCCCTAGCTGAGATATTTTAAATGCCCTTAGCACCAGGTAAGGTGCAGGAGGATTAGAGTATAGCTAATGTTGCTCTGTTGTTTTAAAAAGGTTCTAAGAATAAACTGGGAAATTATAGGCTGGTGAGCCTAATATCTGTAGTGGGCAAGTTATTGGAAGATATTCTAAGGGACAGAGAGACAGGGACTAATTAGGGATAGTGAACATGGCTTTGTGCATGGTAGTTCATGTCTGACCAACGTTATAGAACTTTTCAAGGAAGTTACCAGGGAAGTTCATGAAGGTAAGGCAGTGCATGTTGCCGATATGGACTTCAGGCATTTGACAAGGTCCTGCATGGGAGGTAGGTCTAGACTGCTCAGTTGCTTGGCATTCACGATGAGGTAGTAAATTGGATTAGACATTGGCTTCGCGGGACTAGCCAGAGAATGAAAGTAGATGGTTAGTCTGCCTGAAAGCCTGTGACTAGTGGTGTGCAGCAGGGATCTGTGCTGGGTCTATTGTTGTTTGCCATGTATATCAGCGATCTGGATGATAATGTAGTAAACTAAATCAGCAAATTTGCGGATGACACCAAGATTGAGGACCCAGTGGACAGTGAGGAAGGCTATCAAAGCTTGCAGCGGGATCTAAACCAGCTGGAAAAATGGGTTGAAAAGTGGCAGATGGAATTTAATGCAGAAAAGTGGGAGGTGTTCCTCTTTGGGAGGACAAACTGGGGTCGGACTTGCACAGTGGGCACTAGGGCACTGAGGATTGTGGTAGAACAGAGGGATCTGGGAACACAGATCCATAATTCATTGGAAGTGGTGTCACAGGTAGATAAAGAGAGCTTTTGGCAGACTGGCTTTCATAAATCAAAGTACTGTGGGCAGGAATTGGGATATTATGTTGAAGTTGTATAAGACATTAGTGAGGCCCAGTATGGAGTATTGCGTGCAGTTCTAGTCACCTCTTACAGGAAAGATATCAGTAAGATGGAAAGTGTGCAGAGAAAGTTTATAAGGATGTTGCTGGGACTTGTGGACCTGAGTTATAGGGAGTGATTGAATAGGCCAGGACTTTACACCTATGACTGTGTGGCTAAGCACAGCTCCAATGCTGTATTCAAGTTTGCTGATGACACCAATGTTGTGTCCTGACCGAATGGTGCCACAGCAACAACTTCTTATTCAATATCAGTGAGGCCAAGGAGCTGATTATTGACTTCAGGAGGGGAAAACCAGAGGTCCACGAGCCAGTCCTTACTGGATGATCAGAGGTGGAGAGGGTTAGCAGCTTTAAATTCCTGGGTGTTAATATTTTAGAGGACCTGTTCAGGACCCAGCACGTAAGTGTGATTGCAAAGAAAGCACGACAGTGCCTGTACTTCCTCAGAAGTAGGAAATTTGATATGACAACTAAAATTTTGACAGTGGAGAGAATACTTACTGGCTGCCTAGTGTAGAAACACCAATGGCTTTGAACAGAAAATCCAACAAAAGGTAGTGCATAAGGCCTAGTATATTCTCCCAACCATTGAGCATATCTACATGAAATATTGTCGTAGGAAAGCAGCATCCATCATCAGAGATCCCCACCACCCAGGTCATGCTCTCTTCTCACTGCTACTATCAGGTAGAAGGCAAAAGAGCTTCTAGACTCGCACCACCAATTTCAAGAACAGTTACTACCTCTTAACCATCAGGCTCTTGAATAAAAGGGGATAACTATGCTCACTTCTCTCACCATTGAAATGTTCCTGCAAGCAATGATCTCACTTTAAGAACTTTTTATCTCACGTTCTTGTTATTTAATGCTATTTATCTGTATTTGTATTTGCATAGTTTGTTGTCTTCTACACTCTAGTTGATTTTTCATTGAACCTGTTATAGTTACTATTCTATAGATATGCTGAGTATGCCACAACAAGAAAATGAATTTCAGGGCTGTACATGGTGACGTGTATGTACTTTGATAACAGACTTTACTTTGACCTTTGAGCTTTATTCCCTAGAGCTCAAGAGAATGAGAGGAAATTTGGTAGAGGTATAAAAACTTATGGAGTACAGATAAGGTAAATGTGAGCAGGCTTTTGCCATTGAGTTTGGGTAAGACTAGAACTAGAGGTTATAGATTGGGAGTGAAAGGTGAAACCTTTAAAGTGAACATGAGGGGGATCTTCACTCAGTGGACGGTGAGAATGTGCTACATGTTGCCAGTGGAGATGGCGAATGCAGGTTCAATTTCAACATTTAGGAGAAATTTGGATAGGTACATAGAAGAGCATGGAGGGCTATGGTCCAAGTGCAGGTTAATGGGACTAGGCAGGGTAATAGTGCAGCACAAACTAGATGGGCTGAAGGGGCTGTTTCTGTGCTGTAGTATTCTATGACTCTATAACAATGGTGTCTTCAGTACAGTAGTGTTTACCACATAGTATAGACAGTAGAGCAGGGGATTAAGCATGTGTCTTGGGGTGCACCCATGCTGATGGTCATTGAGGTGATATGTTGTTACTGATCTATACTGATTATAGCCTGCTCATGAGGAAGTTTAAGGATCCAGTTGCAAAGGTAGGTACAGAGGCCCAAAGTTTAGAGCTTAGTGATGAATTTTGTGGGGGGGGGGGGGGGATGATTGTACTGAAGACCGAAGTGTAGTTGATGAACAGCAGCCTGATGTATGAACTACTGTGGTTCAGATGATCCTGGAGAGAGGACAGCCGCTAAAACAGCATCTGCTGCTAACCTTTTGTGATATTAGGTAAGTTGAAAGGGATACAGGTCACTTGTGAGGTGAGAGTTGATCTGTGCCATAACCAGCCTCACAAAGCACCTCACTTTGGTGCAGGAACGGCTACTGAAAGGTAGTCATTGAGGTAAGGCTTCCTCCTTAATGAGAACATCAGCATGAATCTCCTCTTTTGTGAAAAAAGCTGCAAAGCAGCCATTCAGAATTTATCCATCTCCTTCACCATCACACCTAGATTACTCTTTTGGTTCCTTGCTGGTCCTAGTTATCCCCCTATATATTATGTTCTTATGAAAGACCTTAAGATTTTCATTTACTCTACTGTTAGTGTTTTCTCTTGTCCTCAATTTGATTTCCTAATCCCCATTTAAATTTCACTCCTACACTCTTCTATGCGCACTACAATAATTAGTTTGCTGTGTTTAACTTAATGTTCCCCTTTGTATAAGCTCATGAACCAGAGAGAAAGTTACTTTATGTATTGAAGTAAAAGTCTGTCAGATGGGTACTTGATTTTTTAAAATATTCTGTCAGAAGTTGGAATTGCAAAATAGTGAAATAATTTATGCAAAGATGATGTCCATTTGCACCCTGTACTTAATTTTTTAATTGTAGTATTCAAGAGCTACTAAATACAACATCTGTCTGCTTAGAAGGCATTCTCAAAAATCCAGGCATGACTCCTCTAATGTTGGTGGGTTAAGTGCACATCTTCCATAAAGCATGAACTTCAGTTCATTGAAAAATACCCCAATTTGTATCAAGCCTTTTTCACTGTGCGGATTGCAATAGATTCAAGTGAATAATATACCAATTTAAAACTCATCAGCCTTGCTCTCAAATTTTTGAATATTCTCATAGCTCTCTATCTCCACAACTTGATCCATTTTTTAAATACTCCAAGAGTTCACTGCTTCTCTGTTATGACCCCTTCCACTGGAAGCAGTACATTTTTCTCTTTCGACTCTAGATTAGAAACACATCACTTACACTTTGGTCTCCCTACCTTCATCATCTCATTACTACAACTTTTACAGCTATTACTATTACTACTATTACTACTACTATTACGACTACAACAACTACTACTACTTTACTAAAACCTACATCTTTGCACAAGAGCTTAAACTCACATGTTCTAATATTTCCTTAAGAAGTTTAGTGTTGTTTCAGCCAGAAACGTTGACCGTACTTTTTTCTACAGACGTTGCCTGGCCTGCTGAGTTCCTCCGGTGTTTTGTGTCTGTTGCTTAGTGTCAAATTTGTCTTATTTGCTTCTGTGAAACATTTGGAACGTTTTATTATGTTAATAGTGCTATATAACCTCAATGTTTTGAGGTTGAGCATTAGCACTTTCACATGAACAGGATATTCAACAATACTGTTTAATTAACAATATCTCTTGCAAGTAATGTTGACTTAAAAGCACCAAGACCATAAAAAAAATCATTGTATGCAGATGCCTTTGGATTAGTGTAACTCATAACACCACACATACAGAGAAATCATATCCAAATCTTGGGAGTTAGAGAAGCAAAACATCTGGAGGGTTGAATTTGCCCAACTGTAATGTGCATATCTTCTACAGCAAAGCTTCCTTTATAGCCTCACATGTTGTTCCTGAGTACGTTCAGGTTCATTTAGCCTTTAATAAATCTTCAAATATTTGGCTGCATGTTGAACTCCTCCTTGAAATATACACAGCACTGTAGTCTTTATTCTGTGTTACTACAAATGCAGATAATGTTATGTAAAGATAGATAACTCAAAGTCAGGTTGATAGTTATTGCTACAAGTTTCAAATTATAACATAAGTGAAATTGGATTTAATTGTATGTTTTTCAGATCTTGTAATTTTTTTCTCATTTGAATTGTACCAAGGTCATCCGAACTGGAGAGAAATGCTGGCTAATGGCTTGTTGAAATACAGTTACAGACAGGCTAGAACATAAGCAAATGCTGCAAGAAGTTGCACGGGAGAATAAGAAAAGAGTGGAGAAAAGGAGACTGGCACAGGGAGAGGTCTATTTCTTAGTATATTTTGCCACCAAAGTATTTATAAATGTCAGTCTGCTTAGGAAAAATCCACAAAGGCTGTAGTATTCCCAAAAGGTTCAAGACATTTTCCTCTACTGCACAGTTATGAGCTATTTATTTATTTTGCATTCTGTTCTTTATCAAGTAAATTCTTACATAAGATTCCTACAATATAATTCGCCCTAGTTTTAAAATCTACCTGTAAGCCTGCACTGAGGCAAGTTAACCCAAAATGCTAGACATTCACAACTGTATTTGTTTATTTCTCTGCATTAAATGTTCTGCTTCAATGCTTCTGATCTAGAGAAAGAAACCAAGAAAAAGTACACTAATCTATTAATATTTAACACACTGGTAAATCTCAAGGGAAGCAACAGTTTTGAATGTCTCTAGTCTTGACTGAAAAACATCCAGCTGTTACTTGAAAATAAAGTGAAGCATTTTTGCTACAATCAAGGTGCCAAGGCTCTCTGAATTCAAGTCTTTACAGAGACTTTTGCAAGACAGTCCTGAAAGGGCCCAGAAATCTTGAGGTGCAGAATTTTCTTACGATGGGGAGGAGCTGGTTAGGGTCACAAGTTAATATGGATGACGTTTAAGGTCCTACTGTAAACTTCAAAGCCAAATAAACAGCTCCAAGTCTCCTCTGCATTATTAGGCATACTTCTTTGAACACTACAGGAAATGATCAGCATGGGGCATCTCTGGAAATGAATAAATAGTTGTTCTTTCCATAGATGCTGCCAGACTTGTTACATTCCTTCAGCATCTTGTATGTATTACTCTGGATTTCCAGCATCTACAGAATCTCTTGTGTTTATGATCAGCAGGGTAAACTTCCAGAACAAGCTTTCCCCACAATGGGCAATATCTGCCTAGGGTGTCCTCCAGCCCAACTAGCAGCAAGGAACGCAAACACGAGGAAATCTGCAGATGCTGGAATTTCAAGCAACACACATAAAAATTGCTGGTGAACGCAGCAGGCCAGGCAGCATCTATAGGAGGAGGTACAGTCGAAGTTTCGGGCCGAGTCCTGACGAAGGGGCTCAGCTCGAAACGCCGACTGTACCTCTTCTTATAGATGCTGCCTGGCCTGCTGCGTTCACCAGCAATTTTTATGTGTGCAGCAGCAAGGATTAAAGTTTGTGACAGCTGTGCTTCAATCAGAATGCACAATTTGCCAACTGTTGTAACCACCACTCCACAACTGGCAATATTTTTCTAGGCAAGTGGCACTTTCGTTGCTTATTTCAAATGTGTCACTATTTATCAAAACCTGCAAGTGTAAGAAAGTATCTCACTACCACTCTCTCACCAGAATATTTGGAAGTCCTGGAGTAGATAATTCAATCTAAGAACAAAGATTCTTTATTAAACAAAAGCTGTCTGCTTCAAGGAACACTTCCTGCCTGTGGCTTTCTCAGTTCCACACCAAAGAATATCACAACGATATAGAGCACGTATATTTCTTAAAGTGGTAGCAATCGTTATTTCAATTTCCACATAAGTGCCTTCCTGTCTTTAGTAGTAAAAAGTGTTATTCAGTTTGCTAGAGGTCATAGTTTTATTATCACCATTGGAAGGCATTTTGTTTTGTTCATTTGTTTTAAAAGAATCATGGTCCAGCAGTACGCATCCCACTCTGGTCACAACATCAATGATGTTATGTGAAAACTGATGTACCTTTAATGATAATGCTCACTATGGGCTGGAATTAAAACCAGAATCACGTTTATTATCACTGACATATGTCACGAATTTGTTGTTTTGTGGCAACAGTACAATGCAAGACATTTAAAGTTACTATAATTTATCATAAAAGGATACAATAAATAAATACAACAAAAGAGGAAGTGTTCATGAACCATTTAGACATTCAATGGTGGAGGGGAAGAACTACCACTACTACTACGTCAACTCAGGCCTAGGGGACCGGCGTCGGGCACGATGACGGACTCTCCACTTCTCCCTCTCTCTCATCAGTGTGTTCAGTTCATCTACATTAGCCGCACTGCTGTCTTCTAGAAGCGTGTTGACCATAGTCTTGGGAGGGCGCCCAGGGTTCATCCTCCCGTGCTTGGGCTCTAAATTGTATCAGATTCCAGGATCTGCAGCTCTTTGATGTCTCCAATTATTACCTATTTCTGACTCCACCATCCCCTTCCTTCACCTGGTTCCATTTTCCCATCAACCACTTCCTCACTACCTGGTTCTACCTGTCACCTACCAGCTCCTGTTTTACTTTTGCCCCTCACCTCGTTCTACTAGCTATCTTCTTTCTGCATTCTTAGGCCTGATTCAGGGTCTCAAACTAAAATGTTGATTATCCTTCTGCCTCCACAGATACTATTTGACCTGCTGACGTTCTCTTACAGGTTGTTCTTGCAAGGTGGCACTCATGTGATGTTGAGTCCTCTACACTTCACATCCTTACTTTGACTGTTATGTACCTTAGTTAATAGCGTCTTATAGACTTCCGTCTACTGCGCCAGTGGAAAGTTCACAAGTTGCTTTGTCTCACTAGGTCCTTACTCCTTATTTCTCATACAAGGAATTCCAGTCTCATTATCCTGTCAGTTTGGGTATCACCGTAACATTATCGCACTTTGTTGGAATCCACAATACACTGTAGTTGCAATTTTTTCTATTTTCCATCCTTCCTTGCTATCTTGATCTGCAACATCCTTTCAGAAATACCTAATTGTACTTTTGCAGCAAAATGCAAGATTCTTTGTCACAGAGATATGGCACGTGTCATTTTGGTCCCCATTTTGCATTCAGTGACCTGTTGCTACTAGTGAAATTAACTTTATTGGACCAACCACTAACCTTGATTTTCCACATTTGTTTTAATAGTACTAATGTATATACAAGCTATGAAATGCCCTTACTTACCAAACTAGAACAGGATACGGGAATTCTGATGTAAGAGCAAGTTCAAATTTTCTTCAAACTTAACTTGTGTGAAAAGTCCTTAACAAAGGTTCACAATTTCTTTGTCTTTTTTTTACACACTAGACGTGTCTCTTATTGTATGCTTTGTCAAGTTTGTTTGCTTGTTTTACCTTCTTGATCAGTAAACCTTCTAATTGCTCTTCAATTCCAATGTTTACTGAACCAAATTTCCTGTGAGGCCTTACTTGTACTTGTCATCCCCTACCTCATCTGGTTCCATTTATCACCAACCAGTCCCTGTCTAACAAATCTCTCTCGCTTCTTTATGCTAACCATCTTCTCTTTGTACTGTTTTTCTAATGCAGGGTCTCAAGCCAAAACAATGACCATTCCTTTGCTTTCAAAGATTCTGTTGACCTGCTGAGCTCCTCCAGCAATCTGTTTTTTTGATCAAATATCAGAAGTTCTTTTTCAGTGACAGTCTCGCTCAATGCCTTCTTTCATTTCACGAACTCCTTTTATGAGGTCATTTTTCCAATAGTGCAAAGACAAGATTTCCTGGAATTTGGCTTTTGCTACTTATCACTGTGTTTATGCAATGCATCTTTATGGTAGCATTCCCTCTCCTTCCAGGCACTTACTATTCTACATTGGCCCATTTATTTCTTCAGGTTTGTGCCCTCTTTTTCCATTCCACTGTGCAAATGATTCAAGACAACAATGAGATCTATCTCTTAGTTTCATCTTTATCTGTATATTCAAATGTTGAGGTCACATTGAGTATGTTAACACTTAGTGATTTAATCCAGTACTGACCCAATAATGTTGGTTTTTAGGTATGATCTTCCACAATTATCGAAAATTTGATTTCCCTGTTCTTTTGACCAACATTGTACTCCAACACTCATAATACTCTCACATATTTTCTGGAGAATATGGACAAGGAAACCTCATTCTTGGTTTTACAGGATAACACCCTGCACGTAGAAAAGTCCTGTCTCAACAGTCAGTTGCTATTGCAGGGTCAGTTTTCATTACAACTGCTCTGAAAGTGTAGTTTAAAATTTATTATTGTCTTCATTTTGGCAGCATAGTAACATAGCAGTTAGCGTAACGCTTTACTGCACCAGCAACCCAGCTTCATTTCCCGCTGATCTCCATAGTTTGTACCTTCCTCCCGTGACCATGTGGGTTGCTTCAGGGTGCTCTGGTTTCCTTTCACATTCCAAAGATATGCAGGTTTGGGTTAGTAAGTTGTGGGCAAGCTATATTGGTGCCGGACGCATGGTGACACATATGGGCTGCTCCCAGCACACATTCGGAGTGTATGGGTCATTGATGCGAACAACACATTTCACTGTATGTTTGAAGTTTTGATGTACATGTAACAAATTAAAGCTAATTTTAAAAAAAACTTTATACTAGTGGCATAAATACCACTTAACGTGTAGCCCTCGATTTTGTAATTTATCTCTGGTATTTACAGTACTTCTCCAATGTCTTTGGTATGCATAACTCTTATTTCTTTTAGAAAGATATGGGTCACAGTTCTCAATGTCTGCCATACATTCAGTTTACCTTCAGTAATCTTTGCAGAGTTTTCTATTCTATTGCAAATAGAGCAGCGGGCTATAGTAAATGTGGCGTCCTTAGCATTGACAGCAAAGGACCCCCTGCTTTTATTTCAATCAGTCTCCTGTAGTTAGCTTATTTCCTGGCAAAAATGACTTGAACCTACATTTCCTAATGAAGAAGACACAGCTGACACTGCCATTAATTTCTTCAGTGCATAATCATACCTTGAGCTGGCTGAAACTATTCCACTTTACATTGCCATCATAGTTGCAATGACAATCCTACTTGTCTTTTCAAAAGTGAGTATTAATCAAGGACTCTCCCACCCCCACCAATGACCCCTTCTCCCATCTTCAACCCTCCTCTTCTTCATGGACACCTCGCTCTGGTCTTCTGCCTGCTCTGGATCTCTTTATTGCTAACTGCCAATGGGACATCAACCGTCTCGACTTCACCACACCTTGTTCCCATTCCAACCTCACTCCTTCTGAACGCTCTGCTCTCCACTTCCTCCGCACTAATCCTAACCTTACTATAAAACCTGCCGATAAAGGAGGTGCTGTTGTAATCTGGTGTACCGACCGCTACTTTGCTGAGGCATAGCGACAACTCGCGGATACCTCCTCTTATTTACCCCCCGATCATGACCCCACTAAGGAGCACCAGGCCATTGTCTCCCACACCATCACTAAATTTATCAGCTCAGGGGACTTCCCATCCACTGCTACCAACCTTATAGCTCCCACAACCTGTACTTCCCGTTTCTACCTCCTACCCAAGATCCACAAACCTGCCTGTCCAGGTTGACCCATTGTCTCAGCTTGCTCCTGCCCCACTGAACTCATTTCTGCATACCTCAACACTGTTTTATCCCTCCTTGTCCAATCCCTTCCCACCTATGTTCGTGATACTTCTCACGCTCTGAATTTTTTCAATGACTTTAAGTTCCCTGGTCCCCACCGCTTTATTTTCATCAGGATGTCCAGTCCCTATATACCTCCATCCCCCACCAGGAAGGTCTCAAAGCTCTCTGCTTCTTTTTGGATTCCAGACCTAACCAGTTCCCCTCTATCACCACTCTCCTCCGTCTAGCGGAATTAGTCCTTACACTTAATAATTTCTCCTTTGGCTCCTCCCACTTCCTCCAAACTAAAGGTGTAGCCATGGGCACCCGTATGGGTCCCAGCTATGCCTGTCTTTTTGTTGGCTTTGTGGAACAATCCATGTTCCAAACCTATACTGGTATCTGTCCCCCACTCTTCCTTCGCTACATCGATGACTGCATTGGCGCTGCTTCCTACATGCACGCTGAGCTCGTTGACTTCATTAACTTTGCCTCCAACTTTCACCCTGCCCTTAAGTTTACCTGGTCCATTTCCGACACCTCCCTCCCCTTACTTGATCTTTCTGTCTCTATCTCTGGAGACAGCTTATCTACCGATGTCTACTATAAACCTACGGACTCTCACAGCTACCTGGACTATTCCTCTTCCCACCCTGTCTCTTGCAAAAATGCATCCCCTTCTCGCAATTCCTTCATCTCCGCCGCATCTGCTCTCAGGATGAGGCTTTTCATTCCAGGACGAAGGAGATGTCTTCCTTTTTTAAAGAAAGGGGCTTCCCTTCCTCCACCATCAACTCTGCTCTCAAATGCATCTCTCCCAATTTATGCACATCTGCTCTCACCCCATCCTCCCACCACTAGGAATAGGGTTCCCCTTATCCTCACCTACCACCTCACCAGCGTCCGGGTCCAACATATAATTCTCCGTAACTTCAGCCACCTCCAAAGGGATCCCACCACCAAGCACATCTTTCCCTCCCCACCTCCTTTTGCTTTCCGCAGGTATTGCTCCCTACGTGACTCCCTTGTCCATTCATCACCCCCATCCCTTCCCACCGATCTCCCTCCCAGCACTTATCCTTGTAAGCAGAACAAGTGCTACACATGCCCTTACACTTCTTCCGTCACCACCATTCAGGGCCCCAGACAGTCCTTCCAAGTGAGGCGACACTTCACCTGTGAGTCAACTAGGGTGATATACTGTGTCTGGTGCTCACGATGTGGCCTTCTATATATTGGTGAGACCCGACGCAGGCTGGGAGACCGTTTCGCTGAACACCTACGCTCTGTCCGACAGAGAAAGCAGAATCTCCCAGTGGCCACACATTTTAATTCCATGTCCCATTCCCATTCTGATATGTCTATCCACGGCCTCCTCTACTGTCAAGATGAAGCCACACTCAGGTTGGAGGAACACCTTATACTCCACCTGGGTAGCCTCCAACCTGATGGCATGAACCTTGACTTCTCTAACTTCCGTTAATGCCCCACCTCCCCTTCGTACCCCATCTCTTATTTATTTATTTCTCCCGTTTTTTTTCCTCTCTTTTTTCTCCCTCTGTCCCTCTCACTATAACTCCTTGCCCATCCTCTGGGCTTCCCCCCCTCTTTATTTCTCCCTAGGCCTCCCGTCCCATGATCCTCTCATATCCCTTTTGCCAATCAACTTTTCAGCTCTTAGGTCCATCCCTCCCCCTCTTGTCTTCTCCTATCATTTCGGATCTCCCCCTCCCCCTCCCACTTTCAAATCTCTTACTAGCTCTTCTTTCAGTTAGTCCTGACGAAGGGTCTCAGTCTGATACGTCGACTGTACCTCTTCCTATAGACGCTGCCTGGCCTGCTGCATTCACCAACATTTTTTGTGCTTTTTGCATTAATCAATTTGCCCTGTTTATCAGCCAGTCCATAAACTAATGATCCTTTTACGCTTGAATTAGGAGTATTGCAAAATTCCAATGTTTTATTAAATCTCTCAGATGTGGAATATAATCACCAATCTGGTATCAGATTACATGAATTGAACGAAGCTTTCAAGTACTTCTGACATGCTGGGTTGAAGTGTTGCTTTATTTTTTCCATCAGTTTGCCAGATAAGACACCAACTCCATGGTGCATGGTGTCAACATATTACCACAAGTCATAGTAAACTTATTCCCACAAACTATATGGTCTTCTTTTGCTCATGGATTACTGTATTTTGCCCTTCAGAATTTTCACCTGTAATTTCAATGCCATTGAGACACAAGATCTTCTTCAGATGCTGGAAATCTTGAGCAACACTCACAAAATTCTGGTAGAACTCAACAGGTCAGGCAGCATCTATAGAAAAGATCAAGCAGTCAATGTTTCAAGCTGAGACCCTTCTTCAGGACTGAGAAGGAAGATGCTAAAATGAAAAGGTCGGGGGAGTGGAAAGAGGAGAACTGAAACTTGATAGGCAAAGCCAGGTGGGTGGGAAAGGTTAAAGGCTGGGGAAGAATCTGATAAGAGGAAACAGAGGAGGAGGCGACCCAGGTGGAAATAATATGCAGGTGAGAAGTAAAAGGTCAGAGTGGGGAATAGAGGAAGGGTGAGGGTGAAATTTGTTTACCGGAAGGAGAAATCAATATTCATGACATCAGATTGGAGGTTACAGGATATAAGGTGTTGCTCCTCCACCCTAAGGGTGGCCTCATCTTGGAATAAGAGGAGATACCATGGATGGGCATTGGAACAGGAATGGGGATGTGAAGAGTTTCCCTTGTCCTTATCTACCACACCACCAGCCTCCGGATCCAGCACATTATCCTCTGCAACTTCCACCACCTTCAACAGGACCCCACCACTAAGCACATCTTTCCCTCTCCACCCCTCTCCGCTTTCCACAGGGATCATTCCCTCTGCGACTCTCTGGTCCACATGTCCCTCCCCACGGATCTCCCACCCGGCACTTATCCTTGTAAGCGTAAGTGCTACACCTGTCCATTAACCTCCTCTCTTGCCACCATTCAGGGCCCCAAACAGTCCTTCCAGATGAGGCAACACTTCACTTGCGAGTCTGTTGGGGTCATGTATTGCATTCGGTGCTCCCAGTGCAGCCTCCTCTACATTGGTGAAACCTGACGCAGACTGGGGGACCGCTTTGTTGAGTACCTCCGCTCCGTCCGTCACAACAGACAGGATCTCCCGGTTGCCACCCACTTTAGCTCTGTTTCACATTCCCATTCGGTTATGTCCATACATGGCCTCCTCTACTGCCATGATGAGGCTACACTCAAGTTGGAGAAGCAAAACCTCATATACTGTCTGGGTAGTCTCCAGCCCCTTGGTATTAACGTTGAATTCTCCAACTTCTGGTAATTCCCTCCCCCTCCCTTCCCCCATCCCAGTTTCACTCTGCCCCCTCCCCCAGCTACCTATCACCTCCCTCATGGTTCTGCCTCCTTCTACTACCCATTGTGTTTCCCCCTTTTTCTTCTTCACCATTCCTGCCTATCACCTCCCTGCTTCCCCTCCCCCACCTTTACCTTCCCCCTTACTGGTTTTTCACCTGGAACCTACCAGCCTTCTCCTTGCCACCCTCCCCCCACCTTCTTTATAGGGCCTCTGCCCCTTCCCTCTTCAGTCCCGACGAAGGGTTCCGGCCCAAAACGTTGATTGATCGTTTCCACGGATGCTGCCTGACCTACTGAGTTCCTCCAGCGTGTTGTGAGTGTTGGGAAGTTCTAAAATTAGTTAAATTAGTTAATCCCAAAGCATTTTAGTCCATAGACTCCAACCAGCCACAGGTGCAGTCCTGATGTTGCTGCATTCACAATGGCATCAATGTCAGGTGTGCATTTTTTTTCCAAAATATATGGAGGCCCTGTAAAATTTCCAAATTTTTCATTTTTCAAGGAACAAAAATGCCTTCTTTGAAGATGCAACACACATAAAAGTTGCTGGTGAACGCAGCAGGCCAGGCAGCATCTATAGGAAGAGGTACAGTCGACATTTCGGGCTGAGACCCTTCGTCAGGACTAACTGAAAGAAGAGCTAGCAAGAGATTTGGAAGTGGGACGGGGGAGGGGGAGATCCAAAATGATAGGAGAAGATAGGAGGGGGAGGGATGGAGCCAAAAGCTGGACAGTTGATTGTCACCAAGTTCGCCAGCAACTTTTATGTGTGTTGCTTGAAATTCCAGCATCTGCAGATTTCCTCGTGTTTGCGTTCTTTGAAGATTAATCTATTGGACAAGATCTGAAATTTCTACTTACTCCTGAAATGTCAACTCTGTTTCTCTTTCCACAAATGCTACCTGATCTGCGAAATACTTACAGGATTTTCTGTCTTCATTTCAGTTTTCCGGCAGTTCTGTTTTGATTGACATTCGAGTGCAAGGGGCGCAGTAGAAACACCTCGGTTCCTCTTGATGTCGCTGCAGCTGGAGGACCAGGACTGGCTGCGCAGGCGGTCGGTTGCTAGGGGCGCGGCTGAGTTCAGCCCGTTGCCACCGGGCCGCTTCCTTCACTACGCGGAAGTGCAACTCGTATTATTTCAGAGAGCGAGGGGGAGAGAGAGAGGAAGAAGAGACAGGAATCTGCAGTCAGTGGCAGGTAGTGTTGGGTACACGTTGGCAGCGATGGATGGTCTGAAGTGTGCAGCAGCAGGGAGTGGTGACGATGCGGTAGCATCACCTGGAAGTGCCAATGGAGGGACGAAAGTGGCGATCATCACCGGCATCACTGGGCAGGTACCGAATCAGCACATGCCTGCATCCTACCTAGAATAAACTGCATTGGCGCCAATGCAGTATTTGCATAAAAATCTTATTAAGATCAATTTTAAAAAGTCCCTACTGTGAATTTTGTTTTCATTTGGTCTCTGATCGGAACCTATTTGAAGTATCATGTTTTCTCAGCACTGATAATTAATTTGATTTAAAAAATAATCAGGACATTTGAGGTGATTCTACTCGCCACTCATTGCCCCTCTGTCCAATTAGACAAGTAAACTTTGTGAATAAAACTTAAAGTTTTAGGCCATCTACTTACGGGACAGTCGTTTTATTTCTGTTGTGAAAACGGTCAAAAAGCCGTTTGTAATCTGTATGCATAAAAATCTGAATTGGACAAGTTTATTTCTCTCCACCCCACTTCTTTGGGATGATGTGTGGTGATGGCTCAGTGTTGATATTTTATGTTACACAACAAGTCGACCTGATCTGATATGTGAGTATATTATTATGAACATCGTGTCTCATGTGTTTAACTAACTTTAAAACAATATGAGTCAGGAATTAAGTATGTAAATTGGGCTGTGTGATAAGTAGACCACAGCATTGTCTTTTCTTAATCCAGTTAGCATCTACATGAGCTACAAATTTACATTAATGTGGTGATATTGTTAAAATTTGATCTCTTGTTAGTTTTTGGAGTTCTACATTTATATTTGGCTCAATTAATGTGTTCAAAGGGCAATATGAATTGCAATGTGGTATGTTATTTGCATTTGTAGACTAATACATTTTTCTAATAATATTCTTACATTGGACACATTCATTTTGTCTAGTAGTTTTCATTCACACTTCCAACTATCATTGAAAGCACAAATGCAACATAGAAAGTTGTTTGATTGTGATATTTCTAACTACTCATTAAATTTTCAATAATTATCATACTTCCTTGACTTGCATTATGCAGAGAACAATAGCTCATCATGGTGAATGAAAAATACCAGGTAATGTTGGTGGCCAGTAATGCAGCTGCCTCACAACTTCAGGGATATCTGTTCAATCCTGATCTCCAGTGCTGTCAGTGATGTTTACATGTTCTCCTGGTGTCTGCATGGATTTCCTCCCACATTCCATAGAGGTACTGGTTAAGAGGTTAATTGCCACAACAAATTGTCTTTAGTAAAGGTGGATGGAGAATTTGGAGAAAGAGGTACAGTCGACGTTTCAGGCCGAGACCCTTCATCAGTTAGGGTCTCGGCCTGAGACGTCGATTGTACCTCTTCCTAGAGATGCTGCTTGGCCTGCTGCGTTCACCAGCAACTTTGATGTGTGTTGCTTGAATTTCCAGCATCTGCAGAATTCCTCATGTTGGAGAATTTGGGACAAATTAATGGAAATATGGGGAAATAAAATTGGGATTATCAGAGCGTTGGTGCATGATTATTGGTGTAGAGATTGGGCTAAAGGGCACATTTCTCTGCTACACATCGCCTACAAACTGGACCCCCTACAATTCACCTACCGCCACAACCGATTGACAGATGACGCAATAGCCACTGCTCTACATACCGTCCTTACACATCTGGAGAAGAGGGATGCTTATGTGAAAATGCTGTTCTTGAACTACAGTGCAGCATTCAATACGTCATTCCATCCAGGCTCAAAAGAAAGCTCAGAGACCTCGGCCTTGACTCTGCCTTGTGCATCTAGATCCTGGACTTCCTGACAGATCAGTGGCAGGTGGTAAGCGTGGGCTCCCTCACCTCCACCCCTTTGACTCTCAACACAGGAGCCCCTCAGGGCTGTGTACTAAGTCCCCTCCTATGACTGTGTCGCCACCCACTGCTCTAATCTGCTAATTACATTTGCCAATGACACTACATTGATTGGCCTAATCTCAAACAATAGCGAGGTGGCCTACAGGGAAGAAGTCATCTCTCTGACACAGCGGTGTCAAGAAAACAATCTCTCCCTCAGTGTCACAATAACAAAGGAATTGGCTGTGGATTACAGGGGGAATGGAGACAGGCTAACCCCTATTGACATCAATGGATCTGGGGTTGTGAGGGTAAACAGCCCCAGGACCTCACGTGGTCTGTACACATCAGCTGTGTGGTGAAAAAGGCACAACAGCGCCTCTTTCACCTGACGGTTGAGGACGTTTGCTATGGGCCCCCAAGCCCTGAGAACTTTCTACAAGGGCACAATTGGGAGCATCCTGACTGGCTGCATCACTGCCTGGTATGGGAACTGTACCTCCCTTAATCGCAGGATTCTGTAGAGAGTGGTGTGGACAGTCCAGCGCATCTGTAGTTGTGAACTTCCCATCATTCAGGACATTTACAAAGACAGGTGTGGGGAAAAAAAGGGCCCGAAAGATCACTGGGGACCTGAGTCACCCCAACCACATTCTATTCCACCTGCTACCATCCAGGAAACTGTTCCACAGCATGGAAGTCAGGACCAACAGATTCCAAAACAGCTTCTTCCACCAGACCATCAGACTGATTAACTCACGTTGATTTAAGTGTATTTCTATGTTACATTGACCATTCGATTTATTATAAATTACTATGATTGCACATTTTGACGGAGATGTAACGTAAAGCTTTTTACTCCTTGTGTGTGAAGGATGTAAGAAATGAAGTTAATTCAATTCAGTTCTGTAATTGTACAGATTTCTACTCAATCCCTGAGGATTATTTTCAATTCAATATATCTATAACTTTATACTGATATATATTATCAGTGTTCAAAGATGTCCTGCCTCGTCCCTGTGCCGAAGATGCCGCGCCCCAGTGGCCTCAATGACTACAAACTGGTGGCATTGACCTCCCACATCATGAAGACCCTGGAGAGACTTGTTCTGGAGCTGCTCCGGCCTATGGTCAGGCCACACTTTGATCCCCTCCAGTTCACCACCAGCTCCGACTAGGAATTGAGGATGCCATTGGCTACCTGCTGAACTGTGTCTACGCCCACCTGGACAAGCCAGCGAGCACTGTGAGGGTCATGTTTTTTGACTTCTCCAGTGCGTTCAACAACATCCGCCCTGCTCTGCTGGGGGAGAAGCTGACAGCGATGCAGGTGGATGCTTCCCTGGTATCATGGATTCTTGATTACCTGACTGGCAGACCACAGTACATGTGCTTGCAACACTGTGTGTCCGACAGAGTGATCAGCAGCACTGGGGCTCCACAGGGGACTGTCTTGTCTCCCTTTCTCTTCACCATTTACACCTCGGACTTCAACTACTGCACAGAATCTTGTCATCTTCAGAAGTTTTCTGATGACTCTGCCATAGTTGGATGCATCAGCAAGGGAGATGAGGCTGAGTACAGGGCTACAGTAGGAAACTTTGTCACATGGTGTGAGCAGAATTATCTGCAGCTTAATGTGAAAAAGACTAAGGAGCTGGTGGTAGACCTGAGGAGAGCTAAGCTACCAGTGACCCCTGTTTCCATCCAGGGGGTCAATGTGGACATGGTGGAGGATTACAAATACCTGGGGATACGAATTGACAATAAACTGGACTGGTCAAAGAACACTGAGGCTGTCTACAAGAAGGGTCAGAGCCGTCTCTATTTCCTGAGGAGACTGAGGTCCTTTAACATCTGCAGGACAATGCTGAGGATGTTTTATGAGTCTGTGGTGGCCAGTGCTATAATGTTTGTTGTTGTGTGCGGGGGCAGCAGGCTGAGGGTGGCAGACACGAACAGAGTCAACAAACTAATTTGTAAGGCCAGTGATGTTGTGGGAATGGAACTGGACTCTCTGACGGTGGTGTCTGAAAAGAGGATGCTGTCCAAGTTGCATACCATCTTGGTCAATGTCTCCCATCCACTACATAATGTACTGGGTGGGCACAGGAGTACATTCAGCCAGAGACTCATTCCTCCGAGATGCAGCACAGAGCGTCATAGGAAGTCATTCCTGCCTGTGGCCATCAAACTTTACAACTCCTCCCTTGGAGGGTCAGACACCCTGAGCCAATAGGCGGGTCCTGGACTTATTTCCTGGCATAATTTACATATTACTATTTAACTATTTATGGTTTTATTGCTATTTATTTTTTATGGTGCAACTGTAACGAAAACCAGTTCCCCCCGGGATCAATAAAGTATGACTATGACTATTAAATAAATAAAAAATGTAAGATTTTGCTGCAGGAGTTACATCTTTGCTATTAATGTCCATCACTGAGACAAAGAAACTATAAAGTGAATTGCTCCTACCATCTACAAAGTAGGTGCAAAATTACTTTTTAAATTAGCAGTAGAAACAGTTTTTATCTTATAATCTAACATAGGGATCTGAGCAATAACTGCAGCTGACGATCTTAAATGATTTTGTACTTGCTGGTTAAATTGTGGATTGATCGCGAACTGTCACACAAATTCAAATGCAATTACTTGAAGTTGGTAATAGAATGAAAATAGTTTTCAAAAATTATGATGGCAGCAGCGAGAAGAGAGCATGTCCAGGACGGTGGGAGTCTGATGACGGATGTTATTTTCTCATGACAGCATTTCATGTAGATGTGACCAATGGTTGGGAGGATTTTACCCGTGATCGACAGTGCCATATCCACTACTTTTTGTAGAATTTTCCACTCCAGCACATTGATGTTCTCATACTAGGCTCTGATGCAGCCAGTCAATATACAGGTGGCCCCCGTTTTCCGAACGCTCGCTTTATGACACCTCGCTGTTACGAAAGACCTACATTAGTTACCTGTTTTCACTAACGGAAGGTGTTTTCACTGTTACGAAAAAAGGCAGCGCGCGGCCGAACAGCCAAGCTCCTCCGCCGGAACTGCATTCTAGCCGCCATAGCTTAAACGCGTGCTTTATCTTGATTTATTTTGAGCATCCGTTAGCAAGATGACTTCTAAGGTATCGGAAAAGCCTAAAAGAGCTCGTAAGGGTGTTACATTTAGTGTAAAACTAGACATAATTAAGCGTTTCGATCATGGTGAATGAAGTAAGGATATTGTCCCCACGTTGAACTTGCCTGCGTCCACCATTCGCACTACTTATACGTAGAGCGAAAGAATTTTGAAAGCTGCCGATGTTACTGTTGGTTCTGCTCGTAGCAAAGTGGTCTCTCTTAGTTGGCATCCAATAATGGATAAAATGGAAAGTCTATTGCTTGAGTGGATTGATGGGTGTACAAAGTGTGGTGTTCTGTTAAGTTTTCTTATACTTAAGGAGAAATCAGTCTGTCTTTTTAATAAGCTGAAACAGAAAGCACTGGACCATGGTGATGAAAGTGTTGCGAGAATGGAATTTAAAGGTAGTCATGGGTGGTTTGATCGGTTTCTGAGGCGAGGGCGGCTTCATAGTTTAACGTTTACTGGAGGGAGTGCTTCGGCTGATACTGAAGCTGCCGAAAAGTTCCCAGCAGAACTGAAGAAAATAATTACGGAACGTGGTTATTCGTATAAGCAAGTGTTTAACTGTGATGAAACTGCAATTTATTGGAGTTGTCCGGATTCCGATCAGTGAAACTACACTGTACATACATTATTTCTACTTTATATAGGCTGTGTATTTTTACGTGTTATTTCGTATGATTTGACAGCTTCATAGCTTAAAGCTTACTGGAGAGAGTGTTTCTGCCGAGAGCGCTTCCGCTAAGAGTGCTGCCGTGAGATTTTCACTGTGTTAGACAGCGCTGCAGAAAAGTATTTCTACTTTATATAGGCTGTGTATTTATCATATCATTTCTGCTTTTACTATACGTTACTGTTATTTTAGGTTTTATATGTTATTTGGCATGATTTTATAGGCTTTTTTTGGGTATGGGAACGCTCAAAAATTTTTCCCATATTAATAAATGGTAATTGCTTATTCACTTTACGACATTCCGGCTTACGAACCGTTTCATAGGAACACTCTACCTTCGGATAGCGGGGGAAACCTGTACTCTTAACTACATATCTATAAAAGTTTGTCAACGTTTTAAATGTCATGTCGAATTTCTGCAAACTCTTAAGGATGAAGAGCTGCTGCTGTGTTTCCTTCATAATTGCACTTGCTTGCTGGTCAGGACAGGGTCCTCTGAAATAATAACACCTAGAAACGTAAGGTTGCTAACCCTCTCCACCTTTGATTTTCCAAGGAGGACTAACTCATGGACCTCGGGTTTCCTTCTTATGAAATCTATAATCAGTCCCTTAGTCTTGCTGACATTGAGTGAGAAATTGTTATGACACCACTCAGCCAGATTTTCATTCTCACTCCTGTATACTGATTCATCATCATCTTTGATCCGGCCTACAATAGTGGAGTCATCAAAAAATCTTGAATATGGCATTGGAGTGTGCATAGCCACACAGTCATAAGTGTAAAGTAAGTGGAGCAGAGGGCTAAGCACACTTGTGTTGCACATGTGCTGATGGAGATCGTGGAGGAGGTGTTGTTACTAATCCGATCTGACTGTGATCCACAAGTGAGGAAATTGAGGATCTAATTGCCCATGGAGATATTGAGGCTGAGGTCTTGGAACTTATTGATTTGTTTTGAGGGGATGATGGTATTGAGTGCTGAGCTGTAGTCAATAAAGAGCATCTTGATGTCTGCATCTTTGCTGTCTAGATGTCCAGGGTTGAGTGAAGAGTCATTGAGATGGTATCTGCTGTGGACTTGTAGCTCCTGTAGATAAATTGGGACAGATCTAAGTCGCTTCTCAGGCAGAAGTTAATCTTTTTCTTCTCCAACCGATCAAAGTGCTTAATCACTGTGGATGTCGTCGTTGAAGCAGGTCACCACGCTCTTCACAGGCACCGGTATAATTGAAGCCTGCTTGAAGTAGGTGGGTACCACACACTGCTGAAGCATGAGGTTGAAGATCTCAGTGAACACATCAGTCAGTTGATCAGCAAGTGTCTA
This sequence comes from Mobula birostris, assembly GCF_030028105.1. NCBI lineage: Eukaryota > Metazoa > Chordata > Chondrichthyes > Myliobatiformes > Myliobatidae > Mobula > Mobula birostris. Next base: position 33,358,027 of record NC_092388.1, read on the forward strand.
CAGTATGTGGCCAGTTGCTGAGGGAGTTCCGGAGGCCCAAGTTTTGGAACTTGTTGAACTCGGGCCCCAAGATCCCTCTGAACATCAACACAGTTAAGGATTGTGCTATTAACAGTGTACTGTCTTTTGACATTGGATCTTCCAAGGTGTAGCACTTCACATTTGGCCAGATAAAATTCTATCTACCATATCCTGCCCATATCTGCAACTGATCCATTAGACACTGTACCCTTTGCTGCCTTCTACACTTTCTACAGCATCATTCATCTTGGTACCATCTGCATACTTTCTAACCCATCATCAATGTTTTTATCCACATCTTTTAAATATATTAGAAACAGTAGATGTCCTGGTACAGAACACCACTCATCACAGACCTCCAGCCAAGTTACAAAATACACATGGACTGAGATGTTAACTGTCCTGTGCTATCACCAGTGGGATCATCAGTTGATCTGCCACCTGTCTTCAGGAGTTTCAGCCCGCTTATGATCAAGACTCCCTCGAGGTGGTGGGCCAGCAGTGCTAAAGCACCAGCTCCCACTGGTGAGCTTAAAAACTTGGCATCTGCCTCTATCAGAGTTGTTGGTCACTTCCATCCAACAGATAGTCTACTCTTCAGGTGTCTATGCAAGTACTGAAGGGTTTGCCGGATACGTATACACTGTCTGACTATCTGCCCCTCTGGACATACTTGGTCCACACCCATGCTGATCCTTTCTCTGCTGCCTCAGCTACAGCCCTGCTGGTTGACTTGATCTCTCTTCTAGTGAAGCCAAGGTCACGCAGCCACTTCTGGAGAGTGAACGCAATAAACCCACGGCAGCCTACTTCAAATGGATAGCATGAGACCTTCCACCCTCTGTCTCTGCACACTGATCTTAATTCTGCATACTTGGTTAACTTGCGCTCATGGGCTTCATCGGTGTTGTCTTCCCAGGGGACTGTGAGTTCACCAATAACCACTTCTCTACTGGTGTCAGACCATACGATTATATCTGGACGCAATGTTGTGAAAGCTATTTGCTCCGGGAAACTGCCTTTCCCGTCCAGGTCAGCCTTGACACACCAATCATTGGCTGAAGAAAGTATGCTTGATCGTGAGCTTATGCTGTACACCCTTGACTTGGAGCCTTCTTTCACAAATGATATGCGATTTTCTATGCAGCATGGGGCATGAGTTAAGTTGTGCTGCAGTACTCTCTGCTCAACCGCTTCTGTTACAACTTTGAGAACGTTGTTATGTCTCCAAGTGTACATGCCGCTGGAAAGATTGACTCTGCATGCACTCAAGGTATGTTGAAGTGTTCCCTTCTCGCCACAAGCAGTACACCTGTCTGTCTTACCTTCATACCAGGTGCTGAGGTTGGCAGGTATTGGGAGCAGATCGTACGCTGCTCTGCATAGAAAAGAAATGCGGAGCGGTTCCATCTGCCACAGAACATTCCAAGATAGGTGCCGTTGTTCAACACTTTCCCACCGTGTCTAAGCCCCTTGTTTGGCCAGGCCAGCTGTTTTAGCTAACCTCTTCTCCTCTTCTACCTCTCGTATTTCTTGTGTTACAAGCTCACGGCGCTCGTTACCTGTAGAAGATGACCTCCACTTGTGGGTTGTCTATCCAAGTCCCTGGCGGCCTAGCTGGATAGCCTCAACCGTCTCCTTGTGCTTCAATCTAGACTCTGCCTCATCAACTGCTACACGGGCTGACCACTTCCTGCCTGATCTCACATCCGGCTGGGTGTTCTTGATGACAGGATCTTTTGAGTCTTGAAGCATCAAGAATGATCTTACCTTGGCTACCTTGACCTCCTCAACAATGGATTGCACTGGGATGGTGAGCTTTGTCTGGCTACTGTGGATTGCAACATTGGTGAGGCTGCTCGGTACTCCAAGCCACTTCTTCACATACTTGTTGATCTTCCGTTCCACTGCCTCAACATGGGACATTGCCACTTCATAGACAGTTAATGGCCACATTATCTGTGGCATCAGTCTGTACTGCAAGCACCACAACTTCAACTTGCCAGGCAAGCCACACTTGTCAACAGACATCAGACCTCCGCTGATCTGTTATCCTGTCTCTTGAACCCTCTTGGTGTCTCTCAGCTACTCTGTGTACCATCGCCCGAGGCTCTTAACTGGTTGGTCCTGAATGGATGGAATCTCCTCTCCACAAAGGGTGAAATGAAAGTCAACCAGCTTTCCTCTCCTAAGAACAAGGCTCCTTGACTTCTTGGTCTTGAACTTCATTCTTCCCCAATCCATTAGCTCCTCGAGTCTAGATAGTACATTTTCCACTGCCTCCGTGCTGGGACCCAAAAGGGTAAGATCATCCATGAACACTCGTATTGGTGGTAACTCCTCTCCGCCATAAAGTGCGACACCTGGTCCCACTGATTCTGCAGCCCTCACAATAACCTCCATGGCTAACACAAAAAGGATGGGTGAAATTGCACATCCCATTGGGATTCCAACATTCAAGCTCTGCCACCTAGTTGTAAACTGCTGAGTGGAAAACCTCATCCGGAAATCATTGTAGTACTGCATAACAAAGTTCCTCACCTTAGCAGGAATCCATAGGAATTCCATCGCAAACTCAATCAGGACATGGGGAACAGAACCATATGCATTTGCCAGGTCAAGCCAAACTACAGCCAGATTTCTTCTCAACCTTTTTGACTCCTGGATGGTATGCCATATCATACTAGAATGTTCAAGGCATCCTGGGAAGTCTGGTATTCCTGCCTTCTACACAGATCTATTTACTAATCCATTCTCAATCACAAATGAAGATATTCTTTCTGCCAGAATGCCAAACATAATCTTCCCCTCTACATTCAGGAGTGAAATTGGTCGGAACTGATTCAATGTAGAAGAATTCTCTTCCTTTGGGATGTATACCCCTTCAGCCTTAATCCATGACAAAGGAACAACACCTTGTCTCCACACCACCTTTAACAATCTCCACAAGTATTTCCTCAGCTGTTCACACTTCTTGAATACCTTATACGGCACTCCATTAGGTCCTGGCACTGAACCTGACCTTGCCTCTCTGATGAACCGTTCGACTTCTGCCAGTTTGGGTTCTGACAGATCGAACTTCACTCCTGGCTTGGTACGCTTCACAAGCCCTGAAATGTCAAGCAAAGGAGCCTCCTGCTGTTCGCTAGAGTAAGTGTTTGCTAGGTGATCCTCAAGTTCTTGTTGAGAGATGTTAAGCTGCCTGCTCTTACTTTGTTCAAACAGTTTCTTTGTGAACTCGTGAAGGTCCTCAAAGAATGACTTTCTTGCCTTCTCTCTCTTCTTTCTCTTTTTACGTTGTGACTCTGCACGACGGAGTGATGCTAACTTTATTCGAAAATGCTCTCAGAGATCAGCAAGCCCTGGCTTGTCACCCTCACTTGCTACCTTCCACCTCTGTCTCAACAACCTAAGCTCTCTCCTCAACCTGCTAATCTCCTTCTGGCGCCTGCTTGGTTGCTGTGTAGGCTTTGTTTTCTTCAACTCAACCAAACCAAACCTGTACTTTCCAACATCGTAAATCATATCGCCCATCACTTCCAACTTTCTCTTTGATGTTCCCCTGAGAGTGTTCTCCAACATCATACTGATATCCTCATCAAATACACGCCAAGCCTTCTCATTTGCCATTTCTGGCCACTTGACCTTCCTCTTCTTCTCTACCTCCTCACCACCGCCATCATGCGAAGAATCTACCTGGGTACTGTGGTCTGAAACCTGACCTGGCTTATCTCTCGTCTGACCTGGAGTATGATGACGCTCTCCAGAGCGAATTGCTGTGGCTTGTGAATCAGTGGTTGAAAAGACCACATCATCTGTGCTTGGTGAAGAAATCTCATCTTCATCCACTGGAATGGAATAGCACTTCAACTTTGCTTGGTGGACTCGTAAACCTTTAATGCTGGAAAACGCTCTCCCACACCAACACACTGGACACTCAGAGCCTCTTATCCTAGCTCTTGGTCGTAGTCGTTCCCTGTAATTAATTGTATCCGTCCGATTGGGTCCATCATTCTCCCTCCCTCTCGGAGGACCCCGAGGGTGTGTTTCTCCCTGTAAACTAGAAACTTCAAGAGGTGGGTGCTCTTCTGAGCTGGTGCCCGGACTGCCAATCCTGACGGCCCAGGTGCCAGTCTTTCCTGGCTGTCCGCTCTCCCTCCACGCTGTCACCGGACTATTCCTGGTTGCCAACCAGACTATTCCTGGTAGTCACTGGTGTCCAGAACAAAAGAGTTACAAAATACACATGGACTGAGATGTTAACTGTCCTGTGCTATCACCAGTGGGATCATCAGTTGATCTGCCACCTGTCTTCAGGAGTTTCGACCCGCTTATGATCAAGACTCCCTCGAAGTGGTGGGCCAGCAGTGCTAAAGCACCACCTCCCACTGGTGAGCTTAAAAACTTGGCAATAAATCCTCTTGAATACTAGTTTCTGTCTTCTATGGGCAAGCTAATTCTGCATCTAAATGGCTAACTTACCATTGAACCCATACATCTTAATCTTGTGGATAAACCTCCCATAAGAGACGTTGTCTCTATGGGTTTTAGTAAGGCGTTTAACAACATCTGCAGCTCTACCTTCATCACTCATGTTTCTCACTTCCTTGAAAAACTCATCAAATTAGTAAGACATGTTAGTTAGCATGACATGTCCTGAACACAGCCATGCTGACTGTCTCTAAGAAGGCTATGATTTTCCAGTTGCTTATGAATTCTACCTCTAAGAATCCTCTTCAGTTACTTCCCTAGTATTGATGTGAGACTTATCAGTCTATAGTTTCCAGGATTATCTGTGTTTCCCTTCTTGAATAATGGAACAACATTGATTACTCGCCAATTCTCCAAAACCTTGACTGTGGTTAGAGAGGCCGCAAAGATACTGAGGAACACCCCGGCATTTCATCTCCTGCCTCCCTCAATAACTTGGGGGTATATCCCATCAGGTCTTGTCTTCATGTTATTAAAGAGACCCAACACTACCTTCTTAATCTTGAAATGTCCTAGTAAACTAGCACACACCATATTGATCTCCCTATTGTCGGATAGGGGTGTACAATTATTTTTTTACCTTGTAGTTTAACTTTCTTATGCTTGCTTGTATTTTTATATAATCACCTATATACATGTAATTGTTCAGTAAATTTTCCAGTAAATATGGTACAGTTGCCGCTGTATTTTTCTAGAAACTTCTAAAAAGAAATTAATCAATATGCTTCAAGTCCTTGGCCTCAATACTTCCTTGTGCAATTGGATCCTCGATTTCCTCACTTGCAGACTCCAGTCAGTTGAAATTGGCAACAGCATCTCCTCCACAATGTCCATGAGCACAGGTGGCCCACAAGCTGTGTGCTTAGCCCCCTGCTCTACTCACTTTATACTTAATGTCTGTGAGGACTGCTACAGTTTGCTTGAGTGTTGTTGGAGCTGCATGTACTTAGACAATTCCATCATGCCTTTAAGGTTCAAGATTTTTTATTGTCATTTCCAGTACACAAGTGTTTTAAAATCTTAATTGAGATACAGCGTGGAGTATGCTCTTCCAGCCCTTTGAGCCGCATTGCCCAGCGACTCTCTATTTAACCCTGGCCTAATCATGGGACAATTTATAATGACCAATTAATTGACCAACCTGTATATGTTTACACTGTGGCAAGGAACTGGAAGAAACCCAAGCGGTTACGAGGAGAATGTAAAAACACCTTACAGCAGCGGTCGGAATAGGACATGGATCACTACAATAATTGTGACTGGTTGAGGTAAAGAACACAATAATTAAGAAAAGCACAACACATGTAAATGCATAAGGTAGCTTTTACATTGATTGTATATACATAAAGTGATGCTAGATACAGCAAGTTACTGTCAAATCTGATAAAGTAGTGGTTGTGTGGGGTGTTGTAGGGTGGGTTAGTGGGTGGAGGTGTTGGTTAACCTTACTACTTGGAGAAAGTAACTGTTATTGAGTTTGGTGGTCCTGGAATGGATGCTACATAGCCTCTTCCTCGATGGGAGTGAGGCAAATAGTCCATGAACAGGGTGGGTGGTATCATTCATGATGTTACTGGCCTTTTTCCGGTACCTTATTGTAGATATGACCTTGATGGTGGGAAGGTTGGTGCTAGTGATAGGTTGCACTTTGATAATTGGAAGCCATAATATTTATGTCCCTAGTCAATAGAGGCTTAGGAGAATGTTTATAATGTTGTTGTTCAAAGTCCAAAGTAAATTTATTATCAAATTACATATATGTCACCATTTACAACCCTGAGATTCATTTCCTTTAAGGCATACTCAATAAATTCATAATAGAATGAAAACCACAATAGAATCAATTAAATGCCAACTTTGGCATTCAACCAGTGTGTAAAAGACAACAGACTTGGAAATACAGAAAGAAAGAAATCATAATAAATATCAAGAACATGAGATGAAGAGTCCTTGCTTAGGTTGTGGGAACATTTCAATGAGGGGACAAGTGAAGTTGTCGACTTTGGTTCAAGAGCCTGATGACACTTCCTGAACCTAGTGGTGTGAGTTCTGAAGCTCCTGTACCACCTTCCTGATGGCAGCAGTGAGAAGTGAGCATAAGCTGGGTGGTAGGGGGTTCCTTAGGATGGATACTGCTTTCCTGCGACAACACTTCGTGTAGGTGTGCTCAATGGCGGAGATGGCTACCCATGATAGACTGGGCTGAATCCACTACATTTTGTAGGATTTTCCATCCAAGGGTATTGGTGTTTCCAGTCCAAGCTGTGATGCAGCCAGTCAATATACTGTCCACCACACATATATAAAAGTTGGTTAAAGTTTTAGATGTCATGCGGAATCTTTGCAAACTCCTAAAGAAGTATGATTTCTTTATAATTGCACTTGTGCGCTGGGCCCAGGACAGTTCCCCTGAAATGATAACAGCAAGGAATTTAACATTGCTGACCCCTCACCACCTCTGAACCCCTTTTGAGGACAGGCTCATGGACCTCTGGTTTTCTCTTCCTGAAGTCAATAATCAGCTTCTTGGTCTTGTTGACATTGAGTAAGAGGTTGTTGCTGAGGCACCATTTTCAGTCTCCCTCCTATATGCTAATACCTTTCATTTGGCGTGCGACAGTAGTATCAGCAAACTTAAATATGGTATTGGAGCTGTTCTTAGTCACACAGTTATAAGTATAAAGCAAATAGACCGGAGGGCTAGGCACACAGCCCTGTGGTGCACCTGTTCGTCTAGGGATCGTGGAGGAGGTGTTGTTGCCAATCCAAACTGACTGTGGTCTGCAAGTGAGGAAATCGTCTCACTTGAAAGTGAGAAAAGTAAAAGTGCAGGGATTAGTCTCTCATGCTGCTAATAGTCAATGCCTGTCATTTTTATGGCACCAAAAAAATTGCAATTAATCAGCCCATTTCTAATATTACCTATGTCTTGCTACATGCAGCATAGGTTGGTTCACTGTTGGATTGATAATGGAGTTGAATATGGTGCAATTATCTTTATCACTACTGGCCTTATGAAAGTAAGGTCATTCTTGAAACAGCTGAAGACCTGCAACAGTTCAGGCAATTTGTGACTTGTCAGTTTAGCTGATATGTGACATTTTGCAATCCCTTTGCACATCCACAGCAATCATGGTAGCATGCTGATGGTATGTTACAGAATTCTGTGCTTCTATTCAGCTCATCATATACTGCAATGGGAGTTCAAGTTGCAACAGCAGGTACTTCAGGATGACTGTGTTCACAAGCGGAATTACTGGCACCATATCTACACTTATAGTACACATAAAGTACACTTATTATCAATGTATATATACTATACTGCACCAAAGAGGACAAAGACAACTGCGTTGGTCCAAAGAGCGCTATATGAGGTCATTCTTACCCTTGGCCATTAGGCTCTATAATGAGTCAGGAAGTGCTGACCTCCTGCTGTTAGACTGCGGTAATTTATTTTTTATTTTTTCTTCCTTCTAATATTTGTATATCTGTGCACTTGTAATGCTACTGTGACACTGTAATTTCCTTTGGGATCAATAAAGTATCTATCTGTCTATGTTCATGGCCTTATAGGTAACCAAAAGATAAACAAACCCAATAGAACCCATTCAAAAACACTGTCAAAGACTTAATGTGCAAAAATAAACAAATTGTACAAACAATAGAAAATAAGCAGATAACATGCGGTAGTAAAGTTCATGAAAGTGAGTTCACAGCCATGCAGCTGGTCAACACTGCAGCTGGTCCAGGCACCCATCAGTTGCAAGCCACAGCCTCAGTTCACAGCACAGAGACAGTAACAGTAACAGTAACTCTCACCGAGCACCGAGCTGAACACCGGCCTGTCTCTCATTCCAGTCCCGACATCCTGACCTTTCTCAATCTGGCCCAGAGCTTAAATGGGCCAAACCTCAGGCTGTTCTTCACTTCCAGACCCGGTGCTGCCACTTCAATATGCTCTCTGGCCCGGGCACCACAGTCCTAATGGCCCATACTTGACCTTTCCAATATGGGCTGGCGATTAAATTGGTCAAGTATCGGCTAGTTCCTTGCTCTGGAGTCCGGGCCCCGCCACCTTCGACTCCGCCACACCTTGGATCTGCTGCTTTGAATTGGCTCCAAGCCAGCTCCAGCAATGACCAAACATTGGCTTGTTCTTTGCTCTTGCGCCCAGGCCCCGCTGCTCGCTTCAGCCCGTACGCGCCACCCTGCAACTGTCCTGCACCTTTGAGACTTCAGTTTATACCGCAAGGATGCTAGGTCGCGTAGTTGGTTCAAAAGTTCAGCTCTGAAAGGCTATTGATTACAGTGATCTTTCTCTATGGTTAATACAGTGGTTAGTAGTTTTGTTTCCTGCCAGCAAGGCTTTGTGTGCTCATCAGTGCCATCTTAAACTGGAAGGTAGCGCAGCTGGACTACAAACTCTGCCAAGTTGTTACTGGTTTCTGCCAAGTATGCAGTCTTTCTATCCTGTCTGCTAATGTATTAACATTTCATGGTGTTTGTTTATTGTCATGTTCTGATGTCTGCTCTAGTAAAATGATCACCAAATCCTGTGTAATAAAACTTATATTTGCATTTCCCTCTCAAGTTTGCATCTATGCTTTCACTCTCACCCCTGAGCCTACAGCCATACATGACTGGCGACTTGCCATATACAAATCTTCCTTTTACACGATCCCATAAATTACAGTGAATCAGAATCAAAGATTCAAAGTACATTTATTATCAAAGTATGTATATAGAATACAACTCTGAAATTCATCATCCCGCAGGCATGCACGAAACAAAGAAACACTATGGAACCCGTTCAAAGAAAACTTCAAACACCCAGTATGCGGGGTGGGGGGGGGAGAACAAATTGCACAAATGGCAAAAAGCGAGCGAACAACACATAGAATATCAAACATCAACCAGGAATCCAGGAGTATTCAGTTTAGTTCAGTTCAGTGCAGTATGCCACAGAACCAGTCTTCGCCAAATCACCTGAGTCCTCACTGATCGGCCTATCAAACCACTCAAAACAGCTAAAAGAGAGTAACCAGAATCTAAAATCACATGCAACGTGAACCTCAAAATCCCGAAAACGAGCCCACAGTAGTCTATCAATAATTACAAAGTGGAACCTAAGACACCCGTGCTTTCCTTTGACAGCAGCCAGCAAGAGGAAGAAGACCAGTCAAACGCAGATAGACGGTGCTGAACACTCACCCGCTCTCTGCTCTTATCTTTGTCAGCTTCAGCCTTGCTTGACGCCTCAGCTGGAGAGAAGCAATGGAGTCGATCACGGGATTACACCCCGCTTCCAGGCCACACACTCTGCTCCCAAACTCACCGAAATCCCTCGGGGACGGCACAGCAGCATATTGCTCAATCGGCCCAAAATCACCATCAAAATTTAAATTACATGTTCCAATTGCATGCAACTTAGTAGCTGAAGCATATTGAAAGTAAGAACAAATAAAAGAAGTAGCTTCAAAATCAGAATCAAGTTTAGTATTTCTGGCATATGTTGTGAAATACATTGTTTTGTGGCAGCAGTGGATCGCACTACATTAAAAACTATAAATTACAATAAGAAAATATATATTTTTAAAATAAGTAGTGCTAAAAGGGAGCTTAAAAAGTAAAAAAAATATTGAGGTAGTTTACATGGGTTTATTGTCCATTCAGAAAGTTGACGGCAGAGGGGAAGAAGCTGTTCCTAAAATGTTGAATGTGTGTCTTAATGTTCCTGCACCTCTTCCTTGATGGTAGCAATGAAAAGAGGGCCTGCTCTGGGTGAAAAGGGTCCTTGATGATGGATGCCACCTTTTTGAGGGATCTCCTTTTGAAAATGTCCTCGATGCTGGCTGAGTTTGCAACTTTCTACAGATTTTTTCCATTTCTATGCAGTGGCCCCTTCATACCAGATAGCGATGCAACCAGTTAGAATGCCCTCCACGGTATGTCTTTAGACATTTGAGAGAGTCTTTGGTGACATATCAGTTCTCCTTAGATTCCCAGTGTAATATAGCTGCTGTCATGCCTTCTATGTAATTGCATCACCATGTTGGGCCCAAGATAGGTCTTCAGAGGTGTTGATACCCACGAACTTGAAACTGCTTACTGTTTCCACTTCTGATCCCTTGATGAGGACTGGTGTGTGTTCCTTGACTTCCCCTGCCCGAAATCTGCAATCAGTTCCTTGGTCTTACTGCTATAGAGTGCAAGTGTTGTTTCAACACCCTCAACCAGCTGATCTATCTCGCTCTTGTGCACCACCTTGTCACCATCTAAACTCTGCCAACAATAGTTGTGTTACTGGCAAGTTTATAGATCATGTGTGACCTGTGCTTAACCACACAGTCGTGGGTGTGGAGGGAGTAGAGTAGTGGGCTAAGCATGTGTCCTGAGGTGCGCCAGTACTGATTATCAGTGAGAAGCGATGTTATTTCCAATTTGTACTGACTGTGGTCTCCCAAAGAAGAAGTCAAGGATCCAATTGCAGAGGAAGGTACAGAGGCTCAAGTTTTGGAGCTTGCTGTCTAGTACTGAGGGGATGATGGTGTAGAATGCTGAGCTGTGATCAATAAACAGCAGCCTGATGTAGGTATTGCTATTGTCCAGGTGATCCAAGGCCAAGTAGAGAGCCAGTGAGATTGTATCCACTCTAGGCCTATTGTGACAAAAGGTAAGTTGCAGTGGGTCCAGGTACCTGCTTAGGCAGGAAGAGTTCTGGCTGTGACCAACCTTTCAATGCACTTCATCACAGTAGATGTGAGTGCCACTGGGCAGTTGCTGCTGAGGCAGCTCAATCTGCTCTTCTTGGGCACTGTTATAAGTGCCATCCTTTTGAAGCAGGTGGAATCCTCCAACTGCAGCAATGAGAGATTGAAGATGTCCTTGAACACTTCTACCACTTGGTTGGCACAGGTTTACAGTGCCCTACAATATACTATCCAGGCCTGATGCCTTCCAAGCTTCACTCTCATGAAAGATGTTCTGATGTCGACTTCCAAGACTGATTAGAGGGTCACCAGATGCTGTAGGGATTCACTCAGGTGTAGTTTTATTCTCATTTTTAAAGCATGCATAAAAGGCTTTTAGCTTATCTGGAAGTGAAGTGTCATAGCTATTCACGATGTTAGGTTTCGCTTTGTAGGAAGTAACGGCCTACAAATCCTGTCAGAGTTGACAAGCGTCTGATTGAAGTCTCTAACTTCAATGCCACAGATTTAGCCCTCAGCAGACTTTGAATCTCCTGGTGCATTCATGCTTTTTGATTTGGGTATGCCCGGTATGTTCTTGCAGGCACACATTCATCCACACAGGTCTTGATGAAGTTGCTGATAACTATGGGAAGATGAATCCCTGAATATGGTCCAGTACACCACTCAAAGCAGTCCTGTAAGCACTCCTCCTCCTCTCTTGACCATAGCTTCTTGGTCCTTACCACTGGTGCTGTGGTCTTCAGTCTCTGCCTGTATGCCCGGAGTGAGAGCACAGCCAGGTGAGTGGATTTGGTCTTGGTTGAAACTGCAACTGATATCACCTTTGTTTTTTTTGGTTCATCCTTTATTGATTGGAGTGTTTATTATCTGAATAGAAGGAAATGAAAAAGGAAGAGGAAGGGGTTGTGATGAAGAGAATCATAATTGATTTCTTACATACTCTTTATTTCTTACATCCTTTCACATACATGAGGGGTAAAAATCTTTAGGTTATGTCTCTGTCTAAATGTACAATATACAATCATAGTAATTTATAATAATTTATAATAAATAGAACAGTCAATGTAATATAGAGTACACTCAAATCAGCGTGAGTTAATCAGACTGATTACCCGGTGGAAGAAGCTGTCCCGGAGCCTGTTGGTCCTGGCTTTTATGCTATGGTACCGTTTCTCGGATGGTAGCAGCTGGAATAGATTGTGGTTGGGGTGATTTGAGTCCCCAATGATCCTACAAGCCCTTTTTACACACCTGTTCTTGTAAATGTCCTGAATCATGGGAAATTCACAACTGCAGATGCGCTGAGCTGTCCGCACCACTCTCTGCAGAGTCCTGCAATTAAGGGAGGTATAGTTCTCATACCAGGAAGTGATGCAGCCAGTCAGGATGCTCTCAATTGTACCCCTGCAGAAACTTTTTAGGATATGGGGCCAATACCAAACTTCTTAAACCATCAGAGATGAAAGAGGCACTGTTGTGCCTTTTTCACCACACAGCTAGTGTGTACAGACCATGTGAGGTCCTTGTACACATGTATCAAAAGTGGCACCAGGTACAGTGGCTATGTTGTGAGCTCCATTCCAAGAAATGGATAGATTGAACAATTGAAGAGATAGATTTGGGAATAGCTTCTTTCCAACTGTGGTAAGACTGCTGAACAGATCCTGACCCAGGTCTGGGCCGTACCCTCCAAATATCCGGACCTGCATCTCGGTTTTTTTGCACTACCTTACTTTCCATTGTTTTATTTTCTATTTATGATTTATAATTTAAATTTTTAATACTTACTATCGATTTGTAATCCAGGGAGCGGGAAGCGCAGAATCAAATATTGCTATGATGATTGTACATTCTAGTATCAATTGTTTGACGACAATAAAGTATAAAGTATAAGTATAGATTTGGCATCCCCATAATTATCTTCACCATTATGTTGCATGGAGACAGCAGCCAGGGAACTGGAAATGAATACCGATGAATTGATCCACTTGACCCGAAACAGGAGTGTGTGGGCCATGGCAGTCAAAGCTCAAACTGGGCGTGGCACCTGATGATGATGATGCAAACAACAGGAATTCTGCAGATGCTGGAAATTCAAGGAACACACATCAAAGTTGCTGGTGAACGAAGGGTCTCGGCCCGAAACGTCGACTGTACCTCTTCCTAGAGATGTTGCGTTCACTAGCAACTTTGATGTGTGTTGTTTGATGATGATGATGATGATGATGATGATGATTATGTTGCAAACTAAATCACAGAGGTAGTGGAAAATGTACAGCAAAAAAACTTAATGATGGTGTCAGTACTGTCAGGTAGCTGCAACCTTCAGAAAAAACATGTACAGGCTCTGGCTTTTTCTCTAAAAAAACAGGGAATTCAAGGTGGATACTTGCGTTTCTGATGGTCATAAAAATTATGAGCAATGTAGATGTAGAGTGTAATCAAACATTAATTCAATAGAATTCAATGTAGAACTGGCTAGAGCATGAAGTATCATAGTGAAGTCGCTTAAACATGTTGTAGGGGAAGCTATATAAGTACATGGGGAAAAGAGAATAGTAGGATCTGTGGATAAGGTTAAAGGAAGTAGGATGGGAGGAGCATCCTGTTAAGCATAAACATTGCTATGCACTGTATCAGGTCAAATACTCCTTCTGTGCTGTGTTTTCCAAATAATAAAGGCTCTTTTCCTTCACATTCTTCTATGTGATCCCTTTATCATAAATTGGAAAAATATTATAACTATAACCAAAATTTAGTATTTAATTTTGGATTAAAATTGCTTGAGAGTATGTACAACAAACTGAAAGGCAGCACTTATTTTACCATTTGTTTTTACCATCGGTGTTAAACCTGAAGCTGCTTACTTATAAACAAAGATAAGTACAGAACTCTGGAGTGAAATAGCTTTTAATAATTCTTCTGTTGGTTGGTATTTTACATTTTTATTTATTGATCTGTTCCTATTTTAAAATTATGATCAACTAGCTCTCTTTGGATGCACTTTTCCCCCTTTAGAAGGATCTAGACAGGCTGGTAACTATTTTACCCTTGACAAGCTTAAATAATTAGTTATTAAATTTGAATTCTGACATTAATCCTTACAGAGCATGCAGTATGTTTGTATTTGAATTCATCTGGCTTGGTTCCTTCCTTAAACTGCTTGGAGACATATTAAGTTCAGATACAAGTTTCGTGAGTGAAGCTTTTAAACTCCTGAATGAAAGAACTGCAACACTATCATAATTTCCCTTCCAATAGTTTGGAAATCCTGATCATTAGAGTTATGAAGAAAGTAGTTTGACTCACTGCGACTTGTTTCTAACGTTCTTTCGAAACTCACTGAAAAACCCATTGTACTACTCTGCATAAATATTTATTTTTAATATTGCTTCTATTAAGGTAGCAATACATGAATGGGAGAATACATCCAAAGTCTAGTTTGGCACTATTACATTATAAATGTAACAGATTACTGGGGTTTTGCTGTAATTAATATGAAAGAAAGCCTGGACAAAGATTCTCCTCTTGTCTCAATTTTGTTATATGTTGGATTAAGATGTCTTCCTGACATTGAGAATCCATTTAAAAGCTTTTAAAGTATCACTTTGCCTTGGCATTCATTGCAAATTCTGGGAGGTACAAACAGAAAATGTGAAAACAGAATCTGACTTGTAATGTTGTAAATATATTAAAATTAACAATGTAAAATTGCGGCAAACATTTTCAAAATGTATTGTTTGCACATTTATATGACATTTAGGTTGCTATATTGTCTTTCCAGGGGTAACATATTGCATTTATTAAACCAAATTATTTGAATTTAGGTTGCTATATTGTCTTTCCAGGGGTAACATATTGCATTTATTAAACCAAATTATTTGGATTTGCTATGTTGGTAATATAGCTCATTGAATGTAACATACTGTATTTAATGTTTAATTTGGAATTTAATATCATCAATATACTGACATGATGTCTGTGCAATGCATACAAAACTGTGAATTAACAGTAAACAATGAACCACTGGCAGCTTTTTGGACATTTTAAAAGGAAAGCACAGCTAAAAATTTACACAAATGGTCCATGTACAGTAATTTATTATGAAGATATCATTACTTCAGTTCTGGTGGTTGCAGTTGCCAAATGTCAATTTTATTCTACAACCTCACCTTGTCAGACTGGTGTACAAAAATTGCTAGCCGGAAACCAGGGCATTTATGAGGGAGTTCCTGTTATTGACTAGGACTGGATGCCAAGTCTGGTATGGGTTTGTTCTGAACTGCTGTACAGAAAAACTGCTCTTCAAACTTGTTTCTTTGTTCAAGAATCAGTGTTTTAAATTAGTTGAATTGAGCATTGTAACTTTTTTATATTTTGGACTAGTAAGCATTATTATTATGTCTGCTTAATTCTACCTGGTGTTTTATTTTTTGATCTTTAATGTGATTCTGTTTTAAAATAGTGGCACACATTACTATGTTTTCTGACCAAACTGCAAACTCCTTGACATTATTGTGTTAATGATTCTACTAATGAATAATCCAAGCTACATAAAGATCCTGAAGCTCTCAAATTTGAGCTTTGATGTCTTGTTGTGTGCTTTGAGAATAAGATCAATGCAATGCTTTGGGCTCTGCGAAGAGGAAAGATAAATTGCTAGGGTGCATGCTTTGAAGTTCAAAGCATACATGGGGTGGGGTGTAGGAGACATTGGTCAGGGTGGAGAGGGAAGGAGGGAAATGGGGACATAAGTCTTCAGCTGGGGAGAATTTGTGACAGGTGAGATGAAAATTGGAAACTAATTATGTGGCTTCTCCGGCAAAATCTCGGCATAATTTCTAAATAAAAGCTTCAGCTACAATGTTAGGGATTTCAGCAGGTATGTGTCTGTGGGGTAAATGTTTGGAAGAAAGTTAGACTATGTTGTTATCCCTTCCATTGCTGAATGGCTTCATTCAGAATTGTGTAGGTTTTATTTTTTGGTGGCTTTTGTTAGTTCAATATCATTTTGAATGTTTTATGAACTAACCCTTGCTTTGATTTGCTCAAACTGTTTCAGCCTCTGTTTTAATTTTTTTTGTGCCATAATACCAATTCTATGCAAATATAAATAGATTTAATGATGTGTTTAAAATGCATGCAATCTTGTAACCAGGTAGTCTTTCATTTCATGTTTATTAATATGAAAAATCCTCGGCTTTTAATCCTGTCATAGTTTAGCTTCAAATTGTAGGACTTTGGAACAATACGTTGAGTGTAAATCCGATTTAGAAATAGAGGGTAGATTTGCAAAATCTCTTTATTTGCTATGAAACTCTCCGCATGAGTACCTATTGAGAATTTAGGCGTTACCTCCCATCATTTTATGTCCTTTAATTTTAGTGAGCTCTTGGGAGTGTTTGTCAAAATTCCCCACGTGCATTTCTGCTGGATGATTCAAAGCTGGGAGAGTGATATTTTTTTAATTACAAAATGACTGTATAAATGCAAGTTGGCCACTTGGGCTTTTTTGGCCGGAACGTAGGGATACCAGGGCTCTTGTGGAACTCATGGCCATGTGTGATTTCCTTTTCCTTAATTATACTACACAAAGATTGAAGGAAATAGAATCTTGTTGCCATTTTCGACTTAATGGCACCTTGCATTTCAATGCCAGAGATGCTCTTGCAAGGTTGTTTCATTGAATTTTTAAAAGCCTTTGTTTCAAGATATTTGAGCATATATAATTACTGTCGATTTTAATCAAGAGTCCTGAAGAAGGGTCCCTGCCTGAAACATCGACTGTTTCTTCATTCCAGTAGGTGTTGCCTGACCTGCTGGGTTCCTCCAGTATTTTATTTGTGTTGATTGTAATCTGCTTCCTTTTACCCCTGCATTAAGGATGGATGTGCAATAGGAGCAGCAGTGTTGAAAGCAAAAATGTGCTGTAGTAATTGTAATAGAGTCATAAATGATATTAAATATTGATAATACTGGTGTGCAGCTTAGTATAAGGTGGGGGGGGGTAATTAGATTTCAGTCCACAATTATAAGGTGAACTGCATTTGCTGTTAAAGCTGATGTGGAAATATAAGTGAAGGGTTCCGAAGAGAGAAACTTGCAAATATTAATTTTCAAATCCCTTCCCACTCTTTACTCTGAATAAGTTGTTGTGGAGTTCTGAATGATCTAGGTCAAAAATATCAGTATTCTGACCCCCGAAGTGTGCTGCGCTAGCAAAAAAAATCAGCAGAGGTGGGAATGGAAGAATTTGGTGAGGCTCTAGCATTTGTGAGAATGCCAGCTGCACTGTAATTTTGGAGGACCTCATCATGTTATGTTGTGACTTTATGTAGTTAAAGTTGCTCAGGAACTTTGCTGTTTTTGAAACAGTGAAACTTTCATTTATTGGAATTCATGGGTTATGTTGCAGCTAGTTTTACAGATTTTCAATGGCAATGGATTTGATCTAATTTTAGGCCCACCAGCATTACATGATACTTGCAGGAACCTTAAAGTAAGTGAATATAATTTTTCAGTTTTGTTAAATGCTAGTTCATTAGCTAAAAAGGATCTGACCCTAGTGTACTAAGAGCAACACACACAAAATGCTGGAACAACTCAGTAGGCCAGGCTGCATTTTGTGCGTGTTGCTTGGATTTTCAGTATCTGCAGATTTTCTCTTGTTTCCTCTAAGAGTATTTTACTTCTTTGGTTAAATTTGTGCCAAATATTTTCAGCACTTTTTGTATTTGTATGATTTATTGTTTCTCTTCCTTCGATGTTCACTTATTATGTCACCAAAGATGGTACTTGCACAGATCAGAGTCTGATTTGCCAGCTTCTTGGCAAATTAAAGGACAGCTTCTAGGTATGAAAGGCAATCTTCTAGTACTGTTGGTGAAAACTCAGCTCAGTCACTCAGTGCAGTATCTCTGTTTCCCGGTAAAATATGAGAGAAGGTCATGATATGCCAAAACAGTTTCCACTACCTGACGATTCTGGGTGAATGCTGCACCATACCGTCATCATTAATAGATAGCATTTGCCTCCATCTACACATAAAAGCAGACGAGCAAAAACAGTGGAAAGTAAGTAAGAACAATGATGAAAAATTGGAAGTGAGATGGCTACTGAATACAATTAAGCAATCTTATCCCGGCAGAAGGTTGGTGACTTTTCAAGTTATTAGATTGTAGATAATGTGCAAGGCAAATGATATGTTGCTGTTACGTCTTATGTAGTTATGAAGGGCCTTTTTGAACTGGTATTCTACCTAAAGATAGGAAATATTGTGACAGGATTGAAGCAAAGGTTCAACTAGATTCCTGGGATTGGGGTTTGTTCTCCAAGGAGGCATTCAACACACTGAATATGTACTGTCTTAAGTATAGAACAATAATTTCAGTGAAGCATCCAAAATTTTGAAGGCGTTTGATTGGGTAGTTGCAGAGAAGATGTTTCCTCTGACTGGGTGGTCTAGGACCAGTTTCCAAATAAAGAGTCAACCATTCAGAACTGAGCTGAAGAAATGTCATCACGTAGAGGATGGTGAATCTATGGAATTCTGTATCCATGAGTGCCTGTAGATGAACACGTTCAAGACAGAGATCATTTAATTGTCTCTTATCATTTCTGACAAAGGGTATCTGACCTGAAACACTCACACTTTTCTCATCCAACAGATGTGGCCTGACATCCCAAATATTTTCATCATTTTATTTGTGTTGGTAATTTTTGCATTTTAAGTGAGACTAGGGATACCCTATTAAACAGTGCTCAGGTACGAGATTAGCCACGTTTTTGTTGGAATGAGAAGCAGAAGTCTGAATAGCTTTCTGTTGCTTTTTTTCATGTTTTAGGATGAAGCTTACAGACTGAATAAAAACAGAAACCAAACAGACTGTTTAGTTATCTACAGTGTGGAGGAGATGGGGTTGTAGTGAGATAAAGCTGAAGATCATAGGATAGGCAGCCCCTTGAGTCTCTGCCTTGCCCCAGACCAATCTGGTCTTTGTCATTACAAGAGTTCCCCCCCACCCCCACTTTGCCTTTACAACTTTTTTTGCCTAACGTGTTCCCCAACTCCCTCTTAAAAATCTTAGTTGATTCTGCATCCATTGCACCTCGAGTTCCAGTCTACAACTATAAAGATTTTCTTTGCATGTATTACCCAGAATTTAAGATCTGTCTTCCCAATCTAAGATCAATCTTTGTATATAAGCTATCGTATGCATTTATATTAATTATGTTTTTTATTATTGTGTTTTTTTTCTTATTGTACTGTTTTGTGCTGCATTGGATCTGGAGTAGCAATTACTTTGTTCTCTTTTACATTTGTGTACTAGAAATTACACTAAGCAATCTTGAATCTTGAATCTGCACTTGAACCATCAGCTAAAAGGTTACTCTGTCTAAATCTGTCGCAGCCTTAAAGAAAATCAGTATGAAAAATTGGTAACTTCTCTGCTCTGCCCTGCTTGGAAAAACAAGCTTACAGTATAAAATATATTCAGAAAGAAAATCACTATGGCTTGATGTAAAAATATTATTGCCCTTAATACTTGTCTGATGTTATTAATGTTTTATAATTATTGTGTGTCGGCCAATCAGTAAATATTAGGATGTCTGTTTTTCCTGTATTTGGGTTGATTTCAAATGGAGTGGATTTCAAATCCATCTGGAAATGTATTATTTGTTCAGATGGTTATGCTGGTTTTGAAAACGTCTCACCTGTGCTTTGAGTGGAAAAATAAAAATGCTAGGACAAAAGAAGTGTAATTTAAATCAACAAATAAAAATGTTTCTGGTTTAAGGATACTGTTACATGATTTTGCAGAAATTTCTATTTGAAGTGTTCTTTGGTGTGCGTGGTTTATTTGAAGATTTATGCTTTGGACAACACGAATGTTTTGAGTTGTGAGGTAATTAATGAAATGACAGGGTTCTGACCAAATAGTCTGATCTGTTGACAGAATTCATCTAATTAATGTTTTTGCATTCAGATTGGGGAATGTTAAGGAATAAACTCTTTCTCACAGCAGGTTTCTGATATTGGCTTCAAAAAGTGAATTACATTAGTACCTTGCTTTGTGTTTATGATGCATTCATTATCCTGGAATAAGGGATATTAGTGTTGAAAGGGGTTACTTGCAGAATTTTGCAGGGAGATGTGTTATTCACAGCTGTGGTGTGCTAAGGACCTGGCATGCACTCCTAGATGGATGAGGAAATCTTATATGGACCCTTGCCTTCTCTGCTTACGGCTATGAACCTCTATTGTTCAATGCGATTTGACTTTCTGTGAGGGCTGAAGTTGGGCTCGCTAGGTTAAGTGGTGCGACTGCTCAACGTAGAGAGTGGGCCATTGAAACTGGCATCATCTGCTACATGTGCTGACGGATTTCCCAGATCTTAGTTTCTTTTTCAAAACCTAATTTTAGGTGTGATGGATCTGTCTCCTGCCTTTGTATGGCTGAACAGTACTACCAACCTAGAGGCTTCCATGTGGTATCTAGCTGAATGACCATCAACTACCAGCTTGCATCACATCCAGTACTATTGGATCCAGGCGATTGCTTAACACATGGATCTGGTGCACGCCTTTGCCAACAGTAGCTTGTGCTGCTGAATGGCTGTAGGCTTGCCCTGTCCCACTCCACTTCAACTCTCACAAGAAATCTCTCCATGCTGAGCATGTATGATTTTTTGTTGTGTGAATGCAAGCATATTGGAAATTTGTCACCAGTCCTTTCTCGGCACAGCAACGTGCAGAAATGGGGAGGGCAGGATTTATGCCAGGTTCTAGGCACAGCTTGCGGGAAGGCTAGTAGTTTAGCCTGTTCCTTTATTTAGTATGTAGCACATAGACTGAATGGATATCGTTTGTTTTTAAAAATGCAATGAAGTACATTCCTGGGAAGTATTCAGGCTCTAGGACACGAAGACCAAGAGTGCTATAGCAAATCAGCCCTCTGTGGAGTAACCCTTATGCTAACAAACAATTCAAGGCTATATAAATTATCTTACAAAGTTTATATCTCAACAACATAAAATGGGCTTGGAATGAAAGGACAGCAGGCAATCTCAAAAAAATTAGATTGGATTAGATTATGAGGACACTCAGTCCTCGTTTATTGTCATTTAGAACTGCATGCATTAAAAAATGATACAACATTCCTCCAGAATGATATCACAAGAAAAACACAGGACAAACCAAGACTAAAACTTACAAAACCACGTAATTATAACATATAGTTACAACAGTGCAAAGCAATACCATAATTTGATAAAGAGCAGACCATGGGCATGGTAAAAAAAAAAAGTCTCAAAGTCCTGATAGCCTCATCATCTCCTACAGGGGCAGAAGGAAGAAACTCTCCCTGCCATGAACCTCCAAGCACCGCAAACTTGCCGATGCAGCACCATTGGAAACACTCGACCGCAGCAGACTCTGAGTCCGTCCGAAAACTTCAAGCCTCCGACCAGCCCCTCTGACACAGCCCCTCCAAGCACCATCCTCTGCCAAGCGCTTCGACCCTGCTCTGGCCGCCGAGCAACAAGCAAAGCCAAGGACTCGGGGCCTTCCCCTCCGGAGATTCTGGACCACACAGTAGCAGCAGCAGGGAAGCAGGCATTTCAGAAGTTTCACCAGATGTTCCTCCGTGCTGTCACGTCCGTCTCCATCAAATCAGGATTGTGCATGGCACCCTACTTGACAAATAACAGACATCACCACCGCAGTGGCCGTTGCGAGCTGTCGCGCACTGCCATCTTTTCCTCCAAATTTTCGCCTCCTCAAAATTGACCATTTTGCAAAAAAAATGAGATTGAGCAAACAATTCTTACAAAAGCTCTGGTGTCATAAGGCAGTTGTATGCTGCTCCTTTAGAGTAATGTGTTTGATGAGTTGGAGAGTGATAAACTGGGATCTCTAGTTCTAAAGAACCAGAGTTTGATTGATGTTATTATAGATTCCATGGGACAAACATAATGAAAGCTGGTGGCAATCTCAGTGTTGTTCCCTTTTGAGGATGCCTAAATAATCTATATTCCTCCACATTTCCTAGTCATCTGCCCTTAAGAAAACATTAAGATTGGTCATTATTTTCTCCATATTGAATGACTTTATGTTTAGTTGCACTAAACTTCATTTGCAGTAGCCATTTACTTAACCGATCTATGCCACGGGAATGGTACCGGAGGATTAGAGGGAGGCGAATTTTGTCCCCTTGTTCAAAAAAGTAGTAGGGATAGTCCGGGTAATTATAGACCAGTGAGCCTTACGTCTGTGGTGGGAAAGCTGTTGGAAAAGATTCTTAGAGATAGGATCTATGGGCATTTAGAGAATCATGGTCTGATCAGGGACAGTCAGCATGGCTTTGTGAAGGGCAGATCGTGTCTAACAAGCCTGATAGAGTTCTTAGAGGAGGTGACCAGGCATATAGATGAGGGTAGTGCAGTGGATGTGATCTATATGACAAGGCATTTGACAAGGTTCCACATGGTAGGCTTATTCAGAAAGTCAGAGGGCATGGGATCCAGGGAAGTTTGGCCAGGTGGATTCAGAATTGGCTTGCCTACAGAAGGCAGAGGGTGGTGGTGGAGGGAGTACATTCAGATTGGAGGATTGTGACTAGTGGTGTCCCACAAGGATCTGTTCTGGGACCTCTGCTTTTCGTGATTTTTATTAACAACCTGGATGTGGGGGTAGAAGGGTAGGTTGGTAAGTTTGCAGACAACACAAATGTTGGTGGTGTTGTAGGTAGTGAGAGGATTGTCGAAGATTGCAGAGAGACATTTATAGGATGCAGAACTGGGCTGAGAAGTGGCAGATGGAGTTCAACCTGGAGAAGTGTGAGGTGGTACACTTGGGAAGGACAAACTCCAAGGCAGAGTACAAAGTAAATGGCAGGATACTTGGAAGTGTGGAGGAGCAGAGGGATCTGGGGGTACATGTCCACAGATCCCTGAAAGTTGCCTCACAGGTGGATAGGGTAGTTAAGAAAGCTTATGGGGTGTTAGCTTTCAGAAGTCGAGGGATAGAGTTTAAGAGTCGCGATGTAATGATGCAGCTCTATAAAACTCTGGTTAGGCCACACTTGGAGTACTGTGTCCAGTTCTGGTCGCCTCACTATAGGAAGGATGTGGAAGCATTGGAAAGGATCCAGATTTACCAGGATGCTGCCTGGTTTAGAGAGTATGCATTATGATCAGAGATTAAGGGAGCTAGGGCTTTACTCTCTGGAGAGAAGGAGGATGAGAGCAGACATGATAGAGGTGTACAAGATAATGAGAGGAATAGATAGAGTGGATAGCCAGCGTCTCTTCCCCAGGGCACCACTGCTCAATACAAGAGGACATGGCTTTAATGTAAGGGGTGGGGAGTTCAAGGGGGATATTAGAGGAAGGTTTTTTACTAAGGTTGGTGCGTGGAATGCACTGCCTGAGTCAGTGGTGGAGGCAGATACACTAGTGAAGTTTAAGAGCCTACTGGACAGGTATATGGAGGAATTTAAGTTGGGGGCTTATATGGGAGGCAGGGTTTGAGGGTTGGCACGACATTGTGGGCCGAAGGGCCTGTACTGTGCTGTACTATCCTATGTTCTGTGCCTTTTTGTAACTACGTGCTCTTATTTGCACAACTTGTTTTGCCTTCCAGCAATTTAATATGCAAACTTGAATGTACAACTAAAGATATTTTTTTCCCAGTCACACCACAAACTGACATTTGTGGTGTTATCTTTTTGGCTAATATTTGTCTTGCCTACCTTCCAGTTGAATATTCTACTTGTGATGGATGGGAACTGAAATTAATCGATAAAGATCTTTCCAGACATATTAAAGATCTGCTGTTCAACACTATCATTTTAAGGTGATTCTTTTTCAGAATCAGAATCAGATTTATTATTACTTTCTTATAAGATGTGAAATTTTGTAGTTTTGCAGCAGAAATATAGTGCAAAGACATAAAATTACTATAATTTACAAAACAAATACTGCAAGAAATGGAATAACAAAGTAGTGTTCTGAGCAGGTGAGCTGTTCAGAAAACTGATGGTGGATGGGAAGGAGCTGTTTGTAAATCACTGAGTGTGGATCTTCAGGCTCATGTACCTCCTACCGGATAATACTAATGAGAAAGGGGCATTCCTGCGTGGTGAGGATCCCTAGTGATGGACGCTGACTTCTTGAGGCATCCTGAAGATGTCCTCACTGGTGGAGGTGTTGTGCCTGTGATGGAGCTGGCTGAATCTGCAACTCTCTCTATTCTCTTTAGATTCTGTGCATTGGAGCCTCTGTACCAGGCAGAGGTACAATCAGTTGGAATGCTCTGCACCGAATGGACATGCAAATTTACATAAGTCTTTGGTAACTTACCAAATCTCCTCAAACTCTTAATGAAGTAGAGCTGCTGTTGAGCCCTCTTTGTGATTGCATTATTAAAGGATAAAAGATTAGGAGATGTTCTTATCATCACCTACTTTCTATTGCCTACCCTTCAGTGAATGGAATTGAGCTCTTATTGCAGAACAACATACTGCATTATACTAGCTATCTGGCACACATTTTGAAAGCTATCCTGTAGAATATCCTTGAATTTCTAAAGCTCTTCTTGTCTGCTTGAGGTCTTTTATTCTGCCAGCCCTCAACTATGTCCGGTTAATTATTTTCTGTTTACTAAGTCGTCCTTATTTTCACTATGTGTAACTCTGTCTTGTAAGAAGCTTTGTTCTGCATGTCCTAGGTGATGGGAGTCCCGAATGATGGATGCGGCCTTTTTGATGCATCTCCTTTTGAAGATGCCCCTGATGTTGGGGAGGTTTGTGCTCATGATGGAGCTGGTTGAGTTTGCAAGCTTCTGCAGCTTTTTCTGATCCTGTACTAGTGGTTCCTCCATACCAGACAGTGATGCAACCAATAAGAATGCTTTTCATGGTACATCTGTAGAAATTTTCTATGGCCTTTAATGACATTTTCTCAAACTCCTAATGAAATATAGTCGCTGTCATGCCTTCTTTGTAATTGCATCAATGTATTAAACCCAGGATAGGTCTTCAGAGATGTTGACACTCAGGAACTTGAAATTGCTCACCCATATCAATGCTAATCCTTCAACGAGGACTGGTGTATGTTCTCTTGACTTCCACTTTTTGAAGTCCACAATCAACTGCTTAGTTTTAATGACATTCAGTGCAAGGTAGTTGTTGCGACACTACTCAACCAGATGATCTATTTCATTATTGTACACATTGTCGTCACCATCTTGAGGTTCTGCCAACAACAGTTGTGTCATCGGCACATTTATGGATGGCATTTGTATTGTGCCCAGCCATGCAGTCATGGGTATAGAGAGAGTAGATCAATAGGCTGAACACATATACTTGAGGTGTACCAGTGTTGATTGTCAGTGAGGAGATGTTCTTTCTGGTCTGCACTGACTGTGGTCTCCCGCTGAGGAAGTCAAGGATCCAATTGCTGAGGGAGGTTCAGAGGTGCAGGTTTTGGAGCTTTTTTTGTTTGCCATTGTCCAGGTGATCCAAGGCCGAGTGCAGAGCCAGTGAGATTACATCTGCTGTGCACCTGTTGTGGTGTTTGGCAAATAGCAGTGGATTCCAGGTCCTAACTCAGACAGGAGTTGATTCTGGCATGATCAACCTCTCAAAGCACTTCATGATATTAGATGTGAGTGGAACTGGATAATTGTTGTTGAGGCAGCTCACCCAGCTCTTCATGGGCACTGGTATGATGCCCTTTTGAAACAAGTCGGGAAACTCTGCCTACAGCAGTGAGAGTTTGAAGATGTCCTTGAATGCTATCACTTATTGGAAAGATATGAAAAGCATTAAACGTTGTAGATATTTAAGGAAATATGTTTGAGAAGTATGCATAGTAGATTGTAGATTCTAGTTGACAAATGCTCTTCAGTTGGTTAAGCATATTGCAACTCATTTTTGTATTACCTTATTATCCTCCTTGAGATGAAATTGTCCCATATACTAAATATTTTTAGGATGCTATTACCTGTAACAATGCCAAACTTGTGCCCAAACTCCAACCACTGCTTCTCTTTCCTCAGCACCTAGTCTCTCACTACAACTAGGTGTAAAACTTGCACTGGTTAGTGCATAATACAGATTTTCAAAGGTTCAAAGGTACAATTTAATGTCAGAGAAATGTATACAATATACATCCTGAAATGTTTTTTCTTCACAACCAACCATGAAAACAGAGGAGTGCCCCAAAGACAGTTAAATGTTACAACCCTGAAGTCCCCCCCCAGCTCGCCCTCCTGTGCGTAAGCGAGCAACAATACCCCCTCTCCCCACCAGCAAAAAAAGCATCAAGCGCTCAAGCGTGAGCGAAGCCGTAGCAAAGACACAGACTTGCAGTAACCCCAAAGACCTTGCATTTCACCTGGTATTCAGCTTACCGCAGGTTCTCTCTCTCCTTAATAAGGGAGAAAGAAAGAGGTGTTTCCATTTGCACAAGTGACTTAAAATCTTAATTGCACACATGATGTATTCATGATTTAAATCTAAATTTAACAGAAATATGCTACAGGCACATTAATTGCTCAGTCGTGCTTAGCTTAAATGTTGTGCTATATAGTAGTTTTGGCATCCTGAATTTGCCTGCTAGCTCATGGCTTTTAACCTTTAATAGTATGTGTAGAAGTCTGAGACTAGCTGCTGTTTAAATGTGCAGGCACTAATCCTTTTCTGAATCACTGGTAGAAGAAGTGGCCCTTTGTTTTTTTTATAAATATTTGTCCAACACCCACTGTGTTTTAACTTGACTAACATTTTCCCTGCAATGCTGTCAAAAACCACCTGCTTTTTGAGAGTATTTGCAGGTGTTTCTCTTTGTTGTTCTAAAATGTAGCAGGTTTATGAGATCAGAATCTCTATTGCCATCTGCAGGTAAATAGGAAACACCAAGAATGTCACAAAAGTTCGGGTATTTCCAAAGAGCTTCTGCAGGGGACGCTGACAGACTGTTAACCTTTGGTACTGGAAAACAATTATTATTTTCCAATTTCCAATTACTAATTCTTTAAAAGAGCTCTAATGTTTTTCTTGGGCATATCTTTGTATATAATGTAACTGCAAATGACTAGCCATCGCAGAACATTCATCTGGACTTTGCTCAAACATTAAGCTGCTTGAGATTTAATGGATGGAGCATATCCATTTCTACTTGTCTGTCAGAATGATTTGATAATTTGTTCACCTGTTCATTGGTGGAAATGCCTAATTCTGAAAGAGGAATTTTGTGTGTGTGTGTGTGTGTGTTGGTTTAAGGGATTTTGTGAAATATATATTAAAAGTGACCATATATATTAAAAGTGACCTCTTAAGACTTCACCTTTCATGCATTTTACAAGATATAGTCTGATTTTAGTTTGCACTTTCCAGTTGGGAGTTGCCCAGTAATATCTGATGCTTAAAAATCTCATGATTTTCAGTTATACTTAATAGTTAAGGGAAGATTTGCAGTAAATTTATATTATTACATGTATATGAAGAATTCTGATGCTTATTTATGTTACTGTATCAATATAACCCTAACTAATCATCCTGAAGACATTTTAGCCATCCACTTTTAAATACTGTAACTTGTTTATTTTCTGGGAATGCCAACTTGTTTTTGAAGATTCTGCTGTCAAATATTGACTGAGCTAACTGAAGAAATTCATTCTGTTGCTTGCAGACAAAACTGAAGGGCAAATATCATTTTCAGCTATCTGTTTCTGGCATCAGGTCAACAGTAAATGGCATTAGACTGGTTTAGCATTGAATCGCAGAATTGTATGACAAGGCATTTTGGGGTAAAAGCGAATAGTAATTGCATGCAAAGGACCTTAGTTTCACCCCAATTTAGCTGGTTTATTCAGGTGGTGTGATTAATTTTCACTATTTACTGTTGGGCAAATCTGGACCAAATGATAGTTGCTGCTCGTAGGTCGGAGCTACATTAATCAAAAAGCAAAGAAGCAATTATGGCATACTCATTTCTGCTCAGCAGTTCATAAAGATCTGCTTTTCATAACGATCTGCTTTTCAAAGACTGTGTTGTGTTTTATGTAAGATCCAAGTGCTCCAGCCCACAAGTTGATGTGATTTTGATTTAGTTCACAAATGTGTGACATAACCAGTGTTGACAAGTTAATTTTTGCAATAGGACTGTATTTCTGCTTGGATATTTAACTAACTTGTTCCAAGCAATATAATTCATATAAAATTTTCACTTTGAATGCTGGTGAATGGTACTTTAGAAATTTGCAGTTATTTTGAAATTAATATGCTTTATAACATCCTGCAAAATTAATGTTATTATTCAATTATTTTGACAATTGCTTTATGAGAATGTGTGCACTCTAAACATGATAACAATGTGCACTGTTTTTTACTGAAAATGCTCAGAAGTGTTGATGTACATTTTGATACATGTCTCTGTGCCTTGGTACTTAATCCCAGTGCCACATTGAGTACTTTGAACTGTACCAAATATCAGTTCAAGCTTCTTTGCTCCAAATATCTGTTCAAGTTTGCAAATGTTTGAATTAATGAAAATTCTTTAGCATATGTGTTGATGAATGAAAGTGAACTTTGTGGAACTTTAAGTGATATATCTAAAAACCTCATATCCAGAAAAGTTGGGATATTTTCCAAAATGCAATAAAAACAAAAATCTGTGATATGTTAATTCACGTGAACCTTTATTTAACTGACAAAAGTACAAAGAAAAGATTTTCAATAGTTTTACTGACCAACTTAATTGTATTTTGTAAATATACACAAATTTAGAACTTGATGGCTGCAACACACATTCACAAAAGTTGGGACAGAGTTAAAATAAGATTGAAAAGTGCACAGAATATTCAAGTAACACCGGTTTGGAAGACTCCACATTAAGCAGGCTAATTGGTAGCAGGTGAGGTATCATGACTGGGTATAAAAGTAGCGTCCATCAAAGGCTCAGTCTTTGTAAGCAAGGACGGGTCATGGCTCACCCCTTTGTGCCAAAATTCATGAGAGAATTGTTAGTCAGTTCAAAAGGCACTGCCTAAGAAACGGTCATGCTACTGTGACAATTATAGCCGCCTGGGCTCGGGAGTACTTCGGAAAACCATTGTCACTCAACACAGTCCGTCGCTGCATCCAGAAACGCAACTTGAAACTGTATTACGCAAAGAGGAAGCCATACATCAACTCTATGCAGAAACGCCGGCGAGTTCTCTGGGCCCGAGCTCATCTCAGATTGACCGAAAGACTGTGGAACCGTGTGCTGTGGTCAGATGAGTCCACATTTCAGCTAGTTTTTGGAAAAAACGGGCTTCGAGTTCTCCGTGCCAAAGATGAAAACAACCATCCAGATTGTTATCAGCGAAAGGTGCAAAAGCCAGTATCTGTGATGGTATGGGGGTGCATCAGTGCCCATGACATGGGTGAGTTGCATGTATGTGAAGGTACCATTGACTCTGAGGCGTATATTAGGATTTTAGAGAGATGTATGTTGCCATCAAGGCGAAGTCTCTTCGTGGGACGTCCATGCTTATTTCAGCAGGACAATGCCAGACCACATTCTGCATGGGCTACAGCAGCGTGGCTTTGTAGACACAGAGTGCGTGTGCTTGACTGGCCTGCTGCCAGTCCAGATCTATCTCTGATTGAAAATGTATGGCGCATCATGAAGAGGAGAATCAGACAACGAAGACCACGGACTGTTGAGCAGCTGAAGTCCTATATCAAGCAAGAATGGACAAAATTTTCAATTGCAAATCTACTACAATTAGTATCCTCAGTTCCAAAACGATTAAAAAGTGTTGTCAAAAGGAAAGGTGATGTAACACAATGGTAAACATGCCTCTGTCCCAACTTTTGTTGAGTGTGTTGCAGCCATCAAATTCTAAATTTGTATATGTTTACAAAGTACAATTAAGTTGGTCAGTAAAACTATTGAAAATCTTTTCTTTGTACTTTTGTCAGTTAAATAAAGGTTCACGTGAATTAACATATCACAGATTTTTGTTTTTATTGCGTTTTGGAAAATATCCCAACTTTTCCAGAAATGGGGTTTGTACATATATGCCCTCTGATATGAATAAACACACAGTGGATGCAAGCAAAACAAAACTTGGAGAACTGAAAAAGATGAATCCCACAAAGGCAATTCAGATTACATTCAAGACTGGTTTGTTTAATGCCATTTTCAGTACACAAGTGTAAAGGAGAACATAATAATTGGATCCGATGCAGACCAGGAAACAAAGCATAGTAAGATAAAGAACACAATAATTAAAAAAAACAATAAATATAAATACATAAGATAGCCTATATACATAGATTGATTGACACAAGGCACAGGAGTGTTTGTACATAAGGTGCCTGACAGGTAATGATCAAGTAGTGATGCTGGAGGATGGGAGTTAGCCCATGGGTAGAGCTGTTGATCACCCTTACTACTTGATAACCATCAGTCACTTTGAGTCTGATGGTTTGTCGTGGATGCCTCTTCCCTGGTGGAACTGGGACAAACAGACCATGAGCAGGGTGGGTGAGATCCTTCATGATGTTACTGGGCCCTTTATGGCACCTTCCTGTAGATATGTCCTTGATGGTGGGTAGGCTGGTGCCAGTGAAACACTGGGCAGTTTTGACTACGCTTTGTAGAACCTTACTGTTTGCTGCAGTTCAATTTCCATATCGGGCAGTGATGCTTTTCAAGATGCTCTCTACTGCGCATCGGTAGAATGACATGAGTAAATGTGCATAGTCCAGCTCTCTACAGCCTCCTCAGAAAATAGAGTTGTTGGTGAGCTTTCCTGATTGTGAAGAATGTGTTCTGGGACCATAACATGTTGTATACTCCCAGGAGTTTGAAACTGCTCACAGTTTACACTGCTGTGACACTGATGTAAAGAAGAGTGGGAGTGGGAGTGCTATGAGTTCTCCTAAAGTCGATAACCATCTCCTTTGTCCTGTTGACATTGAGGAAGAGGTTATTCTCCTGGCACCAGGCTTTAAGCTCTTCCACCTTCTCTCTGTAGGCCATATCATTGTTGTAGGTAATGAACCCCACCACTGTCATGTCATCAGTGAACTTAATGTGATTATTCCAGTGTTTGGCGGTGCAGTCATTTAAAGTGATGCAGTGTAATTTTCCTAAAGTGTTTTTGCAAAACGCTGTTTGTTTTAATTTGCAGTGATTCTTTTCAATTGCAAAAGATATTACAAAAAATATTAAAGTAATATCACTTTTTATGGAAATATATGTAAAAACTTCCTGTGAAATGAGCATTTTTTTTGCTTTATTATCATGACCCAAGGAAAGAATTAACTAGCTGCACTGATTAGTTCTTTTAAGAGCAACTAATAGGATTCACTTTAAGAATTCTAATCAGAATATTGTGCCTACAAATCTTGAGTAAAGTATATATTATGGAATGTTTTTAAGTTAACTATCTGCTTCAAGCAGCCTACGGGAGTCTGAGAAAAGCATACAGTATATTTGCAGTTGAAATGTTTTATTAACTAAAGTATTTTAGGTTTGTATAAAAGTTGTTAGATACTATTTAGTGTCCACAAATGATCTTTGAGAAAAATAGGAATCTGTATGGCCCATTATTCTTGTTATAGGGAGAGGAGAACTAATCCTGTGCTCGATTTTCTCCTCATTTTGCAAAACTCACGTTATTACACACTTATGACAAATGCTTCAGTATCTGCTTCAGCTATATCCTGGAATGAAGCATTCTGTATTCCATACAACCACCACAATTTAAAAAAATCCTAATCTCCTGGCAACAGATTTTAATCCACAACTCTTTGTACCTGATGTTCTTAAGCTAAGGAACTGCAAGAGTCAAAAGACCCTGATGGGAGTTATATACAGACCCCCCAAACAGTAGTAAGGATGTGGTCTACAAATTACAAGGGGAGGTAGAATATGCATGCCAAGAGCAATGTTTCAATAGTCAAGGGGGATTTCAATATGCAGGTAGATTGGAAGAATCAGTGCTGGATCCCAAGAGGGGGATTTTCTAGAATGCCTGTGAGATGGCTTTTTAGAGCAGCTCATGGTTGAGCTCAATAGAGGATCAGCTATTCGATGAACCAGACTTGATTAGAGAGCTTAAGGTAAACGAACCCTTCGGGAGAAGTGGTCATAATATGATAAAATTCATCCTGAAATATGAGAAGGAGAAACTAAAGTCAGAGGTATCAGTATTACAGTGTAGTAGAGGGAATTATAGAGGCGTGAGAGAGAAGCTGGCCAAAATTGATTGGAAAAGAACACTGTCAGAGATGATGGCAGAGCACAATGGCTGGAATATCTGGAAGCAATTTGGAAGGTGCAGGATATATACATATCAATGAGGAAGAAGTATTCTAAAGGCAAGATGTTACAACTGTGGCTAACAAAGCGAAATATAAAAGCCAAAGAGAGGGCATATAATCGAGCAAAAATTAGTGGGATGTTAAAAGGATTGCGAAGCTATTAAAACAAACAGAAGACAACTAAAAAAAATCATTAAGAAGGAAAAGATGAAATACAAAAGTAAGCTAGCCAATAATATTAAATAGGAAACGAAAAGTTTCTTCAGGTGCATAAAATGTAAAAGAGAGGCGAGAGCCGATATAAGACGATTGGAAAACAATGCTAGAGAAGTTGTAGTAGGGCACAAGGAAATGGTGGACAAACTGAATAAGTAATTTGCATCCATCTTCACTGTGGAATGCAGTAGCAGGATACCAGAAGTTGGAGTGTGTCAGGTGGCAGAAGTGTGTCAAATTGCCTTTACTCGAGAAAAGGTTCTGGCAAAACTGAAAGGTCTGAAGGTAGATAAGTCACCTAGACCAAATGGTCTACACCCCAGGGTTATGAAAGAGATTGTGGAGGCATTAATAATGATCTTTCAAGAATTATTTGATTCTGACATAGTTCCAGAGGAATGGAAAATGGCAAATGTCAATCCACTCTTCAAGAAGGGAGAGAGGCAGAAGAAAGGAAATTATAGGCCAGTTAGTTTGACTTCAGTGGTTGGGGAGATGTTGGAGTTGATTGTCAAGGATGTGGTTTTGGGATTCTTGGAAGCACATGATAAAATAGGCTGTAGTCAGCATGGTTTCCTCAAGGGAAAATCTTGTCTGACAAATCTGTTGGAATTCTTTGAAGAAATAGCAAGCAAGATAGACAAAGGAGAATCAGTGGATGTTGTGTGCTTGGATTTTCAGAAGGCCTTTGACAAGGTGCAATACATGAGGCTGCTTAAGAAGTTAAGAGTCCATGGTATTACAGGAAAGATACTGGGATGGATAAAGCAGTGGCTGATTGACAGGAGGCAAAGAGTGGGAATAAAGGGAGCTTTTTCTGTTTGACTGCTTGTGACTAGTGGTGTTCCACAGGGATCTGTATTAGGACTGCTTCATTTTATGTTATATGTCAATGATTTGGATGATGGAATTGAGGGCTTTGTGGCCAAGGTTGTGGATGATATGAAGATAGGTGGACGGGCAGGCAGTTTTGAAGAAGTAGAGAGGCTATAGAGGGCTTAGACAGATTAGGAGAATGTATCAACAGGTGGCAGATGGAACACAGTGTCGGGAAGGTATGATCATGCACTTCAGTAGAAGTAGTAAAAGGGCAGACTCTTTTCTAAATGAAGAGAAAATTCCAAAATCTGAGGTGCAAATGGACCTGGGAGTTTTTGTGCAGGATTCCCTAATGGCTAATTTGCAGGTTGAGTCGGTGGTGAGGAAGGCAAATGAGATGTTAACATTCATTTCAAGAGGACTAGAATATAAAAGCAAGGATGTAATATTGAGCCTTTATAAAGCACTGGTGAGGTCTCACTTGGAGTATTGTGAGCAGTTTTGTGCCCCTTAGAAAGGATGTGCTGAAACTGGAGAGGGGTCAAAGGAATTTCACGAAAATGATTCTAGGATTGAAAAGCTTGTCATATGAAGAGTGTTTGATGGCTCTGGGCCTCTACTTAATGGAATTCAGAAGAATGAGGGATAATCTGACTGAAACCTATCAAATAATGAAAGGCCTTGATAGAGCGGATATGGAGAGGATGTTTCCTATCTATCCACTGGTGTCTTAGACCAGAGGACACTGAGTCAGGATGGAGAGGCATTCCTTTAGAATGGAGATGAGGAGGAATTTCTTTAGCCAGAGTGTGGTGAATCTATGGAATTCATTGCCACAGGCAGCTGTGGAGGGCAAGTTATTGGGTAGATTTAGGACAGAGGTTGATAGATTCTTGATTAGTCAGGGCATGAAGGGATCTGGAGAGAAGGCAGGAGATCGGGGCTGAACAGCCATGATGAAAGGGGCCAAATGGCCTAATTCTGCTCCTATATCTTGTGATCTTATGAATGAAGGATATTTGCTGTTTTTCTCAGAATCCTTAAATGATATCCTGAAAATTATTGGGCATTGAAACTATGCACCTCCTGTAACTGTAGCAGAACCATTGCCTTGTACAAAGTTATATTCGTAGTTTATCCTATGCCTGGACCTCTTTCAACAAAAAAATGCCCCTTTTATACTGTATAAAAATATTGCACAACCTGATGGAATGTTCAGATCTATTTTCTTTAACCTAATCAACAGATGCCTTCTTTTTGCATGTTGATATTTTCATGATACACCAGAAAATTTGTGATATCTTGTATAATTACATAATGTGCCATTTGTATCATAAGAAAATGTGCTACTTATAGTTCCATTTACTTTAGATTCATTTTTTGTATGAAAATAGTTTTATTTTCTGTAGTAGATGCTCCTAAAAATGATTTGCTAATACTATCAGTGAATTTGCATTTTCTACCTTTATCAATTTTTTTTCCAGTTTAATTTT
Organism: Mobula birostris; assembly: GCF_030028105.1. NCBI lineage: Eukaryota > Metazoa > Chordata > Chondrichthyes > Myliobatiformes > Myliobatidae > Mobula > Mobula birostris. The sequence continues at coordinate 33,393,106 of NC_092388.1, forward strand.
TCAGTAAGGGTTGTTGGATGGTGCTCCTAAATACACTTAAAAGAAAGCTGATGCATAGCATGAAAAGAGCAAAGTGCATTCAACATTCTGTTGTAAACTAAGTTGCCTTACTGGTTATTTTTATACAATCAGTATACTATTTTGTTATAAAATAAATAAAAATAAACCCATAGCTTTGTTTCAATTTTGAAACAATAATCATTTCTCTTTGACTATTTTGGGGTGTACAAAATACATCCTTTAAATAAATGTGTCATCATTTTGAAGAATATCCTTTTCTCCTTGACAAAATTTGGATGTAAGAAAAGCGTTCTTTAGTGTTTTATGTTTGGTGGTTATGAGGGAGCCTGCAGATGCTGCAAATCTGTATCAATACACAAAATGCTGAAGGATCTCAGCAGGTTAGCAGCATCTTTGGAGAAAGATGAACAATCGGCGTTTCGGGCTTTATCAGCTCAAAATGTCGGCTGTTCACTTTTCTTCATAAATGCTGCCTACCCTATTGAGTCCATCCAGCATTTTGTATTTGCTGATTTAATTATCACTTATCTCTACGGGTATAGTTTTTAAAATAAGTATTGAGTGCATATGTTTCTGAAGAGAGCTTTCTGGGGAATATTTTAAGTACAAATACAGAGATCTGTTAGTTGGATTGACTGTCTAGACAAGATATGTGTTTTACTCTTGTTACATAAGAAGCTAATGTGACAGATCTCCCATGATTTCTCAGTTGGGCTGAAGGCAAATCAAATGGTATTAAACATGTGAGGGCACTTTCTGATGATAAATGGCTTTGCTGCTTTAATAGCATGACCATGTCAGCCTGACATTTGTTTCCTGTGTTGCATTTTGCCCCCCTTCCCCATAGCCAGAAAGAAAAGTAAATTGAGGAATTTTTGGGAGATCAGACATACAGCTTAAATATTGAGTAATGCTTTTTGAATTGTTGTACTGATGGAAAGATAACTGTAATTCAACCTAAGTGGTTATGGAGATGAGCATTTGATGTTCAAGGATCAGAATGTATGGGTTGAAGTGAATCAAGGTAAGTTTATTGTCACTTAACTACGTACATGTATATAACATATATAACCATATAATGTATATAGAAACGTGACAATGTGTTTTCAAACCAGGGTGTAAAGCACAATAACTACGAAGGTAAGGATAAAATCTACAGATGAATCACACACAAATAACAAACTAAAGTGCATTAAATATTGCAAGGTAAGGAGTAGATTAACCAGTGACACATCTAATACGATGCGGCTGGGAATTCAAGAGCGTAGTGGCCTGGGGGAAGAAACTGTTTCCCATCCTGACTATTCTTGTTTTTATGCATCATAGTCTCCTGCCTGATGGTAGAAAGTCAAAGAGAATGTTAGATGGGTGGGTGGGATCCTTAAGCATACTAAGGGCATACATATGCAGCACTCCTGATAAATATCCCTGCTAGATGGTAGGGAAACCCTTATGATCCTCTCAACTATTCTCATAGTCCTTTGTAGGGGCTTCTGGTCTGATGCTTGACTGCTCCCATACCAGCTGGAGATGAAACTTGTCAGGATGCTCTCAATGGTGCTCCTGTAAAACAGAGTTAAGATGGGAGGTGAGATTCTTGCTTGCCTCAATATTTTTAGGAAGTGGAGGTACTGCTGTGCTACCTTGTTCGGGGAGGTGATATTAAGAAACCAGGTGAGGTTATCCGTGATGTGAACTCCCAGGAACTTGGTGCACTTAACTCTTTCTATGGAGGAGCCATGTATTTACAGAGGGGGGTGGTTTATATACACCTCTCTGAAGTCCACAAAGTTTAGTATTTAGAATGATAATTCCAATGTAAACACGGACTGTTGTTGAAATATAATAAGTGATATGTAGCTGTAGTAGTGAAATGCAAATCTGTTTCTGCAGGAAATGAGTGGGACAAATATTAAGGCAGTATCCCATGGGTTTGATTAGTCTTTGTGAAGTTCAGTGCCATTTGAGATTTACAGTCAAATTACATTTAAAATTGAACAATATTAAATTAAGTAATCAAAGAATAGCGATAGATGTTGTGGAATGAATTGTATGCAAAAAATGCCTGTTCCAGAGGAAGTATTTCAGAGGTATGCTAATCAGACCCTGACTGCGTTCTGGCGTAAGATGCTGATCTGGTAAGTTTTTCCTGTGACACTAAAGAAGTTGCAAAGGAGTCATAGAAAAGTATGGCATAGATACAAGCCCTTCAGCCCATCTAGTCCGTTCTGAACCATTTAACCTGCCGAGTCCCATCGACCTGCACATGGACCTCAACTGTACATGTACCTATCCAAATCATTCTCTTAATCATTGAAATCAAGCTCGCATGCACCACTTGTGCTGGCAGCTCGTTCCACACTCTCATGACTCTTTGAGTGAAGAAATTTCCCTTCATATTCCTCTTAAACATTTGACCTTTCATCCTTAACCCATGACCTCTGGTTGTAGTCCTACCCAACCTCACTTGCATTCACAGATCTGTAACTCTCATAATTTTGTATACCTCTATCAAATCTCCCCTCAATCGTCTACTTTCCAAGGAGTAAAGTCCTAACCTATTCAATTTTTCCTTGTAACTCAGGTCCTGCTGCCCTGGTAAAATCCTTGCAACACACATCAAAGTTGCTGGTGAACGCAGAAGGCCAGGCAGCATCTGTAGGAAGAGGTGCAGTCGACGTTTCAGGCCGAGACCCTTCGTCAGGACTAACTGAAGGAAGAGTGAGTAAGGGATTTGAAAGTTGGAGGGGGAGGGGGAGATCCAAAATGATAGGAGAAGACAGGAGGGGGAGGGATGGAGCCAAGAGCTGGACAGGTGATTGGCAAAAGGGGATACAGGAGGATCAGGGGATACGAGAGGATCATGGGACAGGAGGTCCGGGAAGAAAGACAAGGGGGGGGGACCCAGAGGATGGGCAAGAGGTATATTCAGAGGGACGGAGGGAGAAAAAGGAGAGTGAGAGAAAGAATGTGTGCATAAAAATAAGTAACAGATGGGGTACGAGCGGGAGGTGGGGCCTAGCGGAAGTTAGAGAAGTCGATGTTCATGCCATCAGGTTGGAGGCTACCCAGACGGAATATAAGTTGTTGTTCCTCCAACCTGAGTGTGGCTTCATCTTTACAGTAGAGGAGACCGTGGATAGACATGTCAGAACGGGAATGGGATGTGGAATTAAAATGTGTGGCCACTGGGAGATCCTGCTTCTCTGGCGGACAGAGCGTAGATGTTCAGCAAAGCGGTCTCCCAGTCTGCGTCGGGTCTCGCCAATATATAAAAGGCCACATCGGGAGCACCGGACGCAGTATATCACCCCAGTCGACTCACAGGTGAAGTGTTGCCTCACCTGGAAGGACTGTTTGGGGCCCTGAATGGTGGTAAGGGACGAAGTGTAAGGGCATGTGTAGCACTTGTTCCGCTTACACGGATAAGTGCCAGGAGGGAGATCAGTGGGGAGGGATGGGGGGGACAAATGGACAAGGGAGTTGTGTAGGGAGCGATCCCTGCGGAATGCAGGGGGGGGGGGAGGGAAAGATGTGCTTAGTGGTGGGATGCAGTTGGAGGTGGCGGAAGTTACGGAGAATAATATGTTGGACCCGGAGGCTGGTGGGGTGGTAGGTGAGGACCAGGGGAACCCTATTCCTAGTGGGGTGGCGGGAGGATGGAGTGAGAGCAGATGTACGTGAAATGGGGGAGATGCGTTTAAGAGCAGAGTTGATAGTGGAGGAAGGGAAGCCCCTTTCTTTAAAAAAGGAAGACATCTCCCTCGTCCTAGAATGAAAGGCCTCATCCTGAGAGCAGATGCGGCGGAGACGGAGGAATTGCGAGAAAGGGATGGCGTTTTTGCAAGAGACAGGGTGAGAAGAGGAATAGTCCAGATAGCTGTGAGAGTCAGTAGGCTTATAGTAGACATCAGTGGATAAGCTGTCTCCAGAGACAGAGACAGAAAGATCTAGAAAGGGGAGGGAGGTGTCGGAAATGGACCAGGTAAACTTGAGGGCGGGGTGAAAGTTGGAGGCAAAGTTAATAAAGTCAACGAGTTCTGCATGCGTGCAGGAAGCAGCGCCAATGCAGTCGTCGATGTAGCGAAGGAAAAGTGGGGAACAGATACCAGAATAGGCACGGAACATAGATTGTTCCACAAACCCCACAAAAAGGCAGGCATAGCTAGGACTCATATGGGTGCCCATAGCTACACCTTTAGTTTGGAGTAAGTGGGAGGAGCCAAAGGAGAAATTATTAAGAGTAAGGACTAATTCCGCTAGACGGAGCAGAGTGGTGGTAGAGGGGAACTGATTAGGTCTGGAATCCAAAAAGAAGCGTAGAGCTTTGAGACCTTCCTGATGGGGGATGGAAGTATATAAGGACTGGACATCCATGGTGAAAATAAAGCGGTGGGGGCCAGGGAACTTAAAATCATCGAAAAGTTTAAGAGCGTGAGAAGTGTCACGAACATAGGTTGGAAGGGATTGAACAAGGGGTGATAAAACAGTGTTGAGGTATGCAGAAATGAGTTTGGTGGGGCAGGAGCAAGCTGAGACAATAGGTCGGCCAGGACAGGCAGGTTTGTGGATCTTGGGTAGGAAGTAGAAACGGGAAGTGCGGGGTGTGGGAACTATAAGGTTGGTAGCAGTGGATGTTTTATATATTTTATATCTTTTATATATTGGCTCCGGTGCTCCCGATGTGGCCTTTTATATATTGGCTCCGGTGCTCCCGATGTGGCCTTTTATATATTGGCGAGACCCAACGCAGACTGGGAGACCGCTTTGCTGAACATCTACGCTCTGTCCGCCAGAGAAAGCAGGATCTCCCAGTGACCACACATTTTAATTCCACATCCCATTCCCATTCTGTCATGTCTATCCACGGCCTCCTCTACTGTAAAGATGAAGCCACACTCAGGTTGGAGGAACAACACCTTATATTCCGTCTGGGTAGCCTCCAACCTGATGGCATGAACATCGACTTCTCTAACTTCCGCTAGGCCCCACCTCCCCCTCGTACCCCATCTGTTACTTATTTTTATGCACACATTCTTTCTCTCACTCTCCTTTTTCTCCCTCTGTCCCTCTGAATATACCTCTTGCCCATCCTCTGGGTTCCCCCCCCCCCCCGTCTTTCTTCCCGGACCTCCTGTCCCATGATCCTCTCGTATCCCCTTTTGCCAATCACCTGTCCAGCTCTTGGCTCCATCCCTCCCCCTCCTGTCTTCTCCTATCATTTTGGATCTCCCCCTCCCCCTCCAACTTTCAAATCCCTTACTCACTCTTCCTTCAGTTAGTCCTGACGAAGGGTCTCGGCCTGAAACGTCGACTGCATCTCTTCCTAGAGATGCTGCCTGGCTTGCTGCGTTCACCAGCAACCTTAATGTGTGTTGCTTGAATTTCCAGCATCTGCAGAATTCCTGTTGTTTGCTGGTAAAATCCTTGTTAGTTTTATTCAGTTTTATTTACATCTTTCCTGTAGGATGGTAACCAAAACTACACACAGTTTTCCAAATTAGGCATCACCAACGTCTTGTACAACTTCAACATAACATCCCAGCTCCTGTACTCAGAACTTTTATTTATAAAGGCCAGTGGGCCAAAAGCTTTATCCATAAATATCAACCAATCTCCTATTATTTATAAAAACATTTTTGTGTATGCACCAAAGTCGTTAACATTATATCTTTCCATAAACATGAGATTCTGCAGGTGCTGAAATCTTGAGCAACACGTACCAAATGTGGAGGAACTCAGCATAGGCAGTATCTATGGAGGGGAATAAACAGTTGACATTTGGGAGAGAAAATTCATTAGGACTGGAAAGAAAGGGGAGGGGAAGGAGTACAAGCTGGCAGGTGATAGATGCGAGGGGATGATGAGTGGCTGGTTGGTGGAGGGGGAAGTGAAGGAACAGACTTGGAGATGATATCTGCAAGAAGTAAAGAGCTGAAAAAGAAGGTATTTAACAGGAGCAGAAAATGGACCGTGTGAGAATAAAAAGGAGGAAGGGAACCAGAGGGCAGGTGAGGGGAAGAGAAGGGAGAGCAGGTAACTGGAATGGGGAATGGATGGTGTGGGGAAGGGTGTGTTTACTGGAAGAGAAATTGATGTTCGTGCCATCAGGTTGGAATCTACTCAGATGGAATATGAGGTATTGCTCCTCTGCGCTGAGTTTGGCCTCATTGTAGAAGTAGCATAGACATGTCAGACTGTGAATGGGAAGTTGAATTAAAATGGGTAACAACTGAAAGATTCTGCCTTTTGCAGCAAAAAGGACAAAGGTGCTTGATGAAGCAGTCTTTGTATCTATATCGGGTCTCACTGTTGTAGAAGAGGCTGCTGCAGGGGCACCAGACACAATCGATGACACTGACAGACTCTCAGTGAAATCTGTCTTCATCTGGAAGGGCTGTTTAGGACTCCAGATGGTGGTGAGGGAGGATGTTTACAGTGATAAGTGCCAGGAGGGAGAACAGTGGAGCGGGATGAGTTGAAAAGAGATTTAAGTAGAGACTGTGCCCTATAGAAAGATGAAGGGGGGAGGGCGAGAGAAAGATATATGGTGTTAGGATCCTGTTGGAGATGGCAAAGGTTATAGAGAATGATATTTTGGATATGGAGGCTCATGTGGTGGTAGGTTAAGACAAAGGGAACCCTATTGCTTTTATGACAGCAAGAGTGTGGGGTGAGAACAGATATGTGGGAAACGGAGTAGATATGGATGAGGGCAGCATCCATGGTGGAAGGGAAAGCTGTTTTGTGAAAAAAGAGGACAGTGCAGATGTTCTAGAATGGAAAGTGTAATCCTGAGAACGCAAACACGAGGAAATTTGCAGATGCTGGAAATTCAAGCAACACACATAAAAAAAGTGCTGGTGAATGTAGCAGGCCGGGCAGCATCTCTAGGAAGAGGTACAGTCGACGTTTCAGGCCAAGACCCTTTGTCAGGACGAAGGGTCTTGGCCTGAAACGTCGGCTGTACCTCTTCCTAGAGATGCTGCCTGGCCTGCTGCATTCACCAGCAACTTTGATGTGTGTTGATAATAAGGCTTTGTTTCCAGCTGATCTCAATGCCTTCTATGTTCGATTTGACCATCAAAACATGGAGGAAGCTTCATGAGCTCCCACATCCAGTAATGACCCTGTGATTTCAGGCTCTGAGGCCAACATGAGAGGATCCTTCAGGAGTGTCTGGCACAGATGGGGTACTTGGCCGAGTATGAAAGACATGCTGAACAATTGGCTGGAATGTTCAGTGATATCTTTAAACTTTTGCTTCGACAGTCTGAGGTACCTACCTTGCTTCAAGCTGGCTTCAATCATATCAGTGCCTAAGAAGAACATGGTAATGCGCCTCAATGACTCTCGTCAACCAGCAATTACATCCACTGTGACGAGGTGTTTTGAGAGGTTGGTGATAAAACGTATCACCTCCTGCCTGAGAAGTGACTTGGATCTGTTCCGCTTTCCCTACAGGCACAACAGATCCACAGCAGATGCCATTTCATTGGTTCTTCTCTCAGCCCTGGAACATCAAGACAGTAAAGATGCATACATTAGGATGTTCTTTATCGACCACAGCTCAGCATTCAATACGATCATCCCCTCAGAACTACTCAACAGGCTTCAAGACCTGGGCCACAATATACCCTTGTCCAATTGAATCCTTGATTTTCTCACTTGCAGAGCCCAGTCAGTTCAGATTGGCAGCACCTTCACGATCTCAATCAACACAGTTGCACCACAAAGCTATGTCCTTAGTCCCCTGCTCTACTTGCTTTACACTTATGACTGTGAGACTAAGGACAGCTCCAATGCCATACTTAAGTTCGCTGACAACATCACTGTTGTTGGCTGAATTAAATGTAGTGACAAATCACTCAATGCCTACGAAACCAAGCAGTTGATTATTGACTTCAGGAGGAGAAAACCAAAGGCCCATGAACCAGTCCTCATTGGGCGATCAGAAGTGAAGAGGGTCAGCAAGTTTAAATTTCCCTGTGTTAGTATTTCGGAAGATCTATTCTGGATTCAGCAGTTAAGTGCAATTACCGAGAAAGCACAGTAGCACCTCTACTTCTGTAGAAGTTTGTGAAGATTTGGCATGACATCTAAAACTTTGTCAAACTACTTTAGATATGTGTTGGGGAGTATATTGACAGGTTGTATCGTAGACTAGTATGGAAGCACCAATGCCCTTGAACAGAATATCCTACGAGATAGTGTATAAGGCCTAATCCATCATAGGCAAAACTCACCCCACCATTTAGCATGTCTGTACAGATGTACACCATTGAGCACATCTGCAGGAAAGCAGCCACCATCTTCAAAGACTCCCACCATCCATGCCATGCTCTTTTTTCACTGCTGCCATCAGGAAGAAGGTACAGGAGTCTCAGTAATCACATTATCAGGTTCAGGAACAGTTATTATCCCTCAAAGGTAAACAATTATAATGCTAAAGAAGATATTTCAACAGGTACATGGATAGAAGAGTTTATAGGAATATGGGTGAACACAGGTATATGGGAGTAGCTCAGATAGACAACTTGGTTGGCATGGATAAGTTAGGTCCAATTACCTGTTTTAGCGTTATGTTAACTCTTCTCAAATATTATTTTTCCAACAAGAATCACCTCCCATTCTTTTTTGTCATATCCTCTCATGCTGTTGAACCCACCTTCCCTCAACTTATGATCTTAACATGAGTACATACTTTGTCCCTTTCTGTAGCTACCTTGAAACTAGTAGAATTCTGGTTGCTTTTTCCAAAGAGTTGCCCAACTAACACTTCAACCACCTACCCAGTTTAATTTCCTAAAATGCCGTCAAGTACAACCCTATTTCTCATAGGACTGCTGACATATTGACTCAGAAAACTAACTTGGATGCTCTTATATGCCACAGCATCTAAAGTCTTTGAACTAAGGCAATTCCAGTCAATGTGGGAAAGTTTAAAATCTTCATATTGCTTTTACACCTTTTTGAAATATTGCTTACATATTGGTTCCTCTCATTACTGCTGCCTTTTGGGAGGCCGACAAGTTAATTTACAGGGAAGTGATCATCCCTCTCCTGTTCCGAAGTTCTACATGCATAGCCTTACTGATTGATCTTTCATTACTCTTTATTCTTAAGGCTATGGTGCTTTCCCCAATCAAAATTACAGTTTTTCACAAGGAGGAGCTAAGAATGATGTTATGGACGAAATGGGAGGTGAGGACCTCGATAAAATCACTGTCACTAAAGAGATAGTGATGAGCAAACTAGAGGGCCAGTCCCCTGGTCCTGATAGGATGCATCCCAGGGTGCTGAGGGAATTGGCGGAGGTTATAATAGACGCGTTGGTAATCATTTACCAAAATTTTCTAGACTCTGGGCAGTTCCTGGCAGATTGGAAGATAGCAAATGTCATGCCACTTTTTAAAAAAGAATGTAGGCAAAAGACAGGCAAATATAAGCCAGTTAGCTTAACATCTGTAGTCGGGAAAATGCATGACATTGTGATTAAGGAAGAAATAGTGAAACATTTAGAAAGGAGTAGTTCCATTAGACAGACGCAGCATGGATTCAGAAAGGGCAGGTCCTGTTTGACAAACTTACTAGAGTTCTTTGAGGACATAGTGAGTGCAGTGGATAGAGGGGAACAGGTGGATGCCGTATACTTGGATTTCCAGAAGGCGTTCGATAAGGTGCCGCACAAGAGACTTATAAATAAAATATGGATGCTTGGAATCGGAGGAAGTGTATTGACATGGATAGTGGATTGGTTAACTAATACAAGGCAGAGAGTTGGTATAAATGGGTGTTTCTCCGGTTGGCAGTTAGTGGTGAGTGGGGTGCCGCGGGGCTCAGTGTTGGGCCCGCAGCTGTTTACCATCTACATTGATGATTTGGAAGAGGGGACTGAGTGTAGCGTAGCAAAATTTGCTGATGACACTGAACTGACTAGAAAAGCAAATTGTACGGAGGATGTGGAGCGTCTGCAGAGGGATATAGATAGGTTAAGTGAGTGGGCTAGCAGATGGAATACAGCGTTGGTAAATGCGAGATCATCCACTTTGGAAGGAATAATAGAAGAGCAGATTGTTATTTAAATGGTGAAAGATTGCAGCATGCTGTTGTGCAGAGGGACTTGGGAGTGCTTGTGCATGAATCACAAAAAGTTGGCTTGCAGGTGCAACAGGTTATTAAAAAGGCAAACGGAATGTTGGCCTTCAATGCTAAAGGGATTGAATTCAAGAACAGAGAGGTTATGCTGCAACTATCCAGGGTACTGGTGAGGCTGCACCTGGAGTACTGTGTGCAGTTCTGGTCTCTATACTTGAGGAAGGATATACTGGCTTTGGAAGCAGTGCAGAGGAGGTTCACCAGGTTGATTTCAGAGATGGAGGGTTAATTTATGAGGAGAGATTGAGTCACCTGGGACTATACTCTCTGGAATTCAGAAGAATGAGAGTGGATCTTATAGAAACATACAAAATTTTGAAAGAGATAGATAAAATAGAAATAGGAAAGTTGTTTCCATTGGTAGGTGAGACTAGAACTAGGGGACATTGCGTCAAGATTCAGGGGAGAAGATTTAGGACAGAGATGAGGAGAAACTGATTTTCCCAGAGAGTGGTGAATCTGTGGAATTCTCTGCCCAGGGAAGCAGTTGAGGCTTCTTCAGTAAATATATTTAAGATACAGTTAGATAGATTTTTACATAATGGGGGAATTAAGGGTTATGGGGAAAAGGCAGGCAGATGGAGCTGAGTTTACAGACAGATCAGCCATGATCTTATTGAATGGCAGGGCAGGCTTGATGGGCCAAATGGCCTATTCCTGCTCCTATTTCTTGTGTTCTTATGCTCTTATAAGATGGGACAAATGGTCTAGGTGGGGCAAGGTGTCAAGATGGCGCGGATAAGTGGTGACTGATAAGTGGCCCTGATAAGTGTGTGCAGCTCTGATGGGAATCATTGGATATTCCCATTTAGGATTACAATACCTGAAATCCACAGCCATAGCAATTCTGCTGTGGGGGATGACCTATGTGAGCAAGGCAGCAGCAGCCAGACCAATAGCACTGCAGTTGGCTCTGAGCCGCAGAAGAGGAGGGTGAAGTCAGACAGAGCAATAGTCATGGGAGACTCCATAGTTAGGGGGGCAGATAGGAGATGCTGTTGCAGCAAAAGAAACACCAGGATAGTGTGTTGCCTCCTGGGTGCTAGGATCCAGGATCTCTGTGCGGTTGTAGAATATTCTTGAAAAGGAGAGAGAGCAGCCGGAGGTCGTGGTACACATTGGTACCAATGACATAGGCAAGAGAGGGGTAGAGTTCCTGTGCAGTAAGTTTAGGGAGTTAGGAAGAAGTCTGAAGAGCAGGAACTCTAAGGTGGTAATCTCAAGATTACTCCCCGTGCCCTGAGCTAGTGAAGTCAGAACAGGAAGATAGTGCAAATGAATGAGTGGCTGAAGAGATGGTGCAGTGGGCAGGGTTTCAAGTTCTTGGATCATTGGAACCTTTTCTGGGGAAGTGGTGACCTATACAAGTAGGAAGGGTTGCACCTGAACTGGATGGGAACCAATATCCTGGAGGGTTGCTAACACTATTGGTGAGGGTTTAAAGTAGATTTGCAGGGGGTTGGGAACTGAAGTGAAGAGGTAGAGAATGGGGTGGTTGGCGCACAAGCAGTGACAGCTTGTAGGGAGACTATCAGGAAGGATAGGCAGATGATAGAGCAAAGAAGCACTCAGCCAGTTGGTTTGAGATATGTCTATTTTAATGCACAGTGTATCATGAGCAAGGTGGATGAGCTTAGGGCGTGGACCAATATGTGGAACTATGATGTTGTGGCCATTACAGAGGCTTGGATGACTCAGAGGCAGGAATGGCTGCTGAGTGTGCCAGGCTTTATATGTTTCTAAAAGGACTGGGAGGGAGGCAAAAGAGGTGGGGAAGTGGCATTGCTAATCAGGGACAGTACCACGGCTGCAGAAATGGAGGAGATCACGGAAGGATTGTCTACTGAGTCATTGAGGGTGGAAGTCAGAAACAGGAAGGGGGAAATAACTCTAATGGGTGTTTTTATAGACCCCCCCCCCCCAATAGTAACAAAAACATCGAGGACCATATGGGAAAGCAGATTCTGGAATGGTGCAATAATAATACGGTTGTTGTGATGGGTGATTTTAACTTTCCTAATATTGACTGGCATCTCCTTAGATAAAGGAGTTTAGATGGGGTAGAGTTTGTTAGGTGTGTTCAGGAAGGTTTCCTGATGTAATATATAGATAAATCAACTAGAGTAGAGGCAGTACTTGATCTGGTATTGGGAAATGAACCTGGTCAGGTGTCAGATCTCTAAGTGGAAGAGCATTTTGGAGGTAGTGGCCACAACTCTATCTCATTTACCATAGCGCTGGAGAGGGATTGGAGCAGAAAATTTGGGAAAACATTTAATTGGGGTAGGGGGAAATATGATGCTATTAGGCGGGAATTTGGGAGCATAAATTGGGAGCAGATTTCTCAGGGAAATGAGCCAGCATTGGAGAGCATGTCTTATGAGAATAGGTCGAGTGAACTGGGCCTTTTTTCCTTGGAGCAACGGAGGATGAGCAGATGCAATCATCCAATCTCACTGGCTCTCTATTTGGCTGTGTATCACCTGGACAATAATAATACCTACATCAGCCTGCTATTTATTGATTGATTACAGCTCAGTTTTTACTGCAATCATACCTGCAGTTTTAATCAACAAGCTGCTAAACCTGGGCCTTTGTACCTCCCTTCATAACTGGATTCTTGACTTCCTCACTGGGAAACCAGTCTGTGTGGATCAGAAACAACATTACCTTGCTGACAATCACACTGCTGTACCTAAAGGATGTGTGCTTCATTCACTGTCCTCCTCTCTCTACACTTAAGACTGTGTGGCTGGCCACGGCTTGAACACCATGGTTAAGTTTGCTGATAACACAACTCTTATTGGCAGAATTTCAAATGGCCACACTGCTACAGAGATTCCACCCTTCCTTCCACCCCCCCCCCACCTCCAAGAAGGATGAGCAAACTTTCCTTCAAGGTTATTGGTCCCCTTCCAGGTTTGGTGTAGCCTGTCATTCTTCCATAGTTCTCATCTGCTCCAAGAGTGATCCTGGTGATCCGAGTACCCAAAACTCTTCCTTCTGCTCCAACTCTTGACAATGCATTTATTATTGTCCTATATTTACCCCCACTAGCACGTGTGTTAGCAATCTGCAGAACATGAACTGCCCCCTCCAGGCTGTAGTTAAAAGAAAACATCGAACAGTGGTAATTCCGCAATTCTAACCAATTTCGTAAAATTAAAATTAATTTTGTTTGCATATCATTTGCTATATTTGTGCTCGTCAGTATACAGATTCAATTTGGATCAATAGTTTATTTCATTCCATTTAAATGAAGATTGTTAATACATGTCAGTAAGGCTTAACTGCCAATCACAATACAAACAATTTTGCATGCAAATAAAATCAGGATTGTTGTTTAATTCTCAACATACAGTATTGTGAATTTTATATTGTTCCTTACCTCCTGATCTTTGTCAAGATAAATTAAATCTGTGAAAGACCTGTCTGTTTTGAAAGGGGGAAAGGATTTCAAGGTTTGAAAGCTTAAAATTATATGTGAATCAATATGGACTCCTGTGAATTTACTTCAAAATGCTACACGGCTGCAGGAACTACAAAAACTGAAGGTCACCCACTGATCCTGTGGCTTTTGGCTACCAAGATTTTGTTTGATCTGTAACTGTGCTTCTGTATAGAACTAAATCCTCACTGGACCATTATTTTCATACAGAGCTTCAGTTGTCTTAACAGACATAAAATTCCTATGGAATTCATTACGAAGTAGTTCTAAAATTTTTTAAAAAATGAACTTTTAGAAGCCTTAGAGCTTATTTTTCTTTCATCTTTGAATTCCTGAACAGTATGTTCTATGAGTAGTCACTCTTTCTGTTGAATGCATTTTTAAAAGATAATCGAATGTTGGCATTGATGCACCTTTTTTATATGTTTCAAAGAAAGCTTTAGGAAGATGTGATGGAGGTTCTTAAATAAAGTAACTTTGCAGTGGGGAAGAGCTGATGAGCAGTGAGTACAAATTTAAAACTGGCAAAAGATCTAGAAGTGAAAAGCACTTTATAGTATGAAGTAATCAGCATTTGGAATGTGCTGTCTGCTAAGGTGGTAGTAAATCTTCAGTAGCTTTCAAAGTGAATTGGATAAGTCCTGGCTCAAACTAAGTTGTTCTTTGAGAGGGAACAGATGTGATGGACTGAATTTCTTTCTGTTCTCTTCAGTGATTCTGGTGCACTTGGACATGGTTTGTTTTTATTCGTATGTATCATTGAACAGTACTAAATATTAGCTTTTTAATAAGTGCAGTCATTCAAATAGTATAATTGCTCATTTCTTAACTGACTTCCTCTTCTCCACCAATACATTTATGTGGAAATAAATGATTAGTTACTCATTTGAACTTGTTTTGGAAAGGGGAGTATACGGTACCACACTTAAGGACAAAAACCAAATTATCGTAAGTTAATTTGGATGCATTAAAATATAAGGCTGAGTTATGGTATTTCATAGTGAGCAGTAGGGCTTGGAAGTGCTGTACAACAGAGGGACCTTGGCGTTCAAGTGTATGGTTCCCTGATAATGGGATCAGAGGTAGAGTGGGTGGTGAAGAAGACCTTTTGGAATGCTGGCTTTCATCAGTCAGGGCATTGAGTGTAAAAGTTAGGAAGTCATGATGCAGTTGTACTGCTGAGGCACAAGTGTTCAGTTCTGGTCACTCAGCTGTATGAAGGATATTTTTAAACTTGAAAGGGCATGGAAAGATATACAAAGATGTTGCCTTTGCTGAGGTACGGTGTTGGAGGAGGAGGTTAGACAGGTTAAGCCTTTTTCCTTGGAGCCTAGGAGATGATGAGGGGCATAGATAGGGTTGCGGAATCAGGAACAAGGGGGCATAGATTTAAGGTGAGAGGGGAAAGATTTAATCGGAACTTGAGGGACAGTCTTTTTTGACACAGCGAATGGTATGTATGTGGAATGTAGTGCCAGAGGAAATAGTTGAGGCAGGTGCAATGATAACTTTTAAAAGACAGTTGAACAGGTACATGAAAAGGAGAGGTTTATGAGCTTATGGGCTAAATGCTAACACGTGGGATCAGCTTCAATGGTTATCTTGATCAGAATGGACTAGTTATGCTGAAGGGTCTGTTTCTGTACCATATGACTATATGACTCTATAATTTGAAAAACTGGTGAAGTCGTATCTGATATTTAAAAATCACAAATGTTAGAGAGCTTGTGGTCTAACCAGGGACTAGGAAAGTATAGCTAAAATTGACCACATTTGTCATATTGTTTATTCATTTGAGGATAGGAAGCAAAGTATGTCATTCCCATGTTAATTTTGTTGGAAGATAGTGTATACAGTTGGTTTGTTTGACTTAGTGATAGTTCAATCCTGCATTTTTTTATTGCTTGAGAATGGATTATTATGTCCCTGGTAACACAGATTGTCAGAATGTGCTACATGAGGAAGGTAGGAATTGTAATTTGGTACAGAATATCAGTGAATACGGCATCCCTGGTTCCAGGATTTCTCTTAATTTTAGATTGTTGTGTTGGTTACTTTTACTTAAACTAATACACTTTTAAAATATTTGTTTCACCATTAGCATTGGTTATTCATGAAACCCAAGCTATTTAAATTAGTTCATAATAAATTGCAAATTCTGATCAGTGAGTGATTTTGTATAGCATAGATGTTTTCCACTCCTCATCAATTTATTGCATTAAACAGTTGATAAATCTGTGGGACAGATTTTTTTGGCTTCTGTTATCCTGGCTTATTTGTTAACAAACGTTGACATTTTTTGGTAAATGGAATAATTTCCAATGAAAATTTTAAAAAAAACTGCAAATACTAGAAATCCGAAAGATAAATGAAAATTACTGCAAACACTCCACTGGTCAGACAGCATCTATGGAAATAGAAATATCATTAATATTTCAGATGAAAGACTCTTAATCAGAACTGTGAAAGAGATAAAATAAATTAGTTTTAATACCGATAGAATGGGAGAGTGAGGAATGTGGCAACTACAATATCTTTGAAAAGCTGTAGCCAAGGTTGCTGTGGAGATAGCAGTTTGTTGAAACTATCTGCCTGATTGTCTCATGGGGACTGATGGAGAGGAACTAAAAAGAAATATATATTAGCTGCAAAATGCAGGTCATAACTGTCACAAATACCCAGCAGAGCAAGTAGTGACCATGGCTGGAGAAAGGCTCACTTAACATTAGTAATATACCATATAATCTTAGAGTAAAACTGGCTAATTCTGATACAAAGCACAGAAAGCATGTTACTTGAAATATTTTAAGTTGATGTTTGAAGGCTGTGTCATGCTCTTGCCAAAGATGAGATTCTGTTCCCGGATTTCATTGTAACAATCCAGGAAGCTACAGTTAGATATGTCAGTGTGAGAATGGATGGAGGATTAAAGTGACAGAGCTATTTCTAAGTAGTGCTACATTTTCACTTGAGTTTGTCGGTGTAAACAAGTGTTCTACCCAAAAGTGGAAAGATAGCTGAAGATTTAATATTGGCAGCTTCTGGCTAGTACTTCAATGAAATCATTCTCAGTTTATGGAAGTATTAATTAAAGATAACAAAAATTGAGCCTAGGCTATAAAAGGACATTATTGGAAACTTTTAAGTAATTTTCCCTACTGCGCATATCCAAAACATTTTCGGGTTTTGTACTTTTCCAGCCGTTGAAGCTCTTACTTTTACAGAGCCAGCACAAACTCAAAATCTCAAATGGCTTCCTCTTGTAATTATGATTCCACTCAGTCATATTATTTTGATTTTCTGTGCCCATTACATTATCTGAGGAATCTGAGCCAGTGATTTCCTTGGAGTCAACTGCTGTAACTTGGTTGAAAGTGTGTAAATATCTCTGTTTAAATATATAAATAGTATTTCCATTGATTTTTGACAGAAAAGGAGCTCAGAAACCACGTAGTCAAGAGTGTGTAGGGAGCGTACAGCAGTGGGCTAAGCACACATCCTTGAGGTACGCCTTTGTTGATAGTCAGTGAGGGGGAGGTGTTATTTCTGATCTGCACTGACTATGGTCTCTTGATGAGGAAGTCAAGGATCCAGTTCTAGAGAGAGGCACAGAAGCCCAGGATTTGAAGCTTGTTGATTCGTACTAAGGGGTTGATTGTGTTGAACACTGAGCTGTAATCAATAAACAACAGCATGATATAGGTATTGCTGATGTCCAGGTGTCCAAAGCTGAGTGGAAATCCAGTAAGATTGCATCTATTGTAGACTTTTTGTGGCGGAAGGTAAATTGCAGTAGGTCCAGGTCTTTGCTTAGGCAGTAGTTAATACTAGCCATGACCAAACCTCTCAAAGCATTTCATCACAGTAGATGTGAGTTCTCCTGAGCGATAGTTATTGAGACAGCTCACCTTGCTCTTCTTTGGCATCGGTATGATTTGATTTCCTTTTGAAGCAGGTGGAAGCTCCAGCTCCAATATATTTCTGGTATAATTGTATTAGCATTAAAGGTAATTCAGCTGATTGGGGAGTGAAGCGTCACAGTCAATTATGATGGCAGGTTTTAATTCGTAGGAAGTAATGGATGCAAAACACTGCCAGAGCTGATGTGCATCGACATATTTCACTCAGATAGACTTAAGATAGGCTTCCATAGTTTGTACCTGGACTGCTGGTAGAGTCCTGGATCACCAGTCTTGAATACCAGAGACCTAGACTTCAGCAGACTGCAAATCTCCTGGCTTATCCATGGCTTCTGGTTTGGGTAAGTCAATACCTTCTCAAAAGCACACATCCATTCACAGAGATCCTGATGATATTGGTGACCATTGTGACATATTCAGTCCGATCAAAGATTAATCACTGAATATGGTCCAGTCCACTGATTCAGAGCATTCTAAGTGCTGTTCGGCTTCCTTTGACCATACCTTCATCCTCACCACTGATGCTGTGGTAGTCAGAATCTCCCAAATAGTAAAATAGAAATCGAGGGCAAGCATCCAAATGGCTGGTAGGCAGGCAGTACCTCTCCTGGCTACACACACAATGCGATTTGTTCTCTGTGGAAGTAAATACAGGACACTGAAATAATTCAATGGACCATGCAGCATTTGTGGAGGCAAAAGATGTAAGTCAACATTTCTGGTCAAGACCTTGCAAAGGACTGAAACTTTAGAGGGATATGGCCAAACACAGGCAAGTGGGACTACCTTGATGGGTATGCTTGTCGGCATGTACGATTTGAGCTAAAGGCCCTGTTTCTGTGCTGTCATACTCCTTGATTCTATGCATATAACTCATCCTTACAAAAAAAAAACACCATAAAGTGTAATATACTAACCTGCGTGTTGTTGAGTATTCTGGAGTTAGGTGAATATAGGAGCCATGCACCTATTTGCTATCTGCATTATATTCTGTGCTGCAGATATTAATTCAAACAAGAATCTGTCTTTAGATCTTAATGTAAATTGTATTTTGCAGGTAGTATATTGAAGTTAAAAAAGCAGATCTTTACAAAATGGTAGCCATGATACATTTGGGCATGGATTAACCAAACATTAAGACAATGTTGTGTTAATTGGCCTGCATCAAACTGGGCAAAATGGGCTTAGTTATTGCACCATTGTGACTTGAGTTCAAGCTGGCATACCAGACTAATGTTGTCACTTAGCATATCAAACGTCACAGGTATAGGCAATCAATAGCTTTTTGTGTATTCAGGATTGGGGTCGAGAGGGATAATAAATCAGTCATGATGGAATGGTGAAGTGGACTTGATTGGCTGAATGGCCTAATTCCACTCCAATGTCTTATTGTCTTATAATATACATCGGAACAAATTGTTTAGCAATGGATAGAATGCCTCTTATTTGTATACCATGCCAAATTAAGCCATTCCCACTTAAATCTTCAGATAAATTTTATTGAATTTTCTCAGTCTCAACATCTTAAGTTGCTAAAGGTCAAGATGTATTCAACCCACAGTGGCGAATATCAAACAATATCATATTGGCTGAACGTAGTAGCAGTTGCCACTAATCTCAGTGGACTTTGTGACTAATGCATTGATGCAGCATGGGAACAGACTTAATTAAGTCTGGGCAGTTGGATCATAGAACCTTATTAAAGAATGTAATTTGAAAATAGTATAAGCTTGTACCAATTTAAATGTCTTTTAATCACTTTGTGAATCCATCACAGTTGAATTCTGGAGGCTTTTACACCAAATTATTGAATTTTAGATGCCCTTTTGGATGTAATCTTTGGCCTCTCATGTGATAGTGCTATTGAGAAAAAACAGTCAGTTGCACACATCTTCCAAGTGCAGTGAATGAAGCGGAGAACATTCCTCATAGTCCACATGATGGACCATCAATTCATTATCCAATGTATGTAGCTTTAAACAATTGGGGTACCTGAGAATACATCTCATGGTTAAGTTTAGGAAATTGAGGCTACTTGAGTTATCTTCAGAATATCCAATCTGTAGGGAAGTGGCATTTTTCACTTTTCAATCTATCAATTCATTACTAATAGCATTTATTGTTTGCTGTAGCATAAATTATTCATTACATTTGGGAAAAGATAATCTGTTTTTCATATCTCTTGACTTTCTGAACTTTCTATTCCACAGAGTTGATTTTTGTTTTCCTAATTCAGTACCAAGGATTCCTTTTGCTACAGTGATGAAAATGTTGATTCTTGGGGTGAAGGTTTTCAATGGTGAACATATTTTTGCTTTCACATTGAGGGTTTTCATCCATGTCTCTGGTACCTGTGCTCTAATCCCAAGTTTTTCGGCAAAACTTGTGGTAATGTCATGCAAGAGTCCTCAAGTGTGATTTATTCACTGTGTTTTGGATGTTCTAATGACAATTTATCAGGTTCAAAAGTCGAAGTCAAAGGCGGAAAAGATTTAAAACTTTTAATGAAATTGCTAAATATTCTTTGAAATTTGTGCTAGTTGTTTGAGAGATTCAGATGCATATATACCGGTTACTAAGTTGTACTTTTAAAAAAAAGAATTTTGTGATCGCATTTTGAGTTTTACAGGTTAAGGTGATCCACTGTCTGAACAATGTGATATCAATTTTTAAGTACTTAATTTGATGTTAGTTTTATCTCATAAGTAGGTGATTTGATTTTCTACTTTAAGATATGCCGGCTTTAACTGTAAGATCTGTAGGACTGGAGTTGGGTGGATTTATGTTTTCAGTTTTGTTTTCTTTTCCTTGCTCGTATTCTGAGGAAGAAAATTCCTTTCATGGATTTTGTAACCTCCAAGAAGTCTAAGTGAGACTGAGAACCAGCTGTGTGGAAAATCATGATTGTAACCCTTATCTGACTAGTAGCAGTATGGAGACTCACCAAGCTATTTCTACAGTTTTTCAAGTCAGTGTATTGGTGCAGCAACCTTTTCGTGTCAACTGTAAATGGAGATTTGTAAACTACATTATTTGTAGTTGGAAGATGTAGGTACTTTTTATGTTCACATTATTCTCCTTCATAAACCAAAATGGATGTGCACAAGTGTCTTCTGGAACAGTGTAATGATGTTAGCAACAATTTGTGCTATTTGGAGTGAATTTCTAGAAATTAGTTTGTGTTATGACTTTAAACCACCTTAAAGACTGTTGTTCATATGAAATGCACATTCTTAATCAAAGATTTTGGAATTCTTCAGTATGGATGGTTTGTAATCATGACCATTGCTATTATTCATGTAGGTGCCTCTGTTATTTCCTTAGACTGGTCAATAATATTACTACAATGTGACCCATTATGGAACGAGAGTAAGGAATTTGTATGTTCTCCTTTTGACTACATGGGCTTCCTCTGAGTGCGCCAGTTTCCTCCCTCATAATAAAGGCATATGGGTTAGCAGGCAAATTGATGAGTAGGTAGTGATGAAGTGCTTTGAGAGGTTGGTTATAACTAGACTGAACTTCTGTCTCAGCAAGGACCTGGACCCATTGCAATTTGCCTATTGCCACAATAGGTCAATGGCAGACGCAATCTCAGTGGCTCTCCACACTGCTTTAGACCACCTGGACAACACAAACACAAACAATGCTGTTCATCGACTATAGCTCAGCATTTAATACCGTCATTCCTACAATCCTAATTGACAAGTTGCAGAACCTGGGCCTCTGTACCTCCCTCTTCAATTGGATCCTCAACTTCCTAACCAGAAGACCACAGTCTGTGCAGATTGGTGATAACATATCCTCCTTGCTGATGATCAACACTGGTGCACCTCAGGGGTGTGTGCTTAGCCCACTGCTCTATTCTCTGTATGCACATGACTGTGTGGCTAGGCATAGCTCAAATACCTTCCACAAATTCGCTGACGATATAACCATTGTTGGTAGAATCTCAGGTGGTTTCAAGAGGGTGTACAGGAGTGAGATATGCCAAGTAGTGGAATGGTGCCAAAGCAACAACCTGGCACTCAACATCAGTAAGACAAAAGAGCTGATTGTGGACTTCAGGAAGGGTAAGACGAAGGAACACATACCAATCCTCATAGAGGGATCAGAAGTGGAGAGAGTGAGCAGCTTCAAGTTCCTGGGCGTCAAGATCTCTGAGAATCTAACCTGGTCCCAACATATTGATGTAGTCATAAAGAAGGCAAGACAGCGGCTATACTTTATTAGGAGTTTGAAGCGATTTGGCATGTCAACAAATACACTCAAAAACTTCTATAGTTGTACTGTGGAGAGCATTCTGACAGGCTGCATCACTGTCTGATCTGGAGGGGCTAATGCACAGGACCAAAAGAAGCTGCAGAAGGTTGTAAATCTAATCTGCTCCATCTTGGGCACTAGCCTACTAAGTACTCAGGACATCTTTAGGGAGTGGTGTCTTAGAAAGGCAGTGTCCATTATTAAGGACCTCCAGCACCCAGGGCATGCCCTTTTCTCACTGTTACCATCAGGTAGGAGATACAGAAGCCTGAAGGCATACATTCGGCGATTCAAGAACAGCTTCTTCCCCTCTGCCATCTGTTTCTTAAATGGACATTGAAGCTTTGGACACTACCTCACTTTTTTTAATATACAGTATCTCTGTTTTTGCATGTTTAAAAAAAATTGTTCAATATACGTAACTGATTTACTTATTATGTTTTATTTTATTTTTTTTCTCTGTTTGCTGGATTATGTATTGCATTGAACTACTGCTGCTAAGTTAACAAATTTCACGTCACATGCCGGTGATAATAAACCTGATTCTGATTCTGAATTTTGTCACATGAATGTAATTGGGCCATGCAGGATCATTGGACCAGAAGGGTGGGTTACTGTTCTGTATCTGAAACAAATGAAGCTCCCTGTTTGTATGCTGATAATTTATATTTAAATCCTCCCATTAGAATGACCATTTGCAATTTGTCATTATTTTACTAATTTTCGGCTTACATTTTTATGTTTCTGCAATTAGTTCCATTTTCATTTAAAATTGTACTATAAATACAGTTCAGTTCAAAGTATTTTACAGCAGGCTTGAGAATATATAAAATTCTAGAGCACATACTGCCTGATTGAGGAAGAAGGTAGTTCTGAATCCCACAAATTTAAAAGTTATGCCCTGAGTCAGAAGTATTGGAAATAATGATTCATTCCAAGCTAAATGTTATGAAGTAGTAATGATTTTTCCAGCAATTACTTGTTATATCAGTTTTTGTTGGCAAAATATATACTTCTGGGTGAGACCTAATTAACTAATATTGAAAGAAAATCACTGTAAGGCAGAGCAGTTAAATATATTTGCATAGAAGAATATTTTTGGAATCTGAAATCTCAATATTGAAATCTTTCTTTAGAAAATGTCAGTATATCTTATGAGATATGAAATTGGAAAGTAATCTTGAAATCTAGGGTAAAAAGCAAATAAAGGCTACTTAAAAGATTAGAAATAATAATGTTTCTGTATGTCTAGTTTGCTAAATGAAATACTTTGTAACAAAAGAGATCAATTAAGAGGCTTGTGAGTTTCAAAATAACAGGTTGTGACCTGTGATTATAAGGCAAATTAAAATATTATTAATGCATGTTCAAATGGGTTATTGCTATTGTTTCACTGCATGTTGAATTTTGAAATTTTGAGGTTACAGTTAATTATCAGTGATCTATTAAGTGAATTTTTTTATATTCCACAATTACGTAGAGGATAGTATTTGGAAATTGAGAAATTACTTTTATTTTAGATTTGGTTTGGACATTGTATTTTCCAAAAAAGAATCCCAGGAAAATACACCCAGCTTCGGGTCACATTGCAGCATTGCATAACTGCTTGTATCTTTTATTCCATCTTGCTGAGTACAGTATCTTTTCAACTCAGGATATTTGACTCCTGGATCCAAAAATTTAATAGGGGTTGTTGAACAACTTGGTCAGCCTTAGCTGCCAAGGTGATCTTGTTTATTGTATAATCATTCTTTTATCTCCATGACCATGTTGTCATATTTAACTGATATCCCTGCTCAGAAGATAGTGAGGAGAGTGATAAGCAAAAGATAAGAAAATATTAAATTAAAATGTTGTTTTGTGGTCAAAGGGATGAATTGAAAAAATCAAAAAATGATATTAAGAACATCAGTGACTATTATTTTAATTTCCCCATGACTTACAAAAATTGAGGAAGCCAAATGACCTTAAAATGGTTTATTATCTCTATGCCAATGTATACTCCCAGAGCTTCCCAGCTTCAACATCTGTTTTGTTCTAATTTGTTTGATCACAGGCAAGGTTGGGTTACTGTAATTTTCTTGTAGGTGTCAGGGTGGGGGAAGAGAAAAATAGATATATTAGTTTCTCCACTGATGTTGCCTGACCTGTTGATATTTCTGCCATTTTCTATTCTTGGTGTTTATTTTTATTACTGTTAATTCCACATAAATGAAGACTGAAATATATTCCTAATTTACTGCATTTATAAGCTGTACCTTTTGAGACTAATACTATTATTGGTGAAAAGCTTGTGGTTTTGTAACCATCGCTGAAGTTCAGTAGATGTTCAAGGAGTCAAGCAAGGTAGCTAACATCAATTTTTCTGTAATTGATTTGAGCAATTTACTATAAATTTGGCAGGTACATTGTCAAAATACTTCCTCAAAACTGGATGATAATTTCTTGCTGACTTGCTTACATTGTATAATTAAGAGTCAAGTAGTTCACAACCTCTTGAGGTGACTCAATTAATTATTTACATATCAGATTCACTCTAGCATTGAGATTCATGCCAACACATAGGTTATACAATTCTGGATACTGCATTAAACCCCAACTAGGCTTCTTGTATTTCAGTTATCCACTTTTAACATATAAAATGAAATACTAGAAATAATTTTTAAAAATATCTGTAGCTTAGCATGTAATAGCATTTTAATGAAGGAGCTGATGAAAGGAAATTATTTAATTATTACCTGGTACTTCCCTTTTCAACATTGATATTATGGCTTCTGATAATTTGTATTCATATAATCTAGAAATAAGAAAGCATTTGTGCGTTGCCTAATGAATTGCCTTTTGCTAATAAAATGGTTGATTTCTGTTTAACTATTGGAGTTCTGTGAGGAGAAAGCATTTCAAAAGGTGTAGGTCCATGATTCATTGAAATTGGCAGCAGGGATAGATAGGGTCAGAAAGAAAGCTTATGGTATGTTGGCCTTCATAAATCAAAGTATTGAGAAGAGGAGATGGGATATTATCTTGAAGTTGTATAAGGTTTGGTGAGGCCTAATTTGGAGTATTGTGTGTACTTTTGGTTACCTATCTGCAGGAAAGATATAAATAAGATTGAAAGAGTACAGAGGAAATTTACAAGGATGTTGCTGGGCTGGAGGATCTGAATTATAAACAAAGATTGAGTAGCTTTGGACTTTATTCCTTAGAATGTAGAAGATTGAGTGAGATTTGATAGAGGTACACAAAATTATGAAGGGTATACAGTAGATAGGGTAAATGCAAGCAGGTTTTTCTACCACAATTGGGTGGGACTACATCTAGAAGTTGTGGGTTAAGGGTGAAAGTTGAAAAGTTTAAGGGGAACAGGAGGGAAAACTTCTTCACTCAGAGGGTCCTGAGAATGTGGAATGAGCTACCAGTGCGAGTGGTGCATACACTTTTAATGTTTAAAAGAAGTTTGGACATGTACATGGATAGTAGGGGTATGGAGGGCTATGGTCCAGGTGGGGATCAATGGGACTAGGTAGTTTAAATGGTTTGGCACAAATTAGATGGGCCAACTGGCTTGTTTCTGTGCTGCAGTTTTCTATGACTCTATTTTCTTAAAAATTATGTTGTATACATTTATGTATTAAATGTCAGCTAAAGGACAATTATGAAGTTATCCAATGAGAGGTAATGGAAAGAATGACTTTTATTGGATTATGACAAGGAAGTTTCAATACTGTTCCTTTTAAGTCACACATATTAGATCCAATGCATTATAATCTTTATCTGTGTACTAATAATGCAGGTGCAGATCTTGACTTTCTCATTCAATTACTAATGTTGGTCTGATCCATGGTTTCAATTCTTTCTCTTCCACAGATGCTGCTCAACCTGCTGAGTTCTTCCTGCAGTTTCTTACTAATGAGTAGTATTAATTGGACCTCAAAGATAGGACCTCTCCTTCCCCAGTTAGTTCCTTTTTTCTATTAAACCTGCTGTGCTCCTCTTTCAGAACATTCAACCTCTTTGGCCTTCCTTTCTTTCTGAATTTTGTATTTCCACTGATGATTTCTGCAGTGCATGTTCTGCAGTTTAAGTTGTTGTTATTTCAGTAAGAAACTCAATGCCATTGAGAAGAAAAGTGCAGGGTATTTATCTAATATCGTAACTAGCTGTAAGTAATATTGTGTGTGTGTAAAAATGTATACAGTGAATTACGGTTAATTGTACCTTGGTTTAATCAGGGCAGCCACTTATTTAGGACAACTCTTAAAGAACAAAAACAAA
Source organism: Mobula birostris (assembly GCF_030028105.1). Lineage (NCBI taxonomy): Eukaryota > Metazoa > Chordata > Chondrichthyes > Myliobatiformes > Myliobatidae > Mobula > Mobula birostris. The sequence goes on from NC_092388.1 coordinate 33,419,191, forward strand.
GCTTGAAAATAGCTGGGATTTCCTTTGCTTATTGGGACACTACATCGCTTAATTGGGGCAGGAGACAATCAGTCAGGTACACTTGAGTGTCTGTTAAGACACTACACTATGCTTAGGCCAAACAGCAGTGTCAGTTCTATGTCTTTGTGTTGTGTTATCCATTTGGCTGATGGATAGCGATTCAAGAGAAAGTGATTTTTGATAATTTTGATAATGGAGATTATGAAGATGAGGAAAGTGAGGATGACACAACTGAACCTGAGCTAGTGACTACAGAGGATGTCAGGAAATTTGTTGTTGGACTATGACATGACTTCATGCAGGAAGGTAATAAAGGTAGTCCGTTATCTGTTCTAGGTGTCTGCAATCATTTACAGTCAATCAAAACAATACACCATTGGTGCTTTCAATGAATTCCTCTGTCGGTAACTATTATGAACAAATACATAGTTTTATAGTACTGTAGTAATATTAGTAGCATTAGTAGTAGCCTCCTGAAGGGTCTTGGCCTGAAATGTCAATTGTACTCTTTTCCATAGGTACTGCCTGTCTTGCTGAGTTCTTCCAGCATTTTGTTTATGTTGCTTGGATTTCCAGCATCTGCAGATTTTCCCTTGTTTGTTGTTAGTAGTGTTCTAATTTGTTGTGTATTTTATTTAAATACATAATTTGTTACTCAGTTAAATGATAGTTTGTCTTTTTTATACCTTTTTAATTATTTCTGTGAAACTTTGGATAATTAGGGCAGCCGCTTAATTTGGCCAAAATGTGCTGGTCTCAATATGTCCCAATTAACCAGAATCCACTGTATATCATTGTATTGGCCAAAGTACATTGCCAGTTGAGTGACACTTCGTGAGAATATTCAAACATTCTTGTAAGTGGTATATTTAAATGATGCAGTTAACAGATTTATTCCTGACAAAAGGGGTTGAATACCATTGCTTTGAATAGAAATGTCGTTGATTCTATCCAATCTAGGCACAGGTAGGCTAATGCAATCAAATTACAGTGCAGTAGACTGGAATTGAGGAAGTAAGATGCTTCCTTTCAAACACTGTGGGAGTCATTTAGGTGGAGTGCTGGAGAGTAAGTGGTAGACTTTGTGTCATAAGGTTTTGCAACACAGGACATCCACCCAGCTTTTAATTACTCTCAAGTACAAATTGTGGAAGTTCAGTCCTTGGTTGGATTTGATTCAATTTTGGGCTTCTTTATCAGATGCCAAATTAGTGGAAGGTCTGCCTGAAGTAGAGTTCCTCAGCTCCTCTAGTCCCTTCCTGTCCCTTAATGTAATCTAGGGGAAACAGAGTAGAGGTTGCAGTTCAAATCACATTAGATAAGCCACAATGTTTTAGTGCAAGTTCCATTCACAGTCTATAATTTTAGTCCTGGCTGTAGCCACTGTGCCTGATAATGCTGTGCTAAGTAAGAATACAAAAATTGTAGTTATTGCATTGGTTTGTAGTCTCCTTGCGGTGTTGTACTTTTCTCTCATTCTTTATGAGAGGGATCAGCTATAAGCTACATATTTCAACCATCACACATCAAAGTTACTGGTGAACGCAGCAGGCCAAGCAGCATCTGTAGGAAGAGGTGCAGTTGACGTTTCAGGCCGAGACTTTTCGTCAGGACTAACTGAAGGAAGAGCTAGTAAGAAATTTGAAAGTGGGAGCTCTTCCTTCAGTTAGTCCTGAGGAAGGGTCTCGGCCTGAAACGTCGACTGTACCTCTTCCTACAGATGCTGCTTGGCCTGCTGCGTTCACCAGCAACTTTGATGTGTGTTGCTTGAATTTCCAGCATCTGCAGAATTCCTGTTGTTTGATATTTCAACCATGGCTGTTTTGCTAATTATGTTGGTCCTGGAGCTGTGTTTCATAACAGGTGCTCTCTTTTTAATCTTGGTGCAAGGTTTCCCAGAGTGACACCGGAAAATCCGAAATAAAGTTGCGAGTCTTGGGAAAGGCAGTTAGTAGCCTGCCTGGCTTTGACAGCATAGATTTTATGACATGTAGTATGTGATAATTGACAATTGTAATCCGAGTAAAAACAATTTTACTCCCAGATTGGTAAACACAATTTTAGTTCAGTGGTTCAGTCACAGCACAGGGGAATATCAGTTTTAATTTATGACTTTTTATGGAAGCTGTGTTGGTAAGGATTCATTAAGTTTTATTTGCATCTCTACTGTTACTTTAGTTCCAGTGTGATATTTTAGTACAGTATACTGGATGCTTGGAAATATTGACTTTTCTACGAGATGTTAAAAAAGATCCTTTCTGTTCTTAAGGGGGCACCAAAGATCTCAAAGCACTGATTCAAGGAAGAACAGGAGAAGTATTACCAGTGAAAAGTGATTATTTGTCAACATTAGTAAAATCAGTATCATTAAAGCAGGTCAGAGACTGGATATCTTGTGATGAGTGACTGTTGATACCTTCAAAGACTGTCCACCTTTTAAGGGCCCCAAATCCAGAGTGTCATAGAATACTCTCCAACAGCTTTCAAGAAGTTTGACAACATCCAAGAAATTTGATTGGTACTTTATCAATTACCCTAATGTAGTATGCATCATCTACAAAATGCATTGTAGTGATTTGCCTTTGCTGCTCTGGCAGCTCTTCCCAAACCCACTACTTTTGCCTTCAGAAAAGACAAGGACAACATGTGCACTGGAAATTCATATCACACACCTTCCTGATTATGAAATACATTTTGTTCCTACAGCAATCTAAATCCTGGAGCTCTTTATTCAGGAATACCTCCTTCAGAAAGCATGCAGCAGTTTGAGAAGTCAAAACACCAAATGTATTTTTCATTCGAATATAGCGATGGGCAATGATTGATGGTTTTGTCACTGAGTCTTCATTCTATAAAAAAATGAATATTAAAAGTAAGGTCAGATTGCCTGGTTATTATCAAACTGCTGTTTTGTGGATCCATGCACAGGTAAAGTGACATAGTGGTTAAATTATGGGATTGGTGTCTTGAGGCCTGATTATTTGATATGAACACCTGAGTTTGAATCTCACCTTGGCAGCAGTGATTATCAGAAATATGACCATGAAGTAACAAGACCAACTACCAAAACCAACTGGTTTACCAGTGTCCCTAAGGAAATCTGCCGTCCATACCTGGTCAGGTCTGTATGCAACTCCACACCATCCCAGTGGTTGATTCTTAACCACCTTCTAAGTGGGCCACTGCATTTAAAGGGCAGTTGACTGGGCACTAAGTAATGGCCTTGCTAATAATGCCCTTGTCCTGTGAAATATAAACAAAATAAGCAAATTAATAACTACATTTCCTACATTGCAATGATATTAAAAAAAATGTACATCTGGGCATCGGAATATCTACCCCAGACTTAAGAATAACAAGTTGGACACTGGAAAAACTGAGCTGGACAGAGGAGTAAATTTGGACAAAGCAGAAGCAGCATTTTGGGGATTGTTTAGTTAAATTCCATTCACTAATTTGTATTCAAAATGCTTGAGGGTTATTGCAGAATTCTTATATTTTATGTAACACCCTGGGCACGGTTTCACTGCTAACATAATGGTCTTTCTGTAGAAGCAGTATTTAGGTTTTGGTTAGAGATAATGGGTGCTTTGGGGATGTGAGCCATCCAATCAGGGGAGTGGGTTTTTTTGCGAGCTGGGTCCTTTGTTCAGCGGGAGAGGAAGAGAAGATGCTGCAGAAAACCAGTCGCAGGATTCGACTTGGTACGGGACCGTGATTCGATGGAGCAAGGTGCCAGGGTCTACTGAGGATTGGTGAATATGTATGACTTTTGGAAGAGTTGAGCTCCAACTTGTGCACATTTGACTGTTTAATTATAATGGGCCTTTTTGTTTTTTTTTTCTTTACTAACCCTTTAGTTAAGATTCATAAATATAATTCATTTAATCGTATGCAGTGTGCTTGCTGTCTGTTATTTCTTGGCACTGAGTTGTAACAGGGTAGCAAATTACACAGCAGCTACACCAACCGGGGTTTGGGATGGGAGAGCCGTTTCAATATCACTCCAGTTTGGCGAGACGGAGTGTGTCTTCCCTAGACTTACGTAGCCAAGGAAACCAGCAGGGTTTCATTTACATTGCACATTGAAACATTTTACTTTACAACAAAACATGTGAAACATATTTTAAAATAATTTTGTATCTCAGCAGAGATCTGGAGTCACCAGGTAAAATAATTTGGAAAAATCTTGCATCAAATTATTAGTCTGTCTTGAAGTAGTAGTTTATTTCTCAGTGGTGCTAGAGGTATACCATTAGGCCTTTGTGACTATGGATTTGGATTGAAAAAGACATCTTAAATTCTGGGTTCTATTTAATGAGTATTTAATGAATCGTGGGTATTGGATTTGGATCAAACTGCATTCAGTTACAGAGACTATTCACATGCTAACAAACTCCTCATAAAATTAGCAGAGAAGTTCAAACAACTCAGTTAGTCTGGAATATATAATTTGACAACTAGAGCACATGAAAACATTGAGGAAAAATATCTTTTATTCTGGTCATAATCGCAGCAATGAAAGACTCCCTTAAGACTATGAAGTCTACTTCAAAAGCCAGCCATCCTTTTACACTAACTCTGCATTAATTTATCTATTTTTTATTTTCTCCAATTTATCATCAGCCCCCTTCTCCCTCCACCAGTACTTCACAGATTCTACCATTCAGTAGAATGGAGGCAATTTACACCGCTCAATTAACCTATCAATCCACAGGTCTTTTGAGAAGTTGGAGGAAACCCAAGTAGCTGGAGAAAACCCAAGTGCAAGTTCCACATAGGCAGCACCCAGTGTTAGGATTGAACTTGGGTCTCAGTTGCAGTTAGGTAGTGACTCCATTGGCAGTGCTGCTGTGTTTGTCTGACACACAGAATATACTGATTTTATTTTATGAGGTTTTATGCCTAGAATGTTCTTGTTACATTGAATTGGTTACTTAGGAGTGCACCAATTATTATTTTGGTCGATAGTTTCCTATTTACAAGTTCAATGGAACCACAGTTTTGCTTTAAGATGAAGGAAGGCCTTTTTGTTTGCATGTAGCAACTTTCCAATGGATACTTAAGTAAATTTGGAGCAAAGCAAATATTCAACTATCAAAGGCACACACAAAATGCTGATGAACTCAGCAGGCCAGGCAACATCTATGAAAAAGAGTAAACAGTTAACATTTTGGGCCGAGACCTTTCATCTGAGCTGGGAAAAAAAGATCTTTTTCCCCAGCTTTGATGAAGGGTCTCGGCCTGAAACATTGACTGTTTACTCTTTTTCATAGAAGCTGCCTGGCCTGCTAAGTTCCCCTGGCATTTTAGGTGTGTTGCTTGGATTTTCAGCCTCTGCAGATTTTCTCATGCTTGTAGAAGTATCAGGGGGTCTGGTTGAGAGTTGGACAAGGATTAATTGCTGGCAGTCAGTGGTTATGGAGCCAGCAAATGTTCCTAGATTGAGGGTCTGTGATCAGGATTCATCGTAAGTGGCCTTCCCAGACTGGTCACATGGCAGCTGTAGGTGGGGAATTGATTTAAGTGAGTAGTGAACAGTGGAGTGGATGTGTCAACTGTCAATACTGCCCATAAATAGGAGAAGGTTGTGCTTAAATTTTTTTGGGGGAATGATACAATGGCATGGAAGTAATACATTGACAATCAACACTGGCGCACCTCAAGGATCTGTGCTTGACCACTGCTCTACTCGCTCTATACCTATGACTGTGCAGCCAGGCATAGCTGAAATGCCATCTATAAATTTGTTGAAGATACCACCATTGTTGGCTGAATCTCAGGTGGTGACAAGAGGGCATACAGGATCAAGATATACCAGCTAGTTGAGTGGTGTCGCAGCAACAACCTTGCACTCAATGTCAATAAGGCCAAAGAGCTGATTGTGGACTTCAGAAAGGGTAAGATGAAGGAACACAAACTAATCCTCATAGAGGGTTCAGAAGCAGAGAGGGAGTGAGCAATTTCAGGGTCCTGGGTGTCACTATCTCTGAGGATCTAACCTGGTCCCAACATATTGATGCAGCTATAAAGAAGGCAAGGCAGTAGCTGTATTTTCATTAGGAGTTTGGGGAGATTTAGTTTGTCACCTAAAGTAGTCAAAGCTTCTGTAGATCTACTGTGGAGAGCATTTTGACTGGCTCCATCTCTGTCTGCTATGGCGTGGGGGGAGCTACTGCACAGAATTGAAGTAAACTTCAGAGAATTGTAAAATTAGTCAGCTCCAGGGTACAAGCCTATGTAGTATCCATGACATCTTCAAGGAGTGATGCCTCAGAAAGGCGGTATCCATCATTAAAGACTCCCACCACCAAGGACATGCCATCAGGAAGAAGGGCCAGAAGCCTGAGCGCACATACTCGGCGATTCAGGACCAGCTTCTTCCCCTCTGCCATCCAGTTTCTAAATGGACATTGAACCCATGAACACTACCTCACTACTTCTGTATTTGGGTTACTTATTTTAATTTAACGATTGGACATACATATATACTTACTGTAATGCATTTTTTCTAGATTATGTATTGTATGGTACTGCTGCTGTAAAGTTAACGAATTTCACGACGAATGTTGGTAATATTAATTCTGATTCTGGGATTGCTGGGGTTGTGGTAGGGTATGAGTGGAAAGGTCTGTAGAAGACTCAGAAAATAAAGAATTTTAAGAGGACTTGCCTGACACAAATTATCAGCACTAATTCATGAAGCTGCATAACAAAGGCTTATGAAAGCTGGTGAACACACTTGAATCATCTTCGGATTTCCCTAGCTCAACAGCAAATGTGTATCTGGAAATCATATAATTCTGGTTGATTAAGAGCTTGATACTGATTATCATGCTTCCTTGGATGCCTTTAAGAGTTAATTTTAATAAATCAAAACCACTTACACTGTAACATTTAACATATCTGATAGCGAGAACAAAAAAGCAGCAGCAATTTTCCAATTGTTCTTTGATGTTTAAATATTTTTTCAGTTTCAAGTGGATAAAGTCAAATTATTTTGTAATGATGAACATATTTATTGTGAATGAAGCCAATCATTTAAATATTTCATAATAAACTTAAGTGGTTTACATTTAATGTGCTTTTTTAGTTTGAGTCTCTGGATAATTTGTAATAGTGCTTAAAAATGTAAATAGAGTTTTCTTCTGACAAACAAAATTGTGAAAAATTAGGTAGTATTGTGGTTAGTGCAACAGTTTTTCAATTTGAGGCATCTGGGTTCAAATTCAATGTTGAAGTAATCTGTTAGGAGCTTGTACGTCCAGCTCATGTAATGTGTGGGTTTTCCCTGGGTGCTCTGGTTTCCTCACACTGTCCAAAGACACCGCATTACTGTACCAGCAACCCGAGTCTAATTCCTGTGGCTACCTGCAAGGAATCTGTATGCTTTTCCCGTGACTGCATGGGTTTCCTCTGGGTGCTATGGTTTCCTCCCATATTTTAAACACGTACGGTTGGTAGGTTAATTGGCTATTGTAAATTGTCCTGTGATTAGGCTAGGGTTAAATCATGGGATTGCTGGGTGGCGTGGCTCGTGGGCCGGAAGTCCTATTCTGCGCTGTATCTCAATAAATAAATAAATAATATAATCTTTTGCAGATTCTCTGTGAACTTTTAAAATCTTTTTGGTAATTTTTTAACTTTCATTTGAGAAAGTAGGTTATATCCCCAATCCATAAAAAAAAATCCCAGTAATTTGCTTGTGAAGTAAATGTTATCTGCTTAATGTTGTGCAGCGTTAGATTTTGAATAAGTACATCTTTCTTACTTTTTGTCTATGATTGACACAATCATTGTGCACATGTATATTTAAAAAATACAACTATGAGAATTAATATTAGTGACTTAAGTGAATTAATTTAGTTCTGTATTACACTGTTCACAAAGTACTTGACTTTAACAATAATTTATAGCTTTCATTTGTGTATTTATTAGGTTTTCAAACAATGCCTCTTTGAATAATGTAAAGGATGTAGCAGTATAATTATAGGCCTGAAATTATCATCTTGGTTGTGTTTGGAGAATGTCATGAACCCTTTTGCTCTCATTCAGCATCACCATTCAGTCTCTCACCAGCCATATTCTGAAAATTCACCTACTGGACCTCACTGCCTTTAAGCTTTTGATTACTTGTGCATTCAGGAAGAAGGTAGAGGAGCCTCAGGACCCACAGGAACAATTATTACCCCTCAACCATCTGGCACTTGAACCAGAGGGGATAACTTCACTCACCCCATCACTGAGCTGCTTCTACAACCTATGGACTCACTTTCAAGGACACTTCAAATCATGTTCTCAACATTTTCTTTTGTTTTTGCACAGTTAGTTGACTTTTGCACATTGGTTGTCCATTCTATTGGGTGCAGTCTTTCATTGATTCAATAGTTCCATTTAATGTCAGAGAAATGTATGCCATATATATCTTGAAATTCTTGCTCTTCGCGCTCATCCATGAAAACAGAAGAGTGCTTCAAAGAATGAGTGACAATTAAAACGTTATAACCCCAAAAAGCCCCCCACTCCCCCTCCACCCACCAAGCATGCAATAGCAAATCCCCCAAAAAGACCATGATCTGCAGTACAACAAAAGCCAATCGTTCACCCAGCAATTTGATGTACCACAGGCTTTCTCTCCCTAATAAAGGGAAAAAGAGATGTCCCCCTTTCACAGTGAGAGGGGAACATAAAGAAAAACAACACACTAATTTGTGGTGTTAACAGTCTGTCACACCACTTTTTTTTCCCTGAGTTCTCCACCTGGAGAATCAGCAATAAACTCTTCCCACCAACGACAGTGAGAGAGTGAGGGAGGGAGGGAGAGAGTGAGAGAAAGAAAAGTCCACTGAGTACAGAGCCCTCGACAGCTGATCCGCTGCTCCTGATGTTCTGTTTCTTCCGCAGCACTTCAGCCAGCAGCACCAGCTTAGAATCAGCCCATCTACAGGGCTGCAAAGCCTCAGAACCCCGAAGGCATGCTCATCGTCTAGGCTGCGTCCTTGGGATTTTGAAAAGCAGCTGGTCTTGAGCCTCCAGCAGTGGGTCACGCCACCGCAAAGAACCAAAGTCTGAGTGTAACTCCAGGTCAGATTCTTCAACAGAACCCCATCCATCATGAAAAGGAAAAAGTGTTTCTTGGATTTGCAGTGTAAACCCACAAGAAAATGAATCTCAGGAAGTATATGGTGTCATATATGTGAAGAAAGAAGAAGAAAGCCCTTAACTCCGGGTAGAGTCATCGGAACACCGTCATGACGACTTTTTTTTTAGCAGGCTTTCTTATTTTTACGAGGCCGAGTTGCTAGCTCGACGCTCAGCCCAGCATGGATGGAAAGCGTGCAAGGGAGCCGGCTGGATTCGAACTCGGGAGCCTTCGCTCCAAAGTCCAGCGCCGATGCCACTACGCCACCAGCCGGCCGTCATATATGTAGTTTGATAATAAATTTATGTTGAAATTTTTAGTTCTACTCCAAAGCTTTAAGTATAAGAACCCAGACTGATATCCAGGCCAATGCTGAGTGTATTGCTAAATTTCAGAAGAGCAGTTAAGTCAAAGCCTTGTCTGCTCTCAGACGTGCACAAATATTGCCAGATACTCCATTGAAAAATACAGTTATCCACAATACCACAGTCAATAGCTCTCCCTTAGACAATTTGAAAAGAAATCAGGGCATTATCGTATTGCTGTTTAGAGGACCTTTCTGTGACCAAATTGATTGCTGCAGTTCTTACAACAACATTAGCGCAGTGAAATCGACTCACTGGCCACTTTACTAGATACTCCAGAAACACCTGCTCAATAATGCAAATATCTAATCAGCCAATCATGTGGTAACTTAATGCACAAAAGCATGCAGACATAGTCAAGAGTTTCAGTTGTTGTTTAGACAAATATCAGAATGGGGAAGAAATGTAATCTAAGTGATTTTGTCTATGGAATGATTGTTGGTACCAGATGAAGTGGTTTTGTGTATCTCAGAAACAGCTGATCTCCTGCGGTTTGCATGTATAAACTCTAGAGTTTACAGAGAACGGTGTGGGAAAACAAAAAAAAAGATCCAGCGAGTGCTAGTTCTGTGGTTGAAAATGCCTTGAAAATAATGGAGGTTAGAGGAAAATGGCCAGATTGTTTCCATCTGACAGGAATGTGGCAGTAACTCAAATAACCAAGCCTTACTCCAGTGGTGTACAGAAGAGCATCTTTGAATGTACAGCATTCAAAGGCCAATAGTGTTACCACCAAGTGCAGTAAGAGGGAAATCTAGAAGCAGGAATCATTGAAGGTATGTCATTTGTTCCTCTGAGCCTTTTCTGTTATTCAACACAACAGTGCTTATCATCCATTCAATACCATGTTCCTGCTTTCTCCCCATACTCTTTAATGACTTTTCCATCTCTAAATTTATCCATCTACTTAAAAATATTCAGTAACTTTTCCTCTACATTTCTTGATGGAAGCGACTTACATAGATTTTACTTCTGAATGAAGAAATTTATCCTCTTCTCAGTGCTAACTTTCTTGACCTGCATCGTGAAATGTGGTCCCTCATTCCAGATACCTCAACTAATGGAAACACCCTCCATCAATAGCCCTTCTTAGCTATGTAAGAATTGTAAATTCCAATTAGTTCTTGCTCTTTTTTGGCTGTAAAGACAAAAATCTAGTTAACTTCCTCTCTCCTTATGATGTAATCCCATCATCCCAGGAATCATTTTGTGATCTTTTGCTGTACTGTCTTTATGGCAAGAAGCATGGAGGAACATCTGAAGAAACTTCTGAAATGCCTGCTTCGCTGCCGCTGCTACTGTGCGATGGAGAACCTCCGGAGGGGAAGACCCCAAATCCTTGGCTTTGCCTATTGCCTGTTGCCGGGGCCGGGGTCGAAGCGCTTTGCAGAGATGGTGCTTGGTGTCAGAGGGCTGGTCAGAGGCTCGAAGTTTTCGGACGGACTAAGAGTTGGACTGTGGTCGGGTGCTTCCAGGATGCTGCATCGGCAAGTTTGCGGCGCTGGAAGCTCATGGCAGGGAAAGTTTCTCCCTTCAACCATCTGCGTGAGGTGATGGGACTTTTGAGAGACTTTGAGACTTTTTTTTTACCGTGCCCATGGTCTGTTCTTCATCAAATTATGGTATTGCTTTGCACTGTTGTAACTATATGTTATAATTATGTGGGTGTTGTCAGTTCTTTTTAGTCTTGGTTTTTCTTGTGTTTCTGTGATATCACTCTGGAGGAACAAATTGCATCATTTCTTAATGCATGCATTACTAAATGACAATAAAAGAGGACTGCGTGTCCTCATAATCTAATCTAATCTAATATATCCTTTCTGAGGTGACAAGACCAGTACAACACACTGTACTTCCAAGTGTGCTCAAATCATGGCTCTGTATAATTGTAAGCAAGATACAGAAGCCTGAAGGCACACACTCAGCGATTCAGGAACAGCTTCTTCCACTCTGCCATCCGATTCCTGAATGGACATTGAAGCTTTGGACACTACCTCACTTTTTTTAATATACAGTATTTCTGTTTTTGCACATTTTAAAAATTCTATTCAATATATGTAATTAATTTGTTAAGTTTTATTTTATTCATTATTATTTTTTTCTCTCTCTCTGCTAGATTATGTATTGCATTGAACTGCTGCTGCTAACAAATTTCATGTCACATGCTGGTGATAATAAAGCTGATTCTGATTCTGATTCTGATATCCTTGGTCCTGTACTGATATTCAAGTGTATTTGTACATTAACACTTCTCAGTCTAATGTTACATTCTTCGCTTGAGGTCCCCCAGAAGCATCTTCACAGTTCCAGAGCTTTTGAGATGACCTTTGGTTTACTCAATTCAGTTTATCTAATTGATTGTCATAACATGCCTTTTTTCCTTTAAAACCTTCTTGCGTGCTTTTTGTCCATGAGCTCTGCTTCCTCAAACAATTTAGCAGTTTGTGGCAAATTTTCCTCCTGTATTGGCATGGATATCAGTACCTCAAATTCAAATCCATGATCCCAATTCAGCCTGCTTGATTTATCTAACATCTTGTTTATAATTATCAATGTCCAGGGCGACTTATGGTCGACCTGACTACCTCAACTTCCTGCTGTTCTGTTACCAGGCCACACCAGTACCCTCCTCCTTTCTCCTCCTCAAGTTTTGACTTTTCAAACCCTTGAGTCCTTTTTATCACAACTTCTGACTGTAATGTTGTATTTGGCATAATCCTTGTTCACATCACCAGCTGTTCCATTTTGGCACAGATCTACTCTTCCTTCTGAAGAGATTTTCCAGAACTTGCATTCCACTTCTGACTTTCCTCTGTGTTTAATACTTGAAACAACATCTGTGCACATTTCTCCCAAAAAAAAATTCTTGTAGAGTGTTTTTCAGTCTGATTTCTATTCATTTCATGGCAGGTTAATTCAAACCTGGGTAATCTGGGTGCCACTGTATTGTAGCGGTTAGTACAACACTATGACAGCTTAGGGTTTGGAATTCAATTCTAATGCCATTTCTAAGGCATTTGCACCTCCTCCTTGTGAATGTCTAGGCTTCCTCTGGGTACTCCAGTTTGCTCCCACATTCCAAAGACGTACCAGTTGGTAAATTAACTGGTCATTATAAATCGTCCTGTGATTAGGCTAGCTTTAAGTAGGTGGATTACTGGGCAGTACGGCCTGTTAGGCTAGAAGGGCCTGTTCCTCACTGTATCTCCAAATAAAAATAAAACAAAATAAAATAAAGTCAAACACAAAGTGCTGAAGATACAGGCCCGAAACATCAACTGTACTTTTTTCCATAGATGTTGCTTGGCCTGCTGAGTTCCTCCAGCATTTTGTTTGTGTTGCTTGGATTTCCAGCATCTGCAGATTTTCTCTTGTTTGTAAAATAGAATCAGAACCCTTTTAGATTACTCACAAAACACAAGTATCACATTGAAAGGGGTTGTTAACATTTTTTAACTGGATTAACTGATAATCAGCATTCTATCAGAGCCTCAAATTTCAAAGTACATTAAATATCAAAGTAACATGTGCAGTATACAACCCTGAAGTTCGTCTTCCCCCACAGACAATCATGAAAGAAAGAACCATGGAACCAACCCATTTAAAGGAAAACACCAAATGTTAAACCCCCCCCATGTGCAAAAAGCAATGCAAATGGCAACCAAAAAAAGGATTGAAATCACAGAATATAAAACACAAAAAGCATATTTCAATACAGTTCAGTTCTGAAATATGCTTTTTTTATATTATGTTTTTGATTGTTTTGATCAAACTTTGGATAGTAGTTAATGAGTTGCTTGCAGTAAGCACACAAAACAGTTGTGGGTACACATGCTTTCAAAATTCAGTTAAATTATCTTTAGTAACTGAAGTGATAAAGTTGGAGTAAATGCTTATGCACAAGTCAAATAGTTGATTCTAGCATCTCATGAACTCTAATAAAATTGAAGTCAAATGGATTTGTTGTACAATTCTTAGCATAAAGCAAGAGTTGTGTGGTTCTTGGAGGCCAAATGTCTCAGCTTTGGGACATTGGCATATGAAATGTATGAATTCCTACAACAATATTTTAGGCTCAAATATCTTTTTCTGCCTCCTTTCAGTGATGTCTCTCCAGCATTAGGTCAGAAGTGGGATTGTGTTTGATGATTTCAGTACTTCATTTCTTTCACAGTTTTGTATTTGCATAAGGTCAGAGTTTGAACTGATAATTTGTGCTACCCAAATGACAGGTGTACATCCTGGGACTCTTCATTGACTGAAGTCCAAATTAGGCCACCTGCATAAATGCTCTTACCACATTCCAGCTAAAAACTTGATATTCTACAAAGTGTAGCTTACTTCTTGATTCTTCTCTGTTGGATACAAGGAAAGTCAGGCAGGATGGAATATTTTTCACTTTCTTATGTGGGCACATCTACTGCAATATCCAAAACCTGTCAAACCAATAAAAGGCAATCTAGTTGTAAATTACTATATCCACCTGAAGAATTACTTGCTAGTATAATGTTATTGTAATGTGTACGTTTTATGAAATGAGCTGCAGAAATCACCATGACACATCAACATGGCAGAAGTTTCTCTTCTTTGTTAAAACCTTGGATCCAAATGAACTGCAGATGTTCCAAGAGAAGATTCCCCAGCAGCACCTTGAGCAACAAAAAACTCCTTTGTTGACCATGTTGTAAGAAATAATCTAAAATTTGTGTCTTTCCAATTAGGATTATGGAAGTGTGTATTATTGTGATACAGTGCGTTCTTAATATTTTTTTTCTTTTGACTTTTTGCTTGTTTCAATAGAAAGTAGTAATCTTGGGATGTATTTTATCACATTTATGTATTGACTGTTTGGCGTAATAGTGAGAGCATCTTTGGAGGTTCTATTCCTCTGAATCTGCGCACCAAAGTTCTCTTAGTTTAATTTAATGTTGACTTGCATAACTGTTAATCCTCATTACAGTGGATTGTTACATTGGGAGGCTCTGACAGGTTTGTCTTAGAATAGACTGCGATATATAAAGCGTGTGTCAGATTTCAAACTGGAGGAAATTGGGTTGGGATTTCTACCACCTGTTCAGAGAAATGGTAATAGTCTGATCTCATTCACCTACAGTAGTTGCAGTTTCTTGAAGTTTGTATGTCAATATTCTGTCATTAATGAGTCATCACCTCTAAAGTATTCCAGCTACTTTGGTGTACATGTTTGGTTTTCCCCTTTCATTCGCAATAGTCTTTGATTTGAAGAAAGGTAAATATCTCTACTGACATGAAATTTTTCGACTCATTTTGGCCAAGGTTAATTTTGTATTCCGTATTGAGTAAACCCAGTAATGAAACAGCTCAAGGTTTTATGTTACATTGTTCACAATAGCTTTGCAGCAAAAAAAAGTTTTGGTTTTCTATACAATATTTGATGGAAATACTTCTATTAAGGGAACTAGGTTGGAGTGGAAATTTTTAATTTATGAAGAAAAATATTATGGGCCCTTGGGTGTACTTAAAAAAAATTACTTCAAGAATTTTCAGATGAAAATGAATGCAAAATCTACAGTTTTAACTCATTGGTAACTTTGAGATATGATTATGTAATATTATATCTATTATTATAGTAATATAATATCTATTATAGTAATATAGGAATTGTGTTCGATTATCAATTGAGGGGCCCTGGACTTGAGGCATTAGCTCTTTTTCCATAGATGCTGCCTAGCATGCTGAGTGATTCTAGCATTTTCTATTTTTATTTAAGATCTTTTCTTAGTTACCTTACTTGTCTGTTTCTGTCCTTCCGTCTCACTCGCTGCTCCTATTTTAGTTGTCCTTTCAGTCACATTCTTTACTAAGAAATTGTCTACTCCACCATAAGCAGTAAGTATTTCTTTACACCTTCTAGTTTCTTTAACAATTTAAAGCAGTTTTAAGCAGTTTAAAGCTGTTTTAGGCATACAGGGTAGACTGATAGTGAAATTAAAATACTTATTATTTTGTGATAAGCTAATTTTCATCAAGATTTATTAAATTTCATGGAGCTATGCTTTGGGATTGTGATTACTCATCACGGATTTTTCTGTGTGAGGATGCACATATGCACTTGGCCAGAACGTTGGGGTGCGGGGAATAAGATATGTTGCTTATCAAATGGGCTATTTTGTTTTTAATTTGCACTGGTTTTGTCCATTTTACCCTTAATAGCAATCAATCCTGAACTTCTGGAATATTAAAGTGGATTTAATATTGCAGCTTGGCATTAGTGATTAAAAAAAAAACAAATTAACCAAGAAAGTACTTGTGATCGTATTTTTCAAGAATAGAGTAGCAAAGTTACTGAAAAGTAATTTTATTTTATTTGAAGAAGAATGTTTTTATTATCCAGACACTTAGAAATGATGCCGGTGCCTCCGTAAGTACTGGTCCAACACTTTAGAATGTACATGCGTTTCCTGTTCAGTTGGGAAGAGAATTTTATTCTTTGCTGCTCTCTTACATTATCTGCAAAACAGTGATCCTTTCAGAAATCAGGAAATGGAATGAACAGGAAGTAGATGCCAGCAGTCAATCTATGTTCCAGTATGAATGGAAAATCTGAGAAATGGCCAGATTGGAGGCAGGGTGAGGGAAAGAAACATTGCTGACTATGTTTTTTTATGATTTATATTAGCTGTAAACATGACATTGTTTATAATTTAATTAAATTATTTAAGAAATGTGAAATTCCTACCTATTATAGACATTGTGATAGTGTAGGCAAATTTCAGAAAATCTTACATTTCACATTTTTTACCATTTGGTGATGTTTCTTATTTTGTACAATGCTTTATTTGTGGACATTTCACAATTTATTTTTATGTTTCCTTTAGCAGGATTAATAGGTCAGTAATGTTTGCTTAAAATAAGAGCATTGATATTATAGACCTTTTAAATCTGAGAAAAATAAAATATATAGTTTAAGCAATCTATGTACATGTAATGAATATTGCCATTTTGCTCAAATCATGACTATTTTGTATCACAGTATTTCAAGATCTGCTGTGCCACATTGTATTAACAATGATACAGGGCAGAATGAAGCCTTTTAATCCCCTGCAGTTTACTAGTTCCATCCCAGAGCCTTGCATATTCTTTCCTCCTGGATACTCATTCAGTTTCTTTTCAAAGAAAGCAATCAAATGTGTCTGCTACTATCTCTGGAATCACCAGATGTTGTGTTGAAAAGTTATTCCATGTATTCTTTGTGTTTGTTTTTGCGAGTCACTATCATTAGCTGTCCTGATCCTTGACACTTCTGCCAAAGGGGACAAAATCTCTCAATCTACTCTCTTTGTATCCTTCATGAATTTAAGTTTCTCTATCAAATACTTTTAGGGGGTTTTAAGGACATTTCTGAAGAGTAAAATGGAATTAGTGTAGGATTAGTGGACTTGGGAATTGGCATTCTCTCTCCAACATGGTGCTGATAAGTGGTGACTCTTTGCGTGCAGCTCTGATGGGAATCATTAAATATTCCCACTTAGGGGTACTTCAGCTGAAATTCGCAGTCCCAACCATGGAGACTTCAATAAGCAACAGTGTTTTAAGACGCTTAAAAAATGTATGGATGCTCAAAGTCGTCGTATCCTGGACGGCAAACTCAGGTCATGAGTGCAGTTCCCCTTTACGAAAATGGATGTGGGGGCGGTGTGCTGGGCTACAGGTACCATTGAAATGCAGAGGCCTTAGACCTCCCCTTCCCCTCCCCACCACTACTCCTGACTGTCCTGGTAGTGAATGCAGAGTCGTTCATAAATAAAGTTGACCTCAGAACAAGATTGCAGTACCAGAGGAACATCAGGCACTGCTGTGCACTTTGCTTTATGGAAACATGACTCACACCCACCATTTTGGACACAGCACTGCATCCAACTGACGTTACCATTCTTAGTAAAGACAGGTCAGCTCAGTCTTTTAAAGGTAGCAGAGGGGAAGTACGTTTCATGATTAATTCATTGTCGTACGCAAACATAGCGGTTCTGTCTCAATCCTGCCCACCTGGCCTAGAAAATCTAGAGGTCAAGCATTGTCCATTTTATCTGCTGAGGGAGTTTTCTGCCATTATCCTGGTAGCAGTGTACACTGTACCTGAGGCCAACATCTGGCAGCCTCTTGAGGAGCTGAGTACTGTGATAGATAGTCATGAAATAGTGCACCCAGATGCCTTTCCTATCATTGTGGGGGCTCTCAACCAGGCCAGTTTGAGGAAGTCTGAACAACAACCACCAACATATCACCTGTGAAACCAGAGGAGCCAACACACTTGACCACTGTTATACCATCAAGAATGCTTACAGTGCTATCCACGCCATACTTTGGGATGTCCGATCACTTGGCTATACTTCTACTCACAGGCTAAAGATCCCAGCACCAGTTGTGAGGACCAAGAAGGTATGGTCAAGAGAGGCAGAAGAGCACTTTCAAGACTGCTTTGAGTTGATGGACTAGACAATGTTCATGGATTCATCTTTGAAACTGAGCATACACAACACATTGTCACTGACCTCATAAGGACCCTCAAGAACATACTGGTCATACCCAAAACAAAAGCCACAGTTGAGCCAGAAGAATCATAGTCTACTGAGAGCTACATCTGTGTTATTCAAGACCAGTGATCCAGAACTATAAAAGAAGTACAGCTACTACCTATGGAAGGCTATTTTAAGAATGTAAATTCAATTCCGATTCAGGTTAGAGATGGAATTGGATGTATATCAGGTCCGACAGAGTTAGCAGGCCATTACTTCCTACAGAACGAAAGCTAATATCACGAGTGGCTGTGATGCTTAATTCCCAGCTGAACTCAATTCCTTTTATGCATATGTTGAAAGGGAGAATTAAACAACACCTGTGCAAATCCCTGCTGCATCTAGTGGCCTTGTGAGCTCTGTCTTGGAGGCCAATGTCAGAACAGCATTCAAGAAGGTGAACCCTAATGGTGTACCTGGTAGGGGTCTAAGAACCTCTGCCAACCATCTGCTGGGAGTATTGGAGGACATCTTCAATCTGTCACTGCTGTTGTCAGAGTTTCTCACCTGCTTCAAAAGGGTGATAATCATGCTAGTGCCCAAGAAGAGCAAGATGAGTTGCCTCAATTACTATCGACCAGTGGCACTCACAGCTACTGTGATGAAGTGCTTGAAGTGTTTTGAGTGGTGGGCCATAGCTAGAATCCCTGCCTAAGCAAGGACCTGGACCCACTGCAATTTGCATATTGTCACATTCGGTCTACAGTAAATCCAGTCCACTGTTAGTCCGACTAATTGGCCTCCATGCTGCAGGACTGCTTCGATGACGTCGATAGGAATGTCTTCCATGATGAGGTTGTTTCCAAGTTCACAGATGGAGTCACGTGCTTCATCCGGAAGTGCATTGACAATATTGTCTCCCAGAAGTCGGTCAGGGTCTTTCCGAACCAGAAACCTTGGATCAATAGTTCCGTGTGAACAGCACTAGCAGCGCAACATCAAGCTTACCTCACTTACCATCATACAACCTCCTCCAGGTGACCCAGCCGGGGCTGATCAGACCCCAGCTTGTGTCCAGATGGCTAGCTACTTATGACTCCATGGCTCCCCTCTTTTGAGCCACAGCCATCTTGAGGCCCTCTCTGCCGCATGGGTGGTACTGTGGATGGCTCTCCCTCTCTCCCTCGATGCCCAAAATGCTGAAGGCTCTAACTAAGGAACGGGCTACGAATCCCCTACAACCAACCTCCACTGGGAGACACCTCGCTCTCCATCCAGCCTGCTGACAGTTGCTGACCAGTCCTGCATACTTGGAGAGCTTCCTTTCAAAGGCCTCCTCCAAGCTATCTTCCCATGGGACTGTCAGCTCCAGCAGCACCACTTGCTTAGTAGACTCAGACACTAGGACAATGTCTGGTCTCAGGGTGGTGGCTGCGATATGGTTGGGGAACTTCAGCTGCCCTTTGAGGTCCACCAACAGCTGCCAGTCCCTTGCAGAGGTCAGAATGCCTGCAGATGTTCTTTTGGCAGGTATTGGCTGCTCCCCAGCTCTGACAAAGGCAATGGTCTGCTTGGAGGGTCAGGCCGCTTTGCCCACTCAACTCCTGCACTGATGGCTTCAGCGATGGTCTTCAGGACCTGATCATGCCTCCACCTGTACCGTCCCTCACCAAGTACCCTTGCGCAGCCGCTGAGGATGTGCTCCAGGGTTCCTCACTTAGAGCACAGTGGGCACGCAGATGACTCTGCCTTACCCCGTGTGTGCAGGTTTGATGGGCTTGGAAGCACATCGTACACTGCCTGGATGAGAAATTGGATGCGGTGTGGTTTGGCTTTCCAAAGATCAGCCCAGGTCACTTTCCTCTCAACCGCATTCTCCCATCTTGTCCAAGCTCCCTGTTGCTTCATTCCCACCGCCTTGCAGGCTCTCATCTCCTCCACTACTGCTCCCACCTCCTCCTGAACTAGACGACGCCTTTCCTTCCCTCTGGTGTCCATTTGGGGAGTTGGAAAGGATCCTAGCCCAGCTCGGCCTCGTGTGACGACTCCCACCAGCCTCCTGTGACGCAGCCTCGCCTCTGACTCCTGAACAGCTTCCTCTGCCCTCCACTTCCTGCCAGTACTTACTTGGATCCCTGCTCTAGCCACCTTCGGGTCACTTGAGTCCCTATACTGTAGCAATTCTCTGGCTGAATTCTTCCTCCAAGGATTTGAAGGACAGTTGCAGTTTGTTGTGGTGTCCATAGAGTGCGATGCTGCTCAGGCTCTTTGGCAGCCCCAGCCATCTCCTGAGGTGGTTGCTAACCCTCCTCTCTATAAGTTTCGACTGTCGAGATCGGAACTGCATAGACGAGGAGGGGCCACAGGATTCTGGGAAGAATGCCATGCTGATACACCCAGGCTTTAAACTTCCCAGGTATGCCAGACTTGTCCACAGATTTCAGCCAGCCATCCAACTCGGTGCAGGTTGCCTGAATGGATGTTGTGTCCCTTAAAGAGCTGTCAAAAACTTTGCCTAAGCTCTTGACTGGCTTTTCTGTGATGGTTGGGATGGCTGTGCCTGCGCTGCTGAACCGGAACTTGTTCTCCACCTTCCCTTTCCTCAGCACCATCGATCTTGATTTGACAGGTTTGAAATGCATCCAGGCTCACTCCACCAGCTTCTCGAGCCCTTGCAGAATCCCCCGGCAGCCTGGGACTGATTCTGTGTTGAGGTCATCCATGAATGCCCTGATAGGTGGTTGCCATTGAGCGGAATTCATTCTGGGCCCTCTGCACTCTGGTTCAGCAGACTTAATGAGCATGTTCATGGCTAGGGAGAACAGTGTCACTGAGATAGTGCACCCTGTGATGATGCTGATCTCCACCTTGTGCCAGGTTGCTGTAATTGCTCCTGAAGAGACCCTCATCCTGAAGTTGCTGTAATAATCAGCGATAAGGTCTCTGATTCTGCTGGGGACGTGATACTTGGTCAGTGTGAGCTGCACCAGCTTGTGCGGAATAGAGCCATGTGCATTTGCCAGGTCGAGCCACAACACTGACAGGTTGCCCTTGTTCTCTCTGGCCTCCCTGATGAGGTGTGTCACTACACCGATGTGCTTCAGACAGCCCAGCATCCCTGAAATGCCACCCTTCTGGACTGATGTATCAATATAGGTGTTCTTTGCTAGGTAGGTGCACAGCTGGTTAGAAACGGCACTGAAGAAGATCTTCGCCTCGACTCACAGCAGGGAGATGATGCGAAACTGATCTATCTGGGTGGCATTTTCCTCCTTCGGGATCCACACCCCTTCAGCCACTCTCTGTTCTGGGATCTTCCCCCTTCTCCAGAAGATTCTCAGGATCTTCCACAGACGCAGCAGGAGTTTGGGGCAGTTCTTGTACACTTTGTATGAGGTGTTGCTTGGTCCTGGAGCCGAGCTTGCCCTTGCTTTGCAGACGACCTCTCTGACTTTCTTTAGTTGCAGCTCTGACATGTCGAACTGCACATCCGGTTCAGGTGGGTCTATTAGGATGTCGCACTCTCCCAACTCCTGCTCTCTTTCAGGATCATTATCTATCTTCTTCAGATGTTGGTCTATGTCTTCCTGCGAACAGGCCAGTTTCCCACTGCGCTTCTCCCCCAGCAACTCCTTGGTGAACTTGAATGAGTTGGCGATAAAGGCAGCACGTTTTCAGGCCCTTTCACGATGCCGCCTCCAATGCCACTCTGCCCGGCGGAGGACCCTGATCTTCTTTCGTAGTGTGCACATCAGCTGGGCCAAGCCAATGCGCTTCTCTTCTCCTGCCTCCTTGTATTGGGACTTCAACGCTTTCATCTCCTGCCTGATGTTGTGGATCCTCAATGCTCTTTGGTTCTTCGAGTAAGATGTTTTGGAGCCTTCCTTCTCCTCTTCTCCAAACCGTTCAGCTGCGATACTGACAATAATTGTTGTCATGGCTTGTAGCTTCCTATCAACCCCTCCCTTTGCCGTTGCCTCCAGAATTTGGTTAACATCTTCATCAAACTGCTTCCACAGTGAAGTCATGTTTTCTGCAGGCCATTTGATCCGCCTCCTGTTAGACTTCATGTTAGAGGGATTAGTTTGCAACACTTGGAGGTTCCGGGCACTATGGGGTGACTCCGGGCCTGGCCCCTCCTTCGTCTCACCAGGTTGGACACCTGCACGTTATGCTGCTCCTGCTCCCGCCAAACACTTCATCCTCACTTGGTGGATCTTCAAGCTGCGATCGTTCTTGCAGATTTTGCCACATGCACACTGCTTCCTCATCATCGTTTGCTCATTGCCTGGGTCTGATGTTGTGTCCATCCGACTGGGGTGCTCATCCGGCACCCCTGGGGGTATCTTTCCCTTAGATTCATCGTAGCTTTTGTAGGGGTCCTCCTCTCAGAGGACACAGATTGGGTTGCCAGCCCATTCTGCCCCGGTTGCCGTCTCTCCGGGCTGTCACTGACTCTCCGGTCGTCACCACTCTTTTCGTGGTTGTCACCCAGTCTTTCCTGGTTGTCACTGATGAACTCAGGGTGTAAGCTGTGTACATACATCTACTGATGCTTCTGGACACATCTTCAGTGATGTTCCTGGAATCATCGGGTGTTTCGGGTCTTTCAACATCATACAACCTCTTCCAGGTGACCCAGCCGGGGCTGATCAGACCCCAGCTTGTGTCCAGATGGCTAATTGGAAAAAGCTGCAGAAAGTTGTGAACTCAGCCAGCTGCATCATGTGCACTAGCTTTCCCAGCATCGAGGACCCCTTCAAAAGGTGATGATTCAAGAAGGTGGCATCCGTCATTCGGGAACTCGTCATCCAGGACATGCCCTCTTCTCCTTGCTGCCGTCAAGGAGGAGGCGCAGGAGCCTGAACAGAGAACAGATACGCATTTCAGGAACAGCTGCTTCCCCCTGCCATCAGGTTTCTGAATGGATCATGAATGCTCTTAAACTACCTTACTATTTCCCTCCCGTTTTTTGTACTACTTATTTATTTTTATATATACACTACGATTATAATTTATATATTTTTATTATTATGTATTGCTATATAATTCTGACGCAAGATAATAAATTTCACGACATACAGCAGTGATACTAAACCTGATCTGATTCTGAATTTGTTTCTGATTCTGATTGGGTGCTTGATGGTTGGCACAGTCTTGTTTCTATTCAGCATGATTCTAAGACTTTTGATGCAACTATGTTGGGTAGGAAGTTCCATTGATTTGTACTTGGCAACAGTGAAAGAATGCCAATGTACTTCTGTGTCAGGCTGGTGCATGATTTAATCAGGCTTCTGTTGGTGATACTGTTCCATTGTTCCTTCTTTATATAAGAACATAAGACAAGGAATCAGTAGTGGCAGTATTAGGCACCAAACCTACTGAGCCTGCACCTGCAATGCCTGGCAGTCAATTTTCAATTTACAACTGTTATTTTAAAAATTAAATGCTCTTTTTACTGTACATGGATTTTTAATTCCAGTATCTGTTAATTATTTTTCCCTTAATATTAACTGAGTATTTAAATTAACAGGAAAATAGAGTGATTTGTAAAGCATTCTGAGGTCTCTATGGATGTAATCTGAGTAAAATGATGCTGAGATGATAGAAGTGGTGCTTTGGCTGGGAAAGTTTTGGGCCCAGTTCCTGCTAGCCCAAGTAAATTCAAGGCTGATCAAAATTGAAGGAGATATTGATTGGGTAATATAGAATGTGTACATTTGCTTTGTAGAGGCAGATCTTATTTTATTAAATACAATGAATTAAAGTAAATATTAACAAGATACAGCGATTTTATTAGGCTGTTGATTTTGCCAATCACATGGTGCTTTTGATATTACCCCTTCTCTCCATATGACATAATCTCTCAGTGGCAACCTTGAATTCAGATCTGAATTATTTCAGATTGTTGATTGAAGATCTGTATATGCTTGTGGTCATGTTTTCTCTGCTGCCACACTGCCCAAGGCTGCCAAGGGGGGCGGTGGGAGGGGAAGCGGTCCACTGGTGGTGTCTTTACCTTCAGCACCAACAGTTGCAGACCCAATCCTATTACCGTCAAAGTCGATTTATTTTCAGACTACCGTATGTCACCATCTATTACCTTGTGATTAATTTTCTTGCTGGCATCTGCAGGAAAATAAAGAAATGTAATAGAATTTAGGAAAAACTATACACCAGCAAATACTGCCAAAGAATCAATGTGCAAAAGAAGACAAATTGTGCATTTATTATTAAATGAATAATACTGAGAACATGGGTTGTAGAGTCTTTGAAAGTGAGTTTGTAGGCTGTGGAATCAGTTTAGAGTTGCAGTTAATGAAGTTATAATGCTGGTTGAGGAGCCTGATGGTTGTAGGGTAATAACTGTTCCTGAACCTGATGGTATGGGACTTAAAAACTCTTGTACCTCTTGCCTAACATTCCATGAGTGAAGAAAATATTTTTCAAAAAATGTTAATGCTGAAAATCTTCAGCCTGAAACATGAACTTTGTTTTACTTTCCATAGATGTTGCTTGACTGCTGAGTTTTTCTAGCATTTTGATTTTGTTTCAGATTTCCAGTATTCTGCAGTTGCTATTTGATTTTCATTTATGGTTGAATGTGCTGTCTCTTCTGTTCCAGGAATGCCAAACTTTGAGTTCTCCTCTATGTTTTAGTCAGATTTCTACTGTCTCTTTTGTTTCAAAGAAGGTTGTTCAACCTGAAATGTTAAATCTGAATTTCTTATCATGGATGTTAAGTGACCTGCTGAGTGCTTTTGGTATTTGTTGTTGTTTTTGATCCATAAGCAATGTTGTGACCTTGGCTTTCTGAATTACATTAGTTAAAATAAGTAATGATTAACTAAATACTTTATTAATAACACTTTTTGTGGTAAATTTTATGGTAAGCAATCACTGCAAACAATGGAGAAGTGAGCAAAGGCAAGTCTGAGTCAAGGATCAAAGTGTGCAGGTGTGAGGCAAAGTCAAGGCGAGGCCGAGGCATATTTGAGACAAAGTCGGGGCGAGCGGAATAAAAGCAAAATCGAAGCGGAATAAAAACGGATTCAGAGCCCATCCACCTAAATCGAGAGCAAGGTTTGACCAATCTAAGTGCCAGGTTGATTTGGAAAGGCCAGGTATAGGGTTGAGACATGGTGGCAGAGCCTAGGTCCAAAGCATATTGATACAACAGGGCCTGGGTCCCAGAACAAGGAAAGACCCATTGTTTGGACGATTTAAACACTGGGCCAGGTGGATTGAAAAGGCAAGGTATTGAGACCAGAGGCGAGGGTGAAGCCAGTTCTACTTGAAGCTCCATGAAGTTTACTCAGCTCTGCACTGAACTGCGGCTGAGGCTGTGGCCTGCTCTAGCTGCTCGGGGCTTTGAGACTGTGGACTCACTTTCATTCTGAATGCTATTTGCTTACTTTTATTGTTGGCATGATTTGTTTTTTGCTCTCTGCACATTGGGGTGTTTGATGATCTCTTTTATGGGTTCTTTTGGGCTCCTTTGTTTTGTAGCTGCCTATAAGGAGACGCGTCTCAAGGTTGCATAAAGTATCGATACATATAAGGTACTTTGAACTTTGATTAAGTACTGGTTTCTTGATAGAACCCTTGTTTGTATATATTTATGAGTTTTCTGTGCTTTCAGACGAAGAAGCTTATTGGAAATCATGAGTAATTAATATTGAGGGATACTCAGCTCATTGTCTCATTGTCCCTGAAGAGCGAACCCTTAGTTAAATGGAGGGAGCTTTGGTGCACTCCATAAGAGAGCATTGCTGGACGTGAAAGATGTCGTATGTTAATGTAGTTAACTGGTAATTCGTTTCCTGCTTATTCACTAGAGATCTAGACCACTGTATCTTTGACTTGCTGGGTTATTTAGAGCTGTAGTGATAGGAAATATTCTATTGTTAGCCCTGGCCCTTCATGTGACGTACTTAAGACTGTTTTGCTAGTAATTAACATTGTAGCAGTGCAAACAGTACTGTATTACTTTATCTATTTTAACCAATTCAACAATAAAAGTTGTCATTTTTTTGTATGTATGTACAGTATGTAAATTTCAAAGTTCTTACATTCTTTTTGTTTCCTTTGTAGGATGGCTCATATTTAGCAGAGTTTCTCCTGGAAAAAGGCTATAAGGTGAGGCAATGCACATGTTTTTGGTTCATTTTGACTGCATTTACTCTGTTTCCTTAAATTTACTTACATTCTAATGAAAATTTAAGTGAAATTAAACATTAGCCACTTGCATCCACAGTTTTTGTTCCCTAATTATAGTCATCTGAATTTCTAATAAATTTTGGTTATCTACAGTCTATTATTTTAAATTGTGAATGCCCTGTTCTCTTGCCTATCATTTATACTTTGTGCGATCTGCATTTTAACTTCATAAATCTGACCTTGCTTCATATGACTTGATACCTTTGCATAATTGGGAAATAATTTTGTCTAGCAATCTTCAATTACTTTATTAATATTATTTATATGGACCTACAGAAGACTTGGAGAATGGCAGTGTATGAAATTAAAGAATAAAAAGGAAATTTCTTAAAAGGAATTTGAAGAATAGTGCATAATGTAAGGACAAAGGGAACATGGGGACCTGTACTGGAATTGCAGATTTTCACTGGATAAAGGAGGAGCTTTCTGCAGGTGAAGGGATATTTGTGAAGAGAAACATGACTTTCCACATACTGACTGGGAATCTCATACTGTCAAGTGTGTTTAGGAAAGTTTCCTTCCTCAGTACATAGAAGTCCCAATGAGAGAGTGTCTGACACTGGATCTGCTATTAGGGAATGAGATAGGGCAGGTGACAGAAGTTTGTGCAGGAGAACAATTTCCGTCCAGTGACCACAATTAGTTTCAAAGTAAATATGCAAAGAGATAGACCTAGTCTGTGGGTTGAGATTCAAAATTAGAGAAAGGTCATTTTTAATGGTATCAGAAATGATCTGGCAAGTGTGGATCAAAACAGGCTTTTTTCTGGCAAAAGTGTACTTGGAAAGTGGAGGGCTTCAAAAATGAAATTTTGGGAATATAAAGCTTGTATGTGCCTGTCAGGAAAAAAAAACTAAAGATAACAAGTGCAAGAAACCTTGGTCTTCAAGAGATATTGAGGCCCTGGTTAAGAGAAAAAAGGAGGTGCGTAGCAGGTATAGGCAAGTAGGAATAAATGAAGTGCTTATGGAGTACAAAAAATGCAAGAGAACACTTAAGAAAGAAATCAGGAAGGGTAAAGGAAGGCATGAAGTTGCTCTAGCAGACAAGGTGAAGGAGAATCCTAAGGGATTTTACAGATATGTTAAGAGCAAAAGGATAGCAATGGACAAAATTGGTCCTCTGGAAGACCAGAATGGTAATCCATTCGTGGAACCAAAACAGATGGAGGAGATTTTAAATGCATTCTTTGCTTCTGTATTTACCTGGGAGATGGATAGAGTCTACAGAAGTGAGGCAAAGTGGCATCGACTTCATGGATACTATACAGATCACAAAGGAGGAGGTGTTTGCTACCCTGAGGCAAATCAGGCTGGATAAATCCCCAGGGCATGATGAAATGTTCCCTCAGACCTTACGGGAGGCAAGTGCAGAAATTGCCAGGGCCCAGGCAGAGGCATTTAAAATGTCCTTAGCGACGGGATAGGTACCAGAGGATTGGAGGATAGTTAATTTTGTTCTGCTGTCTCTAAGTAGTCTCTAAATAGAAACCAGAAATTATAGGCCAGTGAGTCTGACACTAGCTGTGGGAAAACTATTGGAAGGTATTCTAAGGGACTGGGTGTAAAAGTGTTTGGATGAATGTGTACTGATTAATGATAGTTAGCATGGCTTTATGCATGGTAGGTCATGTCTAACCAATCAGGACTGATGAAGGGTCTTGGCCTGAAACGTTAACTATACTCTTTTTCATAGATGCTGCCTGGCCTGCTGAGTTCCTCTAGCATTTTGTGTGTGTTCCTTGGATTTCCAGCATCTGCAGGTTTTCTCTTGTTAGGGATCAGTACTGGTTCCTTTGTTGTCTGTCATCTATATCAATGATCTTGATGCTAATGTGGTTAACTTGATCAGCAAATTTGCAGATGACACCAAGATTGGGGGTGTAGCGGACAGTGAGGAAGGCTATCATAGCTTAGCGTGAGATCTACTTCAGCTGGAAAACTGGGCTGAAAATGGCAGATGGAATTTAATTTATTGTGAAGTTTTACACTTTGGTAGGACCAACTAGGGTAGATCTGACGCAGTGAACAGTAGGACACTGAAGAGTGTGGTAGGCTGTTTCCACTGAGGCTGGGTAGGACTACAGCCAGTGGTCATTGCATAAGGGTGAAAGTTCTGAAGTTTATGGGGAACATGAGGGGATACTTCTTTTCTCAGAGGTTCATGAGAGTGTGGATTCAGCTGCCAGCACAAGTGGTCCATCTGAGCTCAATTTCAACGTTTAAGAGAAGTTTGGATGGATACTTGGATAGTAGGAATATGGATGCCTGTGGTCCCAGTGCAACTTGTTAGGAGTGGATTGTTTAAATGGTTTCAGCATGGACTAGGTGGGACGAAGAACCTATTTCTGTGCTGTTTTTCTCTATGACTCTGTGTCTATGAACGTTTCAAGTTGATGACCTAAATGTTCACTGCATTTTTCTGTTTCTGTTGTAACACTGATATAGGTGCAAGCAAAAAGTTACAAAGTGAAATAATAGATGTCAGTAAGTCAGAAATTTGAGAGTCGGGGGGCAGAATTGAGTGTAGGAGAAGGTATTTGGGAAGTTGAAAGATCTGAAGGTAGCTAAATCACCTGGACCACCTGGGGATGGACTGCACCCCAGGGTTCTGAAAGAGGTAGGTGAAGAGATTATGGAGACATTAGTAGTGATCTTTTGAGGATCACTAGATTCTGCAAAATTGCAAATGTCACTTCACTCTTTAAGAAGGGAGGGAGCAGATAAAAAGAAATTATAGGTCAGTTATCCTGACTTCAGTACTTGGGAAGATGTTGAAGTCTAATATTAAGGATGAGATTTAGGATACTTGAAGACACATGATTAAATAGACCAAAGTCAGCATGGTTTTCTTAAGGAGGAATCTTGCCTGATAAATTATCCATCAGGCTCTTGAACCAGTGGGAATAACTTCAGTCAACTTCACTTACCCACCCAATCACTGAACTGAACTGTTCCAACAACCTATGGAGTCACTTTCAAGGATTCTACATCTCATGTTCTTGATATTTAGTGTTTATTTATTTATTTATTATTTTTTCTGTCTTTTTCTTTTGTATTGGCACAGTTTGTTCTCTTTTGGTTATTGGTTGTTTGTCCATCCTGTTGGATGGGATCTTTCATTAATTCTATCATGTGTCTTGGATTTTCTGAATATGCCTACAAGAAAATAAATCTCAGGGTTGTATATGGTGACATATATGTACTTTGATAATAATTTTACTTTGGAATTTGAACTTTTGAACTTTGATAATTGTGTTGGAATTTTTCAAGCAAGTAACAGTCGGAAAGACAAAAAGAGGCTCTTATGTAAGAAAAGATGTGTTGGCAATGAAGAGGGTCCAGAGCATGTTCACAAGAATTATTCCGGGAATGAAAGGATTAACATATGAGGACCATTTGATGGCTGTGGGCCTGCACTTGCTGTAGTTCAGAGGAATTAGAGGGAATCTCATTGAAACATATAGAACTTTGAAAGGCCTAGATAGCGTTAATGTAGAGATGATACTTCCTATAATGGTTGAGTCTAGGTTCAGAGAGCACAGCCTCAAAATACAGGGATTTAGAAATCATATAGGAGGAATTACTTTAGCCAGTGGTAGTGAATTTGTGGAGTTCATTGCCACATATGTCTGTGGAGGCCAAGTCATTGACTATGTTCAAAATGGAGATTGATGGCTTCCTGCTTAGTTGGGACATCAAAGGTTATGGGGAGAAGGCGGGAGATTGGGGTCAAGAGGGATAATAAATCAACCATGATGGAATGGTAGAGCAGACGTGATGGCACAAATGGCCTAATTCTGCTCCTATGTCTTATGCTGTTATTAAGTTAATAATAAAAAACTACAGCTGTATAGTTCACTGGAGCTCCATTTGAAATGTTAGATCAGAGTATTTCCTAAATGGTGAAAACTAGAAACTGACAATTTTAGGGTTCTAAGAACAGAAATCAGAACAGGTTAATGATATGTTACAAGAACTAATTTAAAAGATTAATAAAATGCTGCTAGTTATATCAAGACTTGAAATTTAATTTACAGCTTTATATATCTGCTAAGTTAGCATTTTGACTACTGTATTCAGTTCAGCACACCCCACCTCTGGAACGATAGACATTAGTTTATAGCTGATTCAAAATAACACACTTATTTTGGAGTCTGGAAACTCACAGATATTTCCCTATACTTCAAAAAAGACATCCAATTGGGCTGCACAATACTGCGCTAGAAACCTGGTGTTCCTAGATCATAAGACCATAAGACATGGAAGCAGTATTAGGCTTCTTGGCCCATTGAGTCTGCGCTGCGATAAATCATGGCTGATTTACTGTCTCTCTCAACTCCATTCTCCTGCCTTCACCCCATAACCTTTGGTGCCCAATGTAATCAAGAACCTATCAATCTCCGCTTTAAATATACTCAATGACCTGGCCTCCATAGCCGCCTGTGGTAATGAATCCCATAGATTTACTGCCCACTGGCTAAAGAAATTCCTCCTCAACTCTGTTCTAAATGGATGTCTCTCTGTTCTGAGGCTGTGCCCTCAGGTTCTAGACACACCCACAATAGGAAACATCCTCTTCACTCTATCTGGGTATTTCAATATTCGATAGGTTTCAATGAGATCCCCCTTCATTCATCTAAACTACAGTGAGTACAAGTCTAGAGCCATCAAATGGTCCTCATATGTTAATCCTTTTATTTTTGGAATCATCCTCATGAACCTCTTCCGGTCCCTCTCCAATGCCAGCACATCTCTTCTTAGATAAGGGCCCAAAACGACTTACAATACTCCAAGTGCGTTCTGACTATTATATCCTTGCTTTTATATTCTAGACCTTTCAAAACAAATGCTAGCATTGCATTTGCCTTCCTTACCACTGGCTCAACTTGCCCCTCTTTGCACCTCTGATGCTTGAATTTTCTCCCCATTTTAGCAAATAGTCTATGTTTTTATTCCTTTTACCAAAGTGTATGACCATATACTGTTTTACAGTATATTCCATCTGCCACTTCTTTGCTCATTTTCCTTATCTGTCTGAGTCCTCTGCAGATGCCCTGCTTGCTTAATATATATTCACAGGGGTAATATCTATGCCCCTCCACTTATCTTTGTATTGTCCGCAAACTGTTGTCATCCAAATCATTGGCATTTAACATGAAAAGAAGCAGTCTCAACATTGACCCTTGCAGAACATCACTAGTCAATGGCAGCCAACCAGAAAAAGCTATCTTTACTCCTGCTGTTTGCCTCCTGCAAGTTAGCCAATCTTTTACCCATGTGGGTATCATTCCTGTAATACCATAGGCTTTTATTTAGCAGCGTCGTGTGTGGCATTTGTGAAAGGCCTCCTGAAAATTCAAGTAAACAACATCCATGAACTCTTCTCTGTCTATCCTGTTCGTTATTTCCCAAAAGAATTCTAACGGTTTTGTCAGGCAAGATTTCCCCTTAATGAAACCATGCTGACTTAGTATACACATGCTTTATCATGTGCCTCCAAGTACCCTGAATTCTCATCCTTCAAGTTCAAGAGTAATTGTCATTCAACCATAATCATGAATACAGCCAAACGAAGCAGCGTCCCTCTGAGATCAAGGTGTTAAACACAGAACCAACATTCACACACAACACACAGAACATATGGCACATAAAATTGCAGAAAAACATAGTTACAAAAAAATAATAATATAGCCCAAGTCCCTGAGTGTCATGGCTTGAAGTTTGATGGCGAATGGACATTGTCCTCGATCCACGTATCTGTAAAACAAGCCTGCAGCAGTTCCTCATACCGTGCAATACTGCTGCAGATGGATAAAGTCCTCCTTCTCTTCCGTTGAGTGAACACTGGAGGAGATTACTGACAGGAGGGATGAGCTGCAAACCCAGTATGGAATCCAGCAGCACAAAGCCATCTCTGGCTTCTCTTTTCTTGGTAGCTGCAGCAGGCAACTCTGAGGCATGCGGGCCTGAACCCACACCGCAAACAAGGCCAAGCAACTCCTCTGCTGTCAGTCTCATCAATGAACCAGTGAATCAGACTCATCAGACTTGCAGTATTCTACATTACCAATGTCCAACAGGGTCTTATGATTACAACAAAGACATCCAAGGCAATCACCCACACCATCTGTTGGACTGCACTCTGCCTCCATGCAGTGTTTCAGATGCCTTCTTGCCTGGTGGCTGAATGCATCCAGTGCACCACCAATGTGCAACCTGCAGTACTTGATGTTCTTGATAACAACCATTCAACAGACGACACCATTGCCATCACCCTCCACCTGACCCTAATCCACCTGGACAAAAAGGACACGTATGTTCGAATGCTGTTCATAGACTTCAGTTCAGCATTCAACACAATCATTCCTCAGAAACTGATTGGAAGGCTGAGCCTACTGGGCCTGAACACCTCCCTCTGCAACTGGATCCTAGACTTCCTGACTGGGAGACCTCAGTCAGTCTGAATTGGTAGCAGCATCTCCAACACCATCACACTGAGCACGGGGTCCCCCAGGTCTGTGTGCTCAGTCCACTGCTGTTCACTCTGCTGACCCACAACTGTGCTGCAATACACAGCTCGAACCACATCATCGTTTGCCAATGACACGACCGTAGTGGGTCTCATCAGCAAGAATGATGAGTCAGCATACAGAGAGGAGGTGCTGCAACTAACGGATTGGTGCAGAGCCAACAACCTGTTTCTGAATGTGAACAAAACAAAAGAGATGGTTGTTGACTTCAGGAGGACACGGAACGGCCACTCTCAGCTGAACATCGATGACTCCTCCGTAGAGATCGTTAAGAGCACCAAATTCCTTGGTGTTCACCTGGTGGAGAATCTCACCTGGTCCCTCAACACCAGCTCCATAGCGAAGAAAGCCCAGCAGCATCTCTACTTTCTGCGAAGGCTGAGAAAAGTCCATCTCCCATCTCCCATCCTCACCACATTCTACAGATGTTGTTTTGAGAGCATCCTGAGCAGCTGCATCACTGCCTGGTTCGGAAATTGCACCATCTCAGATCGCAAGACCCTGCAGCGGATAGTGGTGTCAGCTGAGAAGATTATTGGGGTCTCTCTTCCCGCAAACAACATTATGAAGGACCCCACACACCGCTCATACGAACTGTTTTCCTTCCTGCCATCTGGCAAAAGGTACCAAAGTATTTGGGTTCTCACAACCAGACTATGTAACAGTTTCTTCCCCTAAGCCATCAGACTCCTCAATGCCCAGAGCCTGGACTGACACCAACCTACTGCCCTCTACTGTGTATATTGTCTTGTTTATTATTTATTGTAATGCCTGCACTGTTTTGTGCACTTTATGCAGTCCTGGGTAGGTCTGTAGTCTAGTGCAGTTTTGTGTTGTTTTTTACGTAGTTCAGTGTAGTTTTTGTATTGTTGATGTAGCACCATGGTCCTGAAAAACATTGTCTCATTTTTACTGTGTACTGTACCAGCAATTATGGTCGAAATCTCAGTAAAAAGTGACCTGATTTGACTTGACTTGAAAACAAGCAGTGTCTTTCCATCAGAAAAAGATATAAAGGACAACAATTACGCTTTTGATTGCACCCAGAGACCACTGCATCTGAGCACACTGCAATCTTACTGGACGTAAATGGCTTACCACCACCTATCCTTAATAATGGACTCCAACATCTTCCCACCCGCTGAAATCAGGCTAACTGGCCTGTCATTTCCTTTTTTATTGCTCCTTCCTTCTTAAAGAGTGGAGTGACATTTGCAGTTTTGCAGTCCTCTAAAACCATTTCAGAATTTAGTGATTTTTGAAAGATCATTACTAATGGCTGTACAATCTCTTCAGCTACCTCTTTCAGAACCCTGAGGTATAGTGCATCTGATGCAAGTGACTGATCTACCTTAAGACCATTCAGCATCCCAAGTGTCCTCTTTTGAGTAATAGCAGCTACACTTACTGCTGCCCTCGGCACCCTCGAATTTCTGGCATACTGCTAGAGTCTTGCACAGTGACGACTAGTGCAAAATACTTATTAAGTTCATCCACCATTTCCTTTTCCCCCATTGCTACTTTTCCAGCGTCACTTTCCAGCAGTCCGATAGCGGCTTTCAGCTCTCCTTTACTCTTTATATATTTGAAAAAACTTTTTGTATCCTCTTTTATATTATTGGCTAGCACACCTTCATCTTTCATCTTTTTTCTCCTGTTGGCTTTTAGTTGCCTTTTGTTGGTTTTTAAAAGTTCCACAATCTTCTAATTTCCTACTCTTTTTTGCTATATTATGTGCTCTCTCTTTTGCTTTTATGCTGTCTTTAATTTCCCTCGTCAGCCATGGTTGTGTATTCGTCCTTTTAGAATACTTCCTCATTTTTGAGATATATCACTCCTTCTAAGTGTTCCTTTACCTTAATCAAATCTGGTACAACACTCAATTCAGAATTACCTTCTCCCTAGTGTGTTCAACCACAAGCTGCTCTAAAAAGATATCTCATAGGCATTCTACAAATTCCCTCTCTTGAGATCCAGTATCAACCTAATTATCCCAATCTACCTGCATATTGAAATCCCCCATGACTATCATAACATTGCCCTTTTGATATGCCATTTCTATCTCCTGGTTATCCAAACTCCCATCAGGGTTTTTTTTTTAACCTTTGCAATTTCTTAACTCTACCCGCAAGGATTCTACATCTTTCTATGTCACCTCTTTCTAAAGACTTCATTTCATTTTTAATCAAAAGAGCTACCCCACCCCCTCTGCCTACTTGCCTGTCCTTTCAATAAAATGAGTGTCCTTGGATGTTAGATTCCCAACTATGATCTTCTCCAGCCATGACTCATTGATGCCCAGATTGTCATGCCTGCACCTGAAGATAATCTACTTTAATCAGTATACTGTAAATAACAATAAATAATGAGAGCATGAAATAATAAGATAAAGAGTCCTTAAAGTGTGACCATTGGTTGTGGGAGCATCTCTTTTGAGATGGCACCAGTGAGAAAGGAGGATGCCCTGGCTGGTGAAGATTTTTGATGATGGATGCTGCCTTCCTACGACCGCGTTTCATGTAGATGTGCTCAATGTGGAAGGCTTTACCCGTGATGGACTGAGCTGAATCCATGACCTTTTGTAGGATTTTCTGCTCAAAGGCATTGGTGCTCCCATAGCAGGCGATAATGTAGCCAAGTCAATACACTTTTCACTACACATCTATAGAAGTATGCCAACATTTATGATGCTATGACAGATCACCACAGATTCCTGAGGAAGTAGAGTGGATGTTGTGTTTTCTTTGCATCTACATTTATATGATGGGTCCAGGACAGGTCCTGTGAGATAGTGACACTCAGGAATTTAAAGTCACTGACCCACTACACCTTGCATCTACTTGTATACCAACAGTCTCATCCTCAATCCCATTACTCTGGTTTCCATCCCTCTATATCAAATTAATTTGAAACCTTCCCAACAGTTCTAGTAAACCTGCCCAAACAGATAATGATTGCCCCTTTGACTCAGGTAGATCCCGTCCTTTTTGTACAGGTCACACCTTCCCTAGAAGAGATCCCAATGATCCAGTTTTCTGAAACCCTGCCCCTATACCAATTCTTTAGCCATAGATTCACCTGCCAAATCGTCCTATTTTTACCCTCACTGGCACATATACTGGCAGTATTGCAGAGATTACGACACTGAGGGCCTGTGTTTCAGCTTTCTACCTTAACTTAATATATTCTCTTTTCAGGACCTCTTTCCTTTTCCTACCTATGTTGTTGGTACCAATATGTACCACAACTTTCAGCTGCTCACTCTCCCCTTCAGAATACTTTGGATCCTACCTACATACAGGCAGAGCCTAAAAAGCAAGGCTCCCCTTAATCCTTTGTTCTCAGTATTTGAAGCTGACATGTGGGCTACCTTCAGGAGGATGAATCCAACAAAAGCACTTGATCCAGTTGGGTACCTAGCCATACACTAAAGACCTGTGCTGACCAACTGGCAGGTGTGTTCACTGAGATCTTTAACCTCTCACTTCGGCAGTGTGTGGTACCCACCTGCTTTAAGCAGGCATCAATTATATTGGTGCCCAAGATGAACGCGGTGACCTACCTGAATGACTATTGCCCAGTTGTACTTACATCCGCAGTGATGAAATGTTTTGAGAGGCTGGTAATGAAACATACCTGTTCATGGATCCTGTCAGGGATAGATCCACAGCAGATGCCATCTCATTGGCTCATCAGTCAGTCCTGAATATCTGGACAGCAAAGATGCATAACATCAGGATGCTCTTTATCGATTACAGCTCAGCGCTTAATAGCACCATCCCCTCAAAAATAATTAATAAGCTCCAAGACCTTGACCTCAATGCCACCTTGTGTTATTGAATCCTGGATTTCGTCACTTGTAGACCCCAGTCAGTTTGGATTGGTAACAACATCTTCTCCACCATCTCCATCAGCACAGTTGCATTACAGGACTATGTGCTTAGCCTCCTGCCCTACTTGCTGTACTCCTATGACTGTGCAGCCAAGCACAGCTCTAATACCATATTCAAGTTTGCTGCTGACTCCACTGTTGTGGGCTGAATCAACGGTGGTGTTGAATACAGGAAGGAAACTGAAAATTTGGCTGAGCAGTGTCATAACAACACCCTCTCACTCAGTGTCAGCAAGACCAAGGAGCTGATTGTAGACTTCAGGAGAGGGAAACCAGAGGTCTATGAACCTGTACACATTGGACCATCCAAGGTAGAGAGTGTTAGCAACTTTAAATTCCTGGGTGTTACTCCTTCAGATGATCTGACCTGGATCTAGCACATAAGTGCAATTGTGACGAAAGCAAGCCAGCACCTCTACTTCCTTAGGAATCTGAGGGGATTCAGCATGACATCTAAAACTTCGACAAACTTCTATAGGAGTGTAGTGGAGAGTATATTCACTAACTGCATCACGACCTGGTATAGAAACATCAATGCCTTTGAATGGAAAATCCTTCAAAAGGACGAGGATTCAACACTGTACATCATGGGGAAAGCCCTTACAGCAATTGAACACATCTACATGGAATACTGTTGTAGGAAAGCACCGTCCATCATCAGAGGTCCACACCACCCAAGCCATGCTCTTTTCTCACTGCTGCCATCAGGTTGAAGGTACAAGAGCTTCAGGACTCACACCACCAGGTTCAGAAACAGTTAGTGCCCCTCAACCATCAAGCTGTTGAACAAAAGGAATAATTACACTCACTTGTCCATCCATTGAGATGTTTCCACAACCAATGATCTCTCTTTAAGGATTCCTTATAAGACCATAAGACATAAGAACAGAATTAGGCTATTTGGCCCATCGAGTCTGCTCTGCCATTCAATTACGGTTGATCCTTTTTTCCCCTTCTCAACCCCATTCCCCAGCCTTCTCCCCGTAACCTTTGATGCTGTGTCCAATCATAAATCTATTAATCTCTGTCTTAAATACACTCAATGACCTGGCATCCACCACTGCATGTGGTAATAAATTCCAAAAATTCACCAACCTCTGGCTAAAGAAATTTCTCCGCATCTGTTTTAAGTGGACACCCCTCTATCCTGTGGCTGTACCCTCTTCCCCTAGACTCCCCCACCATGGGAAGCATTGAGATACATCTGCTGCAGACCTGTTGCAGCATTAGGCAAATTGCAGCAGGTCCAGGTGCTTGCTGAGGCAGGAGCAAATTCTAGCCAGAATCAACCTCCAACCACAGCAGTGAGAGTTTGAAGACGTCATTGAACACTCCAGCCAGTTTGTTGGCAGAAGTTTTCAGTACCCTGTCAGGTACATCATCAAGGGCTGATGCCCTGTGAGGGTTCATCCTCTAATTGGATATTCTGACTTCAGGGTCCAAAACACAAATCACAGGGTTGCCAGATGCTGTGGAGATCCCCACAGGTGTAGTATTAATCCTTCTTTTAAAGCATGGATAAAACACATTGAGCTCATTAGGAAGTATAGCATCACTGCCATTTATACTGTTAGATTCTGCCTAATAGGAAGTAATGCCATGTGAACCCTGCCACAACTGTTGTGTATCTGTTTGTTTCCATTTCACATAGAACTGCCTCTCACTCTCACAATGGCATTTTGTAGATCATCCCTGGATTTCTTATAAGGTTCTGGATTGCCAGTCGTGTATGCTGCGGACTCAGCGGATGGCAAATCTCTTGATTCATTGAGAGTTTCTATTTTGGGAAGACTCAGTATGTTCTCAAAGACACACACTCATCCACGTGAGTCTTGATGAAGTTGACAACAGCTGTGGCCTATTTATTCAGATCTGAGATGAATCTCAGAATATCATTGAATCCACTGATTTAAATCGTACAGTAGACACTCCTCCGCCTCCTTGAGCCTACTGCGACCGTCCTCACCACTGGTACTGCGGTACTTAGTCTCTGCCTATCTGCTAGGAGAAGAAATACTGTCTAAATGGATGATCAAACTTGCTAAAGTACAGATGTAGGATGGCACAGTAAATGTTCTTAACTATGGTGTAACAGTAATCAAATGTATTGGTTCTGCAGGTGATGTTGGTGGTAATTTGTCAGAGACTTCAAGCTGGCCTGGTTGAACTCCTCCCCAGTGATCGGGAGTTCATCAGGGTGTGGTATCCCGTACTGTTACAGTGCTTAACTCCTCCAGTGCCAGTTTGATGTTTGCCAGGGGTGGAATGAAGACTGTTAACACAATAATGATGGAGAGCTCCTTTAGTGGATAGAACAGATGACACTTGATTGTCAGATGTTCCAGGTTGGGGTAACAGGATTGAGACTGAACTAGCATGACTATGCGTCATGATAAGTTAATCAAGAAACAAATACTGTCACCTCTGCCTTTATTTGATACCACAGTCTGGTCTATGCAGTGGATGGTGAAACCCATGGGGGTTGTTATGAGTGTGTGTGTGTGTGTGTGTGTGTGTGCGCGCGCACATGGGGGTGTAGGTTAACAGCTTTGAATGGAGAAGATTATAGGGTTATCTCATGGATTAGAAAAAGGGAAATTATTTCCTTGGCTAAACGTGTCCTGAAAAAGAAGGACACCCTTAAAATGTAACAACTTTGTTATTTGCTTAGAGACAAGAGAATCTGCATATGC
This sequence comes from Mobula birostris, assembly GCF_030028105.1. NCBI lineage: Eukaryota > Metazoa > Chordata > Chondrichthyes > Myliobatiformes > Myliobatidae > Mobula > Mobula birostris. The sequence continues at coordinate 33,458,551 of NC_092388.1, forward strand.
TGGAAATCCATGAAGGAATGAAGGGTCGTGGCCCAAACTGTCGAGTGTTTACTCTTTTACATAGATGCTGTCCGGTCTGCCGAGTTCCTTCAGTTTTTTGTTTGTGTTGCTTGTAATTTGTTTATTTTATTTCATTTAATTATCACTAAATCCTGGATTTTTGTCTACCATCAGTCCCAGTATTTTCTCCATTGCATATATATTAAATTGTTAAGTTCATTGCCATTTATTTTGCATCTTTCTTCGATCATGCAATTGTGCTGTCTTCTGCTACCATGAAAGCAAATAAATTGGCCTGGGTAATGCTGATAGTTTTGTTGCTGTAAGTTGCTGAGTAAGCCTTTGACCTTCCTGGAAACATGTTGAGATGTGGAAACCGCAGTTTGCCCTGTGCCAGAGGTGAGGCTCCATTATTTTTCAGTGGACATAACTAGACAAAAGTTTCAGAGGCAAAGGAGAAGAGAAGTCACTTTTACAATTTTTCAAGTCATTTTAGATGGTTTATGTGTTTAAGTTGATTTTATTTGTTAATTATTAATTTCAGTTCTCGAAGTTTCTTTTGGGCATTTTGGGAGTGGAGCTCCTTCTTTCCATTTCTCCATACAACATAACCCATTTCAACGTATCAAGCTTAAGATTAGCTTTATTTTTCACATGTACATTGATGCATAGAGTGAAATTTGTCACTTCAATTACTGACACAGTCTGAGGAGGTACTGGGGGCAGCCTGCCAGTGTCACTGTGCTTTTTGTGCTCACAACATACTCACCCTAACCTGTACATCTTTTGGAATATGGCAGGAAACTGGTGCACCCGGAGCAAACCCACGCGGTCGTGGCGAGAACATACAGACTCCTTACAGACAATGTTGGGAATTGAGCTCCAATCTTCTGACCACTGGCACTATAAAGCATCTTGATAGCTACTATATATTACTTTGTCACCCTATGCCAGTGAGTTTATGTCAGTTTACAGAGAAATCCCATTCCTTCATTAATTTTCACAAATTGGCACCAATGCTAGTGTTCCATGAAATGACATGGGTAAAAATCTGAGGTTAATCCCTTCCTTAAAAGAGTAAAATATGGTTGTGCATTAACATTTGCCCTGTTCTGTTCTTTTACTGGTGGCATGTTGACTGGTATTTTTAAAGATTGGCAGGAAATGTCAATTATAAACATAAAAGAAATGTATTTCTTTTCCCAAGTGATTTGTTTTTGTTGATAGGCATCAGCTGTTTTCAACATTAGGCAAACCTTCTGTTATAATCTTTGATCTGAAGGCACTGATTGCAAGAGTGATATTGCGATAATAACTTTAGAGTTTAGATAGATATTTCAGATAATCATGAGGAGAAACAGCTTCTTGTCAGAATCGGAATGGGGTTAAATATCTGTTACGTACCCCGTAACTGGGTTGCCAAACCAGCAGAAATGGATCACTCAGTTGGAGTCTGGATTACTAGAACTAAGAAAGTTTTATTAAAGAAACAAGCAACACAGTACTCTAATCAAAAGGATAATAAATGCAACAGTTCAGCAATGATAAACACACATGTGCACAGAATTAAGATAACAGGATCAATCAAGCTCTATCGTTGTCTAGGGGCAAATGACCAGTTTCAAAGTGACACAAAGTTCAGTTCAATTTAGTTCAGTTCGCAGTAATCGTTGCCATGGCGATGGACAGTGGGGGGTAGGAAGGAGAGAGAGCAAAACGAATGAATATTCAAAACAGCTTCCACACACAGACCTTAGCAGTCAGCTTTCCGGCGAGCCCTGTGTGATGTCATCTGAGGTCACCGACCGTGACCCCTCCATTTCCAGATACGACCGTTTCTCTGCGCTGAACCTGGCACCCAGGCAAGGGTGGACACACACCAGGTTCCCGCCAATCGTGCCTTTCCACCCTGAGTGTCTAAGGCTTGATCCCGCGATCAGCCGTCCAAAAGCTTCCCACCAACTTGTGAGAGGCGCACCGCTTCCAGGGTCTCGTTACCTCGGGTGTCATGTGTGTCTTGCCTTAGCGAACCAGTCCCTTTTTATTCCCCTGCTGGGGTATTGCCTGTCCATCACTTCAAACAGTTCAGGGTTCAAAGGGGGAGCCGTTCTTGACAGCTCTCCTTCCCCTTCATTACACATCTCCAAATGCTGCTCCATTGTTTTCTTTATCTCTCTCTCTCTCCTGAAGACAGGTGGCAGACCAACTGCTGATCACACAGGACAGCTAACATCTTAATCTATGTGTATTCCTGTCACAATCACTGCCTTGTATGATGTGAAATTTGCTGTTTTGCAGCAGCTTTGTGTATTTTAGACTATAAGACATAGCAGAATTCATCTTTTTAGCACATCGAGTCTGCTCCACCATTCCATCATGCCTGATTTATTATCCCTCTCAACCCCATTCTCTTGCCTGCTCCCCGTAGCCTCTGATGCCCAGACTAATCAAGATCCTTTCAGCTTCTGCTTTAAATATACCCAAGGAATTGGCCTTCACAACCATCTGTGGCAATGAATTCCACAGATTCACCACGTCTGGCTAAAGATATTCCTTCTGACCTCTGTTCTAAATGGACGTCCCTCTATTGTGAGGCTGTGCCCTCTAATCCTATAAGAAACAACCTCTCTACATCCACTTTTGGCCTTTTAATATTTAATAGGATTCAATGAACTCCCAGTTTATTGTTCTAAACTCCAGTGAGTACAGACCATCAAATGCTCCTCATACATTAACCCTTTCCTTCCCCAAATTATTCTCGTGAATCTTCTTTGGACCCTCTCCAATGCCAGCACATCTTTTCTGAGATAAAGGTGCAAAGCTGCTAACAATACTCCAAATGCTGCCTGACCAATGCCTTATAAAGCCTCAGCATCACATCCTTGCTCTTATATTCTAGTCCTCTCTAAGTGAATGACCAAAAAATTCAAAAAATCAGAATTACAAAGGAACTTGGGAGTCCTTATGCAGTGTTCCCTACAGGTTAACTTGCAGGTTGAGTCATTGTTAAGGAAGGTAAAGCATTCACTTTGACAAGCTTCAACACCTAATTTTTTGTTGTTATATGTTTATTTATAGGTGCATGGGATTGTACGTCGATCTAGTTCTTTTAACACTGGTCGTATTGAGCATTTGTACAAGAATCCTCAGACACATGTAGAAGGGAGTAAGTTTGCATTTTGATATCATTGACACTTTTAAAATTAAATTATTCCTTTGCTAGATTAACTCTTCATTTTGTACTGTTTCTTGCACAACTCCACTATTACATGTTTTCCCCTTTGTCAGTTGATAATTAACTGCAGCATCTGCGATTTACTGAAGTTTTAATGATGAAATTGCCATCTTCATCTAGGTTTTCTCATTTGAAAAAAAATCATATAAAGGATATGCTTTTAAATTTAAATTATGATGGTACAGAATCGAAAAAAATAACAGGTTTATTTTTGGCACAAGTCCACATGGACATAATACTTGAAGTTTGAAATTGTGGCAGTACTAGTTATAATATGCTGTTAGTAGAATCCATTGAACTTTTGCAGATATATCTAGTATGGAGAAAGAATTTTGTTATGGTTTAACTTTGGCCAAGAGAACAGCAGTTCAAGGACATGAATTCTTACATGTAAGAAAGTGAAAATATTAAGCTTTAGAACAATGGGAATAGAGAATGTTATAAATTATAAACGGGAAGTGTAGAAACAAACCAAGTTGTGAACTGGCTTTACTCCAGTCACCTTTCTTTGGATTGTTCTCAATAATGAATAGATTACTGGCTGATACTTTCTGATGTTTGCTGAGGAATTAAGTTTATTTTTTCTTGATAGTGGAAACATATATTAATATGATCTTGATATATTTAACCTTAGTTTTGCTGATCCTATTTCCACTTGGTGCAAATACTCAGTTTTGAGTGGTATAACAGTGATCTTTTCATTGAAAACCTTCATTCCTTCTTTTGAGTTGTAGTATTTTTACAATAACAGATTTTTTTCAGATTTTCTTATAGATATTCAGCTAGTTTTCAGCACTAGTATACTTGCTCTTTCTAAGATGCATTGATAAACTACTATTGTTCTGTTCATTGTCATCCATTATTGTTATTTCTTTGTTTGAAGGCTTTTGCAAAGTTACTTATTAATAACCCAGGTCAAACTGACTAAAGTTTAACTTCAAAGTTGATATTAATGATTTGGTAAAAAAACAGCACACTGCAAATATTAACTTGACTTTTCAATGACAGGTATGATACTGCACTATGGGGACCTCACTGACAGTACGTGCCTTGTAAAGATCATCAATGAAGTGAAGCCCAGTGAAATCTATAACTTAGGTGCACAGAGTCACGTTAAGGTACGCAATTTTTAACAGAATATTGTATTCTAAGTGATGCCTAGCTTTTTAGGAAAATTAGGCAATAATTTATCATTCAGGAGAGGGACGGGGGAAAGAGTGGTGATGGTGGGTCAGGAAATGCAGTGGATCATAGGAAAGTGAATGGTGGTATGGGCTATATTTGGTTGAACATTTCTTGGTGTAAGCAACTTTTTAGGTGAATGGAGGATGGTAATTGAGGTGTGAAAGCATGGGTGAATTGTAGGGTGGTATTGTGAGGGCCCAAAAGAAAGCTGTTAAATAAAAACATCAAGGGAACCTACCAACTTTAGGTTCCCAGATCTAGGCTGGGATAATCTCAGATAAACCCTAATTCACATCGTGGAACTATGGAATATGTGAAAAATGAAGAGCTAAACAAATTTTATTGGGTTGTGGATCAGCTTGACCTAATGGCTTCTGGCAATATTTCAAATGAGCTTTGCACTAGCAATAATGTCCTGGATGAATGTGTGAAGCAGGAAACAGCTCATCAAGACAACTATGATTTGTGATGCTACCTGGTTGAATTTCCGAAAATCAACATTCTATGTAAAACAAATCAGCCTTGAAGCTTATTCATGAGCATAACTGGGGAATCTTTTACTACCAACCTTCAACATTCAACTTCTCTTATACTGCTGAAGAAGCACAATACTTGGTGACCAAATTATTTGACGATGTAAACCGTGGATAATTTACTATACATATAAATCTGCCTGAATTTGTTGTCTGAGAAATGTTTGTGATGTTACTTCATAACTTTTCATCTCTTTGAATGTTCTTTTAACTCTGTGATATTGAGCCCTAAGGGATAGATCTATGTATATTTTTGAATACCTTTCTGAGTGCAGAAGGAAGATACACAACATTACATGAAACAGCTAACATGAAATGGACATGTTCTTACCATCATTCTGTTGGCTTTACCATGAAGCGCTGATGCACCACAATGTCACAGCAATGCATTAAATTAGTTTTTATAAATTCAGCTACTCACTTTGACTACAACTCATTCATATGCTACTTTAGTTTTATTTTTTTATTTTACTAAGATACAGCCTGGAATAGGCCTTTCCAGCCCTTCGAGCCACATTGCTTTGGAATCTCCTGATTTAATCTTAGTCTAATCACAGGACAATTTACATTGACCGATTAACCTACCAACTGGTACATCTTTGGACTGTGGGAGGAAATCCCACACAGTGATGGGGAGAGGGTACAGGCAGGTCCTTACAGGCAGTGGTGGGAAATGAACCCAATATCGCTTGTACTGTAAAGCATTGTGCTAATCACTACACTACCGTGCTTTTGTAACAAAGAGCAATTGCAATGCCTGTGTATTTTGAAAAAGAAATGTATTTAGATGTTGAAGTGCATATGTAATGGGACTCTCAAGGATAATAAACAATAATTAAGGCGATAAAAGGCTGAGGCAACAATTAGAGCCTTTGTGAGGAATGCACTTGGAATACTTTTAGCATCTTACCTATTCTTGTTGTTTATATATATATATATAAACTTCGTTTTTAATCAAATCATTTGTAATGGAAACCTGAAGCAAAGTGACTACCTATCCTTTAGTGTTGTGTTTTCTTTTCCCATTAATGTTTGTTTATTAAGTGATGTTTGACTTCTGATGAGTCTCCTGTTTCAAAAAAATGGAACATTTGTCTGCAATATTTTTACATGTGTATATATTTGTGTTGGCTATGTCTCCAGAATCTACAGTCCTCTATGAATGTCTCATTTCCAGTTAATTAAATTAGAAAGTAAGAAAGAAAAATAATAGGAAATTAGCCTAGTTTCCCATAGGAAGCATAAAAAGATAGAAGTGAATTTTATTATATGATGGGAGATGATTACAACAGTCAAAATTTCACAGAAGTATAAGCATTTGTCATTTTGAAGTGTTAATATTGTCTCATAAGTTACTTTTGACTAAAGCTTTATTGAGAAGAATACTTTATAACTCATAAGAGATCCATTTTTGTACATTTACTATTTATCATATTAAATTAATTTGATAAGATTTATGTTGTCTCATTTGCAAAATTATAGAATTAACCTTTTAGTGTCATGTTCTTGGAAAATGGAATGACTGGTGATGTTTTGAAATGATTAGTTATAGAGGAAACTTCACAAAGGCCCCTGTGCTAGAGTGGGCAGGGACTGGGTATGGTCTGAAAAATAATAACATAAGGAACTTAACGATGGCTGATCATTGTGGAATGACTACTGGTAATCTTGCAAAAGACCTAATGGCAATGGCAGGTCTTCAGAAAAGATGCAAACTCTTGAAAATGGGGGAAAAATATATTAAGAATGCTAATTTTGTCTGTTGTAATGCAAGGCATCAAGCACTAGAGAACTAAGTGCAGTAATTCAAATTAAATTGTTCTTGAGGATCCTTAATAAATGTACACATTTGTACATGCATACCATACACACATATGTGTATGTCTTTAATGATATTATTTGGATGAATTGGGATTTCCTACTGGTTTTCTCCTCCCCAGCAGACGTTTCTGTGACTCACTATCAAATTTATATTTGCATACAATATTTATGCAGGCAGCATTTCTGACCTTGCTATTATATTTGGGGACAAAAGTAATTACAAACCCCAATTTTCCATTAATTGCTTTGACGTGAGAAACACTAGGGAAGATGATAATAAAGGTGTATTAGTAAACTCAACAAGGAAGTAGTAAGGAGAAAAAATGTGGGGAAAAGAGCTGAAATGCACTATTAGAAAGAGTAAACCTAGCAAATGTGATTCTTAAAGAAAGAGAGTAATGGAGTATCAGTTCAACTGAAAGGATGTGAAAATAAAAAAAAAAGATAGGTTTGATCCAGCCATAAAGCAGGAAGACTATCAGGGTAAAATGCATGGAAAAGACAAAAGCACATTTATACAGGGGGTCGGTTCAACTGCTTGGAAAAGTATAAATAAAGTAAAATGGGAGGAGAGAGCAAGCAGAGGTTACTGAAAAGATTACAGAATAAATAAGTTCAAGTTTATCATCATCTGACTGTATATCTATCAACCAATTGAAACAACATTCCTCTGAATCACAGTGCACCCATAAGACATACAGCACATAAAGCAAAATATTACCACAAATCTGTTAATAACATATATTTCAAAATGCATGTGAAGTGTGGATTACAAGTAAACAGTACAGTAAACAGCATGCTGCCCTAATGACAAAACCTTGGTGGTGACAGAGTATCTATTATATAATCTCACAGCCTGTGGGAAGAAGCTGTTACCCCGTCTAGCAGTTCCAGTCCTGATGCTCTGGTACCTCCTTCCTGATGGTAGTGGGTGAAAAAGGTTATGAGAAGGGTGGTAGTGATCCTCAGCAATGTTTCGGGCCCTTCGTATACAATGCCCCTCGATAAATATCATAAATGGGGGGAGAGAGGCACTGATGAACCTCCTGGCAGTTTTTTCTATCTTCTGTAGGGTCTTGCAATCTGATGCTTTGCAGCTTCCATACCACATAATGATGCAGCCAGGCAGGACACTCTAGATGGTGCAGCTGTAGTAAGTTGTTGGAATGGGGCTGGAGAGTCTTGGGTGCCTCAGTTTCCTCAGAAATTATAGTCACTGATTAACTTCCTTGACTAATGAGGAGTGCTTGTAGGTCCAGGTTAGAGAATCCATTATGTGCACTCCAAGGAACTTTGTGTTCTTCACTCCCTCCACGGCGATGTACGATGGAGAGTGGTCAACCTCTGATTTCCTGAAGTCCATAATCATCTCTTTTTGTTTTGTCCATATTGAGATGCAGGTTGTTGTTCTCACATGATTTGACAAACCTCTCTGCCTCCTCTCTGTATGCCAACTCATTTCTGCGAATCAGGTCAACCACTGCTGTATCAGCAGTGAACCTGTTGCATTTTGAACTGGATCTGGCAGTACAGTTGTGAGTCAGTTGTGGTTCCAGAGAGGGATATTGAGTCTCAAAGAGGATAGTCTACCCACAGCCTCTGAGGGATGATCATGTTAAACACCAAGCTCAAGTTGATGAACAACATCCTGGCATATGAGACATCGTTTTCTAGATGGGATAGGACAGAGTGGAGGGCCAAGGCTATAGCATCATCAGTTGACTGGTTTGAGCAGGAGGCGAACAGGAAAGGATCCAATGTAGTTGGAAGATGGTGAAAGATGGGATTTTATACAATCCATTACCAGCTGTTCTAAGCACTTCAAGATTATTGAGGTCGCTGCCACTGGCCTATAATCATTTAAGCCAGTTAAGTTTGCTCACTTGGGTATTGGAGTAATGGTGGCCGCCTTGAGGCCTGTAGGAACAGTGGACTATTGCAAAGAGATGTAAAAATGCCCATTAAGACTCCATTAGCTGGCCACACAATCCCTCAGCACCTGACCAGGTATATTGTCCAACCCCATAGCTTTGTATGGGCTTACCCTAGCTAAGTCCTTCTCACCTCAGCTGTGACCAGACAGCATGCCGTTCCTTAGGATGAGAGGGGGCTTTCCTCAATGTCACATCATTCATTGCATCAAATTGTGCAGAGAAGGTATTCAGCCTAAGGAAGGGAGATATCACAGTCATTGACATGAAGCGTGTGTAATCTGTTACGGTTTATATGTCTTGCCACCACGTCTCCCAGGTATCTGTGAATCTTCTGTGTTGTAACTGTCACTTTGCCTTCCTGATGGCACAGAGAGCATGGTTCTCGCTGACCTTAGAGTTGTCTTATCCCCCTATCTGAAGGCAACATCTCAAACTCTAAACAGTCAGCAATGGCTTCTGATTTGCCCTGGCTGTGTGCTGTTTAATCATGATAACATGCTCAGTGCATTTTCCTATGTAGCCAGTCACTAATCCTGCATATGTATCAATGTTGACGTGATGGTCATTGGTAACTGCTTCCCTGAACATGCTGCAGTCTGTGGTTTTGCAACAGTACTGCTGTGTTCAGGTGGTACCTTCTGGCAAGGTCCTGATCTCCCCCTGTAAACTAGTTTGACATGATTAACCAGTGGTTGGTATGGAGGGATTGGCAAAATGGATGTGGTCTGAGTATCCGACGTGAGGGTAGTGGGCAGCCTTGTGGTCTCCACAAGCAGTTGTATAGACCAGGTATAATTTACGTATTCTCTTCTCTGGTTGTGACATTGACATACTGGTAGAAATTTGGTAGAACTGTTTCAAAGTTGGCATGATTGAAGTTACCAGCAACAATGAAGAAATCATCCAGGTGAGTTGCTTGAACGTCGCAGATGGCACTGTAGAGCTTCGACAGTGTTTCCCCAGCGTTGTTACGATGGGGGTGGGGTGGGGAGGTGTATAAACCGCAACAATCACAATGGTAGTGGAATCCTTTGGTAAGTAGAAGAGCCTGCATTTTACCATTAAAAAGTCTATCTGTAGTGAGCAGTGGGCCATTACAAACCGAAACGTTTACACACAATTTCAGTAAGATAGAAAGTTTAGAAAGGTATATGTATGTAAATTCATGCAACATAGAGAAAAAGACTGGACTGAAGGTGTTATATATGAATGCGCACAATGTACAAGATAAGGTGGTTAAGCTTATAACACAGGTAGATATTGGCAGGTATAACATATCGATGTAGTAATAAAGAAGGCAGGACAACGGCTATACTTTATTAGGAGCTTGAAGAGATTTGGCATGTCAACAGATACACTCAAAACTTCTATAGTTGTACGATGGAGAGCATTCTGACAGGCTACATCACTGTCTGGTATGGTGGGGCTACTGCACAGGACCGAAAGAAGCTGCAGAAGTTTGTAAATCTAGTCAGCTCCATCTTGAACACTACCCTACAGAGTACCCAGGACATCTTTAGGGAGCGGTGTCTCAGAAAGGCAGGTCCATTATTAAGGACCTCCAGCACCCAGGGCATGCCCTTTTCTCACTGTTACTATCAGGTAGCAGCTACAGAAGCTTGAAGGCACACACTCAGTGATTCAGGAACAGCTTCTTCCCCTCTGCCATCCGATTCCTAAATGGACATCGAAGCTTTAGACACTACCTCACATTTTTTTTAATATACAGTATTTCTGTTTTTGCACGTTTTAAAAATTCTATTCAATATACATAATTGATTTACTTATTTATTATTATTATTTTTTATTTTATTTATCATTTTTTTCTCTCTGCTAGATTATGTATTGCATTGAACTGTTGCTGCTAAGTTAACAAATTTCATGTCACATGCAGGTGATAATAAACCTGATTCTGATTCTGATGGTGTGGACGTCACAAAGTTGTGGTTGAAAGATCACAGCTGGGAGCTAGAAATCCAAGAACACACTTCTGATCGAAAAGACAGACTGGTAGGCAGAGGGAATTGATTGGCTCTGTTGGTTTAAAAAAATTGTATCCTTAGAAAGAAGTGACATAGGATCAGAAGATATAGAATTCTTATGGGAAGAGTTAAGAAACTGCAAGTGTAAAAAGACTCTAATCGAAGTCACATGTAGGTCACCGAATAGTAGGCCTAATTCTGCTCCTATGTTATATGATTTTTATCTTTCCATATATTTCTATTAATTTGGATACTTCAACTATAAAACATCTGAAATATTTTCAATACGTTCATTGCTTGGATTTATTATGGAATAGAAACTTCCTGTATGTTTTGCAATATTTGATAGATTATTGGCTGGAACTTCAACTTCTGTTGTGACAAAGCAACAATCTTACAAATTTTGAAGTTGCTGTATGTCATTGGCCAACAATTAAGGCTGTTTTGATTTAGCTCTTTGAAGTGGCCTTTTCATGTTCTTGTTCAGGTTTCTATGTGCTTCATCTTTAAGTTTATTATTTCAAATAAGGGAAGGGTGTTTTAATACTTCCCTTGATGTGTTGTAATCCATTTAATCTCTCTGAAACAGATGGTTTGGCTGCCTAGAAAGTTAGTTAGTTTAGGGAGGGAGCTTACACAGCAGTCACTTGTATAATATTATATTTAAATTAAATTCTTTGGCAAAGGGTTTTGGTTTGAGTGTACATCAGATTTTTTGTTTCAGTGTTTTGAATTTAACCTGACTGTATCTGTCTGATGCATTATATTTATTTCTGGTGTCTTTTGTACTTCCCATTTTCCTCTTGATTGCAGTCACAGATTACTTCATCAGTACTTTGAGAAAACAAATGTTGCTTCCATGCAGTCTTTTTCCTCATCTCCTGTCCCTTTGCACTTATCTGTCCTTTGGGAATAAAAGATCTATTCATTAATGTATTTCTTGAAGAAGTGTTTAATTTAAAATTGTAAAATACTTGAAAATACACTGCCTATAAAAAGTATTCACCCCCCCCCCCCTTGGAAGTTTTCATGCTTTATTGGTTTACAACATTGAATCACAGAAAAAGACTTTTGTGTCAAAGTGAAAACAGATTTCTACAAAGTAATCTAAATTTATCACAAATATAAAAAACAAAATAATTGATGGTATAAGTATACACCCCTCCTGCCCTTAATATAACACACCATATCATCACTGGTGCAGCTAATTGGTTTTAGAGTCGCATAATTAGATAAATGGAAATATGTTTTTGGAGGCCTGTGTGCAGTCAAGGTGTTTCAATTGATTGTAGTAAAAATACACCTGAATGTGGAAAGTCCACTGCTAGTGAGTCAGTACCTGGCAAAAGCTGCACCATGAAGACAAAAGACTCTGCGGAAAGGTTATTGAAAAGCACAACTCAGGAGATAGATGCAAGAACATTTCCAAGTCACTGATATTCCTCGGAGTACAGTGAAGTCAGTCATCAAGAAACGGAAAGAATATGGCACAGCTGTAAATCTGCCTAGAGCAGGCTATCCTCAAACAGAGTACGCAGGCAGTGGGAGAATCATCCCTCTTGTACTTGATCTCGTCACTCAAGATTCAGTGTCACGCAACCCTGCCACTGTGATCTGGCCCACGCCTTTATTAACCAGGTCCAACACTTGCCTTTATTGGAACTTACTCCTCCTTACACAAGTCATCGGGTTTGTGGCGGTGTGGCCTGGGATAATCGGGGTGCGCCTAGGGTTAGTGGGAGTGTGTGCCCCCTTGGACCTTTGGATTAGGTTTGAGGGTAGGGCTAGGTGATGAATATATGGGGACCTTAACCCTAACCCTTATCAACATTTTTGAAAAGACCATCAGTTAGTCTAAGGATTATTTCAAAATATATAAACAGGAACCTTGAAGAATATTATCACTGATTTTCCTTGGAATGTAGAGCAGAATGGAGCATGAGCCATCATTTAAAATAAAATTTGCGTGAGGGAATATAAAATGAGAAAAGAGCATTAACTTGGAATGAGAAAAGGTGAACAGCATTGCAATGTCAGCAGAGGTAATACTGGTCAAATGCCCTTTTACAGGAATATACTATATATGCATGCCCACCAAGGTTTAGAGTTTGGAATACTGGAGTGAAGGAATTTCCACTGCTTTTATTCATGACATCAAACATTTGATGTGACAAAAACCAGCTACTATTGGAGTTGGTGATTCCCAGCTGCACATTTTCATCCTTTATTCACAGAAAAGTGAATTAATTCCACTTGTAATGGGTTTAATAGGCATTTTAGTCTAGGGCTATGTTTGGTAAATATTTGAACATTGTACAGAAAGATTAATTTGAATTGATAGTGATCGTAATTGAGAACTTTATAAACTGCTTGTCAATGCTTCACTGAAATGCACTTATAAAACTATCTTTTAATCTTTATTGAGTTATTAAAATAAATATTAAGGTATAATGATATAATTAAAAAAGTGTAGAGGTTCTCCAGTGAAATTGGAAGTTTGGATGCAAATAGTGCTCAAAATTACAGGAAATTACATAATTTCACAGTGTGAAATTATGGTTCAAATTTTCACTTGGACCTGTCTATTCATCACCAACAAATTCTTCCAGGAAGCACTTCAGAATGCAATTATTTACTTATTCCATGAATCACAAACTATTCCTTGATGTATTTAAGGATGGCAACCTAGTATATGTTGACTGATAGATTTAAAAATGATTTCCACACAAAAAATTACTAAGTAGCTGACCTGCCACTTGTGCATAGCTCACAATCAATTCAGATTGATTTGATAATCATCCAGAGCAATTTGTTGCTTTTGTTTATGTAGTAGTTAGTTTTCTGCTGAATTAATGAATTGAAAAACTTTCAGATTGTGCCTATTTATATTCTTGCACCATAATTCCTTAACTTAATGTACCTCTTTGAAGAGTTACAAAGAGAACAGTGTGTGAAAAGTCATAGTAATGATTAATTTCTTGTGAGGTATGGTCAGTGTAAAATGATGTGGGCACACTCCATGTGGGTGTAGCCAGAAATTCTAATCTTTTTTTGTACATATTCTTTGAGTATGGGATGAAAGCGTTGTTGAAGATGGGTTAATCAGGTTGGCTTTATACTCATTAGAGTTCAGAAGTATAAGCTATGATTCCATTGGAAAACTAACTGTTCTAAAGGAGATAACATAAAATGTTTCCCCGCTTGGTTATCTATAACTAGTGAACAAAAGATTCTGCAGGTGCTGGAAATCTTGAGCAACACATAAAAAGTACTGGAAGTAGGAAGCAAAGGCCTAATGAATGGTCTCTGCCCAAAATTTGGCCTGTTTATTCACGTCCTGGCTTGCTGAGTTCCTCCAGCATTTTTTTAGTCTGTCTATAACTCGTGGTGAGGATGGGGAGAGAATAAAGAGTTGATATTTCAGGTCTGGTGAAGGGTTTTGGTCTGAAACATCAGCTGTTTATTCAGCTCCGTAGATGCTGCTTGGCTAGCTGAGCTCCTCCAGCATTTCTTGTGTATCTGTAACTAGTAGTGAAGATGGGGAGAGAATAGAGTCTTCATAGAGACACTAGAGAGTGCAGATGCTGGAATCTGGAGCAAAAGATGAGGTGCCATAGGAACTGGGTGAGTCAGGCAGCATCTGTGAAGGGAAATTGGCATTTGACATTTTGGGTTCAGACCCTTGATCTGAAATAATAATTTATCCATTTAGAGAGTAATGAGGAATTTCTTCCCTCTCAGAGGGTATAAACTTTGATCTGTGGAGGTGGGTCATTATATTCAAAGCAGAAATGTGCAAGCATTTAAAATACAAGAGAGTCAAGGGATATGTGGTGGGAGCAAGAAAGTGATGTTACAGCCAGGATTGAATCAGCCATGACCTTACAGAATGGAAGAATAGGCTCAAGGGGCCAATTAGGTAACTCCTGCTTTTAATAGATTATATTTTATATTGTGCCCTCAATATTTCATATTGAGGGACAAGTTTGCTCGCAAAGTAAGTTGGTGCGAGGAGTCATGAGCTGAAATAAGTCCAAGAGGGCATTGGGTAAGGATGTTTGAATGACATCATACTGTGGCCCAATATGCCACTGCACTTCTCAGACTTGCCCATTTAGTCATTCAACTCTCTTCTGCATTGAAACATGTGATTTTTGCTTTCATTGGCAACCTCCATATTAGTTTCATTGGCAGTTTTCTTTCTCCTGTCAGAGGGGTAAAATATTTACTGTGGGCTCCCACAGACCTCAGCATCGCAGCTAGAAAGGTGTTGCTAAGTGAGGAAGGTGTTTGCTTGTTTTAGTTCCTTCTACCCTTTCATAGTTCTCCCAATTTTGAAGCCAATAAAACGGAATGTTTAGCATGCAATTTAGGAGTTCAAGTTACTCTTTGCAGTTGTTTTCATGACAGCTCAAGCTGACTGTTTAGTAAAATTGGAAATTAGAGTGTAGTGTCTCTGTTAAATGCCATGCCATATGTACTACAATAATTTCCATATTTCACACTTGCCATTAGACTCCAATCCAATCCACTTCATCCCACAGTCCAACCACCAACCAAGCCTCTCTGCATGTTAGGAAATTAAAATTCAGGGATATGTTGGTAATTTCACAGGAGCCAGATGTTATTGGTTCACATAAACTTATTTGGAATGCTGTGTAAATTAACCTTTTTATTTTGAAAGAAATATTTCTGTTTTTACAACAAAGTACATTTCTGTGAAAATATAAATACTGGATGCAGTTACTCACTCTTTTCATAGACAGATGGCAGCAGACTACTGTGCATTGTTCAGAAGCTGGCTGTTATGTGCGTTCTTGTTTTGCAGAAACATCACAGGCACTGTAAGTTTATTTTCAATTGTACTCCAGATTCAGGAATAGAATACATTCTATTATACTATTCAGCTGGATTGATAATTAGCACTGAAAATGAAGTGGACTAAAGAATGCAGATGGGCTTCTGTGGCAGAGTTGTGATTTTCCTTTCAATCAGCTCTCTCTGCATCCCAGGGTGAAGTACAGATGCAAGTTTAAAATTAAGATTAACTAGAAAAAATGTGTTGGTTTATACTGGTTGAATTGGCAAGATAAAATGTTTATAGAAACTAGTTGTGGAACGTTCTGTTACTGAAAACATAACGCTGCCTCAGGTTACGGTATGGTTTGGCCAGTGTGCATAGCTTTCAGTCAAACAAGTTTAAAAAGGAAATGTCAGTCCATGAATCAGGCAGGCATGTCTTGGGAATGTTCGTTTGTCTCTTGCAAACCTTTGCCAACATTTCAGAAAGCCTGCACTGCTGCCCTTTGTGTTGTGATGATAAAAATGAACAGAAACTATTTTAGTTTTTTCTGTCCTGCATTTCCTAAGGAATCTAATTATCTTGTTAAGAGTAAGAGCTCTCAGCAGAGATTGATGATATAGTAGTTATATATTATGGTTTTATATATATATATATATATATATATATATATATATATATATAGAATTAAAACTGTAACCATGGTTTTCCATAAGTGGTTTTAGTGGCCTTTTCCAGGCATAGACCTGAGAACATTTTTCTTGTTTTCTTGTGCAGGGTTTTAACTACATAGAGTTACCTTTCTGATGTTTTTTATCTATCAAAAAGCTCTGTGTGGGGTCATGGTTTCCACCTGGTAAATAGTTCGTGATTTTTAGGACAAGATAAATATTTGATAGATTGTCCACTGTTGAAAATAAAGGTGCCTTCAGTCACAGCAATGTCGATTATGTTTGGGTAACGACAGTTAACCAAAAGGTAATAGCTACAATATTTTTAACCAGTGGTGGATAGTGATGTGCTTGTAGAATTAAAAGGTATTTTGAATTCAGAAATAAAATGTGATTTGATTTTTTGAAGATAAAAGATGTTTTTGGAGATTTTGAATATAGAAGTGAATGTGCAATGCATAATTTGGAAGGGTTAGATAAAAAAAAATACAGATCAATTTCCTAAGTTAACATTTAGGAAAAGGTATTGGCTTTATTCATATCTTTCAAACCTGTACCACATGAGTTAAAATTATTAACTAGTAATGCGCAATGTTATAAAAATATTATGCCCATTTTGGGGGAAATTAAGTTCCAGCAAACGTGATCGACATTCATCATACATAATGTACATTTCTGTTATGGAATTTAATTACCTCCAGTGCGCCATTTATAATGTAGAAACTTTCCGGGCAGTGAAAAGTTTTCTTTTCACGGTGTAAATTCTGTGACCTTTTTGACAAACAAAATAGATGATTTAAATACACAAAGATAATATATATTTTATGAAGGCTTAATGTACTCTTTTGCATGTCTCTTGGAAAAGAGCCTATTATATTTTGAAAAATTTTGGTTTCATGTTGTTTTGAGTTAAGCCTGGCAAAAGGTAGTTGGTTCAGTCAGAAAGAACATTAATAGCAGTAAATATATAAAATAGCTTTATTGTAACCAGTAGTTTGGATTTTCTTTCCTTTGACTTGTCCTTTAGGTGTGTATTTTATAGGGTAATGTGTTTTTTTCCCTAAATAATTTTATTTTTTATCAAATTAAAACAAAATATTCAGTTTCTGATTAATTTTATAAAATAATATTTAGTATCAAATTTTTTTTGAAAGTTCATTTTATCGTCCAGTTAAACTTAATGTTGTTGAGTTTCAAAAGCTGAGATTCGTCCTACTATTTTTTAAAAAAAAGGGTTTACACAGTTTTAATAGTTTCAAAAAAACTTCATTCTTTTTGATACCTTTGATATGCAATTAATTGTTTTAAATGAATGTACAGACTCACAGCCTCATTATATGAAGCTTCTATTTTAAAAAAATATAACATTTCTTTGTAAGTTCGTTTATATTTCAGTACAGTGCCTGGTATTAAGAAAACCCTATTCTAAACCTGCAGTAGAGAGAGACTCACAATTAAATGAATATAGACAAAGCTTTTCCTCCTGCAGATTCTTAATAAATATGACAGTGTTTATAATGTGATCTAAAAAAAACTAAGCTATGAAGACAGGTTTTAATGTTTGACATATTTAAGAACATCAGCAAGTTTGATAGGGAGGTGATGTGAACAAAGTCAAATATGTAGATAGAAACAATTTTCTTTGGTAAGGGAAATTTTAAAAAAAGATGAATAAATCTAAAATTGCAACTGGAACATTCAGGAATGAAGTCAGGAGAAACTGCCTTTGCACAAAGTATCATGAATATTTGTGTCTCCCTTCCTTAAAAATACTTGTTGAAAAATTAAAAATCTAATTGATGAATTGTTTTGAGAAAAGTATGTTGAGGATTTATATATCTGGATGGATAGTTGGAGGTTGCGGTCTAGTTAAGCCAAAGTATCTGAATGGATTATAATTTATGAATGGATATAACAATAAGTATCCAATGCAATCATGTCACAAACATTATAGCAGCATGATCAGTGAAAGCTCATTTATCCCTAAAGCAGGAACCACTTGATATATCACTTCAAACTTGTCCTTATTCACATCTACTCTCTGTTCAATTTTGTTTTTAATATGACCTTTTAATGGCTTGGAACTACTGACAGATGTGAGTGAAATGACAGCCACCATAATCAGTTTCTGGAGCAATTTGTGACATGTTTGCGATATTAGTGTTGATTTCAGTTTTTTTCCTTTTTTTTAAAAAAAAGAACGCCTATCTGTGGAGTATCTTAACTCCGTTCAGATATTCAGGTGGATTTTGACCAATTTATACCTCAACCTCCATCTACCTTCTTACATATGAAAATGCTTCACAAACTTGTCTAAACAAATTTATCAATTAAAATATTGAAATTTTCAACTTGCTTTGCCTCATCATTTCAAGGGAGATGTTCATGATGCTTTGTGTGAAGAAGGGATCTCCCAACATCATTTCTGAATGTTCTTAATTTATTTTAATTTTCCCTACTAAAAATAAATGATTTATCTCAATCAATAAATTTATTTGTTCACATCTCCTCAAAATTGAACAGTTGCAGAAACATTTCATATTTAGTAATTATTTTGCCATTTAATTATCATAAATAATCTCTCAATGTGGGTAGATTGTAACATAATGCTGAAGCAACAAAATAAAAATTATATTCCTTCCCATGTCACTAATATTTCATGACATCATTACCAATTAATGTATATTTCTTCCGAGGTATTCCTACAGGACCAATGTCTAATTCAGTAGTTTCATTTTTAATGAGAAAGCCACATCAAAAACTTCTAATGTAAGTACGATTATTTAAAGATATTGCAAAATGAGTTTGCAAAAAACTGTTCTTATAATGACAACTATTTGGTGAATTACAAAAGGTATTTATCTTGTGGCGTTTTTTAAGTGGATACGTGGGTTGACCTGTTAATGCATAAAGAAGTCTAACATTGAGACGGACTCAGTATGTTCTCGCCACCTGATATTTAAGTAATGACTGGTATCACTTCAAAGTAAATCGAGCACCCAGGTGAGTCGGTTGTTGGCAATGACTTTATATTGCTGTAGCTATAAAATTATGCTTTATACTGTGGAATGCGAAAAATCAACTCAAGAAGAAGTTGTTAATCACTTTTTTTTTGCTCAAACGCAAGAATCAGTATTTCTTGAGTGGCACCTGCATTGCTTAAAGACAATCTCTTTTCATTTCATTAAGTATTAGAAGGATAAATCATTTGGACTTAATGATTTCTGAACTACTTCTATGAAAATATTTTTTTATTTTCCAGGAAAAATTAGTTTGTGTCATAATCTGATGTTTTGGGGGAAATAGCTTAAGTATTGAAACTTTAGAAGACTGTATCAGTATGGAAATATTTTCCCAGGAAATGGTGCACTGTAAGAGTAATAAACACAGAATGTGGATCAAATCAACAGTTTATTCCAGTTTGGGAATGGTGTTTAAATTTTCTACATATGTTTTTTAACTGATGGTCTCTATGGTGTAAAATGTTTACAGGGCTATAGTTTGTTTACTTTAGTAAATTGAACTTCATTTTTCACAATTAGAAAAATAATTTCTATAACTTCAGAAAGTTCAGAAGTGTGTTTTTTATCAAAACATTTTTAGATTCTAAAGCTAAATTCGATCAGGTTAATTTTGTTGGAATAAATTTATTTGCATGATATGCATACTTGTGTGTTCATATTTTACTAGTGGTTTGCATATCAATAATCATATGTTTTTTTTGTTGGAAATCTTTTATCCTGATGCATTGTTCACCTTAAAATACAGGTTTTGTAACATGCTGGAATGATCTATATTATTCACTACTTTTTATACTAGCAAT
Organism: Mobula birostris; assembly: GCF_030028105.1. Taxonomy (NCBI): domain Eukaryota; kingdom Metazoa; phylum Chordata; class Chondrichthyes; order Myliobatiformes; family Myliobatidae; genus Mobula; species Mobula birostris. The sequence goes on from NC_092388.1 coordinate 33,478,536, forward strand.
AGTTACAAAAGATTTGTTGTTCTAATTGCATTTTCAGGATTCACTTTATTTACATTGTTATTTTCATGGTCATCAAATAGTGCCTTCCACACTTTGCAATTGAATCTAAACTTTCATAGCCAAGTTCTACTGTTTCAGTGCAAGAATTTTAAGACTGTTTCATCTTATATTCATTATGCTAAATTTATAAATAAGTACTTCGTTTTAATTATGTTTCTTACTTCAGGGAAAAAAATCTGTAATTGAATATGATGTCTGCACTTGAATGCTGCAGTTCTTAGTATGCCTTTCTTAACATCATTTTTCTTCAGTCTGTTTAGCTCCTAGATTCTTCGATTAATTCAGTTTTATTTCATATGTACCACTGTTTTACAAATCCCAAGCAAAAGGACTTATACAACTTCTTTTCAGTATTCAGACTACTACAGTTTACTACTTACCAACTATTAACATTTCTTTTCCAGAAGAGCAAGAAAAGGTATTAGTTGAACAAAATTATTATATATAATTATTTGTTGTGAGCTAGCTTCAAGTTAGTTTTTAACTGTTTGTTATGTTCTTTGAAGAATATTACAATAAAAACAGAAAAGAGAAGTGGATGCAAGCCTAGGACAAGAGTTAAATGTTAATTCTTGTAACCCTGCCTTTAAAGAGTACTATTAAAATTGGGTGAATGAAAAATCACAAAATATAGTAGAAACTGTAGTACTTTCCTGAATTAATTTAAAATTCACTTTCTTGTCATTTCATTGAGCAATTAAAATCTGTCAGGCCAGGTGAACAAATATGTGTAAGTAAAATTCCTAAAAATATACATATTTTTAAATATTAAAACAAATTGACATAAAGAAGCATTGTTCAGTATTTACACTGGGTAAATAATTGGGTACAGTAGGTACACTGTATCTGCTACTTTACATTTCACACTAATAAAAAAATGTATTCATTGCATCTGTAAATATGAAATCTTTTGGTCAGTGTTAGTTCCAGCATCTGTGTTGAACTTAACACATTACAGTAAAGGACTGGTTGCAAAAAATGGTATTAATTCACTTAAGTAGATTTTTAAAAGGGGGGATAGAATTCATTTATTCAGTCATAAAATAGGTTGATAGGATTGCACAAGTCAGGTGCATTGTATGGCATTATAAATCCCTTAACTTTTTCTGATACTACTTAACAAACTGATCCAGAACTCTGTAGGCGATTGAAACTCTGTAGTAGTTCTATAAGCTATTTGTGTAAAATAATGTTTAATTATATTTGATATGTAAGTTTTAACATGCAAGCTAATGATATTCTTAGTAGTAAGTGGAAAATAAATACCTTAAAGTTTGAACTTTAACTGATTCTGTTTTAATGGTTATAAATATAAGCAGTTTCTCAGTTCTGTACCAAATGTGTACATACAATACTAACTATGCTATGTGCTGTACCTTTGCTTTGTTGATTTCAATAGTACCGATTTCAGAAGTAGAGTGCACTATAATATAAATGTGTAATTAACACAGGTGACTACGGAAAAGTTCTGATCCCTTGAAATTCATTTATGTTGGATATGAAGAGAATTAAGTTGTTATGTAGTATGTAAGTAGTCAGATTTTCTGAAGAAAGCAAGTGCTATTACTGGGGATAATTTATGACTTTCAGTTGTTTTCTCAGACCTCATTTAAGCAATTAGTGATGGATTTGTTCAGAATTTGAATTCTTAGTATCTCAAGACAGAATTTTTGAGATCCTGTGATTTTCTTTTTGTGAAGTATTGTTAAGTTGTGGCAGTTATGAATGTTAAATTATCTATTATCTAAAAATCAAGCCACTAACAAAGAGAATTGCTATATTTTAAATTGTTTTTAAAATTGTGGTACATTTAGTTAAAAAATATATATTGATATAATTTGGATACTGACAATTCCTAAGCTTGATGGAGCTTAAGTAGCTAATTGCCATTAATTAATGTTATTCCTTCAACTGGATCTAACTTCAATATGAATGAATTCTGGAGGCAAAATATAATAAGCTTTCATTTGTATTAATATAGTTTTAAGATATCTCATATTTAATGCTTATAATTGGGAATGAATTGCAGAAAGAGAGATTGATTTAGTAACTTAAGTTTCAGGAAGTCACTCACAGAATGCTGGTATTTGAACAGAAACAATATCAAGATGCAAGCAATTTTAAGCTTTTTTCCAGTGAAAATGGTTCCACCCAACCCTGAACTATGGCAAATCCTGGCCGCTTACTTTGAATGTTAACGAGTTGTGCAAAATGCATGCATCAGCCTCTTGCTTCATTCCTATATTTAGTATTGTTTGCACAGTATCACATAGTGTTGTTTGTACTAAATAGATCAAACCACTACTATTTAATATTTCCCCCCTAAGTTTTTAGCTCCTTATTTTATGTTTTTTCCTTGCATACATGTCTTTTTTACTCTATTTCCTACACTGCACTTATATTGTGGACTTCATTGGGTCTAATGTATCTGGGATGTCCGGAGAACATGAAGGATACTATATCAGTACAAAATCTTTCCTTATATTCAAATATGCAACTTACAAAATATGGTTTGCAATTCTTGTCAAACGTTAGCAGATATTACAACACTTACACAATTCTTGGAAGACAATTGATGTCAATGAGAGTTCCCTTCTGAAGTATTTTCTTTCTTTATTGCAAAATTAAGTATTTGTTTTTTCAGTGGAAATCAAACAGATAGACTTTTGAAGTGATCTGCTATTGAAATGATAATTAACTTTCTTGCATAATATTTATCTGGGCATTGTCTATTTTTTTGCAAGGGATATTTGAAGTTAAAGATTATTGCATTAGACCTAGTGAAGCTGTATAATATATTTTGTCTGTGCCATATATAGATACTATCATTAGCTACAGTCTGTTTTGAATTAGATGTGTTCTAGATTATACAAGTCTAAATTGGGAATGTACTCAGGATGTTGTTTAGAGGTATCAAGAAGCTGATGTAAGGCTGCTGTCCTTCAGTGAATTCACAGTATGCATTCGTTTCATTCATTTACATTTTTTTGTTGTAGATATTTGTTTCTTTTAGCTCCTTTGGGATAGGTTCAGACAGTGATATGGGAACAGTCTGAAGATTATGAGGTGGGAACATATGGTTCTGGTAAAATCTTTTTAAAAATGTTTAAAAATATAACACTTTTGAGAGCAGAAAGTGCTCCCCTGTTCAGCTCCCATCAAAAATTCCGAATTGAGAGTGAGGTTGTAAAGCAAATGCTTTCTTAGATGTGTTCTTTTTTGCTGCCACCTCTTTTTGATATGGAACTTTAAATGTTCACTTTTCTATGTTGTGATTTGTAGTTGAAATATTACACAGGACTTTGTAATAAAGGGCTTCGCTCTTTGTTAACTGTACTTCTTAGCACTGATGGATCAGTTTATTCTGGATGTAGCCTACTTCTCACTGTCACCCTCCAGCATCAGCTCTGTGGTCACTCTGAAATTTATAAAGAGATGGCGACCATGCCCCAGTTCAAAGTAAATTTGTTATGTAATTATGTATATGTTACCATATACTACCTTGAGATTCAATTTCTTGCAGGCAATTACAGGAAAAAAGAAATAGAATAGAATTTTATTTAAAAAACTATATAAACAGAAAAGACTGACAAACAGCCCAATGTGCCAGGAAGACAAACTCCACAAATAAAAATTATAGTAAGAAAATGAGCTGTAAAGTGTCCTTGAAAGTGAGTCTACAGGTTATAGAATCAGTTCAGAGTAGTGGTGAATAAAGTTATCCATGCTGGTTCAGGAACCTGGGTAATAACTGTCCCTGAACCCGATGGTGTGGCTTTTGTCCCTCCTGCCTGATAGCAGAAGCTGCGCTGTGGTGCTCCACATAAGTGTACTCAGTGGTGGGGAGAGCTTCATCTGTGATGAACTGGGCTGTATCCATCACTTACTGTAGCCTTTCATATTTCTGGGCACTGGTGTTTCCCTACTGGGGCATGGTGCAGCCAGTTAGGAGCTCCTCCCCTGTGTATCTAAAAAGTTTTCAGTTTTTGGTGACATGCAGAATATACCCAAACTTCTAAGAAAGAGGCACTGTCATGCCTTCTTTGTAATGGCAATAATGCATTGGTTCCAGAACCCATCAGCTGATATGTTAATGCCAAGAAATTTAAAGCGACTGAACCTGACCTTCTCTACCTGCATTCTCTAAAGAGGCACTATAAAGTAAAGTTTTGCTGATTGACTGCCCTAGTACCTGTTGGACAACTTCTACTGTCCAAGTACCTTAATCACTGTTTCCAAATATCTTTGATGACCAAAGTCATTTAAAAGCAGTTGAAAATCATGTAGATTGTTCAAATTAAAACATATTTGTAAAATATTAGAAGTAATAAATTATGTAACAACGAATTGATTAAAACATGAATGTTAATTAAAATGATGTTTTAAAAAGACAATCCACTCAACTTTCCTTTTTAACAGAAGTCAGTGACCTCATTCCAATAAATGGTGATGAATTAGAAGTATATTCAGCCTCTTTAAAAATTTATCCTATAAAGCTCACGGACTTGATGGTCAGTCCATGGGCAGCAGTCTGTATTTCCATTGTTTTTCACTGGTGGGACTGTTTCTAACAAGAGTATATATAGTTATGAGGTAAGGGACAGTTATTTGAGGGTTGAGCATTATTGGCAATTCTTCTTACAGTGCATGGTGAATCTCTAGAATTCTCTACTCTTGAGTTACGTGGAGATTAGATCATTGGAGGTATTTCAAGAGAAGGCAGATAAATAGTTGGAATTATGAAGAATTGGGAACAATTGTCAACTGGCAAACTCCTAGACCAGTTCATCCATCTTAATGTTGAATGGAAGGGCAGACTTGAAGGCCTAATGACCTAATCTTGCACCTGTTTTCTTGTGATCTTGTATTATGGGGTTCAGTTGTAAAGGCATTAACAAATTTGCTACAGCTGGGCATTATTTCTCAGTTGAACTGCCAGATACCAGTATTCTGTACTTATTATCTTTCACAAGTTTCTCTGAAATTTTTTTGCATCAAAACATAATTTTGAATTTGGGAAATATAAAATTTTTCTGTTAAGTCCATTTTAATTGTGGTTTCTAAGTTTTCCCAGTGCGTATTTTGATAAATCATCTGCTTGTGACGAGTTCCTACAAATCTTGCATAAAAATCAATTATTAATTATGCTTTTTAGAAGGCGCAATTGTATATGAAAAGAATAAAAAAATCCCTTTTAGAGCTATATGCTACAAATTTAAATTAAATTCCAGTGTACACAATGTTCAGCAAATATGAACGTTTAACAGAAATGTAAATCTTCAAAAATAGCCTTGTCAGTTCCATCTAAATTCTATAACTTCAGCTCAGAGTACATTTTTGATTATGAAAAGAATTACAGGAAAGTATGGCAATAAAATAGTACAGTTCACAGACATTGTAATACATGTTGCATTAATGCAACCATGTACACAAACCCTTCCACTCTATGGTCTCTACTTAATTCACATCATTGTTTAGTCTGTTGTGTAAATGGGTCATGTTTGCAAGGTCATGTTTTTTTTACCTTGAAGTAATATATTCTTGTTTATTTCTCACTACCGTGCACTAATGTTCTTTTAAATTTTAATTTTGTTCCCTTTGCAGATACTGAGATAAGTAAAAGGCAAATAAATGACTGTTTTAGCTGTTGATCTCAAACATTTTTTAAAATTTTACTTAGGATGTAAACAACATTAGCAACTCTGATACCAACTGCTCTACCAACTGCTATTATTTTGAGGAGGAAGTGGTGGGCCAACTTGACCTTGTACAATCATTGTTTTGTTTACTTCCCACATTTGTAATTAAGAATTTGAGAGCTTTAAGCAATGATTATGAAGTAACAATGTTTAGTTTGACCTGGAGGCTATTAGTTTTGCCCAACTCTAGATATAATGAAGGAAGCATATAAACATTTATTGGCAAAACTTTCTTCCATGAAGAATTACATCCTAGCCAATTTTTTATGATTGATTGCAGAAGCCAATCTCCAGGTAATGTGATTGGTTTTATGTGATATCAAGGGCACTGGATACAGCAAAAGCTATGGAAATAGACAACATCCTAGCTACTGTACTGAAGGCATGCTCCAGTACAACCTGGACCTCTACTCAAGCTATTTTAGTACAATTATTATGCAATCATCTACACAACAATGTGGAAAATTGCCCAGGTATGTATGTCCTAGTCACAAAAAGCATGATAAATCTATTCCAGCTAGTGAACAACCAATATTCATTCAGTCATAAGTCAAATTATGTAACTTGCCATTCACAAGCTATCAAGTGCCATTTATTCACAAATGTTGTGCATTTTGTGTCTGAATGACATAAAGTCAGCAATTGCCTATGAGACACTCCAGTAAAACTAAAGCTAGAGTTAGAGTTGACAAGCATCTAGGGAAAAACACTCCCTTACCTTACAAGTCTTACCTTACAAAAACTTTTGTGTTTAGGGGTTAAACATTCCAGTCTCAGGATATTATAGCTCTGTCATCAATTACTTTCCTTACATCGAAAGGTCAGAAATGGTGGAGTTTGCAAATAATTTCAAATTTTCAAACCTGTTTGCAATTTCTCAGTAAATGAAGCAGATCTAGGTAACATTCAGACATGGGCTGCTAAGTGATGAATAACAACAGTACACCAAAGTGCCAAACAATAACTGCAACAAGAGCATAACCACTTGCCCTTGCATTCAATTGCATCTCATTACCAAGTCCTCCACCAACAAAATAGACCAGAAACTCATCTGGACTTACCACACAAATATCATAGCTATATAATGAGGGCAGTGGCTGGCTATACTGTGGTGAATGACTTGCCTCCTGACACCCCATGATCTTTCTACCATCTTCAACATAAAGGTCTGGAGCTTTCAGGAATATTTTGCCCTGACTTGGATGGGTGTATCTCCAATAGCCCATCAGAAATTCAACACCTCTTAGGATAAGTACAGTAATGGTCTTGCTTGGCATTCCGTTGGCCAGTCTGAACATTCATTCCCTCTACCACTGATACAAAATGGCTGCAGAGTGAACCAACCACAAAATGCAATTTAGTTATTCAAAATTCAAAGTAAATTTATTATCAAAATACATATATATCCATATACAGCCTGAGAGTCATTTGCTTATGGGCATACTCAATAAATCGATAATAGAATAATAACCATATTAGAATCAATGAAAGAATGCATCAACTTGGGTGTTCAACCAATGTGCAAAAGGCAACAAACTCTGCAAATAATAATAATAATAATAATAGATAAATAAGCAATAAATATCGACACCATGAGATGAAGAGTCCTTGAAAGTGAGTTCATAGGTTGTGGGAACATTTCAGTGATGGGGCAAGCGAAGTTGAGTGAAGTTACCCCTTTGGTTTAAGAGCCTGATGGATGAGGGTTAATAACTGTTCCTGAACCTGGTGGTGCGAGTCCTGGGCTCCTGTACCTCTTTCCTCATGGCAGCAGCAAAAAGAGAGCATGCCCTGGGTGGTGGGGTCCCTGATGATGGATGCTGCTTTCCTGCAACAGCACTCAGTGTAGATGGACTGGGCCATATCCACTACTTTTTGTCAGATTTTCCATATAGTCTGTGCGAGGAGTGGTGCCCCACACAGACTTCCAATCTGTGCCTTGTAAGGCATGAAAATGCCCGACGCAGGCCTCTCATGGTCTGAGTCAATGTTCCCCCCCTCCCCTCCCTTTCCATTCAAGAGCTTTGGTGTTGCCAGACCAGGCTCTGATGGTGCCCATCAATATACTCAACACTCCTAAGGTAATAGAAATGCTGCAGTGCTTTCTTTGTAATTGCACTTGCATGCTTGGCTGAGGACAGGTCCTTTGAAATAATAACACTGAGAAATTTTAAGTTGCTGACCCTCTCCACCTCTGATCCTCTGATGAGAACTGGCTCATGGACCTCTGGTTTCCTCCTCCTGAAGTCAATAATCTACTTCTTGGTCTTGCTGACATATTGTTGTTATGGCACCACTCCCAATCTTTCAGTCTCTCTCCAATTTTCAATGTTCAAAGCTCAAATTAAATTTCATTATCAAAGTACATACATGTCAGCATTTACAACCCTGAGATTCATTTTCTTGTGGGCATACTCAGCAAATCTATAGAATAGTAACTATAACAGGATGAATGAAAGATCAACGAGAGTGCAGAACACAAAAAATTGCAAATGCAAATATAAATAAATCGCAATAAATAACGAGAACGTGACATAACAAGATAAAGAGTCCTTAAAGTGAGATCATTGGTTGTAGGAACATTTCAATGATGGGACAAATTGTGCTTATGTGCTGGGTCCAGGACAGGTGCTGATTCGTCACCACCTTTGATTTAGCCTAGGACAGTGGTGTTGTCAGCAAACTTAAATATGGTATTGGAGCTGTGCTGAACTCACAGTCATAAGTGTAAAACAAGTAGAGCAGCGGACTAAGCACAACCTTGTGGTGCACCTGTGCTGATGGAAAACATAGGAGGAGATGTTATTACCAATCCAAACTGACTGGGGTCTGCAAGTGAGGAAACTGAGGATCTAATTGCGGTAGAAGGTATTGAGACCAAGGTCTTGAAGCTTATTGATTAGTTTTGATGGGATGATAGAATTGAATGCCAAGCTGTAGTCAATAAAGAGCATCCTGATGTATGCATCTTTGTATACTACTCCCATTACTCCTACAACCTATACAGGAACTAGTCTGAGATCAGCTTCAAAGTCTGTGACCTCTATAACCAAGAAGGGTGCGAGCATCAAGTACATGGAAACATCACTGCACCAGGTCCTGTCCTGGAAGTAATTGCCAATCTTCCATTGTTGCATGGTGTGAATTATGAAGTTCCAAACTCAGCAGGAATGATGTTTCCCTATTCTCGGTGTCTAGAAATAAGTCATCAATGTTCGCAACAGAGGAGAAATGTCTTAACACAAGGAATAGTGACTATTTGGAGTTCAGTATCAAGAAGTTTTTGGAGGTACAGATGATGATCCAATAAATAGATGGAGCACGTTCCAGGAGATGAGTGGCCTGCATGTACTTCTATTTCTTATGTGTTTTTGACAAAGAACATGCTGTAGGAACTCGGTGGGCCAGGCATCCTCTGTTCCTTTCTCTCTTGTTCTGAATCACCTGGAGTTCCCGGCTGTTAGCCATTTCAACTCCCCTCCCCATTTCCTCACCGACTTGCCTGTCCTTGGCCTTTTCCACTGCCATGGCTTTTTTGCTATAGATTTCGGTATCTGCTGTGTCTTGTACTTCCTATCTTGACAATTGCTTGGTAATTTTAATTATGTTTTATAGATGCGCAACTAATCTGTTTGTGTCTTTCCAATGGCAGTTGGGAGTAGAAGTGTCTTGATGGTGCACCAAAGTACTATACCCGAGCTACTTAGAGGGCATAGGATGTGTCATCACCCATAAAATGAGTGTTGTGAAGGTCTTAATTCTTTGTGGAGATGGAGGTCAAGAATATGGTCAAATTGTGGGCAGCTACAGACTTGTTAATGGATGGGTGTGTTGGTAGATGGTTTGGAGAAGGCCATTTTCCCATGCATACTCTGGTCTGGATTGATGATATGTCTGCTTAAATTTTATCCACAGGAATTTGATAACTGCATAAATGTGCCTTTGATTTTTAGATATTACAAGGAATATGCAAATTTAAAGAAAAGAGATATTTCAGTTTAAATGTTGTTGGCAAGCTTTCTGTGGGAGCCAGTTAAGTAGTTGTCAGTAGTTTTGTTATGCAGCAAGATTCTATTATAGAGTCATAGAAATATATTGCACAAAAGAGGCCATGCAGCCCATCTAGTCCATGCCAACCCATTTAAACTGCCTAGTGCCATCAACCTGCACCCGGACCATAGCCCTCCGTACCCTTCCCATCCATGTACCGTTCCAAACTTCTCTTAACCGTTGAAATCAAAATTCCATCCACCACTTGCATTGGCTGTTTGCCCCATTCTCTAATGAGCATCTGAGTAAAGAAAGTTCCCCTCAAGTTCTGCTTAAACATTTCAGCTTTCACCCTTAATCCATTATCTCTAGTTGTTTGCATTTATCTTATTTACATCTTTCCTGTAGGTAGTTGACCAATACTGCACACAGTACTCCAAATTAAGCCTCACCAATGTCTTAAATAACTTCAACATAACATCCCAACTCTTGTACATAATGCTTTGATCTATAAAGGCCAGTGTGCCAAAAGCTTTCTTTATGACCCTATCTACTTGTGACGCCACTTTCAATGATTTACGAACCTGTACTCCCAGATCCCTTTGTCCTACCACCCTTCTCAGTGCCCAGTGTCCTTCCAAGGTGCAACACCTCACACTTGTCTGCATTAAATTCCGTCTGCCATTTTTCAGCCCATTTTTCTGTCCGGTTCAGATCCCACTGCAAGCTTTGATAGTCTTCCTCGCTGTCCACTGCACCCTAATCGTGGTGTCCTCTGCAAGTTTGCTGATCCAGTTAACTACCTTATCTTCCAGGTCATTGATATAGATGACAAACAACGACAGACTCATCACTGATTCTTGCAGCACTCCACTAGTCACAGGTCTCCAGTCAGAGAGGCAACCTGCTTTTCCCACAAAGCCAATGGCTAATTGAATTTATTACTTCATCTTGAATGCCAAGCAACTGTACCTTCTTGATCAGCCTCCCATGTGTGACCTTGTCAAATTCCTTACTGTAGTCCATGTAGACAGCATCCACTGCTTTCATCAGCTTATCTTCATCATCTTTCCTGGTAACTTCCTGGAAAAACTCTTAAGATTGGTTGGACATGCTGGCTATCCCTAATCAGTCCCTGTCTATCCAAATACTCATATATCCAGTCCCTTAGAATACCTCCTAATAACTTCCCCAATTTCCTGGTTTTTCCTTGGAGCCTTTCTTAAACAACGGGACAACATTAACTTTCCTCCAATCCTCTGGTACCTCACCTGTCACTAAATATGATCTAAATATCTCTGCTAGGGGCCCTACAATTTCTGCACTTGCCTTCCACGGGGTTTAAGTAAACTGCTTGTCAGGCCCTGGGGATTTGTACATCCTTATTTGCCTTAAGGCAGCAAACACCTCTCCCTCTGTTATCTGTGTATGCTCCACCACTTTACTGTGACTTTGCCCTACTTCTATAGACTGAGTGTCCATTTCCTGAGCAAATACAGACTCAAAAAATCAATTTAAGGTCTCCCTCATCTCTTTGGGCTCCATGCATAGATTACCGGAGGACCAATTTTTGACGCTTGCAATCCTTTTGTTCTTAACATATTTGTGGAAGCCCTTAGAATTCTTCTTTACCTTGTCTGCTAGAGCAACTTCATGACTTATTTTAGCTCTCCTGACTTCTTCCTTAAGTGCTTCCTTGCTTTTTTATACTCCTCAAGTACCTTATTTGTGTCTGTCTGCCTATATCTGCCATGCACCTCCTGTTTTTTTCTTAAGCAGGGTCTCAATGCCTCTCAGACCAAGTTTCCCTAAATCTGTTTTCCTTGCCTTTTATTGTGACTGGCACTTACAAGTTTTGTACTCTCAAAATTTCACATATGAAGGCCGAGTACACCTTTGACAGATAACAGCTTGTCCTAATCCATACTTGCCAGATCCTTTCTGATACCATCAAAATAGGCTTTTTTCCAATTTAGAATTTCAACCTGAGGACCAGACCTATCCTTTTCCATAATTACCTTGAAACTAATGGCATTATGATTATGAGATGCAAATATAACCCAGGTTAACTAAACCCAAAGATGTAATGTTAGAAAGCGCCACCTGCAGAGGGATGAAAACGAGGTTTACTGATTTAAAAAAAATAATTTGGGGAAAAAAGCACTATGTGAGAGGAGGCATGGCTGACACAAGGCAGACAAGGAGAGAAATGCAGCAATGATTAGAAGCTGAAGTCATGAACTTTTAAGTGGAATTAGTAGTGAGTATCTTTACCCAACTAACTTGAAAACCTCAGGGTGAAACCTCTCATGCCTCTGTAATACCCTTTATTCCACTGTAATATAATACATCTGACTTCAGCCTCTTCTCAAATTTCAGGGTGGAATTCAATCATGTTATGTTCGCTTTCCCTTAAGGGTTCTTTTACCTTAAGGTCTCTCATCAATTCTGGTTCATTGCACAATACCCAATCCAGAATAGCTGATTATCTAGTTGGCTTAATCAAGAGCTGCTTTAAAAAATCATCTTGTTGGCACTGTGAAATTCTCCCTTCTGGAATCCAGAGTCAACCTGATTTTCCCAATCTACCTGCAGACTGAAGTCTCCCATGACTATTGTAATATTGCCTCTTTGGCATGAATTTTCTATCTCCCATTGTAATTTGTAACCACATCCTTACTACTGTTTGAGGATCTGTATACAACTCCCATCAGGATCTTTTTACCCTTGCAGTTCCTTAGCTCTATCCACAATGTTTCAAACCTTCTGACCCCGTGTGACCTCTTTCTAATGATTTGACTTCATTTTTTACCATCAGAGCAACACTGCCTCCTCTGACTTCCTGCCTGTCCTTTCAATACAATGTATATCCTTGGACATTAAGCTCCCAGCTACAATCTTCTTTCAGGCATGATTTAGTGACCTGACATTTCTGCAACTGTGCTGCAAGTTCATCTACCTTATTCCATATACTGCTCGCATACAAGTACAACACATTGGTCCTGTATTGCACATTCTCTAGCTGGGAATTCTATGCACTGATTAAGGAAACTTTCCTGAACAAATTCTATTTTGACAAATACTATTCCATCTAGTTATTTTATAGTATGAGAGTCCCAGTCTGCATGTGGAAAGTTAAAATCACCCACTATAACAACTTTATGTTTCTGTTGGTTGACCTGTAATATAGCCACCATTGATATGGACATACCTTTCTTATTGCTCAGTTCCACCCATAAAGCCTCACTACACAAGTTCTCCACTGTCCTGACTGAGCATATCCGTGACAATTTCCCTGATGGGTATCGCCACCCCTCCCCCTCTTGCTCTATCATGTCTAAAACAACAGAACCCTGACTACTGAGCTGCCAGTCCTGCCCCTCCTGCAACCAAGTATCACTAATGGCTACAATATCATAATTCCATGTGTTGATCCATGCCCTGAGCTAATCTGCATTTCCTGCAATACTTCTTGCATTGAATTATATGCAACTCAGAACATTAGTCTCACTATGCTCAAGCTTCTGATTCCTGACTTTGTCTGAGGTCTTAACAATATCTACCCACACAAGCACTCCACTATCTGTTCTGGCACTCTGGTTCCCATCTCCCTGCAACTCTGATTTAAACATCCCTCAAGAGAAAAATTCAGCTATCCTGCGTGGCATTCCTACTGCTCTAACTGTACAATTATAAAGAAGGAAACAATAAATAAACTTTAAAAAAAAATCTAACTATAGTTTTTTGCCTTTTTCCATTGAAGTCTCAAAGAGCTAAAGCCTCAAATCTCCACTCTAATACTGTCCACTGCAATAAAGTCTGCTCCGGTTGCTCCTGCCTTTTTTAAATTTGCCCTTGCTAATGACTCCATATCCTTGGTTTGCTACTGTTCAAAACTCCCCTGAAGCACTGCTTTTTAATACATACTAGCAGACTTCTCGCACTCCCGATCTCTGATTGCCCAGTATAATATTGATGTTTCTTCACCTTTTAATTATTGCTGCAGTTACCATTGTTGATATAGGCTAAATTGATGTAAACTGGTTTGGCACAGAAAAAACATAGATGTGGAAGTATTTTCTGCTTTGAGTGGATTCTACTGCCGAAATTTAATTATGTATGTTATTTTGGAGTTTGACTGCCAGGATAATGCCATAACTGGTTTTATCTGTACTGAAGACTGGAGCATAAGGTATGGATAGTTTGTTTTGTTGATGCATGATAATCGATTACAGAAAATTAGAGTGTTGGTTTTAAACACATACACAAAAAAGTTTTCTGAAGGACATCATAAGTTGCATGACCACAGACTTTTTTCCAGGGTAGGAGAGTCTAAGCGTAGAGGATGTACACTTAGTGGCCACTTCATCGGGTACCTCCTATACCTAATAAAGTGGCCACTGAATGTATGCTTGTGGTCTTCTGCTTCTGTAGCGTCCATTCACTTCATGGTTTGACATGTTGTGCGTTCAGAGGTCTTCTGCACACCACTGTTGTCATGCATGGTTACTTGAGCTACTGTCACCTTCCTGTCAGCTTGAACTAGCCTGGCAAGTTTCCGCTGACATCCCTTGTTAACAAGGCATTTTTTCCCACAGGACTGCCTCTCACTGGATGTTTTGTTTTTGTTCTTCTCACCATACTCTGTAAATTCTAGAAACTGTTGCACATGAAAATCCCAAGAGATCAGCAGTTTCTGAAATACTCGAACAACCCTGTCTGGCACCAACAATCATTCCACAATCAAAGTCACTTAGATCCCATTTCTTCTCTGTTCTGATGCTTTTGTGCATTTAGTTGCTGCCACATGATTGGCTGATTAGAGAGTTGCATTAACGAGCAGGTAAAGTGGCAACTGAGTGTAAATTTAAGTTGAGAGGGAAAAGATTGAAAAGGGATCTGAAGGTAAACATTTTCACACAGAAGCTGGTAGCATATGGGACAACCTTCTGAAGGAAGCCAAAGAGATGGGTACGTTTACTATTTAAAACAATTTTAAAGGGCATATGGATAGACACCTCAGTCGACATAGATGGGTTGAGCCAAAAGGTCTGTTTCTGTGCTATGTAATCCGATGAGTCACTATAACATCTGTCTAATGCAGTTTCTTAAGATAGAAGTTTACGGCAGTAAGTTAAAAATGTTTTTTCAACCAAATTAGGCTCAATGAGCTGTGTGAAGCCCTTCTTCATTGTGAATTTATTCCATTTCTGAATCTTTTTCTTGCTGCTTTGCTTGGGAATTTAATGTAAAATCTTCTCAGGGTCCTTCACCATTCTTAAGGTATATTTTGTTTACATCCTCTTCCTGCATGTAATACAATTCAGTGAACTTCACCACCAACAACCTACATGATTTTGTCCAGCTCATGTAAAGTCTGACCTCCCTACTTCAAATCAATGCACTTTCTAATGTGGAACCTGAGTTCACATGGTGTATTTTGATACTTGGTAGGACGATAACAACACATGTGCAAACTGGTGCAGAGCAAAGCAGGGACTGGAGTGAGCAAATTTCTTACTTTACTGAAACAAAATTCCTGAAACCATCGAAAATCTAGGTACTGTGATGAGCAGACTCCAGATTCATTGCTTCCAAATAAGTTTTTACTCATTTGTTGTCTTATTAATCTAATTCCAAAATAAAAATATATGTATTCCATAAAGATGTTGATTGTGGAATTCAGCAATACATTGCCAAATATTTGCTTTAGATAAAAAAAAAATTGAAATCTGAGGATCTGATAGATGACTTGATTTTGAAAAAACAAGTTGCTACCCTTGGGAGCTTTTCCAGAATTATAGTAGGATTTTGTTAAACCATTTTGTTGTTTTACTTTCATCATTTTAATGAGAATGGGCAGATAGAACAGGCAGTTGAATTAGTAATTAACTATTTCTCAGAGGTTTAAATCAAAACAGAAAATGAATGTGACTGTTACTACAAGAAAATCTATCCTTACAGACAGTGCCTCCCTTCAATCATTCCAACTATAATCTGTGCCGCTCTACTATATCTCCCCAATTTCAGTCCCCAAGTTTGAGCCATGTAAGTCAAGGGTAAGACTTATCCATTTTAATCCCAATTTCCAGCACTAGTTCTGTGTCCCTGCAGGTTATGGTTCATGAATGCTTCCAAATAATTCTTCAATTTCTTCCTCTGTTTCCTTTTCAGGCAATGAGTTTCAGATGCCTACCAGTGGCCAGGTTGTTTTTATACCTACCTCCTTCCGAACCCTTCTACTAAATAATTTAAATCTGTAGCCTTGGATGTTTAACCCCTTCCAATTTATTCCACCTTGGCCCCTCATAATTTTAATTACCTAAATGATCCTTTAGTGTTCGATTCAGACATCTACGTTCATCAACTAAAACAAGAAACTCAAATTGCCATTTTTTTTTTACTTTTTATTCCCTTTATACACAATTTTGCTTGTTTTACCAAAGACAGTAATAATTGATTTGATTTTCTTAAAAGGCAGGGGAATGTCAAAAGTTTTTTGGAGTTAATTAAAAATAATCATGCCTGTTGATGGATTTTTGTTCAGCTGCTTTGATAATATGTTACTTGTGTTGTGAAACTTTTTGAATGTATAATTACCCAACATTGATCTCTGAAAGAGCGTGCAAATTATGCAATAAATCAACCATTGTGCACTGGTATTGTCAAATATGTATTATTTAGGAAATGCAATTTTGCTGAAGGGTTTGTAGGTATATTATACAGCACAGCAGATAAAAGCTATTTAACCAGTTTATCCATAAAGTTGAATATGTATGTTTAAATAATTCCTTGTTTTGTTTTGTAACCTCTTAGAATAACAGAGAAATACAGTGAGGAAACAGCCTTCGGCCCACTGATCAGTGCCAGACATCAACCACTAACATATATTAATCCCATTTTATTTTCTATGCATATTCTCATCAACTCCTGCAAGATTCTACCACCACCCAACGGGGGGACTTTACAGTGGGCAATTAACCTATGATCCTGCACCTTTGTGTTGTGAGAAAAATCCAAAATATCCTTGGGAAACTTACAAACTCCAGATAGACAGCACCCGAGGCCTGGATCGAACCTGAGTAAGGTTGTGTGGTTCTACGGTCTGTACCACTGATAAAAAAAATATTGATCCAAACTTTGCTGAAACAGTAAGAATCTGGACCATGCTTGCCATCATTCGTTGGTGCAGGGAAGAACATTCTTATGAGATTTGAATTGGGACAAACCTGAAGACAGTTTGTACCTTTCCACATTGGGCTTTCTAAAATCTTATCCTTAACTCATACAGTGCTTTTCATGATGTTACTGCATTTGTGTATTAACCATATATTAAACTCATATAAAAATTGTCTTTTAATGGGGTTGCCTTCTCTTAATATCATGGTCATTTTTGCAGACTCTCAGTCATCCTACTTTGCACAAAAAGCTATTAGTTCTGAGTTTAGCATTGTGATTGTGTTATTGGTTATCAAAATTCAAATTTTAGTTTATTTCTCTGTTGTTTTATGCTTTCCTTTTTATCTCTTTGCCTCTTAATTCAATCATATCATTCTGTTACTCTTTTTGCTCCTGATCAAACCTGATTAAATTTACCTTACTTTATATTATTTTCTTATTTAGTCCTTCCCCTGTTTATTTCTTCTAATTACTATGAACAAGTAGAGATGTCATTTGTCCTGTTGTCCACCAAGGTCCAAGATGCTCTATAATGTTCACTGCATTGGTATTAGCTTGTAAATCTAGGGACAATGAGGCAGAAGTTTCTTAAAACAATCGTTGTTCTTGCAAGTCAAGTATGTTTTAGTTCCATTTGCTTCCTTTCCAGTGATGCGCTATTTTGGTGGATGTTACAGAAATATCATCCAAGGCTAAACCTGTGGTGATGTGAGGAAGTCTTATTTATTCTAAAAAAAATATATAGCACCTGTTGGATTGTGTGACAATGGTGAGGATATTTATGTACTGTACTGGTTAACAGTTCAATGAGATGATGTTTAAATCAAATGAAGGAGTCTTGATAATAAAGGGTAAGGTACACAAATATATTACACAAATAACAGTTTTGCAAGAAGTCTCCAAAATAATGGCCAAAATCGGATAAATTTATTTTGAAAGGGAAAATTCTTCAGGCTCAGGGCTTGACGGGGTAGATGCAGGTTTGATTTTTCTCAGCTTTGATGCCATTCATCACCAAGATGAGTAGAACATCCTTCCCAAAAGGACAGGAAATCTATGGAATTCAGAACATGAGAAAGCTGTGGAAACAGTATATATTAAAAATAGAAATCCATAGATTCTTTTGGGAATATTAAGGGAATCAGGGGATGTGGTGTTAGTGTAGGAAAATGGTGCTATGATAAAAGATTAGGCACTATCTAATTGAAACGTATCCTTGTAATAAGAGGCTGAATATGTCATACTGCTGCTTCTATTTTTTTAACTTTCATTTGTAAAGATACCACAGTCAGCACAATGCTATTACAGCTTGGGGCACCAGAGTTTAGAGTTCAATTCCGGCACCATCTGTAAAGAGTTTGTATGGTATCCCTGTGATCATGTGAGTTTCCTCCGGGTGCTCCGGTTTCTTCCCACAGTCAAAAGATGTAATTGATCATTGTAAATTGCCTTGTGATTAGACTAGCAGTCTAGTGTTAATAGGTGATTGCTGAGTGGTGCAGCTCATTGGGCTGGGGTGACCATGCCAGAGTTCAATGATTCTTGCAAGATCGTTACTAATGCCTCCACAATCTCTACTGTTACCTCCTTCAGTGCCCTAGGGTGCAGTTCATCTGGTCCAGGTGACTTATGTACCTTTAGGGCTTTCAGCTTTTTGAGCACCTTCTCCCTTGTAATAGTAACTACACTCACTTCTCTTCCCTCACACCCTTCAACACCTGGCACACTGCTAGTTTCTTCCACAGTGAAGATCAATGTAAAATACTCATTTAGTTGATCTGTCATCTCCTTGTTCCCGTTATTATTTCTCCGGCCTCATTTTCTAGCAGTCCCATATCCACACTTATCTCTCTTATATTTTATATATACTTCAAAAGGCTTTATCTATTCACCACGATATTGTTTGCTAGCTTGCTTTCACATTTCATTTTTCCCCTCCTAATAATTCTTTCAGTTGCTTTCTGTATGTTTTTAAAAGCTTCCCAATATCTTATCTTCTTGCTAATTTTTGCTTTATTGTATTAGATTAGACTATGAGGACACTCAGTCCTCATTTATTGTCATATAGAAATGCATGCATTAAGAAATGATACAATGTTCCTTCAGAGTGATATCACAAAAAAAACCAGGACAAACCAAAGACTAACACTTACAAGACCACATAGTTATAACATATAGTTACAGCAGTGCAAAGCAATACCATAATTTGATAAAGAGCAGACCATGGGCATGGTAAAAAAAAGTCTCAAAGTTCCGATTGACTCCCAATAGATCCGATAGCAGGTGGCAAAAGGGAGAAACTCTCCCTGCCATAAACCTCCAGGCGCCAACAACTGCCGATGCATTGGAAGCACCCGACCACGGCTGACTCTTGAGTCCGTCCGAAAACTTCGACCCTCCGACACCGAGCGCCGAGCACCATCTCTGCCGAGCGCTTCGACCCTGCCCCGGCCACCAAGCAACACGCAAAGCTGAAGACTTGGGGCCTTCCTCTCCAGAGATTCTGGATCACACAGTAGCAGTGGCAAGGAAGAAGGCATTTCAGAAGTTTCTCCAGAGGTTCCTCCGTACTCTCACATCTGTCTCCATCAAATCAGGATTGAGCATGGCACCCTACTCGACAGATTACAGATATCATTCACCAATGTGGCCGCTGCATCGTGTCGCCATCTTCTCCTGCTCTTTTGCCCTCCCTTTTGCTTTTACATGAGCTTTGACTTCCCTTGTCAGCCATGGTTGTACTATTTTGCTATTTGAATATTTCATTGTATTTGAAATACATCTTTCCTGCACCTTCCTCATCTTTCCCAGAAACTCAAGCCATTGCCGTCCTACTGTCATCCCTGCCAGCATCTCCTTCCGTTTTACTTTGGCCAGCTCCTCTCTCATACCACTGTAATTACATTTACTCCACTGAAGTACTGCTACGTCAGACTTTTCATCCTCCCTATCAAATTTCAAGTTGAACTCAATCATATTGTGATCTTTGTCTCCTCAGGTTTCCTATACCTTAAGCTCCCTAATCACTTCCGGCTCATTACATAACACCCAATCTGATATGAGGGTTGGCACAACATTGTGGGCCGAAGGGCCTGTACTGTGCTGTACTATTCTATATCCGATCCCCTAGCAAGCTCAACGACATGCTGCTCTATAAAGCCATCTTGTAGGCATTCAACAAATTCACTCTCTTGAGATTCATTACCAATCTGATTTCCCCAATTGACCTGCATGTTAAAATCTTGCATGACTATCATAACATTGCCCTTTTGACACACCCTTTCTATTTTCAGTTGTAATCTGCAGTCCACACACCAGCTATTCTTTGGTGGCCTGTATATAACTGCCATCAGGGTCCTTTTATCCTTGCAGGTTCTTAACTCAACACCAAGGGTTCAACATCTTTTGATCTTATGTTACATGTTTCTGATAGTTTGATACCACCCTTTACCAGCAGAAGCTTGACACTACCTCTGCCTACCTTTTATCGCTCTGATACTGTGTGTAAACTTGGACATTCAGCCCCCAAATACAGCCATCCTTCAGCCACAATTCAGTGATGGCCACAACAGCATACCCAACAATCTGTAAGATCATCCACCATATTTCTTATACTGTGTGCATTCACATAGAACACTTTCAGTACTGTATTTGCAACCCTTTTTGATTCCGCATTCCTAATGCACTGATACTCACCCTGCTGGCTGCAATTTTGTCCTAGCATCTGCCTGCCCTTCCTGACAGTCTGACTGCATGCAATCTTTGTTTTTTTTACCATCCATCCTATCTTGAGTCCCTTCACACCGGTTCCCATCCCCCTGCAAAATTAGTTCAAACCCTCCCCAAATGCTCTAACAAACCTCCCCACAAGAATATTGGTCCCGTTCGGATTCAGGTGCAACCCATCCCTTTTGTACGGGTCATATCCCAGAAGATTTCCCAGTGATTCAAGAACCTGAAGCCCTGTCCCCTATACCAATTTCTCAGCCACGCATTAATCTACCAAATTAGCCTGTTTAGTACCAATGACATAGGAAGGAAGAGCAAAGAGGTCCTGAAAACAGAATTTAGAGCTAGACAGAAAACTGAGAAGCAGAACCTGCAGGGTAGTCATTTCTGGATTGCTGCCTGTGCCACATGCGTACAAACAGGATACAATAATAAGTATAATATCTAGGATACTGTTGTGAGGGATGACCTCCCAGGGGAATGCCACAGAGACCAGGTTCCTGACACTGAGCATAGGTCTGTGATGCAGAAGGGAAAGAGGGAGAAGTGGGGAGCTGTAGTGATAAGGGATTCAATAGTCAGAGGAACAGTGAGAAGATTCTGTGGGTGTGAACAGGACACCCAGATGGTATGTTGCCTCCCAGCTGCCAGGGTCAGGGACATCTTAGATCGAGTCCACAGCATTTTGGAGGGGGAGGAAGAGCAGCCAGATGTCTTGGTACATATTAGTACCAGTGACATAGGAAGGAAGAGCAAAGAGGTCCTGAAAAGAGAATTTAGAGCTAAGCAGAAAACTGAGATATGTACTGATGATTTGATCTTGCAATTTAAGGCACAATTTTGAAACTTGCAGACTCATGCTAGATTTCAAAGTGCTGCAAACAATAAACACCAACAGATTAGTGCCAGACAGAGGAAATTCATCTCAGAAAGGTACTTTCATAGCAAGAATGATGGAGTTAAAATTTTATGAAAGGAAGACACATGTAAAAATCTTTGAAGTTGGTGAAACAGGTTAACAAGCAATTAATAAAAGGTGGAAAAAAGGGCTTTGTAGATATAAAATACAGTACAAACACTGGAAAATTTTGTTAATCCTTCCATAGCAATAGTGGCCTGGCTCTATAACTGGGGCATCGTGCTCAGTTCTGAATGCTATGCCTAATAAAAGACGTGAGCGTTTGGAGTGGATGCAGTATTTTCTAGAGTTGTTTATGTTAAAAAGGTGGACCAGAAAAACCAAGGCTACTTCTAGAAAAGAAAAGACTAAATGATTTTTTATATATAGCCCTGCTTAAAATGAAGAATAAAATGTACTAGAAACTTTTGCGAGTTGTTTAAAGTTGTCAAACAATGAACACAGATTTAAAGAGTTTGACAAAAGAACAAGCACCATTGTGAGGAAAAAATTGTCTTGGAGAAACAAGAGCCAATATTTGATGGAAAGTTAGAAACATGTCAAGATGCACTTTTATACATGCAATTGAATACATACTTGAAGAAGAAAATGGTTGTAGGGAGGAAGAGTTGAACAAGGAAGTGGGACTAAGTGGATTGTTTTGGAATGTTGAGCCAAGTCGAGGAGGTTGAATGGTGATGGGAAAGAGAAGTGAGCATGATTTTGATGGTGTTAGATGATCATATTTTTTAAAGGCTAAAGACTTAAAAAAAGGACTTGGATCTTTCAGTTAGATATACCAAGAACTAATGGAGTCTTTTATATAGGTGTTAGTCAGGGATGAATTCCATTTCATAATCGAGCTAGTGTTTTTTGAAAACCAGACTGGAACCTAGGGGATTTGTTTACAGCCTGTAAAGACATGTCTGGTTAAATTAATAGGTCAATGGCGTTTTGTTCCCTTTAACACAACACAATTACAATTTTTCCTTTTTAAGGAATATGAAAATAATCTTATGAGTTACATTCTATCCCTCTACCTTGATAACTGTAGGCCTCGAGGTCTCCTTATCATCCATCTGTTTTTGAAAGAAGTGATTTAATGATCGCTTGCATGATTCAACATGTGAATATTGCAAAGCAGGATGTGGTGATGGAAGATAGTCCGACTTTTAATAGAGCACTTAAATTTGGTGGTTGTGTCTTGAATCTTAAAGTACTGGATGTGCTGATAGGAAACATGTTGATTTATGAGGAATTGACTCATGTTGGAACATTTGTGATTTATGGCGATTAGCTTACTCTTTATGTTCTTTGGCTTTTCATGTGTAAAATTTGCCCTTGTTTGTCTTCTAACCACCTGTACTTCTGAAGATGTGAATAAATGCAGAAGCAAATTAATAAATATTCAACCATATTTACATGTCAATGGTTTAAACATTTATTTTGAGATTATAAAATTAATGTCAAAACATGATGAAGAATGTAGTTTATGAAAATTATGAAGTATTTTTCTTTTTGTGCTTAAGCTACTTAGTTGGTTTCAAGAGACTTCAAGAGCTGGAATACAAACCACAAAGTTCTAATTTTAAGTTTCTTTTTTTGAAGTTGGAAGATATTTTCTTTAAGAAATCTTATTTTTTGGTATGTCATATAAAGATGATTCTGATCTATATTTTTGATATGGAAATGAGCCAAGCTACTTGACAAGATGACAGGTGTGATTTTATTTATAGCTGGTGAATTTCAGGTTGTGAGGATACATTGTTTTTCAATGATTTTGTTTTAATCCATACTTTTAACTGCCAATATGGTATTAATAAATTACCTGTAAGACCTAGTCAAGAATTTATTGGCAATCTTTTTTCTCTGCACGTTAATCCTATTGGAAGACAATAGATGTATAATTCCGGTTATCTGGGACACATCAGGACCAGTATATTTTGGCCCAATTAGGTAGATGACCAAATTAGTCAAAGTTCAATGGAAATAGTTAAAAAAGTTTTAAAAAAAAGACAAACTGAGTAACAACTTATATATTTAAATGTATTACAGAACAAATTAAGACACTACCAATACTACTGCAGTACCATAAAACTGTGTATTAGTTTATAGTACTTATTAACGGAGGAATTCATTCATATCACCTTCTTTTGACTATAAATGAACAGATCAGCACAGATACCTATGTAGATAATGCTGTTGATGATTGCATGCTACAAATCTTCATTTTCATTGTAACATTTGAAATGATTGTGGATACCTTCAAATTTTTCATCGTTTTAAGGAAACAAAATCCCAGCTATTTTTGCATTTAGTTTTTGTTCTCTAAAAGTTGTCCCAAATAAGTGGCTGCTCTGATTAACTGATGGCCCAATTAACCCAAATTCACTGTACTTTTGAAAAGAGTCATTAAAACAACTATAAGTTTTTATCATTTTATCTTGCCAGGGTATTGCTTTAAATTGTTATGAAAGAATAGAAATTCTGAAAATTTTAGATTTCCCTTGCCTCCAAAAGGTTGGGTAAGAAGCATACATTCTGTTTGTTCTTTTACTTAAATATACAGGATGATAACAGCCCATTTTGACCCAATGAACTCTGCCACGCAGCTATCTTAATCTAATCTCTATTAAAACCATACAACCAATCAACTTACTAACCTGTACACCTTTGGAATGTGGAAGGAAACCAGAGCACCTGGAAGAAACCCATGCGGTTACAGTACAAACTTCTTACAGACAGTGGCAGATTTGAACCCAGATCGGTGGCACTGTAATAGCATTCTGTTAACTGCTACGCTTCTGTGTCACCCCAAATTCATTGTGAGCTGAAGTATGCTACATGTATAGTGGTGATGATTAGCAGACCAATAATTTAGGGTCATTGCTTTACATATGGCTGCTTGAGGCAATTCCATTTGGGGCTTGACCCATGAAACTCAACTGTGGAGCCATCTGCGCCCAGGACAAATGTCTAAAAGTTGTCTTACAGGTTATCCTTAAAGCTACTCCATTTTAAGCATGAAACTTGAAATATATTTGCATAAATGTGAAAGAAGACTGCTTCCTCTGAATTTGCTCTGCACATTGGCAACATCTCCTCCACAATTTCCGTCAGCACAGGTACACCACAAGGCTGTGTGCTGAGCCCCCTGTTCTACTCGCTTTACACTTATGACTGTCACTAAGCACAGTTCCAATGCCTTATTCAAGTTTGCTGATGACATCATTGCCATAGGTCAACTCAAAGGTGGTGACAAACCAGCATATAGGAAGGATATTGAAAATCTGGCTGAGCGGTGCCACAACAACAACCTCTTACTCAATGTCAGTAAGGCCAAAGAGCTGATTATTGACAGAGTTCCATGAGCCAGTCCTCATCTGAGGATTAGCAACTTTAATGTTATCATTTCGGAGGACCTGTAAGTATAATGTAAGTATAGTTATGAAGAAAGCACAGCAAACATCTCTGCTTCCTTGGGAGTTTACGAAGATTTGGAAAGAGATCTAAAACCTTGACAAACTTCTATAGATGAGTGGTGGAGTGTATATTGACAGGCTGTATCACAGCCTGGTATGGAAACACAATGCTCTTGAACGAAAAATCTGACAAAAAATAATGGATACGGCCCAGTCCGTCACAGGTAAAGCCCTCCCCACCATTAAGCACATCTACATGGAGCATTGTTGCAGGAAAGCAGCATCTATCATCGTGGAACCACATCACCTTGGACATGTTCTCTTTTTGCTGCTGCCATCAGGGAGACTGCACAGGGGCCTCGGGACTCGCACAAGCAGGTTCCGCAACCTATGGGCTCACTTTCAAGGACTCTTCATCTAATGTTCTCGATAGTTATTGTTTAATTATTTATTATTATTATTTCTTTTTGTTTTGTATTTGAATAGTTTGTTATCTTTTGCACATTGGTTGAATGTCCAAGTTGGTACGGCCCTTCATTGATTCTATTGCGGTTATTGGATTTATTGAGTATGCCCGCAAGAAAATAAACCCCAGGGTTGTATATGGTGGCACATATGTACTTTGATAATAAATTTATTTTGAACTTTCCTAGCACCTTTCCTTCTTTAACTTCCCAGCCTTGGCTTCTCCAGTGCAAAAATTATCCCAGTTTTTATACCACTCGAGGAATACAATGAAGCCAAGGACAGCTCAGTTGTCCATCACGCTTCATTAATGTGGTGCTTCTCACTTTCTTGAATAGAACTGAGGCCAGTGGTTTAATACTGGGAAAACCTGAGTGCTTATGCCAAATTGTACATTGCAGTTACGGGCCATTTGACAAACCATTCCATACAGCTGTTTATTCCCAAATATTTTTTTGCTATATCCTTGCATTCTTTTCTCCTCATGTATTTTGTGAGTTGCCTCCACTGAAACAATCAACATAGGAATATAATGTAGTTTAATTTCATGTTCTATGATACTGCTTATTTTTGAATCTAATGTGTACATTAGATCCAAAAGAGGTAATGTTACCTTAAATATATTTGACAGTTATTCATGGCATTCTGCTTGTTTTGCTGTGATACTGTATAAGCTTGACTGACTCTGACAGGGAGAAGAGAAGCTTTCAGTGAGGTGGTAAGAGATAGATCCATTAATCAGCTAATATTTCAAAAGTGCTGGTTTAAATATGAATCTTGAAAAGTGATACATTCCTGAAGTGTAGACAAGCGGGTGCTGACTAGCAGTCTGTTAATAGAGCTTGTCATATGCTTTTTGGAAAAGGACAAGTCTGGGGTATAATCACAAACTAATATGACAAAGCTTCTTTTCACGTTTGGCAATTTAATAGATTTTAGCTGATGGTGCACTGATTCAGACAGTCTTAGAAATACCATTGGTCATTTCAAGTATCAGACAATCTGTCAAAATTCCCACTATCTTGCCTGGATCACCGAACAAATGTTCCGAGATCTATTTTGAACTTTCCAATAGGCTTCATTCAAAATAATATTCTTGCCTGTTTTATCCTAGCATACATACTTTTCTTCCACCGAGTGTGTCTGCACGATTTGTTCTCAGGCCAATGCTTACCTGCTGCAAGCCACCAGGAGGTGTAGCAGATTAAAATGCTGCATAGAATTCTGATACCTTGTACACTGCAACTACCCATGATGGAATTCTTGAAACCAAGTATTAAAAATTTGACTATAATCATAATTAGACACTGATGCCAAAATCTTTCCAGCATTGCTTTGAGTGTTTTTAAACAGCTTATTTCCATGGAAGATTTGTGTGGTATTACATTACTGAATTGATAAATTCTCGAGTTAATTCAGATATTCTCTAGAAAATGACGTTGTGGAACTGCTGAAGAAATTGTCCACTAATCTTTAGATCTTTCTAATGCTATTAATATTTGTAAAGACAACTACAGCTCTGTCATCAGATGGGGTTGGGAATTTTGGAGACTATAATCCATCTTAAATTTAAATGTCACTTGGAACAACTAGGTTTAGTAAATACAATCCCCATTGTAGATTTGTAGAAGGTGGATTATGTCAGACTAAATTGAGTTCAAGAAGATATTATTAGTGCTCTGATGATAACC
The DNA here is from genome assembly GCF_030028105.1 of Mobula birostris. NCBI lineage: Eukaryota > Metazoa > Chordata > Chondrichthyes > Myliobatiformes > Myliobatidae > Mobula > Mobula birostris. Next base: position 33,505,669 of record NC_092388.1, read on the forward strand.
CTAGTATTCCGGCAATAGTTATCCTGCATTCGGCATTACCAAAACAGGTTATCTGCTTACTATCACAAGCAAGAGAAAATTTGCAGATGCTGGAAATCCGTGCAACACACACAAAATGCTGGAGGAACTCAGCAGGCCAGGCAGCATCTATGGAAAAAGTACAGTTGACGTTTTGGGCCAGAACCCCAGAAACGTCGACTGTACTTTTTTTCCATGGTGATCTGCTTACTGTCACTTTGCTTTATTTAAAAAAAATACATTAGTTAACAGTGAGGATAGTGGCATACTTCAAAATTGATTTCATTACTTATTTCAATGTAATTTTTCATTGGTTTTATAGTATTTCTTTGTTTTACTGTGAACGTTTGCAAGATACTGAATCTCAGGGTTGTATATGGTGACATGTACTGTACATACTTTGAACTTTGAAATGGGAAAAGATAATTCAGGTAAAGTTAAATGCAGTATTGCAAAGTAATGTATTGTACATTGAGAAGAAATATAAGCAAAATGGAATAATTTTAGAGGAGGTGGTAGGAACACCCAGAGATATTGTTCTGTCATCTTTGAAGGTGGCAAGACAATTAATAATGCTGATGAATAAGCTTTTAGCTGTCTTGGTTTTATAATTAGAGTCATGGAAACAAAATGGTTATGATAAACGTGTATATTGTTAAATTAGTTAAACCTGATGTGGGATATTGCCTTCACCTTTGAATGGCAAGAAAGGTATGTGTACCATCTTGGAGACGACTCACAAGATCTAACAGGATAGCAGCAATGATGAGATACTTCACTTATAAGGAGAAAATAGTGAAACTGGAGTTACTTTGCTCGACTTGGAAAAAATTAAAAGGGAGTTTAAGAGAGACGCCCGAAATCACTGTTCAGGTGGAATGTGGTGAATCTGGCCAATGGGCCAATTGTAGCAGAAGATGGATTTAAAATACTGCATTTGCTTATGAGTGCTTAGTAGATATGAGTATTTTATACAGGAAGATAATTATGATTAGAAATGAATGCCTGAAAGAATGAAGGAAGCAAATGCAAACAAAAGTCTTACAGGAATATAAAGAAGGAGCAGAGGAATGAGGCTAATGCTGTCTCTTTTAAAGGGCTAACGCAGCCGCAATGGGTTATCTGACTGACTTCCTCATCATACTATGCTCTAATTTTACAGGTAATATGATTGTGACATAAGGAGATGAGGAGGGCATGGTCAAAATCAAGATCTTACTGCTTCATGTTTAAGAAAAATTTCCTTTTAAGTTTAAAACTGGCTTCTTTATTTCCCTACCCCACTTCAAAATCTGCCCTCAAATCAAATATAATAATTTAAGTTGAAGAAACAGCACAGGAAATGAATATTCAATTTCTCAACTTTTATCATAAAGTAAAACTGTAAATAGTGTTTGTTTTTTGGAAATTATTAACAGGATTTTTCATGCATCTGCATGAATGTGGCTTGTAACAAATTTTATGTTTAGATGTTACTACTTTAATTCTGTGAAATCACATTTCACATAAAATGCTGAAGACTAGTTAAAGGAATTATAAATAGGTGATGTTTGTAAATGAGGGGAACATGAGGTAACATGAGGGGGAACTTTACTCAGAGAGTGGTAGCTGTGTGGAACGAGCTTCCAACAGAAGTGGTTGAGGCAGGTTCGGTGTTGTCGTTTAAAGTTAAGTTGGACAGCTATATGGACAGGAAAGGAATGGAGGGTTATAGGCTGAGTGCAGGTTGGTGGGACTAGGTGAGAGTAAGAGTTCAGCACGGACTAGAAGGGCTGAGATGGCTTGTTTCCGTGCTGTAATTGTTATATGGTTAAATATTTAATGAATATGTGATATGCTGCAGCTCTTTCTGATATATGGAAAACTTACTACTGGATGAATATGTTCTTGAGTTGTGTACAGTAGAATTCTTTAGAGTCTTCATGTGAATGTTTTTCTCCTTGACTTGAAGATGAGATTTGTGGCACTGTGCCTACATTGATGCTTCTATCAATGTCAATAAGCCATAAACATTTTAACCAATATTGAAACAAACAAAAACATTTTAATATTCAATTCTGGGTAGATGACTTCCTTCAAGTTTAATTGCAAAGAGGGATAGGGATGGTAGACAAAGCCTACTTGCATCTACCCTGCGGTTAGGTGAGGTTAGACCGAGAGGTCATAGGTTAAGGGTGAAAGGTGAACTATTTAAGGGAAAACTGAGAAGGAACTTCTTCACTTGTGGTGCAAGTGTGGAATGAGCTGCCAGCAGAAGTGGTGGATGCGGTTTCTATTGCAACATTTAAGAGAAGTTTGGATAAATACATGGATGGTAGGGGTATGATGGGCTATGATTCAGGTGCGGGTTGATGGAACGAAGCAATATAGCAGTACGGCATGAACTAGATGTGCTGAAGGGACTGCTACTGTGCTATAGCGCTCTATGGCTTTATATATATTTTGTTGTGGTTATTTTTGTACCAATTAAGCTAAAGCATTTAATCCACAACTTCATTTCAATGCAGTGTTGTATTAGTATTCACTTTTGGAGATATAGTATGCAGGTGAGGCATTCATTGAATCATAACCCCGTTGTCATCCAGTGATCTGTAAATTACCCTTCAGTCCTACTTCTAGTCCAAGTCAATATTTTGCTGTTAAATGATAGCAAAGTACAGAGTTAGGGATATGGCATCTGGCTACAAATTTAATTTATATTTATGAGATCTTCCTATGTCCAAATTAGCAACCAAGTTAAACTTCAAATTTATAGCCATCTGATGTACATACTGTATGTACAACCAAATGAAACAACATTCCTCCACAAAACTGTGCTGTACCCACAAAACTTAAAAACAAAATATTTCCATATATGTTAATAAAATATAATTCAAAATGCATGAAGTGCACAGCACAGGTCAACAGTACAGTAAAGAGCTCGCTGTCTTTTCTGTAATAGTGTCAGATTATCAAGTATTTGTTTGCTAAAATGTTATAACAACCTAAGTTTGTAATGCTAATTTATGTAAGTGCAAGCTTACATTAAAGTAGTCATGGAATCATTTGCTTACTTACAACTTAATTATACCCTCAGTTCTGTTAATTAATAATGTATGTTGTGGATTCCATTTAAAGAATTTGCTGAGTACACTGTATCCATGATACACTGCTGAAAATTGGGTGGTATTTTTAAGGTTTAGTTTTTAAATATATCTGTATTAGAATTTTTGATTTCTATTATATGAATCCAATCGTGATTCCCATGTGATTGAACAACTCACCTTGATTCTATGTTTTATATATTTGACAGAATTTCTGCCATTACAGCATCAAAGATTGTTTTCATTATTATTAGATAATATGGTAACTGAAGCTTTTGGTTAGCAATATATCTCTTGATGCTTATTTTGCTTGTAAATGCAAATAAGAATTTGTTACGATATTGTTAAGAATGATGTAGTCACAAAGTGGGTGAAATTTCCGTTCTTTTGTATGAAATTACATGGTATAAAATTATATAACAGACATTCCTATATGTTAGTAATTAATCTGAATCCTGAAGGAAATGTTTCCTTATAAAATACTCTAAAATATAATGATGAATGTATAGCTTAAATGCCTCCATAGATTTTCTTATACATTGTGATGTACTGAACAAGTGTCAAGCAAAGTATTCCTGCAAATATTTGAAAGGTAAGTGTGTAATTAAAAAGTGCAGCATGACAATGATTTCTTAAGGGGTTAAAGAAAAATAGGTGTTTTGTTCTATTTTTGGGAGCAAGATTCCCAGTTGAATGATGAATTTCTTTCAATAGGACCTCTCTTGGTACGTTTTTCAGAGACTTTGATTAGTGTGTTGAGTCTAGCCTCACATCTTAAATCCACACACCATAACACCTGTGAAGAATTAGTGATAGCTTTCAGTAACTCACACCAGCACTGCAATATCGCATCGCTGAGAAAGTACTTTATTTCTGATGACATGATGTCATGGCATTTGCATGAAATCGCATAGATTTAAAAAAAACACTGTTTGGTTTAAAAACCTGTCATCCTTGAAGTAGGATTTTGAACAGTGTAAATACCAGAGCCATTTTGTCCAGACATGACAGCATGCTGCAGGATTCTTCGGTGAAATCAGACATATAATACACAGCGTGCTGAAATGACAATAACATTATTGTTACACAGTGAGCCACTAGAAATTGACTTGTCAGCTTAATACCTTGGGAGAAATGCAATTTAAGTTTGAATTTAGTAGGCTTAGTAGTATTATACTTGTGCTGTAAATTATTTCTATGCAAACATGTCAAAACAAATATTATGGACTGCTTTTGTGCAATTATAACAAAAGAGGATTGTCTGCAAAATCAAACACACCAAGCAACAGATCCTAAATTATAATTTGTGGCTAATAGGTCAATTATATTTAAAGCAAGGTGTAGTTTTGCTCAAGTTTCAGAAATTCTTGTGGACCACAGGTTGCTTTATTTGAAGATTAGGGTGTTGCTGCTTTGACTTTCTGTAAAAGGTTGGGAAGAAGTTTTAAACATGAAATTAAAATTATGGATGTTTTGAATTCAGTGGTTTGATTTTAGCTTAAAGAATGTAACTCCTGTTGTCTATACATCAACTTTCAGCATCATCGATAAAGCTTTTCATTTAACGTTTAAATTGATATTCAGACAGGCATGTAAACATAACCTCTACTATGTTGAATGTATTGTTCAGTACAGAATAATCACCTCTGAAGGATTCCATGAGGCTCTCATGAGTCTGCATGAACAGGTAGTTGTGAATAAAGATTCAGATTTATTTATCACATGCACATTGAAACATACATTGAAATGTGTCATTTGCATTTACAATCAGCACACCCTAGGATGTGTTGGGGGGAAGCCCATAGCTGTCCCCACACGTTCCAAAACCAAACAGCATGCCCACAATGCTTGGCAAAAGAACACAAAACACAGCAGTGGAATAAACAAAGCAGCAACAACAAAACAAGCACCATTCCTCCCTCCCTTCCACCCATGCGTATACACAGTGTCCTAACTCAAGGTCAGCCTATCTTTGGCCACCAGCGGACTCCTGGATTCACAGACACTGTGCCCTGACTTCCTCATGGGACTCACAGAGATTCGCAGAATCAGGCTTTCTTTTTGCAGTGTCTGTATTCTTTACCTGATTACATTATTTGTTAATTAAATTGTGAGCAAAATGCTAACATTTGAAGATCTCTCATGACATCTCAGCAACTTCGTGGGCGTTCCTATGAACCAAATTACTGTCACATCTCATCAAGTCAAGACAGTGGGATAAGTCTCTAGCCCACTGCAGCTTAGTCAGTGAGGTATAATAATAGATGGAGAATAAGCATTCAGGAAAATGAGAATAGTTGCTGGGATAAATTCGTAATTAAGTTTATGCATTTAACATTGAAATCTCCTTTCCCCTTAAATAGGATCAGGAGCATTCTGTCATCCCAGTTGGCAAGGATGTTAGTTCACATTTTGTACACGTTCTTTTCTGCTAGATCACATTGTTAGCCCTTTTCGACATTTGTAAATCATATGCCAGTAGAAAATGGATGGGGCCATTCCTACTATGAGCAATTCCATCCATCATTCAGTTATATTTTTGCCAGTAGTAAGGCTTCATACTGAGGATAGGAATTGAAGCAGTAATAAGACTTAAAGAAGTGCTTGTGAGTTAGGTGGGGAAGCAAAAAAAAATCCAAATAAAAATATACATGTCACATTCTTGTAGTGTGTGGCACAGTGGTATGGTGTGTTGGAACTTCGGTAAATTATGCCCAGAAATGGTTGGTTGCTGATTCAGGCTCATATTGATGAAAACTGAAATCAGTTTCCTTTTCATTTTTTTGCAGAGATGTTGCATTTGGGAAGACAGAAGGTAAAAGAAATAATTTTTGAGAAAGGCTGGTGCCAAAAGTTGAATGTCTTCCCATGGCAATGTTGTCAGGAAAGGGGTATGATTGACTTGGAAGACGGGGAATGAAGTTAGTGCAATTTCTTTTTCTCAATTTAAAAGGATCCTTATAGATCAACATTCATATAATGTCAAGTTTTATTTTTATCGATGGTAGCATCAGCACTGGAATTATTTTTAAAATCACCAGGTAGCCCCTGTTTTCTATATTGTATAGCATCAACTGCATTGTATGTAGGTTGAATCACTCCTGAATTCATCATGGAAAACGCTTCTGCCTAGTAACACCATTTCCCAAACTAGGGAAAAACAATCCAAATGCATAAAATGTAGGAAGTTCAAAGACAAACAAAAATAACAATTGAACAAAATTGTTGATGACATAAAAGTACAGTGTAAAAGATTATCTTCAGACTGCAACATTAAAGAGTCCAAACTGATCTGTGTCTTATTTCCAAAATAATTGTGTTAATTGTCTGCAAAATAATTGTTGATAAAAGAAACAGAAAGGGAAAATGCTGGAAAGACCTGGCACATCAGGCAGCTTGTGTGGAGAGAGAAGAATACTTATCATTTCAAATCAAATACCTTTGATCAGAGCTAGGAAACATAAAAGAAATACATTTTAAGTGGCAGAAAAGGGGAACACCAGTGTAAATAATAACCTTGTTTTCTAATATTTCCAACATTTTCTGCTTTTGATTCACATTTCCAGCATGTTGCTTTTCTGACAAAAAAAGTACTCAAAAACTTCACTGTCTCAAATGTAATTATATTTACTGTAATTAGTGAACTTTCCCATTCTTTCAGAATATTGCTGTCTATACCTGTTCTGAGTACAACTGCAAAATGTACTGTTAAGCTGCTGTAACATTCAATTTAGTCTATGCTTCACTAAAATATTCTCTGAGGCAGGTGTAGTCAGGTCAACATGAGTGTATATAATTTACAGTAGTTTTTTCTCTTCATAGTTTATGGCCTGACTTGGGAACAAGCTTGCTAGTCTACTATGTTGGTGGAAGAGTTTGGAATTTGAATGGGCTACATACTCTGTGTCATTTGAGCAATGATTGATTTTATGACATCCCAAGAGTTCAGTTTCAGCAGCAACAACACTCAGAAAATATTAAATCCCACAGTTACTTTATTTTACGCCAGATAGATTAGGCTAATAATTATATACCTTCATCTTCAGGTTTGTAGTTGCTGGGATATAGAATGCATTTATTCTTTTAAAGGCAGCGTTAAAATAGTTCAGACTTTGGTCACACATAACGTGGTGTTCGATTTCCTTTTCTGAGCACTTCATGTAACGGTTGCCATTGCAACGGCGTAAAAGAATTAGATCAAATGTCATACTTTTCTATAAGTGACATTTGTGAAGATGTGGAATGGTTCATTCTTGATCATATCTTATGGTTTGGAACCAGCCAAAAGCTATTAGCAATTTTTTTTTAAACAAAAATAATGGTGGGGGTAGGGCTGGGTTGTGGAGGGAAGTGTGAACTTTGCACTTGTGTGAGAGAAGCTGCATTGCCTTAAGTGACAGCCAAGAAAGGATAGTCAATTTACTGCTACAACACCAGCATTCTTTCAAAATTGCACAATCACTAAAAAGTAATTTTCGTAGGTTAGCTTGCTTTCCAAAAAACTAATGGGCAGTGCATAACTCATTAGAATTCAGTTTAAAGAGAAGAGTTTCAGAGTGTAAACTTTTTGATAATAAGTGAAACTTTGAAGTTACAATCTCTTATAAGTTCCATTATCTTTATAATGCTTGTCCTCCCAGGACTTAACTCAAATAAAAAAAAACATGTCTTTTCCTGCCGTCACATGCTCTCTTTCTGCCCTTTTCTCTTGTTCTATGCCTCTCGTATGAACATAATTTATTATCATCTCTCCATGTTTTTGTTTTATCTTTCATCTTTTCTCCCTCTGTCTCATTCAATGGTTTCAAAGGTACATTTAATGTCAGAGAAATGTATACAACATACATCCTGAAATGCTTTTTCTTTGCAACCATCCACGAAAAACAAAGGTGCCCCCAAAGAGTGAATGACAGCAAAATGTTAGAACCTCAAAGTCCCCCCCAGCTTCCCTCCATCCCACATGTAAGCAGCAGCAAGCAACAATCCCCCCTCCCCCACCAACAAAAAAAAGCATCGGCACCCACCATCGAGCACTCAAGCGTGCAGCCAAACAACAGCAAAAACACAAACTTGCAGTACCCCAAAGACTACTCGTTCACTCGAGATTCGACATATCACAGGCGCTCTCTCTCCCTATTTGGGGAGAAAGAGGTGTCTCTGTTTCACAGTTAGAGGGGTGACATAACAAACAACTCACTGGTTTACGCTGTTAAAAGTCCATTGCGTCGCTTTTTCCAAGCTCTGTTCCCAAAGATCTCAGGTCTCTGGGCACACAGCCAAGGATTTTCGGACTCCCACGACACGCCGATCTCCTGCCGGGATACCGGCCTTCAATCCGCCCATCTCCAGAGCCATGAGATCTCGGCCCTCCGAAAGCGAGCTGAGCTCTTAGGCTGCGCCCTTGGCATGTTGAGTAATGGCCAGTCACGAAACCCCGAGAGCGGGTCCCATTCCCACAAAGAACCGAAGTCAGTGTGTAACTCCACGTCAGGGTCTTCAAAAGAACTTTGAAAGGAATAATAGAGATATTAAAGATGGAAATAGAGCTGTTTTTGAAGAGTCGCCGTTTAGCACAATCATGACTAAACTCCGCCCTCCGGATCTATGTATATTCCTCAGGGCTCTTCTTCCCTTGTGTTTAACTGAATGTGCATCTGTTAGCATTATAAATACTGGCTCACACAGAAAAGTTGCAACAAATGCAAAGATGTCAGTTCTTGGAAATGTATACAACATACCACCATGCACAGGTGGTAGATAAAGTGGATGGTTGTGGTTTGAGCTGAAGAGGTCAGTCCTTATCAGCCAACCTTAATTAGTCTTGAAAAGGTCTTGGTAAGGCATCACTTGAACTGCTGCAGACTGTGTGGTGACAATATACTCGTAGTGTTGTGAGGGAGGGAGTTGCAGCAACTCTACTCAGCATTGATGAAGGAATAGTGATATAATTCCAAGTCAGATGAAGTGCACCTTTGAAGTTAATTGGAGGAGGTAAATCTGTGTTGCCCTTCTACAGTTTGTAGGTACTTTTGAAGAAGTCTTTGTATGTCATTGCACTAAATTTTGTAAGTAGTACATATCAGTTCATTAGTCCTTTGGAGCCAAGAATTACCTACTTCCTTTTTTGTTTTCTGACCTCCCAGCCAATATGGTAACTGCAGACTCTTCTACAGATGGGGCATCACATGCCTAACAGTTGTAGGCACCTTGTGAGATGGTGCCCTTTTCTGCTTTTTGCACTGAACTTTTGGGTGCTCTCTATACATGACCTTGAAGTTCTCAATGTCATCCTGGGTGCTCCTTCTCCTCTTTGATTGTTGAAGAGCGAAGGATCCCCAAGAGTTAGTTTGGATGTTATATTTTGTTTCTCAAGGCATCACCAGCAAGTGGTATTCAGTGTGGCATTGGTGGACAAAGTGAATGCTTAAAGGGGAGGGTGTTTGTGAGGTCTGTTTTATCCCATTTGGTATCAAACTTCCTTGCGGTGTTAAGAGCTTCAGTCATATGGTTAAGCTGAAATGCATGCAAAGTCATTTATCATAAAGGACCTACCCTATCACCACCTCTTGTAGCCAAAACTTCAGGTAGTTCCTGGTCATTGCTGATGATCGTAGGAGGACATTGAATAAAACTAATAACAGTGAATGCCAAGAAGTGGTTAGACTTTCTCTTTTATTTTCATATTGTAATTGTATTCAAGAGGATAGTATCATTTTTGCCTGGTTAAGCCTCTGAAAGCAACTTAAGGTACATATGCATCCATGACAAAAAAGAAATAATCTGGCACCTTTCATTCCATTGTGGGGTATGGCATATTGAGACATGCTAAGAATTACAAATAATGTAATACTTAAAAAAAAAAATCTATTATGAAAAGGTAGGTGAGTGGTTAATCAGCTTCATGTTTCCTTGTTATGTATGAATGAAAAATATGGATATATGAATTTGACATGATGATGTAATAATGTTTTTCTTTGTCTGCAAACTTACAAAATCTTACAGTAATACATATTAACAAAGCATCCACAGCTCATTAATCAGTTTTCATAACTGCTGACCTTGACGTGTCAGTGGCTTTACCGTATTAATTGACTAGATTTAGTATATGTATTGAGATGGTTCCTACATCGCTGGCATGTAGTGTAAGACTTCTACCTTTTTCAGGAAATGTTTTAAGAGCATTGTGGGGTGCTTGGCAGTTGACTACGACTCATGAATACAGTGTTATATTACCTAATTTCAGAAGATAGGCAGCCAAACATCTGTTTTAGGAAACTTCAAGAAAAATCTGAAACAAAATGTTCTTGTCAATTTGAAAAATATAGGGTAATTTTGCCAACCAGCTCAGATATGCTAATAGAAAAGCATACTTGAATAACTTGAACACGAGGAAATCTGCAGATGCTCGAATTTCAAGCAGCACACATAAAAGTTGCTGGTGAACACAGCAGGCCAGGCAGCATCTCTAGGAAGCGGTACAGTTGACGTTTCAGGCCGAGACCCTTTGTCAAGACTAACTGAAAGAAGAGCTAGTAAGAGATTTGAAAGTGGGAGGGGGAGGGGAAGATCTGAAATGATAGGAGAAGACAGGAGGGGGAGGGATAGAGCCAAAATCTGGACAGTTGATTCGCAAAAGGGATATGAGAGGATCATGGGACAGGAGGCTGACGGAGAAAGAAAAGGGGAAGGGAGAAGCTCAGAGGATGGGCAAGGGGTATAGTCAGAGGGACAGAGGAAGAAAAAGGAGAGAGAGAAAAAGAATGTGTGTATATAAATAAATAACGGATGGGGTACGAGGGGGAGTTGGGGTATTAGCGGAATTTTGAGAAGAGAGTGTTCATGCCATCAGGTTGGAGGCTACCCAGACGGAATATAAGGTGTTGCTCCTCCAACCAGAGTGTGGCTTCATCTTGAAAATAGAGGAGGCCGTGGATAGACATATCAGAACGGGAATGGGACGTGGAATTAAAATGTGTGGCCTCTGGGAGATCCTGCTTTCTCTGGCGGACAGAGCGTAGGTGCTCAGCGAAACGGTCTCCCAGCCTGCGTCGGGTCTCGCCAATATATAGAAGGCCGCATCGGGAGCACCGTACGCAGCATATCACCCCAGCCGACTCACAGGTGAAGTGTCGCCTCACCTGGAAGGACTGTCTGGGGCCCCGAATGGTGGTGAGGGAGGAAGTGTAAGGGTATGTGTAGCACTTATCCTTGTAAGCAGAACAAGTGCTACACATGCCCTTACACTTCCTCCCTCACCACCATTCGGGGCCCCAGACAGTCCTTCCAGGTGAGGCGACACTTCACCTGTGAGTCGGCTGGGGTGATATGCTGCGTACGGTGCTCCCGATGCGGCCTTCTATATATTGGCGAGACCCGACGCAGGCTGGGAGACCGTTTCGCTGAGCACCTACGCTCTGTCCGCCAGAGAAAGCAGGATCTCCCAGTGGCCACACATTTTAATTCCACGTCCCATTCCCGTTCTGATATGTCTATCCACGGCCCCCTCTGCTGTCAAGATGAAGCCACACTCAGGTTGGAGGAACAACACCTTATATTCCGTCTGGGTAGCCTCCAACCTGATGGCATGAACATTGACTTCTCAAACTTCCGCTAATGCCCCACCTCTCCCTCATACTCCATCCATTATTTATTTACAAACCCCATTTGCAGAAAAGTTGGAGTATTTTCCAAAATGCAATAAAAACAAAAATCTGTGATATGTTAATTCACGTGAACCTTTATTTAACTGACAAAAGTACAAAGAAAAGATTTTCAATAGTTTTACTGACCAACTTAATTGTATTTTGTAAACAAACACAAATTTAGAATTTGATGGCTGCAACACACTCAACAAAAATTGGGACAGAGGCATATTTACCATTGTGTTACATCACCTTTCCTTTTAATAACACTTTTTAATCGTTTTGGAACTGAGGATACTAATTGTAGTAGATTTGCAATTGGAAATTTTGTCCATTCTTGCTTGATATAAGACTTCAGCTGCTCAACAGTCCGTGGTCTCCGTTGTCTGATTCTCCTCTTCATGATGCGCCATATATTTTCAATAGGAGATAGATCTGGACTGGCAACAGGCCAGTCAAACACATGCACTCTTTGTCTACAAAGCCACGCTGTTGTAGCCCGTGCAGAATGTGGTCTGGCATTGTCCTGCTGAAATAAGCATGGACGTCCCGGGAAGAGACGTTGCCTTGATGGCAACATATGTCTCTCTAAAATCCGAATATATGCCTCAGGGTCAATGGTACCTTCCCATACATGCAACTCACCCATGCCGTGGGCACTGATGCACCCCCATACCATCACAAATGCTGGCTTTTGCACCTTTCGCTGATAACAATCTGGATGGTCGTTTTCATCTTTGGCACGGAGAACTCGACACCCGTTTTTTCCAAAAACTAGCCGAAATGTGGACTCAACTGACCACAGCGCACGGTTCCACAGTCTTTTGGTCCATCTGAGATGAGCTCGGGCCCAGAGAACTTGCCGGCGTTTCTGCATAGAGTTGACGTATGGCTTCCTCCTTGCGTAATAGTCATAGTCATAGTCATACTTTATTGATCCCGGGGGCAATTGGTTTTCGTTACAGTTGCACCATAAATAATAAATAGTGATAGAACCATAAATAGTTAAATAGTGATATGTAAATTATGCCAGTAAATTATGAAATAAGTCCAGGACCAACCTGTTTGCTCAGGGTGTCTGACCCTCCAGGGGAGGAGTTGTAAAGTTTGATGGCCACAGGCAGGAATGACTTCCTATGACGCTCTGTGTTGCATCTCAGTGGAATGAGTCTCTGGCTGAATGTACTCCTGTGCCCACCCAGTTCATTGTGTAGTGGATGGGAGACATTGACCAAGATGGCATGCAACTTAGACAGCATCCTCTTTCCACCGTGAGAGAGTCCAATTCCATCCCCACAACATCACTGGCCTTACGAATGAGTTTGTTGATTCTGTTGGTGTCTGCTACCCTCAGCCTGCTGCCCCAGCACACAACAGCAAACATGATAGCGCTGGCCACCACAGACTCGTAGAACATCCTCAGCATCGTCTGGCAGATGTTAAAGGACCTCAGTCTCCTCAGGAAATAGAGGTGGCTCTGTCCCTTCTTGTAGACAGCCTCAGTGTTCTTTGACCAGTCCAGTTTATTGTCAATTCGTATCCCCAGGTATTTGTAATCATCCACCATGTCCACACTGACCCCCTGGGTGGAAACAGGGGTCACCAGTACCTTAGCTCTCCTCAGGTCTACCACCAGCTCCTTAGTCTTTTTCACATTAAGCTGCAGATAATGCTGCTCACACCATGTGACAAAGTTTCCTACCGTAGTCCTGTACTCAGCCTCATCTCCCTTGCTGATGCATCCAGCTAAGGCAGAGTCATCGGAAAACTTCTGAAGATGACAAGACTCTGTGCAGTAGTTGAAGTCCGAGGTGTAAATGGTGAAGAGAAAGGGGGACAAGACAGTCCCCTGTGGAGCCCCAGTGCTGCTGATCACTCTGTCGGACACACAGTGTTGCAAGCACACGTACTGTGGTCTGCCAGTCAGGTAATCAAGAATCCATGACACCAGGGAAGCATCCACCTGCATCGCTGTCAGCTTCTCCCCCAGCAGAGCAGGGCGGATGATGTTGAATGCACTGGAGAAGTCAAAAATCATGGCCCTCACAGTGCTTGCTAGCTTGTCCAGGTGGGCGTAGACACAGTTCAGCAGGTAGACGATGGCATCCTCAACTCCTGATACAGTTTCAAGTTGCATTTCTGGATGCAGCGACGGACTGTGTTGTGTGACAATGGTTTTTCGAAGTACTCCCAGGCCCAGGTGGCTATAATTGTCACAGTAGCATGACGGTTTCTTAGGCAGTGCTGCCTGAGGGCTCAAAGATCACGCGCATTCAACAGTGGTTTCCGACCTTGCCCTTTACGCACTGAGATGTCTCTGAATTCTCTGAATCTTTTCACAATATTATGTAATGTAGATGTTGAAAGACCTAAATTCTCTGCAATCTTGCGTCGAGAAATGTTCCTTTTGAACTGACTAACAATTCTCTCACGAATTTTGGCACAAAGGGGTGAGCCACGACCCATCCTTGCTTGCAAAGACTGAGCCTTTGATGGACACTACTTTTATACCCAGTCATGATACCTCACCTACTACCAATTAGCCTGCTTAATGTGGAGTCTTCCAAACCGGTGTTACTTGAATATTCTGTGCACCTTTCAATCTAATTTTAACTCTGTCCTATGTTGAGTGTGTTGCAGCCATCAAATTCTAAATTTGTGTAAATTTACAAAATACAATTAAGTTAATCAGTAAAACTATTGAAAATCTTTTCTTTATACTTTTGTCAGTTAAATAAAGGTTCATGTGAATTAACATACCACAGATTTTTGTTTTTATTGGATTTTGGAAAATCTCCCAACTTTTCTGGAAATGGAGTTTGTATATACACACATTCTTCTTCTCTCTCTCCTCTTTTTCTCCCTCTGTCCCTCTCACTATACCCCTTGCCCATCCTCTGGGCTTCCCCCCTCCCCCTTTTCTTTCTCCCTAAGCCTCCTGTCCCATGATCCTCTCAATCCCTTTTGCCAATCAACTGTCCAGCTCTTGGCTCCAGCCCTCCCCCTCCTGTCTTCTCCTATTTCAGATCTCCCCTACCCCTCCCACTTTCTAATCTCTTACTAGCTCTTCTTTCAGTTAGTCCTGACGAAGGGTCTCGGCCCGAAACATTGACTGTACCTCTTCCTAGAGATGCTTCCTGGCCTGCCTGCGTTCACCAGCAACTTTTATGTGTGTTGCTTGAATAACTTGAAAGAGTTCTTTGACAAAGTAAGGATGGTTGGGATTGTGGAGTGGAGTGGGGTGGGATGGGGCAGGGTTGGGGAAGAGGTTTGAACATGTAAGCTTGTAAATATTACCTCATAAAATATTACAGGACTGAAATTCATATGATAAAAGGGATAGAACATACAGTATATGGCAATAAAACTTATGAAGAAAGCGTAAGCAGGGAGTATTTTGAATGGCTGTATTTTATGCTAAAGACAAGTATATATTTGACAGGGCTCATTTTAATATATATCTTTTATTGTATATGATCTACCTTTGGGTATACAGGGCATAATTTCAAAGTTTGACATGTAATTTTGAATGGTGTTAAAAGGCGAGGAGCATAACACTAGCATTGAGTGATGTAGACAGACAGCAACTTCTGAAATGACCAGCCACGTGAAATGAATTATGAAGTAATATAAAAATGAGGAGAGATTTATTTCATATAATTTTATTGACATGAAACTGGAGAGACCAGTGGGCATACATAAACAAAAAGCTGAATTTAGCATGACAAATTGACGAGGCTTTTAAAAAGACTTATGGGATCATCGACTTTACAATCAGTGGTATATAGTACAAAAGCAAGGAAGTTCTGCTGAACATTTTTTAATCACTGTGATCGCTAGTTTGGATCTAACAATAGTACTTTGTTCCACTCTGGGTGTTAAATTCAAGAATATCAAGGTCTTAAAGAGGAGATATTTGAGATGCCAATGGCAAAACAGGGATGTGCACAGACAATATCCAGCAGGAATCACTAATCATAAAATATGTGATTTGCGCTCTAAATACATAATGTGTGTATTTAATATGCCCCTTCAAAAATGATCAATTTTAATTTCCTGCTTATGCCCTGACAGGAAGCCAAGATCACAGTTATGGGGAATGACTGAAGAAATGGTGTTGTCCTTCTTAGTAACTATTTTGGAAATTTTAGTGGAGATTTCAATATCATGGAAGGTTCTGATAGCATAAAAAGACAAAATGTTTGCATTGGCAGAAAGGTTGGTAAGTGGACCACCCAGATTTAAGATAATTGACAAAGGTGAGAGCAGAATACGTTGCCGTTACTTGAAATCCCACCCTAAATGGATGGGCAAGGCAGTTTCATTAATAACCTTCAAGATAGAATTGAATAATTATTTGAAAGGGAAAATTTGACAGTTATGTTTCAGTCTGCAGGATGGACCCGGACCTTATAGATGACTGTCATTTTATACCTCCTATCACATATTTCCTGTGATAGAGGAAGCCCATGCTAGTTGTGAAAGGAAACCTGTGAATTCCTTCCCCTCATTTATTTCTCCATAACCATTCATTATCCCTTACATGCCCATTAACTCCCCCCAATTCTCCTCCGAAACACCTGTTCTAGGGTAATTTACAGTTGCCAATTAATTTACCTGTTAGGGTGTTTTTGGAATTAGGACATTTAGCAAATAACTTCAGCAGCTAATTTCAGCCACCAATCTTCAAATCTGAATATGGCATATAGATTAAATTTAAAAGGCACCTCTGAACAATGGGTTCCTAAGAGCCGTGAATCACAGTTAACGGGAAGAACAGACAATACTGATTAAAATTCACTTCGATGTCTGTGGTGTGGGTGTGAAGCGGGAGATGTGAAGGTTGTGTGTAGTTCAAAGGAAGCATTGTGGATACATTGTAAATATTGTAAATAAAGTCCTTTGAACTTTAGCGCATAAAATGTCTTGTAGCATTGGGTCAAGCAGACCTCTTCCTCCAAAAGGGGTCTCAATACACACCCGTTTTCTAGGGTAATTTACAGTTGCCAATTAGCCTACTGATCATTGGGGAAATAGGAGGAGACTAAAGCACCTGGGGAAATCTTTGTGTTCACAGACAGAACATGTAAATTTCCTATAGACACTGCCTGAGTTCAGGACTGAACTGGGATTGCTGGATGTGTGTGCCTCATACAGTCATTGAGGATATAGCAGGGAAATGGGCCCTTTAAATAGAAGAATGAAAAGTGATCTTACTAAACCATAGGTCTTGAGGTAGATATTGACGTGTTTTTACTGTTGAGAGAGCATCAAACAATGAGACATTGTTTCATGATAAGGAGTTGATCATTTAAAACAAATTCTTAGACATCACTTCTCATAGAGAAGTCATTTTACTATGTCATTGTAATTCTCTATCTTAGAATGTTGTGGAGGCATATTCAGTGGAAGTATTTTAAAATGTGCTTCATTCATTTTTTGAAAGATGGGAGAATTGAAGGCTATTGGAATCTACGTTTGTAGTACAGAGGAGCTGAGACCGGAGGTACTGCAGATCATATTAAATGGCAGGGTAGGCTTGAGGGGCCAGGTGAAGTGGTTCAAGAACTTGGCTTACAACCACCTTGCCAAGGGCAATTGGGATGGCAATTAATGGAAGTCAACTTCTAAAACAGAGTTGGAAACAACATCAAATGGAATGAAGAGATCCCATCAGAGCTATTGTTTGTACAGAATACAGTTAGTCGCGAGGTAATTGCGCGGGGCCTATCAGCAGATGAAACTAAGCTCGACGAAGGAATGCTTCTCGCAGGTCAGAGGTGGTTATTTAATATGAGAGGTTCGCGGGAGTTAGTCCGTTATGCGGGGCCTATCAGTGGAGGAGACTGAGCTCGACAAAGGAGTACTTCTTGCAGGTCAGAAGCGGTTATTTAAAACGAGAGCTTAGTGGAAGTTAGTCCATTGTGCAGGGCCTATCAGCAGCGGCAACTGAGCTCAACAAACTGAATAAGGGTACAGAAGGGATAAGCAGAGTGGCCATTGTTGGGACTGAGCCAGTGCCAAGAATGGAAGTGACAGGCTTTGGCTCATTTAGGCTTCGGCAAAGTCGGGCTTCAGCAAGGTAAGTTGGTAGGTAGACTTCGTTTTTGCTTTTTCTTTGCACTTTTTGAAGAATAGAGAGCATGTTTTGCTCTGGGTGTCAGATGTGGGAATCCTGGGAACCTTCCAGTCTCCCAGATGGCCACATCTGCACCAGGTACACTGAGATGCGGCTCCTGAGAAACCGTATTAGGGATCTGGAGCTGTGGCATGAAGCCCAACAGCTTATTAGGGAGAGTGAACAGGAGATAGAGAGGAACTACAGAGAGTTAGTCACCCTGAGGCTGCAGGAGTTAGATAAGTGGGTGACAGTCAAGGAAGTGAAGGGAGGAGCTCAGATAGTAGAGAGCAGGTTATCTGGCATGGGTCTGGGGGCAATTTCTTGTACCTCAGCTTCAACAAGGATCAGTACCAAATTGATCATTGTTTCTCAAAACAGCTTATGATAAAACTCTACCAAGTATGTAGCTGTTTTTGCAATGAAATTTGGACTTAAGAGTATTAGATGTACCAGTTGAATAGCTACCGATTTGTGCAAGGTGTGTACTGTATATATGGCTCTTGCAACTGTAATAATTGTGTCAGAATTAAGAAATGTAGATGAATTGAAGGCTTGAACACTGATTGATAAAAGTTGTTAGTAGGTGAGTGATGTAAAGGAAACGTATTTACCTAGTTGGTGGTACACTTGGTGGAATGTGTCATCTAAGCATGAGCATCTGGATCATTGCCTTAATAATAACCATATTCTTGGAGCAAATTTGCTACTGCTTCTTTCTGCTGTCTTCTAAAAAGGAGGACATGTTACAATCCTAAATAACTTTGCCTTCCAAAGCATACACCATTACTTTTACTGCTGTGTCTGAAGATCTGCGTACACTTTGTCTTGCATATTCCACTCTTTCTTAAGATACCGTCGCCCATGTTCACTTGTGTTAAAGAGTCTTTTGCATCTTGCTGCAAGATAGCCTGTTCTTATTGTTAACATAGGTTGCTTTTGAATAGAGTCAAGCAGTTGCAATTTTGGATCTCAAGCAGCCAATAACCATCGTGGATGAAGCTTACTGAAATTATATAAAATATCAGAGTGCACCAATTTAAATTTTTACCTGCAGTTTTACAGAGAAGAACACTTAGATGGGAAGGCAAATGGAAGAGGGCAAAAAAAAAGCAAAAGAATTTATGATAAATGGTAGGAAATTAAAACATGCAGAGGAACATACAGAGGTTGGTGTGTATCCACAAATCCATGAAGGTGATGAGGTAGGGATGACATGGTGAAGAAGGTAGATGGAATACATGGCTTTTTTTGCCAAACTCTATAATGCAAAAGCAGAAAAGCCATGGTAAAACTGCATAAAATATTAATTAGGACACAGCTGGAGCGCAGTGTATAGTTCTGATCATTGTATTACAGAGGTGGAAATGAGATTTACGAGACTGTTGCCAAGGATAGGGAATTATAGTTGTATGGATAGACTGTCTAGACTGGGGTTGTTTTCTTTGGAACAAGAGACACTAAGGGGATATTTAGTTGAGGTGTATAATATTGTGAGACCTGGACAGGTTAAATAGGAGGACTTATTTTCTTGGCAGAGTTGTTAGTAGTTATCAGGATATAGAATGAAGTTAATTGATGAAAGTATTGAGAAGAGGCGAGATAAAAATAATTGTTGGGGTCTAGTACTCTGTACCTGAAAAGGTGATGGAGGTAGAATTCTCAGCACATTTTAAATATACCAGGAAAAACATTTTAACAGTCACAATCTTCAAGGTGCTGAGCTAAGTGCTGGGAATTGGGATTAACCCAAAGCCCACTTCTGGCTGCCATGAATGGCTGGACAAATTGCCTCAATTTGTACCATAGATTCTATGATTCTATGTATTCTGCAGTGATTTATAGGGTTACCCAATTTGAAGCACCATATCTTGTCTTCATTGATTCATTAAAAAAAGCCCACAAAGATAATTGCTTATTTTTCAAACTAATAAATTAAGAATATTGGAGAAATATGAGCTTTTTAGGAGAAATCAGCTTTTTAGGATATTTCTAAAGAATAACAGGAAACATAAAGTGTAGGTGTAAGTATGATTTTTTTGAGCTCTCTAAACTAATTGAAACCACCTCACACAATGTGCAAATGGCATATAGAATCATTATGAATTTTTGAGATATGACTAACACTGCAAGACAATGATCTTTACCTGCAACAAGTTGCTTTTAAGTTATTAAATGGCAGCTATATAAAATGGGACTCCACTTGTGTATAGGCCAAAACCATTGGGGTTTGTACCTCTTCCTGAAAAACGTTAGTGAACCAGCAGCTTTTATGATCTTTACTTTTGCTGCCAACTAACAGATTACACATTTGTGGACTCATGACCTCTGGTTTTTACAATAGTTGATAGATAGTTGATGGGAGATTAGCAAATTAAGGCACAGGTCAAAGAAAGTACCACAGAATGGTGAGATGTGATGATTGATGTTCCAGGGGGATATAAAGACTACCGGCATGTAGGAGTTGCAATAGTAACCTGGAAAATTATTTCCAATGCCATGTTGAAAGGGTATGACAAAAAATGAAAGATTGCAGGAGCATTCAGCATGCATTGAAGGATGGCAATTGGATTTCAATGTTGAACTGCGCAAACTATGCAGTTTTTGTGAGAGTAAAAACGGGAAAGACTGCCTTAAATGGAAACATTTTAAGTGGTTAGAAGGTTATGGACTATGTTGTAAAGATACACAAGTGGCAAAAGATCATAAAGCAAGCAGTAGAATGCATGTTTTTGTATCTCACGGGACAGAATGGGGAAAAACAATGAAGTAATGGGAAACATATATAAGAGATTAGTTGCAATTGCTACATAGTGCTCAGTATTGAACACCCTTATTTAGAAAGGTGTAGAAGCAGTGGAAATGAGTTTTTAGTGATGAGGCAAGATGTAAGATTTTCCCATGGGAGCCAAGAAAGTTATATGATGACTTAGAAAAAGGTCTTCAAGGTCCAGAAAATTAATTAAAAATCAAAATGTATAAATAGTTACGATTTGCTTTTGAGAAAGTCATGAAAAAGTACTTTCTTTAGATTTAGAAAATTGTTTAGGATATTTGTGCAATAGGACAAATGGCAGAGTGTATAATTCTCTACCATAAGCTAAAACAGTTTTTATGCATTAAAGGGCAAGCGAAGTCTGAGAATTTTTGAGAGAGCATCTTTTCCAATTAGATTTAGAACTTAGAACATATCTGCAATTGATCTATATCCCAGTGTATTCTTTACTAGTCTTCAATGCTATCCTCAACACCACCAATTTTTGTATCATCCACAAACCCACCCATCTGCTTTTTCACCCAGGTCGTTTATATGCATCACAAACAGCTGAGGTCCCAGTACAGATCCCTACGGAACTCCACTAACAACAGAATAAGTCCTTTTGATCATAAATGAAGACACAGATGTACACTTGTAGGACTGGAATGCTCCTTTTCTTTAGTAGGCTGTTATTATTTAATCAGTTCAATATTTGCATGCATCATATCACAAGGAGGCTGGATGAGTTGACAATTTTTTACGGTACAGGCAGTGTCTTGTTATAGTGAGTAGTTTAGAATAAGAGGACACAAACATAACATTTAACAAATTTGAATTAGATAGAAAGCAAATTGAAATAAAGAACAATAGAGGTGATTGTACAGTGTCTATAAGAAAGTACAGAGGAGACATAGAGTAAGAAACAGCAGATGTCATCTGGAGCAAGACACAAGGCACCTGAGGAACTCAGCAGGTCAGGCAGCATCTAGGTGGAGAAATGGCAATGGCAGAAACTATCCAGTTCCCTCCATAGATACTCCTTGACATGTTGGTTCTCCATTGTTTAGTATGATGCAATATATGCATAGGTTAAATGGACAAAGTTAATAAAACTACTTTACTGAAAAGAAATTTATGTTATTTCACACCTGGTCAGATGAACCCTAGATTTAGGGATCTTGTCAGCAATTGAAGATTAGAAGGCGAGATGACTGAATGAAAAATTCTGAGGGCACTGGAAAAGGTGAGCATAGGTATCAGAATCCCTGTTCCTGGAGAAGATTAACGCTCTAAAAATGATCAACAGGCGCATACAAATGAATTATGTGTCCTTTGTGAAGACTGGACTATATTCTTTCAACCAGCATGTAGTCAAATTAATATCTAGATTGCAATTTAAAAAGTACTGTTGTTAACATACTTTTTTTAAACTCTTGAACTTGTTTGGGATGCACTCTTCTATAAGTGTAGCAGTTTCCCCATGGGTGAGGAAGGAGTTTACATTTATATTGTATTCTGTTTTTAACTAAATTCCAAAGCCCCTAACAGACAATGAAATGCTTTTGGAGTGGTTTATCAAATATAATTAATTTTGGAAATGCAAAGTAAAATTCTTGCATGAAAAACAAGAATAACACCATAGTATTTCAGGAATTCTGTACAAAAGCACTGAGCTGCTAACAGTGAAGCAAAATCTTGTTTTGTCCTTGTTCTCATATCAGTTTTTAATGATGTGGCTTCTTTATCAAAGCACTTTATCGGAAAGGAATGGATGTGGGTTAACCACCTCACACAACTTTATGCTCCAACAAAGCATTTGAGATTGGTTGTCAATAGAGTGTTGGATGCCAACACTATACACAGACTTTCTGGTATTCCTCAATTGCACAGCACGCATGTATGCATGAGAAAACCTTTTCAGTGTGTGCATCTTAAAGGGAAAGCATTCTTCCTGCATGTGATGTTTAAAGTTCCATATTTTAAAAGAAAATCAGCACTTCTGGAAACTCCTTTGCATGTAATTCTCCTGGTTTAATGCAGATGAAAGATAAAGATCAAAATTGCATGGCAGTTTGACCAAGTTGCTTGCTTATGTGGATTAGATGGTTGTAGGTGTAAATCCCACACAGTGTTAAACATATAATCCTTTCTGACTTTTCATAGGTAGTGTCAAGAGGTTTTAACTTTTATATCACTTATAATAAACTATAAAAGATGCTTTAGCAACATCAGGCCAGTTTGTCTATCATCAGGAATGGAGAGACTTGCACACAATAATCCAAATCTAAACTAGTGGTTACTGGGGAGGGGGTGAAAACCTGCAGATCAGTTATGTGTCACATGAATAGATTTAACATAAAACCCCTTGAGTTATTGTGCTTAGTCACTTATTAAATTCAGTTTAGGTCCTCTGGGTATGTCATGTGCATTCATGCAGACCTACTTGGCGTGATAAGTGATGCAAAGTGCTGTAAAACTGAAGTGTTTAGGCCTGCTTTGGATTGGTTAAACAGGGGCTCGATCACTCCAGTTGTGCTGCTGTGAACTCTAAGGCATATACTGTCTTGCACTGTTTTTAAATAGTATTCTTTGCATTCACTTCCATCCCCATATCTCTTCCCATCGCTGCCATTTTTCTTGGTGTCCCATTGATCACATCTCTGATCTTTTGGTTCCCTCACTGCCCGTACATTACCTGGTCTGCCTCAGGCTAATAGTTTACAAAAGCAGAGCAAAGACTGAATATTCTTTGACAGGTGACTCACCTGATGTCCTCTACAGCAGACTAAGACAAAAACATGAAAATTCTGCGCAGACAGTTTTGGGTGTAGTGGTTGAGCCTAGGTTACTGGAGCAGTGAGCCATGTGCTGGTGCAGTCAAAAAGTTTTGGAATTCCTTTTTCCTGAAAGCTCTTGAGGCTGAAACCTTAAATATATTTAAACTGGAAATTGATTGGTTTTTAATCAGTAATGGAATCAGCAGTTTTGTGCTCATGGTGGGAAGTTGGACTAGTGAATTTCTCATTGTTACCATCAGGACGGAGGTACAGGCACAAACTCAATGACTCAGGAACAGTTTCATCCCCTCTGCCATCCAATTTCTAAATGGACATTGAACACATGAACACTACGTGACTAGTTTATTTCTGTTTTTGCACTACTTTAACAAGCCTTATAGAATGGTGGAGTAGGTACAAGTGGCCTACTCTGGTTTTAATATTTTATGGTCAGTACTTTCGTGATATGACAAATTATGCTCCAAAATAGTTAAGCTCTGAAAAATGTGGAATGTTTAAATACAATGTCAACATTCTGTCCAGCATGCACCAGGGAAGGGCAGCATTTATTAAGCTTATTGAAGTAGTGTCTCTTTGAATTCTTTAACTGTATTTGTGTTAGCTCCTGTTTCTACACATATTGGTTGTGAAGGATAAAAAGAAAACTTGCACGGCAGAATTGGCTCTTCCTTTGCAATCTCCTGCCATGCAGGCAGTGGAATTTGGAACAAGTAGCTCAGGGAAAAGCTTTATCATCAAGATGGGGAGATGCCTGTGATTTTTGTATATGCATAGATTTACACTGAAATAATCATAATAACTATCATAAATGCTCCACAGAATCATAAGTTCAGAGGATAAGTGCTTAATGTACTCCAATATCCAGGGGGTAAATTTTTCCCTATTTAATCATTCTTATTTGTTTTATTTATACCTTATGCCGTATAACCTAGAATTTTATGTTAAAGAGTATAAAGTAATCGATCTTTTCCATGCAAAACTCATTAATCCAAAACAAATGTCTTTGCTGGGAATGCTTTGTGTTGAGTGAAATGTACATGCAGTATCATTCTACCTTAGTGTTCGAGTATAAGCTCGACCTTATGATGCTGAAACTGGGAGATGATAGCAACATAGTTGAGAGCATAGGTTCAGAAGGTTTGTGGGGCCCAGAAGGTGATGAAAATGTGAGAATAGGTTATATTCTTCATCTAAGCAAACTGATGAAGTGCTTTGAGATGAAACAACAGGAATTCTGCAGATGCTGGAAATTCAAGCAACACACATAAAAGTTGCTGGTGAACGCAGCAGGCCAGGCAGCATCTGTAGGAAGAGGTGCAGTCGACGTTTCAGGCCGAGACCCTTCGTCAGGACTAACTGAAGGAAGAGTGAGTAAGGGATTTGAAAGTTGGGGGGGGTGGGGGGGAGAGATCCAAAATGATAGGAGAAGACAGGAGGGGGAGGGATGGAGCCAAGAGCTGGACAGGTGATAGGCAAAAGGGATACGAGAGGATCATGGGACAGGAGGTCCGGGAAGAAAGACAAGGAGTGGGGGGGGGACCCAGAGGATGGGCAAGGGGTATATTCAGAGGGACAGAGGGAGAAAAGGGAGAGTGAGAGAAAGAATGTGTGTATAAAAATAAGTAACAGATGGGGTACGAGGGGGAGGTGGGGCATTAGCGGAAGTTAGAGAAGTCGATGTTCATGCCATCAGGTTGGAGGCTACCCAGACGGAATATAAGGTGTTGTTCCTCCAACCTGAGTATGGCTTCATCTTTGAGAGGCTGGTGATGAAACTTATCAACTCTTGCCTGAGAAGTGGCTTGGATGCACTCCAATTTGCCTATTAGCACAACAGGTCCACAGCAGATGCCATCTCATAGGCCCTTCACTCAACCCTGGAACATCTGGATGGCAAAGGTAAGTACAGTACAGCAGCGGTCCCCAACCACCGGGCCGCGGACCGGTACGGGGCCGCAAAGCATGCGCTGCCGGGCCGCAAGGAAACGATATGATTTGGCGATAGGAGTCAGCTGCACCTTTCCTCATTCCCTGTCATGGCCACTGTTGAGCCATTACACACGCGAAGTCATTACCCGCGCGGCCTTCATGTCAGCGTGGGAAGGAGATCAACTCCTCGAGCTTGCAAATGACGGCGGGCTGAAAAGTATGTTTGACATAGCATCTCTGCCGGCATTCCGGATCAAAGTCAAGGCTAAATATCCTGAGATAGCCACAAAAGCACTGAAAACGTTGCTTCCATTTCCAACATATCTCTGCAATGAATGCAATGAAAACTAAATTGCGGAATAGACTGGACATAAGGAACCCCCTTCGAGTATCGCTGTCTCCCATCACCCCTCGATAGGACCGTCTTGTTGCAGGGAAATAAGCCCAGGGCTCCCACTGATTCAGCGAAATTGGTGTGTTGCAATGATTTTATATGTTCATATGGGGAAAATATGTGTGGTGTGTTTAATATCCAAATGTCACTTGAAATGTTATGATGCTATTGACTTACTTATATAACCGTATAACAATTACAGCACGGAAACAGGTCATCTCGGCCCTTCTAGTCCATGCCGAACGCTACTCTCACCTAGTCCCACCGACCTGCACTCAGCCCACAACCCTCCATTCCTTTCCTGTCCATATACCGATCAAATTTTTCTTTAAATGATAATATTGAACCTGCCTCTACCACTTCTACTGGAAGTTCGTTCAACACTTACTTCAAGCTCCCCTGTCCTCCCCTGATAATTGACTTATAGCTATATTCATGCGAGGAAAATATGCTCTGTGTGTTTAATATTAAATTCGTTAGATAAGCCCCCTTAGAAACGAAATTGAGTGTATTAACCACTTATCACCTACATTCCGGTCATGATTAACACCGCCCTCCCCCGAACAGAATCGCCAAAAACGATTTGTAGAAAAACTCGGCATGTACACGCATGCACACTGGTGCCCACGCAAGGCTTTATGGTCATTGTAGTCTCTAAGGGTAAACAACGTATTTGACTGCTACTCTTGTCCGTTGGCAACCCTACCCGCCCCCCCTCGCCCGGGTCGGCCGGTCTGCAAGAATATTGTCAATATGAAACCGGTCTGCAGTGCAAAAAAGGTTGGGGACCCCTGCAGTACAGGATGCTCTTTATCAACTACAGTTTGCTATTCAATACCATTAACCCTTCAAAACTAATCAATAAGCTTCAAGACATTGACCTCAATACCTCCCTGTGCAATTGGATCCTTGATTTCCTCACATGGAGACCCCAGTCAGTTCGCATTGGCAAAAACATCTCCTCCATGATCTCAATCAGCACAGGTGTACCATAAGGCTGTGTGCTTATCCTTTGCTCTTCTCACTCCATGCTTATGAATGTGTGGGGCTAAGCACAGCTCCAATGCCATATTCAAGTTTGCTGATGACACCATTGTCATAGGCCGAATCAAAGGTGGTGATGAATCAGTATATAG
Organism: Mobula birostris; assembly: GCF_030028105.1. Lineage (NCBI taxonomy): Eukaryota > Metazoa > Chordata > Chondrichthyes > Myliobatiformes > Myliobatidae > Mobula > Mobula birostris. The sequence continues at coordinate 33,532,545 of NC_092388.1, forward strand.
AAGGGAGATTGAAAATCTGGCTGAGCGGTGCCACAACAGTAACCTGTTATTCGATGTCTGTAAGACCAAGGAGTTGATTATTGATGTCAGGCGCAGGAAACTAGGAATCCATAAGCCAGTGTTCATCAGAGGACCAGAGTTGTAGAGGGTCAACAAATTTAAATTCCTTGGTGTTATAATTTTGGAGGATTTTTACTGGATACAGCACATAAGTGCAAAGAAAGCACAGCAGCCCCAGGAGTTCCTCTGAAGTTTGCAAAGATTTGGCTTAACATCTAAACCTTTGATAAACTTCTATAGATGTGGTATGGTGGAGAGTATGTTGACTGGCTGCATCATAGCATGGAATGGAAACACAAATGCCCTTGAACAAAAATTTCTACAAAAAGCAATCCATTATGAGTAAAGCCCGCCTCACCATTGAACTGGTCTGTGTTTAGAGTTGTTGCAAGAAAGCAGCATCCATCATCAGGGACCCTCACCAGCTAGGTCCTGCTCTCTTCTTACTGCTGCCATCAGAAAAAAGGTACAGGAGCCTCAAGACTCACATCACCAGATTCAGGAACAGTTATTACCCTTCAATCATCAGGTCTTGAATGAATAGTCATAGTCATACTTTATTGATCCTGTGGGAAATTGCAACTTTAACAGGCTGAATGAAAGGGATAACTTCACTCAACTTCACTTGCCCAATCACTGAAATGTTCCCACAGCCTATGGACTCACTTTCAAGGACTTCTTATTTCATGTTCTTGATATTTATTGCTTATTTATTTATTATTATTATTTCTTCCATTTTGTTGTTCCACACAGTTTATTGTCTTTTGCACACTGATTGAATGCTCAAGGGGCAATCTCATTGATTCTCTTCTGATTATTATTACATTATGAAGTTATTGAGTATGCCCACAAGAAAATACGTCTCAGATTGTGTACTTTGACAGTAAATTTAATTTGAACTTTTGAACTTTGAGCTATTAAGCCACAGGGAAACTTAAAAGTAAAGTGTTCCTAGACTGTACATCTGCCGTGATTGTTCCTGCAGCTGGCTTTGTGTTGTGTGATTGCCTTCTCTCAGGGTGGGATCATTGATTTAAATCAGGCTCACATAAAATATTTGCGTGACAATTTTCCTTGGGCTTCAAATACTCAGCTGCTAAAAGGAGGTGAAAGCCAGTGCATGCTGGAGGTTTGTGCACTCCCAGAAGTCCTTGTAAGCTAGGCGGAGGAGGAGAAAAAAAGGGGGGGGAGAGCACATCTTTGATCACCTTTTTACCTATCGTGAATTTCTCCACCTCACTATGACTTCATCAGTCTAACCCCAGCCCCAGTGTTTCTTCAGAAACTCCTATGCAACCTCTATTTTCTCACCACATCTCAAATCCTGTGTGCATGCCATTATTTTGTTGAATCTCTTGACTGTTGATTTCTGACAAGTAGACATTAATGTTAGTCTTGGTTCAATATGGCTGGGTATTCGTTTTCTGTATTTTATAAATACACTCACTGATCGCAAATTTTGTTAGCAGGGGTGTGGTTTGGGTAGTACAGCTTCGTACCTTCAATGTATGACTTACTGAGTGTTCAATAGTACTTAGATTACAAACTAGTTATTTTTATGATTTTGAAAAGAAAGGATGGCATTAGCAGAATGGAATTTTGGAGAGAAGAGCATAGACAACACTCAAAACCATATCAACTAGCCGGTAATGAATTGCTTTCAGGAGCTCTCACTTCAAAGGTGACTCATCTGCACATTCATAAATAACTTAAGAGTCTCTTTTGATGTTCTATTTTTAAAGAATAATGTCTGGCAGCAACACAAAAAGAATGTGATAGTCTCTTTCAACCTCTTATTCTTTCAGTTCGTGCTTGCATGCACCTTGCTGGTTCAGTTCAAAGTTCTAATAGGTAAACCAATTCCAATATTATCATGTTCACTATTCTCAACTTTTGCGTCAAGTTCACTGATATTGATGGATGGACATAATCAGATGCTTCAAATCAACTGTTTATGGCTTGAAATTGATTGAATAAAAGGATCTTATGTAGTTATAGATTCCATAGTACCCAGTAAACAGAATTCTAAATACATTTTATTTAGAGCTTTTTCTGCCATATTAGTCTTTCATCAGTTGGTTAAGAATTGTAAACAAAATCAGATGTAAGTTTAGAGTTTTTGGGCCAAAAATTGTTTCAGGTACAGTTATGTGCAATTGGGTATGCTAAAAGCTTGCTGGGCAATGGACATTGTGGTTTCTTCCAGGATAACGGGGGAATAGTTGTTGTACACACATGACAGACAGTGAATTGTGTGTGCAAGTTCTGCAGCTCCCCAGCTCCCCATCTTGGCTTGATCAGCAAATGACACCTTGCATAATCAGAAGTGACAAGAGAATCACATACTAACCTCCCACATGATGATTGGCAATTTCCATGCATTTGATACACCTTCACGTAGAGGCCGCTTTGTGCACTGCAGTGATTCAATCAGTGTTTTTGTTTGGACTTTGCAGGTCACAGGATCTGATCAATACAAATAAAACACACCTAATTATCATAAGCATAACTGAAATGCCAAGATGTGTTGGACACCTGCAGTGATCTTTGATTTGTTTTTGCAGCTTTTTGCATTGTCAGTTTGAATAACTCCTTATATTCATTCACCCAATAAAATTGCCAGAATTCACCTTCCATACAACATAGTTTTTATGAAGAAGAGTAAAAATGAGAACTAATTACAACAGTCTTGATAATTTTATTTCTAATACTCTAAGTAACGACCATAATCTGTGCAGACCGAGACCACGTAAGAATGCAAACACGAGGAAATCTGCAGATTCTGGAAATTCAAGCAACACACATAAAATGCTGTTAGAATGCAGCAGGCCAGACAGCATCTATAGGAAGAAGCACAGTCGACGTTTCGGGCTGAGACCCTTCATCATGACTAACTGAAAGAAGAGATAGTAAGAGATTTGAAAGTGGGAAGGGGAGGGGGAGATACGAAATGATAGGAGAAGACAGGAGGGGGAGAGATGGAGCTAAGAGCTGGAAAGTTGATTGGCAAAAAGGATACGAGGCTGGAGAAGGGAGAGGATCATGGGACGGGAGGCCTCGGGAGAAAGAAAGGGGGAGCACCAGAGGAAGATGGAGAGAAGGCAAGGAGTTATTGTGAGAGGGACAGAAAGAGAGAGAAAAAAAGGAAAAAATAATGAATGAATGAATGAATAAATAAATGAATGAATAATGGGGTAAGAACGTGAGCAGGGGCATTAACGGAAGTTAGAGAAGTCAATGTTCATGCCATCAGGTTGGAGGCTACCCAGACGGAACATAAGGTGCTATTCCTCCAACCTGAGTGTGGCTTCATCTTTACAGTAGAGGAGGCCGTGGATAGACATATCAGAATGGGAATGGGACGTGGAATTAAAATGTGTGGCCACTGGGAGATCCTGCTTTCTCTGGCGGACAGAGCGTAGGTGTTCAGCGAAACGATCTCCCAGTCTGCATTGGGTCTCACCAATATATAGAAGGCCTCCCACTTCCAAATCTCTTACTATCTCTTCTTTCAGTGAGTCCTGACGAAGAGTCTCAGCCCGAAACATCGACTGTGCTTCTTCCTATGGATGCTGTCTGGCCTGCTGCATTCCACTAGCATTTTGTGTGTGTTACCACATAAGAATGGTTCCTTTTTAAAAAAAAACACAGAAACAGGCCTTAACTTGTCAATTAAGAGCTGTTTCTATGTGAGTTTCAGCATATCCTCCAGATTGTAATATAATTTTAGGTTAAATTTTCAATGAAGTCTAAAGTCCATATTTCATTATGAATGAGAAGGAGACATTCAGCTCATCAAGTCTATGCTACCTCTCAGAGCATTCTCATCAGTCTCATTTTCACACCAATTTTCCAGTAATTTATTCTCTGTTAAGCACCCATCAGATTTTCCCAATTCTGCTAACTGCCACTTACATTATGGTCAATTTTCAATAACCAATTGAAGGAGGGAGGAGAAGATGGCGGCGCGACGCAGCGCGCGCGGTCGTTCCGGATTGATATCGTATCTGTGAAGTAGGATGCCGTGCACAATCCTGACTTGATAGAGACAGACGTGAAGAAGCACGGAGGAACATCTGGAGAAACTTCTGAAATGCCTGCTTCGCTGCCGCTGCTACTGTGCGATCGAGAATCTCCAGAGAGAGTGCCCCAAATCCTCGGCCTTGCCTATTGCCTGTTACCGGGGCTGGGGTCGAAGCACTCGGCAGATCTGGGTGCTCGGTGCATCGGTGTCGGAGAGCTGGTCGGAGGCTCAGAGTTTTCGGACGGACTCGGAGTTGGACTGTGGTTGGATGCTTCCGGGATGCTGCATCGGCAAGTTTGCGGCGCTGCAGGTTTACCGTCTGCGTGAGATGATGGGACTTTAGAGAAACTTTGAGACCGTACCGAGGCCAAGGTCTGTTCTTAACAAATTACGATATTGCTTTGCACTGTTGTAACTATATGTTATAATTATGTGTTTTTTGTCAGTTTTTCAGTCTTGGTTTGTCATGTGTTTCTGTGATATCATTCTGGAAAAACATTGTATCATTTCTTAATGCATGCGTTACTAAATGACAATAAAAGAGGACTGCGTGTCGTCATAATCTAATCTAATCTAATTGTTATTAGAATATCTTTGGGATTTAGAAGGAATTTGGAGCATTCTGAGGTAACTCGCACAATCAAAGTGGGAATATGTCAACTTTACACACAGGGCACTCAAGGACAGGAATGAACTATTGTTAATGAAATGAGGCAGCAGCACTACCTGCTACATCACTAAACTGCTGTAATTGGCATATAGATTTATAAGTTGCTGCAACCCTGGATTTTTTCAGTTTCGTTTTGGATTGCATGTTTTGCTTGCAAGGTCAGGTTTAATTGCCCAGCTCTTTTGAAAGGATGATGTGGAACTGCCTTCATGAGCCACTGTAGCCCTACTAATGTAGGTGCTTCCACAGAACTGTTGTGTAGGAAGTTCTAGGATTTATACTCAGCAACAGTGAAGGACCAATGATATCCATCATAGGGAAATTGAAGATGATTTAGAGGGGAAGCTGTAGGTTGTTACCATATTGTCCCATGTGGTAGAGATTGTGTTTTGGACTAATCTGCGCAAATAAATGCCGTGCATTTTCAGATGATACACAAGGTAGCCATTGATGACATGTAGTAGAGGCATTGATTTATAAGGATGGTTAATGTGTACCATTCAAGTGAATTGTCTTGGATGCTGTCAGGCTTCTTGGTTAGATTTGGATTAGATTAGATTAAATTCAACTTTATTGTCATTGTGCTGAATACAGATACAAAGCCAATGAAATGCAGTTAGCATCTAACCAGAAATGCAAAGAATAGTATTATTTACAAAATAACTGCGAATAAAAAGTAAGTGCTACAGCCACAAATATAAAAGTACTGAGACAGTATAATATTGGTGCAATACTGCTTAGTGCTGTGATGTGAGGTTCAGCAGGGTCACAGCCTCAGGGAAGAAGTTCTTCCTGTGCCTGCTGGTGCGGGAGTGGAGGCTCCCGTAGCGCCTACCGGATGGGAGGAGAGTAAAAAGTCCATGCTTAGCATGAGATGCATCCTTGATAATGCTTTTTGCCCTGCCCAGGCAGCGTTTATGGTAGATGTTCTCAATGGTGGGCAATTGGGTGCCGATAATCCACTGGGCAGTTTTCACCACGCGCTGGAGTGCTTTGCGGTCTGATACAGGACAATTGCCATACCACACTGAGATGCAGTTGGTGAGTATGCTCTCAAGGGTACAGCGGTAAAAGTCCGTCAGTATCCTGGGACAGAGGTGAGCTTTCTTGATGCTCCGCAGGAAATAAAGGCGCTGTTGCGCCTTTTTGATCAAGATGGAGGAGTTCAGGGACCAGGTGAGATCCTCGGAAATGTGGAGACCAAGGAGTTTGAAGCTTGATAGACACTCCACTACAGCTCCGTTGATGTAGGTGGGGATGTGAGTGTGGCTCCTGGCATGCCTGAAGTCCACAATGATCTCCTTGGTCTTCTGGGTGTTAAGGCCAGGTTGTTATCAGCACACCACGCAGCCAGGTGCTGGACTTCATCCCTGTAGGCCATCTCGTCATCCCCTCTGATCAGTCCAACCACTGTGGTGTCATCTGCGAACTTGATTATGGAGTTAGAACCATGTAGAGGAACGCAGGCATAGGTGAAAAGGGAGTACAGAAGAGGGCTCAGCACACAGCCTTGAGGCACACCGGTGTTCAGGGTGAGAGTGGAGGAGGAGAGGTTGTCTAACTTAACTGATTGGGGTCTGTTAGTCAGAAAGTCCAAGGTCCATTTGCAGAAGGATGAGCTGATACCAAGCTGGCGAAGTTTCTTGAATGGTGTTACATCGATGCACTTGTTCAGGCAAGTGGAAAGCATTCTATCACACGTGGTTATTAAAAGGTAGAAAGGATATTGTCTGGCAAGAGGGGAATAATACAATGCCGGATACCCAACGTGCTCTTGTGTGACAGGAATAATTCTAGTTGAATTGTTGATCAATGGTGTTTCTAACATCTACCGTCCCCCCCCCCCCCCCCACCCTTCACTTGGGGCAGAATGAGGAGTTTTGCAGTGTCCCAAGCTCACATTTTACTTGGCCCATTGATGTTTCATACTACCAGAAGATATCATTTTCCAATATTTGGGAAAAAAAATCTGAAAATTTCTTGCCAGATTTAACAAATAAACTATCTCAGAAACCCCTGTGCTGTTCCAGTGATGACCTTCTGGAGGCCAAGAGTTTAAACAGTTTTTAAGGATGTTATTGAGAGTGAATTCTGGCAAAGAATAGGAGAGTGTGAAGTATTTGCACTTTATTGAATCCAGGAAATGAGAGATTGGTTTTCCTTGCAGCTTGCCAACCAGACCTAATGTTTCACCTCATTTTTTTTAGAGCTGCTCAATATCCCTATGATAAATTAAAATACTCTCTTAAAAGTTATATTTTCCTTATTTTTGTTTTAAACCCTTATCCTAGCAGTGTCTGTCATTGTAACTTTTAGAGGATATTTGGCCCTAATCACAATTTTGTCTTCAACTGAATAGCATATGCTCTAATCTCCATTTTTATCTGTTCAGAAAGTAGGTCACTATTAAGCCGAATAATAGAATTTTTTTCTAGAATGCTGCATATTATGTACACCATAAATCCCAAATCATTTCACTTCCAAATAATTTACTTCTCGAAATTTAAGCTCAGGTATATTGAAAAGCTAAAGACGATTAGCCCATTGTCTCTGCACACAAGCAACAAATAAGATGTGCGACTAAGTGAGCTCCAATTCAGATTTGTACACTGAAAATTATTATTGACAACAGATAATTCCAATTCTTTCTCCAGGCAGGCAGTAGCTTCTATATTTGCCTTCTACAAAATGCACTTATTCGTTTAGGGCAGGTTAGCATTACCTTCTAAATAACTCCTCCCACCAAGGGTCAGAACAGAATGTGATTGGAACACTTATAAGTTTTCATCCAAGTGGTCCATCTTGCCTTGGGAATGTAGAACCATTATTTCACGGTTGGTTGTCTAAATCCTGGAATTACTTATTCATAAGTATATTGTTACAGTGATTCAAGAAGGAGGATCACCATCACTTTATAAAGGGTATTTCAGAAGAACAATAAAAGTTGGCCTTTTTACTGATGACCACATCTTGAAAACATAATCAAGGAAAATATAATTTATTCTTAATTCAGAATTTTAGGTCCAGTGATATGGTAGATCTCTCTTATTACCACTAAATTCTTAGTTTCCTTTGTTATATACTTTATTTAATTTAAATTATTGATACATAGTTTAAGATGAGCACAAGTTACTAAATTGTAGGTAGTAAATTGCTTTGCCCTACACTGAACAGAGAACAGTACAGTACAGTTTAGGCTCCTTGGCCCACAATGTTGTGCCAACATTTAACCTGCTCCAAGATCAATATAATGCTTCCCTCTCACATAGCCCTTCATTTTTCTTTCATCCTTGTGCCCATCTGAGAATCTCTTAAGTATCCCTAACATATCTGCCTCTACCAGCACCCCTGGCAGCGCATTCCATACACTCACCTCAGTGTGTAAAAACCCACCTCTGACCCCCACTCGCATATTTTCCTCCAATTACAAACGTAATGTAAACGTAATTATGCCCTCTTGTATTAACCATTTCCACCATAGGAGAAAGGTGCTGGCTGTCCACTCTATCTATGCCTCTTATCTTCGAGTGAAAGTGAAGCAATCCTGATTGAATAATTAATGAATGCTTACTTACTTGTTATTCTTTCATTTTCTGTCTTAATGTGATGCCACTTTACACTGACGTTTATTCAAATGCGGGCCCAAAATGTAAGTAACTTAATGCAGCAAGTATTATTTTGTGATTGCATAAATCTGCACAAGATTGTCCCAATTATTATATTTCATTGGCACCATAGTGCCTCCTCTTGGCAATTATTTTTCACATATACATTGAATGCTATCAGAACATAACCATTTTGTTTCATTGCCAGAAGTCCAAGTTTGTAACGTAGTATGTTAGTTCCATGCAGGTTATAATTTGCGTCCTTGAATTAATCCATTTGGATAATTATTATAATTAACTATTCTGGTTCTCTGTGAGAGCTATGCATTCAGTTCCATTTCCTGCCCCTTTTAGATTTCCCTTTTGAAGATGTTTACCGACTTCTCTTATGAAAGAACTGTAGATTTTGCTTTCATCGTTCTCTTATTTGTAGTTCTGTTAAGCAAATTAATTGAGAAGAAGCAGAATCTTCTATACTATTGTTTTGTTATCATTTGAATCCATGTCCTTAAATTACCACCTCACAGGTAGGTGCAACTAGTCTCTCCCAATCTTCTTTAATACAACCTTTGTGTTAATCTTGTCTAGCACATAGCCTTCAGTCCAATGCATTACAATGAGAATGACACTTTACACAGTATCTTTTCAGTCTAGTGCCATTAATAATGAGACAAGTTTTACCAGAAAATTGTAACATACTGCATGCTCTCTACATTGACGTTTCTCTAACAGTGTTCAGGTATTTGACATTTGACTTTTCACACGGTTCAATATGGAGTGTAAACTTACTGCAGTAATTAAGCCACAAAATTTTGTCTGGTGAATCAAGTTAGACATGTCTCAGAGATTGCGAGCACACTTGTTTCAATGGGGAGAAAATCTTATGAAGAAGAAGGGCAGATGTGAATTAATGGAAGTTTAGTTGATCACCAAGCATGGCAAAATGTTTGCAGACCCTTTGGCTCAAACTAATTCTGCCAAGCTCAGCAAGCAACTAAACTTACAAATAGCCAGCCCGAGCTACCGATATTCTGCAATGTAAATTAATTTAACAGCAATATTGTGTAAAATGGGTGACAGAGTGGAAATACGCCTTTAACAACATGTATTGATAATCCGTCTTATAAAGACACTGTCCAGAAGAAGGCAATGGCAAACCACTTGTATATAAAAACAATTGCTAAGAACAATCATGGTTCTGGAAGGACTCTGATTGCCCATGTCATGCAACACGGCAAATAACAAACAAACAAAATATACTGTAAAAGAAAATGCTAGAAGTCTTCAGCATCTGCAGAAAGAAAATAGTTTTAGTGAATTGTTCATTATTTTCCATTAAAAGTCATCTACTGGTTAATTAACCTGTTTTTTGAATTGATTTTGTTTGAAGCTTATTTGTGTGTTCAACCATTTTCATTTCTAATTTGTTTTTATTTATTATATTTGATTGACTTTGTGATGGTCTATGATTTTTTTCTTGAAGTCAGTGTCATTCAAAAACATTCAAGGTCATTGTGGTGTTTTGGAGCTGGAAAGTTTGGCGTGATGGGGCAGAGTTTACTTAATTGCTATGTGAACCCAACTTTTAAGATGGAATACTTGGGCAGGAAATGAGGAACCTGGAAATGGAATTTTGCTGTTACTCTACACTAGCACCTCATTGCTGGCAGCACCTTATGGCCCGATTTCTGGGACTATTGCATATCGTTTAAATAGCTTTATTATTTATTGACGCAAACAACAGGAATTCTGCAGATGCTGGAAATTCAAGCAACACACATAAAAGTTGCTGGTGAACGCAGAAGGCCAGGCAGCATCTGTAGGAAGAGGTGCAGTCGACATTTCAGGCTGAGACCCTTCGTCAGGACTAACTGAAGGAAGAGTTAGTAAGGGATTTGAAAGTTGGAGGGGGAGGGGGAGATCCAAAATGATAGGAGAAGGCAGGAGGGGGAGGGATAGAGCCAAGAGCTGGACAGGTGATTGGCAAAAGGGATATGAGAGGATCATGGGACAGGAGGTCCGGGAAGAAAGACAAAGGGGGGGGGGGACCCAGAGGATGGGCAAGAGGTATATTCAGAGGGACAGAGTGAGAGAAAGAATGTGTGCATAAAAATAAGTAACAGATGGGGTACGAGGGGGAGGTGGGGCATTAGCGGAAGTTAGAGAAGTCGATGTTCATGCCATCAGGTTGGAGGCTACCCAGACGGAATATAAGGTGTTGTTCCTGCAACCTGAGTGTGGCTTCATCTTTACAGTAGAGGAGGCCATGGATAGACATGTCAGAATGGGAATGGGATGTGGAATTAAAATGTGTGGCCACTGGGAGATCCTGCTTTCTCTGGCGGACAGAGCGTAGATGTTCAGCAAAGCGGTCTCCCAGTCTGCGTTGGGTCTCGCCAATATATAAAAGGCCACAACCTGATGGCATGAACATCGACTTCTCTAACTTCCGCTAAGGCCCCACCTCCCCCTCGTACCCCATCTGTTACTTATTTTTATGCACACATTCTTTCTCTCACTCTCCTTTTTCTCCCTCTGTCCCTCTGAATATACCCCTTGCCCATCCTCTGGGTCCTCCCCCCACCTGGTCTTTCTTCCCGGACCTCCTGTCCCATGATCCTCTCATATCCTTTTTGCCAATCACCTGTCCAGCTCTTGGCTCTATCCATCCCTCCCCCTCCTGTCTTCTCCTATCATTTTGGATCTCCCCCTCCCCCTTCACCTTTCAAATCCCTTACTAACTCTTCCTTCAGTTAGTCGTGACGAAGAGTCTGGGCCTGAAACGTCGACTGCACCTCTTCCTACAGATGCTGCCTGGCCTGCTGCGTTCACCAGCAACTTTTATGTGTGTTGCTTATTATTTATTGATCTAGTTTTTTTAAAACGGATATTAACAAACAGTAACATTGTGTATGTTGGTGCAAGATGCTTTCATAACCATTCATAGAAAGTCTCATGTTACATCATTTAATTATTCAAAAGCACGCTTAAGTATAAAACAATGAAGGGAATATATGGTATTCATTGAAATTCTTATTTCTATTTAATGTATAGCATAATCTTATAACTTCTATGTGGAGCACTGGGGACTATTACAGACAACAGTAGATTAGAGAGTTTGGATTGGTAAGAGAGGAGGATAAAATATAACAAATTAAAATTGCAGCCTTCTTTATAATATCCCTTTAACTATATTATTGCCAGGATAAGAATGAGTACTAGTTGTATTACTGCAATTGACACTTTTTTTTTACAAGTCATTAAGTAGCTAGATATGACAAGAAAATGTAACTTTGTTTTTTTCATTTTTACAATGAGGAATTGACAACATTTTTTCAGTTGGATTAATTATGGATGTTTATTCTTTGGTTGATTACATCCTCATTATAACTTTAATTACTTAAGGTTAGTGCATAATGAAACTGAAGTCAACTGATTTTTTTATGCTGAATGATTTTCTGTACTAATGGCTTAAATCTATAAATTACAAGTAGGCATATCATTCATCTTGCTTTCCCAAGAACCAATGATTTTATTAAATTTGTTTGGAAATATTATCCTTTGATCACAAATTTTGCATTGATTTGACAGCGAGCATTATCCTTTCCAATTACTGAATTATGAAAGTGTTGGTAGCTTAAGATTTTTGCCTATTAAACAGTTCTGTAATTCATTGCAGAACTCTGAAATTTTCTTTCAGTCTTCACCATGGGTCTTTTCCAACACCATCAAGGGAAATCAGAGAATTAACAAACAATTAAGGAATTTATGAGACTGTGCCTTGTAATTTGAAAATATCACATTTTATTTCAGTAGGTTGAATTGAGCTTTAATGGCATATGAAACCAAAGCCATAATTACTACAGAGCAAACTCTTTGGATATAAAATTGTATTTTATTTTTATTGGGGATTTGCAAATAGAAAAATATACTTTTCGAAGTTTATTTGATATTTCATTTCCTACCTTAATTGTATATGCATATTCCAAATTTTATTTTGTGCTCTGTAAACAGTATAAAATATAGCCCCACACACTAAATGCTGGCTGAACTCAGCAGCTAAGGCAGTGTCTATGGAAATGAATAAACAGTCGACGTTTCGGTCTGAGATAGCCATCCCTGTCTGAAACACGAGGAAGTCCAGATGCTGGAGATCCAAAGCAGCACACATAAAATACCGGAGGAACTCAGCAGCTGAGCCAGTGTCTATGGAAATGAATAAACAGTCGACGTTTCAGGCCAAGATAGCCATCCCTGTCTCAAACATGAGAAAGTCCAGATGCTGGAGATCCAAAGCAGCGCACATAAAACTCTGGAGGAACTCAGCAGGCCAGGCAGCATCTGTGGAAAAGAGCAAGCGGCGATGATTTGGGCAGAGATTGGTGAAGGGTCCTGATGAAGAGTCTCAGCCCAAAATAGCAAGTGTTCACTCTTTTCCACAGATGCTGCCTGGTCTGCTGAGTTCCTCCAGCATTTTGTGTGGGTAGCCATCTGTGTCTTTTTCTTCCTGGTTTTCGTTCAAGGAAAATTCTTCACTGTGACTAATCAGTAAGCTTGATAACATCAGGGTTACTAAATGCCATGGTTCTCTTTGAATTGTCACCAGGCATCAACTGATGTCAGGGCTGAGGTCCACTGATCCCAAATCAATCTCTTTCATTAATAACAACGACGTATTAGGCAAAACACATACAGAATAGAATTTTAGTGCCTCCCAACTTTGATCAGCTTGTGAATAATCAGATTTGTATCCAGCATATCCAATTTTATCCTCAACAGATAGAGAGTGATAGAACACCAAAATAGAATAACTCCTGCTTAACCGTATTGATGAAGAATCAATAAACTTTTTGTTGAGCAGATGAATTCCATAGGAATGGGAGATAGGTAGAAAATTTACTTACCTGAAGTTAGATACAGAGACTTTAAGGAGTTCGATCTGGCTTACAAGGACCACAGAGTTAAGTAATTCAACACGGTCATACAATTATAATGGCAGATTTTAACTTGCACATTACTAGAGCGATGCAAAAATTTGTAAATGAATGTAGGATGCATCCAGAGCAGAATTTTTTCAAGTAATTCCAATATTAATAGTGAAGACAGGGAAATATAGTAAGCTTGGAAAATCCAGTCTGAATGGAATTTAGTGACTATCTTAATGCTTGACCTCAAGTCAGTCAGGAAGTGGTCTGCATAGAATGTCTGAAATATTCTGCAGGACTTGATGGACCCAGCCTGCTGGTTGCGGCTCAGACTCTGCTTTATTCTGGATCATTTGGACAACTGAAATTCGTACATCAAGCTGCTGTTTGTTGACTAAAACTCAGCATTCAACACAATCATCCCATTCAAACTCATCATCAAGCTTCAAGACCTGGACCTCTGACCTCCCCCTGCAATTGGATACTTCCTAATAGGCAGACCTCAATCAGTGGTGATTGCTAACAACGTCTCCTCCTTGCTGGTGCACCTCAAGGCTGTGTGCTTAGCTCCCTGCTCCCCCCTCTATAAGTATGTGACTGTGTGGTTAAGTATAGCTCCAATGCAATTTTTAAATTCGCCGACAACACTACTTTTGCTGAAAGCTTTACAGGTAGCAATGAGTTTGCTAACCAGAGCAAGGTATGACATCTGGTTGAGTGCTGCCATGATAATAGCCTTGCACTCAATATCAGCAAAACTAAAGAGTTGATTGGACAAACATGTATCATTTCAAAGTTCACAGTAAATTTATTATCAAAGTACATACATGTCACCATATACAACTTTTCTTGCGGGCATTCACGGGAAAATAGAAAGAAACACAATAGAATCAATGAAAGTTCGCACAATAAGGCAGACAAGCAATCAATGTTTAAAAGACAACGATCTACAAATACAAAAGGAAGACATATATAATAATAAATAAATAAGCAATAAATATCAAGAAACTGAGATGTAGAATCCTTGAAAGTGAGTCCATTGGTTGTGAGAACAATTTAGTGTTGGGGTGAGTGAAGCTGAGTTACATGGAGAAATCAAAGGTGGAGAAAATCAGTTGCTTTAAGTTCCTGGATATTGACAATAGACAACAGACAATAGGTGCAGGAGTAGGCCATTTGGCCCTTCGAGCCAGCACCGCTGTTCACTGCGATCATGGCTGATTATCCACAGTCAATATCCAGTTCCTGCCTTATCCCCATAACCTTTGATTCCTCTATCCTTAAGAGCTCTATCCATCTCTTTCTTGAAAGCATCCAGAGACTTGGTCTCCACAGCCTTCTGGGGCAGAGCATTCCATATATCCACCACTCTCTGGGTGAAAAAGTTTTTCCTCAACTGCGTTCTAAATGGCCTACCCCTTATTCTTAAACTGTGGCCTCTGGTTCCGGACTCACCCATCAGCGGGAACATGCTTCCTGCCTGCAGCGTGTCCAATCCCTTAATAATCTTATATGTTTCTATAAGATCCCCTCTCAGCCTTCTAAATTCCAGAGTATACAAGCCCAGTCGCTCCAATCTTTCGACATATGACAGTCCCGCCATCCCGGGAATTAACCTTGTGAACCTACGCTGCACTCCCTCAACAGCAAGAATGTCCTTCCTCAAATTTGGAGACCAAAACTGCACACAGTACTCCAGGTGTGGTCTCACCATTACCCTATACAGCTGCAGAAGGACCTCTTTGCTCTTATACTCAATTCCTCTTGTTATGAAGGCCAGCATGCCATTAGCTTTCTTCGCTGCCTGCTGTACTTGCATGCTTGCTTTCAGTGACTGATGTACAAGAACACCTAGATCTCATTGTGATATATTGGATGACTTTTCATGGGCCCAACACGTACTGGAGTCATAAGGGAAGTATGCCAGCATCTTTACTTTCTTAGATTAAGGAGGTTTGGTTTGTGACTGAACATTCTGACAAACTTCTACTAATGTATTGCTGAAAGTATGCTGACTGGTTGTATCATGCTGTGGTACTGCAATTGGAATGCACAGGAATGTACTAAGCTGTAGAGAGTAGCAAGCTCTTGCTAATACATCACTGCACATCCCTCCCCATCATTTGTAGTATCTATATAGGGTGCTCCCTTAGGAAGGCAACATCCATCATCAAAGATCCCCACCATGCCAGCCATGCCACGTTTTTGCAGTTACTATCAGGTAGGAAGTACAGAATTCTGAAGACCCACAGCAGCATGTTCAAGAATTAAAATATCTTTATTGTCATTGCATAGTACAATTTGTCATGCACCAATACAGTGAAAATGAGCTTGCGACTCTCATACTCAATGCTATAAAACAACAAGTAAAATCAAGTAACCAGCCAGTACAAGCAATGTCCAGCAGTACAAAAGCGCCACTCAGGTGCATGACAGCCATAAAACCAGTATTAAAGTAGCAATATAAGAAATTTAAGGATGATGCTTAATTGATTGGTTCAGAGCAATTATAGCTCTGGGGAAAAAGCTATTTTTCAGTCTGGAAGTGCGGGCATAGAAAATCTTATAACGTCTGCCAGATGGAGGAAGTTCAAACAGAATACATTTACCCTTCAACCATTTGGTTCTTGAACCAGCCAGCAAAACTCTAATCACCGGAGTTTAGTAACACTAACTACTTTGATCACTTTGCACTAAAATTGGACTTTTTATTTGTTCTAATTGTCTTCTTTCTTGTGAAAATTGTGTATGCTTTTTGTTTGTTTTTCTTGTGAATGCTACTTATCCAGTATGATACCATGTTGCTGTGATACTGTGCTGTAATGATCTATGTTCTATTAGAAAAATGTCAAGAAGATCCTGTTTAAGGAGATGCCCATTACTGAGTGTTGCAGACTGATACATTCCAAGATTCAGGTGCTGAGGAACTAAAGCTTGTTATAACCATTGCAGAGGCTATGTGGTGCAATGCCTTAGCTTGAAGTTCCACCATTATTGCACAAACAATTTCTAGAGCTGTGTCTAAATCTCTCACAATGGAAATTATATAAAGAAAAATGTTTACATTTATGTAAGAGCGAATGCTTACATAACTGCTGACATATTGTTGATTTTATAAGTTGAGTGACCTCTCTTGTTCTGTGAGAGGTGACATTTGAACATCCTGCATTATATATGTGCAAATTTTTGAATAAAGTAAATGCTTCAAAATAAAGTGTTGCTGCCTCCTGTCCCATGACGAACCAAACTAATAGTCTAGTTGATGGAGGAAAAGCAAGTGGCAGGAAGGTGCAGCTGATGTCAATTATTGCTGTGGAACAGAATGATGTCTTTCATATTTCAGACCTGAGACTTACAATGATGATAATAACTTATAGAATGCTATCATACTGACAATGTAGTACAAAGTGCTTTACAATGGGATTTAGAATGGGAGGAGAAAGGGGCACATTTCAAAGGTGAAATTTGGGGTCATATTTCAGAAATTATGAGGCTTTGAGAAGGTGTTTCTGAATCAGGGTGGGTAGTATTGGGGAGTGAGAAGTTGAGTTGGGTTCACTTTTCAATCTGGGGAGTACAATTCAGAAGTTTGGCTGTGATTGGGAAGGAGGAGGAGGTTTAGAGGTTAGGAAAACAATGTTGACTAGATTGAGTTGACAAACTGAGTTCAGCTGAACTGAGGAATGTAGGCTGTTTTAAGGAAGGTACGATACTTCCATGTGAATCCAGTCATAAAGAGCACACTTGCCCTTTCTGGTCTCCAAGAAATAGCTGAGGTATTTTTCCCCCATCTTCAGCACTTTGGGATCAGCAGCTCTTTCTAACAGATATTCCTTCACAATTGCACACTCCTTAAACAATGCATAGTTTTGTTTAGGTTCCGCTAACTTAGGTTTCACACTGAAACCTCAGAGATGAGTGGTAGAGACCAAGTAGAAATTTTTCCTCTATTTTAATAAGTAAATGGAAGTGAATTTCAGAAGCAAAGTCATCATTGTATTTTGGAGGTTGAGGGGATTTGGAGGGCTATAATCTCAAAAGGGGAAGTGGCAATTATTTCAATGTTCACTTTGGTGAGTAAAGAAGTACAAATCATAGATTGGTTGTATCCAGGAAGGAAGAGAAAATTGAGATGTTTGGAATGTTATTAAGGATCTTGAGATTGATTGCCAGAATAAATGCTGAGGACCAGTTTCCTTTAGAACAAATAGACAAATCTTAGGTTGAGTCATTGGCTATTTAAATCAGTGAAGAGCAGAAATTCTTGATTCTTACAACAATGGGTCTTTGGAATTCTCTATCCAGTGTTGCAAATAAACATATGATGAATTTTAGAAGAACTTTGGACAAAAGAGGTGATGTGAGGATCAAGGAAGTGGATGAGCTGATCAGCCATGATCATTAAAGTAGAGCAGTCGGCTTTAGGGGGCAAATGCGTTACTCTGGCTCTTCCTCATCAAAGGTTGTCAAAAATTCTAAGTATGCAATATCATGAGGCTTTCCAATATCCACTTAGGATGTCACTTCCTCAAACCTTTAAGTATTTTGTTTCTTTGGAAACTATGTGAAGTACTGTTTATTTATTAACTTACTTGTAAGACTAATATATATGTAGTTAACTGATCTTGTTTCATCAAATCGATTGAACCAAGATTCCAGTTACTTTATTTTCAAACCAGCACCCAATTCACTTTGTTCATCAATTCCTTTGTGTTGACTTAGAGTATCAGTTATCCTTAGTTTTGCCAGAAAATAACTAAACTCAGCCAAATAACTGAAAAGATCACAAATTTTGTAGACATTTTTTAAAATTAGGAATATATAATTTATTTGAAATTTGTTAACTAAGCAGTGTAAAAAAAACCTGCTGTATATTTTTGATCGATGATAAAGAAGTTTCATATCCACTTCACTTCACACCAACTAGCTTCCCTCTCCACTCAGTCCTGATCCAAGGTCTTAACTTGAAACACCAATAATTTCTTTCTCACTGCAGGTGCTGCTTGACGTACTGATATTCCCCCCTGCAGTTTGTTTTCAGAATCAGAATCAGGTTTATTGTCACTGGCATGACTTGTGAAATTTGTGAACTTAGCAGCAGCAGTTCTATGCAATACATAATATAGAAGAAAATAAATAAATAAATGACAGTATATGTATATTGAATAGATTAAAAATCATGCAAAAACAAAAATAATATATATTTAAAAAGCAAGGTAGTGTTCATGGGTTCAATGTCCATTTAGGAATCTGATGGCAGCGGGGAAGAAGCTGTTCCTGGATCACTAAGTGTGTGCCTTCAGGCTTCTGTACCTCCTACCTGTTGCTAACAATGAGAAAAGGGCATGCCCTGGGTGCTGGGGGTCCTTTATAATGGACACCGCCTTTCTGAGACACCACTCCTTGAAGATGTCCTGGGTACTTTGTAGGCTAGTACCCAAGATTGAGCCGACTAAACTTACAATCCTCTGCAGCTTCTTCTGGTCCTGTGCAGTAGAACCACCCCCCGACTCCCCATAACAGACAGTGATGCAGCCTGTCAGAATTCTCTCCATGGTACATCTTTAGAAGTTTTTGAGTGTTTTTGTTGACATGCCAAATCTCTTCAAACTTCTAATGAAGTGTAGTCGCTGTCTTGCCTCCTTTATAACTACATCAATATGTTGGGACCAGGTTGGATCCTCAGAGATCTTGACACACAGGAACTTAAAACTGCTCACGCTCTCCATTTCTAATCCCTCTGTGAGGATTAGTATGTGTTCCTTCATTTTGCCCTTCCTGTAGTCCACAATCAGCTCTCTCATTTTACTGATGTTGAGTGCCAGGTTGTTGCTGCAACACCGGTCCACTAAATGGCATATCTCGCTCCTGTATGACCTCTCGTCTCCATCTGAGATTCTACCAACAATGGTTGTATCATCAGCAAACTTATAGATGGTACTTGAGCTTTGAGTGGCCACACAGTCCTGGGTATAGAGAGAGTAGAACAGTAGGCTAAGCACACACCCCTGAGGTGCACTATTGTTGATCATCAGCGAGGAGGAGATATTATCACCAATCTGCAGGGACTGTGGATGCTGCTTGACCTACAAATATCCCCCCAGCACTTTGCTTTCTGCTCCAGATTACATTATTTGTAGTTTCTTACGTCTTAAATTACAGTTCAGATTCACTCCTGCTTTAAATGAACACTGTCTTATTGCCTGTTCGAATGCTTTGGAAAACTGATGTGATTTGGCATTTAAATGTGTAGTTGTATTCTTCATCTTCCAGTTCATTAAGCTTATAATATCCCCATAATAAAAATGCCTTATACTACTGTTCTGAAGTTGTTTCGTTTAAGCCTGGGAAAGTTAACACTTGGTTGTATGAGTATCCAAACCATAAGGTATAGAGTGTTTGGCCTAACTGTGTGTGAAAACACAAATTGATGGGATCCTTTGGGATTAATTTGTGCTCTCCTAGCCTAGAAGAGAGTTTAAGAGGTGTTCTCTGTAGGAGGCCATGAGAAAGACCAGATAGGAGAATTGCAATCTGCCTTAGTGTTAGTTAGCACATCTATTGTACACAGATGCAGTAATCATTATCAATAGATGTGAATTGATTTGAATAGTTGCTGCATGTTTAATGAAAACTCATTTGTTGCAAATTGTAACATTTTCAAGCACATGTCATAGTGCCCCAGTTTAATTGCCAAAATAGTCTTTCATAATAGACACTATTAAAGATCAAACTATTTTCACAAAATTGATAAAATTGGTTAAAACAAAGGTAAAACTAATGAATGCTTTCCTCTAAAAGTAATTATATTGTCTCAAGTGTGCATAAAAGAATAATTTTGCTGGTTCTAAAATTAGATTTATAAAATTTCTGCTTAAGCTGTAGGTAACTGGCCTAAAAATGAATCTCTGAGGAATTTAGCATTATGATGTTTTGACTTTGACCTACTTCTCATATCATTTGAAGTGCAAATAATTGTAAGGTATTGTAGTATACATAAACCTCAGTATGATCAGAAACAGAACAGTGCTTTTGGGGAATATTGTTTTGAAAGAAATATTTTTTGTATATCTCCAGACAAAATAGGTGCTATATTTGAGAACCAAGATTATTTTCTTGTATTTTAGCCCAATTTGTTTAGAACCAAATGATTCATCAAATGGTGAAGAATTAAGCAGTGGAATCTGCCAGTTTGTAAAAATTGACTCCTCTTAATTAAAGCAAAGCAGCAGGATACAAAGATCCTGCCCTACACCTGATTAAAGCCAAATGCACCAAGGACAGCTGGATTTGGGAGGAAGCAGTAATCTGTACTCAGCTGGGGGTGTAAGAACACAAGAAAAAGGCTGAAGTAAACTCAAGCAAACTGCTTTATTGTCACCCTCTTTCGAATTTTCAGATAACCCCATAGGAGTTCTCTGCTGCTGGGATGTATGTACCAAAGGGACATGCTGTTAATGGAAGTAGATTGTTCACTAAAAAAAATTAGTATAATTATATTTAATATCTTAATATTTCCATGGATATGCACATATCAAAGTAGTTTTTGTACACTAGCTAAACATATGTTTTTATTATGAGTAATTTAAAATAACAGATTTCTGTGGATAAAAATCTTGTATTTGCAGTGCTACTGCAAAGCTATTTTATCACAGAATTACACATGCTGTATTAGAGTCTATATACGTTTTGTTTATTAAAAATGAAAGTTATCAGAATTCCTGTTCAGGAAGAATTTATTTTTATTTGTTATTAGTCTTGTTTTAGTGATTACAGATAAATAAAACTTTCAATGTTTCATTTGTTAAAATAAATGGTGTGCACCTCTGGCAAGAACATAGAAAGTTTAGCCAGCAGCCATAAGGAGTTGAACAGGACTTGTAATGCCAAAGCCCTGTATGACTGTTTTGTCTATACCTCTGATTTCTGCTTGAACACTCCAGATGGCGCTGTTGTTGAAGAGCAAAGTTTCATGAAAAACTGATAAAATAAATAATTAAACCTCTAATACTTGCTAAGCAGGGTGAAACTCTACATTTTGTCAGTTTCAACCATGCTCATTCACTATAAGCTACTTTGAATGAGTTGAATGTAGCTCAATCTGACTTGCCACGACTGGAACACCCCATTCCTACATGCGCGCGCATATACACACATACATACACACACACACACACACACACACACACACACCACACACCACACACACCCCCCCCCACACACACACACACACCACACACCACACACACCCCCCCACACACACACACATACACACACACACCACACACACACACCACACACACACACACACACACCACACACACCTCCCACACACACACACACACACCACACACACACACACACACACCTCCCACACACACATGCACACACACACACACCACACACACACACACACACACACACTCTCTCTCTCTCTCTCTCCTTTTAAAATACCTGGACTAGATGTAAGAAGGTCGACCCTCTACCCAAATCTCAGGTGAGGCCCTCTACAGACTCAAGCTGTTCTCAGTCAGCCTACCACTAAAGCGCTGTACCTAGAGCACTCTGATATCGCTTGACAGAACATATGGTCTCACTCCCTGTCAGAACAGGGATTCACTTAATATTATATTTAGTTGTTGTAAATTATCTTAAAAGTAACAATACAATTAACAAATTAAAAATAAGATGTATTAATGCACTGAGAAATAATTGTTAGCATAGAAGGAAAATAAGTAAAAAATAGTAGCTTATTTGTCTTTTCCTCTTATCTACTGGAATTTCTTTAAAGTAAATGAGGTTGCTACTCTTGTGTCTGCAGTGAGGATTGAAGAGTAGGAATGAATAAACCGGAGTGTAAGGCTGAGAAATGCCAACACAGTTGCCTTCACAGGTTGCCTCCACATAGGCCCAGAAAGAATTCATATGATGCATACTCCAGTTTCTGCAACTCAGCACTTCCTGCTCTAACAACAGACTCACATAAGTTTGGTATTTTTTTTATTTGACAGGGGCTGAATGGTGCAATTTTTGAGGTTTTATGTACAGGATATACTGATAAACAGTTTGTCCCAGTTATTTTAGATCATGACTCCATTTTTGTTGCAGTGAATGCATTCTGCATCAATGATAAGAGAGAAATTACTCTTAGTATTGAACAAGATGTGTTAAATAGGATAGCTGAATCATATGTGATCAGATATTGAATAAATATTGTTCATTGAGGGTCACATTATATCCCCCATCTTAACTATTAAATCACAAGTTGGTTAAACGTGCCTGCATTTATGAGTTTGCACTTTGAGACATTGTATGTAATTGGATCTTCTTTCCACTGTTCCATGCAGTTTTTGTAAAGTAACAAGTGAAAATTTTCTTTAGGATATTCACTTTTATATTTCCTCAATATTTGGAATGTGCTGTTCAATATTTCATCAATTAACATTTTACATTTCTGAAAAATGAAAACAGATGCAGAATATTTCAAATATTTTCTTTTTATATCAGAAATATAGTTGAGTTTTGTTTTTTATTTGCAGTGCAATTATGAAAAAAAGTTGAACTTTTTATATTCCATTTGTTTTCAAGATACAGTGGACTCCAATTAGTTGGTACACATTGGAACTAGTACATTTTGGCCCAATTAAAGGGCTGTTCTAATTAGCTGAACTTCAACTGAGTAACAAGTTATGTACGTAAGTGAAATATAGAATAAATTAAAATACTATCAATGCACTACAGTAATATAAAACTGTAGTAGTTCGGAGTCAGAATCAATATCACTGGCATAGGTCATGATAAGTGCTGTTTTGCAACAGCAAACATTGCAATGCATAATTTAAAATAACTAAGTTATAATAGGAAATATATATTAAAAATTAAATTAAATAACTAGTGCAAAAAGAGACGAAAATAGTGAGGTAGTTTTCATGGAGTGATTGTCCAATCAGAAAACTGAGGGCAGAGGAGAAGCTGTTCCTGAAATGTTGAGAGTATGTCTTCAGGCTTTGGTATTTCCTCTGTGATGGTAGTAATGAGAAGAAGGTATGTCTTGGGTGATGGGCAACCTTAATGATGGATGCCACCTTTTTGAGCATCACCTTTTGAAGATGTCCTCAGTGCTGGATAGGCTAGTGCCCATGATGGAGCTGGCTGAGTTTACAACTTCCTGCAGCTGTTACTGATCCTGTGCAGTGCCCCCACCCTCCATACCATAGAAACATAGAAAATAGGTGCAGGAGTAGGCCATTCGGCCCTTCGAGCCTGCACCGCCATTCAGTATGACCATGGCTGATCATCCAACTCAGAACCCTGTATCAGCCTTCCCTCCATACCCCCTGATCCCTTTAGCCACAAGGGCCATATCTAACTCCCTCTTAAATATAGCCAATGAACTGGCCTCAACTGTTTCCTGTGACAGAGAATTCCACAGATTCACCACTCTCTGTGTGAAGAAGTTTTTCCTAATCTCGGTCCTAAAAGGCTTCCCCTTAATCCTCAAACTGTGACCCCTCGTTCTGGACTTCCCCAACATCGGGAACAATCTTCCTGCATCTAGCCTGTCCAATCCCTTTAGGATTTTATATGTTTCAATCAGATCTCCCCTCAATCTTCTAAATTCCAATGAGTATAAGCCTAGTTCATCCAGTCTTTCATCATATGAAAGTCCTGCCATCCCAGGAATCAATCTGGTGAACCTTCTTTGTACTCCCTCTATGGCAAGGATGTCTTTCCTCAGATTAGGGGACCAAAACTGCACACAATACTCCAGGTGTGGTCTCACCAAGGCCTTGTACAACTGCAGTAGTACCTCCCTGCTCCTGTACTCGAATCCTCTTGCTATAAATGCCAGCATACCATTCGCCTTTTTCACCGCCTGCTGTACCTGCATGCCCACTTTCAATATGTGGTGTATAATGACACCCAGGTCTCATTGCACCTCCCCTTTTCCTAATCGGCCACCGTTCAGATAATAATCTGTTTTCCTGTTTTTGCCACCAAAGTGGATAATTTCACATTTATCCACATTAAATTTCATCTGCCATGAATTTGCCCACTCACCTAACCTATCCAACTCACCCTGCATCCTCCTCACAGCTAACACTGCCGCCCAGCTTCGTGTCATCCGCAAACTTGGAGATGCTGCATTTGATTCCCTCATCCAAGTCATTAATATATATTGTAAACAACTGGGGTCCCAGCACTGAGCCTTGAGGTACCCCACTAGTCACTGCCTGCCATTCTGAAAAGGTCCCGTTTATCCCCACTCTTTGCTTCCTGTCTGCCAACCAATTCTCTATCCACATCAATACCTTACTCCCAATACCGTGTGCTTTGCACACTAATCTCCTGTGTGGGACCTTGTCAAAAGCCTTTTGAAAATCCAAATATACCACATCCACTGGTTCTTCTCTATCCACTCTACTAGTTACATCCTCAAAAAATTCTATGAGATTCGTCAGACATGATTTTCCTTTCACAAATCCATGCTGACTTTGTCCGATGATTTCACCGCTTTCCAAATGTGCTGTTATCACATCTTTGATAACTGACTCTAGCAGTTTCCCCACCACTGATGTTAGGCTAACCGGTCTATAATTCCCTGGTTTCTCTCTCCCTCCTTTTTTAAAAAGTGGGGTTACATTAGCCACCCTCCAATCCTCAGGAACTAGTCCAGAATCTAAAGAGTTTTGAAAAATTATCACTAATGCATCCACTATTTCTTGCGCTACTTCCTAAAGCACTCTGGGATGCAGACCATCTGGCCCTGGGGATTTATCTGCCTTTAATCCCTTCAATTTACCTAACACCATTTCCCTACTAACATGTATTTCCCTCAGTTCCTCCATCTCACTGGACCCTCTGTCCCCTACTATTTCTGGAAGATTATTTATGTCCTCCTTAGTGAAGACAGAACCAAAGTAATTATTCAATTGGTCTGCCATGTCCTTGCTCCCCATAATCAATTCACCTGTTTCTGTCTGTAGGGGACCTACATTTGCCTTAACCAATCTTTTTCTTTTCACATATCTATAAAAGCTTTTACAGTCAGTTTTTATGTTCCCTGCCAGTTTTCTCTCATAATCTTTTTTCCCCTTCCTAATTAAGCCCTTTGTCCTCCTCTGCTGAACTCTGAATTTCTCCCAGTCCTCAGGTGAGCCACTTTTTCTGGCTAATTTGTATGCTTCTTCTTTGAAATTGATACTATCCCTAATTTCCCTTGTCAGCCACGGGTGCACTACCTTCCTTGATTTATTCTTTTGCCAAACTGGGATGAACAATTGTTGTAGTTCATCGATGCGATCTTTAAATGCTTGCCATTGCATATCCACCGTCAACCCTTTAAGTGTCATTTGCCAGTCTATCTTAGCTAATTCACGTCTCATACCTTCAAAGTTACCCTTCTTCAAGTTCAGAACCTTTGTTTCTGAATTAATTATGTCACTCTCCATCTTAATGAAGAATTCCACCATATTATGGTCACTCTTACCCAAGGGGCCTCTCACGACAAGATTGCTAATTAACCCTTCCTCATTGCTCAGACAGTGATGCAGCCAGTTAGAATGCGAGAATGGTGGCAGAGCGAGCAGAGATGGCTGAAGTGTCTGGGAATAGTTCACAAAGCTCAGGATAGATGTGTCCCACAGAGGAAGACAAAGGAAGTTAAGGGCTGCATAAAAGCCAAGGGATGGGCGTATAAAATAGCAAAAGTTAGTGGGAAGTTGGATGATTGGCAAGCTTTTAAAATAAAATAACATAAAGTAGGATACTAAATGTTTTTCAGTTATATAAAGAGTAAAAGGGAGGTGAGAGTTTATGTTGAACTACAGGAAAATTATGCTGGTGAGGTAGTAATGAGGGACAAAGAAATGGCACATGTACTTTGCTTAAGTCTTTGCTGTGGAAGACACTAGCTGTATGCCAGAAGTCCGTGGGTGCCATTACTATAACAAAGGAAAAAGTGCTAGACAAACTCAAAGGTCTTAAGGTGGATAAGTCACTTTGACCAGATGGACTACATCTCAGCGTTCTGAAAGAGGTTGCTGAAGAGATATTGGATGCATTGGTCATGATCTTTCAAGAATTATTTGATTCTGACATGGTCTTAGAAGACTGGAAAATTGCAAATGTCACTCCACTCTTTAAGAAAGGAGGAAGACAAAAGAAGAAATTATAGGCCAGTTAGCCTAACTTCAGTGGTTGTGAAAGTGTTGGGAGTCCATTATTAAGAATGAGGTTTCAGGGTACTTGAAAAGTAATGATAAAGTATGTCAAAGTCAGCATGATTTCTGGGAAGGGAAATCTTGCCTGCCAAATCTGTTAGAATTCTTCATGGTTGAGTCTGTGGTGAAGAAGGCAAATGCAATGTTGGCATTTATTTCAAAGGGGATAGAATATAAAAGCAAGGAGATAATGCTGACCCTAGTCAGGCTGCACTTCAAGTATTGTCAACAGTTTTGAGTTTGTGGATGTAACTAGCAGGGTGGACAAAGGAGACACAGTGGATATGATTACCTTGTATTTTCAGAAGGCACTTTATAAGGTGCACGCACATGTTTACCAAGATTAAAATCTATGGCATTACAGGAAATGTACTGGTATGGATAGCAGAATGGCTGACAGGCAGGAGGCAGCAAGTGGGAATAAAAGGGGCCTTTTCTGCTTAGCTGCTGGAGACTAGTGGTGTTCCTCAGGGTTCAGTATTGGGACCACTACTTTTAACATTGTTTGTCAATGATTTAGATAATGGAATTGATGACCTTGTGGCAAAGTTTGCGGATTATACGAAGATAGGTGTAAGATTAGGTCGTGCTGAGGATGCAATGCAATTGCAGCAGCACTTGGACAAATTGGAAGAACGGACAAAAAAGTGGCAGATGGAATACAGTGTTGGGAAATATATGATAATGCATGTTGGTACATGGAACAATAGTGCGGACTATTATCTAAATGGGAAGAAAATTCAAACATCAGAGGTTCAAAGGGACTTAGGAGTCCTCGTGTAAGATTCTCAGAAGTTTAATTTACAGGTTGAGTCTGTGATAAAGAAGGCAAATGCAATGTTGGTATTTATTTCAAGGGGAATAGAATGGAAAAACAATGAGATAATGCTGAAGCTTTATAAGGCACTAGTCAGGCCGCACTTGGAGTATTATCAACAGTTTTTGGCCCCATATCTCAGAAAGGATGTATTTTCATTGGAAAGAGTCCAGAGGAGGTTCATGAGGATATTTCTGGGAATGAAGGGGTTAACATATGAGGAGTTTTTGGCAGCTTTGGGGCTGTACTCATTGAAATTTAGAAGAATCTGTGGAGATCTCATTGAAACCTACCAAATGCTGAAAGGACTAGATAAGGTGGATGTGGAGAGGATGTTTCCCCTGATGGGGGTATCCAGAACTAGAGTGCACAGCCTCAAAATTGATGGGCGACCCTTTAGAACAGAAGTAAGAAGAAATATTTTTAGCGAAAGAGTAGCAGATCTGTGGAATACTCTGCAACAGACTATGGTGGAGTCAGAAGTTGATAGATTCCTGATTTGTCATCAAGGATATGGTGAGAAGGCGGGTGTATGGGGTTGAATGGGATCCTGGATCAGCCATGATGATATAATGGAGCAGACTCGGTAGACTGGCCCAATTCTGCTCCTATGTCTAATGGTCTTATAAAATCGAAAAACTATTCTATCAGTATCACATTATAATTGTTCATGATGAAGAGGTATCAGTCTGGGAAAAGAGAAGTAACTGGGAAAGAAATAGTTTTGAGAATTTGAACACACATATGTGGAGATCCAGTATGGTTTGTTTCCGGTAGGCTGATACTAGTTGGCTATGTTACACTACTAGCAAAGGAGGGAAGAACACCTCACGCAAAGATATGTACTATACACATTTAACACACCAACAGTGATCTTTGGATTAGTCTGATTACTTAAGATCGAAGAAATTCCTTGCATTTTTTCTCTGAAAATACTGAATATTTTTATCTGTTATCTGAATAGAGAGGTATTTCTTTCCACCGTTGTTCACATTGATATTTCTGTAAAGCAGCGTCACTTTATGCATTCATATAAACAATTATCAAAATAAAACTAATGCATAGCATAAACTCAAAGGGGATGAGGAAAATACAACAACACAGTTGAAAAGTGTTATGAAAATCAAAAATCTGGAGGTTTTACTGATTCCCTACCTCTACTGAAGGACGGGGCTATCGACTTGAATATCTTAATCATTTTAACAAGCAGACAATATAGATATGAAGTAGACTCGGATAGTTTATCTTAGCATCCATTTAACTCTTCTGAATTTAGATTTCCCATTTTAAGTGCATTAATGTGTCAACTTTATCCCTTAGCATTCATTTTTGTTGAGGGCTAAAATTACTGCCACAGTCTAGGTCCTCCATTAAGCCTGTAATGACAGACATTTACAATCCAGTATCTGTTTGGCTAACCATTTGTCCTCACATTAGATAACATTTTTTGGCTTGCAACATGGTCTTCAATCTTAATTCTTTTTTAGGAAGTGACTTCAGCACCCATGAGTTTTATTGCCACATATAGACATCAACAGTCAAGCAATTGGCTTGCAAGGGTTTGCACCTATTCTCTCTCCCAAACTTTTATTATGCTTCGGTGCTGGAATGCAGAGATCATCAGATAAGGGCATGAAATGGAAGACTGTGAGAGATAAACTGCACATGGGAATCAGATTGTCCATAAAACTATGTCAGAAAAGTATACCCTCCCCATCATTTTCCCTTATCTCTCAACCATTCATTATTAATTTGATGGAGTGGGGGAGCTGTCAGACTCTACAGCACAAGTTGTTTATCTTTCATTATAATCTTCAACCTACTGTTCACAATTTCTACAATTTTGAAATGGAGTTACCAGTCAGTTTCTTACAGCCTTGCACTAAAGATTACAAGGTGGTTTGATACATTCTGACCAAAGGAATTGGTTACAGAAGAACAAATGACCTTTAAATGGAAATGTTATGATTTTTATGATCAGTGACACTATTGTAACTTAAAAGTTTGGCTCGGAGGTAAATTTCAAGCTGTGTCCAAAGCTTTTAACTAAAATCAAAGGAACACAGTCACTTAAGAGCTGCAGTGCTGAGATATACAGTAAATTGATATCCAATTCATTTTTCTTTATATGCATCATGGGAGTTGAAGACTCCGTGTAAAATGTGGGAGGTGAGCAACTTTGGCTCTTTAACAATTTTTTCAACTTTATCCCATCGAAAACAGAACTAATACACAAAAGCTGATTGTCCGTCCATTTAACTATTTCAGTGCTTAACTGCAGAGCACTCCCTTTCACAGCATACTAAACTGTGCCATCCATAATAAATACAATAATACAATTCTATTAATTAATACAATTAATTAAATCATCTGCATGGATATACACCTTCCAAGTTATGAACATTGAAATATCTGGCATCTGGACACATTCCAAACCTAAAGCAGCCTTTGCAATTGGAAAATAACTCCACTGATCAATCAAGGCAAGATTCATATTATTGAAAGCAATGATGTAGAATATTAGTCCAAAACTCTTTTTGAAAGAGCAATACAAGCAGGGTTAATTTAAATAACCTAGTTGGCAAGGCACAAATAGGTCATGGAGATTCTCCCATTTCATGCATGGAAACATCTTTAATTCTATTGAAGTCAGCAGAAAGAAAAAGCAAAAGTGCAGTGCAAAAAGAGTTGTAGATCCCTCATTTCTCACAAGGTAAAATTACATAATTTTCTTGAAAGCGTTGTTTTCCTTGGTAATTTCAGAGTTAAAAAACAAGGAGTAGTTGATGGGGTTAGCCCTCTCTGCACCCTTTCTAGCACTTAAACTGACAAGCACTGCGCTTTCTTATGGGCTTTCAACAAAGGGTCCAAGCGTAGCTTCAACTGCAAATGTAACTAAGCTTCCCTACCTTCTCCTGGCAACTAATAACATATCAAAAGGAGGAATATGTTTAGTTTTCATCAGGGCACTGGTGTTTTTGATTTGTTTTTGGTACAATGCCCAAGGACTTACCTTGAATGCTGTGAACAGAAATACCCAAAAATAATTAACTGGGACAGGGAAAGAAAACGCATTCATATTTTAAGTGATTTCCATAAATATTTAAAATTAATTTCTTATAATTTACAAAATAAGGGTAACACATCAGAAAATGTTTTTGGCCATCAGTTTACCCTTTCAACAATATATCACATCACTCCTCCCTTTCTTCAAATGCCTTCATTAAGTTGGTTATACAATAAAATTGTCAATGTTGAGTTCAGCATCTCCCCATCATGTATTTGCAGGCAAAACATTTGTAACCCATAGTTTTAACAGTTATGAGATTCACTGATGACCCAAGAAGGTTTAATTTCCTCTGTTGGTTCAGGATTAACTTGATCATGTAAAATTCCATTGCTTGCTATTTTAAGCATAATTATTAACCCTTTTTTGTGAGTTAGGTGTGCATTAATATAGCAGACAATGGAATTTCACATAAGAATGCTAATCTGTGAGCATTAGAGAACATTAAACTAAGTTGTTAATGCCAGACATTCAGAAACAAAACTACAATTAAATACACAAATACAAGATCCTTATGCCAATGAAAGCTTTTAAAAGAAAATGATGAATGCTTACATCGTAATTTATTGTTGCTGGTCACAAACTCTTTATTTACTAGAATTGCAGCCTGTAGAATTTCTAGCAAAACAATAGTTTAGGAAAATTGGGGTTAGGAAAGTCAAGTATGCTGGTATTCCCTGATTTTGCTGCCAATATTTCTTCTTTCATTCTGCTTTGACTGCAAAGGATTTTTAGCTGCATTTATTGTTTAATCAGGTAAAGTGGGCCAGGAGGTGCATTGCAGAATACCAAATTAATTTGTGCTAATTAATTTTTTTCCTGCACCTTTAAAGAGGACATCTGTTATTCCATCTTGAGATTCACATGTTCTCCAAAACACAACCACCACAGTCAGGATTGCAGTGCCTTTAAATGCAGATTGAGTTTGTAATTTACACCAAACATTACTAGTTAAAGGCAAGGGTGAAACACCAAGTTACATTGTGACCTCATCTTCACTTCCTTTTAGTGTTCACAACTACCTAGCCAGACTCTAGGTTCTATGTTATTTAATTTAGAGGGGGTGGGCAGGCAGCGGGTGGGGGGGGGGTGCTGGGTGGTGAAATTAGGGGCAGTAGGTAGCATAGCAGTTAGCATTATGCTGTTACCGCTCCAGTGAGCTGGGTTCAATTCCGTCGCTTTCTGTAAAATGTTTGTACGTTCTCCGCTTGACTACAGGGGTTTCCTCCATGGACTCCAGGTTCCTCCCATATTAAAAGATGACTAAATGGTTAGTAGGTTATTTGGCCATGAGTGCAATTGGGCTGCACCAGCTTGTTGGGCCAGAAGGACCTGTTACCATGCTGTGTCTCTAAATAAAATTTAAACTTGTAATGAACTAAGAACATTAATGGAAAGAGATGGTTGCTTATATCATCTGCTGTATATAAATCTAATTATAATTTTGGATGAGACAGAAGGAGAGTATCAGAAGGAGGATTTTAGTGACAGCCTCATAGCCTCTCCTGTTTTGAATTGTACTGTCCACAACAGCAGGTGATGCAGCTCCTGTGCCCCAATGGCTACTGTAACCAATGACTGACTGCTACCTCAATCTCTAGAGAGTAGGTTTGTAAATATCTTTAGATGAAGTGATTTTCATGGATAGCTACACTGTATTTTCGATGCGCTGGAGTTTACGGTAGTGTCAAGTGCAGTACACAGAGCACAGTGTGAGTAAGTGTACTGACAAATATTGTTTTTGGTAGAATATAGCACCTGAAGAGGCATTCACTGAACTTGACCACATATGTAAGTTGCTTAAGCTTATCCACTACATACAGGTCTTCAGTTTTTCATTCCAGGAAATAATCTTATGAGTTACTTCCTTTCACTTCACTTGCAAAATTAATCTGGTGCTTTATAGTCTCTGGCAGATTCTGTCCACCCTCCTCAAACACTCAAAAAGAGTACAGCCTGTTCTGTCAGGTTTTATACGAGTACATGTCAAATCACATTTACTACTGCACTCATTCCAACCAGGTCTTAAAGCCACAAAGTGCAGACCATTAAGAGATACAGCCTGGCTTTAAGTAACTTTTTTTTGGATGTTGCTAATCATGTTAACATGTTCATTATTTGCTTTGCTGCAATTAATCATGATTCGAATAATCCCATCATCTATAATTTACAGTGAAACTAAACCTGTTGACATTTGAGTCGTTAGTTGACAGTGGAATTGTTGTAAACATATCTCATTGATTCAGAACACACCAAATTGCTATCTTATTCAAATTTCATTCACCAAAGTGGGAATTCTAACAGATTGAAGTTATTTAAGTTTTTCAGTATATATACAAATCCTATTAACAATGTAATGATATTGAAAGATACATGGACTTTCACTTATATTAATAAAATTATGGTCATTATCTGGAATCAGTAAGTCTAATTCACAGATCAGTCATGTATCCAAAAATGCATACTTTTCTATATATTGCTAGAGATGAAAAGCAATGCAGGGATAATGTAAATTTGTCAAGGCTAAGGTTTTGAATTACAATGTAGTTCTCCACAGCCTTGGCAAATAATTCAGATTGCATCTTCAACTCTTTCAACAGTCCTAAAGTTGAAAAATTTATGTCATGCAAAAGACATTAGAGTCCATGCTCTGTGTCTCACCTTTCACTGTGCAATCAATACAACATTATGATGGAGTGGTTGTCAACAAGTAAAGTGCACATGAAGCACCCACTCCCACTTTGCAGTGTATGTACTAAGGTTCTGAACAACACTATATAGTTATTGCACCTGTCCACCACCACCATCCTGCCTAATTGGTTGCTCTGACAGGTTATTAGAGTATCGTTGGGATTTTTACAACAAGCAGGCAATTCAAGTGATCATTTAATGATTCCAGACTAAGATTTGTTAAATTTTGTGAAAGAAATTACTTAGTTTAACTGTGTGAGATTTGAATTCATAATATCTACGTTGCTTCATTATAAGTTTTTTAAAAAAGTATACAAGTTAAATAATTAACATCATGATGACCCATTTTCTACAAGGCATCATTATATCGTTAATACCATGGAAAAATTACATACTGTAATTACTTTATGGTAGACTGAATTATTTTTGCTGTTTGGGCTTTATACTGGAAAATATTGTTTCCTGTTTAGTTTCAGACAATTGATTGCATTAAATGATACACCAAGAGAACAGATGAGGAAAGTAAATTAGAAAAAGAAGCAGTATTTCCATTGTACCTTTATACAGAACATACTCAAGGCTTTGATGAGAGGTTTGCTGTGTGGTTAAGTGACTAAATGCAGGCTGCACATATTAAGCAAAGGAAGGCAAAGAGATACACAACAAGACAGAGAAAGGGAAGAACACGGAGGGTTTAAAACCTGACATGGCGACAGACCAGAAATTTCATTGGGTCTGCAAGGTGGGACAAGCAGGTTAACACCTTATGCAAGGTACAATTAACTTTCTTTACTAAAATTATTAATTACATTCAAATTAATAATAAATTAAGCTGGAAACCACATATAAATTATGCCAAAGCAAAAATGTCAAAATCTAATACAATACTGTACAAAGTGCAAGATTTCTTAAATCAGGAATCTTTGTATATATTATACTGTTCACTTATAGTCCCATACATGACCTACTGTGTAGAGTTATGGGGAAATACATACAAAACAAATACAAACTCAATTTTTCTACTCCAAAAGAAAGTCATACGAATTGTAAATAAGACAAGTTATTATGAGCCAACCAATCTACTATTTATTCAACTAAACACTTTAAAATTCAGAGATTTCATAGATTTTTAAATAATTCAAATTATGTATAGTAAAAAATGGACAGCTACCACAAAGTATCCAAAGGTTGTTTAAAATGAGAGAAAGTCAACATGATTTGAGAGGAACATGTATATTTAAAAAACAAAGGATAAGAACAAATGTAAAAAATCATTGTATTTCAGTCGGGGGGGTGAATCTATGGAACAGTTGTAGTGAGAATTTAAAAACGCAGGTTTAAAAAATTATTTAAAAATAATTTAATGAACGAATATAAAATACATGATTTAAACTGAATGGGAGTAATGTAAATAAATGATACTTGGAATTGGATTTTGGGTTAAAAGATTATGAAACTTTTTGTTTTGATGTGATGATTGACGCCAAATATGTTGTTGTATAAGTAAGTGGGGTGTGTGGCGCATGGCCAAGTGGTTAGGGCGTTGGACTAGCGATCTGAAGGTCGTGGGTTCAAACCTCGGCCGGGGCAGCATGTGTGTCCTTGAGCAAGGCACTTAACACACAATGCTCCAGTCTACCCAGCTGAGAATGGGTACCGGCAAAAATGCCTCGCAATAGACTGGCGTTCTATCCGGGGGAGAGTCGCGTACTCTCAGTCGCTTCACGCCTCGGAAACCAGCATAAGCACCGGCCTGATGGGCCACAAAGGCTCGTGACAGACTTAGTAATTAAGAGGGGTAGGCGTAATAAGCTGTAGCTTCAGCCTACACTCTTTCGGTCTGTTTTAAAGAATATCTTTTTTTTGTTGTAATTTTGTCCTATAAAATCATCATTGAAAA
Organism: Mobula birostris; assembly: GCF_030028105.1. NCBI lineage: Eukaryota > Metazoa > Chordata > Chondrichthyes > Myliobatiformes > Myliobatidae > Mobula > Mobula birostris. The sequence goes on from NC_092388.1 coordinate 33,567,527, forward strand.
TGATGCTTTTGTTATGTTTGTACTGACCGAAATAAATTTCATTCATTCATTCATTCATTCAAATTCCTAATATTTATCAGCCCTTCAGTTCCACCTCCATCCCCATCCCAAACCATGGTTATGTATCCTACTGTGACAAGTAATTTTGTTTCTTTATCTACCTTTGAGGGATCCATAGCTGTCTTTACTCTATTACTATTCAGGTAGGTAAAGGAGGATGAATCAGGAAAGAGATGAATAAAGAACAATATTGGAAACTCAAGATGTAGTATAGCACATCTGCTAGAATTCTGATGCAAAAGGAATCTAACTATACTACAGGACAGGGAGGAAAGCTGAATTAACATTGCTTAGTTTTGATGCAAGGACACCATCCTGTATTGTTGAATCTGTTGGCTACCCTCTGTCAAAGATCATGAACACCATATCTCTTAGTCACCATCCACTTTGTTCTCTCCACTCTTCTCTCTTTGTGGCAACTTATCTTGTATATGCTTTGTCATTTTTTAAGTTATAATTGAAGACTGTTGACCTGAAATGTTAACTCTATCTCTTCGTCCACTGACACTGATTGTTCCAGTATTTTCTAGTTTTATTTCAGATTACCTGATTTTCAGTTTTTTAAATAATTCTATACCAGAGATAAGATGTCTGCTTTTATACAGTTATTCCAATACTTACTGGTTTTAAGGTGTTGTACTTAAATGCATGCAGCATAAGGAATAAGGAGGATGATCTTGTTGTACAGCTACAGATTGGCAGGTATGATATTGTGGCCATCACTGAGACCTGGCTAAAGGATGCATGTCTCTGGGAGCTGAACGTCCAAGGATATATGGTGTATCGGAAGGATAGGAAGGTAGTCAGAGGGGGAGGCGTGGCTCTATTGATAAGAAATGATATTAAATCGTTAGAAAGAGGTGATATAGGATCGGAAGGTGCAGATCTTTATGGGTTGAGTTAAGGAATAGCAGGAGTAAAAAGACCTTGATGGCAGTTATTTATAGGCCTCCAAACAGCTGCAGGGATGTGGACTACAAATTACAACTGGAAATAGAAAAGGCTTGTCAGAAGGGCAGTGTTATGATAATTGTGGGGGATTTTAACATGCGAGTAGATTGGAAAAATCAGGTCAGCACTGGATCTCAAGAGAGAGAATTTGTAGAATGTCTGCGAGATGGCTTTTTAGAACAGCTTGTTGTTGAGCCCACTAGGGGATCGGCTGTACTGGATTGGGTATTGTGTAATGAACCGGAGGTGATTGGAGAGATTGAGGTGAAGGAACCCTTAGGAGACAGTGATCATAACATGATTGAGTTCACTGTGAAATTAGAAAAAGAGAAGCCGAAATCTGATGTGTCGGTGTTTCAGTGGAGTAAAGGAAATTACAGTGGCATGAGAGAGGAACTGGCCAAAGTTGACTGGAAAGAGACACTGGTGGGAAAGACGGCAGAGCAGCAGTGGCTGGAGTTTATGCGAAAAATGAGGAATGTGCAAGACAGGTATATTCCAAAAAAGAAGAAATTTTCGAGTGGAAAAAGGATGCAACCGTGGTGGACAAGAGAAGTCAAAGCCAAAGTTAAAGCAAAGGAGAGGGCATACAAGGAAGCAAAAATTAGTGGGAAGACAGAGGATTGGGAAGTTTTTAAAACCTTACAAAAGGAAACCAAGAAGGTCATTAAGAGAGAAAAGATTAACTATGAAAGGAAACTAGCAAATAATATCAAAGAGGATACTAAAAGCTTTTTCAAGTATATAAAGAGTAAAAGACAGGTGAGAGTAGATATAGGACCGATAGAAAATGATACTGGAGAAATTGTAATGGGAGATGAGGAGATGGCAGAGGAACTGAACAAGTATTTTGCATCAGTCTTCACTGAGGAAGACAGCAGGATACCGGACACTCAAGGGTGGCAGGGAAGAGAAGTGTGCGCAGTCACAGTTACGACAGAGAAAGTACTCAGGAAGCTGAATAGGCTAAAGGTCGATAAATCTCCTGGACCAGATGGAATGCACCCTCGTGTTCTGAAGGAAGTAGCTGTGGAGATTGCGGAGGCATTAGCTATGATCTTTCAAAAGTCGATAGATTCTGGCATGGTTCCGGAAGACTGGAAGATTGCAAATGTCACTCCACTATTTAAGAAGGAGGCAAGGAAGCAAAAAGGAAATTATAGACCTGTTAGCTTGAGGTCGGTGGTTGGGAAGTTATTGGAGTTGATTGTCAAGGATGAGGTTACAGAGTACCTGGAGGCATATGACAAGATAGGCAGAACTCAGCATGGATTCCTTAAAGGAAAATCCTGCCTGACAAACCGATTACAATTTTTTGAGGAAATTACCAGTAGGCTAGACAAGGGAGATGCAGTGGATGTTGTATATTTGGATTTTCAGAAGGCCTTTGACAAGGTGCCACACATGAGGCTACTTAACAAGATAAGAGCCCATGGAATTACGGGAAAGTTACATACGTGGATAGAGCGTTGGCTGATTGGCAGGAAACAGAGAGTGGGAATAAAGGGATCCTATTCTGGTTGGCTGCCGGTTACCAGTGGTGTTCCACAGGGATCAGTGTTGGGGCCACTTCTTTTTACATTGTACAACAACGATCTGGATTATGGAATAGATGGCTTTGTGGCTAAGTTTGCTGACGATATGAAGATAGGTGGAGGGGCCGGTAGTGCTGAGGAAACGGAGAGTCTGCAGAGAGACTTGGATAGATTGGAAGAATGGGCAGAGAAGTGGCAAATGAAGTACAATGTTGGAAAGTGTATGGTTATGCACTTTGGCAGAAAAAATAAACGGGCAGACTATTATTCAAATGAGGAAAGAATTCGAAGTTCTGAGATGCAACGGGACTTGGGAGTCCTCGTACAGGATTCCCTTAAAGTTAACCTCCAGGTTGAGTCAGTAGTGAAGAAGGCGAATGCAATGTTGGCATTCATTTCTAGAGGAATAGAGTATAGGAGCAGGGATGTGATGTTGAGGCTCTATAAGGCGCTGGTGAGACCTCACTTGGAGTACTGTGGGCAGTTTTGGTCTCCTTATTTAAGAAAGGATGTGCTGACGTTGGAGAGGGTATAGAGAAGATTCACGAGAATGATTCCGGGAGTGAGAGGGTTAACATATGAGGAACGTTTGTCCGCTCTTGGACTGTATTCCTTGGAGTTTAGAAGAATGAGGGGAGACCTCATAAAAACATTTCAAATGTTAAAAGGCATGGACAGATTGGATGTGGCAAAGTTGTTTCCCATGATGGGGGAGTCTAGTATGAGAGGGCATGACTTCAGGATTGAAGGGCGCCCTTTCAGAACAGAAATGCGAAGAAATTTTTTTAGTCAGAGGGTGGTGAATCTATGGAATTTGTTGCCACAGGCAGCAGTGGAGGCCAAGTCATTGGGCGTATTTAAGGCAGAGATTGATAGGTATCTGAGTAGCCAGGGCATCAAAGGTTATGGTGAGAAGGCGGGAAAGTGGGACTAAATGGGATAAAATGGATCAGCTCATGATAAAATGGCGGAGCAGACTCGATGGGCCGAATGGCCTACTTCTGCTCTTTTGTCTTATGGTCTTATGGTCTTATGCTCTTATTCATTTGAAATTTCACTTTTACTACCAGTTTCCTTTTATTTGATCATTCTCTATATACCAATAGGGAATGCTTAAAAAATAAAATTCCACCTATTAAATTTAAAAGCTGATTGCCTTGAGCAATTATCTTCTTCAGTAAGACAAAAACTTTGTCACATTCAGAAACATCAACTGATTAGGATAAACAAACAGCTGAATTAAACATTGGTAAGAGGGAATGGATTAAATTGTGAAGTAAAATCGTATCATATTAGGGAGCAGCTTTAGTACCCAGATGTTATATTTTTTATGAAATTGGGGTAAACTCACTACCATAAGGTGGGTTATCATAATAATGTCGACAAATAACCAGTAGTCTTGAAACAATCTGTTTGCTAGTTTTACTCTGGCTGACCAGTTTTCCCAGGACTAAAGAAGCACAGCAGCTGAAACAAGGTGATGACTGCTTCAGGGACATGGTAAATGTCTTTATAACCAAGAGATTTACAACTTTGCATTGCCAGGAGGAGCAAGGGTATTACCTCCTGACCATCTCATCTGATTGGGATTCTGGGCTGAACTTACCTGCTCCAGGGTGCTCCCCTCTTGACTGGAAGTCAAGTCTATCATGACACAGGCTGTGAATTTAAAACTTGACAGCATACAGGCAGAGAGTAGTCCAGAATCTCAGCCTTCACTGAAGTAACCTTGTCTGATAAATACCCAGACCAAAAGGTCAGCATGCTAAGACTGCAGAAGTCAGCCAGCAATAGATTCAGTAGAGCCTTCACTTGTGAGAAACTATGCAAGGCCTTAAACTTTCAAGTATGTGAGAGTGAAGTGTCCTTAAGTAGCAATGAATTAAGCAGTAAGTGTTCTTTTCAAACCATGTCAGTAAGACCCCAAAGAGTTTGCCCAGCAGGGTGTCCCTGTTCAATATTTCCTTACAGTTTTAGCTTTATGGAACTGTTTTTCATTGGAAGGGATCTCATGTTTCGTCTGGGTCCTGCAGCTCATTTGGCATGCACACTGCACCATCTTGCATACTCTACTGATTTACATGTCTTATTCAAATTATTGACTTTGTAACACTTTATAATTAGAAGTAAACTCTTCCATCACAAATAGTACAGGAACCCAATAAGATTGCATCTCACTCAGATATGGAAATATGAATTTGAAATTAATAGAGCCTACATATAGGCTTAATTACACTTTCTAAAAAAATCTCATTAAAAATTTGGGGGAGAAAAACATTAGTTCCCTTCTATAAAAACCCATATCTTGTAATAATTAGGCATATTTATATTTGCATATCATGCTCGGAAGTGTTTAATTTCAGGTTAACACTGACATTACTTTTCTCTATAATTTTTAGAATAGCTACAGTACTAGAATGAAATTGTGGCAATTTTACCAAAGAAACTCAGGTGGCACTGATTTCACACTGAAAAAAATGTTTGGGTGAATTTCCTTAAAGTACTTCTTCAATACCTTCACCAAAGCTCATCATTTCTCCTGAATCAGTTTTGTCAAGTGCAAAAACAAAAGCTTCCTGCATTCACATCTTTAATGCCTGACATCAGTGCATTTGGGTGCAGCAAGTTACCTAAAAGTTACACTAAATCCATTTCTGGAGTTTGAAAGTGATCATTTCCATCTTTATTGGGCTAAATTAAAGCATTGCCCACTATTAATACATCTGATATATTGTAAATGCCCTCCTAACTCTCACAAAACTATGAAAATGCAAGTTAAAAAGGAGAATAATGTGAGTTGCCTTAATGACTTGCCTGGTAGCATAAACATCTACAGTGAATTATACCAGTGCCTAAGACGAATAATGTGGGCTGCCCTAATGACTATCATCCGACAGCACTCACATCTACAGTGATGAAATGCTTTGAGAGGTTGGTCATGACTACATTGAACTCCTGCCTCAGCAAGGACTTGGACCCATTGCAATTTGCCTATTGCGACAATAAGTCAACGGCAGACGCAATCTCAATGGCTCTTCACATGTCTTGAGACTACCTGGACAACATGAACACCTGTGTCAGGATGCTGTTCATCAACTATAGCTCAGCATTTAATACCATCATTCCCACAATCCTGCGTGAGAAGTTGCAGAACCTGGGCCTCTGTACCCCCCTCTGCAATTGGATCCTCGACTTACTAACCGGAAGACCACAATCTGTGCAGATTGGTGATAACATCTCCTCCTTGCTGACGATCAACACTGGTGCATCTCAGGGGTGTGTGCTTAGCCCACTGCTCTACTCTCTCTATACCCATGACTGTGTGGCTAGGCATAGTTCAAGTACCATCTATAAATTTGCTGATTATACAACCATTGTTGGTAGAATCTCAGATGGTGACGAGAGGGCGTACAGGAGTGAGATAAGCCAACTAGTGGAGTGGTGTTGCAGCACTCAACGTCAGTAAGATGAAAGAGCTGATTGTGGGCTTCAGGAAGGGTAAGATGAAGGAATACATACCAATCCTCATAGAGGGATCAGAAGTGGAGAGAGAGAGAGAGCAGTTTCAAATTCCTGGGTGTCCAGATCTTTGAGTAACTAACCTGGTCCCAGCATATTGAGCGGTTATAAAGAAGGCATGACAGTGACTACATGAGGAGTTCGAAGAGATTAGGTATGTCAGCAAATACACTCAAAAACTTCTATTGATATACTGTGGAGCTGGGGTGGGGGTGGGGATTGCTACTGCACAGGACTGAAAGAAGCTGCAGAGGGTTGTAAATTTAGTTGGCTCCATCTTGGGTACTAGCCTACAAAATACCCAGTACCCAGGATAGCTTCAAGGAGCGGTGACTCAGAAAGGCAGCATCCATTACTAATGACCCTCAGTACCAAGGGCACGCCCTTTTCTCATTTTCCCATCAGGTAGGAAGTACAAAAGCCTGAAGGCACACACTCAGTGATTCAGGAACAGCTTCTTCCCCTCTGCCATCTGATTCCTAAATGGACAGTGAACCCTTGAACACTGCCTCATTTTTTAATATATAATTTCTGGGGTTTTTTTGCACTATTTTTAATCTATTCAATATACCTATACTGTGATTTATTTATTTATTATTTTTCTTCTATGTTATGTAAAGCGGTGTGGGTTTCATTTCCTAAGTTACAGAGAAAGGTTGAACAAGTTAGGTCTTTATTCTTTGAGCGTAGAAGGTTGAGGGGGGACTTGATAGAGGTGTTTAAAATTATGAGGGGGATTGATAGAGTTGACGTGGTTAGACTTTTTCCATTGAGAGTGGGGAAGATTCAAACAAGAGGACATGGGTTGAGAATTAGAGGACAAAAGTTTAGGGGTATCATGAGGGGGAAACTTCTTTACTCAGAGAGTGGTAGCTGTGTGGAATAAGCTTCCAGCAGAAGTGGTTGAGACAGGTTCTATGTTGTCATTTAAAGTAAAATTGGATAGATATATGGACAAGAAAGGAATGGAGGGTTATGGGCTGAGTGCAGGTCGGTGGGACTAGGTGAGAGTAAGAGTTCGGCACGGACTAGAAGAGCCGAGATGGCCTGTTTCCATGCTGTAATTGTTATATGGTTATATGTATTGCATTAAACTGCTGCTTCTAAGTTAACAAATTCCACGACATACACCGGTGATAATAAACCGGATTCTGATTCTGATTCTAAAAAAGGAACAGCAGATGAATGAGAAGCTAAAGTGAGTCAGCAAGGAAAATGAAACCAAGCCATTCACTATCTGTTCCCTCCATAAAGAGTTTGCCCATCTCTTGTATTGCAAGCAACACACAAAATTCTGGTAGAACACAGCAGGCCAGGCAGCATCAACAGGAAGAGGTGTAGTCGACGTTTTGGCCCTACACCCTTCGTCAGAACTAACTGAAAGAAGAGATAGTAAGAGATTTGAAAGGGGGAGGAGGAGGGGGAGATCCGAAATGATAGGAGAAGACTGGTGGGGGAGGGATGAAGCTAAAAGCTGGGAAGTTGATTGGCTAAAGGGAAACAAAGCTGGAGAAAGAAAGAAAGGGGGAGGGGAACACCAGAGAAAGATGTAGAGCAGGCAAGGAGTGATCATGAGAGGGAAAGAGAGAGAGAGAGAGAAAAAAAGGGGAAAGAATAATAAATAAATAAATAAATAACGGATGGGGTAAGAAGGGGAGGTGGGGCATTAGCGGAAGTTAGAGAAATCAATATTCATGCCATCAGGTTGGAGGCTACCCAGGCGGAATATAAGGTATTGTTCCTTCAACCTGAGTGTGGCTTCATCTCGACAATAGAGGAGGCCGTGAATTGACATATCAGAATGGGAATGGGACGTGAGATTAAAATGTGTGGCCACTAGGAGATCCTGCTTCCTCTGGCGGACAGCGTAGGTGTTCAGCGAAGGTCATCAGGCAAGTCGTGGATAGACCCGAAGAGTGCTTGACATCTATTCAGGTGCTTGCATGGAAATTGTCACTTTAACAGGAACCAGTATAGGACACCATGCAGATGCAGTTTCCCAATGGCATTTTACACCTTCTCGCAACCTAAGGAATTCTGCGGAGTTACTTTTCGCAGCATACGTACAGAAACAAAAAGTGCCACGATTGTGATTCGAGACTCTTGAGAAGATACAATGAAAGAACAAGGTGAGGCTGGCCCAAGTTCAAACTTCAAATTGAATTTTAAACTCTTTCCATTGTTACAATCAATTTCTAAATTTGTTTCCTGTCACTGAAAACTCTGGTAAAGAAGCCATTCTATTAAAAGAAAACATAATGTAATAGCTTACCACACTTTATATGTAGCTGATGTTCTGAAAATAATGAAAATTCCTTTCTATTGAGGATTAAAAGAATTTATCAATTGTAATAGAAGTTATTCATTGTTGTGTAAGAATTTAGTAAATTTGAGAAAAAAAATGTTGGACTGAACAATAGTGGACATGAATTGAAAGAACACATTGATGATCAAAGGATGTACTAGCAAACCTTCTAAAATAATCAAACTTGTCCCCCACCCTACATCCCACCTACTAATAAGGAAGTCTCTTTGGGAAGGAAGTTGAAAAAAGCAGCTTTTCACGTAAGCAGTGCAATTTCCTTGTTCACAAATGCACTCAGAACATAGGAAATCTTAACAACAGGAAAAGGCTGGCTAGACCAACAAATTCATCCCCTTGTAACTTATCCTAACACTAACTTCTCAAAATAATTCTCAATTTTTTTTTCACCAAAATTTATTTTGCGTCCTAAATCCATTTGTTTGCCTGATAAGTTTTTAATGATTTTATAATTTTGCACTGGAAATAATATAATGGAAATGATCAGAAACCTTTTATCAGTTAGTAAAAACTTTTTCTTTTAAATAAAATAGTTTACTAATGTATTAAAACACTGTGATAAACAGCAGCACTGGAATCGAACATTTAATCTAAAGAGTCATTCATGTTAGCTAATGAGCATATTTTGAAAACATAAGAGAGTCTAATATAAAATACAATCTCCTTTTCTTGTATGTATACTTCATTAGTCATTGGGAGCTCATTTTAACTGCCTCAAACATGAGCGAATAGTCACCTTCTGTGTCACAATTTTTTTCTGATTTTATGATCTTTTAAGTAATATCACAGTTAACAGTGAGATGAGTTTTCATATGTACTACTGTGGATCAATTGTAAACAGCCCTGCTTCGCTACTCACTAACAGGAAAAAATATTGTCAATAGATTTTAAAAATGTAATTTAACTACTATTTTTCTAATTTCTCAGTACTCTTATATCTTTGTCATATGCAATACAATGTATTTTAGTCATTCACCTGGAGCATGTGATACCCGTGAGTGCATAGGGTGTGTCAATAGAGAATCCTCGATGCTTTCATAATAGGCAGTTAATTTAGTAAGTTCACAAAAAGATAAATAAAATAGTTATCTTTTCCCAGACAATAATTACACGTTTATTAAAATATGCATTGGTCATTCCATGGAAACTTATAACAGCCCAACTCCTTTAAAAAGTGCCACACGAGAGCATAATGTATTTATAGTGGGAGAGGGGTAAGAAACACGTATTTTACTAAGTGTGAATAAGATGGGTCAAAATGGAGGGAGCAGTTGTACTGAAATCAGTTATTATTTTAAATTTAGTTGGAATATTTCAGATTAAGGTTAACATAATAGAAGCGCTTACTTTTGTACAGACATCAATCGCAGTTTCCATCCTTCTAAATAAAGTGGATTACAGTTAATTGGGCCATCAGTTAATCAGGCCAGCTGTTTATTTGGGACAACTCTTAAAGAACAAAAACTAACTGAGAATATAGCCAGGATCTCCTTCATTTATTTGGGACAATATACCGCTTAACTGGGACAGGAGACTGTTGCTGATCAGTTTCTAACGACGTCAGTTGCGTGTGCCTGTGGGGCCATTAGACACTACAGTGTGCTTAGAGCAAAGTTCTTTAATAGCATTAGTTGCGTGTGTTTGTGTTCAAAAATCAGTGATTTTTGTCACTGATAGTTGGCATGAAATAAACAGTAAGGCAGTTCAGAACTGTTCTCTCTGTGGTTTCAAGCATTCAGGCTTGGAGATGCCAGAAACTTCTGGGGGAAAAAAAATGAAATGATTTCACTACTTTAGCAAGTAAGGGACAACGAAGAATTTGAGGGTATCGACAATAACCTTGAAAGAAAATGAAAATCTGGAGGATGCAATCATCGAAAGAATTGTATGAAAGCAGTACTAGGTGTCTGCACTGATTTTATTCATTTATAGTCATCTAGAAGAATACAGCAGTATACACTGGATGAATTCCTTCGTTGATAACTACTAGGAACTTGAAGAAGTCTCTGAACCAGTACATCATCTGTGGAAGCACAGCAGTCAACACACTTGGCCACTGGTATACCAACATTAAGAATGCATACCATAGCATCCCACACTCACACTTTAAAAAGTCCGTTCACCTGGCTGTACCTTTACTCCCAGCATATAGGTGGAGACTAAATACTGCAACACCAGTAGTGAGGATCAAGTAGGTATGGTCAAGGGCCGCAGAGGAGTGCTTACAGGACTGCTTTGAGTTGGTGCACTGGACAATATTCAGGGATTCATGTTCGAATCTGAATAAATACACCACTGATTTCATTAAGACCTGTGTGGATAAGTCACGAATCCACCAAAAACTGTGGATGAACCAGGAGATTTGTAGCCTACTTAGGGCTAGATCTGTGGCATTCAAGCCCACTGATCCAGAACTATACAAGAAGTTCAGGTACAACATATGGAAGGCAATTTTAAGAGCAAAATATCAACTCCAACTGAGGTTAGAGACAGAGTTGAATGCATATGAACTCATGCAGGGGTTGCAGACAATTTATTCCTACATTGTGAAACCTAACATCATGAATGGCTGTTATGCTTCACTCCTAGATGAGCTCAAAGCTTTTTATGCATGCTTTAAAAGGGGGACTAAAATTACATCTCTGCGAATCCTTACAGCATCTGGTGACTCTGTGATCTCTGTCTTGAAGGCTGATGTTAGAAAATCTTCAAGAAGGTCGACCCTCGCAAAGCCTCAGGGTCTGATACAGTGCATGGTAGTGCTCTGAAAACCTGTGACAACCAACTGGCAGGAGTGTTCAAGAACATCTCCAATCTCCCACTGCTGCAGTCGGAGGTTCCCACCTGCTTCAAAACTGCTATAATCATACCAGTGCCCAAGAAGAGCAGGGTGAGCTGTCTCAGTGACTATCGTTCAGTGGTGCTCACATCTACTGTGATGAAGTGCTTTGACTGCTTGCTCATGGCTAGAATCAGCTCCTGCCTAAGTAAGGACCTGGACCCACTGCAATATGCAATGTGCTTCGCTGCCGTTGCTACTGCGCGATCGAGAATCTCCGAAGGGGAAGGCCCCAAATCCTCGGCTTTGCCTATTGCCTGTTGCCAGGGCCGGAGTCGAAGCGCTCGGCAGAGATGGTGCTGGGTGCTGGGTGCTCGGTGTCGGAGGGCTGGTCGGAGGCTCGAAGTTTTCGGACAGACTGAAGAGTCGGCTATGGTCGGGTGCTTCCAGGGTGCTGCATTGGCAAGTTTGCAGCGCTGGAAGCTCATGGCAGGAAGAGAGTTTCTCTTCCTTCTACCGTCTGCGTGAGATGATGAGACTTTTGAGAGACTTTGAGACTTTTTTTTACCATGCCCATGGTCTGTTTTTTATCAAATTATGGTATTGTTTTGCACTGTTGTAACTATATGTTATAATTACGTGGTTTTTGTCAGTTTTTTTAGTCTTGGTTTGTCTTGTATTCCTGTGATATCATTCTGGAGGGACATTGTATCATTTCTTAATGCATGCATAACTAAACGGCAATAAAAGAGGACTGTATGTCCTCATAATCTAATCTAATCTCCACAATAGGTTTACCACAGATGTAATCTCACTGACTTTCCACTTGGCCTTCGATCTCCTGGACAATAGTAACACCTACACCAGGCTGCAGTTTACTAATTACAGCTCAGTGTTCAACACAATCATACTCTCATTTCTAATCAACAAGCTCCAAAACCTGAGCCTTTATAGCTCCCTCCGCAACTGGATCCTTGACTTCCCCATCTGGCAACCACAGTCTGTGCAGACTGTAAGAGACATCCTCCTCGCTGACAATCAGACCATAAGACTTAGGAACATAATTAGACCATTCTGCCCATCAAGTCTGCTCCACCAATCCACCATGGCTGATCCCAAATTCCACTCAATCCCATACACCTGACTTCTCGCCATATCTTTTGATGCCCTGATTGATCAAGGAATGATCAACTTCCGCCTTAAGTATATTCACAGACTTGGGCTCCACCGGAGTCTATGGCAGAGCACTCCACAGGTTTACTACTCTCTGGCTAAAAATATTCCTCCTCACCTCTGTTTTAAAAGGTCACTCCTCAATGTTGAGGCCATGCCCTCTAGTTCTGGATACCCCCACCATAGGAACTATCCTCTCCATATCCACACTATCTAGTCCTTTCAGCATTCGGTAGGTTTCAGTGAGATCCCCACCCCCACATTCTTCTAAATTCCAGTGAGTTCAAGCTCAGCTGCCAAATGCTCCTCATATGTTAATCCCTTCAATCCTGGAATCATCCTCGTGAACCTCATTTTGACTCCCTCCAATGACAACTCATGCTTTCTGAGATATGGGGCTCAAAACTGTTGACAATACTTGAAGTGCAGCCTAACTAGTGTCAGCATTATCTACTTGCTTTTATATTCTGTCTCCTTTGAAATAAATGACAACATTGCATTTGCCTTCTTTACCACAGACTCAACCTGTAAGTTAACCTTCTGGGAGTCTTGCACGAGGACTCCTAAGTCCCTCTGCACCTCTGATGTTGGAACCTTCTTCCCGTTTATATAATAGTCCGCACTGTTGTTCCTTTTACCAACATGCTTTATGATACATTTCCCAACACTATATTCCATCTGCCACTTTTTTTGTCCATTCTTCCAATTGCATTGCATCCTTAACACAACCTAACCTTCCACCTATCTTTGTATAATCCGCAAACTTTGCCACAAAGTCATCAATTCCATTATCTAAGTCATTGACAAACAATGTTAAAAGTAGTGGTCCCAGTACTGACCCCTGAGGAACACCACTAGTCACCAGCAGCTAAGCAGAAAAGGCCCCTTTTGTTCCCACTTGCTGCCTCCTGCCTGTCAGCCATTCCGCTATCCATACCAGTATATTTCCTGTAATGTCATTGGATTTCATCTTGTTAAGCAGCCTCATGTGTGGCACCATATCAAATGTCTTCTGAAAATGCAAGTAAATCATATCTACTGTGTCTCCTTTGTCCACCCTGCTAGTTACATCCACAAACTCAAAACTGTTGACAATACTTGAAGTGCAGCCTGACTAGTGTCAGCATTATCTCCTTGCTTTTATATTCTATCCCCTTTGAAATAAATGCCAACATTACATTTGCCTTCTTTACCACAGACTCAACCATGAAGAATTCTAACAGATTTGTCAGGCAAGATTTCCCTTCACAGAAATCATGCTGATTTTGACTTATTTTATCATTACTTTTCAAGTATCCTGAAACCTCATTCTTAATAATGGACTCCAACACTTTCACAACCACTGAAGTTAGGCTAACTGGCCTATAATTTCTTCTTTTGTCTTCCTCTCTTCTTGAAGAGTGGAGTGACATTTGCAATTTTCCAGTCCCCCAAGACCATGTCAGAATCACGTAATTCTTGAAAGATCATGACCAAATGCATCCAATACCTCTTCGCAACCCCTCTCAGGACTCTGAGATGTAGTCCATCTGGTCTAGGTGACATATCCACCTTAAGACCTTTGAGTTTGCCTAGCACTTTTTCCTTTGTAATAGTGATGGCACTCACTCCTGCTCACTTGCACTCACGGACCTCTACAGCTAGTATCTTCCACAGTAAAGACTGAAGCAAAGTACTTAAGTTCATGTGCCTTTTCATTGCCCCCATTACTACCTCACCAGCATAATTTTCCAGTGGTTCAATATAAACTCTCACCTCTCTTCTATTCTTTAAATAATTGAAAAAAAATTGGTATCCTGCTTTATATTATTGGCTAATTTACCTTCATATTTCATCTTTTCTCTTCTTATAGCTTTTTTATTTGCCTTTTGTTAGACTTTAAAAGCTTCCCAATCATCCAACTTCCTACTCACTTTTGCTACCTTATATGCCCCTTCCTTGGCTTTAATGCAGTTCTTAAGTTCCGTTGTCAGCCACGGTTGCCTCGCCCTGCCTTTTAAGAACAACAACTTCTATGGGACATATCTATCCTGCAGTTTGTGAACCATTCCCAGAAACTTCAGCCACCTCTTTTCTGCCATTATCCCCACCATTATCTCCTTTCAATCCTCTGGGCAAGTTCCTCTCTCTTTGCCTCTGTAATTACTGATGCATGTAACTTACGCTTTACCCTCTTAAGCTACAGTACGAGTTCAATTATATTATGATCACTGCCTCCTAAGGGTTTCTTTATGTTAAGCTGACTAATAAAATCTGGGTTATTTTACAACACCTAAGATAGCCTTTCCCCTAGTAGGCTCGAGCACAAGCTGCTCTAAAAAGCTATCTTGTAGGCATTCAGCAATTTCCCTGTCTTGCGATCCGACACCAACCTGATTTTCCCAGTCCCCTTGCATATTGAAGTCCCCCATTGCAACTGTGACATTAGCCTTATTGCAAGCCCTTTCCAGCTCCCTTTGCAATCTCAACCTCACATCTTGGCTACTATTTGGACACCTGTATATGATTCCCATTGTGTTTTTTTTTCACTCTTGCATTCTTAACTCCACCCACAAAGATTTGACATTCTCTGACCCCATGTCAGCTCTTTCCAGAGATATAATGAAGGCTATTATTTTGTCTAAAAAATTCACATCATCAGGTTTTAAAAATGTAGTTGTCTGAAATAAAAGCAAAATACTGGACACATATATAGATAGGAAAATAGAGTTAACAGTTCAGGTTTAGGAACTTTCATCAGAATTATGACTTATTGAGTATTTCCAGTATTTTCTGCTTCTAATTAAAGTTTCAGAATTGTTCATTACGTGCTCCCTGTTATGGAATTTCATAACTAGATTTTAAAATAATGTTTAATTTTATTTCAAACTATTAGCCATGCTAATATGCTATAGTAGCAGGGTTGATGTTTGTTATCACATGGAAGGTGCTTTATTAATGCAAAAAGTGCCAGTTTAAGAATTAAAAGAATCTATAAACAACAATAAAATAAATAAACAATTATTTTATTTTTGATGCTAAATATTGAAGGATAAATACTAGCAAGTCACAGGGAAAACTTCTGTGCACTTTTCCAGTCTGGGTCTGGGTTTAACATCTGATCTGAAAGGTACTAGCTCAGCATTACAAAAAGACCACAAAAATAGTGAAAATGGCACAGTCCATCACAGGTAAAGCCCTCCCCAGCTTTGAGCACGTTTTCATGGAGCACTGTCACGGGAAAGCAGCATCCATCATCAAGGACCCCCACCATCCAGGCCATGCTCTCTTCTCACTGCTGCCATCAGGAAGAAGGTACAGAAGCCTTAGGTCCACACCACCAGGTTCAGGAACAGTTATTACCCCTCAACCATCAGGGTCTTCAATCGGATAACTTCAATCACCCCATCACTGAACAGTTTCCCAGAACCTATAGACTCAATTTCAAGTTGACTTCATCTCATGTTCTTGACATTAATTGCTTATTTATTTATTATTATTATTAATTTACTTTTTTTTGTATTTGCACAGTGTTGTCTTTTACACATTGGTTGGGGTGGTCTTTCATTGATTCTGTTGTGTTTCTTGTAGTTACTGTGAATGTCCACAAGAAAATGAATCTCAGCATTTTATATATTGACATATATATAATTTTAAATAAATTTACTTTGAACATTTTATGTTTAATGCTTAAAATAAGACTGATGTCTCAATATTCTGGCAAATTAAACAAAAGGGATTACAATTATATTGTTTCTTATATCTGAACTAAAATCCCTTGAAACAATGAATGAATTTTAAAACATTGCCAAAATTTTGATAATTTGCTTGAGTTAACCTATACAAGTTTGGTTTAATGCTAATTAACTGGATAATAGATTTTGTCTAATGTTGTACACTCTCTAGTTTGTAATTAATTTCCATTTTACTTGTAACCAATACATTTTTTGCAGAATATATTTAAAGTGATTGTCAATGTGCATTTATTTTTACATTTCATTTAGATCTCCTTTGACCTCGCAGAATATACTGCTGATGTTGATGGTGTCGGCACTCTGAGGCTACTGGATGCCATTAAAACCTGTGGCCTTATTAATTCAGTGAAGTTCTACCAAGCCTCCACTAGTGAGCTCTTTGGCAAAGTACAGGAAATTCCTCAGAAGGAGACTACCCCTTTCTATCCTCGGTCACCGTATGGCAAGTATCCTAATGTATTTGTGTGTGTTGAATGTATGTCATTGTTCAGAGTATTTGATTGAAATGTAGTGTCATGCCCAAGATTTTTGTTTGGTTATGGGGTTTACCTATAACTTGGCAATTAAAAATTGTTTTCAAGTTAATGTAAGGGGTTGGTATTATAAATCGAAGGCTCATAAATAACTCAGTGGGTGCTGCACATTTTCAATGTCAAAAGTATGCCATCCAGTACTCTTCCAAGACTGGATTCACGATGTTGGCAAATGAGGCCTGATCAAGTCTGTGTTGTGATTGGAAATGAGAAGTGCAGGAAAGGCTATTACAACTCAGCAGTGGGTGATAGGGAGGGGCAGGGTTTGGATGTTGGAGATTGCACAGAGTGATGGATGAGTGTGAAGTTTTGTTGGCTGGGAGATCAAGAAGTTGATTTGGGGCCTTTGATTTAGAAGGTCACAGGCTGACAGGTTGGGGTGTTGGGTATCCTGAATTCAGATGGATAATGAGGTGGTGATGGGATTCAGCATAGTATGGGAGGTATGAATCCAAAGGTTGAAAGGTAAGTAATTGATTTATCTGAGAGCAATCTTAATCCATGACTTTACTGGAAAGACCAAGTTGTCATGGGGTTGTCCAACAATGATTGTTGGTTATTGAACATGTTGTCATAGAAAGCACCAAGCTGAAAAGATCTATGCATTTAAAGATAGCGGGAAGTAGCAGGTTCCGGTAGTGGGAGAGATCATAGGAGCCAGACAGTCTGTCAACACATTGGGTAACTACTACATCCCAGCATTGGCCCAAACTAACCATGCTAAGCCAGGGAATAGCAAAGAACTTCAGATCTCCGCGGTAACTGGCTGCCTGCCCGCACAGACTGGCCAGCAGTAGTCCACACAGGCAGATACTGCTCACTCCACAATGAGACACATGGTGATGAGATCACTTTGACCATTTCATTGCTGCATGTGAACTAGTGAAGCTTTGAATTTTCAACTAGATTTCTGGTGTAGTGGCACGAATGATTCCTTTTATTTATCTATCGCACTTGTGCTGTTGTTCTTGAGTGCTAAGAGAGTTGGTAATGTAATAGGTTTAACTACTTAACAAAGGGTTGCAATTCTTCTGTTTAATTAAGTTCTGTTCTCATGGATCCGCTCGTTCTGTTTGAAGCTTCACCAAAGTGGCTGATTTTAGTGAACTTGTACAAATGAGGCAGGCTAATCTGTTGTGTGGACTATCACAAATCATTACATTCTACTAAGAGCACAGTTGCACAGCTAGCACAGGTGCAATGACAGAGATTCAATTCTGAACAATGGTGCTCTTTGAGTTTCCAAATTGTCTCTGTATCCATGTGAATTTCCTCTGGATTCTCTCAAAGGCAAGTATATTAACTTGGCACTGTAAATTACCCCTAGAGTGTAGGTGAGTCATAAAGCCTGGGGGGTGGGTGGGATAGTGGGAGTGTGGGTGTGTGGGTTTAATGAAAGAGATTCATAAGAGTGTAAATGGGTGCTTGATAGTTACTGCTGACTCGGTGGGCAGAATGTTCTGTTTCCAATTTATATCACCTACATTGCATCATTGTGCAAAATTAATGTCTATCTAATCTATCCCTCAGAGGGACCGAGCATTTTATTGATCTTTTCAGGCAAAAAATAATAATCTAACACAGCACAGATGATAACTAAATTTAAAAGGGAGAACTCAATTTGTTTCAAATCAGAGGTAAAGAGGTTCTTTACTTATTCTGTGAATATTAAATCACCCCATTTTACTTATATTTCCCTTGCGCCCCTAACTCCTGGTGGAGTCGTCGGCGCGTCATCATGACAAGCTTGGCACCAGTCTGTTCCATCTGTCGTGGTTATGTGCCAGAGCCTGGGTCACCGCAAATGTTTTCCCTGTCCATTCTTTAATGTTGTCCATCCATCTTTTCCTCTGTCTACCTCTTCTTCTTTTCCCCTCCACAGTTCCTTGTAGAACGGTCTTTGCAAGGCCACTGGATCTTTTACGTGGCCGTACCATCTCAGCTTTCTTTTCTTCACCGTTGTGAAAAGGTCTTCATGGGGGCCAATGTGGTGCTGGATGGTCTTGCGGACCTGCTCGTTTGTGTTGTGGTCCAAGTATGAGATGCCCAAGATGTTGTGATAGCATCTCATTTGCAATGCCTGTATCTTCCTCTGTAGCTCTGCTGTGAGGGTCCATGTCTCACATGCGTACACGAAGATGGAGAATACCAATGCATGCAGGAATCTGATCTTGTACTTCATGGTGATGTTGCTGTCCCTCCATATTGTCTTGAGTTTGGATAGTGCAGTCACTGTCTGTGTGGTTCTTGCCAGGACTTCTGGTCTTGATCCTTCATCACTGATGATTGCCCCCAGGTATTTGAACTGCTGCACTGTCTCAAGTTTCTGACCATGGACTGAGATGTCCGTTATGATGGCACCGTTGGCATTTGCCATGAGCTTGGTTGTCTCAGCACTTATTTCCATTCCAAACTTTGTGGAGGCTCTGTCAAGATGGCTGACCAGGTTGGCCAGTTCATCCTCTTTTCCTGCAAGTCCATCAATGTCATCAGCAAATCTTAGGTTTGTGATGTTCCTCCCTCCGATGCTGGCTGTGCCCACATGATCTTCAAGGGCAACACTCATGATTCGTTCCAGGAAGACGTTGAAGAGAGTGGGGGAGAGGAGGCAGCCCTGACAGACTCCTACAGAGGTATGGAACCATTCCCCGATGGTGCCCTGAGCAAGTACTGCACTGGTTGCCTTGGCGTAAAGCTGATGGATTGTATGAATCAGCTTCTAACTATGTTGAATTTCTTCATGGTGGCCCATAAGGCATCATGCCAGGCTCTGTCAAACGCCTTCTTGAAGTCTATGAAGATGAGGTAGAACTCTCTCTGGTGCTGAAGGTGTTTCTCGCAGAGGGTGCGGAGGTTGAAAATCTGCTCAGTGGTGCTTCTGCCCTTACAGAAGCCTGCTTGCTTCTTGGCAATGATGTCTTCTGCCTGAGGTCTCAGTCTGTTCAAAATGATTCTGAGCATTACTTTGCTTACATGGCTGATCAAACTGATGGTATGGTAATTCTGGCAAAGTCGGAGATTGCCTTTCTTGGGAAGCACAATGATCAGCGACTGAGTCCAAGGTTTCGGCCATTTACCTGTCTGCCAGATCTTATTGCAGATGGTGGTAAGCATGTTTACCGTGGCCTCTCCTCCATGCTTCAGCAGTTTAGCAGGGATGTTGTCAACTCCTGCTGACTTCCCGCACTTCAGTGATCGTATTGCCACTTCAACTTCTTCACGCATGATTGGATAGTCTTCCTCATTGGAAGATTCCTGCACATTCAGCATGCTTGGATCCCATTTGCTCTGATAGTTGTACAGTTCTGAACAGTACTCTGTCCCCCTTTCCATTATTTCCTTTTCTTCTGTGAGACTTTTGCCATTTTTGTCTTGGATGGTGTTCACTTTGGCTTGTTTTTCTTTGGTAAGATCTTTCACCAGTTGGAATGCTTTCTTTGTGTTGTTGTTGGAGAGGCTGTCTTCAATGTCCACTCATTGTTTAGCTATCCATCTTTGCTTTGCTTCCTTCATTTCCCTCCTGATTTCCTTGTTGATTTTCCTGTATTCTGTTGATCCCTCTGCTGTGTTTTTATCTTTCCTTAATTTCCTTCTTATGTCACACATATCCATAGAACCCGCCTGTCCCTCACCTCCAGTCCCGACACTTTGACCTTTTCAATCTGTCCCGCGCTTGAATGGTCCAAATGTCATGTCATTCCTTGCTTTTGGAGCCAGGCCCTGTCACTTCAATTCACACACAAAATGCTGGAGGACCTCTGCAGGTCAGGCAGCGTCTATGGAAGAGAATAAAAAGCCGACATTTTGGGCCGAGACCCCTCATCAGATCTGAAAGAAAGGAGAAAGAAACCAGAAAAAGGTGGAGGGGAGGGTAAGCAGTACAAGCTGGCAAGTGCACCTCATATTGTGTGTGAGCAGCCTCCAACGTGACGAATATACACATATCACATATTGCCTTGTTTACTGTGGTTAAATGTTAATCCTCCAAATTAAAGTTGCTTGGAAGTAATTAGTAGGAGATTTTCAAGAGCAATCTTGAGACATCTGCCTGAATTTTCTGTCCCTTTTGGCAATGCACATGAAACCAGAAACTGTGGAGTAATGAAGTAAGATGTTTTGCCATGTAGCCATGCTTTTCAAATGTCACAGCAATAAATTTAATCTGGATCTAATACTGAGGTTCTAGATATTGAAATTAAAAACAAGCTCTTTCAATGACCCAAAATACTTCATTCAGTGAGTAGCTTACTTATATGGGTAAGTTAGTTAGCTACCCATGCTGGAAGCAGCCATGTGACCTTCAGACAACAATCATTTTGGCTTCAGCTGGGATGCTGCTTGTAGTTGGATCGCCTGCTAACATTAGCATTGAGGCAAATATGACTAAAGCAATTTGGATAAAGTGTCAGCAAATATTTGGTACTTCAAAGTTCAAAGTAAATTTATTATCAAAGTACGAAGGTGTCACCATATACTACTCTGAGATTGATTTTCTTGTGGGCATTCACAGTACAGCAAAGAAATAAATTAGAATATATGAATAACTACACACAAAGACTGACAAACAACGATGTACAAAAGACGAGAAACTGCAAATACAAAATAAAACGAGCAATAATAAAACATAAATAAATAAATAAATAATACTGAGAACATGAGTTGCAGGCTCCTTGTAAGTTAGTCCATTGTTTGTGGAATCAGTTCTGAGTTGAGATGACCGAAGTCATCCATGCTAGTTCAGTAGCCTGATGGTTGAAGGGTAATAACTGTTTCTGAGCCTGGTGGTGCGGGACCTCAGGCTCCTGTACCTCCTTCCAGATGGTAGCAGTGAGAAGAGAGCATGGTGGTTGTCGCTGGTGATTGAAGGTGCTTTCTTGTGGTAGCATTTCTTGTCGATGTACTCCATAGTGGGGACGGCTTTTCCTGTGACGGACTGGGCTGCATGCATGATTTTTTTGTCAGCTCCTTCACTCTTGGGCATTGATATTTGATGATATTGTACTCTGGCCTGTTAGTAATCTTTCAAAGAGTATGATACAAAGTGGAAGTGGGAAAAGGCAAGAAAATACTAAATGCAGATTGCCTGCATGTAGGCTTTTCTCATTTCGACTTAAACAGTTCATTTGATGTTACCAGAACACCTGTTATTAGCAAATCATTATTTGCAAATTTTTACTGTGTTTACATCTACTTTAGAATGATCAGTGCTGACTTGTAGGGTATTTTTTATTTTACAGGGGCGGCCAAGCTTTACGCATACTGGATTGTGGTGAACTTCAGGGAGGCTTACAACCTTTTTGCTGTCAATGGCATTCTTTTCAATCATGAAAGTCCAAGACGAGGTTAGAAATACTGACACATTTAATCTGCTTTAAACTATTTCTAGTTTTATTTCCTTTGAGTTTTATTTTAAATTTGGAATGTAAGGTATTTAGGTGGTTGTGAAAATATTTGCATTGTATACTGGGGTGCCCTCTTCATTTACCTGATGAGGTAACCCTAGCCTTTGGCCAGGAGTAGATATCTCCAGGTGGTGCCCAACCTTCCGAGAGTGTTTCTTCATCAAATCAGCAGAAGTTTAGACTAACAATATTTCCTCATGAGCAATATTCAAAAGAAAATGTTATCAATTTTAATCTTTATTGTGTTGATTCTTCTGAGTAAACAAATTGTATTCTGCCTAGAATTTTTGGGGCATCCGAATGAGTGCGCACAAATGTCATTAATATAGTGGGGAAAAATCCCTATTGATTGCATGAACTCGTATTTTGAGAATAATGCCTCACAATTACACCATTGGGAGCGTTAATGGGGGAGCTTTGTGTCAATGTTTTACCATTGTCGACAGTGTTCCTCCTACTGGGGTGGAAGTCACCGAGGATGGAGTGATGGAGTTCTAGCAAGTGAGATACAGATGAGTTGGAGAAATTGCTGTCATTAGCTCGTTAATTAGTAGAGTGGGAACTGAACAAAGGGTGAAAGACACAGCTGGTGTTGGGGTGGGCAGTAAGGATCCTAAACACCACTGGTGTTGGAGAGGAGGAGATATGGATTGGAGACACAACTGGAGTTAAGGGGTGGGGTTAAGCATCAGGGACATTGTCTGTGTTGGGACTTGGGATAAGGATTGGAGACACTGTTGGTGTTGGTGGTTGGGGGGGTAGGTATCTGTGACAATGCTGGTGTTGAGACTGGGTGTAAGGATCAGAGACTGTTGATGTTGGGACTGGGATTAAGGATCGGAGACACAGTTGGTGTTGGGACTGGAGTTAAGGATTGGAGACACTGTTGGTGTTGGTTGTGGGGTGGGTGGTAAAGATTGGAGACACGGTGTTTGTGGAGGGGTAGGGATCAGAGACAGTGCTGGTGTTGTGACTAGGTGTAAGGATCAGAGACAGTATTGGTATTGGCTGAGAGGGAGGATTGGAGACACTGCTGGTCTTGGGTTGAGGTTAAGGAGCAGAGACATTGTTGGAATTGGAGAGGGAGGATTGGAGACACTGTTGGTGTTGGCATTGGGGTTAAGGACTGGAATGTACTGGTGTTGGGACTGGGGGTAAGGATTGGAGACTCTGTTGGTTTTGGGATGGGGTAAGGATTGGAATCTGCTGGTTTTGGGACTGAGTTAAGGATCAGAGATACTGCTGATGTCATGTTTGGGGTAAAGGATTGGACTCACTCCTGGCATTGGTTGGGTGGGTAACGATTGGAGGTACTGCTGGTATTGGGACTCCGGGGAAGGATCGGACACACTGTTGGTATTGGGACTCCGGGGAAGGATCGGAGACACTATTGGTATTGGGACTCCGGAGAAGTATCAGAGACAGTATTGGTGTTGGGACTAGGTGTAAGGATCAGAGACACTACTGGTGTTGGTTGAGGGGTATGATTGGAGACACTGCTGGTCTTGGGTTGAGGCTAAGGAGCAGAGACAATGTTGGAATTGGAGGGGGAGGATTGGAGACACTGTTGGAATTGGGACTCCAGGGAAGGATCGGAGACACTGTTGGTATTGGGACTCCGGGGAAGGATCGGAGACACTGTTGGTGTTGTGACTCGGAGTAAGGATTGGAGACACTTTGGTGTTTGTAGTGGGGGTTTCTGAATTGGAGACACGTTTGGTGTTTGTGGTGGGGGTTTCTGAATTGGAGACACTTTTGGTGTATGTGGTGGGGGTTTCTGAATTGGAGACACTGCCAGTGTTGGGTCTGAGGTTAAGGAGCCGAGGCATTGTTGGTGTTGGGACTGGGAATAAGTATCGGAGACACCGCTGGTTTTGGGACTCGGGGTAATGATTGGAGACATTGTTGGGGCTGCTGTTGGGGTGTAAGAATTGGAGACACTGCTGGTTTGGGACAAGGGGATAAGGGTTGGAGACACTGCTGATGTTGGGATTGGGGTTAAGGGTCGGAGACACTGTTGGTGTTGGAACTCAGGTTAAGGATCAGAGACGCTTGGTATTGGTGGGAGGGTGGAGTAAGAATTGAAGACACTGTTGGTGTCGGGTCTGTGCTTAAGGATCGGAGTCTACTGGTGTTGTGACTGGGGTTAAGGATCGGAGTCTGCTGGTGTTGTGACTGGGGTTAAGGATTGGCAACACTGTTGGTGTTGGGACTTTTGGTCAGGATTGGAGACACTGTTGGATTTGGTGTTGGGATGTAAGAATTGGAGACACTGTTAGTGTTGGGACTGGAGTTAAGGATCGTTGACACTGTTGGTATTGAGGCTGGGGTTAATTTCATTGACACTGTTGGTATTGAGGCTGGGGTTAAGATCGGAGACACTGTTGGTATTGAGGCTGGGGTTAAGATTAGAGACACTGCTGGTGTAATGATTAGGGTTAATGATCAGAGAAACTTGCAGTTGGAGGTATAAGGATCAGAGACACTGTTGGTGTAGGGACTGGGTGTAAGGATCAGGGACCTTTGGTGTTGAGACAGGGGTTAATGATAAGAGAGCCTGCTGGTGTTGGGACTGGGTGTAAGTATCAGAGACACTTTTGGTGTTTGCTCTGGGATTAATGTCTCCGATCCAATGTCTCCAATGGACAATGGACAATGTCTCCAATCCACTACATAATGTACTGGGTGGGCACAGGGGTACATTCAGCCAGAGACTCATTCCACCGAGATGCAACACAGAGCGTCATAAGAAGTCATTCCTGCCTGTGGCCATCAAACTTTACAACTCCTCCCTTGGAGGGTCAGACACCCTGAGCCAATAGGCTGGTCCTGGACTTATTTCCTGGCATAATTTACATATTACTATTTAACTATTTATGGTTTTATTACTATTTAATTATTTATGGTGCAACTGTAATGAAAACCAATTTCCCTCAGGATCAATAAAGTATGGCTATGACTATGACTAAGCAACGGACACTGTTGGTATTGGGACTCAGGGTAAGGATAGTAGACTCTGCTGGTGTTGATGCTAATGGTAAGGATCGGAGACTTTGCTGCTTTTGGGTTGTTGATAACAATTGGATACACTGTTTCTTTCTGAGTTTGATACCCCTGCTGCTAATGTATGGATCCTTTCATATTGGTGCAGAAACCTGTCCAAATGTGGTTTTGTTTTTTTTCCAATCCATCTTCAGCTTCTTGAACCAGCCTCTTACTATCATGAAAGGTCATGCGCTTGAAATGTTAAATCTATTTCTTTCTTAGCAGATGGTGTCTGGGATCTGCTAAGTATTCCCAGCATTTTATGTGCTAGTTTACCCTTCCTGGTAAGGCTCATCTGTGAACGTAGGAACAGTTCATTTTTCCTAATTTCAGGGTCCAGCTAGAGATGCTTACCAATGGCTAAACGTGTTGTTATATTTGACCTTTCCACTTGGGAATAATCTACATCTATAAAAAATATCCAGATCAATTTCATGAATATTGACCCCACTTTAATTTTGAAAGTTATTTTTGCATCAACAATGCCACATACATTTTTAGCCCATGGTTTGATATGACATTGACATTGCTCATTCATTTCAGTATCATTAAATACTTTTATAGTTTTCTACTCTAATTGTTTCCCTTCCTTTAATATTTTGCTTGATTATCGCAATTTTGGTTCACTGTGCACTCTTGTACACAGAGCTGGTGTCCTGTGCTTGTAATAATTAAAGCAAATCTGAACTGATAAACTTGAACCGTGGGTTACTGTGGCAAAGGTTGCAGTATTTCTAACCTTACTTTCTGGAGACACCATTTGTTGTCCTGTGACTTGGACTCAGTGTTGGAGCTCCCATCATTTCTCATGCCATGAGTCTGCATACAGCATTCTCATTAATGTGCTTCCCAAGCTTAAACTTATTTACATTTTTAAAGGACTAGCATAAATCCCCAGGGACTGACAAGGTGTCCCTCGGACCCTGTGGGAAGCAAGTGCAGAAATTGCAGCATCCCTAGCAGAGATATTTAAAGCATATTTTAGGGCTTTGACAAAGTTTCGCATGGGAGGTTGGCCAAAACGTTTCCGTCTCTTGGCATTCAAAATTAGGTAGTAAATTGGATTAGACATGGGTTTTGAGGAAGAAGTCAGAGAATGGCAGTAGATGGTTGAATCTCTGTCTGGAGGCCTGTGACTAGTGGTTCTTCACAGGGATTGGTGCTGGCTCTGTTGTTATTTGTCATCTATATCAAAGATCTGAACGATAATGTGGATAACTGGACCAGCAAATTTGTGGATGACGCCAAGATTGGGAGTGCAGTGGACAGCAGAGAAATTATCAAAGTTTGCAGCAGGATCTTGACAAGTTGGAAAAATAAGCTGAAAATGGCAGAAGAATTTATTAACAGAGACAGGTGTAAGGTGTTGCACTTTGGGAGGACCAACCAGAGTAGTTCTTACACAGTGAGTGGTAGGGCACTGAGTAGTGTGGTAGAACAGTGGGATCTGGGAATACAGATCCATATTTCCTTGAAAGTGGCATCACAAGTAGATATGGTTGTAAAGAAAGCTTTCGGCACATTGGCCTTCATAAATCGATGTATTGAGTCCAGGAGTTGGTATGTTGTGCTGTAATTGCATAAGATGTTGGTGAGACCTAATGTGGAGTATTGTGTCCAGTTTTGGTCACCTATCTACAGGAAAGATATAAATTAGATTTACAAAATGCAGAGAAGATTTACAAGGAGATTGAGTGGAGGTTTAAGAGAGGAATACAAAATTTTGAGCGTATAGATAGGGTAAACACACGTAGGCTTTTTCCTCTGAGGTTGGTTGAGGGTACAAATAGAAGTCGTAGGTTAAGGGTCTAAGTGAAATGTTTAAGGGGAACATGTGGGAGAACCTCTTCACTCAAAGGGTAGGTGAGAGTATGGAATGAGATACCAGCACAAGTGGTGGATGTGGGGTTGATTTCAACATTTAAGAGAAATTTGTAGAGGTATATCGATGTGAGGCATTTGGAGGGCTATAGTCCATGTGCAGCTCTATGGGACTAGACAGATCAATGGTTTGGTATGGACTAAATGAGCCAAAGGGTCTGTTTCTGTGCTGTAGACCTCTATTACTCTATAACTCTATATAGGCATCCATTAGTCTCATGAAACCATGGATTTGCGCTTTGGAAAGTTTCCAGGGCGCAGGCCTGGGCAAGGTTGTACGGAAGACCAGCAGTTGCCCATGCTGCAAGTCTCCCCTCTCCACGCCATTGATGTTGTCCAAGGGAAGGACAGTAGGACCCATACAGCTTGGCACCGGTGTCATCGCTAAGCAGTGTGTGGTTAAGTGCCTTACTCAAGGACACACATGCTGCCTCAGCTGAGGCTCAAACTAGCGACCTTCAAATCACTAGACGAACGCCTTAACCACTTTGCGCCAACACTCTATAACTCTATGGTTATAGGTATTCAATATCATTAGTTCAATAGTTCCATTTAATATCAGATAAATGTATACAAAATACATCCTGGAATTCTTTTACTTCACAGACATCCATGAAAACAAAAGAGTGCCCCAAAGAATGAGTGACAGTTAAAACATTAGAACTCCAAAGCCTCACAGCTCCCCCACCCCATTCACTTCTGCAAAAAAAAGCATCGGCACCCTCCATCTATGAAGCATGCAATGACAAAGCCCACAATAAAGACCATGATCTGCAGTACAACGTAAACTAATTGTTCACCTGGCAATTCAACGTGCCACAGGCTCTCTCCCTAATAAAGGGAAAAAGAGGTGTAGAGCTTGAATACATAATAACATTAATTTAGTCATCTGTAATTCCAATGCAGAGCTGTCTTTCAGCATTCCTAATTATCTCAGCCTTGGTTGTAAATTCTGAAACTCTACCTTTTACTTCTGATGATGCTGGAATGAAATGGTTTAGAAACATCTCTTATATCACTAAATGGGATATTGAATTTAATTTCTTGTATGATCTAAGCAGTGGTGCTGTGCTAGCCGGAGAGTGTCCAGCACATCTTTATGAAAAAAGCCAAAATAAACAAGCTCATTAATTAGGTGTCACCCAGGGTGATTTGAGTATCTCAGAAGCTGCTGATCTCCTGGCATTTTTGCGCACAACAGACTCTGGAATTTACAAAGAATGGTGCCAAAAACAAAAAAATCCAGCGAGTGGCTGTTCTCTGAGCGAAAACGTCTTGTTAAATCCACTCGCCGAATTTTTTTTTGTTTTTGGCACCATTCTTTGTAAGCTCCAGAGTCTGTTGTGCGTAAAAATCCCAGGAGATCAGCAGTTTCTGAGATACTCAAATCACCCTGGGCGGCACCTAATTAATTAGCTTGTTTAGTTCGTTTTTTTTCTTAAAGATGTGCTAGACGTGCTCTGGTGCGCTCCGGCTAGCACTGCACCCCTGGATCCAAGTAGATTTGCCAACATTTTAAAAAAATCTAGTCTCATTTCTCCAGTAAATCATTGTTCAATCATAAGTACTTTTCACTTCAAACTTTGGATGTATGAAATGAAAGGCTCCCATACTTTGTCATAGTCTCTTTCTGTTTGGGACTTGACCATCATCTCAGATTATCTAGTATTCCAATGCTTACATAGCTCATTTTACAATCAATTTTGCATGAACTCCCTTTTCTTCTTGTGCTTGAGTTCATACTTCAAATCCCCTCAATTGATATAAGTTATCATATTCACCTTACCAATGCAAAAGTACCTTATGACTTTTGATTGCAGTTGTCCTTTACCATTCTGCCATTGTCACTTGTGTGGGGTTTGTGGTTTCCATAGATTCTCAACATTAAATAAAGTCCATTTTCAGAGTGTCCAGATAAGTACACATCAGAATCAATTTATTATCACTCATCTATGATGTGAATTTTGTTGTTGTGTGACAGCAGAGCAGTGTAGCAGAGCAGCATAAAAACATAAAAAGACATTAAAACAAAGCCTAGAAGTTACAAAATTAAATAGATTGTGCAGTAAAAAAGGAATAATGAGGTTGTGTTTATGGATTCATGGACCGTTTAGAGGCCTGATAATGGAGGGGAAGAAGCTGCTCCTAAATCATTGATAGTGGATCTTCAAGCACCTATACCTCTTCCTTGATGGTGGTAATGAGAAGAGGCCAAGTCCTAGATGTTCCATTGAGCTCAAGCTCCTCAAAATAGGGCAAATCGTCTTTATTCAAGGGCTTCTCATAGACTGCCAGTCCAGAACTTTCTGTAAACATTTGCAGTGCAGAGAACAGTCCCTTGATACAATCCTTCAAGAAGTAACAGCATTATCTTGTGTTCACAATCACCATTGCCTGTGCTGCCTTTATTATAAGAATTGGACAGCAGAGAAAATTCAGAAGGACTCAAGTTTTCATATTGGATGTGCAAGGAGTGGTAAGGTAAGCTTACAGGACAATTCAAGTCACCTTTTTCACACTTCAAATTGTTGGTCATTCAGAATTATTCTGGCATTGCATTCCAATATATTCGAGATGCAACACTGAGCGTCATAGGAAGTCTGAGTTGCAACACTGAGTGTCATAGGAAGTCATTCCTGCCTGTGGCCATCAAACTTTACAACTCCTCCCTTGGAGGGTCAGACACCCTGAGCCAATAGGCTGGTCCTGGACTTATTTCCTGGCATAATTTACATATTACTATTTAATTATTTATGGTGCAACTGTAACAAATAACAATTTCCCTCGAGATCAATAAAGTATGACTATGACTAATATGTACTCTTTGGCAGTTGTCCATCTTGGTGTGCTAAATGAAATGGAGTTGCAGAGTAGTAGTTAGACACAGGACAGATAAACCCATGGTCTTTGACAAAGAGGGTAACAAGGGCTCAGATGCACTAATCACATGTTTTGAGAGTGTTCAGAGTCCTGCCCTCCTATGTCAACCACTCCAAAGAAAGTATCCCCCGAGGCTAGGGTTTTCAAAGTCAGTGGTGATAGTGACCTGTGACTACTTGAGGTTCAGTTGGGAACCCATGCTTTGTTCACTGATTATTGTCAGCGGAACCTGGTGGAAACTGTGTTCTTCCAAGTAGCTGGTTATCCTTTCCAAATATCAGTTGTTTGCTCCAGTTTGATATTGAAGAAGTCAGTGATGCTCTCTACACAAGGAAAAAGGACTATGTCTGCTTTTACTTCAGCTAAGAACATGAAGCTGAATGCATGTACATACATTTGCAAGCAGTACCAGCTCTCTGAAGACTCAGTGGGTTGATAGTGTTCAGGCATCTCTGAATACTAAACGTGAAAAGTGGATCGTGCTCATGATTTACAGATTCATGTGTGGCGAGCTTGCCCTCTCCTACAGTACGTGAACAATATCAGATTTGGATGATGATGTCACCTTAGCCATAATTAACAGCAAAGTCCAGCATATCCACTGTACCCTACCCCTACCTTACTGCTTCTCACAGCACATTTGCTTCACAAAAATGGCTTGTTTGTCTCTGCATATTTACAAGCAATAATTAAACCAGAAAAGGCATTCATTTGGATTTCCATTTAGTTTTGGAAGTCTTGCTACTGTTGGAGAAGTAGAAATCTGTTTGACAGGATGTAGAGTGTTGAGGGAGAGCAGGCAGTATTAAGAAATTACATCAATGGAAAAGAGGTTGGTGGTGGTTAACAGAGAATGGGAGGGTAGGTTTTTGAGGAGAGACTGATAGCAGTTTTTGAAATGAGATGCGGTAGTTGATGAATGATAACCATTTAAAACACCATCTACTTTGGAGGTCTTTTAGTGGATTTGAATGAATATCGGATGTTCCTGGAACTATGAATACTAAGTATTATTTGTAAATGCATTTTGTCAAGAGTAATTTCTTAAATATGGCAAATAAAGCAGCAATGCTTATGAATTAAAATTATTAAATCGTTTCAAAACATCTTAGAAGTTAGCATTAATTTGGGCCAAAAATGTCCTTTGGCCCTGCTAATGCTGATTCCATGATCTTTTGTTGCACTTCTGTTTCCAGTGCTTAATCTTCCACAGATGTGCAGATATATCCATTTTTGGTGAAAATGTAAATCAATGCCCATGTATGTATGATATCAAAGGACATGCTCTTTCCAAAGTAAGGCATTGATTTACAGTGGCAGAATAAACTGGACCTTATTTTGTTGATTAGTTCCTCAATTTTACTAGTATCTTTGGAACTTGCTCACAAAACATTTGTGACTGACTAAAATTAGAAATTAAATGCAAATCTTAATTGAATATTAAATTAACATGCAATTGTAAATGAATTGCTCATGTGCTTTCTTTTGTTTGCTCACTTCATTTACTGAATCGCGAGAGCAGGTAAGTCTTAATGTAAAAGGTATTTACGATTTTGCGGAAATGTCTTTATTCCATTGACATTGCTGGATTTTTCTCCCCTCTTTGTGGGAAATCCAATCAACATCAAACCGTGACTACAAAAATAAGTTGCCAAGTAGAGGTAATTTAGAGTGAAGAATGAAACATAGTAGAATATACCACATTGCTTTTGTTTCTTTCAATTGCCAGTTATTGGGGATGAGAGTGTGGAAACTTTATAAGACAAGCTTGCAGATCCTTTATTGTTACTATTTGCCACGTTCTGAATTGGACAACAAATCTACAGCAAAATTGTGTCATCAAGGCAAAATAAGATGTTTAAGCAGTAGGAAATCCACTTGGCTTGCTATAGTATCATCTGTCTTGCATACATTTGCTGTCAAACTGGGCCTTAGATCAAAAGCCTTTGGATTTTTTTTGAGTTTATAATAAAATTGCACAAAGGACACATTTATGTTGTAAAATGTCTGCCTGCCAGTATTTTTTTTCAAACTCAATTGTAGTATGGCTAATTGCCAATCTTTGAAAAAGAAACCCTATTTTGATTCTTAGCATTACTTCATCAAATAATTTTTAAGTAATTATTATAAATTTAAGCAAAGAGAACAAATACCCAAAATTCGTAGAGCCAAGTATTTTTTTCTCTGAGAAATTAATACTTTTCAGAAAATTTACCTATGAATTGTGAGTACCTGCTGTTAAATAGTGTTGATTTTGGCAGCCCTTAGTAAGCAAATTAGGTTTAATCTCTCTGATCTCAGTAGTCTGTTCAGTCAGCCATGACATTCTCAGTGTCCATCCTTTTCTGCTTCCCAGCTGTTCAGAGCCATGGCTGAGGCAATTCTCTGTGGGAGTGTTGAAGATCACCCAGTTTAACAGCAGATGGCGGCTAGAGAAAAATGCAGTCACCAAGACAGAGTTCAAATTGGGTTCAAGGGAAATAAAGTACTTTTCTTCTGTTGCTGGACCCTGTTTAAAATATTTATTTATTCCAATTTAGGTTGCAATTAAATCCAAAATTGCACTTATTTTATTTCAAAGGAAATACATTTGTTTCTTCACATTTTTATAGTATAGGAATCTATAGCTTAGGATGCAGTTTAATAATAGGAATCCAATGAGTAATTTAATAACTGATTTGCTATCTGAAGGAAATAAGTTTAACTAACATCAGTATATTGTGTTAAACTCGATTTAATTTGGGCAAGTTGGATGCTTAGTCCAGTTACAGTGCAGTTACCTTGGCTACTTAAAATTCTGCCGTTACAGTTTTATTACAGTTTGCACAACACCAAATATGGCTAGAAATCTGGAAAAAAAAACAAGCAGCAGCAAGAAAATTAATCTGAACAAAAATGATGACCTGCTGAAGTTATGGCATTGAGACTCAGAACAGCACCCTGTTCTGTCTAAATCTACTATTTTAACTCAGAGATGGCATAAAAGGCTGTTCACTGGCATGTTCTTTTTTTGGCTTAGCAGGCAGTTTGTGTTAAAATGAACAGAGCAAAGTAAGTGATGGGAAACTGTGCATAAAGAATCAGTAAATTTGATTTGATGCTTAATTTTGCCAGAAATTATTGCTAATTCACTTGCACTGTTGCTGTATTACTGGTTTAGATTTTGCCACATGAAATAATTTCAGTTTTGATGACATAAATTTTATTTTACATGTTTCACTATCACATATAGTTAGTTCATCCCACAACCCTTTTACTCATTAGTTCTGATCATTCATCTTATTGTCCCGCTGTGTCACCTAAAAGAAGATTTTGATTTTTAGGCTAGTTTGATGTGAGATATTTTTAGAAAAATTAATGACTGCAGTGTTGTAATTTTTTTTCCTCTTCAAACTTTAATATTTTAAAAAAATTATGGTAGCCTGGAATATTTGGTGTCAGTCTGTCAACTAAATGTTGTATTCATTTTAATTAGCCTGGCTCATGAATTGAAGCTCTAGTTAATAAATTAAAACTATTAAGTAGTTCATAAACAGGTTTTAGAAAGTTGTTTGCTGTGTAAATTGAGCTCCTGGCTGTTTGGTTTGAAGCTCCTAGGTTTACTTAACTGACAGATGATCTCTTAATGCTAAAAAAAACTAGTAATTCTTAAAATGCTAAATTCATTTTTGTTTCTATTTTAGTACAGTTAAACAGCCGGAATAACTATACTGATGTTATCTGTTATCTTTGTTTCAGGGGCTAATTTCGTAACTCGGAAAATTAGTCGGTCAGTGGCTAAGATTCACCTCAGACAGCTGGATTGTTTTAGTTTGGGCAATCTGGATGCCAAGAGAGATTGGGGTCATGCCAAGGACTACATTGAGGTAGGCCATTGGCCTAAGGCTGTTCAGAAGTATTTCCCTGCCTGGATGATGCGTTTCACGCATCATCTCAAAAAATTGCTTGATCTGTTATGAGTATCTTGTGAACTTGTGCCAGAGGAGAGTTGCTAACACAATGTACAGTCAATTGCAGCCTAGGGAATTCAGTTCCATGGTGGGCTACCCCAGTTCTAACCTGACTAAAAAACAGTCTTTCTCTTCATTCAGAACAGTTATAAGTATACTTTTCATTGATAACATACTCTAGAAGGTCATTCTGAACTGCATAGCAACATTCATAATTTTTTCACCCTTTGGTTTTATTTTCTTGTCTATTTATTGATGGTTAAAGATGCTACCATGTGGTCTTTTAAAATACTTTTGGTTTTGTTTTCTATTGTGTGGTATGGAGCAATATGAGACTGTGTTAAACTCCACTAGACAGCAGCAAAAATAGTGTCTGGACTAGGCTAACCTGTTTCCCTCAGTTGGGTCCTGATAGGTTTCCTGTGCTTACAATGCTATTTCTGTCTTTTTGAATCATACATCCCTGGGACACAGACACTGGTTTTCCCGAGCTATTTACGTAATTTGAACAGAAGCTAGAAAAACCTACAAAGCAAGAAAATCTGACAGTTTAACAAGGGTTCAGCAACAAGTTTATGGTAAATGCCTCTATGTGGGTATACTTTTGATGTGAAAGAGCACAGCAAATCCATATGTTTGATACTGGTTGTACAAACTCCACAGAACTTTATACTTGTGATGTGTTTGGTTCCTATTTAAATTTTAATGATAGACTTCAACTGTGTTTTTAAAAATGGTGTGCGTATATATAATGTATTAGAAAGATCAGTCTGTGATTAGAGATGGAGAGAGAAAATTATAATTTCCATATATTGTGCTGCTTTGTTACAATTTTTCTGTGTTAAACCTTGCCTAGTACATCCAGTCTTTGGCATTGGTATGATTCTAAGGTAATTTCGGCAATTTGTTTTCTGCCTCACAAGTTGAGGAAGATTAAACAATATGAACAAATATTTATTTGATTAAATTCTATTATTTTGAGCAAAGGTCTGTTTCATTAACTTTGATTAAAATTCAGATTTTTTTTATTATAGCTGCTGTTTCATAATCCTTATAAAAATCTAGCACTTATAAAGATTGAATGAGTCTAGTTTAAGATAAATGCTGTGGTTGCTAACAAATGGCAGTGCAGGAAGCCAACAAAAATATAAGAGCAACCTTTTTGTTTATTAAATTTGGCTAAGTCTACATGTTTAAAAAAAAGCTGAAGTCCGATCTGATCTTATCTGTAGTTGGTGCATGAGTCAAAGCTGCCAATGCCAGACTCATTTTACCAAAGTGTATCTAAAATATCTTTCTTTTCCTGCTTTTTGAACTTTCTGAATGATTAGAATGAATAGAAAAGTTTCTGTACTGTTTCACTTAATGTTTTTGGGACAAGTTTAAATTACACCATCATTATTACTGCTTAATCATCTTAGCATTTGTAGTGGGAACTAATTGTGAAATTATCTGCACTGACTATTATAATGGAGGGAATCTCACAGCAATATTGGCATGCACTTACGTACGATTAAAAGTGGAAATCCAGATTTTGCCGTAAGTGATTCCCTGCTCCTCCACAGGGAATGCTGTATAATCCTCTGCGTAATTTTTAGAAATCAGTGAACTGATGAGAACTTGAGGTACTTATGAACATTTTTCTTCTGTTAAAAGCGTGATAATGTTACATTATGTTTAAGAATTTTTAATGGTGTTCTAAAACAGAATTGCTTCTCATCAAGCTCCCTAATTCTGAAAAAAGAGTAGTGGATTATCATTTCCTCAAGTAAATATATTTGTTATAATGATCGCTCATGGATACTCCAACACATATTTGGACTGCAGTTGTAGTTTATATTTTAGATAGTATTGTAACTTCCCTTGCATTCAATATCTTCTGTATTTTTGTTTTACACCTTTGGTTTCCAATAACTTGCCTTTTTTGTTAAAAAAAAGTGGTCAACTAAAATAAGAACAGGAAATTCTGAGAATAATGGAAAAGGGGATAAAATGACTAACATCTAAGTAGCACTTTTCCATCTTCAGCACATCCCAATGTACTTTACAACTAATGAAGTACGTTAGCAAGTCCAGGCAGTATAACAATGCAAGAAACAAATAATCAGCTTAGACACGATGGATTTCCACAATAAGAAGGAGAAATAAATTGATGAAGAAAACTCTGTTACTTCTTTATTGAAGGGCATTGTGGAATTCTTTACATGGAGGAGGTAGGCAGAACTTCAAATTAACAACTGTACCAGTGATTCTAGTTTATATTGATGAAGATTTTCATTATACTATGAGTTACTTATCTTGGCATGAATTTTCATTCTTCCTTGCTTTCAGTTTCACACATTTTTAAGGATTGTTGATGGTATTTTGGAAAAGGAATCCTTTGCAAATTTCTCTCCTGAATGAATGATGGCATTTGAGCTGTACTTTTACTGGATATACAGTGCCTTGAAGTGTTCTGCCCCCACAGCTACTTTCACATTTTACACTGTCCCATTTTCTCAATTTAAAACATATTGAAATAGGATTTTTGAGCTGATCTGCAAAACATTGTGCATCATGTCAAATCATTTACTAAAAATTAAAAAAACAAAATTTGAGGCTGAAAGTGTATATATCCCCTTTGTAATCTTGCTAACTGACCTCAGTAGCAATATATTACCTTATCAACTCACCCAATTTGTTGTATAAAATTGGAGGATGACCTGTTTTCAATGAATTCATAGGAATAAATATCCCCTCTCTCTGTAAGGTCCAACAGCATGGTAGATTTTCAACAGACCAAGCCAAAATGAAGATGAGCATTCAAGACAACTCAGGGAAATGATAAAGGAGAAGCACAAATTTCAGGTAGTGTACAATACCACCCCAAAGGCAGTGAACTTACCTCATAGCTCAATGCAATCCATAGTGAAAAAGTGAAAAAATATGAAACCACAGCCACACTGCCTAGATCAGGACACCCTCTAAACAGGATCAGCGGAGAAGAATGGCATTTGTAAGAGAGGTCTCTGTGACAGCAGCAGTTGCTCTGAGTGAGTTGGAAGGACTGTTTGGGGCTCTGAAACGTAGTGAGGGAGGAGGTGTGGGAGCAGATGTAGCACTTGTTCCACTTGCCAGGGGGAGATCAGTGGGGAAGTACGAATGGACAAGGGAGTCACATAGGGACTGATCCCTGCAGAAAGTGGGGGGAGGGAAAGATGTGCTTGGTGGTGGGATCCCATTGGAGAT
Source organism: Mobula birostris (assembly GCF_030028105.1). NCBI lineage: Eukaryota > Metazoa > Chordata > Chondrichthyes > Myliobatiformes > Myliobatidae > Mobula > Mobula birostris. Next base: position 33,604,520 of record NC_092388.1, read on the forward strand.
GGCAGAAGTTGCAGAGAATTATGTGCTGGATGCAGAGGCTGGTGAGGTGGTAGGTGAGGACAAGAGGAACTATATCCCTGGTAGGATGGCGGGAGGATGGGTAGGAGCAGTTGTGTGTGAAATGGAAGAGATACAGTTGAGGGCAGCGTTGATGGTGGAGAAAGGGAAGCCCCTTTCTTTGAAGAAGGAGGATATCTCCTTAGTTCTGGAATGAAAAGCCTCATCCTGAGAGCAGATGCAGCGGAAACGGAGGAATTGAGAGGGGGGGTGGTGGATGGAGGAACAACACCTTATATTCCTTCTGGGTAACCTCCAACCTGATGGCATGAACATAGATTTCTCGAACTTCCAGTATTCCCCATCTCCTTTTCCTCTTTCACCTTACCTCTTTGCCTGTCCATTGCTTTTCTCTGATGTTCCTCCTGCCTTTTCTTTCCTCCATGGCCTTCTGTCCATCTCTTTCACCAAGCAACTTCCCGGCTCTCTACTTCACCCCTCCCCCTCCTGGATTCACCTTGTATTTCTCCCTTCCCTTCTCCCACCTTTTAACTCTACTCCTCCTCTTTTTTTTCCTCCAGTCCTTCTGAAGGGTCTCGGCCTGAAACATCGACTGTACTCTTTTCCATAGATGCTGCCTGGCCTGCTGAGTTCCTCCAGCATTTTGTGTGTCTTGCTTGGACTTCCAGCATCTGCTGATTTTCTCTTGTTTGTGAATATTTTGCATCAATGCACTTGCATGGGAACCAAATAACATTGTGATTTGGGCTAAAGCTGTAGCATCTGGTAAGTCAAATCTTGCGTTCCATGCCCAATCCTAACTATGCCTATATTGTTTCCAGTTCCTATGTTGATGCAATTTGTATTGATCGTGGTAACCTTATTAAATGCTACATATACGCTGTACAATTTTACTCAACCCAAAATAGTCTGAACTTTGTCTGTTCTGTTGATATATGGCCTGCTTCATGAATTATTACACAATTCTCAAAAGAATCATTTTATTACTTTGCCATCTTGGTTCTTACTAGGCTTACTTTTCCCAATGGCTTATGAACTCAGTGTTGCATCTGTGAGGGGTACAAAGTTTCTTCTGTTTTGCCAATGTACTGTGGTGGTAATAGATTGCCAAGTATAACATTTTAATTTAGCTTTTGTAGTTGCACTGATTCTCTTTGTGATTACCAATGCAGATTATAACAAGATGAGCTTTGTTACCTTCATAAGCAGCCATTTTTTTTTAAATCCTTTGAGAATGCAAACTATTGGCTAGCTTGCGTTAATTGCAGTAACTATATAATATCAAACAGGAAAATAATTCTATTAAACTTATTGCTAAGAAAAAAGTATTATATATAATGATTGAAACGTAACTTGATAGTAGCTAAATCACTCTACAAGAATATCAATTCAGATAACAATTTTTTTTACTTTCAGGCCTTTGGTTCATGGCTAACCAGTTGTGTGATTTTTGCTTTGTTATTATTATTGCTAGTGTCAGTTTATTAGTGTTATCTATACTGAGATACAATAAGAAGCTTTTAATTGCACACCATCCAGGCAAAGCGTGCCATACGAAAGTACATCAAGGTACTGAAAAGAAATCAGAATGCAGCATATAGTGTTGCAGCAATATAGACAGAGTAGTGCAGGTCAAGAAAAAAAAGTGCAGGTAGTTGGGACATTTTTAGCTTTATTTGGCAATCAAAGGATTTTGTTCAAAAATTGAATATCATTTATCTTAACAGACAATCCAGAAGAAAGATAACTAGTATTTAAATCAACACCTCTTATCCTTATTTTTTCAAAATGTTATAAAGGCCATTGACTTAATTTCTTGTGATATTCTTACCCATGGACTAGCATTTTCGATCAATGACGAGCAATTTGGGTTAGTGTTGGCAAGTGAAATTAGACATTGAGGTCTAACATTGAAAATTCACCCTAGAACATAACATATATTTCTATAATCCTCAGTTATGCATCCTTGTACTCAAAGCTGAAGGGACTATGAGATAGCCCCTGACATGATTTCACTTTCATTGAATACCCAGAGAGGCTGACGGTGCTCTGATCTTGACAGCTTTTGCACAGAATGATCTCAAAGAAGTTGAGGGGAAAGAGAAAAAAATTAAATGCCGTTGTCCATACAGCACTGCTATACTGCTGAAAGGAACTTGCAGGATTTGAAAAGTAATTCAGAGATCTCTGAAATTGAAATTGAAACTTTTTTCAGATATAATACTTGTCAAATTATGCTAGCAATTTCACAGAGGTTATTTGAGCAAGGTAATGAATTTGTCCTTTGGTATCAATATTGTGTCTTAAAAACATGTTTATTCTCCACCTTAGTGGAGGAGAAGATCGTGGTTTTTGGGAATGCACCAACAAAGACACGGACTGACCATTACGGAATATAATCTAAAGGGAAAAAATTATCTGTATTTTGCTTGTAAACAGTTTATAAAAAAGCCATCTTTTCCATCTTAAATTACAATATTATTTTACCTTGCCACCTTAATGCTGTAATGTGATGACCATGACATTTTTGATGCAACATAATATTTCTAAATGACTACTAGTGATATTGCTTGTGTCTGTTAATTGGGAGTTCAGTTATCCATTGTACAGGTAATGTTTCCTCAATGTAGGCATGTATCAACAGACGATGCCATAACCACAGCACTACATCATCCTCACTCACCTGGAGAAGGGGGATGCTTGTTAGAATACTGTTAGGCAATAGACAATAGGTGCAGGAGTAGGCCATTTGGCCGTTCGAGCCAGCACCGCCATTCACTGTGATCATGGCTGACCATCCACAATCAGTATCCAGTTCCTGCCTTATCCCCATAACCTTTGATTCTGCTATCTTTGAGAGCTGTATCCATCTCTTTCTTGAAAACATCCAGAGGCCTGGCCTCCACTGCCTTCTGGGGCAGAGCATTTCACATATCCACCACTCTCTGGGTGAACACGAGGAATTCTGCAGATGCTGGAAATTCAAGCAACACACATCAAAGTTGCTGGGGAACGCAGCAGGCTAGGCAGCATCTCTAGGAAGAGGTACAGTCGACGTTTCAGGCCGAGACCCTTCGTCAGGGCTAACTGAAGGAAGAGCTAGTAAGGGATTTGAAAGTAGGAGGGGGAGGGGGAGGGGGAGATCCGAAATGATAGGAGAAGACAGGAGGGGGAGGGAAGGAGCCAAGAGCTGGACAGTTGATTGGCAAAAGGGATATGAGAGGATCATGGGACAGGAGGCCAATGCCCCACCTCCCACTCATACCCCATCCGTTATTTATTAATATACACACATTCTTTCTCTCTCTCTCCTTTTTCTCCCTCTGTCCTTTTAACTATACCCCTTGCCCATCCTCTGGATTTCCCCTCCCTCCCCCTTTTCCTTCTCCCTGGGCCTCCACACCTTGGCTTGTGGATTATGAGTCCAATAACTTAACTACTGCGCCACCACACAGCCCCTCTCCCCTCCTTATCTAATATTACACTGGATTTAAAGCTCAGTATTCTAATAACATGATTTGCTTTCTCACAAATGCAGAAAGTATCACTTTGGTAATGATGAGTTCAGGCACTTCTTCATTCCATAAATGATTTTTATAACACATAAGTTACTGGTCCTTTGTGTCTGCTTTTCCAAGATACAAACGTTTGTATATTAGTTGATCTTATGCTTTGCAAGCCATCTGTACTGTATAATAATTGGCTGAAATTTCTACAATTTGTCTAAATGTCATTCACAGCAGCAGCCAATTATTATAGTAGCACAGCCATTTCTTGTACTCTTGGTTTCACTGCTATGTTCTGCATAGAGTATATTGCTTAATAATGACTCTGGATTACTGCTTTCTCCTTTGCAAATGTGTCAGGTGAACTTGACTTGATTCTCTTTACCTAACTTCTCTGTCCTGATTTGGTGATCATAACTGATTTTTACTTGTAAACTAAAGATTTAAAAAAATGCTAGTCACTTTTCTACCCATTCCATTCAGTTTTCTCTATCCTCTTCAATGGTGTAGTTCAGCTGAATCCAGTCATCCTATCCAGCTGACCTTGATCCAGTTTTGTAGCCATGAACTGTATTGTTTTGCAAGTATGCTTCATTTCTGATCTTGAACTGTAATTAAACTAGTAAAGTCTTTCATACTTACTCTAAGTAACACTCATGATGAATCTGGCCTTTAAACTATGCAAATAAACTTGTTTCGCTGATTGACATTTGCATAAATTGTATTGATGTTGGTCACAGATAAGGAAGGTGCATCTGTGAAAGGATATAGACTTTATGTTTATTTTTATACCTTTAATAATATAGGTAATTATTAAATTTATTTAAACCATTATTTTTACATTTTTGGCAAATAATCATGTGAATATATCCTGCACATGTTGTATTATTTTGCATTTTTTTCCTCACATGTGTTTTTCACAATTAGTGCACAGTTCTGAAAGGGCCTTGTCTCAGTGCCTTTACTGCAGGAAATAATTTACTTCAAGTTGAACATTTTGGCCTGCCAAATTGTTGGCTCTAAATACTTCTGGTTCCGCTTCATAGCTTTCTCAGAATTTTTTAATGCATAGTGTGTCTTCTAGGCTGCTGTGCTTTGTGTCTTGGTATGTTTCTACCACATCCTTTTATGGATGAAAAGGAAAATAATACCACAAAGCTTTTTTTACCCCCTTAAAAAAAAAATCAGGACAATGTAAAATTTGTTTTGCTTGTAAAGAAAATGAGATGCAAGTTCCATGTTTTTTTTAATCCAATGGTAACTTTATTAGTTCTAAAGTTTTATCAGAATTATTATTTTAAGATTAGAAATTGCTCATGTGAATATTATAAAACCGAGGAGATCCCAGAGAGACTTAAGCAAGCAATGTTAAATATCCAACCTACCTCAATATGGGAAATGTTTTCCTGAAGCTCTGTTGAAAAGGGATAGAATTTGGCTTTCTTGCATAAAGAAATAGTAAAGGTACAGGTGGTAAAAATTTAGTGTCCCATTGGGTAGGTAGTGGGGCCCACAATCAGTTTTCAGTTATATGTTGGTTAATCCCTGCAATGTGTAGAATATAGGTGCTGTATTTTTAGATTGCTGTAATATCCTGCAAACTTGAATTTTAATTTAGATTCTGCACAGTGCTTGCATTGACAATGAAATTCTGTTATGACTGCAATCTGGGTCTGATAATTCCCATATCTAAGAATTTTTTGTACAAGAAGTTCTTTAATTAGTTGATTTCACAAGTAACAGTTCGGCTTAAAACGAGCAAGTAGATTATCAAAAAAATTAATTTTAACCCTTGTTGAGGTAAGTGTTCTAAAATTATTTATATAGGTGATTAAATTCCAAAACTTTACTAAGTGCTTGAAGCTGATTGCTGTGTAGAAGCTGAGGCTACAGAGAGTGGCTCTGCAGGTGCTAGTTTGGGATCAATCACTTCAGAACAACATGAGGACTCAACACTAAGTTTTATTTCTAGTTCTGCATTATTCTCCTTGGGTAGGTAACTACAGTGACTTACATATTTGCCCCTTGAATTTTTGCTGATCAAATGTTAGCCTCACCAAAAAACATGAAAGATTTTTTGATGCTTATGGAACTTTACAGCAAAAGAGGTTGATTTATCGAATTTTGAGGAAGGATTTTTGAGCTTGGAATATACTGTTATTAACCAGTTCCCAATCCAAATTATCTTCACTTGCTTTCAATTTTGTACACTCTCATTTTCAGATTCTTTATTATGCTTTATATAAAATTATTTCAAAAGCTTTCAGGAAGCTCAGTGTAGACTCTGTCATATTACTGATCTGGAAAAAAATAGATTTACAACATTGGACCAATTTTCATTCCATATAAATTCACATTGGTTCTCAATCAGTTCATAATTGTTAAATTGTTCTGTTAATTGCCCCCTAATTAACAATTGTATTGATTTCATTACACTAGACTTTGGATCAATAAGTCAATATTTTCCTTGTTTGCTTCTCCTAAACTTTGTAAATGATTAAAGTTTTCCCAGATTTAGTATAATTGGCCTGCTTTGTTCATGTTTATTGTTCATTGGAGTCCAGCAATGGTAGAGCTTTCTGCTTTCTGCTCCTGTTATCTCCCTCTAGCAATTATCTCCAACCTTCATTCCCTCCTTCTCAGTCTTGTTCCACTGAGATTGACAATTTCTTTCCTCCCACAAATGCTGCACAACCCACTGTGTTCCTCCAATAGATTGTTACTTGCTCCTGATTACAGCATATGCAGTCTCTTGGATCTCCATAAACTAGCATCATCTGTGATTTTGTTCATTCAGTCTCTCAAATAAGTTCCAGGTGCAATTTCCAGTGTTCAAAGTGCTCTGTAATTGTGAATGACTTCTACATGTCAGAAAGGATTACCCAAATGACAGGTCTTGATTGATACTCCTTCCTCTGGACTTCAGATGAGCACTGGTCCAGACTTTTGTGGTTGAATATTATAAATGAGAAATAGCCGCTTAGACGTGATTTACTGAAATAACGCAACTGAGGATAAAGCTAAGGTAAATAGTGTATTTAAATAATAACATTCATACAGCTTAAGAAGTGTCATTCTATTTGCTGATTTTTGAGGCAATAACCCTTAATTTGTTATTATATAAAATAAATTTATACTTGTAAATTAATTAACTGAATATCCTGTTTCTGTACTGTACATTTCAAGTAATTCTAAGGAAATGATTAATGTGGTTGTTCATGGTCATCATTCATACCTTTCTATTTAAAATATAACATGGGGGTTTGCTGTGATTATTGATATATTGACTCAAGATCAAAAGTCCTATTATGAAGTACAAGAGGTCCGGTGGTTATGGAAGACCTGACTTATGAAAATACAACGTTATACAAATACCCCCAGACTCTGCTTTTAAATTCAATACTCCTATCTCTTCACCAAGAAACAATGCAGAGATCATCTATAAAAAGAGCCAATGCCTTCTCCAAACCCTCCTTCAAATAAGATCATAAATTATGAATTGTGAGAGGTGATCAGAACCACACTTTCTTTTATTAACCTGCCAATGATTTTCTCACTGATTAGCTAATCAGCTGTTGCCTATCACTCCAGCTGACATGCAATAAGACAAACATGTGTCAGAGTTAACTTACTGGTAATAACACCTATCACCTATGCTGATTTAACCCTTACAAATCAGTCCCTTAGAGCTATTGTGCCTAAAGTTTTCATATTACGATTTTGGGGGAAATTGTTTTCAATTTACAAGAGATTCAGTTTATTGATGGTTCTCAGGATATCAACCTCTGAACACTGTACTGTGACTTAATGATGAACAGAACAGTTTTACATGAGCAAGAGTAGTGAGCTGCTACTTGTATTTACACGCATTGAAATTTCAGCTGATTAGTTTGGAATAAAACTCATTTTCTTGCTGATTTATTATTTTAAATTGATTTAGGTCTTTCACAGTGTGCTGCTATTGTTTACAGTACAGATTGCATAAGGACACTTCATGCATAGACATACATTCAGAAGAGTATTTTGTTTGCATTTGATTGTATGGTTTTGTGGAAATAAGCCAATAAACTTGTATATAGGGGTATTACGGAAGTAGTAGAGATTAGTTTTATAGTGTGATGCTAACATGGCCGAATAATAGATGCCAATGGTGAACTCTTATAGTCTAGTTATTGATTTTGCATCTAATCCAAATGGCAGTAACTTCTCTATTGCCATGTTAAAAAAATATATAGATTTTATGCGGAATTTTCTACAATGAGTCTTTTGAATCCACAAACACCTTTTTAAAAGGCCAGAGAGTTTAATTTAAGATTGCATTCAATTTTGGACATAATTTTAATATTTGATTAAGATTTAATTAGAAAGCTATGAGGGAATGATGTCTGCGATTAGGGCACAGATTTTGCATCCAGTGTTTGAACACTGCACTATATGGTTTTAAAAAGAGGCAAGTCTCGTGTATGGGAGGGGAGGAAATTAACCTTAAGGATGTTGATGAGATTCTAACAGCAGTTCACATCCCCTGTATTGAATGAGAAGAAAAGGGAATTCATTATCAAATTCGGCACAATTGAGAAACCTTTATTGCATCAATGCTGTAATATCAGTGATTTCAGAAGAATCTCTTCAGCTTTCCAAAGTACAATGGTTTTACAATTTGTACTTAGCAGCTGGATCTGACTGAAGTCATCTTGTTTTGAGGAGCAAATTTTTACAGTTTAACATATGTGCCTTGCATGCTGTCTATATTGAGAAGGGAGGAGTATCTAGTATGCCTTGCGTTGGTGACCAAGTAGTAATGTAAACTTTTTAAAGTCATTTTATTCTTTCTGATCACCTCCTGAAATTTCTTGGAGACTACTTGTTGGGAGAAAATCGAATTTGTTTCCTCGCAGAATGGAGATATTCTCAGTTTTTCACTGGTTCTGGTCTCATGTTAATTATAATTCATGTGCATCTCTAATCTTTCTCTTTCCCTGTCCTTTTTCTCTTAGTTTCTGCTCAACACCCCCATTATGCATTTTTAAATTGTGGAATACCCATTTAAAGACTTTTAAATATTCAACCAGTTGGAGAATGTTTTAAATCAATTACCATGTTGACTAAAGGAATGAAAGTACAGCTAAATATTTTACACAGAGAAGAATGGTGTTATGTAAGGTTAATAGGCAAAACATCTGAAACAGTAACCCAATCTGCTTTAATCCTGATTATCATGTTTTAAAAAGGGCCTCAAAATATATTGATAAAAGAAGGCAAAACACCATGAGGTGGCTTTACTTGAGTACATATGGGCCAAAAACAAAAGTACTGTTTCTTCTCACACCCATCTTTATTAGATTCAACTCCATCTCCCCACTTCTTCTTCTCCCATACCCTGGAATTGGATCTTCACCACAATTTATTTCCTGGACTATCATCTGTTTCACAGTCTACCAACTGCTTCCCTTCCCTTTGCTGCCTCCATAGTTGGATCCACGGCCAAGCAACATCTTCTACTACCCTGTGATTAATTCCCATTATCAACAAGTCACATCACCTAACAGCAAGGTTTACTGTCCTCAGTTCATCTGGAGGCTGGTCCACAAAACATACTGTTTAAGGGCAATTTACAAACAAAACAAATTATAAAATATCTTGTAGTTAGTGATCTCTCCCACACCCAGCATTGACTGGGTCTTGGTGATAAGATTAAGACTAAAGTGCCATTTAAGTAGTACAAGTTGATTTTTAAAATCAATTTTTTTTACAGTGATTTTCGTATGGAACCTGTGGTACTCAGCGTAATTTGACTGTATCAAAGGTATCATTTAGAATCCCCACAATTCCATCCGGTACAAAGAAAGGCTGATATGCAGATTATAGTTTGAATATATAATATTTTGATACGATATGGTAGTTACGAAGAAAAGAATTGTCAGTTAGTGGAAGAACGATGTAGGAGATTTAAGTTGAAAGTAAGAGAAATTTGTTTATGCTAAATTCTGAATTTTTGGAATTTGTTGATTCACTGATGGAGGTCACTGAGGTAGGATTCAAAATTGGGTTGAAAGTGATTTAAAGAGATTGAAAGGGATTCATGGACAAATATTCAGAAAGAAAGACAACTCTGATGTTAGATTAGTCTGTTTGAGGCTGATGGATGGTTGAAGTCCTGATTGATTATGAGAGTGTAATAAAAGTTTTAGAGTAGTAGAAAATTATAATTTTGCTTGGCAAAGCAATCCCGGATACTAATTTCATTTGATCTAAAATCTGAATTCCTTACCAGCAATTACAAAAGACAGAATAAGAATCAGGTTTAATTTCACTGACATATATAGTGACATCTGTCATTTTGTGGCAGCAGTATATTGCAATATGTAATAAAACTACAAATTACAATAAATATATGTGTGTGTGTGTGTGTATGTGTATATTACACACACACACTCACTGAGGCAATGTTCGTGGGTTCACTGTCCATTCAGAAATCTGTTTGGGGAGGGGAAGAAGCTGTCCCTGAAACGTTGAGTGTGTGTCTTCAAGCTTCTATACCTTCTTGATAGTAAGAATGAGAGAAGAGCATGTCCTGCGTGATGTAGGTCCTTAATGATTGATGTGGCCTTTTTGAGGAATCCCCTGTTGAAGGTGTATTGGATGCTGGGGAGGCTAGTGCACATGATGGAGACAGACAAGGAAAGACTGTTATTTCATAGACACAAGAGACCACAGATCCTAGAATCTAGAGCAAAAAGAAACTGCTGGAAAAAATTAGCAGGTTCAGCAGCATCTGCAGAGGCAAATCTGTACAGTTGATGTTTTGGGTCAAGACTGTATCGGGACACTGTTGAAATTCATCTAGCCAGCCCCATTGATTTAAAATTGCAATGCATTGATTTAGATGTTAGTAGTTTACTTAATCAACTTAAAATTGTTGCTTGTGTGGATTTGAAAATGGGAATCTTCTGGAATTTGACCTCGTCTCATTATGCAATAGATTTGGCAATATTCGTAATTGCACTTGAACATGGGTAATTAGCTAAGCACGGCTATTTAAAAATCACAAAAATCTCTACAATTAGATATTTGCTATTGTTGCATAAAAGATCCTAGTAGGATAAAGTGAAGGCTGCAGTAGCTCTTGCTTTTGTATGGTGTTAGCATAGAAAAACATTTCAAGGAATTTTGAAACATTATCAAGGAAAATAACGACAATGAATGAAAGGAGACTTGAGGAGTGGTGTCTTAAGCTTTTGTTTTAGTGTTAGGCTAGAAGAGTAGGAGGCGATAAGATGGAAAGATGAGCAGGGAAATCTAAGATTTAAGTTCCTTGACAGCAAAAGGCATATTTGTTTATAGTGGGGGAAGGGGCCTGGAAGAAGAACAGGGGATAGAGTTTGGAAATGTGAAGGTCCTGGGAAAGGTTATTGAAGGAGGCAGGGGTGAAGAGCTGGAGAGTTTGAATACAAAGGTAAGAATTTTGAAGTGCAGTTGTATTTTCTGCAAATTCTAGATTGGAACAGATTGAAGCTTGGACAGGTTGAAATTTGGATTGTATTTTTTTTGTGGCATCAGTGGATGGGGGGGCAACCTGATATTATACAAGGGGTGATTGATAAGTTCCTGGCCTAAGGAAAAAGTAGTCAATTTTAGGAAACCTAGCACTTTTATTTTTCAACGTAGTCCCCTCCTACATGTACACACTTAGTCCAGTGGTCGTGGAGCATATGGATCCCTTCTTTGTAGAAATGGCCCACAGCAGGGGTGATTGATAGACAGAGATCAGTTATATAACTCTCGTTACATGCACATGCAGTTCAATTCTTCGAGTGAAAATGCAGAAAGTTTGAAGTTTCTCCTCATCTACTTCTACCTTAGGCCATGAACTTATCAATCACCCCCGCTGTGGACCACTTACTGAGGTCCAAGATGCCGACTTCTACAAAGGAAAGTATGCTCCACGACGGCTGGACTAAGTGTGTAAATGTAGGAAAAATAAATGTGCTAGGTTTTCTAAAATTGACTCCTTCTATCAATCACCCCTCATATAATGAGAGGCATAGATTTCCTTAGGGTGGTAATGTAAAATACTCGAGGGCATAGGTTTAAGGTGAGAAAGAGAAAGATTAAGGGAGACGTGTGAGGTAAGTTTTTTCATAACAGAGTAGAAGGTGCCTAGAACACAGTACATGGGAAGTGGTGGAAGAAGATACAATAACAGTGTCTAAGAGGCCAGATACATGAATAGGCAGGGAATACAGGTACTGGTGAGATTTGTTAGATTGGCATGCTATTTGGCACACATGTGATGTACTGTTCTGTGCCCTTTGGTTCTTTGGTCACACATCACCCCATTTTGCAGCAGAGCTGTTATACTTAGGGGGTGTTTCTTTTTCAAGCTGGAGTTCCCAGATGATGAGGTAGTACAAAAGATATAAGGATGGTATATCAGAAAAACAAATGACAATAAATTGTGAATAAAACCTTAGCAGAGAGAAAGGAAAATGATTGGAATGATCATCTTCGAGGGTCCAATTCTTGCAGCCCCCTAACAAGATGTAGATGTTCTCCGTCCTTCAAACATCCAATAAGTACCACAGCCAATTACCACATATAAAAGAACGTTTAACATGGTCATATTGAGCAATTAAGCCTGGTGAAAGAAGACAGTGAAAGTGACTCAAAAAGTAAAGAAACATGCATGTCATTGCAGGAAAAGAGATATAAGTTTATGAAAAGCAGAGCTACATGAGAACAGCTGCATGTAGTATATTGCATTACATAATGTAATGTTGCTTTTATGAAAAAGTAGTTTAAAGATGGCTACAAATAATGCAATTGGACATCAGTGTGTATTTTTTCAAGGATTATGATTAGATTAGTTAGATTAGTTGAGAGAATTCATTTAAAAAACTTTTTGTCAGTTCTTCATTCCCATTTTATACGTGTTTAAAATTGACTCATGGTGTATTGTTAATCAAAAAATAGAAGTCATCTTCTTTGAAATTGCCTTGCAAGCCTGCGTGTAAGTTGATAAATGTGTAGTTTTGTGTATGTTAGATGTGTGAAACTTGTAACTGTGCAATTATGGACACTTTGAAAGCAGCTCCTCTGGGATATTCCTCAGTTAGATTTGATTTTATAGCATTTTTCACTTTTTGAGAAAGATGTGTTTTATGCCATCTTTGAAGTAGATAAAAAAACATTTGGCAGCTGTGAGTCCAATTCCTTATTCTTCTCCCCCCTTGTCACAGGCAGTTATGGCTTAGCAATTAATTGCAAGTGAAACCTTAGACTGAACACATAGTACAAGTGCAATAAAGTTAAAGGTTAAATAGCCTTACTATGCTGAGTGTCATTAAAAGTTTTCTAAGCCTCAACTCCCAGCTCAGTGTGGTCCCAATCACTGTTGGCTTCTGAAAGTTTCCCCTGTTGTTTTATTTTGAAGCAAAATTTGTGGTTATTTACACAATTTCATGGTGAGCTGTTGAAATAAACCAAAATAACTACCACACAGACACTGAGCATAATACTGAAGAGCTAATAATTTGTCTCCTATTTTTACTCTTATTATGAACTCATTCTGTGAGAGTTATTGTTTGAAGAATATCTTCATAAAGGTTTCTTCTTACTCATTATTTTACTGAGGAAGACGGATAGCCATAATTGTGGTTCCTTTGGGAGTTCTGTACAGAACATGCCCCCTCATTTCCCCCCCCAACCCCCCCCTCTCTCTCTCTCTCTCTCTCTCTCTCTCTCTCTCTGTCTCTCTCTCTCACACACACACACACACACACACACACACACCCCTTCTAAACCTTTGCGACATACCACAGACTGAATGTGAAATAAGACGTTCACCACATATTTACTCATGTGGCACACCCTGAGGGTTTTTTTTCTAAATGACGTACACCCTTTATAAATATAAAAGTTCATGCTACTGAGGATGGGAAGTGTTAACCAAATGACACTTGGGACAGATGGACTGCTCATAGATGACATTTAAATAAATAATGTGACGTACTAATATGTAGCCACCTGACAGGGTGATTTCAAGGATGAGGTTTAAAACAAACTTCTCTCCCATGCAGTTAACGTTCATTATACCTTTCTTGTTCCAAACATTACATTGAATGGAATGTATTGGTTCTCCTGAAATTTTTATCATTAAATGTAGGATCTCCTACAGCGGTAACCAGTGTTTTCCTGCAATTCAGCAGCTAAAGTATGTGCATTGTGTTACTCAGACCACCCTCGGTGCAGTTGCAAATGATGCAGATGGTCCTTAAAATCAAGCTGATAAACAGCAGGGTGGGGTGGGAAATTGTGCATAGAGGTAAGTTTGAATTCTAACAATTCTAAAGCAGTTTTCTCAGTGGTTTATAACAAATCTGTATCTGCACCTTCACTTTACTGAAACTGTTGTCCAGCATTTGCTCATTTTCTTTAATTGGCAAATCCAATATGTTAGCCAATATTTATCTTAATAGTTCACCATTTTTTAAAATTACAGAATAATAAATCTACTAGCCTAAAAATTACTGCATGCAATGAGATATAAAATTCTGTAGTTTCTCCAAATGGAATACAATTGTGATAATTTTGGCAGATTTGTTGTTTCTGCATCAGATATATAACTGCTTAATGTAATTTCCCTCAAGTGATGCTCCTATAAGATATTGCCTGAGAAATTGGCTTACATTGTCCTGAGATGTGCACTACTTCCTGTGCAACTCTCAAACTTGAGAAGAGGAACCACATTCAGATAGGTTTCTACAGTTATCTCATCCCCCTCTGCAATCAACAAATCTGGCTAGCATTCCCCACTCTGACTACATTCAAGACCTCAACTCAACCCTTAATTGCCGGCACTATTTGCATACCCATCTCCTTCATTTTGCTAAACAATGGAGCAATGTGTGAATGAAAGTAAGGCTTGTCCAAATGTGACAATTGGACTTTGGACTTTGAGAGTGATTGAATTTGATTGTGATGAGCTCAGAACAAAATAGTTGTGAGTGCACCATTTAGCAACACTTTAGCAGAACTCCCCCAGTTCAAATGCAATTCTTGGTAAATGTACTTGTCTAGTATGTCAGTTATTTATAAGATTATTTATAATCTACATATTACTGTAGGTAACTGCAATTACTGGTAATCCACAAATTCCTGATTGTTTGCATAGGAAATCAGTTTAATTTTTTCATTTGGGAAAATTCCCAAAACCCACAGAGTGCACTTAAAATGTCACTTTTGGTCTTAGACAGAGTATTTGAATTTTCAGTTGTAGGTGTTTGGGGATCTAGATTGACCTAACAACTAGCTTTTAATAATCCACAGGTAGGCTTGCAGAACTTTGAAATTGAGTTTATTTGGCAGACATTAAACAAAATCTCTGAGGACATTATTGGCACCAGACTGAATTTATTGTGCAGACATCCATTCTGTTGTCCGGGCCTTTTCAATGTATCAACTGCATAGTGGACAAACTTAATTTTGTTAACCTTGGTGTATTATTATATATAATTTTAAATCTCTCTCTGCAATCCAACACTATTATATGTTGGAACCTTTCAAAAATTCTAGTGAATATTTCAGCACTGTCCTTGTAGTTGAGGTCCATATGTTGATATCTATATCATGCTGCCTGAAGAATGTTACTTTGTTGAGAACTGTGATAGTTCAACTAATTGGAAGTTACTTACTTCATTCCATATTTTTGATCTTTGATACATATTTGAAAGCAATGATATATTTAGCTTCTTTGATTAGTCCAAGTAAAATTCAAAAAGGAGGAAATAATGCTTTTGTCGTGTTTCTTAGTTTTTATCTATGCTCTGGTTACTGATTTATTTTTTTAAAAAGGAGACAATTGAGGTAATGTACATAGTCAAGTATTTTAAATTATACAATTCCAACTTTTATAACACTCATCTGTGATTGGCGTTTGAAAGATATAGAAAGTTAATCTGAAAATGGCATGGCAATTGTTCTGATAGTGGACTAGTAATCCACAATTCTGTTTTAATGATCTAGAAATATGAGTGTATGAAATGAGTACTGTACCAGTTATATTGCTATCATTGTTTCTTGATGTGGTGTAACAAGATTGATTTACTGGCGAGAACATTTAAGAAGAAATCAGAGTAATAAGATCACAGAAGGAGAGCATACAACTGATTTTTTTCTTACCAGGCAAAATTGCTCTTTGGGATAAAACCGATAAAATAACTTCCAGCTCTTTGACTAGATCTACAGATATTCATGTACTCATTCAATCTGTCTACAAATGGAGAGCTTTCCACGAAATTGTGTGGCAGCATCAATCTGCTAAAAGAGATGAAATCATATCGTATCTAATTAGACCTGGGTATCCATTTGATCCTTTGGCCCACCATCAACAACAGAATTGTAGTGCAGCAGGCCATATAACCTGATCTTGCTCAAAGCATAGAAACAATCCTTGTTAAACAAAGTGTTTTGAAGACTATTGCTAGGAACAACACCACACATACCTACAAATAAATTGGATACATGATGAAACTAACACACAAACCACTATGAATGTTAAACAGCAGGAGTGACCTATTGTAGGCACCGCTAAATAACCAAAGAACCAACAGATTAGTGTGTAATTCTTCAGCTGTAGCTCATCCATGTGTCAGTTGCTGGACAATTAGACAAGTGTTGCTCTTCTTTGAAGTCCTTTGGGCCACAGATAACTTGGATCTACTCCAGTTCTCCTGGGTTCTGAGGTGGCTGATCAGCTTATGAGAAGTCTTCAGACTTTTCCACAACTGGAGCTATACCTTTGACATGGAGTGGGTCAACCAGTTCTGTGAGAATTCTGTACTCCTTTCTTTTAATGTGCTGCTGTCAAATGCACTTGAGATACTCTGTTTCTACCTAGATATTTATTTTCCCTTCTGATTTACCCCAAGACAAGGATCCCCAAATATCAGTGAATTCAATAGGCATTTTTCAGGTGATTTGGGGAATATCCTTGAAGCATTTTCTTTGTCCTCACAGAAATCTGATGCTGTGATGGAGCTCAGGGAACAGTGCTTGATTCTGGAATTAAGAGTCAGGCATGCAACCAATGTGATCTGACCATAGAAACTCAATGAACATTCTTGGGGCATTAGTGCATGTGCCATTCAGTAAAGGAACTTGATGTTGCTTCACTTATCCAACAAATGGATATGGATGATTTTATGGAACTGTTTGTTCTTTTCCAGTAGTTCAAAGTGCATCAATGCTAGTCCATGCCTCAGAAGAATTCCGAACATTGGAGATTATCGCTGTTTGATCATGAGTTTGGTTCTATAAATTGAAACTCATTTTTTCAGACAGCCATGGGTTGTGCAGGTTCTCTGGAAGTAATTGTGAATTTCATTATTAATGCCTTCTTTCTCTGGGAGGTGCCTACTGAGATATAGAAGCTAATCCACAATTTTCAGGATCTCAAAATATGCCTTGTAATAAAAGAAGAAAGCTTCATGAACAGGCCCATCCTCAATGATGGAAGAATCCCATCCCCTATGATGTCAGAGTGAATGCCAAATATAAGGTTAAGGAGTCTGCAGTCTTCTTCAATCAGAAGCAACAAGTGGAGATCTCTCCTCGTTTTGTGGGCATCATTAGCACAGTATTCATATTTTTGTTTAGCAATTTATAGACTCACTTTGATATCAAAAATTGGTTAACTTTACTAGTTTGGCTTGAGCCCAGCTTTTCTGAAGCACCAATCTAGAGCTACTGCCTGATTAAGAGGAAGTCTTCCGAAGGATATCCTATCCACTAAATGTAACATAAGTAACATCAATAAGTTTGGATGGTGATGTTAACAGTATTCTTAATTAGCAATACTCACCAATGTCCTGTTCACCATTGCCAAGCACAGGTTTTGCCAGGATTATTGAGCTCCATATTACATTACAGGACTTGACATCAACTATCCTTGATACCAAGGAAGCATTGAATTGAGAGTGAAATCAAGGAGCCTGAGTAAAAGTTAAGTCATTAAGGTTTAGAGTGAAGCACTTCTTTTTCTTGAAAAGTACCTACCACTAATGTGGAAACATTTTTGGCTCTGGGAGACAAGTTAGCTTAGTCTCAGTAGATTACTGCAGAAATTTCTCAGGCCAATGTCCTGACTTCAGCTGTTTCATTAATACCCTTTCTTTTAACATAAGTTTGGTCATTAGTAGTTTTGCTGAAGATTTAGTTCATGTAATAGATGTCCAAATAATATTGCAAATTCTGAATTCTGCAGCATCAACATCCTGTGATTCATTCTTAACTAGACACTAAACTAGGCCAACAACATAAATGCAGTAGCTGTAACAGCAGTTTAGTGGCTGAGTACACTGTGGCAAATGATTTATCTCCTGACTGTCCAGATCCTTTCCAGCATCCACAAATCTGGTCTGATTGAATATTTCAACCTGAATGCAAATAAAGCAAAAAGATTTATTTTCTTTTTCAAATCAACATATTCAAATATGATTTTGTTCCATTATGTTGTGGAAGCAATTCAAATAAAGCTGGAAATAGTACTTCTGTAAAATAGATTCTTGATTTTTCATTGATCTTTCCTTCACAGAATGCTCATCAGTTTGTCAAAAGTCTGAAGAACCACACAAAAGAGGACTATATTCTGCTCATATTTTGAGATCCCACTAGATTGTGGTTTTGTAAAGGTAGATACTGAGCTGGAATATTTAACTCAGTAATCTGAGCAGCATCCTCTATGGGAGTATCCTGTATGACAGAACTCACAAGAGTATCTGCAGCACATCCAAATTAGATTGAGCATAGATCTCACAGCCACAAAAGTAACTTACATTAACTTCTTCAATTTTTTTTTGCATCAGCCTCATGCTAATAACCTCTCTATGGAAAAATTGCACCCTTTCTTCTAATGCCACCTTTGTTTCTAGGTAATTCACTTTACTGCATGTTATCAACGTGTCCTATACCTCTTTTTCTCCTCTAAATTAAGTTTGGTCTTTTAATTTAACTTATTAAATATCTGCTGATGGTCTTGTGCCCTTTCTTCTAATGCTACCTTTGTTTCTATGCAATTCACTTTACTGCATGTAATCTATGTGTCCTATACCTCTTTTTCTCCTCTAAATTAAGTTTGGTCTTTTAATTTAACTTCTTAAATATCTGCTGATAGTCTAGTGTCCCTCTGCATCTCATGGATTTTTGAAGTCCAGGAAACCACTTTTCCAGAGCTCATCTTTTGCATGAAATGTCAGATACTCTGTTTTGTTTTTCACATGGAACTTGAAAATCCCAATAGCTCAATTCGAAGTAAAGAAAGGAAACCCTCTCTTGTCTAGCCAGATATTCCTTGACCTATGAGTATCTCCTTGTGTCAACTAATTTATCTTTTACTTCAGTGTTGGTGGTGTAGACTGGCGAGTTTGCTTACATATGTTACTGCATTCAGTATAGAATATGTTTTGGTTTATTACATGGGATGAACATATAAAATAGGATCATTGAACCTAACTGAATAACATTTGACACTTAAATATCATTCTTTCAGAGAAACCATACTTTTTTAATTGTATATTTTTCTAAGATTTAATGCTAAAATGTTTAGCATTCAAAGAAAACCATATGACCGGATTGTAGATTTTTAATACATTGTATTAATATTCAGAATCCAAGGTATTAATACAATGTGAATAAAATTTATCAAATCATTTCCAATCCTCACAGGCAGCAATGGGGCAATTTATGCCAGTATCCTTGTATAACAGTGCCACCAGTAACACATCTACCTGTATGAAATGCTACTATGGCCCCTTTTAGTACAGTTTTTATTAGTGATTTTGCTTCAGAGAATGCTTGCTGAGTGCAAACTGATGTACGTACCAGTGTATTGTTGTAAAGGTGTGCCAATTGGTAAACAGTTGCAGTCTTTTTACTATTTCACTTTGCTAATTGGACTTTGTGCATCTCTTGCAAATAGCAGACATATGGTAATGAACTGCTTGTAAGGTGATTGATTACAATGGCCAGAGATAACGTTTTATCTCTACTAGCGGAAGCAGGAAAAACATTAGCTATGAAGCACGGTTATAGTAAAAATCTGAAAGCCTTTAATTAAATTAGAGCTCAACTTAATAGCATGAAAATTAACCAGAGAAATCTCACAATCAGATGCAGATCTTTATCACAAGCTCTGAACTGATTTCCAGACAATGAGATTGGAATTAATTGCAGTCAAATTATATATTAAATGTCTTAAACATGTAGAGTGCTATCCAGACATTTAATCCAGTCCTTAGGGTCCTGCTCTTTAGGAGGCCATTGATCATGTAGTGAAGTAAAGCCAAGGCATATTGAAATTTGAGTTCACTGGCAAGGCAGTTGTCGGCAAATGCATTATGCATCCACACTTCCCTTATCTGTTTTTTTTTGGATTGGAATGCATATTTTGCCAGTAGTATCCCTGTTCACAATCAAATAAAACTGAAACCGAATTAAAGACACAATTTCTATTATGTCACCTCATTGTACTGCAAGAGCATGCAAATAAACATAGTTTTGTTCCATGATAATTCGTCCTTAGGTTCAATTTTCAGAAAGCTGGTGTACAATCATAATCACATTATTACTTAAAATGAGTGAAAGTTACTGAAACAAGCAAGTGGGCATCATGGTATTTCTTTTAAATTTATTCTGTAAACATGTATATTTGGCAAGATTGTTTCAAGTGAATATAAGTATGGACATAGTAAAATCCATCTATTTGAATGAAAGCTTGTGTTCTAGCTTTCTCACGATACGGCCAATCAGCAAAAGGGATAAATAGTTATTAAAGTCAAGGTATTATATTTGAATACATGCAAATCATATTGTAGTGCAGTTAGAAATTGGTAGATATGATGTGTGGTTGAAAGGAGATCACAGCTAGGAGCATCCAAGGACAAACATTGTATCAAAAGGGCAGGCTGTTGGGAAGAAGGAGTGGGGTAGCTCTGTTAAAATACTGAAATCAATTCCTTCAAGAGAAATGACATACTGCAGGATCAGAAGATGTAGAATCTTTATGGGTGCAAATGAGAAACTGAATGGGTAAAAAGACCTTGCAGGGAGTTATATACAGTACAGGCTTCCAAACAGTAACCAGGATGTGGGTTACAAATTACAACAGGAGGTAGAAAAAGGATGTAAAAAGCACAATGTTACAATGGTTATGGAGGCTTTCAATATGCAGGAAAAAATCAAATTGCTGCTGGATCCCAAGAGAAGGAATTTGTAGAATGCCTACAAGATGGCTTTTTAGAGTAGCTTGCAGTCGAGCCAACAAGGAAAAAGGCATATCTGGATTGGATGTTGTGTAATGAACCAGATTTTGTTAGGGAACTTAATGTAAAGGAACCGTTAGGAGAGAGTGATTATAACAGAATTCACCCTGCAATCTGAGAGGGAGAAATTAAAATCAGATCTATTGATATTACAGTGGAGTAAAGGGAACTACAGAGGCATGAGAGAGGAGCTGGCCAAAGTTCATTCAAAGGGGACACCAACAGGGATGACAGTAGAGCAGCAGCAGCTGGGGTTTCTGGAACCAATTCTGAAGGCGCAGGATTGATCCATTCTAAAGAAGAAGAAGCATTATTAAGGGAATAAGAAATAATTGTGGCTTGCAAGGGAAGTCAAAAACAGCATGAAAGCAAAAGAGAGGGCATAAAATGTAGATAAAAATTAGTAGGAAGCTAGAGGATTATTGGGAAGCTTTTAAAAGCCAACAGAAGGCAACTTAAAAAAATGCAGTAAGGAGAGAAAAAATTAACTATGAAGGTAAGCTAGCTAGTAATTTAAAAGAGCGTACCAGAAGTTTTTTTTCAGGTATATAAGGAATAAATTAGAGGGAAGGTTGGACATTAGATCACTGGAAAATGATGCTTTTGAGGTAGTAATGGAGAACAACAAAATGACAGACAAGCCAAATAATTATTTTACACCAGACTTCACTGCGGAAGAAGGACGCAGCGTGCCAGAAATTTGAGAGTGCCGGGACAAGGTAACAACTCAGATGAACTACACCCCAGGGTTCTGAAAAAAGATAGCTGAAGAGGCTGTGGAGGAATTAGTAGTAATCTTTCAAGAATCAATAGATTCTGAAATGGTCATTCCACTCTTCAAAAAGGGAGGGAATTACAGGAAGAGGCATGAGAGGGGAGCTGGCCAAAGTTCAGGAAATTATAGTTCAGTTAGTCTGACACAAATGTCAAGGTGTTAGAGTCCATGATTAAGGATGAGGTTTCAGGTAAAATAGACAGATATCAGCATAGTTTCCTTCAAGGGAAGTCTTGCCTGATAAATATGTAAGAATTCTTTGAGGAAATAATAGGCAGGATAGACAAAGGAGTGTCAGTGGATGTTACGTACTTGGATTTGCAGAAGGCCTTATTGACATGTGCCTCACATGCAGCTGCTAAACACAATATGAGCCCATTGTATTACAGGAAAGATACCAGCATGGATAGAAGAATGGTTGATTGGCAGAAGGCAACGACTGGGATTAAAGGCGACCTTTTTTGGTTGGCTGCCAGTGACTAGTTGTGTTTCGCAGATGTCAGTGTTGTGTCTGTTACTTTTCCCATTTTTATGTTAGTGATCTGAATGGTGGAATTAATGGCTTTTTGGCCAGGTTTGCAGATGATACGAATATAGATGGAATGATGGAGTCTGCAGAAGGACTTAGACAGATTAGGAGAATGGGCAAAGGCAAAGAAGTGGCAAATGGAATACAGTGTAGGGAAGTATATGATCATGCACTGTGGCAGAAGGAATAAAGGTGTAGACCTTGCAGATTGAGTGTGTAGTAAGGAAGGCAATGCAATGCATTGTTAACGTTCATTTTGAGACAACTAGAATATAAAACCTTAAGACATAGGACCAGAATTAGGCCATTAGGCCCATTGAGTCTGCTCTGCTATTCCAACAAGGCTGATTTATTATTCTCAGCCCTATCCTCCTGCTTTCTCCCCATAAAGTTTGACGCTCTTACTAATCAAGAACCTATCAGTCTCCACTTTAAATGTGTTGATCAGACCACATTTGGAACATTGTGAGAAATTTAAAACCCATATCTAAGAAAGGATGTGCAGGCATTGGAAAGACTTCGGAGGTGATTTACAAGAATGATCCAGGATATGTGAGGAGTGTTTATGGCTCCGTGCCTGTACCTACTGGAGTTTAGAAAAATGAGAAGGGATCTTAGTGAAACCTACTGAATGTTGAAAGGTCTAGTCAAAGTGGACATGGAATAGACGTTTCTTAAACTGGGTGAGTACAGGACCAGAGGGCACAGCATTAGAGTAGAAGCACATCCCTGTAAAACTGAGTTGAGGAGGAATTTCTTTTGCCAGAGGGTGGTGAATCTGTGGAATTCATTGCTGCAGCAGGCTGTGAAGGCCAAGACAGCGATAATCAAATGACAGAGCAGACCTGATGGGCTAAATGTCCTTACTCTGCTCCAATGTCCATGTCCTTTGGTCTTCTTTTCTGTATCACCTCTCTACAGAAGGGATGTGCATACTTTAGAAAGAGTGCAGAGGAGATTTACAAGGATATTGCCTGGATTGGAGAGCGTGCCTTATGAGAGTAGGTTGAGCGAGCTTGGTCTTTTCTCCATGGAGAGACGGAGTATGAGAGGTGACCTGATAGAGGGGTTTAAGATGATAAGAGGCATTGATAGTATGAATACCCAGAGGCTTTTTCCCGGGGCTGAAATGGCTAACGCAAGGGGGCATAGTTTTAAGGTACTTGAAAGTAGGTACAGAGGGGATGTCAAGAGTAAGTTTTTCACACAGACAGTGGTGGGTGCATGGAATGCACTGCCGGCAACAGTGGTGGAGCCGTAAACAATCGGGCCTTTTGGAGCTTAGAAAGACAGAGGGCTAAGCAGTAGGGAAATTTTAAACAGTTTCTAGTGTAGGTTATATGGTCGGCACAACATCATAGGCCAAAAGGCCTTTCATGTGCTGTAGATTTTTATGTTCTATGTAATTTACCTCAAATGATATAAAATACATGTTTACTTATTAAGTGATGTGATAAGTTATCAAGCAGATGTTCTCCAAGCAAAGAAAACTGAATCGAGCCAGATGCAATTCCTGTATATGCTGCTTAGTAGTCATATGTTAGAAAATGCATGGTCATGCACATTGGTAGTAGAAATAAATTTGCAGACTATTTCCTAAACAGGGAGAAAATCAAAAAATCTGAGATGCAAAGGGACTTGGGAGTCTTTGTGCAGAACACATAAAGGTTATCTTGCAGGTTAAGTCGGTGGTGAGGAAGGCAAATACAATGTTGGCATTCACTTCAAGAGGTCTGGGATACAAGAGCAGGTATGTGATGGTGAGGGCTCTATAAGGCACTGGTGAGACCTCACCTTGAGTATTGTGAGCAGTTTTGGGCTTCTCATTTAAGAAAGGATGTGCTAGCATTGGAGAGGCTTCAGAGGAGATTCACAAGGATAATTCAGGGAATGAAAGGGTTGTTATATGAGGAACATTTGATGACTCTGGGTCTGTACTCGCTGGAATTTAGAAGGATTGGGGGGGGGCCATCTCATTGAAACCTTTCGAATGTTGAAAGGCCTAGACAAAGTAGATGTAGAAAAGATGTTTCCCATGGTGGGGGCGCGTAAGACAAGAGGGCACAGCCTCAGGATAGAGGGGCATCCATTTAAAACAGAGATACAGAGAAATTTCTTCAGCCAGAAGGTGGAGAATTTACCATAGGCAACTGTGGAGGCCAGGTCGTTGAGTGTATTTAAGGTAGAGAGTGATAGGCTCTTGATTGGACAGGGCATCAAAGATTACGGACAGAAGGCCGAGGAGTGCGGCTGAAGAGGGGAAAGAAGGATCAGTCATGATTGCATAGTGAAGCAGACTTGATGGGCCAAATGGCCTAATTCTGCTCCTATATCTTATGGTCATGTTAGATAACGTCTACTTGTTTGTCTCTCTTCTCCACCACTGCCTAACCCTCCCATGATATCCTCTATGTATGATTCCAGTCATTGTGAGGAATATTGGGCAATCACTGGCTGTGCTTTTAACTGTCTCTATTTGCATAGAATAATAACTAAAGTAATCACTGCAGATTACTTGAATTTGAATTATTAATTTGAGCTGAAATTATGTGGTTCTGTATAGCAGTAGGATGCTGCAAAATGGAATGTCATCCTGAGAGCATGTTACAACAAGTCTCAGTCTCACCCATGAAGTGCCTGACAAAACTTTACACCTTTCAAAGCCTTACTTCAGGCATTGCCAGCTAGAAAATCTGTTGAAGATCTTATATACTTATGTATGACACTAGCACTAAAAAAAGCTTAACATTGAAAATTATTTCTACAGTCCAGAGATATTTAAAGTATTAAAAGCTTTAATGCATCTTCAAAGGGGGTACCTCAAGAAGGTGGCATCCATTATTAAGGATTCTCAATATCCTGGACCCATCTACCATCAGAGTTCTGAATGGTCCATGAATACTACCTCGCTATTCCTTTTTTGTACTATTTCTTTATTTTTTTATTGCCTCTTAGAGTAATTTTCTATGTCTTGCATGTTACTGCTGCCACAAAGCAAAAAAAAAATCCCGACATATATTAGAAATAAGAAATCTGATTCCGAATTCACTTGTAAGGGCAGGAGCAGCTCTTTTTTTGGGGAGGGCTGATTACTTTTGAAAACCAGTCAATGTTTTGAATTAGTGCTAAGTTTAACATTGTTTTATACTTTTCAGTGTTGGTGAATGTCCAATACAGTTTCAGTGACCAGCTTTTCTGATCCTGAGGATACATGTTTTGAACTCCATGTGGACTCATCACAAGAGCTATAGACGGCCATACAGCAATTTTATCCTGCTTTGTGTTTTAATAAAGCTGCACTATTTGTTGTCATTAACTCCATTCTTGCCTAATCATCATCACCTTGAATATTTCAACATCTGTCTATCTTGACCTTGGATATATTTAATGATTCACCAACCACAGCTTCTTGATATACAGAAATCCAAAGATTCGCAGTCCTTTATGAGATGAAATTCCTCCTTGTCTCAGACTTTTTCCAATGATTATGCCCCCATTTCAAAATTCTCCCAGTGGGGAAACATTGTCAAGGCATCCATGATGTCAATTACACTCAAAATCTTATATTTCAGTAGGTCAACCTTATTATTCAAACTCCCATAATTATACATAGAAACATCGAAATCATAGGCCTAATTGACTTTACCTTTTTTTAATTAGACAACCCTTTTATCCCAGGAATCTATCTAATGAAATTTATCTGTACTGCCTTCAAAGCAGGTATATTGCTCCATAAGTAAGGAGGTAAAAATAGTACAAGGTACTCCAGACATCGCATCACTGGAGTCTGGTACATCTGTAGGAAAACTTTCTCACCTTTCATCTGAGTCCTCCTGCAATAAAATTAATTTTTGGAGTGAAATAGGTGAATGACCTGAAAAGCTTGATCAGTAAATTTGGGACTTCCATGTTCACACAGAAGTTCCGGTATTGTAGATGTTTTTAACAGTGTGGAATTTGCTATTTTTGAGCGAGTTCCAAACCATAACCCAGTAGTTACTTTCTAAAGTGGTTCGTATTTTATATGTTTTTGCAGTTATTCAGAATAATCATGTGTTTTCCAAAAATCAAACAATTTCCATGTTAATCACAATTATGTGATACAGAAAGATAGAGACCTTGTATTTAACCTAACATTTAATTTACTGTGTTGATATTCAGCCTGACAGTTGATTGGTGATGGCTACCTTGGTAGATCCACAGATTGAGGTGTTTTTCCTTATTGCTGTGATCAGAAATTAGAGTACAGCAGGAGAATGGAAAGCACCTCAGATTCTGATGTGATTTATGAGTCTTTTAACTGAGAAGTACTGTGCTGAATTCAAATGCTTATTTAAAGGAGCTGTATCATCTTGCAAGGCAGTGTCTCTGTGAGGCCAAATCGGGGATTTCTTTGTGACAGTTCATAGAAGTAAAACATAATTTTACTAATCTTTTGGAACATGAATCATAGTTTATGTACTGTTGCACGATGATATACTCCTGGTAAACCTTTTTAAATCTGATAATAAAATACCATAGAAGAATTTGTATGTAAAGGCATGACAGAATTATTAGCAATCATGCTCTGCATCAGTAAACAGACTTTGAGATAAGCTCTAGGAAGACCTGCTTAGTCTGTATAGAAATATAGCTTCCTCAGACCCAGACAGCACTTTACGTGCTTATGATGATCAGTGAATTTCTTGCAGGTTTTATCAGAGGAAGGCAGATAAGTAAATTTACCAGTAATTCACCCCCTCTAACCAATATTTCTTCCCTCCATCTCCCTCTCCCTCCTATGTGCACATAATTCTATCTGTTTAATGTCAAGACTGGCTTTTGCAAATTTTGAAATTGATGTTGTGCAAATCATTGCCCCTCTCAATGTAAAGTGTGTTTAGATTTTCTCAAGATTTATGAATTCGATGATCTGACATTTAAAGACCAGTATAGAGTGTTCTGGGGCATCTTAAAGTGGTTAAGCATTTAAATGTTTCCCCACCTATAATTACTTTATTATGTTGCTTAAAATCCTTATCAGAATCAGATCAGTAAGGGTACACTGGCAGAGTCTTGTCTTCATACAACATCAGTCATTATTATTGGCTTTGATTTGTGACATAGTGATATATTCCACAAACCCTGGAAGAACCTGATAACAATCAAACTCAGTATACACCTTAGGCTACAGTGGCAATATATGCCTTCTTAAAGTACTGGCAATCTATCGCTAAGAATGTACATTACTTTGTACCCTATAATCAAGAGCCATATTGTTCTTCCTTAGTGTTCCCCGTTTTCAGATAGCTTGAGCAAATTATCTTAAAAAGGTCAGCAATGGGACTTTTATGCATTTGACTTTTATGATAAATTAATCTATCTTTTTCAGTGGAATGTACCTGCATATCACAAGTTAATTACTCAAAGAGGTTTATCACTGGTGGTTTGTTAGTGGTGATCCACCCTTGATGAAATAACAGATAATGAGGAACATTCTTTTCAAATGCAGTGGTTTTACAGAACACCTCAATCTGGGTTTCCTGTGGCTAACACACCGCAGACGACTGTCATGATTAGTCCTAATGAGTGACCAGGGATTTATTGTTTTGCAGGCGATAGGCGATGATGAGCTTCCTTGAATGACATATAGGGCTAAAATCTGAAATCCTTTCGAACCATTCTATATAGATTCTATCAGCTTCCTTTCAGTGCTTAAGCCTGAAAACCTGCTTAAAGATTAGTTATCTAGAGTGTTTATTGTTTGGCAATTTACTTGAACAGTGGAATCTGGGGGTGCTTCCTATGCTGACATCCACTGCATCCAATGGTGCCTTTCTGTTTACTGCTGAACCTCCCTCCCCAAAGATGAAATAAATCAAAGTTAGTTGAAACTCAGCCACAATAAATCAAGACCTGTCCGAAATTGGAGCCTACCCAGTCAAACTGTCACGGCTTGGCTTTCACTGAGGATTAATTAAAGGACTGATATAAAGCCCAGATGTGCTTAGGCAGAATAGTAAACTGCCTGGTAGTGGCTGGAATAGAAGCGAGTCTCCCTGCTAATCTGCCCACCCAAGGAGGACGATAAGAGCACCGAGTCAAACATGTTCTTACTGATTTTATGGAATTTGACTTAAGATGAAAAAAAAGTGACCGGTAATAAATTTTCAATAACAATAAATCCAATAAACTGCTCCTAGAAAGTTTGCCGATTTCTCATAAATCTGTGTAGAAAAATTGATCTTTGTGTCATAGTAACAGGGAAGTTTTATTATCAGGTTAATAAATGGAAGATTTTAAAACATGACTTTGTGTATATAGATGCCTCTGCAAAGAATCCATTCTATTAATGACAAATACATCTTAGTGCATATTGTGTGTGAAGAGGAGAAAGAAGAAATCAAGCAAATAAAGCAAAAGAAGTTGACATGATGTTTGGATATAACTGGAAGAACTACCAGCTTTTCTTGCCAAGGCTGTACTTCCTGAAACCATGAGATTTAATTTCCGGACAGCGTTTTGTGCTGTGCCCTCCACCTCATTCTCCTCTTCCCCTTCCTTACCTCCTCCCCAAAACTTGTAATTTATGCCTTCCTATTCAGATATCTTCTTGTAAGTGTTCAATTTTTTTTCCTTCCATGTTAATTTACTGCCTTCCAATGCATGGTAACTACTGCAATTAGTTTCTATTGAACTAATTTCTTTCCTTGCATTTTCTGTTAAGTATAATATATGGAACATTCAACATGGTAAAAAGTCAAACTGCACAATTAGTTTATTTTGTATCACTTCAATGCATTTACCAATGCTTTGGATAAACCCTTTTCTTTCTTCTCAGTTGTCCTCGCAATAAATATTTGTGGCTAAATTGATTTTGCTCATGGTTTGGATATTTAGCCAACTGATTGGCTTCATGGTAAGTACAAGTCTATGATCTAAAATTGCAATGAACCATATTATAGATTCTGTACCATGGACTTTTACAACACAGAAGGAGGATATTCCGCCCCTTCTTTGTGCTGATGGATTTCACATGCAGTTGAAACCATACCCACTAGCTTTACCTCCATTGCTTTAATTACTCCAAATATTTACTCATTCCTGGTAAAAATGTATGGGATTCTATTTCAACAGTTCTTTGCATCACTGACTGGAAATTGGATCACATAGCACCATCTTGAACAATACACAGTCTGATATTTGTGAAAAATGAATCACAGTTGAAAATTGCGATCTTACTACCTGGACTGTGAAGTCCGCAGGTCTTATTTTCATTCCTCTGATTACCTGATATACTATCCCTCTAGGACCCCAACCATAAACAGTGCATTATGTAACTTTTTGGGTATTTCTCAGATGTTCAAAGATGACTGTCTGCAGGCTTTCATCTGCCTTCTGATACTTTATTCTGCCTGATTTAAAGAGAACTTCCCCAACAGATCCCAGAACTGTACTGGGAATCTGACTCAGGTACATCTATTCAGAATAATTTATTTATCCTGTCCTCCCTCACTTTCTTCTGCCACCCACAATATTAACCTACTCCGTTCATCAGTCTGGTGCCCTACCTGAACCCAACCATGGATCACAACTTTTATTTCCTCTACCTCCACAACCCTAATCACTACCACAGAATAGCAACACTGTCACCACTTTGCACTACAATGAACTATATTTTTTGTTCTAATTGTGTCCCTCCTTGTATAATTTATGTTTAATTTATTTTTCTTATAAATGTTGCCTCTTATGCTATGTGCCTGTGATGCTGCTGCAAGTTATTTTTTCATTATACCTGTGCATACATGTAAACTCAGCTTCAACTTCAATGTCTAAACTGTCACTTACGCTTACTTACTTTGATTCTCTCCTGCTCACTTTTCAAGTACTGACTCCCTCACAAGACTATAATCCCTGACAGTTTACCAGAATATTAATTATTACTCTGATCCGTCCACTGTTAGAACAGCACCATCTTGATCAGTAACCTGCACCCCCAAGCCCTTCACTCTGACATACCACCTGTCACACATTGGGCAAAGCTCTGGGCTATAAGATTTTGTATGCTCATTCCACACTGGCCCTTCCTCATGTTTGGCTTCTTCAATAGCCTGGATCCTTGTGTACTATTGAAAACCACAACTATTGCACCATGACAGGCCCAGACACGTTTTCTAGGTACTTGTGTTTTTATGATCCTTTCCAAAGGAGTGTCTCTCTTAATCTTTTCCTTCACTTATGTTGACAACTTTAGTGTTTTTGTCCATCTCATTGACTTCCCCAATTGAAGGAGATATTTGTTTTCCTTAATAAAGTTTTACATATAGGAGGGAGATTTAAAATGTAGCTGAGTGATGCCATGGCAATGTCCTCTTACTCAATGTCAGCAAGACCAAGCAGCTGATTATTCACTTCAGGAGGAGGAAACTAGAGGTCCATGAGCCAGTCCTTATCAGATGATCAGAGGTGGAGAGGGTCAGCAACGTTAAATTCCTCGGTGTTATCAATTCGACAGGCATGTCCTGGGCCCAGCACGTAAGTGTAATTATGAAGAAAGCACGACAGCACCTCTACTTCTTTAGGAGTTTGTGAAGATTTGGCATGACATCTAAAACTTTGACAAAACTTTTTCTGTAGATGTGTGGTGGAGAATAATTTGACAGGCCGCATCACAGTCTGGTCTGGAAACACCATTGCCCTTGAATGGAAAATCCTACAAAAATTATTGGATATGGCCTAATCCATTGTAGGTAAAGCCCTCCCCACCATTGAGCATGTCTGTCTATTGAGGTGCTGTTGTAGAAAAGCAGCATCGATCATCAGGGACTCCCATCACTCAGGACATGCTCTCTTTTTGCTGCTACCATCATGAAGAAAGTACAGGAGGCTCAGGACTCATACCACCAGGTTCAGGGACAACTATAACCCTTCAACCATCAGCTCTTAAACCAAAGGGGATAACCATTTGCCCCATTATTGAAATATTCCCACAACCTGTAGATTCACTTTCAAGGAATCTTCATTTTATGTTCTCGATACTTAATGCCTATTTATTTATCATTTTTTACTTCTTTCTTTTTGCACAGTTTGTTGTCTTTTGCACACTGGTTGAATGCCCAAATTAATGTGGTCTTTCTATTATGGTTATTATTCTATTATGGATTTATTAGGTATGCCCACAAGAAAATGATTCTCAGGGTTGTATACGGTGACATACCATATGTGTACTTTGATAATAAATTTACTTTGGACTTCGAACTTTTATTTGAAACTCTAAATTTCCCTTCATTAAATTTCTCAAGACTTTTCTCCTAACTTGTTTATTATCATTGATAATCACATTTATTGAAAGCAGCATCACAGAATCATAGAATGGTAGAAAAGGCATTTAGCACTCTGGCCTTCGTCAATCAGGGCATTAAGTATGAGAGTTGGTTCATTAAGTTGCACTTGTATGTCATTGGTGAGGCCACACTTTATACGATTTTGGTCACCTTGCACAGGAAAGATGTGGTTCAACTGGAAAGAGTACAGTTTACAAGAGTGTTGCCAGGATCAAAGGGCTTGAATTATAGGGAGGTCGGCTAGTCTAGGTCATTATTTCGTGGAACATAGAAGAATGAGGGTGTGACCTTATGGAAGTGTTTAAAATTATGAGAGACGCAGATAAGGTAGATGGTAGCAGTCATTTTCCCAGGGTAGGGGAGTCCAAAACTAAGAGCCATAGATTCAGGACAAGAAGGAACTTCCATTTCTTTGTGTTTTGTTCAGTATAGGTAAGTTAAGTTCCAGCTACTGTTTGTCCTCATTGGGAATTGTCTAACTTCTTTTCTTTCAACCTTACATTTGCTGATTTTGTTTCTTTGGTTCCTGTCTTGTAGCCCAAAACCAGAGCAAAAGTTGATTCAGAACAGGTGTTAATATGCATTACTTACAAATCTTTTTTAAAAAAAGCAATGATCATTGACTCTTGAAGCATGTTTCCAGACCATCAGTCAAACTTTCATCCACGTGACTGAAGTCAAAAAACTCATTACTCTTCAAGTTACCATATGCACTGC
The DNA here is from genome assembly GCF_030028105.1 of Mobula birostris. Lineage (NCBI taxonomy): Eukaryota > Metazoa > Chordata > Chondrichthyes > Myliobatiformes > Myliobatidae > Mobula > Mobula birostris. Next base: position 33,636,706 of record NC_092388.1, read on the forward strand.
CTGTAAGGTTACTGATACTATGTCACGTAGCAGCAGGTCGAACTCTTGCCCATATGTATATATAAATTAAACGCAAGTTTAAAAATATATATATATATATTTATATTTAACCTGTGTTTAATTAATGGCTTTCTAACATTCCAGACTGATAGGATCAAGTGTTACTGAAATTACCCTGTGGCTACCAGCAGATTGCAAAGTGCAAAAAAATGTTGCTTTATCACATCAGCTTTGGAATTCAGAGCAACAAGTACCAAGTCATACAACCAGGCTATTCTCCAGTTTTTTTTCAGGAAGGCACAATTGACTGCTTTAGTTTCAAATGTCCCATCCCTTTGTTACCACAAATAGTCACTGCCACCTCTTCAATTCAAGATCCATGGTGGAAGTGAGACAGAGTAAAGATGATGCAGGGGTTTGAGAAATACTTGAAAGCAAAGACTCAAATATCACATTGAGTAAAATATAAGAGATTTGCAAAAGGCAAACAAGTTTCAAAGATTAACAGACACATGAAGCAATCACAAATTGGTAGGAAGAAAAGAAATAAAGAAGCCATTAAGAAAGAGGCAGTGTTTGACCATGAGAAATGTCACATGATATTAAATTTATTATAAAAAACATTTATTATAGACCTTTAATCTGTCATATTATGCTCATAGTAAGGCAGCATAATTTCTTCATTGAAAGATATGCAAATTGATCAGTTGGTATCTTTTACAAACACCCATATTGATCATCCCAATTGGCAACTCTGTAGTAATCCGAGAACCACGACAAGGATCATTATTACAGTCACATTGGGAATGGGTGATATTTTTCATTAAAATGAATAGAAATTGCTTTCCTGAAAATTGCTGGCTAAATTAATTAGATTCTTTTTTTCATCGGGTGTCCACGAAAGCTCACGTATTTCACAATAAAACAAAATAAATTTCAGTCTTCAGTGGCTAGATATTGGTCCTGTAAGTGGGGTTAGTTTTTCTTGAGAATTCTCCAAGCCCAGGGCTATCAAATCCACTCCTAATGTCTAGCAGCTTCTGTGACTGATGCCATATAATTCAGACTGATAAATGAGCAACTGAATCTTCTCATCGGATGGGCTCAGTAACCACAGCGTGGTAATTGACTGAATCATTGAACCTTTCAGAGCTTTCTTAAAAGATGTTGAAACTTAAAATGTTGAAACTTAATTGAAAAGTGCAAATTGTCCTTGTCATGATGTCATTTGTCCTAAGTAATAGAAAAAAGAATTACTGTACTCAGCTAGTCAATCTAAATCTGGGACAATGAAACAGAGGCAACATTTCAGGTGGAAAATCCATCATCTTTGTGTTTGTTTTAGAAATACTATTTGCAGACTACTTTTTGATCATGTCATTTTTTTTTTGAAGTTGTTTATAGTATTTTTTTTCGATTAAGGTGGATAACACTTTGGCAAAAGCAATTATCTAAATATGCTATCGCTGCCTTACTATAAACTTGTTTTTGTTCTTTGTTTTTGCAACCAGTAGTGAAAATATATTCTGATGCGTGATGTGGTAGGTGATGCAATCCATTTTCTGTCCGTGTACATGTTGTACAAAGCCTCAAGTTAAAACTTCTGGTAAAGAAGCAGTTAGTGCTCCAGGAATCCTTATCCCTGAAACCTGAAACATAAACTTGCAATTATCTATCTGCACTTGAACACTCCATTTGTGATGTTATTTGTCTTTTCAGATTTAGGATATAACAACTGTAAAGCTGGAATATGAATGAGATATTCATGTTCAGACTGGAATGTGGACTACTGTAGGTTTAAACATTGCACAAGGAATGTACAGTATTTCAGTAAGAAAACGTTGCAGTAGTTAGATGTACAATTGAATGTCAACAATTGTACAAGGAAACTAATACTACTGACATGAAATCCAGTAGTTCAGAAGCAAAGTTCAACTTGCATTTTGCAAAGTTAATGTTTAGCAGTTAAAGACTTTCTTAAATAAAACTATTTGTTGTCACATGTACAATGGTTTAAATAATAAATGGCCACTTTGTCATCTCAAATTATTCCATAAGGCAAACCATTGTGTTGAAGATTCCCTTCTATACTGACAAAATTGATGTTGCAATTTGAATCAGAATCATGTTCAATATCGCTGGCATATGTTGTGAAATTTGTTGTGCAAATATGTCATGCCTTGTTTTCTTGAACATGACAATTGTACAGTATGTATTTCTGTATGATTTATAGACCAAATTGTGAATAGAACTATAGTGCTATCCAGAAAATCCTTGTTATGATCTGGCATTTGTATTTACATGGAACATTGAACAGTATAGCAGAGATATAGGTTGTTCAGCCCATGATGGTGTTCTGAACTAATTAAACTGATAATTAATCACCTAACTAAACTAGTCCCTTCTACCTACACAATGGCCAGAGCCATCCATTCTCTGCATGCCGATCTAAGAGCCTCTTAAATGCACCTACCATATTTGTAATGCTTATTGATAACACCAAATGTTCAGCAACAAGCAGGGCCTCAAAAAGTCCTTCCAGGTGAGGCAACACTTCACCTGTGAATTTGTTGGGGTTGTCTATTGTATCTAGCAGTCCTGATGTGGCCTCCTTGACATTGATGTGACTCAACATAAATTGGAGGACGGCTTTGTTGAGCACCTCTATCCATCTGTCAAAAGCGGATTTTCCCAGTGGCCAACCATTTTAATTCCAATCGCCATTAGCATTCTGACATGTTAGTCCATGGCCTCTTCTCTCTTCTCACCTGTCTATTATCTCCCAGGGATGCCCGTCCTTCCCTTTCTCCGTGGTCCATTCTCCTTTCCTATCAGATTCCTTCTTCTCTAGCCCTTTACCTTTCCCACCCACCTGGCTTCACCAATCACTTTCTAGATTGTTCTCCTTCCCCTCCTTCACCTTTTTATTCTGGTATCTTTCCCCTTCCTTTCCAGTCCTGATGAAGGGTCTGGGTCCAAAACGTTGACTGTTTATTCATTTTTATAGATGTTGCCTGACCTGCTGAGTTCCTCCAGCATTTTATGTGTGTTATTCTGGATTTCCAGCATCTGCAGAATTACTTTTGTCCAACAAACTTGTATACTTTTATTTTGAAAATCAATTTAAAGCATTTGTAGATTTTTTACGGACGTAAAAATTGTGAAGTGTTTTCTCACACTACACACAACTTACTGAAATTTAAAAAAGTATAATTGTAAGAGATTAACAAAATAACCAAAGATTGTGATTTGTATTGCTGTTAAAGGAATTACAATTATGGTTGGACCATTTCCAGAGTTCATGTTTGTAATTTTAAAAGTTCTTCCACAGAAATCTAACAGTGGTTCATATTAACAGTGAATAAGATGAGTAGGTCATGATAGCAAATAATATTCATACAAAATTATATCTTACTTATAATTGAAGTGATTCTGAGCATAGCTGTCATGTAATAAATGATTATGAAACATTACAAGTAGAATCAGTCAAAGCTCAAACTCATATCAAAGTACGCAGTACTTCAAATCATTCACAATATTTTATACATAATAGTGGAATATGAGCCACAGACCTCATAGTATCTTCCCATTACTGTCTATTTTCTTGCTTTATTGCAGCTCCCTGGATACATTTGCTTGTACTTGTAGATGTACAAACCCATATCTTCTTCAGTTCTCAACCTGCCCTCCACACCAGCATCTAATTTTTGCCTCCCTTGCAAATCATGTCCTTTGTGTTTGTCTATACTTTGCTTTTTCCTGAGTAGTTTCTAATTCATCATTCCTGATATGTAAAAGCTCTCTATTTCTGAAACAAAATGAAAGACATGACTATACAAATATTATAATTATTATAATAACTGGCTTTTAAAATTGAAAGAACAGCTCCGAACAGTCCTTACAGGTGAGGCAACACATCACCTGTGAGTCTGTTGGGCTCATCTACTGTATCCGGCACTCCTAATGCGGCCTCCTGTATATCATAAGACCAAATGTAGATTAGGAGATCGCTTCACTGAGCACCTACACTCTGTCCACCAGAAAAAGTGGGATCTCCTGGTGGCTACCCATTTCAATTCTACTTCCCATTCCCATTCCAACATGTCAGTCCATGACCTCCTCTACTGCCACAATGGGGCTGCTCACAGATTGGAGGAGCACACCATATATTTCATCTGGGTTGCCTCCCACCCTTCTTCTTCACCATTCCTCATTCCTATCTCCCTTTCACAACTTATCACCTTACCTGTCCATCACCTCTCTCTGGTGTTCCTCCCCCTTCCCTTTCTCCCATGGCCTTCTGTCCTTTCCTATCAAAATCCCCCTTCTCCAGTCCTTTATCTCTTTCACCAATCGACTTTCCAGCTCTTTACTTCGCCCTTCCCCCTCTCCTGGTTTCACCTATCACCTACTACCTTGTATCTATTTCTATCCTCCCCCCATTTTGTTACTCAGACTTCTCATCTTTTTTTTCCAGTCCTGATGAAGGGCCTCGGCCCAAAACGTCAGCTGTTTACTCTTTTCCACAGATGCTGCCTAGCTTGCTGAGTCCCTCCAGCGTTTCGCGTGTGTATTACTTTGATTTACAGCATCTGCAGGTTTGCGCTTGTTTGTCATCGAAATAATGCTGTATTTCCTGTAACCAGAATCAGAATCAGGTTTATTATCACCGGCATGTGATGTGAAATTTGTTAACTTAGCAGCAGTAGTTCAATGCAATACATAATCTAGCAGAGAGAGGAAAAAAATAATAAATAAAATAAAACATAATAAACAAACAAGTAAATTAATTACAAATATTGAATAGATTTTTAAAAACGTGCAACAACAGGAGTACTGTATGTTAAAAAAAAGTGAGGTTGTGTCCAAAGCTTCAATGTCCATTTAGGAATTGGATGGCAGAGGGGAAGAAGCTGTTCCTGAATCACTGAGAGTGTGTCTTCAGGCTTCTGTATCTCCTACCTGGTGGTAACAGTGAGCAAGTGGCATGCTCTGGGTGCTGGAGGTCCTTAATATGGACGCTGTGTTTCTGAGACACCGGTCCCGAAATGTGTCCTGGGTACTTTGTAGGCTAGTGCCCAAGATGGAGCTGACTAGAATTACAACCTTCTGCAGCTTCTTTCAGTCCTGTACAGTAGCCCCTCCACACCAGACAGTGATGCAGCCTGTCAGAATGCTCTCAAAGGTGCAACTATAGAAGTTTTGGAATGTATTTATTGACATGCCAAATCGCTTCAAACTCCTAATAAAGTACAGCTGCTGACTTGCCTTCTTATGACTATGTCGATATAGGACCAGGTTAGATCCTCAGAGATCTTGGCACCCAAGAACTTGAAGCTGCTCACTCTCTCCACTTCTGATCCCTCTATGAGGATTGGTATGTGTTCCTTCATCTTACCCTTCCTGAAGTCTACAATCAGCTCTTTCATCTTACTGACGTTGAGTGCCACATTGTTGCTGCGGCACCATTCCACTAGTTGGCATACCTCACTCCTGTACGCCCTTTCGTCACCACCTGAGATTCTACCAGCAATGGTATTTGTAGATGGTATTTGAGCTATGCCTAGCCATACAGTCATGTGTATACAGAGAGTAGAGCAGTGGACTAAGCACACACCCATGAGGTGTGCCAATGTTGATTGTCAGCGAGAGGGATATGTTATCACCAATCCGCACAGACTGAGGTCTTCCGGTTAGGAAGTTGAGGATCTAATTGCAGAATGAGGTACAGACCCCAGGTTCTGCATCTTCTCAATCAGGATTGTGGGAATGATGGTATTAAATGCTGAGCTATAGTCGATGAACAGCATCCTGACGTTGGTGTTTTGTGTTGTCCAGGTGGTCTCAAACCATGTGAGAGTCATTGAGATTGCGTCTGCTGTTGACCTTTGACCTATTGTGCCGATAGGAAAATTGCAATGGGTCCAGGTCCAGCTGAGTCAGGAGTTCAGTCTCGTCGTAACCAGCCTCTCAAGCCAACTGTGCAGAATTACACTTATCCATTGTTGTTAACTAATTATTCCAGGTTACAATGATTACCAGATTTCTTAAAATTAATAAGGAAGAACCAGTTGTTCACTCATTGCCTTATTTCACTCTTACAGTTTTGGAAAGTGTGGGAGCTTATGAGATACAATACCAAATAATTAATACTCATCAGAGTGAGATGTTTACTCTGTATCTTTCCCCACCGACCAGTTTAAGCATATTCCCAGCATTTTCCGTTTTGTTAAAAAGTATTAGAATAATGTTTTATGAAATTGTTTGAGTGACCCTATGGCAGCTAGCTTAACTTTGGGAGAAAATGAGCCATGAGATTTATCTAATGTATTAACAGATTGGATTTGAGGAATACTCTAAATTTCTTCATTGCTCCATTTTATGTGCTGAACCTTATTAACAAGCGTCCAAGTAATATATCTCCTGATTAGTGTGTGTGTGTGTGTGTGTGTGTGTGTGTGTGTGTGTGTCTATCTCTCTCTCTCCCTCTCTCTCTCCCTCTCTCTCTCTCGATATATATATATATAGTAGTCCCTACTCTTTGTACTTCCATGTAATGTATATTCTGTTTTTGAGGTAGAGAAGTGATCTTGTCCCATGAATTCAGAAAAATATAAAACTATGAAATCAATGGAAATTATAGACACAAGGACAGACAGGGAATAGAGGGATGTGGGCTTTGTACAGTCTGATGAGGTTAGTTTAGATTGATTTATTTGCCAAATGATCCGTTCTTGTATTGTACTGGTTTATATACACTCAGCAGGTCAGGCAGCATTTGTGGAAAGAGAACCACCATTATACAGTACTGTGCAAAAGTCCTAGGCACATATATGACTAGAATGCCTAAGACCTTTACACAGTGCTGTATTTGTCATTGTGGAGCAGAGATCAAGTTTGTAAATCAGGCAGCAATAAAGGATGTTTGTAATATGAAGATGGAGTGTTGCAGGAGGGGTGTGGAACAGGTGGCAGAGAAGGAGTGCCAGGGGTGGGGGGGGGGGCGACACGGGTGCAGGCACACCCAGCCCTGAGTCACCAGGCAAGATCATTTGATTCCAAACAATTGGTTCATTGATCATTACAGAATGTCTCTCTGGTGCTTCCCACTCCCCGCCCCTTTCTCTTCCTCTTTTCCCAACAATGATTCCCCTCTCCCTGCCCCTTTCCCACTCACAGTCCAAAACAGAGACCCATGTCAGAATCAGGATTATCATCACTCACATTATGTCAGAAAAAATTTTTTTTTAGTGTAGCAGTACAATGCAATACTTATAAATTACTACAGTACTGTGCAAAGGTCTTAGCCACCTTATCTATGTATATCTACCGAAGGATTTTAAACTGTGCTGTAGTTTCATATTGAAATCTTTGATATGAAACATTAGCTTTACTTCTCTTTCCACAGATGATGTCTGACTGCTGAGAGCTTCCTATATTTTCCATTTTTATTTCATAATTTCAACAGCAACTGTTTTGTTCTTTCGGGGGATGTTCTAATACTAAATTTGCTGGTGTCTGACTTCACCTCCTTCTCTTTCACTAGTTCACTCTAGCACCATAAGAAACATTAGTTATCTCTGTACGTATGCTTAGGGTATGACACTCACAGTATTAATTCATTCTATTAGAACTTTGAAACAATTTAGTTACATGATAGAAGCAAATATTTTTCTTTCTACGCCTATCCTGTAACCTTCAATTTCATTCAGATCAAATATTTATCCAATTCCTTTTTGACACAGCTAATTGACAGCGTCCCAACCATTTTCACTTGGCATCTGTTCAACATGTACATTTATATGTGAAAGGGCAAAGTAATCTACTCATCTCTTCTCAGAAATATGTATTCTTTATCTCCATGACAGTAACTGAATTTCAAAATGTACTTTGAGAAATGCTTTGAGATATTTTCAGAAATCTGATCTGGTGCTGTATAATAATACATCTGTCATCGATCCCTTTCGTTTCCTTATGATTTGATCGTTGAGAACTCATGTACATGAGCTTTGTTACATTCTGAGTCAGGTGAGCTGAATACATCGAACGTTGTCCATGTTAAAATATGAAATTGAAATACAATTTGTTTTTGACATCAGGTTTATAAACCAAATCAATCCTGTTAACGCTTAGGTGTTGGAATCAGTCTTGTTTTCTCTGTCCTTTCTTATGCAACAATGAATGACTGTTGCAAAATGTTGAGTAAGCTGTGATACATGGAGAGTTTATTTCACTGACTCATTGACATTATAGACTCACCATAATCCTGTATGGCTATACATTAGAAAACTTGTCAATGATATAAAAACAGATGATCACATTTGTATTAAAAATTGAATAAGCGATTTATGTTTGTGTGAACTTCAATAGTTTTGAAGTAAGTAAACAAGGAGAGCATGGAGCTTTGCTTTAATGAGAAGCCACTGAGTTGGATTTAACCATACAAAGTTTTAGAAAGCAGTGCCAGCAAAAAACTGGAACCCAGGCAAGGCTGTGTTTCTCATTCGTACAGACATGTTTTCAATATATATCTGTAGACAGTGGTGCCTGGTATCTGGCATTCTTATTATAAGCTATTTGGTCTACTCTTTATATCTCATTGTCATAAAACTGTGTGCTTTTGAGACTTAAGCGAATTTGCTTCCTTTTAAGGATCTGGCTGAACAATTCTTATGATTGGTTCTGGATAATATTTGCTATATCAGTCACAGCAGCAGCTAATACTTGTTGCTTGGTTTGTTACAAGGATGGAAATTCCAGCTTTCAGTGTAGCGAGTCCACCCTTGGAATGAATCATCAACGGCTGAAGCTGGCAATGGATTGTAGAAGCCTCAGTGAAGTATTTAGGGAATAGGCAAGAAGAGACTCCATTTGTGGAAAGTGTATCTAGAAAGAGGAGTGTGACCAAGCAACTGGGTTTTGTGGTAAAACTGGTTAGTTTATTAAAAATGGATACACGTATTTTATCATCTTAATTATAATTGTCTCACTTGCATGTTTTTAAATGTGTTTTAAAAATTCTTCAAAATACATAAGTTTACTGCACAACTTAACATTTTATTTGGGAGACTGACCTTAAACCTACCCCATTAAATCATTAGTGAGAGGGAGAAACAGGATTTGGAAGGATTATACTTAGTTCTATATTTGGTCTATAATGCCGTGACTTCACTTGATAATCCAAAAGTAGCTTTATCACTGATCTGTTTAGGGTTAGATTAATTTAATCACCAGATTCTCTTGAGATTAAGGCTGTTGCCTGTTTAATCGTGCTGATGTTAGCTTTACATGGACTGAAATTATTTTTGGCTCAATTATATGCTTTAATCTCAATTAGTTGCGTTAATCTATTGTTGTACTGCAAGCCAATGAACATTTTAATCAGCGTTGACCGCTGCAATATGTGGTAACACCTGAAACAGCTCTGGAACAAACCTGGAACCATCCCCCTTTATCTTTATGGGGAAGTGCTGGACCGAACTAGTGGAATTGTGGGGGAGTAATTTCAGGGGGTTGGGGAGAGGTTTTAGTGGCAGTGGGAAACTTAGGAAGCAGCAAAACTGGAAGGTGGGCTAGCATATGAAGGATGGACTTGGCAGAATTTGATGACGAGTTCAGAGCTGCAGGGTAGAGGGGTGAGTGAATAAGTTTGAAAACGGTGCAGACTGGGCTGGCAGGTTGGTGGTCATGAGCTAAGTGTGGGTGGGCACTGATAGGGGGATGCTGGGAGCTGGTTGCTGCAGGAGAGTTAGTTAAGGCTGTTACAACAATTGCCACCTTATGCAGTGATGACAATCAGAGCTGGAAAGGACATCATTCTAAGACCTTTCTGAGGCAGGTTCTCATTATAGATTGGTACTTGCTCAGATGTTCCTCCCCCTTTAAATAGCACTGAACCAGATCTCATCAACGTTATGAAGTCCTGCACGTGTATGAGAAGTGCACTGATGGAGTGTATATTGTATGCGTAGAGGAATAGTCTGGAAGTGGTACCTTTATGTGTGCATCACATACCACTGCTCTTCTTCAGGTTCTGTATATTAATCCATCCGGCACTCAGTCTGGAAAGCATATTGTACACTTGAACAACTCATAACATGTCCAGGATTTTACACTTTCTTTGCATTTTCAGCAGAATTGAATCGCATGACAAGTAAAAAAGAATGACCAAGCACATCATGATCCAAGAATCTAGGTTTTTAAATATTGTAGCACTGTAAAACATGTAGTAGAATTCCCATGCTGATTTCAAGTCATGGCCTTCAAATTGTAGAGGATTTTCACAAAATTATTGGTTATTATCATAATTTCAGCGGCCAGCCCACATTAATTGCTCTGACAGTTGCCGAATTGCTTCACAACATAGCCTAAAAGCCCAAATATATGCACTTAATATCTCACTACCTCTACTAAAACCCCAGGATTCAAGGGAATGATTTAGTTTTCAGTCACATTAGTTGCATATGAACTATGCCATTATTATTATTAATGTAAAACTCCTCTTGCTCACAAGGTTTTGTTTAACATTTCTTCTCTTACAGGAAATGAACTTCACTGGTGAAGCCAGCAATTGCTACCTATTCTCATTTGCCCTTAATATTACCTTTTCAACGCTGATAATGAAGTTCTGTTAGATTTTCGATCCTGCAGTGCTAAAAACACAACGATATATTTCCAATTTCTGGTAACACATGACTTGGAGGGGAACATGCTGGTCATGGTGGTCGCTTTTGGTTGCTGCCTTTATCCATTGCTGGACAGGTCAAAGATTTGGGAGATGCTGTGGGAATTGGCTAGGCAATGAACTGCATTACATTTTGTCAACTGTATACACAGCTGTTATGGTCTACTGATGGAGAAGGAAGTGTTACGGTGGTAGATGGAGTGCCAAACGAGTAGTCTGCTTTGACCTGGATGGTGTGAAGACTCTTGAACGTTGAAGTTCCACTCATCAAGGCAACTTAAGAAAATTTTATCTTATTGCTGAAAATCAATGAGACTGAACACTCTGCATTCATTAGTGAATGTCCTGAATTCTAAGCAAATGATGAAAGGCCATTGATGGAACAATTTATGTTTAGAAATGTCCCTTGAGGAACTCAAGGTACTTCTGAGCACATTGTATCCTGCAAGATACATTGTCTAATGCTCCAGCTTCGGATAACTCACTCTTTCTTTCTATTTGTAACAGAACTGATTTATTTCACCTGTCATTATTTTGGCTCATTTTTGTCTTTATTTTTATTTCCTTTGTATATTCTGCCTTGCGGAGTACTGTTCACTGCCTTACTAGTAACAATACACTGCATTGACAAATAAGGTTAAGCTATCCCTATCTGCTCATAACTGCCCTAACTCTCTGTCTCACCCTTTCAGAGATGGTCCCTGGGTTCTGGGTTCCACCTCTGCGATTCCTCTCCCCACTTTCTCTGTGTCACTTTACGTACATACAATCAATTTGTATATTTTTTTCTGTGTATGTGTGTGTGTGTGTGTGTATATTATATATATGCTATGTATATAAGTATTTATTTCGGATAGATGGAGCTTGTCAGCCTGGGAAGGCAGTTACTCTAAGAGAGGAAAAACTCTGATTTCAAACCTCCGCTGCCTTGCGGCCATACCCACTTATGAAAAAGGCTTCGGGAGTAAACCCTGAAGACAAATCCAGAGCTGGAGTTCCTAAGGCAGTCCAACGTTGCTTTCAACCTCGCTCTTGGCAACTCCTGCGACATCACCAGTGCCGAGCTGTATCAGCCCTTGCCCTGCCCTTGGACAACATCAGTGGCATGGAGAGGGGAGTTGCTGAATTCACAACTGCCGGTCTTCCATACAACCTTGCCTAGGCCTGCGCCCTGGAGAGACTGAAGAAAGACTTTCCAGGCACAGATCCATAGTCTCGCGAGACTAACAGATGCCTTATATAAGTATTTATATTTTTTGTTTGTGTTTTTTATTATTGTGTTCTTTATCTTTTGTGTCCTTTAGTGTTGCATCAGATTCGGAGTAAGGATTATTTTGTTCTCCTTACATTAAGCAGTCTTAAATCTTGAATCTAAAGCTGACTTGTTTTATTTTCTTTTCCTAGCTGTGATGAAGGGCCCCCTGATGTTTTCCACAGGTGCTGCTTGATCAACTAATTACTTCCAGTATTTTCTTTTTGGTTCAAACCTGATATTTAGATGATTGGCCTCAAACACCAATTAACATTTCACTTTCTTGTTGGTATAAATCCATACCATGGATACTGGTGTGCTTTCCACTTGATCCCTACTGACTTCAATTTTATCAAGATTTCTTAAGATTATGTCTGCCGTTAACAAGCTTGTAGGATATTTCTCCCAATTTCAACACCTTCCCCAAATATTCATGAGGAGGACTATGGAAAGCCACCTGAATTGGTGTGACTTTGCCTTACCTATATCTGGTGTATCTGTGGATGTCAGATGGTCAGCCCAGTTTTATTCTTATTATGTCCCAACTGTTTTGGTTTTGTGATGTGAATGGTTGGCAAGGCTACTACAGACAGCAGTTAAAATCACCATGTTGGTGTGGGTCTAATGGCACACATAATCAAGACCAGGTAAGAATGGTAGATTATTTTAATTCCAGAAAGACAATTATGAGCCAAAGGCATTTTATAATAATTTCTTGGTTTCATGATTACATTTACCAAAACTAGCTATTACCAAAAAACATACAATTAGATCATCTGAATTTAAATCATTGTGGCTGTTGTGGCTTTTATACTGTGTTTCTTTGGATTGTTAGTGCAGACTGCTGTATTGTACCACCATAAACTCAAGAGATTCTGAAGATGCTGGAAATCTTGAGCAATACACAGAAAATAATGAAGAACTCAACAAATCAGGTAACATCTATGGAGGGGAAGAAACAGTTAACATTTCAGGTCGAGACCCTTCATCAGGATCGGAGTAGAAGGGGAAGAAGGCAGAATTAGAAAGTGAGAGGAGGAGAAACAGAAATACAAACTGCCATGTGAAACGCCGACCGTGCTCTTTTCCATAGATGCTGCCTGGGCTGCTGAGTTCCTCCAGCATTTTGTGTGTGTTGAGGTGATAGGTGAGGTGGCTGAGGTAGAAGGTCGGTAGGAGGGAGAGGGTAGTTGAGGTAAGAAGCTGTGAGCTGATGGGTGGAAGATGTAAAGGGCTGAAGAAGAAGGAATATTATAGGAGAGGACAGTGGACCAAGGAAGAAAAGGAAGAACGAGGAGAACCAAAGGGAGGTATTGGGCAGGTGAAAAGAAGAGAAGAGGGTAGCTAGAATAGGGAATGGAAAGAGAGAGAAGGAGACTGACATCATTCATTGCTGAGATATTTAACTGCAGCAATTGTGTTGGCGATCTTTAATTATAAACAAACATTAGTGCCGTATTGCCAAGAGATGCAATCAGACCCAAATAAACTGTGATACAAGTAGTAAGCAATATGATTGGTCTCTTTAAAAGATGTCATTGTAAATAGCAGCTAATAATTGTACATATATTTTTGGAGTAAATGCTAAGCAGTACTTGTTAGAACAAATGCCGTAAGTATTAGGTGTCGAGAAAGAATATCTTGTTACTATAAATATCAAACTATTTCTTTTTTAAAATCAATTTGAAAAAGGTTTCATTGCTTTAAATTCACAAGTGTAGTTAGAATATTTCCAATAAAAGGCTGTATAGTCAGCTGATCAGGTTTCTAAGAGGTTTACCACACTTTTGTATCTGTAATGATCTGTCTCACTGACTTTGCTTAATTTATTCAGTCACCTATTTTGTTATGAAGTAACAAAGAAGTTATATGCCAGTCCTAGAATCTAATTTCTAACAATGGCAATTACTTCAGTCAAGAGAACCTTTGGGGTTCCTCATTTAGAAAAGTGATTCATCTTTCTGAGATGTCCTGAAATGGCTACTGAAAAAAAGGGTCTGAAATTCATTTCACTGCCATGCACTTTTGCCACCCTCTTTGGGACTTCTCTCTTCAGCCTCAGCTTAATTGCAGGACTGATATAAACAAGAGGCTTAGTGTGAAACAGTCTACAAGCAGCTGGAGGTGAACTGGCAGCACAGACAGAGATCAGGTTTAGAGCCACAGTAAAACTGCATGGTTTTATCTGTGTGATATGGAACAAGAGTTGCAGCTGTGTAAGGTCCATGTATATCTAGTCATAATATTCAAAAGAATTAGTCTCTGTATTAAGGTTGTTAAGGGAAGAAAGTGGATATCCTTCTTTCTTCATTTTGTTATTTAACTTTATGCTGAGGGGAAGAAATTGCAAAAGTCTTGCATTCACTGCAATTATTTGCATATTCCTATGGCAGACTAATTGTAAATAAAAGTATTTTTCATGTGCATTTATACATTTATAGACCTTCTAAACATGTCCTGAAGTTTATAGTGAAGATAGTTGTATTTTTTTTTACATTTTACTGTGCCTGTGTATTGAGAAAGTACCTGAACTCAAAACTCTGGCCCCAATGAACTAATTGTTACCATGGCACACACTAGATCACTTTAACAAAAGAGTATTACATTTCTTGACCGGGCTGGGTTGAACAGTTAAAAGATATTACAGATTTTTCATCACCACCACCCCCACCGTCACTCCAATAAGTTATTCAGCATTGTTTAAGAAAAGGCAAAGCTCCTTTAGTCTTTAAGACATCTGTATGGCTATGTAATATATAGATTTTATCCTCATAATTTTAATCTCAGTTTAAAAAAATTCAAAAGCTACCGTTATTAATGGCAGAATGTGAAATGTTTCTTTCAAATATTTAGCAAACTTACATGAGTTATATATTGAAGGTACAAATACATGCATCTAATAACTATAAAATTATATTGTGTTTCCAGACTGATAGTTTCTGTCGAACCACAGGGCCACTCTTATTACACAAGCAGTACATACTTCTTTTCTATGATATGATTCCAGTTTATGGCTGTCATCACATGGTAACTCTAGAAATTCAGCTCCTATGCTTATTAAAGAGAAAATTATGTAGTATAAGCTTCATTTGTACATAATGTAACATTAGTGGATTAAATATTGTATATGGAAAATATGGCTTGAAAAGAATGCTTCATTTTTCATTTACTTGCCCTTAAATCATCAGTGCAAGGCTGCAATGACAAGAATCAAAAACAAATGTCTAGTAAGTAATATTTGCAGAGTGCACCATCTAAGTATGTAAACAATTGCTTTAAATCCTATCCTGTTACCACTTTTTCTTGGTTTGTGCCCTTAGTTGATCTCAATGAAGGTAGCTTGTGTTCTAATGTGGGTTCAAGAGAAATCATTCCAGGAGTTCCTTCTTCTTCACTATTTGTCATCCCAATGAGTGAGCATGGCCATTTGAATATCTAGCTGAGATTAAGAAATGATTGGTCAACTCCTGGGGACGCCTCCACCGCATGCCTGCATCTCAGGACCACGCATGTCAAATGTTCCATTGAAACCTGTTTTCATGTTAATAATAACTATTTGGATAATGTAATGGGTGACAGTTAATATTTACAAAATGGCAGCTTTTAAGTTACTTCACGGCAGGGTGTACTGGGACTGGAGGTGGTGGGAAGACAAGCAACATAGCTCTAGGACTTCCTTTTCAGCCACATTTGAACAAATACCAGGGATAATTGTTGAAGATATTTCATCCAAAGCTTTACAAAAGTCTTTTTGACTTCAACAGCACAAAACTACTGTGCCATGCCAATGGCTTTTGGGACAGCCTGGTGAAGGAAGCCATTGAAATAAAACTAGAGAGAAAAAAAAATTAACGAAGATGAAGGTCTTGCTCTAAGTAAGGACTAGAATTTGATTATAAATAAGGTGAGGCAGTGGAAACATGATTGGGTGAGGTCTAACCAAACAGGAGGGTTGGATTACAGGGTATATATACCACTGGTCTAGACATGCCTAGGCACTACCCCTGATGAAGATGGCAGAGTTTGTCATCAAAACATTGGATAAAATCGATACCTGTACCTGGCTGGAAATCAGAGAAAAGTTTATTCATCATATACGCAGGGAAAACACTAGATCCTTTTTCTTCTTTCCCAATCCTCCTCCTCTTATTCAGATTCATATTTATTTTTCACATGTACATCGAAACGTACAATGAAATGTGTTGTTTGTACTAACAACCAACGCACCCAAGGATATGCTGAGGGCAGTCTGCTAGTGGTCGCATTCCAGCGAAAACATAGCATGCCCACCATGTCTGGCAGAACAACAGCGAACACAACAAAACAACAAAAAACAACAACAGCAAAACAAACCCCATTCCCCCCTCACACCCAGCCACCCACACACATACTGTACACATTCATCTAACCCCAAGACAGGCTGTCTACAGCCTCCAGCGGGCTCATGAATTTGCAGACATTGGGTCTTCAACTTCCACAGCAGATTCATAGAGATTTGCAGATCCAGGACACCAGCCATCGTGCCTTGAATTCTGGACTTCCGATTGACCTGTGGGCTTCCAGTCGATCTTTGTTTTCCACAAGGGGCTTCAACCTTGGGGATGTCGATGATTAAGGAACTGGATGAGAACCCAAACTCCAGGCCTCGAACTCCAGTCTATTGATGATGACAGGATCCAGACACTAGGCCTCAAACTCCAGTCTTGCTAATTCGTGTACCTAGGGGGTCACCATTGCTCGTGCCTCCTGCCTGCACGGAACTCTGATCCAAGAACATACTGATGAATCGGTGGCAATACCGGAGGGGGCACCTGCTCTTGGCCTACTGGTCTACCAGCCCAACCTCTGACCAAGTCCACGTTGATGGCCTTTGAATGTGGAGCGGAGGCTTAGACTCCTGCCGGTACTCTGATCTCCCCCACAACCCTGACCCTAAACCCTAACCTGGCCCCTAACTCCCCTCTCTGTCCCCAAAAACCTTTAAAAAAATGGCTAAGTCTGAGCTGTGTATTTAGAAACATAGAGATCCTACAGCACAATACGGGCCCTTCAGCCCACAAAGCTGTGCCGAACATATCCTTACTTTAGAAATTGCAGCGATTTGACAGAGATTGCAGCTCAGCACCATCTTAACTAGAAGGTTTCCTGCCTCTAATAGCATAGTCAAATCATACTTGAGTGGTGTATATACTACATACTTTTTTGTCAGTAATGTTATATACAATGCATGTGATTCATCAAAGTGCAGATGCTTTTAAAGCCTTTTTCATTTTTCCTCTGTGGACAAAATCTTTGAAGATATCTTTTTAATGTAACTTTTACTCTAGTGTTTTAACCCCTTGTTTGGATAGAGAAAACGAGCTCCCAGTAAATGTGTTTGCAATACTGTTTTTACCAACAACAATCCTCCAGGTTATCCACTTTCAAAAGAAAATTGCATAGCATTCTAAAATGGCCTTGTAAGTAATATCTATTAAAATTTGGCACATGTCCTTAGAGTTGTTATTATTATGGTACACTAGATTCAAAATAAAACCTTGTGTTGAATATTCAAGCATGCAGACAATTTATGCAAGAATACGTCTGTTATTCTCTTTGAAAAATACTAAAGATGGTGTGCTCATTTCATTAAAACCAGGCCTTAAATTTTCCGATCTGCAGTCAAAGGTACATCTTACAAACCAGAAATATTAAGGTTTGAACAGGATTTGTTCTTGGTACCTTAGAGATACGATTGTCTTTGGCTGTATCACCATCTGGTATGAAGGGGCCACAGCACAGGATTGGAAACAGCTACAGAAAGATGTGATCTCAGCCGGCTCCATCAGAATCACCATCATCCCCAGCATCGAGGATACCTTCAAAAGGCAATGCCTCAAAAAGGCGGCGTCGATTATTAAGGACCCCCATCACTAAGGACATGCCCCTTCTCATTGCTACATTCAAGGAGGATGTTCAGGAGCCTGAAGATACACACTCAGCACTTCAGGAACAGCTTCTTCCTCTCTGCCAACGGATTTCTAAATGGACAATGAATCCATGAACACTACCTCATTATTTTTTTCTCCTCTCTTTTTGCACTACTTATTTAATTTAGTTTTTATATATACTTACTATAATTTAAAGTTTAAAAAATTATTTTATAATGCAATGTGCAGTTGCTGCAAAGCAACAAATTTCATGACATATGCCAGTGATGTTAAACCTGATTTTGAACACCTCCAGGTTGAGAGTGCAAATAAAGACCAGGGTTTCCAGTTCCTTATTAATGTTGTGAAATGTCAGATGCAGTGACATACTTTGGTCATCAGTGTCCAATAGGTGACATGAAGTGTGTGAAGGAGAAAGCACACAATAGACACCTTCTTCTCCAAATACTCGAAAAAGAAAATGTAATTTAAATGCTATAATGAAAAGTGTGCCATACAGCTTCACGTGTATTGATATACATGTTTACTGTAGATCATTTCAAATGGGTTGGAATAAGCATTATAACATTGTTCATAAGCAGACTTTGGACATTTCATGTGGCTTCTAAATATGAAGTAGTTTATGTCTCATTTGTCTCTCTATCCATGCGTGGAGGAACATCTGCAGTCTGATATAGCACTGGGCTTGAGAGTACCTCCTATTGCTCATTGCCTTAACCCAACTGGAAGAGCTAAAGGCTAGTGAATGGCCTGTGTATTACCTTTGAAGGTTTCCCTATAATTTTGTGAGTGAAGGGTTGAATGTTAGTGGTAGGTTGGGTACAAAAGCTAATATAGGAACGGTAGTGGTTACGTATGTGAGTGGAGAAAATGATGTGTAATTTTTTTATATGTATGTCCTTGGTTGGATAACTGTGTCTTTATGAGGGACTACTTTTCTGGTTCTATGGAGATCATCTTAACATGTCTTATAAGGCAATGAAGTTCCTTGCAGCATGACTCCATTAACCAGGGATCATCTCCTCTGGTTGGTCTGAAATCCACTCTGGTAGGTTTTCATATCTATCTATCTCTCCCTCTCCCTCTCTCTCTCCCTCTCTCTCCCTTGCTTTCTTTCTCTCTCTCTCCCCCTCTCCCCCCTCTCTCCCCCCTCTCTCCCCCCTCTCTCCCCCCTCTCTCCCCCCTCTCTCCCCCCTCTCTCCCCCCTCTCTCCCCCCTCTCTCCCCCCTCTCTCCCCCCTCTCTCTCCCCTCTCTCCCCTCTCTCCCCTCTCTCCCCCTCTCTCCCCCTCTCTCCCCTCTCTCCCCCTCTCTCCCCCCTCTCCCCCCTCTCCCCTCTCTCCCCCTCTCTCCCCCTCCCTCCCCCTCTCTCTCTTCCTCTCTCTTCTCCCTCCCTCTCTCTTCTCCCCACCTCTCTTCCTCTCCCTCTCCCCCCCACCCCCCGGGAAGCCATAACATGCATTTCTGTTGTCTGCCACCATGGGGAATATGCCTTTAAGAGCCAACTTCTTTCTGTTTTTACGTGTACAGCAAAGTCCTGATGTCTGCAATAAACAGAGAGTTGTACTGTTGGGAAGCAAGCAGCTTATGTTTTAACACTTCTTCTGCGAGTAAACCACCCTCACACTGCAACAAACTTGTTTGATCAACTTCACAATGTTTTGAGTGGGGCTGATGTAATATCAGTGCTAATCACAAAAAATGTCTTGGAATACTGAGAATAAATGAAATGCATATACAAGGCCAATGCAAATTATAGTTTGTCAGTTCATAATTTTATACTATCTATATATTCCTAGTCATTTGCAAACTGCCTGTCTTTGTAGATGCTGCTGTTCATCCTACGTTGCCTCAGAATCATGTTGTCAATAGTGCTGCATTGGTATGAAGTGAGAAGTTCAAAGTAAATTTACTATCAAAGTGTGTGTATGTTACCATATACTAACTTGAGATTCATTTTCCTACAGGCGTTTACAGGAAAAGTAGAGAAATACAATAGAATTTACAAAAAAAACTATACATAAACAAAGACGGACAAACATCCAATGTGCAAAAGAAGACACACTGTGCAAATAATGAAAAATACCAGAGAACATGAGTTGTAATGAATACTTGAAAATGAATTGTAGAACCAGTTCATATTTGTGGTGAGTGAAGTTATCCATGCTGGTTCAGGAGCCTGGTGGTCGTAGGGTAATAACTGTTCCTGAACCTGGTGGTGTGGGACCAAAGGCTTCTGTACTTCTGGGAGAATGTGAAGGTGCCTTCACATTCTTTATTCAAAATGAGCTTGAAAAGCATTGAACAGGCAAACAACAGGAATTCTGCAGATGCTGGAAATTCAAGCAACACACATCAAAGTTGCTGGTGAATGCAGCAGGGCAGGCAGCATCTCTAGGAAGAGGTGCAGTCGACGTTTCAGGCCGAGACCCTTCGTCAGGAATAACTGAAGGAAGAGTGAGTAAGGGATTTGAAAGTTGGAGGGGGAGGGGGAGATCCAAAATGATAGGAGAAGACAGGAGGGGGAGGGATGGAGCCAAGAGCTGGACAGGTGATTGGCAAAAGGGGATATGAGAGGATCATGGGACAGGAGGTCCAGGAAGAAAGACAAGGGGCGGGGGACCCAGAGGATGAGCAAGAGGTATATTCAGAGGGACAGAAGGAGAAAAAGGAGAGTGAAAGAAAGAATATGTGCATAAAAATAAGTAACAGATGGGGTACGAGGGGGAGGTGAGGCCTTAGCGGAAGTTAGAGAAGTCGATGTTCATGCCATCAGGTTGGAGGCTACCCAGACGGAATATAAGGTGTTGTTCCTCCAACCTGAGTGTGGCTTCATCTTTACAGTAGAGGAGGCCGTGGATAGACATGTCAGAATGGGAATGGGATGTGGAATTAAAATGTGTGGCCACTGGGAGATCCTGCTTTCTCTGGCGGACAGAGCGTTGATGTTCAGCAAAGCGGTCTCCCAGTCTGCGTCGGGTCTCGCCAATATATAAAAGGCCACATCGGGAGCACCGGACGCAGTATATCAACCCAGTCGACTCACAGGTGAAGTGTTGCCTCACCTGGAAGGACTGTTTGGGGCTCTGAGTGGTGGTGGAGGAAGTGTAAGGGCATGTGTAGCACTTGTTCCGCTTACACGGATAAGTGCCAGGAGGGAGATCAGTGGGGAGGGATGGGGGGGACGAATGGACAAGGGAGTTGTGTAGGGGGCGATCCCTGCGGAATGCAGAGGGGGGGGGGAGGGAAAGATGTGCTTAGTGGTGGGATCCCGTTGGAGGTGGCGGAAGTTACGCCGCATCTGCTCTCAGGATGAGGCTTTTCATTCTAGGACGAGGGAGATGTCTTCATTTTTTAAAGAAAGGGGCTTCCCTTCCTCCACTATCAACTCTGCTCTTAAACGCATCTCCCCCATTTCACGTACATCTGCTCTCACTCCATTCTCCCGCCACCCCACTAGGAATAGGGTTCCCCTGGTCCTCACCTACCACCCCACCAGCCTCCGGGTCCAACATATTATTCTCCATACCTTCCGCCACCTCCAACAGGATCCCACCACTAAGCACATCTTTCCCTCCCCCCCCCCCCCTGCATTCTGCAGGGATCGCTCCCTACAGAACTCCCTTGTCCATTCGTCCCCCCCATCCCTCCCCACTGATCTCCCTCCTGGTACTTATCCGTGTAAGCCGAACAAGTGCTACACATGCCCTTACACTTCCTCCCTTACCACCATTCAGGGCCCCAAACAGTCCTTTCAGGTGAGGCAACACTTCACCTGTGAGTCGACTGGGGTGATATACTGCGTTCGGTGCTCCCGATGTGGCCTTTTATATATTGGCGAGACCCAACGCAGACTGGGAGACCGCTTTGCTGAACATCTACGCTCTGTCCACCAGAGAAAGCAGGATCTCCCAGTGGCCACACATTTTAATTCCACATCCCATTCCCATTCTGACATGTCTATCCACGGCCTCCTCTACTGTAAAGATGAAGCCACACTCAGGTTGGAGGAACAACACCTTATATTCCGTCTGGGTAGCCTCCAACCTGATGGCATGAACATCGACTTCTCTAACTTCCGCTAGGCCCCACCTCCCCCTCGTACCCCATCTGTTACTTATTTTTATGCACACATTCTTTCTTCACTCTCCTTTTTCTCCCTCTGTCCCTCTGAATATGCCTCTTGCCCATCCTCTGGGTCCCCCCCCCCCCCTTGTCTTTCTTCCCGGACCTCCTGTCCCATGATCCTCTCGTATCCCCTTTTGCCAATCACCTGTCCAGCTCTTGGCTCCATCCCTCCCCCTCCTGTCTTCTCCTATCATTTTGGATCTCCCCCTCCCCCTCCAACTTTCAAATCCCTTACTCATTCTTCCTTCAGTTAGTCCTGACGAAGAGTCTCGGCCTGAAACGTCGACTGCACCTCTTCCTAGAGATGCTGCCTGGCCTGCTGTGTTCACCAGCAACTTTGATGTGTGTTGCTTGAAAAGCATTGAGCTCATCTAGCCTTGTGATCATTTATATTACGCAAACATGAGGAAAACTGCAGATGCTGGAATTTCAAGCAACACACATAAAAGTTACTGGTGAATGCAGCAGGCCAGGCAGCATCTCTAGGAAGAGGTATAATCGACGTTTCGGGCTGAGGCCCTTCGTCAGGACTAACTGAAAGAAGAGCTAGTAAGAGATTTGAAAGAAGAGTTAGTAAGAGATTTCAAATCTCTTACTAGCTCTTCTTTCAGTTAGTCCTGATGAAGGGTCTCAGCTCAAAACGTCGACTGTACCTCTTCCTAGAGATGCTGCCTGGCCTGCTGTGTTCTTCAACAACTTTTATGTGTGTTGCTGATCATTTATATTATTTTGTTTTGGTTGTAGGAGGAGATGGCATTCAAAAATACTAAATTATGTTTAGATTTCATTTTGAATATCTAACAAGAAAGTAATCAAAATTTGACACTGACCTCACTTTAAGATGAGTGGTCATCACTGTTCTTTATCAAGTGAGGTGGCTTTGAATGATTGCCTTCAAGGAATGGAGAAAAGTAGAGTGGAAAGATTGAAGGAGAGAATACTAAAAATGAGGTTCTCACTCTCTGGAAGCTTTCTTTTCACTGGTGGAATGAATGAGATCAGGAAGCAATTAAGATTAGGATTGTGCACAAGGCCAATGTGAGTGGTATGGAGATTTCAGAGAGTGATAGGTTTGGAGAAGTTCATAATATACGCAGGTAGTGCTATATGGCTTCAATGTTGGTAATAAAGTGAAGGCAGCAAGTACTTTGCATTTCTTCCTCCCCTACCCCCACCTTCTTACTCTTCACTTCTCATTTTATTCCTCCAGTTCTGATAAAAGGTCTCAGCCCAAAACATTGACTGTATACTCTTTTCCATCGATGCTACCTGGCCTGCTGAATTCCTCCAGCACTTGTTGTGTGTTTCCCACATTATATAGATTAACAAAACTTCGAAAGGAAAAGAGAAACGCTTCACATTCAATTGAATAAACTAGTGTAGCAATTAGAATCTGTGTAATTGCTGGGACTCTGGTTGTTAATTTTGAGATTGAAGTTAATATTTTTGCAAATAAGTACAATATGTGGCTAGTGCTTTTTTGTAAATTCCATGTTCTCCCAGCACTTCAACTCTCCAAACTACTTGTCATCTTCGAGCTTCTCAGTATTTTCATTTCTATTTTCACAGAACATGAAGAATATTAATACAGCCATTTTATGCAGGAAGTACTGCAAAAGTCAGCTTTTATTCAATGCTGATAAAGCTCCCAGTTTACCCCAATCTCAGAAGAGCATCTTGTCTTTATGTCAGTTTGTCAGTTGCTGATTAGTGTGTATGTGTGAGCCTCCAATATGAACCTCACCATGAACTTCTGAGACCACCCAGATTTGTTTTTATAAGACTCTCACAGTCATCAGAGGAAAGAGACTTCCCAATGGTCATTCTCAGTGGATTTGAAAACTCTATTGAAAGGTTAACATCTAAGATATTATATTCAAACCCTGGTTTGGTGTCCTGGCTGAAAAGGCTGTGCGAGGTTCCACATAATGCTTGTTTACTATGCCATTATGCCTTTGTTGCTTTTCAAATAAAACACCAAATCATAGAATTTTTGTTGGAGTAGAAGGTTATTTGGATAATTCTCCCTTTTGGGAGAAAAATGTCAGAAGAACAACAGATTGGTAGGAAGACAAAGGTGCTGTGAGTTAGCCCTTCAGATGAGAATGAAATTGTTTTTTTTAAATTTTAATCTTTATTAGAAATAAATTTTTCTTCAATTTTAACCTCAAAAATTGTTAAATGCGCGTAATAGAATGAATGGAACATGTCTAAAAATATGTATGTAGCTTCATGAACAATCAAGTAAATGCTTTTCTAAAATGTCATCACGGGAAGTCATTCTGTTCATGAAACATAGTAAAGAAACAGACTCTATAGTACTTGAAGTACATGCCAAGCATCAGACAGCCATTTACATTAATCTTACATTAATCCCATTTTCAATTCTCTCCACACTTTCCTCATCTCCCCCCAGGCTCTACCACTTTACAGTGGCCAATTAATTTACCATCTTGCATCTCTTTGGGAGAAGGAAGAACACCAGAGCACCAAGAGGAAACCCATGTAGTCACAAGGAAATGGTGCATACTCCATAGAAACACTGCATTGAGTTCAGGATAAAATCCACATCGCTGCACTGTGGAGTAGTGGCTCTACGTGTTGTACTAACTTTATTACAGATTATTTCATTTCCTATTGATTTCATGAGCTACAAATTACTTCCAGGTTTTTTGGTTGATGAATCTAATTGTACTCTTGCATTGTTTTGACTTTTGGGAGAGTATTTTAATTTTGAAATGGGAATGATGCCAGTTTATTTAAACATCATGCAAAATATATCTTGATAAGTATTGGATTAGACAATGGTTCCTTTTATTATTGCTTCCACTAGTTCTGCAGTGTAGCTCAAATTGAAAAGGTTAACCTTTTATTGGGGACGCTGAGCTATTTTACATTTAAAGAACGAGCATATGATTTGTCAGATGAATGAAAATTAGTAATTAATGGATCAACAGATATTGTCGGACTGCTACAAGCCAGCAAGTAAATGGCTAACTTCCATTTACACATCTAAATACAATCAGCCTCTTGGTCAGGTTACCCCAGACAGTCTTGTTTAATCTGTCATTATTCAAATTGTAAATCAGTGCTGACTGCAGTTCTCATAATTTAACTTATTTGGATATATTTGTAATTGATTTGTAATCTGCTTGTGTGTAACAGTAGTTGACTGGAGCTATCGAAGTCACTGGAGCTTGGGAAGATTAACTGATAGACATGACATAAAATGTTGGACTTGTTCAGATTATTTGCAATTTTTGCTTAACTTATCACATAAAAGTTGGAGCACTGCGATGGCAAGACTTGGCAATATATTATGATATGGACACAAATGAATGTTAATATCTCCTGTTTTTAAATTCCCAGCCTTATTTGGCCACTTCAGCTATTTTCAGTCCCCTAAAGGTTGCCAAGAATCTCACTGGGTAAAATGCCACATTGGTGAAGACATCAGTAGATTAGCAGCCATAGTAAGCCTTCCAGTTATTTTTTTCTCTCTTTGTTATCAGTTCTTTAAAAACCTTTTTGGTGGATACAGAGATTTAACATGCAAAGTTAAAACGTCACTTTTACCAAACTTACATTACTACTTACTGTTTGATCAACCAGAGCACAAGTTGATAAGTGAAACTATATTTATTGTATTCATAGAGAATACCAAGTAGATTATTGAGCTGATAAGTGAAACTATATTTATTGTATTCATAGAGAATAGTGAGCAACACACACAAAATGCTGGAGGAACTCAGCAGGTCAGACAGCATCTATGGAAATGGATAAACAGTCGACGTTTCAGCCAAGGCCCTTCACCAAGACTAGACATTATAAATAGAGGCCTCGTTTGTATAGTTGTATCTAAACTGTAGTCTAAACTTTACTCTGTGGCACCTTGCTGTTTGGTGTTCAAGGTGGTGAAAATTTTGAATGGCAATATTTGTTTGTTCACACATGTACTATAGTGCGGTAGTGTTAGTATGTGCAGTGTTATCACATAACAGACGTATACTGGGCAGATCACAAGTTTAAGATAAATGAATTAGCAGTACTGAATTGGAGTGTGTTATTTCATCTAAAGCTGTGCGTTAAACTTCAGGTAGGATCAAGGGTTTAATGGCAGATAGGAAGCAAACCATTGCTATCATATTAAATAATTGCAAGATTTTGATGATTAAGTTCTCCCCATTGTTATGTTGATTAGATAATGGTATAGTTATTCTAGATTGTTTAAAGTTGTTAAAGCCTTCAGACAATTGCCAGAGGAATTTGTCTTGATTTCAGCACGTCTACAGCAGTTAATTATTGTAGGCATATGAGTACAGTATAACAGGGAGAATGAGCAGAGGGCACTAAATAGAAGAGGTACCACTAGAAGAGGCGGAAGGAAGGATGGGAGAAAGAAAAGTTCTCACCAATATGAACAAGAGAAGAATTCTCCTACATGGACCTCAAATTCGCTAAGATATATATGACTAAAGTCTAATCTCAGAGGAGGAGGGCTGCATTTCTAGTGGAGACAGGTCGGCGGAACTGTGAATTTTATATACTGATTGGAACTTTTTGTGTCAGTGAGGTTATTAATGCACTCTGGTCAAAGAAGACTGAATAATTACATTTCATTCACTCTAGCCAGAGAGTGGCAGGTAACTCAAGCAAAATTTTGCAAGGATTCCAGGCATTCCAAAGATGCTGGTGCCATGACTGCGATCACGCCACTTTATGAATTCTACATGTCAGCTCTGAGATGTATCATTACCAGAAGGGATTGCAGTCTTTGAAGCTTAAACTGGTGTAGGGCCACACTTTGCATATCAGTGGTTGAAAATGTGACAGCAGTCATGATGCAACTGATTTTTTAAAAAAACTGCAAATGATGGAACTCCAAAACAAAAAACACCGGAGATATTCACTACATTAGGCGGCATCTGTGGAAAGAGATACAGATTTAAAGTTTATTTTACTAGTTTGAGTTTTTGAAATGAAAAGCCATGACTCAGTTGATCCTCTAAGACTT
Source organism: Mobula birostris (assembly GCF_030028105.1). Lineage (NCBI taxonomy): Eukaryota > Metazoa > Chordata > Chondrichthyes > Myliobatiformes > Myliobatidae > Mobula > Mobula birostris. Next base: position 33,663,712 of record NC_092388.1, read on the forward strand.
GTGTTGTGGTCAAAGTTTATTCCAGTTCTCCCATGTAATCCCAATATGGCAGGGATTGTCAGTTTGCTCTCTAGGGTCTTGTGATCACCACCACGAATTTCTCGCTTTCTCGCTTTCTATTTTACTTACAACAGTCATAATGCCTTCATTCTGTATTGGTCTGCTGCCCAATGCGTAATTAAGTCAGCAGAACAAACCAATGGTGATCTCTGGATGATAAGAGGTATCAGTTAACCACATGCCTCCTGATTCTAGTGCACAAACCACATCTGCAGAAAATGTGCAAGTACAAATGTCACTCCACCAAATAAATACACTAACAAAATAGAACAGAATCATGCTTACATATTGACTGCATGGACTCCTTTGAAGAGCCACTGGGATGCCTGGCAGGGCAGCTCTCAAAATTCCTGGTCGTTTGCTGTATGCTCCACGGATGTAATGACCCTGGCTGCAGCTACATGGCAGTCAACTGCAGAACAGAAATAGGAAGAGGAGGAAAATGGAGGAGAAACAAAGATCATAGTTTTATAGCCAGTAATTTCATAACTTAAATCAGAAAACTTAACTGTGCTGCTAATAGACAACCATAGTACCCTACTTAAAAGTATACTCCATCTTTCGCTAACCCTTAGTGTCCAAAATTAGGATGGCTATGCTTGTGCAGCAATGTATCCTGAGACTTTGGCCATCAAAATAGTGGAAGCACACAGCAGATTAGGTGGCATCTAGAGAAAGAGAAACAATTAACGTTTTAAGTTTGAGTTCCTTCATAAAGGGATAGTTAGAAATCTTGCCAGAGAGTAGAGGAGAACTTCATGTTGGCATTCCTGGAAGAGAAGTGACAGTAAACACAACAATAAATAAAAATAAAGAACAGATATCTCAAATAAAAACAAAAATACTGGAAATAATCATCAGCTCAGGCAACATCTGTGGTCTTGATAAACTTAGTGGGTTAGGCAGGATCAGTGAAGGAAAATGAACAGTTAACATTTCAGGATGAAACTATTTGCCCGGACTAGGTATCCAGAAGAATTTGTGTGCGACAGAAGTAGGCAGCTGAGATACATTTTCTTGCCCTTTTCATTGCAGGCTGTTAACTTGTCATATCTGGATCCACCTTATTTAAATGTTTTGTTCCTTTTTGAAAATTTAATTTGGTTACTCTAAGTAAAATTCGTCTTTCGCAACAGCTGCTCTGTTGAGTTATTATTCTCAGTCTAACGCCCATTGATCCTTTGAAGGTGTTGAGTTTTGCAAGACTATGTTGCCATTTACTCCTGTTTTCCTATTAGATCTCAGCAATTTTTCTTAGTAAACAAAAAGTACAGTACTTTTAGCAGACTCTTGGAGTATGAAGGGACTTAGAAATTTCCTTGAATAATATCTACACGTGCGTTGTTCTTGTACTTCAGAAATTAAATTGCAAGAGCAGCAATTTCTTTTTATGATACTGGAACTGCTAATTCATTCTTTTAACTTCTGTCAGTCCTGATGAAAGTCTCACTCTGTTTCTCCAGAGATGCCAACTGTCAGCCTGGGTATTTCCTGCATTTGCTCTTTCAGTTCATTCTTTGAAACTTGTTTGCATCCTTACCGCCATCATCACATCTTATTTCTCACATCACATTTGCTGAGCTCATGCTATATGTGAGTCATTTAGTTTCAGTTTTAACTAACAAATTTCCTTTTGACCAAACACTAATTCGTGATATAAAAATATGAACAATTTGGTTCATGTGGTAGATGTAGTCCAGAGCAGTAAGTTTATTTGGGTACAAGGCACAATCTGTGCATCAACTGATAGAAAATAATGATGATGCTTATTACAGTCTGATAATAGCACCGGGGATCTCCCGTGACCAGTGCAAAATCTTTCATATATGCCAATGATTTTATTCTTGAAATCTAAATATGTAATCCATACACATGAAAATTTAATGTAGGGCTTCAGATTTAACGTCTGTAGGGAATTATAGTACAAAAATGTTTAACTTAAAGATATACCCCTGAGAATTATCTGATGTAGTGCCCAGTATAATGCACAAAAGAATTTCTGTAGATTGATCCCATTTATTGTTTTGACCAAATAAACTTGACTCTTGTGTTAATTTTATTAGCAGGAAATCACAATTATTACTTACAGTTCCTGTGTCTTTGTAGTGCAGTGTTAAAGTAGGTTCCAATTTACCAATACATGTTTAAAAAAATTATAACCTATTTCAAATTATCTTTATGTAGTTAAAATTATTATGCGCATGCCTTCATAAAGTAGGTGCAAAAGATTTTGACCTGTTTGAAGCTGTTAACTGTATCTCTTCTGTCACTAATCTTACAATATTAATCAGTGTTTGGCATGGAATGTGCTGAAAATTGTATGCACTGCATAGAATTTGAATTGCTGCATCTTACAACAAGAGAATTGCTTAGTAGTTGCAAAACAAATGATATGACTGACTTAAGTAAGGAGACTGGACAAAAGGGGTGAGTTTCAACAGGTTGTCCACAGAACCATTGGCAAAAAATGGACAGAACCTCTAAACTAAACTTACAAATGCTGTTTGCATAGATTTCTATGTGAATGGACCAAGTGTGGAATCCAGAAAAAAAAACTGCTGGAACTCAGTATTCGAGCAGCATTTTAGGGATGGAGGGGAATGTGAGGTGGCAGGGAAGGAATTGTTGACATTTGAGGCTGAGATCCTGCATTGGGATTGAACTAGAACCAAAAGATAGTATGAAGAGGAAACTGCTGGAATCTACTAAGGACATGATAGTGGGAACCACAAAAGGAGAGATGAAAAACAGATGGAACCAGATGGGAGAGGGTGTCTGGGGGAAGTCTGAGAATAGTAGTAAATGGAACCATAAGGGAGGGGGACGAAGATGGGTGATGAGTGACGTATCAGTAAATAACAAAAATGGAGGACCAAAGGTTAGATCAGGAGAGAGGGGAACACATGATATAAGGATATCTAAAATTGGAAAATTGAATGCTTTTTGAGCTTACGTGAGTGGAATCTGATTGGCAAGGAAGGCATTAGATATTAGTTAGACATAGCAGAACTTCATAAATAGTAAGTATTTTCAATTGAATACATGTAACTAAGTACCCCAGGTACTTGTTGGTCCTCACCACATCCACGTCCTTACTATCAATAGTAATAGAGAGCAGTGCAGGCTTGGTCTTCCTGAAGTCCATCACCATCTCCTTTGTATTACTGATGTTGAGCTGCAGATGATTCAGCTTGCACCATTTGACAAAGTCCTCCACCAGAACCCTGAAATCATCCTCCCATCCTCCCTCATACACCCAATTATTGCTGAGTTATCAGAGAATTTCTTCAGGTGACATGACTCAGTGCAGTATCTAAAGTCTAAGGTGTACAGGGTAAACAGGAAGGGAGCCAATATAGTCCCCTGTGGGGCCCCAGTGCTGCTTATAGCCATGTCTGACACACAGCTCTGAAGCCACACAAACTGTGGTCTGCCAATCAGGTAGTCCATTATCTAGAATACAATGAAAGTTCCAACTTGCATCGAACAGAACTTTTCCCTCGGCAATGAGGGCTGTATGGTATTGAAGGCACTTGAGAAATCAAAAAACATGACTGTACTGCCCTGGTTATCCAAAGGGAGTAGGCACTGTTTAGCAGGCAGATGACAGCATCATCGACTCCAGTGTACTCCTGGTTTGTAAGCTGCAGGGGGGACCGAGAGATGATTTGACCAGAGGTTGGAGCTGAGCCAGGTCCAGCCTCTGTAGCCTCTTCATGATGTGTGAGGTCAGGACTACTACACGGTAATCATACAAGACTTTCCATTGGCCCTTCTTGGGTATTGGGACCACACATGGGACCCTTTCTAGGCTGAGACAGGTTGAAAATGTGCTGGAGAACTCCACACAGCTGTTCAGTACACTCCTTCATGACCTTGGGGACATTGATTTGCCATGTCTGAGTTTCCCCAGTGTCTTTCTCACCTGCTCAGTAGTGATGGTGAGTCCATGATGACTGGGGACTTGCTGGAAGGTGGGGGCTGGGGGAGGTGAAGATCAGACCGCTAGCAGTTGGTGTGTGGAGGTGTGGATAGTAGGTGCAGGGCAAAGAGGGGATGTAGGAAGTGGTAGTCTGTGTTGAACTGGAGGGTGGAAGAGGTAGGAGAGGAGGCGTTGAAGTTGAGGGAGCATTGAGTGCCTTGGCTGGTGTGCTAAGGCGGGTGTACACAGGAGGGTAATTGGCAAACCTATGAAGAATTGATTTAACTCATTTGCCCATTCATGACTGCATTCCAAGACTCTACAGCTAGGCTAATTGAAGACAGTGATGTTCTTCTTGCCTCCCTACTCCTCCCATGTGCTACTCTGCCCAAACTTGTTCTCTAGCTCTCTCCTGTGTTCCTCTTTAGCCACTTTGATCTGCTCCTTTAGCTCCCTCTACACGTTTCAATTCCTCCCTGTCTCCCGATCTAAAGGCTCTCTTTTGTGTTTGAGAAGAGTGTTTAGGTCACTGGCGACTCATGGTTTGTTGTTAGGGAATCAGCAAACAGTCTTTCATGGTAGTACAGTGTCTGCACAGAAGTTAATGTAGCCAGAGATACAATTAGTAAGTCTATTAATGTCCTCCCTCCCCATATGGTTCACAAAGCACATTCCAGTCAGCAACAACAAAGCAACCTTTCAAGGCCTTAATCACGTCTGGAAACCATTCCTTTACTATCTTGGTGGTAGCTAAGATAGCTGCTGTACTTTGGGCATATACAGGGGCATGAGGTGAATCAGGTTGTGATCTGATATTCCAAGTGGGGGGAGAGCTGGAGAGCTGTATGCATCTTTAACATTTGCTACAAGACACCCAGCGTTTTATTTCCTCTTGTATGACACTTGACGAACTGATTGAAGGTGGATATGGTTGTTGAGAGAGAAACATGGTTGAAGTCTCCGAAAACTGCAATGAATCCATTGGGTGTTGAGCCTGGGGTCTTGCAATGGTAGTGTGTTTGATGTCACCTGCAGTATCGGGACTGAGTTGGGAAGGTGAAATGTAGACAATGAGCAATATGGTGTGGCTGAACTCACGCTGTAGATAATACGGACGCAAACTCACAGCAAGCATTTCAATGCAGATACTGGAAATCAAAGCCACTCCCACACAAAAAGCTGGAGGACATCAACAGGCCAGGCAGAATCTATGAAAAAGAGTAAACATTCGATGTTTCGGCCCAACTCCCTGCATCAGAAGAAGAAGAAGAAAGCTTTTAACTCTAAGTGGAGTCATTGGGACGCTGTCATGTCGGCGCTTTTTTTTTAGCAGGCTTTCTTATTTTTATGAGGCCGAGTTTCTAGGGGCCTGCTGGATTCGAACTCGGGAGCCTTCACTCTGAAGTCCAGCACTGATGCCACTACGCCACCAGCCGGCCCTTCATCAGGATTTGAAAAACGAAGATGGGAAGTCAGAGTAAGAAGGTGGGTGGAGGGGAGGAAGAAGTACAAGCTAGTAGTTGATAGGTGAATCCGGGAGATGGGGAGGGGTGAAGTAAAGAGCTGGGAGGTTGATTGGTAGAAGAGGTAAAGGGCTGGAGAAGGGGGAATCTTAATCTTTTCAAGTTCCTTGGCCCTGATCATCTCATTTTCACTATGGATGTCCAGTCCCTCTTCACCTCCATCCCTATCAGGAAGGCCTCAAAGCTCTCTGCTTCTTTCTGGACACCTACCAAACTTCCACAACCACTCGCCTCTGTCTGGCAGAACTGGTCCTCACTCTCAATGATTTCTCATTTGGGGAATGGTGAAGGGCAGGGAGCAATTTCCAGAAGTTCGAGAAATCGATGTTCATGCCATCAGGTTGGAGATTACCCAGACGGAATATAAGTTGTTGCTTCTCCATCCTGAGTGTGGTCTCATCTCAATAATAGAGGAGGCCATGGATTGACGTGTCAGATTAGGAATAAGAAGCAGAATTGAAATGAGCGGCCACCGGAAGATCCCGCTTTATCAGGCAGATGGAGCATAGGTGGTCGGCAAAGCAGTCTCCAAATTTACGTCGGGTCTCACTAACATGTCTCAGTGGACCAGTGTTTAAACAAACAAATCAGAGGAGCTAAGGAGCTAATCACAAATATTTTAAAGCAATTGGTGGATGGTTGGCTTGATGGAAATGTTGAAACCACATTAAATTCAAGAAAGCACACAGTGAGAAAGATAATGCTGGTGCTGTAACTCCAGAAACATGGAAATCTACAAAACTCCCTGACTTCCTTCAAAACTTTGGTGCAGATGTTTCCTACAATGGCGATGAAGTAGGCTTTTTTTTTAATTGTACCATGTCGAACGGTTCCCTTGGCCTTAAACATACTTTATACTTTATTGTCACCAAACAATGGATGTTCACAGAAAGCAATGGATTAATTATCTGCATTAGGTGTCAGTGGTGATTGTGTTCATTTACAGTCGATCAAAAGATTGTAGCAGCGTATACTATACGAATACCTCCATTGATAAATTTTAGGAACTAATACACAGTTTTATGCCAATGTAGTAGTATTGCTAGTATTCTTCTTCTCTTTCTTTCCAGTCCTGACAAAGGGGTTCGGCTTGAAACATCTACTGTTTACTCTTTTCCATAGATGCTGCGTGGCCTGCTGAGTTCCTCCAGCATTTGTGTATCTTGCTAGTATTCTGTTTCTTTTCATATTTTATTGCAATACATAATTTGTTACTCAGGTAAAGGTAGTTTTTAAATACCTTTTTAACTATTTCCATGAAATTTCGGCTAATTGGGGCAGCTTTTTAATTGGCCAAGATATACTGATCCTGATGGGTCCTAATTAAACAGAATCCACTATGTATATAAAAAAAAGTAAATTAAATAAGTAATGCAAAAAAAAGGGAAAAATCTGTGGTAGCTCAGGCTGCTGTTACCTCCTTGATGGTAGCAATGAGAAGAGGGGATGCTGTGGGTGATGGGTGTCCTTAATAACAGATGCTGCATTTTTGAGGCATTGCCTTTTGAAGGTGTCCCCGATGTGGAGGAGGCTAGTCCCTATGAGAATGTTGGCTGACTTTATAACTTTCTGCAGCTTCTTCTGATGCTCTGTGGTAGCCTTTCCAGACCAGACTGTGATGCAGCCAGTTAGAATGCTCTCCACAGTACATCTGTAGAAATTTGCCAGTGTCTTTGGTGATATACCAAGTTTCCTCAGACTCCTTATGAAATATAGCCACTGTTGTACTTCCTTTGTATTTGCATCAATATGTTGAGCCCAGGATAGATTCTCGGAGATGTTGACATCCAAGAACTTGAAACTGCTGAGGACTGGTGTGCGCCCCTCGACTTCTCCTCCTGAAGTTCACAATCAATTCTTTGGCTGTACTGATATTGAGTGCAAGGTTGTTGTTGGGGGCACCACTTCGCAGCTGATCCATCTCACTCCAGTACATCTCATCACCATCTGAAATTCTGCCAACAATAGTTGTGTTGTCGGCAAATTTATAGATGGCGATTAAGCTGTGCCTAGTAACACAATTGTAGGTTTACAGAGAGTAGAGCAGTGGGCAAAGCACACATCCTTGAGGTGGCCAGTGCTAATTATCAGCAAAGAGGATGTTTTATTTTGGATCCACACAGACTGTGGTCTCCTGGTGAAGAAGTCAAGATTCCAGTTGCAGAGGGAGAAACAGAGGGCCAGGTTTTGCAGCTTGTTGAGAGTATGATTGCGTTGAATGCTACCATCAATGAAAAGGTACAGGTGGCTGAAGACAGACACTCAAACTTTCAGGAAAAGGAAGGGAACTTCTTCTCCGCCATCAGATTCCTGAAAGGACAATGAACTCATGATCACTGCCTCAGTACTTTTACCCTCTGTTTTGAACTACTTAATTTAATTTATTTTTAATATATACTCATTGTGTAGTTTTTATTGCTACGTAATGCAAATGTACTACTGCCGCAAAAAAGCAAATTTCATGACATGCTAGAGATATTAAACCTGATTCTGAGCTGTAGTCAAAAACAGCAGCCTGATGTATGTATTACTGTTGTCCAGGTGATCCAAGGCCAAGTGGAGGGCCAGTGAGATTGCATTCGCTGTAGACCTATTGTGGTGTTAGCAAATTCCAGTGGGTCCAGGTCCTTGCTTAGAGTTGATTCTAGCTATGACCAACCTTTCAAAGCACCTCATCACCATAGATGTGAGCGCCACTGGGTGATAGATGTTGAGGCAGCTCACCCTGCTCTTCTTGGGCACTGGTATGATTGTTACTTTTTGGAGGTTGAAACCTCCAACTACAGCAGTGAAAGATTGAAAATGTCCTCGAGCACACTGGCCAGTTGGTTGGCACATGTTTTCAGAGCCCTACAAAAAACACCATCAGGACCTGATCATAGGGTGACCAAATGTTGCAAGCATTCCCACAGGTGTAGTTTTATTCTCCCTTTCAAAGCATGCATAAAAGCTATTGAACTCATCTGAAGGTGAAACACCACAAAAATTCATGATGTTAGGTTGCGCTTTCTAGGAAGTTGTGCTTTGCAAACCCTGCCAGAGTTGATATACATGTGATTCTGTCTCTACCATCAGTCGGAATTGGGTTTTCTTTTGCCCTTAAAATAGCCTTTCATAGGTCCTACCTCAACTTCTTTTATAGTTATGGATCACTAGTCTTGAAGGCCACAAGTCTACCCCTCAGTAAACTATGAATCGCCTAGTTCATCCATGTCTTTTGGTTTGGGTATGCCCAGTATGTTCTCAAAGGCACACACTCATCCACACCGGTCTTGATGAAGTTGGTGATGACTGTAGTGTATTCATGCAGATTGGAAGATGACACCCTAAATATTGTCCAGTCCACCAACTCAAAGCAGTCCAGTAAGCTCTTCTCCACCTCTCTTGATTGTACCATCTTGATGCTCACCACTGGTGCTATGGTCTTTAATCTGTGCCTACAAGTTGGGAGTTGAAGTACAGCCAATGTCATCAGGCTTTCCAAAGTTTAGAGTAGGAAGGCAGGGTAAGTGATCTTTATTTATTTTTGCAGTGAGGAATACACCCTTCCGGCCCTTCGAGGTGTGCCGCCCAGGAACCCCCAACAACCCCCAATTTAACACTGATCTAATCACAGGACAATTTGTAATGACTAATCAACTTATTAACCAATAGGTCTTTAGATTGTGGGAGGAAACCAGAGCACCCAGAGAAAACCTTCACATTCCATGGGGAAGATGGACAGATTCCTTACAGAGGATGCAGGGATTGAACTCTAAATTCCATCAACCCAAGCTGTAATAGCATCGCACTAATCACTATGCCTCCGTGGTCCCCCATCTTATTGGTGGTATGCCAGTGGCCAAGTGTGTTGGTATATTTGTGATAGTTGTACTTCTTCAAGCTATCCTGGTTGAGATCTCCCACAGTGATGGGGAAAGCATCAGGATGCGCTGCATCGTCTGCTGATTATGATGTTCAGCTCCTCCAGTGTGTGCTGTTGGCCTGAGGTAGAATGTACACCACTAGATGAAACTCCCTCAGCAGATAAAAAGGACAACATTTGACTGCTAGATGTTCCAGGCTGGGTTAGGAGAACTGAGACCAAACCGGCATGTCAGTGCACTATGATGAGTTAACATAAGGCATACTTCATTTCCTCAACCTGTAACAGATTGAGCTGACCTGTATTTGCGGTGAATGATGAAGCCATCAGGCTGAAATGGTGGAGGATAGCCATATTTCCGTGAAGCAAGGTAAACAGCAGGCCCTGATGTCTCTTTGTTACAACAATCTTGCTCTGAGATTTTCAATTTGACTTTCCAGAGGCTGCATTCATCAACAGGATAGTCAGGAGTGGGGGCCTAATGTCTCGGCATTTCAATCGTTCCTGTAGCCCAGCACACTGTCCCCACTTCCGTGTTCTTAAAGGGGAAATGCACTTGCGACCCAAGTCTGATGTCCGAGGTTTGTTGATTTTGAGTTGTGATAGAATTTTTAAAATGTCTTAAAACAATTATGTTTTCTGAAATACCCATGGGTGTGACTGTGGGTTTCAACTATACTAGTCATTATGGGAATATTTGCTAATTCATATTGGAGCTGCATGCAAAGAGTTGCCATTTATGGGTGCCATCTTACTGAAAGATTGTGCACTTTAATCTTGTGTACTGGAAATTACATTAAACAATCTTGAATCTGGAATTTAGTGTGACAGAAATATGTCTCTTTCGTATTCTTCAATACCCTCTTCCTTTTGACTCTAAGCATTTTCGCTTGTCTTATTTTCTATTAATAGTCCTTCTAAAACAAGCTTCTTTTACTTAAGACCATTCCTGCTTCCCAACCATTTGCACCTTGAATGAGGAATTCAAATTAATTGAATATATATAGTAACCAGTCAAGTGTGGGGGGTTTTATTTATCCAGCTAATTGAAACATCGTGTCAACATGAAATACCGAGAACCTTTAAGTTCTGTAGTCAAACAAAATGGCATATCCCCTGATGGCTTAGTGAGTTAACTCAGTTAATAGCTGAAACAAAATAACAAGAATCTCCAATGTTCACGGACCGGTCTATACTGAATTAACTTTTCTAAGCCAGGTGACAGAGAAAACTCTTGAAATTAACTTCAATTTCACGGGGTGAAGAAACAAGTCCTGTAATTGCTCCCTAGAATTGCAAATTTGTGCTTGAGCTTGTTATACTTTTGTAAAGGCTTTTAAGCAGCATTCAAGATGAATATGGCCAATTGGAGAAGTACAGAATTGCATCTGGCACTTGTGGAATATTGCCCTAGTGTCAGGACTTCATAGAAAAGGGAAAGAAACAAGGCTGCTGTACCTAAAGAAAAAAATAAAGTGGTGATCCACATAGAATGTATTCAAAATAAGCAAAATTTATATTTATTGCCTAAATAATTACATTAAAATAACAGATGAATTTTGGAATGGACGCTGATATATTTGAATTTCCACTGCAGCCATTTTGCATTGAAAGATATTTTTATTTGCATTGAAGCACTTCTAAGGGAAGAAAAATTATTGTTGCATCTGCCAGCACAACACTGAAGAAAGTCATTCAACTAAAATTTCATCTGCCAACTAATCTGAATTCTGGATGCAATGTATGCTGGGATGGTGTGTTTTATTGCTGTCACCAGTTCGTTATTATCGATTAATGTTGTCTTTCAACAGGCCATGCTTGAGTATCCCCCCTCAGCTTCACTATGTTGCTAACCTCTTAATACACATGCCTATCTACCTATCCACCAATTTCTCATTCTTTCGCTCTTTCCCATGCACAAACATTAAAACACATCAGTAAATGGCATACTTTCTCCTTAATTTTGTTTCTTCTGTTTATCCAATAACTTATTCCATGCAGGAGCAAACTAGCATCTGCTTAATATCACTCTTTAACACTACTTGTCATTATACTTCCATTAATTTCTTTCTGCTCTGCAATCCATCCATCCCATAAACATTTTTTCATTAAAAATATACTTTTTTTTAAAATGGAGCTATGCATATGTCAACTTAGATTGTAAATTCATAGCTGCTGCTAGTACTCCACATTACTTGTGTCAAGTTAAATGAGTCCTAGTACAGTTTCCAGCTGATACTTTGAAGTCAGATGACAGTTTAAGAGCATCAATAAATTCCAACGTAAAGCTTTACATTGCCCTCATACTATGCAAGCTAATTGTCTGATCTTTGACTTAATAAGAGTCACTGGACTAAATAATTTGTCAAATTTGTAGTCCACAGTAAATATTCTGACTGCCCAGTTTATGAGTCCTTTTATTATAAAGTTGTATTAGTCCCATTTGGATACTGTCATTTGCAGTTTACAGCAACTTTGTCAAGTACTAGCATTATTCTTCAGGGTAAGTTTATGTACGTAGACAGAGTCTTATTGTGCACAAATATGTACCACGTGCTCATTAAGACTATATATAGATGAAAACAAAGCAAGTCTTTTATTTATAGTAAGTGTTTCAAAGTATGACCAATTGAAAGCATATGTTTAAATTTGCAGAGTATAACCCAGCACATTCTGTAGAAGTGTATTTCTTGAAGTTTTAATTCTTTCAGAAATCCTAGTTTCCTTATAAAATTGTATTACAACAACAAAATTATCAATATGCATTTAAAACTGCCTGCAAGCTTTCTCAATGTAATGGGATAATTATAAAATAGATGAAATTTATCTTGTAATTGTTTTCCATTGCATAAGAACTTCAGAGCTGACAATAGTATCAAATCAGATACCTGTTATAATACCCCTTACTGACAATAAGGAGCCATTGGGCCTCCGAAACCTAACTGATCATCAAATACTCATGAAAGTATGCTTCATGCCAAAACTCTCTTTCTGTTATCTTTTTGGACAGTGTTATGAAATTTTATGTATTTGTTTCTGTTGCTCATTCTTTGGGATGCATTTCTTGCAGGAGTTCATCTACCTGCTGAACCTAGGGTATTCCCATTTGGATTAGCAAGGCAATACTGTGAGGATTTTTTTTTTTTGATTTCTCAAGTGCCTTCAATACCCTACAGCCCTCATTTCTGGGGGAGAAGCTCTGTTCAATGCAGGTTGGCACTTCCATTGTATCCTGGATAATGTACTACCTGACTGGCAAACCGCAGTTTGTGTGTCAGGCATGGCTATAGACAGCAATGGGGCCCCACAGAGAACTGTACTGGCTCCCTTCCTGTTTACCCTGTAGAGGAGGAGAAGGTGGCGGCGCAACGCAGCTTGCGCGGTCTCTCTGGTGAATGATATCTGTAATCTGTCAAGTAGGGTGCTGTGCACAATCCTGATTTGATGGAGAAAGACGTGAGAGAAAGGAGGAACACCTGGAGAAACTTCTGAAATGCCTTTTTCACTGCCGCTGTTACTGTGTGATCCAGAGTCTCCGGAGGGGAATGCCCAGAATCCTCGGCTTTGCTTGTTGCTCGGCGGCCGGGATGGGGTTGAAGCGCTCGGCAGAGATGGTGCTCGGTGCTCGGTGTCAAGGGGCTGGTTGGAGGCTCGAAGTTTTCGGACGGACTCAGAGTCAGCTGTGGTCGGGTGCTTCCAATGCATTGACAGTTGTCGGTGCCTGGAGGTTTATGGCAGAGAGAGTTTCTCCTTTCTGCCACCTGCTATCGGGGACAATCGGGAGTCGATCGGAACTTTGAGACTTTTTTTTTACCGTTCCCATGGTCTGCTCTTTATCAAATTATGGTATTGCTTTGCACTGCTGTAACTTTATGTTATAATTATGTGGTCTTGTCAGTGTTGGACTTTGGTTTGTCTTGTTTTTTTTTGTGATATCACTCTGGAGGAGCATTGTATCATTTCTTAATGCATGCATGCATTTCTAAATGACAATAAACGAGGACTGAGTGTCCTCATAATCTAATCTAATCTAATATCCTGGACTTTAGATACTGCACTGGGTCATGTCATCTACAGAAATTCTCTGATAACTCGGCAATAGTTGGGTGTATGAAGAGAGGATGGGACGATGAATTCAGGGTTCTGGTGGAGGACTTTGTCAAATGGTGCAAGCTGAATCATCTGCAGCTCAACATCAGTAAGACAAAAGAGATGGTGATGGAAAAAACCTGCACTGCTCCCTGTTACTACTGATGGTGAGGACATGGATATGGTGAGGACCTACAAGTACCTGGGGGTGCACTTGGGTGACAGACTAGAGTGGAGCACCAACACAGAGGTTGTGTACAAGAAGGGCTGGAGTCACCTCTACTTTCTGAGGAGATTGAAGTCCTTTGGAGTATACAGGTCTCTCCTTCACATGCTCTACCAGTCTGTTGTTGCCAGTGCAATCTTCTATGCGGTGGTGTGTGGGAGCAGTAGCATCCACACAGCTGATGCCAACAGGCTCAGTAAACTGATTAGAAATACTGGTTCTGTTATACAAATCAGACTGGACACACTGGAGGCTGCGGTAGAACACAGAACCCTGCATTAAAACCCCTGCAATTCTGGACAATGTTTCTCACCCTCTGCATACCACCTCGGCTGAACAAAGGAGTACGTTTAGCAATATACTAGGATGATTGTGCTGTTCCAAAGGGCGCTTTATGAGGTCATTCTTACACTCGGCCATTAGGCTCTATAATGAGTCAACCTGTAGCTGGGGAAGTGATAACACCCTCCCGTTAGTCTGTTTGAGGTAACTTTTTTTAAAAATTTTTTCTTACTTCTCTTCTAATATTTGTATATCTCTGCACTTGTAATGCTACTGTGACACTGTAATTTCCTTTGGGATCAATAAAGTATCTATCTGTCTATAAGACCATAAGACATCGGAGCAGAATTAGGCCACTCAGCCCATTGAGTCTGGTCCACATATCATCATAGCTGATCCATTTTCCTCTCAGCCTGAATCTCCTGCCTTCTCCCCATAACCTTCCTTGCCCCAACTAATCAAGAATCTATCAACCTCTGCTTTAAGTACACCCAATGACCTGGCCTCCATAGGTACCTGAGGCAACAAACTACACAGATTTGCCACCCTCTCACTAAAGAAATTACTCTTCATTTCCATTCTAAATGGATGGTCATCTATTCTGAGGCTGGGCCATCTGGACCGAGACTCCACCTTTATAGGAAACAACCTCTCCACATCCACTCTGTCTAGGCCTTTCAACATTCAGTAGGTTTCAATGAGGTCCCCCCCTCATTCTTCTAAATTTCAGTGAGTACAGGGGCCAGAGCCATCAAACACTCCTCATATGATACATTCCTGGAATCAATGTCATGAACCTCCTCTAAACCCTCTCAAATATCAACACATTCTTTCTTAGATAATGAGCCCAAAACTGCTCACAGCACTCTATGTTAATCCTTACCAGTGCTTTATAAAGCCTCAGCATTACATACCTCTCGAGATGAATGCTATCATTGCTTTTGCCTTCTCACCACTGCCTCATCTACAAGTTAACCTTTAGGGAAACCTGCATGAGAACTCCAAGTCCCTTTGCACCTGAGATTTTTGAATTTTCTCCTCATTTAGAAAATGGACTTCGCTTTTATTCCTTCTACCAAATTGTGTGAGCATACACTTCCCGACACTGTATTCTATCTGCTACTTCTTTGCCCATTTTCCTATTCTGTCTAAATCCTTCTTCAGCTTCCCTTCTTCCTCAACATTATCTGCCCCTCCACCTATCTCAGTTTTGACAATAAACTTGGCCAAAAAGTCATCAGTTCCACCACCCTATCATTGACAATCAATGTAAAAAGAAGCAGTCCCAACACCAACCTTTGTGGAACGCCAGCGGTCACTGGCATCCAATCAGAAATGGCTCCCTTTATTCCCACTCTTTGTCTCCCGCCAGTCAGTCAGTCCTCTATCCATGCGGTATCTTTCCTGTAATACCACAAACTCTTATCTTATTAGGAAGTCTCATGATAGCACCTTCTCTCAAAGGCCCTCTGAAAATCCAAGTACGCAACATCCACTGATTCTCATTTGTCTATCATCCCTGCTAGTGTCCCCTTCCAATCAACATTGGCCAGTTGCTCTCTCATGCCTTTGTAATTCCCTTTACTCCACTGTAACACTGGAGCACCTGACTTTATCTTCTCCCTTTTAAATTGCAGGGTGAACTCTATCATATCATGATCACTGGCTCCGAAGGGTTCCTTTACCTTAGCTCCAATATCAAGTCTGGTTTATTACACAGTACCCAATCCAGAATAAATGATCCCTGAATAGACTCAAACACAAGCTGCTCTAACAAGCCATCTTATAAGTATTCTATAAATTCTGTCTCTTGGGATCCAGCACCAACCTGATTTTTCCCAATCTACCTGCATATTCAAATTCCCCATGATGATCCTAATATTGCCCTTTTGTCATGCCTTTTCTATCTCCCATTGTAACTTGTAGTCCACATCCTAGCTACTTTTCAGAGGTGTGTGTATATAATGCCCAGCAGGGTCTTTTAACCCTTGTGATTTCTTAACCCTACCCACAAAGATTCTACATCCTCCAATCCTTTGTCACTCTTTCCAAAAGGACCATGCCGCCGCCTCTGCCTGCCTGTCCTTTTGATACAATGTGTATCCTTGCATGTTAAGCTCCCAACTATAATCTTCTTTCAGTTACGACTCTTTAATGCCATAATGGCATACTTGCCAAATCTCTAACTGCGCTATAAGATCACCTATCTTATTCCGTATCCTGCATGCCTTCAAGTATAACACCTTCAGTCTGGTATTTGCCACCCTTTTTGATTTTATCTCCCTGCTACATTGCAACTCATCCCTCTGACTGCAATTTTGACCCTTCATCAGCTTGTCCTTCCTGACAACTAGCCATTGAACTACATACATGTATAACAGTCAAATAAGATGTTTCTCCGAACATAGTATTACACATAACACACAATAACTTATGAAAATTAGCATAAAATCCACAGATGAATTATGAATAAATAAACAAAATAAAATGTCTAAATTAAATATTGTAAGGTATAGAACAGATTAACCGGTGACATTTCAAGTCCAATGTGGCAGGCAGTTCAGAAGCCTCTATGATTTGAGGAAGAAACTATTTCCCATCCTGACCATTCTTGTTGATTTGCATTGTAGTCTTCAGCCTGATGGTAGAAAGTTAAAGAAGATAGCTGGGTGGGTGGGTAGGCTTTTGCATACGCAGTGCTCTGATACATGTCCCTGATGGATGTTAGGGAGATCCCTATGATCATCTCAGCCATTCTCAGATACTTTGTAGGGACTTCTGGTCCAATACATAGCTGCTTCCAGACCAGATAGAGATGCGACTTGTCCGGACGCTCTCAATGGTGCTCCTATAAAATTCAGTTAAGATGGGTTGAAGAAAATTGGTGCTGGGAGCCTTGCTTTCCTCAATTGCCTTAGGGAGTGTGCCTTTTTGTACAGGGAGGTAATATTAAGGGACCAGTCGAGGTCATCATCTCACTGCGCACTGCCTCTGCTTGTTTACAAACTGTCTCATCCTCAGCCCTATCACTTCGGTTCCCGTCCCCCTGTCTCATCCCCAATTTCCCTGAAAAGCTGGTGGTCAAATACTACCTTGAACCACAGTTCTCTTGGTGAACGTTTTCCACAACCTTTGGAAGTTCCAAGAATTAGACACATTGACATGAAGAATTGGCAATATATTTCCAAGTCAAGTTGTAACACGAAATGTAATGGAATTTGGCAGGTGTTGGAGTTTCTAGGCATCTGCTGTCCTTACCCTTTTTGGTTTAGAGGTTAAGGATATCCAGTACTGTCTGAATATTCGAGGCAAGTGTATGTAAGTCTTTGTAAGTAACACTTACTGCAGTCCCAGTGAGCCACTAAGAGAGGAAATGAATGTTTAGGATAGTGGGTGGGATGCCAATCAAATGGGTCTTTTGCCTGGATGGTACTGAACATTTTGAGATCTGTTGGTTGTGCATTGATTCAGGTAAGTGGAGGGATCCTATCATACTCTTGGCATGTGCTTTGTATATAATGTGTTTAGGGTGTCAGAATGTGCTTCATTTGCCTTTGGATACTTGGCTTCTGATTTGCTCTTGCAGCCACAGTATTTTTGTAGCATGTCTCGTTGTATTTTTGATGAATGATCGTCACCAGGACATTGAAGGTGGGTGACTGAGTATTTGCATTGCTGTTGAAATCAAGGTTAGTTTACTAAGTCATCTTTTATTGGACTAACATTTTTGTGACACAAATGTTACTTAATACTTAACAGCCCATGCTTGAATGTCTACTGTCGTTCTTACTGCGGCAGGCATGGATTGCGTCAAATGGAATTGAACACTCATTGGCATCAGCTTCGCCTGGGCTTCCTAAGATAGTGCACTAAACTCAGGAAAGTATTTAGACCAATGCTGTGATGAAGTTCAGAGCTAAATCATTAGAGTAAGCAGGCTATTGGAGAGGAATAATACTCTTGGCAAACCCTTCCATCATTAATGATTGAGAGTAAACTTAATGGGCAGGATTAGATGTTATGGTTTTGTGTCGTTTTTGTTAACAAGATATATATGGATAATATTCCACATTGTCAATAGGTAGTGAGGTAGTGTCAACTCTGTTCTGTTCAGCCAACTTGGTAAGTGGCATGGCGAAGCACACCCAAAACTCTCTGATCCTTTCCCATCATCTCCCTGAACTTCTTCATCTTCGAAAGTCCCTCAATTGACTTTTGAAGCCCCCCCCCCACCTTTTGGGGGCCACTGATAACCTCAGGCCTCTTCCTTGAAATTTCCATCACCCTCATCTTTCTGCCACACTCAGTCTTTTACTAACTGATTCAATCCTTTCCACACCTCACTTGGTTTTCATCTAATTCCATTTGTCATTCACTGGGTAGCTGAGTACAAATCTGGGAATTCCAAGATCCACTTAGAGCCCTAAGATTTCTAGATCACCATTGCTTGATACAAACCATTTTCCTTCCAAGATTTTCATTCTTGTAACACAGTAATTAATCATTTCAATACTTTCCTCTCTAATGCTGAAGATCATCATTATACTCTCACTTTCCTGTCAGAAACTAGAAAAGTACTTCCCTTTTATAATAATTGTTACCAAGGGATTCTTTAACCTGGCATATTTGGCAATCTGCTTTTTCCCTCTTAAAATCAAATTATTTACAAATCATTGGTTCTGTGAGTATCTGTGTCGTTCATGTTTTTTAAAATTTTTGACCATATTTTCCTTCTTCCCAAATCAACAATGTTCACCCCTACCTTCCTTTTCGTTGAAATCTTCCCCTATTTCTTCAAATCCTTTGTTGTAAATCATCAGGGACCAAAACCCTCCAGTTGTACATTATACTACTCACAAATTGAAATATTAATCTATGTTTCAATGGCTTAGCTGGTCTTTTGCATTGGGAGGCATTTAGATGCAATAGCCTTTGAAATTTTGTATTTTAATCTAAATTATCTTCTCAAACACATCCTTTCTAATTTCAAGGAGTCATAATTTGATAAAACATAGAAGGAGACATTTATTTGATCCTTCTTGACTAAGTTCCCATGTGGGAGCTTGTCAAAGGCCTTGAAAATGTCACAGGTAGATAGAATTATAAGTAGAGATCTTGGCACATTGGCCTCTATAAACCTAAGTATTGAGTACAGGAATTCGTCATAGTCATAGGCATACTTTATTGATCCCGGGGGAAATTGGTTTTCGTTACAGTTGCACCATAAATAATAAATAGTAATAGAACCATAAATAGTTAAATAGTAATACATAAATTATGCCAGTAAATTATGAAATAAGTCCAGGACCAGCCTATTGGCTCAGAATGTCTGACCCTCCAAGGGAAGATTTGTAAAGTTTGATGGCCACAGGCAGGAATGTCTTCCTATGACGCTCTGTGCTGCATCTCGATAGAACGAGTCTCTGGCTGAATGTACTCCTGTGCCCACCCAGTACATTATGTAGTGGATGGGAAACATTGGCCAAGATGGCATGCAACTTAGACAGCATCCTCTTTTCAGACACCACCGTGAGAGAGTCCAGTTCCATCCCCACAACATCACTGGCCTTACGGATGAGTTTGTTGATTCTGTTGGTGTCTGTTACCCTCAGCCTGCTGCCCCAGCACACAACAGCAAACATGATCGCACTGGCCACCACAGACTCGTAGAACATCCTCAGCATCGTCCAGCAGATGTTAAAGAACCTCAGTCTCCTCAGGAAAGAGAGACGGCTCTGACCCTTCTTGTAGACAGCCTCAGTGTTCTGTAACCTCAGTGTTAATTGAGATGTTATGTTGAAGTTGTACATATAGGACATTGGTGACGCCTAATTTGGAGTATTGTGTGCAGTTCTAGTCACCTACCTACTGGAAAGATACCAATAAGATTGAAAGATTGCAGAAAAATCGAGAAGGATTTTGCCAAGATTTGAGAACCTGAGTAAAGGAAAAAGTTGAGTAGGTTAGGACTTTACTCCCTGGAGTATAGAAGAATGACGGAAGATTTGATAGAGGTATGAGTGGTATAGATAGGGTAAGTGTAAGCCAGCTTTTTCCACTGAGGTTAGGTGAAACTGGAATTAGAGGTCATAGGTTAAAGATGAAAGGTGAAATGCTTAAGAGAAACATGAGAGGAAACTTCTTCATTCAAAGGCTGCTGAGTGTGTAGGACAAACTGCCAGCAGAAGTGGTTGATGTGGGTTTGATTTCAATATTTGAGAGAAATTTATATTGGTACATAGATGGGAAGGGTATGGAGGGCTATGGCCTGGGTGCATGTTGATGGGACTAAGCAGATTAATAGTTTGGCTTAGACTAGATACACCAAAGATCTGTTTCTGTGCTGTTGTAAGACTCTTTTTCCTTTCACTACCCTTCCAAGTATTGCATTCTGATCATAACAACATGTAACATAAAACTGTGTCCATTCCTCTCCCCTCAGTTTCCTTTGCACTGTTCATAAAACCTGTTAGAACCACCCCTCTCCAAAGAACAACTGTGGATCTTGTCTCTGAATAAGATAAATTATTCACTTTAACACAATTTCATTTCATTTGGATCCAACAGTCAAATATGTAATGATCAGAGATAAGGAAGCAAGTGGCTTCAATTGTATTTTGCAATGAGATAACTTGGTATTGCAGACATAACCAGTGGGAAGAAACCCAACTTTAAATTTGTTGCTGTTTTCATATCAGAGGATCTGTCCTGGGACCAGCATATAAGTGCCATTTCAAAGAAGGTGTGGCTGCACCTCTATTCTTTTTAGGAACTTGCACGGATTCAGCATGTCATCTAAAACTTTGACAAACTTCTGTAGATGCACAGTGGAGAGTATCTTGACCGGTTTCAAGCCCTGTTTTGGAAGCACCAATGCCCAAGAAAGGAAAAGATGGAAAAAAATTGAGAAGATGGAAAACTACTTTTGGAAATGGTCTCTGAAGTGTATCACACTCAGAGAAGCTTAGTAGCTCCAAAAAAAGCTATAGGTATCTTGTTTGCAGAATTAATTTAGAGAATGGAGAGCTATTTCAACCTGATTGTATGAGATAGCAGAGCCCTATAATTTCGACAAGTAGCTGCAGAAGCTGTGGGTGAGGACATGGTTGTACTCAGAGACTTAACAAGACATTGTAACTTTAAGGAGTTTATAAATCATGCACTGCTCATGCAGCAGCTCTTTTGAAAAGTTTAAGTACTATCGGACACTTAGCAGAAGTTTATAAAATAAAACACTGGTCAACTGAGAGAAGTTCAGAATAAAATATTTTTCTATGTGTTAATTTTTTATCATCAGAAGCAAGTGGTTTAAGGTTACTGTGGCTTCAAATGAATTAGAAATTGTTTAACTTCTTGATTAAGTACTACAGGACTACACAAGCTACTGGTTTTACTTTAATGGAACTGCTAATGCATCACCACATACACATAACATTGATTTCATTTCAGACCAATAAAGAGAGAACAGAATGGCAACAATTGAAGTAAATGGTAATATTTCAATGAAAAGAAGAGCACTTTTGCCTGACGGCACATTTAAAGTCAAAATATCAGTGTGCAATCGACAACTCAGCAATGGAACCTCGGTCTGAGGTCCAGGTTTGTGGTCTGTAAAAGTACCTAGTTTATATCAGGAATCACGTCAATCATTTGTATCAAATGATTGCAGCCAGAGACACATTTGTTGGCACTGAATTAATCTGTGATAATGAATCTATTTCTGATGTTGTCACAAAATCGCTATCAGGATTCATAGAAAAACAATGACGCAAGAGATTGCAAGTTCCTCAGTGGTAGTAATGAGTGTAACATCAGAGACAGGCATCTGGTTGAGAAGGCCAAAACCACAATGGAAGCCAGTCAGCAGACTGAATCTGCAAAGAATATGCTTAACTGAAAATGTTTACACACATTTTCTTCAAAGTGCCATGTATTTGTGGTCAGAAGGTTTAGAGATGGCATCATTTGTGTATATTATAAATATAAATGCAGGCACCATGTGTAGATAATTTTAATAAACACTCGTTCTCAAAGGTCCTGTGTCCTGTAACTGTTACTGTTCAGGGTCCAATTAAACCCAAATCTTACCTCAGAATATATTATAGTGACAACGAGATTAAATCTAAACACTACTGCATACCTCTCCTCTGTTAATGACAACTTTGTGAAATCCTGATGCATGCAATTCTCATTGATAATAATTGAGCCCACATTGCTCTAAATTTCTGAATGAAGTGCAAACCAGTGAGGAAGCAATGGGGATAGACACTGCTGTTTTGGTATCAGCAGAAGAATGGAGCATTGTCTTACCCAGAATGAAGGAAGAATTTTGGAAAGCTTTTTGAGTAGCACAATTATTAGAGTGGCTGCCTTTTTAAGAAGAACATCTCTGTTATTTAATTGCTTCCTCTCTAATTTGCCAGTATTTGAATCAATAAAGGACTAACAAAAATAGTTGAAGAGCGATTAAGCCTTGAAGTGAGACTTCACCTACTGAAATGTAAGTGATTGAAAAATTTGATAGACGTCAAATGAATAGTCCTGAAAATTGCTCTGCAAACCAAAAACTTTAAGAACCTCTGATAAATAGTGAAATCTGTGGGTGTTCAGTAAGATCTATAGCTCCATCATACTGTTAATGACAGGTACTGGGAGAGATATCTATCATCTCTACCATTTATATTCAGGAACAAAAATCAAAAAACTAAAATGCTTTGGCTGTGATATGATATTGCCACAAAGCTAAATCAGTTGAAGTTTGGAAACTTGTCCAGCCTAGTCTTGGCTGAGAAATATGGAAAGGCCTGATGTTTTAATATAGGGTCTTTTTATCAGTTACCAATGTGTCAGAGATATCTACTGAAGCTACTCAGAAAAGGAGCAAAGCGTTGCAGGGTTTGGGTAAGAAACAGACCTGTTCCACGCTGTAGTGCAAAAGTGCTATAAAGAGATCCCTTAATCCTGCCTTACTCTGTATGATCCATGAACTGATTGTACAAAGAGCTCCGGATAAGGGCTTGTAACACACATCGTTTACACAGTGAATAATTTATTGGTTGTTTGGTGAAACTAATAGTTTCCACTTAGGGTAAGTGCTTGAGTTCTATGTGCTTAGCCCTATTCTGCAATTCCATTTGTGTTTGTCATCGTGATCTGACGGGTTAGGATACTAAAGAGAAATCTCAATGCTATGTGTCATGACCTTGAAATAAACCTGAACGACATAGATAAGTGCACCTGTGAAAAGTGTACCAGCTTTATCCATGGTCAAGGGAATGATTATTGTGTGCCCTTCTTTTGCAAGACATGATACATTTAAGCCTTCAGCCCAGTAGCGCACAGTAATTATGTATAATATTGAGAGTTACTTACTAAATTGCCAGTATGTTCTCCTGCCTTGGGTAAAGGTTGTAAACTGGTTCTTCTCAAAATTATGGATGAAAGAAGTGAGTAATGATTAAATCTTGAAAGTGCCAGGACACACCCAGAAATGGTCTCTGCTTCTCCAGCCTTTAACAAATATTGAAAGGATGGACCGGACCATTTGTTTCAGCTATTCACTCCATTGTGGCAGCTGTGGCATAAAGCATGCATTTTAGATAAACTGGTAAAATCTCTGCAGATTGAGCAGTTTTCAAATAGGGAAACTCACGATTCAAATTCCTAGTACAGGTTTCCCCCGCCATCCAAAGGTTGAGCGTTCCTATGAAACGGTTCGTAAGCCGATATGTCGTAAAGCGAAGAAGCAGTTACCATTTATTTATATGGGAAAATTTTGTGAGCGTTCGCAGACCCAAAAATAACCTACCAAATCATGCCAAATAACACATAAAACCTAAAATAACAGTAACATATAGTAAAAGCAGGAATGATATGATAAATACACAGCCTATATAAAGTAGAAATACTTCTCTACAAAGATTGCCTGCACAGATCTCCGTAGCGAAAATCTCACGCAAGCACGGTTGGCGTAAGTGTGCTCTCTAGTAACCCTTAAACTATGAAGCTGCCAAATCTACCAAATAACACGTAAAAATACACAGCCTATATAAAGTAGAAATAATGTATGTACAGTGTAGCATCACTTACGGCAATTGGGAAGACATCGAGCACACTGATGATGGTGTGTTAGGCTGAGTCGTCGCAGGTTGGGGTGGTGCAGTGGCCCCCTCCCTCCAGGCCGCCGACTGATACATTGCTGCGAAGCACACAGAGGTAGCCGGGAGGCACACAGCACATCGCTAAGAAAAAAGCTGAAATAAACATGTTAATTAATTAGGTGCTCCCCAGCACGTATATGTCGGTGCAGATCAGAGGCGATTGCCGATTGCATCGACACTGATCTGGGCCGACAATTACATGCCAGACGGCACCTAATTAAATAGCATATTTATTTCGGCTTTTTTCTTAAAGATGTGCTGTGTGCCTCCCGGCTACCGCAGCATTATCCACGAATCGGTACAGTATCTGTCTGGGGGCCAGGGGTTGGGGTGGTGGGTCACGGGGGGTGGATCATTTCATCGTCGATCAGGGCAGGCAGCTCATCTTCTCCCATAACTGCCCGCCTCAATGTCGAAGGTCGAGGTTCGTTGTCTGCTGTGGCTGATGTTGCTTGACTGCTGAACCTCGAGCATTTTTCTATCACACAGTTCTTTGTAAGGACTCAAAACATCCTGCAAATATCCCCTAAACCTACGTACCCTTTCAAAATTAAAGTCGTACTTTATTATTGCAGCGAAAATCTCACGCAGTTGCTTCATGCTCAGTTCCTGGACGACTCCACTTTCGCTACTGCATTCGGTTTCGATTGTTATCCTTTCCTCTTCCAATTGCATCAGCTCTTCATCTATCAGTTCTTGGTCATGGGATGCCAAAACCTCTTCAGCATCGTCTTCGTCAGCTTCCACAAGCCAAACTCACTTTGTCCTTGCTTCGTTCACCACGATCGAAACGCTTAATTATGTCTAGTTTTACGCTAAGTGTAACACCCTTACGAGCTCTTTCAGGCTTTTCCGACACCTTAGAACTCATCTTGCTAACGGCTGCTCAATGCAACGTGTTTAAGCAATGCCGTTCCGAATCCAGGGGAGAGCAGCTGCTCCGGGTGCACGCTGCCTTTCTTCGTAACAGTGAAAACACCTTCTGAAAGCAAAAACAGGGTACTAATGTAGGTCTTTTGTAACAATGAGGTTTCGTAAAGTGAACATTCGAAAAGCGGGGGACACCTGTATTTGCCTTGTACGTTTGTATGTTGGAAAGTGCCAGGTGCACTTCAGGACTGACCTTGCAAAATTTTTGAGGGGAAAGAAACCAGAAACTAGAGTGCACAAGTTTAAGGTAAAAGGGACCTGAGGGGCAATGTCCTCACACAAAGGGTGGTACATACTTGGAATGAACTGCCAGGGACGGTACTGGAAGTGAGTACAATAAGCCATTTAAAAGACACTTAGATAAACTTATGAATAGGAAAGGTTTAGCGGGATATGGGCTAGTGGACTTAGTTTAGGTGGGCACCTTGGTTGGAATGGATGAGTTTAACGAAAGGGCATGTTTTTGTGGTGTATTACTCTCTTCAATTTAAATGTTAAAAATATTATGTATTTAATTTATAGATCACTTATTAGTGCATTTTGGTATAGTTATAACTAGCAAGTGTTTCAACTTAATTATCAATTAAATTGATATAAACAGGTGTGTTACATAGACACTGATCCACAGAAAGAGCTGATGGATGAGAGATTTTGTGCTGTGATTCAACTTTTTAGGAGGACAGGAGTAAAGATTGTTTCCAAGAGGAATAGTAGATGAAGTATCTTGTCATGACCATCACTCCAGTCAAAACACCGATCAATGTTCAGAAGCAAGTCACCTGTTCGTCTACTTTGATGATATGCTGATACCAGGAGAGAGGGGAAAAGAGTAATCTGCAAAAAAAAAATGAAGTAAAAGAAAGAAATAAAGACTTGAACTTTTATAGTGCCTTTCATAATCTCAAGGCATCTTAAACATTTAACACCCATTTCTTCTTAACATATAGTTTTGATGTTATGTGGAAAACTGCAGCCTGTTTTTACACACAAGGCTCCTACAAATAACAATATAGTCATGACTGGATACTCTGTTTTAGTGCAGTTGATTAGGGGGATAAGTTTACCAAGGATAACATCCCTCTTATTTGAAATTCTGAAATAAGTGTTTAATGTACTCATGAGAGGAGCAGAAAGGCATTATGACATTCCTCTGTAAGCCAACATCTCTCATACAGCCCTTTATTCATACTACTTTAGAAACAGTCTAGGTTTTTGGTTCCGTCTCAGGTGAGCGCCAGTGCTCTAAATTAGAAGAAATCTAATTTTAAAAATGGCAGCTCATTTATTCAATGATATATTAACAAGTACTGTAAGTCTTTATGCCTTTATAATACCTTTCACAACCTGAGAGTGTCCCAATGCACAGTCAGGAACATTTGAAGTGCAGCTGCTCACGTGTTGCAGGAAATCGGGTAGCTAGGTTATGTTCAGCAAGGTCCCCTGTCAACAAGGTAATTTGTCTTTCTTCGTAACATTGGCTGAGAGATGAACATTAAATGGTATACCAGGAGGAACCCTCTTTAAAGTAGTGCTACACAATGTCATATTTGAAAAGAAAGAGGGGCCTTGGTTTAAACTGTCATCTTTGAACCTTCAACTCTGCTGCACTCAAGTGCAGTGTCAGCCTAGATTTTATGCTCAAGTCTCTGGAGTGAGATGTGAACCCACAACCTTCTGACTCAAATCAGAGTGCTACCACTGAGTCACAGCTGACAATTATGAGTATTTGCAAAGCTGCAGGGTCTATTTTTGTCCATTGGGACTGTATAGTCTAATATAATAGTCTTTTTGAAGATGGTGGTAATTTTATACCTCATGGCAAGAGGGTATTATAATAAAATCATGATGAAAGTCCTGGGCACAGGATGGATCATTGATACAGGAAGAACTGTCACCATATGAAAGTGAAAAATGAGCTGCTCTATATATATTGCATATTGGTACTTGGAGCAATGTGCTGCAGCAAAGTATACATTAATCTAGAATAAATCAAAGTTATTTATAAATTATGCACCAGCACAGCAGTCCTTATTGAAAACGAGTTTGTGTGCAAAAGGTGTGGTAGTGTCTGATTTATTGCAACAAAGGAGGTTTTGAGCAGATTAGGCTCCCTCGGCCCACTTATGGTAACTCTAAGTGCCGAGTTTGTGGTGTGAGAAGATATGAAACAGCATGTTCTGACTTCCATACCAAACAATGTAGCCTCTGTTGCCCAGACCTCCACTTCCTGTCTTATTGGGTTGGAATGGTTTAGTGAAGCCAGGGTTCAAAGCTCTTGGCATCTACATATATCAGTTCTGAAGTTTTGCACATTGACTTTTTTAAAACATCTGTGTTTTTTATTTCACCTCCTGGGCTATCATCGTCATTCCAGCTGACAGAATATGCAGTTTAATAGTTATGTTTCTGGTGACCAAGCATATACTCGAGTATTTTGTAATTTAAAATGAAAATTTCATTCAGCCACTGTGGTATGCTCACTATGTTTTTATATTGCAGTGGATTAGGGCTCATGTAGGGTCTTGGCCCGAAACATTGACTGTTTACTCTTTTCCATAGATGCTGCTTGGCCTGCTGAGTTTCTCCAGCATTTTGTGTGTGCTGCTGGGTTCAACTTTGGATTTTGTTTCTTAAAATGTTTATCTATTTACCATGTGTTCTCTAAGATAATCTCTGTTCTTCTGTTTTGATTCATTAAAAGTTACCTTAATGGCACCAAGAGATCTAGACAAATCTATTTGAAGAGAAACTGAAATAAAAACACAAACCTGTGATACCAGGTGTTCTATCTGTGATACCAGATAGGCTTAAATATTTTGATGCAAAGGTCAGCCAGGTGCTGTTAGCATGGTGTTCATGAGTTACATTGGAACTACACTTTTTCTAATAAGTCTGCCAAATTCTGTTAACATTAGCTATTAGCAGAGGGTAACCCTGTTATATATTTAAGGAAGTAGCCCAAGAAATAGTGAATGCATTAGTGATAATTTTTCAAAACTCGTTAGATTCTGGACTAGTTCCTGAGGATTGGAGGGTGGCTAATGTAACTCCACTTTTTAAAAAAGGAGGGAGAGAGAAACCGGGGAATTATAGACCGGTTAGCCTAACGTCGGTGGTGGGGAAACTGCTGGAGTCAGTTATCAAGGATGTGATAACAGCACATTTGGAAAGCGGTGAAATGATCGGACAAAGTCAGCATGGATTTGTGAAAGGAAAATCATGTCTGACGAATCTTATAGAATTTTTTGAGGATGTAACTAGTAGAGTGGATAGGGGAGAACCAGTGGATGTGGTATATTTGGATTTTCAGAAGGCTTTTGACAAGGTCCCACACAGGAGATTAGTGTGCAAACTTAAAGCACACGGTATTGGGGGTAAGGTATTGGTGTGGGTGGAGAGTTGGTTAGCAGACAGGAAGCAAAGAGTGGGAATAAACGGGACCTTTTCAGAATGGCAGGCGGTGACTAGTGGGGTACCGCAAGGCTCAGTGCTGGGACCCCAGTTGTTTACAATATATATTAATGACTTGGATGAGGGAATTAAATGCAGCATCTCCAAGTTTGCGGATGACACGAAGCTGGGTGGCAGTGTTAGCTGTGAAGAGGATGCAGAGTGACTTGGATAGGTTGGGTGAGTGGGCAAATTCATGGCAGATGCAATTTAATGTGGATAAATGTGAAGTTATCCACTTTGGTGGCAAAAATAGGAAAACAGATTATTATCTGAATGGTGGCCGATTAGGAAAAGGGGAGGTGCAACGAGACCTGGGTGTCATTATACACCAGTCATTGAAAGTGGGCATGCAGGTACAGCAGGCGGTGAAAAAGGCGAATGGTATGCTGGCATTTATAGCGAGAGGATTTGAGTACATGAGCAGGGAGGTACTACTGCAGTTGTACAAGGCCTTGGTGAGACCACACCTGGAGTATTGTGTGCAGTTTTGGTCCCCTAATCTGAGGAAAGACATCCTTGCCATAGAGGGAGTACAGAGAAGGTTCACCAGATTGATTCCTGGGATGGCAGGACTTTCATATGAAGAAAGACTCGATGAACTGGGCTTGTACTCGTTGGAATTTAGAAGACTGAGGGGGGATCTGATTGAAACGTATAAGATCCTAAAGGGATTGGACAGGCTAGATGCAGGAAGATTGTTCCCGATGTTGGGGAAGTCCAGAACGAGGGGTCACAGTTTGAGGATAGAGGGGAAGCCTTTTAGGACCGAGATTAGGAAAAACTTCTTCACACAGAGAGTGGTGAATCTGTGGAATTCTCTGCCACAGGAAACAGTTGAGGCCAGTTCATTGGCTATATTTAAGAGGGAGTTAGATATGGCCCTTGTGGCTACGGGGGTCAGTGGGTATGGAGGGAAGGCTGGGGCGGTGTTCTGAGTTGGATGATCAGCCATGATCATAATAAATGGCGGTGCAGGCTCGAAGGGCCAAATGGCCTACTCCTGCACCTATTTTCTATGTTTCTATAACATTAATAGACCAAATTAACCATTCTTGAAATCTTACCATTTTTTCTGGAGCTAAGAAAAATTTTGCTGTTGAAAAGTTTGAAAGCTTTCTACAAGACTTGTGAATTAATGCTTGAGATTACTAATTCTATGATTTGTTTTATTTAGAGCAGTGGTTGTCAACCCTTACCTGCTCGTGGCCCACTTATGACTTTCATTTACCTCTCACCTTCCTTAGTCCCTGTTACAAACGTTTGTAGTTGCTAAAGTTTATTTTGGTCAGCTTTACTAATTATTCTAATATATAGTCAATATTTATGTTTTAACAGGTTATCAGTAAAATTATATGTTGAATATAACGTTACAAGTGTATATGAAAAATAAAACTATTTCAAAGCTCTGAATAGGATACTTTATTTATAATATATTCTTTATTTATAATATATTTAAGGTTTCAAAGGGACATTTAATATCAGCGAAATGTATACAATATGCATCCTGAAATGCTTTTCCTTCGCAATCATCCATGAAGATCAGAGGAGTGCCCCCAAAGAATGAATGACAGTTATATGCCAGGACCCCAGATTCCGCACCCCCCCCCAGCTCCCCTCCTTCCCATGGGTAAGCAGTAGCAAGCAACGATCCCCCCTCCCCCCCCCACTGGCAAAAAAAAGCATCAGCACCCGCCACTGAGCACTCAAGTGTGAGCAAAGCAACAGCAAAGACACAGACTTGCAGCACTTCAAAGACTACTTGTTCACCCAGTATTCGACATACCACAGGCTCTCTCTCTCCCTAATAAGAGAG
This sequence comes from Mobula birostris, assembly GCF_030028105.1. Classification (NCBI taxonomy): domain Eukaryota; kingdom Metazoa; phylum Chordata; class Chondrichthyes; order Myliobatiformes; family Myliobatidae; genus Mobula; species Mobula birostris. The sequence goes on from NC_092388.1 coordinate 33,694,035, forward strand.
AAAGAGATGTCTCCATTTCACAGCAAAAGGGGAGACATAACAAACAACTCGCTTGCTTACGATGTTAAACATCTGTTGCGACGCTTTTTCCAATCTTGGTGCCCAAAGATCTCAGGTCTCTGGAAACACAGCCTTAGATCTTCCATCTCCATGACACACCAGTCTCCTGCCCCGATACCGACCTCCAATCCTCCCATCTCCAGAGCTCCGAAATCTCGGTCTTCTGAAGGCGAGCGAAGTTCTTAGGCCATTCGTGAAACTCCAAGAGAGGGTCCCATTCCCACAAAGAACTTAGTCAGCATGTAAATCCAGGTCAGAGTCTTCAAAAGAACCCTGAAAGGGGAAAAATAGGGATATTAAAGATGGTAATAGAGCTGTTTCCGAGCAAAGGATTCGCCATTAGGCAGTTAATATTCTTCCAACCAACAATATTGTTACCTTCATTGTTTAGTGAGATCCTTGGACTGTTGCAAACTAGCAAGCTTTTGAATATCTAGTTGCAATTTGCTTAAAGGTAATCAAAGATTACCACTTTTCACAACATCAAAACAGTTACAAGCTTTTGATGCTAGTAAAGAGCTTAACTAAAACCACATTCAGCTAAATAAGAGGTGGGAAATTCAATTAAAAACAAATTTGCTTTCTACTAGAGCTGTGGAAATTTATTTTGAATATCACTAGTAGAAATTTTGCTTGCTGTGTATGAATTTATATCACTCTGCAGCTCAATAAGACATTCTTGCAACATGGTGTCAATATCATTCACATTCAAATGGATCCACCACACAATCTGGAATATGCATCTTCAGCAGGTCTTTGAACCGAAATTCTATATCAGAGCTGTTTCAAATGATCATGATATACTATCATATCATCATCTTGCAATTCTATTTTATGAGTGGCCAGTGAAGGAAATTGCATAAAACTGTGATGTCAAATCTTGCTGTTGAAAAGTTTGAGTTTTCGAAGGAAAGCAATAATAGCCTCTTTGCATGATATAGGATTGCAGTTTTTTCCTTGTAACTGTTTAATAAATTCAGTTGTCCAACTATATCTGGCAGTTAGAATATATCAGACTTAGCAGCGACAATTTGTTCTCCAAACTGCTTATCACTTAGAAATGCTACAATAATACTATCAAGAAAACTAAATTGAATTTCCTTTCAAAATATGATAAGTATCAGAGTTTTAATGGAAGTATTAGTAGCAGATAGTGATGTAGTGGTAGACTACATTCTTGCCTCTCTGCAGTTTAGTCGTTTCTGGCAAATGATCTCACTGAAATTACTGCAGCCTTTATGTTCCATTATAAGTATTATAACATGCATGGGTCAGTGGAAGTCCACTGAAATAGTCTCCCGCTGCATACCCACTAATGAGCTTTGCTGTGGGCAGCCCTGCCCAATCTGCAGCTTGTGATTTGGAGGTGTATGTGGAGCAGGGCTCACCGGGCCACCTGCAGGGCGTGAAGAGTGAGTTTTGAATGGCAAGCAGAAGCAGGTAGAACCACTTGTGCGTCTCATCCCCCTACAAACACAGGCTGAGCCATTTTGCTGTCTAATGTGCATCATCTAGCATATTTTCATTTCATTCACGGTTCTGATTAAATTACATATATTCATTTCATTTTTATTTATGTAGTTTATAATATTTTATTTAAAAGATATGCCTATTGTGGCCCATTCAGAAACACCTGTGGCCCCCAGTTTCTTGTTTTTTACTTGGGGCCCAACAAGTTCTAGCATGGCCCATTGATTTAGAGGTACAACACAGTACAGGCCTTTCCAGCCCAATGAGCTACACCCCCCAGCAACCCACCTGTTTAACTTAATATCTGAATTATCAGATGCAACACAAAAATTTGATTTTATTTTCAGAAAACCAGAACACAGTAGATGCTGGAAGTCTGAAGTTAAAATGGAAAATGCTGAAACACACTAAGTCAGGCAGCATCTGTGCAAATAGAAACAGAGTTAAAGCTTTACGTCAAACAGCTTTTGTCTGACTTGCTGGGAGTTTTCAGGGAATTTTTTTTACCTGAAAAATAGTCTTTTCATCAGCTTTAGGCAGGGAAATTTATCCATTTCATTGTTCTGTTATAGAGCATACTGTGAGCCTTCCATGGATAATTTGTATCTATCTCCTTTTGGGAAAGCAGACATAGAGAAAGTGAGGTGGGACTAATCCAGACCAAGAAAAAAATATCCGACAAGGAGGCACCCTTTCACCTAAATCTACAGAGTATGGCATTTGTCAATATTGCCTCAAGTCTACACAATGATTCAATAAGGTAGCTTAGAGCAAGCTCTAATTTCAATTACGGAATGAACATGAATTATATATTCTGACACCTCAAAATCACAACTTCATATCACTAGTAGTCTAGACATTCAGCACATGAATAACAGTGGAGTTGTCAGCACTTAGTTATTACAAAGCACATAGACAGCCTTTCCAGTGTAGGCATATGCTTAGCTTAAGTGAAAATCTGAAAATTACTGTTCAATGTTAATGTTCACCAAAAATGCAAGGTCTATTGCACAGTGCACAAACAGCACCTTGGTTCTGGTAAATATTAAAAGAGGACGTCTTCCAAAGTTATTGCTGAGCTCCACACGAAGTTCCTTCTAATAATGTTTTAACACCTTAATGAATTTTCATATCTCAGCTTTCATATTTATGTGACAGTTCTTCAGTCTAATTGTAAGGAAGATTTATGCTGTTCCTTTTTTCTGCTTATACAGCATAGATTTTCTATAAGAAGTGCTGAATCTGTAATTGCAATAAGCTGGCACATGGAAGCCGTCAAAAGTTAATGTTCATTCTTAAATGAATGGAAAGCATCGTCTTTCATTCACTATAAGCCCGATGATGCCCTATAAGTTCTATAAACCTGTGCCAACCAACTAGCGGGAGTATTCAAGGACATTTTCAACCTCTCATTGCTAGGGGCGGAAGTTCCCACTTGTTTCAAAAAGCCAACGATTGTACCTGTGCCTGAGAAGAATAATGTGGGTTGCCTCAATGACTATTGCCTGGTAGCACTCACATCAACAGTGATGAAATGCTTTGAGAGGTTGGTCATGACTAGACAGAACTCCTGCCTCAGCAAAGACCTGGACCCATGGCAATTTGCCGATCGCCACAATAGGTCAACGGCAGATGCAATCTCAATGGCTCTCCACACAGCTTTAGACCGCCTGGACAACACAAACACCTACGTCAGGATGCTGTTCTTTGACTATAGCTCAGCATTTAATACCATCATTTCCACAATCCTGATTGAAAAGTTGCAGAACCTGGGCCTTTGTACCTCGCTCTTCAATTGGATCCTCGACTTCCCAAGTGAAAGACCACAATCTGTGCGGATTGGTGATAAAATATACTCCTCGCTGACGATCAACACTAGTGCATCTCAGGGGTGTGTGCTCACCCACTGCTCTACTCTCTATGTACACATGACTGTGTGGTTAGGCATAGCTCAAATACCATATATAAATTTGCTGACAATACAATCATCGTTGGTAGAATCTCAGGTGGTGACAGGAGGGCATACAGGAGTGAGATATGCCAACTAGTGGAGTGGTGCTGCAGCAACAACCTGGCACTCAGCATCAGTAATATGAAGGAGCTGATTGTGGACTTTAGGAAGGGTAAGAGGAAGGAACACATACCATTCCTGAGATTGGATCAGAAGTGGAGAGAGTGAGCAGCTTCAAGTTCCTGGGTGTCAAGATCTCTGAGGACCTTCCCTGCTCCCAACATATCGATGTAGTTATAAAGAAGGCAAGACAGCTACTACACTTTATTAGGAGTTTGAAGAGATTTCGCATGTCAACATATACACTCAAAACTTCTATAGTTGTACCGTGGAGAGTATTCTGACAGGCTGGATCCCTGTCTGGTATGGAGGGACTAGTGCACAGGACCGAAAGATGCTGCAGAAGTTTGTAAATCTAGTCAGCTCCATCTTGGGTATTAGCCTACAAAGTACCTAGGGCATCTTTAGGGAGTGGTGTCTCAGAAAGGCAGCATCCATTATTAAGGACCTCCAGCACCCAGGGCATGCCCTTTTCTCACTGTTACCATCAGGTAGGAGATACAGAAGCCTGAAGGCACACCCTCAGTGATTCAGGAACAGCTTCTTCCCCTCTGCCATCTGATTCCTAAATGGACATTGAATCTTTGGACACTACCTCACTTTTTTAAAAACATACAGTATTGAACTGCTGCTGATAAGTTAACAAATTTCATGTCACATGCCGGTGATAATAAACCTGATACTGATTCTGATGGCGCTGTGCTTATTTGTCCCCTAAAGTGAGGTTGCTGTTTTGAATGTAAATTTCATATCTTCCAGATCAAAATGTTCAATCATCAGTAGGAAGACGTATGTTAGATTTTGCTGACCGTGAAAATATTGAAAGTCACATCAAGCTGTTGAAAATTCCTCTCCAACATCAGCCTGAAATCTTCTGGAATGCTGTGTTGTAAATATATTACTTTCATGATGATAATGTGGTGAATAATGGCATACCAAGTATGGTATGATCTCTTCTGATTCTGGGACATCACCGCTTCTCAACTGAGACACTCACCAAAAATATAGGTTTATTGTCACAGAGCCTGTCACCACAATTGTATGTACTATCACACATGCCTGCTAATTGCAATTTTTCTGCTTGCTTGATGGAAAAAGTAACGGCATAGGTGATAAGAAATTGGCACATTTCTCCTTACTTTCTCCAATAACAATCAGGGAGCAGATAGACCAGAAATGTTGTAACGGCTCATACCTTTAGTTTTCAAATTGCTCAGTGACTTTCATTAGTGAATGTTTGAAGGAAATATTTCCACAAAGCCCATCACTTGGTTTATCAAAAGAAACATGAAATTGCAATGCATACTAGAAAACATAGAAACATAGAAAACCTACAGCACAATACAGGCCCTTCGACCCACAAAGTTGTGCTGAACATGTCCCTACCTTAGAAATTACTAGGCTTCCCCATAGCCCTCTCTTTTTGTAAGCTCCATGTACCTATCCAAAAGTCTCTTAAAAGGCCCTATCGTATCCTCCTCCACCACCATTGCCGGCAGCCCATTCCACGCACTCACCGCTTTCTGAGTAAAAAACTTACCCCTGACATCACCTCTGTACCCACTCCCCAGCACCTTAAACCTGTGTCCTCTTGTGGCAACCATTTCAGCCCTGGGAAAAATCCTCTGACTGTCCAGATGATAAATACCTCTCATCATCTTATACACCTCTATCAGGTCACCTCTCATCCTCTGATGCTCCAAGGAGAAAAGGCTGAGTTCACTCAACCTGTTTTCATAAGGTATGCTCTCCAATCCAGGCAACATCCTTGTAAATCTCCTGTGCACCCTTTCTATGGTTTCCACATCCTTCCTGTAGTGAGGCGACCAGAACTGAGCACAGTACTCCAAGTGGGGTCTAACCAGGGTTAATATAGCTGCAACATTACCTCTCGGCTCCCAAATTCAATTCCATGATCAATCAAGGCCAATACACCATATAAAAACAAACAACAGGAATTCTGCAGATGCTGGAAATTCAAGTAACACACATAAAAGTTGCTGGTGAATGCAGCAGGCCAGGCAGCATCTCTAGGAAGAGGTGCAGTCGACGCTTCAGGCCGAGACCCTTCGTCAGGACTCAATACACCATATGCCTTCTTAACCACAGTGTCAAACTGCGCAGCTGCTTTGAGCATTCCATGGACCTGGACCCCAAGATCCCTCTGATCCTCCACACTGCCAAGAGTCTTACCATTAATACTATATACTGAATGATTTGTAAGTGTAGAAGTAGGCACTGATTGCTGCTCCTGGTTACTTGTGTTCAGAAAGATGACACATGATACATGGAACACAATGCCTATGGATAGCAACAATTTCAGAAGGAAAAACTGTGAAGTTAATTTGAATTGTGCCCCTTCTCACCAACAAGAATCAGTAAGTGCTCCCTGCAGAATGTAGCAGGAAGCTGTCTACCTAATGCAAGTCCTTGTTAGTAAGATTGCTTATTTTCCTACATGGTGAAATGTACACTCTTCTAAAGTTATTCAAAGGTTGATCTTAGGATACTAAAACTTGTGGAATGTTTTACATAAACCCAAATATTTCCTTTTCTCATATGCAAGACCATAAATGACATATAATTTCTGTGATTCACTCATTTCTGAAGATGCTTAAATAAAACTCTACTGACACGTAAGTATGAGAATAGCGCTTGGAGTCCAACCACAAGTAAACTTAACCGTGATGCTGACATAGTTATTGTATAATAATATACGTTATAACGGTTGTAATTTACAGCCATAATCATTGTACTTCAATATCACATTTATGTGGGTGCTGAGGAAACAAAGCAAGTAGTCAAGATGGTACCAAGTTGTTATGCCGTGACTCAGACAGTTGTTTTTTCAGAATTGCAGGGATAACAATGGGGACAACACAGGGACCTAGGGGTCAAGTTAGGGCTTAGGAACAGAAATAAGGTTGAGTTAGAGGTCAGGGGCAGGAACTGATGTTCAGATTCTGGACCAGAGAACTCTGCAGTCAAAGTTCAGAGATCCTGGAGGCCAGATTGGTAGGTATTGATCTGTTCTGATGAAGGGGCTCAGCCCAAAGCGTCAACTGTTTACTCTTTTCCGTAGATGCTGCCTAGCCTGCTGAATTCCTGCAGCATTTTATGTGTGTTGTTAAAAAGTAGTGAGGTAGTGTTCGTGAGTTCTATGTCCACTTACAAATCGGATGGCAGAGGGGAAGAAGAGGTTGAAGCTGCAGATTGGTGCTGAGATGAAGTGTAGTTTTTACTTCAGTATCTAAGATATGTTTATACAGTTTCAGCGGCAGCCAAGGACAGAAAGAACACCATCATACGTGGTGAGCTTTTTCTCTTTGCGTGGGGGTGTTTCCTTAAAAACAGCCAGTGCACAGGTGTGGGAAGCGTCAGAGGCATCGGCGGCAGTGGAAGGCAGCCGGAACATCACCAAACGCAGTGTTTTTAATTCTTGCGTAGGTTTTTTCCTTACTTTTTAAACCATAAAAGAGAGATAGAATGTAGCAGAGTGGCCATCATCGGAGTGGGGGATAGTCAGAATGGAACTAAGAGGCTTTGACGAGAAGAGGCTGATGCCAAAGATACAGGTAAGAAGGGTAGGTTTTTCTGTAGTGCAGTGCAGTCAGGATGGCAGATATGGCAGTGGATTGCTTCTCCTGTAGGATATGCGATTTCTTGGAACCTGATAGTCTCCCTGATGACTACACCTGTGGGAAGTACAGCCAACTTCAGCTCCTGAAAGACCGCATTAAGGAGGTGGAGCTGGAGTTGGATGAACTAAGGATCATCCGGGAGGCAGAGCAGTTGATAGATAAAACTTTTGAGCAAGTGGTTGTACCCAGAGTGCGGAGTTCAGGGAGTAGATGGGTGAACACCAAGAGTGCTAAAGGGAGAAAGAAGTGAGTGCAGTGTCCCCCGTGACCATTTCCCTCAGCAACAGGTATACCCCTTTGGATACTGATGAGGGGGATGACCTACCTGGGCAAGGCAGCAGCAGCCAGACCTATAGCATATTGGTCAGCTCTGAGCCTCAGAAAGGAAGGGTATAGTCAGGCAGAGCAATTGTCATAGGGACTCAATAGTTAGGGGGACAGATAAGAGATTCTGTGGCAGCAAAAAAGACACTAGGATAGTGTGCTGCCTCCTGGCTACTAGGGTCTAGGATGTCTCTGAGAGGTTGCAGAATATTCTTGAAGGGGAGGGTGAGCAGCCAGAGGTCATGGTACATATTGGTACCAATGACTTAGGCAGGAGAGGGGTAAAGATTCTGCAGAGTAAGTTTAGGGAGTTAGGAAGGAGGCTGAAGAGCAGGACCTCAAAGTGGTAACCTCTGGATTACTCCTGGTGTAACGAGCTAGGGAAGGTCAGAACAGGAAAATAGCACAGACAAATGAGTTGCTGGGGAGATGGTGCTGGGGGCAGGGTTTCAACTTCTTGGATCATTGGAACCTTTTCTGGGGGACAGGTTGCACCTGAACTGGAGGGGAACCAATGTCCTGAGAGGGAGGTTTGCTAATGCTAATGGGGAGGGTTAAAGCTAGATTTGCCAGGGAGGGGGGGGGTGTTGGGAAATGAAGTGTACAGGCAGAGGATGGGACGGTTGCCAGTAAAGTAGAGACAGCTTGTAGGGAACTTGTGAGGAACAATAGGCAGATGATAGAGCAAAGATGCACCCAGCCAGATGGTTTGAGATGTGTCTATTTTAATGTAAGAGGTATCATAAACAAGGTGGATGAACTTAGAGTATGGGTCAATATGTGGAACTATGATGTTGTTGCCATTATAGAGACTTGGATGTCTCAGGGGCAGGAATGGCTGCTGAGTTTGCCAGGCTTTAGATGTTGCAAAAAGGACAGGGAGGGAGACAAAGAGATGGGGGTGTGGCATTGCTAATCAAGGGTAGTCTCACAGCTGCAGAAAAGGAGGACATTATGGAAGGATTGTCTACTGAGTCAGTGTGGGTGGAAATCAGAAACAGGAAGGGGGCAAAAACTCTACTGGTTGTTCTTTATAGATCCCCCAATAGTAACAGAGACATCAAGGAGTAGATAGGGAGGCAGATTCTGTAACGGTGCAATAATAAAAGGGTTGTTGTGATGGGTGATTTTAACTTTCCCAATATTGACTGACATCTCCTTAGACCAAGGGGATTGGATGGGGTGGCATTTGTCAGCTAAGTTCAAGAAGGTTTCCTGATGCAATATGTAGATAAACCAACTAAAAGAGAGGTTGTACTTAATCTGGTATAGGGAAATGAACTTGGTCAGGTGTCAGATCTCTTGCTGGAAGAACATTTTGAAGGTAGTGATCACAACTATATCTCCTTTACCATAGTGCTGGAGAGGGGTAGGAGTAGACAATTTGGGAAAACACCAGAAGCGCATTTGATGGCATTACTTCTATCTGTGGCACCAAGATGACATTCTTGAACTATATAAATATTTTTTAACATTAAACAGCTGGCATGAAAAGCACATGCCTCTGAAAATGAGGACCTATTTCCTCCAATGTAGCTATCTGAGTTAGGAAAATGAAAGTCTTCATGTAAATAATTCTGTATTGGTGGCTGTTTGAAGGGGCTGCAGAAAAGAGGAAATATTGCTATCAGCATGTATTATACTTTATACTTTATTGTCGCCAAACAATTGGTACTAGAACGTACAATCATCACAGCGATATTTGATTCTGTGCTTCACACTCCCTGGATTACAAATATTAAATATTAAAGATATTTAAAATAGTTAAAATTAGTAAATATTAAAATTTTAAATTACAAATCATAAATAGAAAATAGAAAAATGGGAAGTAAGGTGGTGCAAAAAAACCGGGAGGCAGGTCGGGATATTTGGAAGGTACGGCCCAGATCTGGGTCAGGATCCGTTCAGCAGTCTTATCACAGTTGGAAAGAAGCTGTTCCCAAATCTGGCCGTACGATTCGTGTTAAGAAGGACAACAAAAACAAATTTACATCTTTCTAATTCACGTGTTTATCAGATTTTCAAAGCATTACTTTTACTTTGAAAATAAAATAAGCTTAGTTAGGTACTGTGGAGATCTTTATGTATTCTGTAAGTATTAGTCTGATGATTTGATGCAGAAATGTGGAATTAGTGTGGTGGAAATGCATCTTGCCCAACCAAATCAGTGACCCAGATGAGAAACCTAAAATATCTTTCCATCCTTCTCTTGCAACTGTCACTTAAAACAGAATCACAATTCTAACCATATCATAAACATAATTCTCAGTTGCAAGTGACATGAAAGGGGAGCTTCCGAAAAATAATGTTGTTTCATGATGAAGTTTCATTTTCTGGGTTTAGAATTAAGCCTAAATGCTGGAATGAGTTTTGAATGTCTGCAAGAAATCCCTGAGAGAGAAATAGGGTAAAAATGGAAAACAGAAAAATCGTCAAGGATATGTGGGGGGTGGAGAACAAAATTTAATTGTAAAACCAAGGTTATAGCAAAGTAGAAGAGATTGATGTATGGAAATAACGAGAAGCAGAATAGGATAAGAGGGATAAATAGTGCAGAAGTGAAAAAGAAGAAAGGGAAAGCAATTAGATTCGGCTTTCTCAGGTTTTCCCTGAATGTAAGCAGAAACATTATCTTTAACCCATAAATTATGCTTCGGGCAAAGTTTGAATAGTACAGTGAATGTCATGAGGAATTCATCCACCTTACGTATATGTCAAAATGAGGTGCAGCTGACATTATGAATTCACATCTATATAAACCTTCCTATAATTTAATGTAATGTTGCATTTGCAAGTTAAATGGAGGCTCCCCAGAAGTATTAAACATTACAACTAAAATGCCTATTTTTCTTCCAAAAATAGGAAGCTTGCAAGAAATCAAGGAATTTGGGAGATTATGAAATATTATTTAAAGAAATCATTCTGATATATTATATAATGGTACAGTGAAGGAAGATGATCATTTATTGATTTATTTAGAGATACAGTGCCGCATGGGCCCTTTGAGCCGTGCCACCCAGCAACCCCAGGTTTAACCCTAGCCTAATTTAACCCCGACTATTTCACACTGACACAATTGTATTTCTGAGCTATATTGACTGTTCTATTCTTACTGTACATGCTATTTAATACAAATTACTATAATGTGCACATTGCACATTCAGACGGAGATGTAACGTTAAGATTTTTACTTCTCACATTTGTGAGGGATGTAAGAAATAAAGTCAATTCAATTCAAATTCACCAGACAACTTTACAAAGACCACGAAACCTACTAACTGTTACAAATTTGGACTGTTGGAGAAAACCAGAGCACCCAAAGAAAAGAAAACCCACATATTCCACAGGGAAGGTGTACAAACATCTTACAGATGGCACCAGGATTTGGCTCCAAACTCCGGAATTAAATTACATTTTAATTATATTCAATGATAGTCATTCAAGTACACCCAAATTTAATTCTGTAATATTCACACTTAAATGTTGCAGTTCAGGCAGCAGTGTGGCATTCTCCATTGATACTAGCATACAGAAGATACAGCACAGCCTCTCCCCTAGTTGTCTTATCTACATATTAGTGGTTGAAAGTAAATTGATTATCCAAGTACATATATGTCACCACATACAGTACTACAATATTGCGGGTATTCACAGTAAATACAGATAAACACAATAGAATCTATGAAAAACTGTACACAAAGGCGGACAAGCAACCAATATGCAAAAGACAACAAATTGTGCAACTAGAGATAAAACAAAAAAAATTGTAACTATTGAAAACATGTTGAGGAGTCCTTGAAAGTCAGTCCATAGGTTGTGGAATCAGGTCAGTGTGGGGTGAGTGAAGTTATCCACTGTGGTTCAGGAGCCTGATGTTTGAGGGGTAGTAACTGTTCCTGAACCTGGTGGTGTGGGACTTCCTGTAGCTCCATCCTGATAGCAGCAGTGAGAAGAGAGCATGGCCTGTATTCTGAATCAGAATCAGGTTTAACTTCACTGGCTTACGCTGTAAGATGTGTTGTTTTGTGGCAGCAGTACATCACAATATATATTAAAGAACTATAAATTACATTAAGAAATATATATACAGTACCTAAATCTATAATTCAGAAAGAGAGCCAAAAAAAAAGAGGTAGTGTACATGGGTTCATTGTCCATTCAGAAATCTGATGGCGATGGGGAAGAAGCTGTTTCTGAAGCACTGAGTGTGTGTCTTCACGCTCCTGAACCTCCTTTTTGATGGTAGCATGAGAAGAGGGGATAACCTGGGTGATGGAGGTCTTTTATGACAGATGCCACGTTTTTGAGGCATTGCCTTTTGAAGATTTCCTTGATGCTGGGGGGGCTGGTGCCCATGGTGAAAATGGCTGAGTTCCCAACTTCCTGCAAGTTTTCCCAGTCCTGTCCAATAGCCCTTGTATACTAGATGGTGATGCAAGCAGTCCGAATGCTCTGCACAAACAAGAGAAAATCTGCTGGTACTGGAAATCCAAGCAATGCACACAAACTGCTGGAGGAACTCAGCAAGCCAGGCAGCATCAATGGAAAATAACACAGTCGATGTTTCAGGCTGAGACCCTTCAAAAGGACTGTAGAGAAAAGATGAGGAATAGATTTAAAAGGTGGGGGAAAGGGGAAGGAGAAACACGAGGTGATAGGTGAAACCAGAGGGGGTGAGGTGAAGTAAAGTGCTGGGAATTTGATTGGTGAAAGTGATGCAGGGCTGGAGAAGGGGGAATCTAATAGGTGAGGACAGAAGGGCATGGAGGGAGAAGCACCGGAGGGAGGTGATGAGCAGGCAAGGAGATAAGGTGAGAGAGGAAAAAGGGGATGGGGAATGGTGAAGAAGGTGGGGATAGTGGCCGTCAGCGCAAGGTCGAGAAATCGATATTCCTACCAACAGATTGAAGGCTACCCAGATGGAATGTAAGCTGTTGTTCCTCCAACCTGAGTGTGGCCTCATCGTGACATTAGAAGAGGCCATGGATAGACATATCGGAATAGGAATGGGAAGTGGAATTAAAATGGGTGGTTGCTGGGAGATCCCGCTTCTTCTGGTAGATAGAACGTAGGTGCTCAGCGAAGCACGCTCCCAATCTATGTCGGGTCTCACCGATATACAGCAGGCCATATCAGGAGCACTGGACAATTATCTGGTGCTCCTCCGCCCTTTTCTTTTTCCCATGATCTTCTGCCCCCTTCTCCAGTCCTGTATCTCTTCCACTAATCAACTTCCCAGCTCTTTACTTCACCCCTCCCCCTCCCAGTTTCACCTATCACTTTGTGCTTCTCCTTCCCCTCACCTCACTTTTTAAATCTACTCCTCATCATTTTTTTCTCCAGTCCTTCTGAAGGGTCTTGGCCTGAAACATCAACTGTACTTTTTTCCATAGATGCTGCCTGGCTGCTGAGTTGCTCCAGCAGTTTGAGAATGCTCTCCACGGTACATCTGTAGAAATTTGCAACTATCTTTGGTGACATACCAATTCTCCTCAAGCTCCTAATGAAATATAGCCACTGCTGTGCCTTCTTTGTAATTCATCAATATTTTGGGCCTAAGATAGATGCTCAGAGATGTTGTCAGCCAGAAACTTGAAACTGCTCACCCTATCCATTGGTGATCACTCGATGAGGACTTGTGCGTGTTGCTTTGACTTCCCCTTCATGAAGTCCACAATCAATTCCTTAGTCTTACTGACATTGAGTGCAAGGTTAGTGCTGTGAAACCACTCCTTAGCTGATCTGTCTCACTCCTGTACATCTCCTTGTTACCATCTGAAATCCTGCCAACAATAGTTGTGTTATATGTACATTTATAGATGCCGTTTGAGCTGTGCCAAGCCACGGAACCGTGATAGTAGAGGAAGTCGAGTTTCCTGCACCTTGTAGCTACGTTCAATGTTGGGGAATGCTTTATCTGTGATGGACTGGACTTTGTGTGACTTTTTGTAGGCTTTTCTGTTCAAGGGCATTGGTGATGCAACTAGTAAATATATATTGGGGTCCGTGTCCATAGGACACTCAAAGCAGCTGTGCAGGATGACTCTGTGGTTAAGAAGGCATATGGTGTATTGGCCTTCATCAATCGTGGAATTGAATTTAGGAGCCGAGAGGTAATGTTGCAGCTATATAGGACCCTGGTTAGACCCCACGTGGAGTACTGTGCTCAGTTCTGGTCACCTCACTACAGGAAGGATGTGGAAACCATAGAATGGGTGTACAGGAGATTTACAAGGATGTTGCCCGGATTGGGGAGCATGCCTGATGAAAACAGGATGAGTGAACTCGGCCTTTTCTCCTTGGAGTGACGGAGGATGAGAGGTGACCTGATAGAGGTGTACAAGATAATGAGAGGCGTTGAGTGTGTGGACAGTCAGAGGCTTTTTCCCAGGGCTGAAATGGCTGCCGCAAGAGGGCATGGGTTTAAGGTGCTTGGGAGTAGGTACAGAGGAGATGTCAGGGGTAAGTTTTTTACGTAGAGAGTGGTGAATACATGGAATGGGCTGCTGGCAACAGTGGTGGGTGCGGATACAATGGGATCTTTTAAGAGACTTTTGGATAGGTACATGGAGCTTAGAAAAAGAGAGGGCTATGGGGATGTCTAGTAATTTCTAAGGTAGGGACATGTTCAGCACAACTTTGTGGACTGAAGGGCCTGTATTGTGCTGTAGGTTTTCTATGTTTCTATATTCCACCATGCATTTGTAGAAGTTTGTCAGAGTTTTAGATGATGTACCAAATCTCTGCAAACTTTTAAGAAATTGGAGGCACTGCTAAACCTTCCTTGTAATGGCAGTTAAGTGCTGGACTCCAAATGGTTGTTTCATTTGGAGTTTCTCAGTTACCTCCAAATACCCTGAATTGAATTTAATCATGCATTTCTAAGCTACTCAGTATGTAGAATGGAAGAAACTCCTAAAATATCACCCTTGTAAAAATTCTTCACACTGAATTGACTTTTTCCAATTAGATACCATGTTCTTGTGAAGAAATACATAACCTTCATTCTGTATCTCCCACAATTGTGCAGTCAAATTCAACTATTTGCTTTGGGGAGCATGTGAATACCTGCAAGTTGTTAAAAGGATCATGAGGAGCATTTTGAGAAGGCTCTTCAGATGGAAATAAAAGTCTTAACTCGACGTTTGCTCAGGTCCTCATCATTCTGTTTTCAATGCACCCAAGAATCTGCAGTGCTTAGACTTATCGAATCATATAACAAAGAAACAAGTCCTTTGGCGCATCATGACCTGACCATCAAAAAACTAACTATACTAATAACATTTCCAGATTGAAATCACTCAATAGGTGAAAACAAAGCTCTTCTAAACCTATTACACTGCTCCTTAAATCTATACCTTCTAGTCTTAGATAGCTCTGCCTCATTGATGATTCTGAATTTATAGATAGAAAATAAATTTTAAAGTCCTTTAAAAGCCATTTTCTGTAAGTAATTAAGGTAGACTTAAAATGTGTTAAAGGAAGTCTGTAATGACTGATACTTATTTCAAAGAGGTTTTTTTTTACATTTTAGAAGTATTAAAGTACAGAAGCAGGTTATGCTAGCTCTTTACTGAAGTAATTTAAAAGTAGTAACATTGCTTGGTCCTTACCTCATCAATCAATACTTTTCTTAGTTTCAAATATTTAATCTTAATTTTAGGATGTACACCTTTGTCTGCTCAACCATTTCTGTTCCTGAAGCATTTCATGCTCTATTAATGATGTACGTAATGCAATAAATCCAATCTCGCTTCTCCATTACCAGGAAGGATCATTGTTTCTCGCTCCACAGATGCTGCCTAGCTTTCTATGTATTTACAGCACTGTTTTGTATCTCTTAATAATATTTTGGTATCAATTTAAATTGATTCTTTAACTGGGAAAATCTGAGTTTGAGAGCCTTAAAATATTTGACAGGTTTTTTTTCTACCTTCTTTCACCTGTTAATAGTTTGATCATTTTCATAATATTTTAATGTCTGAAACAGTCAGAAACATCCAGTCTTTGATAGTTCTGGCTAAATCAAACACTATGATGCAGTTGACTCTCAAAGTCTATATTGTGGCTAAGCTTATTTTAGTTCCCCTATGTGATCCCATTATAGGATGTCTACAGAATAAGAATTTTCTGTTTATGGATACCCTTACATATGAGAGAACTTCCATAACAATATGAAATACAGAAGTTTGATTATACATGCTTTGTACCTGTAGTCAGCACAATGACAATATAGTTGAATCTAATCTAATCTAATCTAATCTAATCTGTTTGTTCCATTGCATAGCAGAACTAATTCTCTCTCTCCTGTTTTTGTAATAGTACTTTCTTATTAGTCATATGTATGTTTGATGCCATTCATTACACTGTTATGGGAGTACAGTTCACATATCAAGTGATTTTTATGTATTTTCTTATTTATCAACAAACTCAATTAATGGACGCCTGTAAAAATAGTTGATTGGGTGTTCTTGGGTTTTTGTTACCCAGGGTAGGCCAGTATGGTGTGAATACCACTGTTGTTGTTCAGGGTCTTGCCATGAAAGTATGGCCGGCTTTCCCCTTCAAATCCACTGTCCCCATCGCCTGGCAGTAATTTGCAAGTTCTTTTTGTAAGTTGACAGCAAGCATAGGTGGCTCGCCACTACTGTGAATTTTGGCACATTTACTCACTTCTTCCCATTGTTTCTTCTACATTTATAGACTTTATGCTATGCTACATATTTCTTCTATTTATTTTTCTATAATCTGTTACTGTTTCTCACATTGCATGTTTTCATCAGCAAATGTGAAAATAGTGTTCCCTGACACTAATGTACTGAGCATACCACTTCCAGTCTAAGTAGCTCTATTTACATTAAATCTGTGTTTCCTGTATGCCAATTAACTTTATCCACCTTGCAGCACTTCCTCATGCCATATCCCCAAACTTTTTCTGAGCAGTTGTTTTTGAAAGGTTATTGAACAGTGAGTTCATTCTCTTTATATAGTTGGCCGTGTGTTCATAAAGCTCTTTTTATATTTGCCAAGCATGGCTTTTATCAAATCCATTCTGGGTAAATCTTCAGTAACTTAGTATTTTACAATGCTCTCCTGCTAGAGCTACTTTTTTAAAGTGTGCTGTCCTTGCATAGTGACAGTCTCAAGAAAGAGTGCAATCTGACACCCATTCCCTCCTGCAACACGTTGTGTAGTTTACATCCGAATTAATATTTTCCGCAAATGTTAGCTTTGTATAATGTCATTGAAACTTTCCAGTGTAATAAACTTGACACATCAAGAATGTACTCTGAAGTGAATTTTTCACAGATGTTTTCTATAAAGCATATCCGTAGTTCAATGTAACCCATTACATATTGACAGTGGGACACTGTTGCCCTTTATCCATCCAAATAGTGCAGCTTAACAGACCTGGGATTTCGAGGCTTTCTTTGTGGTTTTGTGGGTGTCCCTGTCAAAACTTCCCATCCCGACGATATTTCAACTATCATGTCTTGTATAACCAAGCAGTTTAAGTATAATCATATTACAATCAATTGTTTTATTGTATTTCTTGGTTATTGTTAATATAATTTTATATATTGTGGAATATATTGTTTGAGGATGGCCAAATAAACTTTGTTACATTAGAACCTCTTGAATAGCATATCATCTGTCATTGTATATAACACAGTCTGCAGTTAGACATTCACGGAGGCAGCTTCACAATAGTTGCATGAATGCATAGGTCTGCTGTTACACTGGTGCATCTCAAGGAAGCTCACTGCTCTATTCACTCTACACCCCGACTTTGTGGCTAGGCACAGTTCAAACGCCATCAGTAAGTTTGTCAATGACATAATTATTGTTGTCAGACTTTCAGATGGTGATGAGGAGGCATACAGGAGCGAGTTAAATCAGCTGACTGAGTGGTGTTGAAGCAACAACCTTGCTCTCAACATCAATAAGACCAAGAGAATTAATTGTGGACTTCAGGAAGGGGAAGTTGAGGGAACACACACCAGTCCTCATCAAGGGATCATGTAGGAAGGGTGAGCAGTTTCATGTTCTTGGGTGTCAACATATCTGAGGATCTATCCAAGGCCAGCATATTGATGCAATTACAAAGAAGGAAGGACAGCAGCTATATTTCATCAGGAGTTTGAGGAGAATGGATGTATCACCAAAGACAGTTGCAAATTTCTACAGATGTACCCTGCAGTGCATTCCAACTGGTTTCAACACCATCTGGTATGGAGGAGCCACTGCACAGGATCAGAAAAAGACTGCAGGAAATTGTAAACTCAGCCAGCACCATCATGGTCACAAGCCTCCTCTGGACTGAAGACTTGTTCAAAATGCAATGCTTCAAAAAGACGACGTCCATCGTTAAACCCTCACCACCCCGGGCATGCCCTCTTCTCATTGCTACCATCAAGCAGGAAGTACAGGATCCTGATTACACACACTCTAGCAACAAACTCTTCCCCTCAGTTCAGATTTCTGAATGGACAATGAATTTATAAGCACATTCTCATCATTTCCCCCTTCATTTTACATTATCTATTTAATTTATTTTTCTATATACTTATTGTATTTTCTAGTTTTATTGCTTGGTATTGTAATATACTGCTGCCTCAAAACAACAAATTTCACAACATATGCCAGTGATATTAAACTGACGATTAGGAAAATTGCATAAGACATTGTGAAGGCTTGATTTTTTCCATTTTTTTCACATGGAGGCAGTAGTCTTCCAACATCATCGTTTTGCTCTGGCTATTAATTTTTTTCAGTTTAAGCTTTCAGATTTTAGATTTAAAGTCTTCAAAGTTCCATTGCACTGGGCAACTGGGGTAATGATTTTTTTGCATGAAAGCTTTAGAGAAAGTGCTATAACTTATTGAAGCAACTGCACACGCTTTGTCAATTGTTTATCAGTTTGTCTGCCTTTGTGTGTACTTTTTCATTGATTCTACTGTATTTATTGGTAGTACTGTGGATACCTGCAAGAAAATGAATCTCAGGATATTATGGTGACATATAGATGCTTTAATAATAAATTTACTTTGAACTTTCGACCTTCAAATTGCATACAATGAGTAAATTTTGGATAGAACTTTATTACACACCACAATAGAATTTCTAGATCACCGTGTCAGTTTTCTAATGTTACCATAGATCTTTGATATTAAAAAATGAAACAGTAATTTCTGATATTTTCTATAATAAAGAAATTCAAAATAGAATGATTAGTACTGAAGAAAAGAAATACTATGTACTCAGGCTCTTTCATTAAAAAATCCTTGGTAATATCAGTGCATGTCAATTCATGATGAGAAGTTTTGCTTTTTTAATCGGATTCAGAATTAGTTTTATTGTCACTAACATATGTCATAAATTTCTTGTTTTTGTGGAAGCAGCACAATGCAATACATACAAATTTCTATAAGTTGCAATAAGAAATATAAAATAAATAAACAAATAGTGCCAAAAAGAGAACAAAATAGTGAGGTAATATTTACAGGATCATGGACTGCACAGAAACCTGATGGAAGATGGGAAACAGCTGTAAGCAGCTGTTTTTAAAATGTTAGTATGTGTTTTCAAGCTCCTGTACATTCTCCCTCATAGTAAGAATGAGAAGAGGGCATGTCATAGATGGTGAGGGTCCTTAGTGATGGATGTTGCCTTCAAGTCAAGACAAGATTATAGGCAAATGAGCCTCCTTTCAGGTACGGTAAGAGGGTCAGGTAAATTCTTGTTCATGGAATTCCTCTGGAAGGTTTTGGTGGATGGTAAAGGAATGACCCCATCTTTGCCAGCTATCAAAGCTTTTCCACTTATAGAACATTCTCAATATCTAGAAACAAAATAAAATGATAAAAAATGAAATGAATTTCAGAAGTTACTTCTTCGATAAAAACAAAATCACTAAAAATATTTCAAAATAATCATGTGGGAAAATGCAGGCAAGTTCATATCAAACTACCAGCAATATCTAGGCCAATGTATAATTTGTGACCAATAATTTCTTTTGGTCATTTACATACTTAAATTCATCGTGAAAAAAGCAAGTAATTTGTTGATCAGGTTCATAAATTTGGTATTAGGAATAAAACACTTTTAGTGCCCAAGTAGAATCCAAACAAGCATGAGCATTGACTAAGCCGAAATGTTCCTTCTGATACTGGATAATTTCTCTGTTCCTACAGGAGCTAAAGAAAAAACCAAATCTTTTTCTTTCTAAAAGTCCGCTTATTTAAGTTGCTTTTGCATTCGTTTACCTCTCCTGGTTTGCAATTAAGGGATTGAACAGTAGATTGCTTCAATGAAACCTGATATAAAACATGAAATGAATTAGTTTGGAACCTGGGACCAGAATTTAATGAAGTTGCATATTTTTGTTGATTTTAACATAAACAGAAAGTGTCCCAGAATAAAAAGAGACTCCACAGTTTAATATTTTCCAGTCCTTCAGCTTATTTTATAAAAAACAAATACTGCAGCAGTTATTCGACTTGTATATTTGTAGAGTCAGATGAGAGGTCATTTGATGCAATGAAGAATATAATGAAAATTTAATTCAAGTACTTTCTTTTGAAAACCAAAAATTCATTTTTTTCAGAGGGTATTTTTGGCTCTCATTTTGTAATTATTGGTAGCTGGTCTTAAGCTCTACAGCTGTGTATAATCTTTGTCAGTTAGAACTATGCTGGATGAGTTTCAAACCTTCCTCAAGGCACTTGCAGCATGGTGTTTGCTGACTTGGTCGTGTGAAGTTAAGTTCTGTTACTGGTTGGAGAGAAAAGTCCTTGTTTACATACTGATATTCAAACCAAAGTTCCATTTGTTTTGCTGGCACCAATGTGATTGTATTGAAATGATAATTTTTGGAAATGATCATTTTTGAAAATAATGATTTCCTGAAGCATTGTGAGGTATGGGAGCAGTCGAGCATTGGACCAGAACAGCTGAGAGAAAGATAGGGGTCTCCCTACCATCCATCAGGCACGTTTATTAGGAGCGCAGTGTACGCAGGGCCCTTAGTATTATTAAAGATCCCACCCATCAGGCAGGAGACAACAATGCACAAAAACAAGATCGGTCAGGATGAAAAACAGTTTCTTCCTCCAGGCCACTGAACTCCCTGCGCATTGTGTTTGAAGTTCTGTTCTGTGTCTTACAGTATTTAATATTAATGCACTTTAGTTTGTTACTTTCTGTGATTCGTCTGTAGATTTTATCCTTACCTTCATAAGTTATTGTGTGTTAGGTGTACTACTGTGCCTTATAAACTGGTTTGAAGAAACTTCTTGATTCTATATACATTATATGGTTATATAAGTTGTATACATGTATATAGTTAAATGATAATAAACATGCCTTGATTTGACATTGTCTGGCAAAAACTCCTCATACCCTTGTTCCTTCTGCTGCAGATTATGTTCGCACAACTTGCATACATGAACCTATGGAGTTGTACAGTAGATATTTCATGGATGCAAGTGATGAGAAATAGGAACTTCTAAGATAGGTTTTTCTGGAGTTAAGCATTTTTCAGTAGGCTCAGTAAGATGAATTTTCGTGTTTTTACTAAACATTATTAATAAGTTACTGGGATTCCTTAGCACAGAGTCTGACCCTGTGGCTCAGAAGGGTAGGGAAAGGAAGAAGGCAGCAGTGATAGGGGGCTCTATAGTTAGGGGGTCAGGCAAGTGATTCTGTGGAAAGAAACGCAGATGGCAGTTTGCCTTTCAGGTGCTAGGGTCTGGGATATTTCTGAATGAGTCCATGATATCCTGAAGTGGGAAGGCGAACAGCCAGAGGTCATGGTACATATTGGTACCAACGACATTGATAGGAAAAGGGAGGAGGTCCTGAAAACAGACTACAGGGAGTTAGGAAGGAAGTTGAGAAGCAAGACATCAAAGGTAGTAATCTCGGGATTACTGCCTGTGCCACGCGACTCTGCATATAGGAATAGAGTGAGGTGGAGGATAAATGCATGGCTGAGGGATTGGAGCAAGGGGCAGGGATTCAGAATTCTGGATCATTGGGACCACTTTTGGGGCAGGCGTGACCTGTACAAAAAGGACAGATTGCACTTGAATCTGAGGAGGACCAACATCCTGGCAGGGTGGTTTGTTAAGGCTATTGGGAGAGTTTGAACTAGAATTACTGGGAGGTGGGAACCAAACTGCAGAGACGGAGGAATGGGCATTTGGCTCACATATAGAGAAAGCTTGGAGACAGTGCAGGAGGGAGGATAGGCAGGTGATTGAGAAGGGAGGATAGGCAGGTGATTGAGAAGGGATACGCTCAGAGCAATGGTTTGAGATGTGTCTATTTTAATGCAAGAAGCATCATGGACAATGCAGATGGGCTTAGAGCGTGGATCAGTACTTGGAGCTATGATGTTGTGGCCATTACAAAGACTTAGATGGCTCAGGGGAAGGAATGGTTACTTCAAGTGCCAAGCTTTAGATGTTTCAGAAAGGACAGGGAGGGAGACAAAAGAGGTGGGGGTGTGGCACTGCTGATCAGAGATAGCATCAAGGCTGCAGAAAAGGAGGACGTCATGGAGGGATTGTCTTCTGAGTCCCTGTGGGTGGAAGTTAGACACAGGAAGGGGTCAATAACTACTGGGTGCTTTTTATAGTCCACCCAATAGTAGCAAGGACATCGAGGAGCAGATAGGGAGACAGATTCTGGAAAGGTATAATAATAACAGGGTTAGCGTGCTGGGAAATTTTAATTTCCCAAATATTGATTGGCATCTCCCAAGAGCAAGGAGTTTAGTTGGGGTGGAGTTTGTTAGGTGTGTTCAGGAAGGTTTCTTGACACAATATATAGATAAGCCTACAAGCAGAGAGGCTGTATTTGATCTGGTACTGGAAAATGAACTTGGTCAGATGTCAGGTCTCTCAGTGGGAGAGCATTTTGGAGATAGTGATCACAATTCTATCTCCTTTACCATAGAATTGGAGAGAGATAGGAACAGACAAGTTAGGAAAGCGTTTAACTGGAGTAAGGGGAAATATGAAGCTATCAGGCAGGAATTTGGAAGCTTAAATTGGGAACAGATGTTCTCAGGGAAATGTCCGGCAGAAATGTGGTAAATGTTCAGGGGATATTTGTGTGGCGTACTGCGTAGGTACGTTCCAATGAGACAGGGAAAGGATGGTAAGGTATAGGAACCATGGTGTACAAAGGCTGTTGAAAATCTAGTGAAGAAGAAAAGAAAAGCTTATGAAATGTTCAAAAAGCTGGGTAATGATAGAGATCTAGAAGAATATAAGGCTAGCAGGAAGGAGCTTAAAAATTAAATTAAGAGACCCAGAAAGGGCCAAGAGAAGGCCTTGGTGAGCAGGATTTAAAGAAAACCCCAAGAGGATAAGATGTGAAAGAATAGGACCAATCAAGTGTGACAGGGGAAAAGTGTGTATGGAACTGGAGGAGAGAGCTGAGGTACTTAATGAATACTTTGCTTCAGTATTCACTACAGAAAAGGATCTTGGCGATTGTAGGGATGACTTACAGAAGATTGAAAAGCTTGAGCATATAGACATTAAGAAAGAGGATATACTGGAGCTTTTGGAAAGCATCAACTTGAATAAGTCTCCAGGATCGAATGAGATGTAACCTAGGCTACTGTGGGAAGCAAGGGAGGAGATTGCTGAGCCTCTGGCGATGATCTTTGCATCATCAATGTGGACGGGGGAGGTTCTGGAGGATTGGAGGGTTGCAGATGTTGTTCCCTTATTCAAGAAAGGGAGTAGAGATAGCCCAGGAAATTATAGACCAGAGTCTTACTTCAGTGGTTAGTAAGTTGATGGAAAAGATCCTGAGAGGCAGGATTTATGAGCATTTGGAAAGGCATAATATAATTAGGAATAGTCAGCATGGCTTTGTCGAAGGCAGGTCGTGCCTTACGAGCCTGATTGAATTTTTTGAAGATGTGACTAAGCACATTGATGAGGGAAGATCAGTAGATGTAGCGTATATGGATTTCAGCAAGGCATTTGATAAGGTACCCAATGCAAGGCTTATTGAGAATGTAAGGAGGCATGGGATCCAAAGGGACCTTGCTTTGTAGATCCAGAATTGGCTTGCCCACAGAAGGCAAAGAGTGGTTGTAGACGGGTCAAATTCTGCATGGGGGTCGGAGACCATTGGTGTGTCTCAGGGATCTGTTCTGGGACCCTTACTCTTCATGGTTTTTATAAATGACGTGGATGAGGAAGTGGAGGGATGGGCTAGTAAATTTGCTGATGATACAAAGGTTGGGGGTGTTGTGGATAGTATGGAGGGCTGTCAGAGGTTACAGCAGGACATTGATAGAACACAAAACTGGGCTGAGAAGTGGCAGATGGAGGTCAACCCAGATGAGTGTGAGGTGGTTTATTTTGGTAGGTCAAATATGATGGCAGAATATAGTATTAATGATAAGACTCTTGACAGTGTGGAGGATCAGAGGGAACTTGGGGTCCAAGTCCATAGGACACTCAAAGCTGCTTCGTGGGTTGACTCTGTGGTTTAGAAGGCATATGGTGCATTGGCCCTCATCAACCGTGGGATTGAGTTTAAGAGCTGAGAGGTAATGTTGCAGCTATATAGGACTCTGGTCAGATCCCACTTGGAGTACTGTGCTCAGTTCTGGTCACCTCACTTCAGGAAGGATGTGGAAACTACAGAAATGGTGCAGAGGAGATTTACAAGGATGTTGCCTGGATTGGGGAGCATGTCCTATGAGAATAGGTTGAGTGAACTTGGCCTTTTCTTCTTGGAGCGACAGAGGATGAGAGGTGACCTGATAAAGGTGAAAAGATGATGAGAGGCATTGTTAGTCAGAGGCTCTTCCCAGGGCTGAAATGGCTATCGTGAGAGGGCACAGTTTTAAAGTGCTTGGAAGTAGGTACAGAGGAGATGTCAGGGGTAGGTTTTCTATGCAGAGACTGGTGAATGCGTGGAATAGGCTGCTAGCGATGGTGGTGGAGGCGGATACAATAAGGTCTTTTAAGAGACTTCTGGATAGGTACATGGTGCTTAGAAAAATAGAGAGCTATGGGTAACCCTAGGTAATTTCTAAAGTAAGTACATGTTCAGCACAGCATTGTGGGCTAAAGGGCCTGTATTGTGTTGTAGCTTTTCTATATTTCTGTGTATACTGGCCTGGCATCAACTGCTCTTTGTGGTAAAGAGTTTTGAACTGGTGGTATTCTTTGATTGTCAAGTTACGTGCTAGCTTCATTCATGAAAAGCTGTCTTTAATGTTTTTGAATTATGTCCCAGTTAGATTCCCCTAATTTCATTTCTTCTCCCCATCAGTTTTATTAATGTCTTGAGAACTGATTAAATTGCCCCTTAATCTTTTAAATACCAGTGAATGCAATTCATTTGGTCATGAGGTGGTTAAAAGGAATTAACTTCCAAATCCTTTAGTATTTTCATTTTCTGGATATTGCTTTGGTGGTTATGTACAGTACTTTATAAAATTGAGCCAGGCAGTATGAAATCTAAGAGTTATTTTATTGAAGAATGCTAGGTGAAAGTAGCCAACTAAGTTTAGTTTTGCTTCTTCACCACAGGGGGCTCCATTATCTCTCTAATACTCCCTGGTGATAAAAAAAATCGGCGTTCTTCCTCTTCATAAAGCCTTAATAGAAAGAAAATATTGCAATTAATCTTAATTATTTATATCTTATTTATGAGAATACTTTCAAATTAAATATGATTTTAAGTAGAGCTAAGTCAATGGAAATGTTACAAAATTATAAATTATGTTATCAAATATAGTCTTTAACTTTTTACATTCTTCAGAAAGCAGAGATTCTTTCTGCAGTACATGTTCATTGACATGAATGGCTCTTTAGATATTCATTTAACTCCTAATTTTCTAATTGTGAGCCTATGCATTGAGCAGCAGCATCAGGCTTTTCTGAATATTAGAATCAACAAAGTTGCCTACAGCAATAAATTGAGCAAATCGAATATCGGTCAAGTATTTAAATAGAGATGTTCTGATCTGTACGTTTAGTGCATTAGAAGTATATCATATACTGTATGTCTGAACTATCAGATACACTGTATATGTATATTTTTGAGTATTTATAAGATTCATTTTATTTGTTTCCCTCCCTGTTTTGAAAATTAGATCAACATTATTCTAGTCACTGCTTCAATTTAAAAGCAATAAAGTCAGTAATTTTCATGAACTTCACAATGGTGTGCGCTTTAACTACTATTAAGAGATAGGTGACAATTGTAAATGAGTTGGATCTCAATACAAGTAGAATCTAAATTCTTTTTTAAAAAGATTACCCTGGACCATTTCAATCTTTAGCAAAGGCAAAACAAAATGGGATGGGTGTTGAGGGGTGTGACAGTAATTCACCATCAAGAAGCAGGCCTGTCTGGTTATAGCCTTTAGGTTGAGTCCATTCCACCACTGTTGTACCCTTTACATTTTTTGTTAGTGTTGACTGAGTTGCTGAGTCTCTGTGAAGGTATAAAGACACTGGACAAAAAAAAAACTGTTTATACCACTGCTTCTGGACCAGAAGGAGCATTACAGTTCACCTTAGGTCTAACAGGGTTACCGACTTACTACTAATGTTTGCCATCTGCTCCTCTGCCCAGATCCTCACACATTGATATCATATCACCGCCCTGACAATAATTTTGCTAACCTGACCATTACTAGATCCTTTTTATCTATCCTTTTCCTTCCATATTTCCTACTTGTAATTCATTCCCTCTCCTGTTCTACTCCCAGCCCCAAGCACGGAGCAATTTAAAGATTAGTTGCAATGATCTTTTGTACTGGGGACTCAAGCTTTTTGTACCAAAGAAAAACAAAACTTACCAATAAGAATCAAGTTTAAAATCTCTTTTGATAACATAAATTTAGCCCAAAGCTGTACAGGTTTGGCAACTATTATTTTCCCTTAAGCAATTATCATAATAAGATATCTGGTACAAAATCTAAAGCAAATAATGTCAAATTTAGTGACCGTGCTTTGATGAGTTGACACGCAGTGCAAATTGCAACACTTTTGGTTTCCCCCATTTCTCTTGGGCATAATCAGAATGTAGCAGGTCATTTTGTTTCAGATCTGTAAACTCAAATGTTACTTAAATGATAATTAAATAAAGGCTCAAATGTATGGATTTTAGTTTCACTGTACATTTTAATTGATCCATTACTGAATTTTTACTGCATTGGATCTACTCTTGTACACTGAGCCAAGATGCCCTTTTTGCAAATGAATCATTTCACAGCTATTTTTGATGGTTAACTCCATTAAGTTGATAGCAGCTTTTCCCACCAATTCTGCCTTTGACTCTCATGACCCAGGCTCCTTATCCAAGCTTCCATTTCCCTACTGTAGCTTATTTTAAAAGACATCCATTAGTGCTGAAAATTGTATTTTGGTCACATGGTATGTAAAATAATTAGGATATCCTGAATTTGTGAAAGGTTGTATAGAATTATGCATTAATTAAAATATACAGTATTAACACTGACATTGTAAACTGGCCAAAATGCTTCAGTGACTTTTGGAAGCCTCCCCCATTGTTATGGCAATTTTCTATCCGTACTCATATGTTAAAACTTGTATATGTAATTACTTAGGTTCAATATGCTTACACACAAATTAGCCTTGCAACTCTTGATTTAGGAAGGTGGTAAATGATTTTTCAACACCACATGACCTTTGAAGTTGGTCTCAAATTTGTATCTTTGTACAGTTTCCTCACATTGTTAGGTTATAGAGGTTCTGGAATCTGATTCTCACTAATGGAGCCACTAACTCACAGAGCCAGAGACCTTGGTTGTTGTCTATGTGGAGTTTACCCTTACTCCCTGTGACTGCCCGGGCTTCCTACAGATGTTACAGTATCCCCACACGTTCATACACATTCTAGATTTATAGGTTAATTGCCATTATATAGGTATATTGCCACTAGTATGTGGGTAAATGTTACATTCAGGAAAGTTGATGAGAATATTGGAAAAAGAAATGGGATTAATATGGAGTTAGTGTAAATGGATAAATAATGTTTGGCCTAGACTCGGTGGGCATAATGGCTGGTTTCCATGATGATTTGCAAGATGGTGCCAGCGACCAATGACAACATCCTGCTGACAGCTGACAAAACTAGTAGATATTCTTCTTCTTTTAAATATCTATCTTTTTCTGAACTGTGATTGATTGCAGCCTGTAATTTCTATTTTAAGGTTGTGTTTTTGGGCCAACTAAACGATCTGGTGCTTTTGCGATCTCCCGGAGAATTCAGCAAGGTTGAAAGTGGTGTGTGCAAGGGTGACAATCAATTCCTAATAGTGAAATGTGAACCTTGGGTTGGCTGCATTACTCCGCGCTGATTAAAGTGTCGAGCAAAATTAAAATTGATGAGGACAAGAATGGAAAATGAATGGGTGTTCGGCACTATCTGCGTTTGACCGGTCTCCTTGCCGCTGCCAGCGGAAGGTGCAGGAGATTTGGGTCCCACACTTCAAGGTTTGATTGCCTCAGTGACTCATGACTGTGGATTCATTTTACTGGGGACACTGCATTTTGATGTTTAATGTCCTCAGCGCTGTACGTGGCTGTGGACTCGCTTTTGGGGACTCTACAATTCATATTCCATGTGTTTTTGTTTAATTTTTTTTACGCAATTTGATCGAGGCACCGGCACGGACCTGGCTGTGTGACTGCGGCCTGCAGCCACCTTTGGGAACTCCGTGGGACTCTGCGGTTTGATGATGCTCATTGTTCTCTGTGTTAGTTGCTCACTTTTTGTTATTTGCATGGTTTATTCTTTTTTGTGTGTTGGGTGTTTGATGGTCTGTGTTGTGTGGAGTTTTTCCTCAGATGAGTTCTATGGTGTTTGTTTTGTGGCAGCCTGTGGGAAGAGGAATCTCAGGGTTGTATATGGTATGGATACTTTTATAATTAATGTACTTTGAACTTTTTGAAACTGATTGCCTCCATGACCCTGTATGCAATTTTTACAACAGTGCAGCCATAAAGAATGATCTCTGGGACATCGGTTCATCTACAATTCGGTCTTTTCAGAGACTCTGAGTGAGATAGATGGAGCTTAGAAAAATAGAGAGCTATGTGGTAGGGAAATTCTAGGCAGTTTCTGGGGTAGGTTATATGGCCAGCACAACATTGTGGCCTGTAATATGCTGTAGATTTCTATGTTCTATGTTCAAGGTTCTATCTCCATTTAGCCTGGGATTATCAGTTTTACTGCATGTGGTAACTTTGAGGACACCTTATGAAAGAGTCCTCACATATCTGTTCTTTTCATTGATAATCTTATCTAATTGTTTTAGCACAGTGACAGAATTAAGAATGGTGTCACCACACAAGATGCACAACTAGTATTGTGTAAAGCTGCATGTCGATGAGACCATGGTGAGATGGGTATGATAGACTAGACTCAGGTCTGGATCCATGCAGCTCTTGCTTAATAACTGGAGCAATTAAATATGTTGAACTACATTTCTTTTCAAATTGGGATGACAATAATTAATTTAAACAAACTTTGGAGACATCAGAAAAGGTAGAAAAGGGGAGGGTTGTCTTAAAAAATTAATATCTATGATGACTAGATCTGCAGCTTTTCTCAGGAACTCAGGAAATAAATGAGTTTATCCAGGTATTTTTTTTCCTTTATTTGCCTCATTGTTTTTTTTTAAATTCAGGAACACAGGAAATAATTATATTTACCCATCTAGTTTCTTCCTTTATTTAGGACCTTAAGACATAGGAGCAGAATTAGGCCATTTGGCCCATCAAGTCTGCACTGCCATCCAATCACGGCTGATCTTTTTTTCCTCTTCTCAGCCCCACTCCACGCCCTTCTCCCGGTAACCTTTGATGCCGTGTCCAATCAAGAACATATCAACCTCTGCCCTAAATATACCCAACGACCTGGCCTCCACAGCTGCCTGTGGTAATAAATTCCACAAGTTCACCATCTTCTGGCTAAAGAAATTTCTCCGCATCTCTGTTTTAAATGGATGCCCTCTATCCCAAGGCTGTGTCCTCTTGTCCTAGACTCCCCCACCACGGGAAACATTCTTTCCACATCTACACTGTCTAGGCCTTTCAGTATTCAGTATTCAATAAGATCCCTGCTCATCCTTCTAAATTCCAGTGAATATAGACCCAGAGCCATCAAACGTTCCTCGTATGATAACCCTTTGATTCCCAGAATCATCCTTGTGAACCTTCTCTGAAACCCCTCCAATGCCAGCACATCTTTTCTTATATGAGAAGCCCAAAACTGTTCACAATACTCAAGGTGAGTCTTCACCAGTGCCTTATAAAACCTCAGCATCACATCTCTGCTCCTGTATTCTGGACCTCTTGAAATGAATGCGAACAATGCATTTGCTTTCCTCACCACCGACTCTACCTGCAAGTTAATCTTTAAGGTGTTCTGCACAAGGACTCCCAAGTCTTTTTGCATCTCATATTTTTGGGTTTTCCCCTCATTTAGAAAAAGGTCTGTACATTTATTTCAACTGCCAAAGTGCATGACCATGCATTTTCCAACATTGTATTTCATTCGCCACTCTCTTATCCAATCTCCAAATCTGCCTAAGTCCTTCTGCAGCCTGCCTGTTTCCTTAACACTACCTACCCCTCCAATCTTCATATCATCTGCAAACTTGGCAACAAAGCCATCTACTTCATCATCTAAATCATTGATATACAGCATAAAAAGAAGTGGTCCCAACACTGACCCCCGCGGAACACCACTAGTCATTGGTAGCCAACCAGAAAGGGATCTTTTATTCCCACTCGCCTCCTACCAATCAGCCAATACTCTAACCATGCCAGTAACTTTCCTGTAATACCATGGACTCTTAACTTGGTTAGCAGCCTCAAGCGTGGCACCTTGTCAAAGGCCTACTGAATGTCCGTATGTACAACATCCACTGCATCCTCTTTATTTATTCTACTTGTAAGCTCCTCAAAGAATTCCAACAGGTTCATTAGACAAGATTTTCTCTTATGGAAACCATGCTGACTTGGTCCTATCTTGTCCTGTGTTACCAAGTACTCCATAACCTCATCTTTAACAATTGACTCCCACATCTTCCCAACCACTGAGGTCAAGCTAACTGGTCTATAATTTCCTTTCTGCTGCCTTCCTTTTTTCTTAAAGAGTGGAGCGACATTTGCAATTTTCCAGTTCTCTGGTACCATGCCAGAGTCCAATAGTTTTTGAAAGATCATTGCTAATGCCTCCACAGTCTCGAACACTACCTCTTTCAGAACCCTAGGGTGTAGTTCATCTGGTCTAGGTGAATTATGTACCCTTAGGTTTTTCGGCTTTTTGAGCACCTTCTCCCTTGTACTAGTGACTGCACTCACTTCTCTTCTCTCACACACTACAACGTCAGTCACACTGCTGTTGTCTACCACAGTGAAAACTCATACAAAATACTCATTTGTTCATCTGCCATCTCCTTGTTCCCTGTTATTATTTCTCCACCCTCATTTTCTAGTGGTCCTATATCTACTCTCATCCCTCTTTTTACATACTGGAAAAAGCTTTTACTATCCACTTTCATATTGTTTGCTAGCTTGCATTCATAGTTCATCTTTTCCCTCCTAATGATTCTTTTAGTTGCTCTCTTTTTAGGGTTTTAAAAGCTTCCCAATCCTCTGTCTTCCCACTAATCTGTGCTTTGTTGTATGCTCTCTCTTCTGCTTTTACGTTAGCTTTGACTTCCCTTGTCAGCCACGGTTGTACTATTTGCCATTTGTAAGGGTAAAGAATATTTTTGGAATACATCTACCCTGCACCTTTTTTCCCAGAAGCTCACGCCTTTGCTGCTCTGCTATCATCCCTGCCAGCATCTCCTTCCAATTTACTTTGGCCAACTCTTCTCTCATACCACTGTAATTTCCTTTACTGCACTAAAATACTACTATGTTAGACTTTACTGTTTCGCTGTCATATTACAAGTTGAACTCAAGCATATTAAGATCATTGGCTCCTAAGAGTTCCTTTATCTTAAGCTCCCTAATCGCCTCCAGTTCATTACATAACACCCAATCCAGTGTAGCTGATCCCCTAGTAGTCTCAACGACAAACTGCTCTAAAAAGCCATCTCATAGGCATTCACCCAACTCACTCTCCTGAGAACCATTTTCAACCTGATTTCCCAATCAACCTGCATTTTGAAATATTCCATGACTATCACAACATTGCCCTTTTGACACACCTTTTCTAATTCCCATTATACTCTGTGGTCCATATACCAGCTACTGTTGAGAGGCCTGTATGTAACTGCCATAAGGGTTTCTTTACCCTTGCAGTTTCTTAACTCAACACACATGGACTCAACATCTTCCAATCCTATGTCACATCTTTCTACTGATTCGATGCCATTCTTGACCAGCAAAGCCATGTCACCCTCTCACCCTCTCCGATACAACATGTAACCTTGGACATTCAGCTCCCAACTATAACCATACTTCTGCCACGTTTCAGTGATGGCCACAACATCACACCTGACAATCTGTAATAATGCAACAAGATCATCCACCTTATTTCTTATACTCCATGCATTGAGATAGAACATTTCAATTACTGTGTTTGTTACCCTTTTTGATTCTGCATTCCCTATGCACTAATACTCACCCTGCTGGCTGCATTTTTGTCCTATAATCTGCCTGCCCTTCCTGACAGTCTGACTGCACACTATCTTTGTGTTTTTTACCATCAGTCCTATCCTAAGTCCCTTCACTCTGGTTCCCACCCCCCCCCCGGCCAAATTAGTTTAAACCCTCCCCGGCAGCTCTTACAAACCTGCCTGCAAGAATATTGGTCCTCTCGGGTTCAGGTGCAACCGGTCACTTTTGTACAGGTCATACCTCCCCCAGAAGAAACCCAGTGATCCAAGAACCTGAAGTCCTGCCCTCTGCACCAGCTTCTCAGCCACACATTAATCTACTAAATCATCCTGTCTGTACCTTCACTGACATGTGGCACAGAGAGCAATCCAGAAATTACTACCCTGGAGATCCTGCTTCTCAGCTTTCTGCCTAGCTCTCTAGATTCTCTTTTCAGGACATCTTTGATTTTCCTTCCTATGTCATTGGTTACCATATGTGCCAAGACATCTGGCTGATCTCCCTTCCTCTCCAAAATGTTGTGGACGCAATCCTAGACGTCCCTGGCCCTGGCACCTGGGAATCAACATACCATCTGTGTGTCCCATTCATGTCCACAGAATCTCCTGGCTGTTCCCCTGACTATTGAATCCCCTATCACCACTGCTCCCCTCTTCTTCCTCTTGTTTAGTGCCAGTAATCTGGTCTCCATGGCATTTCACTACAAGGTCATCCCCCACATCAGTATCCAAAGTGGTATGATTATTAAAGGGAATGGCCACAGGGGTGCTCTGCACTAACTGCCTATTCATATTTTCATTTCTCCTGACAGTCACCCAGCTACTCATCTCCTGCAACTTCAAGGTAACTACTTCCTTGCAACTTTGATCAATTATCTCCTCACTCTCCCATACAAGCTGAAGGTCATCCAGCTGCTGCTCCAGATCCCTGCATCGGGATGCACTTCACGCAGGTATAGTTCCTTGGGAGACTCTGGGTCTCCCAGGACTCCAACATTCAGCATGAAGAACACACTTCAGTCATTTACTGCACTAGCTACAGTAAGATAAAAATAAAGGAACCTTAACAGAAGTTTACGCAGAGCCAATGCCCATTTTGAGCCAAAGCCTGACACTTCTACTCTCACCACTGGCCTGATCCTAACAATGGCAGCCCTGACAATGGCCACACTGCTTATCCGTTCTGTACTTTTAAACAAGTGTCGCTGACCTACAAGAAACCTCATCACTGTGGCCTGCTCCTGCCTCTGATTAGACCGTCAGAATAAGCCTGAACACCCACAAAACTCTCCTTTAAAACAAGCTTCACTGACCTATGAGAAACCTCATCACTGTGGCCTGCTCCTGCGGCTGCTTTACCTTATTGCCTTGGTTAAATTCACGCCAATGAGTAAACTGGGGGAGAGGGAATCAGCAAGAGCAAATTCCATCAATCTTTAGTAAATTGATGATTACAGTAGCTAGTGTCATTTATGAAAGCTGTATTGTCTTCATTGAAGTATTCTTTATGTGTTATCTGTAAAAGCTCCCTTTATATGCAATAGCTTCCTCTTCCTCAGATAGAGAATTTGATTAATGACGAGCTAATAACACTTGTTAGCATTTGGCAGTCATGACTGCTTATTGTATATTTAACTCATTGCTTATCACTGATTACTTTTGCGTAATCTGTTGGATTGTACAATGCTTTTCTGAAAACCCATTGCACACCATCAACTTGGGTGTTCTACCGTCGATGGTTATGCTTGATAATTTTGCTGTTGAATGGGCATTTGGAATGGAAAAGAGTGAAACAATGCATTGCCAGTTCAGTTAAAGCACTCTCAGCAAACAGGCTTGAGCAATAACAGTATTTCTGCACTTTGGCTAATGACACTTAAGTGGGCTTGGTCCTGATAATGTAATATATACAAAGCAGTTGCAGATCTGGATCCAATAATGTATCATTTACCACGTCTGGAATAGATCGTCTGGGCGAATTAACTGAACTCTTGCCCTGCTGTGCATTTTTGGTCTCTGCTCATTTGTTTGTTAGCCTTCTACCCTGTAACTTGACCTCTTTCCCCTCTTGCACGAATGCATCTTGACCTTGGAACTTTGAGATTCTGCTATCTCACGTGTTTCTCTATTTGCATATGATGGTAGTTAGGAAATAGCTTGAAATATTTGAAGGCTTGCCCCAGGCAAAATTGACAGGTGCATTGGGGAGCTAAGGGTAAAAGTACACTGCTTGCAGAGTACAAACTCAACCAGGTGAGCAGAGTTATCTAGTTGAAATTCTAAAGGATCGTCAAATACATGCTCATTCAGCTGGAGGTGGAAGGAACAGGCGCTGACAGTTTAGT
Source organism: Mobula birostris (assembly GCF_030028105.1). Taxonomy (NCBI): domain Eukaryota; kingdom Metazoa; phylum Chordata; class Chondrichthyes; order Myliobatiformes; family Myliobatidae; genus Mobula; species Mobula birostris. The sequence continues at coordinate 33,728,598 of NC_092388.1, forward strand.
ATTGTTAACTACATAGGTCATAAGATCCTGTCTTCAGCTTGTTTCTTTTCTTTCTACATCACTCAAGGATGTTGAAGCACGAAAAATGGAGATTTGCAATAAATCAAACAAGAACTTTCTGGGTCATCTGACTGCTGGGCATAATTGAATGAGCATTTAGTAAATGAATTGTGTTAAAAAAATTAGCTTATACAGGTTGAGCACACCTTATCCAGAAATCCAAAATCTGAAACCCTCAGAATCCGATTTTTTTCAGTGCTGACCTGACTCCACAAATAGGAAATTCTACAAGGCGCGAGGACATTCCCAAGTGATGTACGGGTTTCTGCACACTACTGGCAGTTCTGAGAAGTGACTCCACATACCTTGAGTGGGGCCCTATTGGCACCAGTTTGTTTTCAGCAGTCATCATAGCCAGACCGTCATGCATTACTCACAGTGATTATCATGTATTTTGCGCTTATTCTCTGCTCTGTGCTGTGAAGGTATTGTTGAAAATGTCAAATAAGCCTGCAGTTACACCTGTAGGTAATAGTGAAGGGAAAAAGGGGAAGCATTTATGTCTATCTATAACACAGAAAGTCAAGTTGTAGGAAAAACATGTCAACAGTGAAAGTTTAAAGCATCTAACAGAGGTGTATGACCTGAAGAAATGGGACAAACTTTTGAAGTTCTATGCTGAATGTAATAAAAAAAAGCTTAACAAAAAAATAGAAAAGTACTGCATAAAGCAAAAAATGAAGATCTCATATGTGTATTGAAAGAGTGGATTCATCAGCACTGGAATGAGCATATGCTGCTTAACGGTATACAGATCATGAAACAAGCAAAGATCTATCACAATGAATGGAAATTTGAAGATAACTGTAAATATTCAGCAGACTGGTTGCAGAAATGTAGGAAAAGGCAGCAGCATTACATTTTTAAAGATTTGTGATGATAAAGCACCTGCTGATCACAAAGCAGCTGAGAAGTTCATTGATGAGTTTACCAAGATCGCCGCTGATGAAAATCTTACACCACAATATCAGTTTATAAAATCAAAGAAAGATTGCTATGACAAAAACCCTTGTTAATCAGGTAGACAACACTGGAAGAAATACTTTAAAAAGCCATCCGGCACAGTGCCTCCCCATCCCGAGAGCATCATCTTCCAGTTCCCTGAACTGCTTCTGATGTCTCTCATCACAGTGAAGTCAACAACGATGTACTCTCTCCCTCCAGTTTCTCAGACCTGATATAGTTGTAGTGTTTGCTGCTGCCTTTATCTTCTTCTGTCAATGAAGATCATCCTGCTTTTTTTATTGGTAATTACAAAGCATTTTATTTTTGCATGAGATCTGAATTTCATCTGCACCTAAAATCCCATGTTTATGTCTAACATAAACGGGTCAGAGAAGAATGGGCAGATTGGTTCAAGCTGATAAGAAGGCAACACTACCCTAAAGAACCACATTTTACAACAATGGTGTGCAGAAGAACCACTAAGGAGAGGTTGTAGAGGAGGTTTAGCCTATATGTTGTCTGGATTAGAAAGGGTGAACTATAACGGAAGGTTTGACAAGCTTGGGTTGTTCTCTCTGAAGCAACAAAGGCTGAAGGGAGATCTGATGGAGATTATTTTAAGTTATGACAGGGGGCAGAATTGAGTGTAGTTGCTATTACTAACGAGAAGGTACTTGGGGAGTTGAAAGGTCTGAAGGTAGATTAGCATCCTGGAGCAGATTGACTACACGCCAGTGTCCCGAAAGAGATAGCTGAAGAGATTGTGGAGGCATTAGTTCACAGCATCTTGGAGAGCTTGTCACAGTTCATCTGCAGTCTTTGGCTGTCTCATTTGCTTCTCTCTTTCCAGGTAATCCCAGACAGCCTTGATGATGCTGAGATCTGGGTTCTGTAGAGGCCATACCATCTGAAACTATAAAAATCTAGGGTGCCTAAGACTCTTGCACATTTCTGTATGTTATCACGTAACACATCATATGTGCATACTTCACTGAAAGTAAAAGCAAACTAAGAGTCCTGGTTCTGTGTTTTTATTTCAATTAGTTTTATGTTTTGGAATTACAAAACATAAATAGTAATGATTTTTCAAGAATCACTAGATTCTGGAATGGTTCCGGAAGACTGGAAGATTGCAAATGTCACTGCACTCTTTAAGAAGGGAGGGAGACAGAAGAAAGGAAATTATAAGCTACGCTGACCTCAGCGATTGGGAAGATGTTGTAATCCATCATCAAGGATGAGGTTTCAGGGTGCTTGGAGGCACATGATAAAATAGGCCAAAGTCAGAATGGTTTCCTTAAGAGAACATTTTCCCTGACAAATACTGTATGTTGGAATTCTTTGAGGAAATAACAAACAGCAGAGTCAAAGGAGTGTCAGTGGATATTGTATGCTTGTATTTTCAGGAGGGCTTTGACAAGGTGTTGCACATGAGGCTGCTTAACAAGTTAAGCGCTCATGGTATTATAGGAAAAATGCTTGCATAGATAGAAGATTGGCTAATTGTCAGGAGGCAATGAGTGGGAATAAAAGGGGCCTTTTCTAGTTGCCTGCCAGTGACCAGTGGTGTTCCACAGGAGTCAGTGTTGGGAACTGCTTCTTTTCACGTCATGTGTCTATCAATGGCTTGAATGATGGAATTGATGACTTTGCGGCCAAGTTTGCAGCTAGTATGAAGATAGATGGAGAGGCAGATAGTGTTGAAGAACCAGCGAGTCTGCAGAAGGACTTAGACTCACTAGGAGAGTGGGAAAAGAAGTGGCAGGTGGAATATAGTGTAGAGAAGTGTAAGGTCATGCACTTTAGTAGAGGAATAAAGGTGTAGACTATTTTCTAAATGAGGAGAAATCAGATTTGCAAAGGGACTAGGGAGTCCTTGTGCAGGATTCCCTAAAGGTTAATTTGCAGGTTGAGTCAGTGGTAAGCAAGGCAAATGGAATGTTAGCATTCATTTTGAGAGGACTAGAACAGTGGTCCCCAACCACCGGGCCGCGGACCGGTACCGGGCTGCAGAGCATGCGCTACCGGGCCACGAGGAAACGATATGATTTGGCGATACGAGTCAGCTGCACCTTTCCTCATTCCCTGTCACGCACTGTTGAGCCATTACGCGTGCGTCATCCATGTCAGCGCGGGAAGATCAACTCCTTGATCTTGCAATTGACGGCGGGCTGAAAAGTCTGTTTGACATAACATCTCTGCCAGCATTCTGGATCAAAGTCAAGGCTCAGTATCCTGAGATAGCCACGGAAGCACCGAAAACGTTGCTTCTATTTCCAACATATCTCTGCGATGAATGTAACAAAAACTAAATTGCGGATTAGGCTGGACATAAGGAACCCCGTTCAAGTATCGCTGTCCCCCATCACCCCTCGATGGGGCCGTCTTGTTGCAGGAAAGCAAGCCCAGAACTCCCACTGATTCAGCGATATTGGTGCGTTGCAATGATTTTATAAGTTCATACAGGGAAAATTTGCGCTATGTTTAATATCCAAACGTTACTCAAAATGTTATGATGCTATTGACTTATATAACCATATAACAATTACAGCACGGAAACGGGCCATCTCTGCCCTTCTAGTCCGTGCCGAACGCTACTCTCACCTCGTCCCACCAACCTGCACTCAGCCCATAACCCTCCATTACTTTCCTGTCCATATATCTGTTCAATTTTTCTTTAAATGATAATATCGAACTTGCTTCTGACACTTCTACTGGAAGTTTGTTCAACACTTACTTCAAGCTCCCCTGTCCTCCTCTGATAATTGACTTATCGCTAAATTCATGCGAGGAAAATGCGCTGTGTGTTTAATACTAAATTCGTTAGATAAAGCCTTTTAGAAACGAAATTGAGTGTATTAGCCACTTATCACCGATATTCCGGTCGTGATTAACACCCCCCTCCGAACAGAATCGCCAAAAACGATTTGTAGAAAAATAATTGGCAGGTGCGCATGCAAAAAACGCATGCGTGCTGGTGTCCATGCAAGGCTTCATGGTCATTGTAGTCTTTCTCTGGGTAAACGCAACGTATTTGACTGCTACTCTTATCCGTTGGCAACCATCCCGCACTCGCCCCCCCACCCCCACCCCTGGTCGGCCAGTCGGCAAGAATATTGTCAACATGAAACTGGTCTGCACTGCAAAAAAGGTTGGGGACCCCTGGACTAGAATATGAAAGCAAGAATGTAATGCTACGGCTCTATAAAGCATTGGTCAGACCACACCTGTGAGCAGTTTTGGGCCCCTTATCTAAGAAAAAATGTACTGAGGAGGTTTATGAGAATTATTCGAGGAATGAATGTGTTAACATATGAGGAGTGTTTGAGAGATCTGGGCCTGTACTCGCTGGAATTTAGAAGAATCAGGTGGAATCTCATTGAGACCTATTGAATATTAAAAGGCCCAGAGAAGATGTGGAGAGAGTGTTTCCTATACTGGGACAGTCAAGGACTAGAGCCTCAGAAAAGAAGGACATTCATTTAGAATAGAGATGAGAAATTTCTCTAGCTAGAGGGTAGTGAATCTGTGGAATTCATTGTCACAGATGGCTGTGAACACCAAGTCATTGGGTATACTTATAGGTGAGGTAGATAAATTCTTGATTAGTCAGGCTGTCAGCGGTTATGGGGAGAAAGCAGGAGAATCTAGTTGAGAGGGATAATAAATCAGCGATGATCGAATGACAGGGCAGACTCAATGGCCTAAATGGCCTAACTGTGCTCCTATGTCTTATGGTCCATGTACATCTTTAAACAGTTATATAAAATGCAGAATGACTAAGGCAAAGTTGTCAACATTGAAAAATTGGTTGGTGTTGACTAGGAGTGAGAATAAAGCAGATTTGTTGAGAAAAGGAATTTGATGAAATTGAGAAAGTGTAAACTGAGAGGTGATCCATATTAGATTAGATTAGATTATGAGGACACGCAGTCCTCTTTTATTGTCAGTTAGTAATGCATGCATTAAGAAGTGATACAATGTTCCTCCAGAATGATATCACAGAAACACAAGACAAATCAAGACTGAAAAGCTGACAAAAACCACATAATTAGAACATATAGTTACAATAGTGCAAAGCAATACCGTAATTTGATAAGGAACAGACCATGGGCACGGTAAAAAAAAGTCACAATGTCTCTCGAAAGTCCCATCATCTCACGCAGATGGTAGAAGGAAGAAAAAAAACTCTCCCTGCCATGAACCTCCAGTGCCGCAAACTTGCCGATGCAGCACCCTGGAAGCACCCGACCACAGCCGACTCTTGAGTCTGTCTGAAAACTTCGAGCCTCCGATCAGCCCTCCAACACCGAGCACCGAGCACCATCTCTACAGAGTGCCACGACCCTGGCCCCGGCAACAGGTAATAGGCAAAGCCGAGGATTTGGGGCCTTCCCCTCTGGAGATTCTCAATTGCACAGTAGCAGCGGCAGCAAATTGGGCATTTCAGAAGTTTCTCCAGATGTTCCTCCATGCTTCTCACGTCTGCTCCATCGAATCAGGATTGTGCACGGCCCCTACTTAACAAATACGATATCATTTCGGAGCGGCCATGCGCGCTGCGTTGTGTTGCCATCTTCTCCTCCCCTCCCAACTGACCAGTTCATCTCTGCAATTAAGAGCACAACTATTCTAGATGAAAAAAACTAATTTAGTTTGGATAGAGCACCTTTGACCCACACTATCTGTGCAGCCCATTGAGTCTGCTCTGCTATTCCATCATCGTTGATTTATTATCCCTCTCAACTAGATTCACCTAAAAATATACCCAAATGAAATTAAACCTCTTCTGTCTACACATGATCCATATCCCTCTATTCCCTGTATATTTATGTGTCTTCCTAAAAGCTTCTTAAATAACACTATTGTATCTTCTTCCTCCACTAATTCCAGTAGTCCTTTCCAGGCATCTATCATTTTCTATGTTAAAAAAACTTGCCCCGCACATTTTTCTTAAACCTTCCCTTCACACTCCTTCAAATGTGTGAACCCTAGAATTTAATCTTTCTCCCTGAGAAAAAGATTTTGACTGGATGCCCTTTCTTTCTCTCATAATTTTAAGGGATTCCCCTTAACCTTTGATGCTCCAGAGAAACCAACATAGGTTTGTCCAACCTCCCCTGAATAACTCATTTCCTCCAATACAGGGGAGTATTCGAGTGAATCTCTTCTATACCGTTTCCAAAGCTTCCCTGTCCTTCCTGTAAAAGGGTGAGCAGAATTGCACTCAGTACTCCATGTGCAGCCTAACCAAAATCCATATAGCTGCAACATGACTTTGTTACTGCTTGGTCAGGCGATACTAAATACCCTGACCAATTAAAGCAAGCATACCATATACCTTTACCACCCTGTCTACCTTCAGACAACAATGGACTTGCACCACAAGATCCCATTGTATATCAATGCTGTTAATAGTCCTGCCATTAACTGGTTACTTCCTCCTTACATTTGACCCCCCATTTGCTCAGGTTAAACTCCATCTGCCATTTCTCCGCACATACAGGTGTCCCCTGCTTTTCGAATGTTTGCTTTATAAAACCTCACTGTTACGAAAGACCTACATTAGTACCCTATTTTCGCTTTCAGAAGGTGTTTTCACTGTTACGAAAAAAAAATTCAGCGCGCCCCGAGCAGCCACTCTCCCCCGGATTCCCGCCGGCATTGCTTTAACACGTGCCTGTGAGCAGCTGTTTGCAAGATGAGTTCTATGGTATCGGAAAGGCCTGAAAGAGCTCGTAAGGGTGTTACACTTATGGTAAAACTAGACATAATTAAGCGTTTTGATCGTGGTGATCAAGTAAGGACAACGTGAGTTTGGCTTGTGGAAGCTGACGAACATGATGTTGAAGAGGTTTTGGCATCCCATCACCAAGAACTGGCAGATGAAGAGCTGATGCAATTGGAAGAAAAAAGGATAACAATCGAAACCGAATGAGTAATGATAAAGTACGACTTTAATTTTGAAAGGGTACGTTGGTTTAGGGGATATTTGCGGGATGGTTTGAGTCCTTGTTAAAGAACTGTGTGATAGAAAAATGCGCGAGGCTGAGCAGTCAAGCAAGCCTTCCACATCAGCCACAGCAGACGACAAACCTCGACCTTCAACATGGAGGCGGGCAGAGATAGAAGAAGATGAGCTGCCTGCTCTAATGGAAACAGGCGACGAGATGACACCCCAGTGTCCCACCACCCCAACACCCAGGCCACGGACAGATACTGTACCGATTCACAGAGAATGCAAAGGTAGCCGGGAGGCACACAGCACATCTTTAAGAAAAAAAATGAAATAAACATGCTAATTAGTTAGGTGCTGCCGACAATTATGGGTGGCACCTAATTAATTAGCATGTTTGTTTCAGCTTTTTTCTTAAAGATGTGCTGTGTACCTCCCGGCTACCGCTGGACTCCTGCGTTCTTTGCGGCAATGTATCGCTCAGCGGCCTGGAGGGTGGGGGCCACTGCACCACCTAACCTGTGACGACTCAGTCTAACACACCATCATCAGTGTGTTCTGCGCTGTCTTCCCAATTCCAGTAAGTGATACTACACTGTACATACATTATTTCTACTTTATATCGGCTGTGTATTTTTACGTGTTATTTGGTATGATTTGGCAACTTCATAGCTTAAAGGTTACTGGAGAGCGCTTACGCCGTGTTTTTGCCAGCAGTGCTTGCGTGAGATTTTCTGCCGATGGCGCTTGCGTGCAATTTTCGCTACTGAGAACAGTGCAGTAATGATTGTGGAAAAGTATTTCTTCTTTATATAGGCTGTGTATTTATCATATCATTCCTGCTTTTACTATGTGTTACTGCTATTTTAGGTTTTATGTGTTGTTTGGCATGATTTGGTAGGTTATTTTTGGGTCTGTGAACGCTCACAAAATTTTCCCATATAAATAAATGGTAATTGCTTCTTCGCTTTACGACATTTCGGCTTACGAACCATTTCATAGGAATGCTCTACCTTCGGATGGCAGGGGAAACTGGTATCTTTAACTGATGTATAATCCTGCTGTAAGTACTCAACAATGTGTCTACCTGGCCATTGCCTTCCAAACTGGCTTATTGCGATATGGTGTCTCATGCATCTGTAGTTAATTGCAAAAGGGTACACTATTTTCCAAGGATGATTTTACATATTATTTGAATAGGTGAACTTTCACACTATTTATGCTGTATTTCACCATGGATGGCATGGTCCATCATAAAACAATGGATAAAATCATAAAATCAGATAGGAAACTTTAAATCTTCATTCTCGATGGGTTTTGTTTTTTTTTTCCTTTTTTTGTTTAAAAGAAAAAAAACACTATACTATAGAAAAAAAAAATTAAAAATGGGACTGGGCAGTCCATTTTGAGGAAATGACCAAAAAAAAAGAAAGACTTTCTGATTAAATCTAAAACTCCAAAAAAAAGATTGAAAGAGTAATAAATCAAATTAAATGAAAATATTGGATAAAAGGTCGCCAGATTTGCTCAAATTTAAAGGATGTATCAAATGTCCGACTTCTTGTTTTCTCTAAACTTAAACAGGACATAATGGAGGAAAGCCAATAAAAGACCGTAGGTGGATTAGAATCCTTCCACTTCAGTAAAATGGCTGTCCTAACCAGTAAGGTCGAAAAGGCTATCATACGTTGAGGGGAAACAGGAATATTTCCTGCTTCCGATGGGATAATCCCAGAAATTGCCGTAAGCAAATTAGGTTGTAGATCCAGATCCAAAACTTTTGATAGTATTTTAAAAACATCTCTCCAAAAGTTATCTAGCTTTATACAAGACCAATACATATGAGTTAAAATGGCCAGCTCAGTATTACATCTGCCACAAATAGGATTGATATTGGAGAAAATACGCGCTAGTTTATCCTTTGACATATGGGCCCGATGCACTACCCTGAACTGTATCAAGGAATGACGGGCACAAATAGATGAGTTGTTAACCGAATGACAAATTTTACTCCATTGATTATCTGCAAATGACTCTTGAAGTTCCGATTCCCAAGCGTGTTTAATTTTATCATTAGATATCATTCGTGAGTTCAATAACCGTTTATAGATTATAGCTATCAACCCTTTGTTCATTTTAAATCTATGCCCTTTATAGGTTATCTTGTCTATGAGTTACTTGGAACAAGTTAACTTGCAGTTTGCCTTTTAATTGGACTGTCTCCTGCACCAAAGTCAAAGTCAATTTTATTGTCATATGCACATGTACATGTTTACACAGGTGCAATAAAAAAATCTGGCTTGTATTAGCATTACAGGTACATAGCACCATATAAGTAATGTTCACAAGAAAAACATAAAGTAGACATAAATCATACACAGTTTTTTACAGAAAAACACCATTAGAACTACTAAAACATCGATCTTAGTGCAAAGTGGTCATAGTTTTGCCCATAACATTGACTGTTTACTCTTTTTCATAGATGCTGCCTGGCCTGCTGAGTTCCTCCAGCATTTTGTGTGTGTTGTTTGGATTTTCAGCATCTGCAGATTTTTGCTTGATGGTGTTGCTAAACTATGGTGATAGGTGTTTTGCCAATAGGTTCCAGAACCCAATGATTAAAGAGAAGTAGCTACTCTTGAATCTGGTGATGTAGAAATCAGAATCAGAATCAGGTTTAACTTACTTCACTGGCACATGTCATGAAATTTGTTGTTATGCGGCAGCAGTACATTGCAATACATAATAAAAACTAAGTTACAGTAAGAAAGGTACTGTATATGTTAAAAATTTAAATTAAATAAGTAGTTCAAAAAGAGAAAAAAAGTAATGAAGTAATGTTCCTGGTTTCAATTTTCATTCAGAAATCATTTGTCAGAGGGAAGAAGCTATTCTTAAATCATTGAGTGTGTGCCTTCAGGCTCCTGTACTACTCCCTGATGGTAGCACTGAGAAGGAGTGTGTCCTGGGTGATGGTGCTCCTTAATGATGGATGCTGCCTTTTAGAGCCATCGCTCCTTGAAGATGTCCTGGGTGCTGGGGAGGCAAGTGCCCATGATGAAGATGACTGAGTTTACAACTTTCTGCAGCTTATTTTAATACTGTGCAGTGACCCCCCCCCCCCCACCACCACCACCAGATTGGACAGTGATGCAGCGAGTTAGAATGCTGTACACAGTACATCTATAGAAATTTGCGAGTGTCTTTGGTGACATACCAAATCTCCTAAACTCCTAATGAAATATAGCCGCTTTTGTGCCTTCTTTAGAACTGCATCGAAAGGTTGGGCCGAGGATAGATCCTCAGAGATGTTGACACCCAGGAACTTGAAATTGCTCAGACTTTCCACTTCTGATTCCTCGATGGGGACTAGTGTGTGTTCCTTTTCTTACCCTTTCTGAACTCTACGATCAATTCTTATTTATGTTGAGTGCACGGGTGCTGCTGCAACACGACTCAACCAGCTGATCTTCCTCACTCCTGTATGCCCTCTCGTCACTATCAGGCTTTAGTACTTCCTGCTTGATAGTAGCTATGAAAAGGTGACATGACCCAGATAGTGGGACTCTTTGATAATAGAGGTTGCCTTCCTGAGGCAGCACCTCCTGGAGATACTACCAATTATGGGAACGGATATGCCTGTAACATATCAGCAGAGTCCAATACTCTTTGCAGCTCTTACATTCCTGCACATTCGAATTGACGTACCAGACCACAGCACAACCAGCCAGAATGCATTCAACAGTGAATTGTTAGAAGTTTCTTAGAGTATTTAAATGACAAGTGGAAACTCTTTAACCTCTAAAGAAAGTAAAGTCACTAGCACAATTTCCATACAATGCGACCATAAACAAATGGGAAGTACAAACTCAGGGGTTCCGGGATGGAGTGGTGCAACAGTACATGGACTATGTTGATATTGAATGGAGAAACACTTTAGCTTGCTATCCATTAAGAATTGAAAAAAAATGGAAACCTGTCAAAGTTGAAGTTTAAAAAAAAGTAAAACAAAAAGGAAAACAGCTCGTACTAAGACAGAGTTTGGTGGGAGGGGCGGTGGAAGCAAGGGAAAATAAGATAACATCTGAACTGCTAAAATTTGAGAGGCTAGAATATCCATTTTTGGTATAAACTGTAAGTCCATTATTAGTAATTACAGTGAATGATCAGTGCCATCCAGTGGAAACGCTGAACCAAAATGTTTTAAATTTTTAGTAAAAAATAACTGCAGGAATGAATCTCAACTACTTCAAGTGTTATTTTACCAGGTCAGAGCAATTAGTTGGTGTGTCATTAATTATTTGGCATTAACTGTTTTCATACTATGAAAGGAGTATGTGTACTGTATTCTCTTCCTGCAAGGTACTTAATTGTAGTTAACAATTAGCAAGTTCTTAAAAATGATGGAAGTGCTAAAGGCAAGACGATGACTATATGAAACAGATCACAAAGTTGAAAAACATGTACCTGAAGGCTCTTAAGATGTGTGTCTCACAGCATTTTCTTCAATCTCTCCTTGTGTTAGTTACTAGGTGAAGCGTGAGCTTGCAGTTGTTTTGAACCAGTTTACCCATTATATTTCTAGAGAACCATTACTCAACAGAATTTAATTTTTTGAAGGAGTGTTTAATAAGAAGTTTAGCTATTGAACAGCCCATAAAGCAGGCTAGCAGGACACTTGGGATCAAATCTGGACCTTTATAGTTACTTGAGAAAATGGGAGAACACTTTTGGGGCTAGAAGAAGATTGCAGGGGGAATTTGTTGACTGTAAAAATAATGTGTATAAGTTATAAGAGAAATGAAACAGCAATAGTAGACTGCAGTGTTATCCAGAGTGAGATTTTATGATCTGGCAGCTAATAAAAATAAGTCTGCAAGCAGTGAGTGTGTTTTGCAAATCATATACAACATTGACAATAGTAAGGTTCAGCATCTAGACTATGAAGTGTTTTGACCTGAAATGTTATCCTTAGATTTATGATAATGAAGTGTTGTTACTTGAATGCTGCTTTTAAAGTAGCTTGACCTCAATTTCTGTTGATAAAAACATCGTAAATAATTGGTCACCACAGAAATAAAAAGCGGTCGAATTGCCGTTCAGCACATTTCTTCAGATAATTTTTAATGGCTTATTTAGTGTTAACTTTCCATAATCAGTAATCAATATACAGCAGTAATATCCTTATTCTATTTAACTAGTTTTCACAGTAACTTTCCACCAAATTACCATTTAATATCTTTTCTTCCTTCCATTTATGTAACCTTTTCAACTGAATATATTAACCTCTCCGAGGATAAAGTAGAATGATAATAGATAATATTTAATAACAAACAAGATAAAATCTGCAGAAATTCTGCAGTGTTGCTAATATTTAATCAAGTACTTTGATCCTTCTTGGATGTTTCAAATTTGAAGTCTCAATAGAATGGGTTGGTAATGAAAATAAATTGCTGGTAGACTACAGTTTATTGTTGCCAGGTCAGCCAGAGTACATAGACCCTATAAGTTGTTTCCTAATGAATGGAAGTTATTGAGCTGAAACTTGCTAATGATAGAGGTACAGCTCAGTTGAGCGTGTGGGGTGGATTGGTTTGACAGGGTTGTGCTGTTTAGTTCCTGATGAGACAGCAATGCTCTCTGATTAATTTTCAAAAACAGGATGGAATGCAACTGAGCCACACTTGTGGGATACAACCAAACTCCATTCTCGATGGGATGTTTGTCCACTTGAAATAAGTTGGTAGGTGTGAGGTATATTTAAATGTTCGTCTTTTTTTTAAAGGAAAAGATAACATGTTCATAATCAAAAAATATAGTTACATTTTTTTGCTGGTCATGATACATGATGGCAATTGAGGTTATAATACATGATGGCAATTTGAGTTACCAAAATTATAAAGACCAAGGGCGAGGGTGTGTTCAGTGTTTAGCCTATTAATGCTCTGAATTTGTTTTAACTTGTATACGAGGTGGAAAGAAGATATTTTTCTAAACTGTGTATAGAGTCATAGACTCACAAATAGGTTGTGGATGTAAATACAGGTTGAGTGCCTTTATCCAAAATTTCAAAATCCAAAAACCTCCGAAATCCAAAATGTTTTTGAGTGCTGACACGTCATCACAAATAGAAATTTCCACAAAGTGCTGGGAAGGTTCCAGGTAATACACGGGTCCCTGCGGACCACAGACAGTTCTGAGCAGCGACAGCAAATATGTAATGAACAGAAGGTAATGAAAAATAGAAAAAAGTGCGTAAACTGAAAAATGAACATCTCAATCATGTATTGAAAGAGTGGATTCATCAGTATCAGAGTGAACATATGCCGCTTAATGGTATGTCGATCATGAAACCAACAAAAATCTATCATGACGAACTGAAAATTCAAGGTAATGTATACATCCAGCAGGTTGGTTGCAGGCATGGCATTAAATGTTTAAAGATTTGTGGTGATAAAGTGTCAATAGGCAATAGACAATTGGTGCAGGAGTAGGCTATTCAGCCCTTCAAGCCAGCACCACCATTCACTGTGATCATGGCTGATCATCCACAATCAGTACCCCGTTCCTGCCTTCTCCTCATATCCCTGGACTCCACAATCATTAAGAGCTCTATCTAACTCTTTCTTGAAAGCATCCAGAGAATTGGCCTCCACTGCCTTCTGAGGCAGAGTATTCCACAGATCCACAACTCTCTGGGTGAAAATGTTTTTCCTCAACTCCGTTCTAAATGGCCTACCCCTTATTCTCAAATTGTGTCCTCTGGTTCTGGACTCCTCCAACATTGGGAACATGTTTCCTGCCTCTAGCGTGTCCCTTAATAATCTTACATATTTCAATCGGATCCCCTCTCATCCTTCTAAATTCCAGTGCATACAAGCCCAGTCGCTCCAATCTTTCAACATATGACAGTCCCGCCATCCCGGGAATTAACCTTGTGAACCTCCGCTGCACTCCCTCAGTAGCAAGAATGTCCTTCGTCAAATTTGGAGACCAATACTGTACACAATACTCCAGGTGTGGTCTCACCAGGGCCCTGTACAACTGCAGAAGGACTTCTTTGCTCCAATACTCAACTCCCCTTGTTATGAAGGCCAACATGCCATTAGCTTTCTTCACTGCCTGCTGTACCTGCATGCTTACTTCCAGTGACAGATGAACAAGGACACCTAGATCTCATTGTACTATCCCTTTTCCTAACTTGACACCATTCATATAGTAATCTTCCTTCCTGTTCTTGCCACCAAAGTGGTAACCTCACATTTATCCACATTAAACTGCACCTGCCATGCATCTGCCCACTCACCCAACCTGTCCAAGTCATCCTGCATTATCTCAACATCCTCTGCACATTTCATACTGCTACCCAGCTTCGTGTCATCTGCAAATTTGCTAATGTTACTTTTAATCCCTTCATTTAAATCATTAATGTATATTGTAAATAGCTGCGGTCCCAGCACCAAGCCTTGTGTCACCGCCTGCCATTCTGAAAGGGACCCGTTAATCCCTACTCTTTGCTTCCTGTCTGCCAACCAATTTTCTATCCATGTCAGTACCCTACCCCAATACCACTTGCTCTAATTTTGTCTACTAATCTCCTATGTGGGACCTTATCAAAGGCTTTCTGAAAGTCCAGGTACACTACATCCGCTGGTTCTCCCTTTCCTGTTTTCATAGTTACAGCCTCAAAAAATTCCAGAAGGTTAGTCAAGCATGATTTCCCCTTCGTAAATCCATGCTGACTCAGACCGATCCTGTTACTGCTATCCAAATGTGCCGCTATTTCATCCTTTATATTTGACTCCAGCATCTTCCCCACCACTGATGTCGGGCTAACTGGTCTATAACTCCCTGTTTTCTCTCTCCCTCCTTTCTTAAAAAGTGGGATAACATAATCTACCCTCCAGTCCTCAGGAACTGATCCTGGATCTTTCAAACATTGGAAAATAATTACCAATGTGTCCACGATTTCTAGAGCCACCTCCTTAAGTACCCTGAGGTGCAGACCACCAGGCCCTGGGGATTTATCAGCCTTCAGTCCCATCAGTCTATCCAACACCAGTGTCTGCTGATCATGAAGCAGCAGAGGAATTCATTGATAAGTTTGCCAAGATCATCACTGATGAAGATCTAACAGTCTGACAGCTGTTTCAGTACGTATGTGTGAAGAACAAGTGTAAGAAAAGGCTGCTTATCAGTAGCACATAAAATCTGAATCACGAATGGCGGTGATCCCAAATATCCACTGACTGTCCAGCGGGGCTGCTGTGATAGTGATAGCTTACCTTTCTAATGGTTCAATGTACACATTGTTGTTTTATGCACAAAATTATTAAAAATATCATATAAAACTACCTTCAGGTTATGTGTATAAGTTGTACATGTAACATCAATGGATTTCATGTTTAGGCTTGGGTCCCAACCCCAAGGTATTTCATTATATATATAAAAATATGTTTGTGTGTGTGCGTGTGTGTGTGTGTATAGATATATACACACACACATACATACACGCGCGAGGGGTGATTGATAAGTTTGTGGCCTAAGGTAGGAGGAGTCAATTTTAGAAAACCTAGCACATTTATTTTTCAACATAGTCCCCTCCTACATTTACATACTTAGTCCAGCGGTCGATGAGCATACGGATCATTCGAGAAAGAGTTGAACTGCATGTGCATGTAACGAGAGCTGTATAACTCATCTCCTTCTACCTTAGGCCACGAACGTATCAATCACACCTGCTGTGGACACTTTCTGGAGGTCCAAGATCCGTATGCTTCACGACCGCTGGACTAAGTGTGTAAATGTAGGAGGGGATTATGTTGAAAAATAAATGTGCTCGGTTTTCTAAAATTGATTCCCTCTACCTTAGGCTATGAACTTATCAATCACCCCGTGTGTGTGTGTGTGTGTGTGTGTGTGTTTATATATATATATATATATATATATATACATACACACACACACGCAAACATACATACATATACACACATCAAATATTCTAAAATCTGAAATCCGAAACACTTGCAGCCTTAAGTATTTTGGACAAGAGTGTTCAACCTATATAAGGTTATTTTGATATATTTTTAAGTGTAAAGTTAATATGAGTAAAATATATAGTCCACTTCTTTCATACCTGGAACTAATCATAAAATTGTGAATGATCTATCTACAGAATCTTTGGGTCCTTTGAGAAATTCTTCTATCTTTGTGTCATAAAGCTTTATGAAACAAATGTAATGTAGCACAAATTTTGCTTTAGCAGTCTTTCATTTAAAAACCTATATTTTTTCTCTGTGAAGCCATGTGGTACAGTTGTCCATAACAACATTTACACAATCATATGAGACTCAGCTTGATTTATTTCCAGTTTGTGTGATTGGGACAACCATATTTACCTTGTGTTCCTGTTCGGTAGAAGCTGCCACGTGTTCTCCTTCACCATACAACTATTATCTTTTAATGTTTCCTTTTACACAATGGAATATCTTACAGATACGTCTGTGATTTCATATACTGCTCATATGACTCATATACTGCTTATCAATAGAACAAAAAATGGCATTGTCAACTTGGAGCCATCGGCAAAAATCACCTCTTTACTTAATATGCCCTCTTATATGGTGCTAAGAATTGATGACAGGCAGCATTCTGAAAAACTGTCCCAGTGTAATTGTTGCATTTGCCCATCAGTTCAATCTTGAATACAAAAAGAGCAAAGAGAAAATTGGAGAGGCAAAGAAAGCACTTAATCATTCTCTGGACTATCTGGGAAGCTTGATGAACAGCAAGTTGTTATTTCTCTCAGTTATCACAAAACAAATTGTGACAGCTCCACAACTAACTATTAATAGCATTCAGCTTTAGAAAGTGTTTCATAAGTTACAGCCAAAGATCGGGATCCAAAACTTCTACTACCAAGAAAGACAAGACAACTGAAGCATGTGTATTGGTCCATTCTCATAACACCCTGACTTAGAAATGTATTACCAGATCTTCAGTGTTACTGGGGTTAAATTCTAGAGAACCAACCTTACTTACCCCCCACTTCAGTGGTGGACTATGGTGAGTGGAGTGGTTGTTAATTTATATTTTTTTCATTTATTGACTCTTGTTTTAATTTGATCCGTAATAACACTAAAAGTATCACAACATTAGGTTTGCGGTGGCTGTGTCAAAGCACAAAGTAAATTTATTATCAAAGTACATATACAGCCCTGAGATTCATTTTCTTGCAGGCATACATAATAAATCCAATAGCCACACCAACTGGGTGTACAACCAACATGCAAAAAGACAATAAACTGTGCAAATACAAAAAGAAAATAGTATTGTTAAATTAGCAATAAATATTGAAAACATCAGTTGAAGAGTCCTTGAAAGTGAGTGCATAGGTTGTGTGAACATTTGTGATTGGGACAAGTGTAATTGAGTGGAATTATTCCCTTGATTCAAGAGCTTACTGGTTGAGGGGTATTAACTGTTCCTGAATCTACTGGTGTGAGTCCTGATGCTTCTCTACCTTCTTCCTGATGGTAGCAGAGAGCAAAGAACATGACCTGGGTGGTGAGGGTCTTTGATGATGGATGCTGCTTTCCTGCAACAACGCTTTGTGTAGATGTGCTTAATGATGGGGAGTGCTTTACCCATGATGGACTGGGTGGTATTCACTACTTTTTGTAGGATTTTTCATTCAAGAGTATTGGTGCTTCCATACCAGTCTTTAATTTAGCCAGTCAGTATACTCTCCACCACATATCTATAGAAGTTTGTAAAAGTTTTAACTGACATGCCAAATCTTCACAAACTCCTGATGAAGTAGAGGCACTGCTGTGCTTTCGATATAATTGCATTAATGTACTGGACCCTGGACAGGTTCTCTGAAATGATAACACCGAGGTATTTAAAGTTGCTGACCCTTTCCACAATTAACCCCCTGATGAGAGTGGCTCATGGACTTCTGGTTTCCTCCTCCTGAAGTCAATAATCAGCTCCTTGGTTTTGTCGTCATTGGGTAAGAAGTTGTTGTTATGGCACCACTCATCCAGATTTTCAATCTCTTCTGTAGTCTGATTGGCCGCCACCTTAGATTTGGCCTATGACAATGCTGTTGTCAGCAAACTTAAATATGGCATTGGAATTGTGCTTAGCCACACAGTCATAAGTGCAAAGCAAGTAGAGCAGCCTCATAGTGCACCTGTGCTGATAGAGATCGTGCAGGAGATGTCGTGGCCAATTTGAACTGACTGGGGTCTGCAAGTGAGGAAATCAAGGATCCAATTGCATCGGGAGGTATTGAGGCCAAGGTCTTGAAGTTTATTGATCAGTTTTGAGGGGGTGATAATGGACAATGCCAAGCTGTAATCAATAAAGAGCATTCTCCATTTGACCGCTCATCCACTCAATGCTACTCCACAGTAGCTCTGCATCAAAAATACAGAGATCTTAAAATAAATGCATTACCAAATGGGAAGCTAAGATGGTTCTACATGCATGGACATTGGGATATGATGGCAATGTCGATGGCATCACATTACACAGTTTTTCTTTGAAACCCATTTGCCTGAATTAGAGTTATAATCTAATGTACTTGGGAAAGCTACTGAGTGTGTAAGAGTGCTTGATTTCCTCACAGGCCCTCAACAGTTGTGATGCAGAACCTCACGTCTTAAATCCCAATGAGCAAATTTTTTTAATAAGGTCTTTATTTTTCTATTTGTGTCAGATTAGGTTTGATTGTAAAGGCCAGCATGTTACCTGCTAATAAATTGTCTACAGGACAAGATACCATGTTTCTGTTCTACTATTCCTGTGGTAACAGATTTGTTTTATTTCAGTTTGGCATTAGATATTTTTAGAGTTCTATGTGGGGAATTGTGACTGCAGCTTTATGTCATGGCTTTTCAGTAGTCTTCTGCGCTTAGCTGCAGCTTTTCTTTCTTGTGTAGTTGCAAATAGACAAATTGTACTTATAAAGTGAATACAGCTTCCTGGAAAACTGAATCAACAAAATCCTGCCAATGCTCTTTCCCTCACCATAATATCAAACTATTCAGGCCGATGCAGACATTTACGCAATTCCAAGAATTTTCATTCCTTTCCCAATCATTGATAAGTTATTACTTGAAGAGTTTCCAAAAACTGAATTGCTATTAATAGACAGTTGTGATGTTGCCACACTCAGAAATGAGTGTTTCAGTCTCTTAATGATGAAAAGAAGGTCAAAAGATGGATGTTACATCTCTTGAAGTTGCTTGGGAATGAACCGTGAGAAAGGAGAGTGGGCATTGATAGAGATGGAAGAGTGAAACCCCATTAGAATCTTAAAAAAGTGGGGGGGGGGAGATTTATCTGGTAACTGTACCGTCTTGAAGGTGTTGCAAACTCCTCTTCAAAGAAGGTGTTGAAGAGGAATGTGAGAACAAGTAGAACCCTAACCTTGTTCTAAATGGGATAAAAGTGCAGGAAATAACAAGAAAGTTGTCGGCTTAATGAGGGTGACCCTCTGTTGGGCAAGCAAAGAGACGTGCTGGAAGCATTAGGGTAGAAGATGTGGTCTCAAGAACAAATGTGCTATAGGTGAAGAAACAGGGAAAATGGAATGGATTTCTTATACGAAGTAGGACGAGAGGAAATGGAGTTAGTGTAGCTTTGGGAGGGTGAGGGATCATAATGAAAAACTTTGACCTATGATTAGGCTTGGGACATAGTTTTGCAATGTTGATAGTTTTCATAGGAAATCCAAGGCTAGTGCTTGTTTTAGCCAAGTCTCAGTTACCTTGCAGAGAGCTTGCCATTCTCCAGGATGGTCTGAGCCCATAAAGTGGACTTTCTGGTCACAAGACAATGTGCTTCACTCAATGAAATCCAGGCCATCAGGACAGAAAGCCCAGTCATTGAAGATGATTTTAAAAAGCATTTTAAGGACAATTAGGAAGGAAATTCCATTGCTCTGAACCAGGCAGTCTGAAAGCACCATTGGCAAAAGGATTAGAATCAGTGATACAGGATGCATCAGAAGTGGAGAAGTCAGAAATCTCTAAGGGTATTAGGGACGGGGGAAGCTATAGATAAAGACCTTGGAATGATTTGAAACAATGTATGGAAAATTTAATATTTTGGTTTGCTGAACGGAATGCCAAGTTTGAGACTCCATTTGCTAAAAGCATGATGGGATTAGAATAGAGTGAACGAATGGGAAGTGCATATTGGAGATAGAGGGCCAGGGCACACAGATTGAGAACAATGAACAAAGATGGGGATATTAGGGAAAAGCTACTTTAATACAGACGCTGGTTCATAATGTGAAACTCCTTAGTTAGAGCTTTATTGTCATTGCTCAGGACAGCAAAATTGCAGTGTTATCACATTCAGTGCAAAACAGCATACTGGCAATTCAAAGTGCAAAGTAAATTAATTATCAAAGCTCATATATGTCACCATATACAACCCTAAGGTTCATTTTTCTGTAGACATACTCAATAATTCCATAATAGAATAATAACAATAACAGAATCAATGAAAGACCGCACCAACTTGGACATCGAACCTGTGTGCAAAAAACAACAAACTGAAAATACGAAATAAAGAAATAATAATAATAAATAAACAAGCAATAAATATCGATAATATGAGATGGAGACTCCTTGAAAGTGAGTCCATAGATTGTGGGAACATTTCAATGATAGGGCAACTGAATTTGAGTGAAGTTATCCCTTTTGGTTTAAGAGCCTGATGGTTGAGGGATAATAACTTCCCGAATCTGGTGGCACGAGTCCTGAAGCTCCTGTACCTTCTTCCTGATGGCAGTAATGAGAAGAGAACACGGCCTGGGTGGTGGGGGACCTTGATGATGGATATTGCTTTCGTGCAACAGCATTTCGGGTGGATGTGCTCAATGATAGGGAGGGCTTTACCACTACTTTTGTGGGATTTTCCATTCAAGTAATTCAATTACTCAAAACACAATGGCTAAATTTAAAATAACATCTGAGTTATTTAGAATTATATCTAGTTACAAATAAATTAATCACAAACAACTCTAAAATAAAATGAGTGGCCGCCCCATTCAAGTATTGCACATGCCAATGTTATAAAATAATATGATTAAATATAAAATAGCATCAAGAATTAAAGATGAAATTTAAAAGACAAAGAGCTCTGAAATCAAAGGAAGATAGCGGCCCCATTTAAAACCAAATATTTTACATGCCCATGTATTGAACTTGGAGTTCGTCCATAGTGCCTGTGGACTATGGGTGGGTGGGGATATTGTTCAGTTGCATGACAACCCTGAGGATAAAGCTGTCTTTCAGTCTGGATGTTTGTGCAGAGATGTTTCTGTATCTCCTGCCAAATGGTAGGAGATTTAGCAGGTGATTACTGGGCTGGGATGAGTCCATCACGATGTTGCAAGCTCACCATAGATCATGTGAGTTGCAGATAGTTTCCATATCTTGTAGTTGTGTCCCAGTGATGTTCTGTGCAGTCCTGATAACTCGTCGCAGTGCTTTCTGGTCGATCTTGTTGCAGCTAGTGTACCATTCTGTCATGTAGTAGGTCAGTATACTTTCAATGGCACATTGGTAGAAGCTTACTGACAGCTTTTGGGGCAGATTTGCTCTCTTTATACTTTTAAAGTAGTATAGGTGCTACTGAGCCTCCCCTACCATCAAGGAGGTATTGCTGGTCCAAGAGAACTCCTCTATGAACTTAAAGCTGGAGACCCTTTCCAGTGCTTCACTGTTTATGAGTAGTGGAGCTTATTCATACCTCTTTGATTTCTTGAAGTTGATAATCATTTCTTTTTTTTCATGTTGAGTGAAAGGTTATAGTATTTGCACCATTCAGACAGTTTCTGCACCTCCTCTCTGTATGCTGTTTTGTTGTTATTTGTAATGAATCCAGTCACTGTGGTGTCTTCTGTAAATTTGATGATGGAGTAGGTAACATAGGCAGGGGCACAGTCATGGGTGAATAGAGGGTACAGGAGTGGGTTCAGTACACATCCCTGCGGTGCACTGGTGGTCAGGGTGGTTGAGCCTAGTCTGACTGTCTGGGTGTGATTGGTAAGAAAGTCCAGAATCCAGTTGCAAATTGATATATAAAGTCCCAGGTTGTGTAGTTTAATGGTCAACTTGTTGAAGGCAGAACTGCAGTCAATAAAAAGCATTCTGGTGTAGATGACCTTGTGTTCCAGGTATTCCAGTATGATGTGGAGAGCGATGGAGATGGCATCGTTGGTTGAGCTGTTTGCCTTATATGCAACCTTCTGCTGGTCTGGTGTAGCAGGGATGGTGTCTTAATGTGGAACATAACGAGTCTCTCCAGGCACTTGGCAGCAATGGGAGATTAGTGCAACCAGTCAGTAGTTGTTGAGGCATATTACTCCTGACTTCTCTGGGATTGGTGTGATGATTGATGCTTTGAAGCATGTAAGGATCACAGCAAGGAATAAAGAGAGGGTACATATTTCAGTAAAATCCCCTGCCTGCTGGTCAGCGTAGCCCCTGAGGACCCATCTGGGTATGCTGTCTGGTCCAACTACTCTGCGTGTGTTGATGCTGTGGAAAGTACGTCTCACCTCGTGTGCTCAATGTCAGCACTGTGTCCTCGGGTGTCAAGACCTTCACCACTGGTTTGTTGTCCCTGTCAGACTGAGCTAGGAAGTTGTTTAGCTCCTCAGCTAATGTGGTGTTGCTGTTTGCAGACAGGAGATGTTTCTTTTATAGTCAGTGATGGACCTAATGCCTTCCCACACGTGTCAGGGGTTGGTGGCATTATTGAAGTATGTCTCTATTTGTTATTGGTATCTGTATTTGGTGTTTTAATGCCTCTTTTAAGGTTGGACCTGGCTTTGCTATATGCTGCAGCATCACTGGATCTATAGCAGCATCCTGAGCCACGAGCAGGCTGTGGACTTTGTTGTTCATCCATGGCTTTTGATTTGGGAATACGCAGACATTTTTACTGTTTACACAGTATTTGATATAGTGCATGACTGTACAGGTGTATGCCTCCAAGTCAGTTCCCGAATCATGCATTGCTTGGCATCCAAACAGGTTCCAGTCTGTGCACTCGAAGCCGTCCTGAAGCCATGAGACAGCTCCCTCAGCCCATACTGTCACTGACTTGGTAATTGGTTTTGCCTTCCCTATCACTGGTCTGTAGGCTGGGATTAGAAATAAAGACAGGTGGTCAAACAGATCCAGATGAGGGCATGGATAAGCCCTGTATGCGCCCACAAAATTGGTGTAAACCTGTTCTAGTGTATTGTTGCCCCTTGTGGGACATTTCATATTCTGGCAAAATTTAGGTTGGCTTGATTGACATCATCAGCAACAATGAAGGTGCTTATTAATAGTATCATAGAGTTGTACTTATGCTAACGTAGTATTGGCTTGTGGTGGAATGTGGATTGCTGTGATGCAAACAACTGTGAATTCTCTTAGCAGACGGAAAGGCCTACACTTCAGCATGAGATATTCCAGGCTGGAACATCAGTGATTATCAATGTGGAAACAGTTCATGCACCAGGCATTGTTAAGATGAGTGTATTAGCTGTCACCTGATTTCTTACTGGAATCTTGTTTTCTGTCAGCCCGGTAGACCGTGCGGCCTGCTAGCTCAATAACTGTGTTGGGTACATTATAATCTAGCCAGGTTTCAATGAAGATCATTACGTAGCGGTCGAGTAAATTCCTTTGCGTGATAAGTCTCAGTCTGATTTCATCCATTTTATTAGTGATCGATCGGGTGTTTACAAGGAAGGCACTTGGAAGTGGGGGCTTGAAAGATGTAGCTTTTAGCCTAGTGCGGACCTCTATTGGCTTCTGCTCCTTTTCAGTGCGTCACCTGCAGTGTCTCCCAGCTGGGACTAATGACGGGCTTGCCCCAGAATTACAGCGATCGCTGACGGTATTTGTTCTGTGAGAGTGAGCTGAGAGCTCTTTATACACTTGATATTGATATTCAGAAGTTCCTGTCTGCTCTATCGTAGTATGTTTGTCTGATTCAGAAAGCTTGGAGCCACTGTGAACCATGCACACCGCCACCTAGATTATTCTCACTGCTTGTATAGGTGGTAGAAACAGAATCGTTTAAAACTTTGGCAAGGGAATTGGATAGGGCAATAGGGAAAAGCAAGTGGAACAGGACTGCAAATTTGCTGAACAAGGAGCTGGCATGAACTCAGTGAGTTAAATGGCTTTTATTATGTTTTTTTTGTGTCGATCGCTGAGCATAAATGTAATGAGCAAGTGAAACTTGGTTCATGTCAAGAAATAGGCAGCTGAGTTTTAGTTGGACAAGTTTTCATAAGATTTAATATTTAATGAAAGCACAGGAATTACAGGTCAAGAGGCCTCAGCAGTAGCTCTGCATGCACCAAGTATGTGGGGATTAGAATGGATTTCATTTTGCCTGTCTTGAAATATTCATCTGATGAATCCCACTGATACATTCTAAAAACAATAACTTTCTTAAAGCATTGTACATGTTTCGAAATGTCCTGCTTTTCTCCTTGGTAAATGGAGATTCATACTTTTCCATAATCCAAGGACAATGAAAGCCCCTGAAACAATCAGACTTCAATTTCAAGCATAGGCAAAAAATCTCAAAATCTACTGTTTGTATAAGAGTTGAGCCATGTTATGCTCTTGACAGAAATTACAGGTGCATTTTTTTCACAGGATACTGATCACAAGCAGGAAGTGAGCTGGCTTTTCCCTCCTACCCTAGCCTGGGGACATTGATGCCAAATGCAGTAACATCTCCGCTGTTATCCACACAAAGATCACTTAATTCAATCCAGACCACAAATCAAACCTGGATCTTTCCTTGTATTTTAAATATCTTTACCCTGCCGTACAGTTTTCTCACAGGATCATTTTATTTTCAAATGTGGCATATATATCATTACTGCTTAGACTATCAAGATGCATGACGGAACTCAGTAAATCAGTTTTACATATCTGCATTGAATATCACTCTGTGACTCATTTAAAAAGAGTATTCACTCATGTCTTTTATCATTTACTGTATATGCCATATATTGTGCATTTCTTGCAGCAAAACTGAAAGGCATTCAGTTGAGGACGAATATGACCTACGTGATCAGGCCTTCCTATAAATATTAAGGAGTTGACTACTTTGTAATTTTCTCTTACATGGGGGACCACACTTACTTGCAATTGACTTGACCTTTGATGTTTGAACCCATCGTGTTAATGCTGCCTCTGTCATATGGAAGGCCTATCCGTTATAACATAAGCAATGGAAGTCTTATTGTCTTATAGGTCAGATTTCTTATTGCGTATTTATTTGCACTGCCATCACTGTATTTATTTGTTCAATAACCAAAGCATTCTGTCAAATGACAAATATTTCAATATTTTTCACTTCAGTCATTCACCCAAAAATAATATCCTCTGTCCAGTTTTCCAAACTGCATGCAGCTGTATTATATGAAACACTGTTGCAATCAAGTACTTCAAATTGTGTGTCCCACCTGGGACCATGTTTTTAACTGGAAAGCCTGTCCACAATTAAGTCAATGAATGAGCAGTCAGAAGGCAAAAAGTCACCACCCATGTGGTGATAAAAATGCACCATTAGGAACTGGCTTGCTCCTCAGCACAGCTGCGTGCAGCACATCATCAGGCAAAGAGAATAAATGGCTGTAACTTATTTTGTATGTCTTGGTCAGATTTATACCATATGTGAGGTTTGCAGAGGTGGTTTATGGAAGTGCTTCCCAATGTTAAAGAACATCTCTGCCCATAATTCCTTCCCGAGCTGGCAAGTTGCAATTACAGTGTTTCTTTCTTTCTACAACGCTTGCTTGCTCCTACATAATTGTGATTTAATTTCATGATCCATTTTTATACTGATGATTTTCAGTATATCTGTTCAAATAACATTGAAAGATGTGCTTGGTGGTGGGATCCCGGTGGAGGTGACGGAAGTTACTGGACACAGAGTCTAGTGGGGTCTGGTAGGAGGTGAGGACAGGGGAAACCTTACCCCTGGTGTGGCGGCAGGAAGATGGGAAGAGAGCAGACATGCATGCGGGTGAGAGCAGCGTTGATGGTGAAGGAAGGGAAGCCCCTTTCCTTTATGAAGGAGGACATCTCAGTAGGTCTGAAATGAAAAGCCTCATCCTGAGAACAGATGTGGCAGAGATGGAGGAACTGAGAGAAGGGGATGGCATTCTTACAAGTAACCGGGTAGGAAGAGGTAAGCCCAGGTACATGTGAGAATCAGTGGGTTTATAAAAGATATCAGTAGATAGACTGTCTCCAGACAAATAAACTCTTCTTGGGCTTCCCTCCAAGTACAGGTGTCAATTATAACTGATGTTTCGATGACAAACTCTGCCATCTTCTTCAGGGATGATACCTGGTCATGTCTAATCCTGTGGTATTTATAACCCCGTAATGCAACCCTCCTGATTGGTTAGTCCTCTTCCAATTAAGTTTCTACTCTCCAACCTTGTTTACAGACAAATTCCAGTCTTACTTAGAGTGAGAACTTTCTCTTTGTTAAACTTCTTTTTCTCAAGTTTTATTTCAATGGCTTCCTTTGCCAGGTGGTCCCAAAAGCCACTGGCCATCAAAGTCAATCCCATGGCCATTGCAAATGCAGTGTTCTGCATTTCTACCACTGATTTCTCTGGATAACCCAAACGGATGCAGCTCCTGTGCTCCTTTATGTGAGATTCCACCATGTGTCTCATGTGGCCAATATACGCTGCTCCGCATTCACAGGGAATCTTGTAAATGTCAGCCGACCTGAGTCCCAGGATATCTTTGACCCGCATAAGCTGTGACCTGATCTTCCTTATGGGTTTGTGGATAGTATTAATCTGGTATTTCTTCAGATTCCTGACAACCCTTCCAGAAATCGTGGAAATATGGGGATGACAGGTGATAGCAACGTGTTCCTCCTCATTGTTAGTTTTCCTGGTTTTTCTGTCAGCCCTTTTAAGGGCCCAATTGATTTACTTCACCTTGCAGCCATTCTATATGAACATCTACAGAAATAGGGATAGAGAGTTTGAGAAAGGGGAGGGAGGTCTCAGAAATGGACCAAGTAAATTTGAGGGGAAGGTGGAAGTTGGAGGCAAAGTTTATGATGTCAATGAGCTCAGCTTGGATGCAGGAAGCAGCACCAGTGCAGTCCTCAGTGTAGCATAGGAAGAGTTGGGGAGCAATGCTGGTGTAGGCTTGGAACATGGACTGTTCCACATAGCTGACAAAAAGGCAGGCATATCTGGGACCCATGCAAGTGTCTATGGTTTGAAAGTTTGACACTTATGTTGAAACCTTTGGTTTGAAGGAAGTGGAAGGAGCTGAAGAAGAAGTTATTGAGGGTGAGGACTAGTTCAGTTCACATTTATATTTGGTGTGTATGCGTGTATGTATGCCTATATGAGCTTAAAGGCTCTCCTGATGGGGAATGGAGGTGTATAGGGACTAGACATCCACAATGAAAAATGTAATACCTGTTACTTTCTGTTTAACTTTATTAATAAATATAGAGGTGTACACATACAAAACAAACAAAATCAAATAAATAACAGTTCAGAATGGACTAGATGGACCAAAGGGCATGTTTCTGTGTTGTGTTCTGTGTCTCCATATCTTAGTCTTGATCATGTATGTGGTTTAGTGGAGTGGCAACATTCATTGTTGTGGCTGGTAAATTTAATGCCTATTTAGCTTGACACACAGGGATCGAACCTTCGGGTGCCCTCACAACATTCCTTTTACAGTTAGCAATTTAGACATGACAAAGGCTGAAGAAAACAATAGTGGAACATAAGAAAGGGGTTCAGTTCACATTTATATTTGGTGTGTGTGCGTGTATGTATGCCTATATGAGCACCTAATCTTAGGCAGTTATAGCCTGAAACCTACATCTATGTCCTCAATTTGTATCTGTGAGAAAGTGGACTGTTATGCTTATATCCTGCGTTACAAAAATGGGAGAGCACCGGAAGCCCCCTGTGTGTATATGTGGGGGAGGGGTTCAGCCAGCAATCACCATTACTCCCACTGTTCAATGAACATTTATTTGAAGTATTATACTCTCCCAACAACTCACCAAACTACCACATTCCAATTTGATTTCAAAGTCACATTGCCAAATGCATTCTCTTCCACAAGCCCATATAATCACACAACATATATATTAAAAATGTTTTAAACAAAACCTTTGTGCATTTAGAATGTTGATTAAATGCTGTTTAATTAATATAGCTGAAAGTAGCAAAAGAGAGGCAATTGTAGGCACAGAAAATAATCCACCTAAAATGCACAAAATGTTTTTTTTTCATTTGGGTTGGAGAAAGTTAGTTCCTTCGTAAGTTCTTAAAAAAAATGCCTCAAACTTTTCAAAATATACCTTACTGTGTCATTGAACGTAGAAGAGCCATCTTGCATTTTAAAGCTTGTTTGAAAGCCTAGAAATGAGTGCAATTAGCAGTAACTTTGAATGCGCGTGGGTTCACTCTAGCAGATTTGTGAAAGAGACCTACTTTTAGTGCCAAGTTGTAAAAATTCTATAAACTCAGGTTTAAATGAGCGTAGACTTTAAGCCTGTGTGATGCTGATAGCGGTAGAATTGAATCAAGTATATCATCAAAATTAAAGGAATTTCCTGGTCATCACTATTTTGAAGAAATGGCTGACTATCCTAAAGGTTTAAAGGCATTTCCTTTTTCATTTTCACTATTTTTTTGTGTGGGGCAGGGCCACAACTAGCTTGTTCATTCAGGGCCCATTTTGGGAAAGAAAACTCGTCTGAAAGAAGTTATCACAACAGTACAAATTCAAAACTGCATCGTTTAGAGTATATCTCTAGTCATGCATTATCTAAGTTTTATGTAGAATAAAGTGCAAATTCTCTTCTTTCAGACCAGCTGAGGGGAATTAATAGCTCCCATATCTGTAGTTAAGCTTTTATTTGTGTTCAGTTACCGCTTAAGATAATATTCACTAAAATTAGCTGATCTTTTTAATTTTACCTAGTGTTTTAGACTATGAGAATTGGTTGAATGAATTTTAGCGGTTGTGTTTATACAACCAGGCAAGAACATTTTAAACAGGGCATTGTTTGTATGGTATTTTTACACAGCAAAACATCTTGAATTATATCATCAGTATTGATTTTAAGCACCCTGGAATAATTTTCAGTATCTGCAAAATCTCTTTGAGATAGCTATCTTTGATCAGATTTGCAAATTAAAGAAAAGCAGATGCTTTGTATTCCTTAATCATATTTTTTAATTTATTAATTCAATCAATATGTAAATTTTAACACTTATGCTGGGGTGTTTACTGAGTCAAAACTAAAGTTTTTCTTTTGTAATTTATCAGTAATCTTCAGTCACCCTGAAGCAAAATAGTTAAAATAATGGAAACATTTCTTTTTTTGGTTGCAATAAGGTTTTAGTTGGTGGGCTTGTACTACCGGCCAAAGGAGCAAAAAATACTAGGGGCAGTAATAGTCTGTATCCGATTATGTATATTACTGTCAAGTTATAGGGAATGCTCCTAAAATTAGTTTAAATCAGCATGCAATGAAGTTTGTCAGCTGAGTAGCTGGACATAGTACAGTATATTTTATGATGAAAGTGAGGATCAGAACAAGTCTGCACCTTACTAGACCTATTTCTAAGTACATTGCTCTTCCCCTGCATGAGGGCCTGCATTATTTCCGCTGTGCTCTTCAATTCAGGTCATCTTTTCATAGGCAGAGCTGATCTGGAGATCCTGTCCTGGCCTGTGGGAAAATATAAGGCAGCGGCTATTAATACTGTTCCTTTCCCAGTCTTTCTCAAAGGAACTCTCAACAGGAAGATCTGAACACAACCCCTTAATAACAGCCTCTTGTTTTAACCCTTAGGTGGCTCAATTTGTTGTTAAATTTCACAGTGGATTTCTTTAGATTAGAGTTCCCAATGTACTGTAAGTCTAGTTAGTTTACTGTTACTGTTAGATGTGCTTTATTTTGACATAATTACCTCACATATTAATGTGAATCAGACTCAAGAGAATAATTTCATCATTAACCAGTTATCATGAAAACAACAAAATGATATATAATAGCAGGAATCTATTCGGATCGAACAATTAGGCAAAAATTTTCTTTTATGAGGACAGTAACAACTAAGGCAAAGCAAAAAGCATCTGAGATCAATTAACTCATCATGGTAGGAACACAATGCAGGAATGCCTTTGTTTGTTTGACTCAATTGCATTTATTCAAAGCATTTATAAGTTAAGTTCTGCTTTATGTAAGAAGTGGAAAGTAAATTAATATAGTTTCTCTTCTAGACAAAATAGATCATCGTTAGTAATTGTCTCAACAAATACTTCAGAAATGCTGACATTGCTCACAATATGCAAATCAAGCAAGTGTGCTGCTTCACCTTCCTGAACTATGGCTGATGCCTTCATGGTGTGGAATAAGTATTTACCTAATTAACAGATCACATTTGGCACTGCTCATCAATGGTCTGAAGCACCTTAGAAGAATTAGCTGCTAACTGTCTCTTCTGGGAATTAGCTGCTAACTGTCTTTTCAGTGAACCCTTTGGAAAATGAAGTAATTCAGCTGCTTTACATTTCTACAATTAGCTAGCAAGTATTAATTTTCTTGCAAACACAAAAGGTCCAAAAGGCAGATGCTGGAAATCCAGAGCAACACACACAAAATGCTGGCGGAATGCAGCAGGTCAGGCAGCATTTATGAAAATGAATGAACAGTCAACATTTCAGGTTGAGACTCTTCATCAGGACTGGAAAGGAAGGGGGAAGAAGCCAGAAAAAGAAGGTGCAGGGAAGATGGCAAGCTGGAGATGATAGTTGAAGTCAGATGGGTGGCTTCAATTTCCTTGTAAATTCTAGATTTCAAGGTGAAATCGAAATATTTCACTAAAAACTGTTTTGCACCTGAATGGCTGTTAATCTGGCCTCAATGGAGCTGTTGATTTTGGTGCTACAAGTGGGATTAGAGATCCAAAATGACATTTGCACCATGTAAATTGTGCTGAATGCCATGTTGTTGGAGGTTTTGCTGTATTTGTTGTGATTGTCAGCCACAAATATGCCAGGAAAATGGCCACAACACAATGATTTTGGAGCTTGGAGCTGTAGCTAGCATTCACT
Source organism: Mobula birostris (assembly GCF_030028105.1). Taxonomy (NCBI): domain Eukaryota; kingdom Metazoa; phylum Chordata; class Chondrichthyes; order Myliobatiformes; family Myliobatidae; genus Mobula; species Mobula birostris. Next base: position 33,759,732 of record NC_092388.1, read on the forward strand.
GTTAACTTCGCAGCTGAACTCGTCTTCTGGAGCAAGAAGAATTTTACACTGGTGTTTACAGGTATCAACAACCTTTTAAAAGTTTATTGCTATTTCATTTCTTTCTGCTGTTACTATGACCTGGGAAGTGAATCATTATTGGCCCTGGAATCAAGACATCTGTCATCGTGCTTTCATTCCTCTGGAATCCATTGGGCTAGTTCAATTTGATCTTAGAGAAGTCCACTATACATCTTTTTTTCCATCTTGTACCTATCTTGCACAAGCCTGCCCTGCTATTCCTACCACGAATGATTAGAGCAACATGTACCTACCACTTATATGTTCATAAGGCAGGGTCCATGTGTCCGCTTCTGAACTAGAAACTGACTGGTTTCCTATGGTATCTTGATATTTCCTCTTCCCACCTGTCTCCTGTAAAAATGCTATTCCCTTTATTCAGTTCCTTCCTCTCCGCCACATCTATTCCCAGGATGCAACTTTCCTTTTCAGAACATCAGAGATGTCCTCCTTCTTCAAAGAACGGAGTTTGCCTTCCTCCATCACTGATGCTGCCCTCACCTGAATCTCCTTCATTTCCAGAACATCCATGCTCACCCCATCTTCTCGCCGCCTTAACAGTGATAGAGTACCTCTTGTTCTTACCTGCGCATAATCCTACCACCAAACATATCACCCTACCTCTCTCCACTTTATTCAGGGATCACTCTCTCCGCGATTCCTTGTCCATTCATCCCTCCCCACTAATTTCCCTCCTGGCACTTATCCCTGCAAGCCGCCGAAGTGCTACACCTGCCCATTCACCTCCTCCCTCAGCTGCATTCAGGGCCCCAAACAGTCCTTCCAGGTGAGCAACACCTCACTTGTGAACGTGCTGGAATTGTCTATGTGTCTGGTGCTCCCGATGTAGCCTCCTCTACTTGGGTGAGACCTGTCATAAATTTGGGAACCATTTCATGGAGCACCTCTGCTCAATCCTCCAAAGCAGAAATACCCTGTGGCCAAACATTTTAATTCTGATGCCCATTTCTGTTTTGATATGTCAGTCTATGGCTTCTTCTGGTGCCAAAATAGGCCACCGTCAGGATGGAGAAGCAACACTTCTATTCCATCTGGGTAGCCTCTAACCTGATGGCATGAATGTCAATCTCTCCTTTCAGTAAAAAAAAACCCTCCTCCCTCCCTTTTCTTCTATTCCCCACTCTGGGCTTTTACCTCTTCTCACCTGCTTATCACCTCCCCCTGGGTCCTCTCCACTTTTCCTTTCTCTTATGGCCCTTTCTTTTCACCTATAAGATTCCTTTCTCTCCAGCCCTTTAGTTTTCCTACCCACCTGATTTTACCTTTCATCTTCCAGCCAGCCTTCTTCCCCTCCCCTGAACTTTTTAATTCCGGCATCTTTCCAGTCCTGATCAAGGGTCACAGCCTGATACACTGAATGTTTATTCATTTCCATGATGCTGCCTGCCCTGCTGATTTCCTTCAGCATTTTGTGTGTTCCTTTGGATTTCCAGCATCTGCAGAATTTCTCATATTTATGACTTGCTTGTGTTCTTTGAATCAGAATTAGGTTTATGATCACTGTCTTATTTGACATGAAGTTTGTTGTTTTACACTGCAGAGACATAAAATTACTATAAGTTACAAAATAAAAGGGGAACTATGAAGCAGTGTTCATAGACCATTCAGGAATCTGATTGTGGAGGGAAAGAAGCTATTTCTGAATCACTGAATATGGATCTTCAGGCTCCTTTACCTCCTCCCTGATGGAAGTAACGAGAAGAGGTCATGTCCCAGATGGCGAGGGTTTTTGGTAATGGATTTCATCTTCTGAGGAACTGCCTCTTCAAGATGCCTTTTGCAATCCTGTGCATTGAACTCTCCATACCAGTGTGATTCAACCAGTCAGAATGCTCTGCATCATGCATAGACAGAAATTTGAAAGAGTCATTGGTGACACACAAAATTTCACCAGATTCCTAATGAAGTAGAGCCAACGACGTGCCTTCTTCATGATTGCATCAGTGTGTTGGCCCCAGGACAGAAACTCCAAGATACTGACGCCAGGATCTCTGACTTCTTGGCAGTCTTCTCAGTTCTGCGTACTTACCAGACCAGTTCCATAGCTTGTTCTGTTAAAGTCCTCAAAAACGTCTAGTGTGACGGAGAGCACTTGATAAACACACACCTTACACACGCACATTCACACACACCCAAACATTGCTGCCATTGTGGTGAGTGTACGCACTTCAATGTCTTCCCCATTATATTCTCATAATTAACCCACTGTTTTCCTCCTGCATTGCTACAGACATTCAAAGTCAGACACCAAGGTTTATTTTAATTTCATTCTTTATTTTTACTTATTTGTAAGTGTGCAATTATGTTGAGCATTCTGCTGTACCATGCTGTTGTCTCCTGGCAGTTCCATGATGTATGCTGGGTTAACAAATTCCACTTCACATGCCAGTGATAATAAACCTGATTCTGATTCTGAAACCAACCTGATGCACTCGGGATGGCTTTATGGTGCCTTTCCCACCATACATGACGGAATATTTTATTTCTTTAGTAATGGGGATATATAAACGTGTGTATGTTGTTTGTATACTTTATTTAATGTAGATACTGCTGTTTATTTTGTCGTATGATTGTAACTATATTGTGGGGTGCATCATGTTCTAATTCATGTGTAGTCTTAAGTAAACTTTGTTGGTAATTAAAGATGCTATGTCCTGGTACTTATAAAAGGAGCTCATCACCCTCAGTAAGGGACAGAGGAGTTCACACCGGACAAGAATAAGTACGGAGATATCATTGTGCTTTCTTGTAGATATATTTTCATAAATATTGGCAACTTTTTCACTACTTTCACAAATTTTCTCTAGTTCTTGTAAGATTGATTTTTGACCCACCAAATACACACCCTTGCACTAAAGTGCTAAGCGACTCCAGCCATGTTTTCCTTTGGTCAAATTAAAGGTCATAAGCCATATTTTTTAACATTTGGCCAGTCACAAAGGGGTGAGTTCAATTCAGGGGAAGTGGGATTGTGGTCCCATTTCAGGAAACTCCTTAAGGCTAAAAATGAAGCAGATGTTTGAGAAACAGCGGGGAATTCAGAGGAGGAAAAACTTCAGCCTAGGGCCAAACTCAGGCCAGAAGCAGAAGGGCCTTCAAGTGGCAACACCTCCGAATCCTCCATGCTAATCTATTCAGAAGCTTTTTGTCTGCCAAGAAGAGGAGAAATGATGCTTTTACAAAGGAATTCCAATGCCTGCAGATGTCTGTTGAGACCATCACCCAGCCTGAGTCATTTGTCCAGCACTTCAACCTTACTGCTCTGCAGAAAGGTCTCAAGATGCCTTCTTATCAACATGATAATGATATTAAGAACTATCTCCTCAGGGTTGAAAGGATGGCCTGGTATGGCAATGGCCAGAGGAGTGGGCTTGCCAGTTTGTGGAACTGCTGATAGATAGAGCTCTCAAAGGCTACATTGCAATGGATGAAGAGAGTTCTAACAACTATCATACTCTAAGGAGGCACTGCTGGCTAAGTTCAACATCAAGGCAGAAACCTATCGCTAATGCTTCCGTTCCAGTACTATACCACCAAGGGAGTCATCATCGCCTGAGGGATCTCTGCCACCAATTAATTCAACCAGAGCAGAACTCCAAGGAGGATGTTGGTGAGGCCATTGCTCTGGAGCAGCTGCAGCGGTTTCTTCCTCTAGACACCAGGACATTTGGCCTAGAGCATAAGCCAGTGGATGGACTCACTGTGACCCATTTATAGTGCCTCAATGCCCACAGTGGGGGGGGGGGGGGGCACCATCACTGCCATCATTCCAAAGCAAGGAGACTCTAACCCTCCAAGGGACTCTCAGGGTAACTGTAGAATTAGGGGTGGGTGAATAGAGGGCAAGTAGTTGGTAGTTTCATCTAAGATTTTTATCATTAGATCTCTGTGTGACCTTTCAAGAAGCACAAATTGTTAGGTATGTGCCATATACCAAGAGAGGGAGAATGTGAGGATGATGATAATGACTGTAATGATTATGTGTATGGTAATGAAAGCAATCAGAATGTGATGAGAAAGAGCCGATGTTTATAATAGTTAAAGTTAATGGAAAACCTGTTAAAGCTCTTTTAGATACTGGTAGCTTACTATCATTAATTAAGATGAGTCTTGCCCTGACTTGGTGTTGACTACAGTCACCAAACACCTGTCCAATGTCTCCATGGTGACTGAAAGTCTGAACCTTCGGCAGATCTCACTATTGAGCTAGATGACAAGTATTTGATGAAAGTGGGGGTGCTGTAGAAAGTACCAGTTGGCAGTGAGGGAGGAACCAAAAGACCTAGAAAGTCACACTGGCAGCGGTGCCTTGAGAGATATGTTGGTTCTCCTGCCTCTGTTGATATAGCTATTGATGATGATATTGTAGGGGAGGGGGGTGCTATATGGGTTGTGCCACAGGGCATTGTCACATTTCAAAGATCAGATCTTTTTTTAAAAGCTCTGTATGAAAAATATTTAGCTGAGAATAACCACAGTGCATACTCAGGAGACTGTTTTTAGCATTCACAACCAAATTCTCTACCTGGGTAAAGATCCAGGCAGTAGAAAGTTGGTGGTGCCAAATAGTTGCTGGCCATTGGTACTCCATCTGGCACACACATCACCATGCGCAAGGCATCTTGAGCAACAGAAAACTTACCTAAGATTAGGTAGCCAATTTATCTGGCTTTCAGTGAACACTGACATGTAAACATATTGCAACACGTACAGAGTGCCAAAAAAACAGTGCTCTCTGTAAATATGACTGAGCACCCCTGCAGTCCATGCTAATAATTAACACACCATTCAGGTGCATTGCAATGGGCATTGTTGTCCCAATGGAGAAGAGCAGCTCAAAGTCCCAATACATACTAGTGATGTGTGACTATGCTATCTGGTTTCCTGAGGTATTCCCTCTTCACTCTGTTACTACACCAGAGCTACTCAGTGCCCTTGTCTAGCTCTTTTCTCATGTGGGTATTCCTGAAGAGATCCTTACTGACAAAGGAACAAACTTCACCTCATGACTCATGGCTTATCTGCATAAGGAGCTGGGAATCATGGCCTTGAAGACCACTTCATAGCAAGTGGAGAATGAAAGGCCTGATTGAGAGATTCAGTCAAATATTGAAGTACATGTTAAGGAAATTTGTATCTGACACAGGGAAAGATTGGGACAAGAGGTTACCATTTCTGCTTTTTGCATATTGAGTAGTTCCTCAAGCATCCACTGGGTTATCACCTTTAAACTTTTGTCCATTGCAGAACCCATGTGACCTCACCCTCCATGATGCTCACATTTCACTTACCTTTATTGAAGTCTACTTGTGCCCAGTACCTGAACACATTCAAATCCTGCCTCGTTGATTTTCTCTAAATAACTGGTGGTAGAAATATCTAAGCTCAGCCTTGGACATGTAAATAGGCAGATTTTATATCTTCATTTTAATTCTTTTTTCCTATACTCTATTGTCTGACAGGCTGCAGTACTTGCACATCTGAAATGATGAAGTAGCAAAGGGCTTTAGTGGGAGATGAGGGAAAAGTAGGAAATCCATAGCTATCTGTAACTTGAGAGTCAGGAGGTAGAAGGACTGCAATTCACTGCTTCCACATAATTTAAAGGGCAAGTAAATTTTGCATCCTTGGTGTAATATCTGGAACACAATACTTAAAGATCTTTTGATATGAAAGTTACATCACTTAGCAGAGTTTTATGCGTCTAGAGCATCACAAAAACCCTGAAAGGCTCATTATTCTTCACACACAAAGCTTTTATGTGCTTTTTATCATAGCGTCTACACCGTATTTTAAACAGTGATTGAAATAAATAAACTAATTCAGGCATAAGTTATGCTTTTTATGTGAACTGTAATTAGTTTTAACAGTATTAGAAGAAACAGAAGTTTCAGAAATTTTGATGTACTTAAACTGGGAGTTATCTGCCTATGATATCACGTATTTCAGCTTTAGTCTTAGGTTTTTCATATTGTCTAACTGTTAAATGTAGGAGACATTCTACAGTTACTATGGAAATGTCAAGAAGTTGGGGGCAAATCTGAATGTAAACCATTGTTACTGTTAAATATTGATGCTATTTCAATGAGTTACTTCAGGTTAATGATGAAATTTCCCAATATTTGATTCTTCTTTTCCACGCTTTTGACTCTCCCTTTTCCCTGATCACTTTTGGATTCCTACTTCTCAGAATCTCACATACTCTAAAACACACATTACAGTTGTTACTTGGCTAGATATAAGGTGATCTCTTTGTCACTTGAACTGCCAAAATTCTGCTAACTCTCTATAAGGTGAATTTATAGTTGAGTTGTTATTTCTACTTCATTTTTATGTACTGTACTACTAAATAGCAAGAGTTTCTTCATAATATGGAAATATGGCCAGGGTTGAATGCTGAATCCAGCAGCAGAACAGATGATGTGGAAGCTCAAGCCATGCTGAGCAGCGGTTGGTAGCTGATGGTTCCCCGTTTAACTGCTGGCTTCAGAGAAGTCTAGTAAACTGAATGACTGCTGTCAAGACACTGCTTATATTCAGTTTCATGCTGCAGAATGAAGAATATTTGATTTTCAATTGTAACTAACAGAAGTTTGGAAAACACTTACTGATTTTGCTTATCCTCCTTGATGTAGTTGTACACGAGGTGTTTAATGAAAATAAATGTTTTCTGTGTAATAAAGTTCCTAAGAACATATTTTGTCAGCTGCGTTTGTGATATGATTTTGTTTAATTGTTTCAAGGTACTAGAAACTTAATTGCTTCAAAAAAACTTCATTCATTTTGTGAATCGCTCGCACATTTCTTGCTAACCTTCACTAAACAGTAAACATTTAAGTTAGCTTAAATATTTACCAATGGCCAAACTTTTCTAAAGTGAAGACATTGAACATTATTTGCTTTCCATCTTCCACTTGGTCTGCACAGGCCAATTCAAGAAGATTGCGTACATTGGACAAGTTGCTATTGGAAAGGGAAAAAAGAGTAAAAACTATCATTAAAATTTGTTTTCATATCTATATTTTGATAGAGTTATCTGTAGTAATGAAAACGGAGTTTTGTTATTAACAATGGCTCCACACTGTACACTGTAAATGTTGATACTGTTCGGTCCACAATTTTTATTCTATCACTTTTATAATTTTTAAATGGGGATTGTTTCATTTGTCTCAAGCAGTTTATTATTAACTGTTAGTAAGAACGACATGAAAATTATTCAAATCCTCAGTTAATTAATTTGGATATATATTCAGAGCACTCATATAAAAGTAGAATTGAATAGGAGATATCAATGAATAAAAATCTATCTTGATGAAATTCAAAGTTTTTTGTTTACATTTTCTCTGGTGTTTCAACAATAATTCCCTTAAACTTCCTGCATATGTGCATTTTTCTGTGCTTTATTCTGTGTAATCAACATGAGGTTATGCTATAATTTCATTCTAGGCTTGGTCAAAGAAATTTTTGCCACCCACAGATTTTCATTTCTCCTCAGTGTGCACACAAGATCCTTCAATCCCTCAAATTCAAAAATGAAATTGATTTTTTTTTAACAGAAGCTGTGGACACTATATTTTCAACTGCTCCATAAATTAAGATGGAAGAAGAAAATTTATCTTCAAGCAATCCTTTCCTTATAATCGAATGCACAGTGCTGTTGTGCCCTCACTCTTAATGTATTTTGCCTTTGTTTTCTAATCATAGTTTTTTCTGGTGTGGATATAGCACCATGAATTTAAGTTTGTTCATGCAGTTGTGTACATGATTAAGGAGGAGTCAATTTAAATAAAAAACCCATTTATATAACATTTTACTATATCTCTATATTTTGAGTACTCGCAGATAGCAAATAATTTTATTGGGAGCAGGGGTCCAAGACCAAAGAGACTTTAAGGCATTCTTGATTGTTCTATTGTAGTTGAACTCCATATCAAATCTGCTCAAAATTAGAGCAGCTTTTTCGAACTGTTTGTGATACTCTCAGCTCCAGCAGCATTGATTCGCTCCTGATCTCAGATGCTAGTTTGTGAGTAGTTTGCATGTTCTTTCTTTGTTCTTAGTGCTCCAGTTTCTTCCTATATGGAACAAATTGAACTTCAGCTAGGCAATTGACAGAAGCTAGTTAATGACCAGATGTATTGTCATTTTGCCTACCTTCAGTTTGGGTTAATGGTAAAGAGAAATCCCCGCAAGTGGGATTTTATAATGGTGATAGCCACCGACTTCCTGATCCAAGGAAAGAGTAAAGATTAGCTTTGTTTGTCACATGTGTATCAAAATGTGCAGTGAAAAACATAAAGCACAGTCCAAGATGTGCTGGCGCTCCCCACAAGGCAGGAGAATGGAGTTGAGAGGGATAGTAAATCAGCTGTGATGGAACGGCAGAGCTGACTTAGGCCAAATGGCCAAATAGTACTGTTATGTATTATGGTCTTATGGAAATCAAAGGGGAGTGAATATGCATGCCTGATTGGGAATAAGTTACAAGAATATAGGGAAGTGATAGGAGAGGGAATGAACTTTCTCTACTTGGAGCTGGCAGGGACCCAATGAAGGGAGTGGCTTTCTTCTGTGTCGTTAGAAGCTATAAAGTAATAGAATAGAATATCTCCCAATACTATCAGGGCAGTCAGGGTAGAATCATCTTGTCGAGCATAAACAGTCATGGACAATTAAATGAGAAGACTGGTGACCAGATATGCTAAAATCTTATTTTCCGTAATCTTTGCATTCAATTTTGGGAGTGTACCATTTGCAGTGGCTTTGAAAACCTTCATTTTTTCTTAAGCAGACATTTAAAATGTTTCTGCATATCCAAAATATTTCATTATTTACGACTTAACCACCTTTTAGATATGAATAAAACAATTCAATAACATGTCCAATTTTTTTACTGTTCAAAGATTTTAATAAAATTGCTCACAAGTGGAAATATGTAGTAAAGCTTGTTATTTTTGATGATACCCCATTTTTGGCTTTTTTTTAAAACTGCATAGGAGTTACCACTATTAAATACAGAAATAAGCATTTTAGAATAAAACAGAAGTATTCAGAATCTATCCTGCTGCCAACTGTATTCGGTGTTTGAGAGTTTTACATGTGTTAATCTCAAATTGAATTCAAAGAGAAATCTGCAATATCTTTGCAATTTCAAGAGTAGTTTGGGCACAGCTCACTGAACACTGAAATTTAATTCCAAGACTAACGTTCTTCTGTAAGCTTTCTTTTTGGATCACGTTGTATATTGAACAGACACTGACTATCTGATGAAAGATGCATCTTTACAAAGACTAGTTAATCGAATACACCCTTTCACCCACCAAGAATCCGGCCCAACTTTGAACCTGCCAGCTGCAGTGTCTGCCCGCCCACAGCATCCTGTTATCGATACAGAGGACCAGTTGAGCATCCCATGGAGCAGAGTGGACTGTGAGCTGCAAATAGTTCTCAGGCCGCAAAACCTGAACTCCTGCCCTTAGAACATCCTGACAGCCTACATAAATCACAGATGTTGAAGGCCTTTGAAAATCAGAGGTCTTTGAAAATATTCACATTTAATTTTCAGTTTAATTAAATAGTTTTAAAATGTTGATAAAAATTTTGAAGTATCTTAAAGCAAGGGACATTGTTTGAGATGAAGTAAAGTACCTACGTCAGGCTGCTGTTTATTGATTACAGCTCAGCATTCAACACATTCATACCCTCAGTTCTAGCCAACAAGCTGCACAGTTGGGGCTGTTGTACCTCCCTTTGCAACTGGAGACAACAGCCCGCATGGATTGGAACTAACATTCCACCTCGCTGACAATCAACACTGGCACATCTCAAAATTACGTGCTTAGCCAACTGCTGTACTCTCTACACCCGTGACTAGGCACAGCTCAAACTCCCTCTATAAATTTGCTGATGACACAACTATTGTCAGCAAATTTCAGTTGGTGATGAGGGAGCATACAGGATAGAATAGAATAGAATTTTATTGTCCAATCACAAACAAGAGAAAATCTGCAGATGCTGGAAATCCAAGCAACACACACTGGAGGAACTCAGCAGGACAGGCAGCATCTATGGAAGAGAGTATAGTACAGTCGACATTTCGGGCTGAGACCCTTCTTCAGGACTGGAGAAAAAAAAGATGAGGAGTCAGAATTAGAAGATGAGGTCAGGAGAGGAAGTAACAGAAGGTGACAGGAAAACCAGGGTGGCAGGGTTAAGTAAAGAGCTGGGATGTTGATTGGTGAAAGAGATACAGGGCTGGAGGAGGGGGAATCTGATAGGAGAGGAGGCGAGGACAGAAGGCCCTGGAAGAAAGAAAAGAGGGAAGAGCACCAGAAGGGGGTGATGGACAGGTAAGGTGATAAGGTGAGAGGGAAAAAGGGAATGGGAGTGGTGAAGGAGGGGAGAGGGTATTACTGGAAGTTCAAAGATCGACTTTCATGTCGTCAGGTTGGAGGCTACTCCAGACAGAATATAAGGTGTTGCTCCTGTAATCTGAGTGTGGCCTCATCGTGACAGTAGAGGAGGCCATGGATGACTTTATTGTCATTGCTCAAGACAGTGAGATTGCAGTGCCACTCTAGTCTGTGCAAAGCAGATATTTACAATGTATGCATTACAACTTAATTTTTAAAAATTAGCAATATTTACATGCAACATGCAACTTTGATAGTCCATAACACTCAAAGGACATTGGCAAGCCAGGATGTAGCATTATTCAGTTGCACAATGGAAGATAGATATCTGTCTAAGTGTATCTATCTCTCTGCCCTTGGGAAGATAGATATAGATCAGAAGCAAGATAAATCAGCTGGTTGAGTGGTGTAGCAATATCCTTGTACTCAACATCAGTAAGACCAGGGAATTGATTGTGGATGTCAGTTTGGCTAAGTTGAGGGAACACACACCAGTCTTCATCCAGGAATCAGGAGTGGAAAAGGATGATCAGTTTCACGTTCCTGGGTGTAAGACATCTCTGAGGATCTATCCTGGGCCTGACATATATATATTGATGCAAATACAAAGGCACAACAGTGGCAATATTTCATAGGAGTTTGAGGGAAATCGTTATGCCACCAAAGACACTCTTAAATTTCTACAGATGTACCATGGAGGGCATTGCAGCTGGTTGCATTGCCGTCTGGTATGGAGAGTCCATTGCACTGAAGTGGAAAAAGTTGCACTAAGTTGTAACCTCTGCCACCTCCGTCACGGGCACTAGCCTCCCCAGCATTCAAGAAACCTTCAAAAAGCGATGCTCAAAAAGGCAGCATCCATCATCCAGGACATGCCCTCTTCTCATTGTTACCATCAAGGTGGAGGTACAGGAGTCTGACGACACATACTCAACATTTCAGGAACAGATTCTTCTCTTCCGCTGTCAGATTTCTGAATGGACAATGAACCCAAAAGAACAATACCTCTATTTTTTCCTCTCTATTTGTACCACTTATTTAATTTAATTTTCAATTTTTTAGTACATACTTATTGTAATTTATAGTTTTTATTATGTATCATACTGCTACTGCAAACAAGCAAATTTCATGACTTATGTCAGTGATATTAAATCAGATTCTGTGTAACTAAAATATTAACTTATGCCACCCTTTTCATTCAAAATTATGCTGTTACCACCAGCCATCTCAGACAAAAGCAGCTATGAACTGTATCTTGGATCCTCTGTACAGTACATCTACACACTTCACAGGACTGGTTGGTGTATCCACCTGTGAAGCAGGAGCTCACATGCAGCATCAAATGTCCAGCTCTTCTCCAGCTTCAGCAGTTGAAAATGCTACCACTGAAGTTGGATATTAGCTAAAGAGCAAGTGGTAAATGAGTCTGAGCATGTGGTAAATAAATCTGGCCCAATCATTTTAATTCTCATTCTGTTAAATGCAGTGCAATATTCTAACAGATTGCACTGATTTGCAAAAGTAGAGCTGTAAAAGTTTATATTATATTACTGTACCTCTATTACCACTTTCCCCAATTGATAATGGGAACTTACGTAAGTTCCCTAAATCTGATGCTTAGTTTTTAAAAAATAAAGTGCCACTTTAGCATGATCAGAAAAATAAAAATCATTTATTTGAAACTTGACTATCACTTTGACAAATGCACTGCTGACTGTTGTTTAAAGCTTTTGAAACTATTTTCAATTGACAGTTCTCGTTGCTTTCTCCCAGAAGTCTGCACTCAGGCTAAGATCAGCAATGAAATGTGGTGTTCTCTCTCAAACCGCAGCACTTTTGGTCTATGCAAGATCAACCTTGAAGCGCCATTGTTGAATCAGTGCAGATTTCTTCAGCTGGCTCAGTTCCAGGAACTGACTGATCTGGAAAATCTGTTGCTCTGTCACCCTTTTGGCCTCTAGAGGAAAGTTGTGCTATGACAGATACTAAATCTACTGCAGTGTGTGCTTTCACAATAGAGCTTTTGTGTTTTTATTTTTTTTAACTCACATCTTATAGTGGCAGAGTTGAGTGATTATGCCATGCCACATGTAACTGATCAAATCTTCACATTTTCTGCCTACTTGTTTTCATTATAGATCTCAATGTGTGACTGCCTTTTTCTCCGGACTGGGATGATTTGATTAATAATCATCTGTGTTGGTTGCATGTGTATTGTATTATTTGTTCCAATACTTTTGGAGGGCCAGATTACGTTGAATTTATATGGCGACCTTACTGTAGTAAAACATCCCTGGCTCTTTGCAAGTTGTTGTCAAGTAAAATTTGACAGGAGATCACTTAGATGCTAAGACAGCAAACAAAAACTTTTACAAGGAGATAGGTTTTAAGGAGGAGAGAACAGTGCTGAAACTTTCTGAAAACCATCTTCATGGATGACTTTTTTGGAGAAATTAAAATTAGTGTTTTGAAAGATACCAGAAATGGAGGGAGCTTGAGTGATCTCAGTGGATGTAGTGCTCGAGTAGGTTATGGCAATTAGGGTGAACTCAGTAAATGATGAGAATTTTTTAAAAATTGAATGCTGTCGCAGAACAAGAACTAATATAATTTAGTGAGCATCGGGGTGATGAATAAGCAAGACTTGGGGCAAGGTAAATCTGTATATGAAAAATCTTCCATGTCATTGACAGGCCAAGATTACTTTACTGTTGATACAAAACTAGGTGGCAGTATAAGCTCTGAGAAAGATGCAGGGAAGCTACAGGGGGATATTGAGTGAATAAACAAGGGCTTAGTAATTGGAACATAATGTGGAAAATGTAAGGTGATTCACTTCTGCAGAAGAAAGGGTGAAATATTATTACTAAAGGAAAGAGATTGAAAGATTGGTGTTCAGAGGGTCTTATACTCTGAAAGTCAACATGCAAGAAGATTTAACTGTAAGAGAAGGGCTAGATTGCTCCAATTCAATAGAGCCCTCATGAGTCTGCATCTGGATTATTGTGTACAAGACTAATCTCCCTACCTATAGAATGATATGCTTTGAAAGGGTGAATATTGCAAAGGTTCACCAGATTGATTCCTGAAATGATGAATTTGTTTTCTGAGAAAGTTAAGCAGACTGAAACTATGACCTCTGGAGTTTGGAAGAATGAGATGTGATCTCATTAAATGTATGATATTCTTAAGGGACATAACAGAGCAGATGCAGTGTTGAAGTTTTCCCTGACTGGGATTTCTAGGACTAGGACTCACAGTCTGAAAATAAAGAGCAGTCTTTCAAGATGGATTTGAAGAAATGTCTTCACCAAGCATGTAGGGCTTTGTAATTCCTTAACCAGAACGACTCTGGAGGCTCAGTTGCTGAGTATATTACAGATAGAGATTGACTTATTTTAAAATATTACGGTTAATTAAAGGATTAAAGTTACGCAGGGAAAATGGCTGAGGTAAACAATCAGGCATGATCTTATTAAATGAAGGAGCAGTCATGTCAGATTGCTCCTGGTTCTTTTCCTATGTAATAGATAAAGCATGCTTTATGTAGCAATGGTCAATAGCCTAGCAGCTATTCCTTTCAGTAGGAAGGAATAGAGAAGCTGTCCTGTGGCCATTCTAGCAATGCACATTCAATAAGTCCAGAGACAGAGCACAGACAGGGTAGCAGGCACCCTTAGGAAGCACTGGACTTCCACCTATATACAGGCTTCTGCAGTCGTCCTGGATTTTCGTACATGGAGAGGAGTATATGCTGGCAGTTCTGTATTAATTTGCCAGCATTTCTTAGTTGGGCCCAATGTCTTAGGTGTTCTGTACCTCTAATGGGCATTGTAAACCATTTCATAAAAGCTCATTTGTGGTCCAGTTGCAAATTCACATTGAAACAGCAGCAAAATGAACCAAATACTGTATACTGATTAGTTAGTAAGTAACTTACTTAAATTATTAAAATCAAATCTGACTTACTAACTTTTTAAGTCAAAATGTACAAGGAAACACCCAAATTTTTGGCAAAATAGGAATGTGTTATAAGAGGAGGAAATGATTATCCAGCCTCTGCTTAATAAAATAAAAATGGGTATGAGTAAAAACGTATTAAAGTTAATTAACTCCAATCACTGAATCCATAAATCCCTGTAGGCTTCACCAATGAGTTTGGTTTGGGTCATTTCAATCTAACTTTGTTTCATTTCTATTTTTTTATGTTAAAATTATGGATGGGAAGAAATTTGGTCGCTGAATATTTCTGCAGCAGAAGGCTATAATTTGTAATCTAAAGGAACTTCTCCCCTTCCCCATCCCACCATCAAACTGCTGTCAGCCTCTGCAAACGATGGATCCCAACTGGAGCAGGCTGACAGACTTACATAGAAGTCATAACCTGCTGCCTCTGACATTAAGTTAACCCCTCCATCCCAAGGGAGTTGGCAGTTAAATTACCAAGAGTTACAAAAATGCAACACAGTGGGTCTGTGAATGTGCTAGGGCTAGCTTGGGGGAAGGAAGGTAGGAGGAGGACAAAAATAAATCACAGACTAGAGCGCTGTCCCAATGCCTACACTCCCATTAATCTAACTGGTTGAGAACTACATAGATTAAAAAATCCGATGTTCAAAACAAAGTAAATGTTCATAAAGCTGAAATGTTCAAAGCTCCAGGATTTAGGAGCAGCCCACCTCTCACTCTATCTTAAGCTGTCAGAGCAGAAATGAAAGTTAATTCAATTGCACGGACAGTTATGATTTATTGTTAGAGTCAAACCAAGAATATCAGATAAATTTGAGTGTACAAGGAAATGTACTTGTAACGGAATTAAATTTTGACTAAGGATTTTCAGTCTGATGGTAATATTTATTTACACTTATAAATACAGGCCTTGCTAATAAAATATACAGCAAGTCCATTTGCTTCTAAAAAGGCTAGGAAATCCTAGAGGCCTGGATATTTATTGGGCTAGTTTTCAGGCCCAAAATCAGTGCAACCTATATTGAATCATCTGTCTCATTACCAATATATTGGCAGGCTCTCAGCACTACCCGTGCTCTTCATTAACTCATTGCTTCATGGAGAGCTTTCATTACTAGTGGGTACCTCTTACTTGAGAGGTGGATTTTAGCTTTTCAATAAAGCGGGGCAAGAAGAAATTTGAACTATCACCTGCACTGCAAGTATCCTTGAGGTTGGAGGGTATTCAAAGACTAGATGACTGGAATGTGCCCCATATTACATTGGATTAGAGTCAGACAGCACAAAAATGGCTCTTCAGCCCAAATGATCTGTGCCAACAAAGTTACCCATTTAAGCTAGTTACAATTTGCTCATGTTTTGGCCCATATCCATCTAAACCCTTCTTACCCTTGTACTCGTCCAAGTGTTTTTTGAACATTGTTAATGCACCTGTCTCAAGTACTTCTTCTGGCAGCTCTTTCCATATACTGACCACCCCGCGGCCCCCTCGGGTTGAAAAATTTGATGTTCAGTTCCTACTAAATCTTTCCTCAGTCATCTTAAACATATGCCCTCTAGTTCTTGCTTCTCCAACCCCTAGGAAAGGGACTGTATGCACCCACCGTATTTATGCCCCTCCGGGGTTTTATATTCTTCCATATGATCACCCCGTCCTCTCACACTCCAATGGAAAAAAATCCCAATTTGCTCACCTACTCTCCACAACTCAGTTGCTCCAGTCCCAAATCTCCTCTGTATTCTTTCTGGCTTAATGTCATGTTTACTATTGCAGGGTTCTCAAAACTGAACACCACACATTCCAAATGCACACTCACCGACATCTTGTGCTACTGCAACACAGCATGTCAACTTCTACACTCAGTGCCCTGCCTGATGGAAGCTAGTGTGTCAAAATCTGCCTTCACCAACCTGTCTACCACTTTTGGGAAACCACCTACTTCTGCTTCTAGGTCCTTCTGTTCTGCTGTACTTCCTATGGTCCTAGGGATTGTTGGGGCATTGTTGAGAAGCATTGGTTAGGAGAGTATTTCATTATTGGGTTACAGCTATAGTGGTAGGCAGCCTGAGTGTTTTGGGTCTTTGTCATTCCATAGACTCCTGTTTCTTGTTATTCTCCTACTTCTCCCCTCTGTCACAAATTAAAATGTTTGGCCACTCTGAATTGTACAGCACTGTGTTGTGATGTTGTAACCAGTTGTGAGATTCTCAGCGGCAACTACACCAGTGTTGTACCAGTGAAGTGACAGGACCGCTACAGCTAACATCAGTTCTCCAGCATCTATTCAGGGCTAAAGTTTCTCAAATACAAGTCAAATAATGTCAATACAACTCCCAAGCAGCTAGACGTCATTATCCAGAGACTTACCTTAATGTGGACTGGGAAACTGCAAAGTATTGCTGATTTCTTAGTGTCATGACACACTTTTCTGGATGAATGATCGAATCAAACACTCCCCAACATCACTTTTCCAAAACAGCCTTTTAAAAAAAACTTAAGACCCCTTTTTTTAGTATTTGGATGAGCTCTAAATTTTCCAGTTTGAGTAGTTACCGTGAATTCGCAGCAGTTACATCAATGGAGCCGAACATCATACCATTTGAAAAACAAATACATTTCTGTTTCCTATATTTTTTTAATTAGTCCTGTGGAAGCAAAGAGTTAACACAACTTTTGATATTTTCTAACAAATGAAATTACTGCCAGTCTCTTCAGAATATTTCCACTGCCATTTAATTTTCATTGCTACTCCTACCTTTTTTGGCTCATTCAGTTGTGAATGGCTCTTCGTTGTCTCTAAGTGCTTCTGCAGGTTTCACATTTCATCCTGTCACCTTCTAGATGAGCTTTCCATACTGCGTCAGGGAGGATATTTGATGCTTCTAATGTTATTCTGGTGCCTCCCCTTGACAAAGAAGGCAATCTTTCCAGTCGCTTATGCTGTGAAACTAGAGTTGTCAGCATAAGCCTGCCAGAAGCCTTTTGCCCTGGGTGATTAATGCACGCAGGGACTCATACCATCTCTCACCTTCCTTCAGTGCATTCATTATCATGATATAGCATAGTATTTCGTATTTTCAGCTGTATGGTGACCCGAATTGAGGCCCAGTGGCGCCAGCAATTTTCCGTCCTTTGTAAAAGCATACAGAGATTGGTGCAGTGTAGCTGCCAATGATTTTACTCAGTACTGTTAGGTCACCTTCACTTGCTAAAGACTTCCTTCCTTCAGTGAGCTTAACAACAACCATCAATGCAATTTAATTGATAGTAGCAAAGCAAGATGGGGAAAGATTTCCCCAAATGTGTCATATTCTTCCAGTAAACATTTCCTCTGTAACTCAGCTGATGTGCATTAACTATCAAGCTTAAACAGGCATTCAATTAATAATATCATTTGAAATCTGCTTTGACTTTTTAGTTACTGAGGTAAAATTAAAATCTTTTTAGTTTGTCTTTTGAAATGAGTTGGGACACTTAAATTATCCTTTCTTAGCCTAATACAATAGCAAAGCAATATGTAAGTGTCCAACTTAAACAGAACCTTTAACGCAATCAACTTTCTTTGTGAGAGACAGTGTCAAAATAGAAGTAGGGGTATTTTAATGTTCCGCTGTTGAGGGGTACTATATTTTCGTTTTACAAATTCAGGGTTTTTGGGAACAGTGTTTTGTTTGAAAATGTTTACAAATGTTCTGCCATTCTCTTGGTTTTAAATCTATCTAAAAGCAAAAATTGTTTTAAAATGGTGCATCAACCAGTCTATATTCCAGGCACACTTCAGACTCTTATTGAAAAAACTGTGAACCTATTTTGTATTTTGCCTTTTGCTGGGTTTAACAATATTTGTGAAGTGGCTGAAATAATATGATAATGAACAGCTTTTAAGCACCTCAGTCATCATGAACACAAATTGACAGTTTAAGAGAGTAACTAGCAGCATTATATTACCTCAGAATTCATTACTGACGGTACAACTAGTGGAGTCACGTTGTACTCATCTGAAATCTCATTGGCAGACATGAAAATACTGTTGCTTTGGTTTTCATTTGGGATGAATTTCTAAGCAAATATATCTTTAGTTGGAACAGTGTTATGATATGGCAGGGATATACTTTGATATGTTACGCTGCAGATCAGCCAGCATATCTTTATGGCTAACGTTATCCACACAATCCAAAACCTCCCTGAATAAAAACATTTCTTGTGATTTTTTGGTAACTGCCTTCATAAGATCCTAGAATATTTATTTAATAGAAGAGGCCATTTGTTCCACCATGGCTGTTGCCACATTCGAGCACCAGTCTGTAGTACATTAGGCTGTATTATCTTACGTTCTGATGATTAGCTCCCATAATGCTATACTCTACGGAAAATAAATTGTGGAACAAATTCAGTGAAGGCCTGTGATTTTGTAGATTTGTGCCCATTATACACATTAGCATGCAATACCCAGCTTGAAAACTCATGAAAACAACCATCATGAGGCACTAAGAACGTACCTGAGCAAATTCCTGCTCATGGAGTTAGATAATGCAAACCTGCTTCAAGATGGTCCATTTAATTATATTTTTTATATTTTATTGAGATACAGTGCGGAGTAGGTCCTTCGAGCCATGCCACACAACAATCCCCTGATTTAATCCTGGCCCACACAAAACGCCTACTTGATGCCATCCTGTAGAAATCCCTATCCTTCCCCTTCCTTATCTGTCCAAGGAATATTGACCTCCACTGTCCTCCATACTGCCCCATCTATAACTCTTCAACCCAGCTTTGGGCTTGCTTGGTTTCCTGAATGTCTTGGATCATGTGCACTTCTCTCAGGCCACTAATGATACACTTATTGGTCTACTATCACCAATTGCTTAATGTGGCCAAACTTCCACCATTCCATTTCTAGTCATAATCTCTAGTGTTGCTCTTCCCTGCACAGTATCTGTGGCTTTCCTATAATTTTGAAGAACTCTATTAGCTCACCATTTTTCCCTGTTGAAAAGAAAAAGATCAAAACAATCGATCTTTTTTTGTTCGTGCCATGGTAGCACAACAGTTAGTTTAATGCTACTGCATTGCCAGTGACTCAGGTTGAACTCCACTGCTGTCTGTGAGGAATTAGTGTTTCCTCAGGGTGCTCCTGTTTCCTGCCACTTTCCAAAGATGTACAGGTTTAGTAGGTTCATTCTCACATGAGTGTAATTGAGGTGCATGGGCTCGTTGAACATGAAAAACCTCTTACTGCGCTGTCTCTCTAAATAAATAAATAAATCTGCTTTTCCTCACCCACTTCACCTTGTAGTTCTGTATTAATAACTTAGACATAAATATCAGCCATTTAGGAGAGAGTTTGGAAGTGCATTTTCTAATATAAGGTGTGAATGTTTATCCCACTAAAAGCAGTGAATTTTAACTTAATTAATATGTCTAAATCTGGGTTTGATAGATCTCTGCTCGTCAAGGATTTTAGAGGAAATACAGTCCAGAAGGTTGGACAGAGCATGGAA
Source organism: Mobula birostris (assembly GCF_030028105.1). Classification (NCBI taxonomy): domain Eukaryota; kingdom Metazoa; phylum Chordata; class Chondrichthyes; order Myliobatiformes; family Myliobatidae; genus Mobula; species Mobula birostris. Next base: position 33,779,696 of record NC_092388.1, read on the forward strand.
TCAGAAGGACAATCAACTCCAAATGGCAGAATGGGCTCAAGGACTGGACCAGCCTACTCCAATATTTCTAAGGCTGTCCATACTACCAGGAGGAAATGGAGAATTAAACTGATACACTTTACCAAAGAAATTAAAGAGCATTCTCCCGGGCCATTCTGAATCATCCTTCAAACCAGCAGCTACTGTGAAGTAACAGTAGAAGCTTGAAAGCAGAGCATTTACCAGCAGTGATAAGTAGATTGTCGGGGAGTAAGTGCGCAGGAGGAACACTGGCATTTTATCAAAGCTTTATATTCCATGTCTCCTCCAAGAAATGTGTTTGCTCTTATACACCAGGAATATAATCGCAAACTGAATTACTCTTAAAGTTCTTAGACATTTTTTTTGATAGATGATGAAGACAGCCCAGTAATCAAGCTTCTTTTGAGTTTTCTGGAGAGCGAAAGTACAGAAGAGCTGAAAGCAGGCTCTTCCATTTCTCAGTAGGTAGATAGCTATTGATAACATTATTGCTAAGATGCCAAGTTACCACTGAAGTGAGAGTAAGAAACTTTAACCTTCCAATCATTTTCACACTATTGCACTGTTGGAAATTCTGGCTTCTGATACTGTCTTTTAAATTCTGAGATTTTTTTAAACAGCAGGTGATTTATGAAAGTTTATAATTTGTGATTTTTATAAACAGAGAAAATACAAAGAAATTCTTCACTGTTCTTAGATATTAAGACCATAAGATCATAAGATATAGGAGCAGAATTAGACCATTTAACCCATCAAGTCTGTTCTGCTATTTCATCATAGCTGATCCAATTCTCCTCTCAGCCCCAATCTCCTACCTTCTCCCCATATCCCTTCATGCCCTGACCAATCAAGAATCTATCAACCTCTGCCTTCAATATACAAAAAGTTTGCCTCCACAGTTGCCTTTGGCAATGAATTCCAGATTCACCACTCTGTCTAGAGAAATTTTTCCTCACCTCCATTCCAAGAAGATGCCCCTCTATTCTGAGGCTGTGCCCTCTTAGTCTTAGCCGCTCCCATCATAGGAAACATCCTCTTCACATCCAATCTATCAAGGCCATTCACCATTCAATAGGTTTCAATTAGGTCACCCCTCATTCTTCTGAATTCCAGTCAGTACACGCCCAGAGCCATCAAGCAGCCTTCAAATGACAAGCTGCTTAATCCTATAATCATGTTTGTGAATCTCCTTTGAACCCTCTCCAGTTTCAACACATCCTTTCTAAGATAAGGGGCCCAAAACTGCTTACAATACTCCAAGTGAGGCATCATTAGTGCTTTATAAAGTCTCAACATTACATCCTTGCTCTTATATTGTAATTTTCCTCAGATGAATGCTAACATTGCATTTGCCTTCCTCACCACAGACTCAATCTGCAAATTAACCTTGAAAGAATCCTACACAAGGACTCCAAATTCCCTTTGCACCTCAGTTTTTTGTTCTTTCTCTCCATTTAGAAAATAGTTAACCTTTTAATTTCTTCTGCCAAAGTTCATGACCATACCCTTCCTGATGCTGTATTCCATTTGCCACCATCTGGTCCAGATGACTGATCTACCTTCAGACCTTACAGTTTCGCAAGAACCTTCTCTCTAGTAATGGTAGCTTCACACACTTCCTGCTCCCTGACACCTGGAACTTCCGCCATACTACAAGAGTCTTCCACAGTGAAGACTGATGCAAAATACTTATTCAGTGTACCTGCAATTTCATTATTCCCCCCCCCCCCACTACCTCTTCAGCATTGTTTTCCAGTGGTCCAATATCCACCCCTGCCTCTCTTTTACACTTTACGTATTTGAAGAAATTTTTGGTATCCTCTTTAATATTATTGGCCAGCTTACTTTCATATTCAATCTTTACCTTATTAATTACTTTTTATGTTGCCTTCTGTTGATATTTAAAAGCTTCCTAATCCTCTAACTTCCCTCTAATTTTTGCTGTATTATATGCCCTGTCTCTGGCTTTTATATTGGCTTTGGCTTCCCTTGTTAGCCATGGTTATGTCATCTTGCCTTTAGAGTGCTTCTTCCTCTTTGGGATGTATATATCCTGTGCCTTCCAAATTGCTTCCAGAAATTCCATCCATTGTTGCTTGATCATCATCCCTGCCAGTGTTCTTTTCCAATCAATTTTGGCCAACTCCTCCTCTTATGCCTCTGTAATTTCCATTACTTCACTGTAATACTGATACATCTGACTTTAGCTTCTCCTTTTCAAATTTCAAGGTGAATTTATTCATATTATGATCACTTTCTCCTAAGGGTTCTTTGAACTTAAGCTATCTAATCAAGTCCAGTTCATTGCACAACACCCAATCCAGAACAGCTAATCCCCTAGTTGGTAGAAGCACGAGCTGCTCTAAAAAGCCACCTCGTAGGTATTCTAGACATTCCCCCTCTTGGAACCCCACACCAACTTGATTTTCCCAATCTACGTGCATATTGAAATCCCCTGTGACTACTGTAACATTGCCCTTTTGACATGCATTTTCTATCTCCCATTGTAACTTGTAGACAACGTCCTTACTACTGTTTGGGCGTGTCCCTATATAACTCCCATCAGGATATCTTTACCCTTGCAGTTCGTTAGCTCTATCAGAAGATTCAACTCCTTCTGACCCTATGTCACCTCTTTCTAATGATTTAATTTCAATATTTACCAACAGAGCCACGTCACCTCCTCTGCCTTCCTGCCTATCTTTTTGATACAATGTGTATCCTTGAACATTAAGCTCCCATTTATAATCTTCTTTCAGCCATGATTTACTGATGCCTACAACATTATACTTGCCAATCTGTAACTGTTCTACAAGTTCATTGACCTTATTCTGTGTACTATGCACATTCAGGTATAAAACCTTTCGTCCTGTATTCACCCTTTTTGATTTTATCCGCCTTTTACATTGCAACTCCTCCTGTTGACTGTAATTTTGCCCTATCATCAGCATCTCCTTGCTAGGACTCTCAATACACATTGCCTCTGTTTGTAAACCAACTAGCTCATCTTCAGCACTATCTCACCGGTTCCCATCCCACTGCCAAATTAGTTTAAACCCACCCAGTTAACTCTAGCCAACCTGCCCGCAAGGATACTGGACCCTCTCGGATTCAGGTGTAACCAGTCCCTATTGTATAGGTTATACCTTCTCCAGAAGAGATTCCAATGATCCATAAATCTGAACTGCTGCCCCCTGCACCAGTTCCTCAGCCACACATTCACCTGCCAAATCATCCAGTTCCTACCCTCACTAGCACATAGCACAGGCAGCAATCCAGAGATTACTACCCTGCAGGTCCTGTTTCTTAATTTTCTACCTAGGTCCCTAAAATCTCTCTTCAGGACCTCCTCACCTTTTCTAACTTGGTGCCAATATGTACCAAGATTTCTGGATGCTCACCTCGCTTTTGAGAATGACATGGACATCTTCTGAGCCATCTCTGATCCTGGCACCACGGAGGCAACATACCATCCAGGTGTCTCTATTGCACCTGCAGAACCTCGTCTCTGTTCCTCTGATTAAGGGATCTCCTGTGAACACTGCAGTCCACTTCACTTCTCTGCTCTTCTGAGCCACAGCACCAGACTCAGTGCCAGAGACGCGGTCACTGTGGCTCCCCCTGGTAGGTTGTCTCCCTCAATAGTATCTAAAGTTATATCCTTATTATTGAGGGGTATGACCTCAGGTGTACTCTTCAATGGCTGTGCATTTCCCCTCCTTCTCCTGACATGCGCCCAGTTACCTGTCTCCTACAACCTAGGGGTGACTACCGCCCTGTACTTTCAGTCTGTCACCACCTTATTCTCCTGTAGGAGTTGAAGGTCATCGAGCTGCAGCTCCAGTTCCTTAATACATTCTCTCAGGACCTGTAGTTTGGTACATTTGGTGCAGATGTGTTTATCTGGGAGACTGGAGGTCTCCCAGACTTCCCACATCCCAAATGTAGTACAAAATACTGCCCCTGAAGCCATTCTCACTATATTGTGCACTAATAAATGGGGAATAAATAAATAATAACTCAGAGAGAGTAACTTACAAGACAATGTACCTCACCTAAGCCTGAAAGCTGAAGCCAGTGTAAGGATTGGTACACTCCAGTAGAATGGCCACTCCACTTGAACTTGAATTATCCTTATTGGCCTTTTCCAATAAGTTCCTCTTGCTGATGGTCGCTCCTCAAATCAGGAAAACTGCTGCGAAACTCTGCTTTTAAGATCTTGATTGCCGTCCTGATTAAAAAATTAAGAAAGAAAATTTGAAATTGGATATTGCTCTGAGGGAAAGTTGAATTACAGCGTGAGCATTTTATTGTCTGGGAAAAAGAAGCTGTTTTGCTGTACCACCCAATGGGAACTCCATTTCAATCATCAGAACAGATTAATTCCAAGTGCAAAACTGTACAGTTGCCGAGCGAAGAGTAAGAAAGTGTGACAAAAAAGCCCTGTTTTCAAAAGGCTTGGAATGTCTTTCATAGAAGGAATGCTCTGTACAAGTTGTGCTTATGGAAGATTTTTTCTTAAATATTTGCATACACTGCTTATTAACTCTTGTGTCCTCAACATATTTTCGAGATGCAAGTTGGAGGAGAAATGCTATAGCTTTTTTTTTACTTCAAGTTTCAGAATCTTCCATGCCAATTCAATACAGCTTGGAAACCTAAAACATTATTTTTTTATTATAAGCTTCTAATAAACAATGAAATTTATATGCTTCTAAGTCTAAGTCAAAGAACAAATGTATTCAAATTATTTCTTTTTATATTGGAGTATTGAAAGATAATATTTATCCATACCAAAATAATAGATTTTCACAAAAAGTGTACCTGTTCAATAGCAAGCCTGGTCACTTGAAGAGGGAACCACAGATTCAGATTTTTTTTACTGCTTTATTGTTTGTTTAGTTTATTGTCAAGTAAAATATAAGTTGAGTTTGATTGGTTCTGAATCAGCATTCAGAGAGCTCTTATTTCATCACCATTAGGTGACATAACAAGATGCAGGTAGAGACAACTGTAGGTGCCACAACAAGAACAGATATTTCAAGTTTAATGCTGGTAGTTGTTGGGAGCACAGAAAGCGTGAGGCTATTCCGGGAGTTCCAAAAGACACATCACAAATCTTCTTTGGCCTCGTGCCTATTTCGGGAAACATTGTGTGGCAGTGAAAGCTAATGTATTTGACTGACTAATATACATTTATATACAACAAATAACAACTATCATTTTAACCAAGTTGTGGATATTCCAGAAATAACATGTAATCATTTATATTTCTACTTCCAATAGCAACATCAGCAAAGCACAGCTTCAAGCATTCTTTTAAAATTAAAAATATCTTCGCTTCAAAAAAATATCATTTTAGCTACATGGTGCAATATTGAAACATTAACAATAACAAAATTTCTGGTTGTGATCCCTGGCTTTTGTGGAGTTAATCAGTCTCAGCTACTGGGACAGTAATGGCAGTGCAATTGCCTGTGTTCCTGGGATAGGGAGAAGAAAGGTCAGGGTTTACACTCGATCATAATGATCCTTTCTAGATGTGCACATAAGTAGACATAAAGGAAAGATGTGATTGGCTATGTAATAAGGGGCTCTGTAGTTGTGGAGCTGAATGACGTTCATGAGAAATTGTCACTTGGATACAGCAGTATGGGGCTTATAAAGTTGTAACAAAATTAGCTACCTTCATGTCAAAGTAAGAAGAAAGACAACGGTTTAAAAATGAAGAAAACAGCAATAATGACGTTGTACAAATTCTACTTATGATTTGTAAGCAATAGAAAAATCATCTTTAAGAGATGTGAATTAGCATTTTTAATTCCTGCAATAATGTGAACAGTAAGTACAATTTATCATCAGAGTATGCATATGTTACCATATGCTACCTTGAGGTTCATTTTCCTGCAGGAATTTACAGGAATAAAAATGCAATAGAATTTATGAAAAAAATATACATAAACAAAGATGGACAAACAAACAATGTGCAAAAGGAGGCAAGTGTGCAAATAGAAGAATTAATACTGAGAACATAGCCTTGAGAGTGATTCTGTAGGTTGTAGAATCAATTCAGAGTTGTGATGAGTAAAGTTATCCATGTCAGTTCAGGAGCCTGATGGTTATAGAGTAATAACTGTTCCTGAACTTGGTGGTGTGGGACCTAAGGTTTCTGTTCCTCCCGCCTGGTGGTAGTAGTTAGAAGAGAGCATAGTCTAGATGTGGGGGTCCTAGATGATGGATGATGCTTTCTTGTAGCAGTGCTCCATGTAAACGTTCTCCATGGTGTGGAAAACTTTGCCTGTGTGTCCATCAGTTTCTGTAGCTTTTTCCACTCCTGGGCATTGGTGTTTCTATACAGGCTGTGATGCAACCAGTTAGGATTCTCTCCACTGTGCATCCAGAGAAGTTTGTCACAGTTTTTGATGAGACGCCAAATTTATGCAATCTTCTAGGAAAGAAGAGTGATAGTATCACAGTCGCAAAAAGGAAGGATGTTGTACAGGGATGATCTGCTGAGTCAGTGTGGATGGAATTCAGAAAGAGGAAGGGAGCAGTCACTCCACAGGGAACATTTGATAGACCCCCCAATAGTAACAGGGGCACTAAGGAGCAGATCAATAGGCACATTTTAGAAAGGTGCAGAAATAACTGTTGGTTAACTTTCCTAACTTTCCTAATATTGACTGTTATCTCCTTAGTGCAAACTTTTTAGACGGGGCAAAATTTATTAGGTGTGTCCATGAAGGATTCTTGACACCATAGTGGACAAGCTGACTAGAGCCATACTGGTTAGTTGATAGATTATTTGGTGGGTGAGCATTTCAGAGACAGAACCACAACTCCCTGACCTTTAGAAAAGATGGGACCTTGGACAGGGATAGGAGCAGATGGTGTAGCAAAGTACTTAATTGGAGGAGGACTAATTATGATGCTATTAGGCAGGGACTTGGGAGCCTAAATTGGTTACAGATGTTCTCAGAAAAGTGTTCAATAGAAATGTGGAGGTTGTTTAGAGTGTAATTGCATATGGTTCTGAATAGGTTTGTTGCATTGAGTTAAAAACAAAAAACAAAGGTGAAGGAACCATGGTTGACAAGAGAAGTGGAACATTTAGTCAAGGAAGAAGGAGGCATACTGTACTTAAGATTTAGCAAGCAAAGATCAGATAGAGCTCTCAAGAGTGAGAAGATACCCAGGAAGGAACTTAAGAAGGGGACTTAGGAGCTAGAAGGGGACATGAGAAGGTCTTGACAAGTAAAATTAAGGAAAACACTAAGGTATTCTATGTTTATGTGAAGAACAGGAGGATGACGAGAGGAAACAAATGCCTGGAGTCAGTGGAAGTAGGAGAGTTCCTTAATAAATACTTTACTTCAGAATTCATCAGTGAAAGGGACTTTGACAAATGTGAGGACAGTGTAGAGCAGGCTAAAGTGCTGGAACATGACGAGGTTAAGAAAGAAGCATTGACAAAATTAATTGATGAAGGTGGAGTAGTCTACATGGAATTTAGTAAGGTGTTGAACAAGTTCAAGAGCCCCATGCTGCAGTTCCATATATCTCTGGTTTGAAAACACTTGTGTATTGTGTTCAGTTCTGGTTGCTTCATTATAGGAATGATAAAGGTGTATAAAATGATAAAAGCCATACAGTGGACAGTGAATGCCTTTTTCCCAGGGTGGCAATAGCAAATACAAGAGGATATCTGTTTAAGGTAATTGGAGGAAAGTATAGGGGCATGTCCAAGATAGGTTTTTTACATAAGTGGATGGAACACACTGCCAGGGGTGGTGGTATACCAGGGATATTTAGCATACTGTTAGATAGGCACATGAGTGAAAGCAAAGTGGAAGCTGTATGGGAGAGAAGGGTTAGAATGATCTTGGAGTGGGTTATAACATCTGTATAACATCCTGTGCTGAACGGTCTGTACTGTGTTGTACTCCTCTATGGATCAGCAAATTTGCGGATGACACCAAGATTGTGGGTGTGGAGGACAGCGAAGAAGACTAGCATGGCTTGCAGAGGGATCTGCATCAGCTGGAAAAATGAGCTGGAAAATGGCAAATGAAATTTAATGCAGACAAGTGCGAGGTTTTGAACTTTGGTAGGACCAACCAGGGTAGGCCTTACACAATGAACGGCAGGGCACTGAGGAGTGTGGTAGAACAAAGGGATCTGGGAACACAGGTCCATAATTCATTGAAAATAGTGAAAACAGGTAGATAGGGTCATAAAGTTTTTGGCACATTAGCCTTAATAAATCAACGTATTGAATACAGGAGATGGAATGTTATGTTGAAGTTGTAAGAGACATTCATGGGGCCTAATTTGGAGTATTATGTGCAGTTTTGGTCACCTATCTACAGGAAACATGTAAACAAAGTTGAAAGAGTACAGAAAAAATTTGCAAGAATGTTGCCAGATTTGAGTTATAAGGAAAAATTGAATAGGTTAGGACTGTGCTCCTTAGAACATAGAAGACTGAGAGGAGATTTGATAGTTATTCAAAATTATGAAGGGTATAGATAGGGTAAATGCAAGCAGGCTTTTTCCACTGAGGTTGGGTGAGACTACAACAAGTGGTCGTGGGTTAAGGGTGAAAAGTGAAAATTTTAAGGGAACTATGAGGGGAAATTTCTTCACTCAGAGGGTTGTGAGAGTGTGGAAGGAGCTACCAGCATAAGTGATCAAGTGGTCCACACGATCTCAATTTCAGCATTTAAGAGGAGCAGCTTGGGTAGGTACATGTATGCTGGGGATATGGAGAGCTATGGTCCCAGTGCGGGCCGATGGGAGTATGCAGTTTAAATGGTTTTCACATGGATTGGATGGGCCAAAGAGCCTGTTTCTGTGCTGTTCTTCTTTTTGACTCCATGTTCTAAAATGTTTCATGGTATTTATTAATGACGGATGCAATAAATATTATATTTGTTTAATAATGTCGAAATTAGAGTGAACTTAAAGTAAAATTTATTATCAAAGAACATATCTTTAAATTATTCTTAAGGTACATCTTCATGCAGAAATTTACAGGAAAATAAAGAAACGCCATAGAACTTATGAAAAACTACATAAAGACTGGCCAGGGTGCAAAAGACAAATAAATGGTGCAAGTAAAAGAAAATAATCATGGGAACATGAGTTCAAAACAATCCTTGAAAGTGGATCTCTAGGTTGTAGAATCAGTTCACAGTTGCAGAGAGTGAAGTCACCCATGTCAGTTCAGGAGCCTGATAATTTTATGCTAATAACTGTTCCTGAACCTTTTAATGTGGAACCTAAGAATTCTGCACCTCCTGTGCCGATGGTACTAGCAAAAAGAGCACTTGGCAAGGTCACTTGACCTTGATGATGGATGCTGCTTTCTTGTGACAGTGCTCCATGTAAATGTGCTTAGTGGTGGGGAGGGATTTGGCTGCGTTGGCCTGGACTGTACTACCACTTGCAGATTTTCTCTGTACTCTTTCAACCTTGTTTATATCCTCCCTGTAGATAGGTGACCAAAACTGCACACAATACTTCAAATTAGGCCTCATGAATGTCTTTTACAACTTCAACATAACATCCCATTTCCTGTATTCAATACGTTGATTTATGAAGACCAATGTTCCAAGAACTTTTTTTATGACCCTATCTACCTGTTTTCACCATTTTCAATGAATTATGGACCTGTATTTCCCACCTATATGCCAATTCAAAACCACCTTTGATTCGGTCAAGACAGTGGTGCCATGGGTAAGTGTACGTATGGCATTGGAGCTGTACTTAGCCACACAGTCATAGTTATAATGTGAGTAAAGCAGTATGGTGGTGATAAGATGACTATTCAGTTAAAGAAATATAGCAAATGTGCTGAGCAATATGATGTGGTTTGCTGTAGAAAAAAACTGATCAGAAAACCTCCACTGCCTTGAGGCTATACCCACTCAAGGGGAACACTTAGGAAGTTAAAGCCCAAGGAAAACTCCAAAGCTGGAGTCCCTAAGGCAGTCCTACGTTGAGTTCAACACTGACTGGCAGCGCCTGCGACTCGGCTGGTGCCAAACTTTACCAGTCTCTGTCGTTGCTTTGGATTCATCGGATGTAAGGAGAAGAGGTGCTTGCTATGTGGGCAACAGCTTGCTCACCATATCATACTGCCCTGGCTTGCATATACAGCGAGGATACAATGTCCATGGTCAAGCCTGACCAACAGTGGACCTCAGAAAACTGTTATTACTGACTTGTGGATAAATCAGTTTAGGACATTTCTCAGAAACGGAATGATTGTAAACAACCCGGCCACTATGTGCGTATGTTGAAATGGAAGAATGAGGAGTAAATGGTGATCATGTTACTTTCAAATTTAATTTTACTGCTTATTTATAGAGAAGAATATAAACTAATTGTTGAATATTTGAAATATTTTTGTGCTCTTGTTCTCAGTTTACTCTCCAACAGCTTTGACAAAGCAGAAAAGTTTAAATATGTGTTATTTATTAGTTTAAATTGAAATCATTGAACAAAACTGAAGCAGCGCACAGCCCTACATCAGATTAGAGTTAAAAACAAGCAAGAAAAGATAGAAAATGGCAATGTGGATTTTTCTTCTGCTGTAATCCCTATTGTGTCTTTAAATATGTTTCAAGAAACTTGATAACATCTACTAAGTCTACCTGCACCAAATCTCGAAGGTGCTATTAAGACACACAGATGGTTGTTGTATTGTGTTGAGTATTATGAGGTACATAGATTCTTTAAGCTTGTGTTGGATAAATACAGTCGCAGTTCATTCATTCCTCAAATGTTTTCAGGCTGCAATTTCCTGCTCCTCCAGTAATTGAAGTACCATTTCTGACAATTTTTTGCCTTATTGATTCTGTACCTCCTTCAATTCATTCCTTAATTAGAGCTAGCAGTAATGAATGGCAGGACTGTAGTAATTACTTATACAATAATATATAGAGAATATATTTAGCATGCACCAGCAATGCTCAAGCAGGACAACATTGTTAAGATATTAACAATGCAATGCTATTCAGTTTATTCCATGCACACTGTTTTCGAAGGTCACTTTTTTAATGTGTTCACAAAATCAGTTTTTTGCTTTACTTCTCCAATTGATCTTATCACACTAGGTTTGGAAGAAATTGTGAGGTAATTACGTAAATTACCAGCTATGTTGCTGTAATATTTCTGTAGTATTTACTTCAGTTTAACACCATCATACCCCAGAAACTGGTAGGGAAACTGTCCTCGCTGGGCCTCGCTCTGTAACTGGTTCCTGGAATTGTTAACAGAAAGACCACAGTCAATCCGTGTGGGCAGCAGCATCTCTAGTCCCAATACACTAAGCACTGGCGCTCCCCAGGGCTGTGTGCTCAGCCTGCTGCTGCTCACGTGGCTGTGTGGCAGGATTCAGCTCAAAGCGTTTCATCAAATTTGAAGATGTCGCAACAGTGGTTGGCCTCATCAGCAACGATGATGAGTCGGAGTACAGAGAGGAAACGGAGGAAATGGTGGATTCGTGTGAGAACAACAACCTAACTCTAAATGTGGAGAAGACCAAGGAAGTGATTGTGGATTTTAGGAAGGTGCAGATGAACCATCTCCCTCTGCACATACATGGCTCCTCTGTAGAGAGAGTTAAGTGCACCAAGTTCCTGGGAGTTCACATCATAGATGATTTCACCTGGTCCTTCAATATCACATTCCTGAATAAGAAGGCACAGCAGTGCCTTCACCTCCTGAGAAGATTGAGGCAAGCGATGCTCTCCCCACCACCTCCATCTTCACTGATGTTCACAGGAGCACCGTTGGAGATATCCTGACAAGCTACATCTTCATCTGGTATGGGAGCAGCAGAGCATCGGACTGGAAGTCTCTACAAAGGACAGTGAGGACGGCTGAGAGGATCATAGGGATCTCCCTACCATTCATCAGGGACACTTCATACATAGAGCCCTTAGTATTATCAAGGATCCCACCCATCCATCCAGCATCCTCTTTGACATCCTGCCATCAGACAGGAGATTCCGATGCATAAAAACTAGAATAGTCAGGATGGGAAACATCTTCTTCCCTCAGGCCTTGAGGCTTGTGAACACCCTGCCACATTGCATTTAAAATGTCACCAGATAAGTTGTATTGTACCCTACAATATTTTACGTTGTTTATCCATGCATAATCCATTTTTAGATTTAATTCTTACTTTCCTAAGTTATTCTGTGTTGTGTGTGTGTTATGTGTATTACTGTGCTTTGCATCCTGGTCCGGAGAAACATTGTCTCCTTTGGCAGTATACATGCATATAGTTAAATGACAATAAACTCGAGTTATTTATTTATTTATTTATTTGCTGCTGCTTATAGCAATTTTTGTCTCCTATTATGATCCTGCTACAAAGCAACAAAAATCACGACATAATGAACTTGATCTTATTCTGAAGTGTATAATGCTCTTCTTTGTTCCTGGGCACTGAGCAGCCAAAGCAATACACCTTAAAGGGACAGAGTGGCTAATTTCTCAGAAAATAGCTGCAAATATCTTCTCCACATCTTTTTATGGAATGGAAAGAAGCAGAAGTCCTCTTCCACGCTGTGCAAATATGTTGCTCCCATCCAACTGACAATTCCTCTGGTCCAAAGCCAGTAAGCTGTTGTGGGATACCCTCTCTGTCATTTGCTTTTCAGTCTGATTTAAATGAGGCCTTGGCCTCAAAATCAGACACCCAAATGTTTTATTTATCATTGTAAAATATCCACTTATACTTAAATTGTACAATTCTCACAACTGGAGATCAATCATGTAGCCTTCCACTTTTCTATCATCCTTCTCTTAACTCTGCAGTCCCCTGGAGACATCAGATTCATCCTGATTGATGTGATAGCACTATTCAGCTATGAAGAAGTGAGGAAGAGCACTTTAATGAGATGGTAATTCTGTTACTAGTAGGATGGTGACATCATTAGTTGTTGATACATGAACCAAACCTTGTCTGGAATTAACTACATAGATGTAAAATGTTATAAATGTGTGTTCAGTGAACGAAATACACACCTGGAACTGTAGGTTGGGTTCTCTACCACAGGCTATTTCCCACTACTCAATTCTCTGCTAAAATCAGTCAAGATACCAGCAGAAACTTAGGGAAAGTGAGAATTATCTTGCAGTACAACTGATCTTGCTCTGTTTGGGAGCTTCTGTCCCTTTGTCTCATTGTTCATGACTCTGGCTCTGGAATGGTTCCTCTGAGAGTTGAAAGTCTAGCTGAGAGTTTCATGGCCAATTAATCTACCCAGGAAAACAAATTGAATCTGCCAACTGAGGCAGAAGCAGAAAGTTCCATTCTGCACTGGAACAAAAATACAGCTTTGTAACAGTGCCTGACAAGCTTTGAATATCAGTGCTTGCATTTGATCAAAAAACCCATCCATCTAAAGGAGCAACAGCAGTTCTTAATCTTGTAATATCTACCCTTTGATATGATAACAATCAAACAGTTACTTAGATTGTTTTCAGGGTAGGTCTAGCTTTGATTCATAATGTCATAATCCTTCAGGAGTCTGGAATTTGCTAGCCATAATTAACTTTCCATAAGCTGTCTCAATGATAAACAGAATATGCATCTTGAGTACCAACACAGACCATTAAGTGAATCTACTAATTCAAATTGTCCCAAAATTATTTTTACTATCTAGCTGCAATGGTTACACTATCTGAGAAATATTAATGTCTCTCAAGATTAATTCAATTTCCATTTTTGCTTATTACTTAAAGGTAGGCATTTATGAAATCAACTTCAACACAAGAGATTCTGCTAGATGCGAGAAATCCACAGTAACACACAAAATGCTGAGTTCCTCCAGCATTCTGTGTTTATTACTATTAAATCAACATGTCAGTTTAACCATGATAATGTTTCAGTTTCTATATTAACAAAACAGTTTATATCCACAGATTTGAAAATAGCTGATATTGAAAATTGTGATCTAGAATGAAGGAGATGGATTGTATTGAATTCTTCTGCTATAAGTCTTATCCTTCATCCTACACCTCCAACAACCATTGGTAAATGGTTATACCGTAACGTGGAAGCATGTTCACAGGATTGGTGAGTGAGACAGAAAGCACTGATTAATAAGCATATTAAACATTTTCTTACAAACAGCAAAGAAATTTGACCAAACATTTAAGTTCACCCAAGTTACACAATCTACAGAACTAAATATTCAAAAAAAACAGATACTTAGTTAAAAGTGCACATGGAGCATACCTTCCCAAGGCTTCTGTACAGCATGCCTTAGACAAAGGAGAGAGCGAACCTTTCACACGTGCCATGCTTTATACCCCCAAAGTGTTTGAAACTGGACACCACATAAGCCAAACAATGGGAAAAGAGCATTATAAACTTTAAATGAACCAATCACTGACCAACAACGACCACACCCCCCACACAACAAATGCCCAAAGTTTTGTGTGCTTTGATGACACGTTAGGGACAATTCAATGTTCATTTTGAGGCAAAAGTGCCTGTATTAAATTATGTCCTTTTATGAATGTATAAAAGGAAATCATAGATATATATCAGTTTCTTTCAGACTCTGCTGGTAGTTTACTGTACATATATATATATATATATATATATGTGTGTGTGTGTGTGTGTGTGAATATGTAGTATTCTTTGATAAGAAGCCACAAAATAGTTTTAAAAAATTGTACAGATGAAACAATTGAAAGCAGAGATTACCAGTGAATGATTTGTTTTCAGACTGGGGAAAATATATTCAGTGATGTTTCCAAGGGGACAGTAGGAAGATATATTGACATGGCATAGAATACAGTATATATTGATATGTAACTTAATGCCATTCACCTGGTATAAAAACCACATGTTCAAAGTCAACAGATGCTACAAAAATTTGGAAATATAACATAACAGGTTAGAAACCTAAGAATATAAATAGTGAAATATGATTTAATGCATAAAATATGAGCTGCTGTATTTTAAAAGAAAGAACATACCCCCAAAGACCAACCCCTGCTCCTGTATACCTCTGCACTCAAATGTGTGCAGGTTAATTGGCCACAGTAAATTGCCAACAGTATGTTGATGAGTGGTAGAATCTAAAAGAAATTGATGGGTATGTGGGATGGGTATATCATGGGAGTAAATGGATGGTTGACATTTGGCACAAACTCAGTAGGCCAAAGGACCTTTATCCAGGTGGTATTCTTCTGTAATTCTGTGACGCAATTTACGTACACTTTGAAATTGACAGAAGAACCAGATAAAGCCGTTTAAAAAGTCATAAAGGTTTCTTAGTTTATAACGAGAGGCACTTGCTATAAAATCA
Organism: Mobula birostris; assembly: GCF_030028105.1. Classification (NCBI taxonomy): domain Eukaryota; kingdom Metazoa; phylum Chordata; class Chondrichthyes; order Myliobatiformes; family Myliobatidae; genus Mobula; species Mobula birostris. Next base: position 33,795,055 of record NC_092388.1, read on the forward strand.
AGGACGTTACTGAATGTGTTACCTTTTTTAATCATAGTTTAGGCCTGCAGCTGAGGCACAAAATGGCTTTGGATGTTCAGGCATTTAGTCTGGGTGTGATGAAGTAAGTTTGATGATATCTATAATTAATGATTGCGGTTATGAGATGGAAACAGAAAATGCCACTTACTTTTGCTGGAGCAGAAAATGAGAAATAGGTTTTTAATGTAGATTTTTGATATTATGGAAGGGGAAGATTTGAAAAAGAGGTTAAAAGGGAATAGACAAGTTGAGTGAGTAGATAAGGTTATGGCAGATGGAATATAGTGTGGAAATTAAGTGGTGCACCTTGTTGCACAGGAAGAAAAAGCAGAATATTGGTTTTAATTACTATGAATTAAACTTTTAATTATATTTATTTAGAAATACAGCATAGTAATAGGCCCTTCCAGCCCAATGAGCCCTTGCCGCCCAATTACACCCAAGTGATCTACTAACCTGTACATCTTTGGAATGTGGAAGGAAACTGGAGCACCCAGAGGAAACACACGCTTTCACGGGGAGTGCAGACAAACTCCTTACAGGCAGTGGCAGGAATGAACCCATTCCTGCCGCTGTAATAGTGTTATGCTACTGTGTCACCCTCATTATACAGAGGCCTGAGCAGAGAATGAAGCATTCATATAATTGATTTAGGAACTGAGAAATCATAATTGTGTGATTTTAAAAAAGTTGAAACACTTAAGTAAGAAAATTATGTGTATTATCTACTTCTTAGAGACAAGCAGATAACTAAGCTGGAATATTTGTGAGGTGAACCACTCTAAACTGCCTGCTCAGGCCAAAGGCTGTTATGAATGAGCAGATAGTGCCAGCATTGTTAATGATATTCATATCCCAACAAGACATTTTTTAAAAATTATGAGCTAACCTTGTTGAGGTTAGCATATCCTAAGGATATGATAAATTGTATTTTGACCATTAAACTGTCCTTTGATGACTGACGTTATATCTGCTCTATGGCATTACATAATATTGATATAACATTGTAAAATTTCAAAGTATAGGAAAGGGCAAAACAAAATATTTTATCTAAGTTCATATATAGTAAATTTAATGGATTAACGTCAGTAAGATATTCTTGAATAGAACATTCCATTACTTAAATAACAAATAATTCCCATTGCATTAGAAATACTGTCCTAATTCTCTTCCATTAGAAATACTTTGCCAGAGTTGGTTGTCCCCCGAGGCTCAGTCATAGTTCAGTCATTCCACACAGACATGAAGGGCGTCGTTGATTTCAACGGCTCTTCTTCGGAGGCCTTCAACATCCGCAGCAGTGTGAAGCAGGGCTGTGTACTTGCCCCCACCCTGTTTGGCATCTTCTTCACAGTCATGCTGAAGCACGCCTTTGGAACATCAACTGATGGTCTCTACCTCCACACCAGATTGGACGGGAGGCTGTGCAGTCTGTCCTGGCTGAGGGCAAACACCAAGGTTCGTGAAGTACTCGTCAGGGACATGTTGTTTGCAGACGATGCGGCACTGGCAACACACTCTGAAGAGCAACTGAAACGCCTTATGGACAGCTTCTCAAGAGCTTGCCAGGACTTCAGCTTGACCATCAGCCTGAAGAAAACCAACGTGTTGGGCCAAGGCGTTGAGCACCCACCTGCCGCTACCATCAACAACTACGAGCTGGAGGTAGTTCACGAGTTTACATACCTGGCTCCACCATCACGGACAGCATCTCCCTAGACCCCAAGATCAACAGACGGATCGGACGAGCAGCCTCAACATTTGCCAGGCTGACAAAGAGAGTCTGGGAGAACAGAAAGCTGATGACACGCACCAAAGTTGCAGTCTACAGGGCCTGCGTCCTCAGCACACTGCTTTACAGCAATGAGACCTGGAGCCTCTACTACAGACAAGAGCGGCGTCTCAACGCCTTCCACCTTCGCAGCCTAAGACGCATCCTGGACATCACGTGGACTGACCGAGTCACCAACAATGAGGTCCTGGCCCGCACCCAGATACCCAGCCTCTTCACCCTGCTCCAACAATGCCATCTCCGCTGGCTGGGCCACGTACACCGCATGTCAGACGGAAAGATCCCGAAAGACCTGCTGTATGGGGAACTGGCCTCCGGCAAGAGAGCACAAGGGCGGCCCCATCTTCGTTTCAAAGATGTCTGCAAGAGAGACATGAAGTCACTGAAAATGAACGTCGAGAGGTGGGAGGGCATTGCAAGCGATCGCTCTCACTGGAGGCTGGAACTACGCAGAGGTCTAAAAAGGGGAGAAGAGAAGCTGAGGCTTGCTACTGAAGAAAAGCGCATTCGTCGGAAAAACAGCACCAAGACAACACTGGAGGATAGTGCCTTCAAGTGCAGTCACTGCAGCCAAGACTGTCACTCCCGTGTGGGCCTCTACAGCCACAACAGACACTGCTCTAACACAGACTGAAGCAAGACTTTCCAGGCGTAGATCCATGGTCTCGCGAGACTAATGAATGCCACCGCCAGAAATACTTCTGCTTTGTTGTTAGATAAAATCTTACAGGATTTTCCAATGAAGGTAGGTTAATATATGCCCTTAAATGTGGGGACTGTTACAAATGTCCTCCTTAGTGGAGAGACTAAGGGTTTTGCAAGATGTAGTCAAAAAAGCTTTACTTCGTTTTTGAAGCACATCTTTTTGGCAGTAACATCTATAGTCACTGATGGTAGATGGAGTGGATATCTGTCATGGATAAGCTGGCAATCAAGCATAATACTACTTGCTCTTCAGTTGCTTGAATCCACAGGCCGAATCCATACATGTTTCATTACTTTTGGACCTAATTATTTGAACGTACTCCTTGCTGCTATCTCTAATTTTAAACTTCAGGAACTTACCATCCAAAACTCAACGTACTAACTCGGACTACTGAGTGAAGATCAGTGTGCTCATTGTTTAAGGAGTTGAAAATGAAATCAAATATTTTTCAATCATATATGAATAACAACCCTATTTCCAACCTTTTGAAAGGAAAGTCACTGATGAATTTTGTTTAATATCTCCTGAAAAGCTCCTTTCTTACTAATTTAAATGTTCTTTTGTACCAGTTGTTGTTACTTACTTTTCATTTCATATCCTCTGTTTGCTTAGGTATAGTGTGGCTTTTTCCCACTTGACCTGCACTCATGTTGTTGCAACAGCATTTTTCAACAAGTGACAATCTAACATTCACTGTTCTGACAGCATGGCAGGAACTGCTGTGTTCTGAATGAAAACTGAATTACTTATAAAAACTCCCAGTGTCAGGCTCGGACTTGCTCGGGGATATTGTTTTCTATTAAGGCAGTCCCTCTGAGTCAGTGGTATTTTGCTTCCACTTCAGTTCTATAGACTTGAAGGTGATTGATAAGGTCATGGTGAGACCTGCACAGATAGGTCAGACGATGCTTGATGGGCTGGTGTGGTGTGTAGTTGGTGGAGTGGGAGCTCCTCCCATGGTTTACATTAGGCTTCTAATGAATTGGATCCAAGTTTTCAATGCCATTGTGAATCCTTTTTTCCCTTTTGAATAGTTAGAAGCCACGGATTCTCATCCATGGAGATGTTACACATTTTCACAGAGGCTTTGTGAACATCTTTCAGTCATTTCCTGTTTCTGCCTAGTAGTTTTTTTGCTGTGATGGACCTCAGATTAGGAGAGACTAGTGTAAGATGTGCAAGTGATTTTGGCTGCCTGTTGGAACCAATTGACTGTTGTTAGTGCCTTAGTGCTGGAGGCATTGGCTGGGAGAATATCCTGCAATTGCCAGGTAATGCTTATACACAAATAAAGTATTACACTGTGTAATATATATGCAAACATTTCTTGTTTAGCATTGAAATAAGCTATCAAACATCCCACCATTTGGAGATCCTTTTAAATGGAGCAACAGTTCAATTTGACGACTTCGAAATGAGTGCAACTTCATTCAGTACTCATAATATGATCTCCTTGAAAAACCAATTGCAGGTTAGGGGATAACTTTATGCAATACCTATATTCAGGCTGGATGGGAGATAATTCTCCATCCCACTGTCACCTTGATCTCTCTGTGTTTGGGCTCTTGCTTTCTTCCTTAGGCTGACCCTTGAGATATTGGTGGACTTGCTTTTAATCTTGTTTTGTTCTTCCTTGGGTGACTGTTGAGACCAGAGTGGGGAATTGCAGACTGTTCCACAGATGGGACAAGAAGTACCTGATTGACAGTGTATGTAAGTGTAGGTGGGTGGTGGTGGTTTCTGAAGTGATGCATGCCTTCTGTTATTAATTCCTGGCCCCTGTGCATCCTCAATGCCATCTAAAATAATCTTTTTCCACTTAGAACAGTCATAGACTGGGATTCCCGAGAAGCGGTGGGGATGTTGCATCTTTCAAGGAGGTTCTTACAACGTATTCATGAGTTCTATCTTCTACATGTCTGATAATTGCTTCCCATGATAGAGTTTGGAATAGTGTCCACTTCGTCAGTCTATGACCAGGCATGTGGTGAGATGCAAATAGAAGGAGATGAATTAGGACAAAGGAGTGAGAGGGGAAAAAATCTAAGCCGGAACTGTGAGAATCAAACTTCCACAGTTGCAGGAAATCTAAAAGAAAGCAGAATGTTGGAAATACCTATCTGGCCAGGTAACAATTGTAGAGATAGAAAAAGTGTATACAAATTTCTAGAGTGAACAATTACAACAGAACTGACTGATATTGTTCCAGTGAAGCCCAATGTAAGCTTAAGAAGCAGCATCAGCTGCTAGGACTCAACATTGTATTCAACAACTTCAGATAACCAACCGCTCCAGTTTGAATCAGAAACAACTAGTTCTGATTAATGGTAATCAGCGATAATGTTGCCTTATCTTCCAGTTAACTTTCTCTTAAATCTATATCTTTCTCAAATGCATTGTAAAAGCAGCTGGTAATCCATGTTAAATACATGACAAAATTTATTTAGCTATACAGCCCTTCAAGCCAGCCGCTCCAGCAACCGCTGACAAACCCAATTAACCCCAACCTAATCATGGAACAATTTACAATGACCAATTAACCTACCCAGCATGTCTTTACACTGTGGGAGGAAATCGTAGGACCAGGAGTAAACCTGCACATTCCACGGGGAGAACGTACAGAGACATCTTACAGAACAGCATGGAATTGAACTCCAAACTCCGGAATGACCTGAGCTATAATCTGACCTTGCACAAACATAATAGGACAGATTAGGAATTTTGAAATACACCAGAAATTTGTAATCTAAGAAATTGCAGTAGTATGTGCATAAATTAGTATTCAATACAAAAGAAGTCTACATTTGATTGGAACAGAATTTTAAATGCTGACACATTTTTCCTTGCTTGCTGATTGTGTTTTTTGTGGGCAATTGTGAAATGGCAACTTTGTGGCAGGATAATCTGAATGATTCCAATGTTCTAACTCTTTGACAAATCTGAATTGTCGTAACAAAGCAAAATGTAACTTGTCGGTAGAGCAGACCCAGGTCCACTTCCATTTTAATTGTAAAAGGAGGCAAAAAAAATAATTGGAAAAGAGTAAACAGTCGACTTTTCGGGCTGAGACCCTTGATCAGGACCAGCAGAAAATAATTGACTATTTGGGAAATACCAGAAATGCAGACTCCTGTGAGCCAAATCAGTTACACCCTCATTTGCATCTAATAGTTCCACTCCTAACCAGCAGTTGATTAAATGGATGCCCAGCTTGTACCTGGGAATGAGGGAGCGGCAATACCAAAAGCTACAGGTTGAAAAACTTCTACAGATGTGTTGTGGAGAGTATATTGACTGGCTGCATCACAGCCTGGTATGGAAGCACCAATGCCATTGAATGGAAAATCCTGTCAAAAGTTGTGGCTATGGCCCAGTCCATCACAGGCAAAGCCCTCCCCACCATTGAGTTCATCTACACGAAATGCTGTCACAGGAAAGTACCATCTATCATCAAGGACTCCCGTCACCCAGTATATGCTCTCTTCTTGCTACTGCCATCGGGGAGAAGGTACAAGAGCCTCAGCTGTCGCACCAGCAGATTCAGGAACAGTTATTACCCTTCAACCCTCAGGCTATTAAACCAAAAGGGATAACTTCACTCAACTTCACTTCATTGAGATGTTCCCTCACTTTCAAGGAGGCTTCATCTCATGTTCTCAATATTTATTGCCTATTTATTTATTTTTATTACTTCTTTCTTTTTGTATTTGCACAGTTTGTTGTCTTTTACACACCAGTTGAACATCCAAGTCGGTGTGGTCTTTTCAAGTCAAGTCAAGTCACTTTTATTGTCATTTCAACCATAACTGTTGGTACAGAACATGGTAAAAATGAGACAACATTTTCCAGGACCATGGTGCTACATGAAACAATACAAAAACTGCACTGAACTACGTAAGAAAAAACACAAAAACTACACTAGACTACAGACCTATCCAGGACTACATAAAGTGCATAAAACAGTGCAGGCTCTACAATAAATAATAATAAATAATAAACAAGACAGTAGGCACAGTAGAGGGTATAGTAGGTTGGTGTCAAGCCAGGCTCTGGGTATTGAGGAATCTGATGGCTTAGGGGAAGAAACTGTTACATAGTCTGGTCGTGAGAGTCCGACTGCTTCGGTGCCTTTTTCCAGATGGCAGGAGGGAGAAAAGTTTATTTGAGGGGTGCATGGGGTCCTTCATAATGCTGTTTGCTTTGTGGGTGCAGCGTGTGGTGTAAATGTCTGTGATGGCGGGAAGAGACACCTTGATGATCTTCTCAGCTGACCTCACTATCCGCTGCAGGGTCTTGCGATCCGAGATGGTGCAATTTCCGAACCAGGCCATGATGCAGCTGCTCAGGATTCTCTCTTGTTATGGCTATTACTCTATTATGGATTTATTGAGTATGCCCACAAGAAAATGAATCTCAGGGTTATCTCTGGTGATATACATGTACTTTGATAATAAATTTACTTTGTACTTTGAACTTTGCCTTTAGGAGAAAGATGGATATGGCAGGATAGCTTGTTTCATTAACTGGACAGAGGCAGAATCCGGTGAGTTGGATGACTTGGTTTGAGAGGTGTTTCACTGCTGGCAACTGAGGAACAGGGAGTTTGAGGCTTTCGTGAGAGGTTTCAGAATACTATTGTGCTTCTTCAAAGTTCTCACTCAACAAATGCTGAAGGGACTACTTATTTGTGGAACTGACACCATGTACCTCCGCTTTAATTGTAAATGTTCAAGTGCCTACAGGAACTGACAAAATACATTAATATTAAATTGGGCATTCCAGGATCTGTCTTAAATAAGTTGACAAACATCTCATCTCTCTATTGTAGTACATTTGGACTGCAATGAAAGACAAGGCATGAAGTGGGCTGTCTTGAGTGACTTAGGCAAAAATTGGCAAATCAAATGGGAGTTAGTTAAAATAAACATGTAATTTTAAGAAATCTTAAAAATAGTTTAGGTGCCCAGAAAATATGGTTATTGGCATTCTGTTGCCCAAAAACAAGTATTGGGTAAAATTAGTCTTGCAATATGTTGAATCAACATCTTATTTTAACTATGATTTCCATTTAATTCTTATTTAGCTTCTTTTATTCACATCAGCTTCCAAAACTGACTCCACGAACAATATTTATTATTGTGCATGGATTGCTATTGATAAACTTCTGTTCTCAACAGTTTGTATACAATGAGGACTGATGAATTCCAATCCCATACAGTATGGTATTCCCCATTCAACAGAAACTTTGTGTGTGTGATATTTTAGCTTCTTATTCTATCAGTACTCATATATATTGGACCAGTAAAAGATAAAACAGACGGAAATGCTGAGGCTGTTAAACTTGCAGTATCCTTTTCCTGAGCTTTCTTTCTGGACTGCATTGAAATCTGAAAACAATAGAGGCAGTTTGTCTACAATTGAATTCATAACGTGTCATCTGTTATTTGTCTTTTGAAGGTTTTAACTTTGTTTGTCTTTGTGTGTTTCTACTTGACCCAATGATCTTAAATATATGTAATGATTCCTTGCATCTTCTGCCTCTTACTATTTCCATTTCATTTGTTACCCCTACATCGTCATTCCCAACCACTTATCCAAATACGCAAAAATGAGTGTCTCTCTCGAAGGCACTGCAGTTTTGAAGTAGATAACAGAGTTCCAACAAAGCTGTTCTTAAAATAACAAAGTGAAAATCAGCGAATTGTATGCGTAATTCCACTTTCTGTGCTAGTTTACTGTAAGCATGTATTGTAGACTTCTGGTTTGGTTTTCTAAGATTTTTTCTTAACATTAACAATAAGTAAATATTAGGAGTACACAGAAGTTGACTTTGGATAGATAAAACACTGTTTCGTAGTCAATGGAACAGAGGCAAATGTTTCCCGTGGCTAAATTTTCTGGAGTTCTATGCTTCAAAGTCTGCAGTTTGACTGGTTTAAAATTAAAAGGATGATCACAAATGTAAATCAAATAAATCAAAATAATTTGATGTTGATCACTTGCCAGTTCAATAAATGATGGAATAGATGATGCTTCAAATTCAGAGCTTTAGACCATAAATTTAATTTGCTTGCTTTTGTATGCAATTTTATCTTGCATATTCAATAACTGATATAAAGAAAAGACATGCAAGTATTTGCCTGTGGAACATTAACAAGTAAGCCAAAACAAATTTATTCAATAGGTTGTGCAACATTACTTGGGGTGACATTGCAAAAGTAGGATTTGTTTACAATATTTGCGGGCAACAAATCAAAAACCTAAACTATGCAGCTGGCTAGAAATCACACACTGATTGTACTTGTGATAGCAATGACACTGTGGAACTCCCTTTTAATTCAAGAACCATATCGTGATGTACAAAAAGTGATACAAAATCTCATATGATAAACATCATACATAATTTTTTTGTTGTGTCTTTCTTTTCAGTTCAAGCAGCAGATTTCCTTGGTAAATATCTTTATACTATACAATTTGTTGCCATGATTAGCTCATTAAGTGAACAAATTCATCTCCGAGGCTCTTCACATATGTAACCTTTTTAGGTAATTCAAAGATGTAAGTTTATTAAATATTTCTAAACATTGGCAAATTCTATTTTTTCTATTGATGGAAATATTATTTTGGAGATGTAACTTTATTAATACAGTATTACAATTTGCTATTTCCCCTAGATGTTCAAGGGCAGTATTGGATAGCTGGGAAAAGATGTGATGAATATCAGCAATTAGTTCAGAGGCCTGCTGAATTGATATGGAAATGCTGTTTGGAATTTAAAGTTTTGGAAAATAGAATATCAGCCCCATGAAGCATAGAGTAGAATGGAAAATGTATTAATATTTTACTAGGTTAAGGTGAAATTGATGCCTCTGCAACACGGGTGTGTTTAAACTAAGTAGTGGGGGGGGGGAGGGGATGAACTGGAAATATAAGGATGGAGATAAAGGGAAAGTGAGAATAAGAAAAACAGCAGAATCAACAGAGCAGAAAGCTCAAGAAGGGATCGTACAGTATGGCCAAGTGAAATAGGAATTGATATGGGAGGTGAGGGGAGTAATGAATTAAAAGTATTATATATGAATGCATGGAGTATAAAAAATAAAATAGATGAGCTTGAGGCACAGTTGGAAATTGGTAAGTATGATGTTGTGGGAATTACAGAGACATGGCTTCAAGTGGACAGGGCCTGGGAAATGAATATTCAAGGGTATACGTCCTATCGAAAGGACAGACTGATGGGCAGAGGGAGTGGGGTGGCTCTGTTGGTGAGGAATGATGGGGGGGACATAGAATCAGGAGACGTAGAGTCAGTATGGATAGAACTGAGAAATTCTAAGGGTATAAAGACCCTAATGGGAGTTACCTACAGGCCCCCAAACAGTAGTCTGGATTTAGGGTGTAAGTTAAAATTGGCATGTCGCAAAGGTAATGCTACAGTTGTTATGGGGGACTTCAACATGCAGGTAGACTGGAAGAATCAGGTTGGTACTGGACCCCAAGAAAGGGAGTTTGTGGAGTCTCTCCGAGATGGATTCTTAGAACAGCTTGTACTGGAGCCTACCAGAGAGAACGCAATTCTCGATTTAGTGTTGTGCAGTGAACCGGACTTGATCAGGGACCTCGAGGTAAAGGGGCCATTAGGAGGTAGTGACCATAATATAATAAGTTTTAACCTACAATTTGAGAGGGAGAAGGGAAACTCAGAAGTGTCAGTATTACAGTTGAACAGAGGGAACTATGGTGCTATGAGGGAGGAGCTGGTCAAAGTTCAATGGAACAATACCCTAGCAGGGATGACAGTGGAACAGCAATGGCAAGTGTTTCTGGGAATAACTGTGGAAGGTGCAGGATCAGTTCATTCCAAAGAGGAAGAAAGATCCTAAGGGGAATAAGGGGAGGCCGTGGCTGACAAGGGAAGTAATGGACAGTATAAAAATAAAAGAGAATAAGTATAACATAGCAAAGACGAGTGGGAAGCCGGAGGATTGGGAAACTTTTAAAGAGCAACAGAAGGTAACTAAAAAGGCAATACGCAGAGAAAAAATTAGGTATGAAGGTAAACTAGCCAAGAATATAAAGGATAGGAAAAGCTTCTTTAGGTATGTGAAAAGGAAAAAAATAGCTAAGACCAAAATTGGGCCCTTGAAGACAGAAGCAGGTGAATTTATTATGGGGAACAAGGAAATGGCAGACGAGTTGAACAGGTACTTTGGATCTGTCTGGACTAGGGAAGACACAAACAATCTCCCAGATATAATAGTGTCCAAAGGACCTAGGGTAATGGATGATCTGAAGGAAATTTATATTAGGCAGGAAATGGTGTTGGATAGACTGTTGGGTCTGAAGGCTGATAAGTCCCCGGGACCTGATGGTCTGCATCCCAGGGTACTTAAGGAGGTGGTTTTAGAAATCGTGGACGCATTGGTAATCATTTTCCAATGTTCTATAGATTCAGGATCAGTTCCTGTGGATTGGAGGGTGGCTAATGTTGTCCCTCTTTTCAAGAAGGGAGGAAGAGAGAAAACAGGGAATTATAGACCGGTTAGCCTGACGTCGGTGGTGGGAAAGATGCTGGAGTTAATTATAAAAGATGAAATTACGACACATCTGGATAGCAGTAACAGGATCGGTTCGAGTCAGTATGGATTTATGAAGGGGAAATCGTGCTTGACTAATCTTCTGGAACTTTTTGAGGATGTAACTATGAAAATGGACAAGGGAGAGCCAGTGGATGTAGTGTACCTGGACTTTCAGAAAGCCTTTGATAAAGTCCCACATAGGAGATTAGTGGGCAAAATTAGGGCACATGGTATTGGGGGCAGAGTACTGACATAGATTGAAAATTGGCTGGCTGACAGAAAACAAAGAGTAGTGATTAACGGGTCCCTTTCAGAATGGCAGGCGGTGACCAGTGGGGTACCACAGGGTTCAGTGCTGGGACCGCAGCTGTTTACAATATATATTAATGATTTAGATGAGGGAATTAAAAGTAACATTAGCAAATTTGTCGATGACACAAAGCTGGGTAGCAGTGTGAAATATGAGGAGGGTGTTATGAGAATGCAGGGTGACTTGGACAGGCTGGGTGAGTGGGCAGATGCAGTTTAATGTGGACAAATGTGAGGTTATCCACTTTGGTCGTAAGAACAGGAAGGCAGATTATTATCTAAATGGAGTCAAGTTAAGAAAAGGGGAAGCACAACGAGATCTAGGTGTTCTTGTACATCAGTCACTGAAAGCAAGCATGCAAGTACAGCAGGCAGTGAAGAAAGCTAATGGCATGCTGGCCTTCATAACAAGGGGAATTGAATATAAGAGCAAAGAGGTCCTTCTGCAGTTGTACAGGGCTCTGGTGAGACCACACCTGGAGTACTGTGTGTAGTTTTGGTCTCCAAATTTGAGGAAGGGCATTCTTGCTATTGAGGGAGTGCAGCGTAGGTTCACAAAGTTAATTCCCGGGCTGGCGGGACTGTCATACGTTGAAAGATTGGAACGACTGGGCTTGTATACTCTGGAATTTAGAAGGCTGAGAGGGGATCTTATTGAAACATAGAAGATTATTAAGGGATTGGACACGCTGGAGGCAGGAAGCATGTTCCCGCTGATGGGTGAGTACAGAACCAGAGGCCACAGTTTAAGAATAAGGGGTAGGCCATTTAGAATGGAGTTGAGGAAAAACTTTTTCACCCAGAGAGTGGTGGATATATGGAATGCTCTGCCCCAGAAGGCTGCGGAGGCCAAGTCTCTGGATGCTTTCAAGAAAGAGATAGATAGAGCTCTTAAAGATAGCGGAATCAAAGATTATGGGGATAAGGCAGGAACTGGATACTGATTGTGGATGATCAGCCATGATCACAGTGAATGGCGGTGCTGGCTCAAAGGGTTGAATGGCCTACTCCTGCACCTATTGCCTATTGTCCATAAATGTAAAGTACACTACATTTTTAAGCACCAAGGTGAGTGAGCATTATATTCTGACCTTCAAATACAAGGCACCGTTCTGTGAGATTAATAACTATCAAGGTGTAATGCTTCTTTACTCATTGAGACAATGTTGTTTCTGCTGTCACAACTTAATTTCATTCCTTTCCCTTTCAAGAGCAAGACAACATTATGTAAAAATCAAACTTAATGTGAAGCACTGGAAAGGATGTGGGGATGGAGAGGGGAAAATAACATTTCATATTGCTAACCATTGGCAAAACCTGCCTTACCCAAGATAATTGCCAAGAAAAGAGACACATTTAGAGGACAAATAAGAATCTTCTAGAACAGAAGGGACAAACTCCTTGCATTCTTGGAAGAGAAGCAACAGTGAATGCAGATGATGAGAATTAGAAATAAATATAAAACTGAGCAGTATGCGCAGCATTGTGGAGTTCCCATTATAACAAGAAGTTCACAGACGTGATGATGTCAATAGTAACTGGAGACAAAAACACCCAAAGCTGAGCAGTTTCCAAGCCTTAGTGTCAGATAAGCTATTGTACAGATTTGTGTTGTAGTGGTCAGATAGTGGCATTGGGATAAGGTGCCACATTTTTGGAATGAAGAAACCCAGCATTCCTGCGCCTTGGCTTTCAGTCAAGAATTAGAAAAACTTCTTGAAATTGCCTGTGGGTGCAAGTTGAAAAGGTGGGAACATATTTTTTTGTTCATCTAAGTAACAAACCACTGTTTGGGTCACTTTGCTCGAGCTACCTTGGTTTCTGTCTGTTCACCAAACAGATGATATTTGAATGATTGACAGATGCAGCAGCATAATTTATCCTGCCCTTACTGCAATGAAAGCCTTCCTCACACTACTAGATGCTCATCAGATGCCTTCCTCCCCCCCCCACCCCGCCCTGCCAGGGCTGTGTGCTGAGCCCACTGCTGTACACTCTGCTCACATATGACACGACAGTGGTGGGGTTCGTCACCAACAACAATGAGACTGCTTACGGAGAGGAGGTGGAAGAGCTCAAGGCCAGTGCCAGGCAAATAACCTCTTCCTCAGTGTCAACGAGACAGAAGAGCGGGTAGGCCAGTGCCAGGCAAATAACCTCTTCCTCAGTGTCAACGAGACAGAAGAGCGGGTAGGCCAGTGCCAGGCAAATAACCTCTTCCTCAGTGTCAACGAGACAGAAGAGCGGGTTATTAACTTCAGGAGAACCTGCACCACTCATCCCTTCCTTTATATCAGTGCCACAGCAGTGGAGACTGCGAGCAGTTTCAAACTCCTGGGAGTGCACACCTTGCACTCTCATGGTCCCAGCACACATCATCCATAGTCAGGAAAGCTCATCAATGCTTCTACTTTCTGTGGAGGCTGAAGAGAGCTGAGCTATGCACATCTGTACTCGCGCCCTTGTACAGATATGCTATAGAGAGCATCCTAAGTATGCTGCATCACGTTGTAGTATGGAAATTGGATTGCAGCAGACGGGATTCTCCAATTGGTAGTTAAAATCGTCCGGTGTATCTCCAACATCAGCCTACCCACCATCAAGACCATAATACCAAAAGGTGCCGGAAAAGGGTCAGCAATGTCATGAAGGTTCCTACCCACCCTGCTTATGGACTGTTTGCCCCACTCCCATCAGCGAAGTCACTACATGGCATCCATGCCAGGACTGCTAGACTCAAAAAGTTACTTCCCCCAAGCCATAAGTATGATCAATACCTGCACCCATTAACCCACCCCACAGCCCCCACCATTCACATCAGCCACTCCTCTCACAGCCCCTCAACACCGTTCTTCCCCCATTCACTGCCACTTTACTGTTACACTCCACACCCCATATCCACAGTGACACCGTCACTGTCCTACTGTGTTTCATGTGCCCTGTTGCAGCCTAGGATTTTCTCTTGCCAAGAGTCACTTTGTCATTTTATCATTTCCTTTCAGTCACCTTGTGTTCAGATACTCCTGCACCTAGCCTCACTTTATGTGCATGCAATCAGTCTATCTATTTAAGCTAATCTTATATACTATACATACAACCACATGCAACAGTTACTTATACATTGTGTTTTAAAAGATTACTTTTATATAGTATTTATTTTATTGTGTTTTTTATACTGCATCAGATCCTGAGTAACAATCATTTTATTCTCTTTTACACTCATGTGCTAAAGCAGGGGTCCCCAACTTATTTTGCACTGCGGACCGGTTGATTATTGACAATATTCTTGCGGACCGGCTGACCAGGGGGGAGGGGGTTAGGGTTGCCACCGGACAAGAATAGTAGTCAAATACATTGTGTTTACCCAGAGAAAGACTACCACGACCATGAACCCTTGCGTGGGCACCAGTGCCATGCGTGTATGTGCTGATTTTTTTCTACAAATCGTTTTTGGCGATTCTGTTCGGTGGGGGGAGGGGGTTAATCACAACCAAAATATAGGTAATATAGGTGATGAGTGGCTAATACACTCAATTTTGTTTCTAAAAGGGTTTATCTAATGAACTTAATATTAAACACACACAGCACATATTTTCCTCATAAGAATATAGTGATGTCAATTATCAGGGGAGGACAGGGGAGCTTGAAATAAGTGTTGAACAAACTTCCAGTAGAAGTGGTAGAGGCAGATTCGATATTATCATTTAAAGAAAAATTGGATAGGTATGTGGACAGGAAAGGAATGAAAGGTTATGGGCTGAATGCAGATCGGTGGGACTTGGTGAGAGTAGCATTCGGCATGGACTAGAAGGGCAGAGATGGCCTGTTTCCATGCTGTAATTGTTATATGGTTATATAAGTCAATAGCATCATAATATTTTAAGTAATGTTTGGATATTAAACACGCAGCACATATTTTCCCTGTATGAACATATAAATTCTTTGCAACACACCAATATCGCTGAATCAGTGGGAGCCCTAGGCTGAATACTTGTTTCTCTGCAACAAGACAGTCCCATCAAAGAGTGATGGGAGACAGCGATACTCGAAGGGGGTTCCTTATGTCCAGTCTATTCCGCGATTTAGTTTTCGTTGCATTCACTGCAGAGATACGTTGGAAATGGAAGCAATGTTTTCAGTGCTTTCGTGGCTGTCTCAGGATATTTAGCCTTGACTTTGATCCAGAATGCCGGCAGAGATGTTAAGTCAAATATACTTTTCAGCCCGCCGTCATTTGCAAGCTCGAGGAGTTGATCTCCTTCCTGACATGGATGACACACGGGTAATGACCTCGCGCGCGTTCAAGCTCAACAGTGGGCGTGACAGGGAATGAGGAAAGGTGCAGCTGACTTATATCGCCGAATCATGTCGTTTCCTCGAGGCCCGGTAGCACATGCTCTGCGGCCTGGCACCGGTCCACGGCCTGGTGGTTGGGGACCGCTGTGCTAAAGAATAACTATAAACAATCTTGAATCTAAGTTTATGTGATAATCAACAAAACTGTCTATCAAAAATAAACTAATCAATTATTTTTACATTTCCCTGGAAAATATTGGTCATGTAGTTTATTTCAATCTAATACATAGACAATTTCATTCCACACATGTATCCCTACTTCCCCAACATTCTGATTTTTTTTTGATGCAACATCTTTTAGTAGCAGCTAAGGGCACATATTTTTAAGCTAAAGATTGCATGGAATTATAGAATAAGGCCAAAAGAGGTCCTTAAAGACATACTTTATTGAAAGCAACTTGCATCTCTACCCTAGTGAACAGTGAATTTTAGCATCAGTTGTAAAAAAACATGATCTACTCTATTTTTTAAATGTATGTACATTTCCAGTGATTATTAGCTATGACAGATCTGATAGTATGAGAAAAATTAGAACAATTTGTGGGATCGAACTAATGCAGAACTAATCCGAGACAGAAGGGGCAATGACCTTGCCAAAGGTGAATCATGTCTACCTGTAATGCTAGCTATGAATCACTGAGGTCATATCAGTAAAGCTGCACACAAGATATGCCAAGGTAGTCTGCAGTCACTGCACAAGCACCAGCAAGTCGCAATCCAATTTTGCAAAAACATACATTTTACTGACAGTGACCAGAGGAATCTGCTTTCTCTGGGGCTATTTAATAGGAGTGTAAGATATAAGAACAGTAAAAGAATCCAAGCTTATACATTTAGAGTAGAAATAAGAAAAAAACATGCAAGGGCAAGGATTTCCTGGCATGTGCAATATTTTTTCTTGTGATATTTATTGGTATGAATAAGGTGTTATTGAGAAATTTCTTCACTATATTTTAATAGCTTAAAATAGTATTATATTCTACCAGGGAGAGCTGCAGTGACTGGGTCTCTGGCACTGAGTATGGCACTGTGGCTCAGAAGCAAGGGTGGGAGAAGAGGTCTGCAGTAGTGATAGGGCATTCCACAGTTAGAGGAGTAGACATGAGATTCTGTGGATGTGCCCAGATGGTATGTTGCCTCCCAGGTGCCAGGGTCAGGGAGATCTTGGGTCCACAGCATTCTAAAGATGGAGGGTGAGCAGCCAAAACTCTTGGTACATATTGGTACCAATTACATAGGTGGGAAATAGGAGGAGGCCCTGAAGAAAGAATTTTGGGAGTTAGGTAGAAAGCTTAAAAGCAGGACCTCCAGTGTAGTAAACTCCCGTATTGCTGTCTGTGTCACGCATCAGTGAGGATGATTTGGCTGTTGAATGTGCGGCTGAGGAAATGGTGCAGGGGGCAGGGCTTCAGATTTCTGGATCATTGGGATTTCTTCTGGGGGAGGTATGCATAGTACAAAAGATATGGGTTACACCTCAACCAGAGGGAGACTAATATCCTTGCAGGCAGGTTTGCTAAAGTGTTCAGAGGGTTTAAACTAAATTGGTAGGGTAATTGGAACAAGAGTGATAGGTCTGAGGATAGTGCAGTTGGTATACAATTAGATGCAGTGTGCAGTGAGACTGACAGGAAGGGCAGGTAAGTGATGGGGCAAAATTGCAGTCAGTACGATGAGTTGTAGTGTAATGTGGGGACAACCTCAAAAAGGATGTTGAATATAGGACTGAAGCCGTATTTGAATGCATGCAGTACATGGAATAAGGTAGATGATCTTGCAGCACAGGTAGAGATTGGTAGATATGACATTGTGGGCATCACTGAGTCATGGCTGAAAGAAGCTCATAGTTGGGAGCTTAACATCCAAGGATACACATTGTATCAAAGGGATAGGCAGGTAGGTAAAGGGGGTGGGGTAGCTCCATTGGTAAAGAAATTAAATCAAATTCTGAAAAAGAGGTGACATAGGATTGGAAGATGTAGAATCCTTGTGGGCCGAGTTAAGAAACTGCAAGGGTAAAAAGACCCTGATGGGAGTTATATACAGGCCTCCAACAGTAGGGAAGATATGGGCTACAAACTACAACGGGAGATAGAAAATGCATGTCAAAAGGGCAAGGTTACAGTAGCCATGGGGAATTTCAATATGTAGATAGATCGGGAAAATCAGGTTGGTGCTGGATCCCAAGAAAGAGAATTTGTAAAATGCCTACAAGATAGCTTTTTAGAGCAGCTTGTAGTTGAGCCCACTAGGGGAAAAGCAATCCTGGATTGGATGTTTTGTAATAAACCAGATTTAATTAGGAAGCTTAAGGTAAAGGAATCCTTAGGAAGCAGTGATCATAATATGATAGAATTCACCCTGCAATTTGACAGGGAGAAACTAAAGTTAGAGGTATCAGTATTACAGTGTAGTAAAGGGAATTATAGATGTATGAAATAGGAGCTGGCCAAACTTGATTGGAAAGGGGCACTAGCAGGGATAATGGCAGAGCAGCAATGACTGAAGTTTCTGGGAGAAATTTGGAAGGCACAGGAAAGATACATCCCAAACAAGAAATATTCTAAAGGCAGGATGATGCAACCATGGCTGACAAGAGAAGTTTAAAGCAACATAAAAGCAACTGAAAGGGCATATAATACAACAAAAATTGGTGGGAAGGTAGAGCATTGGGAATCTTTTAAAAACCAACAGGACATAACTAAAAATGCCATAAGGAGGGAAAAGCTGAAATATGAAGGTAGGTTAGCCAATAATATCAAAGAGGATACCAAAAGTTTTTTCAGATACATAAAGAGTAAAAAGGTGGCGGGAGTAGATAATTGGACTGCTGGAAAGTGACACTGGAGAGGTAGTAATGGGGGGGGGGCGAGGAAATGTTGGACTAACTGAGTAAGTTCAGTATTTACATCCGTCTTCACTGTGGCAGACATTAACAGTATGATGGATGTTCCACTGTGTCAGGGGGTAGAAGAGAGTGCAATTGCTATTACTAGGGAGCAGTTTGAGAAGTTGAAACGTCTGAAAGTAGGTAAGTCACCTGGACCAGATGCACTACTGTTCTGAAAGAGGTAGCTGAAGAGATGTGGAGGCATTAGTAATGATCTTTCAAGAATCACTAGATTCTGGCATGGCGCCGGAGGACTGGAAAATCATTATACTCTTCAACAAGGGACGGAGGCAGGAGAAAGGAAATTATAGACAAGTTAACCTGACTTCAATGGCTGGGCAGATGTTAGAGTCAATTGTCAGGGAACTTGGAGGCACATGATTAAATAGGCCAAACTCAGCATGATTTCCTTAAGGGAAAGTTTTGCCTGACAAATCTGTTAGAATTCTTTGAAAAAATAACAAGCAAGATAGACAAAGATAGAGAATCAGTAGATGTTGTGTACTTGGATTTTCAGAAGGCTTTTGACAAGGTGCCACACTTGAGGCTACTTAACAAGATAAGAGCCCTTAGTATTACAGGAAAATATTAGCTTGGATAGAGGATTGGCTGATTGGTAAGTGCAAAGAGTGGGAATAAAGAGAGCCTTTTCTGGATGGCTGCAATGACTGGTGGTGTTCCACAGTGGTCAGCGTTGGGACCGCTTCTTTTTAGGTTATATGTCAGTAACTTAGATGTCAAAATTGATGGATTTGTGACCAAGTTTACAGACAATACAAAGGTATGTGGACGGGCAAGTTGTGCTGAGGAAGCAGAGGGTGTAGAATGACTTGGCTTACGAGAATTGGGCAAAGAAGTGGCAGATGGAATACATTGTTGGAAAGTGGAAGGAACAAAAGCGTAGCCTACTTTCTAAATGGTCAGAAAATTCAAAAATCCAAGGTGCAAAGGGATTTGGGAGTGCTTGAGCTAGATTCCCTTAAAGTTGACTTGCAGCTTGAGTCTGTGGTGAGGAAGGCAAATCTAATGTTAGCGTTCATTTCATGAAGACTGGAATATAAAAGCAAGGATGTAATGCTGAGGCTTTTAAGACACTGGTGAGGCCTCACTTGGAGTTTTGTGAGAAATTTTGGGCCTCTTCTCTAACGAAAAATGTGCTGACATTGGAGAGGGTTCAGAGGAGGTTCACAAGAATGATACAGGAATTTAAAGGATAGTGTATGAAGAGCGTTTTATGGCTCTGGTCTTGTACTCACTGGAATTTGGTAGAATGAGAGTGACCTCATTGAAACCTGTTGAATATTGAAAGGCCTTGATAGAGTGGATGTGGAGTGTTTCCTATGGTGTGGGAGTCCAAGACCAGAGGGCACAGCCTCAGAAGAGAAGGACACCCACTTAGAATGGTAATGAGGAGGAAATTCTTTAGCCAGAGTCTGATGAATCTGTGGAATTCTTTGCCACGGGCAGCTGTAGAGGCCAAGTCCTTATATTTAAGGCAGAGGTTGATAGATCCTTGATATGTCGGAATATGAAAGTTTAAGGGGAGAAGGCAGGAGGATGGGGTTGAGAGGAAAATGAATCAGCCATGATGAACTGAAGAGGCAGACTTGATGGGCCGAATTGCTTAATCCTGCTCCTATGGAGAAAAAAATGTTAGCTCTTAAGAAATCTTTATGGAAAGTCCCTAATGATAACAACTTTCAATTGTTATATTCACAGAATAGTGTTGTCAATTTTTTCCATGTAATAATATTGAAGATCTTGCAGCTGCCAACACTTGGATTTCTTGCTAAGGCCTCAGGAAACAGCTCTTGAAGAGAGAAATTACAAGCAACAGTCTTCCAGCAGCTAGAGAGTGCTGCTACTTCAGTAATGAATGCCACAAATAGGAGAGAAGGAAGTCTTTCCTATGAGATCAGAAGAACTTGGACAGTCTGGTGGAAAATAGTATGCACATATGTGCACATACACATATTCTTTGTGTAAGAAGATAAGACAAACATTCCAGGGCTACAACCAAGTGTTTGTAGTTGTGAAGTCTCTATAAGGAGGGGGGTCTACTTTCGTTCATGTTTTATTCTTGAACATGAAGTTGGGGTGACTTCCCGAATGCAGCAATGGACTGAAATGATGAGGTGTGGCAGAGGTCATATCTCTTGACTCAAGAAAACTGAGAATGATCAGGACCTTCAGCATCACGAGCAAAAGCATGTTGTTCAGGTGGTAGGAAGTCACCTATTTAACTGAGGGCTGTCTTTTTAAATTTCAGTCTTTAGTGACGTTACTCTACAGAGAAGTAGAGTTTTGAACATGGTTCCCGTATGTATGGGATGGATCAGGTTTTGGATGGTGAACGCTTCTATACAGCCTTCCATATCATTCCTAAGACTGTCTGTACTTTCTCTGATCCCTAGGGTCAATCCATTTTGCTATTGCACAACATAAAGTCTAGAAGTGAACAACTACCCATTGGAAATAACTTTTGCAGAAAAGTTCTTTTAGGTGCCAAGGAAGTTCAGACTTAATTGTGAGCGATGTGTAGAGGGAATAGTGAAGTTATAGAGTACTGTTGAGGAACCCAGCAAAAAATTGCAAATTGAGTGTTAGCCCTTTATAGCACAGTAGCAGTGGAAACACATTTGGTTAGTTAGTTGGATAAGCTAATCACCCCTACTGTTGCGTAAGCTGCCGGTAGCAGGTCGCCAGAGTCCTTTGCCTTGGCCGGTCTTTGAAAACACAGTTAGTGACTGCTAATTATTCTGTGGGTAGACAAGGACTGATGTTTTTCTAGACCAATGAGTTTACAAACCACCTTGAAAACAATTTTTGGGCATTTCACTATTGCTAGAATCATTACAGAGAGTTTTATAAAATTAGGGTGGCATAGTGGTTAGCACAATGCTTTACAGTACAGGGACCTGGGTTCAATTTCCGCTGTCTTGTAAGGAGTTTGTACATTCTCCTTGTGACCGCGTGGGTTTCCTCCCACAGTCTGAAGATGTAATGGTTGGTGGGCTAATTGGTCATTGTAAATTGTCCTGTGATTAGGCTGGGGTTAAATCGGGGGTTGCTGGGCAACGTGGCTTGAAGGGATGGAAGGGCATATTCACCGCTGTATCACAATCAACCAATGATAGAATAGTTTTTCTGACATAAACAGAATAACTGCCAGAAAGTCAGGGGTCAAATTTCCCCCAAATACAAATTTCCTGTTGATTTAAATCAATTGAATTTATTAACTTGTAACTTAATGTGTTTAAGTGTGTAGAACTTGATTCACAATCAAAATCTCTTTTTTTTTCAGTCACTCTCTGTGCTGTTGAGTTTGATATGATCAGTACTTCTATGTTCGTATTTAACTGCCAGGGGCAGAATTTACACAGATATTGTACTGTGAATAGATAATTTCACTTGTATTGTAGCCATATTAATCTGTAGGAGTAAGCAGTATCACAAAGCCCAATGAGTAAAAGTGACATTGAGAGAATGAAGTAACTCGAATGCATAGATATTAATTTGATAGGAATGATCACTTGGAGATGGATTAAGTTTGCTACTGAAATGAAATGCTCATTTGTTTGAGATAGGAGAGACTCTATTACTGGGTTTGATCGTCCAGATTACTATTTTCATTCAGCAGCCAATTAATTCATGTCATTGTTAGCAAAGAAAAATACATCATGTGCCTTTGCCATAAAATAATTACTGAAGCCTTGTGAAAGGAGAAGTGCCATTACCCCAGTGGACCAATTGCTAAGACAACCATTGAACTTCAGGAGCAGATTGCTTATTTGTGTATATATCGTTACTTGAAAACAAAGATGTACATGGTGACATTCAGTTTTACAAGTAAATTGCTGTAATTATAACAACAAGCTTGTTAGCACTCACTGTTCATATAGACTACATCTCCGTGCATGAGCAATTAAACCAGGAAATCCAAAGGCTGTATTGCTGTAGTCCATGCAGATGGCCTCAGTGATGCATATTCACAAGTGAAGCATTAAATATAAATAGGAAACTTTGAGCATTTGTAATTAGAAGTGAATCACATTGACTCGCAAGAAAATCAATGTTGTGGTAATTTGAAAAAAAAGTTTTAATTTTTGTTTTACTATGTTTCACTTACCATATCCCTTATTCTTGTTCTTGTTGGTATGCCTCAATCTTCATTTAATTTCAGGTACAATAAATCAAATACTGTCTATATTTCCTGTTTTTATTTTCTTGGTTTACACTCAATGAAAAAAAAACTATTGAATGAGCATTGTTTCTTGCACTACCTGTAATTGGCAAAATTTTGCTGAAGTGTGTGCCACACTGGATCATCCACCAGATTAGCAAAACTATTTTCAGTCAAGCCCACAAAATGTCTCTGGGCCATACTGAACAACAAAACTTGTTTCCTTGCTGCTGAAAACAAAAACATCGGCCCATATCTGGCAAGGATGATGATGAATATTAATTTGGAAATACCATTATGAATACCATTGGATAAAATTGCAAATAACAAGTCAAGAAGTATTAAAATGCATCTAAAGCTGGTGGTTACTTCAATCTCCATGTGCAATTGTAAAGCCTGTTGGGTCTCTGGTAAGGTGTGATTGTTCATTAGCTGCACAACACAGCAATGCAAATTTAGCAACTTGATAACTTTTTAAAGGAGCTGTTATATTTTTGATACTGGTTTTCTTTTATTGCTTGTCAAAGAGATGCATTGTTAAAAATAGCATTACTGGTGCTTCATGTCACACTCCGTCAAGAAAAAGTGGAATTCTTGCTGATAATCGTGCATTGTTTTGCACAATAGAATTCAAATGCCAGTGGAACTATGAACTTCAGTTTTAAAAAAAAGCTGTTGTGACAGTCCAATTTCACCTTCTGTCTGGGAACTTCATTCTGGTCACCATTCTCTCTAATGGCTCATACAAACCAACACAGCCAGTCAATTCTCGATGCTATTTACTTAGCTAACATCCGTCTTGAGCTGTGTGAACAGTGGGCATTATTGCCGAGATGGAACCAGTTTCAATTAGCACATGCTCTGCAGTGCAACTTTCCTGTGAATCTCATTAGTTTAATTGCCTCCCTCTTGCTTTGTGTATATTTAATCTTACCTAAATTCATTGTAGTGTCAATATAAGAGACAGATGTCTTTGAGTATACCCCCTTTGTAAGTTATAGAAAGCCGTAACAATAATCTTGCATAAAATCATCTTAGAGGAAAATTTGTCCTGTTGTGTTGAAAGTAAGAATATTCATCTTAATTTCAGTGTGGTTTTCAAACAGAAGAAGAATAATTAACAATTTTGGGCTCTAATCCACTATTTTGAGTCTTTTTTGTAATTCATTTTTGGTCTGTAACAGGGAATTTACAAAGCAGGTTTGATCCCAAGATGTATTTCAGAGTTTTATATTGCATGGTAATTGACTAAGCAGCAAAAAAATTGGAGGCTAAAGTTCAGACAAAAACAAGGGTTTACGGTAGACTTAGGAAAACATACAGGAGCTAATTTTAACTTTTCAATCAAATTGACCCAGTCTTTAACCCTGGCAAACATAACTGCAATGTACATCCAAGAGACAATAGTTTGCATACCAGCAGTACACTGGAAACAGATGTCAAAGACAAGTTTATGACAGCAGAATTCCAGTAGAGTTTGGCTATGTTAGATCCATGTTTTTTTTCTTTGCATGTGTGCATATAACTTGTTCTTGGAAGTGAACAACAATTGTTTAATTCCAAGATAACATGTGATATTGCCAAGCTGTAAGGTGAGAGATTTGAAGGCAATTAATAACTATCCGTGCCAACAATTGTTTTCTGAGAAGGGAGAAGTCTTAGAAACAAAATTACATGTTGATGAATCATCTGATATCAGTCACTAGTCTTGGTAAAACATTACTTCCACTGATCATGAAGTAACAAAACTGAACATTTGTTAAATAGTCAGAAAAAATGATACAAATATTAAAAATGTTGTACTGAAATACTTGATCTGAACATTAATTCAATTAAGTGTGCTATTACACAGGGGATAATTACAGCAAACCAGTTCATGAAATGTTAAGGTACTTTTGTACTTTAGGACTTTTGATTTTAAGCAAATATTTAGTATAAAATGAGAGTAATCTACCATACATTGTGAAAACAGATAGCTGCGTGGAAAAAGTGACTTGCACACAGATCGCAAAAAAACAGGAAATTATAATCAATGGAGAGGCAGTAATCATCTGGTTCTGTAGGTGCCAAGGGAGACAGTGGAATGCTAAGCTAAATGAATATGAGGATAATTGGCTGAGATAATGAAAATAATGCAGTGAGTTTGTCATTTTCTAATGAGATTATTGGATATACAAGGGATAAGAGTCAGAATAAATGTTGAGTTAAACTCTTCATATTCAAAGTTCAAAGTAAATTTATTATCAAAGTACATATGTGTTACCATATGTGACCCTGTGATTCATTCTCTAACGGGCAATCACAGTAAATACAAGTAATAAAATAGTATCAATGAAAAACTGCACTTAACAGAACAGGCAAACAACCAATGTGCAAAGGGCACAAACTGTGCAAATACAAAAAGAAATAATACTAATGATGATAATAATAATAATAAATAATAATCAATAAATATTGACAACATGAGTTGAGCAGTCCTTGAAAGTGAGTTCATAGTTTGTGGGAACAGTTCAGTGATGGGCGAGTGAAGTTATCCGCTCTGGTTCAAGAGCCTGATAGTAAAGAGATAACGACTGTTCCAGAACATGGTGGTGTGCATTCTGAGGCTTCTGTACTTTCTTCCCGATGACAGCAATGAGAAGAGTGCATGGCCTGGATGTTGGGCATCCTTAAAAGTGGATGCTGCTTTCGTGTGACAGTGCTCCGTGTAGATGTGCTCAGTGGTGGGTAGGGCTTTAACTGTGATGGACTGAGCCATATCCACTACCTTTTGTAGGATTTTTCATTCAAGGGCATTCGTATTTCCGTACCAGGCCGTGATGCAACCCGTCAATATACTCTGCCCACACATCTGTACAAGTTTGTCAAAGTTTTAGATGACATGTCGAAACTTTGCAAACCTCTAGAAAGTAGAGCTACTGCTGTGCTTTCTTTGTAATGGTACTTACGTGTTGGACACAGGACACATCCTCTGAAATGATAACACCAAGGAATTTAAAATTGCTGATCCTCTCTACCTCTGATTCCCCCAATGAAGACTGGTTCATGGACCTCTGGTTTCCTCCTCCTGAAGTCAATAATCAGCTTCTTGTTCTTGCTGACATTGAGTGAGAGATTATTGTTGTGGCACCACTCACCCAGATTTTCAATCTCCCTCCTATATGCTGATTCGTCACCACCTTTGATTCAGTCAGCGACAGTGCTGTCATCAGCAAACTTAAATATTCCAGATAATTATATTAATTTGGCTTTGTTTTAATTGGAAAAGAAGTTGACAGGTGATATGTTTGTGGTGTTTAAAATTTTTAAGGAAATAAGATTGCGTGGACTGACTATTTTATCCTGCCTAGACAGTAAAACCAGAAACCTTGGTCTGACCCTGCAGAAGGAAACCTACAGAAACAAAGACCCAGGTCTTCCTGTTAACCTTTCAGTGAAAAGCAGAAACTCCACTCAGAACCAGCATCTCTTTACCAATAGAAATTCACGATCCTTGAGTGAAGGTGAAGCCCTCAAGCCTACACCCATCCATCAATCAATCTCAGAACAACTGTTTTCTGCCATGCAACTCTTTATGGGCTTCAGTAGGGGACCACAAGCTGTTGTAAACTTCCCAGCACTTGGCCTGCGACAAGTGAACCTGCCTGCAGTTAATATGGACAGAAGCAGGCAATGATTTCTTTCCATATTTACGTAACTGAGTGGAGTTAATTGTTTTTAATTGTTTTATTCCTTTTGCAAGCCTTTTTTTAACTTTAGGCTTCTTAACTTTTAAAATAAATCTGTAGTTTTTTTTAATAGGTCTTGAGCATTTGGAATGCTTGTAAATGTTGGGGACATTAGCAAAACATCAATTTCAATGACAACATTGACAGCCAGTGAGCTATCCCAAGTCTATCTTGTGGGTGAGCCATGTCACTTGCAATATGCTGAACGTCCTTGATCAGTTTGGACTGAGTTTTCCAGAGGAAATTGGAAGCACAAATCCCATTCATGGCTAGAATCAACACCTGTCTAAGCAAGGGCCAGGAACTGTAGTGTGCCTATTGCCACAATAGATCTCTAATGGAAGCAATTGCACTGGCTGTCTACTTGGCGTTGGATCACATGGGGGGTAGTAATATTTATGTCATGCTGCTCTTTATTGAATACAACTCAGTGTTGAACACATTCATACCATTAGTTCCAATCAAAAGGCTCCAAAACCTGGGCCTCTGTACCTCCCTCTGCAACTGGATCCCTGACTTCCTCACTGGGAGACCGCAGTCTGTGCAGATCAGTGAAAACATCTCATCCAGCTGACAATCAATACTGGCACACCTCAAGAATGCATGCTTAGCCCACTGCTCTACGTTCTCTACACCCACAACTATGTAGCTAAGCACAATTCAAACACTATCTTTAAATTTGCTGATGACACAACTATTGTTGGCAGAATTTCAGATGGTGATGAGATAGATCAGCTGGCTGAGTGGTGTCGCAGCAACAACCTTGTACTCAACATCAGTAAGACCAAGGAATTGATCATGGATTTCTGAAAGGGGGCATTGAGGGAACACACACCAGTCCTCATAAAGGGATCAGAAGTTGAAAGGATGAACAGTTTCAAATTCCTGGTTGTCAACATCTCTGAAGATCTTTCCTGGGTCTTACATATTGACGCAATTTCAAAGAAGGCATGGCAGCAGCTATATTTCATTAGGAGTTTAAGGAAAATTGGTATGTCACCAAAGACACTCACTAATTTCTACAGATATACCATGGAGAGCATTCTAACTGGTGGCATCCACCATCTGGTATGGAAAGGTTATTGCGCAGGATCTGAAAAGATGCAGAATGTTGTATACTCAGCCAGCTCCATTATGGGCACTGGCCTCCCTCTCATACAGGAAACCTTCAAAAGGCAATGCCTCAAAAAGGCAGCATCCATCATTAAGGACCCCTGTCACCCAGGACATGCCCTCTTCTGATTGGTACCATCAAGGTGGCGGTACAGGAGACTGAAGACACACACTCAATGTGTCAGGAACAGCTTCTTCCCCTCCACCATCAGATTTCTGAATGGACAGTGAATCCAGGAACACTGCTTCAGTATTTCTTCCCAACCCTTATGCACTATTTATTTAATTTATTTTTATGTATCGTTTCATTATAATTTATAGTTTTTATTGCAAAGTACTGCTTCTGCAAAACAACAAATTTCACATCATATGCTGGGATATTAAACCTGATTCTGATTCTGATTGTGATTACAAGTTTTAAGGGCGGAAAATAGACCGCTCAGCAGAAGATGCTGATAATATTTCATTCAGCAATCACTGTTCAGTTTTTCAACAGATTTTCTAGAGAGCTAGAAGAAGTGGTTTGTATTCATAAATTCAAGTGCAAATTTAATATATTTCAGAAAATATTTTGGGGAACAGTAATATTCTTGATTGGTCAGGGCATGCAGGGATACGGGGAGAAGACAGGAGACTAGGGCTGAGAGGAAAATTGGATCAGCCATGATGAAATGGTGGAGCAGACTTAATGAGCCATATGGCCTAATTCTGCTCCTATATGTTATGGTCTTATGGTCTTATAAGTATTTTGAGACATGACATGTTCACTTACACATTTAAATCGAACAGTTAATTTTGAAGCTGTTATTCCCAGGTTTCCATCACTTTTTTAACTCTTTTTTTCCCCCTAAAGTAGCATGCTATTCTATCATCTTTGTAGCACTATCAAAATTAATGTTTTAAATAAGACTATCAATCGTAATAATACTTTGCTTGCCTATTCAAGTATGACATGCAGGGCACTGAAGGCACATTCCTAAGCATGTGTTTCCTGCTTACCATACTAGAGGCTTAGGAAATTGTGGAAAAAACACTAAGAATGAAAGATCAATATGCTGTGGTTGTCTGTTTAGTAATGTTAAATCACTCAATCTCAGCATTTATAATGACTAACTCATTTTATTTTGTATTGATGCTGTAACAATTATCATGACATGGATTCTGATTACAACCCTTAGAGTAAATATCAAATTATTTAATGTCATCGCACTATCCCTTTCCAGAGTAAATCTGGTGTCATCACATGATAACTGCATTCCTTGACTCAAGCCATCTGTGTTAGTCTACATCAATACTTATGTCTGCAGATTTTTCTCTATCTTCTGGCCAACTCTAACCAGCCTTTCCTGAAAGCTTATGTTGGCTCCATCTGTGACCTTTCACCCTTATTTCTACTCCAGCTGTGATCTTTCCCACGCATTTGACCCCACTCGAGCCTCAACCTTTCCCATTCATTTATTTGTGGTCTCTTTGTATAAATCTACAGTTCTATTTGACTTTGCTTATCCCTTTTTCATGATTTTTCAGCATGGTCTTCTTCGCTGCAATGTTTCTTTTCTCTGACAGCCTAGCTATCTAAGCAGAACTTTGAGATCAACTTAAGACTGATGTTATGAACACCAGTGATAAAAGTGCATGTATACCCCCGAGCTGGAATTAACACATATGTTAGAGCAGGCTATTCAACTCTATAGTATATCTGTAGTGCCTCTTGCTTTAACTGCAATGATACAATCTTGCCTGGAGGTTTCCTATACTGATTTCTTGGCCTGTTTAACAATTTCCTCCCATCCAAAGTACAGGATATGCTTCCAATGGGAAGTTCCTACCTACAGAAGAACTTTTAACAGGAAACTCAACCTCAGATTGTCTAGGACAAAGTAATTTAGCATTTGTTGTTTAATCATGTGTAACACTAGTGATGTACTCTTAATTATATATGCACAGATTCAGAGAATCGATTGAGACTTGATGCAAGATATCAGATAGAAATTTTCTCACAAAGGCATCACTGAATTAATGCTGTGATTTCTTTTTTTTCATTTGTAACATTTACATTTATGCTGTAAAGCTATCTCTTCAATATTTACTTTCCAAAAATGGTAAGTTCCATCATAGTTCTAATGTAGTGAATGTGAAATGATGTGCTCACGGCCATTTCAGATGGCAGTCTCCATTACCAAACTATTCTATGTGGGCATTGATAATCAGTATCAATGTGAATGATCTCCACACA
Source organism: Mobula birostris (assembly GCF_030028105.1). Taxonomy (NCBI): domain Eukaryota; kingdom Metazoa; phylum Chordata; class Chondrichthyes; order Myliobatiformes; family Myliobatidae; genus Mobula; species Mobula birostris. The sequence goes on from NC_092388.1 coordinate 33,824,968, forward strand.
ACTTCTTTGCTTTACTTAATGAGTGAAAAACTGAAGAAATACTCACTTTCTCAAATATTTAGAAAACACAGTGTTAGTATGTTCAGAATTGCTCATACGGTATATAGTTAAAATCTTTTGACCCCCCCCCCCTTTGGCATTTACTGCTAGAGCACAGCCTAAAATGCAGAATTATGGAACAAGAAGGCTCATATCTTTTCCAGTTAACTTTCTTGGAATAGTATTCATATCATTTTAAGACTCATTCAAGAGGACAAGAATATTTAATCAAGGATGTACTGCTGAGATTTTCTATAGTATTGCTCAGATTGCATTTGGAATATTGTGAGAAATTTTGGACCCTGTATCTAAGTGAAGAAATACTGGTCCTGAGGATGTTCACAGGAATGATCCTTGGAATGAAGATTTTAGCATTTGAAAAATGCTTGATGGCACTGAGCCTATACTCAATGGAGTTCGGAAGAATGAGGGAGGATATCATTGTACCCTACTAAGTATTGGAATGCCTGGATCAAGTGGAATTGGAGAGGATGTTTCTGTTAGTAGAGTAGTCTAGAATCCCAGAGTCTAAGACCTCCATAAGGTGATATCTCAAAAAGCTGGTCTCTATCATTAAGACCCCCTCAAAAATAAGAAGAGAGTATCACCTAGGACATGCCCTCTTCTCATTGCTACCATCAAGGAGGAGGTACACGAGCCTGAAGACGCACACTCAATGTTTTAAGATCAACTTCTTCACCTCTGCCATCACATTTCTGAATGAACAATGAACCCATGTACACTGCATCAATATTTTTTTCCTCTCTTTTTGCACAACTTATTAAATTAAATTTTTTTAAAATATATTTCTTATTGTAATTTTTATTCTTGTTATGTATTGTAATGTACTGCTGCCACAAAACAACAAACTTCACGACATATACCAGTGATATTAAACCTGATTCTGATTCTGGTTCTGAAGTGAGACAGAGAGGAATTTCTTCACCCAGAGCGTTGGGAATCTGTGGATTTCCTTACCTCAGAAGGCTATGGAGGCCAAGTCATTGTGCGTATTTAAGGCAGAGATTGACAGGTTCCTTGCTCGTAAAGAGGTTAAGAGTTATTCAAAGAAGATGGGACAATGTGGCTGAAAAAAATCAGCCATGATTGACTCGTGGAGCAGACCCAATGGACCAAATAGCTTAATTTTGTTTGTACATTTTATGGTCTTCCATATAATTAGATCATTCTTCTTTCTTTTACCTCACCACCTCTTTACAGCTGTATTTTCTGTACTCCCCTTAATGGTCAAAATTGAGTTGACCTTTGAGTTTTTCCTTCAATTTCCCTCTAATTCTTCTATTCACTAACTTAAATCTAAGTTCTTTAACTGCAGATTTATTTGTTAATGGAAATAGTTCTTTTCTGTAAATCAAACACTTAATATAAGTCTCTCCTTGGAATCATACAAATATAAGAAATAGAAGCAGGAGTCAGTCTTGAGGCCCCTCAAACTAGCTCTGAGACTTAATAAAATGCAGATCTCTTCTTGGCCTCAGCTCCCTTTTTCTGCCTATTCCTCATAACCCAAAACACTTTAGTACAAAACTCTTTCTCTCCTGACATTTTGTGTAGTCAATGAATTAGCCGCCAAAACTCTGTGAAGGGGATTTCACTGAGAGAAAAACTCTTCTCTGATATCTTTTATTCCAAATCCATCCCATATCAATTGTTTCTATCTCGTATCTTCTGGATTCTCCCATACCAGAAAACTTCATCTCGACATTTATTCTGTCTAGCTCCCTCAGAACCTTGTATATGTCATATAAAATACATCTGATTCTTCTAACTTTTAACACCAATTGTTCAACTTGCTCAGCCTCTTCTCATAAAACGAAACAATACCATCATTCCAGAAACCAGCCCAACAAATTGCCTCTGAACTGCCTTCAATGTAACTATGCCCTTTTTAGGAAGGAACTAAAACTCTATACAGTACTCCAAGTGTGATCTCATCCAAGCTTAAAACAGATGCAGCCCAACTTCTATACTCTATCCATTATGCCTTTCTAAGTAATTCTGGAATTTACATGCTAATTTTCTTTATTACCTGTGCATAAAAACAAAATCACTCTGTACAGCAGCATTCTATAGTCTCTTTCAATCCTGTTTTTCCCATCTTTCTACTATCAGCATATTTGGTTACAACACACTCCTTTCCTTAACCAAGTCATTGATATAAACTGCAGTTAGTTGAGAACCCAGCCCTGACTTTTACAGCACTCCAATTATTACAGTCTGCAATCTAGAAATAACCCATTTACACATTTTAGCCAATTGCAGTCCCTCATCCACATTACCCATGTACCATGAACTCTTACACTGTAAGTGACTTTTTATGTGACATTGTAGTGAATACCTTTTGAAAATTCAAATCCATTACATAAGCTTGTTCCCTTTTATCCAGTCTGCTGTATAGGTCCTCCAAGAATTCTAACAATTTTGTCATGCACAATGTCCTTTTCATTAAGTGAAAACAAGAAAAAAACTACCGATTCAAGACATCTAAAATAAAAACAAAGACAAAAATGCTGGAAGCGCTCAGCTGGGTCAGGTTGTATTTGTGGGAAGAGAAGCAGAGTTAATGATTCCAGTTGAAGACAATGCAGCCTGGCAGGCAGAGGTTTTCCAGCATTTTCTGATTTTATTCTCAAAACGATATTGTCTCTTCTTGACTGTATTATGATTTCCAAATGACCTTCAAATGGTTCTTTTATAACAGATTCCACTTTTCCAAAGAAAATTCCAGCTTATCGGTCTTTCCCATTGACAATACTTATTCAGCTGTGGCAACATCTTTAATCACCCTCTCTGATGCAATTACGTCCTCTTTGCAGTGTGGTGACCAGAATTATACACAACTTACTTATCTATATCCTAACAAATTTTATGCAGTTCTACCATGCCCTCTCTATTCTTGTATACTGTGCCTCAATCAACAAAAGCAAGTATCTGTGGGCCCTCTTGGCTATCTTTGCAAATTTGTGTACTTTCACTCTATGATCCCCCAGTTCTCTTCAATTCGTAATGTCTAAGTACCTATGTGCTGTGATGAAGGTACTCCAAGAAAAAAATATTAACTTTATTTCTCTTAGCAGAGATGCTACCTATGCTCCCTATTATTATTTATCTTGTATTCCTTTGTCTGGTTTTCCTTTACATTCCACATATCTGAATTGGACTGTACTTGTTATTTTTTGTTCATCCAACCCAAATAAAATCTTGGTGTATTATCACATTAAAGTTCAAAGTTCAAAATAAATTTATTATCAACGTACATATATTTCACCATATACAACACTGAAATTCATTTTCTTGCAAGCATACACAGTAAATCCCAGAAACACAATAGAATCTGTGAAAGACTGCACCCAACAGGAAGGGCAAACAACCAACGTGCAAAAGACAAACTGTGCAAATACAAAAGAAATAATAATAATATGTGTAGATTCTTTGAAAGTGGGTCCATAGGTTGTTGGAACAGTTCAGTGATGGGGTGAATGAAGTTATCCCCTCTGCTTCAAGAGACTGATGGTTGAGGAGTAATGACTGTTCCTGAACTTGGTGGTGTAGGTCCTGATGGCAGCAATAAGAAGAGAGCGTGGCCTAGATGTTGGAGGTCCTTAAAAATGGATGCTGCTTTCCTGCAACAGTGCTCCATGTAGATGTGTTCAATGGTGGGTAGGGCTTTAACCGTGATGCACTGGGCGGTACCCACTACTTTTTGTTGGATTTTCCATCCAAGGGCATTAGTGTTTCCATAAGAGGCTGTGATGCAACCAGTCAATATTCTCTCCACCACACATCTATAGAAGTTTCTCAACATTTTAGATGCCATGCCGAATCTTTGCAAACCTTTAAGGAAGTAGAGGCACAGCTATGCTTTCTTTGTAATGACATTTACGTGCTGGACCCAGGACAGATTTTCTGAAATGATAACACCAAGGAATTTAAAGTTGCTGACCCATTCCACCTCTGGTCCCCTGATGACAACTGGTTCATGGACCTCCGGTTTCCTACTCCTGAAATCAATAATCAGTTCCTTGGTTTTGCTGGCCAAGCACAATCTTGAATTTTGCACTGGAAAACTGATACAATATAATTCATGCCAAGTTTTCAGATTGCTGTGGTCCATGTATTATTTTACTGTAAAATTTACCAGACAGGACTGAATAAAAGTAAAGGGGAATCAAATGTATTTTATATTTCTGTAAGTAAGTTGCTATTGAATTTGCCAAGTACTTACTAGGAAAATAATTGGTTAATGTTGCAGTTTTTTTTATTTGGAAGAAGTACAAAACCTGTATTGGGCTTTTTCAAGCTGTCACGGAGAAAAAAAAATCATGAGGTTCTTTATTACTTATAAATGTTTTAAATATTTTATTTTCCTCTTACCTGTTTTCTCCCTTTCTCAGCTACCTTGAAGGCAGTGATTCCTTCCTGAGGTCCTGTTTCACGTCTCCTGTCAATGATGAGTACAAGGCTTACAATATGCAATTCAGAAAATCATCAAAGACTGATGCAGTCTCTCAAAACATGACAACTAAAAGCAGTTCTGAATATAGAGTGAAAAATTGCTATTACAGTGTGGTTGCTCTGGGAACCAAGCTTGTCACAACTTAAGCTGCAAGTAAATGCAGTTCTGCTGCTGAGTAGCATGTGTCTTGCTTGCAGAACTTGAAGCCAACATCAACATTTAGAAACTGAGGGGGCGTGGTATGGATCAGGTTGGGGGAGGTTTGGAGAAAAGAAAAATTGGAAGATTGTCTCCAGCTCTCTTTTTAAAGAACGTGGACCATTATAGACATTGCTATTTTCCTGTCAGTAGCATAATGTAATGTGTACTGTTACACTGAAGCTTTTTTCTCACCCTTCCAAAAGTGGCAGGACATGAATTTTCATCTGTGATTTCTCACACTGTTACCAGTTCAGTGGAGGCCAGACTCCCAAAGGGAGGAAGGAAAAAATCAGTTACGCTGTGGCATTATCGCATGTCCCTGGAGCTAGCTGTTGAGAATCATTGATTGTGGCATGGGAACTGATCTCTGTTCCATTCTCTTTGCCTGTGAAGGTGCCTTTAAAGTAGTAACACACAAAAAGAATTCATAGTTCTGAAAGAAGCTTAAATAGAAACTCAAAGCTTAATGTCATCTCGCCATACCTTGTATTGGTGAAAAGATGCAGTTTATTTTTTTGGTAAAATATTAAATACTGAATTCTGAATGTTTGCATCCTGGCTATGTACGGTATGAGGCTTTTTTTTTGTTCAACACAATGAGATAAAACTTTATACAATAGTAAAGCTGAGTGCCCCTTTTTCAGTGTGAGCAGGAAAAGGAAATGAGAAGCTGATCAAGTCCACATCCCCTTTGCAGAAGGGCATTTTGATTAACCAACTGTACAAAAGACAAAATACTCTGACTAACTAGGGATACAGAGATGATAAAAAATTGGATATACCAGCCATTTGCTTATGATAAGGGTTGTTGTGTGCTGAAGTGCTGGCACTATATTTCAGTGGCATAATGTCACCTTCGTGTGAACATTGTTTCGCTTATTAGTTTGTAAATCTGGTGATAAGTGACTTGTCAGCAACTATTGTTACCAATAGCAGAAAGCTTGAAATGTTTAAGCTAAGCCAACAGGAAGTTCAAAAACACTTTAAAACAGTTATGATTATCAACACAACATTGTGCTGCTTGCTTCCCATTGCCTCCACCCCTATAAAATCACCACCCAAAACAAGAAATGCCGTTAGTTAAAAAAGTCTGTGATTTGATTTGACCCAGAATAACTTATAATCAAGAGAAAGTATTTAGCATAAAATAAAATTTTCCTTGAGTTTTCTCATTTGTTGTACTGATTGATAAAGTAGATTGTGCATGGATTGAATCCCAGCAGCATACTGTGTGAGAACTATAGGTGTTTGTTGCTTTGCTACACACTGCTATCCAGCAAAAGTTTCTACAAACGAGGCAACAGAAAATTGGTTTCAATTAGGATTAATATTCTGCTATAAGTGCACGGCTACAAATTTTCCCATTTGGGAAAAATGTGGCTCTCTTTTCTTATCAGTTCAGCTCAACCATTAATTGTTGCAGCTTTCAAGGGTTCTATCAGTCTCTGATCAAAACAGTTGGTGCATTTTACCTTCCAAGGAAGTGTGTACTGAGCCAGATGGAGCAACAAGAATGTAGGAGCTGGCGAAACTCATAATTGAAACAGGCGACTGCTGTGCTACAGACAGGAAATAAAAGGAAGACTGGCTCTTCTATGGATTAAATTAGATGTTTCAGATTCAGACAGTATCAGGAAAAGAAGACTTATATTATAAAAGGTAACAGTAAGTTCATTCCATTGAACCCCCACTGACATATGTTCTGTTGAACTCTCACCGCAATATACTGGTTCGCTTAAAATTGACTCCGTAATCTGTTTTACAGACAAACAAACCAGTTCAGTTAAATTACTGTTTTGGGGACATGAATTTCAATGAGAGACGTCTTGAACGTTAATCCTGCTGAAAGCATTTCAAATGAAAAGCATAGGCCTAAATACGAAGCTGCTGTACATGTTATGCGCCTCCATATTCAGCAAGCACACCTCTGTTTCAAAAAATAGTTAAACTGCATTTATGTTGATATTGTTCTCTCTCTTTCCCTCTCTCTCTCTCTCTCTTTCTCTCTCTCTCACACACACACACAAATAAAGATACATAAAGCTTAAAAAAATAATACCACACAAGGGTGGAATCTGAGCCAGCCCTTCATGGTCACAGTTTTGTTTTACTACTAAGAAAATATTTTGGGTTTCAGTTGTTGCAATTTTGTAATTTGGAACTTAACAACATGTGCAGCATCCTAAATGTACAAAATTGTAATTCACCAGGGAAAAGGACCTTGGCAATTGTGGATTTACTTACAGCGGACTGAAATGCTAGAGCATATAGACATTAAAAAAGAGGATGTACTGGAGCTTTTGAAAAACATTCAGTTAGTTAAGTCTCTGGACGAGACGTACCCCAGGCTACTGTGGGAAGTGAGGGAGGAGATTGCTGAGCCTCTGGCAATGATCTTTGCGTCATCAATAGGGATGGGAAAAGTACTGGAGGATAGGAGGGTTGCAAACATTGCTCCCTTTTTCAAGAAAGGGAGCAAAGATAACTCAGGAAATTATAGACCAGTGAATTCACTTCAGTAGTGGGCAAGTAGTTAGAGAAGATCCTGAGAGGCAGGATTTATGAGCATTTGGAGAGACATAATCTGATTAGGGATAGCCAGCATGACTTTGTCAAGGGCAGGTTGTGCCTTACGAGACGAAGGGTCTGGGCCCGAAACGTCGACTGTACTTCTTCCTATAGATGCTGCCTGGCCTGCTGCAATTGCACCAGCATTTTGTGTGTGGAGCCTGATTGAATTCTTTGAGGATGTAACAAAGCGCATTGATGAAGGTAGAACAGTGGATGTGGTGTATATCAGGGGTCCCCAACCTTTTTTGCACTGCGGACCGGTTTAATATTGACAATATTCTTGCAGGGGTGGGGGGTGTTCAAGTAGGGTTAAACTCACCTCAACATGTCTTTTACAGTTAGGGTTGCCAACTTTCTCACTCCCAAATAAGGGACAAAAGTAGCAGTCAATTCCTGATGAAGGGTCCCCCTGAAACGTCAACTGTACCTGTTCCTATAGATGCTGCCTGGCCTGCTGCGTTCACTAGCATTTTTTGTGTGTGTTGACGGGACACTTGTGTTTACCCCGAGAAAGTAAGTCAGAGGTAAGATTTTCACACAGAGTGGCGGGCGCTTGGAATGCACTGCCAGCAACGGTGGTAGAGGCGGATACAATAGGGTCTTTTAAGAGACTCTTAGATAGGTACATGGAGCTTAGAAAAATAGAGCGCTATGTGGTAGGGAAATTCTAGGCAGTTTCCAGAATAGATTACATGTTCGGCACAATATTGTGGGCCGAAGGGCCTGTAATGTGTTGTAGATTTCTACGTTCTATCATTTGATTTTGTTCTGCAAATTTCTTAATTCATCGCAGTATTCAATTTGTATTTGGAAAGTTTTAATCAAATAAATTTGCTGAAGTTGGTATTCGCTATAGTGTTTAATATGAAGCTTGAAACTAAAATTTTGCAGAACTTAGTTCTACAAATTAAATTATTGAGGTCTTCCATGTGTTTGATAAACCACACATTCCAGTAGGGCAGTAGTTGAGACAAATGCCATTCTGATTTTGTGGTACTGTAGCACATTTTGTGAAATGATTTCTAAAGAGGTTGCAAAGTTAGCTTGCCTTAATAAAATGCTACTGACCACAATTATTTCCTCATTTTTTGCAGTAGAAGCAAATGCTTGTCTATGAATATTTTCGGTATTTGTGCATTGAGCCAATTCTCTTCTCCCTCATCACTCCCTACTTGTAAAACGTGTTAGATTGCAATCTTCGATGGATATTTACTTTAACACCTAGCTTAAATAATAATATATTGTGATCAATTATGCCTTATTCAGTTATTTTGAAATTGCATAACCCATGAATGACAAAATGTTATAATGAAGTATGTTTTTTTCCTAGAGAGGACCCACCTTAAATGGCTTTTATCCTCACAGAAGTCTGCAAAAGCAAGCCATTAAATACAGTCTACTTAAAAGAATTAAGACAATGAAAGGAAAGACTTGCAATTTTTCGTGCCTTTTGCGACCTCAGGGCTTCCCAACATACTTCGCAGCCAATTAACTATTTTTGATGAAATGTAGTCACTGTTAGTAATATAGGAAAACAAAAGCCAATCTGCAGACAGGGAAGTCCTACAGACAGCAATAAGATTAATAACCCAGATAATCTCTTTGTTTATGTCGATGCAATTTGAATGATAAGTATGCTCCAAGCACTGGGAAGAACTGATCTACTATTCTTCAAGTATTACACTGGGATTGTTATGACACCTACAGATGGCACACAAAGTCTCTGTATAATGTCTCAAATGAAAAATTCAGAGTACAATGGGAAGTTAATATGCCACAATGCAGATTGAGCTGTCTGATTGGTTATAAAGAATTACTCTGATATATTTACACAGTCACAATAGACAAATGGAAGGAGGTTATTTGGCCATTTAACCTGTGCTAGTGAAAGGCAATCCATTTGGCCCTGATCTCCTGCCCTTTCCCTATAGCTGTACAATCTTTTTTTTGTTGTTGTACTTATTCACTTCCATCTTGAATGCCACAGTTGGATCTCCATATCCTCATTGTATTTAGGGAATAATTTTGAAAAATTTCCAGGACATTGTTAGAGCAATCTGTATATAACAACATGTAGCTTTGACACACTTCCTGATATGTTATTGTGTTGGCTGTGCAGTGCATGGTATATTAAAATATAATGCCTGCAAAGGGACTGGTAATAGAATCAATACTCTTTATCATGAAAATTAAAGTGGCAAAGATAATTTTACTTTTAAAAGCAAAATAAAGTGAAACTGCATTAACAATTTTACTCTGTTTATAGGTTTTACTATATATTCAGTGAATAATGTGCTTCTCTCTACCAGATAGCTGTATGAGTTCTCGAATTGACTTTTTTCATTTGGATTTGAAGTATATATAGATTGTTTTATGTACTTCATCCAAGCTTGCATTGCTTATGCCAAAAAGACTTTTTTAAACCATTCCTTTCCTTTTCAATCTTGCCATGATACACATCTTTCCCTGGCCAAAAAGGTGGGTGAGGAATCTGGTCCCAAGCCGCTCCCTTTCCCATTCTATAACTAGCTGGCCACTATGACGTGTGTCCACGGGATGTTTTCTCTGGCAAGTTTCCCTCCTAACTATTCTCGTAGGTATACAAAAGTATAATTTTAGATTAAAGATGTTATTGCTGGTATACTCTGTACCTACCATGCAGCATCATTTTGTGCCATTAATCATAGATTATCAGAACTCCAATTGCATTTCAACATTTCTCCCAAGTATCTACTATTACTATGCTGAATTACAACAGGCATCTATCGGAAGTGGGGAGAAGGCCTTATTTTCCAGAAAGATTACTTTGGGACTATTCTGGATGAATGACTGGCTTCTTCACTGCCAGACTCTTCAGAAATGCCCTAAGTAAAAGTGTGTCCTGAAAGTAATGAGATGATAGGCTTTGACCATCCAGGCTTGGCCTGTTTCTGTAGCTGAGATACACAATCTTTCTAAATTACACATTGAGATTAGCACCAAAATGATGTCATGTGGCCTAGCGAGTCATGCAATTTCCAGAATCTCTCAGTACACACACAGAATAATTAGATGTTAGGTGAAGCTTTATTGCACAGCTCATATAAATGATCTGTTATGTGAGATTAACTCTAAACTGTTACAACCAGTTGGTTCAGCATGGAACTGAAGTGTTAGCCACATTTTGTACTTGCAGTATATCTTGAACCTAAAACCTTCTAATTCAGGCAAGATCAATATATGTAAAAGAAAAAAAGTTTTCTATTTTCATTAGATATACTTATGTCATCAAATTTTTGGGTCATGTCTGCCATGAAGACAAACCTATTAAAGAAGTGTTAGAAGAAGGGGTTTGTACGATGCGTACAACTGAAAAGATATTTCACCTTTTTCAACATTTTTCTTATATTTTCAGTCTAAGCATCCTCCTTCCCTTTCTTGCTGGAAAATCCTTAGTTTCAATTGCTATTACAATCAAATTGTGTTTTCACAGAGGCTTTTTTGTTTCTTTCTGTGGCTTGAACAGCAGTAGATTCAGCCCATATAAATGGCATATACTATTGTGGTTATAAATGAACATAGATAAAGTGCTCAATTGTGTCCTTCAGCCAGAAGCCACAGATTTTCTGCATGAGAGGCCGCTTCTGTTGAAGTTAGATTCTAAGTTTACTCCTAGTTCAAGCAGGAAGTTTTATGTCTTGTGCATTACCTGACAGATCTTTGGTAATGTGTTATTTGTATATTTTAAGTAAATTGACAGACAGTTGTTCCTTGCTTGAGTAATAATCAATGCACAGTGTAATAAGAAAATGTAAAACTAATTTAGCAGAGGGAATGGAAAAGGTGAAAAAAAAGACCAAACAAATTTTTGCAAAAATATGATTAGAATGGTAAAACAGATCAATAAAACTTTAAAAATATGAAAGACTAATATGAAAGAGATTGGCACAGCTGTTTTAGAAGCACAAATATCTGAGAGGCGCACAGTAAGTGCAAAAAATGTTATCTTGCTTGACGGCAAAGACCTAAATAACAAGATGCCATATGTAATTCCTTACATCCATCAAACTGTCATGACCACATGTAAATGTACGGTTTCTTTCCTCAATAGTACTAATTAGAGTGTCTAAACATTCCTTTGTTTCTTCTAGGCTCCTTCTAGGTCATATCTATGAATCAGTATTATGAGACTGATTGGCTGCTCCTGTAGTACAAAGAATTAATGGGATTGTAATTTATCTCTTATAATGGCTTGCTCCTCAGATAAAACCACAACAAGCAGCATTTTACAGTGTGTGCATGGCAGACTGTTTATTACTTTCATAGTTCTTTCAAGGGAAAGCCTGAAATACAGTATACCCCTTGACCGCTGAAACTACAAACTTTTTAAAATTGCCATCACTTAATCCTTTCTATACAATTCTGAACTGTCATCTTATTGCTGATATCATGGAAGCCATCAGATCCTACACTTAACATTAATTATTTGGAATGGCAGTATGTATTGCTCATTTTTTTTATAGTCACAAAGGGGACAGTGAGCCGCCACCTTGTACCGATTCAGTCCTTCTAGATACTCCCAAGATGCTGTTGGTGAGACATTCCAGGAATTGGACACAGTCACAATGAAGAACCTCCTGTACTTAATAAATTAGCTACTGAGTGTACGTTTGTGCCTTCTTCTATCGTAGCCCATCCACTTCCAAGTTCAAAATGTGCATTCAGAAATGCTCTTCCGCACACTGCTATTGTAACATGTGGTTGAGTTACTGTTGCCTTCCTGTCAGCTTGAACCAGTCTGACTATTCTCCTCTGATCTCTCTAATTAACAAGGCATTTTGACCCACAGAACTGCTGATCACTGGACGTTTGTTTTTTTTTACGCCATTCCCTGAAACTCCTGAGACTGTTCTGTGTGAAAATCCCAAGAGATCAGCAGTTTCTGAGATACTCAAACCATCCCAAATGGCACCAACAATCTTTCCATAGTCAAGTCTCTTAGATCTCATTTCTTCCCCATTCTGATGCTTGATCTGAACAACAACTGAACCTCTTAACCTTGTCTGCATGCTTTTTACAGTGAGTTACTGTCATATAATTGGCTGATTAGATATTTGCAATAACAAGTAGGTGTACCTAATAAAGTGTATTTCAAAATCAGGACGGTATGCTTCTTGGAGGAAAGTGTGGTGGTGTTCCATCCACCTAAAACACTTATAAGTCTTGGTTTCAGATTGTTGAATGATCCCATGTACACTATTGTTGTTTTGTTGGTTGTTGGATTTCACTATTACAAATGTCATTCCCACAGGAATGATCTTTTCTCCAGTATAGGTTCTTAGTTAGATATCTGCAGGCTTCATTTCAGTACCTATGAAATTCCTTTCAAACTGATTTTGTGGAATGATCGAAACAACCAAGCCAGTGTCCAATTCCGTTATAATTAATTTGCTGTTCACTTGTGGTATAAGCCATATTGCTTGTCTATTGTTAGTTTTCACATTGTAAATCTCAAGGTCAGCCGGTGGCACAGTGAGATCAGCGCCGGGCTCGAGAATGGAGGTTCCCGAATTCGATCCAGTGACAGACCGCACCCCCCCCCCCCCCCCCCCCGTCCACGCCGGGTTGACGACAAGCTCACAACTCGGCCTCGTAAAATAATACTGCGAAATGTCTGTGCGAGAAGTGGCGTCCCGCACAGCCTTTCGAACTGCGCCTTGTAAGGCATGAAAATGCCCAACGCTGGCCTGTCAGGTCTGAGTAAACGTCATCATCATCATCATCAAATCTCAAGGCTACCTAGTCTTGTGTCACACATTATTGTCAGATTTTTCATCAGTACCATGCAGATTAGTGCTCTTTTTAAAAAGCAATTTGACGTTTTATCTTTATCTCTTCCCTGTGTAGTCCACTTATTTTTGTCTGCTGAACACGCTATTAGTACGTGTCCTACTCTGTTGCATTTTCTACAAGTTTCATCTTTAAACCTGCAATGTTCTGATGTATGTTTGCCCCTGCCACAACCCTAACACAATTTGTTCAACCAGTTCCATTTCTGTTCAGACATTGCAATTTTGTTCAGGCTCACTTTCATTCCTGACTGCAACTCCATTGCATCTCTGTCTGTTGTTACCATTGACATAGCAATTTCAACTGCTCTTTTAAATGTGAGTTGTGCTTCAGTTAGGAGCCATTTTTGGATGCTTTTTTGTAAGATTCCACAAACAAAACAATCTCTCAGTGCACCATTAAACCCATCACTGAACTGACAATGCTCAGACAATCTCTTTAATTCAGCCACGTACACTGAAATGGACTCCCCTTCCTTTTGATTCTACTTATGAAACCTAAAGTGTCCTGCAATCAGTAATAGTTTTGGTTCTAAATGTTCCTGCATTACTTTCATGATATCAGCAAAGCTCATTATGGCTGGTTTGATTGGAGCAGTTAAACTTATAAGCAAACTGCATGCCTTTAAACAGTATGCACTCAGCAAAGATGGCACTCACTTATCACTGGCTATTTTATTTGCTTCAAAATACAGATCAATTCACTTAGTATACAAATCCAGTTATCTTTTGTGCAATTGAATCTTTACAATGTAGTTGACCATTTCTGCTCTTTTTTATTTATGATTATTATCACTTGGTACTCACCATTTATGAATCTGTGAATTCTTCTGTTTTCTTCCATTTTTTAACTTGAACATCTCGTTGCACGTCAAAAAATAAGTAGTCATCTCAGGTTCGCTTAAAACTTCCTCATTGCCTCATGATGTTTTGTAGCTCCAAAACATAAAACTAGTTGAAATAAAAACAGGATGCCAGGGGATGTGTGTGCTTAGTTTTGTTTTGCTTTTAGTGAGGCGGGCATTTATGACATGGTGGCATAATGTCATATGCCATTCATATACATCTACATATAACCCGTAATGAATTATTTAAACAAAGGAAGAATGCTTGATCAAACAATATATTTACAACATTTCTGAAATATTAAATGCACAACTAGCTTTTTCTTTTTTGATCTTTTTGCACTACTTATATGTACAGTACTGTGCAAAAGTTTTAGGCACATATTAGCTAGAGTGCCTAAGGCTTTTGCGCACTGTTGTGATTTTATCTATTGCACAGTACTGCAGCCACAAAAAAAATTCTTGACTTATGTGGGTGATGATAAACATGATTCTGAATGGGTCTGTACTGCGGACTCACTGTGGGAAGGGGTCAGGGAGAGAGGCGTCATGGTTGGGAAAAGGGGAAGGGAGAGGGGAGGGAGCAGGAAGCACCAGAGAGACATGCTATAATGATCAATAAGCCTGTTGTTTGAAATCAAATGACCTTGCCTGGTGTCTCAGGGCTGGGTGTGTCTGCACTTGCGCTAAACCCTGCCATGGCATTCCTTCTTTGCTACCTGCACTGCAGCCCGTCCACCATCACCATTCTCAACATCCTTTGTTCCTGCCAGATTTACAAACTCACTCTCCGCTCCACTTTGACAAATACATATGTAGGTACTGTGTAAAAGTCTTAGGTACCCTACCTATATATGTGTGCCTAAAACTTTTGCACGGTACTGTATATATGTATTTTTTTCTTCTTGTAATTTAAAGTTTTTTTTTAATTTATGTATTACAATGTAGTGCAAAAGCAGAAGAAATCACAACATATGCCAGTAATATTAAACTTGATTCTGATTCTGAAAATATTATATCACAGTCATGCTTTGTGCTTTGTAGTTGGTGGAAACTTTCAGATTATCAGGAGGTGGGTCTGTCACAGCAGGATAACCACCCTATGACATGCACTTGTTGCCACAGTATTTGAATTTCTAGTCAAAGGTGAAGTCTAGGATGTTGATCTTGGGATCTTTCTTATGGTAATGCTGTTAAGTTATAGATAGATGGTTTATTCTTGACTTTATGTTGGAAGCAAAACCTTTAAAGACACGGTTGAGCAAAGGTGGGCCTAGGACATCACCCTGAGAAATGTTCTAGGCTGGAAATGATTGACATCCAACAATTATAATCATCTTCCTTTATGTGAGTCATGACTGTAACCATTGGAGTTTTTCCACACAATATGCTCATTGACACCAGTTTTAATTTGTAGGTATTAGTTTTAAGCAGTGTTAAGGGTCATCATGCCCAAAACAAGAATGCGGATTTACAACTTTGTTACCTTGTCTGTCATTATCAAGTCACTGAACATCCTCCAGCATCTGTACAGAGTAACAGAGGTGGCAGGTTCAGTTTATATCAGCTTCCTACACTTGATTCAGAACTTTTTTAACTTCCTCCCATGGAGACCCTGCATTAGTTCTTTTTTTATTTTGTTGTAACTATTCCAAGGATAATTCAAAGTTGGCAGCAAAGAATTGTGTGCTCGTTTTCTGTGCTTCCTCCCAACACTGTCTTCTTCCTTTGGTGCCTCTACTAAATTCTTTTTATAAAAATTAGACTAAATTACACATAAACCACCTAGCATAACTCCTAATTAACAGCCAAGTCAGTTCACCAAGGCTTTTCATACTGAGGTTCTATTGCAATTCTGAACCTGGTACAAAAGAACAAAAAGCAAAGTCCTAGGGGTACTGAGGTAGTGATGACAGTTGTGCAGGTTGGCTCAAGAACCAAATGGTTGAAGGAAATAGCTGTTTTTGAACTTGGTAGTGTGGGACTTCGAGATTGCTGAATGTTCTACCCAATGGTTCTGCAATGAAATGCCATGACCTTGATGGTGAGGATCTTTGTTGATAGATGTTGCCTTCCTGAAGTAGCACTTCATGTTGGTACTTTTGATGGTGGGGAGGGATGTGCCTGTGATATATTGGATTTAGTGTACTATTTTCTTCAGGACTTTATGTTTCTGCAAATTTGAATTGCTCTACTAGACCACGATGCAACCAGTCAGGATTCTTTCTACAGTGCATCTGTAGACATCTGTTGGAGTGTCTGGTGACATGCCAAATCGACTTAACCTTCTAAGAAAGTGAAGTGGAAAAGGGAGGCATTAGGAGAATTGCAGAGAAACAACAGTAATTAACTATTGTTACTCAGAAAATTATTTAAATTTACAAATATAAACTTTTTTGTCTTGAAAAGTATCTCTTATTCCCTTTGATTGGTATAATTAATGCTGAGTTATAAATTTATAAGCATTCTCTTTGTTATCACATCAAATCAAGAAGTTTACAGAGCACTGAGGATCAACAATGTTACAAGCTATACCAACAAGGTTACCATCATAGATTATTCACAACTGGTACCATTTTCCTCCATCCATGTGGACAACTGAGGTCACCAAATAATGGTTAGGAACAGGCAATGATTTAGTTTTATTCTGGTTCCTACGCAACTCACAGAAACAATCAATAATGTCCTTGCAGCATTCTACTATTAAGCTCATCATAGACTGGACATTTAATCTAAGATGCTGTAATATCTTGTTGCTTTCCACAATTTGCAAAGGAACTATGAACTTAGGTAAGTTCTCTGTGTACAAAGACATATACCAAACTGTCTTTTTGCTCAGACTGTAATTAAACTACTTTCGTATTTCTAAAATAGTTTTTTTAAAAATGTCTTGCACTTACTTATATTTTATCCTTATTGTTATAATATTTTATCCTTTCAGGAAATGCTTGATCTAGTGTTGCCAGTTTACTGTTAAGAGACCAGATGGAGAAATGAGATCAAATTAAATTAGAATAAACCATCCCTTGGAATTGTTTATGCAATTTTGGTTTAGCATGATAACCGTTAAGTAAATTAAATATTTGATTCTGAAAGGCTGTTTTCCACAGATAAACTGGGCCTAATACATTTGGAAAATAAAGGGAAAATGTAGAAATTAAATATGACATGGGTCGAGGTTCAGGTTTCCACAAAAATTGTAAGATGTATTACATTGATGTTTACAATCTAAGCATTGGCGGTTTGCTGTTAATTTTCATCATAAAGTAACTCCTTAATTACTGCAGGAAAAGTACTGATCTGTTCAGTCAGATGTAGGTTCTCTGTGCCAAGGAGTCTGAACTATTTATTAGGTGATTCTAGAATATTACTTATCATTGGAGAGGTTGATCCAAATGTGCATTATTTCTTCAGTGTGATGTTAAACTTATCAGTTATTTTAGTTCATATCTAAATATCAGGAAAAGATATACACTTGTGATGTAGAAATGAGTAGAAATATATTAGTAAATGTACATCTTTTTCCAAAGTTGAAGCTGAAGTTTGATTCAGCTTCAGAATTAAGTGCAGAAGCAGCAGGACTTCAACTTCTTTTCTGCTTCTCCAGTTTTCTCTAATTGTGTAGAAAAAAAAGACATTCCAACAAACAAATGTAACCTGCTCTCTCAGCAAATTCTAATGCAGTCAATGCACTTCACACTACATGAAAGTAGCATCCACAATGAGCAGCACATTTTAAGCTAATTAAATGCAGCTAATGATCATCACAAATGTGCTACGCCAATCCACTTGGAAAGATTACAGCTAATGAAACAACTAGAAATTGTTTTCAAAGTCCAATAGACCAGATGTCCGAATAAAATGGGTAGTCCCCTGAAGTACCTGGTTGATAAAGCAAAAATAGTTTCTTTCCACTTTGTTACTTTGTACTTCTGTACAAAGGCTTTTTTTGAGGTATACTAAGTGGTAATCCCCCTTGCATTTGTTTGTCACATTTTTGGACTTGCTCAAGATACTGTGCAAGTCTATAAATTACTGACTGGCACAGATTTTACAAGCCTTATTTTCTGCATTAAGGGATTTAATATCTTCGACAGCAATTTAATCTGTGTACTTACTCCCTGTATAATAGTTCAGATCTGTTTCAAAATTATCAGCATCACAGCATTCTATATATATTTCAACCAATGGGTTAAATTTTTATAGGTATTGTGGGAATTGAATATCCACACACACTGAGCCACACAGATAGTTGCTGAGATTAAATGCAGATCCCTGTGAGAATTCTGCTGTGCAGACATTCAAAACAAAACATCATGAAAACTCATAATACTGTACTTCAGTTTTTCTAAGTTCACATATGCTGCACAGTCAATTCCTGTGAAGAGGAAATTCACTTAGTCAGGAGTGGAAAAAAAACATTTTTCAGGATTGACTCTTAACAGAATTCTTGTCAGTTTTGCTAACTAATTTCAGAATCAATGAATGTAGATAAATTACTTCAGGTACATGTTCTACTGTATAATGTGAAAAGTAACATGGTAATCTTGTTGAAACCCTCAGATCACTCTGCTAATCTTCTTTCAATTCTCTGACTTATGTAGCAATTTTGTATTAGCTCTGACACTCCTCTGGTACATTATCCCAATGGCAAATTATTTTTATTGTTTGAACAAGTATATTTAGTGTAGCTTAACTCAGGAATGCTGTGCATTTGAAATAAGTTGGTTCATTATTCTAACTGAATCACATATCTATGCTGATAAAAAGGTAATTATATACACACACACACACACAGTGTGCAAGAAACCAAACTGATCTGACTTAATTGCAAACTTGTCTGTATCATAGTTTTGGAATCACTTAATGAAGTTTGAATGTTAACCAGGATATTCAGATAGCTTATTCCTTTTCATTGAGTGGTTCAAATAAAATATTTTACATCTGTTTGAATGTTTATTATCATCTCTGATCATGCATGGTCTCTCAAAGATGCACCAAGTTATATGAATGTAGTAGGAATCAAGCTTTATAATCCTCAAATTAGATGCATGAGTGTTATTCCTGAGCAGAATGACCCAAAGATCATTATGATTTACAAAAAAAGGGGTATCTGATATAAAGTTCATTCTTCTCAAACTTTATAATGTAAGCAAAGTTCTTTTTATTGATTCATGTAATAGAGATGGGCTAATAGTGTAAAATGTACAGTGAAATCAATTGCATCTGACTTACATTTTCAGTGAAATCTTCATATAGGACCAGAGCAGTTGTTTTGGAGCATAGAATAGATAGTATGAAAAATAGTTTATTGATAGATATTGCTTATTTACAAATGCATTGTAATGTTGTCATGGCCTATGAAAAGTGCTTTTAAAACCAAATAGCCAGTTATGAAGACTTGGCCTTCCAATGAGAACCTCTAGTATAATTGTGATTTATTTAAAAATAATGAAAACATAGAAAATAAAATGTATATGTAATTAGAAACATTTAAACAGAAAAAAAATTTCTGAGTATAAATTAACTTATCTTCACCTTTTGCTTCCTACTCCTCAACCCTACATTCCCCATTGATATAAGTGTAGTATGGATCCAGTACAACATATAGCCTGGCACAGAATCCAAAAGACAATTCCTCAATGTAATGCTGGGAGATCTCAATATGACTGGGGTCCAGCAGGGCAGACTGACAAGATCAGGTGCTCCAAATCTGTCACTGTCCAGGATTTCCAATTTCGACAGTACATAAGTCCCAGATTTGCTGTAGTTTCAAAAGTTAAATGCTGTTAGTTTCCTTTAATTTGTTTTGTTTAGAGACCCTGTCGATACTAACTTGTTCCACTGTCTTTCTTACAGTGTGAAATATACCTGGCCCAAAATAGACATTTGATGGCCGTGCTGCAACCCCTTGGGATTTTCAAATGTTCCACGGTTTAAAAAGTTTTGCCTTATTTCAGCCAGTACATGATTCCATTTTGCCTCCAGGTCAAATATGATGATAGATAAGCCTATTGACACAGTTACAGTTTCCCAAGCCCACCCACGTTGAAAGAAATAGCCTTGGCTGGGTAGCAAGAGTGCAACTCTGCTCAAAATGAAAAAAAAATATATTAGCTTACTTTTAATAATATAATGTTTTAAATTATTTGTTGGGTTTCTCTTTTGGCAGTTTATCTGCCAAACTAGGAAATATGACTCCTTTAATTTCCTCTATAGATTTGTTACAGGATGACATTTGGTCTTGAGCAATGTAGAAAATCAGCTAAAGCTGCTGAACTGCAGATGCATTCAGTTTTGTCAACTGTACTTCTCAATGAATCACAGTATATCTGACCGCTGATATACACCACTTGCCTGACGCTGATGCTTTCCTGCTTATGGCCCTTTTTCCATGTGCCATCATATGCACCTGTCCTACTTTAGATGTTATTTCCTTCTCTAGCTTCTTTTTTACTTCCCCACATGCATGCATCATTCAAGGCTATGTTGTTCATGGAAGCACCAGCTTCTCATCTTTTCCATAAAATTTGATTACCAAATTTAATTTTCTAATCCTCATACTAACTGATATTTTAGTTGATTCCCTCTATTCAGACTTTTCCTTTCAAAATTACTGTCTTCACTGCTCCTCAGAAAAGTACAGCTTAAGATTTCTGCCTTTCCAAATTTCAGCCCATTACAAACTTATATTTCTTTTCTAGAATCCTTGGATATGCCATGTTCCCTCAAATCAACGGTGATCTTTCCTGTCACTCTGCATTTAATTTTTTTTTAGTGAGGTTTCTGTCCATGCTACGTCACAAAAATGATTCTAACTGGTCAGACATGTTAGTCTCCAGCAACAAATTTCATCCTCCTTTATTCCACATCTCTGCCTTTCTCACAATCGATTGCACCATCTGTCATGAAAATCTATCCAACGCTGTTAATCGTTGTTTGACTCACTCTTGCTATTTAATCATAGCCACAGTATCTACAAGACATGCTTCCCTTCCACACTTCACATCATTATCTCTGGAACTGACTCCTTCACCTCTTCTCTCTTTATTCACTTACACCTGTTTGATGTCTCCTCTCACTACCTATTTTGCCTCATATTTCAAGTTCATATTCTGATGTTGATATTTATTGGAGTTAACCAACTTCCTGATCCTCCAGATACCAACAGACACCACTTGCAAATATTTCATTACTCAAATACTCTGCCCATTATTCCAGAACCAGCTTTTGTTCTGGAATTCCTATACGAAGTCTTAAATACGGAAGTATTAAGGCAATTCTATTAACCAGGATTTAAGTCATTACTTCTATTTTGTCCTTCCTTGGCATGGTGTCCATCTTGTTATCATTGCTTTTCTTAAGAAATACTTGACATTTCTTCTTTGCAAAAGATGATAAATAAACATATTTCTTGTCACTATAGATATTAAAAAAAGACCAAAAGATTTCTCTTAACTGGGTGATCTAAAGCACTATTTTTGGAGGGGGGGGGGGCTGGGGGGAGGTTGTGGTTGCAAAGATGATAGGTTTTTATGTTTGTTGTGGACGAGCAGATACCAAACTGTATCGGTCTTTGCCATTCCTTTGGGTTCATTAGAGGAGAGGGAGAGCTTGCTACATTAACAACAGTTTGCTCTCCATATCGTACTGCCCAGGCTTGCGTACCTAGACAGCTAGGATGCGACATCCATCGTCAACTCTGACTACCGGAGGCCTCAAAGTCAGACTCAGACGAGGGCTGTAAGTTTTAGTGAAAGATGACAGTGTTCATCGGTGGAAATCAATTTAGGTTATAGTGTGGGGCTTCTTGGATGATTGAGGCTGTTCATCACTGAAAACTGATTCAATGCAAAGCATGCATTGAGTTTACAAGTGTTGTACCGCATGTTTTCCAGCCTACTGTAAAGATCCAAGTTGGCTTCCTCCTTTGTGACCTGTAGGAATGCTCGTATTGCATATTGTTCAGAATACACTTCTGCAGGGCATGTGTTCAATTATTTATGCTCTGTATTGGATCTTTTAACCAGTAGAAGTTGGAAGATAATGAAGTGATTAACCTCAATAAGTAGCTAATTATCTTGAACAGCTAGTTAGTCCCATTGTCACTTTTTTGTCAATCTTTTAGTCAATCTTTTGACGCCCCGGGTTATGCAGGTCTTGAATAAGCATGTCCCATGACACTGCCCCTTACCTGTCATATACATAATTGCTTGACCACAACAAGACCCCAGGGGGTTGTTGCTGGGGTGTTGAGATGTACAGTACAGACTAATGCAGAAGCAGTATTTGAGCCTAGCTGTTTTTCATTACTCATGCAACTTTTCACTCGTCACTTTCAATATCACACAGTAAGCATACAGCCATGAAAAATGCAGTAACTAATTTATTTCAGGCTCCATACCCTGCGCACTATCACTTCAAGACTGTGAATAGATTTTATGAATTCCCCACTCACAGCTTTTAACGGGCCAGTGTGTTATTGTTACAGAAGCTCTGAAAATACTGTGGTAAATAAGTAACATGAAGATCTGTCTCGTAGGATGGAGCAAGTTATTTGCTGAGCATAAATTCAGTCCCTATATTAAACTTCACTTGTGCATGCTTCTAAAAGTTTGAAACCGACAAAAGAATAGAGCAGAATCAGGTTTATTATGACAGGCATGTTTATTTATTTACTGAGAGATACAGAGTGGAACAGGCCCTTACCAGCCCAATGGGCTGCAACGCCCAGCAACCCTGTTTAATCCGAGCCTAATCACAAGACAATTTACAATGACCAGTTAACCTACTTACCAGTACACCTTTGGATTGTGGCAGCACTCAGAGGAAACCCACGGGGAGAATGTACAAACTCCTTACGGATGGCGCCGGAACTCCAGAACACCCCAAGCTGTAGCAGCATCACGCTCACCACTATACCATCATGTGTTGTGAAATTTGCTGTGTTGTGGCACCAGTACCGTACAAAACATCAAAAATTACCGTAAGTGTACATAACTTAAAAATAAACAAATAGATAGATAAATAAATAGTGCGAAAAAGGGAGAACCAGGTTGATGTTCCCGTCATTTCAACTTGGACTTGTTAATCCTTCTGAATCTGAATCTGAATCTGAATCAGAATCAGGTTTATTACTTACCAGCAACTTAGCAGCAACAGCAGTTCAATGCAATACATAATCTAGCAGAGAGAAAAAATAATAATAAATAAAATAAAACCCAATAATAATAAATAAACAAATCAATTACATATGTCGAATAGATTTTTTTAATGTGAAAAAACAGAAATACGATATATTAAAAAAAAGTGAGGTAGTGTCCAAAGACACAATGTCCATTTAGGAATTGGATGGCAGAGGGGAAGAAGCTGTTCCTGAATTGCTGAGTGTGTGCCTTCAGGTAACAGTGAGAAAAGGGCAGGCCCTGGGTGCTGGGGGTCCTTAATAATGGACGCTGCCTTTCTGAAACACTGCTCCCTGAAAATGTCCTGGGTACTTTGTAGGTTAGTACCCAAGATGGAGCTGACTAGATTTACAGCTTTCTGCAGCTTCCTTCGGTCCTGTGCAGTAGCCCCTCCATACCAGACAGTGATACAGCCTGTCAGAATGCTCTCCACGGTACAACTATAGAAGCTTCTGAGTATTTGTTGACATGCCAAATCTCTTCAAACTCCTAATAAGGTATCGCCACTGTCTTGCCTTCCTTATAACTACATCAATATGTTGGGACCAAATTAGATCCTCAGAGATCTTGAAATGTTTCCAGTGAAAAATATTATGTTTTTGAAGTTATTTGAAACATATTCTCCAACTAGCTGCCTTTCATTTGGATACCCTCTAACTCACCTTACTGCTCAAACCCACCTGCAACTTCTTGTGAAGAGGCTGACCTGCTTTTGGACATTATTCCAAATGAGTTGCTTGTATTGGTCAAATAGCTGCCAAGACTACTTACATCAGGGAACTTGAGACTCTTGAAAATAACAGCGCAAAATCCTAGGTTCAATGGCAGGAAAGCAAACCAATGTCGATGTCCTTACTCAGGCCAAAATCCTATCACTTCAGTCCTAGTTACTTCCAGTTGGCTATACTATTTGCATGCCCAATATCCAATTCCCAAATCAGGCACAATTAATTTGACATCTGTTGTGGGAAAAGGTTATGAGGCAGGTAAAGATCAATATTAAAGCAAGTTCTCAAATCTTCCATGAAAAAGTGTAACATTGCAATTGACTCCTGACAATCTCTGGCCCATGACCGGTCAAGAGTTTAGGAGGAGCATTTGGGATGGTGTTGAGGATGTAAAGACCTATCATCAGAATCCAGAGGCCTTACGTAAGCAGCAGAAGGTGCATGTCATCTCAAAAGCTATCTATATGCCCTTCAGCCACCTCTTGGCCCATCTGTGGGGGAGTTTGCAGTTTTAGTGTTGGTTTTATTAGCCACACCATTAGTCTCAGAATTGAAACAAATCATCCTCTCTCCTGAGAGACTTTTGAAGCAGTTGTTGTTTCATTGTTGTTTTGGGATAAATTCAAACAGTGAGTATAATTACCCAATGCAACCTCAGAATCCACTTCCCTGAATGTGATCATTACATTCACACGCAACATCCACATGCACATTGTCTCTTGGCTAAATATTAGATTCAATGACCATGACTTGTGTGAAGACAACACACAGAACAGGAATTATCAAGTTCAAGTTCATGTTGTTGTCATTCATCTGTACACAGTATACTACCAAATGAAACAATGTTCCTCTGGACCAAGGTGCACTTCTCAGTACATATAACTTACACACACAACAAATAAAGTAACATTATCACAAATAATAAGGTATATTTACAACAGAAGTTAAAAAGTAAACTGTATAAAGCTACTGGCACTTAATGTGTCATGGGACCTGGGTGGTGGCAGAGAGTTCAGTAGTCTTATGGCCTGCGGGAAGAAGCTGTATACCATCTTAACAGTTCTTGTCCTAATTCTAGGTACCTCTGCCTGAGGGTGAGGGGGTGGTCAAAGAGATGTTGGTCAGATGGGAAGGGTGATTGACAATGCTAAGTGCCCTCCATACACAGCACTCCAGATAAATATCCCTTGATGGTGGAGAAGGGACCCCAATATCCTCTCAGTAGTCCTCGCAATCCTTTGTAGGGATTTGCAGTCAGATGTCTTGCAATTCCCATACCGGATGGCGATGCAGCTGGTCAGCACACACTCAATGTGCTCCTATAAAAATTGATTAGAACCGGGGGTGGGAAAAGCCTCACTCGCTTCAATCTACTCAGGAATTGGAGATGTTGCTGTGCTTTCTTCACCATAGAGGTGGTGTTGAGGGACCAGGTGAGATCATCCATTATGTGCAATCCCAGAAAATTAGCGCTCCTAACTCTCTCCATGGAGGAGCTATGTGTGTGTGTAATGAGGAATGGTCATCTATTTGGTCTCATCTACACTGAGACTCAAATTGTAGTGCTCGCACAATATATTCTAATTCCATAGCATTGAATAATCAGGGTAACCAAAAGATCACCTTTCATCTCAGTTAAATTAGGACTGACTAATCCCATAAGATTCGGCAACAATTTGTCCTGAGATGTGATGTTTCATTTATTGGAGTTTATTTCATCTATTGGAGTTTTTCGAGGAGGTTACCAGGAAAGTGGATGAAGGGAAGGCAGTTGCCTACATGGACTTCAGTAAGGCCTTTGACAAGGTCCCGCATGGGAGGTTAGTTAGGAAAATTCAGTCAATAGGTATACATGGAAAGGTGGTAAATTGGATTAGACATTGGCTCAATGGAAGAAGCCAAAGAGTGGTAGTAGAGAATTGCTTCCCAGAGTGGAGGCCTGTGACTAGTGGTGTGCCACAGGGATCAGTGCTGGGTCCATTGTTATTTGTCATCTATATCAATGATCTGGATGATAATGTGGTAAATTGGATCAGCAAATTTGCTGATGATACAAAGCTTGGAGGTGTAGTGGACAGTGAGGAAGGTTTTCAGAGCCTGCAGAGGGACTTGGACCAACTGGAAAAATGGGCTGAAAAATGGCAGATGAAGTTTAATAGGGACAAGTGTGAGGTATTGCACTTTGGAAGGACAAACCAAGGTAGAACATACAGGGTAAATGGTAAGGCACTGAGGAGTGCAGTAGAACAGAGGGATCACAGATCTGGGAACACAGATTAATCAAAGTATTGAGTATAAGAGCTGGAATGTTATGATGAGGTTGTATAAGGCATTGGTGAGGCCGAATCTGGAGTATTGTGTTCAGTTTTGGTCACCAAATTACAGGAAGGATATAAATAAGGTTGAAAGAGTGCAGAGACGGTTTACAAGGATGTTGCCAGGACTTGAGAAGCTCAATTACAGAGAAAGGTTGAATAGGTTAGGACTTTATTCCCTGGAGCGTAGAAGAATGAGGGGAGATTTGATAGAGGTATATAAAATTATGATGGGTATGGGTAGAGTGAATGGAAGCAGGCTTTTTCCACTGAGGCAAGGGGAGAAAAAAAACAGAGGACATGAGTTAAGGGTGAGGAGGGGAAAGTTTAAAGGGAACATTGGGGGGAGCTTCTTCACACAGAGAGTGGTGGGAGTATGGAATGAGCTGCCAGACGAGGTGGTAAATGCGGGTTCTTTTTTTTAACATTTAAGAATAAATTGGACAGATACATGGATGGGAGGTGTATGGAGGGATATGGTCCGTGTGCAGGTCAGTGGGACTAGGCAGAAAATAGTTTGGTACAGCCAAGAAGGGCCAAAAGGCCTGTTTCTGTGCTGTAGTTTTTTCTATGGTTTCTATTTACTTAAAGTGCACATAATAGTTAGTAAATATAGATGCATCCTGCAGTCTCACTAATACTGTAATAGAAATGGAGATTTGTAAAAGAATATTTTCAGATTTTATTATGCTAATTTAATCTGCGTTGTATACCTAAATAAATTATTGCAGATTGAGTCAGTTGTAATTTGATATTGAGGTTAAAACAACTGCATATATACTTGAAAGATAATATGGACGCCACAAGACAGTCCCAATTGTATATTTGCAAAATATATTTAGTAGCTTGTGTAGATGTAATTGTTCTTGCAGTTGTGTCTATAGTCTGGTGATGCAATCCAAATAGGCATCATGGGATAATAAGTAACTCAACTTTCAGGTCCACCAGACTTCCCCTGACCCACAGAAACATTAGGAGAGGCATAATGATCACATAAATTCAAAGTTTTTTTTTAGAACTATGGTGTCTGTGAAGCATTGCTACAGTTCATCACCCAACTGATTTAAAATGAACATTCTAATTAAATTTAGGAGAATGCTGACTTAACTTGTGGGATTTTGTTTGCAGGCAGAATCAGTTTTCGTACTAGTAGATGGTTTACTGTTTTTTGTTCAGCATGTAGTAACCTCAACAGTGCACTAGTTAAGCCTGAGCTCATTAACAGTTATGAATTGTTATTTCATTTGCTTGCTATAATTTTGTCTACTTTTAGAGATAGGAGATAAAATTATTTATTTAGGCTGGAGGTCTGATTAATTTCTGTGAGTTTGTATTTTTCATCATTCTCTTTTTCTATTTTACACAAAATTCTACTGTCACTTTTCACTTTTAACTTCTTTCAAGTATAATGGTCCAATTAATCAGTCCGGTCCAGTGCCTTACTGAGAAAGAATTGTTCTGTAGCAATTGTCTTTTCAATAGTATGATATTGGTTTATTATTGTCACATGCACCAAGATACAGTGAGAAACTTGACTTGCATTCTGTTGATACAAATCAAATCACTGCAGGGTGCATTAAACTATAAGAAGTAAAACAACAGCAGTGCAGAAAATGTGTAAATGCTACCCAAAAAGTGCAGTGCAGCTAAACAATGAAGTGCAAGATCATAGCCAGGTAAATTGTAAGGCTTAAGAGTCCATCTTATCATACAGGAGGTCCATTCAAGAGTCTGATAACAATGGAATAGAAGCTGTCCTTGAGTCTGGTGCTGTGTGCTTTCAGGGGTTGGAATCCTCTGCCCGATGCACGAGGGGAGTAGAGAGAAAGTCCAGGGTGGGTGAGGTCTGTGATTATGCTGGTCACTTTACTGAAACGGTGAGAGATATAGAGGGAATCCACTGAGGGGAGACAGGTTCCTGTGATGTGCTGAGCTGTATTAACAACTCTCTGCCATTTCTTATGGTCATGTACAGAGCAGTTGCCATACTAAGACATTATGAATCCAGCCAAAATGCCTTCAATGGTTTGAAGATAAATATTGGTAAGAGTCGATGAGGACATGCAGCCTCCTGAGGAAGTAGGGGCCTTGGTGAACTTCCATGGCTGTGACATCAACATGGTTGGATCAGTACAGGCGATTGGTGATAATGACACCTACGAATTTGAAGATCTCAATGCTCTCAACTTCAACACTCTTGATGTAGACAGGAGCATGTGCACCACCCTCCTTTCTGAAGTCAATGGCCAGCTCTTTTGTTGACATTGAGGGCAAGGTTATTGTCATGACATCATGTTAGAAAGCTCTCTATCTCCTTTAAGTTCTCTTTAAGTTCCTCGGGGTCAATATCACAAATGACCTGACTTGGTCCAACCAAGCAGAGTCCACTGCCTAGAAGGCCCACCAGCACCTTTACTTCCTGAGAAAACTAAAGAAATTTGGCCTGTCCCCTAAAACCCTCACTAATTTTTATAGATGCACCGTAGAAAGCATTCTTCTAGGGTGCACCACAACCTGGTACGGAAATTGTCCTGTCCAAGACCGGAAGAAGCTGCAGAAGATCATGAACACGGCGCAGCACATTACACAAACCAATCTTCCGTCCGTGGACTCACTTCAGACCGCACGCTGTTGGAGCACAGTTTTCGTCCCTCTTCCCTCCGGGAGAAGGCTCAGGACTTGAAGACTTGTATGGCTAGATTTGGGAACAGCTTCTTTCCAACTGTGATAAGACTGCTGAACGGATCCTGACCCAGATCTGGGCCGTACCCTCCAAATATCTGGACCTGTCTCTCGGTTTTTTTGCACTACCTTACTTTCCATTTTTCTATTTTCTATTTATGATTTATAATTTAAATTTTTAATATTTACTATCGATTTGTAATCCAGGGAGCAGGAAGCACAGAATCAAATATCGCTGTGATGATTGTACATTCTAGTATCAATTGTTTGGTGACAATAAAGTATAAAGTATACTCCGACTCACCATTATTTGAGATGCAGCCAACTACAGAGGTGTCATCTGTAAACTTGTAGGTGGATTTGGAGAAGAACCTGGCCACACAATCATGAGTGTTCAGGGAGTAGAGTAGGGGGGCTGAGGACAACCTTATAGAGTGCTGTTGCTGCCTATCCCTACTGATTATTATCTGTTGGTCAGAAAGTCAAGGATCCAGTTGCAATAGGAGACATGAGCTCCCAGGGTCTGGAGTTCGGTGATATATAATGGGATTATAGAATATTATTGAATGTACTGTATTATTATTCACAAAATAGTGAATAACAGTAATTGAAGGCAGCACTATAGTCAATAAATAATAAACTGACATAGGTGGCTTTACTATCCAGATGCTCCAGAGATGAGTATAGGATCCGGGAGATGGTGTCTGCCAGAGACTTGTTTTGATGGTATGCAAATTGCAGTGGGTTGAGGTTGCCTGGAAGGCTGGAGATGATGCATGCCATGATCATCCTCTTGAAGCACTTCATGACAATAGATGTTAGAGCCACTGGGTGGTAGTCATTAAGGCGCATTCTCTTATGTTTCTTGGTTACCAGGATGATTGTGGTCTTCTAAGCTGGAGAGAAATGCAGACTGAAGCAAGGAGAGGTTAAAATTGTCTGCAAATACCCCTGCCAGCTGATTTGCATTGGATTTAAAGACACGGCCAAGGACACCATGCAGGCCTTATGGTTTCTGCGGGTTAACTCTCCAAAAGACTGATCTTATGTCCGTGACATTGAATGTAGGCTCAAGTGTACTAGAGGTTGTCAGGGTAGGTGATAACATACCCGTTTCCTTCTGTTCAAAATGTGCAGAGAATATGTTAAGCTCATTGTGAAAGCGTGTGCTGTTGTTGGTGATGTTGCACAACTTTGTTTTTTAACCCATTATTGTATTTAAACCCTGCCATAGCTGGTGGCTTGACTGAGACTTAAGTTTGCATTGTTACTGTCTCTTAGCATCTCTGATAACTTTATGGATGTCATATCATGATTTCTTATAAAAGACAGGCCAACTGCTGCAGACTTGCCTGGGCTTCAGAAGAGAGTAGATCTCCTGGTTCATCCATAGTTTCCAGTTTGGAAACACCTCGATTGTCCTCTTTGGTCGATGGTCCTCAACTCACTTGCTGATAATGTCTGTGATAGTAGTTATATAATCATCTAAACTGGCAGCTTAGTTTTAAACATGAACCAGTCTAGCAACTCAAAGCAATCATATAAAATCTCAAACACGAGGAAATCTGCAGATGCTGGAAATTCAAGCAACACACACAAAATGCTGGTGGAACGCAGCAGGCCAGGCAGCATCTATAGGAAGAAGTACAGTCGACGTTTCGGGCCGAGACCTTTCGTCAGGACTAACTGAAAGAAGAGATAGAGATTTGAAAGTGGGAGGGGGAGGGGGAAATCCAAAATGATAGGAGAAGACAGGAGGGGGAGGGATGAAGCTAAGAGCTGGAAAGTTGATTGGCAAAAGAGATACAAGACTGGAGAAGGGAGAGGATCATGGGACAGGAGGCCTAGGGAGAAAGAAAGGGGGAGGGGAGCACCAGAGGAAGATGAATATTCCGTCTGGGTAGCCTCCAACCTGATGGCATGAACGTTGACTTCTCTAACTTCCATTAATGCCCCTCCTCCCCTTCTTAACCCATTCCTTATTTATTTATTTATTATTATTTTCCTTTTTCTCTCTCTCTCTTTTTTCTCTCTCTGTCCCTCTCACAATAACTCCTTGCCTGTTCTCCATCTTCCTCTGGTGTTCCTCTCCCCTTTTCTTTCACCCTAGGCCTGCCGTCCCATGATCCTCTCCCTTCTCCAGCCTTGTATCCCTTTTGCCAATCAACTTCCCAGCTCTTAGCTTCATCCCTCCCACTCCTGTCTTCTCCTATCATTTCGGATCTCCACCTCCCCCTCCCATTTTAACATCTCTTACTATCTCTTCTTTCAGTTAGTCCCAACGAAGGGTCTCGGCCCGAAACGTCTTCCTATATAAAATCTCCTCAGTTTCTTCAATCCTGACCATATTTCCAATCTCTGCTGCTGAAAAGCATTGCATGGCATAACACTACTTCCATCATACTTTATATAGTGCTGGCATTACCTGGCTGGTGCATAGTATTAGATTTATGCCACACATACCGCTAAAGACGCATACCTTTGCCCATAAAGACTTTGCAAAGTGTCACTTAGAAGATGTGCTAAAGATGTGGAACATGGTCTTATAGTCAGATGAGACTCAAGTGGAACCTTTTGGTCTCAACACTAAGCAGTACATGTAAATCTAATCTTGCACATCAGCCAAGTAACACCGTCCCTACTGTAAAGTATGGTGGAGGTATCATCACACTATGGGGATGCTTTTCTGCAACAGAGACTGGAAATCTGATCAGGATTGATGGGAAGATGAATGCTGCTAAATACAGAAAGATTCTGGATAAAAACCTGTTAGCCTCTTCCAGAAAGTTTAAAATGGGGAGGAAGTTCATCGTTCAGCAGGAGCACAAATACCCCAAGCCAGAGCAAGCATGAAGTGAAGAAAATTGATGTCCTTGAGTGGCCCAATCAAAGACCTGACCTTAACTTGATAGAACATTTCTGGCAAGACCTAAGATTGGTGTCCTCCACCACCACCTCCTAACTAACCTGGCACAGCTTGAGCAATTTTGCAAGGAGGAATGGGCAAATCTTGCTCCATCCCTTTCTGCAAAGCTCATAGAGACTTATCCAAAAAGACTAATAGCTGCAAGGAAAGAGGTGGTTCAACTAAGTACTGAGCAACGGGGGATGAATACTTTTGAACTACCGACATTCCAGGTTTTGACTTTTTAGTTTTTCATGCTTTATAATTTTTCCCTGTTTTCTTGGGGCTCTGCTGAGAAAAAAAAAGGAGCATGTGATTCACAAATAAACTTTCTCAATTAAATTGATCAAAATCTCTGGTTGTTTTACACATTATGTGAACAGAGGGCTAGGGCTACCAAGCACTGTAGCACCTGTATCTGAGGATGTATCTCTACTCCATTTGTTACATTCTCATTGCTATATAGAAAAATATTATATACAATTAGTTCTCATTGTAAATTGGAAGAGAATAAGAATCTTATTCCTTCGGTAATTTTGTACTTATAGTGTACTTTGTTTGAATAATTACTCCTACACCTACCTTTGTGCCTGGGAGGCAAAGTAACCTGCCCCTTCACCAAGCAATTTTGTGCTTTCTGTGACATCACCAGTTGCCTTGCTCATTGTTTTACATGGAGCAGGCCACTATCCTTATTCTCTAATTCCCCCATGATAAATATCTCTGAGCTGTTGCCTGAGGGGGTGAAAATGAATGAATGTGCATTCTTGTGTTATCATGTGATGGTGGATCTGCCTGTTGGTCATACACTGTATCTTGTTGAGAGAAGTGTTTGGGATAGTTTCATGTAGAGTTGAGCTCATCTATCACTTCGTATAAAGTGACTTGAAGGGCATGTGATATGGATCAGTGGCTATTAATGAAGGGGAGAAGGGTAAATGAAACAGATGCCATAACAAACCTCCAACTGTGATGAAGCTTTAATCATGCTTAGATCCTTTTACCTTCCTTTTTTTAATTTTAAGATTGAAGTGCGAGTACGCCTTACCTGCCTGCATTCTTGAAAGTATTATTCACCAGGATATCTAAGTAAAATATCAGCTTTCAGGATAACGAGTAAGAACTCTGACTGAGATTACTTTAACTGTTGGTTCTATTTCTTGCCCTTTGACTTTGAAAGACAGTAGAATGACACTATAACAGATCTAAAGAGACATCTTGCCATAGTTACAATTCGTTAATGTCATATATGGTAGGAAATTACAGAATTGCAACCATGCTAATCTACGCTATCGTTTCTTTTTATGTATCAGCTTATTAGTATTTCTGGATGGAGCACAACATTTCAGGGGGACTGTATCAGAGTTGTATTTAAACAAGCACAAAACAAGGAGCAAGTCTATGTAAAATTAAATAATTATTCATTTCCACAGAAGCTACTAACTGGACAGAATTCAATGCATTGCACAGCACCTTTGTATCTCAATTTATTGAGATAAGAATTTTTCTATCTCTCTCTCTCACACACACACACACACACACACACACACACACCAAGTAAACAGACAATAAAAAAAACAAACTGAGATGCAGAGTATATATGAGAGTATGGCGATTAAATTTATTACATATTAGGCTAATTAAAGAAAAATTGATCATTAAAATTAGACAAAAATATTTAACTTGACTCTATTTTTCCCAGTTCCTCTGATCCCAACACATAGATATTTTCGCCCAGAGCACATAGCATTATGTTTGCACAAGGAATTTTAGGTTTGGCCAGAAGATGTTGTTACAGATTTGTCCCAGTATTTATGAATTTAAGTATCAACCAGAAGAAAAAAAATGAATTAAAAATTAATGGAAAAATCCAATTCACACTATGCAACCTTTACAGGATAATATAACTTGAGATGCTGCACAAGAGTACATTTAGATATAATTTTCATGATTCACATGGAGAAATAAATGGATAGCTGACCAAAACTATGATTAATTAGTTAAGATTTAGGAAGAGACTTGGAGGCATAGAGTCAGGAAAATCTTTTGGATATATATAGCCATCACATACAGTATAGGCCCAAAGAAATTAGATATATAGAATGGCGACAAATTGGAAGAATTCTCTGGGAAGGGCTGAAAGTGATCTTGACACCAAGAGGGTAGAATATAATGAGTGTGATAATAGTACTTACCACAAATGGTTATATGTTTTTTGAGATTTCCCGTAAGATAATTGTGCATTAAAATGTAAAAGAAGAAACTCGCCGTATGCGTTCTGGGAGTGTGAAATGTACGTTAACTTGGATCTTCTGAATAGGCTGTGCAGTCATTTTAAATTAGCCTATTTTGCAAATAAACATTTTGAATCTCCATATGAAGTGTTCCTAATGAACTGTTCCTAATTCCAGCACTGATTACACGTAAGAACGTACTTTGTATATTGTAATCTATTTAGAGATATCTGGAGGTTTAGAAAGCAGCTATATAAATGCAAGTCTTTCTTTTAGGTGTATACTTAGAAAATAAACATTACACATTTCCACTACGAAACCTTTTGAAGCACATCAGTTGAATAGCCAGTCTGTTATCTTCTTGGGAGGATATCCCTCTGTCATTTCCATAGTGGTCTCCCTTAAGTGTTTTTAGGCAAATAGATAACTTGCAGCCAAAATAAAGTTTGAAGTTGAGACCCCCTGCCCCCCCCCACCACACTTTAAACTATGGTTTTATATTTTACAACAACATATATGTTGCTAGATCTAACTGGATGAGGACCCAATTGCAGAAATTAAGGTCAGCATTTACAGTGTCTGGCAAGTAGAAGTTTCTCACTGAACCAGGGCTTGCCAAGAATTGATCCTTTTTGTTCGTAAGCATACTTGGGGCACATTCTATTTAAGATTTTTCTGTGGGCCAAATAATATGAATCTTAACAGGGCAGGAGTCACTAACCTACCTTACACAACAGCAATTCATGTAACTGGTTCACTTCTAAAGTGATACCTTGGATGCCAAAAATATTGACTTATGGTAATTCTCATATCCATTCACTTTCCACTAAATGGGTAATGTAGGAACAAACTGAAAGGCATACAGAGTTAGGGGTTGAAATAATGGGTGCTTGATTAAAAAACTGGAGTGCACCAGAAGACCAATGAAAGCTGATCCGCCTGAGCATGAGTTTTGAACAGCTTTTACATTCTCAGTTGATGACATTCCCAGTAAAACCTCATTTTGATAACAGAATGGTGGTTACGCAAGGAATTAAGTAACTGACTAGGTCTCGATTACAGAATAAAATGATTATCCACAGGTCTAACAGTTAAATCCAATTTTCTATTACAAAATGCTATAACATAATGAAAATCCTGAAGCATGGTTATCGTCACTGCTGTATTCCATGTCTCTACTTCTACGCATTGCCTGTGGTTCCCTGTTACCACATTAGCACAATCCACATTCCTATTTACTAGTTATTAGCCCTTACTATTCTGTTCCCTATAACAGGTATGCATTGCACAGATATTCCTTCCAAAAACAAAAATCAAAGAAAATTTTACTAGTTTTCATTCCATTGTCATTGTTTCTCTGACCAACCTGGACCTTCCTGCTAATTTGTGACCCTAGCATAAATCCTCATTGTTCACGATTCAAGATTATTTAATGTCATTTCCAGTACACAAGTGTAAAGAAGAGCAAAATAATTGTTACTCTTTCTGTTAGTTACTTTAACAAATTGAAAAGCTCACAATTGCCCCAGCATGGAGTTGCTCAACCAGATTAAAAGCAAGTTCTGGGCATCTACAGTACTCGCTTAGATCTTCCATGCATTTTTAACACTTTATCTCTCATACATGGTCTTTGTTAATACTTACTTGAATTTCTTATTCAATTCCATGTTCTAACCTGATTTTCCCACACTTCTGTTTGATTGGGACTACTCTCATCTGGGCCTGTTTGAAGACTGCGTAAAAGTTCAAATAAACAACATCATTAGAGAATTCTATCATACGTAATATAAATCAAGAAAATTTGTCAAGCTTCTCCTTCTAAGTATATTCTCGGTGCTTCTTATTAAGTTGGATATATTTATCAATTTATTCTTCAGTAAGCTTTCGTTACATTGTCTAATGTTGCTTCAAAAATCATTTCTCTGTGCAGATTTCTCTTTTTTTTAAACAGTGAAATTACTACAGTCTTTGAATTCTTACAGTGTTGAATTCAGTCTTAAGAAATCTTTCCAGCTTCCAGTGATTTTTTTTATATATATCTAAAGTGAATTCCATACGGATTTATCTTTTAATTACTTCTCGGATAAAGTTCCTAGAAATTCTCTGCCATTTTCTTGTCATTGAAACAGTATTGTTGGCCATCCAAAATGCTATTTATGAAGATGAGGGAGAAATTCAAATACTAGATTCATGGAACACCATCACCATATTTCTGTTTGTAACATCTTGCTGAAATTGATATGGGTTAAGCATGGTATTTTCTATTGATGTGTTAAGACTTCTAGTAGTTCTTAGTACAAATCTCACTCGGTGCAACCTTTGAAGCCAGCTCTTAGAGACATATCGCATTACAAGCAATAGTTTTCCAAATATAGTGAAGTGTCACTACTGAATGAATGCTGGCTGGCATGGAAGAGTGTACCCAACAGGATAAAGGAACCTAATAATGACATTACTTTAAGTGTGTTCCTTGTACATAGGGCCACAGATTACCCTAAGGTTTGTGAATGGTTGCTTCAGGAGGTTGTCTACGAAAATATGCAGTTTGGGAAAGTGTGCAATCCTTTCTACTGGGTCCTCAGATCCACTCTAGATCATCCAACTGCCTCTGCGCTTCTCCATGCTGGCCACTGATTTTTTTGCCCTACATGTGGTTTGCTCATGGTTCGTTCTGTCACTGAACCTATGGCTTTCTGTGTTCTTTTCAAATCCACTTGTGCTGCACACTATCTTCTCCCTTTCAAGTCTGCTTTGTTAATAGAACTAACTCAATATCTGCCACACTGAGTACATTGTGGCAGTGAGAGTAACAAATGTCAGGGCCAGCAAGTAAAGCCAGTAGCTGCTGATAAAATGATGTTCCTCTTTCTCATGTCTTGGTCAAGAGTCCAAACTGAAGAATTACCCTTGGTCCATTGAAAATAAAGCAGGGCCTCTACCTTGGAGCAAACAGTCAAGGTTAGGATTTAAAACTTAAGTCACACAATGGAAAAGCCTTCATATCCAAGTGATTGCTGAACTTTAAGAGCCTCACATTATGGATTACAGCAATAGGAGGACAGAAAAGAAAATGGTGGCAAGCCTACAGGCCTTCTGTGCTGTTGCGATCTCCCAATCTCTTATCAATATCTGTTGTCAATACAATTTTATTGTATTAAATATGTGTTTAAAAAGTGATACACAGCCTGTTGTAATACTTTGCTGGAAAGTGTATTAAATACTCTTCAACATTTGACCTATCAGTTCAATAGAAAATAAAAGCTGAAATTGGCTGGAGTAACACATGTGTGCTACTCCGAGAGACAGTAACAGAAGTGATGGTTCCTGTGGAAGTATACTCTGTGTTATTAAGGAAATGGCCTCTTTTCACAAGTCAAGGATGCAATTGACTTTCTAAAAACTCTAAAGTCCATTTCATGAAGGTCTTTGATTTGTGGCCAGTTTTATATTGTCATCCTGGATTATGGAAATGCATTTAAAGAAATAATTAAGGCAGTTCTTATTTTCAAAGAGAAATTGTTTACATGACTAATCTTTTAATGTTAGTGGAGACGATAATACACCAGAATAATTTCATGCTGTCACAGAAAAAGAAATTGTGTGGCCTAGAAATTAATAAAATAAAATAAGTTAAATTGTGTCACCAGAAGTGCAAATGTTCAAAGGACTTTTCCTTACAAGGGCCAGGATGTTCTGCAGTTCTGAAGAGGATTTATAATGCATGAAGCCTTTTCAGAGCACACAAAGGCCATGATCTTCAGGAGTGGGCCCAAGGAAGATTGGTCACAAAGGACATTCCGAGGCTGTTCCCCAGCCCATACTGCAGTGGCTGAGGCCTTTGTGCACTAAAGCAGACTTCACATTTACTGCATCAGTGGCCTGCATAATCTTAATTTGAAAACTGTAGTATGATTGCATATCACTGCACATGTAAGATTGTCAGGTACACGGGAATGAGATTTGCTAACAATTATTTTGTAGGAAGTCCCTAATTTTACTTACCTGTTAATCTTTTCTGGCTGAGGTTCAATATTCATGTGCACTAAGTGATCTATTTTCTAGCCCTATTTAAACTGAGGCATTGGAAGATCAAAATTCCAGGATATTGAAGGTAGTAATAATGCCCAGGTCTATTTAAGTATAGAAGGTGAAGACATCTTCAAAGAGATAAACAGTATTTTTATAGTATTGTGTTTGGTTCAAGAGGAACAAATTTGATTCCCACAC
This sequence comes from Mobula birostris, assembly GCF_030028105.1. Taxonomy (NCBI): domain Eukaryota; kingdom Metazoa; phylum Chordata; class Chondrichthyes; order Myliobatiformes; family Myliobatidae; genus Mobula; species Mobula birostris. Next base: position 33,863,205 of record NC_092388.1, read on the forward strand.
CCTCCCTATGATTAATCACCTCATAAATTCCACTCCCACCAATGTAAATTCTACAACAACCAACCCAATGGAAATCTTTGCAATTAAATCGAGTTGAGAAGAGTGTTAACAGAGGTAAGCTACAATATTAAAATATTCAAGGCAATTAACAGTCTAAAGCAGGGGATGCCAACATATTTTATGCCATGGACCCTTACCAGTAACTGAGGTGTCCATGGTCCCCAGGTTGGGAAGCACTTGCCTAGTGAAAAGATAACAAACCAGCAGAGAAACTAGGATAAATCATTTATGATTACTAATACATTTTTTGAAATTTATACACAAAGTATCAAATTACTTGCCATTTGATTAGCAAGGTGTATTTCATTGATAAAGAAATACAGGCATAAAGTGGTTACTTCATAGTCCATTTTCTCTCAGCAAAAGATTTCCAGAGAGGCTGAAATGGAACTGGACAGTATGAAAGAACAAGAGGTGTATTTATAAAAATAGCAGTTTCCCTTAAAGTGGGCAAAATACTTACTGCAACATAGAGTATCTGAATGGTGTGCAAACAGAAATTCAGAGTTACCAAAAACTTAAACATAATTACTAGGAAATACTTAAACACCGCTCCATAATTTAAACATGGCTGTAAAAGACATGCTTAGAAACTTTAATTTAACATAATTAAATATTTTGGGATGTTAAAGGACCAGATATTTTGATAATGAGTGAGCTGCTTGAAATCACTAGTCACATGCCTAGCTGCTGTTTCTATCTCTATATGTCTGCCCATATTCTTTTGACAGAAGGTTGGATCCCAGCAAGAATCAAAATGGCTTTATGTTGCAAAACGCTGTTAATGTTCAGTCCCACTTCTAAATTTCAGATTGTTTTCACAGAGGCAGAAGCTGTGAATCAAGAGGCTAGTAGAAGTCCAGGAAATAAAGTGGGTATCAAAAGGGTTTGGGCAGGCTACAGATGAGAAAGCTGAAGAGGTTTTAAATCCATCCAAGGGATAGGGCCAGCACTGGGTCCTTGTGAGCAATCTGTGCCATCGGTCTGTGCTGTAGCTTCTACAGCTGTCAGTTCGCAGTGACAATGCCCAGTTTGATGAGTGATAAGACTAGGTCTCACTGTTTTGTCTTGGGAATGCAGGACATTGGATCTGCCAAATGGTGTAGAAAGCTAACAAATTGAGAATATCTATTACATAGCATAAACATTTATTTACCCAAGATATGTCTCCTACCATTCTCACATACCAGGTACCTATTTTGACTGTCAAATGACACAAGAGACTGATTCCACTAGAAGGTTGGACTCTCCCACTGTCACAGCAGAGTGACTGTTGAATTGATGAGAGCTAAGTCAGTTTACTGACCTTCCTAAAAGAAAAGCTTGTTGTGGGAGTAAAAATTGGTGAAGCACACATCTCATGAAACAGGATCAGGATTGGTTTATTCATCACCTTAACCCCACTCTGCTATAAACACTGTAAGCCTCGTGTCCACTTTCTCACCTTCTCCCGATATATTTTAGAGCCCGGAACATCTACACAGCCTTTAATATTGTCAGTGGCTCAGTTCCCGTGGCACGCTAATGTGAATTCCAAAGATTTACAGCTCTCTGAATGAAGACCCTCAATTCATCTCAAAGTTAAACAAACACCCCTTATCCTGAGACAATAGGCTCTTCTAGCCATGGGAACCAGTCTCCATCTCTTACTTGGGCTGGGACCACTACAGAGTAGGACATGGCCGTTCTGAGATATATAATGATGGGATTGCCTCAAATAAACCGAAGCTGCTTTTAAGGGCAATACTTTGCTCTGCATGGGGGATACTGTCGTTCCATGCTGTCATCAGTACAAGTATGATTTGTGACTGCAACTGCCTGGTTAAATTTCTGAAGAGGTGTGATTTATTCATTCTAGAAATTATTGCCCTTGTATTCCTCTCCTGGAATTACTGGCATGAAAGTGAAAGCTACTTACACATTTCTAGGCCAGCATTTCCTACACAATGAAATATGATAATATGTAACACACAACTAAACTTCTTTTCAACAAAATATATTTTAACCATTTCTATATTATATATTGCTACAAAATAGAATCAAAACAATGAATGGAATATTGGCTTTTATCCCAAGGGGTCAAATTCAAAAAAGAAGGAAATTGTGCTTTGGTTGTTATAGAGCCATGGATGGACCCCATCTGGAGTACAGTTTTTGGCACCGCACCTCAGGAAGGATATATTAGCCTTAGAGTAGGTTAGCCTTGCAGCACAGATTCATGAAATGTTAACCATTCCTTTGCTTCTGCAGCTGCTGCTTGGTTCACTCGTTTCCTACAGCAGCTTCTGTTGTGCTTCAGACTCTTGTGTCTTTTTCATGAATATACATATCCCCAAAGTGAAGACATGCCTTAGTTATATCCGAGTTTCAGTTTTCAGGTGCTGCATTTAAAAGTAGTGGGTGCCATGGGCCCACAGGCAACCTCAGAACCGGAGTGGGTCATTCAGCCCTTCAAGTCCATTGCACTATTCAATTGAATAGTTAATTTGTTGACTTTGCTTACATAGCTATGATCTATACCTATTAATGCCTTTACTAAAAGGTACATCTGTCCATTTCAGTCCTTAAATTTCAGTAGGCTCAGCATCTAATGCTCTCCAGTTGAGATACTTCAATATTTATGTATTTTGTGTAATGGTTGGTTTCCTGATTTCAATTCTCACTAACCAGCTCTCATTTCAATCCTGTGCTTTGTTTTGGATATTCTCAGCAAAGCAACTCTTATCTCTGTTCACTCATTCAGTGCCACTATCATTGTAAATATCTCAGCTGTAGCTTGCTAAACTCAAAGAAGAACAATCCAAGTACATGCAACTAGTGTTTGGAATTCATTCTGGCATCATGCTGATGGATCTCTGCTGCATCTGCACCAAGGCCAAAGTATCCTTCCTCTAATGTGCTGCCAAACCTGACTGTAGAACTCCAGATGAGGCACTAAGGATGGCTGTGTACATCTGAAGCATAATTTCCTTCCCCTTTTTCCCTTTCCTCTTGATATTAAGACAAAATTTCCAATTGTCTTTTTGATTATTTTTTGTAGCAGCCAAACCCATGTGGATTGTAACAGTCTTAACCCATATTGCAATGTCATTATTGGCACAAGTTATTGTAACACTCCACCAATAAGCTGCTCTAATTAACAATGCACCTGATCAGAGGTACTTGCAGATCATTTCTGCAGCTGTCAAATAGGCATTATATTTGTGCGTATTCATATGACTTGCTTTCCTGATGACAAGATCAACAATTTATATAACTATGTGGTGTTGACATTGTGCCCAAAAATCACAAATGAAATCTCCTTCACATAAGAGTGATCGTTAAACCAGATTTTGTTCACTGCCACTGAAGGTCTGTAGTGCATTAGCTATAAATTGTTGAATGGAAATAATTTTCAAAAACTGGTACTGCCTGTTTTAGAATGTAAATTAACAATACAGAACAATACTAACATTTTACACCAAACAGCGTGAATACAATTTTGTGTGACATTTTTAAATGTATTAAATCTTAGGAAGTTCATTTTGTTACCATTAATGCAGAATAATATGATTTTATTGAAGAAAGCGAACATATGCCAAATTTTCCTCTTATCTTTATCCTTTAAAATCCCAGTATAATGAGCTTCCAACATCAGCTCAGATTTCACTTGACACTATTAAATTTGGACAAAATAATTACACTGAGCAAACTTACAGATCCTAGAGATTGAGCTGCATAGCGGGCATATTTGGGTGCAGCTAGTCCAGCAAGTTGCCATTGTTGGAATCAGAGTGTGTACACATTTCTGTCATATTGCAAAGAAGGTGCACCGATGAGAACCAGTCAGTGACAATGAACAATATCTGATTTAACGATAACTGGTCTGAAGGAAATTGCATCTGTGACCTTTTGGGGAAAGTGTCGAGATCACAGAATAAAAAGAATTACTTAAATTATGGTCTTATGCTTTTTGAAGGAATATGGCCACTTTTCAGCTGAATCTTTGCCGTGGAGTCAAGCATTGCATTCACTGCATGTTGGGATCACTCAGTACAAATGTAGCAATGCACAGGAAGGCCCCTTTGCTGACACTGAGTGGATAAATGGATGGTTTAATATTCTTGGTTATTGCTCATATTCTGGAAATTGTTGCTTTGTTATATCACTCTGTAGGGCTCAACAATAATCCACCAGTATGATGGGTGTCATTGGGCAAAGAAGCACAGCCAAGTAGAATTTGTCAAAAGAGGGCACTGAATGCGATATTGTATTCATATAGGATTTCCCCCAACAAGTTTATTTAGGAACAATACATGAAATGTCTTCAAATCACAAGGAACACTAACTATCCCCAAGCTGTGCCTGAGCCACAAGTCAGTTTATGGGCAGTATAATTTATGTCTATGTCTATGTCTGTGTCTGTCTCTATCCCTCACAAATGTAGTGCTCCTTCATGTTAAGGTAAGTGACATGAACAGTACCTTACAGTTCTCAATACACAAATATATCAAATAGATCACTGTGGCTCACTATTCCTGGAGGAACACCTACAGTACGTCTTCATTTTCAGCAGAACAAAGTAGGATAAGAGAGCTACCTTTTATCTCTGAGTTCATAGTTTCCACATTGTCTCTATCACCTGCCTGGTATTTTTTGTTGACTGAAGGAGTTTCCAATCCTCTGTGTATAACGAATTTTTGATCATAGGTAAACTTCTGTCAGCTACCCAAGTAGCAGCAAAACATATGACAGCCTTCCTCTTAAGAAGTTTAGTTAAATAGTTGATTTCTTTCTCCTTTGTGGGTGCTACATTCTTGTTGAAATGCGACTGATATTAATGCATTCAGTTATATCCCCTCACTGGAAAATCAGATGTTCCTCCACCTCTTCACTCCCTGTATTGGTTTATTATTGTCACAAGTACCAAAATACAGTGAAAAGTTTTCCTTACTTACACAGTGCATTGCGGTTGAATATGGCAAAATAATAATAATGCACAATAAAGTGTAAAAGCTACAGAAAGCGTGCAGTATAGCTAAGTGATAAAGTGATGAGGTAGATTGTGAGGCCAAGAGCCCATCTTATTGTACAAGAGATCCCCATTCAAGAGTCTGATAGTGGGATAGAAGCAGTCCTTCAGCGGGATGGTACGTGCTTCCAGGTTTTTCTATCTTCTGTCCCTTGGGAGAGGGGAAAAGAGAATGTCCGAGATGGTGAGGACTTTGATTGACAGCATTACTGAGCCAATGAGAATAATAGAGCCTTACAGCACAGAGACAGGGCTCCTTCAGCACACCAAGCTGAGGTATCAGGAGGCAAAATGTGCTTCCTTTTTAAGGTCTGCTGGATTCTCTCAGGTCATTGTGCAGATGACCACATGTATGGCACTTTGTAATCAGTTTGTCTTGCTGTCATTGATTGTATGTGTTGGGTACCCTCTGCCCTCTTTTGGGCATGATCTAATTTCTAACCACAATTTGTGTGATTTAAAATTTTGTGCATAAGAATAACATCGGGGTGGCCATAGAAAATATCCAATATGCCCTGATCTATATAGACTTCAAAGAATTGGGATGAAAACAACAGCACAAGAAAAGTACATAAACAAAAAAAATCTTCTGTCCAGATTGTCTTCTATTGTTGAAATCAATGTGTGATTCTCTCAGAGCTAGGAATTACTAACTGAGGTAGAGTGAGGTCAAATTATATGTTTTGCATATTTTTGTTTAAGTATATTTATTGAACTGGACAATATTGCCTGGAGGCTTTTCACACAAAAGTGAATGTCTCTGCTGCAGTTCACTGATGGGATTATCTTGGATCACTCACTTCTCTGAGTTTAATGAAATTTTCTCCTGTATTTTTATGTTTGGATGAGAATCTAAACTTATCTCATACTAATTTCGTTATCCATTGCCCTCTAGGGAAGTGAGATAGGCCAAAGTCCTCCTTGAGGGAAACATGCAGGGATGTAGTGAATTAAACATTCCTGAGAAATTGCAAAGCCACAGCCCCCAGAGAATTTAGACGTAAACTGGCTCCAGACTTGCTGCCTGAGACCTTAGTCACCTTTTCAGCACTTCTCTGACATAGTCACCAATCAAGGCTGGGCCTCCTTGGTCAACAGGGAAGGTAGCAACAAGGGGAAAGGGGGTGGAATACTGGGAGGTCTGTGAGTTTCTCAATAATTCAGCCAACTTTATATGTTGTAAAGGCCAAGCCCTTGTCAAGCGTTATGGGGCATGGGAGACATTTCTGTCACAAATTATGGCAAAATGTAATAAATTAATTTTATGGTGCTAATAATAGCAATGTGAGATCAAAGTTCCAATACTAACACGAAATTGTCAAAGTAATAAGAAAATTAGAATAAGAGTAAAGAATAGAAATTGCAATTTATATAACTCTGAAAACAAAAAAAAACTGCATAAAAAGTCTATCAATTTTGTTTTTAAAATCCAGAAATGTAGATAATTAGTGAACTACAGAGGAACATTTCTAAGCTGTTTCTATGCTGTGTATGCATCTACCCATTTAAATTGAATTTTAAATTTAACTTACATTAGATATTGTGAAAATAAGCATATTTGAAATGCTTTAAAATACCACCTGGCTACATTAGACCAGATCTAAATACTTAATTTGAGAAAGCTTGGATAGATATATATTTCAAACTACTTATATTTGCAGAAACAAAATGCAGTTTTCTCACAGTGCTCTTGATGTTATTATTGATTTTTATTCAATTTTTATCTTGCATTTTGATTGATCAACTACATTATACAAAATTTCCAAGTGTTTCTTTTTAAGTTAACTTATTATTTAATCTCTTGTAGATATCCCAATAACAGCTGTTAACAATTGTTATATCCTTTTGGTAAATTCCAGTGTGACCGAGACCTGCCTGAGTAGGATGCTGGTTTGAACAATAGAAGTTTTGCTTATATGCGGGCAGAATACAAATATGTTGGACGAGAGTGCTATAAAAATTATTCACCCCCTCCCCTTGGAAGCTTTCATCTTTTATTGTTTTACAATATTGAATCACAGTGGATTTAATTGGGCTTTTTTGACACTGTTCAACAGAAAAGACTTGTTCGTGTCAAAGTGAAAACAAATTTCTAAAAATTGGTCTAATTTATTACAATTATTAAACAACAAGATAATTGATTACACAATTACTTCACCCCCTTCAAATCAGTATTTAGTAGATGCACCTTTGGCAGCAATTACAGCCTTGAGTCTGTGTGGATAGGTTTCTTATCAGGTTTGTGCATTTGGACACTGCAATTTTTCCCCATTCTTCTCAACAAAACTGCTTAAGCTCTGTCAGATTGCATGGGAATCATGAGTGAACAGCCCTTTTCAAGTCCAGTCACACATTCCCTATTGGATTGAAGACTAGACTCTGACTTAGCCACTCCCTGTCTTATTTTAAGCTGTTTGAGTGTAGCTTTGGCTTGTTTTGCTGGAAAACAAATCTCCCAAGTTGCAGTTCTCTTGTAGACTGCATCAGGTTTTCCTCCAGCACTTCCCTGTACTTTGTTGCATTTATTTTACCCTTTACCTTCACAAGCCGTCCAGGGCCTACTGCAGTGAAGCATCCCCATAGTGAGATGCAGCCACCACCATGCTTCACAACAGGGATGGTGTGTTTTTTTTTGATGATGTGCAGTTTAGTCTGATGGACAAAAGGCTCAATTTTGGTTTCATCAGACCATAGAACCTTCTTCCAACTGACTTCAGAGTCTTCCACATGCCTTCTGGCAACTCTAACTGAGATTTCATGTGAGTTTTTTTTCAACAGTGGCTTTTGGGCAGCAGTGCACCCGGGCAACAGTTGTTGTATGCACAGTCTCTCCCATCTCAGCCACTGAAGCTTGTAACTCCTCCAGTGTTGTCATAGGTTTCTAGGTGACCTCCCTCACTAATCCACTTCTTGCATAGTCCCTCAGTTTTTGAGGACAGCCTGCTCTAGACAGATTTACAGCTGTGCCATATTCTTTCTATTTCTTGATGATTGTCTTAACTGTGTTCCAAGGGATATTCAGTAACTTGGAAATTTTCTTGTATCTATCTCTCCGTTTGTGCTTTTCAATAACCTTTTCACAGAGTTGCTTGGAGTGTTCTTTTGTCTTCATGGTGTAGTTTTTGCCAGGATACTGACTCACCAGCAGCTGAACTTTCCAGATACAGTGTATGTTTACTACAACCAATTGAAACACCTTGACTGCACACGTCTCCAAAACCAGATCTCCATTTAACTAATTATGTGACTTCTGAAACCATTTAGCTGCACCAGTGATGATTTGGTGTGTCATATTAAAGAAGGTGAATACTTATGCAATCAATTATTGTGGTGTCATATTAAAGAAGGTGAATACTTATGCAATCAATTATTGTGTTTTATATTTGTAATTACTTTCGATCACTTTGTAGAGATCTGTTTTCACTTTGACACAAAAGACTTTTCTGTTGATCAGTGTTAAATAAAAGCAAAATTAAATCTACTGTGATTCAATGTTGTAAAACAATACAACATGAAAACTTCTGGTGGGGTGTGGGGTGGTGGTGACTACTTTTTTTATGGGCACTGTATTTCAATTTAAGCTATATTATATTGCAGTTTTATACAATATGTAGTTGGAAACAAGCAGTATTTGGACCCGTGTAATATTGTTTGTAAGAACAGGTTAAAAATATTTCCAGATTAAATTGGAATATTTTGTTGTAAGTGTTTAAAAGGTACCATGTATGTTTTAATTTCCTTGTCCTATTCCCCTTTAGGCTTCAACTGAAGTGGTAAAATTGTAATTAGATTAGATTATGAGGACATAATCTGTTCTCCCAAGCATATGTTGTTTCTCACTGTTACTGCCTACTCCTGGGGCTCTGTCATTTACTCTAGGAGTTACTAAAATTTACAGGTGATGCACCTGCAATTGCAAAGGTACCAACTGAGGATCCCAGATGATTTTAGTGTTGTCTAATGGTAGCCTAACAATCTATTACCAGTTCCCTCCCGTTCATTATTTACCAAACATTATAGAGATTGAGAATGCCTAATAGTGATTTTAAAATTAAACTAATAAAGCAGAAATGTTGCATAACACAATGGTTGAAATGAAATGTGAGGTTAGAAGAGTACCAATAACATACTAAGCAATTAAATTGCTCAAGGGCTACTCTCACAAACTCACCAAAAGACTATGCACTTCTTTCCTGGTTCTGACTCAACCTATTCATTTGTAACTTTTTAAGCTAACTTTCCCAGGTCTCTTTTTTCAAGCAGCAAATATCATCAATGGTGCCAGCTTTATAAGAATTGATTAATCCTTATTACTGCTGAGCTCCTCTAATAGTCAGACACTAGCTGAATTTGATTTTAGAAATAAATGCAAGAAACAGTACACTTATCTCAATGCTTTGATCACAGAATCCTCTGGCAGCACCACTTCATTCTTAGTGAAATAAGTAGTTGGCTAAACAAAGGAGGTTTACACTCCAAGTCCAAAGTGGCCTCTGCTATCAAACCTGCAAATTAACTTGAATGCATTTCTCACTGGTGTTCAAAATGGGCTAATTAACAGGCTAACTGGTTGAAAAACAGTGTGAGTGACGGCAGCAGGAGGCAGTGATCAGTAGAGCTAGTCTGGATTCTGAAGGAGGGAAGCTGGCGATTTATAAGGATTAGAGTTAACCATCTGGCTGTGCAATGAGTGTCTCAGCCTTGTGTTTGAGTCTGGGAATCCAAGTATGTACTTTCTTTTTGGACATCAGTGATTCCTTTTTTAGTGTGACGTCTTTTGGAAAAGGATCAATTCAAACTGCAGGGTTTTTAAGTTCATACTGTACACTGTCCAAAATCTTCCTGCAACGTTCTTTCACTGAAGTTAATTTTTAAAGCATTCTGAAATCTAGCATGAACTTCTGTTTAAAACAAATTAAAAGTTTTTGATGAAACAAGCTAAAAATACTCTTCTAACCGTCCAGAGTTTAACTCTTTAGACATGGGCCTTAAAAAGTTTTTTCACTTGTTAATGAGACCTCTTCCAGGATAAAATGAATACACTTTAATGAAGTTCTTGTGACTCGACTTGTTATGCAATCAAGTCCGGAACCTCCATAAATGCAAACTTAAAGCAACGCATCCAAAATGCCGGGAGAACTCAGTAGGTCGGGCAGAATTTATGGAAAAGAATACAGTCAACGTTTTGGGCTGAGACCCTTAACGTGTAATGCAGAACATATTCATATACGCTGCTTCTATGTCTGCTCTGAGCAAGGAAAGAATCAGTTCTGATGCAGGGTCTCAGCCCAAAACAGCAACGGTTCCTTACCCCAGCCAATCCTCCCTCCCCCAGTAGTAAAAACATAGAACAGTGCAGCACTGGACTGGCCATTCAACCCATAGTTTTGTGCTGAACTTGATGCTAATTTATACTAAGTGTCCTCCTCCTGTGCGTCATCCATCTCTCTCCATTCCCTTCATATTGCTTAAGAGATTCTAAGTATCTCGTAAAATCGACCAAACTGCCTGATTCCACTACTACCCTGGTAACCTGGTCCAGGCACTTATCACTTCTGTGTAAAAAAAAACTTGCACATTATGCCACCTTTAAACTTCCCCCTCTAACCTCAAAAGCACATTCTCTGGTGTCTGACAGTTACACCACGAGGAAGCGTTTCTGACCGTCTGCCTCTACCCCACTCATAATTTTAAAAACCTCACTCTTAGCTTCTGATCCTCTCGGGAGGACAACTCCAAGTTAGCCCAAACTTTCCTTGTAGTTCGTGCCCTCTGGTAAACCTGTTCTGCACCCTTTCTACAGTCTCCACCTCCTTCCTAAAATGGGGCACCCAGAAATGCACCAAGTACTCCATGTGATAATTGTGCTACACTTTCAATGAACTGTGAACCCAGACCCGAAGATTCTTTTACACCTCAATGTTAAAAAGGGGCTTACCATTAAATGTATGCATTTTCCTTTCATTTAACCTCCCAAAGTCCAGTACCTCACACTTGAGCATATGAAACTTTATCTGCCACATCTCTGCCCATATTTGTAAATGGTCTATTCAGTTCTTTGATAGTCCTCTATACTGTCAACACATCCACCAATCTGAGTGTCATCCACAATTTCGGTAATCCACCTATCTACGTTTTCATTCAAACTATTGATATACACCCACTTTTTAGGTACTGTACACCTAGTTAATGTAAATATCTAATCAGCCAATCATGTAGCAACAACTCCATGCATAAAGGCATGCAGGCATGGTCAAGAGATTCATTTTTGTTCAGACCAAACATCAGAATGAGGAAGAAGTATAACCTAAGTGACTTTTATCATGAAATGATTGTTGGTGCCAGATGGGGTGGCTTGAGTATCTCAGAAACTGCTGATCTTCTGGGATTTTCACACACAATAGTCTCAAGAGTTTACAAAGGATGGTGCGAAAAACAAAAAAAAATCTAGTGAGTGGCACTTCTGTGGGCAAAAATGCCTTGTCAATGAGAGAAGTCAGAGGAGAGTGGCCAGATTGGTTCAAGCTGACAGGAAAGTAACAGCATCTCAAATATCCACATATTAAAATAATGGTATGCAGAAGAGCATCTGTGAATGCACACCACATCGGATCTTGAAGTGGATGGGCTACAGCAGCTGAAGACCACAAACATACACTCTGTGGTCATTTCATTAGTTAGAGAAGGTATCTAAGAAAGTGGCCACTGAGTGTATGTCACAAACAACAGAGGTCCCAGCACTAATCCTTGCAGAACACTACAGGTCACCAGACCTACAGCCAGAAGAACAGCCTTCCACCCTATTCTCTCTCTTCTATGGCCAAGCCAATTCCAAATTTGCAATTTACCCTGGATCTCATTCTTTTTCTAAATCAATCTACCAGGTGGGACCTTATCAAATACCTTACTAAAATCCATATGGACAACATTCACTGCCTGACATTCATCAAACTTCTTTGTTACCTCCTCAAAGAATTCTGTCAAGTTTATAAGGCATGACCTGCCATGTCTTTCCAAATGCACATAAATTTTGTCTCTCGGTATCCTCTCCAATAGCTTCTTTATCACTGATGTAAGGCTCACTGGCTTATAATTACCTGGATGATCCCTATTTCCATTCCCTTACAAAGATGTAATATTCGCAACAATCCAGTCCTCTGGGATCTTGAATGTTGCTTGTGTGGACACAAAGATCATTGTCAAATATCTAGCAAACTCCCTGCTTACTTCTTTCAATACACCATGATATATGTCATCAGGTCCTGGGGATTTATCTACCTTAATCCTTTTCAGGAGACCCAGACCCTCCTTAATTGCAAAATGTCCCAGCACATTAACATGCACCACTCTGCCTTCACTATCCCCCAAATCCTTATCCTCAGTAAATACCATTACAAAGTACTAATTTACTACCTCAGCCGCTTGACCTAACACCAAGCGCAAATTACCTCCTTTATTCCTGAGTGGACCTACCCACTTCTTAGTTATACTCTTTTTCTTAATAGAAGTATAAAATGCCTTGGGATTCTCCTTGATCATCTCCTTTTGGCCTTCTTAATAGCCTGAACATAAAACATAGAACTCTACAGGACAATACAAGCCCTTTGGCCCACAATGTTGTACCAACCTTTTAACCTACTTGAGAATCAATCTAACTCTTTCCTCTTACATAGTCCTCCATTTTTTTTCTATCATCCACATACCTATCTAAGAGTTTTTTGAATGTCCCTAAAATATCTACCTCTACCATCACCCTTGCAGGGCCTTCCAAGCACTTATCTCTTCCCTCCAATCACCTTAAAATTATGCTCCCTAGCATTAGCCATTTCTGCCCTGGGAAAAAGTCTATGGCTGTCCAATCAATCTATGCCTTTGATCATCTTGTGCACTTCCTTGAGCACTTACATGCTCTCTTTATATTTCGCCTGGGCTCAGTGTGATTTTAGCTGACTAATCCTTATATAAGCTTCCACTTTATTCCTGACCAAACTGAGAAGCTCACTGGTCATCCAAGGTTTCCTTACCTATCATCTTTGTCATATGCCTTTACAGAACATACTGATCCTAGGCTCTGCTCAGCTGGTCTTTACCCTGCCACTCTACTTTAAACCCACCCAAGTAGCACTAGCAAACTTCCCGGTGAGGAGATTGGTTTCCCTCCAGTTAAGATGCAAACCATTCTCTTTGTACAGGTTCCACCCATCCTGGAAGAGACCCAGTGATCCATAAAATCTGAAGCCTCCCTCCTGAGATTACAACCCTGGAAATTCTGCTTTTTAACTTTCTCCCTAGCTCCTTAAAATCCCTTTGCAGGACCTTATCCCAGCTCCTGCCTGTGTCATCGGTACCAATATGGACCATTACTTTTGGCTGCTCACCCTCCCTCTCAGCATGTCCTGTACCCACTGTGAGACATCCTAGACCCTGGCACCTGGGAAGCAATACACTACCCTGGAATCTCAACTGCCACCTCAAAAAGAAGTCTATCTGCACCCCTTATTATCAAGTAACCTTTCGCTCTTGTTCAAAATGATTTCATCCTTCCTTCTTTGCCTCAGAGCAAGGCACAATCCCACTAACCTGGCAGGTAGTGCTGGCCTCTAAATGTGTATACCTGGTATAACATCTCCTCTTACTTCTGGTGATCACCCATATCTATATCTTACAACTATGATGTAACCATCCCTCTAAAACTCATCTATGATCTCCTCACAGATGATACTGAGTACATCCAGCTGTATCTTCAACTCCTTGACCTGGTCTGTCAGGAGCTGCAGCTGGATGCACTTCCACAGATGTAGTCATCAGGGAGAACACAAGGTTACCTAATTTCCCACATCCTGCTGGTGAAGCATTCCACTGCCCTGACTGCCATTTTGCCTATGATACATCAAAGATCACAGATCAACAGGATGCTGCTCGACCCACTGAGTTCCCCCAGTAGATTGTTTGTTGCTATAGATTCCAGCATTTGCAGTCTCTTGTGCCTTCATTCAAACAGTTTTGCAAGTTTATTGTCATCAGAATAAATTACAGTCATATTTTTCATTTTACGTTAAGGAAACCGGAATGTAACTATCTTAAGGCCTACTGCAGTCCCAGCAAGGCTTGAGTGCACAGAAAATAGTTAGCACATCAAAAGGTGCATTAGTCAGCCATTTTGGAACAGGTCAGAGAGTGTTTTGCTGGCCTGACTGTGGGAAATTCAATAGCCTATGAGGACCACACAACGGAAACCGACTAAACTCAGGAAGAACATATTTCATGACGGTGAACACTCGCAAGGTGTCAGGCCCTGATGGTGTCCCTGTAGGGCTTTGAAAACCTACGCAAACCAACTGACGGAGTGTTCAAGGATATCTTCCATTTCTCACTGCTGCAGTTGGAGGTTCCCACCTGCTTCTAAAGGGCGACAATCATACCAGTGACCAAGAAGAGCAGGGTGAACTGCCTCAACAACTATCACCCAGTTGCATTCACAACTAAGGTGATGAAGTGCTTTGAGTAGTTGGTCATGGCCAGAATCAAATCCTGCCTAAGCAAGGACATCGACCTGCAGCAATATGCCTATCAGCACAATAGGTCTAGAGCAGATAAATCTCATTGGCTCTGTACTCAGCCTTGAATCACCTGGACAATAGCAATGCCTAACAGGCTGCTGTTTATTGGTTACAGCTCAGTGTTCATCACGTTCATACTGTCAGTATTAATCATCAAGCTCCATAACCTGGGCCTCTGTACCTCCCTCTGCAACTGTATTCTTCACTTACTAATCAGCAGTCCACTGCAAAAAGTTGTAAACTCGGCTGGCTCCATCATGGGCACCAGCTTCCCCAGCATCAAGGACACTTTTAAAAGGCTATGCCTGAAAAAGCATTATTATCATCAGACGGGACATGCCCTCTTCTCATTACTATCATCAAGGAGGAGGTACAGGAGCCAAAAGACACACACTCAATGTTTTTGGAACAGCTTCTTCACCTCCACCATCAGGTTTCTGATTGGACAATGAACTCATGTACACTTTCTTACCTTTGCTCTTTTTTGCACTATTGTAATTTATAGTTTTTGTCCCGGGTTCAAATCTAGCCAGCCGTCTTCTCTACACGCTTTCCATCCGTGCTGGGTTACGAGCTGGTGATCTCTTTGGAAACTCACCCAGCAGAAGGCATTGGCAAACCACTGCTGTAACTTGCCTCGTACGTCATTCCCCACTACGTCAGACAGGCGTGGAGGGAAATCGTCTGCTAACCGGAGAAACTCTGGATGCGACGTACCATTCCTATTATTATGTATTGCAATGTACTGCTGCCACAAAACTACAAATTTCACAACACATGCCAGTGATATTAAACCTGATTCTAATCTTGATTCTCACTCGGGGAGTTAGAAAAGAGATAGACCCAGAAGTTTTGGAGAGAGGGGAATTAGAATGATAGGAGTTGGAGCCAATTGATGGGTTGAGGAGTGATGATAGTCTCCTAGGGATTTGTGGACGGTGTGCTATGTAGATGATGGTCAGGGAGGGAGTGGACTTGGTAGCTATGCACTGCTGTTGGTGGTCAGATAGGGGTCAGTCTATGGGAGCATGCTGGGTGAGGATATAAAGCTCCACACAGCCAGCACCCAAGATCTGGATTAAGGCCAGAATGCTGCAACTTTGAGGCAGCAGCAGCAACTCTGCATTTTTCCTTTTCTAACTCCTCTGATATAAAGTGGCCACTGAGTGTACATTTGTAGTCCTATACTGTTGAAGCTCATTCACTCTAAGATTTGACGTGGTGTGCATTCAGAGATGTTCTTCTGTCATCGTCCTGTCAGCCTCAGCTAATCTGGGCATTTTCCTTTGACCATCATGCATTTTCAGCCACAGAATCCATTTTCAGCGCAGTAGATGTATTTTGCTTGTGCACTATTCTCCATAACCTCAAGAGATTATTGTGTGTGAAAATTCTAGGAGTTCACCAGTTTCTGAAATACTCAAGCCACCCTGTCTGGCACCAACTATCATTCCATGGTCAAAGTCACTTATATTATATTTCTTCCCCATTCTGATGTTTAGTCTGAACAACAAATGAACCTCTTGACCCTGTCTGCATGCCTTTATGCATTGTGTTGCTCCACGTGATTGGCTGAATAAATATTTGTGTTAATGAGCAGATGTACAGGTGTACCTAGTAAAGTAGCCAGCGTGTATTTGCCCTTCACTATTTTTGTCCTACTGCTTAACATGGCTTTGATTGCTTCATTACTGGTGGGTGTACTTTACAACTCTGCCTTCTTGATGAATCCTTTTTCAGTCCCAAACCTTACGTTTAATGGTTGAAGCCAAATTTTGTTTGTCAACATTTACGTAAAGCACTATGGAACTTTTTCTGTTGAATTAAAGGTAGCATATAAATAGAAGTTATTCTTCCAGATCAGCTTGCACCATCATTAATTTGATGAAAAGCCAGTTAATCTGCTTTGATATGTTGGTGGAAGGAAGAATTTTGGCTGAGCACACTTGGAAACCTTCCTTTTCATTAACACTTGCCAGCAAACAGAAATCTGAGAATTAATTTAACATTTCAAATGAAATTCCAGCTGTACAAGACATTTTGGAGAGGGCAATGCAATGAACTTGACTCCCTTCTATCTGGAGCACTGAAAAGAAAAGCAGCCTAGTTAGCAGAGGAGTGAATGGAGTGAACTGCTGAGTTGCAATCTGCATAAAAAGACTGTTATGAAGCCAAATATCTTTGGTTTTCCTTGATCAAGCTTGCAGGAACTTGCCTTCATACAAAGGAAACATTACGGTGATATTTTTTGTGATAAATGTAACTGATAAAAGAGCCGATGTGATAAATGAAAGATATTTTGAAACTACTTTGATCTTTATGTTTGAATTAATGGCCTTGGAAAAGATTTGGAAAACCACAAGAAACATTGGTTCAGGTAGGAAGCACGACAGAGCTGTAGGCTCCTTCACTGTTGAGCAGAGAGTTATCTAGACAGGTTGGCTGAAAAAGTGCATCACATCAGTGCATGTTGCTGCTGTGACATGTATCAGAATCGGGTTTAATATCGCTGGCAGATGTCATGAAATTTGGCAGTAGTACAACAAAATACGTGATAAATAAATACACAGAGTGAAAAAAGAACTGAATTACATTAAATATATATATATGTATATTAAATAGTAAAGTTAAAATAAGTAGTGCAAAAAAACAGAAATAAAAAAGTTGTGAAGTAGTGTTTATGAGCTCAATGTCCAATTAGAAATCGGATGGCAGAGGGGAAGACGTTGTTCCAGAATCGCTGAGTGTGCGCCGTCAGCCTTCAGAAACTCCTTCCTAATGGTATCAATGAGAAGAGAGCATGTCCTGGGTGGTGGGGATGCCACTTTCCTAAGGCACTGCTCCCTGAAGATGTCTAGGATACTATGGAGGCAAGTACCCATGATAGAGCTGACTTATGTTAGACGTTTGTGCAACTTACAGTATTTCGATCTACACTACAGAAGCAAATAATGGCATAGATCTGACGGACTTTGGGCTCATGTGCTCAGTTCATTTATAGGACCATAAGCTTTCTGTTTTTATAATGTTCGCTCCATTTGTCACATACAGAGTCACTGTCAGTGTTAAAGTGTTACCTATTTTCATACACTTCTGATGGAACAATCCATTATGACAATTTTGAGCAGTGTACAGAAGTACTGAATGAAGACCACTACAAAGAAAAATAACCATAAATCATTTTTAATTATGAACAATTGCTTTTTAATACATAGAAAGCAAGGAAAGTCAACAAGTCTATCAACTGCTGAAGACATTTTCAGATTTCATGCACTCTCTAACTGCATTCAGATGCCCTAAGTAACTCATGCAATGTACCAAGTAAAGGTATTGATGGGAATTTTGGATATTTTTCTATAGTTCATGTTCAAGGAAGGAATAGCTACCTAATCATTGAGTTTATTTGAAAGGAATCATCGTTAATTACATTTAAAAATCTGTAGTAATATTCTGTGACTATTTATAGAAGTATAATTTGTATTTCTGTTTCCAACTACTTCCCTCTCCCTGCTTCAGTATTATAGATAATACTGGAGGCAAGAATCTGTGAAATAAGGCAGGCAGTTATGACTCTCGTCAACAGGGAGAATAGAAAGGTGAAATCTATAAGTATTCTCATTTTGACAAGTGACAAATTTAAAAAATTGAAACTTCTCATTTCTTTTGTTTTCTTATTGATATGTGTTCACATAATCCAATATGATATGTGTTGCTGTGATTCAGTTAAAAAGAAAATTACAGAGGAATGAGCTTCAAGCTTGATTCCAGGTTGCTACAAATAGTGCATAAAATAATTTAAGTTTTTTAACAGAAATTAATTTGGGAAATATTTTCCAAATCCATCAACATACCTTGTCTCAATATAAGTGTGCAAAAAATGTGTAGGTTTAGGAATTAGCCAGAGGTATCTTGAACCACTGTTCTCGCCTCATCTGAGGTAAGTCCATGTCAGGTTTGGAAGGGTTGGGACCATTAAGCAGTCAGATTGGGGCAAAGATAGGAAGGGGAGAAAGGGAAAATTCAGCAGTCTGGTACTGGTAGGGTTATATCGCTTTGGCACAGTTCATGGGGGTGAATGTGTGGACATGTGGTCAGCATGTATAGGGGTAATGGTGGAGTTCTGGGTTCTAAATTAATGAGTGTAGAGTCAGATCAGGTAAAAGTCATGATGGAAACTGATGAAAATATTGGAAGGTGCTGGGTATCAGAGGAAGAGCTTGATTTTTTTCCCAAAATTATCCTTTGTTGATATGGGTTTTTTATGTCAAAATAAACTTTATTCATAAGAGCATATGGAAGAAGTACAAATAAACAATGCATGGCTTTCTTTACATTCATAATTTATTCAGTCTATACATTCATAATGTTAGCATTTCTATATGTTCATTGTGTGAGTATGTTTATATACAGAATACCATTGCCATTCATGTGCAAACAAGACTTCTGTCTGAGAAACTTTTACAGAGGATTCATATCCCCACCACTACATTGCAAAAGGGCCTTAGACTTCAGTCCTTCCCCATAAAGCAAAGGAAGGCTTGAGTAAATGAGTTACTTCAAGTAGACCTACCTGAAATGCATTCTCAATTCTGCACTGAGACTTTCTCAAGCTGGTCCCATTTTAATGTGCACATTTGGGTTTCCCCATGCATAATGAAGCTGGGAAGTGAATCACAAACTTCATTATCCGCAAGGTGAATCCTCTGTTTTTCAATTGCGTCTTCTGGTTAATGAAAATTAAATTGAATTGCACTACTCAAACCAGGAAACTTTGTTATTTAATGCACTCGTTTGCAGGGTAATAGCAAAAACAACAATAGGTATCAATATAAAACTATATTTAATTGACAGCCTGGATTTTGTGCAGAGTCTTCTGACTCAGGGACAATAACACTGCCACTGAATTAGAGCTCGCATTTAGTGGTTCCCTGCCAACTATCATGCCTCAGACAAGTAATAGGTATACAAAAAGTGCTGGGTGGCAAGCAGCGCCCAAGAAACCATGTCCCAATGCAAATTAAATAAAAGGTCAGTAATCATGTGGGCAAAACTGTAAAAGAAAATAATGTGTGAACAAGACTGTTAGAAACTTAGAACTATTTGAAAGAAATAGATTTCCTAATTTTTGAATGCTTCTATTTTAAATATCTGAATTTGAAAGTATTCTCTACATTTGCAACAAACAGATTCTGTATGGTGTCAGATCCACAAGCTACTGCATAAATGCATTAAGAATTCTGAATTTGCTTCTGCTGCGGCTTAGAATGTGACCTCATCAAACCCTTGACCTTGCAATTTCTAGCTATTTCCTTTTGTAGTTTCCATCACATAGGACTTTAGGCAGTAAATGCTGCTAGTGGTAGGGAGGGATTGCCACAGCTCTCAGTTTATTTATCATTACTGAATGGTTTACTGGTTTTAACAGGAGGGACACTTTGTTTAAACTTCTACAGAGGATAATTAATGGTTATTGACTGGTAAATGAAGAACAGGTGACAGCCCAAATCAGAAGAAAAACGATCTTGTGTTGTAGCGTGATAATGGCTTAGTAATTGCTGCAAAGCTGAAGTCTATTGCATCCCATCATAATGCCAGATCATGCCCAGAACACAAAGGCCTCTGTGTGAAAGGTATTCAACCCTCCACATCCTTACACATCTGCTCAGTTGATTTGGTCCATTTATTCTCTGATGGGCTACACTACCAAGGCAAAAGTTCACTTCCCCTGCCCCCCCCACCTTCCTGCTCATTCTCAGTGTCATATGACATTTGGCATTGCTATTTTAAGTGCATCTTTGTCTGTTCACAGACTTTGTATTTGTGATACATTCTAGAGGTACATTATGCCTTAGTACTGTTGGCTGGTTTTAAACTTCTAGACCACAAGCCTTTTGGAAAGTTCAACTCAAAGGAGAGTCATTTTATGTTAATTAAGTGTAGCCATTAAAATTTTTTTTAAAATCAGCTGATTGAATTTGTAGGCTATTTGGGCTAACAAACCTGATGGTTCTTTGGAGTAGCTTTGAATGTGCCCTGTATGTTACCTGTAGACTTGTAAATTCCTCCTTTGCAAGTGTGTTGAAAATAATATTTGCTATTGAAAATTGGTACAGAATCTATTTATACCTATCTTTCAGTGCATTTCAGAACCTCAGCAATTAACTGCAAATTGTGAATTATTGGGTTTGGGTATTTTTATATGGCGGTGGATCAGATGCCTGTCATTCTTACAGAGGACAGTTACGGTACACTTGACAGTGGTGAAGATGAATGTATAAAACTTCCTCTCAAATTTTCTCATGGTTTAAAAACTCTTTCCCCCAAACTCTATGTTTCTGTTGTACAGAGTTACATGGTAAGGGTCATTAGGCTAAAAATCTCTAAATGTACATTTGGTAGAATGGGAGTTTTTTACTTGTGGGCCTGTTACTAAAAGATCACTAGCACACAAAGCCCCAAGTATAGTGTGCTAATTAATGATCAGGCCTTGCAGACACATAGCATTTGACTCTGCTCTGCATTACTCGGAAGGAAATTTTTACTCATCGTGCACTGCAAGCTGCTAATTTAAAGACACGAGACAGAGAGGTAGGAGTGAGGTGGTGTGGAATTAAGGTGCCATGTTATTGATGCTATTGCCAAAGGGCATGATATAGATAGGAACAGGAAGATGGTTGAGATTGGTGATAAAATGTTAATCATGATTACTTTAGAAAATCATGTGTCTTTGCTGATAGTAATACAAATATTATAATAATTGCAAATTACTGCCTGCAGTTTCCTCAAGTTTATGCTCACTGACATAGATGTACTAGCTATATTAGTGATCTGAAGGTTTCTGGATTCCAAAAAAAAAATTCCTTCAGCAGTGGCAGGTTCTTTAGTAGCACACCAGGGAAACCCATCCCTTTAAAGCACCCCTAATTGCTTTGAAAAATTGTTAGTTGAATTAAATATTCACCATTTTGAATCAAATATTCAAAAGTTCACCAAACTTTTCATTGAATAATGTCCAATCATCAAAAGAAAAGAAAATTTAGAAAAAAATAACACTATCTTCTTCATATTATTTCAAATTAAAAGCTGAAGTATTTTTAGCCAGAATCATAAAACTCGAATATAGCTTTTATACAGAAATCAAGAAAGAACACAAAATGTGCAATTCTTGGCATCTGACTATTTATTGGTTACTCAATTCGGTTTTGGGGTAATGTCTGCTTGTTGGTCATTATGAAGAATAGTTATACTTTATCCTTCTCGCCAGAAAGAATGTATTTTCAATTGCAAGATGAGGATGCAAGTTTTAAGTCCTACCAATCTATTTTGTAGGATGATACAACTCAAATTGCTATGTTGTTCACTGGAAGACAAGTTATGAAAGGTTTTGCACACCTGTGATCTGGATACGTACAGTATCAGCTATGAAAAATCCCCTCAGTTTCTGTTAAGTCAAATCATAGTACACCAAGTACCTGTCCTGAGATGTCAGATTAATACTGTAAGCTTAGTGTCAACAAAATGAAAATGAGAATTGTATAAACTTGTCAGAGCTGGCAAGTTAGAAGCAATGTATATTTAAGTTGACAAAACACAGAAGATTTGCTGGTGATCTCTGACATATTGTACATCTCTGTGCACATGCATCACCGACGTAAAATGAAGACTATTTTAAAATAATCGGAAAGTATATGTCTTAAGGTCTATTTGCAAGTGAAACAGTGGCCTTGAGTAGTAACATGTTGATTTATCCCATGCTTAACGCACCATCTATGATTCACTCCAGTCTTCATTTTCATTTCTCAGGCAATGTGGTTGATGCTACAACAGGATGAACCAGAGGATTATATTATAGCTACTGGTGAAGTGCACAGTGTTCGTGAATTTGTGGAAAAAGCCTTCAAACACATTGGCAAGACTATTATGTGAGTACCAAACTGGACCACAGATGCCTTGATTCATTGATATTACTTTATTTTGTCGTAATAATTTGGGCCTTTTCTAATCTCACTAAGTTTTTATATTTGCATCAAGTAATAAATATAAAGTTAATAAGAGGTTTTTAAAAATAGTTATTGTCATTTATTGTTTAGTTGCCAAAGATCTATAATTACTGCAGTCTGGCTTGCAAATGGGGAAATTGTGTTCAAAAATTTCTGATTCAACTAAAATTATCCAGAAACAGGATGAATGAGTTTGGAACATTCAGTTGTTCAAATGATGTACCATCACATTGCTGAGCAACCCAGTGACAATTATTCAATTAATTAGGACACATTTATAATTATTTGCTCCTTATTTGATGTTTTACCCTTTGAACCTTAAATAGGAATATAATGTGATTTATATATCTCAATATGTAGCCATTTGCATTAGTGCAGGTGGTTTTAACATGTCACCTTGTCATTGCAATGTACAGTGGATTGGGACACATAGGATCGAGTACATTCTGGCCCAATTATGCAGTTGCCCCAATTAGCCAAAGTTTTATGGAAATAGTTAAAAAGGAGAAACTACCATTTAACTGAGCAACAAATTATGTATTTAAATGAAATACCAAACAAATTAGAACGCTACTAATACAGTACTATATACTGTGTATTAGTTCTTATTGGTTACTGATAGAGGAGTTCATTTAATATTCACTACTGTATTCTTTTGATTCACTGTAAATAAGCAAAATCAATGCAGATAATAGACAGCCTTCATACAATGCTTTCAATGGTTGCATCCTCCAAATCTTCATTTTCACTGTAACATTCAAGATGATTGTCAGTTCCTTCAAATTCTTTGTAGTGTCTAACTTGTAGTAGTGAAATTGTTTCATTTTTACTATTGGCCATTTCTAGCATTTCCAAACCTGAAAGCTTGAAACTTCAATGAGCAGAACAGTTCTGGATTGTAGTATTACTTACCTCTCACCAATGACCAGTGACACAAATCACATATTTTTTTACACAAACACACGCAACTGACGCATTTTAAAAACTGTTCACTCTAAGCACAGTGTAGCGTCTAACAGCCTTACAAGTGCGTAAGGCTGACACTAGTTAGAAACTGTTCAGCAGTGGTCTCCTGTCCCAATTAAATGGCATAGCATCCCAAATAAATGAAGGGAATCCTGACTATTTTCTCATTTAGTGTTTGTTGTTTAAGATTTCTCCCAAATAAGTGGCTGACCCAATTAACTGGAATCCACTATATATTCTTTTAACTTTGATTATCAGCCTGCTCCAAGTATCTGTTTTTTATTGCAAATAGTTTATATTGCAGTAACAATGGATCAAGAGTGAGAATTAGAGCTCATGGTTATTTTTACAGACATGGACACAAACTCTTCCTTAGGTTTATTTTGTTCAAGAAGGACAGTCTTCAGACCCAAAGTATCACCATTACAGCATACGGTGTCATTTTTATATGTACAGGTCAGCTTTGAAAGAAAACTACCTTGTTATACACAAGGTAATTGAGTACAGTTAATTAAACTGAAAGATGAGATCAATAAATCAAGTCCTTAATTTAAACTCTCCGCACTTGATTGCCCAAACAATGCATACCACGGACCTTTATTGCTGTTAATTCACTTTGGGGAAAGTTGCTTAAATTTTAAAAGGCAGATTTATGTGAGTTTTTCAAGTGTTGATTGGTAGGATTAAGAAGTGATAGGCCAAAAAAATAGTATTTTGTTGTGTACAGGAATGTCTTGTGGAGTCTTAGACACAGATTGCTGTTTTCCCTTCATATATTTACACTTGTGTCTAATGATTTCTTAACATGCCAAGGCATTCCCTGGATTCCCCTGGGTATCAACTAAAAATGTAAACCTTGGCATTACAGTTGATTAAAATGTCTTAACTACTAATATTTTGATTTTATTGAAGCAGTAATAAATGATACTTCTACCTATGTACCTAATTGTAACTAATGTATAATTGCATATGTCATTAGCTTATAAAAGAAAATACATTGCTATAACCAAGTTTTAGTATGTCAAATGTCACTGACAAATATCTGCTGCCAGAAATTGCTGCCCCCATTTTCCACGTGCCCATGCTCATTTGATCTAATTTGATCTGAATGTATAGAGATTTATCTTACTGGTCTTAAGCTTCCTATATTTTAGTAACATGGCCTCAATAGAGGCAACAGGGCTTCTAACAAAAAGCACTGTATAGATTATACAGTGGGCAAAGCTCTGTCTCCCAGTGTTGACAGCAGTCATAATTTTTAAGTGGCTCTAAGATTCTGTATATCATTAGTTTGTTATAAAAGTAAACAAAAACAGATGAAAGTGGAAAATAATGAAAACATTAAATTAAACCAATCTAATTTTTAAAAAGTGCTTTCTCCCTTTTTTTTATCTGTAACATTGCCGTACCTAAGAATGTAAGTGGGTGCTTAGATTCTGCTGTAAGTTTCTGCAGGATCTGAGAGGTAACTTCAGAGCTTAATTCTTAGGGAAGCTTAGCAAGACGAAACTCTGCCAGTGCATGCCATATGGAGTCCACCAGCAGAGTGAGCCATCAAATTCAGCATTCTAAAATTGGAAGTGTTCTTTGCGACTTAAATTTGAACAGTGGTCCATTTAAAGAGATAAATGCTGACAGCTCCATTTAGAAACATTGGCACATACAGTACAGGAAGATCTATGTCATTGACCTTCCTCAAAAACTTCTCCATTTTATCTGCTTTACCTCAGATACCTGGTTCAGATTTTATCATTGACAGGTGGTTTTTGAATACTATCCCATCACTTTTGCAATTCAGCAATAGTTTTACAGCCCTGATGTCACTGTTTCACCCTAGATTTTTATTTGTCTTTGAATCTGCCGCTAAGAGCCTATTTTAGCAGACTAAAAGGTGTAAGGTAATGCAAAGATTGTTTTAATGTGATTCAGAAACACCTATGTATTGGTTTTAAGGTCTATTTTAGAATGCCATAGACTTCTTTAAGCCAATGAACCTTTTCAAGTCACCATATGTAAGGCAGGGAGTGCTCAAATATTACTCACCTAAAACTATTGTGATTTTTCGTGATAGATCAGAAACACATGGCCAAGTGCACTGCCATTAACACAATGGGTGTGTGTGAGAATTGCTCCTTGCCCAGGGTGAAGTAACTTGCTTGTGTACGCACACACTTGTTTGTTCTCCATGGAACAGCAAGAACCTTTTGCCATCACTTTGACTAATGGCCAGAATTACTCTGCTGGTTTGTGCATAGTGCACATCAATTCTGTACATAAAAACTATTTCATATTTAAATAATTATGCTGGCTTACTTATAAACTGATGATTAATGATCACACGCACATTTTAATGTTATATTTTTGTGCCATAAGAAATCAACAGAGTTTATGTGATAAGCATGGTCCAGCACATAAAATATTTACCAAATTTTTTTCTCTGTGTAACTGTGGTTTAATCAAACCTGCAACAGGGGAAGACAGGTCTGCACAGCATGTTTCTTTGATGAGCTCATGGCACATGCAAGTACTCGGTTGAACTCCTAATGCCCTCAATTCCCTGTTGATGTTAAAATGCAGTAAATTAGCCTAAGGACAGAATGGTATTGTTTCTACTTGTTTCATATTTGCTTTTCTCTTAACCTGCGACCCACTGTGGTTCATGACAGCAGCCAGTTATGTTTTACCAGCAATAGTGGATGATTGCATGTGGTTTTCTTACCTACAGTTCTGTGCCTACCCAATTCTTTTAAAGCTTACTTTAGTTGGCACGGTTCCAAAGAGTGGTAGAGTTCACATTTAGATTTCCCAATTTAACAACTCCAAGGGTTTTGTTGAAATTATCTTAGAGAGTGGATTTGGCTGACGGAGTGGATACTTTTAATTTTATCAAACGTAAGAGAATAGGATATCTCTTCTATCCTAATCTATCTCTCCTGCAGATGGATTTGTTAATTGTGTGATTTAAGCCTGAATGTAATTTGGTAAATATTTAGGGTCTCAATTAATCACAGTTGTTGATAGCTTGCCAATATGTTTGTATAGAACTGCCAGCTGGGTGCACTGTATAGTCCATTTGTTCTGCTCTTCCATGCTTACACACTGCAGCGTGAAATTATAAAACATATTGGACTGCAGATGCCAGCTCTGATCTTTTGTTCCATCATGGACCAACCACTAAGTCCAGGAGTAATTTATTGAGTGGAAGGAACATCAGAATGACAGCCATGGTCGGCACATCAAGCATGACCCCATTCATTGGAATAGGATTGCCCAATATCACTAAAATGGTAAATTTAACTCAGTTTTGGTTCACATTTCTTTATTTTTCTGTACATTAATGGTTTAACCAAATGTAAACAAGTATTTCAAAACTAGAATTTTTCCAAATGATTTACTATCTTTAAGCCAGCCATCACTGTTTTCAAATTATTCTATCAGTGAAACAGACATTTTACTGCGCATTGTCCACGTGGCAGGATGTTAGGCAAGATTGACAGATCAGACATCAGGCCGAATTCCTTATGAGGACCACACATAGCCTCACATATTGCTTCAGGTGGCAGCATTTCATCCCTTCTCCCTCTGCACAGACTCCTGCCAGAATCCCAAATCCCCGTGCCAAACTCCTGTTGATGGATCTGAATCTTCGCTGCTGAACTGATGCCTTCTGCCGCTTTCCTTACCTCACACATCCCCATGCATTCTGCCAGTTCCTTACCTCACAGGTTCCTGCTCTCAACTACTAGAAGCCCGATTTCTGCTACCAGGACAGCAGCTTCTGTCATAAACCTCCTTGACCACCCTTCCAACCCTAAATTTGTCTATCTCAGCAACCCTACTGTGCTGGGGTGGGGGAGTGTGAAGGAAGAGAGAGGCAAGGGAGAGAGAAAGAGAGGGAGAATGGTCAGTGAGGGAGAGTTGGAGAAAGAGGAGGGAGATATAACAAGGAGGATAGACAAGAAGGGATCAGAGGGGAAGAGAAAAGGATAAAAGTGAATGTGATCTGTCCTTTGTCGTTTAACACTGCGATTAAAATTGAAATTTTACCCATTTTTAAATATTCATTTATCACCGAAAATTTTTATAACCAAGTTTAAGAATTTCATGGAAGAAAGCAACTACTTTTAACTTGGGCAAGCTACATGTTGAGACTAATCCATTTTTGGCTTGTTAGACTGCTATACAGTCATAAATCTCTATACTTTTTATTGAGTTGCTTACATTCAGTTTAAGTTAGCTAACATGTCTGTGAGGCTTTTATGGAATTGAGATCATCATAAGAAGAAGCCATGTCATGATTGTTTTCAATGAGCCAGGAGATATTCAATAATATTCATGAGTGAAATTTTATCCTGTGAGGTACATGGACATTTATTACAAAATATAAAGGTTCAACAGCAATACTGGTGAGAGAATTTTGTTGGCTACTCTGAACAGTAAAATAAAATATATTAACAATATCCCCTAATATTTTAAATAACATTGCAAATAATTTCAGATCAAGTTGAACACATGTAACATTCACAGACTTATTTATGAAACACAAAGCAACAAAAGCAATCCAAATCCTGTATACTTCCCACCCTTAGTTGCACAACATTACCAATTGGTCGTTGGTCTCATGGACAAAGAGAAGTATCCATGTATTGTATGTCATTTGGGAAATTCAGATCTGTTGAATTTTGTAAGCAGAGCCAAATGCACATCTGCCAACATTGTACATTTAGTCCATGTGATCAAAGTCTATTTTGCTCTCAATATTTATAAATAATCAACTCAAAATTAGCACCTCTTTAGTGCAACAGGTTCAGATGGAGTGTTCATAGGTGTGTCCTGAAAGGATTCTTTGCACAGTATATGGACAGACTTACTAGTGAAGAGGCTACACATGATCTAGTGTTCTATCCATTCAGTGTGTATCTACACAGCTTTGCAAAGAATTAAACAACTTCTCAAAAATCATCCGACACAGAAGCTTTCTTTAGGGTTTTTGATGAGAATTCTCACTTGACAAAAATATGTGTTAAATTCGATACAGATTTGTTGCGTGCCCGAATATACTGTCAATTATTCTTGCAATTGGCGTTAACCAAGGTAATATACATGCGTATACTCCATGACTATGCCATGAAAACAAGAGCAAGCTCATGGCGCAATGATATCTTAATCACAATAAATGATAAACATAATACTTCCTTCAAAATAAATCCATTAAATATTTACCGATATTAAAAAAAAGACTTAAGACTCACAGATGTTGTTGTTTCAAGGGCAAGTAAAGAGTGGATGAATGTCTTTCCACAATGTGCTTCAGATCGAATCAACTAACCATGAAGACTAATCTGAGCAGGAAATATATAAAAACAGCTTGTGCAGAAAGTGATGTCCATTCAAAACAAATTGCGACTCTAAAGGCTAAAAAAGTGTTGCTAAGTTACTGTTTTTTTTTGAAAACCATAAAACATAAGATATTAGAGCAGAATAAGGCCAATCAGACCATCAAATCTGCTCCTCTGTGGCTGATTTATTATCCCTCTTAACCCCCATTCTCCTGCCTTCTTCCCATAACTTTTGATGTCCTTACTAATTAAGTAGCTATCAAGCTCTACTTTTAAATATATAAGACCGTAAGACATAGGAACAGATTTAGGCCATTTGGCCCACTGAGTGTTCTCCATTCCATTATGGCTGATTTATTAACCCTCCTAATCTCATTGTCCTGCCTCTCCCCATAACCTTTGACACCCTTGTTATGCTTTGTAACTTCAAAACATTAAACTAATTCAAAGGAAGATATGGGAGCCAGGAATGTCAGTGTAACTTCCAGTTTACTTTACACAAGGTGCACACATATCATATGGTAGTATGATGACATGTGCAATTCATGTACTTTTACATATAACCCGTATTTAATTATTCAAATGAACAAGATTACTCAAATATTATTGAAACATTAAATACACAATAACCTTGATTAATCAAAGTCCTATCAACCTTGGTCTTAAATATACTGAATGACTTGGCCTGCACACCTGTCTGTGGCAATGAATTCTACAGATTCACCCTCTGGCTAAAGAGATGTTTCCTCATTTTTGGTCCAAATGGACATCTGTCAATTCTGAAGCTGTATCCTCTGGTCCTAGACTCCCCCACTATGGGAAGCATCCTCTCCACATCCACTTTATCTGTATTGACAGAGTTTCAGAAAAGGATGCATTTGATGTACTGAATGGACTAAGTATTGATAAAAATGAGTTATGAGAAAGGGTAGCTAAATGTAAAGTTGGCCAATATGGTAGACATCCTGTTTTTTTGCCAGGAGAAATGACAGAGGTCCTCACAATAATCATCAAGTCTACAATATTCAACAATTCAGGATATATTCAGGAGTGTTACCTGAGGACAAGAAATGCAAATGTTACACCTTGTTTAAAAATGTGTGGAAGAGATAACCCCAATTATTAGTCAGTCTAAACTCTTGAGGGGGAATTTCTGGAAGCAGTAATCAGGGTCAGACTTTTCAGTCACTTGTTTTGATTACAGAAAGCCAATGTGATCTTGTTCAACGCAAATCACGTCGAAGTAACAATTGAATATTTTTCACAAACAGGAGAAAATCTGTGGATGCTGGAGATCACATAAAACGCAAAGCAACGCACAAAATATGCAGTCATAGTTTCAGGCTGAGACCCTTCTTCAGGACTTCTCCCTTTGCTTTTGAGTCCTGAGGAAGGGTCTCAGCCTGCAATGTCGACTGCTTACTCTTTTCCATAGATGCTGCTTGGCCTGCTGATTTCCTCCAGCATTTTGTGTGTGTTGCTTTGGATCTGCAGATTTCTCTTCCTTCTAATTGAATATTTTTGTTGAAGTAATAGAGATATCCTTTTGCTGGTTAGTAAAGTATGGTTGTTGTGATTTATGTGGACTTCCAAAAGATATCTGATGAAGTGACACATTTTGGGCATGTCATCATGAGTAAAGTCCATCAGACAAAGGAGTAGAATTAGGCCATTGGGCCCATCATAACTGTTCTGCCAGTTCACCATGGCTGATCCGTTTCCCTCTCAGCCCCATTCTCTTGCCTTCTCCCTGTAACCTTTCATGCCCTGACTAATCAAGAACTTATCAACCGCCACTTTAAATATACCCAGCGACCTGGCCTCCACAACCACCTGAGAAACAAATTTTACAGATTCACCACACTCTGGCTAAAGAAATTCCTCCTCATCTCTGTTCTAAATGGACATCCCTCTATTTTGTTTGAGCTGTGCCCTCTGGTCCTAGACTCCTGCGCCAAAGGAAACATCCCCTCTACATCCACTCTATCTAGGCCTTTCAACATTCAAAAGGTTTCAATGAGATTCTCTCCTCCCATTCTTCTAAATTCCAGTGAGTACAGGCCTAGAGCCTTTAATCGCTGCTCATATGATAACACTTCCATTCCTCAACTCATTCTTGTGGAACTCCTCTGAATCCTCTCCAAGGTCAGCACATCCTTTCTTAAATAAGGGTCCCAAAACTGCTCACATTACACCCAAGTGAGTCCTCAACATTGCCTTATACAGCCTCAGTATTACTTCCTTGCTTTTATATTCTCGTCCTCTTGAAATGAATGCTTGCATTGCATTTGCTGTTCTCACTACTGACTCAACCTGCAAATTAGCCTTCAGGGAATCCTGCACAAAGACTCCCAAGCCCATTTACACCTCAGATTTTTGAATTTTCCAGGCAATGTCTGTAGCGGCACAAAGAGAAACTAAAATTGAAACAAAACTACAGACGCTAGAAATCTGAGATAAAGACAGAAAATGCAGTGAGTGCTCAGCGAGTCAGGTACATCTATGGAAAGAGAAGCAAAGGTAAAGATTCAGGTCGAAGCCCGTTTGAATAAGGGAGAAGACAAGTTACTTCAGTTATCAATAAGTTGGGAGGCATGGGTAAAATAAAGAGAAGGGCCCAAGAGGGGTGCAGCTAGTACAGCCAGAGACCTGGGTTCAGTCCTAACCCCAGGTGCTGTGTTCATGGAGCCTGCACGTGCTCCCTGTGACTGTATGGGTTTCCCTAGGGTGCTCCAGTTTCCTCCCACATACTACAATGATATGTACATTTTTAGATTAATTGTTCATAGTAAATTGCACCTAATGTGCAAGTGAATAGTAGAATCAGGCAGGAATAATCATTTTTTTAAATTATTTTTCTGTGGCTGTCTTCATTCGTCGTACTAAAGTGCAGCAGCTCATATTTCTCCACGTTAATCTAATTGATGTGCTCCTCTGCCATGAGCCTATCCATTTTTAAATTCTGCAACACACTATCGTTATCCTGTTTGCATTTCATAATCCTGCTGTTTTGTGTCACCCACAAATTTAGAAATTATGATCGCACTCCCAAATCCAGGTCATTACTATCAATCAAAAAAAGTAATGGCCCCACCATCAATCCTTTAACAGCCACTTTAATCTCTGTCTTCAGTCTGCAAAGACAGCAATCACCAAGACCCTCTGTCATCTGTTACCGAGCCAGCTTCATATATGTGTCTCCCTTAGGCCTTTGAAATGCCTCCTCTCCCCCCCCCCCCACCAATTGCCGACTCTAATGAAGCACCATCCACTCATGAACCCACACCCTGGTCACATTGGATTGGTGCAGCTGACAACACTCCCACAGAATCCACCGCAACCCATCCCCTCACTCCCCTCTCAGCTATTTAGCTGTTCACTGTCACTGTCCTAAAACTTAAGGCCTAGTTAGGCCTAAGACCTCTGATGCCCTCTTTCACCTGTTATCTGAAACTTAACACTTAGAATGCCAAACACCAGGTTCTGATTGGACATTCCAAGAACATGAATATTCTGTGTTTAATTTTTAAATGACGGAAGGTGTAGAAACAAAAATTCAGATTAGTCTCTAAAGAATACAAAAATTTAGGTCTTCATTTTGCAGTCTGAACAATCACCTTCAGTTTGAAGTGTTCATTCGGGTTATACTAGGCAACTTTTGGTGTAGTTTTGAAGAGATCCAAAATGCTTTAATTTTCACAGAACGTAAGAGAGCCTGGACATCTCATCTCTGACCTCAGTGTATCACCATATTTTAAAACAACACACACAAAATTCTGGAGAAACTCATAAAATCAGAAAAATTCTGTAGAAGGGAGTAAAGTAAGAGGAGCTGAGGGCAGTGTGGACAGGGCCAACGAACTTAACCTGTTCTTTAACAGATTTGACATTGTGACCCCTGCCCATCCCCCACATTAGCCACCTGTTGTCGGCCCTCAATCAACACATATTCCACTCTCCCCTCCTACCCCTCCTCACAGTCCCCCACCCTGCTCTCATGACTATACCCCTCCCCCACACAAAACCACCACGGTGGGCTTCACGGCTGAACAGGTAAGAAGACAGCTGAAACGTCTCAACCCAAGCAAGGCTGCAGGACCGAATGGTGTCAGTACCAGGGTGCTCAAAGCCAGTGCCCCTCAGCTATGTGGAGTATTTTGCCATGTATTCAATCTGAGCCTGAGGCTCCGGAGGGTTCCGGTGCTGTGGAAGACGTCCTGCCTCATCCCTGTGCCAAAGACAACGCGCCCCGGCGGCCTCAATGACTACAGACCGGTGGCATTGACCTCCCACATCATGAAGACCATGGAAAGACTTGTTCTGGAGCTGCTCCGGCCTATGATCAGGCCACACTTAGATCCCCTCCAGTTCGCCTACCAGCCCAGACTAGGAGTTGAGGATGCCATCGTCTACCTGCTGAACCGTGTCTACGCCCACCTGGACAAGCCAGCGAGCACTGTGAGGGTCATGTTTTTTGCCTTCTCCAGTGCGTTCAACACCATCCGCCCTGCTCTGTTGGGGAGAAGCTGACAGTGATGCAGGTGGATGCTTCCCTGGTATCATGGATTCTTGATTCCCTGACTGGCAGACCACAGTACGTGTGCTTGCAACACTGTGTGTCCTACAGAGTGATCAGCAGCACTGGGGCTCCACAGGGGACTGTCTTGTCTCCCTTTCTCTTCACCATTTACACCTCGGACTTCAACTACTGCACAGAGTCTTGTCATCTTCAGAAGTTTTCGGATGACTCTGCTATAAGTTGGATGCATCAGCAGGGGAGATGAGGTTGAGTACAGGGCTACTGTAGGAAACTTTGTCACATGGTGTGAGCAGAATTATCTGCAGACTAAGGAGCTGGTGGTAGACCTGAGGAGAGCTAAGGTACCGGTGACCCCTGTTTCCATCCAGGGGGTCAGTGTGGACATGGTGGAGGATTACAAATACCTGGGGATATGAATTGACAATGAACTGGACTGGTCAAAGAACACTGAGGCTGTCTACAAGAAGGGTCAGAGCTGTCTCTACTTCCTGAGGAGACTGAGGTCCTTTAACATCTGCCGGACCATGCTGAGGATGTTCTATGAGTCTGTGGTGGCCAGTGCTATCATGTTTGCTGTTGTGTGCTGGGGCAGCAGGCTGAGGGTAGCAGACACCAACAGAATCAACAAACTTATTCGTAAGGCCAGCGATGTTGTGGGGATGGAACTGGACTCTCTGACGGTGGTGTCTGAAAAGAGGATGCTGTCTAAGTTGCATGCCATCTTGGTCAATGTCTCCCATCCACTACATAATGTACTGGGTGGGCACAGGAGTACATTCAGCCAGAGACTCATTCCTCTGAGATGCAGCACTGAGAGTCATAGGAAGTCATTCCTGCCTGTGGCCATCAAACTTTACAACTCCTCCCTTGGAGGGTCAGACACCCTGTGCCGATAGGCTGGTCCTGGACTTATTCCATAATTTACTGGAATAATTTACATATTACTATTTAACTATTTATGGTTCTATGACTATTATTTATGGTGCAACTGTAATGAAAAGCAATATCCCCCTGGGATCAATAAAGTATGACTATGACTAAATAGTCGATGTTTTGGGCAGATGCTCTTCATCAGCATCTGTAGAATCTTGTGCCTACCATATTTTAGAGATTGCCTATTTTGGACAAATACTACTGTATGTTCTGTGTTTAACAGTTTGTTTTTGTTTTATTTTCACTTAAACTTAATGATGTGGTGGAGAGCATTAAATATTAAATAAATTTTGTCTGAAAAGAACCCATAAAATTTTGAAACACCTCTGTTCAAGAAACCAGCAAAGCCTAGAAAAAGAAAAATAGTATATAAACTTTGGATGTAGCTTATGCAGTTGGGAAGCAGGAAAGCAAGGATGAACATTTTCTGGTTGAATATAATTAGTGCTGCTCATCTAGCTACATCTGTGCTTCAGTCTTCCACTGCTAAATCAACGACTAGCAATGACTAAATCAATGATGAGGTGCAGAGGGATGTTCAACTAATTTTAAAGATTAGACTACATTATGGATAAATATAGTTGAAAGCAGGAAGTTATAAAGTATTCTGGATTGGTTAACCAAGTGGCTGAGAATGACAGATGGAGTTTATTGTGATGAATTTTGTAATCAACTACTTGGATAAAAAGAAAAACAAGCAGTCAGACCCTTCTGCTAAGTACTGGGAGTTTTGAAGAAGCAGCAAAGATATGCCTATAAAAATTACATGAATTTTGCACCCACAAAACCAAAAACTACAAATATTAAGCTAAAAGACCAATAGAACATTGCCCTTTATGCAGAAGTGGTAGAATCCAAAGAGTGCAGAGTTATGTCTCAGTTGTGTAGAATCTTAACCAGATCTTATTTGGAGTTCATTTTGCTTCATTATGTCCCATCCCTCTTTAAGATCTGGTTGAAGTCAACAGCAGTACAAAATCATTAAAATGATGATTATGTCAAAAAAAAACAATAAATTATAGGGTCAGATTGCATTATTTTGGCATGTTTTCCAGTGAGTTTATGGTGTTGTTAAAATGATGTAATTATGGTTGTTATTTTTTTTTACAGAATTTGGCAGGATTGATTCAAACATACTATTTTTTACTGCTGGGATTGCAGTACAAGGGACCCAACCTTACAATTATGACCAAAACATTTATGAATGAAATTAGGGAAGAACTCCCTAATTAAAACAAATTTTAACTATATTGCAAGAAGGTCAGTACACTGCAATCAGTCTGACAGTTTCAAGATTCAGACTGCAGGCCCATTGAACCCCAATCACTGGTGCCATAAAGCGTTACTGAACGAAGATGTTGCCGGGACTTGTGTGTCTGAGTTATGGAGAGAGGATGAGCACGTTGGGAGATTCTTCACTGGATGGTGGGAGAACGAGGGTGATCTTATGGACATATATAAAGTCATTAAGGGCATAAAGAGGCTGTATGCATCTTGTTCCCCAGGGTTGGGGAATCAAGAGCATAGGTTTAGGATGAGATGAGAGAGATTTAATAAAAACCAAAGGGCCAACTTTTTACTCCAGAGGGGGCTCAGTATATATCGAACGAGCTGCAAGAAGAAGTAATTGAGGCAGCAACATTAAAAAAATTTAAAAAGGTACTTGGATCGGAAAGATTTAGAGCAGTAGTCCCAACTTTTTTTTATGCTGTAGGCCCCTACCATTAACCGAATGGTTTGTGGACCGCAGGTTGCCAATCCCTGATTTAGAGGGATGGGGACAAAATCAGGCAGATGGGACGAATGTAGAGGGGCATCATGGTTGGCAAGGACCAGTTGTGCTGAAAAACCTGTTTCTGTGTTGCATAACTCTATGATCTGAGATCAACAGATATTTATTTATTAGACATAGTAACTTTATGGATCAGAACTAATAAAATGAATTGAGATACAGACCACACGTGATCTAATTCAATGTTTGATTGACCTCCTACCACTCTTCGGAATACCTACAGTATGATATTGGTAATTCCTCATTCAAGGTCAATGTTCAAAGTAAATTTATTGTCAAAGTACAAATATGTCACCGTATACAATCCTTGAGGTCCAATTTCTTCTGGGTATTTACAGTAAATACAAAGAAACAACAGAATGATGAAAAACTCACGCAACATAACAGACAAACAACCAATGTGCAAAAAACTGTACAAATATAAAAAGTAAAAAACAAACATTAATAATAAATAAATAGGCAATCAGGAATATGAGATGAAGACTCCTTGCAAGTGAGTCCCCATCCCTCTAAATCAAATTATGGAAACATTTCAGTGTGTTGGTTGAGTGAAGTTTAGTGAGGTTATCCTCTCTGGTTCAAGAACCTGATGGTTGAAGGATAATAACTGTTCCTGAACCTGGTAGTGTGGGTCCTGAGGCTCCTATACCTTCTTCCTGATGACAGCAGTGAGAAGAGACCATGGCTTGTATGGTGAGGGTCCTTGATAATGTGTGCTGCTTTCTTGCAATAGCACTCCATGTAGATGTGCTCTATAGTGGGGAGGACTTTACCCATGGAAGTCTATACTATTTTTTGTAGTTTTTCCTATTGTTTGGTTATTGGTGTTTCTATGCCTGGCAACCAGTCAATATACTGTCCACTGGACATCTCTAGAAGTTTGTCAAAGTTTTAGATGACATGCCAGATCTTCGCACACTTCTTGGAAAGCTGTCATGCTTTCTTTGTAATGACACTTACTTGCTGGTCCCAGGGCAGATGCTCTGAAATGAGAAGACGGAGGAACTTAAAATTGCTCACACTCTCCATCTCTGATCCCTAGTGAAGACTTTCTCATGGATATCGAGTTTCCTCCTCCTGTAGTCAATAATCAGCTCCTTGGTCTTGCTGACATAGCATGAGAAGTTTCTTCTTGTGGCACCATTCAGCCATATTTTCAGTCTCCCTCCAAATGCTGATTTGTCACCATCTTTGATCTGGCCAACTTAGGTAGTGACATCAGCAAACGTAAATACAGCACTGGAGCTGTGCTTAGCTTCGCAGTCATAAGTATCAAGCAAGTAGAGCAGGGGGCTATGGATACAGCCTTTTGGTGCACATGTCCTGATGATGATTGTGGAGGAGATGCAGTTGCTAATTCGTCATGACTGGGGTCTGAAGTGAGGAAATCAAGGATTCAGTTGTACAAGGAAGTATTTAGGCCTAAGTATTGGAGCTTATTGATTGGTTTTGAAGGGATGATAGTATTGAATGCTGAGCTGTAGTCAGTGAAGAGCATCCTGATGAATGTACCTTCACTATCCAAATGTTCCAGAGTCGGGTGAAGAGCCAAAGAAATAGCATCTGCTGTTGGTCTGTTGTGATGATAGGCAAATTGGAACAGATCTAAACACAAGGAATTCTGCAGATGCTGGAAATTCAAGCCACATACATCAAAGTTGCTGGTGAACGCAGCAGGCCAGGCAGCATCTCCAGGAAGAGGTGCAGTCGACGTTTCAGGCCGAGACCCTTTGTCAGGACTAACTGAAGGAGGAGTTAGTAAGAGATTTAAAAGTGGGAGGGGGAGATCCAAAATGATAGGAGAATACAGGAGGGGGAGGGATGGAGCCAAGAGCCAGAGAGGTGATTGGCAAAAGGGATATGAGAGGATCATGGGACAGGAGGCCCAGGGAGAAGGAAAAGGGAGGGGGGGGGAAACCCAGAGGATGGGCAAGAGGTATAGTCAGAGGGACAGAGGGAGAAAAAGGAGAGTGAGAGAAAGAATGTGTGTATATAAATAAATAGCGAATGGGGTACTAGGGGGAGGTGGGGCATTAGTGGAAGTCAGAGAAGTCAATGTTCATGCCATCAGGTTGGAGGCTACCCAGACGGAATATAAGGTGTTGTTCCTCCAACCCGAGTGTGGCTTCATCTTTACAGTAGAGGAGGCTGTGGATAGACATGTCAGAATGGGAATGGGATGTGGAATTAAAATGTGTGGCCACTGGGAGATCCTGCTTTCTCTGGCGGACAGAGCATAGGTGTTCAGCAAAACGATCTAGTCTGCGTCGGGTCTCGCCAATATATAGAAGAATCTCTTACTAGCTCTTTCTTCAGTTAGTCCTGATGAAGGGTCTCGGCCTGAAACATTGACTGTACCTCTTCCTAGAGATGCTGCCTGGCCTGCTGCGTTCACCAGCAACTTTGATGTGTGTTGTTGGAACAAATCTAAGTTGCTCCTCAGGTAGGAGTTAATATGTTTCATCACTAAACACAAAAAGCACTTCATCACAGTAGATTCTTCCTTGTGCAACTGAATCCTTGAGTGATTTCACGATTTTCTGATGCACTTGGCAGACTTGCCTCTCAAGCATGCAGGCGTGGCACCTTTAAGCAGATGAAGGTACATAGTGATCTTGTCACACTCCTGCTCTCCTGACGTGGAACATCTGATGATTAAATGCTGACCATTCAACTTACCAAGAGAGATCTCCTCCATGATCCTGACCACAGTTTATAGTCTGCCAAAAGCCAAAGTCAACCAGCTACTCAAGGTATTGAATTCTGCTATTAGCCAACAAGAAACAGCCCTCCCTGACACATTTCAAATTATAGTTTGAGACTTAAATGGGCTTAGAAACATTGAAACATAGAAAACCCACAGCACAATACAGGCCCTTCAGCCCACAAAGTTGTGCCAAGCATGTCCCTACCTTAGAAATTACTAGGCTTATCCATAGTCCTCTATTTTTCTAAGCTCTATGTACCTATTCAAAAGTCTCTTAAAAGACCCACCTCCATCACCATTGCCGGCAGCCCATTCCACGCACTCACCACTCTCTGCGTTTAAAAAAAAAAGTACTCCTCACACCTCCTCTGTACCTACTCACCAGCACCTTAAACCTGTGTCCTCTTGTAGCAACTATTTCAACCCTGGGGAAAAGCCTCTGACTATCCACATGATCAATGCCTCTCATCATCTTATTTGAAGAAATCTCTGCCCACTTATCATCAGCACATAACCTGCAACACCAGGGATCCCAACACATTTGACCACTACTGTACTACGATTAGGAGTGCCTACCATTCCATGCCTAGACCACATTTCAGGAAATCTGATCACTGGCTTCCTACCTGCATACAGGCAGAGGCTAAAGGGCAAGGCTCCAGAAGTAAGACAACAAAGAGGTGATCGCAGGAGACAGAGGATGGGATTGCTTCAAGTTGATGGACTAGGCCATATTCAGGAAGATCTGAATAAATACACTACAGTTGTCACAGACTTTATAAAACAGTTGTGGACAAGTTTGTCCCCACAAAATCATTCAGAGTCTTCCTCAACCAGAAGCTCTGGATGAATTTTGAGATCCTCAATCTGCTGAGGGCCAGATCAGTGGCATTAAAAGTTTCCCAAACTAGATGCAGTTCTGTGTCAGTGAGATTTATCCAAACATAGCCAGCAGAGTAGATACTCGCTTACAAGGTTGTAACCATTCTTGCCAAGGCAGCTTATTCACAGGGTGTTACTGCTCTTTGTCTCCAAAAGTGAGATTACATGTTATGTTTGGATGAAGGATTTGAGAAAGGAAATTTAGCAATTCTGTGCCCTAATCTTTTAACTAGATGACTTTTAAGTTTTGGCCTTTGTACAATGTTTCTTAATCATAGTTAAGATCACTGCTACATTTAAGAGCCTGTGCTGACCATGTGCTGAAAGATTTGGCTGGCAAATTGCAACTTTGATTCCTCTTGCATATGCCATGTTCATTTTATGTGCAGTGAAAACTCTGGGTCCTTTCTTTCAACTTAATGGAATTGCATTGTAATGACTATTTAGACCACAGTCTGAAATTAATGCGTACTGCTATAATAATATTAGGGATAATCACTGTTAATACTGTTAAGCTGGAAGATTTTTTTATTAATTTTATTCTTGCTCAAAAGAAGGATCCAAGTGATAATTTAACACCAGACCTAATATCCTTTTCCATTTGAAGGCAGGATTACTGGAAGGAATGCTGAAAGATTGGAGCTTCTGAAAGGAGTTTGATAAAGTTGAGTCTTGATAAAACTAAATAGTTGAGAATGAACGGTGATGTGACAGAGCTAAACAAGGCAATGTTACTCATGTGGAATAATTGATGAATATGATCTGGGAACTGAAGCTTGGCTACAGGTCAAGTAAAATCAGTGAGAACTTACATTATCTGCTTCCTTCTTGGAAAATGTCATAGATCAACGCTCAGAAGTTCAAAGTAAATTTATTACCAAAGTACATATTTGTCACGTATACAACTCTGAGATTCATTTTCTTGCAGGCATACTCAATAAATCCATAACAGAACAATAACCA
Organism: Mobula birostris; assembly: GCF_030028105.1. NCBI lineage: Eukaryota > Metazoa > Chordata > Chondrichthyes > Myliobatiformes > Myliobatidae > Mobula > Mobula birostris. The sequence continues at coordinate 33,903,958 of NC_092388.1, forward strand.
TAGCAGAATTTTAAAAAGACCGCACCAACTTGGGCGTACAATCTGAGTGCAAAAGACAACAAGCTGTACAAATATAAAAAGACAGAAATAATAATAATAAATAAGTAAGCAATAAATGTCAAGATCATGAGGTGAAGTGTGCTTGAAAATGAATCCGTATGTTGTGAGAACATTTCAGTGATGGGGCAAGTGAAGTTATCCCCTTTGGTTCAAGAACCTGATTGCTGAGGTGTAATAACTGTTCCTGAACCTGGTGGTGTGAGTGCTGAAGCTCCTGTGCCTTATTCTTGATGGTAGAAATGAGAAGAGGGCATGTCCTGGTTGATAGGGATCCCTGATGATGAATTCTGCTTTCCTGTAGATGTGCTCAATAGTGGGGAGTGTTTTACCTGTGATGGACTGGGCCATATCCACTACTTTTTGTACAATTTTCCATTCAAGGGCAGTGGTGTCTCCATAGCAGGTCGTGACACAAGCAGTCAACATACTCTGCAGTACTCATCTAAGAAGTTAGTCAGAGTTTTAGATGTCATGCTGAATCCTTGCAAACTCTGTGCTTTCTTTGCAATTGCACTTACATGCAGGGCCCAGGTCAGGTTCTTTGAAATAATAATACTGAGGAATTTAAAGTTACTGACCCTCACCACCTCTGATCCTCCGATGAGGACTGTCTTATGGATCTTAGGTTGATCATGGATATGGGTTTTATGGTGAAAGAGAGCTCTGCAACCTGATATTAGATTGGATCTCATAAAACTGAGTTAATTGTAAACTTAAAGAAAATTGTGAACAGGTGAAGGTGCATAATAAGCAATTGCTGCAGAGGGTTAGTATGGAAATTAAGAAAAGAAAAGGGTTAAACATAACATGCAGTCTGCTGGAGTGACCATGTACAGAGGCATGCAGTATTCTCTTTACTGCAGTCATGCTTGCTGTTTGCAATGCATAATTGGAGCCATTATAACTTATTCCTCAGAAGTGAAGCACAAAGTTCAAAGTAAATTTATTATTAAAGTATGTATATGTCATCATATACATCTCTGAGATTCATTTTCTTGTAGGTGTTCACAGTAAATAGAAAGAAAAATAAAATGAAAAGCTGCACACAACAGGATGGGTAAACAACCAATGTGCAAAAGATAACAAACTGTGCAAATATAAAAAAAAAGGAAAAATAAATAAATAAGCAATGAAAATTGAGAACATGAGTTGTAGGGTCCTTAAAAGTGAGTTCATAGGTTGTGGAATCACTTCCCTGTTGGGGTGAGTGAATTTATGCTCTCTGGTTAAGAGGCCAGTGGTTAAGGAAAAATAACTGCTCCCAAACCTGGTGATGTAGGACCTCCTTCGTGTTGGCAGTATCAAGAAGAGAACATAGCCTGGATGGTGGGGGTCCTTGATGATGGATGCTGCTTTCCTGCAACAGTGTTCCTTGTAGATGTGTTCAATGGTGAGGCGGGGGTGCTTGACCTGTGATGGACTGGGCTGTATCCACGACCTTTTGTAGTTTTTTGCTGTTCAAGTGCATTGTTGTCTCCATACCGGGCCATGATACAACCAGTCAGTATACTCTCCATTGCTCATGTATAGAAGTTTGGCAAAGTCTTAGATGACAGGCTGAATTTGTGCAAACTTCGAAGAAAGTGGATGCGCTGCTGTGCCTTCTTTGTAATGGCAGTTACATGTTGGATCCAGGAGAGATCCTCTGAAATGATAACACTGAGCAATTTAATGTTACTGACTCTCTCCACCTCTTGGTCCCTGATGAGAACGGGCTCAAGGATCTCTGGTTCCCTCCACCTGTATTCAATAGTCAACTCTTTGGTTTTGCTGACATTGAGTGAGAGCTTATTGTTCTGGCACAATTCTGCCATATTCTCAATCTCCCTGCTATATGCTGACTCGTCGCCACATCGATTTTGGCCTACAGTAGTGGTCTCATCAGCAAACTTAAATATGGCAATGGAGTTGTGCTTAGCCTCACAGTCAGAAGTATAAAGCAAGTAGAGCAGGAGGTTGAGCACACAGCCTTGTAGTGCACTTACAGGGCATGCTAATGGTAATTGTGGATGAAATGTTATTACCAATTGCAACTGACTGGGGTCTGCAAGTGAGGAAATCAAAGATCCAGTATCGAGGTCTAGATCTTGGAACTTACTGATTTTTTTGGGGGGGGGGCATAATAGTATTGAATGCAGAGCTGTTGTCAATGAGGAGCATCCTGACGTATGTATCTTTCCTAACCGGATGTTCCAGAGCAGACTGGAGAGCCAATGAAATGGCATCTGATGTTGACACATTGTGACAGTGGGCAAATTAGAATGGATCTAAGTCCGCTCCTCAGGCAGGAGTTGTTATGCTTCATCACCAGTCACTTACAACACTTCACCACAGCTGGTGTAAGTACTACTGGACAATATTAATTGAGGCAGGTTACCATGTTCTTCGTGGGCACCAGGATAATTGAAGCCTGCTTGAAACGGGTGTGTACCTCAGAGTGCCAAAGCGAAAGGTTAAAGATATAAGAGAACACACCAGCCGGTTGAATAGCACAAGTCTTCAGTACTCAGCCATGGAACCTGACTAGGGCAAGGTGCTTTCCATGGGTACACTCTCCTGAAGAATGCTCTCACAGTGGCCTCAGAAACTGAAGTCACAGGGTTATCAAGGGCGATGGGAGTTTGTGAAGGTGCCTCCATGTTTTGACAGTCAAAGGAAGCATAAAAGGCATTGAGATCATCCGGGAACGAAACCTTGTTGTCACATATATCACTTGGTTTCATTTTGCAGGACGTGATGGCATTCAACACCTACCACAATCGTTGAGCATCCTTTTGTGATTCCAGTTTAGTCCAGAATTGCCACTTCGCACGAGAGATGTTTTTCCGGAGGTCATACCTAGGCCTCTTATATTTTACTTGGTTGCCAGACCTGAATGCCACTGATCTACCCTCAGCAGATTGCAGATCTCTTGGTTTATGCAGTGCCTCTGGTTGGGAAGGACTGACTGACTTTGTGGGGACACACTCATCCATGACTAGCTTTATAATGTATGTGACAACCATGGCGTTTCATTCAGATCCTCTGATAAGTCCTTGAACCTGGCTCATTCCTTTGACTTGATGCAGTCCTGTAGCCATTCCTTTGCCTCCCACGACCACCTCTTCATTGTCCTTGCTTCTGGAGCCTTGCTCTTCAGCATCCATCTATACGCAAGTAGGAGGAGGTCAGCCAGATAATCAGATTTCCAGAAAAGCCGTCTAGGGATAGAACACTAGGTATGCCTTATGGTAGTATAGCAGTGATTGTGTGTGTTGGGACCCCTGATGCCGCAGGTAATATGTTGATGATAATTGGGCAGAGATTTATTCAAATAAACCTGACTGATATCCCGGAAAATGATTTGAAAGGTGTCAGGGTAGACTGTTCCTTGTTTGTTAATTGCGGCACTCATTACATTGAATGCTTCTTTAACTTCAGACTTTGGCTGTACTTAAACTGCAGTCAGGACTATGGAGGAGAACTATGTTGGTAAGTAGAACAGATGGCACTTTATCATTTGATATTCCATGTCAGGAGAAAAAGAATGTGACAAAACATAACTCATTGTTTATCATGAAACACAGGCTCCCACCACTTACCTTCCCTGAATGTTCTGCATATTGATTGACCTGATAGATCAAGAACCCCCCTCAGGCTGGACTCTTTATTTACATCTTTCCTGTAGGTTAGCGACCAAAACTGTACACAATACTCCAACATCAACATCTTACACAACTTCAACATAACATCCCATCTGCTCTACTCAGTTCTTTGATTTATGAAGACTAATGTGCCAAAAGCTTTCTTTATGGCCCTACCAACCTGTGACATTACTTTCAATGAACTATTGACCTGTATTTCCAGATCTCTCTGTTCTACTGCACTACCGCTCAATGTGTTAGACCTGTTGGTCCTCACAAAGTGTAACACCTCACACTTGTCTGCATTAAATTCCATCTGCCATTTTTCAACCATTTTTCCAACTAGTCCAGATCCCGTTGTAAGCTTTGATAGTCTTCTTCGTTGTCCACTACACCCCCAATCTTGGTGTCATCTGCAAATTGGGTGATCCAGTTAACCACAGTATCATCCACGTCATTGATATAGATGAAAAATGATAATGACCCAGCACAGATCCCTGCGGCACTCCACTAGTCAAGTCCTCCAGTCAGGGAGGCAACCATTTACTATCACCCTCTGGCTTCTCCCACAAAGCCAATGTCTAATCCGATTTATTACCTTGTCTTGAATGCCAAGTGACTGAACCTTCTTGACCGGCCTCCCATGCCGGACCTTGTGAAATACCAGGTATATGAGACAAAGAGGAACAAAGACCAAACTCCTTGTCGATGAGGCTATAAAATTTAGATGCGATCTTGCAAAGTGAACTGTAGGTATGTTTCCTCTTAATACAGACTAAGCATAGATGCGTGTTGAAATATAATGAGATAGTGCATTATGGAATTAATAATGACAGCCAATTGTTAGGTTCCAATTATCAATTGGTATCAGTTGAATACAATGCACCTGGTGCCAAAAAAGTGTCAGTTTTATGGAAGAAATGCTGACTAAGACCTTAAGACCATAAGATCGGGGAGCAGAATTAGGCCATTTGGTCACTGAGTCTTGTCCACCATTCCATCATGGCTGATTTATTATCCCTCTCAGCCCCATTCTTCTGTCTTCTCCACGTAACCTTTGACGCCCTTACTAATCAGGAACCTTTCAACCTCTGCCTTACATGCACCCAATGACGTGGCCTCCACAGCCATCAATGGCAATGAATTCCACAGATTCACCATTCTCTGACTAAAGGAATTCCTTCTCATCCCCTTTGTAAAGAGCTGTTCTTGTATTCTGAGTCTCTGTCTCTGGTCCTAGACTCCCCCACTATAGGAAACATCAATAGGCCTCAAAGTGGCAGTAAAGGAGGCTGTGAACAGACATGTCAATGTGGGAATGGGAAGTGGAATTAAAATGTCTGGCCACCGGGATATCCTGGCTGTTACAATAAACATAGCTCAACAGTGGAGGAGTAATACATCATTTTCTGTCTTGGGAGTCTCCTACCTGACAGCATTAACAGCAATTTCTTTAACGTCCAGTCATTATTCCCCTCTGTTCCATCCCCCCCCACCACCTTTGTTTTCTCTTATTTTCTGTCCCCTTACCCCTCCCCTGCCCTCACTTTCACCTTCCTCCTTCCCTTTATTGAATGGTCTACTGTCCTCTTTTATAGATTCATTCTTCTTCCGCCTATCACATCGCTCCCTCCCCCAGCCCACCATCTTTCAACCTTACCCACGTTACTTGTCACACCCCAACTTGTGCGCCTCCTCCTCCCTAACCACCTTTTTATGTCTTCTGCTGTCTTTCCAGTCCTGTTGAAGGGTCTCAGTCTGAAATATTGACTCTTCATTTCTGTTGCCTGATCTGCTAATTTCATCCGGTGTTTTATGGGTGTCATTCCAGATTTCCAGCATCTGCAGTCTTTCTTGTATCTACCTGCATAGGTGGAAGCATACAGTAGAAATTAGCAGCTCTTCACCAGTTAATATAGTAAGTGAATGAAAAAAAACGTTGAGACCGGTAGCACATTTCCCTTATTTTTGGATTGTGGATGTCATCAATAAGGGTAGGATTTATTAGAGATTTTGCACAGTACTAGTAAAGGATTGACAATATTTTAGATTAAATCACCACATTTTGTAGCGGCTGAGAACTTGGGCTATTGGTGTTTTCCTGCATCTTCCATTATTCTTGGTATTAGAGATCATTTGTTTTGGATATTTGATGGTAATTTGCATGTACATCTCCACAACTAATGTGTCTATAGCTGCTTGATTTTTTGCCTTCTACCCTCCTTAAATAATGAATATCATGGTTAACTTTCGAATCCAAGGCCAATTCTCTAGAGCATCACAAATAACTGAAAATATTTTAACCTGATTATGGTGATATTTAGTGGAACTATCAAGCACCAAAAGTACGATTATCTTAAGGCTCATATTTTTATCTTTTCTATTTTGGAATTTATAACATAATCACCAAGTTGCTCCACTTGTTCCCTTTACTATTGGCATTTTGTCCTCTATCTACATTGTGAAAGAGTTATGAAACGTTTATTGAACAAATTTGCAATTTCATTATTATTCAGGTGCATACGCCTTTAATCATGTCAAATTATTCTTTATCACTTTTTTGATAAATATAATAACTTGAACTGATAGCTTTGATATTCTTTTTGGTACCTGTTCTTTGTATACCAAATGTGTTTTTATTACTGTCCCAGTCCACTGGAATTCAGTTTTTTTTTGCAGTTGTGTAAGTTTATTTCCCTTAACTTGATAAAATCACTTACATCTTTTATTAACCTGAATATGGCAAGTGTTCAAATTTTGGAATTATGTGCAGATTTTTTATTATACTCGATGGCACTTTGAGTACTTAGCAGTTTGTACATTTGCCAGATAGTAGTTCAGCTCAGTTTATTGTAGTCAAAGTTTCCTCAATTTCAACTTCATATTGCTTAAATTTAAAATATTGTTTTGTGAATTTCCTTTTTCCTCAAATCTAAAATTAGAATTCATCATATTATGGCCATAATCAGAAGATATTCCCTGACTCTCAGATGTTTCTTAAATGGTCAATAAAACTATAGACTAGTATATTGTATTCTAACATATATTCTTGGTTAAAAACAATATCCCTGGTCAGATGTGCAAAATTGAGTATATAGTCACAACTACACATTGTGCTCTGTTTCCAAAGTTCATTCTTTTGGCTTGTATTATACATTTAAAAGGAAAGTGCAACTAGTCTTGTGAAAATTAAAATACACGTAACACCTTAGCACAGTGGTTCTAAAACTAGGGATGACTAAGTTATTATATTAAACTTGCAAATGTAAGAGATTTGCAAGAGTATGCTAGCACCTTTGATTCAAAGAAGTTGCAGATTTCATGCTGGCCACTATGATGACTGCAGAAAAAAATATATCTGTATTGCCAAACCATAAATGTGATCTTCAGAGTGACCTTCAACCCCTTGATGACATAAAATGCTGATGTCATGCTAGAGCCCTAGCTTCTGAGGCAATAGCCTCAGGGCATTGCAAATTCAAGATCTTAGCACTTTAAACAAAAGATGGCAGCTGTAAATTGTTAGGTTTTGTAACTCCAGAAACTAATCGAAAGAGAAATACAGGAGACCAGGATAAACGTATACTGTACGCTTCATTTTTTTATTTTGTTAAACGCTTAAATATGACGTAATGATATATGCCATTCACGTTCTTCATACATATAACGTATAATGAATTATGTAAACACCAAAGAATGCTTAATCAAACAGTATATTTACAATATTACTCAAATATTCCTGAAGCATTAAGTACACAACACTGTCCCCTGCTTAGCTATAAACTCAATATAGAATGCATCTCAACATATATCTGCACACAATATATATTGAGGGTTGCTTTACCATCCAAGCTGATACAGCATAGTAAATTTTAAATTGTCCCACTGTCCCATTCAGACCTAAAGATTTAATCACTGTGAAGGATTTCTTACTCTTGTGGGATAACATCTTCCCTGACAAGGCAGGTCACTCTGCTTCGCAGGAGAGGCTTGCAGCTGTGAAACAATCTCATATTCATATTCTGGGGTGGTTGTAGGAATTGACTCTGGGACTGCAGAAGGTGGTTCTGACAGCTCTAGATGCCTTTCTTCTGAATCTTGGCATCCTGAGCAGTGCATGTCGAGCTGCTTGATCTGCTAATCTATCCCGGAACACCAGACAAATCGTCGAGCCACCTGTTTCATTTGGACCATACTTAGATGACCAGCTTGTAGCTTTTCCTAAAATTTAGCTCTCAGTTTGGACGGTGCAACAACTCCCAACCCCTTCATCAAGGGCAAGTTCATTCCAGCTCTGGTAAAAATGGAGGAACTGGGATTTCTCCTGCACCTTCCAGCCATGTATACCTGAGACAGTGTGGTGTCTTTTCTGATTTCCCTTTGGATCATCTCTGCCGTAGTAGGGAGACTTCTAATTTACATTCAGGAGAATATGTCAAGTGGAGTGTCCACTTTCGTAAATTTTTCAGGTATTCCCTTTTCGAAGAGTAAACAGAACAATCCATCGGTATTTTCATGATTGGTTGTCCGCCTGAATTTGATCTTGTAATTGTGTCTTCAACAGACCCCATCGCTGCATTCATGCTCAGGTTGTTAGTGGAACACCCTTCTGTGGATTGAAAAAGACATTAGTGGTTGGTGATCAGTAGTGAGGCTAAACTTCAAGTAGTGGTTGAAATGTCTTACAGCCCAAACTAGACTTAAGGATTCTCTGTCAATCTGTGCATAACTTTTCTCTGCAGCGGTAAGCGAACGTGATGCAAACACTATGGGTCTTTCACTTCCATCATTCTTAATATGTGACGTGACTACAGCTATACCTTGCAGCACCCGGTCCCGGGCAAGCTTCGCTGGGCGATGTGGATCATAATGTGTGAGTACAGAGTCTGCTCTGTGGAGTCTCTGGAACTGTGGCATGCTCTTTGGCTTTGGGGCATCCACTACTGCTTAAATTTTCTCAGCTTGTGTGTCAATGGTGTGACCACAGTAAATGATGCTTGGTTTAAAGAATTCACACTTGTGTGTGCTCTGAGCCCATAATCTTCTAATCTTTTCAATACTGTCTTGAGATTTTGGAGATGTTCCTTGTTATCCTTACTAGTAACAATGATGTCATCCAGGTAACACAGAGTGCCTGTGCAGCCTTGCACCACCTGGTCCATAGCTTTTGCCAGATTGCAGGCGCAGATGCAACTCCAAAAATAAGCCCATTATAGCAATAAAGTATTTATGATGAAAAGCACTTTGAGCTCATCTTCCATCTCCAGGATAAAGGATATCTTTGCAAACCAAACATTTCCAAATATATCCTCTATCCAGGGGAGAGGGTATTGATCTTCTTTCAGTACTGTGTTGATGGTGACATTAAAATCACCATGGATCCTGACAGATCCATTTTTCTAACATTGCTGTGGCATCATCCAGTACCTTTCTTAATTCACTCTCAGTTGACTCTGCTGCAGGGGATGTGGCATTCAAATGGTGGATGGATTTCCAGTCAAGTTGTAGTTGTCTCAACCAATCACAGCCTGACAATTCTGGCCCTCTTGTTTTTACCACATACAAGCTCAAGGTGGCTTGTTGGTGGTTGTATTTTATTGTCCGGAATGTCATTCCCAGTATAAGTTCTAAGTTAGATGTCTGCAGGCTTCAGTTTAGTATCTTTGAAATGCCATTCAAACTGATTTTGTGGAATGACCGAAACAGCTGAGCCAGTGTCCAATTCCATTTTGATTAATTTGCCAATCACTTCTGATGTAAGCCATATTGCTTGTTTATTGTTAATTTTCATATTGTAAATCTGAAGGCTACTCAGTCCTGCAACACCCTCATCATTATCAGATTTCACATCGACAGCATGCAGATTAGTGCGCTTTTTGAAACTGCAACTTGGCGTTTTATCTTTTTCTCTTCCCTGTGCAGTCCATTTATTTTTGTCTGCCCAACATGCTCTTTGTATGTGTCCTACTTTGTCGCATTTTCTGCAAATTTTGTCTTTAAACTTGTGTTAGTCTGGTTTATGTGAATCCCTGTGACCTGTTAACTTGCTCTATCTTGTGCTCCCAGATGAACTTGAAGATGGCCCAAGTAATTACTGAGACAGAGGAGTGGGGAACAGGCCACACTGCAATAAAGTACAACAGCCCCGAGCACATCATATCTGATGACCAAGTTCTTCCCAGTTATTGACAGAGATCACCACTTTCACAAACGCGACTTTTGTTTGACCTTTCCATTCTGCTCCACTCAATTCTTGTTAAATGCCTCAGCCTCCCCTGAAGCAGATTCCCAGCATCTTAAGGTAGTCAGACCTGATGATGAAGGGGCTTTGGATCAGCTCGGCCAGTTACTAAAGGGCATTGCCTCAATCTTAACATGATTGATCCTGACCCCCCCCAGTGCCTACTCAGACTGGTCACGTGTGCTGATCGGTCTGCGAACTGACCATGAATCCATGCAGAAAATGGCAACACAGTGGGGTTTACAGGGGTATTCTGACCTAAATGCCTCCACAGCCTGATTATGTCACCCCTCTCATCCCCTGCGGCACACAAACAAGGTAGGACAGAATGGACAACACTGCCTGAGTCCAGATGGGGAAACTATCTATCTCCCACCATTGAACATTCAGTTTGGTAAATAGCAGAGTCAGTGAGGTATGACATGTTTCATTTAATCTCTAGCCACTCATATGCAAAGGAAAATTTGATTCTCCTTTTAGAGCTGAAAAGCAAAACCAACATTGTAAATGTGTCAGCCCGGTATCCAATCCAAAATAATGCTCCACAATATATTGAGAATATTTTGCTTCTCAATTGTTTCATTTAACTAGTATCTTAGGAATATGAAATAGATTTTGGTGAAGAGCACTTTAAGAAAAAAATCTACTACAAATTCAGTGCAGAGTTCATTCTTATAGAAGGAATGGCTCATTTATCATGCTATTAGGTATGAAAGAAAAACGAGAGTGAGACCCGACTAGCAGTAGTAGGTGAATGGGATGAGCCAGCATAGGAGCTATAAACTCAGTTAGATAAAATACATGTCAGTCAATCAATTGCACATGAAATGTAACTGCAAATTACATTGCAAAGGAGACAAAAATTGTATTGAAATAGCTTAGATGAAGTTGAATAGAGCTGTTAGTAGATTAGCAATGTATGCACTGTATGACTTTAATGTTGGAGGAAATGAAAGGCGACAATGACAAATGGAAAACAAATCTGGGTCAAAGAGGATACTTCTACAAAACGTCATAGGAGAGAGAAAGAGAAAGTCAGAGAAATAGATGGACAAAATGAAGTAGCTTGAGCTACTGCAAAAAGCAAGGGCAAATGTACAAGAGGCTAAGGTCAGATGAAAAGAAACATTGTAGAGAAGAAAAGGGTCTTACGGCTGGATGAAGATTTAGAAATGTGGCTGAGCACGGTGTAGGGAGTAGACTAAATCCACGGAGTTTTTTAAGAATAATGTTGGGAAGTTAGAATATGTGGCATGAAGAGACCTTGAGCTGATACAGATCATAAAGGATGAGTTTATTAGGTGATCAAAGTACAACAGAATAAAACAGATCAGCAATGTACTAAACAAGCCAGTGTTCGTACAGAGCTTGAAATACCAAGGAGAAAATAAGAATATTCAGTTCTGAATATGCGGTTTGTTTGATGTGGGGTCAGAAATTCAATACAACTTGGAACTGTGCGTCAAATGTATGAACAGCTGGTTCAGTTTTAGACAGGGAGTAGGAAGAGAAATTGAAGTCTACAGCAGAAACTGAAGACAGTGGGTTCAATTGTTTCAATACCTAGCTGGAGGAAGTTAATGTTCAACCAAAACAGAATGGAAATATGCAGAAGGTCAGGCAGCATCTGTGGCGAGAAAAAGAGCAGACATTTCAACATGTGTTGTTCAAAGGTCACTGATCTGAAGTATTAACTATGTTACTCTGCCTATTGATGCACCTGTTCACATAAGAATTTACAGTATCTCCTTTTCCTATGGTATTTTACTGCTGTACAATTCAACCAACTCTACATGCAATTAGTCTTTCGGCTTAGGGTCAGTGTAAGAGTTCAGAAAAAATCTGAACGTGATATATCTTGCATCTCCATTGGTAGAATTTTATTACTAAAAAGCAACATAAAGTCAGGCTATGATGTGACCATGAGACAAATACCTCACTGCATTTCAAACCCTGATGTCCAATTGGTCTATTACTGGAGTGGAGCTCATTCCCATTACCACCTGATTTGCAGATCAAACTGATAGCAATGAGTAAGGTTCATTCCATTCGAGTATGATATTATCAGTGGACATTATCAGTTTTCATTGGACTGCTAAAAGTACATCATAATACAAATACAAAGCAATAGCAGCCCCAATTTGAGCTCTGCTTAATATGGTTATTCATTTATCTCTTATTTTTTAATTTATTTTTGTGTTTGCACAGTTCATTGTCTGTTACACATCAGTTGTATGCCTGTTCTGTTGGGTGCAACCTTTCATCGATTCTATTTTTTTTTCTTGTATTTACTGTGAATGCCTGCAAGAAAATGAATCTCAAGGTGATATATTGTGATATATACAGTATGTACTTTGATAATAAATTTACTTTGAGCTTTAAACTTTGAATATTGATAGATTGGCTCACTTTGATGGTCCTGCGTGAGTCATTACTTCTGAGTTACTTTATCCATACTGGTACCCTCTTTATCATTGGTAAGTGTAATGTGAAAATGTTTCCAGCAAACTCTTTGAAAATACATAGGCTATATTTTAATATTTCTTGTAAATTTCAAATGCACTGTAATTGACATGAGGGGAAGATGTAACAAATTATAGTTAAATACCAAAAGAGAAATGGAAGGATAAAGAGTTAGAATAAAAGAAGTCTGAAAGAAAAAGTAAGAAGAATGTTTTAAAAGACTTTATGAATAATTCTGAAGGAGTGAGGGTTGTAGATCTAACTGTTCCTTTTCTAGGCCTCTACAGCTGTGTTTTATCTCAAGATCATAAATAATCTCATCAATGTTGCCCTTACTTCTGGTTCTGTTTCTTGTATTTCTGTTGTAAATCCCAGTCACAGAGCAGTTACCAACAAGACCCAATTTTTGTGAAGTTTATGGTAATGCTGCACAAATCATCCAGCCATTTCATTACCAGTTTTGAACACATGTCATATCTCTGTATCTTGCCTAAAATAAATTATCTTATCAGCATTAATAATGGCTGGTAAAGTTAATGTATCATGATTTTTCAACTTCTTGGTCATTTCTCCCACTTTGTTCAGGCCAAACTAATTTTTCTGCCACCCCCTATCTGTACATAAAATATTTCATTGTCTTTAGAAGTGCATTTCTTAATTTTACACCCGATTGCCAACCAATTAATTGCATCTGTGCCTCACATGTGATCTTTTCACTTTTGTACAGAGTCTTGCCAAGATCGCTCATGTATCAGCGCTCTTCCCCTCCACCTCAAACTCTCCTCAATGTGAGGTCCTCCACCACCTGTTTTAAGTAAACTTTCCACCATTTAAATACTAAGCGTAAAGCCATGTGCATCTACCATCCTGAGCAGTTTCCAACAATTATAGTTTCCTTGTGTCGTTCATTCTCAAATTTTGCTTCTGCTGACAGCTTGTCCTTGTCCTGAATTCATACTTGTTTCTCAGTTTACTCACACATTACATTGTAAAAGTGTTTCTTTTTTTTAAGAAGAATTGTAGATTGCCTGGCTTGTGTGTAACAGACAAATCTGAAAACCAATAGAGATAACTAAGGAGTTTTCTAATAATATGGGGGAAAAAATCTTCACTTAATGTCTTGATGAAGAGTCTTGGCCCGAAATGTTGACTCCTTATTCTTCTTCATAGATGCTGCCTGGTCTGCTGAGTTCCTCCAACATTTTGTCGTGTTACAATGGGTTTCCAGTATCTGCAGAATTGCTTGTGTTTTCACCTAAGGTTCACCACTTTATCATAGAGTTGCAGGTTCATGCTGAAGTACCTGGTACTTTAAGACTTATCAAACTGCCTTAGAACCATGAGTATCCTTAATTACTTGCATATTTCATAACTCCTCCTCTGATCTTAAACATTTGATCCCTAGCTTGGACTTGCTTTTCTCCTCTTCCTGAATAAAAGACCAGTGGTTAAAATGGAATTTCCTAGGAACTAATCATCATCCTAACCAATGTAATTTTAGATCTTGGTGCTGTGAGAGCTGCTCTATTTATATTTCAGGGCAGTTTCCACGGCAGCTGGAATAACAAAAGAATGTGCACATGCAGTATAGTTTTGTGATTGACCACTGTAACTTCCTGAGTGCCTGAGAACAACGCATTTTAGGAGAGAAAGGGGAAAAGCACTTTATCTTACCAGCAAAGGTAGTCTGGTGTGTGCTGTGAGACTCTCACACCATTTTTGCTGGTAATTCTGAAACAGGTTTTCCAAATGCATGACAGTTTCAGGAATGGAAGATTAATCTCATGGACATTGATAGGACCAAGCCAAGAGGTGAATTAAATTGTTTCAGTTTATGACCTTTTGATTTTTGTTTTTTGGTCCCAGAAATTCTAAGAATATTTTTCAACAAATGTTGGGATCCTTGCAATGAAACCAGTTTTGTTTCTTGAACTTAACCTTACTAATAAATTGGTTTTAGCATTATGTTATTGTATGCATAGGACAATAGTTATAGATGCATTATTTATCTTTGGAGGGAATGATGTTCATTTTCATTTACAATTCCTGAGCAAGTGAAGCAGACAGTGCTTGCACAAAATGAACCTAGGTTTATCAACACCAGGCTGCTTTTTATTGAGCTCAGCATTCGACACCATCATCCCCTCAGTACTAATCAATAAGCTTCAAAACCGGGGCCCCTGTACTGCCCTCTGTGAGTGGATCCTTGACTTTCTCATTGGGAGAGGCACAAAGCAAACACCATCTCTAAATTTGCCAATAGCACAACTGTAGTCTGCAAAATCTCAGATGGTGATGAGAAGGCATTCAGGAGTGTGACAGATCGTCTGGTTGAGTACTATTGCAATTACAACCTTGCACTCAATGTCAGTAAGACCAAGGAATTCACTCCAGACTTTAGGAAGGGTGTTAAGGAACACAAACTAGTCCTTATTAAGGGGTTGTCAGTGGAAAGGGTGAGCAGCTTCAAGCTCCAGGGTGTCAACATCCCTGTAGACCTATTCTGGGCCCAATATGTTGATGCAGTAATGAGGTGGACATGTCCATAGCTATATTTCATTAGGTGTTTGAGAAGAATTAGGGTTCTCCAGCAAATTAGTTAGTCCTGACGAAGGGTCTCGGCCAGAAACGTGGACTGTACCTCTTCCTAGAGATGCTGCCTGGCCTGCTACGTAGCTATTCAAGCAACTTTGATGTGTGTTGCTTGAATTTCCAGCATCTGCAGAATTCCTTGTGTTTTTGTCATGAAATTAGGTTTTTTTTGCAGCAACACAGATAATAAGTGTTAAGCACCCTAGCTATATACATGTACCTAAGACTTTTTCAAATACCCTGAAACCTCATCCTTAATAATGGACTCTAACAGCTTTCCAACCGCTGAAGTCAGGCTAACTGGTCTATAACTTCCTTCCTTCTGCCTCTCTCCTTTCTTCAAGAGTGGAGTGACATTATCAGTTTTCCAGTCCTCCAGAAACATTCCAGAATCCAGTGATTCTTGAAAGACCATAACTGATGTTTTCACAATCTCTTCAGCCTCCTCTTTGAGAAACCTGGGATGTAATCCATCTTGTCCAGGTGACTTATCTACCTTCAGACCTTTCAGCTTTCAAAGCACCTTCTCCTTAGTAATAGTAACTGCACTCCCTTCTGCCTCCTGACACTCTCAAAATTCTGATGTACTGCGAGTGTCTTCCACAGTGAAGACTGATACAAAATACTTATCAGCTTCGTTTGCCATTTCTTTGTCCCCCATTGCTACTTCTCGAGCATTATTTTCCATTCTCGCCTCTCTTTTATTCTTGAAATATCTGAAAATCTTACCAGTTTAAGATGGCGCTACCAAAGATCTGTGACAGCTTACTCGTAAATCATAAGGCAAGATAATCGACTGAAAACATTGCTTATAACATCTTTGCTGAAGCAAATTTTGGTGAACTATCGCCGCAGGCAGTGAGGAGGCGGCGGAGGCGAGGCAGATTCGGGGGATGAGCTGTGCTGGGCATGGTGAGGCACAACATTTTTGAGCCGAGGTTGCAGACGGAGTTTGTATTGCCACTAGAGATGGAGTGAGCAATTGGAGAGGAGTTGATGAGGAAGAGTTTCGACGCCTGTCCACCTGACCCGGGTGCGAGGCTAGATCACTCCAAGAATACCCCGTAAAACCCCCTGTGTTGCCATTTTCTGCATGGATTCATGGTCAGTTCGCAGACCGATCAGCATATGTGACCAGTCTGAGTAGGCATTGGGGGGGTCAGGATCAATCATGTTAAGATTAAGGCAATGCCCTTTAGTAACTGGCCCATGCTGGTTTAGTGAGATTGAGAAAGACTTTGGGCTGGGTGGCCTGGATGTGTCACCGTGTCTGGATTCAGGTCCTGGAGCGTGGCACAACTCAGTGCCTGGACAATTTCAACATCAGCCCAGATAGAGTGGAAGCCCGAGTATCGGGTATGGAGGTGAGGGTCAGGCTGATTTTTTTTCATCCTCCTGTGAATGTTTCTCCACGGCGCCGAAGCAGTGGAATGATCTGGCTAATCTGGGAGTGGATCTGGGAGTCATTCTGGTTTGGGATGCTGATGGCTTGCTTCTATTGTTTGTGTGATGTGTATTTTCCTTTTCACTTTCTCTGCGCAGTGGTTTTTGGTCTTTTTTTAATTGGGTTATCTGAGTTGCTTGCTTTGTGGCTGCCTGTAAGCAGACAAATTTCAAGGTGTACAAGTTATACATTTTTTGATAATAAATATGCTTTGAATCTTTGAAATCTTTTGGTATCCTCATTGATATTGTCTAGCTTACCTTCATATATCATATTTTCTCTCCTTGTGGTTTTTTCACTTGCCTTCTGTTGGTTTTAAAAGCTTCCCAATCCTCTAACTTCCCACTAATTTTTGCTCTATTATATGCCTTCTCTTTTGCTTTTATGCTGTCTTTCATTTCCCTTGTCAGCCACAGTTGCCTCATCCTCCCTTTAGAGTACCTCTTCATCTTTGGGATGTATCCATGCCGCGCTTTACAGATTTTTTCCCTTGGGATGAAGCACCAACCTGATTATTCGTAATCTACCTGCGTATTGAAATCTCCCATGACTATCATAACATTGCCCTTTAGTCATTCCTTTTGTATTTCCTGTTGAAATTTATACCCCAGATGCTGGCTACTGTTCATGAATTAGGAAACAATCACACACTACGTGCTGCCCTGCTCCAGTTTTGCTATCTTTCTTTCCTCAATCACTAGAAAAGTAACTCAAATTTTGCTAGGTGAAGTTTTAAGTATTTTCAGTGAAAGCTACAAAGTTTTATTTCTTTTACATCCTCCCTTGTTTAGGATAACTACAATTATGAACTAATAAATAAAAGCCCTGCCAAGATGTAAAAGTTTCATTAAATAAATAAATAAATAGAATAGAATAGTAAAGCACAGTACAGGCCCTTCGGCCCACAATGTTGTGCCGACCCTCAAACCCTGCCTCCCATATAACCCCCCACCTTAAATTCCTCCATATACCTGTCTAGTAATCTCTTAAACTTCACTAGTGTATCTGCCTCCACCACTGACTCAGGCAGTGCATTCCACACACCAAACACTCTCTGAGTAAAAAACCTTCCTCTAGTATCCCCCTTGAACTTCCCACCTCTTACCTTAAAGCCATGCCCTCTTGTATAGAGCAGTGGTGCCCTGGGGAAGAGGCGCTGGCTATCCACTCTATCTATTCCTCTTATTATCTTGTACACCTCTATCATGTCTTCTCTCATCCTCCTTCTCTCCAAAGAGTACAGCCCTAGCTCCCTTAATCTCTGATCATAATGCATACTCTCTAAACCAGGCAGCATCCTGGTAAATCTCCTCTGTACCCTTTCCAATGCTTCCACATCCTTCCTATAGTGAGGTGACCAGAACTGGACACAGTACTCCAAGTGTGGCCTAACCAGAGTTTTATAGAGCTGCATCATTACATCGCGACTCTTAAACTCTATCCCTTGACTTATGAAAGCTAACACCCCATAAGTTTTCTTAACTACCCTATCCACCTGTGAGGCTACTTTCAGGGATCTGTGGACATGTACCCCCAGATCCTTCTGCTCCTCCACACTTCCAAGTATCCTGCCATTTACTTTGTACTCTGCCTTGGAGTTTGTCCTTCCAAAGTGTACCACCTCACACTTCTCCGGGTTGAACTCCATCTGCCACTTCTCGGCCCACTTCTGCATCCTATCAATGTCTCTCTGCAATCTTCGACAATCCTCTAAACTATCTACAACACCACCAACCTTTGTGTCGTCTGCAAACTATATGCCTGGTCACCTCCTCAAAGATCTCTATCAGGTTTGTTAGACACGATCTGCCCTTCACAAAGCCATGCTGACTGTCCCTGATCAGACCATGATTCTCTAAATGCCCATAGATCCTGTCTCTAAGAATCTTTTCCAACAGCTTTCCCACCACAGACGTAAGGCTCACTGGTCTATAATTACCCGGACTATCCCTACTACCTTTTTTGAACAAGGGGACAACATTCGCCTCTCTCCAGTCCTCCGGTACCATGCCCGTGGACAATGAGGACATAAAGATCCTAGCCAGAGGCTCAGCAATCTCTTCCCTCGCCTCATGGAGCAGCCTGGGGAATATTCCGGCAGGCCTCGGGGACTTATCTGTCCTAATGTATTTTAACAACTCCAACACCTCCCCTCCCTTAATATCAACATGCTCCAGAACATCAACCTCACTCATATTGTCCTCACCATCATCAAGTTCCCTCTCATTGGTGAATACAGAAGAGAAGTATTCATTGAGGACCTTGCTCACTTCCACAGCCTCCAGGCACATCTTCCCACCTTTATCTCTAATCAGTCCTACCTTCACTCCTGTCATCCTTTTTTTCTTCACATAATTGAAGAATGCCTTGGAGTTTTCCTTTACCCTACTCACCAAGGCCTTCTCATGCCCCCTTCTTGCTCTCCTCAGCCCCTTCTTAAGCTCCTTTCTTGTTTCCTTATATTCCTCAATAGACCCATCTGATCGTTGCTTCCTAAACCTCACGTATGCTGCCTTCTTCCGCCTGACTAGATTTTCCACCTCACTTCTCACCCATGGTTCCTTCACCCTACCATTCTTTATCTTCCTCACTGGGACAAATTTATCCCTAACATCCTGCAAGAGATCTCTAAACATCGACCACATGTCCATAGTACATTTCCCTGCAAAAACATATCCCAATTCACGCCCGCAAGTTCTAGCCGTATAGCCTCATAATTTGCCCTTCCCCAATTTAAACTTTTCCTGTCCTCTCTGATTCTATCCTTTTCCATGATAATGCTAAAGGCCAGATGCTCACCCACCGAGAGATCTGTGACCTGACCCGGTTCATTACCTAGTACTAGATCTACTATGGCATTCCCCCTAGTCGGCCTGTCCACTTACTGTGACAGGAATCCGTCCTGGACACACTTAACAAACTCTGCCCCATCTAAATCCTTGGAACTAATCAGGTGCCAATCAATTTTAGGGAAGTTAAAGTCACCCATGATAACAACCCTTTTTGCATCTTTCCAAAATCTGCCTCCCAATCTGCTCCTCTGTATCTCTGCTGCCACCAGGGGGCCTATAGAATTCCCCCAATAGAGAAACTGCTCCCTTCCTGTTCCTGACTTCCACCCATACTGACTCAAAAGAGGATCCTGCTACATTACCCACCCTTTCTGTAGCTGTAATAGTATCCCTGACCAGTAATGCCACCCCTCTTCCCCTCCCCCCCCCATCCCTTTTAAAGCACTGAAATCCAGGAATATTCAGAATCTATTCCTGCCCTGGTGCCAGCCAAGTCTCTGTAATGGCCACTACATCATAATTCCATGTATGTATCCAAGCTCTCAGTTCATCACCTTTGTCCCTGATGCTTCTTGCATTGAGGTACACACACTTCAGCCCTTCTACCTTACTACCTTCACACCCTTTATTCTGCTTCTCTTTCCTCAAAGCCTCTCTATATGTTAGATCCAGCTTTACTCCGTGCACTTCTTTCACTGCTCTATCGCTCCGGGTCCCATCCCCCTTGCAAATTAGTTTAAACCCTCCCGAACCATGCTAGCAAACCTACCTGCAAGGATATTGCTCCCCCTCGAGTTCAGGTGCAACCCATCCGATCTGTACAGGTCCCACCTTCCCCAGAAGAGATCCCACTGGTCCAAAAATCTAAAACCCTGCTCCCTGCACCAACTCCTCAGCCACGCATTCAACTGCCATCTCCTCCAATTCTTACAATCACTGTCACATAGCACTGGCAGCAATCCTGAGAACGCCACCCTTGAGGTCCTGTTCTTCTGCCTAGTTCCCGAAACTCACGCTTCAGGATCTCATCCCTCTTCCTGCCTATGTCGTTGGTACCAACATGTATCACGACTTCTGGTTACCTTCCCCCTCGTACCAGGATGTCGTGCACCCGGTTAGAGACATCCCGGACCCTGGCACCCGGGAGGCAACAAACCATGCAGGTGTCCTTCTCACGTCCACAGAATCTCCTGTCTGCTCCCCTGACTATAGAGTCTCCAATGACGACAGCTCTACTCTTCTCCGTCCCACCCTTCTGTATCACCGGGTCAGACTCAGTGCTGGGGGCCCTGCCACCGTGGCTCACAACTGGTCGGTTGTCCCCGCCAACAGTATCCAGGACGGTAAACTTATTATTCAGGGGAATGGCTATAGGGGTGCTCTGCACTACCTGTCTGCTCACCTTCACCTTCCCTCCTCTGACTGTCACCCAATGACCTGCTTCTGACAACCTAGGTGTGACCACCTCCCCGTAGCTCTCATCTATGACTGCCTCATTCTCCCTTATGAGTCGAAGGTCATCGAGCTGCTGCTCCAGATTCCTTACACGGTCTTCCAGATTGCCCAGCTGTTTGAACTTCTGGCAGATGTGACTCTGCGGGAGAGGGTCGTTCCCCCAAGACTGCCACATCTCACATGAGAGGCACATCACCATCTCAGGAGGCATTGTAAAGACTAACTGCGAGCAAGCTTGTCCTCTGCCTCTTCTTGTCGAAGACTCTCGAGTCAAAGCCTCAAAGTTCCACTCCTTCACTGGCCCATTCACTCACTGGCCACTTTCCACTCAGATGCAGTATGGTCTACCTGTAAATAAGAAGGGTGTAGAAGCTTTGGAGAGAGTGCAGAAGAGACTTACCAGGATGCTGGCTAGATTCGAGTGCATGTCGGATGAGGAAAGGTTGAGTGAGCTAGGCATTTTCTGTTGGCAAGAAGATGATTTGATAGAGTTGTACAAGATGATAAGAGGCATAGGTTGAGCGGATAGTCAGAGACTTTTTTTCCAGGGTGGAAATGGCTAATATAAGGGGGCATATTTGAAGGAACGTATAGGGAGGGTGTCAGAGTTAAAGTTTTTTACACAGAGAGTGGTGAGTTTTTGGAACTCCTTGTTGGGGTGGTGGTAGAGGTAGATACATTAGAGGCATTTAAGAAACTCCTAGATAGGCACATGGATGACAGAAAATGGAGGGCTACGTAGGAGAGAAAGGTTGGATTGATCTTAGAGTTGGTTAAAAGGTCGGCATAGCATTATGGGCCAAAGGGCCTGCACTGTACTATAGTGATCTACATTCTATATTCTATGAAAAATGTTGTTTACTTATCAGTAAGCAACTGCTTAGAGGTGTTTATGTACTGATTCTATCATGCACGGGAACTTATCAGAAGACTTATGCCACGAAGCTTGGTAAATGGGGATGATGTTCATGCTCTGAGCTATCTCTTGTATTTTCCAGTGCTCGTTCTCATTCTATTCTTTTATGCCTTCTATATCTGCTGTCAGTCTCCTCTTTGCTTCTCTCTCTCTCCCTCTCTCAAAAATTTAAAATAGGTATTAAAATGTGCAGTTTATTTTTCTAAGCAGCAACTGTTTTACATAATGACTTGGCTTTTACAACAAGAAATAACAGTGAAGCTATCAGCATTCATCATCACAAAGGAAGAAATTTGCCAACAGTATCTCGTAGATTCTTATGTTAAGTTTAATGCAGACATCCAGAAGTTTTGAAATTGTGTGTTTCTAGACAGGTTTCTGCTGTGTTGTGTCAGATGCAATGCATTCTTATGCTGTTTTTGAGAATTCTTCAGTAGTGTAGCTGTGTTACTTGAGAAGGAATTCACTGCTACTGAGTACCAAAAATTTCCTAAGTGTTGAGAAAGATAAAATCCGCAACTGCTAATTTTTTAATGGCTTCTTTCCTTGGGCAGTAAGCAGCATCACTTTGTCTTATCAAAGCCATTGTTTAGAAGTGTCTAAATGCCTAAAATTTCCATAACCTAGTCTGTACCTAGCCGAGCTGTTGTCAGTCAGGTATTATTTACATTGCTGTGTACTTCCTGTGACAAAGTAAAAAGAACTCTGGCAAACTTCTTTTTCTATCCTAAGCAAAATTAGAGATGATGTAAAGAACTTTGTATGCAACCAAAGTTATATTTAAAATGGTCAATGTTCTTAATGTTCTTAAGAAGATGTTCTTAATTTTCAAAGACTGGTATAGAAATTACATGTTTATATACGAGGGGTGATTGATAATTTTGTGGCCTAAGGTAGAAGGAGTCAATTTTAGAAAACCTAGCACATTTATTTTTCAACATCGTCCCCTCCTACATGTACACACTTAGTCCAGTGGTCGTGGAGCATACGGATCCCTTCTTTGTAAAAGTGGTCCACAGCAGGGGTGATTGATAAGTTCGAGGCCTAATGTAGAAGGACATGAGTTATTAACTTCAAACTTGTTGCATAATCACGCAAACAGTTGAACTGCATGTGCATGTAACGAGAGCTGTATAACTCATCGCCTTCTACCTTAGGCCACGAACTTATTAATCACCCTTGCTGTGGACCACTTTCTGGAGGTCCAAGATGCCGACTTCTACAAAGAAGGATCCGTATGCTCCACGACCGCTGGACGAAATGTGTAAATGTAGGAAGGTACTGTTTCGAGAAATAAATGTGTAGACCACGAACTTATCAATCACCCCATGTATCAGTGTAATGTCAATTAGTTGAGATTGCATTGCTGCATCTGTAGTACTCTAAGAAAATAATACCTAGAAATTGGAACACACAGTGCCATGTTAAATGCACGATGCATAGCTTGCTCTATCCATGGCCACAAACTAAGATTCTTTATGCCTGCCTGCCTTTCCCATCCCAATTTCTTTGCATCCTGTCTAATATAAATATGACTAACACCTGGGACAAGCTCACAAACCAGTCCTGAACCAATCTCTTTTTCATAGAACATAGAATAGTACAGCACAGTACAGGCCCTTCAGCCCACAATTTGACCCTCAATCATGACCCTCCTCCAGCTTCGTGATTTTGTCCTGATCCTCCCCATACAGTCCTTCCAACAATCATTCCTTGACAACCAGCATTATTTTTCCTCTTCACCACATTCCCCAACCATTTTTCACTGTGGAACCTTTTCCCTGTGATATTCTTTTTCTCAATCTGGCATCAAGATACACTGAAATGATGGGATCTTAAGTTTCATTTCTTCATGAATTTCCCAGAGGCCATTTCTCAAATAAAATGTTTGTTGGTCCTTTGCACGCCAATCATTTGATGACCACAAGTTCATTGCATTTCATTTCTTGGCATAAACTTTGTTAAGGGTCTAAAACAAAAAAAACTTACAATGGCTATTTAACGAGGGGTGATTGATAAGTTTGTGGCCTAAGGTAGGAGTCAATTTTAGAAAACCTAGCACATCTATCTTTCAACATAGGCCCCTCCTACATGTACACACTTAGTCCAGCGGTCGTTCAGCATACGGATCCCTTCTTTGTAGAAGTGGTCCACAGCAGGGGTGATTGATAAGTTCATGGCCTAAGGTAGAAAGAAGTGAGTTATACAGCTCTCGTTACATGCATGTGCAATTCAACTCTTTGAGTGAAACTGCGGAAAGTTTGAAGTTTCTCCTCATCTCCTTCTAAGTGTAGGAGGGGACTATGTTGAAAAAATCAATGTGCTAGGTTTTCTAAAATTGACTCCTTCTACCTTAGGCCATGAACTTAATAATCACCCCTTGTATTTGGAAGGGCTGTATCCTAGAATTAGCACAAAGTCTACATTTGCTTTTGATATATATATACAAATTACAGTTGAGATTTAAGAAGTGTAATCTTAGGCAGAAACTTGTAGCAGATTTCTAGGTGGACATCGTACCTTAGGGAAGAGAAGCGTTCACAGCAACACGCAGGTTTATTTATTTATTTAGAGATCTAGCCCAGCGAGCTACACTGCCCAGCAACCCACCTATTTATCCCTAGCCTAACCACAGAACAATTTACAATGACCAGTTAATCTACTGACTAGTACATCTTTGGACTGTGGGAGGAAACCGAAGCACCCGGAGGAAACCCACACAGTTCACGGGGAGAATGTACAAACTCCTTACAGACAGCGCTGGAATTGAACTCCAAGCTCTGGAACATTCCAAACTGTAATAGTGTCGTGCTAACCACTATGCTACCATCGGGTTAGGAAGGAAGACTGGTTAGCCAGCAATATAATAGTGCTGAGGGAGCAGGAGCTGCACTACACTACAGCATTACCCAGTAGCCGAAAAGATACACCTGCTGCATGACATGTAACAATATTCATATAAAGTTTTATTACTTCATCATTTTAATATGTTGTATGTTCTTCTTCACCGTAAATATCATAAGAAGTGACAATAAGGAAGTGTTCTGGAAAGAAACATAAACTGAGTACCTATATGTGAGCCAAGTGGCTCAGCAGTAACTTCTGCATGTCACAGATGGAAATTTATGAGTTTAAACCCCATTGCAGAGAGTTTTAAGGATGAGTTTTGTTTGTCACATGTACATCAAAAATATACAGTGAAATGTGTTGTTTGCATCAAATTAACTAAATGAGAATTGTGTTGGGCAGCCATGTCAGCAAACCTCTGGTGTCATAGCATGTCCATAACTCGCTGACCCTAACCGTATGTCTTTTGGAACACGGAAAGGAGCTGGACCACCCAGAGGAAACCTACATGGTCATGGGGAGAAGGTGCAAACTCTTTAGGGACAGTGGCAGGAATCATACCCCGATCTTACAGCCGGCCCTGAAAAGCATTGCGCTAACCACCACATTACTGTGCCACCCTGAATATTACAGAAATAACCATTACCATGTGGGTTGTTAGTGCAGTGGAGAGTTCTCTTGTCAGAGGTCAGATGAAGCATGACACCAAGGTTCTAATTACCCTTTACAGTGTCTTGGGCCACTCTTTATCAAGTAAGAATCTGGACTTAATGCGCACAAATTGGTTATCACCTATGCTCATGCTCTTTTAAAGAGGCACTGCATTTGCTGTAATGTGCTTTGAGGCATGCTTATGAAACATGGTTTCCTCGGGTGCGTAGATCTAGGGAAGACAATCTCCAGCCCCACCAAATATGTGAGATTGAGGCGTGATTCCCTCTCCCCCCAAACCCTGTTTGTGTGGACACTGTGTAGCTTGCTACCCTGTTACAAATTAGTGCCACGAAATAACAGACGATACACTGCATACGATTAAAGGATTTATTTTTATCATTCTTAATTTGACTAAAGGGTTAGTAAAAAAAAGTACAAAATAAAAGGCCTGTTTTATTGAAACAGTCTAATGTGCACAAGTTGGAGCTCACAGTTTCCCCAAGTTACTGATCCTCAATCGATCTCACCCTAGGTTTCGTTGAATCATGGTCCCACTCCGAGTCGAATCCTACGACCTCTTCTCTCTTCCCTCTTCATCTACTCTCGAACAAAAGCCCTGAGCCCAACCTTAGTGTCCCTCACAAGAGAAACTTCCCCTTCAATTCGATCATCCTAATTGGATGTTCTCCTCATCTCTTGTCTTCAACAATAACACACACATAAGCTGAAAACAAGCAGCTGTCACAGAACTGCCAAAATGAAATACATACAACATAACAGTAAAAATATGAACCAGGACATTACACTTAGACTGTAAAAGTCACTATATCAGTACAATTTCTTTCAGTTTCTTCTGTTAGATTATGTTCAGATAACAATGTTTCATATGCATATAGAAATTAAACTCATGTATTTGTGCAAAATATAAGCAAAAGATTTTGAAAATTATTTTCTGTTCTAGGAGCATAGTAATTTCATAAGTTATGGCTGGGAATGTTCAATCCTATAAAATGTTTGTGGTGAGACTTTTAAATATACAAACATATGATGTTTTTTAATACTAACATAATAGCATAGCAACAATTTCTGTTAGGCAATCTATCAATTTGATTTGATTTATCACTCTCGCCAGCAATTGTATTCTTTTGATGCATTTCTAATAATCATGTCATGTACACATGAAATTTTTGCAGGTTTCCTTTTCCACAACCTTCTCAGTTATCTCCTTTGAACGCAGAGTAGAACATAGAGTAGTACAGCACAGTACAGGCCCTTCAGTCCACTAATGTTATGCCTACTTATATAAACCTACTCCACAATCAAACTAACCCTTCCCTCCTGCACAGCTCATAACTTCCTACTTCTCTTACATTCACATGCCTATCTAAGAGCCTCATAAACAGCCCTATTTCATCAGCCTACACCACCACACCTGGAGGTATATTCCAGGCATCTACCACTCCCTGTGTAAAGAACCTACCTTTGACATCTCCCTAAAGTTAATTCCATTCATCTTAAATACACACACCTTGGTATCGGTCATTGTCACCCTGGGGAAAAAAATGCTGGCTGTAAAGTCAGTCTATGTGTCTCATAATCTTATACATATCTCTATCAAGACCCCTCTCATCCTTTTTCACTCCAAAGAGAAAAGCCATAGCTTGCTCAACTTAACCTCATAAAACATATTCTCTAATCCAGGTAGCGTCCTGGCAAATTTCCTCTGCACCCTTTCTAAAGCTTCCACATCCTGCCTCTTAAGAGGCAAGGAGGAATAAACACAATACTTTTAAGTGTTGTTTAACCAGAATTTTATAGAGCTACAACATTACCTTGAAGTTTTTGAATTCAATCCTTTGACTTATGAAGGCCAGCACACCGTACAACTTCTTATCCACCTTATTAACTTGCGCAGCAACTTTGAGGGATCAAAGATCCCTCTGTTCTTCTGCGGTGCTAAGAATCCTGCCATTAACCTTATATTCTGCCTTCAAGTTTGATCTTCCAAAGTGTATCACTTTACACTTTTCCAGATTGAATTCCATCTGCCACTTCACCGGCCAGCTCTGCATCCTATCTATATCCTGTTATAACTCACAACAACCTTCTACACTCTACAGCACCACAAACCTTCATGTCATCTGCAAATTTACTAATCCACTCTTCCACTTCTTTATTCAAGTCATTTATAAACATCACTAAGAGTAGGGGCTCCAGAACAGATCCTTTCAGAGCACCATTAGTCACCAAACTCGAGGCAGAATGCGCTCCATCTACTTCTGCCTTCTGTGAGCAAACCAGTTCCAAATCCATACAGCCATGATTCCATGGATTCTATCAATATAGTGATAAATTATATCTGTTTGTCCATGTATACATAAAGAATTTCATAATATGCAAAAAAGTAAAATGATTCATCATTAAAATGTTTAACTATAGTGTCCTTTTTCCTTTTTCTAGATGGGAAGGTCATGGTAAAGATGAAGTGGGCAAGTGTAAGGAAACAAACCAAATCCATATAAGGGTGGATACCAAGTACTACCGACCTACAGAAGTGGTAAGAATATTCAAAAACAAAGAATAAAGCATGATTCTGTTAGAGTGAATTGCATCAATTTACTGTTTCTAATGTTGCTTTTTGAATCGTCTGAAATTGCAACTTGGTTCCAAAAATACTGTAGGTCAGTAGGTGGTGTTAGATGCACTTATAATAATTACACTCTCACTATTGCTGTCAATTCTGAAGTATATCATTTGATGGTTTACACTTGTCTCTGATTTTATTATATTGTGCTCAGTTCTGTTTTAATTGTTCAACATAATTTCCTTTATATTTGTCTGTTTTCTTCATTTTGCATTTATGAATTTCCTTTTCAAAAATGAAATGAACAAGAATTTGCTAATTATTTAATAATTCTTTTTTATACTTTCTGACAATACACTAAAAAGTAGCAAAAATCAACATTGCCAATTAATGACAATATGCCTACTCCCAGTCATCAGCAACTTGATAGGAAATGTCATCAACATTACCACCAGACTTTACTTAGTGACAATTCACCACTCATCCATGCCCAATTGCTCAGATTATAGTTGCCAGTGAAGCACTGTCCAAAATGATTGGAATTTGTTCATATTTTCTACCAATCAGATTGAACCCCTGCAAATATCTGGTGTTGATTGCCTTAATTTAGAGCCACAAATGCAATCTATTGTAAAGTATACTATATTATGTATACGAGTGAGTGTTTCGGTGTTCTTGACAACCTGGTGCACACTACATTTCGCGTGGTTGCATCTGTTTTACAACTATTTGCTGGTGTCGGTCTACTAGCTTGAAGGTTTGAAGCAGTAGTGATGAGTAGGATATTTAAAAACATTGCTATTTGAGAATCAAAAGTTCTTTTTCAAATTCATAAAATCGATAAATTGGTTTGTTATTGTCACATGTACCATGGTACAGTGAAAAACTTGTCTTGCATACCATCCATACAGATCAATTCATTACACCGGTGCATCAAGGTGGTACAAAACAATAACAGAATAAAGCACAGAATTACGTGTTGCGGTACAGAAAAATTGCAGTACAGTTGGAAGAAAGGTACAAGGACTCAGTGAGGTAGATCATGAGTCAGATCCATCTTATCATACTAGTCTTATAACAGTGAGACAGAAGTTATTCTTGAGCCTGCTGGTACGTGCGTTCAAGACTTTGATGCAAGACAGGGTGGGAAGAAATGAGAGTCTCCAGGGTGGAAGAAAGAAGAGTAGACAGGGTCCACGGAGGAGAGGATGACTTCTTTCAAGCACTGAGCTGTGTCCGCAGCTCTCTGTAATTTCTTACAGTGACAGCAAAGCAGTTACCATAACAAGCCATGATGGGCAGAATGCTTTCTATGGTGCATTGATAAAAATTGATGAAGGTCAAAGGGCATATGCCAAATTTATACTTTATACTTTATTGTCACCAAACAATTCATACTAGAACGTACAATCATCACAGCAATATTTGATTCTGTGCTTCCCGCTTCCTGGATTACAAATATTAAATATTAAAAATAGTAAAATTTTATAAATATTAAGATTTTAAATTATAAATCATAAATAGAAAATAGAAAAATGGAAAGTAAGGTAGTGCAAAAAAACCGAGAGGCAGGTCCGGATATTTGGAGGGTACGGCCCAGATCCGGGTCAGGATCCGTTCAGCAGTCTTATCACAGTTGGAAAGAAGCTGTTCCCAAATCTGGCCGAACGAGTCTTCAAGCTCCTGAGCCTTCTCCCGGAGGGAAGAGGGACGAAAAGTCTGTTGGCTGGGTGGGTCGTGTCCTTGATTATCCTGGCAGCACTGCTCCGACAGCGTGTGGTGTAAAGTGAGTCCATGGACGGAAGATTGGTTTGTGTGATGTGCTGCGCCGTGTTCACAATCTACTGCAGCTTCTTTCGGTCTTTAATTTCTTTAAAAATTTAAAATTTCTTTAATTTCTTTAACCTCCTGAGGAAGTAGAGGTTCTTTGCCATGACGTCACTATGGTTGGCCCAGAACAGCCTATTGGTGATGTTCACTCTTAGAAACCTGAAGCTTCTCAACTCTTTGACCTCTACACTATTGATGTAAATAGGAGCATGTACACCACCCCCTCCTTCCTAAAGTCAGGGACAAGCACTTTTGTTTTACTGACATTGAGGGAATTGGTTCTTGTCATGAACCACGTCATGAGACTATCTCCTTCTAGTATTCCAACTCATCATTATTTGAGATGTGGCCCACTACGGTGTCGTCACCCGCAACTATTAGAACAGAATCTGGTCTATCCTTGCCAATTGCAGTCTGTGGTCAGGTAAATCAGTAGATCTGATTTGTCACACTTATTAAAGAGACCCCTGCTAGCTTTAGACTAAATATCAGCACATTTTATGTCAAATGATATTTTACTCAATACCAAGCTACTAATTAATGAAAAGTATTTATTTTGTTAATTATCAAATAATCTTTCATTTGTGTAGAAGTCCCACCAATTGCTTTATGTCTGAGGGAGAATAAGTATATATTGAAGAGCCAAAGACTGCAAATTCATTGCAAAAAAATGGAAATGATGGAAAAAACAGCAGAGCAGATAGCATCTGTAGGTAGATGACTTTTCCTCAGAACTGCAGAAGTAAAAAAAAAATCACAAAATGTTCTGGAAACATTGTGTTTTAGGACATTGTCGGTTGTGGTTAAGCTGGTGTGCTTCACAATTTGAAAACAAGATATTCTGGAGATGCTGGAAATCTGGCGTAATGCACATAAAATGCTGGAGGAACTCAGCAAGTCAGTCAGCATCTATGCAGGGGAATAGTCGCTATTTTGGGCTGATCAGAACTCTAATGATGAAGGGTCTCAGGGCAAATCATTGACTGTTTATTTCATAGTCAAACTTTATTGATCCCGGGGAAATTGGTTTTCGTTACAGTTGCACCATAAATAATTAAATAGTAATAAAACCATAAATAGTTAAATAGTAATATGTAAATTATGCCAGGAAATAAGTTCAGGACCAGCCTATTGGCTCAGGGTGTCTGACACTCCAAGGGAGGAGTTGTAAAGTTTGATGGCCACAGGCAGAAATGACTTCCTATGACGCTCTGTGTTACATCTCGGTGGAATGAGTCTCTGGCTGAATGTACTCCTGTGCCCACCCAGTACGTTATGTAGTGGATGGGAGACATTGTCCAAGATGGCATGCAATTTGGACAGCATCTTCTTTTCAGACACCACCGTCAGAGAGTCCAGTTCCATCCCCACAACATCACTGGCCTTAGGAATGAAATTATTACAGACTGATTAGAAATGAAACACACCTTAAGTTTCAGAGAAGGAATCTGATTCAGATAGGGATGTGAGACAGGGTATGTCATAAGGTATGAGTCAGGATGGTGACTCATAAAAGTCAAATGACCCAGAAGATGAGGGTAACTGAGAGAGATGGTGAAGACTTGCTATTCACAGCTGACTGTCTAGAGCAGATGTAAATAAGAGGTTGCTAAAGGCAGTAGAGTAAATTAAACAATGATAGTATGAAAACAAAGAAGGATGGAAATACCCAAAGATTAGACAGCATCAAAGCACAAAGCACAGAACCAGCTAGTTCGTGCACAAAATGGAAGGGATGGTTTTCTGACCATGAGCTTCTGGTGCGCTGTCACATCAATTCTCCATCCCACCCCACTCTGACATCTATCACTGTCTATGGCTGTTTAGACACCCCAGTGAAGTCCATTGTCAGGACAAGGAATAACATTTCATTTTCCAAGTTGGTATATTACTGCTCCCAAAAACTGAATTCAACAATTTAAAAAAAAATTGCTGTCCAGACATCATTGCATAGCAGTGTTACTAGGTAATTTCAAAGCCTACCTATCAATCACTTACTACTTTCAATCCAGTTAGTACTCACCTAAGCATTGCAATGGTTTAACTTGTTTTCATACTTGCGAAAGTCATAATATCGCTTTATAGCCACCACATATATCTCTGGCCAATGATGCATTTTCATAATGCAGTGAGTAATTACTATAATAAATCTGACCCATGTCGTAATTTAAGCAACCTCACGGAAAGCTTAGTTAATGCTCGATAAGAAAGTCCTTCTGCTGTTTTCAAGGCACACCATCATTATTTTAATTACTGGAGTACATTTATCATTTCCACTTAGATTCAGCTAAACTTAAAGCACATTAATGGGATAGCTAATAAAGTCACTTTGCCATCGCCATGATAGCAAATGTAAGATAAATACTTATTATTTTATATTTGTGCTCATTCATGAACCCATGACTATTACCTCGTTATTCCTTTTTATTTACTTAAGAATTTATAGTAATTGTATGTCTATACACTGTACTTTTTAAGTAGTGTAAGCAGTTTTATATTTATTGTAGTTTTTTTTTCCCAACTCTCAGAAAGCTTGATTGATGCCCCATTCACCACGATTGCAACCATTCAAGATGGCAGCTCACCGGCAACTTTTCAGGGTAGTTAGCAATAGACTATAAAGGCCTTAACTGCAAAACCCTGATTCAGAAGTAAATAAGTAATAATAATAACCTTTTCAACAATTTTCAATTGAAGTTGCTTTGATTTGTATCCTTCTCTGAGCTATATTTTCATCTCTTTCTCAAGAATAGACATTTTCTTTAGTTTGCCTCATATAGTAGCTTTTTGTGATGAAACACTATTATCTCATTCACAATGTACTAGAGTAGAGTATGAAGTCAGCACAGCCTTTTCTTCAATGTAGTTAGCAATTGTTAGCAGCATTCTGCCAGAAATATCCTGTAATTCCTGAGTACTATGTAGTATCAGGATTCCTTTTTTTCAGACCATTTATGACTTCAATTATGTCATTGGGCTTTCAAATCTGTGAAGCCACTTTTCCCAGAAGATAGAATTGCTGATGGCTTGAAAAGCACACTGATAACATGAGACCAGTTAAGCAAAGTTATTGCTATATTAATAATACACAAATGCACTAAACATACTGAAAACTGTTAATACAAATCTATATTTTCAACATTGGTTGGCTTGCACAGACTCCTATTAGGTTAAGCATTAAAACTTGCCATCACCTCAGCATTTGCAAGTAGACCGACTCATTACAACACAAGATAAAAGGGATCCTACTTAACAAAGTAAAAATTAGCAGTAAAAGTACCTTCTCAGTGTTCAAGATATTAGTACCTGCACTTAAAAATGCATTCATCCATATTGCCATGTTAATTGTGACTGGGAAGTCATTGATACGTGATCAATAGTGTCTGGAAGTTCAACAGATTTATTAAAGAAGGGTTAGTGCATCATGGCACTGTTCATTTGCATTGTTTTGGGCTGCAGCATTAGGATTGTTATTTAAAATTACCATTTTAGTCCAACAGAGCAAACATGTTTTCATGAGGCACACAATCAGGCGTTTGTTCTCCTGCAAAACATGAACTAATGGAATTGTGAACAGGTAGCTGTAAATGTCGGGAAGTACCCAGGTTCATATACTTCTTCCTTGGGGAAATCCTATGTGTCAGGGTGGCTAGGAAATTTTCAAAGGCCCTCTGCAGGCAAAGTTGAGAGATGGTGTTAGGTCTAGTCTCTGCTCTGTGTGGGCTCCTCAAAATAATTGACCATCACTTTAAGTATTGTGCTCTGTAAAACTGGTTACTTTTATGGGCTGTTCAAGGTGACAGAAAAAAAGGAACTGACATTTACAAGGAAAGTGGCGTCATGCCATGCAACAATTTATTTTAAAGGAACGACTAGACATGTCTACACCAAAGAAGTATGAAACAAACTGGGATTTTGAAAATTATCATTGGGAGAAAAATAATGACCTAATTGTGCTCTCTTATCATTCATGCATCAAAGGGCATTTCTGAAAAATACCTAAACATGTATAATTTGCTACAATCAGAAGCGATGAAAATTTTGTTTTAGAGTACTACCCGAACTTGTTTGACAAGGATTTGTTGATTGTAAAAAAATTCTCAGATTGACTTTGTTAACAAGCTTTGCCACATCTTGAAAACTGAAGCGTAATCTCTACCTAAAGTTACTCTTTATCCTGTGTTCAGTTTTGCTTTATTTGGGGATTAGCCATGTTTCAGCAGTTTTCGATGTAAACAATAGGAATCTGTCAAGCAACAGGAGAGGCTCAGGTAGTCAAAACAGAGTTCAGATTATGGAATGTGACAGTGTCAATAGTGTGGTAATCCCTCAGTAATCCACCAAAGTAGCAGTTTGGATTATGAGCTTGCATACTATACCTGCTCAATATCTCATTGCAAGAGTTTTCCTCTATTATTTGTAATAGAATCATGAATGTTATTTCAGGATCAAAATCAAGTTTATTTTCACCGGCATGTGTCGTGAAATTTGTTAAATTAGCAGCAGCAGTACAGTGCAATACATGATAATGTAGAAAGAATAAATAAACAAATTACAGTAAGTGAATATATGCATATTAAATAGATTTTAAAAGGTAAATAGT
This sequence comes from Mobula birostris, assembly GCF_030028105.1. NCBI lineage: Eukaryota > Metazoa > Chordata > Chondrichthyes > Myliobatiformes > Myliobatidae > Mobula > Mobula birostris. The sequence goes on from NC_092388.1 coordinate 33,938,062, forward strand.
GCAAAAACTAAATAATATATGTTTTTAAAAGAGTGAGGTAGTGTTCAGGAGTTCTATGTCCATTTAGGAATCATAAGGCAGAGGGGAAGAAGCTGTTCCTGAATCGCTGAGTGTGTGCCTTCAAGCTTCTGTACCTCCTTCCTGACGGTAACAATGTGAAGAGAGCATGCCCTCGGTAATAGGGCTCTTTAATAATGGACATCACCTTTCTGAGGCACCGCTCCTTGAAGCTGTCAGATATCATGGAGGCTGGTACCCAAGATGGAGCTGATTAATTTTAGAACTTTCTGTAGCTTCTTTGGTCTTGTGCAGTAGAAACCTCCCCCCCCCCCCCATACTAGACAGTGATGCAGCCTGTCAGAATGCTCTCCACGGTACATCTATGGAAGTTTTCAATTGTTTTAGGTGACAAACCAAATCTCTTCAAACTCCCAATAAAATATAGCCTTTTTCTTGCCTTCTTTATAGCTGTATTGATATATTGAGACCAGATTAGATCCTCAGGGATCTTGACACCCAGGAACTTGATCTTGTTCACTCTCTCCATTTCTGATCCCTCTGCGAGAATTGGTTTGTGTTCTCTTGTCTCACCCTTCCTGAAGTCCACAATCAGCTCTTTGGTCTTACTGATGTTGAGTGCCAGGTTGTTGCTGCAATGCCACTGAACTAGTGGGTATATCTCACTCCTGTACACCCTCTGATCTCCATCTGAGATTCTACCAGCAATGTTTATGTCATCAGCAAATTTATAGATGGTATTTGAGCTATACCTAGCCACACAGTCATGGGTCTCGAGTGAGTAGAGGAGAGGTCTAAGCACACACCCCTGAGGAGCGCCAGTGTTGATTGTCAGCGAGGAGAAGATATTATCACCAATCTGCACAGATTGTGGTCTTCCAGTTAGGAAGTCGAGGATCCAATTGCAGAGGGAGGTACTGAGGCTCAGATTCTGTAGCTAATCAATTAGGACTGTGGGAATGATGGTGTTAGATGCCAAGCTATAGTCAACGAACAGCATCCTGACATAGGTGTTTGTATTGTCCGGGTGATCTAGGGTCATATGAAGAGCCATTGAGATTGTGTCTGCTGTAGACCTATTATGGCAATAGGCAAATTGCAGTGGATCCAGCCCTTGCTGAGGCAGGAGTTCATTGTAGCCATGACCAGCCTCTCAAAGCATTTCATCACTGTATATGTGAGTGCTACTGGGCAGTAGTCATTAAGGCGACTCTTCTTAAGCACTGGTATAATTGTTGCCTTTTTGAAGCAGTTGGGAATTTCCAACCATAATAGTGAAAGGTTGAAAACATTGCAAGCATTAGTGAATTCTGAATTAAAATGTTTTTGTAGGAGGGAAAGTTTACTTAAGACAGGGGTCCCCAACCTTTTCTGCAACGCAGACCGCTTTATTATTGACAATATTCTTGCCGACTGGCGGGGAGTGGGGGGGGGGGTTGAGGTGGTAGGGTTGCCAACGGACAAGAGTAGCAGTCAAATACGTTGTTTACCCCGAGAAAGAGTACAATGACCGTGAAGCCTTGCGCAGGCACCAGTGCGCATGCGTGTACGTGCCGATTTTTTTCCTACAAATCGTTTTTGGCGATTCTGTTCGGGGGGGGTGCGGGGGTTGTTAATCACAACCGGAGTATAGGTGATAAGTGGCTAATACACTCAATTTTGTTTCTAAAAGGGTTTATCTGACGAATTTAATATTAAACACACAGCGCATATTTTCCTTGCATGAATATAGTGATAAGTCAATTATCAGGGGAGGACAGGGGAGTTTGAAGTAAGTGTTGAACGAACTTCCAGTAGAAGTGGTAGAGGCAGATTCGATATTATCATTTAAAGAAAAATTGGATAGGTATGTGGACAGGAAAAGAATGGAGGGTTATAGGCTGAGTGCAGGTCGGTGGGACTAGGTTAGAGTAGCGTTCGGCACGGACTAGAAGGGGAGAGATGGCCTGTTCCTGTGCTGTAATTGTTTTATGGTTATATAAGTCACTTATAAGTCAATAGCATTATAACATTTTAAGTAATGTTTGGATATTAAACACACAGCACATATTTTCCCCGTATGAACACATAAAATCATTGCAATACACCAATATCACTGAATCAGTGGGAGCCCTGGGCTTGTTTTCCTGCAACAAGGCGCTGATGGGAGACAGCGATACTCGAAGGGGGTTCATTATGTCCAGTCTATTTCGCAATTTAGTTTTCGTTGCATTCATTGCAGAGATATGTTGGAAATGGAAGCAACGTTTTCAGTGCTTTCGTGGCTGTCTCAGGATATTTAGCCTTGACTTTGATCCAGAATGCCGGCAGAGATGTCATGTCAAACATAATTTTCAACCCACCGTCATTTGCAAGCTCGAGGAGTTGACCTTCTTCCTGCACTGACATGGATAACGCGCGGGTAATGACCTCGCGTGTGTTCAAGCTCAACAGTGGGTGTGACAGGGAATGAAGAAAGGTGCAGCTGACTCATATCGCCAAAGCATATCGTTTCCTCGCAGTCCGGTAGCACAAGCTTTGCAGCCCGGCACCGGTCCACGGCCCAGTGGTTGGGGACCGCTGACTTAAGATATCACCCTTGACTCAGTTGTTGTATTTGTATACTGCACGTCAGATGGCTTTTGGTCCCCATTCCAAAGACTGGTGCACAAAGTCTAAGCTGATACAGGAGTGTAGCATTATACTGTAGGATTTGCCTACTTTAGAACATTTGAAATATCCTATAACACTATTCAATGCACAGCTCAGCTGTACTGTGGGTAATCTGGTTTGTCAGTCATGCATGTTCTTGTTCTAGGGACTGGTATGATATTTTTCTCTATACCACTGTAATGTTTAAACATCAAAGGTACTTAACTACCCATGAAAAATCATGATCATCATGTGGCCATTGATGGCATTCTGCTGCTAAGTCTGAAGTAGTATTTTACAAAGTTTAAACTGCTCTATTGGTTTTGTAACCTGTGTCTCTGCAAATACTCCATATTTTCATATCAACAGGTTTTTCAAACTGACCAAATCAGATCGGCCAAATTAGCTTACTGCACTAGTTACAGAGCCTTGAGAAGCAGAGCTGTGCATGTTTGTCACTAACCAGTGGGTGTTTAACAGTGCAATAATTAATTCAATAGCATCTAAATTCAACTTCTGGGTTCATTAATACAAAGTCACTACTCTGAATCCATGAAACTGCAGGCTGTTTTGTACTAATTCATTATAAAAGATTAGAAATCTAAGTATTAATCTGTTTCTCTGTTTAAAAATAAGTTAGATACATAGTTCTGCTTGAAAGCTATGCATGATGGTTAAACATCCTTCAATAAAGATCTTAGTTGTTTGAGTCAGCAATACTCTGTGGTGCATTGTTCCATTAACTCCCTTTTATAGCTCTCAACCTATCATTATTATGAGTAACACCCAGCTCGTTCAAAATATAACAAGCTGTCAAATTAATAACTGCGCAAATCTCGGAGAATGCATATTTTTGAAAGTAGTGCATCAGAGACCCTCTTTAGCCTGTTATAAAGCAAGCCATTGCAATAAGTGTTACTGAAACTTGTAATGAAAATACTACAGATGGCTTTCTAATACAGATGGAGACTTCTACTGATCCAAAATAAGACAGAACTGGTTTATAGTTCTCAAAGCCCCCAAGAGAGAATTTATCATTTAAATTCAGTAAATGTTGGAACTCTTGTGAATAATACTGGAAAATGCTGCGAGATCAGAACTGGCAAATTGAAAACCTAGATGTGCATTTCCACACTCACAGCAGTTTTGCTGTCCTATATCTTACAGTTTGGCTTTTGGTTTTGTCTTTTTTTTTCTTTCTTCCTTGTTGATCTACATTTTCTTACATCTCCAGACATCTGAGGATCTGTGCATAACAAGCCTTCTCCACCCTCTTTTAGTTGTCAGCACCTCTAGTTGTAACACTCAGTCTCTCTTGGTCTCCACCCTATCAAACAAAAACCTTTGTTCTCTCCTCACCTCACCTTTCTGTTCAACTCTGAACATATCTGGTTTCTAACGTTTCCTGTTATGATGAAATATCTTCAACCTAAGCTCTGGCTTTATCCGCACAGATACTGCCTGACATGCTGGGTATTTCCAACTGTTTCTGCTTTTATTTCAGATTTTTACTAACCACAGTTTTTATTTTTGCTTTTATGATTCCAAGTATGTATATTTGTAAACACCTGCATTCAGCATAGTTTCTGTTGAATTCCTAATCTATATCTTTGCAATTTCAAGACAGCTGCCTCAAAGTCACATGCGTTCTCTTCTCCCTACACCTGAGATCACAGAAAACTCAGTTCATGTCCTAACTTGCACTGTCCCTCCACCCTTTGTCCCTATGCTCTCTGCCTTGTAGTTCCAATAGTCCTTGTTATACAAACCATTGATTTTAAAATTCTAGTATTTGTTACTAAGATTCTCTGTGGCCTTCCATTCCCCTTCCTTAATAATGTCCTACCAGAGACTATCTTGTCTTTCTTTACAAAATTGAAAGTGTCTATTTGATCCATCAAGTCTGTTTAGCTCTCAAATTATTCCCATTCATTCCGTCAGGTCAGTCATCATCTATGGAGAGAGAACCAGTTAAATTTCCAGGTCCAATACTGTTTATCAGAACAGAAAGATAGACTGAAGCCATGCCTGTCCCTTTGTGGAATATGTGGAGCAGTATTTACTTCAATCTTACTTGGGTTCACTCATTCAATTCTATTTCTGGTGCATCAACAACTGAATGCTTTCTGCATTACACAAAATTCAAATATTTCATAACTTTTTTCTTACAATTACTTAGCCACTGAAGCTATGTTAACTATACTCCATTCCTCTCCACCTTTTGTGGGAATCCATTCCATTCTCCCAGCTCCGCCATCTCTGTCGTATTTGCCAGTGATGGGATGTGTTGTACAGGTGCCACTGAAATGGATGGTAACCTTCCTTCTTGTTGAACATGTTCACTGTCGACTGGTGAACACATTCATGAGGAACAGATCCCTTGACCAGGTCCCGTCTCTTTCCCGCTGTTCTCACTTTCCCTGCTCTGGAACAGAGCAGGATCTTTACGGCTACCTGCCTCTGCAGTCAAAGGACCAACTTTCATAGTTTCCAGTGGCTCCTAAAGGATTCCTCTCTTCCCCGTTCAGCATTTTGAGGGGATAGATTCACAGAGACATACAGAGTAGAATCCAGGCCCTGTCTTTGGTTGGTCATTCCCCATCTTACATCACTTTTACATGCAACCACAGGAGGTGCAACTGTCTTTTTGCCATTGAGGCACTCAAGCTGACTTTCCAGTGAAGCAGTGATTTACTTGTACTCTGACTTGTCTACCTTACGGCACTTGGTGTAAACATTGGGGTCTCCTGAACACTGGAGAAACCTAACACTGATTGAGTGATCGCTTTGCAGAACACCTGTGTTCAGTCTGCAGGAGTGACCTTGAGTTTCCTGCTGCCTTGCTTCCTTACCCCACTCTGATTTTCACACTAATCTGTCTGTGGTTTTCCCTACTTTTACAACTAGAATCAAACTAAGTATGAGGAGTAACAATCCATCTTCCATCTGGGCATACTGCAGCCTTTTGGACCAGATAACAAATTTTCCAACTTTGGGTATCTTGCTCTTTCTCTCCGTATCAGAACTAGCCACTTCTGCCTGTCATCGTCATTTTGACTCATTTTTCTGCAAGTGTAGTCTAGTCTGCAGAGCATGTGAGAGCCTTGCTATGAGCAATGCAGCATGCAGACAAAGAAGCATTGCTATTTGAATTGATACATTGTCATTCCTTTTCATCTTCAAAGTCCAAAGTAAATTTATTGCTAAAGTACTTCATTTTCTTGCACGAATTTACAGGGAAAGAGCTGTTACAATAGAATTTTATGAAAATTCCCATCAGAACCATTGCCTTCCTTCTTCTTATCCCTCACCCACCACTACAGCTATTGAAAACTACCTTGTTTTCTCTCTTTCTCTCTTCTGACGGAGGCTCTTGGACGAACTATCCACAACAGTGGATTCTGGTTAATTGGGCCATCAGTTAATTGGGTAACTGCTTATTTGGAACAAGTTCTAAACTTTGTTTATTTATTGAAATACAGAGCAGGTTAGGCCCTTCTAGCCCTTCAACCATGCTGCCCAGCAATTCCTCAATTTAAACCTAGCCTAATCACGGGGCAGTTTACAATGACCAATTAACCTACCGACTGGTACATTTAAAGGCTTTGGAAGGAAACCAGAGTACCCAGAAGAAACCAGTGCAGTCACAGAGGGAACGTACAAACTCCTTACAGGCAGCAGTGGGCCAAAAGAAGAAAAGCTAATTGAGAAAATAGCAGGGATTCCCTTCGCATATCTCGGACACTGTGCTGCATAATTGGGACAGGAGACTGTTGACGAACAGTTCCTAACTACTGTCAAATTCCTGCACTTGTGTGGCAAATACTGTTGTGGAAACTATAGATCTGCAAGGATGTTGCCTGGATTGGGGAGCATGCCTTGTGAGAATAGGCTGAGTGATCTCGGCCTTTTCTCCTTGGAGTGATGGAGGATGAGAGGTGACCTGATAGAGGTGTACAAGATGATGAGAGGCATTGATCGTATGGATAGTCAGAGGCTTTTTCCCAGAGCTGAAGTGGCTAACACGAGAGGGCACAGTTTTAAGGTGCTTGGAAGTAGGTACAAAGGAGATGTCACGAGTAAATTTTTTATGGAGAGAGTGGTAAGTGCATGGAATAGGCTGCCAGCGACGGTGGTGGAGGCGGATATGATAGGGTCTTTTAAGAGACTCCTGGATAGGTACATGGAGCTTAGAAATATAGAAGGCTATGGGTATCCTAGGTAATTTCTAAAGTAAGTACATGTTCGGCATAGCATTGTGGGCCGAAGGGCCTGTATTGTGCTGTAGGTTTTCTATGTTTCTTTGTTTCTACACCATGCTTAGAGTAAACAGTTGCGTGTGTTTGTGTTCAAAAAGCAGTGAATCTTGTCACTGATAGTTGGCAAGTAATAAGCAGTAAAACAATTCAGAACTGTTTTGCTCACCACCATTTCAAGCTACTTCAGTGAGTAAGGAATTGTGAAGAATTTAAAGTATTGACAATCATCTTGAATGTTACAATGATAATGAAGATTTGGAGGATGCAATCATCAATATCATTGTATGAAGGCATTCCATTATCTACACTATGTGTCTGCGCAGATTTTGTTGATTTACAGTCAATCAAAATAATGCAAATCAACACACAAAATGCTGGAGGACCTCACAAGTCAGGCAGCATCTATGAACATGAATAGCTGGTCGATGTTTCAGACTAAGAACATTCTTCAGGACTCCGAAGAACATGGAAGATTTATAGTACTGTAGTAGTGTTGATAGTGTTCTGATTTTTTCTTTTTTTCATTTAAATACACAATTTATTATTCAGTTAAATAATAGTTTGTCTTTTTTTAATATCTTTTTAACTATTTCCATGAAACTTCAGCTCATTGGGACAGCCACTTAAATGGGCCAAAATGTACTTGTCCTGATACGCCCAGTTAACCTGAATCCAGTATGTTCCTCTTTTTGCAAATACTGCCTGACCCGCTGAATGTTTCCAATATGTTGTTTTCATTTCTCTGTGTCCTTTTCTTTCTCACATGCTCTTCAGCTCCCTCTGACTCTTCTGTTACTCACTAACATTAGTGGTAATTAATAGTTAGCTGTTTAGCATGCACAGTAGTTCCCTGAGCATTAGGTTTGTCTTCCTATATTTCCAATGGTGGTATTCCTTGGGTCAACATGTCAGCTGTTTGCTTCCTCCCCATTGATGCTGCCTGACATGCTGAGCACTTTTAGCATTGTCGATTTTTGTTTAGCGTTATAATTTGATTGGGCTGATGTTGCCCAACAGTGGCCACTTTAAATGAGAAATGTTTTATGTGAAATAATTATATGCCCTTTAAGGAAACTGACTGCTCTGTATATGCCACAGAAAGTGCTGTAATGTATTTCAGAATGTGGTGGAATAACTCAGAAACCATTGTAAATGTGTTCCATTCCAGGAAACATCAATCTTTATACGTCTGTCACTGTAAAAACAAGAGTTAAGCGATCAAGTTAGCAGTCATTATATCTGGTCCCAATCCAGCTTGTTCCATTGGCATTACTGTTGGGGCCAGTGATCTCTGTACCATATCATTGCTTCTACAGTTACACCCAATTTTGGTGGAAGAGTGAAATGTTTTTTTTTAAATTAATGCATCAAGAAAATGCATTGGTTAATGTGGTCTTTGAATTAAAACTTACCCAATATTTAAAAACTACAAGTCATCTGTTAGCACTAAGAATTCACTTAATTTTATTGAGCAATCTACATGTGTCCACATAATGTGTGAGGTTTTGGCATTCCACTACATAACACTAACAAATTGATTAATTATATTCATTTATCAAACAGTCTTGACAAAAAGCACTTAACCAATAACAGACAAAATTATCTCTAACTTCTAATATTGAATGCTTCAGTCATCATGAGGAAACCATGCCTGGTAAAGTGACACGTCTAAATGAATCTTATACTTATCCCCTGTCTCAAATTTTTGTGAGATAATGTTTGCAGTAACAATGATATTTTGTCCAGTACAATGAGTATATGTGTTAGAGAAAGGAAACAGAATATGTGGTGCATTTATACATATATTTAGTCTTTCATAGCGGTAAGAAAATTATATATATCTGACAAACTGTCAAGCGTTTTATTCTTCCATTGTGACAAATGAAATGATGTTGGTTTACATCGGTAAAATGTCACAGAACAAACAATTTGGCTGAACCAATCCATGCTGAAATATATGCTCTGCCTGAGGCTCCTTAAGCCATAAGACCATAAGATGTAGGAGCAGAAGCAAGCCATTCGGCCCATCGAGTCTGCTCCGCCATTCACTCATGGGCTGATCCAATTCATCTTTAGTTGAAGCCTTTCTTCATCTAAATCTATTAGCATAGCCTCTACTCATCTTCCTCTTGTCTTCAGTATTCTCTTTACATGTGCCTTTGCTGTTCATATTAATCAGTCCTTCTGTTACAGAGTTCCACATTTTCACCACTCTTTGAATTAAGGTGTTTCTTCTGAATTTCCTGTTGGACTGCTTGGTAGCTGTCCTGTCACATGGTCTCCAATTATGCTCATCGTCACATGTGGAATCATTCACTGTGCATCTATTCTGTTAAAACATATAACAATTTTAAAAAGGACTCCACTAAATTTGGCTTCCCAACTCCTTCCTTGCACTCCTTCCACCCTGGCACTGAAGTATTCCATGGGAGTCAGTTCATCTCCCTTTGGAAAATGAACCAAGATGTTTTCATTGTAAAAATAAAGGTCTTCAAACCTTTCAAGTAATAAGTGGTCTCTCTATCTTTCTCTCCAAAAGTTACTACATGTTTATTCTATCCTGAACCTCATTCAGCAAATCATTACCTGTTTTACAGGTTTATTTATGTCCTCCATTAACTTAAAAACAGAAATGTTGAAAGAACTCATCTGGTTGGACAGCGTCTGTGGAAAATGAAACACTCTGATGAAGGGTTGAAGACCTGAAATGTTATCTGTTACTGCTGCCACAGTTACTGTCTGACCAATTGAATTTTTCCAATATTTTATATTTCCCAGCATTTGCATTTTTAAAACTTTTGTTCTTACAATATTTTGCAGATCTCCATGCTGTTGACCATTACAACAGGCTTGTATCAACTTCAAATGTAGAAACGATCTTTTTGATCTCACAGTCTAAATCATTAACTTCACCTGACAGATCCAAGCATTGATCCTTGTTGGTGGAACACTATTCAACTTCTTCCAATGCGTTATGTACACTTTACACCCACACTTTGCCTTCCATCCTCGAGCAATCCATTCAGTTACAACTACCTGACCCCACATTTTCTGATGTTAATCACTCATCTGTTGTAGGATGCCCTTTGAAAACTTTTTTTTAAATCTTCTACATTGCCATTGTTTTCTCTCTCTTAACATTATAGAAAACTGAAATATGATGTTATCTCAATATATCTTTTTACCCGTATCTCACCCCAGCTTCCCTTTCCCTGTTGTGTATATCTGTAAATATATATATATATATAATCCCACATCTTGCTCTGTGTGTGTGTGTGTGTGTGTTTAAACATAGTAGGAATTGGTGTTCTACACACTACCTTAAACCCCTGATTTAAGGCCCTGTACCTCATTAATATACTACCTTAAGCCCCTGATTTAAGGCCCTATACCTCATTACTTCAGCTATCTGGATGTGGAACCTTATGAAAGTGACTTTGAGAGGCATAAAGTGCTAAGCTTTCTGTGAACATTTTTGTTTTCCTCCTTCTGACCAGTAATGCCAAAGGAATTCTCAGGTTATGCTTTAATTATCCTGGCTTTCTTTCCAGTAATTATTCTCCTTCAAGCCGATAATAATCATTTTGACAGTCAACTGTGCCCGTTGCCAGACAGGCATCGGTGTGGTGAGACCACCAGAATCTCAGGTCTAGTCCACATTAGATGTAAACTCTGAAATATGAACTCCAGACCATATTTTTTATTCTGCTTCCTTTTTGCATTCAGTCCTGCTTTTATGCCATTATGTCCTGTTTCTTCCATTTCCCGTGTTCCAATCTTACCATCTTTTATTTGTCTTGCCAAGAATATTGCGCCCCATTTCTGTTCATTCTTACCATTAAACAACCATTGCTGTACAAAATTCTTGCTGTCATTAAATATCTAAACATTCTATGGATAAATCCAGAGCATCTAAAGTGCCTATCTGTGTACTTGTTGCTGGTTAATTGTAGGTACCAACTACAGTGATACTAGTCTCACAACTCTTTAATTCCCAACTGAGGGATGATCTTATCAACATCTTTCTCATCCAGTCTTCCAATCCCCAGTGCTTTAATGGAGCTCTAATTGTGCCACACTTCCAGCTACTCACATAAAGTATCCTAAAATATTTCATTCTGAATGCCCCTCTTCTTGCCCTAAAATATGTTTAAGATGAGACCTCTCCAAAAATATTTGGACTGGAATTAGCATGCCATAAAAACACTTAACCCCTTTTTCTCTTAAAGTCTGTAGATGTGCCTAGTATTACCGGATGCACTGTTCTAACCCTACACTGGGTCTCTCTGAGAGCTAGGAATGTGGAACTTCCCAACGTGGGCAGTCCCAGCCCACAAAGGAAAGCAGTGTCTGGCTCTGGCAAGACTAAACAGAAATTCCAGTGCAAGGTTGGGACCCTCTGTGGCTTAATCCCAGTCTGAATTCCCACCCTTCTGGTGCACTCCTATCTAAATTATGGTGCAAGAATGTCAGAAAGGCTGCAGATTTTCTGTGCCATAAAGCTTAAGTGAATGTTCTATTCACTTGCACAAACCACCAGTAGGTGATGAAAACATTTCATGATATTCTGAATTTGTATTTTGCCATCAATAAAACAATAGTGCTAGGAATGAATCTTTCAACCCCTTACGTCCACAAATATCAGCAAGGAAACACCCTCGAATCTGAAGCAAGTACAAATACAGCTGATGTTCTTCAGCTGAGTTTTTTGGAGACGTATGTTCAGAACACCCGAGTTGTATAAAAATGCTCTCTGGAGACTGGAACAAATTTTTGAGGCAGAATGATAAGAGCTCCATCCTGCATCTTGAACTTTTGATGTCTAAAATGTGAAGGTATTATATCAATTCCTAATAAAAACCAGTTTGATGTGATTACATCAATAAAAATGCTTTTATTAACATTACTTTTAAATCTTTGAAAATATAACACAAATAATATAATCACATAGAATAGTCCAATATTTTTAAGAATCTTCATAATGTACCTTAAAGAAGATTCCTTTGATGTCACGTGCTTAAATTTCCAAAGTGATAGCATACGTTTTCCACATGATGAGTACTATATCTCAACCATTTAATCAGGAAGGGGCTCTGACTGGCTGCCTAATAAAAAGAAGGGGAACTGAAGGAGGGGTTTATGAAGTGAAATAGTAGTTTTCCTTTACTTTTTGTGTGGACTTTTAATCCAAGAGATAGCTGCTTGGGAATCAGTTTGCCTTTTTGAGTATGAAAACAATATTTAAAAATTAGGAAAGGCTGAAAAATATGGACCAAGTTAGACCAACTTCCAATACAGATAGTCTTAGTTCAGCAATTAGTATAGCCACTGTCCTTTTAAGGAAAAATACAAATCGTAAGGAAGATGTGGGTTTTCATTTTAACAGTACAATCAGCTATATTGGTGCCATAGCAAAGCCATATGAAACTGGTAACACATGCTTATTTAAACAATACTTTTAATATTATTATCAGATTACATCTCAATGGATAACGTTTTGCAAAAAAATAATGCAAATAATTGTCATTTAATATCTCAGCAGTTGTTAATATTCCAACGGATTTTCTACTTTTTTGTACCATTTGAAGCAATGCAGTTTCAATAGGTTTGAGTGATATTATGAATGTTGGGGATTTCATGAGTTTTTTTTTGTCATCAACTTCTGAAAACTAGTCTTATGAAGTTTCACATTTCACTATATTTGTCACATGAGCTATGAGGGAGGAAGAGAACAGAGCCATGAGAAAATAAGGTGTGTTATCTACTTAAACTACAATGCAATTTTATTCATTACAGTATTTTTTTTTGTAAAATGACTGCAAACCAGCTTTATTATTAAGTTTCTAAACTCTGATACAACCTATAGAATCTAATCATTGGGAAAATGGGGGAAAAAATCATTTAAAACAAAGCACTTAGTAAAATTGTGTGTAAAGGGAAGTATTAAATATAAATAAATTTATTTAACTCCATTTGTCCATCAAAATGAACTTTAAAAAAAATCTTTCAGTGAAGTTTTCTATGTTTTGTAGCCTTGTCTCTTACTATTGTATTAAATCTTCTCAATGCACTTATATAGAAATCCAGATGACACGCCCAGATCAAAATTAAGTCAAAATAAAATATTTTTCAAAAAAAAATTATATTGAGACTGGGATTTTCAGATGACTGCTTTTATGGTTCAATTGATAGATAATCTGAAATTAATTAAAACGATCTTTCATGCTTAAACAATTTTTAAACTGTCCTCTCAACAAGTGCCATGTAGTCATCCATATGTTTCCCTGATAGAGATTAGTGTACATTTGGTCTAAGTATTCCTAAATATTTAGTTTCGTTCCTTTACTTTAGATATTTATTCCAAGGCAGTTTTGAAAGACTGCATTGGTAAGATTTTTTATTGCAAGATCTGTAAATAATTTGAACTTTTGCTCTCGTAAACTTTCTGCTTTAGATTAACAAAACAGTTTTTTTTTAATTGTGTAATTGAAATGGATGAAGTTGTCAACAAATTAAAGAAGATTGACACGCTTGCCTGGTTATCTATTGCTTCAGGGATTGCTTTGGCTCTTTAATTGACACAACAGTGGTTTTGCCGAACCTTGAGGCTCTTCATAACGTTGTCAATTACAGGGAAATGTTATCAATATGTAAAGTAATGAAGTGAGGGGAAGGAGCTAAAAGCCACAGTGTTTGTTGTGAAGTGTGTTATAAGGAAACAGAATTTCTAGTGTAGAATTTCAGTGAGCCCTGCAGCTGTGCTCTGACTATCAACCTCCACACATACTCATCCCTGTCAACAAACCCCCTCTCTCATCACTAAAGGCTGTTGTGAGGTCATGTCAGTCGAAATCAGCTTCACAGCAAGACATTTTTCAAATAGACACTGTAAAGGCAGGAGAGAAGATAAGTTTTTTTTGAAGACAGAGTGAATTCATGCTCATAAATAACATGATTGGCACTTTTATAAAACCTCTGTGTATGGAATTACATTATACAAAACATTTCTGATCGTCTGTAATGTGAAACACTTCATAGCTGCTTATTTCAAATCTAAGGATCTGTGAACGTTGACATTCCTTGTGCTTTTCTTTCCTTTCCTGATCAAACAGTTATATACTATAATATATATTTTATATATCTATATACATACACAGTGGCATGAAAAAGTTTGGGCACCCTCGGTCAAAACATTCTTTTCAACATTTTAAGCAAGATTAGTGTACTATTTTTGTTTTGTACAATTTTAGAGTGGGGTAAAAAAGGAAAGGAGCACCATGCAAAAGTTTGGGCACCCCAAGAGATTTGAGCTGTCAGATAACTTTTACCAAGGTCTCACACCTTAATTAGCTTGTTAGGGCTATGGCTTGTTCACAGTCATCGTTAGGAAAGGCCAGGTGATGCAAATTTCAAAGCTTTATGAATACCCTGACTCCTCAAATCTTGTCCCAACAATCAGCAGCCATGGGCTCCTCTAAGCAGCTACCTAGCACTCTGAAAATTAAAATAAATGATGCCCACAAAGCAGGAGAAGGCTATAAGAAGATAGCAAAGCGTTTTCAGGTAGCTGTTTCCTCAGTTCGTAATGTAATTAAGAAATGGCAGTTAACAGGAACGGTGGAGATCAAGTTGAGGTCTGGAAGACCAAGAAAACTTTCCGAGAGAACTGCTCGTAGGATTGCTAGAAAGGCAAATCAAAACCCCCCGTTTGATTGCAAAAGACCTTCAGGAAGATTTAGCAGACTCTGGAGTGGTGGTGCACTGTTCTACTGTGCAGCGACACCTGCACAAATATGACCTTCATGGAAGAGTCATCAGAAGAAAACCTTTCCTGCGTCCTCACCACAAACTTCAGCATCAGAAGTTTGCAAAGGAACATCTAAACAAGCCTGATGCGTTTTGGAAACAAGTCCTGTGGACTGATGAAGTTAAAATAGAATTTTTTGGCCGCAATGAGCAAAGGTATGGTTGGAGAAAAAAGGGTACGGAATTTCATGAAAAGAGCACCTCTCCAACTGTTAAGCTTGGGGGTGGATCGATCATGCTTTGGCCTTGTGTTGCAGCCAGTGGCACAGGGAACATTTCACTGGTAGAGGGAAGAATGAATTCAATTAAATACCAGCAAATTCTGGAAGCAAACATCACACCATCTGTTAAAAAGCTGAAGATGCAAAGAGGGGTCTTCTACAACAGGATAATGACTACCTCAATGGACTACCTCAAGGGGTGCAAGCTGAAGGTTTTGCCATGGCCCTCACAGTCCCCCAACCTAAACATCATCGAAAATCTGTGGATGGATCTCGAAAGAGCAGTGCATGCAAGACGGCCCAAGAATCTCACAGAACTAGAAGCCTTTTACAAGGAAGAATGGGTGAAAATCCCCCAAACAAGAATTGAAAGAGTCTTAGCTGGCTACAGAAAGCATTTACAAGCTGTGATACTTGCCAAAGGGGGTGTTATTAAGTACTGACCATGCAGGGTGCCCAAACTTTTGCTCCAGGCCTTTTTCCGTTTTTGTTATTTTGAAACTGTAAAAGATGGAAATTAAAAAAGTAATCTGCTTAAAATATTAAAGAAATGTGTCATCTTTAGCTTTATGCCTTTTGGAAATCAGGTCATCTTTTACTCGCTTAGCTATTCACAGTAACAGAAATTTTGACCAGGGTGCCCAAACTTTTGCATGCCACTGCATAACTGTTTGTGGATTTATTTTGTAAAATAACTTGAAGTGCCTGTTTCGGAAAGTGTTTTTGAAAGTCACTTTTGAAAGCAAAGCGTTTGAGGCAGTATAGTTTATTTTCAATAGAGGGAGCTGGGACAGTGTACCAGGTAATGTTGAATATTTTTACTAATATGTTGTATAAAGAGTGTATTCATTGACCCTGCCCTTTGGAGAAACTGCCTCCTTAGCTGCGGTTTGTAATAAAATGTTTTCCTGACTGCCAAGCTGGTCTCCTTCTGCGTACATACCAGCACTGTTCATGTGAAGTACCAAAAAAAATTGTTCCATTGATTTAGAAGTATAATAATACATATATGGAACATAGAATTTGCCCGGTGTATTTGTAACAAACCAAATACCAGTGCTTTTATTGGCCTCTTTGCTGTCAGTAATTAAGACATATATTGATATATTATGGGACACAATAAATATTTTTAGAGGCAAAATTATTTCTGACATTGCTACTAAACCCTATCTTCCCACTTTGTATTAAGAGATCTAAGACCCTGCAACAGCTTAAAGCCATTTTGTTTATAGTGACTAGCTCTTCTTGATGAAAAATTGGTTTTCCACTTCTGTGTATAAAGACAAGCTAAATTACAAAGAAAGTATAATAATACTTTAAAGTTTTAATAAGTTTTACTTAGTTACAGAATATTAATGAGTTTTACTTATTTATAGAGTGTTTTAGTAAGTTCCTAATCAGTGTGTTACTCATATTTATTTTTCCTTTTCTTCATTATAATTGAAAAAACACTGTGAATTTATTTTATAAAATATAGTGGAAGCTGCTGTGCAAATATGGCTGTTGTCATACAGACTGAATGTAACTTGAGCTCAAATTAATTACTTTTTCAAGTTTTTAATTATTGAAAAAGCAATTCTTTTCCTACCTTTTCTCTGGCTGTTCAGAAGACTTCTTAATATTTCTACTTTTTGATATTAACTGTCTTTTTGAATAAATTTTATTGCCAAACTGAATGAAATGTATCCTTAAAATTTTATGGAAATGAAATGTGAAAGGACGGCAGTGACTTTAGTGCTCATATTATACTCATGAAGCCAGCGTTTAACCTAATTATATTTAATTGTTTTAAATAAATCTGTTTCATCAGGGTCTCACTGCTGCTTATAAATACGATAGATTAAAGCTTCAGTTTGCCCCTTCTCACCCTCAGCCTAGAGAGAGCCTGCGAAATAATGTTTATACTGAGCTTAAATTGATTAGGCAAGTTTAATGTAATCAGGTCAAAGGTAAAACTGCTTAGCTAAGCTCATCAGCAACTCGGATTTCAGCAGCAATGTATTAAAAAGCAGAAAGAAACGTAAAAGGCCCGTGATGATAACATCTGGCTGTGAGCACATGAACTTTTTGTGCTATGATTGAATGGAAGTTAATGGTAGGGAGGGGTGATCTGCAGCATTTTCATTCCTGAATTATGATTGAGTACTGATAAGGTGGAATGCCAGACTTTGATCAATTGTGGCCCCATTGTAAGGCCATCTATTGGGTAGTAGGTAGCTTTAGGACCTGACAGAGTGTTTCCTGTGCTGGCCTGAGGTCTTGCATGCATGAGACTCTTCCTGGGTGTTAAACAGCAGTCAGTCAGCCAGTGCTTTGTGTGTGGGCAATACCGTGAACAAGTCAAGCCCAGAGCCAAGATTGCACACACTGCACCATGATACTGTGAGCAATCTGAATTGCACATGTCTGAGGATTTGCCAGCAAAAAAAAATAATGACTGATGAGTACATTTAAAGGTGCAGTGTGCTGTTTACAATCTGAAACAAAGGTTGCTGGACATCTTTAAATCACATTTTTAAACAATTAGACATGAGCAAAAGTTAGCTTTTTTAAAATAAATGATTATTGCAATGCAAAGAAAAACATAATTTTATACATTTTTTGGCAGGTAAGGTTATAAATATATTGCCTACTGTGCTGCAGACATAACACTAATAATCTCCTTTGTAAATCATATTTAACCTGACAAAATGTTCCAAGGTGCAAGTTGTAATGTGATCATGTTGGTAGTAAGCCTAATTGATCTTGAGGTTTACACCTGGTTTTCATGCTGCCAGAAAGTTTTCACAACAAAACTGCAGATCTCATAATGTACAGCATTAAAGCTATCAGGCGCATAAAGCAGAGGCAGTGTTATCAATAACTGTACGTGCAACTTCCAGTCACATTATTATTGTATAGTATTGCCACTTGACCTTCCCCACCCCCATGCCATGCAAACCATCATTGTCTAGCAAAACTGGAGTGATTTAATCCTGTCAGGTACCCAGGCTACTTCATAGAAAAATATTAGAAAGATACAGCAGAAAATTAGTTTGTTCTGCCTGTTGCATCTCTTTCCCAGAGAATTAATTCAGCACCACTGATCATTTTCCTAGAACATTATCAATGTTTCCCCTTCAGGAATTTATTTGGTTTTCATTCAAGCTGTAATTTTCACCACCCAACTATGGAATACATTTCAGATCCCAATTCACTCTAAAACAAAAGTATTCCAATGTTACCCACAGAACTTCCACCCAAACCCACCATCTCCACCTGCTGCTCTTCATATACTGTACCTCCTCTGCCACTGAATTGACTTCTTATTTATTCCTTTAAAATGTATCATGATTTTAAGTTCTTTGATCTCAGCTCTAGAATAAGAATCAGGTGGAATTTGTTAATCTGTGACGGTAAACTCTTTTACCTGCTCCTTGGTGGTAGCAACAAAGAGAGGCGTGTCCTGGATAATGGATGCACCCTTTTCAGGCGTCACCTTTAGAAGGCATCCTGTTCCCTCGGCTTCCTTTTCCCCTTCTTGTAGTCCACAATCAATTCCTTGGTCTTACTGATGTTGATTGCAAGATTGTTGCTGCGACACCACCCAACCAACTGATCTATCTCGAACCTGCACACCTCCTCATCATCAACTGAAATTTTGCCAGCACTGGTTGTATCATCGGCAAATTTATAGATGGCATTTGAGCTATGCCTAGCCACACAGTCATGGGTATAGAGAGAGTAGAGTAGTAGGCTAAGCACACATCCTTGAGATGCACCAGTATTGATTGTCAGCGAGGAGGAGGTGTTATTTCCAATCCACACAGACGGTGATCTCCCAGTAAGGAAATCAAGTCAAGTTGCAGAGGGAGATATTAGAAACCCAGGTTTTGGAGCTTGTTGATTAGAATCGATGGTATGATTCTGTTGAGTGCTGAGCTGTAATCAATAAACAGCAGTCTGATGTAGATATTGCCATTTTTCAGGGGACCCAAGACCAAGTGGAGTGTCAGTGAGATTGTGTCCACTTAACTGTTGCAGTGGATTGACACAACTATATTACTGCTAGCCCATTTCAGTTCAGCATTCAGAATTCAGTTCAGCTCTGTAGAAGCCAGTAATATCTTTGGAGACTGCTGTGTTAACATATCCTAGCTGGAGAGAAAATGGGTGCAGTGCAAATTACTTCAGTAGGATGAGAACAGCGGGAGGTGTCAGCTAATGTTTGTTGTTCTGGGGGTTCTCCCTCCATAACCAATAATTTACTGTTCTTATAAAGACAGGATAAAGCCAAGCTGTGATATGATATCATACAGCTAAAACTCCTTATCAGGACTTACCCAGTTGGCCTATCAGCTAGTCTTCTGAATCTGTACTGTAAATTAAATCAATGCAGTCAAGAGCGACAAATATCGTGGCAACTCAGATATTTGCAAGAATATTCTATTCGAGAATTTTTTCACCAGAACATTAATATCACTTATAAAATGCAATAACTGAAATGGAATGACTTTAAGACATGAAGTTGAAAAATAAATGGTTCATTTTTTTTATTTCAAAGAAGGATCAATAAATAAATATTTTTCAAAATTTACTTTTGATATGATAGTTTGGTTTGAGGGGTAAAAGTCTGTTTACCACACAGCCTTTGGTTATAACTGCCCCTTTTAAAAAAAAAGCATGGTGTCGTTCAAAAAAAAATATTTATTAATTGAACAGGGTTATAATAAAATGCAAAATTATTCAGATAGTCAGAGTTGCAAAGAGTGATCACTTTGCCAAAATGGGCTGAGGCTTAAACTATCCATATGAGATTCTGCCGCTATTAATAATGCCGCTGAATTTGAAGGGCCATAACAATATAACCCCATCAATTTCCAGAGGACCTGCAATATTTTCATGCAAAGCAATTCCTCATTATTTTCCTTATTCTTTTGTGGACTTTGACAGCTGGCCACCTAATGGAACCTTAAACAGCTCCTAATTCGCGTAAGGCATGTGGCATTTCAGAGAAAAGCCCGAGAACTCAATCATGCATATCCTCTAAAAATAGAAAACTGATGGGAGTTGTACCCATGACTCCTTCTGCCAAAATTCTTGGTCTCCTTTCCATGTTGCGGAATGTGAAGATTCTGGATGTTGAGATTCACTAGAATGTTGCCAGAAATTCTTCAGTTTTATGTGACAGTTGAAATGCCTGGCCTGTCCTCCTTGGGAAAAGATGGTTTTATTACCAGAGTAAATGTAACACTGATGAAGTATATAAGTTCAACTGTTTCCCCCAGAAAAATAGCTGGTAATCAGAAAATCCAAAGAAATGAAAATTGGTAAAAGACTCGAGAGTTGAAACTATCTTATAAATGGTGAAATATTGCAATCTGGAGAGCATTGCAGAGAACATGGTGGAAGACAATTAAACTAATCTTTAAAAGAAAATTAGATAAATACTTGAGAACTTAGGACAAAAATAATGAACTTACTAGCCTTGAAATCTACAAGACTGAGGAGTGATCTTATTAAAATATATAAGATTCTAAAGGGCTTAACTGGACAGATTTTGAAATGTTTTTCCTAATGGGAGAATCACAAACGTGGAGACACAGCAACAGAAAGAGGTGACGGTCACTTAAAACTGACATGCATAAAAAATTTCTCTCAGAGGGGAGTGAATTTCTGGAATTCTCTTCCCCCAGGAGTTGCGGAGGCTCAAGCATTAGATATATTTAAGATGGAGGGAGATAAATGTTTGAAAGATTGAGGGTTATGGAAAACTGATTCAGAGGAGTTGAGACGAGCATAGATCAGTCATGATCATATGAAATGGTAGGGCAGGCTTGAGAAACCTTGTGACCTATATCTGCTCCTGTGTTCTTGTACTCTTGTATTTATGCTTTGATAGTGCACTGTTCCTTGATCATATTTTAAAGCAAAATTTATAGAGCAACAACATGAAATTTTATTTTTTTGTAATATGCAGGAATTGCAAAATGTTAACAAATTTATAACTTTATTCAAAAGTTATAACTTGCCAACAATGCAAGGTTAAGTAGAATACATTTCCACTTCCTCTCTTCTTATTTTCTCCCCATAGCAATTTAATTAAAAATTAATTTTGCAAAATTTGCATAAAAGCCTGATGATTTGGATGGCTATTGGCTGTGTTTTCATGTGAACTAAAATAGAAAGTAAACATTCTAATTAATTGCATCAGTGCCAGGTAAACACTAGTTTCCACGTATAACAGGATTAATGCCTGACAGACTGCTTGGGTGTGGCTGTAGCAAAAGGCGACCACAGAAAGTCAAGCATGAGCAGTGTGCCACAGTAATCCTTAAAGCTAGGAAGGGACAGGAAATGAAACAAGTAAAGATTGGGATAATTTCGCAATTCCTGGAAGGATCATTGATAATACTGTTTTCACAGTGTTTGAGGAGGTTTTCATAATTCTCTTTTTACATAGAAATAAGCCAGTCAGACTATCAATACTATACCAGCTCATAGAGCAATATCATCAGTCTTATTCCCTCACTTATTTCCCTGTAACCTATTCTCTCTTGTATCAAATCTCCCCAGTTCTCCTTCCACCTAGCTACACTAATATCAACCTACAGTGGCCAACTTGCTTGCCAACCAGATCATTTTTGGAAATGGAGAACCCAGGGGAAGTTGTCCTGTAAACAATACTGGAGATCAGGGTGGAACCTGGGTCGCTTGGAGATGTGAAGCAGCAGCACTACCCACTGGCATTCTTGCTGTGGTTTCGAATACAGCTGTATAGGCAAAGCTCGGCTTTGGCAGAATCTGAATATCGATTTGTGTTACTGACAAATTCCTAAAAGCAGTATGGGAAGGGATGTGGTGGCAACATGGTCTGGTGTAACAACGGGCTAGATAGGCTGTGAATATAAGGAGGGGCTAGAGGGTGCATTGGTCACAATGTCCTTGGGGCTGGGAGCAGAGCAAAGAGGAAATAAGTGTCAGCAATAGGGATATAGAGTCTTGACAAACTTCTGCACAGGGAAATTGAAGTGTGTCTGAAATTAATATGTGTCCCTGACTGCAGCGACTGGGAACCCCTGTCCTGTAATAGTGATCAGGGTGGTAGTTGCTACATTATAGCAAAGGGGTTGTAGCAGTGAGAAGGGTTAATGAAAAGCCTAGTATCACTACTGTGAACTAAGCTTGGAGAAATGAAAGGGAATTCCTGGGAAGGAGCAACAAAGGAGATGTGATGGGTCATCAAGCCAGTTTCACCATTCGGTAAGATTATGTCTATGTTTGAATTTTGTTTGGGCGTCTTGGACCCATCATGCTTTGTGTAGCAGAAATCTCCCAATTTTAGTTGCAAGATTATTAAATAAGCCAGTATTAAAATGTTGTAAGCAATGTTCCCTGGAATTTGTAATGACCAGTGTGCACAAAAATCTTCTGCTGTGCAATTTTTTTTCCCAGTGATAACAATGTGTGCACACTGAATAATTTCTTCACTAAAAACAGTATAAATAAGCCAGTTCTGAAATCTGCAGACAAATCATCACCGACTCCACGTTGTCAACTCCGTCCGCATCAGAAACCAGAAAAGGAAATGTGATTGTATATGATTGTGAAATATACTTAACATGCCAACGAGGTAGAGGTCGACAACCTTTTGTGCACTAATAGCAAAAGATGTGCACACACACACATGCGCACACCTTAAAGGGAACATTGGTAGTAAGAGAGTTTTACATATTGCTCCTGATGTTTATGTAGCCTCCAGATGCAATGGAAAAATACACCCTCACGACCTTATCAATTCCTTTCAAAATTCTAAAAACCAAAACAATGAATTTCTCTATTCAAAGAATATGTTTTATTTATGAAATTTCTTCATAATTTATCTCTTGATTGTTCTTAGGCACTGCATCCCTTCCAAAGCAAATATCATTTCATGGTTCAGAATCCCGAGCATGAACAATAATCCTGATGTGCCCTAACTAGGATCTACGCTTAATAGTCTGTTGGAGGAAGCTGCAAAGGGCAAAACTTAATTCCTATCATTTTGCTGTTTAGAAAAATTGCTAAACTATATGATGGCAGAAGATAGTATTAATGGTAAGACTCTTGGCAGTGTGGAGGATCAGAGGTACCTTGGGGTCCGAGTCCATAGGACACTCAAAACAGCTGCACAGGTTGACTCTGTGGTTAAGAAGGCATATGGTATATTGGCCTTCATCAGTCGTGGAATTGAATTTAGGAGCCGAGAGGTAATGTTACAGCTATATAGGACCCTGGTCAGACCACACTTGGAGTACTGTGCTCAGTTCTGGTCACCTCACTACAGGAAGGATGTGGAAGCCATAGAAAGGGTGTAGAGGAGATTTACAAGGATGTTGCCTGGATTGGGGAGCATGCCTTATGAGAATGGGTTGAGTGAACTCGGCTTTTTCTCCTTGGAGTGACAGAGGATGAGAGGTGATCTGACAGAGGTGTACAAGATGATGAGAGGCATTGATCATGTGGATAGTCAGAGGCTTTTTCCCAGGGCTGAAATGGTTGCCACAAGAGCACACAGGTTTAAGGTGCTGGGGAGTAAGTACAGAAGAGATGTCACAGTTAAGTTTTTTTACTCAGAGAGTGGTGAGTGCATGGAACGGGCTGCCGGCAACGGTGGTGGAGGCGGATATGACAGAGTCTTTTAAGAGACATTTAGATAGGTACATGGAGCTTAGTAAAATAGGGGGCTGTAGGTAAGCCTAGTAATTTCTAAGGTAGGGTCATGTTTAGCAGAACTCTGTGGGCCGAAGGGCCTGTATTATGCTGAAGGTTTTCTATGTTTCTATGTTCATCATTTTCAATTCTTGTCTGACTCACAATAACATATGTTGCTCCATCTATGCTGAACTCTCACAATAACCTATCATTGTCTTAATAATTTTAAGCTCCTGTTTACACTGTTTAGAAAACCATTTATCCTTGTGTCCATGGCAACTCTTAATATATAGCTATTATGTTGTCTAAGGTTTAAGTAAATATAGTGAGGAGTTCAGGTCCCACACATATCCTTAGGGAACATCACTCATCACCTTCTTCCAAGTTGATTACATAACAATAGTTGTTATTTCACTTTCTACTCTACAGCCAACCATGCAGTTTGATCAATAACTTGCCTTTAATAAATTTCCCTTTAGTTACATGAGCCTCATGTGGAATGTGCTTGAAATCCAGTGAACTGCGTTTATAGGCATTCCACTGACCACCACCACAGTAGTTCATTTAGCATTCTCTGGAATTTACCTGAGATCACCAGTAATTTATTACTTAATCAGTTGAGTGCTTTTGGAGGAGATTGGTAACAAGAGGACAACTCATGTGGAAAGATTTCAGGAGCAGAGCCCAGTCTGTCATAGGAAAATCAGAAGTAAAACTAGGCCATTTGGAGGACAAGAAAGTAAAAGCGAACATTGTAGGGCTGAGTGGGGTAGTGATTAGGCTCTTATAAGGATGCATCAGAAACAAAGACCGGACTTTTTGTCAGGGGTCTTCAGAGGCAAAGATTGACCTATTGTAGGAGGTGATCAGGAGCAGTGGACGCCTTTTTATGATGGGTCATTAGGAGCAAAGCTTACTCTGTTGTAGGGTGTCATCAGGAGCAAAGGTCCCTCTGTAGGGTGTCATCAGGTGCAGAGGTCACTGTTGTAGGGTGTCATCAGGAGCAAAGCTCACTCTGTTGTAGGGTGTCATCAGGAGCAAAGGTCCCTCTGTAGGGTGTCATCAGGTGCAGAGGTCACTGTTGTAGGGTGTCATCAGGAGCAAAGGTCACTCTGTTGTAGGGTGTCATCATGAGCAGAGGTTGGTCTATTGTAGTGGGTCATTCAGAGCAGAAGACACCCTGCTGTAGGAGAACATTGGGAGTCAGAACCTGTAGACTGTGGGGTTGAAACAGGCATCCTGCAGTCAATCAGCCACTGTGGAGCTGTAGTGTATTGCAAGGACATTGAAAACCATCTGCATGCCTGTCAAACAGGAATTGCATCAGAATTTTTAACCAGCTGACAAATATTGTGATCTTCTCTTAAAGTAATATGTTGTTTCACTTCATTAAATTTAATTTTGATTACAGTAGCAATGTTTATGTACATTTTTATCGAGGGACATAAGCTCCTCTCATATGCAGAGATAAATCAGCAGTTGTGATCACTGCTGTATGCCCTACCTCAACTGGTTTGTTAGCACAATACATTTTACATCTACATGCTTGAGCAAAACCTTGATTGCTTGAGGACACTGGGAATATTTTTCCTTTAAAAGTCTTAACCTTACTGCATCAGAGCACATGATTGTGAAATAATTTGACCAAAGCCATGCTTGCCAAGGTATTGTGGGAACAATCAATGTGACCTCCAGTGTGAGGTTGATGCTTCTCTCCTGCTTAGTCGGCTTTTACAAGATTTATTCTGGTAACCTCTGTGAGAAAAGCTTCTATGCAAGGTTGTGAAATCTGAGCAATGTCACATACTGAAAGGAAATGTCTGCTCTAGTTTGCCAATTTTCTAAGTCAATCACCCCTTCCCAATTTATACATAGTATTGGAAGCAACTGGAAAAATTGAGAAAACATTCACCTAAAGCGAGGGATTACAATTGCATGACTGACTACAATTACTTCCAATTGTTGTGAGCTAAATGAAACCTGTTGCTTCTGCTGCCAATCCTTCACCAGCTCTTCTGCACTTGAAATGGTCAGTTGGTGCAATGAGGTTACCATTATTCACTAAGTGTGTGAATTTCATTGACTTGAAATTTTAGCGGCAATTTGCATCTCCAGCCCACTGTACGTCAAACTTCAATACGCTGGGATGCTCATTATTCCCCTGCACGGGCTGCAATAGTGACTAGTTACCAACAATATTAAACAGCAGCCCAAATTCTCAAACACTTTCTACACCTCTGAGGAGAGTGTGGAGGGCAGAGTTCTTAAAGTAAGGTGTCACTCATCAGGAAGCGCGGAGCTAAGTGCTCAGAAAGTCGTTTCTAGCTGGTTACACCACACTCTGCATCCTTTGAAAGGAGTATGAGTAGGAAACCAACCAGCTCTGAAGCTGGTCTGTTGGCTTTCCCAACATCCGCAATGCCCAAGTAGCAAGAAAAGCAAGAATGCAGGAAGTGCCTCATAGTCAATGAGACTGTTCCATGGCACTGTCATGTGGAGCTTTGTGGCCCAGCTTATGCTGATGTAGAAGAAACTAGCATTACAGGTTGACTGGCATCTTTAACTCTGTTATTGAAGATCAAAAAACTTGAACTGCACACAAAGCATGTGATAGGATTTTCCAGTTGCCATGATATCAGCTGGAGATTATTATAAAATAATTTATTCTGTGTTAGATTAATTGCCTAACAACATAAAATGAAAGTACTATGAGATCTAGTTTTGAGTATAATAATGTCCACAGGTACACGATGACATTGTTTTCACAAACTTTGAAGCCGAATTATTAGGGATTTTTGATGACCCCGTTGTTATAAATAGTGCACTATTTTTAACAATTAGGTCATCAAAAATCCCTAATAATTCACTGGGAGTCACCAATTTTGTGTATGAGGTAAGCACACAGATAGACAGAACTCTAATGCCAACCACGGCAAGCACAGCAGTAGGACATCTTCTCATGGTGGCTCAGGTACCTGGGCTAGCAAACAACCAAATAACATTTCTTATCCTGGAATCCAGATGAAGAGTCTTGGCCTGAAATATCAACTGTCCACCACCCTCTACAGATATTGTTTAATTCGTTAGGTTCCTCTGGCAGTTTGATTTGTGCTCCAGATTCCAGCATCTGCAATCTTCAGTGTTTTTAAAATTTCTTATCACTGACAGCAAAGCTTGCTCTAAAATTAATATCAGAAATAAACGCAAATGATAGGATAGTTCCACTTACACATTCTGTGAAATTTGAGTTCATGCTTGCTTTTATCACATTCCGATTTTGAGGTTGAACCCTATTAGGGAACCAGAGCTGTGACTGGAAATAAATAATGTCTGATGAGCCTTACAACGTCATTACAGTTTGACCTGCCAAATAATTCAGCCTTCAACTCTTCAGACACAACATTTGTCATTTAAAGAAGAGTTCCTATAGGAGTCCCAACATGGTTGACACCTTTTTAAAATGATTTTCAATGGATTCTCCCTGTTGTCTCAACTCACTACCTGATTGTCTGTATTTCAACCAACCATCAAAAGTTGCAGTCATTTCAATTATCATCCTAAAAAAACACAGGCAGCACATTTTCATTTTATGTAGGAACAGTTTATGAACAATAAATGCTCTAAAAAAAAACTGGATTTAGTGCTTTCCCAGTATATATGTCAAGCAAGCTCTTCTTGGGCTTCTATCTGGGTACAGGTATCGATTTTAACCGACAATTCAATGCCAAACTCTTCCATCTTCCTCAGGGATGATATCTAGTCCAGTGATATAAATACCACTCCCATCATCTGTCTCTCCTGATTGGTTAGTCCTCATCCAAACAGTATCCGCTGTTCCACTTTGTTTACAATCGAATTCCAGTTCTTACTTAGACCAAGACCTTCTTTGTTAAAATTCTTTTCCTCCAGTTTTATTTCGATGGCTTCCTTCGCCAGGCGGTCCCAAAAGCCATTTCCATGGCACAGTAGTTTCATGCGGTCGAAGTCAATCCTATGGCCATTGTTCTGCTACTGGTAATTTCTCCGAGTAACCTAAATGGATACACCTCCTGTGCTCCTTGATTCAGGTTTCCACTGTGTGCCCCGTCTGGCCAATATAGGGTGCTCTGCACTCACAGGGAATCCTGTAAACACCAGCTGTCATGAGTGCCAGGTCATCTTTGAAATGCATAAGCTGTGACAAATGCTCTGCCAGGAGAAGAAACATTTGAATAGTTATGTTGTTGCTAGTGCTTATTTCAATTTGCCATGTTAGGCTAATGGTCAGACGAACTAAGATGGTTTGACTGTGTTTTACATAGAAATGGTTTTTGAATTTAACAATTTTTTTCAGGAATGTAATTTAAACCATTTGTTCTTTTTTTCTATACCAAGGCTTTAGCAATGTTTTAGCAAAGAATTCTTGGGATCAGCTGCTGGAGAAATGAAGATATATTAGAACAAGGCACCAGAAAGGTGCAACTATTAGAGCTGCTGCCTCATAGCTTTTGCAACCGGCTTCATTCCTAACCTTCACTGCTGACTGTGTGGTGTTTACACATTCTTACTGTAATTGCATAGGTTTCCTCTAGGACCTTCAGTTTCCTCCCACATCCTAAAAATGTGTGGGTTGTGTGTGCAAATTGGCCCTTCCATGCAAGTGAATGATAGAATCTAGGGGAGTTAATGGAAATGTGTGGAGAATAAAATGAATCAATGTAGGTCTAATCTAATTGGGTGTTTGATCATATAGTAAGGTGTAAGGCTGGTTCCTGTGCTGTATGATTCTGATTTTAAGCTGGTGCTGTTATCTTGGGAACAGAAAAAATTTTAAGGCCACATGAGAGACTTATTTAAAATTGTGAAGGATAAAGCCAGATTAGGTTAAGGTAAACTGTTCCTGTTGGTAGCAGAGTCAAGAATCAAAGGGTAGAAAATGAGGTGATTGGCAAAAAAAAGGAAAAGAGTATGAGGAAAACATATTTATACAGTAAGTGCTTTGGGTCTGGAATGCACTTCCAAGGAAAATAATGGAGCCAGATTCTATTGTAGAGCTCTAGGGAAGTATATGAAAGAAAAGAATGTTTAGTGGTAGAGCACAGGAACAGGCTATTCAGCCCACCATGATGCTAGTCTAAACTAATCCCATCTGTTTGCATATGCTCTGCATACCTCTGTTCCCTTCCTGTTCTAGCATCTGTTTAAATGCTTCTTAAATATTGCTGTCATTTCTGCTTCTGCCAAATCCCTTCACAGCACTTTTCAGACACCTACCACTGTGTAAAACACAAATTCACTCTCAAATCTCCTTTAAACTTTCTCCTCTCACCGTAAAACTGTGATTTCTAGTATTTGACATTAGTACTTTGAGAATAATACTCTATCTTTTCTGTCTATGTATCTCATAATTTTATTTTCTTCTGCCAGTTGGCCCCTCAGCCTCCAACACTTAAAGTTTGTTCAACCCCTCCTTGTAGATCTTACACTCCAATATAGGCAACATCCTGGTGAACCCGCTGACACATTCTCCAAAACTTCCACATCCTTTCCCTGGTATGGCAACCAGAACTGTGCATGATATTCCAAATGTGACTTAACCGAAGTTTTATATAGCTGTATGCGACTTGCCAACTTTTATACTCAATGAGTATACTCATACTTGAACAATGAGGACAAGCATGTCTTATCCCTTATTTACCATCCCAATCACTTTCAAGAGCCTTGTATTTGCAGCACAAGCTCCTTCTGAACATCAATGCTCCTAAAGGTCCTGCAATTTACTGTAGATTTTACTCTTGCATTTGGTCTTTCAAAATTCACTCACACTTGTATGGATTAAACTCCATCTGCATTTTCTCCACCCAAATTTGCAGCTGACCTGCCTCCTGCTAAATCCTTTGACAACCTTCCTCACTATCCACTGCTCCAACAATTGCCGTGTCATCAAAATTGCAGAGTTTTGAGAGAGGCCAGAGAAGTGGGACCAGCCGGAGTACTCTTTCAGATAGCCAGTACTGTCTTGACATCTTTATATGTTATAATCATTCTCTGAAACTACGAATATACATATACTGTATAGATTATTTTGTGCTTGTGCGCCACAAGCAGCAAATCTCAATTACGGACATCACCTATTAGAACTAACGAAGGTAATTCAAGAGCAGTGCATTTGCAGTTTTATCAATCTATCTATCTATTTATTGCGCTGCGACGTGGAATGGAAACTCCTTAAAGGCAGCGACAGGAATTGAACCTGGGTTGCCTGTACTGTAAAGCGTTGTGCTAACCACCACACTACCAGGCTGGGAAGGAGACAAAAGAAGTTTGCTAAGCTGAAGAGAATGTGCAGAGAGTGGGGATGTCTCTGATGGGGTAAAACTGGGGTGACCATCGGAATAAGTTTAAAAAAAGAGTATTTGGTAAATGAGTGAACGGAGGAAGTTAAGAGTTTAAGGAGTATAGGCTAAAGAATGTAGGAGAAGCAAAATACAGAACAGGAAAACTTATCTGCATTCAGAGAAAAAAAAAGAGAACAAGGGAAGCAAAACCAGCTGAGCTAATACCATGGGTGGACAACTGATGCAAATAGTGAAATCAAGTTATCTCGTATTGAGGAGTTCAATATTGAGACCAAATAATGCCCCAGAACCAGAGTTGTGGTGAAGCTCCCCTATACTAAATCTGTCACAGTTTGAGAATCAGCAAAGAGGGAGCAATGCACTGGCTACACCTGCTTCCCATCTGCATCTGTTGAAAATTCCAGTGTCTACCTCTTCATACATGTTAGGTGGATGCTCAGACTCATCACCCCCAATCACACTCTATTAGTCAACAAAGTAGTTCTGCATTCCCCAGGCTGTTTGAGGTTCTGTGCACCAATCAAGTCTAAACCTCATGGCTGAGACCCATGTCCAACTTTGTAGAGGCTGATATGTCTGCACTCACTCACTAGCCCTGCTAGCTGCCATTGGACCAGGCTGAAGTTCAGGAGTGAGAATTCCTGACCTAGACAGTCTCTCGATGAAAAATAGAAATTTAAGTTTTGTGATTACAAAAATAGATTATGTCTTTCTCATTTTCCTTTTAAGGATTTTAAAGGATGGAAAGCACTCTGTTTTATGAGATGTTAAGCATGTGGTGCACGCTATTTTGTACTGCTCAATGTTGACAACTGCAAAAAATAGATAAGTCATCTGTTCCCTACTGACAACCCTTTCCATTTCTGAATAGGTACATTAAACAGTATGGCCTATAGATGAATAATCATTGTAAATGGGTCACTAAGCAACGTGCCATTGGTGGTTCTACTTGTAAACTCATTTGTGCCTGAGGTCCATGGCACTGACAACAACTGAGCCAGCCTTTTTAAGGATAAGTCCTTTCCTGCACATGATGCACCAGTGCAGAACGTTTAGAAAAATAGTTCTGTGCAGATTTGGGCTTAAGACAGACAGTAGTGGACTCATAGAATCGTACAGCAGAGAAATAGGCCCTTCATCCCACCATGCTTGTGTATATGTGCTAATCCCATTTTCCAACACTTGGTTTGTAGCCTTCCCTTCCTTGATGATTAAAGTGTTCATCTAGATAACTTCTTACATTTTGTCAGTGATTCTGTCTTCACCACGCTGTCTGACAACATGTTCCCAATTCCAACCACCCACTGAGCGAAAATGTTCTTCCTCAAATTCCCTCTAAACCTCCTATCCTTACCTTAAACCTCCTATCCTTACCTTAAACCTATGCCCTCTTGTTTTCGGTACCTCTGCCATGGGAGAAAAGTTCATTACTATCCACCCTATTCACCCTATTAAAATACATGAATGATGTGAGAACCTAGTTGGAATGAGATAGAATCACATAAATTAACTTCTGTAAGCACACAGGGACTATGCCTTTACACATTTGCAGCCAGTGTAGAAATTGGTTGATTTGTGTGACAGGAAAGGGTAGCTAGAATGGTATGAGCTAACCCAGATACTGTTTTGTTTCTTCTTAATAAAGACAAACTTGGCGTGGATTTATGTTAAAACATTTTATTGCTGAACTGCTTAACACTGAGCGCCGCGACCCACTCACCAACAAAGCTTCCGGTTCCGTGTGAACTGTTCATGTTGCCCACTGGGAACTGAAGTTCTTTATTATGCACACATAATAACACAGATACCATGCTATTTACAATCCTGTCCTAGAAAACTGTTGTTTTTCATGTATATGGTGCTCAATAGCCAAACTACTATTTGATAAAGTTTCTAAGCCTTGGTGAGCTAAGTGCTTCAGTCTAACTTGATTGGGATCATTTTCCCTGTACTTCATCACACAGCTTTAATATAAGATGAAAAAGTTGTTTTTTTATGATTCGGTAGATTTTATAAATCTCAATTTTCCTTCAGTAATGTTCTGGAAAATCTTACAGCACTTCAAAGAATGAGCAGATATTCCCCTTGGGCATAAGGCTTGGACACATGAATGCTCTCAGGTCTGACACCAAATTAGCAATCTTCTTCTGACAGACCACCTGAGAAGAAATATAGACAAAGCTAATGACTAATTGGTGTGATGTTGGACTTTCTGAGAAGTATATTTAATGATACTTTAAAGGAACCTTGAATAACAACCACTTTTTAAATCTGTCAACTCAATGAAAGGAAAAATGAAAGACTAAACTACAGTTTGCTGTTTCATTGACTACAAGTATGTATGTAAAATGAAAGCCACATGGGTAGACAAATGTATTACGGCAGAGGGAAAGCAGAGACTTAATTATATTTAGGTTCCCCTACAATGTACAGGGACCTCTACAGAGTCTACATGAACGTACCCAGTTTCAGTGTCAAATATTCGCACTGTATTGCAAGCAATACTGCACTTGTAAATGTTGGCCCTAAAGATCTTAAGTCATATTCTTTAAAATAACAATGAAGTTGCATTGCCTTTTTGATTTGTTGCTATGCAAAATCAAAGGTTGGAGGAGATTAAATGTTTTGTTTTAGCCTCCCTGTAGCTGGTGCAGTCTGTGAACTCTACGCCTGTGTAGTCATCCTCATCTGGGCTTTCGCGGCAAATGGAATGCTTTCCTACCAATGCTGAGAGGTTGAATAGTGCATTTCGTGGTCACAGAGTCAGCAGTTTCAGCCATCTTCATGCAATCCTGAGGTTTCAGAAGCTGGAACGTTTGAAAAAAAAGTTTGCAATCGACTTTTGGTCTGCATTTAGTGCTCGACAAATCTCCACATTACAGTATACAGATAATTTAATTACTTTGACTGCAGTAAAATCTCAGCCACCCAAGCAGCCCTGCTGAAAAAAACTGAACAGACATGCTTGAATATGCTACTAGGTTATTCTGTGGAGCTTAACTCCTGCTTTGACAGCTTCTTTTGCCAAGTCTGTTAGCAGAAGAATCAGATGCATTTTTTTCCCGTATAAGAAAGGAAAATTTTTTTCCTGAGCGCTCTTCTGGAGGAATAAGTATTTCTTTCCAAGATCAAAGTAGTAGAATGGTGCAACAGAGAGTGATGTTATTCAGGCCATTGTGCCAAGTGATGCTGTCAAATTAGACCTATTTTTTCCCATACATATTTCAAACACATTTTAAAGAACTAAAATTTGAAGTAGTCTATCTAATGGCAAATCCAATGTAGAATACCGGCTCGGGGTGAATAAGATAAAATGCAGTTTCTCAAATATTCCACTGAAGTTGAAAAGAAGGATGTGCTAAAACCGGAATATACAAGTTCAATTTTCCCTTTTATCCTCTCCTATACCAGTTGCTACTACTCTCCATTTCTGCTGGTGACTCCCTCTATGGTCTCCAGTTCATTGGTCACTTCACTTTTTTTTGCATAGTGATGCCTTGAACTAAACTATCCTTTCAGCTTAGTGCCCCATCTTAGTCGCTTCAGGGAGAGGTGGTACCCCAAGCATCAGAGGAAAGTTGCTGTCTTCGTTTTTTAAAAAATGTAACATTTTTGAATTTATAATTCTATTTTAATAAAGGAGCATACTTGTTACTGAAAAATGACAACAACGGTGAGCTCATTGGCCTCAGTCATCAATATTGGTATAATATGTGAGGTGAAAGTAGGTATAACAAGACCAACACAATTCTTCTAGATAAGGGTATCTCTCTGCTTAACTGAAGAAGGACAATGAATGTGTCAGTATTCAGAGAACCAAACTAAACCAAACTAACAAATCTATTTGAAATTTACTGAATATAAGAAATTTTCAGAGAATAAATGTAAGTTCTCTAACTGCAAAAAGAATAGCATATATATTGGCTAATTGTAGACCAGCCAGCTTTATATTGGGCTGCATAAGCTTACATGGTTAGTATTTATTGTTATTGCTATAGAAATATGATTAATTTCTGCCTACATTAAATGGCTTAACATGGGGAGAGGAAGGCTTTGACTTAGCCTGCTAAAGAAGACTGCATTCATTTATGTAAACTGTGGGTGCAAATACGAATTCATAGAAACAGAGAAAAACATAGAGGAAACCTACAGCACAATACAGGCCCTTCAGCCCACAAAGTTGTGCCGAACATGTCCCTACCTTAGAAATTACTAGGCTTACCCATAGCCCTCTATTTTTCTAAGCTCCATGTACCTATCCAAAAGTCTCTAAAAGGACTCGATTGTATCCGTCTCCACCACCGTTGCCGGCAGCCCATTCCACACACTCACCACTCTCTGTGTAAAAAAAAACTTTCTCCTGACATCTCCTCTATACCTACTCCCAAGCACCTTAAACCTCTGCCCTCTTGTGGCAGCCATTTCAGCCCTGGGAAAAAGCCTCTGACTGTCCACACGATCAATGCCTCTCATCATCTTATGCACCTCTGTAAGGTCTCCTCTCATCCTCCGTCGCTCCAAGAGAAAAGGCCACCTCTCATCCTCCGTCGCTCCAAGAGAAAAGGCCAAGTTCACTCAAGCTGTTTTCATAAGGCATGCTCCCCAACCCAGGCAACATCCTTGTAAATCTCCTCTGCACCCTTTCTATGGTTTCCACATCCTTCCTGTAGTGAGGTGACCAGAATTGAGCAAGGTACTCCAAGTGATGTCTGACCAGGGTCCTATATAGCTGCAACATTACCTCTTGGCTCTTAAACTCAATCCCACGATTGATGAAGGCCAATACACCGTATGCCTTCTTAACCACAGAGTCAACCTGCGCAGCTAATTTGAGCGTCCTATGGACTCGGACCCCAAGATCCCTCTGATCCACCACACTGCCAAGAGTCATACCATTAATACTATATTCTGCCATCATATTTGACCTACCAAAATGAACCACTTCACACTTATCTGGGTTGAACTCCATCTGCCACTTCTCAGCCCAGTTTTGCATCCTATCAATGTCCTGCTGTAACCTCTGACAGCCCTCCACACTATCCATAACACCCCCAACCTTTGTGTCATCAGCAAACTTACTAACCCATCCCTCCACTTCCTCATCCAGGTCATTTATAAAAATCACGATGAGTAAGGGTCCCAGAACAGATCCCTGGCACACCACTGGTCACCGACCTCCGTGCAGAATATGACCCGTCTACAACCACTCTTTGCTTTCTATGGGCAAGCAGTTCTGGACCCACAAAGCAATGTACCCTCAGATCCCATGCCTCCCTACTTTCTCAATAAGCCTTGCATGGGGTACCTTATCAAATGCCTTGCTGAAATCCATATACACTACATCTACTGCTCTTCCTTCATCAATGTGTTTAGTCACATCCTCAAAAAATTCAATCAGGCTCATAAGGCACGACCTGCCCTTGACAAAACGTTCATAAATCCTGCCTCTCAGGATCTTCTCCATCAACTTACCAACCACTGAAGTAAGACTCACTGGTCTATAATTTCCTGGGCTATCACTACTCCCTTTCTTGATTAAGGGAACAACATCTGCAACCCTCCAATCCTCTGGAACCTCTCCCATCCCCATTGATGATGCAAAGATCATCACCAGAGGCTCAGCAATCTCCTCCCTTGCCTCCCACTGTAGCCTGGGGTACATCTCATCCAGTCCCGGCAACTTATCCAACTTGATGCTTTCCAAAAGCTCCAGCACATCATCTTTCTTCATATCTACATGCTCAAGCTTTTCAGTCCGCTGCAAGTCATCACTACAATCACCGAGATCCTTTTCCATAGTGAATACTGAAGTAAAATATTCATTAAGTACCTCTGCTATTTCCTCCAGTTCCATACACACCTTCCCACTGTCACACTTGATAGGTCCTATTCTTTCACTTCTTATCCTCTTGCTCTTCACATACTTGTAGAATACCTTGGGGTTTTCCTTGATCCTGCCCACCAAGGCCTACTCATGGCCCCTTCTGGCTCTCCTAATTTCCTTCTTAAGCTCCTTCCTGTTAGCCTTATAATCTTCTTGATCTCTAACATTACCGAGCTCTCTGAACCCTTCGTAAGCTTTTCTTTTCTTCTTGACTAGATTTACTACAGCCTTTGTACACCACGGTTCCTGTACCCTACCATAACTTCCCTGTCTCATTCGAACGTACCTATACAGAACTCCACACAAATATCCCCTGAACGTTTGCCACACTTCTTCTGTACCTTTCCCTGAGAACACCTGTTCCCAATTTAAGCTTCCAAGTTCCTGCCTGATAGCCTCATAATTCCCCTTACTCCAATTAAATGCTGTTCTAACTTGTCTGTTCCTATCTTTCTCCAATGCTGTTGTATAGGAGATAGAATTATGATCACTATCTCCAAAATACTCTCCCACTGAGAGATCTGACACCTGACCAGGTTCATTTCCCAATACCAGATCAAGTACAGCCTCTCCTCTTGTAGGCTTATCAGCGTATTGTGTCAAGAAACCTTCCTGAACACAGCTAACAAACTCCACCCCATCTAAACCCCTTGCTCTAGGGAGATGCCAATCGATATTTGGGAAATTAAAATCTCCCACCACAACATCTCTGTTATTATTACACCTTTCCAGGATCTGTTTCCCTATCTGCTCCTCGATTTCCCTGTTACTATTGGGCGGCCTATAAAAAACACCCAGTAGAGTTATTGACCCCTTCCTGTTCCTAACCTTCACCCACAGAGACTCTGTAGACAATTCCTCCATGATGTCTACCTTTTCTACAGCCATGACACTATCTCTGATCAACAGTGCCACGCCCCCACCTCCTTTGCTTCCCTCCCTGTCCTGCCTGAAACATCTAAAACCCATTGAAGTAACCATTCTTGTCCCTGAGCCATCCAAGTCTCTGTAATGGCCACCACATCATAGCTCCAAGTACTGATGCACACTCTAAGCTCATCCGCTTTGTTCACAATACTCCTTGCATTAAAATAGACACATCTCAAACCGTTGGTCTGAGTGCGTCTGTTCTCTATCACCTGCCTATCCTCCCTCGCACTGTCTCCAAGCTTTCTCTATTTGTGAGCCAACCGCCTCTTCCCCAGTCTCTTCAGTTCGGTTCCCACCTCCCAACAATTCTAGTTTAAACTCTCCCCAGTAGCCTTAGCAAACCTTCCCGCCAGAATATTGGTCCCCCTGGAATTCAGCATTAAGGTTTCTCACATTTTATTGTTAATTAATTTAATTCAATATTGCATGGGAGTTTTTGCAATACTTCTATCATCTTGGCTAAATTGAACCTAAACTTGATTGAGATGAAAATGACCTTCCACTATGCGGTAAAGGTCCCAGCGGGAAACGAGTCATTCTTTTGTCAAAAACCACAGCGTAAAACTGCCTATAATTTGCCATTTAATGGAAAATGGAAAAAATCACACTGATGCAGTGCTGGGTAATTTCCTAGTTGGACATCCAAACTACATGGCTATGCCAGAATTTTGCCCTTTAATTGTAGATAACCTACAGATAAAGAAGTCCTAATGGAACTCAAAGTGGAAAAACCCTGATGGCTTTCATCCTACAATCCTGAAGGAAGTCAGAGAACAAATAGAATATAAACAGGTGGAAGTCGTATCTGAGAACTGGAAGCCGTCAATGCAGGATCTCTGTTGTAAAAGGAAAAGCATGTTAAATCTGTTAACTCTAAACTAGTCAAATTTATACAAATTTCTAAGACCCATGAATTGTAGGAATATGAGATGATAGGTTTTGAACAGAAATATCATGGGAGGAAGAATTGTGCGGAGGAACTTTTAAGCAAGATTTTGTGATGAAAATCTTGAAAAGTGGCGAAGTTGATGAGTATCTAAAATTTCTTTGTTGGATCAGATGTTTTATAATTGAGGCATGTAAGCAAAGAGTTTAAGTTAAGTGAACACGAACCATTGGTTAGGTCACAGATAGAGAATTATATCCTTTTCTGCCTGCCGTGATTTAGAAAGCAAGTCATGGCCAGAGAGAAGGTACAGAAGATGTTCAATAAGATGATACTCAATTAAAAGGTTGTAGTTATGAAAAGAAATTAAATTAAACATGAATATTTGCACTAACAGAATGGCTATTGTTATTACAAAATATAATGGAAATGAAATTAATTTATGAAGAGCAGAAGGGGAAAACTATTCCCACTAGCTGATGAGTCTGCACCTGGAAATAATAAATTCATATCATTGCTAGAAATATACAGAGATTTATTTCGCATTCTTTCGGCATTTATTTAGATTAAAGCTGACCTCATGTAAGGTCAATTCCATTGACACACCCTTGCATCAAATCGCTTGATACTCTTATCAAATAAAAATATTTTAATCACAGTCTAAAACATTCTTCAGTTGATCCATTTTTTTAGCTTTCCAGTAATGTGTAAGAGTGCCTCTTGATTTCACCCCTGAATGTCTGAGTTGCATTTTTTAAACTGTGACTTTTCACTCGGGGAGTGTGCACATTAGCTTACTGACGCCTTCACAAACATCTTCAGCACTTCACTCAACAAGACTGCTGTCTCTACATGCTTCAAATCAGCCACCATCATCCCTGTATCTGTACGTTCAGAACTGAATGATACCAGCCAGTGGCACCAACGCTATCACTATGAAGTCCTTTGCATGGCTGGTAATGGCATATATCAAAAGCTCCATTCTTGCCACATTGGACACTCACCAATATGCTTACTGACAGAACTGTTCTATAACAGATGCCGTAGCATCTTTTCTTAATGGGTTCTTTTGAGGTTTCTTTGTGACTGCCTGTAAGGAGACGAATCTCAAGGTTGTATAATATATACATACTTCGATAATAAATGTACTTTGAACTGTTAGTCCAACATTATTGACTCCTCCTATTTACTTGATTTCTCTTCCTTTCAAATCTGTCCAAATTTGTCACTTTCTCTGGGGTGTTTTACAGTTTCCTTAATCTTGGCTTTTTGTTATTCATACATGCTTTGCTTTCCTATCCATCTATAATCTAGTACCTAGATGTTGGTATTTTATGGCTACAAAATGTTGTGGTACAAAAGAATCTGGAAATGTTTGTACATGAAGCAGAAAATATTTGCATGCAGCTCCAACAAGTAATTAGCAAGGCTAATTGAATGTTGGTCTCCATTGTGAGGTGTATGGAGTGTAAAGGAAGAAATAGTTTGATGCCACATTACAAGGTGCTGGTGAGACTACAGCTAAATTACAGCATAAAGTCATGGTCTCCATATTTAAGGACCAATGTGCTTGCTTTGAAAGAAGTGCAGAGAATTTTCACCAAGTGTACTATTTGCATGAAGTGGCTGATATATGATGAAAGGTTGTCCCTAAACTAATTGGAGAACAGAAGAATGAGAGGTGACCTTTGGTGAAGCATATAAATCCTGAGCAAGAATGGCAGTGTGGATGCTAAGAGGATAATACATAAGACCATAAGACAAAGGAACAGAAGTCGGCCATTTGGCCCATCGAGTCTGCTCCGCCATTTTATCATGAGCTGATCTATTCTCCCATTTAGTCCCACTCCCCGCCTTCTCACCATAACCTTTGATGCCCTGGCTACTCAGATACCTATCAAACTCTGCCTTAAATACACCCAATGACTTGGCCTCCACTGCTGCCCGTGGCAACCAAACTTCATAGATTCACCACCCTCTGACTAAAAAAATTTCTTCGCATCTCTGTTCTGAATGGGTGCCCTTCAATCCTTAAGTCATGCCCTCTCGTACTAGACTCCCCCATCATGGGAAACAACTTTGCCACATCCAATCTGTCCATGCCTTCCAACATTTGAAATGTTTCTATGAGGTCTCCCCTCATTCTTCTAAACTCCAAGGAATACAGTCCAAGAGCGGACAAACGTTCCTCAAATGTTAACCCTCTCATTCCCGGAATGATTCTAGTGAATCTTCTCTGTACCCTCTCCAACGTCAGCACATCCTTTCTTAAATAAGGAGACCAAAACTGCCCACAGTACTCCAAGTGAGGTCTCACCAGCGCCTTATAGAGCCTCAACATCACATCCCTGCTCCTATACTCTATTCCTCTAGAAATGAATGCCAACATTGCATTCGCCTTCTTCACTACCGACTCAACCTGGAGGTTAACCTTAAGGGTATCCTGTATGAGGACTTCCAAGTCCTGTTGCATCTCAGAACTTTGAATTCTTTCCCCATTTAAATAATAGACTGCCCGTTTATTTCTTCTGCCAAAGTGCATAACCATACACTTTTCCAACATTGTATTTCATTTGCCACTTCTCTGCCCATTCTTCCAATCTATCCAAGTCTCTCTGCAGACTCTCCGTTTCCTCAGCACTACCGGCCCTCCACCTATCTTCGTATTGTCAGCAAACTTAGCCACAAAGCCATCTATTCCATAATCCAAATCGTTGATGTACAATGTAAAAAGAAGCGGCCCCAACACAGACCCCTGTGGAACACCACTGGTAACCGACAGCCAACCAGAATAGGATCCCTTTATTCCCACTCTCTGTTTCCTGCCAGTCAGCCAACGCTCTATCTACGTATGTAACTTTCCCGTAATTCCATGGGCTCTTATCTTGTTAAGTAGCCTCATGTGTGGCACCTTGTCAAAGGCCTTCTGAAAATCCAAATACACAACATCCACTGCATCTCCCTTGTCTAGCCTACTGGTAATTTCCTCAAAAAATTGTAATCGGTTTGTCAGGCAGGATTTTCCTTTAAGGAATCCATGCTGAGTTCTGCCTATCTTGTCATATGCCTCCAGGTACTCTGTAACCTCACCCTTGACAATCGACTCCAACAACTTCCCAACCACCGATGTCAAGCTAACAGGTCCACACTTTCCTTTTTGCTTCCTTGCCCCCTTCTTAAATAGCGGAGTGACATTTGCAATCTTCCAGTCCTCCCGGACCATGCCAGAATCTATCGACTTTTGAAAGATCATCGCTAATGCCTCCGCAATCTCCACAGCTACTTCCTTCAGAACACGAGGGTGCATTCCATCTGGGCCGGGAGATTTATCTACCTTTGGACTATTCAGCTTCCTGAGTACTTTCTCTGTCGTAATTGTGACTGCGCACACTTCTCTTCCCTGCCACCCTTGAGTGTCCGGTATACTGCTGATGTCTTCCTCAGTGAAGACTGATGCAAAATACTCATTCAGTTCCTCCGCCATCTCCTTATCTCCCATTACAATTTCTCCAACATCATTTTCCATCAGTCCTATATCTACTCTCACCTGTCTTTTACTCTTTATATACTTGAAAAAGCTTTTAGTATCCTCTTTGATATTATTTGCTAGCTTCCTTTCATAGTTAATCTTTTCTCTCTTAATGACCTTCTTAGTTTCCTTTTGTAAGGTTTTAAAAACTTCCCAATCCTCTGTCTTCCCACTAATTTTTGCTTCCTTGTATGCCCTCTTCTTTGCTTTAACTTTGGCTTTGACTTCTCTTGTCAACCACGGTTGCATCCATTTTCCATTCGAAAATTTCTTCATTTTTGGAATATACTTGTCTTGCACCTTCCTCACTTCTCGCATAAACTCCAGCCACTGCTGCTCTGCCGTCTTTCCCGCCAGTGTCCCTTTCCAATCAACTTTGGCCAGTTCCTCTCTCATGCCACTGTAATTTCCTTTACACTGAAATACCGACACATCAGATTTCGGCTTCTCTTTTTCAAATTTCACAGTGAATTCAATCATGTTATGATCACTGCCTCTTAAGGGTTCCTTCACCTCAATCTCTCTAATCACCTCCAGTTCATTACACAATACCCAATCCAGTACAGCCAATCCCCTATTGGGCTCAACAACATGCTGTTCTAAAAAGCCATCTCGCAGACATTCTACAAATTCTCTCTCTTGAGATCCAGTGCCGACCTGATTTTCCCAATCCACTCGCATGTTAAAATCCCCCACAATTATCATAACACTGCCCTTCTGACAAGCTTTTTCTATTTCCTGTTGTAATTTGTAGTCCACATCACTGCAGCTGTTTGGAGGCCTATAAATAACTGCCATCAGGGTCCTTTTACCCCTGCGATTTCTTAGCTCAACCCAATACACTGAGGGAGGTATCTAGAACAAGGAACGTACGCTCATCAGCCACTTTATTAGGTACCTCCTTTATCTAATAAGGTGGCCACTAAGTCTATGTTTGTGGTCTTCTTTTGCTCTAGCGCATTCACTTCAAGGTTCAACATGTTGTGCATTCAGAGATGCTCTTCTGCACACCACTGTTGTAGCACATGGTTATTTGAGTCTCTGTTACCTTGAATGAGTCTGGCCATTCTCCTCTGACCTCTCTCATTAACAAGGCATTTTCACCCACAGAATTGCCACTTGCTGGATGTTCTTTTGTTTTCCGCTCCGTTCTCTGTAAACACGGGAGACTATTGTGCGTGAAAATCCCAAGAGGTCAGCAGTTTCTGAGACACTCCAAACACCCTGCCTGGCACCAACAATCATTCCATGGTCAAAGTCACTTAGAACTCATTTCTTCCCCATGCTGATGTTTGACCTGGAAATGAGTGAACCTCTTGACCATGTCTGCGTGCTTTAATGGATTGAGTTGCTGCCACATGATTGGCTGATTAGATATTTCTATTAATAAGCAGGTGTACCAAAATACCTAATAAATTTCCAACTGACTGTAGTTTTGGAATACAGGGTTGTCCATTTCGGATTGAAATCAGTATGAATTTCTTCTCTTCAGGTTTTGTAAATCTTTGGAATTCACTTTACCAGTTAGCTGTGGAGGCAGAGTCATTGGTACTGGAGGGATATGGGCAGAGGAAAAATGTGAAAGCTGGATTTTAATTAATAATATTGCAATAATAGCAAAATGAAATATGTAAAGACAGAGAGATAATATAAAAGCAAAAGGAAGAATAAAAATTTCAGTTTAAGAGGGAATGGAGAAATAACTAGTGGAAGAGCTTTTTTACTCTTGAGCAACTCAGAAAAAAGCAAAGCATCTCTTTAACACTTCTTTCTGAACCACACCACAGGAAATTAGCAAGTCTTTATAATAACATTTCTTTTGTTCATCGTGTATGTTGAAGTTGTCAACTGTTGGTCTTTGCCAAGACCACTGAGCTGCGATGCTGTCATTGGATAATTGTTTAAATATTTCTAGGGGTGAAATTCCACTCTACAAATCTTTGTAATAGTGTTTATTTATTCAGCTAAATTCTGTATTTTCCAATTTTAATGTATTGATTTTAACCCAATATTTTTCTCTCCTTCCTGCTTGCCATTTTGTTTGAAATTGCAGAACAAAATCTCTTCATAATACAACCACAATCAATGTATTTTACTCACCTTAACAAATTGTGAAATATATAATCATATTAATGAAAAATAATTTGGAAGAAAGGATTATAATTCACTTTGAAGCATAGCCAAATAACCTTTCTACAATTCAAGTGCCAACAGCCTTCAGGCAGCTTCTTCAAAATACATATCATCTGAAACCTCTGTAGTAGAATGTGTGAAAACTAGTCCTCCGATGAGGTGGCATCAGTGCTAATCTATGACTGCCTTGGCTGAAGGCCATTCATGCTCAATGTATTAACTACGGATCTTCCACAGTACTATTCACTAAGTGTGATAATGAGTTGTGATCCAGCTTTGTCACCCAATATCATTTTGCTGTACCTCATTCTCTGGTCGTGGGTGGGGCGGGGGGGAAGGTGGTGGGGCATGGTTGTGGTTATTTAAGGAGAAAGTCATATAGAACAGTTGTTGAGAGGGGATAGGAATGAGAGGTGCATGCTTAACCCATCTGCTTAAGTTCTGATGAAGGGTCTCAGACCAAAACATAGACTGTTTATTCCTCTCCATGGATGCTGCCTGACCTGCTGAGTTCCAGCCGCAATTTAGTGTGTGACTCCGGATTGCCAGAATCTGGAGATCTGGAATCTGTGTTTATGCTTAAGCTATCTGCAGCTTGTAATTCAGAACAGATTTTGATATGCAAGAAGGATCAGCTATGAAAATACATCATCTTTGATCAATCATTTCATTTATAGAACTGGTTGCAGCCTTGGCAATGGTTGGTTTAGTATATAGCATGTAATAATCTCCTTCAGGAGGGTTAGTTTGTGCAGATGCTAATTGGAACCTCCGCTCTCACTGGATTTGGTTCATCTTGTGCAGAGAGTTAAAAGGAAACTTATCAGAAGTTGGGTGATATATTTTAGGTGAATTGTCTATTATGTTTGTTCGGCTAGCAATGAGCCCAAGTAGATCTGTGTACGTGACCTGTAGCGGTGACGAA
Source organism: Mobula birostris (assembly GCF_030028105.1). Lineage (NCBI taxonomy): Eukaryota > Metazoa > Chordata > Chondrichthyes > Myliobatiformes > Myliobatidae > Mobula > Mobula birostris. The sequence continues at coordinate 33,982,295 of NC_092388.1, forward strand.
GGTGATGTATAGCATATGAATAGCAGGTTTGAGTGTATTAGTTTTTTTTTGCTGACACGGTTGTGATGAAATATACTGTGAGTGACATTAGTCATACAGTGCAGCTAATAAAATGGTATATGCACTAATCTTCACTATTTATCTGAGTTCATTGAATTTCTTGCATCACTGCGGGTACTCGGAGTTGGCTTCCTGGCATTGGATTACACAGTTATCTATTCAAAGAGTGTCTCCTACTACTCACATTGCAGGATACAAGAGACACCTGAGAGACTGCACATTATGGAATCTGGAGTAACAAGTATTCAGGACTAGCACAGGGTATCAACCCAAAACATTAACAATAAATTGTCAACTACAGACACAGCTTAACCCAGTGAGTCCCTCCAGCAGGTTGTTTTGTGCTGCAAGATGCAGCCCTATATTTGGCCTGCTCCACCTAGTTCTGGAATACATTGGAGCCTGTTCTGTCCTCTTCCCAAATCAAATTCACTTGATAGCATCTACTTTGTGGCACCATCCCTTAGAATAATCCAGATTAGCTTTAATTGGTGTTTATCTGTTTACAATAACTTCTATCCGATGCATGGAGAATGTATTGCACTGAACAGTGGTGAGTTAATTGCTGATGCATTAACACATTGTTTAAAATCAGGAGCTAAATAGCTTCTTCCCATACTATATGATTCTATGATCCTATGAATCAAGGAACTAAATAGTTTTCTTGTTCTTCTGGAGAACAGCATTATGATAATGAGGTATCCCAAATGTCTTGCCAATTACTTTGAGGTTTGAGGTTTTTCTCCTCTGTAAAAACTTCATAAAAATCTTAACTTCTACTGGTTCAATTCTGTTTACATTTTTATGTGCGCATCTCTAATAAATTCCAGATATTCCTGTGCAAGTACGCCTTTAAAGCTAGTTTCAATCGTTTCCTGTTAATATGTCAGTTCTGAAGAAAAGTCATTATCTTGGAACATAAATTAGTATTGACACTTACAATAGTGTTTGAGAAGAAAAGATGCCTTGGGTGGAAAAGTTTTGCAGCTAGTAGTTGAAATAACAAAATTGTTTACCTGTAAAAGTGTAGATTTGTTAGTACTTGTATGCCTATTTTCCTTTGGGCTTCTGAGATCTGGTCTACTTACAGCAAGCACATCGGAGCACCAATGCTGTCTCTGCAAAACCCTGAAAGTTCACTGGAAGGGTAAGCAAACCAAACCTGTGTCCTCTGCCAGACCAGTATCTCCAGCACTGAGGCCTTAGTTAACTCAATCAACTTCGTAGAAGAGGCTATGTTATTATTATGCCCAATACCAGAAATTGATATTCATTGCCAGTCTTTGTTGCAACAGATTACCAACTGCATAGACAAAAAGGATCCAAGGATGTATTCAAAGTCTCCTTTTAAAAAATGCGGCACCGTTACCTATTCTCAGGAACCCCTGGTCCATGTCCACTCAAGGCAGGAGACGAGCATTCAGGACAGCACTGGGTACCTCAATTTCATGTATTGGGAGGACACAGAGGGCTTATGTGAAGAGCAGAATGCACAATCTCACTAACTACCCACATCTCCATCAAGGTAGTTTTGACCCGTATATGTGGAAGAGTCTGTGGTTTCTACATAGTCTCATCCTAACCCTCAAAACTAAGATTGAATTCAAGTCACCCTCAATCCTAAGGGGCTGCTTCAGAAGAAGATTCTTTTCACTAGCATCAACTGCTTTCCTTTGTAATGGTCAAAAACAATGTTGCAATTCATCACAAATTTGAGAGCAAGATGGGAAAGATTATGTTCATTTTTATGACATCTATAGACATTAACATAAAGTCAATTGACTTTATGGTGTTAGGTTAATTTTGGTACCTAAATGTCAGTGAATTTTCTCCTACCAATATGCAAAAGATGTTGACTGTTCCGGTGGAGGAGCTAAGATGAACAAACGCTTTCTGCTGTTTCAAATGCTTCCCTTCTCCCACCCTCTCAATCTGCTCATCATCCACACATTCTTCCGCATAGCTCATTCACCAATCTCCTTCCTTTGCCAGCCTCCTTCCTTTTAGTTCATGCTCTTCTGTCCTCTCCTGTCAGATTCCATCTTCTTCAGACCTTTGTCACTTCCACTTATCACTTTGCAGCTTCTTGCATCATTCCCATTCTCCCCCTCCCTCATTTGCCTATCACACCCATCACCCACCCTTCTTGCTCCACCCCTTCCCCCTATATTTTTATATTGGCTATCCTCCTTTTTCCTTTCCAACCCTGATGAAAGATCTTGACCTGTCCATTTACCTCTTATAGATGCTGCCTGACCTGCTAAGTTCCTCCATCTCCTTTGTTGCTTGCTTTTGGATTTCTTGTTCAAGTTGACCTTCATAATTATGGAAGAACTGTAACTGTGGAGGACACCATAACCAAAATTCACTCCTGTCTGCTTGGTCTCCTTACATAAGCACTCCTAGTGAGGGCCATTCTGTAATAACCTCAGTTAAGGTGAAATATCTTAACCCAACTCATTGACAGATTTGGGACCTTGGATGCTTAGTGCTCAAAAGACCCTGAACACAAGAGATTCTGGATATGCTGGAAATCCAGATCAACACATACAAAATGCTGGAGGAACCTAGAAGGTCAGGCAGCATCTATGGAGGGAGTAAACAATCAACATTTCTTGCTGATATCCTTCATCGGGACCTACTCTGCCTGGTTCGGGAGCAGTTGTTGCCCAGTTGCCTTTGGACTCTTTTCAGGCTTCACTCATCTCAGCTATGAATGCGCTTTGCAGCTGTGGATTCACTTTTGGGAACTCTGCAGTTCATGTTCCATGTGTTTACTCTTTCTCACCATTTGTGCAATTTGATCAAGGCATCAAGACCGAGGGCGAAGGACAAACCAGTATTCAGCTCACTACACTGCGAGGTTAACTCACTTCAGCACTGAACTGGCTCTGTAGCCGTGGACTCACTCACTTTCAGGAACTCGGTGGTTAATGTTCTGTGTGTAACTTGTTGCTTGCATGATTTGTTCTTTTTTCGTACATTGGGTGTTTGACGATCTTTGTTGTGTGGGTTTATAATGAGCTCTGTTGTGCTTATTGTGTGGCTGTCTGCAAGAAGACGAAGCTCAAAGATGTAGCCAGTATACATACTTTGATAATAAATGTACTTTGATGAAGGGTGTTGTCCCAAAACATCGTCTCTTTATTCCCTCCATAGATACTGTATGACCTACTCAAAAGGCCCTGAAGCAACATTTCCTTTGTCGTGTGACATACGTAAAGGACACATGACCTTTCTTTATTTTCCGATTTATTTTCAGTTTAGACGGTTTTATAGCTATCAAATGAGATAGCTTGCCAATCACTGGCAGTCATGTTTAACTGCAAGCTCTTTCTCTTGAATAGTTGTTGAAATACACTTGAGCAAGTTTACAGTAACAGTGTCAGAAGCTGGACTTTGATACGGAAACCTTTCGCTGAAGTAAATCTGATTATTTTCCACATGATTTTCCTGAAAGGATGTTATGATTTTCTAGATGTATGTTGGCTGGTGATAAATGAGGCTTTTATATGATGTAATGTGAAAGGTTGGTGCCTTGACTTCCTCCTCCTTCGAGCTTAGTAAAGAGAGCTGTCTGAGCAGACCCTTAAGTCTTAATTTTCGCAATACCTACCCATTGTCAGTCTGCTAACAAACTGCTTCCAAATGCGAGATACAACCTATATTTTATGGGATTCCTCCAGCTGCTGTATTTGGTGAAGCAAAGGCCACATTGCCTAACATAACAGGCTGCTGTGTAATTGGCATTCTTTTCCAGTCCAAATCCCAGCATCCCCTGTTTTGTCCTGTTTGTGGTTTATCTCTTTTGTCAGTGTGCTTGTCAAAGCCAGCGCTGACTGACTTCATTTCCCCAAAGTGGAGTACAAGCATTGTTTGGGCATTGACAGCATTCTGTCAACCCCCCTGATAGACAATACCACTGATTCACAATTTCCTGAGTAGACTAGACATCTAGCTGTGTACTTCCCCTAATTCCAAACACTCATCTCTTATCACAGTGGTCGTTTTAGCAAGCTCTGTTTTCAGGCTCATTCCATACTTGTATACAGCCATAGAAAGAGAGTGAAATCGTTTTTATTATGTGGTGATATCCCTGTTTAGACTTGGCAAAATGTGAGATTATTATGCTGATAAGTTAAGTATGCAGCCATAAAGTTCCCTATGAAACTGGTGGGAAGGAAATTGCTGCCCAGATCTAAATCAGGTTATGTTGATTTGTGACAGGTTTGAAGTAAATACAGATGTGTACTTTTATGAGCTTGTTTTATGGATAAGTACTAAAAAAATTAAATACTAGATGTGAAATTTAAGTACTATCATGCTGTAGGAGCATGCCTACTCATGACATGCTCTTAGAAGATTTTGTCATGCACCAATTAAAAAAGCATACCAGCATTCCTTTATTTTCTTGGTGCCTGGGGTGTTCTGCACTCATATGAAAGGAAGAAAATTAAAAGTGAATGCCACTTGTCATGCTTATCACAGAATTCTCAACTTGCTACTATTTAGACTTTTATTTTCAATTAATGGCTTTATTTTACAGGTGACTTCTGTGTCCAGATCCTATTGGTTGCATATATTTGATATTTTTTTGGCTCCCATATTAACCCTCAGTTGATCATTTGTGCGAGCCTTGTTTAAATAATCAGTGAAACATGGTATACACTTCTGACAGCTTGGTCATTTACACCCAGTGGCCACTTTATGAAGTATGTTTGTCCACCTGCTCATCGACGCAAATATCTAATCAGCCAATCATGGCAGGACTTCAACACATAAAAGCATGCAGATATGTTCAAGAGGTTCAGTTGTTGTTTAGACCAAGCATCACTGTGGAGAAGATATGTGATCTAAGTGACCGACCGTGGATTGATTGTTGGTGCCAGATGGGGTGGTTTGAGTATTTCAGAAACTGCTGATCTCCTGGGTTTTTCCACACACAGATGTCTCTAGAGAATGGTGCCAGGAAAAAAACATCCAACGAGCAGCTGTTTTGTGGGTGAAAATGCCTTATTAATGAGGAGAATGGCCAGACTAGGTCAAGCTGACAGGAAGGCAGCAGTAACTGAAATAACCATGAATAACTCGATAACCAAACAACCAACAGTTTTGTACAAAATAACATCACTGAATGCACAACACATCAAACCTTGAAGTGGATAGACTACAGCAGCAGAAGACCATTGTGGATTCCACTCCTGTACCTAATAAAATGGCCACTGAGTGTATATTTAATTTTTTTTCTGAAATTTCAGCTTTCAAGGAAAAGTGCTTCTCAATTGTTAATCAATGATTGTACTGTTGTTATGATTTCTGTTTGACTTTTTCACATGGAGGAGTCGTATAATACAAAGCAAAGACTGGAAGGTCAAGTGAATAAGATTAAGAGACTTGCAAAATCTGTAAGCTTGTGAAATCACAGCATAACGTAAATATCTAAACTGATTTATGCTGATTGTAATCTACATAGCTCAGTGACAAGTATCTACAGTATTTTATACTTTGAATGTTGAACTGGAAGTGTAGATTCTTGAGAAATTCAAATTGAATGTTTAGAATTAGCGGAAAATAACTGTCCAAAGTCCTTTTGACTACAGCTGATGGGTTAAATATTGAAATTATGCATGCTGTAACTAATGAAGAAGCATATATAATGTTTAATCTCACAATTTAAACTGCATTATAACACTAAACAAAAAGTTTCAATCTTAAAATGCTGTTGTCAAGAACCATCTGGGGATTCTTTAATATAAATCTCCAACTATGACAACTTTTAATTGGAATACAGAATAATATTAACCATTGAATTTTTTTTTTACTTACTTTTTTGCCTTCATTTTTTCTTCACTTGTCTGTCTTTCTTTGCACTCTGCTCCATTTTCTGTCAAATACAGTCCAATCTGAAAAGGTAGGCAAGTGAACTTTCATAAGCCTTGAAACGTCTGCAAAAAGTTGCTATTTCTTGTGGTGGTTGGCATTCTCCCATCCCAATACATATTTGTCTTCTGCTGTGCAAACAGTTTGTGTAATTCAACTTTGCAATATTGCCTGCTGATAAGTTTGCAATATTAAACATTTCCTTAAAGTCAGTGCAGTAACGTTATTGCTCCCCTTAAAGGGTTTGAAACAGTAAATTTTATTCAAGCTACTTTTTATTTAAAATAGCTAAAATTTAAATGCTGTTTTATTAATTTAAGGAAATTTTGTTTATGCTACTTTATAAGTATTTGCAATATATTTGATGACATTTACATCATATGCATTATAGCTTCCTATACAGATAATTGCATCTTAATCTAGTGTACCTTCTAAAGGCTTATGAGATTTCCATAACAAGATCATGTACAGCTGGAAGTAGTGTATTTACTTACTGCAATATGCATTAGGTGTATTCTGGTATACACAATGACAGAACTATGCCTGTTCACTATTTTTGTTGAGTAGGAGCGGTTTTAGTAGGATTGGGTAAAATTGTCGCAGATCATGATTTATCAGAATTCTTTGCCTGTGCCTATGAAATGTGGGTTTAGGAATAACTGTGCAAATGTGCTGACTTCAACATGTGAATGAATGAAATAGTGAGGTACATTAGAAAGAGAATTAGCATTATTATAAGATGATTTTTTAAAAATATATAAAGTATTTGCAAAATTATGATTGATAATCTGAGATGTACAGGAGAATGTTATTTATAACAGTAGGAACAAAGAGGAAGCTGTTTATGCAGAGACTTGTATACAGAAGGGTTATTTAACTTTGGACCTTCCAATACAGCATTTACTTTTCATGACTTGCCTTAGTGCAATGCAGTTTTTTAACACACCACTGTAATGCAGATAGGCCTAGAAATTAGGTCACATTGTACTGTGTACTTGTGCACAAATTGACTTGATTTCAAAGAGAAGTCAATCATAATCAACAATCAGGGAGTTACTGCAAGTGACATGATATTTGCAGTTTCTCTTTTATGTCCTCTACAAGTCTGACATTCTGATACAAAGAGGACACCAGACATGACTACAACATTTAACAGTATGCAACACATGCCTGGCTACCATTTCCGTAATTTCTAACTGTGCTTGTGTGGCCCAGGAACACCATATGGATGAAATAACCTCCTTTTCTGCTATAACAATCCAATCATTCATTGAGTAATTGTCATATAATCTGGCAGAACTCAAACCAGTCTGGCAATTTTTTTAGTATTTCTCTGGAAAATGAAAAAAAAAACAACTTGACCACACTGAAGACATGACTGAAGTCAAGAATAGTAGTGGAAAGCTCATATAGTCAATTAGAAACACATTTTACACTTTTCATCAAAGGAAAATAAAATCAAATGAAGTTTAAAGCAGCAAATAGAATGTTGGGAAGACTTGGCAGGTCAAGCAGCATTTGTGGAAGCAAAAGGTGTCAACATTTCAGGTGAGACCTTGTATCAGGACTGAACTGAGAGAGAGGAGGAAAGATTATTGAAATATAGCAATGGAGAGTGGTGGTGGGAAAGAGATTTTCAAAGTAATAGTTGGAAGTAGCTAAGATGGGAATGAATAGACAGTGTTAGTCAGTATTAATTATCAACCTTCTAAACTTGGCCATCTATACCTCCCTCTTCAACTAGATCTTCAACATCCTCATTGGGAGACCACAATTATTATGGATCAGTCATAACAATTAAAATAGGCATATCTCAAGATGCATGTTTAGCCCACAGCTCTATTCTCTCTACACTTGTGACTGTGTAGCTAAGCATAGCTCAAATGCCAACTATAAATTCACTAACGTTACAATGTTGTTGGTAATATCTCAAAAGGTGACAAGGAGACATACAGAATTGAGATAGATAAGCTGTTTGGCTGGTGTCACAACAATGGCCTCACACTGTCGGCAAAACGAAAAAATTGATTATTGACTTCAAGAAGTGGAATTTGGAAGAACAACCTGCAGTCCTTATTGAGGGGTCCACGGTGGAAAGGGTGAATGGTTTCAAGTTCCTAAGTCTCAACATCTCAGAGGATCTTTCCTGATTGCATCATATTGATGCAATCACAAAGAAGGCAGGCCACAGGCTCTCCTTCATTAGATATTAGAGAAGATTCAGTATGTCACCAAGGACACTTAAACAATTTCTGTAGATGTTTAGTGGACAGCATTTCTACCTGTGCATCTGGTATGGAGCCTCCAGTGCACAGGATCATAACAGACTGCAGAGGATTGAAGACTCAACCAGCTCCATCATGTGCATAAGCATCCTCACCATTGAGGACATCTTCATGAGGCAGTGCTTCATGAAGGAGGTGTCCATCGCTAAGGATCCTCATCATCTGCGATTTCCCCTCGTTTCATTACTACCATCAGGGGAGAGGTACAAGAGCCTGAAGACTGACACTCATCAATTGAGAACCAGCTTCTTCCACTCTTCTATCAGATTTCTGAATGGTTCGTTACTCATGAATACCATCTTATTGCTTTTTTTTTTGCACTATTTATTTATTTTGTAATTTCTGGTAATTCTATGTGCTTTGTACTGTACAGTACCGCTACTGCAAAACAACAGATTTCACAGCAAGTAAGACAATGACAATTCTGATTCAGATTACACTAGTTTTGGGGAGGGGAAAGGGAGAGGTGAAATAAACAAAAACAAAACCAGGTGGGCAGGTAAGTGTGTGTGGGAGGGCAGCACCAGAAATTGGAAAACTCAATGTGCATACAAAGGGCTTGTAAAATACTCAAGAAGAAAATTGGATCCAGTTCTTCCAATATGCATTTGGCTTCTTGGTAGCAATGTTGAAGGTTGAGCATAGAAGGGTGGAAGGAGAGTTGAACTGAGATGCTCAGAAGCTCAATCTCATTGCAGATGGAATGTACGTACTCTACAAAAGGTTGCTCAGTCTATGCTTGGTTTCAAAATTTAGAGGAGGCCATGGTGAGGAGACAAATCATGAGCACGTAATACAACATACCAGGTTGAAGGAGGTGCAGGTGAACCTTTGCCTCTCCGGAAGGGATGTTTAGCTTTTCTGGGTGGTGGTGAGAGAGGGCATGAGGGGACAGGTGTTACACCTCACACTGTTGCTGGGGAATGTGCTAGGAGATGGCTAGAGGTGGGTATAAAAGGATGTGCTAATCAGCGAGTGATGAAGTAAGGAAAAGGCAATGGATACAGCGGGCACAAATTTACTGGTGCTGGGTTTGTATTGCTGCTGGCAGAAATGGTGGAGGATGATGTCTTGGGTACGAAGGCTGGTGCCATAAAATGTGAGGGCTGAGGTTCTGTCTGGAGAGGGAGATTGGTGAAGAGCAGACATGGGAAATAGAGGAAATATGTTTGAAGACTTCAATAATGGCTGAGGGGGAGACACCCTTTTGGAGTAAGGAGGACTTGTCAGATGCTCCAGAACAAAATGCTTCTTCTTGAGAAATTGAGACAAAGAGATGGCATAATTACAGGAAGCAGGGTGCAAGTTGGTGGGCTTACAGAAGTTGTTAGTATCAAGTCTGTTCTCCTGGGCTAGAGACAAGGGAATTTAGAAAATGACACAATGTCCAGGTCAATTTGAGGTTAGAGGAAGTTGGTGGAAGAAGTGATGAAATATATGAGTTCTGCCTGACTGCTGGAGGCAGCATGAATGCAGTCATCAATGTGATGAAGCAAGAGCTGAGTGTCTGTGTCCCAGAACAGACTTGAAAGAGCAATTGTTTCACATAGCCAACAAATAGACAAGCATATCTAGGATCCATTCAACTGTCCATGACTACCCCTTTGATTTGCAGAAAGTGGTGGGAATCAGAATAAAGTTGTTAGAGTAAGAGTGAATTCTGCCATGGATGAAACTGCTAGTGGAGAGGAGCTGGTTGGGTCTTTGTTCAACAAAGAAATGGACGGCCCTAGGCCTTCCTGACAGAGTATATACATGTATACAGACTGAGTATGTTTGGTCAAGATGGGGCAGTTCAGGCCAGGAAATTGGAATCATCAAAAAGATTGTGGGCATGAGAGATGTTCCAACATAAGTCTGGACAAGAGAAATCCAGATAGAGTCCAGGTATGAAGAAATGAGTTCAGTGGGCTAACGTAGGCAGAAATAATGGGCCTACCATGGCAGTTCTATCTACGAATGTTAGGTAAGAAATGGAACCAGGTGGTTTGGGCTTGGGGCGCTCTTAGGTTGGAGGCTCTGGAGAGAAAATCTCATGATTTGATGAGATCTGTGAAAGAAATTGCACAACATGCTGACTGTTGATTGTTTTGTGTTTTTGGGCATGACACATTTCTATTCCACGTTTAAGAATACTTATGTCATTTTCAGTCAGTATAAAGACCCTGTATTTAATTTTAAAAAGGAAGTGGCTAGTATACTCTGATAAATCATTTTTAGTTTCATGCTTCATCGCCTTGAAACTGTGATGCAGTTCCACTGGGACTAGTCAAATTCTGGTACCTTTCCCAGGTGTCTTTTATTTATGCATGAATACCACTGTGGTGATCATCCACAACCAGTACCACAGCAGAGAAAGTCCTGCCTTTACTTGCAGTTCGCAAATGCTCACTGCCACGGGGTCAATAGCTAGCAATCAGTAATTGCTGCATTGCAGATATTTGGAGTACTACATTTAATTAAAAGCAGCTTTATAACCATGAAACTGAGAACAACATAGATTGAGTAATAAATTTGGACCTCCCTGGACTGTTTTGTGAATAAACTGAGCCAGCACAGTAATTTCTATAATGGTAAAAATGGCTCCACTACCCTATTTGCACCATCTAAATTTACAAATTCGGAAGTTTTGCAAATTACAGGAGAGGTACATGTATACATTTAATTACAAAGCTGCTTTCCTCCATCCAAATCAATGACTCATATAACTTTAGCTTATCACTCACAGCAAACTAGACATGGCAGTACAACTGAATCTGTAGCAGCTCTATTTATGAGGCATAAGTTGGGAAGAAAATTGCAATGTAATTAAGATTGGGAGTAAAAATAACGCATCAAAGTAAATATGTGGGCTATGTACTCATTATTATTTCCACTTATTTATTTAGTTTTATTAATACCAAACAAAGCATAACTGAAGTATGTCAGCCTCTGAAGGGACTCTTGAGTTAAAGCTTACTATTACTTGACTTAGAAGAATTAGTAAATATGAAAGCATGAGGTAACCAAAACCTAAAGTTGATGTGTTCCAAAATTACCATCTTTGGAATTAATATTGCCTGCAAGCAGTATTAATTCCATCCAATTTGTAATATTCTTTACTGGGCACCACACTGTAAATTTGTATGTCACTCATTTTAAATGGTTGATGAATGAAGCCTTAAAAAATTATGAAGCAAACTCCAGTGTTTTGTCCTAATGAATACAAACAGCCTTTTACAGCAGCACGTTCCTTAATTATCCCAGCTAATACACAATTTGCAACCGTATTTCTCTGATTATCACTCATGTTCTGTCCTAAATAAATGTGAAATATCAGGAGACAAGGCAGTGAGTTGTTTGTGGAATTTTTATCACTGACCATTCCTGGATTGAATATCTGCTTTCCCGTGTACACTGGCTGTGAAATACATTTAAGTTACTGAAAGTCTTGAATAAAATAAAACTACATTACTATGCAAAAGTCTTAGTGTCACAGTGGGGTGCTGGGAGTGGACCCAAATGCAAGACACAAAAACACCATGTGAGATAAACTAAATTGAGTTTATTGCTCGTTGCAAGGAGAGCAAAGCAGAAGCTGGAAATAGCGTAATGGACAAGGAACAGGCCCTGGACTAAGGCTGGGACTGTACCAAGGCTAAGACTAGGAAAGTGGGACCAGGTCAAGGAACAAGGAACTAGGAACTAGGAACCTGGACAAGGACTCCGAGCCAGAGACTGGAAAGGGACCCGGAACCTGGGTCTTGACTCGGGCTCGGACCCCAGATCCAGGCGAAGATAAGACGTGGCTAGGCTACAGGACAAGGCACATGGACAGGACACACACTAGGAGCAGGGATTGGAACACACACTTGGGCTTAGGAATGGGACATGGAACTTGGGACCCAGACATAGGCTTGATACTTGGCACCTCCAGGGCCAGGACTTGATACTTGATACTTGGAACCTCCAGGCCCAGGACTTGATAATTGGAACCTCCAGGGCCAGGACTTGATAATTGGAACCTCCAGGGCCAGGACTTGATACTTGGAACCACCAGGGCCAGGACTTGATACTTGATAATTGGAACCTCCAGGGCCAGGACCTGATACTTGATACTTGGAACCTCCAAGGCCAGGACTTGAAACTTGATACTTGGAACCTCCAGTGCCAGGACTTGATAATTGGAACCTCCAGAGCCAGGACTTGATACTTGCAACCTCTAGGGCCAGGACTTGATACTTGATAATTCGAACCTCCAGAGCCAGTAAATTATACTTGGAACCTCCAGAGCCAGGACTTGATACTTGGAACCTCCAGAGCCAGGACTTGACACTTGGAACCTCCAGAGCCAGGACTTGACCTCCAGGGCCAGCCAGGGACTTCTCTTATTCATTGGACAGACTCAGACACAGGACATAAAACACTGAGCCGGGAATCCTCCTTAGACACAGTAGGGAGTCAGGACTCTACTTGACACAGGGTCAGGCCCCTTCCAGGGTACTGGGCCGGGACCCCTTTTAGATGCACGACATGGATACTGAGACCACACAATGATGGACAGTACTGTAACTTGGTCCCAAGTACGATCCAAGCAGTGGCAAGCTCTTGACTAACCCTGGCGGGTTAACTTTGACTGACCTGCTCTGGCAAGGGAAGGCAGCATGCTGGCACTTGCTTCAGGAGGAGACCAGGCTTGCTCCGGCAAGAACCTAGTTGGCTCCGGCCAGATGACATTGGCTCACAACTACCTTCAGTGACTTCGTTAACGCTCTCACGCTGAATGGCTGAAAGCTGGAGACTTATAAACTTCCAGATCAGCTGAAAGTAAATTGCCTCCAATCACCAAGCCCGAGGGACACGGGAAAACAGGGAACCAAAGGGAAACAGGGAGTCAATGGTCTGGATCGTAACACAAACAAAGTAAGTTTAAAGGGAACCCAATATGGACCATGACATTTAGGCATATATATACAGCTCGGGTGTCTGAGACTTTTGCACAGTACTGTGGTAATTTTACATATTGCACTGTACTGCTGCCACAAAAAAAAAACAAATCTCATGACATATATGAGTGATGATAAACCTGATTCGATATGGGCCTCTGTTGTGGACTGAGTGTTGGAAGGGAGTATGGAGAGAGGAATCATGGTTGGGAAAAGGGGAAGGAAGAGGGGAGGGAGTGGGAAGTAGTAGAGAGACATCCTGTAATGATCACTAAACTAATTGTTTGGAATCAAATGACCTTGCCTGGTGTCTCAGGGCTGGGTGTGTCTGCACCCACACCACCCTCACACACCTCTGGCACTCCTTCTCTGCCACCTGCACCACACCCCTCCCGTAACACACTGCCCCCACCGTTCCCATATTTGTTCCCACCAGCTTTGCAAGCTCACTCTCCACTTCACATTGACAAATACAGTACTGTGCAAAAGTCTTAGGCACCCTAGCTATATATTGTATGTGTCTAAGACTCTTGCACAGTACTATATATCAAATTCAGATATCATGACTTGAATGTCTCAGAGCAAACCCAAAGTGTTATACACAAAAATGTATCGAGTACAGTGATTATTGAATACAATACTATTTGAAGAGAAAGTAATGAAGCCAACAATAAGTTTCATCTTATGAAATATCATCATTGTGAAATTTCGTCACTTCTTTAATTAATTTAGAAATCCTACTCTTATCAGTATAGATAACTGCTTCTATCAGCTTCCCTAATTATGTCATAAAGTGCCGTTAAACAACGTAAGGGAACTATCCTGACATTAAATTTGGCTTAGCTTGAAATCACGTAATTGAATTGTTAGCACTGACTTCTAATACTGTGCTGTCTGTAATGAATCAGAACCAGGTTTATTAGCACTGACTTATATGGCGTGATGTTGGTTGTTTCACTGAAGCAGTAGAATGCAAAGACATAAAAATTACGATAAATTACAAAATAAATAAATAGTATAAAAAAGAGAATAACAAAGTGGTATTCATGGTTTCATAGGTCATTCAGACACCTGATGGCAGAGGGAAAGAAGCTGTTGCTAAATCACTGAGAGCAGCTTTTGGAGTGCTGTGACTCCTCTCCAGTGGTGGTAGTGAACAGAGGGTAAGTCCCAGATGTTGGAGGTCCTTAGTAATGGGTGCTACCTTCTTGACGCTTTGGCTCTTGAAGGTGTCCTGAAGAGTGTGGAGGCTTGGCTTGTGATGGAGCTGGCAGAGTTCACAACCTTCTACGCTCTCTTGTGATATTGTGGTTTGGAGCCTCAACACCAGGCTATGATGCAACCAATCAGAATACATCTATAAAAACTTTCAGTGGTCTTTGGTGATGAAGCAAACTCCGAGCAAAGCAGGACCACTTGCATACCTTCTTTGTGATTGCACCAATGTGATCATCCAACATATTGAGACGCAAACACTTGAAGTTGCTCACCCTATCCACTGTTGACCTCACAATGAGGATTGGCAAGTGTTCCCTTGACTTCGCCTTCCTGAAGTCCACAATCAATTCCTTGGCCTTGCTGATGCTGAATACAAGATTGTTGATGTGATATTACTCAAACAATCACACTCCTATACACCCCTTCGCTGCCATCAGAGATTTTACTAACAACAGTCAGTCATATTATTTGAAAATATACTGTACAGATGGCATTATGTTACTTAATTTGATTTACTGGAAATTTTTTTTAAACCCTGCAAAAATTTGGTTGTCAATTTGCTCCCAACATTTAAAATGTACATAAAATTAAAAGATACTGAATTATACTTATCTATTTTTCCTTTATAAAGAATAAATTAATAGTGGAACTTGGTTTTGTTATACTTTCTGCAAGCTTTATCAACCTTCCCATACTTTATCAGCCATTTAGATTCATTTTCAGTAGTTCAATAAACATACCTCATTCACCAGAGCTAATCACAAGCTTCTTCATTAGTCCTGGTGCTTTAATGTGTACATGGAGACATTACATTAGCACATTATGAAATGGAACCAGGAGAAAGTCAGTCATCTCTTCCTGCTTTCTCCACTGTTCAACTGGATTGTGGCTGATCCTTTAACTCAGTGCCACTTTCTCGAACTAACCCCATGTCCCATGATTTACGTAATATCTAAAAACCTATCAATCTCTGTCTTGAAAGAACTCAGCAACTAATGCTCCACCATTCTCTTGGGCAAAGGATTCCAGAAATACACCATCCTCTTGGTGAAGAAATTTCTTCTCATCTCCTTCCAAAATGCCTGACTCCTTTTTCTATAATTGTAACCTCTCATGCCGGACACTCCAGCCAACGAAGGCATCAACCCTACATTGACCCTGTCAAGCCCATAAGAATTTTGAGTACTTCGATGTGATCACCTCTCCATTCTTCCAAACTCAGGAAGATATAAACCTTGTCCACTTAGTATTTCCTCATTGGAAAGCATAGGAAAAGAAACTAAAAAATCAATTAGAAGTATTAGCAGGCAGGAAATAATAACTGCAATTTTTTATTCATTCATGGGGTATGCTCATTACAACCAGCCCAGTTAATCCAAGTTGCCCTTGAGAAGGTGTTTCAAAGTTCAAAGTTCATTTATTATCAAAGTATGTATACTATATACAACCTTGAGCTTCATCACCTTACAGACAGCCACAAAACTAAGAAACCCAATAGAAACCATTAAAAAGAAGACCATCGAAACAGAAAAAGTGTGATTAAAAAGAAAAGGTGTATGCAACCAGTAAATCCTTAAGATAAAAGGAGTGTAATAATGCTGTTAGTAAGGAGGATAAGGCAAAACACGCCGAAGTCAGGAGTTGAAGCAGTCCCTGCTGATGGTGGTATTACCATGTGCTTGCTACTCTTGCTGTTCCAGTTGGTGAAAGTCATGGGCTTGGGAGGTACTTCTGAAGAAGCATTAGCAACTTGTAGCTGCGCATTGTGGAAATGGTATGTACCCCATTGAGGCTATGCTGCTGATGAGCATGTCAATCAAATAGATCGTTTTGACTCAAAAGTAAAGTGACTCATAGGTATTGTGTGCTTTAAGTCAATCAGGATCTCTACCCGGGTCGAACTATGATTTACCTGTACCTTTTTACAGCTTGGTATACTACATTCAATGCCCGTGATATAGTCTCCTCTGCATTGTGGCAACCAAACGTAGATAGGTGACAGTTTAGCAGGATAAATCAGGATGTCTCCATCCCACTCCCACTGTGACCTCTCTGTGGCACGACTACTATTTCTATCATTTAGTCTCTCCAGTTGTTCAGCCTGTCTATGACCTTCCCGTTTGTTCCCTACAGCCTTTCCACCATTCCCCACAGTTTAAAACATACTTCATTTTTAAGTCTTCCCAGTGCTGATGAGGGAATATTGACCTAAAACGTTAACTCATTTCTCTCCACAGGTGTTGTCTGAGTTTTTACTGGGTTTTTTTCCAGATTTTTCCTTTGAAAGATCAAAATCTAATCTATGCCCACACTTTGTAAATATGAGTGACTGTATATTTAAAAAAATAAAAATATTTCCAACAGAAGTGCCACTCCATTATCAAATCCTATATTGAAAAAAACATAGGCAGCATAAAATCCCTGTGTGTGGGAAAAAAACTTACATTCTCTAGGACAGATATGCATAACCAGAATAAAAAGTATAGTACAGTACTGGGTTCTGCATAAACTAATTTGTTCAGGAAAAAAAATCCAATCATATTTTACAACAGGAGAAGATCAGCATAAAATACTTCAGCTGCTAATTATTTTAAAACTGTTGAATAATGTTTTGAAAGATAGTTGCTGTAACGTAATGGCCAAAGCATTACCCTGTATTAAACGGCTCCCACAGCTGGAAACTCCACAAGACTGACTGCAAAACATTCTCTATAATGCTGAATTAGTTAAAGGCCATTTAACCATTCCATGAGTATGTTTTTTAAGTATAAGCTTCACATTATTTTAAATCACGCTGTGATGTCATAGTTGTCTAATTTACACATCCAAGTGAACCATAAATGAGGATGATAGGAACAGTAATAATTTATTCTGTCACTATGGATAATGGCTAACTTGTACCTCAACTGCTTTTGTTCTACATCCTTTGAAATCCTGACTTAATAAAAATACATGGATTTCAGTATGCAAAATGCGAATTGATCCAGCATGCTAGTCACAATTTTAGAAAAGCAAGTTCCAGATTTTCCCTGCCATTTGAAGAAATGCGTTCTAATTTCATTGTTGGGTGACGTGCTATAATTTTAAAATTGTACTTTTGCTCTGTTTTACTGCAGCAGAGGCAAGTTTCACTGTATTGATAATATAATTTATAATATACATATTTACAGATAAGGAAGTGATACTATAAGAGTGTAAACATTTAACGTCTGTAAATATCCCACCAAGTGGTCTGAATGTTCTGTCAATTCTTTTCATTTTTATTAGATCACTCCTCATATGTTATAAACTCAAAGGGAAATAAAAATTCAAGGTCCTCCATCATAAGGGGGGTGCTGATGACAAACCCAAATGCAAGACACAGACACTGAAGTTCTAGGAACAGGACTCAGTGTGTCAAGAAAGCAAGGGAAGTGGGGAAGAAAGGACGCTGGACATTGACACAGGCCCTGGACAAGACTAGGATGCAGGACCTGGGCTAGGACATGGACAAGAAACACGGAACCCGGACAAGGAACTAGGAACAAGGAGCCTGGACTAGGGACACGGGACTCCGGAACTAGAGCCTGGACAAGGACCTGGAACCTGGATCTTGGTTGGGACTAGGGACCTGGGTCTTGACTCGGAACCGGAATCCGGGTTTATGCTAGGAAAGGACATGGCTGCAGGACAGGACGAGGGAACTCCAGCACAGGGCTGGGCGAGGAACATGACAGGACGAGACACATAGACAGAGCGAGAACACGAAACCTTGACTTGGTCTTGGGAGACGGGAACCTCAGAGCCTCGGACTTGGGAGACGGGAGCCTCGGAACCTCGGACTTGGAACTCGAGAACCTCAGAGCCTTGGACTTGGGACTCGGGAACCTCGGAGCCTTGGTCTTGAGCACGGGAAACACGGAGTCTTGGACTTGAGAACAGGAACATGGAATACAGAGCCAGGACCCCTCCTTGGGAGCAGGACATAAGGACGGACTCGTACACAGCACACTGAGCAAGGACCCCCTCCTTGGGAACAGGACCAACGGCCAGGGCTCTCTATATACACAGTACACTGAACACAAAGAGACAGTTCTCCACTCAGGGTAGCGGCAAACGGCTGTACCTACCCAGCGTAGGCGAGGACACAAAGAGACGGTTCCCAACACAAGGTAGCGGCAATCGGACCTACCCAGAGGAGGTGAGGACACAAAGAGATGGTTCCCAACAAAGGTAGCGGCAAATAGTCGGACCTACCTAGCGAAGGCGAGGACACAAAGACAATTCCAAACAACGACAGACTGTTCCTTATCTTGACACAGCAAGGCCCCAGACTTGCTCCGAGGTGAACTTGACAGCGTTACAGGCAAAGGTTGCAGGCGAGGCTTCAGAAGAAAGGGGAAGGGAAGGGAACAGAATGAAGCTATGAAGCTGAACCCATGAGCTATTTATGTAGCCAGCCCAAAATGAGAATCAGGCGCCTCAATAGAGGCACCCCAACAGAACAAGGGAAAACCAGAAAACCGGGACTAAGGATTGATGGGCCGAACCATGAACCAGAATGCTGACTTCACGGACCGGACCATGACATTCACAGTATATTTATTATTATCAATGTATATATATCTTACCATACACTACCTAGAGATTCATTTTCTTGGGGGCATTTGCTGTAAATACAAAAAAACATAATAGAAACAATGAAAAACTGTACACAACAATGACGCCCAAATGATCAATGTGCAAATGACAACAAACTGTGCAAATGCTCTATCCATGCTAGTATCTTTCCTGTAATGCCGTGGGCTCTCAATAGATTCTTGATTAGTCAAGGCATGAAAGGATACAGAGAGTGGGAATAAAGGGAACCTTTTCTGGTCTGGTTGGTAATTAATGGTGTTCCACAGGGGTCAATGTTGGGACCACTTCTTTTTGCATTATATGTCAATGACTTGGATGACAGAATTGATAGCTTTGTGGCCGAATCTGCAGACAATACGAAGAAAGGAGGGACAGGTAGTTCTGAGGAAGTGGAGAGGCTACAGAAGGACTTAGACAGATTAGGAGTATAGGCAAAGAAGTGGAAGATGGAATACAGTGTCCGGAGGTGTATGGTTCTGCACTTTGGTAGAAGAAATAAAAGCGTAAAATATTTTCTAAATGGAGAAAATTCAAAAGTCCAAGGTGTAAAGGGTCTTGGGAATCCTAGTGCAGAATTCCCTAAAGGTTACCTTGCAGGCTGAGTTGGTAGTAAGGAAGGCAAATGCAATGTTAGCACTCATTTTGAGAGGACTAGAATATAAAACAAAAGATGTAATGTTGAAGCTTTATAAAGCACTGGTAAGGCCTCACATAGAAACATAGAAAATAGGTGCAGGAGTAAGCCATTCGGCCCTTCGAGCCTGCACCGCCATTCAGTACAATCATGGCTGATCATCCAACTCAGAACCCTGTACCTGCCTTCTCTCCATACCCCTCGATCCCCTTAGCCACAAGGGCCATATCTAACTCCCTCTTAAATATGGCCAATGAACTGGCCTCAACTGTTTCCTGTGGCAGAGAATTCCACAGATTTACCACTCTCTGTGTGAAGAAGATTTTCCTCATCTCGGTCCCAAAAGGCTTCCCCTTTATTCTCAAGCTGTGACCCCTCGTTCTGGACTTCCCCAACATCGGGAACAATCTTCCTGCATCTAGCCTGTCCAATCCCTTTAGAATTTTATACGTTTCAATCAGATCCCCCCTCAATCTTCTAAATTCCAGAGACTCTAAGCCTAGTTGATCCAGTCTTTCACCATATGAAAGTCCTGCCATCCCAGGAATCAATCTGGTGAACCTTCTTTGAACTCCCTCTATGGCAAGAATGTCTTTCCTCAGATTAGGGGACCAAAACTGCACACAATACTCCAGGTGTGGTCTCACCAAGGCCTTGTACAACTGCAGTAGTACCTCCCTGCTCCTGTACTCGAATCCTCTTGCTATGAATGCCAGCATACCATTCGCCTTTTTCACCGCCTGCTGTACCTGCATGCCCACTTTCAATGATTGGTGTACAATGACACCCAGGTCTCATTGCACCTCCCCTTTTCCTAATCGGTCACCATTCAGATAATAATCTGTTTTCCTGTTTTTGCCACCAAAGTGGATAACCTCACATTTATCCACATTAAATTGCTTCTGCCATGAATTTGCCCACTTACCTAACCTATCCAGGTCACCCTGCATCCTCTTAGCATCCTCCTCACAGTTAACACTGCTGCCCAGCTTCGTGTCATCTGCAAACTTGGAGATGCTGCATTTAATTCCCTCGTCTAAGTCATTAATATATATTGTAAACAACTGGGGTCCCAGCACTGAGCTTTGCGGTACCCCAGTAATCACTGCCTGCCATTCTGAAAAGGTCCCGTTTATTCCCACTGTTTGCTTCCTGTCTGCCAACCAATTCTCTATCCACATCAATACCATACCCCCAATACCATGTGCTTTAAGTTTGCACACTAATCTCCTGTGTGGGACCTTGTCAAAAGTCTTTTGAAAATCCAAATATACCACATCCACTGGTTCTCCCCTATCCACTCTACTAGTTACATCCTCAAAAATTTCTATGAGATTCGTCAGACATGATTTTCCTTTCACAAATCCATGCTGACTTTGTCCGATGATTTCACTGCTTTTCAAATGTGCTGTTATCACATCCTTGATAACTGACTCTAGCAGTTTCCCCACCACCGATGTCAGGCTTACTGGTCTATAATTCCCTGGTTTCTCTCTCCCTCCCTTTTTAAAAAGCGGGATTATAGTAGCCACCCTCCAATCCTCAGGAACTAATCCAGAATCTAAAGAGTTTTGAAAAATTATCACTAATGCATCCACTATTTCTTGGGCTACTTCCTTAGGCACTCTGGGATGCAGACCATCTGGCCCTAGGGATTTATCTGCCTTTAATCCCTTCAATTTCCCTAACACCACTTCCCTACTAACATGTATTTCCCTCAGTTCCTCTATCTCACTAGACCCTCGGTCCCCTACTATTTCCGGAAGATTATTTATGTCCTCAGTGAAGACAGAACCAAAGTAGTTATTCAATTGGTCTGCCATGTCCTTGTTTCCCATGATCAATTCATCTGTTTCTGACTGTAAGGGACCTACATTTGTCTTAACCAATCTTTTTCTTTTCACATATCTGTAAAAGCTTTTACAGTCAGTTTTTATGTTCCCTGCCAGCTTTCTCTCATAATCTTTTTTCCCTTTCCTAATTAATCCCTTTATCCTCCTCTGCTGGACTCTGAATGTCTCCCAGTCTCAGGTGCTCACATGAAGTATTGTGAGCAGTTTTGGGCCCCTTATCTAAGAAAGGGTGTGCTGACATTGGCGAGGGTTCAAACGAGATTTACAAAAATGGATTCCGGGTTTTTAAGGTTTGTCATATGAGGAGTGTTTGATGGCTCTGGGCCTCTACTGACTGGAACTCAGAAGAATGAGAGGTGACTTCATTGAAACCTATCAAATGTTGAAAGGCCTCGATAGAGTGTATGCGGAGAGGATGTTTACTATGCGGGGGGGGGGTCTAAGCCCAGAGGACACAGCTTAGAATAGAGGGGCATCCTTTTAAAATTGAGATGAGAAGGAATTTCTTTAGCCAGAGATTGGTGAATCTGTGGAATTCATTGCCATAAGCGGCTGTGGAGGCCAAGTCATTGTGTATATTTGAGGCAGAGGTCGATAGATTCTTGATTAGTCAAGGCATGAAAGAATACAGGGAGAAGGCAGGAAATTGGGACTGATCGGCTATGATAAAGTGGCAGATGAGACTCAATGGGCCAAATGGCTTAATTCTGCTGCTATAGCTTATGGTCCAATAATAAATAAATAAATAAATAAATATTATTAAGCACATGAGTTGAAGAGACCCTGAAACTGAGTTCAAAGATTGTAGGATCAGTTCAGCGAGTGAAGTTATCCCCTCTGGTTCGAGCAGATATCTGCAAATGAACTTCATAATTTAACACTATAAACGTAGTTGAATCTGTAGCCAATGTTGTTTATCAATCTGTAATGTGGTTTAATCAATGATTCCTACAACTGAAGTATCATTGTAACCTCCACCCTGCCCACTGTACAGAACTGTGGAAAAGTCTTAGGCACCCTGAAGTTTTCATATGGTTTCAAATGGTATGGTTCCACAGAGCCCTAAACTCAACATCAGCAAGGCTTTCTGGGATTACCTGGAGAGACAAGCTGGGCAGCCAAACTCTGCCAAAGCACTGTGGCAAGTTTTCCAAGATGCTTGGAACCACCTACCAGTTGATTTTCTTATAAAACAGCACAACTGTGTACCGAAGAGAATTAATGCAGTTTTAAAGGCATAGAGGTGGTCACACCAAAAATTGGATTAGTTTTAGCTTTTTTTTACTGTTTACTACTTTTATAGTAATTATTTGATAATTAGAGACTTTTAATTTCATTATTTTTAAAAACATTTTTGCTTTACAGAATTATTTTTACATGTGCCTAAGACATATTAATGTACTTCAGAATCCTGGCAATTGGAGTTTATATTCCATTACATTTTTGTAGGTCTGCATTGGCTTGATGCATAGATTATTATCCTGAAGTTATCATTTTGTAAACCAGCCATAAGAATCAAATGACATGAAAATCCAACCCAGCATTCTGTTATTCTGAGAAGAAGAGTTTGCAAGATCCAGGTGTAGGGTCTAGTAAGATGTATTTGTTCTTATCTTATGGTGCCGGTTGCAAAAACAATGTTCATCTCTACTGAACACTCACCATTCATACAGCCAGTTCAGACCCCAATGAGATGGCATGAGGAATCATTAAAGAAGTTGGTTCAAAAGTAAATAACTACAAAACCACTAAACTGCTGCACATTCAGTCCACTTGACAGGAAATTTCCTAAGTTAAAAGTTCAAAGTAAATTTATTATCTTAGTAAGTATGTCACTGTATACTACCTTGAGATTATTTTGTTGTAGGTATTCCCAGAAGAGTGGTGAAATAAATACAATCAATGAAAAACTACACAAAAACAAATCTGTTGTGGAAGCCATAAGCCAATGGGTTAAATGTGGGCATCTTGGTAGCAGCACATTTGAGTATGCAAATATTATATAAGTATATAAATAAACCAACACATCACTCATTGTGAGCAAAGCTAGAGTTAAAGTGATGAACATCAGTTGAAAATTCTGATGAGCCCTTTAAACTTCCTGTATTATTTTGCCCTAAAGTTGGAATGCATTACTTGTTGCAGAAACATCAAATACAGGCCGCAAAGGAAAATAGAGACGTTATGTTAATTAAACGCTTTCAGTGTTCTGTCCGGGAACTGTTTGTTGGTATAAATGCAACAGACCCGTTGGTTGATTCAAGGCATTCAATGTGAATGCAGAATAAATGTGGGGCTTGGAATTCTGTCAGTAAAATGGACGAGTGCGTTCCCAGTTTCAGTCCTTCTCCTGCCGATTGTGCGGCTGTTGACTTCAAAAGTGAATTACTGGTCTGCAAGACGAGAAGTGCGTTGTGGAAATACGTTCATTTCACTTGCTCTTCTATTGAAATGCTATGTGGTCTCTATTCTATCACAATCTTTTAAGCAACTAAGATAGTTTTTAAATCACAAGCAAAATATCAAATTTTGATTAAAGGACCGTATTAACATACTTGGGGAGTGAGAACGGATCTAATTTTGTAACAGCTTTTTTG
Source organism: Mobula birostris (assembly GCF_030028105.1). Lineage (NCBI taxonomy): Eukaryota > Metazoa > Chordata > Chondrichthyes > Myliobatiformes > Myliobatidae > Mobula > Mobula birostris. The sequence continues at coordinate 34,006,367 of NC_092388.1, forward strand.
ATAGTGTTTGTTGTTTGCTTTAACTCTTGAGCGAAATACAAGTAAAGTCAAATGTTATGGTATCGTCTCTGCTTGTCGGAGGGCCAGCGGGAATTCGTTCAGGGTGGTACCTGTCAGCAAATCGACCCCAAGTTTACCTCTGACCTTAAACCTGCAACATCCCAGAGAGACTATGCTGCCGCAGGGCTCGATTACCACTGTGCTTTGTGCGGACTTTGGTGAAAGAAGCAGCAATAAAGCCATTAAAAGACAGCACCGTAAAAGTCATTAGACAGCGACGTTGACTTGGCTTTCTTCTCTTTAAAGGATTTTCTACAAGGAGACAGCACCAAAGCTCTACAGATGCTGGGATGGAAACCAAAAGTATCTTTTGACGTAAGTTTTGCTTTGTGTTTACAAATTTGCACAAAACGGGCTTGCATTTCTGTGAACTCACGTAGGAAATGGGGTGGCCGAGTGGCAACATCGGACTCACACGCGCAGTTTCATGTTCCTGTGCAATTGATTTTATTTCTCAATTTGATATTTCCGTACATTTATCTCCGTCGCAATTGATTATACAGCACCTTTTCAATGTTTACTTATGTCTAATGTTCACCTCTCCCGATTTTCTTCCTCCTCCGGTCGCTGGTCCCAATGAACACCTCTTGATGTGCTTGTGTGCAGGAACTGGTGAAGGAGATGGTGGATGCTGATATCGAGCTCATGAAGGCCAACCCAAACGCTTGAGGCCAAATTCTATTCCGCATAGCAGAGCAATGAGATGTTTTCATGGAACATGGGATGAAATTTAATGATCGGAAAAAATGATTTAGGTTTCAAATGTGCAAGGGAAAAGAGAATCACGCTCCTAATGTGATTGTTTATTAAACGGTGTGCTAAATGTACTGTAGCTTCAAAACAATACAAATTAATCATAGTATGCCGTTGAGAACTGTCTTTTAACGATTGATGATTTTACTTCTGCCTTTAATATTGAAATTTATTTGTAAACTGAATGAAGCTTTGAATGAGGTTCAGGAATAATCATGATTTTGTAACTTACTGTATTAAATAGGATGTTGTTTAAAATTGTTCAGTTACTTAAAGTAACTCCTGCCTCGTTAAAATATGATGGTGCCGATTTCGAACAATTCATTGGGCGTTTTATTAATTCTAACTCCCACGATGTTATTTCATTCCTGTAGAATTGGAAAGGCGATATTTTATAACAAAATACCATTTTTACTGTTATAAAGATCATGACATGGACATCTTTACTGACTGGCTTTAAAGAACATATTTCATTCACACAGTGTGAATGTCTAACTTCCAATGAAGAAAGTGGGCTTCGTTTTCCTAGGCACAGCAAAGAGAAATTCCTTGGAAAACTTAATGAGGGTTTGTGGACGTAAGAGGAACAATTTCAGGGAAACGATGGCAATCTGTTTGTAAAAGATCCTTCTGTATTTCGCACATTCAACCTGCAGCTCTGTGCCCTTTGGGTTCCGCTCCCTGCTTTCTATAATTAGACCCCAGTCCGTCTCCGTGGTGGTGGTGCTGAGATGCTGGCGATTTTTAATATACTCAGTACACATACTTTAACGTAAGAATAATTAGCATCTTTGTTTTAAAACGTACTCTTTCACCAGAAGCTTTATTTTCCCCCTAAGGTTTAAGAGGCGGTTCTGTTGAACGCTGGGTTTCACCCTCACTGTAAGCTTTCAATGTTGAATCTTATCCATCAAATCTCGCAGTTTATCCTGAATCCGGAACTCCCACCCCCATTCCCAGAAAAAGTCTCCTTCCTCCACAGAAACCGCCACAGTTCTTCGGTTCTCATACTGTTAGTCTTAACGTTTAAAGTGAAGTATTTTCAAATTGTTTTAAAGTCAGACGGACCACCTTTAAGACATTAATCGAGCTAATCATATTTTCAGACTTGATTACAGTAAATCGGGGAAAGAGGCTGCCGCAAATAAACAAATGTCGAACCAGGATTAAGTTTACAGCCATACATTTGTTCATTGTGAAGTTGCTGAGTTTTTTTAAAAGTGCCCATTATTTGATTTCCCCGATGCTGGCACAGGCAAGAAAACAAAAAAAATAGTCACTTTAATCATTGGTCGGTTGAAGTGTAGCTGGGTTGGAGTTGTAATCATTTGAAAGGAAGAAGCTATAGCGCTCCAGGTGGGGGATAGAAACGTGGTGTTTGCCTGGGTTGGGTTTAAGAAGTTAATCTGTATGATCTGGTTGTAATAAAGCAAGTGGTTTACTCAAATGCGCATTTTCTTGGTGACCTTTCTTTTGTCCAATTCCAATTCCGTTTACCGTTCGGTAAAATAAATGGTCGGCGCATTTTCCCGCGATCACATCGTTGATCTTGTCACGGGGGCAACATTAGACATGCGGAGCTATTCTGGCAAATAATGAGTTATATTCGATACATTTAACGTAAACTGGGCTTTTATTTCTCTTCGTTGCGCAGATTTGGCTAATTTGATTTATTAACAGAACACCTCATAACAAGCTAAATTTCCCAGCAGTCAGACAGTGGGACTTGTTGAGTATAATCGAGAACATATGTGAGTAGACATCGCTAAAGAACTCTGGCGAAAAAGACACCGGCTTACAGCAGGCTGATCACAGGTGCAAGAAACATCGTTACAAAGCATCGAACAGTTGATCATAGCCTCAAAATAGATTAACCAGACACTCCATAATATAATAAAACCCTCGCAGTTATTTCCTAATCTTCAAACAAAAAAAAAATAAGCAAACGTCCGAACTTGGGGATTGTTGGCGGGAGAGAGGTCTTAGATGTCGGATCCGTTCGTGGCCTGTCTACAGTCTGCGAAAAATACCTATTTGTTCTTCAAGTTCTGACTGACCACAGTTGCCCTCAGCTGGTGAAAGAAAGCCTTATCCGAAGTGAACACGTTTATATCGTACTCTTCAAATGAAGGCATTGCCTCAGATGTATTTAAATCTGCATGCCTTTTTTCTTTAAAGTACCGCGCTGCAAACCTTTGAACCCGAAGTACGTTTTCTTTATTTCCATTGAGTCTAATTGTTTCCAAGAAATGCTGCTAAGCAGTCAGATAAACGATCATTTGATTATAAATGTCCAGCGTGGACTGTTTTGGAAATCTCATCCATATTCGGACACCTCGGTCATTAGTTTTAAAAAGTTGTTTATATAATTAATTATTTAGTACTTCACAGAATATATACAGGGGAGAAAAGCCGGTATTGGGAAAACGTCGCGGTGTATTTCCAAAATCACCTTCAACTAAAAATTCGTCGGATGTTATCTTATTGAACAGGATAGAATATTTCATTCGCACGCATCAAGTCAAGGCTGCCTTCTTGGCAAATTCCAATTCAATATTTGTTGCTGTAGTTTTAACTCTGTAAGATTTTTTACCATGAACATTTGTTGTAAAAATTAACTTTTGAGAACGCAACGATTTAATTTTAAAATATTTTCAGGAGAATTGGTGAATGATATTGTAATGTATATACTTCACATTATGACAGTGAAACACGACAGCGCGACTTGTCTCGTGTTTTAACTGTGTCGAGAGACAGGGATGAATCCCAGATTGGTGTATAAAGACATTTTCCTAGTGTTAGTTCTGAATAGAGCGGGGAAACAATGCGTTGAGTTCATTCTTAAATTGGCATGACGGAAAAATCTTGTTGCCTTCAGTTTTCAATAGAGAAAAATAAATGAACATTAATGTCTTTGGTAATTTATGCCACACAGTCGATTGTTCTTCAAGTATAAATTCTCGAAATATGGAGAGGGAAATGTTACATTTTCAGTTTTCCTCACAAAGATCAAAAATAGCCAAATCTCTGTTCTGTGTAAGCTTGTAAATTAAACTGACTGTAAACTATATGGCGAAAAGGGCGCGCGCAAATCAGCGAACCTATTATGTAGTTTAAGATTCTAAAAATGTACCCTAATAGAGTGATTGATGAGGATAAACGCCCAGTGTCCCTGTGACACGAAGGAGAGATGTCCAGACAGGTTCCAAGTTGACCCAAGTGCTTCGGTATTTGAACTCCTTAGTCCACATGACATCAGATTGTCAATCACTCCTGGTCTCTAGACCTTTCCCGTTGATGATCACGCGCTGCATTCTGTCGATTCCACTTACATATCCCTGACCACGACCTACCAAAGTTGCAGAGTACCTGAAACCCCCGGCCCTGAATGTGTTATTTGAAGAGGGAAAACTCCGCCTTAAGCTTCTATGTATAAAGCGCCCGATTCAAAATGCCATATTTTAAACATTTAAATGAAAAATATGTTGATTTATTCACAATTATATGCTCAGAATTAATCTTAGTTTTAGATAATCGTTAATAAGTATATGTTTTAATGGTAAATTACGATTGAAACTGGAGTGCGTAATATAAAATCCTGCAGTTGACAATAATTTGAACATTAATCGATGTATTTTTATGTTGAACACTTTAAAAGATCATTTACTGGTCAAGATTTATCAACGGGATTACATGATAATATACATAAACAGAAAGTACTGGAAATACTCAGATCAAGCAGCACAACAATATCCAGTCATCTATTTTAGTGTCCTATTTTCACATTCAGCACAATCTGCGGTATTGCGGACTGTGTTTTACTCAAAATAAAAACACTAAACGGTACTTAAAGGTTCTGTTTTGTTCGATTGTGGTATGCAAATTGCGTCAATGAATTTCCACAAAAATTGTGCTAATAATTTTCTGTATGGTTGCAGTAAAGAGATGCTTACACGCAGCACTTTACTAATCTAGACCATTTAGCCTGAGTCTTAAAATGTAAATTAACTACCTTTCAGATTGCATTTACAATGATACAGTAATATTGTATTAATAAACATTGTTCTTTGGGTAAAGACGTAACCTCTAAAGCTTAGACTTATATAAGATTTTACTACGTGCATTGGTTGAATAGTCATTCAGTTCCACAGTTACTCCACAGCAAACTTCGTCGCAATTTTGTTCATAAACTATTATATAAATGTAGACACGAGTGATATTTTAATTAAACGTGATTTTAAAATTCCGGGCACTTCTTGGAGAAAGTAACAAATATAAATCAAAATTCAGTGTAAATGCAAAGGTTGCTTTAAAACGAAAGACTATTCTCTTGAAGAAATATTTTTACAAACTCAATCAAATGTTAGAGGATTACGCAATACTAAGTTTCAAATCTCGAGTTATTAAGAGCCAGTGGCGTTGATATTTGAAAGGATTTAGCGTCCCTTTAATGTGCACAATCTGCCCAGGTGCTGCAATTCTCCAACTTGTAGTTGCAGTTCTGTCATCCTGTCCACAACGTGTAGCTGCCTTGTAGTCTGCCTGTTGGCATTGGCAGAGCTTCGCGCTTGTATCGAAAGGAAATGAGTACTGCAATGACACTGAACTGTAGCTCTGGTGTTTCGTTGTCAATATTAGAGCGGAGTGAATCAAGCTGTATAATCCAGCCTTGCCTTGTAATTTTGCAGAAAATGAAAATGGGACTCACACACCCAAATTCTTTTATATTTTGACATTTTGTGAATGCCGTGCAGAATAGTAAACACATCCAAATTATATCAGAATGATGCCTTACAACGTGAGCAGACACCTGGACGCGGAGAATTTAGAGGCCTCGTTCATCTGATGACTACGCCGATATTTCTGATCACCATTCAGGTTACTTTTTAAAAGCTTCAGAATTATATTCAATAAACGGGTATTGCCTGATAGAAACATTTGATTAAATCGGGTCTTATTCGCGACATGTTGCCGAGGAATGAGAAAGCTCCAATATTCCATTTGCTGATACTCTGCAGATCTGCTACTGCATTCCCCACAGGATTAAAGACAATTCCCAGAAGCGGCTGCAGATTTTCAAGTCTGATTTTCTACTGATTTTACTCTGCAATTAGACAAAATACTTCAATGATTGGGAGAGAAAATATACTTTGTATTTTACCCATAGTTCGATCTCATCAAACATCACAGTTGTCCTGTGCCTAGCGTCACTTTATGGACATACAATCAAGCTACTTTATGTATTTATCATGCCTATTATTATTATTATTATTATTATTGTGTTGTTTATCGTTTGTGGATTTTTTTTGTGTTCGGATCCGGAGTATCATTTGTTCTTTTTTGCACTTGTCTACAGGAAATGACATTAAACAATCTTGAATCTTGAAACAATCTTGAATCTTGATAATCCGCAACATGCGCAATCATTATTTGTTCTTTCATCTGTTTACAAAGAGCGGTTATTACTCTTCTATCTAACTTAAATGCAAGATACCGCCCTGTGTTCAGCATTGTATGTGAAATATACCATGAACTAAAACCGCTGGTTAACATCAGAGCAACCACTCCAGATAAAATGGACGGATTTCTGGATAGAAGATTCTATGATGAACTGTGGTACCAGCTAAATAAAATATCCATGCCTTCTATGTTTGTATTGGTGGAAATGTGAGTAATGGTCTGTTTGTGTACCACTCCAAAGACTGGGAAAATTGTGTGAAGTCTTTACAACTTCAGACTAATCGGGAGTTAAGCTGATGTCTCTCCGGAGTTCCAACCTCAAGGAAAATCAGCACAGTAATAATTATTTACCTTTAATATTAGAGAAATAATTCACTCTATATCAAAGTCTCCGCCTAAGTCAAGAAAATGCTTTAAACCCTCCTGGATTCCAGTTTGGCGTCGGTTTTCTAGTGGGATCACAAAGGCAGCGAGTTGGGAGAATAAGTAGCCGACACGTCGTGATCCTTATCTCTGGTGAACCGTGACTTTTCGCTGTTTTCAATTCTTAAGTATTTTCCCCGATATACAGAATAAAGGAGAAAAACTATCAGGTCCAATATTGTGCCTGGACTAACTATATGATCAAATACGGGGTTTACTTTAGAAATCCGCTAACTCTCACTGAAGGACGTGAAGGGGTGAGACTAAGCTAACTCAGTGTTATTAAAGTATAAACACGAGAAGGTCTGCAGATACTGGAAATCTAAAGCAGCGCACACATAATGCTGGAGGAACTCGGCGGGTCAGGCAATGAATAAATATTCGCCGTTTCTGGCCGAGACACTTCTTTTGCCCGAAACGTCGGCTATTTATTCATTACTATAGATGCTGCCCGACCTGCCGAGTTCCTCCAGCACTCTGTACGTGTTACTAAAAGTATAGGCTTCTTTGCACAAGGACTCTAAGCCTTTATACAAGGACTCTAAACCAAGAATAATAGCGTACCAAAGCTCTTAATAGATCTCCCTGTTGTATAAATTAATTTAGAATTTGGGCTACTATATAGTCGTTATCTTTGCCGGGAGCAATTTGGAATCTATACCCTGTGGCATTTACAACAAAAGTCTGAGGATAAGAGAAGATGTAACCTCCCCATGATGTTCGAGTGAAGGAAACGTTTTTGGGCTGAGGATGAAATATAGTCTGAGCCCAGAATATCAGCGGGGGGGGGGGGGGCCTAATAAAAAAGGAGAAACACTGTCTTAAGTACTTCTCGATCCATCTGGTTACTAGCTGTATCTGTGTTGAAACATACAGTGACCCCAGTAGCGTGAATAAAAGTCAGCTATAACTTTGTAACCCACAATCTGTATCTTGGTCAGAAGTGAGGCCACAAAATGCATTTATAGCTCAATTTGTAGTTACGTAAATCCGGTGTTTGATGCCCTATTTTTATATGAGTTACAAGTTCATACTATTAAGTTTTGAAACTGCTTTCTTCCAACACTTGCCCTCTCCATCTTTCCCTGTTACCCCTTTACCCCTTTCTACAACACACACACACACACACACACACACACACACACACACACACACACACACACAGAATAGAATTTGCTATTGAAATAAGTCACATTATCATGGTTTCATTGCTAATTCCCCAGGGGCACTAGGACGTGCCCTGAACTTTCCTGCTTGAAAGTCCCTGAGCTGCCGTTTGCTAGTGTTTTCCTGCGAGAATTCCCACTTCATCTCCATTTGAACGGATCTAAAGTGTCGGGGCTGCTTATCTGTTTGTGCAGCGCAGGTAACTTCAGTCCCCTGTTGTTCTTTCTCGCTATGACACCCACAAAAGCAACCACCAACCCTACCCCCACACGAAACCCTTTCCCAAAGTGTTTGTGAAAATTGGTCCGTTTACCACCCATGTTGAATCAAGCTGTGTTTATTTAGGGAAAAAATTGTCGGCCACCCAACCCTATAATCAGCTCTGACCTGGAGCTTTGCAACTTGAGTTTATTCTGACGCTTGAGTTACAGCGCGATTGAAAATAATAGTAGGGGAGCCAACCAGTGGCTTTGCATCAACTAAAATCGAAAGTAAAATCTTGACCCTTTCACCCAAACTAGACTGAAATCAGTTGCATGCGAATGGCATCAGTTCAAGACAATGTGGAACACATCACTGACTATAGAACAAAAATATACGGGACAATCTGTTCTGACCAAGCACAGCAGATCGTCAGTGAACCCAGGGAGCAGCCAAAGAACATAACAATTCCTATCATTTACTAAAACAAACGGGCAGGGACGTCTGAAACTTGAAACCACTGTAAAACAAAGACATCATTATTATTATCATAATCACTAATTTAAGCATATATTCAGAACATATTCATTTAAGCGTCAAACTGCTATAAACACGTTAGCATTAATTGGGGTAAGTTATAAAATAAAATGCTTTTAAGTTATATCTGGTAAAATAGCTTTTCAAAGCAATGAACCGAAGAACAAAATGAGTTTTAATGTAACCCAGCCAAATACTTTTTGTTGGTCTCATTTTTGCCGTGGAGTTGTTTAGCTGACATCGCCTGCACTGACCTCTGGCTGCATTACGCCCTGTGCTTTTCCGTCTAATGAAAAATGATTCCGCACACTGATTGAATTTTATTTCTTCCTGGACTCGTCAGATTTAGTTGCATGTATTCAATCAATCTTCTTCCTAACGCGACGTTTGTTTATTAGACTGGAGACAATTAATGGTTTTTAAATTAATGTTAGGCACCGAATATCTAAGAATGCGCATGCATATTGGCATATATATATTTATGCAACTCTATTCATACAAAGGTACTGGAAACCATGGAAATACACTGCCGTCTCTTCCGTATCTTAACATCATGCCTAAACTGCACGAAGCGCGGCAGTCAGTGTACGGGATGAAATGGAACAAATACGGCGCACCAAACCCCCACCTGTATCCGACAAGAACATTTATACTTAGCCTGATTTTTTTAATGAAATGTGTTTAAATGGAAGATTTATGTATAAGTTTGTGTAACTTGCAGTTTAATTAAATCCCCCTTAAACATTTTAAACATATCAATATAGCGTAAAAAAATAACAGACACGTGCGCATTCTATGTATCGATATTTGCTTGCAGCAATACTGTCTTTATACCCATCTTTTTTTCTTAAATGTTTTCTTCACCTCGCATGCTACACGTCTCCTTGTGCCTTTGTAGGTATGTATTATAGGTCACCCACTGATAATATGAGATGTCTTGACTATGGGTTGAACAGTCGAAGCGCTGAAGTAATGATTTGCAGACACGTAGCTGTCATTCCCATATTGTTTAAATGATTTCCCAATGCATTCATTTTTGTAATATTTTCCAAATAAGGCTCAGTGCGGCCAGAATATACAACTGTAGTATTTATTTTTCGTAATCGCGAGGACGGAATCTCGAGGAGACCCGGCAACTTGAGAGAGAGAGTTTCTCATGTGCTGTTTGAATGTTGAAAACGACTGCAAAGCCAAAATAACAAATAAGATACCACGGTGCAGTTTGTCTGTGAAGTTCCTGACACTTAATCCACTGGTTTAATGGGTAGATGCATAGCCAATTTAAACAAGAAAAATCTCAATTATTAAAACAAGGTTGTCTTATATTTAAATATTACTCCAAATGCGAGACTAAGTAGGGAGTTGTTACCTTCCATTCATTCAACTGAAGTAATTCCGAAATTATGTATTTTAAATCCAATAAATGAATTAACGTGCTACTAGGCAGGAGCGCTGGTTGCACTCCCATCATACCCCCGAAGTACATTCTTAGCCCCACTCTGAGAAATATTTATCAGAAGTCACATTGGGTGTTGACCCCATTTACCTCGCTATCTAACTCCATGTTTGTCAATAATTCGCCCATTATAAAGTAAGTATTAGCATTTACGGGGGTGAAAATAGCAGTTACATACTACACGAATATACATAATATATTATGTATAATAATTAAATCACTTGTATTTCTATATGACATATATCCTATATACGAAATGCAACAATTCGTTTTCAATTAGCTGGGATCAGAACATGTAATTGAAACTAGACTGGACCAGCTCATTTGTTTCAATGAAAAGACATAGCTGACATTTGGGGGTAATTTGCAAATCACTTTTACACGTTGCATTAGATTAGAATAATTTTCCTACGTATTTTTTCTCCCCGGGTGTTCACGCGGTTTTGCCATAATGCAGTCTATCCGTTTGTACTTAAACCTAACTTTCTAATAACCATTTTAATCCTATGTCGTTTTGTAATGTTTTTGAATAGTTAAATACACGATTATTATTTCAGTTTTAAGGGTTTATATACTAGGATAAAATACATGCAAATTTTTGCACTTCACAGTCATAAAACATAATTCTATTATAGTATTAAATATAATCAGTAATTCATTTTATATCACCTTAACTCGGCATATAATACTACATAGTATCATGTTGTACAAACAACCTAGACTTCAATCTTTTTGTTCCTGCCAAATAAATCATTCTCTAGGGAGCAGAGGTTCCCAACTTTTTATTTTGCAATGGAGCCGTACCATTAACTGAGGGGCCCGTGGATCCCATGTTGGGAATAATATTACTTTTTTTTATTTTTATTTACATATTTAATTCAACAGTTCATGCACTACTAGCCATTGTTTTAAACTTTAACTTGATCAGACATCAAGCTATCATTATTTAAAAAGACCTTATAGTAATTTAGTGATGAATCTGTCATTGCGTATTTAGTTTATCAACGATTACTCGAAATTGTCACCCCCATCATGTCCGAGTATACTTCAAATTTAGCTTCTTTAAAACAAAATTAACAGCTATTCCAAACATTACAATTTGGGTTTTGATTAAAATGTATTAACAATATTCTCAGTTTGCTTTATAGAATTAAGTACAAATTTACAGGACATAGAATTTATTGGAATATTACTAAGATTATTGCTCCCTTTCTTCGCCCACACACATTTTGAAGTCGGTAGTGGATTATATATTCTGATTACTATATACCTGGTGTGTTCTCCCCACCCACACCCCATCAAGGAAACAACCTTTACTCACGAGATCTATTCATTACACTTAACACTGTCCATTAAATGAGTTGAATAATGCTTACAAGGTGAGATTTAACTTGGTTTGGCGGTTAACTTGGAATATAAGGATTCATTTGAAATATAAATTGGCATATATTAAGAACTGCTTTCCTCTGTTCAAACTGCTGCTAATAGTTACTATCAATCCCTGGGGACTATTCATTACGGAGAATATGGTATAAGCGTGTTTCCGTATATATCCACAAGCAAACATACTTGAACTAACGTTAGTGTTCATCATTTTTAAAATTTTATCAGCATGAACGAAAATTCAAACATCGTCGAATTTTAATAAGGAATAGGGCGGCCATCGTAATTAAAATAACGCATCCAGACGTGTTTACTACCTATGAAATGTCAGAAGCGAAATCTATTTCAACTCTACAATTATGTTTTCGATTCTTAACACACGCGGGTGTATTTTAAACAAACTATAGGAACGGTGTGTAAACAGTTAATCACAGTGCGGCTCCGTGTCTAATAGAACTCGATTAGACTAAAGTGATCACATTACACAGGCCTATCTCAGTGACCTCAATCACGTTAGTTCAAGCAAATTAATTGACCTGCAAAAGAGGCAGTTGGATTTTGTGGCCAATTTTAATTTAACAGACCAATTATCTCCAAAGTAGATCATGCTTCAACTATCACTGAGCTTTTTTTTTCCCGATGATCTATAATAACATTAAAATATTTGTTTAATGGTGTAGGAATTGCGGGGCAAAGGAACTGTCTCCCAGGGTTACTTCTTTTAGAAGGTACATTCAGTAAATCGTACTGCTGCTAATACTCGTGTGTTGTCTGGGAGGCCTGTTGGCTAATGTAATGTTCTCTTTTAGCTGTTGCACTGTAAAGTGGATATCCCCACAAACAAGAACATGGTTTGCAGTTGTGGGCTTTGGAAAATACGCTTCAACACAAAAGGCCAGATACATTGAAATCCAAACGATCAGTATTTCGTACACTTGACGGATACATATGTATGGCTTGAACAAGGTGGCACTGGTGATGCCAGCCACTGTAGGCTGCTAATTCAAAATCTTGTCTCTCTCTAGAGCGGTAGGTTTCCAGGCTGGGCCTTGTTTAAATCCTTATGTGCGCAGGTTTCTAACACTACAGAGGGCCAGGGCCTACCTGGCTGCAGTCTCACAGAGGATAGTAAAAAATAATGCTGATTGGATTGTCCATCCTTGTCAGCCTTACGACAAAACTGCAAGCCAAGAAGATTTGGCGCTTAAATCACTGTTGAAACTGACTTGGATATCAAAAGTTAAATCAATCTTCCTTTGATCTTCACCTAAATATAAAACAAATTCTGATTAATCCATCCTGTGTAGGCCGGCAAAGCGCTAGCAGCTTAATTCGATTATATTTTACTTGGGAGGGGGCTGAGAGGGGAAAATGACGTGACTGGTCAACCGGCTTCCGGTAATCAGAGTTTCAGCGTGAGAGTTAACCGAAGATTCCGAATAGTGTAACTTTAAAAATAGACATTCCCATAAACCCGAAAGTGCTTTTGCATTCGCCCATCTTAAGGCAAGAGCGGGTTGTCAACTTCATATTAAAAATAGTATTTGGTAATTAAAACATTTTTCCAATTTTCCATCGTATTATTTGTTTAATATATACATACAGCAGGACGAGAAATCGCCTTTGTAAGAAACTTGTTTTTTTACGCAATCTTTGTGTTCTTTTAGCAAACAGTGTATATCAGATTGGTGGTGTAATTAGAAAGAGAATGTCAAAAAGAAACGGCTGCCCCCTGCAACGACTTCACAGCAAGTTAGCTGGGCAATCACCTTAAGTATTCCAATGCCGCTTTCAAGAAGCGATGGATTAATCGGAACGCAACAAACTATCGTATAAGTTTGATGTCAGTTTTTATAAAAGACTCCACATGTGATTATTATATCTTTAAATCGTTGTCTGATTGCTCTAATTTGGCAGCAATCAAGCAAGAAAACAATTGCAATCATTGGCTAATTGCTGTCGTTAGATAGCAGGGTTGATAAGGGACAGTACCCCCCCCCACCCCAAATGTCAACTATGGCTGACGATACATGCACACATTGGCATTGGGCACCTTCCTCTCTCTTTGCTTCAATGCAACGTTTCGCACACCACACGTATATGCCCCCTCCCTCCCACCCAAAGCGACACGATTTGATGTAGGAAAGTTTGGGAGGCTCTATGTAGCTATTTCAGTCCTTGTCTAGTAAACTACTATGTTGCTTTCCTACATTCGCAATGTACGGATGCAAACTCCCTGTCAATGGTCGAACCTACAGTTGTAAAGCAAAAGTCGATACACCGATGACTCTAGTTTACAATAGACATGTTAGCACTCGAATCGAATTGTAATTTATTTATAAACAAACAATGCAATGCCTTCTCAATACTTTCAATAAAAGGAGAAAGAAGTAAAACGTGTAATACAGTTTCCCTTTTATAATGGAAAGTGTAACATCGAGAAATCAAAACACTTGAGGGAGCCTTTCGAGTTATCACGAGAACACTTTGGGGAGTTTGGTCCACGTTTCAAAAAGGAATATTCTACTACACATTAAAATAAATTACTATAAGACGATTTATAACAAGTTCAAGTAAGCTGCTATGAACTTTTAATAAATTTGACACACATTTTTAATATTTTAAACAACATTTATCCCCCAAAATAAAAGCAACTTACGTTTCATTTGGAGTAACACTTTCCTTTTACTCAAATTTCAAATGGAAATTGTTTTCTGTTTATATACAGATATGAAATAGATATATAAACCCAGACTGTTGTTGCTTGCGTATTAAAGAAACAAAAGATAAAATAGTTTGTAAACGTTTCTGTCAGTACTTGCTGCAGTCATGGATAAACGAACCCGAAGTGCGGTAAAGTGTCTGGGCGGCGGGAAAGGACATCTGGCAGCTGTTATTCCCATTGACATGTGCGGAACTGACGGCGGAGTTGCTCAGGCCGATCCGCTGCGACTCAAACATTTCTCGGACCGCATGGAAGTTCTGCTGTTGGCCCGCGTACGCGCTGCCGGCCAGATGACTCAGATCACTGGCCTGATTGAGGTACCAAGTGGCCAGGCGCCCAGCTCCGGGTCCCTCCTGCCCGTTGCTCAGCCCGTGAGTTAAGGAGGAAGGGACGGTGGTGGTGGGAATGGAATAGTCTGGTAAAGTCTCGTCCACGGCGCTGACGCTGGCTGGCATGTGAGCGGCTCTGTCCCCGGAATAGAGGCTCATAGCCTGCATGTTACAATGGTAGGTGGCGGCGCAACCGCCGCCGCTTGTCCCGGAACTCATGTTCTGGCTACACGAAGAGCTGTAGATGGACGGCTGGCTAGACGAGTAACTGAGGGATATGGAAGGGCTTATACCTGTCCTGGAAGAAGCGACCAGACTTGTACTGAGCTCATTGGCGTTGTGCGGCGAGCGCCTGAGAGAAGTGACCATGTTCTCCACGCTGAAGGCCTGTGGATGGTGCTCGGGGTTGTCCAGGTTCATGGACCTGTTGGACGGGATGCTGTGGGGGCTGCTGCTCGACAGGCTGCTGCTGTCGGGGCTCTCGATCTTCGGCACCATGTTGAGGGTGGGGGAGGCGGCGAGGGGAGGGGACGGGGCGCCATTCTCCGTCTTAATCTCCTGCACCCTCATGGGCTGAGAGTTGGCGGCTTTCTCCGATTCCTGAGCCTGCTGTCTGGGCTGCGGCTCCTTGGTCTGCTGCCGATCTTTCTCTTCCTTCTCCCGGATGGCGTCCTTTTTCTTAAAGCGCCTCCTCCTCCTCAAGAAACTACCGTTTTCGAACATGTTGTAAGAGTCCGGATCCAGGGTCCAGTAGCTGCCTTTACCCGGCTTCTTGTCATCGCGGGGCACTTTGACGAAGCATTCGTTGAGCGAGAGGTTGTGGCGGATACTGTTCTGCCAGCCTTGCTTGTTCTCCCGGTAGAAGGGGAACCGTTCCATAATAAATTGATAAATCCCGTTCAGAGTGATCTTCTTGTCCGGCGCGTTCTGAATGGCCATGGTAATGAGGGCGATGTAACTGTACGGAGGTTTCACCATGTCCTTCGGCTGCGGCTGCGGAGTATAGTGTCCATAAGGTCTAGGCATACCAGCAGCATACTGTTCGTGGGCTGGATGTGAATACATACTCATCGGGGCCGGCATTCCCGTGTAGCCCGGACCTGCTCGGTAGTAATTCTGTTCGCTGATATAGGGTACAACTCCCAGAGAGTTGGGACTCGATACCGAGTAGCGAGCTTGCATCGCTGCCTTCCGCCTTGCGAAGCAAAACTTCTGGTCCTCCCCCGCTGAAATACCTTCACACACACACACACACACACACACACACACACACACACACACACACACACACACAGAGACACACACACACACACACACACACACACACACACACACACACACACAGACACACACACAAACACAGACACACAAACACACACACACACACACACACACACACACACACACACACACACACACACACACAGCGATGGAAGAGGAGAGAGAAATCCAAACTTTTCCAAGTTGTACTCGAGTTTAACTCTTCGCTCCAAACTTTTTCATATATATATATATATATATATATTTTCTTCTTCTTTCCGCGGGGTGGCAGACTGAATTGGAAAACTTCTAAACTTTGAGCATCCGTCACTTGACAAGACTTTTACGCAGTTAGTTTTTTTTACCCAGCTGCAGCCCCTCCCCGAGGCATCAATATCCAATTGAAGGCGCTACCGTCTCTCCATGGAATTGCTGCTGTTTCTGGCCACACACACGCACACACACATCCTAGAACCTAGGTGGCGTCTCGATGCCCCATCCCACTTCTAACGCCAGCCAGCTCCCCGTTCAGTACCACAAGCACGGCGCTTAAAAAGACAATGTCTCCTTTCTGAGCATTTCACCCCTATTCTCCACATTTATCGTTTCGCCCCCCCCCTTTTTGAGCTACTTGCGCAAGACTTTTAAGGATGAGGGAATCTCCGTTACTAACCTAGATTTATAAAGTAACGCCAGAAAAAAAATACAGATAGGAATATCTTTAAAAGTTATTGACATAAATACTTTTAGTCCGGTCAGGAATAAACCGATAATAATGAGGCAGGACAGGGCAGCACAGATAATATAAACACGCTAGGCACAGCGCAAACAAACTCCCAGATCTCATTTAAAATATTATTCATAAATAATGGCCGTATTCGCTTCGTTTAAAGGAACTGCTGTTTGAATATTTCGTAGATGAACGATCTACTAGTGATAAACCTTTTTAAAAACAACTTAATTAAGCAAAGCCTTTGTTTGCAAAACTATCTCAGTGGCAGGATGGCGGGTTTTAGTTGGAAGAATGGAATTTGACTGTGCATTGAGATGTGATGTATGTCTGCACGACTGGTTCTTAAAGAACCTTTCACACCGCAACTCGGTAATGAGCACAAAACGGCAACAGCTCTCAAAACTCGTGTTAAAGTCTTAAACACTTACTTTTGAAGGAGATGAAATGCTAAGATACTGCTCAAACAGCGGGATGTAGCAGTGAACGGGCTGGATGGCTACAGTAGTTAAAACTATTTGTAAAACTCCTGAGGTGTGATACCATTTGCAGATGTGTAAAACGGATTTGCTCTCCTCTCTCTGGGACAAACGGGATTGCGGCAGAATGTGAGCGGCAAGTGTGATTCCCAGAGTGTCTGAGTCCAACGCTGGATTCTCAAATCGCACCTAGAATGTGTACGCAACTCCTTACATCCCTGGGCAATTTCGTTCGGTATCAGCCACCAGGTTCCGGAAGATGAATTATTTAATCTTATTTGTTATTATTTAAATCTTGGAAAATTCCGGGTGTATTAAACTCTTACATTTTTAACTTGTCTGACAACGATGGGCTCTTTCGCTTATTGCTCTGTAAAATGGCACCGTGTAATGGAAGTATATTTATTAATGATTGATATCAATGTTATTGAGTCTGACTACTCCTTCCGTCATTAAACCATTTACAGAATTCTGCAAAATCCAATAAGAGATTGTTTAAGAAACACAACAATTCCATTCCACTACACTATAAAGTCGCTTCATATTAGATCTATCGAATTTACAAGAAATTAATTTAAATTCTACACCTGGAACCTGAATTTACGTTCACTTCTGTGCGGCGTAATTGATATCGATTAGTTACTGAGTTCCGAGCTACCCCACACCTGTAATCGAATTATTACCAAAAGGGGTGAACCTGTCAGCGTTGGAATCCATCCATCGCAACTCCAGCTCATACGCAATTCATCGCAACAGGTAGCTATATCCCAAACAGGGAGAGAGAAAAAAATCGCAAAAACATGACAGCATGAATGTCACCATCCGTTTCTAATCGTAAAGGCAACTTGAGGCATCCAGCTATTATAATTGCAAAGATCATCGAATCTCTAAAAAGATAAATAAACAAATGCACGGTATATTATGGACGGATTGAGTCCAGTGTGCCCTTCAGTTCTTATGGATGCATCTGTCTATGTTTTATAATACGTACCTTGCCGGGAATGGTTTTAATTCCGCTGTTCATTGAGCGTGGTTTTGCTTTCCTTGCGAATCTACTGCGTGGGTACAATGCACCTCATTGTATTCTTGCTGGGAATCTGCAGGTGGACCTGACATGTTCTGTGGGCTATTTTCCACACATGAAGACCCCTAAATGAACTTGATTCCACCTTAGGCTATTTGTACGGTTAAAAATTGGCTTCACAATCCTGTCTCTATCACATTCTCTCTGCAATCAGAAATATATTTGGAATGGAATCTCGCCTGATTGTCCCTTCTGTTATTTATGTGGTCTGATTATATCCCGTGCAACTGACATTTTTAAAACTGCCGACCTTATGACATTGCATATAGTCGAAGTTTAAAATATTCTATTGACAAGTTTCATTTACTGAAGAAAATTTTCAGCATAGAAGTTATTCGGAAATGTTTGCAATTCATTCGTTCTATTATAACTTTAAAATTTATGCAATTGGATACATATTTAAAATTATTTAGTTTTATTTTACATCATTCCTTACTGTGATTATAAGGACGCGTTGAATTTGAGTTTAGCCAGGCAACCAACCATATGTTGCGTGGCCTGGCAAGGCACAGGTGAAAGTAAGGATTTATATTCCTCCCACGTTTTGGTATCCCTAACACTTTAATTATATTTAATACGGTCTGCCGGGGAAATTTACACATGCCATCAACTCAACACCCTGTGTCAATTTAAGTTTAATGGAGCAAGTAGTTTAATTGCAAGTAATTAACATATTTTTGTTAAACTGAAAATTTACGAAATGTAAATTGTTTCATTTCTGTTATTCAATTTTCTTTACTAAATGTAAACGACGAATATTTCTGAATTTTCATCACAGAAGCCTAAAATTGTGTGGGGGGGGGGAAGAACGCAAAATTGTCAGGAAAATAATCGCAATAGACCAAAGAGTGAGTCGAAGGCAGCTCCATCCTTCCTGTGTCGGTGTCTGGGTCACCATTCCGTAGCACGTAATTCTAGTTCAGAACGTTTACTGTAAAAGTTCTATACAAATACACAAAAAATTATTGAAACTCTCCTACTGTTCGAATGAGGGCAGCTGGCAATGATTTGCTGCTGCTTTGGATGGGAAAATTCCTAACTCCAACATTTTTAATGATTGTTTATTCACAGGGTCACAGACCGGGGACTGGAGACCCACACCGCTGCTTGTATTGATGATTGTAGAAACACTATATTTTCCCGCTTTAAAAAGGTATATAGCAAATAATAGCAATTAAATTACTGTTCTCAGATTACTCGCTGGCTTGTCCTGTGCTACCCTTGCCTGTATACAGTACACTATAGTTTGCGTCTCTGCACTTTACATCATTTCACGTATTTATCCTGCATTTATTAAACATTGAATTAACCACTTTTAAGTCGCAAGACTACGTCGAAGCAGAAATAATATTTCAAAGTACGTCATAAATTCATAATTGCACAAGTTTGTGCAGGATTTTCGTTGTGTAAAATACAATATGCTGGCCGGATAGATTTATTTGCTTATTTTTCGTCAGCCTCTTTGTTCCCATAGCTCGGCATCTGATAAAATCTCAGTCTGCTCTGGTTGGTTGTGTGAACTACATTTCGATATGCGTTGGGCATACAAATATGAGTTGATCCAATACTACAAAAATAAACTTCGGTCTCAACTGGAGAAAAGACTGACCTGTAAAAGATCAAGTTAATTGGAATTGCGACGGGCATTGAGATGTAGTATTGAAAGGTAGTGAATATGTGCAGAATTTACACAATTATTTTTGGGACGACAAATAGAACAGTCTTGAACTGAAAATCAATATCTACGTTCTCTGATAATTGTTATGCAATACAAGACTTTGTTTGCTGCCCACAAACTTGATACATATTTTTGTAGCCATTTAGGTTCATAGAGATATAATAAGCGTTCTTTGATATTACCCCCCTCCCCAATTAAAGTCGCCCACGGGTCTGAAATTGCATTTTTTTACTTTATGCGTGAAACATGATTAAAGAGACTGCAGCTAACTAATCCACAGAAACAAGCAATACTCCTCGAATTGATATAGAAAATATTTTTTTCTACGAAATTCATATGAAGACAGAATGTATACCTGGGCACGTGTGTGTGTGTGTGTGTGTGTGTGTGTGTGTGTGTGTGTGTGTGTGTGTGTGTGTGTGTGTGTGTGTGTGTGTGTGGAATTGCCCCAGAATTACTGCATCGCGGACTCCCGGCGCCCCCTACTGGACTTGGCGGTTTCTGTATGACACAGAAACACACATCCGAATGAAACCTCCCAGTTTGTTATGTAGGCTGCGCTGCGTCGAGCAGCCGGGGAATTCTCTCATCCATACCACACACACACACACACACACACACACACACACACAAAGAGTATTACAATATTAATCATTTACACCATAATTACAATTAAAATGCAATGCTGCAACACATACTGAAAACATGTAACATCAAATGCAAAAAATATATTTACCAATGTTCAACTCACCGGAGGCAGTACGCTTTTACAATTACAAGAGGAATTTAATTTAATTTGGATTTGTTGCATTTTGATTAATTAAACTGCGTCGAACCTATTATTGCCCACCCAATTCTAGGGATTAAGAGCTAAAATTTATTTACATGTACGCAGGTTGCCAAAAAAAAATTAAATTGCAAAGGCTAATCTTCCATATACGTCCTTTTTAGGATATATAGCCCTATCAAGGATAAAACGATTATCTTGGTTATACTTGGCTCCTATGTTAAGTTTACGTTCGAAACTATTCAAAGGAGTTTATGGAAAGTGTTATAAATATTAAATAAGAGTCTCAATTTTGCGCTAACTCTCTCTGTAAAAATGTTTATTATCTACTGAATTTCGAGAAAATTACCTCTGAATACATTTCCCTCACCGGAAACGGTAAATAAATGCCAAATAGTTTTAAGTATTTAGTTAACAAAAACATTTGCTTTAAGAACACCAATATTTAACATACTAGATCGCAAATGTGTATTTTAAAGGATCAAACAGTTTATCAGTAACTCAAAGCCAAACCCTGAAATTCTGTTATTTTTAGGGACCGATAAGACCCGGAACTTTTGATGGAAATCCCCGCATTTCGCGCGCACTGAAAGACAGTGCTGCGTTTGTTTAACAAAGTGCTCTTCAAAATCACTTTTCAAAAAAAAACCTAAAGGGAGGTTGGAAGTGGCGATAGGAACTAACAAATTCCACTGCCGGGCACCTAGGCGTTTTGTTAATTGGATTAACTGCTGAAAGAGTAATGATTTCTGCCGAGTGTCTTCTAGAAGCAATTCTGCATAAAAATAGATCAATATACGAAGGCAATGAAATAGTTATCATAAAAGATTAATCAGAATTAGAGTCAGGTTCATCATCACTGGCATATGTCGTGAAATTTGTTGTTTTGCGGCAGCAGTGCAGTGCAATACATTAAAAAATTGTAAGTTACAATAAGAACTATTTCAAAATATATAAATAGTGCAAGATAGCGAGGGCAGTGTGCATGAGTTCATGCACTGCTCAGAAATCCGAAAGCGGAGGGGAAGAAACTTTTCTAAAACGTTGACTGTGTCTTTTTAGACTCCTGTTCCTCCTTCCTGAAGATAATAATAAGAAGAGGACATGTCCCAGATGGTGAAGGTCATTAATATGAATTTGTGACATTACGGGTTGTAAATCTAATAGTGGATGGATGTTAACTTTTGTTTAAAACAAAGCTAGAATTCGATTATTTGTAGAAACCCCCTCCCTTTCAAATATTTATTTCCCTAAAGATACAATTAAAGTAGTCAGTAGGTCGTAAACCAAATACTGGCATCGGCAGTTTTTCCTTGGGGGAAGCTCAAAGGGGAAAATCACGTATCGGCCGGTGTTCAGAGATCATACCGTTTCACGTCTGGGTGCATGTTCAGATATTTCTCTCTGTGCATTAATAAAAGTTATAAAGTTGAGTTGGTCCTGTACATGAATCCTGCGAATGGTTTTACAGAGGCCGATTTAGGTGATGCACTCTTGCACCACAGTATCGCAGCTCTACAAAATTAAAATCATCATATCTGTCAGTTTCGTCTGTGTTCGCTATTAAATGTGACTGAACGCGCAGGAATAATATGATACGCGATGGAGTGGAATGCAAAAACAAGTTCCTGCAATATTTAACGCCGATTTTTGATCTATTTTAAATTAAGTTTCAAACTTTCGGAATCCCACTATCTCACAAGAAAGTAGCATCCCATAATTAACCTTAAGCCCAGCCTTCGTGAGCATTATCTGCCTGTTTGAGAGGTTTCGGAGACGCAGTTTTAGCTGAAATTCTGATTGGAACTGCAACTTTCCTCAAGTTTGCCAACAAGACAGAAGTTAAAAATAAATAGAAACCTGGCTTAATTGCAGGGTCCTGAACTGTCATAATTCTGAAATAAAACGCCCAATGACGGATGGATGCGATCATACGATGAAGGCGTGCACAACAATTCTATTGCACAAGAGGCCACGGCAGAGCCACTCATGGTGAATGAATGTTGTCTTTTGTTACTATGGCTTCAACTCTTGGAACCGTTGAATGCCGCCACCTAGTGGAAGCCAGTGTGAACACACGCTCTGCGGGACGGAAGTGTGGACCAATATATTCTCCACACTGCATTTTGTAGAGTTTGGGACAGTTTATTTAAAGGTCTTTAATCTGTTGAGCGGCTGAACACACGTCTCACGGCTTTATGTTCATTGCCGTTTTTTCCCCTAAGATGCCAATTTAAATATACTGTCTGATCGCATTTTGATTTTTTAAAACAGTCAAATGCAGGGATATGTTTGATCGCTTGAACAGCGATCGGGGAAGAAGCCAACATATCATTTATTTCTATATTTTCAAGCCCCACATGACTGGAAGAAGATCGGCGGATAACGACTGAAATAGCAGCGAAGATGCCCGCCTATATTCTCCAGTGATTAACTGCGTAAAAGGTGATATTTTGATTCAGGAAAGGCCGAAAATTGGACCAATACTGCCCGGATATTCAAACTAGAACGTCCTTCCAATATCGAGCATCAGATCTAGTTGTACTTGGGATAATTTGAATTGAAAGGCGGATATGCATGGATTCCAGTTGTGCGTAGATCAAGAGTTCGAGAAAGAGGGGTTAAGAAGAAATTACGCGTTGGAATCGTGCGCGTTCTCTCTGATTTATAGTCTGTGTTTGCACAGAAGAGAGTAGAATGGCCTTCTAACTTTCCAAATGATTAGAGACTGTTGCTTTCATCCTCCTTTCGTTAACTCTGCGCGTCTATTGTGCAGAACTCGAGGAAAGGCAGAATTGTTTAATTTGTTTGCTTGTTCCGGTTCAATACTTCTGACGGCAAGAAGTAGGCTGGGTTATTTACACAGAAGAAAGCAGTACTGGCTTCCCACCCCTTCTCGCAGCGGAGTGAGACCCATCAACAATTCTCCAAATAAATAACAAAAACGGATATTAAAACAAAACTTATCCTCAGTCAGACATAAATCCTGACTTCTAAACATAGGTGCCGAGATTGGGGAGAGACATGAAATAACAGGCATTCTCGTCATTCGACAGAGTTTCGAGGGATGAATCAGAAGTTACTATGTAAGTCAAGATGCATCTCTCAGACCCGACCCTTATTGGTCCTCAGGCTCAGATAAGACGCACCGCAATTCCGATTTCTGATGACTAACTCGCCGCGCAAGGAAAGCACTCTCAAAGTTGTATTACTTAAGCATCTTCACGCGCCCTACGCTTTACAGCTAATGGTGCAATTTTTTTAAGGTGTAGAGGATCTGGCAGATGCAATGCGATGATGCAAAATATTGCAGATGCTGGAACTCTGAAACAAAAATATGCTGGGCAAAGTCAGCACCCTGTGTGCACAATGACAATGCTCTTGACAGAGCGCGATGAGACTCGCGAATCGCCCACCTCACTGATCAGCACCCCCACCCCTGCTCTTCTTTGGCACAATTCCACGAGATTTCTCCATCCACTTGAATGCACGGAAGTTCCAAAACCTCAACCTGAAATAAAGCATTGCCTTCTGTGAAGCACATCCCAAGAAATCGGTTGGAATATCAGCCCTTGGTTACCATGCTTAAGATTCTGTCATGGTCACCGTTAACTGTCCTTTAGGCATGACAGGAAGGTGGCTGCCGCTGCCAAACGACTGTAAGACGTCCAGCATTAGAACAAAAATAGGACATTTAAATCATGGCTGAGACTGGTCTCCCTTTACCCATTTTTCCCCTCCATATCTTCAATGTACTTAATCTGGATCTTGACAATGGCAATCCAATTCAGCTTCATTTATTTTAATGTTGTTCAGGATTCCCATCTGGACAAAATATATTCTCTGAGTCTACACTTTCACATTGCTTTATTTAATCGATCCACAGTCTTCAAACTCAAGGAACTGCACCGGAACACAAGAACATTGGCCCCATTCCACTTGTTCCAAGAAATCATGGCTGATCTGTGTTCTAACTCCACACAAGTTCACTCCTTATCACAACAGAATTATGGCAAGCAAAAATCGAAGGAAGTCGCATTTAAAGTTATGAATGCTTAAATTAGTTCTGCCTAAAGTGCCCTTGAGGAGTAACTAAAGCCCTGTGTTCAGCTACGTGGCCTTATGGGTAACACTTCTTGGAAAACCTCCAGAATTCCGGAAGTTCATGTTGCAATATTGAGTTTCCATTACATTCAGGTCTTGAGAGGAAACAGGAATGATTGGTAGGTGGATAAATGAAGACAGCATGAAAGATGTCCCTACCTATTTCTGATCCCTTTTTCCGTCATATAACCCCCAGAGATCTGTGCATTCCTCCAAGATTGGATACTCTGCCAAGTCTGATTTTTTTCATTCCTCCAATGGGACTCTTGCTTTCAGGGGCCTAGGTTGTATTCTCTTGAATTCCTTTTCTAATCTTCCTCATCTCTTTCCACTTTCTTTTCCTACGCTTAAGGCTGCTAAATAATAAAATGTCATTTTTTGTGACTTAATGACTTTTTTTTTAACCGCAAAGCACGGATGGGGCATTATTCAGTTGAGTTTATTGTCACATACACCAGGGTGCAAGGAAATTCCTTGCTTGAAATTCAATTTCTGCCTTCAATTCTGCAGCTCTGATCCACTTTCCTCGAAGACAGGAGCATAGTCTTGAAATCAGATTGAAGCCTTTCAGGACTGAAAATAGAAAGGAGTTTGGGGGAAAGAAATGTGGAATTGTTTCTTCCAATAACCTTTAGTGGAATGATCTTCAGCAGCAAAGCACAGCTCACTGCTCTAATGGTCCTTTATCATATTCTGACTCACAGTAGATCTTTAGGCACAGATCTGATGCACAGCAACACCCAATGGTAAGAACTGGAAACTACATCTGGACTAAACTAACTTACTTTTGCTATAAAATATGAGAATTCTGCAGCACTTGTACATAGAGGGCCTCTATTCCCAGACAGATTGAGAATGACTGCGTAATTCCAACACCACTCATGCCTGGAGACCACACTGCTGTAAGTTATCCTGATTGAATGTATGGATATAATTTGCGAGTCTAGTTTTAAATTGACTGCTGTAAATCGCTTTTCAAATGGGTTTGGTTTGTTGAGTGAACAGACATTATTTGTATAACATTGACCATAGCACTGAGTCCTATGCTAATTACTGCCCCTCCTCCAACTTATTATGTCAACAGATATCTGTACTTCCATTGTTTCAGCAGCTAATTATACAAGCTTTAACATTTAGAACCTTTACCATCGATATTGATTCAGGCACAACAGATAAAGCAGGTGATTGTTGATACTCCCAAACAGGTTTCCCACTGACAGAGTCTAACATTAGCTTTTGGTATAATTTGATCGGGGCTGCAGTGGCCCCTCTTCAGCAATAGACATTTTATTTTATACATACACATGGGCACACAGACAGAAATTCTATTGGAATTCTCTCAGGAACTTAGCTGAGACTGTGGCTAGCAATTAGTAATTGTAACTAAGGTTTGAAACACTATTTTATTGTCTTTGAGTTTTGTTTCACAAACTCCATGACTTTCAGTTATTCTAACTGCAAAGTACAAATGAACAGCACAAATAATCAATCTTCAACTCTATAAAAATATTTTTCTAAAAATTTCCTGTCATTTATCTGCCTGCCATTGAACTTGAAGCAATGACATCTTTCTGGGGAGCACCAGTGTCTTTGGGATTTGCCATTCATCTCACCTCTTGCCCGTTGAATTCAGCACTAGGGCAGAATCAGCTCCAATGCTGTTTTTTCATTAATTTTACATTCCACTTACATCTTTTCATCATTAATATAATGAACACGATAATGTGAAAAAAAGCCTTGGCAATTTGATTTCAGGGTTCCATCAATTCTTGAAAAGATTTGCCCTGCCAAATTTTCTTCTCAGAATTTTTGGTGCCCTATATATTGAATGTGAGTTACTTGGAAAGTTGAGATTCTCATTTCAAAGTATCATATATTATAATTCACTAATGCCACACTATTTAACTTGGTATACTAACAAAAGTAAATCTAGTCTAAACTTCTGCATTGTAATTTTACTCATGAGACTGGTATTAAATGCCCATTGGCCAATTGTCAGCTGGTAAAACTGAATGGTTTGCTAGGCTACTTTACTGGTTCATTAAGACCCAATTATGCTGGTGCAGAATCAAACTAATGCATATGAAAAATGATCAGAAGGAGTCCAGCATTCTCTAAGAGTCTGATCTACCGTCAATCAAGATCATGACCATTTTCTATCTTGGTACCATTTCCCAGCTGTAGTTGTCTTGACTTACATAATATCCAGAAATTCAACAAAGTGTGTTTTGAATTAATTCAGTGATTGAGATAACTGAGCCTTCCAGAATACACCGGCATAAAGGACATAAATAATTTTCTCCTTATTTTAATCTTAAATGGTCTGACCTTTATTCTACCAATGAGTTCCAGTTCTAAAATTCTTAGCTCGGGGAAGTATTTTCCCTGCACCTAGCTCTTCAAGGCCGATAAGAATTTTGAAAATTCAATGAGATCTCCTGTCATTCTAGTCCATCAAGTAGAAGTTGCCTACTAAAGCTTTTATAGAAAAAAAAAGCCAATCCAGGGACCAAACTGGCCAAACTCTTCTACACTCCATCTCTGATTAGTCTAACCTTATTTTGCTGGTGACTAAGATGTCACACAATATTGCAGGTACATTTCGCCAAAACCCAATGTAATATAGAACCATTGGAGTTTTGTAACAAAGCAATAACTTTGTCAATCCTAAGTTCATAAGAATATAGAACATAGAATAGTACAACACAGGAAGAGCTCCTTCAACCCACAATGTCATGCTGAACAATTAAAATATTAATTAAATGCATAACTAAACTACTCCTTCTGCCTACACAAGTTCCATATCTCTCCATTCCCTCCATATTCCTGTGCCTATCCATGAACCTTTTAAACACCTCTATCATATTTACTGTCATCCCCAGCAGTTCATTCAAGACACCCGGCACTCTGTGTACAATATCTTGCCCTGCACTTATCCCCCTCATCTTAAATGCATACCTTTATCATATATTTTTAAAAAATAATCCATATAGTCAAATTGGGATTTGAGTTGACTTTTCCTGGACTATTATCTCGGACATTTAGTTTTCTAGTCAATAAACATACACTGTATGTTAGCATATTCCTGAAGTATGAATACACAGAATGACTATGAATTTGGCAGTTCTCATTACATAGCCAGCCCGACATTTAAAATTAACTTGTAAAGTGTATCAGTGCTGTGTATGTAACCAAAATATATAACTTCAGTGAGAATATAGCTGATTAAATTTACATCCTTTACCAAATTTTATCTGAAAATTTGACTTTCTTCTGATATAAAACAATGGATGTTACGAAACAAACAAGGGGAGATTGACCCAATTTCAGTGATCTGGAAACTGTTGCAAATACAGTGGAAGTTCATTTGTACTGTCATTATTAGTGCTTTAACTTAAAGGCAAAAGAGAAATTGTCATGAGTTGTTATTTGCCAGAAATTGCTAGTGATAAACAAAATATAGGAAGAAATTGAGAGCTCATTGGCAATTTCCCAGTTGAGCCTTGCTCCATGTGAACAAATTGCTGATTCACATTGTAAATGCAAATTAATCTTATCCCAGCCATTTGGGGCCAGCTAGTTATGTCACAGTGACCTTGTCAAGAATATGATTTATGGTCCTCATATGACTAAAACCCACAGGTCCAGAAAAAGACCATTTCAGCACAGGAAATCTCAACAGATCTGTAAGGATGTTGAAATCTAAATTTGTATCAAAAACATTTTTTGTCATATTTATTGCCCATTAACTCTCCTGCAAGACAGTGGTTGAGCAATGAATGTAAGGGAGAAAAAATGCAGCTCATTCCCAGCAAGATGCCTTTCCCATAATATCAGAGGAGTTTGTGTGGGAAGGCTGCACTTCAGCAAGGAGGTAATTTGCATCCTTTGTGATGCTTTAATGGAAGGAATAAAGGCATAGACTATTTCCCAAATCACGGAGCAAATTCAGAAATCAGAGTTGCAAAGGGCCTTGGGAGCCCTCATGCAGGATTCCCGAAAGGTTAACTTGCAGGTTGAGTCAATGGTAAGAAAGGCAAATGCAATGTTACCATTCATTTCCAGAGGACTAGAATACAAAAGCAAGGATGTGATGCTGAGGCTTTATAAGGCACTGATCAAACTGCGCTTGGAGTATTGTGAGTAGTTTTGGGCCCCTTATCTAAGAAAGGATGCGCTGGGACTGGAGAGGGTCCAGAGGAGCTTCATGAGAATGATCCTCAGAATGAAAATGTTAATGTATGAGGAGTGTTTGATGGTTCTGGGCCTGTACTGGCTGCAGTTTAGAAGACTGGGATCTCACTGAAAGCAATCAAATATTGAAAGACCTAGAGAGAGTGGATGTGGAGAAGATATTTTCTTTAGCGGGGGAGTCTAGGACCACAGTCTCAGGATAGAGGGACATCCATTTAGAACAGAGATGAAGAGGAATTCTTTTAGCCAGAGAGTGTTGCTGTGGAATACATTGCCACAGATGGCTGTGGAGGCCAAGTCATTGGGTATATTGATAAGTTCTTGATCAGTAAGTGCATCAAAGGTTGCAGGGTGATGGGGGTAGGGGGGTGGAATGTTGAGAAGGGTAATGAATCAACCATGATCGAATGGTGGAGCAGACTCGATGGGCCGAATGGCTTAATTCTGCTCAGATGTACGGTCCTAAAAGAAGATCAATAGCTGTGGTCCACCTCCTGTGAGATCCCCTCACCCCAAGGGCAGATAATGGTCTCATTCAGCACGCTTTGGAAGTCACACAACTGAATCCATCAAGCTTTGACATATCCCTCGCGAGGCAACCTGTGAAAACATCACATTCCAAAGGATCACTGGCATCTGTGGAGCTCAGTGTGCACTGAAAATAGTAGGTGGTGGTGAACTGTAACACTTATCAACAGGAACATGTACCTCCCATACATGAATGCAATCAGAGTTCGTGAATCAGGATTGTTAAAAGTACTGGGGAAGTGCTCACCTTGTCTTTGTTTTTCTCAAGCTTCAAGACTGTTTAATGTCATTTCCTGTACATAATTGTAAGGAGAATGAAATAATTTTTACTCCGGAACCAATGCAGCACAAAAAACCCACAATAAGATAAAGAACACAATGATAATAAAAAACAATAAATATAAATACATAAGATAGCTTATATACAAAGATTGATTGTATATCCATAAACTAACACTAGGCACAGGAACATCTGTACAGTATATAAGGTGACTGACAGGAAATGATGAAGTAGTGGTTTTTGGGGGTGTGGAGGAGTGGGTTAGTGGGTGGAGGCATTGATCAGCCTCACTGCCTGGGGAAAGTAACTGTTTCTGAGTCGGGTGGACCTGTCATGGATGCTACATAACCTCCTCCATGACGGGAGTGGGACAAACAGCCTGTGAGCAGAGTGGGTGTTATCCTTCATGATGTTACTGGACCCTTTCCAGTGCCTTTCTCTATTTATGTCCTTGGTGGAGGGTCCGCTGGTGCAGGTGATGCATTAGGCAGTTTTGTCTACCGATTGTAAACTCTTCCTGTCCGTTGCGGTGTTGTTTCCATACCATGAGGTGATGCAGCTTATAAGCATGCTCCCTACTGCACATCTTTCGAATGACACGAGCATAGATGTGTATAGTCCAGCTCTCTTCGGTTTCCTCAGAATGTAGAGGCATTGGTGAGCTTTCCTGATTGTGTAGAATGTGCTCTGGGATGTTCAATCCCAGGGGTTTGGAACTACTCGCCATTTCCACTATTTGCCATCTATGTAAAGAAGCGTGTAAGTGGTGTGAGCTCTCCTGAGGTTGATAACCATCTCCTTTGTCCTGTTGACATTGATATTGAGGAAGAGGCTGCTTGCCTGACACCAGTCCTCAAGCTCTTCCACCTCCTCTTTGTTGGCCCTTCCATCATTGTTGGTGATGAGACCCACTACTGTTGTGTGATTGGCGAACTTGACAATGTGATTATTTGGGTGTTTAGCTGTGCAATCATGTGTGATCAGAGAGTAAAGCAATGGGCTCAGGACACAGCCCTAGGGGACACCCATATTGAGGATAATGGGCAGCGAGGAGCGGTTGTGCATCTTGACTTTCTGAGGTCTGTTGGTTAGGAAGTCCGACACCCAGTTGCACAGAAGTGCACTTAGACCGAGGAGTAGGAGTTAGTTCACCACGGTCAGTGGGACAATAATGGTCAATGCCAAACTGAAATCCAGAGGCCGCATTCTGACAGAAGTATCCTTGTTTTCTTGGTGTGCTTTGGCCAGGTGAATAACAGATGTTATGGCATCTGTCGTATAATGGTTCTGTTGGCTCCAACATAGAATACTGATTAACTGGGATCAGATAAGGAGGTGAACAGATTGCAGCTGGTAATGCCTATATGCTGGAGGCATGGTTGAAGAAATTCTACTACAGCACAGAGTTGGTGCCACCATATACACTTGTGGGCACAGCCTCTGATGAGGAAGATAACAAGCTTTCTGAAATATTGCTTCTACTGGAAAGTGTTTTGGTTGGTCAAAGGGGCAAGGATTCTATTGGTATATCACAGCTTTGCTTTGTGCGAAGGTCTGAACAGCCGTGATGCCAGTGGAAGTGCACAATGTGAAAGAGCCGATGACTGGGATAGCATCAATGGCAGTTAGGAGGCAATTAATGGTCAGTCATCTGCACACCGCGAAGTAGAATATACCTCTCATCCTTTCCTCCATCTCACAGGACAGCTCACAAAGGGCTAAGATTTAAAGTCCTGTAGTGGAACTTCTAATCATTGCAGATATTGACATTGGAGTTAGTAGTTCATAATGAAAACAGAAAGTTGGAAATGCTCCAGAGGTCATGATGAAACTATATAAAGTTAACTTGTCAGGTCATAAATCTTCTCTCTACGACTTTCTTCAATGTTTCCTAGTCTTATCTTACAAGGAGCACTCCACCCTATATAAAGTGTTTATAAAACAGTGTTTCCTCATTGTAAAACATTGCCACAAAGATATGAGATCTGTTCATCTCCTTTTGACACATATTATACATTATGTTGTAGTGTGGATGAAATTACCGGAGAGACAGAGTCACTGGTAGATACAAAGCAGCTTCTTTATTCGACACAACAAGGTACAGCAGGCATCTTACGCACGGAGACGCTTTCCGCAGAAAGGTCTGCTAGCTAAATGTGGGCTCGATATTTATATGCTAAACACAAAGGCAATCGCTACTTAAAAAGTTACAGACAATGCATAGACAATGCTTCCTATTGAAGCTACATACAAAATCTCACACCATCCTTTCCTCCTGACGTCAACATGCCTGGGTTGGTATCTACAGACTTTAGGAATGTTAGTTAAGTCTACAATACATTATTTGGCATTTCCCGTGCTAACATAGAAGACAATTCATACAATTAATATTTATAATGTATAGGTAATACTGTCTTCGAAACTACAGCATCAGGCACCAGAAGCATCCGGTATTTACACCTTTTAGGAAGCCCATTGTGGTGGACTCAATCCACAGTCCTTTGTCAAACAGTTAAAATAGATGTCTGGTGGCCAAAGTGATTAAGTGTTAACAAATCATCTACCCAAAAAGAAATCCACTCTAACACATTATTCTACAGTAATGAGTATTCTATGAAAAAGTTCACATACAAAACAATTGTAACCAATTTCTACTATCTTCTTTCAAAACAGTTAAATTAAAAATTCTTCTACTAACTTTTAAAGTTAATTCAAGATCATTTCAGAAGTTATAACCTATTCATTTCTCAATCCAAATTTACCTCCCCTCCATGAGAGACTCCACTCACAGAGTAACAGAAAAGATTTTAGTTTCACCTGTAATTCTAGCAGCTAGATTGCAAATGCAATATTACACTAATTTCCCACTAATTAGTAAAAAAGAATATAGTGCCCTGACCTCTTTGTAAGGCTTATAAGTATGAACTAACTTCAATTACAATATTACCATTGAACGAGACAAGAGTAAATACAGTTTTATAACAACAAACATGGATCTTTAAATTTGAACCATACAGCAATGAGTTGTTTTCAGATCTGAATCAGAATCAGTTTTATTATCACTGACTTAGATGATGCTAAATTTGTTTTATTGCAGCAGTGGTAGGGTGTAAAGACATAAATTCCTATATATAACGGAAGTAAATAGGTAGTGCAAAACAAAAGGAATAATGAGGTGGTGTTCATGAACTGTTCAGAAATCTGATGGTGGAGGGAAAGGAACTGTTTCTGAATTGCTGAATGTGCACCTTCAGCCTACCTGATGGGCATGACCCAGATGTTAAGGGTTCTTAGTGATGGGTAAGGGTTAGTCGTAAGGGTGAAGGCTCTTGAAGATGCCCTTGATGGTGGGGAGAGCTGTGCTGATGACAGAGCTGGCTGCATCTACAACCCTCTTCAGCCTCTTGTGATCCTGTGCATTAGATCCTCCGTATCAGGCTGTGACGCAAATAGTCAGAATGCTCTACATTGTGCATCTATGGAAATCGTAAAGGAGTCTTTGGTGACCTACCAAAATCCTTAAACTCCTCATGAAGTAGAACTGCTGGCCGACCTTTTTCACGATTGCATCAATGTGTTGGGCTCGGGATGGATCCTCTGAGATGTTGACACCCAGCAACTTGAAACTGTTCACCCTTTCCACTACTGAACTCCCAGTGAGGACTGGCATGTGTTCTCCCAACTTTCCCTCCATAAGTTCCTTGGTCTTGCTGACACTGAGTGTGAAGTTGTTGTTGCGACACCTCTCAATATGCTGAACTATCTCTTCTCCTATATGCCTCCTTGTTGTCATCTGAGATTTTACCAATAATGTGTCGTCATACACTGGAACTTCCAAGCATAGTTTTTATGTAAATTTTGTTTAAATTGAAGGAAGTAAAATTAAGGAAATACAATTTAAATCAACTGCACCACTTTAGTCTGGATTAAAAATAGAGAATGTTGTATTCGCCCAACTGGTCAGACAGCATCAGTGGAAAGAAAAACAAAACTGATGCTTCAGGTCAAATACTCTGATGTGGTGTGAATATTACAGTAAGACATGTCAAAGTGAAACACAACAGTAGGATCATGCTGGACCCACCCAATGCCTGGAGTCACCACTCAAGGTTTTGCTTATCCTTGGTCACCAGAGCGGGGGATGAGAACAAACATGAGTTGGATTTCAAAGTCCACCAGGGTCTAGGCCTTGGGCAGCATAGTATAGAGGTTAATCTCCTGGAGTACCCACTTCCCACCCTCCTACTTGCCACCAAGCACCAGCCAACCTGCCATCAAGGACTTATATACAGAAAGGTGTCAGAAAAAGACCTGCAATATCACAAAAGATCCCACCCACTCTGCCTCTGGACTGTTTGTCCACTTCCATCAGGGAAGAGGTTATGCAGCATCCACGCCAGGACCACCAGAATAAAAAATGGTTACTTCCCCAAGCAGTCTGGCTATGGAACACCTCCACCCATTAATGCATCCCACCCTGCTGCTACCTAAAAGAGCTACTCTTGCCAAGAGTGCTTTGGTGACACAAGATTCTGGATGAACTCAGAAGACCAGGCAGCAACTGTGGAAAAGAGTACAGTCGAAGTTTCAGGCCAGCACCCTTCATCAGGACTGGAGAAAAAAAAGATGAGGAGTTGGGGGCAGGGAAGGAAAAAACGGAAGGTGATAGGTGAAACTGGGAGGGGGAGGGGTGAAGTAAAGAGCTGGGAAGTTGATTGCTGAAAGAGATAAGGGGCTGGAGAAAGGGGAATCTGATAGGAGAGGACAGAAGCCCATGAAAGAAAGAAAAGGGGGAGGAGCACCAGAGGGAGGTGACAGGCAGCTAAGGAGATAATGTAAGAGAGGGAAATGGGAATGCGGAATGAAGAAGGAGAGGGGTGGGGGGCAATTACCACAAGTTCAAGAAGTCAATGTTCATGCCATCAGGCTGGAGGCTACCCAGATGGACTATAAGTTGTTGCTCCTCCAGCCTGAGTGAGGCCTCTTGCAGCAGTAGAGGAGGCCATGGACTGACATGTCAGAATGGGAATGGGAAGTGGAATTAAAATGGTTTGCCACTGGGAGATCCTGCTTTTACTGGCTTTTTCTAGTAGGTGCTCGGTGAAGTGGTCTCCCAGTCTATGTCAGGTCTCACTGATACACGAGGGGCCACACCAGGAGCACTGGATATGGTAGATGTCCCAACAGACTCACAGGTGATGTGTTGCCTCACCTGGAAGGGCTGTTATGCAGCCCTGAATGGTAGTGAGGGAGGTGAGGGAGGGGCAGGTGTAGCAGTTGGTCCGCGTGCAAGGGTAAATGCCAGCAGGGTTGAATGGACAAGGGAGTCACGTAGGTAGTGATCCCTGCGGAGAGCAGAAAGTGGGGTGGAGGGAAAAGTGTGCTAGGTGGAGGAATCCCGTTGGAGGTGGCCCCTCTCCTTGCTTCACCTATCACCTTGTGTTGCTTCCTCTGCTCCCCCCCCCCCCACACCCACATTCTTACTCTGACTCCTCATCTATTTTTTCTCCAGTTCTCATTAAGGGTCTCAGCCCAAAACACAACTATACTCTCTTGTTGGCCTGCTGAGTTCCTCCAGCATTTTGTGTGTTTTGCTTGGACTTTCAGCATCTGCAGAATCTCTCTTGTTTGTGATTTCCTGTAAGAGTCACCTTATGCTCAGGTACTCTTGCACCTAGCATCACTTTAAATACATGCAACCCAGTCTCCATGTATAAGCTAATCTTATGTATATATGGCCACTATAACAATTAATTGTACATTGTGTTTTATAGGATTGATCTTATACTGATTGTGTTCTTTTTAGGCCTCCAACTTTTGTTTTTGCTGTATCAGATCTGGAGTAACAATCATTTTGTTCTCCTTTACACTTGTATACTGAAGAATGACAATAAACAGTCTTGAATCTTGAATCTACCCTCAGCTAATCCAAAGGTTCCACCCACTGAAAGGCAAAGCAGAGTATTGGGCAAACAACAGGAATTCTGCTGATGCCTCGCCAATATATAGAAGGCCACATTGTTTTGCTGAACACCTACGCTCTGTCCACCAGGGAAAGCAGGATCTCCCAGTGGCCACACATTTTAATTCCACAACCCATTCCCATTCTGACATGTCTATCCATGGCCTCCTCTTCTGTAAAGATGAAGCCACAGTCAGGTTGGAGGAACAACACCTTATATTCCGTCTGGGTAGCCTCCAACCTGATGACATGAACATCGACTTCTCTAACTTCCGCTAATGCCCCTCCTTCCCTTCATACCCCATCCGTTATTTATTTTTATACACACATTCTTTCTCTCAATCTCCTTTTTCTCCCTCTGTCCCTCTGACTATACCCCTTGCCCATCCTCTGGTTCTTTCTCCCTGGGCCTCCTGTCCCATGATCCTCTCATATTCCTTTTGCCAATCACCTGTCCAGCTCTTGGCTCCATCCCTCCCCCTCCTGTCTTCTCCTATCATTTTGGAGCTCCCCCTCCCCTCCAACTTTCAAATCTCTCACTAACTCTTCCTTCAGTTAGTCCTGACGAAGGGTCTCGGCCTGAAACGTCGACTGTACCTCTTCCTAGAGATGCTGCCTGGCTGGCTGCATTCGCCAGCAACTTTGATGTGTGCTGCTGAGTATTGGGTATGGTCTTCTACTAAATTTATGACTGTATAATTGATTTTAACGGCCATTATGAGAAATTTAGAAACTAAATAAATAATTGAAAAACATTAAAACCACCTTGAAATAATTAGATATATTAAACTAATACATGCTAAGTTACCTTGGCATTTTCTACTAAACAGCAGGCCCAAAGTTGTTTAAACCAAAGTTGAGTCTATTGTCATATGTACTAGTATGTGTATGCACAGTTGCAATAGACAACTTACAGTTGTATCACAGGTGTGTAGTATTAGAGACATAACATTAACAAGAAAAAAGATAAATTAAACATAATTTATCCAAAATTATAGGTTACAGTTAGGGCAAAAATAGCAAATGTAAAATAAACAAAGTTCATAATTTGCTTCAACAGAGGTCAATGAATCACAGATGCAATGCCAAGCCTCACCCAGAGTAAGATCTGAATGGAATCTCAGCAAAACTGTGTCCATTGCAGGTGGAATCTGGCAACACAGAGATGGGACAATGCAATGGATGTTTATATTAAGCATTGCTTTGCCCTTTGGCTTATAAAATAACGTATTACCCTTTCCCCATTTCTTTTACTTTTGCAGAGCAGACTCAATGGGCCAAATGGCCTAATTCTGCTCCTTTATCTTATGGTCTTTTCAAAGGTTCATGTTGCCTCTTAAGTTTTCACTCCTGGCCTTCTGCTTTTACGTTTAGCTCTACTCGGTGAGTGTTTCCAATCTAAAGATGTAGAAATTTATAGTAGATTAGCCTCTATTTCACTCTCAGGAGCATTGTAACACGAAGGAGGATATATTGGCCTTCATAGGTATGTAGTGCTCATTCACCAGAATGATGTAGGAACACAAGGGGTTAAACTCTGAAGAAACGTTACATAGAGCTTGAATTACTTTCAGTGTAGAAGATTAAGAGTGATGTAATTAAGGCATTTAAAATGCTTTAAGTAATTGATACGGTTGATAACTTTTACAAAATAATAATGCATGGAGAGAAGAAGGAAGTAGACAAAAGTTACGGTTTTCTGACATCGTTCCCCAGCTTTGGCTACAGGAAGTGCTTATTGGAAAGTCAGGCACTCTGCATAATTTTTCAACCATTGATATGAATGGCTGGAAAATTGTATGCAGCATGTATCCAAGTTTCCGTTAAGTGCTCCAAATGGGCAGCATTCCCTGCTAAAAGCACAGATTCTGAAAATTAGTCTGCAGGGCGACTCACAGAACTGAACTTGATCTAGATCTTCATAGTGTTGGAAGATATGAGTAATGTCAAATGTTTGGAGAGAGGAAGATTTTTTTTACTTTATCAAATAGACATGTTTTAGTTCTATCATGTACTGATTTTAGTTGCCAGTGACAAACACCAAGTACCCCTAGGTAATGCACATTACCAGGCTGGCAGTGGAAGGAGATATGATAGTGGTGTTCAAGGGGCTTTTAGAAAGGCACATGAAATGCAGGGACTGGTGGGATATGGATCATGTGCAGGCAGAAGGGATTGGATTGCTTTGGCTTCGTGCCTAGCACAGACAACATGGGACAAAGTGCCTGTTCCTGTGCTGAACTGCCCTATATTTTGTGTTCTACGTCCTCAAAAACTGACTCAGTATCAGCAGCTTTAATGCCCAGTAAGTGGGCGTTTGGAAGGAATGATGCCACTTTACATTTTGACGTTGCCTTCTTCTATTTGTGAAGTGATATTGAGAAACAACTTTCTCTCTCTTGGCAGACAAATCTCAGATTTATTCTTTTTAATGAGATTTCCTCCCTCAGATTTCAGATGTCTTCCAAATTTCACTCTGGCAGCCTAGAAATGGGCTTCATAAAAACTGCCGGTCAAAGTAAGACCAAGAAAGCTCGACGTAAAATAGAATGTTTCTGCTCCTAAATTCTCCCAAACTAGCCTGTTACTCAGCCCTTGGGACTAGACAACATTTCCCAAGGCCAGTTAGACTATAACTCCTGTGATCATTGATATTTCTATGATAGTTAACATCTGTGACAACAGATACCCACCCATTTATTTTAAACCATTCCTCGAGATCTAAGCCATCCCAAGTGAGTGCACTCATTCTTGCAATCAATAATCCTCTTGCATCGATGAGGACTGACCCCATAACCCTATCATCCTGGGATCACTGCTAGTCACCACTCATCACCACCCACCACCAACACCCCCAGCAAACATTGACCTTTACAGTCTTCCTCCCAATGCTCATCCTCAGTTATTCCAAGTCACACTGTATCTTCCTAGCCCAACAACAAGATTTCTCACCTGAGTAGCAACTCTCTTTCCTACAAATGTGCCTGACTGCCAGACAACATTTTTTTAGATTTTGAGAACACTCAGTCCTCTTCTATTGTCATTTAGAAATGCATACATGCATTAAGAAATGATACAATGTTTCTCCAGAGTGATATCACAGAAAACAGGACAAACCAAAGACTAACACTGACAGAACCACATAATTATAACATATAGTTACAGCAGCGCAAAACAATACCATAATTTGATAAAGAACAGACCATGGGCACGGTAAAAATAGTCTCAAAGTCGCAAGTCGATCAATTCCCGAGTCCCCGATAGCGGCGGGAAAAGGGAGG
Organism: Mobula birostris; assembly: GCF_030028105.1. Classification (NCBI taxonomy): domain Eukaryota; kingdom Metazoa; phylum Chordata; class Chondrichthyes; order Myliobatiformes; family Myliobatidae; genus Mobula; species Mobula birostris. Next base: position 34,045,228 of record NC_092388.1, read on the forward strand.
AACTCCCTGCCATAAACCTCCAGGCACCGTCAACTTGCCGATGCCTTGGAAGCAGCCGACCACAGCCGACACTGAGTCCATCCGTCCGAAAACTTCAAGCTTCCGACCAGCCCCTCCGATACAGCCTCCCAAGCGTCATCCTCTGCGGAGCACCTTCGACCTAGCCCCGGCCACTGAAACATGCAAATCCGAGGATTTTGGGGCCTTCTGCTCCGGAGATTCCGGTTACCACACAGTAGCAGCGGCAGCAAAACGGGCATTTCTGAAGTTTTCCAGATGTTCCTCCGTACTCTCACGTCTGTCTCCATCAAATCAGAATTGTGCACGGTCCCCTACTTGACAGATAACGGATATTCATCACCGGAGAGGCCGCGCGCGCTGCCATCGCGCCGCCATCTTCTCCTCCTGAACTGAGATAAAATTAACAAACTGAGCTTGTTAACCAGCTTGCATACCCACCTGGCTTCCAAACAGGGGACTCTGTAACGAAAACATGAAGGCTTTGGCTAAAAACCCAATGTATATGACACCCAGGATCTCCTCTTCACATGAAATATTGTTGCCAATAGATATTATTCCTGATTTCACTGATGCAACACCATAATTCCATAATGACACTTGAGCAGTAATTATGATCCAGAACATTGAGATGAACCAAATTCAAGTGAAACTGGGAACAGAGGAGAAGGATCAACTCACTTAATGCCTGGTAATGCAAACAAACAGATAGTTTATTTTTGATTCTGAGCGAAAATCCAGCTTGTTCTTTTGCAACTAATAGGCTTTGCTTAAAATTTTGCAATCATTGAATCCTCCAGAATAATTGCATCCTTGGAAAAATAGATAGGATGAGAATTACTGGCTTTGAAGCCAGCATAATCTTGAACTAGCTTTTGATTAGCATTAAGAAAACTAAAATCATAGAGGATCACAGGAAAGTACTCTCAAGGCTGGTATTGTAGCTCCTATGTAGGAAGTGAGTGTGCTTCCTGGAATTCAATCACCTCAGCCCCGGACATCGTTACGGAAACTTCCCAGTGCCATGTTGAATCAATTATGAGTACTCCTTTGTCCTGTGAATACTCTCTCCAATGTGATAAATCTTAATTCTGTGATATTTAATGGCCTTAGAGTCCCTGAATGCCTTAGCATCAATGACCCCAGCATCACCACCTAATTGGACTAATTCTCATAGAAACATAGAAATCTACAGCACACTACAGGCTCTTCAGCCCACAATGTTGTGCTGACCATGTAACCTACTCTAGAAACTGCCTAGAATTTCCCTACTGCATAGCCTTCGGTTTTTCTAAGCTCTATGTAACTATCCAAGAATCTCTTAGAAGACCCTATTGTACCCATTTCTACCACTGTTGCTGACAGTGCATTCCATGCACCCACCACTCTGTGTGTAAAACTTACATCTGACATCCCCCTGTACCTACTTCCAAGCACCTTAAAACTAGGCCCCCTTGTGTTAGCCAATTCAGCCCTGGGAAATAGCCTCTGGCTATCCACACGATCAATGCCACAAATAACAATTTACAGAAAGCAAATCCCTTAGAGTAGGTAAGAGGCTGGATATTCTGTCATGAGTGGTTCAATTCCTGACTCTCCAAATCTCTTTCACTGCCTCTCAGCTGAAGCCTATAGTGCAATGAAACAATTGCCATCCATGTGAGTGTCAGTTCATCAAATAGTTTAAACAATAATTCCCCCCTCAATCAGCACAAAGTAACTGAACATGTCATTTATTGGATGGACTGCTACCACATGCCAAGGGTTTCAAAATGTAGTTCCATTCTGACCTCTATCACCAGGAAATTAGCATATGCAATGAAAGCGGGTTTCCCTCCAATTCACCCATAATCCTGCTTGAGAGACAAGGTGTAAATCCTATGCTCCTAGTTGTATTTTAGGAGGATTTCTCCACAAGGTCTGCAGTATTTCAAGAGGAAAGTCCAACTCAGTCCTCTAAAAGCACGTAGGGTTGGGTGATTGGTATCAGCTTTACAAAAATTTCTAACACGTCAAGAATACAAATTAAAAAAGAGAGATCACAATTTTTTCCAGCAAAACTAGAATTTACACATTTATTCTCCTTTTAGATTCTGCTTGTTTGAATAGGATAATTAATGTGCTAGTTATCTTTTGGCAGAAAGTATAGTGAAACATTTGCAGAAGGATTGAAGTCTTTATTGAGGGATATGGGTACTAAGGGTTAAACATTTTATGTAGCATGATGCCTCTAGTTTCATAGAGATCATAGAGATGCTTTTAGTGGAACGCGACAAGTCAGGATTATAATATAGATAGTCACATTAGACTGGTGTCCTGGTGTTTTACTGGGCTTCAGGAAGGAAGTTTCATGGAGTTTTGCTTTCTTGGAAGTTTGCTGTTACAGCTAGAGTGAGATGCAAGAATTCAAGACCTGATCCCACCACTATTACAGATAAGTCTGTTAATATTTATACTCAGTACACTTTGCTTGCTTAGATATTTATCGTTTGCTGGGTTGTACTGATAACTTCAGTGATCCAGTGCTCACAACTGGGTTCTCACATGAAGGACTACTACTACTATGTCGACTCAGGCCTAGGGGGCCAGCGTCGGGCATGATGACGGACTCTCCACTTCTCCCTCTCCCTCATCAGTGTGTTCAGTTCATCTACATTAGCTGCGCCTCTCTCTTCTAGGAGCATGTTGACCATAGTCTTGGGAGGGCGCCCAAGGTTCGTCCTCTCATGCTTGGGCTCCCATATGATGACTAAGCTGGCAGGTAGCTTGGGGTGGTGTAGACAGTGCCCCGCTAGTTGTAGTCTTCTCACCTTGATTTTAGTGGTGAGCATCAGTATGTCATCATAGAGCTCGACATTCATCATGTGTTTTTGCCAACTCATGTCAAGAGCCATCCGGAGCATTCGTGTATAGCAACCGTCTAGAGACTTTGGCATCGTCTTGGTGAGTGTCCACGTCTCACATCCGTACGTGAGAATGGATTCTATAACTGCTATGAAGATCCTCTTTTTAAGCCCTCTGGTCAGGTTCAACTTCCAGATTTCCTTCATGTCGTTCATCGCCCTCCACGCCAGCACCTTTTGTATTTTTATGTCCTTCTCCAAACTCAGCATTCTTGACCCAAGGTACTCGTAGTCAAAGACTTTCTTAATAGTATCATTCTTTATGGTCTTGAGAGTACCTTCATCGCAGTTAAACACCATGTACTCTATCTTTTTAGCGTTTAGGTGAAGTCCAACTTTATTGCACTCAATTTCCACTTTTGTCAGTAGCTGCTGTGCTTCCTCCATCTGGTCAGAGAGCAGGACTCTGTGATCTGCAAAATCGAGATCTGTGAGCGTAACTGGTCTGACCGTTTTGGTTCGTCCTGGTTTTATGGTAAAATCAAGCTTGTCATGATCTTTGGTAGCCTGTCGCAGAGCATAATCAAGGACGATTATAAAGATGTAGGGTGCCAGAGTGCCTCCTTGCAGCACTCCAGCTAGGAGCTCGAACACTGCTGTTTCTCCGTCTGGTGATACAATGGTTTTGGTATAGCTGGACTCTATTGCTCTCAGTAGACAGTCTGACACTCCGTAAGCTTTCAGGATCTTCAGCATTTTACCTCAGTGAATGGAGTCAATAGCTTTGCAAATATCGATGAAAGTAAGCACAGCTGGTAGTTTGTCCTTCTTGACTTCCTTGATGATTCTACGGAGAGCACTTGAAGGAGGCATGTGCTGAAGAAAGATAGGTCAATTTAAACCTAATTTTTCAATCATGAAATTTCTGAGATTGAGCACATAACTGGTTTTATATTCTGATTATTCCAATTTTTTGCTCTGCTAGAGTGAAATATGGAGTAGCATATGAAACTAACTTTCCAACAGGCTTTGTGCTCTTCATTAGGTTAAAATTACTACCAAGTCAGACAGCAAGCTTTCTCTGATACAACACATGGATAGTAAAATCAATTAGCGTGTCCTAAAATCTGTTAAAAAGATAAAAATTAAGAAAAAACTGTAAAATAACAAAATAAACATAATTCATTATCACCTGATTCTGCAAATTGCAATCTTCTTTTCCTATAAACTAAATTTAACTCTATAAATCCTTAAGGCCAGAAACACTTCTCATTTTTGTGATGGCTTAAAATAATTTTTTTCTGGATGTTCCTTGTAAATGTTACATCCTAAAAGGCACAGGCACAAATTGTGTCACATTGTGCCGATGAACAGGAATTGAAGCGTTATGCAGTATAACCATAATGTATAAAATGTTCATGCCTAACATTAATAATCCTTTAGTCAGGTTTACAGTAAAGGTTCACAAAGCCTCTTTATGGTCATTAAAAACAAGCATGAGGGACATTAATCATAAATAGGATTCACAAAGTTAATGTGCATATCAAACACACTCCATTAACAGATCGTACCATCCACTCTGCCACAACTCCGTTCTGACACTATTTTATCTGCTAAAGGTAAGTCTGATTACTACAGATAATTAAATAAGACTCTGGAGTATTTACCTTTTCTTGCCCACTAATGAATTCAGCGCTCAGGAACTTTCATGTCCTATCGCAACTAACTTCCACTTTATAGCTAGAAAATATGTACCCAGTCAAAAATTGTTAAAGTTCTGTTATGAAGGAAATAAGCTTACTAATTCCAATAGTTTCTGTTCAAGATGGTGCTCCACATTTCACCATTCTCAGAGGGAATTGGGGGTGTTAGTGATAGGGGTAGTGGGGTAGAAATAATTTGGGAAGACAATTGGTAGATTAATTAGCCACAATTATTTTTAGTGTGTATATGAGTGGTAGAATCGAGGGGCAATTTAATGATAAATAGGGGGAGAACTAAATGGAATCAGTATAGGATGAATGTCAAAGGGTGATTCATGGTCAGCACAGGCTCAGTGGGCTGACAAGATTGTAATTGTTGACTATGCTCATAATTAGCAACCAGACAGAAGAGATTTACCACATAAATTCCTGCACTTTTCCCACAAGCAGCTAGAGTACATTTCCCCAGCATATTGGGGTCCTGGATAAAGTGCCCTTTTGAATCCAAATCTGAAGCGGCCCATGAGGGGTCTTTTCATTTTTCTTTGCAAAACCCTCGACTGTAATTGACATATTGCACCAAAATGTCTTGATTTATACTTACACTACCCTGTTACCTGGTATGCAATTATTGGGTATATCATCTAACAATCTCCATTTTACTGCCTTAGAACCAACCTAATATGTAATTTATCTGAAATGCCTTTGCTACTGATTGAGAAAAATCTTTGTGTCACTCAATTATTGATACCTGGTTCCAATAGCTCTACCCTGACAAATCCCATTTTCCTCCTAATATAGTGAAGACATGTCAGTGTCCATCAGCTGTTCCATCAGCATCACTTTCAAAATGATTGCATTTAGATTAAGGATTCTTTCAAATTTTAGTCATCTGACACACAACAAACTCAAATGGAATGTTGAATTGCCTTTTAAGATTTTGTAAAGACTATTGGAACTTAGAATTGTTCACTTTGCAGATTTCAAGTATTTGGAGACTGAGTTTCCACAGTAGTGTGGCAGGAAGTGTAACACCATTACAGTGCCAGAGATCCAGGTTCGGTTTCTGCCGCTGTCTGTAAGTATGTTTGTATTTTGTCCATTCTCCCCTGACTGCATGGGATTCCTCTGAGTGCTTCAGTTTCCTCCCAAAGTCCAAAGATGTACAGTTTCACAGGTTAATTTGTTACATAGGTGTAATTGGGTGGCATAGGCTCATTGGACCAGAGGGGCCTGTTACCATGCTGTATCTCGAAATAAAAATAAATAAATAGATAATCAGATCCTGATTACCCACTTTAAGTTCAGTGAAACTCCTGGAAATATCTTCATTTTCTTCAGTCTCCTGACCTAGATTCAGCAACATTAATTCAGACTTACTTCTTGTAAACTGCAATATTGGCTCCCTTGATCAAGTAAACAGATTCATAAATTATCTGGAAATATTTCCAGTAATCTGTCTCTTAAAATGAGGTGCCAAAGATTTACATAGCCCTGGATGTTTTTGCTCTCAAACTAACATCGAAAAATTTTCTAAAATTTAGTAACCAGTTTTTTTGCAAGCACTAGATGAATTTCATCTTATTCTCAGTTTCAGATATTTAATTATATTCATTGTAGAACATGTAACTTACAGGACCATAGTTCTTACTCTCCACAGAAAAAGGCAATAAGTATTTTAACTTGCAAAGCCTTAAAACTGACCTTGATTCTCTGAGGACTTTGAATTTGCTGTTTAAACTACCAATAAAGCCTCCCACATTAAATAAAAACACTTCCCTCATTGCTCAGAATCTCTGGAAACAATCATTGTCTCTTTCAGCAGACACCTTTAATGGTGACATTTAAATGAATCTGAGACAGAAGATGCATACATCTCATGGGTGTTCAGGAAAACTTCCGAATGCATCAAACTTATACAGTATTAGAGCATGCATACCCTGTTATGGAATGACTAGTTCTATTACTGCCTAATGACAATATCCAAAAACACATATCTGAAAAGTTAATAAAGAATATTCTCACACTGTAGACAGGTTGCACGTATTTCCTCAATGTGCAAATTGTGTCAACACTGCTAAGGGTAATAAGAGTCAACCAAATTGTGTAGAACTGGTATCAGTTATGGCTAATTCTAAATAAGGGCTTCTTCTGAGATCAACTTGGAAATGGAATCAGATCATGCATACAAGAGAAATTGTGCAGATGCTGGAAATCCAAGCAACACACACACAATGCTAGAAGAACTCAGTGGGCCAGGCAGCATCTATGGAAAAAAAGGACAGTCGACGTTTTGGGCCGAGACCCTTCTGCAGGACTGCCAAAGGGTCTTGGCCCAAAACATTGACCTAACTTTTTTCCGTAGATGCCTCCTGGGCTGCTGAGTTACTCCAGAATTTTGTGTGTGTTACTTAGATCTTGTATACAAGGCTTTCCTATCTGTTTTCTGCAGCCAACTTAAAAATATTTAAACTTAATTATCTTAATTTCACAACTAAACTTTGGCCAATGACAAATATTGTGATGCCTCCAGTGAAATGAGGTGAAATTCATAGCAACATGAATAAAATCAAAATATTGCAGACATTCATTTCAAATATCAAATGATCAAATCTGTCTATTCATTCCAATTCTCTAATGCTAGGCACATCAGATTAGAAACATCTCAAATTTAAAGAGGTCACTTTCTCCCTAAAAATTAGCCAACAAGTAAGCAACAAGTATAGTTAAACTTGCCAGAGAGAAATCTGAGTCCATGTCATTGATCTTCCAAATGTATATAAACTATATCCCATCAGTTGATGGGTCTATCATGTAGAGAAGTAGAGTTTCATTACTAACTTTGGTATATATGCAACCAACCATATTTGGTGCCAAATCCCAGACACAGTATATGAGCACAGGTCCTCCTTCCCAGCTTCCAGATAAAACGTAGGGTTGCTATGTGGACTGAAACAGTTGAGCCGCTCCCACCTGGCTCCAAGCTGAATTTCTGCCACCTCTATCTGCTGCCATAATGCTGCTTTTAAGACAGCCTAGTTAAGGTAGAGTTGAATGAAAGGCAAGACTTAAAAATGTTTTAGCAATCAAAGACAAATTTCTAACATCAAAATATTAATACATTTCATGCTTTATAAGAACTCCCAGGACTTTGTATAAATGTTCCGTTATTGCTAACACATTAATTCTCTGTTATTACTAATGTACACTTGAATTATGCATTATTATCAACAGAAAGTCATTTCACCTTCAAACTGAATTATGAGCAATTTCCCACAGCTAGGTTTCACATAATTGTCGATAGGAGGTTCTAGAAATATCAGGGCTCAACATATAAACATACCACTATTTTAATTCAAAATTTGCAGAGTGAGAATTGTGTTTTGGTTACAAGAGTCTGGAAATGGTGGTGAACCATAAAAGACGTTATGTGGTTGTTTCAGGATGTGCTAATGGAGAGTATGTTTGTGGGGCCACAGACCAACCTCATCTGAACCAACAATATAACTGCTGCAAAGGCAGATGTGGTGTACAGGGACAAAGCCAGATACCTGGAAGTCAAGAGGAATTGGAACTGCCATTGGTTCATTATTGTCACATGTACCGATTTACAGAAAAAAAACTTTGTTTTGTATGCTAACCATTTAGATCAGTGGTCCCCAACCACCGGGCCATGGACCAGTACCGGGCTGCAAAGTATGTGCTACCGGGCAGCGAGGAAACGGTATGATTGGGCGATATGAGTCAGCTGCACCTTTCCTCATTCCCTGTCAGACCCTCTGTTGAGCTTGAACGCACGCGAGGTCATTACTTGCGAGTCATCCATGTCAGCACAGGAAGAAGATCAACTCTTCAAGCTTGCAAATGGCGGTGGGCTGAAAAGTATGTCTGACATAATATCTCTGCCGGCATTCTGGATCAAAGTCAAAGCCAAATATTCTGAGATGCCACAAAAGCACTGAAAACGTTGCTTCCATTTCCAACATCATATCGCCGTCAAGTGGAGTTATGTGGAAACTAAATTGCGGAATAGACAGCACATAAGGAGTATTGCTGTCTCCCATTACCCCTCGATGGCAGCATCTTGTTGCAGGGAAACAAGCCCAGGGCTCCCACTGATTCAGCGATATTGGTGCATTGCAATGATTTTATATGTTCATACGGGGAAATTATGTGCTGTGTGTTTAATATCCAAACGTTACTTAAAATGTTATGATGCTATTGACTTATGTGACTTATAATTGACTTATCACTATATTCATGCGCCGTGTTACATAAAACCTAAAATAACACTAACATATAGTAAAAGCAGGAATAATATGATAAATACACAGCCTATTCAAAGTAGAAATAATGTATGTAGAGTGTGGTTTCAGTGAACAGAATCACCAAAACGATTTGTGGAAATAATCGGCACGTACACGCATGTGCAAGTTACGCATCCCCTGCGCAAGGCTTCATGGTCATGGTAGTCTTTCTCGGGGTAAGCACAACGTATTTGACTGCTACTCTTGTCCGTTGGCAACCCTACTCCCCCTCCCCCCCCCCCCCCCACAGTCGGCCGGTCCACAAGAATATTGTCAATATTAAACCGTACCGCAGTGCAAAAAAGGTTGGGGGCTCCTGATTTAGATTATTTCATTACAACAGTGGATTGGGATAATAAGTATTTAATTGTGTGAGCTGAGTCTGTTGGATGGAATGACTTTGATATATTGACCTATTGGAACAGTGCACATATGTTGAAGTCAGAGGATGGTGGAATGCAATTCAAGGTATGTATTGCACAGCATAAATGAGTGGTAAAGATAACACGGGTATAATTATGTGCAACACATGAAAAATGCAGGAGGAACTCAACAATTCAGGCAGCATCTCTGGAGGAAATAAAGAGTCGATGTTTTGGACCAAGATCCTTCAAGAAGGATCCTTCCTCATATAATTGTCCTTTTTGATTAAGCAACAAGACAGGTGTTAACACAGTAGCTACCATGGAAAGTCATTCTCTGTTCATCGAAAATATTATGAAATCACAGAAATTTTATGATACAGAAGGGGACAATTCAGCCTATCATGTCGGTTCTGGTTGAAGAAGAACTATCTCCTTAGACCACCTAGACAACACAAACACCTACGTCAGGATGCTGCTCATCGACTATAGCTCAGCATTTAATACCATAATTCCCACAATCCTGATTGAGAAGTTGCAGAACCTGGGCCTCTGTACCTCCCTCTGCAATTGGATCCTCATCTTCCTAACCAGAAGACGACAGTCTGTGCGGATTGGTGATAACATGTCCTGTTCGCTGATGATTAACACTGGTGCAGCGCAGGGGCGTGTGCTTAGCCACTGCTCTACTCTCTATATACCCATGACTGTGTGGCTAGGCATAGCTCAAATACCATCTGCAAATTTGCTGACAATGCAGCCTTTGTTGATAGGATCTCAGGTGGTGATGAGAGGGCGTACAGGAGTGAGATATGCCAACTAGTGGAATGGTGCTGCAGCAACAACCTGGCACTCAATGTCAGTAAGACGAAAGAGCTGATTGTGGACTTCAGGAAGGGTAAGACGAAGGAACACATGCCAATCCTCACAGAGGGATCAGAAGTGGAGAGAGTGAGCAGCTTCAAGTTCCTCAGTGTCAAGATCTCTGAGGATCTAACCAAGTCCCAACATATCGATGTAATTATAAAGAAAGCAAGACAGTGGCTATACTTTATTAGGAGTTTGAAGCGATTTGGCATGTCAACAAATACACTCAAAAACTTCTATAGTTGTACTGTGGACAGCATTCTGACAGGCTGCATCACTGTCTGGTATGGGGGGGCTACTGCACAGAACTGAAAGAAGCTGCAGAACATTGTAAATCTATTCAGCTCCATCTTGGGTACTAGCCTACAAAGTACCCAGGACATCTTTAGGGAGCGGTGTCTCAGAAAGGCAGCATCCATTATTAAGGACCTCCAGCACCCAGGGCATGCCTTTTCTTCATTGTTACCATCAGGTAGGAGATACAGAAGCCTGAAGGCACACACCCTGTGATTCAGGAACAGCTTCTTCCCCTCTGCCATCCGATTCCTAAATGGACATTGAAGCTTTGGACACTACCTCACTTTTTAAATATACAGTATTTCTGTTTTTTGCACATTAAAAAAATCTATTCAATATACATAATTGATTTACTTGTTTATTTATTATTATGTTTTATTTTATTTTATTTTATTTATTATTATTATTTTTTTCTCTCTCTGCTAGATTATGTATTACATTGAACTGCTGCTGCTAAATTAACAAATTTCACGTTACATGTCAGTGATAATAAACCTGTTTCTAAACCTGATTCTGATCTTCCTCTATAAGGTTTCATAGTAGGGAACTGAAGGCCAACTTACGGATACAATTGGTAATCCTGAACCAGGGAACTAATGATACCAAAGTATAAGGAATTACCTGATTGTGATGTTATGATGCTACCTATTAATTGGCATGCAAAATTATATGCTACCTGTCGCTTAGAAATGAGCTTCTTGCTCAAAATGATTACGCAGTTCATTTTCCTACCAACCAATAAAACAGCCTTCCAGGGTCACATCGTCATCCTCCTGAAGGAATGTGCAGTAAAGCTGTTATCAAGAACGTACTTAAAGGTAACAGAAGTGTTTTCCCTCAGCAGGAGTTGGGTGACTGGGGTCTGGAAGCTGTCAATTGAAAACTCATTGCTCCTGAAGAACTCTGCACCATTCAACTTAACTAGCTACTTGTTGATACTGTTGGCTCTTGCACAATGTGCTATTAGCTGGGGTAAAAAGAATGTCCACAAATATCTGCATAACCTTTGTTGTTTAGCCATTGGTCTTCAGACTTTTCACACAGTTTTGAATCCGCCTATCTGAAAAAAAGCCTCTCACGGTTTCCCGATTTTGGAATTGACTTTGACGCACCCGTTCAGATGATTTAAGGGAATTGGATGAAGCTTAACAAAAGTCTATGAGATAGATCACTTTATTTTAAAGCAGTGTGAGTGTGTCAGAGGTAGGTTTTTTTTATATACGGAGAGTGGTGAGTGCCAGGAATGCACTGCTGGGCGCATTTAGAGACATTTAAGACAATCTTAGATCGGGACATGGATGAAAGAAAACTGGAGGGTTGTAGGCTATGCAGATGGGAAATGTTAGGTTGATCGTGGAGTAGGTTAGAAGGTCAACACAACATCATGGGCCAAGGGGTTTATACTGTGCTGTACAGTTCTATGTTCTATTCAGTACATCGGTGGGCCTAGAAACAGGCCATGCCTCTGGATCATCAGATGAGCAACTCACAAAAGATTGGTTACGAGAAGAGCATAGAAATGTAGGAATGAAGCTAAAAGAGACATTAAAAAGCAAAAGAAGAGTGAATGAAAAGGTACTGATATAAAAAGTCAAAGTATACACAAAAACTGAAGAGAGACTAGGGACCAGCAGACACCAAAATTGTGACCCATACATGAAGATTACGTAATGTGGTAAGGTACACAATGAATATTTTCCTACTGACTTTTGTATTTTGGATGGATGGGCAGAGTGAAGGACAAAGTACGAAGGGATTTAGTGTTTTTGGTACACAAGAGACTGCAGGTGCTGGAATACAGAGCTAAAACCAAACTGCTGGACAAACTCAATGCGTCGACCAGCATCTGTGAAGAAGTCTGCATGCCTTGAAGAGATTTCACGGTAGAGTTGTAAAATGGAAGTGCAAGTGACTGTAGCTGTTGGAATTTGAAAAAAGAAACAAGTGGCTGGCGGATCTAATAGCATCTGTGCTGATGCAATCCACAGATGCTGCTTAACCTTGTATTTGTACAACAGCTTGTACTTTGTATTATCGAAAAGGGATTAATTGTCACATCCAGATGAAATACATGGAAGGTTGTAAAAAAGACTACAAAGAAGAAATTACAGAGTGTACGATTAGAACTTTTCAATCATCTCTAGTCACAGAATTCCACAGTGGATGGTCCTAAGCCTGGCTGTTAAAGGAGGAGAGTTGGCATGGGACTAGCAACCCTATCCTGTAAGAACCCAGAGCTACAGAAAAGGCAACAGAAACTCCAAAGACCTCATCTCTGCAAGAGTAAGGATCTTCAAAAATGGGCTACTTGAAAGACTGGCCTAGGACAAAGGACTGGCGCACTGGTGCCAGTGGTCAGTTGGGGTGATGGGCTTAAGTAATTAAGTCTCTGGTCACAGAGTTGGTGCCAGAGATTTGGAGGATAACAAGTATTGCATTGTTATTTAAAACGGAGGGAGAGATAAATTGTAATCATCAGGGGTGCTGTGCTAGCCGGAGCACACCCAGCACATCTTTAAGCAAAAAGCGGAAATAAACAAGCTAATTGATTAGGTGCGGCCCAGGGTGATTTGAATATCTCAGAAACTGCTGATCTCCTGGGATTTTTACTCACAACAGACTCTGGAGTTTACAAAAAATGGTGTCAAAAACAAAAGAAACATCCAGCGAGTGGATTTAACAAGATGTTTTTGCTCACAGAACAGCCACTCGCAGGATTTTTTTTTGTTTTTGGCACCATTCTTTGTAAACTCCAGAGCCTGTTGTGCGTAAAAATCCCAGGAGATCAGCAGTTTCTGAGATACTCAAATCACCCTGGGCGGCTCCTAATTAATGAGCTTGTTTAGTTCGGCTTTTTTCTTAAAGATGTGCCGGGTGTGCTTTGGCTAGCACGGCACCCCTGTAATTATAAGTTAATTAGTTCAACTTTGGTGATAGAGAAATCATTAGAATCAATTCCAATGGCTAATAGTGGAAGTTTCTGTTTGGTTAACTTGACTGTCTTGAAGAGAAGACAATGTGCTTAATGTGGTCTATATGGATGTTAGGAAGGGTTTTGACAAGGACCCACAAAGTAGGCCAATCGAAAATGTAAAAGGCTACAGAATTCAAGATATGGTGGAAAATTGAATCCAAAACTGACCACAGGCAGGAAGCAGATAGTAATGGTCAGTGGTTCTTTTTGTGACTGGAAGGCTATTAAGGATAGGGTTCCCAGGGCTCAATAATCTGCTCCTTCTTTCTGGAATGTATATTAATAGTTCAGATTGCATATAAGGGCCATGATAAAGAAGTCTGCAGACAGTACAAAACTTGGCTTGACTGTGAGGTAGAAAGCTCTGGGCTGCAGGAAAATATAAGTGGGATGGTCAGTTTGGGCAGAAAATTGGGAATGGTGATAAAGAATTTGACAATATATAAAATGGGACAAAATTATCAGGCAGACAAAATTTAGTCAAAGTCTTTTTGAAACATTTTCACTGGCTTCGAGGAAACATTGCCCTGTGACTGCTCAAAATGGAGAAGAAGCATCTGGGCTGGTCTTAACAACCTCAAGGCCAGGCATCGGAAGCAAACAGAAGCCCTGAGCAAGTAGCAGAACGGATGTATTATCTAACAAATTAGGCTCCACCTGTTCCATTAGCCAAGTCCTATCCCCCTTGAGAAAGAGTTGAAGTTCCTTCATTGGCCTCATTTGCCACCTAAGAGGTCGTAAGACTGGTGTGGAAGTCATTTGTGATCCTGAGGGAAAGATTAAGAGGAAGAAATATTTCCAGAGGCGTCTTCTAGGATAGGCATTTAATTTTGCATTCACTAATTGGACAAAACATTTTAAGGAGGAGTTATAACAACATAGATTTGAACTATCAAAAATACTTGAAGCAGACTTAAAAAATCTAAGGTATTCTTGGACTGCTGTGTAAAAATGATTTATATTTATGGAAATAGATCATTCTATTTTCACTTGAAGAACTGTGGTCCTTTGTCTTAAATGTGGTTGGCACAAACTTCCCAAACTCTACTAACTCACTTCACTAACTCACTGTGCATTTGGGATATCTGAAACAGTCAAATAAGTCATTTGATCTGTTTTGACTGGATGATTGCCTATGACCACTCTAATAGTGAGACGTAATATTTGCAAGCACATTTTAATCAGCTTAAATGCAAAGATATGCACCCGTGTATTTTTCCCTTTCCTGAAGAGAGATTTGGACCACCCTGCAGGCCAGTGAATTTTGATCCCTTCTCCTCTTGAGAGGAACAATTAGCTCAGTGTTCAGTGAGCTATGCTGTTAAAGTGCAGAAGGGAGTGTCAGAAGTGGAGTTAGCTCCTTCTAGGATACCGAAAACACCAAAGTATCAATTTAATAAGCCCACATGCTGTACTTGCTGACCATGCCCCTTTCAACTTTGTTTTGTAGAAGTGCCTTTCTCAATGCAAAAAGGACTCTATGGTTGATACCAAATAAATGCATGTCCAGCGACTGAAAGGGGCCTCACCACGAATATCAAATATATTAGAGTATTTTGATTTATTAGGCTTGTTAAATCAGCGTTGGCTAAAGTATAAATTATATTCCACCACAAAAATTTGATCTATGCTGCCACTGAATCTAAGTTTCGTGCAGAATTCCTGAATATACCAACCTTAAATACACAAATGATCTACACCTTTCCCAGTGCGGATCTCATGTTCCAGAGTGCAAAATAAAACCTGATCAATCTTCGATAAGATGTAAACGTTATATTTTTCTCCTAATATATCATCAGCTTTTTTTTTGACAGTTCTAAGAGGTCACAAATCTATGCTGAGTCTTAACATTTTCAATTGCTTCCAGGATCCAGTACAGTGTTTGGGTGAAACTCCACAAACATTTAAAATTAGGAATATAAATTAACATTCGTGCAAAAAAAAGCTCAAAAGATATTTTGAAAGATGAAAGAGCTTGCTTTGATATATTTCAGGCAGTTATTATCTCCCAAAGTGCTTCACAGATGAAGAGACATGCTTTTACTGGTATTTTAGTCACTCTGCAGTAAATATAGCAACAAGTTTTCATATAGCTGAGATTCCACCAAAGCAAGAAAGATGAAAGAGCAGTTAAGTATTTTTGGTAGAGCTGTTGGAGGAATGAAACTGGCACAAACCAAGAAGCAGGCATTGCCCTTCTTTGCATGATTTGCTTTCCATGCCTTCAAATTCTTTCCTTGGAGCATACTATGAAGCTGAGGAAGAATTCTGAAGCTCACTGACAGGGTTACAGAATGTAACATAAGTGCTCCCCCCACCGGCCTCATCCTTTGATATTGTCATGTTATTCTGAGGGTTGGATTATTTCAGAAGAGAAGGCCACCCATACTTGTATTCATGCATTCCATTGGATGTCAAACCAGAATTTAGAATCCGAGATCCTCTTCACAGGGGTCAAGTTTTACTGCAGTTTGTCACATTATTTCTGTGCCAGAGTTCATAAAGAAACTCTTGCAACAAACAAAATAATTAGAATATTGAATTAGGTTGAACAACTCACTCAGTAGAATTGGCAATACTCTCATCATACTTTCCATTATCCACTGCATGGTGTTCCATTCAGGGATTCTGAGATACATTCCATTGATGGCTTTTATCCAGTCTGTAAATCTTCTGAGAGTGCCAGTCTTCATATGGTGCGTACATTTGATCTTTATAATCTCCTTTCCATACATCTTATTACTGTATATAAACTACTGCATTTATTTTGGTTCAACAGTGTTAATTATTATGGCGTCCTAACTGAAATACCAATTTCTTCCTTTCAAATGCTATTCAAAAACAGATCCCGTTTTTGCTGATACACAAGTGCTTACATTCCTGCCTAAGCAGCAAATAGAGCTCATGGATGATACGTATTAGATTGTTGTGACCCTGAACAGAGTCAGTGGGGAGCTCTGAAGCCTGTGATATAAAGGTCTTTATTTATCATGAAATCAGGCATTCTCCTGGAGACTTTCAGGTCACCTCCCAAACTCAAAGTACATCAAGTTTTTATGCTCTTTAGAACAAAGGTAAAAGCAGGTGATTTTATAACTATAATGACATGGTTTACATCAATATTCTAAGACTGACAAGGCTTCCATTGAGTTACATATCTACAATGGGGAACACCTCTGATTGTTCAAACATCTCTGTTAAGACAAACAGTCATAAATATGGTCTTTAAAAACGCAAACAACAGGAATTCTGCAGATGCTGGAAATTCAAGCAACATACATAAAAGTTGCTGGTGAACGCAGCAGGCCAGGCAGCATCTCTAGGAAGAGGTGCAGTCGACGTTTCAGGCTGAGACCCTTCGTCAGGACTAACTGAAGGAAGAGTCATATAAATATAAATATGGCCTAAAAGCTTTTGAGAACAAAGACCCAGACATTCAAAATGAATCAGACCATAAGACCCTAAGACATCGGAGCAGAATTAGGCCATTCAGCTCATTGAGTTTGCTCCGCCATTCCATCATGGCTGATTTATTATCCTTCTCAATCCCATTTTCCTGCTTTCTCCCTGTAATCTTTGATGCCTTGACTGATGAAGAAACTATCAACCTCCACTTTAAATATACCCAGAAACTTGGCATCCACAGCCGTCTATGGCAATTAACTCCACAGACACTGGTTAAAGAAATTCCTCTTCATCTCTGTGCTAAATGGACGTCCCTCTATTCTCAGGCTGTGCCCTCTAGTCCTAGATTTCCCTACTATAGGAAATATGCTCTCTATCTACTCTACATCGACTCTATCTAGGCTTTTCAATATTCAATAGGCTTCAATAGGTTTCAATGAGATCCCACCTCATTCTTCTAAACTTCTGTGAGTACAAGCCCAGGGACATTAAATGTTCCTCATATGTTAACCCCTTCATTCCTGGAATCATTCTTGAGAACCTCCTCCAGACCCTCTCTAATGCAAGCAGATCTTTTCTTAGATAAGGGGGCTATTACTGCTCACAGTACCACAAGTGCAATCTGACCAATGCCTCATAAAACCTCAGCATTATATCCTTGCTTTTATATTCTCGTCCTCCTGAAATGGATACTAACATTGCATTTGCCTTCCTTGCCACTGACTGAACCTACCTGTAAGGATATTGGTCTCCCTTGGGTTCAAGTGTAACCTGTCCTTTTTTTACATGTCATACATTCACCAGAAGAGATCCCAATGATCTAGAACAGGAGTGGCCAACCTTTTACATTCCATGCGTCAATTTTTTCAAGCACAGGTTCTATATTAACATACCTTTACAAGAATTGTGGGGGTACAAGAGTTGTATGATGCATCCAAACTCGTGCGTGAAAAAATTGACGCATGGAATGTAAAAGGTTGGCCACCCCTGATCTAGAACTTCAAAACCCTGCCCCCTGTACCAATTCCTCCGCAATGCATTTATCTGTCAAATGACCCTATTGTTACCCTTACTGGCATGTGGTACAGGCAGCAGTCCAGAGATTACTACCCTGGAGCCCCTACTTTTTAGCTTTCTACCTATCTCCCTATATTCTCTCTTCAGGTCTTCCTCCCTTTTCCTACCTATGTGGTTGGTAGCAATATGTACCATGACTTCCAGCTGCTCACTCTCTCCCTTTAGAATGCAGTGGACCCAATCCAAGACATCCCTGACCCTGGCTTCCGGTGTCTCTTGCACATCCACAGAATCACCTGTCTGCTCTAACTATGGAATCCCCGATTACCACTGCACTCCCCTTCTCTCTCCATCCCCCTTACACCCAAGCCACAGAGCCAGATTCAGTACCAGAGACCTGACCACTGCGGCTTTCCTCTACTAGGCCATCAACACCCTCCCCAAGAGTATTTACAGCAGTATACCTGTTGTTGAGGGAAATGGTCACAGGGGTACTCTGTACTGGCTGCCTATTCCCTTCCCCATTCCTGATGGTCACCCAGTTACCTGTGTCCTGCACTTTGGGCGTAACTACCTCCCTGGATATCCTGTTGATCAACCATTCAGACCCGCGAATTATCCAGAGTTCATCTAGTTCCAGCTCCAATTCCTTAGCACAGCCTGAAAGAAGCTGCAGTTGGATGCACATCTTGCAGATGAAGTCGTCTGGGACAATGGAGGTCTCCCTACCTTCCCACATCCTACAAGAGGAGCATTCCACTATCCTGTCTGACATCTCAATTGCTCTAATAAGAAAGAAAGAAAGAATAAAATATTAAATGAAAGATCTCCTTACAGCCTTTGCCTCTCCCCATCAAAGCCTCAATGAGGCAAATCCTGAACTCTCCACAGTAACACTGCCCAATCCCATAATGACCACTCCCACAATGGCCACTCTTCTTAAATCTGATTTCTTTTGTAGTGTCTAATTAAGCACAATCCAACATCTCCTAGGGAAATGTTGGAGGGCTGACTTTGAGTACATTTTGTAAATATCTCAAATGATAGGACGAATATGCCTGTGACAATGTTGATGTGCTATGTGACAATATAAGACTGGTCTGCAAGTTTACTTGATCACAATGGTACAAAATAACTTTACTGTGTGTTCCTGGTTTGACGTAGGCCATTTAACATTGTTTAGCTGATGCATGCGAGAACGTCTCATAGCCATATCACTTTGCAAACCTTACCTCGTGAGTAGCCGCCCATGTGCTGTGGGCCAGCAGTCCGTGCTCTGTAGACAGTACTGTTTGTTTATGAAGCTATCCTTTTATATTCAAACTGATCACTGTTTGCAATTTGCATTGAGGCACTGAAGACTGGTTCTCATTTGAATTGATATTTGCTATATTCACGTAATTCTATAACTCCTCAATCCCCAATGCACAGAATGACCACAAAATCAGGCTCAGCTGTACACGTTGTTTGCATGCAAAGGGTTTAGCATGCATGTGCACACTTATGGCAGACATTGCACACTATTAATAAGAATGGGTTGAGTGCAATCCTTGTGATCACTGGGTGCATACAATATAACCATAGCAATTCATATTCACTGTTGACTTGATGCTAGTGTTGCAAAAACTAAACCAGCCTCAGTGCATTCTATGCTATTTAAACCAACCTGCCTGGTAAAAACAGTGATAAACACTGGAAAGAGCCTCTAGTTCTGCACTTCAAAATAAATGGAACCGGGTGACCGTCGTATCTTATTTAGTATCGTTAAAAGTGTACTGAGGCATCCATCCGGGTAAAGCTAGAATAGTTGTCTGTGCCTTTAAGGGAGATGGTGATGTCATTACGCACACGCGGGATAGTGGGGAGACCATTTTGTTTCTGCTGAAGACGCTGGTGAGGTGTTGGAATCGGGTTCCCCCCAGAGTGTGTTGGGCATGGTGAGGAAAGGTGAGCGTTAATTGACAATATCCATGTGAATTCGTTTATGCTTGTTGACGGATTGAGAATATCAGTAATTTGACATGTGTTACATGTGGATGCTTTAGATTTTCTCGGGTAACTGACTCAACGCCAGGTTGCGTGGCTTATACCAAGTTCCTCACCATCCAAGTAGGTCAGTCTTCCTGTAATTTAACTACCAGGTAATACCTTGTAAAAGTTGTGCCAAAGTGTACCTTCTGTCTAACTTTATTGTATCAGGACTGATTGTGCATGTAACCGCCTAACGTGAATGTTTAGTCTCTGTTCGGAAGTTCAGCACGTGTGTACGTCTTAGCTGAGATGTATTCGCTTACATTTTTCACTGTTATGTATAAGATGCAGGGTGGGTGGGATTCTAATGTTGTTTGTATTTTGTTCCTTCAGGATTGCCACTACTGTATTAGTACCGTATTAGTTCTGGTATTTTTATACTGCATACACAATTCTGTCCATACACAAGGGTGTGGATCGAAAGTTAAACTGAGATTGTAACGGCAAGAACTGGTTGTAAGTTCATTTGTTTTGTATCGGGACCCTCTTCTGGCACTTAAACATCGAAAACACATAAAGGAATTAAAACCTGAAAAAGTCTTTGTTGTCCTGAGTGTGTGCTTTTCCCCAGGCTACAAAATAAATGAGTTTTATTTTTATTTGCTGTGGAAAAGTTCTGGCTCAGTTCTGCAGTACTCACCCACAGGATGGTCAGAGGCACAATTAAGATTTGCACCTTGATATTCACCATTTCTCAGAAAGGGAGAATGAAGAGAGGGCCTGCAGAGTAGGACTGAAATGAGGAGGATGAGGAAGAGGAGAAAGACCCTCAGCAAAGGTTCTACTATCAGTGTGTTTTTTTTCTGGATGCAATTATTTTAGTGAATCAATGGGGCAGGTCCTGATGTTATGACCTAGAATTGTTACATCAATTTGATTACAAGCAATAAAGTTGAGAATCAATTGCAGTCTTATTGAAAATTAAGACAAGCAATCTAAACATCAATCAAACAAGGCTAATAGCTGTGACAATACTTCGACGATTGGCATTGGTCAATCGTCCGGCTTGCAAATCTTCAACTGTCAAACTTCTGACTGAAGAGGGTGTTAACAAGCATAAATACTACTGTCTGAAATAGTTATTGCCAGGTTTCCTGGCTGAAACAACTTAGATACCGCTGGTTAGACCATATTTTTCTGAACCTACTCAGGCTGGCAGTGATTATATTCAAACAGGCTTTCAGCCTTCATTTCCATGATTAGTATATGGAAAAGATCTAAGCAGGATATTGGACAGCTCCTTCCTACCATTACTTATATGCAGAAGGCATGTAATCAGTGAGCATACATTTAGTACCTGAAAAAATGTGTGCAACTCCATCATGTGGCTAGGTCAATGCTTCTTTGCTTCATGAAACAAGTTATAGTGAAACCCATAAATAAAAGAGATTCTGCAGATGCTGGAAAGCCAGAGTAACACACAAAAAAATGCTGGAGGAACTCAGCAGGTCAGGCAGCATACATGGAAATGAATAAACAGTTGATGTGCTGGGCTGACACCCTTCATCAGGACCGGAAGTAAAAGGGGAAGAAGCCTTTGCTCCATCCCCAAAAAGCAGGATCTCCTGGTGGCCGACCGTTTTATTTTTAATTCACATTCTGCCATGTCAGTTCATGCCCTCCTCTACTGCCATGATGAGGACAGTCTCAGGTTGGAGGAACAACACCCTATATTCTTTCTGGGTAGCCTCCAATGACATCAATTTTTCTAACTTCTGGCAATTCTACCCCTCCCCCACCCCACTTTCCTCTTCTTCCTCACTCTGACTCTTACCCCTCCTCTTCTCTCCACCTACCTATCACCTCCCCTGGTGCCCCTCCTCCTCCTTCCCTTTCCCCCATGGTCCACTCTCCTCTCCTATGAGATTCCTTCTTCGCCAGTCCTTTATGTTTTCCACCTATCATCTCCTAGCTTCTTACTTCGTCTCATCTCCCCCACCCATCTGGTTTCTTCTATCACCTTTGAGTTTGTACCCCTTCCCTTCCCCCAACCACCTTCATACTTCAGATCCTTTCCCTTTCCTTTCCGGTCCTGATGAAGGGTCTTGGTCTGAAACATCGACTGTTCATTCATTTCTATTGATGCTGCTTGGCCTGCTGAGTTCCTCCAGCATTTTGTAACCATTTGTTTAACAATATGGTAGTTTTGTGTCCGATACTTCAGAGAAGTGATACTATTACTTTGCCCGTGTCTGATGGCTCTGTAGGAATGAATGAGAAAACAACACAGAGCTGATGGCCTAACAATGGGCCATTTATTGAAATTGGTGTACATCAGGAGACGAGACAAAACTGATCTACTTGAATATGATTTCTGAAATTCAGATTCAGAATTATTCATCACATGTACATCGATCCATACAGTGAAATGCATTGCTTGCATTAACAATAAACGTACCCTAGGATGTGCATGTGTCGCCACATGTTCCAGCGCCAACATAGCAATCCCATCATGCTCAGCAGAACAACACAGAACACAACACGTGACAAAGCAATAACTGCAAATCAAGCTCCAATCCCCTCACACATACACAGCGCTCTAACCCCAGGACAGACAGTCTTCTTAGGCCTCAGCCTCCACTAGAATTGCAGAATCGCAGACATTGGGCCTTTGACTTCCCCAGCAGACATGCAAAGATTCACAGGCTCTTAGGCCTTGAGTTCTAGACATCTGAAGACCTTCATTTGATCTTCAACGTTGATCCCAGAGCTCGCCAATGATAATGTTTGAAGACAATGAACTCTAAGCCTCAAAATCCTGTCTTGCTGCTGCGCCTACCTGGGGCTCACTGGCCCTAGTCCCTCCCGCTGTCGTGGTTTTACAAATGACAAGGAAGTGCCAAAGATTCTCCAAGAAATTTTAAACTTTAATTTGCAAATCAAAGCTGAGACAGACAGTGGACTAGCCTTTGAATGCCCACCACTGAATGTCTGCCTATTTTTTCACACCGCATTCTTTATAGCACCCCTTCTGGGTTAACAGCATTAGCATATCTCTGTAAGTTTCACTCTAGCTAATAAATCAATTACTCTTATCTCTCTTACTTGCCTACATTCATTTTTCTTGAGGGGTTAAAAGTACACAGGTTTCATTCTAACTAATGAATCAATGGTTACATAGCAAGATACCATAAGAATCCCCTACACACTCAGTAACAGACACTTAATGCATAGTAAAAACCTGAATAAACACTTGATGAGCAATAAAAGCACACTAAAATAAACACTTAGAAAACAGAGTTAAAATGTTTTCCAATATAATCCCTCCTTTGAGACTTACAAGGTCTGACATAGAGAGAGGAAACTACAAGTCCACACACAAAAGCTCAAAAAAACTCCAGAATTTACTCCCAAATCTGGGTCAAACTATAATTTCTTGTGCTTAGAACTCAGAAAGTGTTCTCTCCCTACCTTCCTAGGCCACTAAACAAAAACCTGTCCCTTTGTGTCTGAGACAGGAAAAAAGACTCAGGAGCCTTTACAGTCTACTGCCACATTATCATATCCCTCCTGTACATCTTGCATGTCGTGTAAGCTGTAACAGAACATCATCGGTGTTTCTCTTTCCACTGGGCTTGATTCAGCAATCTCCAGGAGCATCGGAAAGTGTTTTGTTGTGGCCCGCACTATAAGAGACTTGAGACATGGAAGAAAACAGCACAAAACCATTGCACAGCTTACCAATACAATACCTGTAGTTATCGCTATCTTGATTAACCATGCTCTCTGTCCCCCTAGTTTACTATCTAACCAGTCAAATAACTGATGTCCGAACCCTGCATTCTGTCTAACTTCTCTTCTCAGACTTTTCAATTTGTTCATTGCTCTGGTAAATGATCCCTCTGGCCTAGTATTATTTGGTATAAAAGTACAGCACTGTTCTCCAAACATTACACAGACCCCTCCTTTTTCTGCCAACAGCCAGTCTAACACCTGTCTATTCTGCCACGCCACTCTATTAGTTGCATCCAGCTGTTGTCCTAGTGCCTCCAGCGCATCATCAGTGTAGTTAATGAATCTCTGTTGATTATAGTATATATACTTTATCCATTCAACATTTTTGCTAACCCCTATTATAGGTATAATCGCTTCCCAGCCAGCAGCAATCTCCTTTCTTGCCTTAAACTCGTTAGGTATACCTCTTGGCTGTCCTATACTATCGATTCGGATCGTTGGGTCAGGTTCCTATTTTCGCCTCTTCTGCCACAGTGTCTGCTGCTTCGGCGTCAAATTGTACTTCAGGGGATACTACAACTTGAATCAGCATAACCCATGTACGTGTACCTGCCCAACTAAGGGGAAGCGTGGATCTCAGGCCTTCCTCCATTCCGCACAACCACCAAGTGTCCGCTAATGGAATGTTCTGGACATCCAATGCACCTTCGGGTGGAGGGGTACCTACTATATATCTTCGGCCTGGGGTTACATCCCAAGTCTGGACGCAGTTACCCCTAAAATGGCCAACCGAAAAAGCACCTGTCCGTGTAAAGCATTCATAATTCAAATGATCCCGCATTATCAATTTTCCCACTG
The DNA here is from genome assembly GCF_030028105.1 of Mobula birostris. Classification (NCBI taxonomy): domain Eukaryota; kingdom Metazoa; phylum Chordata; class Chondrichthyes; order Myliobatiformes; family Myliobatidae; genus Mobula; species Mobula birostris. The sequence goes on from NC_092388.1 coordinate 34,069,585, forward strand.
CGGGAGTCTGACTTATTTTACTAATGGCCCAAGGTCTGCTGTAATTACATTTATGGGCGAGCACATTTCGATCGAATTGCGAGGAAGCTTGGGATAGCATACACCAGTAAGGGCAATATGGTGTGTTATCAATACATTTCTGATAAAAAGGATCTGCCCCACTACAAATTCCCATGCTGCAAGTCTTGACTACACTTGGACACTGCTGCACACACTGCCCCCTCCGCTCCTTTTGCCACTGCGTGCAGGTGGAGGAGTTATAAGGCATGGGGGCTACGGGTTGCACGGGCTTCACCCTGGAGCACAAATAACAATTCTGTCTCTCCATCATTGCTGCTGTGTATTGTGCCCATTGGTACCACTGGCTAGTACATGTCTGTTGCCACTGCAAAGAGGTAACTGTTGCGCTCCGCTTATTCCTTTCTTTTAAGGTTTGCGGAGACCTAACATTCCTATGCCATATCGGCCAAATTAATGGTTTCCAAGTCCGTACAGGGGTTTGTGGGTGTATCATCCCAAGGGGCAAGAATTCAGAGATTAAGGGAGCTAGGGCTTTACTCTTTGGAGAGAAGGAGGATGAGAGGAGACATGATAGAGGTGTACAAGATAATAAGAGGAATAGATAGAGTGGATAGCCAGCGCCTCTTCCCCAGGGCACCACTGCTCAATATAAGAGGACATGGCTTTAAGGTAAGGGGTGGGAAGTTCAAGGGGGATATTAGAGGAAGGTTTTTTACTCAGAGAGTGGTTGGTGCGTGGAATGCACTGCCTGAGTCAGTGGTGGAGGCAGATACACTAGTGAAGTTTAAGAGACTACTAGACTGGTATATGGAGGAATCTAAGGTGGGGGCTTATATGGGAGGCAGGGTTTGAGGGTTGGCACAACATTGTGGGCCGAAGGGCCTGTACTGTGCTGTACTATTCTATGTTCTATGTTCTATGCTCTATGGTCACTCCCAAGTCATCCTCACTGTCTGAAGGAGTACTACTATCCACAACCCCACCCTTAGGGTCATCAGACCTGTTCTCAAAACCAAAAACTTCCCTTATCGTCTGATCAAACACCTGTGGTACAGTGACAACTTCTTGTTCTTCTTGTCTATCCCCTGCTATCCGTTCCTCTGCACCACTTACCTTGGGCTCCATACCTGACTGTACCTGCGGGACTGCTCTGGTGCAGTGATTGAGATGGTACTAGGTGGAACGTCTCTCTACTTGAACTGCGATGGGTGACGCCTTGGTTACTGTAAAAGGCCCTTCCCTTCTTGGTTTGTTCCACTTTCATCAAAAAGCTTGCACATAGACCTGATCTCCTGGCTTGATTGGTCCTTCCCTTCGCACGATCTCCGGTTCTTTCCGTATTTCCTGTGCATAGATAGACTTACGTATCATGGTTAGTTGCTGCACGTATTGTTTTAGTTCTACTTCCAATTGTTCCAAGCTAGGCCCTTTGTATGGTCCTCTCCACTGGGGCACTGGCATGGACCTTCCAGTTAGCATTTCATGCGGTGTTAGACACGCCACTCAATTAGTTTGCATGCGGTAACTCATTAAAGCTAACGGCAGCACGTCGATCCTGTTGAGTTTAGTACCCACACAATTTTATTCAGTTTGGTTTTTAGAGTCCCGTTAATTCTTTCCACCATGCCCTGCGACTGAGGGTGATACACGCATCCAAACTTCTGCTTTATTCTTAGTGCTTGCTATACTAATTTGACCACCTTTTGGATAAACGCTGAACCGTTGTCTGAGCTGACTTTTTTAGGTATTCCGAATCTTGGGATCACCTCGTTTGTCAGGAATTTTACCACTGTTCCTGCCCGTTGATCTTTCGAGGGTACCGCTTCTACCCATCTACTGAATCTATCAATTACTACTAACATCTATCTTCACCCTCTTACTGTCCTTATCATATCTACGTAATCAATCACTAAATGTTTAAATGGCCCTTCGGGCATGGGTATATGACATATTGGGTTTGTAATTCTTTTCCGAATGTTATTCTGTGCACATACCTCGCACTGCGACAGCACATGGTCTACTGAAGCCTGTAAATAAAGTGACTAAAAACCGTCCTTTTTTATTTTCCTTTTCACTTCCCCCCTTGCACAATGATCCATCCCATACTCATATGCTAAATCAGTATAAATGTCTAATCTCTCACCTTCCATCATTTCACAGGCTGCTGTCAGTGCTTTGATTTCCGTTAATTGGGCTGAACACGGTTGGGGCCAAGCTTCCATTCTAATTGCCTTAAAACTTGTCTGATTCTGCTGCACTACTGAGAAACCTGCATGATTTCCATCATAATCCCTATAACAGGAGCCATCTACAAACAAAACCTTTTTATCTTCCTCTTCTAGTGGTTCAGATCATAAATCTGCTCTTAATTTGGCAAATGCCATTGTTTCCCTTACACAGTCATGGGATTCTCCTTCATGACCCAAGGGGACGTAATCAGCTATATTACTGGTAGTACATCTCTGTATAGTTATATCTGGAAATGTCAATAGAAACATAGAAACATAGAAAATAGGTGCAGGAGTAGGCCATTCGGCCCTTCGAGCCTGCACCGCCATTCAGTATGATCATGGCTGATCATCCAACTCAGAACCCTGTACCAGCCTTCCCTACATACCCCCAATCCTTTTAGCCACAAGGGCCATATCTAACTCCCTCTTAAATATAGCCAATGAACTGGTCTCAACTGTTTCCTGTGGCAGAGAATTCCACAGATTCACCACTCTCTGTGTGAAGAAGTTTTTCCTAATCTCGGTCCCAAAAGGCTTCCCCTTTATCCTCAAACTGTGACGCCTCGTTCTGGATTTCCCCAACATCGGGAACAATCTTCCTGCATCTAGCCTGTCCAATCCGTTTAGGATTTTATACGTTTCAATAAGATGCCCCCCCTCAATCTTCTAAATTCCAATGAGTATAAGCCTAGTCGATCCAGTCTTTCATCATATGAAAGTCCTGCCATCCCAGGAATCAATCTGGTGAACCTTCTTTGTACTCCCTTTATGGCAAGGATGTCTTTCCTCAGATTAGGGGACCAAAACTGCACACAATACTCCAGGTGTGGTCTCACCAAGGCCTTGTACAACTGCAGTAGAACCTCCCTGCTCCTGTACTCGAATCCTCTTGCTATGAATGCCAGCATACCATTCGCCTTTTTCACCGCCTGCTGTACCTGCATGCCCACTTTCAATGACTGGTGTATAATGACACCCAGGTCTCGTTGTACCTTCCCTTTTTCTAATCAGCCACCATTCAGATAATAATCTGTTTTCCTGTTTTTGCCACCAAAGTGGATAACCTCACATTTATCCACATTAAATTGCATCTGCCATGAATTTGCCCACTCACCTAACCTATCCAAGTCACCCTGCATCCTCTTAGCATCCTCCTCACAGCTAACACTGCCACCCAGCTTCATGTCATCTGCAAACTTGGAGATGCTGCATTTAATTCCCTCATCTAAGTCATTAATATATATTGTAAACAACTGGGGTCCCAGCACTGAGCCTTGCAGTACCCCACTAGTCACTGCCTGCCATTCTGAAAAGTTTCCGTTTATTCCCACTGTTTGCTTCCTGTCTGCCAACCAATTCTCTATCCACATCAATACCTTACCCCCAATACCGTGTGCTTTAAGTTTGCACACTAATCTCCTGTGTGGGACCTTGTCAAAAGTCTTTTGAAAATCCAAATATACCACATCCACTGGTTCTCCCCTATCCACTCTACTAGTTACATCCTCAAAAAATTCTATCTGATATGCTGTTATTCTGGCTGGTGTCAACACGAATTTACCTCTTTCCAGTAATTCTGTTACTGTACTTTGTAATGTGTGTACAGGATCACAGGATAACCCATGGTCATGGATGATGCCTTTTCATAGGCATGGTACAATGCTGCTAGTCCCTGATAACAAGGTGGGTACCCCTGAGCCACTTCATCCAATTTCGCATTATAGTATGCTATTGGTTGTTTTGCTTTTCCTGTGCCTGTTTCTTGTGTTAGAACTGCTGCAACATAGCCCTCCTGCCGGTTGGATACATACAAATGGAAGTCCTTTTCATAGTCAGACAAAGCTAACACTGGGGCTGACTGCAATTCCTGTTTAATAGTATTAAACGCTATTTCCGCCTCCCTTGTTATCACTGGGTAATGTCCCTTCCCACCTGGGTTCTCTGAGCATCCCTAGCGTCAGTGCCTGTGGGAGCTGATCCTTAGCTAACCTGCGGTTCCCTTCTCATCGGCTCCTGCTGGTATGTGACGGGCCATGACCTGAGTGAACAGTCTCTTCTCATGTGTCCTGGTTGTTTACACCCCCAGCACAGTCTCTCTATCGCTCTCTCTCTCCCTTGTCTCCTCACTGGCCCTCTTTGTCCATAACCTCTCTGTCCCCCTCCTTGGGATTTCCAGTCCTGTCTGGGCTGCTGTTTAAATTTACTCTGTTCCTGATAGGGCATTCGTGGGACTGCTCCTCCAAGGACCTTTATTATTGGCATGGGGTTTTCTGGCCCCTGTCTGACAGCGCGACCGGTTCCTCCATACAGTGGTATTTCATTCATTTCAACGGTTGCACTCAAATCGGGTGCTACTAGCAGCATCTTTTTTCCCTTCTCTTTTTCCTTCTTTTTGAGTTCTTCAAGCTGCATTTGCATGAGCTTTCTTTGCACCTCTTCCTGCTGCTCAATCAGCTTCTGTTTGTCTTTCTGATATTTCTCAACTGCATGAACTACATGGTCTCTAAATTCTTGTGAGTTCATTGACATCAGTCCGACCACTTCCTCCAGTTTAGATTTAACTTGCGGAGGCATGGTGTCCAAAACGGTGGTTCAGAACAGTATGGTCATAAACGAGTTGCCTTCCACTTCTTGCTCAGTCTCCAGTCTCCACCTTTTTAACTGATTCTCTACATAGTCTGCTGGATTCTCAGTGTCCCCCAGCGGATCCCTTTCAAAGCTTTGGGGTCCACTTTAGGTGGGTAAAACTTCCTGAGGGCCTGCCGTACCCTCTGCCTCACTTGGTCAAAGCTGGTCCCGTCAGTCATTGGGCTGAACGCATTTAGTAGTCCAGCCGTTTCCATCAACTCTTTTAATTTGGAGGTTCCCATCAACCTTATCAGCAGTGCCTTCAAATCTCTCATAGCCAATAACCGTCCCGTAGTTTCTTCTTCAAAGGCTCTAATCCACTTCCCTGCTCCTTCATGTAAGCGAGGCAGGGTATTTTTCAGCCCTTCCAGGTCCTGGGAGCCCCAAGGAACATACTCTACTTGTCCTGACCCTTTTACTAACAACGGCATCACTTTTTTCCTTCTCTCCCTGTATTCTGATTTTCCTCCTCACCCGACTCCTCATATTTTCTTCTTTCCTCCTCGGTATCCCAGACTTAAAACTTTCCCTCCTGTTCTAGTTCTCCTGATAATACAGGACACTGTTTAAGAGTTTCCTTCTCGTAATAAGGGGGAGGGGTTTCTACATTTCTCAGGTCTGGTTCTTTTTTCCCATTTTTCTGAAATTTCCGCGATCTTATCTTGACACACCGGGAATATTTTACTCTATTTCTACTGCTGTTCCTTTCCCTGTCATATTGTTCTTCCCTTTTTTAAGGTATTCTTAACGTCTCACACCTCGGTAATACTATTTTCTGTAACCTGTTTTCTATCTAGCCTTATAGTTTCTTCTCACCCGCATCTAAATTATCTACTTAAGCTATCCCTATCTTCTATTCTGTTCTGCCCGTGCAGACCCCTTTCTCAGGCGGTATCCGAAGAACTTACGTTTTTGCACCTCGTCTATTCAGACCCCTAACTTTCCTTAAGGCGGTATTCACGAGGGTTTTCTCTTTTTCACCTCGCCTGTTCAGACCCTTACTTTTCTTAAGGCGGTATTCACAAGGAATTTCTCTTTTTCTTTCTTTCCCTGCCCGTTCAGACCTCCGTCTCGTACGAAGCAGTACCTACAGGGACTTACCAACACCACGTGGAATTTTTCTTACTTAACTTCTTATTACTTTATTCATACTCACCCCCCTCACTGCAGTGTTCTTGATTAATCCTCCGAGCCTCCTTTTAACCCTCAATTCTGCCAGATTCTTTGAGTCGGAGAGACCCTTCGGCAGTTGTTTCACACTTCTGAGTCCCCGAGGTCTCCCCAAAAACCAACAGAATTCTTAGTCCAAATTGTGGCTAAAAAGCGCTTACCTTTGCTTGGGTGCAGCCTGAATTCTGTTAGCTCTGTGGAGGTCCCCCAGGGACCGGGAAGCGCCCTCAACCTGCCGTTTCTCTTCTTCCATGGGTCCCTTCCCGATCCTGCCCAACTACGCCAGTTTTGTCGTGGTTTTACAAATGACAAGGAAGTGCCGAAGATTCTCCAAGAAATTTTAAACTTTAATTTGCAAATCAAAGCTGAGACAGTCAGTGGACTAGCCTTTGAATGCCCACCACTGAATGCCTGCCTATTTTTTCACACCGCATTTTTTATGGCACCCCTTCTGGGTTAACAGTATTAGCATATCTCTGTAAATTTCATTCTAGCTAATACATCAATTACTCTTATCTCTCTTACTTGGCTACATTTGTTTTTCTCGAGAGGTTAAAAGTACACAGGTTTCATTCTAACTAATGAATCAGTGGTTACATAGCAAGATATAGGGAGCTAGGAAAGGAGTTGAGAAAAAGGACCGCAAAGGTAGTAATCTCGGGATTACTGCCTGTGCCACGCGACAGTGAGAGTAGGAATGCGATGAGGTGGAGGATAAATGAGTGGCTGAGGGATTGGAGCAGGGGGCAAGGATTCAAGTTTTTGGATCATTGGGACCTCTTTTGGCGCAGGCGTGACCTGTACAAAAAGGACGGGTTGCACTTGAATCCCAGGGGGACCAATATCCTGGCAGGGAGATTAGCGGGGACTACCGAGGTGACTTTAAACTAGAATGGTTGGGGGGTGGGAATCAAATTAAAGAGGCTAGGCATGAGGAGGTTAGTTCACAACAGGGGGATGGGAACCAGTGCAGAGAGACAGAGGGGTGTAAAGTGAGGGTAGAAGCAAAAAGTACTATGGAGAAAAGTAAAAGTGGCAGGCCGACAAATCCAGGGCAAGCATTAAAAAGGGCCACTTTTCAGCATAATTGTATAAGGGCTAAGAGAGTTGTAAAAGAGCGCCTGAAGGCTTTGTGTGTCAATGCAAGGAGCATTCGTAATAAGGTGGATGAATTGAAAGTGCAGATTGTTATTAATGATTATGATATAGTTGGGATCACAGAGACATGGCTCCAGGGTGACCAGGGATGGGAGCTCAACGTTCAGGGGTATTCAATATTCAGGAGGAATAGACATGAAGGAAGGGGAGGTGGGGTGGTGTTGCTGGTTAAAGAAGAGATTAACGCAATAGAAAGGAAGGACATGAGCCAGGAAGATGTGGAATCGATATGGGTAGAGCTGCGTAACACTAAGGGGCAGAAGACGCTGGTGGGAGTTGTGTTCAGGCCACCTAACAGTAGTAGTGAGGTCGGAGATGGTATTAAACAGGAAATTAGAAATGTGTGCAATAAAGGAACAGCAGTTATAATGGGTGACTTCAATCTACATGTAGATTGGGTGAACCAAATTGGTAAAGGTGCTGAGGAAGAAGATTTCTTGGAATGTATGCGGGATGGTTTTTTGAACCAACATGTCGAGGAACCAACTAGAGAGCAGGCTATTCTGGACTGGGTTTTGAGCAATAAGGAAGGGTTAATTAGCAATCTTGTCGTGAGAGGCCCCTTGGGTAAGAGTGACCATAATATGGTGGAATTCTTCATTAAGATGGAGAGTGACATAGTTAATTCAGAAACAAAGGTTCTAAACTTAAAGAGGGGTAACTTTGAAGGTATGAGACGTGAATTAGCTAAGATAGACTGGCAAATGACACTTAAAGGATTGACGGTGGATATGCAATGGCAAGCATTTAAAGGTTGCATGGATGAACTACAACAATTGTTCATCCCAGTTTGGCAAAAGAATAAATCAAGGAAGGTAGTGCACCCGTGGCTGACAAGAGAAATTAGGGATAGTATCAATTCCAAAGAAGAAGCATACAAATTAGCCAGAGAAAGTGGTTCACCTGAGGACTGGGAGAAATTCAGAGTTCAGCAGAGGAGGACAAAGGGCTTAATTAGGAAGGGGAAAAAAGATTATGAGAGAAAACTGGCAGGGAACATAAAAACGGACTGTAAAAGCTTTTATAGATATGTAAAAAGGAAAAGACTGGTAAAGACAAATGTAGGTCCCCTGCAGACAGAAACAGGTGAATTGATTATGGGGAGCAAGGACATGGCAGACCAATTGAATAATTACTTTGGTTCTGTCTTCACTAAGGAGGACATAAATAATCTTCCAGATATAGTAGGGGACAGAGGGTCCAGTGAGATGGAGGAACTGAGCGAAATACATGTTAGTAGGGAAGTGGTGTTAGGTAAATTGAAGGGATTGAAGGCAGATAAATCCCCAGGGCCAGATAGTCTGCATCCTAGAGTGCTTAAGGAAGTAGCCCAAGAAATAGTGGATGCATTAGTGATAATTTTTCAAAACTCGTTAGATTCTGGACTAGTTCCTGAGGATTGGAGGGTGGCTAAGGTAACTCCACTTTTTAAAAAAGGAGGGAGAGAGAAACCGGGGAATTATAGACCGGTTAGCCTAACGTCGGTGGTGGGGAAACTGCTGGAGTCAGTTATCAAGGATGTGATAACGGCACATTTGGAAAGCGGTGAAATGATCGGACAAAGTCAGCATGGATTTGTGAAAGGAAAATCATGTCTGACGAACCTCATAGAATTTTTTGAGGATGTAACTAGTAGAGTGGATAGGGGAGAACCAGTGGATGTGGTATATTTGGATTTTCAGAAGGCTTTTGACAAGGTCCCACACAGGAGATTAGTGTGCAAACTTAAAGCACACGGTATTGGGGGTAAGGTATTGGTGTGGGTGGAGAGTTGGTTAGCAGACAGGAAGCAAAGAGTGGGAATAAACGGGACCTTTTCAGAATGGCAGGCGGTGACTAGTGGGGTACCGCAAGGCTCAGTGCTGGGACCCCAGTTGTTTACAATATATATTAATGACTTGGATGAGAGAATTAAATGCAGCATCTCCAAGTTTGCGGATGACACGAAGCTGGGTGGCAGTGTTAGCTGTGAGGAGGATGCTAAGAGGATGCAGGGTGACTTGGATAGGTTGGGTGAGTGGGCAAATTCATGGCAGATGCAATTTAATGTGGATAAATGTGAAGTTATCCACTTTGGTGGCAAAAATAGGAAAACAGATTATTATCTGAATGGTGGTCGATTAGGAAAAGGGGAGGTGCAACGAGACCTGGGTGTCATTATACACCAGTCATTGAAAGTGGGCATGCAGGTACAGCAGGCGGTGAAAAAGGCAAATGGTATGCTGGCATTTATAGCGAGAGGATTCGAGTACAGAAGCAGGGAGGTACTACTGCAGTTGTACAAGGCCTTGGTGAGACCACACCTGGAGTATTGTGTGCAGTTTTGGTCCCCTAATCTGAGGAAAGACATCCTTGCCATAGAGGGAGTACAAAGAAGGTTCACCAGATTGATTCCTGGGATGGCAGGACTTTCATATGAAGAAAGACTGGATGAACTGGGCTTGTACTTGTTGGAATTTAGAAGATTGAGGGGGGATCTGATTGAAACGTATAAGATCCTAAAGGGATTGGACAGGCTAGATGCAGGAAGATTGTTCCCGATGTTGGGGAAGTCCAGAACGAGGGGCCACAGTTTGAGGATAGAGGGGAAGCCTTTTAGGACCGAGATTAGGAAAAACTTCTTCACACAGAGAGTGGTGAATCTGTGGAATTCTCTGCCACAGGAAACAGTTGAGGCCAGTTCATTGGCTATATTTAAGAGGGAGTTAGATATGGCCCTTGTGGCTACGGGGGTCAGGGGGTATGGAGGGAAGGCTGGGGCGGTGTTCTGAGTTGGATGATCAGCCATGATCATAATAAATGGCGGTGCAGGCTCGAAGGGCCGAATGGCCTACTCTTGCACCTATTTTCTATGTTTCTATGTTTCTATATACCATAAGAATCCCCTACACACTCAGTAACAGACACTTAATGCATAGTAAAAACCTGAATAAACACTTGATGCACAATAAAATCAACACTTAAAATAAACACTTGGAAAACAGGGTTAAAATGTTTTCCAATACGGCCTGCGCAGAACTCCTATGCTGGAATCTGTCAATGACTTGCTGACCTGGAGGGGTGGTGGGGGGACACTTGCCCTCGTCCTTGCTGGTCTGCTGGCCCAACTTCCGAACATGGATCACAGATATCCTTAACCCACATCCACATTGCTGGCCTTTGAACGTGGAGCACAGAGCAGAGGCCTGACTTCCAACTCCCCAATATCTATAAATCCCCTATGTCCCCATAGCCATCCCTTTGAACATAAATAAACCTAAAAAACATCTGACTGAGCTGCAGGCATTCCTTATAGTAATATAGCAGTGGTTGAGTGTGTTGGGACCTCTGGAGCTGCAGGTTGATAATTGGGCAGATTTGTTCAAGTAAGCTTGATTGAAGTCTCTGGCAATGATTTGAAAAGTGCTGAGGCAGACTATTTCATGTTTGCTTTCACTCAATACCATGAGTGCATGCTTAACATCTGCTTTTGGTGTTATGTAAACTGTGATCAGGATCACAGAGGAGAACTCTCCTGGCACTTGGAGGGGGGAAAGACCCAGAGGATGGGCAAGGGGTATAGTGAGAGGGACAGAGGGAGAAAAAGGAGAAAGTGAAATAGAATGTGTGTATATAAATAAATAACGGATGGTGTCTATCCACGGCCTCCTCTACTGTAAAGATGAAGCCACACTCAGGTTGGAGGAACAACACCTTATATTTTGTCTGGGTAGCCTCCAACCTGATGGCATGAACATTGACTTCTCTAACTTCTGCTAATGCCCCACCTCCCCCTCGAACCCCATCTGTTATTTATTTATATACACACATTCTTTTTCTCTCTCTCCTTTTTCTCCCTCTGACCCTCTTACTATACCCCTTGCCCATCCTCTGGGCTTCCTCCCTCCCCCTTTTCTTTCTCCATAGGCCTCCTGTCCCATGATCCTCTCATATCCCCTTGCCAATCAACTGTCCAGCTCTTGGCTCCATCCCTCCCCCTCCTGTCTTCTCCTATCATTTTGGATCTCCCCCTCCCCCTCCCACTTTCAAATCTCTTACTAGCTCTTCTTTCAGTTAGTCCTGACGAAGGGTCTCGGCCCGAAACATCGACTGCACCTCTTCCTAGAGATGCTGTCTGGCCTGCTGCATTCACCAGCAACTTTTATGACATTGGCCTGAGGTGGGATGTACGCCCCTACCAAAACGATCGCTGAAATTTCCCACAGCAGGTAAAATGGCCGACTCTTCATTGCGAGATATTCCAGGTCTGGTGAGCGGAATTGGGACATCACTGATACATTCGTGCACCTGGAAGAGTTGATCATGAGGCACAGACTTCCACCACTGCTTTTGAGACTCGACAGTGCTATCCTGACAGTATACGGTGAACCAGTCAATCTGAATCAAAATTTGAATCAATTCGGTTAACCAGGATTCCATGAAGCAGAGGACAAGCTGTCCTAATGTCCCTCTGATACAGCACCCTAGCTCTGAGATTATCAGTTTTATTGACTGTGGGTTTGCCAGCAATATAGTCGGTATTGGGAGTCGAAAACCTTGTTTGCTTAAATGCACTTGCAGCCCCAAGCGACAGCCATGTTTCCCACAAGAAGTCCGAAGAGAGGTACGGCCACAATCAGCATTATTTCTGTTGGTTTTAAGCACTGATACATTGTTCAATTTCATTAAAACATCTTTATTAACAGTACAAACCTTGGATGTAGTTGTGATTCTCAGCTGTAGCAGGGTGAAATGGGAATATTTCATTGTATCCATCGAGTTGTTCCGCAATGAGTTTGCCCTGAAGGCGCCCTGGAATAAAACTTCATCTATTGCTTCCTCAGCGTGAATTCAGTGGGACAAAACCAGAAAGTCCCATGCTCTATGACTGGTTTTATCATCTATAAAATATCATTGGAAGTTAAATTGTGAACGGGTTTTATATCCTGAAAACTGGTTCTCATTTTAATTAATATCTACTATTTTCACAGATTTCCATGAGCTACTGAATGCATAGCATCAACAAGGATAATTGCAAGATTTGGAATATAAACTCTAGTGTGGCAATTGCACACTGCTCAGGTGGAGTAAATGATGCAAATGCACCACATTGCTAGAAGGAAACAATTTAAAAAAACATTCTGCAAACAAGTATTGTTAGAGAATGTGACAACACATCCATATTAGCATCCTCCTTAGGTATTGTAGGATGTCAGAGTTAAATGGTAGCGTTATTAGCTTTGAGCCTGAAGCTTGAATATTGTGTGCCCTTTCCATGCAGCTGGTCTCTCATTTTCTACCCACTGATTCTACCCAGCCTTGGTAGCCTAACTACTAAATTACCAAATTTTTTTCTTCCACGTTGATGCATCAAGTACAATCCCAGGTTCTAACCTACCCACAATCAAATCTCACAAAAATGCATGAAGTAGCATCTTCTTTTTTCATCCCAGTGATTAAGTTCATCTCAACACTTTTGAAGTTGTGTGCATGGATCATTTACTACTCCTCCCAATCTGCAGTCACCTGCAAATTTGAATGCTTTGATTGGAATTATTTGAATCATATGTTAAAGAATTTGGATTTCACTGAAGTTCATCATGTTAAGTCGTCATATGTTGTTAATTGAAAGATCTATTTGTACTTCCTTGATAAATTGGATGTCTGAACGGATTCTTTTTAAAACAGCTGGAATAGTTTATTACTCAGTGTGCAGCAGTATAATTGCTTATTCTTCATAATGTACTATTAAAGGCAATAGATTTTTGCAGATATGTAATGATACATGTCCAATATCAACATGGTAGGATACATTTGTAACATGACAGTCCTGCTGAAAATTATAATTTAAAACTTCTAGAATAGAATTACATATCTAAAAAAAATCTGAGGTTTCCTTAACCCAAATCTAGTTGGCTGATGAACTAAAATTAAAAAAAAACAGAATTATGTTGTACCTGTTCAGCCTGAACAGCAACTGAATTTAGTGTAAGAACAGCCCAGTAACTCAGCCCAGTTCTACACCAGTGCCAGATTTTTCTAGGTAGGTCCTCAGTAAAAATAAGGTTCTAATGTCCGTATCTGATAAATTACTGGAAAAATCACAGTCTGAAGATCCTCAGATCTCAAAATCAGCCAGAGCCTGTTTTTATTGGTTCACCCATTCAAACTCTAACCTGAGGCACTTGAAGCCACTAGTGGGTACTGTAATTTAGTACTGATGTTATTAGTGCTGTTACCCAGATTCATAATTTAGGAAATAAATTATGAGTGGTAGAAAACTTAAGTTCAGTTTGCTATTTCAATAATTCTGAAATTTCAAAAAGCTACCACCAGAAATGGTGACCACTGAAACATTGTAAACACCTCTGTGGCTCAGTTATAGAGAAGAAAGGAAATCAGCTCATCTTCGCAGTCCTCACATGCCAGTGATTCAGGTTCTTGTTGTCACCTTCTCCAAATATCTACCCTGTGCCCAACATTTTGATGCAATAATGAAAAGGGCATAACAAGGGTAATATTCCATTGGAGTCTGGGGAGGCTTGGTATGGAGCCAAAGACCAAGCGAATTTCTACCGACGTAATTTGGAGAACACTCTGACTAGTTGCATCAACAAAAGATATGGAGTTCACAGGATCAGAAAAGCTGCAGAGGGTTGTAACCACAGCCAGCTTCATCCTGGGCACAAGCCTCTCTACCATTGATGACACCTTCAAAAGCTGATGCCTCAGGCAGAGGGCATCAATCGTTTGGGACCCTCACAATCCAGGGCATGGCCTCCTCTCATTACGACCATCAGGGAGGAGGTGAAGCAGGCTGGAGTCACACACTCACGGTCTTAGAAACAGCTTGTTCCCCTCCACCATCATATTTCTGAACAGTCCATAAACCCACGAACACTACGTCACTATTTTGCTCTCTTCTCACACTATTGAAATAATTATTTTTCATGTTTTATATTCTGTACTGTAACATAGAGAATTTTAATGTATTGCACGGCAAAACAACACACTTCATGACATATGTCAGTGATAGTAAACCTAATTCTGATTCTCTCTTTTCAATGCCCAGCAAAGCATAGGAAAGGAGCTCACCATCACATTCTGCATCCTCCATAACTGCTGACTTTCCCAGCAGCAGAATAAGGCAAGTCCCTATAACTGACCTGAACAGCAATAAAGAAAATGAGGCAAACGAACCAAATTTGCCATAACTTGATGAGTATTTTGTATCTGTACCTGTATTCTTAACTAAATTTCTGTTGAAAAATCATTCCCCTTAAAACGTTATGCTCAAGTTATGAATCTGAATTGATAGCTTTGATCCAAAAATGAAAGTAAGGTTAAAAATCATGTCTAATGAGTGCTCAGAGATAAAGTGACAGGGCTTCATTGCTGACATTATGCTTTTAGAAGGAGTCCTTTCCTGTGGCTGTACCTATAGTACAGAATGTTGGATAGCCACTCTTCATAAATCTTAGAATAATAAAGCAAACTTGAAAATCAACTGCTTATATTTCTGATTTGTGGGCTCCAATAAGAAAATAAAAAAATAAGAAATAGGAGCTTAAGTAGGGCAATTCCTCACCATCTGAAAATAATCTATCTGAAAACAATCTTCTGTTTCATTCACCAAAGTGGATAACTTTTTTTTTACGTAATATTACATCTGCTATGTTCTTGTTCACTCATTCCGGAAATTTAAACCTTCCTGAAACCTCATTGCATCCTACTCACAACTCACAATCCCATCTAGTTTTGTAACATCATCAGAATTGGAAATAGAATATTTTGTCTCCGAAGCTACGTCATTGATATTGATTGTAAATGGCTGGTGCCCAAGCATTAATCCTCATGGCACCCCTGCCTTGTTGAAGCTCAGTTCCAGCAGCAAGCCAGAAAATCTGACATTGACTAATTATAAGATGATTTTTTTTACATGGCACACAATGACTTAAAACAATGCTTTGATGCAAATCCAAGGATTGATAGAATTTCTGCTGGAGTGATAAAAATAGCTTCCTTGTAGAATCTTTAGGAAAGACTGACATTTTATTCCAGATTGTAGGGATGTATTTTCCTTTAGGGGACAGCAGAACATCAAATCCAAGAACATCTGACATGTAAGGTTAAGTAGCTCCTCAATCTCTTGGCTCATCTCATTAAAGCAGTCATGTTCTTCTTGGTTGAGAAGCCAAGACAGCCTTCACTGATGCTGATTGTGACATACTTCAAGGCAGCTCATAAAATGTGAAAGGTTTTGTGGCTCCTGTGAGTGGGAAGTTGATGTGTCTTGAAACGCTGTCTGAGAAGCGTGAGCCACGTCAATCCTTAAAAACTTCAAGTGATCTTCAGTCAGCAACATGTCTATTGTTGTTCTGGTGTTGGGTCTTCGACCTGAAACATTAACTGGTTCTCCTTTCGTTTCAGGCCAAGTCCCTTCATCAGGACTGGAAAGGAAAAGAGAAGAAGCCAGAATATGAAAGTGGGAAGGAAGGGAATGTGTACAAGTTCAAAGGTGAAAGGTTAAGCCAAATGAGTGGAAGAGTGGGGATGAAGTAAGAAGCTGGGAGGTGATTGGTGGAAAAGGTAAAGGGTTGGAGAAGAAGGAATCTGATAGGAGAGTAGAGTGGACAACGGTAGAAATGGAAGGAGGAGGAACACCAGGGGGTGGTGATAGGCAGGTGAGGAGAAGAGGAGAGTTAAGAGGGGAGCCAGAGCATGGAAAGGAGGCAGAGGGATGTGGGAGGGATGAGCAAAGGAAATTACTAGAAGTTAGAGAAATTGATATTCATGCCATCAATTTAGCAGCTACACTGATGGAATACGAAGTGTTGCTCCTCCAACCTGAGAGTGTCCATATCATGGCAGGAGAGGAGGGCATGGACTGACATGTCGGAACTGAAAAGGGAATTGTAATTAAAGTGGTTAGCCACCAGAAAATCCTGCTTTTTGTGGATGGAGTGAATGCTTCTCCTCCTTTCCTTTCCAATGCTGATGAAGGGCCTCGGCCTGACATGTTGACTGTTTATTCATTTTTATGGATACTGCTTGGCCCGCCAAGTTCCTCCAGCATTTTATATGCGTTACTCTTAAAGGAAAACACAACCATTTGTTTAACAATATGGTAATTTTGTGCCCAATACCTCAGAGAAGTGATACTATTACTTTGCCAGTGAATGATGGTTCTGTAGGAATAAATGAGACAGGCAGCACGGAGTTGGTGGCCAAACAATAGGTCACTTACTGAAATTGATACACATCAGGAGACCAGCCAAAGCTGATCTACTCCAATATGATTTCTGGATAGTCTTATAGACTTCAGATTCAGAATTATTTATCACATGTACATCAAAACATATAGTAAAATCGTTGTTGTCATAAACATCAACACACCCAAAGATGTGCAAGTTTTGACATACATTTCAGTGCCAACATAGCATGCCTGCTATGCAGCTGAAAACACAGCACAAAGAAAATGACAAAATAATAACAGTAAAACAAGCCTTTTTCCTCCCACCCCTCACACATACACAGTCTTTTAACCCCAGGACAGGCAGTCTCAGCCTGCACTGGACTCACAGATTCATGGATATAGTGCCTTCAACTTCCCTAGCAGACATGCATAGATTCACAGACTCCGGGCTCCAGCCCGTAGGGCTTGGTTTTTGGACATCAGATTGACCTTTGGACTTTGACCTTCAAAATTGACCCCAGGATGACCTGAACGCCAGGCCTTGAACTCTGGTCTTGCCGACTTGCATATCTGGGGCTCACTGGCCCTGGCGCCTGCTGCCTGCACAGAACTCCCATCCTGCAACTTGTCAATGACTCGCTGACCTGGGGAGTGGTGGGGGCCACCAGCCCAGCATCCGCCCACGGACCACAGATGTCCTTCATCCCACATCCACGTCACTGGCCTCTGAACATGGAGTGCAGAGCAGAGCCCTGACCTCTAACTCCCCAACATTCCTAACTCTAACCTGATCTGTAACTCCCCCGTATCCCTAAAACCATCCATATGAACTTAAAACATTTAAAAATTAACTAAGTGAACTGTGACCTTGACGGAGACTGCAGCTTGGTGCTATCTGTGACAGGATAGAGATTGTGTAGAAAAATTCATTAACTAAGTTTTTATTGTTACATTTCCCTGATTACATCATTACATAGAAGGCTTAATTAACAGTAAAATTAGGTTTTGATTATAGAATAAAACACCTGATTATCATAAGTCTAATTTAGTTAGCAGCAAATCTAAGCTTCAGCCACAATAATAGTGGTGTGCTATCACATAACCATTCAGCTTCTATACCTTGGTGCAGTTACAGTTGCATCCCATTCATTATTAAGACCATAAAATATAGAAAGAGAATTAGGCCATTTGGCCCATCGAGTCTGTTCTGTCATTTCATCACAGCTGATTCATTTTTCCTCTCAGACCCAGTCTCCTGCCTTCTCCTTGTATCCCTTCATGCCCTGACCAATCAAGAAAATATCAACCTCTGCCTTAAGACTTGGCCTCCACAGCTATCTAAGGCAAAGAATTCCATAGATTCATCACTCTCTGGCCAAAGAAATTCTTCCTCATCTCCGTTCTAAAAAGACACCCCTCTCTTTTGAGGCTGTGTCCTCTGGTCTTAAATACTCCCATCCCGTGGTGAATCTTATCAGTTGTTCCCTGTCACCACACTAGCAGAACTCCATCTTATTCTACCAGTTATTAATCCTCTCTAGTTCTGCTCTTGCAAATGTACTGGCCTCTCTGCTCATATTTCTATGGTCCACTTACATTAGCTTACTAAGCAATCCAAAGGTTCAGTACTTTTAAACTGTGTTTTAGAATATATATCACCAATTGCAACAACTTTGAGATTTTTACAGTATTTTCTCTCAAAATCTCTTTTGCAGGAAGCTGGCCTATTAGTTTATAATGTGTAAGCAATGGATCTTCAGAGCTGTGCCCTCACAAAGGAGCAATGGTGTGTGGGTAAAATGAACTACATTGAAGGTAATTTACTTATTATCTTAGTACAGATTCACCGTGATCTCTCCAAATTTGGTAGAACAGTGGCATATGGATTAATCCTAAATTAAATACCCCTATTAAGTTGACACATAAAAATTGCCAAATACTGAAAGAATAACTTTATGATATTAAACTTTATAAAAGGAAGTTTTTAAAGAGGAATACATTGAGCAATGAGCAATGCTTTACTAATTTGGCCTCTGATGTCAATAAATAATTAAACAGGAAAGTCCGAGTTATGACATAGCAAGGACACATCCCTTCAGTTCCTGCTGCTCTGCTTTTCTTTGGCCTCAACCTGGCCTTGCCTTTGTTGGAAATCTAAATTTTTCAAAAAAATAGCAGTTCTATTGAAAGAATTCTTGTATAATTTTGACCTTGCTTTTAAACTCCTGTGTTTTTAATGTACATTAAAATAGTTGATGAAGTAGTTCCCAGAATAATTCAACAAAATTTTGTGTACAGAAATCCTCAGATCTGTTCCAGTTGTTTAGAAGTTGTTGCTACCAGCTTTCATGTAAGGAAATGGAGTTTTCTGGCACTGTCCAGTATGTTGGTAAATCTAAGACTATTTCTCAGCTATTTTATTCTCTTCATGTCATGATGATCATTTCCAAAAACAAGTTTTGTTGATGAAGATTAGGTTTATATTTGTCAAATTTCATTTTTGCTTCATGATAACCACCCTGTGTTAGCTTTTATGAATAATTCTAGAAACACTGTGTTATTCCACAGGCCTGTGTAAAAAATAATGTTGTCAGGCTTCCTTATTTAATGCCATAATAATTCAGATATAGCAAGAGTTACAGTAAAGGTCTAAGTGCATTTCTTGTAGCTGCCACCATCTGGCCACGTTGTTGAGCGCGTACACACACGTACATACATACAATATATATACACACAACAACATTAGTACTATACCAATTTACAGAAAGTGCTGCTTACTTCAACCTGGCTGCATCAATTCTTCCTTAAAGCAAGAGTCATGCCCCTATGTTTATAAGAAAGGCCTTGAGAATTTAGTCAAACATGTTATCCACAGGAGGGTTTTGAAGAACTCCACGATAACTTGGAGTAGTCGTGGAGACGTTGAGCTGGTGTCTGTCAAGCAATATTCACAACACTGCAAGGCAGAGTCATATTAACTACCATGAACTCACAAGTTTTGTCAAAACTTTTATATTGCTTCTACATCTTACCCCTATTCTCTCCTAACATCTTTCATTACATAACCCCTCACTTACATAATCCACTTCTGTCTCCTTTATACCCTTCTTTGCTTTTCTCTCCATTACTCTCCACCACATTTTTTATTCTGTTCTGCCTCCTCCTCTCCAAAGGAGACATGGCTGGCAGGAGAAGAAGAGTTCAAAGAATAATTACCTATCCCCACCATCAAAACTGTCCTCACCCGCATCTCTTCCATTTCACACATGTCTGCCCTCACCCCATCCTCCCACACAAAACAATCTGCAGATGCTGGGGTCAAAGCAACACTCACAACACACTGGAGGAACTCAGCAGGTTGGGCAGCATCCATGGAAACGTTTCGTTTCAACGTCCTGATGAAGGGTTCCAGCCCGAAACATTGGCGGGCCCCATCCTCCCACCTCCCCACCAGGGATAGGGTTCCTGTTGATCACCTACCACTCCACTAGCCTTTGTGCCCAGCACATAATTCTCCATAACTTCCACTGTCTCCAATGGGATCCCACCACCAAGCACAACTTTTCCTTTCCCCCGCTTACCACTTTCCACAGGGATCACTCTCTATGTGACTTCCTTGTCAATTCATCCCTCATCACTGATCTCCCGTCTGGGCACTTATCCTTGCAAGTGGAATAAGCGCCATACCTGCCCCTACACCTCCTCACGCACTACTATTTATGGCCCCAAACAGTCCTTCCAGGTGAGGAGACACTTCACCTGTGAGTCTGTAGGGCTTGTCGACTGTATCCGGTACACCCAGTGTGGCCTCCTGTTTATTGGTGAGACCCAATGTAGATTGGGAGTCCACTTTATCGAACACTTGTGCTCCATCCACAAAAAAAGCAGGAACTCCCAATGGCCACCATTTTAATTCTATTTCCTATTCCCATTCCGACATGTCAGTCCATGACCTCCTCTACTGTCATGATGAGGCCACACTCAGGTTGGAGAAGGAACACCTTATTTTCCATCTGTGTAGCCTACAACCTGATGGCATGAACATCGATTTCTCAATATTCCAGTAATTGCTTCCCCCTTCACCATTCCCATTCCCATTCCCATTCCCCTCTCTCACCTTATCTCCTTCCCTGCTCATCACCTCCCTCTGATGCTCCTTCCTCTTCCCTTTCTTCCATGGTCTTCTACACTCTCCTATCAGATTCCCCCTTCTCCGGCCCACCAATCAACTTCCCAGCTCTTTACTTCCCCACTACTGGTCTAACCTATCACCTACCATATTTCTTTCTCGCTTCTTGGTGGGGTCCTTCCTGCTCTAGCTTCTTATCTTTTTTTCCAGTCCTGATGAAGGGTCTCAGCCCAAGACATTCACTGGTTACTCCTTTCCATGGAGGCTGCCCGGCTTGTTGAGTTCCTCCAACATGGTGTGTGTGTGTTGTCTCATATTTCCAGCATCTGCTGAATCTCTTGTCAAAGAGTAAGGGAGTAACGACTATTTTGTTTGTGGAGGAGCAAACCAGAAAAGAATCACTAACTTCATGGTGTGGGCAATTCTATCAAGAATGAGATAGTTTAGATTTGACTTTATAGAATTAGTGAACTCCTTCTGATGACTGTGCTGTGCATGATCCATATGATGCCTTACGAACATGCAGTCACTGTCAATCTCAGGGGTCCCCAAACTTTTTTGCACCGCGGACTGGTTTAATATTGACAATATCTTTGCAGGCAGGCCGATTGAGGGGGGGGGGGGCGCGGGGTGGGGGATGGTGGTTGGTGTTCAAGTAGGGTTGCCGACTTTCTCACTCCCAAATAAGGGACAAAAGTAGCAGTCAAATACGGGACACTTGTGTTTACCCCGAGAAAGACTACCATGACCATGAAGCCTTGCGCGGGCACCTGTGTGCGCATGCGTGATGTGCGCATACATGACGTGTGCATGCGTGTACTTGCCGTTTTTATTTTCTGCAAATCGGTTTTGGCTCAATCTTCCCGATTCCGTTAAGTGAAACTACACTGTACATACATTATTTCTACTTTATATAGGCTGTGTATTTATCATATCGTTCCTGCTTTTACTATATGTTAGTGTTATTTTAGGTTTTATGTGTATGATTTGGTAGGCTATTTCAAGTTCAACTGTGCGTGACAGGGAATGAGGAAAGGTGCAGCTGGCTCACATCACCAAATCATATTGTTTCCTTGTGGTCCGGTAGCACATGCTTTGCAGCCCAGTACCGGTCCGCGGCCCGGTGGTTGGGGACCACTGGTCAATCTCAACCTTGAAAACTTCAGGTGAGCCTAAGGAGGATTTCTACTCAGACCTTGACAACATTCCTGTAAGCATCTCAAAGGGAGACAAACTGACTTCAAAACCAGAGCAAGAAGGGGCAGAATCCTCGAGCAAGGGATGATTGGCAAGAAAGAAGCAGGGAAGGCTAAATCCAACAGGGTTCATAACTTGACAAAATGCTGAAGCTTGGCTTTTCCACAATAAAGGCCCTGTTTTACCAGAGTGGCGAGCTCAAAAATCAAGCCACACTACCACTAACACCTCCACCTTTCCCCCAGCCCTCACCTTGTCCAAGTACTGGCACCTGTTAGATTATACAATTCCCAAGAATGAGACTACAGGTATATCTAGATCACTCATATCATGACAGGAGCTAAAGACTATTGAGCAGATCATTACCTAATTCATTCATTGTCTCCATCAGTCTGGGCCCCAACCATTAGCAGAACAGCATAACATTAAAATACTAAAATAATCTTCAAAGGCAAAAATCTGAAATAAAGACTGAAAATACAGAAATGCTCACCAGATCTGGCAGCATCTGTGGAAGGAGAAATAGTTAATGCAGGTTTTCTCAACTGGAGTTCCGTGGAACCCTAGGGTTCCACAAGAGATCATGATTTAAAAGATAAACATTGTTTATTGAACTTTGCACCATGCGCAATGCTAGCACACACAGTGGTTGGCAGTGACTGAGCAGCCCCCCTTAGCAATCTCGTTATATTGCTGAGTATGGCAGTGCACAGTAGGACTGTGTTTATTTGGTTGAGTCCATTTTCAGTTTTTGATGTCAGATAGGAGAGGCCGTTGATAATTAGTGTTGCACAGAGGGGAGGTTGGTAGGCTGATAATTTGCCAGCACTGTATTGCATGAACAGGAGGATGATAAGGAAACGTTAAGTGGACATTTTCCAAGCATTGAATGGACTCGCTCAATTTGGGCTGTGATGTCAGCCTCTCCCTTCTGAATTACCTCCCCAACTTTCTCTTGCGTGCCGCTGACTGACTTATGGGAGTGAACAAGCTCTACTGGTATAGTAGAAAATAGGAGGGAAATTTTCATTCTAAAGATAGTCCAATGTGGTGATTTTTAAAGAGGAGGTGTGAGATGAAAGAGGAGGATTCTAATCCTTGGCCTCCAGACAGTTCTGATATGGTTTATGATGAAGAATTACAACCCTCTGAGTCATTTCACTGCACCAGTGCAACAATGGACACAAAAAAGCATATCTTTACAATGAAAGCTACTTATTAATGGGTTTTACACAGACTGGTGATCCAAGTTGTCCTATTCCATTGTGCCTAGTCTATGGCAAACAGCTTACAAATGATGTTGCTTAATAAGAAAATGATTTGTCAAAGTCTTGTATAAAATTGTCTTAGGCTATATTTTTATTCATACCGTTTCATAAAGTTTTGAGTAACTTTATCATCCAACATTGTCAATAAATTTTCATGTTGGAAATAGCATTAATTAAAATCAATTTACAACCATTATTTAAGTTAAATCTATTGAGCCTACCTTTAGAAAAATTAAATCCCATTTTGGCTTAAGCCAGTTATTTAACAGAAATTTATTATGTTTGCTTTTATGGGTTTTTTAAATTTATGAAAAGGAAAGAAAGATTAATTTCAAGAAATGTAAGCTAAGCTTAACTGATTGTTTTTTTTTGGAAAATGTTGGCTAAAAATTCATTCCCTACTCAAAAGAGCATTGACAATTATTTTTGGATAATTATATCTACAGCTTCCTGATCATGCTAACTTATTGTGAACTGTAGACATAATAATTTTTAGGCACACGCTCCCTGAGACCTGAAAGTTATTTCAAGGGTTCCTCCAGGGAAAAGAGGTTGAGAAAGGCTGAGATAATGTTTCAGTTCGAAGACTCAACAGCAGAACAACATTAGACATGCTATTGCCTGAAGATCACTTGAGGTCTATAAGAATCGACGTGGCTTGATCTTCTCAGGTGTCATTTCCAGACACTTATCAACTCCCTGTCTACAGGTGCCAAAAACCTTTCACACTTTATGGATTGCCTTGAAGCATACCACATTCAGTAGGAGTGAAGGCTGTCTTGGCTTCTCAACCAAGAAGAACATGGCTGCTTTGATGAGATGAGCCAAGAGATTGAGGAGTTAATTAACCTTAAATGTAAGATGTTCTTGGATTTGATGTTCTGCCGCCCCTTAAAGGAAAATACATCCCTACAATCTGGAATAAAATGTCAGTCTTTCCTAAAGATCCTACAAGGAAGCTATTTTGAACACTCCAGCAGAAATTCTATCAATCCTTGGATTTGCATCAAAGCATTGTTTTGAGTCATTGTGTGCCATCTGTAAAAAAAATCATATTCAATGTCAGATTTTCTGGTTTGCTGCTGGAACTGAGCTTCACTAAAGCAGGGTGCTGTAAGGCTTAATGCTTGGGCACCAGCCATTCATAATTAATATCAATGATTTGGCTTAGAAGGCAAAATATTCTATTTCCAAGCTTGACTATGTTACAAAATTAGGTGAGGTTGTGAGTTGGGAATAGGAGGTAATGAGGTTTCAGGAGGGTTAAGTTTCCTGAATGAGTGAACAAGAACATAGCAGATGTGATATTCTGTAAAAAAAAAGTGAAGTTATCCACTTTGGTGAATGAAAGATTTTTTTTCAGATGTTGAGAGATTTCCCTACTGTTGCTTTCTTATTGGAAGCCACAAATCAGAAATTTGAGCAACATTATGACTATGACTATGCTGGAGCAACTCTGCAGACCAGGCAGCATTGATGGAAAAGTCAAAACAGTTGACATTACGGGCCAAGACGCTTCATCGGGTCTGGAAAGAAAGAGAAGTCAGGGTAGTAAGGTGGGCTGGGGGGGTGGGTTGGGAGGAAGAAGTCCAAGGTAGTAGGTGATAGGTGAAACTGAGAGAGGGGGACTGGCTGAAGTAAAGAGCTGTGAAGTTGATTGGTGAAAGAGCTAAATGGCTGGAGAAGGAGGAATCTGATAGGAGAGGACAGAAGACCATGGAAGAAAGGGAAGGGGAAGGAGGGAGATGATAGGCAAGTAAGGAGATAACGTGAGAGAGGGAAACAAGAATGGAGAATGGGGATGGAGAGGGGGTGGGCAGTTACTGAAAGTTCAAGAAATTGGTGTTTGTGCCACCAGGAATGTCAGCAGTTGCTTTTCAAACTTTCCTTATTATTCTAAGATTTATGAAGAGTGGGCATCCAAAGTTCTGTACTGTAAGTATTGGCACAGGACAGGACTCCTTCTAAAAGTATAATCTCAGCAATTAAGCTCTATCAATTTATCTCTGAAAACCCCTCCCTTGTATTATACATAATTTATAACTTTACTTTCATTTTGGATCAAAGCTATCAGTTCAGGTTTATCACTTGAGCACGTTATAAAGGGAATGATTTTTCTGCGAGAAATTTTAGAAAAATGGTAAGGAACAACATACTCATCAAATTCTGGCAAGTTTGCTTCTTTTGTCTCGGTTTCTTTATTGCTGTTCAGGTCAGTTATAGGGACTTGTCTTATTCTGCTGCTGGGAAGGTCAGCAGTTATGAAGGATGCAGAATATGATAGTGATGCTGCCTGGCCTGCTGCGTTCACCAGCAACTTTTATGTGTGTTACGTGAGCTCCTTTCCTATGCTTTGCTGGACGTTGAAAAGAGCGAATCAGAATTAGGTTTATTATCACTGACGTATGTCATAAAATTTGTTGTTTTGCCATGTACTACATTAAAAATCTCTAAGTTACAGCACAGAATATAAAAAATGAAAAATAATTATTTAAGTAGTGCAAGAAGAGAGCAAAATAGTGACGTAGTGTTCGTGGGTTTATGGACTGTTCAGAAATATGATGGTGGAGGGGAACAAGCTGTTTCTAAGACCGTGAGTGTGTGACTCCAGCCTGCTTCACCTCCTCCCTGATGGTCGTAATGAGAGGAGGCCATGCCCTGGATTGTGAGGGTCCCAAACGATTGATGCCCTCTGCCTGAGGCATCAGCTTTTGAAGGTGTCCTCAACGCTGGAGAGGCTTGTGCCCAGGGTGGAGCTGGCTGTGGTTACAACCCTCTGCAGCCTTTTCTGATCCTGTGCACTCCATACCTTTTGTTGATGCAACTAGTCAGAGTGCTCTCAAAATTATGTTGGTAGAAATTCGCTTGGTCTTTGGCTACAAACCAAGCCTCCTCAGACTCCAATGGAATATTACCTTGGTTACGCCCTTTTCATTATTGCATCAAAATGTTGGGCACAGGGTAGATCTTTGGAGAAGGTGACAACAAGAACCTGAATCACTGGCATGTGAGGACTGTGAAGATGAGCTGATTTCCTTTCTTCTCTATGACTGAGCCACAGAGGTGTTTACAATGTCTCAGTGGTCACCATTTCTGGTGGTAGCTTTTTGAAATTTCAGAATTATTGAAATAGCAAATTGAACTTAAGTTTTCTACCACTCATAATTTATTTCCTAAATTATGAATCTGGGTAACAGCATGAATAGCATCAGTATAAATTACAGTATTCTCTAGTGACTTCAAGTGCCTCAGGTCAGAGTTTGAATGAATCAAGTGTAAAAACGTTTGGATATGTCCCAAGTATAGGGGGGGAGAGAGAGAGTGAGAGAGGGAGAGAGAGAGAGGGAGAGGGGGAGAAAGAAGGAGAGAGAGGGACAGTGGGTGGAAGAGAGAGAGGGAGAGAGAGAGGGGTAGAGAGAGGGGAGAGAGAGAGGGGTAGAGAGAGGGGAGAGAGAGAGGGGTAGAAAGAGGGGAGAGAGAGAGAGACCGACCCTGTAGAAGGTCAACAGTTTATTGACTTTAATCAGAACCATTGTGGAATTTAAAAGAAAAAGAAACAATAAATCCTCGGCTAACAGGGCCGCTAACTAAAACTCTCAAACTGAAAATTAAATGCCAACACCACAGCTGAAAGTGATAACTAAATACTAAACGAATATCACTCCTTTCCAACATCGGTTGAAATGGTAGTCCTCTTTCCTGGACAAAGATAACCAGGGAGCATAACACTGCTGTGCTTTGTGTCAAATCTTGACAAGACAACAACAAAAAGAAGGAAGTTAAATACTGCCATAATGGAACAGTAATTAGCTGGAACATGCATGCCCACGAGCGCAATTGCTGAACAACTTTCGCAGCTCACCTCTGGAGGCCTGCAACAGAGTTCGTGGTTGTGACAGGACCCACTCCCTAGGCACAGCTCCAAAGACACACAGATCTGTGCTCACTGAAAGTCACAGCTGAAAGATTTGCTCTGGATGTCATCTGCCAGGATCCAAGAATGTTCCTTGGGACCATACCCTTCCCAATCCATAAGGCACTGGACCTTGCCCCATACCTCGCAAGATGCCAAGAAGCACTGCAGAGTAAAGACCAGGGAACCATCCACCAAGTGGGGCGGAGGAGGAGGTGGAGTCAGGGGGAAGGTAGAAACTGGCTTGAGCTGGGAAGTATGGAACACTCGGTTGATCCACCATCTTGATGATGGAAGGTGCAATCTATAATGAGACCTTGTTGATAGCCTTTTCCACTACAAATGGTCCCACACAGTGTGGGGCTAACTTGTGCCCTTAACTTTCAGGAGAAGATCCCTTTATGCCAGCCAATGCTTCTCTCCTGGCGTGAGAGGCCTGAGCTATTGGCAGAGCCGATCAGCCTGCCAGGCGTGTTGTTTCTGAGTACATGGCAGAGATACCCTGGCTCACGTCCACGTGCACTTGTTGCCTTGGATCGGCTGCTCAGCGGCAGGAACTCCCACATCAATCTCCCGGTTGGGGAAGAGTGGTGTCTGGGATGCCTCCTGGCACTCAAAGGGAGGGATGCCAGTGGAGGACGACTTCTGCCCAAGCCAATAGGGAGCTTCAGAGTGTGTGGTTGGAAGAGGCAAGGGTCATCTCCAACTCCTGGTTCACTCTCAGTCTTGCCATTAGATTGGGGTGGAAACCCGACGAGAGGCTCCTATAAGAGAACAGAAACTCTTCCAACAACGAACTATGAACTGTGGTCCTCGAGCAGACGTACAGCGTGACGGAACCTGTGAGAATGGCAGTCAGACTTGGTCTGGACGCCACAGTCGGGGCAGCAGGGAAGGAGGATCTGTGAGGAGCTGGGATTGGGACTGATGAGTTCAAGACGTGCTGAATTGCATTTGCAAGAACGCTAAAGGCGGTCAGCTGACACTGGCTATCCACTGTAGGTTCATAGACTGTGGCTGTGAGAGCAGAAGTGGCAGTCTGAGGCTGACACATCAAACAATAAAACCAAGTGACATAGATTCTGGATGATTTTGTGATCTGAGAATCTTTAAGCTGTGATTTTTCCAGTACTGCTTCAAGTGCAGGCATCGGAACATTATTTTTACTGAGAAACTGCCAAGAAATCAGACTGCACTGGTGTAGAACTGGGCTGAGTTAATAGGCTGCTCGTTACACTAAATGCTGTTGCTGTTCAGGCTGAACAAGTACAACATAATTCTATTTTGCAATTTTAGTTCATCAGTCAGATAGATTTGTGTTAAAGAAACCTCAGGTTACTTTTTAGATATGTGTCTATTCTAGAAGATAAAATTATAATTTACAGCAGAACTGTCATGTTACAAATACATTCTACTGTGTTGATATTGGACATGTATCAATACATATCTGCAAAAATCTATTGCCTTTAATAGTACGTTATGAAGAATAAGCAATTATACTGCTGCACACTGAGTAGTAAACTATTCCAGCTGCTTTAAAAAAAATCCGTTCAGACATCCAATTTATCAAGGAAGTACAAATAGATCTTTCAATTAACAACATATGACGACTTAACATGATGAACTTCAGTGAAATCCAAATTCTTTAACATATGATTCAAATAATTCCAATCAAAGCATACAAATTTGCAGGTGACTGCAGACTGGGAGGAGTAGTAAATGATCCATGCACACAACTTCAAAAGTGTTGAGACAAACTTAATCACTGGGATGAAAAAAGAAGACGCTACTTCATGCAATTTTATGAGATTTGATTGTGGGTAGGTTAGAACCTGGGATTGCTCTTGATGCATCAGCGTGGAAGAAAAAATTTGGTAATTTAGTAGTCAGGCTACCAATGTTGGCAGGATTATCACACAGAAATGACCATATCCATAAATCAATGGGTAGAAGGTGAGAGACCAGCTGCATGGAAAGAGCACACAATATTCAATCTTCAGGCTCAAAGCTAATAACTCTACCACTCAACATCCCGCAATATTTAAGGAGGATGCTAATTTGTAAATGTTGTCACAATCCCTAACAACATATATTTTTTAAAAAATCTTTCCTTTTTGCGAGGTGATGGATTTGCATAATTTTCTCATCATTTATGAATGATAAAACCAATCATAGGATGTGGACATTCTGATTTTATCCTATTGAAATCATACAGGGGAAAACAATAGATATATGTTCACATTACAACCCAGACAAACATCTGGAGCAACTGTGTTGACAGCTACGGAGAGAAGTGAACAATTGACGTTTCGGGTCGAGACATTTTGTCAAGGTAGGGGGCAGAAGCCAATACAAAAAAATGTGCGAGGAGCTGAAGATGACCTCCTATATTCTGCTAGCATTTTGTGTGCGTTGCTCAAGATTTCCAGCATCACCAAATCTTTTGTGTCAATCTTCATGTTAATTAGTGATCATTGAAACATCAGAGCGAGATCGAGCAAGGCATTAAGTGGCCAACTCATGTATAAATACATATCCCTGCTACTTACTTATTTATTCAGAGATACAGCACGGTATAGGCCCTTCCAACCTAACGACCCCATGCCACCAAATTACACACACCCATTTGACCAATTAACCAATGAACACATACGCCTTTGGAATGTGGGAGGAAACCGGAGAATCCACAGGAATTCCATACGGTCATGGGGAGAATGAACAGTACAAATGCCTTATAGATAGCAATGGAACTGAACCTGGGTCGTTGGCACAGTGATAGCTTTATGCTAACCGCTACACAATCCAAGAAGGGTGCTGGTGACACATGCTACCGTTTTGCCGGCTGCACTCAGATATTCTAGATATACCTCTTCTGAATTACCATCGCTGAAAGCTGCAGCCTGTATTTTCCCTTTCAGTAATGTACTTTTAAACTGGCTTCATGAACTAGCAATTGTGCAATCTTCCTCGGTGGACATGACTCTGAGGAGTGGAGTTACGGCACCTTCAGTGAATGAGGGTATAACGCCATGGCTATTAAAGAGGGAGAAGGGGAGGTCTGCAAATCAGTATCTTATTAGTGAATGTACAGTCTCTGGAGAACAAGGCTGAGGACCTAAGGGCAAGATTGATGTATCAGAGGGAAATGAGGGATTGCTGCATTCTGTGTCTCACTGAAACAAGGCTCACTCCAGACAAGCCAGTCCACTGGATCGACTGTACTGCTGATTCGAAGAGGGAGAAGGGTGGGGAGAGGGATCTCTGTTTCCTGATAAACTCTTTCTGGTCTCAAATGTAGTGGTTTTAGTGAACTCTTGTTTCCCCAACCTGGAACATCTAATGATTAAATGCCAACTGTTCTACTTACCGAGACAGTTCTCTTCCATGATTCTGACTACAGTTTGCATACCATCAAAGGCAAATGTTAAGCATGTGCTTGATGTATTGAGTACGAGAAGCAAATAAGAAGCAGCCTGCCCCAATGCCTTTCAACTCATTGTTGGTGACTTCAATCAAGTTTGCTTGAAGAAATCTTTATCACCTGTATAAAACTATATCACCGGTAGCACCAGGTGTCCCAACACTCTTGCCCAGAGCTATACTACCATAAGGAATGCCTATCTTTCAATCCTTAGACTGGATTTTGGGAATTCTGACTATTTGACTGTCTTCGTCCTACCTGCATACAGCCAGAGGTTAAAGAACAAGGCTCCAGAGTAAGGGCAAGTAAGAAGTAAGGGTGGTCGTGGGAGGCAGAGGAGCAGGTATGGGACTACATTTAGTCAGTGGACCAGGCCATCTTCAAGGACTTATCAGAGGATCTGAATGAATATGCCACAGTTGTTAAGGACTTTTTAAAGTCCGTCACAGTTGGGTGTGTTCCCACAAAATCATTCAGAGTCTTTCCCACCACAAGGCTGCGTGCTTAGCTCCCTGCTCTACTCGCTTTATACTTATGATTGTGAGGCTAAGCACAGCTCCAATTGCATATTTAAGTTTGCTGATGATGCCACGGTCACTGGCCGAATCAAGCTGGTGACACATCAGCATATCAGAGGGAGACTGAAAATCTGGGTGAGTGGTGCCACAGCAACAACCTCACAATCAGTGTCAGCAAGACCAAGGAGCTCTTTATTCTCTACTGGAGGAGGAAACCAGGGTTCCAGGAGCCAATCCTCATCAGGGGATTAGAGGTGAAAAGGATCAGCAACTTTAAATTCCTCAGCATTATCATTTCAGAGGATTTGTCCTCGGTCTGGTATGTAAGAGCCATTACAAAGAAAGCAAGGCAGGGCTTGTACTTTCTTAGAAGTTTTTGAAGATTTAGCATGTCATCTAAAACTTTGACCAACCTCTATAGATATACAGTGCAGAGTATACTAACTGGTTGCACTATGGTCTCCACCAATGTCCTCGAACAGAAAAGCCTAGTCCAACATGGGTAAAGCCCCCTACACCATTGAACACATCTACAAGGAGTTGTGTCACAGGAACGCAGCAGTCATCATCAAGGACCCCCACCATCCAGGCCATGCTGTCTTCTCACTGCTGTATCAGAAAACAGGGACAGGGGCCTCAGGATGCACAGCACCAGGTTCAGGAACAGTTAATATCCTTCAACTGTCAGGCTCTTGAACCAGATGGGATAACTTCACTTTACCTTCGCTTATCCTAACACTGAACTGTTCCCACAACCTATGGACTCATTTTCAATACTCTTCATCTCAAGCTTCCATTATTTATTGTTTATTTATTATCGTATTTGTACAGTTTATTGTTGTTTGCACATTAGTTGTTTGTTTATTCTGCTGTTTACAGTTTTTAATTGATTCTATTGTGTTTCTTTGTATTTACTGTGAATGCCCACAAGTATCCCTGATACTCCTGTTCCCTCATAATGAAAAGCAAAAACATACCCAAGGAAATATCATATTTAATTCTTGACATGCTCTGGGGTGGTGACAGCAGTCTCCTGAGATTCTGCGTATGCAGTCATATCCAAGTCTAACATGTTGAAGTGCTCCAAAAGGTCATTCTTGACTGGTGTAATTACTTCATAGGCTTCCAGCAATCTTTATATTTACTCATTTCAATTGACTCTGCCAGATCTGCTTTATGTTTCTGTTTCTAAACAGCTTGCAAATGTAGGCTGAGGAAATTTAAGGCAGCTCTGCCACTCGCCCTTTCCGTAATTCATCTAATTATGTGCTAGATATCAATGGGTGGAACACAGGAAAACCATGGGAAAAGTTGGAAGGATCAATTAATACGGTGAAGTATCGGAGAAGCATTTCTGACAAAATTTCCTAACCAAGAAATGTCCTGATTTTGTTTTTACTAAGAGAATGCTAAAATAATTGCAAATTCCTTTGTTTTTTTTCCATATTCAATGACTAGGAAAAACTGTTTTATCAATTAGGCTCCTCATATTTGTGTATCTATTTCAGTGTGCAATTTGTTCTAAAGTCTTTTCATGAGATATTGCCCTGCTAAAGAGATTACATGTTAAAGGTTTGCAGGTTTGGGTTGTTATTGAGAAAGGAGTTTGGATTCTATTCAGAAGATATTTCCAATTTCACGAAGGTTCCGTTCAGCTTTCGCTTGGCGAGCGCATATGGAAACATTCTCCAAGCTCAAGAAAATAAAACAAAAATTGCATTACTACAACACCCTTCATAAGTTTAGTACATAGCCCATTGCCTCATGGCCAATGAAGCATTTTACAAGTACATATATGATTGTATTTAATGAGCCATGTTGAAGAATTTCTGTACAGCAATGTCCGATAAATACAAATGGTATAAATAGCCAAATAATCTCGCTATTAAGTGATGTTTGTTGCAAGGTCAATACTGTCTGGGATATGAAGAGAACTCCTCTTTTCTTCTGAAACTGGTATCATTGCTTCTCTTAACTACAACCAAAAGAAGAACAGAAAGAGCTTCATTTTCACATCCTCTCTGAAAGACACCTCCCCTCACCCAGAATTCTGTCATGTTGCACTGATGTGTCAAGTTGGGTTATGTCCCTGATGAGGACCTTTATTGTAGACTCTGAGGAGTCTCTGCATTAAATCACTGCCATTGAATTTCCGGGGCTTACATGTTTACTAAACCTCAACCATTATCCCCCAGATCCGAAGATAGTTTGAAATCACTGTAATTTGATTGAGAATGAATATTTCCATGGGTCCTTGGCTGTAGCTTCTGAGTAGCACATAGCCAGACCCATCAGTACAACAAGCTATTGACTTGGCCATGTATCTATTATGACACAGAAAGAAGTCATTTGTTCCATTGTGTCCGTAGCAGTAAAGAATGTCATTGAAGTCAATGTAACTTACCAGTTCCCAGTTAGCAGTTGGGTTTTGGTCCATCGATTGCTCATCCAGTAACTTTTCAAACATGAGGGTATTTGTCTCAACCATCCCCTTAAACAGTGAGTTCTAGCACCTTGCTACTTGAAATTCAATTGCATAGTAGGTTTCATTTTCAGTGATATGCAGTTGAAAATTGATTATATCTGGATCACATCACATATAAATTTCATCTGGGAACATCCTGATTCCTGCTTGCAAGCCTGATGTAATTTTTGCATCAACTGCATATAAGGTGATGTCACTCCTCATATAATTTTCTTTGGAGCATTGAGGGAGAACTTAGGCCAAGCAGCTCTGGACACAACCTTTGTGGGGGTTCTGGAAGAACCAGATTTCAGCACTGCAGAGCTAGAGTGGGATCCCTATTAACTAAGTTCTGTACTTACCTTTGATCCTTTGGACTTCAACTCCACTGAACACAGAGCTCCTCACCTCATTGCAATCAGCATCTTTCAGTCTTGGCCGTAATCCAACACTCTGATCTCTGAGACCCTGATTTCGTGATTCCCCCATTACATCCAGCTTCCATCCTTGTGCATTGGTTCTAATCTAACAAAACCACAATCCCCCCCTCCCCCACAACTTCCTTGATCTTACAACCTAACCTCCAGTCACTCAAACCCATGATGGTCCCAACTCCTCAAACATTTAATCGACCTAACATGTGATCCCTGAACCCCTGACAGGACTGACTCCAACCACTTACTTCACTATTCCGAACACCAGGTCTGAATCCTTTTGCTCTTCTGGTTACCCTTCTCACACACATACATTCTAGGCGTTGGATGCACTGGACTATTTGGCAAATCCATGCTATCTAGGAAATACCTCTAAGTCTCCTAATTATTGGTTTGTTGGGTAGGAATCAGCTTGAAATTCTTAAAATGGACTACTACTACTACGTTGACTCAGGCCTAGGGGGCCGGCATCGGGCACAATGACGGACTCTCCACTTCTCCCTCTCCCTCATCAATCTGTTCAGTTCATCTACATTAGCCGCGCCGCTGTCTTCTAGGAGCGTGTTGACCATAGTCTT
The DNA here is from genome assembly GCF_030028105.1 of Mobula birostris. Classification (NCBI taxonomy): domain Eukaryota; kingdom Metazoa; phylum Chordata; class Chondrichthyes; order Myliobatiformes; family Myliobatidae; genus Mobula; species Mobula birostris. The sequence continues at coordinate 34,103,890 of NC_092388.1, forward strand.
AGGAGGGCGCCCATGCTTGGGCTCCCATATGATGACTAGGCTGGCAGGTAGCTTGGGTGGCATAGACAGTGCCCCGCTAGTTGCAGTCTTCTCGCCTCAATTTTAGTGGTGAGAATCGGTAGGTTGTTATAGAGCTCAACGTTCATCATGTGCTGTTGCCAACTCACGTCAAGAGCCATCCGGAGCATTCATGTATAGCAACCATCCAGAGGCTTTCGCACCATCTTGGTGAGTGTCCACGTCTCGCATCCGTACATGAGAATGGATTCTATAACTGCTATGAAAATCCTCTTTTTAAGCCCTCTGGTCAGATTCGACTTCCAGATTTCCTTCATGTCATTCATATGGAGCTTTTCCAATAAGATCAGCACGTATCACAGATCATTGATCTTTCAAGATCCTTTGCCTAGTATGCACCCCTTAATGATTTTTCATTTCCTCCAACACTCCTTCACTCCAGCTACATTAATGCTCATTAATGTGGCAGCAAAGCAATTCATAAGAGCATACAGCCATGGTCAAGAGGTTTAGTTGTTGTTCAGACCAAACATCAGAAAAGGGAACAAGTGTGATCTAAGTGACTTGGAAAATGGAATGATTGTTGGTGCCAGATGAGGTGGTTTTAGTACTTCAGAAACTGCCGATCACCTGGGATTTTCATGCACAACATTCCCTGGAGTTTACAGAAAACAGAAGATGTCCATTGAGCAGCAGTTCTGTGGGAGGAAATGCCTTGTTAATGAGAGAGGTCGGGGAAAATGGCCAGACTGATTCAAGCTGACAAGATAGCGACAGTAACTCAAATAACAATGCATTACAAAAGTGGTGTGCAGAAAAGCATCGCTGAATGCACAACTTCAAAACTTGAAGCGGATGGGCTACAGCTGCAAAGGAGCACACTGAGTTCCTCTCCTGTGGCCACCTTATTAGGCACACTCTTGTATCTAATAACATGGCCGCTGTGGTAAACCATGTATATATGTTGTAACTCGGTTACCTGTCTGGACACACCCCTCTGCTGACTGCCCCTGTGGCTCCTCCCACAGAGTCCTGTATAAAGGTGTTTGCCTTGCCCCTCCCCCTCAGTCCGGGGGCAGACACTCACTGTGGAAGTCGTATTGTACAGCGAATAAAAGCCTTTCAGTATTTTACCAAACCTCAGTCTTTTGGAGTAATTGAAGGTGCTTCAATTTTATTCGCTATACGTTTTAAAACATGGAACAGGTCCTGAGACCAGAAAAATTAGACCTCGATCCGCAAATGCCTGACGCTGGAAATGCTTTTGAACTCTAGCTGGCCTGCTTCGAAGCGTATCTAGAGGAGATTAAAGCGACCGACCCCGTAGCAAAGCGCAGAGTTCTACTCTCCAGGGTCAGTCCACGGGTTTATTCGCTGATCAGAGACCAGCCAAACTACGATGGCACGATGAACGCACTCAAAAGACAATACCTGCAGCCGATAAACAGCGTCTATGCTCGGCACCGTTTAGCGACACAGCAACAACGGTCCGGGGAATCGAGTGCTGAGTTTGTCCGGGCCCTACAGACACTCGTGCGGGCCTGCAATTGCCAGGAGCTGACGGCGGCACAGCATGCAGAACTCCTAGTGAGAGACGCCTTCGTCACGGGGACCAGATCAGTGTACGTGCGCCAGTGGCTGCTGGAAAAAGCCGATCTTACCCTAAGTTCGGCGATCGAGCTGGCTGATACGTTGGAGGCCGCTCTGCATAACTCCGAGGCTCTCCAGGCACGCAATCCCCCGATGGCCTCGTGGGCGCCGCAGACCCCGCAACCTGCCGGCGAATCGACCTCGGCTGCCGCCAGTCGTGAGTCCGCAAAGTACTACTTCTGCGGACTGGAGAAGCACCCCCGGAAACGCTGCCTGGCCCGACAAGCTACCTGCTCCAGCTGTGGAAAGAAGGGCCACTTCGCCAAGGTCTGTAAGTCGAAACCGTGAGCGGGATCGAGCAGCGCCGCGTGCGAGACGTGGGGGGTTGCCATCTTCCCTGCACACTGCCACCACGTGCGAGACATGGGGGCCGCCATCTTCCCTGCCGCCATCTTCCCTGCACACTGCCACCACGTGCGAGACGTGGGGGTCGCCATCTTCCCTGCACGCCACCACCACGTGCGAGACATGGGGGCGGCCATCTTGATCGGCGCCACCTCCCACCACCTACGACCAACGGGTGCTCACGGGGCACCCCACCACGCCGGACCAAGACAGCGACCCCACCCTGGCATCCGTGACCCTCGACCAAAGCACTCCCCACCAGCTCGCAAGGTCAATGATGGTATCCTGGTGGAGGGGCACAGGACAAGCTGCCTGTTTGACACAGGCAGCACGGAGAGTTTTATCCACCCGGCCACGGTGAAGCATTGTGGACTCATGATACGGCCGGTAAGTCGGAGGGTCACCATGGCCTCCAGGTCGCATACAACAGACATCCAGGGGGGTTGTGTAGTGACACTAGTGGTGCAGGGCACAGAATATCAGGACTTTACGTTACTGGTCTTGCCTCAACTGTGTGCCCCTGTGCTGTTGGGGTTGGACTTCCAGAGCCACCTGAAAAGCGTGACAATGAAGTATGATGGGCCCCTCCCGCCAATTACTGTCATAAATCCCCTGTTTTGTAGAGATATGTCACGTACCCCGCTACTGACCACACACACACACCGACCCGCGCATCCCACCCAACATCATGCCAACTGCCACACTACCAACACCACTTGCAGCCTCTCCACCCTCAGGATCCCTCCCCCACTGCTGTTCGCCAACCTGACCCACGACTGTAAACCTGTGGCAACTAAAAGCAGGAGGTACTATCCTTGGGTGTGTCGTGGAGAATGGAGTCATTGGCCCTGACCCCGACCGTATGCGCCCCTTGTTGGAACTCCCTCTTCCCAATACCCTCAGAGCCCTCAAAAGGTGCCTGGGCTTCTTTTCATATTTCGCCCAATGGGTCTCTAACTATGCAGACAAGGCCCGCCCCCTGGTCAAGTCCACCACATTCCCCCTCTCTGCCGAGGCCCACGCGGCCTTCAGTCACATAAAAGGGGACATTGCCAAAGCAGCAATGCATGCAGTGGATGAGGCCATTCCCTTCCAAGTAGAGAGTGACGCCTCTGACTTCGCGCTGGCTGCTACCCTCAACCAGGCAGTAAGTCCAGTGGCGTTCTTCTCCTGTACCCTTCAAGGCCCTGAAATTCGGCACTCTGCGGTAGAGAAAGAGGCCCAGGCCATAGTGGAAGCTATAAGGCACTGGAGGCACTATCTCACTGGCAAAAGGTTCACCCTGCTAACTGACCAGCGCTCAGTCGCATTCATGTTTAATAATCAGCAGCAGAGCAAAATCAAAAATGATAAAATTCTGAGGTGGAGAATTGAACTCTCCACCTACAACTATGACATCATGTACAGGCCTGGGAAGCTCAACGAGCCCTCCGATGCCCTATCCCGGGGAACATGCGCCAGCGCGCAGATCGACCGGCTATACGCCCTACATGTAGACCTTTGCCACCCGGGAGTCACCCAGCTTTTCCACTTCGTGAAAGCCCGGAACCTGCCTTACTCCCTTGAGGAGATCAGGATGATGACCAGGGACTGCCAAGTCTGCGCAGAGTGCAAACCGCACTTCTACCGACCCGAAAAGGCACAACTCATCAAGGCCACCCGCCCCTTTGAGCGACTGAGTGTTGACTTTAAGGGCCCCCTTCCCTCCACCGACCGCAATGTGTACTTTCTTAACGTTACCGACGAGTACTCGCGGTTCCCCTTCGCCATCCCCTGCCCCGACACCACTACCACGTCAGTTATAAAAGCCCTGCGCAAGCTCTTCACTCTGTTCGGATACCCATGCTATATCCACAGTGACAGAGGGTCCTCGTTTATGAGTGACGAGCTGCGCCAATATCTACTGGCTAGGGGAATTGCAACCAGTAGGACCACGAGCTATAATCCCCGGGGGAATGGACAGGTAGAGAAGGAGAATGGCACAGTGTGGAAAGCCACACTCTTAGCCCTCAGGTCAAAGGGACTGCCGGTCTCCCGCTGTCAGGAGGTCCTTCCCGAGGCACTCCACTCCATCCGCTCCCTGTTATGCACAGCCACCAATGCCACCCTCATGAGCGGCTCTTTTCTTTTCCCAGAAAATCGACCACTGGAACCACCCTACCATCTTGGCTGACGTCCCCGGGGCCAGTGCTGCTCCAGAAACATGCGAGGAGCAATAAATACTCCCCGATAGTGGAGAGGGTTCACTTACTTCATGCGAACCCCCAGTATGCCTACGTGGTTTTACCTGATGGGCGGGAGGACACGGTCTCCATCCGCGACCTGGCGCCCGCAGGAGCTCCAGGCCCCTACCCTGAACACTCCGTGGTGACTATTGACCCCGTACCCACCAATGTATGTACCTATGAGACACCGTGCACCCCACACCCTATACAGACACCATACGACACTCCCATACCGGGCGCGACGCACACGCACGAGAGATTACCGACGCCTAACGTGCTGGCACCTGAAGTCAGGCCGGAGCCAGCACAACCGCCATCGCCGGTGCAATCACTGCCGGTGCTACATAGATCACAGCGACGGACTCGACCGCCTGATAGACTTAACCTGTAAATATACTTCTTGTAAATATTGTCAGTCACTTCACCCCACGGGACTCTTTTTAAAAAAGGAGGGGTGAATGTGGTAAACCATGTATATATGTTGTAACTCGGTTACCTGTCTGGACACACCCCTCTGCTGACTGCCCCTGTGGCTCCTCCCACAGAGTCCTGTATAAAGGTGTTTGCCTTGCCCCTCCCCCTCAGTTCGGGGGCAGACACTCACTGTGGAGGTCGTATTGTACAGCGAATAAAAGCCTTTCAGTATTTTACCAAACCTCAGTCTTTTGGAGTAATTGAAGGTGCTTCAGCGGCCGAGTGCATATCCAGACCTTGAGACAGGATGAAATTCATACTTAACTCCTGGTATTTGAAGTTGAGCTTAGATTGAAGGGTATGTAATTGTGCACTCTTTGAGAGAGAAAGCTGTGGACAGAACTTAGCCAAGTACTTTAGTGGCTGATGAATTGTATTTAAATTACGTGTTGCAGAACCCAACAAACTCAACAAGTTAGTAGCTTAGAAAAGAAAGGTGTTTAAATGGATTTGATTTAACTTCTGTGCACAGACTATGAATAATTGGTTGTCCAGATGAGGCCACCACTATGTTAAATTAAATAGATAGCTGAATGAGTGAACAATTGAGGCAATTTAATTTTTGGGAAATATCCAAGTTGGCTGTGGCCTTTTTCAGCATGCCCTTTCGTGTGTTCCTAATGATGATTAGCTTAGAGCTGTGAGCATAATTAACTTAGACTTACAGAGCCTGATAATAAATCAGTGTTCCTGTTTAGTTAGTGCGTGCTAAAGCAATCTCGTGCCACAGAAATTTAGAACAGTGCTTGCTTTTAGAGGATAGTGAACCAGCGGCAATGAGTTCATTTGCTACCACTACCGCAGGCACCTGACAGCTGGAGGGATGCCTAACATTAGTAAAGAGCTAGCTATCCTGTCAGCTCCTTGCTGCCATTAAAAATGTAAAGGTGGTCCATAAACTTCACTGACATATAACAGATGACAACTATTTGTAGAAAGGAAATAACCAGTGGAAACTTCATCATTAAACATGGTATAAATGGAATATCCCTGGGGCCACATTGAATAAATAAGAGTCTCCTTGTAAGAATTGACTTACACAGCTCAAGAGTGGTTCTGCCCTATAACTATTAGGAAATCACATTTTCATATTCAGTAGGGTCTATGAACCTCTATAAAGGTTTCCTTTATATTCACTGAGGACTGGTATTCAGGACAAATTAAAGTACTCCAGTGAAAGACACAGGATTGTGTGAATTATATTCACCAGGGCAGGGCATATTTTGATTGACTCCTTGTCCTGGTCTGTCATCTGTTTGTTTGACAGCTTTGAATTTTGAATAGACCTTGCAAATCATTTTTTCAGATTTCATATTTCACTAAATCTATGCAGACTTATTGGTGTGGAATTAGCATAAGAACATAGTTAATGTGGAAAGACTATTGAGAAAGGGTATGAAATATGCAAATTCATTTCTAGCAATAGCTTTTTAGACAAAACAATTTTAAATAAACAGACCACACATCCAGAACCAAATATATTAGAAAGAAAATAAAACACACCAGTCTGTTTGCTTGGGATAATAGAACAGATTTTTTTTTGTGCATGCACATGAGCGAGTTTGATCTACCTGTCGAAATCAAGCACATTGCGAGCCTAATTTACAGTGTATCAGAGCTAATCCTTCTGTTTTGGATGGCAGAGCCTATTTGCAAATACAGCATATTTCGTAATATGTTATAAACCTTTGTTCCAAAGTAAATTTCATCAGCAAGGAGTGGCTTAGCGAATTTTTAGAAACTGATGGATTTCCCATATTGAACAAATTTTGACTCAGTGCTAAAAGTCAGAGTGGTGTTTAATAATATAAATTCCCCTTACAGAAAAAAGGACAATTTAAACTATAAATTCTGTCTCCTGAGCTAAAAAGGCATATTTTCTTTTTGTCTTTATTTTGTCTCTTTCTTTCCCACTATTTCCTGCCTTTAATTTGAGTTTAATTCATCCCATTTCCTACACGCTAATTTGTCTCTTTCTCTATCCTTACATTCCGTTGGTAAGTAGCCCTGATTTGCACCAAGGACCCAGATGTTTCATTACCTTTTTAACCACCACTACGATAACCCTTTGCTGGAGAATGCTGAAGGGACTGGGAAAATAATCAAGAGGGAAGTTGGTATGCTCTACTCACAGTAAATTTCACCTCTCTTCTGTTATATTTTATGGTTCTATCTCGACAGATAGATGCCAAGGAACCTCTTTTTCAAAAAGATAATTCGGTTAAAACAGGTTTCATCATTATAGCTTCAGATATTTACATCTGTGCTATGAAAAGTTTTGGATCTGCAATACCCTAATCTTCTGTGAGTACAGGCCCAAAGCCATCAAATACTCCTCATATGTTAACCCTTTCATCCCTGGAATCATTCTCATGAACCTCTTCTGGGCCCTCTCTAATGCCAGTATATGTTTTCTTAGATAAAGGGCCAAAATCGCTCGCCTGACTAATGCCTTATAAAGCCTCAGCATTCGAGTCCTCTCATAATAAATGTTAACATTGTGTTTGCCCTCCTTACCACAAACTCAACCTGCAAGTTAACTATTTGGAAATCCTACATGAGGACTTCGAATTCCCTTTGCACTGTGATTTTTGAATTTTGTCAACACCTTTATTCCTTCTACCAAAGTGCATGACCATACACTTTCCTGCATTGTATTCCACCTGCCACTTCTTTGCCCATTCTCCCAATCTGCCTGAGCCCTTCTACAGCCTCCCTGCTTCCTCAACACAATCTGCCCCTCCACCTGTCTTTGTATCGTCTGCAAACTTGGCCACAAAGCCAATTCTGTCATCAAAATCATTGACATATAACATGAACAGAAGTGGTCCCAACACCATCCCCTGTGGGAATACCACTAGTCGCCAGCAGATGACGGACAAATAATGGCAAATACAGTATAATGTGGATAAATGTGAAATTATCCACTTTGGTATGAAATAAGAAAGGCAGATTGATATTTAAATGGCGATAGGTAGAGAAACCTTGATGAACAAAGGGACCAGGTGCTGTCAGTGGGTAAATGATATGTGGCCTTCTATTACGATATGTACCTGACCATGCCAGCCTCTGGGGTTTAGATGCTCTGATTCCCCAGATTATGGATAGTCGGCATGGTCCCTTTAAAGATTCTGAGCCGCTCCGCTAATTGGCGGTCATGTTTTGCTGCCAAGATTTGGACACCTGAAGAGCACCTGAACTCAGTTTCAGTGCTCAACTGTCAGCTCAACTTCGGTTCAGTCTGTGATTGCGTTTAGCATTTGGATTCTCGTCTAGGTTCCTCAAGTTCTCAACTAGCATCTAGTCAAGAACCCTTGTTCTCATCTCGGTCTCAAAACCATGTCTCGATTCTCGTCTCGGGTGCTCAAGCACCTGGATCCTTACCATCCTTGCCTAGGCCTCTCTCACAGCCTTCATTGCAAGAGACTTTGAGTACAGAAGCAGAAATGTGTTTCTAGAATGCTACAGGATATTGGTAAGACCACAAATAGAGTACTCTGTGCAGCTTTGGTCACCCTGCTTAAGAAAGGATATACTTGTTACAGAGGGAATACAATAAAATTGAACTTCATTTGATTGATTCCAGGAATGTGAAGAGAGATTGGTAGACTAGGCCTAGATTCACCAGATATTAGAAGAATGAGTGGAAGTCACACTGAATTGCATAACACTCTAATAGGGCTTTGTAAGCTGAATGCAGCAAGAAGGCTTCCCTACCTGGGGGAAAGTAAGGGGTGGGTGGTGTTTGTAGTCTGGGGAGCGTGGTGCCTCGGTTGATCATATCGTTGGTCAGAGGCACCACGCTCCCCAGACTACAAACACCTCCATAACTCCCTTCCTAACACTAACTTGGATTTTGTGGGCTCTTCATCAAATTGAATCTGGCAGTGAAAAACTGTGGAAATTGTCCACAACTGATGGTTGGTATGTGCACAGCAAAAAGCTGAATTAGATTACATCTGGTGCAGTGAGCTTCTTTCCATTAACTTCAATAGAAGAGAATAGTTAAGAGAAATTTAAGTAATTGTTAGCATTTGAAACTTTTAACTGTTTGAGTTTATCTAAATGTTTTTTTTTCTTTGCTCCATGACCTTATCCATTCACTTAATGTGTCCCTGTTTCTTCCACACAGCCCACACTGCTATCTTCTTCTGTATCATCAGAAGGCTTCAAAAATACTACATTTGATTCCCTCATCCAGATCATTGATACGCTTTGTGAAGAGCTGGAGTCCCAACACTAATCCCATATGTACCTCACCAGTTGCAGCTTTTCAACCTGAAAATTACCTGTTTCTTCTACTTTGATTTCTGTTCATTAACCAGAGCTGGGCTGAGAAGCGACAGATGGAATTCAATCCGGAGAAGTGTGAAGTGATGCACTTTGGAAAGTTGAATTTGAAGGGGGTGTACAAGGTAAATGGCAGGATTCTTAGCAGTGTGGAGGAACAGAGGAATCTTGGAATCCACATTTAAAAGAGGATGGCGCCAGCAAACAATGCTGCTGAAGGTGACATACACAAGATAGCACCCGAAGCAACTCCTTTCATTCTTTTACATTTTCTTTTTATTTCGCCACCTGTTATCTACATTCTGGCGGTGTGATTTTGGGCCAATTTGGCTTTGCTTTCTCCAAGAGTGTTCAATGAGGCTGCGACCAAAGCTTGTGTCATGGAGGCCATGAAGCTAGGAGATGGGGCTCAAGTCCATGATCGACTCCACCTCTTGCTGATGTCGCTGATTAAAGCACCAACTAAGATTAAAATTACCAAGGTGGGTTTGGAGGGTGAGCAAGTGTTCAGTGCCAGCTACTGTCGGAAAAGGTGTCTGCATGTGGCAGTCTCTTGCTCTCTCACACTCGCTGCTCCTGAAGGAAGGTCCCTGTGTTTGAGTGATCTCTCTCTCTCCTTCAATGCTGCTGGTGGATGGTGCCAGAGCAAGGTTTAATTGAGGTGGACTGTAGATTTGAACTCTAATTTAGGTTTATGATGTGTTCTATTCCTAGTCCTAGTTCTGGTTGCTCTTATTTTGTTACTATTTCTGAATCGAGATGGTCGGAAGATAATGAACGCTGAGGTGAAATGAACTGAAATATGCCTTTTGATTTAGTGTTTTATATTTTCTGTTTTTTGCTCTTTTTGCCACTTGCATGATTGTTTTTGCACGGGAGGGGGAGGGGATTTGATGTTTGATGCTTTTCTTTGAACGGTACGGGTTGGTTCTATGGTTCTTCTTTGTTTCATGACTGTCTTTGGGGGAAAACAAATTTCTGAGTTGTATACTGCATACATACTTTGATAATAAATGTAATTTGAATTTTTGAATCTTAGAATGTTTATAAGTCCCTCAAAATTGCCGTGCAAATTGACAAGGTAATTAACAAGATGTATATTGTGTTGGCCTTCACTAGTTGGGAGAATGAGTTCAAGAGCCACGAGGTAATGTTGCAGCTCTATAAAACCCTGGTTAGACCAGACTTGGAATATTGCATTCAGTTGTGTTCACTTCATTATAGGAAGGATGTGGAAGTTTTAGAGAGAGGGCAGAGGAGATTTACCAGGATGCTACCTGGACTAGAGAGCATTTCTTAACTCTTTGGGCTTTTCTCTTTGGACAACCAGAGACTTTTTTCCCAGGGTGGCAATGGCTAATACAAGAAGACATTGGGCTGAGGCCACGAAGGCACAATCACTGGGGTGATTGAATGAAAGTCTACGGGTATGCCAGGTAGATTTTTTTTACATGGAGAGTGGCAAGTAAATAAAACCTGCTGCAGTGGGTGGGGAATTGGTGGTAGAGGCAAATACATTAAGGACATTTATGAGACTCTTAGGTAGGCACATGGATGAAAGAAAAATGGAAGGCTATTTGGGAGGGAAGGGTTAGATTGATCTTGGAGTAGGCTAAGTCAGTAGTAAAGAAGGCAAATGCAATACTAGCATTCATTTCCAGAGGACTAGAATATAAAAGCAAGAATATAATGCCAAGGCTTTATAAGGCATTGGTCTGACTACATTTACAGTATTGTGACCATTCATGGGCCCCCATATCTAAAAAAGATATAGCACCCATAAAAACTCACAATGCTCCATAACTACTGCCATTGGATAGGGTTCAGTGGAGGTTCACAATGATCCTGAAAATGAAAGGATTAACATATGAGGACCATTCGATAGCTCTTGATCTGCACTTGCCGGAGTTTAGAAGAATGAGGGGGGAAACCTATTGAATACAAAAGGCCTTGGCAGAGTGGATATAGAGAGCATGTTTCCCTTAGTGGGGAAGTCTAGGGCCAGAGGGCACTGCCTCAGAATACAAAAACATCCCTTCGGAAAAGAGATGAGGAGTAATTTCTTTAGCCAGTGGGTGGTGAAGCTGTGAAATTCATTGCCATAGATGGCTGTGGATGTCAAGCCATTGGGTATATTTAAAGTGGAGGTTGATGGGTTCAAAGGTTATGAGGAAATGGTAGGAGAATGGGGTTGAAAGGGAAAATAAATCAGCCATGATGGAATGGCAGAGCAGACTTGATGAACCAAATGGTTTAATTCTGTTCCTGTTTTATGCTCAATCAAACAACACAGGAGTTCATGGCAATGCCTCTCAATTCTTGATAAACAAAACCATAATAAGAACAAAAGTGGGGATTGGCATAGTACCTTTCATAACCTCAGAACATCCCAAAACAGTTTACAACCAATGAAGTACTTTTGGAATGTGATCATTGTTGTCATGCAACACTGCCATAATTAGCATAAATCCTCACAGCAGCACCTTCAATCCAGGGACTAGCACTAGCAAGATAGTGCCATAATTCAAGTGAGAAACTGCAGAAGTCTCCATCTCTCCTGCATCATGAGAGGTGCCATTGATTTTTCACCATGCTTCAACATGAGTGTTCCCAGAGCAGCAACATTTCCCTCAATTTTCTCTGTCTCTTATTCTCCTCACATTCCTATTAACTGCCCCCAGATTTTGCCTACCAGCCTGTAGGCCTTTTGGGCCGTGGAAGGAAACCAGGGCATCCAGAGAAAGGTATGCAGTCACAGAGAGAACGTGCAAATGCACACGGACAGCAGTGGAGGTCAGGACTGAACTCAAGTCACTGGGGCTGCAAGACATCTACAAGTCTGCCTATCGCTTGATACACTCTTATCTCTTACAGTCTGGACCAACCTTCGGTCGAGGCTGATGGAGATAAACAGAGTGCATCGAAAGAAATGCCATCCTAAGAAAAATCTCTGCTGCGCGTCGCAAACACTATGCAAGGTAGATACTTTCATAGAGCATGTCACGGACAGCACAACTCGAACCAGCAAGTGCTGCAGTGGTACCACTACCAAGCTATTGACTCTACCATCTCAGATTTCAGGATAGAAATGAAGAATATAAATAGGGATAAAATGAGCTTGAAGAACTAGAATCAAGTCAGTGTTTTTGTTCTGAGATAACCACAAGGCCATAGGACATAGGAGCAGAATTAGGCCATTCAGACCATCAAGTCTGCTCCACCATTCCATCATGGCTGATCCTGGATCCCACTCAACCCCATACCCCACACCCCCATACCTTCTTGCTATATCCTTTGATGCCCTGAACGATCAGGAAGCTATCAACTTCCGCCTTACATATACCCACCAACTTGGCTTCCACCACATGGCAAAGCATTCCATAGACTCACCGCTCTCTGACTAAACAAAATCCTCCTTACCTCTGTTCTGTAAGGCCGCCCCTCAATTTTGAGGCTGTGCCCCTTAGCTCTTGATACTCCCAACATAGGAAACATCCTCTCCACATTCTCATTATTTAGTCCTTTCAACCTTCGGTAAGTTTCAATGAGATCCCTATGCATTCTTCTAAATTCCAGTGAGTACAGGCCAAAAGCTTCCAAATGCAACTCATATGTTAACCCCTTCATTCCTGGCATCTTCCTCTTGAAGCTCCTCTGGACTCTCTCCAATGAAAACACATTCATTCTGAGATATGGGGCCCAAAACTGTTAACAATACGTGAAGTTCGGCCTGAGTGGTGTCTTATAAAGCTTCAGCATTATCTCGTTGCTTTTATATTATATTCCCTGTGAAATAAATGCCAACATTCCATTTGCCTTCTTTACCACAGATTCAACCTGTAAATTAACCCTCTGTGAGTCTTGTGTAAGGACTCCTAAGTCCCCCTGCACCTCTGATGTTTGAACCTTTCCCCATTTAGATAATAGTCTACACTATTATGCCTTTTACCAAATGCATTATCATACATTTCCCAACACTGTATTTCATCTGTCACTTTTTGCCCATTCTTCTAATTTGACTAAGTCCTGCGGTAATCACATTGCTTCCTACCCCTCCACCTAACTTCATATCATTGCATACTTTGCCACAAAGCCAACAATTCCATTATCCAAATCATTGACAAAAAATACGAAAAGTAGCAGTCCCAATACTGACCCTTCGGTAACACCACTACTCACAAGCAGCCAATCAGAAAAAGCCCCCTTTATTCCCATTCACTGCCTCCTGCCTGTCAGCCATTCCTCTAACCAAGCCAGTATCTTTCCTGCACCACCAAAGGATTTTATCTTGTTAAGTAGCTTCATGTGCGGCACCTTATTAAATGCCTTCTGAAAATCCAAGTAAATGACATCCACTGTCTCTCCTTTGTTGACCCTGCTTGTTACTTCCTCAAAGAACTCTAACAGATTACAGAAACCATGCTGACTTTGACTTATTTTATCATTAGTTTGCAAATACAGTACCCCAAAACCTTATCCATAATAATAGAATCCGACATTTCCCAACCACTGAGGTTAGGCTAACTGGCCTATAATTTCCTTTCTTTTGCCTTCCACCCTTCTTAAAGAGAGGAATGACATTTGCAATCTTCAGGTCCTCTGGGACCATGCCAGAATCAAGTGATCCTTGAAAGATCACGACCAAAGCATCTGTTACCTCTTTAGCAACCTCTCTCAGGACTCAAGGATGTAGTCCATCCGGACCAGGTGACTTATCCACCTTAAGACACCTGAATTTGCCCAGCATTTTTTCCTTTGTAATAGCAATGGCACTCACTCCTGCTCCCTGACACTCACGGACTCCCTGACACTCCGCTCTCATACTATCCCTAATTTCTCTTGTCAGCCATGGGTGCACTACCTTCCTTGATTTATTCTTTTGACAAACTGGGATGAACAATTGTTGTAGTTCATCCATGCAACCTTTAAATGCTTGCCATTGCATATCCACCGTCAATCCTTTAAGTGTCATTTGCCAGTCTATCTTAGCTAATTCACGTCTCATACCTTCAAAGTTACCCCTCTTTAAGTTCAGAACCTTTGTTTCTGAATTAACTATGTCACTCTCCATCTTAATGAAGAATTCCACCATATTATGGTCACTCTTACCCAAGGGGCCTCTCACGACAAGATTGCTAATTAATCCTTCCTCATTGCTCAAAACCCAGTCCAGAATAGCCTGCTCTCTAGTCGGTTCCTCAACATGTTGGTTCAAAAAACCATCCCGCATACATTCCAAGAAATCCTCTTCCTCAGCACCTTTACCAATTTGGTTCACCCAATCTACATGTAGATTGAAGTCACCCATTATAACTGCTGTTCCTTTATTGCACACATTTCTAATTTCCTGTTTAATACCATCTCCGACCTCACTACTACTGTTAGGTGGCCTGTACACAACTCCCACGAGCGTTTTCTGCCCCTTAGTGTTTCGCAGCTCTACCCATATCGATTCCACATCTTCCCGGCTTATGTCCTTCCTTTCTATTGCGTTAATCTCTTCTTTAACCAGCAATGCCGCCCCACCTCCTCTTCCTTCATGTCTATCCCTCCTGAATATTGAATATCCCTGAACGTTGAGCTCCCATCCCTGGTCACCCTGGAGCCATGTCTCTGTGATCCCAACTATATCATAATCATTAATAACAATCTGCACTTTCAATTCATCCACCTTATTACGAATGCTCCTTGCATTGACACACAAAGCCTTCAGGTGCTCTTTTACAACTCTCTTAGCCCTTATACAATTATGCTGAAAAGTGGCCCTTTTTAATGCTTGCCCTGGATTTGTCGGCCTGCCACTTTTACTTTTCACCATAGTACTTTTTGCTTCTACCCTCACTTTACACCCCTCTGTCTCTCTGCACTGGTTCCCATCCCCCTGTTGTGAACTAACCTCCTCACGCCTAGCCTCTTTAATTTGATTCCCACCCCCCAACCATTCTGAATGGGTACCGCAAGGCTCAGTGCTGGGACCCCAGTTGTTTACAATATATATTAATGACTTGGATGAGGGAATTAAATGCAGCATCTCCAAGTTTACGGATGACACGAAGCTGGGTGGCAGTGTTAGCTGTGAGGAGGATGCTAAAAGGATGCAGGGTGACTTGGATAGGTTGGGTGAGTGGGCAAATTCATGGCAGATGCAATTTAATGTGGATAAATGTGAAGTTGTCCACTTTGGTGGCAAAAATAGGAAAACAGATTATTATCTGAATGGTGGTCGATTAGGAAAAGGGGAGGTGCAACGAGACCTGGGTGTCATTATACACCAGTCATTGAAAGTGGGCATGCAGGTACAGCAGGCGGTGAAAAAGGCAAATGGTATGCTGGCATTCATAGCAAGAGGATTCGAGTACAGGAGCAGGGAGGTACTACTGCAGTTGTACAAGGCCTTGGTGAGACCACACCTGGAGTATTGTGTGCAGTTTTGGTCCCCTAATCTGAGGAAAGACATCCTTGCCATAGAGGGAGTACAAAGAAGGTTCACCAGATTGATTCCTGGGATGGCAGGACTTTCATATGAAGAAAGACTGGATGAACTGGGCTTGTACTTGTTGGAATTTAGAAGATTGAGGGGGGATCTGATTGAAACGTATAAGATCCTAAAGGGATTGGACAGGCTAGATGCAGGAAGATTGTTCCCGATGTTGGGGAAGTCCAGAACGAGGGGCCACAGTTTGAGGATAGAGGGGAAGCCTTTTAGGACCGAGATTAGGAAAAACTTCTTCACACAGAGGGTGGTGAATCTGTGGAATTCTCTGCCACAGGAAACAGTTGAGGCCAGTTCATTGGCTATATTTAAGAGGGAGTTAGATATGGCCCTTGTGGCTACAGGGGTCAGGGGGTATGGAGGGAAGGCTGGGGCGGGGTTCTGAGTTGGATGATCAGCCATGATCATAATAAATGGTGGTGCAGGCTCGAAGGGCCGAATGGCCTACTCCTGCACCTATTTTCTATGTTTCTATGTTTCTATACCTCTGTAATTCCCTTGTGATACTGATACATCTGACTTATGCTTCTCCCTCTCAAATTGCAGTATGAATTCAATCATATTCCAATCACTGCCTCCTAAAGGTTCCATTACATTAATCTCCACAATAAGGTCTGGGTTACTACACAACACCCAGTCTAAGGTAGCCTTTACCAAACTAGACTCAAGCACAAGTTGCTCTAAAAAGCCTTTTCATAGGCATTCAACAAATTCACTCTCTGGCGATCCCACACCAATCTGATTTTCCCAATCCCCTTGTACATTGAAGTCCCCCATTACAACCGTGACTTTAACCTTATTACATGCCTTTTCCAGCTCCCTTTGCAATCTCAACCCACATCTTGGCTACTATTTAGAGGACTATATATGACGCCCATAATGTTTTTGTTTACCCGTGCAGTTTCTTAACTCCACGCACAAAGATTCACCATTCTTTAACTCTATGTTACTTCTTTCTAAAGATGCAATTCCATCTCTTGCCAACAGAGCTACACCTCCGCCTGTGCATTCCTGTCATACAGTCTATGAAATTGTACACTGCCATTGCCGGATCAAGGTGATCGTGAATATCGTAGTATTAAGCCACAACATTGGCAAGGGTTTCTGGGCCGCATTGTCATACTGAGCAAAAATTTGCTGTTAATGGTTTTTAAATATATGAAATTTCTAAGCTTCTGACAAAAATGTTTATATTGTTATTAAACTAATTAATGTGGAAATTATTACTGAGCCAAATTTCCTCTTGGCTGTAGTGATCTTTTTATCTCTTGAAAATTTAAATTTTATTTTAAATACATACTTATTTATAGAATAATATAATTGATGTTATATTTTGCATGAAAGAATGTTAATCTCTCTTATTTACATGTATATATGAAATATCCATGACCAAAAATTGGTCTACAAGTTGCATACAGAAACCTGCACCAAAATGATGCTTTACAGAGATATCATAATTGATTCAGCCAGTGCTTCAGGAAATCATTTACATGTGTGGAGGAACTCAGCAGGTCAGACAGCATCTATGGAAATGAATAAACAGTCGATGTTTCAGACCAAGCCCCTTCTTCAAGACTTCGCGTCCTGAAGAAGAATCTTGGCCTGAAACAAACACTTTCAACATTTTAAGAACTGCTTCTTTTTCTCTGCCTCAAATTTTTGAATAATTCATGAATCCCATTCTCATTTCCCTCTCTCATACTATCTCTTTACCTGCCCATCACCTCCCTCTGGTGCTCCTCCCCCTTCCCTTTCTTCCACGGCCTCCTGTCCCGTCCTATCAGATTTCACCCTTCTCCAGCCCTTTATCTCTTTTATCAATCGACTTCTCAGCTCTTTACTTCACTCCTCTCCCAGTTTCACATATCACCTTGTATTTCTTCCTCCCCTCCTCCTACCTTTTTACACAGACTTCTCACCGTTTTTCTCCAGTACTGAAGAAGAGTCTCAGCCCAAAACGTCGACTGTTAACTCTTTTCCATAGATACTGCCTGGCCTGGTGAGTTCCTCCAGCGTTTTGTGTGTTTTCCTATCTCATTACACATTATTCCTCTTTTGCAATATTGATTTATGTTTGCAACTTATAGTATTTTTATGTCTTGTGCTGTACTGTTGCAGCAAAAGAACAAATTTCACGACAAACATCAGTGGTAATGAACCTGATTCTGATTCTATTCCTGAATCATTTCAAGTGGATCTTCAGGCTGCTATACCTCCTCACCAATGGTGGTAATGAGAAGCGGCAGGTCCTGGCTGGCAAAGGTCCTAAGTGATAAATCCTTCTTGAGACACCTCCTTTAGACGTCCTCAATGGTGGAGAAAGTTGTGCCTGTAATAGAGCTAACTGAATCTACAACACTCTGCAGCTTCTTAGAAATCTTTTACATTGAAGCCTGCGTACCAGGCTAGGATGCGATCAGCCTGAATGCTCTCCACCCCACCATATATCTATAGAAATTCGTAAGACATGCCAAATCTTCTTAACGCCAAACAAAGAAGAGCTGCTGGTGTTACATCAATGTGTTGGGCCCAGGAAAGATCCTCTGAGATGTTGAAGTCCGCTAAATTATTTGCTGAAGCAGCAGTGTCAAGCATCCAATGCATGATGGTTAATGGCATGGCCACTTGCCCGGTGACATTCCTGCAGGGCACATGTGGAAGTGTTCAAATCATTCAAAAATATATCATGTACTATCAATGCTAGAAAGTGCCCGTTATGGATAAGAACTAATTTTACATTTCATTCCGATCAGCTAGCAAATTTTAAAACATGTATAATGCAGTTGAATTTCTTGACTTTTGCCTCTCACTCAATTATATCAATTTGTTTTTTACCAGCATGTACATTGATGGAAAATCCCTTCCTATTCTGAGCCTATTTTCCATAAATACACATGATGCAGCATGTACTGCATTTTCCTGGAATGATGCAGAGCAAACATTTTATAGAATTTCCCCAGGGGCTTGTTTATGAGTTTATCCTATATTCAACTTCATTCAATATTCCATTGTTTTTATTATTACCATGGTAACTGTTTACTCAGAACTTCATGCAAACAAGGAATTTCACTTCAAGCTAGAGTATATGGAAATAAACTAACTAACCAACTAATAAAAATTGATATTGCATTTCTGCAAATTTTCCTTCAACATTCCTCAACTAATATCTAGTGGACCGTGATGATATCCTTGCTAAAGCTGCCAATTTGATCCACCAAATCTGTGTGCTCATTCTTTCTCACCTCCTTAAAGATGATTGTCTGCCCTGTCCAGTATTATTCTTGTCAGACCTTGGAATCCAGGATGATGGGTGACTGGATTTTTTGTGAACCTTGACAGAAGTAGAAGATTTCTGCAATTGCTTCAATGTATGGAGAGTGGAAGTTAAGTATATGATTGGACATTAAGAATTCCACATAAATGCAAATAATTGCTCTTTTTGCCTGATTTTTAATATAAATTCTGATAGATCCAATGACGTACACATGCTTTCCAATTGCACACGCAAATACCAGTTGCCTTTCAAATGATTATGTTCACTTAATTGTCCTTCATCATAAAAGAGGGTAAAGGATACCCATGAACCCTATTTAAACTGATAAAATACTGCAAATCTTCAAAAATTGACCATTACAGGAATGTATGAAACTTTATCTGAGCTGGAATGTTCAGACTGCATGATCACTGCTCTAGGACTAATGGAATAAATCAGGAAGGATTAAAATATTTGCTCTTGTCTGACCCATAACAGTTTTTTTTCTCTGGAGATTATACTGATTCATGTGAAATATTACACCTTAACTAATAACTAATATTTTGGATTCCATTAATATTTTAACTAGTCATTTTACTTAAATAGACAAAACTTTTAATAATTAGAATATTTTGCAATTTAAGCAGCAAATTTATCCAGAACCACCACTAGTCACTTAGTTCAGCGAGTTGATTTGCTACACACAGTAATTCAATCTTCTTTAATGTTTCCAGTGCTATCTTTTCTGTTTGTTTTCCCTATTGTACATCAGTTAGAAAATGTGCAGAGAAGCTGTTCCCAAACCCCTACTAACTGCTCAGAATGTATAATAATAGTTTGGGGTTCTAACCTTTTGATTTATTTAGAGAAAGGCTTGACCCTTGATTTCAACAACACTGTGACTGGAAGCCAGTTTAGATCTATGGATGAAATCACAGCTACAACTGTAGGGCTCTGCATCCGCTTAGAGAAATATGCTTTTTAAGAACTTTATAATAATTGTTTATCTAAGATGGTTTACTTATTTTCAGCCAATCAGCTCTGATGCAGATTTAGATGCCCTAAAAAAGCTCAAATCATTAAAGTCTTCTCCATTTTTGAGAACTGTCTCAGTAGTCCCCACAGGTCCTTATAATTCTGCTAATTCTCATAGAGTCATAGTCATAGATCACAGAAACAGGTCCTTCAGCTCATTTAGTCCGTGCTGAACTGATATTCTGTCTAGCCCCATAGGCCAGCACCTAAACCATAGCACCTATCCATACCCCTCTCATCCATGTACTTTCTTTTAAATTTTAAAATTGAGTTTTAAATATTGAAATTTCCCTTAAATATTGTGATTGAACTTGTGTCCACATTCTCACTATCTTAATTTGCTTCAAAGTAGCAACCACCTCCTGCTCTGTAACCCTTCCTTGAAAGAAGTATCCTTATTCTTCCTTTTTCTGTCAATGCCTTGGCATTTGCGCTCCAGATCTTCAGCATTGTTGATCCTCACTTCAAAAACCCTACAAACAATAACGTCATCTGCAGCCTCCTGAATATCCCTCGTAGAAATAATTATATCTGTTCAGGACTGAGTTAAACTAGACTTCTAATCTGTCAATGTTAAAGAGCAATAATCTTAATTAATCTATAATAGTTTTCCTATATCCCTTTACTCCCTTGTGTTTTAGCTATTTCATATAATCCATTTCACATATTCCAGTGTGATCCCCTTGACTAGTGTGAACCTTAAAATAATTAGAGATAAATTTTCCATTCCTTCCCTTAGTTCGCCTGTAGGTTTTCTTTGCAAAATGTGCTTTGGTGTCTCATCCAGGAGAGTATCGAGGTTGTGTTGGGCAGCAAAAGGAGTGATAAGTCTTCTCCATCAATAAGACATTACCTATTGACAGGATCTCTGCTTTGATTTTTGAGTTAGGCTGCATCTTTGGGAATAGCTTCTCCTCTGTTGTCATATTTCTGATGGTCCATGAGCCTATGAATACTTCCTCATTATTTTGATATTTATATATATTTCTTATTCTACATAATAATAATATTTTATGAATTGCATGGTGTTACAATGGTTTTTTTAATTTTCTCATTTATAGGCTGTGTTTTCATTGGCAAGGCCAGAACTGTTATCCATCTCTAGCTGAACTAAATGGTTTGCTGGAACATTTCTGAGTACAATTAAATGTAAGCCATATTTAGGCTAAGACAGGTGAGAACAACAGTTGTCCTTCCATGGAGGTCATGAGTAAACCAAGTAAATTGTTATGAAAAAACAAACTTTGGGGTCACAGATAGATAATTATTTAATAGAATTTGTTAATTAACTGAGCTTAAAATCTTTTAGCTGCCTTGGGGGGGGGGGGTTCTTGAAGTCATGTTTCTGGATTTCTGGGCTCATAAGGCTGTATGTGTGACCATGAAAGTACACTGTTGTTAATAAGGTGATTATAAGATAAGGTGTTCGACATTTAGTGCAGCAAATCATCATTCAGCTGTGCTGTAGCATGCAAGAATGGTGCAAGTGCTCTGATATATAAAGATGCATTTTAAAGGCAATACACAAATGGTGTTTGCATTTATGGACAGCAGAGAGTAAGGTATTGCAATACAAAAGGTACAAGTAAAGCTCAGCCTATACGAAGGGTGGAGCCTAGGATGATGGCGCCTAATGGTGAATCCTTTACTTGTATCTTCGCAAACAGCTCTATTTCAATCTTTAATATCCCTTTTTTTCCCTTTTCAGGGTTCTTTTGAAGACTGACCTGGAGTTACACGCTGACTTCGGTTCTTTGCGGAAATGGGACCCTCTCTTAGGGCCTCACAACCAGCCACTTTTCAATATGCCAAGGACGCGGCCTGGAAGAGTAGCACGCCTTCAGGGTGCTGGATTTTCGTGGCTTTGGAGGCGGGCGGATTCAAGGTCGGTGCCACCAGCTGGTGTGTCATGGGGGTACATGGAAGATCGAAAGCAGAGAACTGGCTGCTGGCTGAGTGCCCAGAGAGCTGAGTTCTTTGGGTACAGAGCTCAGAAAAAGCGACGTAACAGACAATAAACACCATAAATCAGCGAGTTGTATTGTTATGTCTCCCCTTTCGCTGTGAAACAGAGACATCTCTTTTTCCCTTATTAGGGAGAGACAGAGCCTGTGGTATGTCAAATACCAGGTGAACGAGTAGTCTTTGGGGTACTGCAAGTCTGCGTCTTTCTTTCTTTTCAAATCTTTTTATTATTTTTATCCAAAATAAACACGAGTACATCGAAGTAAACAACACTTACAATGTCTCAAGAAAAAAAAAATTATATAAAGATTGAAAAAATTTTGTGATGAAAAAAACCCCTACTAAGCAAGAAAAGTGGGAAAAAGGAAAAACCTCATTAGATGTTCAACCCCAGAGCCATGCATCATACATAAAGCTTCTAAAGATAAACATCAAACTTCCGGCAAAAAAAAGTACCAAAAAATTTACAATTAGATCGTGGAGAATCCATCAATTAACTCAAATGATAATAATGAGCAAATGAACCCCATCTTTTCTCAAAATCAAACATAGGTTCAAAGGTTCGACTTCTAACTTTCTCCAAACTAAGACATAGCATCACTTGTGAGAACCATTGTGACAAAGTGGGAGCCGTTGTATCCTTCCACTTCAACGAAATGGCCCTCCTATCTATCAATGTAACAAATGCTGGTCAGACACACAGATACCATGGATATTTTGAGGAATTATTTCAAAAAGCACAGTCAATTTGTTAGGTTGTAAATTAATTTTAAATGCTTTAGAAATTGTCAAAAAAACTGACTTCCAGGACTGTTCCAGTACCAAAACATGTGTGTCAGTATAGCTGTCTCAGTTTTTCATCTATCACAATAACTATCAACATTAGGGAATATTTTAGACAATCTCTTCTTCATCAAATGGTAACGATGTACAATTTTAAATTGAATCAGTGAATGACTAGCACAGATCGAAGAAGAGTTAACCAACTTCAGAATCCGCATCCAATCTTCCGTCGAAAAAGTCAAATTGAGTTCCTTTTCCCAATCTTGTTTAATCTTAAATAAAGGACGCTTATCCCATTGTAATAGTGAATTATAAATTCTTCCAATGGAACCCTTCATCGAAGGGTTCAGACTCATAATAGTATCTAACAGGTCAGCATCCAATATGTAAGGAAAACTACTTAAATATTTTTGTAAGAAATGTCTAAGTTGGAGATATTGTAAAAAGTGTGAGTATGAAAGAGAATATTTATCAACTAATTGTTCAAAGGACATCAGTCTACCTTCTTTAAATAAATCCAAAAAAGAATTAATACCTTTATTTTTCCAAAGTAAAAAAATTGGATCACTCAAAGAAGGCTTGAAAAAGTAGTTTTGATAAATTAAACTACAAAGCTTAAATTTTTTAAGATTAAAAAAATTGCAGAACTGAAGCCAAGTTTGTAAAGAATGCTTAATCACAGGGTATAAGTTTAAATTAGCAACTTTAGCTAATTGTATAGGCAAAGCAGCTCCCGATAATGAGGTTAAATAAAAAGTCTGTGTCTTTATTGACTCTTTGCTGCACGCTCGGTGGAGGGTGCAGATGCAGGGTTAATATTCATATGAGGGTCTTGCAACTCTCTTCGCTGTACACCCACAAGGATGATTACAGAGTGGAGAATTCTGCAAAATAAAATTACCTCAATGGTCTAAAAAGCTTAAATATTAATAGGACTGTGTTAGTTTGTTCTGAACTTGATTACATAGCTCTGATGAATTCCTTCACCTGAAATATGGTGTTTTTCTTTTAGTCATGAACAACTTGTAAAATTTCTATTACATGTCGATGGATCATAATTGTTGATAGTTAAATGCATTTGTTTGTTTACTGGGAACCTCAGGCTTAGCTGCCCAGAGATTAGCCATTCGAGCACCTCTGCACCATCTGCCACAAGTGGGACTTCCTGGTGGCCAAGCATTTTAATTTCTATTCCCATCTTCTTTCCAACACGGCGATCCATGGCCTCCTCTTGTGCCAAGATGAGGCCACCGTATATATTCCATCTGGGTATCCTCCAACCTGATGACATGAATATCGATTTCTTCTTTCGGTAACCAAACTCTAACCCACATTCCCCACTCTGATATTTAACTTCTTCTCATCTGCCTATCACTTCCCCCTGGGCCCCCCCTTCCCTTTCTCCAATGGTCAACCCTCCTCTTATCTTCTCCAGCCCTTGACCTTTCCCACCCACCTGGCTTCACCTATCACTTTCCAGCTAGCCTCTTTCCCCTCCATTTATCCTGGCATCTTCCCCATTCCTTCTCAGTCCTGAAGGAGGTCTCAGCCTGAAACATTGACTATTTATATTTTTCCCCATTGGTGCTGGCTGACCTGCTGAGCTCCTCCAGCGTTTTGTGAGTGTTGCTTTGGATTTCCAGCATCAGCAGACTTTCTCAAGTTTGTGATAGCTACTACAAAACCCTTTGGAAATGGAAGCCACCCATATCTCAGGGAAACACGAGGAAATCTGCAGATGCTGGATTTCAAGCAACACACACAAAATGCTGGTGAATTCAGCAGGCCAGACAGCATCCACAGGAAGAGGTACAGTCGACGTCTTGGGCCAAGACCCTTCGTCAGGACTAACTGAAAGAAGAGATAGTAAGAGATTTGAAAGTGGGAGGGGGAGGGGGAGATCCGAAATGATAGGAGAAGACAGGAGGGGGAGGGATGGAGCTAAGAGCTGGAAAGATGATTGGCAAAAGGGATACAGAGCTGGAGAAGGTGGAGGATCATGGGATGGGAGGTGCAAGGAGAAAGGAAGGGGGAGGGGAGCCCAGAGGAAGATGCAGAGCAGGCAAAGAGTGATAGTGAGAGGGACAGAAAGAGAAGCGGGGGATAATAATAAATAAATAACCCTCTTCCTCTTCTTACCCCATCCCTTATTTATTTATTTATTACCCCCCCCCCCCATTTCTCTCTCTCTCTTTGTTGGCATTGCAGTACGCTTGAACTGAAGTAAACATGGCAATATTAATATGTTAATGACTGAAATATTTGTTTCAGTGATATTGATAAATGGTTACATATTTGACTGGATACTTGGGATAATCCCTGTGTCCTAGCTGAAATTAGTTCCAAGAGATCAGTTGCAACCGCCAGGAAGGAGTGATGGGTCTCCAGATTAACTGCTCCCCAGAGTGATGGGATTGGTTTGGAAGTTCAGTTCAAGATGTACGTTACATAAGTCATTAGGAAGTCTCATTATTTTCTAAATGCTGAAAGATTAGAACATAAGCAGAGAATTTTATGAGTTCAATTCGAGCAACTCATGATCTTAGGTATGAATATATTATTTGAAAGTTAGCATTTATTTCAAGTTGATTAGAATTCACAGGGTGGAAATCATGCTATATAATAATGACATAATCCTTTGGTCAGCCCATGTCAAGAGTATGGGGAATTGTACCAGTAGAAATTTGTTATAAATACTTAACATAGTTATGCCCCTGATAAAAAAGGTTCTAATATAAAAAAGGCTGCATCGCCTGGGCTTGCACTTTCTCATATGCAGAAGACTACTGAGTGATATTATTAAATGTGCAATATGACTGATGTATTTGAAGGACTAGATACAGCAAAATTACTTAATCCAATGAAGAATCCAATTTGCGAGATATAATGATAAAATTCGAACCAAACTGTGTCTTGACTGAAGCAAGGAAACTGTCCTTCCTACAACCAGAACTGTCACTCTCAACAAGAAATAAGGCAAAATTTCATTTGTTTAAGGAAGTAGGGACAACCCTGGGAATTATAGACCAGTGAGATGTACTTCAATGATAGACAAGTTATTGAAGAGGGTTGTTTGAGACAGGATTTCTGAGTATTTGGAGAAGCATAGTCTGACTGGGAATAGTCAGCATGGCTTTGCGAAGGCTGTTCATGTCTCCAGAGCCTGATTGAATTATTTGAGGATGTGATAACACTCAATGCATAAAAGCATGCACACATGGTCAAAAAGTTCAGTTGTTCTTCAACCCAAACATCAGAATGGGGAAGAAACGTGATCCAAGTGCCTTTGACTGTGGATGTTAGTGGTTGGTGTTAGACGGGGTGCTTTGTGTGTCTCAGGAGCTGTTCGCCTCCTGGGATTTTCACGCATGATAGTTTTTAGAGTTTACAGAAAATGGTGCAAAGAACAAAAAAGAAATGCAATGAATCAGAATCAGGTTTATTATCACTGGCACGTGTTGTGAAATTTGTTAACTTAGCAGCAGCAGTTAAACGTAATACATAATATAGAAGAAAATAAATAAATAAATTGATACATTCATTACAGTATATGTATATTGAACAGATTAAAAAGCATGCAAAAACAGAAATAATATATATTTAAAAAGTGAGATAGTGTTCATGGGTTCAAAGTTCATTTAGGAATTGGATGGCAGAGGGGAAGAAGCTATTCCTGAATCACTGAGTGTGTGCCTCCTATCTCCTACCTGATTGTAACAGTGAGAAAAAGGTATGCCCTGGGTGCTGGGTGTCCTTAATAATGGATGCAGCCTTTCTGAGACACCGTTCTTGAAGACGTTCTGGGTACTTTGTAGGCTAGCAACCAAGATGGAGCCGACTAAATTTACAACCTCCTGCAGCTTCTTTTGGTCTCCACCCTTCTTCTAAACCAATGGAGACTTACCATCTAGTCCAGACAGCATCCTGGTAAAACTCCTCTGCACCCTCTCTAAAGCTTCCACATCCTTCCTATAATGAGGCCACTAGAATTGAACAGAATCTTGCAAGTGTGGTCTAACTAGGGTTTTATGGAGCTACAACATTACACTGAGGCTCATTCCCCTGACTAATGAAGAGCAACTTACTATACTCCTTCTGATCAATTCCTTATAAAGCCTCAACACTACATTCTTACTTTTATATTCTAGTCCTCTTAAAATGAATGCATTTGCCTTCTTTAACACCGACTCCACTGCAGGTTAACCTTTATAGAATCCTGCATTAGGAATCCCTTGCCCTATTTCATCACAGATTTTTGAATTTTCTCCCTACTTAAAAAATAATCTATGTCTTTATTCCTTTTACCAACGGGCATAAACATATACTTCCCTATACTCTATTCCATCTGCCACTTACAGTGCCTTGAAAATGTATTCAACCCCCAAAACTATTTCCACATTCCACTCTTTCATTTTTGAAATCTAAAATACATTGAGGTCGGATTTTTTGAGCTAACCTACAAACATTGTGTATCATGTCAAATCAAAAGAAAAGTTCTGAAATCTGTCAACAATTTGCTAAAACTTAAAAACCATATTTGTGAGGCTGGAAATATATTAATTTCCTTTGTAATTACTACATTAACTTCCCTCAGGTGCAATATATAGAATTACCTTACCAACTCATCCCATCTGTTGATGTAGAAAACTGGAGGATCACCTGTTTTCAATGAATTCATAAGAATAAATACCCCCTCTCTCTGTAAGGTCCAATGGTATGATAGATTTTCAACAGACCAAACCTCTGGTACCATTCCAGAATCTAATGATTCTTGAAATATCACCATGAATGCCTCCACAATCTCTTCAGTTACCTCTTTTAGGACCCTGGTGTGTAATCCATTTAGTCCAGGTGGCTTATCTACCTTCAGGCCTTTCAGCTTGCCAAGCATCTTCTCCTTAGTAATAGCAACTACACACACTTCTGCCCCCTGATATTCTCAAATTTCTGGCATACTGCTAGTATCTTTTACCATGAAGGCTGGCGCAAAATAATTATTAAGTTTATTTCCATTTCTTTGTCCTCCATTACAACCTCTCCAGCATCATTTTCCAATGGTCGATATCCATTCTCCTCTCTTTTGCTCATTATATATCTGAAAATATTTTTGGTATCCTCTTTGATATTATTGGCTACCTTACCTTCATATTTCAAATTTTTCTTTCCTATGGATTTTTAGTTGCCTTCTGTGCAATTTAAGATCTTCCTAATCCTCTAATTTCTCACTAATTTTTGCTATATTTTATGCCCACTCTTTTGCTTTTATGCTGTCTTTGACCTCTTTTGTAATCCACGGTTGTGTCATCCTCCCTTTAGAATGCTACTTCATCTTTGGGATGTATCTATCCCACACCTTCTGAATTGCTCTCAGAAACTCCATCCATTGCTGTTCTGCCATCATTCCAGTGAGCATCCCCTACCTATCAACTTTGGCCAGATCCCTTTAATTCCCTTTACTCTATTGTAATGACAATACCTCTGATTTTAGCTTCTTCCTCTCAAACTGCATGGTGAATTCTATCACATTATGATCACTGCCTTCTAAGGGCTGCATTACCTTACGTTCACTAATTACACCCAATCCAGAATTGCCTTTTCCCTAGTAGGTTCAACCACATGCTGCTCTAAAAAGCCATCTCATAGGCATTCTACAAATTCCTTCTCTTGGAATCCAGCACCAACTGGATTTTCCTAATCTATCTGGATATTGAAATCTCTCATGACTATTGTAACATTGCCCTTTTTACATGTATTTTCTATCTTTTGTTATAATTTGTATCCCACATCCTGGCTACTGTTTGGAGATCTGTACTGTATATAACTTTCATCAGGTCCTTTTACTCTTGCAGTTTCTTAACTCTTGATCTTCTGACTCTTTGTCATCTTTCTCTAAAGATATCCCTCTCCCTCTGCCTGCTTGTCAATCCTTTTGATACAATGTGTATCCTTGAATGTTAAGCTCCCAGCTATGATCTTCTTTCTGCCATGGCTCATTGATTCCCACAATGTCATCGCTGCTAATCTCTAACTGCGTTGAAAGATAATCTACCTTACTCTATACACTGCATGCATTCAAACATAACACTTCAATCCTGTATTCATCACCCTTTTCAATTTTTGATCCCGTGTTACACTTGTAATCCTCGGGTTCTCTCGGCTGTGCAAGTCAAGTGAAGATGATCTCTGACCCCACCAAACATGTGACGATTGAGGTGCAAAACCTGTTTCCCTGTTACAAATCAGTACCGCAAAATAACAGACAGTACACCATATGCAATTAAACAATTTAACTTTATAATTCTTAATTTGACTAAAGGGTAAGTGAAAAAAAAAACAAAAAGAAAAGGGCCCATTTTAATGAAACAATCTAATGTGCACAGATTGGAGTTCACAGTTTCCCCTTCGCTGATCCTCCTTCGATCTCCCAGCCTTCCTCGGTCATGGCTCCACTCCGCCGTCTTCTCTCTTCATCTCCCACTGAACAAAATTCCCAGATCACCTCAGTGGCAGACCACAGCACGAAAACACACTCCACTCATTGGATGGCTCACATTCCAAAGCGCCCATTATCTGTAACCATAACCCAAACACTGCTTCTACAGAAAGACTATTACATTAGCAGTGATTTTGGAGAAAGACCATTACATTAGCAGTGAAACCTTTCCCAGGGTGTCACACACTTCAACTCATCCCACTGACTTAAATTTTGCTGAAACATCTGCCAGTCCTTCCTCACAATCTCACTGTACACTGCATCTACTTGTATACTAGCTTCTGCATCCTTAGCCCTATCACTCTGGTCCCACCCCCCTCCCAAATTAGTTTAAACCCTCCCCAACAGCTCTAGCAAAACTGATATTGGTCCCCCTTGAGTTCAGGTGTAACCTGTCCTTTTTGTACAGGTCATACAGGTCATATCCCAGTGATCCAGAAATCTGAAACCCTGCCCTCCTGCACCAGTTCCTCAGCCATGCATTCATCTGCCAGATCATCCTATTCTTACCCTCACTGGGGTGTGGCAAAGGGAGCAATCCAGAGGTCTTGCTTTTCAGCTTTCTGCCTAACTTCCTATATTCTTTCTTCAGGCCCTCTTCCCTTTTCCTACCTGTACCCCAGTATTATCTAACTAACACCTTACTGAGGCTATCAATGCTAATTTTTGCAGAAACAGGTTTGTCAGGGAAATTTAAATAGGTAAAATCAGATATAAATATTATGCCTTCTAGAAACCAATATATTTGTTCTAACAGTGGTAATACAGCAAATCCAAGAACAGAACAAACTATCAAATAACATGTGATCCTGATGTTAAACATTTAGACAATAGACAATAGACAATAGGTGCAGGAGTAGGCCATTCGGCCCTTCGAGCCAGCACTGCCATTCACTGTGATCATGGCTGATCATCCACTATCAGTATCCAGTTCCTGCCTTATCCCCATAACCTTTGATTCTGCTATCGTTAAGAGCTCTATCTATCTCTTTTTTGAAAGCATCCAGAGACTTGGCCTCCACAGCCTTCTGGGGCAGAGCATTCCATATATCCACTCTCTGGGTGAAAAAGTTTTTCCTCAACTCCATTCTAAATGGCCTACCCCCAATTCTTAAACTGTGGCCTTTGGTTCTGGACTCACCTATCAGTGGGAACATGTTTCCTGCCTGCAGCATGTCCAATCCCTTAATAATCTTATGTTTCAATAAGATCCCCTTTCAGCCTTCTAAATTCCAGAGTATACAAGCCCAGTTGCTCCTATCATTCGACATATGACAGTCCTGCCATCTCGGGAATTAACCCTGTAAACCTACGCTGCACTTCCTCAATAGCAAGAATGTCCTTCCTCAAATTTGGAGACCAAAACTGCACACAGTACTCCAGGTGTGGTCTCACCAGGGCCCTGTACAGCTGCAGAAGGATCTCTTT
The DNA here is from genome assembly GCF_030028105.1 of Mobula birostris. Classification (NCBI taxonomy): domain Eukaryota; kingdom Metazoa; phylum Chordata; class Chondrichthyes; order Myliobatiformes; family Myliobatidae; genus Mobula; species Mobula birostris. Next base: position 34,134,342 of record NC_092388.1, read on the forward strand.
GCTCTTATACTCAATTCCCCTTGTTATGAAGGCCAGCATGCCATTAGCTTTCTTCACTGCCTGCTGTACTTGCATGCTTGCTTTCAGTGACTGATGTACAAGAACACCTAGATCTCGTTGTACTTCCCCTTTTCCTAACTTGACTCCATTTAGATAATAATCTGCCTTCCCGTTCTTACCACCAAAGTGACCTTTATTTAATCATTTACACTTACTGATGACTGCATTGAATTAGGCTTTACTTATTTTGGCTATTGCAATGTACAGCATATAATATCATGTATTGTATATCTAATTCACTATAATCATTTGTATTACCTTTTTATTCATATACACTGCTTCACAAAATATTTGTTGTCACTAGAGCAATGCATTTTTGTGTTTAATTACAATATATAAGTTTTTTTTACACAATTTTGCTGGGTATGTGCAATAATTTTTAAATATTTTTGAAGATGGAAGTTGAGAGATCGTCTTTCAGCTATGACTCATTGATGCCCAAAATGTCATAACTGTCAATCTCAAACTGCATCACAAGATCATCTGCCTTATTCCATATACTGCATGCTTTCAAATATAACATCTTCAGTCCTGTGTTCATCACCTTTTTCGATGTTACACTTCAACTCATCCCAGGATTCTGTCCACCAGAAAACGAGGGCTCTCCCAGTGGTCACCCATTTTATTTCCACTTCCCTTTCCCATTCCGACATGTCAGTCCATGGCCTCCTCTACTGCAGCAATGAGGCCACACTCCCACTTATATTCCAACTGGGTAGCCTCCAACCTGATGGCATGAACATCGATTTCTCGAACTTCCTGTAATGCCCCCGTTTCACCATTCCCCATTCCCATTTTTCTCTCACCTTATCTCCTTACCTGTCCATCACCTCCCTTTGGTGCTCCTCCCCCCTTTCTTTCTTCCATGGCCTTCTGTCCTCTCCTATCAGATTCCCCCTTCTTCAGCCCTTTACCTCTTTCACCAAGCAACTTCCCAGCCCTTTACTTCACCCCTCCCCCTTCCTGGTTTCACCTATCACCTCCTATCTTGTATTTCTTCCTCCACTCCCCCACCTTCTTCCTCAGACAGTTGGACTTCTCATCTTTTCTTCTCCAGTCCTGATGAAGGGTCTCGGCCTGAAGTGTTGACTGTACTCATTTCCACAGATGCTACCTGGCCTGCCTAGTTCCTCCAGCATTTTGTGCATGTTACTTGGATTTCCAGCATCTGCAGATTTTCTCATGTTTGTGAGTTGAGAAAGGTCATTAGGTGCAATTTCCTATTTCCACAGTAGGTGGCAGACTTGCCTTAAAACTGAAGGGAGGTTGTGATGCGAAGCGACAGGGTTGCTGATTTGGCTAGCACTGCAAATTAGATTCCCTTGATCCCTTGTAAAGAGCAGTTTTAAGGATAACAGGAAACACCTAATTTTTTATGTGTCTTCAGATATTATACAGGATTATAGCAGGTATGTGGCAATACAAGTATCTTAAATAGGAAACTGAACAGATTGGAAGGGAAATGAAGAATCTGCTACCAAAGGGAACCAAACACCTTGTTAACCAAAGCAAATGATTGTAAACTCCACAGCACAGGAACAAAGGAGGAGAGGAAAACAAACATTTAGGGAGGGGGTGGGGAGAAAAAGAATTAATTGATACTTTATATTTTAGTGTCTCCAACAAGTGAGATGTGAGTTAATGAAATTTCATTTTTATTTATAATGATTAATTTCTGGTAACATAGGAGTTGTTTGTTGCTTATTAACATTGATTTAATCTTTATTTAGATTGGAATGGCCCGGATCTGGTGAGTTTAGTTCTAGATTACTGGACAAGTCAAGAATCTTCAGTTTGAGTTCATTGCATTTCAATATTATAATGAGGAGGTAGGTAAAGAAAAGAAGATAACAATTGATGAGTTCAATGTGGTCAGCCATTCTTGGAAATTTCAGTTTAATTATGCATTTTTCCCTTGCCCTGAAATTGCCTTAATATTTATGCATAACAAATAAAAGCACAGTTTTCCCCATGTTCTAAAAACAGGAAATGCTAGTTAAATAAACAAGCAGCACAATGAAGTTTAATATGAGTGGTTTGTGTTCTTCTGACTCAGTCTAGAGGAATGCAAATCCTAATTAAATATCTTAGATGAAGTATTAAAAATTTAAGGCAATTTGAATTTATTTTCCACAATAAGCATCTTGCTGTGTTTTGAAGGTTTTGATTCATTTCTGAGATAAAGGAATAGCACTCTATTTGATTCATCTTTCTTTATTTGCTACAGTGACAATTGGCATGGATTTTGCTGATTTTTCTTGCTAATTGGCAGTATTTATCTTTGAAAATCAGCTTAAGATTCCATAGAACTCCACAGCAGATTTATTGGGGGAAGAACACTTTCACACTTAGACATTGATAACCTTAATCTATGAAATATCACTGATGGAAAGTAATGAGTGAAAAATTGATGTTAAGTTTACTTAACATAAATATTGCGAGTGATGTAAGGATATGCTCAGTACAGTAAAATCAGAATCAAAATCAGAATCATTATCACTGGTATGTGACAGTTAACTTGTTAACTTAGCAGCAGCGGTTCAATGCAGAGAAAAAAGTAATAATAATAAATAAAATTTAAAAAATAATAAATAAACAAATAAATCAATTACGTATATTGAATAGATTTTAAAAAGTACAAAAACAGAAATACTGTATATTAACAAAAAGTGAGGTAGTGTCCAAAGATTCAATGTCCATTTAGGAATCAGATGGCAGAGGGGAAGAAGCTGTTCCTGAATCACTGAGTGTGTGCCTTCAGCCTTCTGTACCTCCTACCTGATGGTAACAGTGAGAAAAAGGCGTGCCCTGTGTGCTGGAGGTTCTTAATAATGGACGTTGCCTTTCTGTGACACCGCTCGCTAAAGATATCCTGGGTACTTTGTAGGCTAGTATCCAAGATAGAGCTGACTAGATTTGCAGCCTTCTGCAGCTTCTTTCTGTCCTGTGCAGTAGCCCCTCCAAATCAAAAATGATGCAGCCTGTCAGATTGCTCTCCACAGTACAACTATATAAGTTTTTGAGCATACTTGTTGACATGCCACATCTCTTCAAACTCCTAATAACGTATGCTGCCGTCTTGCCTTCTTTATGACTACATCAATATGATAGGACCAGGTTAGATCCTCAGAGATCTTGACACTAAGGAACTTGAAGCTGCTCACTCTCTCCACTTCTGATCCCTCTATGAGGATTGGTATGTTTTCCTTCGTCTTACCCTTCCTGAAGTCCACAACCAGCTCTTTCGTCTTACTGACGTTGATTCCCAGGTTGTTGCTGCGGCACCACTCCACTAGTTGGCATATCTCACTCCTGTATGCCCTCTCGTCACCACCTGAGATTCTACCAACAATGGTAGTATCGTCAGCAAATTTGTAGATGGTGTTTGAGCTATGCCTAGCCACATAGTCATGTGTATACAGAGAGAAGAACAGTGTACTAAGCACACATCCCTGAACTGTGCCAGTGTTGATCGTCAGCGAGGAGGAGATGTTATCATCAATCTGCACAGATTGTGGTCTTCTGGTTAGGAAGCTGGGAATCCAATTGCAGAGGGAGGTACAGAAGCCCAGGTTCTGCAACATCTCAACCAGGATTGTGGGAATGATCATATTAAGTGCTGAGCTGTAGTCGATGAACAGCATCATGATGTGGGTGTTTGTGTTGTCTAGGTGATCTAAAGCCATGTGGAGAGCCATTGAGATTGTTTCTGCCATTGACCTTTTGTGACGATAGGCAAATTGCAATGGGCCCAGGTCCTTGCTGAGGCAAGAGTTCAGACTAGTCATGACCAACCTCTCAAAGCATTTAATCACTGTCGATGTGAGTGCTACCAGGCAATAGTCATCAAGGCAGCCCACATTATTCTTCTTAGGCTTCTTAAAAGAAGACTATACTGTGATCTGTGTTATAGAACAGAATATTTTATATTTATGAATAATGTATAATTTGGAAAAATGTATATCCAAGCTTGAAAACCCTGAGATGGTTGGTATATTTGTACTAGCAAATTTGTCACCACGGTCTGCATGGAATCCCATAATCAGATTCAAATTCAAAAGCGAGTTTATTGTCAAGTGCATATACAATGAAAAACTTACTTGCCGCAGCAGCATCTCTGGCATATAGCAACAGATGCACAACATTCACAAGAAAAACATAAATTATACAAAATTATAGAAGAAGGAACACAATTAGAAGAAACAAAAATGAAATCTATTGTAGTGAAAAGTAGTTAATAGTACAGGTCGACCTTCACTAATCTGGCACCATTGGGACCTGGGGAGAGCCGGATTAGTGAAAATGCCAAATTACAGAAGGATCACATTAAGCATATTCAGTGCCGGATTGTTGAAGGAACTGGATTACAGGTAGTCGGATTAGTGAAGATTGACCTGTATTGCTAGTAGGTAATAGTTAGGGTTGTACAGGTTGATTTAAGAACTGAATGGCTGAAGGGAACTAGGTGTTTTAGGTGTTGTAGGTCTTCAGGCTTCTGTACTTCCTGCTTGATCATAACTGCTGGAAGATGGGATGACCTGGATAGTAGGGATCTGTGATGATAAATGCTGTCTTCCTGAGGCAGTTCCTCATGTAGGTACTGCCAGTGGTAGAAACGGATGTCCTGTGATATATTGGGCTGAGTCCTCCACATTCTGCAGTTTCTTATGTTCCTGTGCATCCAAACTGCTTTACTAAACCATGATGCAACCAGGCGGGATAAGTTTAACATTACATTGGAGTGATCAGTGACAACTAAACTTCTTTAATTTCCAGGAAAGTAAAGGTGCCGGTGCACTTTTCTTGTGATTACATCTAAGTGCTGTGCCTAGGATAGCTTGTCCGGTATGTTAATATCCAGAAATTTGAAGTGCTGACCCACTCTACCGTTGCCCCACCAATGCAGACCGGCACCGGTTCACATTCCTTTCCTTTGCAATAGTCAACAATCAGTATTTTAGTTTCATTGCACTGGGTGAGAAGTTGTTGTGGCACCACTCAGCCAGGTGTCCCACCTACATCCAGTAAGCTGAATCATCACCGCCTGTGGTTTGTCCAACAATCGTGGTGACATTGGCAAATTTATTTATGGCATTGGAGCTGTGCTTACCCATGAACTTTTTGGAGAACTGCAGCAATCAAACTAAAGAATCTCCTCCTGGATCATTTTGCAGGCTAGACAATCTGTAGTATCTGTACTCCCACTTAAGAGAATGGAGAGCGGACTGGAGTGCAGAGAAGAAAGACAAAATGGTCTTTAAAAAATCACTTTTTGCTCTAAAGGCTTAAATTATTTCAATTAATTCAGTTGACTTCCATTTCTTCTGTATGAGACTTAATACCTTTTGAATGCTTCTGAATGCCAGAGAAATTCACCATTTTAACCTCTTGATCATTTTTAGAGACAGCAAAGTAAGAGCTGGTGGACTTTCCAACCACCAGATTTTCAGCCAGTAGCACACAGCGTCCTAGGGTAGGCAGCTGCTCCGTTTGAAGCGCCTGAAAAAGAATACACCTCAAACCCTCTCGCTATGTGCCGTTCGCACTCCACAAGCCCCCGACACCGCGCAGTAACACGTCTTGCAGAGGGAGGAGGTTGTCACCAAGAAACAACTTCATCCTGGCAAAGCGTTAAGGCAAATTCGGGATAACTGGACAATTTAGCGACAAGCACACGTGACACATTCCACTTAAACCCCGTGTCATCCACGTATATATGATGACAACATTGCTGCTCCAGCGTACCTGCAGTGTGCACAGTGAATCAACTTTACTGAATATTCACACGGTGGCGCTCCTGTTCTTCAGACTAAACTGAACATTTGCAGATTAATACAGGCAAATCGTGTGTGTGCTGTGCGCGATGTGGGTGGCATTTTTTTCCGAACGCTCTAGTCCAAATGTTGCTTTACTTTTCTAACGCTTGACGTAAGAACAATTATCACTTCGGAGCATGGAACATTTCAGCTGTCCAATATACGGCAAATTCCTTTAGAAATGAGTGCATGAACATTTGTAATTGCACTATAAATTACACGCACACAAACACTATCATAATAATGCTGCTGTTTTCGGAAAGAGTTTGAAATCCTTATAATTTATAATCCCTATCTTATGCCTTCGGCTCCTATTATTGGCTAATGTCTCTGCTGTTTGGCCTGTTCATATATACAATGACAGGTAGTATATGAGTTTTATACACACAGTTTGAGACGGGATCTTTCACGTTTCTATTTCTGTACAACGGCCGACGATTGAGGTGGACTGAATTTACAGTCAGGAAGACAAATTATCTAAATAACTGCGAGCGACATTGAAAGTAACTGGAACTATTCAAAAAGAGGCTCCGAGTGCATTCTTTAGCAATTATTTGGCAGAAAAAATTCGCAAAGATACGAAGTTATATATTTATAACTTTAAACATAAAAAGCACAGTTGAAAGTCTGACATTGACCCCAAATTCGGAATAAATATTATGCCGCGTTGCCTTTTAGATGGGGGGGGGGGAAGGATCGAGTTTCACGGATCATAGTTATTTACATGTTGATCTTCTAAAAGTGATTACACAATATGAACAGAATTCCAAAAGGCCGCGAAGACGCAGCCGTTCAATAAATATGCGCTAAGTATCGATACCCAAAACTTATTAGTGACCAATCTCACAGGGGCCATGAACGGCAGTTGCTGAAAGACAGGACTATGAACATATACCGAAACAACTGCGTGTACCGTGTAGATTTTCTGAATTGATAATGCCGGTGCTTAACCAAGAAGGTTAAATGTTCTTGGAAGCGCCTTGAAACGAGAGGAGTGAAAAGAAGCAAAAACGGCCGGCAGTAGCATCATTTCTTCAGTGGAACGGTGGCTGTGTATTACGATGAGCGAGGTTGAGAATTAATTTAGATTCAAGTTCAGGTTTAAACCTTGATCTAGTGGAGTTAGATTCTAACCTTAGTGAGGTAAGGGTGAAAGATATGTTCGGACTGATCGACCCCATTGCATCATGTCAATGGTTGAGTGAACAAGGCGCTGTCCTGAAACACTTACTAATATACAAACTCTCCCGAGTATCAGCGGCCAATTGCTTTATCAGCCGTTAATGTGCTAACTTTTTAACGAATCCCTATTTTAAACGAGTATGTTTTGTGCTAAAATTCGTTAAACGTTGTAATCATCCCCTGAGACACCGAAGTGCAATTTTAGGCCGACCATGAGAAGCTTTAAATGGTATTTTTTTTAATATTTGAATAACTAGATTAATAGAGCGAGGAAAGAGCCAGATCTCTCTAATTTTAGAAATATTTCCAATGTAAAATGCGCAATACAAATTACGTAATTTAATCGTACTGGCCAGTCTGCGGGCCTGAAGAACTGACCATTCAAACAACCTTTCAAATAACCGTATCCAGCCCCCGAGAAGCAAAACACGCTTGGCACTTCGGACGCACTCCCATAGATTGATTAAGAAGAACAATGAAAACTTCTTGCGTTTAACTTCTTTAATATTTCGTGCACCTGAAGGAGCCGACGCTGACTAAAAATAACCGCCGTGACTATTTATGTATTTTATGAATGCAGTGTACCAGCAAATCGAATCACCTTGTCGTGTGCCGTGTCCTAGAGTGGACGGGAAATTATTCTGTGAATCTATAACCGAGAGGCTAGTGGTATCGTTTCAATGTCAATGTCAAATGTCAAACCCCTTTGTTTACGTCTGTATCGTTTTATATGCCGGAATGGCACAATCAGACTTACTACTTAGATTCGTTATATTTCGCTTTTATAAATTCTCATAGTGTATTTGTAAACTGTTATTAAATGTATTAGTTGCTGCTTCGAAATTTTGAATGCTATTTTTTAAATAAACCCTCACCAGCGCAGGGAATAAGAGATATCAGTAACCTTCCTCGAAAATTCCATGTAATAATTGAAGCTATCTTTTACTTCTGTGTTTTTTTTATTGTGGTTTGAGAATTATTGTTGTCATCGTAAAAAATAGATTGGACTAAGCATTTAGTCTACAAAAATACTCAAAAATTTGTTTTCGCTTCCTTCTCAATGGCCAGAGGGCCAGATTGGTTCTGTGTTAGCTGCGTCGTAGAAACGTTAAAGATGCTATGGAATAAAATGATGGTTTGACAAACTGAGTTTTAAGAAATGTTTTTTTCGTAATGTAATGAGGTCGAGATATGTTGCCTATTCCCTGCTCATCCTCACCTCTTTCTTTCAAAGAAAAACGCTGAAGTGATTTGCTGGTCCATTTCAGAACGTAGTTCAAAGCCGGACACAACAGCATTGACTGGCTGGGAAGGGAGCTGGTTTCCTTCTCTAAGAGACATTGAGAGAACGAGTTGAAGTACACAGTGAGAAGTTCATAGTTGCTTTCACTGATAACCTAGTTCCCTGAATTTATTGTAAGGCCCCTGATCGCTGGATCACCTTTTTTTGGGGTCATGCGTTAATCGCGCTGAAAACTGACGCTGTAGCTTTTATAACGTTAATTGTGAGTATGACTTAGAAGTAATTTTCGCCCCCTGATATAAGTTTAGGCTTTCCCTAGTTACCTTTTCAACACGCGATGTAAAATATTAAAAGGCCCTGTTATTTTCGGGTGGGAAGTGAAGAGCTAGCGGTACGATTTTCGTTACAGTACCAACCGTGGTCTTAAGCAAATAACGAATGGAGGTGGGAAGAGAGGATAAGGGCGCCGGCAGGCCAAAATAAGCAGAAGATACAAGCGACAATATTAATGAGTAACGATAAGAGAAAAAAAAGTTCACTTGCGAACCCAGAGCAAATTGAAAAGCAATGACGTGCGAAAAAGTGATAAAAGAAGAGAGATAGAAGTTTTCTGTATAGAGACACGCGAAATAAATTTAAGGAACAGTGATTAAATATTTTAATATAATTAGGAGAAATCCAAGCAATCTTATTTTGTCTGGAAATAAATTCAAAGCCTTGCTTCGAGTCCTAAACGGTGGCAGGTGCTGCGATTATGAGACGCACTGACCGGGAGAGGGCGCTCCAGCAGGGTCCTGCAGCCCTCCCAGCCAGTTGTTAGGAATCTGAGCCTGTGCCTCTTGACGGGGGAGCGATCGATTACAGTTCTTTGACCGCGCAAGTACACAGCCATAATCTAAAGCAACTGCTTATAAATGCTGCAGATATAAATTGTATGAAGCGATCATAGAATGTAAACGGAATGGCGAAATTTTGCCAAACGAAAACAAAAGAAAAATGCCTTTGCCGCTTCACGATTGCAAGAAAGTTGGTAAACCTGATTCTTACCAAATTCTCATTTCGTGGTGGAGCGCGCCAATTTTACCATTAGCCCACATTGATGTGAGTGTAAAATGGGATTCAAATCGTTTATAAAATAAATAATCAAATTTGGGAATTAAAACCCAAGTCACGCGAATGAATATATTTAAGTTTGGTCATTTTGTGTATAATCATGTATAATCTCAAAGCAGACGAATCGCCCCCGTATTAATTAGAGTAAAAAGAATTATTTTAACCATCTGAGAAGTATGCATGCTTTTGGAATGTAATGGAACCTGAGAGTCCCAGTGAATTGTGTAGCCCACCTTGTTGGTATTCTTCCAAGGTGATGAATTACTTCGAGACAGGATTATAGGTACCGCATATCTGCGGCAGCTAGCACTACAGACGCGGTGCTGGTTAAATGTTTCATTCTAGTCAATCAAAAATCTTTTTCTGTTATGCAAAATCAACTAGAATCTACATTTGTTCCTTAATCATAGAATAAAAATTGTAGAACCTCGACCATTACATATTACATCAGGGCCCGTCGGCCTACGATGTCTGCGCCGACCACATTGCTGATTTAAACTAATCCCATTTGCCTGCACACGATCCATATCACTCCATCCCTTGCTTGTTCCCGTGCCTGTCTAAATGCCTCTTAAATATTGCTATCGTATCTCCTTCCGCCACCTCCCCTGGCAGCTCGTTCCCGGCATTTACCGCCCTCCGTGAAAAAACAAAACATGCCTCGCAAATCTCTTTTAAACATCTCCACCCTCTTCTCACCCTGGGGGGAGAAAAGACTGATTGTCTACCTATCTAATGCCCTTCATAGGTTTATACGCTTCTAGTCTCCGGCACTCCGGAGAGACCATTCCAAATTTATCCGATCTCCCCTAATACTCTCTAATCCCGGCAACATCCTGGCGAAACAGTTTCATGTATTTCTCCCGATTTGCGTTTGTGCAAGACTTTGAAATGCTAAATTACCGCAATGTGAGGTATGGTCTCACTAATCGAACCATGTTTCGACCAGCTTTATGAATAGGTCGGACTTCTTTTCGCATTCTTTCAGCGGGCTGCTAGAATGCAGGGAAATACAGACATGACGTTGAAGATCTGATGCGCAATCTGCGCCGTTTAAACCCCTCAAACGTGAATGACCCCTCTCTTGCACTTGGCTGCACATTGAAGAGCCTTTATCTTGAAACCGGTTCATTGTGAATGTTTATGGGGGTGGGGAGGTACTAAAGTACATGACAGAAGAGTGAACTGGCACGAGTAACACTTGTAAATGACACACGTATTATCTTGGTGACGATGGAGAGGAAGGGAGGTGAGACTGAAGGATTCTCGACCTCCTATTGAAGAGTACATGTGTCTAAATTTATCTAGGCTCGCGCCCTTTCTGCCTGCAGGGTGGTGGCGAGTGGTCGCTGTCAAGATACTCATCCCAGCTTTGGGCACCGTATATCCCTTCTTTATTTTCAGAACTATCAATGGAGTTGTCGAGTTTACAAAATTTTTGAACTCAATCCCGCAACCTATCATTTACAATAGCATAGATTCAGCACTTCCGAAAGTCAAAATCTGATTTTGCCGTTTCGTTGTATAGTAGCCGCGCGCGTTGGCTCGGGTGCTGTAATCCTATCTGGACCAAAAATAATTCGGCCTAAACTGTGCAGCTATTGTCAATTGTTTCCACTTGGGATGAATTCCAGGTGCCAATGGTGGCAAAACATTCATCTTCATGAGTAGAATTAAATCAGGTCCCTTCAGACTGGCAGGCTCATCACTAGTGATTTGAAAGGACGTACATTTTTACAAGTGAGTGTTTACACTAAAAAGTTAATACTTAACGCTATCTGACCGAGCAGTTTTGCTGCTCTGCACAAAATATTGCCTTAAAATCTGACAGTTTGCCTCCCGCGTTCTTTAATCAAATCATCTATAATAGAGTATTTTACTCTGTGTTGCTTTAGGAGTCACGGAAACTTAAATCAGACATTTACAGCAATTTACATTTGTTGCTCACATTAAGGGAGCCTAGAGAATGCCGGCGGAACAGGCAACGCGATTGGTAAACAACTGTCGCTATGAAAATTCCATTACTGCTTTATACTATCGGAGCATGGATGAATGACACAAGTTTCAAATTATGTTAATTTCAAGACAAACATGTTTCCCATTTTTTATTGAAATTAGTTTTTAACATCAAAATCTTTTGACAATGATCCATAAGTGTACATTTTCAAGTGCAATTATATTCAAATGTATTTTACTTATAAAAGCATAATGTGCGTGCATACATGTGCCTTAGTATAGTTTATGGCAAAAAAAAACATCGCATATTCTTCGCAAAATCTTTCGAATCAGTATCTTAATACTGTCATGGTATCAAGTTTGATGTTCCGATTTCAACATATATATTTAAATATAACAGACTACTGATCATCACTAAACACCCTGCCCATTAATATTGATATAGGGTTCGAATGCTGCTATAAAACAATTAGATGCTTGACATACGCACCACTTCTTCATTTTAACTAAGAGGAAGACTCAACCAGGCAGTTCGACTTGTCCTATTTTTTCCTCTTGTTTTGATCGAAGGAATTCAAGCAATTCAAAGAGACGACTCGCTTTCTTTAAAAAAAATCGGCTGCTGCGTCGCAAACCAGTTCCCAGCGGCTTATTTACGTAGAAGAACAATAGTCAATGTGAAACTTCCAACTCAGCCTTGCCGAGTCCTGGCTTGGATTTAATATTAATAAAAATAATGCTAAAGAAAAATTAAATATGCACTAGATTGAAGCTGATTTAAAGAGGGTTTTCACATCACACAGGGTTTGATGTCCTGGCACACACTTTGATGGTGATGATGATAGTACGATCCACTGGCAGAAGGATGGAAAGACGAAATCCCATTGAAATTGAGCACAAAATCCTTTCTGTCGCACACGGGCGACGAGTGAGTCTGATAACGAGGTATGCCCACTGAAAGGATAAAGAAAAAATAAATTATCTGCTATTGGAAATGATAGTTTATTTCAACAATCTTGATTATCTTATATATTTCAATCATTTTCAGCTATTTATTTATGGTTACCCCCACAATTCTATGCACGTTAATTGATTGTGCGCGTTTTTTTTAACACTGGGGTAACATCGGATTCTCGGGAACAATGAATTCTTTTGTGCGACCCTACCACTCGTTCAAGGAGTTGACAGTTGTTTCCCAGATGTTCAATCCGCATGTGCGTTTGCGCTGAAATCTGCTCCACTGTAAAAATATAATATTTGATCTCATTCTTCTGCTTTGAGACCTCTTAAATTTGGAATACAACTCTCGGGTTCTTAATCTAACCAAACACTACCCTCCCCCCGAATATCTCAAGATGTATTCATTAAAATGCTGATTGATTCGGTGTCCTACTCTAATTATTTAAACACCAAAAAGACTTTTTCATTTAAAAAAAATAATTTCAAGAGCCAATTTCACTGGGAGACGTGATTGGTGAATGTTATGGTTTGTTTCTAATGAAATTGGGTGGAACCTGTTCTCAATATGCAGCTGCTTTTAACAAGTTAAATTTCAAAGATAACCCCCAATGAGACATTGTTCTACAGCAAGGAGGAAGGATTCCTCACTAACCAGCATTATAAATTTTGTCTGAAATCGTCTTATTGTTGCAAATAATATACAGCCGAATTAAACTTTTCTCCCAAAGTTCTGAAATGCAGATCAAGCATCTATCGTCTTCAATCCAGATTTGTATATTTTCTCAGTCAGTACGTATATAATCAACGAGAACTGAAACGGAAACCCAACCGTTTTCTGTTTGAATTAGATTCTATATTTCAAGATAATACCCAGTTTCCATGACATCTTAAAATAATAATTCAGATTGTCATTAATTAATTAGCCGATGGTATCGCATATTGTATTACAGTCTTTATGGGTTCCATTTGTGTTAATATTCCATGCAAACTTCGAATAAATCTGTCAGTATTAATTGTAACTATTTGGTAGTCATTATTTTAAAATTATACACACGAATGGTGTAATAAGTGTGATTATAATAGGCATTATTTAAGTTCAAGGTTGTACTGTTGACCCTAAGTGATAGAAAAATATTAACACACTGGACAACCTGTATGGCTTCTCTACATAACTCCGGACAGACGGCTAGTTTCCTTCTGTGCCGATTACCAATTTTAGCTACTGTTTATTTTCCAGGTCTGTCGTTTCACGTTTTGTCTGTCTTTTTAATAGTCCAAGTCTTTGCGAAATCAAAGACACAAAACACACACACAGACACACACACACACACACACACACACACACACACACACACACACACTCGCACACACTCGCACACAGTACAATTTTTGCTCGGACCGAGAATGACTGGAGCCGATACAGATGTCTTTTTGTTGGCAGTTGCCGACCAGCAGTTCCCAGAACATTTTTAACAGCATCAGCTCTCATCTGGGTTAAGTCAAGCTAAAATCCTCTTCAGTGTGGTCCGGCCGCGACTGTCTTTGTTTAGTTAACCTCCCCGACCCACATTTTCAGCGACTGTTTGGAGAGTTCTGCCTCAAGTCTCCACGATTCCTATACATCTTGTGGACGTTGCTATTTTTCTATTTCGCTATTTCAGCAGAAATTTAAAAGGGGCAGGAGGGCGGTGTGATAAAATGACACGCGATAACTCTAGATAAGATGAGCTTTTTACCGCGTGCTCTGCATAGAAATTAAACAAAGCTGTTGAAGTCGACATGGGGCAATGCACGGTTTTGTCGCGAGCTTTCAATTTAGGTTTAAATCTATGAAAGTTTGCATTTTGTGCACTATTGATTGGTGCATTATCAAAAAAAACCGCACAGTACTTTCATTCCAAATATATATTTATAATGTAATTTTAAAATATTTTAATCTCTTCAATACTAAATTGCAAAGTGCTCTACAAGAACTGTTATTTTAAATAATAAAACTTATGTCAGATCACGCCATGATATTAATCCACCCTTTGGTGTACTTAGAAATATACTGTTATTATTTTCAATTCTGTAATTGTGGGTCGCATTTGCATAGTGCCTCTTTAATGTTGCTTGACTGTTATAAATTGTTAAGTCTCTCTCTTTCAGCCTAAACTGCCTATTTCCGTTCATTGCCCTCGCATTTTAATAAAACATTTTTATTAATTTCACTTTGACTGTTTGCTTCTCAGAGACTACACAGTAATGATTTGTAAAGCTGTTTCTGATATATATGGAAAAAACCCAGAAAAATATAAACAAAAAACTCGCATCCGTTTTAGCTTGACCTGCATTCGTGCACAACACTGCAGCGTTTTAATCTTTGGTACTCTATCAGCAAATTTAGAATATTTTAGTGCTTCACAATAGAAAATAGCAATTATATTTCAAAACAATAACTAATATTTTGTCTTACGCGTTAGTCTAATGCGGGGAATCGAGGATGTAATATTTGTCTCAATAGGAAACACACATGAATACCATACCTGTGATTTCTGCAGGATCCCTTGTGTTCTGGTGCAGGTAACTTTGTTCCAGCGAGTAGGAAGACATGGTGGAGTGGAGACTGGAAGGGACTGAGTTAATGGGGCCCAGGCTCTGCTGCTTAATGTACGGAGATCCTCCTGAGGATGACCATGGGGCAGCTGAGGCAGAGTATGGCGAATGGCATTCCAAGGCGCTGGCCACGGCGGGTGAGGATGGCACGGGGCTACTGCTGCCATCAGGACCGTATTCTCCACCGGAAGACGCCGGGCAGCTGGCCATGTAAGTCGAGCCGGGGTTGGGGGACATATGGGGGATATGGTGCCCGCTGCTGAGTCCATCATAGTTCCCTGATAAGGAGTTGCTCATCATACTGAGGCTACTCTCCAGGTTGTAACCGTTGGCATGGCATGAGAGTGAAGCCGCGGGACTCTGGAAGTCGAAGGTTTGGGGGATAATAGAGGGACCAAACCCCAAGCCATTCATCATCCTATACATGGGTTTGAGGGTCTGACATTTCCTACGGAACCCTCTGGGTCTACGCCGAAAGGAGCCTTCCTCAAACATGAATTCACTGGCAGGGTCAATGGTCCAGTAATGTCCCTTCCCTGGCCTGCCAAGTCCTTTTGGCAATTTGATGAAGCACTCGTTCAGTGACAGATTGTGGCGTACCGAGTTCTTCCACCCCTGGTAAGACCCCCGGAAGAAAGGGAATCTGGTCTGAAGGAACTGATAGATCTCGCTCAGAGTCAGCCTCTTGGTCGGGGAGCTCTGAATAGCCATTACGATCAAAGCGATGTAAGAATAAGGAGGCTTCTCCGGCCGCCGCAGACCGCCGTTGGTCTTTTTGACTTTCGCTAATGAGGAGGTTTCCATGGCCGGGGACTGTTGGCTGATCAAGGCCGATTTCAACACTCCGGGAACCGGGCTGGACCTTATTGACGCCGGCGGATCCAGATGCTGCTGCGGGCTCTCAGTCGTCATCCCTTTCTTTTAAGGGAAAAGTATGTAATCCGGAGAGTGCTGTAGGGTGGGTGGGGGTAAAGAAATAAAGTCTATTTTTCCTCTAATAATGATTGCTGTAGATGCTACGCCCTATTTAATTTAACTGGACCGCAGGACATTTATTCCACTGGAAATACGTCAAAACACAAGACTCCTATTTAATCGGCTGCACAGAATTGCTTCATTTCTGGAAGCCTCGCTCCTCACGCTTGGTCGGCTGCAGATATGGACGATTCGGTTTCAGATTCGCCTTATTCTCGAGGTATGCTTGCATGCTCCACACAGGCCTTTCCTTTGAGGCGGCGACTGGTTCATGTGCCGACGTTCGCTTATGTTCCCTTCTAGGAAACTTTAAAAAAATACACTCTGATTCCTGGCAGCAGTTCAGTGGCCCCGAGATCACTGCTCCGTCCTCCACCTGGTGGCCATCCCAATACCAAACTCTTTAAGAAGAGGAAGCGCAGAGAGGTCCCACTATTCTCCCCCCACCCCTTCTGCCCGCAGTGGCTGCTGCAGCCAAAGAAAACCTGGCCACCTATCACTGGGTAAATCTCTGTTAAGCCTCCTCCTCCCGAATGAAATCAGATTCCAGACGTCCATTGAGCGCACTCCAACCATCATCAGCCGCGAATACATTGTTTCAATGTCATGTGCCGCATGATCCCCACCAAATCCATCCGCGTAATCAATCTCATTTAAACAGTTCAATCACGACTGACACATGTCAGGGAAAGAGAGCATTCCAATTTATTGGCTATATATCCGGGCTATCAAAATGTATCCAGAAACTTCTTTTGAGGCATTCCAATTTTTTAAAGGAACAAAGTACACTATAAAATAAGGCTGCAAAATATTTTTGTCCAAAATGATCTTTCGGAGTTGAAATGACGAACAAAATACGATTATGCTGTTTTCTATCATTCTCGATCGTTGTAAAATTTCCTCTTATTTCACTTATTGCTGCATGTTCCCTTCGAATTTAATTTTGCATTTTGCTATCCTGATCTCTCTCTCTCTCTCTCTCTGTCTGTCTGTCTGTCTGTCTCTCTGTCTGTCACTCTCTCTCTCTTTCTCTCTCTGTCTGTCTCTCTCTCTCTCTCTCTTTCTCTCTCTCTCTCTCTCTCTCTCTCTCTCTCTCTCTCTCTCTCTCTCTGCTAACTACCAAGTATGCGTAATAGGTTCGAAATTCACCCTGTATGGAAATGGCAGAGAAAAGATTCAGAGTTAACTTTAATAAATCATTTTACAGCCTTGTTAAAATAATAGTGATTTCATGGCGCCGCCGTCACATCATATGAACTTAAATCTTTTAACGAAGGGAAGTACGACCAAAATTATGAAAATTACAAGTAGTTTGGTCTCTATTTCTGTTACCCACCTTCGATCAATTATCACAAAGCGCTCTTTCCTCTGCAATCATTAAATGAAAAAATTCAGTTGTTTGCCCCAACAAGTATGCAAATAATGACAAAGATATATATGATAATGGAGCAATATGTTATGTTTTTCAGTGATCCCCCAAATATTTCTCATACTCATATATATTGCCAAAGCACAGGCACAGAAGCATATCACTACCACATTTACACTTGCATTCACAAAACAAACTTGCTGACGTGCTGGCATGTTCGCATGCACACAGATTCCCCTTGCTCCCAAGTTCACACAACCCATATTCTGTTCGAGCGCCTATAAGCCTTCTCATGAACTTGATTATCAACATTTTATTTCCGAACTGATTTTCATTGCAAATTACATTCAGCATTACAATTTGCTCAAAGTACTCGTTTTGTCAAATGATCTGATTTATCAATGCCAATTTATGTTCTATTAAAGGAAGAACGGCAAAGATAAAATAAGATTTTAAAACGGCGAGTACAGATAGGTACAAATGATTATCTATATTCTATGGAAGGTGCAAGCATATTAGACCATTTCATCGTATCCTTCTTGGGATTAAAATGCCACCTCTGAATCAATATATTTAAAAACTATATAATTAAACTATGAGAATGAAACTGATTAATTCACAAAATGTGTTTGCTTTTAACTTAACACTCTACTTCCATTGTCTTAATAGCGACAAAAAAAACAGTGAAAATAATGCAAAAAACGGAATTTAAAATTTCTGATTTCACTGAACAGCAACACTGGACAGCGAAAGATCTAAGCCAAATCAGAGAGCAGCCAAATTAAAAGGAGCGAACAGACAAAAACGAGGGGATATTAGTGAGAAAAGGGAGAGAAAAGCATAGCTTCACAGATTGTGAATATTGGGGAGGGGGGGAGGTTGTGGGAAGGGAGGTGTGGTTGGTGGGACTTAGCACTGTTGTAGTCGATTGTATTGGATGAGACCTGTGTGTATGGGGTATTGTTCTGGATAACTAACTTTGACATGAGTGGAAGCAGGCGTTTTCCATCAACCTTTGCCTGTACCACACACAGAGAGTCGGTGTCAGTTTACTGCGCCAGTCCTGCAGGCAACTTTCCCCCCTGAACGCTACAATAATTAGACAAAGAAAAGCAAAATTAACTTAGCAGGCGTCGACAGCTTCCTCTCGAGCGCAGCCAGCATTTACGGGGGTTTACGCAAAATGGCTCGATTGTACCTGAACTCACAGCAACAAAACTTGCATTAGTAGAAACAATACACCTTCTAGTCACTATATTCTGTAAAACGAAACTGCAAATTTTAGAACAGAACCGACAGTTAGCTGTTTTGTTTTGATTAATACTTGTATTTTAATACCAATGCGCACGGTAATGTATTGGTCGCAATGTGTATATATAAATTTAACCGTATATTAAATCCTCTGTTGACTTTTTATTGACAGAATTAGGCAGATTCGACGCATGGATAACTTAGAGTGGATTAATATTTCCTTTATGATCATTTACAGCATCGGACCACATTTTTTACATCTCTAGCAATACCTCAGACCATTCAACCTTTTTTCAGATTTCACATTGTAACTATTATGGACTTGCACTCAAGTCCAAGTGGATAATCTTTTGTTCACTCTGTATTGCTTTCTGAAGATTGATTTAAAGGAAAATAATCGATGACTAAAGTATGGAATTTGCCCTTTAACGACTGGACTATTCGCATATGAATACGTTAAAGCTCACGTCCAGTGCCGGGTTTCACAGCACCGCACAGACAAGCCTCGATAACTTTGTTTTGCTTACCTGGAGATTAATGATGTACAATTCTATGCACACTTTGTTGGTTTGCTATGAATGTTTTATTGAAAGTCTGGTGGTCCCTCAGCTCACTTGCTTTGCAAAGAAAGAAATTTCCATAAACCATACTTCATCTATCTCCAGCAACGTGTCAGAAAATTAACCTATCTTCCCTATCCAGTTGTGCTTCTTAGTACTTTTATAACGCATTATATATGTGTATCTTATATTGATATGGAATGCATGTTTTAAAGTCAAAGTCTGTCCAAATTAAACGAAGTTTCAAATAAATTGGTTGTAACTGTTAAGTTCATTTCTCGTTTTTCCTTTCGCGAGTGTTGTTCATTTCAACTTGCGTAGGACCCTAAACTCTTCGGATCAGATTCTGACCCACACCAGTTAGACAAAACATAAACACGGACGTTTGCAAGCCGTATTGTCTGGGAAGAACTACACTGAAATTATTTTGAATGGAAACAATAACGTCAATCCTTTTGGAGATTACATAAAGCTACGATTAAAGAACGCACAACTTTACACACATGGGCTTGCGTTTTATTCAAATATCAAATTAGTTGCCGATTAACGTTAATTTCAAATTGTCTGAGCTATCAAGTTTGACTTTAGAAGGAAACACTATTTGGACTGGTTCAATAGTAAGAAATCATTACAAAAGTCCTGGAAAGGCTCACTTACTGAAGAGAAAGTTATCTGCACATGTTATTACACCCAATATCTTAAAATTGACTGGACAGTATTATAATTCGGAGATGCAAAATTTCATGTTTCAGACACAAGAAATTCTGCATTTTGTGCATATGATTTCCAGCATCGGCAGAAACTTTTGTGTTTAAAATTCTATTTCCCTCGTTTTCTAACACATGATTTTTACGATGCATGAAGTTTTACTGCTTTGATTAAATTCGGTGTGTTTCAAAAAATGGAAATGATCAAGTAAAGGAAAAATAAAATCACAAAATTTCCGTCAAGTTTCTGGGTGTCCAATGGGCCATTGCCTTTTTATTGAGTAAACGGTCGCCGATGACTTGTGTTTTGTCAAAGGTGTACCAACTAGTTACTTCACTATCGAATTATCCCCCTATTAGACGTTGAGAGATTTCTTTATGCGAAGTACAATTCAGATAAGTTATCTCATTATGAATCGAGCGACAGCCGGCAGCAAGTCTTGTCACGAACTTTCAAATAACTTCGGTCGGCCCCTCGTTCATATTTGCTGCATCTATCAATGAAAAGGCCGACCTGTCACTGACTCTTATCTGGTCACCATTGTCCTTTTGTACTGGAAAGTACTTGACAGCGCAAACATCCTTCTCGCTGTTTTAATTTCCCAGTATCATCATTTATTTATTCATGGATTGCCTGGTTCAAGACGTAAGACATAAAGCAGAATTAGATCATTTGGCCCATCGCGTCTGCTCCGCCATTCCATCATGGCTGATTTATTATCCTTTTCAACCCTATTCTCTTGCCTTCTCTCCGTAACCTTTGACTCCCTTCCTATTCAAAAATTTATCAATCTCCGCTTTAAATATCCCAGTGATGTGACCTCCACAACTTTCTGTGGCAATGAAGTCCATCGATTCACCACCCTCTGGCTGAAGGAATTCCCCCTTATCTCTGTCCAAAAGGGACGCCTTTCTATTCCGAGGCTGTGCCCTTTGGTCCTAGATTTCCCCACTATAGGACACATCCTCTTCACGTCCATCCTATCTCGGCCATTCAATGCTCGATAGGTTTCAGTGAGACCCCCGCCCTCCACCTTCCATTCTTCTAAACCCCAGCGAGTGCCGGCCTAGAGCCATATTCCTGTTATCAGCACATTGTTAAAGCTGATCTGAAATCTCCGCTGCCTTGTGGCTATACCCACTCATTGGGATGGCTTCGGCAGTAAACCCTGAGGGGAAGTCTGGAGCTGGAGTCTGAGTTCAGCGTTGATTGGCAAGTCTTGCGACGCTACTGGTGTCAAGCTAGATTGGTCTCTGTCATTCCTTTGGATTCGTCAGCGGCGTGAAGGGGGGCGGCGGTGCTGCTACTTGGGCTGAGCTTGCTCTCCATATCGTTCTGCCCTGACTGCTGGGTCGCAGCCTCCATGGTCGACGACGACCACCAGAGGGTGTATCCCTACCTCAGTGTAGGACAGTGCTGTTGTGTCACTTAACCCTCCTTCAACACTATATCAAACGGGGCATATTTGGGTGTATGGAATTTGTACTCTGAGTCTTTTGGAACATACTCACTCAGGAGGGTTCTGCCAGTTGGGATGGATCACTATTGTAAATATGTGATTCTGTACATTTAAAATGGCAAAGTAGGTGAATGTAGCAACTGTGACTGTAGTGACTCGTTTGTTGTTACCTTGGTGTTGGAGAAGTACCAAATATTGTTTCCTAGAGGTTCACTGTGTGAATAACAGACTTTATATTTCCCATTTACAGATTCCTCGTGGCTCAGTTTTAGTCAGGGTAAAGCCCGAGTGAACATAACGGACACGAGCAGGTGTAATAGTAACAGGGTTTGCATTTTTGGATATTCTGAATATACTTATATTTATTTGGAAAAGAGTATAGAGAAATCTATATGAAATGGTCTCGTATATATATTCATATTCAAGAAATGCATTGCGTTTTTTTGTCAAAAGCAAACTCGGTAGTTATGGTATAGCACCGACCAATCTGTTTCTTCTACATTCTCAGCTAAATTAACTTCCTTGGTTGGCGATGGTGTGCATGTTGACAGACTCCAGAGATATCCGTGCACTGTCTCACCACAAGGCTTTTATGCACTTCCAGTTAAAATGTAACCCTGTCACGGATCGCTGTCAAGACAAAATGGAAAAACAAAATTAGTGCAAAAAACCTTTCAGCATACTCGCTGCTCCTGTACACTCCCCTAACGATTCACAAGCATTACACAAAAATAGCAGATTCATTCCCACCTCCCTCCGCGAAAATCGCAAATCAATTTCTTCACCTGTCGTGCAGTGTAGCCTGTCTTGTAAGAACTTACATTCATACGAAGAAGGGTATATAGCAATCCAAGATGTGAATTCGTTAGTATAGTTCTTAACTCATAGTTGATACTTCATACAGGTCATTTTGAATGGGGGAATCAATGCAAATTCTCTCCGATCTCTCTGACCTTCTCACCTATGCCGATCACCAATGGCGGATAGAGACCCGTATTGTATCCGAGCAGAATTTATCACTTTGATCTACACCATGCAGGGATTCTTGTCCTTGACAAAACAAGAGGAATGCAGAGCGGAAAAGTCGTGTTGCAAATGGAAGTTAAAAAGGCAATTTCTACATAGTTTAATAATACAAGAATGGCCAATAAGGACCCGCAAGGAAAGAAATGTTTGAAATGGAAGGTTGTTATCTGCGTTAAGTGCCACCCGGTGGTGCCGATTTGGGAATTAATTTTGATTTTAATTCTTTGGTGCTGAAATGCTGATGTTAAAGCACAATGAAGGCAAAGACTTTCTCCCTAGCATATGAGCTCTCGATCACATTACTGCTAGAATACTGACATTTTCAGCACCATAGCGGTAAATACTATTCCCAGGTATATAAGCTCCTGATCACATTGGCACCGGGATATTGGTATAATGACGTTCCCAAGTATTGCGGTCTTGATCGACCCAGTGAAGACAACGGGTCCATGTCTTTTTGCTTGAGAAGTTGAAATAAATCAGTCACACTGAAGCCGATTATATTTGTGATATTTGAACGTTAATGGAGTGTAAATAAGGCACGTGTCATTTTCTCAGTAAATTTGACTTCTTCTTACTAAACTCGCCGGAGTCCTCTGTCGTGCGCCAGTCTTTCGAGTCATCCCCAGGTGTAGCCCAAGGTAGAAGCTTCCTCTCGCAGGGGTGAAGTCTTTGGAGCTTCTGCCGGCGTTTCTGTAGCTCTAAGTTTAAAAAATTTACGGAATGGGGTTGTCAGCCCCATGTCCAACCCTTCACCTTTTGCAGCCGGGCATGGAACCGTCCATATAAACTTGACGCCCAGAGACAAACAGGCACGTGTTACTCTCGTGAAAAGCTAAGGCGCAATTCAGCGGTCAAACATGAGTGAACATGGAATGCCAAATACATCTGTGCTGAATATCCCTTTTTGATCTGACAAGCGTTCCATGGTTTGTTGTCAAGTGCTCTTTTAGGGTATCATCTAAGCATTGCAATTACTTGCTTCTTTTGTCACTTGCTCTTATGTAGTATAAAGGCAACCCTAGTGTTTATGATTAAATGAACTCTATGTAACATATTATACAAGTGTCGCGGCAGTTCTCTTCATTGCAGTTAGTGTTACCCCCTGTCTACTATAACTACGTCAAATTCGTACTAATCGCCCGTCAGTTATTTGTTTTTCTGTTGCCCTTCTGCTGTCAAAATGAACAATAGTGCAATAAATTCGAACTGCGTTTTACGGGACCTTCAGATCATTGGGAATTTAAAGTGTTTGATGACTTCGTATATACAAGAGTCGGGTGTGGAGCAAATGGGCTCACGTGATGTCGATTTCAATATTATGTTAATAATAATTGACCACAATCGATTACAAACTGCTCTTGTTGTCCTTACCTAATAATATATATTTACATTTTACGTTATAGCCTGTTGATTAATTTGTTTCCTGGAACTAGAATGTCAATTGTAGCAATCACCATACTGTGGGAGCTAATGGAATAATCGCTTTTTTGGCATAGCTGGAAAGAAAACGGCGTGTTTATTCTCACCAACAATATTTTTTAATAAATTGTCCCCGCCGGTACTTATATTTCTGCATCTTTTAGCTTCACATTCGTTGCAAATATTTGCATCCTTTGGTTTGCAGCAACTTGGTATGAGACTGGATCATGCTTAGTATTGCAGTAAAATGTTCTGGGCACTCTCTTTAGTCGCTCGCCACATAGCCATTAAAACAGTTTTCTGACTCCAACATCTGCAGATTTTCTCGGGGGTAGCGATTCTAACACTCTCCCCTTTTTCCTTAATTTTTTTTCTGGGAGGGGAGGGTATTTTTAATCTGATCTGGCGAGCATGCCGTCCTGCTCTACATTTTGCAACTCTAACATTCTTTTGTCTTTTTTTGGTCTATGCTCTCGTTCTCTGATTGCTCCCAGTCACACATTGACCAGGTAACCAGGTTTACAGCTTACATACCTCCTCCCCTCTGCTCCACCTCAAACCACATCATTTTCCCCCTCCCCACCCCTCCATTCCATGTCAAACTGGTCCCCCCCCCAGAGTCATACCCCTCTCCTGTAACCTCTAACAAGATTTTGCTTTGACCCATTTCTCACGAAGGGCCATCGACTCGAACGCTGACTCCGTTTTCCTTCTTACAGATGCTGCCTGCTCTGCTGAATATCGCCGGCATTTTTTTTATTGTTAATCTTAGAAATCGTGCATTTCTTAGAAACGTTCGTTTCTTATTGGGCACGTAGCTTCAGTTTACAGAAGGGAATTAAATAGATGTTAACGGGTTTTATTTCGATTGTTGAAGAGTGTCGGCTCGAACAGCCGACTCTTTATTCCTCTCTATAGATGCTGCCTGACCTGCTGAATTCCTCCAGCATTTTGTGTTTGTTACTCTGGTTTCCAGCATCTGCCGAACCTCTTGTGTTTCTGATGTGATAGGCCCCTCGAACACATTGAAACCCGGCCTCCTTTTTGCAGTACATTAAGGAAATTTTATTCTCAAAAATAAGCAATGCCGTTTAACAAGTGAAACTACTTAATTTATCTGATACTCGTTCCACATTGAAACGTTGATGAGTTAAAATCTTTATGTGAACCTTTTTCATAGGTTGCAGTTTTTTAAGCGTATGTATAGAAATATCCAGAAAATTGCTTAAAAAGGACGAAAGGAGACATTTACAACGGGTATGAGCAGCTTACCCACCCCAAATCGTTTCACATTCTGTTGACAAAATACTGATCATTTTAATTTTTCCTGAAATCTGTACCCTGGATATCTATTTTGGCAGACTTTATCAGTTATCTTTGCAGTAGATGAATTATTTCTAAGATCTGTTTGTAAACTCGTTCCCAGTGTACTTAAACAAACTGGTCCCACATTACTGATTTAATTTTCAACAACAGCCATACTCATCCGAACTCTGCGACTTAATGTTTTTAAACGCCCGCACAATCTCTCTTAAATGCCTTTCTGCATTTTCAGTCATTTCCTGAATGCCGTTCCTTTTAATTTGAAATTGTTGTGTCTTCTCGCTCTGCGCGCACAGCTCCATATATATTTCGTGATATGCTGTCCAACACTTCGCACGATCAGACAGCAACAATTCAATGCTCAGATTCCACCTCGGGTATCTTTCACTTTATCGGTCAAAATGCCTTAATTTACAGGAGTCTTTCACAACTCGGGCACAATTTAAAAATCAAATATCATAATAGAACACTGCGAGAATGCCTAAACGGCAACCAGTCAGAAAAATCAGGAGGCGCTAAATTCACGTATTGTGTAGTGGAAGTAAACTCACATATCATATTTACATATTAGGTAATACGTTTGCATGCGAAGTTACTAGGATTCCCAAAATAGCTAAAATAATTCCTATTAATGTTATGACTGTGGGTACCACAACTTTACCGGACAATTTCTGTGCGTCCGCCATGACTATAACCCTGCGCTCTTCTCCATAAATAAAAACCGCTCCTACAATATGCACGCCCTTTCCTCACAGCTATCAGGCACGTTTGTTGCAAGCACTAAACTCCTCACTTGGCGGCGCACCTATTGCTTGTTGATCTTGAACTTGCATGCGATTCACTGCGGGGTATCTAGTGACTTTTGCATGTTCACGTGCGGATGCACAATTCTGTTTCTATAAATCTATTTTTGTTTGACGGTTTCCAGCTGTGCGAAAATAGACTTACATCCTCTGAGAACTGGACTGATTGTTTATAAGACCATTTAACACCTGGAGTCTAATGCATGCTGTCTTACCATAATGAGCATATCCGTTACACTAAAATCAATTGGTACTAGGATAAGAAGATGCTGCTATATGTATCCAGGCATATGGCGCTTCACTAAACAGGAGCCTAAATTGCAACTATATGCTGGAAGAACTCAGCAGATGAGGCAGCATCTATGGAAATGAATAGATACATAGTCGCAGTTACTGGTCGAGACCCTTCTTCACGACGGACAAGGGATGGGGAGGATGCCAGTATGAAAAGGTGGGGGGAGGGGAAGAGGCTAACTGGAAGGTGATAGGTGAAGCCACGTCGGGTGGTTAGAACAGAGGCAATGGTAAAGGCTGGAAAGAAGAATCCCCTGGCATTTTGCGTGTTGCTTTGGATTTCCAGTATCTGCAGATTTTCTTGTGTTTATGATTTGCAACTATACTAGTCCTGAGTCAGGACCCCACATTTGGGCCACTGGTACCATCTGGGGGGAATAATTCTTATAGTGATTTTTGGCAAGGTATACACCCCTAGTGCTAGAAAATATGTGATAGCATTGTAGTGGTGATAACTTTCTGTGTGAAAACACTCAGTGATATGTGTAAGAAGAGAGAAGTGAAATCAAAAGGGAGGGTGGTAATCTTGAAAGCAGGCAGGTCTTTGTTTGGACGCATCATAGTGATGGCACAAGGGTGCAGTCTACGCATGGAGGATATCCCTTCTCATCCCTTTGGACCATTGCCCTGGGCCCGGTCCACACCAGAATGATTGCTGAGAAAGATAAATAAAGCTACTTTAGCCACAACTTCACAGAAAAATTTAGCAGTAGAAGAGCAACTCCCAGGAAACTCTAGCAACACACATCAAAGTTGCTGGTGAACGCAGCAGGCCAGGCAGCATCTGTAGGAAGAGGTGCAGTCGCCGTTTCAGGCCGAGACCCTTCGTCAGGACTAACTGAAGGAAGAGTGAGTAAGGGATTTGAAAGTTGGAGGGGGAGGGGGAGATCCAAAATGATAGGAGAACACAGGAGGGGGAGGGATAGAGCCAAGAGCTGGACAGGTGATAGGCAAAAGGGGATACGAGAGGATCATGGGACAGGAGGTCCGGGAAGAAAGACAAGGGGGGGGGGGACCCAGAGGATGGGCAAGAGGTATATTCAGAGGGACAGAGGGAGAAAAAGGAGAGTGAGAGAAAGAATGTGTGCATAAAAATAAGTAACAGATAGGGTACGAGGGGGAGGTGGGGCCTTAGCGGAAGTTAGAGAAGTCGATGTTCATGCCATCAGGTTGGAGGCTACCCAGACGGAATATAAGGTGTTGTTCCTCCAACCTGAGTGTGGCTTCATCTTTACAGTAGAGGAGGCCGTGGATAGACATGTCAGAATGGGAATGGGATGTGGAATTAAAATGTGTGGCCACTGGGAGATCCTGCTTTCTCTGGCGGACAGAGCGTAGATGTACAGCAAAGCGGTCTCCCAGTCTGCGTCGGGTCTTGCCAATATATAAAAGGCCACATTGGGAGCATCGGACGCGGTATATCAGCCCAGTCGACTCACAGGTGAAGTGTTGCCTCACCTGGAAGGACTGTTTGGGGCCCTGAATGGTGGTAAGGGAGGAAGTGTAAGGGCATGTGTAGCACTTGTTCCGCTTACACGGATAAGTGTCAGGAGGGAGATCAGTGGGGAGGGATGGGGAGGACAAATGGACAAGGGAGTTGCGTAGGGAGCGATCCCTGTAGAATGCAGAGAGAGGGGGGGAGGGAAAGATGTGCTTAGTGGTGGGATCCCATTGGAGGTGGCGGAAGTTACGGAGAATAATATGTTGGACCCGGAGGCTGGTGGGGTGGTAGGTGAGGATGAGGGGAACCCTATTCCTAGTGGGGTGGCGAGAGGATGGAGTGAGAGCAGATGTACGTGAAATGGGGGAGATGCGTTTAAGAGCAGAGTTGATAGTGGAGGAAGGGAAGCCCCTTTCTTTAAAAAAGGAAGACATCTCCCTCGTCCTAGAATGAAAAGCCTCATCCTGAGAGCAGATGCGGTGGAGACAGAGGAATTGCGAGAAGGGGATGGCGTTTTTGCAAGAGACAGGGTGAGAAGAGGAATAGTCCAGATAGCTGTGAGAGTCAGTAGGCTTATAGTAGACATCAGTAGATAAGCTGTCTCCAGAGACAGAGACAGAAAGATCTAGAAAGGGGAGGGAGGTGTAGGAAATGGACCAGATAAACTTGAGGGCAGGGTGAAAGTTGGAGGTAAAGTTAATAAAGTCAACGAGTTCTGCATGCGTGCAGGAAGCAGCGCCAATGCAGTCGTCGATGTAGTGAAGGAAAAGTGGGGGACAGATACCAGAATAGGCACGGAACATAGATTGTTCCACAAACCCAACAAAAAGGCAGGCATAGCTAGGACCCATATGGGTGCCCATAGCTACACCTTTAGTTTGGAGGAAGTGGGAGGAGCCAAAGGAGAAATTATTAAGAGTAAGGACTAATTCCGCTAGACGGAGCAGAGTGGTGGTAGAGGAGAACTGATTAGGTCTGGAATCCAAAAAGAAGCGTAGAGCTTTGAGACCTTCCTGATGGGGGATGGAGGTATATAGGGACTGGACATCCATGGTGAAAATAAAGTGGTGGGGGCCAGGGAACTTAAAATCATCGAAAAGTTTAAGAGGGTAAGAAGTGTCACGAACATAGGTCGGAAAGGATAGGTCCCAGGAAACTCTGCTACAGTAGTTGATGGAATGAACTTGGTCCAAAGAGGGAAAGGTGATCAAGTTAATTTCAGAGATGTTTCACAAAAATTCTGGGTATTCTGAGAGAAGGCAGTCTGAGTAGCAGAATAGATGTTGTGTTCGACACATACAAGGAGAACTCTATCAAGAATAGGGAAAGATCTCTACGGGGTGAAGAAACTGGTCATGAGTTGCAAGGTATCACAGGCTCACAGATGGTGAGGCAGTGCAGGAGCTTCCTGACCAAAGTCAGTAACAAAAATAGTCTCATTAGCTTCATAGTCCATGAATGGAGGAAGGTGGAGTACAGAGCAAAGCTACAGGAGAAGATTCTGTATGCAACTGTGAATGACAAATGTTACAGGATCACATTTCAAGACAGTGAGGAGGTGTCTCCTCTTCAGTGTCAACAAGAAGAAGCAGATGGCTGCCTACTTCTCCATGCTGCCCATGCCACAAGAGAGGGATACCAATCTGTAGTGATCTGCTCGGAAGACACAGATGTCTTTATCATGTCTTTAGCATTTTTTGACAAGATTGAGGCCTCATTGATCAAGAAGTGTGGCACTAGAACCCGTACAAGGCTTGTAGACATCAGGAAGGTTGTTGCCACTGTTGGCATAGAGGTTTGTAGGGCTCTCATCAGGTTGCACACATATACAGGATGTGACACTGTAAGCACTTTTGCAGGCAAGGGGAAGACAAGTGCCCTAAAACTTCTGACCAGCAACAGGGAAACTGAGGACACATTCTTAGAGTTGGGCCAGGAATGGGACCTCTCCCCAGAACTGATGGACAAACTGGAGGCATTTACATGTCTCCTGTATGCCCCAAAAGCATCAATCACCAAGGTCATTGAGCTCAGGTATCACCTTTTCTGTGCCAAAAAAGGTGAAAACGAAAGTCATCAAATCCCACCATGCAAGGACTGCTTAACAAAACATGCACAGTGAGCCAAGTACCAGGCTGGCATATGGAGAAGATGTTTGGAGAAGGACCCACAAGTGCCAAGCCCTGTTGGCAGAGGATGGAAGATGGAGAGAGAAGAGGAAGCTGAACAGTTAGTGGTGCATTGGATGGAAGACCAACCAGTGCTCGATGCCATCCTCTATCTACTGGCCTGTAACTGTCCAAAAAATGTTCACTCCCAAGATGTATGTGTGTTGCAAATGGCCTCAGGTGTACTGACATGTGTAGACTGGCAGACTGTGAGAACCAGGCATCCACCTCAGAGAGTGTGGAAAGTTCAGATGAAGATGTGGAAGACGTGGAAGACTTGGAAAATCATTATGATTATTACTAGGTTATGAAAATATGGAAAAACAAAGTATGGAAAGCAGTCTTTGATTAAATATATTCATTTTACAGCCAAATAGGGCATAGGTTATGGCCGTGCGGAACCCCACATTTGAATTATTGTACTGTAATTCTATATGCTATGACAAAAGCTTAAGATTGTTTTGATTTGATACATCAATATGGAAAATATCATGACATTGATGAAACTCCAGAAATCTCTGCAAATGAGGTTTTTTACCTTTTGGGGGGGTGGGTTAACATTTTCTGCTGTACTGATGTTAATATGGAATATATACAAAAAGTGATTACTTATTTGAAATACTAAAGTTATCACTGGTGCAATACTATCACATATTTTCTAACTCTAGAGATGTATACCTTGCCAAAAATCACTATGAGCATTATTGCCCTCAGATGGTACCGACCAACCTTACTAGCTCACGGACTGTATTTAACTGATTCAATTTTGCCGTGTTGTGATATTTTCACTTATTATGCTGATAAGATCAGCCTTTCTGCCCACCTTTAATCGCCTCGGTGGCGGAAAAGGTGTGCCTTGTCCTGCTCAGGTTGTTGCGGCGAAGGTACTGTACTCCCTTGCAGTTGTCAAGATTCGGCTTTTTGCCCAGGGAACAGGAAGCCAAAAAAAATCTTAAACTTTGTGCAGCTGCGATATTTTTCTTTTTACTAAATTGGAATTGGCCATGCAAGACTCCTGAGAAGACGCTTCTTCGCGCAGAGAAGAGTGAATATTATGAATCTTCTATCCATAGCTGGTTCTGTCACAAGCTATGATGAAGACAGAGGTCGGTTGTTTTGGGGATATTAAGCAAATCAAAAAATATAGCGTTGGCGCAGAAATGTTAAGATATAAGATGTCAGCTGGGATCTTATTAAATGGCAGGCGAGGGACCAGAGGCCAAATAGAGGACCCCTGCAGGCTCTATGTTCGTATATATTTCCTTTTTCCCCCTGTGGACGTACAGCATTATTCTATGGGTTGTTGGCAGTGGAGGGAATGCGTGCTACGTCGGTTGCCCGTCAGACAGACTACATCCCCTGGGCAGTTTTAATATTGTTAGAAATGCCCTTATTCTGGGAATTGGACGATATTTCATCAAATTCTAGTTAATCCCTGTAAATAGTGAAAAGACTTTGGGCGTCAGCTGGTCAGTCCTTTGGACCAAGTCCCGGGCCAGTTAGATATCTCGTCAATGATTACCTCTAGGATCCTGAGTACCAAACTGAGAGATGGGAAGCCTGTATTCTTCTACTTTTCACATACATATTGATACAAGGAGTGTAGGTGTCATCATTGTGAAGAATCCTTCGACTCAATTATTTAAGCAATGTCGTATTGAATTAACCGCTTAATAAGTAGGTAATATTTATAAATTCTAGTGGAGTTAAAGTTTATTCCCTTTACGCATGGTGTTTATTTGTTAGTAGCTTCTATGTCAATTTGCAATAATTTGCCTGCGTTTCCATTCATTATTTTTGAACGAACTGACCGCCGCGTTTCCTGCAATACTACGCTTTCAGTGTAAATATTTAATTGGATGTAAGGCACCCGAAATTGCGGGGCTTCTCGACATAACGTTCATTGCATAACAACACAGAAAACAACAGTGTAGGGTATTGGGCGCTGATGTAAATTATCGGCTCCTTAAGGCACAGCCTGAGTTACAACGCAAGAAGCGCGGAATCTGTAATATGAAGACCTCGCTGCAAAGGGTCGATCTGCGCTGTTTCCACGGTCTCTGACCTCAGGTCCCGGGGCTTGCCATCTGCCTTCCAAAAGCCAGGCCCCAGACTCACCTGGGTTCGCGGCAGACCCTTCAAACCAAAACACGAACCCGATTACACAAGCAACTGGAATGTACTTGGAGATTAACACCGCAGAATTACTGAATACTTAAAAGCAACATGGTAAATCGTAAAGTCGAAAAGTGCAGTTTAATACCACGATCTAAACGTTTCTATTATATACTTAAGTAGTCTAAGCTGCCCCCCTTCTTTCCGAAACGAATATGCTTACTGTATTTTTGCAAACCACCGCTAATAGTAAAAATAAAAACTGTTTTCCCCACAACTTTGACTATGTTGTCCACAACTTGGCAAGTTTCTGAAATGCATCTCGTAACCTAGGCAGACTCACACCGACCATTCATCCCAGAAGCACCGTGAAAAAATGCAACAAAATGTTTTCAACTTGTTGAGAATTTCCTTTAGTTCTTTTGAATTAATTACAGGTGTATTGTTACTGCTAAAATGTGGTTAAAATCCTGTCTTTGTTTTTGTCGTGAATGTCTGTTGCAATCGTGAAAGGTGATTCGATCACCCACGGTTGATTAAATCTACTGCGGGACCTCATGCTATTCCAAAATAAATATCGGCGCAGCTTTTATTGCAGATGGCCATTCTTCCACCGGAATATTGAAGGCCCTTGAGATACTTTACGCACTTTAACTCAGACTCTAAGAAAGTGCATCAACAAACCTTTTGCAGAACAAAGACAATCAAATTAGATTCCTAAAATACAGCGACCAGAACAAAGAGGTAGTTCTCCCGGGTTCGTTTCCCGTCCCGTTCACTTGAAAATAAAACATAACAATCTGAAAGGCCCTTTGAAGTTTGCCTTTGGCTCTGGTCCTGGAGAGTGACAGAGTCTCGATTCTTAACCCTGTCATTGTTGTTTCGGGGTGAACGACGGGTCAGGGCGCGGAGAAGGTAACTTTTTTTGCTCTGGAAATTTGAAGCTCACTTTTTCCACAACGTGCTGCCATGATAGATTTGGAAACCGCTCACCATTCTCGTAGCGAGCCCTGCCTGTTCTCTGTCTAATGACTGGGCGCATTGCCCGCAAAGCTGGACTCGGCGCAAGCGGCTCAGCTTTGAGTGTACTTGAGCATCAACGGTTAAAGCTGAGCTCCCTTAAATTTGGAGAATGAAGAGGTATTCACGTCTCCTGGTATTTATAACTTCGTTTAGACGAAAATTTTGAAGCGCCAGTTACTGTTGTGCCTTGCTAGGTTAAACTACGTCCACTGCAGAAATGTTCAGTCCACTAGACAGTAAGGAGAAAACAATTATGTTTCGATTTTGCTCCGATTAATTATATATCATGTGCACAGCTTTCTTTTAACCCAGACCAATGGCAAATGGTCGGATTTCACAATGATAGTTTAGAACGTGTTGGTTTATTCATAGAAAATCAATTAGAATCAGGTTTATCGTGACCTATATCGTGAAATGTGTCGTTTTGTGGCAGCAGTACAGTGCAAATAAAAATAACTAAGTTACAAAAAGAGGAAAAGAGAAATGTAACAAACAGATATAGTTTGGACTAATCTTACTTAACCATCATTTAATCATGTAATCGATTGAATAGTGTGAACTGTGCAACAACACGTAAAACTGCTAGGTCGGGCAGCGTCAATGGAGGGAAATGGACAGCGGACATTTCCGGTGAGACCCGCTGTAGATTGGGAGACCACTTACGCTCCGTCCGCCAGAAAAAGCGGGATCTCCCAGTGGCCACCCAATTTTAATTCCACTTCCCATTCCCATTCCGATATGTCAATCCATGGCCTTCTCTACTGTCGCCATCAGGCCACACTCAGGTTGGAGGAACAATACCTTATATTCCGTTTGGGTAGCGTCCAAACCGATGGCATGAACATCGATTTCTCAAACTTCCAGCAATGCCCCCCAAATCTTCACCATTTCCTATCCCCTTTTCCCTCTCTCACCTTACGTCCTTACCTGTCCATCGCCTCCCTCTGGTGTTCCCCCCACCCCGTTTCCACGGCCTCTGTCCTCTCCTATTAGATTCCCCCTCTCCAGCCCTGTATCTCTTCAACCAATCAACTTCCTATTTCTTTACTTCACCCCTCCCCGTCCCGGTTTCACCTATCACCTTGCGATTCCCCCTCCCTTGCCCCCACCTTTTAACTCTACTCCGCATGTTTTTTTTCTCCAGTCCCGCTGAAGGATCTTGGCTGAAACGTGGACTGTACTCTTTTCCATAGACGCTGCCTCATCCGCTGAGTTCCTCCACCATGTTGTGTGTCAAATCACAAACAAGAGAAAATCTGAGCACATACACAAAATACACACATTTTGTGCGTGTTGCTTGGATTTCCAGAACCTGCAGATTTTATCTTGTTTGTTTCCAGTGGAGACCCCTGCCCAGATGTCGACTGCACATTTCTCTCCATAGATGTTGCCTGATCTGCGTAAGTTTCTCCAGCGGCTTGTGTGTTGCTTCTGATTCCAGCACCTGTAGTTTCTTGTGTCTCAGATGAGCTGTGTACTACTTCTGTACAATGACCCAGTGCAGCATTCCATGGTAGCTGTGCACACGTGATCACCTGTGTAAAGGAGCCTCATGCTATCAAATTAATCCATATTAAGATTATGCAGAGTCTCACCAATATCCTCTATATCCCTGAAGTTTACCTTTAAATAACCATGCATCATAAACACAGATGCCGCAGATGATGGAAATATTGAGTAACGCACACAAAATTCCTTTAGTATTCTGCAACTATATATCATGTACCATATTTTGATGGTGGAAGTGTGGTCACAGAGTACCTTTACAGCTTTTTGATGTTGTTAACAAAGCTAGATAATGGAGCAGTTAAAACATACGTTTTCAATAATAGATATCAAGATTTTGCTTCCAAAGTTAGTATTTTATCAGTATTTGATTTGTGGGCAAGGAAGATATATGTTTAACCATAAACCAACCATTCTTAGAGGAAGAAAAAATAAACCCAAACAGCAGTCTGGTGATTTAAAAAAACTCTGTTTTAAAATAAATGCTCACTGGCAAAACTGATCTTAGTCTATCACCCTGCTGTGGATTTGATTATCAATGTGCACATATTTATGAACCTCCTGGTCTTCAATGGGTTGTTTTATATTTCAATCTTCATCTATGACAACATTGGAAATTAAATAGTTGATTATGTGTAAATTTTATGCAAGATAGGTGAAATGAAAAGCAGATAAGAGTGGGGAGGGATGTGGGGATTAATCCTGATGGGGATAAAGCAATATAAAGAAGCTGTCTTGGTTCATAAATCAAGCAATGAAATTGATTTGGGCAGAGCTAAGAAACAGCAGGAGAGAAATATTGCTGGGCATTCTCCATAAGTCTCCATTCTATTGTGGTGGTAACTCATAGTGTAAATGACTGTGTGGCTAGTGAAATGCTATCTATAAGTTTGCTGATGACACAACTATTGTTGTCAGAACTTCAGATGGTGATGAGAGGGCATACAGGAGTAAGATAGATCAGCTGGTTGTGTGTTCTCACAGCAACAACTTTGCACTCAAAGTTAGTAAGACCAAAGAACTGATTGTGGACCTCAGAGAGGGTAAGATGAGGGAACCTGCGCTAGTCCTCATAGAGGGATCATTAGTGGATAGGTTGAGCAATTTCAAGTGCCTGGGTGTCAATATCTCTGAGGATCTATCCTGGGCCCAACAAATCAATGCAGCTACAAAGAAGGCATGACAGCAGCTATATTTCATTAGGAGTTTGGGGGGATTTGGTATGTTACCCAAAGGCACTTGCTAATTTCTACTATACTGTGGAGAGCATTCTAACTGGCTGCATCACCATCTGGTATGGAGGAGCACTGCACAGGATAGAAATAAGCTGCAGAGAATTGCAAACTTAGTCAGCTCCATCATGAGCACTGGCCTCCGTAGTACCCAGGATGTCTTCAAGGAGCGATGCCTCAGAAAGGCGGCATCCATCATTAAGGATGCCCATCACTCAGAAAATGCCCTGTTCTCATCACTACCATCAGGATGGAGGTACAGGAGCCTAAAGACACACACCCAATGATTCAGGAACAGTGTCTTCCCCTATGCAATCCAATTCTGAATGGATATTGAACCCATGAAAACTACCACACTACTTCTTTATTTTTATTTTTGCAGTACTTATTTAACTACTTAATATATATTTATTGACTGTAATTCACATTTTTTTCCAATTATTATGTAGTGCATTGTACTCCTGCTTCCAGACAACACATTTCACAAAATATGCTGGTGATATTAAACCTGATTAAATTAGGAAATTAGAAACATAACACAATAATAGTTGGCAATTAAACTGGAGTAGCCATGGATACCCACATGGGCCCTAGCTATGCCTGCTTCTTTGTTGGCTACACAGAATAGTCTATATTCTAAGCTCTTCCCAGTAATGCTCCCCAACTCTTCCTCTGCTGTTTCCTGCACCCATGCTGAGCTTGTCTATTTCATAAACTTTATTTCCAGCTTCCACCCTGCCCTTAAATTCACTAGGTTCATTCCTGACACCTCCCTCCCCTTTCTCAATCTCTCTGTCTCCATCTCTGGGGACAAACTGTAGACTGACATATTTTACAAACATATTGATTCCCATGGTTATTTTGACTATAACTCTTCCCATCCTGTCTCCTGTAAAAGTTCTATTTCCTTTTCTCAGTTCCTTCATCTCCACTACATCTGTTCCCAGGATGCAGTTTTCCTTTCTAGGACATCAGAGATGTCCTTCTTCTTCAAAGAACAGATTTCCCTTCCTCCACCATTGATGCTGCCCTCACCTGCATCTCCTCCATTTCCTGAACATCCGTGCTCAACCCATCTTCCCACCACCTGAACAGGGATAGAGTTCCTCTTGTCCTCACCTACCACTCGATGACCTCCGCATCCAACACATCATTCTCCACAACTTCTGCCATCTCCGAAAGAATCCCACCACCAAACATATCTTTACCTCCCATCTTCCCTTTGCTTTCTGCAGGGTTTGCTCCTTCTGTGAATTCCTTGTCCGTTTGTCCTTCCCCATGAAGCTCCCTCGCAGCACTTATCCCTGCAAGCAGCCAAAGTGATACTTGCCCATTTGCCTCCTCCCTCACTTCCGTTCAGCTTCCTAAACAGTCCTTTCAATGAGGCAACACTTCACCTGAAAATCTGCTGGTGTCCTCTATTGTGTCTGGTGCCCCACTGTGGCTTTCTCTACATTGGTGAGACCTGTTGTAAATCGGGTGACCACTTTACCAAATACCTGTGCTTAATCCAGCAAAGCTGAACTTTCCATTGGCAAAACATTTTAATTCTGATTCCCATTCCTGTTTCATCATGTTGGTCCATGGCTTCCTCTTGCTTGATGAGGCCACCCTCAGGGTGGAGGAGTAACACTTTAGGTTCCAACTAGGTAGCCTCCAACCTGATGGCAAGAATATCAATATCTCCTTCTGGTAAAAAAAATTCCCTCTTCCTCCCCTCTTCTTCTATTCCCCACTCTGGGCCCTTACCTCTACTCACCTCCCTATCACTTTCTCCGGGTGCTCTTTTCCTTCCGCTTCTCTGATGGTCCATTCTGTTCTCCTATCAAATTACTTCTTCTCCAGCCCTTTACCTTTCCTGCCCACCTGGCTTCACTTTCTAGCTATCCTCCTTCCCCTTCCCCCACCTTCTTATTCTGTCATCTTCACCCATCCTTTCCAGTCCTGAAGAAGGGTCTTGGCCTGAAACATTGACTATACATTCATTTCCATAGTGCTGCCTGATCTTCTGAGTTCCTTTAGCATTTTGTATGTGTTGCTTTGGATTTCTAGCATCTACGGAATTTCCCATGTTTATAGAATTGTGAGGTATTCATAATTAGATTGGGTAAATCAAGTCAGCCTCAATTCGTATGGAAGACAACTTCATACAATGGTCACTCAGAGGCCATGTTATTAGGTATACCTGTACATCTACTTGTTAATGCAGATATCTAATCAGCCAATCATGTGGCAGCAACTCAACGCAGACATGGTCAAGAGCTTCAGTTATCGTTCACACTAAACTTCAGAATGGGAAGGAGTGTAATCTTGATGACTTTGACTGTGATATAATTGTTGGTGCCAAGTGGGGTCATTTGATTATCTCAGAAACTGCTGATTTCCTGGGACTTTCATGCACAAGTCTCTAGATTTTACAGAGAAGGGTGCAAAAAAACAAACATAAATAAAACAGTGAGTGGCAGTTCTGTGAAAACACTTTGACTACACAACACTTTGAAGTGATGGGCTACGGCAGCAGAAGATCCTGAACATACACTCAGTGGCCACTTTACTTGGTACAGGAGGTATTTAATAAAGTTGCCATTGGGTATAGAAATTTTGCATGCAAGAAACAGTTAAGAAGACAAATGATAGGTTGCCTTCTATGTAAAAAATGTTGAGTACAAGAGATAAGGTATCATGTTGACATTATACTTTATATACGTAGCAAGTGTACACACAGAATATGATGTACAGATTTGGTATTCTTAATTAAGAAGGATATTTTCAGGAGCACAATGATGGGTCATCGAGTTGATTTCTCGGATGGCAGAGAGAGTTGTCCTGTGAGGAGATGTCAAGCAGATTACTTCTATACTCCTGAGTTTAGAAGAATGAGAGGCGCCTGCATTGCAGCATGCAAAATTGTTAATTTTGGAAAACACATACAAAGTGCTGGAGGAAGTCAGCATGTCAGGCAGGATTGATGGAGGGGAATAAATAGTCGGCATTTTGGGATGAGACCCTTCCTCAGGACTGGAAAGGAAGGGGTAAGAGTACAAGCTAACAAGTGATAGGTGATTTCAGGTGCGGGGGAAGGTTTAGGTGGGAGGGAGGGATGAAGTAAGAAGCAGAGAGGTGATAGGCTGATAAGGAAAAAGGCTGAAGAAGTAGATGAACATCTTTCTGATAGGAGAAGACAGTGGACCATGGAAGAAAGTGACTGAGGAGGGGCACCAGAGGGAGGTGATGGAGAGGTGAGAAGAAGAGAAGGGGTGAAATAGGAGCCAGAATGGGGAATGGAGAAAGAAAGAATGGTGAAGGGAGAAAGTCAGAAAAATCAAAGTTCATGCCCTCAAGTTGGAGGCTACCCAGATGTTGTGTGAGGTGTTGTTCCTTCAACTTGATTGTGGCCGCATTGTGGCAAATTCCACGTCTTGCCAAACTCGGAGTGAAATTAATTGGTGCCCATCTCAATCCTAAATATCTTAACTTGTATCTTGAAACTATTACACCTCATCCTAGAATTGTGAGTTGCAGTTACTGCAGATTAACTGTTAACTGTTTTCTGTTTGTTTTTGTGTGTTCAATGAGTGGTGGGGGTTCTTCTTGAAAGGATCCAACATCATACAATTCCAGGTCAGGTATAGCATATCTAGACGCAGAGTAAAGGTTTCTTGCTGTGCCTCTGTAGTAGTAGCTTCAAGTGCATGGAAGTCTTCATAGTCCATT
The DNA here is from genome assembly GCF_030028105.1 of Mobula birostris. NCBI lineage: Eukaryota > Metazoa > Chordata > Chondrichthyes > Myliobatiformes > Myliobatidae > Mobula > Mobula birostris. The sequence goes on from NC_092388.1 coordinate 34,173,656, forward strand.
TATTTCCACCTGTGGAAGTCTCCAGCCATTATGTTGCCTATTTGAAGAAGAGCAGAACAGTCTTGTGCTGTAATTACATCCAGTTGGAATCCTACAAGAGTTAATTAATCTGAAGTCTCTTGCATCCCACATGTTTGACTGATGAGAAGAAATTTTGATTCTGTCATGCATAGCAGACACAATCGTTTACTAATGCCAAAGTTAATATGCTGAAGTCAGAGCCCTGATGGTCTCCCTGGCCGTGTCCTTAGATCCAGTGTGGATCAGCTGGTGGGAGTATTTACTGACATCTTTAACCTCTCCCTGCTTCAAACTGTGGTTCCCTCCTGTTTTAAGAAGACCACTATCATTCCACCATCTAAGAAAAACAAGATAACACGCCTAATGACTACGACCTAGTGGCTCTGACATCTATCATCGTAAAGAGCTTCGAGAGGCTGGTCACGGCATAGATCAACTCCAGCCTCTCAAACAATTTTAGCCCACTGCAGTTCAACTACAATCCAAACAGTCTACATCAGATGCCATTTCTCTGATCCTTCACTTCTGGAAGGGGAGGGGATGCACATTGTTTTATCTTTTTCCACCTCATAGTACTGTGTAATAATCTGATCTGTATGAATGGTATGCAAGAACAGCTCAGTACATGTGACAATAATAAAACAATTCCAATTCTAATATTGCCAATTATTGATGCCAGCTGCTGATGGCAAAATGTATTCACATTCAAACAATATCCATGTGAACTTCCTGTATATGTTAACATGGAGTAAGCTTGAGGCCAGGGCTTGCATCTGGACTTCAGATACCGTTTTGAATCACCTGAGGTTTGCTTTCATAGTTTAAGGCTACATCTCAACTTGCTCAGCAAACTTATTAGTCACAAATTATTTAGTCAGCAATGAGTTTAGTGGGCACAGGATATTCGAACATATGCATATTTAAATGTTTGAAAGAAAGTTTGTACTGTTGGCAAATTTTAAATGCTTTATTTTCGTTGGCTGGGGAAAGAGAGTTTAGTGCTTTCTGAAAGATATTTAAATTGGCTCCAGGTCAGTTTGAATAACTGGGAGAGCTACTTCCACTAGTTAAACATAGGTTAGGATTATGCTGCTTGTGGTGTCAAACTCAAGGAATTGCAGTTAGTTTTCCTGAAGGAGTTTTCAAGTGCTGTATTGCAGACTTCTGCTGGGTTTTCAGTTTTGACCAATGATGTTCAAATTATATTGCTGCAACTAGAAACAGAACATTGAGTATACACAACAAAAAGTGTCAGTGGAACTGCAAAGTTAATGCTTAGAGTTTGAGTCAAGATTATAAAGTTTATTTCCATTGTGTAGCTATTTACCAAAAAGTCCATGTTTGTTGAGAACTTTGCAGGTGCCTGGGTACATGCAAGGACAGAACATTCTTCCAAAGATTATGTTTTAAGATGCAGAGGCAAATGGAGAGTGGAACTCCAGTGCATTAATGAAGGAAGATTCCAATGCAGGTGGTGGATGAGGCAATAAACTGAGATGTGAACTATTCAATGTGAACTTTGAAAAGAAGGGGAGTTAACAGCAAACATGATTTCTCTGGCTCTTCACTCTGCTCCAGACCATCTGGACAACAGGAACTCATACATCAGGTGACTGTTCATCAGCTACAGCTCTGCATAAAACAAAATCATCCCATCAAACTCATCATCTAGCATCGAGAACTGGGCCTCTGTACCTCCCTCTGCAACTGCATACTCGATTTCCTCACTGGCAGACCTCAAACAGTGAGGGTTGGTAACAGTATCTCCTCCTTGCTGATTATCAATACAGGTGCATCTCAAGGCTGTATGATTAGCCCCCTGCTCCACGCTCTTTACACAGATGTGTTGTTGGACGAATCATGTACAGCAATGTGTCTGTTTACGTTGTTGTTTGTGTTTTTCTATGTCATGCATTGTGTTGAGCATTGTGGGCATGCTACTTTGGCACTGGAATGTGTGCTGTCACTTGCGAGTTGCCCCCAGCACATTCTTGGATGTGCTGGTTGTTGACACAGATGATGCATTTGGTGTCTCAATATACATGTGATAAATAAATCTGAGTCTGGGATAGGATAGCTAGCTGATTGGTTCTACAACAACAGCCTATAGTGGGGGTGTCTAGGACCAGAGGGCACAGACTCAGAGTAGAAGGATGTCCCTTTAGGGTGAACATTATCAAAGCTAAAGAATTGATTGTTGACCAGGAACAAGAAGGAGGGTGAACATGCAGCAGTCTACATTTGAGGACTAATGAGAGAGAGAGAGACAGACAGACAGAGAGACAGAGAGAGAGACAGAGAGAGACAGAGAGAGAGAGTGAGAGAGAGAGAGAGAGTGAGAGAGAGAGAGAGAAGCTTCAAATTTCTAGGCATTAAAATATTGCGTGACCTGTCCTCGGCTCAACACCTAGATGCATAAGGAAGCGTGTCAGCATCTTTACTGTCTTATGCGTTTAAGAAGGTCCAACTTGACACCTAACATCAATGAAGTTCTACCAATGTACTGTTGAAAGCAGCCTGACTAGTTGCATCATAGTCTGGTACAGCAATTCAAATGCACAGGAATGTAGAAACTTGCAGAATAGTAGGCTTTGCTCAATATATCATAAGTACATCTCTCCCTGCTATTGGTAACATCTACATGAGGCACGGTCGGCTGGTGGCATATTGGCATCAGCACCGGACTTCGGAGAGAAGGCTCCTGAGTTCCAGCTGGCTCCCTTGCACGCTTTCCATCCGTGCTGAGTTGAACGTCGAGCTAGCAACTTGGCCTCGTAAAAATAAGAAAGCCTGCGAAAAAAAAACGCTGTCGTGATGGCGTCCTGATGACTGCACTAGGAATTAAGGGCTTTCTTCTTCAAACACGAGGCATTACCTCAAGAGTGCAATGTCCATCACCTATTATCTCCGCCATCTGAGCCATGCCATCTTTTTGTTGCTACCATTGGGCAGGAAGTACAGAAATCTGAAGTCCCAAACCACCAAATTCAAAACAGCTATGTTCAATCAGCTGGCACAGCCCTAACCAACACTGGAGTTGATCTACATTGTGACCACTAACACAACTTGGTACTGTAATAAAATTGACATTTTTTTGTTCTAATTGTGTTTTGTCTCTTGTAAAAATTGTGCATCATTTATGTTTAATTTCTGTTTCTTCTAAGCACGATGCTAATAGACCATAAGGTATAGGAGCAGAATTAGAGCATTCAGCCCATCGAGTTTGCACTGCCATTTCATCATGGCTGATTAATTATCCCTCTCAATCTCATTTTCCTGCCTTGTCTCCCTAACCTTTGACACCCTTATTAATCAAGAAACGATCAATTTCCTTTTTTCAATGCACCCAACGACTTGGCCTCCATAGTTGTCCACAGATTCACCACCATTTGTCTAAAGGAATTCCTCCTCTTTATTCTGACCAATATCTAATTTTCGATCAATGTTAGTAAAACTGATCACCATTACGTTATGATGAAGCTTGTGCAAACATTTTTGATATTGTATTTGCGATTGCATATCAAATTGTATTTTATTGGTTAGAAAGCGTTTTTGACACACAAGCCCAGAATAGGCACTATATTATGTACTAATCTTGCTTTTGTGATTATGTACTATTATTACTTTTCTTAAGGCTTAACATTTATTAAGATCTCAACATCTAGCAAACTGATCTATTTTGAGGTAATAGGGTTAGGTGACTAACATGGGATTGAATATGTAATTTCTAATTGCAGAGGTTATGATAGTTGTGGACTCTATTGGTGAGAAATGTTGTCAGACAGGTGGATAAGGTGTGGCAAGCCTCTACCTGTAGGTCGCAGTGTTGCTTTACCTAACTGGAACAGGTTTCACATTTAAAGTCACAGTGCCATTTTGTTTTGTCAAAAACTTAATTTTTTTTTCTGATCTGGCCAAATCTCTACACATCAAAAGAAATTAATCAGAGTCAATGTATTCTCATTTTCAAAAATGTGTATGTATTTAAGGGGAATTGTGCAAATCAAGACAAGTTGCTTTTTTTGTAACTTAGATTTTAAATTTTCCATTGAGGACATGAAAAATAACTTAACAAACTTTAGCGTTATACTGCTGATTGAATTTCCTTGTGATTTGTCCTGATTGCACACGACTTCAGAGGAAGATCTTCAGAAATACCAGAGAAGTTACAAAAATGCAGATAGCTCCAGGGACTCAGGGAGTTCCATGACTGTGCATTTTGTACAATAATACCTCATTTCAAATTTATACTCATAGTATTTATGTTTTATTTTGTAATATCCCTTTGGACCATAGTCATCCACTGGTGACATGCAATTCAAATGTAAATCAAGATTTAGATCTAAGATTCCATATTGAATGATCAATGAAGAACATAGTCCACTTATCTGCAGTGGCATCATAAATATTTAACCGTAAACTGAACATAACCAAAGCTTATTGTTCAGTAAACACACATCTCATTTTCTTAAACAATCACAGCACCAAGATATGATCATGTTTGATTTGCTTTCAGTACAGCTCTAGTACATCTGCACTCACTGATGATGTCAACTTGGATCTGCAGAAACAGAAACGCATGGAACACATTCTTCTGCCTTCTTCCCATAACCTTTCATGCCCTAACTAATCAAGAACTTATCAATCTCCGCCTTAAATACACCCAATGACCTGGCCTCCGCAACTGCCTGTGGCAATGAATTCCATTGATTCACCATCCTCTGGTTAAAGAAATTCCTCCTCATCTTCATTCTCAGTGGATGTCCCTTATTCTGAGATTGTGCCGTCTGGTCCAAGACTCCCCCACTAAAAGAAACACCTCTCCACATCAATATTATCTAGGCCTTTCGATGTTCAATAGGTTTCAATGAGATCCCCCATCACTCTTCTAATTTCCACTGGGTACAGGCCCAGTGCCATCAAACACACTCCTGATACGATAACTTTTCCATTGCCTGAATCATTCTCGTGAAGCTCCTCTAAACTCTCTGCAATGTCACCACATTCTTTCTTACATAAGTGAATAAAAACTGCACACAATACACCAAGTGATGCCTTGCCAGTGAGGTCTGACCAGTGCATTGCATCCTTGCTTTTATAATCTAGTCCTCTCAAAATGAATGTTAACATTGCATTTGCCTTCCTCACCACTGACTTAATCTGCAAGTTAACCTTTAAGGAATCCTGCACGAGGACTTCCTAGTCCCTCTGCATCTCAGATTTTTGAATTTTCTCCATTTTTACAAATAGCCCACAATTTTACTCTTTCTGCCATATACTTCCCTACACATAATTGAAATCCATTTTCATTGGGCGGTGGCTCCTGAAATATGGAAATTGTATATATTCCAGGGCCTCGTTGTTGATTTTTACTATTGGAGTGTGGTGCTATGCAGTGGGGAAAGTTGTGAGAGAACTGTCATTTGGCAATCTTTCAGTTTAAGGTCTGTTTTCTGGAGTGTTCCAATGAAAGAGGCAATAATGACTCTAGGTGTGTGCATATGCACACGTCATCTGAAATTGCAGTGACCATAATTCAGATGTAATATAGACTGAGGAGTGTCCTGTGTGCCCTGAGGATTACCTCCACACAGGTGGGAAATCTGTTGGAGTGAGGTGCAATATTAATGTGAGAAAAATGAAGGGGTTGCTCAGGTAGTGACACAGCCTTTGTTGGCACTTATCACAAATGAGATTTGATCTGTTGCAACCCGACTGGTTAAAATCACACCTCAGTCATTTCTGCATAATTTCATATGGACAGATTACGGAGTGAAAAATAACTTTGTAACATAATTGTTGATCATCTGAATTTGATCCTTATTTTTCTTGTAATGATGAAGAATTGTAATTACTGCTAATCCAGCCATTGGGGAATAAATTGATAAATGGAGCAAGATTGCTTCAAGAGAAATATGCATTCAAAATTTATTACAATCGCACCAAAAGTTTGACTGGTATTGGAAGGAAAATAGAGTTCGCTGTTCGTCCCAAATATCCCGGTGTTGTTGAAAGGTCATTGAACTGAAATGTTAACTCACATTTTCTATTCATAGCTGCTGCCTCAATTGTAGAGTATTCCAATCAAATTCTGTTCTTGTTTCAGATCCCCAGGATCCAGTGTTTTGCTTTTGATTATATAATACGACTACTCATGGAACATGTACAATTTTCACAGCCAACTCTTAACCATTTATTTTAGTGATGCAGAATTGATATTTCACTAATATGGTTTTTATTGGCATCTTAATAATTTGAACTGTTGGAATTAAAAATTAAGGCAGCCTCAGGGAGTCTGGAGTTACCTGCAGCTGCCAAAAATGTAGGTTAACAGTTACTTAAGATTTATTTTCAGCCCACGGAATGTGTTGAAATGTTAACTATGACTACATGTTATTATTGCACAAAAAATATTATTGTATAACTAATGTTGTGCAACAAAACTATTTATGCATAAACCCAAACTGGCTTTATGTAATGTGATGCACAGTACACATCACTTTCATGCGATTTATGTTCAATATCGCAGGACTAGTTTAGGTATTTGAGTACAAAAACAACTTACATTTATCTGTTGTTCTTACTGTAGCACAACAAGCCAAGGAGCTTCAGAAGAGAGATATCAAACGAATCTTGAAGGAAAGTATAGGAGGGATTTTGGAGGAAAGTATAAGGGGAGTGCCAAATGGAAGTTTTTTACACAGAGAGTGGTGGGTACAGGAAATGCCCTACACAGGGTTGGTGGTAGAAGCAGATACATTAGGAACATTTAAGAAACTCTTAGATAGGCCACATGGATGATAGATAAATGGAGGGTTCTGTAGGAAGGAAGGGTTAAATTGAGCTTGGAGTAGGTTATAAAGTTGGCACAACATTGTGGGCCGAAGGGCCTGTACTGTGCTGGGGTGTTCTATGTTCTCTGTTCTAAAATCCGACACCAAGTCACAAAATGAGGCAAGAAGCAAGAAGCCCAACCAAAGATAATTTTTATGGACATTATTAAAACACATAAAATTATTAACTTTATGTCTATATAATGATTTTATCAAACCAATTCCTCAATCTAAATAATTGAAATATTTGGTTTACTTATTAAATAAAACTTCAAAGCTATGTTTTTTTAAATACAAAAGATCTGTGTGATATAGTTATGACATTAAAATATACTACAATGTCACATTTTTTTTACTGGAACAGAATTGCAATGAAATTGCATATCCTCAATATTAAATCTCAATAGTAAGATGCAAGGTCATAAGGGTAGTGCTCAAAGTAAGGGACTTAATAAACAGATAAATCACGATCGTGATCTGCAGGAACACAAGAGGATAAATCAACAGGAATAATAGACCTGATCAGAATTCACGAGCAGGGGTTCAGAAGGAGGAAATGCAAAGAATGGAGCAGACAGGTAAATAGGGAGACAAATAACCAAAGGATGAGTATAGAGGAAGTAGCTTTTGTGACAGTGAGCAGAAAGACAAACAGACAAATACGTGAGACAGTATGCACAAGGAATGTGATACTCAGATCACCAGGCCTATGAGAGGGTGAAATTATAACAAACAGGAAAATGGTCAACAGAGGGGAAAATGTGGTGAAATAGCTACTAGTCCCCTTCAAAAGAACACTGCATATGAATAGATAAAAACAGACTAGGAAGGTTTGTTCTCAAAAGAGTTGAGGGTAATTCTGTGGTAAAATAAAATTCTCTCAAAGTTTATCCTCAAAGAAGATTATGTCCATAATCTGAGATAGCCAAAGTCAAAATAGAATCAGAATCCAGCACCCAGGGCATGCCCTTTTCTCACTGTTACCATCAGGTAGGAGGTACAAAAGCCGGAAAGCACACACTCAGCGATTCAGGAACAGCTTCTTCCCCTTTGCCATCTGATTCCTAAATGGACATTGAAGCTTTGGACACTACTTCACTTTTTAAAAAATATACAGTATTTCTGTTTTTGCATTTAAAAAAAATTATTCAATATATGTAATTGATTTACTTGTTTATTTATTATTATGTTTTATTTTATTTATTATTATTATTTTTCCTCTCTGCTAGATAATTTATTGCATTGAACTGCTGCTGCTAAGTTAACAAACTTCATGTCACATGTCGGTGATAATAAACCTGATTCTGATTCTGATTCTGATCAGAGATTGGCTGAGATGGTGGTGGAGAAATGGCACTCTGAAATTAACCTGCAATTAAAAGAGAGGATAATGTTTTAGAATCAGTTCTGATGAAGCCATACTGCCCTAGCTTGTTCAGATACTGTTTTGTTTAAACTTTCACTAATTGTATTTGTAACTCATTAGAATACAGATATATTCATCACACAGTTTATTTTCTAACCTGGTCCTATGTGGTCAGGATTTTAATATTTATCCACACTGCTTTACAAAGTCTGTGCACTTCCACCTTTGTAAAGCCAGCTATTCTGTGTTTAGGAGACAAAAGAGAATGCAGATGCTGGAACCTGGAGTGAAAAAAAAACCAAAATACTGGAGGTACTTAGTAGGCCAGATAGTACGCGTGGAGCCTGATTAGCCTACAAGCTGTTGCCAAGAACATTGAATCCCCCAATTTCAGGTAATTTGCTCCCCTTCTGTCCCTTCATCCCCCCTCCTGAGCTGCCTGACTGCCCCGTTCCCCCTAACCCAGCCCGCTATCACCCAGTTCCTTTTCCCTCCTCCACCTATTCCATCTGCCCATGACCCACTTCCCTCACTAGGTCCTCTCCTCCTGTTCCCATCTGCCAACCCTACCGCTCTTATTTGGTTCCATGCTACCTTCCCTGTCAATTCCATCATCGGCAGCTCTCTTTTGCCTCAGCCTATTACTTGCCAGCCTCTACCACTATTTCAACAATTCCCTCCTCCCTCTGCCTATCGCTCCTCCTCATCTGGATTTACCTGTCACTTGTCAGCTCTTGCTCCATCCCTTCCCCTCACCTCTGTATACTGGCTATCTTCTCCTTGTCTCATAGTACTGTTGAAGGGTCTCACTGATTATTCATTTCCTCCACTGATGCTGCCTGACACATGGAGTACATCCAGCACTTTGTTTTATCACTCCGCCTCAAATTTACATCTTTACATCAACTCATTAGCCACTGGAGCTTTCATACATCACCTCTGGAGCCATAATACTTGCACCCTTCTCTTTCAGTCAAAGAGCCAGTGGATCAAGCCACACTTCATATTCTCTTGAACATGTAATCTTGGCTGGTACTTTAGTACAGTACTGAGGGAAGCCCTTCTTTTGAAGACTGAAGCAAATATCTAATTTATTCCCAGGCTGAGAATTAGAATCCTTCTGATGAAGTGGATGGGAGGGGAATTCTCCAGCCATTCTTACAATGTTTATTCTTCACCAGCAACAGCAAAGATCAGATAATCTTATCATTAATCTCTCTCCTGATTGTGAACATTGGTTACAATGTTTTTCCACATTACTTCAATAACCACACTTCAAAAATACTCAACAGTGCTTTAAGAAATCTTGAGGAATTGAAATGTGATCTGTAATTGGAAGTTCTTTCATTCACTGTTTTGTTATATAAAATACTTCATTCCTGAGTAATTTCTGGGTTTAGTTATTTTTATTGCTGTACAGTGCAGAATAGGCCCTTCTGGCCCTCCGAGCCATGCTGTCCAGCAACCCCTGATTTAACCCTAGCCCAATCAGGGGACAACTTACAATGGTCAATTACCCTATCAACTGGTGCATCTTTGGACTCTGGGAGAAAATCCACGCGGTCATGGGGAGAACGCACAAAACCTTTAGAGGCAGCTGCAGGAATACTGAAACTCATCCAAAATCATTTTGCTTATTCTATTTTACACAAAGTCCTGTTGCAATGTTCAAAAACCCATCAAAATGAAAATGTTATATTTTTTACCATGTATGTATGTTTCTCATTACCTCACCACTCTTTGTCTTGTAGCCTGCGATATCCTCCACTCTGTTCTCTTGCATCTCTCTCCACCTTTTCTTCCACCTCCTACATTCAGCAGTTAAAGTCTCAATATTTGAAATTTCAATTCCAAAAGCCAATACATATTCTTCCCCAACTGTTTCACTTCTAAGAATATCTTCCATTTAATATTCCCGTCATTATTGTAGATCTCCCCACGGTGCCAGCACTCCCCATTTCTACAATTTTCCCCAGTTTCTTCAGAGTTGTGTGCTCACCCATTTGTGCCTCTCTTCTCAACTCTGATTTTAATCACTTTATTAAATGGTGATTGTGCCTTCGGTTGACTGTGACCTAAGCTCTGAAATTCCCTTCCTAATCTGTGTTGACTTGCTCATCTAAGATGCTCGGTAAGACCTATACCTTTGGCTACAGTATTGGCATATAATTTCCCCCAATACTTCTGTGAAGGATTTTGTTTTTTTACTGTCTTAAATGTGATGAATGTTGGTAGTTCTTGTTGTCAACTGCTTGAAATTCATTGCTTTTATCATGCTTTTGGTCGCCTTTCCTTATCTTCCCTCAGAAACAAAATCAGAATCAGAATCAGATTTAATATCACAGGCATATATTGTGAAATTTATTGTTTTGCGGCAATGTACAATGTACAGTACATTGTTATACATAATATTTTTAAAAAACTAGAAATTACAACAAGAAATATATATATATATTATTAAATTAGGTAACTAGTTCAAAAATAGAGCAACAAAAATATGGTGAGGCTGTGTCCATGGGTTTATTGTCCAGTCTGAAATCTGATGGCAGTGGGGAAGAAGCTGCTCCTAAAATGGTGAGTGTATGTCTTTAGTCTCCTGCACCTCATTTTTGACGGTAGCAATGAGAAGAGGGCATTTCCTGGTGATGGGGGTCCTTAATGATGGATGCTGCCTTCTTGCGGCATCTCCTTTTGACGATGTTCTTGATGCTGGAGAGGCTAGTGCCTATGAAGGAGCTGGCTAAGTTTTCAACTTACTGCAGTTTTTCTGATCCTGTGCAGTGGCCCCTTGTGATGCAGTCAGTCAGAATGCTCTCCATGGTACATTGGTAGAAATTTGCAAGAGTCTTTGGTGACAATGACACTGGAGAAGCACTAATGGGGGACAAAGAAATGGCGGATGAATTGAACAAGAATTTTGCATCATTCTTCACTGTGGAAATATGCCAGAAGTTTGACAGTGTCAAAGGACAGAAGTGTGTGCAATTGTTATTACTAGGGAGAAGGTGTTTGGGAAGCTGAAAGGTCTGAAAGTAGATAGTTCAGGTGAATTACACTCGAAGGTTCTGAAAGAGGGAGCTGAAGAGATTGTGGAGGCACCCTTTCAAGGATCACTAGATTCTGGCATGGTTCTGAAGGACTGGAAAATTACAGATGTCACTCTGTAAGGATGAGGTTTCAGGATACTTGGAGGCACATGATAAAATGGGTCAAAGTCAGCATGGTTTCCTTAAGGGAAATCTTGCCTGACAAATCTGTTGGAATTCTTTGAGGAAATAACGAACAGGATAGATAAAGGAGAATCAGTGGATATTGTGTACTTGGAGTTTCAAAAGGCCTTTAACAAGGTGCCATACATGAGGCTACTTAACAAGCTAAGAGCCTGTGGTATTATAAGAAAGATACTAGCATGGATAGAGCAGTGGCTGATTGACTGGTGGCAACCAGTGAATTGAATTGGATTGACTTTATTTCTTATATCTTTCACATACATGAGGAATAAAAATCTTTACGTTCCATCTCCATCTAAATGTGCAATGTGCAATTATAGTAATTTATAATAATTTATAATAAATAGAACAGTCAATGTAATATTGAGTACACTCAAATCAGCGTGAGTTCATCAGTCTGATGTCCTGGTAGAAGAAGCTGTCCCAGAGCCTGTTGGTCCTGTCTTTTACGCTGCGGTACTGCTTCCCAGATGGTAGCAGTTGGAATAGATTGTGGTTGGGATGGCTTTGATCCCTAATGATCATACGGGCCCTTTTTACACACCTATCCTTGTAAATGCCCTGAATAGTGGGAAGTTCACATCTACAGATGTGCTGGGCTGCCCGCACTACTCCCTGCAGAATCCTGCTGTTAAGCGAGGTACAGTTCCCATACCAGGCAGTGATGCATCCAGTCAGGATGCTCTCAGTTGTGCCCCTATAGAAAGTTCTTAGGATTTGGGGGCCCACACCAAACTTCCTCAACTGTCTGAGGTGAAAGAAGCGCTATTGTCCCTTTTCCACTACACAGCTGGTGTTTACAGACCACATGAGGTCCTCGGTGATGTGGATGCCAAGGAACTTGAAGCTGTTCACCCTCTCAACCCCAGATCCATTGCTGTCAATAGGGGTTAGCCCATCTCCATTCCTCCTGTAATCCACAATCAGCTCCTTTGTTTTTGCAACATTGAGGGAGAGGTTGTTTTCTTGACACCACTGTGTCAGAGAGATGAATTCTTTGCTGTAGGCCACCTCGATATTGTTTGAGATAAGGCCAATCAATGTAGTGTTGTCAGCAAATTTACTTAGCAGATTGGAGCTGTGGGTGGTGATACAGTCATGGGTATACAGGGCATGAAGGAGGGGACTCAGTACGCAGCCCTGAGTAGCTCCTGTATTGAGAGTCAGAGGGTTGGAGGTGAGGGAGCCCGCTCTTACAACCTGCTGGTGATCTGACAGGAAGTCCAGGATCCAGCTGCACATGGCAGGGTCAAGGCTGAGATTTCCGAGGTTCTTGTCGATACTGGATAGAACTATGGTGTTGAATGCTGAACTGTAGTCCAGAACAGCATTCCCACATAGGCATCTTTCTTCTGCAGATGTGTAAGGATGGTATGTGGAGCAGTGGCTATTGCGTCATCTGTTGATCAGTGGTGTCGGTAGACAAATTGTACGGGGTTCATTTTGGGTGGTAGCATGCTGAAGATGTAATCCTTGACCTTGAGGTGAGGGTGACAGGACGCCAGTCATTCAGGCATGTTACCTTGGTCTTTTTTGGTACAGGGACAATGGTGGATAATCTGAAGCAGGAAGGAGTCTTTCCTGATTGGCTGGTGGTACCTAGTGGTGTTCCACAGGGCTTGGTGTTGGGACTGCTTCTTTTTACATTGTACGCCAATAATTTGGATGATGGAATTGATGGCTTTGTAGCCAAGCTTGTGATCGATACAAAGATAGTCAGAGGAGCAGGTTGTGTTAAGGAAGCAGGGAGACTGCAGAGGGACTTAAACAGATTAGAAGAATGGGCAAAGAAGTGGCTGATGAAATACAGTGTCAGGAATTGTATATCTATTTTCTAAAAGAGGAGAAAGTTTAAAAAACTCTGAGGTGCAAAGGGACTTGGGAGTACTCATGCAGGATTCCCGAAAGGTTAATGTGCAGGCTGAGTCAGCGGTAAGGAAAGAAAATGAAATGGTATTATGCATTTTCAGAGAACCAGAATATAGAAACAAGGATGCAATGCTCATATTGTGAGCAGTTTTGGGCTCCTCATCAAGAAAGGATGTGCTGACTTTTGAGAGGTTCAAAGAAGTTTCACAAAAATTATTCTGGGATTGAAAGGCTTATTATATGAGGGGTGTTTGATGGCTATGTGCTTGTACTCACTGGAATTTATAAGAATCTCATTGAAATCTATAGAATGTTGAAAAGTCGAGATAGAGTGGATGTGGAAAAGATATTTCCACAGTGTGGGGGTCCAGGAGCAGAGGATACAACCTCAGAATAGAGGGATGTCCATTTAGAATGAAGATGAGGAGGAATTTCTTTAGCCAGAGGGTGATGAACCTATGGAATTTGTTGCCACAGGCAGCTATGGAGGCCAGGTCACTGAGTATACTTAAGGTGGAGGTTGATAGTTGATAGTCTTGGCAAGTCAGGGCATGAAATGGTATGGGAAGAAGGCAGGAGAATGGGTTTAAGAGGGAAATGGATCAACCATGACCAAATGGCAGAGCACACTTGATGGGCCAAATGGCCTAATTCTGTTTATGTCTGTTGGTCTTATTCCAAGTCTCCTCAAACTCCTAATGAAATATAGCCACCGCTGTGCCTTGTTTGCAACAATATGCGGGACTCAGGATAGATCTTTAGAGATGGTGACACGCAGGAACTTAAAACTTCTCACACTTTCCACTACCGATCCCTTGATGAGAACAGTTATGTGTTCCCTCAAGCTCCCCTTCTTGAAGTCTGCAGTTAATTCCTTGGTCTTCCTGATGATGAGTGCAAGGTTATTGTTGTGACACCACTCAACCAGTTGATCTCTCTCACTCCTGTGTGCTTCCTCATCACCATCTGAAATTCCGCCGACAATAGATGTGTCAACAGCAAATTTATAGATAGTGGGTGTAGGGAAAGTGGAGCAGTGGGCTAAGCACATATCCCTGAGGTGTGCCAGTGTTGAGTGTCAACGAGGAGGAGATGTTATTTCCAATCAGTACTGATTGTGGTCTGTCACTATGAAAGTCAAGAACCCAATTGTAGAGGGAGATACAGAGGCCCAGTTTTTGGAGCTTGTTGATTAGAACGGAAGATATGATTGTGCTGAATACTGAGCTGTAACCAATAAACAGCAGCCTGATGTAGGTATTATTGTTGTGCAGGTGATCCAAAGCTGAGTTGAGAGCCAGTGAGATTGTATCTGCTGTAGACCTATTGCAGCAGTAGTCAAATTGCAGTGGCTCCAGGTCCAGGCAGCAATTGATTCTGGCCATGACCATCCTTTCAAAGCACTTCATCACTGTAGACCTGAGTGCGACTCTGCAATAATCATTGAAACAGCTTACTCTGCTCTTCTTGGGCACTGCTATGATTGTCACCCTTTTGAAGCAGGTGGGCACCTCAAACTGCAGCAGTGAGAGACTGAAGTTATCCTAGAACACTCCTGCCAGTTGGTTGGAACATGTTTTCAATGTCCTACCAGGTACATCATCAGGGTCTGATGTCTTGCAAGGGTTCACCTCTTGAAAGATGTTCTGACATCAGCCCCCAAGACATAGGGTCACCAGATGCTGCAGGGGTTCTCACTGGTGTGGTTTTAGTCTCCCTTTCAAAGTGAGCGTAAAAGGCATTGAGCTCATCAGGGAGTGAAGCATCACAGACATTCATGATGCCAGGTTTCACCTTGTAGGAAGTAATGGATTTCAAACCCTCCCAGAGCTGATGTGCATCTGATTCCGTTTTTAAATTCAATTGTTTTTTCTCCCGCCTTTAAAATAGCCTTCCATAGGTCATATCTGGACTTCTTGTATAGTTCTGGATTACCAGTCTAGGATGCAACAGATCTAGCCCTCAGCAAACTACAAACCACTTAGTTCACCCACAGCCTTTGGTTTGGGAATGAGAGGTGACCTATTTGGAACCTATTGAATAGTGAAAGGCCTTGACAGAATGGATGTGGAGAGGATGTTTCCTATGATGGGAGAATCTAAGACCAGAGGATGTAGCCCCAGAATAGAGGGGCGTCCTTTTAGAATGGAGGTGAGGATGAATTTTTTTTAGCCAGAGAGGCTAAAGAACTTGTGTGGAATTTGTTGCCAAAGGCAGCCATGGAGGTCAAGCCTTTATGTATGTTTAAGGCAAAGGTTGATTGATTCTTAATTGGTCAGGGCATGCAGGAATACAGAGGAAAAGCAGGAGATTGGGGCTGAGAGGAAAAATGGATCAGCCATGATGAAATGGTGGAGCATACTCAATGGGCCAAATTCCACTCCTATATCTTATGGCCTCATGTCTGGTAAGTTCTTGAAGGCATACATTCATCCATACAGGCCTTGATGAAGTTAGTCACACTGTGGCATATTCATGAAGATACGAAGATGTGTTCCCGAATATTATCCAGTCCATCAAATCAAAGCAGTCCTGCAAGCACTCCTCTGCCTCCTTTGACCATACCCTTTTGGTCGCCACCACTGGTGCTGCGGTCTTTAATCTCTCCCCATATGCCGGGATTAGAAATACAGCCAGGTGATCAGACTTTCCACAGAATGGCTGTGAGATGGCATGGTGAGCATTTTTGATGGTGGAAAATATATTTTGATGGTGGTCAAGTGTGTTGGCTGCTCTGGTTCCATAGGTGAAATGTTAGTGGTAGCTGTTTAAAAACTTCAAGCTGGCCTGGTTTAAAACTCCTGCAGTGATAGGGAAGGTATCTGAGTGCCCTGTATCGTGACCGCTAATTACAGTGCTCAGCTCCCCCAGAGCCTGTCTGACGTTGGCCTGAGATGGAATGTACACTGCTACCAGGATAATGGCAGAAAACTCTCTCGGCAGATAAAATGGACGACATCAAGCACCAAAATGGCTGACGGTACATAAAGTGCACAAACAGCCTGACGGTATTCATCACAGTTACTGAGGAAAGTACGTGAGAAAATTGTAGAGACCCTGCCCATCATTAGAATCTGGTCTGTTGATTAAGGACTGGAAAACTGTAATTGTTCCAGCCTTTTACAATAAAGGATGCAGGGATAAAACCAATTTCATTACTAAGACCAATCATTATTCTTCTTTCCCCCTTGAACTGAACCTAGGTATCTCTTGCTCAAGGCATCTCGATTAATACTCTGTAAATTTAACTGCTGTATTGCCCTACCCACCTCAGAATTCAAAACGCAGCTGGCTAAATATCTGATAACTGCACTACACACAAAATGCTCTAGAACTCCGCTGGTCAGGCAGCATTTATGGAAAGGAATAAACAGTTGACATCTTGGGCTGAGACCCTTCACCAGGAGGTCTTGGCCCAAAACATCAACTGTTCATTCCTTTCTATAGCAGACATCCCACCTCTCCCAGAAGTTCCGGGAGTCTCCCGCATATTGACAGAGGCTCCCTGGTGCCCGGAAATTATATACAATATCCCAGAAATCCATTTTTTTGAGAGTGAGAGGGAGAGCGAGAGCGAGAGGGAGAGGGAGAGCGAGAGTGAGCGCGAGTATCCTGATTGGTCTCTCTTCGTGCTAAGTAAACCTGTCATTTTTCTCTGTGGGTGTGGCCGGGCTTTACAGTTGACCTCAAAAATAATGACATTGTTGCTCGCTGCACTGTTTGCAATAGTGACTTTACTATTGCCCATGGTGGGTTAAAATGTAAAAGGTGAGTTTAACAGGCGTCATTCGTTCATTAGCGTAGTTAATGTTATTTAAACTAGCTGGCTAGCTGCTAAGGAGCTACTCCATTGATGTCCTACATGATGACCCAAACTCCCTGTAGACTTGCTTAAAGTTGTAATAGAATAAACATGATAATATAAGTACATATTTTAATGTCATATTTTCTGTATATACCCAACTTGATTTACAGATTAGACAAAATCACTAAACAAAGTATTACATACACCCTTGGAGGTTGACCGGTGGGGGGAGGGAATATGGGGTTGTGGGGGGTGGGGGTGCTACCTCCCTGAAATGAGTTTTTGCAGGGTGGGATGTCTGCTATAGATGCTGCCTGACCTGCCGTGTTCCTCCAGTGTGTTGTGTGTGTTATCTTGGATTTCCAGCATCTGCAGATTTTCTGGTGTTTGTGTATCTGAAAAGTGCATTGGGGAGCAAACAATGGAATGTGACAAGCTGGATTGTTCTTACAAGGACAGGTATGTATTTGACAGGACAATAGATCCCTTCCATGCTACGGCCACTCAATAATTCTCTGAAGCTGTCATAATTACTATTTCAATGAACTATTTCCAGATTATTGAGAGTTATGTACCTTTGGCAGATGGACTGAAATTCTTCCATGTTTAAATTCCTGAGGCAAGAGTGTTTCCATTCTAAAGATGGAAAA
The DNA here is from genome assembly GCF_030028105.1 of Mobula birostris. Taxonomy (NCBI): domain Eukaryota; kingdom Metazoa; phylum Chordata; class Chondrichthyes; order Myliobatiformes; family Myliobatidae; genus Mobula; species Mobula birostris. Next base: position 34,191,430 of record NC_092388.1, read on the forward strand.
ATTGGGTTTAATTTCAAAAAAAAGTTTCTCATCATCACCATTACTGATTTTAAGGTCACATATACATCAGGTGTATAAAGGAAATAACACATCATTAATTCCATGGGGTAAACTCTTATCTTCTCAATGCTCTGTGCAAGATTTTTTTCCATGCTCTGATCATGATATATTATATAGCCTTACTCTGGCCTCTTCCATAAGATTCCTAAAATGTTTCTTAAAAGTTTTTCTGTTTGCAAAAAATTAGCTGAAGTTGGTGTTGCCTTTCCTAATCATCTCCTTTGCTCTAGTAACATACAAAAGTATTAACTATAAAGGGAGGTTAGACAAACCTGGATTGTTTTTTTTGGAGCATCAGAGTCTGAGGAGGGTGGTGGTTGGATGACCTGATAGAAGGAGAGAAAATGATGAGGGGTGTAGATAGGGCAGATCGGCTGCATCTTTTTCCCAGGGTGGAAATGATAAATACTCGTGAGCATTGTGCTTTAAGGTTAGAGGAAGAGAATTGGAAGGGTGTTTTTTTTTTATGCAATCGATGATAGGTGCCTGGAACACACTGGCAGATCTGGTAGTAGCAGCAGATATGATTGCAGCATTTAAGAGGCATTTAGACAGACAAATGAACGGGCAGGAAATAGAGAGATACAGACTATCTGCATGCTGATGGGATTACTGTAGACTGGCATCATGATTGGTGCCAAAATCAAGAACCGAAGGGCCTGTTACTGAGCGGTTCTGTTCTATGTTCTATGTTCTGTTTTCTTAATCCCTTCTTTAATAAACAATGAAAATGTGGTTTATGATATAGTCTGAAATTTATATTTTTAGAGGCTAGTTGTGTTGTAATGATTCAAAATTTGGTAGCTTGTGGAATGTAATGCAGAGCAAAATCTAATAAACAGATGGAGGATTGGTAGAGCTAATAAGTATTTTCTTGCTCTTTAAATAATTTTAAATATGATATAAAATTTCCAAAAGCTGCAATTTATATCTTAACTATTCTCACATTTGTTCTAGTGTTATTACCTCTACATTGAGTACTCTTTCTGCTTTTGTGTTTGTATTATTTGAAAAGTAGGAGCAAAATTAAAATATGAATTTCCACTTGGATTTATAGTTTCTTCCTAATAACCTACTAAAAAGTCCCTTTAGTGTACATTGTTGATTAACAAATTTACTTCTTAAGTCTTTATGGCCTCAAAGTGTTAACCATTATGAGATTTGAACTCTATTTTGAAGTAATTGCCTGAATAGGCCTGAAGAATTGTGTTGTTTATTGTTTCATAAAGAGACATCAGTAGAGTAATTATTGCAATACTGTATCATGCAAGATAAACCAAGTGGCCTTCCAACCCAAAATTAATTTCGGCCATGATGGTTAATCAAACAAATTGCAGCATTCTTGTATGATTCTGTTTTATAAGCAAGTAATAGTACAGAGAACAGCAGGATCTTCTGTTTGGTCATCTTCTTGAACTGATCACAGTATTAATCTGACACAGACAAGACTCACATTGGTTTGATGTCTGCTGTCCTTCTCAGTAATACTCCAACTGAGATACCCTTTGTTAACCTAAAATGACATATCGGCATTTTTCCTCAGGCTGATTTTATTCGGTGCATCATAATTTCAGTTCATAAATAATCAGTACAGAAGGACCATTGCTTGACTGCATAAATATGTCGTCAATTCCTGGTATGATTACAAACTATGCTACTAATTCTACCACTATGTCATCAAGTGAGTTATCCTAGAATAAGATTTGAAGATGTTTCTCAGATACAGAAAGGAGAGCTCAGGTACTTAGGTGAAGACAGGATTAAGTGATTTATATCTATTATCAGTGTCCTGTGACCTCAACACAGATGCCCCACAGGGCTGTGTACTAAGACTCCTCCTTTACTCTCTGTATACCCATGACTGTGTCGCCACCCACAGCTCCAATCTGCTAATTAAATTTGCTAACGACACTACACTGATTGGCCTAGCCTCAAATAATAATGAGGCAGCCTACAGAGAGGAAGTCATCACCCTAACACAGTGGTGTCAAGAAAACAACTTCTCCCTCAACGTCACAAAAACAAAGGAGCTGGTTGTGGACTACAGGAGGAATGGAAACATCAGTGGATCTGGGATTGAACAGCTTTATGTTCCTTGGCATAAGCATCACCGAGGATTTCACGTGGTCTGTACATACTGGCTGTGTGGTGAAAAAGGCACAACAGCACCTCTTTCACCACACACTGTTGAAGAAGTTTGGTATGGCCCCCCAAATTCTAAGAACTTTCTATAGGGGCACAATTGAGAGCATCCTGACTGGCTGCATCACTGCCTGGTATGGGATCTGTACTTCCCTCAATCGCAGGACTCTGCCCAGCACATCTGTAGATGAGAACTTCCCAGTATTCAGGACATTTACACAGACAGGTGTGTAAAAGGGGCCTGCAATATCATTGGGGACCTGAGTCACCCCAACCACAAACTGTTCCAGCTGCTACCATCTGGAAAACGGTATTGCAGCATAAAAGCCAGGACCAACAGGCTCCGGGACAGCTTCTTCCACCAGGCCATCAGACTGCTTAATTCATACTGATGCAGTATTTCTATGTTATATTGACTATACTGTTGTACATAATATTGATTATAAATTATTATAATTTCACATTGCACATTTGAATGGAGATGTAACGTAAACATTTTTACTCCTCATGTATTTGAAGGATGTAACTAATAAAGTCAATTCAAATTCAAATTCAAATGATGAAATTTCAGACCCTAATCAACTCAATGCCACATATTGACATTGTTTGCTGTGCAGTAAGTTCATATATTTTGTTGGCTGTGACCTGAATATTGACTGTACTCATGAATTAAAGGCTGTGATAAAACAACAGCAGGTTAGTAGGTCTAATTGAGTTACTGAGAGAAAGATGTTGCATTGCTTAGGTTAAATTGTAAAGGAGCAAAGTGAAAATAGTTTATGCGGTAATTTGAAACTTGAAATTGAACCACAATTTCATAACCCATTTCAATTATGTTTTTCACCTCTTCCCTTGAAGGCATTGACTCATGTGGGAGTACAATTCCACAGATGACAACTGCTCCCTGGTTCCCTGCCAGAGTTACCATTTTTTCTACATAAACTGCCATTTTTTTTTGTTCTGGAGATAGCAGGAATCCAATTTTGTCCTCCTACTCTATATATGCCCAGTGCAACCACATAACAATCAGTTGTTGATTCCACTTCCAAACTATGGAAGCCCCAAAGACTATAACCTCAGAGTCCAACACAATCTGACCATCAAAATTAGGATCTTTCTAAATTATATTATTTAAACCAAGTAGTATACTGTAGCTAAATTCTCTACTCTGTGTGTTAAATCCAAAATCTACAAATCATTTCTGTTGCACAAGTTTCATTCTTCAGCAATTGTTAACAATTTTAGAAGTTGATGTAAGCAATTAATTGCAGTGATTACTTGGAGAATACTTTGACTACATTTTTATGACATTTGTATTACATGCACTAGTAATTTTCATGGTGACTCTGAGTTAGTTATTGGCAGAAGTTGTGTTTATGTGGTATGAACATGGTTTCTGGCAAATGGCATTTTACCGAAGTTTTGTTGACAAATTAGATTGAGCCACAAAGAAATTATTAGCAAAGATGGCTAAACCTATGATTGAGAAATGGATATACTTGGCACGAAAGAAAAAAAATGCAAATGTTTATCGTAGAATAATAAAAATCGGAAACACACAACAGATTAGCTAGCATTTGAAGAGAGAGCGGAGAAGTTAAAGTTTTGGATAGATTTCCTCCCTAATAGTTGTCAAATTAAAATCAATAATATTTAAATAAATTCAGAGTGCAGGGAATGTTAGGAAACAATGATGGGAGGAAATCTATAGTAGTTGATCCATTGTGTGCCTAAGGTAACATTGAGATTTTAGAATGACATAGAGAGAGAAGAAAGGAAACACCAAGAACAGATTTAAGGACATTAGATGACCAAAGAGTTATTGAGGCAATATGGAGTGTTAAAGCTATATCTGACAAAAATGGGAATAGGATTCTGGTATAGTTACCTATTTGTGAAACACACTCTTGTTAGGTCTTAAATTTCGAATACCTTTAAATTTGTTAGGATAGGAAATACCACTGCAAGTCTTCCTTAAAGGTTCAATAAACCAAATAATATTTTTGAAGCTGACCAAACGCTCAAATGCAATAATCCTGGCTGCAAATGAACAAAAGCAAGATCTGGAAGTTCACAAATCAAAAAAATGCCATCAATTATTTTTGTGCGTGTTATTATTGGAAGTAGGCATTGGAATTGTTTGTTCTTAAATATTCCTGCCAATTAAAGAATACCTGTTTTTTGGTGGAATTCTTGAGGGATCAGATCATCTCATATGTACGGTTATCTTCTGCAAGGCAATTTTGTTCACTAAATATTATTCCGAATTCCATACTTCCATGTAACTTCGAAGAAGGGCATTCAGTCCATTAATTAAATCTGTGCCAGTAGTCAAAGCATTCCCCACTAATGTGTCCTGTAACCGATTTGCTCCACAGTTGCATCAATGCTCCTGGTTTTGTTCAGCAATGACACACCAGGGACAATTTATAATGGCCAACAGCATTGGGATGTGGGAGGAAATTGGGATACCTTGGAGAAAGCCAACACTGTTATAGCAGAATGTGCAAACTCCCCTTAGTCAGCACTAGAGCTCAGAGTTAAAACTCAGATTCTTGACACTAAGGGGCTGCAGCTCGATCAGCTGCTCCACTGTGTCCTCCCTCAAAAAATGATTTGGGAAGTTACATAAAGTAACAATTTGGATTCTTAGTCAGATATTTGTGGTTTAATTCCAATTCCACAAGAAAGCACATTATTTCCATAGATAGCTAGCACAATACTGAGGGACTGCTTATAATTTCTAATTATAACTTTTATTTTACTGCTGAGTATGCTGCTGTCTATTTTTTTTAAAAGAGCAAATATGAAATAACCTATACCAAAACCTATAAACTTGCTCTAGGCTAAAGTCACTGTTTAAAGGGTATTTGATGCAGTGGTAAAATTCATAGCACTAGTTGTAATCACATCAGGTATAGATTATGTATCCACACTGTCAAAGACTGGTAAATTTGTTCGGCATTTTATTGTTAGACAAATCAATTTTATTTCCCTATATGGAAAATTAATTTTCCAAATTAAATATTGATGAATTAAAATTATTGAATTATTAAGTCCAAACTTGTAAAATTATTGATGAATTAATTAATTTAATGGTCAAGCAAGAACAGCATCAGATAAAGCTATCGAGAGCAGGGGAAGGTAGCTAATGGATGCTAAAGAGGCAGATGGTTCTCACTTGCTCCTAAGGGAGCAGCATATCTGATAGTTATAGGGACTACAGAGACCAGTGCCTTTTCAGTTTTTTATTAAGGCACATGGGAAGGAGAGTTAATTTCAGTAGGAGAAAAGGTGAAGGACAGATGCAAGGTACATTCAGCCAGAGACTCATTCCACCGAGATGCAACTCAGAGCGTCATAGGAAGTCATTCCTGCCTGTGGCCATCAAACTTTACAACTCCTCCCTTTAACGGTCAGACACCCTGGGCCAATAGGCTGGTCCTGGACTTATTTCCTGGCATAATTTACATATTACTATTTAATTATTTAAGGTTTTATTACTATTTAATTATTTATGGTGCAACTGTAGCGAAAACCAATTTCCCCCAGGATCAATAAAGTATGACTATGACTATGACTATGACAATGAAACAAAGGAAATGTCTGTGATAGACTGACTGGAATTGGCTTGATGGTTCAGTTAATAACACTTTAAGCTTGTTGGCCGGTGTAATATATTTTATTTTTCTTTGGAGATACAGTGCAGTAACAGGCCCTTCTGCCCAACAAGCCTGCACCAAATACACCCATGTGACCAATGAACTTGCTAACTAGTACGTCTTTGGAATAAAGGAGGAAACTGGAGTGCCTGAAGAAAACCCACATGGGCACGGGGAGAATGTACAAAACTCCTTACAGATAGCAGTGGTATTGAACCAAGGTCGCCAGTGTAGTAATAGTATTATGCTAACTGCTACACCTTCGCGCCGCTGCAAATGCCATTAATTCTAAGGCTGTGGGAACAGCCTGGCAAGGTAGACTTATACAAACAGGATTAAAAAAAACTGAGCCAACATCACCTAAGACAGATCCTCTCCCAGTTCTGACAAAGGAACAAAAACTTGAAATGTTGACTGTTTCTCTTTTCACATTTGCCTGACTAGCTGAGTGTTTCAATGTTTACTAATAAGCTGGATATCCTTCCTCTTGTTTGTAAAAGAAGATTTGTATTTATACTATACCTTTTATAATTTTGCACACCTTTAGTGTGAGGTGTAGCCAATATTTGAAATGTTTTCTGTGTTGTAATATGGAAAGTGCATCGGAAGGTTTGTGCATTTTGCTCCACCTAAATACAATGCAAAAATGCAAATATCGTTCATCAGAAAGCTGTATTTGGCATGACACCTGAATAATATCCTCTTCTTTAAAATAGCTTAACAAATATTTAGGTGAGAAAGCAAATGGGACACAAATTTATTGGCATGTTAACCCAAAAGACACTTTTTACAGTACAACTTTCCTGAACAAGTCACTGAATTCAGTCCAGATTCCTTCGTTTCAAGCCTCTGTTGTGAGTTTAGGATTCACCAATGCACACAGGTCTCAAGTCCTGCCCATTGTCAGATCAGTTCTTTTTGTGCAAGCCTCATTAACCCAAATTTCTACACTCAGTGTAAAAACTCAGTACCAGATCACTGAAGGAAAGTATTTGTGTAAGATTTCACGAATTCCAGTCCCCTTCTATTAATCTGTAGATGGGCATTCCTTGGAATTAGTTCTAATGCGGGCTGATCGTTTTAGTTACATTTTTACAGCTGCAGTGACATCTTTGCTGATCCGTGGAATTTCACAGAGCTCCTCAAATAGGTCAGAAAGTTCACGAACTAAAATCTGTTAAAATATTTTTGTAATCTTCAGAAGGTCAATGTAAGAAGAGGAAGAATTGAATGCTGATTCAACGGTTACTTTGGGGCATTTTGGTTTGGTTATATTAGACGCTTTAATCAAATTTCCATCAGATTCGACCGCATTTTGCATGGAACAATTTCGTATTTATTGGTGTTTTGGTTTCTTGACGGAAGTGGAAGGGAACAACAACTAACTTCAAAGCAAGGTGTCAACCATCTGGGCGAGGCAAGTAAAATAGTTGGAACAAGACAATGGGAATTGTCAAGGATGACCTTTAAAACGAGCAAGGTCAAATAAATGGTCCAGCCCTGGTTGAGTTGTGACGAATGCCGTTTGGCTCAGCAGCAGAATTACTTGATGTCTGTCTTCGTGCCAGCACTGACATCACTAGACCTCCCCGTGACTGATTAAACATTCCTTTGGCGCCGAAAGCCTCCTTTGCGTGTGCGCAAGGCACCACAAGTATAAAAAACAATTTATTTAAAAGAATTCCAGCTTCTCTCTCATAGGTACGTGCTTTAAGCTGTGGTCAGGTGCACAGAATCACGGCAACTTTATTTTCAACAATTGCTCTTTTGATTAAACTACTTCAATTCTTTCAAAATCGCATGTAACTAAATTTGTAGGCTAGATGTTACATTTATTAAAGCATCCACCGCGTCAATACCCTAACTATTAATAAAACAGGTTTCTCGAGAAAACATCCTGACTAACCGTTGTGGCTCTCGGTAAGACTTCCCCTAGACCAGGAGAGTTACAGAATCCAACGTCCAAATGTCAAAGTTCCCCGCGCAACCCCTGCTGTCTAACCGCACACCTGCACAGTGCAATACATCGCTCTCGGCTGTACTTCAGTAGTTAGGTTCCGTTCCTTTCACGCTTGTGTATTGCACTCAGTCGTACCTAAACGAAACGTATTTTATTATTCGACGAATAGATTTATTTGTCAACGTAAGATAAATAGTGGGATTTTAGCAATGAATTATTTTACATTCAGTTGCAGTGATCCAACGCTAATACTCTTGCTGTGTCTCAGTGTTTGTAAGGGGAGTGTCTTAGAAGTGGTTAAACGAGATAGACCAGTAACCGAATTGGAGAATACCTAAATGGTTATGAACTGGAAGGCAGTATGCAACTTGAGGCGCTTTTCCAAATAGATACTTCTGCACACTAGACTTAATGTTTGTCTGAGAAACGGTTTGCATGCATTTCCAGCACTCATTTTATGTTTTCTATTCAGAAAATACATTTATGTTCGTGTGCTTTTCAATCTTATGCTAGCTGTACACTACCAACACAGCTTTCCACCGATAGCCATACATGTAATAATAAATGTTTTGTGAAAAATATACGTTAGCACCTATGTCAACATAGGATCTCGATGCTAATAGATTTCAGCTTGCCGAGCGACTTAGTCAAATAAAAGAAAAAGCATTAAAATCTGGCAGATACCAGAAACCTAAAATAAAATTAGAAAATATTGTGCAAATCAAAGAGCACCCGGAGAGAAGCAGGGCTGATGATTATCTTACATCAGATTTTTTTGTTTATATCTTAGCCATTGTTAAAGGAATGTTTGCCTTTTTGTCCACTGTGTGAATATCCGTGCAGTATTCTTTGATGCAACACACCACCCGAAGGACCCAAACGTGCCGCGGTGAGACAAATGCAGCCGCCCAAGATAAGGATTGGTCTATGGAAGACGTTCTTACATTGAAATAGTATATGTGGATCATCTGCACTAGAGACTTCGAAGTTGCGAAACATTTTCTAAACTCATTAACTCGGAGTTCTGAGCGCAAATGATTAAGAATGTATTATTTGATATAAGGAAAATAAAATTTATCGGAATCCTGTAACTGCCCGCATGCCCTCGATTTGTGTGTACACCGTGAAGTGAGCTTAACATGTCCATGATACAGTCTCAGCAAAACTCACTGATCAGCAAAAATCGCCTCCACTATTTGGGAAAAATACATCAGTATTAAGCTCTGATACAATCAAATTTACCTAAAATATCTCCAGAATTACTATTACCGCGTGAGCGAGTTCTTTTCTGAATGCTGTAAGAATTCTCCCTGTACTTTGTAAGAAGTTCAATGTTCCATGCGTCTCTTGGCGATTTTTCACACTTGAGATTAATTAAATACGACCAGTAAACAGGGCACCATGTATTTTTGTCGTACTGATCGTGATCATTTAAAGTAATTTAATCAAACATAATGGAAACTTCTAAGAGGGTATACTTTAAGTGGCAACTAAGTTTGTGAAAATGATTGAAAATATGCATGATATCACACGAAACTATTCAGTAAAAGGCAAAACAAAATTTGCCTAAATTAATTACAGATTTGATGTACAGTAGTCTAAATACAGAATGCCTTTGAAAAAAAACCCTCAGTTGTTTTAAGATGTAACCAACCTGCTTTGACTTTCCCAAGTGCTTGACCCCGCCCCAAATCTTTCTAGACAAGCCTGTTTCATAATCTGATCTCTCTTTTAAACACGCACAGGCGTTTATAAATGATTTCTCACGCGAATCCGATTCCTGTTATTAACTTTAATAAGATTGCCCTTTTACAAACCGCAGCTACGAAATCGATCGACTGTCAAATCATTATACGTCACAAACATAGTATTTATTATCAAAGTTTTTTATTCGAAAATATAACGCTAATTGCGTCACTTCATAAAACAGGATAACACAGAAAATCACCTGCTTACATTGGCAGTGGTCCCGTCTTTAGTAACAGTTCTGAGATTTATCAAACTTATTCGCCCGATTCGAGCGTTGTCAGTAATATTCTGCACAAGATTTATTTAAAACCACAAAATAAAATTTCTATAGCCCATCTGTTACTTCTTGTTTGGAAAACAAAGTTATAAATAGTTCCGTATTAAAAAACATCATAGCTACTTATTTGGCACGCCGCGATGCCATCGTTAGCGGCAGAAATGATGATACCCAGTTGATCTCACATTTTCACTAACTGTTTAAAAATGTTTGATAACTTACTATAATCCCCGTAATATATATATATATAGTGGTCCTTTTGATAACGACCAGAATAACTGGTTTCGTCGATATACAAAACAACAGGCAAATACTTCGGCAAGCAATATTCGAACCGAAGCGTTTCTCGGGTTCTTAATGATGCTACGATTAAACGTTCTTTCTATGGGAGGCTAAACAAACAAAAGTGCACAATAAAGGCTCCATATCTCTTTCACCTGGAGTGTATTAAAATTTCTAAACGAGGATTTTGTAGGGATGGTAGGGGGTTGGATGCACCGCCGCTGGCACCCCGATGCAAGAAAAAGTCTCCGAGCTGGGAATCTTGTTCTGAAAGCACTTTGTGGAGAAAGGGCTGGCCTGGTGCTCCAGCAAGCTTGGATCTGACACTGGGAAGCTGTAGGGGTGCAGCACGGACGTGGCGCCGGGGCTGATGGGGAACAGCGGTGGCGCTGGGGCAGCGGGAGGGTAGGAAAGGATCGGATATGTAATCAGTGGTCTGCTGGACCAGAACAGTCTTCCAGCATTGGACGGCACTTTGGCCTCTAACATCTTGTCTTCTTGCCTTTGAAAAGGTGTGCTCAAGATGCTGTCAATTGCAAACGAACTGGAAAACTTGGCAGGGGATCCTTCTTCCTTGGTGGTTGTTGAAAGAACTCCGGGCATGACCTCCACGTGCTTGTCGCCCGCTCCCGGTTCCTTGAGGGGTTTGCGGCCAATGCGCTTTCTTCTGCGGCGGAAGACTCCGTCTGCGAACGTGTACTCGCTGTTTGGATTCAGCATCCAGTAGTTGTCCTTGCCCCAGGGTCTGGATGGATCACGGAGCACTTTGACGAAGCAATCGTTCAAAGAAAGGTTGTGGCGGACTGAGTTCCTCCAGCCGGTGTAGGTGCCTCGAAAGAAGGGGAATTTCTTCATCAGGTAATCGTTGATCTCGGCCAAGGTGAGGCGGCCAGTAGCCGAGTCCCTGATAGCCATGGCGATCAGAGCGATGTAGGAGTACGGGGGCTTGGGACGCCTGGTATAGGTCTTGGATTTGCCCTCGGAGCACGAGTTAGTCGGTACCGGACTGTTCGCAACGCAGTCTCCATCAGACCCCAGTTCCTCTTCCACAGAGAGGGGAGAGGGCACACTCCCCTCTGAGTCGCTGCAGACCTCACCGGGCTTATTCCCAAATCCCCTCTCCTCGAAATCTTCCAAACTCATAGTCGGCTTGTGCTTTATTTACCCTCACAGTGATTTCCGTAAGCCGGCTGAGTACCACAGGTATCAATGACACTACGAGACTGAGAGTCCTTTTATGTTAATAAAACAATTAGCACGAATGGCTTCTCTTCTGTTTCAGACAAGCTGCCGTTCACCACGATGTTGGTAACGTTGTCTTCGCAGAGCAATGGAAAGCGGAGATCGCCTTCAGTTGAGATTGTTTTTTTTTGTCAGGTTCCAGGCGCCCAGGTAGTCCTCCACTGCCAGGGACAAGTCCCTTAAATCTCCTGAGACTCGCTCAGACCTGTGTAATATCAGTATCCGAGCCGTCCAACTCACACATCGGGGGGAGGTTTGAATCACCAAGAAAATCATCAATTCACTCGCCGCATCCCGCCGCTCACCGGATAGCTCTTGATTAATATTGCTATGAATATACGTTCGGAATACTTTTAGGGAGAGGGTCTTCAATAAGTATATATTTTGAAATTGTGCTTTATATTACCTATCCCCCCCCCCCGCACTTGTTGTGTGGATTCGCCCAGGGCGGCTGTATGATTTGAATAGTGTGAAATTGACTCAGGTTGTTTCATGTTATTTTACAGTAAATAAACCAGGAGGCGTGGAAAGGGAGTGCGGAACAAGATACTACAGCACTCCAGTAGCCCCAGTTAAACTGTAAACATAACAAGTAGAATATAGCGTCTTATCTCACACAGTATTAGCAGTGAACGCGAAGTTCCGAATTCGTGATTTTTTTTCTACCTTTGGACATATTTCTCTTGCGTGACTTGTATTTAGACATTGCTAGACAAACGCCTTTGGGCGAGGAACAAGAAGACAATCAACAAACCACATGTCCGTTTAATCATGCATTCTGATCAATTCTTTTCAAATGCCGGAGAAGTATAATAAGAGCAACATCGATCAGGTATCCTGGGATAAATGCGTTTGGGCTACCCACCCTCCCAGCCTATGGCTAACGCAGAGTGATATTATGTTTTATATTTTCTAGTAACAAGACTCGAAACAAGACAAATTTTGAATGCTGTTACAAATAATTTATCAGAAGGTTTACGTGCCCGGGTCACATTGATGTGTTTATTGAGCTGACAGAGTCAAACTGAGAGCGCGTCTGTATGGTTTACAGACAGGTTAAATCATCTAATTTAACAAAACATTATATGCTTACCACTTAATTTTCTTGTATATGATTGTCAGTGGTTGCTAACTGAACGGCAACACTTCGCCTATTTTTCAAACGTGTTTTCAGCAATTTAGACAGCACGGAATTGAGTAATGTATTTCTTTACATAAAACACATCAGGTAATTTAATTATTAAGTGGTTGACCTTATTTTAGCTGCATTTATTATGCGGGGATTGCCACACAAATAAGTGCATTATACGCCTCATTAAGTCAATGAAGCGCGTGGGTAGATTATTTATCCCCCGAAAGTAACGCATTCAAGGGCTCGAAATATTGATCGTTGTGATATTCGTCAGTCCCAGGTGTGTTCTTCAATCGTAAGAAATCAAGGCCGCCTAGGAATACAGATTCCCGACAGGTTCTGGGCATGCGTGCGGAGGCGACAGATGCAGAAGTGGGACCGAGGAATTCAAAGCATTGAAAACAACATCGGACCTATAGATTCTTGGAGAGGATAGTCATTTAAAAATCACTCAAGCACTGACACATCGACAAACATGTACCGGTATGCGTGACACCTAGTCGACACAAGAAACATACACACTTATATAAACATCTCACGCAGATAACAACATGTATTTATTTAGTACAACAATTGTCTCCGGTTGTTTTTTTTTGTTTTATCTGCATCGTGTATATTTTAAAGTGGAGGCGTCGCATGTTACTTCCCTGAACATGGTATGGCGGCGCTTTCAATCACTCTGGCCACCTAGCAGTTTAAAGGTTTGCCGGAACTTTGGAGCCAAGAATTATATTAATGTTGTTCTTTGTAACAGAGCTGTGGGCATACCGTGCTTCGGTTGTGAACCTGTTGAGTTGCTCTGGTAAAACAAAGATGCCACTCCCCACGCACTCTTGCGAAAACAAAACTATTTTACTCCCGCGTAAGCTATTAAATTGATCAATGATAATAATAGTCTGTCCTGTATTAGATTTAGTTGGAGAGGCACCAAGTGAAATAGATTCCCGATTTAGTTTCCGGTTATTTTAAGTTTATACTGAACGTTTGGATAAGGCGAACTGGATGTTTGGTTAAAATGCCAGATCATGTTAACAATATGATAACTCTAATTCCACCGGCAGATCACAGTGGTTTAAACCAGCACACTTCCCAAATGACAACATGCTTGCTAAATTTTGAGATTAGCCTGATGCATACAGTTAGGTGAGAAATAACTTCAGAGGCGCTTATATGCCAGGTATTGCGAGCTGACAGTTGCTTTCATTGAATTTGAAGTTGTCGACATCTAGTTATCCTGAGCCACAAGACACTCGCACAAATGGCACATTTAGCTCTGCATACTTTCCGACTGCAGCCTAAACTTTTCACCTTGGTGAAGAGCAAACTGTCTCGTGGAACGTCTGTTGGCATTAAAAATGTAAAACCAGTTGAACACCTTTGTGAACAGGCGCATTCCACTTTTACTGTCTTGATTCACTCAGATAGGGTAAGGGTTCCCATTAAAGTAGGAAAGTGTTGGCTCAGAACCACACTGCAAAAGTTGTGTGCGTAATCCGGTTTAAATACTAAATCATGAACCATGATGTGTTGATGATCGGTGAAACATTGAGGTAAACTATCAAGCATCACGTGGAATCTGGTGTGAAGGTGTGTTTCTTTTGTTATAAACTATGTTTTGAGACGCTATCTTCAGTTTAATGGACGTGAATATTGACAGCACAGATTTGCTCGCAACAGGATCCTAGTGAAAGTGCCACAAAAATGACAGGATAATTTGCTGTAGTGGTAGCAGCTGAGAGATAAATGAAGAACAATACCTGGACGAGCATCCATGTTTTCTTATAGATGGTGTCACAACATGTTTTTATGTCAAAGACCTTTGTTTAACTTCAAATCTAAAAGGCAGAGGTTTTGATTATTGTCAGGACTGCATCCAAGTGTCAGCCTGGATAATGTGGCCAGGTCCTTGGAATGGGAACTCAATCTCCAACCATTTGGCTCCATGTCAAAGTGAAAGCTGAGTCGAGTTTATCATCATATGCACAGGTATATGTATGCGCAGGTGTAATGAAGTACTTACTTAGACCATAAGACCATAAGACATAGGAGCAGAATCAGGCCATTCAGCCCATCAAGTCTGCTCTGCCATTCCATCATGGCTGATCCCGGATCCCACTCAACACCATACACTTGCTGTCTCGCCGTATCCTTTGATGCCCTGACCAATCAGGAAACAATCAACTTCCGCCTTAAATATACACACAGACTTAGCCTCCATCTGTGGCAGAGCATTCCACAGATTTACTACTCGATGGCTAAAAATAAAATCCTCCTTACCTCTGTTCTCAAGAGTCACCCCTCAGTTTTGAGGCTGTGGCCTCTAGTTCTTGATATATCCTCTCCACATCCACCCTATCTAGTCCTTCCAACCTTCAGTAGGTTTCGATGAAATCCCACACATTCTTCTAAATTCCAGTGAGTACAGGCCCAAAGCTGCCAAATGGTGCTCATATGTTAACCCCTTCATTCCTGGAATTATCCTTGTGAACCTCCTTCTTCATTGCCAACACATCCTTTCTGAGATATGGGGCCCAAAACGGTTGACAATACTCTAAGAGTGGCCTGACTAGCATCTTATAAAGGCTCAGCGTTATCTCCTTGCTTTTATGTTCTGTTCCCCTTGAAATGCCAACATTGCATTTGCCTTGTTTCCCACAGACTCAACCTGTAAATTAACCTTCTGGGAGTCTTGCAGCAACATTGCTGACACATAACATCATATAAGCAGCATTCAAAAGAAAAAGATAAATTAAACATACACTCAGGTGTCACTTTATTAAGTACAGGAGTGGCCCATCCACTTCAAGACTTGATGTGTTGGTGTTCAGGGATACTCTTCTGCACACCACTGTTGAAAATCATGGTTATTGGAGTTACTGTCGCCTTCCTGTCAGTTTGAACACAGTTGGCTGTTCTCTTCTGACCTCACTAACAAGGCATTTTTGCCCACAGAACTGCCACTCATTGGATGAAATTTTGTCTGTATACACCATTCTCTGTAAATTCCAGGACTGCAGTGCATGAAAGTATCAGGAGATCAACATTTTTCTGAGAAACTCAAATGATCTCATTTGGCACAAGCAATCAATCCATGGTCAAAGTCACTTAGATCACACTTTTCCCCTCATTCTGATGTTTGGTCTAAACTACAGCAGAACCTGTAGACCACACCTTGCATGTTTTTATGCATTAAGTTGCTGCTGCATGATTGGTTGATTAGATATATGCAATATATGCATTAACAAGCAGGCATCCAGGTGTACCTAATATAATGGTCACTGATTGATATCATCACACAAATGTAAGCTTCCTGTGAAAGGCATGGGAAAGGCCTATAACAAAGACTGACGTTGCATTGCATCTCTCATGGAAAGGAGGAATCTCCTTGGCAGAGTCAGGATGCTTCCTGATTCTCGAGTAACCAAATGTATATATCCTGCTTAGAGCCATTGTATCATGACACAGAAGCATGCACTTCTGTTTTCAGGGATGGATGTGCACTCATACCCATCTAAAATGAAAGAACATTCACTCTGTTAACCATCAAAGAAACGTACGTATTGCAACAGCTCTCCAGTTCCCTGCAGTGCCTTCTTCCTACCTCCACATTAGGTTGTGTTGCTGCTGTGCTTGGCCGTCTCCCATTGTATATCTCATTTAGCATCATTTACCATCCACTAATCCCCATTGTAGTCCTGTCAATCTTTGTCAAATAAATTAATTAAAAATTTCATATCAACAGAGAAATTAATGTAGATCATAAAGTATAGAACATTACAGCACAGTACAGCTGACATTTTAACCTACTCTAAAATCAATCTAACCATTCCCTTTTACATCACCCTCCTTTTTTTTATTTAGATACAGTGCGGAATATGTCCTTCCAGCCCTTTGTGCCACGCCGCCCAGCAATCCCCTGATTTAATCCTAGCCAAATTACTGAACAATTTTCAATAACCAGTTAACCTACCAACTGGTATGTCTGTGGACTGTGGGAAAAAATCTGAGCAGAAGGAGGAAACCCACATGGTCACGGGGAGAATGAACAAGCTCTTTACAGAGAGGCGGGAATTGAATCTACTGTAAAGCATTGTGTTAACCACTATACTACTGTGCCACCCTTTATATCATCCATTTTTATTTCATCCATGTGTCTATCTAAGTGTTTCTTAAATGCCCCTCGTGTATTTGCCTCCTCTACCGTCCCTGGCATGGTGTTCCACAAACCAACCACTCTGTGTGAGGAATCTACCCCTGACATCCCCCCTATACTTCCCTCCAATCACCTTAATATTTTGCCCCCTTGCAAATCGATTGACTGTAATTTAATATTGGGGGCATGTATCCCGAAAGTTATTAATTACTGGTTAATTTTTGTACTTAGAAAAGTAATTAGTAGAACTGGACTATCACTGATGGGAAATTATATCATTAATCAAATGTGTTATGTCTTCAAAATGAAGCACAGTTGCAATAGGCAATGATTATAGATTGTCATTCCTGGTACTGTTTCTCTTACAAATTTGCGAACGTTGTATATTGGTGAAAATGATGAGCTTGGAAATGTGTACAGCTAGACTTTTTTAATAAGTAAATGAGTTAAGTACTTTTCAAATAGAGTCAATTAAATTTCAGTTCAAAGGTACATGTGGAGTGTACATCAAGCATAGGGTCTAAATGTTCATACAATTAAAGCAATAAAGATTCAGATATTTCTTAAAGCAAAGAAATTGTGATAATGCATGAACTGGTGATAGAACTTAGGAGTATGAAGTTTTGAAGTGTTTGACCTAATACTCCAACATATGAAAACAGTCATATGCAACGCCATTGAACGAAAGTATTGTAACACACCTGAAGCATCCATTTAGTGACTTGACATAGAAAAATCAAAGATCTCCTTCGCCAGGCTGTGGAGTAAAGTTAATATAACACATACCAGTGAACCAGCCAGCTTGTACTCACACCCCTATACTCACCTTCTTATTCTGGCTTCTGTCTCCTTCCTTTCCAGTCCTGACGAAGGGTCTCAGCCTCAAACACTGATTCCCTTCCATAGCAACACTCACAACACGCTGGAGGAACTCAGCAGGTTGGGCAGCATCAGTGGAAATGATGAGTCGACATTTTGGGCCGGAACCTTTCATCAGGACTGCAGAGGGAAGGGGCAGACACCCTATAAAGAAGGTGGGGGGAGGGTGGGAAGGAGAAGGCTGGTAGGTTCCAGGTGAAAAACCAGTAAGGGGAAAGACAAAGGGGTGGGGGAGAGGAAGCAGGGAGGTGATAGGCAGGAAAGGTGAAGAAGGAATAGGGGAAAACACAATGGACCTGCTGAGTTCCTCCAGCATGTTGTGAGTGTTGCTTTGATCCCAGCATCTGCAGATTATTTTGTGTTTACGATTCCCTTCCACAGCTGTCACCTGACCTCTGAGGACCAGCCATTCACTCCAATCAGTCTAGCTTTCATGAGATTTCTCCCATGTTTCTTTAACATTGTCCTTAAAAACATATACATAACTTAATTCAATCACTCCCATTTTCTTACCATTTTTTGCAGATAAACATTTCTTCTGAATTTCTTGCTATATTTCTTCAAGACTGACTGACATTATTGTTTATGCTCATCCACATTAATGGAAGCAATCCCCCTGCTTCTATTCTAACAAAACATTTCATAGTTTTAAAAACCCTGTCAATTGTCTTCTCGGTCTTCTTTTCACATAGAAAAGAGACCTACTTTGGGCATTCCTCCCTAATATGTTCATCTTTGTGTTTCCGGTATAATCCCAGCACATCTTCTCTGTACCCTATTCAATGATTCAATTCCTTTTAGTCCATTTCATCATTCCTGAGAGGCAAAAACTAATGGGGAAATATTGCATGAAAGAAATTGTGCAAATTTATTAAAAAATCATTTAAAATCTGATTTTGTTTCACTCTTTCGAATGAAATGGAATATTGAATGAGATTAAAATTTGCACCTTTCACTTTAACAAATCATCCCAAATTGAAGGTCTTGAAATCAGATGATATTCTAATTGACAAACCATAATTCATCATCATTTTATGGTGTGCCATGATGTAGGCGATCATGGTCTCATGACCATTATTATCCTTGGCAATTTTTTCTGCAGAAGTGGTTTGCCATTGCCTTCTTCTGGGCAGCCTCTTTACAAGCCAGGTGACCCCAGCCATTATCAATACTCTTCAGAGATTGTCTGCCCGACGTTGGTGGTCACATAACCAGGACTGGTGATATGCACCAGCTGCTCATACAACTATACATCACCTGCTCCCATGGCTTCACATGACCCTGACTGGGGGAGCTAAGCAGATGCTACACCTTGTCCAAGGGTGATCTGAAGGCTATCAGAGGGAAAGAGTGCCTTACACATCCTTTGGTAGAGACGTATCTCACCCTGCCACCTAATCCATAATAATGCCTCATATTTGGGTGACAAGTGACTTCCCTGAAGGACATTCGTCACTCAATTAGATATGCCAGCTGGAGAACAAAACCTGCCACCCAGAACATAACACAACGGAGTGTGGCTCAATTTCTCACTAGGTGGCTGAGCCTTAGAGCTTGGGAGGCAAATGGGGCTTGTCAACTACATGCGCAAACAATTTGCTCATAGAACAAATGCAAACATGTTCACAAATAAGATGCCACCCGATTTAGGATTCCACAGTGGTGCAGCCAGTATAACTGCTGCTTTACAGATCCAGCGACGTTGGTTCAATCCTGACCTTTGGTGATGTGGGTGTGTGGAGTCTGCATGTTCTCCCTATGACAGTGTGTGTTTCTCTGGTTGCTCCAATTTCCCCCCATATCTTCAAGAAATGTATGTTGGTAGGTTAAATGGCTATTGTAAGATCACCAATACTGTGTAGATGAGTGCTGGAATCCTGGGGCAGTTCATGGGAAAGTGATGGAGATAAAATAGCTTCGGGTAGGATTAATGTCAAGAGGTGCTTGATGGTTGACATGAATTTGGTGGGCTGATGGGACAACTTCTGTGTTGTATCTCTGGTTATAATTTTCAAATCTTATAACATTTTTAAGGTACGAAGATACTTAGAATATTTTTACTCTTTAAAAATTCAGTGCCTCTTTTAAAGTTTCAAGTCTAGTAATAAAGTTGTCATATTAACTATTCACTGATCAAAAAGTCTTCAATCACTGAAAGTTCAAAGGCTGTTATGTTTTGGATAAATAAAGGTGGTTTTCCACTACCCCACCCTCATATTATAGACCATAAAACATAGGAGCAGAATTAGGCCATTCAGCCCATTAAGTCTGCACTATCATTCCACCATATTGTTAATGAGGTAATTATTTAATTCTCCACCCCAGTGAGATTCCCTTCTTTCATCCACTAACAAGGTCTTCCCTATGATATATTCACTTGTCTCCTGTCTCTTCCTACAATTTTTCTTCTAAAGTTTCTTCTCTGTTCATGATTCTTAGTGATTCCTTTTCCGGTTTTGCTTTCCCAAATCTTTGTCCTATTATTTCCTTATATCTTTGATAGGCCAAGTGAATTGCCTTGGGTGAGAAACTAGTGTGATTGGTTGTTGGTGGCATCTGATAGTCTCGTGAGACCATGGATCTGCGCCTGGAAAGTCTTGCTTCTGTGCCATCGCGGTGAGGCGGCACTGGGGTGTCCTCTCCAGGGCGCAGGCCTGGGCAAGGTTGTATGGAAGACCAGCAGTTGCCCATGCAGAAAGCCTCCCCTCTCCACGACACCGATGTTGTCCAAGGAAAGGGCAAGGGCCGATGCAGCTTGGTACCAGTGTCGTCGCAGGAGATGCCAATGAGGTTGAAGGCAACGTTGGACTGCCTTAGGGACTCCAGCTCCGGGTTTGTCCTCAGGGTTTACTCCCGAAGCCTTTCCCATGAGTGGGTATGGCTGCAAGGCAGCGGAGGTTTGAAATCAGAGTTTTCCCTCTCTTAGATGGACTGCCTTCCCAGGCTGACGAGCTCCATCTACCCAAAGCATTGGTTTTAAGGTGCCAGGACCTGCCTTCACACCTTCTCCTGTCAGTAGAGACAGTTCCGCTGGGCTTAGAGGCTAAGCCACACGAGAAGGCCAGGAGTTGGACTTGGTTGACAGAGGCTATTTGAGGCACATGCCATGAGGAGCACCTCTAGGTAGTGGGAACTTGTCCCCACTACCACTCCTCGGCTTGACAACCTTGGAACCAATTAGTGGTTGGTTTCTGTTGTTAACTTATGACAATTGAATAACTTCATTCTTATTTCTTTGCAATATATTTTGGATTCTGATATCCTATTCACTCTGGTGCGATAATTTTTTTTTGTTCACAGGAGACTCCTAGAGTAAACCACATACATAACAAGAGCAACAGTAGCCACAGTGATGAGCACTTAAACATTAGGATCATGCAAGGATAGCAGTGCGTTTTGTAGAATGATAGAAAACTTGTATAGGACTGTGATGTGATGATTGCTGAAGATATGGGAGGAGAAGAACACAGTTGTAGGCTTAATACCAAATCAGCAAAAAGATACACATTTTGCAGTACTGGAAATGGATATCATCAATACCCTGGGGTGCATTTTCCAGGGTTCAGAGAATTGTACTGTCTTGTAAGGTTGGATAATCAAGTACAGCGAGTAAAGTCTAAGTTTGGTGTTTTAGGCCAAGAAAATATAGACCTATAGAAAAACAGAAGACCCATGGGAGACCGAGGGTAGTTATGGAGGATTGTTTTGTAATTGGATGCCTATGACTAATGCTGGGACCCTGGCTCTTTGTCATGTACATGAAAAATTTGAATATGGATGTGAGAGACCTTACATTTGCAGATGAGAGGGAGATTGAGAGAGTTATTGAAAGAGTGGGTGCTAATCTCAAACTCCAGAGAGAAAGCAATGTTTTGATGAAGTGTGCTGAAAAATAATAAAATAACTTTAATCTGGACGAATATAAAGTGATGAATTTTGGGAGCACTACTGAGGCTAAGATATACACAATGAATGGTAAGGACTTCTGAGGAACAGAAGGGACTTGGAGTAGAAGTCCATAGGTTCTAGGAGATGGAAATGTAGGTAGACAATGTGTTTTGGAAGGACCCTCAATACAGAAGTAGAGAGATTATAGTTCAACTTTATTAAATATTGCTCAGACCTCAGCTGGAGTGAAGTTCTGGTCAGCAAGATATAGAGAGGATATATTAGTACCAAAGAGGGTGCAGAGGTGATTCTCTCGAATGTTGTCTGTGATGGAACAGTTCACTTATCAGGAGAGACTGAAGAAATTAGGTCTTTTCTCCCTGGAGCAGAGGACATTACAGAGAGGTCATGTTTCAGCTATATAAAATTATTCAGGGTATAGATCTGGTAGACTTCAAGAAATGTTTCCCCATTACAGAGGTAGATAAAACTAATGTTTTGTGTCGGGTGGAAGAGGTATGAGGGGAAAATCTTCTTCACCCAGAAAGAGTTAAGTAACTGGAATGCACTGCCTTGGAGACTAGTTGAAGCTGGGTTGCTGATTGCATTAAAGATGTAGCCAGATCTTGAACTTGAACTTGATGAACACTTGAAATGTTTAGGAGGAGAGGGCTATGGACCGAGTGCTGGGCAATGGGGTTAATATGGAAAGGTGCCGACTGGTTAGCGTGGATGAATTGGTCAGAATGGCATGCTTCCAATATTTATAATCCTATGATTCACGATTCTGTGAACAATAGTAAAGGAGATCTGCTGCAGGGCATTTTCCTACAAGAGCACAAACAAAACATGAAAAAAAAACAGCATAGAATGTGGTAAATACAAAATAATGTTGTTGATATCCAGTCTGATGAACTGGAGATCAGTGAAGTAAAAGTTATATTTTTAGCTCTGTTTGGTTAGAATGTGTCCAACAAGGCATGAGGTTGATAATCGTTGGTGACAGATTAGTGACTCTCTCTCTCTGTTGGTGTTGTTTTCTGTTATTATGCTGGGAACCTCTACAAACATGATGCTGTCAGGTACCCACCCATACTTGCACAGATCACAAACAGGTATGTTGATATTTTCCAGGGGAAAACCACACTCATAAACAAAGTAGAGGCTCATAGAGATCACATGCCGCAGCTCTTCATGCAAGTTCCATATCCGGAAGTACATTGTACAACTTAAGTAGCAGTACAAAGTTGAGATAGGAATATTAAAATTCAAACTATATGGACACAGATAACCGCTACATGATGTAAATGGTATTCTCTTCATGTCATTGCTCTTACTTTAGGGATTCACTATAAAATGATACGTTTTTAGTTCCTTCCAAAGATAAAGTGAATGGAATCTGGCAAGTTCCAATAATTTACTATTCCATCCACCTACAACATCATAACAAATCTTGGACCTTGCACACCCGAGAATTTGCAGAGCATGAAGCAAGTACTTCAAGAGCAGCAGAAGGGACAGCTCAACTCATTGTTCTGTAGTGATGTGAAGACGGTAAATTGTGTATGAACACTGGTACGAATGTGTATGCAGCCACAGGACAACAAATTTCATGGCATATGCCAATGGTAATAGACCTGATTCTGATACTGGTCTTTGAATGGAGAACAGAGTTGAAGTGTTGTTGTATTGGAATGTTTTGCACCATTGTTAGCTGCTACCATTTAGTTCGTCATGTGTAAATTTCACTAAGACCACAACTGAGTACGTTTCACAAAAGTATGGTTTAGCAAACTGAAAACATCTGCAAACCAAGGAAGTAATTAAAAGGACCATAAACAATTAATGCAGTATTATTACATACTCAAGCCAGTACTTCCAATCTGTGTCTTGTAAGGCATGAAAATGCCCCACGCAGGCCTCTCATGGTCTGAGTCGACGTTCCCTCCCCTCCCAAGACAGTATGTACCTGCCATGGTGGATGACTATTGTACACATGGTACAAATTCCAAAAAAATCAACATGCCTGTACAGATGGGCAGGATCAGAATCAGAATCAGGTTTATTATCACCGGCATGTGACGTGAAATTTGTTAACTTAGTAGCAGCAGTTCAAAGAAATACATAATCTAGCAGAGAGAGAGAAAATAATAAATAAAATAAGGCATAATAATAAGTTAAGAAGTAAACCAATTATGTATATTGAATAGATTAAAAATAAACCTGCAAAAATAGAAATACTGTATCTTAAAAAAAGGTGAGTTAGTGTCTAAAGCTTCAATGCCCATTCAGGAATCGGATGGCAGAGGGGAAGAAGCTGTTCCTGAGTTGCTGAGAGTGTGCCTTCAGGCTTTTGTACCTCCTACCTGATGGTAACAGTGAGAAAAGGGCATGCCCTGGGTGCTGGAGGTCCTTAATAATGGACGTTGCCTTTCTGATGCATTTCTCCTTGAAGATATCCTGGGTACTTTGTAGGCTGGTACCAAAGATGGAGCTGACTAGATTTACAGCCCTCTTCAGCTTTTTTCGGTCCTGTGCAGTAGCCGCTCCATACCAGAGAGTGATACAGCCTGTCAGAATGCTCTCCATGGTACAACTATAGAAGTTTTTAAGTGTATTTGTTGACATGCCAAATCTCTTCAAACTCCTAATGAAGTATAGCCACTGTCTTGCCTCTTTTATAACTACATCGATATGTTGGAACCACATTAGATCCTCAGAGATCTTGACATCCTAGAACTTAAAACTGCTCACCCTTTCTACTTCTGATCACTCTATGAGGATTGGTATCTGTTCCTTCATCTTACCCTACCTGAAGTCCACAATCAGCTCTTTCGTCTTACTGACATTGAGTGCCAGGTTGTTGCTCACTCCTGTACGCCCTCTTGTCACCACCTGAGATTCTACCAACAATAGTTGTATCATCAGCAAATTTATAGATGGTATTTGAGTCCACAACAGATTCACCTCAGTAGGTGTAAATATTTTCTTCGGCGGTTTGAATGGGGCACGACTGCGCAAGCGCGAAGAGGTCGGCCAGTGAGAATCTTGGGAAGAGTTTAAAAAGAAGACAGCTTTACAGAGTGGGTGTCAGAGGAGCAGGCGACAGAGTAGGAAGGCTTTGGCTCAATGGGGCTTTGGTGATAACAGGTCAAGGTGAGGTAGGTTATCTGTTTAGAATACAGACAGGAAGTATGTGTGTGAGGCCGGTTTTTTGTGCTCGGAATCAGACGTGGGAGGTCCTGGAGACTCCCAGCTGCTAGAACGGCCACATCTGCACCAGATGTGTCGAGCTGCAGCTCCTAAGGGACCGTGTTAGGGAACTGGAGATGCAGCTTGATGACCTTCATCTGGTCAGGGAGAGTGAGGAGGTGATAGAGAGGAGCTATAGGCAGGTAGTCACTCCGGGGCCTGGGGAGACAAATAAGTGACAGTCAGGAGAGGGAAGGGCAAGAAGCAGATGCTAGAGAGTACCCCAGTGGCTATCCCCCTTAACAATAAGTACTCCTGTTTGAGTACTTTTGGGGGAGACGGCCTACCTGGGGGAAGCAACAGTGGTCACGCCTCTGGCGCAAAGTCTGGCCCTGTGGCTCAGAAGGGTAGGGAAAGGAAGAGAATGGCAGCAGTGATAGGGGACTCTATAGTTAAGGGGTCAGACAGGAGATTCTGTGGACACAGGAAAGAAATATGGATGGTAGTTTGCCTCCCAGGTGCCAGGATCCGGGATGTTTCTGATTGTGTCCATGATATCTTGAAGTGAGAAAGAGAACTGCCAGAGGTCGTGGTACATATTGGGACCAACGACATAGGTAGGAAAAGGGAGGAGGTCCTGAAAGCAGACTACAGGGATCTAGGCAGGAGGTTGAGAAGCAGGACCTCAAAGGTAGTATTCTCGGGATTACTGCCTGTGCCACGTGACAGTGAGTATAGGAATAGATTGAGGTGGAGGATAAATGTGTGGTTGAGGGATTGGAGCAGGGGGCAGGGATTCAGATTTCTGGATCTTTCGGACCTCTTCTGGAGCATGTGTGACCTGTACAAAAAGGACAGGTTGCACTTGAATCCCAGGGGGACCAATATCTTGGCAGGGAGGTTTGCAAAGGCTATTGGGGAGAGTTTAAACTAGAATTGCAGGGGTGTGGGAACTGAACTGAAGTGACAGAGGAAAGGGAGGTTGGCTCACAAATAGAGAAAGCTTGGAGACAGTGCAAAAGGGAGAATAGGCAGGTGATAGAGAAGGGATGCACTCAGACTGATGGTTTGAGATGTGTCTATATTAATGCAATGAGTATTTTGAATAAAGCGGATGAGTTTAGAGCATGGATCAGCACTTGGAGCTATGATGTTGTGGCCATTACAGAGACTTAGATGATGCAGGGGCAGGAATGGCTGCTTCAAGTACCAGGCTTTAGATGTTTCAGAAAGGACAGGAGGGAGGCAAAAGAGGTGGGATGTGGCACTGTTGGTCAAAGATAGTGTCATGGCTGCAGAAAAGGAGGAAGTCATGGATGGGTTGTCTACGGAGTCTCTGTGGGTGGAAGTTAGGAATAGGAATGGGTCAATAACTCTACTGGGTGTTTTTTATAGGCCACCCAATAGTAAAAGGGACATCGAGGAGCAGATAGAGAGACAGATTCTGGAAAGGAGTGGTAATAACAGGGTTGTCGTGGTGGGAGATTTTAATTTCCCAAATATTGATTGGCATCTCCCTGGAGTGAAAGGTTCTGATGGGGTAAAGTTTGTTAGGTGTTTTCAGGAAAGTTTCTTGATACAATATATAGATAAGCCTGCAAGAGGAGAGGCTGTACTTGATCTGGTATTGGGAAATGAACCTGGTCAGGTGTCAGGTCTCTCAGTGGGAGAGCATTTTGGAGACAGTGATCATAATTCTATCTCCTTTTCCATAGCATTGGAGAAGGATAGGAACAGACAAGTTTAGGTAATTTTTAATTGGAAATATGAGGCTATCAGGTAGGAACTTGGAAGCATAAATTGGAAACAGATATTCTCAGGGAAACATATGGAAGAAATGTGGCAAATATTCAGGGGATATTTATGTGGATTTCTGCATAGATACATTCCAATGACACAGGGAAAGGATGGTAGGGTACAGGAACTATGGTGTACAAAGGCTGTTGTAAATATAGTCAAGAAGAAAAGAAGAGCTTACGAAAGGTTTAAAAAACTAGGTAATGATAGAGATCTAGAAGATTGTAAGGCTGGCAAGAAGGAGTTTAAGAATGAAACTAGGAGAGCCAGAAGGGACCATGAGAAGGCCTTGGCGGACAGGATTAAGGAAAACCCCAAAGCATTCTACAAGTATGTGAAGAGCAAGAGGATAAGATGTGAGAGAACAGGACCAATCAAGTGTGACAGTGGAAAAGTGTCCGGAGGAGATGACAAAGGTACTTAATGAATACTTTGCTTTAGTATTCACTATGGAAAAGGATCTTGGCAATTGTAGGGATGACTTGCAGCAGACTGTAAAGCTTAAGCATGTAAATATTAAGGAAGATGATGTGCTGGAGTTTTTGGAAAGCATTAAGTTGGATAAGTCACCGGGACCGGACGGGATGTACCCCAGGGCACTGTGGGAAGCGAGGGAGGAGATTGTTGAGCCTCTGGCGATGATCTTTGCATCATCATTGAAGATGGGAGAAGTTCCGGAGGGTTGGAGGGTTGCGGATGTTGTTCCCTTATTCAAGAAAGGGAGTAGGGATAGCCCAGGAAATTATAGACCAGTGAGTCTTACTCCGGTGGTTGGTAAGTTGATGGAGAAGATCTTGAGAGGCAGGATTTATAACATTTGAAGAAGCATAATATGATTAGGAATAGTCAGCATGGCTTTGTCAAAGGCAGGTCGTACCTTACAAGCCTGATTAAATTTTTTGAGGATGTGACTAAACACATTGATGAAGGTAGAGCCACAGATGTAGTGTATATGGATTTCAGCAAGGCATTTGATAAGGTATTTCATACAAGGCTTATTGAGAAGGGAAGGAGGCATGGGATCCAAGGGGACATTGCTTTGTGGATCCAAAACAGGCTTGCCCACAGAAGGAAAAGAGTGGTCATATTCTGCATGGAGGCCGGTGACCAGTGGTGTGCCTCAGGAATCTGTTCTGGGACCCCCTACTCTTTGTGATTTTTATAAGTGACCTGGATGAGGAAGTGGAGGGATGTGTTAGTAAATTTGCTGATGACACAAAGGTTGGTGGTGTTGTGGATAGTGTGGAGGGCTGTCAGAGGTTACAACGGGACATTGATAAGATGCGAAACTGGGCTGAGAAGTGGCAAATGGAGTTCAACCCAGATAAGTGTGAGGTGGTTCATTTTGGTAGGTTAAATATGATGGCAGAATATAGCATTAATGGCAAGACTCTTGGTAGCGTGGAGGATCAGAGAGATCTTGGGGTCCGAATCCATAGGACACACAAAGCTGCTACACAGGTTGACTCTATGGTTAAGAAGGCATACGGTGCATTGGCCTTCATCAATCGTGGGACTGAATTTAGGAGCCAAGAGGTAATGTTGCAGCTATATAGGACCCTGGTGAGATCACACTTGGAGTATTGTGCTCAGTTCTGGTTGCCTCACTACAGGAAGGACGTGGAAACCATAGAAAGGGTGCAGAGGAGATTTACAAGGATGTTGCTTGGATTGGGGAGCATGCCTTATGAGAATAGGTTGAGTGAACTCGGCCATCGTTTTAAGTAACCAAATGTTCATCGCTCTCATCTCAAGGGTAATAATGGATAGAGAATAAATGTTGAAAATGCCCAGGATGGATCGAGAGTTAAAAAACTAATGCTACCCAGGATGGATTCCTCAGACAGATATGTTTTCTGCAATTTGTACTGGAGGAGTTGGTCTGCCAAACTGATCTGATCTCTTCATTAACAAAAAAAAAACACAGGGCTGCTTTATAGATCAAGACCATTTTTGCTATGGGGTAGCTTTAAACAGCTTGTTTCAAATTCTGATACTGGTCAAGGTCTCTTTCCTGTACTCTGTGCAGTTGATCTTTAAACACCGTCTTTCAGAAAAAAGGTGTTCCCAAATAACTCCTTTTAGTTCCTGCCTAATGCCTTTGTAATTTGTCCTACTCCAATTTAAAACTCTCCCACCAGGACCATACCTATTGTTATCTAGAGCTACCTGGAAAGTTAAAGAATTGTGGTCACTGTTTCCTAACTGCTCACACACTGAAAGGTCAGTCACCTGGCCAGGCTCATTACCCAACACTAGGTCCAATACAGCCCCTTCTCTCATTGGACCGTCCATGTATTGATCTTATAAATGCTCCTGGTTGCACTTAGCAAGTTCAGCCCCACCTAAACCCCTTGCACTAAGTATGTCCCAGTTTATATTAGGGAAGTTGAAGTCCCTCATGACAACAACCCTATTATTTCTACACATTTCCTCAATCAGTTTACATATCTGCTCTTCGATGTCCCAGTGTCTATTGGGGGGAGGGTCTGTGGTACAATCCCATCAGTGTGTTTGCACTGTTTCCTATTTTTGAGTTCTACCCAAATGAACTCAGTGTCTGAACCCTCTGTTATGTCTCCACTGAGTGCAGTTGTGATATTGTCCCTGATTAGTAGTGCAACCCCCACACCCCCAACCCCTCTTCTCTACCTTTTCTAAAACTTCAAGAATCTGGTACATTAATCACCCATTCCTGTCCCTCTGTTAACCAAGTTTCGGTAATGGCAACAACATCGTACTGATCCATGCTCCGAGTTCATCGCCTTTACCCATAATACCCCTAGCATTAAAACACGCGCACTTCAAACTATCCGGCCCATCATACCTGTCATTTTGATTTTGCCTTTCAATACCAGCATCTACCTTCCTGTCTGATCTTTCATTTACTGATCTGGTACTCTGGTTCCCAGCCTTCTGCAAAACTAGTTAAAACCCTTCTGAGAAGTATTTGCAAACCTCCCGGGCAGGATATTGGTTCCCCTCCGGTTCAAGTGCAACCCGTCCTTTTTGTACGGGTCACCCCTTCCCCAGGAAAGATTCCAATGATCCAAGAACTTGAAACCCTGCCCCCGCACCATCTCCCCAGCCACTGATTCATCCATGCTATCTACCCATTCCTACCTGAACTAGCCTGTAGTACCAGCAGTAATCCAGTGATTACTACCTTGGAGGTCCATTTCTTCAGCTTCTTTCCTACTCTGTAGGACCTCTTCCCCTTTTCTGCCTACATCACTGGTGGCAATATGCACCACAACTTAGAGAAGTTCACCCTCTTCCTTAACAATATTCTGCTCCCTTGACAATATTCTGCAACAAAGTTGTTGATGGGAATTTCCTGGACTTAACCCTCCTAAGGGACTTGTGATAAATCACATCTGGCTGCATGAAGCCCAGTAGCTGTCAGCATCAGCTGGCAACGCAGTTCCTGTCTGAGCTAATCTGGTAATTGTTTAATACAAGTTTCTGGAGGTTCTTTTTTATTTTGAAAAAGTTATTGTTTTTGCAGTTTACACCAGACACCCGCATTTGCTTCTGTCGACTCCTTAGAGGGTCAGAGCAGCATCACATTTTCAACCCCAGAGAGTGCTCAGAAGGTGGTATGGTATTCCCACTGGACGCCTATTCTATGTTTCCTCTAGGTGCCACCTGATATCCAAAGTTGAAGATGGCATAGTCTCCTTATCCTGGACAGAAGTTGAGGGATGGCTGGTTCAGACTGTAGTTCCACGACTTGGCTCTGCGTTGAACTATGGTGAACTATGGGAGTCTGTTTGCAGACTTCAGTTCAGAATGCTATTTGCATGCGGTTATTGTCTGCATGATGTGTTTTTTTTTCTCTCTGCACATTGGGTGTTTGATGGTCTTTTTATGGGCTCTTTTTGTGGGCACGAAGTGTTTTTCTTTTCTCCTTACACATTGGGTGGCTGATGGTCTTGTTTTTATATATGGATTCCTTTGGGTTTCTTTGTTCTGTGGCTGTCTGTAAGGAGATGGATCTCAAAGTTGTATAATATTTAATACTTTGATGATAAATGTACTTGGAAGTTTGAACTTTGAATAAAATAGCCCTTAGTTTATGGCAATGGACTCCTGTTGTACCTGGCTAATCCCATCTCATTTCCCATGCTTCACTAGCATAATACTCTGAGCCATGAGAAATGGCAGTGGCTTGTAACTTTCATGCCTTATTGCTGTGGATCCCTTCAGTCTTGTTATCAACATTATTATCTTCCTCCTCCCGTGCTATCCAAAGTGGGATTGGATGAAGGCAGCAGAGATGCCAATTCCTCTTTAAAATTAAACAGACTGAAAGGGGCTGGGTGGTTATATATGTCTGGTTCTTCAAAGGGGATGGCATGGTGATGAGTCAGTAATATGGTGACAGCAAGATGCCAAAAACCTCATTATTTCTCAAGCGACACACGCAAAATGCTGGTGGAACGCAGCAGGCTAGGCAGCGTCTATTGGAAGAAGTACTGTCGATGTTTCTGGCCGAGACCCTTCATCAGGACTAACTGTAGCCTGCTGACTCATTATTTCTCAAGGCACGTTCTTACTCAGAAATGGGTTTACCCCTCAAAGTGAGCAAGGGTTTGAAAATTTTAAAGATTTCTTAGAAGCCTGATTTGACAGATGTTTTGTGTTATCTGTTTTGATGAAGTAAACAAGGTCAGGATTTGCAATTAAGGAAAATATGGTGCATTAAAGGAGACAGTTGGTAACATGGCTATGGGGTGTGAGGGTGAGGGTGGAGCAAGAGATTTGGGGGTTGTGCAAAACAGTTTTGGTGTAGCTCCAGCAGAAGGTACGACATTGAGGTACTAAAGTTTACTTGTGAGAGGTGAAGAAATTGTCAGCCTGTTATTCTGTATGATTTAAAGGGACTGCTGACTGGTAATCCTGCATTCTGTCGTGGGAGCAAGCCCTTTTCATCACAGAACACAGATGCACAAATTTTTGTTCATTTGATAAGGGATAGAGCTAAATAGTCCAAGAAAGAAATGAAAGGGGTTGTGCTGCTCCCTTAGCATCACCTGACAGATTATTGAAGAGTGGAGAGTGAAGATAATTTTCAAAGTTTGTGCAGGACGTTCCTGCTAGTTGCCTGAATTTTCCATGAGATTTGCACCTATACTTGCACCGCCAGAAATGCAACAGGGCTGTGAAATTCTCATCCACAGCCCTGGTATTACTTCAAAGATGCAATGATGAGAATCACAGTGGTGATTCTAGTTTAGCATTAATGTGCAGCAGACAGATAACTGGAGACATTAACATTTTGTTAAGTCTAAAAGCTACAATTTCCAGAATCAGGGAAAGTATGTTTCCCCTTATTGTATACTCAGAGCACTGCCAGAAATTTTCAGTTCATGGCTGCTTGCTTTTATCCTGTTTTTATATCAATATCAATACCACTATGAAGACTCAATTGTTTTTCAGGGTGGTCAATTTGTGACTACCCAGTAAAATGCTTAGCTACAATGAGATATTATTGTTTAAAACAGAGAATCAGGGAAAGATTTAGGAAGAAGTTTCATCATGGACAAAAGTGATATACTGAATTATGTGATAATGGACCATAGAATTTCTTACATGTGGCATGTAAATGTAAATTTATGCTCTTTATTTGCCAAAACTACTTGTGCAGAAAACAGAGCAACAGACACTAAATGCTAGAGGAACTCAGCAAGTCAGGCATCCTCTGTGGAGGAGAATGAACTGTCAACATTTTCGGCCAAGACCTTTTATCAGGACCCCTGCACCCATACCCCAGTGAGTTCTGCGCCCTCCATGATGCCAAGCTCTTCTTCCATCACCTCTATCCCCAAGCCTTTGGCAAAGATTTCCCACTAATGTTTATGATTTGCAGAAAATAGTGTCTTTCTCCTTATTGAGATCTTAGAAATGGAAGTGATTTGTAACTGTGATGCCAAAGTGCCATGGTCCTCTTCAGCCTCTTTACCAGCCTCATTATCTTCCTCTTTCCCATCCGATCTCATCAAATATATAAAATCGTGAGAGGCATTGATATGGTGAACACTTTTTTTCCAGGGTCTGGTAATGGAAAATCAGAGAGCATAATTTTGAGGTTAGAAGTGAAAGATGTAATAAGAACCTGAGGGGCAACTTTTTTGTAGACAAATGAAAACGGAGGCCAGAGGAATTGGTTGAGGTAGATACAATAGACACATTTAGTAAGTATGTGGACAGGTATGTAGATGATAAGAGTTTAGAGGGATATAGGCTAAGTGCTGTGAAATGCTATATGTGTGAACATACACGTTGGTTGGCATGGACATGTATGGGCTGAAATATCTTTTTCTGTGCTGTATGACTCTATGCCTCCATTGATTCTACCAAGGTTGTTTGCAATTTTGAATTGCTCCATTAAAACTCCCCTTAACTTCTTGGTTTGTAAGGAGAATAGCTCAGCTTTTTCAGTCTTTGCCTTTATTATAAGTATTGTTTTGGCATATCTTTTCTACACTCTTCTTGCCACCTTTCTGATCATTATTGGCCAGATTACTCACCTGCAGATTAAAAATAGTTGTTAATAAAGTTTAAAACAGATTCCTTGTTTTTTTATTCAATGCCTTTATTTATAAATCTAAGGATATTTTAAGCAGTTTGTAAATTTTATCTTTTCACTTTCAAAGTAATGCACAAAATTGCCACATAATCACTTTAATATTGACCATTATGTTTACATTCTCCTAATCAGATGAAATCTCTGTACAAATCTATGACCTCCATTAATATATTCTACTTATTAGTCTATTGATTTTATTAGTCTGCATCTTCTCGAAGTCTGCAACTCTTGGCCACGTTTCTGACTGTCATGCTTGATGTGGTCTTTGAAATTATGACCCCCTCCTATTCAAGTCCAGCTCATTTCCAAAAGGCAGTGCTCCTAATGCAAACCCCTGTATGATGGTGGCGTGGATGGGGAATGGAAAGTGAGAGCATCACTGTAGATCTTCCATCAACTTGGAAACAACCTTTCATCAGGTTCTAGAGTGACTTGCTTTCCTTTTCCAATTTGGTGGGCCTGAAGCGGTGATTAAGCCTTAGTGAGGTCTGTATGTCAGCCGTTGGTGGGGATGGTTGTGCTGGCAAAGTGCGTCAGTGGCTTACTTAAAAGGTTCTTCATTTTACTTGACATCTGTTATGCCCTTCATAAAGATGCCTGAGCTGCTCACTACTGAATGGTCATGGACCAGGGATTCACATGAGTCTTTGGGAAGGGTATGTTTTCTTAGGAAGGGTTTGAAAACATCCCTGAAGGTTTTCCTCTACCCTAAAATCTGTTGCCATTTTAGAGCACAGAGTAAAATGAGTAATTTGGGAGTGTGGTGTTTGTCATTCAATATGACGGCATCCATCGCTACAGACACTCACCATCTGGCACATGCCCACTTCTGGTTACTATCATTGGGAAGGAGGTACAGGAAACTGAAGACCCACATTCAGTGCCTTGAGAATAGCTTCTTTCCCTCTGCCATCAGATTTCTGAACAGTCCATGAACCTGAGTATACCTTATTAATCCTTCAATTTGCACTATAGATTTGTTTTGTAATTTATAGTATTTTTATGTCTTTCCACTAACGTGTTGCCAAAAAAGCAGCAAGTTTCAGGGTATATAAGTCAGTGATAATAAACCTGATTCTGATTCTGAACATGGCTTTCCCTTTAGAGCTGACCCACTGTAACTGGAGCTGTGATGTTGGAGCTAGTGAAACTATTTACTGCAATGACAGGTAATATGTCATCACACGGCAGATATGGAATGAGGTCAAATTTCTGACCGCAGCCAAGTCTGAGAATGATTCTCCTCAATTGTTCTCCAATTTCTGATGTGTATTCTTCTTCCCAGATAATGTAACTGAGGCTGTGAATTACCATCAGAATATGCTGAATTTTAGAAATCAGGCAGAGATATTGTGTGCCAAAGAGTCTGTTCCTGTGCAATATTGTTCTGTGTTCTAATGAGTCCTTGAGGTCATATTATTCCTTAGCTTTTTAAAGTATGGCCTTTTAAATCATTTGTCACTCTGAGGTGGTGGTAACTCCGGACTGAGAAATTTGTTGTGCAAAGGAGACAGGGTGAGGACTTGGTTGAGGAGTAGTGTTTCAATTGGGTGCTGAGTGAATTCTTGATAACTCTTCCTCCATTCTTCGTCCTTGGTGGGATGGGCCCTTCAATGCTCCTGCCATTGATGGTCTTGAAGCCAATGATTTCCCACAAAGAATCCACACGCTTTGTATTTATCCATTCTTTTAAACCAGATGCACCCAAGTTCAGAGGTCAGATTACCTCATGAATCTCCTGGCCATTCTCATCAAACCAGTCCCTGCGTTTTCTGGAAGGAATGTCAAGAGGTAATTCTGAAGTTTCATCCTTCAGATAATCCCAGTACCTTGTCACGGTAACAGACCTAAATGCTATGCACGGTTCTGGACTGGGAATTTAGGCTCTGTGATATTTGCATTTGCAGCTCTGAATGAGACACTAGCAGCAGGAGACAGCAAGCTCAAAGAATGAGGCAGTGGGAACATATTTTTGAAATGGAACACTGTATTCACAGGGAGGATTTCACCATCAAGAATGAGGTGGCCCAGCGTCTCAACAACTTTCAGATAAGTGAAATTCTCAGAGTTCTCCAGCTCATTCTAAATTGGAACTATCGTGCTTTGATTATTAGTGCATACACTCCAACACTGGAAACTTTGAGTGAAATCAAAGAAGAATTCTATTCAAGCTTGATTGCATATCTTATATTGTCCAGTGGGAGACAAACTAATCCTCCTGGGCAATTTTATTTCCAGGGTCAGAAAAAGTTTAATCTTCTGGAAGCTTGATATTGGCAAGGAAGGAGGTGGGACACTCATTGGAATGATAAGGTGCTTGAAACAGCCTTATCATAATCAGCACTTTGTTGCATCAAAGAGTCAAGTGCATGACCTTATGCCAGCATCATCAAAGAAGGTACAGTACCTATTGGGTTATGCCATGATCCAAGTGATGCATCATAGTATCTATGTGTCACCCAATCTATGACAGGTCCTAATAATTTCAAACAACTGTCTAATCTGCTTTAGTACTTCCATTAGTCTGGCCCCAAAGCACTGGTGACAACAAAAACAATACCACATCAAAACCAGTGCTGAATTTCTCAAGGTCACTGAAAAGGCAATTTATTTCATCCAATGCCTCAGACAGTCTGACGACTTCCAAACATCAAGAGCTTCACTATATTCACAGTGTCTTTCATTACACTGCTGCCTACAACTTTGCCTTTAAAATTCCACACTGGCTTTCAACTATTAACTCCTAAGTGCCAATTAATTTTGTCAGGACTATTGTCTCTAATTAGTTTCCCATCACTAATGCTGAGCTGCTAATTTCTAAGTTTAGTCTCTGTTTTCGAATATCAGTGTTGTGTATGTGGCCTGTTTACACAACTATGTTATTAATAAAAACACGGAAGATGGGAGCCAAGTTTCATGGTTCTTTACTTGTAGAGTCCGAACTTTTGCTCACACACATACAGATCCATACGTGCCTAATAGTGCATGCAACCTCGTGTTACTACAACATAAAGTAGTCCCTTATTATAATGCAGGCTATATGGTACAATCAGAAAGAACATTTGCACACCCTTAGTGCAAAGTACTCATTTTATACTTCATACATTTCTTTTGCATCTGCTAGATGTCTTAGTGCTTTGATACGGTATCTTGCTACTTATAAGTGTATAAAGCCCTTAAGACTCATTTTATGTATCTCTTTTCTTATTTTCTCTTTGTCCGTCTCATTGCCCTTTTCTAGTTTTCCTCCTGGTTGACATTATTTTCACTTGTGAATCATCATAAGCATCTTTTTCCTTTTTCAGGAAATTGGGTAAGGTTTTAAGATTATTATGGCAAAGGCATATTTGTGCAGGGTGTTGAGAAAATAAAACTCCTTATATGGTGGGAATATTTATATGTTAAAGCATCTTGTATAAGATCTCTTCTAAGGCTCACTAGATCTTTTAATGCTGCTGCTATTTTAATTTTTATATTTTTGTGTTTTAAATTTAAAATTTTCTATTTTTAAGTCTAATGCTGCTGCTATTTGGAAAAATAAAAAATGACAAGGCAGGAACATTGCCAAACTTAAATGAAATCCCCAGATTACATTTAAAATCACGTTAATATCCTTGGTTGACAATGGTGTATTGAGTCATTCTCAAAGCATTACATTGCAACTTCAGTACAAATGTATCAATTGATCTCTTTCAGTAATTTGAACCATGTTTACTTTTGAAGCATTGATTGTTGCTACGAATTGTTTTGAAAGATGGGAGGAAGCACTTGAAGAAATAAACTGGGCTGGAAGATACAGTACAATCCCTTACAGGAACTAAAGGCAAAAAGCAAAGGTTAACATTGATGACAGGCTGTCTATCCCTCAATCTTTCATGAACAGATTATGAATGTGCATGAGATGCCTATTTTATAGATTTATTAATCAGGTTAAATATTCTTATAATCAGTTCAAAAATGTCTGGAATTAGTTGCCACTTTTTTTCCTTTGTTGTGATGCTGTTGTTGTGATGCTGTTTGATTGTAAATGGACCTCAGCTGATGCACCATCAAGAGCCAGCTTCTTGTCCCCTGCAGTACCTTTGACTAGTTAGTGTTATCACGCAGAATGACACTCTGGCTAAATGTAGAAGTAACTTAGGTAATAAAGCTATCAAGGGGAGCTCTGTGCAGTTACTCCCAAATACAAATGGTATACAAACTGATTGATAGATGCAACTGACTATTAAACACGTGAGGAGAACTACGAATCGCACCTCTGGGTTTATTAATACAAATGTTAGAATCATGGCCAATGCAGTATTTGTGGAGACATTACAAAGGAGAAGACTGGAAAGATGAAGATGCTTTGGAGCATTTGTGCCAGCTCCTTTAGATGATAGCAATGTTGCAGGAAAATTTAGGCCTTTGAAATGGCTACATCTAAAATTTCTGCAGTGTTGACTTGATTGCTTGAGTGTTTTTAACAGTAATATTATTATTTGCAGTACAAGTTCAAGCAGTAGACATCAATGTACCTGGATTTAGTGCACTCAGTTGTCAGGCTAGGTGCTCACTATTGTGTTCAAGAGTTATGTCTGTGTTGCTATATATCAGGAATGTCTCAGCTGAAAGGAAGAGTGGCAATCCTACAGAAAATGTCCAAGGACATTCAATAGACCAAGTCTTTAATAGCACCAAAGAAAAGAATTGGCAACGGGATGATTATTATGCTTACCATACCTTTGTGCACGTACAATTATTACAGTTGTTCAGTACAATACATGCCATTCTTTATTGTTGCTTCAGGTTTTCAATACAAGGAATGAGGAAGTAATAAGGAACAAAATGGAAAGAGTATGCGTCAATTGAAAAATTTAGTTTTTTTGGCCATTGATCATATAAGTGAAATGCAAAATCTTGGCTGTTTGACTCTGAAAATCCAGCAATTCAGTAACCTGAGATAATTACACCTTAACTGATAGTTTCAAGTCGGAAAGAAGTGTGGGAAAGTTAATTAGAGATTAGACCCTATAGATTTGTTTGGATTGATGTGCTGGAAAATAGTAATTATAATTGTTCAGAGGCTTTGAAAGCACATATTCAGTCTGCATTCATTTCATATTTTTTAGAGTTGATGTTTCACCATTAAAGTGAACAAACAGAATAGGGCATTAATAAGTGTACCATACTTCTCACAAATTATAATAATGCATAGATTTGTCAACTACTTTGTATCGTAGCATTTTCTAGTCTGATCACTCTTCTCTTCTCACTGCTGCCATTGGGAAGGAGGTACAGGATCCTTGGGTCCCACATCACCAGGTTTGGGAACAGTTGTCATTCTTCAGCCCTCAGACTTCTGAACCATCGTGCATAACTTCATTCTCCTCAACACTAAACTAATCATTGAACACAACCTATGGACTCAATTTCAAGGATTCTACTACTCATGTTCTCAGTACTGTATTATTTACTTATATCCAGTCCTGCTGAAGGATTTCGGCTCAAAATGTTGATTGTACTCTTTTCTATAGATGCTGCCTGACCTGCTGAGTTCCCCCAGCATTTTGTGTGTGTTGCTTGGAATTCCAGCAACTGCATATTTTCTCTTGTTTGCTTATTTATTTATTTTGTATTTGGACAGTTTTCACATTGGTTGCTTATCCGGCTTTGTTTTTGTGTTGTTTTTCATTGATTCTATTGCATGTCTTTGTTCTACTGTGAATGCCTGCAAGAAAATGAATCTCATGGTAAGTTCTGGTGACATACGGTATTCATACTTTGATAATAAATTCACGTTGAACTTTGCACTTATTGGAAAGAAATCTTGCAGGAGGTTCAGTGTAGAAAACTGACAAAGTCAGGTGTGAAGTAAGCATTGGAATTTGGATACACATAATAGCATCTTCAGACAAATTAGAAAACTATTGTAAATCATGGTCTTTACACTCATACAGTGCCAAGCATCAATCTGCATCATATTTTGCATTAATTATGTCACCAAGCTTGTGTGTTGCACAATGTTCTGCTGTTATGGTCATGATATCAAAGATTAGAATAGTATTGCAATGGCACAGAAAGTACATCACATCCATATTGATTTCTTGCAGGACAAACCAATCAGTCCCATCCCCTATTGCCTTGCAATGTACCTGTTTTCCTATTGCCTTGAAACGTATTTCCCTTGAGCATCTTTTCAATTATATTTTAAACGTTGTGATTTATTCTGGTTCCACGACCCTCACCGATAACTCCAGATCATAGTTATTCTCCATGGGGAAAAGATTTCCCATCCACTTCCAGAACCTTTTGACCAAGACTTTAAGTTTGTATTCCCTGTACCTTGAACTATTTTTATAATTGTATGGTGCACGGGAAAACAACTCCACAATCTAATATTGCATCTGAAATCCTTCATCTGCCAGTAATTTTTTTCTGCAGCCTCTGAAGCATGGGTACATATTTCCTTTCCAAAGATGTATGCAGAGACACACCATTCTTTTGCTTTCCACTAGCTTTAGTACACATGTGCCATTTAGTCTGTGATAGAGCAGGTTATGCTGATCCCAGCCTATGCATTGTGGTCATAGCCCAGGATAGCTCAGCAATTGCATTATATTTTATGGCCTTGTGTTTCCCAATGCACTGTCAGCATCGCTGCTGTGGTCCTTTGATGAGGCACAGAAGCCAAGAGCTGTGACTTGGTTAGAGGTAGACAAAACTCTGACTCTTACATCAGCCTCCCCATTGACCCTCTGACAGTGAAGAGGCTTATTTACTGTTTAACTGCTTAAATAATGACATAAAACAAAAGTATTTAAAAGATTATATAAGTTCTAATAATTAAAAAACTTAAATATATGGTGAAGTCAAGAAAAGCAAATAAAAGTCTTACCAAAGTGTACCATCCAAATTTTCCCTAATGTATATATTCAAAAGGACAGATTGGATCCTAGCTATGCCTGGTATAAAGCTCAGAGCACAGGCACAAAGAGTATTTGCTCCTTTCAACCATGAATTACAGAATATTCCTGGGCTCAATGGTGGGTCCAAAAGCAGAGCGAGGGATCAGATTGTACAAACACCTAAGTTTCAATGCAACCCCAAACTCTGTGCTGTGGTGGGCAGGTCCAGGCACTTCTCAGTGGGCCCACCTACAGTATTGGCTATAGTCTTATAAGCATGATCTGGCCTCTTGTCTCCTCTTGTCTCCTCTTGTCCTATCTACCAGACTTTAGTTCTATAGCTTATTCTGCCAAGATGGAGTATATAAAAAGGCTAAGGAATTCTGTTGACCCAATTATTTTGAATTTACCTTTGTTCCTGGTGCAGTATTACTTCAATGAAACACAATATTTCAAGCAATCTTTGTCTAAAATTGGATTCCAGATATTACATGAGAAAGGTGTACTCCTGAATTAAGATGTTAAATCTGATTTATTTTTATTTTATTACTGCTCTCCTTTAAAAAAAAGAGACTGGTTATTTTTATGACCCTAATGGCTACCATTCACCATAGCAATGTGTTTGAAAATGACAAGGAATGATGTGACTTATTCCAAATATTTGCATGTGTCTATTAGTGTCTATTTGGGAATGTAATTGGAATGGACTTTGTGGAAGTTAGTTACAGGAAAAGCTATGTTTCTAAGGTATTGACGTATTCATCCTGATGCTGATGATTGACACAACCATGATTGTCTGATAGTGAGCTGGCAATTAGATTGAGAAAATATAGCTTAATTTGAAAGGAAATGACTTGGAAGTTAACTTTTTTTCCCATTTAAGAGAAGGTTTTAGTAATGGTATGTGCAGACAAATTCCTTGCAATGAACACTGCCTTTTTTTCTTTATTCCTTTCTGCGCTTGGCTTCTTCTGCCATGGTGACACATAAAACTATAGGCATACTGTACATCTGACATCTGAGAAACTGGTTTCTGTATGTAAAGAAAGCACATTATCATCAATACTCAAAAGATTTGTTTTATTCAGATACATAAATCTGTATTCAAATTCTTTAACTTCTTCAGGAAATGATGTCTTCAGTTTCCTCCACACCACTTGATCCCGTTAGGTGCCAAGCCTCAAAAACATCAATCTAGATTAGCCCCAGTGCATCAGCAGTATAAACTCAGAAAACCCACTGCTGTCAAGAAATGGGCTCTCATGTGACAGATGACACAATGTGGCACCTACTACAAGAGGACTCAGCAGATGAACTGTATATGGACAGTCTCACCTGCATTATCTAGTCCAGTGCACATGAACGGAGGAACATTGACAGAATTTTCTAAGGTACTTGCCTATTGAGTAACATTTTAAGTATAGGGACCATTTCATAATGTTAGACTGAAGAGAAAGGCCCAAACTAGAGAGTGAGGGATGGCAACTTTGGCAGATTAGAAATTAAATTTAAAAATTCATTTGGAAAACAGCGTTAACTCACTTCTTGGATTAACATTTCATCTGGTAAAATATTTGCAACACTGTAATTTTTATGTTACTATATTTATCAATACTTGACAAAGAATGATGTTGTTGTCCTCTAGAGGTCCAGAAAATGATTACCCTGCGTAAGTTTATAAAATAGGAGAAAAATATAGAGTATTATTGATTTGTGACTCAGATGAAAAGTTCAAAGTTAATCATTCCTTATACTTGGGAATTCCCATCAAACCAGTGATAATGTAACAGAGTTATTATTCATGTTCTTAGTCACCATTTACAAATAAATATTCGGCAAACAACAGAGCAAGACGATTCATTAAGACATTTTTCAATTAAGTGCAACAAATGTTTATCTTGGTAATTTTGATGTACACTGCTGAAATCTCCTCCTGTGGTAGATTAGATTAGTATTTATGTGTGGTCATAGACCACTTCTGTGAATCTGCTGCAAGCCTGGTACCAATAAAAGTTAAGCCTGAAGAAAATTCGGCAATCAACCTTTCTCTGAATCATTGAAAATTACCCCCACCAAATCCTCAGCTAAACAATGTTTTATTATTTGATATGTTAGATGTATATCTGGAGAAAGGCCGAGAAGGTGGACATGGTGAGCTGTTTCAAAAGAGTACTAGTATATTCATGATGAATCAAATGACCTCTGGCAGTCCTGTAACCATTCTATGATTGTATCATTCCAGAGGAATAGCAACTTTTGTCTGCTATCCATAGCAACTATAAGTCATGCAGTTATGCAGCCAAAAAATATCAAAGTTGACAGGCGCATTTTGTATTTATTTGGATCTGATTGATAATTCCTCAGTACAATGCTGTTTTTGAAGGAATATCTGAAGAAAAACTTGTGTCATTGTTGTTCAGATTTTTTGACTTGCTTCCTTCTGAATTCAGCTTCCTGTCATAAATGTGGATTCCATAGAATTAATGCTCAAATTCTATGTTATGTAATTTGGATTAGTAGACTAAAGATTGCAGTGCTGAAGGAATATCCCAGAGGTTATGCATTCTGAATTTATTAATTATGTCCTTCAAAGAAGGGAACATATAACTTCCAACATTACATATGACAAACTCAGTGAAACTTGCTTGAGTACTAATGCCCTTGGAGACAAGCAGTGGATAATTCCTTGCCAATATTGTTCACACTAAGAAGGCAGGTGTTTTCAGCCAGTCATTTTCTTACACTCTTCCTCTCAGGTAAAATCTGTGCCATGACTTGCTGGAAGTATGAAGGGACAATGAAACAACTTTGAACAACATGACTGTTGGTGCACTTTCTCCAATGGCTGAAAAATAAATGAGAGCAGTGGAGGAGGAGGATGGGTTAAAGTCAAAATCAGACATGGGGAGACAACTGAGAGCTAGAATGGCGGGAGATAGGAGCTACAGCAGTGGAGAAATAGTTGAGGGCAAGAAAGATGGCATGATAAGTAGGACTGAAAGGAAGGACAGCAAGAGACAGGCTAATGTCTGTGGTATGACTGATGGACTGGAATAAATTTATTTCAACACTAGGACTATTGAGGGTAAGGAGGATGGTCTTAGAGTCTGGATAAATAAATGAGATTACAGCATTGTTGCCATTACATAGGTCAAGTTGTGTGAGGGACAGCTCAACTTTCATGAACTTCTGAAATGCCTGCTTCGCTGCTGCTGCTACTGTGTGGTCTGAAATCTCCAGAGGGGAAGGTCCCAAGTCCTCGGCTTTGCTTGTTGCTCGGTGGCCGGGGCAGGGTCGAAGCGCTCGGCAAAGGATGGTGCTCGGTGCTCGGTGTCGAAGGGCTGGTCAGAGGCTTGAAGTTTTCGGACGGACTCAGAGTCCACTGCAGTCAGGTGTTTCCAATGGTGCTGCATCAACAAGTTTGCGGCGCTTGGAGGTTCATGGCAGGGAGAGTTTCTCCCTTCTACCATCTGCGTGAGATGATGAGGCTATCGGGACTCTGAGACTTTTTTTTACTGTGCCCATGGTCTGGTCTTTATCAAATTATGGTATTCCTTTGACTGTTGTAACTATATGTTATAATTATGTGGTTTTGTCAGCTTTAGTCTTGGTTTGTCCTGTGTTTCTTCTGATATCATTCTGGAGGAACATTGTATCGTTTTTTAATGCATGCATTTCTAAATGACAATAAAAGAGGACTGAGTGTCCTCATAATCTAATCTAATCTAATGAGTTCTGCTGTTTTATATGTGACAAACAGGTGTTGCACTGTCGGCAAGGGAGAATGTCTCAGCAGTACTCAGAGGGCACACTGGAGGGCTCACCCCCGGAGACAATATGGGTGGAGCTCAGAAATGAGGAATGTGCAAACACACAGTTGGGATTATACTATAGCATCCCCTCCACACCCCCCCCCCACCCCAGTAGCCCCCAGGAGGAGGAAGAACAAATATATAAATAAATTATAGAAAGATGCAGAAACAACTTCTGGTTAGTGGTAGAATTTTAACTTCCTCAGTGTTGATTGGAACTTCCCTTAATACAAGGGGATTAGATGGGGTGGGGTTCCTTCAGTGCATCCAAGAGGGATTCTTGAAATAGTATATGGAAAGTCCAACTGGAGAAAAGAACCTACTGGCCTTACGTTTTATGAAATGAACTAGGCCAGATGACAGACCTGAGAGCAAGTGAACATTTGGGAAGAGTGACAACAACTCATTATCTTTTTAGATAGTTATGAGTAAGGATTGAAACATAGAAACATAGAAAATAGGTGCAGGAGTAGGCCATTCGGCTCTTCGAGCCTGCACCACCATTCAGTATGATCATGGCTGATCATCCAGCTCAGAACCCTGTACCAGCCTTCCCCCCATACCCCCGATCCCTTTAGCCACAAGGGCCATATCTAACTCCCTCTTAAATATAGCCAATGAACTGGCCTCAACTGTTTCCTGTGGCAGAGAATTCCACAGATTCACCACTCTCTGTGTGAAGAAGGTTTTCCTAATCTCAGTCCTAAAAGGCTTCCCCTTTATCCTCAAACTGTGACCCCTCGTTCTGGACTTCCCCAACATCGGGAACAATTTTCCTGCATCTAGCCTGTCCAATCCCTTTAGGATTTTATATGTTTCAATAAGATCCCCCCTCAATCTTCTAAATTCCAACGAGTATAAGCCTAGTCGATCCAGTCTTTCATCATATGAAAGCCGTGCCATCCCAGGAATCAATCTGGTGAACCTTCTTTGTACTACCTCTATGGCAAGGATGTCTTTCCTCAGATTAGGGGACCAAAACTGCACACAATACTCCAGATGTGGTCTCACCAAGGCCTTGTACAACTGCAGTAGTACCTCCCTGCTCCTGTACTCGAATCCTCTTGCTATGAATGCCAGCATACCATTTGCCTTTTTCACAGCCTGCTGTACCTGCATGCCCACTTTCAATGACTGGTGTATAATGACACCCAGGTCTCGTTGCACCTCCCT
This sequence comes from Mobula birostris, assembly GCF_030028105.1. Classification (NCBI taxonomy): domain Eukaryota; kingdom Metazoa; phylum Chordata; class Chondrichthyes; order Myliobatiformes; family Myliobatidae; genus Mobula; species Mobula birostris. Next base: position 34,236,309 of record NC_092388.1, read on the forward strand.
TTTTCCTAATTGGCCATCATTCAGATAATAATCTGTTTTCCTGTTTTTGCCACCAAAGTGGATAACCTCACATTTATTCACATTAAGTTGCTTCTACCATGAATTTGCCCACTCACCTAACCTATCCAAGTCACCCTGCATCCTCTTAGCATCCTCCTCACAGCTAACACTGCCGCCCAGCTACCTGTCATTCGCAAACTTGGAGATGCTGCATTTAATTCCCTCATCTAAGTCATTAATATATATTGTAAACAACTGGGGTCCCAACACTGAGCCTTGCGGTACCCCACTAGTCACTGCCTGCCATTCTGAAAAGGTCCCATTTATTCCCACTCTTTGCTTCCTGTCTGCCAACCAATTCTCTATCCACATCAATACCTTACCCCCAATACCGTGTGCTTTAAGTTTGCACACTAATCTCCTGTGTGGGACCTTGTCAAAAGCCTTTTGAAAATCCAAATATACCACATCCACTGGTTCTCCCCTATCCACTCTACTAGTTACATCCTCAAAAAATTCTATGAGATTCGTCAGACATGATTTTCCTTTCACAAGTCCATGCTGACTTTGTCCGATGATTTCACCGCTTTCCAAATGTGCTGTTATCGCATCTTTGATAACTGACTCTAGCATGTTCCCCACCACCGATGTCAGGCTAACCGGTCTATAATTCCCTGGTTTCTCTCTCCCTCCTTTTTTAAAAAGTGGGGTTACATTAGCCACCCTCCAATCCTCAGGAAGATATAATTGGATCTCGCAGGAAGCTACTAAATTGGGCAGGAGAAATTATGTCAGGGTTGCTCAGGAACTAAGGGGCGTTGGCTGGTCAAGTCCACATTTGCCAGGTGGGAGTTGTTTAGAGACTGGCTGATCAGGATCAGCATGATCCAGGAAGGAGGAAGGACAAGGATGGTAAGGCAAGAGAACCTTGGATTCTGTCTCCATCCACACACTTCACATACAAGCTCCACTCACAGTCCCATCCCCCATTTGGTCCAAATGGTCATTCGCCTCTCCACCAATTGCTCCCGTTCTCACCTCCTCTTCTTACCCAAATTCAGCTCTGGAAATGCTTTGTGTTCCACTTTATTTCCCTTCAGCAGCTGTATCCTATCATCACACTCCCCTCACCTCATATTTGTCTGTCTGCGCTTTTTCCCCCTATTTCCCCACTCTCTTTGTTTGTCTCCAATTATCATTCCACCTGCTGCTGCCTACTAATGCCAAACACCCTCAGCTGCCTTGCCTGACATTAAATGCCTGTCACCTCACACTGCTCCCCAGTGCATCAATCCCCTCACGATCCTCTCTCACCTTTCCCCCTTCTCCTCTTTACGTTGGCCATCTCGTCTCTCCTCTCTTAATCGTGATGCAGGATCTCAACCCCAAACAGTGGCAATTCCGTTGCTCTCACAGATTCTGCATGAGTTTCTCCCGCACATGCTTTGTGTGCTTTATATTGGTATTTAATTTGTAACAATACTAAATACCTATTCTAATTTCTCACAGAGTGGGAGAAAACGTGATCATGTAAAACAGATCCCATACATTATTGATAATGGGGATAAGGACCACAGATTGTGTTATTTTTCTAGTCTCTTTGTTCTGGAATGGCGCTGGAAAAATAATAGGAATGTAGGAATGTTGTCCAGTTGGCCATTTTCCCCTATATTAGCATATTTTCCTCTTCATCATATGCCAACTCTTTCCCTCAGTAGAAATACCTCCCTCGGACTCTATCCGACAAAGATCACATTTGAGAAAAGGTGCAATATACACTTTCAAAAGTAAACGAGAATTATTCATTTGTTGTCATGAAAGCTTGTATACCTTCTCATGTATGGAGGTACTGAGTCCCCTTATAAAGAGAAATAAATATGCGTGCACTGTTAACTTTTCATTTCAGCTGAACTTAAATAAAGAGACAAATAAAGAAACTCTTCTAATAATTCTTACGGTCATTTGAATACCTTGTGTATGAAATTTCATCACCTGCTTCTATGTTTAAGCCATAACAAAAGAATTAAGAGGATCCTTTTTAAGCCTGCAGCTATTTACAGAAATTATTCTTCCTGTTAGTCAACTTCTGATTATAGTTTAAATGTGCGGTGAGTTGTTCTTTATATGTAGATTTACCATTCACCAGCAGAGATGATCACAATCGTGAACTAGTCAAGAAATATGCATGACATTAAAATTCATGGAGGTGAAGGGTGAATTCATGGAGGTGAAAGGTTTGTAACTAAACTTCTTGATTTATATTTCTTGAGTATATAGGAGCACCTAAAGGAATAATACAAATTTTGAACCATTCTACAGGTGGAAATGCACTCACTGCTTATGCATTGTATAAGCTTGCCACACCGGCTAGGTACACGGTGATCCTGGGAGGAACCTCTCTCGCAGTTAAATATCTTTGCTCTCATGGTTACTTGTCGACACCACCTCCGATGAGGGTTTATATACAGGACAGAATGGAGGAAACCAGAGAGCGATTCTCTGAAAAAATGGAAGAAGCAAAGGAACTGCTATCCGAGAAAATCCAGGAAACCAAAGACATGGTCTCTTTCAGGAAGAAAAAAGAATAAAAATGTGGAGGACACACTAAAAACTTTTAATTGTATTAAATAATCTAAGAACTTCCATCGTCTCCTGTAAAGTAAAAATGCTCTATATTTTGTGACAAACTCTGAAAACTGCTGCTATTGAAGAATGCCAATGGTATTTCTGAAACCATTTCCAAATAGTTGAGTAATTTTCGGCAGTGCGATTCTTGTTTTTTTTAAATAACTTATGTGGAAAAGTTGCCAAATGGTTCAACAAATAGTCTGACATTCAGTGGTGTAAACAAAACTCCTGAGCTTTGTAGTGGTTATAAAAAGAATGGTTTACAGTAACTATTTCAAGACTTGAGTTTTAGTCACTGAATATCGTATGTGTCAGCTGAAACTTTGTGTATTGTGACACCTTCAAGCTAAATAAAATGCAAACACTTGTAAAAAAAAAGTCAGGGGGTATGGAGGGAAGGCTGGTACAGGGTTCTGAGTTGGATGATCAGCCATGATCATAATAAATGGCGGTGCAGGCTCGAAGGGCCGAATGGCCTACTCCTGCACCTATTTTCTATGTTTTCTATAAAATGCCCTGAGGTGTTGGTGCATTTCTGTCCTGTTGAGAGGGCATGGGAAGGAAAGGACTGGGTGGCCATAAGGAGATGCAGCCAGCTTTGCAATTCATCTTGATGGAGGAACTCAGAAGGTCAGGCAGCACTCTGGAGAGGAATACAGTCAACTTCATTAGAAACGCACACAAAATGATGGAGGAACTCAGCAGGTCAGGCTGCATCTATGGAGAAGAACAAAACGTCAAAGAAAAGAAGAAAGGCTGAAACCCTTCATCAGGACTGGAAAGGAAGTGGGGGAAGAAGCCAGAATAAGAAGGTGGTGGGATGGGAAGGGGTACAAACTAGAAGTTAATAGGTGAAGTCAGGTGAGTGGGAAGGTATCAGTATTTCTGTGTCTTGGTTCATAAGATCTTCGGTTTATTTCTACCCTTATTCCATTTGTGACCAGTGAAAGAAAGGAATGCAAGACCCTACACCTCCTCCTTCACCACGACTCAAGGTCCCAAATAGGCAGGACTTCATGTGTGTATTTGATGCTCCAGATGCAACCTCCTCTATATCGGTGAGACCCAACCCAGATCGGGGGACTGTTTTGTCAAGCACCTTAGCTCTATCCACCATAAAAGGCAGAATCTCCCTGTGGCCAACTATTTCAGTTTGACTTCCCATTCTCATTCTAAGATCATTCTACTACCACAATGAGGCCAAACTCAGGTTTGATGAGCAACACCTCATATACCGCCTGGGAAGATTCCAACCTGATGTGATGAACATAGATTTCTCTAACTTCCAGTAATTTATCCTCTCCTTCCTCTTTTCTTCTCTTTTTCCATTCCTCATTCTGGATACCTCTTTCTTATCTTCACCTGCCCATCACCTCCCTTTAGTTCCCCCCATCCAACCCTCTGTTCCCTAGTCCATTGTCCTCTGATATTAGATTCCATATTCTTCAGCACTTTGCCTCTTTCACCTACCCCCTCCCATCATCTTACTTCATTCCCCCCAACACGCCCAGCTTCACCCTCACCTGGTCTCACCTATGACCAACCAACTTGTACTCGTTCCCCTGCCCCATCTTCTTATTCTAGCTTTTCTCCTCCTTCCTTTCCAGTTCTGATGAAGCGGCTCAGCCCAAAACCCTGAATTTTTATTCATCTCCACAGACGCCGCCTGACTTGCTGAATTGCCCTATCATACTATGTGTGTTACTCAAGCCATATGTTCCCGATGTTTCCTACATAGCCTCCCGTGGCAGCCCAGGCTAAACTTGCTGACAACTACCCTGAGGCTGAGGGCGGGGAAGTTGGGGAAGAAAACATCAACAAATAAACCCCACGCAGGCGCTGGGGGATTTGTGTTACATTTCCAGTGCCAGTACTGGGCGAATTTATGAAAAAAAAAGCTCCTTTTGGGGTGGCAGAAACAGAATCAGTTTCTTCGAAAGTGGCACCGCAGAGGCACAAGAAGAGGGATAATCTGCAGGGCGATGGAAAGAAGGGGGAACAAGATTGATGGGATCAGTCTGATAAACCTGGCCCAGATTTGTTGGATCAAATGGCCATATTCTGTGCCTACGATTCTTTGAATTGAGCCGAGAGAGTCCAGGACAAATGGTGAATAAATATGTAAGGCCAGTTATGTTAGGAATCTCACAGAAATATACACTCAGTGGCCACTTTATTAGGTACAACTGTAACAAATTGTATTTGTTAATGCAAATAGCTAATCAGCCAATCATGTGGCAGCAGCTCAATGCATAAAAGCATGCAGACATGGTCAAGAGATTCTTCTCTTCTCTTTTCTTCTTTGGCTGTCCATTGATTTCAATGTTGACTGAGGCCTGGACAAGGTTGTATGGAAGACTGGCAGTTGCCCATGCTGCAAGTCTCCCCTCTCCACGCCACCGATGTTGTCCAAGGGAAGGGCACTAGGACCCATACAACTTAGCACCGGTGTCGTCGCAGAGCAATGTGTGGTTAAGGGCCTTACTGAAGGACACAACACGCTGCCTCAGCTGAGGCTCGAATTAGATCACTAGACCAATGCCTTAACTACTTGGCCACATGCCAACACAAGAGATTCAGTTGTTGCTCAGACCAAACATCAGAATAGAGAAGAAATGTGATCTAAGTGACCTTGACAGTGGAAGGATTGTTGGTATCAGATGGTGTGGTTTGTGTATCTCAGAAACTGCTGATATCATGGGATCTTCATGCACAATAATCTTCAGAGTTGCAGAGAATGGTGCAAAAACTGTATGACAATAACTCAAGAAACCATGTGTTGCGAGAGAGGTGTGCAGAAGAGCATGTCTGAACACACAGAATGTCAAACCTTGAAGTGGATGGGCAACAGCAGCAGAAGACACAAACATACATTCAGTGGCCATTTTATTTGGTATCGGAGCCATTTTGTTGGCTCTTCACACAACCCTGGAACATCTGGTCCTTGAAGGTACATATATCAGGACACTCTTTATTTAGTACAGTTCTGCATTCAACTCTCTGATCCCTTCACAACTAATCAATAGTTTTAAAACTTAGGCTTCAATACCTCCTTGTGTAACTGGATACTAGATTTCCTCACTTGCAGGCTGCAGTCAGTTCAGATTGGCAACAAAATCTCTTCCACCATCACCGTCAGCACAAGTGCACCACAAGGCTGTGTGCTTAGCCCCCTGCTCTACTTGCTTTTTGACGGTGTGGCTAAGGCAGTATTTAAGTTTGCTGATGACACTACTGTTTTTGGCTGCATCAAAAGTGGCGATGAATCAGCATATAGGAGGGAGTTTGGAAACCTGAGTGCTGCCACAATAACAACCTCTTACTCAATGTCATCAAGACCAGGGAGCTGATTATTGACTGCAGGTGGAGGAAACCAGAGGCCCATGAGAGAGTCCTCCTCAGGGTATCAGAGATGGAGAGGGTCAGCAACTTTAAAGTCCTCAGTGTTAGCATTTCAGAGCATCCAACCTGGGTCCGGCACACACCTGCCACTACAAAGAAGGCATAGTAACAGCTCTACTTTCTTAGAAGTTTGAAAAGATTTGACATATCATCTAAAACTATGACAATCTTCTATAGATGTGCGGTGGAGAGCATACTGACTGATTGCATCAAGGCCCGGTGTGGAAACACCAATACAATTGAACGGAAAGTCTACAAAAAGTAGTGGATACAGCTTAGTCCATCATGGTTAAAGCCCTCCTCACCTTTGAGCACATCTGCAAGGAAAGCTGTTGCAGGAAATCAGCACCCATCATCAAGGACCTGCACCATCTAGGCCATGTACTCTTCTCTCTGCTGCTATCAGGAAAGAAGTACAGGAGCCTCCACCACCAGTTATTTCCCCTCAACCATCAGGCTCTTGAACCAAAGGGGATAACTTCACACAATTTCATTGAACGGATTGATTCCACAACCACTTTCAAGGACTATACAAATCATGTTCTCAATAATTGTTGCTTATTTATTTATTATTATTATTTTGATTTTTTTTTCTCTTTGCAGTTTGTTGTTTTTTGCACAATGGTCATTAGACCATCTATGATGCATGTGTTTTTCCAATTCTATTGTGTTTCATTGTATTTACTCTGAATGCCCTCAAGAAAATGGGTCTCAGGGTAGTATATAATGACATATATGTACTTCGATAATAAACTTACTTTGAGCTTTGAAGAGCTCTGCAGGCAATCCACTATAACTCATATCATTCTACCAGCTGACGTAAAACAACCAGTAATACTGGATGGGCAAGAGAGACCTAAAAAACTATGACTAGTGTGGGTTTGGTGTTTTCCATCATTTTAAGATTTCTTTGATGGAAAGGTCATATAAATTCTAAAGAAGAGAATCACACCTTTAAGATATCTCTATGTGTACCCCAAGGACAATAATAACTTTTAACATGTATGAAAACAAAATCTAGCTGGCTTATAAATATATGGCCATAGATGGGAATGATAGCAACCTCTGAGCAAAATGTGAAAACTGTTTATTTTTATAATATGCATCATTACATCTAATTTATTTATTGCCGCTTAACCCGTTTAAAAGCTGTCACTACAATTAACTAGTTAATTAACAATTAAAGTGCAAAACCCAGAGGCAATTGGAAGTGAGGCTATCGCCAATTTCATTTTGTGAACTAAAGAAGTAATAGCTGACATTTCAGTAATACTGTTGATAAATAATTTGTGAAGTTCTGCTGCAGGTGGCTTGAGAATGAGAGCTATAGATCACGTATGGCAAGGCTGCACCTGCCTGGAGATATATACTGATCCTGTTTTTCTACACATCACATTAGTTGGAACTCCTCTGAGTTAATGTTCGTGGTCTTCTACTTCTGTAGCCCAACCAGCATTCAAGATTCGACATGCTGTGCATTCAGAGATGCTCTTCTGCACACCTCTGCTGTGATGCATGATTTTTTTCAGTTACTGCCACCTTCCTGTCAGCTTGAATCAGTCTGGACGTTTGTCCTTGACCTCTTTCATTAGCAAGGCATTTTCGCCCAGAGAACTGCCACTCACTGGATGTTTTTTTTTGTTTCTTTGCACCATGCTCTGTAAACTCTAGAGACTGTTGTGCATAAAAATCCCAGGAAATCAGCAGTTTTGGAGATACTCAGACTACCCCATCTGGCACCAACAAACATTCGCGCCAGGCTCTTTTTTCCATAGATGCTGCCTGGCCTGCTGAGTTCATTTAACATTTTGTGTGCGCTCCACAGTCAAAGTCACTTAGATCACATTTCTTCCCCATTTTGATGTTCGTTCTAAACAACTGAACCTGTCGTAAATTGGGGGATTGCTTCTTCCATCCGTCAAAAGTGGAACTTCCCAGTGACCAACAATTTCAGTTCTGATTCCCATTCCCTTTCTAATATGTCAGTCCATCTTGTGCGAAGATGAGGCCTCCCTCAGGGTGGAGGAGCAACACCTTATATTTCGTCTGAGTAAGTGGGCAGCCTCTAAACTGACAGCATGAATATTGATTTCTCCTTCTGGTAAAATATTTCCCCCCTCCCTTCCTTTATTCCCCACTCTGAACCTTTATCACTTCTCACCTGCCTATCAGTTCTCCCTGTGTCCCCTCCTCCTTCCCTTTCTCCTATGGTCCACTTTCCTCTCCTATCAAATTCCTTTTTCTCCAGACCTTTCCCTTTCTCTCCCACCTGGCTTCACCTATCACCTTCCAGCTACTTTTCTTCCCCTCTGCCCACCTTTTTATTGTGGCATCTTTCCCCTTCCTTCTCGATCCTGAAGAAGGGTCTCGGCCTGAAACATTGATTGACTTGCTGAGTTCCTCCAGCCTTTTGTTTGTGTTGCTTTGGATTTCCAGTGTCTCGCAGATTTTCTTGTGTTTAGGATTAACTAAAACTCCTGACTATGTCTGCATGCTTTTATGCATAGAGTTGCTGTCACAAGATTGGCTTTTAAAACTATCCACACTTTTCAAGCACAGAAACTCTTAACTTTCTGCCTATTTTAATGGAATTTATCAATTTAACTCCTATTCTATTTTACAAAGCAGTTATCCTCTGTCAGCAAAATGGTGTGATGGAACGTAATTATGTTGGAAATTTTGTCATTTACATCTGAATTGCATGTGAGTTCTGTTAACTTTGTGTAAAAGAGGGCATTTTAACTGCATGGTTTATCAAATGAGGAACTGGTTGAAATTGCAATGCTTTAATGTCCAAAAACGTTGACTGACTTTCCAGATATGACTGAAGGGCGTAGAAATTATTTTTTTTCTTATGTTGATAATGGATGACTTTGCAAGCTATCATTCAGCAGATTTATGTGTCCTTTATCTTTCTACCTACAGCCCTCATAAGTGGATTCAATTTGGGCATTCCCATATATTTGTCATAAAGAAAGAAAAGCAGGATTCTGAATAAGATGAAATGAACAATGCTAAATATCACAATCAAAGAAACTGGTGAGATGCTTCCATTGGAGTACACAGATCATGCAGTAGCATTGATGATATGTCAGAAATTGGAGGTACAAGAGACTACAGATGCTGGAATCTGGAGCAAAAAAAATGCTGGAGGGTCTTTTAAAGAGACTCTTCTGTAGGCACATGGAGCTTAGAAAAACAGAGGGCTATGCAGTAGGGAAATTCTAGGCAGTTTCTAGAGTAGGTTGCATGGTTGGCACAATATTGTGGGCCGAAGAGCTTGTGTATGTTCTATGTTCTACGTTATATGAACTCAGAGTGAAGGGCAGCATCAGTGGAAGGGAATGGACAGTAGATATTTTGGGTTAAGATCCTGCATAATGGGTGACTGTCTATTTATCTTCATATTGCTGCCTGGCCCAGTGAGTTTCCCCAGCATCTTTTTTCATTCATATCTCAAAAAATGTCTGTTTTAAGAGATGATGGCTCAATCAAATCAGGCAATACGGTGACGTTGTTAAGAGAGCTGCTGATTCGCAGCTCTGAAAACCTAGGTTTAATCTTGAGTGCCAGTCCTATCTGTGTGGCGTTTACATATTCGCACTATGGTTGTGTAGGATTCCATCCAATTTCCAAAGATGTGTGTGTGTGTTAGTTGGCAAATTGGCCACTGTCATGCGTTGGGGTGTGGAGATGGCTGGGAGAATCTGGAGGAAGTTGATGGCCATGTGAGAGAATAAAATGGGATTTGTGCATGATTAGTGTAGTTGGATGATTAATGGTCAGTCAGTTAGTGGAAGGGGCGACTTCTGTGCTATATGACTCCTACGGCCTACCACTAATGCGCTTCCAAATCCTGCCTCATGTGCAAAGGAAACCAAAGAAGGTATATTAATGAATGCTAGCCTTGATATTACTGTGTTATTTTATTCGTATGTTGATACTTAGCACATAGAACATAGAACATAGAAATCTGCAGCACATTACAGGCCCTTCAGCCCACACTGTTGTGCTGACCTACTCTAGAAACTGCTTAGAATTTCCCCAGCACATCATCCTCTATCTTTCTAAGCTCCATGTACCTATGAGGCTCTTAAAAGACCCTATTGTATCCAATAAAATATATTCTCCTTAATATCAAAGGTTTGAACTAGCATGGTGTGCAAGCTTCCTGTCCAAGTGTCTGCAAGCTCACACTAATCTGACACGTTTGTTGCGGGCTGACTGAGCAAACTACAGAAATCCCAGAGTCTTCCCACAAAGCAACACAGGCTGTGACCTGTCATCTGTAATCTGAAACGAGGCTTCACCCTATAGATCCTGAGGCTTCCGCCCCACCAGAACATCCTGATAGCCTTTTGACAGCTCACTATTGTCAAAAGCCTTTAAAGTGTTGTTAAACATTTGTGAAAACTGGAAACATTAAAAATGGTTCAAATAATTTTAGATCATAAAAATAATATACAATAATAAATTTAATTAAAACATCAAGAGAAATAAACAAATTAACTGCTTTTTGTTTAGATTGGTAGTCCCATTGGAAAAAATGGTTAAACTTCCTAAGTCTGTTCAGTTCAGCACTTAACTTCAGTCAAAGTATTGCAGTTATTATTGTACATAACTTGCAAGAAGAATTTCATGATCAGCAATTCAGAGATACTTGTACAGGTCTCAGTATGGCATTGGGGAATTTAAATTCAATTAATGAAATAAATTAGAACATTAAGAACGAAACAGGGCTCAGAAATGATAACCATCAAATCACTGTAATGTACAAATCAACCTGATTAATTAAGGGCTTTTAGGGAAGGAAATCTCACACCTTTACCAGTTTGGCCTACGTGCAGTGAGTCTTAAGTGCCTCACCAAATCAGGAGCAAGGATGGATTGCCATTAAGTGTTGGCACTGCCATTGAGTCCAGCTTCTGCAAACGAATAACAAAAATTGAATATAAACAGGCTTAGTGTGACTAATTTTGATAACTAATCATCTTGTGCTTGAACCTGTTCCAGAAATACAATATAGATTTACATCAGCTAGTTGTTCTCGACTGCTTGATGGCATCATGATCACGTAGTTCTCATGTCAGGGCTTTACTGTTTGAGGAATCGCCTCTGGCAGTCTGTGTCATTAATATTGTGTATAGATAGGTAGTTTCTGTATTCTGACGTCAATGTGACCAGATATGTCAAGTTCAAAATTATTGTCATAGTCATACATACCTCAGGGCACAAATGCCATGAAAATTAGCTTTTTATAACAGCAGCACAGTGTGTTACAAAGATAACAAACATAAGTTAACATAAACTTAAATTAACACGAATTACATATAATTTACTTGACAAAAATGAACAACGTAAATATAATCTGGGTGCAGGCTGAAGAGAGAAAAAAGAAATATAGTCTGAAGGATCGTCAAGTTGGTTCAAGAACTGGATGTCAGTGGGAAATAAACTGTGGCTGAACACTGAGATGTAGGTCTTCAGGTTCCTGTACCTCCGACTTGATGGCAACATTGAGAAAAGAGCATGGGCCAGATGGTCGGGGTCCTTAATGATGGATGTCGCTTCCTTTCCTGGCACATCGCTTCTAGTAGATGTCCTCGGTGGTCGGGCATGCTCTACCTGTGGTGAAGATGGTTGAGTCCACTACTTTCTGTGGCCCTGTCCCTTCCCGTCCAGTGAAGTTTGCATACCAGGCTGTGATTCCACTCTATATCTGCAAGCTTGTCAGCAGTTTGTTGGGAAAGGTAACAGGAGCTATTATTAGCAGCGAAGGTGGTATCATACATTCAGATCCTGATGGACATGGCCCTGACTCTTTTGATATGAAGTGGATATTCAGGTATTTCCTTATGATTCCTATTCAATTCTTTCATTTAATAACTATTTTTGCTATCCATGCTGTTAGCTTTACTTGATGCTTTTGTCATCCTTTTAAACAGTAGCAGATATTGTATAACTCTGCTTCACCAGACCTCTACTTCCTCTTCAGATGATTTCCTACCAAATGTCTACCTCCATCCTGTCCTCTTCATTCTCACAACCCCAATCCCCCATTTCTATCATCCCTATTTTCAAAACTTGTAGGGAGACAAAATTGCAGATTGCATTGTTTCATTTCATTTTCTATAACAGACCAATTCATACTGCCTCTGTGAATTAACTGACCCTGCTATATGTGGTGACTTCAGCATCTGGCTGAGGGTCACCCCAAGTCCTAAAGCAAGGAGGAACAATTGGATTTCTGTTCCTAATCAAAATCAGGTTTCCCGAAAAACAATAAAGGTTCTGTACCTTCATCTTTAGAGCACCTTGAAAGTTAAAACACCTTAATAAATTAGTGCTGTCATCAGCTAACGTTTTGAAATAGGTTATCACTAATAGAGGTCTCTGATAACTAAATATACAATTGTTTGTTTCCCATAACCAAACATACATTCTTAACTCGTTTATTAGCATTTAACCTTGTGGTTGGTAAATCAGACAAGTCTCACTCACTCAGAATGATAATTATTTTATTCATAAATGTCTGGCTTATTTTGATGTTTACCATTCCAAAACACTGAGGTAAGGGTTCAAGCTGGGACATAATCCTGAACTAGCTTAATGATTGTTAAGGATGTCTGTGGAGGAATGGTAACCTGGAGCTCTAGTCTTGCTTGGGTGGTGCGAATAAGCTGTGGGCATCACCTGGAAGATGACCAGTGGCAGAGGGCAGGAGGGTAGTGTTTGAATCTTTGACAATTGCCTAGGCTAGTAAGGGAAGCTGGAGCAGTGTGGTTAGTACACTTGGGAAGGGGGCACCAGGGTGATGAACTCAGAAGCGTGTCAGCAGTGTGTTTCGTTTTTAATTTTTTTTTGTTGGCAGCTCCCATTTTAGCCAGAAATTTCAAACAAAATAATTATACTTGGAATGGGTGAGAGTTAACAGGTGCACAAGCTGCAGGAATATCCACTCAGTGGCCACTTTATTACATACACCTTTATTGTGCTCGTTAATGCAAATATCTAATCAGCCAATCAAGTGGCAGCAATGCATAAATGCATGTAGGCATGGTCAAAACGTTCTGTTGTTGTTCAGACCAAACATCGGAATGGGGAAGAAATGCAGTCTAAGTGATTTTAACCGTGGAATGATTATTTGAGCATATGGGGTAGTTTGAGTATCTCTGAAACTGCTGATCTGAGATTTCCACGTAGAACATTCTCTAAAGTTTACAGAGAATGGTGTGAAATCAGCCCCAGTGTAATCTGCGCAGATACTCGTAATGTAGGCTTCATATCATAAACTGGATCATATGCCGGTGTCTGACATTTGGAAACTATTGTAAATTAATCATGCAATTAACCATTTTCAGCATTAATAAGCAATCTTAAAATTGCAAAACGAAAGTCAAATTAATTTAAGTTAGAACAATCTATTCAAAGAAAATGTCAAATACTTAAAACTCATGTCCCTTATTAGCAGGCTTTTTTTGTTTGAAGTCGTATAGCTCCCAAGTAATTGTGAGGAGATGGCGGTTCACCACTGAAGTTAATAAAAAGGCTCAGACCAGAACACAGAAATGTTACCTCCCTTTGAATGTGGTGGACTGAATGTTGTGATATTTCATGTTGTCACTTGCTGCCGCATGAAGGAGTTTGCTGTATGGAAGGGCCAGTGGGAACTTGACAGCCACACACACACACATGTGTGTGTGTGTGTGTGTGAGAGAGAGGGAGAGGGATCTGGATTGGAATCTGCCATCTCATTGACACCCTTCTTTGAACAATGACATTTCCTGGGATATTGTTCCTCAGTAAATTTTAGCCGGGGAATGCCTATTGCAGGTATTTCTTTCCTTTTCACCATGCCGTTGCAGGGAGTGCATGCAAACTTCACACAGAGCTGAACCCAGTTTGCCAAAACTATGAGGCAGCAATACTATTGCTTATTCACCACTTTGCCGTTCTGCCATCAGAGACAAAAGGCCTTTCAGCAAAAAATGCAGTGCTTGCAAAACTAGATATTTTGAAATTCTCGGATCTCTCTCTCCCCCTCCCACTTCCAAGTCTCTTACTATCTCTTCTTTCAGTTAGTCCTGACGAATGGTCTCGGCTTGAAACGTCGACTGTACTTCTTCCTATAGATGCTGCCTGGCCTGCTGCGTTCCACCAGCAGTATGTGTGTGTTATTTCAAAATTAAGTGAGGAAAAAGGCCAGAAAGCAACCAAATGAAAACAATAATCTGAAATGGCAAATTTGAAACCAATTTATATTGTGTTGACTTCTCTTTTTGATGATGTTTGGTATTCTAGCTTGGGTCATCACAAGGCATGTATCATGAGTTAGACATTCCCCCTTCAACCCATCTGAGTTATTATGTGTACATAATAAAGAGCTTCAGTTCCCCGTGGGCAATGCCGGTGGTACACCCAGAACCAGAAGGGATGTTGGTGAATAGCTTGCACCTGCTCATATTAGGCTGAAGCTATTGCTGGAGTATCCCGAATAAATGTGTGTTGGTTTATACCCTCGCCAAGTTTGTCTTCATTAAAAACAAACACCATCAGCTTTAACAATTCTTGAGCTGAAACTTACTAAAGAGCAGTGAGGGACATTCTGCAGGGGGCTTCTGGGATTGAATAATGGGACCAGCACCACAACCATCTAATACAATTTAAGAATTGACTGAATAACAGGGGAGTGGATTAAAGTCAAATCAACAGGTATGAGAATAAAAGAAAAGGGGCCGGGCACAATCAAAAGATAATGATGTAAAAGAGATAGGAGAACTGTGATAAGGCTTTTAGCCTGCTCTGGCTGGTTCATTTTCCTCTGATTCTGACTTGTTGGTCACCATTGACAACCTGCCCTGTAACCATCTGTAGCTCCTTTCTTGACCTGAATGATAAAGTAGGTAGGAAAGAAATGCAAGAAAAATACTGAAATATTACATTCAATATTTTTCAAATTCTCCAATAATGATTCACCAGTTGACAATATTGAGCTCCATCTAAATCTAACAGACAAATGATGTGCAAGTTTGAAATATACTGAAACTCATTTTTAAGAATAACATGCAAACCAAATAACAAATTGCAAATGCCAGATACGAAAATATCCAGGTCCTGGTGTTCGTTGTGATTCCAATAACTTGTTGACCATTTTTTCTATTAATAACATTGGCGTTTGCTATCATGCTGTTATATCTCCAAAAACATTCAGTTCAATATTTCTAATAGTAATATTGTCACAGAAGTTTAGTTGATAACTTCAATTATGTGGATAGAAATTTTCATAATGATTCCATAAAAGTAATGCCAGATTGCATTTCTTTAGGCCTTCCAACTATAATTCTATTCTTCTTAGCTTTGGTTGTTGTTTTCCATCATGAGAGGTAATAAAAATATTGCAGAAGCTTTATGAGTATTGACAGAGGAGGAATATGCATATTTGTGTAATCATATGTAATGAATAGCTGCACAGAAATGCATTCAGTGGATATTTATGTAGGCTGAATCTGAATTGATCTTAAACTGTCATACTGTGCATGCTTTAGATTCTCCTTCACGTTCATCAGATAACATTTTTCTGCAGACTATGATTATGCAACTTGTCGTGACGTTCAACTGTCGTAGTTACAGACCCGCCATGCAACATCTGATGCAAGTATAGAGAACTAACATGTTTCTCACTATCACATAGCAGTTAGTGTAAATATTTGGAATAACGTGGATGATTTTTTGTTTGTTCTCACTTGGAATATTCTGCTCAGTTTTAGACCATGTGCTTTGACCTTTGGTTAGAAGTTCACTATTGTTTACAATTCATAATGATGAACTCTTCACCCATAGATTTTCCTGATAGCTCCTCCATGTTTTCTTAGTAAGTTTAGCTCAATTTCTGCCAATGCCAAATAAATTAAAAAATACTTCTCCAAAGTCTAATTGTAATAAATAATAGAACTTTACATTCTATGAATTAATGCAAAGTTATCATCACAATAATCTAAATGAAAATAGGCATTTATAATTTCAGAACAAACATGATAATTGGAAAATATGCTCATTATAACAAGATAAGTATTACCAGCTATTTCAAATGGTTGAGATTTAAGGAATTCTAAATAAGTTTAATTGAGAGGCTTCAGCAAAGTCTGGCATCTGTGAACTATTAAAGAACCCAGATTTTGTGCTCAGTAGGGAGCATGTAGCATTGGTCTGTTATTAAATCTAACTCTTTGTGGGTGGGTTTGTACTTCGCAGCTTGTGGTTTCTTGACTGATGGGGCATCTCAGTCAGCATCATCTTAAATGAAGATGTACAGTGATGCCAGTGGGACTGAAGGGCTTGAGTTATAAAGTGAGATTGGGTAGACTGGGGCCTTTTTCTCTGGAGTGTAAGAGGTTCAGGAGTGACCTTACAAAGATTTATAAAATTATGAGGGGCATAGATAGGGTATTCTCTCCCTCCAGAGCAGTGGTGTCTAAAACTAAAGGACATAGGTTTAAGATGAGAGTTGAAGGATTTAAAGAGGACATGATGAGCAAGTTTTTCACACAGGGGGTGATGGATTATACAGAACATACTAATTCAGAATCAGAATCAGGTTTGTTATCACAACTTCAGACATCCCACCCTGCAAAAACTCATTTCAGGGAGGTAGCACCGTCAATTTGCTGGAGACTAATGTTAGCTATGCTAATGAATGAATGACACCTGTTAAACTCACCTCAACATGTCTTTTACAGTCTTAACCCACCATGGCAATAGAGAAGTCACTGTTGTAAACAATGCAGCGAGCAACACTGTCATTATTTTTGACCCCTATTAGGCAGGGGTACACTTTAGGGTAGTCTGGGGTGACGTACGTTTTATATTTTCTCTTTTTGGAACACTCTGCCATGGCACGCATTCTCTCTCTCTCTCTCGCTCACTCCCTCACACTATCGCTCGCTTGCTCTCTCATGGTCCCTCTCTCTCTCATGCTCTCTCTCGCTTGCTCTCAAAAAAATTGATTTCTGGGACATTGTATGTAATTTGCGGGCATCAGGGAGCCACTATTAATATGTAGGAGACTCCTGGAACTTCCGGGAGAGATGGGATGTCTGCTGCTTTATAGGACATGACATTTGTCATTTTGTGGCAGCAGTATAGCACAAATACTTAAAGTTAACGTAAATTAGAGAATAAGTAAATAGTGTAAAATAAAAAGATTAATCAGGTCATGTTTATGGATCATTAGAGATATTTTGGCAGAAGGGAAGAAGCTGTTCCGTGTGGGTCTTAGGGCACCTGAATCTCCTGCCTGATGGCAGTAATTAGATGACAGCATGTCTTTGATGGTTGGGGACCTTAATAATGGATACTGCCTTCTTGAGGCACTCCCTCTTGAATGTGCCTGATGAAGGGGAGGGTTGTGCCTGTGATGGAACTGGCATGCATGTACTTTCAGATGCATAAACATCATAATCTATTAAGCCTTAAATAAACAACATCCCAAATTTTTTGGAAAGTATTTCCTGTCTTCAAATAGACTGAATTCTTGTAGTTATCTTCCTGAACCCAATCCTGGCATGACCTCACTACCAAATTCTAATTAGTTACACTAGAAAGTGAATTTCTTTGTCCCAGTAAGCCTCAGAATTAGAATCAGGAATATTATTACTGAATTATATGGCATGAGATTTGTAGTCATAAAAATTACTATAATTTACAAGAATAGATAAATAGTGCAAATAAAGGTAATGACATGGTAGATTTTTCATTTTGATTTTCATTCCAGACATGATGGGAGAGAGGCAGAATTTTGATCTTCCACTGGCGTCTCTGTTCCATGTACATCAGGTGTGTTTTTGAGAAAGCCTGAGGGGATTCTTAGGTACTTGAAGCTGGGCCAGGCATAATCAAGAGATAATAACGTAAAAGATAGGATAGTTTGACAAACTCTTGCCTAATTTGACTAGTCTCATTTTCACCTGATTCTGGTTTCTTATGCACGCTTTCAATCACTTTTGCCATTAAGGGCAACCCACATTTCACCCACAGCTCTGCGGTTCCTTTCCAGTTTCTTGGGCTGAGCCTTTGCATTCTCTTTTTCTTCTTAAATGTCGACCCTTTGACCGACTTCTAGATTTCTCTCCTGTAGAGGCTTAGACTACATCCCAGGAGCCAGATTTTGAATTTTCAGCAGCACTCAAGTTGTTACTTAGGGTCATCAGCAAATTTGTGAATATTACATTTAATCCCCTCAGTCAAAGTACGGATTGTTGGACATCTTTTCACTAGTTACAGTCTCCAACCTGAGCCGGTCCAATTTATATCTATTCTTTTCAAAGGTTTCAAAGGTACGTTTAATGTCAGGGAAATATATACAATATAGATCCTGAAATGCTTTTATTCTTCTTCCTAAGCGCTCCTTCTGTATTGAAGAACTTTGTGGGCTTTAAATTGACTAATGAGACTAAATCCTTTCACAAATAAGGCAGGTTATGGGGCCAGTGTGTGAGTAGTTTGTGGGTATTCTATTCTTTCTGCCAACTTTGTAAGGCCTTTTGCATTCTCAATGCATGATTTAAAGATTTTTAAAAATACTAGCCCTATACCAACTTTATATTATTACAGAACATCTACTTCAGGATTGTAGTGCTGGGCATGTGAACACTGTCTCTCCCATGACAGTGTTTAATAATGACATTAGCAATGGGGAGATAGGCCTGGCAGAGGGCATGGATGTTGGTTTATTTGCCCTTCTAGTGAACCTGCTGGAGGTTTGTGGAGGTGGGATTGGTGATATTTTTCCATTAACCTAAGTAGTATGAGATCCAGGTCCCAGAACATATGGAAGAGCTGGAATGTGGTGAATGTGGAATATAAGTTCTGTGCCAGGTCTGAAGTCTAAATCTTTAAATAATCTTTCCTTTAATTGACCAAAGGCCATGCTGGCACATTGAAAATGTTGGTGAAATTCATCATTGTATATCTATCTTTTACATATGGTAACCCAGACACATACTGGACTTTATTCCTTGTGCCTGCTTCCTTGGTATGTGTAACCACCCTAATCACTGGCCCTGGACTGGCATCTAACCTAACCATGTTCCTGATCTCTGGCTCTGGCAGTACACCTAACTCAATCCTGACCCCTGACTGCTGCTCTCTACTTTACACTTCCTTGCTAGCACTCATCGTCTGATGGTCAGTTCTGTCACATGCTGGGCTATGCAGCTTTGTTACTCTGAGGGCCTGGTGTTCAAATGTATCACGGAGGGTGGTCCTTACAACAGGCTCACAGATTTGTAGCTCATAAAATCTCTGTAACTCCATACATACATTGAAACTGATGGGTTGAAACATTTCTTTCAGTAGCTGAAATGCTTCTCCACAAATTCTGGCTGCATGTCAACCCTATTCTTCTGAAGAAGGAAGGGAAGGGCCAGACAGGAGGCCTTCTTTTTTGTCTCCACCTGACCCTGGACAAGATGACAATTCACAGTTTCAGACAATGTACTGATGGCTGTTAATCTCAACTGACTGTTTCTCTTTGGAGTTGACGTGCCCACGGTCACCAAAAGGGAAGCATTGTCACTAGCGCTTTTGAGTTCTTTCCACATCTGAGATAGAGTCACGAAGGGAAGAATGTTGCTTGAAGTCCTATTCCCTTTCAATTGTCATAATTCAAGACCTCGAGGAAGGAGAGTAAAATGGATGAGAGGGCCGTGAGGATGAACGACGAAACAAAAAAAAGGGGATGGGGAATAAGGGGGTAGTTAATGAAAATTAGAGAAATTGATGTTCATGCTATCGGGCTGGGGACTAGTCAGAATCACAATCAGATTTATTATCACCGACGTGTGGCATGAAATTTGTTAACTTAGCAGCAGCAGTTCAATGCAATACATGATATAAAAGAAAAAAAATAAGTAAATCAATTACATGTACAATCTGCATTTGGCTTCATCATTGCAGTAGTGGAATCCATAGACGTGGTACACACGAAGATCTGGGCATTCAGTAACTACCAGCTATTTTCATTCAGAGTTTGTAACTTTCCTCAGTGCTGTATTGCCATCCACTGTTCCTTGAACTTTGGACAGCCCCAGAGCAGTGTTATTTGCCTATCTTGTCAAACTGCAGGAATTACCTGCCTTCTTAAAATTTAGTTTTACAGACACACGACAACACTGGCTGATACTAAATCTTTATCCATGGCTGCTTGACAAGAAGCCCATGAAATAGTCTGTTTCACAAATGCAGGGGTATGTGGGTCTGTGATCTTGGGAGCATGTTGTCAAAAATATCTGACGCAGCTGTAAATCAATGTTCCAGAACAGGATCCCTCACAAAGGCATGCAGTAACATGGACACTTCCTAAATATATTAGCTTGACCTTGATATTTATCCACCCATTTGGATAAAATTCAATGCAACAAGTCTAATCCTTTGCAATCTGTTGATTAATTCCTACTACTGTTTGAAAACATATACTTTGAAAGTGCCGCCTGGTTTTGGATGTAACATACTTTCACATCCTGCCTCCTGGGCTTTCAACAAGAAAGACTGGAAGTATATTTGTGTGACAGTGCACAAAGGAAATGGAGACCACCTCTGAGTTTAGATCAGTTCATTCTTCTGCTACTGGCTATTTTCCATCCAGTTCCTTTGAAATGTGGGTGCCACAATGCTATCTGATGGTACTAGCGCTTAAATGAAAGAGATTGCACATCCCATTCAAAATCAAAAGGCCTGTTTACACCGCAGCTGTAAGTTTGCATTTAAATTGATAATGTAAACAATGTTTAGTTTATATGATCTGTGTTCATTCTTCGAAGCAAGAACGCTCAAGTCACGAATGAAAATTCAGTATTTTCCAGGGAAGTTTCACACGCTTAAGATCCCAAAATTGTTATTCAGTTCACAGTGTAATGAAGGCAAACACTGACAGTTTTTCCATTATTGCTACCTAATATTTGGTCCATTGTCTGCAGCAGCCAACATTCATTGTGGAAGTAGTTGATATATCTTAAATTACCCTCGGTCTCTTTGTAAACTGGGCTCAGGCACCTGAAATTTCCGGGTGGCTTTTCCCCAATATTTTTCTATAAAATCGGTAAAATCTTGGAAAATCAATGTAAGGAGTCATTCCTACTAATCTCTGTTGAATCTGCAGTGGGAAGTTGGAAGAAACCCACAGAAATATTATCCTCATAAATGTGATTCATCCTACAATCAAATCAACAGCAAGTCATTTAAAATAATAAGTTTGGCAGACTTTAAATAATAAATACAGTTGTTGTATTACATTATAAAATTAATTATAACTAAAATCTTCATAAATCTAGTGGCTGTGAGAAATTCCTGCAGGTATGGTGAATAGAAATTGAAATTAAAAATGTGCCCTTGAACTGGAACCTTAACATATTGACATATGATCTGCATCTTCAGCACATGATACATGTTGCTCATTGTCTGTTGCACATTATTTTGGTATTTGCAATGAAATTGTTTCAAAAATAGGACTATCTTAATGCTTTATATTCTTACTTAACTTCTCTCCATTTCTTTAAGTCTTATATCAATTTAGTTGACAATTCAGTAGCACTCATGGAATGATATAATGTGCAGGTGTCAAATCAAAAATATATCTTTCATAATTTCATTAGTACCTTTATAGTTGCAGACTTTTTCAGGAATTAATATTTATAGAAATTTCTTTATCGCAGTGCTGAGAGTTAATAGGGTTGAATGTTCTCACTGCACTTTACCTTTTAATGAAACATCTTAAGATTATCTAAATTTAATATACAACAAATAAGTGGGAACATAACACTGTTATATTTCCTGTTGTATAACACTGTTTTATATATATATTCTGTAATTCTGTAAAAAGCAATTTGTTATTTTAGGACATGCTTTGCATTATTCTCTGTATGTTAGCTACCAAAGATGGAAAACACATGTAGAATGTAAACTGACATATAATTATTTTAAATCGCTATTTAGCTAATTAGATCCCCTTTACTAATTCATCTTCAGAACAGCAGGCTTGGTGACCTGAGATAATATTCTTGTTTATGTCATCAGCTCTTAAAGTTTCAGAAGGATTTAATGCTAATTATCATTCCCTCTTAAACATATAAATTAATTAAAGCCGATTGATAAAGACTCGCAGTAGAGCAGCAGGTATCAACTGACACAGGATTCTCATTGCAATATGTTCAAGAAACTAATGTAAACACTGTTAGGTTCAAGGCCGTCAGGATGATGACAACGTGAAGCAGGATTTTATAAATCTCGGTTAACTTACAGGAAATTATATTTGTGGCAGTGATGCTAAATCCAAGCATTATACTGTTCGATAACTTAAAAACTTAATCACAAAAGGTCAAAGGGTTTGATTATCAGTACACAGTGCTGCATGTAGGGTTTCTGAGCACTTTGACCAACATCCTCTCTTTCCCCAGTACTTTATACTTATGAGGCAAATGAAAGGACGCAGATCAGATCCTTGGTGTGTCTACAAAATAGTTTTATTTACGCACGCGAGCACACACACACACACACACACACACACACACACACACACACACACACACACACACCACACACACAAAATATTCCCCACACCATCTTCCTTAGCCTCTATCTCTTGGCCTTCCTCCACTCCAATTCCTCCTTTCTGTCCCTGTGCACTCTCTTCCATGCCTAGAACCTGTCTCAACTTACTTCTCCCTTTGATACTCCTCTCTAAGCTCCTCCTCCAAATGTACACATTTTTGTTTTAGTTTCTCTCCCCTTCTCTCTTCAGAGATCCAACCATTTTCTCTTATATACTAGCTGCTCGCTCTTTCTCAGAAGGAGGCTACATCCCTCCACCAACAACCACGACTGCTCAGCCTCTTCATGGTTGCCCAATATAGCTGATCATTCTTCACACATCACTCCCAAAAGCTATGCTGTCTGAAGCCTGTGGCCTAGTAGAGATCTTCCTGAATTGCTCCCAGTAAACCTCAAGTAATTCATGCAATACTTAACTAAGGCTTTGACTATCGGTCCAAGTCAAAAGTACTATCTATCATGCTTGGAACGGGTCACAGCCATTTTTGTGGGCTCCTGAAAGCTAATCTTTGATCTTCTCTCACTTTGCCTTCACTAATCAGGTACTTGTTTGATCCTGGTGCCATTCAGAGATCATCTTCTGAGGCTCCACCCTGAAGAAGTGTGGATTTGGAGCTAAGTCACAGATCAGACATGATTTCAGTTAATGAAACTTAAAATATCTGTAGATTCGGGAAATCTGAAACAAAAACAGAAAATATCAGAAACACTCAGCAGATCAGGCAATATATGGGAAAGAGAAACATAGTTAATTGTTTGGGTCCGAAACGCTTCTTCATACAGTTCTGATGAAAAAATGTTGAATATTTCAATAATTTTCTGTCTTTAATTCATCATCTCATTAACTTAATGAAACCAGCTGAAATAACTATATTGTCCATTGCTATTATTTTGCTCTCAGATGACCTTGTACCAATACCAAGTTAGTTAGCTTTCCTTTGCCAGCAAAGTCTTTAAAAAATGGCTCCCTACTTACATTACTTCATCCAAATTCCTGGTATTCCCTTGGAGATTTTTAGATCAGATTTCAGGGAGTGGTGGTCAGATACTGGCTCTCCACAATTACTTACGTTTTTGTGTCATGTGGTGGAATCTTGGAATCACATAGGACTGGAGACTGCTTTATCCATCACTGTCTAATACATTGTGTAAAGGAGAAGGAAGTTCAAGTTCAAGTTTATTTTCATAGGTATACATATAGAGGAGATAAGCACAAACGAAAAGGAGCTTTTGCAGCAGCAGCATAGTACATGGCAAACTTAAGTTCATATAAATTGAAATTAGTATAACTTGCATACAACAAGAAAATATACATAATGACACCACTGCAAGCTGAAAGAGAGTAGAAGGAATATAGCCTAAGATCCAAGGATGAATACATTGTCATTGTATTCCCGCATTGGCACGTTTGAACTTATTTCTCACTAATATGATTCCCCTTAGGATATTAAAGCTTTACCTCTTCATATCAGGGAGCTTGAACACTGGCCTTTGGTGATGGGAAAGGAAAAAAATCTAAGAATATTTGCATTGGAATACCATAGATCCTAGAAGGGTAGGGTTGAGATATCAGGCAAGGTGAAATAAGTAAGTAAGTAAGTAAATAAATAAATAAATAAGGGATGGGGTATTATTTTTTTTTCTGTTCTTTTCTCTCTCTTTTTTCTCCCTCTGTCCCTCTCACTATAACTCCTTGCCTGCTTTCCATCCTCTATGCTCTCCTCCCCCTTTCTTTCTCCCTAGGCTTCCCATCCCATGATCCTCTCCCTTCTCCAGCCTCGTATCCCTTTTGCTAATCAACTTTCGAGCTCTTAGCTCCATCCCTCCCCCTCCTGTCTTCTCCCATCATTTGGGATCTCCCCCTCCCCCTCCCACTTTCCAATCTCTTACTATCTCTTCTTCCAGTTAGTCCTGACAAAGGGTCTCGGCCCGAAACGTCGACTATACCTCTTCCTATAGATGCTGCCTGGCCTGCTGCGTTCACCAGCATTTTTTGTGTGTTGCGTGAATTTTTAGCATCTGCAGATTTCCTCGTGTTTGCGTTATCAAATACATTATACTGAATCGCACATGCAAACTCCTTACTCTATATTCATACCAATTGATTAGTGCATGATATTGAAATATAGTAAATTTATTATATGGAAAAAAATCTAACCCCTACCAAGACTGAAGCTGATTAGTAAAGAAGAAAAAAGAAAAAAAAGTATATTATTAGCCATCATCTGTGCTTTAACGGCAAATCAAAGGTTTTGAAAATAGTTCAGAAAAGGTCTCCACAATGCTTGATAGTCTTGATTAGATTCAGGAATTGAACACTGAATCTTCTCTAAATTTAAACATGATATCACATCACGCAGCCATTGAATGTGAGTGGGCAGAACAGCATCTTTCCATTTAAGCAAGAGCGCCCCCCTAGCCATAAGAGAAATAAAAACCAAAATGTGCAGATCAGATTTCTCCAAAATAATATCCTTTCCTCCAACAATACCAAATAAAGTGGTCAAAGGATTAGGCTTAAAATTTACTTTGAAAAGTACCGAGAAGGTTTGAAATACTTCTTTCCAATATTTTTCAAGACTTGGGCATGTCCAAAACATATATTTCTTTTTAAAATAGGTATTTCTTTTTTCTTGAACTATGCAGAAAATTAATTGTAACTATTGAAAAAGAAAGACACATAGTACTGTAAGTGAAAAAATGGATGTGCCTTAAGGATAGTTAAGCCCAATTTATGTCATGAAATTCTTAGAAGCAAGTGGTGGTATAGTTTGAAATGGGAGAAAGTTAAGGATGATTTATAAAAATTAGTCACTAATAATAATTAACTTTTTTAATGTTTTACCTGCAAGAATGTTAAATATTGCTTACAAAATAGAATCTGCATGTTTTATGTCTTCAGTTCTCTCTTCTAGAAGTGTTGTGGAAGTAATTTCCAATAATTGTATGGTATTTGTTGGTTCTGTATTGAAGCCAGAAAGTCCTAAACTGAAGGCAGTAAACTCTTAACTTCTCCATAGTACAGTAACTGATCAAATAGCATATCAAACATAATATGTGGGTTGATTAATTTTTGAAGGTACCCTCACACTATGCACACTAAAAAAAAGTGCATTATTGCTACAAGGCAAGGACACAAGTTGCCCACAAACAAAGCCAATTTTTCAACTTGTTTATCGAACTATCCAAGCTGAGAGCCCCTCATCTAAAGCTAACACACACTGAATGTGCCCAGGCCTGATACTTATCAATTCTGAGCACAATAAGAAAACTTAGCCCCATTCCTTCGGTTATAAATGTTACCAGCAGATTGCCAATGATTCTTTCGATGCGGGTCTGTTTGTAAACCTGTCAGAGTCAATTCCTTCTCACACGCTAGCATTCTCAGTTTGCATGCTATGTTCTTGTATAGAAAAAAAATTCACCTTCTGACGTATATCAGATCATGGTCATGCATTTTCTGCAGTCTCACATTCTTTTGCTTTCTTTTGATTGAATTCTTCTCGAAATATTCACACAATGAATCATTATTGCCATTCACAATTGTGGCTTTGGATTCTTTTTTAATCACGATTAACATTGTAATCCAACAATTTATAGGTAGCTAGGCAATTAAAAGTCTGTTTTGCCCCAAGTAACTGAATTGAATTCGCTCAAATTTTCAAAGATAATGGGCCTTGAAAACCTATTTGTTTATTCATTTTTTGTTTTGTAGCTTTTAACAATGTAATTGATGAATTAGAAAAAATAAGCCAAAATTAGAAAAATAACAGAAAATGATGGGCGCAAGTTCCTTTGGTGACACTGTCTAGTATGAAATGAGTCCCTGACCTGAAATCAATGGTGAAGAATACACATGGAGCAGAAAATGGGTGGCCAATTTCACTTGCTTTGGACCAACAAATATTGTATCAACCCCATTGTAAGAGGCCTGCAGAATTTCTATCCTGTGATGAACTGGTTTTGGTGTTTTCACCCATTGTGAATTAGTTTGCGCTAATATCAACGGGCTTTTTATTGAGATGGATGACCAATGATCAGATGCCTCAGTGGGAATAAAAAAGAGGCTCTGCAAATTTGCCAATCAGAGACAGGGTAGCTGAAGAAATATTTGACTCAGATTGGTAACAGTATATGAAAATTTGGCCTTTGCTGAGAGAAGACTTTTGGATATATTTGAATCTCCTACTTTTCTTAATTACTATTTCTGATATATATCAGAGGACAGAAACTCAAAGTGTGAGATGTCCTTCACATACATTGTGTCCAAAGAAATCACTGAGGAACAGATGAGCACTTTACAAGACTAGCATTTCCAGATTCATGATGAAATCTCATTTATTCTAGTACCATCCAAGATGCACCTATACAGGAGACCGCATTAGCTAATGGACAGTTGGCAGGAACTGCGGAGTGAACAACTGTCTTTCCTGGAGAGTGCACAATCAAGATCTTGGCAGTGGAAACTGATTTCTTCCAGCTAACTTCAGAGGGGCCCTCTCAGTCTGAATCTCACAGGCATGTTACAATAGAAGCAGTTCATTGGCTTATCTGGTATAAATGAAAACTAAATGCTCAGGGGCCCAATTTAGATAAAGGCACAGACAATTTGTCAATTGATTCCATGTTGGAGAGAAAGGTTAGTGGCCTAAATGACAAGAAGCCTCCAGTTATTACTATTATAGGGTCTGGTTTATTATCACTGGCATATGTCATTAAATTTTTGGTGTTTTGTAGCAGCAATACAGTGCAAGACATAAACATTACAATGAAAAAACTGCAAAAGAGGAATAGCGAGGTAGTGTTCATGGGTTCCTAGACCACTCATAAATCTGATGGCAGAGGGTGAAGATCAGTTCCGAAATCTTTGAGTGAAAGTCTTCATGCTCCTCTACCTCCTCCTTGATAAGTAGAGAGCACAACTTGTGTGGCGAACGTCCTTTAAGATGGATGCTGCCTTCCTAAGACTTCGTCCTCTGAAGATGTCCTTGATGGTGAGAAGGCTTGTGCCCATGATAGAGCTGGCTGAGTCTACAACCTGCTGAACCTCTTTCAATCCTGTGCATTGGAGACTCCATACCAAGCAGTGACACAACCGGTGACTAATGTCTGCTATTGTGGATATTAGCAGCACTTTTGATTTACAGACCTTCTATAGGAAGGATAAGGAAAAACATTATAAATTGACCTTTCACCTTCTTCTTTACCTTCTGGCCTTGGAAGTCACAATTCCTTTAATAGAAACATAGAAACATAGAAAACCTACAGCACAATACAGGCCCTTCAGCCCACAAAGCTGTACCGAACGTGTCCTCACCTTAGAACTACCTAGGCTTACCCATAGCCCTCTATTTTTCTAAGCTCCATGTATCCATCCAGGAGTCTTTTAAAAGACTCTATCGTTTCCGCCTCCATTACCACCACCGGCAGCCCATTCGATGCACTCACCACTCTCTGTGTAAAAAACTTACCCCTGACATCTCCTCTGTACCTTCTTCCAAGCACCTTAAAACTATGCCCTCTCTTGCTAGCCATTTCAGCCCTGGGAAAAAGCCTCTGACTATCCACACGATCAATGCCTCGCATTATCTTGTACACCTCTATCAGGTCACCTCTCATTCTCCGTCGCTCCAAGGAAAAATGGCTGAGTTCACTCAACCTATTCTCATAAGGCATGCTCCCCAATCCAGGCAACATCCGTGTAAATCTCCTCTGCATCCTTTCTATTGTTTCCATGTCCTTCCTATAGTGAGGCAACCAGAACTGAGCACAGTACTCCAAGTGGGGTCTGACCAGGGTCCTATATAGCTGCAACATTACCTTTTGGCTCTTAAACTCAATCCCATGGATGATGAATTCCATGAATAAATGAATGATGTAGGGTTCAGCTAGCCGCTGCAAGTCTAGCTATCCTATCCTTGCTGCAATATAGTCCCAGAGACTTGAAAAGGAGTGCGTGAATTCTAGTTCTTCAGTAATCCTGACAAGTCCAAAGGTTTTATTGAACTTGTTTTTGGAGTCCAAAAAGGTGTTTTCCATCAGCATTGAAACAATGGTCTCATATCAGCCACCCTTTCTGATTGCCCTGAATCAATGCATAGGTGCCCTTTGCTACCTTCATTGTCTTCAGTCATCAATAAATAAATATTTATTTTTACTTATTGTGCCGTTAAGTGATGAACTTCTATGACTTACTTCAGAATTACAGTTACTGTAGACAATTTTGGTCAGTTTTACAGCAGGAGTTAAAAAGCCTTTGCACTGACACAATCAAATGTGAGCACCAGTAATTTTAAGGCACATGAAAACTGGATTAGCGACCTATCAGTTTCTTTGAAATAATTTTTCTTCAACAGGTTTCTAAAAATGAAAGCACAAGTAAATAATTGCCAGAAATAATTATGTAATAGACAGCTCACATGTATCATCTGTTTGGCTTCTGTATTTTTGTGACAGTTGTAAATGACAGGATTGTTGTCCCGAGGATTAAGTCATAGAGTCATGGGAGCAGGTCTTTTAGCTCACCTTGCCCCTGCCCTTTCAGGTGCCTTGAATGCAGCTTTGAAAATCAGAAGCCGGAAATTTGTCAGCACCGAAGAAGATGTTCAAAACACTGAATGGCCAGGCTACATTTGTGGAAAGGAAGAAGCAGTTAGTGGGCAGGACTTTGCAGAATAACAATGACAAAACGATCTGCTCTTGTCATCATTATGCTGTGAATATTGCAGTAAATTTGTGGCTTCCATATGTGCAAATACATGACAGGAAAGTCAAAGTTTACTATCAGAAATTCAGCAGAAGCAGTATACTGCACTCTTATCAGATCCAAAATGGAGTTCAAAGAAGAAATGGATGCTCAGATTAAATGTCTAGCACCTATGATACAAACTTGCATGAAAATTCTGTCCTTATATGTTTAAATATTTTTCAAAATCATTCCAAAATATATTTTTAAGAGATTCCAATGGAATCCTCCAAATACTTTACACAAGTTTGCACTGGAAGGATTGCTACAGGAAGGGTCATTTTTATAGCCAAGGTCAGTGGCAGATTATACTGGCTTGTTGCTGACTGTTAAATTTACCCCAATATTCACATTTGGGCCTGTTAGGAAAATTACTGCCTGGCCTGCTTATTCTGCTCTTGAATGTGCAAATATCATTCAATTTATCAAGGTTTTATGTTAATTTTAATTTTCTTAAATAGTTAAATTACAATGAACATGATTGAGCACAGACTGTATGTTAGCATAGTCTAATAATTTAATATACAGAACCTATAAAAAGTGTTCACCACTCTTGGAAGCTTTCATGTTTTCTTGTTTTACAACATTGAATCACAGTAGATTAATTTTGCCTTTTTTGATGCCGATCAACAGAAAAAGACTCTTGTGTCAAAGTGAAAATAGGTCTCTACAAAGTGATCTAAATTAATTACAAATATAAAACACAAAATAATTGATTGCATAAGTATTCACTCGCTTTAGTGACACACCAAATCATCACTGGTGCAGCTAATTGGTTTTAGAAATCACATACTTAGTTAAATGGAGATCACCATGTGCTGTCAAGGTGTTTCAATTGATTGTAGTAAAAATACACCTGTATCTGGAAGGTCCAACCATTGGTGAGTCAGTATCCTGGCAAAAAGTACACTATGAAGACAAAAGAACACTCCAAAAACTCTACAAAAAAGTTACTGTCGAGCAGGAGTCAGGAGATGAATACAAGTAAATTTCCAAGTCAATGGATATCCCTTGGAGTACAGTTAAGTCGATTATCGAGAGATGGGAAGAATATGGCACAGCTGTAAATCTGCCTGAAGCAGGCTGTCCTCAAAAACTGAGTGACCGCACAAGAAGGAGACTAGTGAGGGAGGCCACCAAGAGACAGCTCTGGAGGAGTTACAAGCTTCAATGGCTGAGATGGGAGAGACTGCACAGACAATTGTTGCCTGGGCACTTTATCTGTTGCAGCTTTTTGGGAGAGTGGCAAAGCCACTGTTGAAAAAAAACCTCACATAAAATCTCATCTGGAGTTTGCTTGAAGGCATGTAGGAGATTCTGAAGTCAGCTGGAAGGAGGTTCTATAGTCTGATGAAACTAAAATTGAGCTTTTTGTCCATCAGACTAAATACTATGTTTGGTGTAAGCCAAACACCACACATCATCAAAAACACACCATCCCTACAGTGAAGCATGGTGGTGGCTGCATCATGCTGTGGGAATGCTTCACAGCAGCAGGCTCTTGAAGGGTTGTGAAGGTAGAGGGTAAAATGAATGCAGCAAAATACAGGGAAATCCTGGAGGAAAACCTGATGTAGTTCACAAGAGAACTGTGACTTGATAGAAGATATGTCTTCCAGCAAGATACTGACCCCAAGCATAAAGCCAAAGCTACACAGGAATGGCTTGAAAACAACAAAGTTAATGTCCTGGAGTGGCCAAGTCAGAGTCCAGACATCAATCTAATTGAGAATTTGTGGCTGGACTTGAAAAGGGCTGTTCACTCATGATCCCCACGCAACCTGACAGAGATTGAGCAGTTTTGTGAAGAAGAATGGGGAAAAATTGCATTGTTCAGATGTTCAAAGCTGAAAGAGACCTATCCACACAGACTCAAAGCTGTAATTGCTGCCAAAGATTTATCTATTAAATACTGACTTGAAGGGGTGAATACTTATGCAATCAACTATTTTGTGTTATATATATGTAATTAATTAAGATCACTTTGTAGAGATTTATTTTCACTTTGACATGAATGAGTCTTTTTCTGTTGATCAGTGTAAAAGAAAAGCAAAATTAAATCCACGGCGATTCAATGTTGTAAAACTTCCGGGGGGTGGGGGGAGAGGAGGTAAATACCTTTAATAGGCACTGTATGCTGTATTATTTTAAGAGTTTCCCAATGGAATTCAGAACAGTGTAATAGTGAGCCAAGTGATGCTCTTGGTGATTGCAGAAAATGGATTTATGAAAAATTAGTGCCACTTCAACTGTGGAGTAAAGTTTATTGCAGAAGAATCCTCACTTGATCCTTTCTGAATAGATTTTCAATTTTCTTCATCTGAAAAATACGAAAGAATAAGAGGAATTCAGGGTTGTTGGCTAGAAAGGTAAGAACTAATTTTCCACTAATGGAATATGTGAACAGAACATTATTAAGACCACTGTGCTAATCCATGCACTTTCATCCATCTCTCTCTTCTGAAAGAAGAGTAGATCAAGAAATTAAAGAAAATTATATTTGGTTATTTCTTCTCAGCAGAAGCAGGATGATAAGAACATTAAACCAACAGCTCTGTTTTGCCCTTCCTGCTCCCACTCTAACCTTTCTCTGAGGCCTCCAATATCCATTACAAGGCTCTGCCTTAATCAAATGGTCTATAATATCTAAGGGACCCTAGTAGCCTTGCTCCTCTCCCCATCTCCATAATCTCATTTAATCCTACAATTATCCTCATTTTTCTATTCTGACCTCCTTTCATTCCTAGTTTATTTCTTCCTAATATGACTGTGAATGTCTTCATTTATACAGGACTTAAAATCTGGAAGTCCCTCCTTTTCTTAGAACTTGACCTCGGTTCATCAAGAATCTCTTCATAAATCGACATTTTTGTCCAAGTTTTTGTTTTCCTCGTGTGGCTCTGTGAAGAATTTTCTCTGTTGTTTCTTCTGAGAAACATCTTATTTTTATTTTTTACATAAAGTGTTCTACATGAATGTAATTTGTTGTTCCATAGCCTGTTTATGTCCTTTCCTACAATATATTTGTCCGTGGCACTCAGTGCAGCCTATTAGGAAGGGGTAACCTAATGATAGGTATTAAATCAGGTTGGATTGAGCAGGCAATGGATATAACACTAGTAAGTTCTTGTTTGACGCACCTTGTTCCAATGCCATCTGTGCACTGCCTACCATAGAAAAGATGTTGATGATCTCAGCCAGTGCAACACCGGGCAATTCAGATGCTGGTTCAGTTAAAATTTCCCAGTCATCAGTTTCAACTTTGAGAACTAAATTCAGCACTCTGTATATCCGTCACTACCTTTGCAATACTCAGGGCTAAAATAGGAAGGGGTTGAGGAACTTTTTAGATTATGAGAACACTCAGTCCTCTTTTATTGTCATTTAGAAATGCATACATGCATTAAGAAATGATACAATGTTTCTCCAGAGTGATATCACAGAAAACAGGACAAACCAAAGACTAATGCTGACAGAACCACATAATTATAACATATAGTTACAGCAGTGCAAAGCAATACCATAATTTGATGAAGAATAAACCATGGGCACGGTAAATAAAGTCTCAAAAGTCCCCGAGTCGATCGACTCCCGAGTCCCTGATAGCTGTGGAAAAAGGGAGAAACCTCCAGGCACCATCAACTTGCCGATCCCTTGGAAGCAGCTGACCACAGCCGACATTGAGTCTATCCATCCGAAAACTTCGAGCTTCCGACAAACCTCTCCGATACAGCCTCCTGAGCGCCATCCTCTGCCGAGCGCCTTCGACCTCGCCTCAACTGCTGAAACATGCAAAGCCGAGGATTTCGGGGCCTTCTGCTCCGGAGATTCCAATTACCACACAGTAGCAGCGGCAGCGAACCGGGCATTTCAGAAGTTTTCCAGGTGTTCCTCCGTACTCTCACGTCTGTGTCCATCAAATCAGGATTGTGCACGGTCCCCTACTTGACAGATAACAGACATCACCACTGAAGTGGCCGCGCGCTCTGCCGTCGTGTCGCCAGCTTCTCTTCCTCCTCATTAGGATTTGGTTTTGTAAAGCTCATTTCCGTGAAGTTGGGTCCAGTCTCCCTTAGGGTATGGTGTGAAACTTAATGCCTTCAGATAAGAGGTTTGGGTTGAATGATGAGGGGTGGGTGGATGTGTGTGTGTGTGTGTGTGTGTGTGTGTGTGTGTGTGTGTGTGGGGGGGGGGGTGGTGGTACAGTGTTGTGAGACTGCATTGACAAACTGCAGAGCCGTATGCTACTGTATAACCCTCTAGATCTTTGGAAGTGAAAAAATAAAAGGAAACAGAAAGAAATCCAAAGTCTGATTTGAGAAACTCTTTAACGTTTTTATAAACTGTTGGACAAACAACACATGAAATTTCAGATAAACAAACTGATACTCAGCACGCAAGGGTTTCACTATCAAGGGGCAGGTGTTTGCCATGGCAGCTATTGAAAAGATTTGGCCAATTTACAAACCCATTTCCTTTTGAAAAGATCTTGTTTGAGTTTTGTTTTTAACTAACAAAGTTTTCAAATTTCATCTGAAAGGTAAGTGACTTCCAACTCAAGTAAAAAGAAAGTATCAGATAATTGATCTTTCATCTGAGAAATGACTTTCAGTACATGTATATAATCTTGCTTACAACTGTTTGATTTCTATGCATGTTATATTTTAATACAATATGGTAATCTTTATCAAAAGCTGAGATATCATTTGGAATATAACAATGAGAGTGTAAAATACACATATTAACCATAGTCTTAGGCACAATAAATATATTAGTACTATAGGCTCTTCAAGGAAATAAAATATGGAAGAAATTTCAAAGTTCTCCTGCTCACTGGGTTGTTGCGTGGATAAATTCATTGCTCAGTATGGCCACGAGATATAGAAATGGGAAAGATTAAGGCTTCATACATGATCTTTTGCTGAGTTACTGAATCTCAATTAGAATTCCGATTTACAAAAGGTTTCTGTAGTTAGCTTCAGACTCACAGCAGGAATTTGGAAATTAGCCATCTCTTCACACATCCCGATGAATCCTATTTCAAGGAGCATGGGTAAAATAATGGTACCACGTAACTAATTGTAGTTGAATACTCTTGGCAATTCTCATGTATATATGGAGGAAAAAACACAGTGTGAAATCCTGGGATCAGGAATAAAGCGTTCAGTCCCATGAGGCACAAGTACAGTTCAGTTGTGCATTGCTGAATGATCATACGGACACAGAGCTGCAGAAAGAGGCCCTCTAATCCACTTTATTATGCCTTGTAGCTCCAAAACATTAAAATGAATTGAATGCAAAACAAGGAGCCAGGAGATAAATGTGTGTACTTTGTTTTTACTTTAGCGAGATGCATACGTATGATGTGGTGGCGTGATGATATATACCATGCACGTACTTTTACATATAAACCATAATGAATTATTTAGATGAGAATGCTTATGTGGGACAAAGGTGACCTGGGACTCAGGTCGGCTGGCGTCTTCAGGATTCCCTGTGAATGCAGAGCAGTGTACGTTGGCCAAACAGGACTCACAGTGAAAACTCGCATTAAGGTGTATTCATGTGGGTTACCCGGAGAAATTGGCTGTAGCAGAACACTGCATTCGCAATGGCCAAAGGATTGACTTCGACAGCACAAAACTACTATGCCGTGCCAATGGCTTTTGGAACAGCCTGGTAAAGGAAGCCATTGAAGTAAAACTAGAGGAAAAGAGTTTTAACAAAGATGTAAGAACTGGAATTTAGTTGTAAACAAGGTGGGAGAGTGAAAACCTGATTGGATAAGGACTAACCACTCAGGAGGGATAGACTATGGGGGTATAAATATCACCAGACAAGACATGTCCAGGCATCATTCCTGATGAAGATGGCAGAGTTTGTCATTGAAACATTGGTTAAAATTGATACCTGTACCCAACTAGAATCCTGAGAAGAGTTTATTCGTCATATACGCAGGGAAAGCACCTGATCCTTAACCAAACAATATATTTACAATACTACTCAAATATTGCTGAAGTACTAAACACAAATACTCTTCCCTGCTTATCTATAAATTACAACTCAACATAGAATGCATCTCAGAGTATATACATTTTGGGGAGGGGGAGGAGAAGATGGCGATGCGATGTAGTGCGCGCGGCCGCTCCGAATGGTATCTTATTTGTGAACTAGGATGCCGTGCACAATCCTGATTTGATGGAGACAGCCGTGAGAAGCACGGAGGAACATCTGGAGAAACTTCTGAAATGCCTGCTTCGCTGCTGCTGCTACTGTGCGATCGAGAATCTCCGGAGGGGAAGGCCCCAAATCCTCGGCTTTGCCCATTGCCTGTTGCCGAGGC
This sequence comes from Mobula birostris, assembly GCF_030028105.1. Lineage (NCBI taxonomy): Eukaryota > Metazoa > Chordata > Chondrichthyes > Myliobatiformes > Myliobatidae > Mobula > Mobula birostris. Next base: position 34,272,029 of record NC_092388.1, read on the forward strand.
CGGGGTCGAAGTGCTCGGCAGAGATGGTGCTCGTTGCTCAGTGTCAGAGAGCTGGTCGAAGGCTCGAAGTTTTCGGATGGAATCGGAGTTGGACTGTGGTCAGGTGCTTCCAGGATGCTGCATCGGCAAGTGTGTGGTGCTGGAAGCTCATGGCAGGGAGAGTTTTCTTCCTTCAACCGTCTGCGTGAGATGATGGGACTTTCGAGAAACTTTGAGACTTTTCACCGTGCCCATGGTCTGTTCTTCTATCAAATTACGGTATTGCTTGCACTGTTGTAACTATATGTTATAATTGTGTGGTTTTTGTCAGTATTTTTAGTCTTGGTTTGTCTTGTGTTTCTGTGATATCATTCTGGAGGAACAAATTGTATCATTTCTTAATGCATGCATTACTAAATGACAATAAAAGAGGACTGTGTGTCCTCATAATTTAATCTACTATATAATACAACTTCTATATAGATGTCCACAGCATAGTAAATTTGAAATCGCCCCACTCAGACCTAAAGAGTTAATCACTATGGAGAATTTCTTATTCTTGTGGGATAACATCTTTTCTGACAGGGGGAGGGTGATGTTATTCCGCTTGGAAGGAGAAACTTGTGGATGTAAAGCGGTCTTAGGTTCTGGAGCCCCTCCATGGTGGTTGTAGGAGATGACTCTAAGACTGGAGAAAGTGGTTTTGACAGCTATGGACATCTTTCTTTTGAATGTGTTGGCATCCTGAACAGTGCACGGTAAGCTTCACCGGAGGATGTGGTTCATAATATGTGAGTACAGTATCTGACGTCAACATTTCCTTTACCTTTTGGAAAGTCACCTCACACTGCTTTATCCATTGCCATTTCTTCCTGAACTGTAGTAATGAGTTCAAGGGGTTGAGCACAGTCACCAGGTTTGGCAGGAATCTGTTATAGTAATTGACAAATCCTAAACTTAACCATAACTGTGACAAATCCTTTTGCTTTGGGGCATCCACCTCTACTTGAGTTTCCTCAGCACACTTGTGTATCAATGGTGTGACCACAGTAAGTGATGCTTGGTTTAAAGAATTCACCCTTGTTGTCTCATTCTCTGAGCACATAATCTTCTAATCTTTTCAACTCTCTCTTGACACTTTTGAAATGTTCCTTGTCATCCTTACCTATAAAAAATAATGTCATCCAGGTAACAATGAGTGCCTGGACAGTGTTGCAGCACCTGGTTCATCGCTTTCTGCCAGATGCTACTCCAAAAATAAGCCTATTATAGCAATAAAGTCCTTTGTGCGTGTTGATGGTGAGAAAAACTTCAGACTCCTCTTCCATCTCCAACTGCAGTTGGGTCTCAGCTAATTCCACTTTACTGAAGTGTTTTCATCCAGAAAGGTTTGCAAAAATGTCCTACACAGGGGCTATTGGTCTTCTTTTAGTACTGGGTTGATGACCTTATAATCCCTACAGATCTTGATACACCCATTCTTCTTGAATACTGGGACCACTGGTGTTGCCTACGGGCTCCACTCAACCTTGTAAAGAACTCTTTCAGCCTCGATGTGATTTGGTTCACTGGCTACTTTATAATGGATGGTATAAAGAATCAAATGGCTTTTGCAAAACTTTGGTGTGGAATTCTCATTTAACACTATTTTACCCTTGAAATATTTGACTTTTCCCATGCCATCCTTGAACACTAAATGGCATCATCCAGTACTTCTATTAATTCATTTTCAGTTGACTACTGCAGAGGAAATGGCATGCAAGTGGTGGATGCATCTCTAATTAAGCTGCAGTTGTTTCAGCCAATCATGATCGCATAGTGCTGGCACTTTTGTTTTTTTCTACATACAAGCCCAATGTGGCTTATTGGTTGTTGTATTTTACTGTGACGAATGTCATTCCCACAGGAGTGAAATTTTCTCCAGTATAAGTTCTTAGTTGGATATCGGCAGGCTTCAGTTTGAAATGTCATTCAAACTCATTTTGTTGAATGACGGAAGCTGTTGAGCCAGTATTCAATTCCATTTTAATTAATTTGGGGTTCACTTCTGGTGTAAGCCATATTGCTTGTCTGTTGTTAGTTTTAATATGGTAAACCTTAAGGCTACTCAGTCCTGTGTTACTCACATCATCATCAGTTTTTTCAACAACAGCATGTAGATTAGTGTTCTTTTTGAAACTGTAGCTTGACTTTTTAGCTTTTTCTTTTCCATGTGCAGTCCATTTATTTTTGTCTACCTTACATGCTCTTTGTATGTGTCCTACTTTGTTGAATTATCTGCAAGTTTCATCTTTAAATATGCATTCATTTGGTGTATGTGAGCCCCTGCAACAATGGTATCACAATTTGTTTGGCTGAGCTGGTTTCTGTTTAGACATTGCAATTTTGTTCATGCTTACTTTCATTCCTGACTGCAACTCAGTTGCGTCTATTGATACAGATATTTCAACTGCTCTTTTAAATTTAAGTTGTCTTTCTGTTAGAAGTCATTTTTGAATGCTTTCCTATCAGATTCACAAACTAAGTGCATCATTAAACCCATCATCGAACTGCCAATATTCAGACAATCTCTTCAATTCAGTCATGTAGACTGAAGAGGACTTACCTCATTTCATTTCACCTATGAAACCTAAAGTGTTCTGCCTAGAGGGGAGGAGAAGATGGCAGCGAAATGCAGCGCGTGCGGCCGCTCCGAAATGATATTGTATTTGTAAGTAGGTACTGTGCACAATCCTGATTTGATGGAGACAGACATGAGACGCATGGAGGAACATCTGGAGAAACTTCTGAAATGCCTGCTTCGCTGCCGCTGCTACTGTGTGATTGAGAATCTCTGGAGGGGAAGGCCCCAAATCCTCAGCTTTGCCTATTGCATGTTGCCGGGGCTGGAGTCGTAGTGCTTGGCAGAGATGGTGCTCGGTGCTCAGTTTCGGAGGGCTGGTCGGAGGCTCGAAGTTTTCGGACGGACTCAAGAGTCGGCTGTGGTTGGGTGCTTCCAGGGTGCTGCATCGGCAAGTTTGCGGCACTGGAGGTTCATGGCAGGGAGAGTTTTTTTTTCTTCCTTCTACCGTCTGCGTGAGATGATGGGGCTTTCAAGAGACTTTGAGACTTTTTTTTACCATGCCCATGGTCTGTTCTTTATCAAATTACGGTATTGCTTTGCACTGTTGTAACTATATGTTATAATTATGTGGTTTTTGTCACTTTTTCAGTCTTGATTTGTCTTGTGTTTCTGTGATATCATTCTGGAGGAACATTGTATCATTTCCTAATGCATGCATTACTAAATGACAATAAAAGAGGCCTGCATGTCCTCATAATCTAATCTAATCAACAATGGTTTTGGTTCTAATGTTCCTGCATTACTTTTGCAATATCAGCAAAACTAATTTGGAATTGTTTGGTTGATGCAGTCAAACTTCTAAGCAAACTGTATGCCTTTAAATCCAATGCACTCAGCAAAATTGGTACTAATTTCTCATTGGCTAGTTCATTTGTTTTAAAACACTGCTCAGTTCGTTCAGAAAACAAAATCTAGTTATTTGTCATGGAATCAAACACATCTTTCTTTCCAATGTAGCTAGCAATTTTTGCTCTTTTTAATTTATGATTAATATCACCTGGTACCCACTGTTTATGAAACTGTGCGTTTATCCACTTTCTGCCCTTTTTTCATACTCAAAAGTCTCGCGTCAACAGGTAGGTAGGCATCTCAGGTCCATAGTAAAAATACTTTGTCACCACTGTTATGGTTGGTAACTCCAAAACATTAAAACTAATTTAAAACAAAACAAGGATCCAGGAGATAAACTTCAGTTGGGAGAACAACTTTGTTTCTACTTTAGTGAGACGCGTACATATGACGCAGTGGCGTGCTGATGTGTGCCATGCACATACTTTTACATATATCCCTTAGTGAATTATTTATGCAACAAAGAATGCTTAATCAAACAATATATTTACAATGTTATCCAAATATTACTGAAATATTAAACACACAACACACTGAGTCTACACAGATCATCAAGCATCCATTTACACTAATCCCAGACTATTCCCATTTTATTCTCCCCAGATTCCCATCAAATCAAATCCCTCCCCAGATTCTACCACCCACTGACAGACTACAAGCAATTATAATTGCCAATTATCCCACCAACCTGTATATCCTTGGAATGTGGGAGGAACGAGGAGGACATGGATGGAGGGGGGTGGGTAACTCTATGTGGTCACTGGGAAAACATGCAAGTCTGTACACCCATACAACAAGTCAGAATTTTGGAAAAGTATCATTCTGCAAATTTATGCAGTGCTTGTACTAGAAAACTGGCAGGTTTTGGGCATACAAGTGCACCTATTATTGAACTGATATTCCAGCCGAGTCAATGCTTCTTACAATCTGTATCCCTGGGGATGGCATAGAAAGCGTAGAGTCCTGAAGCATAAAGCTGTTAGGATGAACTTTCATGAAGACCACTGAAACTCTTTTAAGATCTTCTTGGAAAATTTACTTTATAGGAGGAAATGGAAGACCATTTTATCGCACATTTCCTATTGGGATTGAGATTCTAGCTATGTTTAGAAGTTCTGACAATGTGGTATTCTGGCAAATGAAATGATGGTCTCTTCAGGAAAATTGCAATAATATTTTCCATCTCCTTTTCCTGCTGGGCCTTGAGGACGTTCTTTGCGGATCACTGCTGCATTCAGATAATATTTGTAGATTCTTCTTATGAGTCATACTCTGCCAGAATTGCCAAATGGATGACCCATTTCAGATTCCTCCTGAGAGCCTCGCTATCATAGACATCAACTTGCAGCCAAGTCAATTTATTCCTAGAGACATCAGTAAATCGCTGAAAGCACTGAGCCCACAAAAGGCCACGGAGCTAGCAATTTCCTATCTGTTGTACTGAAGACCTGCACTTCAGAACCAGCTCTGTCTCCAGGAAAACTATTGCAGCACAATCACAATTTTTCCTAACAAGACAAAAAATTGCCCAGGTATGTGCCTTCGCAAAAAGTGGGACAATTCCATTTCAGTTAAACATCATGCAATCAGTCTACTCTCAATCATCAGCAAAGTGACAAAGCAGATGGGGACATTATCTGTAAGATATGAGTCTATATCAGGCATTATTTGTTTGGTCTTTGAGCCACCTCTCCCAATTTAGACATCAATCTTCAGATGTTCGTAAGAAACACCAGGCTGGGAATGATGTTGCAACATCTAATTTCAAACTGCTCTTCTATTCCCATTGTCCTGCTGAAGGGTGTTGGCCCGAAATGTCAACTGTACTCTTTTCCTAGATGCAGCCTAGCCTGCTGAGTTCCTCCAGCATTTTGTGTGTGTTGCTTGGATTTCCAGCATCTGCAGATTTTCTTGTGTTTGTGATTCCATTTCCATTTCTATTTCCAATAGGTTTGTGCACTGAGAGTACAGTTGCAACGAGTATCATGCCAATATATTGAAAGGGATTCATCCAGGATTAGTTAAGATTGTTTTTTGCAGATCAGGTGGTGAGTGTGATGTAAAGTCAACAGAATTTTTTGCTTTATTGTTATGAATGACAAAATATGTGACAACATTTGATTTGGAAATTAGCATTCACAGGATGCCACAGGCACATTAACTTGGCTACGAAATTGTCTTGGCAATCAGCCATGGCTAATTTTGGCACAGCTAGGCTTTGACAACAATAAAAAATGATTATGTTTTAATTAACACAGAGAAACTCTTACAAATTGCATTCCCTTATTTCAGTGAAGAACCTAAACATGTGATCCACCAAGAATCTGCTGGTTACAGACTTTTGTGAAAATTATTCACCCTTTTACATGAAACTATAACACACTGTCTTGTTTCCCTTTCTCTTCACCATTTACACCTCGGACTTCGACTACTGCACAGAGTCTTGTCATCTTCAGAAGTTTTCAGATGACTCTGCCATAGTTGGATGCATCAGCAAGGGAGATGAGGCTGAGTACAGGGCTATGGTAGGAAACTTTGTCACATGGTGTGAGCAGAATTATCTGCAGCTTAATGTGAAAAACACCAAGGAGCTGGTGGTAGACCTGAGGAGAGCTAAGGTACCGGTGACCCCTGTTTCCATCCAGGGGGTCAGTGTGGACATGGTGGAGGATTACAAATACCTAGGGATACGAATTGACAATAAACTGGACTGGTCAAAGAACACTGAGGCTGTCTACAAGAAGGGTCAGAGCCGTCTCTATTTCCTGAGGAGACTGAGGTATTTTAACATCTGCCGGACGATGCTGAGGATGTTCTACGAGTCTGTGGCGACCAGTGCTATCATGTTTGCTGTTGTGTGCTGGGGCAGCAGGCTGAGGGTAGCAGACACCAACAGAATCAACAAACTCATTCGTAAGGCCAGTGATGTTGTGGGGATGGAACTGGACTCTCTCATGGTGGTATCTGAAAAGAGGATGCTGTCTAAGTTGCATGCCATCTTGGTCAATGTCTCCCATCCACTACATAATGTACTGGGTGGGCACAGGGGTACATTCAGCCAGAGACTCATTCCACCGAGATGCAGCACGGAGCGTCACAGGAAGTCATTCCTGCTTGTGGCCATCAAACTTTACAACTCCTCCCTTGGAGGGTCTGACACCCTGAGCCAATAGTCTGGTCCTGGACTTATTTCATAATTTACTGGCATAATTTACATATTACTATTCAACTATTTATGGTTCTATTACTATTTATTATTTATGGTGCAACTGTAACAAAAACCAATTTCCCCCGGGATCAATAAAGTATGAATATGACTATGACTATGAATTAGGCCATTTGGACCATTGAGTCTTCTCCGCAATTTCATCATGGCTGAGCAATTACTCTTTCATCCCCATTCTACTGTTTTCTCCCCCAAACCTTCAGTGCTCTGACTAATCAAGAACCTATCAACGTTTGCCTTAAATACAGCTAATGATCTGGCCTCCCCAGCCACCTGTGGCAATAACTTTGACAGATTCATCAGCCTCTGGTTAAAGAAATACCTCCTCATCTCTAAATGAACATCCCTCTATTCTGAGGCTATGCCCTCTATCCTAGACTCCCCCACTATAGGAAACATCCTCCCCACATCAATTCTATCTAGGCACTTCATCATTCAATTGGTTTCAATGAGATCCTCCCTTATTCTTCTAAATTCCAGCAAGTGCAGGCCAAGAGCCATCGAAATTTCTTCATACACTAACCTTTTCATTCCTGGAGTCATTCTCTTGATCCTCCTCTGAATTTTCTCCAATGTCAGCACATCCTTTCTTAAATAAGGGGCCTAAAATTGCTCACAGTGAGGCCTTATTAAAATCTCAGCATTGCACCCTTGTTTTTATATTCTAGCCCTCTCGAAATGAATGCTAACATTGCATTTGCCTTCATCTCCACTGACTCAACCCGGAAGTTAACCTTTAGGGAATTCTCAATGAGGACTCCCAAGTCCCTTTGCACCTCGGATTTTTGAAAGTCTTCCTCATTTAGAAAATAGTCTAGGCTTTCATTCTTTCTACCAAAAGGTATGACCATCCACTTCCCAACGCTGTATTATGTCTGCCAATTCTTTGCCCATTTTCCTAAACTGTCTAAGTCCTTCTGCAGCCTCCCTGCTTCCTCAACACTACCTGCCCCTCCAAGTATCTTCATATCTTCTGAAAACTGGGCCACAAAACCATCAATTCCGTCATCATTGACATACGACGTAAAAAGAAGCAGTTCCAACTTTGACCCCTGTGGAACACCACCAGCCAACCAGAAAAGACCCCTTTATTCTCACACTTTGCCTCTTGCCAGTCAGCCAATCTTCTATCCATGCTAATATCTTTCTTGTAATATCATGGCTCTTAACTTGCTAAACAGCCTCATGTGTGGCACTTTGTCAATGGCCTTCTGAAAATACAAGTACACAACATTCACCAATACTCTTTTGTCAATTCCGCTTGTTATTTTCTCAAACGATTCCAACAGATTAATCAGGCAAGATTTTCCATGCTGACTTTTGTCTATTTTATCATGTGCCTCCATGTACCCCGAAGCCTCAACCCTAAAAATTGAATCCAACATCTTCCCAAATACTGAAGTCAGGTTAACTTGCCTATAATTTCCTTTATTCTGCTTCTCTCCCTTCCTGAAGAGTGGTGTGACATGTGCAATTTTCATTCCTCCAGAACCATTCCAGAATCCAGTGATTCTTGAAAAATCATTAATAATACTTCCGCAATCTCTTTAGCTGCCTTTTTCAGAACCCTGAGGTGTAGTCAATCTGGTCCAGGTGACGTACCTACCTTCAGACCTTTCAGCTTCCCAAGCTCCTTCTCCCTAGTAATAGCAATTGCACTCACTTCTGGCCCCAAACTTCCATCATACTGCTGGTGTCTTCCACAGTGAAGACTAATATAAAATACTTATTCATTTCTCCACCATTTCCTTATCCCCCATGACGACCTCTCCAACATCATTTTTCACGTTCCACATTTATTCTTGCCTCTCTTTTTCTCTTTATATATCTGAAAAAAACATTTGATATCCTCTTTGATATTATAGGTTAGCTTACCTTCATATGTCATCCTTTCACTTTTTATAGCTTTCTTAGTTGCCCTCTGTTGGTTTTTAAAAGCTTCCGAATCCTCTAACTTCCCACTAAGTTTCCCTCTATTGTATGCCCATTCTTTTGCTTTTAAGTTGGATTGTCTTCTCTTGTCAGCCACAGTTGCATTAACTTGTCTTTAGAATACTACTTCTTCTTTAGGATGCGCCTTCCTACGTCTTCCAAATTGGTCCCAAAGACTCTAGCCATTGTTGTTCTGCCATGATCCCTGTTAGTGTCCCCTTCCAATCAACTTTGGCCAGCTACTCTCTTCTATCCCTTTACTCCACTGTAATATTGATACATCTGACTTTAGCTTCTCCCTCTCAAAGTGCAGTGAATTCAATCATATTATGATCACTACCTCCTAAGGTTTCCTTTATCTTAAGTTCCCTAATTAAATCTGGTTCATTACACAACAGCCAGTCCAGTATATCTGATCCCCTAGTGGGCTCAACAACCAGCTGCTCTAAGAAGCAATCTCTTAGGCATTCTACAAATTCTCTCTCTTGAGATCCAACACCAAACTGATTTTCCCAATCTACCCACATATTGAAATCCCCCATGACCATTGTAACATTGACCATTTGATATGCCTTTCTAGTTCCCATTGTAATTTGTAGCCTGCATGCTGGCTACTGTTCAGAGGCCTGTATATAATTCCAGTCAGGGTGATTTTACCCTTTCAGTTTCTTAACTCTACCCACAAAGATTCTACATTTTTTGATCCTATGTCACATCTTTCTAAGGAATGGACTTCATTTTTCACCATTCGAGCCATGCCACGCCTCTTGCCTACCTGCTTGTTCTTTTGATACAATGTCAATCCTTGGATGTTAAGCTCCCAACTATAATATTCTAACAGCCATGACTCAGTGATGCCCACAACATCATACCTGCCAATCTTTAACAGCACTACAAGATCACCTACCTTATTCTGTATATTGCATCCATTCAAACATAACGCCTTCAGTCCTGTATTTGTCACCCTTGTCAATTTTATCCCATTGTTATACTGAAACTCATCCCATTGACTGCAATTTTGCCCTATTATCAAGCTGTACTTGCTAGCAGTCTCACTACACACTGCCTCTGTTTGTAAACCAACTGTCCCATCCTCAGCCCTATCACTCCAGTTCCCATCCCCCTGACAAATTAGTTGAAACCCTCCCCATCAACTCTAGCAAGCTTCTCACAAGGACTTTGGTTCCCCTCACCCGAGTTCAGGTGTAACCTGTCCTCTTTGTACAGGTAATACCCTTCCCAGAAAAGATCCCAATGATACAGAAATCTGAAGCCCTGTGCCCTGTACCAGATCCTCAGCCACACATTCATCTGCCAAATCACCCTATTCTTACCCTCACTGGCACATGGCAGAGGCATCAATGCACAGATTGCTACCCTGGATGTCCTGCTTTTCAGCTTTCTACCTAGCCCCCTAAATTTTCTCCTCAGGACCTCCTTCCTTTTCCTACATATCTCATTGGTGCCAATATGTAGCAAGAATTTCCAGCTGCTCACCCTCCCCTTTTAGAATGTCGAAGATGTGATCCGAGATGTCCCTGACCACAGTTCTTGGGAAGCAACGTATTATCCCGGCGTCTCTTTCACATCCACAGAATCTCCTGTCTGCTCCTTTAACTATGGAATTCCATTTTACTACTGCACTTCTCTTCTTCCCCACTTCTCTTCTGAGCCACAGTGTCAGACTCAGTGCCAGAGACCCAGCCACTGCTGCTCCTGCTGGTAGGTCATTCCCCCTCAACAGTCTCTGAAGTGGTAGACTTATTATTGAGGGGAACTGCCACAGAGGTACTCAGTACTGCCTGCCCATTTCATTTCCCTCTCCTGAAAGTCACCCAGGTATCTGCCTCTGGCAAGTTAGGGGTGACTACCTCCCTATAGTTCCCTCAGTTTCCCATATGAGCCTAAGGTGATCAAGCTGCAGCTCCAGTTCCTTGACATGTTCTCAGGGAAGCTGCATCTCAGCACACTTGGTACAGATGTGGTTATCTGTGAGGCAGTATGTCTCCCAGAATTCTCACATTTTACACAAAGAACACAACCCAGTGCCTGGATCTATTCTCACTACATTAATTATGCACTAACATATGAAGAATTTAGAATGAAGAAGAAACTTACCAGATTTCACCCAAGTCTGTTCTTGCTGAAGCTTGATGAGACAGAGGGTCCCCACTCTAATACTAGTCCACTCACACAATGGCTGCTTCCTTTGTCCCTTCTATCTTAGGAATTGCAATTTGATTGGGCTGTCAGAAAATAAGAATTTTAATAAGCCATTTTCCCATGGCCTTAAAGAAGATTCAGATGAGGATGACTATTGGTCAACTCACCTCATCTGTAAATATTCTACTGGTCCCCACCCTGCAGTCTTCATATATAAGTGTTGTAAAAATGGTGCTAGAGCTTTCATTTCTGTCAGTTCTTTCCAGGTACTGATCACACTTTCTGAACACATGACAGTGCTGAACAGTGGAAGACTAGTTTTTCCACTAAGCTTCACTCCTTTGTCACAAAGTTAAAGTAGTGAAAATGTTGTAACACTGTTTTCTATTTTAAATCTTCTCATTTCCCTACATAAATTTTTATTTCATTGCATAGAACATTTAAGAAATTTGACAAAGAACTTTTCTATAGAACAGTAATAAGTTTAAAGCTTCACTCACAAAGTAATTGGTGTTCCAGAAGACAACTTAAAACAGGAATGGATGATGTTAAAACCTCTGCCACAAGAACCCATAAAATAAAAAGGGGCATAAGCCACAAATTCTCTTGGAACTGTTCTGCTATTCAGTCAGATCAAAGGTTGAAAAGTTACCTCAGCTGATTTGCTCTCTGGTGCTCATTATCCCATGATTCCCTCAGAGATCAAAAAATCTATCAGTCTCAAGCAGTGACTATATTTAATGACTGAACATTTATTTGGGGTAGGCCACTAGGGTGGAGAATTCCAAATTATTAAACAATACTGAATAAACACAGACCTCAACACATACAATGGAGATGAAAGTTATATGATTACTCAGGATGAATAACATGCTTAAACAAAAGAGATGCTGCAGATGCTAGACATCTTGAGCAACACCCACACACAGAAAATGCTGGAGGAACTCAGCAAGTCAAGCAGTCAAACAACCCGGGCCAAGGGCCTTCATCAAGACTGGAGTGGAAGGGGTGTGGAAGCTAGAATAAAAAGTTGAGGAAGGGGAAGCAGCACAAGCTGGAAGGTGATAGGTGAAACCAGGTGAGGGGGAGGTGGGTGGGTGGGGTCGGGGTTATGAAGTAAAAAGCTGCAAGGTGACAGGTGGAAGGGGTAAAGGGCTGAAGCAGAAGGAATCTATAGGAGAGGACTTGGGACCATGGTAAAAAGGGAAGAAGGAGGGGACCCAGAGGGAGATGAGCCTTCTTATAAGAACCTTGTCCTTATTCTTCAATAATAATCTTCTTATTATGGTTTCAGTCTCCTTCCTATTCAGTCCTGATGAAGGGTCTCAGCCTGAAATATTGACTGTGCATTCCCCTTCATAGATGCTGCCAAATTTACTGAATTCTCCAGCATTTTTTGTGTGTTGCTGTTGAATAACATGCTCATAAGAACTTAAATCAGAGGACCATGCCTGCCGACCAAAAAGTGTCTTCTAGCTCTGAAGTTGCCAAAGGAGAAAGGAAGAGACACTTTGAAAATATTTTAATGACAAAGATTAGGAAGGTGACTTATCTCCTCTCAAATCAAGTAACTTTCTCTAATGCAGTACTGGGTAAGACTCAAATGATGGTTGGAATACCCTGGATAGGTTGGGATTTGAACTAGACATATCCTAGATGGATAGAAAAAGTTGGGATACCAGGACTCTGGCCTGTGTCTTTGAGTCCAAATCTTCATTTATCCTTGACAATAGAATTTTGTCCTCAGAGAATTTAGTACATAATTTTATCCATGGATAAACAACACTACAGGAATCTGCTTCAGACACTGACTAATTATTCAGCAACAGATTTTTGGCAAGAGCACGAACATTTGAAGAATATTCAAAACAAAACAATTGTGCTCGATATCAATTCAAGAAAAGAAATAATCGACATTTTTCTAAATGCTTTAAAGGCTTATGCCTTAAATTTAACAGGATCTATTTTAAACCAGGGAGGGAGTCAGGCAAGGGTTGACCTTAAGGTAGCCCTGAAATCAAAGCCAAGTAGAAAATAAAGTCATATTCTGGGTGTCAACGGTAAATGGACAGGGCCAGGAATTTCTGGGAAGCAGTTTAAGGCTTAAAGGCCTGAATTTTACTTATTTGGCTTAGAGATGTCCAGTTAAACAAAAGTGTAGGTACAGTTACAATTCAATAAATAAAAATCTTCAATATAACTGGTGGGATGCCAGGCCATGCTGAGGTTATTTTCCTCTTGAGTATAATGCATAGGACATCACTACCCAGACTCTGCATGCACTGCCAATCCTTGTAGCCTGTTGTAAAACCACAAAGACCCACAAGTGCTAAATCTTATACTTCAAGGCCACTGGGATCCAATTTCAATCATGAAGTTGAAGCAAGTTCACTTTTGTGTATCAAGGCACATGATTAGTTTGTGAAGACATAATATATATGCATAAAATTAAAGAAACTGACACATTTAGCCTTTCAAACTGCCCTCTTTCTGTAATCCCTTCCCTCTTCTCAGGGCAAGGCTGTCATCTGTGGCACCTTTCTTAAAGTATCTGGATGTGCATTATAATGAGGTTCTTCTATTTCCCAGTATTCTACTCCACCAATCAATCAAAATATGAGCTATAAAAATGGCTCAGATAAATGGCATAATTTAACTAGTATCCATGCTAAGCAATTGACAAAGGAATTTGCTGATGTAGTATTTTCAATTTACCAGTTCAGGCAGTCAATTCAACACATTTGCCACCTTTGCTTTGTTATCTATCTCAATCACACCTGAAGGTACTGGAGAATGACCAGAAAATTAGGCCACCAAAGAACATAATTCATAAAGGGATTTACAGATCTCCAACACTGTGTTTCGAAAGCCCTTAGTCAATAGAAACAGGCAGACTCCTAGAAGCTTGTACATTATGCATTTGCCTAATCATCCAACTTGTTTAAGTAATGTTGGGGCCCCTTTAAATCCCTCTCACAACTCATATTCCTCCCCAGCTTTGTATTGTCTGCAAACTTAGAAATGTTACACAGTTCCATTAACCAGATCGGTGATATGAAAAGCCACAGCCCAAATTATGATCCTTCTAACATTTCATTAGTTATTGACTGCAGTCTGGAAAAAGGCTTTCTGTTACCTGCCTGTTCTCAATCCAATCCAATTCTCAATTCTCACTCCATACCCCACTCAATGTGTTTTCCTTTTGCTTAGTAACCTTTTACATGGCATATTATCAAAGGTCTGAAAATCTAAATAGATCACATCCACGGGTTCTTCCTTATCGTTCCTTTCATGATATTTCATATAGCTCTGTACATTTGTTGAAAAGGATTTCCTTTCATAAACCCATGTTGGCTTTGTTCTTTCTTTCTTATATTACCTAAATATCCTGTTACCACATGTTTTATGTGACACAGGAGACCATTCCAGCAACTTTTCTACTCCTGCTATTAGACTGATCAGTCTTCCCCCATCTTCTGTCTATTTTCTTACTGAAATAGTAAGATTATATTTGCTGTCCTTCAACCAATACTAAAAATGCCACATATGATACAAGTGGCTAGTTACAGCAGCTTTATATTTTAGAATCAGAATCAGGTTTATTTTCATTGACATACTGTGTGTCATGGAATTTGTTGTTTTATAGTACCAGTGCAGTGTAAGACAGAAAAATTATTGTGAGTTATAAAAATACATAAATAGTGCAAAAGAAGAATAACAAGATAATGCTCATGGGCTCTGAGACACTTCAGAAATCTATGGCAGAGGAGAAGAAGCTTTCTTAAAATGTTGAATGTGGGTCTTCAATCTCCTGTAGCTCCATTCTGACATTCGTAATGAATATATCCCAAATGATGAAGGTCCTTAATGATCGATGCTGCCTTTGAGATGCTTCATCAATTCCCAATAATTTTAGCAATGAATCCATTAAGTCCTTATGTAGAATCACAAAATAATAGAAATATAGAAACATAGAAAACCTACAGAAAAATACAGGCCCTGTGGCCTACAAAGCTGTGCCAAACATGTCCTTACCTGAGAAATTACCTAGGTTTACCCATAGCCCTCTATTTTTCTGAGCTCCATATACCTGTCCAGGAGTCTCCTAAAAGACTTTATCATACCTGCCTCCACCACCGTCGCCGGTAGCCCATTCCACACATTCACCACTCTCTGCATAAAAAAACTTACCCCTGATAGCTCCTCTGTACCTACTTCCAAGCACATTAAAACTGAGTCCTCTCGTGCTAGCCATTTCAGCCCTGGGAAAAAGCCTTTGACTATCCACACGATCTTGCACATCTCTATCAGGTCACCTCTCATCCTCCAAGGAGAAAAGGCCAAGTTCGCTCAACCTATTCTCATAAGGCATGCTCCCCAGTCCAGCCAACATCCTTGTAAATCTCCTTTGCGCCTTTTCTATGGTTTCCACATTCTTCCTATAGTGAGGCGACTAGAACTGAACACAGTACTTCATGGGGTCTGCCAGGGTCCTATATAGCTACAAAATTACCTTTTTTGAAAACAAGGGAATTTTCTGTTGATAGTTCACAATGTTGTAAGTTCATCATTATTTTTTAAAAAGTTGGTCAATATTTCTTTGCTCTATTATTAAAGGCATTGCCACATAGGTTTCAAATGTATACTGAAAAGTGTACAGTATGATAAATGCATAACTGTTCATAACCTTTCAAATCCTTTATGTTCAGAATTTCAATTTATGAGAACAACCCCTCAAAATTAATTATAGTTTATAAAAAAAAAGGAATGCATCAGTAGCTGGTGGAACTTTGCCAAGTCAATTGTGAGGCCTTTGACATGAGGTTTAGTCTGTATGCTTTGGGAAGGACTTAAGCATGCAGAATGAAGTCATTAAGTTTCCATTTAATATATGCTTTTATGGCATCCTTGGCTACCTTTACTGAATCAGTGTTATCCAATAAAAACCCCTTTGCACTGGTAATGAGAATCCCTTGTGCAGCTGCCAATGTTGAGACAACCAATGGTGTTAAACCTTTGGCTGCAAAATGATTTTGGGGTATCTTGAGGCCATGAAAAGCTCTAAGTGCATACATCTTAATTCCTCCACGAGCATATGTGTACTATTATCAACACAAATGTAGTACAAAGAGCAACCATTATATTTCAAATTTATTAAGGAAATATTACAAAAATTTTGATTTCAATTTACAGGGTTTCAAGCACTGTTTCAAGCATTGTGTCAAATAAATGAGCAAATCCTTCACTGTCCCATCAGGAGTGTAGTATAAGTGCTGTTTGTATCAATCTTTGTTTGGAGCTGTTTGGATATCTTATAGAAACCTATAAAATTATGTAAGGAATAAATAAGATAGAGGCAGGAAAATTGTTTCCACTGATAGGTGAGACTAGAACTAGGGAACATGGCCACCTATGGGGGGAGTAGGCTTAGGACAGAGTTGATGAGGAACTGCATTTCCCAGAGAGCAGTGAATCTGTGGAATTCTCTGCCCAATGAAGCAGTAGAGGCTACCTCAGTAAATATGTTTAACACAAGGTTAGATAGATTTTTGTATAGTGGGGGAATTAAGGGTTATGGGGAAAAGACAGGTAGGTGGAGATGAGTCTATGGCCAGATCAGCCATGATCTTATTGAATGGTGGAGCAGACTCGATGGGCTATATGTTCCTCTCTTTGTGTATAAATGGAATATGTTTAACCCTATTCTTAAGAACATCACACATTTGAGATTTTAAATTAGAGAAAGGCCAGTTTAAATGGTATCAGAAATGATCTGGCAAGTGTGGAGAGGGACAGGCTGCTTTCTGGCAAAACTGTACTTGGTAAGTGGGAGGTCTTCAAAAATGAAATTTTGAGAGTAAAAGCTTGAATGTGCATATCAGAAGAAAAAGTAAAGATAACAAGTGTAGGGGACCTTGGTCTCCAAGAGATCTTGGGGCCCTGGTTAAGAGGAGGAAGGAGGTATATAGCAGGTATAGGCAAAAAGGAACAAATGAGGTGCTTATGGAGTATGGGAAATGCAAGAGAACACTTTAGATATAAATCAGGAAGGCTAAAAGAAGGCACAAAGTTTCTCTAGCAAACAAGGTGAAGGTGAATCCTTAGGGATTTTAGATATTTTTAGAGCAAAAGGATTGAAAGGGACAAAATTGGTCCCCTGGAAGACCAGGATGGTAATCCATGTGTGCAGCCAAAACAGATGGGGGAGATATTAAATGAATTCTTTGTATCTGTGTTTACTCAGGAGATGGACACAGAGTCTACAGAAATGAGGCAAAACAGCACACATTCATGGACCCTGTACAGATTACAGAGGAGGAAGTGTTTGCCACCCTGAGGCAAATCAGGGTGGATAATTCTCCAAGGTGTTCCCTCAGAGCCTATGGGAGGCAAATGCACTAATTGCCAGGGCCCTAGTTGAGATATTTAAATCATACTTAGTGACAGGAAAGGTATCAGAGGACTAGAGTATAGTCAATGTTGGTCCACTGTTTAAAGAAGGCTCTAAACAGAAACCAGGAAATTATAGGCCGGTGAGTCTGACATCAGTTGTGGGAAAGTTATTGGGAGGTATGCTAAGGGTCCAGATATCTAAATATTTAGGCAGACATGAACTGATTAAGGATAGTCAGCATGGCTTAGTGTGTAGTAGGTCATGTCTAACTAATCTTATAGAGTTTGTTGAGGAAATTCCCAGGAAAGTGGATGAAGGAAAGGCAGTTGTAGTTGTCTGCATGGAGTTTAGTAAGGTATTTGATAAGGTCCCACATAGAAGGCTGGTCAAGAAAGTTCAGTCGCTCGGCATTCAAGATGTGGTAAATTGGATCAGACATTGGCTTCGTCAGAGAAGTTAGAGAATGGTAGTAGGCAGTCGCCTCTCTGACTGGAGGCCTGTGACTAGCGGTGTGCCACAGGGACTGGTGCTGGGTCCTTTGTTGTTTGTCATCTGTATCAATGATCTGGATGATAATGTGGTCAACTGGATCAGTAAATTTGCGGATGACACCAGGATTGGCAAGATTGTGGGTGTGGTGGACAGTGAGGGAGGCTATTATGGCTTGCAGAGAGATCTGCATCGGCTGGAAAATGGGGAGAAAAATGGCAGGTGGAATTCAATGCAGATAAGTGTGAGGTGTTACACTTCTGTAGGACCAACCAGGGTAGATCTTACACAATGAACGGTAGGGCACTGATGAGTGTGGTAGAACAAAGGGATCTGAGAATACAGGTCCATAATTTGTTGAAAGTGGCATCACACGTTGATAGGGTCATAAAAGAAGCTTTTGGCATATTGCCCTTCATAAGTCAATGTATTGAGTACAGAAGACGGGATGTTATGTTGAAGTTGTAAAAGACATTGGTGAGGCCTAATTCAGAATCTTGTGTGCAGTTTTGGTCACCTACGTACAGGAAAGATGTGAACAAGGTTGGAGGAGTACAGAGAAAATTTACAAGGAGGTTGCCGGGTCTGGAGGACCTGAGTTATAAGGAAAGATTGAATAAGTTAGGACTGTATTCTTTAGAACATAGAAGATTGAGGGGAGATTTGATAGAGGTACACAAAATTATGAGGAATATGATAGCAGGCTTTTTCCACTGTGTGTGAGGAATGAGTTAAAGGTGAAAAGTGGAAGGTTAAGGGGAACACGAGGATAAACTTCTTCATTCAGACGGTCATGAGAGTATAGATTGAACTGCCAGCACAAATGGTGCATGTGAGCTTGATTTCAATATTTAAGAGAAGTTTGGACAGGTACGTGGATAGTGGGGATATAAAGGGCTATGTCCCTGGTGCAGGTTGATAGGAGTAGGCAGTCTAAATGTTGTTGGCATAGATTAGATAGGCCGAAGGGCCTATTTCCTGTGCTGTACGTCTCTGTGACTCTATGATTCTATTTAACTGCAAAAGTTGAAACAAGCCTAGTGTGTACGTTAATATTAATCGATTAAGTACTTATCTGCCAATGTTATTCACTATTACCAAGGGTGAAGAAATTTATGCTTTACAGCACCTTTTAAAAAATCATATTCCCCTACAAAATTTAACGACACACTATCAACTTTAAATGGATGGTCAATAGCAATTACATTTGAACTCGAAGAGAGCATGAAACTTTCAAAGAGTTATTGTCACCATAAAATCTAGTTTCAATATATCCCTGGGTTGAATGAAGGATTAAGTATAGTTAAATTTAAATAGCTAACTTTAACACTGTGGCATCACCTGCTGCTGTGATATCCAGGTTGTTTGCTTGTAAAAACTGCCTGAGGCTATATTCGTGCAGACAGTGAGAAACATTTTGGCTATGATGGAATCCCCTCAGGTAAACTTCACCCAGATAATATCACAGTTACTACATAACCTGTTTGGGTTATTTTCAAACACATCATAGCAGAACCAACAAAGAGTATGCGTGATAATGCCAGCAACAACTCCCTACAAATTAACTGCTGAAACCTCTGCCTTTGCACGAATCGCCCACACACCACATTACTCTGTGGGTTTTCATGCATGAAGTTCATCCATTTAACCTAACAGATTTTTTTGAAGGCCTTTTCAATATTGGCTCTTCTGAACAAAGGCAAGATGAAGGAAGATTCAAGCAAAACAAAATGAAAATTGTGTGATAGATAACCATACATTTTGGTGGAGCAATGCATGTGAAGTGCTTTTAATTTAATTTCGGTAGAGTCAGCAAATTAAAAATGTAAACAATTGCTAAATAAAAACACCTGATACTGAAAATTTGAAATTTAAACAAAATTGGCTCAGAATACTCAATAGGTTAGGCAGTATCTGTGCAGAGCAAACAGAGCTAACATTTCGAATGATGACTTTTCATCAGAGAGGTCCTAATGAATACTGATTTCAAACATTAATTTGGTTTCTCTTTCTACTGGTGCCATGTGATTTTCTGGGTGCTTCTAACAGCTTCTGGTTCTATCTAAAATAATTGAGTTATTTCATTAACAAAGTTATTTTCAACCACAAAATATTGCAGAAATATTTTCCATTTGCTTGAAAGGCATGGATTATGGAAGCAGACCTTCAATTTGTAGAGATTGTATTTCTGTGGTACACTGGAGAATACAAAAGTCCCTTCTGGATTGGCTGTGACTCAATTCTACCACCATTAGCAATTTTGAATTGTGAATGATGCAGCTCTTACAAATCCACAAATGTCCAGCAGGAAATAACATAAACTGAATCAAAATAATCAAGTGAGATCAAAAAATGCAAGTGATTTACTGTCCATTTGTACAGTTCTGATAGTATCATCCCCTGTGAACTCTTGTAAATATGAAAGTGTGAAATATGACAATTAGATAAATACCATTTGTTCTATCAAGCCTTTCCAATCTACTTGTAATACTTTGAATATTTATTCTCTAACTATTCAGAACCAGATAACCTACTTGGAGAGGCAACATATAAAATGAAAACCAAACCAATTAGTGACAAATATCAAGAGCAAATCTTTTCCTACCCATTGAGTGATGGAAATTAGTTAATAATAATACTTTGGCTTGAATTGTATACACTGCCTCTACAAAATCTATAGACATGTGGTGCTGTTACCTGAAATAGCTCTTAAAGTTATAGTCGAGACCTCCAAGAGGACCACAACCTTTTGGTGGTTTGGAGGCTTATGTGCTTCAATGATCTAGAAAGCTAGCTGGAGTCAGGGCTTTATGCTTTGTGTTTTGGTAGGGTCACCCATGTCAAACAGGTCAAAGGGTAGAGGCCAGACTATGAGGGGTCCACTGGTCCTCCAGGTTTAGTGGTTCAGCTTAGTGCTAACAACCCTGACCGGTCAAACAAAACTTTTACGGAAACAGCCATGAAAAATCCCTCTAAATCTGTGTGCAATGGTATTCCTCAGACTCTACTCGAGACTTGCATGAGAGGAATCCAAGAAAACTGAGAAGAAGCTACTACCATGATGAAGGAAGCCCTGAACACTGCCAAGACCAAAACCAAACTTGGCCAAGGACGGACGGAGATGGAGGAGCTTCACTGCTACCCTAAATGCCAGCTAAATGTACTAAATGAACAGTAAGTTTATTATAGTCTAGAAGCCTATTGTTTGTGGAAGAAAGATTCACCTCCTGACATCTAAGTTAGATCTGACCCAACACACATCTTGAGACTGGCTTTCCTCAGTATTTATTAGTGTAAGAAACTGTGAACTGAAATGCCATCTCTCTTTTATCTCAAGTAACTCAACCACGACTTCTCTCAGCCTACATTTTTCTAAGGCGTTGATTCCCAACTCTTTCAGAATATCTTAAAAATGAAGATACTTTATTCAGGGAATTAGTCTAATGAATACATCTCACATCATGTGAAGAGACCAAAGCATGTACATTTGTGGGTGCTGATTGTACCACAGAGGAGTATACGTGTATGTAATCTGACTCTGAAATTCTACTGAATTTCAGAAGCAGAGTACAACATTTAATTCTGACTATTTCACGTTTTTTTTTTGGCGTGTGCGTGTGCGATGCAGGTGGGACGATGTCTTTTTCATGCAGAGCGAGAGAGAGACTGTGTGGCACGCCACTCCTCACACAGACATTTCGCAGTATTTTTCCCTTTATTTTACGAGGTTGAGTTGTGATCTCGACACTCAACCCGACATGGATGGAAAGCGTACTCGGGAGCGGACCTGGCTGGGTTCGAACCCGGGAACCTCCGTTCTGGAGTCCGGCGCTGATGTCATTGAGCCACCAGCCGGCCCACTATTTCACATGTTTAACCCATCGAAGTTTCATCTCTGGTATTCCAGTCAAAAGTTGACCAAAGCAGGTACAACACCATACCAAATGTAGAATCAATGTATGATTTTTTAACTGAAATTAATGTAGAAGAAAACATTTGCTCAGGAATGTTTACAATTGCCTACTTTTCTGCTTGAGCTAATAACCTCAGAGAAATTTTACTTCACATCACTTAAGGTTTCAAAACATATTTCCTTCTTGTGTGATGTTGTTGAATCTCAATCAGATTTTTATCTTTCAGTCACAGCAGGTTTAGGTATTTTATTTTCATTGAAATGCAGCTCAATTTTAAGTCTTTCGTCAGTAACAATCTCAGGAATTTGCTGGAGACAGAAATGTCTTTCATTCAACTTTTAAAATTAAAGATAAAAGTCCTGAAATTCTTCAATTCTGAAGATGAAAAATGAAGACACAATAAATGGCAGAATTTGGCATGATGCCTCCACATCTTTCCTTTAGGATTCTGAATCATTCCAAGCAATGGTATTTGTAGGTGTCAGGCATGAGTGAGCTTTCTTCCATTCAGACGTAATAAAATACGGCAGGATAAGTTGATATCTATCATCCATAGAAGATTCCAGCACTCACTCCTGCTGATCAGTATTATATACACCTTCCCTATTATCCTCTGCTTTCTTGCAGGAGAAATATCCTCCAGGAAATGTGGCAGCAGTATAGTTGAAGGAGTATCTATTTCAGAAATTGGTATAGTGATGATGTGAGAGCGACCAGTTCAAAATCTTAAAGACATTTTTAAAATTTTTAATAATCATGGTTAGCTAATTTGCCTCATTACTTACTGGGTCAGGTCCCTAATACAGAGTGAAGGATATATTTGTCATGCTCCTGACCACAGGCTTTGTGACATAATCAGCATGTTCATCAGTTCTCAGTTCTGTCATAGATCTGCCATAAGAGGCCAACAATGGAACTTCACTGCAAAACCTTTCTCAATTGTCATCAAAGGCTTGATGAAATGATTCTTTTATGTCAATTTGCAAAGTTCACTGACCTCTTTTTAAGGCCATGCCAGGTTTTGCTGCTAGTAACTGAGCCTGTGAGATGTCATGAAATTGATTTTTATGCTTTCCTCTAAATCATCTTGGTGGTCAACAACTTAGTCATAGACTTATAGAGAAGTAGAGCACAGAAACAGGCCATTCAGCCCATCTAATCCAGGCCAATTCTGGGACCATAGCTCTCCATACCCCTACTATCCTATACAAACTTCTCTTATCGTTGTAATCGAACTTGTGCTGGCAGCTCATTCCACACTTTCATGACCCTCTGAGGGAAGAAGTTCCCTTAAACTTCTCACTCTTAACCCATGTCCTCTGGTTGTAGTCCCACACAACCTCAGTGGAAAAAGTATGCTTGCATTTACCCTCTCAAAACCCCTCATTATTTTGTGTACCTCTATCATATCTCCTCTCAATCCTCTACGTTCTAAGGAATAAAGTCCTAACTTAATTAATCTTTCCTCGTAACTCAGATCCTCCATTCTCGTAAATTTTCTTTGTACCCTTTCATATTACATTTTCATTTTACATCTTTCCTATAGGTAGGTGACCAAAACTGTACACAACACTCCAAATTAGGGTTCCCCAATGTCTTATACAACTTCCACATAACATCCCATCTGCTGTACTCAATACATTGATTATGAAGGCCAATGTGCCAAAAGATTTCTTTATGAACCTACAGTTGAAGTCAGAAGTTTACATACACCTTAGCCAAATACATTTAAACTCAGTTTTTCACAATTCCTGACATTTAATCCTAGAAAACATTCCCTGTCTTAGGTCAGTTAGGATCACTATTTTATTTTAAGAATGTGAACTGTCAGAATAATAGCAGAGAGAATGATTTATTTCAGCTTTTATTTCTTTCATCACTTTCCCAGTGGGTCAGAAGTTTACATACACTTTGTTAGTATTTGGTAGCATTGCTTAACTTGTTTAACTTGGGTCAAACGTTTTGGGTAGCCTTCCACAAGCTTCTCACAGTAAGTTGCTGGAATTTTGTTCTATTCCTCCAGACAGAACTGGTGTAATGGAGTCAGGTTTGTAGGCCTCCTTGCTTGCACATGCTTTTTCAGTTCTGCCCACAAATTTTGGGACTTCTACGTACTGATTAAGGAAACTTTCCTGAACACATTTGACAACTCTATTCCATCTAATCCTTTGACAGAAAGGGAGTCCCAGTAAATACGTGGTAAGTTAAAATCACCTACTGTAACAACCTTATGTTTCCTGCACCAGCCCGTGATCTTTCTACAAATTTGTTCCTCTAAGTCTGTAACATAGTCGCATTAACCTGGTCATACCTTTCTTATTTCTCAGTCCCACCCATAACACCTCACTAGGTGAGTTCTCCAGTTGCTCCTGAAGGAGCACTACTGTGACATTTTCTCTCACTAGTAACACCACCTTTCCTCCTCAAATCCTTCCCACTTTGTCATGTCTAAAACAACTTAACCCTGGAATACTGAGCTGGTAGTCCTGTTCCTCCTGCAACCAAGTCTCACTAATGGCTATAATATCATGATTCCAGGTGTTGATCCATGCCCTGAGCTCATCTGTCTTTCCTATGATACTCCTTGCATTGAAATATATGCAGCTCAGGACATTAGTTGCACCATCTTCAACCTTTTGATTCCTGACTTTGTCTAATGTCTTATCAACATCTGTCTCCGCAAACTCTCCACTAACTATTCAGGCACTCTGGTTCCCATCCTCCTGCAACTCTAGTTTAAATCCCACCATGCAGCATTAGCAAACCTTTCTGCTAGGATGTTAGCCCCCTTCCAGTTCAGATGCAAACTGTCCCTTCTGTACAGTTCCCACCTTCCCTGGAAGGGAGCCCAATGATCCAAGAAATCTTATTCTTTTCCTCCTACACCAACTCCTTAGCCTCATGTTAAACTTCTTATTTCTGGCCTCAGTAGCATGTGGCACTGGTAACGTTCTTGAGATCACAACCCTGGAGATCCTGACATTTAACTTAATACCTGACTTTCTGAACTCCCTATGCAAAACCTCACCAGTTGTCCTACCCATATCATTGGAACCTACGTGGACCATGAGCTCTGGCTGTTCACCCTCCTGCTTGAGTATACCGAGGACTCAATCCAAGATGTCCCGTACGCTGGCAGCTGGGAGGCAACATATCATTCAGAAATCTCATTCTCATCCACACAACCTCCTTTCTGTTCCCCTTACTAACAAATGCCCTATCACCACAGCTTGCCTTTTCTCACCTCTTCCCTTCTGAATCACAGTGTCAGACTCCATGCCAGAGACCCATCCGCTGTGACTTTCCTCTATTCGATCATTCCCCCCAACATTATCCGAAGTGATATATCTGTTGTTGAGGCAGGTTGCCGCACCACAGGGGTACTCTGAACTGTGTCCTAAATCCCTTTTCCCTTCCTGACTGCCACCCAGTTACTCGTGTTCTGCACCTTAATTTCTTTACGATGTCTTAAGTTCAGTGCTGCAATATCTTGAACTGCAACTTTTGCATGAATTGAATCCTTATTGTGTATTGTAGGCAAGAACTGAGGAAATAATGTGCACATTCCAAGACTGAATCATTACATTTCAGTGGCCTTACGTTTTGAATTATAAGGAAGCAATAGAAATATAACCCTAAAATATTATCACACTGCATGATATTTTTGGATGATCTGTGATTAGGGACTGTTCTCTGTGCTTAATGCTGTTTATGTATTTTAACATCTAAGTGTCCAGTGTTTGCTCTACTGTAGATGGCATGGTGCAGGCGTCCAACATTAAAGTAGGTCTTAACTGGAATGGTGAAGCCTACTACAGCATTATTTAGGAACTGCTAAAGTAGTGGCCTAAGTAACAATGTCTCCTCATTCCTGACAGTCAACACAAGCATACCTCAAGGTTGAGTGCTTAGCTGACTGCTCTATTCTCTCTATACTCATGCCTGTGTGGCTAGGCACAGCTTAAGTACCATCTATAAATTTGTTGATGCCACCACTGTTATAGTCGGAATCACAGATGGCGATGTGGACATGTACAGGAGTGAAATAGATTGGCTGGTTGACTGGTGTCACAGCAACAATCTTACACTCAGTGTCAGCAAAATGAAGGAATTGATTGTAGACTTCAGGAGGGGAATGTCAGGAGAACACATTCCAGTCCTCGTTGAGGGATCAGTGGTGGAAAGTGTGAGTGGCTTCAAGTTCCTGTGCACCAACATCTTGGAGGATCTATCCTGGGCTGAACATATTGATGAAGAAGGCATGCCAGTGGATATAGTTCGTTAGGAGTTTGAGGAGATTTGATATGTCATCAATGATTACAACAAATTTCTACGCACGCATTCTGACAGACTGCATCACCGCTTGGTATGGAGGCTCCAATGCATAAGATTGAATGAGGCTGCTCTCCCCATCAAGGACAACTTCAAAACCTAGTGCCTCAGGTAGGCATCATCCATCATTAATGACTCTTGTGATATGGGACATGCTCTTTTCTCATTACCACCATTGGGGAAGAGGGATAAAGACCCACAATGTTTTAGTAATATATTTTGCTCTCTGCTATCAGATTTCTGAACAGTCCATGAACCCATGAACACTACCTCACTATTCTTCTTTTGCACTGTTTATTAATTCAGCTTTGTAATGCACAGTAATTTTTATGTCTTTTCACTCTACTGCTACTACGAAACAACAGATTTCATGACATATGCCAGTCATATTAAACCTGATTCTGATTCTGATCCACCTTCTTCTGGGTAGGATCTTTAAATTTTCTTCAGAATCAGAATCAGAATCAGGTTTATTATCACCGGCATGTGATGTGAAATTTGTTAACTTAGCAGCAGCAGTTCAATGCAATACATAATCTAGCAGAGAAAAAAAGAAAAAAAGAAAATAATAAATGAAATAAAAATAATAATAAATAAACAAGTATATCGATTATGTAATTTAAATAGATTTTTAAAAAAACGTGCAAAAACAGAAGTACTGTATATTTAAAAAAAGTGAGGTAGTGTCCAAAGATTCAATGTCCATTTAGGAATTGGATGGCAGAGAAGAAGAAGCTGTTCCTGAATCGCTGAGTGTGTACCTTCAGGCCTCTGTACCTCCTACCTGATGGTAACAGTGAGAAAAGGTGCTGGAGGTCCTTAATAATGGCCTTTCTGAGACACCGCTCCTTGAAGATGTCCTGGGTACTTTGTAGGCTAGTGCCCAAGATGGAAATGACTAGATTTACAACCTTCTGATTTCTCTCCCCCCCAAAAAAAATCCAACCCTTCCATTCCTCCATCTTTACTGTCAGTACTGTTAGTCCTCTCTTTTCTTCAATCATCACTTTTGTGACTATAAATGCCCCCAACTCTGATTTTTTTTCTGCAAATGAATCCCTGCTAATTTCCATGCCAAACTTTTACCCATTCAACTTCCCTTACTTCTTTACCAAACTCTCCCCGCTTCCTTCTTTATCTCCTCAATCTCCTAATCCAATCATCTATGCCCCTAACCCTCCCACCGATCATCTGCCCAATAGAACCACCACAAACTTAGCAGAAAATATTCCCAACCAGTGACCTCCAAATGATATCTCTCAGATTATCATCCACCACTCTATCCCTGTCTGTTCTATTTACATCACATCTCCATTGTGATTTTATCCCAGCTGTGCTCTCTACGCCTCCATGAACCCCTTGGCCACTCACAAGATTCCTTTTCTCTTTTCAACTTTCACAACCATAACTTGTTACGAACTCACTTCTTCCCTCAGCTCCGCTCACTGCAAAAACAGGATATCAATGAAGGAAGAACAGTGTTCTACTGTGAATAATATCTTGAGCCCCATGCAAAACAGAGCATTAATGGAAGGTGCCATAGCAGTCTATCTTAGCCCCTCACGCTGTTGCTTCAATGTGCATTTTCTGACACTTTACAATTGCTGGGCTATAATTAGGGACTCACAGATGGTTGCTTATTCAGTCATTTTGCCTCATAATAGTACTGAGGCACAGAAAAAAGTTGGGTGGGAGTTTTTGTCTAATTTCCAATTTCTGCTGAATTTGATGCTAAGGTTGTGTTAGAAATAGCTTCTGATGCTGCATGGTTAGAGATTTAAAAACATCCAGGACTTTCGCTCATCCTAATGACATGTGTGCATGGAATTTGGGAAAGGCAAGTTCAGGCTCTTACACCTTCATTGCCGTATAAACTTCCAATCAGAGAAGTGACCACTGAGCAAAATACTGTAAGGGGCACATGGATCAGAGCTGACAAAACTTCAGCAAGTACAAGAAGGGTAGGGAGAAAATTAAAGAAACCACAAAGCATTTCTTTAATTATAAGTTCAGAGAATAAGCAAGGAAAATTATAAGTTACTTTTGTTAGACTACTGGATCAAACAAACAGAAGAATTTTCAATTTTTTACCCTCAAAAAAAGGATTTTCTTAAAAACAGGTGTACATCTTTGCTGTTTGTGCTTGGTTTATGACTCATGAATGGATATAATTTTGTTTTTTATCCTTAAGGTGCTTTCAAGTCCTCATGATGAACAGTTGTTTATGTTTTCTTGCTTTTAAGTATGACATCTTGTCTAAGAATCCAGTGGTTGACATTTTTGCTGATGTTTGTTAGGAATCTGCTTTTACACACAATGAAGGATATTGTGAATCTATATTAATAGGTAAATGTTATTTAGTGGAAAGCAAGCTGGTTAAAAAAACTTATATTTTTCTTCAGTGACATTCATGTAATTTAATTCACTTTAAGATTATAGTTGTTGCAATTATTTACCAAGTGATATTGACATCGGTCGATTTCCAGAGTTGTGTGGTAAAAATCAAACTTTTATAGGGTAACATGAAGGACACTAATTCTATCACTGCCATTCCAAACGTTTACCCCTTCCTTACCTTCCAGAACACACCAATGCCACTGGAGCTGTCAGTGCAAACTTTAAACACATACTGCTTATTCAAACAGATACAGAGATGTAGGCTGAGTTATCCAGAAACTCCAGGACAGTTTGACAAATTAGGGAATTATAAAAAATTTCCATTATTACATTATCTGTACATTAAAATGTCAGTTTTTTTAGATTAGTTGTTCTGAAGTTAAACTAATTCTTTTCACCCTGTGAGGCCTATCTATGGATTGTTTATCTCACTAATCTTACCCAATTGCAACCTGTAGTGGCTAGCAAGCTCTATATTTGCCAACAAGTGCCAGCAACACCCATATTATAAGAAGGTATTTTTTATCACTGTCAGTCAAGTTTAGACTTGATTTTGTATGCCTCTAGCTGTGAGACCACAAACTTACTGCTGGAGTTCCTGACTTGTTTGATAAAGTAATTGAATAGCAGATGCACAGTGGATCTGCGTTCTTGTTATGCTGTCTATGAATACCCTCTCAGCTGACTCAGTAATGGTTAGTAATTATAAGGTTGACCACTTTGAAGTTTCAGATATTACTGCTTGTAGAAACAGGTGATTCAGCTGGAAGATGAATTTTAGCCACACATTCCGAATTATGGAATGGTTAGCACACTAAGCCTGCCAGATCCCAGTCAGCATTACGATGGAACAATCCAACTAGACTCAGTTTCTTGCCCTTGCCCTTGCCCTATTGTTAATCCTTATTTGCAGATAGCTCTCTCTACAAGACGTGACATGATGTTCATTAAAAGGGTGAAAGATATGGCTAACTCTCCCAATCACTTTTTCTTCTTCACTGCTTCTTCCTTGGGATCAAAGATGACCTGCCTCCACTCTATTTTTATGTGTCCTGAGGTGTTTCAAGAGGCTGATGTAGACACTTGTAGAGATAGAGTAGAAGCTAACACTGGGGTGAGGAGGTGTGTAGTTTAGGATCTGGTGAGCCTTTTAAACTGTTTACACTGAGGTTTAGCATCCTTCCAATGCATGAACATCTGATATTCATTGTTATTCCAAGTGCGCTTTCTCAACATTGAATGCAGATATCCCAGAGAATGTTGTAATTTTTCAAATGGGCCATGTGAGCATCTTTGAGTGCTTTCCTTTGACCATGAGGAGGCAAGGATTGGAATATGTTCAAGGCCCTGGGCAGATCTGAGGACAGAATAATGTGGAAAAGGGGCAGATATGGAGATAGGAAAATAACCAGAAAAGTTTGGGAACATGAGCTTGGAGACCAGTGTAGCCAGGAACGTGTCCAGGTGAATCCAAGGAAAACAGTAGTGGTAAAGTTTCGAGGGCAGAGGCCAGTGAGAGGGCAAAAGAAGGTCAGAGGTAAAGGTGGGATAGGAAGGTTTCAGGGAAATGAAGGACTGAAGATGTGAGGTATCAGTAGGAGGGTGAGTGAGGAAGTAACGTGTGTGTGTGTTTGTCTCCTGTCAGTGGATTGAGGACTCGTTCCTTATGTTTGTGTGATGATTGGAGTACAGTAGTTAAGGGAACGTTGACTCAGACCATGACAGGACTGTGTCGGGCATTTTCTCATGCCTTACCAGGCGCAGATTGGAAGTCTGTGTGGGGCGCCACTCCTCGCATGTTAAAATAATCCACACAGAGCCAACTTTTGCTCCACAAATTGAAACATATGACCTGGAATGTCAGGATGGCTATGGACAATCACAACAAGGATAGACCTAAATGATGCTCTGCTATATATCTCAGGATTCTGGGTACTTTGAGGTCAACACTGCCATCCTATTTGAGACTCAATGAGCAGGAACTAGTCAGTTTAAAGAACAGAGTCATGTTTTCACCTTTCTCAAGAGAGGCAAACTGGAAGAGAAATGTTTTAATGGAATGAACTTTGCCATCAACAATGAGCTGGTTTGGTTAATCATTGAACTTATTGCCTTCATAACTTCACCCGAATCTGAAATAACCAATACCGTGATACAAGCTGGATGGGTCAAATGCTCCAATATTTTATGGTGTTACGTGAGGTTGAGAGGGATAATAAAACAGGCTGGATGGAATGGTGAGCAGACTCGGTGGGCTGAATAGCCTAATTCTGCTCCTATGTCTTATGGTCTAAGCCATAACAGATTAAGGATGTTTTAAAGTATCAGCTGATTCTCCTTCTTTGAATAGTGTTTCGCTGAGGAGTTTGGTTGAGCAAACCAAATGCATATCAATCAGGTCAGGCTAAAAATACGTATATACATCGAATCCTCTGTATATTTTGGAGTGTCTAAACCCTTGCATCCCTAATTGTAATCTTAGGTCCATGAATACTGTTTTGCTGAGTGATCCTGGAGCCAAGGATATAAGAACTGGTGATGCGGCCTTTTGCTCTTTTCAACTAAAATCAGGAATACTCTACCGGCTGAGATACGCCAGGCTATTACTATGGAACATTTCAGAATACTTCTAAAAACTTACTTTTTGAATTTGGCCTACTTATAAGATTACGTAATACCTGTTGATATAATTTGGTATATTGGATTACATTTTATTCTATGTATATAATGTTTGTTTTTACTTATGATTTTAATTTTTGTCTCATATTTTATGGCAATATTTACTTATCTTTATATCTAAGCATCCGTTAGTCTCATGAGACCATGGATTTGGCCTTAGAAGGTTTCCAGGGCGCAGGCCTGGGCAAGGTTGTATGGAAGACCGACAGTTGCCCATGCTGCAAGTCTCCCTTCTCCACGCCACTGATGTTGTCCAAGGGAAGGGCACTAGGGCCGATACAGCTTAGCACCGGTGTCGTCGCAGAGCAATATATTTATCTTTACAATCTATGTAAAGCACTTTGAGCCTGCATTTTAATATAAGAAAGATGCTATATAAATAGATATTATTAAATCAGAAAAGAGCAAATACAAGGGTATCCAGCAATGGGGTTAGTGGAAAGACCAGTAACTGATTTAGAGGAACAAGGAATGAATTTAAAAGGGAGAACTGGAAATTAGATGCTGAGAATTGAGCTAGGGAACAGCAAACTCTCTACTTCTGATCACATTGTGCCAAAAGTCAGCCAGCAGTCATATTCAGGAAGATGCTAGAGGCCATCCATGTAAAAAAACTTATTAATATCATAACAGATAATTAGCATGTAAGGAACAAATTTCAGGTGGAGTTCCACCGTAATTTTAGCAGAAACCCAGAAATATGGAGATAGTTCATACTTGAATCAGGCCACCAGGTGAACTTGTTACTCTTTTTTTTCCCCACACCCCTCCTAACTTGGTGCTGGGTGCAACCTTGCTGGGATTTTCTTCCTAATGAGACCCTAGACATGCCCCATAAGCAGATGCCACGTTCTGGTAGTACCCATTAATGATCTCTAAAAATGGCAGGGCTGGAGATGAAGCTATTTCTCATGTTAAAATGTGAAAGGATTCACATGTGTCTCACATTCAGAATATTTGAAATGTAGTATAGAAGGTTGTTATTGGTTTCATTGAGATATAGGCTGGATGCAAAGTTGGGTGGAGAGGTGGCAGATGGAGTTCAATCTGGAAAGGTGTGAAGAGATTCACTTTGGAAGATCAAATTTGAAGGTGGACTACACTGTTAATGGCAGGATTTTTAGTAGTGTGGAGGAACAGAGGGATCTCGGGCTCCAAGTAAATGGATCCCTCAAAGGTGCTGTGCAAGTTGATAGCGTGATTAATAGGATATACTAGACAACGGGGTGACCCGTTGGGGCTCCCTTTGACAGAAGGGTAGTGCAGTCTGATGTGACCAGAATGAACATTAAATTTTCCTGAATGCTATTGCTATCTCTTAGATTTGGAAATTAAAGAAGAAAAACTCAGCTTATTGAAGAAGAAAGACGCACAGCAAGACAAATATGTGACCAGAATGAACATTAAGTATCCATGAAGTAAATTTGAAGGAATCGGGCTTGCTGGGTCAGGTGTGGAATTAAATGTCCGATGTAATGATGGATTTGGCCTTGAATAATCACAGATTAGTCTGCTTCCCGATGACGTTTGGCATCATCTCTTGACCATAATGTCCCCTTTCTCTTTCCATTTGGCATAATTAGGCTATCCATATATTTTTACCCTAATGCTTGATAGAAGATAGGAAGCAGTAACACCAAAGCCTCCATGATGCTATTGTTTCTTGATGATGTGGTTGGTGCTCTCCTAAATGGACGTGATAGCCCTACCCTTTTGCTGCGGTTGGTGTGGCTGTTGTGAGCATTGTGAGGTGATGTTGAGGCCGGCCGTGTGCATGTGTCGGGCTGTGGCGTCCTGATTTCCATGATGGTCGATCAGGTCTCGGGTGAAAGGCAGCCTGTTGATTTTTGGCGAATGAGCAATTTTATATGAATATATAACGCTGAACTTTGCCTGCAATCTGTAAGTTAGCGCATTTTAATTTGATTTAGGCAAAAAAAGTGCCGTAATGCACGGTTTGCGCTAATTGAAGGTCATAGACAGACAGAGCATGAGAGTTTTAGTAGTTTATAGATGGTGCGTTGGCCTTCATTAGGCAGGAGACTGAGTTCAAGAGTAGCGAGCTAATGTTGCAGATTTATAAAATTCTAGTTAGACCACACTTGGAAAATTGTGTTCAGTTCTGGTCTCCACGTTATAAAAAAGATGTGGAAGCTTGAGGGGGGTTGCAGAGGATTCGGTCTGGATTGAAGAAAATGTCTTGTAAGGATTGGTTGAGTAAGTTAAGGGTTTTCTCTTTGGAGTGACAAAAGATGAGAAGTAACTTGACAAGTGTGTAAGATTATGAGAAGCATAGATAGAGACTACAACCAGTACATTCTCCCTAGGGCTGTATTGGCCAATACCAGATGACATCCATTTAAGGTGAGTCATCATCATCATTATGAGCCGTGTCATATGACATGGGCGATCATGGTCTCATGACTATTATTGTTCTTGGCAAATTTTTCTACAGAAGTGGTTTGCCATTGCCTTCTTCTGGGTCAGTGTCTTTACAAGACGGGTGACCCCGGCCATTATCAATACTCTTCAGAGATTGTCTGCCTGGCGTCAATGGTCGCATAACCAGGACTTGTGATATGCACCAGCTGCTTATACAACCATCCACCACCTGCTTCCATGGCTTCACATGACTATG
The DNA here is from genome assembly GCF_030028105.1 of Mobula birostris. Lineage (NCBI taxonomy): Eukaryota > Metazoa > Chordata > Chondrichthyes > Myliobatiformes > Myliobatidae > Mobula > Mobula birostris. Next base: position 34,305,644 of record NC_092388.1, read on the forward strand.
ATTGGAGTGCTAACAGGTGCTACACTTTGCCCAAAGGTAATCTGCAGGCTAGTGGAGGGAACGATCATCTTACACCTGCTTTGGTAGACACTTATCTCCATCCTGCTACCTAAGGTTTTTCATACAGAGAGTGTTGGGTGCCTGAAATGCACTGCTGGAGATGGAGTTAGAGGCTGATTTGATAGGGACGTTTAAGAACTTTTGGATAGGCAAATGGGTGTAAGAGAAATGGAGGATTAAGGCTGTGTATGAGGGAAGGGTTAGATTGGCTCTGGATGTAGAGAATCTGTAGCTGTTGGAAGTCTTGAACAACACACACAAAAAGCTGGAGGAACTCAGCAGGTCAGGTGACAACTATGAAGGGAAATAAACAATTGACTGATTATTTCCCTCCTTAGATTGAGATTGATTGTGGAGTAGGTTATATAGGGTGGCAAAACATCATGAGCCAAGGGCCTGTATTGTGCAGTGCTGTTCTCTGTTCTATGCATGGAAATTAATTAAACCAATTTTACAAAATTAATAATTAAGAAATAAAGATATGGACTTCATTAAAAACACATTCAATCTTTTGAAAATCATCACAGACATTACGCTCAAGTAATATTCCTTTCTTTGTAGGTTGAAAATCCCCACTCAGTTGAATGTGGCCCCAGTTCATCAGGTCTGACCTGCCGGAGGTTGAAGTGCTGATTCCAAAAAGCAGTATCTGCCATTAGACTCTGGCATAGTGACAAAAGTGGCTGCATCTAGAACTTGGTGGACACAGATTTCCAGTGGATCAGTCTGAATGGCTGAATGTTGGCAGGTTTCTGTGATCTTCTACTCATGGTTTGATAGGATTTTGGGAGAGCCCTCATGGAAATCAGTAGCAAGAGTTTATAAAATTTCTCTGGACACATGCTGCAGTTTTCTTACCCACGGTTTCCCCTGCAACCCGTTCAACTGCAACCTTAGTTATTCAGTTTCTTCTAACCTTGCTGAGTTAGTTTTCTTTTCCCCATTTCTGTTGAAGAGCCCCAAATATGAAACATTAACATTTCTCTTCCTGCAAATACTGATTGACCTGCTGAGTGTTTCCAGCATTTGCTGTATTTTATGGGATATTTAGATTTGTACAACCACACACTTTGAGAGAATCCCTGCACTGGGAGTAAGAATCTTAGAAATGTATCTGTTTATTTTTTAAAATACAACATGTTTAACTATGATTAGAGGCTTATACAGTAGTGAATCATTTGGAACAATCTATAATCATGCAATAAATGATTATCGCTTTACAAATCTAACAAAACATATTAATGTTATAGTTTATGTAAGTAACAGAAATACTGGAATTTGTCCATTAGTTTATTAGATTATTCTGATCTGTACTTCTATTCCACTTTTCCTCATTTGCTTCTTAACTTTTTAAACCAAATACATGCGACAGCTCACTGGTAGTTCCAAAGACAAGAAATTTTACTAAAAGCATTACCAATAACACCTTTTCTGAAGTAGATTGTGGTAAATCATCACCAGAAACAATGAAAAGAGGAGTGAAGCCGAAGTGAATTCAAAGGATGAACCGTGCTGGAATATTGCAGATGGAGTGTGCGATTTGGAGACAAGAAGTCAAGGCAGATGGCTGTACAATTAGCCCGGGTACAAGACTGGATTGCTCTGGGAGCCAAGCTGATTTGGGGAAACTGAGAGTGGCTTCGGGCTGGGTGGTGAAATCTGGGTCTGGAGAGTGTCGCTGAGTGGCATGGTCTAGACCTTTCACTGCAGCAGTGCCCAGGTCCCAGTGTGAGGTGCAATACACTGGACAAATTAAACATTGGCTCAGATAGACTAGAATGACAGAGTGTTCACGATCGGAGGCGAGAACCAATTTCTCTTGCTCTTCCGCGATGTTTACTCCTTTCTCCATGGCACTGAAGCTATGAAGACTGTCCTGGGAGCTGTGCTCCACACCTGCTAATATGATGAACTTATACCGAGGCTTTGGGCCTACTCCGGGCTGCTCCAGGGTTTGGAAAAATGGGACATGGTTCTTAGTCTTTGTAAGTTTACCTACAAATTTAGCTGTGCTTGAAATCTGCCATCTGGCAATCCAAGCATAGCTACAGATTTTCAGAACAAAAATAACATAACTATCTTGGAGTTTTGTTAATTATTTGATTAACATTAACATTTAGCCATCATTTGGAAGCCAATGAGAAAATTACTGTTCAAATTAAAGTACAAATTACTGTTTTACTTGAGAGGACAGAGATGTGAAAGCAAAATAAAGATCTTTATCAGCAGCCACTAGTCTTGTGGAAATGCATGGAGAACAAAATCAGTTTTTTTTTCATTTTGTTCCTGGGGAAATTAATGGCAGAATAATAATTGATTCAGTGAGAACTTAATCAGTAAGAACCCATTGCATGGCATTTTGATACAGCTTTCAAAGTTTATTACTCAGAAAGAGCCACAGAGCAACTTTCACAACATTCATTTCCAGCTCAATTGAATGGCAATATTTGGATGTTTGATTTAACTATACAAATTGCTCTTGCAATTACTACTTGCTTACCTTTTGTGCAATTACTGTGACTGTTCATATAGCAGAAATACATAATTCCTAATAATCAAAATGGTCATTTGGTATCTTGTGACTCCATTTGACTTAGGTGACTCCTAAAATGCAAATGACCTTGTTAACGAAGTTCAGGTTAGAGACAAACAACTGACTGACTAATCAGCAGCCCACACGTTACATTAGGACAAACTTCAAATGATCTTAACCCTCTGAAATAAAAGCAGAAATACTGGAAGAATTCAACCAGTTAAGCAGCTTGTGGAAAAGGAAATAAGTCAGATCACGGACAAAAGACCTTATGGATGTATCATTATGTGAGTACGTACAGTAATGCCATTTCCCAGTGTGCAATGCGGGCAGGTCACCCGGAACCGGAAGCGACATTGGGGAACCTGTGACATGCGCTTGTGTTGAGCTGAAACCACTACTGGAGTGTCCCGTAAATAATATGTGAAAGCATTTTTACCCATTGTCTTTGCCGTTATTAAGAACAAACATAATAAAGGACATAGATAAAGACAGATCAGGTGAGAAGGAACATAGAGGCTGACCATTAGCAAGGCACATAAAATATATATGGTCAGATATTTGAAGTATAGTTTGTTATGGAAATTTAACCAGGCATTTTAAGATTACTATTACAGTATAATGAATACTTGGATTAATATATTTCACAATGTCACAAAAAACATTACTGTAGTCACAGAGAAATGATAAGAATGAGTATCACCTGCTAAATGTCTCATTTAAAAGATGATGTGGCTAGAAGAGCATCATCAGTCATATTTACTGTACCTAGGACTATCATGCAGTACCAAGATTTTGTACTGACAGGCAAGGTGGGACAACACATTCAAAAATTGGCCACTGTTTGCCATTGAAATGAATGAAAATGCTAGACTCAGCAGGTAGATTCCCCTGTGTAATTGTTGGGATATTGCAGGACTTTGGCATCTGAATGTGGTTGGAATGACAAAACCCAGTGACGTCAGCATTCTCGTTCACTCACAGAGGAGTCAGAAACTTCATGTGAACTGTCACTGTTTCTGAGGAAGATTAGGATCAAAATAAGAATCAGGTTTATTATCACAGTCATATATGATCTGAAATGTATTGCTTTGCAGCAGCAGTGCAATGCAAAGACGTAATATTACTAGAAATGACAAAATATTAAATAGTACAGAAAAAGACAGTGATGGGTGTCCATGGGTTCATGGACTATTAAGAAAACTGATGATGGAAGATACGAAATTGCTTCTGAATCATTGCCAGTGGGTCTTCAGGCTCCTGTACCTCCTACAAGATGATATTAATGAGGAGAGAGCATGTTCCAGACTGTGTGGATCCTTAGTGATGGAAGTCATGTTCTTGAGACACCCTTGAAGATGTCCTCGGTGGTGGGAATAGTTGTAGCTATGAAGGAGCTGGTTGAGTCTACAACCTTCTGAAGTCTCTTATGATCCTGTGCATTGAAGGTTCCACACCAGCAGTGATGTAACCAGTCACACTTCCTAGAAATTTGCAAGAGTATTTAGTAACATACCAAATCTCCCCAAACTTTTAATGAAGTAGAGCTACCGCTGTGCTTTCTTTGTGATTATATTAATATGTTGGACCCAGGATAGATTCTCTGAGATGTTGATACTCAGAAACCTAAAGTTGCTCATCCATTCCACTAATGACCCCTCAATGAGGAACGTGTGTGTTCTTTCAACTCAACAAGCCAATCTACCTCACACTTGCGTGCCTCTTCCTTGCCAGCTGAGATTTGACCAACAACAGTGGTGACTTTGGTGAATTTATAGATGGCATTTGAGTTGTGCCTAGCCACATAGTAAAGAATGTAGAGAGAGTAGATCAGTGGGGTAAACACACTGCCTTGAGGTGAGCATGTGTTGATTGTCAGTGAGTTGGAGGTGTTGCCACACTGGCTGCAGTATCCCATGAATAAGTAAAATATCCACTTGCAGAGGAAGGTACAGAGGCTTATTATCACTAGCATTATTTATCATGATTGTGTAAACTGAAAATTAAGTAAAACAAATGCCCCAGATTAAAGTGATTTCTTTGAAATTGATAGTAATCAGAACAATTTCTTCACATGAAGTGGTATTTCATTTCATTGAGGAAGAAAATGGCAAATTGTCAAAGAAGTTCTGTGAATCTGAAAGCAATGCAATGATGTAAAAGATGTTATTTATTTACCAAAGATGAATATTGCAACCATAACTATAACATACAGTGTAAAATCAAAGGCTGAGTAGTCAAAATTAAAAACTTAGCTTAATTTTAATGCTATTAATCTTATTCTGTGTTTAATTATCAATTTTACTGTTACTTTCAAAGCCCTTTTCATACAAACTATTATCCTGTTCCAATGATTAAATGGTATCATTATATTGACAAAAAGCGAAAAAAATTAAACCAAAACATAAAATATAAAAAGCCGTTCCACTTCACATCTGAGGCCATTATTTCCTTGTCTTGCATTCACACGCACACAAAGCTGGAGAGCTGGAGTCCTAGGGGAGTTGCTTTACCATTTTTATGAGGCTGCCTGAGTTGGCAACAAGCAGGGTACAATAGGTGGCACTCATGTAACATTGCAATGTCTTGCAACAACCGGTTGTTCCCCCTCCACCCCACCCTGCCATACACACAAGCTTCTGAGTAGGAAGGGCTTCCACTTGCTGAATATCCAGATTGTGTGTGACCAGATGTAAAGATTTTGCATGCCAATCCCACACTTGCAGGAAGTTGCCATGTCGCTTTTGTCCTGAGGAAGTCTGCCCTCCTTGATCTTTTTAAGAAAAAAATCTGAGGTAACCAGATGGCCTGTGATGACAAAGCAATACCCCCTGTTGCACTGGATCATGACCCATCTCTGAGCTGCAAGGACAGCAGCTGGAGAATGCTGCCGTCAGGCACATACTCTCCAAGCATTGTAATTGATGCTAGCTACAAGTCTCATAAAGTGGGAGCTTTCATAATCCGCATAGCCTCTAAACGGGACTAAATTGTGTGTATCCAAATTTCTGGGTTAATTTTGCAGTTGAATATTTTCAAATAGGAAGTATCACTTACTCAGTGTTGAAGTCTGTCTGTGGCAGAAACAATTTTCATCTGTGTAACAAATCTAATGTTGATTAAATACAGCAAGGCACTTCATGTGAGCATCATAAGATTTATCAAAAATTCTAAATGCTTGTCCACGCAGGTCAATTTTAAGCTGTGCCTTGAAGAAAGGAAGAGAGGTGGAGAGACTGAGAGGTATTGAAGGGAGTTCCAGAGGTTAGGGCAGTGAAACATAGAGTTGTGAGTAAAGGGAAGTTGCAACAATTCTAAATTCTGTAGATCTGGTGTCTCAGAAGGTGACAGAGTACAACAATATTCTGAGAGCAGCTGGATAAGCAGGAAGGCTTGTTGGCGACCAAAGTGGCAATCTCTACATGGGGGAGGATGATGCAATATTCTTAATTCAATAACCCTTAACTATATTCATTGTGGAGAATGATATTGAAATCAGAGAATTCAAGAAGATGGCTGATGAAATTTTAAAGAAAACTGTAATTGAAAAGATAGCAATGTTTGATGTTTCAGCAGATTTAAAGGTGGTTGTGCCCCTAGGACCTGGTGAGATGGACAATGGTTTCAATTGGAGGAAGAGGAGGAAATTGTTGGGGCTGTGACGGACATTTTCAAATCTCTTATCACAGAAGAGGTCCCAGAGAATGCAGCACCTTTATTTCGAAGAACACTAGTGAGAATAAGAAATGAGATTAATGTAGGATTAGCATAAACAGATGGTCTTTGTTCATTGTGGACTTGATGGGCCAAAGGGAAATCTTTTATGCTGTATCTCTCTCTCTAAAATCGGCCTGGTAATTACAGGTCAGTGAATCTTATGTCAGTGCTCAGGACAATGTTGAGGAGATTTTAAAGGAAAGGGTTCATTTGTACTTGGGAGGCAAGAATTAATCAATCATGGTAGGCGTCAGAGTCTGACTAATTTTATTGAACTTTCAAACTAGGAGACTAAGTAAGTCAGCAAAGGTAGGGCAGCTGTTATAGTCTTGGGGATGTCAGACCCAAACCAACAGCATTTACTACCCAAAAAGGAATCGCCATCTGTCAATTCTACTAACTGCAACACTACTGGCAGACCCCACGTGCTGAATGTTCCCTATCAAGTCCACACACCATTCTTGAATTATATTACCCCTGGATCTAAATTTTGAAACTTCCTCCTCAAAAATATTGAGGGAGTTCTATTGCCAGAAAGACTGTAGGAATTTTTAAAAATCACATTATTTCTCTTGGGCAAAAGAGCTTGGCAAAGAATGCTGGCCTTGGCTGCCATGCCCATGCCCTACAAAAAAGATTTTACAAACAATCTATTGTACTTGCCAAGAAAGAGTTGAACTACAGGGAGGAAATCATATCTTAGAGTGTGTTAACATATGTAACAGTAATGAGGCTCCAGATAACTTGTTGAGAATAATTTAAATGTGTTTGTCATCTGAAGTTAATTTCTGGATAGACAGAATAAAATATCCCATGTTCCAAATGTTTTTGGCATTGGAAAGGCTCATTAATTTTATATGATGTTGTGACCTCAGGTTGCTTTGTACGTAAGATCAATGTAACTAGCTATACAATGACAAAGGAAATGTACTGGGTTGAGATCAACCAAAAAGTAATGAACTGAAAATTCTCATTATTTTATCCTTTTTATTAGTTGAGCATGAAACAAATCTGGGCTGATTATTACACTTTTGGAAATCAGATTAAGTTTTTCTGTTGTTAAATTGCTGATTTTCCCTCTCTATAAGCTCAAACTTCGAAGGCAAAAATCAAAATCCCAGGCTCTCACCTCCCCAGGTCAGATAGTTATAAACCTATAACAGTGTTTAGTCATGTAATGACTGCGTTCCCATTGAAGATCAAAACAAGCAACAATTTGCCTTTAATAATACTGGAAGTATCAACTCTCTCACCTTTTATTTAAGTGCTTTTCACAAAAATTATATGCAGATTTGCTACAATTCTTTGTTCTCGTATAAATGAGAGGACACTTTATTCATCATCTTTCCACCCTGTATTTAAACATGCCATTATGGAATGTTTTACCTTGAAGGTCACTTTAAAACATAGCAGGACATTCTTAGAATGCTTCTAGGTACATGTACGTAAGTCTATTGTAAATTGAAAGGGCAAAAATGAGAGGTATGTTATTTGAATTGTTTAAATCTACTGGGTGAAATTTTGAATTAATAGAGATTTTATTCAGAGCAAATAACAACCATTTAGCCAAACGGTACTGCCCTTTAAGGCTAATCATGACTGCCTGTCATTTCAGCATTTCTTATTCTCATCTCTCTTGTGAAATGATAATTTAATCTAATTTAATTCTAACTTAGTCATCTAGTTTAAAAATCTTTTAAATGAAGAAAATCTGACTGGATTTATTTCTTTTATTCCAAATTAATTTAAAAAATATTTTTGTACCATATTAAATTTGTATTTCAATAGTTTGCTCTTAACAAATGGTGTTAGGTTAATGTAATCTAATTAATACATTTTAAAAACTCCTCATATTCATCTAATCATTAAAAATGTTCAATTCGGAGCTGAAAAGTTCCTGAAAAACTGTTGTTTTATACTTAAAGACTGTCTGTACAAACCTCATTATGATCTGATTATAGTTTTCCATGAGGCTTATATCCACCCTCCACCAAATCATAGTTTTGATTTAGAAGCTTTAGACATTGAACCAAATTGTGCAAAGTCTTATAAAACCTCTGTCTTAGTTTATTTCCCACTAAAGCCGTTGTTCTAGATTATGCTGCCTTCTGGCATAACATATTCAGCAATACCTCTGGCTGTCCTCCATTAGTTTCTCTAAATAAACACAAATTTATTCAAACATGCTGCTTGTGTCCTAATCAGCAGAGTTCCCCTGTATTTCCTGACCTTAAATGGGTGGTCTCAGGCTAGCAATGCCTTGATTTCAAAATTCTTATTCCTTAATTTCAGACCCCTCCATGATTTTGTTTCACTCTGTGTAATCCTTAATTTTTTCTGCCTACATCTGATAGTTGCTTGAAATCACTCCTCCCGCCCTAGATATTTCCATTTTTCCACACCCTTTTCTTCGGTCTCAGTCAACGTTTCCTCCCCCCTCCCCTCCCTTTTCTTTAAGGATACAAATTCTTCTGACTAAGGTTTTTGACACTTCAGAAGCTGCCATTGCAAGAGCAAGCTAGTGAAGGTGTGGGAGGCTTTGGCTCGAGAGACTTTAGTGTGAAGAGTTTGAAAACATGGCCCAGGTGCTCAGAGTGTGAATGGAGCTTTGAAATGTCATTGACTGGCTAATTGGAGGGCACATTATCCAATAAGAGGGGAGTATGATTAAATGCATGGCCTTTTGCATCAGAAATTGTGAGGCTGGGGATTTGAGGCCTTGGCTCAAGAGACTTCAGTGAAGGGCCATGGGTAAGAATCTATTTTTGTTGTTCATCCTCATTGTTTCATAAAGGCATCCCCTTATTCTCCTACATACCAAAGCAAAAAAGAATTCAGCAGAACAACATCTCCCTATAACTCAAACCCTCTAGTCCTGGAAATATCCTCAAATTTGAGGAAGAACTCCTCAAACATCCTCTCTGCACTCTTTCCAATTCAACCACATCTTTCCTATATCAGAGTTAACAAAGCTGTACACAGTATTCCAAGTACCACCCCATCAATAACTTGGAATTGTTTATTATCACTGACATTTATCATGAAATATGTTGTTTTATAGCAGCAGGTGAGCGCAAAGACAAAAAAATCACTAGTTACGAGATAAATACTGCAAAAGATAAATAACAGAAGTGTATTGGCAGAAGGGAAGAAGCTTACCTTAAAACATTGAGTGTACGTCTTCATACTCCTGTACCACATCCCTGTTGATAGTAATGAAGAGAGGGCATCTCCTATGTGGTAAGAGGACATCATGCCACCTTCTTGCAGCACTGCCCCTTGAAGATGCCCTTGACGGTAGGATGGTTTGAGCCCGTCATGGAGCTGGCTGATACTACAACCCACTGAAGCCTCTTGCCATTGTGTGCACTGGAGGCTCCATACAACCAGTTGGAATGCTCTCCACTGTACATCTATAGAAATTTGCAAAACTCTTGTGACATACCCAATCACAGAATCAGTTTAGTATCACTGGCAAACTGTGTGTCATGAAATGTGAGGTTCTGCAGTAGCAATACATAGCAATGCATAATAAAGACCTATAAATTACAATAAGAAATATACATAAAGATAAAAAACTAAGCAGTGCTGAAAGAGCCAAAAAAAAAGAAAAAAATGAGGTAGTGTACATTGTCCATTCAAAAATCTGAAAGAAGCTGTTCCTAAAATGTTGAACATGTCTGCAGGCTCCTGTACCTCCTCCTTAATGGTAGGAATGAAATGAGTGCATGCCCTGGGTGATGGGAGTCCTAATAATGGATGCCACTTGTTTGAAGCATTACCTTTTGAAGATGGCCTCAGTGTTGGGGAGGCTAGTGCCCATGATGGAGCTGGCTGGGCTTGTAACTTTCCACCGCTTCTTCCAATCCTGTGCAGTGGCTCCTCCATACCAGATGCTGATTCAACCAGTTAGCCTTTAGTGACATAGCAAGTCTCCTGAAACCCCAAAGGAAATACAGGTGCTCTAGTGCTGCCTTTGTAATTGCATCAGTACATTGGGCCCAGGATCGATCTTCTGAGATGATGACACCCAGGAACTTGAAACTGTTCACCCTTTCCACTGTTGATCCCTTCATGAGAACTGGCATACGTTCTCTCAACTTCCACATCTCCAATCAATTCCTTCATCTTACTGACGTTGAGTGCAAGGTTGGTGTGCAACACCACTCAACCAGCTGATATGTCTCACATCACAATCTCCTCGTCACCATCCGAAATTCTGCCAACAACACTTGTGTCATCGGCAAGTTTATCGATGGTGTTTGAGCTGCACCTAGCCATACAGTTGTGTGTGTAGAGAGAGTAGTAGGGCAGCAGACTAAGCACACATCCTTGCGCCAGTGTTGATTGTCAGCGGGGAGATATTATTTCTGATCCACACTGACTGAGCTCTCCCGATTAGGAAGTCGAGGATCTAGTTGCAGAGGGAGATACAGAGGTTCAGATTTCAGAGCTTGTTGATTAGTACTGATTGTATAATGGTATTGAACACTGAGTTGTAATCAATAAACAGCAGCCTGACGTAGGTATTGCTATTGTCCAGGTGATCCAAGGTCGATGGGAGAGCCAGTGAGATTGAATCTGGTGTAGACTTATTGTGGTGATAAGCAAATGTCTCCTCAAACACCTAATGAATTAAAGCCACTGGCATGCCTTTTTCATGGTTGCATCAAAGTGTTGGGCACAGGGTAGATCCTCTTAGATGTTGACACCCAAGAACTTCAAGGATAATGAAGAACATAGATTCCAACACCAACATTACAGCATACCACTAGTTGACTCTTTCCATTCAAATGTTGGCGAATCCTGTCCCTTAGTGTTCCTCACCACTGATAAGTATCAGGTTTATTGCTCCAGTTTAGGAGAGTAGCCAACGTGGACCCAACCTATCTTTTCCATCACTATCTTACAGCACTAGAGCCGAAATGCTCACTGATTGTCTCTTCAGTTACTTCCCTGCCTTGTTCCAAGGAGTAGGTTCCAGTATTGCACCCTCTTGAGTAGGGCCTTCTATATGTTGATTCTGGAAACTTTTCTGGACACAGTTTACAAATTCTACCCTGACCAGGCACTCTGGGTGTCCCCGTCAATATTGGTGAAACTAGAACTTCTCACTAATACAACCCTACTATTCTTACAACAATGACAGTTTCTCTACACATCTGCTTCTAAAGTCCACATTGCCTATTGGGAGATTGGTCCTCCCATTCTTTATTCTTAGTTCTACCCATATGGTCTCACTGGACAATCCTCCAAGAACACCCATCTGTAATTGTTGCTATTAACGGATATCATATCCGTTAAGTAGGGGCCGTGGACAATTCTGATTTGATGGAGACAGACATGAAAGCACAGAGGAACATCTGGAGAAATTTTTGAAATGCCAGTTCGCTGCTGCTGTTACTGGGCGATCGAGAATCTTCCGGATGGAAGGCCCCAAAATCCCCGGCTTTTCCTGCTGCTGGCGACCAAGGCTGAGGTCGAATCGTTCGGATAGAGATGGTGCTCGGTACTCGGTGTCAGAGGGCTGATCGGAGGCTCGACGTTTTCGGGCGACTCAGAGTCGGACTGTGGTCGGGCATGGCAGGGAGAGTTTTCTTCCTTCTCCCGTCTGCGTGAGATGTGGGACATTCGAGAGGCTTTGAACTTCTTTACCGTGCCAAGGCCTGTTCTTCATCAAGTTATGGTATTGTTGCACTGTTGTAACTATATGTTATAATTATGTGGTTTTTATTAGTTTTTCAATCTTGGTCTCTCCTGTGTTTTTGTGATATCACACTGGAGGAATATTGCATCATTTCTTAATGCATGCATTACTAAATGACAATAAAAGAGGACTGCGTGTCCACATAATCTAATCTAACTCCCCCTTAACAAAAAAAAAAAGCTGCAGCCCTTGCCCTCTTGTACCTCTGTCACACCTGTTGCATCTGTATCCAGGAATATTGAGCTGACCTTCTCTCAGCCATGTTTCTGTTATAGCTGTAACATCCCAGTCTTCAGAACTAATCCACAATCTGAGTTCATCTGCCTCACTTATTACGCATTGAGCATTGCAGTAAATGCTGTTTAACTGAGTATTCCTTACCCTACTTATACCATATTACTAGCTATCCTTTTTACTAGACTTACTCTAGAAAGAACATCCCCCTCAACCTATGTGTAAGGGCCATACCTGTTAGAGAGGAGAATGGGCACAGGTGAACATTGCATGGACTGCCTACTCCCTTTACTTTTTTGTTGGTCACCATCTATCTGAAGCCTGTACCTCTGGTGTGAATATCTCAGTAGAGGTCTCATCTATGAGGTTCTCAGTTTCCTGGATGGTTTAGAGTATACCCAGTCCAACTCCAGTTGCTTGACTTGGTTTGTCAGAAGCTGAGCTGGTTGAACTTGCCACAGATTTGGTCATCAGAGTGACTGCAGGTTTCCTTGACTTCCCACATCCTACAAGAGGAGCATTGCCCTAACTGCCATCTTGTCAACACTGAGGAACATCAATGTATCAATTATGCTAGCTCTCTCCATATCCCATGTGAGCTAACCTGTCAGACTATCCTTCCAAGTGTTACTTGTCAAAATTCTTGCTAAAGTCCATATAGACAATCTCTACTGTCCTACCCTCATCAATCTTCTTGGTTACCTCTTCAAAAAACTCTAACAGATATTGTGACACAAAATATAATGGAATTTTGCAAATGTTGTGTACCCAAGTAACTACCTAAAAATTTTGAGAAAACAATTGAAGTGAGATAAAATGAAGATAAAAATTCTCTTTTTTAAATTTTAAAAATACTTTTCAAATTTATAGAATATAGAACATAGAATAGTACAGCAGAGTACAGGCTCTTCAGCCCACAATGTTGTGCCGACCCTCAAACCCTGCCTCCCATATAAGCCCCCACCTTAAATTCCTCCATATACCTGTCTAGTAGCCTCTTAAACTTCACTAGTGTATCTGCTTCCACCACTGACTCAGGCAGTGCATTCCACGCACCAACCACTCTCTGAGTAAAAAACCTTCCTCTAATATCCCCCTTGAACTTCCCACCCCTTGCCTTAAAGCCATATCCTCTTGTATTGAGCAGTGGTGCCCTGGGGAAGAGGCGCTGGCTATCCACTCTATCTATTCCTCTTATTGTCTTGTACACCTCTATCATGTCTCCTCTCATCCTCCTTCTCTCCAAAGAGTAAAGCCCTAGCTCCCTTAACCGCTGATCATAAGGCATACTTTCTAAACCAGGCAGCATCCTGGTAAATCTCCTCTGTACCCTTTCCAATGCTTCCACATGCTTGATCCCAAATAGTTTTAATTGAACCTCAAGTGACATTCCTCAGTCATTGCCTTTAAAGTGATAAGGAAGAGCAAGGAGCAGTATTGGAGTGGATGATCTGGCCTAATATTCCACAAGATTACACAGTGTTAAACATGTACATTGATGCAGCATTTTGTCAACCTGTAGATGTCGTAAAGTGCTCTTCAATCAATAAAGTACTTTAGGTGCATCATTGCAATGTGTTAACACTCACATTAATACAATTCGCTTTTTTTTGTTTCTACAGTTCTACAGTTTTTCACAATCCTGATCCTATGGCTTATTCCAAATGAAATAAGAACTGAAACACACTCCTTAAAACAGGCACCTTATTTTGTTTTTAGTTTTAGTGCTGACACTCCCATTTTTGATTCACAAATTAACCCTCCTACGCATTTAGCTGTCTCATACATTCTTTGCTTTTATGTTCTACGTAAAAACCTTGTAGCTAAAATGATCATCAAATTCCACAGGTAAATTAATACTTTGGTTATTACATTGCTTACAATAAATTAAGTGACCTAGTTTTTGCGATTTAATGGCAACCTGCTTTATGATGGATTTGGGGTGGGTGGGGGGGGGGGGGAGTTGGGTGCGTAATAAGAAATTTGGTAATGTTGGAATCAGTTAAGGAGGGGGTGGGTAACAATATGTAAAAGGGAGGTGCTTTTCAGACTAATTTAGTTTTATTCCCTGAAATGCCTGAATGGCAGGCAGTATAGCTACAAGGAGGCTGAAGAGTTAGCTATGGACATGATGGTTTAACAGCCTGCCTGAAGGAAGGAGCCTGTTTATCAGCAAAGGCAAAAAGGTAACTTAGTTGGCTTTGCAATGACAGTAGTCAGCTGCAGCATGAAAACAGATCTTTCAACCCACCAAGTCCACTACAATGGCCCAGCACCCATTCAAACTAAACCTGCATGAATCCCATCAATACATTCCCACGTTATTGTCTTCACAGAGCTGCTACCCTCAACTTTACAACTCACCTACCCATTATGGGCAATATAGCCAATCAATCTACCAAGCTATACACCATCAGGATGTGGGAGGCAACCGGAGCACCAGCAGGAAATGTATGCTGTCAGAGAGAACGTGAAAACCGTGCATGGACAATACCAGAGGTCAAGGTTGAGCCTAGCTCATTGGAGCTGTGAAGTAGCAGCTCTATCAACTGTGGCACTGTGCTGTGAAGCTGCATCTTTCCAGACACTTGACTGTGGTGCCAAAAGACACTTAGTGACCTGACTTTAATATGAAACACCAAACACATTACTCTGTTTAGCTCTGCATTTCTTATAGCCCCTAGACTTACAACTGTCAACCATAATTTCCCATGGTCATCTGATTACCAGCACTCCGGAGTACAATTCATTTGCTTCTCACCTTAAATTCCCTTTACCTTCTCTCACCTCTGGTCTTTCATTCACAAGCTTGTCTGTCTGAACGTACATATTTCTCTCTCTGCAAGTTAACACTATCACACTTTTTTAAATTCCTGCTGGCAGTATTTGAAGCAGGTACCACAGTACAGGAATCTATACATGTCCTGTCCCTCTAGACACTTGAGGATGCTGTTGTCAGAAGTTTGAGTCCTGAATATGCTGGACATTGCAAATTCACTCAGTCTTCCTTCTCCCAAAATTTCATTCTCACATGCTTTTTTAAGATGTCAGTTATCTATTTACTCTTGACGCAATCTTCCTTTTCCTTTCACATCCTGAAATCTCACAGGGCACAGGAGAAAGGCAACAATATACTGCAGTAAATACCACCTCAGTGATCTACTACCAAACCAAATGTATTTTGTGTAGTTTATAGGCTGCTGCAGAAAGGTCTATGGGGATGCCGTGCTGGAATCTGGAACAAAGAACAATCTGTTGGAAGAATTCAGTGGATCAAGTGGCATCTGTGGGAAGAAAAGAACTGTTGATGTTTCAGGTTGAAATCCTGCATCAGGCTTTGCTTCAGAAAAGTCCCAACTGGAAAATTTACTGAGTACAAATGCACAGGGCAGATGGGTAAGACATTTTAAGAAGCGAGATATCCTCGGACAAATTTACATTGTAGATCTCCTGCAGAACGTCTACTGAACAGATGAAGACTGTACTGTTTATACAGCAGAAACATTTAGCTCCCTGCAATGCTTGCCAATAAGCTTCTGCACAATAGCTTAGAGCATGGAGGAGACAAGTTCCAATTTGTGCAGAGTTTTCAGTTGGATAGCATCCAGAAAATGCTGTCAATAGTGGAGACAGTTGACTGTAGGTTTATAATAGTCCTCACAATAATGAAGTCTTTGATAGTAGTCCTGATAACCTGGCCAGAAGCTCAGACTAATATCACCAGGCCTGGACTCTCATTTAGTTTGCATTTCATAATGCAAAATGTGCAGTATTGTTTTTGAGCGTGTTTCATTAGAAGCATAAGAAATAGAAATAGGGCCATACATTCACTAAAGTTTGCCTTGCCATTCAAGAAGCACATGGATAATTCTATGTCTCAAGTCCACTTCCCTGATTACCACACCCTCTGATTCTTTTCTCAATGCCCCAAAATGTATTGTTCTCCTTATTCAATATGCACAGTGACTGAGCATTCACATACACCTGAGACTGACTCTTCTAAAGACTTACAAATCTGCTGCAGTAAGTAGTATCTCATCTCAGTCCCAGATGGCAGTCACCTAGCTCTTAGGCTATCCTCCCACCTGCCAACATTTCAATCACTTCAGCCTGTGGAAATATATCACCAACACTATCATTTTTAACATCTCAGTAAGATCACCTTTCATTCTTTTAAATTTAGTGAGTCTAGGTTAACGTTACATTATACTGCTTCATAAAAGAGCCTCGTCATAGTGAGACAACACTGCATTAACTCTGAAGCAAGAGAATACTTTGTGCGGAGACCAAACTCACCACTGTTCTTGTAAATTGCTCTGAGAACACCAAGGTGTACCCTACATAAATGGGAGTGTTACTGTGGTGAAACAGGTAGAATGAATGAATATAATTCCTGCTTCTTTCACCATAATTCTAAGCTAGAGACATTTCAGGAAGTTTTGAAAGAAGCTGAGCTGCCTGTCTCTTTAATTACTATAGCCCCGGGACAAAACCTTACAGAAGCATTAGATTTGGTACAAGAGCACTTTAGACTGCTTCCATGTAAGTTAATCAGTGTAATTGGACATGCATTTTGTATACAGTTTCTTGATTCTACTTTCATATGAATTACTGATCTGGGAAATTTTAGGAACAAAAACTAATAGTCTAATATCTCCAACCTTTCTCACTAACCTTTATACTATTTTCTCACTTCTTCCTTTCATCCACCCTTCTTCCTTTAAGTTATTGAGCATTGGTTTATTGTACTGTTTGAGTCTTTCATCTTTTTTACTCTTCAGTTTGAACATTTCTTCACCAATGATATGCACTTGACTCTTCATCACCATCCTTTTCAGTATGACCACGCACTTCCCTTCATTCATAATCATCCTTTAACCAGCTGACTGCCTCTGAGCTGGCAATGTTCAAACTACATTGATAAACCAATATAGATAATTTGTCAAAGCTAAAGATATCGATATTTATTTTCATGCATAATTTTTTATAAGCTAGAAAATACTGTGATAGTTACATCATAAAAATGCCTGACTGCAGTTGGACACAGTATCTCTGGATTGGTTTTGATAAAATAATTTTCATGGTTTTCCACCTAGATCATGATGCCGTTAACCACCAACTGGACATCTACCTGAGAGGCTAGGTGTTGAGGCATAATGTAGCCTTTTTACCAAGATTAATGAAAGACTGGAGATAAAACTACTTGATCACCTTACAAAAGCAGCACTGAATGTCAAGACTGTCTCCTTAACAATCATGTAATCTCCTTCTTCTTCATGTGCCTTGGGCGATCATGGCTTTCCACATCGAACGATGCCTTGTAGCGTCAATGATATCTCACACACTTAGATCTGTTAGTTCTTTCACAGTGTCCGTATATTTTCTTCTCTGCCTTCCTCTTCTGCGTTTCCCAGGCATACAGCCATGTAATGTAAGGCATTCTATTTCTCCCTTCTGTTGACATGGCCCAGAAATGTCATCATGTAATAGGTGAACCTTAACCCTTATAATGTCAGCTATCAATTTGAAAGACTGGTAATCAGCCTCCATAGATCTATGCAGCTATTGATCTTGATAATTCTCCAAATGACTCCTGAGCTGCAACTCCCAGTCCTGTGCAACATTGTTTCCTATCCTCCATAATGTAATCCAACCATGCCACTGAAGAACAGTATCTAATATTCATAATTAGGGTGTGAAGATTCAGCATGTAAAACCTTGAAAAACTTCTACCGATGTGTGATGGAGAGCATATTGACTAGCTGCCTCATGGCCTGGGATGAAAACACCAAAGCCCTTGAATGGAAAATCCTACAAAAAATACTGGACACTACCCAGTCTATTATAGGTAAAGCCCGCCCAACCATTGAGCACATCTACAGGAAGTGTTGTCACAGGAAAGCAGCATCTATCATCAGGGACACCGGGTCATGCCCTGTTCTCGCTGCTGCCATCAGGCAGAAGGTACAGGAGCCTCAGGACTTACACCACCAGGTTCAGGAACAGTTATTACTCCTCAACCATCAGGCTCTTGAACCAAAGGGGATAACTTCACTCAACTTCACTTGCCCTGTCATTGAAATGCTCCTACAATCTATGGACTCAGTTTCAAGGGCTCTCGACTCACGTTCTTGAGATTTATTGCTTATTTATTTATTATTATTATTTCTTTCTTTTTGTACTTGCACAGTTTATTGTCTTTTGCACGCTGATTGTACACCCGGTTGGTGTAGCCTTTCATTTATTTTATAACGGTAATTGAATTTGTTGAGTGTGACCACAAGAAAATGAACCTCAAGGTTGTATATGATGTCATATATAACCATATAACCATATATCAATTACAGCATGGAAACAGGCCATCTTGGCCCTTCTAGTCCGTGCTGAGCGCATTACTCTCATCTAGTCCCACCGATCTGCACTCAGCCCACAACCCTCCATTCCTCTTCTGTCCATATACCTATCCAATTTTTCTTTAAATAACAATATCTAACCTGCCTCCACCACTTCTACCGGAAGCTTGTGCCACACAGCCACCACTCTCTGAGTAAAGATGTTCCCCCTCGTGTTACCCCTAAACTTTTGCCCCCTAACTCTCAACTCATGTCCTCTTGTTTGAATCTCCCCTCCTCTCAATCCATCCCCCTCATAATTTTAAATACCTCTATCAAATCCCCCCTCAACCTTCTACCCTCCAAAGAATAAAGACCTAACTTGTTCAATCTTTCTCTGTAACTTAGGTGCTGAAACCCAGGTAACATTCTAGTTAATCTTTTCTATACTCTCTCTATTTTGTTGTCATCTTTAATATATATGCACTTTGATAATAAATTAACTTTGACCTTTGAACTTTAAAATGATGGCACCCATTGTGGTAGAAGCAGCTACTCCAGCATTGGACAGCCAACATATTTTGATGGAATGAATAGTCCCTGGCATTCATACAAGGCAGATTTCTTGTCATCGATCCCATAGCCTTCCCAAAGTGCTGTAACAAATCATTCTTCAATAGACCTTGGAATAGAGGCTTTGGCTGCACAAACTGCACATTCCGCTGATGATACAATTGGGTGGCTTGGATATTATGCACAAGTGACCTCTTACATTACAGGCATTCATGGGCTGATAGGAAGCACCAGTTTAGAAATTGCCTCTCTGAAGTGTGGAGACCATTCTGCAGAAGAAGGCCTTCACTGGTAGAGTTATGAAACACATGTATGTAAAGTTTCAGGCAGGTAGATAGCACTGTACAAAACATATTCACGGGGGGACAAGATTATATCTTGATGCACCTGTGGAGAAACTGAAATGCTGACAGAGGGCTCAAGCTATGAAAGAAATTTATTGGCCTCATACCAATGAGTAATAGCTGCACTGGGAAGCTTGCCAAGTGGTTTGCGTGCAACAATTCAGAGTTTGCAAAAGTTTAGCTCCAACTTGAATCATGGCTTTCTGCAAAGCATTCCATCATTCATGGGGTGAGGGGTGCTCCAACCTTGCTGGAGCCTCCACTAACAACACTGGCAGCTTCCATAGAAACCATACAGTTTGTCATGCAAGCTCGGACTGCTGCACTTATGACTCTAGGAACCAACGTTAGTAACGATTTTGACTATTATGTTATCTGTGCATTTGCCCTCCCAAAGTGCTGTGGGACGGATGAACGGGACTCCATGGATGAAAATGCAAGGTGACAGCATTCACACTCACCTGTTACCCAGTTTACAATCGTCCCTGCCTCTGCTCCACCTCCAGTTGATTATCGATTGCCCATGACATTCAAAATGCAGTGGTCAGATGCAGAGCACTCAAAGTGGCTTGCTGATAGCCCTTACATTAATGTTCAGCTTCCCAAGTTGTAAACCCTTAGGATGCACATTGTTGGAACACCAGGATAAGTAAATAACAACACAAGCAACTTACAGGAGGTTGTTCGTCATTCTGCAAGGTGGCAGGTATCAGAAGGGAGCACAATATTGCGTTTTTTTCCCCAACTGCAGCTAATGACTCTGGTGACTCTGGACCTCAGGACTGAAATTAAATGGTGCTTGGAAGTTATGATGGGTTTAAGTTTTTTGGTGGTTCAGATAAGGTGTTCTTTTTTAATTTGATCTCCAACCACCTTATGGGTAGGATGAGTGTTCTCTTTGCCTCAATTATTTCTCATGGCTTTCACGCTGTCTGATGCCAGGGAAGACTCCTGGAACATCCGTTGTTGTGAAATAGTGTTTCATTGGGCTGCCTGGCATTCAAGTGCGAAAGAGGGTTGTTGCAGAATGAAATTGTGATGGCATCACCCTAGAAAGTGTTGCACTGAGCTGCTCAATGCATGAGGAAGAGGAGTGTCATTGTACTGAGAAATGCATCCTGTTGAAAATGGGGTGCATACTTACCAGTGTAAATTCCCTTGGACCTTGAAACCTGCAGTGTTGACAATGCCTGGTCCTGTTCTATTTGACATATTAGAAAGGTGAGTATTTGAATAGAAGAGATGCAAGTTGAAACAAGAATGACCTGACTGCATTTTCATTATATTAAACATGTTCTCTCTCTCTCTTTCTCTTTAATATTAGGCTTAAGAATCCCATAAGTAACCTAATCTTCAATTGCAAAGCTAATAAATTTTCTGTGTGTAATACTGATTGAGTCAGATTAAGAAAGGCACACTGGCGATGTCCTATTACAAGTTCTCACAAGTGCTAATACTCAATCCAGCAGCTGTGCTGACCATGTTTACCTCTTCAAAGTTCAAAGTAATTGTATTGTCACAGTACATATACGTATGTCACAATATACAATCGTGAGATTCATTTTCTTGCAGGAATTCTCTATAAATCTATAGAATAACTAGACAACGGGGTGACCTGTTGGGGCACCCTTTGAGAGAAGGGTAGTGCAGGCTGATGTGACCAGAATGAACATTAAATTTTCCTGAATGCTATTGGTATCGCTTTGCTTTGGAAACTGAAGTAGGAAACCTCAGTTTACTAAAGAAAAACGACACATAGCAAAGTAAATATATCTCCTCCTCGTTTAATGAAGGACACTATTGATGGCATCATTTCTGGCTTAGCTGCCACCCTTGTGCCTCTCGTTGTCATTCTGGAGACGTGTAGTCCTTTCATCCCCCGTCTTCATCTCTTTTGCTGTTTGTTGTTTGTCTCTGATCCTGGAGACATGCATGTGTCCCCTCCTCTGTCTCTTCTTCTCTCATCTTTTTTTGTCCTGACTCTTTGATCCTGGAGTCATGCGGCCCTGGCCTCATCCAATTCTTGTTCTCTCCCTCTCCTTGCCGCTTCCCGATGACGTTCAGCGTCATCTCTTGACCATAATGTCCCCCTTCCCTTTCCACCTGGTATAATTAGGCTAATCATTTCTTTTTTACCCAAATGCTGGATAGAAGGTATGAAGCAGTAACACCAAAGGATGTTGACTATTCTTGATGATGTGGTTGGCGCTCTCCTAAATGGATGTGATATAGTGATCGCTGTCCTTTGACTGCAGAAAAGGTTTTTATGGGTGTCTCAAAATACGTCATTACAATAAGATTTAATTATCTCTTATTGATGGGTGGCAGTTAGATCTGTCCCAATCCGGCACATGCTGATGGTGATTAGCAGAATGTGACCCCTGGAAGTAGAGCTGCCCTGCCCTTTTGCTCCGGTTGATGTCGCTGCTGAGGCTGGCCGTGCGCATGGATTGGGCTGTCACGTCCCAATTTCCATGATGGCGGATCAGCTCTCGGGTGAAGGCAAGCCTGTTGATTTTGGTGAATGAGCAATTTTATACAAATATATAACCTTGAACTTTGCCTGCATTCTGTAAGTTAGCACATTTTAGTTTGATTTAGCCAAAAAAAATGCTGCTGTAATGCACCGTTTGCACTAATTGGAGGTCACAAACAGACAAACAGACAGACAGAGCATGAGAGTTTTAATAATATATAGATGACCATAAATAACCATAACGAGGAATAAAAAAAATGCATCAACTAGGAGTTCAACCAGTGTGTAAATACAACAAACTGTGCACATACAAAAAGAAAGAAGAAACTATATTAAATAAATAGGCAATAAATATCGAGAACATGAGATGAAGTGTCCTTGAAAATGAGACCATAGGATGTGGGAACATTTTAATCATGGGACAAGTAAAGTTGAGTGAAGTTACCCCTTTTGGTTCGAGAACCTGATGACTGGCGGATAATAACTGTTTCTAAACTTGGTGGTGTTAGTCCTGAGCTTATACTTTATTAGGATTTTGAAGAGATTTGGCATGTCAACAAATACGCTTAAAAACTTCTATAATTGTACTGTGGAGAGCATTCTGACAGGCTGCATCACTGTCTGGTATGGAGGGCTACTGCACAGGACTGACAGAAGATGCAGAAGGTTGTAAATCTAGTCAGCTCCATCTTGGGTGCTAGCCTACAGAGCACCCAGGACATCTTTAGGAAGCACAGTCTCAGAAAAGCAGCATACATTATTAAAGACCTCCAGCACCCAGGGCGTGCACTTTTCTCACTGTTACCATCAGGTTGGAGATACAGAAGCCTGAAGACATACACTCAGCGATTCAGGAACAGCTTCTACCCCTTTGCTATCCGATTCCTAAATGGACTTTGAAGCTTTGGACACTACCTCACTTTTTTAATATACAGTATTTCTGTTTTTGCACATTTTTTAATAATCTACTCAATATATGTAATTGATTTACTCATTTATTTATGATGTTTTATTTTATTTATTATTATTATTTTCTCTCTCTCTCTGCTAGATTATGTATTACAATGAACTGCTGCTGCTAAATTAACAAATTTCACATCACATGCCGGTGATAATAAACCTGATTCTGATTCACTACCCCCTTCCTGATGGCAGCAGTGAGAAGAGACCATGTCCTGGATGGTGGGGGTCCCTGATGATGGATGCTGCTTTCCTGCTGAAGTGTTTCATATAGATGTGCTTAATAGTGGGAAGGATTTTACCCACAGCGGACTGGGCTGTATCCATTAATTTTAATTGGACTTTCTGTTCAAGGGCATTGTGTTTTTATACGAGGCTGTAATGCAACCAGTCGGTATACTCTCCACTACACATCTATAGAAATTTGTCAAAGTTATAGATGTCATGGTGAATCTCCACAAACTCCTAAGGAAGTAGAGGCACCACTGTGCTTTCTTTGTAATTATACTTATCTGCTGGGCCCAGGACAGGTTCTTCAAAATACTAATACTGAGGAATTTAAACTTGCTAACCCTCTCCAGCTCTGATTCTCGGATGAGGACTGGTTCATGGACCTCTGGTTTCCTTCTCCTGAAGTCAATAATCAGCTCCTTGGTCATGCTGACAGGTTGTTGTTATGGCACCACTCAGCCAGATTTTCAATCTTGCTCCTGTATTCTAATTGGTCACCGCCTATGACAGTGGTGCTGTCAGCAAACTTAAATATGGCATTGGAGCTGTGCTTAGCCACACAGTCATAAGTGTAAATTGAGTAGAGCAGGGGGCTAAGCACGCAACCTTTTGGTGCACCTGAGATCGTGGAGGAGATGAAGGAAATTACCATGAATTACCTCTCAGGTCGCTTCTAAATCTTTCCCCACTCAGCCGAAACTCCCCTACTCTGGGAAAAGATTATTATAATCTTCTTGTGATTTTTAAGCACTTCAGTAAAATTACCACTCATTCTCCTACACGCCAAAGAATAAAGATCTAGCATGGCCAACCTCTACCTGTAGCACAGGCTCTCTAGTCCTAGTAATATCCTCATAAGCGCTCATCACAGTTTAACCTCATCTTTTATATAATAGAGTAACTAAAACTTTAACTGTGGCCCCACCAACAACTTATAAAACTGCAGCATAATGACCTAATTCCCATACTCAATGACTTGACTGATGAATACCAGCATTCTAAGTGCCTTTTTTCACCACTCTATCCACCTGTAAAACTGCTTTCCAAACTGCACTTCTAGTCCTAGATCCCTCTGTTCCATTACACTCCAAAGTATAAGTCCTACATTGGTTTCACTTTCTAATAGTAATGAAAGGCCAGGCTATACTCATAAATGGAGAAAACTTGTGCAAAATGATGACAGGGAGTAATTGATAACCCTAGCACAGATAGAAAGACATAGTGAGCTTTTGTGTGCAGAAAACTTCAGCATGCCCCTGTGAAAGATGAGGTGCATTGACCTTGCTGTAACAGTTCTGGAAGCCACAGTCAGATGGGTTTGTATTGGGAGTGGGATAATGAATTCAAGTGGAATCACAAGCCCAGGCTTATACCCATGGACTGAACGCAGGGGTTCCACAAAGTGGTCGTCCAATCTGCATTTAGCTTCCTCAGTTTAGAGGAGGCCATACTGTGAACACAAAATGTAGTACATTAAAATTGGGAAAAGCACAAGTGAATCTCTGATTCACCGGGACAGACTGTTTG
This sequence comes from Mobula birostris, assembly GCF_030028105.1. NCBI lineage: Eukaryota > Metazoa > Chordata > Chondrichthyes > Myliobatiformes > Myliobatidae > Mobula > Mobula birostris. The sequence goes on from NC_092388.1 coordinate 34,330,338, forward strand.
AGTTCCTGGATGATGGGAATGGTGATAGGTCAGGTGTCTGCATGGGAAAGTTCCATTCGAGAGCGAGTAGTTGGAGGGAGCAGGAGTGCAGGAACAGAGTATCATAAAGGAGCAGAGAGGGGTTTATATGTCTGGTGGTGGGATCTTGTTGGAGTTGATAGAAGTCATGGAATGTAGAGGCTGGGTGCTATAAGGATCAGGGATTCTGATAGACCATAAGACATTGGAGCAGAATAAGGCCATTTGGCCCATCGAGTCTACTCCACTATTGCATCATGGCTGATCCAATTTTCCTCTCAGCCCCAGTCTCCCACCTTCTCCCCCTATCCCTTCATGCCCTGACCAATCAAGAATCCATCAACCTCTGCCTTAAAGATATATAAAGACTTGGCCTCCACAGCTGTTTGCGGCAAAGAATACCACAGATTCACTGCTCTCTGGCTAAAGAAATTCTTCCTCATCTCCCTTCTATAAGGATGTCCCTCTGTTCTGAGACTGTGTCCTCTGGTCTTAGACTCTCTCACCATAGGAAACATCCTCTCCACATCCACTCCATCAAAGCTTTTCACTATTCACCATTCACATTTCAATAAGGTCCCTCCTCATTCTCCCGAATTTAGTGCATACAGGTTCAAAGCCATCAAACGCTCTTTGCATGACAAGCCATTCAATTCTGGAATAATTTTCGCGAGCCTTGTTTGAACCCTCTCTAGCTTCAGCACATTCTTTTTAAGATAAGGAGACCAAAACTGCTCACAATACTCCAAGTGAGGCCTCACCAGTCCTTCATAAAGTCTCAACATTACATTCTTGCTTTTATATTCTAATCCTCTTGCAATGAATGCTAACATTGCATTTGCCTTCCTCACCGCAGATTCAGCCTGTAAATTAACCTTCAGGGAATCCTGCACAAGGAATCCCAAATCACTTTGCACCTTGTTTTTTTTTTGTATTTTCTCTCTATTTAGAAAATAGTCAACACTTTCATTTCTTCTGCTAGTGCATGACCATATACTTCCTCATACTGTATTCCATCTGGTATTACTTTGCCCATTCTCCTAATCTGTCAGAGTCCTTCTGTAGCCTGTCTATTACCTCAAAACCTGCCCCTCCACCTATCTTCATATTGTCTGCAAACTTTGCAACAAAGCCATCAATTCCATCATCCAAATCACTCACATATAACGCAAAAAGAATCGGTCCCAATACAGACACCTGTGGAACACTATTAGTCACCAGCAGCCAATCAGAAAAGGCTTCCTTTATTCCCACTCTTTGCCTCCTGCCAATCAGCCACTGCTTTATCCATGCCAGAGTGTTTCCTGTAATATCATAGGCTCATAGCTTGTTAAGCAGCCTCATGTGTGGCACCTTGTTAAAGGCCTCCTGAAAACCCAAGTACACAACTTCAATCTATTCTTCTTTGTCTATCCTGCTTGTTATTTCTTCAAAGGGTCCAACTGATTTGTCAGGCAAGATTTTCCTTTGAGGAAACCATGCTGATTGTGGCTTATTTTATCTTGTGCTTCCAAATACCCTGAGACTTCATCCTTAATAACCAACTTCAACATCTTCCCAACCATGGAGGTCAAACAAACTGGCCTATAGTTTCCTTTTTTCAGCCTCTCTCCCTTCTTGAAGAGTGGAGTGACATTTGTAATCTTCCAGTCTTCCAGAATCATTCCAGAATCTAGTGATTTTTGAAAGATTATTACTAATGCCTCCATGATCGCTTCAGCCACCTTTCAGAACTCTGGGGTCTACACCATCTGGTCCAGGCGACTTATCTACTTTCAGACCCTTTGGTTTCCAAAAAACCTTCTCTCTAATTATGGTAACTTCACACACTTCATGACCCCTGATACATGGAACTTCCACCATACTGCTAGTGTCTTTCTCAGTGAAGACTGACACAAAATATTAATTTCATTTTTCCTCATTTCTACCTCTCCAGCATCATTTTCCAGCGGTCCGATATCCTCTATTGCTCTCTTTTACACTTTATGTATCTGAAGAATTCTTTGGTATCCTCTTTAATATAAAATACTTTTGTATTCCATCTTTACCTTCTTAATGACTTCTTTAGTTGCCTTTGTTGGTTTTTAAAAGCTTTCCAATATCTTCACTTCCCACTAATGTTTGCTCTACCTTATGCCCTCTCTTTGGATTTTATGTTGGTTTTGACTTCCCTTGTTAGCCACAACTGTGTGATCTTTCATTTGGAATACTTCTTCCTCTTTAGGATGTATATATTCTGTGCCTTTTGAATTGCTTCCAGAAGTTCCAGTCATTGTTGGTCTGCCATCATCCCTGTCAGTGTCCTTTTGCAGTCAATGCTGGCCAATTCCTCTCTCATGACTCTAATTCCATTTACTCCACTTCATTACTGATACATCTGACTTTAGCTTCTCCTTCTTAAATTTCAGGGTGAATTCAGTCATATTATGATCACTTACCCCTATGGGCTATTTTACCTTAGCTCTAATCAGTTCTGGTTCATTGCGCAACACCCTATCCAGAATATTGATCCTCCCGTGGGCTCAACCACGAGCTGCTCTAAAAGGCCATCTTGATGGCACTTTAGAAACTCCCCCTCCTGGAATCCAGCACTAACTTGATTTTCCCAAATTACCTGCATATTGAAGTCCCCCAAAACGATTGTAAAATTGCCCTTTTGCCATGCATTTTCCATCTCCCATTGCAATTTGTAGGCCACATCCTACAAATTGGAGGTCTGTATACAACTCCCATCAGGACCTTTTTACCCTTGCAAATCCTTAGCTGTATCCGCAATGATTCAACACCTTCCGACCCTTATAAATTGACTTCATTTTTACCGACAGAGCATTTGTCCTCAGTCTGGTCCTTTCGATATAATGTGTATCCTTAGGCGTTAAGCTCCCAACTATAATCTCCTTTCAGCCATGATTCAGTGATGCCACAATATCATACCTGCCAATCTGCAACTGTGATGCAAGTTCATCTACCTTATTCCATATACTGCACATTCAAATATAACACCTTCAGTCCTGTATTCACCCATTTTCAATTTTGTCCTCCTTTTATGTTGCAACTCATCCTGTTGACTGCAGTTTTGCCCTGTCACAGCCTCGCCTCACATTGCCTCTGTTTGTAAACCAGCTACCTCATTTTTAGCAGTATTATCTGCCTTTCCTACGATATATCTTGCATTGAAATATATGCAGCTCAGGGTACTAGTTGGACCATGCTCAACCTTTTGATTCCTAACTTTGTCTGAGGTCATACCAACACCTGCTTCCACAAAATCTCTACTAACTGTTCTGGCACTCTGGTTCGCATACCCTGAAGCTCTAGTTTAAACCCCACTGTGCAGCATTAGCAAACCTTCCCACAAGGATATTAGTCCTCCTTCAGTTCAGATGCAAACCATCCCTTCTGTACAGGTCTTACCTTCCTTGGAAGAGAGCCCAATGATTCAAAAATCTGATGCTCTCCCTTCTGCGCCAATGCCTCAGCCACATATTAAACTATATAGTTTTCCTAGTTCTGACCTCACTAGTACGTGGTATGGGGACCAATCCTGAGATCACAAGCCTGGACATCCTGTCCTTTAAATTAGCACCTAACTCCCTGAACTCCCTATGCAGAACCTCGTCACTCATCCTACCCATGCCATTGGTACCTACGTGGACCAGGACTTCTGACTGTCCACCCTCCCACAAGAATGCTGAGGACTTGATCCAAGATATCCCAGACCCTGACACCCAGAAGGCAACACACCATCCGGGAATCTTGTTCTCACCCACAGAACCTCCTGTCCGTTGTCCCGTCACACAGCGTGCCTCTTCTTCGCCCCCCCCTTCTCTTCTGAGTCACAGAGGCAGACTCAGTGCCAGAGACCTGACCACTGTGACTTTCCTCTGTTAGCTCATCCCAGCGACCCCCCCCGCCCACCAATAGTATCCGAATTGATACAACTGTGTTGAGGAGGAGGGCCACAGGGGTGGTCTGCAGTGGCTCCTTAACCCCCTTTCCCCTTCCTGAATGTCATCCAGTTTCCCGTGTCCTGCACCTTGGGTGTAACTACCTCTCTATGCGTCCTATCTATCACTCCTTCCACCTCTTGAATGATCCAGAGTTCATCCAGTTCCAGCAACAACTCCTTAACGTGGATTGTTAGAAGCTGCAGCTGGATGCACTTCTCGCGGTTGTAGTCATCAGGGAGACTGGAGATCTCGCTGACTTCGCACATCCAGCATTCAACTGTTTGCCTGCCATCTCTACTCTCCTAGCTGACCAGATATAAAGAGGGGAAGGGAAAAAAACTTAACCGAGAGGTTTTCTTTATTTTAGCTTTCTCTGATTGAAGCCTGTCTTCGTGGAAGGCTCAAAGAGCACCCCTCTCGTTTTCCTTTAATTTTCCCTCTCATTCCCATTCTCCAGCCTTTTCCCCATAACCTTTGACACCCTTATTAATCAAGAATCTTCCAGCTTTGTTTTAAACATGTCCAATGACTTGGCCTACAACAACCATTTGTGGCAATGAATTCCACAAATTCACCACCTCTGGCTAAAGTAATTTCTCCTCATCTCTATTCTTAGGAACATCCTGTCCTTGCTCTGTCCAGGAGGAGAACGGTGAGATCAGAGTGCAGGAAATTGATCGACAAACCATCTGCCCATTTACCATTTCTCTTCTCACAGACAAAATGGGAAAGCGCTTAACTGGGGAAGGGCTAATATGAAGAGATGAGGCAGGAACTAGCGAGAGTAAATTGGAAACAGATATTCAAGGGTGAAAGCACAGAAGTAATATGAAGGAAGTTTAGGGACCACTTGTGTTGGGTTCAGGATAGATTTGTCCTACTGGGACAAGGAAAAAATGGTAGGAAAAGGGAACCGTGGCTGACGAAATATTTGAGGCAACTTGTCAAGAGGACGAAGGAAGCATATGTAAGATATAAGAAGCAGGAAGCAGGAGGGGCTCATGAGAAATATAGGGTAGCCAGGAAGGAGCTTAAGAAAGGACTTAGGAAAGCTCGAAGGGGGCATGAGAAGGCCTTGGCATGTAGGATTAAGGAGAACCCTAAGGTGTTCTATGCGTGTATGAAGAACAGAAGGATGACAAGAATGAAGGTGGGGCTGCTAAAGGATAAAGAAGGCAACATGTGCCTGGAGGTTGGAGAGGTCCTAAATGAATACTTTGCTTCAGTATTCACAAGAGAAAAGGAACTTGATCAGGGTGAGGTCGAAATAGAACAGGCCTGTGTGCTGGACAATATGAAGATTAAGGAAGAAGAAGTGTTGGGATCTTCTTAAAAACATCAAGATTGATAAGTCCCCAGGGCCGGACATGATATACCCCAGGTTGCTGTGGGAAGTAAGAGAAGAGATCGCTGGAACAGTAGCTATGATCTTTGAATCCTCTTTAGCTGCAGGGGAGGTGCCGGAGGATTGGAGAATGGTAAATGTAGTTCCCTTGTTTAAAAAAGGTAATAGGGAGAATCCTGGGAACTACAGACCGGTGAGTCTTACGTCAAACTATTGGAAAGGATTCTTAAGAATAGGATCTACGAGCACTTGGAGAAGTCCAGTCTACTCAAGGATAGTCAACATGGCTTTGTGAAGGGAAGGTCGTGCCTCACGAGTCTAATTGAGATTTTTGAAGAAGTAACAAAAGAAATTGATGAGGGTAGGGCAGTAGATGTGGCCTACATGGATTTTAGCAAGGCATTTGACAAGGTCCCCCATGAGAGACTCATCCATAAAGTCATGAGGCATGGGATCAGTGGAACCTTGGCTGTTTGGATAAAAAGTTGACTACAAGGAAAAAAGCAGAGGGTAGTAGTGGAAGGAAAGTATTCTGCCTGGAGGTCGGTGACTAGTGGAGTGCTGCAAGGATCTGTCCTGGGACACCTGCTCTTTGTGATTTTTATAAATGACCTGGATAAAGAGGCAGAAGGATGGGTGAGTAAGTTTGCGGATAACATGAAAACTGGAGGAGTTGTGAATGGAGCTGTAGGTTGTCGAAGGTTACAAGAGGATATAGACAGGATGCAGAGTTGGGCAGAAAAGTGGCAGATGGAGTTCCATCCGGATACGTGTGAGGTAATGCATTTTGGAAGGACAAACCAGAACGCTGAGTAAGGGTTAGTGGTTGGTTACTTAAGAGTGTGGGTGACCAGAGGGACCTTGGGGTTCAAATCCATACATCCCTCAAGGTCGCTGAACAGGTTGATAGGATAGTTAAGAAGGCCTATGGGATGCTTGGCTTCATTAATAACGGGATTGAGTTCAAGAGTAGAGAGGTCATGTTGCAACTACAAATCTCTGGTGAGACCACACTTTATGTTCAGTATTATGTTCAGTTCTGGTCACCTCATTATAGGAAGGATGTGGAAGCTATGGAGAGGGTGCAGAGGAGATTTACCAGGATGTTGCCTGGATTGAAAAACAAGTCTTATGGGGCAAGGTTAGCAGAGCTGGGACTTTTCTCTTTGGAGCGTAGAAGGATGAGAGGGGACTTGACAGATGTCTACAAGATTATGAGAGGCATAGATAGGGTGGATAGCCAGTACCTGTTTCCCAGGGCATGAATAGCAAACACCAGAGGGCATATGTACAAAGTTAAGGGAGGGAAGTTTAGAGGAGACATCAGGGGTAAGTTTTTTACACAGAGGGTTGTGGATGCCTGGAATTACTTGCCAGGGATGGTGGTGGAGGCTAAAACATTAGGGGTATTTAAGAGCCTCTTGGACAGGCACATGGATGAAAGAAAAATAGAGGGTTTAGTAGGTTTTTTTTAAAGGAATATATGGGTCGGCACAACATCAAGGGCCGAAGGGCCTGTACTGTGCTGTAGTATTCTAGTGTCTAGAGTCTAGTCACCCTAGCACACAGTCTATCCAGGTGAAGTAGCGATTCACTTGTACTTCCAATCTAGTATTCTACAATCAGTGTGAACGATGTGGTTTCCCTACACTGGGGGCATCAAATGCAGATTGCATGATCATTTTGCAGAGTACCTCTGTCCATTGTTGGCAGAATCCTGAAAGCGATAGTGGTCCTACCATCTAAAAAGAAGGCATGACCCCCACAGCTATTAGACACTTACTGCAGGTTCTGGCCTTGTCAATAGCAGGACATCAGGAGAAACAGAGTTAGGAGAAACTGGTCATTGAGTGAATAAATAAGAACTGTCTCTTCAGACCAGTGGGGTCAAAATCATGGTAGAGAAAAGAATTGGCATCATCTTGGGTAGTATTAGTTTCAAAAAAAGGTACTTTCTAAATAAAAATTCCGCTAAAAAGATTTCCCAAAGGATTTACAGTACCCAGAAACGGGCAGAATATTTCTATACTCTACCTTAAACCAATTTTCCAGAGGCAGCACTAATTTAGTTGTGAGAAGAAAGTTCTAGGCACAGGTCATAAACTCCTTGCCTTACAGATCAAGACATTGTTTTAATTGAACATTTTCAATGTCAATGTGAACATGTTACAGTGAATTTTAGATTGCAATGTCAATGTTCAGTGGAGTCGGATTTGGACACAGAAGTCATTAGCTTTGATTTGCAGACCATTCCCTTGACCCTGTTTTCTTGCTCTGAGTGATTTTGATTAACTTTGCAATACAATTGATAGTCACCATCAGGATCCAGAATGATTATGCCCTGCAGCACATTTCAGTGTTTCCTTGATGAGAGTGTCCAACGATGTAAAACTATGACTGAATGAGGGATCTGCATCTGTGCAGGTCTGGACCCTTTGAGCTGCTAGTGCTATTACTTCAGTTTAGTTCTTTTTAACAGGTAGTTAAAAACTACAGTTCCAAATTATCATGTCCTTCAAATGTCTTCAAATATTTATCTCATGCGCCTGTTGAACTGTAACCATGACAAATAAATACTCAACACAATGATCAAATCAAATGACATGCTATCAACTGTTTTTCTTTAAAGAATATGAAATGTTGGCTTTGTGCTCCCCCTCGATATTTATGTACTTGAGTTGGGTTTCACATGTGATACCTAATCTGCCACTCCTAAATGATTCAGTCCTGGAAGGAGTAAATATACTAGATGACTGCATACTTTCTCACAGCCTGAAAGCACCCGGATGTCCATGCTCTGAGCATTGCCAGAAGCTTGTCTCCAAATCAATTGTTTCAAATCAGTGGATTATCAGAGGCCATTCAGTCTGTTGAATCCATTGTAGCTGCTCTGGAGGTTTTTGTTCATTCCCATTCCTTACTCTTTCCCTTAGTTCTGTAAGTTAAGGATCCTCAAGTACCCATTTGGTTCCCTTTTGAAAGAAGGTGGCGTGGTAGAGTAGCGGTTAGCACAATGTTTTATAGTACCAGCAACCTGGGTTCAATTTCCGCCATTGTCTGTACGTTCCCCCCACGACTGCATGGGTTTCCTCTAGGTGCTCTGGTTTCCTCTCACAGTGCAAAGGCCTACCAGTTAGTAGGTTAATTGGTCATTGTAAATTGTCCTGTGACAATTAGGAGTGTCGTGGAATCAGGAGAACTTTACTTCTTATCTAGGCTGAATGCTTTGTCAGGGAGTTAGATATGGCCCTTGTGGCTAAAGGGATCAGGGGGTATGGAGGGAAGGCTGGTACAGGGTTCTGAGTTGGATGATCAGCCATGATCATACTGAATGGTGGTGCAGGCTCAAAGGGCCGAATGGCCTACTCCTGCACCTATTTTCTATGTTTCTATGTTTCTATGTAACTCTGAAAGAGGTGCCTTAAAAAAGAACTTGTACAACACATCCAACACCTATTGTAGGCAGTCACCATGAAGAAAAGCCAAACACAATATAGGTTAGCTGCCTTTCAGAAGGATGGGCCTCACTTTGAAAGAAAACTAAACTGCTGCAGATTTGTCTAATTTTGTATGCAATGACAGCCGATCCAGGGATGGAGTATTTATAAACAAAATGCAAATAATTATTTTTTATTTATTCATTTACAGGATGTGGGCATCGCCAGCTAAGCCAGCATCTATTGCCCATCCCCGGTTGCCCTTGAGAAGGTGCTGATGAGAATACAGTAATCCTGTGGTATAGTCCACAATGACATCACTTTTATGACACAAGCAACCCTGGTCCAGAATGAAGTACCCACTCTTGTGTTGATGCACCCAAAGTCATGTAGCTTTCATTTAGTTTACTTGCATTTCCAAAATAATCTAAGATCCACCTCAAAATACAGTAGAATTGACAATGAGAATAGCCATCAGTGTTGATGTAGAATGGGACAGGAATAAAATATCATCAAGAGAAAGAATCATCATTGCATTTCCAAAGGGTTGTCCTACATCTTACTTCTCCCGGAATGTCAGGAAAACGTGGTAGTTCTAATACGGATAAAAGCAACAGAAACAGCAGAAAATGTCCCAGGATATCAAAACTGCAGATCAGATGCTAGTACCAGCAGATCAGTTCATACTGAGAGAAATGTAGGCAGCTGCTATCACTCTCAAAGCTACTCCAACTGAGCTTAAAGCAAATTAAAGCAAGATGGAATGTGTTATTCGGCAAAATAATGAGGCTTAGTGGCTGCAAAATGCAAACACAGAGTCTTGAGAAAGTGGAGCAATTCTGGTAAAGACAGGAAATAGTGTCTCGAAGAAAAGTAGAATTCATAGGCAGCCTGTGGATGGATGATTCAATAGTTCAATCATTTAATTTAATATCATAGAATGTCTACAGTATACAATCTGAAATTCTTACTCTTCACAGACATTCTCAAAACTCGGGGTGGGGAACAAAGTATGATGACAGAAAATGTTAGAACCACAAAGCACCCCTCCCCTCCCCACACAAGCAGCAGCAAAAGCATCAACCCTCCCATCTCCCCTCCCCCACTTGCTCCAGCAAAAGCCCCTCTATCCACCATGTCAGCATTAGCAAAGCCCCCAAAGAGATCATGATCTAGATCCATCAAAAACTACTGTCCATCCCAATACTTAGACATCTCAGATAGGCTCTTTTTCTCTCACTAGTGAGGGGGAGAGAGATATTGCTGCCTTGTTTGCCAGTCCGTCATGGTGAGGTTGCAAATACTTTTCTTTGCCAATACTATTCTTAAATTGGAAAGGCTGCATTGAAAGCTGCTTGGACAGAATAAAAGTGATTTTACATACCCAAGCTGTTTCCACTTTCTAACATACATCAGCTCGACAGGCAGCTAAATCCATCCCATTAGGAGGAGAAATACAGAAACTAGTGAAGTATTACAACAGACACCTGTTTGATATAGTAGGGAGCTATAGGTTTAGGAAAGGAATCAGAAATTGGGGATTACATCACCACACTAAAAGATCTATTAACTTTTGCAGTTTTTGGGCCATACATGGGGAAACAGTTGTGAAGTCAGGAGAGAATCCAGTCTAAGCTCTCAGGCACAAAAGGCCTTATGTTACATTTAATTTATAGGACTGCATCTTTCATGAAATGACTGTGTAAATATGTGACGAGAATTTCTACGCTTGTTTCCAAAGACGGAAAGCAGTGTGGTCTAATGAATAATGAAATGTATAATGTATAATGAAATAATCTTATGTATATATCATGTGATACAGAATGGAATTATGTCATTACTTGTATAACAATGTAATCATTCCTTGTGTTCAACTGGATAGAGTTGCAGAGCCACACAGTACCTAAACAGTCCTTAGACTCAAGTCCATCCTGATCATTAAGCAGCTATGTACACCGACCTACATATTTACATCTGTAGCCCCCACCAGCCGCCCTCAGGGTCGCTCGGCTCGCTGTCGTCTAGGGAAACAGCCTCGGCCCCACCAAACTGGATAATTCGTTTGTGTGGATGCTGTGTGATGTACCCCACCCCGCCCAAATAACAGACAATACACCAGATGCAATTAAATGATTTACAGTTTATAGATATTACTGGAACTATATAATTAAAAGAGAATAAAATATAAAAGGAAAATAAAAGGCGCCACGCTTATCAAAGTTCAATCTCTTCGTGCACAAAAACCGTTGGAGCTCAAGGACCTTCTTCTTCACCCTGCGACCCCTCGGACCACCTCGACCGGCCGCCTGGGACCAACAATGGTGGTCAACCAGACGCTCCACACGAGTCCGTCTCCATCTCCCCGCTGAACGCCCTCCTCGGGGTCCGACCCCGTTAGCGGACATCACAGCACCTCGTCCATCCTCTGTCTTGCTCTCCCGCCTTCTGCCCCAAAACCCCGCGCATACAGTATCTTCAAATAAACCAAAAACCTAACAACTATCCCAATTGGTTAATAACATATTTCTTATCACACTCTAAACCAAAACAAGCTGCTAGCGCAAACTTTCTCAGCGTTTAACACAACAAAGCCACATTCCCCAGATTAACATAACAAAGAGGCCATTTTAATTAGCCTCCGCAGTAACATAAAAGTCGAAACCCCCTTACCCATCAATCCCCAGATTCTACCACTCATCTACACGTTTCAATGGGTACATTTAATATCAGAGTAATGTATACAATATACATCCTGAAATTCTTTTTCTTCGCAAACATCCATGAAAACAGGAGTGCCCCAAAGAATAAGTGACTGTTAAATGTTAGAACCCCAAAGACCCCTCCAGCTCTCCCTCCCACGCATAAGCAGCAGTAAAGCAATGACCCCGATCCCCCACAAGCAAAAAAGCATTGGCACCCCCCACCGAGCACTCACGCATCAATAAAGACACAGACTTGCAGTACCCCAAAGACTAACAATTTACCTGGTAATTCGACATACCACAGGATCTCTCTCTCCCTAATAAGGGAAAAAAGATGTCTCCATTTCACAGCAAGAAGGGAGACATTACAAAGCAACACGCTGATTTATAGTGTTAAAAGTCTGTTGCATCACTTTTTCTGAGCTCTGTGCCCAAAGAACTCAGGAAGCTTGTTGCTTATGATCTTCTGTCTCTCACAATGTTTCAGGCGGTGGCACTGGCCTTGAATCCCCCCACCTCCAGAGCCACGAAAACTCAGCATCCTGAATGTGCTCTAGTCTTCCAGGCTGCATCCTTGTCATATCGAAAAGTGGCCAGTTGTGAGGCCCCGAGAGCGGGTTCCATTTCCTCAAAGAACTGAAGTCACCGTGTAACTCCAGGTCAGGGTCTTCAAAAACCCTTGAAAAGGAAATAAAAGAGATATCAAAGTTAGAAATAGAGCTGTTTCTGAAGATGCAATCAAAGGAGTTGCCATGAGGCACCATTGTCCTCCATCGTCCTTCACATGATGGGCAATTTGCAGTACAGTTCCACAATTCCTTATCTGAAATCCTTGGGGCCGGTTGCATTTCAGAATTCAGAATTTTTCGGATTTCGGACCCTTCCCCCCCATACCAAAAAACACATATGCTCAAGTCCCTTATTTAACCTGTCTCAGTGCAGTGGACTTTAGGACCCGGCAGCGCACCAACCCTACGCACATCCTCCCGTATACTTTAAATCATCTCTAGATTACTTATAATACTTAATACAATGTAAATGCTATGCAAATAGTTGTTATACTATATTGTTTAGGGAAGAATGACCAGTAAAAAATTTATTTCCAACAAAAACATTCAATAAAACATAAAAATATTCAGTTTCAAAAGAACCGAATCAAATACATGGTAAATGACTTATTGGAATAAATGTGGAATGTCACTGTCACTGTCACTATAAAACTTCAGTAACTTGTCTTTCTGTTTATTTAAATCATATACCGTGGTAGTTCTGACACTACTTTCTTCAGTAAGACACCGCACAGACACACCACGATCAAGCTTCTGCAATAACTCCATTTTCTGCATTATTGACAGAGAAGATTCCTTCTCTTTTTCTCATTGTTACCCATTGGGGTATCTGCAGCTCTTTTTGACCTTTTCACAGTGAAATTAAACATAAAGTCAACAGTGAACACAAAATATCAGCGAACAATAAATGCACATGTAACCAGTACATGCGCTGAGCCTCAACTTACGTCTGGCGGCTTCTGCTAGTGCTGCCACGTCACACCTGAGTGACGTCAGCTGTTGACAAAAAAAACCCTTCGGTTTTCAGAGATTTTTGGATTTCAGAATTTCGGATAAAGGAATGTGTACCTGTAATCTAACTAACCTACTAATTTGTAGATTATTTGGATGCAGGAGGAGACTGGAACATCAAGGGCAAACATGCACTGTATCAGGAAAAACTCCAAATTCCACATAGACAGGTTTTAGCCAGGTCACGTCTTGAAGCTCTAGTTGTGCTATATACACTCTGTGGACACTTTATAAGGTACAGGAGAGGAACCCGCTGTGGTCTTCTGCTGTAGCCCATGCACTTCAAGGTTTGACATGTGTGCACTTTGAGGTACTCTTCTGCACACCACTTTTGTAATGCACAATTACTCGAGTTACTATCACCTTCCTGTCAGCTTGAAGTCTGGCCATTCTCCTCTGATCTCTCTCATTAACAAAGCATTTTTCTCCCACAGAGCTGCCGCTCACTGGATGGTTTTTGTTTTTCACACCCATTCCCTGTAAACACTAGAGACTACTGTGTGTGAAAATCCCAGGAGATCACCAGTTGCTGGGATGCTCAAATCTCCCCGTCTGGCATCAATTATCATTCTATGGTCAAAGCCACTTAGATCACATTTCTTAACCCATTCTGATATTTGGTCTGAAAAACAACTGAATCTCTTGACAATGCCTGCATGCTTTTATGCATTGAGTTGCTGCCACATAATTAGCTGATTACATATTTGCATCAAGAAACAAGTGTACCTAATAAGTGGCCACTGGATGTATATTATTGTGCTTAGAACCCGCCAGCACACCCTGCATAATTAAGGGTCCATCTAGGGATGTATTATTCTCCCTCTCTCTTACACGGTGAGCAATAACTTAATTTAATCTTCATTTTTCTTGAAATATGGTCAAATTCTGCCACTCTCCTCCAGCAGCTTTAGGTGGGAGGTGATGTTATAGTTTCGAATTTGAGGTCCGAGCATTAAAATGCCCTAGGTCTTATGCTGAATGTTGCACTATTTTTTTCCTCCCAAAACAAAATCCACACTTCATGCTGTTCAAAGGGAGTCTAATGACATCTTGAGGAACGGATCTCATCTTCTGACTAGGCATGTTACACCTTGTAATGAAAGGTCATCAACCAGCATTATTAACTGAATTTACCTTCTGCAGAGCAAGTATCTAACTAAGCATAAAACACCTTTGACTTGTAACATTTTGTACTTCTGACGAAAAGTCATTGAACTGAAATGGTTATTTTGTTTCACCCTTCACAGCTGCCGCCTGGTCTGCTGAACACACCTAGCAAGTTCTGCTTTTATTTCAGATTTTGAGTAGCCTATCTGAATTTCTTTTTTACTTTTCAGTGACCAAACATTTTTGTCAATGAGGTACATTTTATGCAACTCATTATGAATGAGAAGAGGAGTTTAAAGAAGGGATGGTGGAATTTGGGATCCAGACAGCTGATGGTACAGCTGCCAATGTTGAGCATTTAAATATCAGCAAGGTGCCAAACCTGGAGGCAACATGTGCAATGATGTCATTACATGATTCATGAGCAGACAGAGGCCAGTCTCTGGAAAATATTGCTCATGTAAGAGCAGGGAGGAGAAGTATTGCTTTTCCATTCCCAAACAACCTAAAACATACCTGATATCTCAGAAATGTCCAAGTGGAAACGCTTTTCCAAGTGGGTAACCCAAGTTTTGTTGGCCATGGAATTAAAACAGTCTGCAGCTGTGATCAATTTTCTTCTCAATGAACATGGAATAAAATTGTTCAGTGCATGGGAACTTACATTACCGAATGAAAGGGAGACTTACAAGTGGTGGGATTTGAACTGGATCACTGGCTTCATGAAATTCAACTTTACATGCTCCAGATCCTGAGTAAATATAAAGGCTGGGGTTTATCCTTTCATCTCCTTCCTATTAATGACCCATTTAGCTTAATTATGTGTTGTTACTCTTGTTTACCTCAACAAGTTTACAAGTTTAATGATAGTAGAAAGATGATATTTTAACCAGTCTCTCTATTTTATAATCCCTGATTTCCCATCGTTTACTGCTTAAAAATAAAAACTGAAAAGTACTTGAGAAAAAGAAAGTTTTTTTTTAGATTTTGATTAAATTAATATTTTAAAAGAGATTCTTGTCATGTCTTCAGTCATTGTGTAAGCCGTGCAAATCTGCTTAATGTTACAATGTAAAGAAAATGTGTTTTGACACTAGAGAGTGAATAGAAGTCTCTAATTTCATCAAGGCACTTGGATAGGATCACTAACAATGTAACTGGAGCTGGGGTAGCTTAAAACTTTGACTGGATCACGGCATAGATCCTATTTATTATTCAATCCAGTAGCAGATGTTGAGGATGTTGATGCTTAACGTAGTTGATGTGGAATATCTATAATGATAGATTAAAGAATGAAATAATCCATTTCAGATCATCTATAGTTAATTACTGGAAAATAGCTGTCATTGCACAGCACATAGAGCCAATAGTTTATGGTAAGTAAATGGCAATGAGAACCAACTTTTGCCAGCCATGATGTTCAGGGTTTATTGTTTGAAGAAAACTTACCTAATCATTAGAGTCAGCTCTGTTTATGCATCATGGACACTTAGTATACCAAAATTGAGTTTAACTCTGAGCCTGTCGTAGGGTCAATGGATATGGTCTATTTCTCTGTCAATCCGTTTTAAAGTTTTCCACTCATATATTTCTGACCAGCTTATGTAGTAATACACCAGCACATCCAAAATTTGAGTGATGATAACCAAAATTTCTCGAAATGCCAGCCAGGCATCATACATGTTCTGAGTGATGTAGTTTACCCTGGTCCACTGACGCATCAAACTTAATCCTTTTAACATGCCCCCATGATATAACCATCCACAAATCCTACATTCTTCTGACTCTAATATCTTGTATATTTGTTCCTGTACACTCTATACAAAACATTTCTATGCCCTGTCAACACCTCCACCTCTCCCTGCTTTTTAACAACCTCCTGGAAACTATTCTTAATGTTTGTTTTCTTTTGTTCCAGCCACCTCCTTCTGTGTCTCCATTTTCTTTGTGCTTTAATGTTAAAGTCACAATGCACATGGATGTTGTTGTATGCAGCAGCCTGCATGTCAAAAACTAGGAATGAAGCTGAACATATGCTAACATCAGTAATAATAAAATGAACAGCGGTTCTGCAAGTGTTTTCATTGTCGTAACCAAGTTCATGTGCTGTTTGAATCTTTGCATACTTGTTCTACTAAATCTAATGGAACCAGATGTCAGAAAGTGAGTATAACTGGCTGACAATAATCTGCTTCCCGTTTAGTAACAGCAAACAAAACAAAATCGCTACCATTTTGCTTCACCTTTCTGTTTTTACTTCTGCTGCATTGGAAGTGGAATTTCAAAACATCAAATAACTGAAATCCAATTATTTAGTTGCCAATTTTCTTCACAGCACAGCAAATGGCCCAGAAATAGAAAGGAAAAGTGCATTTTAAATATTTTTTTCAAAATTTTCAGCCTTTATTTTTTGCTCTGCTTATATAATTTTCATTTATTGCAGGATTTTGGTTCCTGTTGATATAATGCCTTATTAACATAGTCTTTATTCAGTACAGAATCATGGTATGTCAGAAGGTTGCTACAAAGTCCATTGCTCTCCCCAGCATTATGAACATCAAGCAAGGTAGGCTGCACCAAGGTAAGTTTGCTTAACGCACGATAATCGATAATACATTTCTCAATGATGGTAAAGAATGTGAATAACTGACAAGCATAGACCATTAACTAAAACTGGGGTTCTCCTGGGTTAAGTTTAATACCTTATGGCATACAGGAATTGAGCAACTGGAAAGAGAGACTTTCATAGATCTAGATAAAAATATATTAAAAAATAGAAAACATTTGAATAGGTGCATTTTTAAAGGATAAACTACCCTAGCACCAGCAGTAAATACAAAATCTGATAATTGTCATTCCTTTCTGTGTCTTGTGATGCATCGGGCAGCAATCTTGCTATTTCTTTCTCTCTTTTTTTTTGTGGGGCCAAATTGCTAGCTCAACACTCAACTCAGCAAGGATGGAAAGCATGTAAGGAGCCGGCTAGATTTGAACCCTGGACTACTTGCCTTGAAGTCCAGTATGGATGTTACTGCAGCACCGGCTGGCTTAAAAAAAACCTGATAGTGGGTCAGTTTAAATTCAATTCATCAACCATCATATTTTAATGGATATGAAAATCGGGATGTATGCAGGTGAATTAAATAGCCCTGATTCTAGGATAAGGTAACAGGAAATAAAAAATGAAGATCTGGAAATCTGCAATAACAGTAGAAACTGCTGGAAACACTTAGCAAGTCAGGCAGCATCCATGGAAAGACAAGCAGAGTTAATACTTCAGTCGAGAGACACTCCTTTGATCTCATGATGTGTTTGATGTTCCGAGGAAGAGTCTTCGATCTGATACACTAATTCTGATTCTCTTTCCATGGATATTGTCAACCTGATGTGGCTCTCCAGCAATTCTGCTTTAATTACAAATAACTAAGATTACTGAGAATTAATTACCAATAAATAAGATAACAGGGGTGGCACTGCATAGGATCGAAAAAGGCTGCAGAAAGTTGTAAGCTCAGCAGCTCCATCATGGCACTGGCCTCCTTGGAACATCTTTAAGGAGCAATACCTCAGAAAGGCAGCATCCATCATTGAAGACCCATTCCCCACCCCCCCACATCACCCGGGCTGTGCCCTCTTCTCATTGTTATCATCAGGAGGACGTACAGGAGCCTGAAGACACACACTCGATTATTCAGGAACAGCCTTGTTCTCTCTGCCATCAGATTTCTAAATGGACATTGAACCCACGAACACTACCTCACTACTTTTTTTCTCTCTTTTTACACTAGTAATTCAATTTTTATATATTTACAGTAATTCCCAGTTTTTATTATTATGTATTGCAGCATACTGCCTCCACATAGCAACAAATTTAATGAAATATGCCCATGATATTAAAAGAGGTACGGTCGACGTTTCAGGCCGAGTCCTGACGAAGGGTCTCGGCCCGAAACGTCGACTGTACCTCTTCCTGTAGATGCTGCCTGGACTGCAGTATTCACCAGCAACTTTTAGATGTGTTGCTTGAAATCCCAGCGTCTGCAGATTTCCTCGTGTTTCCGTGATATTAAACCTGATTCTGATTTTCACGTCTGGGAAGGTGTGAGTCAGTTGAACTAAAGGAACATAGGGATCCGAGAGTACAAATATACCAATCATTGGACATTCTGCCGTGCATTAGCAAGCCCATAAATTACACAAACCAAGTGCAAGGGAAGGGTTATTTTTAAATTGAAAAGTAGATAAAAGATGCCAAACCTACATCAAAGATCTGTTATACAACATCAAGCAGCACTGCAAGAAATTTGAGTTTCTCTGTTGGAGAGCGGAGATGGAGCACATATGGAGGATGCAAGGGAGATTTACAAGAATAATTCCAGAAATGAAAGGGAAGGTATAGTTGTCTGACTGGTGACTTAATAGAAAATTGAGAGTGGATGCAGAGAGGATATTTTCAGCTGTGGGGAAACTAGAGACAATCAATATAAAATAGTTACCAAGAAATCTATAATGGAATTCAGAAGAAAAAGATTGGTAAGAATGTGGAACTTACCGTAACAAGGCAAATTTGAAGTGCACGGTGTAGACTCACTTAAGAGGATGCCGAACAAGATTCTGAGAACAAAGGATTACAGAGTTATGCTGATAGATTTAGATAAGGAAAAGGAAGAAGAAACTTAAGTGAATGTAACACTGACATGGACTGGTTGAATGCATAGGACTACATCCTTCATAATCCTTTTGATTTAGGATACTTACTTGTCTTGGCTGAGCCATTGACACAAGAAACTTACATTCTAAAAACTCACATCACATAAAAAAAATTCTGAATAAGCACTTAAGGGCAATAACATACAAATATCTGGATCAAGAACAGGCCGTAACCCGAAAGGTTAATTTTGCCATCGTGGAAACAATGGGCCAAATGGCCTCCCTGCCTGTTGCAAATGTTGATGATTCTGTTACTCAGAAGTCTTAGATGTAGCCATGAAATCAGAATGCAGCCTCATCAGCATATTTTAATTACAAGGCTACCTCTCAATATAATTTACTCAAACCCTATTCAACCCTACCAAGTTCAACAATAGTTGGCAAGAATCAGGTTTCTCAACTATAGGATGTAATACCTCCCAACTCCACTCCTCTCCACCTTAATGGAGTTCAAACTCCACCTTCCATCATGTTCAAAATCTTGCTCTTTATGTAGTGTTACACAAGATATAGCCCAAAGGCCTTGGCAATAAAATTGAAAATAAATTGACAGTGAAAGAAAAGGCAATGTTGAACATCCACACAAATATCACATTCTGAAGTTAGTAAAGAAGTGTGAAGTATTGTAAACAGAAGAAAAACTGATATGCTAAAGTATTTGAGGAAGCATTCATTTCAAATAAACATATAGAGTTGCCGGAGAGATCTATGGAATTTTGAGGATTCTTTATAGTGTTCCCATGCTTTATAAGGCATGAACACGTTCATTCAACCCGTTCACTTCCCCCTGATTAAAATGCTTTGTTAATTCATTAAACAAAGTAATTCAATAAGTTCTGCCATAATGAACAGAGCACTTAAGAGTTTCTCTCTTGGCTAAAGATCCTGATTTACAATTGAGTCTGATTCCATGAGTCCTGGCTGTTTGCCAAGACCTCACCCATCCTTCACATGCAGTGAACATCAGCAGAGAGCAGAGGAATTAAAACCTGAGTCCACACATATGCCCTTGTCAACAAGGATCACCTGATGGTGGCAAGACCAGCAATCCTGACAGATTTTAGTTGCTTGCTGACACAAATTGTCCCAGTCCAGTCAAACCCAGCAACTTTCTCACTTAACACACATAAAAGTTGCTGGTGAACGCAGCAGGCCAGGCAGCATCTCTAGCAAGAGGTACAGTCGACGTTTCAGGTCTAGGAAGAGGCCTGCTGCGTTCACCAGCAACTTTTATGTGTGTTGCTTGAAATTCCAGCATCTGTAGATTTCCTCGTGTTTGAACTTTCTCACTTGACTGTGTCAAACTCTGTGGTGTTTCTGCCTGCTGACTGAATGGAGCACTCTCTGATTGTGGGTCTTGAAGTGATTTAGATCATTGTATTGTGGTATTTACAGGATTAGTACTAACTAATCTAAATTAAATCAGCAAGTGCCTGGAGTCTGTCACTTAGACTAAGTGCTTGAGCCTGACATGTTTCAACCCTTTGTCAGAACTCAGTTTCTTGCTGGCCATTTCTATTTACGAACATTGAAAATACTCACTGAATTTACATATATGATGCAAGAAATTACTGTTTTCAAGACTGGTGCCACTTTTTGATGAATTTAAGTCAGAACCTCCTTAAAGAGCCAAAAGTATGATTCAAACCTGATGTGACCAAACTCGCCAAGTTACTCTTGGCAGAGGCCTGCAGTAGGTTCTTGGAGTACCGTAACTGTTGACACTAATTTTGAGCCAGAAGGAGACTATAACATATTATTTCAATAAGAGTACAATAGTAAAAGGACTTTTTTTTTATATCCCAGCCCTAAAACCCACTGAACCACTTCCATACAGTGAAATGTGTTTGCATTAATAATTAACACACCTGAGGGTGTGCTGGGGCAGCCCCTAAGTGTTGACACAGTTTTCCCACAATGCCTGGCAGAGCAACACAGAACACAACAAGCAACAAAACAACAAAAGCAAAAACAAGCCCTGTTTCTCCCTACCACCCACGTGCGTACCCCAGGGTAGGCCTGTAGTGGGCATGGACTCAGTCCTGCAGACACGGGGTTTCAAACTTCCCAGTGGAATCACAGGGATTACCAGACTCAGCTCCTGCCAGAGGGCCTTGATTAATGGACTTCTAATTTGCCCCCTGTGCTGAAGTACAGTGAAAAACTTCTTTGCATGTCATCCAAACAAATCATTTTATCGCATCAGTGCGCTGAGGTGATGCAAAGGAAAACAACAGCAGAGTGTGGAATAAAGTATAACAATCACAGAGGAAGTGCAGTGTAGGAAGACAATAAGGTATAAGATCATAATAAGGGAGTTAGATATGGCCCCTGTGGCTAAAGGGATCAGAAGGTATGGGGGGGAAGGCTGGTACAGGGTTCTGAGCTGGATGATCAGCCATGATCATACTGAATGGCGGTGCAGGCTCGAAGGGCCGAATAGCCTACTCCTGCACCTATTTTCTATGTTTCTATAATAAAGACAAGAGCCCATCTTATATTAATAGGGACTGTTCAATAGTCTTATAGCAGCAGGATAGAAACTGTACTTGAGCCTAGTTGTATGTGCTTTCAGACGTTTGTATCTTCTGCTACTGAGAGGGGAGAGAAGAGAAAATGTCTGGGCTGGGCAGGATCTTTAATGATATTGGCTGCTTCACCAAAGCAGCACAAATTGCAGTCAGAATCCATGGATGGAAGGATGGTTTCAGGATGGTCCTGAAGAATGGTCTTGGCTTGAAATGCTGACTGCTGTATGGGGAACTGGCCTCCGGCAAGCGAGCACAAGGGCGGCCCCATCTTCTTTTCAAAGACGTTTGCAAGAGAGACATGAAGTCACTGAAAATGAACGTCGAGAGGTGGGAGGACATTGCAAGCGATCGCTCTCACTGGAGGCTGGAATTACACAGAGGTCTAAAAAGAGGAGAAGAGAAGCTGAGGCTTGCTGCTGAAGAAAAGCGCACTTGTCAGAAAAAAAGCACCAAGACAACACTGGAGGATAGTGCCTTCAAGTGCCGTCGCTGCAGCCGAGACTGTCACTCCCGTCTGGGCCTCTACAGCCACAACAGATGCTGCTCTAACACAGACTGAAGCAAGACTTTCCAGGCGCAGATCCAAGGTCTCGCAAGACTAACGGCTGCCACACTATGTTCATCTCTATGGATGCTGCCTGACCTGAAGACACCTCCGGCATTTTGTGCATGCTCCTTTGGATTTCCGGCATCTGTAGAATTCCTTACATTTAGGATGGTTTTGGTGATGTACCAAGCTGTGTCCACAACTCACTCAGTTTCTTGTGGCCTTGGACAAAGTGGTTGCTATACCAATCTCATATCAGTTAAGGAGACAGTTCTCTCTGTTGGGACATGGGAGGTTATCAATTGTGTCCTTAGTTAGAAGCAGATTTATAACTAAAGAGCACTCCACAGTTAAAAAAAGCAAGTCATTTGCCAATATGGCAAGATTGTTAAAGGATTGCTTAAGTTTGTTGAAGGATATTTTTGAAAATCCCTCCAAAGAGGTTAACACTGAGTCATATTAGTTACAGGGACACCACTGATTCTGTGTACATTTTTCAGTAAATAGCCACATTAAAACCACAGCAACCTTCAAACTGGATTTTCATTTTTTAAAACACCTGGAGAAAGTCTACAATAATCTTCTGTACAGGTGACAAGAAATTTCAAAGCCCCAGTAGGTAAACTACATAATCTGGACATTAAATAACATAAATCAGGTACGATTCAAGAACAATGTCTAATCTGGAATAAATTAACCACTTTCATTGATTGCAATCCACTGCAGCCAAGGAATGACATGGAGCAATAAATTTTTGCTAGAAGAGCAGAATAATTTCTTCACAGCTATAATTGAAAGTAAGATCTTTTATAACCAGCTGAAAATGAAGAAAAAAAATTTGATGTGGGCCAAGAAATTGCAGTGTACAGAATAAAATCTGCTAGATGGGTTCAATGAGAAGAATCTGTAAACCTTTTGGTTCATTAACTTCTCTATTAAATTTTCTGCCACTTGGTCCTCTGTTCTGTGGCTAGATTCAGGGAGAAAAGATTGGGATGGACAATGAAATGGATCCGGCCAGCCCATATCTTTGACCTAGCTCAGTGTGTATGGAAATCCTGTAATGGATTGGGAGGGGTGTTGATTGTGAACTGGGTGTCAATACTGAATAGAGATGTCAGAGGGATTAAAGCATTGCAGGTAAAACCAGGTTGTCCTTGGAGTGCTCAATGAAGAATTCTCCTGGGGCAAAGCGATTGAAGTTTCTTAAAGATGTTCCTGATAATCTTGTGCAATCTTGAGAAGGTAATTGTGGAAGGGAGTACTGAAGAATGATATATGCCTGAAACTGCTGGGTCAAATGACAGGGTAGTATAAAATGACTCAGTAATGATCATTTAACACAGGAGTAAAGAATTGATTTCAATTGCATTACACTGAAGTGAACATCTCCAGTGAAGGACAGTAGTGGTAACCAAGCTGTGCACCTACAATTCCCTTCTCCTTCTCCCTGTTGAACAAAGGATGGAAGGAAAAAGGGGACCAAATAGTAGTATGTGGGAGAATGTGACTGGGACTGAGTGAGGATAGGGTTGGAGATCCAGAAATAGCAAGAACCAAGGGTGATGGGGGTCAGCGGAGAGTGTGAGAGGGTAACCGACAGGGGAACCTGTACCCAAGACCATTTACGTATGAGTGAGTGCTCTTATACCTACAACAGAAACTAACTTGAAGTCAAATTGGAACATCTTGTCCCACCATTCAGTCTGATCATGGTTGATCTACCCTAGGTCCCAAGTTGTCAACCGTGCCCTCAGTCACCTGCCCTTTGAAAAAAAACTGCCTACCTCTACTTTAAATACTTCTAATTACCTCGCCTCCACAATTCTCTGGGGCAGGGAACTCCAGAAGTTTCTTCATAAGTCGGTTTTAAATGAGCAGCCTTTATTTTAATTTCATTTGAGATTCCCCTATTAGTTATCCACCCTGTTTTGCCTCCTTGGTATCTAATATATGACCAGTTGATCACCCTCTATTCTTTTAAACTCTAAAGAATATAGACAGAACCTGTTTTGCCCCTCTTAAATAGGCCAATCTTCTTACCACAGGAATTTATCTGATGAACATCTTTTGGATTGTCTCCAATGCAAAAACATCCTTTCTTAAATAAAGGGAATAAAACTGTCACAGCACTTCAGCTGTGGCATCAACAACAATCTGAACAACTGTATCAGCGCTTCCTTATTTCTAAATTCCAACTCCTTCGCAAGAGAAGTCAATATGCCATCTATCCTCTTTGCTGCCTTCTGAATTTGTTTGCTAACTTTTTGAGTCATACACAGGTGCACCTAGATGCCACTGTACTTCACTCATTTGCAGTCTTTTTACATTTAGATAGACAAAGGGAAATTTTTCACTTCACTTCTCTCTGTCATGTTGTGTAGCGGCTAGTGTTAATTGGCGCCAACGTTAGTAGAATTTCACACTGGGATCTCCACTACACATTCTGAATTTGAGATTCCACTATAATAAACCAGAAGCTGAAGAGTTTTGTTATTTACATTATAAACCTCAGGTTTATAATGCAAATAACAAAAGGACAGGACATGGCTAGTTCAAAGGAAGTTCCTTCTGTTAGAATTAAATTTGGAAGAGGAGTGCAGGATGGGATGGCCTTAGCCACTAGAAGTGAACTAGGCGGGCATCTCAGTGAATCCTCCCCCCCTCCGCAATAAGTGAATGTTTCATTCCCCTAGGCTTACAAATGCTATGGTTATTGAAACAGATGT
Source organism: Mobula birostris (assembly GCF_030028105.1). Taxonomy (NCBI): domain Eukaryota; kingdom Metazoa; phylum Chordata; class Chondrichthyes; order Myliobatiformes; family Myliobatidae; genus Mobula; species Mobula birostris. The sequence continues at coordinate 34,354,994 of NC_092388.1, forward strand.
CCCAATTACAGAACCTGCAAATGATGCTAAGGAGCATTCCTACTTTGACCTTGGAAAGATCCTGGCCTGCATTCCAGGGAGAGATAAACAGATTCTACTGGTTGACTTCAAAGCCAGGATGGAAAAAAGTATAATTCTCTGGTAAGACACGATTGACAAGGAGGAAACAAATTCTTAAATTTAGTGGATTTCCAGGTGACAAAATGCTTAGAGCGTGGTCTGCTCATAGCCAATGCCATTTTTTTGTCCAAATCTAATCCTAATTTACACATTTTCACCTATCAGATTTAATTATTTTTTAAAATAAAAGATCACAAAGATGGCCATATCATCCATGTCATGACAGGTATCAGTGACCTTTGGACTGAAAAAAACTTAATCCATTCAGATCTCCATTATCTTGCTCTCAAAACAATAGTGACTCACACATTTTGCACAATCAATTCACTGTTGTATATGTAGAGGACGCCCACCTAAACACCTCACATAGGAGCCAATGACTCATCTCAGCCTAAGCTATAGAGTATCCACAATGTATGGACGGCTTCATGAAAAGACTCGTGGTAATCTTCCCAAAAAACCTCAAGCACTACTTTGCTGATGATTATCAGGTGTTCTGGGAGCTACTTCACAAGAAATGCAAAGTGTTTTTGGATTGGTAACTGCATACTGCTTAAGGGAAGCTGTTCCTCAGGCACCTCAAGATGAGGCCCAAAAGAAAACCAATGGCTTTCAGAAGAGACTGTTTGTTGGAAAGAATGGAGGTGGCCTAGCAACTCACTGATGATCATGAGATGTAAAGTTTTTTTTTAAATTCAGTGATACAGCACAATTACAAGCACTGCTCAATTATGCCCACTAACTTGTACACCTTTGGAACGTCGGAGAAGACGCTAGCACCCGGAGGAAACCCATGCAGTCATGTGGAGAACTGAAAACTCCTTAGAGACAGTGGCAAAATTAAATTCAAGTTGCTGTCTCTGTAGTAGCATTATGCTAACTGCGATGCTTCCTCGCTGCCCAGATTCTTCAGTCCTATTAAGGCTATCTATACCCTTATCACCTAAGGCTTCACACCTGTAAGGGCCAAGAAAGCTTAAGGACAGAGGGGAAGTCAGCTCCTACTGAAAGGCAGTCTTCAAAGAGCAAGCTGTTGAAGGAAATCAGCAGGTCGGGCTATGGCGGAGGCGATGGGGTGGTTAATTGTTTGGATCGAGACCCAGTATCAGAACTGCGGAAAAGAGTAGTTGGAGATCAGGATCTTAAACCTGGCACAAAACTTGTGATCTACAAGGCGGTAATGATCTTTGCCCTCTTGTGACATTCAGAAGCATGGACTATCTACACTGGCACCTCAAAGCCCAAGAGACGTACCATTTGAGTGGTCTCTGCAAAATTCTCCATAATCTACTGATAACCAACCCAGCATCACCATCTCCTCCCTGAACAATATCTCTAGCACTGGGGCCACAGTTACACTTCAACAGCTCTGAAAGGCAGACCAAGTTGTATGCACACCCAGCACCAAACTTCTGAAATTTATATAATTATCAGGCAGACAAAGGAAATCATTCTCAAGGGCCCTGGAAAAGTGTAATATCTCCACAACCTGAGGAATACCAGGCTTGTGACCATTCAAAACTGAAGGGAATTGTTTGAAATGACATTGGGAAAATCAAGTGCAGAAGTCCTGTGTAATTAGTGGAAGAAGTGCAGCACCTTTCCAAATTATCCAGCCATTTGTTCTCTTAAGAGTTGTCTGTGTATCCCGTCTGACTGAGAGAATGGAGGTGGAAGTAAATAATCATTAACTTTGAGGGACTACCTAAGGATATACATGCAGTACTGGACTGAGTTTATGACTGAAGCTTGGCATTCATGTACAATAGTGAAGCAGATACGGAGAAAAAGGTGGTTCCAATCTGACATTGCTAACATTAAATTGATGAAAAGTATAACTTCTTAAAAATACAGTGCAAAATATATTCTATATTCATCACCTCAAATGATTCTTGCCTGAAAAATACTATGCAATGGTAGATTAACTCAAGAAGACAGTCTGAGCCCATTGCGTGACTTGCATCTCAGCTTATCTTGTTGTGATTATGTCACTGCAGGCTCCTGTATAAAGGATACATTGGCACAAAGTACTTAGAGGTGCGTGAGAACTTTTCCCACTTGACTTGTTGATTCATGCTCTTGATATCAGATAAGGAATTTCTGATTGTGGTTTTAGTCATATTTAAATAAACATTCACCATGCATTCAAAGTTAATGAGTAAGACCCTGATAGCCTGGGGGGCTATCTGTTAATGTGAGAGCACTAAGAATACTACTGTAAAGATCATTGTGCTTTTCAGCGGTAGTTTGCCCAGGAAACCTGAAGGAAAGATTTATGCATTTTCATTTGATTGGCAGATGTTTTGTAAACTGCTGGAAATTTGGGCTGTTCCAAGAAAGTGTGTAAGTAACGTTCAAGTGTCATTCAACAAAAGACAATTCAATAGGTACCAACATGTGTATCGAGTCAAGGTCAAAGTACATTTATTTTGTATGTGAAATATAGACTAAATATGGCTGTGCAATTTAATTTACAAGTTATTAGCTACATTTTAAATGCACTACCTACAATTGAACCCCATATATACAAGACTTAGAATAAGATAATTTTTGCAAACCATAATCCACAGTCCTCATCACAATAGGTATGATCTAGAAATGATCTAGAAAATTTACAGCACAATACAGGCCCTTCAGCCCACAACGCTGTGCCAAACATGTACTTACTTTAGACATTACCTAGGGTTACCCATAGCCCTCTATTTTTCTAAGCTCCATGTGCCTATCCAGAAGTCTCTTAAAAGACCCTATTGTATCCACCTCTGCCATTGTTGCTGGCAGCCCATTCTACGTACTCACCACTCTCTGCGTAAAAAAATTACCCCTAACATCTCCTCTGTACCTACTTCCAAGCACCTTATAACTATACCCTCTTGTGTTAGCCATTTCAACCCTGGGAAAAAGCCTCTGACTATCCACACGATCAATGCTTCTCATCATTTTATACACCTCTATCAGGTCACCTCTCATCCTCTGCCACTCCAAGGAGAAAAGGCCAAATTCACTCAACCTTTTCTCATAAGGTATGCTCCCCAATCCAGGCAACATCCTTGTAAATCTCCTGTGCATCCTTTCTATGGTTTCCACATCCTTCCTATAGTGTGGCAACCAGAACTGAGCACAGTACTCCAAGTGGGGTCTGAGCAGGGTCCTATGTAGCTACAACATTACCTCTCGGCTCCTAAACTCATTCCCACAGTTGATGACAGCCAATGTACCATATGCCTTCTTAAGTATAGAGTCAACCTGCGTAGCAGCTTTGAGTGTCCTATGGACTCAGACCCCAAGATCCCTCTGATCCTCCACACTGCCAAGAGTCTTACTGTTAATACTATATTCTGCCATCATATTTGACTTAACAAAATGAACCACCATGCACTTATCTGGGTTAAACTCCATCTGCCACTTCTCAGCCCAGTTTTGCATCCTATCGATGTCCTGCTGTAACCTCTGACAGCCCTCCACACTATCCACAACACCCCCAACATTTGTGTCATCAGCAAATTTACTAACACATCCCTCTGCTTCCTCATCCAGGTCATTTATAAAATTCACAAAGAGAAGGGGTCCCAGAACAGATCCCTGAGGCACACCACTGGTCACTGACCTCCATGCAGAATAAAATCCATGCAGTATGCTTTGACAAAATTAAACTATTTTGAAAACCATATCAAAATGCTTGATGTAAATAGAATATAGAAAAAGGATATTTAATAACAGATACTCAATGCCTTTTTGCCTCATGACAGTTGTTAGTTCTGAAGACATCCAAAACTGCAGAGCGTCAAGCATCTAATACCAACGAAATCTTGTTCGATTCACTGACATGAGAACAGCAAGCTATAATAAACTTTTCTCAAATTTAAAACTGATAGCAAGTGGGATATACTGTATAAGAAAAAAAGAGCAAAAAGAAAATGAAGGGGGAAATTAAAAGTATGCACATTCACAAAATGTAAAGTACATATCTTGAAACAAAAGTCGAGGTTCAGAGTATAGAAAGGTATATGAAGTATAGAAAGATACACAAGATAATTTTAGGAAGAGGTGCAGTCGACGTTTCAGGCCGAGACCCTTCATCAGGACGAAGGGTCTCGGCCTGAAACGTCGACTGCACCTCTTCCTAGAGATGCTGCCTGGCCTGCTGCGTTCACCAGCAACCTTTATGTGTGTTGCTTGAATTTCCAGCATCCGCAGAATTCCTGTTGTCTGCAAGATAATTTTAGCTTTGTCATACTTATCTCAGGGCAAAAGATAGTAATGGGAGATAAGGGAGAAGCCAAATATGGTTAAAGAGCTTGTCATGGAGGACAAGGATGATAGGGCTTCCTTGCTATTATACTTGATCCTCATTAATATTGTGATTAATGGAGGGAGAACTCTTAACAGGCTGTAATAGGGAACAACTCCCAAAGGGGAACTCTGTATTCAGAATGGTCGGGGACAGAGTGGTGGAAGAGACACCATTTATGCTACAGGAACAGGAAGGTGGGATATGGCACACCAATCTGGTAAAGATTAGTTTCAACAGACATGGGTTAAAAGTTCTTAGCGCTTCCAACAACAAAGGTCACTGTGAATTAGTCTGTGATTTGGCCTTCTGGCAAATATTCCTCTGATGGTGGTCACATTCCCCCCTCCCCCCCAGTCCATGACTTTGGAGTAGGAGAGGGTGTAATAAACCTGTTAACCTTCTGAAATATTTCTTCTGCATTAAATCTGGAGTATCAGCAAAAATACTTACACTATATGATGCATCAGCCACATTCATTTGAACTTTGCATCAGGCATTGACTGTTAGACATGAAGAAACTCTATTGCCAACATAGATACACTCAGCGGTCACTTTATTAGGTACACCTATATACCTCCACGTGAATGCAAATAGCTAATCAATTCCATGCATAAAAGCATGCAGATATTGTCAAGAGGTTCAGGTGTTTTTTCGACCAATCATCAGAATGGGGAAGAAATGTGATCCAAGTGACTTTGACCATGGAATGATTGTTGGTGTCAGACAGCATGGTGTGAGTATCTCAGAAACTGCTGCGGTTCTGACGTATCACACACAACGGTCTCTAGAGTAACCTTTCTCAAACTTTTTGCCCTGGAGGAACACTTAAAATAATTTTCAGGTCTCAGGGAACCCTTGCCTAAATACTACTATATCTACAGCTCATTGTATGTTAGTGTGATCAGTAAGTTGTAGATATAATAATCCAAAAATAATTGTCAATGACTTTTTGGGTAGGGAATGAAATTTTAGCCCACCTTTCTTGAAAAAAAAACACGGAGTTAAGCTTAGTTTACCTTACTTGAAATTAATCTTTCCCTTTCATAAATTTTAAGAACTCATAAGGCAACCGTAATAAATTTTTGTTAAGTAACAATTTTCTTCTACACTGGTAGTGTTTGTTTGCTCCCATAAGTCAGTTGGCAGCGTGGAAGGGGAAGTTCGGGGACGTCATTCAGGAAGGAGAGGCTGATGTCACAGCCCAAGTTGGGCGAGTCCATTCAAAGCTCGGAAAACACACTTCTTGCTACTTATCAGCTTACTGTCCTCTCTTCCATGCAATACAGCGCTCACCAATTAGCACCGGCATCCCCTATCTCGTGTCAAAAACAGAACAGACTCAATCAAATAACACGGCCCCGCTGCACACTGCCACACTGGGCTGAGAGACCTCTAATGAGATTCCTAACGGGGTTGCTCAGTCACTGTCCACCACTACGAGCGCAAGCATTGCGCATCGCGCCAAGTTCAAGAGACTTTTTTTTAATCACAATCTCTTGTGGAACCCCTAGCGACCCCTCGTGGAAACCTGGTTGAGAAACCCTGCTCTAGAATTTTCAAAGAATGGTAAGAAAAACAAAAGGAACATCCAGTAAACCTATCCATAACCACTCAAAATGAAATGAAATACTAAACTGTCAAGGGATGTGCATAAACATGCTTCATTTTTCTGCTTTACATGTTCCATGTACACCTCATTATGTTTGTTTGGTTATAAACCTTTCAAATTTATTCTTGGGAAGTCAAGGGAACACCCACAGTCCTCTTCGAGGGATCAGAAGTGGAAAGGGTGAGCAGTTTCAGGTTCCTGGGTGTCAATATCTCTGAGGGTCTATGCTGGGCCCAACGTATTGATGCAACTACAAAGAAGGCACAACAGCGGCTGTATTACATTAGGAGTTTGTGGAGACTTGGTATGTCACCAAAGACTCCCACAAATTTCTACAGGTATACCATGGAGAGCATTCAAATGGGTTTCATCATCGTCTGGCATGGTGGGGCCACTGCACAGCACCAGAAGATGTTACAGTAAGTTGTAAGCTCTGCCAGTTCCAACAGGGGCACTAGCCCTCCCTCCCCCAGCACACAGGCCACCTTCAAAAGATGATGCCGCGGAAAGGCGGCATCCGTCAGGAAGTGTTTGTCAGCAGAAGGCAAGCTGTATTTTGTTGGTATGGTGTTTTGCACCTCAGCCCCAGAGAAACGGTGTTTTGTTTGGCTGTACTCATGCATGGTTGAATGGGAGTTAAACTTGAACATGAACCTGATCAAGGAGGAGGTACAGGGGCCTGATGCCACTCACGTTTCAGGAACAGCTTCTTCCAATCCGCCGTCAAATTGCGGAATGGACAATGAACCCATAAACACAAACTCACTATTTTCCCTCTTGTTTTGCATGATATATTTAATTAAATTTTCTTTTTTATATATTCTTCTAAATACTTTATATTCTATACTTAATAATAAAACCAATGAGAAGATAATATATAAGTATTGCAATGTACTGTTGTTGCAAAACAACAAATTTCACAACATGCTGTAAGCCAGTGACATTAAACCTGATTCTAATTCTGACCATCTTGTAACATTAAATTGCTCTGCCCTTCCTTTAGTCAATCAATTAACCACTGTTTATGTATGACACATATCATAAACCAATAAAAACTTATTATTGGGTCATCACTTGAAGCAATTTTAAACCTTGTAAAAGTAGGTTACTCTGCTCTGCTCAATTAAAAATATAAAAGAACCACTATGATTGAGAAGAAGGAAAAAAATGACTGGAAAAATAAAGGACTGAATTGTCTAACCTCATAAATTTGCTTCCACATACACATACAATTGAAGTAATTTAGCCTCAAGGGAGAATGTTGTATATTAGTTCTCCGCTGAGATAAATAATATCAAAGAATGTAATAGGTAAACTTCCCTCTGAAGTCTAATAAAATAAATTGAGGCCTAAACTTTATTTAGCTGAACAATAAAGTCATTGATGGAAGCAATTCCAATGCAAAATAAAAAGAAACCCAAGAACATGAAGTATAGATGAGAAACAGGAAATAAACTTGCAAAAGATTTGCTATCTTTACTTCTGGTGCAGATGATGCTGTTAAACTGTCCAGCATTGTAAGGTCATAGCTTAAACCTATGTTCCAAGGCAATACTTTAATCACTTTTTCACTTTACACAACTATGCCCAGCTTTCAAATGGATTGATACTTAAGGCCAAGAGTTCGAGAGTCATAGAGCATTAAGCACAGAAATAGTCCCTTTGGCCCATTTAACCTGTGCCAAACTGTTAACTGCACCTGGACCACAACCCTCCATACTTACTACACTTCTTGTCTTAAATATTGACATCACACCCACATCCACTGTATCCTCTGGCAGCTCATTCCACCCTCTCACCACCTTCTGAGTGAAGAAGTTCCCTCCCTTTAAACATATCACCTTTCACCCTTAACCCATGATCTCTAATTCAATGGTTCTGTTTATTATCAGAGAACATATACAGTATAAAAGCTGAAATACTTAGTCTTCATGGATGTCAATGAAAAACAGAAACCCAAAAGAACAAATGACAGAAAAACATTTTAACCCCAAAGCTCCCTCTCCTCCTCCCCTGTGCAACCAGCAGCAAGCATCAGCATCCCCATCGACCCCACCCATTTCAGCAGGAAGTGTCTGTGCCCCCACCCACCAAGGAACAGCTAAGCCCCCAAAGAGAGACCATGATCTGCTGTCAACAAAAACTATTGTTTATCCAATAGTTCGGCATACCGCAAGGTCTCTCTCTCACTAACAAGGGACAGAGAGATAGCACCCATTTCACACTGAAAGGGGAGACTAACAATCCCCATTACCATGCTACAGTCTGCAGCGTCACTTTTTATTCAGAGATTTTTTGACTTAGGATCGTCAATAAACTCTCCCCACCATCGAGAGAAAGAGAGAGAGCAGTTGCCCCACTACGGACACATCCACTGCCACAAAATCCCGATGTTCCTTCTCCTGTGACACCTCAGTCAGCAGCACCGGCCTGGAATCATTCGTCCATGGGGGCACGCAGGGCCGCAACCCAGCATCTACCATGCCGTGCTTGGAGAATGTCGGAAAATAGGCGATCAGCTGGTGAGCTCCAAGAACAAGAAATCATTGCCGTGAAAAAAAACCCAGTTTTGAGTGCTGTTGCAGGTCAGGGACCTCGATAAAACCCCAGCCACCTTTAAAAAGGAAAAAGAGTCATTAAAGAGAAGAATTTAAGCTGTTTCTGGAGATGAGCTTGAAGAAGCAGCCACTTAGCGTCGTCTTAACTCTATCTTCTAGTCTCATGTAGATTTAGCAGAAAAAAGCCTTACTGCATATACCCTACCTATACCCTTCATAGATTGATTTCATCCAATCCATTTTATTTACTCATCCTCAAAGAGCTGAATGATGACCTTAATACTTTATTTATTGATACAGTGTGGACCAGGCCCTTCTGGCCCAAAAAGCTGCACTTCCCAGTAATCCACGTACTTAATACTAAGCTAATCACAGGTTCCTTATCCTTTATCAGGATTATGAGGACATTATCCCTTTGCTTCCACAAATGCCGCTTGGTCCACTGAATGTGTCTTCTAGATTATAGCTGTGGTGTCTCCTGTGGACTATGAGCACATCAAGCCCAAAGCCCCAAAAATCTTGCATCATGTGGCTTCATTCATAATGATAAAACACGGAAATGAGGATATTCACATTCGGCTTCAGGATATTCATATATTCATGCACATTTAATTCTCTGACATTGATCCATAAAATTAAATTGCTAAAATGGTAAATTAGTTTACTATTGTCACGTGTGTCGAGGTACAGTGAGAAGATTGTCTTGTACGCTGTTCATACAGATCAATTTATTTCAACAGTGCATTGTGGTAGTACAAGGTAAAACAATATGGTGCAGAGAAGTGTTACAGTTGCGGAGAATAGCTGTGCAGGTAAACTATAAGGTGCATAGTGAAGAATCAAAGGTAGATTGTGAGGTTAAGAATCCACCTTATCGTACTAGAGAGCCTTTCAATAATCTTACAACAGCAGGAAAGAAGCTGTCGTTGAGTCTCCCGTGATGTGCTTTCAGGCTTTTGTATCTTCTGCCCGATGGGAGGAGGGGAGAAAAGTAAATGATCTGGGTGGTTTTGCCCAGTAAACGATCAGGTGATATGGGGCTTTTAATATGCTAGGTGATATATACTGAGGAAACAAGATGTAGACAGAATCCATTGAAGGTAGGCTGGTCTCAGTTATGTTCTGAGCTGTGTCCACTGCTCTCTGAAGTTTATTGTGATCATGGGCAAAACAGTTGCCATACTAATCCATGATACATATTGATAGCGTGCTTTCTGTGGTATGATAAAAACTGGTGAAGGTTAAGGAGGACATGCCAAATTCTTGAGCTTCCTGAGGAAGTAGAGGCAATGGTGAGCTTTCACGGCCATAGTGTTCACATAGTTGGACTAGGACAGATTGTTGGTGGTGATCATGCCTGAGAAACTGAAGCTCTCAACCCTTTTAACCTCAACACCAAAGATGTAGACAAGAGCATGCACACTCCCCACTTCCTGAAATTAGTGTCCATCTCTCTTTTGTTTTTCTGACACTGAGGGAAAGGTTGTTGCTATGACACCATGTCTCTATCTCCTTCCTGCATTCAGATTCATCATTATTCAGAATCTGAATCAGGTTTAATATCACTGGCATATGTTGTGAAATTTGTTGTTTTGCAGCAGCGGTACACCACGATACATAACAATAAAAAACTATACATTACAATAAGAAATATAAATTTAAAAAATAAATTAAAATAGTCGTGCAAAAAGAGAGCAAAAAAGAGAGAAAAAAGTGAGGTTTTTTACATGGGTTCATTGTTCATTCAGAAATCTGACAGCAGAGGGGAAGAAGTTGTCCTAAAACATTAAGCGTGTGTCTTCAGTTTCCAGTACCTCCTCCCTGATTGTAGCAATGAGAAGAGGACATGTCCTGGGTGATGGGTGTATTTAGTAATGGGTGCCGCCTTTTTGATGCATCTCCTTTTGAAGATGCCCTCGAAGCTGGGGTGATTAATGCCTACGATGGAGTTGGCTGAGCTTGCAACCTTCTGCAGTCTTTTCTGATTCTGTGCAATGGACCCTCCGTATTGCACAGCAAGGCAACCAGTTAGAGTGCTCTGCATAATACATTTGTAGAAATTTGCAGGTCTTTGGTTACATTCCATTCCTCCTCAGACTCCTATTAAAATATAGCTACTGCCATGCCTTCTTTGTAGTTGCATCAATACGGTGGGTCCGGATAGGTCTTCAGAGATGTTAACACCCAGGTACTTGAAATTGCTCACCTTTTCCACTTCAGATTTCTCAATGATGACTGGTGTGAGTTTCCTTGACTTCCCCTTCTTGAAGTCTACAGTCAACTCCATGGTCTAACAGATGTTGAGTGAAAGGTTGCTGTTGTGACACCAGTCAACCAGCTGATTATCTTACTCCTGTACGCCTTCTCATCACCAAATTAATTTCTGCTGACAATAGTTGTGTCATTGGCAACTTTATGGATGACATTTGAGCAGTGCCTAGCCACACAGTTGTGGGTATTGAGAGAGTAGAGCAATAGGCTAAGCATGTGTGTTTGAAGTGCACCAGTGTTGACTGTCTTGAGGAGATGTTATTTCTTATCCGCACTGACTGTGGTCTCCCGATGAGGAAGTCAAGGATCCAGTTGCAGAAGGAGTTACAGAGGCCCAGGTTATGGAGCTTGATGATTAGTAGTGAATGTTGAGTTGTAATCAATAAACAGCAGCCTGACATACAGTAGGTATTTCTATTGTCCAGGTGTTCCAAGGCCGAGCGGAGAGCCAGTGAGATTGCATCCTTTGTAGACCTATTGTGGTGATAGGCAAACTACAGCAGGTCCAGCTCCTTATTTAACAAGAGTTGATTCTGCCCATGACCAGTGTGTCAAAACACCATCTGTGATTGCAACTGGGTGATAATCATTGAAGCAGCTCACCCTGCCCTTCTTGGTCACTGGTACGAATGTCCCCTTTTAAAGCAGGTGGGAAACTCTGACTGCAGCAGCGAGGGATTGAAGATGTCTTTCAACACTCCCACCAGTTGGTTGGCACAGGTTTTCAGTGCTAAACCAGGTACACTATCAGGGTTTGATGCCTCGCGAGGGTTCACCCTCCTGAAAGATGTTCTGACATCAGCCTCCGATACTACTTGCGATATGTCCCACAATGACGGTACTATCTGCAAACTTGTAGCTGAGGTTAGAGAAGAACCTGGCTGCACAGTCGTGTGTGTATAGGTAGTAGAACAGTATTCAACTTTGTCGGACACCAGTGTTGAGGGTAACTGTGATGGAGGTGCTGCTGGTTACCATTTGCAGCTAATGGAAGTCAAGGATCAATTGCGAAAGGAGGTATTGAGTCCTTGGTCTGGGAATTTGATGATGAATTTGCTTGGAATTATATAATTAAAACTGTTCAGTACTGACTGAATTCTTCCCCTCAATCCTTGTCCATAGTGCCAGGATTATTTTATCCTAGAGGCCAACAAAACTGACTATGCACATATTTCTTCATTCACCTATTCAGAATAGGAGCATTGTATAAAACTTTAATAATCCAACACCCTTCAGAGTCTGTGGTGCCAGACTGTCAGATTTTCTCTTATTAAAACCCCAGCACGAATTTAACTCACCTTATTGCAGATAGTCAATATGATCATTTTTGCAATAAGTCTGGTAAATTTAAAGGAACCAAAGACCCTGTTCATTTAAAGAGACGACAGGAACCAAAGTTCCAATGAGTTTAAATGGAACTGAAGGAACAGAAGCTGGTGAGTTTAAAAATGGCAGTGGTACCAGGGTGCCAGTAAGTTTGAAGGGAGTGTGGGAATCAGCAATTGATAAACTATATGCTGAGTCATCAGGATTTCTGAAAAATCTGATAGTGGATTATCAGAATTTTAATTGTATTTGTTTAATGCTTTCAGCTGCCAATCAGGATGTAACAGAGAGCTTTACAGCCAACGTATGCACTTTTGAAATGAAGGCCCTATTGTTTTGCGTCAATGCAGCCAACAATTCCCACATGGCAAGATTTCGTAAAAGAGCAACATGATCATGATCAGATCATCTTGTTGTTCAGAAATGAAACTTAGAATATACAGCACAGAACAGGCCCTTTGGCCCACGATCTTGTGCCGAATTAAAGATTTTTACAATACATGAAATATGAGATTTAGATTAACAGAAGAATTTTTTTTGAAATCATCAGGTTTCAAAATAATAACTGAGTGAATGAAATCCATTATAGCAGCACAGTCCAGGGCCTTCGACCCACAATATTGTGCTGACCTATATAAACCTACTTCACAATCAATTTCACCATTCCCTCCTACACAGCCCATAACCCTCTATTTTTCTTATATACATACGCCTATCTAAAAGTTTCTTAAATATCCATTTGTATCAACCTCTACCACCGCACCAGGCAGTGTGCTCTAGACACTTACCACTCACTCTCTGTGTAAAAGCTTAGCTTTGACATTTCCCCAAAACGTTCCCTAAACATGATAATCTTAACAGCATGTCCTCTAGTAATGGCTCTTGTGGCCATAGGAAAAAGGTGCTGAACATCCACTCCGTCTATGCATCTCATAATCTTATACACCGTTATCAAGTCACCTCTCACTTTCTGTCGCTCCATAGAGAAAAAACAAACATCTCACTCAATCTTTCCTCATAAGACATGTCCTCTAATCCAGGCTGCATCTTGGTAAATCTCCTCTAAACCCCTCTCTAAAGCTTCTACGTCCTTCGTAGAGAATCTTGGCGACCAATGAGGCGACCGGAACTGAACTCTTAACTTCAGTTTTATGGAGCTACAACATAACCTTACAGTTCTTGAAGTCAATCCCCTGACTACTGAAGGCCAGCACATTGTATGCTTTCTTAACCATTCTATCAACTTGCATGCACCTTTGAAGTATCTGCAGAATTGGATCCCAAGATTCCTCTGTTCCTCCACTCTGTTAAGAATCCTGCCATCGACTTGTATTCCAACTTCAAGTTCAATTTTCTAAAATGAATCATTTCATATTTTTTTTGGGTTGAACTCCATCTGCCACTTCGCTGCCCAATTCTGTGTCCTATCTATATCCTGTAGATATGACAACCATCTGCACTATCCACAACACCACTAACCTTCATATCATCTGCAAACTTACTCTGAACTCTCTCATCCAAGTCATATAGAAAAACCACAAAGAGCAGAGGCCTCAGAACAGACCTTTGCAGAACTCCGCTAGTCTCCAATCTTCAACTCACCATCTATGACCTCCCTCTCTTTAACTTCTGTGGGCGAGCCAATTCTGAATCCACACAGCCAAGTTCCCGTGATTGAACAGATAATTAATCCTTAGTCCCAGAAATGTGTTTAAGCAGTAATTAAGGCTTAATACAAAGTGAAAAATTCACTTCTGCTTCAAGCATCAAAGCACCACTTCTTCAGGGCTTTTTATATCGGAGAAGATTGGACCTGAGACAGATCATTGACCAAATTCATTTGAATGGAGTTTGAATTCATGGAAAAAAGAAGTAAATTGATTTCTTTAAAATATTTGTTTTTGGTTTTGTAGTTTAATTATTTCAATCAATGCTTTGACTATTTCAGTTGATTTTATTACTGTTTGATTTCTAAAAAAACTCTTTACTTCTTTATAATAATGGCTCTAAATGCTTTTGTACATCAGAGACATTCAGGAGCTTTGAAAGTTCTTCATGGATTTGGAATCACTGCAAACCTAAGAACAGACACTCTGAAAAGGAATCAGTGAACTAAAAGCTTACAGAAACTTCAGTATTCACAGTGTATTCACACTGTGGTGTCTCTACAGAGATAGACATAAGGTCAGAGACCAACAACTTGTGCATTTCTATGTAGAAATTAACTTACTGTAAGATGGCGGCACATTCAGTCGCAGTGGCTTCTACGGAGTCAACCAAAGTTAATAATCACATCACCCTGCTGGACATTAGAATTTCAAGTATTGCAAGTCTATCCCATCAGTGAATCTGTGGAATCCTTTGCCACAGGCAGCTGTGGAGGCCAAGTCTTTATGTATATTTTAGGCAGTGGTTGCTAGATTCTTAATTGGTCAGGGCATGAAGGGATACAGGAGAAGGCAGGAGACTGGGGCTGAGAGGAAAATTGTATCAACCATGATGAAATGGCAGAGTAGACTCGATGGGCCAAACGGCCTAATTCTGCTCCTGTATCTTCTGCTCTTATGGTTTTTTTCAGAGATGCTCAATGGTAGAGAAACTGAAGGAGCTGGATGGCGTAGACCGTGCTGCTGCCTGCATCAGAGGGGCATCGGTGCGTGAAGATGGTGGGCAGTCTAATCACTTTTCTTGTGATCTCAAGACCCTGTTGAACATTGTCAATGTGGAATGCTGCATGTCCTTTTTCACTGATTTATTGGTGGACGGCAGGAGCAGATGGTGGGGGAGCTGCGTGGCTTTAGTCGTGATGTGGACTAGGCCTCAAGCTGCAGGTATCGCCTGCTTACAGCCGCCCAGGAGAGAGGCTTCAGAGTGGGTGCGCGCCACTGGAGGTGGCGTGGCACAGCATCTAAGCAGGAGTCAGTGCTGTCCCCCAGTGTTCGCTCGGCAGAAGACAAGCTGTATTGTGTTCAATTTCTGCAATGTTCAGGGGGACTCAGGGTCTTGGACTATTTTTTTTTCTGTAACTGTATTTTACTGATTTCTTATATGTTCTTGCTACCTTATATGTGCTATACGTGCTTTATGCTGTGTATGACTGTTGGTACAGGGTTTTGCACCTTGGCCTCGGAGTCACACTGTTTTGTTTGGCTGTATTCCTGGATATTCATGAATGGTTAAATGATGATTAAGTTTGAACTAGAGAATTAAGCTTTCTGAGGGATTGTTTGTGGTCAAAAGGTGTACCATGGAGATATGTAGAAATACCAGATAAACATGTCACAGTATTTGTCATCATTACATAGCATAGATAATCCTTGATCTGGAAAGGAAATATTACTGTATTTTGATGTGAATGCCTTAGGTTGTAAGAAACCTTCACAGCTTGAGGAGCCACTGCTGAACAAAGTGGCGATATTTAGAAAGAAGATGCAAAAAAAAGAGTATTAGCAATTATTTCCAAGCAAGGTTATTGTAAGCACATGACTCACACAAAATTATCTTTGAATAAGAATTAAAGACAAAACTGCAGAATCAAAAACAGAAAATGCTGGAAAACAAAGTCAGGCAGCCATTGTAGAAAGTGAAACAGTCAATGTCAGAGATAAAGAGTTGCAAGAAAGTCCTCGGCCCAAAATGTCGACTGTTTATTCCCCTCATAGTTGCTGCCTGATCAGCAGAGTTCCTCCAGTATTTTCTGTGCGTTGCTCAAAATGTTGACTGTTTCTCTTTCACCGATGCTGCCTCTTCTGCTGAGTTTTCCCAATACTTTCAGCTTTAAGTTCTCTTCAAATGAGTCTGTGACACTGAATTTGTCATGGATGGATAAGTCAGAGAGATCAATGAAAGGACGATAAAACTTGCATTTCCAAATAGTATTACAGTAAGCATCTTGCATTGGGTAAGTTGAAGGAAATCGTCAGGTATAGTGTTCCACTGATATATATTCCTGTTACTTATAAGCATGCAGAAAATTGAGTCTTATGTTATTTTCTTAACCTAAATTATCTATGCATTCACTTTGAAAACAATTACACAGTTGCTATTTAATAATCTGTAACGGGACACCCAGATAAGAATCAAAAGTATGCAGTTTTAGCGGTACTAAGTGAGGGAAGTTGTTTTTACATATTGTGATGGGGCCAATTAGCATATGCAAACATCACTCACAGTCCAACAGCTATCCACCATGTTTTTGTGCATACTGTTTGTGTGCACATGCTCTGCAATCATTTTATTCTCTGTCATTATCTAACCACTAGAGGGAGTTAAACTAGAGAATTAATATCTCTCAATCACCTCCAAAATATTGGCCTATTGATCTTGTACAGAATTAACTTGTAGATGAACTTTAGCAAATTCAACTGACGCCCATTTTTTCCTTAAGTAACCGTTTGATGGGATTCTTCGCAATATTCATGAGGCCTGATCTTTAAAGTCACTCCAGTTTCCTGACTGCCATGTTTATCCTGGACTGTTAGAGCATCACACTACTGTTTGGCACCAATTTGAATGTCTCTCCCAATGAAATCTCTTGAGGCTTTTCATAAAAGTGAGTCGTGCCTCCATCAAAACATTGTGCTAATGGGACCAAAGCCAAAAAACAAAATTAAAATATATTTCATCTGCCTGACAGCTATTGAGGACATACCTTCACCTACCCCCTCTCCAACCACCCCCCCCCATGAGGAACAGCACACAGTTACAATGATGCATTATCTTTACAATATATCTGCTGGGCCTAACCTCAATTTACTCTCATGTTACAGCTGTGTTCTGGAACGTTCGCCACAGCATGAACCTCATTTAAAAATAAACACAAAGTGCTTGGCTTCCAAAGGCCGTGTCATATAACAAGGGTGGAGCATATTAAATAGCCTGCTCACAATAACTTATTGCATTGGGAGAGAGCACTATAAAACGTTTTCTTCCAGGTGGGCAGATGATGGAATTTCTGGCAGAAAGGTACGAAGTAAAACCTTAACCGTCCCACAAATCTTACCAAAGGAAGTTTTCTGCCATATTTTTAACACAACTGCCGCCTCATTGGGAACTTCTTTTGAGAAGAACACAACCTGAGAAAGGTATGAAAATATTTACCAACCTGAAGAATATTATCGAGCTTTTGACCTGTAAGCAAAGCACACAAAAGAAGTGTTGCAACAAATCAAAGCTGGATACATTTGGCAGTTTATAAAAACATAAGCATTCAGTGATTTAATGACTTGGTCTCACGCACAGGGCACGTGCATGATTTGACAAGTCTTACACTGTAAAAGAAATGTGCGTCATGAAGTGAGTAAGTTTTCGTTGATCATGGCTCATTGTTTAGCACCAGGGCAGATTGTCCTTAGTCCTGTAGTTTCTCCAGTCAGTTTTATTTTAACATTGGAGAGGCGAGCTCCAGGCATTGAGAACTGTAAGCAAATATTTTGTTGCTACAGGCTTCTTAAGCCTTTAGAGGTTAAAGTAATTTTGCAAGTGGGCATTACAAATGTTGATTCATACCCTCTGCAGACTTCCCCACAAGAGAAAAAAAAATCCCTGCTATTCGATGATCTCAAAGAGGAAGTTTGTTCAGGGAAGGAGAGGCAGCCATCTTGGGAATGGCATGCTGGGGAACATCAAGAACAGCCAGCAGAAAGAGGGGGCAAAGTTGCAAACAAAAGCACGTTAATGTAAAAGATTCTGCAGATGCTGGAAATCAGACTTCTGGCTTGTACTCCTCCACCTAACTTCTTATTTTGGCTTCTTCCTCCTTTTTGTTCCATTCCTGATGAAGGGTCTCAGTTTGAAATGTCCACTGTTTATTCATTTCTATAGATGCTGCCTGACCTGCTGAGTTCCTCCAGTATTTTGTGTGTGTCGCTCACCAAAAACTCTTTATCGAGCTCTGTTATACTTGGGGTTAATTATCTCAAAATCCATCTGGCTTTCCTCTCAAATCCATCCTGCAAAGACTCCGAGTTGTGTCGTTTCTGTCTTAATGTGCTCCAAATTCATCTCTCCTACTACTGACATTGCCCTGGACCTACTTACATAAACCCTGACATCACCAGTTGGCACACAACTGAGGCTTGGGACATTTTGTAACTTAGTAAGCCAAGGGACTGGACATACTTCATTACTGGCACCTTAACTTTATGCCAAACATTTCTAGAACAACCACATTAATCTGAACAGGGTCACTGATCATTCAAAATTATTTTTGCCTATTTTATTGTATTTATTTGACAATAGTTTTCTGCATTTTAAATAAATTCCTTGCAGATGCATAGGTCAACTTCAACTTATTAAATGTCTCTGACCATCATCAGAGAGATGTAGAAACAGTCAGGCAGATCTGTGAACATACAAGCCATGTAATCAAGACCTCAAAGTTGTTGGGGCTCAAGTATGGGCAGGAGAGACCAAATTGTGACTCTAGCTTAATGTCTTTTTTTCAAAATTGTTAGATGAATGAGTAAATTGGTAATTGTCTCATTATTTCAAATTTTCAAAAATATATTCAAAGCTTCCTGTTACCTCACTGTCGCCTCTCTCTGCAAACATTTTCCAACATGCAAACTCCAAGGTACCTCTCCGGTACTGGCCTCATAAGCACCCCCAAAGAAAATCTCCTCTATATCCTCTTCAAACAGCATACTCTTTGCCGTCGAGCTGTACCTTCCAGCTGTAGGGAAACATGTACCACTTGCTGACCATATCTATGCTTGTCATCTTTTACTGAACCTCTGTCAAGTCCTCCCTCAGTTTTTTCTGCTCCAAGATAAGCAAATCCCATCTTTCCAGTTTCAAAGTCAAAGTACATACAGTATACTGCATGTCACTATGTACTACCCTGAGGTTCTTGCTGACATTTAAGGAAAATAAAGAAATATAATATAATTTATAAAAAACTATACACAATCAAAAACTGATAAGCAAACAATGTGCAGAAGACAAATCATGAAATAATAAAAAAAAAGTAAATAAATAATCCTGAGAACATGGACTGTAGAGTCCTTAAAAGTGAGCCTATAGATTGTGGAGTCAGTTCAGCGTTGAGGTGAATGAAGTTATACATGCTGATTCAGGAGCCCTGTAGGGTGATAACTGCTGAACCTGGTGATGTGGAACCTAAAGATCTTGAAGCCTACCCGAAGGTAGTAGTGAGAAGAGAGGATGGCCTGGATAATGTAGGTCCTTGATGATAGATGCTGCTTTCCTGTGGCTGCACTATTCATGATGCAGAGGGCTTTGCCTGTGATGGACTGGGCTGTATCCAGTTTCCAGTCTGTCCTCATTACAAAGGCACTCTATTCCAGGTAACATTCCGATGAATCACCTCTGCACCCTCTCATGATTAATCATATTCCTTTTATACTGAGGTAGCACAACACTCACCAATTTTATAAATCTGTACCATAACTCCCTTGCTCTTACATTCTTTGCCCAGGCTCTTGAAGGCAGGCATCTTCTTTACCACCCTATCTACCTGCGTTGTCATCTAAAGTGATTGTTGGATATTTTTTCATGATCAGCTGTTCTTCAAAACTACCTAGAGCCCTATGCTTCATTGTGCATGTCTTACCCTTACTGATCCCCCAAAGCCCATCACTTCACATTTATCAGGATTAAGTTCCATCTGCTGTTGTTCGGCCCTGTTCACCTGTAGATCAATATCTTTCTCAGAGATTGTCATCCTTGCTGTCTACAGCACTACCAATTTCTGTGTCATCTGCAAACTTCCTAATCATACCTTCTACGTTAACGTGGTGTATACAGCAAACAGTAATGGTAATAAAAACTTAATAAACATGATATTCTGCAATAAATCTGAAGTGAATCTGAATCTAAATGTCACATTCTACCATGTCAGATTTACATATTACACATAAACAAACCATGCTACTTCCATTTTTTGATGATAATTATTCAAATACACTCCATGTTTACACAGAATCTTCACAAATTAATACTTTGATTAGCTTCCTTGTTTAACTTACTCGGCTCATAAACAAGTTTTGGAGCTCACCGAATATGAAGTTACCGTCACGTGACTTGACTCACTGCCTGTCTGAGATTCCTCAATAGTAATTGATTTTATATTGATATCACAAATAGGCTGCCTATCACGCATTACTTTGGTACCTTCAAGTGTGCCTCTTACTGTAATCACCTGGACACTGTGAACTCCTCAGAACCAGAGGCTTAGCATCACTGGCATATGTCGTGAAATTTGTTAACTTTGTGGCAGCAGTACAATGCAATACATGACAAATATAGAGGGGAAAAATCTGAATTACAGTAAGTATATATATGTATATTAAACAGTTAAGTTAAAATAAATAGAGCAAACACAGAATTTTTTTTAAAGTAGTGAGGTCGTGTTCATGGGTTCAATGTCCATTTAGAAATCGGATGGCAGAGGGGAAGAAGCTGTTCCTGAATCGCTGAGTGTGTGCCTTCAGGCTTTTGTACCTCCTTCCTGATGGCAACAATGAGAAGAGGGCATGTACTGGGTGGTGGAGGTCCTTAATGATGGACGCCACCTTCCTGAGGCAGTGCTGCTTGAAGATGTCTTGAATACTACGGAGGCTGGTACCCATGATGGAGCTGACTAATTTTACAACTTTCTGCAACTTTCTTCAATCCTGTGCAGTAGATTCCTCCCTAAGCCCCCAACCCCACATACCAGACAGTGATGCAGCCTGTTAGAATGCTCTCCACAGTCACCTGTAGAATTTTTTGCATATTACTTTATTTCCCTCTGACATTATTTCCTGTGCATATTAAATATATTGTCAGACTACGGGCTTGTTCCAATTAATTGAGGTCTTATTGCTGAGTCTCTTACTTGCTCACAAGTTTGGTGGTTCTAACTCTCCCGCTCTTTCAAAATTAATAGTTCTTCTTAGCTTATGATATTGCATTTTGTTTAAATATGTCTCTTTTCTTTCTTCTCTGTTAGTCTGTTTGACATAAGTATATGTAAAGATAATGATGCATTGATAGTTCTTCCAAAGTACACATATGAGAAAATTGTGCTTTTATACAGTTCTTAAGCACAAAATTAGCCAATCAGTGATTCAAAGTGAAGCCACAGCAACCTTGGAATACAAGGCTTCTTTTCACACAACAACAGATCTCTCGGCTGTTTTACTGCAAACAGAATTATTTAGAGGAATTAAAGGATAACCATCCCATTACATGTCATAAAACCTCCAAATAATTGTGGGGATCAACGTTGTAGGAAATTGACCCAGGGTAGAAGATCAGCTGTAGTCAAGCTGTTTTGTCCTCCAACTGATGATAAAAAAAAAATGAACATTGTTGTTCCCCCTTTGACAGAAGGTTGTCTGGGCTTTTTAATGGATATGGCAGTATCCGAGATGATTACTTTACTTGTATACAGTTAACATTTACACAACTTTGCCAACATCAAAATTCAACCAATGCACAACACTCCTGTCAATGGCTTTGTTGATAATTCCAGTGCATTTAACGATTAGGTTATCTACAATCTTTTTTCCTGAGAAAATGTGGATTATCTAGGCCAAGTTCCCATTTTAGGTATTCTTGGTTTACTGAAAATTTATATCTACATATGTTGACAGGCTGCAAAGCTACAGTTGGACATTTGTCCAGGTAGGTCCATCCTCTTATGATGTGTTTATAGACTTGATCTAGGAGTTGATCTTGCTGAGCAGCTTGACCAATCTCAGTGGCTGTAACAGGGAGCATGGCTACTATAATTTCGATAGAGGTGTACAAGATGATATAAGCATACATAGAGTGAACAACCAGAGACTTTTTCCCAGGGCTGAAGTGGCTAATACGAGAGGCCATAATCTTAAGGTGATAGGAGGGAAGTCAGAGGTTTTTCACACAGGGGGTGGTGGAATGTGCTGCCACAGGCTACCAGTGTATACACCACAGATGAATACATTTACCTGAGCTATCATTCAACCCGTCTAATTCCATTTGTCTAAGATCACTACACCGCTTCACTGCCACAATTAACCTGCCACTGAAACTCTCCACTCATCCATCGATCCTTCGTTGCCTTTCAGAACTGCTGCTTGGTCAGACTTGTCTCACGATCCAAGACTCACTGAATTTCAATGTAAATTATAGGGCAAAAATTTCAGAGTGAAAGGAAAAGATAATTTGCTTTTAGCTATTTATGATTTTTGTTAACATTATAATTTTAATAAATTTATTATTATTTCTTGTTTTACTTTCTCTCTCAACTGATAAAATCACAGATTTCAGAGGCAGAAACACCACTCTCAACTTTGCCAACTATCCCACTCTCTGCTCCTCACTGTTCCATTTGAGGTGCAGACTGTACACTGAGACTCAGGGTTAGTAGAGCTACTAGGACTTGATGTTTCAATCCCTATGGTAAGTTGGCACTCTCGATGTTGGCAGTGGGTTTGGAGTGGTGACAAGGAGGGAGGGTAAGTACGTCATCGGGGTCATCAGGTGGGCACCCTCCTTCTTTGACGTTTCGTTGATAAGCCCACGACGTCTCCAGAGGGCTCAACGGTGCTACCTGGCGTCCCAGATACACCACCCTCAGTTCCTTACCCTCCTGTCTTCATCTTGCAGTCCAGTTGTTGTCTTTCCTTTTAATCAAATCCAATTGCTGCTTTCTCCTGCTGCATTTGACAAGGACTTGATTGCTTGTTGGAGGGAGTGACCTCTCACCCCCATCTTCTTCAATAGACTGACCGTAGATGTAGCAAGGAATTCCCTGCATCCCACTTCTACAGGGAAAATCTTGGTCTTCCAGCCATTCTGGGCAGCTTCAGTTGCCAGTTCAGAGTACTTGGTCTTTTTCCTCTCATAAGCTTCTTCGACACCATCTTCCCATGGTACTGTCAATTCCACAACATATGCCAGCTTGGCTATTGTAGACCACAGGACCATGTCTGGCCGGAGTGTTGTAGCTGCAATGTCTGGGGGAAACACAAGTTTTTTTTCCAAGTCCACGTCCATTTTCCAATCCTGAGCAACCTGCAGAATGCTTACATCTTTTGATGTTGTATGGTGCTCTGGAGGTTGGCCTGCTGGTACAGATCGTGTGATGTGGACATTTCCAGCCGATGTTTGTGGAAGAGCATTTGTGATGATTCACCTCTGTTCCCAGATTGATGCCAGCTGTCTGAGAACTTGGTTATGCCGCCAAGTGTACTGCCCCTGGGTGAGGCTCATGCTGCATCCTGTTAAAATGTGCCTTAGTGATCCAGGTGCTTGACAAAGAGAGCAAGCGGGGTTTTCTCCCCACCACTGGATCAGGTTCTGGAGTGTGGGTAGGAGGTCATAAGTGGCTCTGATGACAAATCTTAGCCGAGATCCCTCCATCTCCCAGATGTCACGCCAGCTAAGTTTCCTCTTTTCCAGGCTCCCAATTAGTCCAGTGGCCCTGCTTGGTTATTGAGACGGCCCTGGCGTGTTGCTTTGCCTCCTCCTGTCTTCTCAACTCCTCCACCACAAGTCGTCTCTTCTGCACTGATGTTGCCTTGTGCCATTGAAGAGCCTTTGGGACAAGCCCGAGCCCGGCTCTCCCATGTTGGACTTGGCCAACCACATCCCTGAAGCGAAGAGCAGACTTAGCTCTTAGAACGGCTTCAGATGGGGTCCACTTCCTCCCTGTTACCACACGGGGGGCTGCTGTTCGAATAACAGTATCTTCAGATTCAGTGAGGGTCATGACCAACCTTGCTTTGGTGCATTTGAATTCTTCCACAAGACCTGCAGTTGGTAATTCCAATTTGCCATCCCCGTACAGTCCAACAGGACTTAAGCATTGTGGAAGTCCAAGCCAGTGTTTTACATGTGTGCTGATCATTCTCTCAAGCTTTTCAACCTTGCTGATGGGGATTTCATACACTGTTAAAGGCCACATGAGTCTTGGGAGTATGCCGAACTGGAAGCACCACAGCTTGAGTTTTCCTGGCAGCAAGGATATGTTGATGCGAGGTATGTGCATGATGATATCCTCTTTGAGTTATTTAAACTGCTCGGTGTCCTTGAGCTTAGCGTCATACCATTGGCCCAAGCTCTTCACTGGCATTTCTGAAACAGTCGGGACAGATGTCCTGTCAATCTGAAATCTTTTATCCGTGACTTGACCTTTGACAATGGAGATGCTTCTGCACTTGCTGGGCTTGATATTCATCCTCGCCCATGTGAAGTTTTGATGAAGCTTTTCCAAAAATCTCTTGGTGCAGGGGACAGTTGTTGTCAGTATCATTATATCGTCCATATAGGCTCGTATCGGTGGTAACTGTTGACCAAACTGTAGCCCTTTTCCTCCCGCAACCCATTTTGAGACTCTGATAATGAGCTCCATTGCCATAGTGAAGGCCAATGGGGAGGTGGTGTACCCCGCCATGATGCCTACTTCCAGTGGTTGCCACGCTGTGGTGAAGTCTGATGTTGTGAGACAAACTTGCAGATCCTGGAAGTAGTGTTTTACCAGATTTGTTGCTGTTGCAGGCCCCTGAAAGAATTCAAAAGCAGTCCACAGTCGGGAATGAGGAACTGATCCATAGGCATTGGCCAGGTCGAGGAACAAGACATGCAGAACTTTTCTTTCTTTCTCAGCCATCTGGATTTGATGCCATATGACGCTGGTATGTTCAAGGCATCCCGAGAAGCCTGCTATGCCAGCCTTTTGGATTGACGTATCAATTAAATGATTTTGTTTCAGATACTTTCTAAGTCTTTGCGCCAACACGCTGAGAAAGATCTTGCCCTCTATATTCAGAAGGTTTATTTGGCGAAACTGCTTGATGGTGGATGAATTCTTTTCTTTTGGGTTCAGAACTCTCCCCACTCTTCTCCAGGCTTTGGGGATAATTTGCTTTTCCCACGCAACCCTCATGTTTTCCCAAAGTAATTTCAGAACATCCGGGGTGTTCTTGTAGACACAATACGGAACACCGCTGACGCCGATCTTGCCTTCTTCTCTGCCTCTTTCACCTCGCTCAGCTTGGGAGGGCTGATGTTAAATTGATGTTGTGGGGGTGAGATTGGTGGGATGTCAGCTGGGACAAATATCCGTTCAGCTTTTCGCTTATCAGTGTGGATGATTCTGAGATGTCTTTCAACCTCCTCTTTTGATACTTTCAAGTATCCACTTTTCTCTTTTGTGAAAATGCCTTTCACATATTTAAAGAGATCTTTGTAGAAGTCTGTTCTTGCTTTCTCCTTCTTTTTGCGTCGCGTCCTTAAATTCTCTGCTCTGCGCAGTTTCGAAAGCCTCTGTCTTAGGTCCTCTTGAAGGAGGTTGATGCCCTCCCTTTCTTCTGTTGCTTTTTTCCACAACTTCCTCAGGCCTCTTCTCTCTTTAACAAGTCATTGGATTTCCTGGAGATGACGGGATTTGGGGGGAGGAGGCATATCTTTCCTGCTGACTTGTTCCTTCACTTTAAATTTCTCCTTTCCGTAGCTGTAGATCAGGTTACCCATCCTCTCCACCTTCCTTTCTGCTGATCCCTTGATGCCACTTAAGATCAGGCTCACATCTGCATTGGTGGTTTCCCACTCCTTGTTGCTAGACTTTGGCCATTTCACCAACAGCTTACGTCCTTGCATGTTCTCCACTTTACGATGTGCCTGGCTGCGTCTTGGACTGCTGCTTGTGCCTGAAACTTCTTCCACACCCTGTAGGGTGCTGATACTCTGCGGACTGTAGGTTTCTTCCTGCCACTGAGTTTCATCTGACTTATATAGAAGGGTAAGCGTGTAAAGGTCCCCACATCCAATTAGGTAAGTCTAGGCACGGGTGGACCGCAGGCAGCAAATCTAGCTGAGGGAACCATGCCAGGCTTATTGAAAATTAATACTATCACAAAATCCACAGCAGAGATCAAGAACATAGAACTAGCTGGGAATAAACTTCGGAATCTCTCTTTCCCATCCTCAGCTTTTTCATTACTTTGGAATGCATGCATCTGATCACTGACCGTGATGGCAGTTATCAGCCATTGGACTCTGTTGGATTCCAGCAGAACATAAATTTAGCTGAGGGCATCTACTTGTGGATCCTGTGCAAGATCTCCACAGGTGCTTCATCTGTGAGGAAGAAAGGCAAGAATAAGGCAAGTTAATATTTTCCATCTTTTTCCATCTCCTTTGTCCTGTTGACATTGAGGAAGAGGTTATTTGCCTGGCACCAGGCCTCAAGCTCTTCCACTTCCTTTCAGTAGACCGTCTCATTGTTGTTGGTTAATTGTTATCACTGGAATTTTTGTTATCTCTAGTCTAAGTATGAGACAACTACAACAGTGTTTTCCTTTGTCTTTCTTCATTCATTCTTTGTTCTTGTAACACTTAATAAAATTGCTAGTAACAAGTTTTATGTCTCATTCCTGACTTCTGAAGAGCCTATGTATTGCAAAAGCATCAGGATCCAACAGCTAGGTGGTAGTTAGGATAGTGGAATGCTCCGCCCACAAGTTGTGGGCAATGCTTTTATGATTTTAAGTGATTACAGGAGTGTTCAGAAGCATAAAAAGAAGGTAAGGATAAGTGGAGTTGTCATTGTGAGATCGGAGTTTTGAGACATTGACTCAGCGTGCCCTGAGGAAGCACTGGTAAGAACAGGTAAGGTTTTATTTTGTTGTTATCGTTAGTACTTATATCAGTGTAGACAGTGTTGGATTTAAGGTGGAGAATTGTTATTTTTCTTGTATGTTCCTTGTAGTTTAACTTTCCTATGTTTGTCTGTATTTTTATATAATCACCTATACACATGTAATTGTTCAGTGAATTTTCCACAATTACAGTATAGTGCTTCTGTATGTTTCTAGAAGTTTCTGAGTTTTTTTAGCTGGTGTCATGCCACTTGAATTTGGCTATTTTAATCAAGTTTGAAGATTCAAGATTATTTAATGTCATTTCCAGTACATGAGTGTAATGGAGAATGAACTAATTGTTACTCTGGAACTGATGCAGCACAAAAAATACAGTAAGGTAAAGAACAGAATAATTTAAAAAACACAATAAATATAAAAACATACAGTATAATAGCTTATAAACGTGGATTGATTGTATGTCCATAAGGTGATGCAAGGCACAGGAATGTCAATATATAAGAGGACTCTGACAGGAAATGATTAAGTAATGGTGGTGGGGGTGTGAAGGGGTGGGTTCGTGGGTGGAGGTGTTGATCAGCCTTACTGCTTGGATGAAATATCTCTTTTCGAGTCTGGTGTTCCTGGCATGGATGCTACGTAGCCTCCTCCCTGACAAAGGTCCATGAGCAGGGTAGGAGGGATCCTTCAAGGTATAGCTGGCCTTTTTTCAACACCTTTCTGTATACACTGAATGTCCTTGATGGTGGGTAAGCTGGTTCCTGTGATACATTGGAGAGTTTTGACTATCCATTGTAGAGTCTCCCTGTCCACTGCAGTGCAGTTTCCGTACCATGCAGTGACGCAGCATGTTAGGGTGCTCTCTATTGCACACCTGAAGAAGGTCACGAGTATTAATGTACATAGTCCAGCTCTCTTCGGCTTCCTCGGAAAGTAGAGGTAATGGTTCGCTTTATTGATTGTGTAGGTGTGTTCTGGAATCATGAGATGTTGTGCGAGATGTGCACTCCCATGAATTTGAAACTGTGTTTTCCACTGCTGTGCTGCTAATGTAAAGAGGAGTGTGAGTGGCACGAGTTCTCCTGCAGTTGACAGCTATCTCCTTTGTCTTGTTGACATTGAGGGAAAGGTTATTTGCCTGGTACCAGGCCTCGAGCTCTTCCACTTCCTTTCAGCAGGCTGTCTCATTGTTGTTGGTTAATTGTTATCACAGGAATTTTTATTATCTCTAGTCTGAGACAACCACAACAGTGTTTTCCTTTTTCTTTCTTTGTTCATTCTTTGTTCTTGTAACACTTAATAAAATTGCTAGCAATAAATTTTATGTCTCATCCCTGACTTTGGAAGAGCCTATGTATTGCAAAAGCGTCAGGATCCAACTGCTGGGTGGTAGTTAGGATAGTGGAATGCTCCGCCCACAAGTTGTGGGCAATGAAGGAACCTCATTGTTTCCCTGATGACTACACTGTGGGAAGCACTGCCAGAGGACAGCTCCCAACGACATGCAGTCCACTGGAGGAACTCAATGTGTCGAGCAGCATTGGTGGGAGGACAGAAACCGTCAACTTTTTCCGTCAAAACCCCGCACTGATGCTGCTCGGCCTGCTGAGGTCCACCAGCAGATCCTACATCTGCAGTTTCTTCTGACTCTGCAGCTCCTGATGAGTTGGGTTGGGAACTGAGTTGGATTTGGAGGTACTCAGGATCATCTGGGAAGCTGATAGCAACATAACGGTACTTTTGCTGGTCGCGCCTGAGGTACAGGCTTCAGATAGATGAGTGACCAGCAGGAAAAGTAAGTGAATAGGCAGTTAGTAGAGGGTTTCCCTGTAGCCATTCCCGTTATTGACAGGTATTGCTATTCTTTGGATATGGCTGAGGAGGATGTTTATTTCAGGGGCTAGTGCAATAGTCAGACCAGGCACAATGACTGGCTCTGAGGCTCAAAGGGAAAGGATGATACTGATAGGGGACTTGATAGTGAGGAGGACAGACAGGAGCTTTGGGGGCAGCAGGAGAGATACCAGAATGGTGTGTTGCCTTCTGGGGGCCAGGATCGAGGATGTCTCTGAATAGCTGCAGAAAATTTTCAAGTGGTAGGATGAACATCCAGAGGTCATTGTACACGTTAGTGCAAATGACATAGGTAGAACAAGAGACAGGGTGCTGAAGAGTTGAATATAGAGAGTTAGGTAAGGAATTATGAAGTGAGTCCTTGAGGCTATTGACCCCCTTTGTACTCCCAGTGCCATGTGCTAGTAAATAGGGTAGGCCAAAGGAATTTTGGCTGGGGAAATGGTGCAGAGTGCAGGAATTCTGATTCTTGTACCATTGGGATCTTCTCTGCACAAGAGGAATGGGTTACACTTGAACAAGACAGAGACTAATATCCTTGCAGGGAAATTTGCTAAAGCTACAGGGGAGGATTTAAACTAGGCTGGTAGGAGTTGGGACACTGAGTAGAATCAAGTCATGGGTTAAAGCAGTAGCCAGCAAGAGGAAGCTTAGTAGTAGGTATACCCAGATACACAGCTCACAGGGAGAGGTATACTCAGTTAAACCGCATTTATTTCAATATTCAGGGTTAAACCGATAAGGCAGGTGAACTCCGAGTGTGGATTGGTTCTAAGGATTTGGATGTAATAGCAGAAACATGGCTGAAAGAAGGGCAGAACTATCAGCTCATTATTCCAAGATACAGGTGTGATTCTACAGGTGTGATGCAGGTACAGGTAGCTGAGGACGGCTGTTACTTTTTTGATAAGGAAGGACATAACAGCAGTGCTGGGGGTTATCCGGTGAGGTCATGTGGGCAGAACACAGGAGCAACAAGGAGAGAGCCATTCTAGGGGAGCTGCACTATAAACCCCCAATATTCAACAGGAATCTCAGGAGCAGGTGCGTAGAGAAATTGCCCTTAGTTGTAAGAATAATATGGTTGTATGAGTGTAGGGGTTCCCAACCTTTTTAATGCCATGGACCCCTACCATCAACTGAGGGATCCATGGATACCACGTTGGGAACCCCTGTATTAGTGGGAGATCTTAATTTTTCCCCAATATTGACTGGGGCACCCAATGTTAATACCTGGATGAAGTGGAATTTGTGAAATATATCCAGGAAAGATTCCAGAGTCAATATATGGAGGGCTCTACTTAGGAGGATGCAATACTGGACCTCCTCTTAGGGAAATGAAATGGCAGTCAGAGAGCATTTTGGCATTTGTGACCATAATGATAATGTTAATGATAATGATGGAAAAGGATAGGACACATCCATAGGTTAGAGACTAAACTGGAGTAGGACTAATTTTGGGGAATTAGACAGAATATAGCATAGGTAGATTGGGTGAGCTTGTTTGAAGTGAAAGGGATAAAGGCAACTTGAAGGCCTTTAAGAGTGTGATGTCAGGAGCAAGTTTAGGGAAACTTGGCTGATGTGAGTTATTGAAGCTACAGTCAAGGTAAAGACTTCTCCGTGGATTGTCACCTTGTCGTGGTAGGGAAGCTTGTGTGGGCCTGAGATCCCAAGAGCGATGCCATCTGGAGCTATGCTCCTGTTAGGGTCACCCATGGAGGTAAGGTCGAGGGTGAAGTCCCTGACAAAGGACAATCCAACCAAGACCTCAGTGGCGGAACAGGTGGACGAAGTTACTTCAAACTCAACGGCTGTGAAGGCAGATGAAGGCTGCAACAAATCCATCAGCTCCAATCGTCGTGGTTTCCATGCCAATGGAATTAGTTGGTTGATTTGTGAAGTATCGTGTGCTTCTTGGAGTGCAACATCAAGTACACGTTAAACAAACACACTCACAGGCGTCTTCGCTCTGTACGGAATGAAGACCATCATCCTTGACCTCAAGGGATAGCCATGACGACAAGGTAAAGAATGAATCATAGATTGAGCTTATGAGATTAGGGATGAGTGAAACCCAGGATGACTATAAAAAGATTAAGAATATTCTTAAGAGGCAAATCAGATGAGCTAAGGGAGGATATGAGATGGATCTGAGATAAGGTTAAGGAAAATCCAAAGAGATTGTGTAGCTATATTACGAGTAAAAGAACGCTTGGGCAGAGAGAGAGGGACAAACAGAGAGGAGATCCCCTTAGAGCAGGGGTTCCTAACCTTTTTTATGCCATGGATCAATACTATTAAGTAAGGAGTCCATGGACCTAATCCCTGCCTTAGAGATTAGCAGGGCTGGCTATATCTTCAACCACCGGAAATGGTTGGGATTCTTAACAGATATTTCTCCTCAGTGTTTACTGATGAGAAAATCATGGTTGCTCGAGGAAAACTAATGGAGATGTTTTAAAAAACATTCCCAATACCAAGGAGATGGGAGGCATTATCCCCTGGTCCTGACCACGTAGATCCTTAGATTTTCTGGGAGGCTAGAGAGTAAATTGAAGAGGCCTTTGCAGAGATAGGTGCTTCATCATTAGTCACTGGCGAAGCCCCTAATGGATCCAAATATGGCTAATTGTTCCATTGTTTAAAGAGGGAAGCAAGAACAAGCCGGAAATCTCCAGGGTGCTCAGATTGACATCAGCATTGGGGAAGTTACTGAGGAACAGGATCTATTACCATTTGAAAAGATAGAACCTGACTAGAAGGAGTCAGCATGGCTTAGTGTGTGCAAAATCATGCTTGATGAAATTTTTAGGGATTTTTGGAGATAACAAAAAGGTCAATTTAGGGTAGGGAAATGGATGTAGTCTATATAGATTTTTCCAAGGCCTTCCAAGTGTTATCTGGAAGGTTAAATCCCATGGAATCCAGGGAGAGCTAATTAGGTGGATTCACATTGGCTCAGAGGTAGAAAGTAGAAGGTGGTGGTTGAAGAATGTTTCTCAGATGGGAGGCATGTGACTAATGGTGTATCACAGGGGATGGTGTTGGGGCACTGAAGGAGTAGAAACATACATTCAGTCACCCTTTATTAGATCCAAGAGTGGAACCCAGTTGGTCTTCTGTGGCTGTAGCTTGTCCACTTTGAGGTTCAATGTGTTGTGCATTCAGTGATGCTCTTGCATACCACTGTTATAATACATGGTTATCTGAGATACTGTTGCCTTCCTGCCAGCTTGAGCCAGTCTTGTTATTCTCCTCTGACCTCTCTCATTAACAAGGCATTTCCACCACAGAAATACCATTAAATGGATTTTTTTTAGTTTCTCATACCATTCTCTGTAAACTCTAAAGATTGCTGTTGGTGAAGATCCCAGGAGATCAGCAGTTTCTGAGATACTCAAACTGCCCTATCTGGGACTAACAATCATTTCACTATCATATCACTTAGATCAAATTCTTCTTCCAATTCTGATGTTTGGTCTGAACAAACTTTTTGTCTGTATCTTGTTTTACGGCAGTTGGCATCCAGCTTAATGGTGCATTACCGCCACAACAAACTTTTTAGCTATGTCTGCATGCTTTTATGCATTGAGTTGATGCCTCATGATTGGCTGATTGGATACTTGCATTAACGAGCAGGTGTACCTAATAAAATGGGCACTGAATGTACATTGATGGGATTAGATGATGATAAGACTGGATATGTGTGAATCACAAACACTGAAATGGATTTGATCAGTTAAAGAATCCATTCCTTGCTCGAAATTTGGCACAGCAGAATATTTAATATATAAACATTTAAATCCAAAATCCCGTATCTATTGAGATATTTTTACCTGAACTTATGTCTTCATAGTATCCATGTCTCTGTTTGTCAAGAATATTACTATGAGCACACTTTATTTCACTGTTCCTGTGTCAAAATGAATTTCACATTCTCTAAATGCAGATCTTGCTACCGCACTTCACATACACTTTTAATCTATATGTGTTTCTATAACTTACTGCATGCTTTCTCATTATTCCTCAGGGCCTGTGTGTAGTTTATCTCTCCTAATCATAAAGAGAATTGAGTTAGTTGTGATGTTATTGAAATTTGCCTTTAAGTAATTACAAACAAATGTGTACCATTGACCTTCAGAGTGAGATTGCAGAGCAGTGGGATTCTATAATGAGTCTCAATGACCAAGCTAAAATGAGAATCAGTTCGGCAAAATTGCCCTCCTCACTCCAATTCAATTACCCAAGACACATAATTGTATTGGACTTTGTGGTGTCAATATCAATTGAATAATTTGCTTTCAATTACTGTCTACATTTACACAAGAAGCATTAATGAGAAGTCTTGTTAGAGCTTTCGGACGGCTTTTTAAACAAAATACTTTTGGAAAGAAAGCCTGTTTTATTAAAAATCCAGAATTATTCTAATTTTTGTCATTGTTCCCTCCTTTCTCTCTTTTTATTCTGACAGCTCCCTTCTGCATATCTCTTTGCAGATCCTAATTACTCCACGGCTTATCGTCTCTCAATTCGACTCATCCCATTTCAACTTTCTCCCCTTCAATCTATTTTGTGCTCTCTCTATTTTTCCCTGCTCTCCTCATTTTTTGCTTTCCTCATCAGTATTTTCTTTTCCTTTGTTTCAAATATTCAATTTTTCTCTTGGTTATCTTATCACCTTCCTCTGTTCTACTCTTCCACTCTTCTTCTCCCGTCCCGCACATCTGTTGCCTTTTCTTCTCCCTTCCCCTTGTACCTCTTTGACAATAAAACACCTTCCTCACCTCTTCTCTCTGGCAAAATATCCCTAGACTTCACAACCTTGGAGCACTACAAGGGGGAGGTGATTTATAGGGAGAAATCAGACAACAAATGCTTTCCGTGAATTAGAAGAAGTCAGGATGAAATTTAAAGACTCTGGAAGTTAATGAACATCATGCGATATCTATTCAGTCAACATAGTATGGTATTAAACTTCAGAGCCAACTAATAGAAAATTTATCAAAAGTGTCAATGGCCCAGATCACATTAGATTTAGTTCACAGTAGGACCATCTGAGTACCCACCCTCACATATCATGAGTACAGTAGCCATCTGCCTCCACCAATCTCATCCAGATACAGAAGGCAGGCTGAAATGACTCATCATATCTGAGAGTCCTTCTGTAAAGCAGAGAAGATTGCAAGTAGGAACTACATCTCAAAAGGCAGACCTGAAGCAATGTTCTTAGAAACCTCTCACTGACTTTCAACAGCTCAGTTCTATCAAAGCCCTTCGAAATAGTTGTATTTCCTGTCTGTCAAACCAAATAATCTATTATTCAAAGAAAACAATAGCAATTATTTTAAAAAAAATTAATTAAGAATACCACTATGTACCATAAATGTAGTTAAAACTTTAAGACAAATTAGGACTTTTCTCTGCTGTCCTTCTTAAGGTTGACAATTCAAAAGTATGCCCATCCACTTAATTCAGCAAGGACGTTACACCACCACTCACTGCTGAGTCATGACTGGAGCAGAACATTGGGTGTATGACTCGGGCTCATCTCATTTCCATGTATCAAAGTAAAGCTCAATGAGTCAGAGATGAATCAATGAGCAAGAAAGATGCAGCCAGATCACTCAAGCTCAATAAACAGAATATGGTCAAAGACATAAGACAAAAGTGACTGCAGGTGCTGGAATCCAGAAAAAAACCAGAACACTTGAAGAACTTTACCATATTTACCATGGAGATCCAGGATTACACATCTCCAGTCCCCACCAGGAAGGCCCTAGGGCTTGCTGTTTATTTCTTGACCAATGACCTAACCAGTTCTCCTCCACTAATAACCTCATCTGATTGGCAGAAATGGTCCTTCTCTTTCAATTCTTCCCATCTTCTGCAGGCCATGGGCCTTAGCAAACCTATTGTGACACTAGTACCACCACCTCCACCTTTCATTCTTTCCCACTCATTCTCAGTCCTGATTCAGTGTGAAACATCGACTTACACCCTTCTCCTTCACAGTGGTAGGTCATGTTTGACCAATCTGTTGGAGTTTTTCGAGGAGGTTACCAGGAAAGTGGATGAAGGGAAGGCAGTGGATATTGTCTACATGGACTTCAGTAAGGCCTTTGACAAGGTCCCGCATGGGAGGTTAGTTAGGAAAAGTCAGTCGCTAGGTATACATGGAGAGGTGGTAAATTGGATTAGATGTTGGCTCGATGGAAGAAGCCAGAGAGTGGTGGTAGAGAGTTGCTTCTCTGAGTGGAGGCCTGTGACTAGTGGTGTGCCACAGGGATCAGTGCTGGGTCCATTGCTATTTGTCATCTATATCAATGATCTGGATGATAATGTGGTAAATTGGATCAGCAAGTTTGCTGATGATACAAAGATTGGAGGTGTAGTAGACAGTGAGGAAGGTTTTCAGAGCCTGTAGAGGGACTTGGACCAGCTGGAAAAATGGGCTGAAAAATGGCAGATGGAGTTTAATACTGACAAATGTGAGGTATTGCATGTTGGAAGGACAAACCAACGTAGAACATACAGGGTTAATGGTAAGGCACTGAGGAGTGCAGTGGAACAGAGGGATCTGGGAATACAGATACAAAATTCCCTAAAAGTGGCGTCACAGGTAGATAGGGTCATAAAGAGAGCTTTTGGTACATTGGCCTTTATTAATCGAAGTTTTGAGTATAAGAGCTGGACTGTTATGATGAGGTTGTATAAGGCATTGGTAAAGCTGAATCTGGAGTATTGTGTTCAGTTTTGGTCACCAAATTACAGGAAGGATATAAATAAGGTTGAAAGAGTGCAGAGAAGGTTTACAAGGATGTTGCCGGGACTTGAGAAACTCAGTTACAGAGAAAGGTTGAATAGGTTAGGACTTTATTCCCTGGAGCGTAGAAGAATGAGGGGCGATTTGATAGAGGTATATAAAATTATGATGGGTATAGATAGAGTGAATGCAAGCAGGTTTTTTCCACTGAGGCAAGGGGAGAAAAAAACCAGAGGACATGGGTTAAGGGTGAGGGGGGAAAAGTTTAAAGGGAACATTAGGGGGGGGCTTCTTCACACAGAGACTGGTGGGAGTATGGAATGAGCTGCCAGACGAGGTGGTAAATGCGGGTTCTTTTTTAACATTTAAGAATAAATTGGACAGATACATGGATGGGAGGTGTATGGAGGGATATGGTCCGTGTGCAGGTCAGTGGGACTAGGCAGAAAATGGTTCGGCACAGCCAAGAAGGGCCAAAGGGCCTGTTTCTGTGTTGTAGTTTCTATGGTTCTATGGTTCGATAGATGCTGCATGACCTGCTGGATTCTTCCTGCATTCTGCTCTGGCTCTTGTATGACCAAAGACTGGATCCATCTCTAATCATCGGAAAATGAATGACCCTTAAGGGACAGAGGAAGCGAACCATCATAAAGCTTATCAGTACCAAGTGTCTGAAGTAAAATTTCTTTGAAGAAATTCATTTTGTTATGGAATGGAGAATCTTATGGAGGAGTATAAAATCATTATGAAAACAGAAAATAACTTGTAATATTACCTCAGACTGAACTGTTAGAACAAAAAATAGATGAAGGTTTAAAGTTGAAGAGGTGGACCAAAGTTAAGACGGGGCTAAACGGCGACTCGTTTGTTTGCATCTTTGGAAACAGCTTTATTTCCATCTTTAATATCTTTATTTTTCCCTTTCAGGGTTCTTTTGAAGACCCTGACCTGGAGTTACATGCTGACTTTGGTTCTTTGCAGGAATGGGACCCGTTCTCAGGGTTTCAGGACTGGCCGTTGTTCAGCCCGCCAAGGGTTCGGCCTGAGAGTCCGGCTTGAATTCGGAAGCCTAGGATCTCGGGGCTCTGGAGACTGGTGGATTAAGGGTCGGTGTCACGACAGGAGACCCGTGTGCTGTTGGGGGAGACAGGATATCTGCTGTGGGCCCGAAGACCCGGGATATTTGCGATCTTCAGGCACAGAGCTCGAAAAACTCGAAGTAGCGGACTTTTTAATATCATAAACCAGTGTGTTGTTTGTTATGTCTCCCCACTTGCTGGGAAAATGGAGACACCTTTTTCTCCATTATTAGGGAGAGGGAGAATCTGCGGCATGTCAAATGCCGCAGTAATTTCTCCACATCTCTGTTCTAAATGGACATCCTTCAATCCTGAAGTTATGCCCTCTTGTCCTAGACTCCCCTACTGTGGGAAATAACTTTGCCATATCTAATCTGTTAAGGCCTTTTAACATTCGAAGTCTTTGGGGTGACTGCAAGTCTGTGTCTTTGCTATTGCTTTGTTCACACTTGAGTGCTTGGTGATGGTGCCGATGCTTGGCTTTTATTTGCTGGTGGGGGGAGTGGGGATTGTTGCTCACTGCCACTTCTGTGTGGGAGGGGAGAGCTGGGGGTGCTTTAGGATTCTTATGCTTGTCTGTCGTTCATTCTTTGGGGCACTCCTCTGTTTTTGTTGTTGCTTGCGAAGAAAAAGCATTTCGGGATGTACATTGTAACAATTTCTCTGACATTAAATTGAACCTTTGAACTACCAAAGAGTATCTCTAGGACAGATACCAGAACTTTCTTCTGCATAAAAAGAGTGATGAATGCTTCTGGTAATGTTTTCTGAAAGTGGGAAAGAGAGCACATTGCAATTACTAATGTTCAACTTTATGTATAACAGTCTCTTTTGATCAAGATGAGCTAAGTATTCCACTGGAGGAACTCAGTGGGTTGAATGACATCTGTGAGGGGAAAAAATGTCTCCTCACCTCATTAAAAGTCAAAAATTCCTTCCCCCCGACAGATGCTGCTCGACCTGTTCAGTTCCTCCTGCAGATTGTTTATTGCTCCATATTTCAGTGTTTGCAGCCTTTTGCATCTCTGAGCTAAGTATTCTTTCTGATTCATAAGAATCTTAGACCATAAGATATAGGAGCAGAAGTAGGCCATTCGGCCCATTGAGTCTGCTGCTCCATTCAATCATGGGCTGATCCAATACTTCCAGTCATCACCACTCCCCTGCCTTCTCCCCATATCCTTTAATTCCCTGGCTAATCAAGAACCCATCTATCTTTGCCTTAAATACACCCAATGACTTGGCCTCCTCAGCCACTTGTGGCCATAAATTCCACAGATTTACCACCCTCTGACTAAAGTAATTTCTCCGCATCTCTGTTCTAAATGGACGTCCTTCAATCCTGAAGTCATGCCCTCTTGTCCTAGACTCCCCTACCATGGGAAATAACTTTGCCATATCTAAGCTGTTCAGGCCTTTTAACATCTGGAATTTTTCTATGAGATCACCCCTCATTCTCTTGAACTCAAGGGAATACAGCTCAAGAGCAGCCAGATGTTCCTCATACGGTACATTCATTCCTGGAATCATTCTTGTGAACCATCTCTGGACCCTCTCCAATGTCAGTATATCCTTTCTAAAATAAAGAGCCCAAAACTGCAAGTGTGGTCTCACGAATGCCTTATAAAGCCTCAACATCACATCCCTGCTCTTATATTCTATACCTGTAGAAATGAATGCCAACATTGCATTCACCTTTTTCACCACCGACTCAACCTGGAGGTTAACCTTTCAGGTATCCTGCACAAGGACTCCCAAGTCCCTCTGCATCTCTGCATTTTGAATTCTCTCCCCATCTAAATAATATTCCGCCCATTTATTTCTTCCACCAAAGTGCATGACTATACACTTTTTAACATTGGATTTCATTTGCCACTTCTTTGCCCATTCCCCAAAACTATCTAAGTCTCTCTACAGACTTTCTGTTTCCTCAACTCTATCCACTCCTCCACCTATCTTTGTATCATCGGCAAATTTAGCCACAAATCCATTAATCCCATAGCCCAAATCATTGACATACATCATAATAATCAGAGGTCCCAACACCGACCCCTGTGGAACTCCACTGGTAACCATCAGCCAGCCAGAATAGGATCCCTTTATTCCCACTCTCTGTTTTCTGCTGATCAGCCAATGCTCCTCCCATGCTAGTAACTTTCCTGTAATTCCATGGGCTCTTATCTTGCTAAATAGCCTCATGTGCAGCACCTTGTCAAAGGCCTTCTGAAAATCCAAGTACACTACACCTACTGCATCTCCTTTGTCTACCCTGCTAGTAATTTCCTCAAAAAATTGCAGTAGGTTTGTTAAGCAACATTTTCCTTTTGGGAAACCATGCTGGCTTTTGCATATCTTGTCATGTGCCTTCAGGTACTCTGTAATTTCATCCCTAACAATCGATTCCAACAACTTTCCAACCACTGATATCAGGCTAACAGCTCTATAGTTTCCTTTCTGCTGCCTTCCACCCTTCTTAAATAGCAGAGTAACATTTGCAATTTTCCAGTCATCTGGTAAAATGCCAGAATCTATCAATTCTTGAAAGATCATTGTTAATGCCTCTGCAATCTCTCTAGCGACTTCCTTCAGAACCCAAGGGTGCATTCCATCAGGTCCAGGAGATTTATCCACCCTCAAATCATTAAGTTTCCTTAGAACCTTCTCAGTCATAATTTTCAATGCACATACTTCACTTCCCTGACATTCTTGAATGTCCGGTATACTGCAGACGTCTTCCATTGTGAAGACTGATGCAAAATACGCATTCAATTCCTCCGCCATCTCTGCATCTCTCATTACAATGTCTCCAGCGTCATTTTCTATCGGTCCTACATCTACCTTCGACTGTCTTTTACCCTTTATATACTTAAAAAAGATTTTAGTATCTTACTTGCTATTAGTTGCCAGCTTCCTTTTGCTTTTCATTCCTAATGACCTTCTTAGCTTCCTTCTGCAAGTTTTTAAAAGCTCCCCAATCCTCTGTCTTCCCACTAGCTTTGGCTTTCTTGTATGCCCTCCCTTTTGCTTTTACTGTGGCTCTGACTTCACTTGTCAGCCACGGTAGTGTCCTTCTTCCATTCAAAACTTTCTTCTTATTTGGAATATATCTGTCTTACACTTCCCTCATTTTTCACAGAAACTCCAGTCATTGCTGCTCTGCTGTCCTTCCTGCTAATGTCCCTTTCCAGTCAAATTTGGCTATTTCCCCTCTCATGCCATTGTAATTTTCTTTATTCCACTGAAATACTGACACATTGGATTTTAGTTCTCCCTTCTCAAATTTCAAGTGAACTCAATTATATTGTGATCATTTAACCTTAACCTCTCTTATCACCTTCGGATCATTGCACAACACCCAATCCAGCACAGCCGATCCCCTCGTGGGCTCAACAAGCTGTTCTAAAAAGCCATTCCTTAGACATTGTACAAATTCTTCTCTTGAGGTCCAGTACTGACCTGGTTTTCTCAATCCACTTTCATGTTAAAATTGCCAATGTTGTGGTGGGATCACAAATATTTGGCTGTGGATTTTCAAGAAAAGCTGTGCAAGGTTTTTGAACTCCTTCATATTATTTTTTGAAATTGTTCACATGCAGATAGTTGAAGATAAATTGAACAGAACTTAGGAATTGTCAGGAGAAAGGATTATGTTTCTTCATGAAACCTGCATCAAGGAGCACAAGAGATGTATCTGTTTGGGTTCCCAGAGAAATCGACGGTAGCAGAACATTGCATTCAAAGTGGCCATAAAATTGACTTCGACAGCACAAAACTACTTTGCCACGCCAATGGGTTTTGGGACCGCCTGGTGAATGAAGCCATTGAAATAAAACTAGAAGAAAATAATTTTAACCAAGACAGACTTCTCGCTCTAAGTAAGACCTGGCATTTGACTGGAAACAAGGTGGGACAGCGGAAACCTGACTGAATGAGGACTAACTGATCAGAAGGAATGGACGATGGGGGTATAAATACCACCAGGCTAGACAGGCCCAGGCATCATCCCTGATGAAGATGACTGAGTGTATCATCAAGACCTCAGTTAAAATTAATACCTGTACCTGGCTGGAAGCCCAAGAAGAGTTTATTCATTATGTTTCTTTAAATCTACTTAATTTCAGTTGATGAATTAAGAACACAGTGATCCATTAAGCTTGCACTATTATGAAGGATAGATCTAGACAATATTCTTCTCATCTTTCGTATTGATACTGCATTATACCTTTTCTGAGGTTCGTCACCTTGTCGTGGTGGAGAGGCTTGTCAGGTCTTGAGATCCTGAGAGCAATGCCGCCTGGAGCTTAGCTCCTGGTAGGGTTACCCATGACGGAAAGGTCAAGGGAAAGATTCCAGACTGAGAGCAACCTAAGTAAGACTTCAGTGGTAGAGCTGGCAGATAATGAGGTCGCATAACAACAGCAGTGAAGGTGGAGGAAGGCTGCAGCAGTGAAGCCTTATATTCCGTGCCACTGGATCCAGATCCCCATCTGTCAAGGACCGTGTGGTGACTGCCTGTGCATCAGCCCACGTCTATTAACCAAGGTCAGGCACAGAAGTCCTTCAGCAAAGGATTAACCCCTTAGGAGAAGATCATTCTTGGCTCAAGTGCTCACACTACTAAACAGTTGAAAAGATTGAACTATAGAAAAGAAGTTTTGTGTTTTAATTTTGAAATTAATCAATTTCCTACATTTATCTGGTTTCTTTGATTTCAAAAATCTCTGTAGTTTTCTGTTAGATAAAATTTCAATGACAACTCTAAGACAAGCATCAGGTTTTACAGCAGTCAGAAGACAGTACAGAAATTAATCTTTCCTCAACACTGTAGCTGCTGATGGAATATGCTACCTACTCAAAACTTTGACAAAGATTTAAAGTAATTTATACTAGATATTGATCGGAGTAAATGTGAAATGGAAATTTATAAACATTACTTTTGCCCAGAACATTGTCTTTTACCAGTAAAAACAGCACTGACAATTCTGAGCTGATATTTTATTACCAAAACTATATACTGTACATGTCCCAGATAAATCATATTACGCAAAATAATCAGTTATATTTTGAATGGCAACGAAAAGATTATAGCATCATAATACAATGTCAGTTTATAGGAAGAAGCAATTCTATGAAAATATTTTTTATGGAAGCTTTAGTAGTTTTATAAGTAACAGAGAACTGTAAGCTTCATTATGGCTGACAGGTGCTCATTCACACGGTCAAAGAATGCCTTGCAATTTTAACTTTACTTGACAAAAGAAGCAAATTGTTCAGCTAAAAAAATACAAATCACAACCTTCCACTGAGCCCATGGGAACACCACTTAAAGATGTAACTGCTAGGTTAAAGCTCTGCTTAGCAAACCATTAGTAACACGCAGAAATGATTTTCTGAAGAGGCACTCTAATAAGACTCCTAAGATTTCATTCATCTGAGCTGGAACAAGGCAACAG
The DNA here is from genome assembly GCF_030028105.1 of Mobula birostris. NCBI lineage: Eukaryota > Metazoa > Chordata > Chondrichthyes > Myliobatiformes > Myliobatidae > Mobula > Mobula birostris. Next base: position 34,396,915 of record NC_092388.1, read on the forward strand.
GAAGCAGATAATGTTACACTGATATCTCAATACAAGAAATCACACATGAAAATACTTGTAAGCCTGAAAGAAAAGAAACAAAGCTCAAGTGACCTTGTTTATTTGCCAACAATGGACCTCAAACAAGAGTATTTAGTAGGTTAACTCTGTTTGAAACAGGGAAGTTTAATTGCACACACGCTGTACCTTTTGAAAGCTAGCAATAGGGCAGGATGTGGGGATGTTTTCTTTTCTTTGTGTTTGGCAGACAGGGAACACAGATTATTTTTATCCATGAGAGCAAGACGGAGCTAGTGGAAGGGACCATGCTGGCAAAAGACCTGTTGAACAGAGTCGCGTCAGCAATAGGAAATTAACTGAAGTTAAGGAAGGAAGCGTTGACTTGATGATGCTTGATCAGATAATTCAATGCTCCTTTGCTTACAAAGGCATCAGTCAGCTTACAGGAACTATACCACTGTCATTTTATTGAACTTATCTTCAAAAAGGTTCCTTGATGTAAATAATCAGTAAACCCTGAGACTTTAACATTGTATTTTCTCTTCTTGTAGACATGAGATGGTAACAGTGCATTGCTTAAAATATAGCTAACGTCACCAGTTATCCAAGCAGATGAAATTAGACATCTGTTCAAGAACTGGGTAAGTGGCCTGAGGTCATGATTTGTTTTACCTGAGAGGACGAATAAGCTCTTCAACAGTGTGAGCCAGTGCAATTTTACATTGGAAGGGAGGTTACATATTACTGAACCAGTAGCTAAATTCACAAAGTGAAAATTATATACAGGGGTATATTTGATTGGTAACAACCTTGTATTTTCAATGCACAAAATATACATTCAGAAAGTAATACCAACTGCTCTAGAATTTCATGCTGATTGAGAATTTCATTAATGTTCCATAACTTCCTTATAATCAGAAAGAGACATCTGTAAGCCTAAAATTTTAAAATGAAATGTGCCAAAGACTATATAAGTCAGTTATATGTTATCCTGACTTGAAAATAGATTTGTTTCCTTCATTTTTGCTGTGACAATATCCTGAAAATCCCTACACACTAACACTGTGGGAGAAACTTCACTACACAGTTTGCAATGTCTCTAAAGGCCACTTGCCACCAGCTTCTTCATGGGCAATGAATACTAGTCTTCCAATGACACACTCACTTTATTAATAAAAATAAAGCTTCATAACCAGATTTGTTTGCTGGGATGTGCTTTTAGCTCAACGTTACACCACTAATAACATAATCCATAACCAATAATCCTATATCCTAGGTTCCAAAGCTCAAAAGGCTTTCCGCAGTAATAAACATCCTCCGGTCTGGAAGTGACTGTCAATAATGTATTAATAGAAACCATAGAAACTATAGCACAGAAACAGGCCCTTTGGCCCTTCTTGGCTGTGCCGAACTAATGGGTCACTAAGTTATACGGGGTCATTGACTTTAGGCAATGAGGTAAAATGGATTATATCAGATTAGCAATCTGAAAAACACTTCTCCAAATCGTTCTTACAATATAATTTTAATTCTCTTGAGACCCAGAAACACAATTGGCTGGATAAATAGATTTTCGCAAAACAGTGACGCATGTTGTGTTTGTACGACTAAAGTTGAAAGTTGACATTTGCTGATGTGGAGTTCTTGACATGTCAGAGTTAGTTTGCATCTGCAATTTATATTAATGAAAGAACTGATGTTTGATCATTGTTCTAAAGATAGATTCTTCCCTTTAACCCAGTCTGTTCTCTCACTTCTATCCATCTGGCTACAGTTCTCATATGCTATGCACTCATTGTTTGCACCTTCCACACACAATTGGGAATGCATGATTTATAATCTCCCAATAGAATCTCTGATTCCTGCAGCTAATCAAGCAAAAATCTAAATTATCCATCTGTGCTAACACTGCAAAATACAGTACTGATGACTTCCATTCCACAAACTATCCCTCCAGGCCCACCGCCATGAGAACTACACGGTCTACAGAGTAGCAGATTGGTTTACATCTTTAATCTTTGTTCCCATTCTTCTAAACATTCAATTATCCTCTTAATACTGTCAATTATTTTTGCAGCAGCAGACATGTACCTCAGTTCCTCCCCACTACGTACATGTAATTCCTTTCTCATCAATGCCTACCGAGACATGGACTTTCTTGGGAAGAGAAAAAGTGTTTCAAAGAAACTACATTATCTACAGTTTCCTTTTACTGCTCCATGCCTGCTTGACGGGGGCATAGCAAGCAGTCCTCAGAGTTTTTATATTCATGAAAGAAGTTTGCATTTGCTGTATTTGATCATTTAGAAACGTAACTAAAATATTTACATCATATCCAGTACAAATTCAAGAACTATTCCAAAACAAAAATGAGCCCGTATAACTCTGTGACCCACTAATATGGCGCAGATGCAGTAGAAGTATTCCCGAGTAGGTCCGGAGCAGAGCCTCACAAACCCAGACTCCATAAAAGAGAGGTACGTGGCCTCATTCGTAAGGCCAGTGATGTTGTGGAGATGGAAATGGACTCTCTCACAGTGGTGCCTGAAAAAAGGATGCTGTCTAAGTTGCATGCCATCTTAGACAATGTCTCCCATCAACTACATAATGTACTGGGTGGGCACAGGAGTACATTCAGCCAGAGACTCATTCCACCGAGATGCGTCATAGGAAGTCATTCCTGCCTGTGGACATCAAACTTTACAACTCCTCCCTTGGAGGGTCAGACATCCTGATCCAATAGACTGATCCTGGACTTATTTCATAATTTACTGGCATAATTTACATATTTCTATTTAACTATTTATGGTTCTATTACTATTTATTATTTATGGTGCAACTGTAACGAAAACCAATTTCCCCCGGGATCAATAAAGTATGACTATGACTATGACTACTGTCTAGCGGAGCAGTCTGAATCAGAGCAGTAAGACTTTGGCTCAACAGGCTTCAGCAAGAATAGGAGGAGGCAAGTTAAGCAGGTAAGTTTATTTCTTATTTATTTTTCTTAATTAACTCTTGAGAGAATAAGGGGTATGTCTGCAGGGCCGGAGTTCTGTTCTGGGATTTCCAGGGAACTTCCAGCCTCCCCGATGGCCACATCTACACCAAGTGCATCGAAATGCCAATCCCTTCAGACCGTGTTAGGGAACTGGAGCTGCAGCTCGATGACCTTCGGTTTGTTAGGGAAAGTGAGGAGGTGGTCACCGCAAGGCTACAGTAGACAGATATATAGGTGACTGTCAAGAGAGGAAAGGGAAAACATCAGATCGTGGAGAGCATCCCCCTCAACATTAAGTACTCCATTTTGACTATCGTTGGGAGCGGGAGCTACCTACCTGAGGGAAGCTACAGCACCCATGCCTCTGGCATTGAGTCTGGCCCTGTGGCTCAGAAGGGGAGGAAACTGGAGAGATTAGCAGCAAAAAAAGGGAGACTCTATATTTAGGTGGACCGATAGCTGATTCTGTGGATGCAAAAAAGAAACGCGGATGGTAGTTTGCCTGTCAGGTGCCAGGGTCCGCGGTGTTTCTGAGCATGACCACGATATCCTGAAAAGGGAAGGTAAGCAGCCAGAAGTCATGGTATATATTGGTAAGGTTAAAAAAAGGGAGGAGGTCCTGGAAACAGAATACAGGGAGTTAGGAAGTTGAGAAGCAGGAACTCAAGGGTAGTAATCTTGAGATTTCTGCCTGTGCCACGCGACAGTGTGGATAGGAATAGAATGAAGGGGCAGGTAAATGCATGACTGAAAAATTGGAGCAGGGGGCATGGATTCAGATTTCTGGATCATTTGGACCTCTTCACTGGGACAGGTAGGACCTGTACAAATGGGATGGGTTGCACTTGTGTCTGAGGGAGACCAATATCCGTGTGGGCAGGTTTGCTAGAGTGGGTGGGAGCAGTTTAAATTAATATGGCAGGGGAATAGGAACCAGTAGGATAGAGCTGAGGATGAGCCAGCAGGTTTACAAGTAGATGATGGGTGTAATATGAATGCAAGGAAGGGAAAGCCAATGATTGGGTACAAATGCAGATGATTAAAAGAGTTAAGTTGTACCACAGTGGCAAAATTCAAAAGGGCGAAGAAGGCAGGACTGAAGGTGCTGTATTTAAATGCACATAGTATTCGGAATAAGGAGGATGAACTCGTGGTGCAGTTAGAGATTGGTCAGTATGATATTGTGGGCATCACTGAGTTGTGAATGAAAGAAGGCCATAGTTGGGAACTCAATATCAAAGGATATACTTTGTATCGAAAGGACAGGCAGGAAGGTATAGATGGTGCTGTGGATCTGCTGGTAAGAGATGGACTTACATCTTTAGAAAGAGGTGACATAGGGTCAGAGAATGTTGAACCTTTGTGGGTGGAGTTAAGAAACAACAAGGGTGAAAAAAACATTATGGGAATCATATATAGGCCTCCAAATAGTAGCCAAGATGTAAGGTTGAGATTGCAAAAAGAGCTGGGAAGGGCACGTAATAAGGGTAATTTCAAAATTGTAATGAGGGACTTCAATATGCATGGGGACAGGGAAAATCAGGTTGGTGTCAGACAGCAAGAGAGGGAGTTTGTTGAATGCCTACAAGATGGCTTTTTAGAGCAGCTTGTGCTCGAGCCTACTTGGGGAAAGGCTATCTTAGATTGGGTGTTGTGTAATAATCCAGATTTTATTAGGGAGTTAAGGCAAAGGAACCCTTAGGAGACAGCGATCATAATATGATTGAATTCATACTGCAATTTGAGAGGGAAAAGTATAAGTCAGATGTATCATTATCACAATGGAATAAAGGAAATTACAGAGGCATGAGAGAGGAGCTTGCCCAGGTGGATTGGGGGAGGATACTAGCCGGGATGATGGCAGAGCAGAGGTGGCTGAGGTTTCCAGGAATAGTTTTCAAGGCACAGGATAGCTGCGTCCCACAGAAGAAGTTCTCAAATGGCAGGGGTAGGCAACTGTCACTGACGAAGAGAGCTAGGGACTGCATAAAAGCTAAGGAAAAGGCATATAGTATAGCAAAAGTAAATACAATGTTGGATGGTTGGGAAGCTTTTAAAATCCAATAAAAGGCAACTTAAAAAGGGAAACAATGAAATATGAGGACAAACAAGCCAATAACATAATGCAGGATACTAAAATTTTTTTCAGTTATACGAAGGGTAAAAGGGAGGTGAGTGTTGATATTGGACCACTGGAAAATGATGGGTGACAAAGAAATGGTGGATAAATGTAAGAAGTACCTTGCATCAGTTTTCACTATGGAAGACACCAGCAGTGCACCAGAGGTTCACGAGTGCCAGGGAGCAGAAGTGTATGCCTTTGCTATTACAAAGGAAAAAGTGCTCAGTAGACTCAAAGTTCTTAAGGTGGATAAGTCACCTGGACCAGTTGGACTACATCCCAGAGTCCTGAGCGAGGTTGCTGAAGAGATAGCAGATGCATTAGTTATGATTTTTCAAGAATCACTTGATTCTGGCATGGTTCCAAAGGATTGGAAGATTGCAAATGTCACTTCACTCTTTAAGAAGGGAAAAATGAAATTATAGGCAGCTAGCCTAACCTCAGTCCATTATTAAGGATGAGGTTTTGGGGTACTTGGAGACTAATGATAAAATAAGTCAAAGTCAGCATGGTTTCTGTAAAGCGAAATCTTGCTGACAAATTTGTTAGAGTTCTTCGAAGAAGTAACAAGTAGAGTGAACAAAGGAGAGGCAGTGGATATCACTTACTTGGATTTTCAGAAGGCATTTCATAAGGTGTCACACATGAGGCCAATTAAGAAGATAAAATAGCATGGCATTACAGGAAAGATGCTGGCGCGGTTAGAGGAATGGCTGACAGGCAGGAGACTATGAGTGGGAATAAAGGGGGCCTTTTCTGTTTGGCTGCCAGTGACTGGTGGTGTTTCTCAGGGGTCAAGCAACGGGACCGTGAATTTTCACATTGTTTGTCAATAATTTTAGATAGTGGAATTGATGGCTTTGTGGTAAAGTCTGCAGATGATACAAAGATAGCTGGAGGGATAGGTAGTGCTGAGGAAACAATATAATTGTAGAAGGACTTAGACAAATTGGAAAAAAATAGGCAGAAAAGTGGCAAATGGAATACAGTGTATGATAATGCATTTTGGTAAAAGAAACGAAAGTGCAGACTATTATCTAAATGGGGAGAAAATTCAAACATCAGAGGTGCAAAAGGACTTAGGTATCCTTGTGCAAGACTCTTTGAAGGTTAATTTACAGCTGAGAATGTGGTAATTATGGCAAATGCATTGCTGGCATTCATTTCAAGGGGAATAGAATGTCAAAACAAACAGATACTGCTGAGGCTTTATCAGACACCAGTCAGGCTGCACTTGGACTATTGTCAACAGTTTTGGGCCCAATATCTCAGAAAAGATGTGTTGTGATTGGGGAGAGCCCAGAGGAGGTTCACGAGGACGATTCTGGGAAAGGAGAGGTGAACATATGTGGAGTATTTGGCAGTTTTGGGCCTGTACATACTGGAATTTAGAAGAATGCAGGGGGACCTCATTGAAACCTTCCAAATGTTGAAAGGATTAGATAGGGTGGATGTGGAGAGGATGGTTCCTATGGTGGGGGTGTCCAGAACTAGAAAGCACAGCCTCAAAATTGAGCAGCGATCCTTTAGAGCAGAGGTAAGAAGGAACTTTTTAGCCAGAGAGTAATGAATCTGTGGAATGCTCTGACACAGATAGCTATGAAGGTGAAGACTGTGGGAATATTTAATGCGAAAGTTGATCATTTCCTGTTATGGCAAGAAGGCAGGTATATTGGGTTGAGTGGGGTCTGGGTTCAGCCATGATGGAATGGTGGAGCTGACTCGGATGGCCTAATTTTGCTCATATGTCTTATGGTCTTATGGTCTAAATCAAGAGATAGTCTGCAAGACATGATTCTCCAAATGTCTTAATCATGCCCCTGTTACATACCTGGGTGGCAGGAAAAAAGACACACAAAATGCTGGTAGAACACAGCAGGCCAGGTAGCATCTATAGGAAGAGGTACAGTCGATGTTTCCGGCCGAGGCGTCGACTATACCTCTTCCTATAGATGCTGCCTGGCCTGCTGCGTTCACCAGCATTTTGTGTGTGTTGCTTGAATTTCCAACATCTGCAGATTTTCTTGTGGCAGAAAAACAGCAGGGTTACAAATTCCCTGTAAGATTTAACCATGTACACTGCTGCACATACTTATGTGCGTGTATTATGTGCATACATCGAACAAGCACCATCAAAATTTTAAATTAGTATACACACATTCATTGTGGTTGATTTTGAGCACTTCACATAAACACGATCTCACCCTTCGATGCTGTTAATATTAAGAATTTTCTGGATTTGTGCATTAATTTCCCTTTAAACTTTCTAGAGAAGATGAAAGCTAATAATTATTACCAAAATTTTAACGGCACAGTTGACACAGTTCAAGTAACTCCCTCACTCCAAAGGGAGAATATTATAAAATACTGGGCTTGTCGCTCTACGTAGTATATCTTTCTTTCCACAAGAAAATAGGAACGGGGTACACCACTTGGTTCCTTAAACCTGCGCCATTATTCAACATGATCACGGCTGATCTTCCCCAAGCCTTGATTCCTGCTGGGTGCCAATTCCACATTGCTCTAAATTACCTGATCTTTCAAAAGTTCAGTAACAGAGAACTTATGTCAGCATTCTTTTGACTTTACCAACTGTATTTTCTATTTCTTTCTTCTCTCTCTCTCTATCTCTCTCTCATAACTTAAATTCTCTTTATCTAATTTGACCTCTGCGATAATCTTGTTTTAATTTCTTCCTCAATATTAAATCTCATTAGGCACAGAAGAAAAGTACCGGCCCTGTCTTTCATTTCATTCACTGGAATCCCCCTGGTGACTATATTCATGAAATCAGTTTGAAAGAAGAAAGATTTTCATTTCTATTGCACCATTCATAAACTCAGGCTGCTTCATTTGGAGCTTTTTGAAGCGTAGTGACTATTTTAATGTGGAAATTGAAGCAGCCAATTTGAGCACAGTAAACCCATACAAGTGACATGAGATAATCAACAGATTATCTATTTTTGATATGTTGGATTACTAAAGTAATTTTGGATATAACACAAGGGAAAATTCTGGTCCTCTTCCCTGTATGTTCCAATGAATGTTGTGAGGTTTTCATGACCCCTGTTGGGTCACAGTTTTAATAACTCCTCTGAGAGATAATGTCTGAGACATTGCAGTTGTACCTGGGGGTGTCAGACTAAAATTTTTATACAAATTACAGGAGTGGGATTTGAAACCACAATTTCCCTACAGAGGCAAATATACTAATAACAGACCAAAGGCTGGCATGAATGTTCTACTAGCAAGTTGTAGAGAAAAATAATGTTGTGCTGAAAGGAACAGAAGTCAATTTAACTAACCACACACACTGCCAATGACCCACGATACCAATTGAATGGCATAAACAAAAGTTCTGCAAATTCCAAGAACATTCTTGACAATTATTTCACTGCATATATAAGTGTAACTATAGCTTTGCAAGTCTAATTGGCAGTGTTTCTGGAATTCATGGATAGAAGGCATAGATGTTCCTCCTTTAAGAATAATGTACACTTGCTCATTATGGGTCAAAAAAACAGTTTAAAACCACAATTCAAGTCTTAATTTTCTATTATTGCATGAATATTAGTTTGAATTTTGACAACAGTTTATAACTTGAATAGGAAAATTGCATTGCTAACTCTGTACGTTGACGGTTCTCTCAAGTATTTTTTAAATTAATAATAGACTTGAAATTGCAACAAGATATTCATGGGGCCAGTGGGTAACTTCATTTGGGAAAGCCATACAGCGCAGAACAATATCCTTCAGCCTACCATGTCCATGCTGGCCATCAAGAACCTATATATTAACCCATTTACCAGCATTTGGTCTTTAACCCTTTATGCCTTGATGATTCAAATGTGCATCCATTAGATGTTGTGAGTGTATCAATCTCCATATCCTCCTCAGACGGTATATTCCAGGCTGTAAGCACACTCTGGGTGAAAAAAATCTTCCCTAGATTCCCTTTAAACTTAGGTCCTCTAAGCTTAGATACATTTGCAACGAGGAAAATTATACATTAGCTTCCTCGTCAGTCCCCTCGTCTCCAAGGACAATAAGCCCAGTCTATCCATTCTCTCCTCATACTAGCTACTTGACTTCCCAACTAAGATCAAGACCTTGCCCTTTTAAATAATTTTCCTGAACTCCCAAAAGAGATCTGTTGCAAGAGCGATGAAATGTTGAATCTATTCATAAATTATCCTTTATTTTTCAGGTCCCTAGGCTATCCACCTGCGCTGGCAATGAACTTGTTCCAAATAATTTATTACTTTCTTTTCAAATCTTTTATTGTTATATTATACAGGAAAAATAACATGAGTAGATTGAAGTAACAACACTTACAATGTCTCAAAAGAGACATTATCTTAAAGATTGAAAAAAAATTTTGTGATAACAAAAAAAACCGGCTAAGCAGAAAAGTGAGAAAAAAAAAGAACCCATTAGGTGTACAACACTGGAGTCATGCGTCATACAAAAAGCTTCTAAAAATAAACATCAAACCGCCAGCAAACAATTTATTACTTTTTAGCTCCCTCAAGGTGTAACTCTTGATAGAATATACCTCTCTATCTTAACTAATGTCAATGAATAATCTGAAAAATTCACTGGGCTCCTTTACATTGATTGGGAATAGAATAGTCAAAGGATTCATCACCTTTGACCGTTCCAGTGCAGTTACCTCTCTAAACATTGAGTGTCGCTCAGATTCATGGTATATTAAAAGATACAATCTATATTAAGAGCAACACACACGAAAATGCTGGAGGAACTCAGCTGGTCAGGCAGCATCCATGGAAATGAATAAACAGTCAACCCTTTGGGCATCTTCTTCAGGACAAGAAAGAAAGGGAGAAAACATCAGCCTAAAAAGGTGAAGGGAGTGGAACGAAGACTAGCTAAAGGTGATAGGTGAAGCCAAGTGGGTGGGAAAGGTAAAGTGTTGGAAAAGAAGGAAGCTGATGGGAAAGGAGAGTAGACCATGGGAGACAGGGAAGAAGGAGGGGCACCAAAGGAAGATGATAGGCAGATGAGGAGAAGAGGTAAGAGTAGGAAATAGAAGAAAAAAGTGAAGGTGGGGAGGGAAGTTTACCAGAAGAAGTAATCAATATTCATGCATTAGATTGGAGGTTATCTAGAAGGAATATGAGGCATTGCTCCTCCATCCTGAGAGTGGCCTCATCATGGCAAAAATGGAGGCCATGTACCAACATGTCAGAACGGGAATGGGAATAGGAATTAAAATGGTTAGCCACAAGAAAATTCTAGTTTTGGCAGATGAAATGGAGGTAGTTGACAAAGCTGTTCCTCAATTTACATCCTCATCAGAAGCACTGGATACAACAGACGACCATAACAGATTTGCAGGTGAAGTGTTGTCTCACCTGGCACGACCATTTAGAGCCCTGAATGGAAGCAAGAGAGGAGGTAGATGATCAAATATTTCTGTTACCTACAGGGTTAATTACTTCACTTTATACTTTATTGTCACCAAACAATTGATACTAGAACGTACAATCATCACAGCGATATTTGACTCTGTGCTTCCCGCTCCCTGGATTACAAATATTAAATATTAAAAATAGTAAAAATTAGTAAATATTAAAAAATTAGATTATAAATCATAAATAGAAAACAGAAAAATGTAAAGTAAGGTAGTGCAAAAAAAACCGAGAGGCAGGTCCGGATATTTGGAGGGTATGGCCCAGATCTAGGTCAGGATCCGTTCAGCAGTCTTGTCACAGTAGGAAAGAAGCTGTTCCCAAATCTGGCCGTATGAGTCTTCAAGCTCCTGAGCCTTCTCCCGGAGGGAAGAGGGGAGATTAGTAGGGAAGGATGAATAGGCAATGAAATGACAGAGGCAACAATCCCTATGGAAAGTGGAGAGTGGGGGTGGGGGTAGATAAAAATGTGTTCATAGATGTGATATGATCGATACTGTCATTTTATTTATCTCCCAGCTTGCTAACTAAACTCTTCCCCAATGAGAGTTTAATACACTTCATTATTGTTTTGCAAATAATACGACTGTAATACAGGGGAAATAATGATTGCTGTTCAGTAATGAGTTAAAATCTAGTTCTGTGTAATAGCTCAGCACAATTCCCATGAATTACAGTATACAATTGCTCAGCATCTGTGCAACAGTGAATTGAAAATCCTCTCAACTGATTACAGTTTGGTGAGTACTTTTGAGATAATCATAAAGGTTGAGCAAAAATGAAATGAAGAAATGAAAGGCATCCACTCCGGCTTCAGAAAAGAATCATTCTGACAAAGTGCATAGAGTTTTATTCAGCATCACGTTGTAGGAAATTGACTGTTTCCTCCTCAGTGTTCAGGGAAGATCACATAATTTAAAAGCAGATGTGTTTACACAGCACAAGATTGCCAGAGGTGGTGTTAAGTAGCCCATTGACTAGTATTTGTAATCTTGACTAAATAAATTGTTTTTATGTCCACTTTTCCTCATCCCAGGATTCATCATTATATGTTCAAAGTGGTACAAAATAAATCAGAGAGATCAGGGGATTACAAATAATTATTATAGACCACACTGAAGTCTGAGGATAATGGCTTCACCATAATCCAGGTAAGGTCAACTTTGCTTGCTGTAACATAAATTATTCAGACCTACAGACTTGGGAGAGTACAACTGTGGCTGGAAATACCATCATTTGCACTTTAATATTCTGTATCAGAATTAGAATCAGAATCAAAATCAGGTTTATTATCACCGGCCAATGTTGCGAAGTAAGATTGCGTTCGCTGTAGTCCTATTATGGCAGTAGGCAAATTGCAACAGGTCCAGGTTCTTTCTCAGGGAGGAGACAATTCTACGCATGACCAATGTCTCAAAGTACTTCATCACAGCAGATGTGAGTGCAGTGAGCTGTAATCATTAAGGCAGTTCACCTTGCTCTTCTTGGGCACTGGTATGCTTGTTACCCTTTTGAAGCTAGGGGGAACATCTGACTGCAGCAGGGAAAGATTGAAGATGTCATTGAATGTTCCCTCCAGTTGGTTGGCACAGGTTTTCAGAGCTTGACATGGTACACCATGAGGGCCTGATGCCTTGTGAGCGTTCACCCCTTGAAAGATATTCTGATGTTGGCCTCTGAGACAGCGAGCACAGGGTCACAGGGTCACTGGAAGCTGCAGGGATTCGCGTAGATGTAGGTTCATTTTGTATAAAAGGTGAACTCATGAGTTCAGTTTTGCCATGTCGTCGTCGTGGCTACCCCTCGAGGTCGAGGATGATGGTCTTTGTTCTGAAGAAGTGGCCTACAGAGCGAAGACGCCTGTACGTGTATTTGTTTAACATACACTTGATGTTGCACTCTAAGAAGCACATGATACTTCACAAATCAACCAACTGATTCCAATGGTATGGAAAACATGACAATTGGAGCTGATGGATTTGTTGCAGCCTTCATCCGCCTTCACAGCCATTGAGTTCGAAGTAACTTCGTCCGCCTGTTCCACCATTGAGGTCTTGGTTGGATTGTTCTTTGTCAGGGACCTCACCCTCGACCTTACCGCCATGGGTGACCCTACCAGGAGCATAGCTCCAGACGGCATTGCTCCCGGGATCACAGGACCACACAGGCTTCTCCACCACGACAAGGTGATAATCCACGGAGAAGTCGCCATGTAGGAAGTAATGGCCTGCAAACCCTGCCAGATGTTGACCTGCATCTGATTCCGTTTCTAACCTCAATTGGAATAGCTTTTTTGTTCTTAAGATAGCCTACCATAGATCACTCCTAAACTTCTTCTAAAGTTCTGAACCACCAGTCTTGAATCCCTTAGATCTAGCTCTCGGCAGACTACGAATCTCCTGGCTTATCCACCACTTTTGATTTGGGTATGTCTGGTATGTTCACGAAGGCACACACTCATCTACACAGGTCCTGATAAAGTCAGTGACAGCTGTGGTGTATTCATTCAAACTTGAAGATGAATCATTGAACGTTATCCAGTCCCACCAAATCAAAGCAGTTCTGCAAGCACTCCTCCACCTCCCATGACCATTTATTCTTGGTCCTCGCCACTGGTGAGGCAGTCTTCAGTCTCTGCCTATACGATGGGAGTAGAAGTACAGCCAAATGATCAGACTTTCCAAAGTGCAGGTGTGCGATGACGTGGTAAGTATTTTTAATGGTGGGATAACAGTGGTCAAGTGTTGGCTTCCGTGGTTTACCATGTGAAATGTTGGTGGTAGTTGTTCAGAGACTTCTTCAAACTGGCCTGGTTGAAATCTTCCCGCAATGATAAGGAAGGCATCAAGGTGCGCAGTTTCTTGCCTGCCTGTTATGTTGCTCTGCTCCCCCAGAGCCAGCTTGATGTTGCCCTGAGGTGGAATGTGCACCATTAGCAGGATGATGGCAGAAAACTCCCTCGGCAGATAAAATGAACAACATTTGACGGCCAGGTGTTCCAGGTTGGGTGAGCAAGACTGATCGGAACTGGCATGTTTGTGCACCACACTGAGGTAATCATAAAGGATACTCCACCTTCTGTACTTTTAAAAGAGGAGGCAGACCAACACGCCTAATCTACTGGTCATACTTATATTAAATGGATGGAATTGGAATCAGTTTATTAATGTCATATCAACAGAGATACAGTGAAAATCTTTTGTTTGTAAGCCATCCAGACAAACTGTTCCTTATGTAAGTAACTAGATTTCATACATAAATACACTGGTTTCATTATTACTCAGCATAGCAACCACAACACTGAACAGTGCAGCACAGTAACAGGCCATTTGGCCAAGAGGTCTGTGCTGAGCATGATACCAAATTAAACTAATCACCTCAGCTTGGACATGGTCCATCCCCTGCATGTTTATATGCCTGTCTACAGTCTTCTTAAAATGCCTCTATTATATCTGCAGCCACTAACTCCTCTAGAAGTGCATTCCAGGTGAGTACCACTTTCTGTGTAAAGACATACCCCACATATTTCCTTTAAAATTTCTACCTCCAGCCACCACCTTAAGGCAATGCCTCAAATATTCAACATACTTTGAAAGTTTAAAGTAAATGCATTATTCAAGTGCATTTATGGCACCATATACAACCCTAAGATTCATTTTATTGCGGACATACACAGTAAGTCCAAAAAGCACAATGGAATCAATGGAAGAACGCATCCAATAGTCAATGTGCAAAAGGCAATAAATTGTGCAAATACAAAAAAAAAATAAAAAATAAATAAGCAACAAATATCAAGCACATGAGATGAACAGTCCTTAAAAGCGATGTCATAGTTTGTGGGAATAGTTTAGTAATGGGGCAAATAAAGTTGAGTGAAGTTATCTCTTCTGGTTAGTAGAACATTTCTACCCAGGTGAGAAAAATTCTAGATGTCTCCTTTATCTATGTCTCTCATAGTTTTTGTACTTGGATGTCCTTAGTCAGTGGTGATCCACACAGACCATGGCATGGCCCCAATCTTGAAATTTTAATTCTCCATTGATCACAATGAAGGGTCTTGGCTCAAAACGTTGACTCTTCATTCCTTTCCATAGACGTTGCCTGACCTGCTGACTTCCTCCAGCATTTTCTCTGCGTTAATTCTCCATTCATTTTCCCACTCTGATTTCACTGTCTGTAGCTTCCTATACTGTTATATTGAAGCTCAAGCAACACCTTATCTTCCTGTTAGGCAGAATACAACCTTTGGGATGGAAGGGTAACATAGTGGTTATCACAGCGCTTTACAGTACAGGTGACCTGGGTTCAATTCCCACTACTGCCTGTAAGGAGTTTGCATGTTCTTTCCACGACTGTGTGGGTTTCCTCCGGGTGCTCTGGTTACCTCCCACAGTCCAAAGAGGTACCGATTGGTGGGTTAATTGGTTATTGTAAATTGTCCCATAAATCGGGGGATTTCTGGGTGTCTTGGTTCAAAGGGCTGGAAGGGCCTTTTCCATGCTGTATCTCAATAAATAAATACACATGGATTTCAATAAATTCAGATCAGAGTCATATAGACCTTTTTCAATATTTGTTAGCTTAATGTCTTCCTCCCCGTCCTAAACCTATTCAGTTCTTTCCTTAATTTTTCTCTGCCCCACTTACACTGCTCTGCTTTCACCTTCCAGCTAGCCTCCTTCCCCTCCCTCCACCTTTTTATTCTGGCGTCTTCTCTCTTCCTTTCCAGTCCTGAAGAAGGATCCCAGGCCGAAACATTGACCGTTTATTCATTTTCATAGATGCTGCCTGGCCTGCTGAGCTCCTCCAGCAGTTTGTGTGTGTTGCCTCTCTAATCATTATTAAATTTCTACAGTTTTCCACTTCTGACAATAATTCATTGGTCTGCTAAGGTTTCCAGCAATTTCTGTTTTATTTCTAATTTTTAGCCCCGGATGCATTTGTGTCACTGAAACAGGAGTAGACAACCACATCCCTCAAGTTTGTTGTTATTTAGTTCTATGGAAATCAAACCCACATGACTCAATACAACATGAAGTGGCAAAATTTAAGAAAGTAAATCAGAGCGATATCTAACAAATAATTTATTTATTTAAATCCAAATATTTACTAAATTGAGCTAGTGATAGCAAATCATCTGGCAAAACTCATCAGTAGTAGTGTGGAGATTAAAGCCACCTTGAATTTTTTATGACACCTGTTTACCTAACTCTGTTTAAATAATTCAATGGAAATAACTTGATCAAAGAGAGAAAAAAAAGTGATAGTTATAAACAACTTCAGATGCTTTCAATAGAACAAAGGCACATTCTGTGTTGTACATTTTTCACAGACAAATACGGAAAAGCCACACTCAGGAAAGGATTCTGTAACTGTGTTTATGAAGGACTGCCATTGATGGGAATAATGGGCCTATGCTGAGCTCATGTTGTTCCTTAACTTCAGTGCCGTGCAGGTGTAAAAGCTGCAGAAAGGACTCCCTGGACAGATCATGCAGATAACTCCAGCTTTGAAATGCTCACTCTACCCATTCCCACGCTGGGCACTTATCCACTTTTGCTTCAGAGCTCTCTTAAGAAAAATGTCATTCTTACATCAGAGGTCAGAGGTGAAGTCACACTAATTCCACGACACGCAGAGAGCTGGAGTCTAACCAAACTCCCACTCAGCCTGTGCTCAGTTAGATCTCTGGGAGCCCAGCAAATGCTAGAAGGTAGGGGCTCATGGATTTAACTTTCACACGAGTCAAGACCATCTGCAACGGTACTTTAATCTATGCATGAGAACTCTGTACTGCAAAAGTCCAGTACAAGGCACACATTAGCTTCAGCAGTAAAGGTTTCTCTGAGGCTGTCCTTATCCCACTAAAAGCTGAGTCGAAAGAGACACATTTCAAAATTACCACAAAGCAGGCATTACACAAAGCCAACTCATTTATAAAAATAAAAGATTTCAGTGAAATGTTAGTTTTGCACATATGAATGATCTATTATTGAAGTTGGATCAAGAGTTCTTGCAGAAGGAAGTGTAATGTCATCCATAAGTAAATGTCTGGCATAAAGCTTATATTGCAGAAACATTTCCTGTGTAAGAATTTATCCAGTATTGACTGAATAGTAGATTCAAGTATCAGTATAAACATCAAAGTAACTTCTTGATTAGATTTTGCACACAAATACTCCATTTCCATTGTAAAGTCTCTCCGCATTTTGTATGAGTCCAACAGCATTGGGAGTACCTCTGAAAACAAACAAGCACAGAAACACACACACTATGCGTGCGCGCGCGTGCGCGCACACACACACACACACACACACACACACACACACAATTCAGTAAGAAGAATCAATATTGTCTTCACATGGTGGACTGGCATAAACACAGCCCTTACTACAAGTCTCCATAAAGGAAATGCTTATTTTATGTTATATTTGACTGATTGCACCACGTTAGAGAAAATGCAATTCATATTTTTGCTGCAGAAAGGATTTGGGATCCTATTCAGATTATTGGACTTGCCTACTAACAGGGTCCTGTCTCTAAACACAGCCATGCATGTTAGATAACATTTCATTGAAATGTTGGCCTGGCCCCTGTTAAAATGAAGGTAGCTAAATTACCATAACTAACAAGCTGGTTGAATTACTGAGCTCAATATGTCCCATTAATACCAGACCATGACACTCAAGTTGGCTTTAACAAGGAAGAACAATAAATATGTATTGGATATTTTTTTACATGGCTTTAATCCGAGTTGCAGAAGATCTGAAGATGCAGAGGCTGATATGTATACTTCTTGTAGTATTTATCATTTTAGCATTTCTGGGATATTGCTAATTTAGTGCCAAGATTATTGTTAAATCAAAAGTGCTTTGTTAGTCTGAACTGCAATCCCAAATTGAAGCAATCCAAAAGCATTTTAAACTAGATGAGAATTGAGAAGAATTGTTTGTCCCTAAGTTCATACTAAAGTTGAATTAAGACAGGGTACCAAGAGGTAAAGTTCAACCTCAGTTCAAAACAGATGTGAACAAAACAGCTGCTTTCTATATCTCCCACAAAATTCACCTTTCCAGTATTCTCAATTCACATGCTGCGTCACTACATTGAATGTCACTTACCTAAAAGCATAATATTGTTATCCACTGGGGCTCTCAGTTCTCACATTATTGAAAGAATGCTAATTTATTTAACTGTTTTAAAAATATACAGTGAACAATATTTTAACTTCTTTGTTCATTAAGAATTCATAATTTGATCATTCGTGGTTTAGATGTAAAATTTAGAATGCCTACTTTACACATGAAAACCCACCAAACTTTAAGCGTAATTGACATTTCATTGGCCCAGTTACTCAGAGGTCTAGAAGAAACCCTCAATGGATTTGTGGGAGTCACTTGAGGTATGAGAGGAAAATTGTATTTAAGTGTAATTGAAAACCATCATCAGAAATAAAAGACAAGCATTTAGAAGAGCCCTGTCCCATATAAGTAAGCAAGATGTTTTTCTGTCTTGATTATGGTGCTTATATATAAACTGATGGTTGGAAATATTAGTTCTGGTTATCTTTTATTGAAAGCAACAAAAAATGATTCAATTAGGCTTTTTATGATTCCAAACTATAGTTTAAACTATTTTATCTTCTTTTCCACATGAAAACCTGAGAATACAAGAAATATTGGCAGGACCAGGAAAAATCACAAGTTCAGGACCATTACCCACAGAATTTCATATGAAGGTGCCTACAAGGTTGACAACACACCGACAGGAAGCGATCAAATGCCTTTCCGTACATTTGAAGTATCTTGGAAATGACGACCTGATTGCTGCAAGAACATAGAATTTAGGTCGTGCAGAAGCCAACAGCAACATTGAGGAGAATACTTGCAGATCAGTCTAACAAACCATTAGACAAGACAAATGTGGTCAACAAAACCCATTGCGGGGACTGCAGCAAATACGACGTCGGCCATATTGGGAGAAAACTATTCACATGGATCCAAGAACATCAACTGGCTGCAAGGCAGCATGACCAACTCTCCTTAGTCTCTCTCAATGAAGATCAAGAGGGGCACACATTGGACTGGGCACCAGTGAAAGTCATGGTGCAAGCAAACACCTGCCATGCAAGAGAATTTCTGGAAATGTGGTTTTCTGTGAACAATTCTGTAAACAAACATGTAGACTTCAATCTTTTTTATGAGCCAACCAAGGCAAAATTCCAGACCACAACACACGAAGTTAGCCGCAAAACCAATCAGCAGCGAGATTTCCTCTCTACATCACAACTGAGTTTCTGAAATGGTGACCGATCAGCCGATTAATAGGTATACAAAGGCCAAGCATTAGGAGGACACAGCACAATTAACAGCACATAGATGATGTCTCCTCATATGGTGGCGAACTGTTCGCAAGTAAGTTGCCAAGATTGGAGAACAACTCAACCCAACCATCAACCACCCGAGCTACACATTTTCTGAATTATTTCCAGGTTAATTGGTTAATGTAAATTCTCCCATGATTAGGCTGGTGTTAAAACAATGAGCTGTTGGCAGCATGGCTTAAGGGACCCAAAGAACCTATATCTCTAGATGAAAAACATCTCAGAAATAATTCCAGTGAATCTCCATTGCATCACTTCCAAAGCAAGTGAATCATTTCATAGACATAGAGATCAAAAGCATACACTGCACAAATTTTCTAGTGTGGTTTCAAAGGCCTCTGCAATCAGCCCAACATTACTTGACATACTGTACCTGTATGTTTCTTCAACCAGCACACCAAAATCCCTCAGTACATTTACTCTGTTTCTTGTTCTAAAGTAGATAGCCTCATATTTTAATATATTACTTTCCATGGGCTAATTACCAATTTCTTTAAAATAGATAGATAGATAGGTACTTCACTGAACCCAAAGATGTCACAGTGTCACAGTAGCATTATAAGTGCACAGATAGACAAATATACAAATATTAGAAGTAAGATTGTGTTGGCGCGTAGTCAAGTGGCCAACGCATTCGTCTATTGATCTGAAGGTCTCTAGTTCAAGCCTTGGCTGAGGCAGCACGTGTGTCCTTGAGCAAGGCACTTAACCACACATTGCTCTGCGACGACACTGGTGCCAAGCTGTATGAGTCCTAATGCCCTTCCCTTGGACAACATCGGTGGCGTGGAGAGGGGAGACATGCAGCATGGGCAACCTTGCCCAGGCCTGCGCCCTGGAAACCTTCCAAGGCCCCAAACCATGGTCTCATGAGACTAACGGATGCCTATAAAAAAAGAAGTAAGATAAAATAAGTTACCTCAAACAGTCTAACAGGAGGGCTCATCACTCCCCCATCTATAGGTTGATTCATTATAGAGACTAATGGCCAAGGGTAAGAATGACCTATATAGCGCTCTTTGGAGCAATGCAGTTGTCTTATTCTATTATTAAAAATGCTCCTTTGTTCACCCAAGGTGGCATGCAGAGGGTGAGAAATGTTGTCCAGAATTGCCAGGATTTTCCATCGGGCCCTTTGTTCTATCACAGCCTATCTGGACTGTGACATTCTATCACATGTCCAGTTATATTCCTTTATCGTTCTTTGCATTCTTTTTACAGTTTACTTTGCCATCTAACTTTGTACTGTTGTCAAAGGTGGATACATCACTATGTCATTTGATTGTCCCCAGCCATATTCAATTACACTCCATTTCAATCGAATCACACCCACTTTCCCTAATATAGGTGTCAACTTTAAACAAACCTGTAGCACACTTCAAACCACAATTTTAACTCCCTCATGCGTTTAATCTCATTTCAATTTTGCACAAGACTCAAGTAACAAAATGGAGATAACTAACTTTGCGGTTCTGCATTTTGATTTGATTCCTAATTCTGTACACTCTCTGGCTGCCTTATCATCTAAGTAACTGGCATCGATTGACAAACGATGAGGCCAAAACTACAATTCCTCCAACATACTTCTAGTGACAATATCCCAAACCAAAACTTTACACCTGCATTCCTCATCTGTTTTCAGTTGGAAGGAGGAAACGGATGAGGTCCTCCGTGACTGCTTTGAATCGGTGGACTGGTTAGTATTCAAGGACTCGGCAGCTAACTTCGATGAGTATGCCTCAGCTGTCATGGACTTTATTTGGAAATGCACGGAGGGCTGTGTGTCTCGCAGGACGATCTGGGTATTCCCTAACCGGAAACCTTAGATAAATTATGAGGTCAAGTCCCTTTTAAAGGCTGGAGCTGCAGCTTTTAGGTCCGGGGATACCAGTCGCTACACGGAATCCAGGCGTGAACTTCGGAAAGCCATTAAGGGCGTCAAGAGGCAATATCGAGCAAAGTAAAGTATAAAGTATAAAGTTCCCTATAATATTCCCTAATAGCAATTGAATTAATACAAATTTAAGGAAGATCATCTCAGAAAAGAATGAAGCAGAGAGTAGATTTAGGCAAAATGGCTTAAGATAACATGAGAACATAAGACAAAAGAAAAGCACAAAAGGAAATGTCTGAGGAATATGTGAAAGATGGAGCAAACCAGGGTCCAACACTGAGAGGCGCTAAAAGTACTTACTGATGACTATATGTAAAGAAGCTAAAGCAAACTTAAGCATTTAGATTGAATATTTTATTCAATATAATGTGAAATAGAAAGCTCATCATTATATATAGCAAAAAGTATTTCTGGGTAAAGTAAATAACGATTTGCTAAAAATTTCTGGATGCATAACATGGTAATGGATTTGTCTTTCAAGTTACTTATGACACACACTACAAGGACTGTATTGGTTCAGGAAAGCAGTTTACTACCAATGTTCCCTCTAAGGGGTGGGTGGGTGTGTGTGTGTGTGTGTGTGTGTGTGTGTGTGTGTGCACGCGCGCGTGTGCACAAACGTCTTTCATTACTAGCGCACAAAGGAATTTAAACTGCTCACAAAAGGTTATCACCCTCTACCTTGTTGGCATGTTAAGTGTATTTCACGATCATACACAATTACATTTCCTTTTCCGATTTCTGATGCAGACGGTGTTGACAATGTGGAGTTCGCCATGCTTTGTGTGCAGATTTTGGAACTAGCTTATTTATACTGTTTTATTGAAGGAATTATTCAGTGTGCACATGTTGCTGTCACTGGGCAAAAAAAATTGCACAGCACTATATTTTTGCACACACTAGTCTTTAGAAATTAGGGGGAACATTGTTCACTACCACCTTCACAAGGGCAATTATGATGGATAGTTACATGCTGGCTCTGTCTGCGAAACCATGTCCCTCAAAAGCATAAGGAAAAATAGAATGTAAAATACGTGCACGGGCATGGAGTTCAGTAACTGTGGCAAGTGGGTGATTAATAGTTCAGTCTGAAAAGACAAAAAGCTACAAGATCACCTTGGGTCACTGGTTTAACTGCAGCTGGAAGGAAAATTGCTTTTAATGACAACAGTCCTTCAATAAACAGGGACACAGTGTCAGGGATTTGAATGGGGAGAAGTGAATGCAGTCCTGGATGTTACATTGTGAGTTTACATAGCTGGACAGTTCTTGAGGGGAATCATCTGTGCAGTGAAGCATGGTTACTATGACCTTTTGTAACAATTTACCATAATTATAACACTCAGATGAGTCAGTATGCTTTTAAATTAGATGGTTGAAGGACCTTGAGAGCAGGGTAAATGTTCATAAATAGCAGTAAATTTTCCAGCTAATGTGAGTTAGTGGAGAATAAGCAAGGGTCAAGAAAACTTTGTCTATCCTTCTTTGATCAGTATCATGACATCTATGTCCTCCTAAAAGAGAAGACAGAACTATGCTGTAAAATTCCATCTCTATGGCAGAATTTCTGATACTGCTGCACACCTCTAATAATGCATCCAGGCATTATCTTTTATGTACCCACTTTGAAATCGGGCCTCCAACCCTCTGAGTCAGAGGAGTTCAATCAATTTACAAAACTACTATTAATATCCTTACTTCATGTTTTTTGTATTACTGTGAATCATTTTTGTCTATTTTTTTCTGTCATAGACTTATGTTGTTTGAGATGCTGAAGTAATTTTGATTGATCTTTAAATCTTCAGAGTGGACCATCAAAACGTAGTTTACAAACACAGCTCATCATGGTATATCATCTGAATTGGTCTGTCTCATAGTTTTGGACTGAATGGTCAGCCCATTGAACTGTATCTTTGACCTCATCATAGTAGCTGGAAGGACATCCAGTAAGGTGGTCGAGCACTCGGACACAGTGGCCTCTCTGGCTCCAACCAACAGTACACTTGTTCATCCTTTGTGTCTGTTTCATGATTGTGAAACACGGCTAACACTCAAGAACATCAAGTGCTGCAGGAGATGCTCAGTAGTGGTTGTGCATCGTGTTGCAGCCCACTTCAGCCACCCAAGGAAGAAGGCGTTAGAGACAGTGCATGATCCAATGGACAGTACGGGTGATTGCCTTGGACATTCACTAGCAACTAGCAACGTTCCCTCTAATTTTTTTACAGCCGTGCAGACCAACCATTGCTCTGAGCAGGAAATTTTTATACAGCTTGAGAACTGCGTGGCATTTTAAGTGTTTTTTTTGTAATATGCATACCATGAATATTTAGAATTAAAATTGAAAAATCATATACTTTTAATTTTATTTATCAATTGAAGGGCATAAAGAAATACAGTATAACAAAGAGAATCTTGCACTTCTTGTAAACTTTTTCTCATCTGTCTTTATTACAAATCCATTGTCTATAAACACTGTCCAGATTGATTTCACATTTAGGTGAAAGAGATGTCTTAATCCTCAGTGAATCATCCACTTCTAGTCTGTTTCTGGAGTTACATTTGATTGAATTCATAGGACTGAATTCATGGTTGCAGTCTGCACTAGAAGCTTGAAATGTTCCAATGACGTCTACAAGAATTGACAGTTCTTCAAATTCTTTGTTTAATAAGCTACTAAATTCCACTCTGTGTTTATTGTTACAATTGGTAACAGTGTTGTAACTTGAAACATTGACAATGTAAATACACTGAAACTCTAAAATGTTTCAAAGTAAAGATCGCGGTATATTTATTATTTGTAAAAGTTATAGATTATATTCATTAAAACATAATTAATTTCAGGTTATTTCACAATTATATTAACATAGATTTCAAAATTATATTACCATTATATTAGTGAAAATTTCAGCTGTGTGGCAACAAAGGCGACATGTTCGGGACCTTTTCAGTAACTGCGCGGCCGCTCACCCGCGCAGCTTAGAGGGAATACTGATCACAAGACCCTATTGGACATTGGTAATATAGAATACCACGAGTGCGATTCACTGGCTCACTGGCAAGGCCGACAGCAGGGGCACTGCACGGCTTCAGTTCTACTTTTATTTACTTAGCAGTACAGCGCGGAGTAGGCCCTCCCAGTCCTTCGAGCCGTGTTGCCTTGGCAACCGCCCGACAAACCCCCATTAATCCTAACCTAAACACTGGACAACATACAATGATAAATTAATCGACCCGGTATGTCTTTGGACTGTGGGGTGAAACAGGAGAACCTGGAGAAAACACATATACGGGGTGGACGTAGAGAGACTCATTAAAGAATGGCACCAGAATTGAACTCCAAACTCAGAACTCCCTGAACTGTAACAGTGTCGCACTAACCGCTGCGCCACAAGTTGTGGTGTTGGTTGGGCACTCATGACCCGAGATCACCTGTTGCAGCCACCAGGGAAGGAGACGCCAAGAGAAGGCTGTGCACTGCAAGATTAAGTACTGGGTTGGGGACTAGCCCCTTCCAATGTTGTTGCCCTCTAGTGTTCCCTCGGTGCAAGACAAGCAAGATTGCGTTCGTCTGCGGCTGCACTTGTGTAACATGAGAAACATTGCAGTTCTTGCAGAAACATGGCTCGAGGACAACATCTATGACATGCACGGACTTGAGTGATTTTTTTTGTAACTACTGTATGTTTTACTGCTGTCATTATTACATGTGCTATAAGTGCTGTTTTTGACTGTTTATACTGTTTTTCACCTTGGCGCCAGAGGAAAGCTGCTTCATTTGCCTGTACTCATGTGTACAGTTGAATGACAATTAAACTTGAATTGGAACTTGACATAAAAATAATCTTTTAGCACACATAGCATTATTCACAGAGCCAACAAGTATTCTACCATTGATAAAGTATGAATCTAAAGTTTGCAATCAAACTGCAATATTGCATATTTTCTCCAAGCAGGTGGGGTTAAAATGCTTAATAAATTGTGATGGGTAAATGCAAATTTTCAAAAGCAAATGGTCCTTTGAATTTTTTAATGCTAGAGCATAGTGTACTTTTATGCTATTGTCACTGGAAAACTGCTCTTGGAAATTGACTTTAGAAACTAAAGGAGGAAGAAAGACTCTGACACTGTGTACTGCATTATCTAGAAACATTTTTGAACAGTTTGACTTCAAGGATTTTAATATTGTTCAGCTGTATATAAACCATATACTGTGTACTTTCTGTTAATACTATATACTTTAGTTTGTTCATATGTCATGGGTAGAACTTGTGAAAAGTGTTGCAACATCAACATGCTCCCAGTTGCTCATGAATGACTTGAAATAACACACCTAGCAGCCCACGGCATTCCATGCCACAACACACACTGGCAATTGCATCATGATTTATTTGTATTGTTTACCTATTTTAGTATTGTGGTAGTGGGTAGTGGCTCCAAATGTCACTATTACAGGGCGTGACCACCCTGCCTTACACAAGTCCTGGGCTCAGATGGCTCCGGCTGACAGTACCTGGTATGGGCCCCTATCCAGGGTTACAGATCCCACTGCCTTGTGCGTATCTTCGGGAGAAGAGAAGGCTAAGCAGCAAACCCTACACAAATCCGGAGTGGAGCCCCTAAGGTGGTTGGATGACGTATCGCATCACCTCCAGGCAGCTCCTGCAGCCAAGCTGATGCCATATGTACTGCTTCACATTCCTTTGGATCACACCTGCGAGGCCAAGAGGGGGATCTTGATGCCTGGGCAGCCCAGGATCTCCATATTCATCGCCCAGGTCTGCATCCAACCGGGCGCATCCATTGTCTACTTAGAGAGATGGAACCATTACATTACCTGTTTTAATGGCTATCTGGAGAAGACAAATATCGGAGTTGTATTATATGCACATACTTTGACAATAAAATGAACCTTTGAACCTTTGATCTCTAAGAATGAATTCTTTCTGAACTTTGGCTACTTAGGACTGGGTTGGGTGAGTCTGTGTTGCATCTCCATATTAATTACTCTGTCTGGATAGATCATTAACAAACAATTCCATTGCATACACACAAAATGCAAGAGGAACTCAGCCAGTTAGGCAGCACCTATAAAAATGAATAAGTAGTTGATGTTTCAAGCTTTCTTCAGGACTGAGAAGGAAGGGAGAAAAATGTCAGAATAAAAAGGTGGGGACAGGGGAAGGAGGCTAGCTGGAAGGTGATAGGTAAAGACAGGTGGGTGGGAAAGATTAAGGACTGGAGAAGAAGGAATCTGATAGGAGAGGAGAGTGGACCACAGGAGAAAGGGAAGGAGGAGGGAAGTGATAGGCAGGTGAGAAGTAACAGGACAGAGTGGGAACAGAAGAAGAGGGGAGGAGGAGGGAATTTTTTTTACTGGATAGAGGAATCAATATTCATGCCATCAGGTTGGAGGCTACCCAGATGGAATGTAAAGTGTTGCTCCTTCACCCTGGAGGTGGCCTCTGAGGGTGATACAAGAGGAGACCATGGATCAACATGTCAGAATGGGAATGGGAACCAGAATTAAAATGTTTGGCCACCAGGAAGTTCTGCTTTTGGCGGATAGAGCGGCGGAACTCGATGGTGATTCCCCCAATTTGCAATGGGTCCCAGAAATGTAGAGCAGGCTGCAGAGAACACCAATAGGTAACTCCAGCAGATTCACAAGTGAAGTATTCTCTCACCTGGAAGGACCTTATCAGGCCCTGAATGGAGGTGAGAGAGGAGATGAGTGGGAAAATGTAGCACTTAGAATGCTTGCAGGGATAAGTGCCTGGAGGGAGATAAGTGGGGAGGGATGAATGGACAAGGAAATCGTGGAGAGAGTGATCCCTATGGAAAGAGGACGGGGGGAGGTAAAGATATGTTTAGTGGTAAGATCCCTTTGGAGATGGCAAAAGTTGCAGAGGATATGTTGGTTGCGGAGACTGATAGGGTGGTAGGTAAGGACAAGAGGAACTCTGTCACTGTTAAGGTGGAAGAAAGATGGGGTGAGCATGATGTTCGGGAAATGCAGGAGATGCGGGTGAGGGCAGCATCAACAGTGGAAAGAGGGTAACCCTGTTCTTTGAAGAAGGAGGACATCTCTGATGTCCTGGAATGGAAAGTTGAGTCCTGGGAACAGATGCAGTGGAGGCAAGGAACTGAGAAAAGGAATAACATTTTTACAGGAGATAGGGTGGTGAGAAGTATAGTCTAGATAACCGTGGGAATCGGTAAGTTTATAAAAGATGTCACTTAACAGTTTGTCTCCAGAGATGAAGATAGAGAGATCAAGAAAGGGGAGAGAGATCCCCTTTCACAAATCCATTTGTTTTTTGAATGAAAGAGAATCATAACGAGATAGATTGAAACAATGCCAGTCCAAATATGTGTGTAGGGCCAGCTCCAATTTATTGTATGTATGTAAATTGCACTGTATTTGTTTCAAGAGGAAATCCAATGGACAGATAATTACAATACACAATCTTGTTCAAACCTGTTTGATGCCTCAAGACTGGGGTAATCATATTTTTATATATCAGGGGCTCAAGGCTAATGGCGATTAGGCAGAAAATCGAAAGTGAGGCCAAAGTTCAGATCAATCTATATCTTATTGAATGACAGAACAGGCTGAAAGGGCCAAGTGGCCTCTTGTTCCAGTTATTTATATCTTCATGTTCTCCTACTCACTAGTACAACTGAAAACAGGACACTGCCCTTAGGTGATCTCATAGCTGTAAACCAGATCGTTTTAGCTTGTTGGAGTGGAAAGATTTTTCAGCAGTCTTACAATGCTTGGGGGCTGTTACAGAGAACTCCCTTTGCTCAAAACCTCCATAAACATCGTTCTTTTACATTCCAGAAGTCATTTCACAAATTCCACCCTCGAAGCTAAAGCTGTCATTTGATATTGGGAATAGGTATGCACATTTTAAAGTTTACATTAAGTATCCTCGATCACTGGGGACAGAGGGGCAGGGTTTTGAGGATGTCCGTTACTGGCTGACTGTACAGCATTGCAAGCTAACAAACTACCTGCAGTATGACAAGGCCCCAAACTGAAACACAAGCACAGCAGGCATGGGTCCTGTACTCAAATGGAGCAAAGAAAATAACAGGATACTGAAAGGGCACAGGGCACTCACCAGTAAATGCATGTAAACCTGTCACAACTGATTCCACGTTACTGATCCGTTTTAACAAGTTGCTAAAGTGAGGTTATTATCCACTCTAGTCCCCTTTTTGAATGGCACATCGGGAAGTTGGCACTCACACCTTGTTGCCCTCTGCTCATCTCTCATCTGTTCACTTTAATTCTTCTGTAGTGAATTTCATAACGTTGTGGTATTGTTCTGTATGGCAATCAGAGCATGTTGTTCATATTATGTTCAGCCCAGTGTTGCAATACAATAAAGGTGCAGAGACAGAGGAAATAATTAATTTCTTCAGAAACCGTTAATTAGTCTGTTTTTTAGCATGCATGATCTAAATACTGGAGGGTGTATATCAGGTCTGTATCCAGTTTTGAGGAAAAGATCCCAGACCTGAAGCATTATCTGTCTCCCTTTCCACAGATTCTGCTTACCTGCTGAGTGTTTCCAGCACTTTCTGTTTACATTATATCGGGTCTAGGTGCTGACATATTTATGACAGCTTGTCTGTTTGGAAATAACTGTGAACTAGACCATGGCTTCAGGTAAAACCGCATGAAGAATTAGCCTGTAGCAAGAGTTTACAACTTAGGTTTGCAACTTAGCACATCCTTCCCTCTCCCCAAATTTCTGCTTTCCGCAAGGATCACTCCCAACGTGACTCCCTTATCCATTCATCCCTTTCCATGGATCTCCCTTCTGGCACTTATCCTTGCAAGCAGAACAAGTGCTACACCTGCCCCTGCATCTCCTCCCTCACTACCATTCAGGGCTCCTAAACCGTCCTTCTCGGTGAGGTGACACTTCACCTGTGAGTCTGTTAGGGTCATATACTGTATTCGGTGCTCCCTGTGTGGCCTCTTGTATATCGGTGAGACTCGACATAAATTGGGAGACTGCTTGGCTGAGCACCTACTCTCCGTTTACCAGAACAAGCGGGATCTCCCAATGGCCCCCCAGTTTAATTCCACTTCCCATTCCCATTCCAATATGTCCATCCATGGCCTCCTCGACGGTTATGATGAGCCCATGCTTAGGTTGGAGGAACATCACCTTATATTCCATTTGGGTGGTCTCCAACCTGATGGGACGAAGATCGATTTCTCAGACGTGCGGTAATGCCTCCCCCCTCTTCTCCCCCCTCCCCCCGGTTTTTCTTTCTTCCATGGCTTTCTGTCTCTTTCATCAATCAACTTCCCAGCTCTTTACTTCATCCCTCCCCCTCCAAGTTTCACCTATCACCTGGCATTTCTCCGTCCCCTCCCCCATCTTTAAAATCTACTCCTCAGCTTTATTTCTGCTGTCCTGCCAAAGGGTTTCAGCCCGAAACATTGACTGTACTTTTTTCCATAGATGCTGCCTGGCCTGCTGAGTTCCTCCAGCATTTTGTCTGTGCAGTTTAGGTGGCTGACCCAGTTTCAAACACAATGTACCTGATTAAATTTATTGAGTAGCTAACAGTAGTGAGCAAAAATGACAACTATCCTGTTTACAACCTTTTGCCCACTCTTTTTCCTCTACTGCTTGAAGTAGCTTGTCTAGATAGTTTGAGGGAGGGAACACATTTGAAAGGGTTGTGAAACCAAAATAAAAGTATTTGGTGTTGTAGAGAACCAAACCTGAATGCAACAGAAACCATTCCGGCCATGGTCTAGGCTGTAGGGCATATCATCAGTTTATCTATTGAGTTGTCATTTAGTGAGGACTTGTCACTATGAAGTCAGCACGGAGATGAGCAGCAAAATTATTATGAAGAGAAACCTTGTCAAGTTAGATCAGTCAATTTCATCAGTTTACACAACAAGCAACATGCACGTACATCATCATTGCAGTGTGCCATCCAGTTACACCCTTTCATTCCAGTTCTGTGGAGGATTTTGAGGGATCTATAGAGTCCTATACAGGATCTGCAGATTCTCCTGCAGATATGGGGCACACGGTTCTTGGCCTGGTGGATAGTGGTAATCAAAGATGTTGCATTTCAATCTACTATTTGAGAAAGGGCCACTGCCTCCTCCCATTGTGGAGGCTCAGTGCCTCCCTGGATGTCTCTTCTCCAGAGATTCCCTTGTAGAAGCATATCTTAAAGAAGGATTTGAGAAGGTCCTTGATGTGCTTCTAGAGCATCTCCCATACCTCTAGAAGTATGGCATGTTGGAGCTCAGAGTCAGATCTTGTTTCGGGAGACTGGTGTTAGGATAGCAGACAGTCCTCTACAGTCATTTCATAAATATCAACATGTTTTACATCCTCCACCAGCAGATGCCATCTGCCATACCCAAAGGTTATTTCCAAGTCTAATTTCTTCCACTATATTGGCCATTTTCCTCTCTTTCCTGTTCATCCTGGCTCCCAGACCCAGAACTCATCTGGAAGGTAACCGTCCTTTTCTATTCCTCTCCCAGTGGCAATAGGCCTGTACTATTGACACTACTTGTTGTGACTGTGAACAAGCCACACGTAGACTGGAGGTGTAGAAGTAAAAGGTCTTACTTCAACACAAGCAGACATCCAGGAGTAAACCTACTACTAAACCTCAATAGAATCACTCTGAACTCAAGTTTTTATACTCTTAAGAACAAAGATAATTTTATTTCAAATATTCTTAAATTTGTGAGCAAAAGTGCTTCTTTGGTGCTAAAAGTTTATTATAAAACTTATAAGGAAAAACTGGCTAAACTTTCTTTGGAACAACTTATTTAATCACATTTTACCGCTGTCATGATTTTGTGTGGCCCACTTATTTTTACAGCAGGGTCCATCAAAATATTTGACTGAGGCCTGAATATCCCTTGGATTTCGAGGTTTGTTTTGCCTCTGTCTGCAGACCTTTCCACAGCCTATTAGAGTATGCATCCCTTTGATTATTTTGCTATTCTTAGGCTCAGATCACATTCTTTAACTGTTTGCAGACTGGAAAATATAAGATAACAAAACAACACTTCTGTAGTTTATTTGGATAACAGAGACATTGAAGCACAATTCGTATCTGAATTTTATTCACGTTCAATGTTAGAAATCTGTAGAGTCTTGTCATCCAAATATTATCAGAAGAGCTGCTTAACAGGACAGTTTAATGGTGCTTTTTGTAGCTTTGTTAGGAGGTTGAACCTATTTTTCTACCTGTTGCAGTTGTAAAATTTTCTGAAGGTAATTTGTCAGCAACAGTTCTTCAAATGGCTTCCATTTTTTTTAAAAAACAGTGGTCACTGTCATGTTGCTCTTGGCGAAACTTTCTAACAGAAGAGGTATCTGATTAACTGCTTTTGTTCAGGAATCGCTGAACTTTTTTAGCTTGTTCTGATTTTGTTTTCAAGTAAGGTCTGAGGAAAAATGCAGCACAAGATTCCCTTTACTCTGCCTCATTGATATATCTCAAACTAAGCTCTAAGAACTTCTACCTTGATGCACCAACATGCATTCCTGAAAAATGTCATTCTTTGGAACAGCTGTCCAGTTTTCCCTGCTGGCTTGCAATGTAATAAATAACAAAGTAAAGAGTCCAATGTTTTATTGCTTATTGAAAATGAAGCAAATGTTTGCATTTTGTGGTTATCTTAAGTAACCTGCATACAAATGAAGTGAGCAAAGGCAAAGCAAAGTCATAGGATGTGCCCTGCTGGCACACTGCAAAATCGATGCACGTGGAGTTGGAGCCGTGCTGGTTGGAGCGAACAATTCGGAGGGGGGAGGATGGGACAGAGACATTTTCCATAACAGTTCTCCAGCTTTATCCCGAGTTTCGATGCCTATCCAACTACCCTGAGTACAAGTGTGGAACACTCGAAGAGCTGAGCTGAATTGGAGAGGTGAAGGACCGCTCCCCCGGCAGGGAAATCCAGGTCTGAAGCGAATCGCTGGGTGGTGTGTTCAAGGCCTGGAGTGAATTGCCATGGTGAGGCCCAGGTCCTAATGCAAGGTACAATACGTTGTTTGGACAATCTAAATGCCAGCCCAGATAGACTGGAAAGGCAGGGTGTCAAGAGTCGGGCAAGGTTGGATCATTCTGGGCATGGAGCCGATTTGGAGATGTCTAGAATGGCTCATTTGTCAGCGAAACCTAGGCCCAGTGCGATTCACTGGTGTCAGGGCTGGGTCCTAGTGTGAGGTTTGGACCATTTAAATGTTGTCCTAGATAGCCTGGGGACTTCTCTCTCTACGATGCCAAGGCTGTGAGACTGCTCCTGGCTGCTGTGATTTGTGTCTGCGAACTTTGCAGCGATTTGCCCCGGTAATATGATGAACTGAATACCAAGGTTTTGGGCCTACTCCAGGGATTTGGATCGAAGGACTCAATTTGATTTGGAATGCTGTTGTTATTGCTTACTTCTATAGTTTATATGATATATTTTATGTTTTTTTTCTCTTTCTCTGTGGGCACTGGGGGTTGTTCTTTTTTTAAATTGGATTCTTTCAGGTTCCTTGCTTCGTGACTTCCTGTAAGTAAACAAATCTCAAGGTTGTATAATTTATACATTCTTGGACAATAAATGTACTTTGAAACTTTGAAATTTTGAATTCCCTCCACTCTGTCCCTTTACCTTTTTATACTGGCGAACATCCCTCTAACTTGCGCTCCAAATAAATGGTATCAACCTGAAGCATTGGCCGTGCATTTCCCTCGTCAGTGTTAACTTACCTGCTGATTCCCTCCAGGATCTAGTATGTTGCTCCAGATCCCAACATTTGCAGTCTCTTGTTTCTCCAACAACAGCTTAAAGTAATTGGAAAGGAATATTTGCTAAGATACATAATAAATGGCTGGCCTTGTGTTGCCTTACATTATTGCTAAAGTTAAGATTTTCATCGAGCTGTTACCATTATATTTGGGATACTAGACAAATGACAGAAACATTTTAGAGAAGACCTGAGATGATTGTACAACACTAAGTAAAAACACACAAGATAATGAAAAAGCTGTAGGCTCACCAAATGTTTAATCAGCAGAAAGGGCTCCTAGTGATTGCTGCAAGAATTGCATTAGGATCCAGTTTGTGATGCTATCTAGTTTACAGAGTTATAAATTAATCAGTAGTATCCATAATATAGTGATATCTACTTAATGGTGAGATGAGAAACACTACACTTTAAAATACCCCCAGTGGCCATATTATTAGTTACTACCAACACCGGAGTGTATGTTCATGGTCTTCTGCTGCTACATCCACTTCAAGGTTCAACATGCTGTGCATCCAGACATCTCTTTTGCACACCACTGTTGTAACACGTGGTTATTTGAGTTACTGTCACCTCCCTATCAGCTTGAACTATGGCCCAGTGGCACTTACATCCACAGTGATGAAGTGTTTTGAGAGGCTGGTCTGAATGGTGAGTTGGATCCACTCCAATTCGCCTGCTGAAGCAACTGGCCTGTAGCGGATGCCATCTCATTGCCTCTTCACACAATCCTGGAGCATCTGGACAGCAAAGGCACATACATCAGGATGCTCTTTATAGATTACAGCTCAAAGTTAAAGTTCAAAGTTCCTTTATGATCAAATATGCATTCATCATCCGACCTTGAAGATCGTCTCCTAACAGGCAGCCACGAAACAAACACAAAAACAAACCCCATATATATGAAAAAAGACTGTCTAACATCCAATGTGCAGAGAATTTGAAAAAACACATTCCCCCCATCCAAAAGAAAATAAAAGAATAAAAGAGCCCATAAAAAAAGCCCATCAAACACCCAATGTGCAATGAAAAACATCATGCAAACAGTAACTGCAAGCAAATAGTGTTTCTGAACTGACGTCCCCAAGAGAGTCCCATAGTTCAGCACAGAGCCGAGTAAACATTGTGGAGCAGCAATCTGAACTGGCCTGTACCTCGCATCAGGCCCCGACACCTTGACTATTTCAATCTGGCCTGGCTCCATCCAAATATCCAGTAATACTGCTTCGAGCAGTGATCTAAATAGCCTGCACCTCGCTTCAGACCTTGACATCCTGGCCCAGCGCTTAACTCTCCATCAGAACAACAGGTTCTGCTGCTTGGATACGCCAGACTTCACTGCTCCGATTCAGCCTGACATTCTCCGTCAACAGTTCAGCATTTAATATCATCATCCCCTCAAAGCTAATCAGTAAACTCCAAGACATGGGCCTCTAAAGTGTTCACTGAGTGTAGTTCACCTTTCGTCCCATTAGTAAAGTCTGTGCCTGGCAAGTTGGCAGAAACCTCAAGGAATTAACAATAGTACTTTCAGAAATCTCTGTGGGTTATCCCAAATCCCTAGAATTTGGAATGGATAGAGGGAGGTGAGTGCCAGATCTAGAGCCATATTGAAGCTTGCATCTGCCTGTCTGACACTGATGAGGTGTTTTCCCGCTAGTCACACAAACTGTGTAATGGGAGCTGAACTGGCACTGTTGGTAAGATCATGACCTTAGAAGGTTCAGCTTTGTTGGTGTAGAAAACTTCCTTGGTATGATTTTGCAGCTGAGCCACATCATCACAGAAAAGAATATCATGTTAAACCTTTTTTGAAATTCACAATTTCTGGTGCTGCCTGCTCACCCTCCAAGAACTCCGAACATGCATAATATTTATGAGAATTCTTCTATCAGGTAGACCTGACTATCTATTTGGGCTGATGCAGATCTTGTTCAGTGATAACATTCAGGATTTTGGTATTATGCAACATTTGGATTTATCCAAGAGATATTCAAGAGAGAGTTTGCATTCACATAGCAGTTTGTTTTTCAGGCGATTATTTATTTTTACAACACAGTCACTGGTCCTGGAGCAATCAGCATACACACAACAGAAACCTACAAAGACTGAAAGAACAAAATCTGTTTTGGTGTGTGTTGAATGAGAACTAATATAGTCCAGGACACCAGGACAACTCTGCTGCCCTTGTTTGAATAGTTTATTTGGAGCATCACTCAGCAGCCTTCAAATGAGAAGGTAATATTGAATGCAACAAGTATTCATTTGTTCATTCAGTGCTTGACTCAACATGACTATGGATCAATGTTAAATAGCCAGGAGCGTCAGGAAAATCATCATTTGCACTGAGGCTGAGATTTGAGAACGCTACATGTAGAATAGATAGCATGTTACCATCTATATATATATAAAAAAACCTACTATTACTTGTTTCTTGAGAAAATGCTCTGCAGATGTTGAAATTGAACCCAGACATGTACAAGTAAATGGTCGATTCTAGTGGGAGCTATTGAACAAAGGGACTGTGTTGCAGCACAGGTAGAGAGGGTGGTGAAGAAAGGCAATTGGTTGGTTGTCTTTATCAGGGATAAAGAACCTAAAAGCTGGGACCTCATGCCACAGCCTTATAAGCATTGGTTAGGCCAGACTTGGAGTATTGTGTGTAGCCCTGGTCATTCCACTATTGGAAGGATGAGATTGAACTGGAGATGAGATTCAGCAGGATGTTGCCCAGGTTGGAACATTTCAGTTGTAACAAGAGATGGATAAGCCCGGTTTGTTTTCTCTGGAGAACTGAAGATTGAGTAGTGACCTGATAGGTGTACCAGAGATTATGAGGGAGATAGATAGGATAGTCAGACAGAACCTTTTTCCCATGGTAGAGGTGTCTAAGAGAAGAAAGCATGGATTTAAGGTGTGATGTTGGAGGTTTTGAGTGGACCTGAGCGGGAAATTTTCATATAACAAAAATTTGAATGGTGGAATGCACAGCTGAAGAGGTAGTGGAGATAAATACCTTCACAGCATTTGAGAAGCATCTAGATATGTACTTGAATCACCAAAGCATCGAAGGCTATGGATGTAATGAACATAAATGGAATTGATATAGATAGGTGTAATGCTTAGCAGGGCCATGGTCAGCCATAAGACCTACTTCCATGCTGTATGACTCAATACATGGATGCATAACTTTTGGCATGGATGGTATTCCAAAGGGCCATTTGATGTCATGACACAAATATTAATTTCAATTTCAGCAGTTATAGGGTCATTGAAAATTGCATCATTAACCCTGGGTACCATCATACAATAATAACAATGCATTTCCTTAGAAGAATGCTTCCCTACAACTGGAATAATAGAGAAGAGTTGTCCTGATCTCAGAAAGGGCTTTCAGAAGGCGTCAGTAAAATTTTACAAGGTGTTTTAAATCATTTTTAGGCCACATGCATGAAACGAAGTCTTCACTGGATTAATCTCTTGAGTAATTACTTCAGATTTACTTAAGAACAGGTTTTAAACAAATTGTAGAATAGTGCCTTTCTGTATTCCAGACATATTCATGCACCAATGTATTCTATTGATGTGTTTCAGGATACTAGGTTTAATATTCAACAGATTTAGGACATACTTGGTGATGTATTCCTTGTGTTTTTAACTTTTATAACAACATAGTACATTTCAGATACACATGCAACCTTTTAAATGAATTGTACCTTTGAGGGATCAAACTATAGACTCAAAGCCAGATAAAATCCATTTCCACTGATAAGCCAAAATATGTCTTCTCTTGGCTTCCCTTTATTATTATTATTATCATTATCAACAGCAGACAATTAGGTGATGGAGTGCAGATAAAATGATGGCAATCAAGCAACACTGGGCTTTTCTGGTATAATACCCAGTGCTTCCAGAAGTTTATTGGGTTTATAAGAGGAAAGAATCCACTGAAGCCTGAAGCATGGAGATATGTAAAGGGCAAAAATGTGGATGGTATTTTCGATTCTTCGAATCCTGGTTTAATCATCCCCTGGAAGTTGCAACTGTGAATTCCTGTTTTTTGGATATTTACAGAAAGCTTTCCTGCTGTGTATTTACATCAGAAAGCAATGAACCTTGTGTACATGTATTTATATACCAGGTGCAGATAATGTTACAGTATTTTAACATATCAAAATGAAGAGACAAAATAGAGGAGAGTTGGGTAACACAATGTGCTGCCACTCTATTTTACAATAAACCTCAGCTTGCAGAACGAATGCTGCTTCGTTTTGGTTTCTGTATAAAATAAACCAGGCTGGACTCAACTCAAGTTTCAATGGGTTTGATTTAACAAAAATATACCTACAGAATACAGAAATTAGAATAACAATAAACCATGTACCTCCTCAAGCCAGCTGCTACGTTCAGTTTGATTTGATTTTGCTCCTTGTTAGCTCCATGTTCAAGGCAGTTCCCCATAATTTTGTTTGTAGGTTAATTGGTAACATGGGTGTAATTGGGTAACACAGGATTATTGGGTCTGAAGGGCCTTTTACTGTGTTGTATACCTAAATGAGAAAATACAACAAGATAAAAATGTAAACACGAGGAAATCTGCAGATGCTGGAATTTCAAGAAACACACATAAAAGTTGCTGGTACCTCTTCTTAGAGATGCTGCCTGGCCTGCTGCGTTCACCAGCAATTTTTATGTGTGTTGAAGATAAAAATGTATTTTTCAATTACCTTTTGGATTTTATATTCAATGACTCAGCCTCCACATCTCTCTGAGATAGAGGGCTGCAAGATTTACAGTCCTCTAGGGCATCTTGTATACAGTAGCATGCAGAAGTTTGGGCAACCCTGGTCAAAATTTCTGTTACTGTGAATAGCTAAGCGAGTAAAAGATGAACTGATTTCCAAAAGGCATAAAGTTAAAGATGACACATTTCATTAATATTTTAAGCAAGATTACTTTTTAATTTCCATCTTTTACAGTTTCAAAATAACAATAAAGGAAAAGGGCCGGAAGCATAGTCAGTACTTAGTAATGCCCCCTTGGCAAGTATCACAGCTTGTAAATGCTTACTGTAGCCAGCTAAGAGTCTTTCAATTCTTGTTTGGGAGATTTTCGCCCATTCTTCCTTGCAAAAGGATTCTAGTTCTGTGAGATTCCTGGGCCATCTTGCATGCACTGCTCTTTTGAGGTCTATCCACAGATTTTCGAAAATGTTTAGATCGGGGGAATGTGAGGGCCATGGCAAAACCTTCAGCTTGTGCCTCTTGAGGTAGTCCATTGTGGATTTTGAGGTGTATTTAAGATCATTATCCTGTTATAGAAGCCATCCTCTTTTCATCTTCAGCTTTCTTGCAGACGGTGTGATGTTTGCTTCCAGAATTTGCTGGTATTTAATTGAATTCATTCTTCCCTCAACCAGTGAAATGTTCCCCATGCCACTGGCTGCAACACAAGCCCAAAGCATGATCGATCCACCCCCGTGCTTAACAGTTGGAGAGGTGTTCTTTTCATGAAATTCTGTACCCTTTTTTCTCCAAACATACCTTTGCTCATTGCAGTCAAAAAGTTCTATTTTAACTTCATCAATCCACAGGACTTGTTTCCAAAATGCATCAGGCTTGTTTAGATGTTCCTTTGCAAACTTCTAATGCTGAATTTTGTGGTGAGGATGCAGAAAAGGTTTACTTCTGATGACTCTTTCATGAAGGTCATATTTGTGCAGGTGTCACTGCACAGTAGAACAGTGCACCACCACTGCAGAATCTGCTAAATCTTGCTGAAGGTCTTTTGCAGTCAAACGGGGGTTTTGATTTGCCTTTCTAGCAATCCTACGAGCAGTTCTCTCAGAAAGTTTTCTTGGTCTTCCAGATTTCAACTTGACCTCCACCGTTCCTGTTAACTGCCATTTCCTAATTACGTTATGAACTGAGGAAACGGCTACCTGAAAACGCTTTGCTATCTTCTTATAGCCTTCTCCTGCTTTGTGGGCATCAATTATTTTAATTTTCAGAGTGCTAGGCAGCTGCTTAGAGGAGCCCATGGCTGCTGATTGTTGGAACAAGGTTTGATGAGTCAGGGTATTTATAAAGCTTTGAAATTTGCATCACCAGGCCTTTCCTAACGATGATTGTGAACAAGCCATAGCCCTAACAAGCTAATTAAGGTCTGAGACCTTGGTAAAAGTTATCTGAGAGCTCAAATCTCTTGGGGTGCCCAAACTTTTGCATGGTGCTCCTTTCCTTTTTTTCACTCTATAATTGTACAAAACAAAAATAATACATTAATCTTGCTTAAAATGTTGAAAAGAATGTGTCATCTTTAACTTTATGACTTTTGGAGATCAGTTCATCTTCTACTCACTTAACTATTCACAGTAACAGAAATTTTGACCAGGGTGCCCAAACCTTTGCATGCCACTGTGTGTATATATATTTATATATAAGATCACATCTAGTTCTTCTGAAAGCTTAGGCCTCTGAAGACCAAGGGAGAGTCAGGAAGTGTGAACATTAATGGTTTGACCAAATAATCTGGGTTGAGAATAATTTGGTTCAGTTTTAAGTAGTTGCTGGATGAGGGATTAAATCAATGAGCAGGGATCAGAGTTTTTGACGCTAACTGAAGGCACTGCCTTCAGTCATCTTTATTTTTCTCCAGTAAATGTTGCTGCTCAACCACAGCAGAATGCTGGATTGGCAGACAGTTCAGAGATAGCAGAAAGGCCAAGAGAGGTGCCATCACTATAACTTTGAATATTATTGTCTAAGAGCAGCCTATGCTGTCTTATTGTTCTATATCTAGATCACTCACTTTGACAGGCAAAATGTAATTCATCTCTATCCTTATACAGTAACCCAAACTGCTTAATAAAGTAATGATTGCAAATTTAAAAACAATTCATTTGTTCTGAAGCACGTTAAAATGTTAATGCAAACTACATCCTTTTTTTAAAACAACAATGAAGGCAAATTGCACTGCTAAGGGGCTGACTCAGGGGGAGGAAACCAGAGGTCCATGAGCCTGTCCTTATTGGGAGGATCAGAGGTGGAGGGGGTCAGCAGCTTTAAATTCCTCAGTGCTAACATTTCAGAGGACCTGTCCTGGGCCAAGAACACAAGTGCAATTACGAAGAAAGCATATCTTCCTTAGAAGTTTGAGGCCATAAGACCATAAGACAAAGGAGCAGAAGTAGGCCATTCGGCCCATTGAGTCTGCTCCGCCATTTTATCATGAGCTGATCCATTTTATCTTATTTAGTCCCACTGCCCCGCCTTCTCACCATAACCTTTGATGCCCTGGCTACTCAGATACCTATCAATCTCTGCCTTAAAGACACCCAATGACTTGGCCTCCACTGCTGCCCGTGGCAACAAATTCCATAGATTCACCATCCTCTGACTAAAAAAATTTTTTCGCATTTCTGTTCTGAAAGGGTGCCCTTCAATCCTGAAGTCATGCCCTCTCGTACTAGACTCCCCCATCATGGGAAACAACTTTGCCACATCCACTCTGTCCATGCCTTTTAACATTCGAAATGTTTCTATGAGCTCTCCCTTTGTTCTTCTAAACTCCAAGGAATACAGTCCAAGAGCGGACAAACGTTCCTCATATGTTAACCCTCTCACTCCCGGAATCATTCTAGTGAATCTTCTCTGTACCCTCTCCAACGTCAGCACATCCTTTCTTAAATAAGGAGACCAAAACTGCCCACAGTACTCCAAGTGAGGTCTCACCAGCGCCTTATAGAGCCTCAACATCACATCCCTGCTCCTATACTCTATTCCTCTAGAAATGAATGCCAACATTGCATTCACCTTCTTCACTACCAACTCAACCTGGAGGTTAACTTTAAGGGAATCCTGTATGAGGACTCCCAAGTCCCATTGCATCTCAGAACTTTGAATTCTTTCCCCATTTAAATAATAGTCTGCCCGTTTATTTTTTCAAAGATTTGGAATGATATCTAAAACTTTGACAAACTTCTATAGATATGTGGTGGAGAGTATATTGACTGGCTGCCTGGTATGGAAACGTCGATACCCTTGAACAGAAAATACTACAAAAAGTAGTGGATAAGGCCCAGTCAATTACAGGCAAAGCTTCCCCCGCACCCCCCACCAGTGAGCATATTCACATGGAGCGCTGTTGCAGGAAAGCAACATCCATCACGAGGGATTCCCATCACCCAGTCCATGCTCTCTTCTCACTGAAACCATCAGGAAGGAGGTAATGGAGCCTCAGGATTCACACCACTAGGTTCAGGAACAGTTATTAACCCTCAAAGACGTGGTTTGCTGGATATTCAGATGGTATTGTCCAGAAGGTTGTTTCTAAGTCAGGAATGAGGTACAAATCTTATGGTTACAGCCATTTTATTCAATGTTTGTCATTGTATAGGCCAGATAGAGTCAGACTATTCCAGCCAGGTAAGTAACACAATACAATAGAAACCACCAGAGTGTGAGAAAGTGAGAGAGGAGGCAAATAAAAGTGAAGACAGGAACAAAGGACAGGAGGGCTTGTGGTCCCTCTTTAGTTCAAAATGGATAGTTAAGGGAGTTTTCTCTGATCACAATGTCTGTGAATCAACAAGGGCAGCCTTGATATATACTGCCATGACATCTTGGGCTCATTAACAAATAATCTGCAGAAGTACAGAACTATATACCATAGATTACTGAATAGTTACTGAATATTTACAGACAAACAAACAATTATACAATCAAGCAAGCATCTAAATTCTAATCCTGTGGTTAGCTGTGACAAACATCCAGTCCAGCAAATTGGGTTAAAAGTCAGCTCTGCACACAATTTCACAGGATTTCATTCAGATGTAAAAGACAGGCCATTCAACACCTAATACAACAACACTGGGTTTAGTGGAAAATTACTGGCTTGGTTAATTGTTGGGTCTCAAAAACACTTTGTGTTTTTCATAAGAACATTTGCTAGAAAAAACTTTACAATAACTTTTCTTCTAAGCTACCTATAGAATGCCATGAGATTTAGATAACAAATTGTGAGAAATATTTTGCTGCAATATTTTAATAAACTTAGGGTATCAATGCTCAGTAAATAATGAAGTTACAATCAATATTTTATGCCAGACATCTTCTGCATATAACATGAAAGTAAATTAAGTAACTGTGACTCAACCAGACAGGTATGTTGCTGAGTACCAACCAGCACTGATAAATGGAGGTCGAAGAGACTGGTGATGCCAGAATATTGAACTGCTACAGGAACACAATGGGTCAAACAGCCTCTGCGGAAAGAAATGAACAATAGACATTTCAGGTTGAGGATTTTAACTTGTCCAAATAAATGTCGCACCTGAGAATTTGCATTGTACTAGAGGTACTTTATCACATGGAACAAGTCTCAGCAAATATGCAGACTTTTTACAATATGGTTGGGAGGGCTATACATCACGGGTAAAGCCCTCCAAATCATTGGGCACATCTACATCAAATGTTTTCGTAGGAAAGCAGCATCCATCATCAGAGATCCCCACCATCCAGGTCATGCTCTCTTCTTATTGCTGCTATCAGGTAGAAGGTACAAGAGCTTCAAGACTCACATAACCAGGTTCAAGAACAGTTACTACCCATCAACCATCAGGCTCTTGAATAAAAGGGGCTAACTATACCCAACTTCACTTACCCCATCATTGAATTGTTCCCATAAGACCATAAGGTATAGGAGCAGAATTAGGCCACTTAACTCATCCCACAACCACAATGATCTCACTTTCAAGCACTCTTTATCTCATTATTTCATGTTCTCATTATTTATCACTATTTAATTGTATTTATACTTGCACAGTTTGTTGTCTTCTGCATTCTGGTTGATCTATCATCGATACTGTTAAAGTTACTATTCTATAGATTTGCTGAGTATCTCCCACAAGGAGATGAATCTCAGGGTTGTATAGGGTATAGAGATATATATATGTACTTTGATAATAAAATTTACTTGAACTTTAAACTTCGATAACTTTATTACTTATCAAAACTGTACTTATTTACATAGAATTTACTGAAGCTAACTTTGAACTAGACACAAAATGAAAGCCAATCACAATCTACAAATCTATCAGCAACAGTGACATAATCTTGTTTCATCCAAAAATGGAACAAGATTGAAAGTGCTTTTAATTTGTGTCAAATGTGCACCTTAAATAAACTTCCTTTTTAATATTTGCTCTTGCCTCAGGCCAAGAATAAAATCAGAACACAAAGAAACAGCTCGTTTAGTCAGTCACTTAAATGCAGTCTAATCACAATAATTATACAAGGTTTCTGAATATCATAGAAGTATCTAGTGTACAGTGAAACTAATAAAACAAAATAGCCTGAATTTTCTTAAAAGTGCTCACCTGGCATTTCGGCTGACTGG
Source organism: Mobula birostris (assembly GCF_030028105.1). NCBI lineage: Eukaryota > Metazoa > Chordata > Chondrichthyes > Myliobatiformes > Myliobatidae > Mobula > Mobula birostris. The sequence goes on from NC_092388.1 coordinate 34,439,958, forward strand.
TTTGGCACATTCTCACAAAAGTGCACATCAAAAAAGATCCTGATATCTCAGAAATCTATGCCAGCACTTGTACTTCAATTTAATGGAGGGGCATGGTCATGTGGGAAAGAAATAAAGTAAATATAATTTACAATGATTTTTTTAACTTTTGAATATTTGACTGTTCTAACAACTTGACAGTTTTGTTCGGTATAATCCCTCAATATATTCACGGTATTTCTATATCAGACCAACATGTAATTGCATTTGTCACATTATTGGCCAGAAGGGCTATTTTATTAAAATAGAAAGATGCTTCTGCTCCCACTTTGATACAATGGTTCTCTCAGGTGATGTTATGTCTTAGTTTGGAGAAAATCAGAAGTCAAACTTTTGATCCTTGATTTGACTTTGAGAAAAGGTGGGGCTCTTTTGCCCGCTACTATCATTTGATTTGAGTTAATTAAGATGGTCTCCTTCTGATTCTTGGGTAAATGGATTTGGTTGGCGGATTGATGTCTTTCTTTTATGAGAGCTTGTATGGTGTATGGCTCCGGGTTTGTGCTCCCAATGGTTTTTTTTTGTTTTTTTTTGTTAGTAGGGTAATTTTTGTTTTAGTTAGTAGAGGTTCTTTTTTCCTTCTTTCTTTTTTCCCAAAAAAAATAGCTTTAACATTTTGTTTTTTCTTATTATTATTGATATATTGTTTAGCTTGGTTGATAGTTTAACTCTTATTGTACATATTGATATGTTGACTTGATTACTTTAATGTATTTTCTGTTGATTTTCAATAGTAATTAATAAAAAACAATTTAAAAATGATAAAAAATGAACAACTTGACGATAAGTCTGGAGTAGTTGCTTAGCCAGCTGTCAAAGCTTTTCTATGGGAATGGCTTTCCTTGTTCCACCAAGGGATATCATTCAAATTAGAAGGCTCTGTGTTGCATTGAAGCCAGCTTTCATTCAGGGAATTGTTGCAAGGGATTCAGTCCAGTTAAGTCTGAAGGGAGCAGTGAACTTGTGTAGCTGGGAATGGCCACAAATTACAAATACTGTAAATGGTATGTAATATGGAATAGTACATTCCTTTCTTTGGTTTGCAAAGAAATATAGTTAGATAGTGCTGGATGGTTAAGAGATAGTCCGTTTTAAGATTATGGTGGTAAGTATTTCTGTTTATTGTCGGCATATCCTTGTTATATATTTGGCTTTTTGTTATGCTCATTAATTGGGTACTTTGTCTTATTTACCCTTCAGATATAGAATCATGATCTGACCAGTCATCCAACTGCAATCATTGATATGCCTTATCTTCAATTAAAAGCCAAAAGATAATCAAATGCATTCATTACAGAGACCATAAATGATTGGATACAAAAGCAGAAAACTGGAAGTTTTTAACTGGGCAAGCAGCATCTGTGAAGAGAGAATCAGAATTAATATTTTGGCTTTTTCATTGGAACTCTGATCCTTCTGTCCTCTTCTTCCTGCAGAAAAGCAGCAAAGTGAAATTCATCTTTACTGATTTTGTTATGGGTAATATGGTGGCAGTTTAGAGTCATAGTGTAACACAGCGAGAAAACTGGCCCTCGAGCCCAAGTAGTTCACGCCGACCACAGCATTCTCCATGTTAGTTCCAGTTGCCTGCTTTTAGCCCAAAACCCCCTCAAGCCCTTCCTCTCCATGCATCTATCCAAATGCCTTTTAAATGTCGCTATTGTACCCACAATTGGATTTGAGTCAATTGAAACCTCAGGAGGAATTCCTGAGGAGATATTTGAACAACAGAAAAGAGAATTCAAATGAAGCGAGCAATGGGGGAGCAGCTGGGACATTCTGTGTGTCACAGTTCCCAAAGAAGTGCTGGATTGTGCATAATTAGGCACTTGACAAGGGCCAAAAAAAAGTTAGGTTTAAGTGGAGTGGTCATTGTGGAATAGGGCCAGTTTTAGACTGGGGAGTTCAGGCTGTGGCTCATAGAGGTTTTGGTGAGGTGAGGCACAGGATGTAAGCAGATTTTATTTGTTTTTCTTTCTTATTACACAGTTATAGAATTGGGAATGACAGACAGGATAAGGGAACGCTCCTCTTATGGGATATGTGAAGGCAGGGAGACCTCCAGTGAAGCTGATAACTACACCTGCAAGAAGTGCATCTGGCCGCAGCTTCTTTCAGACTGTGTTAAGGAATTGGAGCTGAAACTGGATGAATTCTAGATCATTTGGAGGCGGAGGAGGTCACTATGAGGACACACGGGAGGCAGTTACTCCTTAGTGCAGGATACAGAAACTAGGTGACTGTCAGGTGGGGAAAGGGGATCAGTCAGTGCAGAGCTCCCCTGTGACTGTTCCCCTCAACAACAGGTATACCATTTTGGATATTTGTTGGGTGGAACGACCTAGCAGAAGAAAACTACAGGATCAGGTCTTTGTCACTGAGTCTGACTACGTGGCTCAGAAGGGGAAGGGGAAAAGAGGAGTGCCAAAGTGATAAGGGATTCAAGAGTTAGAGGATCAGGCGGGAGATTCTGTGGACATGAAAGGGACATCTGGATCATATGTTGCCTCCCAGGTGTCAGGGTCATGGATCAGGTCATCAGCATTCCAAAGGAGTAGAGTGAGCAGCTGCGAGTTGTGGTACATATTGGTATCAACGACATACATAGAGAAAAGGAGGGGAATTCTGAAGAAAAAATATAGGGAGCCAGGTTAAAAGCTGAAAAGTAGGACCTGCAGGGTAATAGTATCTGGATTCCAGCCTGTGCCATGTGCCAGTGAGAGTAAGAATCAGATGATTTGGCAGATGAATTGGTGCAGGGGGCAGGGTATCAGATTTCTAAATCATTGGGATCTCTTCTGCAAAAGTTATGGCATGTACAAAAAGGATAGATTACATCTGAACCCGAAGAAGACCAGTATCCTTGCAGTCCGGATTGCTGGAGCTGTTGAGAAGGGTATAAGCTAATTTGGCAGAGGATGGGAACCAGACTGATAGGGCTGAGGATATGGCAGTTGGGTATAGAAGTAGACAAAGTGCGTAGTGAGATTGTGAAGAGAACAAGCAGGTGATAGGGCAAGATTGCTGTCAGTGGGAAGAGTTGAAGTGTAACATGTGAACGAAATCGAAAAGGATGATGAATACAGGACTGAAGGTGTTATATTTGAATACACGTAGTATACAGAATAAGGTAAATTATCTTGTACTGCAGTTAGAGGTTGACAGGTATAACATTGTGGGCATCACTAAATTGTAGCTGAAGGAAGATCATAGTTGAGAACTTAACAACTAACCATAATTAGTGCATTGAAAGGACAGGCAGATAGGCAAAGCGAGGCGGGTAGCTCTTTTGGTAAAAAAAAATGAAAACTAATGCTTAGAAAAATATGACATAGGATCAGAAGATATAGAATACCTGTGGGTGTTGTGTAATGAAGCAGTTTTGATTAGGGAGCTTAAGGTAAAGGAGCCCTTAGGAGTAGTGATCATGGTAAAATTCACACTGTTAAAGTCAGATGTATTAGTATTACAGCGGAGTAAAGGGAATTACAGAGGCAGCAGAGAGGAGCTGGCAACATTGATCGGATGGGGACACTAGCAGGGATAATGGCAGAACAACAATGGCTGGAGTTTCTAGGAACAACTTGGAAATTGCGGACAGATACCTCAATAGGCTGAATGGCCTAATTCTGCTCATATGTCCTATGGACTGCTGATGTCCATCTTGCTTACTACCAAACTCTGAGTAACTGTATGCATAGCATTTGGTATGGCAACTGCTCTGCACGTAACCACAAGAAACTGCAGGGAATTGAGGACACCACTCAGTACATCCATCATGGAAACCAGCCTACCCTCTATGGACTCTGTTTATACTTCTTGCTGCCTCAGTAAAGTAGGCAACATAATCAAAGACCCCACTCACCCCAGAAATTCTCTATTTTCTCCTCACCCATTGGACAGAGGATACAAAAGCATGGAAGCACGTATCACCAAGGCTCAAGGATAGCTTCTACCCTGCAGTAATAAGACTAATAAATGATTCCCTAGTCCAATAAGATGGACTCTTGACCTCACAATCTGCATCATTATGATCTTGCACTTTATTGCTATTACACTTTATTTTGTATTGTTTTTGGTTTACCTTGTCCTACCTCTTGAATGAGAAAAGAACTGAGCAGGTCAAGCACCATCTGTAGAGGAAAAAGGTACAAGCCAATGTTTCAGGATGAGACTGCAGTAGATGGCCATTTTAAACTCCTGAAGGGTTAATTTAGGTATCCAGGATCTCCAGCAGGTTGGCTTGCTCAAAGACAGTATGTTTACCCAGCTGGCAATATCTGTAGGTCCAGCCAATTATTTCTTCTTCTTCTTCCTCCTCCTCCTTTTAATGGCAGTTGGTAGTGCAACTTAAAGGTGCATTACTGCCACTAACTGGACTGGAGTATGGTGTAGAGAACCGGAACATTTTCCTGGATATCTCAGAGAGAGAAAGTATTAGGAAACTCTTGCTGATACCTGCACCCTCATGCAAAAGGATATTCTGGATGCTGGACCAGGCAGATATAATGTGTCAACTGTCAACAGAGTCACCAGCATTCTTAATCTCTGCCATGTTTCAATACTCAATCATGACTCCCAACAAGTTGCTCAAAGTTATTATGCATTTAAGTCCTCATTAGTATATACCCTTAATCTTGTATTGCACAGAGCTGAAACCAATTAATCAATTTAGATTTAACTTATTAACTGACAATATGGATTCAGAAGCCTTTTAAGTGCCAATAGTGGCATGTTTAATGCCACAAAAAATTGGTTTGAATTCTGTTTTCAACCAATTATCTTTCCTTATAAGAAGATTTTAGTAACTTCACAATTCCATTGAGTTGTTCTTCGTGTTGCTTCAATAAACATGGTGGTTGGTTGCTGTAGCTCATGTTCGAACCCTCTCGATGTTCCTGATAGGGTCATCTGGCTTGTGGCAAAACTAATGAAAAATGCTAATTTTTTGAAAAGAAAATGGATATATTTAGGCCCAGTTGCATTCAATTTACCCAGCAAATCCTGGGCCACTAAGAGTGCAAAGGGCCTGGATGGGGCAGAATTAATGTATTGTATCCAGGACAGTTTTTCACATGGATATATTGAGAAGCCAGCTTAGGAAAGGATAATACTGAACTTCCTCTTAGGGAACGAATTGGGCAGTGGTAGTTGGGGAGCACTTTGTGTACAGGGATCACAATTCTAATCATAAAATAGTCATGGGAAAATATAGAATAAGTTCTCAGGTTAAAATCCTGAACTGAAGCAGGGCCAATTTTGAGGGTATTGAACAAGACTTAGCTGGGGTTGACAGGGTGACTCTCCTAAAAGGCAAAAGAACAATTGACAGGTAGTACATTTTTAAAAGGGCCATATCAAGAGTCCGTCTCTGTTGGGATCAAGGTTAGGCACATGAAGTTCAAGGAACCCTGGCTTATGAGAGATATTGAGGCTCTAGTCAGGAAAAAGAAGGAAGCATTTTGGCAGTTGAGAATGAATAAATCCCTCGATGTATATAAAAAGCTTAAGAACAAGCTCAAGAGGGAAATCAGGAAGGCATTGAAGGGTATGAGAAGAATTTGACAGGCAGGGTTAGAAATAATTCCAAGAGGTTCTTCAAACATTCAAAGGTTCATTTTACTGTCAAAGTATTCATGTAGAATACAACTCTGATATTTATCTACTCCAGATAACCATTAAATACAGAAAGGTCATGGGTGTTAATGAAAGAAAAGACATAAGCTCCTCCCCCAGCACGAAAAAGAAAAGGAAACTTGCAGACCATAAACCCTCCCTCCCCTACAGCAAAAAGAGCCACAACAATGATCACCAAGCCCCTACACACAGCAATCCCCAGACCTCTCACTTGCAGAAATGAACAGCAACAGCAGCACCAAACCCTCAACCCCCACACAAAAAAATCAACAGATCGCCGACAAGAAAGAAAACACCAAAAACACTGAAAGAAACCAAAATAAAGTACAGTCTAATAATCAGGTAACTCTCAGAACTTGGGAAACATTTCTTTTCATCTGCATATGAGGAGAGCAGCTGCTCGAACTCAGTCCTTCCATAAAGAGTGACTGCAGACCCAGGTCGTAACACTGCCGATCGGGGCCGAACGCATTGATCCAGCTGCTGACCATCTCCAATGGGAGCCATCGCTGTTCCCTTCTACATTCACCTTGAAGCGTCAGTCTTCCTCAATGCTTCGAGATGGTGTTGTTCATAACCCACACCTCATCTCTGATCTTTCCCAAGAGTCAGCTTGTGCCCTCGATCCTTTTCGGCTGCTGTCTCTGATCTCCACGAGGCAGCTCTCTCGACACAGCACAGCGCTTGATTGAGTTCCAAACTGTGCGTCACATTTCCTGTAACACAAGCAAGATAAAAAGAACAAGCAAACAGCGTAGAAAAAGTGAAATAATTGGAGAGATTTGCTATCTGAAAGATGTCGCCTGAGGACTCGTTGTTCGCTGGTGCCATCTTGACCGGAAGGAAAGGTTCTTCAGTGACATTATCAGTGAAAAGGTGACTAAGAGAGACTAGGTCCTCTTGAAGACTATCAGGATCACCTACGTCCAGAGCCACAGGAGATGGCCAAGATTTTTAGTCTCTATTTCTCCTCAGAGTTTGCTAAGGAGGTTATTATGGATATCAACGAAAGTAGGGTAACAGATAGTGAGGTCTTGCAGTACATGCATATTATGAGGGAAGATGTATTTGCAGATTTGACGTTCATTAAGTTTGCCAACTCCCCAGGCTCTGACCAAGTGCGGGAGTGGTAGGCCAGAGAAAATATCATGGATGCCCTTGTAGAGATAATGGCTTTGGCATTAGCCACTGGTGATGTTTCAGAAAATTGGAGGGTAGCTACTGTTGTTTAATTGTTCAATAAGGGAAGCAAGAATAGGCCAAGGAATTACAGGCTGGTGAACCTGACTTCAGTTGTAGGAAAGTTGCTGGAGGGAATTCTGAGGGACAGGATCTACCATCACTTGGACAGTCAAAGCCTGACAGAAATAATCAGCATGGTTTTGTGTGTGGGAGGTCATACCTGATGATCTTCTGTTGTTTTTTAAGGAGGCAACTATGGAGATAGATGAAGGGAGGGCAGTGGAGGTTATGTACATGTAAGGCAATTGACAAGTTCTCACATGACTGTCTGATCAGGAAGGTTAAGTCACTTGGGATTCGGGAAGAAGTACTGAGTCAGATTCAGAATTGGCTCAGTGATAGGAAGCAGAAAGTGATGCTTGAAGGTCAATTCTCTGACTAGAGGCCTGTGACAAGTAGGTTAGAAAGGTTGTACCTCTGTTAATCATTATTTATGTAAGCGATTTGGTTATGAATGTACATGGGATGATGATAATAAATTTGGGGGTTGCTGATAGTAAAGTAGATGATAATGAATTGTAAAGAGATCTTGATCAGATAGGGAGATGGGCTAAGGAATGACAAATGGAATTTAACTCAGATAAGCGTGAGGTGATGCATTTTGGATAGTCAAAGCAGGATAGGATCTAAACAATGAATGGCAGGACACTGATGAGTGATTTGGAATACAGGGATCTGGGAGTACAAGTGTGGAAAAGATTTACAAGGATACTGCCTGGACTAAAGGGCCTGAATCATAAAGGGAGGCTGGCCATGCTGAATTCTTATTTCCTGGAGTTCAGGATAATGAACCAGAATGAGAATCAGGTTTAATATCACCGACATATGTTGTGAAATTTGTTAACTTTGCAGCAGCAGGACAATGCAATACACAACAATAGATTAAAAAAACCTGTGGTTTACAGTAAGGGTACATGTATCTATTTATATTTATTTATATAATAGTTAAGTTAGCAGTGCAAACAAATAGAAATGAAAAGCAGTGAGGTAGTGTTCATGGATTCAATGTCCTTTCAGAAAATGGACGGCAAAGGGAAAGAAGCTGTTCATGAATCATTCAATGTGTGCCTTCAGGCTTTTGTACCTCCTTCCTGATAGTAGCAATGAGAAAAGGGCACATCCTGGGTGATGGGGGTCCCTAATAATGGACGCCGCATTTTTGACGTTCTTTGAAGACATCCAGCTAAGAAATGAGGGAGTCACACCACAGGTGTTTATAAACTCACGAGGGGCATAAAGGTCAAAGTCTGTTCCCCGTGGTTGGGAGTCCAAAATTAGAGGCACAGATACAAGACATGTGGGGAGCGATTTAAAGGAGGCTTGAGTGATAACTTGTTTACACAGGGAGAAATGAACACCTGGTATAAGCTACAAGAAGAGGTGGTGGAGGTGGGTACAGTTACACCATTTAAAAGGCTTTCAGAGAAATAAATGGCGGGGAGGAGCTTGGAGAACATGGGCTGAATGCTGCCATCTGGGACTAGCATGGAGAATGCTGAGGTTGCCATAGACTAGATGGGCTGAATAGCCTGTTTATATGTTGTATCACTCTTCAACTCTATCACTCCCCAGATCTCCTGTTGGGTTTCACCTATAAATAGGCCATTGAGTATACAAAACTTTAATAACAAACTTTTTTTCTGCATCAGGTGAAATATTGACCACTTCTGAGATTTGTTAGTATATCACTGACAGAAAAGATCTCAAAATAAAGGCAATGGCATTAAGGAAGGAAGCATGTGTTGAACACAAAAGTAACAAACATGAGGCAGATGCCCATGAATACATCTACTAGGGATCATCAAATAATAAATCAAATATTGTTTCCCTTTACATTAAAATGGATACAATTTTCCATTCAAAGAGTTTGCAAAATCTGATAAATGTTTCCCAGATATTGAATCGATTTTCCACAGGCATTTGGAACACACCAATATGAAAAATAATAGCAACTAATTCTCAAACTAAGTAAGCACATATAATATTGAGCTTCAAGTTTAATAAACAGTAGTGATTGTACACTTTTTGCTCTATAAACAACATTAATCATTGATAACAATTACAGTGCAGACAGGTCATTTGTGTAATCTCTCTGATAGAGGCAATTACCAGAACTGTATAACATTACAATCCAATTAATCTGAATTGGATAAAGTGTGAATGAAAGCCAAGATTTTTGCATTGAATAAATATTCCCTCTAAATTACAATCTGTAGTATTTGTAGAATGACTCAGTAACCACAAGATGTGCAGAACAAGGTGGTGCATTTCTGGAACAGGTTAACATTCTAACAATTGATCAGCAATATGTTTAAAAAGACTTGTAAATCATGGAAATTTAATGGTTACATTATTTAATAATTGAGCACTGATTTACCAAAATGTTGGTATGTTGCCAAACCAGTTAACAATTTGCAAATATACACACAAGTGAACCTAACAGCAATGACTGTTTTATCAGTAACTGCTGATGAGAGCTTACAAAGGACTGGTGGAACCTGTCAAACTTGGACCATAGATGGATGTTGCCATTGTTAGTTATTGGTAATTATTCATGTTAATACTTTGACAGACATTAACACTGACAAAAGCTGAGACTCATTTAGAGAAAAATACCTTGTTTAAAAGAGTAAATTTGTTGACAAACAGTCCATAATACATTCAGGAAGTGGTAAAGTTTTGTGATACTTCAGTGTGATCTGAAGATGAAAGTGTTAGGTAATTAGTTTTTATTGGGTCAATTTTGTAAGATTTGGACATGAAGTGTTCTGATAATAAATATGTTGTCAAAGCTGGCGAGGAATGGGGAGATTTCAGTTCCTGGCTTCCTGTTTCTCATCTTAGACTTGGTTAAGATGAGGAATAGGAAAGTTCACAGTAATTTTGGACATCACCAGATTTATTTTGCAGATAATCCTTTAAATGAGTTACTGCTCAGACCAGGTTAAATATGCAGATTCTCTTCCTGACCCAATCTGGTTCCATGGTTATTAACAAAGAAAGAAAAGCATTTCCTTCCCTTCCTTCAATGTCAAGGTGATTTGTTTTTTTTTGCAGGATGGCAATTTACTGTCTCCATGTGATTTAACCCGGATCTGAGTCGTACCCTCCAAATATCCAGATCTGCCTCTCGGTTTTCTTGCACTACCTTACTTCCCATTTTTCTATTTTCTATTTATGATTTATAATTTAAATGTTTAATATTTACTAGTTTTAACTATTTTTAATATCTTTAATACTTAATATTTGTAATCCAGGGAGTGTGAAGCGCAGAATCAAATATCGCTGTGATGATTGTACGTTCTAGGACCAATTGTTTGGCGACAATAAAGTAAAGTAAAGTAATACAGGCAGACGAGAGATCTCAACCAGACTGTAATGCAACTAATATTGGCTATAGCTTTTCATGTAAAGCCATAACAAATCCAGAAATAAGTGGAAGAAAATATTCTTCTCTTTGGAAAAAGATAAAGTGTGATCACTAACTTGTTGATGAACATACCAAATACGCTAGAGAAAGCATCTTGAATATCCCAAGCAATCTTCTGCATCAGTAATGTAATAAATTTATCCGTCCCTCTAGTGAATATGGCATTGCAGTTTCTACTCATAAGATATTATTTAATGTCATACATTTTAACATGCCATTTTACTTTAAATATCAACACATAATTAAGGCAAATATAATTGCACCTTATCAACACTTGACAATACAGATAAAAACATTAGCTCAGAAATACAAAAAACAGTTATATTACAGTATTATAAAATATTCAATGAACACAATATATAAAGAAGCAAGGGTTTTTCACTGGGAGACACAAAAATTAGCAATACCAATTACACCTTTTAAAAGAACAAAGTACAATTAAGAATAATCCATACTTTCTTAAAGCTGTAAGCTCTGATGGACTAAAACTATGACAGCATTAGAAATAACAAAAAAATCCAAAATAATGCTCTTTCTACAGAAGTTAATAGTTGCAGGTGTTTGGCTTGTACAACTTGAAAAGAGCTTAATGTAGCTTAAAGAAATCTACTTCTATGTCAAGCGGTACATGGAACTGAATTTTTGTTGAACTTATTCAACTTTTTAGAGTGCATGCCTTTACAACCATTCAATTTGTGCGTCCTAATATTTACCTATGTCACTCATGAAAAGAGTTCAAACAGTACTCCAACAGGCTAACCTCAGTCTGTTAAACCAACATTCCAGCATTTTAGACCACAGAGTTCTGTTTCTTTGCAGGAGTAGTCTCTCTCAGCTTTCTGTGTAGCGCTATAGTACAAACACTTTGAATTACCTGAAGTAGCCCACATATTGTATTGCTTTTTCCCTTTACATTTTGCAGAACAGTACATACAATTTTTTCCATCACATTTTATTTGTATTTTTAATTAATAGGCTATATGTGATATACCTTCATCCAACAAACCTGTGAGTTCCCTTCTTTTAAGTGCCATAGACATACTGCTGGTCTTCTTTCTTGTGCAGTCATTTTTACTATTACTAATTTGTACTTTTACTAAGTGGCTAACTAAATCATATCAATCAACGATCTTTCAACTCCCAGTTTACTGGTTCCCTCTTTCCTGCTTCCCATAGGGGATATTTCATTGCAGATTGTTGACTGTTTACACAGCTGTGAACACCAGGCAAGCAAGAGTACTTTCCACACCTTCAGACAGCTGTTTTCTCCTGTCACGCCATGGCACCAAGTTAATAATCTCTCACTGAATGTAAAAAATACTGTAAGTTAGGCTTTGCACCTGTTTGGTGATTTACACAAGGTGGTGTTCAATGCTGAAAGCCATTAACTTTTCAATCATCATGCCCCTAGGTATGAGTACACTTCTTTACAAATCTGCTACAGCATTTGTGTTTGTAACTCAAACAGGTTAATCTCTGCATGCAATGTTTTTGCAGTTTGAAGGATATGGAAGAAACTGTGTCCAATAATATTCAAACAACAGTTAGCCGGTGAATGAAGAATATACATACACCTTGCCTGATACATTTATATACACTGACTAATACATCAAAGAAATATCAAGTGACAACTTTTCTATAAAATGTAATACAAGCTTTCTAACAAGAACTTTTTTACATGAAAAACAGACTTAGCAACTGCTAATTTAGTGGAAAACTAAACAGTCTGTTGTTATCACAATTTGACACCTTAGATCACATTTATTATCATTGACGTGAATGGCTGAGTTATCAACATGTAGAGGAACACCACCTTTGTGCTGTGTAATTGGCTATCTCACTTACACCATTATGTAAACTTGCCCCAATTAAAGTTACAATATTAGCAGCTGACAGTCAATTCATTAAGATATTGCTTCCAATTATCAGCCTTCATTAAGCATTAGCTATAACAACTGAGGAGAAGTAGGTGAATCATGTGTGGTGCTTATCAAACCCTTCTTCTTCATGATCCTTGTAAGGGCACCCCTCAAACTATAGATTTTAAACAAGACTTTTAAAGTACCAGTAGGAGGAGGACTAACTTTTTGTATTCACCATCCATTCTCAGATACCTCATCCACTGCACAGGAATGAAAGAAGCTGCAAAGGGCTGTAAATCTAGTCAGCTCCATCTTAGGTACCAGCCTACAAAGTACCCAGGACATCTTCAAGGAGCGGTGTCTCAGAAAGGCAGTGTTCATTATTAAGGACCTCCAGTACCCAGGGCATGCCCTTTTCTCACTGTTACCATCGGGTAGGAGATACAGAAGCCTGAAGGCACACAGACAGCGATTCAGGAACAGCTTCTTCCCCTCTGCCATCCAATTCCTAAATGGACTTTGAACCTTTGAACACTACCACACTTTTTAAATATATAATTTCTGTTTTTTGCACTATTTTTAATCTATTCAATATACATACACTGTAATTGATTTATTTATTAATATTATTTTTTTTTGCTTCTGTATTACGTATTGCATTGAACTGGTGCTGCTAAGTTAACAAATTTCACCACACATGTTGGTGATAATAAATCTGATTCTCATATTCACATTCAGAAATACATGGAAATTATGACATAGAAACAGGCCATTCACATGTCCACGTCAACACTTAAATTTCATATGACCAACTAGTTCTATTCACATTTACCTGCTCTCTTATTACACCTTTAGTCTTCTTTTCCTCTCTATATCTAACTTATTTGAAATGTGACATTCTTAGCCTGAAATCTGCAAATGAATTCTTCAGCCCCACAATACTGTTCGAAGATATTTCTTCTGATCCAAATGTCTAAAATTAAATTATTTATCCCCGTCTTTGGCCCCTTCCAAAGCCCTAACAATCTGATTTAATTTATCTTATTCTGTTCTTTCATAATTTTAAACATTCAGATTATGCTTCCATAAATCTGTGTTGTTCAAATTGAATAGGCATCCATCTCATTTCTAGTCATATTTCTTCAAACCATATCTACTCCTAGTTAATCATTATAACCCCCCCAACCCCCCTTTATACCCACTCATTAATTAGTAGATACATTGCAAGCAAACATTAGGTACTGTTTCCCTACCTGTGGCAACTTCAGCTGTGATTGGCAATAGCCCCGTCTCATACATTTGTTCTAAGTGACGTTGAGCACTCTGCTACTCAAATGTCCAGATGCTGCGTAAGACAACACCTGCATTTCCACTTATATAACTTAGACATGGTGATTTAGCAGGCAGATCACAAGAAGCATGGAAGTAGTCATACTTTATACTTTATTGATCCCGAGGGAAATTGGTTTTCGTTACAGTGCACCATAAATAATTAAATAGTAATAAAACCCATAAATAATTAAATAGTAATAGTAATAAATAGTAAGTATGCTCAGATAGAAATAGATTTCACTTTAAATATAACCTGAAATTTTACCGATTTAATAGAGCACGTTATCATGTACACACAAGAAATTCTGCAGATGTTCGAAATCCAGAGTAACACAGACAACTTCCTAGAGGAACTCAGCAGGTCAGGCTAAGAATAAAGAGTCGATGTTCCAGGCTGAGACTCTGTGCACTCAGCTAGTACTTTATGTATCTCATTATCTTGTGCAATATTTGACTTACCTGGTGATAGTTTTGTTGCAATTGAAGTTCAGAAGCAGGAGAGCAGTAATATCTAATCTCAATTAATGAATACCAGTGAAGAATACTTTTACACTCCAATCTTTTTAAGTACGGGGTTCAAAGTTCAAAGTTAATTTATTATCAAAATACATAAATGTCAAGAAATACTACCCTGAGATTCATTTTCTTGCAGGCATTCACAACAGAACAAAGAAATATAATAGAATCAATGAAAAGCTACTGTATTTCTTTATTTCTGTAATACCAGTGATAACACAAATATAATTTCAGAAATAAAGTGGAGGATAATAATTATAAAAGTTAAGACAAAGATTCAAACAAAGTTTTTCTTTTTTTTAAGTAACAGAATTCATGTTATTCACAAAGTACAGCATCTTGTTTGTTATCTGTGTTGTCTGTCGACTGATACAAAGAGTGGCAGATACACAATGAATCCAAAATCATAATTGCGATAAAACAATAATTTGCCCTTGACATTCCCTTTTGCATTTGTGCTACAAAGTTTTTTTTATAAAATATAAACTATGTTTGAGGATAAAAATTATGGTTTTCAATTACCAAATAAGATCTGCCTATTTTATGACCATGAAGTCAACTTGTATAAGAAAATGTTGGCATTTCCACCTATGCAGTTCATAACTATGATTTGCTTCTCTTTTTTTAAGAATAGTGTAATTTTAACCTAAACTGGTAAGTGTGGAAACTGATACCTTTGGAGAAAATATTGATTTTATACTTCAAAGAATTTTACTTTCCATTGCAGGGAAGGTATTAATTTCTTCTTTTTTCAGAAATTTTAATTTCTGGTGTATTAAAGCCTAGAACCAAAATTTTATTGCTACTCATTTTTTTTTTGTTGAGAAAATAACTAGATGATAATTTCTCAGAATATCCCCTGTAAGTCTGATTTTTCATTATGATCTTTGTTCCAAGAGAATAGTTCTCTACTAGTCTCATAGTCCAAGTAAGAGTTATAAACTCTTACTTGTTTAACCGCATATTGCGTACTGTTTGTTATTTCGGGGTACTGATTTGACACAAGGGACACTTCACGCAGCACCTACCCAAACAGCTTCACCTATATGTGGACTGCAGCATCTTCAAAAGGTGGGTTATTACCAAGGACAGTTAGAGATGGGCAGCAATGGCTGGCCTTGCAAAGTTTCCCACATCCTAAAAATGCATACATGCAACATAACATAGAAATGCTAGAAATCTGAAAAACAAACAGACTGGAGAAGTTCTGGTAAAACTTGTTCCTCATGACATTCATGTTGCTTGACCTGAAGAGTATTTCCATCATTTTCTATTTGGTTCTTACAAGGTTAAAGGTGCTATTGGTAAATAATTGTGGGTGAGGTGAGAAACAGAATTTGTTTACCACACTGCTACTTTAAGGCTTAAATTTTGATACCTCTGAGACTACAATCTAAATTTATTTGGTCACCGCTGTTGTCAGTGCATAACATTTATGTTCTAAATATAAAATTATGATCCTGACAAATTGGAAATAATATTTCTAGTCGAGGTGTAAAAGAGAAAAAAAATAACTTATCTGCAGTTTAACTCACTAAGTAGAGTTTTTCTGGTTATAAATTAAATTGACATAGAAGTGAGTTATTTCCTATTAATAATTACTCGGATCCAAATCACCAAGCACCTTTTAGTATTGCTAAAAATTACTTTACCTATCTCGGTATTAAAATTATTAAAAAATTTTAAGGACCTCTATAAATATAATTTTTTTCCATTAATTGAATACACCAAACAAATGCTTTCTAAATGGTCGCCTATGACATTGTCATTAATAGGTCGAATTAATGCTACTAAAATGATAGTTTTACTGAAATTCTTACATATATTTCAGGTAATTCCTTCCTTTGTTCCTAAAATGTTCTTTGACAGAATAGATTCTATAATCTTATCTTATATTTGGAACAATAAAAATCCTAGATTGAGTAAACCCTTATTGCAGAAATTAAAAAAGGATGGTGGTATGGCTTTGCCAAATTTTAGAATGTATTACCGGGCAATTAATATTCGATATATTACTTTTTGGATTCACTATTCCGGTATACATGAATGTCCTTCATGGTTGGATTTGGAGGAAAACTCAGAGAAGGGGTTCTTTTTGGTCTCTTTACTGGCAGTTCCTCTTCCCTTTTTGTTTTCTAAGATTAGTAGACAAGATTTTATTCCCATTATTAAACATACATTAAGAATTTGGTTTCAGTTTTGTAGATTCTTTGAGTTAAATAATTTTATTCTTTCTAGTAATATCCATCTTAATTATTTTTTAAACCATCAATTTTGGATAAGGCCTTTTTAGTTTGGAAAACCAAGGGAATAATAACTTTTTCAGATTTGTTTTTAGGGGATTGTTTAATGTCTTTTTCTCAGTTAGTGGATAAATATGATTTATCTAATGTACACATTTTTAGATATTTACAAATTAGGATTTTTTTACGTGGTTTTTTGCCAAATTACCCTTCTGTTTATCCACCTAATTTGACAGATGCTCTCTTTCAGTTTAAACAATTTCGAAAAGGGTTGATGGCTATAATCTATAAATGGTTACTGAATTCACAAATGATATCTGGTGATAAAATTAAACGTGATTGGGAATCTGAAATCAAGAGTCATTTTGAGATAATAAATGGTAATGTTTTTCATTTGGTTAATAACTCATCTATTTGTGCCCGTCGTTCCTTGATACAGTTCAAGGTAGTGCATCAGGCCCATGTGTCAAAGGATAAACTAGCACGTATTTTTTCAAACATCAATTCTATTTGTGACAGAGGTAATAGTGAGGTGGCCACTTTAACTCGTATGTTTTGGTCTTGTATAAAGCTAGATAATTTTTGGAGAGATGTTTTTAAAATGCTATCAAAAGTCTTGGATTTGGATTTACAACCTAATTTACTTATGGCAATTTTTGGGATTATCCCATTGGAAGCAGGAAATATTCTTGTTTCCGCTCAACATATGATAGTATGATAGTCTTTTCGACTTTATTGGCTAGGAGAGCCATTTTATTGAAGTGGAAGGATTCTAATCCACCTACTGATTTTTATTGGCTTTCTTCTATTACGTCCTGTTTAAGTTTAGAGAAAATAAGAAATCAGACGTTTGATACATCCTTTAAATTTGAGCAAATATGGCAACCTTTTATTTTATATTCCTATTTGATTTGATTTATTACTCTTCCAATAACTTTTTTTTCAAAGTTTTAGATTTGATCAGAAAGTCTTTCCTTTTTTTCTTGGTAGTATTCTCCGAATGGACTGCCCAGTCTTTTTTTTTTCCTTTTTTTTTACTGCAGTGGGTTTTTTTTTCCTTCATTTTAAGTTTAAAGTTTTTTTCCCTCTCTTTATGAGTTGATAAGAGGAGAATTAGTTGTCCTTTTTTATTATCTATTGCATATTTGCTTATTACTATATATGATTATGATAACATCTATTTCATCTTTTGTTTATATTGTTTTTGATATATATATTTGAGATAATTCTCCCCTTGTCTGTATATATGTTTTCTCCAAAGCAATAAAAAGATTAATAAAAAAAAAGAAAATGAAGATTTGGAAAATGCAATTGTTGAAAGGATTGTATGATGGTAGATCATTATCTGCTCAAGGTGTCTTTGCTGATTTTGTTCATTTACGGTAAATCCAAAGAACAAGGCAGTGTACACTGGGTGAATTCCTTCCTCAATAACAATTAGGAACTTGCACACAATTTTATGGTACTGCAGAGGTAATGGCAGTATTCTAATTTGTATTGTATTTCATTTAAATACATAATTTATTATTCAGTTAAATGGCAGTTTGTGTTTTATAAACCTTTTTAATGATTTTCATGAAACTTCAGCTAATTAGGGCAGCTGCCTAATGGGGCCAAAATTACTGGTCTCAATGTGTCCCTATTAACCAGAATCCACTATATTTGAAAAGAGAGCCAGTATTGTTGTCAGTGAATGGCACCCTCTTTTTTCCTCAGGGACAATCATCATATGACACAGTATATGAAAGCGAGATTTCTTGTAGCCATAACGAACTGCAGGGATTGTTTTTCAAAGGGAGCATCTACATTTCATTTCAGGTGCCCAAAAGACCTATAATGAAGATTATAGGTATGAATAACTTAATCAATTGGGCCATTTTGACCTTACCTGACTATTCAGAATGCTTCTTTTTCCCTAAATCCATATGAATTAAACACCTATTACAAAAAAAAATTACTTTCATATCCAAATATGGCCGTGCTCAGTATTCTGGTATCATCATATCTCAGCAACACATGCAAAATGCTGGAGGTGCTCAGCAAGTCAGGCAACAACTATGAAGGGCAATAAACAGTTGAGGCTTTGGCCTGAGGCCAGGGCATTACCCAAAGGTGGGAAACAGTGAGAGTGTGAATTTGATCTTTCATAAGCTTTGTGGGTAAGCTAACACGCTCTAGAAATCATACCTACTACAACCAACAACATATTAAAAATGACCATCCTTAAAAAGACATAAAACAGAAGCCAATATGTGATAACTTACAGTTGTTTGCGCATTTAAATTAATCTGTAGTTACTGGGATAGTTCAGGAAGTCAACTCTCAGTCCATAAGGCAGATACACTAGTGAAGTTTAAGAGACTACTAGACAGGTATATGGAGGAATTTAAGGTGGGGGCTTATATGGAAGGCAGGGTTTGAGGGTCGGAACAACATTGTGGGCCGAAGGGCCTGTACTGTGCTGTACTATTCTATGTTCTATGTTCCATTCTTCTCTGCAAGCCAAATTGTTCCACAAAACAAAAGTATACAATGAAATTTTACACCAGTTATTGATACACCACTGATAGGAGCACTCCTCTAGTTCCGGTACCGTTTAAACTATTATCAGCAAGCTGATTATTGCCATTCCATTTCCAATGGTGGAATAAAGATGTTATTTATATACTTGCTGAACAAACTGAAAGCAACATTTTGAAGTTTCAACTCAGTGTAACATTTCACAGTTTGAATCACAAATATGAAACAGCTTTACCAATCATTTCTTGATTTTATTATTTCTATGGATTCTTCAGGTTCTTTTTTTGCCCATTATGAACATTTCTTCTTTGACTGCTCACCCTTTACATATAGTTGCTGATCCACATGTTTCTGACTCAAAGGCATAAGTTGAACCACAGGGAAGAATCTTATTCTTATGGCAAAGCTGAGAAAAATGTTGCAGAACTAGATAATCTAAGTTGTACTCCAGGTTCCATGTCTATTTATTGGGAGAAGGACATTGTTGCAGGTGGTCTAGTTGGATTCGCAGAAAAGTAATTTTTGACTACACCTAGTTGCACTTTACATTATCAAGTTTGCACATACGTTTAGGATACTAAGACAAAAGGATACACATTATCATTTGAAAATCATCAGGTTTCTTTAGTGCAAACTGCAACTGCTTTATCAACATGACTTGCAAACTATGTTACAATGTAATGATATGGATCTAATCAGCTGCAAAGAAGCATATGTCAGTCTCGAGTTACTCAGTAATTTTCTGCAGTCTCAGTAATCAGTATAATTTCAGGTCTGCAGCTTTAGCTCACCAATAATACAGAGGGGCACAGCTGCAAAATGTTTTGCTTTCGATCAAGGTTTTACACCTATGGTTTCTCTGCACTTGCTTTTCCATTTGGGAAAATTACATGGGAGTAACCAAGCATGCCCTGCAGGGAGGTGGGGAAATAAGAGGAGTAGCCAGCTCTACCAGTGCACAAACCTGCCAGTGATAGGATCAAACTAATAGTTATAATTAATTAGTTTATGATCATCTTTTTATTGAAACTTCATAGCAAACATCATCTCAGTTTTAACTGCTGCATTGACCAGTCTTTTCCTGCTTGTGTTGCTGATGACATATCCCGCTTTCATTATAATTGCCCTTTTCTTTATCACATCTACCTTAATAAAAAGGAGCAAAAGCATAACTGAACCAGCTAAAATTGAGCATTGTGTTATTCATTTTTCAAATAATGCATTAATTTAAAGAACATTAAACTACTAATATGTTGCCATTATACTAACCATGGGCACGTGGCCAAGTGGTTAAGGCATTGGACTAGCAACCTGAAGGTCGTGACTTCGAGCCCCAGCCGAGCAACCTGTTGTGTCCTTGAGCAAGGCACTTAATCACACATTGCTCTGCGACGACACTGGTGCCAAGCTGTATGGGTCCTAATGCCCTTCCCTTGGACAACATCGGTGTCGTGGAGAGGGGAGACTTGCAGCATGGGCAACTGCTGGTCTTCCATACAACCTTGCCAAGGCCTGCGCCCTGGAGAATGAAGACTTTCCAGGTGCAGATCCATGGTCTCGCAAGACTAACGGATGCCTTTAATTTAATACTAACCATCTAAAGAAGCAGTTACCATTAGTATATTAAAATGAATCCTGATTGGAACCAACAAATTAAATCAGATGGAATACATTCTCTAACATCACCAAAAACACATTTGAACAACATTACTTATGAAGAATGAAACAAAGTGATAAGATACTACATTACATTTGAAAGGTAGGTTTGGCCTTTCCTCTCTAGTGCATTCAGTTCGGAATGTTTTGTGTCATGTTGTCCTCTTTGTAGATTGGCGCCCAGTTTAGTGCAGCAGCTTGCAAAAAGCTGTGTTACTGTGGGATTTATTGTTTTCCAAGTTGTCTTTTTTTATAAAAAGAAAAGACGTACAAGATGGTAAATTGTTTGCCAAGCATGAATAGAGGGTAGTCCTTGGAGCATAACATCTCTTACATGTTTCCAAGAGAGGGTGTAGGATTCAAAGTCATCTGCATTTTTTACTCAACAGTGAAGTGTGGTGAATGCAATCTGAGGTAATTTCAAAATCTTTTCATATTTAGAGATGCACCGCCCTATTTTAAGGATAACAGTATTTTCTGTTTTGAGTGCATCACAATTCCTACAGCAACAATGATAACAATGCATTTTCTATTTTGAGTTCAGAAAATCTGGCAAGGATTGTTTTTTGATCCTTACACTGGTGAGCATGTCTTTATTAAACCTCTTGTGACTATTTTGCTCAAAGGTTATTAAGTTGCACATACTCTTGAGATAAGTCTTGTAAAACATTAATGACTAATTTAGTAATGTGTCTTCAGTGTAACCTGGTTGATAACATGCCCAATTTTATTCAGAGTTTTGACAGAGAGGCTGCTGAAGCACCTGTGCTCGTTGCCCAGGGACTCTTTCTGCAGAGGTAAAACAAAACACTTAATCTGAACTGCTAAGATACATTCCGCAGCAGAGATACATTCACCAACCAAAATTACATTTAAAATAATGCTATAGTTAAAATGCAGAGGAAAGGCACACAAGAAATCTGCAGATATTGGAAATCCAGAGCAACACACACAAAATGCTGGAGGAATACAGCAGGTCAGGCAGAATCTGTGGAAATGAATGAATAGTTGACAGGAAAGAAGAGGCAAGATGCCAGAATAAGAGGGTAGGGGAAGGGGAAAGAGTACAAGCTAGATGGGTGGTAGAGGGGGGGGGATGAAAAAGATGCTAGGTGATAGGTGGAAAAGGTAAAGGGCTGGAGAAGAAGGAAACTGATAGGAGTGGAAAGTGGACAAGGGAGAGAGGGAAGCAGGAGGGGCACCAGTGGGAGCTGATAGGCAAGTGAAGAGAAGAAGTAAGGGGGGGTGTAGAGTGGGGAATTGAAGAAGAGGGAAGGGGGAAGGAAATATTTACCAGGCGTTGGAGAAATTAATGTTCATTGCATCAGACTGGAGGCTGTCCAGATGTTACTATTTCAGCCAACCTGTCCTGGGCCTAGCACATAAATGTAATTGTGAAGAGAGCACAACATTGCCTCTATTTCCTTAGGAGATTCGATATAACATCTAAAACTTTGGCAAATTTCTATAGATGTGTCGCGGAGAGTGTACTGACTGGCTGCATCATAGCCTGGTGTGGAAAGACCAATGCCCTTGAACAGAAAATCCAACAAAAAGTAGTGGATTTGGCCAGTACATCACGTTTAAAGCTCTCCCAACCACTGAGCACATCTACATGAAGACTTGTCGTAGGAGGGCCTATCACACAGGTCATGCTCTCTTCTCACTGCTGCCATCAGGTAGAAGGTACAAGAACCTTAGGACTCGCACCAGCAGGTTCAAATACAATTACAGCCCCTAAACCATCAGGCACTTGAACTAAAAGGGATAACTTCACTCAACTTCACTTGCCCCATCATTGAAATGTTTTCACATCCACCGGGCTCAGTTTCAGGCACTCACCATCTCATGTTCTCATGATCTATTGCTATTTATCTTTATTTGCATTTACATAGTCTGTTGTCTTCTGCACTCTGGTTGAACGCCCTAGTTGGGTGGTCTTTCATTGACCCTGTTATAGATATTTTTCTGTAGATTTGTAGAGTATACCCACGGGGAAATGAGTCTCAGGGTTATATATGGTGACATATATGTTCTTTGATAATATTCAAACTTTCCTTTGTCAAATGGCACGGAGACCCTCTGTTACTGTAGCTAAGATTGTCTCCTCCTTGAAGGTGGCCATGATTCCCTCTGAGATACCCCGAATTTGAGATGTAGAAGTATAGAGACTTAGAAGGACAGGGGCAAATGTGAGTGATAGCAGTGGATGAATTAGTGGATTGCTGTGTTAGAAGTGGGCATAAGTGACTGGCAATCTAACAAAGGGATGTAAGAAATACTATTACCTTGCCAGGCTACATTTTCCGGTTTTGTCAGTTTATAGATTTGACTTTATTGTCAGTTGCCTGACATTGGGCAACCTAATATTGCTGAAGTGTTTTGTAATAGTCATTCAGTCCTGATCCATTTTTACAAGAGTTCAAACAACTACTGCAGATGTGTGTGTTGCATCTATTTATTTTGCTAACAATGTTTCACATTTATTCAGCTTTCAGACAGCTTTAGAAAGGCTGCAAAAGAATCTCTACCTATTGTTGAAAGAATAAGTCTTTTGTTTGCCCTGCCCCACCCACCTGGCTTCACCTATCACCTCCTAGCTTGACCTGCTTCCACTGCGTCGTACTGCCCTCTGGCAAGAGAAGATCATGGAAAACATGGGCCACTTTCCCTCTCTCAAGAGCTTACACTTGGCAAAGGTAGACATCAATGATGAAATTTACCACCAATTTACCAGAATAGCCTTTCTTTGATTGACTAACAGGGTATTTGAAGATTGAAACTTCAAAGCTCTCCTCCCATGTCCTTCTGAGACCTGCACTGCAAATAGCAGGCTCTGAGGCACTGAAAAAATACCATCAACACTGTCTCCAAAAAATGCTCCAAGTTTACTTGATAGATTATTTTGGGCAGGCCACATCAGGCCAAACACAAATGCTTGAAAATGACATTCTACTGCAAGCCCTGCCATGAGCAGAGATTACAAGGCAGGTAGAAATAGGGTTCAAGGAGAAATATCCTCACAAACTCCTGCAAATCTGTGCCATGGTCACTCAAAATGGAGAAGGGCATTTGAGATGGAATTGTGAACCTCAAGGTCATGAACCAGGAGGATTCAGAAGCCCTGCATGAGCTGAAGAAGTAATGCATTACCACACAAACCACTTGCCTGTTGGTCTAACCTGCTCCACCTGTGGAAGAGTCCATGGTGGTTCCATTGGCCTCTTTTACTATTACTGATCCAAAAAAACTGGCAACAAAGGATTTTTTTCTTGATTCGGAGTGACAGCATAAGAAGAAGAAATTATTTTATAACTGGAATTTCTTTCTGGGAATTAAACTTACTTTAGAAAATGGTGCACTACTGGAAGACAGTAACAGTTCCCAAATAAATTGGTGAAACAGTTGGCTCCTAATTAAATCAGGCTGTATCGTCTTTTGAAGCAATTTCTCATGTCTAGCCCTATTCCCCCATGTTGCTGCCTTTCCCTAATTCAAAGTTACTTCCTGTTCTTCTCAGATGAAAACAAACAGAATTTTAAAAATCAGGAAATGTCAAAAGCATCCGCTGGGTGAGACATCTGTACAATTACGAACCGTGTTGTTTTTCTTTTTAACTTATCTGTTGCGATACAGTGGTTGAGAGAAAATAAAATCACTTGTCCACCAAACTTAAATCAGTTTATAGAACATGGCACCTTGAAAATAACACTAAAATGTTATTTTTAAATATTTTTTCGCAAACTACAGGCATTAATGACAAGATAAGCACTTGTTACACTTTGGTAATTTTTTAAGAAATTGATAGGGACACTGAGATGCTTGCTAGATCACCTCAGTGGGAGTTAAAAACCAAACGCATGCCTGTATGTCTGAAGATCCAGGCCAGCCAGAGCAGCAGTTTTCCTTCCCAAACAGCTTTAAGGAGCAATATGGTTTTCTTTCAAACAATCTAATGCTTTCACACTTGCATAAAAAGAACGTCTGGAGAAATTTCTGAAACGCCAGTTTGCTGCCGTTGTTACTGCGCGATCGAGAAATCTTCCGGAGGGAAGGCCCCAAAATCCCCGGCTTTGCCTGCTGCTGGCGACCAAGATTGAGGTTGAATCGTTCAGATAGAGATGGTGCTCAGTACTTGGTGTCGGAGGGCTGATCGGTGGCTCGAAGTTTTCGGATGATTCAGAGTCAGACTGTGGTCTGGCATGGCAGGAAGGGTTTTCTTCCTTCCCCCGTCTGCATGAGATGTGGGACATTTGAGAGACTTTGTACTTTTTACTGTGCCATGGCCTGTTCTTCATCAAGTTATGGTATTATTGCACTGTTTTAACTATATGTTATAATTATGTGGTTTTGTTAGTTTTTTCTGTCTTGGTTTGTCCTGTGTTTTGTGATATCACACTGGAGGAAATATTGTATCATTTCTTAACGCATGCATTACTAAATGACAATAAAAGAGGACTGCGTGTCTTCATAATCTAAAGTTGATGTCAGATTCTTAAAACAAGTTATATAACTAACTTAACTGAAATTAGAATCAATAGATTAAGGAAGGATTGCATTTATCCTCCTGGATGTTGTCCAGATTTCTAATATACCTGTTCGCTAATTTAATCACTAAAACACTATCTATACCTGTCAGCTTATAAGAGCTTAACATATATTGTATCTTCTCAAAAACACATTTCTTTATAGCTCAAACTAAACAACCATGTGGACTTCCCTGCTGTCCCTAGTATTAATCTTTTGTCACCAGGCAAGCAGGCCACAAGAGGTCCTTAGTCAAATACATAGACAGTTTTTAAATATATTGGTAAGACCTTTGGGCCTGCCAGCACTATTTAACCTACACTGCATGGTGGGAGCTTGTCATTTTCAGGGAAGAATATACCTATCAGGTAGACAATCTCAGGTCAAGGATGGCCCATGAAGCTGTGGCTCTTAAAAGAGTTTTTATTCCTTGTTAAGGAAATGAATTATCCCTCAAGTCCTCTAAAGGAAATGTTTGGTCTTCCCCGTCCTGAGAATCTCTCACCATCCCACCAATGTCCTTGCAGCTATTTACTTTAATGTGGGGATCTCAGATGACAGCTTCCTGCTGTTTGGAATGCTGCCCCTCTCCAAATTGTTAGTGACTTTTCCTGCCAGATTCCTGAAGGACACGCTGCAGATGAGAAGTGGATGTCAAGGTTTGGTACTATTCAGCATCCTCACTTACACACAGTATATACAGAGCAAGATCCAAGAAGGGAAAGGCAGGCGCAACAGAAAAGGTCTTTGAATGTTGTAGTATTATACAACAACATGTTTGAGAAGTGCACTGAGGAATAGTATAGTGAAAAGTGTATTCATGATTTACAAGGAGTCATGGAATATGGTGTTGGATTTTAAATGTCCATTGCTGTTTATTTATCCCTATCCATTGTTTGAACAACACTTTGAACATTGTACAAATCAAATCCTTGACATCATTTCTTCATCGCATTTTCATTCAGTCCAATCTCATTGCAATTTCCCACACTGATATATATCAGTGAGGGCTTTTAAATCCCAGCCCAGTAACACTGGGTAATAGTTTCCTTATTTATATGTTCAAATTTATTTTAACTTATCACTTATCAGGTATTTTGAAATGCATGCTTTACTTTACACCTACTTTGTATACAATGCATTGTGGATTGTATACAATTCACAAGTCCCATGTGAAGATACTTTATTATTACTACTAATAACCAATCCATTTCAAACAATAAAAATGTTTATTTCCTGATAAAAGGAAAAGGTTGTTTCATGGAGCTATAAATTTAGAGTAGTAGCATCGACCTTTGAGCCAAGATTAGTTATCCTGGTGTAAAAGATATTGTAACTAAACAACCATATCAGACATTTTCCTCTGGGAAAAATAGCAATTAATCTAAAAGAAATTAATTGCTTAGATTTTGTGTCACTGTACACTTGGAATAATAATGGGGTCCAATATTTAACACTCCCAGCAATGATATGATTAATTTACTTACCTTTGTATATATTGCATTTGTAGATTATTTTAAAATAATTCCCAGCCATTTAGTGGGACAGAGATTTTTGCCTCCTCAAATACATAGGCTAAACTGGAGTTGTGTGTGAGACTGAATGTTAGTTCATTAATTTTATTTGTGCAACAGCTTCTGCATGCTTAAAATGCATAACATCATGATTTCTATTTTACAGCATTGTAAACACTTGCCAACTCACGAGTAAGATCAAGATTTGTAGAGATACTCATATGCTTCAGACACAACTCAAACACACACAGAAATCGCACTCCTACAAGCATTCTTACAGCTGTTCCATCATGAATGTACACTCCTCATACATTTGCCCCAACTTCGATAATGCAAACACAATATTTATCACCCTATGATTTGCAGGAACAGATAGCTGGAAGTCTACGTTGGAGCTCCAAATAGAATCAATTCCATTCTAGTCACATCAGCTGACTCATCCTGAGGTTGGTGTGCTTTTTATAACAGGCTCTAGTACTACAGAGCTATAACCATGCTGGATCTAAATAACTGTACTGAGTGACTAGTTCCTGACCACTCAAAGCTTCTCCATATGTCATGTGACAGAATAATCTGCTTTCGCCTGGTTAAGTGTACCTCCAACATTTCTCAAGAAGATTGGCACCATGCTGAAGAAAGTAGTCTATTTGATGGTATCCATCCAACACCTTAAACATTCATACCTCTCCACAACCTGTACACAGTGCATATCAACTACAAAACACAGGCTGCATTACGTATCAACTACAAAGCACACTAGAGTTACTCATCTTGGCCATAGCGACAAACATATCTCCAAACCCAAGGGTAGTTTACATAAGGAAACACCATCCATGTAGGTTGTTCTCCAAGTGGCACACCCATCCTATTTGGAAATATACTATCAATCATTTATTTGATGGATCTAAATCCCAGCATTTCCCTACCAGTTGTACTACGAGAATATCTTCATCAGAGAGATTGCAAGAAGTCAAGAAGTCAGGTTACCACTGCCTTCACTTGGGCAATTAGGGATGGACAGTACATGCTGGTCCTTCCAATGACATCCAGATCTTCAAAAATAAATAACCGAGGATAAAACCATGGGTGATGCTCTACTCATATAAAATCAACATATTCATATCCCATCTTCTTTCTTTCCCTTATATATTCTGTTTCTGATACACTAAAATGCTTCATAGGCATGGACATGACCTGGTGCTTCTCTCTTACCATTTTGCCTTTATTAATGCAGAGTTAATGAACTTCCCACCTGTGCACAACCATCGCATATTCCATAGAAGGGAAGAAAGACGGTGTGTCACTGCACTTATCACTCTCATGCACCAATTCAGACCCTGGTATCTGACAAAGATAATACAGTTGTTTCTGCCAAGGACTGAGCACCATTGAACTGTACCAGGCTATGGGCTTAATGTAGTTAGTTTCCCAACTCCCCAGTGCCACACAATGCCATGCAAAGACACTTGCAAACCTGGAAACTAAAGGATAGGAGTGATTATTAACGTAAGTCAGTGTTGAGTGTTTAACCTACTAAGTGATAATGCTCTGCTTTCATTTGTAAAGAATCTTTTAAAATCATGAAATCATTATTTTGCTTTCATAACTTGCACGTTTAGGTCATGGAAATGGCTACGAATGAGAGCAGCAGTACATGAGCAAAGTATATAGTATGTGTGATTGTTTCGTTGCCTTTATTCATTAGTGGAGTGAGATCTAGACTAATATAAGCAGGTGATTTTGCAATGAATAAGGCTATTTAACATGGTTCTCCTTTACACCAATTACATACTTGAGAGAAGGTAAGGTAATATCCTAAAAGAGATTTGTGCTTATAAGTACACTTGGAATTTTCTAACCTTTCATTACAAAGATGTTTATAAAATATGTAATTTTAACAAAAAACCTCCAGTTTATATTTTCAAAATCAGAAGTTTCTTCATCAGTTTGACATTGCCTCATTATGAATGATTTCATATAAAGAGACGATGTGAAAAGCTTCACGAATGAATTGATATAATCTTCTTATCAACAAGAGTCCACAACCTTCACCCTATCGGAACAAATGTTTATTTTCTGGTTTATCACTTTGTCCACCTGTGAGTGGAAAAATTGCCTGATATACTGCTCCACTATCATAATTTGCTATATCACAACGAAGGAACTTAGAGTGTTTTAAATACATTACTAATTATTAAAACACACAAAGCATTATTAATTTAAACACATTGCATCACCATTTATTGGCACACACAGGTAGTGACTCAGAATGTGTAAAAAATGACCCTTTTAAACAACTTTTAATCAGATAAAAACTTGGCCTCTTTGGGACAACTCTACATTAACTATAGTCTTAGAATTTACGCTGAGTTACAGGGAAGCACACTCATGTGCCAAAGACAAGAAATAGTAGCAAAAGCAGACAGTTAAAATATAATGTGGCCAAGCCCTGAAAATCCACTAGAAGACAGTGCTAAACTATACATTCATCTGAGATGAAGTCCAGAAACAGAACTTTTCCATGATAGCATTACAGATCACATATTCATATATGAAAGGTGTGACATAGATTACACTAAAGTTATCCTTGATGCAAATGTGTATACCATACTTACTTTGGTGATCTTCAATGCAAAATATTGTGTGCTGTAATATATTTAATGCTGATAACATTAATGCTGGGGAGGTACAGTTTTGTAGTGGTTAGTGTAATGCTATTACAGTGTAAGTGGCAGGTGTTCCGTAAAGAGTTTGTACATTCCTTCTGCGACTGAGTGGATTTCCTCCGCGTGCTCTGGTTTCCTCCCATATTCCAAGGTATATGGTTTAGAAGGTCATATAGATGTAATTAAGTGCGACAGGTTCATTGGGCAGGAAGCGCCTGTTACCAATGCTGTATATCTAAATATACTTTAAAACAAATAAATAAAACTACTATTGTGTATCTTCAAGTCCTGTTTTCTCATCGATGAGTGAAACATAATGGTGAATTCTGCTTCATATGCAAATTTCTCCATTAACAAAATAAACCAGATATCTAGAGTAATTAAAACCAGGTTCTATTTAGTCTTTACAATAAGAAAACATTATTGATTCCAGTAAGTTAACACAGAGATCACACTACAGAAGAATGATCAGCAGTTACACAGCTACACTTTATTAGGTACACTTGTTAATGCAAATATCTAATCAGCCAATCACGTGGCAGCAACTCAATGCATAAAAAGTCAGGTAGTTGTAGTCACAAGGTCAGTTGTTGTTCACAATACACATCAGAATGGGGAAGAAATATAATCTAAGTGACTATGACTGTGGAATGATTGTTGGTACCAGACAGAGTGGTTTGAGTATCTCAGAATCTCCAGATCTCCTGGGATTTTCACATACAATAGTCTCAAGAGTTTAAAGAGAATGGTCAAAAAACAAACAGAAAAAACATCCAGTGAGTGGCAGTGCTGTGGGTGAAAGTGCCTTGTTCATTAGAGAAGTGAGAGGAGAATGGCCAGACTTGTTCAAGCTGACAGGAAGGCAACAGCAACTCAAATAACCACGTGTTACAACAGCAGAGAGCAGAAGAGCATCACTGAGCACACAATAACTTAGCCTTGAAGTGGATGGGCTGCAGCAGCAGAAGACCTTCAATATACATTCACTGAGTGTGTCGAGTGAAGTAGTAATGTAATCAACCAACAGGTAAAAATATCGACAGGTATATATAATTGAAGTTTATTCATATCATCTTCCTGCCACGGAAGTTCACCTTAGCTGTCCTGAAAGCAGTCTACATGCACCTCAGACAGACACAAAGCATGCACTCAGTGAAAAATATGGTCAACGGCTTTGGAACTGGATACCTAGAGGCCCTTTTTATTATTGCCAGTGATTCCAAACAGGCCAACTTCAGGTGTGTGTTACCACAATACTATTGATACATCTCCTGTCCCACCAGGGGCCCAAGCACCCTCAATCATTGCCATATAATCTAAATATAATATAAAGATGCCTATCGAGCCATCCTTTTCCTACACTTTGGTAAATCAGACCACCGGGCTGTGCTCCTACTCCCTGCATACGAAATGAAGATGAAATGGGAGAACCCAGAAAAGAAAGTCATACTGTGCTGGTCTGAGGAAACAAATAAAACTCCATGTGACTGCTTTGAGTTGGTAGACTGGTTCATGTTCAAGGATTCGGCTGCCAGTCTAGATGAGTGTCTCACTCTATGTCATAGATTTTATAGGTAAGTCTGTTGAGGACTGGATAGCAAAGAGCACAAATGGGTGTTTCCAAAGCCGAATCCATGGATGAACCAGGAGATCCACTTTCTTCTGTAGCTTAGGTCTGCTGCATTCAAACCAAGTGACCCTGTCCTTTACGATAAATCAAGATATGACCTTTGTGCAGCTATTGGAGATGTTTTGTACCAGTGCAAAATTGGGTCTCAGTCCTGCTGCCAGCTGTGGCAGGGCATACATACTATTACTGGTCACAAAATGGTCGGGCAGCATCACCAACAGCAACACATCTCTACCCAATGAATTTAATGCATTCTACACACGTTTTGAACAGAAGGAAATGGATATGTCACCACCTACCCTGACAGTCTCCAGTACACCCAAGTCCACATGTCCATATGTCACTGTTATGGACATAAGATCAATCTTCCAGAGGGTGAGCCCATGGTAAGCACTGGGTCCAGATGGAGTTCCTGGCCTGTATTTAGATAATGCATGGATAAGTCGAGAAGGCTATTTTCAGAAATTTTTAACCTCTCCCTGCTCCAGGCTGTGGTTCCACATGACCATAATACATAGGAGCAGAATTAGGCCATTCAGCCCATCAAGTCTGCTCTGCTATTCCATCAGGGCTGATCCCGGATCCCACTCAACACCATACACCTGCTTTTTTGCCAATATCCTTTGATGCCCTGACCAATCAGGAAACTATCAACTTCCACTTCAAACATGCTCATGGACTTGGTCTCCATTGCAATCCGTGGCAGAGTATTCTACAGATACACTATTCTCCGGCTAAAAAAATTCCTGCTTATCTCTGTTCTAAAAGGTCGCTCCTCAATTTTGCAGCTGTTCCCTCTAGTTCTGGATACCCCCACCATAGGAAGCATCCTCTCCACATCCACTTTATCTAGTCCTTTCAACATTCGGTAGGTTTCAATGAGATCCCCCAGCATTCTTCTAAATTCCAGTGAGTACAGGCCCAAAGATGCCAAATGGTCCTTATATGTTAACCTCTTTGTTCCTGGAATCATCCTCGTAAACCTCCTCTGGACTCTCTTCAATGACAATATATTCTTTCTGAGAAATGAGGCCCAAAACCGTGACAATCCTTCAGGTGCAGCCTGACTAGTGTCTTATAAAGCCTCAGCAGTATCTCTTTGCTTTTACACTCTATTCCCCTTGAAATAAATGTCAACATTCCAATTGCCTTCTTTACTGCAGACTCAACCTGTAAATTAACCTTCTGGGAGTTTTGCACGAGGACTCCTAAGTCCCTCTGCACCTCTGATGTTTGAATTTTCTTCCCATTTAGATAATCATCTGCACTATTGTTCCTTTTACCAAAATGCATTATCATACATTTCCCAACACTGTATTCCATCTGACACTTTTTTGCCCATTCTTCCGATTTGTCTAAGTCTTGCTACAATCGCATTACTTCCTGAGCACCGCCTAACCCCCTCCACTTGTTTTCATATCATCCGCAAACTTTGCCACAAAGCCATCAATTCCATTATTCAAATCATTGACAAAAAAAAGTTGAAAACTAGTCACTATACTGTCCCCTGAGGAACACCTCTTGTCACTTGCAGCCAACCAGAAAATGTCTCCTTTATTCCCACTCGCTGCCTGTCAGCCATTCCTCTATCCATCCCAGTACCTTTCCAAATGAAATGCCTTCTGAAAATCCAAGTAAATGTCATCCACTGCCTCTCCTTCGTTCACCCTGCTTGTCACTTCCTCAAAGAACTCCAACAGATTTGTCAGGCAAGATTTCCCTTTAAAGGAACCATGCTGACTTTGACTTATATTATCATTAATTTCCAAGTACCCCAAAACCTCATCCTTAATAATAGACTCCAACACTTTCCCAATTACTGAGGTTAGGCTTACTAGCCAATAATTTCCTTTCTTTTGCCTTTCTCCCTTCTTAAAAAGTGGAGTGAAATTTGCAATCTTCCATTCCTGCAGTACCATGCCAGAATCAAGTGATTCTTGAAAGATCATGATCAATGTATCTGTTCTCTCTTCAGCAACCTCCCTCAGGTTTCTGGGATGTACTCCAACTGGTCCAGGTGATTTAACCACCTTTATACCTTTGAATTTGCCTAGCATTTTTTCCTTTGTAATAACAATGACAGTCACTCCTGCTCCCAGACACTCACAGATCTCTGGCATACTGCTAGTGTCTTCCACTGTGAAGACTGATGCAAAGTACTCATTAAGTTCATCTGCCATATCTTTGTCCCCCATTACTACCTCGCCAGCATCATTTTCCAGTGGTCCAATATCAACTCTCACCTCCCTTTTACTAAAAATGCTTTTAGTATCCTGCTTTATATAATATTATCATATTTAATCGTTTCCCTTTTTTAGTACCCTTCTGTTGGATTTTGAAAGCTTCCTAATCATCCATCTTCGCACTCACTTTTGCTTCCTTATGTAACCTTTCCGTGACTTTTATGCAGTCCTTAATTTCCCTTGTCAGCCACAGTTGCCTACCCCTGCCATTAGAGAACTTCTTCCTCTGCGGTACATATCTATCCTGCGCCTTGTGAACTATTCCCAGAAACTTCAGCCATCTCTGCTCTGCCATCATCACTGCCAGTGTCCTCCTCCATTCCAAGCTCCTCTCTCATGCCTCTGTAATTCCCTTTATTCCATTGTGATACTGATACATCTGACTTATGCTTCTCCTTCTCAAATTGCAGTATGAATTCAATTGTATTATGATCACTGCCTCTTAAGGATTCCTTCACATTAAATTCCCTCATAAGATCTGTGTTATTATACAACATCCAATCTAAGATAGCCTTTCCCCAAGTAGGGTCAAGCACAAACTGCTCTAAAAAGCTATCTCATAGGCCTTCAACAATTTCCTTCTTTTGCAATCCAGCACCAACCTTATTTTCCCAATCCCCTTGCATATTGAAGTCCCCCATTACAATTGTGACATTACCCGTATTGCATGCCTTTTCCGCCTCCCATTACAATCTCAACCCCATATCTTGGCTTCTATTTGGAGACCTATACTGTATATGATTCCCATTATTTCTTTTACTGTTGTCCTTTCTTGAACACCACCCAGAAAGATTCAACACCCTCTGACCCTATGTCACCTCTAGGATCACCTAGGGTCATCTTTATATTCCCTCCTGCTTTATAAAGGACATCATCCTGGCACCCAAGAACAACAAATAACGTGCCTTAATATGTGGATAAACATATCAGAATGGGAATGGGACGTGGAATTAAAATGTGTGGCCACTGGAAGATCCTGCTTTCTCCGGTGGATTATTTATCTTTTATTATTATATATATATTTTTCTCTCTCTCCTTTTTCTCCCTCTGTCCCTCTCTCTATACTCCTTGCCCATCCTCTGGGCTTTCCTCTTCCCCCTTTCTTTCTCCCTAGGCCTCCCGTCCATCCCATGATCCGCTCATATCCCTTTTGCCAATCAACTGTCCAGCACTTGGCTCCATCCCTCCCCCTCCTGTCTTCTCCTATCATTTCGGATCTCCCCCTCCCCCTCCCACTTTCAAATCTCTTTCTAGCTCTTCTTTCAGTTAGTCCTGACAAAGGGTCTTGGCCTGAAACGTTGACTGTACCTCTTCCTATAGATGCTGCCTGGCCTGCTGCGTTCACCAGCATTTTTTGTGTGTGTTGCTTGAACTTCCAGCATCTGCAGATTTCCCCATGTTTGCATTTTTAAAAACAACTTTTTCGGTAGTTTTTCCACCTTTCCTTCATTTTTGTTTTGTTTTCCCTATTCTAGCTCAATCCAATGTGCAGTGACTTGATCTGCATAAGCAGAATGCAAGATAAACTTTTAGATTAAATTAAATTAGATTAGATTCAACATCATTGTCATTGTGCCGAGTACAGATACAAAGCCAATGAAATGCAGTTAACATCTAACCAGAAATGCAAAGAATAGTGTTATTTACAAAATAACTGCAAATAAAAAGTAAGTGTACAGCACACAAATATAAAAGTACTGAGACAGTACAATATGGATGCAATACTGCTTAGTGCTGTGATGTGAGGTTCAGCAGGGTCACAGCCTCAGGGAAGAACCTCTTCCTGTGCCTGCTGGTGTGGAAGTGGAGGCTCCTGTAGCGCCTACCAGATGGGAGGAGAGTAAAAGGTCCATGGTTAGGGTAAGATGTATCCTTGATAATGCTTTTTGCCCTGCCCAGGCACTGTAACTTGGTATATGTGATAACAATAAACCAATACCAATTCCATTTGACGATGATGTTGGAGAAAGGACATTAGTCAAGATATCTGAATAACTTCAGAGAATGCCTTAGGATCAGTATTTTGATCCAACTGTTTGGAATAACCTGGAAATGCCATTGTTACAGAACTTTGAAACAGCCGCAATAAGTCTTCTTTGAATGTCACTGGTGATGTGCAGATGTATACACAGTTCGAGAGATAGCTCACTCAGAAATGAAGGAAAAGAAAATAGCTTTGCCAGAATACTCCTAATCTGATTGCGGAAGATGGGTGGTGGGCAGAAGCTGGCAGCAGCCTACATGTTGATGTGAAGGCAGGCTGGAATGCACTACTGACCTTTGTCTGATATCGTTCCGTGTCCTCTTTTGAAACATTTGTTTGGCTGCTCCATATTTAAGAAAGCCAACATGCACAGCATGTGCTAGGATCTCTTGCCACTTGTTTCCACTAGGGACTTGAAATAGACTTTGACCTTTAAGGTCCAAGAACAAGTCCAATTAAAAGATAGCTGGACCTTTTCAGAATGGAGCATAGCCAACATAATGTGGAGCACATTGCTGGTGTAATCTAAATGCAAAGTCACATGGAGTTCAGCTCTACTCAGTATTTGGTTGAATTTCAGACTAGCTCCCCTGAGCTGTCATATTCTTTAGGAATATCATAACCTATTGAAGCTCTCATCTCTGCCTTTATGATGTCTAGATTCACTATTCACGTACTCTGTTTATACTGTCACTTCACTTTACCACAATCTTAGCCTAATGAAAATATTAGCTGCTGAAATACTAATTTGAAATGTCCTACTAAACCATTGTCCCCGTGTTTGCTGACCTATATTGTCTCCCAAGCTAGTAGCATTATGTTTCCTTTCTAGTCACTCCATGTCCTGTCCTCTCTATCTTGCAAAACTCCTCCCCATCACCGGCTTCACAACCCATTGAGTTCCACCAGTTTTGACCTCTTCTACATTCCTGGTTTTCACCAGTTCACCACTGGCGACTCTGTTTTGGAATGCCCAACTTCTCCCTATTGCCACATCTCCTCATCAAATTAGTTTAGGATCTATTTCTTTGATCAAATTTTTAATTAACTGTTCTAATTAAGTCTTATCTGATTTTGCTTGGCAATGCTCCAAGGAAGTACTTTGTTGAGTATGCAAAAGTAAATAGAAGTTATTTTGTCCCTGTATAACCCAGATAACATATGAACACAGGATCTTCGTGTCAGAAATAAAAGGGTTCACACTAAGCCAAGCTCACATCTTTGCTTTATAAAGAAGCGAAAAGCAATATTACACCATCTCAGGTTCAGTTATGAACAAGGCATAAGAAGATATATGTAAACTTGGCAAAAGCTTAGTTTGGAACTGGTGCCAAGAAAAAATTCTTTAATGGTAGGTTCTTGACTGGTAAGGCTATCAAAGGTTATGGGGAGAAGGCAAGAAAATTAAATCAGCCATGATCAAATGGTGGAGCAGACACGAAGAGTAGAATGGCCTAATTCTGCACCTATGTCTTATGGTCTTAATATCTAGAATAGTTTTCCAGGTCAGCTGGAGATGCTGGATTAATTCTGGAGAATAATGCTGTGATTGCAGCTTAGTGAATCTGCTCTTAACTGTACAAATTTTTGTACTCCTTTTTACGTTACTTCCACAGGGTCCTAGTGTGGTTTTCATCTTTAAATGTAAATTTCCACTTAAATTTTGTCATGCTTTGTCATGTCTTGTCGCTGAGCCAGTACGGTAATGTAGAGGGAGCAGCACAGTAGCATAGCTGTTAGTGCAGTCGTTGTCTGTAAGGGGATTGTACATTTTCACCACTACCACATGGAATTCCTCCCACATCTCAGAGACATGCAGTTAGGGTTGGTGAGTTATGGGAATGCAGTACTGATGCGGTTAGAAGGGCTGCTCAGCACAATCGTTGCTGATTTTATTTGATGGAAATCACACATTTCACTACGCTTCGGTGTACCTGTGACAACTAAAACTAATCATAATCATATTAAGCACAATATTCCATCCTGTGCCTAATCTGGAATCTCTAAATCATTTTATGTAGGTCATTTCCTGCTCTTTGTGTTCATCAAGAATAGGTTATTGTGCATTCATCTTTCTTATTCTTCTGCCAACAAAACATTCAATCCACTGGTGGTAATTTTAGTGCAACCATGGTTAATACTGCAGTTCACAGCAGCTTTCAGGACTGTTCTTGCATCAAAGCCACACATAAACTCACAACTTAGCATCATTCTCAAAAACATGTCAAAGTGCTTGATGCACTATGAATTACTTTTAAAATAATAGTGTCAGTATATTAGGAACCCTTTGTTTTTAATGGATTCCACAGAAATATTGCCAATGTCATAATAGATTTCCATCGTGTAATTTTTCTAAAATTACACTGTATTTGTTGAATTATTAGCACATTATTTAAGTTGCCAAATATTAAAGCTGAATTTATTGAGCTTTTCAACATGACTCCTGTTGCAGCTAAAATTACAAGACAAACACTAAATCATATTCAAAAACTCCTAGAAATGTCCCAAATTTGACAGAAACCCAACACGAAATTTGCTAACTGGTTTGTTCTACAAAGATCAGAATAAAGAGTTTGACCGAGGTCTCTCACAGAGTTGTAACGTTTTAATTTAAGCATTACTGCTATTATTTGTTTGGCTGTCTTAGACAAGGACAATATATACTTCCCTCTCTTCTCATTATTGTGTGGACCAGATGTGCTTTCCTTTTGGGAAGTGAATACAATTTGAAAGTTGCTTACATTCCAGTTCTGTAGGTCTGAAATAACCATTGAGACTGATGTGGGACTTGCAGACGAAGCCATCGTGTGGTAGGAGTTACTTGGTGTGTGGAAGGTGGTACACCTCTTCCACAATTTACATTGGCTTTGTGTGTGCTCTGGATTCGAGGTTCACAGAGAGGTCCCATGCCAGGGATGCTCTCAATTTGTTCAGGATATTGCACTTTTTCAAAGAGTTTCTTAGAATATCCTCAAATCATTTCCTCTCTCCACTTGGTAATCACTTCCCATGATATAACTAACTACAGAATTGCCTTGTCAGGAGTCTGGTGTTTAGCAAACCCACAGTGTGTCCTTGTCCTGCTCATTAGATTCCATTAAGCATAATTAGAGCCTTGATATTGTGGAGGTTGCCTTGGGAGAGAATGCTGATGTTAGTTTATTTATATAGTCGGTACAGTTAAAGGATTTTGTGGAGGCAATGTTGGTAATATCTCTCTGGTAAATAATTCATGTCTCAGAAGCATAGAGGAATGCAGAAATTACAGCTGCCCAGTAGAGCCATTATGCACGCAGTGGCCACTTCTTAGGTACAGAAGTGGAACCTGATGTGGTCTTCTGTTCCTGTAGCCCAACGTGTGCAGTCAGAGATGTTCTTCTGCACACCAGTGCTGTAATATGTGGTTATCTGAGTTATTGTCACTTTTTTGTCAGCTTGAATCGGTCTTGCCATTCTCCTCTGACCTTTCTCATTAACAAGGCATTTTCACCCACAGAACTGCTGTTCATTTGATGTTTTTTTTATTTGTATCATTCTCTGTCAACTCCAGAGACTGTTGCGCATGAAAATCCCAGGAGATCAGCAGGTTCTGAGATACCCAAGCCACCTGGTCTGACACCAACTATCATTCCACAGTCAAAGTCACTTAGATCACATTTCTTCCCTGTTTGGTTGTTTGCCCTGAAGAACTGAATCTCTTGACTATGTCTATATGCTTTTGTGTATTGCGTTGTTGACACATGATAGTCTGATTTGCATTCACGAGCAGGCATAGAGGTGTGCCTAATAAAGTGGCCACTGAGTGTAAATACCCTGTGTTGAGTTTGAAAATTTGACCTTCAAATATCCTTTATGTCAGATGATGAGAAGCTTTGTTGATACACCAAAGGTGATGTTGAATTTCATTATCAGTGTCCGCCTGCATTAAGAGGTGCCTTTTGAGAAATGGTAAATGGTTTTGCGGATATCCGACAGGCAGCATGGAGTTATGATGCTAGGGATCGGGATAAGAAAATGTTCCTACTTATTTAATTTGAGGAGAGGGTCTGCTATTAGTGCTTCCATGACAGCATTGGTGGTATCTTCTCAGTGCTTTAAAATGCCTGGTGTATGTAGTCCAAGTCTCAGAGACATACAAGAGGACAGAGATCACTGCCCCGAGCTTAGTGGCATGTTTGAAGTCTTAATTTCCTGATCTGATTCTAGGCTTTGTTTGCACATTGAATGCAATGGTGAATTTCATCATTAATTTTCCAAGATCAGGATTCGCTGTCAGGGCACGAAGTGGTAGTGCAGCAAGTTGATGGTGGACCATTGCCTTGCAGCCACTTCAACAAATGTGATGACAATGATTTGGAACTTGACTTCTGATCACGAGAGTTATTACCTCATCTGATGCTTCATAGATGTACCGATTGTCATTTAGTTCCATTAACTTCATTCAGTATAATTTTCTTTGACATCCTAAAAGCACTTGACCAAGGGTATGTTCAGGGCATCAGAATAAAACTGAAGGTAATCACATCTAGAAGAAAAGATACTACACCGAATGGACACAAATCTCGCCCATCGCAAGATAGTTGTAGTTGTTAGTAGATAATTGCTCTGCCCCAGAACATTAATGTTGCACTTCCTCAAGGTTCTATCCTAGACCCAATAATTTTAGTTACTTCATCAATTATTTTCCTTCCATCATAATATTGGAACTTGACTGATGATTGTACCTTTGTGTTACGTAAGTGCCAGACCATGACCTGTTCATTCACCAGCAAAATCTACCACCATTGGTGAGTTCCATCATCTCCACTCGTCAACGTCTTTAGGGTCATTGAACAGAACCTTAGTTAGAAAAGCCACAAAGGTAATGTGGCTACAAGACCAGGCCAGGAGCTGGGTATCCTGCATCTGATTCACCTTTGAAGTTCCCAAGACCATACCACTATTTACAAGGCACTGGTCAGGAACATACCAGAATACTTGTCTGGATGAGAGCAGGTTCAACAGCACTCAATTCATAAAATAATACATCCCATTTCATTTGACATTATGTCTTCAGCCCCCTATTTTATTCCCATTTACTATACATTGGCCTGATTCTGCTCTATCTCCATCTACATGCTTCCAAATGACTTCTCTGTATGGGCTGTATCTCAAATGACAAGTCATGGTACAGGAAGGAGATAGAGAGTCTAGTGACATGGTGTCATGACAACAGCTTTTCCCTTAATATAATCAAGAGGTCTGTTCAATGACTTCAGAAACTAGTCAGAGCACACACCCCTGTTTGCAACAATCGTGCTGAGGTGGAAATAGTTGAGAGCTTCAAGTTCCTGAATGTAAACATCACCAGTAGTCTGTCCTGGTACAAGCACATAGGTGCCATGATCAAGAAAGCATGCAGTGTCTCTCCTTCCTCAGAAAGCTCAGGAAATTCAGTATGTCCCCATTGACATTCACTAATTTTTATGAATTCACCATGGAAAGCATCCTACCCAGATGCATTGTGGCTTGGTGTGGCAAAAGCTCTGCCCAAGACTGCAAGAAACTGCAGAGAGCTGGGGTCACAGCTCATCACATCCTTCATGGACTATGTCTAAGTGATCCGCTGCCTCAGAAAAGCAGTCAACATAATCAAAGACTTCTCCCTCCTTGGATAATCTCTCCCCTCCCATCAGGCAAAAGATACAAAGGCCTGACAGCACGTAACACCAGGCTCAGAGTTAGATTCTATTCCACTATTATAAGATACTGAACAGATTTCTGGTATAGTTAGGTGGACTCTTGACCTCACAATCTACCTTGTTATGGCCTTGCAACTTATTGTCTACTTCCACTGTAGTTTCTCTGTAACCATAACTCTATTCTGCATTCTGTTATTGCTTTTGCTTTTGCTTTGTACTGATATAAACTAATCTGTATAGATGATATGCAAAATAAAGTTTTTTCACTGTACCTCTGTACATGTGACAATAATAAGCCAATGACCAATTGGTATTGTAGTTTCAGAGAGAACATAGAACATAGACATCTACAGCACATTACAGGCTCTTTGGCCCATACTGCATAGCCCTCTATTTTTCTAAGCTCCATGTATCTATCTAAGAGTCTTTTAAAAGACCCTATTGTATCGGCCTCTACCACTGTTGCGAGCAGTGTATTCCATGCACCCACCACTCTCTGTGCGAAAAACCTACCTCTGACATCCCCCTTGTACCTTCTTCCAAGCACCTTAAAACTATGCCCCTCATGTTAGCCATTTCATTGCTAGGAAAATGCCTCTGACTATCCACATGATCAATGCCTCTCATCATCATATACGCCTCTGTCAGGTCACCTCTCATCTCCTGTCGCTCCAAGGAGCAAAGGCCAAGTTCACTCAACCTATTCTCATAAGGTACACTCTCCAAACCAGGCAACATCCTTGCAAATCTCCTCTGCACTCTGTCTATAGTATTTACATCCTTCCTGTACTGAGGTGACCAGAACTGAACACAGTATTCCAAGTGGGGTCCAACTAAGGTCTTATATAGCTGGAACATTACCTCACAGCTCTTTTTGATGTCAGGTCAGTAGTATGAATAAACTAAGGACTGGAGCTCATTATTGGCAATAAAGTTCAATTATGGGTTCATATTATAGTTTCCCAAGCCTACTCATAGCCAAGCATTATACAAGTCCCCATTGTTTGTATTTTTGTTACCCATGGGCACATTGCATGCTTAACACTTTGCATAAAACAGCAGACATGAAATCTGGCATTATTCAGAATAAGAAAGTTACCAGTAACTTATTCACACACATGTACAATCTTGCCCATTTGTTTCTCCATTGCCTTTCTTGCTTGGGTATCTCTCTGATACCCAAAAGGAACAGGTTTCAGCACATTGCATAACTGCTTCAAGTGAAAATGATTCTGCTTTATTTACAGATGTAAATAATGTGTAGGAGGCAGTGTTCATATTTATCTCCCTCCACCAATCAGGCTTTCTCAATTTTCTCAACAGAAAAGAGTCTTATCTCTGGTATTCTGTCCAATATTAATCCTTCAAACCACATTTTTGGAGCAGATTATCTGGTCGTTATCACAATGCTGATGAGGGAACTTGTTCTGCACAATTAGCCTGCCGGGTTTTTCTGCCATATAAAGATACCAAAACTTCAGGCCTTATGGCTTGTGATGAAGCACTTTGAAGACATCCTGATAAGGCGAAGACGTAGAGATGATTTTTATCAAGTTCTTTGATCAAAGTTGTTCTTGTGTTGTGCAGGGGTGTTATCCGAGAGCAAGTGCTTGACAGAATCAGAATCAGAATCAGGTTTATTATCACCGGCATGTGACGTGAAATTTGTTAATTTAGCAGCAGCTGTTCAATGCAATACATAATCTAGCAGAGAGAGAAAAAAAGTAATAATAATAAATAAAATAAAACATCATAAATAAACAAGTAAATCAATTACGTATATTGAATAGATTATTAAAAAATGTGCAAAAACAGAAATACTGTAAACTTAAAAAGTGAGGTAGCGTCCAAGGCTTCAAAGTCCATTTATGAATTGAACGGCGGGGGGGACGAAGCTGTTCCTGAATCGCTGAGTGTGTGCCTTCAGGTTTCTGTATCTCCTACCTGATGGTAACAGTGAGAAAAGTCCATGCCCTGGGTGCTGGAGGTCTTTAATAATGGACGCTGCCTTTCTGAGGCACCAAAGATGTCCTGGGTACCTTGTAGGCTAGTGCCCAAGATGGAGCTGACTAGATTTACAACCTAGTAGCCTCTTTCAGTTCTGTGCAGTAGCTCTGAGCCTAGAAAGATGCAGCAACAGGCTTCATCAGTGCAAAATTGTAGTAAACTATGGCATGAAACAAAGATACAAATGTATCCGAAACATTACACTATAAAGTTGTTTGTCAGTTTAATATTTTCACAAGTGCGAATACTTTTTTCCATCCAGAACACAATTTGAAATCTTGAGATTTATACCACATCTAAACTGTGTTCAAGACTCCAGTCCTGATGAAGGCTCTTGGCTGGAAACGTTGACTGTTTATTCATTTCCATACATGCCACTGACCCACTGAGCTCCTCCAGCATGTTGTATGTGTTGTTCAAGAATTTAGTGTTAAATGT
This sequence comes from Mobula birostris, assembly GCF_030028105.1. Classification (NCBI taxonomy): domain Eukaryota; kingdom Metazoa; phylum Chordata; class Chondrichthyes; order Myliobatiformes; family Myliobatidae; genus Mobula; species Mobula birostris. The sequence continues at coordinate 34,483,125 of NC_092388.1, forward strand.
AAATTTAGGTCCTGATCATCTTGGAGTTTAATACTCAGTGTTCTGTATTCTAAGCCTAACAAATTGTATAACAGACAAGAGAAAATCTTCAGATGCTGGAAATCCAAGCAACACACACAAAATGCTGGAGGAGCTCAGCAGGCCAGGCAGTATCATGGAAAAAAGTACAGCAGTCGACTTTTAATAACTGTTCTCTGGTGACCCCTGCTGGTAGTACTTTGTACATTATTGTACTATGTCCCGAAATTTTACTTATTCCAAATCTCCTTGCAGGAAAGGCTATTACTAAAACAAAATTGGCTCCAAACTGTCCATTTATTTTATTTAAAATACACTACAAAGGTGTAATGCAACCATCCTTATTAATCATGCAAGGTAAATAATAAATGCTGTTGAGCCTTTAGGGCAGAAGATGAAGAAAACCAGTATGTGCCATTCCAATGGTTGAAACTGCCTGGTAAAGCAAGAAAAAGAAACATTAATTTCTGGAAACATGCTGTGAACCAATAAGACTGTATTGTTCAAAACAGTTTACATTTTGTTTTTCTGAAGATAACTTCTACTGAATTATGGAAGGTATTAAACTCCTTTAAGGCTGTTGAACAGCTGAAGTATTGGATACATATAAAATTATCATGAAGAAGACAGCATACTAATTATGCAGATTTATAGTAGCTCCTTTCCCTCAGGAGATTAATTTCCATATCTTCAATCTTCAATTTTGCCTACAACTTTAACCTGTGGCGGACCTTGTGGGCAGATTTGCTGAAGCTGTTGGGGAGGGTTTAAATTAATTTGACAAGGGGATGGGAACCAGAGTGAGAGGGCTGAGGATGGGGTATTTGGTATATAATTCTGGATTGGGAGTTGTGTAATGAAACAGATTTGATTAGGAAGCTTAAGGTAAAGGAACCCTTAGAAGCCAGTGATCAACTAAATCTTTGTTCATTATCAGACATCCTACAGAGTGGTGCGGCCACATGCCACATATGTACAATTGAAGACTCTGATGAAATCCTGATGAAGTATCTTGGCTAGAAATGTCGGCTCTTTATTCCTCTTCATTGATGCTGCCCGTCCTGCTGAGTTCCGACAGCATTTTATGTGTATTACCCTGGATTTCCAGCAAATGCAGAATCTCTTATGTCAATAATTGAAGATGATTTGGATGATATTTTAAAAAGCTTTCTATTCTTTATGTTCATAATTTTGCATCACTATTTAATTTCAATGCTTGACCGGTGAATTTTACTAAAGCTATTGGAGGTCGACTTTTGAAACCATAATCCTTTTAGCATAAAAATATTGCAGATCACCTTGAGGAGCAACTTCATTTCTGTAATGTTTATTTCTGATCTTTAGGGTTCTTCCAGGAGACAAAAATGGTGAGCAATTCAAAGATTTCAGTTTATTTTAGAGTACAAACAACATACAAATACTAAGCAAAATAAAGAGCTGATAAATGATGCTAAGAGCTGTAAGACAAAGGAATATAAAAATAAAAGATGACACTTCTGAAAAACCTATCACTTTCATAGGTAAGATAAGAAATTCCTTAGAGAGGATTGAAGTAATTAATAGGCTACATAATTAAAAGAATTACTTCATGTGAATAATGTGCTATTACTTAGCCAATGAAAAATGAGAAAGGTGATAAACCGTTAGTTTAGCTGCTATACCGCTTTCTGCCAGTGAGTGTGAAAAATATGCAAGTTTGTTAAAAAATGCACATCTTATCTTCCTCTTCATGTGCCTTGCACGTTATACGCTTGGGTGACCATGGCTCTCCACATCCAATGATCCCTCGCAGCCTCAATGATATCTCGTACACTTAGATCTGTTAGTTCTTTCACAGTGTCCATATATTTTCTTCTTTGCCTTCCTCTTCCAAGTTTCCCAGGCAGACGGCCTTGTAATGTAAGGCATTCTATTTCTCCCTTTCTGATGACATGGCCCTGGAATTTAAGCTTCCTCTCATTTAATGTTCTCATTAAAGATCTTTTTGCATGGGCACATTGGAGTACTGTCTCATTAGTTACCCTATCTCTATATGATATTTTCAGCATTCTTCTAAGAAACCACATTTCTGTTGCTTCTCTTTGGAGTTCTGGTGTTATAGTCCATGTTTCTGAAGCATACAGCAAGATTGACCAAATGTAACATTTTAGTGGCCTAAGCCTTATTGTCATAGAAGTGTGTCTGTTGGTAAAAATGGGTTTCATTTTTTGGAAGTTGGTTTTGGCAATAGCAATTCTTCTTTTTATTTCTACCTTACTTCTAGCATCTTGTGATATAAAGCTACCAAGGTAATTAAAGCTCGTCTGTTGTTCAATCTCTTGGTTATCGATGTACAATTGGCAGTTGGGAGTATCCTGCTGTTTTGATATTACTATACATTTGTTTTTTTTTTACAGTTGATGGTTAGAACAAAATCTGCACTTGTTTGTACTACTTTGTCTAGGAGGATTTGTAGGTCTTCTGCAGCATTTGTTATAAGGGTGATATCGTCTGCATATCTTATATTGTTGATGTTAACACCTCCAATTTTTATCCCGTCTAGGGCTTCTATTTCTCTGAGAATCATTTCACTATAGATATTAAATAATTCGGGTGAGACAACACATCCCTGTCTAACTCCTCTTTGAATTTGAGTCCAACTGCTTATATTATCATCAATTTTTACTGCCGCCATTTGATTCCGATATAAATTTTGAAGCAGTTGTTGGTACCTTCCGTCAATATATAGTTTAGCGAGAAATTGAAATAATTCTTTGTCGAATGCTTTAGTGAAATCAATAAAACATAAAAAGACATCATTTTGATATTCAATTGCCCTTTCTGAAAGCATTCATAGTATGAAAATTGTGTTCCTAGTTCCTCTATCTTCAATAAACCCATATTGCAGTTTAGAAGTTTCTGGCCTTAACTCGTTTTTAATTCGACTCTGAACAATTCTCAATAAAATCTTTATTATGTGACTTATAAGACTGATTGTTCTATAATTTTCGCAGTCAATAGTTCCAGAAATTTTTGGCAGAGTTATAAATACTGATTTCAAGTGATCGTCAGGCAATACACCTGACTCATATATGCCATTAAACAGTTCAAAAAGAATACCTATGCCCAGATCAGGAGTTGTCTTGGGTGGGAGAAGCTATATAATCGCTACTGGCATTTCCTGATACTTAGTCAAAACTAACCACCCCATACACCCCACACATCTTATAAAAAGTATTATTTAAAAAAAACAGTGGTTTCCAACAGTAGCCTCACCTCATTGTTAGAAATGGAGTAGATTTCTGAAAGTGAAAATGAATAGAACAATGATATTTCAAAAATGCATCTATTTCTCTAATATGCCAGGTTTTTATCATAATGTTAATCTTTTTACCTATACATTATTTTCTATTAATTTCATTTTTGTGAAATAATTTTCAGATTCCTGTGTAATACGCCAATGTCTGATAAAGAGAACTGCATCAAAGTACTGATGCTTTGTTTAGAATTTGCGAAGAACTTCACATTAACTGATTCCATGATTTTCTTATTCTAAGACCAACCAGTCATCTGAGAACTTTAGTTGTGCCTCTGCTTCTAACTTACTTGTGTCCAAGTTACCACAGTTAATTCAAAATTGTCAGTATGGTTTAGTACTGGTATTTATGTCATTTTACTTTCGTAGCAATGTCATCTCCAGCCAATTTCCCAGCATTCAAACCTTGCATGGAATATCATTTAATTTAGCAATGGTGTAAAATCACTTTTGTAAAATATTTAATCGATCCTTCTGTAATCCAGAAGTGTAATATTTTAGGAGAAGTGACATTTTCCTGTTGTAAGGTAGGAAATATTCTGAACTGGATTCTTAGTAATAATAAAATTTCTCCTACATGGAGCTGGAAATGTGCCCATTTCTCCTTTCTGAGCTTAGTAATGAATTATATTACCCACAAAACATACTCACAAACAACAATTAAATTGATTATTAATGATGTTTTTTGACAAGCAAACAAACACGCCAGTACTGTGAATCTAAAATACGAACTAAAACTGCTGGAAATACTCAGCAGGTCAGGATGCATTTGTGGGAAGAGAAACAGAGCTCATGTTTCAGACTGAAGACTCTTCATCAGAACGGAGGCCCTGACGAAGGATCTTTGACCTGAAACATTTACTCTGTTTCCCTGACCTGCTGAGTATTTCCAGCCGTTTCTGTTTTTTAATATCAGTTTTGCTTTGGTGATACCAATGTTGGGCAGGATACCAGGTCTCCAGCTGCTCCTCTGTAATAGTGCCAGGAGGATTAATTTAAGTGAAAATAAAGTACTAGTTCAAGTTATTTCTTTATATTCAGAAGTACACTTGAAATTATGTTTGCCAAATTGAAAGACGGTCCTCTAACAACTAACTTTATATTAATAGAGAGGCGTGGTGTGAGCCAAAATGCCAAAACACGTGAGGAGAAATAGTTTCGATGTACTTTGCAAGAAATTTTGGGTTCACTTCCAGACCTGATTTTTAAACATATTGATGCAAGATGTATGGAAGCACTTCCATGTGTAATCTTCCTGCGTTTACAGGATTGGATAAAAGAAACATAAAGGAAAGGAATGGCAGATGCAGTTCATGTCAGACAACGAGTGAACGTCAGGATCTCGAGCAATGTTGAAGAACAGAAGGATGCAGGAGTACAAGTGTAGAGTTCCTTGAAAATGACAACACAGGGAGACAGAGCAGTGATGCTTGCCTTCACTGGCCATGTAAGTTGCATAATACATTGGTGAGTCCACACTTGGAGTATTGTAGTATATTGTTCTGGTCACTTTTTTTAGGAAAGATGTGATTAAGCATGAAGTGAGTGTAGAAAAGATTCACAATGCTGTTGCCATGACAGGAAGGCTTGATTATAAAGAGAGACTGGATTGATCTGTTTTCCCTGGAGCAGATTTAGCAGATTGAGGGATAACCTCACATAAGTTTGTAAAATTATAGACCAATAGGAGTAGAATCAGGCCATTTTTTCCCTATCATGTCTGCTCTGCCATTTCATCATGGCTGATCCATTTTCCCTCTGAGCTCCAGTCTCCTGCCTTCTCCCTGTAACCCTTCACTCCCTGAATAATCAGGAGCCTATCAACCTCTGCCTTAAGTATACCCAGTAACGTGGCCTCCACAGCCATCTGCGGCAACAAATTCCACAGATTCACCACTCCCTAGCTGAAGAAATTCCTCCACATCTGTGTTCTAAATGGGCACCTCTCTATTGTAAGGCAATACCCTCTGGTCCTAGACAACCCCACCACGGGAAACATCCTCTCCAATCCACTTTTTCAAGGCCTTTCAACATTCAAGAAGTTTCAATGAGATCCCCCCTCATTCTTCTGAATTCCAGTGAGTACAGGTCTAGGGTCATCAATTGGTCCTCATATGGTAAAACTTTCATTCCCAGAATCATTCTCATGAACCTTCTTTGAACCCTCTCCAATGTCAATACATCCTTTCTTAGATAAGGGGTGCAAAATTGCTGACGATACTAACATTGCACCTGCCTTCCTCACTACCAACTCAACCTGCAAGTTAACCATTAGGAAACCTGCACAAGGACTCTCAAGTCCCTTTGCACTTCAGATTTTTGTATTTTCTCTGCATTTAGAAATAAGTCTCCACTTTTATTTCTTCTACCAAAGTGCATGGCCATGCATTTCCTGACACTGTATTCCATCTGTCACTTCTTTGTCCATTCTCCTAATCTGTCTGTCCATCTGCAGACTCCCTGCTTCATTAGTACCACCTGCCCCTCTACCTATCTTTGTATCATCTGCAAACCTGGCCACACAGCCATCAGTTCCTTCATCCAAATCATTGATATTTAATATTAGAAGAAGTGGTCCCAACACCGACCCCTGCGGAACATCGCTAGTAACCAGCAGCCAACCAGAAAAGGCTCTCTTTATTCCCCCTCTTTGCCTTATGACAATCAGCCAATACTTTATCCATGCTGGTATCTTTCCTGTAATAACTTCTTAAGCAGCCTCATGTGTGGCACCATGTCAAAGGCCTTCTGAAAATCCAGGTCCACAACATCCACCAATTTTCCTTTGTCTATTCTGGTTATTATTTTTTTTAAAGAATTCTAACAGATTTGTTAGGCAAGATTTTCCCTTAAGAAATCATGCTGACTTGGCCTATTTTATCGTGTGTCTCCAAGTACCCTGAAACCACATCCTTAATTATCGACTCCATCATCTTCCCAACCACCGAGGTCAGACTAACTGGCCTATAATTTCTTTCCTTCTACCTCTCTCCCTTCGTGTATTATGGAGTGACAATTGCAATTTTACAATCCTCCGGAACCATTCTAGAATCTGTTGATTCTTGAAGGATCATTTCTAATGCCTCCACAATCTCTTCAACCACTTCTTTCAGAAACCTGGGGCGTAGACCATCTGGTCCAGGTGATTTATCTATCTTCAGCCTTTCAGCTTCCCAAGCACCTTTTCCCTAGTGATGGCAACTTCATTCACTTATGCCCCTGACACTCTCAAACTTCCGGCATACTGCTAGTGTCTTCCACAGTGAAGACTGATGCAAAATACTTACTCAGTTCTTCCACCATTTCCTTGTCCTCCATTACTACCTATCCAGCATCATTTTCCAACAGTCCGATATTTACTCTCAGCTCTCTTTTACTCTTTTTGTATCTGAAGAAACTGTTTAAAGATTCAAAGTATACTTATATTCAAAGTTGTATGCAGTATATAATCCTGAGTTTCGTCTTCCCACACAGCCATGAAACAAAGAAAACCTTTGAACCCATTCAAAGAAAAACACCCCCAAATGGGTAAAAAAAAATGAACAAATCATGCAAACAGCAAAGAAAGAGTGAGAAACATACAATATAAAACACCAAATCACAAAGACGTTGAAAGAGTCTAAGCATATTCAGTTCAGCTCAGTCCAGTTCAATCCAGCACCGCATCTCTCGCTATCTGCTGGCTACGACCCTGATCAAAAACACTCAAAACAACAACAAAAAGGGGAGTGACCAGAAACCAGAATCACATCATAACATGACCAACACAGTCCAATCCACAAAATGTGTCGATTAAACCTTGTCCAAGACCCAAGACTCCGGCAACATCCTCTGGCAGCATCCAACGAGAGGGCGAGAGAGAGACCGTTCGTACACAGGCACCTTCATCTGGGAGCAGCAGGCGAGAGAGAGAGAGAGGTGGGATGCATGCTGGTAGACAGCACTGAACACCTGCCTGCCTTCCACTCTTTTGGTATGCTCTTTAATATTATTGGCTACCTTACCTTCATATTCCATCTTTGCCCTCTTTATGACATTTTGTTAGCTGACTTCTGTTGGCTTCTATTATATGCCCTATCATTGGTTTTTATGAGTGGCATACAGCAGCTTTTCACATTAATTTTCCCAGGTTAAAACTAAAGGGCATAGGTAGGTCTGAAAAAGGAAAATTGTTGAATTTATTATCATATGAACAAGTACATGTATACAGAGGTGAAATGAAAAAACATTTTGTAGCAGAATTATAGGCACATATCATAATATTCTCATGAAAAATATAAATTAAAAATAAGTTATACAAAATTATGCAAGAAAGAACAGAATTAGAACAAAAAATCCATTGTAGTGCTAAGCGATCTTAATATTACTGTACTGGAGTACTGATTTGGGTCCTACAAGTCTGCTCAAGAAATGAATGGTTGAAGCTGTTCTTGAACCTGGTAGTGTGGGCCAAAAAGGCTTCTCAACCTTTTGCCCAATGGTAGTTGCAAGAGAATGGCATGACCCAGATGTTGAGGATCTTTGATGATAGGTGTTGCCTTCTTAAGCTAGTAACTTCTTAACCTCTTGTAGATGCTACCAATGGTGGGGAGGGGTGTTCCCATGATGTATTGGGCTGAGCCCTCTATACTTTGCTGCTTCTTACATTTCGGAGCACTCAAACTGCATACCTGACCACGATGTGTCCCAGTCAGGATGCTTTTAACAATACATCTGTAGAAGTTTGTAAGAGTGTTTGATGACATGCCAAACTTACTTTACTTTCCAAAATAGTAGAGATGCTGGCTCCTTGTGATTGGATCAACAACCTGGGCTCAAGACAAGTTATTCGATATGCTAATGCTAAGGAATTTAAAGGTGCTGACCTTCTCTACATCTGATCCACCAATGTAGACTGAATCATTCTCCTTTTGCTCCCTGCAGCCAGCAATCAACTCTTCAGTTTTACAAGTCTTGAGCGAGTGGTTGGTTTTGTTGCGCACCATTCAACCCGGCGTTCGAGCTCATTCCTGTACACTGACTCATCAATACCTGAGATTCATCCAATATCCATGGTATTATTGATCAATTTATGACATTGGAGTTGTTCTTAGTCACATGATTATGTGTACGATGATCTATGCATACCAACTATCTAGAGCGTTTACTGACCAGGGCGGGGGGAGGGGGGGCAAGTATGCATTCTTGAGGTGCACCTGTGTTGATGATCTGCAAGGATTACAGCTGACGTAAGTGCTGCCAGACAGTAACCATTGAGGCAGACCACCACACTTCTCTTGGGCACCAGTACAATAGATGTCTTTTTGCATCATGCAGGAACCTCAGATTACAGATGTGAGAGGTATAGCACGTCAGTAAATACTCTAGCTAGTTGGTGCATGGATTGTCAGTGTTGCTCAGATATGCCATGTGAACCAGATGCCTTTCATGTGTTCATCCTTTTGAAGGATGGCCAGACATTGGCCTTAGAGACTGAGATTATAGGGCCACTCGGAGATGTGGAAGCTATATGGTGTGTCATGGCTCTCCCTATCAAGCACTGTGCTCATCTGTGAGTGATGGGTCATTGCCACTTATGCTCATCCATCTCGCCTAGTAGGAAGTAATATTGTGCAAGGCCGGCCACAGCTGTTGAGCAATCATCCCTGATTCCATTTTAGGCTGAAATTGCCCCTTTACACTCACAATGGCCTTCTGTAGGTTACATTTGGACTTCTTTTATAACTCTGAATGCCATCCCCTTATGCCACAGATCTGGCCTTCAGCAATTACAAATCATCTGTTTCATCCAGGGCTTCTAAATGGGGAAGAATCAGAATGTTTTTATGGGTATGCACTAGTCGGTGCATGCACTTATGAAGTCAATAACGATTGAGGCATATTCTTTTAGGTCCACTGATGAATCCTTGAAGATGGTCTAGCCCACTGACTCGAAGCAATTCCAATTTCTCTCCTCTCTCTCTGTAATTCAGTATATTGTCATCCTCTTTACAGGTACTGCATTCTTTAATCTCTGTATTAAGCAAAAGTAGTACTGCCAGGTGGTCGGATTTGCCAAAGTAAAGTCAGTGAAATGAGAGGGAAGGGATTTAAGGAGGATCTGAGGGGCAAGATTTTGTTATACAGAGGGTGAAGGAAATGCTGAGAGTGATATGGGCCAAATGCAAGCAAGTTGAACAAACTTCTTGGCACCATGGATGACATGAATGAGTTTGGCTGAAGTCTTGCTTCCATGTTCTATTACTTAATGAACCAATGAATCTATACAAATAAAATAGTTAAAAAAATAGGAATAGGAGTTGGCCACTCAGACCTCAAGCTTGCCTTGTCAAAATGTGGATCTATTCCAGGCCTCGCGTCTTCTTCTGTGCCATCTTCCCAAAGTCCTCAATTCCCAGACCTTTTAAAACACATCTAACTTATAAATATCCTCACTTAATTAGCTTGCACAACCTCTGGGGTAGAGAATTCCAGGGATTCACAGCTGGAGTTCACTCTAGGAGAAGAATCAATACTTTCTTATGTCTTGCTTGCTGTCTGTGAGAATTCTTCAAAATCATTGGCTCTTTGCTTGCCCCTCTGACAGAGATTCACTGGGTTCACAGTAACTGTTGCCACGACATGAAATCCATGCCATGGAGATTGTTAAACCTTTGTAGGAAGCTTTCTTCAAGGTCAATGTCAAACACAATTAGTTCATGTTGAAAGAAATATAGAGCCCATTAAGAATGACAGTTAGGTTGATATTTGACAGCATTGGGAACTCCTTATGATGCCAAAACACAAAGGAATGATTTATGTCTCCTTAAAAAGTTGAAAAAATGTCTGCAAATTTCTCAGTCAGTTTTGGCTTCATGGGTCCAGGTGGGGTCCCTAGTTGTCTTTACTGACAGTTTTATTAGCTGTGAAATGTAGCAATCAAAGCAAACCTTTCACATGGTATTTAAACATTATGTGATAATTCTGTTTGTTCTCTAACTCTCTTTGGAATATTAAAAAAAACATCCAAATGTTAAGCAAAAAATAGCTGTCAGCCAATAGTTTCAATTCTTTTTGATTCAGTTTTTCTCTAACATTATGAGGCAAGTCTTCACCTAACCTGATATAGTCTCAATGTAGCTTTTAAAAACAATACAGACCTGTGCCAGGTCACAATCTAGATGAAGAAAATGTAATTCTAATATTTCCACTATGAACCTCTTTTATTGCTGTGTTCTTTTTTTCTTGACAAGTGGAATTTTGCCAGAAATGAATACAATTCCACTTTTATCGGCAGTGAACCGAGCAGAAAGATATTTTATCCTAATTTTGTTTAGTGCTGTGGGCAGTTGTTGCTGTGCAGTGTTAGATTTGGCAGGTAGGCTGATTAAGATAACTGAGTACACCTCGCAGCCTCACTACACAACCAGCATGTGTGTAATGCTGAAATCCACCTACTTCCCCTCTGTCATAACAACTCAGCACCTTGCCTCAATTTAGCTGAAACAAATAACTTGGCATTCTCATTTGCTTTTCAGTGATCAAGAATAATTAGCGTTACCGTTACTTGCAATTGGACAGCAGGATAGAATTTCGACATGAACAACCAGGAAAACTTGCAGAAATTTTTCAAATTAGCACCTGCACTACCAGTGGATGCAAAGGCAATTAACAGTTGCAAATCCCAAGCCTTCTACATTGTCCTGACCAGTGTCATCAGTAAAAATCATTGTTCAGTATGACCCTAAATTTTACTTTCTTTCTGAGTGAACAACATGAAAGTGCAGCCTGCCATGTGTCCAACTTCAAGTTATAAATGCAGCAGGTTTCACAAATGAATGTTGTGTTTTGACTGTATGCCCAGCTGAGCAATGGGAATACAAGGTATATCTTGGCAGCAATGCACAATAATTTATGGAACAGATTGACAGGCTCCTCTTTATCTGGCTCATAGTACTGTTAGTTAGTTTTACCTTTCTGTGTTCTTTTAAAATGCACCACTCCTGTTCATGTTTCTTTCCAGTACCTATAATTATACATAGCAGGAAGTCCTGACATGCATTGAATGGGCAGCCCAGAAGCCAACTGCCTCAGCAAATAGACATTGGTAGCTTGCCACAGTCAGTGGGATTTTGGAGTATCTGAAAAGTGTAGAACTGCCTAAGTATCACAGCGTTCCCCTAAATAACAAGTAAATCAAAAGCCGATAATTCATCTATGATTATTCCATTCAGGTCATTGATTGGAGCTTTGGGCCACAATTTATATCTGAAAGGATTAGCATTAGGCGCATGTCTGATATTGGGGAATTGTCAAGCACATCTACGTGAATTACACATCGAAGTCCAATTTTGCTATTAGCTTAACTAAACCTGAAATGATCACTAACTTAACTTACTATAAAATCAACTTTGGATTGCAATGAACTGAAAAAGAAACAGTGTCTAGTTTCTAGGCATGCATTTTTAATTTGGCACAACAATCCTTAAAGGGATGTAGGTCCCTCTTTTATTATACTCTGCTCTTGACATTCAATTCATAATGAGTACATGTATAGCTCTAAAACTGGCTTAACTCATTGAATCCAGAGAGATCAACTCTCCACTTCAAGTGTAAGTACGTGATGACAGATTCAAAATTCCCAGAGGTAATTTTTCTTCTGTCAAAGTCAAATTTATTGTCATATTCACAAGTACATGTATGCACAGGTGCAGCATGTTTACATGCACAGAGCATCATATAAGCAGCATTCACATGAGAAACATACTGTTAACATAATTTTCACATCATTTTTACAAGAAAGAACACAATTAAAATAAGGAAATATTATTTATTGCAAAGCGATCAAAGTGGCCATTGTGTTGCTAAAGTGTAGTGATTAGGATTTTTACTGATTGGTTCAAGAATCAAATAGTTAAAGGGAAATAGCTCTTCTTAAATCTAGTGGGTTGGGACTCTTGACTTCTGTTCCTCCTGTCCAAAGGTAGCTGCAAAGAGATGGCATGGCCTGGATGGTGGGGATCTTTGATGTCAGATTTTGCCCTCCTATCGGTATTGCTATTGGTGGGGAGGGATTTGCCTATGATGTCCACTACTTACTTTCCAGTGCATTTATATTACCATACAAAACAATGCTGCAAACAGTCAGTGTACTTTCGACAGTTGATCTTTGCTGTAGTGTTTGGTAACAAGCCAAACATCCTTAACCTCCTAAGAATGTAAAGACGCTGGCATGTTTTCCTTACGATTGCATCTGTGTGCTGTGCCCAGGTCAGGTCTATGGCTAACGTTAACGCCAAGGAATTTCAACCTGCTGACTCCTTCCACTGCCAATATCTCAATGTAGACTGGTGCATGTTCGCATTTCTTCCCCTTCGTGAGATCAACAATCAGCTCTTTAGTTTTGCTGATATTGAGCAAGAGGTTATTATTGCGGAACCACTCAACCAGATGTCCTATCTCACTCTGGTAAGCTGATTCACACCACCTGTGATTCATCCAACAACAGTAGTGCTGTTGGTGAATTTGAAAAGGGCTTTGGAGCTTTATCATGAATTGATCTTTTTTCAGTCTCATCTTACCCAGCTGATTAGTCAAAATTATTTTGTTTAATTAATTTCTACATCGTTTACTACTGTTGAAAACTTAAAGTGTTGAAAATAGCAGGCAATTTTAGTTTTATTTGTTTGTGCACAATTCCGCAGGTTATTTCTTCCTTCTTTCTGAAGACAAATTACTGTTGGTTTTGAATGAAGCATTACAGTTAGCTGAGACACCAAGATTAACTCATCCCCTTAACTTCTGAAAGGAAACTCCTTTACACATCTCAGGAAAGGAAAGGAACAAATTCAAAACAAAAAAATAAACAGATGCATTTCAGGTAATTTGCAGTTTTGTACAAATTGAGTTAACTTAAAGTTGTTCAACTGTAAAGATTAAATTATTTAGATGTTCTAAATATTATTCTTTAAATTGTACATTTTAATTGTTTTGAATTATCTTGAAATGTAATAATTTAAAATATTTTTATTTATTTTAAGTGGGACAGTATGTAATAACTTTTCATATCTGTTAAAATTTCAGAGAGAAATATGGCTATTGTTTTCCCAGCTTAAGGGACGCTCCTTAAGTCAATTTGAGATAAAACTACGGGGGAAGAAAATTCCCTTTGTTGGGTTACACTAAATACCCCAGTTGTATTCCTTCTGATTGATCCAATCAAATGGATATGGGTTTTAGTGCAGGGTTGCTAAAAGCATTTCTGGGGTAGAGTTTCCAACTTATAATAAGGAATGCCTTCACATTGCAGGGCCTCACTTTTCAGGATCTGGTTTCAAGGACCAATTTGTCCTAGCAAGTAAGTGTGGTCAGGAGACGCTTGTGGGCAGGTGACTTGTTCTCTGTGAAGAGCGAGATAGGAGTGTCTCATGTGCCAAATAATGAAAGGCAAATTCCTTCCTATTCTCATATCATGAATACAGAATTTTTTTTTACTCCTGCATTTTTATTAAAGCTTATGCTGTGGAATTTGTCTTTTTTAATTTGATTAAGTATTGATATTAATCAGTAATCTGACTCCACAAAACCATTGCACAGCTTCAAACATATTATTCAAAAGCCTTACAGTTTTTTTATAATGTTCTGTGTAATTAATGCTCTCAGTCATCACTCTGATGTCAGAGTGTGACATAGTAGCCAACTGTCCCAGATCTAAGAATTAACTAATATTGTTGATAAATTCTGGGGAAAAAAATAACATTTCTTTACTTCTTGCTGGCATTTGTGGAAATTAGTGACTAAATTGTTAGTTGTCATAACTGGGGACTATTTGTAGCAAAACTTCCTTGGATGACTTATTCACTAGATTTCAGGAAGTTCCAGATCTGGTCGATAGTTCATGATTTGTCAATAAATCTTTTGATACCATGAGTTGACATGAACTACATGCAAAGGATCTGAACCATCCATCATTTTGATCTACGATGAGGTTCATGTCAAAGCAACTACCTTTATTGCTTGGATGTAAATGGGACCAGTAGAGCTTACTGCCTGCTAATGTCAGCTAACTGGGAGCAGGGTGGACAATTTTCTGACATGTGGTGGCTATTCCGACAAATCACAATAGTTCTTTGGTGCATGATAAAATAAACAAAAATATCAACTATTGAATTAAACCTTTGGGAACATGGTATTGAACGGGTTACACTGTGCAGTTAAGAACTGCTTTCTTTGACACAGCAATGAAACAAGTTCATTGTTCCCACTGTAAAAGCACGTCCCATAAACCAGATGTGTTTCATTCCAAAACATTTGCCAGACTTTGGGTCAAAATATGCAGTGAATTTAACCACATGACTGCCGAAGAACTTAAAGCTACTTGTAATATCTTGTGTTTTATTACAGTCTAAGCAATATTTTTTAATCTATAATTTTGTTTAAAAAGATATAACACTGTTACTGATGTTAAGTACACCATGGACAATGTTCTGCTGTAATCTGTACAAAATTAGTACCAAATAGACAAAGTTTGTGACTATCTGAACCTGATTTTGTGGGAAAGTAGTAGAAGATGAGGAGGACAGCAAGAGAACCCAAAACACTTCCCTGAAGGTTGTACATTCTAATCTATACTATCCCTACACTTTTCCTCATGGGCAGCTATAAAGATGCACTAAAATAGCTTTATTCTTTGTGACAAATGACTATAAGTAGATAATGTGTTACTTTTAATACATTAAAAGTAAATAATTGCATCTTTGTTTTGCATTTTGTTTTAACTATTATTGATCTTTGACATTCATCTTTTTAAGATTTTAATGCGTATCACATTAATTCAATCAGTGGAGCAGAAAATATACTCATTCGTGCATTCATTGAACCGGATGCCAAATAAATTCAGCATCACAATGGAACAGAATTTTTGTTGTTGCATATAAGTATAAAAACATTAATGAATAAACTTAAAAGAGGTGGGGTTAAAACAATCTACTATTTAAAACAATTTACAGAAATGAGGTGATGAAGCTGTGGAATTCATTGCCACAGACAGCAGTGGAAGCTAAGTCATTGGGTATACTTAAAGTGGAGGTCAACAGGTTCTTGATTAGTGAGGACATCAAAGGTTATAAGGAGAAGGCGGGAGAATTGTGTTGAGAGGGAAATTAAATCAGCCATGATCAAATGGCAGAGCTGAATGGCCTAATTCTGCTTCAATATCTTATGGTCTTATGGAGTAATGGAATTTGAAGACCATCTGACTTTGTATGTGATGAGTGACACCACAGAAGCTCACTTTAACCTAGGTGTATTTTCACTGTTATCCCTCCATCATTATCACCACATTAGTGCAATGCAAGATATATGTGGTTTCAAAAAAATATTTTTCAGCCAATGACTTAGTGAACTCTTAATCCACATTTAAATTTTTTGTCATCCCACAACAGCAGGAAATGACCTCTTTGATCTTCCGGTTCCACAAAGAGCTATCTCCTCGTGGGAAATGAAATGTAATCCTGCCACACTGATAATTGAAACAGTACGTTTTCTGCTGCAAACCACAGTAGTGCACAATGGGTTGGCACTGTACACAAGGAAAAGTAGCTGGGATCCTGGTGTTTACATTTCATTTAGGAACATTGTGTAATTTATTGAATCAGTTACAATGGAAATTTTATATAATGGCATTGTTTTTTATGAAACAGTGAAATGCTTAGGGTTTAGTACTTTGTCTTTGAAATAACACATCATCAAAGGCTCTGAAATACCCCAAAAAAAATACAACATAAGTTTCTCATTCATCTCTGTTAGTGCAATTATATTATTATATCTGGGTAAAAGACGTGTTAATATGATAAAGACATTACCACCCCTGAATATTTAACAAGTTTAGATTCAAAATGCAAATATTAAACATCAGATTGACGATATGATTTAATGATTGCATTGTATGTAAAGAATTTTATAAAGTTCTGTGTAAAGAAGAGGTGGATACAGTCCATCACAGGAAAAGCCTTTGCCACCATTGAGCATATCCACAAGGAGTGCTGTCACAAGACAGCAGCATCCACCATCAAGGAACCCATCATACAGGCCACGCACTACTCTTGCTGCTGCCTTTGGGAAGGAGGTAGAGGAGTCTTTGGTCCCACACCATCCTTCGACAATCAGGCTCCTGAATCACCATGGATAACGTAACTCATCCTAACTCTGAATTGTTTCCACAGCCTAGGAACTCACTTTCAAGGACTCCACAACTCATGTTTTCGGTATTATTTATAAGTTATTTATTTATGATGATTATTATTTTTTTTCCCATTTGTACAGATCGTCTTCTTTTGCACACTGGTTGCTTGTCAGTTTTGTTTGTAGTTTTCATTGATTCTGCCGTATTTTTGTTCTACTGTGAATGCTTGCAAGAAAATGAATCTCAGAGTAGTATATGGTGACATCCACATACTGTGATAATAAGTCTACTCTGAACTTTAAACTGGACTCAAAATGATCTAGTTCCCAACAAAGTTATTTACATAAACAGTAATCCAAATCCTGGTGGATCATTTATTATGATGGTTTGAGCAGTTATGATTTATTCTGACACATTATTTTTTAATTTGTGGCTAGTTTTCTACCTTTCCTAATGCATGTACCTTAACTCTGTGTATTGCACCTTAGTCATTTGTCAATCATGCTGCTTACAACATTCAGCCTTTTAGAAGTTAAAATTCATTAAGGCTATTATATTATTTCTGTCTACCCTTTCTGTTATTTCTCCAAAAATTATTTAAACATGTTATTCCTTTTGATCCACTCAGATCCCCCTTTACTATACTTCCAAATTCTATATATGAATGAATGTGCATAGAACTCCAAAGCTAATGCAGTGGCAGAGCAAGGTTTATAACATAAGCCAATTTCAGTACAAATGGATTTAAAATTCATCACTTTTACTTTTTCCAAACTAGACCCTTCATTAAACCCTTGGTTTAATCAAGGGGAAAGGACATATTCCAGAAAAGAAGTAAGTATGACTACTCCTGACATCCCTTGATTGAGTGTGACATCAAACATTTTAGTTAAAGTATTGAGGATTATGGAGAAAACTTCAGCTCTTGTGAAAGCAAAATGTTTGCAGGATATCAGTCATCTTGGGACCAGAACATCACTGCAGTTATTCTTCAGGGCAACATAATAATTCCAGCCATACCAGGCTTCCCCATTAGAAACCTTTCTTTCACCAAAGGGTCAGAAATGAAGATAGGTGCCGATGATTGTACAGTAGAACACTTGCATCCTTCATCACATAGCACACCATCTACAAAAGCTACTGCAATTACTCACTAATAATTCATCAATAGCACCTTTCAAGCTCCAATCTGCAGTACTTGGGATGAGTGCCTTAAGTGTATCGACATGCTACTGCTAGCTACTTTACTCTAGATACACTCTTTTCTGTATGACCAGATTCTCCTCCATCTCCATCTAACTGGGAGTTTCTCCAATAGTATTTTTGGATAGGGGGTTCTAGGAATTATTCCCGGAATGATATAGGAACAACAGTGTACTTGCTTTGTCAGGATGATGGTGTTTGATACCCCATGTGCTTGCTACCCATATCCTTCTTAGTGTTGTAGAGTATGTATCTGAGAGTTGTTGTCAGAGTATTTAATGCAAACAATTGCAGTGCATTTTATAAAATATACATATTACAATGACTGTGCACCAGTAGTGAAGTGAGTGAATGTTTTGTCCGGATGCAGGCCAATCAAGCTGACCCTCTGCCCCTTCCCTCTTCAGTCCTGATGAAGGGTTCCAGCCCGAAACGTTGACTGGTCATTTCCACGGATGCTGCCCGGCCTGCTGAGTTCCTTCAGCAAGTTGTGAGTGTTGCTTTGACCCCAGCATCTGCAGAGCATTTTGTGTTTAAGCTGAGTTCAATGCTATGTTTGGTGTTAAACTTCTAAAGTTCCTTAAGGTTGTTGCAACTGGGAGAGGCAGTGAGTTCAAGCTCTCACTACCCATTAAATGCTCCCAATAGCATGTGACTCAAATAGCCTCTAATAACCAAGTCCAGCTCCTGGCTTTCACGTGTGACTTAGCTACTAAGACCGGTGCAACCGTTTCTACTGACAGGAGAAGGGGCAAAGGCAGGTTACTGACGCCTTAAAACCAGTCATTTTGGGTCAAAGGGTCTCATCAGCCGTGGTTGGCAGCTCATCTAGGAGAAGGAAAACTCTGATCTCAAACCTCCACTGTCTTATGGATATACCCACCCATGGGAAAGGCTTCGGGAGTAAACCCCAAGGGAAAAATCTGGAGATGGAGTCCCTAAGACAGTTCTAGGTTGAGTTCAACGCTGACTGGCAATTCCTGCGATGCTGCTGGTGCCAAACATTATTGCTTTCTGCCGTTCCTTTGGGTTCATCAGATGGGTCGAGAGGGGAAGCTTGCTATGTGGGCAACAGCTTGCTCCCCATATTATACTGCCATGGCTTGCATACCTAGACAGTAAGGGTGCAACATACAGGGTCGACTCTGACCGACGAGAAACCTCTTGAAGGTATTTGGAACTGACAGAGTATTCTATCACAATCCTTGCTTATGTTTTATGAACAGTGATGTTAAGAGATGTGTAACTCACCACAGGGTACCCAGCCTCTGGCCTGTTCTTTTAGTTGCAGCATTAATGTAGCTGGTCTAGCTGAGCTTATAGTCACAAGAATGGCAATGGGAATTTGATGATGGTAATGCCACTGATTATCGGGGTAGCTGGTTAGAATGTCCATTTTTGAGATCGTGAATGTTAGACACATCTGAGACATCAATATTCCTTTTCACTTTTCAGTCCAAGCCTGGACATTGACCAGGTCTTACTATATGCTGAATAGACTGCTTCATGTGCTGAGGAAATTAAATTAAAACATCTGCAGTATCCCCACATTTGAGCCTATGATGACAGGAAGGTTATTGCTGAAGCAGATGGGTATTGGCTACTGCTGTCAGGGAACTCTGCAATGTTATTTTCAGGTGAGTATGTCTGATGTACAATAGCTATACTAACCATTCTCTAGGCAAATGATGAATCCAACAATTGGACGTTTTCCCCTTGATGCTCATTAACTTCTGTTTTTACCTGACTCTTCCTTGTTACAATTGGTCAAATGCTGTCCTTATGTCCACAGCATTTGGGTCTTTGGTCCATGCAGAGTCAAGTGGTTGTGGCAACATCAAGCTGTATATTAGTGAGATGATTAATCAGAATAGGTGCTACATTGATAGATGATACCTCCATCACTTTGCTGGTGATTGAGAATGACTATTTGGATGGTATTTAGTTGGACTACATTTGCTTTCCATTTTGAGAGCAGGACACACCTGGACATTTTTCCACATTGTTGGGTAGAAATATGGAAGCTGGACCAGCTTCATAAGATATCGAGCTAGTTCTGGAGCACAGATCTTCAGGTCGTCAACAAGGCTGATGACCATTGCCGCTACTTGACTCAGTGCTCTAATCTAGGGGTCCCCAACCTTTTTTGCACCGCGGACCAGTTTAATATTGACAATATTCTTGTGGGCTGGCCGACAGGGGGTGGGGGGTGGGGTTGGGGGGGTAGGGGTTAATCACAACCGGAATATAGGTGATAGCTCAACTGTAAGTCACTTATCAGTGGCTAATACACTCAATTTTGTTTCTAAAAAGGATTTTCTAACGAATTTAATATTAAACACACAGCGCATATTTTCCTCGCATGAATATAGTGATAAGTCAATTATAAGTCATAAGGGGGTTCCTTACGTCCAGTCTACTCCGCAATTTAGTTTTCGTTGCATTCATTGCAAAAAACTCCGCTTCACAGAGATATGATATTGGAAATGGAAGCAACATTTTCAGTGCTTTCGTGGCTATCTCAGGATATTCAGCCTTGACTTTGATTCAGAATGCCAGCAGAGATGTTATGTCAAACATACATTTCAGCCCACTGTCATTTGCAAGTTTGCGGAGTTGATCTTCTTCCCGCGTTGACATGGATGATTCACCCGGGGACATTCACATATGGGTCACAGACCCATTCCTTTACACGTCTTGAGTCATTTGCGGTTGGGAAGTAATGCTTGAATTCTGCAGACAGCGAAGTTAGGTGTTCACGCACCAGCTGTGAGAAGGATGGTGCAGCCTCAGTCTCTCCCAAATTCCCAGCTAATGTTGGGAATATGTCAAATATGCCATTGTCCACTCGCCATCCCCACAGTTCCAGTTTGGCTGTGAAAGCAGGCACTTTATCTGCCAACTTGAAGACAGTTGTCATTCTCCCCTGAAGTGACAAATTGAGTTCATTGAGCAGGTTGAAGATGTCACACAGATAAGCGAGTTTTGCTATCCACTCCTCGTCACTGAAGTGTGCTGCCAGTGGCGGCTTTTTTCCTGAAAGAAATCTCTGTAGCTGCTCTATTAACTCAAAAACCCTGGCCAGGGCTCTCCCCCTTGATAGCTACCTGACTTCAGTGTGTAAGAGAAGGCATTTGTGCTCTGCATCTATTTCCTCACAAAGCTGCTCAAACAGACGTGAGTTAAGGGTGTTTGCTTTGTTGTCATTGATAACTTCAACCACATCACTCAATACGCTGTTAAGATCAGGTGACATTTTTCGGCTAGCCAGCATTTCCCAGTGTGTGACATAATGTGTAGACTGGCATTCAGGAGCAACCTCTTTGACTCGGGTAGTGAAACGAGACTCATTAAGCTGTTCCAAAAGCTGTGCTTCGATGTCCTCCGCTATGTCATCCATTCTCCTTAAAACTGTGGTAGCTGAAAGAGAAACCTGTGCCATCTTGTTAGCTGCAGCTTCTCCCAACAGCTCACGGCACATGTCCTTGGCAGCAGGCAGAATTAATTCTTCACCAACAGTGAAAGGCTTCTTAGCCTTAGCAATATGGCTAGCCACTAAGTACAATGCTCTCAGAGCAGCAGCATTTGTGGAGGTGGTGGCTCCCAGCACTTGCTTCTGTCCCGCTTGCTCACGTTTTTTCTGCTCAAAAAACTCAAGGGGTTTTTCTTTAAGTGCAGAGTGCTTGGACTCAAAGTTCTGAAGCAGTTTTGACGGCTTCATTGCCTCATTAGACAGCTTGTCTCCACATATCATACACACAGGGGCACGGGGCTCGTGAGTCACTGGTCACAATAAAGCCATATTTTATGTACGACTCATAGTATTTTCTGTTGAAGGAAGCTTTCTTTTTTTTTGCAGTCTTGGTCTCAGCTGTTTGGACGTTATCATCATCGTTAGGCCTTTCATGTCCCCTATCATCTCTTCCAAAGAAACTCTCAAGCGAGGTTTGTTTTTCACTCATCGAGTAGTTGTAGGTTAATGACCGACTGATGTCCTTGTGTGGGTAATGACCTCACATGCGTTCAAGTTCAATAGTGGGCGTGACAGGGAATGAGAAAAGGTGCTGTTGACTCATGTCGTTCCCTCGCGGCCTGGTAGCACATGCTTTGCGGCCCACGGCCCGGTGGTTGGGGACCACTGCTGTAATCCATATTTTGATTATACATGGAGTGAATGAAATTGGCTGGTTTTTGAAATAGTGGGAACCCAGGGAGAGGGTACAGTTGGTTATCCGCTTATCCTTGCCAGCTGCATGTGGTTATCAATGCTTCTGCCTTGTCCCTAGTACACACATAAAGCTATCATTAAATGTGGAGATACATATGGAGCCTCCTCCTCGCTTCTTCTTCGGTTGTCCATTGAAATCTGATGACGACGTCCACTCCTTTAACGGTAAGATCTCTGATGATTATACAGTCCTATCCTGGACCCACAATCTCTATTGCAGGTGGGACATGTATATGTGGTAGTGGTGGCAACCATGGCTGCATTTCTCCTGGCTCTCTTCTGTTGTCTTCTGGTTGTTCTTTCCATCTACAGCATACAAACCCCGTCCCTACACAGCTGTCACCAAGTGGTACAGTCAGCAGCAACATCTTCCAGGTCCTCGGGTCTGATCTTGCACTTCCTTAAAGCATTCTTCATCTGATCCTTATAGCGCTTCTTTGGCCTTCCAGCTGAGCGTCAACCATGATGTAGCTGGCCGTATAACACTCTGCAGGGTAGCCGACATGGGGGCATCCTTATCACATGCCCCAGCCACTGCAGCTAACACTGGGTGATCATGGCCTCAATACTTCTGTAATTGGTCTTTACAAGTATTTCAGTGTGAGGCACCCACTCATGCCAGGTAATTCCCAGGATACGCTGGAGGCAGCTTATGTGGAAGCGCTCCAAGGACTTGATGTGACGGCTGTAGGTTACCCAAGCTTCACAGCTATAAAGGAGGGCGGTGACACAGACTGCTTGGTATACGGTGACCTTTGTGGAGGGTCGAAGGCTCCTATTCTGAAACACTCTACACCGAAGTCTCCCAAAGGCAGCTGATGTCTGTTTAATGCGGCTCTGGATGTCGTTGTCAGTGCCGCTATCCTCAGAGAGAATGCTCCCCAGATATTTGAAAGGTGGCACTACTCCTCCTCTCATTACCTGCTTAAACATGCACTACCATTAACAATTACATGTTGTAAAACTGCAGAACTTCAGTCAAATCTTTTGGTTATTATACCTATATTTATTTATAAACTTGATTATGCAAAATTTACATTCCTCAACTAAGACCACCAAATAGCCCGGTAATTCTCTTCCTGTCTATGACAAGAAGAGCATGAAATTGATTTTTTACAGACGCATTGTTACAGTTTAGGTTAGTTTATAAGTTATTTGACTATTTTAGCAGGATCATGTTCCTTAAGGTTGTTATAGCTGGGGGTGGTAATGGGGTCAAGCTCCCACTACTTATTAAATGCTCCTAATGGCGTGTGCCTCAATTAGCTTCTGACTACCAAGTCCAGCTCTTGGCTTAGCTACTGAGCCTGGCGGAACCGTTTCGACTGACTGGAGAAGGGACGAAGGTGGGTTACTGGCGCCTTAAAACCTGTCACTTCGGGCAGATGGGGCTCGTCAGCCGTGGTTGGCAGCTCATCTAGGAGAAGGAAAACTCTGATCTCAAACTTCCGCGCCTTGCAGCTATAACCACTCATGGGAAAGGCTTTGGGAGTAAACCCAGAGCTGGAATCCCTGAGGCAGTCCTGCGTTGAGTTCACTGCTGATCATCAACTCTTGTGATGCTACTGATACCAAACCATATCGGTCTCTGCTGTTCCTTTGGCTTCATCAGATGTATGGAGAGGAAGAGCTCGCTACAAGAGCAACAGCTGGCTCTCCAAATCGTACTGCTCAGACTTACACATCCAGACAGCTAGGATGCAATATCCATGGTCAACTCTGGTAAATGGAGGCCCTCGACACGACTTGATGTTGTGAAGCATTAAAAGTAAAATTGAATTTACCTTTAAGAGTATTAGTGGTACGAAGCCAATTGGATCCATTCTAAAGCTTTAGAAAAGGAAGGAAATGTGTCAACCAGAGTTCATGTGGCCACTTTGGAATTTCTAACTGGCAAACAGGATTTGAGTATATTATTTATAACCATAATATCCTCATGTTGACTGCAAGTCCATGAGAAAAAAAAATCGAACAATTTGACAATTAGAAAAACAGAAGCTTTAACAGCAAGGTCCAAATTCCTGTTGTGCAAAATATATTATTAATGAATGCATTCTTGTAATATTTGTTTACTTTCTGTTATTAAAGGCATGTGGGTTACTATTGAAAACAGGATTTTATTAATTCATTTTACTAATATTTCTCAGTAAAATGAGTATTAGAATACAGTTACAAAAGAGGGCTATTGAAACCTGTGAATTTGGTCCACCTTTTAACAAGATAGTTGATCTGTGACCTTACATTATGGTTCACATTCCTTTATTCCATGTTTCATTAATAACTTCTGATTAACAATGGTCGATTAAGTGTAGATTTAACATGAACCTTTGACCTAACACAGCTTAGGCCAAAGTGACCATGCAAGTACTCTGGTAAAGAAGGTGTAAGACCCGTTTGCATTTGTTGGTCAAAGCATTATGCGTAAGAGTAAGGAAGTCAGGCTACAGCTATATAAAATTTAGATTAGATTGCACTTGGACTATTGAGTGCAGGACTGCCCCCCCCCCCATTAACTGAAGGGTGAAGAGGGTTTGGAGAGGGTGTAGAAGATGTTCACCAGAATGCTGCTTGGAATCGAAGGTATGAGCTATAGGGAGGAGCTGGACAAACATGGAATACCAGAGGCTGAGGAGAGACCTGACAGAAGTATATGAAATAATGACAGCCACAGATAGGGTAGATAGTCAGAATCTTTCTTTCAAAGTCAAGTACTAGTGGGCATGCATTAAAGCGAGAAGGGGAAAGTTTAGGGAAGATGTGCAGGGCAAGTTCTTTTTTAAACACAGTGAGTGGAGGTACTTGGTTCTAACCTTTGAATTGTCTACCTACCCCAGACTTCAATACCAGTAGAAATAGTTTTTCTTCTCTATGGACTTGATTAATTCTCTTCATTACATTCAAAACTTCAATATGATTGCTTCATATACTTCTAAATCCCAACAGATACAAAGTTAGACCATATAATCTCACTTTTTAACTACCAGAGGTCTGATATTATTCCAGAAAATCAATGCTGCACTCCTTCCATAGCTAATACTGTATCTACCTATTGCCCATTACGCAGCTGGTGTTTAGGGCAGCAAAGAAGGTCCTCCATCTCTGGCGGTGTTCAGGGCTTCCTTCATTGTGTCAGCAGCTCAGTTTTCACCACTGTCAGTCATGCAAGTCCTGGGTGGATACACTGGAATACCATCTCGCTCAGATTTAGAAGGATTCTTCATTGCTGTTTTCAGAACAGTTTTGTTTTACCAATCAGGGTTGCTAGCCCTGAGTTGAATCCCCAAATCCGGAGGACCATTCTTAGCCTGGCTTTTCCTTTGGCCTGTTTGGCATGGGTGACTTTACCAAAAACCTAAGCATGAAGCTCATACTCCAGCCTGCATAGCTCTCCAGGTTATAGAGGCACTCAAACCTCCAAAGCATAACAAGGTTGTGCCTCTTCCAGATAGCTAGTATTTTTATCCCAAAATATAGTACTAACTTAGCATATATCAGGCTGGTTTACATTACTGAAGTATATGAATTCCATATTTCTAAATATAAATGTCAAAATTCCATTACCTATTCTGCAGAAATCCATGATACTTTCATGATATATGAAATTAATTCCTTTGGACCTTCGCTGTTTCAAACTTCATATTATCATTCCATTCTTTTGAGGTCTAAACTGCACTTATCTACACTGAATTCCATGTAACTTGGCCCTTTTCGGGGGCTTCAATTTTAGGAGAGTATGGAGATATTCAAAAGAAGGAGAATCCTATCTGCAGGCTGAGAATAAATGGGGAAGACATAAAACAAGTACAGAACCTTTGCTACTTAGGAAGCTGGGTGACATCAGATGGCAGGTGCGACATGGACATCAAAAGAATAGGGATGGTAAAAGACACCTTTACGAGAATGAGGAGTATACTGACCAATACTAAACTAGGCATGACAACCCACTTCAGAGTACTGAAATGTTACATTTATCCAATTATGTTATATGGCTCCGAATGTTGGACAATATCTAGTAACATGAGGAAATGAATTGAAGCAGCAGAGGTGTGGTTTTTGAGGAGGATGCAAAGAATATCATGGATGAATCAAATATCTAAGAAGGATGTCATGAACAGAGCAAACACAAAAAGAGAAATAATGTATGAGATCATGAAAAGGCAACGTAACTTCATTGGACCCGTGATTAGGAAAGAGGAGTTAGAATGCATGCTAATTATGGGAAAGATTGAAAGGAAGAAAGCAAGAGGAAGACAAAGACAAATGATGATGGAGACAGCAGCCAGAGAACTGGAAATGAATACCAATGATTGATCCACTTGACCCGAAACAGGAGTGTGTGGGCCATGGCAGTCAAAGCTCAAACTGGGCAGGGCACCTGATGATGATGACGTATCTTGAAAAATGTCTATTATCTATTTTCTTCGATACAACTGAGTATTGCTCTAATCTGTATGTACTTCCCAGTATGGATGAACTTTCTGTGCAGGTCCCAAAACATGAACAGCCTTACTGAACCCTATGGATGGCTCTTCTACTCCATGAGTGCAAATATCAAGATTATATGACACAGGAACAGGACTTTCAATCCAAAAATCCATACTGACCTTTAAGAAGCCATTTGAATCAATCCTATATTAATCCCACTTGGTTCTCTCTACATTCCCATCAGCTTCCCCCAATTCTACCATTCATCTGTGGGTAATTTACAGTGGCCAATAAACCTACTAACAGACATGTTTTGGGATGTGGGAAAAAAACCAGAGCATACAGAGGAAACCAACCCAATCACAAGAGAACATACAAACCCACTCGAGCAGCATCAGAGATCAGGACTGAACTGAAGCTGTGAAGCACCTGCACTATAACCTGTCCCACTATGTCTCACAAAATACTGTAAGCACTGCAGACCTTCAGTATTAAGACAGTAAAGTGGGTATACTCCTAGGCAATTATACATAGAAAATCAGTCAAAATTATGCAAAATTAATTAATTTTCCATTAGAAATAACTAACATTCCATCTCTCACTTCATCCGCTAACCTCTCTCTCTATAATAGAGTGTATAGAAGTATTATTCTCTTATTGGGCTCTATACAGAATTCTTAATATAACCACTAGTACACTATTTTTTATGATAAATGTGATAAAATATAATGTCAACAGTCTTTTTTATTGTCAGCAGTCTTGGACATACAGATATGTAGTGGCAAGTTAGTTAAAATCCAAAGTAGATTTCAGATAATTAGGAAGTAATTCTGGGGAATATGTGGAAAATTTTTAAGGCTTTGAAAATATCTGTTTATATATTATATGCTGAAATGCAATACCAGCAACATTCAAATAGGGAAAATTTAGTAGATATTTAAAAGATAAAAAATGGTTGGGCTTTAAAGAAAGCAAAACGTGGGGCTGTTTCTGGCTTAAATATGGTGTTAGTGGGCTAAAGCATATCAATGTTTTGCTGGCAGTTCTATGGAGACCACTGGTATGAATATCTTCAGGGGTCTGTGCATTCCTAACTTCTAAACCAAGGTACTGCATTGTGGGTGTGAAGAACACACTGGAGGTCAGACACTGGCACAACTGACATCACATTCCATTGCTGTGCTCAGTATTTAGCTCAGGGAAAGAGTTGAGTTATGCTGAACTGGAGATCTGAATGCACATCTTGTCTGACCTTTCACCTTCATGCCATTCACACAGGTGCATTTGAATAGGGCTACCAAATTAGGTGGATAAGATAAAGTTATGGTTTTAACATCTTTTTCTTTATTTTGAAGTGTGTTATTGTTCTTAAATATGTCATACCATATAAATGTATGTTTAAAAACAATTTATATGTTTTAAAATTTATTTAGTAATTTACAGTTTTAGAACTATTTTAATGTTCTTCAATGTCTCTTATCATTAGAGCCATTTAGAATGAATTGAAAATTCTTTGGCAGCAACAAGCTCAGAGATGGGACATAGTCACCACTCACAGACTGGTCTGTTCCATGGGATTCTGGTAGTGGCTAGGCCAAAAATTCAATTTATCCCGTTGTGCTGCAGATTAAATGTGAGGCATTGACTGGGTCAAGCATGATGAATACTTCAGGTACTTGGCATTGCTGCTGTGAAAGAAGTCACACTTTTTATTCTATGCCTTACAGTGTGATAATTTACTGTGTGCCCATGCACTCTCTGTGAAGCACACTGACCAGTAATTCCAAATCACTACCAAGCATTGACCACCATTTACACTAATCCCATATTAATCACATTTTTGATTCTCTTCAACTCACTCTACATTCTACCCATCATCTACAAATTAGGGGCTGTTTATAGTGGTCAATTAACATAATAACTCACAGGTGATTGAGTCATGGGAGGAAATTGGAACACTTGGAGGAAACCCATGGGGTTATAGTGAGGAAGTGCAAACTCCAGACACACAGCATCCAAGGTCAGGATTAAACCCTGGTTTCCAGTGCAGTAAGCAGCACCTCTATCTGCTGTACCACTGTGCCACAATTTATATAAAATATACTGTATATGTCCTACCCACCAAGCAGTTAAATTGTCACGCTAAAGACAGGCTAGAAGGCATTTCAATCAACTAACATCAATCTGGTTTTGTACTGATAGCAGGTGGTTTCAACACTGACAATTTATACTTATAAATTATCGCAGTTTAACATAATAAAATATCCTAAAGTGCTTTATATTTTTAATCAATAATGTTTGTCACAGTCACATTTTAGAACAGCCAATAGTCAAGGCTGTAGATACTAGGAAATGGAAAGACAGGAAGAGTAGAGATCTTGAAAGGTTCAAAAGTGAAGATAGTAAGGTGTAGCTTTAAATCATCAATTTTTGAATAATTTTGCTGAGGGCAGCCCATTGCTGTAAAATAGCACAGGGCCTGGAAATAAGTTCCTGGAAAAGCCCAGAGGTAACTGTATAGAAGCAAGAAGGGAAGTCATTGTGTGTGATTGTCTGACAGTGAGTCAATAGATGGGGATTGAACCAGGCAAAAGCAGTCCCACCTAACTGAACCAGAAAGGAAAAGCTATACGGGAGGATAGAACAGTCAATCATTTCAAAAGCTAAACAGGTCAGAGGGGTTGATCAGGTTTTTTTTACTGTACACACAATTACAATTAAATAGGTTAATAAGTTCTGTTTATGACGAAACTGCAGAGTCCAAACCTACAAATGAATAAAATATGACCCAGAGGTGACAAACTGTTGAAGGACTTTGAAGATAAAAGCTGTGTTGGAGGAGGAAAGTTAATTCCAAGGATCAAGAGAATAAAGGTTGCCTTCATGTGAAAGATTTTGATTGTGGCTGATTTAAAGGTCAGAATCAGAATCAGAATCAGAATCAGGTTTATTATCACCGGTATGTGACGTGAAATTTGTTAACTTAGCAGCAGCAGCAGTTCAATGCAATACATAATCTAGCAGAGAGAGAGAAAATAATAAATAAGACATAATAAATAAACAAGTAAATCAATTACATATATTGAATAGATTATTTTAAAAATGTACAAACACAGAAATACTGAATATTTAAAAAAGTGAGGTAGTATCCAAAGCTTAAAGGTCCATTTAGGAATCGGATGGCAGAGGGGAATGAGCTGTTCCTGAATCACTGAGTGTGTGCCTTCAGGCTTCTGTACCTCCCACCTGATGGTAACAGTGAGAAAAGGGCATGCGTTGGGTGCTGGAGGTCTCTAATAATGGCCGCTGCCTTTCTGAGACACCACTTGCTAAAGATGTCCTGGATACTTTGTAGGCTAGTACTCAAGATGGAGCTGACTAGATTTACAACCTTCTGCAGCTTCTTTCGGTCCTGTGCAGTAGCCCCTCCATACCAGACAGTGATGCAGCCTGTCAGAATGTTCTCCACGGTGCAACTATAGAAGTTTTTGAGTGTATTTGTTGACATACCAAATCACTTCAAACTCCTAATAAAGTAAAGCCACTGTCTTGCCTTCTTTATGACTACATCAATATGTTGGGACCAGGTTAGATCCTCAGAGATCTTGACACCCAGGAACTTGAAGCTGTTCACTCTCTCTATTTCTGATCCTTCTATGAGGATTGGTATGTGTTCCTTCATCTTACCCTTCCTGAATAGCAAATACGTGAAGAAAGAAAACCACTAACCAAATAGCTAACATGAGAGTTATGAAGAGAAGTTACTTGGTCAACAGCTAGGGAAAACTGAAGAAAAGGAGACAGGTTGCAAGGAAAAGATGTTCTTCAGTGAATCATGAGGGGAAACAGAGAGCAAATGATGAGAGATACAGATTTAGAGACAGGCTGGAGGGCGGATGGTGGATTGGTCTAGCAGGGATCCTTATGGTAAGTGAGGCATCATGGAATCTACAAAGTAACAAAAGCAATTCATTGGATGGTTTCAATGTTAGTTGCAAAAGTCCTTAAAATCCTTACATTTGTTAAAGGTGAGAATGAAACTAACAAGAAAGAGGGCTTAAGAAGATGATTATTAATGAATAGAAATAGGTGGCTAATCTTACAATCTACAGGATCCAGTATGAGTTAGGGATTGGCACTGATGTGTGGTGGTTAGCACAATGCTTTACATTTCCAGCAACCCCAGTTCAGTTCCCGCAGCTGCCTGTAAGGAGTTTGTACGTTTTCCCCATGAATGCGTGGGTTTCCTCTGGTGCTGTGGTTTCATTCCAAAGTGCAAAGACATACTGGTCGATAGGTTAATTGGTCATTGTGAATTGTCCCATGATTAGGCTAGGATTAAATCAGGGGTCACTGGGTGGTGTGGCTCAAAGGGCCGAAAGGGCTTATTCCAGGCTGTATGTCAATAAATAAATAATTAATTGTTAAATACTTCCTCGGAAATGTAGGTACAAAGGCTCAGAGTGCTGCCAAAACTGACCCTTTGTGCATGCCCAAGCTTGCTTAGAGACTGCTATGTCTAAGTTTTTAAATTTCATTCTCAGCAACCAACCAGCACTAAAACATAAAGGATCTCTGCACTCTTTCAACTCCAGCTTAATTCCCATCCTATTTTAATTTGCTCCATCATTGATGGCTATTTCTTCAGTATCCTCAACCATTAGCTCTGGGATTTTGTATCCAAACATATTAATGTTATGTGGCTCAGTATCTTACTCTATTCATTAACATTTCAGTGGCATAATTGGAAACATTATACTTTATTACAGTACTTTATAAACCTGCCTGTTATTAACTTTATTATTGGCTTCTGCATGGCATTTACAGTACATTTCATTCCAAAGGTGGACACAAATGAATTTGGGCTGTAAAGACTAACGGGATATTATCAGAGATGAATAAAACAAAATAATTAAAAAGATCATCCTGCTGAAGGGTTTCGGCCCAAGACATCGACTGTACTCTTTTCCATAGATGCTGCTTGGCCTGCTGAGTTCCTACAGCATTTTGTCTGTGATGATCAAATAGATCTTTATCTGCTCTTGAGTAATGAGAGGTGAGAGGATATTTGAGATCGAAAATTGAAGAATGGCTGTGCATAAGGAAAATATTGTATTTTCCCTGTGAATTCACAGGATATTGATTTGAGATGATGCTAAAATCAGCAAAGATGAAAAGGCATTAATAGAGAAGACAAAGGAAAAAAAATTAATGAAGGTACCTCAGTGATAAATTTCACATTATCGTGAACTGTAGCTCTAACGGAATTATATGAATCTGTTAACAAAAGGAAGACTAAAAGAACAAACAATAAGATCAATAAAAGCATCATTTAAATGTCAATCTACTTTTGTAAAATAAACTTTCATGATAATAAAGCAAAGTGGGCTTCCCCATGTGGCACATTTTCCCCTTTTACAAATTTAACTTGAGTCATATTACTTGCTCTCCAGAATATAAGAACAAAAAAGAGGGTTACGACTTTTTGAAAAGAACTGAGGTAACTCACCTACTGTGAGCATGCGTCAGGAAATAATGTGTGCAGTGTTCTTTTGACTTATTTGAATAAACATAAAATGAATGTAAAGCAGGTCTAAAATTTACCAATGTGTGTTTTCAAAGCATCTTAAGGATTCAGAAAAATAGATGCAAACTTCAAGCACTATCATGCGTTTTTAGTAGCAACACCAGCATGCTGAATTCAACCTTGAATTTGAATTACCAAGTTAGCTTCCAGGTTCACTTTAAGAGACTCTTGTACTTTAGTACACACTTTAAAAAATGTTTGCACCAAATTTTAGATGAGATGTTCAACTAAGCTCACCTTAACTTGAGAAAAGATCTGTGACTTTGTTCATGTTACAACTTTTGGGGCCTCGACTGGGATACCTTTGTGTGACCCATCATGTGGCCAGTGATCTCTACAGTCTAAGTGGGTGAATATTTTTAAAATTCGCACCACTCACACTTAGATCTGTTCGGGTTGCTGACTTTGGGATCATACGGTGTCATGAACATGGCGGAGAGTTGAACTAGTAGATATAAAAGTAGTGTGGTGGGCGTGCATGTACTTGTGTTTATATAAGAGACTAAACATTTGTGCGTTAGTTAGGTAAGATGAGGCCACCGTTATGAAGGGTGGTTACTGACCATTTGTGATGCCAGTGGAGTGCATGTATACTCGTTCAGGGAACTGTCTAGTGGCAGATGCATTTTCAAGTACATTTGTTCGTGTGGGCACGTGGCCAAGTGGTTAAGGTATTGGACTAGCGATCTGAAGGTCATGACTTCAAGCCGAGGCAACGTGTGTTGTGTCCTTGAGCAAGGCACTTAATCACACATTGCTCTGCGACGACACTGGTGTCAAGCTGTATGGATCCTAATGCCCTTCCCTTGGACAACATTGGTGTCTTGGAGAGGGGAGACTTGCAGCATGGGCAACTGCTGGTCTTCCATACAATCTTGCCCAGGCCTGCGCCCTAGAGAGTGAAGACTTTCCAGGCGCAGGTCCATGGTCTCGCAAGACTAACAGATGCCTTTACTTGTTTGTTTTAATAATATATCTGTGATTGTTTTAAATGCAAAGGAATACAACAAAAGACAACTAAAAAAGATGGGAGATAAAGTGTGCATTCAGGACGAAGGGTCTCAGCCCAAAACGTCAACTGTACCTCTTCCTAGAGATGCTGCCTGGCCTGCTGCATTCACCAGCAACTTTTATGTGTGTTGCTTGAAATTCCAGCATCTGAAGATTTCCTCGTGAATATGAGAGCAAATTAGCCAATAATATAAAGCAGATATTAAAACTTTTTTCAGTTATATAGGAAGTATAAGGGAAGTGAGAGTTGATATTGGACCACTGGAAAATGATGCTGGTGTGGTAGTAATGGTGGACAAAGAAATAGAAGATGAACTTAATGGGTTGACATCAGTCTTCACTGTGGAAGACAGTAGCAGTGTTCCAGAGGTCTGTGAGTGTCAGGAAGCAGGAGTGAATGCCATTGCTATTACAAAGGAAAACGTGCCAGGCAAACTCAAGGGTCTTGCAAGTGCTTGAATAGTGATCAGCAGCATAGAATACATAAGGTGAAGTGGTTTACAATATGTTACAGCATAGACATTTTCCTGGAAATCAGCATTGTATGCCTTTTGCTCTGAAAATGCTAAATCTCGATTCTGTGCAATTTGTTATATAACTGACTGTAACTTCTTCAGTTTAGGGAGCACACACATAATACTGGTTGCAAACAACTCTACATCATATGGTTCATGAAAAGAATACACTTACACCTGGTTACCCCTTAGATTTTTTGAGCAAAATTGAAATCCATGCTTTTTGGTCTGTAGGCATCACTTTCCATTATGTGCATTTTCTGTGATGCATTTGCATTTCACTTTTCAGCCTGAAGTGCTTCTGCCAGGCAAATGCTTGAATAATGATCAGCAGCATAGAATACATTAGGTAAAGTGGTTTACAACATATTGCAGCATAGACACTTTTCCTGGAAATTGGCATTGTATGCCCTTTGCTCTGAAAATGCTAAATCTCAATTCTGTGCAATTTGTTATATTACTGACTGTAACTTCTTCAGTTTAGGGAACACACACATAGTACTGGTTCCAAACGATTCTACATTATATGTTTCATAAAAAGAATATGTTTATACCTAGTTACCCCTGAGTAAAATTGAAATCTATGCTTTTTGCTCTGTAGGCACTGCTTTCTATTACACTGTGTGCATTTTCGGTGATGTACAGACCAGAGTGCCTGGACAACAGAACGTAGAGCATCGAGCATAGACCATAGACAACAGAGCACAGAGCAGGGTGTATAGACCTCAGAACATGGAGCAGAGAACATAGACCACAGGCAATAGAACATACAGTGTAGATCATAAAGTATAGTCCACAGAACATAGAGCAGACAGCATATATCATAGACCATAGAGAATAACACATATAGCTTAGACCACAGAATAGACTACCAAACATCTTGTAGAGAACGCAGACCATAGAACATAGAGCATAAACAATAGGTCAAAGAGCACAGAATATAGAATATAGAATGTAGACCACAGAGAACAAACAATGCAACATAGAGCAGAGAGCATAGACCATAGAGAATACACTATAGAGTATAGGGCATAGAACACACACCATAGAGCAGAAAGCATAGACCATAGAGCACAGAGAATAGCCCATATAGCATAGACCATAGCATACACTACAGAACATGGTGTAGAGTGCATAGAACATAGACCATAGTGTCTAACAACAGAACATAGAGCATAGAGCATAGAACATAGAGGATACCTCATACAGCATAGGTCATAGATCACAGGCGGTAGAGCACAGAACATAGACCATAGAGCACAGCCAATATAGCATAGACCATAGACTATAGAACATAGAGCAGAGAGCACAGACCATAGATCATAGTGCATAGAGAATAGAGCATGGACCATAGAGCACAGAACATATAGACTATAGACCACAGAACATAGACTAGAGTGCCTAGACAACAGAACATATAGCATAGACCATAGACCACAGACCTCAGAGCAGAGCATAGAAAATACAGCACAGAGCATACTGCCTAGAGGATAGACTATGCAGCATAGAACATAGAACATAGAACTTAAACCATAAGGCAGACCATACAGGATAGACAACAGAGCATAGACCCCAGAGCAGAGAGCATAGAGTCTAGAGCATAAAGCACAGAGCATTGAACATAGTGATAGACCAAGGAGCATAAACCATAGCACATAGACCATATTCTACGTTTCTATGTCTTAATGTGGATAAGTCACCTAGATCAGATGGATTACATCCCAGAATCCTGAGAGAGGTTGCTGAAGAGAGAAAATGAATACATTGATCATGATCTTTCAAGTATCACTTGATTCCGGCATGGTCCCAGAGGATTAGAAGATTACAAATGTCACTCCACTCTTTAAGAAGGGAGGAAGAGAAAAGAACGGAAGTTATAGGCCAGTTAGCCTAACCAGAATGGTAGGGAAAGTCTTGGAGTCTATTATTAAGGATGACTTGGAGACTAATGATAAGTCAAAATCAGCATAGTTCCTGTAAAGGGAAATCTTGCCTGACAAATCTGTTAGAGTTCTTCGAGGAAATAACAAGCAAGGTAGACAAAAGAGAGGCAGTGGATGTTGTTTACTTGATATTCAGAAGGCATTTGATAAGGTGCCACACATGAGGCTGCTTAACAAGAAATCCTCTGGAGTTACGGGAAAGATACTGGCATGAACATAGGAATGGCTGACAGGCAGGAGACAGTGAGTGGGAATAAAGAGGGCCTGTGAGTATGGTGTTCCTCAAGGTTCAGTATTGGGACCGCTACATTTTACATTTTCCGTCAGTGATTTGGATAATGGAATTGATGGCTTTGCGGCAAAGAATGCAGATGATATGAAGATAGTTGGAGGGGTAGGTAGTGCTGAGGAAGTAATACAATTGTTTCAAGACACAGACAAAATGGAAGAATGGGCAAAAAGGTGGCAGATGGAATACAGTGTTGGGAAATGTATGATAATGGCTTGGGAGGGATAATGGCGCCTAATGACAACTCCTTGGCTTGCATCTTCAGAAACAGCTCTATTTCTACCTTTAGTATCTTTATTTTTCCCTTTAAGGGTTCTTTTGAAGACCCTGACCTGGAGTTACACACAGGCTTCGGTTCTTTGTGGGAATGGGCCCTGTTCTCGGGGCTCCATGACTGGCCGTTATTTGACACGCCAGGGGTTTGGCCTGAGAGTCTCAATCATGTTCGGAAGCCTAAGATCTTGGGGCTCTGGAGATCGGCGGATCGCAGGTCGGTGTCACGGCAGGAGACTTGTGTGTCGTCAGGGAGGCCGGAAAATCTTTCACTGTTGGCCCGAAGACGGGAGTTCTTTGTGACCTTTGGACACAGAGCTCGAAAAAAGCAATGAAATGGACTTTTAACATCGTAAACCAGCGGGTTGTTGTTATGTCTCCCACTCGCTGTGAAAGATGGGGGACACCTCCCTCTCCTTTGCCTGGGAGAGAGAGAACCTGTGGTTTGTCGAATTTCAGATGAAATGCAAAGCCTTTGGGTAACTTTGGTCTGTGTCTTTGCTACTGCTTAGCACACGCTTGGGCTCTGTGATGGTACCGATGCATTTTTTTTGGCTGGTGGGGGAAGGGGGATCGTTGCTCGCTGCCGCTTACGTGTAGGAGGGAGGAGCTGGGGGTGGGACTTTGGGGTTCTCACGTTTAACTGTCGTTCATTCTTTGGGGCACTTCTCTGTTTCCGTGGATGTTTGCAAAGAAAAAGCATTTCAGGATGTATATTGTATCCATTTCTCTGACATTAAATTCAACCTTTGAACCTTGATAATGCATTTTGGTAAAAGGAACAATAGTGCAGACTATCTAAATGGAGAGAAAATTCAAACATCAGAGATGCAGAGGGACCTTGTGTAAGACTCCCAGGAGGTTAATTTACAGGTTGAGTCTGTGGTAAAGAAGATAAATCCAATGTTGGCATTTAATTCAAGGGGAATAGAATACAAAGGCAAGGAGATAATGCTGAGGCTTTATAAGACACTAGTCAGGCTGCACTTGGAGTATTGTTAACAGTTTTGGGCCCCATATCCCTGAAAGGATGTGTTGTCATTGGAAAGAGTCCAAAGGAGGTTCATGAGATTGATTCAGGGAATGAAGGTGTTAATATATAAGGAATGTTTGACAGCTTTGGGCCTATACTCACTGGAATTTAGAAGAATGAGTGGGAATCTCATTGAAACCTACCAAATGTTGAAAGGACTAGATAAAGTGGATGTGGAGAGGATGTTTCCTATGGTGGGGGTTTCCAGAACTAGAGGGCACAGCCTCCAAAATTGAGCAGCGACCTTTCAGATCAAAGGTAAGGAGTAATTTTTTTTGCCAGAGAGTAGTGAATCTGTGGAATGCTCTGCCACAGACTGTGGTGGAGGCCAAGTCTGTGGATATATTTATAATGGAAGTTGATAGTTTCCTTATTGGTCAGGGCATCAAAGAATATAGTGAGAAGGCAGGTGTATGGGGTTGAGTGGGACCCAGGATTAGCCATGATGAAATGGTGGATCAGACTCGATGGGCTGAATGGCATATGGTCTAAAGATACACGTGTTGGTAAAAGCTTAAGGCCCAAGGAATATATGGGACAGTTTGGACCAGGGTTGCAGGATGATACGTGGGCAACTACCAGGAATGCCTGCAATGAAGAGAGATATCACTTCTTTAAGAGGGAAGTGAGGCAGTGACTGGGGGGAAGGTGAGGGTAACTGGGGAACGATAATGTCAGTAGTTCAGAGAGCTGTTGAGCCTTCCATGGATTAATCAGAACATAAATATCAAGTGTATAAGGAGTATTCAAGGTTGAATAATCCAGGGACGGGCAACCCAGTCTTTCTGAAAAAGCTGAAGCAAGTTCTGAGCTCAGCCCACCTGGAAGTTTTATATTTGAGGATAGTGGTGGGATTGGCTTACTCTGCATTAGTGTCATGGTCCAGTGAGGTAGACCAGAGGAGGAGGAAGAGAAGTCGTAAAGTGGCTGTAGTGAATGTTGGGGCTGTGGTGTCACAGAGACCTTGCTTTGTGTGCGAGCAGCTGGAGAACGTAGCAAAGAACTGCTGGAATAGATGTGGGAGAGTAAAGGAAATGAGTATGTTATAGCTGTGGCTTACCAGGCCATGGTTGGAGGCAGTGATCTGAGAAATGAGGAAGGTATGAAAATCACTCACTAAAGCAAGCAGAATCCACAGCAGTGCCCTCTCTTTTCAATTTGACTGCTGACTAAATTATAGAGCTGGTGAAGTCAGGCAAGCTGCTGACAGCCGTCTCCATTGCCAGTGGTGGTCAGATGTACAGAAGATGTTTATTAGGGGGAGAGCAATGTGAAATGTTAGTGGACACAGGATGTCAGTATCGATGCAACACTCACAACATGCTGGAGGAACGCAGCAGGTCGGGCAGCATCCGTGGAAATGATGAGTCAATGTTTCGGGCTGGAACCCTTCGTCAGGACTGTAGAGGGAAGGGGTAGAGGCCCTATAAAGAAGGTGGAGGGATTTTGGGAAGGAGAAGGCTGGTAGGTTCCAGGTGAAAAACCAGTAAGGGGAAAGATAAAGGTGTGGGGGGGGGGAAGCAGGGAGGTGATAGGCAGGAAAGGTGAAGGAAGAGGGGAAAACACAGTGGGTAATAGAAGGAGGCGGAACCATGAGGGAGGTGATAGGCAGCTGGGGGAGGAGGCAGAGCGAAATAGGGATAGGGGAAGGGAGGGGGAGGGAATTACCGGAAGTTGGAGAATTCTATTTTCATTCGAAGGGGCTGGAGACTACCTAGATGGTATATGAGGTGTTGCTCCTCCAACCTGAGTTTAGCCTCATCATGGCAGTAGAGGAGGCCATGTATGGACATATCCGAATGGGAATGGGATGTCAGTATCGATAACTGAACTACCCATGCCCGTGACTGGAGAAGCGACTTACATTTCCAGTGCAGGAAGTGAAACAATGAGGTGGAGAAGTCCACCCCAGGTGCTTGAGATTGAGGGAATGCAGCTGCCTGCATATTTCTGGTGTGCTCTAACAATGAAGGTACTATCCTGGAAATCGATGCACTGAGGAAGACAAGTACTATCATAGTCTCAGGAAAGGGAGAAATAATATGGACAAGACAAGGACAGAGAGCATGTATGACCCACAGAGCAGCTAACATGGCCCACAGAGAGACAGCAGCCCCAAGCAGGGAGGAGAGACTGGGCAATGTGTGGGAATCATGTCAGGAAGTCCCAAGGGTAGGGGCCAAGCACAGTCAGGAGCCATCAGAAGCTGGGTAACACATTGAGGGATTGATCAAAGCAGCAGCAACATATTGTGGATCAGAGAGAGCCAGTGGGAGTGAAGATAGTCCTCCCACAGTTAGGTGACCAAGTCATTGTAATGATCTGGTTGAAAAGACAGGCTTCATTTCCAGGTGGCTAGAACCGCAGGTGATACTCGAAATGAATGACGCCTGTGCTGGTGCACAGTCCCAGCAAGGCAACCAATGGAAACACTGGACTCAGATTAAAAAGTATGACCCACCTCCTTGTCACCCTCGCAGACCGAACAAGAGATCAAGTGTACCCGGTAACAGTTTCATTACATGGAACCCAAGTGATGAACACCAGCCAGCCCAGCTGCATCAGACCTGACCACAGCCGATGGAAGCAGACCCACAGCAAATGCGAAGGCAGAGGACACTGAGAGCGTGACAGCAAGCCGTGATTAGCATGTTAAAAGTATAACAGTAACAGTACTCTGTAATGAAGGCTGGTTGCTGAAGGCAGACGATTAGTTGTATAGCTCAGTATATAAAAAAAACATATGCGGAAAAAACACAAGACACAAGGAAATCTGCAGACGCTGGAAAATTCAAGCAACACACACAAAAAATGCTGGTGAACGCAGCAGGCCAGGCAGCATCTATAGGAAGAGGTACCGTCGACGTTTCGGGCCGGGACCCTTCGTCAGGACTAACTGAAAGAAGAGATAGTAAGAGATTTGAAAGGGGGGGGGAGGGGGAGATCCGAAATGATAGGAGAAGACAGGAGGGGGAGGGATGGAGCTAAGAGCTGGAAAGTTGATTGGCAAAAGGGATACCAGACTGGAGAAGGGAGAGGATCATAGGACGGGAAGCCTGGGGAGAAAGAGAAGCGGGGAGGGGAGCCCGGAGGGTGGAGAGCAGGCAAAGAGTTATAGTGAGAGGGACAGAGGGAGAAAAGAGAGAGAGAGAGAAAAAAGGGGGGGAAATAAAAAATATATTAAAAAATATATAAAATAAACAAATAAAGGATGGGGTGTGAAGGGAAGGAGGGGTATTAACAGAAGTTAGAGAGGTCAATCAGGTTGGAGGCTACCCAGACGAAATATAAGGTGTTGTTCCTCCAACCTGAGTTTAGCTTCATCTTGACAATAGAGGAGGTTGTGGATAGACATATCAGAATGGGAATGGGATGTGGAATTAAAATGTGTGGCCACTGGGAGATCTTGCTTTCTCTGGAGAATAGAGCGTAGGTGTTTAGTGAAACGGTCTCCCAGCCTGTGTCGGGTCTCGCCAATATATAGAAGGCCACATCTGGAGCGCCGGACACAGTATATCACCCCAGCCGACTCACAGGTGAAGTATCGCCTCACCTAAAAGGACTGTCTGGGGCCCGAATGGTGGTGAGTGTAAGGGCGTGTGTAGCACTTGTTCCGCTTACAAGTATAAGTGCCGGGAGAGAGATTGGTGGGGAGGGATGGGGGGGACGAATGGGCAAGGGAGTCGCGTAGGGAGCGATCCCTGCGGAAAGCAGAAAGAGGGGGGTAGGGAAAGATGTGCTTGGTGGTGGGATCCCGTTGGTGGGAAAAAATAGATGGGAAGGCATCCGAGTTACAACACAGATATCAAGTTCCATAACTTTGATGCACGGGCAGACCGAGAAAAGAAAATACATGCAGTGTTTGAAAGCAGTCACCCCAGTCTGAATGGGGAGTGAATACGTATGAGCAGGGCCCTCTCAGTTGATGGGCCAGCAATCAAATAGACAGCCTGGAAGCGGGTGACACTGGGGTGAGTTCCTTGCAGTCATTCACCTAGAAACCACCCCAAACCCTCCTGTACATTAACGAGAGGGCTGGTGAGCCTGATACATTTACCGTGCTGGAGTCCCTGACCAGAGAGTAACTATTGATAGTCACTGCAGAGTTTTAGCTATCAGAAAATGAAGGGGTGAATGTGATTAAACTGCAGTTGGCCAGCAGGGAAGGAGGCAACAGGCATACGAATGACACAGCTGCATTTAAAGACTGTTGGTCAAATTTCCAGAACAATCTTTTCTTAGGGTCTTGTAGGTAGCCATTAGGGATGATTGTGTAGATGTAGATGCGCATAGAGTAATGGGGGAGGTGTTCTGAAGCACGGCATTTTTGTTGCCCTATTGATTAGATCCTCCTTAAGTTTTGGTCTTTCCTGGAAGAAATTTATTTTTGTTCAGGATGGCCAGGAGGAGGACATATTCAGGAATTTAGATATATAGCAAATAATAACTTCAGCGAACAATCTTTAGATCTGAATATGGATTGTAGCTTAAATTTGAAATGCAGCCCAAGACAATAGCATCCTGGAATTGTGGATATTAGTTAACTGAAAACTAGGCAATGCTGATTAACATTCATTTTGGGTGTCAGGAGTGTGAATGCAAAGAAGGAAATGTGAAAATTATATAGAATTCAAAGGAAGAATTGTAGATACATTATAACTATGGAATTGTCCTTTGATCTTTATCATATAAAATGTCATGTAATACTGGTTTGAACAGGCCTCTTCCTCCAGAGAGTGTCTCATTTTGTTGAATAAAAGACTATCAGCTGTGACTCTCTGGTGAATTTGTTCTACAGCTATGGCCATGAAATACTCCAGTATAGGTAGTACCATAGTAACATATCACATCTGGACATCTGGCTACCAGTTTTCAGGAACTGGGATCCTATTATGAATGTGTACAAAGTCAAGTTTAGCCAATTATGTTAAAGTTAAGTGAGGACTGCATATGGCCTGCAATGTGTACTTTGCAATTAAGACAAATATATGACTGTTCAGGACTTGCAAAAAGTAACTAGACATTGCGAAGTAACCATGGGCTGGGAGAAGACAGCTTTCCAAAGCTTGAAAAACCTTGTTTTTTTAAGCTGCTGAACCAATTAAAAATGTTGAAATGTCCTGTTTGGATTGCATGTCATTGTATACTGCTTTTCCTGCCAGGGTTCCAAGCACACTGATCAGTTCTCACCTCCAACTGAGAAAACGATTGTTTCAGGCATAATTAGCAACTTAAAATCTTGATGCCAAATGACTTATTGGCCAAGTTCACTGAGCAGAATTTATTTTGTTTTTGGAGAATAAAATAAGATCAATAAATGTAAAAACAAAATAATTTATATTACTGTATTTTATTTAGCTAAGTTTGATAAAATGCACAGGAATATTAAACTTAGTCATTTCAATTGACATGCAATAATTAAGACAATTCAGGTTTACTATTTTGTTGTGTGCACATATTATACTGCTGTAGCAATTCACCTTTTAATAAATCATGTAGACACAGGGTTAATTTCTCTGGACAGCTGACAGTAATTGATTCAGTTGACTGATGAAATACAGCTGCAGGAACCATTGTAATGCACTCAAAATTCTGCAACTGGAAACATCAATAACTTGGACATTAAAAGTGGTTACTACAACGTTAAGTAAGGACCACCATGCCAAATACTGAGAATGGGATTGTAAAGTAACTAAAGGGAAATATTTGAGATATAAAAGTTGTGGAGAATAGATAACGGCTTAGAAATTTGGAGAGCACTAAAATACTTACTTTTGACTACATGTTGCTAAGTAGCAGTTTAGGAAACATACTGAAAATTTCTCCTAGCTCTAGTCAGGGACTATAATTGTTGTAATACACATTTATGTTGATTGATCCTTAAATCTGATAACTTACAATATGGTCCTCAAAGAATTGTATAATTATTGTCCTAGCATTTAG
Organism: Mobula birostris; assembly: GCF_030028105.1. Taxonomy (NCBI): domain Eukaryota; kingdom Metazoa; phylum Chordata; class Chondrichthyes; order Myliobatiformes; family Myliobatidae; genus Mobula; species Mobula birostris. The sequence goes on from NC_092388.1 coordinate 34,526,050, forward strand.
GCAATAACAAACTCTCTCTAGAGTAATTAGGACTAAGTTATATGTTTACATTCACAAATAGCCCCAGTAGTATTCTGATTAACTACAATCATCTGTGGTGCTTGAATGATGTGATAGAAAGATTGCCAATTGTATTATCAGCTCTGGATCAAACATTTATCATATTAAATAGCCATACTTGGGAAATACAAGTCCTCAAGAGGTTACATTATCTATTATAAGGTAAATGCACAATTAAGTAGGAATATTTCTATGCATTCATTTGTTATGCTTCTGGGTGGTCTTCACCATCATCACTGTAATGGCATTGTGCAGTTTCCCAAAACAGTTTCAGATCTTTGAAGCTGTGAAAAGGAAGTCTCTGTGGAAAGAAAAAAAACTGCGAGCAAAGTAAAATATTTATACTGAATAACATTAAACTCTTTTATTTCACATCAAAAAGGAAAGAAGCTTCATACTGATGAAAGCCTATTTAGTTTAAAGCATCACTGCAATTTAAAATGGGTTAGGTGCCACAATAAAGGGAAATTAGCAAACATGCATCATTCAAATGACTGACCAAGTTAGCTTCTTTTAAAAAAAACAGGTGGCCAATGACTTCAAATTTGGTTATAAAAATTACAATGTTGTTCTCTTGTCAACAAATCATTTCAGTATTTTTTTTTGTTATTTTTGTTGTTACTTTAAGTTCTGTTCATTCACCTCCTTAATTAAGGGTTGGGAGTGGCATTGAGTACTCATTTTAAAACCAGAACCAAACTGTGATTAGATGGGACACTGCTTAACTGGTAAAAAGCCAGCTTGTAGCCGAGTCTTCACTAAGTGGTGTTTGCTCTCACCCACTCTCCCACTTGTTGCTGGTGTTTGCAGGATTTTTGTTAGCAATGACATTTGAAGATGTGAGGCTGTACAAGTGACAAAAAGCTTAGCACAAGGGGAGAGCTGAGAGATTTCAGATTCATGTACAACAAGCAGTAAAAGCTAGCTAACATACAGAAAATATCTGAATAAAATCCTGGAGGTTATTTTCAGGAAGCTGGAATGTAAAAGAATAGTGTTGCATTAAAGCAGCACAGAACTCTGCTTTTACTTTATCTGCTTTCAGTTCTGGACACAGAACAGCTAAAATAATATACTAATATTAGTATGTGTCAAAAAGCTAGTATTACCAGAACATGCGATTATGAGGAAAGATTAAATGATTCAGCCTGTTATACATCAGGGATATAATCTAGTTGCTCAAGAGAATTATCATGAGCTGTCTTAATGACTATCTCCTAGTAGCACTCACATCTACTGTGATGAAATGCTTTGAGAGTTTGGTCATGGCTAGAATCAACTCCTGCCTCAGCAAGGACCTGGACGCACTGCAATTTGCCTATTGACACAATAGGTCCATGGCAGATGCAATCTCAATGGTTCTTCTGATCAACTGGAAAATATAAACATCCATGTCAGGATGCTGTTCACTGATTATAGCTCAGCGTTTAACATAATCGAAAAGTGGCGGAGCCTGGGCTTTTGTACCTCCCTTTGTAACTGATTCCTTGACTTCTGACCTGGAAAACCACAATCTGTGCGGATTGGTAATACCATTTTCTCCTTGCTAATAATCAGCACTGGCGTACCTCAGGGATGTGTGATTAGCCCACTGCTCTATTCTCTCTATACCTGTGACTGGGTGGCTAGGCATAGCTCAAATACAAACTATAAATTTGCTGATGATACAGCCATTGTTGACAGAATCTCAGATGGAGACAAGAGGGTGTACAGGCGTGAAATATACCAGCTAGTTGAGTGGTGTTACAGCAACAACCTTGCACTTAACGCCAGTAAGAACAAAGAGCTGATTGTGGACTTGTAGAAAGAGTAAGACAAGGGAACATGAACCAATCCTCAAAGAGGGATCAGAAATGGAGATTGTGAGCAATTTCAAGTTCCTGGCTGTCAACATCTTTGAGGATCTAATGTGCTCCCAACATATCAATTCAGTTATAGAGAAGGCAGAACAGTGGCTATATTTCATTTGGAGCTTGAGGAGATTTGGTTTGTCACCTTAGACACTCAAAAACTTCTACAGATATACTGTGGAGAGCATGCTAACAGGCTACACCACTGTCTGATATGGGGGTGGGGTGGTGAGGAATTACTGCACAGGTACACAGGATCACAAGAAGCTACAGAAAGTTATAGTCAGCTCCATCATGGGTACTAGCCTCAGGAAGGTGGCATCCATTATTAAGGACCCCCATCACCCAGGACATATCCTCTTCTCATCGTTACCATCAGGAAGGAGGTACAGTAGCCTGAAGGCACACACTCAGTGATTCATGAACAACTTCTTCCCCTCTGCCATCCGATTTTTAAATGGACATTGAACCCATGAACACTATCTCACTTTTTTATTATTTTTGTTTTTGCACTATGTTTAATTACCTATTTAATATATGTGTATATATACTTAGCATAATTCATTTTTTTCTATATTTATCATGTATTGCATTGTGCTGTTGCCACTAAGTTAACAAATTTCACAACATATGCCGGTGATATTAAATCTGATTCAGATTCATATTCTGATGATTTAACAGGAAAGACAGAGCAAAACCATTCCTCTAATAGAGTTCAGAATAAAAAGGAATGACCTTTAAACTAATTGGATAGTCAGAAAGGATTTGTTTATACAATAGACAGTGGGAATCATCAAAACAAAATGGAGCCTAATTGATTAATTTTTGTTAGATAACGATTTTGAGGATAACAAAATACTTTGGATAGTTGGTGTTAAGCACTAAAGAACATGAGCTAATTGAATAGCAGACTGGATCTAAGGCTAAATAACCAATTTTCACACCTCTACAAGTACACAATGGAAACTTCCCAGGAGACTCATATTCTCACTCTGGTTCAGGAGCCTGATGGCTGTAGGATAATAACTATTCCTGAACCTGATGACATCCCTCCTGTCTGATGGTAGTACCAAGGAGAGAGCATAGTCTGGATGGTGGAGGTCTTTGATGATGTTTGCTGCTTTCTTGTGGCAGCACTTTATGCAAATGTGCTCAATGGTGGGGAGGACTTTGCCTGTGAGGAAATCGAGGATCCGGTTGCACAGGGAGATACCGAGGCCCAGATGTTGGAGCTTAGTGATGAGTTTAGTAATTCCCTTCATTCACACACATTAAGACAATTGGTGTGCTTTTAGCTTGCAATTAGCTTGGTTGAGAAGACATCAAAGAAAACAATCAAGGTAGAACTTGTACTTCAAGCAACTTTCTCATCATCTGAATACCTAAGCAGTGCACATCCAATGCTCTCTTGGGATGTAACAAACAAGAGAAAATCTGCAGGCAACACACACAAAAAATGCTGGTGAATGCAGCAGGCCAGGCAGCATCTTGCGTTTGAAAATCTGCAGATGCTGGAAATCCGAACAACACACACGAAATGATGGGGGAACTCAGTTAGCCAGGCAGCATCTATAGAAAAAAGTACAGTCAACGTTTTGGGCTGAAACCCTTTGGCAGGATTGAAGAAAAAAAAAGCTAAGGAGTAGATTTGAAAGGTGGGGGAGGGGAGAGAGAAACGCCAGGCAATAGGTGAAACTTGCGGGGGGGGGGTGCGGAGGATGAAGCAAAGAGCTAGGAAGTTGATTGGTAAAAGAGACAGAAGGCCATGGAAGGAAGGGGGGCGGGGGAGCAGCACCAGAGGGAGGCGATGGGCGGCAAGGAGATAACATGAGACGGACAAAGGGATGGGAAATGGTGAAGGGAGGGGTGCGGGGTTGAGGCATTACTGGAAGTTTGAGAAATCGATATTCATGCCATCAGGTTGAAGGTTACCTAAACAGAATATAAGGTGTTGTTCCTCCAACCGAAGTGTGGCCTTATTTCCAACATTCACATATTGGAATGGGAATGGGAAGTGGAATTAAAATGGGTGGCCACTGAGAGAGCTCGCTTGTTCTGACAGACGGAGCATAGATACTGGGCAAAACAGTCTCCCAATCTATGTCAGGTTTCACCAACATACAAGAGGGCACACCGGGAGCACTGAACACAGTATATGACCCCAACAGACTCATAGGTGAAGTGTCGCCTCACCTGGAAGGACTGTTCGGGGCCCTGAATGTTAGTAAGGGAGGAGGTGTAGGGGCAGGTGAAGCACTTGTTCCACTTGCAAGGATAAGTGCCAAGAGGGAGATCAGTGGGGAGGGACGAATGGACAAGGGAGTCACGTAGGGAGCGATCCCTGTGGAAAGCAGAAAGTGGGGGTGGAAGGGCGGAGGGAGATATGTTTGGTGGTGGGATCCAGTTGGAGGTGGTGGAAGTTTCAGAAAATTATGTGTTGAACGTGGAGGCTGGTGGGGTGGGAGATGAGGACAAGAGGAACCCTATCCCTGGTAGCATGGCAGGAGGATGGGGTCAGAGTAGATGTGCGTGAAATGGAGGAGATGTGGTTGAGGGCAGCATTGATAGTGGAGGAAGGGAAACCCCTTTCTTTGAAAAAGGAGGACATCTCCTTCGTTCTAGAATGAAAAGCCTCATCCTGAGAGCAGATGGAGCAGAGATAGAGGAATTGAAAGAAGGGGATGGAGCTTTTACAAATAACAGGGTGAAACGAGGTATAGTCCACATAGCTGCGAGAGTCCGTTGGTTTATAATAGACATCGGTGGATAAGCTGTCTCTGGAACTAGAGACAGTGAGATCAAGAAAGGGAAGTGTTGGAAATGGACCAGGTGAATTTTTAAGGTCAGATGGAAATTGGAGGCAAAGTAGATGAAATCGACGAGTTCAGCACTGGTGCAGGAAGCAGCACCAATGCAGTCGTCGAGGTAGCGTAGGGAAAGTGCAGGATGGCAGACATCCCACCTCTCCCAGAAGTTCCGGGAGTCTCCCGCATATTAATAGTGGCTCCCTGATGCCCGCAAATTATATACAATATCACGGAAATCAATTTTTTTGAGAGCGAGAGAAAGCAAGAGAGAGCATGAGAGCGAGAGAGCGCGAGAGCGCAAGAGAGTGACCATGAGAGCACGCGAGCGAGAGAGCGACCACGAGAGAGAGAGTGAGAGAGCATGCGAGCAAGAGTGCTACATGGCAGAGTGTTCCAAAAAAAGAAAATATAAAATGTACAGTACGTCACCCCAGACTACACTAAAGTGTACCCTTGCCTAATAGGGGTCAAATATAATGACATTGTTGCTTGCTGCACTGTTTGCAACAGTGACTTTTCTATTGCCCATGGTGGGTTAAGACTGTAAAAGACATGTTGAGGTGAGTTTAACAGGTGTCATTCATTCATCAGCATAGCTAATGTTATTTCAACTAGCTGGCTAGCTGCTAAGGAGCTACTCTATTGCAGACATCCCACCTCTCCCGGAAGTTCCGGGAATCTCCTGCAAATTGATGGTGTTACCTCCCTGAAATGAGTTTTTGCAGGGTGGGATGTCTGGGATGGTCACCAGTGTAGTCTTGCAACATAGACTGTTCCACATAGCTGGCAAATAGGCAGGCATAGCTGGGACCCGTGTGAATGCCCATGGCTACCCCTTTTGTTTGAAAGAAGTGGGAGGAACCAAAGGAGAAATTATTTAGAGTGAGTACAAGTTCCACTAGGCAGAGGAGAGTGGTGGTGGAGGGGAATGTAATGTAATATAATAGTCTCTTGGAACGTAATGGTTTTTCTCATCATAAATAAGACAGTCAAATTAATAGCAAGATTTGACTCAAAGCAAGTTTAAAAAAACTGTGTTACATTGCTGGAGAGATAAATAATGGTTTGGAAAATGCCTCTACAGGTCTTTTAAACTTTCCCAAAGGAAGTTTAACGTCTTCTCTAAAGAGCAGAATCTTCTGGATAACAACACTTGTTATTACTGAGTTGAAACACAGATGTGATTAAACATCCATGGGCCTGATTTTGCTATGAAGAAGTAAAGTTATTACATTTGGACAGCTGACAAAGCAACATCAGACAAGGGGTAAACATGAACTGTAAGCTGACTCATCAATTTACAGGCATGAACACACTAAAACTACTGCAGCCACGTAATAGTTATAAACCAACTAGCCAAAGTCAGTTAATCTTATTTTCAAGTGCCATTTTAGCATAGCGATATGTCATGAGCTAATAATGTCCAGTCAACTTCTCAACATTGAAAATTAAATATTAATGTTGTGAAATTTCATTTCTTTTCAGATTTATGAAATATATCATTTTTAGTTTGTTTGGCCTGAAGAAGGGACTTGGCCCAAAATGTCAACTGTTTATTCATTTCCATCAATGTTGCCTGACCTGCTGAGTTCCTCCAGCATTTTGTGTGTGTTGCTTCGTTTTTAACTAGTTTCCTATTTTTTTTTCTTCTCTTTCTATCCTGATCAAATCTTTCTTTACCCTTGTTTTCCTTCCTGAATCAGGTGTGATATTGACTTTATTCTTATTCCTTCCTCAATATTTTTACTTTATTCATTTCAATTTGATTGGGTAAGGAAGTACACAGATGCTTTCTTTGCTCATTCCTATTTCAGATGCCCACTCTACTTGCTGCAATATTGCAAGCAAGTTACTCTCAGGAACTTGCCACACAAAATAAATGTTATCATCAAGGTATACAAAGGCAAATTACAAACACTGTTGAAGGTCTGCTGTAACAAATCAATTCCGTCAGAGTAAATGATAATTTACTTAATTAGTATCCATGAACCAGTTCACTGAAGAACAACAATGGCAGAACTCTGGAAGTAAGCTGCTTTTCTGTCCTCTTAGTTGGAAAATAGCTGGGAATGAAGAGGAAGCAGGTTTTTACACATGCTAGAGGCCATTCTTTTTAAAATATTTTATAAAGAGAAATTTTCTCTCTCATTATGGATTTCAACTACACTCAAGAATGTAAAAACTGTTTCAGCTAAGAAATTAGGCAACCCTCTGTATGCAGGGAAATTGGGTCAAGGCTTTGATTCTTGACCATAATTGGGTATGGTTAAATTATTCTAACCAATATTTTCTGCAGTAGTTACCACAAATTGTATTCTCATCAGACCTATTGCTTTTCTTCATGGGAACAAATAAAATGTGCCTGTTATCTTTGATGTTAGCTTTTATGCCTCCAGCAGTCAATTTAATAAACTAACCACTGGTATCTCAAGAAAAACAACTCATCCAAACAAAAGGCTTGGATGTAACTTTAAATTCGTACGTAAATTGTTAGACCTGGAAAGCATTAGCCTTTATACATTTATGTTATATACATCTGTACGTTGATATATTGTATATCAAGGTTAGAAATTTTCTCTGCATTTGACTAGAAATTAATTTTAAAAGATTATGGAATCTTTAGGAGTGAGTTTGCTGAATGCCCTTGATCTTTTGCAGCTGTCCATCAAACTTGCCATGCATCCAACTCACAAATAAAAGGTCTTCCAGCTGCACAACACATTGTGACTGAAATTTAAGGCATAGAATGACAGCAGACTATTTCAAAAGAGTCCTGTTCCAAGTGTCTGGGCACTTAACAATATATAACTTTCAATTCCTACTGCATAATTTGTTTCTTTTAATGAGATTAATTATAACATCTGCTTTTATTTAATGAAGTCTACAGTTTCAATGTACTTCAAAATATCATTAATAATTAAAATTTGATCTATAGGTACATGAGGGATTTCATATCAGTTGACCAAAGGTTAGGCCAAACAACTGTATTCTAAATGAGAGAAGGAGGCAGAGACTTTGAGAGCTCCAGAATGCATGCACACAATGTCAGATTTGGTGGAAGGAAGACATTTGGAATGTAGCAGAGATGGAAGAGGACTGAAGGATAGGGATGATGCAGTCATGAGTGATTTTTTCAGTCAGGATGGAAATTTTAATGTTGAGTCATAACAATGAAAAATCGTTATCAGTCAGCAATCATAGAGATATGAAGTAAGCAAAATTTGATGTGACTTTCGATGTAGGCAACAAAACTTTGAATAAGCTTAAGTCTACAGAAGATGGAAGACAAACTGCCATCCCACAAGTAGATCAGGCTATTCAAATTCAGAGTGTGCAAAGGCATGAAAGACAATTCTAGAATTTGGGACAAGGGTGGAGTCGGGTTCATATCGTTAGTCTCAATAGAGTATGCAAGGATTGCATTTTCAGACTCAAACAAAACACCATGTTTTTAGAGAGTTTGTTCCTGCCTCAGGTAGTCAATAGAGAGAGAAATAGCAGTACAGTAGTGGGTAGAGGGCAGGCCTTGGTGATGGCACTAAAGACACACAGTTGAAAGAAATTCCTACTTTGTCAATACTAGATGTTAGAGAAGTGGTCAAACAATTTAAAGACAAGGGGTCAAGAAAAGTGACAGTAAGGTAGGGCTGAGTATCCTCTGTGTCCATATGCTCTTGGATATAGTGTGGCAGATCAGTCTGCTGACATGAAATACAAAGGGTGCAATCTGGAGGATACAAAAGGGGGGGGGGGGTTAGACAAGTTTTTTCAGTAGATTCCCAGGAAGTTATAAGATGGATGAGTATTTAAATTAGCTGAATCTGTTGAAAGTGGAGAAGCATTAGAAAAAGGTGTGTGATCAGTCACATAAAAATTGGGGATAGACACTCATTATTACACAATATTCAACTGCATTTGCAAATGAACTAGCCTATGCTCCTAGCCAGAAAGTCCCAGATAAAGTATGGGCTGATATATAGCAGACAACATTTGCAAGTGCCAGGCCATGACCATCTCCAGCAATGGAAAGTCAAACTACTTTCCATTGATCTCCAATGAATTGCCATCTCAATGACCAATATGCTGTTACAAAATCTCAATGGGACCAGCGACTTAAATGTTGTGGCTGATGAACAGATCCATTTACAAGTTACAAATCAAGAATACAGTACTCTCCATTTGTTAGAATGAATACTGATTCAAGAACATTCAGGAAAAAGCAGCATGCACCTACCATCCTAAATATTCATTCTTTCCCTGCTTGGCACAGTGAGCCTTCAATGTGGGATAATATAAAATCATCCTGGTTACTATGACAGAACTTCCAGATCCGATGACCACTGACATCAAAGGGCAACAAGCACGCAGGAACATTATCACCTGACACGTAACCTTGATTTCGAAGCATTTCATCTTTTCTTAATTTTTTCTATATACGAATCCCTAGCCAATAACATTATGGGTGTTAGCTCAATAGAAGGACTGCAATTGTTCACAGAGGTGACTCATTATTTAGGAGGAATCAGAGATGATCAGTAAGTGCTGGCCTTGACAGTGCTGCCCACATCATAAAAAATGAATGCAAAAAAAAAAAGTTCGGTACTGCTTGAGCTAAATTATGTAAAACATAACCTCAATTTAGAAAGTTAACAGGATAGATTTACTTGCCATTTCACAAGGAACCATTTATCTGAAATGATGGTAATAAGCTGCATGTTACGCAGAGTTTTTTATTATTTAGTAGACTCAATGGTTGGCAAGGACAGAGCAGACCAAAAGGCCCGTTTCAATGCCGTACGACCCTATGACTCTCCTAGCAAAGATTTGTGATGAATGTGCATATTTTTAATATCTACTGATATGTTTCTCACTGCCAGGAATGACATTAAATGAAACTGTTTCTTGGCCACAACACAGATAAGGCAGCAGAATCTGAGCCTGTTATGTAATAATATGAATTTGCTTCCCATTCACATTATCCTCCAACAGCAGATACCACATATGTTGTTTAAATGTGAGCTTACAATCATTTAAGTAGTCTAAACCAACCTATAACAGATCAGCAGTTTTTGAAAACTTCTATTTTCTGCTATTCTTATTATATTGGAAAACATCGTTGTTGTCATCATGGCTATCCCTCGAAGTCGAAGATGATGGTCTTCACTCTGAAGAAGTGGCCCACAGAGTGAAGACGCCTGTGCGTGTATTTGTTTAACATATACTTGATGTTGCACTCCAAGAAGCACGCGATACTTCACAAATCAACCAACTGATTCCAGTGGCATGGAAACCACAACGATTGGAGCTGATGGATTTGTTGCAGCCTTCATCGGCCTTCACAGCCGTTGAGTTTGAAGTAACTTCGTACACCTGTTCCACCGCTGAGGTCTTGGTTGGATTGTTCTTTGTCAGGGACCTCACCCTCGACCTTACCGCCATGGGTGACCCTACCAGGAGCATAGCTCCAGACGGCATCGCTCTCAGGATCACAGGACCACACAAGCTTCTCCACCACAACAAGGTGACAATCCACAGAGAAGCATAGGAAATAATTAGACGATCAAGTTAAAAAGATCTGTAGCCCATGTCCGGCAGGTATTTGGTTTTCCATCCCGGTTTACTGGAAGGTGAGGAAAAAGACCTGTTACTGGGGATTAAGATGCTCCCAATTCCACTCCAGCAATCTCTTAAAATCAGTCTTCCAACTACAACACAGACAAAATGCTGGAGGAGATCAGTAGGTCAGGCAGCATCTATGGAAATGAATAAACAGTCAACATTTTGGGCCGAGACCCTTCTTCAAGTCTGGAAAGGGGGAAGATGCTAAAATAAGGTGTGGGGAAAGGAAAGAGGACAGCTAGAAGGTGATTGTTGAAGCCAAGTAGGTGGGAAAGGTCAAGGGCTGGAGAAGAAATCTGGTAGGAGAGGAGAGTGAACCATAGGAGAAAGGGAAAGAGGAGGGGACCCAGGGGGAGGTAATAGATAAGTGAGAAGATGTAAGAGGCTAGGGTGGGGAAGGGAAGAGAGTTTTCTTATATACCGGAAAGAGAAATGAATATTCATGGCATCAAGTTGGAGGCCCTGATGGAATATAAGGTGTTGCTCCTCCACCCTGAGGATCGCCTCATCGTGGCACAAAAGTAGGCCATGGTCTGACTAGCATGTTGGAACAGGAATGGGAATTGAAATTAAAATGTTTGGTCACTGGGAATTTCCTGTTTTGGCGGGTGGAGTAGAGGTGCTCTACAAAATAGTCCTACAATTTATGACGGGTCTCACCAATGTAGAGGAGACTGCATCGGGAGCACTGGACACAAAAGACAACCTCAGCAGATTCATAGGTGTAGTGTTGCCTCACCTGGAAGGACTGTTTGAGGACCTGAATGGAGGTGAGGGAGAAGGCGAATGGCATGTGTAACATTTAGGCCATTCGCAGGGATAAGTGCCAGGAGCGAAATTAGTGGGCAAGGACAAATGGGCAAGGGAATCATGGAGGGAGCCTTCCAACTAGTTCATCCTAGAGTGCCACAAAATTGTAACTGCTTAAACTTCCAAAGTAATCCAGTGCAAGCTTTGGGATTCATATCATCCAATCCATATGTTATCTCTTTGGTCTTGGCTAAATAGAGTGTGGATACATGGGAAGGAAATCTGTAAGGAATAATAGGCAATTCCATATGTGACAATATCTGAATCTTTTAAACAAGGAAAAGAGCAGTTGTTTTGCATAGAACACAAGATGTTTCAAAAGGTATTACATCTAACAAAGAATTTATTTTTAAATACAGTTACCATGGTGATGTAGGAGGTATAATAAGAGGAATAGATAGAGTGGATAGCCAGCGCCTCTTCCCCAGGGCACCACTGCTCAATACAAGAGGACATGGCTTTATGGTAAGGGGTGGGAAGTTCAAGGGGGATATTAGAGGAAGGGTTTTTACTCAGAGAGTGGTTGGTGCGGGGAATGCACTGCCTGAGTCAGTGGTGGAGGCAGATACACTAGTGAAGTTTAAGAGACTACTAGACAGGTATATGGAGGAATTTAAGGTGGGGGCTTATATGGGAGGCAGGGTTTCAGGGTCGGCACAACATTGTGGGCCGAAGGGCCTGTACTCTGCTGTACTATTCTATGTTCTATTAACCAATTTGCCAGCAGTAATAACCAGAAAATATGACTTAATAAATTGAGAGACTTCTGAACAGGGTTCAAAAAGCATAACAATAGGACTTTTTTCTGGATTAATACAATGTTTTAATTTCTTATCTCAGCTATCTTGTAACTTTATTTAATTGCAGAATGTGAATATTTATACTAATTATTAACCTGGGTGAGACCATCTAAATGCATTTCACATGTTGCCAATTGGCTAAATTTCAAAACAGGCCCCGCACGAAAGAACAATATTCTGACCAATTGTACCGCCCAGTCTCTTGTAGAATAGCTCATCTAAAACGCACTCGGATAAGAAATAGGAAGGACCAAATATTTTGGAAGTTAATATCTGCACTTTTATGTTTTGCCAGAATGTTATTTTTCCTCAAGAGAATCCATTGCCTTATTTATTTTTAGTGTGACAAGTTGCCAAGTATTATAATCCATCTTCTACAGTGAGAACAAAAAAAATCCTACTAAACTAGATTGCAAATCCTGAATAATGAATTCACATTGCCATGTGACTGGCAGGCAGATTTTGTCGAAATGAATTGCTTTAATATGTGTAGAATTATATTTTTCATACACTGACCATTGGCAACATCAGCATGAGCTCATCTATATGCCAAGTTGACATTATCATGGCTTATTGCTCTTGTCTTAGCTGAAATCTGAGACTGAAATGGCTGAAATCTTTCTCCATATCTTGACTTCATAATAATACTCTTCCACCTTCAACATTTCCTAGGTTACCAAAAACTTGATCTACAAATGTGAGGTTGTAGAATGAAGATTCACAAAGGCATGGATTATTATAACCTCACCCATCTCCTACCTTCACCACAGCTGTAACTTTATGTCTTTCTATTTCTAGGGAAAATGCAGTATGATCAGATGCCAAAAAAAGTGATCTACACCCAGCCACCAGTTCACAAAGTTGGAGGAGATCCCTGTATGTATTGTATAACTGAGCACAAGTGGGCAGAAGAAAGGACAAGAGCAGGGTAAGTTTGGTGCCGAGAGCAGATAGTGCCTTTGAAGCGTGAACTTATAGAAGATTTGTAGCTATATAGGAGAGGATCATTATGAGGCCTGCCAGAAAACTTATGTGAAATGTCAGGTAGTATACTGGTACCTAGCATCAACCTTATACAAGGCTTTCTGCTCATTTTGGAAACTAGCCCTTCCAGCAGTGAAATTGTCTGGCTGAAGCCTGTCACCAGCCAACCTAGGGAGTTATGGCTAAAGGTGAGATGATGCAGTCTAAAAGGGAAAAAAAAGTTCAAAGTTGAAAGAAGAGATTCTGCAGATGCTGGAAATCTTGAGCTACAAGCACAAATTGCCAGAGGAACTCAACAATTAGGCATAATCTACAGGAGAAAAAAAGCAGTCAATGTTTTGGGCAGAGACCCTACACCACGACTGGAAAGGAAGGGGACTGAAACCAGAATCAGAAGGTGTGAGGAAGGGATGGAGTACAAGCTGGTATGTGATAGGTGAGATCAGGTGAAGGGGAAAGAAAGAAGATGGAGGAGAATGAAGTAAGAAGCTAGGAAATGATAGGTGGAAGAGTTAAAGGGCCCAAGAAATAAGAAGGGCGTACAGGAGCAAGATATACCAGCTAGTTGAGTGGTGTTGTAGCTCCAACTCAATGTCAGTAAGACCAAAGAAGTGATTGTGGACTTCAGAAAAGGTAAGATGAGGGAACTCGTAGAGGGATCAGAAGTGGAGGGAGTGAGCAATTTCAAGTTCCTGGGTATCAATATCTCTGAGGACCTAGCCTGGACTCAACATACCGATGCAGCTATAAAGAAGGCAAGACAGTGGCTATATTTCATTAGGAGTTTAAGTAGATTTGGTATGTCACTGAAAGCATTCACAAATTTCCACAGATGTGCTGTGGAGAGCATACTAACTGGCTGCATCACCATCTGGTATGGTGGGGCTACTGCACAGGATCGAAGTAAGCTGCAGCGAGGTCCATCATGGGCACTGGCCTCCATAGTATCCAGGACATCTTCAAGGAGTGGTGCCTCAAAAAGGTGGCGTCCATCATTAAGGACCCCAGAAGCCAGGACAATACTTTATTGTCGCCAAACAATTGATACTAGAACGTACAATCATCACAGTGATATTTGATTCTGCACTTCCCGCTCTCTGGATTACAAATATTAAATATTAAAAATAGTAAAAATTAGTAAATATTAAAAAATTAAATTATAAAGCATAAATAGAAAATAGAAAAATGGAAAGTAAGGTAGTGCAAAAAACCCTAGAGGCAGGTCCAGATATTTGGAGGGTATGGCCCAGATCCGGGTCAGGATCCGTTCAGCAGTCTTATCACAGTTGAAAAGAAGCTGTTCCCAAATCTGGCCATACGAGTCTTCAAGCTCCTGAGCCTTCTCCTGGAGGGAAGAGGGACGAAAAGTGTGTTGGCTGGGTGGGTCGTGTCCTTTTTTATCCTGGCAGCACTGCTCCGACAGCATGCGTTGTAAAATGAGTCCAAGGGCGGAAGATTGGTTTGTGTGATGTGCTGCGCCATGTTCATGATCTTCTGCAGCTTCTTTCAGTCTTGGACAGGACAATTTCCATACCAGGTTGTGATGCACCCTAGAAGAATGCTTTCTACGGTGCATCTATAAAAATTAGTGAGGGTTTTAGGGGACAGGCCAAATTTCTTTAGTTTTCTCAGGAAGTAAAGGTGCTGGTGGGCTTTCTTGGCAGTGAACTCTGCTTGGTTGGACCAAGTCAGGTCATTTGTGATATTGACCCCGAGGAAATTAAAGCTTTTGACCTGTTCCACTTGCGCACCACCGATGTAAATTGGGTTGTGCGGTCCATTACTCCTTCTGAAGTCAACAACCAATTCGTTCGTCTTGCTGACGTTGAGGGATAGGTTATTGTCTTCGCACCATGCCACCAGGTTCTTAATTTCCTCTCTGTACTCAAACTTATCATTACCCGAGATACAGCCTACAATTGTTGTGTCATCAGCAAACTTATATATTGAGTTTGATGGAAACTTGGCTACACGATAGGCTGTGGCTGATGTGTACCTTAACCAATCTCCCGAAGCACTTCATAGCAATTGATGTCAGAGCCACAGGTCGATAGTCATTCAGGTATGCCACCTTGCTCTTCTTCAGCACTGGGATTATCGTTGCCTTCTTAAAACACCAGGGGATCTTAGTCTGAAGCAAGGAGCAGTTGAAGATGTCAGTAAACACTCCAGCTAGCTCGCTTGCACAGAACCGGAGAACCCTTCCTGGGACGCCATTTGGGCCCGTCGCCTTCCTTGGATGTATCTTCAGGAAGGCCCTTCTAATGTCCTCTTTGGTGACGATGAATCTTGATGCCACCAGGTCCGGTTCATCTGGAGGGAGCGGGACGCTCCTCTTCTGTTCAAATCTTGCGTAGAATACGTTAAGTTCGTCAGGAAGAGAAGCGCCACAGTTATTGATATTCCCAGCCTTTTCTTTGCGCCCAGTGATCTCATTTAGACCCTGACATACCTTCATTGTTACCATCAGGGAGGAGGTACAGAAGCCTGAAGGCACACACTCAACAGTTTCTTCCCCTCTGCCATCCAATTTCTAAATGGACATTGAACCCATAAGCATTACCTTACTACTTTTTAGTTCTATTTGTTTGCACTACTTACTTAATTTATTTACTGCAATTCACAGTACTTTTCTATATTACCATATTTTGTACTGTTGCCATAAAGTTAACAAATTTCACAACATATTGCCAATGAAAAGCGGGTGCTCTAGTTTTGCTGAATGTAATAGGTAAAAGAGCTAAGAAGTTTGACACCTCCAAACAAACTAGCTGAAATTAACTTTGCTGATATCGTGAACATAATGCCAGGAACATTTAGAACAGAAACCATTGTTGATTGCAGAACATATTAAGTTTCATAAGTGGAATGAAAAAGAAGCTGTGTCCATTTCAGCTTACATGACTTAATTGAAAAAAATATCTGAGCATTGCCAGTTAACAATGCACTGAGAGATAATTTAGATTGTGGAATCTTACAAGAAAGCATTCAAAAACAGCTCCCAACCGAAGCGCATCTCACATTTAAAATAGCAGTTGAAATCACTGTATCAAAGGAAACAGCAGAGGTGCAAGTGAGTTGCAGACAGGAACAAAAATGAGTGTGAACAAAATTGTATCATCAAAAAAAAACGGCCTGACCGAACAAATTGTGTTACCGTTGTGGCAGTGGCTCACATATATCAGACCAATGCAGATTAAGAGATGAAACTTGCAGAAAATGCAACAAAGTAAGACACATACAAGAACATATAGGCAGACAAGAATAAATAGACTGCATAGGGAAGAGAAAAAGGTCAAGTTGCAGTTTCAAAAAGAGCACTTATCTGCCTGCTGTTGATGAAAAATCTGATAATGAGAGTGAAACAGGACTGGTAGCCTTCATATTTACAATGTAAAAACTAACAGGAGACAAGCAATATGACTTATACCAGAATTAAACAGCGAATTAATTAAAATAGAATTAGACACTGGCTCGGCAGTTTCAGTCATTCCACAAAATGAGTTTGAGCAGCACTTCAAAGATACTGAATTAAAGTCTGCAGATATCTAATGAAGAACTTTTACTGGTGAAAAGATAACTCCTGTGAGAATGATTTTCGTAACAGTGAAATACAACCAACAAGCCACATTGTGTGTGGTAAAAACAGGAGGGCCAGTATTCTGGGGCCATGATTGGCTGAGACAACTACAAGTTGATTGGAGGTCCATTCACTAGTTGCATGCAACATCCCCTGCAATAGAGTCAAATGAAAGTGAATTGCGAAAGATACTGGATAATGGCACAGCAGTGTTCAAGGATGGCATTGGAAAACTCAAAGATATCAAGGGTAAAATAAGAGTTAAATGAAAATGCCATGCCCAAGTTTTACGAATCCTGTCTGACTCCATACACTATCCTTAAAAAGTAGCCAGTGAGCTAGATCACTGGAAGCTGAAGGAATTCTTTCCAAGGCTTAGTGGAATGCATGGGCAATGCCAGTGGTTCCAGTAGCTAAGAAAGATGGGCCTGTCAGGATCTGTGATGAATTTAAGGTCACCATCAACTGGGTTCTGCAAAATCAATACCCTCTGCCCAGGATAGATGATATCTTTGCAAACCATTAGAAACATACAAACATAGAAAACCTACAGGCCCCTTGGCCCACAATGTTGTACCGAACATGTACTTACATGAGAGATTACCTAGAGTTACCCATAGCCCTCTATTTTTCTAAGCTCCATGTACCTATCCAGGAGACTCTTAAAAGACCCGATCGTATCTGCCTCCACCACTGTTGCCGGCAGCCCATTGTATGCACTCACTAATCTCTGTATAAAAAACTTACGCCTGACATCTCCTCTGTACTTACTTCCAAGCACTTTAAAACTGTGCCCTCTCGTGTTAGCCAATTCAGCCCTGGAAAAAAGCCTCTGGCTATCCAGACAATCAATGTCTCTCATCATCTTATATACCTCTATCAGGTCACCTCTCATCCTCCGCCACCCCAAGGCGAAAAGGCCGAATTCACTCAATCTATTCTCATAAGGCATGTTCCTCAATCCAGGCAACATCCTTGTAAATCTCCTCTGCACCCTTTCTATGGTTTCCACATCCAACCTGTAGTGAGGTGACCAGAACTGAGCACAGTACTCCAAGTGGGATCTGACCAGGGTCCTATATAGCGGCAACATTTCCTCTCGGCTCTTGAACTCAATCCCACGGTTGATGAAGGCCAATACACTATATGCCTTCTTGACCACACAGTCAGCCTGCACAGTAGGTTTGAGTGTCCTATGGACTCAGACCCCAAGACCCCTCTGATCCACCACACTGCCAAGAGTCTTACCATTAATATTATATTCTGCCATCATACTTGACCTACCAAAATGAACCGCCTCATACTTATCTGGGTTGAACTCCATCTGCCACTTTTCAGCCCAGTTTTGCATCCTATCAATGTCCCGCTGTAACCTCTGACAGCCCTCCTTACTATCCACAACACCTCCAACCTTTGTGTCATCATCAAATTTACTATCCATCCCTCCACTTCCTCATCGAGGTCATTTATAAAAATCATGAAGAGAAGAGGTCCCAGAACAGATCCCTGAAGCACACCACTGGTCACCGACCTCCATGCAGAACATGACCCGTCTACAACCACTCTTTGCCTTCTGTGAGCAAGCCAATTCTGGATCCACAAAGCAAGGTCCCCTTGGATCCCATGCTTCCTTACTTTCTCAATAAGCCTGGCATGGGGTACCTTATCAAATGCCTTGCTGAAAACTATACACACTACATCTGCTGCTCTAACTTCATCACTGTGTTTAGTCACATGCTCAAAAATTTCAATCAGGCTCCACAACCTGGCTTTGACAAAGCCATGCCGACTATTCCTAATCACATTATGCCTCTCTAAATGTTCGTAAATCCTGCCTCTCAGGATCTTTTCCAACAACTTATCAACCACTGAAGTAAGACCCACTGGTCTAGAATCTCCTGGGCTATCTCTATTCTCTTTCTTGAATAAGGGAACAACATCTGCAACTCTCCAATCCTCCAGAACCTCTCCCATCCCCACTGATGATGCAAAGCTCATTGCCAGGGGCTCAGCAATCTCCTCCCTTGCCTCCCACAGTAGTCTGGGGTGCATCTCATCTGGTCCCAGAGACTAATCCAACTTGATACTTTCCAAAAGCTCCAGTACATCCTCTTTCTTAATGTCTACATGCTCAAGCTTTTCAATCCACTGTAAATCATCCCTACAATTGCCAAGATCCTTTTCCATAGTGAATATTGAAGCAAAGTATTCATTAAGAACCTCTGCTACCTCCTCTGGTTCCATACACACTTTTCCACTGTCACACTTGATTGGTCCTATTCTCTCATGTCTTATCCTCTCATTCTTCACATACTTGTAGAATGCCTTGGGGTTTTCCTTAATCCTGCTCACCAAGGTCTTCTCATAGCCCCTTCTGGTTCTCCTAATTTCATTCATAAGCTCCTTCTTGCTTGCCTTATAATCTTCTAGATCGCTATCATTACCTAGTTTGCTGAACCTTTTCTTTCCTTCTTGACTAGATTTACAACAGCCTTTGCACACCACGGTACCTGTACCCTACCATCCTTTTGCTGTCTTATTGGAACGTATCTACGCAGACTGCCACGCAAATATACCCTGAACATTTGCCACATTTCTGCTGTACATTTCCCTGAGAACATCTGTTCCCAATTTTTGCTTCCAAGTTCCTGCCTGATAGCATCATATTTCCCCTTACTCCAGTTAAACACTTTCCTAACTTGTCTTTTCCTATCCCTCTCCAATGCTATTGTAAGGGAGATAGAATTGTGATCACTATCTCCAAAATGTTCTCCCACTGAGAGACCTGATACCTGACCAGGTTCATTTCCCAATACTAGATCAAGTACAGCCTCTCCTCTTGTAGGCTTATCTACATATTGTGTCAGGAAACCTTCCTGAACACACCTAACAAATTCCACCGCATCTAAACCCCTTGCTCTTGGGAGATGCCAATCAATATTTAGGAAATTAAAATCACCCACCATGACAAACCTATTATTACACCTTTCCAGAATCTGTCTCCCTATCTGCTCCTCGATGTCCCTGTTACTATTGGGTGGTCTATAAAAAACAGACAGTAGAGTTATTGACTCCTTCCTATTTCTAACTTCCACCCACAGAGACTCAGTAGACAATCCCTCCATGACTTCCTCCTTTTCTGCAACCCTGACACTATCTCTGATCAGCAGTGCCATGCCCCCACCTCTTTTGCCTCCTTCCCTGTCCTTTTTGAAACATCTAAAGCCTGGCACTCTAAGTAACCATTCCTGCCCCTGAGCCATCCAAGTCTCTGTAATGGCCACAACATCATTGCTCCAAGTATTGATCCACGCTCTAAGCTCATCCGCCTTGTTCATGATGCTTCTTGTATTAAAACAAACACATCTCAAACCATCGGTCTGAGCACATCCCTTCTCTATCACTTGCCTACCCTCCCTCTTGCACTGTCTCCAAGCTTTCTCTATATGTGAGCCAACTGCCCCTTCCTCCGTCTCTTCAGTTCGGTTCCCTGCCAGGATATTGACCCTCTCAGATTCAAGTGCAACCTGTCTTTTTTGTGCAGGTCACTCCTGCTCCAAAAGAGGTCCCAATGATCTAGGAATCTGAATCCCTGCCTCCTGCTCCAATCCCTCAGCCATGCATTTATCCTCCACCTCACCCTATTCCTATACTCACTGTCGTGTGGCACAGGCAGTAATCCCGAGATTACTATCTTTGAGGTCCTGCTTCTCAACTTCCTTCATAACCCCTGTGGTCTGTTTTCAGCTCCTCCTCCCTTTTTCTACCTATGCCGTTTGTACCAGTATGTACGACGACCTCTGGCTGTTCACCTGCCCACTTCAGGATATTGTGGACGCAATCAGAAACATCCTGACCCTGGCACCTGGGAGGCAAACAAGCATCCGTGTTTCTTTCCTGCATCTACAGAATTGCCTGCCTGACCCTCCAACTATAGAGTCCCCTATTTCTGCTGCCTTCGTCCTTTCCCTACCCTTCTGAGCCACAGGGCCAGACTCTGTGCCAGAGGCGTGGCCACTGTTGCTTCCCCCAGGTAGGTCATCCCCTGCAACAAAACTCAAACAGGAGTACTTATTGTTAAGGGGACAGCCACAGGGATACTCTCTAGTGTCTGACTCTTGCCCTTCACTCTCCTGACTGTTACCCACTTATCTGTCTCCTGAGGCCCTGGTGTGACTATTTGCCTATAGCTCTTCTCTATCACCTCCTCACTTTCCCTGACCAGACGAAGGTCATCAAGCTGCATCTCCAGTTATCTAACCTAGTCCCTAACGAGCTGCAGCTCGACGCACCTGGAGCAGACGTGGCCTTCCGGGAGGCTGGGAGTCTCCCAGACTTCACACATTTGACACCTAGTACAGAACACCAGCCTCACAGACATACTTCCTGTTTCTATTCTATACAGGTAACCTACCCGTTATCGCCGAAGCCCTGTTGAGCCAAAGCCTTCTTCCTCTGTCTACCTCTCCTCTGTTGCCCGCTCCTCCAATCCCGCTCTATAAAGCTGTCTTCTTTTTAAACTCTTCCCTCCGGTCTAACTCACTGACGCCCATGCTCCTGCTCAATCGTTACTCGATCCTGTGCAGTCGTTCCTCGATTCTGGAGGAAAGCACTTCAGCAAAGTGGACTTAGTTGAGGCCTATGTCCAGATGGAGATGCAAGAAGTGTTTCTAGCCATAAACACTCACACAAGGCTGTATCACTATAATAGGCTTTTTTTTGGAGTAGCATTTGCACCTGCACTCTGGTAGAAAGCTTTGCAAGGCTGCTCAGGCACTTAGTGTTATCTGGATTACATCATTGTTACTGGTACGGATGACAAAAGACCTCAAGACAGTGTTAGATAGATTAGAAGATTATGGGCTCAACGTGAACTCTTTAAACCAAGCATCACTGCACTGACACTGAAGCTTGTCAATTTCCTCCTTGCATTTCATGATGCACCACACTGTGAAACAAACAACTCACTTGCTATGCTGTTCTTGAGTCATCCCTTGTGCTCACACTTGGATCTCTTCAAAGCCAATCTCAGGAAGAGTATGCAGGACAAACAGACGAGACAAATCAAGGATTCCTCAAACAAGGAGGTTCAATATTTCATTCCTGAGCAAGCAGTCTTGGTGAGGGATAAAAGAAGTGATCAAAAGTGGGTGCTTAGGAAGATTAAGGATAGAATAGGACCACTCTGCGACACAGTAGAGATTGCGTCTATTGTCATTTGGAGATGACACATTGATCAGTTGAGGTGAGCAGAGCCAATTGTTGGAGAAGAAAACTGTCTAGAGCTATCAGAATCACTTTCTGCAGTGTCAGAGCCAACTACTGTAACCAGCATGGAAGAGTCCCAGAATCTGAGATTGTTTCGCAGCCACAAGTCTCATCTGCCAAGCAGAGTGATCCCCCTTGTCGGGAAAGACATTATACTGCAATAGTAAGAAAGCATCCACAGTGGTTAAATCTTTAGGCATGAATGGCAGAACGTAAAATTTACTGGGCTGTGGATGTCTAGATGGTAGTTGTCTTATATGGTACGAGGGGAGGTGAGGACCTCTGTCAGTCAGAGTTGACCATGGATTTTCCGTCCTAGCTGCCTAGATACACAACCCTGGGCAGCACAATATGGAGAGTAAGTTGTTAGCCATGTAGTAAGCTCCCCTCTCCACACATCTGATGAACCCAAAGGAAGAGCAGAGACCAATACAGTTTAACACTACTACTGTCGTGGGAGTTGCCAGTCAACATTGTACTCAATGTAGGAATAGCTTAGGGATCCAGCTCCGGATTCTTCCGTCGGGGTTTTCTACCGAAGCCTTCCTCACGAGTGGGTATAACTGCAAGGCAGCGGAGGTTTGAGATCAAGAGTTTTCCTTCTCCTAAATGAGGTGCCAACTACAGTTAACAAGCCCCACCTGCCTGAAGCAATTAGTTTTAAGAAGCCAATAACCCGCCTTTGCCCCTTCACCTGTCAGTAGAAACAGTTCTGGTGGGCTTAGTAGCTATGGCACATGCGAAGGGCAGGAGCTGGACTTGGTTGTCATAGGCTATTTGAGGCGCATGCCAATGGGAGCATTTAATAGGTAGTGGGAGCTTGTCCCCATTACCACCACTGGCTATATTGTAGACTGTATGTATATGTATACTTATACATTAAATAGCTAGACAACAAAACATTGCATATTTGAGTTGAGATGCATTGACTTGGATTTTGTAGCTAAGCAGGGGGTGGTGCTATGTATTTAATATTTTATTTATATTGTAAATATATTGTTTGATTAAGCATTCTTTGTTGTTTACATAATTCATTACAGGTTATGTGTAAAAGTACATGAATGGCACACATTATCATGTCACCATGTCTTAAATGCATGCCTCACTAAAGTAAAAAAGGTACAGACTAAGGACACGTAATCCCTGGGCTACGACGTTTTCACTTTGATTAGTTTTTGGATTAAAAAACACAACATCAGACCTAAGGCTTCTGTACTTCCTGCCCAATGCAAAAGCAAGAAGAGGACATGGTCTAGATGGTGGGGGTCTGTGATAAAACAAAAACCCTGCAGATAGCGGAAATCTGAAAATTCTGAAGGTACTCAACAGGCCAGATAATATTTGTGGAGAAAGGGTTAAATATTCAGGCCGATGTCCTCTTATCAGGACTGAAAAGTGAGAAAACATTCAGAATGGGGAAGGGCACATAACTAAAGGAAATGTCTATGATAAGGTGGAAAGTGTGATTGACCAGACCTTACATATTCCATTGAAGACATCTAAGAGAGGGTGATAAGTGCATATTAATCATTGTTGTTCTGTCTAGGAAAGTGTAAGAGGAGAGATGAATAAGGCCAGTTAGTAGAACAAAATGGAACTGGAAGTTGCTTATCTGAGAATGCTGTTCTTGGACTACGGTACAGCATTCAATACCATAATTCCCTCCAGGCTCGACAAGAAGCTCAGGGACCTCAGCCTTCACCATGCCTTGTGTAGCTGGATCCTGGACTTCCTGTCAGATCGCTGGCAGGTGGTAAGAGTGGGTTCCCTCACCTCTGCCTCTCTGACTCTCAACACAGGCGCCCCTCAGGGCTGTGTCCTAAGTCCCTCCTTTACCCTCTGTATACCCATGACTGTTGCAACCCACAGCTGCAGTCTGCTGATTAAATTTGTTGATGACACTACGCTGATTGGTCTAATCTCAAATAACAATGAGGCAGCCTACAGAGAAGAAGTCATCACCCTGACACAGCAGTGTCAAGAAAACAACCTCTTCTTCAATGTCGCAAAAACAAAGGAGTTGACTGTGGACTACAGGAGGAATGGAGATAGGCTAACCCTATAGACATCAATGGATCTGGGGTTGAGAGGATGAACAGCTTTAAGATCCTTGGCATACACTTCACCGAGGATCTCATGTGGTCTGTACATACCGGCTGTGTGGTGAAAAAGGCACAACAGTGTCTCTTTCACATCAGACGGTTGAAGGTTGGTATGAGCCCCCAAATTCTAAGAACTTCCTACAGGGGCACAATTGAGAGCATCCTGACTGGCTGCATCACTGCCCAGTATGGGAACTGCACTTCCCTCAATCACAGGACTCTGCAGAGAGTGGTGTGGACAGCCCAGCACATCTGTAGATGTGAACTTCCCACTATTCAAGACATTTACAAAGACAGGTGTGTAAAAAGGGCCCGAAGGATCACTGGCGACCTGAGTCACCCTAACCACGAACTGTTCCAGCTGCTACCATCCAGGAAATGGTACAACAGCATAAAAGCCAGGACCAACAGACTCCGGGACAGCTTCTTCCACCAGGCCATCAGACTGCTTAACTCATGCTGACACAACTGTATTTCTATGGTATATTGACTGTCCTGTTATACATACTATATATTATAAATTACTATAAATTGCACATTGCACATTTAGATGGAGATTTTTACTCCTCATGTATATGAAGGATGTAAGAAATAAAGTCAATTCAATTCCATTCAATTATAAGAGGGAAAAGCTGAGTTAATGTGAAAGATGGACACCTAACTTCAGAACTGACCAATTATGAAATAAATAGGAGATAAAAATAAATTCTTGAATTTAATCATGATCCCAAGAGCCACCTTGAGTCCAGACAGAAGACAAGGTGCTGTTACTCAAGTTTTGTTGGAAAACTATAGGAGGGTAAGACAGTGATTTGAATCGGAATGGGGAATTAAAGTGACACACATGGAAACTTAGGGTCACCCTTATAAACTGAATCAAAGTGCTAAGCAAAATTCTTGGTTTCTCTAATATACCTGATACCAAATCACAACCACCAAATGCGGTACAATAAAACGGAAATTAATTGTTGCTCCCTTGGTAATTATTGAATGCATCTCTAGATAGTGGGAAAGAGGTAAATAGAAACATAGAAAACCTACAGCACAATACAGGCCCCTTGGCCCACAAAGCTGTGCAGAACATGTCCTTACCCTAGAACTACTTAGACTTACCCACAGCCCTCTATTTTTCTAAGCTCCATGTACCTATCCAGGAGTCTCTTAAAATACATCGTTTCCGCCTCCACCACCCCATTCCACACACTCACCACTCTCTGCGTAAAAAACTTACCCTTGACATCCCTTCTATACCTACTTCCAAGCACCTTAAAACTGTGCCCTCTTGTGTTAGCCATTTCAGCCCTGGGGGAAAAAAGCCTCTGACTGTCCACACAATCAATGCCCCTCATCATCTTATACACCTCTATCAGGTCACCTCTCACCCTCCCGTCGCTCCAAGGAGAAAAGGCTGAGTTCACTCAACCTATTCTCATAAGGCATGCTCCCCAATCCAGGCAACATCCTTGTAAATCTCCTCTGCATTCTTTCTATGGTTTCCATGTCCTTCCTGTAGTGACGGAACCAGAATTGAGCACAGTACTCCAACTGGGGTCTGACCAAGGTCCTATATAGCTGTAACATTACCTCTCGGCTCTTAAACTCAGTCCCACGGTTGATGAAGGACAATTCACTGTATGCCTTCTTAACCACAGTGTCAACCTGCATAGCAGCTTTGTGTGTCCTGTGGACTCGGACCCCAAGATCCCTCTGATCCTCCACATTGTCAAGAGTCTTACCATTGATACTATATTCTGCCATCATATTTGACCTACCAAAACAAACCACCTCACACTTACCTGGGTTGAATGCCATCTGCCACTTCTTAGTCCAGTTTTGTCACAACAAATGTGCAGTAGTCACAACTTGTTAAATTTCTTGGGAATGGGGTCACACAAAATGCTGGAGGAATTCAGTAGGGCAGGCAGCATCAATTTTAAAGAGTGAAGAGTCAGTGTTTCAGGCTGAGAGACTTCGTCCGGACTCATGCTGACTGTCCTGCTAACTTCCTCCAGCATTTTGTGTATGTTGCTTGGATTTCCAGCATCTTTAGATTTTCTCATCACAAGAAGTGGGTGGTTCATACAGATAAAAGACAAAGCAGGGAGTAGTCACTTCAACGGGAAGTAGAGGATGAGTCTGGTTTTGGTATCTCATTGAAGATGGTGTAAATGAGATTCTGCTCTGTGGAATCTGGGAGTTGTTGGGATGATAGGTTGGGACGAGGGGCACTATGTCTGAGTCTGGCCGGTCAAGTCCTGTCTTGTTTTTACATCCTCACTCAATCCAACCCTGAACTTATTCCAACCTACCTCTCTCCCGTGTCTGCTTTGCCTGGAAGGCCCTGGTGGAAAGGGAGACGTCTGCGATATCTCGCTGAACATGGCTCTGACTGTAGACTCTCAGAAAGACATGCCGTTGAACCACATAGTCACCTGCACTCCCCCTACACGCTTGCGCCAATCCACAAGCCATCATCTGACACCGGGGACAGTGCGGGCAAGTGCAGACAGTATTAACGTAGCCCCTTTTCAAAATCTTTTCCATTATCTCGCCAGTGATGACTAAAAATAGGGTCCACACAGTCAATGTAGCAAACCAAAAATGTGACTAGTTCATAAGGATATGCTTATAAAATCGTCCTGCGAACCGCATCTGCGGTGACCCACGCACACTCACCCGGAAGTCCCACCCTACCACTCGCACCTGACTCGGATGTTGTTTGTCTGCCAGTGACGTCGCGCCTGCTGGAGAGGACGAGGTGAGTGTTGTTATGGAATGGGGGAGTTACTGGTGGGCACTGGGTGTTAAGGTGTATGTCGCCTGCTTATGGTAAGATGGACACAGGCTAACTCTGTGCTGTCCCCTTGCTGGTACAGTTCAGCCTTTTCGTCCCACGCTGCCCGGCCTCGTTCTGTCCTGCGCAGCCCATCCCTGCCTGGTTCCTTCCTGTCTTTGCTCCCTGCTGTAAGTCACTACACTGTGCTTTAAATTTCATGTTTGTTAGTGTCAACTGGATATTTCTCACGGCTCTGTATTGTTGCGGTTCACAAATAACTTCACTCAGCTGAAAATTTTAACCAGTACTTAAGTAATAAAGTTCACCGTTTGCTCAGTGTTTCAGTGATGGGAGTGCACTAATATGTTTACTTCATGTTCTTCAACATTTTAACATTTTGCTCACTGGAGGCTTCAGCCTCTGCTGTTCAGACCGAATGCTACTGCCAGTATTAATGATTAAAGCAGTTCATCGGAAATTAATTGGACCTGCGTTGTCCTCTTCCTCATAAATATGTTTTTCAAAAAATCATTTCTATGATAAAAGTAAGATACTTAGTTGTCATTGAACTTACGTTGTCATGAGTTGTTGATGTAATCATTTTAAGAATTATTTTGGTGTTGTATATATGTCTAATTGGTAATTGTAACATGTATCTCTTTACTGGTTTACTGTTTTTTTAAGTTAATCATTCCAAAACGGTTAACTGTTATGAACGTAACAGGCTAAAAACCAGTTATTGCTTGCAATAATCAACAATATTGAATTGTTTTCAGTGTTTTAATTGGGGTGGGGGATATCATGCTAAGTTTCTTGATCACTAAGAGCCTGATCATTCTGTCCTGAAAACTTACCTCAGGACAGAAACAATGCGAACACTGTCCGTTCAGTATCCTGTACTGTGTCCAAACTTGTGAACAAACTTCTTAGGCAGTCCCTCCAGATTGAGTACGAACTGCTTCTAATTCACTTTTTTCTGTTCTGAAATTTCTGAGGAGTCCAATTCAGACTATACCAGAGGGGGCAGAGGATGGCTTGACAGAGTGTGTGTATGGTTTGGGATATTGTGCACTCCATTGCTGACTTCAAAATAGTATTCATGTGCTATATTTGAAGCAACATAGTTCTCAGTGCCTTCCTGATTGCACCTTCTCCATTTTCAATGGATAAAATGAGCTGGTGCATGAGTTTTTCCATTCTTTGTAAGAAGCAAGCAGATTTTTGAAAACATTTTTTGTTTTCTATGATGGAGGTTGGAGTTGAATGCCTGCTTCCCAATTTGATATTTGCTGTACCGAAAACATATCCTCCCCTCTAGACCTCGTCAGTGCCTTGATTGAGGATTTTAGTTCATTTATTGGGGAATTTGGGCATTATTTATTCCAAATCTCTGTAGTCATGCTGTAGGAATTTTTTGGATTTCCACCTTCTGCAGAATCTCTTGTCCATGATTTGCCACATTGGTAATAGGTAGGGAGTGAGGAGCAATGAAGAAACAGTGATATATTTCAAAATCAGGAAGGTGCAAACCAGCAGGTGATGGAACTTAATACTTATTGTCCTGGTAGCATTAATGTTAGGGCAAATCAGGTTGAGTAGACTAGGTGAATACCAGCAGTGCATTTTGTTATGTGGTACACTGTACACACTGATTCATTGATGCATAGGGGTACTAACAAAGTTGGTTGTTCTGTTCTGAATTGTGTGAACCTATTGTGTTGTTCGGTCTCAACTCGTCCAGGACAGATGATGGGAAAGCTTTCAAAGGTCAGGAAATGAGTCATTTCCCAAAGGATGTGCTCATTCAAAGTATTAATGTGGTTGATCTAGTTGTGCTTGTGCTCAATGATAGCTACAATCTACATCCCTTCTGGTCTACCAACACCCCCCCCCCCCCGCCCCCCCCCCCCCCGATCACCTCCATCACACTACAAATACCTCTGAATCAGGTTTACTATCACTGACATATGTTGTGAAATTTGTTGTTTTGTGGCAGCAGTACAGTACAATACATAAACCACTTTAGTTTGGACTGTTAAGGAAAGATTGTTACATTTTCTTGTTGGAATGGATCATTGCCTGGCCCTTTTGTGACATAAATATTACTTGCCCTTTATTAAACCATGCCTGAATGATGTCTAAATCTTGCTGCATGTAGGTGGGGAAGGTACATTTGTTGGCATTGAAGTTTGTGCTCTCACTTTCCCCACTTCTGACTTGCATCATGGAAGCAAGGCCAGAAGGATAAAGCAACGGAGATGTTTGGGCCTTTGTTACTGCGTTGCAGTATTCCTGCAATGATGTACCGGGCTGCATGGCGCTTGATAGCATTTTCAGTGACTTCTTTAATCTTTTGCTGATGTTTGAGAATAAACTGATTTTGATTTGGCCTGCCTGTTAAAACACAGCCATCCCTGGACTGCCTCCCCACAATGTTGGGTAAATCCCAGTGTTAGAACTGTACTTGAACAGCTTGGCTAGAGGTGCAGCTAGATCTGGAGCACAGATCTTCATTGCCACATTTAGGATATTACCTGGTTTTCTGGCCCTTATTGTATCTTGTGCTCTCAGCCAGTTGGGTGACAGTTGCTCCAGTGAGGATGGGAATCCCAGGGGAAAGATGAGATGGATTATGTTGTTGGCACTACTGCCTGAATGGGTTATGAATGCTTGTCTTGTTTAGGCCCTGAGCACTGAGGTCCTGAATTCTCCAGCTGTAGGTTGTTTAATTATCCACTGTCATTCATGAGTAGATGTATCACAACTACAAAGCTTCAGTTTATTCAAGTTGTTTGTCTATTGCATGTTGTTTAATCCTGTGGGGTGGCATCTGATTGTTATGTCTGCTTGGTTTTATGTGGTTAGAAGTTGTTGAAACATACATTGCTGATGGCCCGTAGCAACTGGGGCATGTCCAGCTTTGAGATGCCAGATTTGTTCTCATTGTCTCCCACTTGGTGTGATTCGAATGCCACATAACATCTTGGAGAGTATCCATGATAAGAAGATCGGATAATATCTCAACAAAGGACTTGTGATAGACACTTGAACTGATGCTATCATGAAGAAGAGCAATTGGCACAAGTATATGGGTGAAAATCTAATGATGTACATTTTATTCTATTTGTTGGTTCTCGTTACCTATGGCAGATCTAGTCTGACAACTTTGTCTTTAGAGCTTAGGTAGTGATGGTGTTGCTTTTGATGTCAGTCTTTGAAGTTTTTCTAATAGATTCTATGCACTTGCTACTGCTCAAGATGAAGGAGCACTGGCTCATTTGCTGGGGGAGGATAGAAGGTTGTAATCAACAGAGTCAGAATTATAGAGACGTACAGCATGGAACTAGATACTAGAGATTCTGCAGATGCTGGAAATCTTGAGCATCACAAGATGCTTGGGGAACTCTGCAGACTCCAGCCCCTGATGAAGGGTTTTGGCCCGACACATCGACTATTGCTCAACATGGAAATAGACCTTTTGTTTCAGTGAGTCTGTGCTGACCATCAGCCACTCATGGTGCCCTCGTTTGGTCAAGGTTGACCATGGATGTTACATCCTCCTGCCTGTGGCTGACAAGACCAATGCGAGGGTGATAGTCTCTGTTGCAATAGTTTGCATCGTAAAGGGGTCTCGGCTCTGCTGGAGCTGCAGCGTTCCTTTCTATGCGTCTGTTCATCTGCTGCTTTCAGGAGTTTTCCTTCGCCTGACTTAAGGTATTGTTTCAGGGTGCATCTCCATCTGGTATGGTCAGCTGCAAGTTCCTCCCTGAACTCAATGTTTATGCCCAGCACCTTCATGTCCCACTTGCAGATATCCTGGTAGCACCATTGCAGGTGGCCAGCTGTTCTTTTGTCTGAAGACATCTCACTGTAGGAGATGGCTTTTGGGATGCGGGATCCTGTATGTGGCGGACGTGGCCCAGCCAGCATAGCCTACGCTGCCTGAGCAGGGTGTTCACTGTACGGAGGCCAGCACAAGAGAGAACCTCAGCATTGGGGATTTAGTATTTCCAGCAGGTGCCCCAGATGCAAGAAAGACACCTTAAATGGAAGGTGTTGAGTCTTCTCTCCTGCTTAGCATATGCTATACAACAGTGTGCTGGTGAGACAAGTGTTGTACACTACTATCTTTGTTTTGACTGAGTGCTTGGAGTTTTCCTAGGCTCATGAGATGAGGCAGGCATGGGTTGTTGCAGTCTTCCTTGTGCTGTTGGCGATTTCTCAGTCCAAGGAGAAGTTGCCACTGATGATGGACTCCAGGTATGTGAACTGAAGAACAGCTTTCTGTTTGTAGCTATCAATGGTAGATATTTGTCTTTTTCAGGCTGAAAGTCAGGCCAAATTCCTTGCAGGCCTGGGGGAAATGATCCATCAAACTCTGGAGATTCAGCTCTACATCGGGTTCTTCCATCATTATTATGCACTCAATGGTGTCCTGAGCTGAGGTGATGACAGTGCTCATTCTGGAACAGAGGTCAGAGTAATGTTCTACCCATCTCTCCATTTGTTTACTCCTGTCTGTGATTACCTTCCCACTGATGGATTTGAGGGAAGCCATCTTGTTCTGAGAGGAGCCGAGGTTTTTCTTGATGCCATCATGCATACTGCCGATATTGCAATTATTCCTACAGGCCTGATCAAAAAGCTCAGAAAGCCTCTGTATCTTTCTCTGCAACTGGATCCTTGACTTCCTCACCGGAAGACCACAGTCTGCGCAGATCGGAAATAACATCGCCACCTCGCTGATCATCAACATTGGTACACCTCAAGGATGTGTGGTTCGCCCACTGCTCTACTCTCCTTTCACCCATGACCTTGTGGGTTGGCACAGCTCAAATGCCATCTATAAATTTGCTTACAATACTATTGTTGGCAGAATTTCAGATTTCAAGGCGGCGTACAGGAACTAGATCAATCAGTTAGTTGACTGGTGTTGCAGCAACAACTAGTTATTAAGACCAAAGAATTGATTGTGGATATCAGAAATGGTAAGACAAGGGTGCACACAGCAGTCCTCATCCAGGGATCAGAAGTCTGGATGTCTTCACTGACCTGCATCAAGTACTCACTGGTGCAGTAGCTGGCAGTCTTCTGAACTTCTAGCAGCTCTGAGAATCTGGTACATTCCTCTCAACTGGCAAATGCTTATACTTGGCTAGAGCAGCACGTTTCGCTTCAATGATGGGGGGTGATGGGGATTAACTCATTGTACCTGGCTTTGAACCAGTCATTTCTTTTCGAGTCATCTTCCCAAA
This sequence comes from Mobula birostris, assembly GCF_030028105.1. Classification (NCBI taxonomy): domain Eukaryota; kingdom Metazoa; phylum Chordata; class Chondrichthyes; order Myliobatiformes; family Myliobatidae; genus Mobula; species Mobula birostris. The sequence goes on from NC_092388.1 coordinate 34,557,961, forward strand.
TGTAGTTAAGGTTGCGTGGCATTCTGCAGAAGTTCCCGTTTCTCTGTGACAGTGGATGTTGGGTGCTCAATTCTTTTTTGAAGGACTTAGCAAACTGCTCCAACATGCTTGGCTGTCCGATGCCGTTCATATTGCCCACGCCAAAGTGACCAAGGCAGGAAAGCAGTGAGTCATGATCTGCACCATTTCTGGCATTGCAGTCACTTAAGAGAACAAGATCTTCCTTGCTAGGAGTACTTCTGATGGTGCCTGCAAGATTCTCATAAAACTCATCCTTTGCCTCAGATGTGGAGCAGTGTGGAAGCATACACGGGTAATTAGACCTTTGGTGTTTTCAGTTTGTAGCTATCAATGGTAGTGCCTTCACGTCTTGTCCCAAGGTGAGTGTCTTTTTCAGGCTGGTAGTGAGGTCAAATTCCTTGCAGGCCTGGGAGGAGTACTGCCTAGTTCCACCATCTTCATCAATGTGTTCCTCACTGCAAAGCCGACTCCAAACACTCTGGGCTCATCAGGGCCCTTCCCTTGCCAGAAAAAGCTGTAGTCTTTCTCTCTTCGTGTGCCTGAATCAGCCAGACACATCTTCTGGATGGTGGCTATGTTCACATGAAGTCCCTTGAGCTCTTTGTTTATTGCAGCTCTCTTCCTAAATTAACTGATGTCTTGGAGGCCAGTCATGATTGTCCGAATGTTCCAACATCCCAGTTTTAAAGCTAGTTTCTTTTGTTGTGTTGCCTTGCCTGGTGCAGTGCTTTTCAGTATTCTGTTCTGCATGTGCACTAATCTCACATAACTCCCAATTTAGACACCAGTCACGAGATCTTTGAGAGGAGAGCCTTGCAAGATGAACAAGGCTAGAAACGACTTTGCCATATCCCTCTTGTTTGATAACATAATGGTTGTATGGTTTTCCTCGTTTGCTGTTGAAATTTAGCAATAGTGGTGTAAATGAATGACTTGATATGTTGTTTAAGGAGCTATATAAGAGTCAGTCATGTTTGAGATATTGTGTGCTTCTTCACCTGTTGTGATTGGTCTTCAATGGCTGATGAGTTTTATTGCAGAGAGATTTCCTGATACATCTCTCGTGCTTTGTGACGTATGTTGTACATTCTCCATAACTGCAGACAACTGGAGGACATAGATCACTCCATTTTGGTAGACCGAGTTTGGTGTCAGGATCAGAATCAAGTTTAATATCACTAGCGTATGTCATGAAATTTGTTGTGATGCAGCAACAGTGGATTGCAGTGCCTAATAAAACTGTAAATTGCATGTAAAAAGTGTGTGTGTATATATAAAAAAAGTTATATAAGTAGTGCAAAAAGAAGAAGAAAAAAGATTGTGAGGTAGTTTTCATAGGTTCATTGTCCATTTAGAAATCTAATGGCAAAGGTGAAGAAGTTATTCCTGAGTCATTTTGTTTCCTCCCTGATGGTAGCAATGAGAAGAGGGCATATCCTTGGTGATGGGAGTCCTTAATGACGGATGTCACCTCTTTGAGGCACCACCTTTTGAAAGTGTTCTCAGTGCTGGGGAGGCTGGTGCCCATGATGGAGTTGCATGAGTTTACAACTTCCTGCAACTTATTTCCCTCCTTTGCAATGCCCCCCTCTTTCCCTCCCTATACCAAACGGTGATACAGCCAATTAGAATACTCTCCATGGAACATTTGTAGGAATTAGTAGTGTCTTTGGTATACTAAATCTTCTCAAACCCTTTTATGAAATATAGCCGCTATAGTCCCTTCTGTGTAATGTGTTGGGCCCAGGATAGATCGTCAGAGACATTGACACCCAGGAACTTAAAATGGCTCACCTTTTGCACTTCTGATCCCTGGATGAGGACTGCTGTGTGCACCCTTGTCTTACCATTTCTGATATCCACAATCAATTCTTTGGTCTTAATAACTAGTTGTTGCTGCAACACCAGTCAACTAACTGATTGATCTAGTTCCTGTACGCCGCCTTGAAATCTGAAATTCTGCCAACAATAGTATTGTAAGCAAATTTATAGATGGCATTTGAGCTGTGCCAACCCACAAGGTCATGGGTGAAAGGAGAGTAGAGCAGTGGGCGAACCACACATCCTTGAGGTGTACCAATGTTGATGATCAGCGAGGTGGCGATGTTATTTCCGATCTGCGCAGACTGTGGTCTTCCGGTGAGGAAGTCAAGGATCCAGTTGCAGAGAAAGATACAGAGGCTTTCTGAGCTTTTTGATCAGGCCTGTAGGAATAATTGTACTAAACTCTAAGCTGTAGTCAATAAACAGCAGCCTGCCATAAGTATTAATATTGCCCAGATGATCCAAGGCCACATGAACAGCCAAAGAGATCATATCTGCTGCAGACCTATTGTGGTGATAAACAAATTGTAGTGGGTCAAGGTCCTTGCTGAAACAGGAGATGATTCTAGCCATAACCAACCTCACAAAGCACTTCATCACCGTAGATGTGAGTGCTATTGGGCGATAGTCATTAAGGCAGCTCACCCTGCTCTTCCTGGGCACTAGTATGATTGTTGCCCTTTTGAAGCAGTGGGGGCTTCCAAATGTAGCAATGAGAGATTGAAAATATCTCTGAACATACCCACCAGTTGGTTGGCACAGGTTTTCAGAGCCTTAGCAGGTACCCCATCGGGGCCTGTTGTCTTGCGAGGGTTCACCTGCTTGAAAGACAGCCTGATGTCGGCCTTTGAGACAGAGATCACAGGGTAATCGGATGTTTCAGGAATCCTCAAAGCTGTAGTTTTATTGTTCCTTTCAAAGTACGCATAAGGTGAGCTTATCTGGGAGTGAAGCATCACTGCCGTTCATGATGTTAGGATTCACTTTGTAGGAGGTGATGGCCTGCAAACCTTGCCAGAGTTAATGTGCATCTGATTCCTCCTCTGACCTCAATCAGAATTGTTCTTTTGCTTTTGAGGTAGTCCTCTGTAAGTTGTACCTGGACTTCTTGTATAGTCCTGGATCACCAGACTTGAATGCCATAAATCTAGCCCTCAACAGAAGATGAATGTCCTGGTTTATCCACAGCTATTGAATTTTTTTTTATATATGTATGTTCTCCTGGTTTCATACTGATACATCATTTCACCATCAATGATGCAGGGTCTCAACCATCATCATTGACTATCCCTTTGCCTCCACTGGAACTACCTGACCTGCTAAGTTCCTCTGGTAACTTGTATTTTCTCATGACCACCAACTCCACCTATTATATTATAACAGCTCCAACATCTGTAGACAAATTGTGTGAAAAGTATAGGTTTATTGCCATTCAGCAAATTCCACTAGCTGATCATCTAATTAATGGTCTTCTCTCAACAGGAATAATTGCCATTTTTCAATATGCTTCTCACCAAATTTTAGTCCTTTCTAAAGACCCCTACATCCTGAAGTGTTCAACTCCTAATACGCAGAGATTGCAGCCCCTGTAAAGCTAATCTGTCATGTGCTTCAAAGCTAAGCCATCTAGGTTGTTGGGAAGATGTGGAAATAGGATGGTTGTTAATAGGTGGCTGTACAGCTCCTTCAGCTAATCACGCTGTATCCTGAATATTTGCCTTTTCATAATAGTGTTTTAGATTTAAGTGTTCTGAGCGTGTTATCCAAAAAAATACAACTTGCCTATAAATCTTTCTTACAATTTGCTTAGCTGCTTTGGCAGAAAACCGATCTAACTATAATTTTGCCATTATTGTCATTCAGGAGAATATTAGCATTGAAATTTTACCTGTATCATGTAAATAATAAATGAATATTTTAGTACATTGCTTTAAGGCTTTTGAGCATGGTCTTGATTTTAGTAATTTATTTATAAACTTCCTATCATAGTCAGTGCTCTTTGCACCTGCTGTGTTCTTTCTCACTGTATATCTTCAACAGTGGACATTCCAATCTGGCCAGTATTGACTCCATCTTCGAATTGACTGGCAGAGTTCACATTTCTGATTCTATGTTTCTTTTCCTATGGAAGGTAGGCAAGGGTTGGGTGGTCAAGAAGGCCTTTGATCTGATGCTATAAACGGGGTTGCCAGAATTACCTTGTTCTGTTTAGAAGAATTATTTATACAAGGATGAGCATTATTTTCAAACTGGGGTTAAGAAAATGCTTCGTGATTCTTCTCATGTTTTACAATTGCTGTGAGAGTTCTTTGTTGACCTTTTGGTTTCCAGGTTTGTGACCTATACTTATAATTTCAAAAACATTCTTAATAATAATTAGGACCATCTGTTGTATTTAACAGTATGATTAACACATATGTTAGCTTTTAACCTGAGTGGAACTGTACTGAAATTGTCATGTTCATCTGAAAATATACAGTGGCATAGAAAAGTTTGGGCACCCTGGTCAAAATTTCTGTTACTGTGAATAGTTAAGTGAGTAGAAGATGAACTGATCTCCAAAAGACATAAAGTTAAAGATGAAACATTCTTTTCAACACTTCAAGCAAGATTAGTGTATTATTTTTGTTTTGTACAATTTTAGAGTGAAAAAAAGGAAAGGAGCTCCATGCAAAAGTTTGGGCACCCCAAGAGATTTGAGCTCTCAGGTAACTTTTACCAAGGTCTCAGACCTTAATTAGCTTGTTAGGGCTATGGCTTGTTCACAGTCATCATTGGGAAAGGCCAGGTGATGCAAATTTCAAAGCTTTATAAATACCCTGACTCCTCAAACCTTGTCCCGACAGCAGCCATGGGCTCCACTAAGCAGCTGCCTAGCACTCTGAAAATTAAAATAAATGATGCCCTCAAAGCAGGAGAAGGCTATACGAAGATAGCAAGGCGTTTTCAGGTAGCTGTTTCCTCAGTTCGTAATGTAATTAAGAAATGGCAGTTAACAGGAACGGTGGAGGTCCAATTGAGGTCTGGAAGACCAAGAAAACTTTCCGAGAGAACTGCTCGTAGGATTGCTAGAAAGGTAAATCAAAACCCCCGTTTGACTGCAAAAGACCTTCAGGAAGATTTAGCAGACTCTGGAGTGGTGGTGCTCTATTCTACTGTGCAGCGACACCTGCACAAATATGACCTTCATGGAAGAGTCATCAGAAGAAAACCTTTCCTGCATCCTCACCACAAAATTCAGCGTCGGCAAAGGAACACCTAAACAAGCCTGATGCATTTTGGAAACAAGTCTGTGGACTGATGAAATTAAAATAGAACTTTTTGGCCGCAATGAGCAAGGGTATGTTTGGGAAAAAAAGGGGTGCAGGATTTCATGAAAAAAAACCACCTTTCCAACTGTTAAGTATGGGGGTGGATCGATCATGCTTTGAGCTTGTGTTGCAGCCAGTGGCATGGAGAACATTTCACTGGTAGAGGGAAGAATGAACTCAGTTAAATACCAGCAACTTCTGGAAGCAAACATCACACAGGTCTGTATATATAAAAAAAAGCAGAGGATGGCTTCTACAACAGGATAATGATCCTAAACACACCTCAAATCCACAGTGGACTACCTCAAGAGGCGCAAGCTGCAGGTTTTGCCATGGCCCTCACAGTCCCCCGACCTAAACATCAACGAAAAGCTGTGGATAGACCTCAAAAAAAGCAGTGCATGCAAGATGGCCCAACAGTCTCACAGAACTAGAAGCCTTTTGCAAGGAAAAATGGGCGAAAATCCCCCAAACAAGAATTGAAAGATTCTTAGCTGGCTACAAAAAGTGTTTATAAGCTGTGATACTTGTCAAAGGGGGTGTTACTAAGTACTGACCATGCAGGGTGCCCAAACTTTTGCCTTGGGCCCTTTTCCTTTTCTGTTAATTTGAAACTGTAAAAGATGGAAATAAGAGTAATCTTGGTTAAAATATTAAAGAAATGTGTCATCTTTAACTTTATGCTTTTTGGAAATCAGGTCATCTTTTACTCGCTTAGCTATTCACAGTAACAGAAATTTTGACCAGGGGTGCCCAAACTTTTGCATGTGACTGTATTGAATATATTTTTATATTTTGAATAATAAAATTATTTTTGGTTCTTCAAACTTAAATGTATTGTGAAGTATGTTCATGTTTTGTTTATGGATGCTTGAGCTTTTCAGAGGTGAAGATAATGTAAACTTGTCATTTACAATATTGTGTCTTTACATTAAATACTTTGCAGGTGTTCCTTGTACTCATTGTGTGGTCTGAGGGAATACATACAGTGAGAGCATTTTGGTTGTAGCAGTAAAACTAGGTCTACTTTTGCACCTCTGCCTTCAGTGTTGTTTTAAATCCTTAATAGAATTGAACATTTTCAGTTTCATATTGTGCCTTTTCATTATGGAATTTATTGATTATTTTGAAATGTGACTTTAAGGTTAGCCCCAAGTTGATCAAAATTATTTGTTTCAGAACTGGATGTTTTCTTAGAAATCGTAGTACAATAATTTCCTCTAATGGCATTTAATAATCTGTTGAGGACTGAGTTTGAAGTTTGCTTAACTTTGAAACACCATTTTTTGGGTATTTCCAAAGTTTTATAATTCATAAGTAGTGAAGCTTCCTTAAGTATTGTGACTAGTTATTTACTTGAGTTCTTGAACAGCTGAAAATGTTTAACTTGAATTTTAAGTGCATGGGGAAGTTGGGGAAAGTCTGTGTTTAGATAGAAAAACATTTTTAGAATCTGTTTATTATAACATCCTGTGTTTGATGGGTTATGGTAAAATTAAATGAAAGTTTTATGAACAGGTCTTGAAGATATAAAATATGAATCTTGATAATCGGACCCCTTAAGTTGTTTAGTTACAGTTGGAATGAGTGTCATATGTTTACACATTGTGAATGGTGGGTAGGTTGTGGGAAGCAAGTCTTTATCAATCATTTACATGTAGCTTGGGGCTACATTTTCTGGCATTTGGAACATTAATGGTGATTTTGTTCAAATCATTAAGGATATTAATTGAAATTGATTGGGTTGATGTAAGTAAATTTTTAATGCATATTGATGAGTCAAGAACTAGAGAGATTATTCTACAGATTAATACCAGATCTTTCACTTCTAACACAAAGGTGTTTAAAAGGAGTTCAAAACCTCCAACAAACCTTAATTGCTGCTCAACCATTTGATGAAATGGGGTTACTGAAATGGATAATCTGCACATTCAGAATTGGGTAAAAAAAAATCTTTCATGATGTCATTGTATGATGAGATAGGCTCACAGGGATAAATGGTCTCTTTGTGTTCTGATGGAGTCTGTAAATGAAGTGGAGGCAAAAGAAGCATATCCCCAGTACCCCCAGCCTTGAATGGAGCTGGAGAATTAACTAGTCCACTTGAAGGGGTGGGGCAGTGGGGTGCAGGGCAGATGTGTCTATTGTTATACCTGTTGTCAATGATGGATAACATGGATGGTTAAAAACCATCATGAAGCATTTACAAGCTCCTTCAGTTAAAACTTTTAGGGCTCCACCAGAGGCCTTCAGTGGCAAAATTTTAAAGAAAGGGAACAACAGTGAATTATAGTTAACTAGCTGAGACTGACAGCTTTAGCATCCAAGCAAAATTTGACCAAGTGTAGCATCCAAGATTCCCCAGTAAAACAACGTGATTTGGGAGGAAATTTTCCAGTGCTTATCTGGGCTAATAAATGACGAATCTTGCATGCCAATTATTTCACACCAGAATTCTGCTGAAAGACTGTTCAATGCTGTGTCAAATTGCATTATAATTACTTTCTCTCCATCATAATGTCTTAACTGAAACTTCTGTACATTGAATATTAAGCCTATAAATAAACCATTGGTTCACTCAGCCAATATTGACATTTGTTGTTCACTTGTGTCTTCATTCTGTCTATTTAAAATGCATAGATGTTATTTTTCTCAATTACAATTTATGGCATTGAGTGGCACATCTCACTAAAAGCTGTAGCTTCTGAATTTTATATTTGTTTTCTCAGTGACTTCATTGTATTGCCAGCATCCAGTCTTTGTTTCTCTTAAGTAGATACACTCACTCTTTGTATCTACCTCATTAAAATATTTTATAATATTATATACATTTTGTTCGATTATGTTTGACCTTCTCTTTACAAGAGATGATTGTTTCAAATGAGTAGAGGAAACACTGCAAATCATCTGCAGTTTAGGTAATGTCAGCAGAAAAATAAACAGTTGATGTTTAAGTCTGCTTATCTGATTGGAGTACCTTTGCAATTCTGATACATTTCTGTAAACATATTTTCTGTTGGTGATTGCACATTATAATCAGGAATTAAACAGAGGAAAGGATGGAGAGATATTCATGCCTGCACAGAGCAAAAATGTGGTAATATCTACATTTGGACTAATGTGTGTCAAATAGTTTGCCATTAATAAGTACTATCAGCAGTCACCTAAATCCTTCTCATCAATGTTTGAAGTGTCACCATTGATTTGACAGTGATTTAGCTTGACCAGCAGCTGACCCATTCATTTCGACATCCACATCACCCACTCTTTCAGCAAGTGTACATTGGATATAATAATGATATTTACAGGAGCTATCAAGACAAGTTACGAAGATTCATTCATCACTGTTTTAAATCTTTTGAATGGAATACATGTATTTTTTCCCCAGCAAAATTATAATGAGTAATTTTATTTTGTTGTATGTAACTTGATTTTTGCTTGGTAATATTGTTGTTGAACCACAGATATCAAAATTCAGTGAACCAGAGAATGAAGTGTAACACTTTGATTTTACTAAGTGCAATGTTATGAGATACCATTAACTTCTCAGTTCAGGACAGGAGATTTGTATTAACCAATGAGATAAGAAACTATCTTCTCATGAACATTCCCAGGACATGCACTCTTATTGTAATCATCAGGAAAGAGGTACAGAAGCCTGAAGGCGCCCACTCAGCAATTCAGGAACAGCTTCTTCCCCTCTGCCATCAGATTTCTAATTCAACATTGAAACCATGAACACTACCTCACTAATTTTTATTTACTTTTTTTTGATTATTTATTTTAACTAATATATATGTACAGTGCTCATTCACCACCCCCCTTAGAATTTTTCATGTTTTATAATTTTAGAGCATTGAATCACAGTGGATTTAATTTGGCTTTTTTTGACACTGATCAATGGAAAAAAAACTCGTGTCAGAGTAAAAACAGATCTCTACAAAGTTATTTAAATTAATTACAAATATAAAATGCAAAATAATTGATTGTACAAGTATTCACCCCCTTTAATATGACATGCCAGATCATCACTTGTGCAGCCAGTTGGTTTTAGAAGTCACAGCTTTATGGGAAAGTGGCAAAGAGAAAGTCACCGTTTGGGGGGAAACCTCGCGTGAAATTTTGGCTAGAGTTTTCCAGAAGGCATGTGGGAGACTCTGAAGTCAGCTGGAAGAAGGTCCTGTGGTCTGGTGAAACCAAAATTGAGCTTTTTGGCCATCAAACTAAACGCTTTGTGTGCTGTGTTTGCTGCACACCATCAAAAGCACAACATCCCTACCAGACTCATGGTGGTAGTTGCATTGTGCTGTGGGGGATGCTTCAGTTCAGCAGGCCGTGGAAGGCTTGTGAAGGTAGAGGGTAAAATGAATGCAGCAAAATACAGGAAAATCCTGGAGGAAAACCTGATTTAGTCTACAAGAGATCTGTGACTTAGGAGAAGATTTGTTTTCCAGCAAGGCAATGACCCCAAACATAAAGCCAAAGCTACACAGGAATGGCTTAAAAACAGCAAAGTTAATGTCCTGGAGTGGCCAAGTCAGAGTTTAGACCTCAATTCAATTGAGAATTTGTGGCTGGACTTGAAAAGGGCTGTTCACTCATGATCCTCGTGCAATCTGACAGAGCTTGAGCAGTTTTGTAAAGAAGAATGGAGAAAAATTTCAGTGTCCAGATGTGCAAAGCTGTTAAGAGACCTATCCACACAGACTCGAGGCTGTAATTGCTGCCAAAGGTGCATCAACTAAATACTGACTTGAAAGGGGTGAGTAATTATGCAATCAATTATTTTGTGTTTAAAATTAATAAATTTAGACCAACTTGTTGAAATTTGTTTTCATTTTGATAGTGCTTTTTCTGTTGATCAGTATCAAAAATGCTAAATTAAATTCCCTGTGATTCAATGGTGTAAAACAATAAAACATAAGCTTCCAAGGGGGTGAATACTTTTTATAGGCACTGTATATACTCACTGTAATTCAGTTTTTCTGTATTTATCATGTATTGCATTGTACTGCTGTCGCAATGTTAACAAATTTCACGGTTTATGCTGTTGGTATTGAACTTGATTCTGATCTGAAGAACTAAAATTGCTTGTTGAAAATAAATTCTTTGTTCAGTTTGTTCATGATTGATTTCTATCTTAAGTCTGTCTAAAGTAGCGATAGGCATTTTATTTTCCAGATAACCTGTGCCCCCTCTCTCTTTTCCTGATCCACACAGGTCCTCCTGTACACAACTTACTTTTTGCCCTTCTTTCTGAATACCCTCCCCCAGCCAAAAAAAAGTACCTTCTAAACTGTGACTTCCATCACTGAGTATGATAAGGTTCTCAGTAGAGATGCATGAAGTATCTCTATTAAATTCCCCTGCTAGATGCGGCATTCTGATTTGTACTTTTGTAATATTTTTGTTTCTTAAGTATTCCCAAAGTGATGCATGTTGTCTACCAAGCTTGCTATATAATGCATTACCCATCTACCGATCCCATCTCTTTGGTGACTATGAATCAGACTTTTTGCATGTTATTTTACTTTGTGATTGGCCTTGGACCTCGGACCTCATTTTTTGCCATTGCTGTTGCTGCCAATTTCCATTCCGTAACGTCATCTGTGCCTAATAATAATGATGTAGGGAACTCCTATGATCAAAATGGCAGAGAAGTTTTGTACGACAGTGGTAATAAGATGGAGTTCGGGAAATTATCAATATGTTTGGTGCTTTTGATGACTGGAAAAGTTTTTATTTCATCTTTGTTGTATTTTACAAATGGCTTATGGTGTTAACCAAATTCACTGTCATGTTTCAGTCCAGAAATAATTGTTTTTTGGTGACTGAGTTGGAGGGCAATCTCAGAAATGCCTTCTGAGGAGCCACTTAGTGGGCAAGGCCTGCAGTTACATGATAATATGTAACTAATTTTGAATGGCATATGTCAATGCCCACAAAATTATAACAACATGATGGCTGTTAATTTATGTATAAATGCTATGCAGGATCAATATATCATATGAACCATGTTGCTATAATGGTTGGAATGTGCAGTGATCCTTTTGGTATACAGTAATTTAATGGAAGATACAAATGCACACTTAACATGGACATCCAGAACTACTTGTCATTTAAGTCTGTTTCTTCATACATGGTTTGCAATCCAGTCTGATATTTTAACATCTATCCTGATCTTGGGTTTCTCAGTCTTTGAGCTCTGTGGTATGTCTGAAGAATTAGCTTAACCATATTTTTCAACAATTGATACTTGAGAGAATTTTTCAATGTGATTAAATGGTAGCATTATTTGATGTCATTATTAGTGGTGACCAATAGGAATTGGAGCTGTAAATGGGTGTGAATGTTACCCCCCACTTAATTGAGGTTTATGTTTCATATCGAAAGGTATCTGATAATAATCTGATTTAAGGTCTCACTACCATTTTGGTGATCCATTCAGTAACCAAATACAACTATAGAGTTTGGATTTGGAGATGATATAAAATCTGCATTCATTTAAATGATTGTTGGTAATTCCTATATTTTTATCATTTATTTTCTTCATCTTTAATCAAATCAAGTTGATCAAGTTGACCCTCTCTCTTCACCAGTTCCATTAATAGTGTATTTTTCATTGCGCAGAAATAGACAATAGGTGCAGGAGTAGGCCATTCAGCCCTTCAAGCCAGCACCACCATTCACTGTGATCATGGCTGATCATCCACAATCAGTACCCTTTTCCTGCCTTCTCCCCATATCCCTTCACTCCGCTATCTTTAAGAGCTCTATCTAACTTTTTCTTGAAAGAATCCAGAGAACTGGCCTCCACTGCCTTCTGAGGCAGAGCATTCCACAGAACCACAACCCTCTGTGTGGAAAAAGTTTTTCCTCAACTCCGTTCTAAGTTGTCTACCCCTTATTAAACTGTGGCCTGTGGTTCTGGACTCCAACATCGGGAACATGTTTCCTGCCTCTAGCCTGTCCAATCCCTTAATAATCTTATATGTTTCAATCAGATCCCCTCTCATCCTTCTAAATTCTAGTGTATACAACCCCAGTCGTCCAATCTTTCAACATATGACAGTCCCGCCATCCCGGGAGTTAACCTCGTGAACCTACACTGCACTGCCTCAATAGCTAGAATGTCCTTCCTCAAATTTGGAGACCAAAGCTGTACACAATACTCCAGGTGTGGTCTCACCAGATGCCTTGTTGAAGCTGTATTGTCATTTTCAAAATCTGATGCTTGGAAAAATAATCTGATCTGAAAGGTGAAGTGAAAAAATCAATTAATGATGCTTGTTGATAGTCATCTGTTGCAAGAATTTTTGGGTCAAATATGTGATAACAGGCATTCATTTAGATCGTAGATGATATGGATGTCAACTCAAACAGCACAATTCAGAGACGTGATAGAAATCAATGTTCTAAGTAGCATCAGTTGCTTGTGTTCAAAAAGCAGTGATTTTTTTTTGTCACTGACAGGTGGTGAGAAATCAGCAGTAAGGCAACTCAGACCTGTTTTGCTGACTGTTGTTTGAAGCATTCAGGCTTAGAGAAGCCAGAAGCAGCTGGGAGTGGAAATGAAACGATTTCACTACTTCAGCAATTTAGGAAGTACGAAGAATCTGAAGGTATCGACAATCGTCTTGAACATTACAATGAAAATTAAGATTTAGAGGGTGCAATTCCCGATAGCATTAGATGAAGGCAGTTCATTATCTACACAAGGTGGCTTCACTGATTTTGTTTGTTTATAGTGAATCAAAAGAATGCAGCAGCATACATTGAATTCCTCCCGTAACTATTGGCAACTAATACAGTTTTATAGTACTGTAGTGTTCTCATTTGTTTTGTATTTTATTTAAATACCTAATTTGTTATTCAGTTAACTGTTAGTTTGTCTTTTTTATAACTTAACTATTTCCATGAAGCTTCAGTTAATTGGGACAGCCACTTAATTGGCCCAAAATGTATTGGTCCTCATGTCCCAAGTAACCAGAATCCACTGTAGATAGAAAGGTGCTGGAAAAGGGCTAATAACATCATGAAGGATCCCACCCACCCTGCTCATGGACTGTTTGTTGCATTTCCATCAGGGAGGAAGCCATGAAGCATCCATTTCAGAACCACCGGGCTCGAAAAAGGGACCAATCAACACCTCCACCCACTAACTCCACCATTAGTTTATTATTTCATGTCAGTCACCTTATGAATAGTGTTGCTTTATGGACATACATGTATACAAGCTACCATATGTGTTGACGTTTATTGTTTTTATTATTGCGTTTGTGTTTATTTTGTGCTGCACTGGATGTGCGGTAACAATTATATTGTTCTCCTTTATACTTGTGTTCAGGAAATGACATTAATCGATCTTGTATCTTGAATTATTTTGGTAGAACTTCACAGCACAGGTTGAGTATCCTTTATCCAAAAACCTCCAAAATCTGAACTTTGTTTTGAGTGCTGACTTGACGTCGCAAATGGATAATTCCATAAAGCACTGTGAAGGTTTCCAGGTGATATATGGGCCTCTGTGCACCACACACAGTTCTGAGAAGTGATCTCATGTATGTAATGAACAGAAATTAATGAAAAATAGAAAAACACTGCATAAAGCAAAAATAAAGATCTCAATTGTGTATTGAAAGAGTGGATTCATCAGCGTTGGAGTGAACGTAGGCTGCTTGATCATGAAACAAGCAAAGGTCTATCACGAGCTGAAATTTGAGGGTAATTATTTCATGCATAAGATTATTAAAATGTCATATAAACCTGCACCTCTCCCATTGTAACTGCTGTGGAACAGGAGGCTGTTTGAAATTAATGGTGGATGTGAAGCCAATCGCAGTGCTGGAATCCATTTATAGATGAGTTCGGGGGTGGTCATTCAACTCCAATAGTTTGTGGAGGACCCACTCCATCACATTAGATTGTGCTCTGATTGTGGATTATTTACTCTTTGAGCTTCACACCAGCTGTAAGTATAAATGGATTTCGTGCTTAGACTTGGCTCCCATCCCTAAGATATCTCATATACATGCAAGTATTCCAAAATCCTAAACACTCCCGGCCCCAAGCATTTTGGATAAGGGATGCTCAACCTATATTTGTTTCAGGTGGGGTTTGAACCCACAAACTTTTTGGTGAGGGGACTACCCAGTCAGTTAAGATGAAATCGAAGATTTTTAGTAAAACCATCAGGTTTACTGACCAGGTAAACTGATTTCACAACCTATGGATTCATTTTCAAGGACTCTACAACTCATGTTCTCAGTATTATTTATTTATTACTTTTTGCACATTGGTTGTTTGTCAGTCTTTATTTGTGTGTAGTCATTCATTGATTCTAGTTTTTCTTTACGGTGAACGTCTGTAAGAAAATGAATCTCAAGTTAGAATATGGTGACATGAGTAATTTGATAATTTACTTTGCACTTGAACTTTGAACCTTCATTTTCAGCTGCAGGGTTTCTTTCAAATATGTATTGCTTCATGTTTCATTAAGTTATGATAAGTATTTGAAGTTACAAGTTCCTCTGGTTTATTCTGAGCTTATTTTCCTTTTTTATACAAATCAGCTGAACAGTTTATCTCTGTAACGTAGGAAAAAGTGTGCTTTGTGATGGGGTTGTCTTCACTGATCACTTTGTCCTTCTGGATATCCCTGTACATCAGCCAATCACTGATTGCAGCAATAGTTACTGAGTACGTGCATCATGGTCTTAACTGAAAGAGGTTACCCAATTGCTTCATCTTTATAAATTTTTAAAAAAGTGAAATTTTTTCAGTTAGTGTTTTATCTTTTATCTAATCCCATTAAATTTGTACATTTTTATGAAAGCAGTGATTTAAGATTTTGTGGATATATTCAGGTCAAAAGAACTAAAAAAAAAAGCATTGTTATGGATTTCATTTCGAAAATTCAACATTGTGGTGTTATATTGGCCTTACTTTGAACTATGGCTTATTCTGAACTATGTTCATTGCCAATGCTTTGAAGTCTGAATTTGCCTGCTCAGGTTAACTGGGGGGGTGTCATTAGTAATTGCATCAGTCACAAGTAATTATTTGGAGAGCTTTGGTAGAATTCATGATTTTTCACAAGATCTTTTTACTTATAGCTTGGAAAAAAGAGACTACTGCATAGATTGCATGTATTTATATCTGTAGAGGATGTAGTAATTATATTGTATTTTATATTAGAAGTACAAAGAGTATTCATTATACCAAATAGCCTTATTTAAAATTTGTTGTGAATTTGTTGCAATATTGTCAACTTTCCTTCTTAAAACGTGTGAGTGATATTTGTGTGTGTTGAGTGATATTATTACATCTTATAGGGAGGTTTCACCAAAACCTTATATTTGTACAGAATACTGTTACTATTTGTACCCTTTTTCAAATCACACAGTGCCTGCAAATATGCTAAAAGGGGGTTATTTGGCAGTAATTATAAGTAAACTGTGTAACTTCGGAGTAGCTGTTTGAGTAGCTGGAGTAAAAATGGAATTCTGAAAATATTTAGTAGGTCAGGCAACATCTTTGGAGACAGAAAACAGAGTTAACATTTGATTGATGGACCTCTTACTAGAGTTCAATTCATATGTTCTGATGGAAGTTTGTGGATGTAAAATATCAACTACTTTTCTCTGCAAATGTGCTGCCTGGCCGCAGTGTAAAGACAAAGCTTGGATGGCAGCAGATGGGTTGATGGAAATTGGCTCTCGGGGTATTTATGTAGAGGAAAAAGTAAATTTATCAATGCAGCATTTTATTTTTTGGAATTTGCATTTCTTGATGCATGCACAGATGATGTTGCTTTGCACCATGATTTTCTCTACTTTCATCATAGGAGTAATGCTTAATTCTGTTCACCCTCTTCCCCTGACACTAACATTGCTTCTCCAACACATCCATAGAGATTAACAAGGACTGGGCATATAGAACTTTTGTAAATGACACTAAACTTGTTGATAAAGTAGACAATGAAGACTGTTACCTAGTATTTTAAGCAATTGGGCCACTGGACCGAGAAGTGGCAGATGGATTTGAATTTGGATAAATATGAGGTGTTGCATTTTGGTAAGGTGAACCAGGCCCGGACTTGCACCGTAAATGGTAGGGCCTTGGGAATAACTAAAGTTCCTTGAAAGTAGAGTCAAGGTGTTAAAGAATGTCTCTGGTATGCTTGTCTTCATCAATCAGAATATTAAGTACAGGACTTGGGAAGTTGTGTTACAGCTGTACAAGATGTTGGTGTGGTCACGTTTGTAATACTGTGTACAGTTTGGTCATCGTACTGTAGAGTGATATTAAACTGGAGCGGATGCAAAAAAAATTTACAAGGATGTTACTGATACTGAAGGGTTTCTGTTATAAGGAGAGGCTGGTAGGCTAAAACTTTTTCCTTGGAGAACAGGAAGCTGATGGATTTATGAAATCATGAAGGACATGGGTAAGATGAATAGTCACTATTTTTTTCCCTTATATGAGAGTCCAAATTTAAAGGGTATAGATCTCAAGTGAGAGGGGAAAGATATGGAAAGGACCCTTGGGGCAATTTCTTCACATGGCGGATAGTGAATATTTGGAATGGGCTGCCAGATGAAGTGGTAGATGCAGGTATAATTATGACATTTAAAGATAAAAAATTTTGACAGTAATAAGGATTGGAACTGTTTAGAGGAATAGAGATTAAATATCAGCAACTTAGGACAGACATTTTGGGCTGAAGGGCCTGTTGCTGTACTGTATAGCTTTGTGACTCTGATATTTCACAGTATTTGTTTTCCTTTTGTTTTTCCTCACTGTATGTCATATTTTATTTCTTTACAGAAGAACCAACTTGATGTCCCTTTGCTCTTTCCCTCACTCTGTGCTCTTTCTCCCCCTCTTTACCCTCAAGTACTCTGATAAGATGTACTTGGGTAGAGGTCAATATTGTGTTGCTTGTTTCCCTTGCATTTGAGTTTGAAATCCAGTAATCAGTGCATTAAGCATTTTAAATAATTTTGTCAGCTTATTCATTGCCTATTAAGTTCTCCATTGAACCACCAGCCCTCAAATAAAAATGAGATTGATGTAATCCTTTGGGTGGTGTTTCAATAAAAGTGGGAGCTTGGTTGCAATCTTTGTTAGAATTAAATTATACATCAGTGGTGTCGATGCTGTATGTCTAAGGAAATATGTATTAACCTATTAGCATCCAGTTTTCATTGGAAAGAAGCCATTTTCACGCTGAGCTTGTGTTCCTGCTTGAAGTCTTCCTGTCACTGTTCCGTATCCACGACCCAGCCTAGGGCGTCTTGACGGATAGCTAGTCATTTCCTGTGGTATACACTAACACTAATTGAAAATTTGGGTGGCCTTGCTTATTTATTTTGAAGGAATGCATTGGGTTATATTTTCATGGTAGTTTCTCAGCAGTGCAGCATTTCAGTCTCCAAATCATTGAAAGCAAAAGAATGGAATTATGAGGCTTAATTTGATTTAGGTATTTTATATCATTTAAACCCTTTTTGTAAATTCTCTAGCAACAAAAACAACCTCTGTTTTCTTTGAGACTTGCAATGTTATTTGAATTATACTATATTTCTGAATCAACAGAGCTGTTGTGTGGGGCTTCAGTGCATTACACATTTTGATGTGAATTTTGGAAATGTTTTACTTGAAAGAACTTGAAGTCATTGGTAAACTATACATTCATTCATGAAAACATCTATGAAGCCAACTATCTAAATAACAAACTTAGTAATATATAAAAAAACACAAATATAATTTCAGTAAGCTAAGTACTTACCATCAAAGTTCTCCATGATGGGAATTCACATGTATTTGTTGCTCTTCAGCCAGAAATCTCGTATGCTAGAGTGACATTCATCTTAGCTTTCTGTAATTATAAACATATCATAATATTTAGAAAACACTAGGTTGAAGAGTTTGCCTTGTGAGAAAAGGTTAAGCAGGGTGGGCCTATATTTGTTGGAGTTTGGATGAACAAGAGCGGGACGATGGAACATATAAGATTCGGAGATGACTAGATGGAGTTGATTTTGGGAAGGCGTCTTTCCTTTCTAGGGAAATTTTGTAATAAGGAGTCGCCCATTTAAGACACATACAGGAAGAATTTCTATTCTTTCAAATATATAAAATACTGCTTCCCAGAGCTATGGAGACTGAATTGTTAAATACGGTATATGAAAAGCTGTTTTTCCTTTATATGGAGTCAATGTGAGGAACAGGCTGGAAAATGGAACTGACGCCATGATGGGAGCAACTATGATCTGAGTGAATAGTGGAACAGGCTTATAACCATAGGCTTTACAAAGACCCAGTTCTTATGTTCTGTCTTATTATAAATGGCCAGGGCAAAAAAATTCCATTTGTTAGCCAGGTGAGGAGCAAGTTGCTTCTTCTCAGAGCTGCTATTTTTATGGTTGAGGTGTTGAATTGTGGAACAATCTCATTAGGATTCATTAAAATAATGTGAGAATCAACTTGAGAAATTTTCCTGGTTCTCTTGACTAATATATTCTCTTGACTCAACTGTGTCACTCTTTGCTTTGAGAAAATTGGATACCATGCTTCCTTTATTATAACAGAAACTGACTTTAAAAGCACATAAATACCATTCACATTGATGAATAAACTCTTCTTGGGCTACCAGCTGGGTAGAGGTATCAATTTTAACCAACGTTTCAGTGACAAACTCTGCCATCTTCATCAGAGATGATGCCTAGGTACGCCTCATCTGGTGGTATATATACATACTGCCATCGACCGTTCCTCCTGATTGGCTAGTCTTCAATCAATTAGGTTTCTGCTCTACCACCTTAATTTAAAATTAAATTCCAGTTCTTACTTAGACTGGGACATTCACCTTTGTTTTTTTAAAAAAAAATCCCCAGTTTTACGTATTTATATGAGAAATATAAGTAAGATAAATAGCCACAATTTTTTTCCCCCTATTATAAGAGAGCTCAAATTTAGAGGGGATTGATCTCAAGCGATATAGAAAGGACCCTTGGGGGAAACTTCACACAGAAGATAATGAGTACATGAAATGAGCTGCCAGATGAAGTGGTAGAAGCAGGTACGGTTATGACATTATGTTGTGCGAAATCTATTTTGGACCTGGAGTCTCCACTGGGAAATAAGACGATTATACATGATGTTCTTGCAGAATGGCTACAAGGTGAAAGAAATCAATCGAGCCCTTAAAAAGGCTGTTGGGAAAACTAGGAAACCTAATAACGAGGAGGAGCCAGTCGCTACTGCTTGCCTTCCCTATATTTCCATAGTTTTTCAAAGGATCACCAGGATTCTGAAGAAATACTTAATTAATACCATCCACAAACCCATAAGGAAGCTCAAATCCCAGTTTATGCGGGTCACAGGTGACCTGTGCCTGGGCCTCACGACAGCTGGGGTTTACAGTATTGCCTGTGCAGCGTATTTTGGCCATGGTGGAAATCTGCAGCAAGAGGCATAGGAGGTGTAGCTGTTTGGGTTACCCGGAGAAATTGGTGGTAGTGGAACATTGCATTTGCAATGACCATAGGGTCGACTTCGACAGTACAAAACTACTTTGCTGAACCGATGGCTTTTGGGACCGCCTGGTGAAGGAAGCCATTGAGATAAAACTAGAGAAAAAGAATGTTAACAAAGACTAAGTTCTCGCTATAAGTAAGAATTAGAATTCGATTGTAAACAAGGTGGGACAGTGGAAATCAAATTGGATGAGGACTAAACAATCAGGACAGACGGTCGACGGGGGGTATATATATATATATATCACCATACAAGGCACCATTCCTAATGAAGATGGCAGTTTTTGTCATTGAAAAATCAGTTAAAATTGATACCTGTAACTGGATGGTAGCCCAAAAACGAGTTTATTTGTCATATACACCAGGAAAGCACAAGATCCTTTTTCACCATTCACATTACTTTTGATACTCTGAGTTGCTGTTGGATTTTCTTCTCCATCTTGATCCTATGCTGTTTTTCATTTGAGGAGTGAATGGTGATGACACAACACAACACAACACAAGCAATGCTTATCTGGTGAAAAACCTTTAATATGCATTCATTATCACTGGCTAGACCACAGCACCTAATTGCTCTTGTAGGGATAGTAGGGTAATTCAGAAGGATAGTATGGTAATTCAGAAGAACACACACCAGTCCTCATCAAGGGCTGAGCAGCTTCAAGTTCTATCCTGACCCTAAAATATTGATGCAGTCATGAAGAAGACACGCCAGTGGTGGTACTTCATTAGGTAGTTGAGGAGATTTGGTATGTCACCCAAGGTTCTAGCAAATTTCTACTGATGTACTGTGAGGAGCATTCTGACTTGGTGCATCACCATCTTGTTTAGAGGCTTCAGTGCACAGGGTTGAAAATGTTGTATAGGATTATACACTCAGCCAGTGCCATCATGGACATTGGCTTTCCCAACATAAAGGATATTTTCAAAAGGCAGTGCCTCAAGAAAGCAGCAACCATCGTTAGGGACTTGCCATCCAGAACATGCCCTCTTCTAGTTACTACCATGAAAGAGGAGATACACACTCAATGTTTTGGGAGTAGCCTCTTCCCTTCCACCATCAGATTTCTGAATGGCCTGTGAATCCAATATCACCACCCTACTTTTTACACTACTTTCTAACATATGTCTCTTATTGTAACTTATAGAGGTCTTTATGTATTGTATAGTGCTGCTGCTGCAAAACAACACATTTTACAGGATGCTTCAGTGATAATCAACCTGATCAACCTAATTCTGATTCTAAGATGGTAGTGAACCACCCACCACGTTGAATTGCCACAGAATTACTATGAAGCGAGACTGGTGAGCTCCAGGGTGTAGATTCCCTTCAGTGAAAACATTTTGATGTGTAGGGGATTTTAGGAGTAAGCACTTTTCAAGTAAAGTCACTTTTTATTGTCATTTCGACCATAACTGCTGATACAGTACACAGTAAAAACGAGACAACATTTTTCAGGACCATGGTGCTACATGAACAATACAAAAACTACACTGAACTACGTAAAACAACACAAAACTGCACTAGACTACAGACCTACCCAGGACTGCATAAAGTGCACAAAACAGTGCAGACATTACAATAAATAATAAGCAGGGCAATATGCACAGTAGAGGGCAGTAGGTTGGTGTCAGTCCAGGCTCTGGGTATTGAGGAGTCTGATGGCTTGGGGGAAGAAACTGTTACATAGTCTGGTCGTGAGAGCCCGAATACTTCAGTGCCTTTTGCCAGATGGCAGAAGGGAGAAGAGTTTGTATGAGGGGTGCGTGGGGTCCTTCATAATGCTGTTTGCTTTACGGTTGCTTTTGATAATTAATGTTGAGTACATATCAAAAATTTCTTCAGGCAGCATCTATGGACATGAATAAACAGTCAACATTTTAGGTTGTCCATCAGGAGTTGAACGGAAGGTTGTGGGGGGAGAAAGCCAGAATGAGGAAGTGGAGGGGGAGAGGAAGAAGTACAGCTGGAAGGTAATAGTTGAAGCCAAGTGGGTGGGGGAGGAGGGATGAAGTAAGAAAGTGGGAGGTGATTGGTGGCAAAGTTAAAGGGCTGGAGAAGGAATTTGGTAGGAGAGGGGAGTGGACCACAGGAGAAAGGGGAGGAGGAGCACCAGGGGGAGGTGATTGGCAGGTGAAGAGGAGAGGTAAGTGGTGGGGGAGGGGAGTCACAGTGGGGGTTTGAAGACGAGGGGAGGGGAAAATTACTGGAAGTTGGCATAATCCAAGTTCATGCCATCAGATTGAGGGCTATCCAGACGGAATATGAGGTATTGATCCTTCAGCCTTAGCGGGCCATGTCATGGCAGTAGAGGAAGCCGTGGACTGACATGTTGGAATAGGAAATGAGATTGGAATTAATATGGTTGTCCACCAGGAAATCCTGGTTTTTGTCAATGGAACAAAGTTGTTCATCAAAGTGGTCCCCCAGTCTACATTAGTCCTCACTAATGTAAAGGAGGCCATATTGGGAGCACAGGATACTGTGGATGGCCCCAACAGATTCGCGGGTGAAGTGTTGCCTCACCTAGAAAGATTGCTTTGGGCCTGGAATGAAGTGAGGTAAGAGGTGAATGGGGAAGTGTAGCATTGCTGGCATTTACCCCTGCAAGCAGAAGGAGAGAGATTAGTGGAGAAAGGACAACTGCAGAAGGGAGTCATGAAGAAAGTGATCCCTGTGGAGTCCCATTGAAAATAGTGGAGGTTGCAGAGAATGATCACTGGAAGCCATGTGGAACAAGATGGAGACAAAGACAAGTTTGCAGGAAGGACAGTTGGCTGTGGTACCAAACTCAAGGCGTAGCCATGGGCGCTTGCATGGTCCCCAGCTATGCCTGCCTTTTTGTTGTCTATGTGGAGCAGTCCGTGTTCTAAGCCTTCCTTGGTAATAGCTCCCTAACTCTTGAGTTGAATGTCAATAAAAGAGTAACTTCCATATTTCAACTGGACAACGGACTAGCCAAATTTAAACTCATAGGCATCCGTTAGTCTCGTGAGACCATGGATTTGCTCCTCGGAAGGCTTCCAGGGCGCAGGCCTGGGCAAGGTTGTATGGAAGACTGGCAGTTGCCCATGCTGCAAGTCTCCCCTCTCCATGCCACCGATGTTGTCCAAGGGAAGGGCACTAGGGCCGATATAGCTTGGTACCAGTGTTGCTGCAGAGCAATATGTGGTTAAGTGCCTTGCTCAAGGACACAACATGCTGCCTCAGCTGAGGCTCGACACCTTAACCACTTGGTCACGTGCCAACACAAACTTAAACTTAGTATCAAACTAAATGACAAACAGCTACCCAATGATCCACACCCAAAGTATTTGGGAGTCATGTTAGATTGAACTTGCTCATACAAGATCCACCTTCAAAATGTTGCAAAGAAACTAAAATCCAGAATGCCATGATCAGGAAGATAGCAAGAACCAAATGGAGTGCTAACCAATCAGTCCTACGGACATCTAGCCTAGCACATGTTTCTCAGTCGCCAAATATTGCACACCTACCTAGGAGAGAAGTGCTCCTGCAAACATCATCAGTACACAGCTCCATACTTCTATGAGAATAATCTCAGGAGCCCTAAAATCTAGACCTGTCCAATGGCCCCAACAATGAGCGGAATAACACCCTCAGAGATCCGCACAAGAGCAGCTTCTGCGAAACTCTACAAGCGTATCAAAACTATGCCCAACAATATTCCAGTTCATAAACTCAACGAAAATGATCCTCCAACTACCTGACTCAAATCCCGAAAACCTTTCTACAGCTTGAAAAACCTTGACTCATTCCTATGATGAACATACTGAATGGCGCCAGTACTGGCATACCAAAATCTGATCAACAACCCCACCTTGCACCTCCCGGGCTTTACTACAGCTGCTAGAATACCTGGACAGCCACAATTAGTCTCAGAAGTCAACATGCCAAAACAGTGCAAACTACATCGATGGGGAGCCTCTTAAACCCCAAATGGCCCCTGTGGTGACAGAGAGATCATCCTCCACCTGGTCCAAACATGCCCTGTCACCAAGATCCGAGACAGCTTTGCCGCGGTCTATCGATGTGGCCATGGGCAGGAGGAGTGGCTTGACAAAGAAACAATTAGAAGTGTGAAAAGAAAAACACTTGCCATACCAAACAATTCTTTCTGCGCTACCTTGGTGCTGCTTCATGCACCAATGCTGTGCTCATCAATTTCATCATCTTTGCTTGAATTTCCACCCTGCACTTAAATTCCCTCGGTCCATTTCTGATGCTCTCTCACCTTTACCGATCTCTCTGTCTCCATCTCTGGTGACAAACTGTCTACCAACATCTTTTAAATAAACCTACCAACTATCTTGACTATACCTCTTCTTACCCTGTCTCCTGTGAAAATGCCATTCCCTTTTCTCAGTTCCTTCATCTATGCTGCATCTGTTCCCAGGAAGAGGCTTTCCTTTCCAGGACTTCAGAGATGTCTTCCTCCTTCAGAGAACAGGGTTTCCCTTCCTCTATCGTTCAAGCTGCCCTCACCTGCACCCCCTCCACTTCCAAGACATCCATGCTCACCCGATTTTCCTGACGTCTTAACAGGAATAGAGTTCTTCTTGTCCTCACCTACTACTCCATCAACATCTGCAGGCAGCGCATCTTCATCTGTGAATCTATTGCGGTGGTCTATTGTATCCTGTACTCCCAATGCGGACTCCTCTACATTGTTGAGACCCAACGTAAATGGGGCACTGCTTTGTCAAGCACCTTTTCTCCATTGACAAAAATCAGAATTTCCTGGTGGCCAGCCATTTTAATTCCAATTCCCATTCCAACATGTCGGTTCATGGGCTCCTCTACTGCCACAATGAGCTTCCTCAGGATGGAGGAGCAAAACCTCATATTCCATCTGGGTAGCCTCCAACCTGACGATATGAACATTGATTTCTCCAGCTTATGGTAATTATTTCCTGTTCCCCATCCCTCTTCTTCAATTCCCCACTCTGACCTCTTCTGCTCAACAGTATGCAAACTTAAAATTGCTTAACAGTATCACTTAAAATTGCTTTTTCAATGCTTCTGAATGTTCCTGGCATACAGAACATTGCAAAATCATGAAAGTCAAACAATTAAAATGTAAAAGGATTTTGTAAACCCACAAGTATTTGAAGATGCTTTGCTGAATAATCCAAAGCATTAAAGCAAATACATAAGAATACCTTGGTTTTATATATCTTCTTCAAAGTGCAGAATCAAAATTCCAATGAATAAACTCACCGATTTGTGGAAGGGTGAGCCAGTTCTACGTACAGTTTTCTCAGTATATCTGGAATCCAGAGCCAGAAGCTAACAGACAGATAGCTAGAGGAGTTTTTCCATTTTTCTTGGTTTGCATTGCATTCTTAAACTAGTGAAACCAGAGGGAGGTGTCTGGTGAGTAAATGGTAACATTCTTAGAATATTTTTGGAAGGCGATAGTGTCAATGAAGAAAATTCTTGATAGAATGAAAATCTGATAAATGGAAGAAAACTTGTGTCTCCACATATTAGAATTGGAATAGAATTAGGCAAAGTAATCAGTGATTTTAATTTACTCTAATTTTTCTTAACATCTCTCAAAGTTCATCAAACACTCAAATGATTTGTGATATAATTTTCAGTAGATAGGTGAGATTTTAGCATTTCCAAGGACTTAATATGTTTTGAGAGTACTTTGTATGCATGAAATATACAGTATATGCTTCATCTAAGAATGAGACTGTTAATCTTTAATAGCTTCACTTTGCAGAGGAAAACATTAGATTCTTGGATTAATTTTATAGAGTTAACTTTGTACTAAATTGATTTTTATGTTGTGTTTGTTTGTGTTGTAGTGTTCTCAGAAGAGTAATTGTTAACAATCACTGGATAGTTTAATAGTTGGTACAGATACGGTACAGCTATGATTCGGAGTCAGATGACACCTGGGCTGCTATTCTGTTGATACCATTCTAATGATTGTCAGCTTTGTTGATACCATGCTAATGATTGTCAACTTTGTGGGACCACAGTTGCTGTAAACCATACGAACGTGAGGTGTTCCATGATTGAGATCTGGTAAACTTGCTTCAAGATCTTGCATCTTATTCAAAGTTTTTTATCTTTATGGTGTTGATTTGGATAGTTCAGAATTGGGTATAATATCACTGACATGTGTCATGAAATTTGTTTAGCAGCAGCAATACAGTGCAATATAAATAAAAATATATAAATTACAATAAGAATTATATAGTGTATACATAAGTCAGGTCAGCAAGAGCTGTGCTTTCTCACCAGGAAGGCAAAACAGAATTATTCACAGAAACGTACAGCTATTTCTGTGACACCAGAGACATGTGGAATATTCAGTCCATAATGGACTAAGAGTTCACCCTGCTGACAAGAACTGTGTCTTCCTAATAGGGTGAATATCTTCTACATTCAGTTTGATGCACAGAGTGATGTGCCGGTGAGGAAGATCCCCCTCCCCGCGAGCAACAGACACTCTGTCTAGCGGCAACTGATGTGAGGAAGACCCTAGCCAGGATCAACCCACGTAAAACTGCAGAGCCAGATAACATGCTTGGTCTCATGCTGAGGGACTGTCAACCCAGTTAACTGAGGTGCTAACAGACATCTTCAACTTCTCTCTGTTCCCTCAGGCTTCAAGGCGGCAACCATCCCGACGCCCAAGAGGGCTTATTTGTGGTAATATTACTTTGTGTTATTTGTGTGAGTTATATGTACTGTGTTGTGCGCCTTCGTCTGGAGGAACGTTGTTTTGTTTGGTGGTGTACATGTGCAGAGTTGAATGACAATAAACCGAACTTGAAGTTGAAAGCTAAAGAATAAAAACAGGAATAATGATTTTTAATAAGTTCAAAAGATTCATTTACTGTTTATTAAAACATTAATTTACTTTCATTGAAGGAAAGAGAAAGATGGGTAGCAAGAAGAGCTAATTGCTGGATTTTATACAACGATTAAAAGAGGAAAGTAGTATATATTTTGTGATAGTGTGTAATTGTTGGGTATTGTACAAGATGAGTGTAGTTTTGTTTATAAAGCTAGATGTGTTGTAGACATAGACACAGTTGGTTTGAAATGCTCACTGACCCACACCATTATTCTAAGCTGATTTCATAGCAGACAGTTCAAAGAATTGTGTAGTTTATTTCTCAGGTTTGTTAGGATTATGGGTTAAAATATTATGTATGCTTTCATTCAAGGACACTTAAGGAGTTAAAATAGAAATTAGTGTAAATTGCAGGAAATAAAAGGGTGAATGAAAATTCTTTGGCAT
The DNA here is from genome assembly GCF_030028105.1 of Mobula birostris. Taxonomy (NCBI): domain Eukaryota; kingdom Metazoa; phylum Chordata; class Chondrichthyes; order Myliobatiformes; family Myliobatidae; genus Mobula; species Mobula birostris. Next base: position 34,584,946 of record NC_092388.1, read on the forward strand.
GTTGATAATCATTATATGGGCAAGAGGATGATTGTGATAAAACTACTGTGTTTACTATTAAGTACTGTTATGCTGATGGAACTGCTTTCACCATTTTTTCAGTTAATTCTTTCTACATTAGCACATTTGGAATACCCCTTAAGTTGATTTCAAGGTATAAACTGAATCAGAAGTACATTGCTATATTTGATATGACCCTGCATATTTTCACATCCAATGCAGCCTGCTGGATCAGTGCTAGCCTGTGGTTCCGACTCACAGTTGTAAAGGTCATAGCTTTCAAAACATTTCTTAATGTAGAGCAGATCCCCATGTAAGGATTTTCTGCAGAACAGCCAGTTTGTTGAAGGCTAAGATAATAACATTCTTCAGATTAAATTGCTAGGTTTGCAAAACACTTTTGTATGTACTGTCCAGTAAATAAATATTTTATAGAATTTGATTTGAAATGCAGTTTGTTTATGGCAGTGAAAACTGAGAAGTAGTAATTAAATGTTGAAACATTATGTTAATTTTATAACAACAGCAAGAATTGCAACTGCAGCTTATTGTGCACCAAACTGTACAATGTTAGATCTTCCTGTTAAAGCAGAAGAGAACTGAAATGTTGCTTTCCCCAAAATCAACCGCTCCAAATGTAAGTTCACCCTCTGACCAGAATGGATATTGCATGACTCAAGGTAATATTGTTGCACACTGTTATTGAAATCAGAACACTTTACATTAATAATTTTAAAAATCTGTTGCTCTTCATCTAATATTTTTATTCCCAAAAATTGTCTAATAAAATTTTTAAGTAGCTTTTTGTTTAATAGGAGTTTTGCAATTTGAAAAATTTTCAAGTTGCCACAAATACATTGAGTTTCAGGCCAGCGAAGTTTAGTGATTATATCTTTAATATGATATTTAAAAGAATTGCAGGTTCATTTAACTAGTGATAACATTTTTACTTGTGGGTAAGAAAAAAAATTGGAAGATTATTATTGATTGGTATAGTAAAGTTTGCAGCACTACATGAGCAGGTTACTTTTGACACTTGCAACTGTGTTCCTGCAACTAGCTGTGCACAAATGGATGCCAGAAATTGTGGTGAGTTTTTCAGAGTAATTTTAGCAATCACTGGGAGCTTTGCTATAATTTCAGCCGCGGATGACAGAGCGGTGAAATAAAAAAAATGAAACAAAATTCTGAACACATTCAACAAGTCAACCAGTATCTCTAGAAAGAGAATCTGAGTTAGTATTTCAAGTTGAAAACGCCTTTGTACACATGATGATGTTAACTGACCAACGGACAAGAGTAGCAGTCAAATACGCTGGATTTACCCCGAGGAAGACTACAATGACCATGAAGCCTGGCGTGGGCACCAGAGCGCATGCATGACTTGCGCATGCGTGTACGATTTTTTTTCTACAAATTGTTTTTGGCGATTCTGTTCGGGGGTGGGGAGGAGGGTGTTAATCACGACCGGAATATCGGTGATAAGTGGATAATACACTCAATTTCCTTTCTAAAAGGGTTTATCTAACGAATTTAATATTAAACACACCGCATACTTTCCTCGCATGAATATAGTGCTAAGTCAGTTATCAGGGGAGCTTGAAGTAAGTGTTGAATGAACTTCCAGTAGAAGTGGTAGAGGCAAGTTCGATATTATCATTTAAAGAAAAATTGGTTAGATATATGGACAGGAAAGAAATGGAGGGTTTATGGGCTGAGTGCAGGTCGGTGGGACTAGGTGAGAGTAGCGTTCAGCACAGACTAGAAGGGGAGAGATGGCCTGTTTCCATGCTGTAATTGTTATATGGCTATATAAGTCAACAGCATCATAACATTTTAAGTAACTTTTGGATATTAAACACACAATGCATATTTACCCCATATGAACATATAAAATCATTGCAACACACCAGTATTGCTGAATCAGTGGGAGCCCTGGGCTTGTTTCCCTGTAACAAGACGGTCCCATCGAGGGGTGATGGGAGACAGTAATATTTGAAGGAGGTTCCTTGTGTCCAGTCTATTCCGCAATTCAGTTTTCATTGCATTCATTGCAGAGATATGTTGGAAATAGAAGCAACGTTTTCAGTGCTTTCGTGGCTATATCAAGATTTTTAGCCTTGACTTAGATCCAGAATGCCGGCAGAGATGTTATGTCAAACATACTTTCAGCCCGCCATCATTTGCAAGCTTAAGGAGTTGATCTTTCCGTGCTGAAATGGATAACGCGCGGGTAATGACCTCGCATGCGTTATGGCTCAACAGTGGGCGTGACAGGGAATGAAGAAAGGTGCAGCTGACTCCTATCACCAAATCATATTGTTTCCTCGCGGCCTGGTATCGCATGCTTTGCGGCCCGGTACTGGTCCGCGGCCCGGTGGTTAGGGACCGCTGGCATACACTATTTTTTTGTTGAAGTTGAGTTCCCAACTTTCTTCCCTTGTATTCTGCAGACTGGTCTGCATATTTAACACTGGCATTCTATTAGAATTACAAAGCAATTGCCATTATGATCTGTTTCCTTTCTACATTTCAAAATGTTCAAAGTCTTGAAAGACAGCATCCTAATTGACTCCTGGGAAATGTTTGGTTCATGACTGCTCAAAGTAGAGAATATACATTTTGCATGGTGTTAGGAGTATATAGATACCCCATGTAAATAGCAGAACAAGAGTACCACTTCAAAGACTATTTGACGATCTCTGGTCTCATGTGAAAGAGCCAGGGTTCCAGTTTGGCTTCATTAAATAACATGATCAGAGTGAAAGAAAGTCATTCTTGATCAAAGGGGACTAAGGATCAAATCGCAAATGCTGGAAGCCTGGCAATGGTGGAAGATTTTGGTTCCCAGAAAACATTTTTACTGCTGATATAATAAAAAGGTACTAATTTCATTTTTATCCCCAGACCGTGTCCCTAGATCCTTTGTGGATCATCTGGCAGGGGTATTTACAAACATTTTTAACCTCTGCTTGTTTCATGTTGTCATTCCTTCTTGCTTTAAGACCACTATTATTACAGTACTAAAGAAAAACAAGATAGCTTGCTTAATAATTATTACTCAAAGGCTCTGATATCTGAACTTTGACCCACTGCAATTTGGGGGCGCCACAGTAGTATGGTGGTTAGTGTGATGCTATTACAGACCAGCTTTGGAGTTCAGAGTTCAACTCTGACATCATCTGTAAGGATTCTGTACATCTTTCCCGTAGAATGCATGTTTTCTCTGAATCTTGTTGTTTCCTCCCACAATCCAAAGATGTACCAGTTGGGAGGTTAATTGGTCATTGTAAATTGTCCCGTGATTAGGCTCAGGTTGAATCAGGGTTGCTAGGGCAGTGTGGCTCTAAGGGCCTACTCCATGCCGTATCTCAAAGACCTACTGTAGACGCTATCTCCCTGCGGCATCTGCACAGTCAGACTATTGCTTATTGACTACAGTTCTGCTATGAATACTATTATTCCAAGCCAACTCATGACCGAACTATGGACACTGGGAGTCAACGCCTCCCACTACAAAAAGCTTCTTGTCTTCCTCACCCACTGAGCAGCGGGTTACTGATAGGCAGCAACACCTCCATTGCAATTATTCTAAGCACAGGTGCTCCTAGAGATTGTGTTCTTAGCACCCTACTCTACTCTACTGTCCATACACTTATGACTATGTGGTTGGATTATGCTCAAACTCTATTTACAAGTTGGCAGATGATGCATTGTAGTGGGCCACATCACAAATAACTGAGTCAGAGTACAGGAAGGAGACAGGGCTTAGTTACTTGGTGTCATGACAACAACCTTTCCTTCAATGTTAACAAATGAGCTGGTCATTAACTTCAGTGAGAGTATACATGCTTCTATTTATATCAGCAGTTTTGAGGTTGAGAGCTTTAAGTTACTAGGTATGAACATCACCAATAGCCCGACCTAGTCCAAACACATCAATGTCTCAGCTAAGAAAGCTCACCAACACTTCTACATCTAGAGGCTAAAAAGAAATTGGCATGTCCATGTTAATCCTTACCAGCTTTTATTGATGCATCATAGAGAGCACTCTGGTAGATGTGTAACGCCTTGGTATAGCAATTGCTCTGCATGTGAATGCAATAAACTGTCTACAACTCTGCACAGTTCAGCACGTCACAGAAACCAGCTTCCCCTCCATGGACTGTCTATACTACTTGCCTCACTAAAGGAACCAGCACATGCAAAAACCCCATCTATTTTCTCTCTTCTCTTCACTCCCATGAGGCAGAACATAAGCCAGGCTTAACGACATCTTCTATACTATTGTTATCAGGCTCTCAAACAGATCTCTTGAACAGTAAGACAAGCTCTTGACCTCATAATCTACCTTGTTATGAGTTTGCACTGCACTTTTTTTCCATTAACTTTTATACCTTGTTATGTTTTACCTTATTCTACCCCAAGGCATTTTGATTTGATCTATGTGAACGATATGCAAGACAACTTTTTCACTGTAGTTTGGTACATGTGAAAATGCTATACCAATATTAAGTATTAAACAATACTAAATTTAAATGTTTTTAAAAAATCAAGACTCTTGCATCTGAGATAAATTATTGAGATGCTGAAAAAATAGTTTTGGCATTGTGCATTTAGTTAGTCTCATTTGTTAGAATATTAAGAACTTGTATGAAATGCAACTTAATCAAATATCTAGGAGATATGGAGCCAGTAGCTTCCTGTTTTAGGATTGTTGTGATTTTGTAGCCTTTTCAGAAATATTAGTAACTTTACCCTACTTGGAATAAACCGTAAGAGTTGGGATTCAACGTTTGAATTACTATTTTAAACTCACATTAGACATTCTTCCTTTATAAATATATACTCTTTGGTTTATACTATTATGAAGCATTCACACAGAGTACAAAATATTAAGGAGGTGCTGATTTGACAGCATTTCATTAACTTTAACACTACTTATTAATACGGTTTATTTTTCTTTTTTTGTGGTTCATTGTTTAGTTTCCTGATTAAATTGTAAAGTTTCCAAGTTTGGACATTGTTTTTCCAGCATTCCAGAACTATCCATGATCTATGATGCAGCCAAAAGAAGAATAAAGTTTCTCTGCTCCCCTTAAAAGTATGTCTGAAGCAAATCTATGAAAAATATTGCTGTGGATATTATTTCCTTGTATTTGCATTTTAGTGATTGCATGGGTTGTAAACTCAGCCAACTCCATCATGGGCACTAGCCTTCGCAGGATAGAGGACTACACACACAGCCCCCCCCACCCCCCCACCCTCCCTTGGCTGTTGGATCTCACTTTTGATCTCATTCACCCAGTTTGCCGGAGCTGCCTTCACATGCAAGGGCAGGAATGTCCCTATTTCACAGGTACGCTATTTTGCCGATGTATGAGGCCCGTTGGTTACACTCACCCAGTTTAGCCCGCCTGTCAGAGTGGTGTACTGGGGTGTGGCAGCTGTCGCATGCAAATAGCTACTTGGACCCACACGCAAGAACTGAATGTCCGGTGTGGGTCAAAGTTGAGTGAGCTGCTCCAAAATGGGCATGACAAGTCTCTTTACCAGAGTTGTTATCCCTCCCTGGACACCACATACACAGCAGAATACACTGAATCAATTATTCTGTCGATAACTATTAGGAGCTAAAACACAGTTTTATAATACTTCAGTAGCATTGGTGGTGTTCTAATTTGTTTTGTATTTCATTTAAATACTTAATTTGTTACTCAATTAAAAATGTATTAAAAAAGATAGACTACCATTTAACAATTTCCATAAAACAAATTGGGGCAGCCACTTAATTCGGCCAAAATGTACTGGTCTCAGTGTGGCTCAATTAACTTCATATAGAGATGTAAATGTGTGTGGTTGCAATTTATAGATTTTTATGCATTGCATGGCCCTGCTGCCACAAAACAACAAATTTCATGACATATGTCTGTGATATTAAACTTGATTGATAATGTTCTTTGAATTTCTTATACCTGTTGAACCTTTTTGTTCCTTTAAACTTTGGAATCTGTGATTTTGTGTTAGAAGTAGTTTAAATAGTAGAGGTTAATTGTAAGTAACACCATGAATCTCCATGTAAAACACTGAAAGATGAAAGACTCAAAGGACATTTATGATATCCTCGTTTCTCACAACATAATTTATGAAAAATTCTACTAAGGTAATTATTTGGATTTGAAATGATTCATTTAGTACAATCATGTAGGTTGTGTGAGCTTGATGTGGGACATGTTCATAGTTTTATGCAGCACAGACCCAGCCCTTTTGGTCCCCATGACAATAAAGATCATCTGCATTGCTCACATTTACTAGCACTTAGTCTGCAACCTTCATTTTTGACTCTGACCACTTTGAAACTCTTTACCCCTTTATTCTAAACCTTTATGGGTGGCATGGTAGTGTAGTGGTTATTATAATGTTTTAGAGTGCTAGTGACCAGGTTCAATTCCTACCACTGTCTGTAAGGAGCTTGTAGGTTCTTGCGATTGTTTGTGTTTTGTCCAGGTGCTGTGGTTTCCCCCCCTCATTCCAAAGATGTATGAGTTGGAGTTAGTAAGTTATGGTGTGCTATTTGATGCCAGAAGCATGGCGACACCTGCAGGCTGCCCCCACTCCCCCACACATCTTGAACTGTGTTCGTCACTGATGTATAATGACATCCTGTAGATTTAGGTATCTCTGCTGTGGGAGAAGTGTTTCTTTCAGTTAATCCTACCCAAGCCCCTCAAAATTTTGTAATCCTTAACCAGCTGCTCTTCTCATCCTTTTTGTCCACTTCTGATATGGATGGGAACATAGGAGGCATACAGATGACATCAAAATTGGTGGTATTGTTGAAAGTGAAGAAGATAGTCTTTGATCATATGAAGATATTGGTCAATTAGTAAAATAGGCAGAGAAACAACAGATTGAATTTAATCTGAATAAGTGCCAGGTGATGCCAGTTGTGGAGTTATTGTACAACTTCACAAAATATGAGTTTAGCTGTAAGTGGAATGTGCTGTATTTCTGTTCACCCCACTATAGGAAGGACTTGCTTGCACTGGAGAGGGTGCAGACAAGATGCAGTAGAATGCTACCTTTGATGGAATATTTCAATTATGAAGGGTAACTAGAGAGGTTCTGTTTGTTTTCCTTGGAGCAGAAGTGGATCCGAGGTATTGGGTCCAAGGTCTTGAGGCAAACTGAATCCAGAACCCGTCCAAAACCCCTCCTCTTTACATCTGTTATGCCTGAAAATTCTTTACCCTGGAATACTGAGCTGCGAGTCCTGCACTTCTTTCAATGTATGTCTCTGATAGCAACTATGTCATAAACCCATATATCAATCAATGCTGTAATTTAATCTGCTTTGCTAGTCAAATTCCTTGCATTAAAATAAAAACAATTTAGTTGTTTCATTCCTCCCTATACTTTTTTGCACTCATCTTTACTTTGTCTACTGAACTGATTTAGTGTCCTTCAATATTTTACTGTATCACTTCGTTGGTGTCACATTCACTTGCTAAATTAGTTTAAGGCCAACTCAATGGTACTAGCAAACCATCCTGCAAGTATGTTAGTTGCATTTCAATTCAGGTGCAACCTGTCTTGCTTGTTTCTGTTGTGACGAAAAACCAAGTTATCAGAAGATTGATGCTGATGAGAGAGATAAGGGAGACAATGAAGAAACATTCAAAATGCTAGTAAGAGAGAAGAGAGAGATTAACGAGAAAGAAACACATTTCAGAATATTGACAGACCAGTTGCTTTGAACCTGAACTGTTTGAAGTTTGATGGACAGGCGATACCCCAGCAGGGGGATAAAAAGAACAGGGTCGCTAAGGCACGACACCACGAGATAACGAGACCCTGGAAGAGCGGTGTGCCCCCACAAGTTGGTGGGAGTTGGAGGTCTGGTTGCGGGAACCGACCATAGACGCACAGGGTGAAAAGGGAACGATCGGTGGGAACCTGGTGTGTGTGTCCGCCCTCGCCTGGGTGCCGAGTTCACCGTGGAAGAACGGTCATATCCGGAGCGGAGGGGTCACAGTCGGTGACCACAGAAGACATAGCAAAGGGTCCGCCCGAGAGCTAACTGCGAAGAATATTAAAGGTCTGTCTGAATCAGATTTGCATATTCTCCCTCCCCTCCCCTCCCCCCCCCCAACGGCACAACAGCGATTACTGCGAACTGTACTAAGCTGAACTGAACTCTGCGTCACTTGAGACTGATCATTTTACCCCTAGACTGCGATAGAGCTTGTTTGATTCCTATTACCCTAGTTCTGTGTACATGTGTGTTCTATCATTGCTAACCTGTTGCATTTATATCCTTACGATTAGAGTACTGTGTTACTTATTTCTTTAATAAAACTTTATTAGTTCTGTTAAACCAGACTCTAACTAAGTGGTCCATTTCTGCTGGTTTGGCAACCCAGTTACGGGGTACGTAACACTGTCCCCCCTCCGGAAACAGAAATCTAAATTCTTTCTTTATATGCATCCTTTAGCTACATATTCATTTGATATATTCGTCTATTTTAATGTAAGTATCATACGTCACTGGTAGTAATCCAGAGATTTCAAAGGTTCTGCTCTTTAATCTCTGACTAATGTCTGAAAATTCAGTTTTGTTTCTTACTTGAATTGTTAATTGTGCCAGTGTAGACCACAACCTCTGACTGCTTACCTTTCCCTTTCAGAGCTTCCAGTAACCGCTCAGAGACATCATTGATCCTGGTACCAGAGTCATACTATTTGGGAATCTAATTTGTGGCGAAACCTCTATCAATCTTTCAATAATCTTCTTTACTCTCCTGTTATCTTGTAGAACTAACTGTGGTACCAGAGGCTTGGGTGTCTCTACTTTCCCATTTGCAGCTATGCTCCTCAACAATGTCCAATGCAGAGGGGCATGGCCAATGAGGACTCCCACTCTAAATGTCTGCAACTAAATATTCTATCTGGTCACCCATTACTTCTCCACCTGTACAGTCAGTAAGTATGAGCCTGACCACCCTAGTAAAAGCCTACCCAAGATATGCTCAGCAACATGGATTCTCCACAGTGAATTCATCCACAGCTCAGGAACGGAAGCTGCAGTGGTTTAAGCCTCATGCAGTCAGTTGCCAGGACACCATGATTGAGGAGCATTCCTCAGGGCCATAATACATTGGAGCAGAATTAGGTCATTTGGCCCACCAAGCTTCCTCCACCATTTCATTATGGCTGATTTATTACATCTCTCAACCCCATTTCCCATTCTTCTGTCTTCTCCCTTTAACGCCCTTAATAATCAAGAACCTATCAACTTTCACTTTAAATGTACCCAATGATTTGTCTTCCATAGCTATCTGTGGCGATGAATTCTACAGATTCAGCAATCTCTGGCTAAAGAATTTATACATCTCTTTTCTAAAGATCTGAAGCTGTGCTCTTTGGTGCTAGTCTCCATCACTATGGGAAACATTCTTTCTACATCCACTCTATATAGGGATTTCTAAGCCAAGTTTTCCTACTGTGCTTGTTAAGTTACCTTACTACTTCACATTTAAAGGGAGTTAAATTACATTGATTACAATTGGGGTTTTATTAGGGTTTAACTGCTCCCTACTACAACCAAAGTCCTGACTTTTTTTGCTTAAAAGAATTAAAACAGTGAAGAAGTACCTTCTTGTTGCCAGTCATCAATCACCCTCCTCGCCAAAGCCCATTCACTCACAGAAAACTGTACTCTGAGACTGCTGTACTTGGGGATCCTTTCTGTTTAATGAGGGGCACATGTGTGGTTTGGAAGGTTATGAACTCCTTCAGCCATTTATTTTGAATTTCTATGTGCTTCTGATCAATACACTTGCTTCCCAATTGCACTTTGAAAATCTTTTTATCTTCTTTAAGTAGCCATGGATTCCTGTTAGTCTGTGAGACATTGTTGCTTTCAACGTGACTGTCAATTATATCATTGATGTCTGCTTTTGATGAGGGCTGGCTCCTGAATTATGAGAAATTTTCTACTTCATTATCATGGAGCACTGTTTCGCAGAGGAAACTTGTTCTGTGGGTGTTATTTCTTCCATAGGTGATTGTAATCTTTATTGTCTGAATAGGTGCATACACAGGTGCCATCTGTGTACTGTAACTGACTGAAGCTGGAATGATCTTGCATTAGGACTGGTGATGACTTTGACTGAACAGTTTCCCATTTTATTTATTTATATATACATACACACACTCAGTGGCCACATTATTATGTACAGGAGTTATCTAATAAAGCTGAAAGATCAGCAACTTTAAGTTCCTTGGTATCATCATTTCAGAAGTTGTGTCCTGGTTCAGCACACAAGTACCATTACAAAGAAAGCACAGCAACACCTCTACTTTCTTTAAAGTTTGAGAAGATTCAATATGTCATCTGAAACTGTGACAAACTTCTAAAGAAGTGTGGTGGAAAGTATATTGACTGTTTGCATCATGGTCTTGGTATGTAATCACCAATGTTCTTGAATAGAAAAGCCTACAAGAAGTCGTGGATGTACCCCAGTCCAGTACGGCTACATCTACATTGAGTGCTGTCGCAGGAAAGTAACAGCCATCATCAAGGACTCCACCATCTTGGCCATGCTCTCTCCTCGATGCTGCCACGAGGAAGGAGGTATAGAAGCCTCAGGACCCACAATGCCAGATTCAGGAACCATCAGGCTCTTGAAATAGAATGGATTATTTCACTCAAGTTCATACACCCAACATTGAAATGTAACCACACTTAATGGACTCCCTTTTAAAGACTCATCTCATGTTTTGATAATTTATTGTTCATTTATTATTACTGTTATTTTTGTTTCATTATAGTTACTGTGAATGACCATAAGAAAATGAATCTCAGGCACCCAAGATATTTTTATATAAATTTTGTTTTAGATGTTTATTTTTTGTCTTCTGCATTACTGTGTCAGTAGAAAAGAGCAAGTGTTAGCGTTCCAAACATTTATTTTCCAAAAATTTAAATATTACAGCCATTTTTTTGTATTGTGTTAAAGAATGTAACATAGTAAGGATGCATGGAGTAGGGGATGATGTATTAGTATGGATAGAGGACTGGTTAACTAATAGAAAGCAGAGACTTGGGATGCGTGTGTTACTCTGGTTGGCAATCGGTGGTGAGCAGTGTGCTGCAGGGGTCGGTGCTGGACTGGCAACTGTTCACGATGTATGTTAACGATCTGGAAGAAGAGGCAGAGTGTAGTGAATCTAAGTTTTCTGATGATACTAAATTGAGTGAAAAAGCAAATTGTGCAGAAGATACGGAGAGTTTGCAGAGAGATATAGGTAGGTTAAGTGAGTGGGCAAGGCTCTGGCAGATGGAGTACAATATTGGTAAATGTGAGGTCATCCACTTTGGAAGGAAAAATGAAAGAACAGGTTATTATATAAATGGTAAAAAAAATTGCAGCATGCTGCTGTGCACAAGGAGTGCTTGTGCATGAATCACAAAACGATGGTTTGCAGGTGCAGCAGGCAATCAAGGAGGCAAGTAGAATGCTGGCCTTCATTGCTAGAGGGATTGAACTTAAGAGCTGGGAGATTATGCTGCATCTGGAGTACTGCGTGCAGTTCAGTTCTCCTTACTTGGGGAAGGATATACTGGCTTTGGAGGCGGTGTAGAGGAGATTCACCAGGTTGATTCCAGAGATGAGGGAATCAACTATGATTCTAAATATGGTTAGACTATGGGGAGAGATCGAGTTGCCTGGAACCATATTCATTCTTCTGGAGAGGAGATCTTGTAGAAACATAAAATTATGAAAGGGATAGGTAAGATAGAGGCAGGAAAGTTGTTTCCACTGGTAGGTAAGACTAGAACTACGGGACATAGCCTCAAGATTCGGGGGAGTAGATTTAGGATGGAGGTGAGGAGGAGTAGCATTTCCCAGAGAGTGGTGAATCTCCCTCAATTGCAAGAGTGTCCTTCCTCAAATCTGGAGACCAAAACTGCACACAATACTCCAGGTGTGGTCTCACCAGGGCCCTGTACAACTGCAGAAGGACCTCTTTGCTCCTATACTCAACTCCCCTTTTTATGAAGGCCAACATGCCATTAGCTTTCTTCACTGCCTGCTGTACCTGCATGCTTACTTTCAGTGACTGATGAACAAGGACACCTAGATCTCGTTGTACTTCCCCTTTTCCTAACTTGACACCAAACTTAAGTCCACAATCAATTCCTTACTGACGTTGAGTGCAAGGATGTTGTTGTGCTTCCACTCAACCGACTTCCACTATCTCATTCCTCTATGGCTCTGAGGTCAGTTTGAACTGACTGCAGGATTTCTGGAGGGTCGAGGTAAAAGCATGGCCACGCATTTCACGTTCATATTCAGATTTTTGTCCCACTCCTATCAGGGAGGAGACTATGTAACATCCACTCCAAGGCCACCAGGCTTTGCCTCTGTATCAGCTTGAACTAGTCTAGTCACTCTCATCTGACCTCTTTCATTAGCAGAACTGATGCTCGCTGGATGTTTCTTTTTGCTTTTCACACCATTCTCTGTAAGCTCTAGAAACTGTGGTGAGTGAAAATCCCATGAGATCCGAAGTTTCTGAGATACTCAAACCATTCCATCTGTCACCAACAATCATTCTATGATCAAAGTTACTTAGATCACATTCAGACATCTCATCTCGCCGGAAGTTCGGGGAGTCTCCCGCATATTTATAGCACTCCCTGATGCCCTCAAATTATATACAATGTCATGGAAATTGATTTTTTTGAGAGAGAGAGCTCGTGCCATGGCAGAGTGTTCCAAAAAAAAGTAAATATAAAACGTACGTCACCCCAGACTACTCTGAATTGTACCCCTGCCTAATAGGGGTAAAAATAATGACAATGTTGCTCGCTGCAGTGTTTGCAACAGTGACGTTTCTATTGCCAATGGTGTGTTAAGACTGTAAAAGACATGTTGAGGTGAGTTTAACAGGTGTCGTTCATTCATTAGCATAGCTAACATTATTTAAACTAGCTGGTTAGCTGCTATGGAGCTGCTCTATTGCAGACATCCCACCTCCCCCGGAAGTTCCTGAAGTCTCCCACAAATTGATGGTGCTACCTCCCTGAAATGAGTTTTTGCAGGGTGGGATGTCTGCACGTTGTTCTCCATTCTGATATTTAATCTGAACAAGAACTGAACCTCTTGACCATGTCTGCACGCTTAGATGTGAAAGGGCTGTTTCTCATTGTGGGGGAGTCTAGGACAAGAGGGCACAGCCTCTGGACAGAGGAGCGTCCATTTAAAACAGAGACAGGAGTAATTTCTTTAGCCAGAGGTTGGTGAATTTGTGGAATTTGTTACCACAGGCAGCTGTGGAGGCCAGGTCATTGGGTGCATTTAAGGCAGAGATTGATAGGTTCTTGATTGGCCACGGCACCAAAGGTTACGAGGAGAAAGCCGGGGAGTGGGGTTGAGGAGGAGGAGAAAAGGATTAGCTAGGATTGAATGGCAGAACAGACTCAATGGATCAAATGGCTTAATTCTGCTACTATGTCTTAAGAGTCTTATGCATTGAGTTGTTGTCGTCACATTGTTGACTGATTTGATATTTGCACTAAGGAGCAGGTCGATCTAATAAAGTGGCCACTGAGTGTATGTGTCACCATATATTACCCCGAGATTTATTTTCTTGTAGACACTTGCAGGAAAATAAAGGCATTGAAATAGTAACTGACAGATTTTACTGAAAGCACCAGGAAAAATGTGGAGACCGGAGGCCCAGTGTCTGCGAGTTTGAGATTCTGGTGCCAAAGACTGGAGATGTGGAGGCGGCCTGTCTTGCGATTGGAGGCCTGTGTGTGAGGGGCTGGGAGGGTGGGAAAGAGGCTTGTATTTACTGGCGTTGTGCTGAACATTTTGTGGCCACGCATTGTTGGTGCCAGTATGCGTGGCGACACTTGTGGGAAACCCCCACGCATCCTTGGGTGTGTTGGTCATTTCGTTTTATGTTTCATGATAAATAAATCTAAAATTGGAATCTGAAAAGTCAGTATTTATAAATAACAAAGACTGACAAACCAATGTGCAAAAGAAGACAAATCGTGCAAATAGTAAAAAGTAAATAAATAACTGAGTTTGTGAGTTATAGAATCCTTGAAATTGAGTCTGTAGGTTGTGGAGTCAGTTCAGTGTTGAGATGTGTGAAGCTATCCACATCGGTTCAGGAGCCTGATGGTTGTATGGTTGGACATCGTCGATCAGAAGTCAGTCATTAATGGTCTCGACTTGCTTGAAGCCCTGTCCAGTTTGTTGGACAGTTTCCTGAGCAGACTGTCAAGGCCATATGGCAGAAAAGATTTCTTTCATGAACTTTCAGTGGGAACCAAGATTTTGCCTGGCTGCTGGTGAGAAGGGCTCTCCCTTTTCATTCCTTTCATGCGTAGCCCGAGTCTCAGTCCAATTGCATCTGCCCATAAGGTGCTGCAGATGAGATTGTACTGCTGGGGCTTTATAAGGCATTAGTCAGACCAGACTTGGTGTATTGAGAGCAGCTTTGTGCCCCGTATCTAAAAGTAGGTTGAAGTGGAAGAGGGTTCGGACTGGGTTCATGAGAATGATCCTGGAAATGAAAGGGTTAATGTATGAGGAGCATTTGATGGCCTCATACTCACTTGAGTTTAGAAGAATGAAGGGAGGATCTCATTGAAACCTATCATGGAGAAGTCCAGGACCAGAGGGCACAGTCTCAGAATAGAAGGATGTCCCTTTAGAACAGAGATGAGGAGGAATTTCTTTAGCCAGAAGGTGGTGAATCTGTGGCGTTCTTTGCCACAGATGGCTGTGGAGACCATGTCATTGGGTATATTTAAAGCAGAGGTTGATAGGTTCTTGATAAGTAAGAGTATTAAAGGTTACAATGTTGACGCGTGGCCAAGTGGTTAAGGTGTTTGTCTAGTGATTTGAAGATCGCTAGTTCGAGCATTGGCTGAGGCAACATGTTGTGTCCTTGAGCAAGGCACTTAACCACACAGCGCTCTGCAACGACACCGGTGCCAAGTTGTATGGGTCCTAATGCCCTTCCCTTGGACAACATCGGTGGCGTGGAGAGGGGAGACTTACAGCATGGGCAACTGCTGGTCTTCCATTCAACCTTGCCCAGGCCTGCGCCCTGGAAACCTTCCAAGGTGCAAATCCATGGTCTCATGAGACTAACGGATGCCTATATATAAAGGTGAATCTCTGGAATTCTCTGCCCAATGAAGCAGTGGAGGCTACCTCTAAATATATTTAAGACGAGATTGGATAGATTTTTGCATAGTAGGGGAATTAAGGGTTATGGGAAAAGGCAGGTGGGTGGAAATGAGTCCATGGCCAGGTCATCCGCAATCTTATTGAATGGCAGAACAGGCTCGACGGGCTAGATGGTCTACTTCTGCTCCTATTTCTTATGTTCTTGTGTTCTTTTTAATTAATAGACCACTTTTTTCAAATAAAGACTTGATTACTTAGGTATATAGCATGATTAAACAAAAATAACAGACAAGTGCTAATGATCAATGACATAGAGTTGAATGAACTAAACTGATTAATTGAAATTGAAACAGGTGTAGAAGGAAGCAAACTGGGCGAAGGACAACCAAACTAAAAGGTAAGGGTGTGGCAATTTAACTTCAAATCAACAATTCTTACATTATAGCAAGACACAAGGTGATCATCCTGCATCAACAAGGTCTCTCCCAAGCAGAAATTTCAGGGGTTTCAAGATGTGCTGTCCAAGTTCTTCTGAAGAAGCGCAATGAAACAGGCAAGGCTGAGGACCATAGTGATTGGCCATGGAAATTGAGTGCAGCAGATAACAGATATATCAAACTGATGTCCCTTCTAAACCAGAAGAAGCCCAACACTGCTATCTGCTCTGAATTCAGAGAAACCACTGGAACCCAAGTATACCCCTCTACAGTTCGGAAAAGTCTTATCAGAAGTGGCCGTGGAAGAGTTGCTGCCAAAAACCCATTCTTCCCATGTGGGAACTCACCTATGCATAAAACACAAGGACTGGGATGCTGGACAATGGCAGCAAGTGCTCCAGAGTCAAACTTTGAAATTTTTGGCTCAGACAGGAGGCAGTTTTGTCTGTAGAAGAGCTGGAGAGTGCTACATGGATGAGTATCTGCAGCCAGCAGTGAAGTACAGTGGAGGTTCCCTGCAGGTTTGTGGCTACATTTGGGCAATTGGTGTTGGTGATCTGGTCAGAATTAATGGCATCCTCAATGTTGAGAAATACAAGCAGATTCTCATCCATCATGTAATGCAATGAGGGAGACATCTGATCAGTCACAGCTTCATTCTGCTGCAGGACAATAACTCAAACACACTGCCAAGGTCTTGAAGAACATCTTCAGCAAAAAGAGCAAGGAGTTCCAGGGGAGATGATATGGCCTCTACAGAGCCCTGATATCAAATCATCAAGCTTGTTTCTGCGTACCCGGAGAGACAGAAGCAAGCGAGACAGTCAAAGTCTGCAGAAGAACTGTGGCAAGCTCTCCAAGATGCTTGGAACAACCCACCAGCCGATTTTTCTTATAAAACTTCTTGACAGTGTAACTAAGAGAATTGATACAGTTTTAACGACAAAAGTTGGTTACAGCAAATATTGATTTGATTTATTTCTTTACTGTTTACTGCTCATTATAGTAAACTGTTTGCTATTAAGAATCTTTATTTTTGAAAGCATCTTTGCTTTACAGAATTTTTTTATATGTGCCTAAGACTGTTGCACAGTATGGTACATACGAGGGGTGATTTATAAGTTCGTGGCCTAAGGTAGAAGGAGATGAGTTATATAGCTCTCATTACATGCACATGCAGTTCAACTCTTTGAGTGATTACGCAGAAAGTTTAAGGTTAATAACTCATTTCCTTCTACCTTAAGCCACAAAGTTATCAATCACCCCTGCTGTGGGCACTTTCTGGAGGTCCAAGATCCGTATGCTCCATGATCGCTGGACTAAGTGTGCAAATGTAGGAGGAGACTATGTTGAAAAATAAATGTGCTAGGTTTTCTAAAACTGACTCCTTCTACCTTAGGCCACAAACTTATCAATCACCCCTCGTATGTGTATTTTGATAATAAATTAACTTTGAAATTAATAAAATGGCTACTAAGTGCATTTTCATGGTCTTCTGCTGTAGTTCATTCACTTCAAGTTTCAACTTGATGTGTGTTCACCGCTGCTCTTCTGCACACTGCTGTTGTATTGCATAGTTATCTAGTTCCAGGTCTTGATGTCCTTCGGTTGGTCTGTCCACTGCCCACTGGCTAGCAATGAGACAAAGTGGATAATTTGACATGGAAAGGAGCCAAGAGTGCTTGTGTTATGGACATTCATGTATATTCTGAATCCCCACTAACATATCTATTTAATATATCATTATGTAAAGTGAATTTTTCAATAAATCCTTTAAAATACAGACACTGTTTCAGAATGCCAGGCCCTTGGTTTGAGCTGTAATTCTTCACATGCTAAGATCTTGATGCCAGCAGTGGTGTGTTCTTGTTAATCACTGTATAGCTTTTTATGAGAGAATGTGAAAATAGAAACTTATCCTAAGTTGTTCTTATGAAAAGCCTGGTCCTTGCCAAATGACATATCTTGGATGTTTAATATTTTGTTGATTATGTTTGAGCAATAGTTTAAAATGTACTAAAATTTGAGATGTCATCTTACTGTTTACTGTAAGAATGTGTAAGCTGAATGATCTTATACTGTCACTGAGTGAGAGACAGTGTCTGATTTAATTTTCACATTTCAGTAAATACTTTTGAAAACCATTATCAGATTACAGTAATAGAATATTAAGCCTTGATACATCAATTTTTGTTTGCCTAGCTGAAGAATCTTACTAAGGCTAATTTCTTCTTTCATCAAGTTAAAATTCTTTAACCAGTTCTTATACTCTTAAGAAATTGTTTTCTTCACTTTAACCATATCTTCAAATCTTACTTCTTGTAGCCTGTTGTGAACTGCTAGAAATGCAAGGTAAATTTAGCAGCCTTTCTAAATTGGTAAAATATCCATAGACTTTCACATTACCAAATTCATCAAAATGTTTATTGTTTATGATGTCATGGTTCTTTAATGTTGTACTTGAATCAAACAACCCATTGTTTTTGAAGTAGTAATGAATAAATTGAAAAAATGCAGCTCTCTGTAAAATATTGGTTTAAGTATTAGTTGGTGGATGTGATTTACTGTTGCAGATTTTAAAGTTATTTCAAAAGTTTGGCAATTGCACTTAAAGCTTAGGGGCAGGAAAAAGCTATATTTCATGAATTAATTGCTTATACATAGTTATAATCTCTAGTGTGTAACCAGCAGGTAGAGATTTACTACCTGAGACTTGTCAGTAACAATAGAGGATAAACTTTGAATAAATGTTTCTTTTTCCATCCTGGTGTTTAAAGGAAATCCATTGTGGAAAAACGCCAGGTTTGGCATTTTGCTTCCAAAAAAGAACTCGAGCATTGCTAGTAAACAGGAATTGCTAGGGAGAAGGTATGAATAGCAAATGCTGAACATACAATTTAGTTACAGCATTAAAAATGTCAATATTTGAGTTATGGCACATTGACATGATTTGCTGATTTATCCAAATATATTTTGACTGAAATGTGAATTAATTCTTCCTATTTTAATTGCTTTACATAGCAGCTTTTAATATTTTTTCCTGATTTAATTTCATATTTTTAAATTTCAGAAGTTCTTTTGCTGTACAGTGACTCTAGGAAAATATGACTGGAAATAATTAAGGCTGTAAATATCAGCGAAGGGAAAATTCTCAGAAGGATGATGAAACTTTTTTTTAACTGAGCTTTTTTTTTACTTAATGTTATTTCTATTTTGATTTCCAGAATTTTCAATTTATTGTCTTTTTATTGACTTCATTTTGGGGAAGTATTAATACTTGTCGGATAGATCTTCAGTTGTGTTTTGTTCACTTCCCCAATCCCATCTGAGTTGTTTAAAGCCTGTTGGATCTAATACTCGATATACCATACATGATCTGCATGCTATACACATGCCAACAGAAGCAGCTGAGTTTAGAAGTGTCAAGCTAAGATAAATAATCATATATTTAAGTATAATTCTCCTTAAATTGGAATTAATTTGCATCAAGTAAAGAATATGGATTTGAAGATGATTTTTAAAATATTCTATACATTTATTTTCTTTTGCCCAAATGTTGTTCTGGTCAGCAGTATTTTGTTGTTTTATTCACCAGAAATCAATTTTGAATGATGGCTGCTTCTGGATAGGGTTTGAGTGTTATCATACTCAATATCTTACTCATCATATTCATTATCTTGTAACTTAATTCTGTTAAAGTTGAGAGAATTTTGTAAAAAGTCAGTAGTTATTGAAACCTATGTGTAAAAGGTGAAATATTAAGAAAACAAATGAAGTATTTTTCAATAAATGTAGAATGTCACAAACCTCACTCATTGTGTTTGAAATAATTGAAAGCCATATCAGAGCAGATGAATATTGCCAATATTGTTTTCTCTATTCTAATTATTTTACTTTTTATGTGAACGAAAGCATACTATAGAAGTCTTTTGTATACTGCAAATCAGTCAATCTATGAAAGTACATACATTTTTGACATCTGTATAGCATTTGCACAAGTGTTGCTCAAAATTAATGAATATTAAAACAATGAATATTAATTTTGAATCCCCTTGTCCACTTGTACATTGCCTGCTAAAATTACAGTTATGGTGGTCCCTAATTGAAATCACTGTGAGTGCTCTAGTCTTAACAAGATAGCATACAGATGTATTTTGTTTATTTTCTTCAACATTAAACCTTTTCCATTTGTGTAGAATTGCCAGCACAGATTGCAGATAAATTCCAGAGAGTATCCTTACTTTACATTTTTGAAAAAAGGAATGAAGTGCAAAAGGTGAAACACCTGTGATTTCCTCATTTTCTTATGTGATTTCCTCATTTTCTTAAGTCTCACTTATGACTAGAGGCAGGCAGTGCTGTTTCACGCAGGTGGGAAACATAACTCTCTTTTGCACCACCTCATACAGCTGTTTGAACTGCACTGGGAAAGTGAGATTGCTGCTTGTTTGCCTGTCACGTTGACTAGTTGCATGTGATCTAGGATGTCCGAAAGAGCAAAGGCTATATGGTGATGTTTCTCTTCTACTGATTTCATCTGTCTGCATCCTTTGTTGTTCGTTATGGTTAAAGCTAGGATGGAATTTGAATAGCATTGTAAACTAAGTTCTTTTGGATTGTGATCAAATTAGTCTTAATTGTGTAAATTCTGATTTTAATTTTAAAGCTAGTTTGAGATTTTTAACTTCTGTAAATTTAATGAATTTTTAATTGGAATTTTAGGATTTGGAGACTCAAATTGGCTTAAAGATTACACCATTTTCAAATTGTTTAAGTCGTTTCATATTTATGGCATTATCATTTCACATATTTATATGCCTTTGTTTAAAACTATATTTCATTAAACAAGATGAGATTTTATATAAACAAATTTTCAGGATGAAATATCTCTGTTCCACAGTTACTTAGTTGCTTACGTGGCATCTTGTATTTCACCTATCAGTTAAGTGTGTTCTGTTGCTGATCATTTCATTATTTTGACCTCTGCATGGTCTGGCTATCTTTAGTCTGCAGATAAATATTTTTCCTTCACCAGTGTACAGAAACACAGCAAAATCTAATGATTCTCCCGTACAAAAGCTTGCAGTATTTGTATAGTGAAGTATTGTGCAGAACCTTTCAAGAAAAATTGTACAAAAGGCATTAAAGTTCTGATGCTGTGATTTAGTATTTTACAGAATTTTAATTTGTATAATTGTTTTGAATCGTCTATATTGTTTAGCACCTCAAGTCTTTTAAAAACAAAGAATGAAAAATGATAAGTTGTATCTTTTTACTGCTTAGATTGAAAGTATTTCGGGTACAATAATTGTATTTAAAAGTTATCCTCTGTATCAAGTATTTTGGTTTAATTTTAAGGATATACACTCAATAAATAAATAATTTTACTTTGTCATATTCTAAATAAATTATAGTTCATCTCCATATCAAGGGAGAAAGAGTAAATGTTTTGCAACTTGTTAATGTCTTTCACAACCTTAGGATGCCTTAAAATGCGGTGTTACCAATGAAGTATTTTTCAAGTGTAATTGCTCTGTGAAGTGGGAAACAATTAATATACTTTCTAGATAAGATTAAGTCTGGAAGAAACAATGCTGCAACACAGAAATTTCAATGAACAAGTTCTCGCTTTATTACTACTTTCAATTTAATCAGATTCTTCTCTTTAAGATTTACTTTCTGTAGGAGAGAGGAGAGATGATTACAGACCATAAAGCCTATTTGTTGCTACAAGCTTTCAGAAATTTTTGTGAGTTAGTTGGGCTGATTAAAAAATGTTTCTTCAGCTCTGAAATATTCTTGGGACTGTTTAAAACCAAAATTGAAGGCTTTTAGTTTACTTTCAAAAATGCATTCTGCGAAAGTAACTAAACAATATTAGTGTAGTTTGGTAAGTTAACTGCTTTGAAAAACCTTAATAAACTAGGTTAATAAAACTTGGACCATGGATTAATAATGATTCATATTCTTGCTATGAACCTCAATTATTTCCTTAGTTTCTTTATATTTACAATTCATTTATTATTCAATTGGTTTCTGAATTTTCACACTACACTTTACACAATAAATAGGGCACCAGCTATTTGGAAGGTTATGTTTGTTTAAGTATGATTTGAAGTAACTTTCAAATTTTGGTCTGACCTGGAGATTTTTTTTAGGGTTTGCCTTGCGGCATATTGTAAAGACTTAACTAAAACCAATGTAAATGAACACCAAGGGCTTCTAAATATTCAAATACATTCAAATAGAGATTTTATTGTTCTTTCATTTTGTTGCTTTGTTTAAAGAACTATTGGAAAGAAATTAAAATTAAAAATCAAGCTGCCAGTTTTGTGTTTTAAAATATATTTTTTAGTAGATATGGATGCTGAATGGAGAAATAAAGAAATGTCTATTGTGCGTATTTGTTGATTTTAGTGCAATTCCAGAGCACCGTGGAGATTAATTTGGCAACATAATCTTGATGTTTAACTACTTTGATGATACAGAAAAATCTATATGCTCTCCATATGCATCACTGTATATTTTCAAAACTTTGTTAACCTCCAATGGTAAAATCTAATAACTTGTTATTGGAGCCAAGAAAATTGATATTTTTTTTAAATTATTGATCTATTATAGGTATATTTACTTTGTCCAAACTGGATGCATCAAATATATTTGTTGTATTTTTTTAAAGTTTAATTGTTGATATTTATAGTTGTAAACTGCATTTAATTATTTTGATCTGATTCATTGGAAATGTACAGTATTACCAGCTACTAAGTAGGGTTATTGCTCTATTTGGTGAACAAGTTCATTTTGAATTTGCTCACGATTGATTAGCTGGTAATTAAGTCAGTAGGGACCAGATCAATGTATATTGATTATGTTCTTCATTGAAATGTAAACAAATTATACAGACTAGACTCTGGTTTTCACTCAAAATGGCAGACTAATTATTTTGTTGTTTGAAGAGGATGAGTTAATAAAACTGGTGGAACTATTTTATTTATTGAATACACGTCACATGAGATTTTTCAGTATTTAATTTCGCTAGACAAAAAGATTCACATTAAAAAATGTATTTGTAGCCAGAGACAGCTTTACCCTAATATTGTAATTTACAAATAGGAAATATTTTGGACTTACATGAATTAAACTTTGACACACAACACTTTTGAACTGAATATAATATTTTGAATTAATGTGTTTTGTATCTGTTAGTAGTCAGTAATATTCGAGGATACAAAAAATATTTTAGCCAGAAAAGTACTGCTTATTGTTATTAAATTTTAAAAAGATACCTTTTTACAGTAAATAATTTGAGGCTTTACTCATTTGTAAAACTTACAATTAAAATAAATTTGGTTGTCTCATTGAATTGATACTGTAATGTGTAGCCTTATTGTAAAAACACGCCTTGTTCGAATAAGGAGAAAATAAACTTCTTGAATATTTCAGCTCACATTGATGAAATTGAAGACTTCTTGTGCAACGTACATTTCTTGTAATTTTGTTTTAATTTTAGGTAAACAACATAGTGATTGTTGCTGATCATGTTTAAAAGTAGTAGCACAACTGCTTAGTATGGCTGTCACAATACATTAAGTAGTTCACAACATTTTTTATTTACATTATTCAAGAAATTCCAGAGTTTTAACAAGCTGAAAGAGACTAGCTGTTTTTTTTTATGGAGAAGAAACGAAATAGAATTTGGGAAAAGCAAGTCAACACTGTTTTACTATTTCTTCTTGATAGAAGCCTCTAAAATGTTCAACACACACAAAATGCTGGAGGAACTCAGCAGGCCAGGCAGCATCTATGGAAAAGAGTGCAGTCGACATCTCGACCTGATATGTCAATTGTACTATTTTCCATAGATGCTGCCTGCCCTGCTGAGTTCCATCAGCATTTTGTGTGTGTTGCTTGGATTTCCAGCATCTGCAGATTTTCTCTTGTTTGTAAAAACTTCCAGTATTGTTTTCATTCAGTATAATGGGATGAAAAACCAACTTTAGTTGCACTTGTTTCAAACCAGGTAATTAAATTGAAATGAAAATGGATTGCTTTTTCGAGTAGAGTATTTAATAATGCTTCAGTGTTGGATCACAGTATATGAAAATATTATATTTGAGTAGAAATTTTTCAGTTATTACAATTAGTTATGCAGTAAAATCACCCAATTTATGGAAATTTTATAGTGGGAATATCTCTTTGAGGCTCCTGTTTAAGTTGTTTACTTCCTAACTGGAGGTAGTACATATGAAGTCAATATGAGAGCAGCATTGCACTTTCGGAACATTCTAGTCATATTAATAGTGTTAGTAGATTTCATTTCACATCTTAAATCATTTTTAATTATTTCAGTTTGGAAAATTAGAAATCTCTTTGTGTGATTTATTTAGTATTTTTGAAAGGGAAATAATTATACTGAGAAGTTTCCTAAGACTTGGAAATATTGTTTCACTTGTTCTGATAAACAGTATAATTCTGAATCTGGATTGTCTTTGCATCTGAAGATGTTTAGCTGTGTTAACTTAGCTCATTTAGCAGCACAATTTCCTTACATTTGGAAAGCTCAGGGATCGAGTTACACTCTAGGGCATCATAATGATAAAAGTTAACTTGAAAGTAATAATTTTACCTTTTGGTTCCATTTTTCTTCTGTGTCCATATCATGAGTATGATGGCAGCACATTATTGGTATATATTCATTGAAAGTGCTCTTATGAAAGACTATGGACCTGAAATACAGTATGCTTCTCTCTCCAATGCTGCTACCCGACCTGCTGAGTAGTTCCATTACTTTATGTATTAAAATGTAATGTTTCATTCGTATGTACAAGATAGGGTTTCTACACATAGTATGTGCTGCATAGAAAAATTCCTGGAGACCACGTTCAAGGAAATTTACTCATTTACAGCCACAAAACCATTTAGGATGTTGTTCTCCTTTGCCAAGTTCACTCTAGAAGCTTTGAATGATGGGCATTGTAACATCCGTCATCTCTTGTTTAACTCCATTGAACTAATTTAAAAAAATATATACATTCAATTACTTAGATGAATATTAAACAGTGCTGCAGGTTCTGACCCAATGGAATCGCATCTTATGGTTTGTGCAAACCTGGAAAAAATGTTAGCAACATAGTGATAGCTTCACAATTAGTAAGTAACTGCCTCTGCTTGTTGGCAGACTGCATTCATTAGCATTCCCATGTGGAAGCAGTGACGGTGCCATTGTTAGAACTAGCCTAAAATAACTTGCCCTCAGAAAGACGGGAAGCTATTTTGTTTTCACTTTAAAATTACTATATTTAATATGCATTGTATGCATGCTATTATACATGATATATGATGTACATGATATCAATATTTTACTGGCACAATTAAAGATGTATAATATATACTCTGGTACGTAAATACTCTGGTATTTAAAAGGATATTATACCAGTATTCTGATGAACCTGATTTAGTGCAACACCCACACACACACACACACACACACACACACACACACACACACACACACACTGCTGTAGGAACTCAGCAGGTCAGGTAGCATTTCGGGAAATGAATAAACTGTTGATGTTTCAGGCCAAGACCCTTCTTCAGGATTGGAAAGGAAGGGGAAGGACGCTAGAATTAAAAATGGGGGAAGGGAAAGGATGACTACCTAGAAGGGACAGATGAAGCCAGGCAGGTGGGAAAGATAAAAGGCTGGAGAAGAAGGAATCTTATAGGAGAGGAGAGTGGATCATGGGAGAAAGGGAAGAAAGAGGGACTCAAGGGGGAGGTGCTAGGCAGGTGAGGAGAAGAGTTGATTGTGGGGAAGAGGGGATGGGGAAAAAAATTACTGGAAGAGAAATTGATGTTCATACCATCCGGTTGGAGGCCACCTAGTCAGGGTATGAAGTGTTGCTCCTCCACCCTGAGAATGGCCTCATCATGGCAATAGAGGAGTCCATGGACCGATATGTCAGAATGGGAATGGGGATAGAAATTAAAATAGTTGGCCTCTGGGAAATTCTGTTTTTGACAGATAGGACAGAGGTGCTCGACAATTTACATCGGGTCTCACCCATGTAGAGGAGGCCGCATCAAGAGCATTAATAAACAACGCTGACAGATTTGTAGGTGAATTGTTGCCTCACTTTGAAGGACCATTTGGGGTCCTGAATGGAGGTGAGGGCAGAGGGGTAAAGGTCCTGCTGAAGAGTCTCGGCCTAAAACATCAACTGTACTCTTTTCCATAGATGCTGCCTGGCCTGCTGAGTTCCGCTGGCATGTGTGTTGCTTGGATTTCCAGCATCTGCTGATTTTCACCTGTTTATGACTCAGTTATGTTGGTTTCCCAGGTTGTATATTGAGTTCACATCATGCATTTCTAGCAAGGACTATGTGTACTTGCAGCAACGTTAAGGATAGTTTGTTTTTTTTTCCTTTTATTATGTGCAAATAACATAAATAGATTTGTCTATAATTGAAGATTATTGATAAAGGCACTTTTAATGTAAACTTAAAGATACTGGCAAGTCCAAGACAAGAGTGATTGTGAATTGAGGATGTAGACAAAGCACAGAGTGATTGCTGTTTGTTCTGTCAGTCATCCTGTGAGGAATAATACCTGCTTTTCAGTGAAGGATATTGGTGTTAGCATCAATGATGGGCAAGCCTTCTGCTGGTAACAAAATGCTGACAATGCCTGGAGGCGGCAGCATCAGTGTGGCTTCCAGAATATACTGTAGCTACATGTGCTCTCGTGATGAGAATATTAATGGGAGTGATGTTTGTCTTCGGTCTCTAGCACTAAATAATGCAAAGGTGTTGTCGTCTTGTACTTGTCTGTATTTTGCTCCTTTGAAACTTTATAGTTGTATAAAATAATGTTTTAATTAGCAAGCATTTGTATTTTTAATAAGTATATTGAGAATGGAGAGCTATTGTAAATTTGCATGCTATTTCATGCAGATGGTATAGTAATCTGACAAATTTCACCCTTGGATGTTTTAGTTAAGTTTAGCTACACCATTGAAAAATGTCAATTTTCAATGTCAAAGTTTATCAGAGAGCCTCTTGAAAGGTTATATCATTTGGCTTTGCCAATTAAGTCTAGACAATTATTTATTTAAATTGCTTCTTTTCGTGACTTATGAAATAATTGTACCAGTTACAATAAGGTCCCATTTTGATGTTTGAGTGCATAGATCACTAATTGAAAAATACTGAATTTTAAAAGTATTGTAAATGATTCTATTCCCTCTGTCTTTGTCTTTGTTGTAAATTATAATCACTTTATGAACTGGTATTAATATGATATAGAAACAAAACATTGTACATGATATAAAGAATATCTATTATTACCATTCAAATAACTAGTCAGGTTTATTATCATTGAAAAATGTGAAACTTATTGTTTTGCGGCAGCTGTACAATGTAATGCAAAAGAACTCTACATTACAATAAGAATATATAAAAATGGCGAAAAAAGGGAGCAAAAAAAATGAGGTAATGTTCATGGACTATTGAGAAATCTGATGGCACAGGGAAGAAGGTCTAACTAAAATATTGAGTGTGCCTCTTTAGGCTTCTGTACCTCATTCTCCATACTTTTCATATATTGACGTCAAGCTCACATAAACACCAGTATGATGATCATTAAATAGTTTGTTTTACTGATCAAATGAGGCAAAGGGAAGCGTATTTAACATTTTAACCATATGATGACATAGCTGATATAGGAGCACTCCAGTGCTATACTGAAACGACAGCCTACTTGATGCTCAAGTTTCTGTAGTAGGATTTGTACTTAAAAGTTCATTTGGACTTGCTAACATAAAAATTGGCATATATTTCAACTTTTAATGTAGGTATGTTTAAAAGTGAACACCCACTATCTGTGAGATGTTAGACCAGGCAAGGAATAATAAACAGTTAACAAAAGACCCAATCAGAAAGCCACCCGGAGAGGCATTCGCAGTCTTCTTGGCAAAGGCAACATCATATGATTCAGTACTGTGCAAAAGTCTTAGACACATGTAAAAAAAATTGTAAAGCA
This sequence comes from Mobula birostris, assembly GCF_030028105.1. Taxonomy (NCBI): domain Eukaryota; kingdom Metazoa; phylum Chordata; class Chondrichthyes; order Myliobatiformes; family Myliobatidae; genus Mobula; species Mobula birostris. The sequence goes on from NC_092388.1 coordinate 34,612,644, forward strand.
AAAATGCTTTCAAAAATAATGACAAGTTTCTTACTATCAAATTACTGTAAAGAGCAGTAAACAGTAAAAAAACTGTCAAATCAATATCTGGTGTGACGCTTTTAAGACTGCATCAGTTCTCTTAGGTACACTGTCATGCAGTTTTATCATAAAATTGGCTGGTAAGTTGTTCTAAGCAACTTGGAGAACTTGCCACAGTTCTTCTGCAGACATTGGCTGTCTCTCTCGCTTCTGTCTCTCCAGGTAATCCCAGCTGGCTTCTGATGATGAGATCAGGGCTCTGTGGATACCATACCAGCTGTTGCAGAACTCCTTGTTCTTTTTGCTGAAGATAGTTCTTTATGATCTTGGCCGTGTGTTTGGGGTCATTGTCTTGCTGCAAAATGAAGTTAGGACTTATCAGATACCTCCCTGGTAGTATTGTGTGGTGGATGAGAATCTACTTGTACTTAGTTGAAGATTCTATTAATTCTGACCAGATCACCAACTCTATTTGAAGAAATGCAGTCCCAAACCTGCGGGGAACTTCTGCCCTGCTTCACTGTTCGCACCAGACATTTAGCGCTCTCCAGCTTTTCTACGGACAAAGTGCCTCCAGTTTGAGCCAAAAATTTCACATTTTGACTTGTCAATCCAGAGCACTTGCTACCATTGTTCAGCACTACAATACTTGCATTTTTGTGCATGGGTGATTTCTTGGCTTTCTTTCCAATTGGGAGGAATGGTTTTTTGGCAGCAACTCTTCCGTGAAGACCACCTCTGACAAAACTTCTCCGGACTGTAGAGGGGTGTTAAAAATGGTGGTACGAGGCAGGCATGAGAATTTTTAGAAGTGTAGTTTTCTTCTGATTAGTTCTATAAACATATCAAAATAGACATCATCTACGATCCCCTAAGACCCAAAGAAACACGAGCCAATAGAATTCAAAGGTCAACTGGAGGTGTAGCCATTCAGGACCGAGGCAACTGAACAGGGACTATATAAAAGTGAGCACTCCCAGAGAGAGACACTAACAACTGCCCACCAAGGATGTCACATCGATTGGTGATGAAGCGTCTGCAAGCTAATTGCCAAGCTTGGTGACACCTCAACATCAGATTTAGAGGGTTGTACTTGCGTTTCAGTGGTATCTCTGAATTCAAAGCTTCAGATAATGGAGGAACTCAGCATGAGGAGTCATAGTTAGAAGGTAGGTGGAGGGGAGGAAGAAACATAAGGTGAAGGGTAAAACACGAGGGGGGGAGGAGGGTGCAGTAAAGACTTAGGAAGTTGAATGGTGAAAAAGATACAGGGCTGGAGAAGGGGGAAGCTGATGGGAAAGGGCAGAAAACCATCAAAGGAAGAAAAGGGGAAGGAGCACCAGAGAGATGTAATGGGCAGGTAAGGAGATGAGGTGAGAGAAAAATGGGAATGGTGGGGGGTGGGGGGGTGGAATTACTGGAAATTTGAGAAATCGATGTTCATGCCATCAGGTTGGAGGCTACCCAGATGGAATATAAGGTTGTTGATCCTCCAGTCTCAGTTGTGGCCTCAACACAACAGTAGAGACCATGCACTGACATATGGGAATGGTAAGTGGAATTAAAATGGTTGGCCATTGGGAGATCCCTCTTTTTCTGGTGGACGGAGTGTAGGTGCTTGGCAAAGCTGTCTTCCAATCTACATTGGGTCTCACCGATATACAGGAGGCAACACCGGATACAGAATATGACCCCAGCAGACTTGCAGGTGAAGTGTCAGCTCATTTAGCAGGACATTTTGGGGCCCTGAATGGTAGAGAGGAGATGTAGCACCTGTTCTGTTTAAGTTGACTTCTGTTTTAGAAGGAATGTCAGTTCGATGCATTTCTCATCTGTTGTACTCAGTTTCTGTGACCGATCACTGCCTTTCTAGTCCTCAACTTTGCCTGTTTATTTGTGTTTCTTCAGAAGAGCTTGGGCAGTACATCTTGAAACTCCTATCTGCTGTGAAATTTCTGGATAGGAGAGACCTTGCTGATGCAAGATTACTACCTTATGTCTTGTTGCTATGGTGTAAGAATTTATGGTTTGAAGGTTAAACTGTCACATCTGCCACACCTTCACCTTTTATTCTAGTAGTTCTTCACCCAATTTGATTCCTTCTACCCTCATTTCTGTTTTAGTTAATCAGTTCATTCAACTCATTATATTATTGATTGTTAGCACCTGTTATCTTCGTTTAATCATGCATTGAGTGATAGACCTACAAAGTCATCAAGTTTTTATTTGAAAAGTGGTTTATTCCTTAATATGGTATTTTCTTTAATGAAATACAAAAATAATTCTCCAAGATTTAATTTTTTGGAAAAAGAATGTTTAGAAATCTAACATTTGCTCTTTACTCATCTATAAAATGCAGAAGACAAAAAAAAATCTAAAATAATATTTATATAAAAAATCCCGGGTGCTTAAGACTTTGGCATGTTGAGGCAAAAAGATTGAAAAGTATAAACAAGTTATGGCATGAACTTACCACAAACATACAACTACATCAAAATTGTTGGTCCATTAAAGCAATGTAACATTTCAATTACCCCAGATTTTAAGGCAGTCCTGAATACAAGGAAAGCAGATCTCATCATGTCAAGCCCATTCAGAACATAATAACTTTCAAATAACTGTTTTTCCCCTTAGCATCAGTTATAAATCCAAAAAAAGCAGTGACTTCTTAATCTGACAATGCTCACAATAAGCTCCTGAACGTGAGTATACTGAGATTTCTCTAAAAGAACCATGCTGAACATAAACAGCTGCAAGAAGAGAGCATGGCCTAGATGGTGGGGGTCCTTGATGACTTACGAGCTTTCCTGCTACAGTGCACCTTGTAGATGTGCTCAAAGGAGGAAAGGGCTTTTCCTGTGATGGACTGGGCCATACCCACAACTTTTTGTAGTCTTTTCTGTTCAAGGGCATTGGTGTTTCCATGCCAACCTGCTTTACAGCCAGTCAATATTCTCTACACCACACATCTATAGAAGTTTGTCAGAGTTTCAGATGACATGCCGAATTTTATCACTCTTCTAAGAAAGTAGAGGCACTGTTGTGCTTCTTCTTAATGGGCTCCATGGTTTCGCCCTCCTTTCTGATACTGTCTCATCGGCTTCAGAGACTGAAATCACCAAGTCACTGGGGGCATCGAGCTCATCTGGGAGCGAAGCCTTGTCACCTATATCACTTGGTTTCATTTTGTATGAGGTAATAGCATTCAAGCCCTGCCATAGCTGTTGAGCATCTTTCGGTGATTTAAGTTCGTGGCAGAATTGCCAGTTGGCACGAGAGATGGCCCTCTGGAGACTGTGCCTTGACGTCGTGTATTTTACTTGGCCGGTAGACTTGAATGCCATTGATCTGGCCCTCAGCAGATTGTGGATCTAAAGGTTCATCCAGGGCTTTTGGTTGGAGAAGACTCTGAATGATTTTGAGAGGATATGCTTATCTTCGACTTCTTTTATAAAATCCATGACAACCAGATCTTCTGAGTCCTTGAACACCGCCCAGTCCACTAACTCGAAGCAATCCCGTAGCCGCTCCTGCGACCACCTGTTTGTTGTCCTTATCTCTGGAGCCTTGCTGTTTAGGCTCTGCCTGTAGGTGTGTAGGAGGAGGACAGATAAGTGGTCAGATTTCTCAAAATGCAGTCTAGGCATGAGACGGCAGGCTTCCTAATTGTAGTATAGCTGTGGTTGAGTATGTTAGGACAGGTGATATGTTGATGATAATCAGACAAAGATTTCTTCAAACAAGCCTGGTTGAAAGTCCTCGACAATGATTTGAAAGGCATTGGGGTAGGCTGTTTTTTGTTTGCTGATGGCAGCACTCAGTACCTTGAGTTCCTGCTTAGCGTCAGCCTTTGAAGGTATGTAAACTGCAGTCAGGATCACAGAGGAGAAGTCTTGCTAAGTAGAATGGTCGGTATTTAATCATTAGGTATTCCATGTCGGAGAAACGAGTGTGACAAGACTATTGCATCCAAACACCACAAAGAATTAGTCATGAAATACAGACTCCCACCTCTCCGCCTTCTCCAAATTAGCAGTCCAGCCTCTCCTGTGTACCGAGAAGCCCTTGGGTCTTGCCAATGTATCTGGCATGTCCAGAGTGAGCAGTGCCTCCGTGAAACATAGAACAGGGCAGCTTATCATTTCCCTCCAATACAACAATCTTGCCCTTAGATCCTCAGTCTTGTTCTCCAGCGACCGTACAGTACATTTCCAAACAAGATGCTGGATAGAGGAAGTTTCATACCCCAACATTTTAGTTTGGCTTGGAGTCCTCCTCTTCTCCCCCTCCTTTGGCTATGACGATGCACCTTTATCCCTTTAAAGGTGCAGTACCTGTGTACTTGTTAATTAAGTCCACTGAGTCTTCAGAAGAACATGTAGTTCCTTAAGATGGTTCAAAAGCACCCTACTTAAGGGGAAATTACAGGCTGCAGATTGCTGTGAGAGTAGTTTAGAGGAAGTATATTGAGAAGTTTTGTAAGCTGCCTGCAACACATTGCTGTGGTTTGCCAACACAATCTTGCATGGAGAATTTCTGATTTGGTTTATTTTCATGAGCTCTGATACTTTTAGAACAGAAATAATAGAGCCTTTGGCAAAAATAGATGCATTAGACAGTTTATGTAATAATTTCTATTTTAACATGCATTGTGATCCATCAACAAAATTATTTTTGATATGCAATTTCAAGCATAGAAAATTACACAATTGACTGAATTGATAACATATTTGAAAATGGAATCTGTTAAGCTCTACTTTATTAAAATGATCCCTGTGTGCATTAAAGATTACAGTGCATCAATGATAGTTGATATTTTTTCTTTAAAGTTGACTAATTCTATAAATGTTAATCATTGTTACAAATCAGTTTGCAACATACCACATTACATACCTCACAAGTCACTTTCTTTGTTTTTTTTAATGCCACTGTGTTTGAATGAAATGTAAATGAAATGCTGTGCTGGAATAATTTATTCCAGAAATGTTAACTTTAGCTTCAAAGCACTATGTTAATTTTGTTCTTCAGCAAGCCTCTCTTTTACACACGGCTTGCTTTTCCTGTAATATGTGAGGTAGAGTAGATACAAGTGTTAGAATCACCATTCATCAGTCATTTAGTTAACGGAGAGTGAATGGTGAAAGGCCATGACCAGTCTGTTACCTCAGCAAGGGATGGATTAACCTCCTCCTAAGCCTAATGATAGGAGCCCAGTGCCTTTCCTTACAACCCCCACCTTCCCACCATCCCAGGAAACTGACAGCTCGTAGACTTTGCGTGCAAGTGAGTTCAGCTGGCGCTGTGTGGTCTGGGTGTGTGGTCTCCAGGCAGGCTGAGAGGCTGCTAACAGGGTGGATGAGAAAGACCTTGTCTGTTTACTTTAATTTGCTTGGACGCAGGAACTCTGTCCAACATTTCTGGTGTGTTGCAGCGGCCAGTCCATCACAGCTGCTGAACAGTCTGAAAGGCTGGGCTTGTGCTAATCACCCTTGCAGCTCATAGATCAACTTCAACATGTCACAGACAAGCTAATCTAAGATGTAAATGGAATTGAGGTATAATGTTGCATGTTGGATTTTAATCTTTTTTCCACTGCACCCAGCACTGTGACATTTATTTTAAAAAGTGCTTTTGTTAATAGGGTAGATTTAGATTTTCAATATTCAATCTTTATTCTCTATGTGATAAAATAAAGGCTAATTCTGATTTATTTAATGCACTATCATTTGCTAGTATTTTCTCTGCATACTTTAAGAAACCTATTTAAAAACCAGAGTGAAAGAATCTGCTTTTGGCCTATTCAAATCGATTTCTTTAATGTTTCAGAAGTAACCAAGGAGTCCAGAATGTACTACTTTCTCTTGTCTGACTTTTAAAACATTTTTCACTTTTGCAGAATTATTTCTGATAACCCAAATAAATGTTCAAAGTCAGAATTACAAAGCTAGTTTCCATTAAAACTTGTGTGTGTGAAACATTTTTTGCAAAAGGATAAAATTTTCAAGAGTTCGTAATGTTTGAATTTGACCTTGTTTTCAAGGGAAGTACCTGCAATACCATGTATGTTAAAAGGGATATTTATTAACTGAGAGGGCATGAGGATATACTGTGTTGGATACATTTTTCTGTGTAGCAATTAAGAAGAAAATTTGGCTTTGCATTGGAGCAGGATTTCTGTCCAGCTGAATATCCATGTGTCTGTGCTGTCCCAAATTGTAAACACAAGTACGAACGATATAATGAAAGTTCAGGATTTGGAAATGCTGTTAAGTTTCAGCTTAATTTTTATGGACCTGTATAAAATGATCAATGTTTTTGCAAGGATGAAAAATAGCATGCAATCAAATTATTGTACATACTGTCACAGTATATTTATGAAAGTGTTCACAATAAGTAAACTGAAATCAGAATATGTTTGTGGAACATGTAATTCTATATGCCCTCAGCAAATTTCTTTTTAATTAAACTCATTAAGCAATATTGGGGCTATTTGCAAATGTGCTCCCCTAAAAAAAATAACTGAAGGCACTCAATTAATTGTTTTGTTTTATTGCATTTTAGAGCTTGATGCTTGCAGTACCTTGAGATATCTTTTAAACAAAACCCATAATTGAAGAGTGATCATGTCTCGAGCAAGGCAACCACCATTAGTAACTGGGATCTCTCCAAATGAAGGATTTCCGTGGACAAAAGTAACAATCAGAGGAGAAAATCTAGGAACAGGGTCCATGGACCTCATAGGTAAGAATGTTCAGTGAAGTGCAGACAAAGCAATTTCTTAAATGTGCATGTGGTAACATCTTTTACACTTAAAGTTGATAACACTGAAATGTGTGCACATTGTGTTAATTGACACACCAGTGGCTGTAATTTTCTCTGGAGATCAGCAAGGTGAAAGCGGTGGGAATTCTACCAATACAGTAACCTTTAAATAGCAATAATTTGAATGCCATATTTTCTGGTACCATAGTGGAAATGTCTTAGAAACATAATTAACACAGAATAATTAATTCTAATTGTAAAGCAAGTTTCTTGATTCCCAATTCTTTAGCACTGTTGGTAATTGTTGAGTACACTATTAATATGCGGAAAAATGCTGAAGGAACTCAGCAGGGTCAGGCAGTGTCTAGAGAGAGGAAAAAACAGTCAAGTTTTAGTCTGTTTAGTTCTCTCCATAGGTGCTGCCTGACCTGCTGAGTTCCTCCAGCATTTTGTGTATGTTACTCTGGATTTGCAACATCTCCAGAATCTCTTGTGTTTATGATACAAATAAGTATCTCTACTTAGCGTATTTGATTACAAATTGGGTATGTCCAGTAAGAACTTTTCTTCCCATCTCTGCTGTTATTCTCCAAATCCTCAAAAGGTTTTATATTTGATATTTAGTCTTGGCACTCCCTTTGTTTCCTTCAGTTAAAGACTGAAGAGATAAAAACATTGCCACTTCAAGCCCTTACACCCTTGTGACTATTTGCATCCACTTTCCCAACCATTGGTAATGGCTGAACTGGTTTGGAATGCATTTATACTATTTAACCACTATTTGAGTTTCATTTTTGTAAATCTCTAGTTTATGGGCTTACTGTTTTCGCCAGTGTGTTCTTTCTTTTTCTCACTTTTTAAAAATTTTATTTCTGTTTTAAGTGTTAATAGTTTTAAATTTCTTAAATGAAGTTGAATTAAATTGAAATTAAATTAAAATAAATGTGAGAACTGTAGATGTAATTGGGATATCATAATCGGGGAATAAATACAATACTCTGTTACAAGAATCAAAGTCCCAAAAGCTGTGTTATCTGCTGATGCCAGTGTTCGAGACATCTCAGCTGATCTGCAGAGGAGTTTGTAGTGGGAAGGGAAAGATCCAGTTCTTGTGGTCCATGTGGGTGCCAATGATGAAAGGCGAACAAGGGAAGAGATTATGCTGAGGGAATTTCAGCAGCTAGAGATTATTACCTGAGCCACGTGTAAATTGTCACATGGTTGGCACAGGGTTAGTAAGATCGGAGAGCTAAATTAGTGGCTCAAAGATTAGTGTGGGAGAAGTGGATTTGAATTTGTGGGACGTTGGCACCGGTATTGGTGAAGAAGTGAGCTATTCCAATGGAATTGGCTCCACCTGAACCATGCAGGAACCAGGGTCCTGGTGAATCACATAACTAGAGCTGTAGATATGGCTTTAAACTGAATAGTAAGGAATTGGGTTGATCAGCTAGGAAAAGTATGGATAAAGTTTAAAAAAAAGGAAGGAGAGTGCAGTAGAGGTTACTGAAGTTTCCAGAATAAAGAATAAGACAAATTGAAAAGAAGGTGTTGAATGTAGGATTGAAGGTGTTATATTTGAATACACACAGTGAACAAAATAAGATAGATAATCATGTAGCAGAGTTAGAAGCTGGCAGAGAAGATGTGGACATCACTGAGTTGTGGTTGAAAGAACCTGAGAACTTAACATCCAAGGATGCACATCATATTCAAAGGACAGGCAGGTGGGAGAAAGAGTGGATGGCTTTGCTGGTTAAGTAAAAACTTCAATCAAATCCTTAGAAACAAGTGACATAAGCTTCCGAAAAGTAACCATGATGTGGGATACAAATTACAACAAGAAATAGAAAAGGTATGTAAAAAGAACAATGTTATGATGATCATGGGGGATTTCAATATGCACATAGACGAGAAAAGCATGTAGATGCTAGATCCCAAGAGAAGGAATTTGTAAAATACCTATGAGATGACCTTTTAAAGCAGCTTGTGGTTGACAACATTCGGAAAATGGTAATTCTGGATTGGGTGTTGTATAGTGAACCAGATTTAATTGGTGAGCTTAAGGTAATGGAATTTGTAGGAAGCAGGATCATAATCACCCTGCAGTTTAAGAGGGTGAAACTAAAATCAGATGTATCGATGTACAGTTGAGTAAAGGGAATTACTGAGGCATGAGTGCTATCCAAGTACAGATGCTGTCCAAGTTGCATGCCATCTTGGACAATCTCTCCCATCCACTACATAATGGACTGGTTGGGCACAGGAGTACATTCAGCCAGAGACTCATTCCACCGAGATGCAACACAGAGCGTCATAGGAAGTCATTCCTGCCTGTGGCCATCGAACTTTACAACTCCTCCCTGGGAGGGTCAGACATCCTGTGCCAATAGGCTGGTCCTGGACTTAGTTCCTGGCATAATTTACATATTACTATTTAATTATTTATGCTTTTATTACTATTTAGTTATTTATGGTGCAACTGTAATGAAAACTAATTTCCCTCAGGATCAATAAAGTATGACTATAACTATGACTATGAGAGAGGAACTGGCAAAAGTTGTTTGGCCAAAGAAGGGACACTAGCATGGATGATGGTAGAGCAGCAATTGCTAGAGTTTTTGGGAGTAATGTGGAAGATACAGGGTTGATGCATTCTAAAGGGAGGATGAGGCAAGCGAGGTTGACAAGAGAAGTCAAAATAGCATAAGAGCAAAAGCAAGGGCATAGATTGGAACAAAACTTACTGGGAAGCCAGAAGATTGCGAAGCTTTTAAAAACCAATTGAAGGCGACTAAAAAGTAATAAGAAGAGAAAAGACAAAGTGAAATTAAGCTGGCGAATAATATAAAAGAGGATACTAAAAATTTTTCAGATATAAAAAGAGTAAAAAAGAGGCAAGAGTGGAAAATGACACTGGAGAGGTAGTAATGGAGGACAAAGAACTGGCTCGTGAACTGCATATGTTGCTGGGGTTAGGGATTTCTCAGATCGGGTCCACAACATTCTAAAGTGGGGAGTAAGTCATGGTACACATTGATACCAATGACATAAGTAGGAAAAAGGGCTGAAGTCCAGAAGGGAGTTAAGTAGAAAACTGGAAAAAGCAGGACCTTGAGCATTGTAATCTCCGGATTGCTGCCCATGCCATTTACCAATGAGGGTAATACTGGGATGATGTGACAAATTAATGAATGGCTGAGATATTGGTGCAGGGGGCAGAGTTTCATCTTCTCGATCATTGAGAAGGGTACGACCTGTACAAAAAGGGCGGGTTATGTGTGAACTCAAGGGGGACCAATATCCTTGCAAGTAGGTTTGAGGGAGGGTTTGAAGAAATCTGGCAGTGTGATAGGAACTGGAGTGATAAGACTAAGGATGGGGAAATTACTAAACAAGTAGATGAAGTGTGTAGTGAGATGGTGAGGAAGAATAGGCAAATGATAGGACAAAATTGCAGTCAGTGGGATGAGTTTAAGTGTACATTGGGGGCAAAATCAGAAAGTGTGATGTATGCAGGATTGAAGGTATCATATTTAAATACAGTATATGAATAAGATATACCAGTGATTCCCAATGGAGACGGTTACATGCCCTCAGGGCATTATGGGAAATAGAAGTTGTTGGGGGCATTCAAGGTTAAGCGGCACCTTAACTTGACCTGACTAACCGTGTCAACTTGCTGCTGTTGCCAACATCTGAAAGGCCTTCCCAGTTTGTGTTAATTTTTAATTTTAATTTAGCCCTGTTAATAATACATGAATACGTATGGAACTATCTGAGTCTGAAGGCGGTGAAGCCTTGAAATCTAATCCTGCTAAGAAGCAGAAACTACAGAAAATGTGTCAATACAATGTTGAGTACCTGGAGTGTGGTTTTACTCCATTCCCGTCAGGTTAGTGACACCTCGTGTCTCATTTGTAATACTGTACTGTCTAATGAAGCCATGAAACTATCAAGATTGTAAGAACACTTACGTAAAACACTACTGAACAGGCTACTTATGGTATTACTCAGTTCCTGAAGATGAAAGAAGCATGTGAAAAGTGTTACACATGCGAATCATTTGCCAAGAAAGCTAAAAATGACCTTGATAGTGGTCTCATTGCTTCTTATAACATTTCCAAAATGATAGTGAAGTGTGGGAAATCTCATTCCAGTGGTGAAAGACTAATAATGCCTGCTGTATCAGAAGTGCTCGCCACTGTTCTCAAGATGGCCCCCAGTATTTTCATATCAATTCCTCTGAGAAATAATTCTGTAGCTTGTCGTATTGATGAAATGAGTAAAGACATCGAGTATCAACTATGTACAGAGCTACAAAAAACTGAATTTGGGATACAACTCGATGAGTCAACTGTGCGAGACATGAGGCATTGCTAATGGCATATGCACGGTTTATCAAAAATAGGAAAGTTTATGTAGAAACTATCTTTTATAAAAAGTTAAAAACAAATATCAATGGCAAATCAATCTATGATGAGCTCAAAATGTATATTGAGGGTAAGAGTATTCCAATTAGGAACATGATTTCTTGTGAAACCAATAGAGCACCATATATGACAGGTCACCATGCTAGTTTAGTGGCATCTATGAGAAAAGAAATTCCCAAGTCTGTTTGAAATCCGTTGTGTAATTCATCGTCAACAGCTTGCAGCCAAAAACCTCAGCCAGCAACTTTTTTTTGAAGTATAGCTGTTGTAATAGATAAATATTGATCCCAAAGGAAATTACTGTGTCACAGTAGCATTACAAGTGCACAGATATACAAATATTAGAAGGAGAGTAAGAAAGAATGAAAAATAAATGACCTCAAACAGTCAAACAGGAGGGGGTCATCACTTTTCCGACTATAGGTTGACTCATTATAGAGTCTAATGGCCAAGGGTAAGAATGACCTCATATAACACTCTTTGGAGTAGCACAGTTGTCTCAGTATATTTCTAAAAGTGCTCCTTCGTTCAACCAAAGTGGCATGCAGAGTGTGAGAAACACTGTCCAGAATTGCCAGGATTTTCCGTAGGGTCCTTTGTTCTACCAGAGCTTCCAGTGTGTCCAGTTTGACTCCTGTAAAAACCAGCCTTTCTAATCAGTTCACTGAGTCTGTTGGCGTCACCTGTATCGATCCATTGCCCCAGCTGTACTGATAGAACATGTGAAGGAGAAGTCTGCATACTCCAAAGGACATCAGTCTCAGGAAGCAGAGGTGACTCTGGCCCCTCTTGTACACAGCTTCTGTGTTGGTGCTCCATTCAAGCCTGTCATTGAGGTACTTGTAGGTCCTCACCACATCCACGTCCTCAACATCAATAGTACCAGGTAGCAATGTAAGCTTAGTCTTCGTAAAGTCCATCACTGTCTCCTTTGTCTTACTGCTGTTGGGCTGTAGATGATTCAGGTTGTATCATTTGACAATATCTACTATCAACAAAATTAAAGCTCATCCATTAAATAGCAGAATATTTCACCAGTTATGCCAAAATAGCAGTGAATAGAGTTTAAACATTTATTTCTTCACACCAAAGTGTGTTGGCTGTTAAAAGGCTGCTGCTTAAAATGTTTCTTTAATCTTTTTGACACTGGTTGAATTTTTGCTCAAAATCGAGAAGAGCTTGGGAATCAAGATTGATTTTCTATGTAGAGATGTGGCATACCTAGCCGATCTGTGTGACAAAATGAACATTCTAAATATGAAACTGCAGTGTGAGAATTTCTATCTAATCCAGGCAAAAAGACCACAAAATTTGAAATGTATAAGCAAAGCACAGGGAGACTAATATTCTCACAGTTTCCCTGCATGGAAAGTATGGCACTCCCTTTCACAACAGTGATTTGCAAGAGTACTGCTTATACCTGCAGTCACAGAAGAAGGATTTTTAGAATCATTTCAGGGATTTAACAATCTAGAAATTCCAAACTGGGTAATTAACCCATTTCTTTGCTAAACAGAAGAACAGAAAGAGAGCTTGCAAGAAGAAATTATCAAAACTCAGGATGATGAAGCAAAAATGCTTGTCAAAAATGTTGGCTTTTGTGGTGTGGTCTTTGAAGAAGAGCCAAACTGCTCTTCATTGTATTTTTGTCCTCCTACCTTGTTGACAGAGGCTTCAGTGCAGTGAACTACATACACACAAAAAAAAAGAATCTGCATGGACGTTGTTACATGTGGAGGCTTACAGCTTTTGCTGTCACAACTTGAACCAAATATTTCATTTCTTGCTAAAAACGATCAAGCTCAAAAAGCTTGATATTAAAGCTGCTATACACTGCACAGGTACCATGTAAGCTGGGTTTAAAGACAAATGAAAATTTTGAAGCAATCATTTTTCTCATGTGGCAAATGGTAGAAATGTTTTTGCACTATAGGGATACTAGGAAGTATATTGTGCCTCAGTGGGGCGATGTCAAGTGTGAATGCTTTGGGGTGGGCGTTGGCAAGTATGAAAATGCTTTAGCGGGATGTTGGGCTAAAAAAGGTTGGTAAACACTGAGAATATCTTGTACTGTAGTTAGAAATGAGCAGGTGTTACTTTGTGGGCATCACTGAATCATAGTTGAAAGAAGATCAAAGTCAGGAGGTTACCATCCAACATACACATTCTATCAAAAGCACAGGCAGGTAGGGTTGGGGCGACTCAGTTTGTTTAAAAAAAAAGAAAAAGAGGCATAAAATGAGAAGATATAGTCTTCTTGTGAGTAGAGTTAAGAAATTGTAAGGGTAAGAAGACCCTGATGGAACTTATATACATGTGTACACCCCTTTTTAGAGCAGCTTGTGATTGAGCCGTCTAGGGAAAATGCAATTATGGGTTAGGTGTTCTGACCTCTAGAGGCGCTGTTCATTTTGTATCCAGTAAAATAGATAGCGTCCTGATTGTATCACCACCTGGTACGGGAACTGCACCAACCATGATCGCTGGGCACTGCAGAGAGTAATACAGACAGTCAGCCCAGCGCATCTGTGGATGTGAACATTGAGGACATTTACAGCAGTATGTGTGTAAGGAAGCCCTGGAAGATCATTAGGGACCTCAGTCACCCCAACCATAAACAGCTTCAGCTACTTCTGTCTGGCAAATGGTACCACAGCATTGAAGCCAGGACCAACAGGCTATGGGACAGCTTCTTTCTACAAGCCATTAGATTTATAAGTTCACATTTCTGTACATTGTGATGGAGTAATAATGCAAAGATTTTTACTCCCTCACGTTGTGGGATAGATGTAAGATTTGAATAAATAAATTCAATAAATTCAAATGCAATAAATTCAGTTCATTTTGAAGGAACATCATTTCCAGATTTTAAGTTTTTTTTTACATCATTTCCTGTGCGGGATAATTTGGATTTAGACTTGAAGCACATAGGGTAGAAAGGCATCCATCTCCTTCTACTCTATTTCAAAGATTTCAAAGTGCATTTATTATCAAAGAATTTATATATTATAAGCTTGAGATTTGTTTACTTACAGGCAGCTACAAAGTAAGTAGCTCAAAGAACCCAATTTAAAAAAAAGACTTTAACCACTATGCAGAGAAAGAAGAAAAAAAGCAAAAACACATCATGCAAACAATAGAAGTAAATGACACATTCCAAGCCAGATTGAGTCCTTAGATCTGCTCCCTGGAGCAGCTGGAGTAGGCCCAAGCCTATCTCAGTTCATCATATTAGTGGGTCAAGAACGCCTCAACTTACATAGATGACAGACACCAGATCAGTTTACAGCCCCATTGCCACAGAGAAGAATGACCATCGCAGGAAAGCGAGCAAAATTAGCCCGATCCTTGCCTCCAATCCTGAACCTTGGGCTTTCCAGTATATCTGGGCCACATTTAAATTGTGCAAGCATTGGGTAGTACCTTGTTCTGTGACCCGGAATTGAGTGCAGCGACAGACTCGGCTGATTTATACTTGTGTGTACAAGCTTACGCCGTAGCCTATGCAGTTGGGCTATGCCGTTGTGAGCATTTATACTTGTGCGTTGGTGTGTCTGTGTCTCTCTGCAATTCACTGCCAAAACGCTAGTTGGCGGTAGGGTTTCTATGCCACTGTGTTGAGTTTCTTCGTGTTGAAACTCAACACGAAGAAACTCGAACTTCAGACAATGGCAACTGAAACTGAAGGAGGGTGAATTTTCTGTGCTTGCCTGGCCACTGAGAGATATGGACGAGGAAATGCGTTTCAAATATTTTCAGATGTCAGCAGGTAGATTTGACGATTTGGTTCATCATCTCCAACCATTTATTTCGCATCAGTGTACGCACAGGATCCTCCATAATTTCGGAGGTCTGTAAAGCTTTATGGAAAGCATTGCAGCCAGAGTTCCTTCCCTGCCCTTCAGTCACCCCATGCGAAGCTATTTCAATGTAGGAGGGAATGTGATGCTACCAAGCGGACCAATCACAGCTGTAGTTACATTTTGGGAGAGATGCGTGTTAGGCTCCGGCGTAGAGTACAGCGTAGGGTATGCGGCTACTGCGTACATTTGACGCTCAAGTATAAATCAGCCTTCAGGCCGCACAGCCGGAAACTGTTCTCGATCTCACCAAATTGGCTCAGCGCTTGGAGTGATCCAGCCTCGCCCCAGGGTTAGGTGGATGGGCATCAAAACCTTTCCGCATCAACTCCTCTCCAAGTCGTTCACTGCAACAGTGATAGCAATACCAACGCCATCTGCGACACCATCTTGAACACATTGTGTTTCAGCTTTGTGATGCACCCACAGAGCCCATCCTTTGAATAAGCTTTGCCTCTGGTTGCTTCTTTATTATTTGTGGTGATAGTTTAGCGCAAGTTAGTTTAGATAATGTGTTATTAGTAATGCTTTTAGTTGAATTTCTTGCCTTTTGAACTACTATGCTTTGGTAGCGCCATCTTAAACGAAGAGTTTTGCCCTTGGAACAGCAATATCTATGAGTCTTAACCTTTCTTAATATTGGAAAACATTTAGTGGATGTACTTGAAGGAGTGTTATGCTTAAGGTTTATTGCTTTTATACTATCGTGTTTTGCTTAACCCTCTGCAGTTTCACAAGGTTTTCTTCATTAAAAACCCTGACAAAAGACTCTGCCTTAGGTGATTTTTGAGAGGGCGTTTAACTGCTTCCCTAGCTTTGTACACGCATTGCAAGGGCAGTAGATGGAACAGATAACTCGCCTTCAAAGGCATCGCCCGTGAACTGGAGACGTGTCTGAACGTTGTATGCTACAGTGTCAGCTTCCAACCCAAACAGTGCCTGTCGTCGAGTTAGGTCAGAATGTGGCACATCGATCACATCTTTGCGATGCTCAAGCAAAACTACAATTAGCATTCCTCCAGCATGAGCCTGTGTCAGAGCTGAAGTGGCAAGAATGAGAGCAGAGCATGCTAAGTGCAAAATTGATATGGTAATAGAGAATGCTTATATAGACATGGAGAGAGCAAATACGGACATAGAGAAAGCGCATTTGGAGGCTACACTGAGGGTGCTCAAGGAGGGAGTGCGGAGCTGAGGCTTCCTTGGCATAGGCAAAGGTGTATGATGCAGCAGCTGACTTTGACAGTGGTGGTTGTCACTCTGGGAAAGTAACTGAAGAACTAACCATTGTTGCAAGCCCTCGAATACAGCATGGTTGCTCAATAGAGGATGAAATTGAAGCAGCAGACAGAGATAGGAACCAGCTTCCTGTCATGCTTCATGTAAATTTTTCCCTTGTTCTCCTCTTGAACTTGCATCCTCTGCTTCAAATTCAAATTCCACCCACAATTCAAAGATCAGAGTGCAAAGAGACTTTGGAGTCCTCGTGCGGGATATCCTAAAGGATAACTTTCGGGTTGAGTTTGTAGTAAGGAAAGCAAATACAATGTTAGCGTTCATTATAAGAGGACCAGAATATAAAAGCAAGGATGTAATGCTGAGGCTTTATAAGGCATTGATGAGATTGCACTTGGAATATTGTGAGCAGTTTTGGGCTCCTTACCAAAGCCCCTCAAAGATCACCTGAGCTGGAAGCCACCTTGCTGGTTTTTAATGAGGGAAAAACTTGTGAAATTGCAGTAAGTTAAGTAAAATATGTATTAGATTTAATACAAAATCGCTCAACATTTGAACATGCTAATACTGACAATTATTCTCATGATCAGTGTTAAGCAAGGTAATACACACATACCATGTTCCATAACTATGCTGTGTAGACCAGAGTGAACTCGTAGTGCAATGATGGTTACAGAGGTATAAGCAATAAACATATTTCCTTCAAAGTACATCTACTAAATGTTTACCAATATTAAGATTGCTCAAGACAAACATATATTGCTGTTTCAAGAACAAATAAAGGGTGGATGGAGATGGATGTCTTTCTGCCTTGTGTTCTTCAAGTCAAAATCTAAATGATTCCCCACAGGAAATGATGTATAAAATAAGTTTATGAACAGAAAGTGATGTTTGTACAGAACTAACTGCATACAAAACAATCAATGCCTCTAGAGGCCAAAACAGTTGCCACCTAACATCCATGCAATGTTAAACTTAATGACTGAAACTAAAAGTCAAATGATCATTTCATTAAGTCTGGCAAAACAAGGATTGTCTCTGAAAATAGTGTTACTACAGAATCTTTAAACCGTTATTGCTTCAAAAATGTTGGTCATGTTGACATATTGCTCGTGGCAATGTCTGGTGAGCAGAGCAGTGACACGATGCTGGGCCAAAATGATGAATGGGTGAGTTACCTCTGAAGTCAGCTGTAATATGTCCTCTAACTCACAGGTATCCTTTCAGAGTCAAGAAAGGAACAGAGTTTACTAGGGTAAGTTAGGGAGATGTTTCAGCTTTGTGATGCACTGTACTTCCTCTGCATACACCTGCCTTTGGACAGCAAGAAGGATTCTAACCTTTGCCCAATTCGGTTATTCGGTGCTGAGAAGTTGCTTACAAATGTACCAACCACTGCAAATGCTGTCTTTGGCTACTCCTACAATCTTCTATTTCATATAGATCCTACCTCACAGGGTCTGAAATGACCTGGGCACCAATTCTCCAGGACATCAGTCTTAAGTGTGCTTACAGTGGGCTGATGAGCACCATTGAGGCGGACTTCACCCACTGTGACCTAACCCAGGTTCAGTCATTGGGCATAAGGCACATCGTGCCAACCATTGCGCTGTTCTCCTACCTAATGTGCGTAGATGGTGTCTCAGGAAAGCAACAGGAAAATTTCAGCAAGGGGGTCAAGTGGGGAAATCTTGTCAGCTATGTCTTTAATATGTGAATGACCCTGTGCAGCTTCAGAGTTTGGGATTTCGCCCTTGTTGGGAATATGATCGCAGTCAATGAGAGTTTGCGGGGTAAGCAAACCTCCCCTCCTATTGACTCTGTGATAAATCTACTGGCTCTCATTTTGGTAACTTTTGATGTTCCAGAACACGTCTTTAGAGTATCCAGGGAAGTAGCTACCACCAGATGGATCCTCAGCTGGCTCCCTGCCATGCTCTGCTGTAGTGTGCTGGAACCATTAGTCCAAGGTACTGGCCCTGTACTTACAGCTATATCTGGGTCTAATTATTCTGACATGCCAGTAGGTTCTTGGCTCAGTTTCCTGGAGTGAACTGGTGCTGCGGCACTGTGTGTCCATTCATGTTCTACGATATATTGTTACTGTTTCTCCAGTTCTCCTTGCTACCCTCCCCAGATTCTCCACCACTCTCCAGAGGGCAGATTTGTCGACAGTCTGGACTGACACTGTGTCAGGACTTCTCTGGCCAGACTCAGCACCTCACTCAAATTATTGTCCAATAATAATTTATCACTACAGCCTGATGCAGTGAGTGAGGGCTGTGCAGTTGGTTCTGTGGTAGATTCTGTTTAAAGGTGAGCTGCTTGGTGCACAGTTCAGCCCTTGGGTGCTCTTATCAAGTGGTGAACACTCGTGTGTTTCCAAGTTGGGTGACCTTGGGCACTTCTCGCTTTCTACCTTAAGTGAGGATTCATTTTTCAAAGAAAAATGGCTGTTGTTGGAGACAGTTATTGCAGCTTGAGGACATCACACAGTGTTTTTTTAGGGTTGTAACCCATACTGAATTACCTTCAGCTGCTTCACCATAAACATCCTTTTTCATAAGCTTAAAATGGGGATGGACAGAACTGACTGTGCAATGTTCCATTTCATTTGTAATCCCCAGCAACTGAAGCAACTTATACCTACCTGGAGCAATATTTACAGTAGATGACATTTAGCCGTGACTAATAAATAGCAACACACATTCATGCTACAAAAGGGGCGGTTATTGGCATCAACACCCCGTACATGAATGAAATGACCTTCTCATTTATGCCTCAGTTTTGGGTTTCATCAGGACCACTTGTTTCCAGGCCAGAAGTGTGATTCCACTTGATATCATTTTAACTTTTGGTCAAGCATCGTGCAGCCCTGGTAAAATTGGAATCAATGGGGGTTCATGGAGGAAGTGCCCTCAATAATTGGTGTCATGCTTTGCATAAATGCAGATCTTTGTGATTGTTGAAGGTCAATCATCCCAGATCCAGGACACATAGCAAGAATTCTTCAGACTAGTGTCATAGGTGACCATTCTGATGAGATGCTGACAGTGATTGGTACCTTAGGATTTGAATTATGGTGAAGTATTGTTACTTCAGGAATAGGAAGGATAACATTTTTACAGAAATAAAGCTGTTTTGTATATAGCATTTGGCTTTGTATTAACTAAACGTGTAAATTGGGACCAGGATTTATTTCCATGATAGTGTTTACATTTTGTAAGTATTGATCTTATATTTGTTTAAGAATAATATCACACTTCTCACAATCTCACAATCTATTCTCAGTCCCAGAAAGAGGATCTGATTTTCCATAAATGTTCCAAACATGTATCCTTCTTTTCAACAGTTGCATCAAAAATAAACAGATGAAAATATCGTTATTCCCAAATAATTGATGATATCCATTTTCAGGGAGGAGAGTCCACAGATGCAAGCTATTGCTTTGATCTTTTAACTGACTGAATGTCTTGTTACTTAAGATGTCTAGGCAGTACAGACGAAATACAGGCAGTCTTTTAAGGCCATTTCTGCATAAGTCAGAAGCATCCGTTTTCTACAGCTACACAATATACAGCTACACTATTGCTCAATATACACTTTCTAAAATTATTTCATTTTATTATTACCAACCTAACACTACCCTTAATTAAAGGAATGGAAGATGTACTTTATCCAGTCATTAATAAAAATCCATGAAACATGTTGTTACTACTAGCTTGAAAAATGCTATAAAAGTGAAATGGGAGAATTTGTGTAAAGTCAAGTCATTTGTAACCCAGGGAGACCCTGTATAATTTATGCAATTTGTGTTTTAACAGCGTTAAGTGCCATGGAAATTTGGCAACATGGCAACATTGAATTGTTGGAAGAACTTTTGTGGTTTTCCATAACTTTACTCATCAGTACTTGCATCAAAATGTCTACAGTAAATGCTTTTCAAAATACAGTAGTTAATACTGTATATGGAAGGCATTTTTGTTACCTAGAAAATTTATATTTCCTGACTCCTTCAGAAGTACGGCCTGTTATGCCTTTTATATTAAGTTACTGGCCATTTTTATAATTAAATATAATTAAATAAGCTTTATAGCGTGAAGGAGACACTGAGGCACACAGACTGTGGAATACCAAGCTATCATCATTTACCTAATGTTTTTTGCAATTTTTAGAACCTAAGTAAATGAAAGCAAACTATCTCCCATTTGTAATGAAGTGAGGAATCAAATTGCTACTACATTAATATTGTTTAACGCTCGACATAGCATTTTTTTGCCTTTCTCAATAAAGAAGTACTTATCTTTTGTTCAGTGCTTTTCTGTAGTGACGTGATTATAGTTGGGGACTTGGTATTTTATGATCAGAACTATAATTTGTCTGTTTTAGTATAAATAGTGTGCTACAACTATAGTTCTATTGTTCTGCCCACTATTTTAACAATAAGTTGTAAAATAGATGATATTATTAGGCCCTTTTAAGTGATGGTGTGCATGTATATGCCTTTAGCTTCTATGTACTGATCACTTGTAAATAATTTCTGGTATAAAATCTCAGCTGTTTTGAATACTGGATGTTATTACTTCTCAATAGCTCATTAGCTCATTAACCTATCCAATTTTTAAAAAAGGAAACCTCGTGTGAGAGGAATGAAATGTGTTTTCTGTGTTCAGCTGATTTCAAACCAACTCTTAATTTTCACTAATTATAACGCTTCTGAAAGCTGAATTGTTGTCTTAAAACTTCTCATAGTTCTTGCAATGTGTGTGTAAATCTTAACTATATTGTTTTAATAATATTTTCAACAATGCTTCAAAATCTATTTTTCCCCCCAAAGGACTGTCCATATGTGGACACAACTGTTTGTTGACTGCAGAATGGATGTCTGCTAGTAAAATAGTCTGCCGAGTTGGGCCAGCAAAAAATGATAAGGGAGACATCATTGTAACCACCAAATCGGGTGGCATAGGAACTTCAACTGTTTCCTTTAGACTGATGAAGCAAGAGAAAATAGGTAAATTATTTCAGTTGATTCTGTATTTTTAATGTTCCTTTTCCAAGAATGATATCTGTCATAACTATAGTGTTTATTGTATAACTTAAAACTTGATAAGATGGTTAATTTTGAATTCTCATAATTTTTTTACTTAAATATCTGATTATTCTACAACCTCTAGTCTAGAATTTAGCACCAAAAGGCATACTATTCAGGGAGGGCTTCTTCACTTGGAGTGAAAAATGTAAAAATCCATTGTGCATGGTAGTAAACATGCATATCAATAGAAATTGGGATTCAGCGTACAAAGAAAATCTGGAAAGCTATATGACTGGAGTATAGATTTTTGATGGACTAAAATGGATTTTTGTGTATTTTCTGAATAGTTAACTGAAATGGGACAATATGCAAAGGATAGAAACCTGCTGTAGATGTTATAAAGCTTTAGTCAGGCGCCATCTGAGATTGTACATGTTGATTTGCATACTGACACAAGAGAAAGTTGTTCAGTCCTTGGCGAGGTGCTAAGCAGGTTCAGCAGAATGATACTATAGCAACATCAAATGAAGTGAAAAGATTTCTGTACAAAGCATGCACTGAATTTAAAAAAAAAAGATGGCATAAGATATTAGAGTTATTTAGAATAGATATGGTGGAAGATTTTATTTCTCTCAAAGGTAATTAAGAACATGTACGAATGAATAAGATTTTAATTAAGCTACTCAGAATGAAATTAAGAAATGTTTTCAAAAATGTGGAATTTTTGCCCGAAGAGCTCCAGATGTTGGGAGATAGGAAACTTTCATGACATAAATTGATTACTGCCTTCAGTAAGAATATCAACAGGATGTAAGGCCAGAAAATGCTGAGATGTAGATACACTGAGATCTAGTTGCAAAAGTTTGTCCAGGAGGCTGAGTAGCCACCTTCTATTCTTGACATTCCTCAGTTCCTGAGCTGTATATGCCTTCTGCTTGTAAGTGAAGATGCTGTCTGGCATTTCTGGCTTTTTCTCGTTTTTTTGCTGTTCTCAGGAAATATCAAGAGTGATGTAATTAAAAATAAAAATAAACCATTAAGGTCTTTGTTCTTGAAATCTGGCAGTTCGGATTTTCATCCATTGAGTATAGTATTGTTTTGGTTTCTCATTTGCATTCTTTTCAACATATAACATTAAACCTCCTTTCTGATTTAAGGGTTTTCAAAGTAAATGTAGAAAGGTCATTCCACAATGGTCAATTTGGCCTTTTCCTTTCTGCTGTTATATACAGTTATACTGAATTATAAGTCTTATCAAATAACCTTGATCTACTCTGGGTTTCAACAGAAATGACACTATTGTATCCAACGGTTAAACGGACTTACTGTAGATATGAAACTGAATTATTTTCCAAATCAATTTCTTTGAATATCATAAAAGGGGATTTCAAATAGTGGCGTATTAATTATGTTCCTGCAGGAAGATATTATTCATGAAAAAAAGATCTGTATTGAAGGCTGAGCAATAGAATTAGCATGAATTTAATAATGCAACATTTGTTGGAGTTTCCTCTAATGGTTTGGGCTCGAGATTAATACTTGCACAAGCTCATGGGTATAAAACAACTGCTTAGTAAGATGCTTAAAAAGTGATTGCTGCTTGTGAGGTTGTGCCACATCATGCAAGGCATCAACTTACGGAAGGAATGAGTAACTAGAGAATGTAAATGCTCACTTAATTATTAGATATACAGTTTTGATTGAGTACAAGGTTTCATTTTGTTGTTCTGTTTTGTTTTAATGTTATTTATAACCCCAGTAGCCTGGGCTATACTGCCTCCCCACAATAATTTAGTGTGACATGAAGACTGCAATCCTTGCATCGCTTGCTGTCGGATTCCACTTTGAAGGGCTTTGGTTTCTCACATGAATGATGCCATTAAATTGCTTGAATAATCATATCAAAGAATTCCCAGAATGAAGAAGTAAAAAGGACATCTTTTACCCCAGCATTTTTTAAAGAGAACAATAAAGGTTGAAGTTTACAAACTTAATATAAAATTTGCATATCATGCACTTTTAAATGCAATGCATTAATTTATTTTAAAGGCTCAAAGGTCCTGAAATGCTTTTTCTTCGCATTTCAAAATAATCAAAGATTAGCTCTATCTATCACATGTAGAGCAAAACATCAGAGCATATAATGAAATACGTCGATTTACATCAACAAACAACACAGTCTGAGGATGTGCTGGGGGAAGCATGCCTCTGGTACTAACGTAGGATGCCCATAATTTACTAGCCCTATCTTGGATGTCTTTGGATTGTGGGAGGAAACCGAAGCATGTGGAATAAACTAACAAGGAGAAAATACTCACCAGTTACAGACAGCTGTGAGAATTAAACACTCTACAGTGCGGGGTGGGGGGGGGGGAGTGGTGTGAGTGTGTGCTTGTGTGTGCACAGAGAAAGAGAGAAAACACAAAGGGACTTGGTAAAGCTGCGAAATGCAGGTCAACTGTGTTGCTGAACTTGAGATCTGTAACGTAAAGGAGAGTGAAGACAGAACTGCTTGTAGATGGTAGAAAATGCAGAATGCTGGAAGTGCTGAGTAGATCAAGCATCATATGGGGAGACAAACGATGCAAGTTGACAGAGTGCTGGAAATGACCAGAAGATTAGATCATCCCTGAAGAAGATGGCAGGGTTTGTCATCAAAACGTCGGCTTTAATCGATATCTGTACCCGACTGGAAGACCATGAAGAGTTTATTTGTCATAAATGTCAGGAATGCACTGGATCCTTTTTCAAATTGCCTATGATTGTTGACTTTGATATTGAATCCCAAAAGAAGCAACATACAGTACATGGAAGGTAATATGCTGTTCCCCAGTGCTGGAACTGTGTTTAAAGCCATTGAATATCAATCAGATTGGCATTGAGAGTCAAATTGGGATTGAGAGTTAAAGTTACTTTATAATGTTAACCAGATATTTCTGGCAAAATTAATCACCTGGGTATCCTTGGTCTTAACCTATCAGGGATATTCCCCATATTCTGTACCTTTCCCACCCTCTGTAACTTTAATTTAAATTCTCACTTTTCTTTGATGTGAAATGTTAATTTGTTTCTATTGTTTTTAATTCAAATGTCCAGCATCTGCATATTTTTAAGCTTTTAATTGGCATACCACCCTGATGCTCTCTTTATCATTGTAAACCCTTCTGCCACTAGGAACACCTATTTCTTAATCAAAATCATTTGATTTTGAATGGCTCTATCAAAGCCCCTTTTGACAAATATTGGTCTAATGAAAGACCTATAGTCCTTGGTATCATTCTAGTAAATATCTGCTGCATCTTCTGAAAGTTCTGCTTAAGTTATCATTGCAGATAATATGAACTCTTCTCGGTATTCTGTTAGGATCTAATAGTTGGATAATTGACCCAAGGCATTTCCACAGGCGCTGCCTGATCTCTTGAGTGTTTCCAGCATTTTGTGTTTGTATTTGAAAACTACAAGAAGCTTGGAATGTATGGTAAGGGATTCCAGTCAACCCTATGACTGTTCTGATGGATAAAAATGCTATTTTTGCTCTTCTGTTTGTTAATTCTTTTAAAAAAAAATCTTGTTGTGGTGCCAGAGAATGATCTATGCTGAAACTGTGTTCATACTAGGCGCCTTCAATTTATCCAAGCATTTGTAATATTTGGCTTAAAAAATGCACAAGCAACAATGAAGAATTTCCATTGATAGTAACTGTTAGAAAACATTTACTTTAATTTTGTCTTAAATACTTACATGGTGTTTGTTTTCCTCCAGGTATCCTAGATCAGTCAGCTGTTTGGGTTGAAGAAATGAACTATTATGATATGCGGACTGATAGGAATAAAGGAATTTCTCCCTTATCTCTACGTCCAGCAAATCCTCTTGGGATAGACATAGACAAGTGGGTAATGAATTCTGTCATTAACAGATTTTTGATCAAAGTTACTTAATGAAAATAACTTAGTTTACAGCAAATGTACAAAAGAAAGTTAGTATTCCAAATCTTTACTTTTTTTATTTATGCAGTCTTGTTGAAGAGCAGATGGTCTGGCGAAGGAGGAATATGAAGGTTTCTTGGTGGTTTCTGTCTGACTGAATGTCAGCATCCCATCCTCCTAGTATAAAAGATTTGAGTGGCTTTTGCATTTGGAGTGAGGGGAACAGAAATATTGCGATGATATTCACTAGAGGTTCCTTAAGGTTATTATAGCCGGTGGGGATGGTGGTATAGGTGGTGAGGATAAGCTCCCACTACCTATTAGATGCTCACAATGGCATGCATCTCAAAAAGCCTCTGACAACCAAGTTCTGCTCCTGGCCGTTACATGTAGCTTAGTTACTAAGCCTGGCAGAATGCTTTCTACTACAGCAGAAGGGACAAAGGTAGGTTACTGGCACTTTAAACCCAGTCACTTTGGGCAGATGGAGCTTGTTAGTCACGATTAGCAGATCATTTGCAGTGATTGGCAGTTAGGAGATGGAAAACTGATCTCAAACCTTCGCTGGCTTGCAGCTATACCAATTCATGGCGAAGGCTTCGGGAATAAGCCCCGAGGAAAACTCCAGAGCTAGAGTCCCTGACACAGTCCTACGTTGAGCCCAGCGCTGACTGGCAACTCCTGCGACTCTGCTGGTGCCAAACTGTATCAGTCTCTGGCATCCCTTTGTATTCAACATCTACATGGAGAGGGGGAACCTGCTTACATGAGCAATAGCTTCCTGTCCATATGGTGTACTGCCCTGGCTTGCAATTCAAAAGTCGACAGCTAGGATGCAATATCCATGGTTAATCCTGATCAGCGGAAGGCCTTCTAGTTCAGGAGAAAAATGAATTGAAACTTTTTTTATCTAAGGATAATTTAATACTATTATAACAGAAAATAGACATGATTAGTAACATTTATTTCATTTGTGGTGGATTTTTTTTTCATTTTAATATATGGCTTTTGGATTTAGAAATATGAACACAATCTTTAGCTTTGCCAGTTTCTCTATGTCTTTTTTTCCTTTTCCTTCGTTTATTAAATTAATTCAATTGTGTTTGATAAGTCATCATTTTGATTTCAAGTAGATGCTGTCCTAACCACAATTTATGGAAGACTAGGTCATTAAAGGTGATTGTGGGAAGGAGAAAGGAAGTGAAGGTGGGATGAAAGCAGAGATGGTGTCAGCGGAGGGGGTTGGGCAAGGGAGGAATGAATTGAGCATGCGGGCATGGATCCAGTGAAAGTGGAGAGATAGAAGGGGATTACAGAGGCAATAGGAAAACAGGCAGAAGGCAAGGGAAAGAATAAAAAAGAGTGAAGCAGGATGTATGTGGAACCAGGAAGGAAGGAAGAAAAGGAGGTATAAATCAAGGAATGGGAAAAATGTGCTATGTTGCAAAATGGCAATGCCAGTTTTTCCTATTAGTCCTTACTTTGGTTTATGGGTCCAAGATGAAGTTTCCAGTGGTTGGGATAAAGAGAGGCTTGTAGACATGCTGATCAAGAGTTAACTCTTGAGGTTGGACAAGATTCTGACTTATCAATTGAAAAGTGTCATAGAACTGAAATATACTTGAGGTTTGTCCTGAGAGAAGTGACTTGACTTGACTTTTTTAAAGATTTCTGTCATCCCTGATTTGGCAAACTGGTGAATAACTAGTTGACCTGTGTACATATAATTGATAGGCCATAGCTAAATCATTTGAGTCTATTGTCAGGGAGGGAGGGATGGATAGAAATGGGAATATGGGAATATAATTGGGATCTTCTTCCTGAGTTGGGGGAGAGAAAGGTTTTGATTGAGCCTTTCACGCAAAAATCACGAAAGCATGGCTTTAGTTAAATCTCACTCTCACTATTTCCAATAAGCAAATGGTTAGCTGAACTACCCCCCCCACCCCCCATCACACCCGCTGCCTTTGGGAGTTGGACTGTTGGGAATTTGGGGAAGCTTTACCATCCCTGAAAGCTGAATAGTTGTTGTGGGGAAGAGGGTTACACTTAAAAATATTGTTAAAGACTCCCTGCTCTCTATTTAATGGATTTGAGGTTGTGATGATAATATTCATGACCTGCAGATGCAGTTCCAGTTCTATATTGAGTGTAGTAAAGTTGCCATGTGACGAGTCATAATTTTACTTCATATATAAAGTACATATTTATATAAATAGTCACTAAAATATTACATGTCCACCAGTAAGAGAAGCTGATGATGAAGCTTTAAAAGTTACTATCTTTGATTATACTGACCCAAAGTCCTTTAATTCACCTATTTGCCACTTAGGTTTTGCTGCACCATGGCGGGTAGCAGGTATCAGGTATGTGATTCAGAAACACAAGATTCTGAAAATGCTATAAATCTTGAGCAGCACACACTAAATGCTAGAGGAACTCGGCAAAACTGGCAGCATCCAG
The DNA here is from genome assembly GCF_030028105.1 of Mobula birostris. NCBI lineage: Eukaryota > Metazoa > Chordata > Chondrichthyes > Myliobatiformes > Myliobatidae > Mobula > Mobula birostris. The sequence continues at coordinate 34,640,380 of NC_092388.1, forward strand.
GGAGAGGAATAAGCAGTTGATGTTTTGGGCCATGACTCTTCATCAGGACTCGTGCATCTATCTGTTTATAACATATTATACTAATGAAAAAGAAAATCAGATAATTTTGCAGGAAATGAAAGCTTATTCAATTTAAGGTGAACAGTGTTTGTACTCTGAATTTAAATACAATGGAATTTATGTTATGGGTATTTCAGTGAGTCTTGCGCTGTTGTAGATACAACATATAGAACAGCAATATTGTGAGCAGACTTTATAAAGTTTTAGGTCAGGATATACGGTTATGTTATGAAAGTGATCTCCAAAACCAAGTTCTAGCAATTCATCTCTAGAATTATTTGAGATTACTCTATGAATGCATTTTCTCAATGGATACCTTCTGTTTTTAGGACTGTAAGTCTGTCTAGAGTTGATAATGCTCCAGTTGCAGCTTCGCAATCTAAGTACTTAAATGTCCTTTTCCCCATTTTACTGCTACATATAAGCACAATCATCTAAAAGACATGGCCAATTTCTTTCAGTTGTATGTTAGAAATATCAATACAATTTTACTTTGCTACCTGCAGAGACTCTCCATTCTTTGCATTCTTTTGGCCTGACCAATTACTTGCCAGAGTCTATTCTTTTTTCAAACCTGAACTTTGAAGCTCCCCATTTAACTTAGCAGCATATTTTGCCCATCTCAAAAATATTGCTGCAAAAGTATTTTGCTACTGAAAAGCTTATTCACTCTTTTGCTACCTCTGGATTTAATTTGTTGCTCCAATGCAACAACATCTGTTCTACAGAAATCCTAACTTATCTAAATTCCTGCTGCTTTTATTCTGTCCTACGCTAAATCCAGTTCATCTGTCACCTCACTGATTTTACTCCTGACCGGATAAAATAAAGCAGAACAGAATGCCTTCATGTTGAACTTTCAGAAACTTAATTGACTGCTGGTTTAGAGCCAGTTAAACTAGGAGTTCATTAGTTCCTTGTTGAACATCCTAGTCCTACATCTGGAATCTCAATTGTAAAGAATAATTAGACTTGAAGGAGTTAAGAGAAGTGTACAATACCAACAAGAGCTGTTTTTTCCCTGCAGTGTTTTAGGATTTTATCTAACAGCTGATCCATTTTCAATGTTTTAAAATCAACATTTTTGCTGTGGTAAATTTTAACTTTTTCTTTCTGGCACTTCTAAAACGGTATTTACAAGCTTTGCCAAGATCTAGCACTTGCCAGTTGCCCAATATATTTATATTTTGGAATATTTATGACCATCTTTTTGGAGTCATTCCTTCCTGTACCTTTTTCCCCCATACTGTCATATAAATCCATCTTAACTCGTGTTTTTTTTTTATGGAATTATAAATGCCTTAAATGATGAAGAAGTGAAAGGATATCAGAACACGCTGGAGGAACTCAGCAGGTCGGGCAGCATCCGTGGAAACGATGAGTCGACGTTTCCACGGATGCTGCCCCACCTGCTGAGTTCCTCCAGTGTGTTGTGCGTGTTGTTTTGACCCCAGCATCTGCAGATTATTTTGTGTGAAAGGATATCAGAGCCTTAAGTTATTTAAGATATTGTTTACATTATATTAATCTGGTACAAATGAAGAAAGTACTGCCTCAATAGGAACAAATGTCATGTCAAGCTTTTAGAATTCTTCTATTACTCACCAAGGGATTAAATCTGAATTGTCTTAATTGCATAATTCAGTTGCCTAAAAAAACTTACGAATTTAGATGACTCTGTGCTACTCTTTAAATATAGACTAATGGCAGTATACACCACCACCTTGCATTTTAATCAGCAAAATATATGTTGGCGTTGGACCTTGCTTCCTGGGCTATTTCCTATGCAAATTATTTTATCTTTATCAAAGCAACAGTGAAATGTAGACCAAACCCTTCAGGGAACATCAAAACAGTATGCTTGAAACCAAATTTAATTTGTTCCTTAAAATGCAGACAAGGTATACAAATTTTTTTTGAACTACATAATATATTAAAATTGCATATTAAACATGGATTTAGACCATAAGACGTAAGAACAGAAATAAGCCATTTGGCCTTTTTAGTCTGTTCTACCACTCGATCATGGCTAATTTATTTTCCCTCTCAACACCATTCTCCTGCCTTCTCAAACCTTTGACGCCCTTACTAATCAAGACCCTGTCAACCTCTGCTTTAAATATACCCAATGGTTTGACCTCCACAACCATCTATGACAATGAATTCTATAGGTTCACCGGCCCCAGTTAAAGAAATTCCTCCTCTTCTCTGTTTTAAAGGCACATGCTTCTATACTGAGGCTGTGCCATCTGGTCGTAGACTCGTCCTGGAAATATTCTCTCCACGTACACTCCACCTCGCTTTTCATTATTTGGTAGGTTTTAATGAGATTCCCCCTCATTCTTCTATACTCCAGCGAGTACATCACCAGGGCCATCGAATGCTCCTCATACATTAACCCTTTCATTTCATGATCATTCTCGTAATCTTCCTTTGGACGCTCTCCAATGCCAGTACGTCTATTCTTAGATATAGGGCCCAAAACTGCTCAAAGTACTCCAGATGTGGCCTGATCAATGCCTTTTCAAGTCCCAGGCTGATCATAAAGTTAGGGCACAAAATACCTTAATTAAATTCACCTAGAAGAGTATCGCAAATACATTTTTAGCAACATAGAATATGTTTTTCCTAAACATACAGTATGTTTTGTTTGGAGTATTTTTGTTAACTCCTTCGACATATAAGATTGGCTTTTAAACCTGTTTGCCTGTTTCTCTGAAACTCAGAAGTATTAATGGATATTTTTAAAATTTAAAGTTGTAAGTAACCATTTGAGAACAGTTTTATGATTAGGGTATACAAAAATTTTCTTATTAGATTTGCTGACACCTAACCCTTTTGAACATTATGATCATGTATTTGAACACTAAGAATAGGCACAAAATCCTTGAATCAATAATTGTTCTTTGCTTCAGAATGTTTGTACATTATAAATTGCTATTACCCTCTGAAAAATCTGAGTTGTTACAGCATAACTATCATGGAAAAAAAATAATGGTTTCATCTTGTGTTTTCATTATGAGTCTAGAGTCTCTAAAAATCTTCTGTATTACAGAACTAGACATTCCACCAATTGTAATCACATAAACAAGTAATTGCATCAAATAGTGGACTGCATGACCAATAAAAAAAAGTTCAGAAAAATAAACACAAGTGCAAACCACCCACAATCACTCCACAGTGGTTATACACGCAATTGTCAAATATACTTGCACTTAACTGGGATGGCTGTCTTTAAAATAATTTTTACTCTTTGTAGAATATATTCTGATTTATGAGTACAGTATACAGCTTGACCAAACCTCCCCTCCAGTAAACAGCAAATGTTGAAGAAAATTATTTGTAATAATATCAGTTATTTTTGAACAAACTCTTCAAAGAGTCTCTCTTAATATACTTGCCTTAGGCTGCAGAAAAAAAGACACTGAGGTAATACATTTCAAAAACCTGAAACATTGGCTTTGTTTCTCTCATCAGAAATCCTGTCTGCCTGGTTGAGTATGTTCAACATTTTCTGTTTTAATACAAATTTCAAGCATTTGCAGTATACTGTTGTTTGTTAAGTTTCAGTATCTTTTTGTCCTTGGGCAATTACTCCAAACTTGAATCACAATTTGTAATGAATCAGCAATTTCACAAAAGCCATGTGCAGTACATCCAGTGGTTAATTCACAATGATGCACCAATACCACCAATTTTTGTCGTCACAAAGATCACTAAGAAGTTAATCCTAACAATGTAATTTAAAAATAATTCCTCCCATTCTAAGATGGCTCCTATCCTTTCAAAACCTCTGTTTAACTGTTATTCCACTACACTAATTCATGTAGTACTTAAAATAATTCTCAGACTCAGAAACAGGGTTGTTATCATTGACATACGTTCTGAAGTTTGTTGTTTCGTGGCAGCAGTCCAGTGCAATACATACAAAATATTATGTTACGATAAGAATATTAGAAGAAATAAATTGTGCTAAAATAGTGAGGGTAGTGTTCATGGGTTTATGGACTGTTAGAAATCTGATGGTGTAAGGAAAAAAAGCTGTACCTAAAACATTGAGTATGCATCTTCAGGCTTTTGAACCTCGACCCTGATGGTAGTAATGAGAAGACCCACATTCTTGAGGCATTGCCTTTTGAGGATGTCCTCAGAGATAGGAGGGCTGGTGCCCATGATGGAGTTGGTTGAGTCTATAGTGCTCTGCAGCTGCTTCCAATCCTGTGTATGGTGTCTCTATGCCAGATAATCATGCAACCAGTTAGAGTCCTCTCAGTGGTATATCTGCAGAAATTTACTACTCTTTAGTGACATATCAAATCTCCTTAAACTCCTAATGAAGTATAGTTGCTGGCGTGCTGACTTTGTAACTTGCACCAATACGTTTAGCCCAGGATAGATCCTCTGAGATATTGACACCTAGGAACTTTAAACTTCTCCCCATTTCATTCTGAAATATACTTTTCTGCTAATTCTTGGCCATGATTTTTGCATTACCATTCCTTTCTCATTTGATTGAATTCTTTTATAATTTCACCTAGACAACTTCCTCATCAGTTGAGATACTTATTCAGGGAAAGTTCAGAAAGTTAACCAAGCAGCCTTCTGATGTTTGCTGATTTGATATTCAGTTTAAAATATGGGCTGTGAGAAAGCTGCCCTCATCCATCCCAATTTGCCTCTGTTGACAATGTGATATTTGCAAGATGGGAAAAATGTTCAGGAACTGGAAGACACACTATGTAGCTGAACAGTTCCAGTGGTAAAAGCTATGGCCAAACCAAGTAAAATTCTGAAGTTTCTACATTTTAGTTTCAGTCACCTGCTAAGCATAGCATGTGGCATACCTTCTGTGAAGTGAAAATATGCCAATGAACCACCATAAAAGACCCCTTGAGACAGTTGGGTTCAACAATATGTACAGTCATTGCAACCTTCACCCCATGGTGTCTGGCACAGACTAAATGTGAACCATGAGTAACTAGTTATTCAACAACACTACTGTTCAAACCGTTACACCCAACTTTTTCCACAGTTTTGGCAAACACTTCCTGTTTCTACTACCTTCTCCTTGTCAAGTTCAGCAGTGAAGCTTTGTGTGAAGCAGAAGCGGGGACTAGCTCAAAGGAGAGGGCTCCCTGGCTTTCAGTAGCCTTGATGGGCACGCACAGGTCTAATAAAGGTTTTATACATTGATACATTGCTGTTATGTCTATTTGATGCATGGGTGGCAAATTAAGTACTTATCTCAGTATATATAACCCGTTAAACGATGGATTACCACTTTCAGCTCTAAACGCAAATCAATAGAGTAATCTTTGAGTTGATCTTCTGTTCCACAATGGCAATACAGTGACTTGAATCTCAGATTCACATTACAGATGTCACTTCAAGGACATGCAGAAGGATAAGAAGAACTGATGCGTAGATGTTTACATTCTCGCATGTTATTTGTCTCAAAAGTACCCAAATACTTTATCTGGTTGAAACATGAATTAAAAGCTGAGAAAAATCTTTGGCTGTCAGACATTTTTGTCTCTTCTGTTGTATTCTTGTCATACTTTTTGTACTTGGGGCTTTTGATTTTTCCACCAGCCCTGATATTTGTTTTCTAATAGCAAATATTCAGGAATGAATTATATGAAATTAATGCCTTTCCATTGCTAATTTTATTGTAAAACGTAACAACTAGAACAATGCTGAACTTTGTAGCAGTTGTCTTGACTCACACTTTGGAATATTTTTCGACAACTAACTACACAAGGGATTTTGCCAGTTTTTTTTTTGTGAAACATTTATCTGTCATTGTATGAAAGATCAACCAGGTAGTACATTGCCAATGATTGTTACTGGGAAATTAAATGAATGATGAATGTTTACATAGCATTCATCCTACAAAACTACTTTCCAGCCAAAAGTGACCATATTTATTCATGGCTTGCCAACCTCATGACAAATTGTCAACTTCAAAGATCAGTCTAAACATGATTGAACTTACACATTTAAGTTTTCGTTGCTCACAAACTTTCTGAACATTGCTTTTATTAAACATTGGATGAAAAAAATTAGCTTGGGTTTTCTCTGTTGCAATTTCACATAAGACTCAAAGTTTTACAGCAAGGAAATGGAGCCCCTTGACCCAACTGTTCCATGCCAGCCCAGATAGTTAATTCCATTTGATTGTATTTATTTACTTAGAGATACAGTGCGGAATTGGCCCTTCAAGCTGCGCCTCCCGGCAACCCTTGATTTAGCCCTAACCTAATTACAAGCTATTTTATAACGACTGATTAACCTACTAAATGGTATTTCTTTGGACTGTGGGAGAGAACTGGAGCACCTGGAGAAAACCCATGCATTCCACAGGGTGGATGAACAAACTCCTTCCAGTGGGGTCGGAACTGAAATCTTAACTCTGTTCCCCCGAGCTGTAATAGTGCAGTGTTAACTGCTACATACTGTGACCTACATTCCTCTGACCTTTTACAATTCATGAACCTGTCCAATTGACTTTTGAAGTTGAAGGGAGTCTTGACACACTGATTCCAAGCTTGAATATAGTATAATATTCTGTCAAGATTGCAATAGTTGACTAGGTACCAGAACTGTGGTGTTAGGTTGTTGCTGAACAGATCTTATTCCTTAACTTCCAGTTACTCACTTTTGGTTCCTGCATCAATATCATCCTTGTCCAGGTTGAAATATGTAATAATTACTGATTTGCTTCAAATTATTATATCAGAGTCAGAGAACACCACAGCACAGAAACAGGCCCTTCAACTCATCTACTTCTAACTGAAGTATTATTCTGCCTGCACATGGACTATATGCCTCCATATCCCTCTCATCCTTGCTGAAATCAAACCCTCATCCACTGGCGGCTCATTCCACACTCTCACCACTCTCTGAATGAAGTTGTTCTCCCACATGCTCCCCTTAAACATTTCACCTTTAACCGATGATCTCTAGTTCTCATCTCACCCAACCTCAGAGGAAAGATACATAGTTAGCTAAACCAACCTCTCTTCCCATTTGTAAGATTTTACAAAAAAAAATGTATTTTGAATATTTTATGAATTCCTTGGAATTAAATGCAAGCATTCTGTCCAAGGTCTTGTGCAATTCAGTTGAAAATTGCTTACTTGTATGGGACCGGATCATAATATTACTGTACTATATTTTCCATTCATTTTGTGAAATTTTAAATGAAGTCTCTCATTCATCTCCTTCCCCCAGTGCAGCCACAATGGAACTGGTTCAGGACTGCTTTTCCAAAGGAGGCTAAAAGTAATAGCATAAATACAGTGCATTCTTTTGGGATGAAATATACATTGTAGATCATAATGGACTGGTAAAGCACAATGTTTGTTGGAAAATATTAAATAATCCATTGTCAATGAGCATAATGTTTAGAGACTCATTTGTACCTCTATTTACAAATATGTAAAATTATATATTTTTTCTGCAAAGCTTAATGTTTTTACACCTACATTTGTCAGTAAGTTTAAGTACTGTTTTGGCTTTAATGACAAGCTTGCACTTTAGGACTGAAGCAGATGTATTCCCGTATTGCTGTGAGTAGAATTACATGTCATTATTTTAGATGACTCTGCACAGATCATTAACAAAGATCAAACTAGTAAACCAGTGTGTTTCAACTTAAGAGTAATACATCCAGACCCATCAAACAATTCTCCACTTATTACATGCAGTCATTGATGGTAGTGTTTCATTGAACTAGTTTATTTTATGATAAAGAACAAATGTGATATCGTAGTGCCACCTGTTGGTAGAGAGTGTGCAGTACTTTAAAAGTTTTTCTAAACATAATCTGACATAAATTACACCATTTTGTATCATGAACAATGTAGCTTTTATATTTAAAGAAAACACTTATTGTGTATTCAAAGTCAAAAAGGGCAACTGGAAAAAAAACTTTATAAAATAATCTGCATTTTTATCTTATGCCGTCAGATTGGTGTCACTTGTAGTTCTCAAGATATATATTTATTCTGATACAGGTCTCTATTGTGGACTGAGAGTGAGAAGGGGGTAGGGAGAGGGGAGTCACGGTTGGGAAAAAGGAAGTGAGGGGGAAGCACCAGAGAGGCATTCTGTGATGATCAATAAACTAGTTGTTTGGAATCAAATGACCTTGCCTGGCATCTCAGGTCTGGATGTGTCTGCACTCATGATGCACCCTGCCCCTGGTACTCATCTGCCTCCTGTCCCACGCACCTCTCATAGTGCTCTACCCTTGCCATTCCCACCATCCTATGCTTCTGCCAGATTTACAAACTCACTCTCTGCTTTACGTTGACAGATACAGTACTGTGCAAAGGTCTTAGCCACCCTAGATATATGTATATATGTACCTAAGACTTTTGTACAGTGTTGTAGTTAAATTGTAGTCTGATTTACCTTGCTTTTCTGTGAGCTCTGCTACAACATATCGAACTAAAGTTAGTTTGCAGTGATTGCCTACTAAAATCGTAGAAACAGGCTGGTAAAAGTTGGCCTTTTAAAATATGAGTTAATTTTTAATAACTGTGCAAGTCTTTCTCACTAGTAAATAATTTTAATTGTACTTTCACAAGTGAGTTTAATTTTATTCCAAGTTAAAAGTTACTTCTGGAATTCTTAATAAGAGACATGCTTTTGAATTGAACTCCATAGTTTGATTGGAGCTTCTGGTTTAAATACTGTATGCTGCAGAAAGAGTTGTTCAGTGTTATTGAGGGGCTCAGTTCTCAAGTGTTCTTGCTACCCTATAGGTGGATAATCATGTAATTGCATTCCAAGAAAAAATGCATTACAGGTGATTCTGAAGCATGAATAAATATAATTTCCACAAAATAGCAATTTTATTGCAGCTTTACTTGAGACTGCTAATTATTTAAACTAATTCTTTGCATTTGTCATTCATGGCTTGTAACATAATTTAAATAGATTTTAAGAATGCCTTGTTTTAGGATTGCATAAGCTGTCCTGTGGATTTAACCAGTCTGCTAACAATTTATCAATTGAATTTCTCTTGCAGAGGCAAAACTTCACCTAAGGATTTGGAAGGATTATTTCAGGGTATGAGTGGGGATTTTACTAGTGAAAAATTCTCTGCCACCTGGTATCTGATAGAAAATCACTCCGCTACAAGGTTAGTAACATGCATCATTGCATTTCCTAATACTTGGTTTGTAGTAGTCTGCTTTTGATACTTGCATTTTTATTGAAAAAAAATTTAAAAGATCACACTCATTTGATGCCCCCACTATATAAGGCTTTTTTAATTCTTGTGAATCTTCTATTTACTACTTAGACAAAATTCTTGAAAATGATCAAAACCGGCCATTTACACCAAGGCTTCTGCTAACCTTCCAGAGTTACTGAGAGCAGGAGACTACTTCATGGAAATGTTATACCCTGTTTTTAATTGTATTTTAGTAAAATTGATGGAGTGATACATTAAAATTTTCTTAATAATCGCGAAGATTTTCGTTAAAAATCTAGATCAGCTAAATTTACTGGATTGCTTTGCCCACTTACATCTTCAACAACCTACAGGATGTTTTCCCTTCCCATACATTTTTGGGATATGGACAACACTGGCAACTACAGTATTTGTTAACCACTCTTTATTGCCCTTAAATAAAGTGATGCTGAGCCACCACATTAAATAGTTGCAGTTCTTCTTGTAACCCCAGTCCAATAATATTTTTTAAGGATTTAGGCTGAGCAATACCAAAGGAATGGTGACATATTTCCAAGTAATGGTGCTTTGTTCCTTGGAGAGGAATCTACTTGGAGTAGTATTCTAATGCACCAATTGGATGTATCCTTTGCAGAAGAGGTTACAGATTTGGAAAGTGTTTTCAGATTATTCTAAGTGAATAATTACAGCTCATTTTGTAGATGGTGCAGTTATTATGGGCTGCTTTGCACGGAAGAAGCACTTAGGTGCCCCTTTTCCTGCCTATCATCAAGTAGCTGCTTTGTCTTGGTCAGTGCCAAGCTAATTGAAAGTTGTTAGAGGTGCATATATCCAAACAAGTGAAGCGAGTGACAATACATTTCTGACTTTATAAAGCAATATTCCTTCAAAATATTACTGACTGGTTCCTACAGTATGCATGATCCTATAAATTAATTAACTGTCGCATTATAATGCTTCTAAATACTTTTCTCCTTGTTGATATATTACTGAGCCAATGGTTATTAGGTTCCTGCTCCTTTTTTGACCATTAAAGAAACAAACTATGTTCTTAAAACTATGAATATTTATGGAGTTTTGGGAAAATAATTAGATTTTATATAATAAGTCCTTAATTTCTTAATAAATCCTTTGCACAACATGTTGCCTTTTTCTTTCTGTTACAAAAGCTGAAAATGTTTTATAAATTCTTTTTATTATAAAGATTCCTTTGCTTGTTAGCGAAGCACTAATTAAACCTATTTTGATGACTGAATTAAGCCAGGATATAAATTAATGAAACTGTTTGTGAAATTATAAGATCCATGCTCTGGTACCATGGAGGGTTACTTAATAATCGAAGAGCAATATGTATTTTTAATTTTTGTTATTTTAAATCCTAGATTGCTTTTATGTAACCTGTAGTTAATTGCAGGGGATTATGTACTTTGTCTCTCACTTTTCTTTGTGTCAAGTAACACAGATTGTTAATTTTTTTCTAATCCTTCAGTCTCTTTGCTGTTTTTGAAATTGTGTGATTAAGTATGACAGTGGTGATGTCCACCTTACTTTCCAATTGCCTAGTAGGAAGATCCCAGATATTTGACTGGTGTATTCATTGCAAGTTAAGCAAAGGAGGAGAGGAGCTTTTTGGTGGTTCAGATTTGTGATGCTTTCTAATGTGAAATACCAAATCTCATGTTGACTCCTTAACCTCTAGTCATTTTGACCATTACCTCATCATTTCCATATGTATAGTTTCAGATTATTAGGCAGTATTAGCTAATGCCTGGCTTGGACACTGCATTCTATGGGTGATCTCTGGAAACTACATATTACAACATACTTAAATGGAATTTCTCTGATTTAATGAAAAATAGGAGGAATATTTGTGGCTTCCAAAGAAATATTCCAGCCAAGAAATAAAATTAATACTGCAGTTTGTTACTTGTTAGAGGATGGTATATGAGAAAGAATTACATCATTGTAATTGTTATCATCTTGAGTTGTTTAATGTTTTTCAAAGTCTAAACAAGTTTTAAATTCAATGCATCATTTTGTCTTCCCCACAAAAACATTTGTTGCCTGAAATAGCAACATGCCTTACAGAAGCTGTCCTGAGGAAGCAAATGTTTAGGCTCTTTTCTTGGAACTATAGTATCTGTGATTTGGGAAAGAAAAATCAAATGCAATGATGTAGATTACCAGACTTTTATCTTAGACTCATGTGCAATGTAGATTTGTGTTTGCATGCAAGAAAAATACTCACAGTACATTTCACTTAAAGAAAATTGCAGTCTACTTAACCTGGGTAACAGGGAAATAAGAACTTTGAGATTTCTCCTGTTTTGGTTAACTTTTGTCTGTTTTCTTCCATAAAGGAAATTGATTTCTGTTTAAAATTTCTTTCCTGCCCAAAATTTCTGACAACTGTAAACATAAAGTTCAATAGTCTAAATTTATAACACAGGTAAAAGGAAGTGCAAGTCCAATCTTAGCTGAGGCCACCTATAAAATAACAAAATATAGGGCGCGCAGCTGATGGGCGCTATAACCTTGCTATAGAATCAGTAGCTGTGTTAGCCTACAGCAGCAGAATTTTTCACTAAACCCTTAAATAAGAGGATGGTGGTACCACTGAATTTTTGAGGGTGGCAATACCAGCAATGTTGTTACTTCAAATGTTTTGTTTTAAATAAAAAAACGTTTTGCTTTACTACTACTACTACGTCGACTCAAGCCTAGGGGGCCGGCGTCGGACACAATGACAGACTCTCCACTTCTCCCTCTCCCTCATCAGTGTGTTCAGTTCATCTACATTAGCCGCGCCACTGTCTTCTAGGAACGTGTTGACTATAGTCTTGGGAGGGCACCCAGGGTTCATCCTCCCATATGATGGTCTAGGCTGGCAGATAGCTTGGGGTGGTGTAAACATTTATAAGTACTTAATAATTAAAATATTAATAAATAAAATGTTCCACTGGTTGTAAGCGTGTAGTTACAGCAAGCTAATTATAGTTCATTTTCTTGGTTTTATTTTTGACATACTTTAATTCAGCTTGTTTCCTTTATATTTTTCTTATCTTGGGGTTGTTGAAAGACTAAAACAAATCATTACATTACCATTTGTATTCTGCTGATTGCTTTTCCTTTGCATTAATATGCTGCATTTTATTCCCTTTTACATTCTAGCTTTGATCAACTAAAAGTTGCTGCAAATTTTTTAAGGAAACAGGCAAATAAGAAGAATGAGGGAAGTCTAGCCTATGTGAAAGGAGGCCTCAGTACATTCTTTGAGGCTCAGGATGCTCTTTCAGGTAATTGTTTTGGCATGACCTCTTCTCAAATACATTTATTTTTCTAGGATGCAAAACAAGAATAAATTTAATCTCTGACTGTAGAGGGCAGAGATGAAAAAAGCAAGCAATTCAACTCACTTTCCACAATATTCCTTTTGTTTCAAAAATAAATTTAAATTAAAAATCACTCGAGGAACCAGAGGATGTCTTTTTTTTCTCATTATATGCTTTCAAAACTTCTCTTTGTCTAAACATTCTTCATTGTATGTCCTTTTAGCCTTCTACACTACAGTAAAAAGAGTTTCAGGCTTTATGCTTTTGTCAAATTTAAGTTTCCCCTTTCTCGTTTATCTACCTACTGGTGTATTGTTTGGCTTTGGTGTTCCATTACATGGCTACTAGAATTTCATCTGGTATTCTCACTCTGGCCTCTGTTGTAATTCATGAACAGATAATGTCATCATTTACTGGCCATCCCTAAATATTAACCACTGAGTAGCTTGCCCATCTAGGACAAGGTAAGTTCTAAATTAATAAATAACTGCTACTTCCAATGCTGCTTCAATATTGAGAAGCAAATGTAGTGTTGTTCTCCAAGTTGTAAGCGTGGATGGAGAAAGATTGAAATTTTCTATTGCCTAAGCAGATACACCCCTCCCCTTGGCGTAATTGTCATGGTGAAAGCAGAAAGGTAGGAATAAGGCGGTGTTTCATGGGCATTTCAGAAATCTTATGGTGGAGGAGAAGAAGTTGTTCATCAAGTGCGAGTCTTCAAGCTCATATACATCTGTCTGAGTAGTAATTAGAAGAGGCCACGTCCCAGATGGTGAGAGCCCATAGTGACACCACTTTCTTAAGAGACTCTAGTGATATACCAAATCCCCTTAAATTCCTGATGGGGTATGTCAGTAGCATAGTCGTTAGCATTGTGCTATTATAGTGCAGTGATCCGGGTTCAATTCCACCACTGTCTGTAAGAAGCCCATGGTGGCATGAGTTTCCTTTCAGGTTCCAAAGATGTACAGGTTAGTTTGTTAATTGGTCACATGGGTGTAATTGGATGGCATGGGCTTGTTTGGCTAGGAGAACTGGTTGCCATGCTATATCTCTAAGTAAGATAAATAAAATAAGTATTGATGCCCCGTTATTAAAAAAATGAAATGGAGCCACTGCATGCCTTCATGATGGCATCAATGTGTTGGGCCCAGGGTAAATCGTCAGATGTTGACACACAGCAACTTGAGGTTGCTCACCCTTTCCACCGCTGACTCCTCAATGAAGATTGGTGTATGTTCTCCTGGTTTCTTCTTCATGAAGCTCACAATCAATTGTTTGGTCTTGCTTACATTGAGTGCAAGGACATTGTTGTGACACCACTCAACCAGCCAATCTGTCTTGCTCCCAAACACCACCTCACCCCTATCTACAATTCTTCAAGCACATGTGGTGTCATCAGCAAACTTATAGTTGGCTGTTGATCTGTGACTAGCCATGCAGTCATGAGTGCTGGGAGAGTAGAGCAGTGGGCCAAGAACAGATGCATAACGTGCGCTTTTGTTGATTATCAGCAAGGAAGAGATGTTATTGTGGATCCACACTGACCAATGGTCTTCTGATAAGGATGTCAAGGATTCAGTTGCAGCATGAGGTACAGAGGCACAGGTTTTGTAGGTTGGTGATTAGTAGTAAGGGGATAATGGTGGTGAATGTTGAACCGTAAAAAGTTAACAATAGTATAGCCTCTGTTTTGTACTATCAGTGCTCTTGCTTAGATAGCCAAGTCACTGGGAAAATCAATGAAAATGGACACAGATTCTTTGTTTGTGCCCTTTAACATGACCTGGTCATCAGCAATTTGTTCTTCAAGGTCATGCCTCATAGGGAGCTAAGGCCACTGGCACCAACATTCAAGACATTCTGACTTCCGAGGTGACGTTTACACCTGGAACTATAAAACAAGTACTCTTTGGGTTGGACACCAGCCAAAGAAAAGTTATCTGAATAAGTACTCAGATTAGAAAAGGAGGAGCTGCGTGTCAGCACATTAGAAAAAAAACCTGCTCTCCTGCCAGAATGAGTGCTGAGCAGAAATGAGAATACTTAAGAGAAGCTCCAAAACACAGCTCCCTCAGATTTTTGCAAATGTTGCGACAGAAGACAAATGATTGGTTTAAGACTTACTTGAACAGCGCGATCTTAGTCATTTATGCAATATGCCTTGCCTATAACAAATGCTAGCTACCCTGAGCCAGAAGATACTGCTAACACTAAAAATAGCTAGAAGCACAGTGAAGCAGACATCAAGACACTGTGCCTTTGATGGGAAGGGCACAGGAGCCAATAAACTACCATTTTGGCATTTCCTTCCTTAACCTCACTGTTAAACTATTGGCTAGTGTTGAACTCGGCAGGCTTGACTTCCTGGCAGAGAAGGTTTACCTGAGTTCAAGTGTATTTTCCAAGAAAAGCAATCAATCAATCAATCACATGATTATCACTTTTAGGTGCAGAAGCACTAAAATAGAACAAAGGAGGAAAATAAAATCTGCAGATGCTGAAAATTTGAAATAAAAACAGGAAATGGTTGCAAATGCTCAGCGCGTCAGGCAGCATTTGTGGATAAAGTGTTCGCATTTCAGCTCAAAAACTTTTACCAGAACAAAGAAAACTATAAATTACTCCTCAGTCCTCACTGAATGAGGTCTTATTCAGATTGATGGAAACATTAAGATGTTTTGCAAGATAGTTAGTGTTATCAAATTCTTCCATCTACAAAGGAATGGCACTGTTAAATCAATCTGAGAGTTTTTCAACATTTATCATACACAGTGGAGTCTTTATTTGATCCCTTTTTGGAATCTTATTTGCTCTTAGTTCTTTCTAATTATCACCTTATAAGCTTCAGTATACTGTAATAAATTGTCTTTGCATTGGCTCCATTTTTGTTTCTGTGCCTGCCCCAAGGCTGTTAGAACAATTGATAAAGGTAGTTCTTTATTGTTGAATAGACAAACTACTACTAAGTGGTAGGGATGTTAGACATGGAAATTTACTCCACAGAACTGTGAAGTGAACAGACCTGAAGACTGAATTGTTGAAGAAGTTTCTTAATATTGTTGCAGTTGATTAGCTTCATTGCTGATCGTAATTGCAATTTTTTTTCAAAAATGCTCATAAATTTTTATGCATACATTTTTTTCAAAAGAAGGATAGTTGCCCAGAGAAAAACAGCTGATGCCCATTCCAAAGGTCTCTAACTTATTAAGCTTATTGCACAACTTTTCAACTCAATTTAAAAAATATAGTCCATATATGTACTTAAGTCTAAAATATGCATTTAAACTTTTAAATTGAATGACGAGTGATTTGATAGTAAACTCTTATTTATTTCTGAATCTACTGGGGTGGAAGAATCCAGTAAGCCTACAGTTACATATGTTTAAATTATTTGTGGTTATTCAGTTCTTCAAGCATATTAAAAGTTTGCAAATTGTAACAAGTGCAACTCCAGTCACTGCTACACGTAATATGTAACTCTTTATAGCGAGTGTATGCTATTTTAAGGCATCAGATGCATATCATCCTGGGAATTCAAAATAAATATTCTCAAAAAGTACACAAGATCTTTGACTCATTTCATACGCTTATTTCTGAAGAAAGTAAGTGCAGCCTTGCATCAAATTAAACATATAAATTTAGTAATAGAGCTTTGTGGTTTTTGCTCAGGTTTTGATTAAAAAGCAACTGGGCTGTACTTTTATTTATTCCCAAAATATAACTGTGAATTAGTATTCAATGAGAGGTTATTAAGTTCATAGCAAATTTGTTATGAAAGTACATGTATGTCGCCATACACTACTCTGAGATTCGTTTTCTTGTGGGCATTTAGAGTAATTACCAAGAAGCACAATAGAATCAATGAAAAACTGTAAAGAAAGATGGGCAAACAACCAATGTGCAAAAGACAAGCAAATACAAAAAAAGAAAAGAATGATGAGTAATAAATATCGAGAACATAAGTTGTCGAGCCCTTGAAGGTTGTGGATTCAGTTCAGTGTTGGTGATAGGTTAGGCTACGTGATCAATTTCTGCTCAAAAACAGTTCGAGCTTCCAATTGATTTACCAGGACTTGCATTTTGAATGCAAGTCAGCTTAGATGGGATCAACACCATCTCTATCATCTCGATCTCCTCTTTGGCCATGTTGTCACACATTTGCTCTATTCTCTCCATCTCTCCCTTTCCTGCAACTTAAAATATGCTTGTATTTATTATTATTACCAATTCTAATGACAGGTTATCAATCTGAAAAGTCTACTCATTTTCTGTCTCAACAGATGCTACTTAACCGGAGTATTTCCAGAATTTCTGTTTTCATTTCATTCTATGGGAAACTTTGGCCAGGAATACTCAAAGCAATATGTGTGTTGGTTTGATTGCACTTGCTCTGTTTTGCTTTATTCTTCATTCAGAATGAATGTGTATTACAATCAAAAGGGTGTAGTTGAAGCAAGTTACAGGTTATAAGTTTAACTGTCCAAATAAGCTATTAACTTTCCTAGTGTTAGTCTCTTCATCCATTCTACCGCAGATGATCCAGCTTTGTTCATGATTGTGCTGAGTTAAAGATAAATATTATTTAGCTGCTTCAGCTTTCTGAGATTCAGTTTGGAAATGGGACAATTTTGCCAGGAGTTCCATACTTTTATCTCATTAAGAGTCAATATGGTTCTAAACCTGTAAAGTTTGAGAATGTGTCACCTACTGGTTTACCTATTGCTTGACTCAGAAACATAAGACTGTTGGATGCCTTACAGCTGTTGACTTAGCCAAAATAAACAGGCTGTCAGAATAAATGGCAGCAGAGATCATGCTTTACCCAGCCTGGTCAGCTGAGGTATTTCCAGCGAAGACTGATGTTGCAGACCACAAGATTCCTTTTGCATGGCTTCAGACCACCTTCGCCTGAAGAAATATAGAGCAGACTTACACTGAATGGAATTTAATTTGAATTTAGTAATAAAGCTTTTCTTTGTGTTTAACATCTGAATGAACTTGACATAAAAACACAAGCTCTCCAACTTTCATATATTTACCAAAAATGATCTATAGATTTCACATTTCTTGAGGTACCCCAACAAAATAGCTGATGCGCTAAAAATGATGTATGACTCAATTTAGGATGGAGTCAGATTTTTAAAAAAAAAGTCATATTTACATTTTGAGTTTGATGTATTAATTTATTGCACAGGTGAAAAAATAATTTTGAAACGTTCACCATGTTTGGATATTTAAAAAATTTGGAAGTTCTTTAATACGGAAAAGAAAGTGCTTTTTAAAGATTAAAATGCTTGACAAGTTGAGTATGTAATTTAAACCCGAGTAGTTGTATGTATTTAAGACCTTGAGTTGATACCAAGAAAATAATGAAATCCCAGCTCAGTGTAACATTCAGTCATTTACAGTGGCATGCAAAAGTTTGGGCACCCTCGTCAAAATTTCTGTTACTGTGAATAGTTAAGTGAGTAGAAGATGAACTGATCTCCAAAAGTCATAAAGTTAAAGATGAAACATTCTTTTCAACACTTTAAGCAAGATTAGTGTATTATTTTTGTTTTGTACAATTTTAGAGTGGGGGAAAAAAGGAAAGGAGCATCATGCAGAAAGTTGGGCACCCCAAGAAATTTGAGCTCTCAGATAACTTTTACCAAGGTCTCAGACCTTAATTAGCTTGTTAGGGCTATGCTTGTTCACAGTCATCATTAGGAAAGGCCAGGTGATGCAAATTTCAAAACTTTGTAAATACCCTGACTCCTCAAACCTTGTCCCAACAATCAGCAGCCATGGGCTCCTCTAAGCAGCTGCCTAGCACTCTGAAGATTAAAATAAATGATGCCCACAAAGCAGGAGAAGGCTATAAGAAGATAGCAAAGCGTTTTCAGGTAGCCGTTTCCTCAGTTCATAATGTAATTCAGAAATGGCAGTTAACACGAACGGTGGAGGACAAGTTGAGGTCTGGAAGACCAAGAAAACTTTCCGAGAGAACTGCTTGTAGGATTGCTAGAAAGGCAAATCAAAACCCCTGTTTGACTGCAAAAGACCTTCAGGAAGATTTAGCAGACTCTGGAGTGGTGGTGCACTGTTCTACTGTGCAGCAACGCCTGCACAAATATGACCTTCATGGAAGAGTCATCAGAAGAAAACCTCTCCTGCGCCCTCACCGCAAAATTCAGCTTCAGAAGTTTGCAAAGGAACATCTAAACAAGCCTGTTGCATTTTGGAAACAAGTCCTGTGGATTGATGAAGTTAAAATAGAACCTTTTGGCTGCAATGAGCAAAGGTATGTTTGGAGAAAAAGAGGGTGCAGAATTTCATGAAAAGAATTCCTCTCCAACTGTTAAGCATGGGGGTGGATCGATCATGCTTTGGGCTTGCGTTGCAGCCAGTGGCACGGGGAACACTTACTGGTGGAGGGAAGTATGAATCCAATTAAATACCAGCAAATTCTGGAAGGAAACATCACACAGTCTGTATAAAAAAAGCTGAAGATGAAAAGAGGATGGCTTCTACAACAGGATAATGATCCTGAACACACCTCAAAGTCCACAATGGACTACCTCAAGAGGTGCAAGCTGAAGGTTTTGCCATGGCCCTCACAGTCCCCCAACCTGAACATCATCGAGAATCTGTGGATAGACCTCAAAAGAGCAGTGCATGCAAGACGGCCCAAGAATCTCACAGAACTAGAAGCCTTTTGCAAAGAAGAATGGGCGAAAATCCCCCAAACAAGAATTGAAAGAGTCTTAGCTGGCTACAGAAAGCATTTACAAGCTGTGATACTTGCCAAAGGGGGTGTTACTAAGTACTGACCATAAAGGATGCCCAAACTTTTGCTTCAGGCCCTTTTCCTTTTTTGTTATTTTGAAACTGTAAAAGATGAAAGTAAAAAAGTAATCTTGCTTAAAATATTAAAGAAATGTGTCATCTTTAACTTTATGCCTTTTGGAAATCAGGTCATCTTTTACTTAGCTATTCACAGTAACAGAAATTTTGACCAGGGTGCCCAAATTTTTGCATGCCAATGTAACTTGGTTGACAGTTTCATAACATCTTTATTAACTTTGTGTAGTTTCATTTGGATATTAAAAAGGATGTGATGTTCATCATTTTAAAGGTCAAAGTCACTGTAAACTTCAACAGAAGGAAGCCATTTGGTCCATCAGGGTTATGCCACTTCTCAGAGCAAGTTCATCCAATATATTCCTCCATTCATTTCCTTTAATTTATTCTCTATCAGTAACCCATTATTTTTCCCATGTTGCTCTGACATCCACCATCACCGGGGGTAATTTGCGATAACCAGTTAAGCTATTGTCTGCAATGTTTTTAGTGTGTGAAAGCAAACCAAAGCACCCAGAGTAAACCCAAACAGTCTCAGGGAGAGTGTGCAAGTCTCAGCATGGACAGCAGCAAAATTTGGTGTTGTCCCTGGATTGTTGGAACTATGATCCTGCAGCACCACCTGCTGCGTCACTGTGCCGCCCATATTCTGTGTAGTCATTCGAATGGAATTGAAAATGCAAGTCAAAATCAATAATTTTAATGACTTTATTTGCTTAAAACTTGAAGATCATGAAATTGATAGAGAGCAAGAAGCTTTTCCCCATAGCAGATTTGCCTTTGACCAGTTTAAGAGGATGTTGCAATGGGATTTTTTTTTCTCTTTATGGAACTAAGACAATGGTAGAGGCAGGGCATCTCACAGCATTTAGCTTTGTAAGGGAGCACTTGAAGTGCCATGGTTTAAAAGCTTTAAGCTGAATGCTGGGAAATGAGATTACTATAGCAAGCTTCTAAATGACCAGTATGGACACATTAGCCCAAAAGCCCGTTTCTGTACAGTGCAACTCAGACTGTCAGATAAAATGCAGTGTATGGAATGTTGTTTTCTGAGATAAGTAGTTGTGAGTAGGATACAGTTTGTTAAAAATAAGCATTAAATATTATCCTTACATAAAGGTTTTGCATTCACATCCTTAATGATTCAATTGAAATGGATTTTAGGACTTGCATAGCAACACCTATAGCCTTTAATTCTGCTTTAATTTACCAAATGATGCAAATCTATCACTTTAGAATCAGAATGTGTCAAAATATTGAGTATTTTCTGTAGGTAAAATCATTGCATAGAAGTTTCCGTGTTTGGTGAGTTTCTTCAGATATTTTGGAATGAAAGTAAACTCCCCTTGCAACTTAAATAAAAATGAAGCTTCTAAATGGTTCACAAACCCATGAACACACCTTCATTATTCCTGGTACTTTCCACTATTTATTTATATTGTAATTTATAGTAATTTACTGTCCTTGCTCTGCTGCCACAAAACAACAGATTTTGTGTTCTATAAATTCTGATCCTGAATCAGATGCTGAGATAGTCAAATAATATATTAAGGTCAGTCCATCTGGTTGTCATTGACCAACATAATATTTAATTTCTCCGGAGAAATATATCCAGAGATCAACTATAAAATTAACTGTCAGTTGAGAATTTGGTGCAATCAATGGTGCACACTATTTCCAAACAGACCTCTTTCTTTTGAACTGTAAGTTTAATCAGTTTACTAAATATATAATTGAAACAGTTTTCACGGAAAATACTGTAACAAAGGAAAAAGTTTGAGAACAAAAAGGTTAGGAAATTGCTCATCAGAATATGTTCTTGTGTAATTTGGGAAAGCATGCACAGATTGTTTGATTGCTTGTGAAATCCCTGCATTTATACTGAGAAATATCATGATCAGTCCATTGGAATTTTAACAGTGCTACATCACTTACTGGCTGTCTGGTGAAATTGACAGTAGTAGGTTAAGTTAGTGAACCAAATTGTGAAGACTTCGTCCAAAGTTGCAAAGTATACAAGAATGCAATTCCCTTGTTCTAGATTTATTGCAGCTTGCTACTTTTCAAGGAAATAAATATGACTGAAAGCAAATGATGAAGCTTAAACTGCACTGCTGCCATAAAACAATATTTTATATCATATAACTTCTGATTCTAAATCTGATTCTGAGATATTCAAATTATGTATTCAGGTTAGTGCATCTGGTTGTCAGTGAAGCTGAGGATAGGGAAATTGATATACAGTCGGCCTTCCATATCTGTGGGTTCTGTATCCGCGGATGCAACCAACAGCAAATCGGGATCGGGGAAAAAAAAACGGAAGTTCTCTCTCCAGCACTCGTTCGAGCATTATTTGCCTCGCGTTGAGTTGGATCGCTGCTTGTGTGCATCCTTTGTTTCTGTGAAAAAATATCTCCTAAAAAGCAATTAAGTAGTCAAAGCAATTCCTCAAAGGATAAGAGGGAGCGTAACGTACTGTAATCTAGAGATGATATTGTTTGAGCATTGTTAGTCTTGCGTCTTGTTAGTTCACTACTTGTGTTGTGAGCGAGAGGAAGGAGTTTAAGGCTAGTAAGGGATGGCTGGCTAGCTACGTAAAGTGCTACAGCCTCAGGGACTTAAAGGTCACGAGAGAATCGGCATCGGCTGATGCCAAGGCAGCATCAGTGTTCCCAGAAGAGCTACAATGGTTGTGTCTGTCCTGAGCATGTACAGACCTTTTTTTCTTGTCATTATTCCCTAAACAATACAGTATAACAACTATTTACATAGCATTTACATTGCATTAGGTATTATAAGTAATCTAGAGATGATTTAAAGTATACAGGAGGGTGTGTGTAGGTTATATGCAAATACTACGCCATTACGCATCCATGGAATTTGGTATCCACGGGGGATCCCAGAACCAAACCCCCGCAGATACGGAGGGCCGACTGTACAAATTGATGCATTGTGTAGTGAGACTGTGAGGAAGGACAGGTAGTTGTTGAATCAGAAGTTGTAGTTAGTGGGATGAGTTAACAGGACAAAACTAAAAAGCGATATAGGACTGAAGCTGTTATAAACATGAGAAATTCTTCAGATGCTGGAAATCCAAAGCAACACGCACAAAATCCTGAGGAAACTCAGCAGGTCAGGCAGCATCTATGGAAATGAATGAACAGTTGACCTTTCAGGAAAGGAAGGAGAAGACACCAGAATGAAAAGTTGGAGAAGGGGAAGGAGGATATCCTTGAAGGTGAGAGGTGAAGGCAGGTGGGTAGGAAAGGTAAAGGGCAGGCGAGGAAGAAATCTGATAGGAGAGGAGACTGGAGCATAGAAGAAAGGGAAAGAGGAGAGGATCCAGGGGGGAGATGATAGGCAGGTGAGAAGAGGTAAGAGGACAGAGTGGGAAATAGCTGAAGGAGGAGGGAGGGGGAAGGAATTTTTTTTTATTTGGAGGAGAAATCACTACTCATGCTATCAGGTTGGAGGCTACCCTGACTGAAGATTAGGAGTACTGTGAGCAGTTTTGTATTCCTTATCTAAGAAAATATGTGCTGGTATTAGACAGGGTTCAGTGGAGGTAGACAGGAATGAAAGGGTTAACATATGAGCAGCTTTTGATAACTTCGGGCCTGTACTCACTAGAGTTTAGAAGAATTGGGGGAGGGGGATCCCATTGATCCCAATCAGATATTGAAAAGCCTAGTAGAGTGCTGTGGAGAGGATGTTTCTTATATTGGTGAGTCTAGGACCAGAAGGCGTGTCCTTGGAATAGAATGATGTCCATTTAGAACAGAGGTGAGGAATTTCTTTAGCCGGTGAGTGGTGTATCTGTGAAATATATTGCCATATATGACTATGGAGACTAAGTTATTGTGTATCTTTAAAGCAGATGTTGATAGGTTCTTGGTTAATCAGAAGGTTATGGGGAAAGGGCCAGAGAATGGGGTTTGAGAGGGATAATAAATCAGCCATGATGGAATGGCACAGCTGACTCAATGAGCTGAGTATCTTAATTCTGCTCCGATTTCTTAAGGAAACAGGTCAAATCTAGGAACTGAGAATGGAAATGTAGGATGTTTCATTTTCTGAATTTCATGGCAGCAGTTTTTTGTTTAAAGATTTGGGAGTAATTGTAAAAATCCCAGATTAAACAGGCAATTCAAAAGCTTAATTCGGATGAGAAGTTACAGGTTATTGATTGCAGTAAGCATTTACCAAAAAAATGTGTGATTAGCTTATAAAGTAGTTACTAGTTTTGTTTGCTACCGACAAGTAGTCGTGCTTCACCAGCATCATCTTAAGTCGTCAGGCTTTCTTCCGGTATTACATATATGGATGAGTGTTTTGAGAGTACTCTGCTAGTAGAGAAAGAGGTGAGCAGGCCTTGGCTTGCAAATGTCTGCCGTGTCAATACCAAGCAAACAAAATAGCTTGAAAACAGTCTCTGACTACTTCTAGAAGTTGCATGAGTTAATTCATTAAATAGTGCATTATTTAGTGCAGTAACAGAACAGAAAGTACAAAAACTTGAGCTTTAGTTACTGCAACTGAATATTCTAATAGGTTTACTTAATGGAGATTGTAAAATCAATGGTATTCTATAAGCAAATGAAAATAGTATAGATTTAGTTTGACTGCACAACCAATTTGTTTTTCCTTCCTCAATGACTTATCAGATTCTTAAAAAGGTTGAATTATATATTTGAACTGGATTGACTTTATCTCTTACATCCTTCACACCAATAAGGAGTAAAATTTTTATGTTACATTTCTGTCTATATGTGCAATGTACAATTTATAGTAATTTGTAATAAATAGTAGGTAGAACAGGACAGTCAATATAGCATAGAAATACAATTGTGTGAATTAATCAGTCTGATAGCCTGGTGGAAGAAGCTGTCCTCCGCAGCCTGTTGGTCCTGGCTTTTAGTGCTACTGTACCATTCCCCGGATAGTAGCAGCTGGAACAGTATGTGGTTGGGGTGTCTTGGGTCCCCAACAATCCTTCTTTCAAAGTTCTAAGCATGAGAAAAGGTTTCCAGCTTTTTGCTAAATAAAGTTTAAATAAAATAGGGTTTGAAGGAAACTTTTCATTTTAAAATCTTAAAATTATGTTGCAGCTTTGGTAAATATTCTTTTATGATTTACAAGATGGTGTGGTGTTAAACCTTTTCTGCTGAGGATGCACAGCAAGTGTGACTGGATTGAAAAATGTGACTGGAATTTGTTATGGGCTATTTCAGCCCAATTGTGCATCTGCATGACTTCATGAAATCTTTCTTGGTTAAACTCAAAATGAGTATTAAAAAAGGAACAAAAGGCAAAGCAAACAACTGCACAGTTAGAGCTGCAGTCTCAAGTCCAGGGACCTGGGTTTGATCAGTGTGGAGCTTCCATGTTTTCCCTGTGGCAACTTAATTCTAATCATCCCGCATCACAGAGACATGTGAGTTGGTAGGTTATTTGACTTGTTCTCATCAAATAACCTGATGAGGGATGATGGAAATATAGGGTGAATAGAATCCGTTAGGGCAGGATTGGTGTGAAATATAAGTCTTTGATTGTCAGCTTAAACTCAGCAGCCCAAGGACCTATTTCTGTGCTGTATCTCCCCTATGATTCTGATTAGTACCTTCAAAGAAAAAAACATTTCAACTTAAACAACCTTTGGTTGCTCCTCATGAGGAAATAAGCTTGAATATATTGAAGTAATGTATGGTCAGGATTAAGATAAAATATTTAATATTATTGTCATATTTGAGTTGGCCCTTTAAAGCTAGTCAAGTCGACTTCTGGCATATTGAAGTTTAGAAAACTAATATTTTATATCCTTGGTAAAATACTTAATTTGAATTGTTTTTAGAAAAATATGCAGTAAGTTCAAATCTTGTTCAAACTTTTCATGATCTGTTTGTGCAGAACCAGTATGTTAAAATTGTATTGGGTTGAATAGAGGATAGGATTTTTTTTCTGAAGAGACACTTATTTCTCATATGTTTCCACTTGATGCAAGAAGTCATTCAGCCCATCAAGACTCAGCCATCTCTCAGGGCAATCCCATCATATCTCTTCTCCGATTGCTTACTTATAACCCTTTCTCTTTGTTTTGTTTCTTTTGTGTCTGTGAGCCTAAATTGGAATCAGCAATTAAACCCTTTCTGTAATATAAGTGATTTTAGTTTTAAATATAGGGAGCTTGATAATCTTAAGTTTTCAAATAGTCATAGAACGCTACAGCACAGAAACAGGCCCTTCAACCTATCTAGTCCATGCCGAGCTGTTATTCTCCCCAGTCCCATCTACCTGCACTTGGGCTATAGCTCTCCATGCTGTACCTCTCCCATCATGTACAAAATTCTCTTCAATGTTACAATGGAGCCCACATCCACCACTTCCACTGGCAGCTCATTTCACACTCACACCACCCTCTGAATGAATTCCCCCTCAGGTTCCCCTTAAGTATTTCACCTTTCAATCTTAACCTTTGACCTCTAGTTCTAGTCTCACCCATGCTTGTATTTACCTCAACTGTAGCCCTCAAAATACAAAAGTTGGGCAGTGTGACCAGCAGTGAGGAGGCAAGTTCCTGATAGTGCAAGGATGCAAGTGGGGTAGAAGTATCAATAGACTTTAATCCAGAGAAGAGTAGGTGTTGCATTTATGAGGTGCAACAAGATGAAAATATTGAAGGTTGTAGAGAAATAGAGAAATCTTTTAGTATGTGTTGACAGATCCCTAAATGTATCAGGTTAGATCAACGAAATGGATAAAAAGGCAGATGTAATGCTTTTTTAATAACTGAGGCAGAGCAGGGAGTTTCTGTTAGAACCGAACACAACACAAGTGAGGCAATAGACTGAGTACTCTAGAGTTTGGGCAAGATAAAAGGAAAGATGCAACTGTACTAGAGAGGTTGGATAGGCAATTTACAAAGATGTTTCCAGTACTGGATAATTATTGTGATGATGACAGACTGGATAAGAAGTTGTTTTCTTTGAAACAAAGGAAGCCATGGGTGGGGGAAGCAAGGAGATTAATTGAGCTAAACAAAATTACTGGGGGCCAGAATAGGTTCTTCCTCATTGTCCTTTACAGAGGGGTCAAAATCCAGGAGAGGAGACTAGATTTTAAGTAATTGGAAGAATAATTTAAGGAGATGAAAAATTTTATTTTCATCTGGTGGGTAGTAGGGGTAGAAACACTTAGCATATTTAAAGCATGCCTGTATACATACTTGAAGAGCCATGACCTGCAGGGACACAGAGCTGATGCTGGACTGGAGGGTCAGGATGGGTATTCTTTTCAGGTGACTTCAACCATGATGGCCTTGAATTACAGCCTCAGTTGTAAATTTATGATTATATTAACAGTAAATGCTACCTCACAGAACTAATGTATTTTTAATTATAAAACAGTAAAAATTTATATATTTTTAGGAAGAAAACAGTGCAGGGTTAATTAGGTGTTGGGAAATCTTTGCCAAAATGTATATTCAATTTATTTCCATGTATAGTTTAAAAATGGTTTTACTAATCCTGTTTAAAATGAAATGTTGGCAAAGAATTTTGTAACCCAAATAATTGTTTTCTTAAGTGGACAGTTTGTTTGTAATATTTAAAATTTTCTTCAAATATAAATGCGGAATTTGAATTGTGGAATTCTCTGAAGTAGTTACTCTGAGTTGGGTCAAACTGAACTCAGTTATGAGATGAATAAAGCCAAGGTGCCATACAAGATGAGCGAAGATGCAAAATTAAAGGAAGGTAAGAGAACATGTGATTATTCACAGGAGTAGTTGGAGGGGAATACTAAGGAGCTGCATAATCAATTTAGTTTTCAAGCCCGTGTGTGTGTGTGTGTGTGTGTGTGTGTGTGTGTGTGTGTGTGTGTGTGTGTGTGTGTGTACTAATTAAAATTTGAGAACACCTACCAGGTGAAGTTATTGCTAATGAATGTTGATTTGAGTTGATAAAATAAAGGCTTTTCATTTTGCATTCTTCACACTAGCCCAGCTTAAAATAGGTTTCAGAAAACCAAATGAAAGTATTAATATTGTAAGTAAGGGCTAGTGCCTGTGGTCTTCAGTTTCCGTTTTGTTTAATTTCCATATCCACCTCCTCCTGATAAAAATTATCTCAGGTTAGCAAATGTGTCCAATCAGTTTGGAAATTTGCTAAGAGTAAACTGGGATTATTTTACAAGCAATATTTCAAATTTGGACTGAAAAGATAGTATCTAAATCTGTTTTAACTGTACTGGATTTGAAAATTTTGTTAAAACATTCAGGTGTGATTTACATTTCACTTACAAAGAACTGGCTGGTTGCTGCTGAAAGAACTGAATTATAAGGCCCTTAATCCAATCGTGTTTCCACTGACCATTGAACACTAATCTTATTTTTCCTCTTGCATCCCCATAAACTCCCTACCTCTCGTTCACCTGTTCCACCCCGGCCCTTCTCTACCTTTACCCCCAACACTCCCATTTATTCTCCTGCATTAGAGTCATTTTGACGTACCAAAGAACATGGCTCTGGCATGGGGAGGAATCCAGAGCACCAGGGGAAAACAGTAATTGGTTGGCCATTCAAATTTTTGTCTCCAAATTCCAATCTTCTGCCATTTTTACTCTAGGAGTATGTAACCTCAACGCAAACCATCTTAAGCATTTTAGACTCCGATAATGGGACAAATTTCACTATCAGCTGCAATGCAAGAGTATTTGCCACTAGGTTTGAAACAAGCAGTCTAGGACATCAATAAACCTTGGATGTGGACTTCTGTTTGGTTGGTAATAGTAGTTCCTGACAGTGATGTCATTAAACTATCTGTGGACACTTAATCTGTCACATGGAAGTTTTCCTGGAAGGATTAGCTCAATTTTTACTTAAATATTTTACAGGGGTTAAGTTTATGGCTAGAATATGCACCGAGGTAAAAACTGAAAAACAAATTTCTAAAAATAAAAACATTGTATTATTTTGCATTATGATGTGCTTATTTGAGGATAATTCTTTTAAGATCTAATTTTGCTAAGCAAAATTACGTAATGACTTAATACATCATTAAAATTCATTATTAAAGTTTGGTGAGCAGTAATATTTTGAAGATATTTTACATCAAGAATAGTCTCTGATAGAGTGATGGCGATTTGTTAATTAGTGGAGAATACACCAAAACATTGGAACATTTCGAAGAATAGGGAAGCAATAAATGAAACTTTGGATTAGACACTGCCTTTATCAATCTTTGTAATGTGTAACCACCTTTATAATATGTTTACTCCAACATTTGTTGTGAGATTTCACAGCATGAAGATGGAAAATACAAAAACAAAGTTGGAGAGTTGGTGGAAGTACTTAGCATGTTGTGGAGTAGCTATGGAGAGAAATAAACATTAACATTTTCGTCAATGTTCTGATTATGGACCTTTAATTCAAAACCTGGGCTTTACTTTTATTTCACTGCAGGCTGCTTGACAATTTCTATATTCACCATTATTCCTACTTCAAAGCAGATAATTTTATCTATGTGTAACGCTTAAACAAAACTGTAAGGAGGCCTTTGCAATCAAAGCAGAAAATGCTGGAAATACTCAACAGTTTAGGCAGCATCTGTGGGAAGAGAAATAAAGTTAATTTTCAAAACCCATTTCTTTTTCGACTGTTGCTTCCCAGATTAATATTCCAGAATTTAACATTTAATGCTATTTTAAGTATTTTTGCAGAACTTTTCATATTCTGGATGGGAAAAGCATGACCCAAAAGGGATAAAAATACAAACTGTGTTGAATAGCATAGTTCCTAGCAGCTTTGGCATAGAGGGAGGCCATGTAGTATTGATTGTCTGACAGAAAAAGTCACAATATTGTTTTCATATATGTAGTTAGCATATGGGTTTACTTAAAGCCTACAAACCATTTGCATATGATTGGAGCGCTTTGCGGTGCATGTATAAAGATTTATTACCAGGTAGGAAGCCTATCTTTCAAGTCTTTGACTATTCAGAATCTATTGAATTTTAATGCTCAGTTGTAATTTTTAAATTTTTTTGAGTTTCAGCTGAGGAAATTTAAATTTATACTCTTGCCTCTTTGAGTGTAGATTTTTGTTCGAAATTAGTGATTATTGGTGCTTAAATGTGCTTCATATATCTTAAAATGCTTCTCCAGTGAGAAAATGTAATGAATTTAATAGCAGAGCACTTATTTAATAATAAAAAGCTCTTTGTTACCTTTGTTACTTTACAATTTCAAAAATTATGTAACCTTAATTTTGCAAGTTTCCTGAAGGAAATTGGAAATTATTTTTGTATTCAATCCAGAAACCAAAAGTGGTGAAGTAATGCAAAATGCTTGTAGGAGGGGGAGAAAAGTGTTTAAAGTTGTACATATACTTTACACCTTGAAATAAATGACTGCCTATTGAATGAACTGCACTTTTCATTCCAGCAATTCATCAAAAGTTGGAAGTGGATGGGACGGAAAAAGTGGAAGGATCTATGACGCAGAAACTGGAGAATGTACTCAACAGTGAGTTTTACTTTTTTCAGCCACCCCTACATATGGACATTGTTATTCATCTTGACAGCATCCATATTTGTAAACAAACTGAGAAATCAGTGGCCATCAGTACTTAAATGCATTGAAAATTTGTTTAAAATATTTGTCCAGTGAGAATACATATATAATAAGAAAAACTTTGGTAAGATAATTCATAATTTAATGACTTGTAACTTGACATTTAGAAATGTATCCAAGATTTGATGTCATACTGAATATTGCTGTATATTTTTATTTATAGATATGCAATAACTTCAATTTTCTCTTTATATTCTTTGACTCAACTAAAAAGAGAACTAGTTTTTGTCATATGTAGTAAATTTTATACATACATGGGTGAGGAGGCAGGTTTTATTCCAAAGTGTACACATTAATTCTCACTGTGGTTATACTGAAAAGTGTGATTGATGTTCAATGTCAATCGGATTATCGGCACCCAATTGCCCACCATTGAGAACATCTACTATAAACGCTGCCTGGGCAGGGCGAAAAGCATTATCAAGGATGTATCTCACCCTAACCACGGACTTTTTACTCTCCTCCCATCCGGTAGGCGCTACAGGAGCCTCCGCTCCCGCACCAGCAGGCACAGGAAGAGCTTCTTCCCTGAGGCTGTGACCCTGCTGAACCTCACATCACAGCACTAAGCAGTATTCAACCCATATTGTACTGTCTCAGTACTTTTATATTTGTGTGCTGTAGCACTTGCTTTTTATTCACAGTTATTTTGTAAATAACACTATTCTTTGCATTTCTGGTTAGATGCTAACTGCATTTCATTGGCTTTGTATCTGTACTCGGCACAACGCCAATAAAGTTGAATCTAATCTAATATAAAAATACACATATAAACAAAATGTTAAAATTAATTGGATCTTGTATCAAAGAATTTGAATTAGTAATGATGGATGCTTAAAATGAATAGCAAAATGTGTTTTGCTTAATAAATTATTTTTGAATGAACGACATAGATTATTAAAATTGTTCAGTTCTAACTATAAATCTGATATACTTTATACTTTATTGTCACCAAACAATTGATACTAGAACGTACAATCATCACAGCGATATTTGATTCTGCGCTTCTCGCTCCCTGGATTACAAATATTAAATATTAAAAATAGTAAAAATTAGTAAATATTAAAAATTTGAATTATAAATCACAAATAGAAAATAGAAAAATGGGAAGTAACGTAGTGCAAAAAAACCGAGAGGCAGGTCCGGATATTTGGAGGGTACGGCCCAGATCCGGGTCAGGATCCGTTCAGCAGTTTTATCATAGTTGCAAAGAAGCTGTTCCCAAATCTGGCTGGAGGGAAGAGGGACAAAAAGTGTCACTCACAACACGCTGGAGGAACTCAGCAGGTCGGGCTGCATCCGTGGAAACAATCAGTCGACGTTTCGGGCCGGAACCCTTCGTCAGGACGAAAAGTGTGTTGGCTGGGTGGGTCGTGTCCTTGATTATCCTGGCAGCACTGCTCTGACAGCGTGCGGTGTACAGTGAGTCCAAGGACGGAAGATTGGTTTGTGTGATGTGCTACATCGTGTTCACGATTTTCTGCAGCTTCTTTCAGTCTTGGGTAGGACAACTTCCATACCAGGTTGTGATGCACCCTAGAAGAATGCTTTCTACGGTGCATCTATAAAATTAGTGAGGGTTTTAGGGGACAGGCCAAATTTCTTTAGTTTTCTCAGGAAGTAAGGGCGCTGGTGGGCCTTCTTGGCAGTGAACTCTGCTTGGTTGGACCAAGTCAGGTCATTTGTGATATTGACCCCGAGGAACTTAAAGCTTTTGATCTGTTCCACATGCGCACCACTGATGTAAGTTGGGTCGTGCGGACCACTATTCCTTCTGAAGTCAACAACCAATTCCTTCGTCTTGCTGACGTTGAGGGATAGGTTATTGTCTTCGCACCAAGCCAGCAGGTTCTTAATTTCCTCCCTGTACTCAAACTCATCATTACCTGAGATACTGCCTACAATTGTTGTGTCATCAGCAAACTTATATATTGAGTTTGATGGAAACTTGGCTACACAATCATGGGTGTACAGTGAGTACAGCAGGGGGCTGAGTACACAGCCTTGTGGGGCACCGGTGCTCAGAGTGATTGTAGGGGAGAGCTTGTCCCCTATTTTTACAGCCTGAGTCCTGTCTGTGAGGAAGTTGAAGATCCAGCTGCAGATCTGAGTGCTAAGGCCCAGATTCCGGAGCTTAGGAATCAGTTTATTTGGAATGATGGTATTAAAGGCAGAGCTGTAGTGAATGAAAAAGAGCCTTACGTATGCGTCTTTATTCTCCAGGTGTTCTAAGGAGGAATGTAGGGCCAGAGAGATCAATTAAGTTAACATCTTGATCATTTATACTCCTGAAGTTAAAGAAGGAATTTATGTTTAATATTATCATCTTAAGGGAAATGTCAGTTTTTAGTGCAAGGACAGTTGAAAGTAATGGAATGGATTATGGAGTCATTAAAGTTGTCATATATTTCTTCTCTAGTAGCATTATGATTGTGCAAATGTGTATTAATAATAGCTTTTATGAAGGTGAAGAATTGAGTGGTTTATACTTGTAGTTGCTCAGAGTGCTTGGCAACTACCTTCCACTGAATAGGTTTTCATTTTTAGATTTTTAAAAATTTATTCAGAATAATTCTTCTAAAGTCCAAGGAAACCTGAAAGTGAAACACAGTTGGATTTTGTGAAGTGGGTGGATGCTGCTTTGTTATTTTAGTCCTGAAATAGGAGTACTGTATTTGACATATTTCTTTAGCATTCTTAAAGTTTGCTGGAAGGGAAATAAATCATGATAATGTACAGTAAATAAACAGCTACTTTTACTTTCACTTGAATAAATAAACTAGAATAAATGAGCTGATTTCTTTAAAAGTATCCAATACAGCAATTGGTTTGAAATAGGAAAGTTAACTGATGTAGCTTCCTTAACAGTGAAATAAATTTCATGAAATGATTATATCAGTGCATAAAATTCCATACTCTATTGTATATAATGCATATAATGCAAAACTAGATGTAAATGCCGGTACTTCGCAGACATTTGACTTTCTGCTGGCCACCCACAGAGACGACTGAGAAAATGGCATGCAAGCCACCCAGTGTGATCGATGTGCTTTTTTTCCTATCTTTGCTTATAGTATAGTCACTAGACCAAATAATGCCAATCGTTTCTAGAAACATTGAGTGACAATCTATTTTGGTCTTTAACTTTTTAAAAAAAAGTTCTTTTGCCTAATTCTGAAGTTTGTAGGTTATAGAAATACAAGTGAATAAAAATGTGTATTAAACTTGTTTATATTTTTTTTCAAGAGAATGTAGGGGAAGAACATTGGTAAATGTTTCTAAAACGTGTACGAGCAGTGCCCAAAATACTTTGCGCTTATGCATATTTCTTTACGTCTAACTGCCACTACTTTTTTTTGATTTTTGCCTTCAAGCTGATGTTCCTGTTTCCGAGTACACATTTAAGACAAACTACTTTGTCAGATATTAAGTTTGCTGTTTTATTTGATTGTCTAATGCATTACTGTTTCACTTAACTAAAGTTTAAAGCTGGTTGAAATGGATTCTACATTGCAGCAATTGTAGTGGAGTTTTAAAATTAAAGCCTTATCAGATTTAAAGCTGTCAAGAATGAGATTCTTGTCCATGGATTTACACTTCACTCTTATTTTCAGTTGTGCTGATTCTAGACTTGAATTGCTTTCAATTGAACTTGCAAGAGTTAAACTGTTGAAGGAATTCAGAGTTTATACATCCTACAATAATATTAAAATATGATGTAATGTTGTAATTATTAAAATATACAAAGACTTCAAAACTACTATGTATTGTTCACCATGGAAATAAACACAAGGTATTTTTGTTGCACTATTTGAGGTAATTATAATCATATGTATTTAGCTTGTTTTCTACCTGTCTGTTATTATTGGAATGATAATCTGGTTGTGAATTATGCAAACTTAAGTCTGCCAGAACTGTCACATGAGCCCAAATCTTATTTTGCCTTTCAGAGAAGTAATCATTTAAAGCCTTGTACAGTGACATTATCTATATCATTAAAATGTATTGAATGTTACCTATTTTCTGAAAATTGTGCATTTGTCCTTTTGAAGGTGTCAGTATTTTGGGCTATAAAGGTGAACTTATGTATTTTTTTTTCATTCCAGGAGCAAGTAACACTGCTGATACACTGTTCCAAGAAGTTTTGGGGCGCAAAGATAAAGCAGATTCTACCAGAAATGCACTGAATGTTCTTCAGCGCTTTAAATTTCTCTTTAATCTTCCCCTTAATATTGAAAGAAACATTCAAAAGGTGAACCTAAAGAACAGTTTAAAAAAGATCTTTACTGTTTCTTTGGTTTTCTGTTATATATAATAGATGCCTATTTCCTCAGGGCGATTATGATGTGGTTATAAATGACTATGAAAAGGCTAAGTCACTATTTGGGAAAACTGAAGTCCGCGTGTTCCAAAAAGGTAAGGGCTGCAGATATGTTCATTTTGTAAGAAACACTTTATATTTAGTGAAGACTTTAGTGGAAAATGCAGTAGAAGTTCTGGACATCATATAACTTTTCACTGTTTAGTATCATGTTTGAGAACCTGGTGGTCAAAAACACTAACACTAATACGTTTGTATTTACTATTTTCAGTGATACTTGTAAAAAAAATCAAGTTGAGGTGTGCACACTCTGACTTAACTGCATATCTTGAAAGTTAATTGATATGAGTAGATAATATATGTTCCTGTCATTTATTTGGCAATGAGATCATGTCATCTGAACTTGTGGGTATTCTGTGATGCCACTGAAACCTATCTAATTTGAAAAGCTCCAGTTCACATTAACAGTGGTTTATTTTTCTGGAAAGAAAGCTCCCAGGTTCTAAACTTACTGTGATAATTGAAGGTTTTTAATTGTTACTATTCCAGTAAATCCTATGAATGTTTAACAGAGCTGCTATGTTTACTATGGTGTGAGGTAACCAAGCATTGGCACTATATTACACAATAAGACACAATCAATGTCTTGAACAAGGATATACAGAGTTTTGTTGTATAAAGAATTTGGCTGCCTAAACTAATACCACACAAACAATTCTACTTTTTGTGTTTTTATTTAACATGTTGTTTAATCATACATAGTCCAGGCTGAAAAAAGGTATGTGAACCTTTGTATTTATTATGAACCTTCTTTAGCAGCAATAATCTCCACAAAACCTTTCTGGTAGCTGCTGATCAGACTTGCACAATGATAAGGAGGAATTTTAGACCATTCCTCTCTACTAAACTTTTCTGGGATACCTTGCACAAACAACCCTCTTCAGGTCAATTGGATAAGGTCTGGACTCTGACTTGGCCATTCCAAAACATGAATTTTCTTCTTTTTAAACTATTTACTCTTGTGCTTTGGATCATTGTCTTGTTGCAGCCAACTCTATTAAGCTTCAGGTGATAGACCGCTACCCTGACATTCTCCTGTAAAATGTCTTGATACAATTTCCTTCAGTACAGCACATTGTGCTCTTGGTACAATCTTTGTAGGACACCCACTCCTAGGGAGTAGCAACAGCACTGAGTTTCTTCCATTTGTAGATAATTTCTCTTACTGCGGACTGATGAACACTCAGGTCTTTAGAAATGCTTTTGCAGCCTTTTCCAGCTTCATGCATCTCTACATTCTTCTAAGGTCCTCTGAAAGCAGTTTTGATTGAGGTATGGTGCACATAAACAGACCAACTTTGTGTGTCTTTTTATATAGGGCAGGGCACCTCTACAACCCTCACCCCCAATCTCATCTCATTGATTGCAATACCTGACTCCAAATAGCTTTTGTAGAAGATATTACTCCAGAAGTTCACATACTTTTTTGAACTGAGACTGTGATTGTTTAAATGGTGTACTCAGTATTGACGAGAAGAGGTACAATTGTTTGTGAGTTATTAGTTTAGGCTGATTGTGTTTGTATATTATTGTGACTTGGATGAAGATCAGACCACATTTTACGTGTAATGCAGAAAACCAGGTTCACAAACTTTTAAAAACGCAAACAACAGGAAATCTGCAGATGCTGGAAATTCAAGCAACACACATCAAAGTCGCTGGTGAACGCAGCAGGCCAGGCAGCATCTCTAGGAAGAGGAGTCCTGACGAGGGGTCTCGGCCTGGAACGTCGACTGTACCTCTTCCTAGAGATGCTGCCTGGCCTGCTGCGTTCACCAGCAACTTTGATGTGTGTTGCTTCACAATCTTTTTCTTGCAACTGTATATGTGTATATATAAAGTGGTGCTCGTAAGTTTATGAACCCTATGGATTTTTTTTATTTCCGCATAAATATGAGTTAAAATGTGATCAAATCTTCACACAAGGCCTAAAACTATATAAGGAGAATCCAATTAAATAAATAACACAAAATCATTATACTTGTTCATTTATTTATTGAGAAAAACAAGATGGGTAATCTCAACAAATATAGAAAGGGAATCATTATGATGGATTGACTAGAATACAGTTTTTAAAAATGGAACTTCAGGAAACATAATACATCTTAATTTATTTTTCTTTAACTGGCAACAATTATGGTGTATAAAAATGCAGATTATGTTTAATTATCAACTGATTCTTAAACATTGCTGCAGCATACTTATCCAGTGGCCAATTGATTTAGCTAAATTTTGTTAAGACAGTTTTGCAGAAATGATTGTCAGGGTTCAAATGCCAGCATTTATTCAGAGAGTATTATGAGCTGGAATGTGCAATTTTAACAGGCCATTACCTCTTAATTATATTCCTCCCCTGGAACTCGCTGGAATTTAAAATTGATGTGTTTTCTCTCTTTCCCTGTTCTGATGAAGAAGCTTCAACCTGAAACATTACCTCCTCTTTTTCTACAGATGTTGCCCAAACTGCTAAGTGTTTCCAGCAAATTCTGTACAAGAATTTATTTCAGATTTCCAGCATCTGCAGGATCTTAAATTTATTTTTGGAAAATGCTATACCTTACTGAATTAGATCTACCAACAATCTTGCTGGCCTTTAAATTTTATATCTTAATCCCTTACCCATCAGGTTCTTGAATAGAAGGGAATAACTACACTCACTTGCTCCCTCATTGAAATGTTCCTACAACCGATGATCACACTTTAAGGACTCTTTATCTTGTTATTTCATGTTCTCGTTATTTATTACTGCTATTTATTTATATTTGCATTTGCTCAGGTTGTCTTCTGTACACTGTCTGATCTTTCATTGATCTTATAGTTACTATTCTATAGATTGAGTAAATATGCCCGCAAGTAAATGAATCTCAGGGTTGTATATTGTGAAATACATACTTTGATAATAACAGTTACTTTGAACTTGTATTGAGAATAATTTTTTAAAAGGGTTGGTTTGTTAAATATTCTTGATAATTTATCTTTTATCTAATGGTTATGTCTAAACTGTTATTTAAAATCAGAATCAGCATTAATATTACCGGCATATGTTGTGAAATTCGTTAACCTTACAAAAATGGTTAAAAATTGAATTAGAAATTATTTTCTTTGTTGTCTGATGTCATCAGATTTTTTTTCAGTTATGTCTAAAATTTTGGGAGCACGTTCCTTTAAGGGCATTGGGATTTCTTCCCCTGCATTGTTAACTACAATATCTAGCTCAGTATAAATAGCCACATATACAGTGGCACGCAAAAGTTTGGGCACCCCGGTCAAAATTTCTGTTACTGTGAATAGTTAAGTGAGTAGAAGGTGAACTGATCTCCAAAAGTCATAAAGTTAAAGATGAAACATTATTTTCAACATTTTAAGCAAGATTATTGTATTATTTTTGTTTTGTACAATTTTAGAGTGAAAAAGAAGAAAGGAGCACTATGCAGAAGTTTGGGCACCCCAAGAGATTTAAGCTCTCAGATAACTTTTACCAAGGTCTCAGACCTTAAATAGCTTGTTAGGGCTATGGCATGTTCACAATCATTGTTAGGAAGGACCAGGTGATGCAAATTTCAAAGCTTTATAAATACCCTGACTCCTCAAACCTTGTCCCAACAAGCAGCAGCCATGAGCTCCTCTAAGCAGCTGCCTAGCACTCTGAAAATTAAAATAATTGATGCCCACAAAGCAGAAGGCTATAAGAAGATAGCAAAGCGTTTTCAGGTAGCCATTTCCTTAGTTCGTAATGTAATTAAGAAATGGCGGTTAACAGGAATGGTGGAGATCAAGTTGAGGTTTGGAAGACCAAGAAAACTTCCTGAGAGAACTGCTCGTAGGATTGCTAGAAAGGTAAATCAAAACCCCATTAGACTGCAAAAGACCTTCAGGAAGATTTAGCAGACTCTGGTGGTGCACTGTTCTACTGTGCAGCGACACCTGTGCAAATATGACGTTCATGGAAGAGTCATCAGAAGAAAACCTTTCCTGCATCCTCACCACAAAATTCAGCATCAGAAGTTTGCAAAGGAATATCTAAACAAGCCTGATGCATTTTGGAAACAAGTCCTGTGGACTGATGAAGTTAAAATAGAACTTTTTGGCCGCATTGAGCAAGGGTATGTTTGGAGAAAAAAGGGTACAGAATTTCATGAAAAGAACACTTCTCCAACTGTTAAGCACGGGGGTGGACTGATCTTGCTTTTGGCTTGTGTTGCAGCCAGTGGCACGGGGAACAATTCACTGGTAGAGGGAAGAATGAATTCAACTAAATACCAGCAAATTCTGGAAGCAAACATCACACCGTCTGTAAAAAAAAAAAAAAAAAAAAAAAAGCAGCTGAAGATGAAAAGAGGATGGCTTCTACAACGGGATAATGATCCTAAACACACCTCAAAATCGGCAGTGGACTACCTCAAGAGGCGCAAGCTGTAGGTTTTGCCATGGCCCTCAGTCCCCCAATGTAAACATCATCGAAAAGCTGTGGATAGACCTCAAAAGAGCAGTGCATGCAAGACGGCCCAAGAATGTCACAGAACTAGAAGCCTTTTGCAAGAATGAATGGGCAAAAATCCCCCAAACAAGAATTGAAAGACTCTTAGCTGGCTACAGAAAGTGTTTACAAGCTGTGATACTTGCCAAAGGGGGTGTTGCTAAGTACTGACTATGCAGGGTGCCCAAACTTTTGCTTCGGGCCCTTTTGCTTTTTTGTTACTTTGAAACTGTAAAAGGTGGAAATAAAAAAGTAATCTTGCTTAAAATATTAAAGAAATGTGTCTTTAACTTTATGCCTTTTGGAAATCAGGTCATCTTTTACTCGCTTAACTATTCACAGTAACAGAAACTTTGACCAGGGGTGCCCAAAGTTTTGCATGCTACTGTATATTCTTCTTGATTTCAAACTTAAAATGACCGCTTTTCCTCCAAGTTCTTTCTGAAGCTGTGGGATAGAGAGCTACTGGGTCTCCACTCTTGTTGATAGAATTTAGGAATAAAGCCTTTTAAGATGAAAATCCGAGCTACTTAATTTGAATGATGTTTTTCAGATGCATTACACCTTTCAACTATTAGTGAGCACGGTTATAATGCAAATAGACTTTCAGATATGAGATGTAAAACACTGCAGTTGCTGGAAATCTGAAACAGAATGGTAACAGATCATCAGGATATGTGAAGAGAGAAAAACATAGTAAACATTATCAGTTGCACACACAAAAAAACTGGAGGAACTCAGCAGGTCTGGTGTCAAAATGTTAGCTGTTCATTTCCCTCTATGGATGCTAGTCCAGTTGCGTTCCTGCAGCTTTTGTGTGCTCTGAATTTCGAACATCTGCAGTCTCATGTGTCTCCAAGCATTACCAGTTAATGGCCTTTTCCAGTCTGATGCAAACTGAAATGCGGTTGCATAAGAGACTACAAATGCTGGAATCTGAGGCCAAAAGGCGGGATCAAAGTGAGATGAAAAATTAAAGAGAGATACAGTAGAAGCTTAGGATTACTCTTGCAGACTACGTGGAAGAGTTCTGCAAAGAGGACGTCCAGTCTGTGAAGATGTGATAAGAAGTGACTTTTAATCACTATTGTTGTCACAGCTTCAAATTCAAACTTTTGCAGGCATCGGCACATGCATACTCTTGATTTCTTTCAACAGCACCAGCTTACTTCACCAACTTTCAAATTCTTCTGTTTTTCTTTCCCTTTACTTTCATTTGACCCCATCGCTACTGCTAACATTGCATATTTTCACTGTCTTTCCTAAACTTTCTCTTTCTGATCCTCAACAATCAGTTATTAGCAGAAGCTTCTGTTTCATTCTCTTACTCCTCTAGCTCAAAGAATTTTAAGATAGACATGCGGTTGACCTTCCTCATTAGCTTTGTCTCCTTATCCATATTTTTAGGTTTGAGGCCGTTGATCTAGCTTTGATATTTCTTCCCTCTCTCCTCCATTAATGAATTATTTCCTTCTGCTTGCACTTCCTTCAGACAGATAAATTGTAATTAACAATCCTAACCACCCTTTCTGAGCTTGCAGAACCACTACTTGTATTATTCAGTCCCCTTTTCACTTTTTTTCCCTCCTGTTCTCTCCATCTCTCCCTTTCTCTGCAACTGGAACACTTTTAACATTCTCCAATTATATTGAAAGGTCATTGTGCAGAATTGTTAGCTCTATTTCTCTGACTACAGCTGCTATCTAATTTGCTGACTATTTCCATCATTTTCATCTGTTATTACAGAACAGTTTATAGTATATTAGGTTTTGTAAGGCAAGAATATGAAGAATCTTTAGAACTGTATTGTGGAAAATCCATACAATAGATCAAGCAAGGTTGTATGTTTCATTT
This sequence comes from Mobula birostris, assembly GCF_030028105.1. Classification (NCBI taxonomy): domain Eukaryota; kingdom Metazoa; phylum Chordata; class Chondrichthyes; order Myliobatiformes; family Myliobatidae; genus Mobula; species Mobula birostris. The sequence goes on from NC_092388.1 coordinate 34,681,161, forward strand.
TGAAGAAAGTACTCATGTGACTTCCCATGTAGTCATTTTTGTACATGGGTCATAGACAATCATAATAATGATACTTTCATTGCTCAAACTCAGCATCTGTCTTAAGAGAATGAGCTACAGTTTTGAGACGATTCAATCCTTTTAGGTAATGTTGTTCCCCTGGTGGTGTAACACCAACGGGACTTCGGTTGTTCTAGGTTATAGTTTAGTCTGTTAATAATATATGCCTTTAATAATTGTTTTTCTTTCATTAGTTTATGCAGAAGTAGAGACACGTATTGATGCACTGAGGACCCTCTTGATGGACAAGTTACTTGAGATGCCATCAACTCTGCATGACCAGAAAAGATATATAAGGTATGGCATTGGTGGGGGAGGGTGGTGAGATGAGTGGTGGCTGTTGGTTTGTAGGTTAGAAATAAGATCCAAGTTTTCCCAATATGGATCTAAGTCAGACGTGGAGATGGACAATATTATGGAGACAGGAATAAGTAACTTGGTATGGAGAAGGAGGTATAGAACAAAGACTAGTTGGGTATAAGAATGATGTTAAGATATAAAGTAGTTATATTCAGACTGAGCAAGTCAGCAGGAAGAGAAAATTAAGGAGTTTGTTGTTGAAAATAGCAGAATTTCAATCTGTCCTCCTGACTGTTCAAACTCGTGGACTATTTTGTGGATTAAACATAAACTATGATTGGTAGAACTAGATATTAATGTAAATATTGGGGAAGTTTAAGTTTTCTTTCAGTCAGTTTTCTGCTACTATAGCTGCCCCATGACTCCAAACTTAAAGCTTTAAATATTTGTAATGTTACTTTTGTTGGTAGTCAGTAAAGTTCATGAATTAAAAGCTGAGTTATTGTTATTGGAATATGATTTTTTCAGATGAAAACTCAACTTTATTGAAGTATATTCAACCTTAATGAGCCTCACTTTCATAAGACTGTTCAGGTGATTTTGAAGATAGAAAAAGCATTGCCTATGATGTAATTTTTTGTGGTCTTTCGTTTGACTTCACACTGCAATATGCTGCTTGGTTAAAGACATTCTTAAGGGAAATTAACAATCTTATTCAGGAGGGCAATTTTCTTTTGAGAGATTTGAAGAGTAATATTGACACATTATTCTAGATCAGTGGAAGCTTACTGAAAATGTGCCCGTTCCCCCCCAACCCCCACCCTGGGTCACACCGAACAGAGGCATGATTCCCATTTCCTTTCAACCTTTTTAACATCAGCAATAGAGATTTTTGTTTTGACCCTTACCTAGATTAACCAGTGTTTCCCTCTTCAGCTGTAGATCAACAACTGAAACCTTTGATCTTCAGCCTGTGTGATTCATCAATGTATTTAAACACAGGGCCATTAAGTTTATTTTTTAAGAAAAAGTGCAAGATTCTAATTGGTAACATCTAGGTTGTTAAATTTCATACTGGTTATCAAATATCAGTCCTGAATTGAGTTTGTGATAGAGCACCTTTGAAGTACTTTAATTAACTTGTTTACATTTCAGCAAAGTTACCATTATTCGGTAATTACGGAATCGTTTACTGTTGGAGCATGGCACTTACATGTTGAAATTCTCGCAGAAAAAAGAACTGAATTTTTAACATTAATGCTGGTAATGATTGTATGGAACTATATGTATAATCCCTATGAGTCTTAATGTTAAAAATTCAGCTGGAGGTCAATTAGGACCTTGAGATTTATTCTGGGAATGGCCAGGATGAAGGCTGGAATCATCTGAATCATTTACCTTCATGTGAAGAATTAAAGTTGTTTCATATAAAATGATTTTTTGTTTGGTCTAGCTATACATCATGATGATTAGTGTATAAAGAAAAGCTGATTTGCCACAATGGCAGTATGAATTCCAGCACTGACTTAATGTATCTACAGCCAGTGGTTCAACTTGTGTTGTATGGCATATCTACATAGAGTGCATAGGGTAGGTGATTTTTGACTGTCTTACAAGTTAGGACCTTGCGTTTTGTTGCATTGCCCTTTGGTAACGAAGAGAGAATTGACTCACTTCAAGTTGCTTCCTAATTTGCACAGCTATTATTAACATCTTGGTTCCAAAAACCATGGAATTTTAGAAGTGACTACATTCACAAGAAGATGGAATTAGAAAAAGGAAATAATGAGTTCCAGTTTGAAAACGTTTTTGTTTTGAAGCTTAAAATGATTATAATCATTTTTCACCATATTTACAGATACCTCTCTGATCTCCACACACCAGGTGACCCTGCCTGGAAGTGTATAATGGCCCAGCATAAGTGGATCCTGCAACTTATGCAGAGCTGCAGGGAGAATTATGTGAAAGGGAAAAAGGGTAAGATTATTTGACATTTATGAAGTTTTAATTGTTTTTTTTTCTCTGGTGCATTATCATTGCAACGTTTTAGAGAAAATATTCATAAAGAATGATCTGTCAGGTTTCTATTAAGTATACTTACTGAAACTTATTAATAGAGTAATGATTTTGAACTGATTTGCTGTGTCTGCTTTCTGTGATACCCAAATTTGTTCCAGCTATCATGCCATAAGATCAAAATACATCACTTGGTCTTATACATATTATCTTACAAATCATTTAGGGCTGATTTGGTTGAAGTGCTATCTTAAACTAATCATGAAAATTTTTTTTAAATTATAGTGTTTATATTTGCTATTTATGATCTTAACATCTATCATGTGAGTGTATTTGGTTAACTTCTATTTTTCGCTGAAGGCATTGATTTGCTGGCTAAGATTCTCCCAGTAATCATTGTCCATTTTTCAAATTAGTGCCAGTCATTAATTGACAAACTGATTTATTTATGGAAATTCACATAAAGCAATAGTTCCATCTGTACTCTTTGTGGAATATAAAAAAAATTAAAGCTTTGGTGACTTGCGTGAAACCCTGTAATGGTTTAGCGTTGTACTCTGCTGTAGACATTGGCTCAACTGCTGCTCAACTAATTATATTCTGTGTAAATGACAGGGGGTGAATTTTTATTCCATTGGCTCACATGGCCTTTTTTTCTATTTTTATAAACTGAAGACTTAATCTAGAATACACTTCATAAATAAATAAGGCTCTCTGTAGCTTGAGTTGAATTTCATGTTATAAAATTTAACATGGGAGATGAAGGAAACCTTCATTCTCACAACCATTTATAAAGTGTTAGTGTAAATACCTATCTTTCATGCAGTTGTTCACAGCAGTGCATGTAGGGTGCAGAATGTGATTATAGTGGCTCAGATTTTGCTGCAGAAAGGCAGTTAAGTAACATCTGCTGTAGACATTGCTTCACCTTAGGATTTCCATGGCAGTCTGCTGAAAGTGCAAACTAATACTGTTGCAGCATAAGAAAAAGAGCCAGTGACTATACCTTTTTAATAAACAATATGAGATTAGAATCAGATTTAATATCACTGACATATGTTGTGAAACTTGTTAGCTTTACAGCAGCAGTAAAATGAAATACATGATAAATATAGAGGAAAAACTGAGTTATAGTAAGTGTGTGTATGTGCGCGCGCAAAATAATAGAAATGAAGAAGTAGTGAGGCAGTGTTCATGAGTTCAATGTCCAATTAGAAATCGGATGGCAGAGGGGAAGAAGCTGTTCCTGAATCGCTGAGTGTGTATCTTCAGGCTTCTGTATCTCTTTCCTGATGGTAACATTTGAAGAGGGCATGTCCTGGGTGATGGGCATCCTTACTGACAGATGACGTCTTCCTAAGGCACCGCTCCTGAAAGATTGAGAAATTAAAGTCAATTTGATAGTTAAGTCAGGTAAAAAACGCAAAATGTAGAGAGAGGACGCAGTGATGTAAGGCAGACAGGGTGTTTTAAATATGATATTTGACACAGTAGTTAATACCTGAAGGAAAGAAGCTCCAAATTTGTAATAGTTAATTTTAAATGCTGGTGTAATTGATGCAATAAAAGCACTTATCATTTATACAGTTGTTTCCACTCAATGATATGATTTTATTTATTATAATAAGGTTAGCCTGTACCTCATATGCAAATTAAATGACATTCCGTAGCTCTTTGCATGTCAGTGATGACCCAGATGATGGTCTACATGCACATACAAGGCCATATAAGGTCACCACTGAAAGTCATCCATTAATTTGTCATCACTTGGTAACTACAGAGGTCAGCCAAGAATCAGTTATAATGGTTTGTGAAATCTTGGCATCAGAAGAACCAATCATTAAATTGTGAGACTGTTTCTTTTTAATGATTGATGTATATGTAAAAGTTTATCGCATTTAAAAATGTTGGAATATTTTAAAATTGAAGAGATGCATATGTTTTGAATAGTCAAATTTAAAAAAAAGTATTGCTTCCAGTGGTACAAAGGACACATTTACAATAACCAGCAAGATATGAGAAATACAGTAAATTTTTTGACCTGAAGTGCACTGCCTAATAGCTAGTAGAAGTGGATTCCATAGGAAAATGGGCAATCACTAATAGAAAGAATAGGGAAGAGAATCAATTTGGATTATATCAGAGAATTTACAGAGATGTGATAGGTCAACTGTTAAAATATACAGTTTCATGTTTTTACAGTAAATCTGATAGTCTGATTTAGGAGGCTAGCCTTGCAATGTTGTTTTCAAATATCAAAGACATTATTATTCTATTATCATAATTTACAGACAATGTTTTTACTTGCTTTCTGCAGAATCTTCAGAAATTGAAAATTGCTTGTCAAATTTTTGTTTGTATGTTAAATAAAGTACAAAGTACGTGCATTTGACTAAATCTCATTCACTGATCATAGCAGTTCCAAAGGGAAATGCTAGTTTTTAAGAATCATGGAATTGGCATGGCATAAATGATATGCATATCTGAGAAATTCTGTGTGCATGTAGACTGTCTGCTCCTTTACCGGACTTGAGATTGGGTCCAACAGTGGAGCTGTCACTCCTGATGCACAATTTGTACACTAGGGGACTGATGTAAGAATGGTGAATCAATCATTTGAACTAGATAGTCGACTCTGTGGAAAAAGTTGAGTGCAATGCATATTTTGTTTATTTTTATTACTGATTCGGTTGCATGGTAGCTTAGCGGTTACACAGAGCTTTAGCGTGCCAGCTGTAAGATCAAGGTTTGATGACTAAGAAGTTTGTACGTTCTCCCTGTGACTGTGTGTGCTTCTCCGGGTGCTCTGGTTTCCCCCCCAAAAAGGTCGCTCCTTAATTTTGAGGCTCTGTCCTCCACTTCTGGATGCCCTCACCAGAGAAAAATCCTCTCCACATCCATCTTATCTAGTCCTTCCAACATTCTGTAGGTTTCAATGAGATCCCCATGCATTCTTCTAAATCCCAATGAGTACAGGCCCAAAGCTTATGTGTTAACCCCTTCATTCCTGGAATTATCCTCGTGAACCTCTTCTGGACTCTCTCCAATGAAAATACATCCTTTCTGAGATAAGGAGCCGAAAACTGTTGACAATACTCCTACTGCGGCCTGAGTAGTGTCTTATAAAGCTTCAGCATTATCTCTTTGTTTTTATATTCTATTTCCCTTGAAATAAATGCGAACGTTGCATTTGCCTTCTTTACCACAGAGTCAACCTGTAAATTTACCTTCTGAGAGTCTTGCACGAAGACTAAATCCCTCTGCACTTCTGATGTTTGAACCTTCTCCCCACTTAGATAATAGTCTGCACTATTGTTCCTTTTACCAAAATTCATTATTGTACATTTCCCAACACTGTATTCCATCTGCCATTTTATTGCCCATTCTTCCAATTTGTCTAAGTCTTCATACAATCACAATGCTTCCTCAGCACTACCTACCCGCCCACCTATCTTCATATCATCCGCAAACTTTGCCACAGAGCCATCAATTCCATTATTCAAATCATTGACAAAAAATGTGAAAAGTTGCGATCCAAATACTGACCCCTGAAGAACACCGCTAGTCACCGGCAGCCAACCGGAAAAGCCCCCCTTTATTCCCACTCGCTGGCTCTTTCCTGTAATACCATAGCATTTTATTTTGTGATGCTCCCTATCAAATGATGTCTGAAAATCTAAGTAAATGACATCTGCTGCCTCTCCTTTGTCCACGCTGCTTGTTACTACTTTGAAGAATTCCAACAGATTTGCCAGGCAAAGTTTCCCTTTACAGAAACCATGCTGACTTTGACATTATTAGTCTCCAAGAACCCTGAAAGCGCATTCTTAATAATGGACTCCAACATTTCTCGGCTGCTGAGGTTAGGCTAACTGACCTATAATTTCCTCTATTTTGTCTTCCTCCCTTCTTAAAGAGTGGAGTGACATTTGCAGTTTTCCAGACCTCTGGAAACATGCCAGAATCAAGTGAATCTTGAAGGATCATGACCAATGCATCTGTTATCTCTTCAACAACTTCCTTCAGAACTCTGGAATGTAGTCATCTGTTCCAGGCGACTTATCCACCTTAAAACCTTTCAGTTTGTCTAGCAGTTTTTTTTCCTTTGTAATTTTTTTTTAAGCGTGTTGTACCAGACATTCAGCCATTCTTGTCTGGCACGTGGTGTCAGGACTAACTGGGTCACGTAATGAACGTTCCTGACTCGACCCTTGTATTTTTTACGAGGCCGAGTGGCTAGCTCGACACTCAACCTGGCACGGATGGAAAGCATGCTTGGGAGTGGCCCGATCTGGATTTGAACTCGAGAACCTTCGCTCCAAAGTCTGGTGCTGATCTCACTGCGCCACCATCCTTTGTAATAGCAATGGCATTCACTTCTGTTCCCTGACACTCATGGACCTCTCTTCCACAGTAAAGACTGAAGCTAAGTTCATCTGCAATTTCTTTGTCCCCCATTACTACCTCACCAACTTCGTTTTCCAATGGTCCAGTATCAACTCGCTCCTCCCTTTTATTCTTTACATAACTGCATTCTTTGCATAGTTGCATTTGTTGAATCTTAAAGCTTCCCAATCATCCAACTTCCCACTCACTTTTGCTACATTGTATGCCCTGTCCTTGGCTTTTATGCAGTCCTTAATGTCCCTTGTCAACTGTGGTTGCCTTGCCCTGCCATTTGAGAACTAATTCTTCTGCAGGATATATCTATCCTGCACCTTGTGAACTATTCCCAGAAACTGCAGTCACCTCTGTTCTGCCATCAACCCCACTAGTATCCCCCTCGATTCCACCTGGGCAAACTCCTCTCTCATGCCTCTGCAATTCCCTTTATTCCATTGCAATACTGGCACATGTGACATGTGCTGCTCCCTCTCAAATTGCATGATGAATTCAATCATATGGTGGTCACTACCTAAGTATTCCTTTTCGTTAAGCTCCCTAATAAGACCTGGGTTATTACACAACACCCAATCTAAGATGGCTTTTCCCCGACTAGGCTCGAGCACAAGCTGCTCTTAAAAAGCCATCTTGTAGGCATTCAACAAATGCCATCTCTTGCGATCTGGCACCAACCTGGTTTTCCTAATCCCCTTGCATATTAAATTCTCCCATTACAATTGTGGCATTATCCTTATTACATGCCCTTTCCAGTTCCCTTTGCAATCTCAACTCCATGTCTTGGTTGCTATTTGGAGGGCTATATGTGATTCATGATGTTTTTTTTTTAAACCCTTGCAGTTTCTTAACTCCAGAGATGTGACATTATCTGACCCTGTGTCACCTCTTTTGAAAGGTGTAATTTCATCTCTTACCAACAGAGCCACACTATCGCCTGTGTGTTCCTGCCTGTCCTTTGATACAAAGTATAGGCTTTGATGGGAAGCTCCCAACTATGACCTTCTTTCAGCCACATCTCAGTGATGCCCACAGTGTCTATAATTGCACCACGAGTTGGTCCACCTTACTTTGAATGCTGCACGCATTTCATGTTGTGCTGAAGGTCTGCAGCCATTGCAAATATATATCAAGACACTGGATAATATTAGGATACGTGTATAAATATAATAAAAAAACACCATTCTGTACCTGTAGAAGATTTCGATTTTAATACGTCTAGAACATTGTGCCCAGTTCTGATATAACCTGTTTGGAGGTGCAGAATAAGGTTCACCTTAATATTAGTAGAAGGACATTCAATCAATATCTGGTCTAAATATATTCAGACTGAAGATTTCTTTTTAAATCGAAGTTCAAAGTAAATTTATTACCAAACTACATATTTGTCACCATATACAATCCTGAGATTGTATACTCATTAAATCCAAGAACCATAATAAAATCAGTGAAAGACCGCACCCAATATGGCAGACAAACAACCGATGTGCAGAAGACAACAAACTGTGCAAATACAAAAGAGAATAATAAGTAAGCAATAAATATTGCAAATGTGAGATGAAGGGTTCTTAAAAGTGAGACCATAGTTTGTGGGAACAGTTCAGTGCTCGGGCAAGAAAAGGTAAAGGAAGTTAATCCCACTGGTTCAAGAGCCTGATGGTTGAGGGGTAATAACTGTTCCTGAACCTGGTGGTGTGAGTCCTGCGGCTTCTGTACCACCTTGCAGATGGCGGCAGCGAGAAGAGAGCATTACCTAGGTGCTTTCCTACAATAGTGCTCTGTATAGATGTGCTCCAAGGTAGTGAGGGATTTACCCATGATGGACTGGACAGTATCCACTTATTTTTGTAGGGTTTTCCATTCAAGGGCATTGGTGTTTCCATCCCAGGTGGTGTGCAACCTGCCAATAAACTCTCCACCACACTTCTATGCAAGTTTGTCGAAGTATTCAATCCCTTGCCAAATATTTGTAAACTTTCAAGGAAGTAGAGGCACTACTGTGCTTTCTTCATAACTGGACTTGTGTGCTGGCCCCAGGACAGGCCCTCTGAAATGATAACACAAAGGAGTTTCAGGTTACTGACCCTCTCCACCTTTGTCTTCTCAATGGCTCATTGACAATAGCGTAAATGTAGAATAGCATAGTTTCTAGTAAATTTGACAGATAAACTTCAGATAGTGAATGAACTGGACATCTTTGCACCCAGGCAGATTAGATGAATTAACCCTTTCAGTGGATTTATGACTTACAGTGGATAAAGATCTTTCAAACTTAAAAAAATGTAGCTGACTAATTTCCCAAGGAGACTGAAATTGATCCATGGAAAAGGTATGCACAAACATATGGTGTAGGAGCAGAACACCATTTGGTTAATAAAATTGTGGAAGGTTCTATAAAATGCAGTTCATTTGATCACCTTGAGATTTAGGGTGTGTTCGTTTCCTGAAGCAGTCTCAATCTAACTTCATATGTAAGCCTCTCCTAAGAGACTGAATTATTGCTAATGGGAAGGGTCAGTTGAGGTTGGAAATGCTTAATTCCAGCATGGCTGAATAGAGTGCAGACTCTTTAACTTTATGCATTTCACACACTTCCTCCTAATTTTTAATCATTTTCTCTTTTATCCTGTACATTTTAGACTGTTTTGCTGAGGCTTCCTTGTGGAATGTGCTAAACAGTTTGCTATTACAGCACAGAAACAGGCCTTTTGGCCCTTCTTGGCTGTGCCGAACCGTTTTTCTGCCTAGTCCCACTGACCTGCACCTGGACCATATCCCTCCATACACCTCTCATCCATGTACCTGTCCAAGTTTTTCTTAAATGTTAACAGTGAGCCTCCATTTACCACTTCATCTGGCAGCTCATTTCACACTCCCACCACTCTCTGTGTGAAGAAGCCCCCCCCCCAATGTTCCCTTTAAACTTTTCCCCCCTCACCCTTAACCCATGTCCTCTGTTTTTTTTTCTCCCCTAGCCTCAGTGGAAAAAAGCTGCTTGCATTCGCTCTATATCCATCATAACTTTTATGCCTCTATCAAATCTCCCCTCATTCTCCTATGCTCCAGGGAATAAAGTTCTAACCTATTCAACCTTTCTCTGTAACTCAGTTTCTCAAGTCCCAGCAACATCCTTGTAAACCTTCTCTGAACTCTTTCAACCTTATTAATATCCTTCCTGTAATTTGGTGACCAAAACTGCACACAAAATTCGGCCTCACCAATGTCTTATACAACCTCACCATAACATTCCAACTCTTATACTCAATACTTTGATTTATAAAGGCCAATGTACCAAAAGCTCTCTTTACCACCCTATCTACCTGTGACGCCACTTTTAGAGAATTTTGTATCTGTATTCCCAGATCCTTCTGATCTACTGCACTCCTCAGTACCCTACCATTTACCTTGTATGTTCTACCTTGGGTTGTCCTTCCAAAGTGCAATACCTCACACCTTTCTGTATTAAACTCCATCTGCCATTTTTCAGCCCATTTTTCCAGCTGGTCCAAATCTTTCTGCAAACTTTGAAAACCTTCCTCACTGTCCAATACACTTCCAATCTTTGTATCATCAGCAAATTTGCTGATCCAGTTTACCACATTATCATCCAGATCATTGATATAGATGACAAATAACAATGGACCCAGCACTAATCCTTGTGGCACACCACTAGTCACAGGCCTCCACTCAGAGAAGGAATCCTCCACTACCACTCTCTGGCTTCTTCCATTAAGCCAATGTCTAATCCAATTTACTACCTCTCCATGTATACCTAGCGACTGAATCTTCCCAACTAACCTCTCATGCGGGACCTTGTCAAAGGCCTTACTGAAGTCCATGTAGACAACATCCACTGCCCTCCCTTCATCCACTTTCCTGGTAACCTTCTTGAAAAACTCTCATAGATTGGTTAGACATGACCTACCATGCACAAAGCCATGTTAACTCTCCCTAATGAGTCCCTGTCTATCCAAATACTTGCAGATCCTATCTCGTAGTACTCCTTCTAATGATTTACCTACCACCGACGTCAAACTTAACGGTCTATCATTTCCTGGATTACTTTCAGAGCCTTTTTTAAACAACAGAACAACATGAGCTATCTCCAATCCTCTGGCACCTCACCCGTAGACACTGAAATTTTAAATACATCTGCTAGAGCCCCTGCAGTTTCAACACTAGTATCCTTCAAGGTCCTAGGGAATAACCTGTCAGGTCCTGGGGATTTATCTACTCTGATTTGCCTCAAGATAGCAAGCACCACCTCCTCTTCAATCTGTATTGGTTCCATAACATCACTATTTGTTTGCCTTATTTCCATAGACTCCATACCAGTTTCCTTAGTAAATACAGACGCAAAAAACCCATTTAAGATCTCCCCCATTTCCTTTGGTTCCATACATAGCCGACCACTCTGATCTTCAAGAGGACCAATTTTATCCCTTACTATCCTTTTGCTCTTATTATACCTGTAGAAGCTCTTTGGATTATCCTTCACCTTGACTGCCAAAACAGCCTCATGTCTTCTTTTAGCCCTTCTGATTTCTTTCTTAAGTATTTTTTTGCACTTTTTATACTCCTCAAGCACCTTATTTGCTTCCTTTTTCCTATACATGTCACACATCTCTTCTTTATCAGAGTTCCAATATCCCTTGAGAACCAAGATTTCTTATTCTTATTCACTTTGCCTTTAATCCTGACAGGAACATTTAAACTCTGCACTCTCAAAATTTCTCCTTTGAAGGCCTTCCACTTACCAATCATATCCTTGCTAGAGAGCAACCTGTCCCAATCTGCGCTTTTTTAATCCTTTCTCATTTCTTCAAATTTGGCCTTTTTCCAGTTTAAAACCTGGAAAACTCATGGAGACCACATCATGTATTATCCCTGCTTCAAAAAAAAATCAACTAAAACTAAATGTGACGATAAAACCTCAAAGACGTATAGTATCAGTTGACCCAAAACATGTTCATTACCCCAGAATAACATTATGTGAATTCATGCAACTTAACCAGTTTCAGTGCATAATATAAACTTAGCTGCTGGAATTGAAAGCAAAACTGTTCCAATCGGTTGGCATCATTTGAAAAATAGAGTATTAGTACTTGTAATCAGAAAAGAAACTCACTGTTAATTCATTACTACATCATAATTTGAAGCTACATTTACCTCAAAAGATAATCTACAATGGATTAATTCCTCGAAGTCTATATGATGGTTTATATCTTGAGGATTTATCTAAAAATTTAACTGCCTTCATTCATTCACCATCCACTTTAAGTCATTATCCCATTCCTACTCTGTCTGGCCTTCTCTACTGTTACAGAGAGGTCCAACGCCATCTCCAGGAACAACACCTCATCTTTTACTGAGGTGCGATACAGTGTATGGAATTCTCCTACTTCACATAAATTCTTCTGTTTAAATTAGTACTGGTTATTTTTTGTCTGCAATCCCATTTTTCCTATTTATATGTATGGTCTGTTCTTGTAAGGTGAACTACGTAATGCTACATAGACATCACAACGTTAACAATGCATTACTAGGCTGATAATCTTAACAACCCCTTGACTGCCACCTAATTTGACCCTATCCGAAAAACACAATTTATTTCACTGAATGCTATCTCCATTTTTCTGGTACCTGAGCTAATTTGTCAGTCTCAATCTGGTAAAGGGTCTCAGACCTGAACCTGTTTCTTTTTCTACGGATGGTTTCCAAACTATTGCATTTTACTCGGATTTACTATTTTTATTTTAGATTTGCAACAACCATAATTTTTGCTTTAAACATAGGGAATGCCAGTTATTTTCTTGATTAGATTTTTTTCTTTAAGAGTTGTCCCAAATAAGTGGCTGGCCACTGATAAGTTATTTTCAAGTGATTATAAATTATATGCCCAGATACCTTCCCCAAAGTTGCCCTACCAGTAACATAAATTAGGATTGTATTTTATCAAATTAATTTTGATTTTAGCCAAAATATATTACCAAATGATCAAAGGGGGAGTGTAAAATGGCAAAAAAAAAGACATCATGGTACACAGGGAACAATTCCAGTCATACAGTGCTTAGAAAATAAAAACATCAAATGGTATTAAAGAAGCTTGCCAAATTTAAATAACTGCAGCTGGTACACTGAAGTACAGCTCTCTATCATATTGTGCTGTCTGGAAGACTAACAAAGGAATAAGAATTTTCTATCACAAACAAGAGAAAATCTGTAGATGCTGGAACACACACAATGCTGAAGGGTATCGGCCCAAAACAGTGATTGTACTGTTTTCTATAGATGCTGTCTAGCCTCCTGAACTCCTCTAGCATTTTGTTTATGTTGCAAGAATTTTCTATATTGAATTTATAGTTTAAAATAGAATTATAAATACAGGTGCATTAGAGATTGTGGAGCCATGAACTTCATCTCCAGTTGCAGCTATTTACATCAGCAGCTCAGTCAGAATGATTGTCAGCATCACAGTAGCCTCTCTTACAAGTGTCATTCTTCACCGCTGAGTAATTTAGAGGAGCAGCCTGACCTAGACAGTGTGGCTGTGATTTCATATTTTTCCCACTTTTTCAGAGTGGACTGCACTGAACTCCGAGGTATGTTCAGTATCTTTGAGATGGTGTTGCACCTTTACCCAGATTTGTTGTGCTTTCCCTGACATTTCCCTGACTTATCTTGAGAGATCTTTTGTCTTCATTTTGGTTTGATCTGTTGAAAATCTACCATACCATTGGACCTTACAGAGAGAGAGAGAGAGATTATTTATTCTTATAAATTCATTGAAAACAGGTTATCTTTCAATTTTCTACATCAACAAATTAGGTGAGATCGTGAGATGATATACAGTATTGCACCTGAGTAAAGTCTGCACAGTAATTACAAAGGGGATGATTACTTTTTCAGCCTCTATATTTTGGTTTTTAATCTTTAGGAAATTGTTGGCAGGATTTGGCATTTTTCTTTTGATGTGATGCACAGTGGTTTGTAGGTTAGCTCAAAACTCCTACTTCAAAATATTTTAAGTTTAAAAAATGAGAGCAAAATGTGAAAATAGTTGTGAAAATACTTTTTCAAGGCACTGTATAATGGGCCAAAGTTTTCTAAAATAATCATAACTGAATAAGACATTTTGCTAATTTTGTACAAATCAGCCCTAGCTCATTACAAAAATGAAGGTACTCCATGAAGTAATTATTAATATGAAGTTGCTTACAGATGTTTTATTCTTTCTTTCTCCCTGAGGAGGTTATTTTCTCAAGTCTGAGCCACTCTGTTTAAAATATGAACCAAATAATTTTCCAGCTAACAATAAATGCAGCTGCCATGGTTTTTTTTTTGCACCAGATAATTTTACAATTTTTTTAAAAACTACTTCTGTAACTGTTTTGTTGTTCATTTTTTAACGTTAGTCAAGTGCTGGGTTATGTACAAACGTGTGTAATAACATCATGGATTGTGCTGTACTTTGTGAAATTGAAACTAACCTATTAACTGCCAACTCATTTAGGGCGTTGTAGCTTTTTGGAAAGTGCATTATGTTTATTTTTACCTTGCTTATGGATAGATATTTTTATTAATTTTAAAATTGTATTTTCTCAGTTGCAAACATTCATTGTAAAGACTATAAAAGAAACCTATTTATTTAACATCTATCATGTTAGGATTTTCCAAAGCATTTTGTAGCCAAGTAAAAGCTTTCAATAAATTTCCTCAAGTTTGCTGAATATGTATGAGATCATTATAATATCACATTTCTTCTCCACTATTAAAGTCAGGTAACTACATTTGAATGAGTTTAGAAGTGCACTTCTATAAAATATTTGAAAGCTTGAAGAAACACTTTGCAAGAACTTTGCCTTCATGCTTATGTTTTTGAACTCTTTACATTTAAAAAAAAAAGCCATCTGGTGGTGTAGTGGCATCAGCACCAGACTTTGAGATGAATAGTCTCAGGTTTGAATCCGGCCAGCTCCTTGCAAGCTTTCCATTGCAACCCTTGCTGGGTTGAACATTGAGCTTGCAACTCGGCATCACAAAAAAACAGAAAATTGCTAAGGAAATGGGAAAAAATGTCACTCAATGTACCATGAGGCATGAAAAGGCACACCAAAAAGAATATTTGTTTCAAAATCTGAGGACAAGTGTACAACCATGCACTGAGGGCCACATGGCATCTGGGATTTTGGTAAAAATCTATATACTGAATGAGATTTTTGGATTGGAAGAGAGAAATAGTGGAGAAGGAAATAGTATCGAAACATGTTAGAGAAAGGAAAAATTAAAGAATACTAGATAGAAGGCAAAAGGAGATGAGAATTTTATCATAATTCCTGATATACTGCATCAATTCAAGAACAGGCAAATAAAACAAGGATCCCTTTCATTTTTAGTGAACTAGAATAGTTTGATTTGTGCAAACAACATTTATTGGCCTTTTTGGACTCCTTCCGATGTTATAAATAGATGAAAGTTACTTTATTTTGTGTATATATTTTTGAGCAGGTTCTTCTCAACTTGATAACTGTTGCATGTAAGGATTGATTTTAGTGGATTATCTTAACACAACAAAGGTGTATCTTTTTGAGCTCTTTGAAAAATGCGCTTCTAAAATATTTTACATTAAATGTAAAAGATGACAGGTTTTGGAGTAGTTTCCTCACTCTGGGCTACTGATCAACAATATCCTTGTAATATGCAGGCCATTCTTTTAACTCCATTCTAATGCTGACAAGACTTCTCACGAAAAATATTTTATTAAACTGAGAAACTAGTCGTATAACAGTGGGGTAGAAGCTGCTCTTGAGCATTTGGCTTAGAACAATTGCTTGGTGCAGTTGAACTATACAAACCGAAATGTGCTATGGACTATCTGATCCAAGTCAGTATTATGATAGAGATATTTTCTGGGCCTGACCTCAGCATGTGGCCATGTTTCTGTTGCTGCTGCTTACACAGTGCTTTTTGTTGGATTACATGGGAGAAATATAAAGTTAAGCCTAGATTTTTCTCAAGCTTGAGCAACTTATTAAAACCTATTTGTTATCTTTGACTAAGACTTTGGAAGAAGACTGAAATATGGAGAATTTATCCCACTAGGGATTAAAGGTTTCACAAACGGTGTTTTCTAACTCATTTATTCAAAGAGCATTTTAAATATTTCACATCAGTCATATTATTATTCTGCTACAAATAGAAACTTTTTTTAATCAACTTGTTAATCTAAGTTATTTTCTTTTCTGGCTGTGATTTTAAATTTTCTCAGTTAATGCAGCAGTGGCTTTTCAAAGAAAAAAATACTTCAAAGAGCCTTTGTTAGAATTCTCAGTAGCCAGTAGCAACATGAAGTCATAAGGTTGAGTTGGCTTTGAATCTGTGTCTTTTTGTAGATAAATGACAAAAAAAAAAGATTTCTTTCATTTAAAGCAACATGGAGCATTTGCTTTTTTGCAAACAAACATTTTTTTAAAAAGCAGAATGGAAAATTGTGTTCCATTTTTCACCATCGACATAATTACTATTAATGCATTTTAATCAGCATTGATAAGGTATGTTTTGGGTTAATAGAACAAAGGTTAGTACTCCATTAACACAAACCCATTGGTGTTTCCTTGCTTAAAGTTTATAATCTGAACCATCCACAACGTTGTCATAATATTTAATCACTTATCATCTTCGAATTTTTGAAACATCCAAACATTTTCTCAATCATTTTACTCTAGTTCCTTGTAATTATCTAATTTTATGTCACAATAGACCTTGTGCAATGCCGTAACATCTCCAGGTTAAATCACCACTTGCTTGCCACAGTTTTTTTTTAAGATGAATTGCTATATATATATTAACTTTTAAACTAGGCAATTGAGGAATAATTTATTATACTTAATAATTTGTGTTTGTGTTGCTCCTGAAGTGAACATTTTAGAATATTATATTTTACCCTTTTGAGATCTAAAGTTGGACTTCTGTTATTTGTAGCAGTGGAGAATACACTTTTTATTGTGGATTTGCTTATCAATGAATTTACCTTTAACACTTCTGAAAAGTACTACCGTGTTGTACTTACACTATCTTCTAGTAAATCTAAAATGAGATCAAATTTCTGGACATTTACACTTCAAAGTATAATTTTGCAATCAAGAACATCGGACAAAATGTAATCCATGGGTTGTATTTTTGACGAAACAGGTGAGGATAAAAATTCAAATAAGCAATAGAGGTAAATTCTTCACCAAAAGTGAAATTTGAATTGATGATTCCAGGAGTGACATTGCACTTCTTTGCAGTTCTGCTTTTAGATGATTCACAGCCTTTGTCTTCAGTTTTTGTCAAGGCTTTCAAATCATTCTATTTCTGGTGAAATCATGACTAAAATTCGCCATTGCTTTCATTTTATTTCTTCTGTGTGTTCATCATTTTTTTTCAGTCACCTAATCTTATTAACGCCATTCAGCATTTGATATTCTCTTAGATTTTGTGCTTCCTCAATATATTGTCAGAATTGGCTTCACATTTGGACTTTGAAATTGAGTTACCTTTAAAGGCTATCAATTAGTCAGGGGCAACAAACAACAAATTATTTGGAAGCTCAGCACGAAGTTGAGGAGCTCATGATGTCCAAAGCATCATTTGGTACTACAAAAATGCATCCTCAATTGTATCCTTTGTGCATTTAACAGTTGCAAAATGGGTATAGGTGAGTCTTATCGTGGAATGTGTGTGAGTCTTATCGTGGAATATGGCTTAGCAATAAAATGAAGAGATTGGTTAGTGCAAGGGAAGGATACATAGAAAGTTGGAGAGAATGTAAAAGTAATCAGAAGAAATTGGAGCATGGGTGATCATCAGAAGATAAGGGCAAAAGAGAAGTGGAATGGCTGCTAAGGGTCAGAAGATTTGTGCAAGGTGTTGGGCTGGGAGATAAATGATTAGGATGAGTCAGATATAGGATCAGACGTACATATTGGAAGAGTTTGGTAATATGCAGCATAATAGTTGTAAAAGTATCCAGTAGTGGGAAATCAGATTAGTAGGATGAGGTAATGATTTGGCAAGTGTTGCAAATGGGGATAGAAGATTGGTGTACCAAGACACCCAGAGACTTTTGAAAATTGTGCCAATAATCTGCTTTCTCATTACCTCCCTTGTTAGCCACTTATTTTTTTAAGCATGGTTCTCAAACCCCTGAAAATCCTCGACAGAAAAGATAGATCACAAGTTAGCATGATGGAGGTTGGGAGTTTGACTTCGTAAGTGGTTCAAATTTACATTCTATTTTTAATTTATTCATTTATGGGATGTGGGTGGCACCAGCTAAGCCAGCATTTATTGCCCATCCCTAGTTGCTCATGAGAACGTGGCGATGAGCTGCCTTCTTGAACCACTGCAATCCCTGAGGTGATATTCACTATATCGTGTTACTCCTAATGAATGTTATTTGAAGTGATAGTTTTAAAGTTAATAATGTAGATTCGGCAGTGGGAGGAGATTGCAGAATCTGAAACAGTTTGTAAATATGGCAAGTCAAATAGTGGAAATTCTAAATGTGGAGAAAACAACAGTAAAACCTATTACACCTAGAAGAACACTTCTTGCCCATGCACTGTTAAGAGAAAAGTCTCCGGATTGCATCATTTGTTGTCAAATCTATGTTGTTTGTAAATAAATAATGAGCCTTTATTAAACAACAAATGTTTTTTTTAAATGTACCAAAAACAATTAAAATCACTTTCAGGCATTTGACAATATTCAAGCAATTGATCTAAACTAACAAGTACTTCCCCAGATTTTTTACAGTCACTCACATCCTGTGAAATGAATAGGGAAAGATTGCATGTGGCAGGTCTGACCTGATGTACAATGAGCACTTAGGCCCCTGACTGTAAGTGGTGGGAAATATCCACAACTTCCTGCTCCCAGACTGAAGTCCAAAGAGGGTGTAATACCAGAGCACAGTTGGCAAAATAATAATATACTGCTGGCTACAATTCTGAGACATCCATTGTTACTGAGATCTGCATGTAAATATCAGCTTTTTTATGACAGGTTCAATAGCTTAATAATTCCTGTGGCTTTAGTTACTGGACTTTTTTCCTCAATTAGGTTGTAATTCATTTATGGGAGTAAACAGTTTTTGTATGTACCAATGCTTATGAGAATCCCACATCAAAATTTTGAACTAATGTTTTTAACATTTCAGTCCTTTCTACGCAACACAACTGAAGTAGAATATTCAATCTTTCTGTAGTAATACAACAATTAATAACAGGAACCAGTGTAATAGCTTACTAACATTGCTTTAAGTTGCATACATTGACTATTTAAACAATTGTACTTCATGCTTAGTTCTTAAGTATACAGTGCCTAAAAAAAGTATTCACTCCCCCTTGGAAGTTTCATGTTTTAATCTCTTACAACATTGAATCACAGTGGTTTTAATTTGACCTTTTTTGACACTGATCAACAGAAAAAGACTCTTTCACGTCAAAGTGAAAGCAGATCTCTACAAAGTGGTCTAAATTAATTACAAATTGAATCCACTGTGAATCAATGTTGTAAAACAACAAAACATAAAAACTTCCAAGGAGGCTGAATACTTTTTATAGGCACTGTACCTACTATTTGTAGGTATTAAACAAGAATCATTATTTGAAAGCCAGCTGGTGTTTTCTGCAATTCAATAATACAGATTTATTTAATACTGTTTCTGACTTGCAGTATAAAGACAACACATGGAAATTGTGAAATTTATTTCAAGTGCATGGAAAATTTTCATTGTACGTTTCATGCTAAGTTTTCTATGAATCAACAGATGTCATAATTCAATTGTATACATTTTTGTTTTCTGTCAATTACTTGCATTCAGTGGTATTGTACACTTATTTTTTTCTGTTTTCACTTCAGGCTTATCATGTAAACCAAATCATGATAAAGATCAGATGTGCAGCAAGGATCCCATATTTTTATTAAATATGTATCTTAATTTAGACTTTGGTCAAATTTATTGGTGTGATATTGAGATTTTGCAGATTCCTCATCCTCGAGGCTTTGTTAGATAGGGCTAATGAAACAAATACTTGTAACTTAAAGGCAACATTTTCAGACAATTTTGTGCCTCAAACTGACAAGAACTGTTTCAATTTCTATATGCTAAAGCCACAAGAAAAGAGACAATTTTCGTTCCGTGTACATAAGCATGGCGATCCTTCATGTACAAGTAAAAATCGTACTGTTTTTCTTAATTGCTAGGTAATATTCTACTAATATCAAGAATAAGAAATTTAGTACAGATTTATTTTCATGAGGAAAGATGCATTGGTTTGTATCGGTGAAGTAAAGAAACAGGAAGGAAGCGTTCTTTTTGAATTAGGCAGCGCAAGATTGTACTTATTATGCCAGTATTTCATCCAAAAGATATTTTACTTTGGGGATTGGTGAAACTGCAGTGGTGCATGAGAATAATTGATAGTCAGAAGCTGTTATTGATAGCACCATTTCATATGAAATGTATGGTTCATCATGTAATAAGTAAGCTTCCATTGTTAATATAGATAAGAACGTCAGCATCACTTTCATCATCCTAGAAAGTCCATGCAATTGAAAACCATTTATACACATAACATTAACTTCAGCACATTACAGAAAGTATTCATGCTCAATAATTGTGACATTTAGTTTCAGTTTCTGAAATGACAAATGTCCTACCTTCACTGGAATTCCTATAATTTTGTCTTTGTTTCACTCTTTTGAAATTGGCTATTTAACAATTACCCAAGATTAGAATTAAAAAATAAATTTGTATATTGGAATGAATAATAAATTTGTTATGTCTATTCCTTTCAAATACTTTGAATTTGTTTGGTGAAAGCAAATTGAAAATATCTGAGTGAAAGTAGCAAACCAGAATGTCCTCCATTGAATGTTATCTGATCAGCTGTCTCATCTAACCATTAATATTTTCCTCTTGAACAATTTACATTTCTTTTAGTGTTCTTTTGTCTGGTTCATTTTGGGGAAACAGCTTCACACTTTATTTTATTTGACAAAGAGGTGATTCCTGTTTCATCCACATCTTTTGGTATCTAGATAACTATTTTAAAGAAGCATCTGATTTTATTGGAGACTGATGCATGATATTTTTGAAAGGAACGAATCAATACTTTTGAATAGATTCGCAAAAGATGTGAGATTTGCATATTCTAAAATGTGACAATAGTGGAGCCTGGAATTTGCTCTATTGTTGTTGAATTGCTTTTTGATGAGCATAGATTATAATATTTAGTAAAACTAAATATTGAGCTATGTTGCTCAGGTAAACATTTTGAATTATTCCATCTTTGTTGAAGTAATATCTTGTGTGAAATATGATAAGAATTGGGAAAAGGAGTAAAGAATTTTTTAAAATACATTTATGTTAACTGAATGAAGCAGAAGAAACATTTGAAGGTCATATGCTCTCTTAATTGCCAGTAGATTGGCATGGTAATAACCAAAGTATTTAGGGTAAAAAATATTCAGTCACTTATATTGGTATGTTGCATTGAGGCAGACTCAAGCAATTCCCTGTTTGGCCAATGTAGTGTCGTGGGTGGTCGAGGCAGGGCACAGGCAGCAAGCTACTATGTACAGGAAGAAATTTTCAAAGGTGTTTAGGGTGGCAAGGAAATCTGTAACCTTTTGTGGGTCAGGAGAAATTTGGATCTGTAGTTTCAGCATTGATGGTGCATGCGTATTGCTTTTCGTATGCCGGTTCACATCATAAGGAAATTGAGAATGGCATTGGAAAGCACTGCAGGCAATGTTAAATCAACACATTTCAAGTGAATTTGTAGCAGCTGGGATAAATTCTGCTTTTGGCATTTCATTGCATTTGTAGTGTTTCAGCGCTACCTTGTGGTTAATTTTCGGTTCAAGTCATGTTCTGATAATTTGTTCCAGATGTTTATTAATCCTTAGGGTAACGGGTTGTTGTGGTTCCTTATGGCTAGTTCAAGTTTGTAATGTTATATAATGTAATCAAAAACTATTCCATATTAAACAGTTCTCCTGAAAATAGTGCAAATTGTTGTAGTGATATCCTGTGAAACAGGAGAGCATTTTTAAAACGGTGCTACTGTCTAAAAAACAAAGCTCAGTCACATTGGTTAAATACACCAATTCAGATATTTTTGTTTTGTCCTTTCTTATTAAACTTTTCAGATCAAAACATGCACAAGTATTATCTATGAGATGTCAATTGCATTTAGTCCATGAAATATGAGCACATACAGTGTAAAATGCATTTATTTTCCTATTAATGTTAAAACGGTTCCCCTTAGATGTATTGGATGTAATACGTATGTAATGCTGATTTTTTTTTTGCTAACCTATAAGAAATAACTCAAACAAAAAGATTTTTGTGATCTTGTTTTGAGACCTTGGAGGATCACCTTCTGAGCAATTGTAGTACATACCTCTTTTACGCTTGCTGTTTGGTTGAATGCAGATTATTTTCCTTCTGCATTCTCTTGCATCCTTCCCTCCTTCCCTTTCCTTTTCCCTCCCTCCACCCTCCCCCCCGACCCCCCCCCCCCCACCACTTTGTCATATATGGAATTTTTGATCCCAGGTTTAAGATCATTAACTGGTTATTCACTTGAGGCTATAGAAAACTTTCCCTGTTTAGTTTGAAATCTACAGATCTCAAAATCAACCTCATTATGATTTTGCACTTTATTGTTTACCTGCTCTGCACTTAATTCTGTAGCTGTTACCTTTCATTTTGTAGTGCAGTTGTTTTCCCTTGTTCTATCTTGGTGCACTATGTAATGATTTGATCTGTATGAACAGTATGCAAGGCAATATTTTCATTGTATTGTGGTTACACATGACAATAATAAACCAATACCAATGGGGGTTATTTTTGTTGTTTATCTTGAATGTGCAATGATTTTCCATATCTACTTCAGCATATTCCTGTAGTTCTTTTTAGCTTGAATTGTAAGTCTGAATAATTGCTATAAAAATAATTTGTGGTGTACCAATTGACTACAGTTTTGACACAAGTAAATGTTGTGCAAACTTAATATTTTTTAGTTGTGAGACCTTGAATATAAATGTATATAATTATAGCACACTTAATTTATATGCTTATTTTTTCTCTTTTGCTTGTGTAGGTGCAACTGTTCTCCATAGCCCAATGCTAGATTTAGACAGTGATGTGCGGCCTTCTCCCATAAGTCGCTTGAGTCAAACCACATCAGTGAAAAGGGCCAGCAGTTTTCAATCTTCTCGGGATGATTGTAAGTACTGTATATTACACAGATTAAGTTTAGTCAGAGAAATCAGAAAATTAATGTCTGATGGGTGATTCGTGCTAAGTTAAAATACATATTGATAGATCTACTAGGTGGCTTCACCACAATACCAAAACAGCTCAATGCTTTAGCAAAAACCATTGTGTAATGCATATTAGGCCAGATCGATAAAACAGTCAATGCCTGCAAGTAGCAAATCTTGACAACATTCAGACACGTTGATACTACAAAGGGCGTATTTGATGTCAACCTCCATTGTGAGCGTCTCACTATGAATTCTTGATATTCAGTGCGGATTTTCCGAAATACTGCCTTCCACCATGGGCATCCTAGTAGTCAACAATGACCAGAATCTCTACAAGACAACCTATGTGAATATTTTGGCTTTAAGAGAAAATTCAAAACTAGGTGTTGCTTGGTGATTGATTCAAGTCCTGACACCAGTAGGTCTATGTACCATTTTTAAGCCACATGCAAATGTGCATAGCATACTATCCTCTTGCTTGGATGAGCTCAAACAATACTTAAGATATTCTACAGCATCCAAGAAAACGACTGTAGACCCCCTGGCCAGCCTCTGCTCAGCTCGCCGTCATCTAGGAAAACAGCCCTTGGCCCCGCCAAACTGGGTAATTAGTTTGTGTGGATGCTGTGTGATGTACCCCACCCCACCCAAATAACAGACAATACACCAGATATGATTAAATGATTTACAGTTTATAGATATTACTGGAACTGTATAATTAATAGGGAATAAAATATAAAAGGAAAATAAAAGGCGCCACACTTATCAAAGTTCAATCTCTTCGTGCACAAGCAGTTGGAGCTCAGGACCCTTCTTCTTCACCCTGCGACCCCTCAGACCACCTCGACCGGCCGCCAGGGACCAACAACGGTGGTCGACCAGACGCTCCTCATGAGTCCGTCTTCATCTCCTCTCTTCGCCGAATGCCCCGCTCGGGGTCTGACCCCGTTAGCGGACTTGCAGCACCTGGTCCATCCTCTGTCTCTCTCTCCCACCTTCTCCCCCAAAACCCCACGCATACAATATCTTACAGATACACCAAAAACATAACAACTATCCCAGTTGGTTCATAACATCTTCTTATCAGTAACGTGATTCAACAAACTGCTAGCAGGAGGACTTTCTCAGCATTTAACATAACAAAGAAGCCCATTCAATTATAACATCACAAAGATGCCATTTTAATTAGACTACGCAGTGACATAAAAAATAGAAACCCCTTACACTCTCCCCCCACCAAATAAAGTCATGTCCTCATGACTTCTAAATAACTCGCCAACCAGTCCTACAGACACAGAAACCCATCCAGATACACACAGTGACATTGCTCCCCAAACAGTGGACCTTTCGCCCATCCACGGGCACTACATAGGCCAACCTATCTGAGAGCTTCCTAATCCTCCGAAACCTCCGTACCCCCTCACCTAAACCCTAAAGGCTCAGACACTACTAGGGATACCTCGGGCCTGCTTGCCGACTCCTCTCTCTCTCAGGCCACTATTACAACTCAGAGCCCCCTGTCCAGTGTCCAGGGCCCTGCTTCTTTTCCTTCCTGGTCCTGCTGTAACTCAGACTGCCCACAGCTAGCTCTCCCCACTACACCTGACTCAGTGGGAGAAGGACTAAAGGTCTCTTCCTCAATCACTGGGAAGTTAGTGAAAGGCAGCATGTACCACATGTCCAGCACATCATCCTTCGAATCTGTATTCTTCCTCATTCCCTCGATCAGTGGCTGCTGTTTGAGTTTCTCCACACTGAAACATTTAGCCAGGGCTACCCCTTCAGCCTCCTGCAGTCGAGACGTCAGCTTCTTTGGGGACTCCTTCAACTCTCGCCACAGCCTCAGTAGACCTTTCTCACGGTTCTTGGCCACCTCAATCTGGGACGCAGTTACCCCACCGGCATCTTCCACCCTGACCTGAAAAGCAGCAGTTAAAGGATGTTCAGCCTCTGGTTTTTTTCTTCCTGATGACGTCTTCCAGGTCAGCTTTTAGTATTTTCCCCTTCATTTAAACTGTCGATAGTCATCTTCAGGCTCCTTTCAAGCATCTGCCCCCCTTTTCCGAGACCTGTCCTCCATTTCGTCACCTCCTCGGGAGTGTAGTCAAACTCCCCTCCCTGGGCTCTCGGTTTTCTGTTGGCCTTAGTCAGAACACTTCCTTGATCTTCCCCAACTTGTAAGTCTTCTAATCTTTTCTGAATCAACGTCTTGAGTTTCTGCTGATCCCTTCGAAGGTGGGTCATTGTTTCTTCTCACTGTATTAATTCATCAGTACATGACCGCAGTGTCGGCTCGGAATTCCGTTGCTCCTTCTTCACGTTGACGAGCGTGAATTCCAAGTCTGCAATGGTCGTCCCACAAGTGCGGCACTCAGTCTCCGGCCGGCATTTCTGAGCACTCAGTTCAGCGGTGCAAATCCCCTCTCTCCCCTGTGTCTCATTCAGATTGACAACCTGGGTTTCCATCCCCAGGTCCACCACAGTCTGTTCCAACACCAGGAAGTTCAACTGGTATGTCGGGTCATTTTCCTCACATTGCACCAAACTCCTCCGGCCAAAAACTCCTCATATGTGACACTTCGCTTCTGTCGCCCGGGCTCAGTCACTCGCTTCGCCTCATAGTCCCCCCAGGCAAATCCAATGGCGGTCATCCACATACACCAAAACTCCACACACCTTCACTTCCCCCATGGTCTTCCTCATACCCCACAGGAAGGATGCAGGGGCTCCGGATATGCCCTTGGGCATCTTTTCGGATTGGAAGAATCCTAGGGAACTAATAACGACCGTCTTTGGCTCAACAGCCGCACTCCTCAGGATCTGGCAACATCCACTCCTCAGATCCAGCACATTAAACCACGTCGCATAATCCGCACACATGCTGCCTTCATCTTCCACGCCGCCAGGGTCCAGTTGCCACGACCTCTTTCTCACTGAGGTGTCTTCAGCGGTCAACTCCCCTCCCTCGTGGTATTTCAGAGCGTCTACCAAGAGGGTCTCACCCTCAGCTACTTTCCCCAGGCCGTACCGCTGCTGAGTCTTGTTTAAATTCGGTACCGGCTCAAGGCTGCTACACACGTCCTCAGAAGCAACTCGACACGCTGGGTGCCCAGACAACGCCCCCATGAACTCCAGGGTCAGTAACCAATCGTCGTCTTCTGGATAACTACTGGCACTGGTACCCAAAATCTCCGGTGCCTTTGCGGTTGTCAAGGGTAAATGCTTCAGACACCGGTTGTAAAAGGAACTGTACAACAACTTGATCTGCGCCCCGGGGTCGAGGATGGTTTTAGCATCGCTTCCCTCTATCCGTAACGACACCCTGGGGCGTGGTCCCTCTAAGCCTTCAGGAATAGGGTCTTTTCCTTTTGGAAGTTCATTGGTACATTGCTGGGAACGTGCTTCCCCAGAGACCCTAAGCCATTCCCCCACTGGGCCTCCACTAAGTTTCCGGACACCTCTCTGATCAGCTGAACAACTGAAGGAGGGGTTGATCCCTTGAAATGATCCCCCTTGCACTACAAGAAATTTAGCAGCCCTCCTAGCCAGAGAAGACACACTGAAAACTTTCCCCCCTCTTTCAAATAACTGACAGCTGTCACTACGGTGTAAGTGAACCTGACAGCTCTAACACCATCACCAGCCTGCCTACTTAAACTTTCAACCAATCCCTGTTGCTCTCCCTCAACCGAGCATTGCCACTCATCTAACAACTGAGAGATCAGCTCCGCCCATGTCTCGCATGCCTCCGCCCCTCTTGGGGTGGACACTATCCCAAACGCCAGGTGGAGCCTGCCAGAGCTAGAACATTTATTCGCAGACACTACCTCCAAATCAGATCACGCTTTCCTCTCTTTCCCAACAGCATGGACAGCCCCAAGTTCCACCTCCAACTCGTCATTGCTAGCCTGAACTTGAACAAAGACCTCACCCACCACGCATGCAGCAATAACCAGCAAGTAACCCACAGAGACACACATTACTGATTTAACCAACCACACAGCATACCAGCAGATCCAATCCTGGACAAAAGCCCACACAATGTAGCCCCCTGGTCAGCATTGTCATTACTCACAGGGATAACTTCCAACAGCACCAGCCTAACTTCTACCTCCCTTGTGGGCAACAGCAGGAGGAGTATGCAATCAACAACATTCCTTATTTTCCAACAAGTCACTTGCACACTTTCCTGACTTGACCGGAACAGACGTTTGTTTCAGCATGGCTTTCAGCACAGTGTTATACTGAAATAAGACCCTAAGACACAGGAGCAGAATTAGGCTATTTAATCCATTGAGTCTGCTCCGCCATTCAATCATGGCTGATCCTTTTTTTCCCTCCTCAGCCCCACTTCGCAGCCTTCTCCCTGAACCTTTGATGCCATGTCCAATCAAGAACTGATCAAGCTCTGCCTTAAGTACACCCAACGACCTGGCCTCCACAGCAGCCTGTGGTAATAAATTCCACAAATTCACCACCCTCTTGGTAAATAAATTTCTCCATATCTCTGTTTTAAGTGGACAAACCTCTATTGTGAGGCTGTGCCCTTGTCACAGACTCTTCCCCACCACCACCCCCTTTCCTCATCTGTTCTGTCTAGGTCTTTCAACGTTAGAAAGGTTTCATTGAGATCTCCCCGCTCCCCCCATCCTTCTAAATTCCAGCGAGTACAAACTCAGAGCCATCGCATATCCCTTGTATGATAACCCTTTGATCCCCAGAATCATCCTTGTGAACCTCCTCTGAACGCTCTCCAATGCCAGTACATCTTTTCTTAGTTGAGCACAAAACTGTTCACAACACTCAAGGCGAGGCCTCACCATTGCCTTATAAAGTATCACATCCCTGCTCTTGTATTCTAGACCGCTTGAAATGAATGCTAACATTGCATTTGCTTTCCTCACCACTGACTCTACCTTCAAGTTTATCCTTTTTTTATATATATAATTTTTATTGAGTTTTCAAAGTGATACATGAGAAAAAAAAATCTACCCTCCCCCCTCCCCTTAACCCTCCCCCCCGATATATACTCCTACCTAAAAAGAAAAGAAAAAAAAGAAAAAAAAAGGAGCAACACACATCAAAGTTGCTGGTGAACGCAGCAGGCCAGGCAGCATCTGTAGGAAGAGGTGCAGTCGACGTTTCAGGCCGAGACCCTTCGTCAGGACTAACTGAAGGAAGAGTGAGTAAGGGATTTGAAAGTTGGAGGGGGAGATCCAAAATGATAGGAGAAGACAGGAGGGGGAGGGATAGAGCCAAGAGCTGGACAGGTGATAGGCAAAAGGGGATACGAGAGGTCACCCCCACCGATGACCTCTTCTCCCGTCTTCAACCCTCCTCCTCTTCATGGACACCCCGCTCTGGTCTTCTGCCTGCTCTGGATCTCTTTATCGCTAATTGCCGACGGGACATCAACCGTCTCGACTTCACCGCACCTTGTCCCCATTCCAACCTCACTCCTTCCGAGCGCTCTGCTCTCCACTCCCTCCGCACTAATCCTAACCTTATTATTAAACCCGCCGATAAGGGGGGTGCTGTTGTAGTCTGGCGTACTGACCTCTACCTTGCCGAGGCACAGCGACAACTCGCGGATACCTCCTCTTATTTACCCCTCGATCGTGACCCCACTAAGGAGCACCAGGCCATTGTCTCCCACACCATCACTGACTTTATCCGCTCAGGGGATCTCCCATCCACTGCTACCAACCTTATAGTTCCCGCACCCCGCACTTCCCGTTTCTACCTCCTACCCAAGATCCACAAACCTGCCTGTCCTGGCCGACCTATTGTCTCAGCTTGCTCCTGCCCCACCAAACTCATTTCTGCATACCTCGACACTGTTTTATCACCCCTTGTTCAATCACTTCCGACCTATGTTCGTGACACTTCTCACGCTCTTAAACTTTTCGATGATTTTAAGTTCCCTGGCCCCCACCGCTTTATTTTCACCATGGATGTCCAGTCCTTATATACTTCCATCCCCCATCAGGAAGGTCTCAAAGCTCTACGCTTCTTTTTGGATTCCAGACCAAATCAGTTCCCCTCTACCACCACTCTGCTCCGTCTAGCGGAATTAGTCCTTACTCTTAATAATTTCTCCTTTGGCTCCTCCCACTTCCTCCAAACTAAAGGTGTAGCTATGGGCACCCGTATGGGTCCTAGCTCTGCCTGCCTTTTTTTTGGGTTTGTGGAACAATCTATGTTCCGTGCCTATTCTGGTATCTGTCCCCCACTTTTCCTTCGCTACATCGATGACTGCATTGGCGCTGCTTCCTGCACGCATGCAGAACTCGTTGACTTTATTAACTTTGCCTCCAACTTTCACCCTGCCCTCAAGTTTACCTGGTCCATTTCCGACACCTCCCTCCCCTTTCTAGATCTTTCTGTCTCTGTCTCTGGAGACAGCTTATCCACTGATGTCTACTATAAGCCTACTGACTCTCACAGCTATCTGGACTATTCCTCTTCTCACCCTGTCTCTTGCAAAAACGCCATCCCCTTCTCGCAATTCCTCCGTCTCCGCCGCATCTGCTCTCAGGATGAGGCTTTTCATTCTAGGACGAGGGAGATGTCTTCCTTTTTTAAAGAAAGGGATTTCCCTTCCTCCACTATCAACTCTGCTCTTAAACGCATCTCCCCCATTTCACGTACATCTGCTCTCACTCCATCCTCTCGCCACCCCACTAAGAATAGGGTTCCCCTGGTCCTCACCTACCACCCCACCAGCCTCCGGGTCCAACATATTATTCTCCGTAACTTCTGCCACCTCCAATGGGATCCCACCACTAAGCACATCTTTCCCTCCCCCCCTTCTCTCTGCATTCCGCAGGGATCGCTCCCTACACAACTCTCTTGTCCATTCGTCCCCCCCTTCCCTCCCCACTGATCTCCCTCCTGGCACTTATCCGTGTAAGCGGAACAAGTGCTACACATGCCCTTACACTTCCTCCCTTATCACCATTCAGGGCCCCAAACAGTCCTTCCAGGTGAGGCAACACTTCACCTGTGAGTCGACTGGAGTGATATACTGCGTCCGGTGCTCCCGATGTGGCCTTTTATATATTGGCGAGACCCGACGCAGACTGGGAGACCGCTTTGCTGAACATCTACGCTCTGTCCGCCAGAGAAAGCAGGATCTCCCAGTGGCCACACATTTTAATTCCACATCCCATTCCCATTCTGACATGTCCATCCACGGCCTCCTCTACTGTAAAGATGAAGCCACACTCAGGTTGGAGGAACAACACCTTATATTCCGTCTGGGTAGCCTCCAACCTGATGGCATGAACATCGACTTCTCTAACTTCCGCTAAGGCCCCACCTCCCCCTCGTATCCCATCTGTTACTTATTTTTATGCACACATTCTTTCTCTCACTCTCCTTTTTCTCCCTCTGTCCCTCTGAATATACCTCTTGCCCATCCTCTGAGCCCCCCCCGTCTTTCTTCCTGCACCTCCTGTCCCATGATCCTCTCGTATCCCCTTTTGCCTATCACCTGTCCAGCTCTTGGCTCTATCCCTCCCCCTCCTGTGTTCTCCTATCATTTTGGATCTCCCCCTCCCCCTCCAACTTTCAAATCCCTTACTCACTCTTCCTTCAGTTAGTCCTGACGAAGGGTCTCGGCCTGAAACGTCGACTGCACCTCTTCCTACAGATGCTGCCTGGCCTGCTGCGTTCACCAGCAACTTTGATGTGTGTTGCTTGAATTTCCAGCATCTGCAGAATTCCTGTTGTTTGCGGAAAAAAAAAGTAACCGCCTGAATATTGAAAGGTTTGCACATGCTCCATGGGATAAAAATAAATTTAATATATATTTGTTACTTTCCCCCAAGGAACCAAGATCTTCATCATCAGAGCTATAAATAAGGGCTCCAAATATTCAAAAATGTTACATATTTATCTCTTAAAATCTAAAACATTACTTAGTTTCTCAACTCTCATAGTTCCCTGGGGAATCTCTTTGAACTTCACCATGTTGCTATGTGTTTCCCTCCCAATCATCCAGGCAAAAAGAAAAAAAAAGATAGATAAGATGCAAAAAAAGAAAAAACAAAATACCCCCCCACTAATGTTGTGAATGAAAAGATACACAATACTACCCCCTCCATTGTGCGGGGCATGGCTATTGTCACGCTTGCACACATGAATAACGTAGCGATTGGTCATTGTTTCCTCCAGCTCCCCCATAACAAAAAATTATATATATATAAAAAAAAATTGATGTTATTATTCCCAGCTAATATTCCTCAAATTTTAACCTTTCTTCCCCTCCCTCATATTATTAATAATATATTTATATATTCATCCACCTAAAAATTCAACAGGCCTAATCCTTGATCCAGTCTTCATCTTCAATCCATCTCGCTCCCCTAAGTTCGTTCTTGTATCTGGTGAATATTCAAAGAATCTCGCACAAACTCCTCCGCTTTCCGGTAATTGTCAAAAAATCTTTTTTCTCCACCAGGCAAAAAAATCTTCAAGGTTGCAGGATAACGCAATATAAATTGATAACCGTGATCCCACAGGGCTTTTTTCACTGGATTAAACTTCTTCCTTCTTTTCAAAAGTTCATAACTTATGTCAGGGTAGAAAAAAATTTTCTTCCCTTCTATCATCAGTGGCCCTTTTCTCTTCTTGGCAGCTTGGGCAACCGCCTGTAGAATCCTTTCTTTGTCTTAAAATCTTAAGAATCTTATTAAAATTGATCGTGGATATTGGTCACCTTGTGGTTTTGGTCTTAGAGCTCTATGTACCCACTCAATTTCAATTGATCGGTCTTCCTCTTTCATTTGCAAGGTTTTCGGGATCTATCTTTGAAAAAATTCTGTTGGATTATCTCCCTCTATACCTTCTTTAAGACCAACAATTTTAATGTTATTACGTCTACTAAAATTTTCCAACACATCCACTTTCTCCAAGAGTCGATTTCTTTCCGTGTTCCAGACAAGCACATTATTTTCTGTTTTTTCCACTCTATCGTTAATATGCTCCATTGTTCTTTCCATCTTCTGAAGTTTCTTATCTATTTTATCCTGTCTTTTCATAGCTTTATCATAGCACATCTTCACGTCTCTAAGCTCTGTTCTTAATTTTCTTAATTCAGCCGTTAATTGCAATAAAGCCTCCCTTATGTCTCCGTTGTCTCCTTTACTTCCAGTCTCTTCCAGTTCTTCCTCCTCTTCTTCATCTGTATTCTCTGCGATATCCAATTCTGACTCTGAGTCACTTTCAGTTGCAGTGGTCGTCGGTCCTTGTATTTTAAATTGTGTCGATTTGCACATGCGTACTTCTTTGCTCATGCGCAATTCTGGCATCTTCTTCTGAGAGACCGCTACCGCCTCCATTGCTCCCCGTTCTTCTACACCAGAGATAAAATGTGTCTCCTCTGAAGGAGATCCAACCTGAATTCGAGGCTCCATCGCTGCAGTAGGCTCTTTTTCTCTTCCCATCTCGCGGCAACTTCACAACACCAGACTTCTTCTGTTGTGGCTTACGAGGCATATCGTAGAGTAATCTTACGAAGTTTATAAGTAGTTTTCGGAAAGTATTTATTAACTTTACTTTGTTTAAACGGTACTTTGCTGATTTTTTTACAGGAGAGCTGGATTTACACGTCTCAATCCTATGTCATCACATGACGCCCCCTCAAGTTTATCCTTAGGGTGTTCTGTACAAGGAGTCCGAAGTCCATTTACATTTCAGATTTTTGGATTTCCTCCCCGTTTAGGAAATAGTCTACATACCAAAGTGCCTGACCATGCATTTTCCAAGATTGTATTTCATTTGCCACTCTCTTGTCCATTCTCCTAATCTGTCGAAGTCCTTCTGCAACCTACCTGTTTCCTCAACACGACCTGCCCCTCTACCAATCTTCATATCATCTGAAAACTTGGTAACAAAGCCATCTGTTCCATCATCTAAATCATTGATATTCAGTATTAAAAAGATGTGGTCTCAACACGAACCCCTGTTGGAATACCACTAGTTACTGGCGGCCAACCAGAAAAGGATCCTTTTATTCCCACTCGCTGCCTCCTACCAATCAGCCAATGCTCTAACCATGCCACTAACTTTCCTGTAAGGCCATGGGCTCTTAACTTGGTAAGCATCCTCGTGTGGTGCCTTGTCAAAGGCCTTCTGGAAGTCCAAATATAAAACATCCACTGCATCCCCTTTATCTATCCTACGTGTAATCTCCTCAAAGAATTTCAACAGGTTTGTCAGGCAAGATTTTCCTTTAAGGAAATTGTGCTGATTTTGTCCTATCTTGTCCCGTGTCACCAAGTATAACATAACCTCATCCTTAACAATTGACCCCAACATCTTCCCAACCACTGTCAGGCTAACAGGTCTATAATTTCCTTTCTGCTGCCTTCCTCCTTTCTTAAAGAGTGGAATGGCATTTGTAGTTTTCTAGTCCTCTGGTACTATGCCAAATTTCAATGATTTTTGAAAGATCATTACTAATGCCTCCACAATCTCTACTGCCTCTTTCAAAACCCTCAGGTGCAGTTCATCTGGCCTGGGTGACTTATGTATCCTGAGGTCTTTCAGCTTTTTGAGCACCTTCTCCCTTGTAATTGTAACTGCACTCACTTCTCTTCCCTCACACCCTTCAACATCTGGCACACTGCTAGTGACTTCCACAGTGAAGACTGATGCACAATACTCATCTAGTTTATCTGCAGTCTCCCTGTCCCCCATCATTATTTCTCCAGCCTCATTTTCTAGTGGTCGAATATCCACTCTCATCTCTCTCTTATTTTTTGCATACTTGAAAAAGCTTTAACTATCCACTTTGATATTGTTTGCTAGCTTGCTTTCATATTTCATCTTTTCCCTTCTAGTGATTCTTTTAGTTGCTCTCTGTAGGATTTTAAAAGCCTTTCAATCCTCTGTCTTCCCAATAATTTTTGCTTTGTTGTATGCCCTCTCTTTTGCTTTTACAATAACTTTGACTTCCCTTGTAAGCCTTGATTGCTCTATTTTGCCATTTGAGTATTTCTTTGTTTTTGGAATATATCTGTCCAGTGCCTGCCTCATTTTTCCTAGAAACTCATGCCATTGCTGCTCTGCTGTCATCCCTGCCAACAGCTCCTTTCAATTTATTTTGGCCAACTCCTCTCTCATACCACTGTAATGTCCTTTACTCCACTGAAATACTGCTACATCAGACTTTATTTTCTTTCCATCAGATTTCAAGTTGAACTCAATCATATTGTGATCACTGGTTCCAAAGGGTTCTTTTACCTTAGGCTCTCTAATGATCTCTGGTTCATTTCATAACACTAAATACAGTATAGCTTATCCCCTAGTAGGCTCAACTGCCAACTGCTCTTAAAAGCCATCTTGTAGGCACTCAACACGCTCACTCTCTGGAGATCCATTTCCAACCCGATTTTCCCAATCCACCTGCATGTTGAAATCTCCTATGACTATCATAACATTGCCCTTTTGACAAGCCTTTTCTATTTCCTGTTGTAATTTGTGGTCCACATCCCAGCTACTGTTGGGAGGCCTTGTATAACTGCCATCAGTGTCCTTTTACTCTTGCAGTTTCTTAACTCAACCGACAAGGATTCAGCATTTTCCGATCCTATGTCATATCTTTCTACTGATTTGATGCCATTCTTTACCAGCAGAGCCAAGCCAACCTCTCTGCTGCCCTCCCCCACAACAATATCCGAAGTGTTGTACTTATCTTTGAGGGGAATGGCCACGGGGTGCTCTGTGCTCATTACCAGTTCACATTTCCATTTCTCCTGAAGTTGAATGTCATCCAGCTGCTGCTCCAGGTCTCTAACACAGTCTTCAAAGAGCTGCAGCCAAATGCACTTCACACAGATGTAGTTCTCTGGGAGACTCTGGGTCTCCCAGGGCTCCAACATCCAGTATGAAGAACACACAACAGCTATTTACTACACTGGGTACAGTAAGAGAGAGAGAAAAATGGGAACCTTAACAGAAGCCTATCCAGAGCCAACTCCTCTTTCGAGCCAAAGCCGCCGCCTCTAACCACTAGCCTACTCCCGACAATGGCTGCCCCGCTTGTCCCTTCTGTACTTTGAAACAAAAGTCACCACCCTGTGAGAAACCTCATTGCTGTGGCCTGCTCCTGTTGGAATAAGCCTGAACGTCTGTGAAGCTCTCCTTTTAAACAAGCATTGCCAACCTGCGAGAAACCTCGTTGCTGCGGCCTGCTCATGCCACTGATTGGACCACCGGGATCCCAGATCCTATACTTTAGCGTAACTCAGAACAGCATTGAAGCCATCACAATGTAGGCAGTTGACTACCTTCACAGACCATTGATATAAATTTAAGTTAAATAAACAGCATTACTTGCCTTTCTCCCTGCGGATGGTTGCTGCCATTCATTTGAATTAGGGCTGCTGTGTTTGCATCAGGGTTAACCTGGCTTAACATAGAACATAGAAATCTGGAGCACGTTCTGGGCCCTTTGGCCCAAAATGTTATGCCAACCATGTAATGTAATCTAGAAATTGCTTAGAATTACCCTTTTGCATAGCCCTGTATTTTTCTAAGCTCCATGTACT
Organism: Mobula birostris; assembly: GCF_030028105.1. Lineage (NCBI taxonomy): Eukaryota > Metazoa > Chordata > Chondrichthyes > Myliobatiformes > Myliobatidae > Mobula > Mobula birostris. The sequence continues at coordinate 34,716,815 of NC_092388.1, forward strand.
ATCTAAGAGTCTCTTAAAAGACCCTACTGTATCCGCCTCCACCACCATCGCTGGCAGTGCATTTCACACACCCACCACTCCCTGTGTTGAAAAATTACCCCTGACATCCCCTCTGTACCTACTTCCAAACAGCTTAAAATAATGGACATTTCAGCCCTGGGAAAAAGCACTCAGCTGAGATGCCCACAGAAAGTCATGCTGCTCTGTCAGACTGCTTGTAGTCGACCAGAAGACCACTTGGGCAATTCGTGTTGAGTCAGTGCTGAAATCTGAGACTTAGTTAAGGATACTCGGGTAACTTCTGGTATTAGTTCTGACTTTAGAGCTTAAGATCTGTCCCATTTATCTTGCTTTGGGGTTATGAATTGGAAGCCAACTTTAACATTTATTACTTGTGCAGAATTTTCAAGATTAAGTAGTTCAATCATGGTTGCTTGCTGTATATCATGATTAATGAATGATTGGCATTACTTTTAAGTGAGAGTGAGAAATGTTATAATTTTAAATTCTCTAGGAAGAGGTACAGTCGAAGTTTCAGACCGAGACCCTTCGTCAGGACTAACTGAAAGAAGAGCTAGTAAGAGATTTGAAAGCGGGAGGGGGAGGGGGAGGGGGAGATCCGAAATGATAGGAGAAGATAGGAGGGGGAGGGATGAAGCCAAGAGCTGGACAGTTGATTGGCAAAAGGGATATGAGAGGGTCATGGGACAGGAGGCCGAGAGAGAAAGAAAAGGGGGAGGGGGGGAAACCCAGAGGATGGGCAAGGGGTACAGTGAGAGGGACAGAGGGAGAAAAAGGAGAGAGAGAAAATGAATATGTGTGTGTATATAAATAAATAACGGATGGGGTACGAGGGGGAGGTGGGGCATTAGCGGGAGTTTGAGAAGTCAGTGTTCATGCCATCAGGTTGGAGGCTACCCAGACGGAATATAAGGTGTTGTTCCTCCAACTTGAGTGTGGCTTCATCTTTACAGTAGAGGAGGCTGTGGATAGACATATCAGAATGGGAATGGGACGTGGAATTAAAATGTGTGGCCGCTGGGAGATCCTGCTTTCTCTGGCGGACAGTGCGTAGGTGTTCAGCAAACCGGTCTCCCAGTCTGTGTCGGGTCTCGCCAATATATAGAAGGCCACATCGGGAGCACCGGATGCAGTATATCACCCCAGCCTACTCTCAGGTGAAGTGTCGCCTCACCTGGAAGGACTGTCTGGGGCCCTGAATGGTGGTAAGGGAGGAAGTGTAAGGGCATGTGTAACACTTGTTCCACTTACAAGGATAAGTGCCGGGAGGGAGATTGGTGGGGAGGGATGGGGGGGACGAATGGACAAGGGAGTCGCGTAGGGAGCGATCCCTGTGGAAAGCAGGGAGGGGGGAGGGAAAGATGGTGGGATCCCGTTGGAGGTGGCGGAAGTTACGGAGAATAATATGTTGGACCCGGAGGCTGGTGGGGTGGTAGGTGAGGACAAGGGGAACCCTATTCCTAGTGGAGTGGCAGGAGGATGGAGTGAGAGCAGATGTGCGTGAATTGGGGGAGATGCGTTTGAGAACAGAGTTGATGATGGAAGAAGGGAAGTCCCTTTCTTTAAGAAAGGAGGATATATCCCTTGTCCTGGAATGAAAAGCCTCATCCTGAGAGCAGATGCGGCGGAGACGGAGGAATTGCGAGAAGGGGATGGCATTTTTGCAAGAGACGGTGAGAAGAGGAATAGTCCAGATAGCTGTGAGAGTCAGTAAGCTTATAGTAGACATCAGTAGATAAGCTGTCTCCAGAGAAAGAGACAGAAAGATCTAGAAAGGGGAGGGAGGTGTCGGAAATGGACCAGATAAACTTGAGGGCAGGGTGAAAGTTGGAGGCAAAATTAATAAAGTCTACGAGCTCACTATGCGTGCAGAAAGCAGCATCAATGCAGTCGTCGATGTAGCGAAGGAAAAGTGGGGGACAGGTACCAGCAACTTTGATGTGTGTTGCTTGAATTTCCAGCATCTGCAGATTTCCTCATGTTTGCGTAATTTAAAATTCCCTTGTTTTATTTTGCCTTAATTTTCTTTTGGTCTCCTTTATTTGTTTCCTTTTTGCTGAGCAACCACATAGTGAAAGGGAGGTCACTGAATGATTATAACACCTTTAGTAGCTTTGACGAGTTATCAATTGAACTGAACATGTATTTAGATTTACTTCTAAAAGTAACCTTAGTTTTATTTTTGATTATAACTTTTTTTTTACTTTACTGTAGCATTAAATTACAGATGTATGTTAATATTCACAGAGAAACTTGTTCCAGTCCAAAGGAATTTATTTTTGTAACTGTTCAGAATTTGCCCATTGACCAAGAGAGAAATTCTCATTACAGATTTAGGTAAAACTGTCTTTTGAACTCAACAGGGTAACTGAGATTTTCAATCTTATTTTAAATTACAAGGGGGAAGGAACATCTTTGCCCCTTCTGCCATCCGACTTCTAAATGAACATTGAACCCATGAACACTACCTCACTACTTTTTATTTTTGTTATTTTGCACTACTTAATTTATCTATTTAATAGACATATATATACTTAATGTATCCGAGTTCTTTCACTATGTATTTCATTGTACTCCTACCATAAAGTTAACGGATTTCACAATGTATGCCAGTGATATTAAATCTAATTCTGATATCCTAAGTAACTTTGTGCCCCAAGTGTGTTAACTAATAAAAATGTTGGTTGCATTTCAAAACATCTGTACTTAAAAAGGTTGTTATTCAATATGTTTGTATATTTTTATTTTGTTTTGCAGCTTGGCGTTTTAAGGCACCTCAGCTTGTAACATATGTTGACAATCTAACAGAAATTGTTATAAGTCAACTGCCAAATTTCTGGAAGCTTTGGATATCCTATGTGAATGGAAGTCTTTTCAGTGAAGTAAATGCAACTGGTTGTAACCTTGTTTTGTTTACAGCTACATGTCATAATCCACCTGGCTTTCTAATTTTTTAATATATTGATTTTAAGTTCTTATTTTTACAAATGTGCTGTAGCAATTGTATTGGAATTAGGACTCTAAGTAGCTGAAGTGTGCTTTCTTTGCAGTACTAAGTTACTTATTTACTTACTGCCCATTATGCCTGCTCATGTTTAGGGCAGCAAAGAAGGCCCGTGGCCATCTTCTCTATTGTCCTCCAAGTGTAGTTCAGAGCTATTTCCTTCATCATGCCAGTAGCTTCCTCTTGGTTTTCAGTACTGTCAGCCACACAGGTTCCGAGTGAAGACTCAGGAATACTGTCATGCACAGATGTAGGAGGATTCTTTACTGTTTTTCTCACAGTGACTTTTGTTTGATCAGTCAGGATTATTAGCCTTGAGGTGAAACTCCGAACCACTCTTGACCTGGCCTCTTTCCTTTGAGCTGTTTGGCATGGGTGACCCTACCAAAAGCCAAAGCATCAGTCCCTGACACCAGCCAGCATCGCTTACCGGGTCATTGAGGCACATCGGCCTCCAAACCATGACAAGGTTGTGGTCATTTTGGAGGTACTTCGTTACTGAGAGCTGAATAAATCTGAGCTATATCACAGGGTCTAGATTTGATTGCCAGTCCCTGCTAATATTGCTGAATAGTTATTCCCTCAAATATGACAGAACACTAAAACAGTCTTAATTTTTATTCACTCTCTCACGTACACTCTCTTTCTCATTCACACTCACATACGCTTTCCCTCCCGCGTGCACATTCTACTCCCACCATTATCTTAGTTGTTTTAGGCCAAGCCAATCTGTTTTATGTTTTCTGTTTTCTAAATTTATATATTTAAACCATGTAACTTTATTTTTACATCTTTTTATGCAATTTATCAATGCCATTCAAAATTTGAACTTAAGTAACAGGTCACTTAATTCCTTGTCCAGCCAATGGGTCTGAGAATAATATTTTCTTCAGTTATACATATTCCTTTGACTTTGTATCCAAGATTTCCCAGTTGACATCAGTGCAGTGAAAGCTTTAACTAAATAAATCCTGTATAATTCAGCTGGCATTTAAGCTGGCTCTGTACTAGTCAGTGCCATGTCTGTAATAAGAGAGTATTATCAGCATTTTTCTTTTGTTCAGTCATTTTTTATTGTTTTCTTTTTTCTTCATGACAAAATGTAGACTGTCTTTGGGAAAGACAGTAATGAAATTTGTTGGAATCTGATAATGCATAAGCGAGAAACCAAGTGAATGCAAATTGTATAATATAAAACCATTAGCCAGTGGTAAGGCTTGACAGCTTATTAATTAATTAATTAGAATCCTTTTTTTTTTCCCTGTAACTTTGTAAGTCAATACATCAACAGGTACTTCACTGATATGCATTATAAGTCCTTAATAGTAGTGACTTTTGCAATTTTAATTAATGTATTAATACTTTCTATTCGTCAACCCCCACAATGCTGGTATCGTAGAGAATGTACGTTTCATCAGACCATGTAGGAAGTCTTTATTTATAGGCAGGCTTCCTACACCATTCTCAGTATAAACACCCCACAGCATTTACCACATTAAATATAGGTTATAACTTTTATTTTCACTTGATGTACAGTCTCATTTACATATCTATAGTTAATTGCTTACTGAGAAAAGACTGTTACAACATGTTTCTAAATAACCAAAGGGAATATATGATGTGAAAGTATAATGTTTTTGGACTTTCAGCTATTATGTCAGATTTATCTTTCATGCTTTATTTTCTCTGATAATTAATTAGTTTCTTAAAAATTATAATACCAATATTCTGAAAGTAAATTCCATTTTCATTCATTGATTCTTTCATGTTTCCCTTATTTACTTCTGATTGTAACCTCTATTTTACTGTTGTAATTAAAGACAGGAGAAAAATCAGGACAATTTGAGAAACTTAAGAAAAATGCCAGATCCCGACAAAATGATTTCAAGGTATAAAGATATTTGTTTTCAAATGTTTTCTCCATTTTCAATAAGATTTTTAAGAAAAGTATTTTTCTAAATGTAGTCATGCCTGCTGAAATGATATATTGATTTTTTTAATTAATAGAAAATGATTCAAGAGATAATAAATTCACTTGTGAAACTCATCCGAGGAGCTCTTCTTCCAACCAGCCTGACTGAGGTGGAGCTGAAACAATATGGAGGGTGGGAGACAAAAATGGAACTTTCAGGCCAGTGGCTAACCCACGTTATTCATACTATGAGGTAAATTAGAACTGAATTTGGTTAGTGTTACTATCTGATTAATTTTTTTTTAATTTTTAGACATTTTGGTAACTGTAATAACATAGAGGAAGTAAGGAGTATTTTGAAGTAATGATAGATAGCACAGCACAATTGACAAACTTTTCTGAATTGTAGCTAGAGGCGATATGTCAAAGACTCCACCTCACAGAATCACAACTGTCTGCTTTCTGGTAAGCATGCAGGTTCCTTTGTTTGCACTCCAAACTTCTGACCTGAAACTCTGAGTTGTGGACTACCTTTGGTCCTCAGTAGGGTTATTTGGCTTTGTTGATGAGAGTGGAAGCACAATAATGTGGCTGATTGAGTATGTACCACTTAAAGAACACCACATGTTGCTAAACTGACATTAAAGTGAAGGGTAATGTTGGCAGGATTATAGAACCCTGATTAACGTGAAATATTCAGCCTCTGGCCAGGACAAAGAAGGAGGTATATGTCAGTTTAGGCAGGTGAGAACTTAAGAATGAAAAATGGAACTTAATTCAGGTAAGAGCATGGTGTTGCATTTTGCAAAGACAAATCAGAGTAGGACTTTCACAGTCCTAGGGAGTGTTGTGGAACAGAGAGACTAGTACATGGTTTCCTGAAAGTGGCATCACAGTTAGATAGGGTGTTGAAGAAGACATTTGGCCTGCTGACCTTATCAGTCATGACACTGAAGATAGAAGTTGGGTTGTTATATTGCAGTTGCTCAAGATGTTGGTGAAGCCATGATTGGAATATTATGTTCAGTTTTACTTGGCCTGCGATTAGAAAGATACCATTAAGCTGGACAGGGCAGAGGAGCTACATGATGATGTTGCTGGATCTTGAGGGACTGAGCTATGCAGAAAGATTAAGCAGGTTGTGACTTCAGTCAATGGAACATGGGAGAATTAGGTCCGATAGGGATAGAAGTGTATAAAATCATGAGGGATATAGATAGGGTGAAGGCACACATTGTCTTTTTCCCAAGGTTAGGAAATTGAAAACTAGACAACATAGGTTCAGGGTAAGAGGAGAGAGATTTTAATAGAAAACTAAAAAACAACTTTTTTTTTTTTTACCCAGTGGGTGGTCTGTGTATAAATTGGGCTGCCAGAGAAAGTAGTTGAGGCAGATACATTTAAAAGGCACTTGTGTAGGAACTTGGCAAGGAAAGATATAGAGGGATATAGGAGATTTGGAGGCAAGTAGGATTAGCTCAGATAGGCACCTTGGTTGGTATAAAGGAATTGGGCTGAATGGCCTGTTTCTACTGTAGGACACTATTTATGAACCTGTGACTACATAATAGAAAAATCAATGACATGGCATATTTCATTGTGACTGAAACAGAATTAGCAAAAATATAACACTTAAGTTGATTTCAGATCATCACTTTCCCTTTGCATATTGACACGATAATTAAGCATATAAAGCAAGATCCAAGACTTTTACAAACTTACTTGAAACATTTGAAAATGTATTTAGACCTTATAATTAAAGGAGCTTGTGCCCTGTACTCTGTCCTACTCATACTCATTACTGTGAAATTTTGCTCTTCGGCTTATTATTTAATACCTTTATTAAACAGAAGATTTAATACATGAAATATTATATCTGGAACAGTATTCCAATTACAAAATACAGTATCATGTTTTAATTTAAACTCTGCAGTCTCCGTTCTGAGAAATTGGTAGCATACCGGCTAGCATGACACTGTTATAGCTTGGGACATCAGAGTCTGGAGTTCATTTCCGGTGGTACCTGTAAAGAGATTGTACATTCTTCCTGTGACCACGTGCGTTTCCTCATGGTGTCTGGGTTTCCTCCCACAGTCCAAAGATGTATTGATTAGTAGGTTAATTGGTCATTATATACTGTCCAGTGATTAGGGTGGGGTTGTATAGGTGGGTTGCTGGATGGTGTGGATCGTTGGGCCAGAAGGGTCTGTTCTGCACTGTATCTCTAAATAAATATAAAATAAATGTTATTGAACTCATGCCTCAATTCCATTCTATCCCCTTTGGTTCAGTCCCACCAAAGTCTGCAACATATCACATTCTCTTGATTTCCTCAACAGCTTTCAATTCCCTGGCCCTGACCGCCTCATTTTCACATTTCACAAGATGGGGCTTTCCTTGTCAGAACATCAGAGGTGTCCTCTTTCAAAGAACGGTGTCTACCTTCTTCTACCATTAATGCTGCCCTCACCTGCATCTTTTCCATTTCCCAGCCATCCACGTCATGGGCAGACTTCACCATCTGATCTCACCATTTCTGTTTTGGAAAACCACCTCACACTGCTTTGTCCATTGCCATTTCTAATGATCGGTAGTAATGAGTCCAAGGAGTGGAGCACAATAGCCGGATTTGGCAGGAACCTGCTGTTGTAATTAACAAATCCTGAAAAGGGCCATAATTGTGCCATGTCCTTTGGCCTTGGGAGTTCCCACCACTGCTTGAATTTTCTCAGCACACTTGGTGCATCATGGTGTGACCACAATTATTGATGCTTGGTTTAAAGAATTCACACTTGCTCTGAACCCATAATGATCTAATCTTGTTAATGCTATCTTGAGATTTTGGAGATGTTCTTTGTCATCCTTATGAGTAATAATGATGTCATCCAGATAACACTGAGTATCTGGACAGCCTTGCAGCACCTGGTCCATAGCTTTCTGCCAGAGTACAGGTGCAGATGCTCCTCCAAAAATAAGCCTATATTAGCAATAAAGCCCTTTGTGAGTGCTTATGGTGAGAAACACTACGGACTCCTCTTCCATCTCCTCCTGCAGGTAGGCCTCAGCAAAGTCTGAATTGTGAAGTGTTTCCCTCCAGAAAGTTTTCCAAAGATATTCTCTATCATGGACAAAGAGTATTGATCTACTTTGAGTAGTAGGTTGATGGTGCCCTTAAAATCACCACAGATCTTGACAGACTCATCCTTTTTGGCTACTGGAGACCACTAGTATTGCCCATGGGCTCCACTCAAACTTGTAAAGTTTTCCTTCAGCCTTCATGTGATCTAGCTCACTGGCTATTTTATCATGGATGGTATAAGCAACTGGACTTGCTTTGGAAAAACTTAGTTGTAGCATTGTCATTTAGTACTATTCTACGCTTGATATTCATCCTGTTCATCCCAGTTTGGCAAAAGAATAAATCAAGGAAGGTAGTGCACCCGTGGCTGACAAGGGAAATTAGGGATAGTATCAATTCCAAAGAAGAAGCATACAAATTAGCCAGAAAAAGTGGCTCACCTGAGGACTGGGAGAAATTCAGAGTTCAGCAGAGGAGGATAAAGGGCTTAATTAGGAAGGGGAAAAAAGATTATGAGAGAAAACTGGCAGGGAACATAAAAACTGACTGTAAAAGCTTTTATAGATATGTGAAAAGAAAAAGATTGGTTAAGACAAATGTAGGTCCCCTACAGACAGAAACAGGTGAATTGATTATGGGGAGCAAGGACATAGCAGACCAATTGAATAATTACTTTGGTTCTGTCTTCACTAAGGAGGACATAAATAATCTTCCAGAAATAGTAGGGGACAGAGGGTCCAGTGAGATGGAGGAACTGAGGGAAATACATGTTAGTAGGGAAGTGGTGTTAGGTAAATTGAAGGGATTAAAGGCAGATAAATCCCCAGGGCCAGATGGTCTGCATCCCAGAGTGCTTAAGGAAGCAGCCCAAGAAATAGTGGATGCATTAGTGATAATTTTTTAAAACTCTTTAGATTCTGGACTAGTTCCTGAGGATTGGAGGGTGGCTAATGTAACCCCACTTTTTAAAAAAGGAGGGAGAGAGAAACCAGGGAATTATAGACCGGTTAGCCTAACATCGGTGGTGGGGAAACTGCTAGAGTCAGTTATCAAAGATGTGATAACAGCACATTTGGAAAGCGGTGAAATCATCGGACAAAGTCAGCATGGATTTGTGAAAGGAAAATCATGTCTGACGAATCTCATAGAATTTTTTGAGGATGTAACTAGTAGAGTGGATAGGGGAGAACCAGTGGATGCGGTATATTTGGATTTTCAGAAGGCTTTTGACAAGGTCCCACACAGGAGATTAGTGTGCAAACTTAAAGCACACGGTATTGGGGGTAAGGTATTGATGTGGATAGAGAATTGGTTGGCAGACAGGAAGCAAACAGTGGGAATAAACGGGACCTTTTCAGAATGGCAGGCAGTGACTAGTGGGGTACCACAAGGCTCAGTGCTGGGACCCCAGTTGTTTACAATATAAATGACCTGGATGAGAGAATTAAATGCAGCATCTCCAAGTTTGCGGATGACACGAAGCTGGGCGGCAGTGTTAGCTGTGAGGAGGATGCTAAGAGGATGCAGGGTGACTTGAATTAGTTAGGTGAGTGGGCAAATTCATGGCAGATGCAATTTAATGTGGATAAATGTGAAGTTATCCACTTTGGTGGCAAAAACAGGAAAACAGATTATTATCTGAATGGTGGCCGATTAGGAAAAGGGGAGGTGCAACGAGACCTGGGTGTCATTATACACCAGTCATTGAAAGTGGGCATGCAGGTACAGCAGGCGGTGAAAAAGGCAAATGGTATGCTGGCATTTATAGCAAGAGGATTCGAGTACAGGAGCAGGGAGGTACTACTGCAGTTGTACAAGGCCTTGGTGAGACCACACCTGGAGTATTGTGTGCAGTTTTGGTCCCCTAATCTGAGGAAAGACATCCTTGCCATAGAGGGAGTACAAAGAAGGTTCACCAGATTGATTCCTGGGATGGCAGGACTTTCATATGAAGAAAGACTGGATGAACTGGGCTTGTACTCGTTGGAATTTAGAAGATTGAGGGGGGATCTGATTGAAATATATAAAATCCTAAAGGGATTGGACAGGCTAGATGCAGGAAGATTGTTCCCGATGTTGGGGAAGTCCAGAACGAGGGGTCACAGTTTGAGGATAAAGGGGAAGCCTTTTAGGACTGAGATTAGGAAAAACTTCTTCACACAGAGAGTGGTGAATCTGTGGAATTCTCTGCCACGGGAAACATTTGAGGCCAGTTCATTGGCTATATTTAAGAGGGAGTTAGATATGGCCCTTGTGGCTACAGGGATCAGGGGGTATGGAGGGAAGGCTGGTGCAGGGTTCTGAGTTGGATGACCAGCCATGATCATACTGAATGGTGGTGCAGGCTCAAAGGGCTGAATGGCCTACTCCTGCACCTATTTTCTATGTTTCTATATGTCTGAGATTTCCAATACTATCCTTGAACATGGCTGTGGCATCATCTAGTATTTTTCTTAATTCACTTTCAGCTGACTCTATTACAAGGAATGTGGCATGCAAGTTGTGGATGGATCTCCAATCAAGTTGTAGTTGGCTCAGCCGGTCACATCCCCACAATGTTGACTCTTCTGTTTTTATCACATACAAGCCGATTGTAGCTTGTTGGTTGTTGTATTTCATTGTTACAAATGTCATTCCCATTGGAGTTTTCTTTTCTTCAGTATAAATTCTTAGTTGGCTATCTGCAGGCTTCAGTTCAGTAACTTTGAACTACTATTCATACTCGTTTTGTGGAATGATTCAAACAGCTGAGCCAGTGTCCAATATCATTTTAATTAATTTGCCACTCACTTCTGGTGCAAGCCGTATTGCTTGTCTATTGCAGCACACACAAAATGTTGGAGGAACTCAGCAAGTCAGGCAGCTTCTATGGAAATGAATAAACAACAGTGTTTTGTGCCAAGACCCTTCTTGCGGACTTGTCCATTGTTAGTTTTTACATTGTAAATCTCAAGGCTATGCAGTTTGTCTCACTCTCATCATTATCAGATTTTTTTATCAACAGCATACAGATTAGTGCTCTTGTTGAAACTGCAACTTGACTTTTTATCTTTTTCTCTTCCCTGTGCAGTATATTTATTTTTGTCTGTCTGACATGCTCTTTATACGTGTCTACTTTGTTGTATTTTCTCCATTTTTGCCTTTTTAATGTGCATTGGTCTGGTGTATGTGAGCTGCTGCTACGATGGCAACACAATTTGTTCGGCCAGGCAGGTTTCCGCTCAGAATTGCAATTTTGTTCGCACTCACTTTCATTCTTGAATACAACTCAATTGAGTCTCTGGCTGCTGTTTCCATTGATAGTGATTTCAACCACTTCTTTAAATGTGAGTTGTGCTTCAGCTAGGAACTGATTTTGAATGCTTTCTTGTAAGATTTCGCAAACTAAGTGATCTCTCAGTGTATCATTAAGCACATCACCTGACTGACAACGCTCAGACAATCTCATACGCTGAAATGGACACCCTTTCCTTTTGATTCCATTTATGAAACCTGAAGCATTCTGCAATTAACAATGGTTTTGGTTCTAAATGTTCCTGCATTGCTTTCATGATATCAGCAAAGGTAATTTTGACTGGCTTAGTATTGGAATGATATTTAACCTGATTCTTAAGAAGTATGAAACATTGTTTTATAAGATTGAGACTCTCCCAGATTCTCCTGTAGTTTAATCTAAGGGCCTAATGTATTTCCAGCTCTCTTCCTGAGGTCTTTCCTTCCTCATAAAAGCAGAATGCTTTTAGCTGCTAATATTATGGTCAACTGCACTGTGTATATTTTTCTGTTATGTTCCATTTATCCTGATTCCTACCTCCTCAGTCTTCTCAGAATGAAGGGGAAAATTGAGCTGGTTAACTCTAATATTTACTTAAAGTTTCTTGATAAGAATGTAGATATGTTGTAAAGTTAAAAGACATCGACTAATTCTTTTTCTTTTGATTAAATGACAGGCTTAATTATGAATCTTTGACAGCACTGGAAATTCCGAATGATCTCCTGCAAACAATTCAAGAGCTAATCTTGGATTTGAGAGTGCATTGTCTCATGGTTACCTTGCAGCAGACTGCTGATGGTAAGTATCTGGTTTTGTACACATCACTTACCTTGAGCAGATCCTCGCCAGCCAAGTTGTTTTCTTTGAGCTAGTTCTATCTACTTCTAGTTTCTCCAAAAATATGGTAGAAATTCCACAAAGGCAAAGGGGCAGATTATAGACTTAGCATTTTAAAATAAGTATGCTAGAGCAAAAGATTAGCCCTTTCTAAAACCTAATAGAATTGATTCTAATCAAAAGCTTGAACAAGCCATTAATTCAGCAGCTCAAAGAATACAAGTAATTGTTTGTCAGGACTTGTCAAGACTCGAACAAGGTATGAAACTGATTTGAATTGTTTTTTATTTGTTCTGCATGTTTTAATGACTGAATTTTCTTCGGAACACAGTTCTTGCTTTGTTAGTGGGGTTGACTCTGCTGTATCTAAAAGAGCTACTGGCCTTGCTTTGTCATACTGCATATTAGACATAAAGCAATGGATAAACAATTCACCGGCCAAAGCTGTTGTATTTGTTTCTGATTTCAATCTCCATCTCCTAGCCACTAGCTTCATCCCTGAGCCTGATTATGCTTCTGAAGCTGAACCTGTTTGTAACCTTGGAACTTATTGAGAATTTGTTCATGTACTCTACATCGCAAGGAATTCTTCATATTACCATTGCCTATCCCTTTTTCAATTCATCTGGTGTTAAAACTCTCATGTTAATAATTTTATCCTTTCTATATTGGAGTCCTTTACACACCTTTTTAAGTTGTTACCTTGTTAATCCAAATCTTGGTCACCCGTCCTAATCTCTTATGCAGCTTGTTGTCAATCCATTTTTTTTGTTTGTTTAATGATCCTATACAGAGCTACAGAATATTTTAAGTACATGAAAGTGTTATGGTCATTGAGGTAGTGATTAAAAAATCAAAAGCTGTAGATTCATTTGATCTCAAGTACAACAGAAAATAAAGGAAATCAGATGGTGTCTGCAGTATTGTCTTCTAATGCCAAAACATTTTGACAGAAGATCTTTACTCATTGTTAATTCCCTCGTTCTTTCAATAGAGTAAATCGTTCATTTACTAAAGTAACTGAATGGTTCCCTAAATCTCAAAGCAAGATAGCCAATTATTTTATAATACAGTGAAATAAGAGTCACATAAAGAATGTTTGTAAAGTATAGATTCTCACTTCTCAAATAAAACGCATTTTTTTTTCATTTGTTGCAAGGAAGATATCCGTTCAGATGCATTTGTTGTGCCCTTTTGTATTTATATCTAAACTTCTGTTTCTTATTTAGATGTTAAGAGGCTTGCAGAGAAAGAAGACTGGATTGTTGACAATGAAGGGATCACTTCTTTGGTTAGTACTAACACTGGTCTGAGACCATAAAAGTGAGATACAGAAGCTGGAAACTTGAGCAACACAGACAAAATGCCGAAGGAACAGCAAGTTAGGCAGCATCTATGGAGGGGAATAAAAGATCAACGTTTTTGGTAGAAACCCTTCATCAGGACTGGAAAAAGAGGAGACAAGTTATGTGCCAATATTTTGGGAATTCAGCCTTTATCATGAGGTTTCTACTATTTGCTGTCTATAAATACAGTTTCTATAAATTCCACTTAATTGGGATATATTAGGACCATTATATTTTGGCCCAATTAAACAGCTGTCCCAATTAGCAAAAGATTCGTGGAAATAGTTAAAAAAGTATCAAACAAAACTAACTTCTGTTTAACTCAGTAACAATGTATTTAAATGATTTGCAGAATAAATTAGAACACTACCAATACTACTACAGTACTATAATACTGTGTATTTGTTCCTACTAGTTATCGACAGAGGAATCCATACAGTGTATGCTGCCATGTTTTTTTGATTGACTGTAAATGAACAAAGTTCAGACATCTACTACAGATAATGGATGGCCTTCATATTATGCTATCGGCAATTACATCCTCCAAATCTTTATTTTTATTGTAACATTCAAAACAATTGTCGATACCTTCGTTGTTTATAGTTCCTAACATTGAAGTAGTGAAATAGTTTCAGTCTTGTTTCTCTGATGACTGATTTTGTTTTCTAACTTTATAACGCAATAAGCTGCTTGAAGAATGGCTTTGTTTTCATAAATAATGTAAGATTTTACTCAAAGTGGTTGACAAAAAGGCATAACATTTCCTGTAATAATTAGAAGGAAGAGTTACCTAGCTTACAAATAGTGTGAGTTTTGTAAAAAGGCCAATGAAACATAAGTCAATTTGAGTTTTAATCTTGGTATAAGTAGCCCTGTATCATATTGTAATCTGGATCTTAGCCACTGTGATGAATGATAGAACCCCATTTTCAGTAACTGTGAATGCCAGAATGGAAAACAGTTGTTTTAAGTTTTCATTTCGCATTTGTTTTTAATTTGTCATTTAAATATGTTTCATTCTGTTTATTTTAATGTGTAATAGAAGTGTATATTAAACCAACTTCAAGATTTTACTTCAGAAGTCTTGTCAGTTTGTGGGAAAATTGTAATATCAAATTTCAGATTATTTAAAAAAATGTTCAATTGCATTGCGAATTGGAAATGGAAAGCACTTCGAACTTGCTCTGGAGATGCAACATAATTACACAGCATTTTTTAAAAAGTTTATTATGTTGTTATTATTGAACACAAGGGAATGCGATATCTGAATTATTAATAATTGCCTCTTTGATTTTAAAGCCCTGAGAAAGTTTAAAAAGTAATGTACTTTTTATTCTAGCCTTCTCAATTTGAGCACCATGTTGTGCAAACCCTACAAGCTCTCAAAGAAACCATAGATTGCAAGGCTGGAGAAACCAGTGTAAGTCCTCTTTTTCTTACATTACATTACAGCTTTGACAAATAATTTCCCCTCACTCATTGTTGAGTTTTAGTATATCTGGAAACATACCTTGCTGCTCTGTTTTTATTTTCATTCTATCTTTGAATGTCATATTGTTCTCCATCTCAAAGAATGGCTTAATCTGATCCTAAACTTGTTCACATAATTTAAGACAAGTAATTTAACAACAACAAACTTTCTCACAATGATATAAAGAACCAGGCTTATACCATGTTTAAAGAAAGCAAACAAACTATGAATGGACTGGAAGTCAAAATATTACTCTGTCAAGGCTTCATGGAATCACAAGTCTCAATAAAGTAAATATAGATAAACTATTTTCAGTAATTAAATCGATGAGAATTATAATCTTTTTTCATTTTTATCAAAGTCAGATGGTTTATGGGTCACTTAGTCCTCAAGTAAGATGGATTTTATGGCTTGAAGGAATTGGAAGATTCTGGGAATTAGTGATTGAAATAAACTTGATATAGGTTGTCTCAGGGAGCCTCATGGACTGTCTTGCTTTTACCTTATTGATTCATCATGATACATATGCTTAACTTTTTCTGCTGTTGTTCCTTATTGAATTATTGTAAATTTTGAGGTGATTAAATAAAGAGGTACTGGATCAACATGCTTAAGAACATAAGAAAGAAGCAGGACTTTTGTGTTTGTTCTGCCATTCAATAAAATCACAATAGTTGTTATTTATTCATGGTCACTTTCCTGTATTAACCCCACATCCCTTGATTTTGTTAATGTTTAAAAATGTTTGTTCATTGTCTTGAATATACTCATTAACTGACCCTCCACAGTATTCTGGGTGTAGAATTCCAAAGATTCAGCAACCTTAGGGTGAAGTAATTTCTTCCTATTACTGTCTGGAATGACTGACTTCTTAATTTGAAACTGACCCACAGTTTAAAAATTTAAAGTAAATTTATTATCATTTGGTAATATATGTTGCCATATACTATCTTGAGATTCATCTTGCAGTAGAACAAAGAGGTACAATAGATTCAATTTTTTAAAAAAAATTACAAAGACTGACAAGCAACCAATGTGCAAAAGAAAGACTGTGCAAATACAATCAATCAATAAATAACGAACACTGAGAGCATGAGTTGTAAAGTTCTTGAAAGCGGGTCAATAGTTGTAGCATCTTTTAGATTTGAAGTGAGTGAAGTTATCCGCACTGGTTCAGAAGCCTAATGATTGAAGGCCAACAATTGTTTCTGAACCTGGTGGACTGAAGGCTCCTGTACCTCCTTCCTGATGGTGGCAGTGAGAAAAGAGCATGGCCTGAATGGTGGGAGTCCTTGATGATGGATGCTGCATTCTTGTGGCTGTGCTCCTTCCAGATGTGCTCAATAGTAGGAGAGCTTTACCTGTGATGGTCTGAGCTATATCCATCACTTTTTGTAAGCTTTCCTGTTCTTGGGCATTAGTGTTTCTATGATGGAACCAGTCAGGCTACTATCTACTGTGCATCTGTAGAAGTTTGTCACCATTTTACAGTACATAACATACTGAATCTGCACAAATTTCAAAAAAAAAGTAGAGGTGCTACAGTGCCACCTTTGCAATTTCACATTTTTGCTGGTCCCAGGATAGATGTTCTGATATGATAACGCCAATGAATTTGAAGTTACTAAACCTCCCCATCTCTGATCCCCTAATGTAAAACCCAGTCCTCATTTGGACAGTTTGAGATACCTCAGTCCAGATGAAATGTCAGTTTTGCATCTGCACTTAGTAATTTTGTATGTTTCATAAGAAACATCTGTCTTTCTTTTAAAGTCAGATGTTTACAGACCTAGCCTGTTTGATCTCATTATGCAACAAACCTGCCATCCCAGCAATCAGTTTTATGAATCTTCATAGAACTCCTCACCATCACAAAAATATCCTTCCTTGGGCAGGAAGTGACATGTACCCAGTATTCCACATTTAGACTCTTCATCCAGATACTAACTTGCACAAAGACATTAAGATCTTCCTGGAACCAGTAGTTTTTAAATCTCCCATGTTAAAATACATACTTTGTTTTGATGTTCTTTGCAGCAAAGTTGTTGACATTGCATGTTTGCACATTATATTGCCTTGACCTTGTGCTTACCCACTCACTTAGCTACTTTACACCTGTTTTAAGGTTATGAGGGGCCACTAGGAGTGGAGATCTTTTTGACTGCCAGAGCATATTGTAAATTGTATATACAAGAGCTACAAGAAGAAAGGAGCTTAAGAGTGATTATTATGATTAATGATCTAACATTGGAAGAGAAATCAGTTTGGAGTTGAAGTCGTTTTCATATTTTCTTAAACTACTATACCAAGTTTATAATTTTATTTGTCTTTTGCTTAATCCCATGTGAATGCCCTCATTGTAATTTTATTTTACTGCATAATGGCAAATATAATTATTAGCCTTTTAAGCATTTTGTAGTTGAGCTTTGTAATCTGTTTGATTATGGGAGGATGCTTAAACTGGTCGAAAAAAATCACTGCAATAAAAGTTTGGGTAGTTTGCCGTTTGAGGGCTTTGCTTTCAAATGGACACCAGGAGTTGATAATCCATATAGGCACTACTGCAATCCTTTCCTTTGGAACTACATCACTATGCAATTCTTTGATTGTCCCATTTCACAGTAGTAATCATTTGCTTGTTTCAGATTTTTCAGCATGAAAAGAACCAGCAACATGTCTTTGAGCTTTCCATTAACATCATGAAGGTGGGTAGTAGAAAGGTATTTGTATATTGTACAGTATGTATCTATATACTACTAAAACTTTCATGCTGTCTGTCTGTTGGTGACCTCCAATTAGCTCAAACGGTGCATTACAGCAGCACTTTTTTTGGCTAAATCAAATAAAAATGTGCTAACTTATAGAATGTAGGCAAAGTTCAGGGTTATATATTTGTATAAAATTGCTCATTTGCAAAAATCAACAGGCTCCCTTTCACCTGAGAGCCGATCCGTCATCATGGAAATCGGGACGCGACAGCCTGACGCATGTGCATGGTCAGCCTCAGCAGCGACACCTACCAGAGCAAAAGGGCAGGGCAGCTCTGTTTCGAGGGGTCACATTATGCTAATCATCATCAGCATGTGCAGGATTGGTACAGATCTAACTGCCACCCATCAATAAGAGATAATTAAATCTTATTGTAATGACGTACTTCCAGACACCATAAAACCCTTTGTTGCAGTCAAAGGACAGTGGTGACTATATCACATCCATTTAGGAGAGCGCCAACCACATCATCAAGAATAATCAGCATCCTTTGGTGTTACTGCTTCGTATCTTCCATCCAGCATTAGGGTAAAAAAAAAGGTCAGCCTAGTTATGCAGCGTAGAAAGGGAAGGGGGACATTATAGTCAAGAGATTACTCCAAATGTCGTCGGGAAGTGGCAAGGAGAGTGGGAGAACAAGAATTGGATGAGGCCAGGGCTGCAGGACTCCAGGATCAAAGAGTCAGGACAAAAAAAAAAATGAGAGAAGAAGAGACAGAGGAGGAGAGGCATGCACGTCTCCAGGATCAGGGACAAACAACAAACAGCAGAAAAGATGAACAGACGGGGAATGAAAGGACTGCACATCTCCAGAATGACAACGAGAGGCACAAGGGTGGCAGATAAACCAGAAATAATCCATTAAAAGTGTCCTTCGTTAAATGAGGAGGAGCTATATTTGCTTTGCTATGCGTTGTTCTTCTTTAATAAACTGAGGTTTTCTGCTTCAGTTTCCAAAGCAAAGCGATACCAATAGCATTCAGGAAAATTTAATGTTCATTCTGGTCACATCAGACTGCACTACCCTTCTCTCAAAGGGTGCCCCAACGGGTCACTCCGTTGTCTAGTGGCTCTTTTATAATTGTCTGTTTCTCTATCTACTAAACCACTGAATCACATTTTAAGATTTACACATAAATGTAGATTTCATATTTTGAATTTCTTTATTATTCCTCAGCATATTATATATTACATAATACAGTATCTATGCAAGCAATGTATTTCTTGAACTGTATATTTATGAGAGTAGAATGGAAATTTTATGTATGAAGAATAGAAAAATTATGTGTATTGCTTGAATTTCCAGCATCTGCAGATTTCCTCTTGTTTGTGAAGAATTATGATATCTGTGTTCTTGTGAGGAAGAAAGTGGCAAGGAATTTGTTGTGTAGCAGAAATTACCCAAAAGTAAATAGCCCAAGATTTGCTTCAAACCTTCAAGTCAATATGAATCTGAGGAGCTGCACCAGAAAAATCTTTGCAGTTGATAGTTGCTCATATTATTTAATTTGTCCCAAAGTTAGCAAAGGGATGCTTAGCAGATGATATTCCCAGTTCATATTTTTGAGTGCCTTTGCTCTGGCAGACTCAATACTAATTTTGCAGCTAGGCATTTCGAAAAAACTCATACACAGAACGATCACTTCTAAAAAGTAGAAGAATCTGGGGAAGGGAATTGATTCAAATGTGGGAAGAATGAAATGAATGGGAATAGAGCAGAGGGATACTAGATGGCATAGACTCGATAGGCTGAAGGATTTGTTTCTGTATTGTATGCCTGTGGAACTCCATGTATTGTTAAGCATAAGCAATAGCAAATCTCCAAATCTCTGTAGAGAAGACTCAAACGCTTATTATAAATTTTTCATATGATAATAAATTTCATGTTATAAGTTGAAAAATATAAATTTAGATAAGGTTACTTACACTATTTCTTTTCCTTAAGGTTTTTATTGATTCTTTGGAGTACTTGAGTACAAAAGCTGAAGGAGATCAAGAAAGCATGCAGTGAGTGTTTTGGCATTTTGTTGATGAAGATATCAATTCATGTAATATTTGGCAATATTTCCTCATTTGCAATTTACATTGATATCAACAGTGTTTGCTTATTATTTGTTTACTAGAACTATTCAATATTATTCTCTGCAGAAAACGATTCATAATGATGACAGCTTCAGCACTAGATTTCATTTATCTAATCTGAAATTTGACCACCTAATCCAATACAGTTTTGGGTACTTGCCGTTTTCCAGGAGATTTTCAGTGAAGCGTTAAACCAAAATCTAATTTTCTTGTCCTATGATGTTAGTTTGAAGAAAATGGGTAATTTCTCACCTGGCCTGGGTCATGGTAGATGCGACTGAAAATAGTGACATATTCACACTTTGATTTAGTTAGTTTAGTCCAGTTGAGAGGGGTTGAGGCAGGAATGATTTTTTTTTGTTGACCACTAATTATGTTAATTGGAATGCTTATTTTCTTAATTACATTTAATTACACTAGTTCTTATTTCGCTATATTTCTATGTTAGTGTTAATCTAATATTTTTAAAATCGTTATAAGACCATCCACCTTTGCTGGTTTCATAATAAAGGATCGAATGTACTCTTTTTGACTTGAAGCTCAGTTACTTTGAAACATGTCAATACAGCGTCAATTCTTGTACTCAGTCTCTCAGGTGGTTTTGGTTTGCCTTCAAGTAACCCCAACAGATGGGAAAAGATATTTAATAAAAAGAAGTGCATAGATAAGATTAATGTTTATCATACAGTTCAGGAATCCACCAATGTTCAGATTTAGTTAATGTGCATTACTGTACTCATTGAATGAGCTATGTTGAATTTTTATGCCTCTTTTTGCCTAAAGTTATGTATGTCTTCCTAATCAGTGCAAAGCAGCTGATCAAAACCAGGGATAACACTGAGAGCCCAGAGAGTGTAAAAGTAGCAGTCTGGCACAAAAATAAAATAAATTCTGGAAGAACTCAGCAATCAGGCAGCACCTGTAGATTGCAATGGACAGTTGTCATTTCAAATCGAGGCTCTTCATTTGGACTGCTTAAAATATTACTGTTACTGGCAATCCTGAGTTTGAACAGCAGACTTTGCTTCCACAGAGAATAGTTACAGCAGATAGCATAATGTAGTAATGAAAAATAAAGAAATGAATAGATGCAAACACAAGGAAATCTGCAGATGCTGGAAACTCAAGCAGCACACACAAAATGCTGGTGGAACACAGCAGGCCAGGCAGCATCCATAGGAAGAAGCACAGTCAACGTTTCAGGCCGAGACCCTTCGTCAGGACTAACTGAAAGAAGAGCTACTAAGAGATTTGAAAGGGGGAGTGGGAGATCCGAAATGATAGGAGAAGACAGGAGGGGGAGGGATAGAGCTAAGAGCTGGGAAGTTGATTGACAAAAGGAATACAGGGCTGGAGAAGGGAGAGAATTATGGGACAGGAGGCCTAGGGAGAAAGAATGGGGGAGGGGAGCACCAGAGGAAAATGGAGAGCAGGGAAGGAGTAATTGTGAGAGGGACAGAGAGAGGAAAAAAAGGAATGAATGAATGATTGAATAAATAAATAAAGGATGGCGTGAGAATGGGAGGAGGGACATTAACGGAAGTTGGAAAAGTCAATGTTCATGCTGTCAGGTTGGAGGCTACCCAGACGGAATATAAGGTGTTGTTCCTCCAACCTGAGTGTGGCTTCATCTTGACAGTAAAGGAGGCCATGGATAGACATATCAGAATGAGAATGGGACGTGGAATTAAGATGTGTGGCAACTGGGAGATCCTGCTTTCTCTGGCGGACAGAGCGTAGGTGTTCAGTGAAACGGTCTCCCAGTCTGCGTCGGGTCTCCCCAATATATAGAAGGCCGCACCAGGAGCACCGGATGCAGTATATCACACCAGCCGACTCACAGGTGAAGTGTCACCTCACCTGGAAGGACTGTCTGAGGCCCTGAATGGTAGTGAGGGAGGAAGTGTAAGGGCATGTGTAGCACTTGTTCCGCTTACAAGGATAAGTGCTGGGAGGGAGATCAGTGGGAAGGGATGGGAGGGACGAATGGACAAGGGAGTCGCGTAGGGAGCGATCCCTGCGCAAAGCAGAAAGGGTGGGGAAGGGAAAGATGTGCTTGGTGGTGGGATCCCGTTGGAGGTGGCGGAAGTTACAGAGAATTATATGTTGGACCCGGAGGCTGGTGGAGTGGTAGGTGAGGGCAAGGGGAACCCTATCCCTAGTGGGGTGGCAGGAGGACAGGGTGAGAGCAGATGTGCATGAAATGGGAGAGATGCGTTTGAGAGCAGAGTTGATGGTGGAGGAAGAGAAGTCCCTTTCTTTAAAAAAGGAAGACATTTCCTTTGTCCTGGAATGAAACGAATATCTCCTTTGTCCTGGAATGAAATGAACATCTCCTTTGTCCTGTAATGAAAGGGACTTCTCCTTCGTCCTGGAATGAAAGAGACATCTCCTTAGAAGTGGAGTAAGACTTTGAAACATTAGCATTTGCCAGTTTGAGTCAAGTGCATTGTTTCTATGCTATACATTTTATTTAGTTTTGTGTCACGGCAGTTTTTGTTCTGTTCCTAAAACAGCAAAGAAGTTTGGTTAAAAAGAGTGGAGTACTTTTTTTTTTAACTGAATTAATTTTCTAATAAGAACATCAATGTTTTTTTTCTTTCCAGTCTCAGTAGCCTTCCATTAGATATCTCATCCCCAGACTTACTTGGAAGCTTGCATGAAAATTTCACTCCTACTCCAGTAAGTACCATTCCAGTTTATTCAGTTTATTTGTGAACTTGTGCAGAGTTGCTAATTAATTTCTCAGTGTTGATAATGATGTTCTCAGATTGCTGTAAACTGACAAAGCAAATAATTAAAAATGTGTAAGAGAAAATATGTAGATGCTGGAAATCCAAGCAACGCACAGCAAATGCTGGAGGAACTCTGCAGGCCAGGCAGATTCTCTGGAAAAAAAAGTACAGTCAACATTTCGGGCTGAGACCCTTCAGTAGGACTGGAGAAAAAAAGATGAGTAGATTAAAAGGTGGGGGAGGGAGAAAGAAACACAAGGTGGTAGGTGAAACATGAGGGGGAGGGATGAGGTAGATGGCTGGCAAGTTGAATGGTGAAAGAGATACGAGGCTGGAGAAGGTTAAATGAGGATAGAAGGCCATGGAAGAAAGAAAAGGGGGGGAGGAGCACCGGAGGCATATGTTAAAAAGATGTTTTCAGAGGCACATCTTAAAGGTTCTTTAGGAATCATTGCTTATCATATAAAAAAAAATTTCAATGAAGTGGTCATTCTTCCCACACTATTGCTACTATTTGTATGTATGAGGTGTTATTAGGATTATAAAATTAAATGCAGTGGCTTTGAGACTAATATAATCAGGCTCCAACTCCACATCCCAGAGAGAAACAGCTTGACCTGGTGACAGTTTCAAAGCTAGGTGTGTGAAGCTGCTGCAAGCACGTTTTTAATTGTACCATACCTTGCGATGCCTGTGGAAATGACAATAAACTGGACTTGAAGATCTTTGCATTTAACTGTGTCATAACAACTGACTGACGATAGTTTAATGCGCACTATTACTTTCACTTATCTGGACCCAAAACGTCAGTACTGCTTTAGAAGAAAAGGTCAATTTCAGTGCTTGCAAAGACACCATGTCACAGACAACCCATTGACTCATTTTGCAGGAGCCATAAGGCTACTCTAAAGTCTATCACATTTGGCACCTTTAAAGAGATAATTAGTTTTTCCAACAAGAAAAGCCAGGACTGCTTTGACAAGAATATCCAGGAGATCAAAAATTAAATGAATTATGAACATGACATATTTTTGGACTAGAAGCTCCATCATTCCCACTGTAACCTAAAGAACACTTGATGGGTAGAAAGAGCACAGGAAGCTCCATAACTAGATATGAAAAAGGTCATTAATGCTGCAAAATTATCTCTGTCCCAAAGAGGTAAAACATTGATTGTGAAACTCATCATCACCCTCAAAGCACTGGAGAGATTAGTCATTTAAAACAAAGGGTATTTGATGATCAAGATCTCAGCCGGTACAGAACTTGTGGCCTACCAGGCAGTAGTCATACTTAGGGCAGAGGAGCAATATGTTCTGTCTGGGTAGCCTCCAACCTGATGGCATGTATATTAATTTCTCCTTCCGATTTTAAAAAAAAATCTTCCCCTTCTAGCTGCTTCTTCTATTCCTCACTCTGGCCTCTGCCTATCACCTCCACCTGGGTTCCCTCCTCCTTCTCTTTCTTCTATAGTCAATAGACAATAGGTGCAGGAGTAGGCCATTCGGCCCTTTGAGTCAGCGCCGCCATTCACTGTGATCATGGCTGATCATCCACAATCAGTATCCAGTTCCTGCCTTATCCCCATAACCTTTGATTCTGCTATCTTTAAGAACTCTATCCATCTCTTTCTTGAAAGCATCCAGAGACTTGGCCTCCACAGCCTTCTGGGGCAGAGCATTCCATATATCCACCGCTCTCTGGGTGAAAAGGTTTTTCCTCAACTCCATTCTAAATGGCCTACCCCTTATTCTTAAACTGTGACCTCTGATTCTGGACTCACCCATCAGCAGGAACATGCTTCCTGCCTCCAGCGTGTCCAGTCTCCACTCTCCTCTCCTATCGGATTACTTTCTCCCTGGCACTTTACACTTTACCTGTTCTACCCACCTGGCTTCACCTATCACCTTCTAGCTATCCTCCTTCCCCTTCTCTTCTCCCCCCCCCCACCTTTTTATTCTGGCATCTTCCCCCTTTCTTTCCAGTCCTGAAGAAGGGTCTCAGCCCAAAAATTGGATTGTTTATTCATTTCCATAGCTGCTGCCTGACCTGCTGAGTTCCTCCAGCATTTTATGTGTATTGCAGTAGTTATTCCTGCCCTTCTTTTTGCTTCTGAAACCTGTAATATTTCTGCTAAAATCTCCCAATGCACTGAAAATATATGTATGTGAATCGAAGTTAGTGTCCTTCCCCAGCCCAATGTCACCAACATTGATGTCCTAATTACAAAAACAACAGGAATTCTGCAGATGCTGGAAATTCAAGCAACACACATCAAAGTTGCTGGTGAACGCAGCAGGCCAGGCAACATCTGTAGAAAGAGGTGCAGTCGACGTTTCAGGCCGAGACCCTTTGTCAGGCCTGAAACGTCGACTGCACCTCTTCCTACAGATGCTGCCTGGCCTGCTGCGTTCACCAGCAACTTTGATGTGTGTCCTAATTACGCTCATTTAGCTATGCTGGGCAGGCCAGGACTTTTGAAATGGACAATCTATTTGAATTTCTGTTACAGGAAGAGATTACCAGGTGGACAGAGGAAACGATTCAAGAATATGCTCAAAGCCTCCTTGACATCCCCTCACCTACAACCTAGCTGCCTCTGCCCTTCCTCTCCCTTCAGACACCTCCTGTTAACATCTATAGAAGAGTTCCACGTAGGCTTTATCACTCTGGAATGCAAATAAGTCTTCCTCAATTCCAAGGGCCCCCAAAGAAAAGTATGGGTAGCAGGACAAGCAAAATGTTATGATGGATCTGACAATTGAAAAGAAATTAACTTTGAGAATAACCTTTTGCATTTTTGATATTTGTGACAAAAGGTGCATCATGCTTGATATGAAAAAGAGAATGAAGATCAATGCTATTAAGCATTCAACCAGCAGTTTTTAGTTTTAAATTAATAATACATTAAAAAAATGAAATTTTCAAAAGACCCAGTATGCTTTGTTTCATCCTTGAATCCTTGAGTCACAAGTTAGAATAAATTTGAAAAAGATTGTCTTTTCAACCCACTCGATAAGGAAGCTGAGTTTGTCCAAAACAAGTACTACTATACAGGTATATAGAGGAATTTAAGGTGGGGATTTATATGGGAGGCAGGGTTTAAGGGTTGGCACAACATTGTGGGCCGAAGGGCCTGTACTGTGCTGTACTATTCTATGTCCTATTATCTATTGATATGTGGTCAACACTCACTCTCATGTAAGCTGCTGTGGGCAAGAACGTGTAGTTATTTGTGATTGGTATGCCTGTTGGGGTGCTTAAGTATGAACATTGTAGGGTATTAATTAGTTTCTGAAAAGAAAACTTGTCAGTTGCTAACCTTACCAGTTTTCCCACTGTGCTCTTAAACAACAATTGAAGTTAATTGTGAACAGGATAAAAATGCATTAATTGTTGGCAAGGTAAATCTTTGGTTTTAGAAATCAGTGTTGTGAAAGAGATGAAAAGAACTATCCTACAATTGGATACGAGAAATGTTTTTTTAATTTTATTTAGGAATCCATTGATGTGTGCTCACTTGATTAAAATTTGAACTGGGAACATTATAAGTAGTTACTTTATTTCTAATAAGCTTTTTAAGCGAACTAATATTTGCTGAACTAGTCGCAGGCCTTGGACATACCTGAAGCCTGCAGTGTTGAGGATAAAAATTCTACTTTTTATATCATCACAAAATGTAGGCCAATGCCTATTGTTCATTCCTAATTATTCCTTTTTCCTATATGATTGCTGAACTTGGTTAATGACCTAGATTACAGATATCCTTCCCTCAAGGTATTTGTGAGTCCGATGGATTTTTTCAATAATCTTGTGTTGTCATGTTCGTCACTATTGATATTAGTTTCTTATTCGGCTTTGTTTAATACTTGATTTAAATTCTTCTGCTGCCATGGTGGGATTTACAGTGCCTTGAAAAAGTATTCAGCCCCACAAATATTTTCACCTTTTACTCTCATTTTTTTTAAATTTAAGATATATTGAAGTAGGATTTTTGAGCTAATCTACAAAACGTTGTGCATCATGTCAAGTCAAAAAAAAATCCAAAAACTGTCAACAATTTACTAAAATTTAAAACCAAAATTGCGAGGCTGGAAAAAGTATTCATCTACTTTGTAATTATTTTGTAATTATGCTAACTTGCCTCAGGTGCAATACTGTATATTAACTTACCGATTCGTTGATGTAGAAAATTGGGGGATCACCCGTTTTCAAAGATTTCATAAGAATAAATACCAACTCCCTCTGTAAGGTCCAACAGTCAAAAGACCAAACCAAAATGAAGACTAAAGAGCATTCAAGTGAAGTCAGGGAAATGATAATAGAGAAGCACATATCTCGGGAAGAATACAAGACCATCTCATAGGTACTGAACGTACTTTAGAGAGTGCAGTTGATTGTGAAAAAGTGGAAAAAATATGAAACCACAGCACACTGCATAGATAAGGCCATCCCTGTAAACTTAGTCGCCGGAGAAGAATGGCACTTTTAAGAGAGGCTACTGTGAGCCCAACAGATGTTCTGACTGAGCTGTAGAAGTCAGTGGCTGTAACTGGAAATGAAGTTCATGGCCCCACAATCTCAAAGGGTATTATTGGAAGTGTGGCAAGGAAGAAGCCATGGCTTAAAAAAAAGCATATCCTTGCTATAAAGACTTTGCAAAGCATCACTTAGAAGATGCTGCAAAGATGTGGAAGAAGGTTTTGTAGTTGATTGAGACTAAAGTGGAACTTCATGGCTTCAACACTGTGTGATACATGTGGCATAAACCTAATTCTGCACATCAGCCAGTTAACACCATTCCTACTATAAAGTATGGTGGAGGTAGCATCATGCTGTGGGGATGCTTTTCAGCAGCAGGGACTGGTAATCTGGTCAGGATTGATGGGAAGATGAATGTTGCTAAATACAGAGAGATCCCTGGATAAAAACCTGCTAGCCTCTGTCAGAAAGGTAAATTGGGGAGAAAGTTGGTCTTTCAACAGGACAACGACCCAAATCACTCTGCCGCAGCAACCATGGAGTGGCTTCAAATGAAGAAAATTTATGTCCTTGAGTGGCCCAGTCAGAATCGACTTTAACCCAATCAAACACTTCTGGCAAGACCTCAAGGTTGCTCTTCAACGCCACTCCTCACTAACCTGGCACAGTTTGAGCAATTTTGCAAGGAGGAATGGGCAAATCTCGCTCCATCATGTTGTGCAGAGCTAATAGAGACTTATCCAAAATGAATACTGGCTGTAACAGCTGCAAGAGGTGGTTCAACTAAGTACAGGTTTCCCCTGCCATCCAAAGGTAGAGCGTTCCTATGAAACGGTTCGTAAGCCGGAATGTTGTAAAACGAAGAAGCAATTACAATTAATTTATATGGGAAAAATTTGTGAGTGTTCGCAGACCCAAAAATAACCTACCAAATCATGCCAAATAATACATAAAACCTAAAATAACAGTAACATATAGTAAAAGCAGGAATGATATGATGAATACACAGCCTATATAAAGTAGAAATACTTTTCCACAATCATTGCCACACTGTTCTCTGTAGTGAAAATCTCACGCAAGCGCTCTTGGCAAAAACACTACAAAAACACTCTCTCCAGTAACCTTTAAGCTGTGAAGCTGCCAAATCATTCCAAATAACATCTAAAAATACACAGCCTATATAAAGTAGAAATAATGTATGTACAGTGTAGTATCACTTACCGGAATAGGGAAGACATCAAGCACACTGATGATGGTGTGTTAGGCTGAGTCGTCGGAGGTTGGGGTGATGCAGTGGCCCCCACCTTCCGGTCCGCCGACTGATACCGATCCACGAAGCATGCAATGGTACAGCGGTAGCTGGAATGCACTCAGCATATCTTTAAGAAATAAGCCGAAATAAACAAGCTAATTAATTAGGTGCCACCTGGCACGTAAATGTCGACCCAGATCAGAAGCGACGCAATCGGCAATCGCCTCTGATCTGTGCTGACATTTACGTGCCGGGCAACACCTAATTAATTAACTTGTTTATTTTGGCTTTTTTCTTAAAGATGTGCTGGATGCCTCCCAGCTACTGCTGCATTCTCTGCGGACTGGTATCTGTCTGCGGCCCAGGGGTTGGGGTGGTGGGACACTGGGGTGTCATCTCGTCGTCTGTTTCCATCAGGGCAGGCAGGTCATCTTCTTCTATGTCTGCCTGCCTCGATGTCGAAGGTCGAGGTTCGGCGTCTGCTGTGGCTGATGTGGGAGGCTTGCTTGACTGCTTAGCCTCGTGCATTTTTAGATCATACAGTTCTTTGTAAGGACTCAAACCATCCTGCAAATATGCCCTAAACCGACGTACCCTTTCAAAATTAATGTCGACCTTTATCATTGCAGCGAAAATCTCATGCAGTTGCTTCACATTCAGTTCCTGGACGACTTCACTTTCGGTCCGTTCGCTACTGCATTCAGTTTCAATTGTTATCCTTTCCTCTTCCAATTGCATCAGCTCTTCATCTATCAGTTCTTGGTCATGGGAGGCCAAAACCTCTTCAACATCTTCGTCAACTTCCACAAGCCAAACTCACTTTGTCTTTACTTCGTTCACCACGATCGAAACGCCTTATTATGTCTAGTTTTACGCTAAGTGTAACACCCTTACAAGCTCTTTCAGGCTTTTCCGATACCTTAGAACTCATCTTGCTAACGGATGCTCACAGGCACGTATTTAAGCAATGCCGGTGAGAATGCAGTTCCGAATCCGGGGGAGAGTGGCTGCTCGGGGCACGCGCTGCTTTGTTTTTGCGCACTGCCTTTTTTCGTAACAGTGAAAACACCTTCTGTTAGCGAAAACAGGTAACTAATGTAGATCTTTCGTAACAGTGAGGTTTCGTAAAGCGAATGTTCGAAAAGTGGGGGACACCTGTACCAAGCAAAGGGAATGAGTACTTTTGAACTACTGACATTTCAGTTATTGAATTTTTAGTTTTTCATGCTTTACAATTTTCCCTCTTTTTTTTGGGCTGTACTGTGGGTGGTGGAGGGAAGAAAAAGAGCATGTAGTTGACAAATAAAAATTCTCTGTTAAGTTGATCAAAATCCCTGGTTGTAGTACTCATTTATATGAACAAAGGGTTGGGGGTTGAATACTTTTACAAGGTACTGTAAATATCCCTTGAAATAATAATGATACAAATGTCAGGACACCAGTTCAGGAACATAAACAAGTGTTGTTGTTCCCTTGATAAAATTAACTATTTATACCTGTTTCTTAGCAGTAAGTAATAAAATGGTGGCCCTTGAACTTCCATGTGGGAGCGAACGTTCTTGAGTTCAGTCTTGTTCCTTCTGAATACAAAGTAAATTGGCTCTGGGTAAGCTGGAGAATTTTTGAGTGAGGAAAGCTGGAGATTTATAGACATACAGTAAATCACAGCATGGTCATGCATGTTCATGGCGAGTGTCTTAAATATTATTTTTAACTTCAATAGGAACAAAGACTACTGATTGTCCTAAGCAACTGTGAGTACCTGGCACATCACACCTTCAACAATTTGGCCGAACACTTTGAGAAGCATGGTTTCCAAGGAACAGAGAAAATTGCACAGGTGATATTTCAAACTGTTGTTGAAAACCTCAAAGTAATTCTTAATAATGTGGAGCATTCCGTGTACAAATATAAAAATACAATTCCAGGCAGAGTAACTTCATTCCACTGTTACACTGATTGCTCAATTTTAAACCTGCTTACATAGAGAATGACAAAAATGTTTTTTTTATTTTTCACAATGTGTAGTCATTTTAAGTTTCTTGACAATTTTATTGAATTATATTTGTACACCTACAATATTGGACCTATTTTTGCACTTCATTTTGGTTAGTTCTGAAAGAAAGTAGATTCTGTACTAATGCTTCCAAATGGATGATGAAGGAATGGTGAAACAACAGTCCAACTCCAGATTTAAACAGTTGTTAGGCACTGGTACTATAGAGAAAAATTGAGAGAATGCTTTGTTCTTGTCAGTGTTTTAAAATAAATTTAAAATCAATTTATATTCAGGTTGTCTGTCTGTCTAGGTACCATATCCAATGCAGACGTTGGTGACCATGGTTATCCATATAGATCTATCCTTCAGTTTTTGGATGACTTCCATTTCCTTGATGTGTAGCCACCTGGCTAGGCTTTTGATGTACATAAGCTCAGGTCTTCCTCTAGGTTTGTTCCCCTCGATCTTTCCAGAGAGTATGAGTTTTTCTAGTTCACCTTTCCGCATGATATGTCCACACGAGTTGTATTTCTCTTATTGTCGGTATGAGTGATCTAACTGCTTGGGCTCTTCTGACAACTTCTTCACTTGATGTGTGTATGGTCCATGATATTTTTAACATTCTCCTGTAGAATCATACAAAAAAAATCCATGGACCAGTATGCATAAAGTACTGGAGGAACTCAGCAGGTCAGGCAGCATCTATGAAGGGAAGTGAGCATTAGGAAAAACACTTGTACGACTATGAGCAAAGAGCAGGGGTAATAGGACAAAATTGTTGGTCCTACAAGGAGTCAGTATAGATCTGATGCATCAAATCACTTGTTGTGTTATAATAATACTGTGATTCGCAGCATTAAAGTTCTGGTAAATTTGCAACAAGAAAGAATCTGATCAGCTTACTTCGAACAGTATTACTACTTAGTGAGTCATCATTGATCAGAAACTCAACTAAACTAGCCCCATAAGTGCCGTAACTGAATGAACAGAGGTTGAAGAAGGCAACTGGTACTATTTTCAGCACTGCAAAGTAGAGCATGTCAAGGCTCTACCACATAGAAGAAGGGCAGAGGGCAAAAGTGAATGCTAACATTTACAGGTTGTGTATCTCCATGATCTGGAAATATATTCCTGTTCCTTCATGATCATTAGATTCAAATGCACCCTCTGAAAATAGTCCCATGAATTAACAGGAGTTGCATCACTTTCAAATTTCCTTCCAATTATGCACCTGTCTTGGAAGTGTGGGCCACATCTTTCTTGTCATTGCACCATCATCCTGGTATCCTTTAGCTTCATCAGGACCACTGGGGACACAGCAGTGTAAGAACTTTTCTGAGGGGACTTTAGAAATGGGTATTACGTTCTGACTTTGCTAACATCACTCTCATCCTGTGAGAGAACTTAAAAACAGAGAAATATCTGACATACAAAAAACAGTCAGGTCTGGCTGCACCTGAAGATGGAGAGATATTTTATTTTTCAACTTGATGTTTTGTAAAAACAATATGTAATAAAATCTTTGTAATTCATTGATAATATGTGACTCATACACTGCTTTGTTTAAAAATTGTGGCTGAAGTTTTTAAAATGTTCGTACAACAGCTTATCATGTATCACAATAATTTCTAACGTACCCTGCCAATTATTTGGTTTGTCATGTGGTCTAAGATGCTGGACCACAAGGTAAGTAATTTTATAAACTGTTCTCTCTCCTCTGGTGCTTTTGACTTGCCCATTCAAATAATTGACATGTTCTTGCTCAACACAATAGTCTCTGAAATAATTGAAATTATTAGATCCATCACCAGTATTTCTTTCCCTCGAAACGTATTGCCACTTTCTAAATCCATCTTCATCATTCCTGCGATCACATTTTCAGCTTTTTCATCTGACACTCAAACAAGCCATGACCTTAAAGCAGCACTTATCAAAGTTACAAATAGGGTCATCATTCTTCCCTTATAATTTCCCTTTCATTTTTCCTCATGATCAGATCTATGTGTGGCTCATACATATAGTAAAAATCCATGAACAATGCCTGAAATTACAATAATATTAATGAAAAGTCCTATGGTTGTAGGAAATCTAAAGTTAAAGAATAAATGTTAAAGAACATACATACATATTAGTATATCAGTCTTCACTCAAAGAGAATTGGCAAATTAACAATTCAGGTTAAGAACCTTCAACCAAATGGTTCTTATCTGAACCTTTGCAGGACATGCTAGAAATTGGAGGAACAAAGTACTCTCTTGAATTTTTATATTCTACTGATGTGTGGATAAGTAATTCAACAGTTGTGGGTTTGAGTCCGACTGGAGTTCATGTTTCTGTGGAGGCCAAGTCATTGGGTATCTTTAAGCAGAGGTTGATAGATTCTTAATTAGTAAGTCAAAGGTTACGGGGCTGAGGGGTGAAGGCAGGAAAATGAGGTTGAGAGGGATAATAAATCAGCCATGATGGAATGGCAGTGCAAACTCGAGCTGGACAGCCTAATTCTGTCCCATATTTTATAGTCTTATTATGTGCATTTTTGGATTATATTTTAAAATGGAGCAGAAGTCGAGAATATAATTGCACCTTAAAAATTAAACTTAAATAGGCCTAATCAAACCTGTTGAGAGAGTATCATGTGCAGTTTTGGGTCCCTTATCAAAGAAAGGATATGCTTTCATTGGAGAACGTCCAGGGGATGTTCATAAGAATGATCCCAGGAATGAATGGGTTAACATATGAGGGCACTTGGTAGCTTTGGGCCTGTACTCAATGGTCCAGAAGAATGAGGGGGGATCTCATTGAATCCTATCAAATATTGAAAGAGTGGACATGGAGAGATTTTTTTCCTATAGTGTAGGAGTCTAGGACCAGAGGCACAGCCTCAGAATACAAGGACATCCCTTTTGAACAGAGATGAGGAGGAATTTCTTTAGTCAGGCAGTGGTGACTCTGTGGAATAATTTATCACTGATGGCTGTTGAGGCTAAGTCGTTGGGTATATTTAAAGTGGAGGTTGATAGATCCCTGATTAGTAAGAGCATCAAGAGTTACGAGCAGAAAGTAGAAGAATGGGGTTGAGAGGGATAATAAATCAGCCATGATCAAATATCTTATGATTTTAACTGTTAATTTACCTTTGATGTTTTAATAACACTGGCCCACAACCCACCACTATTCAATCATAAAAAAAAGGTTGAAACGATTACTGGCATTAATAAGTTGGGTATGCATTGCGAATCTGTTCAAGAATTTAAAACATCCGGAATTTTAAACTACTCAGCCTGCTACTGCTTTCTCTTACCACCTTAAACTGAGACTAAGAGACAAGTATTCAATAAATTTGTGTTTCAGCAATGCTTAATCTCACAATGAACCATTAAACAGAGGTGAGAGTTCATCAACCTGAAACATTATCTCCATTTCTCTCTGTGAAAATGCTGACTAATCTTCTGAGGACCTCCTGCATTTTCTATTCTTATTTTAGATTTCCAAAATCTATGTATTTTAGCTTTTTGATTATTTTGCAAATAATTTTTTGCCTCTTCCCTCACAGCGGGCTCTACTATTAAGAACATTGTAATAAGCTACTGATGACAGGGTGTGGTTTTCTCCTCTTTCTCCATTCTTTCCCAAATAATGGGGTTACATCTACTGCCATTCAGTCTGTGGGAGTTGTTCTAGGATCTGTGGAATTTTGGAAATTAACAACTGTGCATACATTATCTCCAGAACTAGCACCTTTAAAACTGGAAGATGCAGTTTATCAGATTCTGGGGATTTATGATTTTTCAGTCCCAGTAATTTCTGTAATGCTAATGTTTTAATATTTCTTATTATATACTGTGTTCAGTCCAAAAGAATTTGTTCACACTATTTTCAGGTGGTTTTCTATATCTCTTTCCTTAAAGATGGGTACAAAACTTCTCTCCTTTTTTTCCCTTAATTCCTAATACATTTTCTTCTCTTAAGTTTGCAGGGGGCTATTCTGTTTTCCTGTCGTCTGTCTAAAAAAATCTTCTACTGTTGTTTCTCAGTTGACTACTTTGTGTTCTACCTTCAATTTCTTTGTTAATGACTTGGTCATCAGTAGTTTAATTCTGCTTTTTCTTCAATTGTCAGGTCTATTTTTTGACATTCCTGTGATCTATTATTATATTTAATTTCCCTTGAAAATCATGGGTGGACCACTTTTTTTTCCATTTTGGAGGAATTTACACTCAGTGGCCACTTTAGTAGATATCTCTGGTATCCAATAAAGTCACAGAGTGTATGTGCATGGTCCTCTGCTACTGTAGCCCATCTAGTTCAAAGTTCGGCATGTGTGTTAACTTGGATTGTATATTTTGTTCTATATTGTAATTTCCCTTCCGCCCAAAGCAAATGACGTACTCTGACTTTTATAAATATAATACTTAGGAAAAAAAGAGTTGATATACAATTCTGATTCCTTCCTAATTTGGCCCTATTTTTCATAATTTCATATTTGCAAAGTATGTTCCTTTTAGTACTTGCAAGAAGTAGTATGATTTTGACAGTTATGGTCAGCAGATATACTTATTTACCTTTATAATTTCTCCTCATAGTAGGTTAATTGAACATTGTAAATTGTTCTGTGATTAAGCTAGTGTTAAATAGTGTCACTGGGCACTGTGACTTGTTGGGCCGGAAGGCCCTGTTCCACGACATGAATAAAATATATAATTACTGCAATATGTATCATGAGTCGCTGAAAATTTGGCTTATTATCTTGCTTTCTTTCTGATCATCTTATGTTAGTTTATTCTCTATTATTGAATGAAATTTGCTAAACATTACATTGTTGTATTATACTTCTATTACATTATTCTTGTCGATAGATTTACAGGTCCTCTATATTCAGTGGCAGGTGCAACAAAGGAGTCTGCAAATCCATGTTCTTCTTACCTTATCTCTCACCCAAATTAACTTAAAACATTTAAAAAAAATCCCCTTGAATCAATATTAAAGTTTTAAAAGAACCTGCTTGCCAGCAACTGTTAAAATGTCAGTGTATTTGGATAAGATCTTGTGGGAAAGGATGTGACATGATTTGTTTAATTTTTTTTAAATGTAGGCTTATTTTGTTACATATCTACTATGTGAGTGGGTATTTTTATGAGTAATAATAGTTAAGAGTTGTATAGTACAGAAACAGTGGCCATGCTGATCATTTACTAAACCGGTTAGCTCACATTAGGATCATATCTTCCTATGCCTTGTTGGTTTAAGTATCTGTATTTGTATCTAACATCGCCCTCGCTTCTGGCTGCATGATCCAGATTTCAAACATTGCCTGTGTATTTAAAAAAAACATTATCTGTCAGATCTACTTTAAAACTCCTGCTTCTCACCTTAAACCTCTAAACATTTATCTTCATCTTTGATATCCCTACCATTAGGAAAACTGTTTTGAATATCTATATTAGTCATAATCCTCAGGTCACTCCTCACTCCTCACTGCAGGGAAAACAACCCCAGCCTATCTAATTTCTCAAAACTGAAGTGCTCCAAACCAGGCAATATTTAGGTGAATGTCTTCTGCACTCTCTGCAGTGCAATCACATCCTTCCTGTACTACACACTACACACATTACTCCAGGTGCAGCTTAACTAGTGTTTAGTCAAGTTGCAACATCATATCCCACCACTCACTTTTTTTTAATGCCACCACCCAAGAAAACAAGCATGCCTTATATCTTAACTTACCTGATCAACCTGTGCTGCCATTTTCAGAAAACTATAAAACTAATCTGCAGGCTTCTGGGATCATCAACATTCCTAGTGCCACTTACTATTTTGTAGTTGTATTTATTTTTTTTAAGTAATCAATGGAAAATATTGCACCAACTAAGTAACATGGTTATTTATTTTTTTGTCTTTTTTAGTTCAATATAATGAAAACTCTTAAAAATTCTCTAAATGAGTAAAATAAAGCCAATTTCAGCCGTGCTGAACAACTGAGCTACCAGACTATTATCGCATACATCTGCCACAGTTTGCCTCTGAAAGTTACAAAGCAAATTTTATTTTAAATAATTGCTAAAATACAGCTAATCATCCTTGATGTGACTCCAGTCAAACAGATGTAGCAAAAAGTGAGAATGACATGGCATGCAACTGTTATATGATCAACTGTTAAAAGTCAAATGGAAAGAATTGGTGGTGAATATTTGTGTTAACGTGGGCTAAATACTGGAAGTTCTACTTCTGGGAAAAACAGTTCTTATATAAACGACTACTAACGATCTGATTAACCTAAACCAGATCCTGTTATTGTGACTTGTTATCATCCATTACTTTGATGAAAAGGTAACACATGTTAAACTGTAATTACCCTCATAATCATGAAATGTAACAGCCACCTCTTTCATGGAAAATATGGTGTGATGACAGAGCAGGAGGTGTAGAAAGACAATATTTTTTTTGTAAGTACGGGGGGGAGTCCCTCAGTTTCTCTGCCTTACCCTGAGGCCTAATTATATTCTGCATAATACATCAATGAGCAATAGATCAATTTTTTTTCTGAACAGTATTCGTTGTAACAGCATAAGTTAATCATGTGCTAATGTAGAGGATTTATTTTGTATATTGCCCACACACTCAATACATCTGAAACTAGGATTAATGTATAACCTGCATTGAAGAGGAATAATTTATAACCAGTTTAACTTTGTCTCACTAATAATAGAATCACAGGACTATGAAGTCCATGTCTGTCTTTGGTAAAGAAGCAGGAATTTGCAATTGCCTTCTTTTCTCTCTGTAGAATCTCTTCAGAAAGTCCTAATAAATTCTTTTTACTACCGTTACCGTTTCAAATCGTTAACACCCTTCCGAATTATCTTTCGCCCAGTATTTGAACTTAGTATAGAGTGAATGTCATTATGGAAAAGGGTAATGTCACTAATAATTAATGTTACAAAATGAAATTAAAGAAATGATTTCTTGACATTTTTCTGAATAATTTTAAGGAGCATCCTTCAAAAAATATACTACCTATTCACTTATCCTTACCCCTCATATAAATATTGCTGGCAAGATCAGTATCTACTTCCTTCCCTACTTAACATTTGGAAAAAAGATCAGCTGACTTGTTGAATTACTTCCATTCATATGGTGTAAATACGCCCAACTGTCCTATTTTGTATGGAGGTCCAAGATTTTCAGACCATATGTTCAAAGGTCAAGGTAAATTTATTATCAAAATATGTGTACAGTATACAACCTTGAGAGAGTATTCAGACCATGTTGCGTGGGACCCAAGACTCTTGCACTTTCCACTGGCAGAAGCGAGAGGATGACCAGTCAAATGCCAGTAGACGGTCATGTAACAAAAGTGTCTTGGACCTCCAGGTGGTCCACAGTAGGGGTGATTGATAAGTTCATGGCCTAAATTAGAAGGAGATGAGTTATACAGCTCTCGCTACATGCATGTGCAGTTCAACTCTTTGAGTGATTATGCAGAAAGTTTGAAGTTAATAACATCTCCATCTACCTTAGGCCATGAACTTATCAATCAACCCTGCTGTGGACCACTTCTGGAGGTCCAAAACACCGACTTCTACAAAGAAGGGATCCGTATGCTCCACAACCGCTGAACTAAGTGTGCAAATGTAGGAAAAATAAATGTGCAAGGTTTTCTAAAATTGACTCTTTCTACCCTAGGCCATGAACTTATCAATCACCCCTTATCAATCCTATCAATCCTTTTGTGTGTGTCATTAATGCCACTTTACTAAACTTTTATTTAGTTACTAATTTCATTAAAGCAACTTTTCTTTGACTTTTGTTTTGAATGTCCTCCTGTAATTATTCAATGTGTTCCCTTTTTGTTAAAAACATAACCAGAATTGTAATTAATTTTCAAGAAGGCAAATGTTTTTTTTGGTCAAATAGAGATGCTAAATGCGAGCATGTTTTAGATGTCAGATACATTTTAAACAGGTTAGATAAAATATGCAAAAATCCCAACGTTGATTCATATTACTTCGATTGTCAAATAGTGGTAAGCACACTGTGGACTTTAGCAATTTTTATTCCTATTGCAATGCACTGCAAAAGCAAAAAGGAAGGAGTTTTCTGTTAAATGGTTTAAAATCAGCAGCAATTACCCGGTCACATGGCAGC
Source organism: Mobula birostris (assembly GCF_030028105.1). NCBI lineage: Eukaryota > Metazoa > Chordata > Chondrichthyes > Myliobatiformes > Myliobatidae > Mobula > Mobula birostris. The sequence continues at coordinate 34,755,223 of NC_092388.1, forward strand.
AAATCTAGGATTTCCTTGCATGTGTGGTTAAATACGGAAATCCTGACTTACTCCTCTGTAGCTGAGTATACTTTAGCAAGCTCTACTGCAGGGCATACCATGAATTTCATTGGTGGGGCTTCATCTTAGAGTTTCTCCAGTTCTCCGGTTTTTATTTTGTGGTATTATCGTTTTTTCATTCTGTGCCAATTTAAACCAGGCATTGCTTGCATTACTGCATTGTTTCAGTGGGAATTGTAGGGATACAGAAATGACAATAAAAGGACAAATTCCTTTTCATATTATGTTTTGTTCATATAAAGAATGTTTTATGTGCTTCCATTTGATTATTTTTAATTTAAAAATTGATTATTGTTTCATTTAATACATTTAAAAGTTCATTATTTCAGAATTGTCAATTGCAGTTAGCTAACCTATGGTAGTAAAAATGGGATGCAAAGGAAAATATTCTATTATATTGAAAGACTACTCCATAATGATGCTCCGTTACTATAAATGAAAGACAAAAGTATGCTAAAAATGCTCACACGTCTCTTTACATCTTCTTACTGAATTTCCAATCTTACCTATTTGTAAATAAGGGGAAAAGTGTTACTGTTAATGATTTTTCTTCAGAAATAGAGAAAGTAAGACAAAGGAAGCAGGTCGCAAACAAACTGAAAGATGAAAATCAGGAGAATTTAATTGAGCAAAGGAAAGATGGGAGAATGCAAAAGTTAGTGGTAATTAGATGAGTAGAGAAACAAAATCAGAAAATAAACACCTTCTATTCAATATCATCTCACAAAACACTCCTGTCCTCCCAGGAATCAAACTGGTGAATATTTACAGTGCCCATTCTTGGGAAATGCATCTTCATGTATTATTGCCTGTATCTAGATCTCACAAAAGCTCTATTTAATTTCCGGAAGAATTTATTCACATGTTTTCCAAATCTCTTCATTAGAAACGCACATGACTGTAACTTCTCAATTGGCCAATGTACCTGTATGTTAACTTAACCAAAAAGAAGGTGTTGGTGAGCAATTATAGCAGAAGAATTGTACTGAAAGATAATATCATATGTAGCATCATAAGTAAAAATTGTAAGCTGGAAATGTATTAGAACATATAAAATATTCAGATAAATGTATAAATATTTGGTAACTTGTTCCTTGGACCATCACACTGAAACATATTGAGGGCAATGGCACAATCATTCCTTAACTCTGTTGTCACTGGGTTTTTTGTTTTTAAAGATCTTATTCTGTTGTAATCCAACATATAGCTTGGTTCCTTCTGCATTACTATTGCATCTGCTCAGCTTTGAATGGTTTTGTCTGTGATTAGATTTTTTTTCTTCCTCACCCCCCTTCCTTGGAGTTGATATCTGTTTATCTTGAGTAGCTATAAAAATCTGTTCCAAATAATCTGTGTTGTGGTAATAGTGTGAAAACTCCTGAAAGTTATCAGTTCTCCTCCTACAAGCAGAAGTGCCTGTCGCCACTCTTAATGTTCAAATGTTCTCATCAAATGAGGAAGTTTTCCTGCCCACAATGTGACTTCTCTGTGGGGTTCGGAAGGAAACAAATTCATGCATTTATAATTTGTATCATGATGTTTCTCAGAATGTTTTAAAGCTATTTTACACACAGAAGTCCAGCTATTGCTGCTGAGTGCCCAAAAACAAAAGCAAAAACATAAGAGAAAGGATCAATTCATCTGCACTATTTGAAGGGTAATCAGAAATCCAATGCCATTAACTTCAACTGTAATGGACTGTTAATACGGCATCTCATTTAAAGTACAGTATCTGTAATAAACTAGCATTGATGCATTATTATATCAAAATGTCAAACAACAGTGAGCCCTCATATTCTGGAGCATGATTTGCAGTGACAGTTTTCTGGTTCAGACAAGGTCATTCAAAAAGTTTTGAAGCTGTTGTTTGCAATGTTCAACTTAATGCAATATAAATGTAAGTTTTTCTAAAACATGGGTCACTTGTGAATTGATACTGCACTTTCTCTTAAATATGTCCCACCTGTGTGAACAGAATATGGTGCAAAGCAAAACTCTGTGGGCCATGTCTATCAGCATCATCTCAGTGTTAATTTATATACTATAATAAGTTTGTTTCCCTTTATATTCTATGATAAATTCAATACAGTACATAGTAATTTCTACTGATTTGTCTGATCTTGTTTTTTTTGTTATGATGTAAAACTTCATTGACGGTTAACTATGCACGACAAACTCTAGATCTAGATTAAAAACTACGATGCTGAAAATTCTCAGCAGATTACACAGCATCAGTGGAGAGAGAAACCAAGGTAATATTTCTGGTTTCTTACAAATGACACTTCATTTGGGATGCTGACCATCATTGTTCAAGAATTCTGTGTAACAGAGACGGTCAGGATTGAAAGAGTGGGCAGGTGCAGACAATGTGGGAGGTTTCATTGGTTGTTAGATCATGTTAATGAGGTTCCTGTAAAATAGGATCAATTTCATTATCTTAGTTTTGGAAAAAGCCTGGCTAAGCATACAAAGTTGCTTTTACTGCAATAGATTGTAAAGGCTCCTGATCCAAACTGGCACCCTCAATTGGTAACATGTCTGCCAAGCATGTACTGAGGTGGAAAATCAAGACTGTGTTGGTGATGGACCCACAGAATATTTTTAAAACTAGTTTCATGGTAAGAATTTCTAAATGAAGTGATAGACAAGGTTGGTAATGTTATTTTTTTCCATGAGACAAGAAGAGAACAGTAATTTTATAATAATGCATTTGTTTCATTTATTTATGTTTCAATAGAACAGGAACTAATTTGTTGTTTTCAAGTTGACCTTCCCTCACTAGAATGCTTATCACTATCCAGTTTGTACTATGAGGCATATTATTCCTGGATCACAATTCGTGATAAGATATTGGGCTATAAGTAAATCTTCCTGATCTTAGGTGATATTAATGATTGTATAATGCAGCACTATATTTACAACAATGTGAGGTGTAGCCATTCTGAGGTTTCAGCCAATGTCTATGAGTTTTAAAAGTAGTAAGATTTGGGAGCAACCTTTCACATTGGTTTGAAAGTAAAATTTATCGTTTGTGTGTTACAAACATTCAGATTTGAGAATTTTCATCTATTTCTGACAAGGGAAAGCTAGGTATTACTAGTTGCTCACTTTCATTATAGTATATTTTTAGTTTACCTCTAATGATTATTATAATAAAATTGTTTATCAATGGTGCCATTAAATAAATAATATATATTTTATGAATATTTTATTAAGCAGTGGCAAGGGTGTGCAGATTCACTATGATTAAAGAACCATGTCATTTAATTCCTATGTATTTTTTGGCATCATTGGTAGTAATATCTGTTTTACATTAGCCATTCTCATGGGGAAAATACTTTTGTGCACTTTTAAGTATCTTGTTCTAAATATTATTTGTTCAACTTAAAATATGGAAGCTGCACAAGGTGCAGTCCATAAAATATTCCGAACTATAATTATAATATCTGAAATTGCGGTTGGAAATTTCAAAACGTCCTTAATGGGAGATGTTCCCTTCCAACTAAAAGGCAAAATACTGCACTTGCTGAAATCAAAAATATAAGCAGAAAAAGATATACATACGTAGTAACACACACAAAATGTTGGAGAAACTCAGCAGATCGGGATCTATGGGAATGAGTAAACAGTCAATGTTTTGGGCTGAGATTCATCGGAACAGGACTCTTCAACATATTTTCTTTTCTGTCTGCATTGGTGGAATAACAATTAACAATTCAGGTATATGTTCAAATCTAAAAAATAAGTGTTGATTTTAGGTATTCTGATATGATCCAAAAACATGGTTGGTGGTAGAGTACACATGGAACAAAGTTCTTTTCTCCTGTTTCAGTTACAATAATGCATTGCCTATCATGTTTTAAATATATGGATGAGTACGTATCCCTCATCATCAGGGGGTGTTGGTCCTTTAACACCACCTCTTTGGTCAGGAAAGCACAGCAGTGTCTCTACTTCCTGAGGAGAATGAGGGTAGTGAGGCTGCCCATTACTCCACTCTTGCCCCCCCCGCCCCGCCACCATTTTAACCAGTTTTTACAGGAGCACCATCAAGAATATCCTAACCAGCTGGACAGCCAATCTGGTATGGAAATTGCAAGGTATCTCTGACTGCAAGTCCCTACACAGCATTGCAAGGACTGCTGAGAGGATCATTGGTGTGTCTTTTCCACCCATTAGAGATATTTATCAATGCACAGATACCTTACCATTGTCAATGATCCCCTCCCATCAGTCCACCAATCTTTTTGACCCCCTAACATCAGGCGGGAGGTGCCATAGTATTCATTCAAGCACTGTTAGGATGGGAAACAACTTCTTCCCCCATGTCATAAGACTATTGAACTCACTGCCACCACCTAGATTTCATCATGCATGAAGCACCAGTAGCATTATACTGTTCACTTTTTAAATGTATCACACGTGCAGCTTATTATTTATTTATTTGTAGTGATATTACTTTGTGTTTTGTGTGTGAATTTTATGTTCTGCGTTGTGCACTTAAGTCTGGAATAACGTTGGTGATATAATGTGAACGGTTGAATGACAATGAACTTGAACTTGATCAGTTGTGAACGGTCTTCACAAATATTGATCAACTTGCTATATTTTTTATTAGCCTGTGTCCCTTACCAATCATTTGGCAGAAACTATCTCTTGCTGAATATGCTTCTAAGTTTTTATTTGCCTTGGGAAAATCTCTGAAGTCATGGAATATGATGTTTACAGGTTAGCATTGATGCTGTGAAGTATCTGGATCAGAGGCTCTTTGAAACCTATATTGAACTAAAATCGGATCCAATTGTTGGCTCTCTAGAGCCTGGAATTTATGCTGGATATTTTGACTGGAAGGACTGTCTTGCACCTACAGGTATGTCATTTTTTTGTTGCCGTACTTCATCTGCAGACAATAAGATTTTAAAATCTTAATATGGTTACTCTTAATCAGTTTTGCTACAATGTATTTGTGTAATCCCAGAATATATAATGCTTAACGAGTTACGTATTGCATCTGTTAGGTTTAGTTTTTTTTTTAAGCTTGCAAATTGCTACATTTGGGGTACACCACAATATAACTGTTCATAGTTCATGTAGGAGTCTATTGCAGGCATTAATTCTTTTCAACTTGATTAGCGTAGTTAAAAATAATGGTCAGAGCCATATAAGAATGTGTTAAGTTGTACCTAGTGGTAATATCAGGTGTTATTTGCTGAATGCTGAACATGTATTGCATAATCATGCTTTCTTTTGTGGGATCTATTTTCAAACGTACCATGTTATAAGTGTGAGATTTCAGCATGAAGCTTTATCCTTCCAACTGGCAGGACCTTTGATTCTAAATCAATACTTAATCATGCAGATTAAGGGTGTTTCTTTTCTTCTCTTTCACATCCTCTAAAATTTAGTACTTATTCATCCTACAAATGACTTTTGAATTTTTATTAACAAATGTGACACACATTCTTAAAAATTTAAAAGGCTGATAGATCTTGCACATCACTTAGTTTTTTTTCTTATTTCTGGTGATGCATAAATTCTAGGTAAACATGAATGTTTACTTATGAAAGAGTAGTGGTTTGGCAACACTGACTTAGTGCACAAGCAAGTGACTTATAAAAATAACAAAAGCATATTTTCAGAATGTTTAGTCATCTTTCCTATTGATGTAAAAGATTAAAGAGAAAATGCTAAATAAGCACTAAACTCTTTCAAAATTCTTCATTTCTTTGTTTATAAATTTACTTGGAATTTCTAAACTTACTGAAAAAAATTAGTACATTTTCTTTTGGGGAGATGGGAGGTCTGAGGTACCAAACATGGCTGACCATCTGCAATTTCATAGCATGTAAACAAACTGTCAATATTTTTCCAGAGAAGTTAACCTTCTTGTCTTTGAGCTTGCTGAATACTTGATAAAGGAAGCTTTCTTGGACACACTTCACAAATTCCACTCCATTCAAGCCTTTTACACTATAGTTGGCCTTTTCTATTTTAAATTCTTCCACTATTACTACAGCACCATGTACAGTACATATAGTACAGTATCCACTGAAATCTAATGTTTTGTCGTTGGTGCTGCTTTCTGTTTTAGATGTCTAGGAGGTTTAGTTCATTATTTTCTAAAAACCCTACTAAATCTTACTAAGATTTTGGCTCAAATGGACTAGGATAAAAAATTGAGGTGCAATACATTCACTGAGAAGGTGATTGGAGTTTCAAAGTAATCATTTTTCTATGATGATGAAAAGAGGGACAACCAATGCTGAAACTGCCTTAGAGACAAATTCTGCATATGTAAAATGTCCGCTTTGAGCAGTCCATGGTCCTTGCAATTTGTGATTAAATTTATACCTATTTGGAGAAGTATTTCTTTTTCTCTATGATTCTGCACAAGCCAATTTGCATATAATTGAATATAAATTCTATTGTCAATCAGTTTAATCTAGTTTTTTTAAATCATTTAAAATCCTTTATATTTAGAGGTTTTAACATTCTGAAATTTGGTCAATCAAGCTGAAATTAAATTATTGGAGCAAGCTTTACAAAAGCAAAAATCCTGGGGTAAAGTGGTAAGCTTCAGAGTAAAAATATAAAATTATACATTTAAAATCCATTTAAAATGTATCTTTTAACATACTTCTGCTCAGGAAAGCTTAATTTTAAGTTTGTAGCAAGCACAATTAGCAGAAACTAGTAGTACAAATGAATTCGCTGGCAGATTTGTGTATAGGGCCAATTTTCTGGATTGATGCAAATGATTGGAAAATATGTACCAAATATAAATTACACTTACTGGTGCCATAAAGAAGCTACTTACTAGAAGCAGTTCCCATAGTCATTCAAAAGAAACAAAAGGCCAACGTGGCAAGTTTAAAAGTCACAGTATAGTTGAAAACTATGGGAATGCAAAAACTACGCAGGAAGCCTTAAGGGAATGGGAGGCCCAATGAAGTGTATGAGAACAGATAAGAAGCTAAAATAGGACAAATCTACAAAATAATTTAGCAATGAGTATTCAAGTGAATTGTAGGGACATTTAACATCCAAAGATAAGATTTTCTTGTGGAAGAAGAGATCATGGATCATTGAAATCTAAATGAGTTCTTTCACCCTCTTCTGGGAAAGGGGGACGCTGTCTGTGTCATAGTAAAGTAATCATGGGATTGAAATGAAATGAGATAATACCACGCTCAAAGGTGAAACTTAGCCATACTCAGAGATTGAGATATATTCTGAGTCCTGATGCATTCCAGTTTACTGATAGAGTTGTAGGGAGAAGTTCTAATTTTGCTACAGATTTCCAATCATCTTTAGATATTGGAGATCAGAATCAAGTTTAATATCACCGGCATAATTCGTGAAATTTGTACACTTTACAGTAGCAGTACAATAAAATACAGGATAAATAAATGTAGAAAAACTGAATTAAAGTTATGTGTGTGTGATGCAATGAGAAGCAGGCATGTGCTGGGTGGTGGGGGTCCTTAATAATATGGACACTGCCTTCCTTAGGCACTGCTTCTTTAATATGTCTTGGATACCACAGAGGCTGGTACCAATGATGGAGCCAACTAATTTTACAAGTTTCTGCAACTTACTTCAATCTTGTGCTGTAGCCCCCCCCCCCCCCCAATACTAGTCAAACTGCAGGGTTGCAAGTGTTATATTCTGGTCAAAAATGAAGTTTAAACATGGTACCTAAATGCCAATCAGATCAAGAGTTGGTGCTGAGGAAACATTTAAAAATAATATTTAGAACAAGTTTAATTGTCACATGGAAAAGTCTGCCAGTAAGTCCAGATAGAAGCATTAATGGCAGAGCACATCTGATAACATTGGAGTTCTTTGATGAAGTTACAGAGAAAGAATTGATAAGGGTGTTGTGGTTGATATGTATATCAGCTTTAAGAATCTTTTTGAGGAAGTGCTGTATACAAGTCCTGAATCAAGATTTGGATCCCTTTCCCTCCTTAACACCTCCTCCTCCCCCCAAACAAATGCTGCTTGACCTAGTGAGTTCATCCAGATTCCAACATCTTGTGTGTACCAAGTAATAAGCTTGTTGAGATAGAAAGGTGAAATGACCGAATGCATAGATGCTGAAGTTTTATTGCAGAGATTCAGTATGTTAGGAAGATGAAAGGCAATATAAGCTAAATGGTCCACTTTTAAAAGAGTGCAGGACCCTGAGTCCTAGTAGACAAAATGGTGTGCCCAGATTATGAATATGTAAAGTTTTATTTTATATTTACAATATATCTTATTTCAGGGCAAATCTAAATGATTTAAATTTATTCAGATGTTAATATTCAATATCATGAAATATCAGGCTGTATTTTTGAATCTCTTCTATTTTGTGCATATTGTTTAAGGAAACATAATATTGCTTTTGTAAATGAATGTAGAAAGTCATAATTATGTGGGAGGAGAAGTCAAAGCACAGACTTTTCTCGCTATAATTAATTAAATATTCATCTCTTCTCGGTATTTGAGGGGACACAGTGTTTATTCATATCCACTGTGTTCTGAACGCTGAATAATAGCTTTCAAAATTATTTCATTTTGCTGACAAATAACTCCATGCCCCATACTACTTCTTAGAACTTGCGATCTCCATTTGACAGCAGATTTTTTTTTTTCAGCTCCTATTTGTTTGAAGTGTTACCTTAAACAGGATTCCACATAACTCTGGTCCACTCATTCTGAAAGGGGAAATTACTGGAAAAGTAAACCAATTAACAGTATGTGGGAGTCTATTTACAGTAACTTGGTAGCCAGTTAATTATACATGTAGTTGGAGAATCCATGCCTCCTAGTGGTTGGAAATGAAATCACATCTCAGAAAACAACCTTGTTTAAGCAAAGGTAGTTATTATTATAGGGGATTTGGACAGATCTTGTGCATGTATCAGTTATATTTGATTACTTTTCCAATTCTTACATACAATTGGTTGTTGGGATGAAAATGAAAATAAATGCATTTGTTTAGCATCTTGGCACATAAAGGAAGTACTTCATGAATAACTTCAAAGTGAAATGATTATGTAAGCAAACACTCTGGTTTTGTTTTACATGTAGCATAGATACATGATCTGTCAATTTTCTATGTGTTGAATGACAAGTTGCATTTCTTGTGCCTTTCTATCAATGCCACAGAATGTTTCATGTCCCATTGAGCTTTTCACAATAGGCAGATTGCGGTTTAATATTTTCTATTCATAGCATTTCCAATGCTGCAGATGTACTTCAAGACTGGTGGACTAAAGATGTATCGACAGGTTTTTAGCCATCTTTCAATGCTGTTGCTGTTGAGTGCCATCGAGTTAGTGGCTCTTGGTGACCCGACAGATAGTGTAATTGTCCATAGGGTTTTCGTGGCAGGATATAGAGTAGATTGCCAGGCCTTTCTTCCGTGCAAATACTGCTGCTGCCCAGTTTTGAGACCTGACTGAATTAAAACTCCCAAGTAGAATTACTTTGTATAAATGTTCTAGACAGCCAAATTCAATAATAATCACTGGTGTAACCGCACAAAATATTGAATTGAAGTTGCATTTAGTGATGGCTATTATGAAGAAAGACCTAATGAACCAGGAAGATGATGAGGTTGAAGGCAAAGAGAAAGGGAACCCTATCCTTGGTCTAGATGGGAGAAAGATTGATGAGGCAGAAGTACAAGCAATGGAATAGATGTATTTGAGAGCCCAATCAACAGTGGTCATGAGAAAGCAACAATTAGAACCATAGAACCATAGAACATTACAGCACAGAAACAGGACTTTTGGCCCTTCTTGGCTGTGCCGAACTATTTTTCTGCCTAGTCCCTCTGACCTGCACCTGGACCATATCCCTCCATACACCTCTCATCCATGTATCTGTCCAAGTTTTTCTTAAATGTTAAAAGTGAGCCTGCATTTACCACTTCATCTGGCAGCTCATTCCACACTCCCTTCACTCTTTGTGTGAAGAAGTCCCCCCCCCAATGTTCCCTTTAAACGTTTCCCCCTTCACCCTTAACCCATGTCCTCTGATTTTTTTTTCTCCCCTAGCCTCAGTGGAAAAAGCCTGCTTGCATTCACTCTATCTATACCCATCATAATTAAGAAAATGTTAGCATTTCTGGGAAGTATTTGATGTGGAAGATGTTATCATCAGAGAACAGGTACATCTTCACTGGGGAACTAGGAGAACAGAATCCAGCACTCCTTGTATGAACAGCACTCCTTGTATGAAGTAGCATGGAAATATGTGCAATCAAGGTGAGAGTCTGTGGGCTTGTATCTGATATTGTTTGCTTTCTTGTCCTCAGAGAAGTTGACAAATTGAGGGAACAAGAATTTGAATGAGCAAGTTGGGTGGAAATCAGTCGCAAAGGTGATGAAATGGGAGAATTTAATATTAAAACAGGAAGCAACATCAATGAAATTTTCTAGGACATAAAAAGTGAGGATCAAGGCTTTAATGAAACAAGAACTGTTTTGCATATTCCGCAGATTCCTGTGGGTCACCTTTGCTTCCACGCTGGCAATATATGCTGGTATTTTGTGGGCAACTCACAAAATTACTAAATATTCAGGCGAGGGCAAGCTTTTACAGAGACCCTTACAAGTTCATCAAAAGCCCCTTTCACCAGGAGAAGAGCAGGGTCCTTAGAGTACCTGTGAGGGAACTGGAGGTGCACCTGAGGAAGACCCACTCTGATAACCAGAGGCATGAGCCAGTCACCATTCCGAATGACATGCCACCAATCCACCCACCTGAGCACCAGAGCACCAGTTGGATGTAAGGCCCCCTACATGGAGGGAGGTGGAAAGTAAAGTTAAACGAGAAAGATCAGCATCAGCTCCAGGGCCCAATGGCATCCCATACTGGCACTATAAGATCACCCCCGGCATCCTGAAATACCTCTGGAATCTAATGAAGGTGGCATGGGGGAGAGGAATTATACCTAAGGCATGGTGGGAGGGATACTAATTCCCAAAGAGAAGAATTCCTCAACAATCAGTCAGTTCCGCCAGATCAGTCTCCTGAATGTGGAAGGAAAGACCTTTGCTGTCGTGGCTCAAAGATTCTCAGCCAAAAATTTTTGCAGAGCAACAACTTCGTCGACACATCAGTGCAGAAAGTATGAATATGTGGTTTCCCAGGATGTCTGGAACACGCAAATGTCATCTGGCACAAACTGCCAAGAAAGAAAAGAAAGATCTGCATGTGGTCTTTCTAGATTTTGCTAATGTTTTTGGGTCAGTGCCTCACGAGACTCTGTGGGCAGCTTTCAACTTTTTCCAGGTTCCGGAGGGCATCACAGAGCTGGTTGAAGCATACTTCCAGGATCTGCAGTTCTGTGTCACAACACAAGATAACACCACCACATGGCAGCACCTTGAGGTAGGCATAATGGCAGGCTGTACCATCTCTCCTCTGGCATTTATCATGGCAATGGAGCTCATTATCTGAGCATCACAATGGGTGGTCGGAGGGAAACGCTTGAAGGATGGGCTGCATGTATGGATGACATGACCACAATAACAACAACAGAAGCAGGCACCAAATGCCTGCTGGATAACTCCAGGGAAATATCAAATGGGCACGAATGTAGATCAAACCCTGTAAGTCTGGCAGTATTTCAATTGTCAAAGGCCAGCTCACCGACATAAGGTTTTGTATCGACGCTGAGCCAATACCAACTGTCCTGGAGAAGCCCATCAAAAGCCTCGGATGTTGGTACAACGCAGACCTCAGAGACACAGAGCAGGTGGAACAACTAAGGCAGGATACAATCAGTGGCCTCAAGCTGATCAACAACATGGCTCTCCCAGGGAGGTTGAAGCTTTGGTGCTTTCAGTTTGGACTGCTGCCACGACTTATGTGGCCATTTGCCATCTATGAGGTTACTATGTCTAATACAAATCGGCTGAAAAGGCTGGTGAACTCACATGTGAGGAACACACATCAAAGTTGCTGGTGAACGCAGCAGGCCAGGCAGCATCTCTAGGAAGAGGTGCAGTCGACGTTTCAGGCCAAGACCCTTCGTCAGGACTAACTGAAGGAAGAGTGAGTAAGGGATTTGAAAGGGGGAGGGGGAGATCCGTAACTTCCACCACCTCCAACGGGATCCCACCACTAAGCACATCTTTCCCTGCCCCCCCCCTGCATTCCGCAGGGATCACTCCCCACACAACTCACTTGTCCATTCGTCCCCCCCATCCCTCCCCACTGATCTCCCTCCTGGCACTTATCCGTGTAAGCGGAACGAGTGCTACACATGCCCTTACACTTCCTCCCTTACCACCATTCAGGGCCCCAAACAGTCCTTCCAGGTGAGGCAACACTTCACCTGTGAGTCGACTGGGGTGATATACTGCGTCCGGTGCTCCCGATGTGGCCTTTTATATATTGGCGAGACCCGACGCAGACTGGGAGACCGCTTTGCTGAACATCTACGCTCTGTCCGCCAGAGAAAGCAGGATCTCCCAGTGGCCACACATTTTAATTCCACATCCCATTCCCATTCTGACATGTCCATCCACGGCCTCCTCTACTGTAAAGATGAAGCCACACTCAGGTTGGAGGAACAACACCTTATATTCCGTCTGGGTAGCCTCCAACCTGATGGCATGAACATCGACTTCTCTAACTTCCGCTAAGGCCCCACCTCCCCCTCGTATCCCATCTGTTACTCATTTTTATGCACACATTCTTTCTCTCACTCTCCTTTTTCTCCCTCTGTCCCTCTGAATATACCTCTTGCCCATCCTCTGGGTCTCACCCCCCCCCCCCCCCCCCGTCTTTCTTCCCGGACCTCCTGTCCCATGATCCTCTCGTATCCCCTTTTGCCTATCACCTGTCCAGCTCTTGGCTCTATCCCTCCTCCTCCTGTCTTCTCCTATCATTTTGGATCTCCCCCTCCCCCTCCAACTTTCAAATCCCTTACTCACTCTTCCTTCAGTTAGTCCTGACGAAGGGTCTCGACCTGAAACGTCGACTGTACCTCTTCCTAGAGGTGCTGCCTGGCCTGCTGCGTTCACCAGCAACCTTGATGTGTGTTGCTTGAATTTCCAGCATCTGCAGAATTCTGTTGTTCACATGTGAGGAAGTGGCTTAGGCTACCAAGATGCCTTAGCAGCATAGGACTTTACAGGAACGGAGCCCTTTCTCTGCCAATTTCTAGCCTGGTGGAGGAATACAAATGTGCCAAAGCAAGGCCGGAAATGACACTCAAAAATTCTCGGGACCCAATCGTAAGAGGCATTGCTCCTGCTCGAGCAACAGGGAAGAAATGGACCCCAGCCACAGCAGTACTGGATGCAGAAACCGCCCTCTGACACCAGGACATAGTGGGCTATGTCCAACAGGACAGAGGAGGCTTTGGCCTTGGAGTGATGAAACCTACCTGGCAAAAGGCTACTACAACTGAACGCTGGCACCTGGTGGTGGAGGAGGTGCACCACCAAGAAGAAGCAGCCAGGTGTGCCATAGCAATATCCCAAGCCAAGCAAGGCTGCTGGATGAGGTGGGAGGGTGTTGAGAGGAGGAAAATCACATGGAGTGAGCTGTGGAGCATGGAGTCAAACAGATTGAGCTTCATCATCAGAGCAACATTTGAATTCCTGCCCTTTCCTACAAACCTAAATCTTTGGCTGGGAGAGGATCCAGCCTGTCCTCTGTGCGCAGTTCCGGCATCCCTCAAGCACATCTTGGTTAGTTGCAAGACCAGTTGCAAGAAGGCAGGTACACCTGGCAACCCAACCAAGTGCTGAGGTGTTTGGCAGCTGAACTTGAGTGTAAGAGAGTAACCAACAACGCCAGGTCTCTCAATGCCCAGACAACGGTCCCACAACTACCATCCTTCATCCGGGAAGGAGAGAAATCGGGGGCTAACGCCTTGCCTCACGACTCATGCCCAGCCCGCTGAGTGCCCCCAGGGACTGGGAAATGCGTGTTGATTTAGGCCAGAAACTTATCTTCCCATCTGAAATTGCAACGACCAACCTGCGGCCTGACCTGGTCCTTTGGTCCAACTCCTGTTGGCGCGTCTTTATCATTGAGCTGATGGTCTCCTGGGGGGATTCTGTGGATGAGGCTTACAAACAGAAAAGGCTGCGATATGCCAACCTTGCAGTTGAAGCAGAGGAGTGAAGCTGGAACGTAAAAGTGCGCCCAGTTGAGGTGGGGTGCAGGGGCTTTGTAGCCAGTTCCAGCGTAAGGCTGCTGAGGGAAGTAGAGGTCAGAGGGCAGGCCCATAGGAAGGCAATCAAAGCTCTTGCTAATGCCGCCGAAATGAGCAGTCACTGGCTGTGGCTGAAAAGAAGGGACGTTGTCTGGGCTGCCAAGTGACCATCTGGAGACTGACCATGTGACACACACCCAGGTCTGATCAGCCTGTGGTGGGCCTGCCTCGGCTGAGGGAAACACCCAATGATGTCGAGATACACAACCGAAGATGTGTCGTAATGGTAGTGACATCATCTTGTGGTCATCTTTAAGAACTACTTCCACTCAAGTCAAGTGCAGTGCAGAAACTTTAGGGATTGTAACATCCAGTCCTATTAATCAAACTACTAGATGTACTCATTCTGAACTACGATCGCTACAATCCACAGCCTGTGATTTCTCGTTAAGAACCGTCTACATGAACTCATGATTTTACAATCACTTGAAGGGTTCAGCGAGCTAGACTCTCAGGAATGCAGGTATGGCACCTTGAAGCTGAGGAAGACTGGCGATCGCCAGGGCTGATTTCAAAACAGGTTAAAGCATCGAGGCTCGAGAGTAGAAGCAGAACCGGTGTTCAGCCCTGCTATTTCATGCCAGCCCAGATCCTTCCACCTGAGCTCATCCCATCCACCTGCATTTCACCCATCTTTCTCTTCTCTCTACTACCATTGAGCAGAAGGTGCGTGAGTGTTGGGTCCCACCAGGTTCATGAACGGTTGTTGGCCTATGACCATTGGGGACCTGTGCTGGTGTGGGTAGTTTTCCTCGCCTCAGCACTGAATTAATTACACACCCAGTAGTCTGATTTTCATGGACATTGCCTTCGTTATGTATGGGTTTTCATGGATTCTATTGTATTTCTTTATTTCCCTGTGGGTGCTGGCAAGAAAATGAATCTCAATGTTGTATATGGTATACAAAGCTCTATAATAAATTTACTTTAAACTTTGATCTTTAATTTAGAGGAAGGAAGTAGAGTGCTCAATATGAGATTAAATTCATCTAAGTGAAAGAGTAATAATGGAGGGCATTTAATAGGGCTACATGTAAAGGGCTCTAGTGGAT
Source organism: Mobula birostris (assembly GCF_030028105.1). Taxonomy (NCBI): domain Eukaryota; kingdom Metazoa; phylum Chordata; class Chondrichthyes; order Myliobatiformes; family Myliobatidae; genus Mobula; species Mobula birostris. The sequence goes on from NC_092388.1 coordinate 34,770,565, forward strand.
CCATGCAGAGGAAGGAGCATTGAATGCCCAATCATGTTTTCTCCATTCCTTTAGAAAATATTCAATAGTTCTCTCTTTCCATTAGTTTATGGTCATTTTATCACCAGAATGGTAGACAGGTTTGTTGTGAGAAGACTACACAGACCCAGCAAAGGGACATAGTTAGCGCTGTGAGAGTGTGCGAAGTTTGTAGTCCGAGTGTACTATAGGGACGTGTGAGATTATCCATCTTGGAATGATGAATGAAAATGCAAGATGTCATGGTGTATTTAACTTTGAGGTTACTGGTTCATGAAACACAAAAGGTTGGCATAATCGTATAGCAGGTAATTAAACAGTCAAATGGACTGTTGGCCCTTATTGTAAATGGTATGGAGTATAAAGGTAAAGAGGATTTTATGCAGGATGAGAGGTAAGTGCAGGGGTGTGGAAAATAGATGAAATGCAGTGAAAGACTGTCAGTTATGGTATCTGGGGAGCTATGGTTCAAGAAAGAGGAAAGCATTGCACAGACACCACTCCTGAAAGTCTCATCATTGGAGCAGATGTAACAGAAATGGGAAAATAGATTGAGGTCCTCACGGAAAATGGAATGGTGGGAACTGTAGTCATAATAGCCGTGGAAATCTGTGGTCTTGTCTTGGATGCCCGTGGTAAGCCTATTCCTTGAGATTGACATGATAAGAGGGAAGGGAGAGATCAACTAAATGAAGGTGTGGACAGGATGGAAAATGGCTGAGAAGGTTATGAAATTTTGGTAGTCTATGGGAATGCAGGAACCAGCATCAGTGCAATTGCCGCTGTTCCAGAAAAAGAATTTGGGAAATAGGTCTACTGCAAAGACTGTTCTAGGTATTCTACAAAAAGACCAGCATACCCTGGGAACACGTGAGTGCTCAGAGCTACACCTTTGATCTGGAAAAAGTAAGTAGCCATTGAAGGAAAAGTTGCTCAAAATGAGAGTGTTTTAAACTATGTAAACCAGCTGGAGAGGAACTTGTGCCTCTGTTCAGCCTCTACTGATACGGAAAGGTAGTGTAAAAGGATTGCACTTCCAAATTGAAAGGTTCCACAGATATAAGTGAGAATGGACGGGACCAGGGGAGAAATAATGGAGTCAAAGTAGCAAGCAATAAGTTTGGTGGGGCAAGAGAATGCTGAAAGAACATGTATGCCTCTAGAGTCCTGCATGTGGATATTGGACAGAGTGTAGAATTGTTCTGCATTGTGTCTCCTTGGAATCAGTTCAGAGTTGAGTGAAGTTATCCACACCGGTTCAGGAGCTTGATGGTTGTAGTGTAATAACTGTTCCTGAACCTTAATGATGGATGCTACTTTCTTGTGGCAGCACTCTTTGTGTTCATTGGGTCTACAAAGTTGGAAGCTTTGATAGGAAGATCTCCCAAGAAATGGATATCTTTGAAAATGCAAGATGTCATGGTCCTGATATTCATTGCTAGAGTCATGGTTCAGAGGTTCACAATAACTTCACGCTTATAGCAAGATTGATGATGTTAACCTTAAAGTCTTTAGGTTGGGATTTACTATTATTTATTCTAAGGTTATTGGTAGTTCAAAATGTATTAATTAAGTTTTAATGCTACTTCTCTATTTCAGTAGATATTGATTCATTAATGTCCAATATTGTCATATCTGGAAATGAAAATTAGAGGTAATATTTTGTGTAAACATCATACTTTTTAATTGACATTGCATAAGATCTAGATATTTATCCTGCTGTTCTGATATTTAGAAGACCAAAATTGCAAGTTTTCTCTAAAAAAACAGTGTGCAATTTGGCTTGTTATATTTATAGCACCATGTCTGGAAAGTACTTTCTGTTAGCAGCCAATACAAAGACCATTTATAACTAGCCTCAAAATTATCACTTTCTACCTCTAAAAAGAAAGTGATTAGAAAGGATGGTAATCTTGGAGTGAGTCATGAAAAGCATTTTGTGGCTCATTTAATGCTTGCAATAGAAAGTTTAAGTGAATATGCAAGTTTAAAATTAATGGATTAAAAGTGGATAAAAGTGATGTCAAGTCAGTAAGTTTCATAGAAAATACAGAATATTGAAAGATGATGAAGTAATCATGAAAACCAATAGATATTCCAATAATTCTCAAAACATAGTAAACAACAGGAACTGGATTATGCCATTCACCCTCTGAGCCTTTTCTGTCACTCAACACAATTGTGGCTGATCCTCTGTTTCAATACACTATACATTCTATCTCCATACCCATAATGTCTTTTGGGTCAGGAAATCCATCTCAAAGCCAAAGTGTGTTTATTACCAAAGTACAGAAACATCACCATATACTACCTCAAGATCTATTTTCCTGCAGACACTTTCAGAAAAATACATGCAATAGAATTTATGGAAAACTATACGTAAATAAAGGCTGGCCAACAACCAGTATGCAAAATAAGACAAATTGTGCAAAGGAAATGTGCTGAGTACATGAGCTGCAGGCTCCTTGGAATCAGTTCAGAGTTGAGGTGAGTGAAGTTATCCACACCAGTTCAGGAGCTTGATGGTTGTAGGGTAATAACTGTTCTTGAACCTTAATGATGGATGCTACTGTCTTGTGGCAGCACTCTTTGTAAATGTGCTCAATTGTGGGGAGAGTTTTGCCTGTGATGGACTGGATTGTGTCCACCGCTTTCTGTAAACATTCCTGTTCCTGGTCATTGGTGTTCCCATGCCAGGCTGTGATGCAACCAGATAAGATACTCTCCATTGTTCATCTGTGGAAGTTTGTCAAAATTTTAGATGACATGGCCAATCTACGCAAACTTCTATGAAAATAGAGGCACTCTTGTGCCTTCTTTGTGATGGCACTTGCGTGCTGGTCCCAGGACAGATCCTCTGATATGTAACGCCATAGAATTTAAAGTTACTGACTTAGATGTACTTAAATCTTTTTCAGTGACTTGACCTTCACATCGTTCTTGATAGAGAATTCCATATTTCTCTGAGTGGAGACATTTTTCCTTAGCTCAGTCTTACATATCATGACCAAGTCTAATCTTTCTACAGTATTAGAGAACTGTGGTGGGGATTCTCCACTTAATCAACAGTTACTCATCCCTTTAGAGAAAGTTCTGAATGACAATATGCCTCCACCCTATCTTCCCAGCAGCAAGGGATTTTTCAGGAAAATGCATATGCCACATCAATACAATCTTCAGTAATAAGGGGTGATATACTGCGTCCGGTGCTCCCGGTGCGGCCTTCTATATATTGGCGAGACCCGGCGCAAACTGGGAGACCATTTCGCTGAACATCTATGCTTTGTCCGCCAGAGAAAGCAGGATCTCCCAGTGGCCACACATTTTAATTCCACGTCCCATTCCCATTCTGATATGTCTATCCATGGCCGCCTCTACTGTCAAGATGAAGCCACACTCAGGTTGGAGGAACAACACCTTATATTCCGTCTGGGTAACCTCCAACCTGATGGCGTGAACATCGGCTTCTCTAACTTCCATTAATGCCCCGCCTCCCCTTCGTACACCATCCCTTATTTATTCCCCCCCTTTTTTTCTCTTTTTTCTCCCTCTGTCCCTCTCACTATACCTCCTTGCCCATCCTCTGGTTCCCCCCCCCCCTTTCTTTCATCTAGGCCTCCCGTCCCATGATCCTCTCCTTTCTCCAGCCTCGTATCCCTTTTGCCAATCAACTCTCCAGCTCTTAGCTCCAGCCCTCCCCCTCCTGTCTTTTCCTATCATTTTGGATCTCCCCCTCCCTCTCCCACTTTCAAATCTCTTACTATCTCTTCTTTCAGTTAGTCCTGACGAAGGGTCTCAGCCCGAAACATCGACTGTACCTCTTCCTATAGATGCTGCCTGACCTGCTGCGTTCACCAGCATTTTTTGTATGTGTTGCTTGAATTTCCAGCATCTGCACATTTCCTCATGTTTGCAGGACAGTTGGTGCAGTCTAACAGTCTCAAACAGAATAAGATCGTAACCAACGTTTCCCATCTGAAGATATACAGAATCTTGACCTTGGACAGGACCTCATTTATATGCAGCGCAGCATGAGCTTTGAATGGGACCTTATTACTGAACCCATGCATTTCAGGTAACTGATACCAAAAAACCCTTTACACCTCATGGTGTGCTATTGACTATCGACAGCCTATTTGACCCACTTGGATTTGCTGCTCCAGTCAGTGTCCATGTAGGCTTCATGTTCAACGAGTTGACCATGTCCCACTCCCTGAAGAGAACCATGAGCAGTGACAGCAGTGGTGTTCTTTCCTTCAGGATCTTAAAGGTCTGAAGATTTCAAGAACCTACATAACAATTCCACCATCTAGATTCCAAAAGAAAAGAGGTCAGCATCTTCCATGATGCATCAAGTAAATCCATTGCTGCTGTTGCACACCTGAAGGTCATAGTCACTGCTGGATATAGTGAAGTTGGATTCATCCTAGGTAAGGCAAAGCTTGCTCTCAAACCAGATCTGGCCATTCCAAGGCTTGAACTCGTGCTGCTGTTCTAGCAGTTGAGATGGCAGAAATGATAATGAAAGGGCTGGATACAGAACTAGTTGGTGTCAAGTTCTTTGCCAACAGCAAGATTGTCCTTGGTTATATATTTAATGAAATGAGATCTATATTTATGTACATAATAGGATCCAACATATCAGACAATCAACTCAGAGCAGCCAATGGAATTACGCCCCTCTTGCCCTCAACCTGGCTGATGATGCCACAAGAGGGCTCCAAGCTAATTGACTCACCTGCTGCTCATGATTAACTGTTCCAGCAATTCATGTTGATCCCCACCCCCGAATGTCATCAAGGCTGATATTTTCAATGTGAGAACAGTTAAAGATTGTACAGTAAGATTGTTTCAAGACCAGTCTCAGATTGCCCTTCCTTTACCAAAGATTTGAAGAAATATTCATTTGACTTTTGTTTTACTAGTTAAGTTTGACATCCTATGGAGACCTATCAGGGAGTGGTCTAGACGCTAAAGGCACAATTCATTTTGTATACAGTTTGTTTTGTATTAACATCACTCTCCTGTACGTAAGCATTTCTTGCAGCTTAATTTGGATTTCAATTTGAAGCACATGGTGAAAGGACAGCTATCTCCTTCTGTCCATATTTGTCCTTGAAATAGCATATATTTTCAAAAATAAGACCTCATTTAAAAATCCTGAAGCTTTCATCTTGGGTGATTTTTGAGAAGGTGGTTAACTCACTGTATGTACGCGCACGCGCGCGCGCGCGCGCACACACACACACACACACACACACACACATCACATGAGTTTCATTCCTTCTGTCTTTGTCTTACAGTTCTGTATACCACTAACTGATTATCATCAAAAAAAAACATCGTTCATAGCATCATCTTGGCTGATTGACAAAATACAAAACTGGATGTTCAAACTTAAAATTCAAGCTTTTTTCTACTTTACATTTTGCAAAATGTTTAATTTAGCAATACATATTAATGGAAAACTATACAATAGCTGCTTCAATCAACACTGAAATTTTGATGTGTAAGAAATAATCAGGAAACTGCATAAAATTCAAGCTAGAAACAATGTTTACTTACCGTATATTTTTGACGTTGATGATATGGCCTGGCTGTATATTCTTGTAACATATCCAATTCATTTTATTCTAATTTTTCATAGGAACCTCTTAAACTGGACAAACATAACCTTTGTCAGATAATTGATTTCCAGAAAATGCATGTGAATCTTCATGGGCATACTGCTGCTATTGGAAAACCCATAGGGAAGTCACTGTACAGTCGGGTTTTGTCTGCCTGATCTGATTGTAATTTATTAACATTTTACAGAACAACAAATAATGAAGGATCTTGTGCTTCAATGTTAAATGAATCTTTTTACTCACGAAATTATTGGTTTTGTACTCTAACTGCCCCTTATTACTGAAGATTGTATTGATGTGACATATACATTTTCCTGAAAAATCCCTTGCTGCTGGGAAGATAGGGTGGAGGCATATTGTCATTCAGAACTTTCTCTAAAGGGATGAGTAACTGTTGATTAAGTGGAGATTCCCCACCACAGTTCTCCAATACTGTAGAAAGATTAGACATTCATTCAACAGTATTTTAGAAAGAAGTGCAAAAGAATGCCCTTTAATAGTATTGTGGGAAGTGAACTTAAGAACACAATGGGGTAGAAAGTGATCAGAGCCCATTTTTGGGCACAGCTTTGGTGTTGCGCAGACAGTGTACATCAGACTCAGAAGATCCTAAATTTGTCTAAAAGGGGCAGTTGGTCTTACCAAGATGATTTAGTTGCCTATTGCAGCTCCACATATATGTAGTTCTACTTTTGGTAACAGGTAACCATAGACACCTGCCTTGCTGCATTAGAACCCAACCTGTTGTTTTAGGTGAGAATTTGAATAGGAGATGCATGGTACTATATCTGCTCATTCAGGACAAACAAACTTGACTGCAGATTGTGGGTCAAAAAGAAGGTGGTCATGAGCAAGGTAAGTTTTTTACTTCAAAAATGACCTTTAAAGTCGATTGTGGATGCAGAGAATTTTGAATTGAAACTAAGCATATTAATTAACCTGGTATTAAAATATGGTGTTTCTCACTGAGGAAAGTAATATTGAAAAATATGTTATTTTTAACTTGTAGTTCTTTCCCAACCTTTCTTTGCATCAGCTTGAAACTAGATTCATAAATTGTGTTCTGGAGGGTTTTCTGGAAGTTCTGCTCCTACTTACAAAATTTAAAAATATTACTAGTTTATTAGGGTTTTATGGATTAAGTTCAAAATTTGCATTCTTCGTGTTTCACCATTGTTTCAATTTTTTTTGCGGTTCTTCAGTTGTTATTATTTCAGTGTCTCTGCTAAATTAAGAAATTCAACTGGAATTTTGTGGATAGGGAAGTACTGTTCCCCAGTACAAACTTTTCATGTTGCAGTTTGCCATTTGTGCTTTAGGTGGCTCTCTTTCCCAGTAGTGTTCAGATGGCAAGCACTTGATCCTACAATAACTTATATTTTGTAATATTTGAATTAACGATATCAATTATTCTGAACAGCATTTTCTTTGTATCATCCACGTGTTATGTGGGACCATTAAATAGCTTAAATATATACCTATCCACATTGATACTCTTAGTATTGTGCTCTGTAATTTTTCACAATTAGGCATTTTAGACAAATGACTATGATGAATCTTGTGACTTGGATATCAGATAATACAAATGCTGAAATAATTTGGTGCCACGCTCACTTTGAACTATGTTGCAATTTCAAGTCATAATCAAGATCTGTGTAAAAATCTTTTACGATCCAACATGGCACTTGCATAGTAATTGGATGAGCTGTCACTCAGGTTTAAAAAAAAACATGTAGGAAGATTCTAAAGCAGCATTTTGAAGAAAAATTATCCCATTGTCCTAGATGATATTTATCCTTCAATCATCATTACTAAACAAACTGATCTGGTCATCACTCCTTACTGTATTCAAATTACCTGCTACTTTTTTTTTTACTTTGCCATAACGTCCATACTTTAAAGTGTTGTGCTTTGTGCAAACCTGAAAAAGTATTTGTAGGTGCTTTATAAATGCAAGTCTATTTTCCTTACATAGGAAGAGATTTTATTGCAATTGTATATATGTCTTTGACATTTATGAAACTGGGGCTCTGCTCCCCAGATCCTGAACAGCCCTATCAAAGTTCATACTGTTCCTTCTGATTCAAATAAATGCATTAAGAAATAATTTAATAATTAAAATTAAAATTCTGATCGTAGACATATATTTGGTTAAAATGCATTAGGTCTCTGTAACTTACCAAATTTACCACAGATAAGAAGTTTCTGGAAGAGTTCTAGAAACACTGCTATAGATAAGTACTTGTTGACCAGCATGCTTGCAATAGACTCTGTAATTAAAAGCATGAATATAATTTTTAAAAAAGAAACCTAACTTTTGCTATCTTTTTTTTATTGGAAGTAAGTGTTCCAATTCAAATGAATGGGACTACATTAGATTTGCCAGCTGCAGCTAACACAAAACTGAGAAAAGCAGATGCAAGGTGAATGCATCCCTTTAGCTCAGAATGATTCAGAACCACAGGTGATGAGTTCAGTAGCAGAGCAGGAGGTCAAGTGCAGACTTTCAGCACTTCAGCACTGCAAATGCGCAGCCACAAAGAAAGCTGAAATGTAGGAAAGACAGTGCAGCAGTTCTCTTATGAGCCAGTAGGCAAGGATATCAGTAATCTGGCCCAGTGATTGCATGTGATGCTGTGAGATGTTCTAAATCTATAAAATTAATTTTTCAATTTGCAAAATAGTAACAGACAAATCTAATGTCCTTCAAGATTATGAAACTGTGTTCAATGAGATAATAGAAATTTGGCCTCTGGTGTAAGTACCTGTTGTGTTAATTGCCTATCGAGTCTTCATTCTCTCATGGTGACTCTATAGGTAGTTGCCCTAAAGAGTTTTGATCCTCGCAAAGGCAGCCTGTTGTTGATAATGTTGTATTCATATCTGTCCTTATTGTGTCTATTCATCTGATTAGCTGCCTTCCTCTCTTGCATTGTCCTTCCATCTTGCCAAGCATGATTCCTTTTCCAGGGAGCTGTTTTTTCACATGATGTTCCCAAAAAGCAATAGGCAGAGTCTTGTCACTTGAGTATCCAGAGAGACTTGGTTTGATCTCATTGAGGACCAATTTGTTTGTTCTGTGAGACCTCCATAAGATTGCGTAGTATTTTTCTCCAACACCACAGTTCAAAGGCGTTGATACGCTTCCTGTCCTTCTTTACCATCCAACTTTCACATCCATATAATGTCATTGAGAACACCATCACCTGGACAAGTCAAAACTTTGTACATAGAAATAGATTCCTGTTCCCAAAGATCTTCTATAAATCCTCCATGGTTGCTCTGCCAAGGTTGATTCTTCATTGGATTTCTTGACTGCTTACCGCTTCAGTGTTAATCAAGTAAACTGAAACTGTGAACCACTTCAATATCCTCTCCACTGAGATTGAAATTGGTTGTGCTGCCTGTAGTCATAACCTTAATCTTCATATTGAGGTGCTGACCCATCTTGAGGCTATCTTCCTTGATATCGGTTAGCAGTTACTTCAGGTCGTCTTTGTTTTCAGCTGTATTGTTATGTCATCAGCACAAGGGAGGTTATTGAAGATTCTGCCACCAATTCTCACCCTCAGTTCTCTTCATGTGCGTCTGCTTCTCTGAAGATTTGTTCGGCATGCATTAAACAGGCAGGGGGAGAGAATACAGCCTTGTCATACCCGTTTATGGATGCTGAACTATTCTGTTTCTCCTTGTTCCGTTTGAACTGCCACTTCTTGATTGATGTAAAGATTGCACATAAGAACGATCGAATTTTCTGATATAGCCACATGTCTTAAAGTGATCCATAGTTTATCATGACCGATGCAGTTGAAGGCCTTGCTGTAGTCAATAAAGTACATATAGATGTCCTTCTGGTATTCTTTTGTCTTCTTGTCACATCTGCAATATTGCCTCTTGTTCCTCTTCCTTTCCTGAAACCTGCTTGTACTTCAGGAAGCTCCCACTAATATAGGTTGGTCTTTTCTGAATGAACTTTAGTAAAATCTAGCTGGCGTAGGGAATGAGGGCAATTGTATGATAATTTTCACACTCCGTCAGATCACCTTTTTTCAATATTGGTAAAAACACTTTCTTCCATTCACTTGGCCATGATCTCTTCCAGATCAGCTGACAGAGCATCAACAGTATTGCAACTGCTGTGTCCGATTGCTGCAGTACTTCAATTGAAATTCTACCAACGCCAGGTGCTATGTTCTTTGTTAGGGCTTTTAATGCTGCTTCAACTTCTTCCTTCATCACTGACAGCTCCTGATTGTAAGATAGAGGATGATACTCCTGATCCAGTTGATCTTTCTGGTGTAATGACTCTCAGTATTCTGTCCATCTTCTCAGGTTTGTTGAGTGTGGCACCTTGTGCATCTTTCAGCAATCCTGTGCAAGGCTAGAATTTGCTCTTCATTTCTTGTAGCTTTAAGAAGATTAATCTTGTCCTTCCTTTCTTATTTTGCATATCTACTTCACACGTTATTGAAGTAGTTTTCTTTGTCTCGCCTAGCAGAACATTGGAAAGCTCCATTGAGACCTGCAACTGCTACAATTTTTCTCTTAGCTTCAGCTTCCCTTCATTCCTGTGCAATTTTCAGAGTTTCTTCACTCATCCTATCCAGTCCCTTCTGCATTTTTGACTTATGCATAGTCTTTTCACACTCTTCGTGTACAGCATTCTTGATACTTTCCAACACATTCTTGATACTTTCCAACATGCCCTCTTGTGTCCTATTGGTTGTGTTTGAGCAGCGAAACAGTTGTTCAGACCACCTTTGAATTCTGCTGGAATATTTTGAAGATCATATTTTCGTATTCTGGTGAAAGGCTTGTCTTCCTCAACTTTACTTTGAGCTTGCATATTAGTAATTGATGGTCTGAACCACAGTCAGCTCCAGGTTTTGTTTTTATTGACGTCATAGAACTTTTCCATCACTGACTTCCACAGATATTGTCTATTTGGTTTCTATGTAATCAGTTGGGAGAGGTCCAAGTGTACACTGTGCACTTGTGTCATTGGAAAAACGTGTTTGAGACTTCTTTGCAGAAGTCGACGAAACATTGGCCTCATTTCTGGTACCCAGTCCATATTTCTCAAGTTCTTGAACATCCTTTCCACTCCCAACTTTTGCATTCCAATCTCCCATAACTATCAGTACATCTTGTTTACATGTTCCATCAAGTTCAGCTTGCACTTGCTCATAGAACTGATCTACTTCATCTTCCTTTGCATCTGTTGTTGGTGCATATATTTGTACAATGGTAATGTTGATAGGTCTTCCTAGTAGACGAATGGAGATTAGGCAATCGTTGACTGCATTGTACTTCAACACAGCTCCAGCCAGTTCCTTCTTGACTATTAATGTGACACCATTCCTCCTGTACTTGTCATTTCCAGCATTGTGCATCCAGTGTTGATTGGATTGAAAGTGTCTCAAACCAGTTCACTTCAGTTCGCTGATTTTAAGTAGTTCAATTTGCAAGCGTTCCATTTCATCTTTCACTGTCTCCAGCTTTGCTTGATTCATACTGCCAGTATACGTTCCATGTACCCAAAATCGACATATCTTTGCAGCCTCATGCTCAAGAACATCAGCAATTGAAGGTCCCAAAGGCTTTACTTGAACCGCGTTGTACATCTTGGCCTTGCTCTGAAGGGTCATCAGCTCTTCCCTAGTAGCTTGTTGAGTGTCTTCCAACCTGGAGGTCTCATCTTCCAGCACTATATCACATTTTGTTTTTGTTTGATAGTAGTTATCCATAGGGTTTTCATAGCAAGGTACAGAAGTAGATTGTCAAGCTTTTCTTCTGTGCAGATACTGCTGCTGCCCAGGTGAGTGGTTTGTCTTAGTCCGACACCTCAGTTGAGAGCTGTCCATTATGGGAGGCCCTGCCAGTAGATGAACTACCAATGGCTTAGCTCTCAACATCATTGATGCATGCAGGCCCTCACAGCACGACAAGCTGACAAACCAAGTGAGGAGTATAAATACATTACATTATATATTAACCATATATACAAGTGAAATTTGTTTCCTTTGCCTTTACTGCAGATGAATTTCTACTCAAGTAACTCTTACCAAAGAAGTTTGAACCTGAAGTTGGCAGATTAATTTGTTCTTTATCATGGATGGGGATTAAATCTCATACAATGATCATAGTTTGGCTCCATTTGATTCACTATAACATAAGCTGCAGCAGGTATTTGTTTACAAAGTTAGCCACAGCTTAATATGTGGGTATTTGAGTTCATGCGGCTAGAGGTGAGTGTTGTGTGCAGTTTGCAGGTTCTCTTCATGACTGCATTGGTTTCCTTGGGGAACTCCAGTTTCTTCCCACATCCAAATGATATGCAGGTTGGTAGGTTAGTGTGTAGGTGATTAATTGAAATGGAATTAGTTGATGGGAATCCTGGGAAAATGAGATTACTGAAAAATTAGTATGCATGAGCCTGTTTGCATCCATTATAACTTGATGAAACCAAAGATTGCTGTTCACCTATATTTCTAGGAGCTCTTTGAATTTTCTCTGAGCAACACAAAGGTATTTTTCTACCCAGAGCCCACCTACCAGTGCAAAAATTACCTTCTCTGGAGCCAGTACTATTTTACCCACCAATTTTTGATTTTTTTTAGTATCATTAAAATCATGTAAGCTAATGGGACTTTTGAGATCAAAGCCTCTTTAGACTGCAATGATCAACACATTGCAGGTATATTTATTCATTGTAAAGCACTGAGCTGTCAATGCTATCTGAATGAGCAATTAGCACACTGCAACTATGTTAAACTATTAGAACATGCTGGGTGTCATTGGAGACTACTGCCAACAATAGTGTTAAAGAAATGTATCTTAGTTTTTTCTTTGAAATGCGAGATCGGCCATTCAAGTTTAAAGGAGAATTAAAGGACATACATTGAGGAGTACATATTGAAGAGTGAATTCCACAGTGCACAAACTAATGAAATGAAATCCTTGCAATAGTCTGACATCAAATAGATCATGGGAGGTATAAGATAGAGCAGAACATTTTGAGCTTTTGTAGTAGGGAGAGTACCTAGTGGAATATAAGGGTCAGGTTAACGGTGCTGTTCAATAAACAGAAATCTATTTCTAGTCAGATTTGTACAGTAATCACCATCACTGAGATTACTGTACCAATAACATGTGTGTTTCAGATTAAAGTCTAGATTTGGCAGACCAAATGTGTTGATTCATTACTTTGTCAGATTTGTACTTTCCAATCTCTGTAAATAGCATTTGTAGCTGATTACTTACAAATGAACCAACAGAAAAATATAGAGCAAGTTATAATAATTTGTATATGAGGCATCATTTATGTTGTTATAGCCTTTGTCCAGAATGTAGTGATTGTAATGTAATGCTTGCATTAGAAAGCAAAGTTCTAATATATCAAAACCATATTCCAGACAGTTTGAGATTGATTGGCAATTACACTTTACCAAATATTTGTGACTAAATTGATACTGACCTGTTTTTGAAAGTTGCAGTTGAGGGAAAAACTTTGGCAAAAATATTAACAGAGCTACCTGCACTTATTTAAAAAGTGAATGGATTTATTGACTAGTTTAATGAGGACATGGATTAACTTTTCTCTCCCGCCATCCTCAACAATAGAGCACTCATTCTTTGATGGGCTGACATTGCCAGTGGAGGCTACATGTTCAAGCTCGAGCAGGATTTGACCCAACAGCTTTCCAACTTAAAGTGAGAGACTAGCTAAATTCATTTCATGAAATTATTAACTTACTTGCTATAAAGCAGATTATGTGCTTTAAATTTCCTGTGCAGAATTTCCCATCTCCTCAGCTCACCTCAATGATGCCAAATTTACATTTTTCAGTGTATGCCTTAAGAGGATTCTCATTAGAATCAATTTATTAATGCCCATTTCTGCAGATTATAAATGCCAGTTATTAACCAACTTTCCTTTGCAGTTTTGCGGTCAATATGAATAGTGGCATGAAATGGACTTCAGTGCCAGAGTGCAAGTATAATCACGTTACTTGAAAACTTACGAAGTTAATTGAAGGCTTTTTTTCTAAATTCAAGCAAGTGTGCCAACTCCTTGGAACTCCCAGAATTCCAGCAGTGTTCACATCAGCCATAAATAGGAAACAATAGCTTTGTAATCTCTGAATCATATGCATTATCACTGACTGATTATGTGTCTTGCTAGATCTTGCATCCTGTTAGATTTGATGTTATCACAGTCAAACTACGCTAATGACCTTTTTCGTTGTCGTTAGGTCGCATCTGGAATTTCCAGTTGGCGGACAATTTCCCTTCATGCCACTCAGTCCCGACACTTGTCCACAACATCCCTAGTCTTGTCCAGCTTGGTCCAATCCTTGATGTTATCCAGCCACGTTGTTCTTTGCCTTCCTGTTCCTTCCTTTCTTTCCCTCCACCTTTCCATATAGCAAGTCCAACAAGATGTTATCTCTCCACGTAACGTGTCCACAATAAGCAACTTTTAACTCCATGATCTTCTCCAGCAGTATCCATGGTCTATCAACTTCGGACAAAACCCTCTCAATTTGAAACTTTCTCTACCCAACTGATCTTCAACATTCATCGATAGCACCACATTTCAAAAGCATTAATTCGTTTCATGTCATCCTTCTTCAGCGTCCATGATTCTGATCCATACCTCAGCACCGACCATACATAACATTCGAGGAAGCGGATTCTACTTTGGATGTCTACCTTCCGATTGCGTAGTAGATCTTTTAGCTTCATGAACTGGGTCTTAGCCATACCTATTCTCCTCCTGATCTCAACTTCACATCTCCTGTCATCTGTCAGACAACTGCCAAGATAATCAAACTTTCGCACCTGTTCAATGTCTTGTCCATTCACTTGCAATGATACCATCATGAATGAGTCTTTAGTGTTTGTTTTGCTTACCACCATCGATTTTGTTTTCTTAGGGTTGATTTTTAGTCCAAATTCAAGGCTTTTCTCATTCAATTATTCAGCATAATTTGCCATTCGCATTCACTGTCAGCTAACAACGCGGTGTCGTCCGCATACCTGATATTATCCACCTTCCGGCCTCCAACTGGAATACCTGTCTCCTGATGGTCGCATTCCTGAAAAATCCTTTATCCGTAGAGGTTGAACAAATCCAGCGAGCCAACACAGCCTTGCCTTACGCCTGGTTTAATACATGCCCATGGTGATAGCTCATTTTCTACCCTGACCGCCGCTTTCTGTTTCCAATACAAGTTCCTTATTATTTGCACATTCTCCCATCCCAGATCGTACTTGTTCAGCACCTCTATTACTTTCTCGTGTTTTACTTTACCAAAAGCCTTTTCATAGTCAATAAAGCATAAGTAGATAGTCTTTTGTGCCTCAATGCATCTTTCCATGATGTTTCTGAACGCAAATATTCCTTCCCTTGTTCCTGAGCCTTTACGAAAACCAAACTGTGTTTCTGCTCTCTCTCCATCCTCCTGCCACCCCATTAGGAATAGGGTTCCTCTGGTCCTCACCTACCACCCCAGCAGTCTCTGGGTCCAACATATTATTCTCTGTAACTTCCGCCACCTCCAACAGGATCCCACCACTAAGCACATCTTTCCCTCCCCCCCCCCCCCCGGCTTTCTGCAGGGATTGCTCCCTATGCGACTCCCTTGTCCATTCGTTTCCCCCCCCATCCTTGCCCACTGATCTCCCTCCTGGCACTTATCCTTGTAAGTGGAACAAGTGCTACACATGCCCTTACACTTCCTCCCTTACCACCATTCAGGGCCCCAGACAGTCCTTCCAGGTGAGGCGACACTTCACCTGTGAGTCGGCTGGGGTGATGTACTGCGTCCGGTGCTCCCAATATGGCCTTCTATATATTGACAAGACCCGACGCAGACTGGGAGACTGTTTTGCTGAACACCTACACTCTGTCCGCCAGAGAAAGCAGAATCTCCCAGTGGCCACACATTTTAATTCCACATCCCATTCCCATTCTGACATGTCTATCCACGGCCTCCTCTACTGTAAAGATGAAGCCACACTCTGGTTGGAGGAACAACACCTTATATTCCAGCTGGGTAGCCTCCAACTGATGGCATAAACATTGACTTCTCTAACTTTCGCTAATGCCCCACCTCCCCCTCATACCCCATCCGTTATTTATTTTTATACACACATTCTTGCTCTCACTCTCCTTTTTCTCCCTCTGTCCCTCTGACTATACCCCTTGCCCATCCTTGAGTTTTCTTCCCCCCACCCTTGTCTTTCTCCCTGGGCCTCCTGTCCCATGATCCTCTCATATCCCTTTTGCCAATCACCTGCCCAGCTCTTGGCTCCATCCCTCCCCCTCCTGTCTTCTCCTATCATTTTGGATCTCCCTCTCCCCCTCTCACTTTCAAATCTCTTACTAACTCTTCCTTCAGTTAATCCTGACGAAGGGTCTCTGCCTGAAGCGTCGACTGTAACTCTTCCTAGAGATGCTGCCTGGCCTGCTGCATTCACCAGCAACTTTAATGTGTGTTGCTGTGTTTCTCCAATTTCACCACTGATTGTACCTTTCATTCTTCCCAACACTATTTTCAACAGTAACTTGATGCAGTGAGACATTTTGCTTATAGTCCTGTGTTCATTACATTTTATCGTCCTTGGCTTTTTTGGTAAGGCGATAAATACCGATTTGAGAAAGTCCTTCGGAAGATTTCCTGTCACATAACTGTTGTTTAATATCGCTAAAAGGTTCATTTTCCCCTTCGGACCAAGTGATTTCAGAATCTCAGTGGAAATCTTATCTTCACCGGCCGCCTTTCCGACTTTTAGACTGCAAATTGCACTTTCCATCTCTGACATCAATATTTTAGGTTGATTGGTCATTTGATTTAATTGTGGTAAATCCTCAATCCTGCTATCTGCAAGTAATTCTGAGATATACCCAACCCATCTGTCCATGATCTCCTCTTTTTCATAGCATGGATTACCACTACCGTCTTCGATACACCCAGCTGATGGCACGGTCCTCTTTAATTTTGTCATATCCTTTACCTTCTGGTGAAGGCCTCTATAATCATGACTTCGTTTATACTGCTCAATTTCTTTGTACTGTTCATTCATCCAATTCTCTTTCGCTTCCTTACATTTTCTTTGAATCAAACAGTGTAGGGCTTTGTAGCATACATTATCCCGATGTTTTACCTTTCTTCTTTCGTCCATTAACGTTCTCAACTTATCGGTGAACCAAAGGTTATGTCTTTTGCTCTTTTTCCGATAACCCAAAGTCTTTTCCGCAACTTCTGTCACTGTTGTTTTAAACTCTTCCCAGATGTTCTCCACTTCCATGTTGCTATCCTCGTCATCTAAGACTGAAAATCTGTTCTCCGTTTCGACCAAGTATTTGATCTTTTTTGCTTCATCCGTAATGAGTAAATCAAAGTCTTATCTTATTTGATGGTCTGGCCTTCCTCATCTTCTTCAAATGTACACTCATGTCCAATACCACAGGGTTATTGAAATGACCTTTTTACCTGTCCACATTCATACTTGTGTAAAATGTTTTTGTGAATTTCGTGTATTAATCATGATAATATGACTCTTTCCATGTCATATTTTGTGAGCTGCGGGTTACTGGATGTAGTGGAGGGTTATAACCCCTTGTTCCTGTAATTGTAGTATTTGGGGACAGCCTTCAGAGTAACTCTATTTTTTCATTGACTATGATCATTAACATGTCCAAAGGGAATTTCCAGTCTGTGGCTTGATTGGTTTGCTAAACACATGTGATACCAAAGATAATGAGTTACTAAGTGCTTTTGTTGTGTGGGTGGGGACACTTTCTCTGGAGCATACAAAGTCAAATGCCATGCGGTAGATTTCTCACAGGAGCTAAGAGATGGGTGACATTTTTACTTGAATTTTTATGTAAAGTTGTCCATCATGTATTCTAGATCATTTTCATATTTTCTGCTGTTTTTCTCAAGTACTTCAAACCATTAGTGAATTGAAGAGACAGGATCCTATTTGCTTTGTGGATGTTTGTGATTCTTTAGATGTCAGAAATTGCAGGATTTTCCCTGTGTCCCTGGAGAAGTAAGTAGTATCTGTTGGGGAATTGGCCCTTGGGCAGTGCATACTCACCACTTCACAACACTGTACATCAATTCACCATATCGTGTCGAGAATTGCCTAATGCTCTCCAATGTCCTATCCCACTTTTTGCAGTTCTTGCACTCTTATCAATATTCCTTCTTAGAAAACGAGCAGGAAACATAACTAGAGTAACGTGTAACTGTATGAAAGAAATGGTTTTGACAGTGTTGGTGACGGTAGAAAGGAAGTGGGTAAGATTTCAAGATACAAATAATCTATCTTATTTCTATGTGACTGTGCACATTGTCTCTTCAGATTCCTTTTTAAAGAAAAGCACCTAATATAATTTCAGTTTTGGGAAAAAACAGAATACCTTGATTCGTAATAATATTAAAGACAATCTTTATGCACTTGATACCTTACATGGAAAAGTATGATTTTTATGGATTATTCCAACAGATATTCCCTTGCTTAAAAGGAGACTCAGAGGCAAGATCTAAATAGATGTCTTATAAATCATAAGGTGGTTGTTTATATTCTATTATTGATAAAGAACAAGGACAAAACTGGGAACTGAGTAAGGAATCTACAATAAATTTATTTAATGATTTGTCTTTAAATTCATTAGACTTTTTTCATTGTAAAGTAACATATGAGAGTATAAAATAAACCTATCTGTGAATATTTCCCAGTTATCATTTCTCCATTAACAGTTTTTATTCTGAACATTTACAATTAACAAATGCAGTTTATAAGAGGTATTTGTAACTACCAGAAATATATTATCGGAAGGAGAATCTAACCATTCAGCCACTCTTTCATTCTCTTTGATTCACTAGGCTCATGGTTGACCTTTTACATCCCGTCATATTTTCTGAGTGAATCCCAGGTTTCTTGATTCACTTAATTAACATGCAATAAGCTATCGTTATTTGCTTTGCAACTGAGGTTTAACTGTTTTCTTGAGCAGAGAATGCCAAAGATTTTCTACATTCTATGTGGAAAAAAATTATCATATTTGTTGTTAATGACTGAGTCCTTATTTTGAGGTTGGGATCCCTGGTTGTGGATGTTATGTTTTGTAACTCCAGAAATCAATCGAAAGGAAAACTCGGGAGTGGGGATACTAATGCACTCACTTTTTCTTCTTTAGTGGGTATTGACATATGCCGTTCATGTACTTTTACATATACCCCATAATGAATAATGTAAACAAAGAATGCTTAATGAAACAATATATTTACAATATTACTCAAATATTACTTAAATATTAAATACACTATATGCTCCCTGCTTAGCTATAAATTCCAACTCAATATAGAAACCATCTCAACTCTAATAGGTAATGCATTGCACTTTAGACATCTATATATATTGTGTGTGTATGTATGTGTGGGATAACATCTTTCCTGACGGTGGCAGGAGGTGGGGGCGTCGCGAGGTTGGTTCACTCCGCTTGGCAGATGAGACTTGTGGCTGTGAAGCCACCTCTGTGGTGGTTGTAGGAGTTGGCTCTGGGACTGCGGAAAGTTATTCTGACAGCTCTGAATACCTTTCTTCTGGATGGGTTAGCATCCCAAAAAGCACATGGCAAGCTGCTCGATCTGCTGACCCATCCAAGGGCACCAGACAAAGCTTCAAGATAACACTTCCATTTTGGCCATGCCAATATGATCAGCGTGAAGATCCTCCAACATATTAGCTCGTTGCTTGGATGGTACAATTACTCTCAATTCCAACGTAAGGCAGACTCCATCGAGGGCAAGTTCATCCTGGTGCTGGTTAAAAAAAAAAAAAAAAAAAATTGGGGAACTGGAATTTCTGCAGCACCTTCCAGTTATTTTGGGTGGCCGTGTAGGCAGTGGAGACAGTGTGAGGTCTTTTCTAGTTTTCCTTTGGATCTTCTGTGCCGTAATAGGGAGCCTTTCGAGTTGTATTAGAGAGAATGCATCAAGAGGAGTGTCCTCTTTTTTTTTAAATATTTGTAGGTATTTGCTTTTTGAAGAGTAAATAGGACAATCAATCAGCATTTCCGTGATTAGTTGTCCTCTTGAGTTCGATCTTGTAATTCTGTCCTCCGAGAAAGAGAGCCCATCTCTATATTCGTGCTGCTGCTATTAGTGAAACTCTTCTGTAGATTGAAAATAGAAACTAATAGCTCATCCATACAAGAACTCGTGGAAACATTTTACACCCCAAACCAGATTTGAGACCTCTGTCAATCTGTGCATAATTTTTTTCTGCAGTGGTAAGGGAACATGATGCAAAGTCTATGGGGAATTTACTTCCATCACTCGTAACATGTGATATGACTACACCTATACCATAAGGTGAGGTGTCACAGGCAAGCTTCACTGGGTGGTGTGGATCATAATATG
Organism: Mobula birostris; assembly: GCF_030028105.1. Taxonomy (NCBI): domain Eukaryota; kingdom Metazoa; phylum Chordata; class Chondrichthyes; order Myliobatiformes; family Myliobatidae; genus Mobula; species Mobula birostris. The sequence goes on from NC_092388.1 coordinate 34,790,651, forward strand.
TGAGTACAGTGTTTAATGTCACCATTTCCTTGGCCTTTTAGAAAATCACCTCACACTGCTTTGTCCGGTGCATTACTTCCCAATCTACAGAAATGATTTCAAGGGGTGGAGCACATTAGCCAGATTTGGTAGGACCCTGTTATTGTAATTGGCAAATCCTAAAAAGGACTGCAGCTGTGACACATGCCTTGGCCTTGAGGCATCCACCACTGCTTGCATTTTCTTAACACACTTGTACAAATCTTGTGGTCACAGTAAGTGATGCTTTTTTAAGGAATTCACACTTGTTCTGTCATGCTCTGAGCCCACAATCTTCTAACCTTTGTAACACTGTCTTGATTATTTTGGAGATGCCCCTTGTCATCCTGGTAACACTGAGTTCCTGGGCATCCTTGCAGCATCTGGTCCTTGGCTTTCTGCCAGAGTACAGGTGCACATGTAACTCCAAAAATAAGCCTATTATAGTGATAAAGCCATTTATGAGTATTTATGGTGAGAAACACTTCGGATTCTTCTTCAATCTCCATCTGTAGATAGGCATCAGTTAAGTCCAAGTGTTTTCCTTGAGAAAAGTTTACAAAGGTATCCTTTATCCTGGGCAGAGGGTATTGATCTACTTTTAGTACTGGGTTTATAGTAACCTTACAATTACCTCAGCTCATGACAGACCCATATTTCTTGGCTACTGGGACCACTGGTGTTACCCATGGGCTCTACTCAACCTTGGAAAGAATTCCTTCAGTCATGTGATCTAGCTCACTGGCTACTTTATCATGGGCGGTATAAGGAACTGGATAGGCTTTGTAAAATGTGTGTATAGCATTTTCAGTTAACACTAGCTTACCCTTGATATGTTTGAGTTTTCCGATGCCATGCTTGAGCACTGTTGTGCCATCAACCCCCAGTACCTTTATTAATCCACTTGCAGTTGCAGGGAATGTGGCATACAAAAGCTGAATGGATCTCCAGTCTAGATGTAGTTGTAGTTGTCTCAGCCATTCATGGTCCCACAGTGTTGGCTGTCCTGTTTTTACACATACAAGCTCAATGTGGTTTGTTGTTTGATGTACTTCACTGTTATGAATGTTACTCCCACAGGAGATAGCTTTTCTCCAGAATAAGTTCCTAGTTGGACATCTACAGACATCAGTTCAGTATCTTTGAAGTGCTATTCATACTGATTTTATGGAATGACTGAAACTGCCTGTGTCCAATTCCATTTTAGTTAATTTTCCGTTCACTTCTGGTGTAAGCCATATTGCTTGTGTAGTCTTGCATTGTTTCTGTTTAGACGTTGCAGTTTTGTTCAAGCTCACTTTCATTCCTAACTGTGTGTCCGATTGCTGTTTTCATTGTTCAGTGATTTTAACTGTCCTTTTAAATGTGATTTGTGCTTCAGTTAGGAAATTTCAGTGTATCATTAGCCCATCTTTGAACTGATGCTGCTCAGACAATTTCTTGATTTCAGCCAGGTAAGTTGAAATGGAGTCTCCTTCCTTATGATTCCGATTCTGAAACCTAAAGTGTTCTGCAATAAGCAAAGGATTTGATTCTAAACGTTCTTGCGTTTCATTCCACAATATCAGCAGTACTCATTTTGGCTGGTTTAATTAGAACAGTTGAACTACTAAGAAAACTGTATGCTCTTCCACCTAATTTACTCAGTAACACTGGCACTCACTTTTTATTAGCTTTTTCATTATCTTCAGAACACTGCTCAATTCATTCAGTATACATCATCCAGTTATTTGTTATGCAATCAAATGCATCTATCTTTCTAATGTAGCCAGCCATTTGTGCTTTTCTTTTATTTATTATTACCTGGTACTCGCTGTTTGTGGAGCTGTGGAGTAATCTCATTCATTTTCCACCTTTCTTTTAACTCAGCTGTCTTTCTCTCCTTCTGAAGAAACATGCTGTGCTTCTTTTTTAAATTCTAATGTCTCTCTCCCGTTGTGAAGAAAAAAACATGCACTTCAATAGGTAGGTAGTTGTCTTGGATTTGTTCCACTATTATGTTTTGTAACTCCAGAAATTAATTGAAAGCGAAGCACAGAAGCCAGGATACTCCTGTACTTTACTTTTTCTTTAGGGAGGCACTCACATATGATTTGGTGGCATAATGACTTATGCCATTCATCATTAACATACTTTTACATATAACCCTAAATGAATTGGGTAAACAACAAAGAATGCTTAATCAACAATATGTTTACAGTATTACTCAAATATTACCAAAATATTAAATGCACTACACTGGGCACTCCAGGTCCAGCATGTGCAGGTCTTCAATGATCAGACCAGTTCCCTCAGTTTCCTGTGCTCCAAGGAATAAAATTCCTTCCAGCCCTGTCTCTCCTCTGCCCCTTGAGTCCTGGATATATCAGAGATTTTTTTCTGCACTCTTTCCAATTTAATGGCATCTTTTCTATAGCAGCCCCACCAAAGCTGAACACATTTCTCCATGTGCGGTCTTATCAACATCTTGTGGAATTGCAGTATAACACCCCAACTGCTAATTTCAGTGCCCAGACAGATGAAGTTCAGCATTCCAAAAGCCTTCTTCACCACCCCTTCTACCTGTGACATTATATACAAAGAACTACGTACTTATAGTCTCAGGTCCTTCTGTTCTACAACACTCCCCAAGGCTAGACTATTCATACTATTTCCTGGTTTGTCTTCCCAAAACGCACCACCCCACACTTAACTGATTTAAACCTCTTTTGCCATTTACAGCCCACCTACCCAGCTATTCAAGATCCTGCTATAATTCTTGATAACCTTTATTTTCTATGACACCACCTATCTTAATGTCATTCTGCAGGTTTGCTAACCATTCCTTGCAACATACTCCCCCAAATTGTTGCTATAGTTGACTATCAATAATAGGAACAGCCCCATCCAGAGACTACACCACCTATTACTGGCCTCCTGCCAGAGAAGTTATCTTCTACTATCAAAGTTTGTTTCCTATCAATCTAACCTTCCAGAGCAGCATCCCGTGCAAAACTTTATCAAAAACCTTGCTGAAGTCCATGTCGACTACATCTACTGCCCTGCCCTTATCAACCTTTTTGATCACTTCTTCAAAATTTCAATCAAATTTGAGAAACATGATCTCCCACGCACAAAGCTGTGCTATTCTATCCCTTAGCAGCCCCCTCATCCAAACATATGTACATCTTATCCCTCGGAAATCACTATTAAATCTTATCTGTTTGCATTATTCTACAGAAGAATATCCCTTTTACTCCAATAACCATAAACGCAAAATTTCATGACCACTCCTCTTTCTATTAATAAATGTTGTAATTAATGCAATATTGCTAAACATTCAATGACAGCAGAAATACAGACTGCAATTTAACCATTGGACTGAGGAAATTGAAATAATTCTTCCTTATTTTACAGGAACAGAAACTCATATTGCAATGTGCAATATTTTTATTCTCCATATTTTCAACTAAATGAAACAAAACATGCATACTTGTATTCTTTTTACTGAAATTGTGTTTACTGTTGGTTGGTATCAAAAAGACAGGTAGTTTGATAACCAGACCTCCAAACATGAACCTCTGCGTTATTGCATATTTGTTCATTCCTTTTCATTAATAATTCATGGATGTCCTCTTGTTTCACAAGCACTGATCAGTTCTTCACTCATTACTTTTATTTTCAAGACCACTGACCTGTCTAGAAGGAGAAATTGTCACGCCATCACCTGAAATGTTTTGATGAGGGACTTTGTACTTGTAATAATAATACTTTCCTCAGGGCTTCCACAGTCACTATCAGGCTAAGTTTTAAAGCGATATTTGCGGCATAATTGATCACATTCTGTTGGAGGATAAAGTCAACTGGAGTCAAGTTTATTGTCATGTCCAGAAGTGCAATGAGGTAAAGATGTAATGAAAAACTTGCATTGCAGACCCATAGTATAGACAAAACACAAAATCCAAAGTGTGCATACTATATATAATATAAGACAGTGAAGAGAGATAGGAGAAATAATCTGCAAAAGCAAACCAGTGAAAAGGAACAACACCCAAACCAGAGACCACCACAGGATGCTATCTTGTAAAAATGCTTTTGAGTTATCTGTTTGAAATCCCGCTGGTTTCCTTGGCTGCGTAAGTCTAGGGAAGACACAGTCCGGTCCAGCCAAACCGGAGTGAGATTGAAATGACTCTCCTACCCCAAACCCCGGTTTGTGTGGATGCTGTGTAATTTGCAACCCTGTTACAACTCAGTGCCAAGAAATAACAGACCGACGACTGCATATGATTAAAGGAATTATATTTATGTATCTGAGCTAAAGGGTTAGTAAAGAAAAGTGCCCATTATAATTAAACAGTCAAATGTTCACCAGTTGGAGCTCAATTCACCGATTTTCAGTCGCTCTCGCCGCCCAGCTCCATCGAATTGCGATCTCCCATCGGGTTGTATCCTATGACCGGTTCTCTCCAGCATCTTCTCTCTTCCTCTCATGTCAAACAAAATATCCAACTCACTTTCCAAAGCATCCATTATCTCTAACCGTAACACAAATACTGCTTCTACAAAAAGACTATTACATTAGCAGTGAAACCTTTCCCAGGGTGTTGCATGTTGTTAGTAGTCAAGATGCAGAAACATGGAGAAGAGCAAGGAAAACTGCAGAACAGTAGGCTATGAATTTTAAGCAAGGTTTTTAAGTAACCCTTTTCTCAATCAGCCAAAGATAATTGTGGACACCATGCAGTTAGCACAACGCTATTACAGCTCAGGGTGGGGGGGGCGGTGTCGGAGCTTGGAGTTCAATTACAGCTTCCTCTGTAAGAGGTTTGTACATCCTTCATGTGAGTACATTGGTTTCTTCCCACAGTCCAATGTCATACCATTTAGTAGGTTAATTGATCATTGTAAATTGTCTTGTGATTGTGGCTCGTTGAGTCAGAAGGGCCTGTTCCATGGTGTATCTCTAAATAGATAGATAGATTTCATCATTGATGCTTGCTTTCACTGAGACATAGCTCCAAGCAATGGGAAATGGTTGAGAACTTTAGAGCCATGTATCGGGGGGCGCACAAGCCCTTTGTAAGTGGTAGGAGGATTGGATCACCATACAAACTACCATGCAACCATTGTATACTCCAAATCATGCCCGCCTGCAGAAGTGCTTCTTTCGACACAAAACCAAAGGAGAACCAAGTCATTCTTGAACCGGGAAGCTGCCTAAAGGGAATGAGGTTATAATGCTGTTCTTAAAGGCATTTTCTTTCTAAGTTTCTTTGAGAATTCTTCAATTTTGTAGATTAGGAAGTATTAAATTCGTGTCTAAGAGAGTTTCAGTTTGAAAATCTTAAAGATTTCTATAGATGGGAAGGTTGCTGTTTCATTTGAGTTGCTGCCTTCCATAAAAATGAAGCCAAAATTTTGTTTAAGGAGTTACCACAGATGATTTTAAAGTTCCAGAGGTTATTGAGTGGAGCTGTGTGTCAATGAATTTGATAATTTGGTGTGAAAACTTGAGGCCTGCACTGAAGAAGGATGTTCACTATTGGGGAGATCAGGGCCGTGGTAGAAGTGTGAACAATGTTAGCTTTTACTCTTTATTCTGTTCCACTGATGATGTTGATGATAGTTACTCCTGTGCTTGTACTTAGGCACTCATTTAGAATTGGTAATGTACACTTTGGCAGTGGTCAAAGTTGCTCTGGGGTTTGTTTAAGTAGTGTGAAGGACTTTATGCAACTTTGCTTCACAAATGTTAACATTAAGGATGTTTCGTGTCCTGAAATTGTCAAAATAGAAAGCTGGGACAGTGTATTTGATTGGGTTTTTATGCAGTGCCCATTTGCATTAAACTTAACATCTAAGATGAACTTTGCCAGAAACTGAGTTATGCAGAGCAAAGAAAGCATCTGTTGCTTCCAGGGTCAACTCAATTTCCTGGTTCAGCAATGTAGCACCATTGCGTCATGGTGAACTCTCTTTTGAGTTACGTGTAGAAATAATTAATGGTATATAAAAGCAAAATAAATATATATAAAATGTATGATACATGTAGATACAGGTATCAGGTATCCAAAAACCACCCAAATTTAGATTGACACTTAAAGAAAATCATTTTGTAATATTCATTTTGTTATTGATCTGGTGAGCTGCAGTGAAAGTAGTTGAGACAGGTACAGTAACAATTTTCAAACAACTTTTGGATCAGTAACTGAGGGATATGTGGGCACAATGATCAACATGGGCAAGTTGGGCTGAAGGGCCGATTTCCATGCTGTTGCTAACTTTGCAGTTCCTCGTTGTTCCTTCCACTCTGCATTGACTATGTTACAAATTCTTACTTTCAGTAAATAATGATATAAAATACTCACTTAATGTCTCTGCTGCTTACTCTGACTCCAAACACAAATTCCATCCATTATCCTTAAGTGGACCTACCCTCTCCTTAGTTGACTTTTTTTTTCTTATCTTAAGAATAAAATCACCTGGGATTCTCGCCATGGTCTTCCTAAACATTTGCTTGAGCGTTTTCTTGCCATGTTTATATTTTGGAAGAGCATTCTAAACCTGTTGTTTTTTTTTTCCTGGCTAAGTTCAAAGATTCAAAGTACATTTATTATCAAAGAATGCATAAATTGTACAGCCTTGAGATTTGTCTGCTTACAGGCAGCCACAAAGCAAGAAACCCGTTTAAAAAAAAATAAAATAAATTTAAATGAAGATCAACTTCTAATGCGCAGAGAAAGAAAAAGCACAAATCATGCGACCAATAGAAATGAGCAACAACAACAGCATTCAGAACCAAGTTCAGTCTTTGGATTCAAATCCCCAGAGTAGGCACAAAACCTCTGTATTCAGTTCATCATATTAGCATGGCAATTGTTGTAAAGTTCAAAGGGAGCAGCCTCACAGGCTCAGTGTCACAGAGAGAGGAGCCTCCAGTCTAACTGAGCTGGAGTTTAACTTGTCCGAACAGCAAATTATACCTTGCATTAGGACCTATGTTTTGCCGCAGTGAATTGCTCCACACCTAGAACACACTGCCCAAAATTCGCTTTGGGCCTAGATTTTGCTGCTGAAGAAGCCGTTCTCAACCTCTCCAAATTGGCTCGGCACTTAGAGCAATCCAATCTTGCCCAATTGCATGTGGCCAAGTGGTTAAGGCGTTCGTCTAGTGATCTGAAGGTCATTAGTTCGAGCCTCAGCTGTGGCACCTGTTTGTGTCCTTGAGCAAGGTACTTAACTACACATTGGTCTAGTGTCTGTGCTAGGAGTGGCACCCCACACAGACTTCCAATCTGCGCCTTGTAAGGCATGAAAATGCCCGACGCAGGACTCTCATGGTCTGAGTCAACGTTCCCTCCCTCCCTCTTTAGTACCAGGAATTCTGTTAATCAGCTGCAACAAATCTTATGATTGCTGTATTGTATTATGGCTGCAAGAAGGGAAATTCTAAGTATATTTTAAAGTATTATACTAGAAATTATTGCATCAGACTTATCACTTATTTTGTGTTGCTGATGACTTGACTATATGTAGTGCTTCCTGAATTCTGTTTCTTTGAAAATATATATGTTGAAGCCAGAAACAGCTATAAAAATATTCACATTAATGGTGATTGCTATTTTGAAAAGAAAATGCAGCAAGTTATAACAATGAAATGAAAACCTTTCCATCACTGAGGTCTTTCTCTTGTGACCTAACTAATACAGATTAGTATTATTAGACAATTACATTGAATTAAGTGGTTTGATTAATTTAGGAATCCAATATCATTAATTATATCATGCAGCTCCCTAGGAAAATAGGTGAACCAAATGGCACTTCCTGCCATTCATCTACTTCCATGAAACAGCGTCTTCTGTTCTTGATCAAAATTACTACTGCCACTTGTTCTTTCTTTTCTGAGTCGATATGTATGGAGCAAGTACAGACTTGCTTCTGTGTATTGTAATGCTTTGATGATGGCATTGCCAATGGTCCAGATGGAAATTATTTGCCTTGTCCTTGAGCACAGAGATGAGCAGGAAAGGATGTTTGTTCTCAAATGTTTCAAACAGTTCCACTCCTTCATCTCACTTCTGTTTTATTTGTTTCAATATGTGGGATTAACAAATAATCAAATAATGTAATTAACTATTATAGCTAATAGTATTATACTAAACATTTTTTTCATTATTTTTCCTAGGTGTCAGAACTTACTTAAAAGAAGCTTTAGTTAATATCATAGCTGTGCATGCAGAGGTAAGCTTTTAAATTTAATTTCCATGGTTAAATTTGTGTTTTCATCTTGGGTCTAAGTATTTAATAGTTATGCAGAAGCAAGTTCTGAGACGTCATGTAATCTTGTGTCATTGCATTCCGATGATGTGAATCATTTAGACATTTACAATATTTGAAGAGATACCATGTAGTTCATTTGCCCTCACACTGACCATATTTGAGTAGCGTCACATCGGTGACATGTGCTTACCTTACCTGAAGAACAAGGGAATATCAGACAGTGTTCTGTAGTCAGGGTTTATGTACATCATCTCTTTCCTACTGTTCAGCATACGAAAATCAAAATAAGGTGTTACGTACCCTGTAACTGGGTTGCCAAACCAACAGAAATGGATCACTCAGTTGGAGTCTGGATTACTAGAACTAAGAAAGTTTTATTAAAGAAACAAGCAACACAGTACTCTAATCAAAAGGATAATAAATGCAACAGTTCAGCAATGATAAACACACATGTACACAGAATTAGGATAACAGGATCAATCAAGCTCTATCGTCGTCTAGGGGTAAATGACCAGTTTCAAAGTGACGCAAAGTTCAGTTCAATTGAGTTCAGTTCAGTTCACCGTAATCACTGCCGTGGGAGATGGACAGTGGGGGGAGGGAGAGAGAGAGCAAAACGAATGAATATTCAAACGGCTTCCACACAGACCTTCGATATTCTTCGCAGTCAGCTTTCGTGCGAGCCCTTTGTGATGTCTTCTGAGGTCACCGACCGTGACCCCTCCGTTTCCAAATACGATCGTTTCTCTGCGGTGAACCTGGCACCCAGGCAAGGGCGGACACACACCAGGTTGCCGCCGATCGTGCCTTTCCACTCTGTGCGTCTATGGCTTGGTCCCGCGTCCAGCCCTCCAAAACTTCCCACCGACTTATGGGAGACGCACCGCTTCCAGGGTCTCGTTACCTCGTGGTGTCGTGTGTGTCTTGCCTTAGTGAACCTGTCCCTTTTTATCCCCCTGCTGGGGTATCGCCTGTCCATCACTTCAAACAGTTCAGGGTTCAAAGGGGGAGCCGATCTTGACAGCTCTCCTTCTGTTAAACTCTCCCGTCCCTTCATTAACATCTCCAAATGCTGCTCCATTGTTTTCCTTATCTCTCTTTCTCCTGAAGACAGGTGGCAGACCAACCGCTGATCCCACTGGTGCCAGCATAGGACAGCTAACATCTTAATCTATGTGTATTCTCGTCACACCTCCCACCTTTAAGGATTTTTACTGGGGTAAAAATTACAAACATGAATACATTATTTGATACACACAAATATACATCTTTATCAGCTATTTGGCTAATACAGCGAATTTTAAGTTGTCAACACCTGACAGACAGTCAGCCATCACATTTTCTGTTCCTTTTATATGTGTTATTAATAATCCTTTAGACCAGGCTCCAACTTAGCAAACTTCATAGTGGCCAAAAACACTGATGAATTGCGATCAATGTAACCTCTCATTGGGTTTCGTCCCGGACCACAATAACAAGGGTCGTCCCATTCCAACTTAGTTTTCTCTCGCAAGGGCTTAGTAGGAGGGGGAGGGGTAGTAACCGCAGAGTTATTGCAAAACTTCCTGCAGTACCCCACCATCTCCAAGAGCCTTCTGAGGGCCCTCTTGTCTGTCGGGTTTGGGATGTCAGAGATAGCCTGCACTTTAGCTTGCATCGCTGCCAGCTGCCCCTGTGTCACCACAATTCCCAGATAAGTGACCTTCGTGTGGCCGAACTCATTTTTTTCAAGGTTCACTATCAAGCTGGCTTCAGACAGCCGTATTACATCGCCAATACACACCTCTGTGTTGGTCAGCCCTTTTGTCACTGAATTACTTATTCTATGGGGATGTTGCTCACTAGGCTGACCTAGCATAACAAACACCACCCAACGTCCCAGTTCTTTGCATCGCCTCGGGACAATCAAACACACGTGTGCGAGTCGTTTAATTACTTCTCCTAAAGAGTCACTTTGTTCGGGGATTAAGGGAAGAGACCTTATCAGCAGAGCTGGCCAAAACAATAGCCTTCTCCCATCTGGTCAGTATCATACTCATCTTTTCAAAATGGTTTTTTTCTCTTATCAGGGAGACCCTAGCTTCATTGATTTCTGCGCTAACCGACTAGGTTTGTTAGCATATCAAAAGCCTGTGACCATCTCAGTTCGCGTCTGCCATAATCAATAACATCCTTCCTCCTGTGCAGCCGGTAAACCTCTTTCATGATTCCACCAACTGTTTCCTCCAGCCCCGCAAAATGTCCACCGGGGGGTACCTTGTGGGCCAGGTTAAAAATCTCATCCCCATAACTCTTTTGCACCACCCCCCATTCCTCATCTGCGGGTACGGTACTTGGTCTCCCTTTCTTCCTTAGCACTTCCTCCTCCACACAATAGCCTACTGGTTCCCTTTTTAATTCTGCGTCAGAGAGAGCTGTCTCCGCCAAAGCCATCAGCCCCTCGTCCCGCTCCTGCGCCTGCACAAATTCCTTCCTGGCTAATGCTAAGTCTGTCTCAGCTCCCTCACTACCTCTTGTTTCACTACACTCCTTCTTTTCACTTTCTACCCCCTTCTCGCACAAGGCTGGCAGAAGCGTCTCAGCTAAATTTACTTTGGCAGTCCCGTGATGAACCTGTGAGTCCATGGGCGGGGCCTCAATGCTGGCAGCCTGACCTGTCAATCTCACGGCTGGGAACACGATTCCCCCGGCGAGGTCATTACCGAGCAAGACTTCCACGCCTTTCATCGGTAATTCGGGCCTCACCCCGATCGTGACTAGTCCAGAGACCAAGTTGCTTTGTAGGTGTATCTGGTGCAAAGGGACTGCCTCTGTCCCTCCCCCAATACCTTTGACCTTGACCTCCCCAGTCTGGGTCTCTGAGCTAAACTCTAATACACTCTTCAATATCAATGACTGACACGCTCCCGTGTCTCTCCAGATCCGCACTGGAACTGGTTTTAACCCCTCCTTCACTGACACCAATCGGCCGAGATAAACCTCTCGCGCCCTTCCTGAACTTTGGCAGACCTGTCCACTCCTAGCGGTTCGTTTACCAGCTCGATACAGCCAGTCAAAATCGCCGTTTTCCCTTTTCCCGTCTCCTTCTTTGGGTCAAAGCACCTGGACGCAAAGTGTCTGACTTTCCCACAATTATAACAGATGACCCCAGGAGACTTCCTACCAGACTGCTCCCGGTCTACCTTATCCTTCTCACTAGTCCCCGGCTTACTTTCTGACTTTTCTGGCGGACTCTCCCCGCCATCCTGACTACCCTTCTGGTAGCCCTTACTCGGGGCAAACTTCATTTTATGTGTCAACGCATACTCATCTGCTAACTTAGCAGTTGCGGCTAACGTGGCTGCCTCTTTCTCATCTAGGTAGGGTCTCATACCCTCAGGGACACAACCTTTAAACTGCTTAATCAGGATCAGCTGTAGCAGTCTGTCATAATCCCCATCTACCCCCTTCGAGGCGCACCAACGCTCACAATATGTCTGCATCTCACGGGCAAACACTAAATACGTGCAGTCCCACTGCTTCCTCGCATTCTGGAACCTCTGCCGGTATGCCTCCGGGACCAACTCATAAATCCTGAGGATGGCCTCTTTCACCACCTCATACCTCTGGGCATCTTCCGCGGACAAAGCTGAGTAAGCTTGTTGGGTTTTCCCTTTCAGTACGCTCTGAAGCAAAACAGCCCACTTATCCCTCGGCCAGTCCTGACTTGTAGCAACTTTTTCGAAATGGAGAAGGTACCGATCCACATCGGTATCGTCAAATGGGGGAACCAGCCTAACCTCCTGGGTCGCCCGGAACCCTCCACCTTGGTTCTGTACAGGCCCCTGCTCTGCCCTTATCTTTAACTTCTCCAGCTCAAATTCCCTTTCCCTCTGTTTCTCCTCTCGCTCCAACTGCCTCTTTCTCTCTCTCTCCTGCCTTTCTAACTCTTTCTCTTCGTGTTCTAACTGCCGTACCCGGAACTCGTGCTCGAGTCTCAGTTTTTCAAGCTGCACCTGTACCGCGTCTCCAGCAGGTTTTTCAATAGACACCACCTCCAGCTCCCCTTGGGGAAGCACACCTTTAGATACATAGTGCTCTACGATAGCTCTATGTATCTCCTCTCTCCTCATTGTCGACTTCTCCTTAACAAGATTCAACTGTTTGGCCACAGCTGCCAATTCCGCTTTCCTGGCATCCTCTAATGCCTCCAAGGTCGACGCCTTTATAAATTCCTCAACCTCCATTTCTGCTGTTTGTCTTTTCTTTCTTTCGGGAATTTTAACCCAATCAATTTACTCCGTCCCAAATTTAGCGTTCAAAATCGCGGACGAGAACCCCACTTATGTTACGTACCCCATAACTGGGTTGCCAAACCAGCAGAAATGGATCACTCAGTTGGAGTCTGGATTACTAGAACTAAGAAAGTTTTATTAAAGAAACAAGCAACACAGTACTCTAATCAAAAGGATAATAAATGCAACAGTTCAGCAATGATAAACACACATGTACACAGAATTAGGATAACAGGATCAATCAAGCTCTATCGTCATCTAGGGGTAAATGACCAGTTTCAAAGTGACGCAAGGTTCAGTTCAATTGAGTTCAGTTCAGTTCACCGTAATCACTGCCGTGGGAGATGGACAGTGGGGGGAGGGAGAGAGAGAGCAAAACGAATGAATATTCAAACGGCTTCCACACAGACCTTCGATATTCTTCACAGTCAGCTTTCGGACGAGCCCTTTGTGACGTCTTCTGAGGTCACCGACCATGACCCCTCCGTTTCCAGATACGATCGTTTCTCTGCGGTGAACCTGGCACCCAGGCAAGGGCGGACACACACCAGGTTGCCGCCGATCGTGCCTTTCCACCCTGTGCGTCTATGGCTTGGTCCCGCGACCAGCCCTCCAAAACTTCCCACCGACTTATGGGAGGCGCACCGCTTCCAGGGTCTCGTTACCTCATGGTGTCGTGTGTGTCTTGCCTTAGCGAACCTGTCCCTTTTTATCCCCCTGCTGGGGTATCGCCTGTCCATCACTTCAAACAGTTCAGGGTTCAAAGGGGGAGCCGATCTTGACAGCTCTCCTTCCGTTAAACTCTCCCGTCCCTTCATTAACATCTCCAAATGCTGCTCCATTGTTTTCCTTATCTCTCTTTCTCCTGAAGACAGGTGGCAGACTGGTGCCAGCATAGGACAGCTAACATCTTAATCTATGTGTATTCTCGTCACAAAGGAAAGCCATGAACGCTGAAGTAATAATCTACCTTTTAAAAAATAGGCATTTTGGCCCTTCGATGGTTCCTAGAGAAATAGTTGAATGTGGTGAAATGATTGTGGATGCCACAACAATTAAAGGATATGTACTTTTATCTTTTGGCTAGATGTCACTACTGTACAAATTCAATTAATGTTAATAATCAAATTGCTACACTACTCCATTTGGGAAGTGAGGCAAGTTAAAGTGAAAGTATTGCTGCAATTACAGTGGATTCCAGCTGGGCCATTGGTTAATTGGGGCAGCCGTTTATTTGGGCCAGCTCTGAAAGAACAAAAGCTAATTGGAAAAAACAGCCGACCTTCCCTTTGTTTATGCTGCTTAATTGGGACAGGAGACCTTTTCTGACAAATGTCAGTCATGGGCATTGTGTCACTTTTAGACACGACACCATATTTGGAACAAACGGTTTTAAATAGTGTCAGTTGCGTGTGTTTGTTTTCAAAATTTTTTGTCATTGATAGTTAAAAATAACCGGTAAAAAAAAATTCAGAACGGTTTTTTTTCCACTGGTTTCAAGCATAGAGATGGCAGAAACAGCTGGGAGTGAAAATGAAACAATTTCACTACTTTAACAAGTTAGAAACTATGAAGAACTTGAAGGTCTTGAACATTACAATGAAAATGAAGATTTAGAGAATGCAATCGTCAAAAGCATTGTATGAAGGCAGTCCATTATCTGCAACAGGTGTCTCTGCTGGTTTTGTTCACTAACAATCATTCAAAAGAACCTGACAGCATCCACTGGAGGAATTCCTCCATCAATAACTATTAGGAACTAATACACAGTTTTTAGCACTGTATTAACATTAGTAGTGTTCTAATTTGCATTGTATTTCATTTAAATACATAATTTGTTACCCAGTTAAACAGCAGTTTGTTTTTTTTTAAATACCTTTAACTATTTCCATGAAACTTCATTAATTGGGGCAGTCGCTTGAATGGTTCAAAATGTACTGATCCCGAATGTGTCCCAATTAACCAGAATACATGTATTTGAAATTTTGCTGAATCAACACCAGGTGTCTTTGAACAATTAAAATTTACTTGACTATTCCTGGAATATGAAATAAAACTGAATAGATTGAGCTTTTTTCTCCAGAATTATGGAAGAATAGTATCATTACGACATAAAGAGAAAATAATTTAGCCCATCACATGAATGGCAGCACTTTGAAGAGAAGACTGCTCTGTCCCATTTTCTTGATTTTTCCTCACCCTGTAAATTAATTTTCCTCAATTCAATTAACTTTTGAGATTCAAATTGGTGTATTATTATCATTTACTAAAATGCAGTGAAAAGTTTGTCTTACATACTGTTTATGCATATAAGATCATTACATAGTGCATTGAGGTAGAACAAGGTAAAATGTTAATGGGGTTAGCTTCTCTCTGCTTACCAATCCAAATGCATCTGGATCTTGTACTTCTAGCCAGTTACCCTTTCTAGCTTTCATTCTCAGCTTTCCATTCAAACCCTAGAGCTAAAGTATCTTTCCTTGGAATCATTGCATTACTTGTGCATCCTTTCTAAGATTTTCGCATTCTTCCAAAAGTGTAGTATCATAACCTGACACAGGACTCCAGTTACAGACTAACCAATGTTTTATAAAAATTCAGTTGAACTTTTCCACTTTATTATTCAATGCCTTCATGAATCCCAAAATCTGAAAAAATTTACTAATTACTGTCTTGATAGATCCTTGTGCTAATGCACGCATACACCCTTTATTCCTGCACATCCTTTAGAACTACTGCATTTCATTTAACCTGTATTGTTGCTCCTTGTCCTTACTGCCAAGATTCATCACTTCAGACTTCATACTTTGAAGACAGGTAAGAGGTAATCTCATTTCAGCATATGAGATTTTGAGATGGTATGACAAGTATATCTGTCTTTTTATGTAATGGGAATATTTTTACATTTATATGTTCATGTTTTTTAATGAAAAGATCTTTTCTACATTAGATAACCACACATCTCTTTTAACACAATCTATCTGGTAAACATATAGGTGTTTACAATTTCGAAGGAACTTGTCCCGAGAGTTCTTTCACAGATTATAGAGGCCGTTGCTGAAGAAATGAGCCGATTGATGCAATGCGTATCATCCTTTAGTAAAAATGGAGCATTACAGGTTTGAATTTTTAAATCTATTTTGTCTTTAATTTGCATAGGAAGGAAAATATAATCACTGGTTAGTTGTGGTAATTAATGATATAAACTTTTTTTTAACATGGGAGAAGTTGCAGTGAAGTTGTGTAATTCATTCCTCCAGTCATTAGTAAAAACAGTGTAAAAGTTGTATGCGAATAAAATAAATGTGATCTGAACTCATCTCTAGAATTACACTGAACAACAAATTTTTTTTGGAAGTGTTGCTTCCTCAGAATTTTTTTTGTTTATGATAGACTGCTTGAAGTCACACTGCTTGACACAAATATAATTTCAGACTACTTGTACCAGGTATGAATTTGGAAAAACAAAAATTATTTTTTTTTTTTGAATATAATGAGTTTAATTTCATAATGGTGCTGATGCTTTGCAATAGTTCAACTGCTAAAAATGTTTTGTTGATTATTTTCATTTGTACTCTATGTCTGAGGCTTATCACTTGTGTCCAGCAATATTCAACCAGCAGTGATGGATTCCAGTTGCCCTGATACCGTTTCTCCATGACCACCATGTCCATGTTTCACTATGCTCATCACTGACAGAGCCAAGATTTGCAGGGAAGAAGACTAAATGGGAATACAGAAAACAAATCTTTAGCGATATGTTGCACTTCATGGTTTTATATACTTGAACCATGTTGTCAACCAGCTGCATGTAGTTTGGTGCTCTGAAGTTGCCACGAAAATTTTCAACAACATCTTTGAATACCTTCCTTGCAATTTTCTCCAATCACAGGCGAAGTTCTTCAAGTTGCCTGGCATTGATGACCAATGACAAATTTGATTCGTGGACCAATAAAAATGCCTTTCTTAATCCTGGCATCAGTTATTCTGATTTGAAATATGAATTGAAATAACAAATATGGGTGATTTTTAAAAAATGGTCGTGATAGGGAAATTTCATGGTGGTTTTCATGATCAGCAGCCCAAAATCCATAAGATGCACCCAAAAGTATTCAGGAAGCAAAATCTTTGTTGTCTCATGTTACAGAGCTATTTTGAAGCCTAGAGCTGATTTTCTTTTCTTTTCAGTGCAGTAACATCAAATATTTAATATTGTCAGCTTTTAAGTTCATTCCCAACCCTAGCCTTAAAATCTGTGCAGTTGATCTAAATGAAGTCAGAGTTCCTTCTGTGCTAAATGGGGTGGAAAGTTTTCGCTAAAATGCACTGGTGCAGCTATCATATAGGCGCTTGCACATATCTCAAACAAAATCTTCCAAAAGCCTATGGCATAATATATTTGTACCATTCTATTTCTTTATTTAAATATGCCAATCAACAATGGAAAATGTTTTGTTCAGATTACGCAATATTTTTCTACATTTCATCCCTTTTCCCAAGTAAAATCCTCCATTCACTTCTCCTACAATTATAATTACCTTGTAAGCACTGAATTTACTTGCAGCCTAGTTTTCTCCTGTTTGGAAAAAGCAGGAAGATTGGGTACCAAAGCCAATTTCTGCCATGTCAATAGATGTTAGGAGTTGTTGATCAAGCTGTTTTCTCTGCTGTCAGGTGGCGGTACCTCCAATCCAAAGAATGACCACTGATACAACTTCTTCATTTGTTGATTAGAGTCTTGTAATGGCTTTCTGTCCTTCCAATATGGTCACGTAACTAAGGGAAGTCCTGCTTTCAGTGCCATGCTCAGATTCGTTTTGTCTTTTAACTGTTCCTTTTTCTTAGTATCAACACTGTTTTAATAGTTTCATTCTTCAATACTTCATCATTTTAGTAGCATTCTCAATAACTGATAATCTGATGGAAGTGTCTTTTAACCGAGATGTTCATTCAAGCCCCCTTTCTGGTAACCCGTGTGAATGAAAATGTCCAGTAGAATGCGCACAATATTTTTACAGTGTCCTTGTTAATATTTGTAAATGTTTATCAGCAATATAATAAAAACTCCTTTCCATCCCCTGTAGAAGTCAGCAGAAGACGTCCAATTTACCATAACAGTGGTTTTAATGTAAAGCAGTTCATGACAGAAATTACTATGCATTGAACTTATCTGATCACATCTCATGTTTTGGCTAGCATACTGAAAGTGACAGTCTCTCTACAAAAAGAAAATCTGGAGCAAAGGTGTCAAATTCAGCAAAAATAGCAGCAAAGTTGATCATTTTGTTCCTGTATTATATGGAAATAGAGTTTGAAATAAATGTATGAAAGCAGTAATGAACAGAATCTTCACACAAGAACTTGTTCACACAAGAACTTGTAAGCTAAATATCAGGTAGAACCCCCCAAAAATAGTTTCATTTAACAGAAACCTGGGAGCCACACATTGCCTGTTTTCTGGCCCCTTTGAAAATGTGTTGTATACTGCCCCTGTAGATTAATGTATTGTGCATGTATTCAGAAATAGTACCACAGTATCTTTTTAAAAATATAGATCAGTCACAGATATGAGTGATGTCATAACTCTTGGATATCCAGTTGGTGGTGCAATTAATTTGAGCCAGCACTCGACTGTTCCTATGTCACTGTTACATTGATGCCCCACACAGCATCAATCTGTTGTCACATGGCATCAATCTTCTATTTTGCAGGTCAGGTGCAGTTATAGTTTGGAGATTTGCAGACTGAACAGTATCAAAGCTGCATATGTGGCATGAATTTAGAAATGAATATGCCTATGAGATATAGCAAATTGCTTTTGTCTTTGATGTCTAACTCTTAGTGATTACAGAATGCAAGTCATTATCTGATAATATTTGCAGTTACCAATTGCAGTTTGAATTAGCAGTACATCTGAGATCTAATATGGATATGAGTTTCAAACTCAAACTTTTAATAACCTGCTCGCAACTGTTTAGCTTATCCGGGAACTTGAAAGATGATAATGGCTTTAACTTTTTTTTTATTATTGATCTCAGTAAAGGAATAAATTTGGCAGTGATTAAGGCATAGTTGGATATTAGAAACTGAATAACAATTACTTAATGTTATTTTGGTTAACAAAGATATTTTCTTGTTTTATTTGTTCTACTTTATGCCTGTTTTATATCAAGTAGGAGAATTGTTGATTGCCGTTCTTAAAACCTTACAAGTAAATGAATGTACACATTTTCACAAGTGCAGCTTTGTACAGTTAATCTGTAATATAAATTTATTCGACTTAAATTGGTGGTAAGCTTTCCATTTGATTAAGTTTGCTGATTCCAAATTGCTGAATTCTCCCCAGTTATTCTAGTAATATTCTTATTTCATTGTTTGTTAGACATGTAGAACTAATGAATGGAAATGTGCACAGTCAGTTCTGACCAATGTGTCCTCTGGTTTCCTTTCTTCCTTCACATTATACCTTCTAGTGAAAATTACTGTCCTCTATATTATATAGTCTTTGATTTTGCACCTCCAAGTGGACCATAACCTTGTCATGGTTTGAAAGCTTGTGTGCCTCAATGACCCTGAGAGCTAGGTTGGCTGGAGTCGGGCTTTATGCTTTTGCTCTTGGTAGGGTCTCCCATGCCATACAGGTCAAAGTGTAGAGGCCACACTAAGAGTGGTCCATTGGTCCTCAAGGATTGGGGGTTCTGCTCAGGGCTAGCTACCCTGACTGGTAAAACAAAGTTGTTATAGAAACAGCTATGAAGAATCATTCTAAATCTGAATGCAGCAATATTCCTGAGTCTCCATCTGGGACTTACATGACTGGCAGTCATGAAAACCAAGAAGAGGCTACTGACATGATGATAGAAGCTCTGAACACCACCAGAGATGGAGGACCTTCATTACTGCCCTGAATGCAAGTGGTTTAATGGGCAGCAAGTTTGATATTGCAGCTAAAATCAAGATCTCTGTTTTGGGAAAACCTAGCTAAAATCTGCACTCCACCTATTACAGCCAGTAGTGATTTCAAAGATTTAAAGTACATGTATTTATCAAAGAATGTATAAATTATACAACTTTGAGATTTGTTTGCTTACAGGCAGCCACAAAGCAAGAAATACAGAAGAACCCAATTAAAAAAAATA
Source organism: Mobula birostris (assembly GCF_030028105.1). NCBI lineage: Eukaryota > Metazoa > Chordata > Chondrichthyes > Myliobatiformes > Myliobatidae > Mobula > Mobula birostris. Next base: position 34,810,344 of record NC_092388.1, read on the forward strand.
ATATAAAGACCAAAACCTGTTGCGCAGAGAAAGGGGAAAAATCACACAAACAGCAGAAGCAAGTAACAATATTCCGAATCAAAATGAGTCCTTGGCTCCGAACCCTGGAGTAGGCCCAAGGTCTTGGTGTCAGTTCATCAGATTAGCGGGCATGGAGCACAACATTTGGAGCGGTCTTCATAGCTTCAGCACCATTGAGAGAGAGGAGTGAACATCACGGGAGAGCAAGCAAAATGGTCTCTCTCCTCCAATCCTGACGTTCTGTCTTTCCAGTATATCATTTAAATTGTCATCCAAATAGCGTATCATCCCTCGCACTAGAACCTAAGCACTGTTGCAGAGAAAGGTTCCAGGCCAAGACCATGCTGCCCGGCAACTCACTCTGGGCGCAGATTTCTCTGCCCAGCCCGAAGACACTTGTGATTTCTCCAAATCAGCTGGGTGTCCAAAGTGATCCAACCTCACACCTGGGCCAGACGTACGGACATTGAAGCTCCTTTGCCTTGACCTCTCCTGTCCAAATGGCTCACTCCATCTGCGTCAATTCTGCAACATAACAGCACGGTTCATTCCTCAAATTTGCTTCGCTTTGCTCACCTCCTCATTGCTTGTGGTGATAACTTACTTCAGGAAGGGTGTTATTGGCAACGCTTTTATTTGAATTTCTTACCTTTTGAACAGCTAGTGAGCTGTCACATGCGTTCAGTAGCGCCAACTTAAACCAGAAGTACTTATGGCATGCAAATATTTTTCAGTGATGTGTGAATTGTTAAGATGTCCATGTTGAGTTTGATCTTTCATGGAGTTTTATGCTTGCAATAAAGGGATGTAAAATAAGTCCTTATATTTTAACTAGATAAGACTGAAAGAATTTAAGTTTATTTGCCAGCAGGTTGAATTAAAAATGAAGTCAAAGAACTTTAAAGTTGTATGTCAAGCATTGTGTGATAAGTATACAAATACATTTGTAAAGGCTTGTGCACCGTCGGATAATACTCAACAATGCTGAAAATTCCGATTCTTAAGTGACCTTTTACTTAGAAAGTCATTTATTCCTTTTAAAACAGTAACTTTTATCATATGACATTCCAGTAGCTATTTTAATTGGAAGTCAGGGTAAATGTTGCACTTTATTGCAAGGGGGTTAGATTACAAAAATGAGGAAGTTGTTCTCGTCTTGCTGGCTGATTAAAGCATATATTTGTACCAGAGTCAGTGCAGCATATATTGATACCAGAAGAGATGGTGTCTTAAGAGAAGTGAGAAAGCAAATGATTGCCAGCATTTAAAAGAATGATTTCATTGAAAAGGTGATTTCATTGAGATGAGCTACATTCTAGTGATAGATGCTGAGAAGCAGTTGCCTCCAATTGAACACTCTCAAACCAAGAAGCATTATGCCAGGCCAAAGGATAGCCACTAGGACTGAGAAGGAAAATAATTTTTCTTAGCTGAAAACCAACTTTAGCCCTTCAGAATTATTTTCCTGCAAAAGGGTTTCACTGCTGTGCCATTACCTTCAAAGTCAAGACTGACAGAATTTTGAACAATGCAAGAATCAAAGCAATAAGATGAGTTGCAGAATTAGTCATGATTTTATTCAGTGGTGGAGTCATTTGGCCTGCTCCTGCTTCTGTTTCTTATGTTCTTTAGGCATATTGATCACAATTATAAAATGTGTTTCTTCGTTTAGGCCAAACTGGAAATATGTGCCCTTAGAGATGCTGTTGCTTCGTTCCTGACTCCTGACAGCATGTAAGAAGAAACTTCAGTGTATTATTTCTCTCTCTTTGATTACTTAACTTTCAATAGAGATTTTTTGAAAACGTTCAGTTAATTATACAAGCATTTTTTTTATTTTATTTAGTGGTACAGCATGGTAACAGGCCCTTCTGACCCAATGCACCCACAATGTCCAAATACACCCACGTGACCAATTAACCTACTAACCCAGATACATCTGGGATGTAAGAGGAAACCTTTGTGGTCATGTGTAGAGCATACAAGCTCCTTGCAGCCAGAGGCGGAACCAAACCCGTGTCACTGACACCGTAATAGCGTTATTCTAACTGCCGTCCCCAAGTTATTTTAAAAGTTGAAGCTCCAGCATTTTCTGACAAAATTATTCAATGTGTAATGAACTGCACATTTCAGTCAAAAACAAGTAAAGAAAATATTTCTGACGCGTCCATTTGTAGGAGTATAATGAATTTGTGGGCTGCTGTAAGAGATTTATTTATACCTACACTGAAGTATCAGTCGTTCAAGGCAATTGAAGTGATTTTGAATAATAGAGAAGTTCTATCTAAATGCAGAATATCTAAAGTTGCCTGTCTGTACAGATTGTTCAAAATATAGTAAATTCAAAATTTAAAAAAAATACAATTACAGTACAAGTAAGGGAATTGTTTAACTGATTTTATAGTGGATATTCAGTAAGAATGACTAAGTATCCATATTTTTTTCTTTTAGTAAAAGGCAGAATTGAGTAGATTAGTATTTAATCTCAAATGCTGCTTGATTCATGTAGGCACGAATGTTGCCAATAAAATGAACTTTTGAATCTACATTAACAGCTCCATATAGTTTAATATTTACGTGTTTTTAAATCTAACTTTCTCTCTTAGATCTAGCTTTAAACAGGCCCTTGAAGCATTACCTCAACTTCCCAATGGAGCAGATAAGAAGTAAGTTTCATGAGGATTCTGTGATTACTGTTATTGAAGAGCTTAGGAGGTTAATTTTAAATAAGTGCCAACTGGTGCGTGATGATGATGATGATCATGGTGGTGATGTACTGCTGTCTGTTTTTGGTTTAAGATTAATAGCAAGTAGATATTTCTAACACAATAGAACAAACTATATATATATATATATATATATATACACACATATACACACACACACACATATTTAGAGAGAGAGAGAGACTGAGACTCACTGTGATCACTTTAGCCCTGTGTTTGGTGGTGTCACTCTCTTTGTCCAGCAACTTCAGATAACTAACTGATAGATTTATAATGACCAAAATAGAATGTTCCCATTAAAGCAAAATATCAAAATGCATTTCCTAACCATGCAAGTTTTGTTTTGGACAGCCAAAAACACTATCAGTGACTGGCTAGGTTACAAGGTGTTGCATAAAGCAGACCTCAGAACTTGAAGCTACAAATGCCAGGTTACTTCTTACAAAACTCCTTTATCTTGCCATTTCCAGGAGATTTCCTATCAGTTAATTTTGAAAGAAAAATTAAATGAAAACTCCGTACAGATTTGCTCACCAAACTATAATCACAATGACTGGATTTTAACTGAGTTATCAAAAGGTAGATGGTTTTAAAAAATATTGAAAAGTGGGAGAAGTGCTATTTGGATAAGCAAACTTCATTTTGTAGTGGGTACTAGTATCATTGAATAAGAAACAACACACCCGATGATTAATAATTTATTGCAGTAGTTATACTTTAGAGTTGTTGGTTACTTCCTCAATATTTGTCTGGTTACAGAGCAATGCAGCACAGATACAGGCCCTTCGGCCTAACCAGAACATGCCAGCCATGATGTCCACGCAGTTTGTCCCAATGTCCTATATTTGGCATATGCCTTTTTACCTGAATCATGCACTTCCTCGGACAGCTCATTCCACATATTCACCAACCTCTGCATGAAAATGTTACTTCTTAAATCTCTTTTAATTTTTCTCCTCCACCCACCCCTAAACCTATGCTCCTAGTTTTGGATTCCCCTTCCTTGGGAAAAAGACTTAACATTCACCTAATCTATGCTCCTCATAATTGTATGCCTTTCTATAAAGTCGCCCTTCATTCTCCTACATTACATAAAGACCTAGCCCACCAACTTCTCCCTATAACTTAGGCCCTTTAATACTGGCAACATCCTCGTAAATCTTTTCTGCACTATTCCGAATTTAACCATGCCTTTACTATAACAGGCTGATCACAACTGTACACAATAGAGTAAGTGCGGCCTCTTCAGTGACTTGTTACAGCTATAACATAATGTCCCAACTCCTAAACCCAGTGCCCTGATTTACGAATACCAACTTGCTAAGTACCTTGTTCACTACCCTGTCTACCTTTGATGCCACTTGTATTCCTATGTCCTTCTTTTCCATTACAGACCCTGCTGCCTTACCATTCACGATACATGTGCTGCGCTGGTTTGACTTTCCAAAATGCATCACCTCACACTTACCAGTATTGAAGTACATCTGCCACTCTTTAGTCCACTTTCTTAACTGATCAATATCCCATTTACAACAACATTCTTTACTGTCAGTAACACTTCCCAATTTTGTGTCATCTGCAAACTTAGTGATCAGGCCTTGTACTGTGCATTCACATCCAACAGCCTGTCTCTTAACACCCAGAAGACCAAGGAGATCATTGTGGACTTCAGGCATGCTAGGAGCCACACTCATATCCCCATCTACATCAACAGAGCTGTAGTGGAGCGTGTATCAAGCTTCAAATTCCTTGGTGTCCACATTTCCGAGGATCTCACCTGGTCCCTGAACTCCTCCATCCTGATCAAAAAGGCACAATAGCGCCTTTATTTCCTGTGGATCATGAAGAGAGCTCACCTCTGTCCCAGGATACTGATGAACTTTTACCGCTGTACCATTGAGAGCATACTCACCAACTACATCTCAGTGTGGTAAGGCAGTTGTCCCGTATCGGACCGCAAAGCATTCCAGCGTGTGGTGAGAACTGCCCAGCAGATTATCAGCACCCAATTGCCCACCATTGAGAACATCTACCATAAACGCTGCCTGGGCAGGGCGAAAAGCATTATCAAGGATGCATCTCACCTTTTTACTCTCCTCCCATCTGGTAGGCACTACAGGAGCCTTTGCTGCTGCACCAGTAGGCACAGGAAGAGCTTCTTCCCTGAGGCTATGACCCTGCTAAACCTCACATCACAGCACTAAGCAGTATTGCATCCATATTGTACTGTCTCAGTACTTTTATATTTGTGTGCTATAGCACTTTTTATTCGCAGTTATTTTGTAAATAACACTATTCTTTGCATTTCATTGGCTTTGTATCTGTACTCGGTACAATGACAATAAAGTTGAATCTAATCTAAATCATGTATATAAAGAATGAATATCGAGAATTTCAAAAACCCAAACCTTCTGGTCACTGGCTTCCATTCTGAGGAATAAAACCTTCAGCCACCATAGTCTACCTCCTACTTCTGAGCCATAACCAGCTCTCCCTGGATTCCATGGAGCCTAACCTTCTAGACCCACCTACCATATGGGCCTTTGTCCAATAGGCAATATCCACAGCCCTACCCTCATCTACCCTTACTCCCTCAAAAAACTTAAAGATTTATCAAGCTCAACCTACTATGCACAAAGCCATGCTGACTCCTCCTAATCAGACTATCCAAATGCTGGTAGATTATCCTTCATAATTTCTTCCAGTAACCTCTCCACCTCTAGCCTGAAGTTTCCTGGTTTATACTTGCTACACTTCTTAAACAACAAAACAACATTAGCCACTTTCCAGTCTTCAGGAAATTCAGCAGTGGCTAACTATGAAGCAGGTAACTCCACGAGGGCCTCCACAATTTCTGCTCTAACCTTCCACATTTAGAAGGTGCACTGGGTAATTACCCACCTTAATATGCTGTAAGGCTGCAAATCTCTCTTCCTTAGTAATATTACTGTCCTCCAAAACACACCCCCCTGTTTCCTTTATCTCCTGAGCAATGAAGTAAACACCAAGGAGATAGATCTGTTAAAAATCCCACCCAACTCTCTTAAGCTCAAGGCTCTGCTGATTCTAAGGAGACCTACTCTCTCCACCCTTTTACTCTAAATTTGGATTTTCCTTAACTTTACCTGCGAGATCTCATACCCTCTCTTTGTTCTCCTGCTTTCCTTCATATGCACTCTTTATCTTTTTATCAAGGGATTCAGTCACCCTGACCTCCGCAACCCATTTTTTCCCTTGACTGGAGCCTAAATACCTTGTCAGCCAGGATTGCCTAAATTTACCAGTTTACCCTTTATCTTAACAGGAGAGATTTCCCCTGGACTCTTGATATACCAGTCTTTAAAAATCTCTTAAATGATGCTTTGAGAGGTAATAATTTCTGTTCCAAAGTGTGCAATACAGGTCAAAAGTAATTTTGTAGCCTTAAAGTAATGAAACAATACTTCCAATTCAATGTGATTGCCACACAATCAAAATGGAATCTCTTTCAAATATTGAGTCAGGGAAACAAAGTTCACTTGGAATTTGATTACCTTGTAGCAAGTGTTGTGAATTCACTGTACATATGGTTTAAAAATTAATTTCAAAAAGGGCAAAACTGTGACCAAATGAGTTTACTAAAACCTCAGGCAAAATCACGTTGGACCAGTTCCCCAACCTGAATAGCTATGCATTAATGGTCCGCAGCCACACTTAAATAAGCTAGATGTGAAGACCCAGTCTTAGTGGCCTTCCCAATCCCCACATTCATCCATGAATGAGTTCCATGAATCCATGTGGACGCAATGCACATCTTTCTAATTAGATTTTAGTTATATTTAAGTGTCCTGTTCATAATTAAGAAAATAATGTTTCTATCCATGAATGATGAGCATTAGAAATGGAGGAAAACTTGCATCAAATGGCTGTAATAATTGTTAATTAAACTGAAAGACTAATTGAATAAAATATCCATTGTCAACATTAATTACTTTTAATAAGTTAATGATAATTGTCTGTCTATTAGAACATCCATGAAAATAAAATGTAGTGCCATGGTCAGGTGTGGAATACACACTAATTGCCTTTTTATTTTAGATTACTTGAAGAGCTCCTGAACAAATTCAAGAGCAGCATGCACTTACAGCTCACTTGCTTTCAACCTTCCTCACGAAGCATGGTGAAGACTTAATGCTGACAATATCTAAGGGATGCAAATGCCTAATATGAAACTAAGTATCATAGCTTGAGAATTTTTAAAAAGTTGTACATTAAATATATGCCTGCTAAGCCATGAAATTATTTCTTAAAAAGGCTGAAAATCAAAGCATACTGTTGTTTTGTTGATGTTTGTCAAGCACATTTAGCAAAGTTAGAAGCTTATGTTAGTAATTTAACTTGGTAGCACCTGGTGCTCTAACCCTATTTGTAAAATCTTTAAATACATTTCAAGTTGCATGTCATTTTCATAAGAAAAAAAACATTAAAAAGAGGATTAAACACTTTAAACTCAGTATTAGTGTTTCAAGTAAACATTATTCTTCAGAAATGTTAATTGATGTACCTAAGTACACAGTTTTTGTGCATTTCCTTCCCAGCATTCAATTTAGAAGCAAGAATTGAGAACACCATGACACTTCATGCAAAATACATAATCTGAGTGTATTTACCACTAACTTGTGAAAGTTTGAAGATATGTACCAGAAGGGCATGTTCCAAATCTGGAATTATTAATTGTTATTTATGTATTGCAAGTAAATAAATACAATACAGCAACTTAATTCTGTTTCAAAACTTGGGACATTTTTTTAATTCTTAAAATTATAATTTTAAGGCTGTAATTTATTGCAGTCAGGGCAGTATAAGAAGTGATATGATCAAAGTCTCATCCCTGATCAAGCATTAAATGGGAATATCCCATAGTGATAACAGATTTAATGCTGTAATTTTGTTTAATCTGGTCTTTAAAATTATAATGGGCCTTCCAAGCAATGAAAGGAAAAGCTATTCCTACTTAGCTTTGGCTTCAGTTGCTGGAGAATTTGCTAGAGAAATGCCAAAAACATTTGTGCCAGAACATGTCCATAGGCAAAGATAAAAGCAAATCCAATAATGCCATTACTTTAAAAAGCTAGGTAAAGATTTTGAAAAGAAAGGAAGTAAAATGATTCAAAAGACAAAAGAGAAAGTTTGGGGAACAAACTAAAATGGATCATTTTCAGTCTGCGACCCGACATCAATACAGGGGACAGATTTGCCTTCTGTGCTGTATATTGTATAAATCTTGGAAACAGAATCATAACCTAAATAACAGTTAATGTATGGAATAAAAGTAATTATGGAAAAATTTCCAGCCATTAATGTTTCCATAAAACGTAGGAGCAGAATTAGATCATTTGGTCCAGAGTCTGCTCCATAAGCAATGCTTCATCAATGTGCAGTTTATACTGAAAGCCATTAGTTTTATTGACAAAGACAGGCTAACTGTTATGAGACATCCCACCTCTCCCGGAAGATCCGGGAGTCTCCCGCATATTAATAGTGGCTCCCTGATGCCCGCAAATTATATACAATATCACGGAAATCAATTTTTTGAGAGCGAGCAAGAGAAAGCATGCGAGAGGGCGCGAGCGATCACGAGAGAGAGAGCGAGAGCGCGCCATGGCAGAGTGTTCCAAAAAAAAAAGAAAATATAAAAGGTACAGTACGTCACCCCAGACTACACTAAAGTGTACCCCTGCGTAATAGGGGTCAAAATAATGACAGTGCTGCTCGCTGCACTGTTTGCAACAGTGACTTTTCTATAGCCCATGGTGGGTTAAGACTGTAAAAGACATGTTGAGGTGAGTTTAACAGGTGTCATTCGTTCATTAGCATAGCTAGCGTTATTTAAACTAGCTGACTAGCTGCTCAGGAGCTACTCTATTGCAGACATCCCACCTCTCCCGGAAGTCTCCCGCAAATTGTTGGTACTCCCTCCCTGAAATGAGTTTTTGCAGGGTGGGATGTCTGTGTTGTGGAATTAGTTTGTGCTGCTAACATTCGATTAAAGTGTGTGGTATCATAATTCACAGTGGTTTCAAGGCTTTTTTTTGTCTTTAATGGATAAGTTTCCACAAAGTTAACTATAATCTCTTCAATCATCACTTAAGAATACTCCGGACGTGTACCTGTCATCAGCTGTTTGTAGAACCATTTGTCTGACCTGCTGAGCTGGCCAGAGATGCACTTGTTTGTCTTTCACTTCATGTTGGCACGTGGAAGCACTTTGTTCTTCATTTTTCTGCCTCACCACTTAATTTTCATCAATGATGGTATATGCCTTTGGTGTAATCTTACTAACTGCTTCATGGCCCAACTGTCTAGAATTCAGGTTTCACATTCATAAAGTGTAGAGAGCAGAAATGCTCTGCACACCCACAGATTATCTTGATAGCAGCCTTTAATCTTGGAGTGAATGATGTTGCTTTACTTGTAACTCTTTGCACCTGGGTAAAATCTGCCAGATGTATAAAAATTATGGGGGTGGATACTGAAGGACGAGTAATCAAGTTCATGCAGATCCACAGTATCTAATATAAACTGGAGCACAGCACATGTAGTTAAGTTATTCTGAATCCAGTTATAACATTGTATCCACCCAACTATGTCAAAAAATAACTCAAGTATGTTTCGCTCACAAAAATAAATAAATCCAATCCAGGAAATTACCATCCAGTCAGTCTACTTTCAATCATCTTCAGAATGATAGGAGATCTGGAGATTGATTTCAAGAAACATTTACTCATCAGTAACCTGCTTGCTAAAGCTCAGTTTGTTTGTTGGCAGAAACACTTTGTTTTAGAATTTATTTCAGAATGGTCCAACATGACCCAAGCAGCTGAAGTCCAGAATGAGGTGGAAGTAGAATACATCTGACACCAGTACCGTATTTGACCTAAGTGTGGCTTCAAGAAGCCTTAGTAAAAGCGATGTCAAGTGACATCAAGGGGAAGAGAACCCTTGATACCCCGTCATGCCTTGCATGTGAAAGATGGTTGTTCTTGGAGATCAGTAGTCCTTGGACATTGTTTTCTGAGTTCCTCAAGGTGATATCTGAGGCCTAATCATGTTAAGCTGGCTAATGTTGACCTTCCTCACATAAAAATGCCAGATGTGGCAATCTTAACTGATTATCTCATAATGTTCAACTTTATTTACAACTCCTTGAAGCAGTTCATGCATCAGAAAGATCTACAAAACATTTTTCTAACCACCTGCCCTTGATATTCAATGGTATTACTTCAATACATCCCAGACCATCAATTTTATGCGAGTCACCATTGACCAAACTACATCAAGCCGCACAGATACTGTGATTACAACAGAGGTTCAGCACACTGAATCCTGGGGAAAGAGGACTTGCAGATGAAGAAAGTTTATGATGATTAGGCTTATATTAACCAGAGATTAGAAGAATGAGAAGATCAATGTGGAAACAACTGAAAATTCTGATGGGACTAGACAGTCTAAATCCAGGAAGGATATGTCCAGTGGTGGGAAGGACCAGAACTAGTAACTGTAACCCAGAGGTATGAAAAAGGCATCTAGGACTGGCATGGATGAAATTTCTTCACCTAATAAGTGATGATTCTGTGGGATTTCTACCACAGAAGACAGCTGAGTCTAAATGATATAGGTTATTTTAATATAGAAATAGAAATCATACTAAAGCCTAAAACAGTCAGAGAAACATGGGGAGAAAACAGGAACAAGGTAGCGAATTTGGATGATGGTTGATATACCATGACCACGTTGAATGACAGAGTAGAGCAGGGGTTCCCAGCCTAGGGTCCATGACATGAAAAAGTTTGGGAACTCCTGGAGTGGAGCATAAGGACTGAAAGGGCTGCGCCAGTTGTTCTGTGGTTCTAGTTCGTAAGAGACTGGGTATCCATCCTCTAGCGAGTTTCTCAACTCCTGATACTTTTTCACCATCAGCAAAGCACAGCTCAGGAGTATAATGGATTTCTCTCTGCTTACCCGGATGAGTGCAGTTTCAAATAACACTTAACCTTCCAGAACAGAGCAGCCCACTACCATAAAAATTCATTCTCTCCATTAGCACAACAGTGATGCAGATTATACAATATAACCTATCTTCAGTCCCTCATGTAGATTACCCCTGAGCATATCATGCAAAAAAAATTACTTCTTCCTAAATGAAAGAGGAGAGCAACAGATGCAAAGGAACACTGGCACCTGCATGTTCTCCATTGAGGCCTATTTGACTTGGAGATATATCACAGGTTCCATCGCTGCTTACTGGGTCTAAGTTTGGTGTTGTGGGAATGCATTCAGACTACGGTTTTTCAACAAAGTAGCTCACAACCATTTTCCTGAGGTCAATTAGAAATGAATAACTGTTGGCCTTCTCAGCATTGCCCGCATCTCAGAGATTGAATAACAGGTGGTGATGCCATGAGAGCTGAGAAGCAATTCCCACATAAGCAATGTAGTTTCAACAAATCAGGCCAGAGCTGACCACTGGATAAACACCCTATCCATCTGTCAGTGTGTTCACTCCGCCCACTCCCGCTGAACCATGGTTGCAAGCTTGTTACATCTATAAAATCTGCTGCTACAACTAGTCAAAGCTTCTTTGACAGCACTCACAAAACCTCAAGCACTGAAGGGAACAACCGTACTGCAAAGGTGGAAATGCTACACACTGCAGGTTTGCCCACAAGTCACTCACCAGAAAGGGCTTTACCTTTCAGACTGGAGTGATTCACAAAGGTTTGAGATCAGCCTTCTAAGGGCAATTGAGGATAAGTAATAAAGGCTGACTTTGACAAAAGCAACCATGTACAGGAAGTGAATTTAAAAAAAAATCAATCACATGCTCAATCCGGTAAATTACAAACAGAATTATTTAGAAAGGAACACCTGTAGTGCTGAATCGCTATCAACGACACCACTGAAGGAGGCACAGCAATAATAGGAACTGATTATAATCTAAGGATGGCGTTAATAGCAGTCGGTTATTTAACCATTCGAATGCGTTCTTCCATGAAATCATAGATGTTCTATATCACAATCCATTAAATCCACATTGTAATATATTCTTTGAATCCCTTATCTTATTTTAAAAAAACATTTTTATTTAGGGGTATAACAGTGTCATGGTTAAGTCTCCAGACTCTGCCCTATTGATCCAGAGATGTTAGTTTAAGTTCCCTCCCCCCCCCCTTCACACACACACACACACACACCTGGGGAATTTAAATTTATGTAATCAAATAAATCTAGAATTTAAAAATAAGCAACTAGTAGTAATAGTATCCATATTGTGAGAATAAGATTGTTGTAAAATCCCACTTTGTCCATTAATGTCCTTAAGAAATCTGCCCAATCCATGTGCAATAACTGATTCATTAATGTGTTTAAGAGTTAATAGCACAGAATTGAAGGACCATAGGTCCATAAGATATAGGAGCAGAATAAGGCCATTTGGCCCATCAAGTGTGCTCCACCATTTCATCATATCTGTTCCATTTCCCTCTCAGTCCCAATCTCCTGCCTTCTCCCCATATCCCTTCATGCCCTGAGTAATTAAGAACATGTTAACCTTTGATTTAAATACACTCAATGACTTGGCCTGCACAGCCATCCATGGCAATGAATTCCATAGATTCTCCATACTCTGGCTAAAGAAATTCCTCCTCATCTGTGTTCTAAATGGATGTCCATCTATTCTGAGGCTATGCTTTCTGGTCCTAGCTTCCCCCACTATAGGAAACATCCTCTCCACATCAAATCTATCAAATCCTCCCCATGCACTACTGTAATCCTTTCATTCCTAGAATCATTCTTGTGAACCTTTTCTGAACCCTCTCCAAAACCAACATATCCTAAGATAAGGGGCCCCAACCTGCTCACAATACTCCAAGTGAGGCCTCACCAGTGCTTTATAAAGTTTCAACATTACATCCTTGCTTTTATATTTTAGTACTCTTGAAATGAATACTAACATTACATTTGTCTTCCTTAGCACCGACTCAAACTGCAAGTTAACCTTTAGGGAACTGTGCACGAAGACTCCCAAGTCTCTTTCCACCTCTGATTTCTGAATCTCCCTGTTTAGAAAATAGGCTACACTGTTATTCCTTCTACTGAGGTGCATGACCATAAACCTCCCTACACTATATTCCAAATGACAATTATTTGCCTGTACTTACAATCTGTTGAAGTCCTTCTGCAGACTCCCTGCATTCTCAACACCACCTATCCCTCCACTTATCTTCAACCCTATCCACAAAGTCATAATTTCTGTCAACCTAGTCTTTGGCATATAATGTGAGAAGAAACAGTCCGAAATCAGCCCCTGTGGAACACCCCTAGTCATCTGCAACCAACCAGAAAAGGCATCCTTTATTCTCACTCTTTGCCTTCCGCCAGTCAGTCAAACTTCTATCCATGCTGGTATCTTTCCAGTAATATCATGGACTCTTCTCTTGTTAAGCAGCCTTAACAAAGGCCTTCTGAAAATCCAAGTTACCGTATCACTGACTCTCCTTTGTCTATCTTGCTTATTTCCTCAAAAAAAAATTGCCAGGCAAGATTTACCCTTAAGGAATCTGACTTTGGCCTATTTTATCTTGTGCCTCCAAGTACCCTGAAACTTCATCCTTGATAATGGACACCAATATCTTCCCAACCACTGTGGTCAGGATAACTCACCTATCTTTTCCTTTCTTCTGCCTAGCTTCCTTCTTAAAGAGTGGAGTGCATTGCAATTTTCCAGTCCTCCAGAACCATTCCAGAATCTCATGATTTTTGAATGACCATTACAAATGTGTCCATAATCTCTTCAGCTACCTCTTTCAGAATGCTGGGGTGTAGACCAGCTGGTTCAGGAGATTTATCTACCTTCAGACCTTTCACCTTCCCAAACACCTTCTCCTTAATAATAATAACTGCACTCTGCCTCGTAACAATCTCAATTTTCTGGTAGATGGCTAGTGTCTTCCACAGTGAAAACTGATACAAAATACTTATTAAATTTTTCTGCCATTACTTCCCCCCTTTACTACCTCTCCAGCATCATTTTCCAACAGTCCATATCTACTTTCACCTCTCTTTTACTCTTTACATATCTGAAAAATCTTTTGATATCTCATTGATATTATTGACTAGCTTTCCTTCATATTTTGTCTTTTCTCTTCTTATGGTGTTTTAGTTGCCTTCTGCTGGTTTTTAAAAGCTTCCCAATCCTTTAACTTCCCACTAATTTTTGCCGTCTACCTTTTATGCTGTCTTTGACTTCCCTTGTCTGCCACAGTTACTTCATCCTGCCTTTAGAATACATTTTCATCTTTGGGATATATCTATCCTGTGCCTTCTAAAATTCCCTCAGAAACTCTAGCCATTCTGATGTCATCCCTGTTAAATATCCCATTCCAGACATCTTTGGCCAGCTCCTCTCTCATGCATCCATAATTCACTTCACTCCACTGTAATACTGATATATCTGACCTTATCTTCTCTCTCTTAAACTGCAGGGTGAGTTCCAACATATTATGATCATTATCTCCGAAGGGTTCCTTTACCTTAAGCTCCCTAATCAAATCTGGTTCATTGCACAACATCCAATCCAGAATTGCCTTTCCCCTAGTGGGCTCAACCACAATCTGCTCTAAAAAGCCAACTCATAGGCATTCTACAAATTCCCTCTCTTGGGATCTAGCACCAACTTGGTTTTCCAGTCCACCTAAATATTGAAATCCTCCATGATTATCGTAACATTTCACTTTTTACATGCCTTTTCTATCTCCTATTGTAATTTATATCCCACATCCTGGCTACCATTCAGAGGCCTGTATATAACTCCCATCAGGATAATTTTACCCTGACAGTTTCTTAGCTCTACCCACAAGGATTCTACAGCGTTTAATCTTAGTGTATATGACCTTTTTCAGAGCATTTAATTTCAGGAATAGGTAATTAACACTGGCACTTCCAGCAATGTGCATATTAAAAAATCTTTCTATTTGCTTGACATCTGCAGGCTTTTGGTGAAGAACGCTTAAGATTTCTACAAACTTTTGTATGGAAATTGTGTTTACTAACTGCCATTCCCCATTTTAAGCTTTTGCTGTCATTTACAGGATTAAATTTAACTCAAATTTCTGTTGGAAATTTGTGGAATCTACAAGTCCCTTTTTCTGGAATTCACCTGACAGAGGTTCAGCCATTAAGTATATTCATGCCCAAATGTTTAAACACTTGGGAAAACAAAGGATATTGAATTGAATGGGAGTATGGGTTTGATAAGGAAGGTCATACATAATCTGATGTAATTGTGAAGTTAGCCTGAGGTGCCATATTTTGATACTCCGACTGTGCACAGTGAATCCTGTATACACTCCACCCAATGCACAGATACAGTTACCAAGCCCTAACCAATGTCTTACATGTCTTTGCAGCTGAGATTGCTAAACTTGGATTTGCCTGTTCATCTCCTATCACAGAAGCTATCTGATCCATCATTGCGTTCCTAAAAGAGAAAATTATTTCTTTAGATGAGAAAATCTGCTGATGCTGGAAATCCAAGCAATGCACACAAAATACTGGAGGAACTCAGCAGGCCGGGCAGCATCTATGGAAAAGAGTAAATAGTCGATGTTTCAGGCTGAGACCCTTCATCAGGACTGGGAAATAAAAGATGAGAAGTTAGAGCAAGAAAGTGGGGGGAGTGGAGGAAAAAGGACAAGGTGGTAGATGATAGGTGAAACCAAGAGAGGGGCAGGGGTGAAGTAAAGAGCAGAAGTTGATAGGTGAAAGATAAAAAAAAATCTGGAGAAGGAGAAACCTGATGGGAGAAGGGTAGAAAACTATGGAAGAAAGTGGGGGGAGCAGGTGATGGCAGAGAAGGAGATAAGGTGAGAGAGGGAAATGGGACAGGAGAATAGTGAACTATCAGGAGCTCAAGAAATCAATGTTCATGTCATCAGGTTGGAGAATACCACAGGTGGAATATGAGGTGTTGTCTAATAAGGTTGTGGATTACAATGAAACTGGATTGCTGCAAGAAACATTTGCATGTAATATGCCGAATAATTATTTCTTTACCCTCTCATGGCAGCAAGAAATTGTAACGTTGTGATCACACCTCAGCACATCACCAAAACCAGCCCACACGCCATGGACACTGTTTAGACTTCTCACTGCCTCCATAAAGCAGCCAGCATAATCAAAGATCCCACTCACCCTAGTCATTCTCTCTTCTCCCCTCCACCCATCAAGCAGAGGACATAAAATCCTAAAAGCACATTCCACCAACAGCTCCTATATCACTATTATAGAAGTGTTTCCTTAGTACGATAAAATTAACTCTTGACCTCAGAATTTACTGTACCTCATTGTGACCTTGCACTTTATTGTCTACCTGGACATACTCTGTACTGCAATACTTTATTCTGCGCTCCATAAATGCAAGAGACTCTGCAGATGCCATAAACCTTGAGCAATACATACAAAATGCTGGAAAAACTCAAGTCAGGAAGTATCTATGGAGAGGAATAAACAGTCAACATTTCAGGCCAAGACCCTTCATCACGACCTGTCTGAAATTCTCATGAATGGTCTCAGTTCAAATTTCCAAATGTTAAGAATTGAGAAAAAAGCATTTAACAAATTGATATTAAAGCATTTATCTCTTACCTCAAACATGAGTGCAATTAAACCTTCATTTAGGAACAAACAAAAACTCATCAAAAATTTGTAAAATAATCCATAAAATGAATTAGGTTGACCATCTACACAGTGCTTGACATTGAAGTCTACTGTGAAACACTATACCAACCAATAATTTGAGTAAACTATCTACACTATCTATGATCAGTTGAAATAATATTGTTCAGATTGTAATTTGAAAACAAAATGCTGTGAATAAAATTTAAGCTTTAAAACAACACACAAATAGTGGACTAATATGTACATATTGCATGCAAGTATTTCTTACAGCTATCGAGTTTCATTTTAATCCACAACCTTACCAGTATTTCTAGTCTGCCTTAATATTTTTTCTGCCACATTCTTCAGTATTATTTTCTTCATAGAAAAGTGTGATCTATCTACTCAGTTTAGCTTAGTCCAGCATTTAAAAGCTTTACATCTTCTCCCGTTGTATAAATATGTAATCTTCCTCCATGATTCCCATCTTAACTAAATTATAAGATAGAGTAAATGACAAGATAATTTTTTGTTTAATCACTCATCACGAAAAAGCCTCAAGACTTTAGATAATTTTTATTCATAGTTAGAAAACTAACGCAGCTAATTCTTAAAACCATACAGAGGGGAAAATACAGAATTTTTAACAGTTATCTTACCAACATCAGTTTGTAAGAATGAATAATTCCCTTTAGGTAATTACTCAAATGCAACATTTTTTTCACGCTTTTCTTTAACCATCTGCCCAAGAATCAATCTATTACAGCAAGTTAGGTAAGGGCATATATAGTCATGGCAGTGCCCTGGAGAGTGTTGTTGAATGGAGGGACCTAGAGCAAAGGAGGCTGAGTGGTGACCTTTTAGATATTTGCAAAATAAATGGTTAGGTATATGTACAGTAAAGGAAGAGTTTGGAGGGACATGAGACGTACACAGACAAATTGGACTTTCTCAGGCAGGCATCTTGGTTGGCATGGATATGTTGGAGTTGGGCCAAAGGGGTCTGTTTCTGTTCTGTACAACTGTGAGACTTTATGAAATATACTAATGATGGACCAAGTTTGCCAGTATTGAAGATTAAATTTTATTTTTCTGCTCCTTCAGATTGCTCCAAGGTTTTACCTTGCCTTAGCTCAATGATTATCAATGCACAGGAAACCTTGAAGAAATTTGCACCCTCCCAATATTGGATTCCTGTGCACCTTCCTATCCCTATGCTCCACCACTGACAGCCTTGCTTTCAGCTGGTAGATACCGAGTTCAGAAATTCCTTCTTCTTCACCACTCTACTCCTTGAATACATTCGCAGGATCCTCCCTACTTGCTCAGGCTGTAAATCATAGGTTAACTTAGTTTCTCCTCTTTCATCCTGAAGGCAATTTTTAAAATTTATTTTTAATTACTATTATTTTAATCAAAGAGTGCCATTTGATGTTTTTCTACATTGAACATTATATAAATGTATATATGAATGATTTACCTAAGTTCTCTGTGCAACACCTGAAATGTTTGATGTCATTGTTTATTGTCCATCATAATTGACCTTTAAAACCTAATGAGAGCCAAGTGATGAAATTGCTTTCTTTAATATTCAGCAGAAAGTTCCAGGGTTTTGAAACAGTGAAAATGAACGAAT
Organism: Mobula birostris; assembly: GCF_030028105.1. Taxonomy (NCBI): domain Eukaryota; kingdom Metazoa; phylum Chordata; class Chondrichthyes; order Myliobatiformes; family Myliobatidae; genus Mobula; species Mobula birostris. The sequence continues at coordinate 34,828,422 of NC_092388.1, forward strand.
AAGATGTTACAAATCACATTGGTGGGGGGGGGGGGGGTTCAAAGTGTAACGCACTCCTATGGTCCATTTTATTTAATCCTCACTGTAAGAGATGTCAATGGGTTTTAAGTACTGTCAAAGAATCCTTAGCGAGTTAACAGATAGCAGTTAACACACACAGTTAAAAGATAGCAGTTAACGCAATGTTTTACGGCACCAGCTATAAAACCAATTCGTTACCCGCTGCTATCTGTAAGGAAATTGTACATTCGCCCCATGACTGCATGGGTTTTCATTGCGTGCTCTGGTTTCCTCCCACATTCCAAAGACAGACAGGTTAGGGTTAGTAAGTAACAATACTGTGTTGGTTATTGAAGCATTTCACTGCATGTTTCAATATAAGTGACAAATAAAGCTTTTTTTTCCTTTTTAAAAAGATATACTGGTGGTGAACTGAATATGTATTTAAGAACCCAATCAAATGGCTTTCTTCCCGAGTAATGGTGATCTTTCTGCATGCTATTAAACCATGCAAACATAGTTATTAAAAATGGTAAAAAGATTATAAAGGCTTTAACCTGCCCCTATTGCCTACAAGATTGGTGTGGCTGGTGCAGTTTCTGCTCATTTACTGATTCCCGTAACTCTGATGATGCCAATGCTATTGATGGTTAAAAGATTTCTTCTTATTATTGGTTGCCTTTGCCTGACAATTATTTTGTATGAATGATACCTCCCCCCACTTATATATTTATTTGTGCAAACATCAGTGAAGGACACGGATGAAGCTATTGAAAGTTATTGGCTATGTAACATTGCTCTAATTGATGTCCTCAGAGTAAAATACCAGCCAGTGAGGAGGTTAATTTTATTTAAGCTCCTTGATAATGCTCTTGGCTGACTTAATGTTATAATCAATCACTTCTGCCTTGTTCCTCAATGCTAGTTTTCTTTATCTATGTTTGAACCAAAATCATCTTGGAGTCAGGTAGTCCTTGCGATATACAAATTCAGCATCAATGATCAGACTAGTAATAAAGCCTCTGATTAATTGAGGGAAAGGATGATTAACAATCAAAATCTTAGGTCTGAAATGAAACTCAAAGCAGAGCAGCAGTGATCATTGCCTTCCTATATTTATGAGAGCTGGGCTACCTACAGCGGGATCCTCAAGATGCTGGAAAGGTACCACCACAGCTACCTTGAAAGAAACTATTATCCCCACTATTTCCTGAGAAGTCTCGGCCCACAACAACTCAAAATGAAGAAGGAACATTTGGGATGACAGTGGAAATCTCAAATCTATACATCAGGAACACACAGGATCACTGCATAAATGAAGGAAGGATTAAACCACCTCTCCACCTGTAAGGCATTTCCTGACCCACCTGTGGATAGGTCTGCAGATCCCAATATACATCACCTCAGAATCCACAAAAGTAAGCAGATGTATGGTTTTCCTTGATCTTGAGGACTGCACAAGAAAAATTGTTAAATGTCACTTGTTATCACTGTCAACAACACCCTCAATCATTTTCTTACCTATTGCTTATAGACTGATTGTTCCTTATCGCTTGTGCAAAATAAATCTGGGAAATTTTCTGCCTTGTCAGATAGGTATCAATGCTACAATTGTGCTGTAACAGCTTAGTACAGATGCAGCTAGTTTTGGAGCATTAATCTTAGGTAAGGTTTATCATCACTCATTACAATATTGAGTACGTCCAGTCTTGATTGACTATTGTGAACCCAGTCTTAATTTGGCACTGAGGTCAATTTCAGTAAACCAGCTCCCGTGATGCTTGGTGACTTAGAAAATCATGTTTAAGTTTATGCTTCCATTTGTGTTTCTCTTGGTAGTTCATTTTAATGTTTTTTGAAGTTTTTTATACTCAAATTAGAACCCTTAAGGTCACCGCTAAAAATGCCTATGTCACTTCGCAAAATATCTCATTCATGACTTATACTAGTTTTAAAAATAATCTAAATTCAAATAAGTACAGGTTGGTTTAACCCCTCGATGCATTGTCATTTTCTGTGTTTTGCTTCTAAGAATAAGAAGTTGTGAATTTTCCATTTCCCTTGGTATGCTGTAAACAAGACAGATTTCCTGTATTCATTGCTTTGATCTTTGCTGTGCTTTATTACAATGCACATCATGGGATTTTTTGTTTTTAGATTGTTTAGAATATGTCAGAAAGTAAATAACAATGTGAAAAGGAAAACATTGCCTCAAAATTAGGGGGAAATTATCAACTCGGCTGTTATTTTAAGAATGATAAATTACTGTCATTTCCTGATTGTGAAATAATAGCATTACATCAAATCAATGGGATTTTTTTCAATCTTATTGTTTTCAGATTGGTATTTCAAACAGAGCTCGGGTTAATTCAATCATTTTAAGGCTCCAAAAATACAGAAATTCCTAATGTTTTACACCAAATTTAACATTTTAAACATCACTGACGTAAAAGTGCTTGGAAGTCTGCACAAAAGGGTAATGTCTTTGAGTATTTTGCATCAGTAAGTACACGTTGATAAACTCAAGAGCAGTATTCTGCTGATGTTTTATTAACTGAAACCTGCCTTTATCACAAAAATATTCCTTTTTAATAGGAGTGTCTAAAGACATCCAAGTAACCTTATTTTAATAAACCAAAAATAAATTCTAAAAGAACTATACAATGCAAGTGTACAGTAGTTTCTTAGTGAGCTAAATATATATATTTTAAACAGATTTATGTCCTATCCTTAAAATAAAGAGATTGTGTTTATGACTGCCGTTAAAGGCTTGCAAATAACTCCCCAGATTAATTTAACCTGGGCATGCAAGCAGTATGATGAACATAGATAGCTTCCAACTCCATTGATTTATTAGCATTGCAAGTGATTGCAAAAGCTAAGTTTACATCATTTGTGATTTGCATATGAAATTCATGAAGGATTATCACTGCTTTTTCTGAGCTGGTATGAATTGTGCAGAAAAATAAATGCAATATATTTGAGGTACAGGTTGACCTTCACTAATCTGGCACCATTGGGACCTGAGGAGTGCCGGATTAGTGAAAATGCCGAATTACAGAAGGGTCACATTAAGCATAATCAGTGCCGTGCTGAATTATCAAAGGAACTGGATTACAGGTAGTCGGATTAGTGAAGGTCGACTGTATTTGAAGTCTCTTTGTGGACTTTTTTGTGTGGCCTGTCTTTCCTCCACATCCCATGAAGATAACAAATTGAGTTCAGTTTCTGTTCGATGGTATCTGTATTAATTTGTAGCATCACCTGTAAAGATATGGTAGAATAACAGATAAACTGTGAGGGCTAGTAAATCAGAGGCTCACACTACTGATTTGGTGACATTTAAAACAGAGTAATGATGATAGATCCGAGGAAGATAAACAGATTGTCTTAACCAGCAGATTCAACAATGTATATCAGAGAAGGAAATCTCTCAATCTTACTCAGTCTTTTCTATATGTGCCTCCAATGCATGTACATGCTGCCCATTATGCCCCTGGTGCTTCAGGCAACAATGCAACTCTCTATCTTGGTCCTGGTCAGCAATGTGGATGACCCTCAGAAAAGCCCACCAGACCATGTGATTTAAAGACAATCAATTGCCAGTGACATCCATTGAATCAGTTTTTAAAACTCAGTTGTCATTCTCTGTATCTGAGCTTGCTAGAGAAGCTCTTAGTCTAGGGCACCCACAATAGTCAATGCCAACATTTGTGTAACTTGAACTTTCTATAATAAGCCTCTGAACTATGATAAAATAATATGTCAGGTTTTCTATGACACAGTTGTTCAGTTTTTCTTCCCTCTTCATAACCTTTGAATATTGAGAACATTTTTAGCTTCCTAACCAGAGGGTCAACTTTTCGTGACGATTTCATTGTGAACGTTTCAGAACTGTGCTTTAACTCCCTAAATATCACTGTATAACTTGTTTAAAGAATAGAGAAGTGATCTTCAAATTGCATAAAGTAGTGATAAGCAATGAATCATTTCCAAGCACTACCATAAAAAGAGAAGTTCATTTGACCTTGAGTCATATTTAAAATATAATTGCATTCTCTTCATATGTCATGAGTAACTTCAGACAAAATAAACTTTTCATAAACTTAAAGAAACCTCAATGCTCAATTCAAAGTCCAAAGTAAATTTATTATCAAAGTACGTAAATGCCACCATATACAACCCCGAGGTTCATTTTCTTATGGGCATACCCAACACATCTATAATAGAATAATAACCATAATAGAATCAATGAAAGACCTCACAGATTTGGCTGTTCAACAAGTGTGCAAAAGGCACAAACTGTGCAAATACAAAAAGAAAGAAACAATAATAATCAATAAATAAACAATAAATATTGAGAACATGAGATGAAGAATCCTTGAAAGTGAGTTCACTGGGTGTGGGAACATTTCAGTGATGAAGTGAAGTTGAGTGAAGTTATCCCCTTTGGTTCTAGAAACTGATGTTTGAGAGGCAATAACAATTCCTTAACCTGGATTGTCAGTCCTGCGGCTTCTCTTACTTCTCCCTGATGGCAGCAGTGAGAAGAGAGCGTGTCCTGGGTGTTGAGGTCCCTGATGATGGATGCTGATTTCCTGCAACAAAGTTTCCTGTAAGTAGGGAGGGCTTTACCCATGATTGACTGGGCTGTATCCACTACTTTTTGTAGGATTATCTGTTTAAGGGCTTTGGTGTTTCCATGCCAGCTTGTGGTGTATCCAGTCAATATACTCTCAACTACACATCTATAGAAGTTTGTCGCAGTTTTAGATATCTTGGCAAATCTTTGCAAACTTCTAAGGAAGTAGAGGTGCTGCCATGTTTCTTACGTGCTGGGTCCAGGACAGGTCCTTCAAAATAATATCACTGAGGAATTTAAAGTTGCTGACCCTCTCCACCTTGTCCTCTGATGAGGACAGGCTCATGTACCTCTGGTTTCCTCCTCCTGAAGTCAATAATCAGCACCTTGGTCTGGCTGACATTGAGTAAGATGTTGCTGTAATGGCATCACTCAGCCAGATTTTCAATCTCCCTCCTATATGTTAATTGGTCCCCACATTTGATTTGGCCTACAACAATGGCTGCAAAACAGATTTGGCTTTGGAGCTGTGCTTAGCCACACAGTCATAAGTGTAAGGTGATTAGAGAGGAGGGCTAAGCACACAGCCCTGTGATGCATCTGTGCTGATGGAGACCATGGAGGAGATGATTTTTTTTCCAATCTGAACAGACTGGAATCAGCAAGTTAGGAAATTGAGGATCCAATTGGACAAGGAGGTGTTGAGGCAAAGGTCTAAAAGCTTATTGATTAGTTTAGATGATGATATTGAATGCTGAGTTGTAGTTAATAAAGAGCATCGTGACATATGCATCTTTGTTGTCTAGATGTTCCAGGGTTGAGTGTAGAGCCAGTGTGATAGCATCTGCTGTGGATGTGTCACTCCAATAGGCAAATTGGAGTGGATCCAAATCGTTTCTCAGGCAGGAGTTGATATGTTTCATCACCAATCTCTCAAAACATTTCATCACTGTGAATGTTAGTGCTACTGGATGATTGTAATCAGGGCAGATTATCACGCTCTTCTTAGGCACTGGTATAATTGAAGCCTTGTTGAAGCCGGTGGGTACCTCAGACTGCCAAAGTGAAGGGGTTGAAGTTCTCAGTGAGCACATCAGCCGGTTGATCAGCACAGGTTTTCAGTACTTGGCCAGGTATCCCGTGAGGGCTGAATGCTTTTAGTGGGTCCACCCTCCTGAGGGCACAGGATTATCGGCATTAAAGGCATTGAGCTCATCCTGAAGCAAAACCCTATTGTCGCCTACATCGCTTGACTTAACTTCATAAGAGCATTCAAGCCCTGCTACAACTGTTGAGCATTATTGTTAATTCCAGTCTGGAATTGACACTCGCCCTTGTGTTGGCTTTCTGGAAATCATGCCTGGACCTCTCGTAACTTCCTTGATCACCAGATTTGAGTCCCTTTCACCTGACCCTCAGCAGATTGCTCCATCTAGGTTCATCCAGAACTTCTGGTTAGGAAAGACTCTCAATGATATTTTGGGGACAGACTCATTTACAATTGTTTTGATAAAGTCAGATGAAATAATATCTGCAATATGATATTTCTTTTCTTATTAGTTTGACTGAACAATGTTAATACCAATGGATACTTGGCATATTATTAATATTGAATTAGTTTGAATTTAAATTTAAAATGCCATCTAACCATTGGTATTAATAAGTTATTGTGGCAAGCAATAGAATCTATGGTGCTATAGAATCACATAGGATCATAGCATACGACAGCACAGAACCAGGCCCTTTGTCCCATTCAGTCCATGTTGACCTCATCTTCTGCTTTGTATCACTTAGCTGCACCCAGACCATTTCCCTCCAAACACCTTGCATCCATGTACCTATCCAAATTTCTCTTAACTTCCATCTACCACTTCCAATGGCAGCTTCTTCCACACATGCACCGCCTCAGATTGTCTTTATATATTTCACAATTCACCCTAAATCTATGACCTCTAGTTCTAATCTCTCCCAACCTGAGGAGAAAAAGCCTGCATACATTCATCCGATCTATCCCCCCATCATTTTGTATACTTCCATAAATTCTCCCCTCTCTCTCCTACACTCCAGGGAATAAAATCCTAACCTATTCAGCCTTTCCCTATAATTCAGGCCTTCAAGTCCTAGCAAAATCCTTGTAAACTATGTCTGTACTCTTTCAAGCTTTGAATTACCATTTTAATTATCTCTGCCAGGGCTCCAGCAGTTTCTGCATTAGCCTTTCACAAGGTCTGAGAGGGCACCTTGCCAGATCCTCGGGATTTATCTACCCTAATCACCTCAAGACAGCCAGCACCTCCTCTTCTATAACCCTGATCAGGTCCATGACATCACTACTCTTTTTGTTTAGTTCCACAGTCTCTATTTCTGTCTCCAGAATAAATATGGATGCAAAAAATTCATTTCAGATCTTCCCCCTTCTCTTTCAGATCCATGCGGAGATGACCATACTATTTTTCAATAGACTTGAACCTGTTATCCATATCTATTATTCTAACAGGAGCAATATTTCAGTTTTGAAAGCCTCACACTTAACAAATGCCTTTTGCCAGAAAATAGCCTTTCCCAAACCACACATGCCAAGCACCTTCTGATGTCATCAAAATTACCATTATTCCAATTTAGAAGTTTAACCCAAGAACCAGTCCTATCCTGTTTTAAATTCTGCTGGCTATTGAAAGGTCTATGATATATCCCATTAATGTGGTTATCCCATTTTTATTCCTCAGTTGCACATGTACTGCCTCAGTTGACGAGCCCTTCAGTACAGTAAGTCTTCTTTGAGCACTGTCATGACTTTTTCCCTGATGAGTAACACCACAACCCCTCCCTTAATACCTCCCCCACTATCACATCTAAAACATCAGATTGTAGAACATTGACTGCCAGTCCTGCCCCTCCTGCAAACAAGTCTCATTAATGGCTACAATATCATAATTTCACTTGCTGACTGATACTGTAAGACAAGTTGATCTGCCTTACCCACAGTATATCTTGCAATGAAATAGACATACTTCGGAAAATTAGCCCCATCCCACCATGCTCTTCAACCAGTCAGCTACTGTTTTTTTCTTGTAGGCTTAACATGTACTCCCCCCCCCCCACCGCCGAGCCATTCCACTTGCTGTCATGCCAAAAAGCTGAAGCCCTCCATCCTGCACCATCTCCTTAGCCATGTGATAAACTGCACTATCTTCATATTTTTTGCCTCACTAACATGGAGGTTTTGTCTTTTAACTTAGCTCCTAATTCCCTGAACTCACTTTGCAGTCCACTTTCCTGATTGCAATTGGTACCAATATCCTTCTCTGGAATGTCTATGCATTGCACCTCAAACCTATAGATTACATTTCAAATACAAACTAGTTCTATTTACTTTTCAAAAAAAAGCTCTGAAAATTTTGATCAGAAACCTGGAACGTCAGTCAGTTAATGATATTTTTTAAATTATCTAATACTAGTTCATCCAGTGGGGAAATGGCTGGGGAGCAAGAAATCTTGTAAAAGCATTGATTAACATCAATAACTAATGCCAGTGAAGAATCTCACTTCCCTCTTGTTGGTAAAAGCTGCACAGATTTGGGATTCAAGTTCAGGACACATTGCTCAGTTTGATGTGGTCCCGGTCAATTTTTCACCAATTACAACATCACTTTCTATATTAAGTGACTTTGCAAAGTCTCAATAGACCCTCCATTTACAGCAGATGTTTGATGCTTGTTTCCCTGACCAACACAGGTTATGGAGATTTGAGGGCTAGACAAAATTTTAATTAACAACATCACATCTGTAAAGTATGTGTAATAGTGGATGACCAGAAGCTGGAAATCACTTACCCTTATCTATGCAACAAGGAGCTATTGAGAAAAAGGACATGGATAACAGTGAGAACTGCAATAGTACCCAGAATGACAATATGTGGAACACACAATGTTAACACTGATACCCATATCAGATTGTACAAAACTCCTTACTTCATTTTCATGAAGAGCTATAAAAAGTGAACACTTGAAACCAAAACTATAAGATGTTTGCAAGCATTGGAAGTGAATGAAGGTGTCATTAAACTATAACATAGTTAAGAGGTGAAAACGTAGAAGCGAAAATGAAATCCATAACTGGGAAACAAACTACTGAATAAAAAAGTGCAATGGCCATATTCTGAATGGTAACACAAGCCTCTCATGAGCATTGCTATAGATGATCCTGGGAAAGATTGACTATCCTGCATGTGACATCTGGCATTTGACCAAATAATTTGGCAAGAAGTTCAGGACTACTGTACAATATTTATGACGGTGAAGCCTCAAACTTCCAAGTGTTTTTCACCATTTTCATTTTGACTGTATTAACGTGCAATACAGTGCCAAATTCTTCCATTTTTCTAGTAGCTATGCAATTGAGTGTACCTGCTGCTTCTGCACCAAACTTGGAAGTCATAGAGTCGTAGATAACTACAGCACAGAAACAGGCACTTCAGCCCATCTAGTCCATGGCACTTCTGTGTCCCATTGACTTGCATTAGGACCATAGCCCTACATACCCCCCCCCCCATTCATTTACCTATCCGAACACTAAAAATCAAAATCACACTTATCACTTGTGCCTGGCAGCTCGTTCCATACTCTCATCGCTCACTAAGTGAAGAAGTTTCCACTCATGTTCTTCTTAAACATTTTACCTTTCACCCTTAACCCATGACCCTAGTTGTTGTCTCATACAACCTCAGTGGAAAAAGCCTGCTTGCATTTACCTTGTCTACTCCCTTCATAATTTTGTATACCTCAATCAAATCTCCCCTCAAGCTTCTTCGTTCTAGGGAATAAAGTTCTAAAATATTCAATTTTTGTTATAACTCAGGTCTTCCAGTCCCAGCAACATCTTTATAAATTTTCTCTGTATTCCTTCAGTCTTATTAACATCTTTCCTGTAGGTGAATGACCAAAACTGCACTCAAATTCCAACTTAGCCCTCACCAACATTATATACAACTTCAACATAACATCCCAACTCCTGCACTCAGTACTTTGATCTATGAAGGCCAATCTGCCAAAAGCTTTCTTTATGACCTTATCCATCTGTGAAGCCACGTTCAATGAATTATCGGCCTATATTCCCAGATCCCTTTGTTCTACTGCACTCCTCAGTGCCCTACTGCTTACTGTGTAAGACTTACCCCGGATGGTCTTCCGAAGGTGCAACACCTAAATTCCACCTGCCATTTTTCAGCCCATTTTTCCAGCTGATCCAGATCCCTCTGCAGACTTCGATAGTTTTCCTCGCTATCCACTTCGCCCCCAGTCTTGTGTCATCCACAAATTTGCTGATCCAGTTAACCACATTATTATCCAGATAGTTGACATAGATGACAAACAACAACTGATCCCTGTGGCACTCCACTAGTCACAGGCCTCCAGTTATCTACTGCCTTGTCTTCATCAACTTTCCTAGCAACTTCCTCGAAAAACTCTATATGATTGGTTAGGTTCTCCAGTGTATATTCAATCTGAGTCCAGCCTGAAAAGGATCCCGACTGTGTGGAAAACATTGTGTGTTGTCTCAATACCCAAGAAGAGCCAACTCAAAATCTTGAATGACTACCATTAAGTGGCCCTGACCTCACACATCATGAAGACCCCAGGGAGGCTGTCCCTGGCTCACCTCCAACCCCTGATCATATCAGCCCTCCATCCCCTGCAGTTTGCCTACCAGGAGCACACTGGAGTTGACGATGCTGTCATCTACCTGCTGAACAGAGCTTACTCCCATTTGGATAAGCAGCGCATCACTGTGAGGATCATGTTTTTTTGATTTCTCAAGTGCATTCAATACCAGACAGCCCTCAATGCAGGTTGGCATTTCCACGGTATCCTGAATAATCGATACCTGACTGGCAGACCACAATTTGTGCAGCTTCAGGACTATGTGTCAGACATGGCTATAAGCAGCACCGAGGCCCCACAGGGGACTACAGTGGCTCCCTTCCTGTTTATCCTGTATACCTCGGACTTTAGATACAACACTGAGTCATGCCATCTGCAGAAATTCTCTGATGACTCAGCAATAGGCGGGAGGAGAAGATGGCGACGCGACGCAGCACGCCCAGCTCTCTGGTGAAATGATATCATATTTGTAAGTAGGATGCCGTGCACAATTCTGATTTGATGGAGACAGACGTGAGAAGCGCAGAGGAATATCCGGAGAAATTTCTGAAATGCCCGGTTTGCTGCCGCTGCTACTGTGCGATCTGGAATCTCCAGAGAGTAGGCCCCAAAATCCCCGGCTTTGCCTGCTGCTGGCGACTGAGGCTGGGGTCGAAGTGTTCGGTAGAGATGGTGCTCGATACTCGATGTCGTTGGGCTGATCGGAGCTCGAAGTTTTCGGACGACTCAGATTTGGACTGTGGTCAGGCATGGCAGGGAGAGTTTTCTTCCTTCTCCCGTCTGCGTGAGATGTGGGACTTTCCAGAGACTTTAAACTTTTTTTACTGTGCCCATGGCCTGTTCTACATCAAGTTATGGTATTGTTGCACTGTTGTAACTATATGTTATAATTATGTGGTTTTTGTTAGTTTTTCAGTCTTGGTCTGTCCTGTGTTTCTGTGATATTACACCGAAGAAATATTGTATCATTTCTTAATGCATGCATTACTAAATGACAATAAAGGAGGACTGCGTGTCCTCATAACCTAATCTAATAATTGGGCGTATAAAGGGAGGACAGGAGGATAAACACAGGGCCCTGATGGAAGATTTTGTCAAATGGTGCAAGCTGAACCATCTGCAGCTCAACATCAGTAAGACAAAAGAGATGCTGATGGACTTTAGGAAGTCTAAGCCTGCACTGCTCCCTGTTATGGTTGATAGTGAGGACGTGGATGTGGTGAGAACCTAAAAGCACCTGGGGGTGCACCTGGATGACAGACTAGAGTGGAGTAAAAGGAAGACTGGAGTGGCCTCTACTTCCTGAGGTGACTGAGATCCTTTGGATTATGCAGGCCTCTCCTTCACATGTTCTATCAGTCTGTTGCCACCAAAACACTCTTCTATGTGGTGGTGTGCTGGGGCAATGGCATCAACACGGGTGATGCCAACAGGCTCAATAAACTGATTAGAAAGTCTGTCTCTATTATAGGAGTCACTAGAGGCTGCAAAGAACCTTATGGAAAATCCTGGTAATTCTGGACAATGTTTCTTACCCTCTGCATGGCACCTTAGCAGATTGTAGGAGCAATTTTAGTAATAGACTAAGACAACTGTGCTGCTCCAAAGAGCGCTATATGAGGTTGTTCTTACCCTTGGCCAGTAGGCTCTATAATGACAAAGCACAAAATAATCTGCAGATGCTGGGGTCAAAGCAACACTCACAACACGCTGGAGGAACTCAGCAGGTCGGGCAGCATCCATGGAAAAGATTGGTCGACGTTTCGGGCCTGAACCCTTTGTCAGGACTGAAGAGGGAAGGGGCAGAGGCCCTATAAAGAAGGTGGGGGGAGGGTGGGAAGGAGAAGGCTGGTCAGTTCCAGCTGAAAAACCAGTAAGGGGAAAGATAAAGGGGTGGGGGAGAGGAAGCAGGGAGGTGATAGGCAGGAAAGGTGAAGAAAGAATAGGGGAAAACACAATGGGCAAAGACCAATTTAGAATCACAACATTATGACCAGACCTATCCTTTTCCATAATTACCTCGAAACTAATGGCATTGTGATTATTAGATGCAAAGTGTTCCCTACACAAGCTTCTGTCACCTGCCCTGTATCATTCCTTAATAGGAGATCAAGTATTGCACATTCTCTCACTGGGACTTCAATGTAGTGTTTAAGGAAAATTTCTTGAACACATTTGACAAATTCTATCCCATCTAGTCCTTTTACAGGATGGAGTCCCAGTCAGTATGTGGAAAGATATAATCACCTGCTATCACAACCATATTATTCTTGCAACAGTCTGTTGGGTGGTCTATACTATAGCCTCATTAATGTGGCCATACCTTTCTTATTCCTCAGTTGCCCCCATAATGCCTCAGTAGATAAGTTCTTCAGTCTGTCCTAACTAAGCACTACCGTGACATTTTCCTTGACTTGTAACACCACCTCTCCTCCTTTCATGTCTAAAACAATGGAACCATGGAATATTGAGCTGCCAGTCCTACCCCTCCTGAAACCAAGTCTCAATATCATAATTCCCTGTGTTGATTCAAGCCCTGAGCTCACCTGTCTTTCCTACAATACTTCTTGTATGGAATTTTATGCAACTCAGTACATTAATCCCTCCATTCTCAACCTTTTGATTCCTGACTTTGTCTGAGGGCTTGACAACATCTGTCTCCATAACCTTTCCACTATCTGTTCTGGCACTTTGGTTCCCATCCCTCTTCAACTCTAGTTTAAACCTGTCTGTGCAGTGCTAGCCAACCTTCCCACTAAGATATTAAATTCCTCCCTGCCCCCACTACCCCCCAGTTTAGGTGAAAACCTTCTCTTCTGTATAGGTACCACCTTCCCTGGAAAAGAGCCAAATGATCCAAAAATCTTATGCTCTCATTCCTACACCAACTCCTTAGCCATGTGTTAAACTGTATGATCTTCCTATTTCTGGCCTCACATGGCATGGTTAGCTATCCTAAGATCATAACCCTGGAGGTACTGTCCTTTAATTTAGAACTTAACTCCCTGACTCACTTTGCAGAACCTCATCACTCTACCTACCTATGTCATTGATACCTATACGGACAATGACCTCTGGCTGCTGTTCCTCCCACTTAAGAATGCAGAGCACTTGATCTGAGACGACCCAGACCCTGGCACCTGGCAGGCAACATGCCCTCTGAGAATCTCATTCTCATCCACAGAACTTCCTGTCGATTCCCTTAACTAACAAATCCTCTATCACCACACTCACCTCTTCTCCCCTTTTCCCCCCTGAGCCACAGGGTCAGACTTGGAGTCAGAGACCTGACCACTCTACCTTCCCTCCACTAGGGCATCCCCTCCAAAAGTATCCAAGGTAGTTTTCCTTTTGTTGAGGTTAGAGGCCAGTCTAAGAGAGATCCACCAGTCCTTCTGGCTCGGGGGTTCAGCTCAGGGCTACCAAACCTGACTGGTAAAACAAAACTGCGACAGAAACAGCAATGAAGAACCCTTCTACATCTGAGTGGCCATGGAGAGAGAAGGAGGACCTTCATTGCTGCCCTAAATGCCAGTGGTGTAACAGGCAGTAAGTAAGTAAGTTAGTCCTGAATATCTGACCCCATACTCTCAGTCTGTAACTGCTAGTTCTAGATAGCTAGGGCAAGGAGCCTCCCTCAGTTAGACCACTTCTTATTCTTCTAAATTCTAGGGTAGATAGACTCTGCTCCTCTAATATCTCCTCACAGGACAAAACACCTCTGACAAATTAATCTGGTGAACTACAGTTGTATTCCCTCTCTCATGTATACATTTCCTTAGGCAAGGAAAATAGATCTTTGCAGGATAGTCTAGGTTTTTAGCCAAAACAGAACTCCATCTCATGCCAATAAAACAATTTTTTTCGACTCAAGTCCTGTAGCAATAAAGGATAACACACTATCTGGCTTTCTAATTGCTGCGTGTACATTCATGCCATATATCAGTGGTTCACATAGAATAAGACCCAGGTTCTTCTAAGCACCAGCACTTTTTAATCTCTCACTATTAAAAAAAATCTGTTTCACAATTTTTCCTATCAAAGCAGATGATTTCATATTTTTTCCATATATAACTTCGTATATGATGCACTTAACCTTTTCATAGACAGTTTATATCTGGTCAAAGCTTCTCTGGATCTTCCTCACAATTCATGCCACCACTCCACTTTATATTATCAGTAAATTTAGATTCATAGCTCAATTCTTCATCAAAGCTCTTGGTATAGATTGTGAACTGTTTGAGCTCCAATCTCGATCCCTGGGGCACTCTGCTCATCACATTTTACAACTGGAAAATGATCTGTTTATCCCTAATCTTTGATTGTTTAATTATTAATCAATCTTCACTCAAGAACAATATGTGACCACCAATAACAAACATATTAAATTTGTTTAATGAACTCTATCTGATACATTATTAAAAGCATTTTGGAAGTCCAAATATAATCCATTGATTCTCATCCATTCTCCAAATTGCAACCTCAATAGATTTCATCAAATATATCAACCATAATTGGCTTTTCATAAATCCATGTTAATTCTAACCATCATGCTCCAGTAACTACTTCTTTAATAGTAAATTTTAGCACATTTCTCACTGATCATCTTGGACTAAATGTTCCATAATTCCATTTTGCTATGCCTTCCTTCTTAAGTTACTGGAGTTACATTTTCTACCTTCCATTGTCAGATCTGTAGATTTTGGAAGCTGATAATCTGACGAATGCATCTTCACCATTGACATCTCATTTAAAACTTATGTCATCTGATCCTAATTTATTGGATTTCAGTCCCAGATTTTCCCCAATACCACATTCTTACCAGTGCTTATTTCTTTCCATTTCTTCTCTCTAATCTCGCCATTATTTCCAAGAATTTCTATTTGTGTCTTCTTCCATGAGGACTGACAACATATGTCTGACACTGTCTGATTTCACAGTACGGTTTCTTCTGCCTTCATCTATAGGTTAACATAGAGCGAACCTTTTCCATAATACACTGAAATGTTTATAGATTGCTCTTACATATCTCAGCAGGTTACATTCATAATCAAATTTTCCTTCTCTGATACTTCTTTGCTGAGTTCTGAATTTTTCCTAATCCTCAGGCTGTTCTTGGCAGCATTAAAAACATCTTTTCTTTGATCTAATACTGGCATTATTTCTCACATTGGCCACATCTGGATCACATTCTTGTCAAGTTTTCAGTGCTAAAGAAACATATATATTGTTTTATATGGTGTTGGTTATTGTTGATCCTCTCTCTACTCTTTCATGTTGCTTACCAATCGACATTAGCTGCCTCATCATGCCTCTGTCATTTACTTTATCCCAATTTAAGTAGAAATGATAATTATGCAGCCAACAGTTGCTTTCAATATAAAAAAATGGCAACTGGCGTAGTTGACATTTTGGGTTAATATTCCCACTGTTTACTTTTTTAATCAATCCATTAAGCATGTTCCTGACACATAACTACATAGTATTAGAGTTGAAAGCAACCACAGCCGAGAAGAAACTTGAAAAACAAGAACTGACGTATTTTGCAATTTATTACAAATAGCTGCACACCTTTCATTTATGCTTCTATGTCAGTAATTATTTTTGAGTTATGCCTACAACTTGCCAGATTCAAGAACCACATTATAATTTTCTAGAGGATGAAAGCTTAAAGTTTAAAAAAGTTTTGATTTTATGGGGTATTTGCTTTACTAAACCTCTTTTTAAATAGACGGATTAAAAATTACAGTTGGTTTTACAGAAATAAAATTATCATGGCCTGTCTGAAAATTGTCATTCCTGTCTAGTGCAACGTACTGTATGAAACAATGTTTAATTCCAGTAACTATATTGAAAGCAATTTAATCTACCAGCTAGTGGTATGAAAAGAAGAAGCTAAATGCTTAATTATTTCCTCATTTTCACATGCAATCCAACAATTGTTCAAATAACGAAGGATAATGCAACGAAAAAGAGAGACAGCTACTAAAGAGCAGCATATGAAAATCATTAAATTGCAGGTTTTGGAGATGTGAAATTAAAACAGAAAATAATGTAAATGCTCAGCAGATCAGCCAAAAGAAAAACAGATCTAGCATTTTAGGTTAAGTTCCCTTCTTCAGAACCATGCCACTAAAAAGCAATTTTGTTGCAGGCTGTGGAAGACCACTAGGTCAGTGAGATGCTGATTTGAATGCATACAATTGAACTTGTTCTGAAATTGACCAATAATAATTATTGTATTCCTTTATTTTGCAGGTGTGAATTATGAGAAGGATGCAGTTGGCATATGGGTGATAATGATTGGCTTGGATAAAGCATGGCAGATGAATGACAAGATAATAGGAAGGGAGGAGGTGTAGAAGGAGCTGGGTGTACATGTTAGGAAAGAGGGAAGTGCAGTGAGACCTGGATGTCCAATTCAGGAAAGGACGGAGTGCACCCAGACACAGACATTGATGTGCACCATTCCCTGAGGGTAAGAATAGTGATTAAGAAAGCAAATGGTGCGTTGGGCTTCAAAGAGAGAGGAGTTCAGCACAGCAGCATGGTCGTATTACTGCAGTTTACAGGGTCCTGGTGATACTGTAGGTTTTCGCAAATAAAACAAAATGAGGTGCTTTATGTTTAATGAAACCCGTAACACATTTTATTGAACTCCAAAGTGTGCTAAAAAAAACACTTTATGTAAAAATGTCATCGCGTCAGACCTGCCTCTTAAAGTGAAGCCCCAACACAATGTCAGTGCTGGTGAATTATTTACATTTATCCCAATAACATCACCTTACCATACCACATCGAGTATTGTGGGCAATTCTGGTCTTTTTATCCAAGAAAAGATGTTCTTGCTATGGAGGGAGTACAGCAAATGTTAATACACTGATTAATGGGATAGCAGGACTGGTGAATGGGGAGAGAGATTTGGATGATTGGTCTTATTTTTGCCAGAGTTTTGAAGAAAGAGAGGGGACCTCTTTGAAAGTGATAAAAGTTGAATGGATTGGGACAGATCAGATTGAGGAAAGGTGCTCTTAGTGATGGGAAGGTCCTGAACCAGGGGTCATGGCCTAAACATATGGGGTAGACCACTATGAAGGATTTTACTCACTGAAAGATTGTGACCAAACAGAACTCTCTGTCACAGAAGACAGTTAATACCAAAAGAGAAATTTTATTGGAGAAGGTATTCTGTTGAAGAGATTGAGGCCTACAGGAAAAAAGCTGGACAGATATCTAATTGTGGATAATCAACTGTTATTGTCTTGAATGGCAAAGTAATTCAAGGAGCTGAATGTATGTCATCAAAGACACTAGCATTTTCATGATGTATGTCAGTGATAATAAACCCAATTCTGAGTCTGAATGTCTCACTTCAGCTCCTAATTTCTATGTTTCTCCATCATTCCCCATGTACTACAGAGCAACATCAAGGCACTTCTAAATTATAAATCGATGCTCCAGTCATTAAAGGCAATGCAACAACTTGCCGTGAAATTGCTCTGAACTAGAATCACTGACACAATAAATATAAAAGGCGTTTGCAGGAGGCTTCTATTCCAGAATGACTAATGGGAGGGCTGAGCTGCTTTTATCTCAGCACTGTCTGCATCGTAATCCTGCACTTATAATGCACTCCATATTATTGACAGCGTCTACGGGAGGCGCTGCCTCAGGGAGGTGGCATTGATTATCACGGGTCCCCCATCCTCACATCTCGCTCCTATTGTCAGGCAGGAGGTACGGACACTTAAGTTACACACCATCAAGTTCAGGAACAGCTACTGTCCTGCAGTCATCAGGCTCTTAAACTGACTTGCAGAACCAGAATCAGAATCAGAATTAGGTTTATTAAATAATCACTGGCATGTGTCGTTAAATTTGTTAACTCAGCAGCAACAGTTCAATGCGATACATAATATAGAAGAAGGGAATAAAAATAATAAATAAATAAGTAAATCAATTACAGAATACGTATAATGAATAGATTAAAAATCAGGCAAAAACAGAAATAACATATATTAAAAAAGTGAGGTAGTGTTCACGGGATCAATGTCCATTTCAGAATTGGGTGGCAAAGGGGAAGAAGCTGTTCCTGAATCGCTGAGTGTGTGTCTTCAGGCTTCTATACCTCCTACCTGATGGTAACTGTGAGAAAAGGGCATGCCCTGGGTGCTGGAGGTCCTTAATAACGGACGTTGCCTTCTTGAGACAATGCTTCTTAACGATGTCCTGAGTACTTTGTAGGCTATGACCCAGGATGGAGCCAACTAAATTTACAACCCTCTGCAGCTTCTTTCAGTCCTGTGCAGTAGTCCCCCGATACCAAACAGTGATACAGCCTGTCAGAATGCTCTCCACACTACATCTATAACCTTAACCTTACCTGCGTGAGGGAACAGTATGGATCATCTTTGCACTACCATAGACTTGTCTCTGCAAATGTAAACTATGTCTTTGTATTTGCTCTTTTAAAAGGCATCATAATTTTAAGCATTCACTGAATCTTTCTCAAACTTTTTCTACAGTGCAGTTCCAAATTCTCACATCTTGCCAAATAATTCATTTAATTCTCTTTGATTTTTTTCTATATCCTCCCTGGGGCTCTGAAATTCTTACTTAAGAACTGATCACAACTCAGTTACACAACAGGACATTCACATTGCTAAATCACTTTGTTTGCAAGAATATCCATGAAGTGTTTCTTCCACTTACTTACAGAAAGATGACATTAAAATGTTCTAAAATTATGGAAATATCATCTTAAAAGTGTGAAAAAACTAATGCTTGTTTAGGGCAATTTTATATTTAAGTTGTCTACCATTAGGGTGAGGAGCATTAATACTTAGGTCCCAGTAATAACAGCTTCTTGGTCAGGCAGTTTGATTGGGGCAAAATAATACTGATTCTTTTGTAAGACAGCTTTATCAGTAGCAATCTCACCAATGAGTCAGAGGGTGGTGTGTTCATGCTCCACACTTGTGTACAAAAACTTGGGATGCTCTGCAATGTAGTACTGAGATTAGTACTGTTCTGCTTTTTCACATCAACCCTCGAGAGCAGATGGAATGGTAACCAACAATGACTGATCTAAACGATAAAATCACTGGCACTAAAATACTTCCTAAGTTAATATAATGTTAATGATGCATATTAATAATAAATCATGTGTTAGTATCACATGGAGTGGTCCTCATTTCTTACAACAAATTATCCAGCCAGTATCAGGTTATGGTTTGTGGGATCTTACTATACAAATATTGTAACAGTACATATTGTAATTTAATTTGCTGAAAAGCCCATTGGAATGTTTCAAAAAGTGGATAAATAGACATAAACACGAGGAATTCTGCAGATGCTGGAAATTCATTCAACACACATCAAAGTTGCTGGTGAACGCAGCAGGCCAGGCAGCATCTCTAGGAAAAGGTACAGTCGACGTTTCAGGCTGAGACCCTTCGTCAGGACTAACTGAAAGAGAGCTAGTAAGAGATTTGAAAGTGGGAGGGGGAGGAGGAGATTCAAAATGATAGGAGAAGACAGGAGGGGGAGGGATGGAGCCAAGAGCTGGACAGTTGATTGGCAAAAGGGATATGAGAGGATCATGGGACAGGAGGCCCAAGGAGAAAGAAAAGGGGGAGGAAGGGAAAAACCCAGAGGATGGGCAAGGGGTATAGTCAGAGGGACAGAGGAAGAAAAAGGAGAGAGAGAGAAAAAGAATGTGTGTATATAAATAAATAACAGATGGGGTATCCTCTTGCCCATCCTCTGGGTTCCCCCCCCCCCCATTTGTCTCCCTGAGCCTCCTGTCCCATGATCCTCTCATATTCCTTTTGCCAATCAACTTTCCAGCTCTTGGCTCCATCCCTCCCTCTCCTGTCTTCTCCTATCATTTTGGATCTCCCCCTCCCGCTCCCACTTTCAAATCTCTTACTAACTCTTCTTTCAGTTAGTCCTGACGAAGAGTCTTGGCCAGAAACATCGACTGTACCTCTTTAAGTAGTCATATTTCATTTTTTTCAACATACAAGTTAATACTACTTACCTGACATCCCTACTGTTAACAGTGGCATGATCCTGGAACTTCTGGAGTAATTTACATTGTATGACTCTAGTTCACTGCCACATGCTTTTTAATAGGTCCTCTTCCTCACTTTTTCCTTACGCAATTCTCCGAAAAATTGACCCAGATGTTGCTGGAAGTGGTTAGCTGCTACACTTACCTGGACAATGCCTTCTGATGTCAGCTTAGTTGTTGAAGGTCACTGTGATCAAATCAATGAGTTACCACAGGGCCATCTAGCTGTGACTTCCAAACTAAATACATTTAAGTTCACTCAAAGCACTTAACTAAATTAATTATATAATGGCATAATATACTTCTCTCTCCTTGCCACCCCTCTCCATCAAAATGTCATAAACTTGTGGCATTTGAAAAGTAGCCAATCAGAGATCAGGAACGAGAGAAGAGGTGAATCACTCAGGTCAGTGAGTGTGCATTAAAAAACACTGCCTCGTGAGCCATTTGGCATTAGCGCAGCAGCCAGTCGGACATCGGGATTCATTAGCAAGGGCAAATAAAAATAAGGCAGAGGCATGCAGGGTAGCCTTTGTTGGAGTGGATAGTCTTAACGTGTGGATTTGAGGTTTTAGCTCCTCGAGCTTCAGCAAGGAGAGGCTTGAGTGAGAGAAGGTGAAAAGCTGTAGGTAGATTTTTTTTTTACAGCTTATTTAATGCTTCCTTCTTTATAATTGCAGAGTTAGAACAAGCAGGAGAGTTGTGGGATGTGGGGAGGCACGGAGACCTCCAGTCTGAAAGGACCCCAGAAATCTTGAGAAGAAAAGAAAGACGTAAAAGAAGAATAATAAACAGTATCATGGATGAACTGGAAGAGGTCACCTAGAAAAAACTGCTGGAACCATCTTTCCTTGCTCCTCCTCTCCAGTAACTTACCTACCACAGGCGTGAGACTCGCCGGTCTATGGGTGCCAGGATTATCCCTGGTTCACTTCTTGAACAATGGAACAACTTTAGCTACTCACCATTCCTCTGCCACCTCGCCTGCGGCTAGAGAAGACACAAAGATAATGGACAAGACCCCGGCAATCTCTTGCCTCTCTCAATAACCTGGGATATATCCCATCAGGCCCTAGGGACTTATCCACCTTAATGCTCTTTAAGATGCCCAACATTACCTCCTTCTTTCCTTTGAAATGCTCTAGCATATTAATACTCTTGGCTCTGACCTTCATATCCTCGAAGTCCTTCTCCTTGGTAAATACTGATGTACTCATTAAGGACCTCACCCACATCCTTCGCACCCTCTCCCTAGTTATACTCTTGCTCCTAATGTACTGTATGTATGGAATGCCTCAGGATTTTCTTTAATCCTACTTGCCAAGGACTTTTCATGGTCTCACCTGGCTTTCCTAATTCCTTTCTTGAGTTCTTTTCTGGCTTCTTTCTGTAACGCTCTGTAAGGTTTCACTGCTAATGTAATGGTTTCTCTGTAGCAGCAGTGTTTGGGTTATGACTAGAGATAATGGGGACTTTGGAATGTGCACCATCCAATGAGCGTTGTTTCTTTCTTGTGTGTCTGAGAGGAGGCATTCACGGTCTTTTGTCGGCAAGAGATGAAGAGGGAAGACATGAGAGGAGCGAGCTGGTAGACTGCAGGATAGAGTGGACTTGGACTGAGGGTCCGGGAGTCAATGATGCTTGGAGGAAATCAATGGGGAGTTCAAGGACGGAAAACTGTGAGCTCCAACGTGCACAATAGGCTGTTTCATTAAAATGGGCCCTTTTTCTTTTTGTCTTCTGTACTAACCCTTCAGTCAAATTAAGAATTATAAAGCTCAATTGTTTGATTGCATATGATGTACCATCTGATCTATCATGGTACTGAGTTGTAACAGGGGAACACAACACACAGCATCCATACAAACGGGATCTCATCAGTTTGGCGGGGGTGGCGACTGTCTTCCCCTAGACCAGGGGTGGCCAACCTTTTACATTCCATGTGTCAATTTGTTCAAGCATGAGCTTAGATGCGATTTTATTCATGCACGAGTTCTATATTAACATATTTTTACAAGAATTTAATGGGGGTACAAGAGTTGTATGGCGCATCTGAACTCGAGAGTGAAAAAATTGACACACAGAATGTAAAAGGTTGGCCACCCCTGCCCTAGACTAAGGCAGCCTGCTGAACCTGAGAGTTACATTTATAATCCTTGATTCTGGCTCCCTAAAAGTTACATAGAGTCATAGAGTTTTAGAAAAGTACAGCACAGAAACAGGCCCTTTGTCCCATCTAGTCCATGCCAAAACAATTTAAACTGCCTTTTCCCATTGGCCGCACTGGAACCATAGCCCTCCATATCTCTACCATCCATGTACCCATACAAATTTCTCTTAAACGTTGAAATCAAGCTTGCATGCATCACTTGTGTTGGCAGTTCATCCCATATTTTTACGACCTTCTGAATGAAGAAATTTCCCCTCGTGTTCCCCTTAAGTTTTTCACCTTTCACCTTTAATGCTTGACCTCTGGTTTTAGAGCCACCCAACCTCAAAGGAAAAAGCCTGCTTGCATTTACCTTATCTACAAACATATATCCCTCATAATTTTGGTCTACTCAGTCAAATCTCCTCTCAGTCATCTACGTCCAAGGATAAAGCCCTAACCTATTTGGCCTTTTCCTTATAACTCAGGTCCTTCAGACCTGGCAACATCCTTGTAAATTTTCTCTGTACTTTTTCAACCTTATTTACATCTTTCCTGCAGGCAGATGACCAAAACTGGACATAATACTCCAAATTAGGCCTCACCAATGTCTTATACAACTTCAACATAACATTCCATCTCCTGTACTCAATTCTTTATTTATGAAGGCCAATGTGCCAAATGATTTCTTTCCCTATCTACCTGTGACTCCAGTTTCAATGAATTATGGACCTGAATTCTCAGGTCCCTTTGTTCTACCGCACTCTTTCGTGCCCTATTATTCACTATGTAAAACCTTCTCTGGTTGGTCCTACCAAAGTGCAACACCTCATATTTGTTTACATTCAATTCCATCTGCTATTTCTCAGCCAATTTTTTCCAGCTAGTGTAGATCCTGCTGCAAGCTGTGATAGCCTTTCCCATTGTCCAATACACCCCCAATCTTGGTGTCATCTACAAATTTGATGATCCATTTAACCACGTTATCATCCAGATCGGTTTTATAGATGACAAACAACAAGGGACCAAGCACCAATCCCCACAGCACACCACTAGTCACAGGTCTGCAGTCAGAGAGACAACCATCTACTACTAGTCTCTGGCTTCTCCCACAAAGCCAATGTCTGATCCAATTTACTACCTCATCTTGAATGCTGAAAGACTGAACCTTCTTGATCAACTTCCCATGCATGACTTTGTCAAATGCTTACTAAAGTTAAGCCATCAGTATTGCTGTTTGTTTGGTACCCTTGAACTCAATGTCATAAGAGTGGGCTCCTAGGAGCAGTGTCCTACGTTGCAACTGAGTAGCAGTCATCACTGGAATTCCTTTCCTGGGATTGAAGATGGACACAAGGAGCTGGTGATCTGTCACTAGAATAAACTCTTGTCGACAGAGGTAGTCGAGGTAGTGGAGAAACTTCTTTATACCCCATACTAAACTAAGGGCATCTCAGTCAATCTGTACGTAGCTGTGTTCTATGCCCATCAGTGATCTAGAAGCAAATGCAAATGGATGTCCATATCCATCTTTCATAATATCTGACAAGATGGCTGCAATACCATAAGGGAATGCATCACATGCCAGTCTGATGGGCAGAGATGGGTCATAATGGGTGAGTGGTTCATCTGATTTTATTAGTCTCTTTGTTTCCTTGAATGCTCTTTCATATCTTTCTGGCCATTCCCACCTTGTTCCTGCCTGCAACAGTGCATTTAATGGGTGCAGCACTGTTGCAATGTTTGGGACAAACCAGTGGTAGCATTTTATTAGGTGTGTGTATGACTTGAGTTGTGAGAAATCTTTGGTTTGGGTGTCTGTAATACTGCTTCAGTACCCTCTTGTGACTTAGGCTTGTCAATGACATGTCCACAATATGAGATTTCATTTTTGAAAAACTCACATTTCTCTCTCATTGTGCGCAGGCCATACTCACTCAGTCTGGTTAGCACTTTACCAAGGTTCTGGAGGTGCTCTTCATCAATCTTTCCAGTCACAATGATGTCATCAAGGTAACATTGTGTTCCTGGGATATCTTGGAGAACTTGTTCCATTGCTCTTTGCCAAAGACAAGACGATTGTACTGGAACAGTCCCCTTGTGAGTGTTGATTGTGAGGAACTTCCTGCTTGACCCTTCAATCTCCATTTGCAGATTGGCTTGTGACAAATAAATCTTTGAAAACCTCTCCCCACCTGCCAAAGATGCAAAAATATCTTCTATTCATGGCAGGAGATACTGCACAGCACTCAACACTAGGCTGATGCTCTCTTTGAAATCTCCATATACGCTTTCTTGATCAGCGGGACAATGAGTGTGGTCCAATGGCTCCACTCAACTTTGGAGAGAGTTCCAGATCCAGTCCAATTCTGGCCTTCATGCCTTTGGGTTTACCAATCCCCTTCTAAAACACCTTCTCATTAGCATTAAGTAGCTGTGCTAGTCTCTAGTTAGTGCAATCATTTGGGTTGCCATTGCCTGTTGATGTCACACTGAGAGCTTTGACTGACTGCCAGTCTAGTTCAATTTTTCTCAACCACTCACCATTCACGTCTGAAAAGTGGTGGTCCTCCACTTTTCAACGCATAAAGCTCGAACTGTTGTGTTTGGCCTCCATACGTCACATTCACTTTCAGTTTGCCTTTGGGAGATACTTTTTCCACCTGTGTAGGTCTTCAGCATCACTGAGGTCTTCTCTAGTGGTAGCTTAAAAAAATCTATTGTAGTCAGCCTCTGAAATTATAGACAATGGTGACCCCATATCCAGCTCCGTTTTCAGTTTTACACCAGACATATCTATTGTGATCCATATGATTTTGTGATCTGCTGCAGTGCAGTCCCAGGCATGACAGCTCACCTTTGTCAGACTCTATGTTGTCTGATTCTGTTTCACATTCAGTCACTTTATGCATTTATTTAGTTTTGTGTGTGAAACTTTTCACTTGGTCTGGTTTTTCTCATTGGTTGTGCTTTGTGACAGCCTTGTACACGATCTCTATGTGACCTTGTCTGTCACAATTTCTGCAAACTTTTTCTTTGAGCCAACAGTCATTTGTATCATGGGAGGATTTGCCACATCGATAATATTTTTGGTATGTTGCATTATTCAGGGACATTTTGTTTATTTCACATCCTAAACTCCCTTTTTATAGTTCTGCTGTATCCTTTGCTGCAGTCTCTAACAATATTGCAATGGTCAATGTCCATTTAAAGGTTAGGTCTCTTTCTGACAGTAGCCTCTTCTGAGAGCTTTGACTGTGCATGCCTTATACAAGCCTGTTCCTTAATCAGAAAGTCTATCTCTAAAGTCACAGTAGTGGGAAAGTTTGTGCAGTTCTGCTATGTATTCAGATATGTTTTCATTTTCTTGACTGGTTCCTTTTGTAAAATCTAAATCTCTCAGCAGTTTAGGGCTCAAGTTACTTTGTAACAATTTGTAACAATTTCGTTGTATGTCTTGCTTGCTGGCTTTTCAGGGGTTTCTCGGTTGCTTAAGAGACTACGTGCTAGGACCCATTAAGCTAAGAAGCGTGAGGGCTTCCTTTTGTTCTGCCACGTTGTTCACATTACAATACAGTTCAACCCTCTCGATGTATGGCTCCCAGCCTTCATTAGTACTACCGAATTCATCAACTTTCCCATAGCCACATTATTTGCACTTTAAATTTTCTAGTTCTGCATCTTTCACTGTGCTGCATGCAGCGTGCTCACGCGTCCCTTTGTTAGTGTCCCTGACGGCTTTCTCTGTACCCTTTGACTCTCGCTGTTTCGTCCTGTAACCGTCAATGCAGCTTCCGATGTTTTCTGACGTTCAGGTTAATGATCATCACCAATTTGTTGTGTGTTTGCAACTACATTTCAATTAAAACAGAAGCCTGCACATGGGAGGTAGCTTTAACTGGTGTATTCATGTTGCAGCAAGAGAGAGAGAGAGAACAATGTGCATGCATAAACAACAGATCACTGTGCATGCGTGGATCTATAGAAATAAATCCATACTTTACACCATCTCTTTTAGTTCCACATACATATTACCATTCTGATCTTCCAGAGGAACAATTTTGTCCCTTGCAATCCTTTTGCTCTTAACATACCTGTTGAATCCCTTAGGATTCTCCTTCAAGTTAGCTGCTACGGCGACTTCATGCCTTCTTTTAGCCCACCTGATTTTGTTTTTAAGTGTTCTCTTGCATTTCTTATGCTCCTCGTTTGTACTTCCTTTGTTCCTATCTGTCTATACCTGCTATGCACCTCCTTTTTTTCTTAACCAGGGCCTCAATATCTCTTGAAAACCAAGTTCCCTAAACCTGTTATCCTTGCCATTTATCATGAAGGGTACATACTCTCAAAATTTCACTTTTGAAGGTCTCCCACTTACCAAGTACATTTTTACCAGGAAACAGCCTGTCCCAATCCACACTTGCCAGATCCTTTCTGATACCATCAATATTGGCCTTTCTCCAATTTAGAATCTCAACCCACAAAACAGACGTACCTTTTTGCATATTTACTTTGAAACTTATGGCATTGTAATCACTAGGTGCAAAGTGTTCCCCTACACAAAGCTCTGTCACCTGCCCTGTCTCATTCCCCAACTGTAGATCAAGTGCCGTACAGTCTCTCCTTGGGGCACCTATGATTAAGGAAACTTTCCTGAATATATTTGACAAACTCTATCCCATCTAGACTTTTACAGTATGGGAGTCCCAGTCAATATGTGGAAAGTTGAAAGCATCAAGAGACAGATAAATGGGTAACAGTCAGGAGAGGGAAGGGCAAAGATCAGATACTGGAGAGTACACCTGTGGCTGTCCCTTTTAACAATAAGTACACCTGTTTGAGTACTGTTGGGGGGGGGAGTGACCTACCTGGGGGAAGCAACAGTGGCCGCACCTCTGGCACAGAGTCTGACTCTGTGGCTCAGAAGGGTAGGGAAAGGAAGAAAGCAGCAGTAATAGGGGACTTTATAGTTAGGGGGTCAGACAGGTGATTCTGTGGATACAGAAAAGGAACACGAATGGTCGTTTGCCTCCCAGGTGCCAGGGTCCAGGATGTTTCTGATCACATCCATGATATCCAGAAGTGGGAAGGTGAACAGCCAGATGTTGTGGCACATATTGGTACAAACGTCATAGGTAGGAAAATGGAGGAGGTCCTGAAAACAGACTACAGGGAGTACGGAAGGAAGTTGAGAAGCAGGACCTCAAAGGTAGTAATCTCAGGATTACTGCCTGTGCCATGCGACAGTGAGTATAGGAATAGAGTGAGGTGGAGGATAAATGCATGACTGAGGGATTGGAGCAGGGAGCAGGGATTCAGATTTCTGGATCATTGGGACCTCTTTTGGGGCAGGTGTGACCTGTACAAGATGGACAGGTTGCACTTGAATCCGAGGGGGACCAATATCCTGGTAGGGAGGTTTGCTTAGGCTATCGGGGAGAGTTTAAACTAGAATTGCTGGGGAGTAGGAACTGAACTGAAGAGATGGAGGAAGGGGCTGTTGGCTCACAAATAGGGAAAGCTTGGAGACAGCGTGTGAGGGAGGATAGGTAGGTGATAGAGAAGGGATGTGCTCAGACCGGTGGTTTGAGATGTGTCTATTTTAATGCAAGAAGCATCATGAACAAAGTGGATGAGCTTAGAGCTTGGATCAGTACTTGGAGCTATGATGTTGTGGCCATTACAGAGATTTGGATGACTCAGGGGCAGGAATGGTTACTTAGAGTGCCAGGCTTTAGATGTTTCAGAAAGGATTGGGAGAGAGGCAAAAGAGGTGGGGGCGGGGTACTGCTGATCAGAGATAATGTCATGGTTACAGAAGAGGAGGAAGTCATGGAGTGATTGTCTACTGAATCTTTGTGGGTGAAAGTTAGAAATTGGAAGGGGTCAATAACTCTACTGGGTATTTTTTTATAGACCACCCAATAGTAACAGGGACATCGAAGCGCAGATAGGGAGATAGATTCTGGAAAGGTGTAATAATAACAGGGTTGTCATGGTAGGAGATTTTAATTTCCCAAATATTGATTGGGATCTCCCTAGGGGTTTAGATGGGGTGGAACTTGTTAGGCGTGACACAATATGTAGATAAGCCTACAAGAGGAGAGGTTGTACTTGATCTGGTATTGGGAAATTAACCTGGTCAGGTGTCAGGATTGCATTGGAAAGGATAGGAACAGACAAGTTAGGAAAGCGTTTAACTGGAGAAAGGGAAAATATGAAGTTATCCGGCAGGAACTTGGAAGCATAAATTGGGAACAGATGTTCTCAGGGAAATGTACAGTAGAAATGTGGCAAATGTTCAGGGGATATTTGCATGGCGTTCTGCATAGGTACGTTCCAATGAAACAGGGAAAGGTTGGTAGGGTACAGGAACCATGGTGTACAAAGGCTGTTGAAGATCTAGTCAAAAATAAAAGAAAAGCTTACGAAAGGATCAAATATCTAGGTCATGATAGAGATCTAGAAGATTATAAGGCTAGCAAGAAGGAACTTAAGAATGAAATTAGAAGAGCTGGTAGGGGCCATGAGAAGGCCTTGGTGAGCAGGATTAGGGAAAACCCCAAGGCATTCTACAAGTATGTGAAGAGCAAGAAGATAAGATATGAGAGAATAGGACTGATCAAGTGTGGCAGTGGCAAAGTTTATATGGAACTGGAGTAGATAGCAGAGATACTTAATGAATACTTTGCTTCCGTATTCACTATAGAAAAGGATCTTGGCAATTGTAGTGACGACTTACTGCAGCTTGAAAAGTTTGAGCATATAGGCATTAAGAAAGAGGATGTTAGAAACATAGAAACATAGAAAATAGATGCAGGAGTCAGCCATTCGGCCCTTCGAGCCTGCACCACCATTCAGTATGATCATGGCTGATCATCCAACTCAGAACCCTGTACCAGCCTTCCCTCCATACCCCCTGATCCCTTTAGCCACAAGGGCTATATCTAACTCCCTCTTAAATATAGTCAATGAACTGGCCTCAACTGTTTCCTGTGGCAGAGAATTCCACAGATTCACCACTCTCTGTGTGAAGAAGTTTTTCCTAATCTCGGTCCTAAAAGGCTTCCCCTTTATCCTCAAACCGTGACCCCTCATTCTGGACTTCCCCAACATCGGGAACAATCTTCCTGCATCTAGCCTGTCCAATCCCTTTAGGATTTTATACGTTTCAATAAGATCCCCCCTCAATCTTCTAAATTCCAACGAGTATAAGCCTAGTCGATCCAGTCTTTCATCATATGAAAGTCTTGCCATCCCAGGAATCAATCTGGTGAACCTTCTTTGTACTCTCTCTATGGCAAGGATGTCTTTCCTCAGATTAGGGGACCAAACCTGCACACAATACTCCAGGTGTGGTCTCACCAAGGCCTTGTACAACTGCAGTAGTACCTCCCTGCTCCTGTACTCAAATCCGCTTGCTATGAACAATTGTTGTAGTTCATCCATGCGATCTTTAAATGCTTGCCATTGCATATCCACCGTCAACCCTTTAAGTGTCATTTGCCAGTCTATCTTAGCCAGTTCACATCTCATACTTTCAAAGTTACCCTTCTTTAAGTTCAGAATCTTTGTTTCTGAATTAACTATGTCACTCTCCATCTTAATGAAGAATTCCACCATATTATGGTCACTCTTACCCAAGGGGCCTCTCACAACAAGATTGCTAATTAACCCTTCCTCATTGCTCAAAACCCAGTCTAGAATAGCCTGCTCTCTAGCTGGTTCCTCAACATGTTGGTTGAGAAAACCATCCCATGTACATTTCAAGAAATCCTCTTCTTCAGCACCCTTACCAATCTGGTTCACCCAATCTATATGTAGGTTGAAGTCACCCATTTTAACTGCTGTTCCTTTATTGCACACATTTCTAATTTCCTGTTTAATACCATCCCCAACCTCACTACTACTGTTAGGTGGAATGTACGCAACTCCCACCAGCGTTTTCTGCTCCTTAGTGTTTCGCAGCTCTACCCATATCGATTCCACATCCTCCCGGCTTATGTCCTTCCTTTCTATTGCGTTAATCTCCTCTCTAACCAGAAATGCTACCCCACCTCCTTTTCTTTCATGTCTATCCCTCCTGAATATTGAGCTCCCATCCTTGGTCACCCTGGAGCCATGTCTCTGTGATCCCAACTATATCATATTCATTAATAACAATCTGCACTTTTAATTCATCCACCTTGTTACGAATGCTCCTTGCATTGACACACAAAGCCTTCAGGCGCGTTTTTACAACTCTCTTAGCCCTTATACAATTATGTTGAAAAGTAGCCCTTTTTGATGCTTGCCCTGGATTTGTCGGCCTGCCACTTTTATTTTTCACCTTACTACTTTTTGCTTCTACCCTCATTTTACACCCCTCTGTCTCTCTGCACTGGTTCCCATCCCCCTGTTGTGAACTAACCTCCTCTCTTCTAGTCTCCTTAATTTGATTCCCACCCCCCAACCATTCTAGTTTAAAGTCATCTCAGTTTAGCCCTCGCAAATCTCCCCACCAGGATATTGGTCCCCCTAGGATTCAAGTGTTCTTGAGCTTTTGGAAAGCATCAAGTTGGATAAGTCTCCGGGACCAGATGAGATGTACCCCAAGCTACTGTGGGAGCCAAGTGAGGATATGATCTTTGCATCATCAATAGGGACGGGAGAGGTTCCAGAGGATTAGAGGGCTGCAAATGTTGTTCCCTTATTCAAGAAAGGAAGTAGAGATAGCCCATGAAATTATAGACCAGTGAGTCTTACTTCAGTGGTTGGTAAGTTGATGGAAAAGATCCTGAGAGGCAGGATTTATGAACATTTGGAGAGGCATAATATGATTAGGAATATAATTAGCAAAGGCAGGTTGTACCTTACAAGCCTGATTGAATTTTTTGAGAATGTGACTAAATACATTGAAGGTAGAGCAGTAAATGTAGTGTATATGGATTTCAGCAAGGCATTTGATAAGGTACCCCATGCAAGGCTTATTGTGAAAGTAAGGAGGCATGGGATCCAAGGGGACATTGCTTTGTGGATCCAGAATTGGCTTGCTCACAGAAGGCAACGAGTGGTTGAGGGCGGGTCATATTCTGCATGGAGGTCGGTGACCAGTGGTGTGCCTCAGGGATCTATTCTGGAATCCCTTCTCTTCGTGATTTTTATAAATGACTTGGATGATAAAGTGGAGGGATGGGTTAGTAGATTTGCTGATGACATAATGGTTGGGGGTGTTGTGGATAGTGTGGAGAGCGGTCAGAGGTTAGAATGGGACATCCACAGGATGCAAAACTGGGCTAATGGAGTTCAACCCAGATAAGTGTGAGGTGGTTCATTTTGGTAGGCCAAATATGATGGCAGATTATAGTATTAATGGTAAGACTCTTGGCAGTGCGGAGAATCAGAGGGATTTTGGGGTCTGAGTCCATAGGACACCCAAGGCTGCTGTGCAGGTTGACTGTGGTTAAGAAGGCATACGGAGCACTGGCCATCATCAACTGTGGGGGATTGAGTTCAAGAGCTGAGAGGTAATGTTACAGCTTTATCGGACCCTGGTCAAATCCCACTTGGAGGACTGCGCCTAGTTCTGGTCACCTCACTATAGGAAGGATGCGGAAACTATAGAAGGGATGCAGAGGAGATTTACAAGGATGTTGCCTGGACTGGGGAGCATGCCTTATGAGAACAGGTTGAGTGAACTCGGCCTTTTCTCTTTGGAGTGTCGGAGGATGAGAGGTGACCTGATAGAGGTGTATAAGATGATGAGAGGCATTGATCGTGTGGATAGTCAGAGGCTTTTTCCCAGGGCTGAAATAGCTAACACGAGATGGCACAGGTTTAAGGTGCTTGGAAGCAAGAACAGAGGAGATGTGAGGGGTAAGTTTTTTACGTAGAGACTGGTGAGAGCATGGAACGGGCTGCTGGCAATGGTGGTGGAGGCAGTTATGATAGGGTCTTTTAAGAGACTCCTGGATAGGTACATGCAACTTCAAAAATAGAGGACTATGGGTAACCCTAGGTAATTTCTAAAGTAAGTACATGTTTGGCACAGCATTGTGGGCTGAAGGGCTTGTATTATACTGTAGGTTTTCTATGTTCCTATGTTTCTATCTTCTATAACAACCTTATGCTTCTTGCAAGAGTCTGCAATCTCTGTAAATTTGTTCTTCTAAATCCCCTGGACTGTTGGGTGGTCTGTAATATCGCCCCATTAACGTAGTCATGCCTTTCTTATTTCTCAGTTCCACCTATAACACCTCACTGAACGAGTTTTCCAGTCTGTCCTGATGAAGCACTGCTGTAATATTTTCCCTGGCTAGTAAGGCCACCTCTCTTCCTTTAATCCCTCCTGCCTGTCACATTTAAAACATTGGAAACATGCAATATACAGCTGCCAGGCTTGCCGCTCCTGCAACCAAATCTCACTAATAGCTATAGCATAATAATTCTATGTGTCGATCCATGCCCTGAGCTCATCTCTTTTCCTATGATACCTCTTAAATTGAAATATACGCAGATTAGGGCACTTGTCACACCGTGCTCAACCTTTTGATTCCTGACTTTCTTTGAGGTCTTAACAACATCTGTTTCCACAACCTCTCCACTAACTCTTCTGGCATTCTGGTTCCCAACCCCCTTCAACTCTAATTTAAACCCCCCCTCCCAACAGCACTAGCAAACCTTCCCGCTACAATAGTAGTCCCCTTCCAGTTCAGGTACAAACTATCCTCTGTACAGGTCGCACCTTCTCTGAAAGAGACCCTAATCATCGAAAAATCTTATCCCTGCCTTCCTACACCAATTCCTCATCCATGTGTAAAATTATATAATCCTCCTACTTCTGGCTGCATTAGCACGTGGCATGAGTAGCAATCCTGAGATCACAACCCTGGAAGTCCTGCCCTTTAATTTAGCACATAACTCCCTGAACCTCATTTGCAGAACCTCATCACTCTTCCTATCTATGTCATTGGTACCTACATGGACCATAGCCTTAGCTGTTCACCCTTAAGAATGCTATGGATTCGAACTGGGATGTCCTGGACCCTGGCGGCAACATACCATTTGGGAATCTCATCCATAGAACCTCTTTTCTATACCCCGAACAAACAAATCTCCTATTGCCACAGCTCACCTCTTCTCCCCCCCTCCCCTTCTGAGTTGTAGGGTCAGACTCAGTGCCAGAGTCCTGACCGATGTAATATTCCTCTGCTCGGTGACCCCTCCCCCAACAGTATCCAAAGCGACATACCTGTTACTGAGAGGGATGGCTACAGGGGTACTCTGTACTGGCTCTTTAACCCCTTTCCCCTTCCTGGCTGTCACCCAGTTTCCTGTGTCCTGCACCTTGGATGTAACTACCCCTTTATATGTCCTATCTATCACCCCCTTAGCCTCCCAAATGATCCGGACTTCATCCGGTTGCAGCTCCTTCTCCATAACGCGGACTGTTAGAAGCTGCAGCTGGACGCACAGAACTTCTCACGGGTGTAGTCATCAGGGACACTGGAGGTCTCCCTGCCTTTCCACATCCTGCAAGAGGAGCATTCCTCTATACTGCCTGGCATCTCTGCTGTTTGAAATGAGCGAATATAAAGAAGGAAGAACAATAAACTGTGTGTGGGTGGTGGGGGGGAGGGTACGTTCTACGTACAGCTTTTTTTTTTACCTTCTCTGACTGAAGCCCCAAAGAACTAAGAGCTAAAGCCTCAAATTCTCCACTCTTGCTAATCAATTCCAAGGGCTAATTTGGCACTGCTCAAAGCTCCAAACTACTGCGAGTTTCTGCCTTTCCTGCTTCATCGGCAAAGTTGAGTGAACTATGTCTTCTTGGGCTTCCCATCTCTCTGACTGAGTGCTGCTCAAAGCTTTTCCTCTATCTTCTTGACTATTAGCTCCCTCGATAACCACGTTTTTCTTACTTTGCCATCTATGTCCTTTTTTTTTACTGGAGCATATCAGTCCTGTACTCTGTGTAGTTGGCCTTTAAACACCCTCCACATGTCAGATGTGGATTGCCCAAAAGCAGCTGTACCCAAAGAACTCTCCCTAGTTCCTGCTTAATGCTCTCGTAATTTACCCTGTACTGTGTAACGTGTGATTACTTGAGTTACTGTCGCCTTCCTGTCAGCTTGACCAGTCTCGCCGTTCTCCTCTGACCTCACTCATTTCAATCCATTTTCACCCACAAAGCTGCTGCTCACTGGATTTGACTTTTGTGCGTGACTGCTATGTTTGAAAATCCCAGGAGATCAGAAGTTTCTGAGATACCCAAACCAATCTGTCAGGCACCAGTAGTCATTCCACAGTCAAAGTCACTTAGATCACGTTTCTTCCCCATTCTGAGGTTTAGTCTGAACAACAGCTGAACCTCTCGAGCAAGTCTGTATGCTTTTATACATTGAGTTGCTGCAACATGATTGGCTGATTAGATATTTGCTTTATGAGCAGATCTACCTAATAAAATAGCTACTGAGTCTCTATTGTATCCAATTGTATGAGAAAACAATTAAATTATTAATTATCCTAAATGAGATTCAGGACATTCCAGATTCAGGTGATTAGTCACCAGGACAAGTTCCTTGACCCAAACAATAATAACTCTCACTAAAAACAAACAGGAAATATCACAGAACAACTGTGTTGTAAGTTGTGCTTTATATGAGTAAGAACATTTTCAGGCTCACACCGAAAGTGGATCAATTCCACCTCCTATTAATATTAGTGGGAAGTGATGTTTTTTCAGAATTATTTGTATACAAGTTTTTGATGGATGAGTCTTGTTACAGTATTTCGTAGAGGTTTAAAAGGCAAATGTTATAAGGAGTAACAAGATGGTGGAACTTAAAACTATTTTTCTGCAATCTTAAACAAAGAGATTCTGTTTCTTGGATACGCACTCAAGTCCATTTGTTTTCTTCATTCAGCAATGAATAACATGAAATACCTTTGTCCATTCTGCAGACATCATGGGAGATTTAATAATGGATTTCAAAATCCTGATGGGTTAGGTAGAATAAATAGACAGAAATCATTGCAGGTGGCAGAGCAATAAGCAGAGAGCACAAATAAAAGTTTAAAATAGAGACCAGAGGAAGAGAATTCATTTTACACGGTGAGTTCTAATTTGGAATGGACTCTCTGAAGGGATGGTGGAAGCGGATTCAATGGTGACATTCAAAAAGGAAGTAGATAAGTACATGGTTGAGGGGAGAAAATTGTAATTCTGTGGGGAAGTAGAATTAATTGTGAAGCTCATAAATCACAGGCAAAAGGCACAAAAGGATCCTTATGAATCTATGGTCATGTGTTACATTTTTAAACAGTTTAAAAAGATGGACCATTTGGCCCAGCAATCCTATAGAGTCAAGAGGGAGGAATGAATAGGAACAAGTGCATGTCAGCAGCTTCATCTCGGAGCTAATCCTTGTGCACATGCTTAGTACTGCTGACATTTGTAAGATTTCCTCTCTATATGAAATTTAAACACAGGCCATGTGATAGTATGAGTGGTACATAAACACACTGGTGATGGGAAGATATGGCCAGAATCTTAAACTAAATATTGCACCAAATGTTGTCTTGTGACTTCAGTGATCAGTGACATGCACTTTATAAGCAGGAGTCTCCTCACCACTATTTAATATTTCTAATAATGAAACTTGTTTGTTTATGTAAGGGGAAATCAATGGGATAATTTATTAGTCGACACAGGGCAGTTGGAGAACAGTTTGTTTTGACAAATAGCATGCAGCTTTATTTTCTGATTTTGTAATATGAATCCTGATTTTCTCTTGCATGTTCTTTTGTTTAGTTCTAAAAGAATTTATAATGTGTTCATCTGACTGTGAACCAAGCATTCTCTTTCATAATTGGGGTCATGCTGTGCTTGGTTTATATGGTCATTTGGAAACACAAGTGCTTCCTACTTTGTGCATAATCCTGTTTCAAAATGACAGCATAAATACCACTCTTGTAACAATCCAAATTTGTGTTAATACAATGCAGTTTTTTGTATCAACTTGAAAATTAAGGATTAGCTAGGGAATCAAGTCATTGATGTGATGTTGCTCTGAATTCTGATAAGTGGTGTAAAATCGGCAAGAAGTATTATTGCCATTGGTTCAGTTAAGATTAAGTCAATTTCTCCAGAACATTATGAAACATTTCTTTCAAAATTAAAAAATATCATGGACTATGGGTGGTAGGAGGCTGCTTCTGAGCCTGCCCTATGCCCAATGCATGCATGTACAGTATGTCTCAGATTAACTTCCACTCACCCAAGAACATAAGACAATAGGACAGGGTTTATTCACTCAAGCATGTTCCACTATTCTATACATCCATAACTGATTCATGTTAGCCTCACCTCTTCCTCTGTGTAAAATCCCCATAACTTTCAATCTTCTGATTCTTTATAAAAATATATCCACATCCGCTTCAAATGCTACTGAAGAGTTATTTTCTTTAAATTTTCAACCCTCTGTGAGAAGAATGTTCAATGTACATTGGTTTTAAATGTCCAGTATAGCTTCTTAAAACTATGTCCCCTCATTCAAGATTCCCTTAATGGTAAAGGCATGTTAACATCTACGCTGTCATGCCCTGTCATATTGTTACATCTTTCAACAATTTTGCTCACCAGTCCTAGGCTCTAGCTAAACCTGTTTACCAAACACAGATATTAACTTTCTTGTCCTTTTGCACACTTAATATAAAAGGTATCATGATCGCTGTTCCTTAAATGTCATCCTGTTGAACTTGTCCCAATTTACCTTCCAGGTTCTCTTGACACAATCCTACAATATTCATTCTTACTAAGCTGAAACATACTAATGGAGAAAGTTCTCTCGGACTCTTTTTAGAAATTCAACCCTCTCTTTGTCCTTAATATTATTACTAGCCTGATCTGTAGTAGAACACTTAAAGCTGTATCTCTTCACTTTATGTATTAATTCTTTTCTTTTTGTATTTGCAAAGTCTGTTTTCTTTTGCTGTTTTCTTTTGTTGGTTGTTTGTCCATCCTACTGGGTGCGGTCTATCCTTGATTCTATTGCTTTTCTTATATTTACAGTAAATGCCCAAAAGAAAATTAATCTCATGTTTTTTTATGGTGACATGCAGTATACTGTATATACTGTGACAAGAAATTTACCCTGACCTTTGAGCACTGACAAAAAAAGAAAGAAAAACGGAATTTACAGTTGAAATCATGGACTTGACATTAGTATTAAAAGAAACTCACAGGAATCTTAAAGCAATGAATTAACAGGAATCCATTTATTGTATTTAAGTCAATTTAATCTCATTTCTCAGTTTCCAATCATTTATCAGTTACTAAATGCATTTAAAGTAAATCTCATTCAGTATACTGAAGGAAACTAGGAGTCATCACTTCTGTCAAACGTGCTGTGCAAAATAGGTGTTAGGTTTCAGAAGATCTTAAACTAAACTATCTACTTGGGGCAATATTTCCACGGAATCAGTCCACATATCCTGTAAGGTCTACTTTCTCCTTATCCAAGTTTACTCTGCACATCCATATCCTCTCTTAATTTGATATACACATCTTTAATTATTTTTAAACACTCTAAATCACTAATTAGTCTACATTCTTATCAGTATGCAGAAATAATCATTTCTACTTATTAACATGAAAACAATGTCCACATATCTAGTTTATTATTATTGTTATTATTACTTTTATTTACCCTTCACAAGCACTGCAACATTCTCAATTCTAATTTATATTTAACAAAACTTTTTATGATTCAGTCCTTGTCCCCTGGTGAATTTCCATTGTATTCCATTGCTTTAACCTCAGTACCTCAGCAGCTCCCACTGTGTTTCAACTGTCCACGAGGAAGCCTTTCATTTCCATGGTTCCTTGATCAAGCAGCATACAGTGAATCTACTGCCAAAATAATTAAAACTTCTACAGTTGGAAATCTGACCATGGAAGGAGCAGCGTTAAGCACCTGAGCCTAGACTGTGAAAGCATATACTTAGTTATTCTGAAACTTGCCTATTGCATTCCAAACACAAGTACCATCACTCTGCAATTAGTGAACATTATCCACTTTTGCTCTGTGCAATCTATTTTTAAGGGAAAAGAATCTGCTGTTGTTACTACAATAGCACAGAAAGAGCAAATACATGATAAAATGCCATAAATATTCAGCAGCTCAGGGACCAAATGTGAGAAAGAGCAGAGCTATGTTTTTAGAGTGGTGACCTTATATTGAACTTCAATGAATCAATGCTTCAATGGTTCCATTTAATATCGGAGAATGCATGCAGTATACAACCTGAAATTCTTACTCCTCACAGACATCCACGAAACAGATGAAAACCCCCAGAGAATGAATGACAGAAAAATATTCGGACCCCAGAAGCCCCCTCCCTCTCCCACACACAAGCAGAAGCAAAAGCATCAACCCTTCCCACTTCTCAGTCCCCCCACTTGCTCCAGAAAAAGTATCCCCCCACCAACCATGGAAGCAGTAATGAAGCCCCCAAAGCGACCATGATCTAGAGTCCATCAAAATCCACTTTGCTGTGCTGCAGGCTGGTGCTCTCTCTCTCTCTCTCTCTCTCTCACTAACGAGGGAGAGAGAGGTATCATTCCTGCCAAAGCAAGAGGGGAGACCAACAGCTCCCTTTCCATCAATTTGCCGAGTTATTCAACATACTCAGCTTTAATTCAGATTGCCAGCACCCTGTTCACTGGACTGTTTTGCTTTGAGACTGTTAAAAAATTTTTAACTGCAGTGAGATCATGAGGATTGGGGTTGTGAAGTTGGGGCAAAACACTAAATGAATGACAAATTCAAAAATGCATGGGGGCTGAGAAAATATAAAGGAGAAGGGCAAGGCAATTTTGACTTTTACGCAGGGAAGGGTAGGTGCCTGGACAGGCTGCCTGAGGCACTGATGGAGGCAGATATGATAGCAACATTTAAGAGGCATTTAGACAAACACATGAATAGGAAGTAAATAGATGGATACAGACCATTTGCAGGCAGATGGGATTACCTTAATCTGGTACAATAGCACAAATACAAATGAGCTGAAAAGGCTATTCCTGTGCTGTACTCTTCCATTTTTGATTTAATAGAACAGGGTGCAAAGCTCGGGGGACCACCATGGTGCAGCTCATAAAGCCATTCTCTCGCAGCACCAGAGACCCAAGTTCAGTCCATCCCTTAGCTGCTGTTTTGTGTGGAGATTGTGCAATTGCCTTATGACTTCCTGGGATCTTTTACAAGTTTCTCTTTCCTCTCATGCTCCAAAGACATGGAATATTAGGCTAATTGGTGATAGATTGCCCTTAGTGAGTTAGTAAATTAGTAATCTGGGAGGTGGGGTGCTGAGGGGTGATGATGCAGTGGGGTGAGGTTTTTGATGAGAATGTCTGGAGAAGTGAAAAACAGGATTGGTGAAAATGAGGTTGATAGTCAATGTGGATGATGTGGATTTGATGGGATGTAGGATCTGTTTCCTTGTTGTATGTCTCCATAACTCTAAGTTGACCAGTCACTCAGAAATGAAATAAAAGCAGAGAATAATGACAAGTAGCAAGTCAGGAATCTCTGTGATATATTCCTTCATTGTTAACCATTGCTATGTGTCTACCATAGCTGACGAAGCCCATGACTGCATATCATCTGCTTCCCACACATCTGCTTTCAACTTCATAGTTTCTCTTGTCCATGCTTTTCACTCCACACTCAGCTTCCTTCCGAGTGCCCACCCACCTTCAGCAAAACTCAGCTGCATCTTCCCTTCCCCTTCCGGTTCAGCATTCCAAGGAGTCTGCTCCCTTCACAACGTGCTGGTCTTTGCTTATACATCCAACAAACTTCGCTGCGTTTCTCCATGCAACCACCAGAAATGCAACGTAAAATGAGGAACGTGCTGGAAATACTCTGCAGGCCAGGTTGTGTCTGTGGGAAGAGAAACAGAGTCTATGATCTGATAAATTTATCACTGCTTCTCCTTCCACAGACGCTGAGTGTTTCCAACAGCTTCTGTTCTTCTTTTAATTTAGAGCATCTGCATTTCTGATTTTCACAAGAGATGTGACATATATCTTTTCACCCTTCACATTTCCACATCCAGGAACCCAGGCAGTCCTTCCAGATGAAGTAGCGATTCACATCCACTTCTAGTGTAGGGTAGTGCATTCAGTATTCAGAGTGAGGTGTCCTCTACATTGAAGAAGCTAAGCAAGGCTGGGCAACCATATTTAGGCTGTAGGGGTCATTATGAAACTTCAACTGCCCATTGCTCTAATTGTCCCTCTAATTCCCATTTTTGATTACTATCGGTGGCGGCTTACACTTTTGATACACAACACATCATCTTCTGTCTGGGCATATTGCAGCCCTTGGGACTTGTCAAACACCCCAAGTTCAAGGACTTTCTCTGTTGATATCATAACTGGCCTATATAGCTGTAGGATTTCCATCAGTGACATCGGCTAAATAATCCCCAGTCTACTGCTGCTGCCCAATCTGCTGGCACCTCTGACCTATATTTCACAAGTTTTACATGCTGCCTTCTCTGGTACTGTCCACATTAATTTACCAACCTTTGTCAACACTTATCACCATAGTAAACCTGGCCTCCGCTGACTAGAGACACTCCCTATGTCATATCCATCATCCCCCAGCTACCTCTGCAACTCAGGGCTAACTTGTTTTCTCTCTTTTCCGATTTCAACAAGAGTCTTTGACCTGATAACTGAATCTGCATCTCCTTCTCTAGATAGAGTGGACAGCCAGCGCCTCTTCCCCAGGGCACCACTGCTCAATACAAGAGGACATGGCTTTAAGGTAAGGGGTGGGAAGTTCAAGGGGGATATTAGAGGAAGGTTTTTTACTCAGAGAGTGGTTGGTGCGTGGAATGCACTGCCTGAATCAGTGGTGGAGACAGATACACTAGTGAAGTTTAAGAGACTACTAGACAGGTATATGGAGGAATCTAAGGTGGGGGCTTATATGGGAGGCAGGGTTTAAGGGTCGGCACAACATTGTGGGCCGAAGGGCCTGTACTGTGCTGTACTATTCTATGTTCTATGTTCCACAGATGTTGCATGACCTGCTGAGTATTTTCAGCATTTTATATCTTTTATTTCAAATTTACAGTATCTGTAATATTCTGATTTTCATTCCCTTTTAGGGAGTTAACTGTCCATTGAAATATTTTGAAGAGTGTGTCGACTCAATTGTAATAATATTCTTATTTCCACAGGAGCCAGGATTCTCAAGTGAAATATTTCAGTTGAAACATAGAACACCCAAAAATTTAGCAACAAAACATGCAAGCTGTATTAAACTCTGCTGAGTTAATTTTATGTACATGAACTTGTGATACAAAAGCGAGAGCACTATCACTGACCTAGACCTCAGACATTTGAAAAAACAACACTTTATTTGCCAGTTTACAATTTTGTCAGTTTATTTGTGTGGAGTATTATGTGGTAACTAGATGCAGTGGTTATTTAGTTTTTCTCATTCTGATATGTGCAAAAAGTGCGTCCTAATATGTTTTGTAATCTATCTGAGTCATAATGTATAAGGAATGTTAGCTGAGGACACCTGGTGAGCCTCAAGTTGGTTTCAAATCGTAAAGTTGAAGTTAGATAAGTCATACACTATAACTAACGTGAGACTTTTACTACAGGTTGCACATGAATAGCTGAAAGCATGCTACTGTGATAACAGTTCATACAGTTATTTGTAAAATAGAAACTAAGGAGAGCTGACGTTGGTCATCTCACCAACAGTAACATCTCCACTTCCCACAGAGCACAACTTATAATACTTAATCTTTTCTATTATTGTCACTAACTAAGGATTTTTTTAAAATGTGGTACCTTTTGCTACGTGGGCTTAACTGACACTCCTTGCTATCCTGAAATGGAATCAATTTTGATACAGTTTCTATACAGAGCAACTACTCCCTGTATTGCAGTGTGAATTCCATCCTTCTAGTCATAGACATAGTCATAGTCATAATCATACTTTATTGATCCTGGGGGAAATTGGTTTTCGTTACAGTTGCACCGTAAATAATAAATAGTAATAGAACCATAAATAGTTAAATAGTAATATGTAAATTATGCCAGGAAATTATGAAATAAGTCCAGAACCAGCCTATCAGCTCAGGGTGTCTGACCCTCCAAGGGAGGAGTTGTAAAGTTTGATGGCCACAGGCAGGAATGACTTCCTATGACGCTCTGTGCTGCATCTTGGAGGAATGAGTCTCTTGCTGAATGTACTCCTGTGCCCACCCAGTACATTATGTAGTGGATGGGAGACATTGATCAGGATGGCATGCAACTTAGACAGCATCCTCTTTTCAGACACCACTGTGAGAGAGTCCAGTTCCATCCCTACAACATCACTGGCCTTACAAATGAATTTGTTGATTCTGTTGGTATATTCTGTTGGAATATTATTACAATTCTAAAGGCACAAGGAGACATGATCTTCATTGTATAACTCCAGGAGGAGTGCAAGGAGAAGCACTGGCCATCACAACATTTTCAGGTCTTCAAATTCACTGGAGCTTTTGGGCCAATTAACCTGGAAAGGAAATGTAAAGCACTCTCATCATATTCAGCAGTCAACTTTTCATCATTGCAGTCTGAACGATGATATTTCACCATCCAGTAAATTAACTCATTCTTCCATTTCAAAATGTAAAAGCACTATGATTAATAATTACATGCAGTGAATGTTTGCATATTCTGCATTGCACCTTTCTTAATAGACTTAAAATTTAACAACTCATGTTAATTGTGCAAAAGTTAGCAAGCAGTGTTGTTCTTGCTGTTGGGATTGAGGTTTCCAATATGGGAGGAGCAAATACTTGCACAATTGCAGTAGGGGTTGACCAACCAGAGAAGTAGTTGGTAATTTGTGATCTCTGCCATTTTGTGTAGAGCAGCAGTTAACACATCAAATTATACAGGCAGCAAAGGGTCAGGGTTTGATTCCTGCTACTGTCTGTAATGAATTTGTAAGTTCTCCCCATGACTGTGTGGGTTTCCTCTATGTGCTCCAACTTCCTCCCATATTCCAAAAGCAGACAGGTTAGGGTTAGTGTGTTGCAGGAATACTCTGTTGGCATCTGAAGCACGTTGACACTTGCTGCCCAGCGATTTGATTTAAAGCATAACAAGGCATTTCACTGTATGTTTCGATGTACATGTGACGAATAAAGCTAATCTTTACAAACCTTACAATTTTTACTGGGCTTCTGTTTGTTTACAGTGAATGGATTTGAGGTCCCCAATACCACCCTGAATTCTTCTCTATTTTGAATGATCAAGGGCCAGGAATTCCAAGTGTCATCATGGACACTTCAAGCACATCCTTGAGATTTTTCTATGTTACCTGGTCGTCCCTTCCCATGACAGAACTTAAAATGGAAATCTGCAGATGCTGGAATTTTAAGCAACACACATAAAAGTTGCTGGTGAACGCAGCAGGCCAGGCAGCATCTCTAGGAATAGGTACAGTTGACGTTTCAGGCCAAGACCTGATGAAGGGTCTTGGCCTGAAACGTCGACTGTACCTATTCCTAGAGATGCTGCCTGGCCTGCTGCGTTCACCAGCAACCTTTATGTGTGTTGCTTAAAATGGAGCATTTGTTTTGTGAGTTTGATGCTGAGAATACAAATGATCTGGCCTGCCCAGCAGAGACCTAAAGGTGCCAATGCTACAACTGTTGACCTGAAACTTATTCTTCCAGTGAACTTGGTGGATTTTGCAGAGACAACATTGGTGGAACCTTTTCAGTGCCTTGAGATATCTGCAATAGGTGGTGCAGATCACAGAAACACAAGGGAGCGTGGGGATCACTATTGCCAGCAGGAATTTGGTGACGTCTGAGGTCCTGATTTTCAAATGCCCCTTTTCTCAGTGCATGAAAGGCTGTGATGGAGCATTGAAGCCTGTGGTAAATTTCACCTTCAATGTCTGCCTTCACAACAAGTTATGAACACTGTGCCTTTGCCATTCTGCCATTCTATCTGATGCAACACAGGAAAATAACCTCAAACTGCAGGATAGAGAGAACTTGCAGGTGCTGAAACTCTTGAGACAGCAGTTATCAAAGATTGTGGGCCAGATGGAGAGGAAGAGAATTTATATTTCATGCTTTGA
The DNA here is from genome assembly GCF_030028105.1 of Mobula birostris. Lineage (NCBI taxonomy): Eukaryota > Metazoa > Chordata > Chondrichthyes > Myliobatiformes > Myliobatidae > Mobula > Mobula birostris. The sequence continues at coordinate 34,873,042 of NC_092388.1, forward strand.
TCTTTCTTCCAAAGTCTGTTAAAAAAAAACGGCAGTACTTACAAAGTTTCTTGTCAATTACCAATTACTATAAAAGATGCCAACAGAATTACACCTCCATGGCTGAAGTTTTCTTTTTGCTAAATGAACTGATTTCCCGATTGTGCGACTGCAATACCAGACTGTGCTCTAACAACCCCAGCAGTTGATCCTTAATGTTTTATTAGGCTATTTATTATGAAAATATTATTTGACAATTACATGAATGAAGAATGCCAAAGTTGCTGCGTTTCTGCTTCAATGATCTACTTGTTAATTTAGGTCATTTATGTTTTCAGTCAGCCAGCAAGTTCTGCCTACTCAAATTGATTCATGGTTTACATAGTTGTAAAAGAATTCTGTTCATAAAGATGTAAGTAATTTTTGGAGGATGGAATGAATTTAATTGTACTTCAGGATGCATACTATACCTTATTATTTTATTATTAGTGAAATGGGCATTGCTAATATGCAAATTTTCATGAACTCGTAGTTCCATTCTTTACAACCCCTTCATTAAGAGCAAGATCTGCTGTATGTAGTTCGAGTATTAACGAAATTCTGATTCAACTGTACCTGCAATATATGTATATTTATGCTTAGTCCTTTGTTGCAACTTTCTGTGCACTTCTGATAATTCTGGAACTTTATATAAGGTAAATACCTGGTAATTCTTTGCCCCAATCATTACGCAACCAGGATAGGGGAACTACTGAGTATCATTTGCTGTCATTAACACAAGATCTTAGATAATTCTACAAATCCTTTTCAATGAAGCTGTTGAAATATAATGAAATTCCTTTTCCTTCAGTTCACTCTGTGACTCTCTGGTTAACTTTTCTATTGGCTATGATACTTTGTACTCTTTTATTGAAGCAGCTAGAACCTTGACTTCCAAAGGGAAATAAGCACAGGATTCCAGATTACCTAATTAATCACAACTAATATTTTGAAGAGTTATTGGAAGGGAGAAAGTAATCAGAGTTTTATTTATAGAACTGTTCTCGACCAAACCTGCTGAAAATCTGCGTGTGAGATCACGTGAGGATGATCATCTGGGTGATAATGTCGTTAACTGGATCAGCAAACAAGCAGATGACACCAAGATTGGGTGTGTAGAGGACATCGAGGATGGCGATCATGGCTTGCAGTGGGATTTGGACCAGCTGGTAAAATGGGCTGGAAAATGGCAGATGCAATTTAATGCAGACAAACGTGAGATGATGAACTTCGGTAGGACCAACCAGGGTAGGCCTTACACAGTTAATGGTAGGGCACTGAGGAAAGTGGAAGAACAAAGTGATCTGGGAATACAAGTCTATAGTTCATTGAAAGAGGCATCACAGGTAGATAGAGTCATAAAGAGAGTTTTTGGCACATTGGCTTTTATTAATCAAAATATTGAGCAAAGGAGACGGGATGTTTTGTTGAAGTTGTATAAGACATTGGTGAGGCCTAATTTAAACCATAAGACAATAAGATACAGGAGTAGAATTGGGCCAGTTGGCCCATTGAGTCTGCTCCACCATTTCATCATGGCTGATCTAATTTACCAGTTAAGAATCTACCAACCTCAGCCTTAAATATACATAAAGACTTGGCCTCCACAGCTGCCTGTGGCAAAGAACTCCTAAAATGAGGAAGTATTTGGAAGAATTTGGAGTATTGTGACCTGTTTTTGTCACCTACTTACAGGAAAGATGTAAATATGTTTGAAAGAGTACAGAGAAAATTTTCAAGGATGTTGCCAAGTCTGGAGGACCTGAGTTATAAGGAAAGATTGAACAGGTTAGGACTTTATTCCTTGGAGCATAGAAGATTGAGAGGAGATTTGATAGAGGTATACAAAATTATGAGGGGCATAGATAGGGTAACTGCAAGCAGGTTTTTTCCTCTGAGGTTGGGTGGGACTACAACCAGAGGTCATGGGTTAAAGGTGAAAGGTGAAACAATTAAGGGGAACATGGGGGGAACTTACTTCTCTCAGAGGACCATGAGAGTGTGGAATAAGCTAATAGCACAAGTGGTGCATGCATGCTCGACTTCAATGTTTAAGAGATGTTTGGCTGGGTACGTGGATGGTAGGGGTATGGAGGGCTATGGTCCTGGTGCAGGATTAGGCAGTTTAAATGGTTCAAAGGGTCTGTTTCCATGTTGTACTATTCAATCAATCTACGGCTCTATGATGGGATTACATACAGTTTCAGTGATTTACAAACTGACTGGCACTCACTTCTTTGTGACGAAAAACCTAGGCAAGGATGGTTGGACCCAAGTGCTGGAGCATCCGAACCTGGAATCGAGACACGATGCGAGACTGAAACAAGCACAGAATACTAGATGGTGGACGATAATCTAAGTAGAGATGACAATTGAGCACTGAACTTCCATTCAGTTGCTCCTTAAATATTGAAATCCTGGTGCCAAAACGTAGCTGCCAATTAGTGGGACAGTTCTGAATCCTTAAAAGGGCTGCACCAGCTATCCATATTCTGGAGAGTTAGAGCATCTAAACTCCAGAAGCTGGCACGGTTGGGTGTGTATTGTAACAGGAGCCCCTTCCCTCTGGCCAACTCCTGACTGCCCTGGCTGCTTGGAGAGATGGTGATGGTAGTCATGGATGAGTGCCAAATGCAAGATGTCATTTTCAGGAACCCAGCACTGTTTCTTGTGTCCAAATCCTTCCCAGTACACAAGGACCTGCTGAACACCCTGAACAGTTCATGAATCCAAAATTCTTCTAACGGTGAAGACCTATTCCCCAACAAAAAACCTGGATGGTGGTGGGTCTGGAAGTTGTGGGGCTAAAAGATGGGAGTTAAAGGACAGGCTTTCATTTGGAAATGTGGAAAGTAGGATTGAATTAGAGGGTCTTGGAGAGTTGCAAGGTGTAAGACACTGAGTTTACTTTCCTGAGAAACTTGAAGGGTCCGATGAACTTGGGCACCAACTTTCTAGACTCCACCTAGAGAGAGAAATCCTGAGTAGACAGCCAGACCTCTTGCCCAGGCTGCAAAGCAGCTTCTGGCTTCTCCATTAGTTTGTCTTCATTTTGGCCTCCTGGGTAGTAACCAACAAAATCACCCTTGCCCTAGTCCACTTCTCCTTGCAGTCGAAATCTTCAGCCATAGGAACCCCAACCTTGGAATCCTGCTCAGAGAAGAGTGGGTGAAGATTACCCAGACTGACATTTGAACATGGACATGCCATGTGTCAAATGCTGTAAAGTGTTGTGAGCGAGCTCTGCCCACATCAAATGGTCGGACTATTCGTAAGGTCTTTCTGAGGCCAGGCATCGAAGGGTTCATTCTAAATCTTGGTGCACCCATTCTGTCTGGCCATTGGACCATGGCTGAAACACAAAGGAAAGACTTGCTGTTGCTCTAATTAGCTTACAGAACGCCCTCCGGAAATGTGATAAGAATTGAGAACCACGACCCCACACAATGTCCACCAGATCCATGGATCCTGAAGAACTGATGCAGGACAATTCAGCCGTGTCCGCCGCAGATGGTAGCTTGTCCGAGGCAATGAATTTGCAGGCCTTTGAAAATGATCGATAACTACCATGAAGACAATCTTCCCTTTGGAATGAGGAAGTCCTGTGACAAAGTCCATGGAGATCTGTGCCCATGGTCTGTCTGGAACAAGCAGGGGGTGAAGGAGACCTTGAGGTTAGGTGCGGGGCTCTTTGTTCCGGGCTGACATCTCGCATGCCTGTACATATTGTCAGACCTCTCTCACCATTCCAAGCCACCAGTATCTTGCCTTGATGAACTTGAAGGTCCTGGCAATCCCTGGGTGAATGGCCATTGCTGATGCTTGTCCCCATTGAAATACCTGAGACTGGATGGAACTTGGAACAAACAGCCACCCCAGAGGACCATTCATAGGAATCTCCCCTTGGGCTTGGGCCTTGCAAGCAAGAGTGTTGATCCCCCAACAAGCTGGCACTTCTCTAGCTTGGCATAAAGTCCATGGTCTAGAAACTGCTTTCAAATATCCCTGACATGAACAATGTACTCCTCCATGGACTTTGAGAAGATTAAGATATCATCCACGTAGACAAAGGCATTCTTATGGAGAGCATTCTGGGGCATGGCATTTACAAAGGCTGGGAAAACTACTGGAGAATTCGTGAGGCCAAAGAGCATGACCAGGTACTCAGTGCCCTGTCCGTGTGTTGAATGCAGTTTTCCACTCGTCGCTCTCCTTTATGCCGACCAGGTTGTACACACTCCACAAGTCTAGTTTCGAGAACACGTTTGTCCCTTAGAGAATCTCAAAGACAGTGTTCATGAGCAGATGGGAGTAATGATTCTTGCCGTTATGTGATTCAACCCTCTGTAATCAATGCATCACCACAGGCTCCTGTTCCTTTATGGTACAAAGAGGAAACCCACAGTGGCTGGTGAGGTGGAGGGTGGAATGAATTCGATGGCAAGAGCCTCTTTAATGTATTCCTCCACAGTGCTTCTCTACAGGCCTGAGAGTGTGTGCAATTGACCCGCAGAGCACAAGTACCAGGCTGTAGATCTATAGCACAGTCGTAGGGTCGCTGCTATGGAAGATCAAGGCTTTTCCCTTGGCAAGGACCTCTTCCAAACCCTTGTAGATGGAAAGTATTTTGAATGGTTTTAATGTTGCAATTTCCCCCGAATCTTTCTTAGACGATGATTCCTGTGGCAGGGGTGATTCCTCCATAGACTCACTAAACTCTTTCATTGAAACAGTGGACAAATCAGAGACCAAATCCATGTCCATATCTTCGTATGACAACAATGAGGCATTACAAATGGCCCTTGCACCCCAGGGACCAGGGTCTAGGTTAGGGGTCTTTCCTTTTGTTGGGACCTGGCAGCTGGATCCCTTAGGCTTAGCTGCTAGAGTTCCAGACTGCTTGGGCACTTCCTTGGAGTTTGCTCCTGAACTAGAGATCCCCTCTCTCTCTGGGCACAGTGCACCCCTGGACAGTATCAGGACTCGCACAGCCCTGTTGGCTGGAGCTGGCTTGTCCATCATTAAGAGCAGGACTGGGTCTCCAGAATACTTCAGGTTACCCCAGACTGAAGTCTGCCCTCTCATCGGTCAGAGGTCTCGGGAGAGTCTGGGCGTCGGAACACCACACCAGGAACATACCCCCTTGAAGTGACCGGACAATGGACTGATCCTCCCTTCCTTCCAGTTCACAGAAGGGTTATTCTGGGACAGCCAAAGCACCAGAACCAGGGGGATGAGAGGCGAATCAATAATGGAGAAGCTAATGTTCTCCACGTGATCCTCAGTCCTCATCCACAAAATCACGACAGCTGCTAGATCTGAACCAAGCGGACAGCCATCCAGAACAGTTGTGGGCATGGACTGACTCAACTCCTGCAGTGGTGTGTTAGCCAACAAGCGATCTCCAAGTCCAGGAAATGACAGGCTGCCCCAAAGTCTACAAACCTCTTTTTGGTTCTTACCCAAGGAAACCTCCGCCTTCAACGTGACACCACAAACCATGGGGAGTAGTGGCTGCTACCACCACCATCCTCCTGACACGAGTCGGACTTAACAGTTCTCCCGATGACTGCAGCCTTCGACGTTTGGCCCGCAGTTGGCCTGCTTCTCTGCAGTAAAAGCAGCCACCGCAACTCCAGTGGCGGGACCTCTCATCAGCAAAGAGTCTTGTACAGTTGATTTGCGTGGGCTCGACAGGATCCTGAGCAGGAGACGAGCCAGACGTTGTCTGAGATTGGGGGAGTGGAACAGCAATGCGTTGAGGCCAGGCTCGGCTTGCCCTCTTTGACCTCTTGAAGTAGTCCCACTTTAACTCTGCCAGACAATTATCGAGTCAGATGGACTGGTCGATCAGAACCTCTAAGTCCTCTGCCGGCTTGCACAAGGCAAGGGCATCCTTTAGTTTGTTTCGGAGTCCATGGAGGTATAGAGTGGCCAAGGCCTCCCCGTTCTAGCCACTCCCTTAGGCCAAAGTCTGAAACTCGATAGCACAGTCGGCTGCTGACCACCTGCCCTGTCGTACGTTCATCAGGCGGTATGAGGCTGGGCTTGCTCTGGCGGGATGATGGTACAGCCATGAATTCCTACAAATCCAAACAAATCTCCGACTGTTGTTCCCAGTGTGTGGTGGCCCAGGTCGGGGCTCTCCCAGACAGGAGAGAGATAACAAAGGCCACCTTTCCACACTATGAATGGAACTGGACAGCTGGAGCACAAACACTAATGAGCATTGAGTGAGGAAGCCGCAGCAAGAACCCAGGTCACTGTCAAATCTCTCCGGGGTTGGAAAATGTACTGGCTCCACGGAGCAACCGGCAGCCTCACCTGAGCGACTCTCACTTCCCCTTTGTGAAAATTGGCCCTTGACGACCTGGACCTCGCATATCCCCAGGCTTTGTCTCGAAACCCTCTCACTGTGGCTGGCCACGGTGGATGAGAGACTCTGACACCCTGCTGGGTCCACGTTTGGCTCAATTGTACTGTGACAAGAGAACTAGGTGATGACGGCTGGACCCAAGTACTGGAGTATCTGAGACTGGAGTTGAGGCACTATGCGAGATTCAAACGAGTGCAAAGTACTTAACTAGACGCTAGATGGTAACCCAAGTAGAACTGATTATTGAGCACTGAACCTACGCTCAGGTGCTCCTTAAGTATTGAAATCCTGTTGCCAAAACATGGTTGCCAAATAGTGGGACAGTTATAAATCCTTAAAAGGGCCATACCAGCTATCCATTCTCCAGAGAGAGCATCTAAACTCTGGAAGCTGATGCGGTTGGGTGCATTTTGTAACAGTATTGGCTCAAGCATGCAGAACAATCCTTGATTTATATATCATGTAACTGTTCTGCAAGAAGGAATTCATTTAGCGAGAGGAGAGATGGGGGCTAGTGGAGGTTGACACAGGAAAGAAAATAAATCTTCTGTAAAATTTCAGAAAAATTTATAACCATACAACCATATAACAATTACAGCACGGAAACAGGCCATCTCGGCCCTTCTAGTCCGTGCCGAACTCCTACTCTCACCAACCAGCACTCGGTCCATAACCCTTCATTCCCTTCCTGTCCATATATCTATCCAATTTAACTTTAAACGACAACATCAAACCTGTCTCAACCACTTCTGCTGGAAGCTCGCTCCACACAGCCACCGCTCTCTGAGTAAAGAAGTTCCCCTTCATGTTACCCCTAAACTTTTGCCATTTAACTCTCAACTCATGTCCTCTTGTTTGAATCTCCCCCACTCTCAATGGAAAAAGCCTATCCACGTCAACTCTATCAATCGTCCTCATAATTTTAAACACCTTTATCAAGTCCCCTCTTAACCTTCTAAGTTCCAAAGAATAAAGACCTAACTTGTTCAACCTTTCTCTGTGACTTAGGAGATGAAACCCAGGCAACATTTTAGTAAACCTCCTCTGTACTCTCTCAATTTTACTGACATCTTTATATTGTTTAGAATGCATAATGTGTGAACTAACTTCCTTAGTTTGAGAAGATTTTGCAATGACGCAGTGTGGGAATGGATAAGTGATCAGAAGAACAAGAGGTGATCTCATTGAAACCTATTGAATATTGAAAGGCCTACACAGGGTGGATGTGGGGAGGATATTTCCTATTGAGAGTGAATTTTGGACCAGAGGATGCAACTTCAGAAAACAAGGACATCCCATTAGAATAGGGGAGAAGATGATCTTTTTTTAAACCAGAGGGTGCCAAATCTGTGAAATTCATTGCCATGAATGGGTGCCATCATTGGTTCATATTTCTTGATTAGTAAGGGTGTCAAAAGTTATGGGAAGATGGCTGGAGAAAGGAGTTGAGGGAGATGATACGTCAAACATGTTAGAATGGCAGAGCAGACTCGATGGGCCAAATGGCCCAATTCTGCTCCTATATCTTATAGTCTTATCATAGTAACTTTGATTAACTTGTAGGTACTTGTTTTTATGCACACCACATGCACAATTATTGTACAGTATAATGACCCTGATTTTTTGCCAGTTGGTTCCATCAAGCAAAGAATGTTTTCATGGGAAATGGTGCAATCACTATTGCTTCAAAGAATTGTTATTTTACTAACTTTCTAACTAAAAGATTTACAAATTCTGTTTTGCAAATATGCAAATCATCACAGCAGTGTGAATGAGCCATTCAGAGAAAAAGCTTTATTGGAATGATTTTTGCCAAGGCATCCTTCTTTGTTACAAGCATTTAACTGCTATTTGGTATCTTCATCCATTGTCAGGATACAGATTTTATTCTACTACTGACTGATGACCTTTAACGGAATCCTATAAACAACTGCTTAGCACTAGTTCTTTGACTAACTTCTTACACAAAGGCAGCCAACATGCATACATTTTCATCTTGCTATATGATGTTCACTATCAATAGGGTCAGTTCATCTTATGTGCAAACTTTCACAACCAGCAAAGCATCAGAGATCTCAGTGACCTACCTACCCATTCTCTGGCTTCTATTTGAATTTATTTGCTGAGTTTAACCCCTAATGTTCTGAACAATACATGATTCATTAGTCTAAACTGGGATTTTTACTGGAGTAGACCCAATGTGATAGTACACTTGTTCGAAGCAGTATCGCTTTTCTCTGTGCAATGACTATACACCTTCAGCCTAGAGCAATACCCAGTATATTTGAAAGCAAATCCACTGCCTTGCCACTAAACAGGAAAAGGCACATTTCTCCAGTTATAAATTAATGTTCAAGATTCAAAGGCTTGAATCAAAGATTCAAGATACTCTAGCCTTGAAGTTATCCACCATGCAATGTACCCTGATTGATATTAATCTTGGACAGAATATTGGTGCAGTGCTTTTCACTGTTGACACACAGTTGCAGGGAACCCAGTTTAATCCTAAAGGATGCTGTTGTATGGCGTCTACACTCTCTTCCCATGGATGAGTGCTCTGGATTTGCCCATGTTGTGCCTGCAGGTGCAATTGGCTTTTGTAAATTGCCCCTCGTGGAGGTAAGTAACCAAAAAAATCAAAGGAGAGCTATTGAGCATCTGAGAAAGAATTCATTCCAGGGCCACAGTGTAATAAGGAGAAGCATGATGGAGTTGTTCAGTTGGAGACTGGCTTGGCCAAGTGACTCTCTCATAAATTCTCAGTCAACATTACTGAAACCAATGACCAGATCTTATGAATAGCAGAGATAAATGGGCAGATGTTTATGGGATCCTACAGTATGAAAATTAATTGTCACACTTCACTACACTGGTGATGACAGATTAAAACATTTATTGGCTGTGAAGTATTTTGGCAGGCACTGATATTGTGTAATAATAATAATACTTTATTGATCCCGAGTGGGAAATTCTTTCATTCCAGCAGCAACATTTAAAAGCCCACTTAGCAGCGTGCTTAACTAATAATAAATACAGAATAATAATAGTGTAAAAATAGTAAAAATAGTGTACCAATGTACAATAATAATGTACAAAATAATAAAGCAGAGACTGTTGTACTATGATGTGTGTTCACCTGTTGCACAGAGATGAACTGTTGTATATGCTTATTGAATTTGGTAGAAAAGATTTTCTGTAATGATCCTTGTGACAGCAGAGCTAAATGAGTCCATTTGAAAAGGTGTTTACTCAGTAGGTCATGGAGACCTTGTCCCAGATTGTCCATAATGGATAATAGCTTGTTTAGTGACCTCCTCTCCACCAGTAACTCAAAAATGTCCGGGTTGTGGCCAAGGTCGGATCTAGCCTTTTTGATGAGTTTATTTAGTTACTTTGCATCACCAGCACTGGTGCTGCTCCCCCAACATAGAGCAGCAAACAAGACTGCATTCACTACCACAGACTAGTAAAAGATCTCCAACATCCTGCTGCACACATTAAAGGATCTCAGTTTCCTTAGAAAGCAGAGTCTATTTGGAAGGTAGTTGGGCCTATTTTGCCATAGCGCACCCAGTGCCAACAGGCTTTACTTGTTAGAGAAAAGATAAATGAATTTAGGTGCAAGTTTATATATTTTCCGATTATCTGTCTTTCTGACTGCTCCCTGGAGCTCTTCAAGTGACCACACCATAGTGATCTCTCCTAGTCTTAGTGAGAACAGATGACCACAGTATCTTTGGCTGCTGAAGCGAATGAGATGTTTATAGGCCTTTTAGCCTGGTCCAAGCTTCATTCATCTTCTACCATAGAAGGAAGCTATGTGACCTCTCAATCTCATACCCCCTGTTACCTCATAGTAAACATATCTCTCTCACATGCCCATCACCTGGGTCTGGTGTTACCAGAAAGAAGAATTCTTTGATCAGATTGCAGAGGTGATTGGGATTGTACAAACCATCTTCCACTGTGTCTTCTTCTACCTGTACATCACTAAAGAACTTGGGCCTTCACTTACCAGTATGAGACTAGTTTCTTATTCCATGCAAGCAACACACCATTGTGCATATGTATAAGATGTACAAGTGAAAGACAGGAATTTTTAATGAAATGGAATTTAAGTATCTTGATTCTACTATCTACTGGGGGAAATTGACAGTGGCCAATTGGCCTAACAGAAACCTCTTTTACCAGTGCAGAATGGATAATATGAGGGGCATAACTTTAAGTTGTTTGGAAAGAAGTATGGGGTCAGATGTCAGAAGTAGATTTTTTTTGTGTTTTTTTTTTTAAAAACACAAAAGTGGGCTTGTAGACCATGCTTCCAGGATTGTGCAGAAGCTGAAATATTAGTGAAATTTAAGAAACTCTCAGGTGGGGACATGGATGAAAGAATATAGAGGATTGTATGGAAGTGAAGGATTAGATTGATCTAGGATCAGGTTTAAAGTTTGGCACAACTTCTTTGGCTGGAGTGCCTATACTTCAGTTCTAACACAGAACAGAGTGGACATAGGAGGCAACTGGAGGACATGTAGGCAACCCATGTGGTCACAGGGAGGAAAGAAAAATGATAAAAGAAAAAAATGTGGTCCAGGACCAACTTTACAGCTGTGGGTTTAAAAGGGGCATCAGCCTCTGTCAATTTCCTAATGCCCAGGCTTCTGGATGAACCTCTTGCTGCTTGATGATGTCCTGGTGGGAGTGATGCTGGACACACAGTGCAAGCTCTGGTGAGTGTCATGATTTAGGATGATGTACCTCACATATGGTTCATTCTCATTGGACAGGGAAATCCCAGGATTTTGTCTCCATGAAAATCCTTTTTTCCCCCCCAAGGTTTCTAATTGTGTTGTTTGTATTATATATTAATGACTCCAATTAAGATTTAAGTGGTCTGATTCATAGGTTTACAGATGGCACAAAAAAATTATAAAGGATCAGATATTAAGTTGTAGAAGATTCAGATCCAGATGCAGATTTGATCTATTTTCATTTTAATTCTTCAGTTTGGAGGATGTAAGCATCACAAAATACTTGAATTTATTACTGACCCCTAACCCCTCAATAAAATAGAGGTAAGGTTTCTCTTTAAAATGCTGCAGCCCTCCTGGCATGATCGATATCCACTTCTTGGTTGTTTGCTAATCTTGACTTTCTAAGAACAGCATCTGCCACTTTAAAGATCAAAACCAGATGTCAGTAAACTTCCAGCTAACTGTTTAGTTTCTGATCATAAAAGGAAATCAGTCTTCACTTTAAGTAGAAAGCAGTAATCAGCTTGAAGTTAAAACAAACTGTATAGAGCAGCTTTGCAAACAAGCTCTGTAGATAGAAGATGCCCTGTGGAGAGAAATAAAATGCTTGTCACTACATCTGCATTGTTGCAGCTCATGAAGCAGTACAAAATAATGGATTATTTAATTTGGGTTGCTTCAAACAGACAAGCTGACTCTTAATATGCTTTGTTCAAGGAAGGTTGCTGAACAGATAGATAATATCATTTAACTTATCAAATAACTGATCTGTTTATAGTTGAGAGTTTTATGTACTCAGAAGTTAGCTTTACAGCATTAATTATGAACTGTGAACATTAGGGGAACATAGACTCAGACCACAAGAGGCCTGCGTCAGGCATCTTCATACCTTGCAAGGCACAGATTGGAAGTCTGTGTGGGGCGCTACTCCTTGCACAGACACTAGAGCAATGTGTGGCTAAGTGCCTTGCTCAAGGACACAAACACACTGCCATAGCTGACACTCAAACTAGCGACCTTCAGATCACTAGATGAATGCTGTAACCACTTGGCCACATACCCAACACATAGCTGAACATTAAGCTGTTCTATTAGATCTGTCACAAGGGATGCTGGGAACAGACCCAAATGGAAGACACAGACACTGAAGTACAAGAAACAGAACTTGACTAGAGTAAGGACGTGACAGGATTCAGGCAAGGAGCAGAGATAAAAGCGCAGACTTGGGCTAGCGAAAGCAGGACCCAGACTAGGAACCATGGACAAGGCTTGGACACAGAGCCTGAGAGTGGACAAGGACCCACAACCTGGGTCTTGCCTCAAGCTTGGACCCCAGAACAAGGCAAGGACATGACTGGGCTGGAGGCTGCGGTTCTTGGAGCTTGACTTGGGATCCTTGAGGCTTGGCATCTTCATCTTGAAATGCAGAGGCTGATAACTTGGAGACTGGAGCTGAGAGACAGACTGGGAACTGAACATCAACATAGAGCCAGGACTTATCCTTTGACAAGCCAGGACTCATCTTTAACACAACACTAACATGAGACAGGACAGAACATAGACATAGAGCTAGAACATATCCTACAGCAAGCCAGGACTCACCTTCATCTCCACTCCAAGGTGGGATAGGTCTATCTGTTGGGTAACAGCAGGACAGCCAGTCTTACCTAACAGAGGCAAAGACAAGACATGTCCCCCTGCAGGGCAACAGCAAGACAGCCTGACTTACTCCACAGGGGCAAGTACCAGACTAGACAAGACATGACCCCCCCCCCCCCCCCCACAGGTCAACAACAAAACAGCCTGACCTACCCCAGAGGACAAGAAGAGATAAACACCAAAGATCAACAGACAGTTCCATCTCCGCTCTGGGGTAGCTCCAAGTCTCAGTTCAGCCAGCAACCTCAGCTGACTACAGAAACAGCCAGATCCCTACCTAGCTCAGAGTGGCTGACAGCCACTCAGCTGACCTGGGAAACAGCCAAATCCATACCACAAAGACTACTCCAACAAGTGGCAACAAGGCTCCATGAAGCAGTGGTCCTCCAACCAGGCCTAGAGATCACAAATGGTTTCACTAGCCTTCCATCAGCAAGTTGCCCCAAGGAGGACTAACAAGACAAACCAGCAGCCCACACTCAACCCCAAGGCTACTTACATTGCAAGCCCAAAGATGGGAATCAGGTGCCTATGATTAACTCAAACAAGGGTCAGCTGGAAGACCCGGAGTCCTGAATCCACAGACCGGACTGTGAACCAGAATGGGGATTTCACGGACTGGACCATGACAAGTTCATTTGTGTTAAAAGACTATTTGGAGAAATATCACATGTTTGTGAACTTACTCAATGTTAGATAAAGGACATAAATGTAGCGAGCAGTTCAGGCTTATTAGGAGTGGGGTAAGGTACATCAAGGAGAAACATGGAAGTAATACGTGGTGAACTAGAATTCATTCCTCTCTCTTCATTTTCTTCTATAGAAGACTTGTTTATCTGCATCTTAGTATGTCTTTTTAGTTTATAGGAATTGCACCTGTGTCCTGGAAACCTATTGTGCTTTGTGTTTAATAAAAATGCTTTATGTTTATGAAATGCTTTGTGTTTTAGAAATAGTTTGTAATTTGGAAGTGTTTAATGTAGAAATCTTCTGTTAGTTCTAAATATGTTTTAAGAGTGTTCTTTGGATTTAAGTGATTATCACTGAAAACAATAAAGTGTGTTTTAAACTACTTTGTTAGCTAGAAGTATCTTCTCCTTGGTAGGGATTGGGACCTACTGCTCGAATAGTGGGTATTGGCAGCTAAGCTCACCATCGAGAATAAACAGGGAAGTAAACTAATCTTTGAAGATTCGGTAGTTAGAGTATAATCTCCCTTTAGTAAGAATACCTGTGGCTATTTATATCCAATAAGGCTTAAGGTCCTCATTTGAGTTTAGACCTTTGCAATCAGCAAACCCAATACCATCACACTGCCGGAGATACACTCACAGTGTTGGGCTCAGTAAATGGTGATATATTTCCAGGTTAATATTACTTAGAAGGGAAGCTGGTGGTGTTTCAATGCACCTACTACCTTTATCTCCTAGTTGCTAGATTTTGCAGGTTTGGGAGGTAACTGCAATACTCTTTGTAGAAAATACATATTGTAGGCATACTTTGTGCTAGTGGTGGAGGAAATAAGTTTTACAGTGGTGGTCTGAGTGTCAATCAAGCTCCTTCATTCAAGTTCAAGTTTGCTTAACTTTATTATCATCTGATCTGCATATATATATATATATATATACACACACACAAACAAATGAAGTAATGTTCCTCCACACCACGGCACACCTACAGTACATACTATATCACACACAGCACTTAAAGCAAAATATTACCACAAATAAGTTAATAAATATCATTCAAACTCAAGTGAAGTGTGTGGCACAAGTAAACAGTAGTAAACATAAATGTTATGGTGTCCTGGTGATGAGACCTCAGTGGTGACAGGGTATTCATTAGTCTCACAGCCAGGGAAAGAAGCTGTTACCCAGTCTACCAGTCCTAGTCTCGAGGTTTCTGAACCTTCCTGATGGTAGTGAGTCAAAGAGGTTGTGGAATGTGAGAGGTCCTCAATGATGCTTTGGTCCCTTTGTATACAATGCTTCCATTCAATGTGACAGATAATGGGGAGGGAGTCACAGATGATCCTTTGGTAGTTTTTACTGTCCTCTGTAGGGTCTTACAGTCTGATGCCTTGCAGCTTGCCTTACATGCTGGTCCCAGGATAAATCCTTCAAAATGATATCACCCAGGAATTAAAAGTTATTAACCCTCTCCACCTCCCATCCCCTAATAAGGACTGGCTCATGGACCTCTGGTTTCTTCCACCTGTAGTCACTAATCAGCTCTTTGGTTTTCCTGACATTGAGTGAGAAATTGTTGTTGTGGCACCATTCAACCAGATTTCCAATCTGTAATTCTTTTCTAGTTATCATTGTGGGGATCTGTTGATGAAAGACTTCAGAGGGGCACAATAGACAGCAGATGTTGAAATCTGGAGCAAAAGCAAAATGCTGCAAGAAATTGATGCGTCAGGCAGCATTTGTGGTGGGGGGTAGACAGTTGATTTTGGAGAGGTCTCCAACTGAAATGTTGACTGTGCCTTTCCTTCCAGAGATTCTGCCTGACCAAAGATTTCATATGGATGCAAAGCTTTAAAGAATAGGCTTCTAAATGTGGCATGCTTTCTCCTTGAACCTAGTCACTGTAATTGTCTATCTCCTTGGTTGCAAACACCTTGTTGAGATGGTAGATGCAGTGTTGGCATCAGGAGCACACAAATGAATCATCCATAGCTCACTGAGGTTTGGGTAAGTGAGCATACATCCTGTGATCTGGTTTATTAGGATGAATGGCTTGCACTATTTTATAAACTGGACAAGGAGCCAACAAAAATTCTGAAAGCAAAACTCAACTTCATTTTTAAAAACTCTCTTGAGTACTAGAGATAATTCTCAACAGCACTAAAATAAAATAAGTAAATTCACAAATTCTTCAGAAAAATAATGAGTTAAAGCAGAAATAGTTTTATTCTATCCATCTGAGGATTAACCCTGTTTTCCAGCAAAACCATAAGAATAGATTGATCTATCTCTCGTAAGTCATTTTACTACAAATGTATACTCTTCCATTACTCATAAACCAGATCTATTCTGTGAAACAGCATTTTATATTTTTACACAGCTCACTGCATGAGTGCAACAGGAAATAATTGAAAGTGAAATTCACACATGTCGTAGCCCCAAGTATCTGAACTGCATCAGTGGGAATGATTGTAGCTGTAAAAAAAAATGGGAGTGAGAACTAATCTCCTGGTTCTTAAACTTGACACTGGTTCCTTCAAAAATCTGGATTTAAAATAATGCATGCCCAACATACATATTTACTGAACAAAATTTACAACATTCATTAAACATAACAGCAATGCCTGCAAAAAAAAAGGTAGCATGCTTTGCATGTCCTGGTATTATTTGTTACTGCAGCAGTTATCAGGCAACCATTTGAGTCAAATAGCCTTCATTATTATGTTTGTTGACAATGAGAATGGTGGTTGTGTGGTGATGTGCTGGTAATGAAGAGGGTAGAGAGGAGCTTTACGAAAATGGTTCCAGGGATGAGAGGGTTAACATATAAGGAGTGTTTGATTAATCTGGGCCTGCATTCACATTAGAAGAATGGAAGTGGGAGATGGGGGTGAACTCACTGAGACCTCATCGAATATTGAAAGGCTTGTATAGAGCGGAGGTGGAGAGGATATTTCCAAAAGTGGGAGAGTCTAGGACTAGAGGGCACAGACTCAGGATTAAAGGACATTCCTTTAGAACTGAGATGAAGAGGAATTTCTTCAGCCAAAGGGTGATGAATCTGTGGAATTTATTGTCACAGGTAACTGTGAGGACTAAATATTGTCTATATTTACAGCAGAGATTGATATTTCCTTGATTAGTAAGGGAGTCAAAGGTTATAGGGAGAAAGCAGGAGAATGGGTTTAAGAGGGAAAATTACATGAGACATGATTGGCAGACCAGACTCATGGTCTAATCTGCTCCTGTGTCTTATGGTTTTATTGTACAGCTTATTCCAATACTTCTGTGGTGATTAAACTTGTCGACTTATTGAAACCCACATTAGTGGACAGTTGTAGGACACAACCAATTACAAATCAGGACCAACTTTCCTCATATAGAAACATGCAAGTCATTTCTGTCCTACTCATCTGAAGAGTGTAATATAATAGTACTATGAGTGATCCACTAAACCAAATATTATTTATATATATATAAAATGATATGATTGTTATCAGAAATTTAAATTGTTTAGGGTTTTGTTGGTTCACTGAACATTGAGCATGCTAGCTTTAAGATGATTTGCAAATCTCACAAACCTTTATTTCGGGTGAGGTACCTAAGCTCCATTGAAAGAAAGCTTTCAATTTCAAATGTGGGATCTTAAATATTTATATATGAGTTTAAAACTAAATTTTTTAAATGGACATTTTCTTTTGTTGAACAATTCTTGTAATTGAGACTTACTAATTCTGAGATGCTTCATTAAAATGACTTGATTAAAGAGCAGATATAAGGTCACTAGCTCATTCTAGGATCAAATATGTTTCCATAGTGGCTGGGGTGAAGGATGGACTTTGGTGCCAATGTGCTACATTTACTGTTCTACAGCACTGAGCTGAGGAACTAGCCAAGTGTTAGCCATGTGAGTGAGTTTGGACTGGAGTCACCCTGAAGGGCATTAATGAACCAAACGGGCTTTTATAAAAGACTAGTAATGTTACAATTACTATGACTGCAATTAACATTTTTGCCAAATTCTAGATTTATTTACTTTCTTGAATTTAAATTTCCCAGTGGCCTTGATGAGAAAACTTGTATCTCTGCTTCTTTGAACTACATCATTTTATATTCATCTTCTTAAAATTCATATTCCAGTTTATTGACAATTTTTTTCTGCCTTTTAATAATCACTAGGGTCCTACAGATGATGATTATTTGGTGTACAGAAAGATCTTTCATTTGGGATTGGGAATTTCCACTTTAAGGAGTCTTTCAAGGAGGAGACAAAGGACACTTTTGGAGGTGCAGCGCAAGAAATACTGAGGAATCTCAGAGTCTTATCATGAGGAATTAAGAGATTTAATAACTTTGTGTCCAGTTAGAATTCCAAAAATTATAAAGCTTGCTCAGCACTAAATACTGAATGCAAGTTTTAATTGGTTTCTTAACACTACAATTACATATAATAAATCTAAAAGCTTGGTAACAACTTGTCAAAATATTCAACCTCATTTCAAAAATCAGTTGATCTAATTTGATCTTTTATTACTTGTATAATCACCATTGACCAATTCTAACTCATGCTAGCAGAAATTTACCAGTGACTTACTGTAACTTTCTAGTACAGGCAACATTAAGTCAACAATTTAGCTTTATATGGTATACTTGTTGAGTACATGGAACGGGGATAAGATAAATTCCACAGAAATACACATCAAACAAGAACTGGGGTAGGAAACAGAACTAAAAACAAACCTCTGAATTTCCTAGTCTGAGTCTGATTTAATTACAAAGGAAAATTTCTATTACAGTGGAAGCAAATTCTTTAAGAGTTCTACTAATCTATTTCAATAAATTAGCAGCCCTCCGGTGAAAAATGATATTGTATCCGTTAAATAGGGGCCGTGGACAATTCTGATTTGATAGAGAATGGACGTGAAAGCACAGAGGAACAGCTGGAAAAATTTCTGAAATGCCAGTTTGCTGCTGTTGTTACTACGCGGTCGGGAATCTTCCGGAGGGAAGGCCTCAAAATCCCCGGCTTTGCCTGTTGTTGGCGACTGAGACTGAGGTCAAATCGTTCGGACAGAGATGGCGCACAGTACTCAGTGTCGGAGAGCTGATCGGAGGCTCGAAGTTTTCGGATGACTCAGAGTTGGACTGTGGTCGGGCATGGCAGGGAGAGTTTTTCTTCCTTCTCCCGTCTGCGTGAGATGTGGGACATTTGAGAGACTTTGAACTTTTTACTATGCTCATGGACTTCTTCATCAAGTTATGGTATTGTTGCACTGTTGTAACTATATGTTCTAATTATGCTGTTTTGTTAGTTTTTTCAGTCTTGGTCTGTCCTGTGTTTTATGATATCACACCGGAGGAAATATTGTATCATTTCTTAATGCATGCATTACTAAATGACAATAAAAGAGGACTGAGTGTCTTCATAATCTCAACCATTGCTGCACTCTTAAGTAAAATCAGTGTAATTTATTACTTCTTGTACAGTTGAGCCACCCTACTAATCTAAAATACCGATCTCCATTTGTATTTGCATGAAATTAAACAAGTTCAATTTAAACCTGCTTGTACTTGTACAATATTCAGCATCAATTTGCATGTGTATAGCATCTTTAATTATAGTAATTGTAGGCAATTGCCCAGGGCTAGCAAAAATTGGCTTGAGATGGTTGGAAAGGTAATGAGGTTAAATTTCTGCAGAGTAGTAAAGGAGATGAGAATGATAAAGGGCCAAACGGGTTCAGGAAAGGAATCCTAGAGTTTAAGGTATTTGAGAGATAGGCTGCCAGTGAATCAGGGATGCGCAAGTGACTGGTATTGTAAAACACTAGGTCATTAGGGTTCTGGGAATAGAAGTGTTAAATAGATATGCTTGGCTGAGCCATGAATGAAGTTGAAAATGTTAAAATCAGGAATTTCAAATGTAAATCAACAGGCAACAACTGAAGGACAAACTAACAAGATTTAGTGTGATTAAGAACACAATTGCAGAATTTCAGATTGGCTCAGACTATAAATTCAGAATAGCAGAAATTCAGATTAGCAAACATGGTAGATGAGGTGGCAGCCATGGAACTGTTGTTTTAATGTCAACCAATGCATGGTTGTGTGCTACAGAGCAGTAGACAGGTCCATATAACAGAGCTGAAGGTAAACTGCCTGGATTAAAGAGCAGATTTGCAGGTAATTTCTAACCTCAATGTCAAATGAGGTGCCAAAGATAACAAAAACAGAAAATGCTGAAAAAATTTGACAGGTCAGCCTCCACTTATGAAAACAGAAGTAGATTTACCCTCTCAGATCTAAGACCCTGAGAATTACCAGGTGAGAGGCCTGAAACAGTACCTCTGTTTCATTGCCTGACCTGCTGAATGTTCAGAATCAGGTTTAATATCACTGTCATATGTAGTGAAATTTGTTAACTTTATGGCAGTAGTACAATAAAATACATAATAAATAAATATAGGGGGAAAATGGAATTACACTAAGTGTATATATATATATGTCTATTAAATAGCTGTTAAACTAAATAGTGCAAAAAAAAAGAAATAAGAAAAGTAGTGAGGTAGTGTTCATGGGTTCAACGTCCATTTAGAAATCAGATGGCAGAGGGGCAGGAGCTGTTCCTGAATCACTGGGTGTGTGCCTTCAGGCTTCTGTACCTCATTCTCCGTGGTAACAATGAGAAGAGGGCATGTCCTGGATGGTGGGGATCCTTAATGATGGATGCCACCTTCCTAAGACACTGCTCCTTGAGGATGTCTTGGATACTATGGAAGCTAGTACCCATGATGGGGCAGACTAATTTTACAAGTTTCTGCAACTTCGAACTTGTGCAGTAGCGCCCCGCCACCTATACCAGACAGTGATACAGCCAGTCAGAATGCTCTCCACGGTACATACATAGACGTTTCCAAGTGTTTTAGTTGACAAATCAAATCTCCTCAAACTGGAATACAGCCACTGCCTAGCATTGTCTATTTTTTTTCAGATTTTGATTCTGATTACTATGGTGCCAAAGTTGATGGTGCAAGTGATGGAGGTGGAAACATGTCTTATGACATGAAAAATGTTTACAGTTTTACAGGAAAGTATCAGCAGTTCTCTGCAAATCTGAAAACATCCCCCATTTAATTGTCTATACATTTTGAAATCCAAAAGTTGTGGTCATCCACTTGCAAGAATTTTGAATAACTGCCTTTCAATATTAGAATCTTCATGTAGGGTGGAGAGAAAAACATGAGTTGAGACAGTTCCCTGCCACTTACAGCATGAAATCCATCTGGAAACCAGTACCAGGTTGGACCTACTATAACTAGAAAAGTTCTTGGGTTTTCCTTTCAAAGAAGGTAAATATCTGACAATCTGTATGTTTTAACTGATCCTCATGATTAAAAGTAGAGTTTTTATTTTTTTAATATGTTTGAATGCCTTTTGACAGATTTGACAGCAGCTAAACCTTGGATATGATTTACTAGCTGACAATGACTTTCCATTTGTTCTGTGCGTGAGGTTGTTTTTGCTTCCCCAGTGTGATGAGACTTGTATTGCAAAAGATGCTGTCAATATGCAAGGCCTTGCCATGATGGGTGAAGTCCCGGCAAGGAATAAGGAAGGTTAAGTTTGAACTGTAATCCAGGCAAAGGGAAAAGATCAACACGTGAAAAAAAAATCATATAGACTCCTAAGAGAAAATCAGAGCTGTTTTAATTTTAGTGGTAAGCATTCACTTGGGATCTGGTAGCCAATACATTTTATCTGTTAAGCCTCATTTATATTTTGCTTTGGAAAAACTTTCCAGAAACTTGCTCCATTTCATTTTCAATGTGAGGGGAGTGATGCTTTCCAGATGTTTTAAAGCCTGATGTAACAAATCATTCCACCCATAAATGCTTGAAAGTTTCTTTGCTTGTTTTGAAAACTAACCACCCAAGATTCAACTCACCCTTTCAATCAGCCCATCCAGGCAAGCTTTAATGCAATGGATTTGCCAAAAGTGCATGAGTATGTTCTGGAGATGTCTCGGGACACATGTTCCCACACTCAGTACATGCAATTCCAGTGCTTCAGTAGACATGCAGCTTCGACTTAAAACAACAAACTTAGAGCATCATGAAGTAATGGCACCTTAAGGAAAAGAAGTGAAGGAACAAAAGCTGCCAAGACACAGGAAAGAAAATGGAGATTGAAGAAATGTTTCTCCAACACATATAAGTGAAAAGTCTTGTTGATGATTCAAAGAAATTGCTGATCATATATGGGAGATCCAGCATCTACACAATTCTGTGCCTGCACAATAATTAGATGCAGTCCATTTGTTACTGTGTGATGCATTGATGCAACTCATTGATCTAACATGATGGGAAGTTGGCAAAAAGTGGTGGATATAGTCCATTCTATCATAGGAAAAGCTCTCCCCAACATTGAGCTCATCTATAAGGGTCAATGGCCACAAGAAAGTAGCATTCATCATCAAAGACCCCTGCATCCAGACCATACTCTCTTCTTGCTGCTGCCATCGGACACGAGGTACAGGAGCCTTAGGCCCTACAGCACCCGGTTGAGGAACAATTAATCCCCTTTCACCATCAGGCTCCTGAACCAGCATGGCTAGCTTCACTCACCTCAACACTGAAGTGATTCCACAACTGGACTCACTTTCAAGGACTCCGCAACTCATGTTCATAGTTTTATTTGTTTATTTATTTATTTGTTTGTTTGTTTATTATATGTTGGTTTGTATTTGTCTTTAGCACATTGGTTGACTGTCAGTCTTTGTGTTTTTTTTTTCATTGATTCTATTTTATTTCTCTATTCTACTGTGAATACCTGCAAGGAATACCTGCTAGTATATGGTGACACTTTGATCTTTAACCTTTGAACTTTGATCTTTGAAATACCCACACTGAAACTAAGGCCAGTGCACCTCTAAATCACAGTGTAAACATCATTCAAATATAGATCCATCACCTAGGTGGTGAACTGAATAAGCTCATGTTTGGCTGTTTGAGAGGTTACTGACAAAACTGCAAAAGTGAGCCTTTTTCGAGATAGAACACCAGGGCCTTTGAGACATTTTAGAATAAATTGATTATGTTAATACTGGGGATGAGAAAGTTTGGTTTTGATGTGAAGAAACTGGAAGTAAAACAGAGAACTTAACAAAAGGTCAAATGCAAGATAATGAAGATAGGGTTTTTGATAAGGTATATAAGAAAGTATTTTTGTTGACCAATAAGGCACGAACTACAAGGCATAAATTTTATAGATCACTGTAGTCATAGTCATACTTTATTGATCCCGGGGGAAATTGGTTTTCATTACAGTTGCACCATAAATAATAAATAGTAATAGAACCATAAATAGTTAAATAGTAATATGTAAATTATGCCAGTAAATTATGAAATAAGTCCAGGACTCAGGCTCAGACTATTGGCTCAGGGTGTCTGACCCTCCAAGGGAGGAGTTGTAAAGTTGATGGCCACAGGCAGGAATGACTTCCTATGACGCTCCGTGCTGCATCTCGGTGGAATGAGTCTCTGGCTGAATGTAGTCCTGTGCCCACCCAGTACATTATGTAGTGGATGGGAGATATTGACCAAGATGGCATGCAAATTAGACAGCATCCTCTTTTCAGACACCACCATCAGAGAGTCCAGTTCCATCCCCACAACATCACTGGCCTTACGAATGAGTTTGTTGATTCTGTTGGTGTCTGCTACCCTCAGCCTGCTGCCCCAGCACATAACAGCAAACATGATAGCACTGGCCACCACAGACTCGTAGAACATCCTCAGCATCGTCCGGCAGATGTTAAAGGACGTCAGTCTCCTCAGGAAATAGAGACGGCTCTGACCCTTCTTGTAGACAGCCTCAGTGTTCTTTGACCAGTCCAGTTTATTGTCAATTCGTATCCCCAGGTATTTGTAATCCTCCACCATGTCCACACTGACCCCCTGGGTGGAAACAGGGGTCACCGGTGCCTTAGCTCTCCTCAGGTCTACCACCAGCTCCTTAGTCTTTTTCACATTAAGCTGCAGATAATTCTGCTCACACCATGTGACAAAGGAGCGGGAAGGGAAAATATAGGACAAGGAAACCCTAGCTGCACATCCATTAACAAAAGAATCAGCATAACCAGCAAACAAAATTTTTGAGAAACCAAGCATTAAATAGATTTGAGGGAGTGTCAGCAGAATCTGTCTCAAAATAGAGATTGCTTCAGTGACTAGCATGGATGGCATGGGGAAAATGTTTTCCAAATATCCAACCATGTTGCAAAATTCTTAAGATGTCCTTCTCCTAGACATCCACCTGCAATGGAAGAGATACAAGATTATGCGATGTGAATATAAGAATGCACCTCACTCATCACCGACTTTGGTTCTGATTTTGAATCAAAGTCATTTCTGATTCAACATTCTTGTACTAGTTTAATGGTAAATTTAGTTTAATTTTAGGGTCTGAGGAGTGGAAACAAGGATCAGCCATTATTGAATGGCAGAGCAGACTCGATGGGTAAAATGGCCTAATTCTGCTCTTACGTCTTAAGGTCTTAATTTGGTGAAAAGAGCAATGTGAAAGTGGTAGGGAGTGGAATGAATCTGCATTTGATTTCAAATAAACTTGGTGCGTTTTTGAAGAGGTATATAATCATGAGAATAAAATATTGCACATGCTGGGAATCTGAACTAATGCTGGAAACACTCAGTAGGTCAGTCAGCAGCTGTGGAGGGAAAAACAACATTATTGTTTCAAGTCAATAATCTGTCATCAGAAGAAAGGTTATTGACCTGAGTCATTAATTCTCATTCTCATTCTCTCTCTCTCTCTCTCCCACTCTCTCTCTCCCTCTCCCTCTCTCTCCCTCCCTCTCTCCCTCTCTCTCTCTCTCTCTCCCCTCTCTCTCTCTCTCTCTCTCTCTCTCTCTCTCTCTCTCTCTCTCTCCCCCCCCCCTCCCTCTCCCTCTCTCCCTCTCCCTCCCTCCCTCCCTCCCCACTCAGACCTGATGAGCAATGCAGGCATTTGATCTTTATATTTCAGGTATATATTAAATGCTTAATCTACCTTCTGTATCATCAAGAATACCAGCAAACGTCAGATGACATTTGAAAGTCAGTGGGCATTTAGCAAATCATTCAAAAAATACTATTTCTAAGTAATAATGATATACAAACTGATAGAGTTCCATTTCAAATGTTAATTCAAACACACCAAATAGTATGTCTCCTGACATTTGCTAGTGTTCTTACTTTTCCTGGTCAATGACTATGATTTGATACTGAGGGGAGAGGAGGGGAGGTTTGAGTTTGGCATTGCCTGGTAACATTTGAGTAATCAATCACTCAGCTATTTACTGTAAATAAAATTTCTTACAATGGGGAAATTTTAAACTCATACCAGGTCACAATTTTTTACACATTTGTAAAGAGCCTTCTCTCTGATGTTTAATCACAGTAAACAGAAAACAGCATTATTGTAAATTTATATAATTTTGAAAACAGCTAGGTTGTTAGTAATGTAGAGAAAGCCAGATAAGTCTGGTAATTGATTTTTTCATTACAAAATATAATTTGGGAGTGGCATTGGAGCGTACTGGTTAGCACAAAGCTTTATAGTACCAGCGACTAGGGTTCAATTCCTGCTGCTGCCTATAAGGAGTTTGTACGTTCTCCCCGTGACTGCATAAGTTTCCTCTTGGTGCGCCAGTTTCCTCCCACAGTCGGAAGACGTGCTGGTTGGTGGGTTAATTGGTCATTGTAAATTATCCTGTGATTAAGCTAGGGTTAAATTGGGGGTTACTGGGTGGCATAGCTCAAAGGGCCAGAGGGGTCTATTCTGCACTGTATTGCAACAAAAAAATGTGTGTGTGTATATATATATATATATAAATTTATGATAATATAGCTTCAAGCAGCAACTAAACATCAATATCTTAACCTGTGATATACTACTAATATACTACTAATGAATTCGAAACATGAAGGTCAGGCAACATGGGTAGTGTAACTTAGGTGGGTGATGCAGTAAACAAACTTGAAGGTGATAGGTGGAAAACGCAAAGAGCGAGAGAAGAAGGAATTTGATAGGAGAGGAGAGTGAGTTCCCCCACCCACCTAATTTGACCTATCACCTTCTAGCTTGTCTTCCTTCTCCTCGCCCACCTTATTTTGGCAGCTTCCCACTTCCTTTCTAGTCCTGATGAAGGGTTTTGACATGAATTGTCAACTGTTTATTCACTTCCGTAGATTCTGGCTGCTCTGCTGATTTTCTCCAGCATTTTTCTGGTTGCTCTCTTATTTATCCTTGTTGTCTGTTCTCTTTAGTTGCTCTTGCAATCTCTTTTAATGTTCACTGCTAGCTGTCTCTCTGATGTTGTTTTCCTTTCTTCGTCAATTTCTTGATTAGTTTTGCTGAATTCTAAAATATGCCCTAGTGGTAAGACTTAGTTTTTTTCTGACAACTCTGAAACCCTTCTTTTTAGCTATTTTGCTCTCATCAATTTCTCCTTTAATCTATATTCCAATGATTTTTTTCTTGGCTCTTAGACCATTCTACATCTATTGCTAATCACTTATTATTTCTTTAAGCACTAGCCATTGTGTGTCCACTGTCATACCTTTCCAAGTCATTTCCTAATCCACCACAGCCAGCCTGCCCTTCATATTCATGTGTTTAGATTGAAATCTTGGTTTCAGATTGAACCATGGACTTTCAGAATTCATGTACAATTCTATCATATTATGATCACTCTTTCTGACAGGGCTTATTACAATGAGACTGTAAATAAATGCTTTGTCATTGCATAGTAAAAGCCCAACAATAGCCTGTCCCTAATCAATTAATGCCTCAATGTATTAATGAAATTCATCACAAAAGAATCATTCTCAGTATTGTTAATACGAATATGAATTGTCCGTTCTATATGTTGGTCACTATCCCAGGTGGATATTGTATTACCTTTGTCACATACACTTGTAAGGTGTGTTTCATGTCCTCGATCACACCTTGATTTAGTTTAATTGCCATGGTGTGGATAAAGCATGTACTTACACTCTGTTGGTCCTTTATTAAGTACACCTGTACACCTACTCGTTAATACAAATATCTAATCAGCCAATCATGTAGCAGCAACTCAGTGCATAAAAGCATGCAGAAATAGTCAAGAGTTTCAGTTGTTGTTCAGACCAAACATCAGAATGGGGAAGAAATGTGATCTGAGCGACTTTGACTATGGAATGATTGTTAGTGCCAGATGAAGTGGTTTGAATATCTTAGAAACTGTTGATCTTCTGGGATTTTCATACATAACAGCCTCTAGAGTTTACAGAGAATGGTGCAAAAAAAGTAACATCCAACCAGTGGCAGTTCTTTGGGCGAAAACCCCTTGTTAATGAGAGAGGTCAGAGGAGAATCGCCAGACTGGTTCAAGCTGACATGAAAACGAGAGTAACTCAAATAACCATGCGTTACAACAGTGGTGTGCAGAAGAGCATCACTGAACACATAACACATCGAACCTTGGAGTGGATGAACTATAGCAGCAGAAGAAGACACTGGGTTCCACTCCTGTACCTAATGAAGTATCCACTGAGTGTATATGCAATAGAATCCATTTAAATTTGACCTTTTAACATGCTTCCATACAGCAGCCCATTTTGCTGCTTACATTTATCTCTACTGTCTATTTGGCTTACTATATTTATAATTTACACTTCTAGGTTTGTTTCTCTTCCTCTCTCTAACTTTCCACTAAGTTACCATCTAATCTTCTTTTGCATAAAATGCATTAGTTATACAGCATGTTCCTCATTTTTTGCCAGCACAGATGATATGTAGGAGAGGTTTTTATGAAGAAGCCTTGCTGCATGGGATCAGTTGGGAATACTAATGTGCAAGGAGTGAACATCAATTCACAGAGCTACGTTAAAGGATTCCCATTTACCAACATAAGAATAAACCATTCACAGAAAAAGTTTGAAGGTGCAAGAACTTGAAAAAAGACCAAATTGCCCGATCTAAGGAGCAGCCATTGTATGTGGGGACAGTGTTAGAGTGGTCCTGCTTTGGCGAGAACAGCCTTGGGTAAGCACAGGCAGAGTTTCTAAGCAAGTTTCTAGCAAGTTTTTTTTTCTGTTAGTACATCGCTATTGCACTGAGATAGTAGCACAGTCCCTGTGTTAGATGCAGGAGCTTTGGAAGACTTCCAGTTTCCCTCATAACTATATCTGCACGAACTGCACTATGCTGCAGATCCTCAGAGACCGTGTAAGGGAACTGGTCATGCAGCTCAATGACCTTCGCTTCATACGGGAGAACGAGGAAGAGATAGATAGGAGCTACAGGGAGGTGTGAACCTTTAGGTTGCAGGAGGCAAGTGCCTGGGTGACTGTCAGGAGAAAGAAAAGGAATAGGCTGCCAGGAACTGTATTTTAATTCCCAGATCTAAGCTCCTAATGTAAATTGTGAGCAGCAAGGTCCCAGGACTGACATTTCCGGAAGTTCACTATCCAGCGACTTCTCTTGTCAACACCTACTGTCTCCTCCTATTTCTCGCTTTCCATCTTGAAAGTGACTAGTAATCTATTCTGCCTGTCTGAAATGTCGGACAGTAGTTTTTTGATGGACTCTAGATCACGGTCTCTTTGGGGGCTTTGCTATTGTTTGCATGGTGGGTGATGGGAGTCGGTGCTGTTGCTGGAGCAATTGTGGGGGGGGTTGATGTTTTTGCTGCAGCTTTGGAAGGGGGGAGCTTTGGGGGTTCTAATGTTTCTGTCATTCATTCTTTGGGTTTTTTTCTCTTTCATAGATATCTGCAAAGAGTAAGATTTCAGGTTATGTATTCTATGCATTCTTTGATATTAAACTAATCCATTTGAGCCTTTTGATTTGGCTTGCTACTTATCTCCAATTCTAACTTTCATTAGTCTGTTAAGTAGTTCCTTCTTAAAAGATATCTGAAAATATCAGTGAAGTATATATGTTAACGTCTATGACATCAACATTGTCAATCCTTTCTGTTAACCTTTCAGCAAGATTTTCCACTTGGAAACCCCTTGGTATTTATTGTAATTCATTTTCCTTCCAGATGTTCTTTCATCCCCCTCCCCCCCCCCCGTCAGACTTTCCATTATGTTCCCAAAATTGATGCAAAGGTGACAGATCTTAGACATATTTTCTATCCCTCACTTTAATGAATGTAACATGTTAGATATTTGACAGTTGTCTGGCACTTTATTTTTCTCTATTAAATATGTGTGGCATGCCTCTGCCTTTCTTTCCCTTAGTTCTCTTAAATGTCTCAATATAGTCCATCTGAACTGGGGATTATTTTTGCATCTTTGATTAGTTTAGCTCATTTAATATATCACATGTTTCTATCTTAGTTGGATGCATTTCTCGCATATATTATCGCGTCCCATCTATGTCTCTGGTATATTCCAAAATGAAACAATGGTTTCATAATTCTGTCAACTCTCTGCCATTAATAATGGTGTTGTCTCATCCATCTCATAATGGGCTACCCCTATCCCAAACTGATATTTTCATTGTGAATCAAATAAACTGCAAACGCTGGAAATTTCAGATAAAACAAAAGAAAAATGTTGCAAACATCACCACCCATTGCAAACAGGTTAACAAGTGCATGTGGAAAGAGAAAGAGAGATAACGTTTCAGTTGAAGACCCTTCATCAGAATTTTTTTTATTAATACATCTAGATACTGAACTATTTACATCCCCAGTAAAATCATTTTAATTTTCTCTGTGTTGCTAATTTTTGATAATTTAGCTTTTCTCCTCATCCCTTTGTTTTCTCTAATCATGCACTCCTTGGCTGTCAATGATCTTAATTTATGCCTTTTTTTTCTATTTTTATTTCTCTTTTGTTTGTTCCAAACATAATAACCAGGCTGCTCTGAGAAGAAGGGCGTCATTTTCTGATCTACTTCATTCAAGGCCAACAAATTGACTAAAGTTAATGATGACGGAGTCAAATCCTATTCTGGGGGAAATTTGAAGATATTACTGTAATACAGAGAAAAACTTTTCCATATGTTTTGAAATACTTTCAACATAGATACAGTTTTATTTTTATATTAATTATTGTGATACTAATATGTTACAAGAGAATCTAGATTTCTTGTGATGTGACTCATTAACCTGCCTTCATTTGCTTTTTAATGTTTCTCTAAGAACAAATTACTTATAATCAGGGAATTTGTCAATCAGGACTCAGCTGAATTCTAACAATGGCTTTAAAATTCCTCCATTTTCTTCTCATCTCCTGTCACAGCTTTGTGTGGAGATTGTCAGAAACCGCTGAGAAAATGGTGATAATAATTTTATTTTATTACCTGGAGAATTCCCAAGAAATTTCCAAGTAAATATATTTTCAAAGAAATGTGTTACATAAAAACATAATCTTCAGGGATCCTCTCCAAAGCTTAGAAAATGAACATGAAGAAAAAAAAACAACAATCTAATGTGATATTTAAACCTCTTATGTTTATTATGGTTCAGTGTTAGTAGTGCTCTCCACGCCAAAATGTTATAGGTTCAAGCTGCACTCTAAGGGCTGACACTCTGAGGCATTAGTGAGTCATAAGAGACGTGACCCAACATTTTGTCTGCTTTCTCACATGGATGGAAAAAATACCATGGCATTATTCAAAGAAAAGCAGTGGAGTTCCCCTAACTCTTGCAATAGTTAAGCAACAAAACAGATTTCTGGCCATCATTGTATTATTACCCCTGGGAACTTGCTGTGCAAAGATTAGCTGCCTTATTTTCTACATTATCAGAATGGCCATGGTTCAAAGGCAATTTTGTCACTACTGGATGTCCTGAAACTCTGAAAATAGCTGGTGAAGTTCATATCATCATTTTTTTTTCCTTTCAACCCATTTTCATTTATAGTACCTACCCTATTCCCGGACAAAAAAGAGATGAATGAATAATTCCCCTGTTGATCAAGTCTGGTCACTGCTTTGTAGCAAGTAGCTGAAGATGATTTTCATAAAATAAAATCTATATGCAACTATTGTTTATATTCACTATATCTTTTTCTGAATGTTAAAAGCAATGAAATCCTCTTCTTTTATTGGGAGAAGTTTTGGCTGTAAATCTTGCTTCCTCTGCTCTTCAAATAATCTTATTCATGGTAAATTAACTTTTTTTTGCTGTATGGTAAACTCTTTCCAATGAGCCCATGCATGTGCCCAGTTCTTTACCTCTTGTCATATTTTGGGCATCGATGCTCTTTTCTTTTACTGTGATATTTGCATTAGCTGGGAGAACTACATTATAAAGCTTCATTTACCTCCAGGGGAATTTTAGATGAAGCAAAAGTTAGATTAAACTCCAACTTCCAACCCCAAATGTATACCACTCTCCTACCTCCACCAAACCACTATCTTTTAGGATTTTGTATTTTAGCAATGCCCTACCTTACATTTGCATCTTAATTCTGGGACAGATCTTTAATGGGTAAAGTGAAAGACACTCATAAAAGAATGTCCTCTCATTCTTCATGATATAGCCAAGTATGATGTAGCAATTGAAAGGAGACTATTTATTTTAAACTTGTTGAAATTGATGAAAATTCACCTTTCGGTACTGGTTAACATGTATGCTTGATTGCCTGTTTCTTCTAACATTAAGTCAGTTATTTAAATTTATTCTGTATGCATATTTTGTGTGAACCTATTTATCAGCTTCGTGAAATCACTGAGATATCTGCAACGTTCAAAAATATATAGATAAGGAAAGGAACAACGTGTAAGAATATTACTCATCTTGGGTTACCTTTAATATCCTAAAATATTTGTAATATTCTATCTTTTGAAAGGCTAACTAAGCTTTAAGTTAACCTCAACTAACGTTTGTAATAGGTTATTGCTCCTACATATTAATTGAATCACTACATAGTTGAAGTTGTAGTTGGAGAATTTAAAGTTTGCAGATAATTACCTTGGGTCTTTGAATGTATGCTGAATCACAGGATAAAAGCGATAGTTAATATAAACCCAACACTATTAGTTTTATGGTTATTTTAAGTATTAGTAAAGATGTCTGGCTAAGATATATAAGAACACTTTTTGGGGGATATCACTTACGGTATTAGTCTAAAATACAAAAACCAGAGCAATCTAGCTTTCAATTTATAGCATAACTTTGCTATAAAATATTCTTTTATCTTTCATTGTTGTTTTTTTTAGGGTAATCAGCGATTTTAATGTTCAGAAGGGAAACTCCTAAATAAATCAGCTGTTTGTAATTATTAATAAAAATAGCCTATTTATTTAGTTTCAAAAATGCACGAAGAACAATCACTGGCTGCCAACAAAAGATGTAACCATTTTTGTTGAAAATCATGTCATATCTCTCCCTTGAATCACCCTAATTCAGTCTCAGAAGTACTTGAACCTGTCTTGGTAACTTGTATGTGAATAACCAAAATCATGAATTTATGTGCAGAATTGAAGTTACTAAATCCTAAAACTGTGAATCGTTGTTATAAATGGAAGAGAAGACTGAGAATTCAGAATCAGAATCTGATTTTAAAATCACTGGTATATGTTGTGAAATCAGTACAATAAAATACATGATAAATCAATATAGAGAAAAAAACTGAATTACAGTAAGTATATTCATATGTCTATTAAATAGTTAAGTTAAAATGAGCTAGTGCAAAAACAAACAGAAATTTAAAAAAGTAGTAAGGTAGTGTTCAGGGGTTCAATGTCCATTTAAAATTCAGGTATATTATTACAATAGAGTCTCAAAATTCATCTGGAAAAGTAATGAACACTTGCTATGGGTCACTACATGTTATGTCCTATTGGAGCATCCTTGGATTGAAAATTAATATAAAATAACTGACTCTTCTCACACCAGAGAAGAAGAAGATTGCTAATTCTGACTGTAATATCCATTGCTAGCAACTTAGGATATCCACAAAGAGAGCTTGTATTGAAAAGTAATCCCCTTTAATATAGTTAAACTTCACTGTGTTTCAAAAGGTGTTAGCTGACAGAATTTGACACCAAGTCGAAGACATTGGTCAAAAAATACTTCAATGAGCATCTTAAAGAGGAAAGACATTGAGAGTTGGAAGTGCTTAGGGAGGATTTTCATAGCTCATGGGCTCAACAGTTAAAGGAAATGGGGGAGCATTTAAAACAGTAGAACTCACAATAGAATGTAATAGGAGTAAGGTACAGTGACGGTAAGGAGTAAAGCCATGGGAGAAATTTCAAATGAATGAAAAATTTAAAACTGTGTCATTGCCAACCTGGCAGCCATTGTGGTTCAGTTTGCACAGCTATGATGAGTAAAAATGCCTTTGTTTGAGCATATCATCAAACAAAAACTTCATCATCTCAACCATTTCCTTAGAGGTTAGCAAAACAAAAAAGAAATACAACTTATAAAAGGGGAAGAAGTTAACCCCAAATGTTATGGACTGATCTGAAGGAAGTGAAATCATGATTAAGGGAAAAAAAGTACTGAGTTACTCGTAATGGGAATGAGGGGACAAATAAATGCAAAAAAAATGCTGAGAACTTTGTGGAATATATTTTATTTCCTGAGATTGAAACTAGATTAATATTAAAATCTTTCAAGGTTAGTTACACTGAAAGAAAGGGAAATTAAGAGATTAGGAAGGAAGGTACAGTAATACATTAGGGTTATGGTTGAGCTATTTCCATTAATTATTTTATAATTTGTTTAAAGAGCTTCACAGTAAATGAAGAAGATCTGAAATGTGATTGCTGCCATCATGCAGGAAACACAGCGGTCAATTTGCTCAAAGGTAGTCCCCACAAACAGCAATGTAATAATAACAAGGGGCATTATTGCTGGGGTTAAGTACTCTCATAGCTATGTGCTTCTTCCATAGATTGGTTAGCAAAGTACTCAGCTTCCATATTGCCATTTTATATAACACAGCACAACTTGTCAACGGTCTCAATCAAAAATGACAATTTGTTTTACTTCTCTTAATTCCTGTTTCCTATCTTCATAAAGCATTCTGTGTAAAAGGAAGCCATTCAGCCCTTCACACCTGTGTCAGTTCTCTGAACAAGCTGTCCACTTTAAGCCACACATCAGCTTTATCCTATAGCATTGTAAATCAGTTCTCTTTATGTACACATTTAACTGTCTTTGGAAAAAAAATGTAGAAACTAACACAAGAGAATTTTCAAAGTGTGTACATGAAAAGCACAGAGTTCCATTACTTGCAGATCATAAAGAAACACTTTTTGTGAAAACCATCCTCCTCAATACTTTTCTTGTCCTTCTGTCAATCATTTTGAATCTTTGATCTTGATTACTAACAGAGGAAACAGATTATGCCTATCCATCCAGCAAATATCACATATAATGTACCTTCATGAATTCTATCCTTTGCTCATAGGAATCCCAGTTTAACAGTAGGGAATGCCATGTCCTTGGGTTTCCCAGATGCTGAAACTGTCAAAAAATTTGGAATACTCATGAATTCCTCTCATATTCATAAACATAGAAAAGTATTGGAAACTATTCTTAACAAAATAATTTTAAAACCCTAAAAAAGCTTTGAACATTTTGAAATTTAAAAATAATTTAAATGATCGAGGCACTAAAAGCAGAAATAATTAATAATATTTAATTGCATTTAAATTAACATTTGAACATGTTAAATTAAATTAAATTAGATATGTGAATTGCTTGAAAACTAACATATCTCCCTCTTTGCTGTGTCATGTTTTTAAGTAAATAGATTTTCTGACCCAGAGTTAGGTCTAACATGTAAGAATTTCAGTAGGGCTGCCCTATCAGACTCCATGAAATTTCAAAATTGGGTTGCTGTGGGAATGACAGCAATAAGGATCTCTTGAGACATTTGAGACTTCCAAATTCATGTTAACTGTTCTTAGAAATTACTATGAATAATTTACTTTAGTCATTACTATCAGTAAATTACTGAAAAAATATGGTGAAGTTGCACCATTGCTCTAATTCTAAAAAAGAGACAAAATGCATTATTTTGGAAACCTTAGGAAAATGTATTTGGAAACCACAATAGCTTGAAAGGAAAATTTACACAGAACACAAGTAGCTATGTGAATGATGCATTTACAACCTTCTGGCATTTGCCCTTCTTCTTCTGTTGAAGACAGCTTCCAAATCTTTATTAGTTGCATAGAATCAGATGTAGCTTATTGGGTACTGCAGCTATAATTTATATTTGTATATAATTTACACACATATTTAGTGTAGTTGGAGTATATATTTCTGTTGAGTTGACTCCTGGATGGTCAATCCCTTATTTTGAAGCTGTGATGCCTTCCTCTAGGCTTCTTAGTTAATGGTATTATCCTCGCTCAGTGACTGTAAAACAGTTTTACTTTCATCTTGAGAAAGAGTTTCAGACCTTAAAATGGCATGCGTTTGTGGTTAATTAGACAATAGGTGCAGCAGTAGGCCATTCAGCCCTTTGAGCCAGCACCACCATTCACTGTGATCATGGCTGATCATCCACAATCAGTACCCTTTTCCTGCCTTCTCCCCATATCCCTTCACTCCGCTATCTTTAAGAGCTCTACCTAACTCTTTTTTGAAAGAATCCAGAGAATTGGCCTCCACTGCCTCCTGAGGCAGAGCACTCCACAGAACCACAACTTAACTTCTGGATCTTCTGATCAGTCTCATGAAATGAATCATGATAGAGAAGCCAAGACTCTCTTCATCAGTACTAATCACAGAGAATATGAAAACAGTCTGGATACCATGGGCACTCTATGGAATCCTTAAGATTTTTGACATTTATTTGAATATGGAAGATTTTCTGTTGCTATCATTGTTATAGGAACAGATTGATTGAGATGACTGAATGGGTGATATGGTGATCAGTTCAGCAGTCATGACATGGATGATAAGGGCGTTCTGGTGAATAATGATATTGTCCAATAGGTGCAGTGCCTAGATCAAGGATAAGGTCTGGTCCTTGCCTCTCAGATGGAACTATGTATTGATCATGACCAGACCTTGTTCCACGTGTTTTGTCAAGCAGATATGCGTCTCCATATTTCTTCATGCCAATCACAACTTTTCAAAGATTGCAGTGTTCACAAATGTCCCAGTTAGATTTTCACTTGTTCACTCTATTTCACTTCCTGCAGATTCTGCCTGACATTGTAGCACAAGGTTCTGGTTTGATTTAGGCAAATTCTTATTTCAAAGCCAATACCCAGCAATAATATAATGTATAAAGAATGAGAAATTGAGTTCCTCAGCCAAAAAGGGAAGGGACAGTTAGCTGTCATCTCAGAAGAGGAATCAAAACTTCACATTAATGTTCAGTAGCTGGAGCTGATCTCTCTGGCTCCATATTACCCAACATTTTCTTCATAATCCCATATCATTTCAGATAAATTGCAGGGTTAACTCCAGTTTTTAATCTATCTTCACAGACAAATATTGGGGAATACCAAGGCTATAGACTGTAATATCTGCCTTTAGGCGCAAGAATGTATGATGAAATCCAAGAGCAGATGCCGGGATTAAGTCTGGAATTTGGCATTACAGTAAACATTGTTAGGAAAAGGACTGCAGCCAGTAACCAGAGATTTCTCATTCAATAAAGTCTATGCCAAGATATTTGGCTTTATTTTTGGCTTTCATAAACTTATAGTAACCTAGTTATTTGCCAAGAAGAGAAGTTGCTACTGGAAAGAAGTTTCGGCACTGTTGGTAATAGTCTATGATTACCCTCATTCTCCCAGAGCCAATTTTGATGCAGTAAAAGGACTTTGAATGAATATCACCTGGGCTCATTGTGGACAAACACTGCAGGCATCAACCAATTAATTTGTAGAATATTTAATGCCATGGTCTTCTGTTCAAATGGATTTCTGGCACATGCCAAAATTAAATATTAAATATGTTGGCTGACAGACCTAATGCCATTGAATGGTAAAAAACTTTTTGTAGGCTTAAATGGTATTGTTAAAGACAAGGGAAATGTCATAGTTATGTAAGGTGGAATTTTACATTTGTTGTTGAATGAAACAACAGTTTTATTTGTTGAAAAACGCAACTGTTAATTCCAAGCCTACAACTCAATGGAAACATAATAAAACCTCCCAGTATTCTCAAATTCAAAAAACAGCAAATGAAGAGTCAAAAGTTCAATGCTTCTCTGAGGCACTAAAATTTTATTCACCTATTGTGATCTATTGTTATTTCAGTTTTGGAGATGATAAAGTATGGATGAAAAAATATCATGCAAAAATGCAACCATTCTTTAACACCCCACTCTCACAACATTTGCACCCTCCTAGCTCTGTTCAATCCGGATTAAACATCTACCACAGAAGCAAGGTAATAACATGTCATTTGATTCTTCCAGTGGCAGAGGGGAAGAAGCTGTTCCTGAGTCGCTGAGTGTGTGCCTTCAGGCTTCTGTATCTCCTACCTGATGGTAACAGTGAGAAAAGGGCATGCCCTGGGTGCTGGAGATCCTTAATAATGGACACTGCCTTTCAGAGACACCACTCTCTGAAGATGTCCTGGGTACTTTGTAGGCTAGTACCCAAGATGAAGCTGATTAGATTTACAACCTTCTGCAGCTTCTTTTGGTCCTGTGCAGTAGCCCCTCCATACCAGACAGTGATGCAGCCTGTCAGAATGCTCTCCACGGTACAACTATAGGAGTTTTTGAGCGTATTTGTTAACATGCCAAATCTCTTCAAACTCCTAATAAAGTAAAGCCGCTGTCTTGCCTTCTTTATAACTACATTGATATGTTGAGACCAGGTTAGATCCTTAGAGAGCTTGACACCCAGGAACTTGAAGCTACTCACTCTCTCCACCTCTATGAGGGTGGGTATGTGTTCCTTCATCTTACCCTTCCTGAAGTCCACAATCAGCTATTTCGTCTTACTGACGTTGAGTGCCAGGTTGTTGCTGCGGCACCATTCCACTAGTTGGCATATCTCACTCCTGTACGCCCTCTTGTCACTACCTAAGATTCTACCAACAATGATTGTATCATCAGCAAATTTATAGATAGTATTTGAGTTATGCCTAGCCACACAGTCATCTGTATATAGAGAGTAGAGCAGTGGGCTAAGCACACACCCCTGAGGTGCACTAGTGTTGATCATCAGCGAGGAGGGTATGTTATCACCTATCTGCAATGACTGTGGTCTCCAGTTAGGAAGTTGGGGATCCAATTGCAGAAAGAGGTACAGAGGTCCAGGTTCTGCAACTTCTCAGTCAGAATTGTGGGAATGATGGTATTAAATGCTGAGCTATAGTCGATGAACAGCATCCTGACGTAACTGTTTATGTTGTCCAGGTGGTCTAAAGCTGTGTGGAGAGCCATTGAGATTGTGTCTGCCATTGACCTATTCTGGAAATAGACAAATTGCAATGGGTGCAGGTCCTTGCTGAGGCAGGAATTCAGTCTAATCATGATCAACCTCTCAAAGCATTTCATCACTGTCGATGTGAGTGCTACTGGGCGATAGTCATTAAAGGCAGCGCACATTATTCTTCTTAGGCACTGGTATAATTATTGCCTTTACAAACTGAAATTAACTCTTTAAGTACTGAAATGTGTTCACATATCTAAAAATAACATCTTCTTTCCTGAACTTTTTCAGATATTACCTTTGACTTAAAAGGAACAAATAGCCTTTACTGATCTTATTGGCAGTGTTATGACAAGAAAATTGAACACAATAAAATTATTTAGTCATCTCTTTTGCCTTTTCAGATTAATTATTGGTGAAATATTACTGTTTGTACTTCTGCAATTTCCCTCAGGACCATTATTTTAAATTTGGACAAACTTCTGGAGATTATCACCGGCATGCGTCATGAAAACTGTTAACTTAGCAGCAGCAATTCAAGCAATACATGATAATATATAGAAAGAAAATCAGTTGATCAACCATTATCAATTACAGTGTGTGTATCTATATATATATATAATGTGTGTGTGTGTATGTGTGTGTGTGTGTGTGTGTGTGTGTGTGTGTGTGTGTGTGTGTGTGCGTATTGAATAGATTAAAAATAGTGCAAAAACAGAAATAATATATATTAAAAAAGTGAAGTAGTGTTCACAGATTCAGTGTCCATTTAGCAGTTGTATGGCAGAGGGGAAGAAGCTGTTCCTGAATCGGTGAGTGTGTGCCTTCAGGCTTCTGTATCTCCTACCTGATGATAACAGTGAGAAGAGAGCCTGCCTGGGTGCTGGAGGTCCTTAATAATGGAAGTCGCCTTTCCGAGGCAAGGCTCCTCGTAGATGTCTTGGGTACTATGGGCACTAGTAACCAAGATGGAGCTGACTAACTTTACAGCTTTCTGTAGCTTCTTTTGGTCTTGTACAGTAGCCAACCACCCCCGCCCCCCTATTCTAGACAATGATGCAACCTGTCAGGATGCTCTCAAAGGTACATCTATAGATGGTATTTGAGTGTTTTAGTTGACAAACCAAATCTCCTCAAACTCCTAATGAAATATAACTGCTGTCTAGCCGCCTTTATAGCTGCATCGATATGTTGAGACCAGATTAGATCCTCAGAGAACTTGACATCCAGGAACTCTCACTCTCTCCACTTCTGAACCCTCTATAAGGTTCTCTCATCTCACCCTTCCTGAAGTCCACAATCAGCACTTTTTTCTTACTGGCGTTTCTGTCCTGTAATCTGTGTAGTTGGTCTTTAAATAGCCTCAATATGTTAGATGTGGACTTGCCCATACAGATTATTGCAAAGAGAACAGTATTAACTCTGCATTAAATGTATTGTGACTTTCTATCTCATCACATTTTATGTGAAGTAGTGCTTTGTTTGCAAATGAGTACTTGGGACAGATTACTTCAACGATTTCACTATAATTAATGAACAACCGATGACATTTCTTTTGATTATCTTTTAGTTCTTTGACAACAATTCACAATATGTCATTTACAGTATTTGTCTTTCCCTTTTCTCTGTTGCACAGCGAGAAACAATCTGTGCATTCTTTAAATTAATAGGAAGTGTATTCTCTGTTTATTTTTATTCTTTATAGAAATACACCTCATATTATTGCCATAATAACTCATCAAAATGTTAAAAATAAGTTTTTATGTTAATAATAATAGAACCACATTAACTGCAATACCATCTTTCCCCACCCACTGCATTTTCCACCTTGTTCTTAAACCTTTTTTTCATGCAGGCAAAATGATTGAAATATAACTACCATTGAACATTTTAATGACTCAAAGCATTTACTTTGAGTCTGGAGTATCCATGTAAGTTCAATAAATAAAATTATTTACTTGAACTAACTGGAAAAAATAATGGAACAACTAAAACACTGATTCTGATAAGCCATCTCAAAGTGGAGATAACAGAATCTGAAATAGGTTTAATATTACTGGCATATGTCATGAAATTTGTTGTCTTTCTGGCAGTAGTACAAGGCAATACATAATAATATAAACAAACATGAACTACTGTATATATAATAGTTAAATTAAATAATTAGTGCTAAAATAGAAATAAAAACGTACTGAGCTAGTGTTCATAGGTTCAATGTCCATTCAGGAATCAGATGGCAGAAGGGAAGAAGCTGTTCCTGAATTGTTGAGTGTGTGCCTTCAGGCTTCTGTACCTCCTTCCTGTTGGGAGCAGTAAGAACAAGGCATGACCTGGGTGAAGAGATCCTTAATGATGGATGCTGCCTTTTTGAGCCGTCACTGCTTGAAGATGTCCTAGATACTACAGAGGCTAGTGATCATGATGGAAGTGACTAAGCTTACAACTCCCTGTAGCTTATTTCAATCCTATGCAGGTAGGGTAGCATTATGGTTTCATTTGCCATATCCTATAGTTATAGAATCCCAGAGTTGTACAACCTACCCTGCCCATCTTTCTTGCCCATCTACACAAATCCCTTTTGCCCATGCTAAGAATGTATACTTCTATGTCAGGCCAATTCAAGTATCTGTCTAAATGACTCTTTATTGTAGTGATTATAACTGACTCCTTCAGTTCACTCCTTCACTGGCAGTGTGTTCGATATACCAACCTCACTTTGTGTAAGAAATACTTTCCTTTCAAATCCCCTTCAATACTCCTTCCTCTCAGCTAAAACCTTTGCTCCTTGATTTTGTCTTGTTTTTGGTGTCCCTATTGTAATGCATGGATTTATTTCTTTTAAATGCTATGCATGCATATTAATCTGTTTTCTGCACATACATATTGGCCTGTCGTCTGCACAGGCGCATTGCTTGCTCTCTCTCTCTCTCTCTCTCTCTCTCCTCTCTCTCTCTCTCCTCTCTCTCTCTCATAGCAATGTGAATACATCAGGTGAAACCATCTCCCATGTGCAGACGTTTACTTTAATTGTAAAGTATTTGCAAAGTCATAGCAAATTAGCTACAAATACAAACCTGAATGGAAGATACTATTACCAACTGCACCAACAGTTATGGGTCGAAATTGCGAGAGGAAAGAGTTAAACAGTACAAAGAAAGCCCTCATAAAGGCTAACAAAGGGTCGCATGAGTAACAGTGAATAGTACACAGTGAAAGACGCAAATAACAAAATTTATAGTGAAAATAATGTGCTGATGGCTTAAGTCAGGAAAGTTCATAAAGTTGTTAGCACGGGTGAAGGCTAGGAGTCATATATTAAGAGGGTAGAATTGTATTGTAAGGTGAATGACATGGATGAGCAAAAAAACGCCCCACACTTCTTAGCTCAATGGATGCAAGAAT
The DNA here is from genome assembly GCF_030028105.1 of Mobula birostris. Lineage (NCBI taxonomy): Eukaryota > Metazoa > Chordata > Chondrichthyes > Myliobatiformes > Myliobatidae > Mobula > Mobula birostris. The sequence goes on from NC_092388.1 coordinate 34,914,306, forward strand.
GTGCCGTCTCTTAAACAACTTAGTAATCTCTGAAAAGTCAGCAAGCAAGACATTCAACAAAATTGTTACAGTTTTACAGAATCACTTGAGCCCTAAACCGCTGCTAATAGCTGAGAGATTTAGATTTTGCATAAGGAACTAGTCAAAGGATGAAAGTGTTTCTGAATACATTGCAAAACTGGGCAAACTTTCCCGGTACTGTGACTTTAGAGATGGACTTTCTGATGCATTAAAGGACAGCCTTGTATATGGCACTCAGAGGAGGCTACTAGCAGAAAGACACCTAATACCAGAATGAGCATTGACCATTGCAATATCTTTAGAGACCGCAACAAAAGATGCAGCAGAACTACAGAAAAAGAGGTTAGAATGTGAAATACACAAAATGTCCCTGAATGGTGCAAAAAGCCAAAAATATTATTGCTGTAGCAATTACACCCATGGTATAAATGACAGTTGGTTCAAAGAAAAGGTTTGCAGAAAGTGTCACAGACAAGGTCGCGCAATGTACAAGTCAGACAAAAAGCACAACCAAAGAGAAAAATCACATTGAGTGAAAAGTTTCACACACAAAACTATGTGTGCATAAAGTGACCAAATGTGAAACAGACAACACAGAATCTGACAAAGGTGATGCTTAGAACTGTCATGGTATTACTGAAGCAGATCACAAAATCATCTGGATCATAATAAATGTGCCTGGTGTAAACCTGAAAATGGAGCTGGATACAGGTTTATCTATAAAGTGCTTTACACACAATGTTCTAAAGCGGATGCTGAACTGCAGAGCTTGGAGGCATCTGGAATTCTCTCCAAGGCTGAATGGAGTGATTGGGCCATGCCAATTATACCAGTGATCAAGAAAGGGATGGCTGGAGCCATTGGTATTTGTGTGGATTTCAAAATGAGCATCAACCCAGAGCTGCATATTGTGCAGTATCCCCCGCCATGAATAGAAGGCATTTTTGCATCTTTGGCAGGCAGGGAGAGGTTTTCAAAAATTAACTGTCACAAGCCAATCTGCAAATGGAGTTTGAGGAATCAAGCACGATGTTCCTTACAATCAACATTCACAAGCTACAGCTCCAGTACAATCACCTTGTCTTTGGCATCGTATCAGCTCCAGCAATTTGGCAAAGAGCAAGAGATAAAGTGCTCCAAGATATCCCAGGAACACAATGCTACCTTGATGACATAACTGTGATTGGCAAGAATGATGAAGAGCACCTCCAGAACCACAGTTAAGTCCTTACCAGTCAGAGTGAGTATAGTCTGCGCGCAAAGAGAGAGAAATGTGAGTTTTTCAAGAATGAAATCTCGTATTGTGGATATGACATTGACAAGCATGGCTTACATAAGTCATGAGAGAAGATCGAAGCAGTGCTACAGGTACCCACACCAGAAAATGTGTCACAAATTAGGTCATACTTAGGCCTTGTAAACCACTACCTCCAGTTTCTCTCAAACATTGCTACAATACTGCACCCATTGAATGCCCTGTGCAGACAGAACAAGGTGGGAATGGTCAGAAAGATGTGAAAGAGCATTCAAGGAAACAAAGAGACTAATAATATCAGATGAACTGCTCATGCACTATGACTCACCACTGCCCATCAGACTGGCTTATCACACACCCCCTTTTGGCATTCAAGCTGTTTTGCCGCACACTATAAAAGATGTAAGTGAATGCCCAATCACTGACGAGCGCAGAACGCAACTACGCGCGGATTGACTGAGAGGCAGTTAGTCTAGTATGGGGAATAAAGAAATTCCACCACTACGTCTACGGACAAAAGTTTACGTTAGTGACAGATCACCAGCCCCTTGTGTCCATTTTCAGTCCCAGGAAGGGAATTCCAGTGATACCTGCAACCCGGGTACAACATTGGACACTATTCCTAGGAGCTCACATTGATGACAAGGGACCAAACAGCACAGAATGCTGATGACTTGTCACGTCTTCCACTATTGGCAACTGAAGAAGAAATGCCTTCATATTGTGACCCAGCAGAAGTGTTCCACGTTGCATTGATGGACCAGTTGTTGGTAACAAATTCTGAAATACAAAGGGGAACAAGGAATGAACCAACATTGTCACAAGTCTATGAAATCTCCATGAAAGGATAGTCAGCTCATGGTAAAGCTTATGTTGCCAGAGTTCTCATTGAGATAAGACCAACTGTCGGTATGTCAAAGAATGCTGATGTGTGGATCTCGTGTTGTGGTTCCCTCCAAACTGTGCATCAGCATGTTAGAGAATCTGCATGAAGGACTCTTGGGTACAGTCAAGAAGAAGAGCTTTGCTCAGAGCTACATGTGGTGGCCAGAAATAGATAAACAGATTGAAGATTTGGCCCAAAGCTGTTCAGGATGCCAAGAAGTTCAAAGTGCACCCCCGCAGGCACTGTTACACCCATGGGAGTGGCCATCTTCACCGTGGCAAAGAGTATGTATTGACTTTGCTGGACCATTCATGGACTCCATGTTTCTGATTGCTGTGGATGCTCATTCGAAGTGGCCAGAGATTATACCAATGAAGTCAACCACCTCAGTAAAGACTCTATTCACCCAGAGGGCTACCTTCACCAGAAGTGGCTTACCAGAACAAATTGTGAGTGACACCGGATCACAATACATGCCGGAAGAATTCTGACTGTCCATGAAGAAAAATGGCATCAAACATTTCAAGTCAGCTCTTCACCACCCAGCAATGAATGGGTTAACTGAAAGGTTTATCCAAACCTTCAAGAAGTCCATTAAAGTGATGGACAAGGAGGACATTTTTTCAATAGCACAAAGTAGACAACTTCCTTTTTGTGATTCAGAACTCTGTTCATGCGACGACAAATCAAACACCTACAATGCTATTCATGAGCAGGAATCTGATGTCTCGCATAGACCTCTTGAAACCAGCTCTGTGGGGGGAAGTGCAGAACAAACTTTTCAGCGAGTTGCCAAGTGAAGCAAGAAGGAGCCTTCCGATTGGACAGGAAGTTCTAGCGCCTGATTACCGAGAAGACAAGCGGACACCTGACAGGATAGCATACACAGTGGATGTTGAAGATCATACATGGCGAAGTCATGTGGACCAGATATTGGACGGTCAACCGAAGATCACACTTGAGTTGCTTGCATCCAATGAGAAAGACACGTTACAAACATCGGACCTACCTCTCTGTCACTGACAGCAATGTAGCACCAACAGCTGAGAACCTTGCCTTAGACAAGACACCTAACAAACCTGATGCCACTCCACTGGTCCAGAGATGTTATGAAAATGTTATCATTGACAGGACACTTGCTAATCCTGATGCCACTCCACAGGTCCAGAGGCACTATCCCGAAAGAAGCAGACCACCACCCAAAAGTATCATGAAGTTAGTTATGGACTGTTATTGTGAAAGCATGTTTATCTGAATACGGTTTGTAAAGGGAAATTGAATGTTTTGTACATAGACAGTTCCACGTGACATTAATCTAAAGGGGGAGTAAGTGTAATGTATGGATCTGTTTCTTTTAGAGCAATACTACGCATGTGTATTGATCTGTTGTCCCTGCATGTGCATTGTTCTCTCCCTGCAATGTGAATACATCAGTTAATGTCATCTTCTGTGTGCATGCTTTTATCTTAATTGATATGTAGTTGCAAAGATGCAAAACCTATCATGGGAAAAGAATTCTTCTTAACTACCCTAAATATGCTCTTATAATTTTATGTACATTAATCAGGTGCCCTTCAGCTTCCTTCACTCCAATGAAAATAAATCCACCACATTCAACCTTTCTCCATAACTGAGCCCTCAGCTCATGTTGCCCAAGAGTGAGGAGTGAGCCAATGTGTAACCGATTTAAGTGCCGGGCTCGATTGGAAAAGCCAGGTAAGGGCTGAATTGATGTGGCAGGGCTCAGGCCCAAGAGCATGTCGAAGCAGCAGGACCCGGGTCTGAGACCGAGAAATGAGATGATGTTTGGCTGATTTAAGCGTTAGGCTGGATTGCAAAAATCAAGATATTGGGGCAGGAGGCAAGTGATCAACAGGAGTTCAGCTCACAGCTCGGTGAGGTTCACCCATCTCCGTGCTGAGGCTGTGGCTCACAACTAACAGGTCCTGGATTGGCTGCAGTGATAACTAGCTTCGTGGCTATGACCTCACTTTCATAAACTTTAGTTCTGAATGCTATAATGGATGCACATTTTGTTCATTGTTTTTGCCCATTGTGATTAACAGTTTTCTTTTCTCATGAGTTCTATTGGGTTTCTTTATTTTGTGTAGCCTGTAAGCAGACGAACCTCAAGGTTGTATATAGTGTACATACTGTGATAATACATGTCCTTTGACCTTTGAACTTTGAACATCCTAGTAAATCACCCCTTCACCCTCTCAAGCACAACCATACACAATCCTCCAAGTATGGTCCAACTAATGTTTGGTGAAGTCAGAACATAATTTACTTGCACTAGTTGAGATTAAATTCTATCTTCCAATGTTCCAACTGACTTTACATCTGATCAATATCCTACTCTAGCCTTGGATAACTTACCTTACCCTATCTATAGATCCATAGACTAAGTAATTTTCCTCTCAGTCCCAATATATTGTTTTCTACTTGCATCCCTTCATACTGGACCAGTCAAGAGCTATCAACCTCTGCCTTAAATATACATAAACACATGGCCCCCACAGCTACCTGTGGCAAAGAATTCCACAGATTCACCACTCTCTGGCTAAAGAAATTCCTCCTCATTTCCATTTTAAAAGGATGCCCCTCTATTCTGAGACTGTGTCCTCCAGGCTTGGACTCTCCCACCATAGGAAGCATCCTCCCCAGATTAACTCAATCAAGGCCTTTCACCATTCGATAAGTTTCAATTAGGCCACGCCTCATTCTTCTGAATTCTAGTGAATACAAGCCCAGAACCATCAAGCACTCTTCATATGACAAGCAATTTAATCCTGGAATCATTTTTGTGAACCTCCTTTGAACCCTCTCCTGTTTCAGCACATTCAGCACCAACCAGCAGGTACAGAGGAGATGTCAGGGGTAAGTTTTTTACTCAGAGAGTGGTGAGTGCGTGGAATGGGCTGCCGGCAACCGTGGTGGAGGCAAATATGATAGGGTCTTTTAAGAGACTTTTAGATAGGTACATGGAGCTTAGTAAAATAGAGGGCTCTAGGTAAGCCTAGTAATTTCTAAGGTAAGGACATGTTTGGTACAACTCTGTGGGCCGAAGGGCCTGCATTGTGCTGCAGGTTTTCTATGTTTCTATCCTTTCTAAGATAAGGGGCCCAAAACTGCTCACAATACTCCAAGTGAAGCCTCACCAGTGCTTTATAAAGTTTCAACATTAAATCCCCACACATATTATAGTACTCTTGAATTTAATGCTATCATCGCATTTGCTTTCATTACCACACCCCTGTATTACACCACTAGCCAGCGCTAGCCAATCAGAAAAGACTCCCTCTATTCCCACTCTTTGCTTCCTGCCAATCAGCCACTGCTTTATCCATGCTAGACTTGTTCCCCTGTAATACCATGGGCTCATATCTTGTTAAGCAGCCTCATGCCAAAGGACTTCTGAAAATCCAAGTACACAACATCAACTGATTCCTTATACTTTATACTTTATTGTCGCCAAATAATTGATACTAGAACGTACAATCATCACAGCGATATTTGATTCTGCGCTTCCCACTCCCTGGATTACACATATTAAATATTAAAAATAGTAAAAATTAGTAAATATTAAAAAATTAAATTATATATCATAAATAGAAAATAGAAAAATGGAAAGTAAGGTAGTGCAAAAAAACCGAGAGGCAGGTCCGGATATTTGGAGGGTACGGCCCAGATCCGGGTCAGGATGCATTCAGCACTCTTATCGCAGTTGGAAAGAAGCTGTTCCCAAATCTGGCCATACAAGTCTTCAAGCTCCTGAGCCTTCTCCCGGAGGGAAGAGGGACGAAAAGTGTGTTGGCTGGGTGGGTAGTGTCTTTGATTACCCTGGCAGCACTGCTCCGACAGCGTACAATGTAAAGTGAGTCCACGGACGGAAGATTGGTTTGTGTGATGTGCTGCGCCGTGTTCACGAACTTCTGCAGCTTCTTCCGGTCTTGGACAGGACAACTTCCATACCAGGTTGTGATGCACCCTAGAAGAATGCTTTCTACGGTGCATCTATAAAAATTAATGAGGGTTTTAGGGGACAGGCCAAATTTCTTTAGTTTTCTCAGGAAGTAAAGGCGCTGGTGGGCCTTCTTGGCAGTGAACTCTGCTTGGTTGGACCAAGTCAGGTCATTTGTGATATTGACCCCGAGGAACTTAAAGCTTTTGGCCTGTTCCACTTGTGCACCACCAATGTAAATGGGGTTGTACAGTCCACTGCTCCTTCTGAAGTCAACAACCAATTCGTTCATCTTGCTGACGTTGAGGGATAGGTTATTGTCTTCACACCATGTCACCAGGTTCTTAATTTCCCCTCTGTACTCAAACTCATCATTACCAGAAATACGGCCTACAATTGTTGTGTCATCAGCAAACTTATATATTGAGTTTGATGGAAACTTGGCTACACAATCATGGGTGTACAGTGAGTACAGCAGGAGGCTGAGTACACAGCCTTGTGGGACACCGGTGCTCAGAGTGATTGTAGAGGAGAGCTTGTCCCCTATTTTTATAGCCTGGGTCCTATCTGTGAGGAAGTTGAAGATCCAGCTGCACATCTGAGTGCTAAGGCCCAGGTTCCAGAGCATAGGAATCAGTTTATTTGGAATGATGGTATTAAAGGCAGAGTCTCCTTTGTCTATCTTGCTCATTATGTCTTCAAATAATTCCAACAGATTTGTCAGATAAAATTTCCCTTGAGGAAACTGTGCTGACTACAGCCTATTTTATCATGTGCCTCCAGGTACCTTAAGACCACATCCTTATTAATCGACTCCAGCATCCAGCTTCAATTGCAGCTCAACATCAATAAGACAAAAGGGAATGCGATGGACTTTAGGAAAACTAAGCCTGCACTGTTCCCTGTTACTATTGATGGGGAGAACATGGATGTGGTGAGGATCTACAAGAACCTGGGGGTCCACCTGGATGACAGAATTGAATGGAGCACCAACACAGAGGTTGTGTACAAGAAGGACTAGAATAGCCTCTACTTCCTGAGGTGACTGAGGTCCTTTGGAGTACCCAGGCCTCTCTTTCACATGTTCTATCAGTCTGTTGTCACAAGTACGCTCTTCTATGTGGTGGTGTGCTGGGGCAATGGCATCAACACTGGTGATGCCAACAGGCTCAATAAATTGACTAGAAAGGCTGGCTCTGTTATAGGAGTCAAACTGGGCACACTGGAGGCTGTGGTAGAGCAAAGAATCCTGCATAAAATCCCTGCAATTCTGGACAATGTTTCTCACCCTCTGCTTGCCACCTTGGCTGAACAGAGGAATATTTTTAGTAATAGACTAAGACAATTAAGCTGCTCCAAAGAGCACTGTTTGAGGTCATTCTTACCCTCGGCCATTAGGCTCTACAGTGAGTCAACCTATAGATGGGGGAGTGAGGATCTCTCCCTGTTAGACTGTTTGAGGTAACTTTTTTTATTCTCTCTTACTTCTCTTCTAATATTTGTATATCTGTGCACGTGTAGTGCTACTGTGACACTGTAATTTCCTTTGGAATCAATGAAGTATGTATCTATCTAATCCGCCTTCTATCACCAAGCCACTTTTGGATTGAATTAGTTCGGTCACCTTGGATCACTTAGAACATTCTTACATTGTCAAATCCTTAACAAAATCCATTTAGACAATGTCTACTACCCTGAATTCATTAATCTTCTTAACTATTGTCTTAAAAGTCTCAATCAAAGTTTGCAGGATTACCCCCGCATAATGCCCCATAATGCCTGATCAGACCTGCCTTCCAAAAAGTCTATAAGACTGATTCCCATAGAAATTTCTCCAATAATTTCTCTGCCATTATCGTAAGACTCACTGGTCTGAGGTCACCTGGCTCATCTATGCTACCATTCTTAAATAAAGAACCTATCCTGTAGTCTTCCATTTATTTCAGCTGTGGCTTATAAAGATGCAAATAGCTCTGTCAGGGCCCTCATTCCTCACATCCCATAGCAACCTCGGATCAATCTCATCTAGTCCTGTGGATTTATTGATGCCAATGAGTCCCATAACATCTAATGCCACCTCCTACTGAGTACTAACCTGCTCTTGATTATCTGCTAAACTTTTCTTGAACTCACTGTCTTTCATATCCTTCTCCTTGCTGAGTACAGATCAGAAGTATCACTTCAGATCTAGTTTACTTTGCTTGATACCACACAAAGATCACACAAAGCTCCTTTCTAATTTACTGGGTATTCTCAGCATTTTCCATTTTACTTTCAGCTGTCTAGCATCTGCAGTACTTTGCTGCAGCATTACCATTTAAGCCACCTGCAGCTATTCAGCAGTAAATAATACAGCAAAGATATGTTAGTTTCTTCTCCTCAAAAAAAAATGTTCAGATAGGAATTACATTGACTCTTTCAGAAGAGGATAGATTTACATGACTCTGCAAAAGAAGCAAAGAATTTTCACTAACTAGTGACTCATTTAGAGAAGATTCTTTGATTCTCCCCCCTAAATTACTCATAAGATTGCGTACAAATCTTATAGATAAATCCTAATTACCCTTCTCCTCTACCTAATCCTCACCATCGAGGATTTAGTTAACAACCGTAGGGTTAAACAGTAAATAAAATACTGGATCTATTTTCTAAATAAAGACTTGCACATGTTCTGCTCCATTTAACTGTATGGTTTTAGATTCATAGAGCAATATAGCATTATTACAGGCTATTTTGCCGAACATATCCATGTTGACTGTATTGTGCACCTAGATAATCCCAATTTCCTGTATTTGAACTATATCCCTCCAGATGCTTCTCCTCCATGTACCTATCCAAGTGCCTCTTAAATATTAGTATTGGACCTGCTTCAATCACTGCTGTATGCCCATATGCAGCTCATTCCATACACTCATCACCTTTTATGTGAGAAAGTTGACCCCAGGTCCCTTTTGAAACTTCGCCTTTCACCCTAAACCTGTGCCCCCTGATTTTGTACTACTCTACCCTGAGGGAAAGGATTATTACCACCCCCCCCCCATCTATGCCATGGAATTTTAAACATGACGACAAATTTGTCTCTCAACCTCCTAACCTGCACTTTTTGACACCTCAGTTTTTCTAAAGAATCTTTAGTTGGCTATTTGATTACTAGTGTAATCGATCTGGCCAAACATTGTGGTTCAAAGGGCCTTTTCCTGCACGGCACTGTTCTGTTCTACAGTATGTTTAATGTAAATTCTGATTACAGTACGATACTTAGAATTAGAATCAGGATCAGTTTAATATCACTGGCATATGTTATGAAATTTGATTTTTTTTGCAGCAGCGGCAGCAATACATTGCAATATATAATAATTAAAACTATAATTTACAATAAGAAATACATATAAAAAATTAAATTAATGCAAGAAGTGAGGGGAGATCTATTGAGGTAGTGTTCGTGCGTCCAATCATTCAGAAATCTAATGACAGAGGGGAAGAAGCTGTTCATAAAACATAAACTGTTTATTTTCAGGCTCCTGTCCCTCTTCCTTGACGGGAGCAATGAGAAGAAGGCATGTTCAGGGTGATGTGGAGTCCTTGATGATGGATGCCGCCTTTTTGAGTCATTGCCTTTTGAAGGAGTCCTGGATGTAGGGGAAGCCAATATCCATGATGGAACTGGCAGAGTTTAAAACTTTTTGCAACTTTTTCTGATCCTGTGCTCTGGCCTCTCCATGCAAGATGATGATGCAAACAGTTAGAATGCCCTCCATGGTTCACCTGTAGAAATATGAGAGCGTCTTTGGTGACATAACAATTCTCCTCAAGCTCTTAATGAAATATAGTCTCTATCATGACTTCTTTGTAATTGCATCAATATGTTGGGCCTGGGATAGATCCTCAGATATTTTCACTCAGAAACTTGAAAATACTCACCCTTTCCACTTTTGATTTTTTGATGAGGACTTGTGCGTGTTCCCTCGACTTCCCCTTCCAGAAGATCAATTCCTTGGTCTTACTGACATTGAGTGCAAGGTTGTTGCTGTGACACCTCTCAGCCAGCTGATCTACCTTGCTCCTGTACACCTCCTCATCACCATCTGAAATTCTGCCAACAAAAATTTATAGATGGCATTTGAGCAGTGCCCAGCCACACATTCATCGGTGTAGGGAGAGTAGATCAGTGGGCTAAGCACATAGCCTTGTGGTGCGGCAGTGTTGACTGTCAGCAAGGAGGAGATATTATTTCCAATCCACACAGACTGTAGTCTCCTGGTGAGTCAAGGAACCTGTTGCAAAGGAAGGTACAAAGGCCTAGGTTTTGGAGATTGTTAATTAGAACTGACAGTATGATTGTGTTGAACACTGATCTGTAGTCAATATACAGCAACCTGTTGTAAGTATTATTGCCCAGGTGATCCATGGCCAAGTGGAGAGCCAGTTAGATTGCATCTGCTGTAGACCTATTGTAGCTACAGGCAAATCGCAGCAGGTCCAGGTCCTTGCTTAGGCAGGAAGTTATTATATCCATGACCAAGCTCTAAAAAGCACTTCATCACAGTAGATCTAAGTGCCACTGGGCAATAGTCATTGAGGCAGCTCACCCTGCTCTGATTGGACATTGGTATAACTGTTGCCTTTTAGAAGCAGGTGGGAGCCTCCGACTGCAGCAATGAGAAATTGAAAATAGCCTTGAACACTCCCACCAGTTGACTGGCACGTGTTTTCAGCGACCCACCAGGTACACCAAGGAGGCCTGATGCCTTGTGAGAGTTTTGACTCTTGAAAGATGTTTTGACGTTGGCCTCCGAGACAGAGATCACAGAGTCACCAGATGCTGCAGACATCCGCACAGATGTAGTTTTATTCTCCCTTTCAAAGTGTGCAGGAAGGACGTTGAGCTTATCTGGGAGTGAAGCATTAGAGCCATTCACGATGTTAGGTTTTACTTTACAGGAAGTGATGTTCACCAGGTTCACCTTTACAAATGTCAATCAGTTAACTGTTCATGGAAATGAGTCAGTTCAACACTTTGTGATTCAGACGAATTAAGGCAGTGCAAAAGTCAGATTGCTTAATGATTTGCAAATTACCCTTTTAATAAAGCTCTCCATTAACATTGCTGTTCTCAGAACTGGTTTTATACCAGCATTGTAAACTGAAATCAAAAAATTCCCCACTCCTGATTGCAGGGATGTCAATCTGAAATGTTAACCCTGTGTATCTCTCCACAGATGCCACCTGATCTGCAGAAAATTTACAGAATCGTCTTTGACTGCAAATGTTTTCTCTAACATTACACACAGTGCATCATGTTTAAAGAAGTAGCTTATTTATAACATTGACACTAGTGGCAGCGAGCTATCTTAAGCAATTTGCCTATGAAAATTTAACTGGCCTCAGGAAGATGGTGACAATTTGAGTGAGGTTGCAAAATGTCACTTCACTCAAAATTACTTAAGCATGTGTATTATATTATCAATTGATAAGGTTCCTGAAGTGTCCTAACAACTCCTTTTATTTAGGACTACATTATAATGTTGGCCTTGCCAGTGAAGCCAATATTCTGAAAAATGAATTAAAATTAAAATGATTTTCTTAAAAACAGTACATGCTAAAGGCACAGGTTTTAAAAATAATGTAATATGTGTTCATTGAGCAGTAAAACCCAAAAAGGCACAGGTTAGATCATGGTACCAGCATTGCACAATGTCTACAGCAAATTCATAAACTATTGTGGATGATGAAAGAAAAATGTGTTAAATCTGAAATCAGCCTGCATGTTCCTGGGCTAGGGAATAGCAAAAGCCAACTAATTCTTACATCTGTCTAAACTTTTCCTTCTGACCCTACCATCCTAACTACCTGGAAGTGTGGTTATGCAGATGTGGCTAAATATGGGTTTTAGCATCACCACTTGTGGCTATCACAATCTTCAGTTCCTTAATCATCACAAATCACATTTTGTAAACATTACTCTATGGCTATCATTAAGCTAGTTCCTTACTTACTGTAGGAGAAAATTGTGTGCATCTTGAGTCATGCCATTGAGAGACTCTTTACTAATCTAATATCTGGAATGAGTGGGTTGCCTTACACCACAAGGTCAGAAAGGCTTGTTTATGCTGGATTTTAGATGGGTAAGCAGTGACTTGATTAAAGTAGATAAGATCCTGAGCTGTCTTGATAGAATGGATGTGTAGAGAGAATTTACTATCTTGTGTGAAAATCTAGTTCCGGGGTCACTTTTAAATTATGTTACTGAAAATTTTGCATCTGAGAGAGCTTTGAGTCTTTGGCACTCTCTTCTTCAAAGGAGAGTGAACATAAAATATCTGAATATTTTAGGGTAGGTATAAATAGATTCTTGTTAAGCAAGTGGGTAAAAGATTATCATGGTATGTGGAGATACAATCAAATTTGCCATGATCTTATTAAATGGCAGAGCAGGCCTGAGGGGGTGAGTGTCTTACACCTACTTCTAATGGTTATGTTTGTATGTGGCAATACCAGACATCAAAGAAAACACTGCACTGAATTTCTTCTCACCTTATCCTCTTTGTCCTTATTATGCACTTTATTATGTACAAGAGTGGAACCCAGTGTGGTCTTCTGCTGATATAGCTCATCCATTTCAAGGTTCAATGTGTTATGCATTCAGAGATGCTCTTCTGCACACCATCATTGCAACAGGTGCTACTTTGAGTTACTGTCCCTTTTCCTGTCAGCTTGACCCAGTCTGGCCATTCTCCACTGGCCTCTCTCACTAACAAGCTGCTTCTGCTCACTGGATGTTGTCTTGTTTCTTGCACCATTCTCTGTAAACTCTAGAGACTGTTGTGCGTGAAAATCACAGTAGATCAGTAGATTCTCAGATACTCAAACCACCCTGTCTGGCACCAATGGTCTAAGTCACTTAGATCACACCTCTTCCTCATTCTGATGCTTGATCTGGACAACAACTCAATCTCTTGACCGTGTCTGCATGTTTTTATGCATTGAATTGTTGCTAAATGATTGGTTGTTTAGATTTTTTGCAATAGCAGACAGGTGTACAGGTATAGCTGATAAAAATAGCCACTGAGTATAATTGCTTTTTGAAAGATATATAGAATAGCATCAAGTCCAGGTCCATAAAATAAAGAGTATAAAACTCAGAGATTTAGTTAATGCAAAAACTTTAAGGGTTTTACAGTGACATTGGATTTAATTAGATTTGCATTTAGCATTTACCTTAACCTTAAATTTCATGTGGTTTGTTTCATAGTGTCAGTCTCCAGTTGAAAAGAAGCTTTCTGCCAATAGTAGTGCACAGTTAATTATATGTATAGATAGTACTTGATAATTACTTTCTGTAGAAACACACAGAGCTTTGAAATTTTTTGCTTATATATATATATATACACACACATACATACACACAGGTGGCTCTTTCTAATAAGCACAGTAACAAATGCAGAATCTAGTTCCTTGAAGTATAAATTAGATAGAATAGAAAACTTGTAAAACTGTTAAGAGTGGAGTTTAGTGAAATGAGGGAGAAGTGCACAACAGATCTAAGGACTCAGTCTGGTTCAGAATGCTGTCATTTTGCATCTATTGTGTGCACAATGTGTGTTTTTCCCTTCTCTCTCTGCATATGTCTTTCATTTTTTTCATTGGGTTCTTCTGGTTTCTTGCTTTGTGGCTGCTTGTTGGCAAACACATCTCAAGGTGTATAATTTATACATTCTCTGATACTAAATGCACTTTGATACTTTCTTCAAAGGTTCAGTTAACATGAAGCAGACATGGCAGCAGCAATTAGTCAAGTGCTTAAGAAGCAAGAATAAACAATTTGGCTTCACCGGGAAGGAATTAAGTGGTGAGCCTTACAGTTCTTAAAAAGATTCACATTAAATTATAATCATGTGCGAGAAGAAATTTGCTAAGGAACATAAGAAAGTTAATTTTGTGGCCAAAAATGCTTTTGTGGGAAAATGAGTGGTTATCTGCTTTGTGGGGAAAAGTAGAAAAAGCAGAATGTTCTTTACAGAACACTGAAGCAGAGAGAATCAGTGTGCCCTTGGATCTGAAACAAATATGTTTGATGTGCAAGAATCACAAGTAATAATGAGGCTTTTGGGATGCTGGATTACAAAGGATTGACCAAAGAAGTGGAGAAATTTGTCTGCAGCTGTTCAGTATATAGATGAGGCAACAGCCTGAATACTGCATTGAGTTTTATTCTCTCTACTTAACGTAGAGTATACTTGCACTGAAGGCTGTTCAACAGTCAATTGATTCCAGGTATGAAGGGGTTAAGCTAATTGGACCTATGCTGAATGAAATTTAGAAGAATGAGAGATGAAAGATAATACCAGAGCCCTAAGGGGACTTCACAGTCTCGACCCCAAGGGAATATTTTGCCTCATACAGGAATGTGGAATTAAGAGGATTAGTTGCAGGAAAATGGTTTCACAAACAAGAGAAAATCTGCAGATGCTGGAAATCCGAGCAATGCACACAAAATGCTGAAGGAACTCAGTAGGCCAGGTAGCATCTATGGAAAAAAGTACAGTCAACATTTCGGGCTGAAACCCTTCGAAAATTGTTTACTCGTTTAGGATGGAGATCAGGAAAAATTCTTCTAAATAAGGCTGTGAGTTTTCAGAATTTAAATAAAGCCACAAAGTGTATACTCACTTGCCAACTAAAACTTAGAAGGTTGTCAAGCAATATTTGTAGTCATAGAAAGAAGCTGCATAGCAACAGGTCCTTTAGCACATCAACCACACCAACCATCAACTGCTCATTTATACTATTCTTATCTTAATCTCATGTTTTAGTCTCTCTACAGTGTTGTTAACTCTTCCCATATTCTACCAGTCAATAAGGCTAATCTACAGTGGCCAATTAACCCATCAGCAACCACATATTTGAGACGTTGATGGAATCAAAAGCACTGGAGGAACCTCAAGTAGTCTCAGGGAGAACATGGAAATTCCACTCAGACAGCACCAGAATTAAACTTCATCATTTATGCATCTGCCTTGACTTTCCTGCCATTATCAGCATTAAAAAAATTCTGGTAAATTTTCAGATCTATTCAAATCCACGATAGGTGATTGCTTTTCTCTGTAAGGTTTATACTGCAGGTATCAGGCAAGGAAAAGAAGCTGAGCCCAATATTAAATCCACCACAATCACATGATAAAGCACACTGCTGTTCCTATTTCTTACATCCTTGTATTCTGACATGAATCTACACCCAGTAGATCAATACGCATTACATCCCAGATCATAAATAGTGTATTTACTGCATTAAAAATATTTTATTTCTGTTGCCTTTCTTTTTTCATTTACCAATCCAGTTACTTTTCTTGTTCTCCATTCTTCTAGCACTGAAAAGAGTGGTTCTTCACTGGTAAATCATTAATACTTTTGAACATTACTAACAAATCTCTTAGCTTTCTTTTGCAAAAGGAAACAACCTCAGATAATAGATATAAGTCTTCTCTGTACTAGTCTATTAATTTTCTTCTGCATACTCTCTAATTCTCTAAAACCCTACCTGAATTATGGTGCCTAAAACTGAAGACAACACTCCAACAGAGGCCTTACATAACATTTACTATAACTTTCTTGCTTGGCTATTCTATGCTTCCATCGGTTATTATTGATTATTGTTAATAGATATGATTTGATAGCGTAATTGTTATATGTAATAGTTCAGCAGCTTCTATGTCATTATCTATCAGTCAATAACCAGGCTATAAATAACTACATTTATTCCATTAAATTTCACAGAATCTCATCTTGCTATGATGTACCTTAGTGATTATATTGCAGTAATATTATAGTGCTGCTTTAATAGGAATTTGCAAATCGCTGGATGGTCAGCTGCCAAGCACAACTCTATTCATTGGTAGTAATAGTATTTTGATAGGACCATAACTGCAATAGTATTTCCACCTCATTTATCAAAATGTTATAAATACACTAAATACACATTCATTATTCTTATTTGCTAATGCTAACGACTTCAAATGATCTGAATTCTCCAAGCAGAATATAATGTGCAGATACCATAATAGTGCAAGACAGCATCCGGGGAAAAGCAGGCCATTCGATTGGCAGTCAATCCACCGCCCTTAACATCCATCAACGGCATTATCTGTGGCAGTGAGATTTATCCACAAAATGCACTGAGCATAAGACCATAAGATATAGGAGCAGAATTAGGCTATTTGGTCCATCAAGTCTGCTCCACCATTTCATCAAAGCTGATCCAATTTTCCTCTCAGCCACAATTTCCTGCCTTTTCCTTGTATCCCTTCATGCCCTGATCAATCAAGAATCTAACAACCTCTGCCTTAAGTACATAAGGACTTGGCATTCACAGCTGCCTGTGGCAAAAGAATTACAGAGATTCATTACTCTCTGGATAAAGAAATTCCTTTGCATCTCTGCTCTAAAAGGACGCCCCTCTATTCTGAGGCTGTGTTCTCTGGCCTTAGACTCTCCCACCATAGGAAACATCCTTTTTGCATCCACTCTATCAAGGCCTTTCAGCACTCCATAGGTTTCAATTAGGTCGCCCTCATTCTTCTAAATTCTAGTGAATACAGTCTCAGGGTGACCAAACACTATTCATGTTACAAGCCATTCAATCCTGGAATCATGTTTGTAAATCTCCCTTGAACCTTCTCCAGTTTCTGCACATTCTAAGGTATGGGCCCCAAACCTGCTCACAATACTCCATGAGGCCTCACCAGTGTTTCATAAAGTCTCAACATTACCTTCTTTCTTTTATATTCTAGTCCTCTTGAAATGAATGCTAACATTCTATTTGCCTTCATCACCATGGAGTCAACCAGCAAATTAACATTTAAGGAATCCTGCACAAGGCCTCCCAAGTCCCTTTGCACCTCAGTTTTTATGTATTTTCTCTTCATTTAGAAAATAGTCAGCCCTTTCATTTCTTCTACCAATGTGCATGACCATACAGTTCCCAACACTGTATTCCATCTGCCATTTTTTTGCCCATTCTCCTAATCTGCCTAAGTCCTTCTGTATTTCTTCAAAGCTATCTACCCCTTTATCTATCTTCATATTGTCTGCAAACTTTCTAACAAAGCCATTAATTCCATCATTCAAATTATTGACATAAAACATAAAAAAGAATCAGTCCCAACTCAGACCCATGTGGAATACAACTAGTCACCGGCAGATGGTCAGAAAAGGCTCCCTTTATTTGCACACTTTACCTCCTGCCAATCAGCCACTGCTTTATCCATGCTAGAACCTTTCCTGGAATACCATGGGTTTATAGCTCATTAAACAGCTTGATGTGTGGCACCTTGTCAAAGGCCTTCTGAAAATCCAAGTGCACAACATCAACTGATTGTACTTTGTCTATCCTGCTTGTTATTTCTTTAAAGAATTCCAACAGATTTTCAGGCAAGATTTTCTCTTGAGGAAACCATACTGACTGTAGCCTATTTTATCATGTGCCTCCAAGTACCCTGAGACCTCATCCTTATTAATCAACTCTAACATCTTCCCAGTCACTGAGGTTAGACTAACTGGCCTATAGTTTCTTCTCTTCTGCCTCTCTCTCTTCTTGAAGAGTGGAGTGACATTTGTAATATTCCAGTCTTATGGAACCATTCCAGAATCTAGTGGTTCTTGAAAGATCATTACTAATGCCTGCATGATCTCCTCAGCCACCTCTTTCTGCACTCTGAGGTATACACCATCTGGTCCAGGTGACTTACCTTCAGAACTTCCAGTTTCCCAAGAGCCTTCTCTATAGTAATGGTAACTTTACACACTTTATGCCCCCCTGACACCTGGAACTTCCCCCATACTGCTAGTGTCTTCCACAGTGAAGACTGATGCAAAATACTTATTCAGTTCATCTGCCATTCCATTGTCCCCCATTACTGCCTCTCCAGCATTGTTTTCTAGCAGTCTGATATCCATTCTCCCCTCTCTTTTACACTTTATGTATCTGAAGAAAATATTGCTGTCTCTCAAGTTATTGGCTAGGTTACCTTCTTAGTGACTTTTTTATTTGCCTTCTGTTGGTTTTTAAAGCTTCCCAATCCGCTAATATTCCACTAATTTTTGCTCTATTATATGCCCTCTCTTTGGCTTTTATACTGGCTTTGACTTCTCTTGTTAGCCATGGTTGTATCATGTTGCCTTTAGAATACTTTCTCCTCTTTGGGATGTATATACTGTGCCTTCTGCATTGCTTCTAGAAATTACAGCCATTGCTGCTGTGCCATCATCTCTGCCATCATACTTTTCCAATCGACTCTGGTCAATTCCTCTCTCATGCCTCTGTAATTCACTTTATTCCACTGTAATACTGATACATCTTACATTAGCTTCTCCTTCTCAAATTTCTGGGTGAATTTGATGATATTGTGATCACTTTCCCATTTGGGTTCTTTTACCTTAAGCTCTCTAATCAATTCCGGCTCATTGCACAACCCCCAATCCAGAATAGCTGATCCTCTCGTGAGCTCAGACATGAGCTGCTCTAAATAGCCATCTCATACGCACTCCAGAAATTCCCCCTCCTGGAACCCAGCACCAACCTGATTTTTCCAATCTACATGCATATTGAAGTCCCCATGACTACTGTAACATTTCCTTTTTGGTATGCATTTTCTATCTCCCATTGAAATATGCTGTTGTTTCATAAACCTAAGATGTTCATGTTGAGTGTCAGGCCTCAGATCATTTTCAACCCAATCAGGATCGATACAAGTTTCTTATTTTTCCTTCCTATGTGAATATATGTCCGCACTTACTTTAGCAGTAAATGGCTGATTACATATTTTGTCCAGTATTTTGATCGTTTTCCTCTTTCACCATGCTTCTCTGAGTTTAATACCTACAAATATGACACTTGGAAAGATATTATAAATCTCTTGTGCGATCTTGGATCAACAGTGTAGCCAGAGCAGTCCTGGAGCTGAATTGTCCCTGGTGTACCATGGCCTTTATAGCATTGTTTGTACAAATTTGTGCTGCTTGTGAGCAGTGCAGTGAGTCACACAATGCAGCAAGCTCCTACTCAGTTCTGGGGCACTAGAATGCAATGGTTTTACAAACCACCCCTTCAGGTACTTTCAACAAAACTGTTTTTTTGGAATAAGTGTGTCATGCTTTTACTGTTTGAATACTTGCCTGTGTGAGAATGAGGGATCACAGCTGGTGATGATACAGAGGGGAACTATTAGTTCAGGGAGGTAGCTAACTTTAACCTCCTTCATTTTCTCCATGCCCTTGACATCTATCAAGGAGCTTAGGGTGACTTTTTGTAGTATAGAGAAGTAAGGAATATCATAAAAATTAATGCAATATCCTGTATTTCAGTGAAATTTCTTTCAATCGTCATTAAGATCTGGGTTTCAAAATAGACAGCTGCACTGAAGTGACGTTTATGTGACACTTGTTATAACATTAATTTCCCTAGGCAATAATAGAAATAACTTTAAAATGGAATTTTCAGACAGGACTATTTCAGGAAATGGCCAGTCTAAACTACCCCCTTTGCAGTGGGATTGCCCTTTTTCCTAACATGCGTTTTTCTTTCCACTCTCCCATATAACCATATAACCATATAACAATTACAGCACGGAAACAGGCCATCTCGGCCCTTCTAGTCCGTGCCGAATGCTTACACTCACCTCATCCCACCGACCTGCACTCAGCCCATAACCCTCCATTCCTTTCCTGTCCATATATCTATCCAATTTAACTTTAAAGGACAACATCAAACCTGCCTCAACCACTTCTGCTTGAAGCTCGTTCCACTCAGCTACCACTCTCTGAGTAAAGAAGTTCCCTCTTATGTTACCCCTAAACTTTTGCCCTTTAACTCTCAACTCATGTCCTCTTGTTTTAATCTCCCCCATTCTCAATGGAAAAAGCCCATCCATGTCAACTCTATCAATCCCCCTCATAATTTTAAACACCTCTATCAAGTCCCCCCTCAACTTTCTATGCTCCAAAGAATAAAGAATAAAGACCTAACTTGTTCAACGATTGATTTTGCCGAAGACAAAACGTATCGTGGCCATCACCTCTATAAATCTGCAATTTTATTTACAGACATTTTGCTCATTTTCAATATCCTAAATGGACACAAGGCTGAATATAGAAGTCAGTGTTACATACCAGAGGATGGTAGATGTGAGTGAAATGCCATATCTTGCGCTACCACGGATTTATCTCCTATTGTGTCTATTTTTGCCGTGTATATTTTATGAACAATTTTGTTCGATGTGTTATATCAAGTACCTGTGAGGATGCTACAAGCAAGTTTTTCATGGCACCTGTAGTTCACTATATTTGTGCACATACCAATAAACTTAAATTGATATCAGCGCAAGCATTCTATAGCCATCCTTAGAGCCAGGGGGTGGGGGGGTGTTAATAATGTGGTCCCTTGTGAATTCTGCAGAATCCTGCTGTGTCAATAGATGGTTGTTTAAACCAAATTGCACCAACCTTTTAACATAGAACACTACAGCATAGGTACAAGACCTTTGGCCCACAAATTAGGCTGACCTAATTAAACTGATTTGTTATGCCTACACAATGTCCACACCCTCCTTTCTAAGAGCCTCCTAACTGCCCTTGTCATATTTGCCATCTCTGGCAGTGCATTCCAGGCACCCTCAACTCTGTTAAAAAGACACTTGCCTGCACATCTTTGAACATACCCTCTCTCACCTTAAGTGCATGCCCTCTCACCTTAGATGCATGCATGTATTACACACCTTGACAATAGGCAATAGACAATAGGTGCAGGAGTAGGCCATTCAGCCCTTCAAGCCAGCACCACCATTCACTGTGATCATGGCTGATCATCCACTATCAGTATCCAGTTCCTGTCGTCTCCTCATATCCCTTCACTCTGCTAACTTTAAGAGCTCTATCTAACTCTTTCTTGAAAGAATCCAGAGAATTGGCCTCCACTGCCTTCTGAGGCAGAGCATTCCGCAGAACCACAACCCTCTGTGTGAAAAAGTTTTTCCTCAACTCCGTTTTAAATTGTCTACCCCTTATGCTTAAACTGTGGCCTCTGGTTCTTGTCTCCCCCAACATCGGGAACATGTTTCCTGCCTCTAGCCTGTCCAATCCCTTAATAATCTTATATGTTCCAATCAAATCCCCTCTCATCCTTCTAAATTCCAGTGTACACAACCCCAGTCGCTCCAATCTTTCAACATATGACAGTCCTGCCATCCCAGGAATTAACCTCGTGAACCTACGCTGCACTCCCTCAATAGCTAGAATGCTCTTCCTCAAATTTGGAGACCAAAACTGTACACAATACTCCAGGTGTGGTCTCACCAGGGCCCTGTACAACTGCAGAAGGACCTCTTTGCTCCTATACTCAACTCCCCTTGTTATGAAGGCCAATATGCCATTAGCTTTCTTCACTGCCTGCTGTACCTGCATGATTACTTTCAGTGACTGATGAACAAGGACACCTAGATCTCATTGTACTTCCCCTTTTCCTAACTTGACACCATTCAGGTAGTTATCTGCCTTCCTGTTCTTGCCACCAAAGTGAATAACCTCACATTTATCCACATTAAACTGCATCTGCCATGCATCTGCCCACTCATCCAATCTATCCAATTCACCCGCATTCTCATAACATCCTCCTCACATTTCACACTACCACCCAGCTTTGTGTCATCTGCAAATTTGCTAATGTTACTTTTAATCCCTTCATCTAAATCATTAATGTATATTGTAAATAGCTGCAGTCCCAGCACCAAAACTTGTGGTACCCCACTAGTTACTGCCTGCCATTCTGAAAAGGACCCATTAATCCCTACTCTTTGTTTCCTGTCTGCCAACCAATTTTCCATCCATGTCAGTACCCTACCCCCAAAACCATTTGCTCTAATTTTGCACACTAACCTCCTATGTGGGACCTTATCAAAGGCTTTCCGAAAGTCCAGGTACACTACATCCACTGGCTTTCCCATGTCCATTTTCATACATTCTCAAAAAATTCCAGAGGATTAGTCAAGCATGATTTCCCCTTTGTAAATCCATGCTGACTCGGACCTATCCTGCCACTGCTATCCAAATATGCCGCTATTTCATCTTTTATAATTGATTCCAGCATCTTCCCCACCACTGATGTCAGACTAACTGGTCTATAATTCCCTGTTTTCTCTCTCCCTCCTTTCTTAAAAAGTGGGATAACATTAGCTACCCTCCAATCTGCAGGAACTGATCCTGAATCTATAGAACATTGGAAAATTATTACCAATGCGTCCACGATTTCTAGAGCCATCTCCTTGGGATGCAGACCATCAGGCCCTGGGGATTTATCAGCCTTCAGTCCCATCAGTTTACCCAACACCATTTTCTGCTTAATGTGAATTTCCTTCATTTCCTCTGTTACCCTAGGTCCTCTGGCCACTATTACATCTAGGAGATTGTTTGTGTCTTCCCTAGTGAAGACAGATCCAAAGTACCTGTTCAGCTCATCTGCCATTTCCTTGTTCCCCATAATAATTTCACCCATTTCTGTCTTCAAGGGCCCAACTTTGGTTTTAACTAATTTTTTTCCTCTTCACATACCTAAAGAAGCTTTTACTATCCTCCTTTATATTCTTAGCTAGCTTGCTTTCGTACCTCATCTTTTCCCCCCGTATTGCCTTTTTAGTTATCTTCTGTTGCTCCTTAAAAGTCTCCTAATCCTCTGGCTTTCCTTGCTATTTTATACTTCCTCTCTTTTATTTTTATACTGTCCTTGACTTCCCTTGTAATCCACGGTTGCCCCTTACTCCCCTTAGAACCTTTCTTCCTCTTTGGAATGAACTAATCCTGCACCTTCTGTATTATTCCCAGAAATACCTGCCATTGTTTTTCCACTGTCATCTCTGCTAGGGTATCTTTCCAGTCAACTTTGGCCAGCTCCTCCCTCATGGGTCCCTCGGCCCCTTTGTTCAACTGTAATACTGACACTTCCAATCTTCCCTTCTCCCTCTCAAATTGTAGATTAAAACTTAACATATTATGGTCACTACCTCCTAATGGCTCCTTTACCTCGAGTTCCCTTGACTCTGGGAAAAGGATGTTGGCTCTCTATCTATACTTCTCAAAATATTATAAACTACCATCTGGTCTTCCCTTGGCCTTTGCCATCTCGGAGAAAACAACCTAATTTTCAAACTGCTCCTCCTAACACACACCCTCAAATCCAGGCGGCATCCTACTAAACCTTTTCTGCACCCACTCCAAGGCCTCCTTCCTATAATGGGGCCACCAGAAATGAATGCAATACTTCAGAATCAGCCTAACCAGAGTTTTATAAAGCTGTAATATAGCATTCTGACTCTTAAGCTTAATGCCTTGAATAATAAAGGCAAGCATGTCATATGCCTTCTTTACCACCCTATCAATCTGTGAAGCTGAGCTGATCCTTCTGTACGTCAACCTGTCAGTGTCTTGCCATTAACAGTGTATTGTCCTTTACATTAGATCTCCCTCACACCTGGATTAAACTCCATCTGCCACTTGTCCGACCATACCTGCAATTTATCTCTATCCTTTGGCAATCCTCTTCACTATTCGCAGTGTCATTTATCTTTGTATTGTCAATGAATTTACCAACCCTTATTTTCATTCAAGTGATATTGCATGGGCGCTGTTTGCCTCCTAATTGTTTATGTTCCCCTACACCCTCACATACCTCACTAACAATTTCAACACTTGTACGGACCCACTTGCCAAGATTAGGTTCAGTGCAGCTTTACTTCTTGTCGGACTATCTATGTCAGGGGTCCCCAACCTCTTTTGCACCGCGGACCGTCTTAATATTGCCAATATTCTTGCGGACCGGCCGACGGTGGGGGGGGGGGGGGGTTGGTGTTCAAGTAGGGTTGCCAACTTTCTCACTCCCAAATAAGGGACAAAAGTAGCAGTCAAATACGGGACACTTGTGTTTACCCCGAGAAAGACTACCATGACCATGAAGCCTTGCGCGGGCACCTGTGTGCGCATGCGTGATGTGCGCATACATGACGTGCACATGTATGTACGTGCTGATTTATTTTCTACAAATCAGTTTTGGCTTAGTCTTCCCGATTCTGTTTAGTGAAACTACACTGTACATACATTATTTGTACTTTATATTCTACTTTATATAGGCTGTGTATTGATCATATCATTCCTGCTTTTACTATATGTTAGTGTTATTTTAGGTTTTATGTGTTATTTGGTATGATTTGGTAGGTTATTTCAAGTTCAACAGTGCGTGACAGGGAATGAGGAAAGGTGCAGCTGACTCATAGCGCCAAATCATATCGTTTCTTCGCAGCCCAGTAGCACATGCTTTGCGGCCCGGTGGTTGGGGACCGCTGGTCTATGTATCAGCATAAAAAGACTCTCTCGGTGCCCTTTACAAATTGCACCCCTTCTAATCTCCTGACACTAAGGCAATCTCACTCAATATAGGGAAGTTAAAACCCCCCAGTACTGTAACCATATCATTCTTCCACCTTTCTGAGATTTGTATATATATCTGCACTTTTATTTCCCACTGACTGTTGGGGGACCTGTAGTATAACCTTAGCAAAGTAATTACTCATTTTTTATTTCTTCTTATAGTTACATGGCCTCATCTGAAGAGCCTTCCAGAGTACTGCAGTGATTATCTCCTTAACTAATAGTACATTACTCCTTCCTCGTTTTACTTCATCCTCTATCACACCTGAACCTTCTGTATCCTGGAACACTGAGCTGCAAGTTCTATCTTCTTTCATCTACATTTCTTAGATTGTGCTCCAACATGCCGATCAGGACCCAAACCTCACAAAATGCTGGAGGAACTCAGCAGACCAGGCAGCATCTATGAAAAAGAGTAAACAGTTGAAGTTTTGGGCCGAGACCCTTCATCAGGGCTGATGAAGGGTCTTGTCATGAAATGTCGACTGTCTACCCTTTTCCATAGATGTTGCCTGGCCTGCTGAGTTCCTCCAGCATTTTGCGTGTGTTGCTGTGCACTTCCAGCACCTACAGCTTTTCTTGTATTTATGCTCAAATATTATTAGTTTTGTTTGTTAGACTCTTTGCAATGAAGTACATGCAGTTGGGCCTACCAATCCTCCCAAATGCCTTATCACACCCCCATCTGCTCTGCCTGCTGGACTGGCTTGTATATTTGACTCATCATCTAATGTACTACTATTCTGCACCCCATCCTTCTGCAAAATTAATTAAATCCTCTCCAGCAGCACCAGAAAGGAGATGGGTCTCCATTCAGTTCAGGTGCACCCTGTACTGCTTGCATAGGCCCACCTGACCCAGAAGTGGTCCTAATGATATCTAAAGCCCTTCCTCCTTCACCATCTCTTAGCCAAAAATTCATTTGACCTATCTTCTTATTTCTAAACAACCTAGCAAGTGGCACCAGAAGTAATCCAAAGATTTCAATCCTGGAAGTTGTGCTCTTTAACCTTCTAACCAACTCCCTAAATCCATGTTGTTGGACCTTGTTTCTCTCCATATATAATCAGTGCAGAGGTACACTGCAACCTCTGGATGAATCACCCTCCCTTTCAGAACTCCCTGCACCTGCTCTGAGATGTCCCTGACCCTGGCTCCAGGTAGGCATAATGTGATCTGGTAGTGTTGATCCCAGCCACAGAAAT
Source organism: Mobula birostris (assembly GCF_030028105.1). NCBI lineage: Eukaryota > Metazoa > Chordata > Chondrichthyes > Myliobatiformes > Myliobatidae > Mobula > Mobula birostris. The sequence continues at coordinate 34,940,102 of NC_092388.1, forward strand.
GCTTTGCTATGAGTCACCTGCCACTATATCTTTCCTGGTCTATTTCATCCCCTGCTGTTGAGCAAAGCCAATTGTGGTGCCGCAGAATTGACTGTTCCTGCTTTCATCTAAGGTGCTAGGTCTCCAACAGTATCCAAAATAGAATACCTTCTTGAGAGGAAAATGGTCATGCACTACCTGCCTGACATGAATATTAGTGGAGTGATTGATAGCAAAGAAAGTTGAATAAAGATATAGTAGGGCACAGATCAAGCGAAAAATTGGACAGAACTTCTCTATCCTCCAAATCAAGCTGGTGGGAATCACTAATAGTGAGCTTACATTATAATATTATTTCACTAATGTCTGGCCAAATTACACTTGTTAGTTACTGTATGTAAAAGGAAAAAAGGTGAATGAGGTAGCTGAAGTAAAGGATGCACATTTATGCTATCTATACTTGTTCGCATGATGTTTGCATTGCACACTTCAAGTGCAGATTAATCAAGCATCACATCCGATAACATGCCCCTGAGTTTAACTCTAATAATATCCTGTTTGGCCTTACAGGCAGGTGGATAAATGAATAAATGTTCTAATTTGGAAGATATCCTGTAAGTAAAACACATCAATTTTAACCAGAAAGATAGACAATAGGAGCAGAAGTAGGCTATTTGTCTCTTCCAGCCTGTTCTGCTATTCAATATTAATCAGGGCAATTGGTGATTTTTCAGTCAGGTACTATTTTCCTCCTTCTCTATCTCCTCTAAAGGTTTTAGATTATAGTTGTGACACCAGACTACAGACGTTGTAGCAACACACAAAGTGCTAGAGGAACTTAGTAGGTTATGCAGCATGTATGGAGTGAAATGGACAATTGACATTTCAGGTCGAGGTCCGTCCTCTGACCATAAACCATAGGATGATAAAACATATGAGCAGAACTAGACCATCCGGTCCATCGAGTCTGCTCTGTCATTCCATCATGGCTGACTTAATACCTTGCTCAAATCCATTCTTCTACCTCCACCTCATAAACTTATCAACATCTGTTTTAAATATCCCCAATGACTTGCCTTCTATCACCTTCTGTGGTAATGAATTCCACAGATTCACCACTCTCTGGCTCAAGAAATTTCTTCTCATCCTGATTCTAAAGGAATGTCCTTGTATTCTGAGGCTGGGCCCTCTGATCTAAGACTCCCGCAATATAGGAACCATTTTCTCCACATCCACTCTATGTAGGCCTTTCAATATTTGATAGGTTTCAATGAGATCCTGCTCTCATTATTCTACATTCCAGCAGATACAGACACAGAGGTATTAAACGTGCCTCATAGTGTATGTTAACTCCTTCATTCCCAGGATCACTCTGGTGAACCTCCACTGGACCTTCTCCAGTGCCAGCACATCCTTTCTTAGGTAAAGGGCCCAACACCGCTCTGGACTGAAAAGAAAGAGGGAAGAGCTGTATAAATAAAAGGGGAGGAGAAAAGCTGGCAGGTGATAGGTGGAACCAGGAGAGGGGCTGATATGCAAATGAGGGAGGTGGGTGGCAATGATGTTAGAAACTGGAAGGTGATAGGTGGAAGTCTGTTGGCTTCTCTAACAAATTATGACTTCAAATGTTAAGCCTATCGGCAAGATGATGGGCAGCGTAACAAAATACTTGGTACATTGTAAGAGTCAGAAAGCCTGCATTCAATGTCCCATAGATTGAGTGCAAAATCAGTCTGTACACAGGTCATTAAGAGCAACACACACAAAATGCTGGAGGAACTTGGCAGATCGGGCAGCATCTGTGGAGAGGAATAAACAGTCAACGTTTCTCATCAAGTCCTGATGAAGGGTCTCAGGCCAAAACGTTGATAGATGCTGCCTGACCTGCTGAGTTCCTCCAGCATGTACAGTGTGTTATGCTGGATTTCCAGCATCGGCAGAATCTCTTGTGATTATACAGGGCATTAAAGTTGGGTTGTTTGTCTGCATCAATTACCAGCTTTCACTGAGGACTTACCAAAGTGCAGATAATTCAGATATTGTTCCTTGCAGAAGTTCATGCTGGAGAATTGTTACCTTAGCACCCTGAGAAATGCTTATTCTATCTTATGTGGCTTCTGCTCCATGCTGCAGTCCAGAACAAAAATACACGTCTGGAAATAACCGGCTTGCACAGAGGATTTGAAGTCAATAAAATATTCCGCAAACATTTGTCACCTATTCCAATTTAAGTGACGACATGTTGGGAGAATCATATCGTCAATCAGAAGGAATTGGGGATCAAGCTTTAGCAATGGAAGTGGGTCCTTTCTGCACTTTTATAGGTGTTTGCCCTTTTGGCTAAGAGTTATTGCAGATTGCAGTATTGACCCCTGAAAGATCAATATTGGCATCAAATCAGTTTTGCCTGGTGCTTGAAGTTATGATCTGCATGCTCTGTATGCAGATCATAAAATAAAAGCAGATTAATTTCCTTTTAAGGAAGAAGTTTTCAATTGGCAGCCAGCAAGACACCTGGCGGAATACTGCATACAGGGCATGGGCATTTCAGTGCTAATGACCCCAAATTTGGCCCATAGTTTTCTCCAGGAACCTATCAAAACTCATGTACTTGACTTGTCTTTTACATCTACTCATCAGTTTATTTCGTGAAGATTTACATGTGTCCTTCCCTTAATCTTCACTGCAGCACATGAAACAGTTTAATGTAAAGCTTAAAGCCTACCATGCATAAAACCACTTAGTATCCAGACTTCAATGGAAAACATTGGTGCAAAGTTCCCATTTGTCTAAGATAATGACTGTACGTACAGGCTGAAAAGTTTACAAAAACATTTAAGATAACAAATGTTTTGATACTCATGTTCTAAAATGCCAAGAAGGCCATTTTCAATTAACAGCAATAACGTGGTCACAAGAAAGATTTGGTATAGATGCTCCATCTCCCTTTAGATCGTTACAGACCAATTTCTCTAAACTGCAAGTGTTAATCCCAAGTCATGAGGAAATTCCATGATGTGGAGTAAGAAAAAGATAGTAAATATCTTTACAGGCCCACTTAAAAATTAAATAACAGTTTCAATGCATTTGCTTCTAAGAAACAAAAGAAGAGTTAGCTAATAATGATTAGACTTCCTAATGCAGAACTGTCTGAATGTGAAGTATTCCATCTTTGGTAAAGTAAAAAATGATATTGGTCCACTTGTTTGAAGTCTGCTCTCTTTCTAATTTTCTCCCTGCTTCCTTGCCAGTCAATCTTGATCAAGTGACCATTGTTCATGTGAGTCTAAACAATGTTTAACCTAATCATTCCATAAAGTTCTATCTGATCCTGTCCACAAATGTAGACTTTCAAAGAAAAGTCTAAAGTCAACATCTCAACTGACTTTCCCTCAAGGGAAGGAAGATGCTGAGACCTGTTAGATATTTTTCTCCTGTGACTTTGCCTGTTAAACTGCCTCCTTGTACTACTTTCAGACTGCGGTTAGACTCTTCATTAGTATTTTAGGTGGTGCAAGCAATTCAAACCTTTACCTTTTCAACATATAGGGTAACTGCTGTGTAATGATTTGAAAGAGGCCTTGAATATACAGCTGATTCTGTTACCTTCCTTCCTGTGTGCAAACCAAACACTTTTCACGCAAAATATAGAAGTCTTTGAACATTTTAGCATTACACAGTGAAGTACTGAGGCCTAATGAAATCCCTTACCGTCTTGGTTCTAAGAGAATGCATAGTGGTTACAGCTCTGCAAAGTGAAAGAAAAAACTTAAAAGTAACCAAGTAAGTCCCTCGTTCAACAAAATATTAAAAACCACTGCTACAAAAAAAACTGGGTTGATGTCGGATGTGGAGAATAAGACCAATATAAAAGAGACGTTACTACTGTTAATTTTGTGAATGGTGGAAGCTTCCTGTTCTCTGCATTGTACGTACAGGATGTGTATGGTGTTTCCCCACCTCCACTGGCTCCTACATGTAATGATGTAAACATCGTCTCTGAGAACCAGGCCATCAAAGGGCATGAAAACCTCTATCCTGTTTTCCTCTATGTTAAAATATACCCTGCCGTGTAATAACATTTGTGGTTAGAGTTTATCGTAAATTGCAGCAGTTCAGTGTGATCAGGGAGTTGATCAAATTTCCATTTTGAAAAGGAAAAATTTGGAGAGAATAACAGAGTGTAATAACAAAGTTTGTTAATTCCCAGTGATTCCACTTGTAAAATTACACAGCACATGCAAGCACACAGTTAATTAAACCTCATTTTCCTTAAAGGGGAGGATTGTATTTTAAAAGAGCAATAGTATTATGAAATTAGTATATTTTTTCATTTCAATCATATCAAAACTATTCACCTGTAGAATTAAATATTATATGAATCACTAAAAGAACATCAGGCTCTCAAACCAGTAGGGATAACTTCATTCAACTTCACATGTCCCATCATTGAAATGTTCCCATAACCTATGAACTCATAGACTCACCTTTCAAGAACTCTTCATCTCATGTTCTTGATATTTATTGCTTATCTATTTATTTATTCGTTCGTTGGTTGGTTGATTGAATGGATTTCCACAGTTTGTTGACTTTGTACATTGGCAAATTCCCAAGTTGGAAGTTGGTAGGGAGGGAAAGGGGATTGTGGCTCGCTGCCGCTTACGCGCAGCAGGGGGGAGCGGGGGGTGGGGCTACTTTGGGGTTCTCACGTTTAACTGTCGTTTATTCTTTGGGGCACTTCTTTGTTTTCGTGGATGGTTTGCGAATAAAAAGCATTTCAGGATGTATATTGTATACATTTCTCTGACATTAAATTGAACCTTTGAACCTTTGGTATGGTCTTTCATTGATTCTATTATGGATTTATCGAATAAGTCCACAAGAAGGTGAATCTCAGGGTTGTATATAGAGACATATACGTACTTTGATAATAAATTTACTTTGAACTTTGAACTTTTGAACAAAATGCAATTTGAACATTCACTTAATTCGATAAATAGAATCAAATATAATTGTTTAATATCCTAAATGCCATTGTGGGCAGAAGGGCCTGTTCCTTTTCTATGTAACATAATCCTATATTTATAATTCTTTACATTCTCATCATGTATTGTTCTAAAATAATAAAATCAGACTATTGTGTCACAGGTAAACAACTCATTATGTATTACAGAATGTAAATTAGTCAAATAGCTTAACTGCTAGGTAGTTCAAATAATCTCTTAATTATGGTAAAGAATGCAGTGGCTAACTGAGGATTCTGGCTTGCGATTATTAGTTGATAGTAATAGGAATCAGTGCTTCTAGGAGTCCCCATGCAAGGTGATGTTTTAAAGGTGTGCTGGAATGAAGAGTGTCCTAGTTGTAAATCAAAGCTTCTTCCCATAGAAATTGATGTAACTTGCAGCAGTACCAAAAATGCCTGCACAAAAGGAAAATAAAAGCAATGCAATGCAGTTATCTACTATGTACATTGTGCACAGTTTCACTAAGATATGGGCTTTTATTTCCCCCCAGCTTTGCTCCATATGGAAGTGGGGATTTGTCCATTCACTTTTGAATACTTCCCTGTAAAAGGAAGACGCATATTTTCTATAACATTAAGGCAACTGAGAAGAAGCACTTGGTCAGGGGAATGGGGAGAAACTGTACTCATATTTTCTGAACAATGAGTGCTTCATGCTGACAGGAGTGGGAGGAGAATAATTGCCTTTGTGTTTCTACTACCAATTGGATACACATTTATGTGTACATTAGCAGGAATTTTCAAATGATTCATCTTCTCCAGAGAACATGTATTTCTATAGTTAACTGTTAAATTTGATAACCCCTGCAACTAGTTGCAAAATTAAGTGAAAAATTTCATTTCTGCATTTCAAATGAATCCAAATTTTCAGTTTAAATAAGAGTAAATTATTTTACTTTAATATAATTCCAGTTTATCGATATATGGAAAGCATTTTATGTTCTTAGGTGACTTAATGGAAAGAAACAAAAATCTTAGACCTAAATAGTTATATAGTAGTGATGTTTCCAAAGCTCATTCCAATTTATCAATAACATCACTGCATCAATAATCTGTATACTTTCAGCAACTTAACCTTACCTTTGATAGAACTTATGGTCCTGCCAACACATCTCAAATGTTTCAGTACGTTTCTCCTAAGACAGACTAATTTCTTGCAAATCAGGAACCTTTGCTTTAACTTTGAATTTAAAAAGTAAGTAGCACATATGTGCAAAGAAGTCCATCTACCATATATCTTACTGCATAACCATTTACATATAGACTTGTACCATGTGACAATTAAAATTGTCTTTAATCAATGGGGCCCTTGGAGTAGGAATGCACTTTGACTGATCAAGGTGCACTTAATTAGTAATTTCAGAAAAAACTTGTTTTACCAAAGTAGAACTGAATATGAGTGGTGATATATAAAGGGCTGGTCAATCCAAAATGGTGTATTTTGTGTAGTCATTTGGTAAATTGGTCTTGATTATCAAACTGACTGAATGCCTAACTGGCTCAGCTAAATACTAAAAACAAGCTCAAAGATGATCTTGTTATTTTTTCTTGTAAAGGGCTGTCTTATCTTTCCAACTACAAATTAATAATCACTGTTAAATTATGGACAGTGTAGTATTAGCTCCAATGGCCAAAATTTTTCTTTCAAAATAATGATGAGGCCAAATAGCACATGCTGTTATTTAGGCACAAACAATAAGTACCTTCAAATGAAGGTAGATGCACAATTGTGATCCATTGTGAAGCAGCCTCTTCCTAACATCAAATGAAGTAAAGTTGGTTTACTCGTATTAATATAAACTAAAGTCACAAAAGACAGCCAAATCTTGTCTATTGCAGTCCCAGTATCCAGTAATACTGGGGTTTAAAATTAAGCATTAAATGAGTGAAATATCATTTTGCTTAATCTCACTCTAAATCTGTTTTTCATTCTCCTTCTGGGCACCTTTCACTCTCAATTAACTTTAGAGCTCTTAAATCTGATCGTGTATCAACTGCAATAGTAAGTTTGATCCCAATACAAACCAAAGGAACAATACAGTGGTTGCACTAAGATCATTTAGAAAAGGCAGCAATGTTTTTAGAATTATTATTTATTCTTGTTGGGTGGCCAGGTGGAGATATGTCTCTACCAACAGAGGTGTAAGGGACTCCTTCCCTCCACTAGCCTTCAGGTCACCCTTGGGCAAGGTGTAGCACCTGCTTAGCCCTCCCAATCAGGATCATGTGAAGCCATGGGAACAGGTAAGAGCAGCAGGCGCCTATCACAAGTCCTAGTTATGCGACCACTGACACCGGGCAGACAATCTCTGAAGAGTATTGATAATGGCTGGGGTCTTGTAAAATCACCACCCAGAAGGCGGCAATGGCAAACCACATCTGTAGAAAAATTTACCAAGAACCATCATGGTCATGAAAGGACCACGTTTGCCCATGTTATGAGACATGGTACATAACGAATGAATGAGCAAATCATTCTTAGGTGACATTATTCCAATTAAACATAAACTCTGGTAAACATTAAATTCAAGAGCAGCATGAACATATCTACACTAAACTGGTCCTGCAGTCAATTTAATTGTATTGCTTGTTCTACACTGTCCATAAAGATGAAACTACAAGTCCTGGGATACTACAACTTAAATAAATGCAATTATACTGTATACCTGTAATCTTAATACTTATATGCTTAGCACCAGTATATGTAACTGTACAATGGCTATGCTGTAATAAGATCTTTAACAAAAGAACAATGTGTACCAGAAAGAAACATACTGTATAGATCATGCTTGGAATTACCCTGTGACTAAATGACAGCTGGTAAACATGGGACTTGCAGGTCATTTGACTAACATGAAAACAGGAAGCCTTGGAATAATGGCCTTATGTTAATTTAAATCATTGTCTTAGCAGCAATTATATTCTGTTATTAACTATTATGACAGAATTCAGAACTCTGAGTAATCATGCATTTCTTTCGCCTTTTAAAAAGCTTGCCCATTATTGTGCTTAAGAGATTTGGAGTTAAAATGAATAACAAATATACCAAATGTTAAAATTTTCACCTCTGAATTTACTTCTTAAAAACTTTATTTTTATTAGAAAAAAATCTGTTTAACAGCTTAAAAAACTAAACATATATTGAAACATTTCTGAGAAATTTACATTGCATGCTAATTTGGGATATTATATCCCAGTAGTCTCTTCCACATCTCAGATGTAAAATTGAAAAAATATGAACTTCCCTGAGAATCACAACTCCAAAATAAATACATTTCCCTACAAGAATATCATTGCCCTGCACAAAGTGCTCCTATATAAAAACTAGCCAAATCATCAGGTTTCATTCCGAGACAGTAAAATGACCACAGCAATCATCTCTGGAGAGTCTCTGTCACAGTGTATCATCACTCACAATGTAATATTGACAGGCTTTCTTCAGCGGCTGGCTGAGTTACTCCTTGTATCTGTACTTTCGCAAGATGAAAGAAAACAGAAAGGACAATTCTCTTTATTGAAGTTGAAGAAGTTGCTGGACGGGGTTTTCCTGAGTATAACAATAAAATCAATGGGTCTTCAAACTTTCAGTCTTGCATCGAATGTCGAATAGATCTATGATAATCCTCCGCACTGTTCACGTGATCAGGCATTTCATACCCTCGAAGCAGATGTCCACTGTTCTGCTGAGTGAAGTAGTAAAGCTGCCTGGCAAACACTGGCTCGATCTAAAGACAAACAAAAAGTCAATTTATATTACCTATATTTGGTTTAATTTGATTCTCAAACCAAAAACTGCACAGCATTTTCTAAAATTTTCATCACACGCTGAAACAGAAATCCCACAATCATTTAAAGCAGTTGAAAACCGCTTTTGCAGAACTGCTCCGAGTAATTTTTTAAGAAATACAGACCAAAGTCAAAGTGAGAGGAAGTTCTCACCACATAGCAGGTAAATTGACAGCATCTCATATCTGGGATGGCTTGAGGATACTGGATGAAAGGTGAACCAGGAGAATTTCAAAGAATGGAAGACAACACATTTGTGCCATTTATTAATGATTATACTCTCTTTGTTGATATTATGAAGTGTAATAATGCTCTAGGCTTCTCACAATTTTGTGTTGTATCTGATTAATCTTAAATGCAGCCAATTTAGGATTTGGATCCATAATAATAGATACAAAAGATCAGCAATAACTAGTGTCAGGCCAGATTAAGATCTCTCAAATGACTGTTTTTTCAATCTCAGTCATTGTTTGGGAAAGATATCTCTAACAAGACCAAACATTTCCTTAATGACCGTAGCAAGCAAAGTGAATGCAGTTGCTTCACCTGAACACCTTACTTCCTTTAGATTAGCCAGCTGAAAGAGTGCATGGTGATCTGCATGAGATGCATAATGAGAAGGGAGAGCAAAATGGTGGAGGTGGGATGAGGAGGAGAAGGAATATGTTTTATTAAGGATACAAATTAGCCAAAAATATTGCTGTAATGAGATCTATGCAGTCTGTTAAAGATTTAATGCCCAACCATCTTGAACTGCTCTTTATAAAAGAACACCAGCTAGATTCAATTGTAGCCGTACAGGTTTGTGCAATAGGTGAGAAATCAGAAATGAGAAGACATGCACTAAGGAAAATATTGAAAATACTTTACTAGAACAACAAGTAAAATGCAAATATTTTGTGGTCTCTCTAATATTTTACAAATTGTAGGAGTAAGTGTATTATTGATGCTTTTGCCCCACTACAAAATACCTCTAAGGGAAATTTGCCAATTTAATATTTGATCAAGTATCATTCATGTTTCCAGAGATTCCAGCAGCTATCAGTTGACGAGGTTTGACGCATCTTTAGAATAGTCAGCTGTACCACCTACAATTCACATCCGATGCCAGGTTCAGTCAGGAAGATGGGAGAGATAGGTGAAGGTAACCGGATAGACAACGACCTTTAGCATGGTAAATGGGCATGTAAGAATATGTTGCAATGTTATGTGGAAAAACGGAGGAGAATGGGACTGAATGGACTATTCTAGAAGCCAGCATAGCCCCCATTGGGCTGCATGGCCCTTTCGGTACAAACTCATGTTTCAAATAAAAAAGTGGAAGCAAACAAAATAATAATGATTGTAGATCTGAGTTTGAAATTAGGTACCAATTATTAACTCACACAGAGTATTGAGTGCATATTTAAATTGTTTACAAGTGCTCTACTTCTCAGTACAAACATTCTTATGGTAAAAAAACATCTAAATAGATCGAGTATTTCCCCACACCATACAGTTAATATCAACTTACATGTGCAGTGATAAGTTTTCGTGATCTTTGTGGATCAGGAAATTCTTCTCCAAAACAAAATACAATTTGGTATCTTGGCATGAATGTACGCCCATGATTTGCACAGCTTTGCAGCTCTGGAGGCAACAAAACAAGTCTGTTACAATTAATCTACTTTAAACAACTTAGTTCAAACATGATAAAGAAATGGCTAGCTGTTCAAATATCTACTTTCTCCATCTGAGTATAATTAAGAATAATATCAGTAATTCATCTCATCAGTAATCTTCAGATGGAATATTCTAACTGTAAATTGAACACTTACAGATTTGAGCTTAAATAGTCAAAAAGATTAGATGATCACATATTGTGGCATCCATTTACTAAACTTTTTCTATTCACATTCATATTCACATTAATGATCGAAAAGAGTATATTATTAGAAAATGTACATATGCTTAGGATATATAATAGAAATATATTTATAGATAAGAAACAAAAATAAGTACCTATTAGAAATTGTTGTGTGTCAAATAGTTTTGTAATTTGGTCTCTCTCCAGCTTGTTGGGCCTGTCACTGTATGGTGCCAACGGTCCTTCCCAGTAGATTCTGCTCTGACACAATCGTTTGGCATAGAGACCATCAGGTGCCATCCACAGTAAGACTCCCTTCTCCAAATGACTGAGAAGCTTGTCAATACCTTTGCGCTGTGCATTGCTGTCTGGATAAGGAAACAGCACCTGATCTATGTTGCTGGCTGCAAATGGCTTATCATCATGGACATGGGCTATTCTACAACCTTCAGGGCTTGTAGTTGTCACATCTCTCACCAGGATATCTCGATAAAACAAACAAATGTGTAGCCGACAGTCTGTAAAAGCAAATCAAATTGTCGTTTTCAGTATATCAGCAAGCTGAAAGTCATTGACATAATTTTCAGTAAATAAAGAAAACATGGAATTGTAAGATGTTTGGGCTATTCCATTGTCAGGTCCAAATATTCTTTCGACACAAACTGACAGAATCAATCAGTTAAGATAAATATGAAGCTTCTGCAGGGTCAAGTGATGGCAAGTAGATTTTCTAACTTCACAAGGTAGAACTCACAGTCTGAAATTGAGAAGATCTTGGTAACATTTAATACCATCATAGCCACGCTTCGGCATGGGCAGATTAGGGCTACATTTGTAATTCAAGGAGTCCAAATTTGGACTTCCAGTTCTGTAGTTACATTTGGCAGGTTCTCTCATCACTTGTCTTCCTCATGGTCATCTTGTATTGTTTTTTTCTCTTTCTCTTAAGTTTTCTTTCTTCCCTTTTTCTTATTTGCCCTCATTCTTAAGTGGGCTGTTTACTCACAACACTTGATTTTAATAACATCTTGATGCTTTCATTCAATTTTCAATTTCTTGTCTTCATTCATGAATTAAATTATTCTTCCCTTCTTCTTTTATCTTCTATTTTTTTTCTTCAAGCCAATCATACGGCCAAGGTTGGGGAAGGGAGGGATGGTCAGGGGAATGGAGTTGGCTGAAATGCAGTCTTAGAAATACCAGGCAGGATCAGGGGTCACAGTTGTCCAATTTAGAAATCCTTCATCCCTTTTTCTGCACCCAACTGAAGAGTCTGCCATCCACTGTATGGTTGGACGCATGGCTAGATTTAACAGTGGATACAAGGTCAGTGGCTATATTCTTATTTGTCTGACTTTGCTGATCCATATTAACAAAGGCCAAAATCAAATGCAATTAACTACTTGTGAAGCAATAGAAAGAATCATTGTACCAATGCAGCAAGAAAAACAACTAGGAAGCTAGTCAGATTAATAATGAGAAGTGTTCTGTTGTTGTATGGGGTTAAGCAGACTATATCTGGTTAACAAACTTAAAATTGAATAAGATGAATACCAAAGGAATATCTGCTGCTGATGAAAAAGCCACCCACCACATTCTACATTTCACAATAAATAACCCAATCCCACTTAAATAACACAAATGTGTTACTTGTGTTATGCAATGTCATGCTGAACAATCTGGAAATATATTATCTTAAAATTTGGAGTTAATCCATAAATTTGTTCCCTAACATGACATTGCAATTAGAGAAGTCCTAAATAAAGCTGAGACTTTATAAGGCATTGGTCAGACCAAATTTGAAGAATTGTGAGCTGTTCCAGACCCAAATATCTCATAAAGGATGAGCTAGCATTGGAAAGGGTCTCGAGGGGATTTATGAGAATGATCCTGGGAATGAAAGGGTTAACATGCGAGAACTATTTGATGGCTCTGGTTCTTTACTCACTGGAGTTTAGAAGAATGAAAGGTTCCCATTAAAACCTTTTGAACATGGAAAGGCCTGGATAGAATGGACATGGAGAGGATGTGGCCAATAGTGGAGGATTTTAGGACCAGAGGGCACAGCCTCAGAATAGAAGAATGGCCCTTTAGAACAGAGAAGAGGAGGAATTTCTTTAGTCAGAGGGTGAATCTGTGGAATTTATTGCCACAGACAGCTGTGGAGACCAAGCCATTGAATATATTTCAGGTTGAGGATTACAGTATAGGTTTTTGATTGGTAAGAGCATAAAGGTTACAGAGAGAAGGCAGGAGAATGGGTTTGAAAGGGAAAATAAATCAGCCGTAGTCAATTGACAGAGCAGACCTGATGGGCCAAATGGCCTGCTTTTGCTCCCATGTTTTATTCTGTTATGGTCCACCAAAATATGTGACTGCCTTTAAAAAGGCAGAAAAACGTTCCAATGTGCTTTATAGAATTGTTATCAAACAAAATTGAAACAGGAGCATAAACACAAATACAATAGGTTCAAAGAAATGCTCTAAAGAGGAGAAAAAGAGTTAGAGAAGTGAAGAGGTTTAAAGAATAAATTGAAAGATTAAGAGCATGCTCTTTGAAGGAATAGACACTAATTATGGACCAAGTGGCTAAAAATGCAGGACAGCAAACCTTGGAGGTTTGACAGATTGGAGAAAATATCAGGCATGCCAGTGGGAGACTGGGAACAGATGTGGAAGATAAAGTTGAATTTTTAAGACTGTGTCACAGCCACTTTGAAACCCAGTGTGACACAATGTACGTTGGGATGCAAGCTAAATATATTTGGTATACCTGGGCAGCAGAGCTTTGAATGAATTATGGACAGTGGAAATTAGAAAGTAACCAGTAAAGTATTGAACAAGAGCCAAATAATTGACAAGGCACAGTTAGGTACTTTTGTGTTGTTCATAGATCTGTTCTGATACATTGCAAATGCTAGAGCTGTAGACTTACCTGAAAGGGCCAGTGCTTCACCAGACCTCATACTAGCTTCAATGGGGATACCAGGTGCTTGTGATTCAGCAGGAGCGCAAGCATAAAATGACCCTGTTACCTGATAACCTGTAAAGAGAATAAAACTGAAATGACATGCTAGTTTAAAACTAATATTAGAAATTAACTGTATAATATGATCAGCCTTAATAATCTATTCAAAAATGTCATACTCATGTTAACTAATATATTTCACCAATTTATTATACATTGACATTAGCACTTGCATGTAACTTAGACTGCAGATCATAAACACAAGTGATTCTGCAGATGCTGGAAATCCAGGAACACACACAAAATGATAGAGGAACTCAGCAGATCGAGCAGCATCTATGGAGAAGAATAAACAGTTGCCATTTCAGGCTGAGACCCTTCATCAGGATTGTGTCACCAAGTGCCGATGAGGCCCGAAATTCTAACTGTTTAATCCTCTCCATAGATGCTACCTGACCTGCTGAGTTCCTCCAGCATTTTGTGTGTTAACAGACTACAATCTGTTTTGAAATGGCATTGATTTGTTAGCAATACAATTCAATTGACATGATTATTATTTATTTTTTCACTTTAATTCACTAAATACTTTAACAAAATCCTTCTGAAAATGACCATTATATAATTTTACATATGTGGCAAAGTGCTTTTAAGTAATTTGGTCCAAATTTGACCATGTTGAGATCTGTGAATAACTTACTAAGGCTATTTATGGATCATGTCCAAACCTGTGCCTTAGTTCCTCTTTCCTTTGAACTTTCTCGTATTATTATGACTGGAATATTGCATGCAGGCAGAGTGGTAGTACTTTATACAGAATATAATTTTGAGGCAATGTTTGAAGCTAAAGTGCATCAGCATGAATTTTCCTCTGTAGTTTCGAATGAATGGTATAGCTCTCAGGATGAAGCTAAACTATCTTCTGCATTTAGGATTAACAACCAAGTTACTCTATTATGAAAAAAATACAGTTTTTTTCCCTGTAAATAGCTAATATAGTTAATGCCTCATGAACTTTCACTACACAGGCTCATGTTTTTATTTATTTAGAGATATAGCACAGTAACAGGTCTTTCCAGCCCACAAGCCCATACCGCCCAATTACAACCATAAGACCACTTAACCTACTAACCCATACATCTTTGGAATTTGGGAGGAAACAGGAGCAGCGGGAAGAAATGTATGTGGTCACAGGGAGAATGTGCAAACTCCTTAGAGACTGCGGTGGGAATTGAATTCAGGTTGTTGCCATCATAATAGTGTTACGCTAAACCACTACACTACTGTGGCACCCAAATCTTATTACCCTAATGGGAAGCCTTACCATTTTCACATCCAGGGCCTTGCCAATGATGATTTCGTGGAGCAAATGGCACTGGCGAACATGGATAGGAGAGTTCTGGGTGTGGCTGTTCATATTCTCTCCAGCTGCGTTCATGTGGTACAATGTAGTTTGGTAACTAAAAGACAAAATACTAATTATTTTTCAACTTAATTGCCTAAAGAGTTGTGTTATTCATTGCTAGCTGAAATGCATCAACTCTAGGGTCTCACTTACCTGAGGTGGTAGAGATGAGTATGGAGGGTAAGAATGATGGTTGACTAGTATCTGTTGATCTTCCATGCTTACTTGTTTTGATCCTCCTTAGAGTAAACGGAAAAGATGATACTGTGAGTACAGTATTATGAATGCGTACAGATATAAAGAATAATTTAATTCCTCCTGATGACGGAAGCCTCTATATCAAAAGATATTATGATTCAAAACCTGTTCAATTTTTTTACCCTCCCCATTCTAGACTAATCAAGAAGGGAAAATGTTTCAAATGAAGTCGTCACATAGTCTGATTATGTACCTTTTTTGGCCCCCTCTGGTATAATTTTGTACACTTTGTATGGATCTGAAATATCAAGTTGACTGCGATCAACCAACTCGTCAAAGTCATTGCTCTTGTTTAAAGCGCATCGTAGTCTAGTCTTCCATGTTGGTGGATCTGGTTTGTCAATTCCTTCACGGAACTTTCCTTTGAAAAGTGCCCAAGCCTAGGGGAAAAAGTATTATAGTTCAGCAAAACAATTGTTACTCCATATTGCAAAATTACTGTGTAATATGTTGGGATTTGAGATGTATATCTTGAATAATGAACATTAAACATTATACATCTTGCATGCATTCCAACCTTCAAGACTGAAATTACCTTAGAGTAGCCAAAATTATCAAGACTATGAATATCTTAAGTATTTAAAAACTGTATAATGTAAATTTTCATCAAAAATTGTTCCTTTCACTGTCCTACTTCCTCCTTCATCCTCCCAGGAAATAGATAAATTTAAGCTCTACCAATCATTATCTGCTTTCAGGTTAAGTCCTTGATTATAATTTTATGTCCTCATGTGAGATTAAAAAGGATTTACTTATTCCAGAGGGGAAAAAGCTACTAATGTTCTTTGAAAACAAGCCTGAGATCACCACCCTAATAACATAATAGTGCAACCAGAACAATTAAGGGAATGTACATATTTGAATTCACTATGACTTGTCATTTAGCATTGGACAATTTATTAGCATACTTGAGCAAATTCGTGGTGAAGCATAACCATTTCACTGAAAAGAAACCTTTTCCAATAATACATCTGAGTTACTTACAGTAGATAATAGCATTCTATTTATAGACACCATGCATGTATGAATGCACATGCTCTGCAATAATGCTTTTAGGTGGTGTACGTTTCTGGAAGTTAAACTTGTTTTTCCTGTCACCCCGTTTGCAAGAAACGAGCAGTAAACTGTACCAGTAACTCATATCTCGCATGGGGATATGCAGTGAGTCACATCAGCGACATTTTTTTATTGACTGGTTAGCGCCTTGAGAAATTAAAACAATTTCTTGGCAATACATGATTCAATTTCCCTGAAACAACAGAACCAACCCTATCGGAGTCGCTGACCAATTTTGCTAAGCTTAGACCACAATTATTCATACACACCTACACAGAAAAAGTGTTTTCCTGAAATGCAGGCAAGTGCCATGCAAGACACATGTAATAGAAAGCAGCTATGTTACTCCCACCAGTGCGGGCGGCGCTCGCTTGGGGGAGACTGTCCCACAGCCCAACATCTTCATCACCTCCTACTGCGATGCAGCAGGCTATAGTACTCCATGCAACTGCCTAACAGTTCCACACATTAAGTGCCTGAGAAACTCATCCCCAGTCCTATTGAGTTTGTTATATGCAATGTCACATGACAGGAGCATTTTTTTAATACCATCGGGAATAGAAGGAACTGTACGGAGTCTGGGGGCGGCAGTGGAAACACCTCAGCTCTCGGTTGCTGGGAATTGGCAGTGGGCTGTCACGGCCGCATTGAAAAAAAATTAAGAAAAAAAAAGCTCAGAAGTTAAATAAAACAAGGCGATACAGAAACTAAATGAAACAAAAGAGGAAATTAAGACCTTCCCCCATGAGAGCGAATCACTTGTCAGAAGTACAGCAATCGAAGAAACACGCGATATACCAAGTGAGGTGAGAGAAAGTCTTTCTACCTTGAAAAGCGCCGCGTCCTCGTCTCGGTTATAATCCTGTTTGCCGGCATGTTTCCAAGGAATCCGAAAAATCGTTTTATCTTCGTTCTCCCAGACCAGACCGGGATATTTACCACTGTCAATCTGGTCGATCAACCATTGGCGAAGTTTGCCGTTTCCGGAAGTCACTGGAGCCATGTTGCACTCTGAATCCATATTCATTTCTATTGAATACAACGTGAGTGTGTGAAACAGTGCATAAAGAGAAGGGGCATGCGGCTGAAACGATGAGCTAAATATTCACGACTTGTTGCTAACACTACTCGGGGAAAGGGATGCGAGCTATGGAACAAATTTGTCCCCGGTATGCAGAGCATCGGAAATCACTTGGACTCCTGGGCAGTTTCACTCCGTATTCACAAACAAAAAGCATTTCTAATTTCAATTCGAACACAAATAACACATTAAAAGTTAAATTGTAAATAAAATATGCAGCCAATACATACAAAGTCAGGCTCTGTCATCCTGGTAAAGGCACGACTTAAAAATTATCGCTTAAAATTTGTGGCAAGCTACTTTTACAGACTGAGTCATCTAATCAGTGTCCGATATGAAAGTCTATAATGATTCAAAAGAAGTTGCCAATAAAGTGAGAGGGTAAAGTACCAGTTCTCTTACCTTACGCGTGATGTCTAACTTCTATATGAATAACCTGTGTTAACTAGTTACGGTGTAACAGATCTACTGGGCACTAAACGTGAAAGTATGGTTCCCTTATATGCAAACCCTTTTGGGAGGCGGGTCTCTCGCTGCATGTCAATCACATCCTAACCTCTGTTTTTGCAGAACTGTTCGGAAGTGGGGAAAAAACCCAGCGACGTACAACAATTCAAAGTACGAAACATTTACCAACGTGTTTGTTTACCAGAATAATTGACAGATCTGCATCGAAAGAAATTCAGACCCTTAGATCGGAGCAGGTGAAATGGCAAAATTAATCTGAACATAGAACGGAAAATAAATTGGCGAAAACACTTCCTTGGGACTCAGAACAAGTCACCCACAATTTGAATTTTTTTTGGCTCTCAGTTAAACATAACATGATTAGTTTCAAAATGAAGTTTTCGCCGTACCCTCTATAAATTTGAAGGGAGCGGACCAAAAACGACCTGACAGTGTCTTAAACATTTTTGAAATGTTGGATCTTCTCGCAGAGTAGTCATTTATCTTTTCTATCACTGGACGTTAACTACCTACAGTACTAATTATTACTGTAAACACATTTCAGCGCAATAGTTGCTAAATATTTTTTTCCAGCTAAACTCTACTTCTGGTGTAGTTTTTGATTGTTTAACTGAACAACACAGATGTATACCAGGTTAGTTCCCCTAAGTCAGTCACGAAATAACACTGACACTGTTATAAGCATCAGCTCTGTACGATTTGGAGACAAAAATCAGACCAAGTCTCATTTCTGCGTCAGCATACTCGTGGATGAAGGATCGCACTCTGCTGTAATGTTTCCCATTGCCAAGCGGCCAAGCAACATAGTAATGACTGTTGTCACTGCAATAATGTCCACTTGGCCGAAATATAACTGGACATGCAACATGTCTCAGCGGGGAAAGAAAAGGGGAGTGGGAAAGCGGATTAAAGTACATCATAAAATGAAAACACGTAATTCTGTTTCAGTAAAAACATTTATAGCAGCTCAAATTTGCCTAATGATGTACTTTTGACATATGACTGCTAATGTATAAATTGCTTCTGTTTCATCGTTGTAGACGTGTATTTACGTAAAAACGCAATGCAACCACTTGCCTATCGGTTTTCAATTGCATTATTACTAATTTTGTACCGCCATCTCCTGGGCACCTCTTTACTGGTGTCCTTCCGCAAAACGGTGAAATACACTTGCCATCCAAAAGCTAAACAAAACCCCCGGAGTAGCCGTAGTGACCATTCTTGTTCAGTCACAACCGACCTCCGTTCTTGATGAAATACAAACGCGAAATAAAAGAAAATAACATGAAGTTCTTACGTTGGCTTCTCAAATGGTTACAGGGAAGAAGATGTTTCGTGTCAGAAATTCTAAGCAAGGAATAACTATATGGTTTTTCATTTTATGTGTCCCAAACTCTACTGGTTTTAGTTAGGTGTGTAAGGTGTTTTTTTTATTTGCCAAATTTCTCCGATTTCATTGAAAAGCAACAGTATTTCCTTGTTTTAGAATGTAATGAGTGGTGGGAGGGGAATAGTAATGGGGAAGATAAAAATTCCATATATCCACGTCTGATTGTGTTATCTTCCGCTTTAATTATCTGGATCTCTCAGTCACTGGATCTGTTATAATAGGCTGGGTTCCAGTGGAATGTCATTTTTATGCTCTTTTCACTTGCAAGAATTCCAGATTTGAGGACGTGTCCTGAGATGGTACACACTTGAGAAACTTCGCATATTGGTTTCAAATCGCCTGATTTTATTAAATGGAAAATTTGTACCAATAGATAATCTTCTAATCTGATAAATAGTTGCAGAGTGAGAATACAAAGGGAAATGGTTTCTTAATGGTCAGTTTAATACACATGATTCTATCATATGTTTTAGAATTGAAATGTTGTACCTGCATAACAGAATGCAGCCTGAAAATGCCCATTATGCATTTTATACCGAAGGGCATTCAAAGGGAATGTGGAAACGATTTGGAAACCAGCACATCTTTCTTAATTAATTTGTCCTTTAATTCATATGAGTACACTGGAATTTGGTGAGATTGCCGAGCGTGACATCTACCTCCAAAATCCACACAATAGCACTGCTACAATATGAAGTGCAAAAATCTGGGAAAACATTAATAGTGTCTGAGATGTCCAAGTTACGTAAGGAGACCAATTTGTTATCAAAAGTGGTTAGAGTGGGAGTTCTGAAAGAGCCGTCACTTTCTCATGGTTCCATTGTGTGTAACTAAGGAATCCTCAGAACATGTTAGCATTCAATGCTGATCTTCTTGACTAACAGATAAGATAAAATGACAGGAGACAAGAAACGCAAAATATCGTGGGCTGATGTTGGTTTGGACCTAAAATGGTTACTATTGCTAGACGTCTTTCCAATAACAAACTTCACTGTAAATAAGAGGCATTTGGTGTTTTATACACTCTCTTTGCTTTCCAAATCTGTTTCTACGTATTATGAAAAGTACAAGCAATTTTTGCACGAGCTGATAAAATGCCTTGTGCTCATTGCTAAGGGGGACAGAAGCGTTCGATAATGAATGGCGAGAAATTTTTAAAGAAGAATTTTCTACACATTTCTTTTATTTTCCTAAAAAGTAACTCAAAAGAGAATAGCTCGCGCGCTCAAACACGCGCGCACAAACACACACATTACTTTCGGGAAATGAAAATCAAAAGAACTGCAGATGCTGAAAAAATTGAAAATACTGGAAACACACAACGGGTCAGGGAGAGCCGATGGGAAAAATCAGAGTTTAAGTTTCGGAAGATGACCCTTCGTCTGAACGGTTTTGACAAAAGGTCTTCGGCCCGAAAAGATAACTGTTTTTCTTTCCACAGTTACTGCCTGACTTTCTGAATGTTTCCAGCATTTTCTGTTTTTCTTTCATATATTTTATTTTCCATTGTTATTGAGAAGAAGAGAGAAGGTTTGGGCGCCCACCTTTGCATCGACAATTCCTGACGTGACATCACAAAAAAGTACAGACAAAAACAGGAAAAGATATAACCGTGCAAATAAACACACCTGGCATTGCTCTATAAAATAACACGGGTGGCCTATTTTAAGCAACAACCTCTTTTTTTCCAGTCCCGTAATCTCGGTTGCGTTTTGGTGTTTGGGGTTTGTCGTTTCATTCCAAGGTTATTTCTGGCCTTAGGCCAAAGGAAGGCAGGAAAATCTTCCAAAGGTTAATTTCTCAAATTGACCAGTTGGTAAATTTCAATGGAATAATTTTACCGAGTTTGAGAAGTTAACATGGAGTGCTGTGCAGTTTCATGAAAATGTGGGATAGAGTATGTTCAAGTTTGTAAGAGTTTTACTTCCAACATTTAGACAATTCTTCGCAGTTCCGTTGGTAGGATAAATCACGATTTATAAAATAGGCAACGTTTCAAAACGATCTGACAACAAGGCGAGATTATTTCCTCAGGGATTTTTCATCTTGCATCTTGAAATAATTGTCATGCATGATTTGCTGCACAAATCAAAAGAATATACCTCTACAGAAATATTTTAAAGCTACGTGCAGAAGCATTTGCTGTGGTTGACTTTGTAAATACGTATCCCATTACTATTAAAACGGGTGAGGTAGAGTTGTTTCTTTTTTACTTACCACAGGCAGCAGTATTGCTTCATCTCCTCGCAGATAACTGTACAACGACTTGTCACTACAATTTCTTATGGCAGAATGGGGAATACAAGTAGTTTTAGGTCAGGAATATAAAAGAACTAAATCTATCTGCGTGCTAGATCTACATTTGCTGGTGGCTGTGACTGGATTTCCTATCTGTCTGCAAAATACTCATTCTTAAAGGTTATAGATGTCCCAGCTTAAAAGGGTATTTCTTTAAAAATTGCTCATCGTTTTTCTTTGAACTTATGGTCATGTTAGTCACCATTCTCATAAATCGCCACCGTGTTTGTCCTTTTAAAAACTTATCACTACAACTTAAAACAAGTTAAGGTACTCCACCATTTATCACATATAGGCAGATGGTTAACTGCTAGAACTTTTATATCCATATCTGGTCCATTGGCGTGTATTTGAATATCTACGAAAGACCACATGAACAAACTCACAGAGGTCTATCAGATTCGATTTGTATATACTCAGAAGGCCACTGTCTGATACTTGTATGAATTTCAGAATCCATAAAATACACCTAGATATATTCAGTGGCTCATCAACTAAGGCTTGCATCTATTTCAAAATCTTGTATTTGACACATATGTATAATTGGAAATATATTACATGTATTATGATAGTCAAGGAGGATATAATGGAGACACCATTGCCGACCTACACATACATAGGGCTATTGAGGTGAAGGACATCATATGTAATTCATATATTTAAAATGAGACATGGCCCTCAATTATCTGAACCATGGACCAGTTGACTCATTGTCGGTAATTGAAGAGACAGTGGAATCAATGATTAAATAAAAAATTATTTTTCAAGTAAATTTATAATTAAGTGTAGTCCTTTGGGATATCCAAACATTCAATGTCTTATGAAAATCCAACAATATTTCTATATTTGTGGTTATTTTTCCTTTTTC
Organism: Mobula birostris; assembly: GCF_030028105.1. Classification (NCBI taxonomy): domain Eukaryota; kingdom Metazoa; phylum Chordata; class Chondrichthyes; order Myliobatiformes; family Myliobatidae; genus Mobula; species Mobula birostris. Next base: position 34,962,528 of record NC_092388.1, read on the forward strand.
ATTTTTAAGGAAAATGTTTAGATTGTTGATCAAGTTCAGGACATATGGGATCAAAGGATATGTAGCAGATTAGCCAGCACAGTGACTGAGAAAAAAAAACTGAAAAAAGGGAAAGAAATTAAATGTAGTGACTAAATTCTGACAGACAAAGTAGAAAAATCACCAATTGAGATCAGTGCTGGAACTAATGTTATTCACCATATATTCAAACTATTATATCTGAATCTATATTCAAAGTGTGAATATGGCACAGAATTGTAAAAATAAGAGGCACTGAAAAAGGGAACATGAGAGAACAGAGAAATTATGTCTGTCAGGAAAAATTGAACAGGGTGGATATCTTTCCTCCAGGAAAAAAGAATTGATCCACTTAACCTCTTCAAAATTTAGAAGGGAATTGCCAAGTAAAAGCATTTCAAGTTGTGGGATTGACAAGAATCAGAATCAGAAACACAGGAGGTTCTGCAGAAACAGAATCAGGCTTATTATCATTGACATATGTTATGAAATGTGTTGTTTTGTGATAGCAGTACAGTGCAAGACATAAAAGAATTACTCTATGTTACAATAAAAAATAATATACTGCAAAGGAGGAGAAGTGAGCTGGCATTCATTAATTGTTCAGCAATGTGATGGTGCAGGGGAAGAAGCTGTTTCTAAAACTTTCAGTGTGCATCTTCAGTCTCCCGTACCTCATCCCTTATGGTAATAATGAGAACAGGGCATGCCCTGGACGGTGAGGGTCCTTAACTATGGACGCTGCCTTCTTTAGGCTCTGCCATTTGAGATGTCCTTGGTCACGGGCAGACTTGTGCCTGCGATAGAGCTGAGTCCATAACCCTCTGCAGCTTATTTGATCACATGCATTGGAGCCTCCATACCAGTTGATGGTGTAACCAGCCAGAATTCCACAGTACATTTGTAGAAATTTGCTAAAGACTTATGTGACATACCAAATTTCTTCAAACTCCTAATGATGTATTACTGTTGGCATGTCTTCTTTGGGCCGAGGATAGATCCCCTGAGCTGTCGCTGCTCATCCTTCCCACTGCTGACCCCCTCGATGAGAACTGGTGTGAAGTCCATATTCAATCCTTTGGTCTTGCTGACATTGAGTGCATGGTTGTTGTTGCAAAACCACTCATCCACCTGTTCTGTCTCCCATATTCCTTCTAATTGCCATCTGAGATTCTGCCAACAATGGTGGTGTCATCAGCGAATTTACAATTAGTGCTTGAACTGTGCCTAGTTTAACAGTTGTGCATGTATAAAGCAGTGGGCTAAGCACTCATTCTTGAGTGTTGTGTGTGTGCAGTACAGTAACGGCCATACAAATAATAGAGATCAATAGATCCAATAAAGATTTCCGGAGAACATCTATCACCCTCAGAGTTGTTGCAATGTGAAACTTATTGCCATATGAAGCAATTGAGGAGGGCATGGAAATATAGCTAGTTACAGGAAGGAGCAAACAATTGTGAGGAATAATACGTATGATTTGGTGAAGTTGGATGTCAGGAAGCTTCTATGGAATATAAATACCAGCATAGTTGCCTTGCTGTCTTTTATATGCACTTAGGAATGGATCCAATATCACATAACTAGGACCGTTCACATCCCATTTAGGATTTTCTACAGTAAGTTATAAACAGACTACCATTCAAGGGTAGTCATGCTGTAGGAAAATTATGGGATCTGTACAAAGCAAGCTCTCATAAACTGTGTTCTAATGTTCAACGATTTTGTTTGGTCATGGGAAGTGAATAATGAATATTGGCCACTACATCTGAGACCACTCTTCAGCACTACTTTGAAGGAATATTTTATTAATTCCACTCTAAGGAGCAGAGGGAGCTTCAGTTCAGGTTATTTTCATTAATCCACAGATTTCACTATTTTTCTGCATCTCTCAGTGTGGATGGAGTTCTGAGCTTGAATCTCTAGAGCGGGATATTACTTTCAGAAGTTATACCCAAAAGTGAATAGTACTACTGCGTCAGGTCTGGCACGAAATATGTACCAGGCAGTTATCAAACCTTGGTCCAGTTGTTCACTAACTGGCGGGTGCACGATAAAAAGGACACAGAGACGTTGTCAGCCATCAGAACACTCACACATGACAGCTAAAGACAAACAAATGTGTTTTGCATGCCAAATTTTCTCAATCAATTTTCTCTCATATGTCCACGTAATGCAGAATCATCACTGCAACGAAATGACTAAGAATTTCTTTCTAAATTATTTAACCTTGCAGTTATTCAGAATGATTCGCATGTTTTTTTTTATATAACCGCACGTCGAGCTTGATTAGACAGGGACCTGAGCATTAACGCTCAACAGAGAAGCGTGAACCCAACAAAAACGTCTTCACGTTATGTGTGGAGGATAATCGGCCAACGCACGCCAGCACCCTTGATCTCGAGGTCCTCAGAGATTTGGGCGGCATATAGAGAAACCACACTAACATGAAGTGAACCCAAATTGAGCCCAGAAGCTCCAGGGATCAGCAACCACACCTTAACGACGGCCACCTCTTTTGGAGGGAAAGCCGCAGCAAATAGCAGCTGCCACTCTCCGCCCTATCAACAGAAAAAAGAGGCGTCGGTCATGTTCACCTGACACGGCTTCCAATAGCGAGCAGTGAAGCGAGTCAGGAGGCGCTACCTAATTATCCAATAGCAACCCACGTTTACATCGGTACTGTACGCTCTGACATCCTTGGAAATGGTGAGTGTGTAGCCAGTGGGTCAAATGTTCCCTGGAATCAGGAGAAGTTATTGTGTGGTTTAAATAGCTCGTTCATGAGCAGCTTATGGCGTTTAATGTCACCCATTCCAATTCCCATGCTTTCCAAAAAGAAGTGAAAATAAACTTCGTTATCTGCACGAACCCCAGCTCAACTGGCAGCGGATGCCTCACTGCATTCTTCCTTATAACTATAGGGAATGGATTTTGGAAATGTTGTTTTTCATAATTGACCTTGCCAAGTTTGATTAAATTCAACGCAACTGTTAAATGGGCATGCAAATAAAATCTCCTTGAATATATTCACATTGCTCCATTACAAATCATAATGCCAATTTGAAGATTGAGTTTAATAACATATTAATCTCAAAGTGTATTTCGTCCAGCCATGCTACTTCTAAGACTGAAGTTGCTCTTGAAAAGCTGAAAGCAAATAACATGAACATGGGTTAAACATTAAATCTACCTTGGACTTTAATATTAGCTTATAAGTTTGATTTATGTATGTGAAACCTTATTTGATTGCTTGAACCAGATGAAAGTGTGTATGTCTGACCAAACTGGCTGGTTGCTATAAAAAACTGTGTCCTACATTTTAACGAAACAAGCTCATATTGATGAATTGTCATTGGTACAGATGTCCTGGCCCGAATGAGGTGTAATTTTTAAGATCTGTGCAAGATATGGTGTATATCCTGGTAACACATGAAATGCTTTAGGAACTCAGCAGGTTATGCAGCATCTATGGAAATGAATACACAGTTAATGGTTCGGGCCAACAAAGGCTGACAAGCTTCCTTGTAGAAAGTAACTAAATTTCCATCTCCAGATGGTACCATTGTAAGGCATAATAATAAATTAGTAAATCATCCTATCAGAGAAGATTTACAAGGATGATTCCTGGAATGCAGGGGCTAACATATGAGGAGCGTTTGTCAGCTCTTGGACTGTATTCGTTAGAGTATAGAAGAATGAGAGGGGATCTCATAGAAACATTTCAAATGTTGAAAGGGTTGGACAGAGTAGATGTGGAAAGGCTATTTCCCTTGTTGGGTGAGTGCAGGACAAGAGGCCACAGTCTTAGAATTAGAGGGTACCCATTTAAAACAGAGATGAGGAGAAATTTTTTTAGCTAGAGGGTCGTGGATTTATGGAATTTGTTGCTGTGGAGGCCCAATCATTGAGAGTGTTTAAGGAGGAGATTGATAGGTATCTAATTAGTCAGGGTATCAAAGGATATGGGGAAAAAGCCGGAAATTGGAACTAGATGGGAGAATAGTTTAGCTCATGGTGGAGTGGCGGAGCAGACTCGATGGGCTGAATGTCCTACTTCTGCTCCTTTGTCTTGTGATCTTGTGATCAGCAGGAATTTGCCATGTAAAGTGAAAGCAAATATGGGAGGTGAGGAAAGAATCCTTGGAGACTTTTTTCCATATAAGTAGTAAATAATAGCACCAATATCTTCTTTCCATTGGTAATATTGAGACTAAAAAAGATATTTTTGCATTATTGTAAATGTAAATTAAATATATAAGTCTCTTAAGCGACATTTATTTAAAAATAAATTCTTCCTGTTGTTCAACTGGCTAACTATTGGTCTTATTTCCATTAAGGCCTTTGACATCAGAATAGTGTAATAGTAGAACAAATTGTAATAAGTTTACACATACAGATAGTATTTTTAATCTTTATCAGCAATTAGTAAATTAATATTACTACATGCATCTTTAAAAAACTTTGGAACTAGTGAAATAAAGTGGGGGAAAAATAAGAGTGCTCCATGAGTGGACAAAAGTGCTGAAAATAGAGCTAGTATTCATGGTAAAATGTGAATTTATGGTAATAGGTGAGGATTTTGTTTAACACTATTACAGTTGTTCATTAACTATGTCACAGTACACACTAATTTTGCTCCTGGGAGAGAGGTGAAGGAAAGAACAGCATGTTATGGTACATGATTCAGCACAATAAGAAGAGAGGCATGGAACGTGATGTAAAATCACGTTTTTGTAAGAAGCACCTTCAACAGTGTTCTCAGCCAATTAAAATTTTGAATTTTTAAATTTCAGTTACATGTCGGGAGATGAGAATTTTGAGAGTTGCAATTTCACATAATCTGCTAGACGGGAATGGATGCAAATTCATCAGTAATTTCAAGGAATTCTCGGATGTATATTTGAAAAGGCAACCAATCTGTGTAGCCATTTTCATTGGTATATGAACCTAACTTATATTGTATAGTTTGCTTCACTCTGAGTGATTATAATTAGGAAAATACTTGTCAGTACTTAACTGAAACAAATCACTGTGCAATTCAAACACATTTAAGCCAAGCTATTTTCAGTGTTAGAACCGGTGTTTATGGTTGATTTGATTAAGATCAAATAAAATCAATTGACTTGAATTTGACTTTGACTTCATGGCAGTTTTGAAAGGTGATGTCTGCTCGCAGTTAATACTCTTTCTCGCACATTCACTTACAAATGTTTGCCACACAACCAGTGTAAACATCAGCCACCCAACCAACCCCTCCCCACAACCACCACTCACATGTTATTAAATTCAGCAAATTTTGACTGAACTTTTCTGTTCTGATATTTAATGCTATTTTCACAAAAGTCAGAAAGTGTACTTAAATTTCTGTATTGTCCCCAGAATCAAGTATATAAAGACATCAGATCTATCTCCTGTAAATGAGAAGCACATACTTAGTTTTTTCCAGACTGTACTCAAAGTTCAATGTCTAAAATGTAGCATAAGTGTTATATGCTCTCAGTTTTTATGAATGGTATTGGTAGAATTGAACAACTATTCTAAGAATTATGAACCGTTAACTGGCAAACAATTATCATGTGTTAGATATGAACGCAGTTGAAGACAAATTCAAAGCTCTTTCCTTGTGGTCCTATACATGTACATTATACCAGATAGAGACAGGTCAGAGACTGGAATAAACAGCATAAACAACATTTTGTACTTTAAAATAAAGATGGTTCTAGGTGAAGTGAAACGCAAACCACATTTTATTATTTCTCTGTACCTAGCTCCATGATTTCGGTTTCAGCAACTTGGCTCTTTCTGCTACAGCAATGGTCATACAAAACAAATAAATACATATACTGAAATGCTACAAACTTACTTTTGCAATGTATTCACACCAAGAGTGTATATGGCTGTGATCCAATCTCCGCATTGAAAATACTGCAGCGCAATATGGCTTTTATAGGTTTTAATGCGTTCACTCAGAGCAGCTGTAGAATCTGTTGGCAGCTGATAGAATAAAAGGAACGATGTGATCTTATATTTCACATGCGTTCAGTTGGTAAAATATAGTTTGTTTAATATGCATGGCTACTCTTGTCTGACATATTAACAGGAAGGATATTCTGAAGGTTGGGCCAGAATCAAGAAGAAAGGCAAATGCTTTTTGTTTATAGTAGAACAGAGATCTTCAGTGTCCTCATGATGTAAATTCACTGATGCTTGATAGGGGTAAATCACAGCATGATAGAAAACACCCAGAATTTCCAACGCCTTCTCAATGACATAAAAATCTAATATTTTTGCATAAGCAGTAGCTAGAAAATTCCTCATAACGAATATCTTAAAAAGTTCATGCATTGCCATGTTCTTTTCTCATAAATGCTCCGTTGCCAATTCTATTGTCGGAACTTAGTATAAAACACTGAGAAAAACAGTTTAATTTTTTTTAGCTGTTATTCATTTTATTATTCAGTTATGTGGTGAATATGTGCATCTATAATCAGGAACGTAGCTAGGTTTACAGGCAAGTTTTTAATGTACTTAAAAGAAAATCTGAGAGACAGTAGTGATGAACAACAATTGCAAAATTAAACAACAATCAGCAATTTAGATGCTACCTTTAGTAGAACATGGTGCATTCACAGTAGAATGAAACACCAAAAACCATGTCAGGGAAAGTGCATTCTACTTTCTGAATACTGTTTACTGTTTCACTACAAACATGCAAGTGCTATGATCAGCACAATGCCTTAATCTTCTCATATAGATGAAAGGTAATTTGTGGTTTCGTTAGTAGGATTGTCAAGTCAGTCTCTTAATTAGGCATCCGGAATATGAAGATTCAAGGCTTATCCATAAAAAAAGAGTCTGCTTCAATTGAATATCTATGATTTGTTTCTATAATTTATTTATTTATGGCATACTCTGGAGAATAGGCCCTTCCGGCCCTTCAACCTGTGCACCCAGCAACCCCCTGATTTTAATCCTAGCCTAATCACGGGACAATTTACAATAACCAATCAACCTACCGACTGGTGTGTCTTTGAACTGTAGGAGGAAACCAGAGCACCCAGAGAAAACCCACGTAGTCACGGGGAGAATGTACAAATGCCCTACAGGCAGCAGTGGGAATTGAAAACACAAAATAATCTGCAGATGCTGGGGTCAAAGCAACACTCACAACACGCTGGAGGAACTCAGCAGGTCGGGCAGCATCCGTGGAAATGACCAGTCGACGTTTCGGGCTGGAACCCAAAACGTCCACTGATCATTTCCACAGATGCTGCCCGACCTGCTGAGTTCCTCCAGCGTGTTGTGAGTGGGAATTGAACCTGGCTTGCTGCAACTGTAAAGTGTCGTGCTGAGCACTACGCTACCATGTCACCCCAACTGACCTAACTATTGCAAACGGACCACTGTAAGACCACAGTTAAACAATTGGTATTTATTGCCTTTTTGAAAGAGATAGCTCAATTGTGCACTTGAGACATCCCCCTTCAACATTTCCCTCTCTCATGTTATCTCCTTGTCTTCCATTGACTCCCTCTGATACTCCTTTCTTCTTTATTCCATGGCCTTCTGTCTCTTTCACCAATCAACTTCCTAGCTCCTTATTTCAACCTTCCCCCTCCAAGTTTCACCTATCGCCTGGCGTTTCTCTCTCCCCTCCCCCCACCTTTCAAGTCTACTGCTCAGCTTTTATTTCTCCAATCCTGCTGAAGGGTTTCGGCCTGAAATGTCGACTGTACTTTTTTCCCATCGATGCTGCCTGGCCTGCTGAGTTTCTCCAGAATTTTGTGTGTGTTGTTTGAACCAGAGGGTATAACTTATCTCAACTTCACTTGCCGCATTTCTGAACTGTCCCCGCAATCTGTGGCCTCACTTTCATGGACTATTCATCTCATGTTTTCAATATTTATTGCTTATTTATTTTTTATTTTTTATTTTGTATTTGTAGTTTGTTGTATTTTACACACTGGTTGGAGGCTATCTTTCATCGACTATCATGTTTATTTGATTTATTGAGCATGCCTACAAGAAAACCAATCTCAGTGTTGTATAATATGACATACTGTATATTTACTTTGAACTTTTCTTCAGCATTTTACTTCCTCCACATATCCCTCCACGCTTCTTACTTTATTCCTCTCGCCCACCACCCCTCACCTCACCTGTCACTCACCAACTTGTAATCCTTTAACTCATCGCCCCTCCTTATTCTGGCTTCTACCCACGCCTGATGAAGGGTCTTGGCCGGAAACATTAGCTGCTTATTCCCCCTCCAGAGCTGCTGCCTGACCTGCTGAGCTCCTCCAGCATGTTGTGTGTGTTGCTCTGGATTTCCAGCATCTGCAGAATCTCTCGTGTTTTTATCCTTAACATGAATTGTTTTTAAAGACTTTATATTCATATCCTTTGACAAACCTTCTGTGTGGGCAATGTAGTCATGGAGTCAGACAGTTCTTGAGTATGCTGCATAGTTTCCCCTTTCCAGAATTATAAGAGACCATAAGACAAAGGAGCAGAAGTCAGCCATTTGGCCCATTGAGTCTGCTGCGCCATTTTATCATGAGCTGATCCATTCTCCCATTTAGTCCCACTCCCCCGCATTTTCACCATAACCTTTGATGCCCTGGCTACTCAGATACCTATCAATCTCTGCCTTAAATACACCCAATGACTTGGCCTCCACTGCCGCCGGTGGCAACAAATTCCATAGATTCACCATCCTTTGGCTAAAAAGATTTCTTCGCATCTCTGTTCTGAATGGGCGTCCTTCAATCCTTAAGTCATGCCCCCTCGTACTAGACTCCCCCATCATAGGAGACAACTTTGCCACATCCACTCTGTCCATGCCTTTCAACATTCAAAATGTTTCTCTGAGGACCCCCTCATTCTTCTAAGCTCCAAGGAGTACAATAGACAATAGACAATAGGTGTAGGAGTAGGCCATTCGGCCCTTCGGGCCAGCACCGCCATTCACTGTGTTCATGGCTGGTCATCCACTATCAGTATCCAGTTCCTGCCTTATCCCCATAACCTTTGATTCCACTATCTTTAAGAGCTCTATCCATCTCTTTTTTGAAAGCATCTAGAGACTTGGCCTCCACAGCCTTCTGGGGCACAGCATTCCATATATCCACCACTCTCTGGGTGAACAAGTTTTTCCTCAATTCCGTTCTAAATGGCCTACCCCTAATTCTTAAACTGTGACCTCTGGTTCTGGACTCACCCATCAGCGGGAACATGCTTCCTGCCTGCAGCGTGTCCAATCCCTTAATAATCTTATATGTTTCAATAAGATCCCCTCTCAGCCTTCTAAATTCCAGAGTATACAAGCCCAGTCGCTCTAATCTTTCGACATGTGACAGTCCCGCCATCCTGGGAATTAACCTTGCGAACCTATGCTGCACTCCCTCAATAGCAAGAATGTCCTTCCTCAAATTTGGAGACCAAAACTGCACACAATACTCCAGGTGTGGTCTCACCAGGGCCCTGTACAGCTGCAGAAGGACCTCTTTATCCAAGAGCGGACAAACGTTCCTCATATGTTAACCCTCTCATTCCCAGAATCATTCTAGTGAATCTTCTCTGTACCCTCTCCAACGTCAGCACATCCTTTCTTAAATAAGGAGCCCAAAACTGCCCACAGTACTCCAAGTGAGGTCTCACCAGTGCCTTATAGAGCCTCAACATCACATCCCTGCTCCTATACTCTATTCCTCTAGAAATTAATGCATTCGCCTTCTTCACCATCGACTCAACCTGGAGGTTAACCTTAAGGGTATCCTGTACGAGGACTCCCAGTCCCGTTGCATCTCAGAACTTTGAATTTCTCTCCCCATTTAAACAATAGTCTGCCCGTTTATTTCTTCTGCCAAAGTGCATAACCATACACTTTCCAACATTGTATTTCATTTGCCACTTCTTTGCCCATTCTTCCAATCTATCCAAGTCTCTCTGCAGACTGTCTGTTTCCTCAGCACTACTGGCCCCTCCACCTATCTTTGTATCATCAGCAAACTCAGCCACAAAGCCATCTATTACATAATCCAAATCGTTGATGTACAATGTAAAAAGAAGCGGCCCCAACACGGACCCCTGTGGAACACCACTGGTAACTGGCAGCCAACCAGAATAGGATCCCTTTATTCCCACTCTCTGTTTCCTGCCAATCAGCCAACGCTCTATCCACGTATGTAACTTCCCCCTAATTCCATGGGCTCTTATCTTGTTAAGCAGCCTCATGTGTGCTTAACAAGATAAAAATTATGTTTCCTTGTCACTAAAAAATGTTGGATATAAAATAGTGACAGAAGATTATTGGTTGCACAGGCAGTGGTGCCTTTGATGTACCATCTCTATTTTCGCCAGGTTAGTCAATGCTTCCTGAATAGTATGGGAGTCCGTCAGATACCAGTGATTCTATCAACTGCTTCCAGAAATATTGCTGAACCACACTCATCTCTTTCCAGTGTTAGACGATTCAGAGATGATTACATTCTACCTTTCCATCCATGAGCAGTGATTATGATGTAACTAAAAAAAAATTTATATTGCCCCTTAACTTTGTAGTATGCCAAAGCACAATAAAGAGGATTATCAATGAAAATAGAATAAATACAAAGTAAGAAAATGATTTATTTTCAGTGGGGGGTGGAGAGTCGGGGGCACGGTGGCTTACGGTGGGGAGTTGGGGCACAGTGGCTTACGGTGGGGAGTTGGGGCACAGTGGCTTACGGTGGGGAGTTGGGGGGGCACAGTGGCTTACGGTGGGGAGTTGGGGCACAGTGGCTTACGGTGGGGAGTTGGGGGGGCACAGTGGCTTACGGTGGGGAGTTGGGGCACAGTGGCTTATGGTGGGGAGTTGGGGGGGCACGGTGGCTTACGGTGGGGAGTTGGGGGGGCACGGTGGCTTACGGTGGGGAGTTGGGGGGGCATGGTGGTTTGTGTTGGGGATTCGGGAGTGGTGGTTTTAAGTGGGGATTCGGGAGTGGTGGTGGTTTACAGTGGGGAGATGGGGTGGTGGTGGTTTTTCAGTGGGGAGTCAGGAGGTGATGGTTTTCAGTGGGGAGTTGGAGTTTGGTGGTCTTCAGGGGGGAGTCAGTGGTGGGGAATCGGGGTTTGGTGGATTTCAGGGGGGAGTCGGTGGTGATGGTTTTTCAGTGGGGAGTCAGGGGGTGGTGATTTCAGTGGGGAATTGGGGTTTGGTGGTTTTCCGTGGGGCGTTGGGGTTTGGTGGATTTCAGCGGGGAGTCAGTAGTGATGGTTTTTCAGTGGGGAATTGGTTGGTGGAGGGAAGTGGAGTCAGGAGTGTTGGTTTATTGTGGAGAGTTTGGGGATGGTGGTTGACAGTGAGTCAGAGGATGATGGAGCGAGGTGGTGGGGACTGGGGGAACAGTGATGTACTGTGGAGAGGCAGGGGGTGGTGGTTTTCCATGTAGAACCTGCTACCATTTTGTTTGCATTAATATAGTCAAGCCACATTATAAGAAATGCATCCATGAAATTATTGAAAGTCACCTGGCTTCACATTCTTCTTCATCTCCTCAATATGGGAGAGGTCAAACACAGATACAGGTTGGATTGCTTTTTACACAGCAAGTTGATTAAATTCGAAGTTGTCACTTTGAACTTCCATTTACCTCTCACTCTAATTTTTCATCCCTCTTCCATTCTGACTTTCCTGTCCAGGACATCCTATGTTTTACCACAGAAGTTCAACATAAGCTTCAGGAACAGTACTACATCATTCAAATAGGCCTTTAGGATCCAGATAAAAGTGGAAGGGGAGAACAAAAGTACATCCTAACTGTTGTCTTCTACTCCTCTTTTTGTGTGCTACTCAGGAAACATCAGTGGTCTTGAGATTCCTGATATTCTGTCAGGCCAAATCTATGGTAAATTTTGCTTCATGCTGTTTTGTGTTGGCAAGTGGAGATGGCCTGAAATCCCTTGATCCCTTTCTGAGGTGGGGAGGAGCTTTGCGCCTTCCTTACCCAATTCCAAAAGAAAATACGCATCTGAGAAACTGTCAGAATTAAATTAGGATATGCTTCTGTCTCCATTTACTTGTTTGCACAAGATCCCATGAATAATTTGTCAGCTACTGTCGGCAAACAATTACATGAGCATGCTGCACAAAAAAAAATTCACTGTTCCCCATGACTCCCTTATCTGACTCAGAGACTCTAATCCTTACCAGGGTCTCACCTATCCAGGAACCTTCCACTATCTGTTAATCTATTCTCAACTAAAAATAGCTCCAAATGTATGGCAGGTGGGTAAGAGTGTGTGATAGAAAGCACCTGAGAAACGAAAACCCAAATCTCACATTGTGGAAAACAGGGACTGGCTTCAAGAGTGAGTGAAGTCACCCATTTGACCTGGCCACCTTCTGACCAGAAACGAAAGCTTTCAGCAGGTTAGGTGATTCAGCCCAGTGTGTTCAACAATTTTGGACATCAAACATTTCCAACATTTTCTGTTTTCAGATTTCTCGTATTGTCAGTATCTTGCTTTTTTGTCACAGGTACTAAATCTGCTGTACCCATTTTTACCCCCCCCCCAGAAAACCCACTACTGTCCGTTTTTGCTTTGCACTTGCATCCCTTCTGCTGATAGTTGTCATTATATAATTTATCCCTATAACCTCTATCATAACAGACCTTTCCCCTTCTCTTTCACTGTCTTCTTTCGCCACATTTCTCATATTTTTTTAAAAATTTCACATTTATTAATGCTATCCCATTTGTGGAGCCGTTTATTGTCTTTGCTCAATGCCGATCAACCTCTTTCTGTTTTTACACTTTCTTCTGTGTCGCTGTTGGCATTCGAGGTTTCTGTATCAGTTGGCAGTGCGATCTGAATGTAAGAATTGATGTGGAAGAAAGACTGGGGAAGAAAAGGCCCGTTTTGGACATAGTGGTGATCAGGTAGTGTTGATTGACATTCTTGGCATCTCCTGACTTCCTGACATTCATTTCAGTTGGATAGGAGGTGGCTGGTATAATGGCTTGCATATTATCCCTGCTGACTAAGTTGTATTGAGCAACTCAAGATAATTTCAAATACTACAGTTACTTGTTAATTAAAATAAACCGAATTTTGTCTGATGTTGAATTACTGACTAATCAAGATTGACTGATCTTGACCAGCTTGAAAAACGGTTTCAAAAATAGCAGGTGAAACATAATGCAGTGGTTGTGAGGTTTTGCACTTTGAGAGAACAAACCAGGGGGAGACTTGCACGGTGAATCATAAGGCTCTGAGGTGTGCTGTTGAACAAAGGGACTTGGGAATACAGATCTGTAATTCTTTAAAAGAGGCATCTTGGGTAGGTACAGTCAAAAAGAGAGCTTTTGGCACATTGGCCTTTATAAATCAGAGCATTGAGTATGGGAGTTGAGGTGATATGTTGAAGTTGTTCAAGATACTAGTGAGGCCAAATTTGGAGTATAATGTGCAGTTCTGGTTACAATAGCTTCAGGAAAGACATTGATGAGCTTCAGAAAGGGGGAAACCAGAGGTCAATGAACCAGTGCTCATCAGAGGTGGTGAGCGATAGTAACTTTAAATTCCCAGGTATTACTATTTCAGAGGATCTGTCGTGGTCCCGGTATATAAGTGCAAATGCAAAGAAAGCATGGCAGCACCTCTACTTCCTTAGGACTCTGTGGAGATTCAGCATGACATCTAAAACATAGACAATCTACTATAGATGTGTAGTGGAGAGTGTTTTGACTAGTTGCATCATGACCTGCTATAGAAACACCAATGTCTTTGAATGGAAAATCCTACAAAAGGTAGTGGATTCGGCCCAGTATGTCATGGTAAAGCCCTCCCAGCCACTGGGCACATTTATATGGAAAAGCAGCAAGCGTCATCAGAGATCCCACTACTCAATCCATGCCCTCTTCTCGCAGCTGCCATCAGGTAGAAGGTACAAGAGCTTCAGGACTCGCACCACCAGCTTCATGAACAGTTAACTACCCCTCAGCCATCAGGCTCTTGAATAAAAGGGGATAACTACACTCACTTGTCCCATCATTGAGATGCTTCCCACAAGCCATGTTCTCACTTTAATGACTACTTATCTCATTATCTCCTTGCTATTTATTTATATTTGCATTTGCATGGTTTGTTGTCTTCTGCATTCTGGTTGATCTTTCATTGATCCTGTTATAGTCAATATTCTATAGATTTGCTGAGTATGCCCACAGGAAAATTAAATCTCAGGGTTGTATATGGTGACATAGATGTACTTTGATAATAAAACTTATTTTGAAAGAGTGCAGAGAAAATTTAGAAGAATGTTGCCAGAATTTTAGGACCTAAGTTATAGAAAAAGGTTGAATAGGTTGGAAGATTATTCCCTGGAGCATAGAAAAAATGAAGGCAGTTCTTACAAAGGTACTGTATACTAAATAATGAGGGGTGTAGATATGGTACATGTATGCAGGTTTTTTCTAATGCAGTTTAACTGATTCTGAGACAGTCTTGTTCATGTTTTCTGCTGCTCCTCTTTGGAGGGAAAAAACAACCTAGATTCTGCTGAGGATTTTTATTTTGCTGCCCTATTATTGGATTGTGATATGGAAAACCTTAACTAACCAATCTGTCTCAGATGAAGGATAATACCCTGGTGGGAGGAGATGTGGTTGAACCTTCAAAAAAAATCAAAGCAGTAATTTACTAGAGGCTTTGAAAGATATGAAATATTATGCTGCTAATCTATACTGAAAATGTAAATAAGGGGGGGTGGGGGTGGTATCAGTACTCACAAAAGATGTCATTTACAATAATTGTTCATTCTAGGAAGGTATAAATAAGCTTTGAGTTTTGTTTAATGATTACTATTAACAACTACAAAGTATTTCTGTGGCAACATGCATTGAAAAAATTTGCAGACTCACAACGCATTTTTGGTGTGTAATTTTGCAAGCATGTGCCATTAACCCTTTGAAAGCTTTAATTTGCATGAACAGAACAAATTTAAATGTTAACCCTGAACCACCAGATGTTATAGACGTGCAGAGACATGATTTTTTTTCTATTTTAAGGTAACTACAGGAGCACTTGAGTGCTGAATAGAGCACCTTACATTCAGATCAGTAGTGAATGTTAACTGCTTAAACTGTTTTACTGAGAGAAAAGGCACCAAACTGTTGTCCGTTGCTACCACAGTCCTGAATGTCTCATTTCCAAATAAATCCTTTGAATGAAATGGGTTCAAAGAGTAAACAGAAAATAGAATGTGCATTATTAATCAAGGCGATGCCATTGATTATAAATGAAGGACCAGATGTAACACCTTCATTTAATGTTCCATTATATTATTAACAATGCTAATCAATTTGCTTATTCATTAACTTGGCTACTAAAGTAGTCCAAATCCATTCTGAGTCTCCCAGAGCTCTTCTATTATTTCTGCGTAACTTTTCTCCTTCAGCCATACAATAACAAATAAAAACAAATTGAGTGCTCTTTCATATTTGTCTGTTTTCTGGGTCCATCTGAGCCCACTGACAGCCGTGGTTCCTTTTAAAATAAGGCATTATACTGCAAACTAATTCATGTAAGTGAAAGAAATGATGTTACATTTGAAGGTGAGCTTTATTTGATACATGTACATCGAAATGGCCAGTGGAATGTGTCCAGGCATGTGCTGTGGGCAGCTTGCAAGTGTCTCCATGCTTCCGAACCAACGTAGCAAATCGGTAACTTACTAACCCTGACCTGTACATCTTTGGAACGCGGCAGGAAACTAGAGCACCCAGAGGAAACCTATGCAAGGAAATACAAACTCCCCATGACATTTAAATGTAATCTTCCACTACCTGTAATAAATGATTAACATTGTATCACTTGGGCCTGCCCTCACTTCAAACTCTTTGAAAGAAGCGATCCTGTAGAGAATCCTGACATTAAGATGCCATTTTGCTCCAAGTTTTAAATCAAATAAATCAAATAGATACCACGTTGAAAGATTCTTTATCTCTGTGCAACTTTGCTTTGAGAGAAATTGTAGACACATAGGCCCCAGAAATAGCGCGTTTAATGGAAAACATTGGAGATTCGAAGAAATGATTCTACCATAGGCAGGCAATGAGCCAGAATTCATGTAATGAAACATACATGTTTGTGCAATTTTATTTTCTTAAACAAGTATGATCTGGGTATAGAGCTAAAAGTGTGCATGCAGATATACCAATTCGTGATCCTCAACCAAGTATCGATTCAAGCTGTTTTCATCAGTGAAGATAACCTAGATATGAACAGTTGGGACAATTTTGTACATGCACTACGTAATGACCTTTATCCAAAAGCTGCAATTTTTCTAACAGCAGAGGGATTGTTTAATCATCCGGGAGCAAAAAAAAGTACTAACTTAGTTATTGTGTATTTCATAATAGCTTATGTCAGTCAGGTTAACGAGTCACTATAATTACTGAGCTCAGTGCCCCTGGAAGAGATGCTGGGTGTGGGGGATTTATTTATCCACCATCATTGCCAGCCATCGGTACGTTCTGAAAGTTAGCTTGTTCTGACCTATAACTTTGAAATAATTGTGTTCCACTTGCACAAATAATTACTTTATTTCTAATTTCTCATTGCCCTGCAGTAAAGTCAAGGAGCAGTGAAGTGAAACTTTTATTCTTGAGTGGTTTACTGTTTTTTTTTGGACAGCTCTAGATTCTTGCTAATGTTCTTATGTGGTTTTTCTCTTCTCCATTTGTTTCTACAAATACTTATATAATAAAACTAATCAATTATATTGAAACCAGTTATTAACATTCTTGGCATTATAGCTGTGTTCATTGCATTAGATGCTTAAGGTTCAATTAACCTCATGACTTAATTCTTTTTCATAAGCAAACATGAAAACTTCAGAAGCATGCCATAATTAAACTGCAAACTCACAGGAAAAAGCTGTACTCCACTATCAATCTATAAAGATAAAATATTAATCAGTACAATATATTTCCAGAATATTTAATTTTATTTTTCATCTAAGGTCCAGATCATTCAGGTAAACGTTGAGAATGATTATAATACTTGTTTGCAATTACATTGTGAAATTGCTGCAAAATCTCTTTTACAATAAAGCTTTAACATCTTTAACATACATCCGTCATGGTCTGCTAGGTCTAAAGACTGAAGACAAAGAGGGTGAAATTTTTAATGTTCTACCAACAGATAACAATGTAGAAACTTCGTACCAATCAACAGAACTTGGAAATAAGCTTACATTAAGAACCTCAGGTAATACTTTATTACTTTTTTTGTGAGGTGTTTCGATTAAAAATTGATGGCCAATATTTCATTCTAAGTTATAAGTAGTTTTGATGTATAGAATAGGAAAAAAATCTATGAAACCTTGCTTTTCCAGCGATCTTGGGAATCCATAGTTTATGCCATCAATTTATCCCATAACCCACAATGGAGGGTATTACCACCCAGTTTAAATAATAAATAGACCGGTCTTCATTAGCTGCAGTTATGCTGTTCAGATTGTGTTTAGAGATCTGTAGAGTTTCAGAGAATTGTCATATTTCTGTAATCAGTTTTGCCTCCCGTTTCTGTCATAATTTATCAGGCCATGAAGATCTCTTCATCTGTAAATGACTTCACACCATATCTTCCTTCAGTCTTTTCTACATAAACGAAAAACTTTGCCAGTCAAGGCTATGAACATCTGATTGATTATAAAACAATGACTGGTCTCTCTTTAGAAGGAATAAAACTCTGTAACTAAATAATATAGAGGATTTGAATAGTCTTTCCTTTGTATCTTATTTAGAATAACCACAAATAGAACTGAAAAGAATTCATGCTGGTGATCGTTGTGGTTCTAGGTAAACTGTCTATTGGACACAGTTCAGTTACTGGAAGGAATTAATTTAGAACATATTACTACGTACTGGTTATCAACTAGTTAGATATATAATGCAAATTGCTAATATTTTGTAAGTGTCCATTTAGTGTCCATTCTTGAAAATTAAATCCTAGCATTATGTTTCAACAGAAGTATTCATGTATTTATTTCAGAGTTTGGTGATATGATTGAAGTTATAAATAAGGCAAGTGCATCTAAATAGGTAATACCTTTGGTATTGATATTAAAGGTTGTCCCTGGACTATTTCAGGATTTCTTGAACAGTTTGCAAGTCGAAAATGTGGCCTTGAGCAGAGGTCCCAGGCAGCTGGAGATACCTGCAGCCTCTCAGCAGATGGTAAATCCATCCTGCCATTCTCCCTAATGTAAGTTCATACGTATGGACAGTACATAGGTTGGACAAGCATAAACTTGGGAGGACCAGTATGTGATTGCAACTCCATTGATGAACTGAGAGAAGATCTGTGGCATGCTGCAATTTGAGGTGGCAATGTTAAGTGTTTGGGATTTGTTCTTTATTTAAGGAAGATGAAACATTTTATTCTAAAGGAATATAAGGATACTTAAAATCTGCACTTGCAAATGTAGATGTGTTCAAAAAAACCTAACTGATTGCAACTTATCTACAATCCTGAATTGTTTCCAGAGCCACTTATTAAATTTAAATTTGTTTGTTATTGTCACATGTAACAAACTACAGTGAAAATCTTCTTTTCTGTTTGCCATTGATACATCTAATTTCATCATAAGAGTACTTAGAAACTGTGCAAGAAAAAGCAAAAACTGAATGCAGAATAAAGTGCTATACTTTAGAGAAAGCGCAGGCGGGATAATAAAGTGCAAAGCCTTGACAAGGAAGATTGTGAGGTCAGGAGTCTATCTTATGAACCAAGGGGACTGTTCAATAATTTCCAATAGTGAGATAGGAGCTGTAGTTGAGTGTGGTTGTAAGTACTTTCAAAACTTTTGTATCTTTCGCCTGATGAGAAGGAGGAAGAAGACAGAATCTTCAGGGTGAGTGGGGTCCTTGACTGTTTTTCTAAGGCATAGAGAAGTACAGTAGAGCCCATGGAGGGCAGGCTGACTTCTGTGAAGTTCTGAGCTGTGACCATGACTCTGCACTTTCTTGTGGTCACAGGCAGAGCAGTTGCCTTTCTTGGCCATGATACACTGAGATAAGACGCTCTCTTTGGTGCAGCTATAAAAGATTATTTGGGTCAACATGGACTTGCTGACTTTGTTTCGCTTCCTGAGGAATTAAAGACATTGGTATGCTTTCTTGATAATGTGTTCTTATGTTTTACCATAACAGGCTATTGGAGATGTTCGCTCTGTGGAAACTGAATCTTTCAACCCTCTTAATCTCAGCACCATTACTTTAAGCAGGTTTGTGTGTGTGCCAATCCCCTTTCTAAAGTCAGTGACCATTTTTTTTCCTCCTGTGCTGACATTGAGGGATAGGATGCCACCACGATCTCGATCTCCTTTCTGGACTCTGACTCATTATTATCTGAGTTTCAGCCCACTACAATGGCGTCATCTGCAAACTAGTAGATGGAGTTAGAGCAGAATCTGGCCATGCAGTCATGAGTGTACAGGGAGTAGAGCAGGGGACTAAGGATGCAGAATTGTGGAGTGCAGTGTTGATGAGCAGACATGTTGAAAAAATAGTTCATTTACCTCTGGATTAGAAAGTTTGTGAGAAAGGAATCAAATGCAAGTTGTAAAACTACATATTAAGTCCTGGAGACACTGGAAACTTTATGAAAGAAAGAGCATTAGTAGACATTTTATACTTAATGTCACTTTAACTTTAATTTACATTCACTATTTTTACACTCAGATGAGTGAAGAAGAAAATATAGTCATGGGCTTCAAAAATAGTTGTACACTAAAATCGTGATATTTTCATCAGTGGAAAACAGAACTTTCTTTGATTCAGTCTATTTTGTAGATAGTTTCAAATGCATGATGCCACCAGGATAAGTTTGGTTTCCATCCTATTGCATATTTTTGTTTTACTTTCTCCTCTTTTCCCCCTCTTGAACCTGAAAGGACACTTACTTTCTTGTTTCTTCAGTATTGATCAACCTGAAAGTTAACCTTTCTTTATCTTTGCACATAATGTTGCCTGCCCTGCTGAGTTATATGCACTTTCAGTTTTTATTTCAACATTTCAGGATCTGTATTTTTTTATTTTAGTTGATGCTGCTCAGGGAATGGATTGCCATATTTATGCATGTTACATGTTTTAGGTTCTGTAAGAAACAAAACACAAATGAAAATCAGGTCTTAGGCCTAAGGTAGACGTCCACCATTTTCCTTCTGAACCAGTGTGCTAATATAGTAGAAAATCCAGATCCTGCTACCTAACCTTCAGTCCCACATGTGACACACAGCCATTTCTGTAATTTTCTTTAATGCATCTTTTTCCTGCAGCTTCTACAGCCTTGCAGGCTGACTTTCAGAATCAGAATTAGATTCAGAATCAGGTTTATTATCACCAGCATGTGACGTGAAACTGGTTAACTTAACAGCAACAGTTCAATGCAATACATAATCTAGCAGAGAGAGAAATAAATAAATAAATCAATCAATCAATCAATTACATACATTGAATATATTTAAAAAACATACAAAAACAGAAATAATGTATATTAAAAAAAGTGAGGTGGTGTCCAAAGTTTCAATGTCGATTTAGGAATCGGATGGCAGAGGGGAAGAAGCTGTTCCTGAATCGCTGAGTGTGTGCCTTCAGGCTCCTGTACCTCCTACTGAATGATAACAGTGAGAAAAGGGCATGCCCTGGGTGCTGGTGGTCCTTAATAATGGCATTTCTCATTGCATCTTACCTGAACAGACTACAGTCAGTGCTAGGTGAACTGTGTGTAGATGAACTGAACACACTGCTGAGGGAGAGGGAGAAGTGGAGAGTCCGTTATCGTGCCGACGCTGGCCTCCTAAGCTTGAGTTGAAGTTGTAGTAGTAGTAGTATTAGTAGTAGTAGTAGTAGTAGTAGTACTAGTAGTAGTAGTAGTACAGTGCAATCTGGGTCTTCCTTGAGTTCCCCCACACACTGTCCCTAATCCTAAATAGTGAATACAGCTCCACCAATACCCACTTTTACAGAGGTACGCTAATCCAAGCTATCCCCCGGCCATAAATCAACCACTACTCCCCATCACCAAGGATTTACAAGGATGTTGCCTGGATTGGGGAGCATGCCTTATGAGAATAGGTTGAGTGAACTTGGCCTTTTCTCCTTGGAGCAGTGGAGGATGAGAGGTGACCTGATAGAGGTGTATAGGATGATGAGAGGCATTAATCATGTGGATAGCCAGAGGCTTTCTCCCAGGGCTGAAATGGCTAACACGAGAGGGCACCTTTTTAAGGTGCTTGGAAGTAGGTACAGAGGAGATATCAGGGGTAAGTTTTTTACGCAGGGAGTGGTGAGTGCCTGGAATGGGCTGCAGTGATGGTAGTGGAGGTGGATACGATAGGGTCTTTTAAGAGATTCCTGAATAGGTACATGGAGCTTAGAAAAATAGAGGGCTATGGGTAACCCTAGGTAATTTCTAAAGTACATGTTCGGCACAGCATTGTGGGCCAAAGGGCCTGTTTTGTGCTGTAGGTTTTCTATGTTCAATGTTCTACCACTATACCTACTTCACTATAACTTTTATCTTGGCTTAAAAACTATCTCTATCCATCTGGATTCTGATCAAATATGTACATCCAACACCCCCTGATAATCTTCCGCTACTCCAACCTTCAGTTCCACATATCATATCTTCCACATGTTGCCAGCTAATCAGGCATAACATGCATGTCATCTAGGTGCATTGCATATGTCGAGTATCGGGAATGAGTAAATGTGGGAGAGGACCAACATGCTGCATGCTTTTTTATGTTTCTCTTCCACAAAACACTACCTTGTACATTTCTACTTACAGAACTCCCAACTGAAAATCAAGATAAACAACTGTAAACATTACAAACTTACAATATAAATAGAAAAAATACTGGAAATACTCAACAGGTCAGACCTCATCTGTAGGAAGACAAATTTTTAAATTCAATTATCTGTCTGATAAAAGATCTCAATCTGAAACATTGACTATTTCTCTTCCTATAGATGCAGCCCAATCCACTGAGTATTTCCATAGGGCCATAAGATATAGAACCATATCATCATGGCTGATCCAATTTTCCTCTCAGCACCAAACCTGCCTTCTCCCCGTATCCCTTCATGCCCCGACCAGCATTTTCTGTTGTTATTTAAGAACTAAGTATCATTTAAGGTAAGAAGAGATAAGTTCAAAGGAAATATGCAGGGCAAGTTTCTTACACAAAAAGTTGTGGCTGCCCGGGGTGGTGGTGGAGGCAAGTACAACAGGAGTTTTCAAGAAGCACATGAATGTGGAGGGAATGGAAGGATATGGACATTATGTAGGTATAAGGAATTAGTTTAATCAGAGTTTGATTACTAATTCAATTAGTTCACCACAACACTGTGGGCTGAAGGCCCTGTTCCTGTGGTCAGGGTTCTTAATCAAGAAAACAGTAATGAATAAAATTTACTGTCACTCAAGCTGACATTCCCAGCTTTCAGCCCACTTACTGAAATTTTTTCTAGAGGGTAGCCTAGAAATGAAACCCAAACGTGAGAGAAAAGGCATAAGTACCTTATTGTCAGGGTGAGGGAAAAGGGTAATTCACATGGCAGTTCCCTACAGGCAAGATGATGGAAACGCTCCAAAATCAAAGCCAAGTTTTTCTTTCATTTAAACAACTTTACTTTCAATGTCAACATTCAATACAGGAGACCTGCCACCTTTTATACCCACAATGCACTGTTACCCCATTGCATGCATGCAAAGGAAGTGCACATGCCTACTTCATACTTACAGAGCTCAACAGATGATGTGTGTTTGCAGCTGTAGATGATGCCTTTAGTGCAACAGGCTACAGATAAATGCTAATATTGAAAAACATTATTTTAGGATAGTTAAATTTCAGAAGAGATTGGTATAAAAAAACACTAAGTAGAGCCCCGATAATAAAGAATGGGATAACGAAAGTTCCTCAGAAGAAGAATCAGCTTAGATGATGCTCAGAAATAAAATGGGTTATGAAACATCAGTGGGCTTTCAAACAGTAGTAATGATGTAAGACATTGTATAAGCAATGAAAATAGATGCTGTGTAAGAAGAGTATTACAATAATTATGGGGGACTTTATATATACATCGGGCAAACCAAATGAGCTGGACTGGTCTGGGGAATGAGTTTGCAGATGCTGAAGAACCAAAAAGTACTATTACGCCATGACAGAGCAAACACATTATCTGGTAGTTAAATGACTTTTTATTTGATGTGTGATAGAAGTTTATATAAAGATTGAAAATGATTTAATTCAAACTTAAGTCAGCATCTTGAACCTACAAAAGCCAGTTAAGTAATTTTGAGTCATGAGTAGGCATGGGAAATTGGGAACCTTATAAGACTTAAGACATTGATAAAGAATGGGAAATAACAGTGTAAGGGGAAACTAATGAGAAAAATAAAAACAGACTTAAAAGTTTTTATAGCTAAGTAAAAAGATATTTAAAAAAGCAAAAAAATGTGGGATTTTAGAATTTACTAATAAGGAAGTGAATTTAGAAGAATGTGGGGGAGGGGGGTTCTCATTGAAACCTACTGAATGTTGAAAGGGCTAGATAAGGTGGATGTGGAGAGATGTTTCCTGTGGTGGGGGTATTCAGAACAAGGGGGCACAGCCTCAAAATTGAGAGGCGACCTTTTAGAACAGAGGAATTATTTAGGCGAGAGTAGTAAATTTGTGAAATGTTCTGCCACAGACTGTGGTGGGGTGCAGGCCAAGTCCACACGTACACTTAAAGCAGAAGTTGATAGTTTCCTGATTTGTCAGGGCATCAAAGGATACTGTGAGAAGGCAGGTGTAAGGGATTCGGGAACAGTGATGGTGAAATGGTAGAGCAGACTTAATGGGCTGAAAAACCTAATTCTGTACCGATGGTCTAATGATAGTAGAGTCCCTAGGACATTCATATAGAATTGGTAAGAAAATAATATGGATTTACGGAAAGACCATTAAGATTAATCAGTCTGTGAGAGTGTTTTGAGGTTATAACTAGCAAAAATAAAGCTGGAAAGCCATGAATATAGTGTATATTGGTCTTCAATTTGCCTTTGATAAGTTGTCATTCAAGAAATCACTATACAAAAACAGAAGACACAGAATATATTGGCATGAATGGTGGACTAGTTGCAGGCGAAACATAATGAGAAGAAATGGGTAATTTTTGGGTTTTGAGGTTGTGACTAATGGGGTCCCCCAAGGTTGGTGATGGGGCTCCAACAATAAATATCAATGATTTGAATAAGTGCACAAATTGTAGTGCATCCAAGCTTGCTGATGTTGCTGAGTGGCACTGAGGATACAAGAGACTTCAGAAGTATATAGATAGAGGAAGTGAAGAGATGAGGACATGGCAGATGCATGAGAATATGGAAGAATGTATGATCATCCACTTTTCTAAAACAAATGGAAGAGTAGATATTATAAATCCTCAGCTTAGTTTGTTTCCATATACATTAGGGTGCAATGAAATTCCATGTTTACAGAGTACAGCGGACATGGTAATTCATACAACAATAAATACAACAATGAGCTTAAAACAGAATATTGTAAGTAGTGCAAATCTGAAGTGGTGCACAAACAAATGATAAAGTGCCATCAATGGACTAACTGTGAGAAGTAGAATTAGAAGTCTGAGACTGTGGCAGCACCACCAGGTAGGAGATTTGGAAGAGGTGATTAGTCTGAGAGCAGTGGAGAAGATGCTGTTCTTGAGTTTGGCCACCTGGTCTTTTAAACTTCTGTATCTTCTCCCAAAAGGTAGAAGAGAGAAAAATGAATGGCTGAGATAACAGGCATCCTTGATGGTATTATCTCGTCTCCCTGAAGCAACGCCCCATGAAGATGGACTGGATGGAAGGAAGTGATGGGGTTGTAATGTACTGGGAAGTGATTATCCCTCCCTTCAAGTTAAGTCAGTCATGAGCAGGGCACTGCCATACGAGGCTGAGATGCAATTTATCAGATACTTTCCAAAGAATATCTGCAGAGGTTCGAGATGATCCTCATGGAGAAGCTGATTCTTGTCAGACACCTAAGAAAGATATCAAGAATGACAAGAGATTGAAAATGTATCTTTGTCCATGAATTACAGCAAAAGAGCTAAAACAGGTACATAGAACAATTAGAAAGGCAAATGATAAGTTCCCCAAAATTACAAAAGAATGTGAGTACTGATCTCTTACAGTGATTATACAGATCCCTGGTTAAACTTCTTCTGGAGTGTTGTGTACATGTCTGGTCTCACTAGGGAATGATACACTTCCCTAGTGAAGGACAATGAACCTTTGGAATGTCATACCGAACAGGAAAGAGGAGGCTTAGTTCCTTAGGAGGTTGATAGATTTGTAAATATTAAGGGATATAGGGTTAGAATAGGAAAGTAGTGCTGAGGTAAAAGGTCATGCATTACCTTGTTAAATAGTGGAGCAAGCATGTGGGATGAATTGCCTTCTGTTGCTTCTATTTCTGATGTCCTTAGATTGATCACTTCTGTTGTTCTCTAAATAGTTTCTCAATTCCCTTTCCCTTAAATTCAAGCTGTTTTCTGATCCTTTTCTTACTTTTGTCCAGTCACAATGTTTTTCTTCTATGCTGATAAGTTTTCGTCTCCTTTTGCATAACGATGCAAGCTTTGATCCATTGGAACAGAAAACACAATTTTAAAATAACCCTCCTCCTAAAAGAAATCAGCTTCATTTATTTGGCCTAGCCTATCTACACACAGTCTGTCTCTATACCCCATTAACGTTTTTGTTGGGAGGGTTAGGTTGAAATCTGGGTCATAGGACTCAAGCTGAATATTATTGCCAAGGAGAGGTTTGTTGAGGATGGAGGGAGGTGAGTGGTCCAGTGAACTTCTTGTATTTGGACCCACTGCTGGAAAATGCATGCGGTCCAAAGCATTGTGTGCCACAGAGAGGAATGCACACATTGAAAGATGGTTGGTGCAGGTTAACATAGGGTTTTTGTGGGATGAGGCCTGCTTTTGGGAGGAAGAGAGGCCAGCAAAACTGGAGAGTGCTGGGGCAGTTGGTAGCTGCAGTCCAGTACAGCTGGTCATAAGCTTGGCATATTGGTGGAACACCAATACACCAACCAAAATTCCAATCTGAGCTGCTTCCATTAACCCACAATTGGCTCATAATCCCCTACTTTATCTAAACACTTACCTGCCTAAGTATCTTTTAAATGTTGTTAATGTAGCTGCCACAAACACTTTCACTGCCATCTTATTCCTAATACTGACAACTCTGGATAGAAAAAGTTGTCCCCCAGGTTCCTATTAACTTTTTCCCCTTTCATTTTAACCCTGTGCCCTCTAGTTCTTGATTCACCAACCCTGGGAAAAAGACATGCACTCAATCTATGACTCTTAAACTTTAATACACCTCTAAGATCACCCTTCATTTTGTTACACTCCAGTGAAAAATAGTTTAATAATTTGATGATTGCTCTTCATTATTGGATCAACATTCATCACAAAAAAGTGAATTATCTTCTATCAGTGAAGATTAATTACATTTTATAGCTAATTCCAATATTCGAAAATGTCTTCAACTCAAAGACATTAATAGACACGTTTAAAGATGACTTTTTTGTGATTTTGTTTTTGTATTTATGTATTCAAGGATGGAACAAGTACTTAGATAATTATAAATAGTATAAACTATGAAAGAAATTGAGGTTTTAGTTCCCCGTGTAACAGCATGTAGTAATTAAGAATAGGCAGCTGTAAGGTATGGGATTTCACCTGAAACCAAAATCAGTAGTGCACCCCCACATGGTAATCTCCCTTTGACCTCAGGTCTTCACTTTCAGGAGTTTCTATCAGATCCAGTTGAACTAATTGCAGCAATGATCCATGAAGTTTGAGTCTATTCCTGGCATATCATTACTGACGCTGAGGTTACCTAATTTTCCAGTGTTTTTTTATCCTTAAGTGTGAGCATTCCAAGATTTTTACTTCATTACTTAGGTTGGCATTTATTCATTGTACAAACTGTTCACTTATTACATGGAATTTTAGCAGTTGAAAGCAATGGAAGAAGCTATTGGCTTGTCATGGTAGGAAATAAAATAACTGACAATAAACAGCTGTGTGTCCAATTTTTCAGCAGTGCTTTGATTTTTTTTCTATGAAACATTATTTCATATTCTGCTACTAAGCATTTTTAAAGTAAGTTATATGTACCAGATCCTTTGTTTCTAATATCAGAAATGGAAACAGTAATTGTTTCCATCTGTATTTTGAATACAGTGGATTCCAATTAATTAGGACACATCAGGATCTGTATACTTTGTCCCAATTAAGCGGCAGCCCCAATTAGTCGAAGTTTCATGGAAATAGTTAGAAGATATAAAAAAGACAAACTACTGTCTAACTGAGTAACAATTTATGTATTTAAATGAAATGCAAAACAAATTAGAACACTGCCAATACCTCTACAGCACTATAAAACTGTGTATTAGTTCCTAATAATTATTGATGGAGGAATTCATCTGCTGTGTTCTTTTGATTGACAGTAAATTAACAAGATCAGCACCCAGCCATTTCTGGCATCTCCAAGCCTGATTGCTTGAAACAGTGGTGAGCAAAACAGTTCTGAATTGCCTTACTGCTTATTTCACGCCAACTATCAGGGACAAAATTTGCTGCTGTTTGAACACAAACACACACAACTGTTGCTATTTAAAAACTGATTGCTCTAAGTATGGTGTAGTGTCGAACCTTTCGTGTGACTGACACTTGTTCAGAAACAGTCTCCTGCCCCAATTAAGTAGCTTAGTGTCACAAATAAATTAAGGGAATTGTAGCTATTTTCTTTAGTTTTTGCTCTTCAAGAGTTGTTCAAATAAATGTCTGCACTGAACATCCAGATGGCCCAATTATCCAGAATCCACTGTATATAAACAGAAGCTCAAGTTTATCAACTAATTCTCAGTTTAAAAAGTTTAAAACAGAAAGTGCAATTTTAAAAACAAATAATGAGGACTGACAAGATAGCGTTTCATAAGAATTGTTTGAGAATCTAAAATACTTTTCTCAATACTAAAATGATGCACTACTTCATTAGTATATCATAGGTAATTAAATAATGTGTAATAGTCCAGTTAATTTAGATACACCTGATGAACATTCCCATCAGAGATTAATTGTCTAATTCAACATAAATACTCCCTCAGTTTATTTGTGCACATGATTCAGATGTCCCTGGCAACATTGACATTTATTGCACATCCCTCATTACACCCTTTAGGAAACAATGAGGAATCAAGCACATTGAAAGATGCACATAGACCTGACCAGGTAAGACCAGCAGAATTCTTTCTTTGAAGGGCGTTAGTGAAGTAGATGTTCCTTTACAAAATCATCTGATAATTTTGTAGTTCCCATGACAGAAACTAGTTTAATATTTAAAACCTTCATTTTGTTTAATTAGATGTATTTAAATTCCTCTGGTGCCATGGTGGGATTTGAATTGACAGATCTTCAATTTTAACTGATTGGCTACCATGCTCCATAATTTTATTGTCATATTTCTTAAACATCTCAATTAAATAACTCATTAGCTGTTTTGATAATTCTAGCACCAATATGAGAGTAGATAATTTATAAGGTACACTGTGCCACTGGTTCTGTGGTGGGATTTTCAAAATCCACAGCCATCACTGCCTGGAACAGTGAGGATGACACATGGATTTCAGCTCCACCATTTCTAAACTTGTCCCTAAGTCACAAACTATTCTGACTATGACATATATTGCTATTTCTTAATGCTTGCTTGATCAAAGCCTTGGAACTCCTTTCTGAATAGGATTGCATTATTGCAAAACTTCCATTCATTTGAATAGTTTTGACTCCTAATCAAACTCCATAACTCTTTCTCCATGAAAAGAAGTAAGAATCTCATATTTGGCATTGACCAGATGTTGTGCTAAATAGCATCAAAGCTCAAATAAATTTATTATCAAAGTGCATACTGTATATGTCACAATATATATTACAACCGCGAGAATCATTTTCTTGCAGGCATACACAGCAAATCCAAGAAACACAATAGAATCAATGAAAGACCACACCCAACTGGACAGACAAACAACCAATGTGCAAAGGACAACAAACTAGGTAAATTCAAAACAGAAAAATAAGTAATAAATAAGCAATAAATATTGAGATCACGAGTCCTTGAAAGTGAGTCCATAGTTTGTGAGAACAGTTCAATGATGGGGTGAGTGAAGTTATCCCCTTTGGTTCAAGAGCCTAATGGTTGAAGGGTAATAACAGTTACTGAACCTGATGGTGTAGATCCTGAGGCTCCTGAACCTTCTTCCTGATGACAGCAGTGAGAACAGAAC
Source organism: Mobula birostris (assembly GCF_030028105.1). Lineage (NCBI taxonomy): Eukaryota > Metazoa > Chordata > Chondrichthyes > Myliobatiformes > Myliobatidae > Mobula > Mobula birostris. The sequence continues at coordinate 34,991,956 of NC_092388.1, forward strand.
ATGAATTGGGTGGTGGGGACCCTTGAAAGTGCTCATATCAATGTGCTCAATAGTGGGCTGGAAATGGACTGGGCTGTATCCACTACTTTTTGTGGGATACCCTGCTCAAGGGCATTGGTGTTTCCATACCAGGGTGTGATGCAACCAGTCAATATATGCCACATATCTATAACATTTGTCAGGGTTTTAGATACCATGCTGAAATCTCTGTAAACTTCTAAGGAAGCAGAGGTGCTACCATGCTTTCTACATAATGGCACTTACGTGCTGGCATCAGCCAAACAAACTGATTTTATGATTGTAGCAGATCTAATTGGTATCTCATAACCATAAGTTTACAAACTGTGTTTTTTGTATTTCCCATGAAATAATGTTTTAAATATTTAATTATTTGATTTCAGATTTTATAAGAAAGTATTTAGGAACATTTGAAAATCTGTCTGAACCCTATGTTGATCTAGAAAACAGTTGCCTTGACCTGTGTCTCTTGTGCGTGATGTACATCATTGCCTTCAAGTTCAAAACAACTTAAAATTACAAGTTTATACTGTAATTATATATAAACAATGGACACCTTTTTAGTCTATTGAGTCAAAATCCATTCTTGTGCTTCTGATTGGCTTGATCTATGTTTTCAGTTCTCCAGCTAACTTATTGGCCAATGGCATTCGTGTCCCTTATTTCATGCAAATTGATTAGTGTGTAAGTCAAGTATTCTGAAGGAAGGAGACTGGTTCATTCCAAATGAAATCTTCTGTTGCTGGACCTTGTCAGATTTTTTTTCTTTGACTATCTTTCTACATTTGAGTGGTCTCAATGCATGTTCATCAGACTTGATGCTGCATTATGATTATTTTTATTGAACTATGCTGCAGAAATCCAGTAACATACACTAGGGGTACATACTACACGTATCTTCTCAACAGTCATTAAACATGTCAAGACATCATGGAATTGCTTAGCATCGTAACTCCCAATAGATTTGGAATGGCGTGAACATATTCCTAGTTTTAGTTGATAACATTAAGAACATTGTATTGGTGCTTAAAAGAAAAAGAAGTATAAGCACAAAGAAGCATTCTAAATATAACTATTCAAAACAGCCAGAAAATCTGCATGGCCTGAAAGAAAACTGGTGGTATACTTCCTTCCGTAAGTATCTCAGAACCACTTCTGTTTTTTTTAAGAAAGTCGACAGGAAAGTTGCTTGAGGCAGTGATCGCCAAACTCTCTACATTGTGTATTAATTTGCAATAATTTAAAGAATGTTTTCACAGTACGGTAATGAGGTTTTCCTTCCAGATTTATTCACTGATTGACTCCTGCATAGTTCAGGCACGGCCATTGGCTTTTTATCTGTTTTGTGGAAGTTAATATCTTTTTTTTCTCTTAGCAAGAAATCTGTGCATATGTTGAAATTAAAAATCATCTCTAAAGACTGAACACTAAATTATTAATGGAAATGTATTTCATGTGTGTCTGCAAAGTCTGTAGTTACTTTGCATCAGAGAAGTAGATTTGCTTGCATCCTGCATGCATTTTTACTACAGGATAAATACTTGCAATAATTCTATATCACTGCTTTGAACTAGTCTCTATTTTTGGTTCCGGTTCTGAATATTAAGCCACCAGATGATCATGTGATTCGGTAAACAATAGATCCTGACGAAATACTGCAAGACTGTTTCCTTCTTCATGTGAACAGTCTGAAATATAAAGAAACAAAATTAGGAAAGGCATATAAAAATCACTTTGGCAAAACTTGCGTTCTGTTTCAATTCAAAATTTTAATAACAGTAACCTATTAATAGAGAGTAAATCATTCTTTACCTATATATGCAATAACTGTTACAATTAAATGCAAATCTTCTCTTATTTTAAACTCTGCTAGATAAGATGAAGAAGATGCCTAAACTAGCTGGTCTAGTTCCAGAAGTTATTTCTCATTGCAGTGCATCTATTGTTAGCATTTATCTACAGTAAGATGAGCTGTGGTTACATTGCCTCCAGATCAATGCAGATTGCGCGTGGTAGAGCTTTGATGCATGCCTGTATTAACCCATTGAAAACATGCATGCTGGTTCATGCATGTTCATGCAAGCAAAATGGATTATAGCAGCTTGGATTGTGCAAGATAATATAAATTTCGATTATTCCTTTAATAAAAAGTAGCCTTATTTTTTCTGCCATTAATGCAAAACAAAAATCATAAGTAAACAAGGAGTGAGTACTGTTCCATACCGGTACAGAGTTACAAAATGGAAATGCCCCTTTATTCTTTTGAGAGTAAGTTAGTTATCCACCACAGAATAGAGACAGATCTTTTGATATAGCTGTCTTCAGAGGAATACTTACTCCATTCACAGGAAAGCAATAAGTAGGAAAGTGGCAAATATAAGTACAAACTGTGTGAACTCAGGATGGTTTGTTTCCTGGCCTCCTTTCTCAACTTTCTAATCACTAAATCTTTGAGACCTTTACAACTGCCAGATGCAATGGTGCAAACAAGAGAAAATCTGCAGATGCTAGAACTCCAAGCAACACACACAAAATGCTGGAGGACAGTGCTTCTATCACACCTAGTTAATAGACTGATAAACCAATATCTAATTTTATGATGTTATGATGAGCTCCTCTGGTTCTTTTTGCTATGTTCTACGTTTAACCAATTGAATACGATTGAAATCAGCTTAGATGAATTAATTTTACTTTATCTATTGCCTGAAAATTCTAATTTTCTTAATAAATACCAAGCCCATAGGTGTTGAGCTATATAGACTTGCTGCTATACTTAGTTTTAGAAACATACATACTAACATGTGTTGGAAGATCTCATAGCAATCAATCTACAGAAAATGTTAGAAATACGTTACAGATCAAGAAGGTCTCTGTGGAGAGAAAAACAAAATTCACATTCCGGGTCAATAATCTGCCGAGTCATGCTAATAACATAGAAGTTTCAATACAAATTGTTCTTGAACACCTTTTGCAAAATGACTAGGTTTATTAGAATTTTACTGCGTTGCTGAATTATTTGACTTTGGAAATTCATCAAAGTTTGTGGGTCAGCTTGTAGCACATAAATGACAGGTCTATGTCCTGCCAAACAATGCCATTTCCAGTAATTTGGTCATTGCAACCAATTGCAGTGACAATTAGAATTCATTGTACACGTGAGTATTATTAAAACTCATGTATTGTTAGTTTTCAATTGTGACTACTAAATTAGCAAACTCTCAGTAGTCACTATATTGGAGGCATTTACTGTGGTTAACAATAGATTCAGTTTTGATTTGGTTGTTTTCAGTACAACCAGGGAGAAAAGTAACATGAATTTATGTTTTCTATTATATTTCTAGTTTCTACCTAATTCATGCATTTTCCTTCTGCTGGCAAAATCTGATTTTCAGAATTAATTTATGTTTATATTTTCAGTTTATGTAGTTATTCACCATTTTAAGAGGTCAAGGAGCGAACTTGTATCAGATAAGGAGAAAATTAAAAATGATGAAAGAGATCTTTTCTGTAGGATCCTCTAAGATTATAATAGCATAAAACAAACGTTTGCAAATCATTTTTGCATTTAAGTGCAAGTAAAATAATTTTTGAATGATGATTATTTTACCTTCAGAGAGCCCCAGAAAAAAATATTTTATCATCATGTGATTTTCAATGCCAGTTATTATCATTTGACTAGCTTTTGAACATTAACTTATTAATCATTATGTTTTTCCAATATGCAAGTAAAAGTTATTTTATTGTTTCTCCTTAGCCCATAGTGGATATTTTTAACATTTATTAGGAGAAGCATTTTATTTTGATTACTGGCCTGTGACCTGCTTCAGCTCAGCTGTAAAGGACTGAATGGATTTGTCCAAAGAAGCCTTGCTCAAAATGTCACTGCCAAAACTTATGTAATCTAAAATCAGGAATCAATAAAATGCATCTCCAGGATAGTATATTGGTGACATGCTTTGACAATAAATTTACTTTGAGCTTTGAACAACAGGAATTTGCATAAAATTGATCCATTCCATTGTAACGGAACAAGTAAGCAGGAATTAAAATTTGTTGAAATGTTTTGGTAATATATGACATCAGGAATTCAAGTGGCAAAGACAGGAAGTATTTGTATAATTTGTTTCTATGATATAGATATCTGTATGAAAGATCTATATATATTTCCTGTCAACATTTTGCCGAGGCATAGAACCTACGGAAAAATAACAGCAAAGTTCCTCCTGTTTTCAATGTTTAAGAAACTCAGCAACTTGCTGTTAAAAGATGCTCCACGAGTTAACAACTGTCGAGATAACTGCCCCACTTCTCTCTCTCTCTGTTGTTTGCCTCACAAAAAGAAAAACTCATCTTTCATTTCAATGAACTACAAAAATCTGATGCATTTGTGCTGTTAATACAAAGTTGAATAGTGCCCAAAGCTCGGTGTGATTCATAGGAACATATTTAGACATCGTACTATTCCAGTTAATGTTTTTGATGGGATGCATATTGGGCATCAGAATGGAATTGGGCAAGTGCCATTAAAGAATGAGAACTAATGTATGGCAAACAAATCAGTGATCAATGCTCACAAAGTCATAATCTCCCTTTTAAAAAGAGATGAGGAGGATTTTATTTTTAGCCAGAGGTGGTGAATCTACAGATAGCTTTGGAGGCCAGGTCATTGGGTATATTTAAAGTGGAGATTAATAGGTTCTTAATTCTTAAATCCATGTCAATGGTCTGCTGTAGCCCATCCACTTCAAGGTTTGACGTGTTGTGCTTTTAGAAATATACTATTCTGTATACCACTGTTGTAACACATGGTCATTTGAGTTACTGATGTCTTCCTGTCAGCTTGAATCAGTTCGCCATTCTCCTCTGACCTCTCTCATTAACAAGGTGCTTTCACCCACAGAGCTGCCAGTCACAGTATGTTTTTTTTCTGTTTCTTTTTCACAATTCTCTGTAAACTCTAGAGATTGTTGTGCATGAAAATACGTGGAGATCCACATTTTCTTAGATACTCAAACCACTCCGTCTAGCACCAACTATCATTCCATGGTCAAAGTCCCTTAGATCACACTTCTTTCTCATTCTGATATTTGGTCTGAACAGCAACTGAACCTCTTGACCACGTCAGCATGCTATTATGCATTGAGTTTCTGCCACATGATTGACTGATTAGTTATTTGCATTCATGTGCAGGTGTACCTAATAAAGTAGCCATTGACTGTACATGCATAAACATTCACTTAACCCTTAATAACACCTAATAACCTCAAGTAGTATGATTATAATTAAATGCAATATTTCAAAAGCAAAGCAACTCTTTTGCATCCTTCATAACATAATTCACTCTAAGATAGCCAAAGGGTCACAAACACAAATGATTTATTGTCTTCAATAACATGTACCTTTGCCTGAGTGTACTTGCTGTGGAAGCCCTGATTTGCACTTACATTATATCTAGACTTGACTATTTCAATGTATTCCTGGCCAGCTTCACAAGTTTCACTGCCCACACTGCACTATCCTAAACTTTTTGCTGCCTGTGTCTGAATTCACAGCACAGATGAAAGAGGATCAGGTGTAAAATATGCTTGAGAACCATACTCAATATAGAAATCTTAGAGGACTGCTGAAAAATTAAGGTTCAAAGTTGAAGAAAGAAACAGAGTAAACTGATAGCTAAAGTAAAGCGAATTCCATAAGGCATATAAATGAATATTGAGCGCTAATTAGAAGAGTTGTGGGCTAATAAAGAGACCAAAAAGATGATCAATTCTTAGAAGGAAATTATATAAATTAAATGCAAAGTGAATACGGAGGAAGAGGATACTACCAAAATCTGATTGAATTGGAGGTAGTGGATAGCTCATCTGGACCGACTGGGATATAGCTGAGGGAACTCTCCGTGGTAATTACAGAAAGGTTGGTTAGAATTTTTGCTAGATATAGGGGTACTGAATAACTAGATATTGGTAAACATTTTCCCATGTTCAAAATAAAGACAAGCCACTCAAATATAGGCAGATCAGTTTAATATCTGGATGAAGTCCATTCTACCCTCATCATTCTTTTCCCAAGGTGCTAAATTTTGACTCTTCCATGAAAACCCATTTACAACAACCAACTCAAGAGGTTACTTTCTTTTGAGGAGAAAGAGATTTTGCAACTTACACAGAAGGTTGATTTTAATCATAGTACAAACTTGACATTTATTTTCTTAAGTAAATATTGAAATCGAACTTGAGCTCTTCTGCTAGATCCCTTGTTTCACCAACATAAGATTATTGTACAAGTCTATGATGTATGCCTTACTTGATTTTAAATAAAGGGAAGTTATTTCTAATATTCCTACAGATCATAGAACAACATGATGCTTTACAAATTTGAATGAGCACAGCAACAGGAAATAAATAAATCACTTTACATGCAGTGCAGAAAATCTTTGCCAGTCTTCACACTTATCAGGTTTATCTTTCTTGATGTTACACATTAGAGACATAATCTGATTAGGGATAGTCAGCATTGCTTTGTCAAGGGCAGGTCGTTCCTTACGAGCCTGATTGAATTCTTTGAGGATGTAACAAAACACATTGATGATGGTAGAGCAGTGGATGTAGTGTATATGGATTTCAGTAAGGCATTTGATAAGGTTCCCCATGCCAGGCTCATTCAGAAAGTAAGGAGGCATGGGATCCAAGCAGACCTTGCTTTGTGGATCCAGAATTGGCTTGCCCACAGAAGGCAAAGGCTGGTTGTAGATGGTTCATATTCTGCATGGAGGTCAGTGACCAGTGCTGTTCTGCAGGGATCGGTTCTGGAACCCCTCCTCTTTGTGACTTTTATAAATGACCTGGATGAAGAAGTAGAAGGGTGGGTTAGTAAGTTTGTTGATGACACAAATGTTGGGGGTGTTGTGGATAGTCTGGATGGTTGCCAGAGGTTACAGTGGGACATTGATAGGATGCTGACTTGACTGAGAAGTGGCAGATGGAGATCAGCCCAGGTAAATGTGAAGTGGTTCATTTTTGAAGACAGAATATAGTATTAATGGCAAGACTCTTGGCAGTGTGGAGAATCGGAGATATCTTTGGGTCCATGTCCATAGGACACTCAAAGCTGCTGTGCAGGTTGACAGTGCTGTTAATAAGACGTATGTTGTGTTGGTACTCATCAACCGTGGGATTGAGTTCAAGAGCCGTGAGGTAAGACCCCATTTGGAGTACTGTGCTCAGTTCTGGTCACCTCACTACAGGAAGGATGTGGATACTATGGAGAGAGTGCAGAGGAGATTTACAAGGATGTTGCCTGGATTGGGGAGCATGCCTTATGAGAATAGGTTGAGTGAATGACCTTTTCTCCTTGGAGCGACAGAGGATGAGCGGTGACCTGATAGAGGTGTATGAGAGGCACTGACCATGTGGATAGCCAGAGGCTTTTTCCCAGGGCTGAAATAGCTGGCACAAGGGGACATAGTTTTAAGGTGCTTGGAAGTAGGTACAGAGGAGATATCTGGGGTAAGTTTTTCACACAGGGTGGTGGTTGCATGGAACGCACTACTGGCAATGGAGGTGGAGGCAGATACAATAGGGTATTTTAAGGGACTCTTAGATAGGTACATGGAGCTTAGAAAAATAGAGGGCTATGCAGTAGTGTAATTCTAAGCAGTTTCGAGAGTAGGCTACCTGGTCAGCATAACATTACAGACTGAAAGGCCTGTAATGTGTAATAGATTTCGATGTTCTATGTTCTATTATAAGACTGACAAAACTCAAAATAATAAACTATTACCTCATTCCCTTTTATTTGATAAAAATGTTTGTAGTGACTTTTTTTGACATTATCATTCCTTAAAGCTTCCCCAACACTAAGGCTGAACTGAACCACTGCAGTCTCTAACAAGATACACAAAAAAAATGAAGTTGGGAAATACGTCTTTCAAAGGAGTCTTGTGTTGGGAAACATGCCTGAGATGAACAAGATGGAATAGGGCAAGAGGAAGTTAACATTAAGGGAATCCGGAAATCTAACACTTGACTAGCATTATGAAAAACAGACTGACAATACCAGAATTAACAGGTCATGGATAATGTTAGATTGTTTTTTGGGTTTAGCACATTTACATTTAGCAGATGACTTTGGCCATCAGTCTTTGGACCTGAGTATAAATTGTGGATTTAATTTAGAGTGCAGCTCTGAACAATAGGTTTCTAAAAGCCATAAGTCGCAGACCAGTCAATACTGATTAAAATTCATTTGAATATATGTGGTGTGGGTGCAAATCGGGAGTTGTACAGTTTGTGTGTAGTTTCAAAGAAAGCATTGTAGATACATTGTAAATATGGAATTGTCCTTTGATGTCTAGCACATAAAATATTGAGCCGCACGTTGTGCCAGCCAGACTATTTGACCACAAGCGTCTCCATATGATGACTGCTGTACCTTGTTCTGTTGAATAAAGAAGCTGGTTTGTATCTGCCAGTGCTTTTCTCTGGTGACTTCTTTCACACAGCAGTAGATAAGATAAACTTTTAAAAGTTTTTTTTTTGTAGAAGTGATGAACTATGAGCAAATTTATAAAGTAGAATGCTGCAAAAATTGTGTCAAGCAGCATCTGTGCAAGCAAAAGATGCAAGTTGGCATTTTGGGCTGAGAGGGAAGAATGGAAGGTGGCTAAGAATTTACCATTATTTAAGAAGGGAAGCCAGGGAAGTACAGGTTGGTGCATCTGACATCAGTAGCGGCTAACTTATTGATTAAGATTCTAAGTGACAGCATCTATCAGCATTTGGATAGACAAGGTTGGTTTTGGGATCATCAACACAGCTTTGTACAGCACTCCCTTGAGAAAGAAACCAGTTTTACATTAGGCTTTTTAATGACTGTATACACCTCTGCACTAACTTTCAGTGATTTATGTACAGGGATTTATGTCTCACTCAAATACATAATATATTTAGCCCTTGCATTTGTTCTGCCACTCTTCACCTTTGCAGGCATTCTTTTGTAATCAAGCATTATTTGCTGTCCCCCTTTCTGTGTGGGTTCTGAGGAGATTGTTGTGGTCAGTGTGGAACCACTTACTCTTCCACAGATGGGTCAGGTCATGAGATAAGCAGGTGGATACCTTGTGAGGTGCTTCACTCCTCCTGCCACTTGCATGGTACTTCTGTCTGCTGGCAATGCACACAAAGTTTTCAATATCACACCCAATGCTCCTGAGGCAAAGATTCTGAGGGGCCAGTGGAACGTTATATTTCTTTGAGATTCTTTCAGCACTTCTTACAATCATTTCTTCTTTCCAGCTGATAATCCCTTCCTAAATCAGCTGAAGGTAGCATGTCCTTTTCAAAATTATGGTGTTAGTCAAGTGAAAGATGTGGCCTATCCAAGGATCTGACTGAAGGCCTTAACACTGATGATGTTGGCCAATGGGAGAACACTAATTTTAGCCTACTAATCCTTCCGTGAATTTCTAGGGCTTTGTGGTGAACACTGTGTGGTGATTTTGCATGAAGTTGTTGCTGGCACTTTTTCAGAAGCTTTGAAGTACGGTAATTTGCTTATACAGATGGGGATCACCACAGTTTAACAGTCCAAGAGTACTGTGCCAGAGCTGAGGTCTTGATCTTCAGATACCTTTTTCCTCAATTGAGCAAAGGCCGTGCTGGTGCACTAGAGGTGACCTGATCTGTGGCATATCTTTAAAAACCCATTTTCTTTCACTCTTTCTGTTAATACAGATGGTCAAAAGTCATTAGATTTAAAATAAAACAACTAATGTAGTGTCATCTGCAGTGTGGAAATATTGAGCAACATGCACAAAATGCTGGAAAAACTCAGCACGTCAGACAGGTCCTGATGCAAGATCTCAGCCCAAAGCATCATACTCCTCTGCATAGATGCTGCCTGACTTGCTAAATTCACCTAGCATTTTGTGTGTGATGCTCAAGAATACCAGCATCTACAGAATCTCTTGTGTTTAGTACAGTGGAAATATATTCATTCCAAAGACTTCAGTCTTTAGGAACCTACCTTAATCCCACCACCTTGAGGGTATTAAAGAATGGTCAAAAAATACAAAGCTCTATTATCAGAAAGAATCCAAAGTACTTTATCCTCACATGTTTATACTACCTAATCTCCCTTACTGAAATCCATTCCACTGTGATAACTGGATCTTTTTATTAGTTTTGCAAATTCTACAACTTTCCAGATCACTTGGGCCTTTCCAGCAATGCAAGAGAACTGAATATTCTGGATGGATCAAAAGAACTTCCTAATATGTAAGTTTCTTCCAAGAAAGTTGGAAGAGGTTTCACTCTCACAGCATAGTGGTATAACTGTTACTGGTTATCAAACAGTGTAGCATGATCAAGAGATCCAGCACAGAAGTGTGCGGTTTGAAAATGCTATTCTCTTGCTTTGAGCATCAGTCCCATATCCCTGACCTCAAGGTGGAATAATCCATTGTAATTCTGAGGTTCCTGAGCCCAATTCTTCTTTGCCACCTTCTTATCATCTTTCACCCCCAGCCCTAAGCCAGCCTGTGTTCTCAGTGAAGTCCTCATTTAGTTACTCCCTTGCATTCCTGACAGGCCACTATCTACCCATTTCCCTTAAGTTCATTCTAATCTCTGTTCACCATGAACTTTGTCACTGTTGACTTATAATATTTCTTGGTAGTCTAAGATGTGGCATGTACAATGGTCATTCATCCTTTAAAATTTCTTTATGTCTTTATCTATGCCTTTGCTACAAGCTTCTCTGACATTAACATGATTTTCTCTGGACTAGAAGGGGATATTGAGCAGATGAAGATGAGAGTAAGGCCAGAGGTGAACAAAATGGGGACATGTGAACTTTTTAAACTTGAAATTGTGGCAGCAGTGTCCAAAACGGATGACTTAAGGTCAACCTGAACCTGCATTAATGTTGCAAAGGTGGTCTTCTGGTGCCTGCTGCATTTTCAAACAATCTGCCGTGTTAAATAGAAAATATTTTTGCACTGACGGAGATTCCATGCAGAATGCAGGTGGAGCTGTGGGCTACCAATGTGCTAGGGCAGGTAGCAAATAATATATTGTGGAACTGGAGAAATCCATGTTATCTTCATGGTTTCAGAAAACTATTCAACAGTTTCTCTATTCGAGTATCCTTTTGGTGACCTCTCCTATTATAGCATACTGCTAAGTTTTATAACCCAGAGGAACCAGCTCTCACCACCACCTGGCCTAGGCAGGAAGAGGAGGGGGAGGAAGAAGAGGAAGAGCAGGAGCAGCACCGCCCACCACTTGCCTTAATGTTAAAATTCTCAGAGAGAACTCATCAAGTATTTGAGTTGAAGTCATCCTCTACTTCTCAGTTCACTATCATCCTCGCTATGGATATAGCTGTGGTTCCCACAATCATCGTAACATTATCCTCAGTTTGCACAATGAATCTTACCGCAACTATTCATTTACTTATAATGCTAAATAATGATTATGAGTTATGCATGATACTTGCTTGTTGAATTGTACTCCTACAAAGTGTTTTTCCAATACAGCTCAGAAGATTGAAGGTCATGTTGAGGAAGCAGTGAGTCTGCAAATGGATTTACACAGATGGGGAGAATGGACAAAGAAATGACAAATAGAGTATAGTGCATGGTCATGCATTTTGATAGAAGGAATTAAGGTGCAGACTATTTTCCAAACGTGAAAAAAAAATTAAAAATCATCGATGCAAAAGGACTTGGGAATCTGTGGAATTCTTTGCCACAAACAACTGTGGAGGCCAAGTAACTGAGTATATTTAAAACAGAGGTTGAGAAGTTCTTGATTAGTCAGGGCATCAAAGATTAGTTAGTTCGATTATGAAGACACGTAGTCCTCATTTATTGTCATTTAGTAATGCATGCATTAAGAAATGATACATTATTTCCTCCGGTGTGATATCACAAAACACAGGACAGACCAAGACTGAAAAAACTGACAGAAGCACATAATTATAACATATAGTTACAATGGTGCACAATACTATAACTTGATGAAGAAGTCCATGAGCACAGTAAAGTTCAAAGTTTCTCAAATTTCCCACATCTCACGCAGATGGGAGAAGGAAGAAAAGCTCTCCCTGCCATGCCGGCCACAATCCGACTCTGAGTCATCCAAAAACTTCAAGCTCTGATCAGCTCTCCGACACCGAGTACTGAGCGCCATTTCTGTCCGAACGATTCAACCTCCTTCTCGGTCGCCAAAAACAGGCAAGGCCGGGGATTTTGAGGCCTACCCTCTGAAAGATTCCCGACCGCACAGCAACGACAGCAGCGAATGGGCGTTTCAGAAATTTCTCCAGATGTTCCTGTTGCTTTCACGTCCATTCTCCATCAAATCAGAATTGTCCACAGCCCCTATTTAACAGATATGATATCATTTTTCACCGGAGAGCTGCGCACATGCAGGTGTGCTGCCATCTTCTCCTGCAACAAGGGAGAATGGGGATTAGAGGGATAATGCATCTGCCATGATGGAGTCGCAGAGTAGAACTGATGGGCCAAATGGCCTAATTCTACTCCCACGTCTAATATCTTATGTCTCATCTAGGGGCATTTCAGTTGATTTTGGTGGGAGACTTACTACTGTGCCAGACTGGATGACTAAGCAGAGATATAAAGAGTCATAATTGAATAGTCGAGCAGACTTAATGGGCCAAAGGGACGAATTCTGCTCCTGTCTTAAGATAATGGAGAGCACCATCACCTTGCATATACATCCGAAAATAGTATGTGCAAAGCACACCTCATCACCTGAGTTCCTATGATCAAGGAGGATTTCTAATCTTGAGGGCTTTACAACTGCACTGGATTCATGATGTCATGATAGATTAAGGTGGACCATAAGTTCTAAAAGTAACAGAACTGTGGGAGTTCCCATTTCTCTGCTTCACTGAAACCGGTACCCACTTCCTCCAAGAGGTTCTGGACTCGCATTTGGTGTATGTGCCCCCACCCTCACATTTGGGTTTTCCACAATAATTTGCTTATGATGGTCTTCCTACTCTGCTGCTGTGTTCTAGTCAGTTTCAACATTTCCCCAATCCCTTGGGGGATCACAGGGGATGGTCTGGGGAAACAGAGAGGCGGCAAATCTTATGTGTGAGTTTAAGATAGCTGTGGTGCAAACGTTTTTTGTTTCTTCTAAATATTAATAAAGAAAAGAAGGACAAAAGCATGGTGTAAGAACTATGCTGGAATTAAATGTTAAAAAGAGACATTTTAAATGTCATGTTTCCTGCTCACGGTGTAGTGACTGATGTGAATAACGCTGCAACCTTTTGCATGGTGTCCTGCCCAAGGGACACTGACAAACCTTTGATCTGTTTAACACAGTACCCTTTGGGAGTTTAAAAAAGAAAATAATAACCACATCCTTGGCAGCTGTACTCGTTCATCTCTGTTAAGGGACACTGTTTCCATGAAAATGTACTTGTGCAGTTTTCTTCAGAGGAAAAGATGAACTTTGTTGGTTTAATTGCTGTATTACCAAGTAAAAATGAAAAGCCACTACCTTTAACACATTCGTGCTATTTTATCAGGGGTTTGAAAATAATGTAAGCTTGCCAAACCCTTTTCATGAAAATACAGCCTTTTTATGGTTTGCAAATGGCAATGGATCAACAAAATTCATTTGGAAGTTCAATTATGTGAATAATTTTATTCCCACTAAAGTCACACAAGAAGGTCAGGAAAATATTAACTGACCCAGTGAACTTGTCTGTTTCAAGTACGTATCAACTTGTAGAGTTGAAAAAAAATCTTAGAAACTCCTTTCAGAAACTAGGATTACAAGATAGTTTGAGAAGTTCACTTTGACTGGGAGCAGCAGTGATCCATCTTCACATTTTGAAATGCTTCTCATTTTCAGAATCTCTTTTTGCATGAGTCATAAGTTGGAGTCTATACATCTTTTAAACATGATTGGTATTTCAACTAATACTCTGAATTTATTTAAATAATACATCTGATTTCTTGCGTCTTTGCTCATTGAGAACAGACCCAAGAGGCTTTTTCCCAGGGCTCACAGAGGCTTTTTTTCCCCAGGGCTGAACTGACTAACACGAGGGGGCATAGTTTTAATGTGCTTGGAAGTAAATATAGGGGGGATGCCAGAGATAAGTTTTTCACACAGAGAATGGTGGGTGTGTGGAATACACTGCCAGCGATGGTGGTAGAGGCGTATACAATAGGGTCTTTTAAGAGACTCTTAGATGGGTACATTGAGCTTAGAAAAATAGAGGGCTAAGCGATAGGGAAATTCTAGGCAGTTTCTAGAGTAAGTTACATGGTTGGCACATCATTGTAGGCCGAAGGGCCTGTAATGTGCTGTAGATTTCTATGCTCTATGTCCTACCATATTATTTTATCTTTCTTGTTTTTGTACTCCTTTCCACTCTGTTAAAGATTTTCTGATTTCCTGCATAAATTAAATTAAGGCCTTGGATTTCTGTGAAAGAAAATGGGATATGAGCAGCTTCCATTCAGCCCCCCAAAAAACAGCATTTTATAAAACTTAAACATGAGAAAGGCTGTAATTGCTGGAAATCCATCATGTGTGTGTTTGTAAATTAATTTGCAATGGTCCTTGGGGCAGGGAAGTTCGTCGTTCTGTGGTCACAAGCAAAAGTTCAAAAAACAAAGGACATCTGCAGTCTTGTACAGCACTAGAACCTCCATAAAGATCAAACCTTGCTTGTAAATACAATTAAAATGCATAAAGATACATTTCTGCAATGTACATATGATTCCAGAAAGAAAGAGCAGCTAGGTATCTATAAGGACCCATTTGAGCAAAGAACACACACAATGAGCTAGATGGACATGATCCCAATAATGGCAATACCTGTTGGGCAGATGATATTCACTTCCTGCATTTGCTTCTTTAGTTTGGTTTCTGTCATTCTTATTTTTCCTCTCTAAAAATATTGCTCCGGGAACAATGATAGCAGTTAGCATGCCAGCTTGTAGGTTTTTTTCATTTTCAGCAGGTTTCTGGGGATGCAGGCTACACACGTGACATCAAGGATGCTACACCTGAACCATCAGCTCTTCATCAACAGAGAGCAGTTTCATATCCTGGCCATGCAAAGAAAGCATATTACCAGAGAGAAGGTACAGGTATTGCCAGCCTGAGGGCATTAAGGTGGAAAAATCTTCAGGGCCTGGTGGCATATGTCCTCAGACTTTGTGGGAGGCTGGGGAAGTAATTGTGCAGGGGTATTTGTTACATCATTAGCCACTGGTGAAGTAACTGGAAATTCGAAGGAGGCTAATGCATTCTGTTGTTTAAGAAGGCTAGCATAATCAAGCCAGGGAACTACACTACAAACTGGCCATCCTGTCATCAAGGTTGAGGAACATATTGGAGAGAATTCCAGGGATGGGATCTATCGGCATTTGGATAGAGGAGACAGCGTGGTTTTGTGTGTGGGAAGTCATGTTTGATAAATCTTTTAGAGTTCTGTGAAGAGATAGGTGAGGGAGGGCAGCGGTTGTTGTCTATTTGGACTTGAGTAAGGCCTCTGACAAGGTCCCACATGGCTGGGTGGTCTAGAAGGTTAGGTGTCATGGAGTCCAGGGAGAACAAGTTAGGTGGACTCAAAATAGGCTTGGAGGTAGATAGCAGAGGGTAGTGGCTGAAGCTTGTTTCGTGAAATGGAGACCTGTGACTAGTGGTGGGTGTGCTGCAGTGGTCGGTTTGAGGACCATTATTATCTGTTACTTATATAAATGATTTGGATGTAAATGCACAAGGTTTGATCAACAAGTTGGCAAATGACAAAATTAGGAGGTGATATAAATGGTGAAAGAGTTGTTACAGATTACGAGGGATCTTGATCAGTTAGGGAAGTGAGCCGAGGAGTGGCAAATGGATGTCAATACAGATTAGTGTAAGGTGATACATTTTGGAAAGTCAAACTGGAGTAGGCAGTATAAGTGTGTAGTTTGTTGAAAGTGACATCACATGTAGACAAGGTGTTGAAAAAGGTGTTTAGCATATTAGCCTTTGTCAGTTAGGCCACTGAGTAGAGAAGTGGGGACGTTATATTGCAGTTGTTTAAGTCATCAGAGAAGCCATACTTTGAGTATGGTGTGCAGTTTCCATCACCCTTTTATATGAAAAGTGTGATTAGAAGGCCTGAGTTATGGGGAGAGTTTGCCCAGGCTACATCTTTCTTTTTGAGAACATAGGAAAATGAGCGGTGATGTTACAGATGTTTTTAAAATGATGAGAGACAGGGATAAGATGAATGGTAATGGTCTTATCTGCAGGGTAGGGGAGTACAAAACCATGGGGCATAGTTTTCAGGCGAGAAGAGAAAGACTTAAAAGGGGCCTGAGGGGGGCAACTTTTTTCACGTAGGGGACAGTATTTGGAATGAACTGCCAGAGAAGTGGTTGAGGTAGATACAGTAGTATCAGTACATTCAGAAAGATTGCATGATTCATTTCTAAAGACTAAATGCGCCACATCATGTTGACTGTAAAGTGAAAAAGACTGTCCCCTGTATCCAAGACTCGTCACTTCTGTGTAAGAAGTTGGAAGTGCTGGGGCATGAAATTACAAATAGAAACTTGGATTCTCCAGGAATATTATGGAGAAACCCATCTCTCTGTGGCTGTTTCAGAACAATTCTAAAGATATTGAAAGGTGTTCTCTACTTACTTCGACAAATATAGCAAAGGGAGGTACGTGATGATATAGGCCAAAGTTAGCCTGGTTTCCTCAAGGAGAAAACTTTGCTGACAAATCTGTTGGAATTCTTTGAGGAAATTACAGGCAGAATAGACAATTGATTAACAATGGTTGCTGTTTACTTGGATTTCCAGAAGGCCTTTGACAAAGTGCCACAGATGAGGCTGCTAAAAGGATAAAAGCGTGTAGTATTACAGGAAAGATATTAGCATGGATTGAAGATTGACTGACTGGCTGTTGTCAAAGAGTGGGAACAAAGGGGTCTGGTCTGATTGTCTGCTGGTGACTATGACATTCTACAGGGGTCAGTGTTGGGACTGCTTCTTTTCACATTATATGTCAATGACCTGGATAACGGAATTGATGTCTTTGTGGTAAGTAGAGGGGGAGGTAGTGTTGAGGTACCAGGAAGTCTCCAGAAGAATTAGGAGAATGGGAAAGAAGTGGCAGTGGAATATTATGTAAGGAAGTGTATGGTTATGCACTTTGGTAGAAGGAATAAAGGTATTGACTATTTTCTAAATGGGGAGAAAATTCTGAAATCAGAGGTGCAAAGGGACTTGAGAGTCCTTGTGCAGGATTCCCTAAAGGTTAACTCACACGTTGAGACGGTGGTAAGGAAAGAAAATGCGATAACAGCATTAATTTCCAGAAGACTAGAATATAAAAGCTAGGGTATTATGCTGAGGCTTTATAAGGGATTGATCAGACCACACTTGGAGTATTGTGAACAGTTGTGGACCCCTTATCTAAGGAAGCTTATGCTGGCATTGAGAAGGTTCAGAGGAGGCTCACAAGAATTATCCTGGGAATGAAAGGGTTAACATATGAGGAACGTTTGAATGCTCTGGGCCTGTCCTCGCTGGAATTCAGAAGAATAAGGGGGGATCCTTACCTGTTAAATATTGAAAGGATTAGATAAAGTGGATGTGGAGAGGATCTTTCCTATAGAGGGCACAGCCTCAGAACAGAAGGATGTCCCTTTAGAACAGAGATGAGGAGGAATTTCTTTAGCTAGAGCATGGTGAATCTGTGGAACTTACTACCACTGACAACCGTGCAGGCCAAGCCATTAGGTATATTTAAAGCACAGGTTGATAGATTCTTGATTAGTAAGGATGTTGAAGGTTACGGGGAGAAAGCAGAAAAATAGGGTTGAGAGAGAGATAATAAATCAGCCATGATGAAATGGCAGAACATACTCGATTAGCTGAATGGTCTAATTCTGCTCCTATGTCTTATATCTTAAATGGCACTTAAAAGGCTTGATTTAAAGCAGAGCATTCTTGAATAAGAACCCCATTCAGCACCACCAGCATTCATTGGCTGCGGTGCGCATCATCTTTCAGAGTTACTGCCCTGCTGAACTTTCCAGCAGCTTTGCAAACAACCTTAGTCTCTACTACGTTTAATGATATATTAAGGCAGGTATTTCATGGTGGCTGCTAAGTAAAATATAACACCCTGGCCTGAAAAGGTATCATCATTCCTCTGTAGTCCTATATTTGACATGTTAGACCAGCTATCCATTAGTAATGTAGGAGTTCTTTCAACACAAGCAGCTCCTCTGCATCTTCAAAGACAATGACAAACTATGGTCCCTGGCAATGCTGATGTATTACCAATGATTAAGAAATGACTTAAAACTCCATTGTTAAAAAAATACTGTGTTCTACCAACCACACTTTCTGGTCTATATTTTAATTGTGCCAGTAATCGTGGGTGTGCATATACATAATTACCTATGTAAATATTCCTTTCACACTGTAGTAAAATGTATGTGTTTTAAGAGTAAAGTTCTAATAAGCATAGATGCTGGGACTACATTTAATACGATTGATAGTGTACTCCCAATTATTTCATCATAATTACTGTTCCTGGAAGTTGATTACAAAAGAGTTGACTATCAGCTGCAATGCAAGACTAATTTATTTATCTTTTTACCACGTATGCGGAGTATAAATGCCAGCATGGACCTGTTTGGCAAATTTCATGCTGTGATGTATTTAAAGTTCCAGACAGGACAGAGGCTGAAATTGTGGATTAGTTAACTGCCGAAGCACTGCCCACAATGTATTCTAGTGACATTCAGGAGAAAGCTGTATAATCGCACATTGCATTGCACCTTTGAGAGTGGAAAGTAACTCACAATGCAACAATGCAGTCCTGACGAAGGGCCTCGGCATGAAACGTCGACTGCGTCCTGACGAAGGGTCTCAGCCTGAAACGTCGACTGTACCTCTTCCTACAGATGCTGCCTGGCCTGCTGCATTCACCAGCAACTTTTATGTGTGTTGCTTGAATTTCCAGCATCTGCAGAATTCCTGTTGTTCACAATGCAACTGTTTGGCCACCTGTGAAAATAACCCTTTTTTAAACATCAGCCTTAATTTTGGTGCCCATTTGGAGTTAGCAATCAACAATTGAGTCACGATTCTGATGCTCTAGTCATGTAAAATAGTCAGTGCTTTATAAATAGTTTCTGCAATGACAGTTGCAGGTATGAGGAATTTTCAACAGAATAAGAGTAACCCAATTGCTTCACAGGAACAAAAATTTAAAACTGATCCTCAGATACAAATTATTGGCGATGAGAAACTGGATTTTTAACAGTTTTAGTGCACCAAACATCTATTGGATTTGGTACTAATATTCAATTGGCTCCGTGGCAAAATAAAATCAAAAGTTAAGAAAGCATGTGATATGTTGACCTTCATTAGTCAGGGGATCGAATTTAAGAGCTGTGAGGTAATGTTGCAACTCTATAAAACCCGGGTTAGCCCACACTTGGAATATTGAGTTCAGTTCTGCTTGCCTCATTGTAGGAAGGATTTGGAAGCTTTAGAGAGGGCACAGAGAGTTCTTCTCATGAAAGTAGGTTGACGGAGCTACGGCCTTTCTCCATGAAGGAGGATGAGAGTTAACTTGATAGAGGTGTACAAGATGATAAGAGGCATATATTGAGTGGAGAGTCAGAGACTTTTTGACCAGAGACCAGGATGATCAATGAGGATGTTTGCGAATTTCAGGATGTATATTGTATACACTTTCTGATGTTAAATGTAGCTATTGAAACCTATTGATGCAGAAATTAAAACACAGAGCACTAATGTCCATTGTCTAAAAAGCTATGATCAGTGAAAGAACAATTGTGTTATAGTTCAAATGTCCTGTGCACTGAAAATTAAGGCTGGCATATGTTGTGTACATAGCATTGACATCAGCATGAAGTCAATTTAAATACCACAGGTTGGAGAGGTATTGCTCTTCTAAACTAAGTGTAACCTCATTGTGGCATTAGAGGAGGCTTTAAACCAACATGTCAGAATGTGAATGGGAAGTCAAATTGAAATTGGTGGCCATCAAGAAATCACACCTTTTATGGTAGATGGACTGAAGTTGCGTGAGAAAGTGGTCCCCCACTCTCTGTCAGGTTTCGCACTGCATCGAGAGCACCGGTATGGTAGATAACACCAAAAGACTTGAAAATGATGTGTCGTCTCATCTGCAAGGACTCTGTGGGGCCATGAATAGTGGTGAGGGAGCAGGTGTAAGGGCAGATGTGGCATCTGTCAACTTTCAGGGATAAGTGCCAAGAGGGAGATCAGTGGAGAGGGAACAACGGACAAGGGAGTCCAGTACGAGTGATTCCTACAGACAGTTTGGGTTGGGGTGGGAGATGTGTTCAGCGATAAGATCCTTTCATAGATGGCAGAAATTACAGAGATGAGTGGCAGTGGATGGGATATATCAGACTTGGTGAGTTTAGTGGTGTTGTGGGGGACAGTGTGATTAGTTTGGTGATGAGGTTTGGAATAGTCATTATTTCTACAGAATCATGCTGACTGAATGTCTCTCTAAATGTTAATACAGAAATTCAGGGCTTGCTCAATCAAAAATTGCTTGTTCTAGCAGCTGTGTCATGTTTTGTAAATGATATATATATAATGATGTGATGAGTCACATACTGATTACTGATTCTGTCAGCATACAGTATGTTCAAGTAAATGGGCAAATATATTTTTAAGTGTCCAGAGGTGTATGCTGCATTTAATACTACATAAAACACATGAAACTTTTGGATATCTACAAGGCATTGCTGGTCACAGAACTTGATACGACACAGGAAACTTCTGCCACAGTTTAAAGTAGCAAATGGAGAGAGTACACACTACCAATGTGCATTAGGCTAAATGACCCATTTCTATCAGGCAATAAGATTGAAATCAGCAAAGCAAAAGATTGCTTTTCAAATGAAACTCCAGCAATTCAAAAGCTACTTTTAAATAAACTGATGCATCTAATATTCTGTTTTAAATTTAGATTGTCTACAAGTACCGTCTTAGTTTCTTGTGTTGTATCTTTTCGGGGGCTGATTCATATTGTTCTCTCCCTTTTTGTATTGTAGTTCAATCCAAACAAACCATACTTTTTGTACATCTTTACATACTCTAAAGGTTGATCAAGTAAACACTTGGTGAGGTGATGCTTTATACAAAATCTTTTATTTCCTCATAAGCCAGCATGCATAATATTAAGAATATTAGTTCAATTAGTAATACCTAGCTTTGCGTTTTAGTACAAAAATATAGCAAGATGGTCATACATTTAAAGTACAGGCAGAAAGTAGATGGGTGACTACCAGGAAAGGAAAAGGGGTGTAAGGAGATGGTGTAAGATTCCCGTGTGCCACTCCTCTTGAAAACAAGTATACTGTTCAGCAGAAGGCAGCAGTAGCTTGGTCAGTGACATTAGGATTGGCACTAAGCTCAACAGGGAAAAGTGAAGGCAGAAAGAGCAATAATGATAGGGAACTCAATAGTTAAGCAAGTAGAGAGGAGATTCTGTATATACATAGATAGATGCTTTATTGACCCGAAAGAAAATTACAGTGTCACAGTAGCATTACAAGTGCACAGATAGATAAATATTAGAAGAGAAGTGGGAAGATTAAAAAATAAGTTACCTCAAGCAGTCTGACAGGACGGGGTCATTACCTCCCCAGCTGTAGGTTGACTCATTACAGAGTCTAGTGGCGAGGGGTAAGAATGACCTCATATACTGCTCTTTGGAGCAGCACAGTTGTCTTAGTTTATTACTAATAGTGCTCCTCTGTTCAGCCAAGGAGGCATGCAGAGGGTGAGAAATATTGTCCAGAGTTGCCAGGATTTTCCATAGGGTCCTTTGTTCTATCACAGCCTCCAGTGTGTCCAGTTTGACTCCTATAACAGAGCCAGTATTTCTATAAAAATTTCTATTTTTATTGAGTTGTTTGGCATCACCTGTGTTGATGCTACTGCCCCAGCACACCACCGCACAGAAGATTGCACTGGCAACAACAGAATGGTAGAAAATGTGAAGGAGAGACCTGTATACTCCAAAGGACTGCAGTCTTCTCAGGAAGTAGAGGCAACTCTAGCCTTTCTCGTACACAGACTCTGTGTGGGTTCTTCACTCAAGTCTGTCATTCAGGAGCAGCCCCAGGTACTTGTAGGTTCTCACCACATCCACAGCCTCACCATCAATAGTAACAGGGAGCAGTGCAGGCTTAACCTTTCTAAAGTCCATCACCATCTCCTTTGTCTTACTAATGTTGAGCTGCAGATGATTCAGCTTGCACCATTTTACAAAGCTCTCCACCAGGGTCTTGTATTCATCCTCCTTTCCTCCCTTTGTACATCCAACTATTGCTGAGTCATCACAGAATTTCTGCAGATGACATGACTCAGCATTGTATCTAAAGTCCAAGGTACACAGGGTAAACAGGAAGGAAGCCAGATCAGTCCCCTGTGGGGCCCCAGTGCTGCTTATAGCCATGTCTGACAGTAGGTGCACAGCAAGGAGGGGATGTAGACAGTGGTAGCCTGTGTTGTTCATTCACATGTTGAAGTGGAGAGGGGAGGAGGGAGGAGGAGAGGCATTGGTGCTGAGGGAGCATTGGGTGCCTCATCACCTGGACTGGTGTGATGAGGAGCATGTGAGCAGAAGGACAACTGTCAGAGAGGCATATTGACTAATTTGTTAAATTCATTTTCCCATTCAAGGCTGCATTCTGAGGCTGAATGAAGCCAGTGATGTTCTTTAAGCCTCCACACCTCCCATGTGCTACAGTGCACAAGCTTGTTCTCCAGCTCTCTGCTGTATTCCTCTTTGGCCACCTTGATCTTCTCCTTTAGCTCCCTCTGGCTTTATTTCAATACCTCCCAGTCTCCTGATCTAAAGGCTCTCTTTTTTTGTGGTTGAGAAGAGCCCTTAGATCACTACTGCCACAAAAGGGACAATGGAATGGTCCAAAATGTCACAGAGCAGCTACAGAACACTCTCAAAGGGCAGGGCGATCAGCTCAAGTAACATAAGGAGGGGAAGAGATGAGGTCCTCTGGTATAAGCATATGGAGCTAGGAAAGTATTTTAAAAGCAGAACCTCAAGAGTAGTAATCTCTTGATACTTTTAATGCCACGTGTTAGTGAGGATAAGAGAAGGATATGGCAAATTGTTGCATGGCTGAAAGCTTGGTGTGGGGGGGGGGGTGGTGGTGGCAGGGATTTAGAACATTTAGACCATTGACTTCTCTTCTGGGGCAGAGGTGAACTGTACAAGAGGGAAGTGTTACACCTGAACTGCAGAGGGAACAATACCATGGCAGGCAGATTTTCCAGGGCTACTAGGGTGGGTTTCAACTAGATTGGCAGGAGGGTGAGATTCCAAACATCAGGGAGGCAAATGAGAGAATTTGAACCATGTTTATTATCACTATTTTCTGTGATGTGAAATTTGTTTTGCAGCAACAGTACAGTGCAAAGGCATAAATTATAAATTAGAAAAGGAATAAATTGTGCATTGCTGTCAAGATGGCCTTCTGTAGACCGTACCTGGATTTCTGTAGACCATACCTGGCCTTCTGTAGACCATACCTGTCCTTCTGTAGACTGTACCTGGCCTTCTGTAGGCTGTACCTGGCCTTCTGTAGACTGTACTTGCCCTCTGTAGACTGTACCTGGCCTTCTATAGGCTGTACCTGGATATCTGTCGGCTGTACCTGGATTTCTGAAGACCTTATCTGGATTTCTGTAGGAGGTACCTGGCCTTCTGTGGGCCATACCTGGATTTCTGTAGGCCGTACTTCGTCTTTTGTAGGCCACACCTGGATTTCTGTCAGCCACACATGGATTTCTGTAGGCCAAGCCTAGATTTCTGTCAACCTTATCTGGACTTCTGTAGGAGGTACCCGGCCTTCTGTAGGCTGTAGCTGGATTTCTGTAGGCCATACCTGGCCTTCTTGTAGGGCTCTGGAATCACCAGTTTGAATGTCATATATTGAGCCCTCAGCAGACTACAAATGTTCTGGTTCAACCAGTGCTTCTGATTTGGGAAGACTTGATATTTTCTCAAAAGGCACACACATCTATGGAAGTTTTGAAGAAGTTGGTGATGGCTGTAGCATATTCATTCAGATCTGAAGATGAATCACTGAAAATGGTCCAGTCCACCAGTTGAAAGCAGTCCTGTAGACGCTCCTCTGATTCCCTTGACCATACCTTCATGGTCTTTACCACTGATGCAGCGGATTTCCATCTCTGCCTATATGCTGCGAATAGAAGTACAGCCAGGTGATCAGACTTTCTGAAGACAGCCATGGGATGGTATGGTAAACATTCTTGATGGTGGTATAACAGTGATCAAGTCTGTTGGCTCCTCAAGTTCTGCAGGTGACACATTGGTGGTAGTGTGCCAAAGACTAGTTGATGTTCCACTGCATGGACCAGTCTGTGGTGTGCAGAGCCCTGTGCAAAGTCTGGGAAGTTTTCGGGCACCTTATGGAATTTTCCATTTGTGACGTCACGTCAGCCCACAAAAAGAATGTTGGATTTCGGAAGTTTTTGGATTTTGGAATTTGAGGATGTGAACTGTTAATCATGACATTTTAGCTCCTCCAGTGCCATCTTGGTGTTGCTGGGATGGAATGTACACTGCTACTAAGATAATGGCAGAGAACTCCCTCAGCGGATAGAATGGACGACACTGGACTGCCACATGTTCCAGACTGGCGGAGCAGGACTGAGGCAAGAGTGCTAGGTGTGAATTAATCAAGAAGCAAAAGCTGCCACCTCCATCTCTAGTGATGCCACCGACTGGTCCATGCAGTGGACTGTGAAGCCCTTGGGCTGGAGTGCTCTGTCTGGAATTCTGGGATAAGATATATCTCTATGGTGCAGAGAGCACAACAGCCCCTGATGTCCCCCTGGTATTGTGGTCTTGCTCAGAGTTGTTCAATTTTATTTTCCAGAGAGGGTACATTGGCTAGTAGGGTAATAGGAGGGGGGGGGGGTTTAAGGCCCTGTGTTTCAGTTTGACCTGGAGCTCATTTTCTGAGACAATGGAAATATTTCTCGAACTTTGAGCTGTTGCTGTCTTTCCCTGGGTGGTATGGGGTTCAGAGTCTGCAGTTTCTGAAGTTTGCAGTTCTTTTGAAACCACGTTACTTACTGAAGTCTATGTGACTGGAGATTTTAGCCATAGTATTTGTAAACAGGAGTATTTTATAGTTCCCTTGTGAGCCGCAAAGAAAGTTGCACTCTCCTGCTACGTACCCACTAATCTAATCCCAAATTCCAAAATCCAAAAACTTCTGAAATCCAACATTCTTTTTGAGGGCTGACGTGACGTCACAAATGGAAAATTCCATAAGGTGCCCGAAAACTTCCCAGACTTTACACAGGGCTCTGCACACCACAGACAGTTCTGAGAAGTGACCTCACAGGAACAGAGGTTAATGAAAAATAGAAAAACACTTTAGAAATCGGAAAATGAAGATCTCAATCATGAAAGAGTGGATTCGTCAGAATTACATTGAACATAGGCCACTTAGTGGTATGTTGGTCATGAAATAAACCCAGCTCTATTGTGATGAACTGAAAATTTTAGGTAATTGTGAATATTCAGCTGGTTGCAGAAATTTCCAAAAAAGCACAGCATTAAATTTCTTAAGATTTGTGGCGTTAAAGCATCCGCTGATCACGAAGGAGCAGAGAAATTTATTGATAAGTGTGGCAAAATCGTTGCTGATGAAAATCTAACAGCAGAATGGCTGCATCAGTACTCACAGTATGTGTGGTTAGCAAGTGCTTACCGGTGGCACAAAATTCAGAGTTGGGAATGACGGTGATGCCAAGCAGCCACTGACTGTCCAGCTGAGCTGCTGAGATAGTGATACCTTACCTTTCTAATCGTCCAATGGACATATTATTGTTTCATGCACAAAATTATCGTTGTTTTTCATGGCAGGTACTTCATACTTCTAAATGGTTTTTGTCATGCCATTATCCAGCTCGTGGCCACATCGATGGATCTTGGTGTGGGGACAAAACTGCCTCAGGTCCTGGTGAGAGAGCCTGTTTGGACCAGGTGCAGGATGTCCTGGGTTGGGGCACCAGAGGGGCCACCTGGGGTTTGTCGGGCACCCCATTGGTGTAATTTTAGTGCTACAAAATTATTTAATAATATGGTCTAAAACAATCCCTCCCCCATCGTAGTTGCTGTAGAATGAGCAGCTGTTTGAAATCGATGGTGGATATGAAGCCAGTTGGGGCACTGGAACCCTGTAATAGACATGGTTGTGGGGGTGGCATGGTCCTTCAACTCTGACGGTCTGTGGAGGACTTAACTCCATCATGTCAGACTGAGCTCCGACTGCATACTGTTCGCTCTGTGAGCTTCGCACCAACTGTACATAAGCTGTATTTGTAATGTAATTGATTTCATGTTCAGACTTGGGTCCCATCCCCAAGGTATCTCATTATATAGGTACAAATATTCCAAAATCCAAAGTCTGAAACACTTCCTGCCCCAAGCATTTCCGAGTACAAGGTGCTTAATCTGTACTGATACACACCCCACCACCACCCAGCCTTGCATTCCACCAATCCTTGTTGGAACTTGGCTGCAAATCTGGGTCCTAGTCCTGAGACCCTACCTCCTGCCTTTAATCATTCATTCTACCCTTCACCCAACCTTAGTATAACGTCAACACTTATTAGCCATAGAAAAATATGTAAGAGCGATTCCTCTGGTAGGGAACGAGCGATCTGAGATCCTTACTGGCAGAATCATGAGGAAGAAGAAGGAAAACCTTGTAGCTGAGGGTTATTATAATTCAAAGTTGTCATATTCACAGTGATTCAGAGTCCAAACAGGAATCAATGAAGAGAGCCTGTTAAAGATGGAATCAAAGTGGAGCACTTTCCTGATGTGACTTCTAGATGAATGTTAGCAGATAATAGTTAAGAGAGTTATTGGCTTTGAACTTTAGCAACAGTAGGCAGCTCTAAAACTATGACTGATGCAAATACTTTATGCAAAAACAGAATTTACTGCATCAAAAGTATATAATTCAGCTCTACATAGGCGATTTGAAAGTTAGCGGTAATCATTACATTAAAGCAGTGCACAATTATATCAGTGACATACAGAATAAACTGCAGCAGGTTTTCAGTCTTGTGCCTTAGAGGAAAATGTCTGACAATGAGTCAGACGTTGTTTTACATTCCTCCTAATTTGATTTTCCATCAAGTCAATTAAAATGTATAATTACAAAATGTTCCAAAACATATTTGAACACTTCTACGACAACATTTCTTTGAAAGCTGCAAGTACTGCTACTTAAGTTAGATCATATTCTTCTGTTGTTAACCACAATTCAATCCTGAAATCATTACCATGTCTACAACGTCTGTTCACCCTGAAAAATAGAATTACTTCTGAATTCATTAGTAACTACCAATCTGCAATAAAGATCTGAGGCAATAACCATGATACAAGACAGTATTTATCTTCTTTTGGGAGCTTGACCCATTTGTTCAGTTTTTTGTGCAGGAAAAGGGATTTGGGGGTCAACATGCCTGATCCATTTTGCTCAGCTTTTGTGCAGGAGGAGGGATTTGGGGGCTGCTGATCGTACAGCCTTTCTTTTCCTTCTTGGTTTTGTGGCTACTCAGAGAATTGAAGAATTTCAGAGTTTTTTACTTTCATAATAAATGAACCTTTGAATCTTGTATTTTTCAGAAACAGAGAATGATCACAAAAAAATTCTCTTCAATATGAATAGCAGCATCCTAATATGAATATTGACTTAGCCGTTAATGGAAACAGTATGCCAATGTTTTCAAACATACACATCCAGTGCAAACTCTCTGCAAGACTAATGAAAGATAGCATTTCAATCTGACTGGTTATCCTTAACATTATGAACACCACTATTGATCAAAAGCAGCAGCATTTATCAACACTTAAATATCGACCACATGTCAACAACAAAACAAACAACCAACTGAGTTATTTTATTATGTAATGAAAAACGCTGGTGTTACAGATTTTTGTTTTACTATTTTCTAGGATGTGGACATCTACTTAATATAATTCACACTAGGCTATTTAGTGGGGTCGTTGACTCTACTGGGAGTGGAATTAGAATCACTTAAAAAACCAAACCAGGTAATGTTCACTTTTATTTGCAATAGTTTATTTTTCCTAAAAAAATTAACACATACTCAATTTGCCTAGGTAGATATGAACTCATTCTCTCCAGATTAGTCGTCCAGCAATACAAACTAACCTCGTGGTTACTGCATTTGTAATGAGCACAAGAAACAACACCTATTTTGTATAATTGAATAAAATCAGATAAAGTGCAATGGTGTGAATGAAAATACAGTCTCACAATAGCAATATTACA
The DNA here is from genome assembly GCF_030028105.1 of Mobula birostris. Taxonomy (NCBI): domain Eukaryota; kingdom Metazoa; phylum Chordata; class Chondrichthyes; order Myliobatiformes; family Myliobatidae; genus Mobula; species Mobula birostris. The sequence continues at coordinate 35,020,432 of NC_092388.1, forward strand.
TGGTATTACATCTGTTTTATATCACAGAATCAGCCACTTAAACCAGCAGGTCCATAAACTGTTTAACTCAGATCACCATCCCCTCAATCTTTTTATCATACCCTATCAATATTTTCTTTCTATCCTTTGTCCTTCTAGCATCTACCTTATTTTTCCTTAAAGGAATCTATGCTGGTTCTCACAGCCACTTCCTTCGGTAGTGATTTGCTTGTTCAAGATTTCTCCAGATAAGGTTATTTCTCATGAATCTCTTCTAGAATCATTAGTAATTACTAAATCTATAATGAAGATATGAGACAATAACTCTGGTGCGTATATACCGTAGATACAAGTGTTCAGAAACAGAAAGAGTGACCACAAAAGAAATGAATTTTCTCTTTGATATGAAACTCCTGTTTACAATTGTTTCAACTGAAACAGACTGTGGAAGCTTGAAAAATAGTTAGACCAACTGCATCTTGTATATGGAGAAAAAGTAAGAGTTATACCATTATTTATGTGAAAGCTTCCCAGAAAATTAGGCTTTCGAATCTAATGGATAAACTCTCCCTTCTTTTTACGAGTTTCTTTTTTTCTGTCAACAAATATCATTGCATTTAACAAATAAGATGTATGTAAATTGATGCTGAGTTAATCTTCAGATGCAGTAAAAAAATTTCTTTGCAAAATTAGTGGCAAAATGATATTGAACAACTTTTTTACAGGTAACTGAGGAATGAACATTGATAGTCTTACAGCAAAATATGCTCTCAATAAATGAGAAATATTATTGTTATGTGGCAATATATATTCGATACATTCTGTCACCTGTAGGTACTGTGGCATACCACCATTTTTATCGATCTCTCTCTGTATGTACTTTCAACATCATGTGAGCTGTCATCATCCTAACTGAATCCTACTAATTTATGTAATAATTATCACAAACGACTTTGAGGATGGAAATATTTTTAAACTTGGGGTTAACCCTCATGTCAGATTTACTGAACAGAATGCAAATAACAAATAATCGAACATCTGGCAAAATTTCACAAAAGTTTAACAGGGTTTAAACGGACCACATTTGATTTGACTGTCCTATTCAACCTTATGGTTTACAAAGTACGTTTTTAGTTCAAGGGAGTTTTCAGTAGAAATCTATTAATGGGAGCGGTTACTAGAACAGTTTTTCATTTCTTGGGTGAGTGAGGATATTCTGATGACCAATTTAGGTCAAGTCTGCATGTAACGAATGCCTAGACATCATACAAAGAAAATCCTTCCTTTTTACCTATCAACTTAACCAGCTACTGGCTGGCATTAGAACACAGTATACAGAACTGACTCATTTCATGCTTCCAGTTTACTTATTTCTTAAATGATATTTCATGTTATTTCTGAAACAAAATCAGGCACATGTGTAACAAATTAAACGAGTTTAAAATTGCAATAAAGTAAAAGATTGAAATTTTAAGAACAACCACCAAGAAAATTATGATTTTCAATTATACTAATAACATATCCAAAAGAAATGTTGAATATTCACACTTAAATTACATCAATGATATGTAAAATTTGAGAATATATAGTTTAAGACAAATATGTTCAGTTTCAGATATTGACTGTGGATGGTTTCTCGTAGTAGAATTGTGTGTCTTTTACATCACCTGTCAGGATGTGCTTGGTAGCCTTCAAATTTTATGCAGGTACAAAAAAATTTATTGGAGAACTTAGTTTTCTTACACACACACTATTTAAGCTATCTCTATTGCTAACCTACACAAACACCTTAAGATATATATTGTACATGTAACCTTTAAAGGGGAATATATCAGCACCTTATTTTCTCAGATTAAGCTCATTCAAGAACTTGATATCATATTTCTGATATTCTCAAGTATTAGTATTACAAAGGCATTTTCTTTTTAAATATACCCAGCAAAAAAAAACAAACAAACCACTTCTAAATAATCCATGGTGTGAGTTCTGGTAATACTTGCAACTAATAGGTACATACAGTGTACTAAATAACTATTTTTGAAATATTGAAAGGTTTTTAAATTAAAGAGATGAACCTATTTATTTTGTACATGTACTTCATTAGTTACTCACACTATTGAAACTCTATCAAAAAGTTAAGGAGAGAACAATTAGAAAGGAGAATTAGCTTGGGCTTGTGGAGCTCCTTGTACTGAGTAGGGATGACAAAGTTACTAAATCTGAATAAAAATATAGAGAAAATGAAAAGGGTATCTAGAAATGGGTGGGGGGAAGGAGTGAGAGAAAACACCCTATATTGAGAACTATATAGCTAGATTGTTTCAAACACATAATGATCATAAACAAATAAGGATAAAGAATATTAAAAATAACTTCACACAGATAATTCAAACATTGCCCTATACAGTAGATCTCAATTGCTACCACTTCAGGTAAGTATAATATAAACTAAATTGATGTCCAATATTGTGAAATTGGAGATATCAACAGACTGTTTCCTGTCATGTTAGCGTGTGTTTCCTGATTTGCTTTAATCACAAGAATGGAGATGGGCTTCCATTTCAAAATTAATAACACTCAGTCTCCATCTCCTGATGTGCATTTTACACTGTTAAGTGTGCGACTGAAATGATTCACGGTCTGTTTTATCTGAGGAAGAGTGTAAAATGCCAAAAAAGTACATTAGTTGACAAGTATAACTATCATATTGAAACAATCAATTTATTTGAGCTGTTTGAATAATGAGATTCAGGATATCGTTGCCATAATTACGGTCATTACAAACTCCACTATTGTAGTTACAAATGTAGTTACAAACTACACTAAGCACTTTAAAATATAATTTTAATAAATTGTACTTATACCAAATAACCCTTAACCAGGAAGTTAATTTTGTTATCTTTCATCATGCAATCTGTCTATCCAGGTTTTTGCATTGCTTAGCAAACATGAAGTTAATTTGACAGGTAGTGATGTATTGTAGAACAATTCATCAAACTCTTCAAGAATTAAAGCTTAACAATACGATTACTGGATTTGAGAATGTCTTTACAATTACAGTCAAAGTGAAGTCTCCAACAAGTTTACATGTTCTCCCATGGATTTCTGTCAGACTTTCAACACCCCTAAAATATGCTATTGAGTTAATTGGCTGCTGTAAATAATGTTTGGTGTAGAAAGGGGTAAGGCTTCAGAGGAGAGTTGATGGGCATGTAAGAAAAAAAAATAAGTTGCATGGTGACAGGGAAATAAGGAGAGTGGGATTTTTTTAAAATTTATTGAGATAGAGTGCAGAGTAGGCCCTTGTGGGCTTTCAAGCCACGCCACTCTGCTGGCATGGGAGGAAACTGGAGCACCCGGAGGAAGATCACATGATCACAGGGAGTGCATAAAACTCCTTACAGACAGTGGCAGGACGGAGCTGGCATGGATCTGATGGGCGAAATAGCCTAATTTTGAGTCACAGTATGCAAATAAATGAAATTATTTTTGGTTGTTAAGGTATGGTCATGGAAAATATGCTTAGCTACTGTATTTCTTGATCAGTAAGTTGAAAGCAGATGAGAACAGTAATGTCAATGTAATTTCATCAGTTAGGTTCTATTATTATTTAGCAACCTTTCCTGCTATGATATCAGCAGTTTCTCTTTGATGTTTGATTTTACATGTATTTATTTGGCTATCATATTTATAACAAAATCTAAATGAAAAATAGATATAAAAGAGCGTTTTCTATATGAACTTATGTATATTCAATACTTGACTGAAGAGGAAGAAAATGCACATTGCAGAATATAATGAGGTAAATAGATTCAAATGCAGATTGTCATGGAAAGATGCAGACATTTAAGGAAAAGAATGACATACTACTTGTACATAGGTGTACACATAATAAGAAAGATACGCAAGTTATATTTAAATTGAATATAATCATGGTATCACAAAAATAAACATTTCCAACCGCCAATCTGTGCAAAGAGCAGTTGTTTTAGTAGCCAGTTACAGAAGTCCAACTCAGCAAAATAGGTATGCCAGAATAGATCTTGCTTCATGCAAAGGCAACTTTACTGTGTGATATTAATTATAAAAAGCAAAAGTATCAAGAAATTTTTTGCTTTGTGGGATATATTTGTCCAAAAAGAAATATAATTTGTATTCTCCAATAAAAGATGTTATTGATACCAGACATCAGATGAAGAATATTTTCTTTTATAAATTTTCATTGGGGAGCCACTGAAATACCTGCACTGTCAAGAATAAGAATTTTAGTTTGAATTCTTTTCTTGCAAGTGAAATGGATAATATTAAATTTATCCCATCAGATTTAATTTAATTGCAAATTAAGTTTTAGAGCAGCCAGTGGGCCAAAGGAAACAGTTGTATTAGTAAAGTCTTTTTTTTCTCTCTGTGGACATAATAAATAAGAAATGGTAAAAATCAAGTTTTTATGGGAAATATAATCAAAGAAATAAATATTTGGCTGCCTTAAGGTTTGTATAGCCAAGCACCTGCACAAATAACCTGAAACCTGTACTGAAAACTTCACCGGAAAAAACAACCGGATGGACTTTACTCCAAGAAACTAAATTCATGAACATAGTTACAAAGAATAATACCATTGAAACCCCATATGTTCTTACTATCCTAAAAAAGGCAACGAAATTGAACAAATTGAACAGTGTGGAGGGGAACATTCATGTATAAGATGGCTAATTGTATTGCAATCCATTTAGGGTAGTTTCAGTGGGTCTGTGACCACAGTAAGGTTCTTATGTATTTTTAAGGCTGCCTCACCCACCCCTCTCCCCTTAAGTAGCACAGCTGCTGATCATTCGATTAGCAAATATTAGTAATTTGCAAGAAGCTGCCACAATTTGTGCAAGATTAATAATTCATGCCCTGGAGTGCCCTAATCATTAGCAGCTTCAAGAGGTAAAGAGTGAATTATTATTTTTCACTAGAACTATTATCTTCTCCCTTTCAAAATAAAATAAGGATTTTGCTTGTGGTGAATGTCTTTGAAACATGTCCTTTCTTGACATAATCATGTGTGGCATCAATGAAGTGCACAAATACATGAGTTTTAATTTTCCGCCAAATGTGCGTAGGACTCTACTGCCTTCCAAGACCAAAACAACTACTTTTAATCAGCAAATCAAAGTAGCAGTTTCGATACTGGTTTTATAGACAACTTAGCATTCCAGAAACAGAAAACATTACTGTACTAACCAAATAGTAACAAATACTTTCCCTCATGAAAGGTGAGTTATAAATAGCACATAGTTAAGTAACACCTTTTTGGAACAAAACACCTCAGAAATATGGTGATTTTGTGTACAGATCCTATTGTGAAGTTTTGTCAAGTGATGTTGCTTATTTGGACCCTTTGAATTAAAGATAAAGTTCTCTTGGTTGTATGCAGAGATGAGTAGGATGCTTTCTAGAGTTGGTTAATGTGACTCTCATTGTGGACCTGCAATATCCATTATTTGTCAATAAGCTAATGATCTGTTTGCTCTTTTAAAAATTGGGGTTATACGACACATAAAGTCCAGCTCATCCACATACTTCCTACTCAATGCTGAATACAACCAGGAAACATTTACTGCCTACTCATTGTGAATCCAATTTCCTTTGAGATGTGGAAGAGTATATTGTAAATTATTCATAAATGGGATCACAGGCAGGAGAATCCATTTAATGCTGAAACAGTAAGATAAAATACAAACAATAACTGCAGGCATGACACAAATATATCATATTTAAAGAGCAAAAAAATTGCCAAATGCCGGTTAAGAACTGTTTATCCAACTAATCCAAAAACACAACTCTCATTTACGGATTAGCATATGTTATAAAGCAAAACAAAATACGTTATAGAAAGCATATCAATTAATAGATCAAGAACACAATTTTAGTGAAGCATCTGTGTAGAAGGACTTTGAGGTCAGACGAATTTACACAGTGAAGTCTGGGTTCAGGGTACAGACAGCTAAAGGTATTATTTTCAAGAAAGTTGTGAAAAGAAATCAGATTTTAAAGACTGAGGAGCTAGATAAAATTACTACAATAGAGAAGATGAAAGCCATTGAAAGACTTGATATTAATCATGAGAAAGCTGAAACTAAAGCATCAACAGCCTGTGCCTTTACAAGAAGAACATCTTCATATTAACATAAGTATGGCTAAATTAATATAGTAAATCTAGTTATAATGCAGCACCAGTTTTCCCACTCCAGCTATTATGACACATTTATGAAAACACACACTATGTATTGTTTTTGAAATTATAAAAATAACATGCATTTAAGAATATTTGAAATAAAAGAGTGAGAGCAGTGATGTAAGAAAAATCAAGGAGAATCATGACTGAGACATGACATAATACAGAGAAACAATAAAACACAATACTAATCTCAGGCACAACTATTGTAGTCATCACAGATACTTTTCAATATAAGGTCAAATATCATTTAAAATCCCATCTATTTAAACAAAGGTAGTTCTCTATCTGTCATAAAGCTGGTACCACAAAACCAATCACACAAACACAACTGATAGAAAATGAAATAAAATGAATATCACGATTAAACTATGTAAATATGAGGACATAAAGACAAACCAGAGCAGATTTATTCAGTGAAAACATTCATGCTGCTGTAACAGCACACAATCTGTCCTGTTATTTCTGGAGAATCATGCAAATGCATCGTAAACCTGAATCTGAATTAGGTACAGAGATCTTATACAGGAGCTATTGTATCTAAAAAATCAAAATGTATCAATCAACATGTGACCACACAGACACTGCTGAAACAACATAAATCACCAACCTGGTCAGTACCTCATCAGATGGAGGTTAAAGCGATTACAATTAAAAGAGCTTAGCTTTGTATTGAAGCTGAATTTCATTTGCAGCTATGCGTTGCTGATTTAGAAGATTGCTGTTCAATCCAACTGAAACTTGGCAATATTTTTTCAAATATATGTTCTTATAAAACTACAACAACAATTAGATCCTCTATTTTCTGTCACTTCATGCAGTCTACAGCAAGTAGACTGTCTGCACACTATGATTACCAACTGCCACGTGATCATCTCACAGTACAGAAGCCGTGCAGGACCAACCATTAAGCAACCTATTGAGTTAGTAAAAGCCCTCAGATTACAGCCACGTCAATTATTTGGGTATTTTAAAAACTGACCAATGTAAATTAGTAAACATCACTGAACATTTTCTATTTAATTCTTTGTCAAAGCATTTACCACCAGAATCATGGTATGTTGACGTAACTTTGTCACATAAATTCTAGGAAATCTCATGGACAATTTTCTACTGCAATGTGCCTACTATTGATGTGTTAACCAGCCACAAAGCAGAAACAAAATGGAGCAACAGCTCCTGACGTTAGCGCACAACCTCATTAGACTGACTGCGTCATTATGGAGGTGGAATGTTTGTGCCTAGAGATAGGAGCAGGCATGGTAATAATATGTAAATGAAGCAAGAGTGACATTACCATAACATCTGCCTCATTTTCCTGGACGTCCACTCAGTGTGGATCCAAACAGTTGCAACAAGGAGGCCTCAACTCTTTCACTGAGTCTGTCTGTTTGGAAAATTATGGAAGAAGCAGCCCACAAGATCCCTGAGGCTTCAGAGTATAACTAACAGCGCCTCTACTTTATTGGAAATTTGTGCAGATTCGGCACATCACCTAAAACTTTAACAAGTGTCTATAGATGCACAGTGGAGAGTAACCTGACTGGTTGTATCATGGCCTGGTATGAAAACATCAATGCCCAAGAATGAAAAAGTTGACAAAAAGTGGTGGATATAACCCAGTTCATAACAGGTAAAGCCCTCCCCACTATTGAGCACACTTATACTGTGCTCTGCCACAAGAAAGCAGCATTGATCATCAAAGACCCCTACCATCCAGGCCACGCTCTCTTCTGATTGCTGCCATCAGGAAGGAGGTACAGGAGCCTTAGGTCACACACCACTTGGTTCAGGAACAGTTATTACTCTTCAGCAATCAGGCTGCAGAGCCAACGTAGACATCTTCTCCTACCTCAACACTGAAGTGATTCCACAATCTATGGACTCACTTTCAAGGACTCTAAAACTCATGTTCTCAGTAATATTTCTTTAGTTATTTATTTGGATTTTGCACAGATTGTCTTCTTTTGTACATTAGTTATTTATTAGTCTTTGTGTGTAGCTTTTCATTGATTCTATTCTGTTTCTTTGTTCTACTGGGAATGCCTGCAAGAAAATGAATTTCAGGGTAATATATTGTAACATATGCATACTTTGATAATAATTTCTCTTTGAACTTTGAATATTTTATCCAGGTATATAACTAACACCTTTAGGAATGAAGATTCTCTCAGCCCAAAGATCTTGAAGGTACAAGCAGGGCACCTCCTGTAAGTAAGCTGAATGAGTTTAGATCAAGTCAACCTGAGCAATTTCTGTGAACTGCATCCAGCAAGAGGGAGAGGACTTGGCTACCAAAATTTATAAACTATATTCAGATAAAGAGTCTTCAACCTCAAGTGTTAAAAACAGTGTCTTCTTCCACAGACGAATTAAAACATTTGTATCTGATTCATTATGTTTTCTTTTCAGCAGATTCATTTTGCTTGCTGTGCTGTGATTTTGTATTTTTATTGGGATCGGCAGGCAGAGGAAAGGCAGGATGCAGAATATTGTAGAGTGTAAAAACTAGCAACAAGCCCCATTAATTCAAGATTATTACTAATTAATCCAATAGTGAATTTTGGAGAAACTGTATCTTACTATCATAAATAAGCAGTGGTTAAGGCTAAAGCAGGGAAATGTTAATGACAAGCAACACACATCAAAGTTGCTGGTGAACGCAGCAGGCCAGGCAGCATCTATAGGAAGAGGTACAGTCGACGTTTCGGGCCGGGACCCTTCGTCAGGACTAACTGAAGGAAGAGCTAGTAAGAGATTTGAAAGTGGGAGGGGGAGGGGGGCGATCCAAAATGATAGGAGAAGACAGGAGGGGGAGGGATGCAACCAAGAGCTGGACAGTTGATTGGCAAGGGGATATGAGAGGATCATGGGACAGGAGGCCCAGGGAGAAAGAAAAGGGTGGGGGGAAACCCAGAGGATGGGCAAGGGGTATAGTGAGAGGGACAGAGGGAGAAAAGGAGAGAGAGAGAAAGAATGTGTGTATATAAATAAATAACGGATGGGGTACGAGGGGGAGGTGGGGCATTAGCAGAAGTTTGAGAAGTCAATGTTCATGCCATCAGGTTGGAGGCTACCCAGACGGAATATAAGGTGTTGTTCCTCCAACCTGAGTGTGGCTTCATCTTTACAGTAGAGGAGGCCGTGGATAGACATATCAGAATGGGAATGGGACGTGGAATTAAAATGTGTGGCCACTGGGAGATCCTGCTTTCTCTGGCGGACAGAGCGTAGGTGTTCAGCAAAGCGATCTCCCAGTCTGCGTCGGGTTTGGCCAATACATAGAAGGCCACATCGGAGCACTGGATGCAGTACATTACCCCAGCCAACTCACAGGTGAAATGTCGCCTCACCTGGAAGGACTGTCTGGGGCCCTGAATGGTGGTAAGGGAGGAATGATGAAGCTACGTTCAGGAGGAATGAAGGAACAAAAGCATTAGATGAAACTGGGATAAGTCCAGTGTAGAGCATGGGTCTGTCAGCCTGAATATCCTGTTTTTGTAAGCATTCTCTTTACTTTAACTATTGATGGCATGGGAAAAGCTATCACAACTCTTTATCACACTGTCAACGAAATTCACAGATATCTCATTTCTAAAGATCCAGGGCTCTCCCCTATTTAATCTAAGGTTCTCCCTTGGGGACATATTATTTAGCAAGATGCACAAACTGTGCCTTTCTAACCAGGGTACTGCTTGCCAATAGTCCTGTAAATAGGAAATAAGCCAGAAACTGCTGGAAACACTTAACATCTGCAGATTTTTTTTTTTTCGTTTACTGTAAATAGAAAATAAATAATTTTCTGTATTCTATTATAAAGCAATTCTGAATAATTTACAATTAAATGTTTGTATCACAATGACTCATACAAGAGCACATTTACTTTCAGATCATTGACCACCTAAAAGTTAATTGTTGATCTATTTAATAACTTGACTGGCTAAGTATGTGTTAACATTTGTCAGCATTACCTGATAATTAAATTAATATGAATTTTCTATAGCTTCAGTTTTTCCAAGGTCAGTAATAAATGTTGCTTACTGCTTTTTAGGGTTTTTGTCCAGAACAGACTGGAGGTTAGAAGTTTCATAGTTCTGCTTACTGTGCATTAAAACTGATACATAGCTTCTCAAATGCTGAATTAAAAGTTCTTACAGTATAAGATGATTATATTCAATGTTATCTGACAAAGAACAGCATCACAACTCCCTTATGCACCAGCACATTTTTTCAGGACAGCCAGGTGTTGCCGAAAAGTTCTTGTCAAATTTCTTGCTTCTGCAAATGGCTGAAGCTCATCAGGTAGTTCTTAAAGATAATGCACACAACTGCAACAGCCTTATTCCAGCTCCAAGAGATTGCTGTTTACTTCACTACGACCACAGTAGGTTTTCCTGATGGCTTGCTGACAGTAACACCCACAGAACAGGCCACAGAACCCACAGCAGAGTTGTTTTCTGTACAAAGGTGCTATCAAAACTGAGTGCCAAAAGTGTACTTCAAAAATAAGGTACAGAATAATGATTGGCAAAGAAGGAGACCGTTTTCTTTCTAATACAACACTGTTGACAAACCTGATAAAGAGTCTTCAGAAATAGGTACATAGGTTTATATAGCATAGAAACAAGCACTTAATGTGCAACACACCCATGATGACCAAGATGCTTTCTTGAACTTATCCCATTTGCCTGTATTAGCCCACATCCCCCTAACCCTTTTCTATCCATTACCCTGTCCAAATGTCTTCAAACATTATCAGCATATCTGCCTGTATCATCTCCAATCATCCGCTAATCTCTTAAAAATATTTATCCTCAGGGCTCCTTTAAATCATTGCTTCTCATCTTAAACTTCTGCCTTCTAGTTTTTGGTTCCCCTGCACTGGGGTAAAAGATTGTGACTATCCATCTTATCTATCCCCTCTCCATGGTCACCCTTCAATCTTCTACATTTCACTGAAAGCAGTCTCAGCCTATCAGCTTCCCCTTATAACACAAACCTTGCAATCCAGGTGACATCCTTGTAAACCCTGTGCACCATTTCTATAAATAATAATAATAATAGTAATAATAATAAATACTGTATCGATCCCAAGTGGGAAGTTCTTTCGTTTCAGCAGCAACATTTAAAGACACACTTAGCAGTGTGCAGACTTAACAAATAATAAAGTACAGAATAATAATATACACAAAAATAATTTACCAATGTGCAATAATTTGCAATAATAATGTGCGAAATAATAAAACAGAGACTATTGTCCTATGATGTGAGTTCTCCTGTAGCTCGGAGATGAACTGTTGTATATGCTTATTGCATTTGGTAGACTTTCTGTAACGATCCTTGTGACAGTGGAGCTGAGTGAATCTCTTTGAAAGGGTGCTCTGCTGCTTATTCAGTAGGTCATGGAGTGGATGTGCCAGATTCTCCATAATGTATAACACTTTGTTTAATGACCTCCTCTCCACTACTAACTCAAAAGAGTCCAGGTTGTAGCTGATGAAGGATCCAGCCTTTTTGATGAGTTTATTCAGTCTTTTGGCATCACCACCACCGATGCTGCACCCCCAACATAAAGTCACAATGAAGACTACACTTGCTACAATAGGATGGTAAAAGATCTCCAACATCCTGCTGCACACACTGAAGGATCTCAGCTTCCTTAGAAAATAGAGCTTGCTTATCCCCTTCTTGTAAACAGCCTTGGTGTTGGTTTTCCATTCAAGTCTAACGCAAGATAATCACGTCACATTGCATCAGGAGGATATACTGTATTCAGGTTCCCACATCTGAGAATCCATGAATTCATCCTCCATGTAAAGCAGGGGGAATCCCAACCTTTTTTATGCAATAGAACCCTACCATTGACCAAGGAGTCTCTGGACCCCAAGTTGGGAACTCTTGATCTAAAGGTATTGAAGAATTAAACTCAGAGGTAAGCAAGGGATTAGAAACTTACTGACATCTCAGTGGTTGGCATGAGTGAAGGGGAGATTGAAAAAGAGGATAAAAATAATACTTATTAAATATTAAAACACAAGAGGTTTTGTCGATTAATGAACATGCTGGAAGTACATGAATGGGATGTGGGGCACATGAGTATTTCTTAATAGCAAATTTATTATGGGGTGTATTATACTTTACATCAACATCCCACCCTCATATGATTTAGAAAGATCAGATGCTACCTTCAACCTTGCATTGGTGCTCATTATTACAGTATAAGCCATCCCCAGCTGGTGAATGCCTCATTTTTAAGTACTCATAGATAGGAAAACACCAGTAATGCAGAACAGTCCTCACTGTCTTCCCTTTTAGTAACTTTTTTTTTCTTATCAGTTCTATGTATTTTTGATGCAATTACAATACAATAATGTGGAAGTATGGTTTCCAGACTGAATAATTGTTTTGTGTATTCTCCAACTGGTGAACAAAATTAACTAAGGACATCTGTAAAACTGGGACGGAATATTTGCTCAGGGTCGACAGAAATATGGAGGGCTATGTAGGAGGGAAGGTTTAGGTTGATTTTAGAGTAGGTTAAAAGGTTAGCACATCATTGTAGGCTGAGGGGCCTGTACTGTGCTGTAATGCTTTATGTTCTATGCTTTATAAGATAGCATTGTCAAAGTAGAGGCAGTAGAGACATAGGAGATTGTAATAAAGTACTTAAAAGGGAACAAAATGAGAGGAAGTGGTATCATGGTATGTGCTGGAATCGTTGAACTTATTGTAGATATTGAACTGGCCGGTACAGAAAGTATAGCCACTTAGGTTCCCATGGAAATTTTATTTTATTTGGAGGAAGTGAACGGAGACAAAGAAGAAGTGTTTCAAAGTAAGTACAATTTGCGCCAGCCACGGGGGATCATGACAAATGGTGATTAGATACGCACCTATTCAAGAAAGAAATGGAGGCCCGTGACTGGAAGTTTCTTTGGAGGATCGAATGCCTAATAGAGAAGGCTGAAGCTTAAATGATTGGTGGTGAGTTTTACATTATAAGTTTTTAGTACACAGATAGACTTGATGTGAATTAAATTCTCACTTAAAGGAAGTGTAGTCTGTAAGCTTTATTAGGATGGAAGGTGCAGAGGTGCCACAGCTCAGAATTAAGATGAAATACCAGTGTTCCACACTCCAGACATACCTGCATCTTGGAAACAAGACAGTAAAGGGCTCTGCTCAGTCGTTGAACAATACCATACCTCTTTCCACAGGCCCCTATGTTCACTGGTTCTCTACTCCAGGTTCAACAAACAATTGAAAATACAATCTGGCTTTCAATTGTGGTCTTCCATCTCCACCCACAGCCACTTATTTTCTCACTACACTTTCCCGTGCAACCACAGGAAACACAACACCAAACTTTTTATCTCCTTCCTGACCATCATCTAGTAACCTAAACACTCCTATGTGAAGCCGCGATTCGCTTATACTTCCAATTCAACGTACTACATTGCAGAACAAATGCTGTTTTTCACTTTACTTCTCTGTACTGTTTCATCTTCTTACACCTCCTCCATACAGATCAGCTTTAATTAACAAGCCTTCACTATCCTTTCTCAGCTAGTACCTCCATTGCTTACATCCGTCAGTCGCTCTTGGATTCCACCCTAACTCTCACATTCCTTTTGCTCACTCCACGCCTCTGTTTAATTTCCAACTTCTACTTATGAAACATTAATTTTGTTTACTTCTCCACAGATGCAATGTTGGTGCTTAACTAAGTTTCCGCATATTTATAAAAACTTGTTCACTCTTTCTTGGGTTCTAAGGAAACTCATTGACCAGAGAGACTAACTTAATTTCTTCCTCTCAATAGATGCTGCATGATTGCTGATTATTGTTAGTAATTTTAGTTTTTATTGTATTAGTGGGTTAATACTTTGATAAACAATCTATATCCTAGACATCTAACTCATGTGCATACTTTAATGAATCTCTAACCAATTGCTCAGTTATTTATATTGATGAAGGGGAGGTTGAGTTGCTAATGGTTGAAACTGAACATTAAAATTAATTGAACCTTAAAACTGACATTATAAAACACTTTATAATGAGAATCACAGGATCCAGGTTGAATAGTTTAGAGTTAATTATCCATAGAAAAACTAATTGCTTGATATAATAGTCTGCCCAGGCAGGTAATGCATGTCAACAGTAAAGGCAAATTCATGATATAGATAGCCTTCCTGCAGAAAGTAGCATTTGTTGGTGGAAAAATTAATAACGTGGAAGTGTTTGAGGTTTTGGACTATTCATGTTGACCATAATGGTCACTTTTGGCTTTACTGTTATATAAAAAAATTGATTGCATTCAATCAGATTGTTCTACAGAAGACTATCTGATTGAAAGTGGAATTAATTCAGAGTCAAAAATGATGGCATCGTTCTACTCCAGAAATTTGCCTAGACACTTCCAATTGGAATGTTTTCAGTATGAGATGTTTATTTAATGGTGCAATCCTGTTTGTCAACACTTCATGCTTCCAGTATAAAACTGATGTTGCTGGTGCAAGCAAAATCCACTATTTGACAATCGCAAGCCAAGCAAGATCACCACAACACTCTTTGGTCAATTGTAATGTCATTTTAGGAGGCCACTCACACTCACATTCACCTGCTGGCACCAATATAGCTCTTTGCAGGCTGTTTTCACAGTCTGAAAAAATATTCCTATATGCCACTTCTGCTATCTTCAGCTACTTAATTGGCACATACAATCCACTTATAAAGGGTGCTACCTCAATACTCCCATTAAAGGTTAAAGTCTGTCAAGAGCCTTGTGACCCATCAGGCCGGTGCTTATGCTGGTTTCCATGGCGTGAAGCAACTGAGAGTACGAGACTCCCCCCCGCCCCCCGGATAGGACGCCAGTCTATCATGAGGTTAACCCCCAGCATTTTTGCCAGTAGCCATTCTCAGCTGGGTAAACTGGAGTATTGTGTGGTTAAGTGCCTTGCACAAGGACACACACGCTGCGTCGGCCAAGGCTCGAACCCATGGCCTGCAGATCGCTAGTTCAACGCCCTAACCACTTGGCCACGCGCCACACTTGATACTTCCATGGAAAATGGTATTTGAATGGAAATATTGGGTAGATGCCACAGGTTCCAAAAACAAGTTAAGGCAATTTAAGGGAACAAGGACTTTCCAAACTCCTATTTATTAAGAAAGTTGCTGCAATGATATGTGATGTTTGGCAATCAAGCTTAAATCCACACCCTGTCTATGAAGGTCAAAAATCACAGTCGCACTCAGTTTCCTAGCCTCAGGGCCATTCCAACTACTGTGGCTGATCTCTGCATTTATCAAAGTTTGCTGTTTACCATGGGGTTAGGAAGGTCACCAATTCTCTAGTCAGGGAGAAGTAACTTTGCTTTTTCTTTAGTTGAGCAGGATGTGGTTTCATAACCACTTGGACTTGCCAACATTGCCAACTTCCCTAAAGTTTAGGCCATGACAGACTGCACTCATGGTGTGTAATTTTCCCCTTTGAAACTCAGAGCTCTTCACGAATCACTGGAGCTTCTCTTCTCTCAGTATGCAAGTCATTGTTGACCATCAAAAATGTTTTATCACATCCTGTCCCTAACTTCCACTCACTGCGCACCAAAAAAACACCTCAGTTGAATCTGGACACACTTCTAACCGCCCCTGAACCTTGGATTCATCAACACATCCATGCATAGTTGTCCCTAACCCTGGTTCACCCCATGTGCCTAAATGTGTTCCAAGTCTTGGACCATTAGTTCCATTTGCATATCAAACCAAAATGATCCCAGATCTCCAATTCCAACCATGCACCTAATCACATTTCTGGTCCTTGAACCTCCTGCACACTGCTGGTCCGAGACCCCTCAGTTTTTGCTGCACACCTTGCCATGCTCCAAACTGCATTCCTTCTACACCCACCCCCCCTCCCACCGTTGTGCCCACACGTCTAATCAGAGTGGTCTCTGAGCCACAATTTCAACCACACACATAACACTTCCTGAACTAGTGGGCAGCCTTGGAGCTGGGTGTTTGGGACATGTGTGAGATCTAAGCGCTAGAGATGTGCCTGGGCTCAGAAGTTGGTAATGAGAATATTGCCAGGTGTACAGATAAGCAAAGGGAATACAGGACATAGAATCGTACAACACAGTATACATGAGGAATTCTGCAGATGCTGGAAATTCAAGCAACACACATCAAAGTTGCTAGTGAACGCAGCAGGCCAAGCAGTATAGGCCCTTTGGCCCTTGATCAATTGCTAACCTATATAAACTTATGCCATGAACAATCTAAACTGTTCTTCTTAAAGAGCACATCATCCTCCATTTTTCTTCTATCCATGTACTTATCTGAGAGTCTCTTAAATGCCTCTATTGTATCTGCCTTTACCACCACTCCCAGTAGTGTGTTCGGGGCACTTAACACTCTCTGTGTAAATCACCTACCTCAAAGTTCAAAATAAATTTATTATAAAAATACATATACACTCAGGGCCACTTTATTAGGTACACCTGTTTGTTAATGCAAATATCTAATCAGCCAATCATGTGGCAGCAACTCAATGCATAGAAGTATGCAGACGTGGTCAAGAGATTTAGTTGTTTAGATCAAACATCAGAATGTGATCTAAGTAACTGTGGGATGATTGTTGTTACCAGATATATCTTAGAAACTGCTGATCTCCTGGGATTTTCATGCACTACAGTCTCTAGAGTTTACAGAGAATGGTACGAAAAGCAAAAGACATTCAGTGGGTGGGAGTTTTGTGTGTGAAAGCACCTTGCTGATGAGAGAGGCAGAGGAGAATGGCCAGACTGGTTCAAGGTGACAGTAACTCAAATAACCATGCGTTACAACAGTGGTGAGCAAAAGAGCACACAACTGTTGGTACCTCCTGCATCTAATAGAGTGACCACTGAATGTATATCAGCATATACTATCTTGAGATTTGTTTTCTTCCAGGTATTTTCAGGAAAATAAGAAATACAGTAGAATTTATGAAAAACTATAAATAACAAAGATAGACAAGCATCCAATGTGCAAGAGAATACAAATAATTAAAAATATTAACAGTAGAGTTCTTGAGACTGAATCTATAGATTGTTGAGTCAGTTCAGAGTTGAGGTGAGTTAAGTTATCCACACTTGTTCAGGAGCCTGATGATTGTAGAGTAGTAACTGTTCCTGACCCTGATGGCATGGCACCTAAGGCTCCTGCACCTCCTGCCCAATGGTAGTTGTGAGAAGAGAGCATACCTCTGACAGCTCCCAAAACATTCCAGCTTAAATGGATGTCTTCTCACGTTGGCTACTGCCACACTGGGAAAAAGTCTCTGGCTTTCCATTTGATCTGTGCCTCTCATATACCTCTATCAAGTCACCTCTCATCCTCCTTCACTCCAGAGAGAAAAGTGCCAGCTTGCTCAACCTTTCTTCATTAGGCAGCATCCTGGCAAATTTCCTCTGCATTCTCTCTAAAGCTTCAACATCCTTCCTATAGTGGAGGCAACCAGGACTGAAGAAGGCAGGAGAGAAGTGGGGGGGCAAGGGTTCCTGCGTCTGAGTCCACAGTGCATGTGCAAGAGAGTGTGCACATATTGAACTGCACTTATACAGTGCGTGCGTGCGTGCGTGTGTGCGTGTGTGAGTGTGTGCGCAAATCAATTTCTTTGCACCAGATCTTGGTATTAAGTTACCTTGGGCCCCCTTGCCACTTGAGCTATTTCTATCTTTGATATTTCTTTTTTTTCCCCTCTCAAGTTTCTTTTGAAGACCCTGACCTGGAGTTGCATTCTGATTTTGCTTCTTTGCAGGAATGGGACCCACTGTCAGGGCCTCATGAATGGCTGCTTTTTGATATCCCAAGGACACGGCCTGGAAGACCAGCATGCCTTCAGGGTGTCAGATTTTCATGGCTTTGGAGATGGGCTGATTCTAAGCTGGTGCCCCGACTGAGGCGTCACGGGAGAACATGGAACATCGGGAGCAGCGGCTTAGCTGCCAATGTGTGCAAATCAATTCCTTGGCAGCAGATCATGTCCAGAGACCTGAGCCATTCTAGGGCTGACTCTCTGGGTGCAGAGCTCAGAAAAAGTGACGCAACAGACTTTTAACACCATAAATCA
The DNA here is from genome assembly GCF_030028105.1 of Mobula birostris. Classification (NCBI taxonomy): domain Eukaryota; kingdom Metazoa; phylum Chordata; class Chondrichthyes; order Myliobatiformes; family Myliobatidae; genus Mobula; species Mobula birostris. Next base: position 35,038,755 of record NC_092388.1, read on the forward strand.
GCAAGTTGTTTGTTATGTCTCCCCTCTCATTGTGATACGGGGACACCTCTTTTTCTCTTACTCGGGAGAGAGAGAGCCTGTGATATGTCAAATTACCGGGTGAACAAGTAGCTTTTGGGGTACTGCAAGTCTGTGTCTTTATTGATGCTTTGCTGCATGCTTAAGTGCTCAGTGGAGGGTGCCGATGTTTTTTTTGCTGGTGGGTGGAGGGTTGTTGCTCTGCTGCTGCTAATGTGTGGGAGGGGGTGCTGGGGGTGGGGCTTTGGGGTTCTAACATTTAACTGTCATTCATTCTTTGGGGCACTCCTCTGTTTTTGTGGATGTTTGCAAAGAAAAATTATTTCAGGATGTATATTGTGTACATTTCTCTGACATTAAATGTACCTATTGAAACCACTGGGCACGTGGCCAAGTGGTTAAGGCATTTGACTAGCGACCTGAAGGTCATGAGTTCGAGCCCCAGCCGAGGCAGCGTGTTGTGTCCTTGAGCAAGGTACATAACCACACAGTGCTCTGTGACAACACTGGTGCCAAGCTGTATCGGCCCTTGCCCTTCCCTTGGACAACATCAGTGTCGTGGAGAGGGGAGACTTGCAGCATGGGCAACTGCCGGTCTTCCATACAACCTTGCCCGGGCCTGCGCCCTGGAGGGTGAAGACCTTCCAGGTGCAGATCCATGGTCTCGCAAGACTAACGGATGCCTTATATATTGAAGCCAATTGAACAGGTCTTTTCTCTGTGAAGCTGAAGTTGAGTAAAAGGAAGCAGAGTAAAAGGAAGCACACATGGGTGGCTCGAACTCCACAACGTCGTGTTGGGGGTCTGGACTGTCAGCTTCATGAGGGTTGTACAATCACACGCCTGAATGCTGCTCTGGACTTATACCTCAGGCACTCAGATGCTTTAACATGTTGGGTAGGAGATGGCTAGTTTAAAGAATAAAATGATGGGCGCCCCTTCATCTGGAAGGTTAAGTCAAAAGGATGAAATTAATTGTCAAGGATGAGATGGTGCACAATCTCAGGGGCTACCGCAATGGGAACATCTTTGATCCTCTTTAGAACAGGAATTAACATTCTACAGTCAACAGTGTATACAACCGAATTCTTGAAACCAGAGACAAGACCTGAAAGGACTTTCCCTCCGAACATGCAAAATCTCCTCATTCGTGTCCCAAAGAGAGACAAACTGTTTCTCCTTGGCAGCTGTAACGCCAGAGTGGATAGGAACACAAACTCTATAGAGCGAAGACCAACTCCACCAGGTCTTTCTCTTGACAAGATGTTTGGTAATGGCCTCACCAGGGTGAACGGCTTGTTTCATTAGAGAGATGAGCACAATGCTTTGTGGCAATGCACACTGATTCAAGCAGTAGCACCCAGGCACATTGCTTCACTGTCCTAGTGGGTCTCCAGTGGAGAACGGTTTCAGTCTTGTCAAGCTAATATTGTGCCAGTCGCATCTTTCTGGGGGACACAATGCACCACTACATGGTTTTGTTGTCGTTTGCTGCATCCGGCACAGAATCACAACAACATTTGCAATCTATTCCCTTCGGAGGCGATGCTTAGAGTCAGGACATTGACTTCATGCATTTATCCTTCCACTTCTCTCTTTCCTTTTTGTTCTTGCGCTTCCTACCTGTGCTGTGAATGCAAGAAAACTGAAGGATTTGGGAACGACTGTAAACTATGCAGGAACAATTAACCTGCTTGAATGGTGCTCCTGAAGTGTACAGTATAAACACTTCAGGTAAATTGATCAGAGGCTATATAATTGGATGGCTTGATGAAGAAGGCATAAGTGACATGCTCCCCAGTGAGATTTAGAGCCTCCTTTTGCTATAATACAAACGAGGAGGACGACCCTTCCAGCTTAGAGGTGTTCACCTCAAGAAAACTTGCCAATGGTTAATTTTCCTGATGAATGGAGCAAAACATTTATTGCAATGAACTAATGATATTCACAAATTAATGGCTCCATGCAGGGTTATGACTGTTTATGGGCTGTATACAGGCTATGTCACCCAACCCCCATCCCTCAGCATTGCTCCATGCTCCTTGCAATGTTAATTCTCGAGAAGAGCACCCCTGCGTTGGGGAAGTTGAAGGCCCAGTTTCTGTGAGTCCAAGTCCACTGGAGGCTGGTGACCCGGAGATGGCCTGTCCTGGGGTTAGAGGACCATGTGGGTGTGTGCACATCAGGGACGTAAAAGACTTGTTTTGCTGTTGTAGTTGCTGTTGCTGATGTGTTCTATGTTGGTGCCAAATGTGTGATGACACTTAGTCATAGAGTCCTAACAAACTACAGCACAGAAACAGGCCCTTCAGCCATCTAGTCTGTGCTGAACTATCCTGCTACCTAGTCCCATCAACCTGCACCAGGACCATATCCCTCCATACCCCTCCCATCCACGTACTTATCCAAACTAATCTTCAATTAAACACACACCTGCCACTTCTGCTGGCAATTTGTTCTACACTCTCACCAACCTTTGAGTGAAGAAGTTCTTCCTCATGTTCCTCTTAAACATTTCATCATTCGCTCTTAACATGTGACCTATAGTTCTAGTCTCACCCAACCTCAGTGGAAAAAAGGCTGCTTACTTTTACCCTGTCTGTACCTCTTATGGACTGCCTCCCCCCTGTGTTGGTTGTTAATGCAAATGACTCATTCCACTATATGTTTCAATGTACATGTGATGAATAAATGTGAACCAGTGTTTGTTCCCTTCTCCCTGCTGCGCCTTTCTCCTCCCCTTCCCAGCCACTGTATCTGTTGCTGCTTCAGAAGACACTGTTGCTTGGCTCGCTGTCAGCAGCTTCTTGAACTGCACATAGAAAATACTGCACTGTTTCTCATACTGTAGAATCAAAGATGGACAGCAATTTGCATAACTGCAGTGCAATGTCTGAACGTGATCATATTCAAGGTGTCAAAATGGCTGACACTCCAAAATGGTGTAAATATACAGTGAATTCTGATTAAGTGATCCAGCAGTTGACTGCGGCAGCCTCTTATTTGGGACAGCACTTATAGAACAAAAACTAGTCCAGAAAATAGCTGGATTCCCTTTGTTTTATTTGGGACACTATGCTGTTTTATTGGGACAGGAAACCATTGCCGAGCAGTTTCTAATTAGCATCAGTCGTGTGAGCTTGTATGGTCATCAGACACTACACCATGCTTAGAGCAAACAGTTTTTAAATCGTGTCAGTTGTGTGTGTGTTTTTTTCCCGAAAAGCAACAAGACAATTTAGAACTCTTTTGCTCACTGCAATTTCAAGCATTCAGGCTTGGAGATGCCGCAAACGGCGGAGAGTGAAAATGAAACAATTTTGTTACTTCAACAGGTTAGGATCTACAAAAAATTTGAAGGTATCGACAATCATCTTTAATGTTACAATAAAGATAAAGATTTGGAGGATGCAATTTTATGAAGACAGTCCATTATGTGCACTAGGTGTCTGCGCTAATTTTGTTCACTTACAGTCAATCAAAAGAGCACAGCAGCATGTTGGGTTCTTTCCGACAATGGCAGTGAAATGTGTGTAGGAGAGTTTTTAAACTGGAAGAGCCATTGCACTGGGACAGTTCCACTCTCTCGACCTTGAAAGTCCAGGTTCAGCGCTACAAGCAGTCATCACAAACTGGGGTCTCCCTTGTTTGCAATGGCGAGCCATGACTTCTCTGTGACTTATCATGCCCTTCGCTCTCCATGAAGCATTGCAGAACTGCCTTCTTGGTCGCTGGATCTCCCTGCTGATCTCACCCACCACAGCTGACTTCACCCTACTTCACCAGGGTACGAAGCCTGCCGACTACCTCACCTGTTTTTGCCTGTGTGTCGAAGGTGGGTACCTGGAATGTGGCTGCTCTCACATGAAAACAGCTACTTGGAGCCACAGCTGAGAACTGAGCAAAGTTGAGAGAGTTGCGTCAGAATGGACACGGCAAGCCCCTTCATCAGACACCCCACACACTGGATGACTTCCGCCTTTGATAACTATTAGAAACCAAGACACAGCTTTATAGTATTGTAGTAGCATTGGTAGTGTCCCTATTTATTCTGCATTTCATTTAAATACATAATATGTTACTCTGCTAAATTGCAGTTTGTCTTTATTACCTATAATGACAGAAGGACAGAGAGCAGCGCGCCGCGCGTGCGCAGCCATCCGGTGAAAAATGATATCGTATCCGTTAAATAGGGGCCGTGGACAATTCTGATTTGATGGAGATGGACGTGAAAACACAGAGGAACATCAGGAAAAATTTCTGAAACGCCAGTTCGCTGCTGTTGTTACTGCATGATCGGGAATCTTTCGGAGGGAAGGCCTCAAAATCCCCGGCTTTGCCTGCTGTTGGCGACCGAGATTGAGGTCAAATCATTTGGATAGAGATGGCGCTCAGTACTCGGTGTCGGAGCACTGATCGGAGGCTTGAAGTTTTCAGACGACTCAGAGTCGGACCGTGGTCGGGTATGGCAGGGAGAATTTTCTTACTTCTCCCGTCTGTGTGAGATGTGGGACATTTGAAAGACTTTGAACTTTTTACTGTGCTCATGGACTTCATCAAGTTATGGTATTGTTGCACTGTTGTAACCATATGTTATAAATATGTGGTTTTGTTAGTTTTTTCAGTCTTGGTCTGTCCTGTGTCCTGTGATATCACACCAGAGGAAATATTGTTTCATTTCTTAATGCATGCATTACTAAATGACAATAAAAGAGGACTGCGTGTCTTCATAATCTAAATTGAAAACAAAGCTGATGGATTTTACAATGAAGCATATATTGAATAAAAAATAATATGATATTATACTTTGATATTACTGACCTGAATGGTCTCAATCATTACTCCTCTTACATATTTCTGTTTCTGATTATATGGTATATTACATTAAAATTAGATGATTACAGATATCAAGGTGGGTGAAAGAATAACATTTTTCCATGGTTTATCTAGACACTAAAAATTACTGCATCCATAAAGTTGACTGATGGTTAAAAAAGCCAGTTTTAGTCCTTTTCATTTTTGACTTCACTTAAAGCAATGATATGCTCTTAGAACCTCAGAGTGTGCCCACACCCGGTATATACATTACCAAAACTGCTCGCACTCTAACGGTACACTCTGCTCACTGGTGTTATTGAAGGGAGGTTCCTGCAATTTGCCCGAGTAAAGCTTGGCAAAGTACTAAATGATGTGAACATAATCCTGTTTTTACTTGGTTTTGCAGATACAGAGTTCAATTTATGTTCATTCCAGAGCACATCACTCTGCACTTTCAGACAAATGAAGGAAACTACAGTACATGTATTTATTTATGCTGCATGGTTCGAAAAGAAAAGCAGGAATGACTGGTGCTGAGTGAAATGTTCATGAGTGCTTCTGGGATAGACCTTCATGAATCACTCCTTGTGATTAACAGCCAGTTGAATACTTCGTAACTACAATCCCTTTTTTAATAGCCAACAGGCCCAAATATGCCAATGTGCAAGCAATCATTTGCACCTTACCCAAGAAAGAAGCCTGGACCAGAAGCAAAACTAATTTTCTCTTGCTTCCACATCTCAAAAAAGGGCATGTACGCTTAGAAATTCAATCACATGGTGCTGATTATTTATTGAGTTAAACGCAAAATCCATGGAGTTTCTAAAAGCATTTAACAAACAGATTATTTCTACTACCTCTTTCTAACATCAGTCATTATTTGAATAAGAACAAGCATCAGCTGTTGGTATAGCAACAGCAAAGTAATTGTTTCATTCTCTGGGGGACATTCCTGTAAAGGCTGCCTTGTATTCATTGCCTCCCACCCTCTTGCCACAGCTTCTCTTGCGCTGAGGTGCTTCCTATTCCCAAAACTGCCACTGTCAGAGCACCTGTGCCAGGCTATTTGTGAGGCCAATAGCCACTGCAGTGTTAAAGCAGTAGATCTAATTACTGTGGCTCAGAGAAACTTTAACTATGGGCTTTGAACTTTGACACCAGCAGAAGTAAAATACTGGGCAGTTGCAGAAGCAAACCAAAAAAAAAACTCACATGCTTTGCAATTAAGCAATTACGTACATTTTATGTCTTTGAAGGATTCGGTTGTAAAAACAGGCAGCATAAACTTGGTTTGTACTCCTTTTCCAGTTTGAGTGGTGATCGGATTGAAATGTACAAAATTACAGTGTTTAATTAAATTAAAAGACTGATGTTATATCCCCTAGTAGGCAAATTCAGAAGGAAGTCTAACCTTCAAGTCAAAACCTGACAATGTAAACGTAAATTCAGGAGCACTTTTGCACTCGCTTCAGTACTAAATAAGAATTACCTTCCTACAGAAAGCTGTGGTGCTATATGAAATGAAGGATTAGACTTGTAAGCATGATCAAAAAAAGATTTTATTAGTAAGACAAATAAATATATTGTCCCTCATGGTGTCTGATTCTCACTTGGACAGGGATGGTGTTGGCCAATGTAAAATCAGAGATATATAGCGCAGAAACAGGCACATCAGCCCACTGCGTCAATGGCTACAACCAACTGTCCCTTCACATTAATCCTGCACTGAGCCCACTTTTGTTCTCTTGACCCCTCTCAACAACCAGACCCTACCACTGAGTCTATACTCTTAAGGACAATTTAAAATGGCTAATCAAACCCGCTAATGAGAGGCACTGATCGTGTGGATAGTCAGAGGCTTTTTCCCAGGGCTGAAATGGCTAGCATGAGAGTGCATAGTTTTAAGGTGCTTGGAAGTAGGTACAGAGGAGATGTCAGGGGTAAGTTTTTTTACGCAGAGAGTGGTGAGTGGTGGTGGAGGCGGAAACGATAGGGTCTTTTAAGAGACTCCTGGATGGGTACATGGAGCTTAGAAAAATAGAGGGCTATGGGTAAGCCTAGGTAGTTCTAAGGTAAGGACATGTTCGGCACAGCTTTGTGGGCGGAAGGGCCTGTATTGTGCTGTAGGTTTTCTGTTTCTGTTTCTGAACTTCCAAACTGCATGTATTTGGGATGTGGGGTGAAAGTGGAGCATTCAGTGGAAAGTGACATGGTCACAGGAAGAGCATGTAAACACCATGCAGGCAGTTCCTAAGGTCTGAATTGAAGCTTTGTTCCTGTCACCGTGTGGCAGTAGTTCTCCTAGCTGGATCACTGTGCTGCATGTAATTATTCAATGCTTCAGATGCAGATCTGTCAGAGGTGTCAGATTTCATCATACTCTTCTTCCCCTGCTATGATATATACATTAACTTCAAATGCAATCTTCTGAGAAGGAATGGGGTACTATTCTGTTCTTACAGCCTAGTTAGCTTTCTGATATCACTACAGTAATTCCATGGCTGTAAAGCTTTAAAAAAATTACGAAAGGCAATTGCTGTCAAGATTCCTAAAGCCATTCTAAGAACATGATGCATATCTCTATCTCTGACTTCCCCTATGTAATCCTGCTAATCTTCCCTTGTGTTTTTAATCCTTGTTTATAACTTGCAGTACATTTTCTATTAATGTATTTATCTGCCAGAGTGACACCACCTTCTCACTTTGTCTTTTCCCTGCTATGTAACATAAACTGCTAATATTTTGTCTAAAAATTGTTATCCATCTTTAAATCTATTACCTTTTTACATCATGCTTCCCATTCTTATCTGTTTGGTGCTTGCCTCATACTTTTGCTTCCTGTAGCTCTTGTAGTATGTCTATGAGCTGAGCATAGGTCCTAGAAAACTCGATATATTGCATACTCAGGTATTGCTAGCATGGTGTGATGAATATTTACTGTCCAGGGCTAGGAGGCCTTTCTTTCTTTTTTTTGCCAAGCTCAGCTTTATACCACCATAGCAGTTGAAACTTCCAGAGATCAAAGAGCTCTATTTGAGTAAGATAGATTCCAACCAATATTCTTTGTTTTTCTTCTTATTGTAAATGGAAGCCAGTTTTCAGTTCTTAAGGTGAATAGCAAACAATAATCAATTTGAAGTTAAAAGGACCACTTTGCAAACAAGCACACTGTCTATAAAATACAGGATGCTGGTTCACAGCACCTGGGTTTATTTCTCAAGAGTTGTAGTGTAAGATAACGGGGTCATTTAATTGGTCTTTGTTTCAAACTAGACAACATGGCTAAGTTATTTAGTTCACAGAAGCTTGCAGACCAGATTTAGTACATCAGATAGCTGGTCTATTGATAGTTGAAAGGCTTGTATGCTCAACAAGCTAGCTTCACAGCATTAATTGTGGGTAACTGGGAACTCTCTCTCCAGAAGCTTTTAGACTGTTTGTGTAAAAAGGTATCTGAAAAACATATACTGTAATATGTATATGAAGTTATCCAAGTGGCAGAAAAACAGTATAAGTGTATAGAACAGTCAGACCTATTAGGAAAGGGAAAGAACATCAAGAAGTGTGACAGAAACAGGGGGTAAATCAGAATCCATTCCTCTGCCTTCAATTTCTGCAATGGACTGTCACTCTATGGTATGTTACTTCAGCTAATAGGAATTGTACTTGCATTTTGGAAATTCTTAGTGTTTTATAAAGTAAGATAGAAAACCGCTGTGAGTTTTAAATGTGTTTTTACAATTTTGTCTGTATTTAAATATGTATCACTAAAAATAATTGAACTGTGTTTCAACTACTTTGTTAGCTGAAAGTATCTCCTCCTTGGTGGGGTGGGGTGGACAGGAGGAAACCCACTACTCAATAGTGGTCATTGGCAGCTAAACTTGTCATGAAGAATAAACAGGGAAGTAAACTTTTAAAGAGTGAAGCCACCCATAGCTATCTGTGTCAGATAGAGCTTAAGGTCTTCACGTGAGTTTAGAACTTCACGGTCAGCAAACTCAATAAAATCCCAAAGGCAGAATTTGTTCTTCCCTAGTGGCTGAGACAAAATCGTGGATTTACACCTATTGATTTAATGCTGGGTGCCTTGCTAGGCAGTTAAAAGTTGAGTGTGTTAATATAGCATTAGAGTCACAAATAATGTGGACAAGGTGAAGCCAGCAGTTCCCCCTTCCCTTAAAGTACCCTATAGAACTGCAACCAGTCTATCTCCTACTCTCTTCTCTATTTGTTTATCCTGTTTATATTGGGGATGGCGGGGAGAGGTAAGATTATGGATAGAAGAATTGTTATTTGCATGTGTAGGTGTTACAAAAAGGGAAATTGTTGGGATTACACAGCCAGCAGAGACAACATTACAGTGTGCATTACAAGTCATTACCTTTGCCTCAATTCTGAATTTTGATACTGTTTTCTAAAATTTGACTGGAGACTGAAAAGTGAGCCAGATGCATTGTTCTGAAAGAAGAAGATATAATGGCAAATAAAAAAATGGTCAACTATGTTGTGTTTGAATTCATCACTGAAGACACAAAAAAAGTCAAAAGAACCAAAAAAGAAACAAAGAAATAATGAGAATGTGGATCTGACAGAAATAAATATAGGCAAAAAAAAGGGTTGGTAAATCAAGACCAATTAAATCCCAATGGTCAGACTTGAGTATCGGAGTTTTGAAAGCACTGGTGATAGAGATAGTGAATGCATTAATTATTTCCTTTCTAAATTCTACAGATTCAGATTCTTGAATTGTTCCTGTGGATTAGAGGAAACTGACTGTGACCTCACTATCTATAAAATGAGGGAAAGAAGAAATTGGGAACTATTAAGCTGTTAGCACGACAGTGTAGGTTCAAGATTGCTGTCCTCAAGTGTAAAGGAGAACAAAATAATTGGTACCCAGGTGTCCCCCGCTTTTCGAATATTCACTTTACGAAACCATTAGTACCCTGTTTTCGCTTTCAGAAGGTGTTTTCACTGTTATGAAAAAAAATTCAGCGCGCGATAAAAGGCAGAGCGCACCCCGAGCAGCCGCTCTCCCCCGGATTCGGAACGGCATTCCCACCGGGATTGCTGAAACATGTGCCTGTGAGCAGCCATTTGCAAGATGAGTTCTAAGGTATCAGAAAAGCCTGAAAGAGCTCGTAAGGGTGTTACACTTACGGTAAAACTAGACATAATTAAGCATTTTGATCGTGGTGAACGAAGTAAGGACAACGTGAGTTTGGCTTGTGGAAGCTGACGAACATGATGTTGAAGAGGTTTTGGCATCCCATCACCAAGAACTGACAGATGAAGAGCTGATGCAATTGGAAGAAAAAAGGATAACAATTGAAACCGAATGAGTAACGATAAAGTACGACTTTAATTTTGAAAGGGTACGTTGGTTTAGGAGATATTTGCAGGATGGTCTGAGTCCTTATTAAAGAACTGTGTGATAGAAAAATATGCGAGGGTCAGCAGTCAAGCAAGCCTTCCATATCAGCCACAGCAGACGACGAACCTCGACCTTCGACATCGAGGCGGGCAGAGATAGAAGAAGATGAGCTGCTTGTTCTAATGGAAACAGGCGACGAGATGACACCCCAGTGTCCCACCACTCCAACCCCCAGGCCATGGACAGATACCTATTTGTGGAAAATGCAACGGTAGCCAGGACGCACACAGCACATCTTTAAGAAAAAAGCCGAAATAAACATGCTAATTAATTAGGTGCCGCCGACACGTAATTGTCGGCCCAGATCAGAGACGACGCAATCGGAAATCAGCACTGATCTGGTCCGACAATTACGTGTCCCGCGGCACCTAATTAATTAGCTTGTTTATTTCGGCTTTTTTCTTAAAGATGTGCTGTGTGCCTCCCAGCTACCGCTGGACCCCTGCGTGCTTCGCGGCAAAGTATCGCTTGGCAGCCTGGAGGGTGGGGGCCACTGCACCACCCAAACTCCGACTCAGCCTAACACACCATCATCAGTGTGCTCGGCGCTGTCCTGATTCCGGTAAGTGATACTACACTGTACATACATTATTTCTACTTTATATAGGCTGTGTATTTTTATGTGTTATTTGGTATGATTTGGCAGTTTCATAGCTTAAAGGTTACTGAAGAGCGTGTTCTTGCCAACAGTGCTTGCGTGAGATTTTCTGCCGACGGCGCTTGTGTGAGATTTTCGCTACGGAGAACAGTTCAGTAATAATTGTGGAAAAGTATTTCTACTTTACATAGGCTGTGTATTTATCATATCATTCCTGCTTTTTTATATGTTACTGTTATTTTAGGTTTTATGTGTTATTTGGCATGATTTGGTAGGTTATCTTTGGGTCTGCGAACGCTCACAAAATTTTCCGATATAAATAAACGGTAATTGCTTCTTCACTTTACGACATTTCGGCTTACGAACTGTTTCATAGGAACACTCTACCTTTGGATGGCGGGGGAAACCTGTACAGTGAATCTGATGCAGCAAGAAAAAATACAAAAGATAAAGAACAAAATAATAAGTAAAAACACAATAAATATAAATATATGATAGCTTATATACATAGATGGATTGCACGTCCACAAAGTGATATTAGGCTGACAGTAAATAATAAAGTAGTGGTGTAGTTAGTGGGTGGAGGTGTTAATCAGCCTTACTGCTTGGGGAAAAGAACTGCTTTTAAGTCTGGTGGTCCTGGCATGGTTGATTCATAGCTTCCTCCCTGATGGGAATGGGGCAAACATTCCCTGAGCAGGGTGGGTGGGATCCTTCATGATGTTACTGGCTCAGATATGTTCACCCTTGATAGCGGGTAGGCTGGTGCTGGTGTATTAGGGAAAGTCCTGAAATCCAATAAGGGATCCGAAGTTTAAAAGTGGAGGACAACCTGAAAGGAAATAATATGATTGAGTAAAGTCTATGTGGATTTATAAAAGTAAGTGCATGCTAAACTAATCTACTGGAGTCTGAGTGTTGTGATTAGTAGAATAGGGAAGAGGGAAATTGATGAACGTTATAACTGGGTTTCCAGGTGTCTTTCATACGGTCCAGAAACAGGTTGATTACACGGAGTTGGGAGTTATATGTTGATGTGATTTGGGAATTGATTGGTGAACAAAGCTGAGTGGAGTAAAAGGATCTGCTTCAACTTGGCAGATTGTGATAGGTAGAGTTGGGTTCTTAGGCCTCCAGCTGTTCAGCATTAATAGCAACTGAGCGAGAGGCCAAATGCTATATTTCCAAGTTTTCTGAAGATACAGAACCAGGTGGGTTTAGAATTGAGCAAGTGGGTGCAAAGAGGTTTTAAGGGGATATTAGATCAGCCAAGGGTCTGATCAAGAATGTCATAAATGCAATATAACATGGAAAAATATGAAGTTACCCTCTTTGCACAAAACAGAAAAGCCGAGATTCTTTAAAATGGAATTACAGAGACCTGGATGTGTGAGGGACAGGATCGGTTGCTCAATGTTCCTGGGTTTTGCTAGTTTTGATTTGATAGACTGGGAGTAAAAGAGGCAGAAGGGTTGCACGACTGATAAGGGAAAATATCACAGCAGTATTCGAAGAAGACATACTATTGAGATCATCCATAGAGGCAATTTGGGTAGAGCTCAGGACAGGGGCAATTACACTGAAGGAATTATAAACTGATGGGCCTCCCAATACTCACCAAGAGGTGGAGGAACAGATATGTTCACAGATTATGGAAACGTACAGAAATAATCAGTTTGTCAAAGTGAGGGTTTGTAACTTACCCAGTTTTGATTGAGAGTTCTTTAATATAAGAGACCTCGATGAAATAGGATTTCTTCAGTGCATCCAAGAAGGGATCTTGAAATAAGTGGAGAGTCCAACTAAAGGAGAGAGAGCATACTGAACCTAGTTTTGGGAAATTAACCATGCCAGGTGACATGTGTGCAGGTGAAAGTTTTGGGAATACAGTAGTGACCACAATTCATTATGTTTTAAGAGTAAGGATAAAATTGGATCTTGAGGGAAGGTACCAAATTGGATAGGGCAATTTATGTCAAGATAAGGCAGCAGCTGTGAGGCTTTGATTGGGAGCAGCGACTGTCAGACAAGTCCCATCTTATAAGTGGGAATTGCTTAAAGACTAGCTGCTCAGAGTTCAGTATCAGCATATTCCAGTAAGGAGTATGGACAAAGACAGTAAGGTAAAGGAACCTTGGATGACTCAAGAGATTCTAAATTTTGTCAGGAAGAGAAAGAAAACATAACAAGGTTTAGGAAGCTATAGTCAGACTGTGCTCTTGTGGAATATAAAGATAGCAGAAAAGTGCTCAGGCAAGTGATTAACAAGGCTAGAAATCTTGTTGATGATCAGAGCTAAGGACAACCTCAAGCTCAATACTTGTAAAGAAAAAAGAGGACAATTATGGAAATGGTTTGGCCCGCTCAAGGATAAAGGAGGGAGTTTGTGCTTGGAGTCAGAGCAAGTGGCTAAGGTGCTAAATGGGTACTTTGTGTCAGTATTTACCAAGGAGAAGGATTTAGAGGATAGTGAAAATGTAGTGAGAAATGCTCATGTGCTGGGATATTTTGAGATCAAGGAGGAGGAAGTGCTGGGTCTTCTGAAAAGTATTAAAGTGGGTAAGTCCCCAGGGTCTGGTGGCATACACCCCAAAATACTGAAAATTACAAGTGATGGGATTGCTGGGGCTTTGACAAGGATCTCGCTTCTTACCAGTGACAGGTGAAGTCCCAAGGGACTGGAGAGGAGCAAATATTGTGCCTTTGTTCGAGATGGAAGAATGGGAAATTATGAGCTTCTGGAAAGACATTGCCAGCTTAGCTACTGTTTTTATGGCTTTGTGAAGGTATGTTATGCTTTATAAACTTGATAGACTTCCTTGAGAAAGTGACAAAGGAGCTTGATGAACGTAAAGCAATGTATGTTATTCACATAGACTTCAGTGAAGCATTTGACAAGGTCCCTCATGGTAGGTTGATTCAGAAGATTAAGATGCATGGGGTCCAGGGTACATTGCAAATTTGAATTAAGAACTAGGTTGCCCATAGAAACCAAAGAGTTAGAGTCGAAGGCTGTTATTCTGCCTAAAGATCCTTGACCAGAGATATTTTGCAAGGATCAATGGTGGGACCTATGTTGTTTTTGAAATACTGTGTATCAATAATTTGGATAAAAATGTAGATCGGTCTATTTAGCAGGATGACACCAAGGCCATCAAAGAATATAGTGAGATGTAGATCAGTTATGGGTATGGGCAGAGAAGTGGCAGATGGAATTTAATCCAGTAAATGTGAGGTGTTACACTTTGGGAGATCAAATGGAAGGAGAAAGTATACAGTTAATAGTAGGCCCATTAATATCATTTTGGAGGACCAAGTCTATAGTCACTGAAAGTGGCTACACAAATGTATAAGCTGGTAAAGAAGGCACATAGAATGCTTGCCTTCACTGGTAGGGGTGTTGGGTATAAGAGTAAGGAAGCCATGCTGCAACTAGTGTACATTAATCTTCAGTCAGACTACACTTGAAATATTCCTGTTGCCCCATTAGAGGAAAGATGCTAAGACACAGAGAAGACATAGACAAGGTTTACCAGGGAGTGCTGTCTGGATTAGAGAGGATAAGCTATAAGAAAACTTTGGAAAAATTGGGATTGTTCTCCTGAGAGTGTTGTTTGCTAATGGGAGGCTTTATAGTGTTTTTTAATTATGAGAGGCATAAACAGGGTAGACAGTCAAATACTTTTCACAGGGTAGACATGTCAAACAGTGAAGGACATACTTTTAAGATGGGGAGGGAGAAAGATTAAAGGAGACATGAAGAGCAAGTTTTTATTATTCAGAGATTGGTAGGTGCCTGGAACGGGTTATCAGGGGCGGTAGTTGAATCAAGCAGCTTAGTAGACTCTAAGAGGCTTTTAGATAGACATATGAATATAATGGGAATAGAGTGATATAGATAATAAGTAGGAGGTGGGTATTTTTCTAGGCATTAAGAGAATTTGTTTATACTGCAGGAAAATGGTGCCAAGGTAGAAAATTGGCCACTATCTTTATAAATGGCTGAATGGGCTGCAAGGGTTAAAGAGGCCACTGCCATTTCTTATTTTTCTATCTCCACACCAAGGGCTCTCAAATCTTGTGAAAATTACCAACTGATTATTATTTACAAAAGCCAATGGAGGTAGGGTTTTTTTTTAAAGTGTGTCGTACCAGACATTCAGCCATTCATGTCTGGCACGCGGTGTCAGGATTAACCGGGTCACATTATGAACATTCCTGACTCGACCCTTGTATTTTTTATGAGGCCGAGTGGCTAGCTCGACACTCAACCTGGCGCGGATGGAAAGCATGCTCGAGGGTGGCCCGACCTGGTTTCGAGCTCGGGAACCATCGCTCTGGAGTCCGGTGCTGATCTCACTGCGCCACCAGCCAGCCTGGAGGTAGGGTGACTGCTGTAAATAACGATTAGCTCTGGTTGTCACATGTACATTACATCGAATCATACCGTGAAATGTGTTGAAGATTGTGCTGGGCAAGAGTCGCAATGCTTTCGACGCCAACATGGCATGACTACAACTTACCCACCCTAATCCATACATCTTTGGAATGAGGGAGGACACTGGAGCACCCAGAAGAAACCCACGCGGTCACAGAGAGAATGTACAAACTCCTTACAGGCAGCAGCTGACTGGAGCTTTCTGATGCACTGGCTATCTGGTATTGAAGTTGCTCCGAGGTCGACTGCATAGTTCCGTGTAAAGCGCTAGAACCTTACAAATTTTGATTGCCGTTTCCCTACACCATCTGCCATGTCATGAAAACTCTCGAAAAATTCCATGTCTTGGAACATTTGAGTCTTCCTCTTCCTCAGGCTCTTACTTCTAATCTTGCGACCCAGACAAAAGAATCCTACCTTTATCAATTGGTGATGGATTATTGGATGATACCTATCTGTCTCTTTCACATGCTTCTGCAAGGTGTTTGTCAACTGTGGTCTGTATCCTGAGCTCTGACTGACTGTCTGCATCCTGGGTGGTTGTTTCTGTTCTGGTGCATGTTACACTGAAATCAAATGGGGTAAGGCTAAGTGTAGTGCTTGGTGTTTTCCGTACAGCTGTTCTACCATACCTGCGAACATGAAAACCAGTAAAAAAAAATCTTTAATACAGCTTGTTGCTCACCACCATTTCCAATGATTGAGTTGAAGATCCTTACAAACTTTAATCTCAGTGTTCCAAAAAATTGAAGCCAAAGCGAGGAAGGATAAATACCGTGGAAGATCCTGTTGAGGCGGTCATTCCCGCTTCTTTTCCCACCCGGCTCCGGAATTGCAAGGCCACTCAATGGGTGGTTAAAGAAGGTAAAATGATTAGACTTTGGAGGTTTTCCCAAATCCTTGCGTACCAATCAATATCTAATCAATAAACCTCAAGACTTTGACCTTAATACTTCCTTGTGCAATTGGATCCTCGATTTCCTCACTTGCAGACCCCAGTCAGTTCGGACTGGCAACAACATCACCTCCAAAATCTCCATCAGCACAGGTGCACCACAAGGCTGTGTGCTTAGTCCACCGCTCGGCTTGCTTTACACTTATGATGGTGTGGCCAAGCACAGCTCCAATGCCGATAATTATGTTTGCCGACGACACCACTGATATTGGCCAAATCGAAGGTGATGATGAATCAGCATATCAGAGGGAGACTGAAAATCTGGCCAAGTGGTGCCGCAACAACAACCTCTTACTCAGTGTCAGCAAGACCGAGGAGGAGGAAAACGGAGGCCCATGAGCCAGTCCTCATCAGGGGAAATCAGAGGTGGAGAGGGTCAGCAACTTTAAATTCCTCCATCTTATTTCAAAACAACTGTCCCATAGGTGCAATCAAGATTAGATAAAACTTTATTTATCCTAGAGGAAGTTATTGTTGCAAGGTTGTTCAGTCAGAAATATATACTTTAAAATACAAAATGTAAGCACTGAGGTATGAAAAAAATACAAAATGTGCTTTAAAAAGTAATAGTGCAAAATTACAGATGTGTAATGAAACCATATACTTGAGGAGGAGTTGTTGTAGGGTTCTATAGCCACAGGGAGAAAGGTGCCCCTCAGTGGAATCAGTGTGTTATTCAACGTGCTCCTCTGTTTGTTCAGTATGTGATTGTCCATAATGCTTCTGCAGCATCCTCCTCTCAGACACAACTACCAGGTTCCACCCCAGAACAGAACCAGCCTTCCTGATGAGCTTATCGATCTTCTTGGCATCAGCTGCTCTCACCCTGCTGCCCCAGCAGACTACAGCGTAAAAAACAATGCTAGCCACCACTGAGTCGTAGAACATCTGCAGCATAGTACTGCAGACATTGAATGACCGGAGCCTCTTCAGGAAGTACAGTCAGCTCTGTCCTTTCTTGTGCAGTATTTTCAGTCCAGTCCAGTATATTGTCCAGGTGAGTTTCTAGGTATTTGTAGTCCTGGATGACTTCCACATCCGTTCCCTTGATGGAGATGGGAATGCAGGGTGTTTTCACCTTCCTGAAGTCCACCACCAACTCCTTTGTCTTAGTGATGTTGAGCTGCAGGTGATTCAGCCCACACCACTCGACAAAGTCATCCACCTTTAAAGAAATTACAAAGAAAGCATAGCAGCACCTCTACTTCCTTAGGAGTTTATGAAGATTCGGCATGACATCTAAAGCATTGACGAAGTCCGAAGATGTGTGGTGGAGAGTATATTGAATGGCTGGGTCACAGCCTGGTATGGGAACACCAATGGCCTAAAACAGGAAATCCTTTAAAAAGAATTCTTCAGAAAGTAGTAGATATGCCCCAGCCCATCAGGGCAAAGCCCTCCTACCACTGAGCACATCTACAAAGAGTGTTGGTCCGTCCATCATCTGGAACCCCCACCACCCAGGCCTTGCTCTCTTCTTGCTTTGCCATGGACGATCCCAAGCACAGCTGCAAAAGGAGGAGGGTTGGGCATGGGGCTAGCAACCTTATCTCATAAAAATCAACAGAGCTACAAAAACACCAGCAGAAGCTCCAAAGACCTCATCCCTGGGAGAGGAAGAATATTCGAAGGTGAACTATACCTGGGGATTACTTGAAAACAGTCGCCTAAGATAGAGTTCTCTGGTGAGCTGTTGTTGATGGGCTGAAGGAACTAAGCATAAAAAAGTGATGTTCTTGTGAAGCCTTTCTTAATCATGATATTGAAGACACAATGCTGTTCTGTGGCAGTGGCTTGTATTCTGTACATGGCTTGTATTACTGGAATCTACCATTGACCCATTTGATGCCTGACTTGTGTTGAGGCTTCTATAGTGGTGTAAAAGATACACTATAGGGGAATTGTGACTGGAGCCTCACAGCTAGCATGCTGATCAGATAATTCAATTGGTGATCTGAAAACTGGGACACAAGAGATTATGCAGATGTTAGTAATCTTGAGCAAAACACAAAGTGCCAAAGGAACTTAGCAGGTCTTCTGCCCTCTTCCTTTCCAGTCCTGGTGAAGAGTCTCGGCTCGAAACTTGGACTGTTCATTTCCCTCCATTGATGATGCCTGACCTGCTTCTGAAAACTGGGGTTGGGTAGAAGACTTCAGCCATGGGTTCAGGTCAGGGTTTGATTGTTAGGTCATCAGTCTGGTGAGAGGTGGAGAGTCAATAAAGGTTCAGGGCCCTTGGATTGCTGTGAGGGGAGCTGACCACATGGGTGGGTACAATTAACTCGCAGCCAACAATGGCAGGCAAATATGGGAAGGTGAGTTTGTGGATGTTTATGATAAAGGGATGCCTGTCTGCTGCAGCTCTGTCAGAATAGTTTTATAATATTTGAGTCAGTATCACAACAATGTGGTGCAAATTACTCATCTACACTTTTAAAGGAGTGGTGTCAGAGGAATAGTCTGATTTGATGCAAATTTGATTCCTGTAGCACCAGAAGAACCAGTGTGACACCCATTGGAAATTTCTGGTCAAACTTCTGGACTGGAAGTATATCATCTAAAATTGGCTATTACTGGTTCTCCCACTCCCAAGCTTATTCTCAAACAATCCATGCAATGATTCTCCTGACCTTTGCTCATCACAACAGAATTTGTACGGACAATTACCTAACAAAGGCTTTCATGTTTCTCCCATTTCTCTTCATTTGGTTGTATTCCTCTCACAGTCAAGGTTGAATATATTTTCCACTTTTTACTCAGCACTCAATGTGCCCTTGACAAACTGAAGCAGGTAAAATCTCGGACGAGTTCGTCTTGGCTCATTGCCAAATATCATTTAATAGAAAGGAAGCTATTGTACACCAGGAAACTGGCTTGAGCAACTCTGATAGAAACACACTTCTGAGAGTGATTAACTGCTTATTAGGCACACATGCAGCAGGAAATTTTATTTGGCATTAGTTTTAAAGCTATTATGTTCTTCCATTTACGAACACTTCTTAGCACTGAAACAACATCTTCTAAGCCAAAAAAAAAAACTGGCACCTTTCCTTCAGGATCTGCTGGACACAAACCCATGAAAATGTTAGAATAGGTAAAGAAGTTAAAGGGCAAACAGTAAACATGGCAGTCTCTGGACCCTTGAACCAAGATAATATGTAGATTCTTTTGGATTTTCAAAGACTAAACAATTTAAGGATATGTTGTGGTTAACTGGTACATTTGGTCTATTCTCTCTGTAATGAAAACATTTGGTAAAGTTATGTAGACTAACAACATTCTTGAGCAATGCCCCTGGATTTTTAATATCCAACAAAAATCCCTTTTCAGAACATGCAGCCAAATATGCATCTAGTACAGGGAGTTCACAACAACAAGTTTTGTAATCCTAAGGCTCCTCATCGGCTCTGGAATTTCCAATAAATGCTACTGCCGCTTATTCAGTTGTTAGTCACATGGCACAATCCTTAACAGCATTAGAAAATACTTACAATTCCTGAGTGTTATCATTTCAGAGGATCTGTCCTAAGAAGAACTCCCTTTGCATTAAAGTACCAGCAGATGCTTTCACCTAAAGAGATTTTCTCTTCCTTGGGAGTTCTGCCCCATATGTCCCTTTCCTTGTGTCTTCCTGTGTTTCCAAAACAGAACCTCTTTCCAAAGCAAAGTTGTGCTGCTTGTCACAGACACAGACCTGTACTGAATGCAGAATCCCTGACTTAAAACCTCCTGCTATCTGCTCTCAAAATGCTGATTCTTATGCAACTAGATTCTTATACAACTAGAGAGCATAGATTTATGAGAAGTGGTGAGTGGAGTAAGAACTCTTTCACCCATTTGTTTGTTGGAACCTGGAACTGACTGCCTGAGTAACTGATGGAGGAAGACACTTCCCCAAATTTAAGAATCCAGATGAGTACTCAAATCACCCAGGCGCAGCAAGCCATGAAGCAACTTCTGGTAAATGTGATGAGTATAGATTGGTACTCGATATACATGTATTTGGTGGGATGAAGGGCCTGTTTTTGTCTTGTACAACTCTATCTCAAAAGCTTACATGTAAGTACACACATTTTGACAGCAGCCTGTCAAGTTTTGTCCACAAGAATCTAGCCTGCAGGTGGAATAACTGGGTTATAGTGAACTGAGTGCAAAGTTAACTCACAAGAGCTGTCTGGGGGCCAGTTCAAATCTTATTCATTGTGTGCTTGTATTTGCAGTCAATGGCAGTAAGCTTTTTTTGTACAAAAGTTCTTTTTGATTGGTATAGAGTATCTTGGGACATGGCTTGGTTAGCTTGTGTTCCAAAGGGTTGTTCACAGGGCAGAGTGCAACTGCTTGTCTCCCAGGGCCTCCTACTCTTTCAGAAGCCTTCTCAGCTCTGAACTACTTTCTTTGCTGAAGCTGCTCATTCCCTACATTTAATAGAAGTTAGGCAACTTGGGTACTTTTTCCATCTTCCGTGATTGTCTGTAGCCTATCTTAGGAAAGACTACAATCTTTAGAACCAATGACAAAAGAGTACCAGCTAAAGCAAGCTAAAAATAGTGGCCTGTTATCAACCTACGAAACCAAAATAGGGAGTCTCCCATAATTGATGGAGGATCCTAAGTAAATGCAAGATGATTCTTCCTACCAGCAGACAGCAGCTTGGTATCATTGATGAAATATACTTGGCCCTGATTAAACTTTGTTCCAAAATTAATTTTTTAATGCTGCTTGTGGTCTCAACTCTATCTCCTTCAGCCCAATAATTTTCCAATGTGTCTGCATTTTAATTCTTGCATCTTCTTCATAGCTGAATTTAACTGATGCATTGGTGGTTGTACCTTCAGTAGTTTAAGGGCAAAGCTCCAATTCCTTACCCAAACCCCTCTGTCTCTCTACTTCTTATAAGGAGCTGTTTAAAGATATCTGTGGCATTATAAAGTCTCTTTTCAGGCTGCCAATAAAGACACTAATATTTTCTTAAAACTGATCCAAAGTGAAGTTCTGTGCTAAGAAGGCACATGTAAGTTTGATTGTTTTTGCCTGCCTTTTAATTCTTGAAAAATTGACAAAATCTATCTTGCTTGAAAGATGCAAACACATGCTTCAGTGCTCAATTAACTTTACAATCTTATTTCATCTACTCTTAAAGTCAGAAGCTCTGTTAAATATTGTTACAGAAACAGTGGTCTTGAACTATTTTCCTGTAGTCATTAATCAGTGTAGAAAAATCAATTAAAATAATGTTCAAAGAGATAACCATCAAAACAGGTGGTGGGGAAGTGGTGATAATGGGCTCCAGGATTGAGATTAGAAAACTTGGTTTTAAAATTGTATTGGATTTCTGTTTTAAATGTGAATATTGCTGAGTCTAAGATAATCAAAATGTAATGGGGTCAGGAGATGTTAGTCCAATCGTATCAGTGTTGAGCTTTACATTAAACAATGCAGATTTGATTGTCAGGAGTATTACACTACAATGAGGAAATTACAGAAAATTTACCATTTTACTAAAAGTGTTATGTATTTTTTTTTAGCTTCTAGTGGTTAAGTACTGAAAAGTCTGCAATCAAATACATTTTGGCAATCAAATAATGTTTCATACAGATATAAACAGCATCTAAATCATTATTATTATGTGTATTAGTATTACAACATCAAGAATCCTGTAACATGAAAATTAATTCAAAAGCAAACTTAATGCATCATGGAACTTTATATATTCTGCTTATGAACTGGAAGGCACAGCAGAAACAAATATTGTTCAAAAGAAGAAAATTAAGCATCGAAGTATCATGACCCCAACAAAGCAAATGCAAATCAATGAAAACTGTACCTTTTGGTAACACTCACAACACGCTGGAGGAACTCAGCAGGTCAGGCAGCATCCGTGGAAACGATCAATCAACGTTAGAGGCCCTATAAAGAAAGTGGGGGGAGGGTGGGAAGGAGAAGGCTGGTAGGTTCCAGGTGAAAAACCAGTGAGGTAAAAGATAAAGGGATGGGGGAGGGGAAGCAGGGAGGTGATAGGCAGGAAAGGTGAAGAAGGAATAGGGGAAAACACAATGGGTAGTAGAAGGAGGCGGAACCATGAGGGAGGTGATAGGCAGCTGGGGGAGGGGGCAGAGTGAAATAGGGATAGGGGAAGGGAGGGGGAGGGAATTATCGGAAGTTGGAGAATTCTACGTTCATACCAAGGGGCTGGAGACTACCTAGACAGTATATGAGGTGTTGCTCCTCCAACCTGAGTTTAGCCTTATCATGGCAGTAGAGGAGGCCATGTATGGACATATCTGAATGGGAGTGGGAAGCAGAGTTGAAGTGGGTGGCTACCGGGAGATCCTGTCTGTTGTGGCGGGCGGAGCAGAGGTGCTCGATGAAGCGGTCCCCCAATCTGCGTCAGGTTTCACTGATGTAGAGGAGGCCGCACAGGGAGCACCAGATGCAATAGATGACCCCAAAAGACTCACAAGTGAAGTGTCCCCTCATCTGGAAGGACTGTTTGGGGCCCTGAATGGTGGCAAGAGAGGAGGTGTAGGGACAGGTGTAGCACTTACGCTTACAGGGATAAGTGCCGGATGGGAGATCCGTGGGGAGGGACGTGTGGATCAGGGAGTCGCGGAGGGACCGATCCCTACGGAAAGCGGAGAGGGGTGAAGAGAGAAAGATGTGCCTAGTGGTAGGGTCATGTTGAAGGTGGCGGAAGTTGCGGGGGATAATGTGCTGGATCCGGAGGCTGGTGGGGTTGTAGGTGAGGACAAAGGGAACTCTGTCCCTGTTGTGGTGGCGGAAGGATGGGGTGAGGGCCAAAGTGCGGGAAATGGAGGAGATGCGGGTGAGGGCATCATTGATGACGGCAGAAGGGAAACCACAATCCTTAAAGAAAGAGGACATTTGAGATGTCCTGGAATGGAAAGCCTCATCCTGGGAGCAGATGCGGCGGAGATGGAGGAACTGGGAACAGAGAATGGCATCCTTAAAGAACCCTTACTGGTTTTTCACCTGGAACCTAACAGCCTTCTCCTTCCCACCCTCCCCCCACCTTCTTTATAGGGCCTCTGCCCCTTCCCTCTTCAGTCCTGACTAGGGGTTCCGGCCCGAAACATTGACTGATCATTTCCACGGATGCTGACCAACCTGCTGAGTTCCTCCAGCATGTTGTGAGTGTTGCATTGACCCCAGCATCTGCAGAGTATTTTGTGTGTACCTTTTGGTAATTACCTGCTCAAATACTGTCCTAATCTTGAAAAATCACCATTATTGATGGCCATTATCACCTTTGTGAAAGGCATTACAGAATTTTAAACTTTCATTCATACTTTCTAATTTGAATTATTCCATGGTTCAATTATCTTTAATGTGTTTTTCAGAATTTCATGCAGTACAGCATCTGTTCCTAACCAGAGTTACACAGTACTTCAACAAGTTTCTATTTTAGACTTGTAGACAGGCATGGATTCAAAGACAGGGATGAGAGCTCTGAATCTGAAATATCACCCAGATTCCAGCACAAATGGCCAAACCAGTGAAAAGATCACAGAGGTTAATGCAAACAAATTTACTGTGAATTTTGAAATAGGTTCAAAATTCTACTTGTCTAAATCAGACCTCAGCTACAAACCTGGCACCATTCCCAGATCTAACTGTATGATCTCTCCCTAGATGCCTTCAAAGGCACTCCTTTCTATCACTGCAAAGGAATTAATCAGCAGAGCTTTAAAAAGGTCTTTTTCGTATCAACCAACATTTGCCTTGATTTTTGCAATCATCAACAAAGAAACAGCACTCTGTGCTGACCGTGTCTTGGCAGGCAGTAAGAAAGAAAATTATCCACAAAGATCCTGTGAATTCTGTGGCACGGAGATCTCCTTTATCCAAGGCCAGTTTCTAATGGACATTAACTTGGAGATAGATCCATGATATCTATCAATACAATATTGAACTGAAATATAGTAGAGTTACTTAACAAGTAAAACACATCCATCCATAATTTTGAAACAGACTGTGGAATAGTGACCATTCCATACTGTTTTTGGGATAAGCAATTAAAAACTCATTTGTACTTTGTGCAGTACGTTCTTGGCAGGTATTTTAAGACCGGAACAATTTGTAAATATTAAGCTGGAGGAACCAAAACATCAACTGTTTATTCATTTCCATAGATGCTGCCTGATCTGCTGAGTTCCTTCAGAACTTTATGTGTGTTGTTTTGGCCTTCCAGCATCTGCAGACTTCACTGTGTTTTGTAAATATTAGTGTCAGAACCCAGATTTTTCTTAATCTATGCAGGAAAGGACTGCAAGCATTGAAGTCTGTGGAGAAGAAATCAGGAACTACTGAATTTCCATATTTAACCATGTGTACTTTTGTTTGTTTCATGATAACAATTTAAAAGTTTGCCATTATTAATTCAGCAAACTATGAACTATTCAATATTTTAAGCAACTGACTGTGTACACCATTGAAGCAGTTGATTCAGCACAGGTTACTTCTAAGTCCATTTCCATTAATTTCTAAATCACAGGCATTTCAATCATAAACAAAAATGATTGTTTCTGGTGAACTAATATTTAGCTGTTAATAAAATTGCAACAGATAACTACTTGGGGATACACCACCCCACCATTTTTTTTATTAAACAGGTAATAGGTATACATTTTATTCATTATGCTGCCAGACTGAAAGAGGTAGCTGAAGAGATTGAGTAGGCATTAATAGTGATCTTTCTAGAATCATTAGGTTCTGAAATGGTTCCACAAGACTGGAAAATCACAAATTACTCCACTCCTTAACATAGAACATAGAACATAGAATAGTACAGCACAGTACAGGCCCTTCAGCCCACAATGTTGTGCCGACCCTCAAACCCTGCCTCCGATATAAACCCCACCTTAAATTCCTCCATATACCTGTCTAGTAGTCTCTTAGACTTCACTAGTGTATCTGCCTCCACCACTGACTCAGGCAGTGCATTCCACGCACCAACCACTCTCTGAGTAAAAAACCTTCCTCTAACATCCCCCTTGAACTTCCCACCCCTTACCTTAAAGCCATGTCCTCTTGTATTAAGCAGTAGTGCCCTGGGGAAGAGGCGCTGGCTATCCACTCTATCATCCCTCTTATCATCTTGTACACCTCTATCATGTCTCCTCTCATCCTCCTTCGCTCCAAAGAGTAAAGCCCTAGCTCCCTTAATCTCTGATCATAATGCATACTCCCTAAACCAGGCAGCATCCTGGTAAATCTCCTCTGTACCCTTTCCAATGCTTCCACATCCTTCCTATAGTGAGGCGACCAGAACTGGACACAGTACTCCAAGTGTGGCCTAACCAGAGTTTTATAGAGCTGCATCATTACATCGCGACTCTTAAACTCTATCCCTCGACTTATGAAAGCTAACATCCCATAAGCTTTCTTAACTACCCTATCCACCTGTGAGGCAACTTTTAGGGATCTGCGGACATGTACCCCCAGATCCCTCTGCTCCTCCACACTACCAAGTATCCTGCCATTTACTTTGTACTCGTCCTTGGAGTTTGTCCTTCCAAAGTGTACCACCTCACACTTCTCCGGGTTGAATGCCATCTGGCACTTCTCAGCCCACTTCTGCATCCTATCAATGTCTCTCTGCAATCTTTGACAATCCTCTACACTATCTACAACACCACCAACCTTTGTGTCGTCTGCAAACTTGCCAACCCACCCTTCTACCCCCACATCCAGGTCGTTAATAGAAATCACGAAAAGTGGAGGTCCCAGAACAGATCCTTGTGGGACACCACTAGTCACAATCCTCCAATCTGAATGTTCCCCCCTCCACCACGACCCTCTGCCTTCTGCAGGCAAGCCAATTCTGAATCCACCTGGCCAAACTTCCCTTGATCCCATGCCTTCTGACTTTCTGAATAAGCCTACCGTGTAGAACCTTGTCAAATGCCTTACTAAAATCCATATAGATCACATCCACTGCACTACCCTCATCTATATACCTGGTCACCTCCTCAAAGAACTCTATCAGGCTTGTGAAACATGATCTGCCCTTCACAAAACCATGCTGACTGTCCCTGATCAGACCATGATTCTCTAAATGCCCAGAGATCCTATCTCTAAGAATCTTTTCCAACAACTTTCCCACCACAGACGTAAGGCTCACTGGTCTACAATTACCCGGACTATCCCTACTACCTTTTTTGAACAAGGGGATAACATTTGCCTCCCTCCAATCCTCCGGTACCATTCCTGTGGACAACGAGGACATAGAGATCCTGGCCAGAGGCTCAGCTATCTCTTCCCTTGACTCGTGGAGCAGCCTGGGGAATATTCCATCAGGCCCCGGGGACTTATCCATTCTAATGTATTTTAACAACTCTAACACCTCCTCTCCTTTAGTATCAACATGTTTCAGAACATCAACCTCACTCATATTGTCCTCACCATCATCAAGTTCCCTCTCATTGGTGAATACGGAAGAAAAATATTCATTGAGGACCTCGCTCACTTCCACAGCCTCCAGGCACATCTTCCCACCTTTATCTCTAATTGGTCCTACCTTCACTCCTGTCATCCTTTTTTTCTTCACATAATTGAAGAATGCCTTGGGGTTTTCCTTTACCCTACTCGCCAAGGCCTTCTCATGCCCCCTTCTTGTTCTTCTCAGCCCCTTCTTAATCTCCTTTCTTGCTTCCCTATATTCCTCAATAGACCCATCTGATCCGTGCTTCCTAAACCTCATGTACGCTGCCTTCTTCCACTTGACTAGATTTTCCACCTCACTTGTCACTCATAGTTCCTTCACCCTACCATTCTTCATCTTCCTCACCGGGACAAATTTATCCCTAACATTCTGCAAGAGATCTCTAAACATCGACCACATGTCCATAGTACATTTCCCTGCAAAAACATCATCCCAATTCACACCCGCAAGTTCTAGCCTTATAGCCTCATAATTTGCCCTTCCCCAATTAAAAATTTTCCTGTCCTCTCTGATTCTATCCTTTTCCATGATAATGCTAAAGGCCAGGGAGCGATGGTCACTGTCCCCCAGATGCTCACCCACTGAGAGATCTGTGACCTGACCTGGTTCATTACCTAGTACTAGATCTAGTCTGGCATTCCCCCTAGTCGGCCTGTCCACATACTGTGACAGGAATCCGTCCTGGACACACTTAACAAACTCTGCCCCATCTAAACCCTTGGAACTAATCAGGTGCCAATCAATATTAGGGAAGTTAAAGTCACCCATGATAACAACCCTGTTATTTTTGCACCTTTCCAAAATCTGCCTCCCAGTCTGCTCCTCTGTATCTGTGCTGCTACCAGGGGGCCTATAGAATACCCCTAAAAGAGTAACTGCTCCCTTCCTGTTCCTGACTTCCACCCATACTGACTCAAAAGAGGATCCTGCTACATTACCCACCCTTTCTGTAGCTGTAATAGTATCCCTGACCAGTAATGTCACCCCTCCTCCCCTTTTTCCGCCCTCTCTATCTGTGAGAAGGATTAGAGCAAACACTCAGGAAATTATAGGCCAGTTAGCCTGACTAAAGTGTTTAGCAAGATGTTAGAGTGCCTCATTAATGATGGATGTTGTTTACTTGGATTTTCAGAAGGTCTTTGACAAGGTGCTGCACATGATGCTGCTAAACAAGCTAAGAGACCATGGTATTACACAGAAGATACTAGTATGGATAGAAGATTGGCTGACTGGCAGGAGACGAAGTAGGAATAAAGGCAGCCTTTACTGGTTTGCTGCGGTGACTGGTGGTATTCCACAGAGGATTGTGTTGGGTCTGCTACTTTTCACATTATACGTCAATGATTTGGATCATAGATTTGATGCCTTTGTGCCCAGGTTTGCAGGTGATACAAAGAGAGGTGGAGGGGAAGGTAGTGTTGAGGAAGCAGGGAGTCTGCAGAAGGACTTAGACAGATTAGGAGAATGGGGAAAAAACTAACAAATGTAATATGGTGTAGGTAGGAGTATGGCCATTCATTTTGGTAGAAGGAATAAAGGCCTAGACTACTTTCAAAACGGAGCGAATTCAGAAATTCAGAGATGCAAAGGTTCTTGGGAGTCCTAGTGCAGGAATCACTAAAGATGAACTTGCAGGTAGTAAGAAAAGTAAGGAAGGCAAATTCAGTATTAGCATTTAATTCAAGAGGACTAGAATATAAAAAGTAGGGATGTAATGCTGAGGCTTCATAAGGCATTGGTCAGACCATATTTGGAGTATTGTGAGCAGTTCTGGGTTCCATAACTAAGAAACGATGTGCTGGCATTGGAGAGGATCCAGAGGAGGTTTATGAGAGTGACCCCGGGAGTGAAAAGGCTAATATATGAAGAGCATTTGACGGCTCTTGGCCTATACTCAGTGCAGTTTAGTAGAATAAAAGGGGTGTAAAATGATACCTACTGAATATTGAAAAGACAAAATAAAGTGGAGCTGGAGAGGATGCTTCCAATAGTGAGTGAGTCTAGGACCAGAGGGTACAGCATCAGAATAGAAGGACATCCCTTCAAAAGAGAGGGCAGGAGGAACCCTTTTAGCAAGAGGGAATCTGTGGCATTCATTGTCACAGACAGCTGTGGCAGCCAAGTTATTGGATATATTTAAAGTGGAGGTTGATACGTTCTTGATTAGTAAGGGCATCATGGGGAGAAGACAGAAAAGTGGCAATTAGAGGGGAAATAAATCAGCTATGATCAAATGGTGAAGGAAGCTCAATGGGCTAACCTAATTCTGCTCCTCTGTCTGGTGGATTGCACCAATTCATGGAAGATCAGCATTTTGGTAACAAACAGATTAATTTCAAATCTTTAACCGGAAAATTATATTTCCAAAAATTTCAAGTGTCATATATACGTACGTGCTACATCTTCAGAATAAACAGGAAATGCAGCATTTGAGTGCACTAGAATTATCAAAGCATTTATGCAATCCACTTCCCATAGCAACTTCCTCTTTCTATGCTTTGTGATCAATGGGTAATGCTGGTGACAGAAGTTCAAAAGGAAAGCAATCATAGTCACAAAAAAATCTCTCCTTTTTCCTAAATCAACCCACTTTTCCAGCTACACAACCTGACTCAATTGTTTTTTTGTATAATTAGTCATAGAAAAATACAACACCGTTACAGGCCCTTCAGCATATCTGGTCAGTGTCGAACCATTTTAAATGCCTACTCTCAGACCATATCCCTCCATACCCTCCATGTACCTCTGCAAACTTCTCTTGAACTTGGAAATCAAGCTCGCACATACCACCTGCACTAGCAGCACATTCCACAAACTCACGAGCCTCTGAGTGAACAAGTCTCCCCTCATGTTCTCTTTTAACTTTTTCACCTTTCACCCCTATCCCATCACCTCTAGTTGTAAACACATCCAACCTCAATGGGGAAAAGCTTGCTTGCATTTACCCTATCTATACCCCAATAATTTTGTACACCTCTATCAAATCTCCCCTGAATCTTCAACATTCCAAGGAATAAAGTCCTAACCTATTCAATCTTAATATAGAAACATAGAAAACCTATAGCACAATACAGGCCCTTCAGCCCACAATGCTGTGCTGAACATGTACTTACTTTAGAAATTACCTAGGGTTACATTGCCCTTTATTTTTCTAAGCTCTATGTACCTATCCATGAGCCTCTTATAAGACCCTATTGTATTCACAATATTGCCTTATAACTCAGGTCCTCCAGTCCCAACAACACCCTTGTAAATTTTCTCTGTACTCTTTCAGCCTTATTTATATCTTTCCTGTAGGAAGGTGACCAAAACTACACACAATAATCTAAATAAGGCCTCACCAACGTCTCATAAAACTTCAAGATAACACCCCATCTCCTGTACTCAATACATTGATTTATGAAGGCCAATGTGCCAAACACTTCTCTTACAATCCTATCTACCTGTGACACCACTTTTAATGAATTATGGACCAGTATACCCAGATCTTTTTGTTCTACTGTACTCCTCAGTGCCCTACCATTCACTATGTAAGATCTACCCTGGTTGATCCTACTGACGGGCAACACTGCATTAAATTCCATCTGCTATTTTTCAACCCATTTCTCCAGCTTGTTCAGATCCCACTGAAAGTTCTGATAGTCTTCCTCACTGTCCACTACACCCACAATCTTGGTATCACCCACAAATTTGCTGATCCAGTTAACCACATTATCATCCAGGTCATTGATATAGATGACAAACAACAATGGACCCAGCACTGAAACCTGTGGTGCTCCACTAGTCACAGGCAGCCATCTACTACCACTCTGTTGCTTCTCCCACAAAGCCAATGTCTAATCCAATTTACTACATCATCTTAACTGCTGAGCAACTGAGCCTTCTACACCAACCTCCCACGCAGGATCTTGTCAAGTCACGTCAAGTCAAGTCAAGTCACTTTTAATGCCATTTCGACCATAACTGCTGGTACAGTACACAGTAAAAACGAGACAATGCTTTTCAGTCTATGGTGCTACATGAAACAATACAAAAACTACACTAAACTACATAAAACAACACAAAAACTACACTAGACTACAGACCTCCCAGGACTGCATAAAGTTGCCAAAACAGTGCAGGCATTACAATAAATAATAAACAAGACAATAGGCACAGTAGAGGGCAGTAGGTTGGTGACAGTCCAGGCTCTGAGTATTGAGGAGTCTGATGGTTTGGGGGAAGAAACTGTTACATAGTCTGGTTGTGAGAGCCCAAATACTTCAGTGCCTTTTGCCAGATGGTAGGAGGGAGAAGAGTTTGTATGAGGGGTGCGTGGGATCCATATTGCTGTTTGCTTTGCGGATGCAGTGTGTGGTGTAAACGTCTGTAATGGCGGGAAGGGAGACCCCGATGATCTTCTCAGCTGACCTCACTACCCACTGCAGGGTCTTGCGATCCGAGACAGTGCAGTTCCCGAACCAGGCAGTGATGCAGCTGCTCAGGATGCTCTCAATACAACCTCTGTAGAATGTACAGAGGATGGGGGGTGGGAGATGGACTTTTCTCAGCCTTCACAGAAAGTAGAGATGCTGCTGGGCTTTCTTTGCTATGGAGCTGGTGTTGAGGGACCAGGTGAGATTCTCCACCAGGTGAACACCAAGAAATTTGGTGCTCTTAACGATCTCTATGGAGGAGTCGTCGATGTTCAGCAGAGAGTGGTCGCTCTGTGTCCTCCAGAAGTCAACAACCATCTCTTTTGATTTGTTCACATTCAGAGATAGGTTGTTGCCTCTGCACCAGTCTGTTAGCCGCTGCATCTCCTCTCACTATGCTGACTCATCGATCTTGCTGATGAGACCCACCACGGTCATATCATCGGTGAACTTAATGATGTGGTTCGAGCTGTGTGTTGCAGCACAGTCGTGGGTCAGCAGAGTGAACAGCAGTGGACTGAGCACACAGCCCTGCGGGGCCCCCATGCTCAGTGTGATGGTGTTGGAGATGCTGCTTCCAATCCAGACTGACTGAGGTCTCCCAGGCAGGAAGTCTAGGATCCGGTTGCAGAGGGAGGTGTTCAGGCCCAGTAGGCTCAGCTTTCCAATCAGTTTCTGAGGAATGATTGTGTTGAATGCTGAACTGAAGTCTATGAACAGCATTCGAACGTACTTGTCTTTTTTGTCCAGGTGGGTTAGGGCCAGGCGGAGGGTTGTCTGTTGAACGATTGGGACGGTGTGCGAACTGCAGGGTCTTGATGTGCCTCATGACGAGCCTCTCGAAACACTTCATGATGATGGATGCGACGGGACAGTAGTCGTTGAGGCAGGACACTGAAGACTTCTTCAGCATGGGGACGAGGGTGGCGGCCTTGAAGCACCTAGGAACGATGGCGCTGCTCAGGGAGGTATTGAAGATGTCAGTGAGAATATCTGCTAGCTGGTCTGCACATCCTCTAAGCACTCTGCCAGGAATATTGTCTGGTCCAGCAGCCCTCCGTGGGTTGACCGTGCACAAAGTTCTCCCCACATTGACCACGGTAAGACAAAGCACCTGGTCATTTGGAGAAGGGGTGGTCTTCCTCGCCGCCACCTCATTTTCCACCTCAAAACGAGCATAGAAGTTGCTCAGCGCATCTGGGAGGGAGGCATCACCCATACAGTCAGGTGATGTTGTCCTGTAGTTGGTGATGTCCTGAATGCCCTTCCACATGCGCCGCATGTCGCTGCTGTCCTGGAAATAGCTGTGGATTCGCTGGGCGTGTGCAGCGAATCTGATGGCCCAGGACAGTTTGGCCCTCGCCGTTGTTAGGGCTGCCTTGTCGCCTGCTCTGAAGGTGGAGTCACGGGTTCTTAGCAGCGCACGCACCTCTGCGGTCATCCATGGCTTCTGGTTAGCGCATGTAGTGATGGTCTTGGTCGTAGTGATGGTCTTGGTCACATTGACGTCATCAGTGCACTTGCTGATATAGCCAGTCACTGATGCTGTGTACTCCTCTAAGCTGGTAGGGTCGCCATCGATTGCAGCCCCCCTGAACATGTGCCAGTCAGTGTGCTCAAAGCAGTCTTGAAGAGCAGAGTTGGCTCCTGCTGGTCAGGTTTTCACCTGCTTCTCAACTGTTCTGGAGTGTCTGGCGAGCGGTCTGTATGTTGGTATTAGCATAACAGAGATGTAGGTTGTAGTCTGAGTAACCGAGGTGGGGGTGTGACTCCGCCTGGTATGCGTCGGAAATGTTTGTGAAAACAAGGTTCAACGCAATCGCCCCTCTCGTTGCAAAGTCCACATTCTGATGGAATCTGGGGAGCACTGACTTAAGGTTCACATGGTTAAAATCTCCGGTGACAATAAACAGTCCATCAGGGTGTGTGTTCTGCAGTTTGCTAATAGCCCCACACAGTTCACAGAATGCCTCCTTAGCATTAGCGCTGAGGGGAATGTACACACCGACTATAAGGACCGTGGTGAATTCCCATGGTAAATAAAATTGTCATGGGGGGCGGGCACTGGGAGCGGACCCAAATGCAAGACACAAACACTGAAGAACTAAGAACTGGACTGGACTAGAGTTAGGGACGGGACGGGACAGGACACAGACCAGGAGCTGGGACAGGAACACAGACTTGGGCTAGGACTTTGGCAAGGAAAGTGGAACCAGGACAAGGAACTAGGAACTACAAGTGTGGGCTAGGACTCTGAGCCAGAGACTGGACAGGGACTGGGAACCTGGGTCTTGGCTCTGGCTTGGACCCCGTATCTAGACGGGGAAAGATATGGCTACAGGACTGGACGTGGAACTGCTGCACAGGACGAGGCACATGGACAGGACGAGAACCCGAAGCCTTGACTTGGTCGAGGGAGACAAGAACATGGAACACAGAGCGGGGACCCCTCCTTGGGAACAAGACTTGGGGCCGGGGCTCAATACAGAACACTGAGAGACAGATCTCACTCAAGGTAGCGGCGAACAGCCGGACCTACCTAGTGAAGGTGTGGACACAGAGACAGTTCCCAACTCAAGATAGCGGCAAACGGCCGGACCTACCTAGCGAAGGCGTGAACACGGAGACAGTTCCGGAGTCCCGGTAGCGGCAAATGGCTGGACCTACCGAGCAAAGGTGTGGACACAGAGACAGTTCCCAACTCAAGGTAGCGGCAAATGGCCGGACCTACCTAGCGGAGGCGTGGACACAAGCATGGTAGCAGGCAAGGCTTCAGGCAAAGGTTTTCAGGCGACGCTTCAGGTGAAGGTAGCAGGCAAGGGCTAGCGGAGACATGGACACAAGCGAGATAGCAGGCGAGGGCGAGGGGGAGGGGGAGTCCAGCAAATGAAGCTGAACCCAGGAGCTATTTATGTAGCCAGCCCAAAATGAGAATCAGATTCCTCAATTAGAGGACCCAACAGAACAAGGGAAAAACCAGAAAACCTAGAATAAGGAATGATGGACTGGACCGTGAACCGGAATGCAGACTTCACGGACTGGACCATGACAAAAAATGGTCTGCATCTAACAGTCACAAACTCCACTAGCGACGTGCAGTATCTGGAAACCAGCACAGAGTTCTTGCAACATTTGTCAAATGCTTTGCCAAAGTCCATCATCTTTTCTGTTAAATTCCTTGAAAAACTCTCTGAGATTAGGTAGGCCCGACCTACCACACACAAAGCCATGCTTAATCAGTCCATGTCTATCCAAATACTTATATATCCGGTCCCTAAGAATACCTTCTAAAAACTTTCCCACTGCTGATATTAGGCTCAGCAGCCTATAGGTATATTTTTAGAGCCTTTTTCAAACAGCAGAACAAATTTGGTTATCCTCCAATCCTCAGGTACCTCATTTGTGGCTAAGGATGATTTAAATATCTCTGCTAGGGCCCCTTTAATTTCTGCACTTGCCTCCCACAGGGTCCTAGGGAACTCCTTGTCGGGCACATAGAAACATAGAAAATAGGTGCAGGAGTAGGCCATTCAGCCCTTCGAGCCTGCACCACCATTCAGTATGATCATGGCTGATCATCCAACTCAGAACCCTGTACCTGCCTTCTCTCCATACTCCCTGATCCCTTTAGCCACAAGGGCCATATCTAACTCCCTCTTAAATATAGCCAATGAACTGGCCTCAACTGTTTCCTGTGGCAGAGAATTCCACAGATTCACCAGTCTGTGTGAAGAAGTTTTTCCTCATCTAGGTCCTAAAAGGCTTCCCCTTTATCCTTAAACTGTGACCCCTTGTTCTGGATTTCCCCAACATTGGGAACAATCTTCCTGCATCTAGCCTGTCCAATCCCTTTAGAATTTTATACGTTTCAATAAGATCCCCCCTCAATCTTCTAAATTCCAGCGAGTATAAGCCTAGTCGATCCAGTCTTTCATCATATCAAAGTCCTGCCATCCCAGGAATCAACCTGGTGAACCTTCTTTGTACTCCATCTATGGCAAGAATGTCTTTCCTCAGATTAGGCGACCAATACTGCACACAATACTCCAGGTGTGGTCTCACCAAGGCCTTGTACAACTGCAGTAGTACCTCCCTGCTCCTGTACTTGAATCCTCTTGCTATGAATGCCAGCATACCATTCGCCTTTTTCACCACCTGCTGTACCTGCATGCCCACTTTCAATGACTGGTGTATAATGACACCCAGGTCTCATTGCACCTCCCCTTTTCCTAATCGGCCACCATTCAGATAATAATCTGTTTTCCTGTTCTTGCCACCAAAGTGGATAACCTCACATTTATCCACATTAAATTGCACCTGCCATGAATTTGCCCACTCACCTAACCTATCCAAGTCACCCTGCATCCCCTTAGCATCCTCCTCACAGCTAACACTGCCGCCCAGCTTCGTGTCATCTGCAGACTTGGAGATGCTGCATTTAATTCCCTCATCCAAGTCATCAATATATATTGTAAACAACTGGGGTCCCAGCACTGAGCCTTGCGGTACCCCACTAGTCACTGCCGCCCAGCGCTGTGTCACCCGCAGACTTGGAGACGCTGCATTTAATTCCCTCCGCACTGCAGATTTATCCTCCCTAATTTGCCTCAGGGCAAAAAACACCTCCCTGTCTGTAACCTGCATAGGATCCATGAAGTTGATGCCTCTTCTATAGACTCCACATCCATCTCCCAAGTAAATACAGATGCAAAAATTCCATTTAAGATCTCCCCCATCTCTTTTGGCTCCACACATGGATTACCATTCCGATCTTCCAGAGGACCAATTTTGTCCCTTGCAATCCTTTTGCTCTTAACATATCTGCACAATCCCTTCAGATTCTCCTTCGCCTTGTCTGCAAGGGCACATCATGCCTTCTGTTACCCTTCCTGATTTCTTTTTCAAGTGTTCTCTTGCATTTCTTATACCCATCAAGCCCCTCATTTGTTCCTACCTGCCCTTACCTGCTATGCACTTTTTTTCATAACCAGGATCTCACTATCTCTTGAAAACCAAAGTTCCTTAACCAGGCACATACAAGCTGTGTACAGGTGTCCCCCGCTTTTCGAACGTTCGCTTTACGAAACCTTGCTGTTACGAAAGACCTACATTAGTTACCTGTTTTCGCTAACAGAAGGTGTTTTCCCTGTTACGAAAAAAGGCAGCGCGCGATAAAAGCAGTACACGAGAAAAGGCAGCACGCGCCCCGAGCAGCCAAACTCCTCCCCCGAAACTGCATTCTAGCCGGCTTTGCTTAAACACATGCCTGTGAGCAGCAAGATGAGTTCTAAGGTATCAGAAAAGCCTGAAAGAGTTCGTAAGGGTGTTACACTTAGCGTAAAACTAGACATAATTAAGCATTTTGAGATAGAAGAAGATGACCTGCCTGCCCTGATGGAAACAGACGACGATGAGATGACACCCCAGTGTCCCACCACCCCAACCCCCGGGCCGCGGACTGATACATTACCGCAAAGAATGCAGCCATTCAGCGGTAGCCTGAACGCACCCAGCACATCTTTAAGAAAAAAGCCGAAATAAACAAGCTAATTAATTAGGTGCCGCCCAGCACGTAAATGTCGGTCCAGTTCAGAGGCGATTGCCAATTGCGTTGCCTCTGATCTGGGCCGACGTTTACGTGCCGGGCAGCACCTAATTAATTAGCTTGTTTATTTTGGCTTTTTTCTTAAAGATGTGCTGGGTGCATCCCGGCTACCGCTGTACCCCTGCACGCTTCGCGGACCGGTATCTGTTCGCTGCCCGGAGGTTAGGGACCACTGCACCACCCCAACCTCCGACGACTCAGCCTAACACACCATCATCAGTGTGCTCGGCGCTGTCTTCCCAATTCCTGTAAGTGATACTACATTGTACATACATTATTTCTACTTTACTGGAGAGAGTGTTTCTGCCCAGAGCGCTTGCATGAGATTTTCGCTACAGTGGACAGTGCGGCAATGATTGTAGAAAAGTATTTCTACTTTATATAGGCTGTGTATTTATCATATCATTCCTGCTTTTACTACATGTTACTGTTATTTTAGGTTTTATGTGTTATTTGGCATGATTTGGTAGGTTATTTTTTGGGTCTGCGAACGCTCACAAATTTTTCCCATGTAAATAAATGATAATTGCTTCTTCACTTTACAACATTCCAACTTACGAACCGTTTCATAGGAACGCTCTACCTTTGGATGGCGGGGGAAACCTGTACTCTCAAAATTTCACTTTTGAAAGGCCTCCCATTTACCACGTACACCTTTGCCAGAAAGCTGCCTATCTCAATCCACACTTGCCAGATCCTTTCTGATACCACCAAGATTGGCCTTTCTCCAATTTAGAATTTCAACCTGCTGATCAGACCTATCTTTTTCCATATTTACTTTCAAACTATTTACTTTGAAATGGTATTATGATCACGAGATACAAAATGTTCCCCTACACAAACTTTTGTCACCTGATCTGTCTCATTCCCTAAAAGGAGATCAAATATCACGCATTCTCTCATTGGAATATCTGTGTACTGATTAAGGAAACTTTCCTGAACACATATGACAAACTCTATCCCATCTGGTCATTTTACAGTATGGGAGTCCGAGTCAATATGTGGAAAGTTAAAATCGTCTACAATATCAACGTTATGTTTCTTGCATCAGTCCGCAAACTCTCTACAAATTTGTTCCTTTAAATCCCCTGGACTTTTGGGTTTCTATAATATAGGCCCATAAATGTGGTCATACCTTTCTTATTCCTCAGTTCCACCCATAAACTACATTAGACGAGTTCTCCAGTCTGTCCTGACTAAGTACTGCCGTGACACCCTCCTCCTTTAATTTCTCCCATACTGTTACTCGTAAAACAGCAGAAACCTGGAATATTAAGCTGCCAGTCCTGCCCTTCCTGCAGACAAGTTTCACTAATAGCTGCAATCTCACCATTTCATGTGTTGATCCATACCCTGAGCTCATCTTCCTTTCCTACAATACTTCTTGTATTGAAAAATTAACAGCTCAGGACCTTTGTCGCACCATGGTCAACCTTTTTAATTTATCTGCAAAGAAAATTGATCTTTTATTAAAAAAATGTAAGTATGATGGATAGCTTAAAGAATTATAGTATAAATTAGAAGTGGATTCCCCTAAAATCAAAACTATATGAACATCCAATCATTAAACTTATTGATCTTTGGCAATACAAGTGTAAAATTTCTAATATAAAATCTTTGCCAGTTTGGGAGTCTTTCATTCTCAGAGTGGCCAAAATAGAATTCCAGTGCAGCTGTGGATTATGCATGGCCTAAAACTACCTTGAGTCAACTGCACGATAGAAATGGGAATCCAAACTCTTTCCTAGGGTAGCTGAAACCAATTTCTGGAAACCTAATATGATTTGTAGCCTCCTGAGCCCCGATCACCTGAGCACACTCATAACTATTCCTGCTAACCAGTAATTATCCACCAAAGTATCTCATTCTGTCCCTTCTATTGCTGACCTTCATTTGCCTGAGGTGCCCTCCTGTCTTAATCACTGAAGGATGGTCAACCGCTGTGATTGAGCTTGAATACTATCACCTCCTACAAAGTGAAACCATGCCACATAGGTGATAACAAAACTCTGCTCCCAGATGAACTCAGTGCCTTTTATGTTTGCTTTGACTGTCATAAACATGGAAGTACCTTGGAAGAGTATGGTAACCTGCCTCAATGACTAGTATCCACTGTGATGAAGTGTTTTGAGAGGTTGGTGATGAAACATCTCAACTCCCGCCTGAGGAGCAACTTGGATCTGCTTCAGTTTTCCTAACATCACAGCAGGTCAACAGCAGATGCCATTTCATTTGCTCTTCACTCAACGCTGGAATGTCTGAACAGGGAAGATGTATACATCAGCATTCTCTTTATCAACTACAGCTCAGCATTATAAATACTATTGTCCTCTCAGAACTAAACATTAAGCTTCAACACCCTAGCCTCAATACCTCCTGGTACAACTAGATTCTCCATTTGATCTCTTGGATCACCAGTCAACTCTGACTGGCAACAACATCACTTCTCCAGTCTCCATCAGCACAGTGCAGTGCATGGCTGTGTGCTTAGCCCCCTGCTCTGCTCAATTTACACTTATGACTGTGAGGCTGAGCACAGATCCGATGCCATATTTAAGTGAGCTGATGATACATACCACTGTCATTGGCCAAATCAAAGGTGGTGGTGAATCAGCTTCTGAGGGAGATTGAAAATCTGGCTGAGTGGTGCCACAACAACAACCTCCCACTCAGTGTCGGCAAGACCAAGGAGATGACTATTGATTTAGGAAGAGGAAACCGGAGGTCCGTGAACCAGTCCTTACTGGGGGATGAGAGGTGGAGTAGTTCAGCAGCTTTGAATTCCTTGGTGTTATCATTTCAGAGGATCTGTCCTGGGTCCAGCATGCAAGAGCCATTATGAAGAAAGCACAGCAGCGCCTCTACTTTCTTAGAAGTTTGTGAAGATTTGGCATGTTATCTAAAACTTTGATAAGCTTCTAAGGATGTGTGGTAGGGAGTATATTGGCTGGTTGCATCACGGCCTGGTATGGAAACACCAAAGCCCTTGAATAAAAAAGCCTACAAAAGTAATGGATATTGCGCAGTCCATAAAGCTTTCCCCACCATCAGAGGAAAGCAATATCCATCATTAAGAACCCCCACCATCCAGGTCATGCTCTCTTCTTGCTGCTGTCATCAGGGAGAAGGTACAGGAGCCTCAGGACCTCCACCACCAAGTTCAGGTACAGTTATTACCCCTCAATTATCAGGCTCTTGAAGCAGAGGGGATAGCTTCAGTCACCCCACCATGGAATTATTCCCACAACCTATGGACCCTTTCCAGAACACTTCATCTCTTATTCTTTGATATTTATTGTTTATTTATTTATTTATTATTAGTAGTAGTCATATTTCTTTTATTCTTTCTTTTTTTGTATTTGCATAGTTTGTTGTCTTTTGCACATTGATTGTTTTTCCATCACGATAGGTGTGATCTTTCATTGATTCTATTGTGCTTCTTGTGTTTACTAAGATTGGCTGCAAGAAAATGAATCTCAGGTTTCTACTTTGATTATAAATTTACTTTGAACTCATTTGCCCTAGCCTAATGCCCTGATCCTCCAAATATTTGACACTCTTCAAACCCTTTCATCACAGGTCTTTCCCTGTGAATCCTAGGTTTGACTTTGGTTTTAGGTCTTCCTTGTTGAGTGAAAGAGAGGCTACTTTCAGTATTAGTCAGCCCCAATGAATTTCCAAACTGTGGACACATGAGAAATGTTTGTTGGCATACCACACAGCAACCACTTCATGTATTTCTGCAGTTGCACAATTATTCTAAAACCATGTGAATTGGCAAATGTTGAGAAGGCGGCTGGCAGATAGATTTTTAATGTGTTCTATGTTGTTATAAAGTATGCAAGGCAAACAAATGTGTGTTGTGCAAATGGGTTCTTGCAGATTAAGAAGCACTTTACGTGAGTGTGCTAATACAAATAATGTGTAGGAAGCAAACGTTTTTAGCATTAATGGTATGTGCTATTTTGAATTGTGAAGAGGGTATTAAAGCATTATCAAATCAACGATGTCAGGCTGGAAATTTCTGATTCTGGAAAAATTTATATTGAATTAGAACAATAGATAGAAGTTCAAAGTAAATATATTATCAAGGTACATATCTGTCAACATATACAACCATGGGATTCATTTTCTCGCATGCAAACACAGTATATCCAAGAAACACAATCGATTTCCTGAAAGTCCGTACCCAACTGGATGGACAAATTAAGAAAACAAAAATAACAATAATAAATAAATCAATAACTATCGAGAACATGAAGAGTTCTTGAAAGTGAGTCCATGGGTTGCGGGGATATTTCGGTAATAGGGCAGGTGAAATTGTGTGAAGTTAACCCCTATGGGTCAAGAGCTTGGTGGCTAAGCAAAAAAAAAGAGGGAAAAAACCCAACAAAAAATAGAA
Source organism: Mobula birostris (assembly GCF_030028105.1). Lineage (NCBI taxonomy): Eukaryota > Metazoa > Chordata > Chondrichthyes > Myliobatiformes > Myliobatidae > Mobula > Mobula birostris. The sequence continues at coordinate 35,079,903 of NC_092388.1, forward strand.
TTGTATCAGCAGCGAGTCTATAATGCCCCCATCTGGGCTGCTGTTGGCTGCCCAACATCTCCACTTGCGAGGTACTTGTTACTACTGAATGTTTACTAGAGAGTAGGGAAAGAGTGGGTTGCTGAAAGTTTCCTGTTTATTACCTCGAAGATAATTTTATCTTGTTGCAGAAGTTGCTAGGAAGCAGGGTTTGCTGCACCGACACCAGGTCTGGGTCACTACGTTCATAAGTTGCCCCTTTCGAATCTGGACGATCTTACTTCGAACACAGGGCTAGGTTTCCTGTCACTGCACCACCCCACCCCCAATTTAGCTGTTTTTTAAAAAAAATATATCCCTTTCGGCAACATTTCGTACCCTGCACCTCCCCAGAGAGATCGCAGTGCTGTTTAAAATCTACTCAAGCCCAAAGGAGGGTATGAAATTAATATCAGACAGGAAAAGACAATTGGAAAAGGGTTATTAAGTACAAAAATTGTTGTAAGAGCTTCCAGCAAACTAAAAATAAATTATACAATTCGCAAGCGCATGTAGCATGAAGCCTACAGCTAGTAATGATTCGAGTAACGCTCGAATCGGTCCACGCGGGACCAAATCCCCGGCCGTTGACAATTTGTTTCACAAGCGTGTGGGCTAGTGTAAACTTTCTAAATGATGTGGCCGCCGAGGAAGTATTTATTGTCATCCTTCATTGCACTTGATCGAGTGCATGAGAATGACTAAACCGAGCCTAGCGCAGAGCCAGCACGCAAGGTGAAAGATCTACCTTAAAAATACATTCTGACCATTGCTGTAATACACGCGTTCACATAAAGCCACTCGCTTCGAAAGGTTTTGTTCAATCATCAGTCCCTTAGTAAATAAAACTGAGATTCAGAGGGACAGTCATTCCCAATTCCTTTATTAACAAAATAATCGATTATGTCATTTCACGTCGAGTCTGACTTTGTTAATATCGTGGATAGTAAATAACTTGCACGGCAAAAATGACTTCAAAATGATAAGGTGAACGGAACTAGAAAATATCTCCATTGCAAAAACAACCCCTTCCATGACACCTGCAGTAGCTTTACAAAACAAATAACAAACATCGGGGAGAGGGGTATACAGTACCAGGAACTGGCGCGTGGATTTATTCTAGGGCACATTTCATAAACTGGAGACATTTACATTTTTTCCTGCGTTTGACGTCGCTACCTTCAATCCATTAAACATGCCAAAATAACAAACGTATTCCTCACCTTTGTGTCTCTCCATTTCTTTCAGTGGTAAAAATGCGTCAGTCTAGAGACAAAAGGGGATTTTTTTTCTCTTCTTGCTTAGCCTTAAAAGTTCTTCTTGTTTTGCTGTTGGATCTGCAGCGAGCAGTTTTTTTTTTCCACTCGATGCCTGTGCCCCGGGGCCGCGCTGACGCGCCGGGGCTGCGCCGTTCTCCTTCCCCCGCCCCCGCCTTTGCCCCCGCCTTTGCTCCTGCCGCCACCGCCACCTCGCTCAGTCACCTCCAGAAAACACACCACCTTTTCCCGGCAGCCAGCCCTCACTGTGAGCACCCCCACATCTCACAGTCCCACAGCTGACGCTACCAGCGAGCTGGCAGAGCTATCCACTGGGCGGTGGGATGTTAGCACAAGCGCGCACTGAGCCACAGTTCCAAACCAACCATTCCCAAACCTTTACTGGCATGCTCGCTTCCGATATGGTTAGGTATTTTGTCTGACCTTCCCAGCAGGGGGTTCCATTAAATATTTTAACCCTTTAATTGTCACGACCTCATCTGCCCCAACATCACTCGACTGTCAACCCGAACTAGATAATCTACCCCCATTTTTTTGTGTCAAGAACACAAAATGCTGAAAAATATTTCCGCAGGTCAAACAGCTGCGGCAAGAAAAACAGTTAATGTTCCTTATCTGTCGCCCTTCGTCATCTTATGCCCATCTCTTTCAATTATAAAGACTGATCAGCATTAGGTTATCACCGGCATGTGACGTGAAATTTGTTAACTTAGCAGCAACAGTTCATTGCAATAGATAATCTAGCAGAGAAGGAAAAAATAATAAATAAAGTAAAATAATAATAATAAATAAACAAGTAAATCAATTACGTATACTCAATGGATTTTAAAAACGTGCAAAAACAGAAATACTGAATATTAAAAAAAATGTGAGGTAGTGTTCAAAGATTCAATGTTCATTTAGGAATCGATGGCAGAGGGGAAGAAGCTGTTCCTGAATCGCCGAGTGTATGCCTTCGGGCTTCTGTACCTCCTACCTGATGGTAACAATGAAGAAAAGGCATGCCCTGGGTGCTGGAGGTCTTAATAATGGACGCTGCCGTCCTGAGACATCGCTCCCTAAAGATGTCCTGGGTACTTTGTAGGCTCGTACCCAAGATGGAGCTGACTAGATTTACAAAATTCTGCAGCTTCTTTCAGTCCTGTGCAGTAGCCCCTCCACACCAGACAGTCATACAGCCTGTCAGAATGCTCGCCACGGTACAACTATAGAAGTTTTTGAGTGTATTTGTTGACATGCCAAATCTCTTCAAACTCCTAATAAAGCATAGCCGCTGTCTTGCCTTCTTTATAATTACATCCATATGTTGGGACCAGGTTAGATCCTCAGAGATATTGACACCCAAGAGCATGAAACTGCTCACTCTCTCCACTTCTGATCCCTCTATGAGGATTGGCATGTGTTCCTTCATCTTACACTTCCTGAAGTCTACAATCAGCTCTTTCATCCTACTGACGTTGAGTGCCAGGTTGTTGCTGTGGCACCATTCCACTAGTTGGCATATCTCACTCCTGTACGCCCTCTTGTCACCACCTGAGATTCTACCAACAATGGTTGTATTGTCAGCAAATTTATAGATGGTATTTGAGCTATGCCTAGCCACACAGTCATGTGTATATAGACAGTAGAGCAGTGGGCTAAGCACATGCCCCTGAGGTGCGCCAGTGTTGATCGTCAGCAAGGGGGATACGTTATCACCAATCCGCACAGACTGTGGTCTTCTGGTTAGGAAGTCCAGGGTCCAATTGCAGAGGGGGGTACAGAGGCCCAGGTTCTGCAACTTCTCAATCAGGATTGTGAGAATAATGGTATTTAATGCTGAGCTATAGTCAATGAACAACATCCTGACGTAGATGTTTGTGTTGTCCAAGTGGTCTAAAGTCACATGGAGAGCCATTGAGATTGCATCTGCCGTTGACCTATTGTGGCGATAGACAAATTGCAATGGGTCCAGGTCCTTGCTGAAGTAGTTCAGTCTAGTCATGACCAACCTCTCAAAGCATTTCATCACTGTCAATGTGAGTGCTACCTGGTGATAGTCATTAAGACAGCCCACATTATACTTCTTAGACACTGGTATAATTGTTGCCTTTTTGAAGAAAGTGGGAACTCTCACCCTTAGCAGTGAGAGATTGAAAATGTCTTTGAATACTCCTGCTAATTGATTGGCACAGGTTTTTAGAGCCCTACCAGGTATTCCATCGGGACCTTCCACCTTTCGAGGGTTCACTCTCTTTAAAGACTGCCTAACATCGGCCTCTGAGACGGAGATCACAGAATGATCAGGTGCAGCAGGGACCTTCACAGAGTTACCCCCCGAAACATCAACAATATCTCCCATTACCCCTCAATGCTGTTCCATTCCTCCAGTTCCTTTAGCAGATTGTTTGTGCTCCAATGTCCAGCACTTGCAATTTCTTGTGTCTCCTCAATTAACTTGCCTGATTTGTTCCTTCGTTATTTTCTGTAATCACCATCTTTTCCCATCCCTTTTACCTATCGCTCTGCCTCTGAAGCGTAGTTTCGTTGACTTTATCTGCAGACAAAAAAGTTCAGCTGCTATTGTACAGTATTTTGTACCATCAAACAAGGATGAAAATGCCTTATCGATTATTTATAACTCTGAATCTAAAGTCTGCTTACTTACCTTGATTTCCTTATAGATGTTAACATTAAATTAGCAATCAAGTTTTCATTTTTATTGTTCAATCTATGTGCATTACTGATATGTCTGCCCTCTTTGCTTAAGTTTATACAGAGTTGCTTCTTCCATTCAGAGAAGTCATAGAGGTAGTGAGTACCATATTGTTTGGATGATTGGCCGACAGTAGCTTATGGAAAGTCTAAGGTCAGTGTTGGATGAACTACAGAGCTCAAAGCAAAGTCATGCTCCTTAAGTTCTAAGTGCTTGTCAGTCTTGGAGGAATGATACCAAGTTATTTTTTTCATCTTGAATTGCACACTAACCTCCTTTAGCCTGCTCTGGATTTATAATCACCAGGGGAATTCTTGAGAAATGAACCACTTTTAGCATTGAAGGATTTCATCCCAAAATGTCACCTGTTTGTTAATTTCCATAACGTAGTCCAACCTGCTGAGTTGCTCCAGCATTTTGTGTGTTTTAGCATTGAATATTGGTTGACAGCATTTGCTGTTGACAAGTGAGCTGGAAGTGTAGAAGCACATGTAACTTACAATATACAGTTTATTGAAGAATACATTCGTTTCACTGAAATTTTGAAGTGTGGAGAAATAACTAAAGCACCTTCTACTGATAAAAGCAGGCTAATTTCTCCCAGAGAAAATAAATAGTGTTTGCTGAATACATCATTTATGCAAAATCAGTCTGGCACTTATCAGCCCTAGTTCTGATAAAGAATCATCAACCTGAACTGTAGACAGTCTGATAAAGAATCATCAACCTGAACTGTAGACAGTCTCTTTCCACAAATAGTGCCAGGCATGCTGAGTGTTTCCAACATGTTTCTAACGTGCTTCTGGGTTTTTTTTTTTGGCCACAAGATTTGTTTGAAAAGGAACTTATTCAATCTTTGAATTGCTATGACATTCTTATGTTGCCACCAGCTCCAATTTGAAATACAGTTTAAGACAATTCACATTTAGGTTCCTTCTATTGGAAATACAGCTAGAATACATTTATCTTATTTAAGTAGATAAAGGACAAAAGCGCCAATGAATTGGTGAAGGTAAAAGTTCACCAAAAGATTTTTGATATTGGTAGTAAAATAACAATAATACTCAAACTTATCGACCTAGCCCGAAGTTGGAGCAGTCAGATTAAAGGCATGGCAATACCAAAGTTCAAAGTAAATTTATTATCAAAGTATGTATATGTCACCATGTACAACCCTGAGATTCATTTTCTTGCATGCATTCACTGTAGAACAAAGAAATACAATAGAATCAATGAAAACTTACACACAAAAAATAGCAAGCAACCATTGTGCATCAGAAGACAAACTGCAAATACAGATAACTACAGGTAATAATAATTATAGCTAAATGAGTTGTAGAGTCCTTGAAAGAGAGCTTAAAGGTTGTCTAATCAGTTCATTGTTCAGATAAGTGAATATATCCATGCTGATTCGGGAACCTAATCGTTGAAGTGTAATAACTATTTTTCAGCCTGTTGGTGGGGGTCCTAAGGTTCCTGTACCTCCTTCCTGATGGCAGCAGTGAGAAGAGAGCGTGGCCTAGATGGTGGGGGTCTTTGATGAGGGATGCTGCTTTCCAGGTAGTCAAGGCAAAAGAACCAGTAATAGTTAATATTTAGGTCCATCTACAAGGTAGAGATGCCAGATGCTGCAGTTGTACAGCATCAAATGCAATCTTAAATTTACTAGGAAGAGGCTAGAAGTTATAAATTTGAAAAAGAAATTTAATCTAGAAACTTGATGACTTTCTTCACAAGGTAGATGTTGATAAGCTTTTTCCATGGATGAAGTGTCTACATGTGGGGTCACAGACTTAGAATAAAGGGATACCCAGAGAGGAACTTAGAATAGAATGAATTTCACATAAGGAGGCGTGTGGATTTTGCATGTCCTTACTTCGGCTGGCTGCAGTCATTCAGCACATTCAAGACCACGATCATAGATTTCTAACAGTCAGATAAGCAGGTGTAATAAACTACAATTATAGTCATAATTTTATTGATGAATTTGGCTAGATGGTTCAGCCAACATTTTAATCCCATTCTATGTTCTGAAAGTGTGTTGCACTTAAAATTGTAGTAATGTGATATTTATGAAACTTCAAGTAAGTGGTGATAATTCTAGAGAATACTTTCTTGTACCCAAATAACATCTTGTTGATATCAGGAAATCTTTGCTTTTGCTTAAGCCCACAATTATTTTTATTCCTATATTTTGCCTTTTTTTGTACCCAATTCGATTTGTATCACAGCACAATTCTATAGCCTTTTGACCAAGTATTTATCTGTAAGCTTGGACAGCAGAACAATGTCCCTAGCATTCTAGATGGGTGAAGAAGAACTTGTTAGTGGGCGATACACCTAGCAAACCCAAGTGTGTGGAGCTGCTACTGATAAGGTGCAGTATCCCATCCTCTACGTAAGTAGGAAAAGAAAAGATGTGGATGAGAATTGGTAATGAATCCAGTGTCTTGTATTGGTGATATTTAGTTCTTGATTGGTGAAGTTGCAAAGGCAGCCAAGAGAAAAATATGAAGTAGGTTGTAAAGCTGAGTGGGCGTGTTATGAAAAGATCTCAGTTCTGGAGGAAAGGGGGAAGTACCTGGAGACATTTAGGAGAGCTAAAACCTGATGCTGATTCAGAAAGCATGAAAACATTTTGATATTTTTCCTTGCTCCTCCTTGTCTTGAATTATGAATATTCATTCTTAACCTTTTCTTTGTCTCTGGCTCATGATGTATTTTCCAGAAACTTTATGAGGGTGTGCAGTGAAAATCAGTAAAATTGTCCCAGGGGTTTCAGATTTGCCATTTTAGGAGACTGAGCAGACTAGAGCTCTATACTTTGGAGTTCAGAAGAAAGAGAGATCAGAATCAGGTCTATTATCACTGTCTTATATACAGTAATTTGACTTTTGTTGTTTTGCTGCAGCAGTACAATGCAAAAACATAAAATCAGTATAAATTACAAAATCAATAAATAGAGCTAAATAAAGAATAATGAGGCAGTGTTCATGGGTTAATGAACTGTTCGGAAATCTGAAGGTGGAGGGGAACAAGCTGCTTCTGAAACATTGAGTGTGTGTCATCAGGCTTCTGTACCTCCTCCCTGATGGTAGTAATGAGAAGAGGACGTGACCCAGATGATGAGGGTCCTTAATGATGAATGCCACCTTCATGGTTGAATCTACACCCCTCTGCACCCTCTTGTGTTCCTATTGTGAGGGGATCCAGGAGTACCCCTATTAACTGTTTGGAGACAGACATTTATCATTGATGGTTTGTTTGGAAAGGAGAGAGAGACAGAGTTATTTACCACTGATATGTTGCTTTTGAAAAGAGAGAGAGAGACGAAGATTAACGGTTGGACTGTCACTTTAAGGCATTGGAAGTAACTTTGGACTTCTACTGAGTTTGGAGTTGGAGACAGCACCGAGCAGCTCGAAGGTTGCTATGGTGACCAAAGGCTGGTTGTTGATATTACTTGCAAGGACAAGTTGCCTGCTTGTGCATTTCTTTACAGACAAAGGAAGGAGGGACTCTTTGAATAACAGGTGATGCTCAGCCTGATGAAATAAATGGGAGGTCAGATGATACAGACCTCAGGACACATGATCTAGACACTGAATGAGCATTGCTGTGCCCGCAGAGAAAGTGGGTTTTTTGGAGGCTCTATCAGCCGGATCAATCCAAATTGCTATTCCATCGGTGAAGAAGGGGTTGACTGGTGGGCAGTTGTCTATGTGTCCACCCTCGCCGGGGTGATAGCTCCACCACAGAAGACCGGTCCCCCTGGTTAAAGTCACAGTCGGTGACTTGTAAAGGATTTCGGAGGACGACGAGAAGATCGACGGCATCAGCTCACCTGAAGACTCAGCTCACTTTCTCTCTCTCTCTCTCTCTCTCTCTCTCTCTCTCTCTCTCCATCACTACTCAACTAAATACCATGAACTGAACTGAACTGAACTTTACTCAACATCATAAGACCGTATCTTTTTACCTCTAGACTTAAAGAAGCTTGGTTTTTTCATACATATATATTCCACACTTACTTCTATATATAATCATTGCTAACCTGTTTGATTTATTTACATTTATATTACTGTATTGCGTAGTTACTAATAAATATTATTAGCTTATAGCAATACGAGACTCCAAAGTGTTTTCCATCTCTGCTGGTTCTTTGTCCCCGTCACGGGGTACGTGACACTATGCATTGGAGCATCCATACCAGACTAGGATGCAACGAGTCTCCACCATAATTCTATAGAAGTTCATAAAAGTCTTTGTTGATAATCTCCTCAAACTTCTAATGAAGTACAGCATCTGCCATTCCTTCCTCAGGACTACATCAATGTGTTGGGCCCAGTATAGATACCCTGAGATGTTGACACCCAGGAACTTGAAGCCACTTACCCTTTCCACCGTTATGTGTTTTCCTGATTTTTTTCCTTCCTGAAGTCCACAATCTATTCCTTGGTCTTGCTGATACTGAATGCAAGGTTTTTGTTGCAACATCACTCAAACCACCAATCTGTCCCACTGCTGTATGCCTCCTTGTTGCCATCTGAGATTAAACTTATCTCATTGAAACTTGCAAATTTCATACAAACCTGGACAATTAGATGCAAGGTGGATTTTTCCCGTGAGTGAAGAGTCTAGAATAAGAGTTCTCTGCCCTGGAATAAAAGGTAGACATTATAGAGCTGGGATGCAGGAAAATTCTTCATGTAGTGGGTGCTAAATCTTTGAAGTGTTTTACCCCCCAAGGGCTGTGGAGGTGTGGATATAGAGTTTTAAGGCATCCGATAGTCTTGCGAGACCATGGATCTGCGCCTGGAAAGTCTTCACTCTGCAAGTCTCCCCTTTCCACAACACCAATATTGTCCAAGGGAAGGACATTAGGACCCATACAGCTTGGCACCAGTGTCGTCGCAGGGCAATGTGTGAGTAAGTGCCTTGCTCGAGGACACAACACGTTGCCTCGGCTGGGGCTCGAACTCACGACCTTCAGGTCACTAGTCCAATGCCTTAACCACTTGGCCACGTGCCCACACATATAGAGTTTATTTCAAAGAGAAATGAATAGGCTTCTGGATATGAAGGGAATTGAAGCATATGGTAAACAATACCAAGTTAGGTCAACCCTAATTTCAATGAATAATGAGGAGAGACTCAATGGTTCCAATGGTTTACTCCTGCTTCTATTTTAATGTTCCTTTACATACAAGTTCATTAAATTATTTAGAAATAATCAGAAGTTAATTATATGTTAAACAGTCATAGCCCTATTATATAAAATCTATTCCTTTAAGCATACATTTAATGTATCTCATAAGGAGCTAGTGTATAGGGGATCTAATATGTCGCAATTCAGAATTGACCATTGGCATTAACTGAAACCGTTCGAGATGACTTACATTTTAGCACTTTTTATTCCTTTCTCTTGGTCTCAGAATGCTATCTTAACCACATTTCTACATTGCCAGGCTGTATCAAAAGACAAAAACAACTCAGTAGTAGAAGAAACATCACCAATCAAACTGCCTTCCTTACTAACGGACTCTTTTTCCATTGAACTAAGGAGATCAATGTAACTATTATATTTCAGTTATCTTGTGCACCTTAGTTTCCTGTTGTATGTAACTGAAGTTGCTCTAAGTGAAACTATCAGTTATAAGACCATCTTTTAATTCTGTGGCATTCAGAAACTGATCTTATTCTGAGCTCTTAGAAGAAATGGGAGCAGCTGACTTTGTGAGCCTGTGTGAATTTGGTGATTGTAAATAGGGTATTAGTTTTAATCTCTCCTTATCTTTTCTCTTACTTCATTTCACATTATTTTCTAATAATCCCATCCTAACAACTGGTACTCATGAGTGGGAATAGATTCAGGTTCTTTGCTCTGCCTGCACCATGGCAACGGTAGAGTCAGGGGCTCTACTATTGCCCTGCCTAAGATCAAGCTGATTCTGAAAATAGCTTTAAATCTGTAAATTAGAACAAACGAACAGAGGTTATAATCTCATGACGCATTTTGTGAATTGAGCTTTTGGAAATCAAACAGAGCCAATGAAGTGCTTTTGGAGTAGTCAAATTTATAGTGTTGGAAATAATATAGCAAAGAAACATAACTGATGGGAAACATGATCAGGTAATGGCCTGGACTTTTGATGTCACCTTGCCATAAATCTTAACGTAAAAGTATAGTTACCTTCAATAATTTTTCCTGCAAAAACTTGGTTTAAAGGCAGATTTTGTGTGTGTGTATGTGTGCCTTTCACCATAGTATTCACCATAGCGGGTATGAAAGTGACATCACATGGGGCTATTAAGTTAAGCCACACCCACAAAATCTGAAGAAGGGTTGCCAGTTCTTTTAAGAAACAGCCCTGCACTTGGATCGTTATGCATCAGAGTTTGTAATTTTAAGCGTTTAAAAACATACAGGAACCACATTTAATTTAAAAAGAATGTAAAGACATTTTGTTAAGACAAGTCTTGGAAAGTCTTAAAATTTAACATGTTATTACTTAGGTATTTTGCAGATCTTCTCTTCCATTTTAATGTTTATGGAAACGTGGTCCTTTCTCCTCCTCAGGCAAGGCACAGAAGCTCTGTCTGAGGTCTCTTGGTAAGTAGTGGGCAATTAACCCGTGTTCTCTCCTTGTTGAACCCCATTTGGAGTTTAACATTGAAACCCAGCTTCCATTATTGCTGAGAACTTCTGACAACAACTATTGGATTTCCATCATTGATTTTATAGATGTGAAAATATCAAATCTGGTTAGTTTTGAGAAGTACCAACCCCAGAATAGTGGGTTCATTGGCTGAGACTCACAACCGTGATGACAGTGACTAACTGCAATTGGCTGAAGGCAAATATTTGTCAGTTTACTAGGGACAACACTGCTGCTTTTCTTCAGAGTAATGCCTTGGTATAGTTTATTATACTTGGAAAAGGCAGACAAAGCTTTGGTTTAAAGTCTGAACTGAAAGACAACACCTTAAAGTGCGACACTGGAGAGCTAACCTTGATCTAGGGTTTGTAACCTGTGGGTCTTGAACCACGTGTATTTTTTTTAAGGACTTGTGCACAGCTACTGCCGCAGAAATTCACTCTGAGGTTGCTTGATGGGCACTAATGGGTCTGATGTATGGCATTAATGCAAGCAATTTACTCGGAACTTGAGGTGGTGCATAGCTTTAGGTTCTGTAACAATTTTGAAGAGCTGGGGTGCTCTGTCACGTTAAGGTGATTTATAGGACTGATACGTAGTTCTGGGATTCCAGAGACACAGAAAGGTGAAGGAAAAATGTTTTTTTAAAATATCTGAATAAAATTAAACATTCTTTGCATTATGAAGTAATATATGTGTCGCTGTTCAGTCTTTAAATTATTACACGTGTATAGAGATTATTAAGTTAATTACATTCCTGACCAAATTGCGGGGAAAGCTAGCTCTTCTTTTAGCTTTCTGAACCTTGATCTAGATTTTGTCGCCAAATCGAGACCTGAAACCCTCTGAGTGAGGAGGTACTGCTGAATGTTGAGAAACATCTCAAAAGGGTAGATATCGGCACCACGCATGTACAATTGCATCCAGAGCCGCGACGGAGAAAATCACACGAATGGCCAGGCGTTGTTTATGAAGAGAGAAGTGTTAAAATTTCCAGTCAATGACCTTTCATAGAAACTGGAGAAGGTGATCAAAAATGTATATTTACTCTATGAATAGGGGTAAGGTGAGAGAGAATAGGAAACATCTCTGACAGCATGATGACCAAAGCTGTCTAAAATTACTTTTCTGACCAAAGTGGAGGAAAAACTGGCACTACTTGTTTGGGTTTCTGATCCTTGATCTAAATTTTGTGCCCAAATCTCTGCAGCAGGAGTTAGGCCCGCAGTCCTCTGAGTGAGGTGAAAGCGGGGCTGCCGCTGTCTGAGAGGGAAATGAATATTATTCCTATTTGAGCTGCCTAGAAAACTGGAGAGTGATTGTTGAAAAAGGGGGGAAAAAAGCACAAAATAAAGGGGAAAAAGTAAACGTCATGCTGGGCAATGTGTGGAAAACAGCAAATTAGGGTGCTTTTGTGAATACAGGAGAATCTTAGTTAATTTTGCAAGCAGATTATCTTGCACTTGGTTCTCACCTTCAAAAGAAATGCTGGTTATTTGAAATGATTAAATACCACCTGGAGTCCTTGGGCTGTAATATACCTGCACAGAAAGTTGGTAAATTGGTTTATTATTGTCCTATGTACTGAAGCACAACGAAAAGCTTTATTTTGCCTGCCATCCACAAATGCATCGAGGTAGTACAAGGGAAAAACAGAATGCAGAATGTCGTGTTATCATTGCTGAGAAAATGCAGTGCAGGCGGACATTAAGTTGCAATGCCATGGTAGGCTGGATTTTGAGCTCAAGAGTACATCTTAATATACAAGAGGTCCATTCAATAATGGTGGGACAGAAGCTGTCTTTGAGTCTGGTGGTTCACACTTCCAGGTTTTTGTATCTTCTACCTTATTGGGGGGTAGGGGGTGGCAGGGAGGAGAGATAATGTCCAGGGACCTTGAACATATTGGCTGCTTTACCGAGGGAGCAAGAAGTGTTTAAAAAAAGTCCGTGGAGGGGTAGCTGGTTGTCATGATGTATTGAGCTGCCTTGGGCTGATAAGTTGTCATACCAAGCTATGATGCATCCAGGTAGGATCCTTTGTACAGTGAATGTATAAGAAGTTAGTGAGGGTCAACGGGGTCATGCTGAATTTCTTCAGCCTCCTGAGGAAGTAGATGCACTGGTGTGCTTCCTTGGCCATTAAGATGAGGTCCTTGAGCTTATGCTGGATTTTATCAGTAGCAAAGAAGCTTATATGTTTTTATAAAGGCTACAACTGAAGATGCCAAAGAATTCCAAGCAAATTTGATGTGGCTAATGTATTGCATTCCATGTATGAATGTGAAAGTTCTGGCATTTACCTCTGTAACTTTGAAAAGCAGGTTCTCGGGCCAAGTCTCATTTTACACAGCTTTCTAATTTCTAATTACACTGGTTTCTATTTCCTAATCTATAATTTCTGTTTGGACTACTCATGGGATCGAGACGAAGAGTGCCAAGTTCCACAGATTCCTCATTTATTCTGGACACCTTTCTGCTAAACCGACCTGTTAGAACTGGCATGGGTCCAGTAATCCAACTGATTTGAATAGAGGAAAATAATTACCAGAATGATGGGCAAGGTAATTTGTTTTCACATTTTTTAATTTAAATTAAATTGACTCTATTTGTTTTTCAATGCTTTTATTTATATATTGAATATTTTAATAATTCTGACATTCTTGTGCTTTTGTGACTTGAACAGTGTTTCTGTCAGTGAGTCTGTATTACCTGGCCGTCACAATGCTTCTCCCTGTTATTGGAAAGCATTGAAATTGCCGGGACCTGCTGATCAGTTGGGAACTAAGTCTCCAGGTAGAAGCCAATGCTTGGGGACCTGCTGCCTTTAAGCTCTTCATTTAGTGAAGGTTCAAAGCGCAATAATACTTGAAGTATGTGTCAATGCTTATGAAGGAAAAAGTAAATGCATTCATTAAAAAATTTAGATAATCAATATTAAGCATGTCAGGCGGTATCTGCGGAAATAAACATTCACGGCTGATAATCAGTGTTTTTTTATTGCTGTACTGAAACTGTTATTCTCTCTCCACAGATTGTATTTACTTCTGATTTCCAGCATCTGCAGTATGTTTGGGTTTGCATTCATTTGGTACGTTTCATGTTTTGAAAAGTTCTGAAGCACCCCAGACTGAATGTTGGTTTTGAAATGTATCAAATGGTTACATAGTCAATTTACACGTAACATGGTCCCTCAAGCAAAAGATAACAAACCCACTGCCTCTGCCTCAGAGATGAACGTTTTGCCAACAAAGCTGAATATACCTTCAAAAATCTTTCTGTGTTTGATTAATAACTGGATGTTGCAGTGTCAAGGTTAGTGAGTAGCATGTGAGAAATCATCTGCATTTTGCCATAGACTGAATCACAGGGAAGGTTCTGGCATGGAAGGAGGCAATTTGGCCTGGAGTGCCATGTGTTAGCTCTATATTGGAGCAACTCAGCTAACCTCTTCTCCCACCAGCCTGCAATTTTTTTTTTTCTTTCAACTGTATCGATTACCAATTTGAATGTCATGATTGAATTTGACTCCACTTTTTCTAAACCATTTACCCCACCAGAGCAGTCCAGGTGCATTTAGTTTCTTTATCAGGCACCTTAATTCCATGTTGTCTTGTTCTTGATTCTTACAGCAATGAGAACACCTTCTCTCTGTTTGCTCTTTATAGATTTTAATTCAGGCTGATTTCATACCCTCTTGATCTTCCCTGTTACATTTAGAACAACCACTGTTTCTCCAATCAATCTAAAGTACATCATCCTTGGAATAATTCTAGCTAATCTCCATAGTTTTTGCATACTTCGTAACTACAGCGTCCAGATCTGTACACAAAATTCCAGCTGATGAACCGGAGCCTTATAAATTTTCATTGTGACTCGCTTTCACTTGTTCTCTATGCCATTATGTATAAAACCAGGTTTGCCCTGATGAAGGGTCTCAGCCTGAAATGCTGTTTGTTTATTCCTCTCCACAGGTGCTGCTTGGCTTCTTGAGTCCCTCCAGCATTTTGTGCATCTTACTCCTATAATTTTGTTTTGGATTTTAAGGAAAATTTCATTGAATAGACTGTGTTTAAATAAAACATATTAAGGGTAATCTATGCATTTGTTTCTTGTAGAGGAAAGCAATCAGTTATAGATAGAAAGTAAGCTTCTAATAAAGGCCTGCCCTATCTATTTTAATAAACTTCATCTCCTGATTCGTTGCAGTCTCAAGACACTAGACCAGAAGACAACGTAATCTTCGGAAGAGTTAGAAATCTCTGATTTTCCTCCTGATTTGGAAGTAGGTTGGTATATCAGTGGATATGACCCAGTCCATCACTGGTAAAACCCTTCCCACAATGAGCACATCTACATAGCATGTTCTTGCAGGAAAGTAGCATCCACCATCGGGGCCCCCACCACCCAGATCATGCTCTCTCCTCACTGCTGTCACCAGGAAGAAGGTACAAGAACCTCAGGATTCACACCACCAGGTTCAGGAACAGTTATTATCCCTCAGCCATCAGGCTCTTGAACCAAAGGGGATAACTTCCCTTGCACCATCACTGAAATGTTCCCACAACCTACGGATTCACTTTCAAGGACTCCTCATCTCATGTTCTCAATATGTATGTACTATTTATCTATTTATTTTTATTACTCCTTTCATTTTGCATTTGCATAGTTGTCTTTTGCACACTGTTTGAGCACCCAGTTGGTGGGGTCTTTCATTGATTCTATTGTGGACCTACTGAGTATGCCCACAAGAAAATAAATCTCAGGGTTGTATATGATGACAAATATGTACTTTGATAATACACTTACTTTTAACTTTGACTGCAAATGAACTGGCCAGTTATAAATCTTTACAACCTATTGAGAAACAGAAAGCAATACAGATGGGGGCATAATTATTTCTTGTAGCTTTGCTCACTCAATTTGTGATTCCGATTTGCATGTTGTTCTCTTTAGGGAAAGTAAATGTGCCTGAGAAAATTTGCTCACACTGCTTCTGAGTGGTTGGTTTGGTAGGCAAGGGAAGGATTTTTCCCCAGTGTCTCTTCATGTTCTCCTTTGGATGCCTGAAAAGGACTTTGAAAACTTACCCTTGGAGAGAGACAAAGTGTAAATAACAACGGTACTTAGAAATTACAGTACAATCAGATCTCCTAGCAGAGGTAGTATATTCCCATTTTAATTACACATTAATCCTAATTAATATTAATCTAGTGTAAGAGAAAATGTATCTAATAAATCAATGTTGCCAATGTGGATATAGATTCAGAATTAGGAATACAAGGGACCAATGCATAGTTTGTAGTTTATTACAACGGGTAGCTCAGACTGGATATTGTTTCACTTTGACCCAGTATGGCTTGATCTTTTAAATTTTTTTCTTGTCTATAACTTCTTGTTAGAGCTCCAAAATTCATCACAAACCATGCAATCATGGGCACTATTTTTGAAACTTGTGAACTTAGACAAGCGAAGCTGGATTCCAATTTTACTTTTAGCCAACATTATGAACACCACCGTTTATGGCCTAATCTACATCAACATATCTCAAGCTAATATGGTTGACCACACCATTCTCCACTATCAGCTGATTAGGGGGCCCTCACCCACTTCCATTCCTAACTACCCAGCCCTAGCTACAGAATCATTCATGGTGGCTTCCTTCTGCATTCTAACTGCAGAGTCTATTAACTCAATACAGTACAAGGATTATCCCAGCTACCCTCTTTTTTTCTCTGCACAGATGTGTCTGAAACTGTATTGGATTTTGTGATGTGCAGGTCCACTTCATTGCGGCAGCACTGCTGGGTTGTCAGACTGCTTTGCTGATATTTGGCTCTGGAGAGGTGGAAATTTCCTCCAACTAAACTTCAGGAGGACAAGTTTCTGGTCACAGCCTCAAACTTAATCACTCATAATTATCAATTCACTTCTTCAATATTCTTCAGACATTTGCAGATGGGTCCTTTCAAACATTTCTAGATTTATTGTAGGTGTATTCTTCCCCCAGTTTATTTATTGTTTTCCTCCTTTATATTTGCTCAGATAGGATGGTAGGGATGCCAGGCAGGAGAGTGGAATGCTCCTCTTGTGGGATGTGTGAGGTAGGGAGACCTCCAGTGTCCCTGACACCTTCACCTGTGAGAAGCACATCCAGCCGCAGCTCCTAATACTCCGTGTTCAGGTGTTGGACCTGGAACTGGATGAACTCCAGATCATTCGGAAGGCTGAGGGGGTGGCAGATAGGACATTTCGAGAGGTAGTTACACCCAAGGTGCAGGACAAAGGAGAATGGCTGACAGTCAAATACGGGAAAGGGATTAAACAGTTTGTGCAGAGTATCCACATGGCCATCCCTTCAATAACACATATACCACCTTGGATACTGTTAGGGGGCATGAACTAGCAGAGGAAAATCACTGTGGACAGGTCTCTGGCACTGAGTCTGGCTCTGTGACTCAGAAGGGAAGTGGGGGCGGAGAAGAAGCAAGCTGTGGTGATAAGAGATTTATAAATTAGGGAGATTGCCGGATCTGGGACATCCTGGATTGAGTCCTCAGCATTCTTAAGTGGGATGGTGAGCAGCCAGAGGCCGTGGTCCATGTAGGTACCAATGACGTAGATAGGAAAAGTGACAAGGTTCTGCAAAGTGAGTTCAGGGAGTTAAAGGGCAGGACTTCTTGGGTTGTGATCTCTGGACTGCTACCCGTGCCTTGTGCTAGTGAGGACAGAAATAAGAAGATCACACAGTTTAACACGTGGCTATGGAGTTGGTGTAAGAGGGAGGCCTTAGGATTTTTAGATCATTCAGCTCTCTTCCAGAGAAGGTGGGACCTGTACAGAAGAGACAGTTTGCACCTAAACAGGAGGGGGACAAATATCCAAGCGGATATTTGTTTGCTTGTGTTGCACGGGGTGTGGGGAGGGGGTTAAACTGGAGTTACAGGGGAATGGGAACCAGAATGCCAGAACAGATAGAGGAGAGGTTGTGGAGACAGATGTTGTTAAGACCTCTGACAAAGTCAGAAATCGAAAGCTTGAGCATGGTGTGACTAATGTCCTGAGCTGCTTATACTTCAATATCAGAAG
Source organism: Mobula birostris (assembly GCF_030028105.1). Classification (NCBI taxonomy): domain Eukaryota; kingdom Metazoa; phylum Chordata; class Chondrichthyes; order Myliobatiformes; family Myliobatidae; genus Mobula; species Mobula birostris. The sequence goes on from NC_092388.1 coordinate 35,097,640, forward strand.
TTTTGTCAGAAAGATATATAAGCTCAGGGCACAGAAATAGCCATTAGTGAGACTTGATTGCAGGAGGAGTAGGACTAGCAACTCAATATTCCAGGGTTCCGTTGTTTTAGACTCGACAGAGCAGGGTGGATTCAAGGGGGATGGGTGGCATTTCTAATCAGAGGAAGTGTCGCAGCAGTGCTCAGTCAGGACAAACTGGAGAGCTCATCTAGTGAGGCTTTATGGGTGGAACTGAGGAATAAGAATGGTATGCAACACACACAAAATGCTGGTGAATGCAGCAGGCCAGACAGCATCCATAGGAAGAGGTACAGTCGACCTTTCGGGCCGAGACCCTTCGTCAGGACTAACTGAAAGAAGAGATAGTAAGAGATTTGAAAGTGGGAGGGGGAGGGGGAGATCTGAAATGATAGGAGAAGACAGGAGGGGGAGGGATGGAGCTAAGAGCTGGAAAGTTGATTGGCAAAAGGGATACGAGGTTGGAGAAGGGAGAGGATCATGGGATGGGAGGCCTAGGGAGAAAGAAAGGGGGAAGGGAGCACCAGAGGAAGATGGAGTGCAGGCAAGGAGTTATTGTGAGAGGGACAGAGAGAGAGGGAAAAAAAAAAAAAAGAAGAATAAATAAATAAATAAATAACAGAGGTTATATAAGGTGTGGCATCATCTTGACAGTAGAGGAGGCCAGCTCTCAAGATGAAGCCACACTCAGGTTGGAGGAACAACACCTTATATTCTGTCTGGGTAGCCGCCAACCTGATGGCATAAACATTGACTTCTCTAACTTCCGTTAATGCCCCTCCTCCCCTTCTTACCCCATCCCTTATTTATTTATCTATCTATCTATCTATCTATCTCTCTATCTCTCTATCTATCTATCTATCTATCTATCTATTTATTTATTATTTTTCCTTTCTCTCTCTCTCTCTCTCTCTCTATCTTTTCTCTCTCTGTCCCTCTCACAATAACTCCTTGCCTGCTCTCCATCTTCCTCTGGGCTCCCCTCCCCCTTTCTTTCTCCCTAAGCCTCCCGTCCCATGATCCTCTCCTTTCTCCAGCCTTGTATCCCTTTTGCCAATCAACTTTCCAGCTCTTAGCTCCAACCCTCCCACTCCTGTCTTCTCCTATCATTTCGGATCTCCCACTCCCCCTCCCACTTTAAAATCTCTTCTTTCAGTTAGTCCTGATGAAGGATCTCGGCCCGAAACGTCGACTGTGCTTCTTCCTATAGATGCTGCCTGGCCTGCTGCGTTCCACCAGCATTTTGTGGGTGTTGCTTGAATTTCCAGCATCTGCAGATTTCCTCGTGTTTGCTGTTTTAAAATAAGAATGGTGTGACCACTTTAATGGGACTATATTATAAACCACGCAACAGTCTGTGGGATTTAGAGGAGCACATTTGGAGAGATCGCAGACTGTTGCAAGGAACATAAGGTTGTTATAGTAAGAGATTATAACTTTCAACATGTTGACTGGGACTCCCAAACTGTTAAGAAACAAAAGGTGTATAGCAGGCATAGGCAGGTAGGAAAAAATGAGGTACTTCAAGAGTATAAGAAATAAAAGAGGACACTTTAAAAAAAAAGCAGGAGGACCAAAAGAAGGCATGAGGTTGCCCTAGAAAACAGGGTGAAGGAGAATCCTAAGGGATTCTATAGATATGTAAAGAGCAAAAGGATTGCGAGGGACCAAATTGGTCCCCTAGAAGATCAGAATTGTAATCTATGTGCGGAGTCAAAAGAGATGGGGAGATTTCAAATTATTTTTTTACTTCTGTATTTACTTGGGAGATGGATGCAGAGTCAATAGGAGTACAGCAAAGCAGCAGTGAGGTCATGGACAATATACAGATTACAGATGAGGAAGTGTTTGCTGTCTTGAGGCAAATTAGTGTGGATAAGTCCCCAGGGCCTGATAAGGTGTTCCCTCATACTCTGTGGGAGGCAAGTGCAAAAATTGCTGGGGCCCTGCCAGAGATATTTAAATCATCCTCAGCGACAGATGAGATAAAAGTAGATTCGAAGATAGCCAATGTCATTCCGCTGTTTAAGAAAGACTCTAAAAATAAACCAGGATATAATACACCGGTGCACCTGACATCAGCAGTCAGCATGACTTTTTGCATGATAAGTTGTGTCTAACCAATCTTATAGCATTTTTTGAGGAAGTTACCAGGAAAGTTGATGAAGGCAAGGCAGTGGATGTTGTCGACACAGACTTTAGGAAAGTATTTGACAAGGCCCCACAAGGGAGGTTGTTCAAGAATATTCAGTTGCTTGGCATTCAAGATGTATTAGTAAATTCCATTAGATAATGGGTTTGTGGTAGAAGCCCGAGTATGGGAGTAGATGGTTGCCTCTCTGACTGGAGGTGTGTGGCTAGTGGAGTGCCACAGGGATCCGTACTAGGTCCATTGTTGTTTGCCATCTATATCAATGTTCTGGATGATAGTGTAGTTAACTACGTCAGCAAATTTGCGGATGATACCAAGATTGGAGATATAGTGGACAGTGAGGAAAACTATCAGAGTTTGCAGTGGGACCTGGACCAGCTGGAAAAATGGGCTGAAAATTGGCAGATGGAATTTAATGCAAACAAGTGCAAGGTATTGCACTTCAGTAGGACCAAACATGGTAGGTCTTACACAGTGAATAGTAGAGCACTGAGGATTGCAGTAGCAACAAAGGGAACTGAGCATACAGGTTGATAATCATAAGACATAGGAGCAGAGTTAAACCATACAGCCCATCGAGGCTGATCCACCACTCCATCATGGCTGATCCCTGAGCCCACTCAACCCCATACACCTGCTGTCTAGCCATATCCTTTGATGCAATGACCAATCAAGAAACAATCAATTTCTGCCTTAAGTATACTTAAGGACTTGGCCTGCACCATAGTCTGTGGCAGAGCATTCTACAGATTCACTAGTCTCTGAGCTAAAAAAATTCCTCCTTATCTCTGTTTGAAAAGGCCACCTCTCAATATTGAGGCTGTGCCCTCTAGTTCTTATAAAGACTCAGCATTATCTCCTTCCTTTTATATTCTATTCCCATTGAAATAAATGCTAGCATTGCATTTGTTTTCCTTACCACAACCTGAACCTGTAATTTAACTTACTGGCAGTCTTGCATGAGGACTGCATAAGTCCCTCTGCACCTCTGATGTTTGAACCTTCTCCCCATTTAGATAATAGTCCGCACTATTGTTCCTTTCACCAACATGCATTATTGTACATTTCCTAACACTGTATTCCATCTGCCACTTTTTGCCCATTCTTCCAATTTGTCAAAGTTCTGTTGCAATTGCATTGCTTCCTCAGCACTATCTACCCTTCCACCTATCCGTGTCACCTGCAAACTTTGCCACAAAGCTATCAATTCCATTATCCAAATCACTGACAAATAAAGTGAAAAGTACTGGTCCCAATACCGACCCCTGAGGAACACCTCTAGTCACTGGCAACCAACCAGAAAAAGCCCCTTTTATTCGCACTCGCTGCCTCCTGCCTGTTAGCCATTCCCGTATCCATACCAGTACCTTTCCTGTAACGTCTCATGTGTGGCACCTTATCAAATGCCTTCTGAAAATCCAAGTAAATGATATCCACTGCCTCTCCCTTGTCCACCCTGCTTGTTTCTTCCTCAAAGATCTCTAACAGATTTGTCAGGCAAGATTTTCCTTTACAGAAACCATGCTAACCATAATTCATTGTAAGTGGCATCACAGGTAGAAAGGGTCATAAAGTAAGCTTTTGACAAACTGGCCTTCATTGACACGTTGGCCTTCATGAGTACAGGACATTGGAAGTTACATTGAAGTTGTATAAGACATTAGTGAGGTCTAATTTGGAGTATTGTGTGCAGTTTTCATCACCTATCTACAAGAAAGATATAAATAAGGTTGAAAAAATACAGAGAAAATTCACAATCATGTTGCCGCAACCGGAGGTCCTGAGTTAAGAGGAACGATTGGATGGGTTAGAACTTTACTCCTTGGAATGTAGAAAATTCAGAGGAGATTTGATAGAGACATACAAAATTATGAAGGATATAGATAGGGTATATGTAAGCAGACTTCTTCCACTGAGTTTGGGTGGGACTGGAGGTCATGGGTTAAGGGTGAATGGTGAAAAGTCTAAGGGGAATATGGAGGGAAACTTCTTCACTCAGTGAGTTGTGAGAGTATGGAATGAACTGCCAGCACAAGTAGTGAATGCAAGTCTGATTTGGATAGGTATATGGTTGGTAGCGGTATGGAGGACTATGGTCCAGGTGCAGGTCGATGGGAGTAGGCAGTTCAAATGGTTTTGGCATGGACTAGAAGGGCTGAAGGGCCTGTTTCTGTGCTGTACTTTCTATTATTCTTTGACCCTATTAATTGCTTCAATGCCTTTAGTTATCTCACCCTATACTTTGTAACTTCCTCTCTCTATTTCTTTGCATCCTCGGCCGCAGCACACCCACCCCGCCTTTCTCTGCTCTTCTTAGTTTTTAAGATGTTCCTTAAAACTCAATGAAAGGTTTGGTCAAAGTGTGCCCACTTTAATTGTCCTTGGGCACATAAAAAATAGTCACCTTTTGAAGAGGGTTAAGGCATTTTGTCGTACTAATGACACTGCATAAACGTGTTTTCTTTTTGAAATTTTCTTTTGCTATTTCTGGATTTTAAGACAGTGGACATGTGCAATGAAACCTCTGAGCTAAAAGATAAAGGGTGGTGTGAGTGTTTGAGGGTGGGGAATAGTTAGAGGACAATGGCAGTGTAACAGAAAATCAGGAAACAAATGGGAAGACTAACTGTAGTAAAGTACAAAAGACGCTGGGATGGTTTAAAATAAATCGGGAATGCAATAGGAATGGCAGGGGCAGAATAATGGTGCAGCAAAAGATAGCACACTGCTCCAGCTAATAGAGCTGCTGCCCCACTGTGCTAGAGACCTGGGTTCAATCCTGTTTTTGCCTGCTGTCTGAGTTGATTTTGCATTTTCTCTTTGACATTGAGGGGATTTCCAAAGACATTAAGGTTGGTAGGTAAATTACTGTGTAAGTGTGCGGTAGAATCCGGGGGTAGCGGGTAAAAATCTGGTGAGAATAACAACTGATTAATCTGGGGTTAGTACAATATTTTGGTATGAACTCAGTGGGCTTATAGGCTGCTGGTCTTTAAAGTTTCCAGCAGTTGCTAAAGACAACCAACTCCAAGCAGGCACAATCAGGATCCTGTTCACTGAGGTGAGTCTGGGCCTGGTTTAAATCCACAATTACACATACAATTCAAAGAAAGAATTGCAAGAATTCTACAATTGCCTTTAAAAATACTTCTTAAAATCACTTTCAATGTATTTCGTTATTTAAAAATATTGGTTGGATTCTTGCCTTCAATCAAAATGAGGTTCACCTTGAAGGCATATAATAGTTTTCAGACTGAGATTCTTATAATATTTTTGAGTTTCACACTTTACTTTTGAAGTTTTCATTTATAACTTTCCCAGTTTCTATTTTAGACTTACGTACTTTTTGTTTGACCCATTTCACCCCTTCGAGTTCGATCAAGTTTTGGAAAAGTTAAAATTTGTCTCATATTTTAGTGGTCAACTTTTACATTAGAAGTTTCATTTGTAGTTTCACTTAGAACCAAACATTGTAAACAGAGTGGGTGATATCAGAAACTCGAAGGAATTTCTTAATATTCAAAAGGAATAATTCTTTGAACTAGCACATAGCGACATCCTGCTTATAAAAATAGCTGTTGTTTACCAGTTTATAGGTGTTATCCCCTTTCTTGTAATTTCCCTTTTATGACTGAGACCAAAAATAGAATGTTGCTTGTAAGTGAATAAGTCATTTTCATGTAAATGTGAATGATGAATGAAAAGAAACTCAAGGTGCAGGGTATCTGCAAAAAAACACTGCTGTTGAGCCAACCGTTCAGAGTGGGTGATTTATCATATGTTAGTGTGTTCATGTATTTAACCTACATGTTTATTATCTGCCTTCCTTCAAACCAAACCTTCTGAATTTAAAGTTAATTAATAATAATTCTTATTTCGCAGTTGAAGAAAAATCAGTGTTAGACCATGGAAAAAAAAACAATTCAAGGAAATTAAATAATTATAAACACGAGAAATTTTGCAGATGCTGAAAAACTTGAGCAACACACACAAAGTGCTGGAGGAACTCAGCAAGTTAGACATCAAATTACGGAGCGAGTAAATGGCCGAACATTTTGAGCCGAACTCCTTCATCAGGACTCAATAAATTAATTGGAGTAAATAATAGTAGTAATTCAGTAATTGTGGCTGTTTTCAAGGGAGAAGAATCCTGATAAAGGGTTTCGGCCAAAATGTCAACTGTTTACTCTTTTCCAAAGATGCTGCCTGGCCTGCTGAGTTCCTCCAGCATTTTGTGTATGTTCCAGTGGAATATCATCGATCGCTGTGAAAGAGAAACAGAAGAGTACTCGGATTTAGTTTTAAAACCAACAGTCTGAGGGAAATTGGCTGCTGCATCCTTGAGACCCGTGATACAGGGTGACACTGCTAGGACAGCTTCTATCTCAAGGCTCCAGTAACATGGGTTCAACCCTGACCTCTGGCACTGTGCAATTTGCACATTTTCTTTGTGACCGTGTGAGTTTCGTTTGGGTGCTTCATTTTCCTCCTACATTGCAAACATGTGCAAGCTTTCAGATGATTTGAATGTGGTGAATTGTCCCTAGTGAGTATTAGGGTTGAGTTAAGGAGTTGATGAGTATGTAGGAAGAATAAAAATATGAGATTAGTGTAAATTAGTTTTTACTATTCAATGCAGACCTGTTTCCTTGCTGACTGATTCTGACTCTATCAACTGTTGACTTGCATCCCAAGGCTTTGGAAGTGGTTATTATTGAGATATGAAAGGCTTTGGTTTTAATCTTTTTTGAAATTCCGTAGATTCCTGGATAGTTTCCACAGGCTGGAACATAGCAGATATATCTGTTAATTAGAAAGGGGTAAGAAGGAGCGAACATAGGGAATTTAGCCTGACATTGCTTGCAGGGAAAATGCTGTAATTTATAATTTAAAAAGAAATAAAAGGAAACTTGCAACAACAAACTTGCACGCAACATCAGGAAGACAAAAGAGCTGATTGTGGACTTCAGGAAGGGTAAGACGAAGGAACACATACCAATCCTCATAGAGGGATCAGAAATGGAGAGAGTGAGCAGTTTCAGATTCCTGGGTGTCAAGATCTCTGAGGATCTCCCAGGCCCCAACATATCAATGCAGCTATATAGAAGGCAAGACAGCAACTATACCTCATTAGGAGTTTGAAGAGATTTGATATGTCAAAAAAACACTCTAAAACGTCTATAGACGTACCATGGAGAGCATTCTGGCAGGCTGCATCACTGTCTGGTATGGTGGAGGGGGAGGGGTACTGCATAGGACTAAAAGAAGCTGTAGAGGGTTGTAAATCTAGTCAGCTCCATCTTGGGTATGAGCCTACAAAGTACCCAGGACATCTTCAAGGTGCGGTGACTCAGAAAGGCAGCATCCATTATTAAGGACCCCCAGCACCCAGGATATGCCCTTTTCTCAGTGTTACCATCGGGTAGGAGGTACAGAAGCTTGGATAGCTGTGGATGGACAAGCATTGAGTGTATTCAAAACAGACATTGATAGATGTTTCCATTTTGAAGAATCAATGGATATGGGTTTACTGCAGGACAATTGCATGTAGGCAAATGATTAAGAAAGGTGGAACGGGGAAGTTGGAGGGATTAGCTTACTCTTGCTTCTGTTCCTTGTGTCCTAATGAAATGTTCAGCAAGTTGGGTAACATCTGTGGATTGGCACTCTTCTGGTCTGCCCCTCTACCCCAATGCCTCCTGACCTATTAACCATTTCCAGTACTTGTCAGTTTACACATCCTGTTTTTGCAGATTTTTGGTACTTTGTTTTCTATTTTTCTGGCTAGTTTGTCCTGCAGATGACTGGGAGGGAAGTGAGCAGGGATTTCAGATGACTATTCAACTCCTGATCATTCTCCATTCTATTTTCTTTCCTCTATTGTGAGTAGGTATCTAACAATTGCTTCATCCTTTTCCATAGAACGGCGGCTATGATTCCCAAATGTGCACATCAAGGTTCATGTTGTGTTAAAATCAAATTATCCTTTTCAATCAGAAATGTGATAAAACCTTCAATTGATGTCAATACTGATACATGTGTTTATGTAATGCCAATATGATTTGACATATTTGTAGTATTACCAGAATGTTGACTATTTCAAAACATTAAACTCAATGAGTGCAAATGAGAGGTAAATTGCCTTGATACCAAGTCTGTGTATGTTTGAGCTGGTAGTGAATAAATGGCTTGATCCATCAGAATTCATACTTTAGTGCTTGCTATTAAGCAAGTTTATTTATATTGGACTTCAGGTACACTTGCTTGTTAATGCAAATAGCTGATAAGCCAATCACGTGGCAGCAGCATAAAAGCATGCAGACATGAGATTTATTTGTTGTTCAGAATAAACAATACAAAGCGGGAGAAATGTGATCTAAGTGACGGTGCAATGATTGTTGGTGCCAGATAGGGTGGTTTGAGTATCTCAGAAACTGCTGATCTCCTGTAGTTCTCTGTAGTTTACAGAGAATGGTGCAAAAAAAAAACATCCAGCGAGTGACAGTCCTGTGGGTGAAAACACTTTGTTAATGCGAGCGGTCAGAGGATAATGGCCAGACTGGTTCAAGCTGACAGGAAGGTGATAGACACTCAAATAACCACATGTTACAACAGACGTGTGCAGGAGCATCCCTGAATGGACAACACATCGAACTTTGAAACGGATAGGCTATAGCAACAGAAGAAAATAAACTTTCACTCAATGGCCACTTCATTAAGTACAGGAGGTAGCTAAATAAAGTGCCTACTGAGTGTATATCTCACCATTTGTTCTTTTAAACAAATTGAGCAGGCATTATACATATCAGTATAAAAAACCGAAAACAGTATCTGTTATTATATTAAACATTTTTTATTTTTACAGGTCACCATTCAGAACCTCAAGATATCAGTTTATAAAATCGTAATTATGTGGTGACTATTGTAATATAGGAACGGTAACATCAAAATATTAATAAAATACTCGATTGATAGCAAAGTATACTAGATTATCTGCTTGAGTAATGTTGTTTGAGGGATAACAACTGCTCATTGTAACAAGGAATGCTTCCTAATCTTCAGATGGTGATGTGGGATCTTTATATCTTTCTGAAAAACTAAACAATATTTCATCTTAATCCTTCATTCAATCATGGAGTGCTCCTTTGACATAAGGTTTTTGACCTTCTCTACAGAGTGGAGTCTGAACTCACAACCTTCTGACAGGAAGAAAAGGGGCTCTGAAAGTGGCAACCACACCACTATTAAGCACGCTAAGTTTTTTTTTTAAATAACTGATCCTACAGAACTCGGCTAGTTTGTTTTTTTAAAATTCAGTTATAACTTTAAGCATGAGGAAGTGTTTTGGAACCTGTAGTATTTGTGATAGTTCTTGGTGCATTAACACAGGCCTTAATCTTTCTAGGACGTGCATTGGAGGAGAGATTTAACACTGTCATTTTCAAAGTCAGCCAAACAGGTTGCAGTCTTTCACTCCCTTCATTATTTCATGGATTTTTGCTTTAATGCTATGTTTTAACTCTCATCTGGGAAAATGCATGTTATTTAAATTTAGTAACAATTGCAAGCTTTTTAATTATGCAGTCTGCATCCTTTCGTGTTCTGCTACTGCAATATCTTCAATTGTGGTCTTGCTCTAGGGCTGAAGGAAGCATCGAACCGGAACTGCTTTGTTGTAGCTTTGGAGGTATTTAGTCATCAGATAGTTGCAGCTCCTCCTCCGGTTAGTATTTTTAACATGTTTGTTCCCCCTCAAAATCAAAGATTGTCAGACACATTTACTGGCAGTCAAGATATCAACAAGTGAATTTGCCAGAATAACAACTGAGTGAGGGACTCGATCACAATGTTATCCACATCTGCTATTTTGCAACTCTTACAAAACAGATAAAAATGTTTATCATACTAAGAAATAACTCAGTAGATACATGGAGAATATTGATGCTGTAAGTAGGGAAACATAATTTTTAAATAAAATTTTTAATTCAACACTGCCAATGAATTCTATGTCAAAGTAAGCCATGAGAAAAGATTGTATCAAAATGTGGCTATCAAATAATTACAGTGAAAACATGAAAAGGTGGCTCTTCCACTATGCATATGAGAGACTAGAATGCTGGGTTCTGCCATTTCTGCACGCAGCTTTCAATAATCCAGACAATTAGTGATGAAATATTACTTTTATAATGATAGTTAGAATTTGGCCTGTAAACTAAATGACTTGGTGCTTCAGGTTCTGCAAAAGGTTTTCTGAAACTTGCATTTATCGATGTACTTCCTTGAAATTCAATTGCATAATATCCTAAGCATGATTGCCTCTACATTTTATATTTATGCTGGATATGTTTTTCACTCTACAACACATTTGGGAGATCTTAGGAGAACCTGCACCACCTTGTCCTTCTGCAGCTCTGTTACGTACGCCCAGGATAACGTGATCTCTCTTCTACAGCACTGGACATTGTCTTTGCAAAATGGAATAAATTGCTCTTCTACACCCTGCACTCCCCCAGCTCCTTCCTGTACCTCCACTCTTTTCTCCCAGTTACAAGCACATCAAATTAGGCCTGTCACTGATTGGTTAAAGATCAGTTTGAATAAATCATAGAGTAAATGACAAAGAATGTTACAGAGTGAAGCATCGCTGATGCGGAAGAATATTCAACAGGTGACCGGATAGCTGTTAAGGTAAGTGGAGCATTTGATCTACGGTCCTGCAGTCGCCATAAAAATATGACATTTCTCTTACACAGTAAACACATTTTATTGTAACCACAGAGTCATAGAAAACTACAGCACAGAATCAGGCCCTTCAGCCCGTCTAGTTAATGCCACACCATTTAAACTGTATACTCCCATTGAACTGCACCAAGACCATAGCCCTACATACCCTAATACCCTACATTCATGTATCTATCCAAACTTCTCTTAAATTTTAAAATCAAAATCGGACCCTAGCACCCAGGAGGCAACACAGCATCCAAGAATCTCGTTCTCATCCACAAAACCACCTTTCTGTTCCCCTAACTAATGAATCCACTTTCTCCACAGCTAACCAATTCTCCCCCACCCCCTTTCCCTTCTGAGTCATAGAGCCAGATTCAGTGCCAAAAACCTGACCACTATCACTTTCCTCTGCTGTCCACAGTAGAATATCTGTTATTAAGGGGGATGGACACAGGGTACTCTGCACTGGATGTGTAACCTCTTTTACCCTCCAGGCTGTCACCCAGTTTCCTATATCCTGTACTATGGGTGTAACTACCTCTCTATATGTCCTATCTCTATGCCCTCAGCCTCCCAAATGATCCAGAATTCCTCCTGTTCCAGCTCCAACTCCTTAACATGGTGTGTTAGAAGCTGCAGCTGGATGCACTTCTTGCAGGTGAAATCATTAGGGACACTGGAGGTCTCCCTCCCTTCCCACAACCTGCAAGCGGAGCATTCATCTACCCTGCCTGGTATCCCTACTGCTTCAACTGTGGAAATATAAAGGAAGGAAACAAGAAATAACCTTTAACAAACATCTGCCTGTGCTTCTCTCACTCAAGCCTCTCTTCGCTGAAGGCTTGAAGAGCTAAAGCCTCAAATCCCCCACCCTAACATTGTCCACTCCAACAACGGCTACACTATTTGCCCCTGCCTTATTTTTATTTCATTCCTGATGGCCGCTTTTCAAACGCTGAAACACAGTTGAAGAACTGCTTTTTAATGCACACTCGTGCGACCTGTGTGGGTTACCTCTCCTCTCGCTCCCAAACTCTTATTGGCCGTTGTTCAAAATGCCATAACTCTCACAAAGGACTGTTTCTTAACATACATTTACCGACCTGTGTGAATCACCTCTCCTCTTGCTCCCAATCTCTTATTCAAAATGCTATAACTCCTGCAAAGCACTGTCTCTTACCAATCTGTGTGAATCCCCTCTCCTATCGATCCCTATCTCTGATTGGCCTCTGTTCAAAACTATAAGTCCAGGACTATTTCTAAAGTTGAATGATCATTCGATATTTTCAGAGACAGGTACACGAGCTCCTCAAAGCATATGGTGTGTATCCATTGCCATTTATTTCATTCATCTCCCCAAAGCATGCCAATTTATCGCCTGCGAGCCTAGTCTCACTACTCTTGTTTTCAGTTAAAATTGTTACTTTTTCAGGATGCTTTCAGTACTTCCATCAATACAATCTCACAGAGTATGAGGTTGAACTGTTCATGGGATGGATCTCATTCATTGTGCTTTTGTTGTGTGATGCAATGTCCAACTGCATTACGGCTGCATGAGTGGAAATGATTCTGTTATGTGCTAACAATACAGACCCCTACACTAACCTTCTGTGGTCATTCCTTCTCACTGATTGTGATACTTGAAATTATGAATGGCTATGTGAAGGTCGGATGTTATTCTGCTTTCTGCAGCTATATCCGCCCCCAATTGTCAATGTCAGAAGCTTTCACGTTTCTTATTAATGTTGTTTTTTTTATTTCCTTTAGAGCACTGTCCTTGATGATGCAGTGATTGTCTGGCAGATTCAAAGCTTCAAAGTACATTTATTGTTAAAGTATGAATGCAGTATGCACAACCCTGAGATTAGTCTTCCCACAGACAGCTATTAAACAAAGAAAACCCTAGAACCAAAGAAAAATATCAAATCCCACCCAGCAGACTCAAAAAAAATCAAATCATGAAAATGGGAAAAGAAGGGGAAAAAAACCAAAGGGAAAATACAGAATATAAAACACAAAAGTAAAAGTGTCCAGGTATATTCAGTTCAGTTCAGTTCAGTTCAATCTAGCACTGTGCTGTTCATTACCTGCAGTCTCCTCCGACCAAAATTGAGGATATATGCAGTCATCTTTACTGGTAAGTTATTTATATAAGATGCAATCAAGATTATTTTACTAACTGATAACTTAGTTATAATTGATAGTCTATTCAGTTCTAGAGTATTTAAGCTAAATACTTGAGTCATTAACGAACTGTTGGAAGGGGAGAAAATAAGGAGGAGAGTTATTCTGGGCTAAGAATGAGCAAATAATAAGACTAAAAACCAGTATTGGAGTTATCAGTCATTTTGTCAATAACTTTTTATTCTCAAACAAAGAAAATTTATCAAATTATCAGATCTGGAGCATCAAGAAAGACTGGTTTTGAATAAGAAAGCTTGGGAATTACAGCAAATAGTTACAAAATATATGAGCAATCTGATATCTGTCTTTATTGCAGAAAATTACAGCTCAGCCAGAGCTGTAAGTGAGTAATTGGTGTTCAACATGTGGAAAATATAAATTTTTTCATCTTATTGTTTCATTTGAAGTCAGATAAAATGGAGTGAGTTCATGTTCCTTCTTTAAGTGGCTTAGTTAGTGTTTTGTAATTTTATGGGAAATCGTCACCAACAGCGCCAATATATAAAGTCCACCCGCAATTATCCGTGAGAAGGTGGTGTTGAGCAGCTCCCATCAGCCACTACAGTATTTCTAGTGGAGGTAATCTTTACAGTGTTGTTGGGAAAAGAACTCTGACATTTACACTGTGCACTGGATACATTTCCAAGTCAGGATGATTTTTGGTGTGTCAATAACTGGCCAATGAGCAATTAAGATCTGAAGCAACGTAAATATATTTCACATATTTGTGCATCCTAGATTTTACCACTGCAACATACAGAACTAATAACTGTAGTTATGACACAATACACATTCCCTGGGTTATCAGCATAGCTTTCCTCAGGAATAACTCACAAGTGCCCTCTAGTGTACAGATAGATACACTGCAATACTTAAATCAAAAGTGCTAATTCAGCAAGGAAGTTTTTGTTGTTAAGAGCAGAGACCTGCAGACAGAGGGTAATTCCTCATACAGATGGAAATTTTGAATGATAAAGCAAATAATGATGAACAAGATTGGCCAAGGTTTCCAATGGAGGAACTCTCATCAACATTATTTCTAGGTTACATTCCAGTAACAAATAGAAATTGTGTTTTAAATATAATTATTTTTCTTGTAAGTTTAATGATTATGAGAGAGAATTTAATTACTTGAATTTATAGGCACTTCTTCATTAAATATGATTACAATGTGGTCTTGCAAATGCAGCAATTTAGTTTGTAATATGATCCCAGAAACAGAGATGTAACAACACAAGAACATAGGAAAACAGGAGTAAACCATTAGGCTCTTCAAACTTCCCCCTCCATTTAACGTAATCATGGCTGATGTATGAGTCTCAGCTTCTCCTTTGTCTCATTTCTCCAGACCTGTCTATTCCTCGATCTATCAAACACTTAGTTCAAGTTGAAGTTCAAATTTAACTTTTATCCATCTCCACTCTAAATACGTTAATGATCATGCTTCACGCAACTGTTAGGACAGAGAATTTCAGAGATTCAGCACTTTCTGCCGGAAGAAATTCCTATGTACCTCAGTTTTAAATGACCAGGCTCTTGCCTTGCAATTATATCTGCGTCTTCAAGATACTTCCACTAGTGAAAACATTCTCAACATCTACCCTCTCAAGCCCCATTAGGATCTTAAATGCTTGAATAAAGCCATTCCCCATTCTGCTAAAAATTAAAGAACGCAGACCCAAGCTATTTAGTCTTTCTGGTTAGGACAACCCTATCACTCCAAGAAGTTGCTTGGTAAATCTCTTATGTACTGGCTCCATTGTTCCTATTTTTTTAAGGTAAAGGCACCAAACTATACTCAGTATTCCAGGTGAGGCCTCACCAATATCCTGTACAGTTGTAATAAAACCTCCCTATTTTAAAACTCCAGGCTCTTCGCAATAAAGCCCAAGATACACCTGCTTTACTGGTTGTTGGACCTGTCTTCTAGCATTTTGTGATTCATGAGCTGGGTCCCTCAGAACTTCACTGTTTTACAGTCCATTTAAATTTTAATCTGCCATTTCATTCCTTCTACCAAAGTGTGTGCCTTGCACTTCCCCACATTAAACCCTATTTGACAGTCTTTTGTTCACTCACTCTGTCTGTCTATATGCCATTGTAGAACCACAGTATCCTTTTCACAGAATGCCCTTCCACCTATTTTTCAATCATCGGCATTTGCACAAACCTCATATACAATTCCTGACAGGTCATTAATATAAATAGTGAACAGCTGTGGGCCAAGAACTGACCCCCGTGGTACTCTATTAATTACCTCCTTCCAATCTGAAAAAGAAACTCTTCTTTTTTTATGAGACAGCAAGTGTGCATTAGGAACAGCTTCTTCCCCTCTGCCATCAGATTTCTGAATGGTCCATGAGCACAATCTCATTATTCCTCTTTTGCACTATCTAGTTTTTTGTAGCTTATAGTAATTTTTTATACCTTTGCACGGTAAAGCTGCCACAAAACAAAATAATTCATAATGTGCATCAGTGATAATAAACCCAATTCTGATCTCAATCCTTTCTAACACATTTCTTCCAATCTCAAGGGCTTTGAATTTATGCATCAGCCTCTTATGTGGCATTTTGTCAAATAACACTTTTCATAAAACCATGTTGATGACATTTAATTATCACCATCTTTTCTGAGTAACCTTGATTAACGAATCTAGCCAACAAGTAGCTGTTAAACTAACTGGCCTGTAGCTCCCTGTGTTTATCCTTTCTCCCCTTTTGAATACAGGAGTAACATTTTGAATAAAGGGATTTGTAGCAGTTCATGTAGATTAAGAGAAAAACACACAGAACATTAATTATACATAAAGAGTACAAGACAATGTAGAACATCGTGCATATCAGGATATTAATGCAAAAGTAAAACAGAGATAAGCTCACGTTAGTGCAAGAGGTGGCCTGTTGTGTCCTATTGCTGAGGTAGGGGTAAGATTCTGCACATCGGTTCCAAGCATCTGATAGCTATAGGAAAGTAGCTGTTTCTGATTGTGGTAGTGTAGGACATCAGGCATCTGTATCTTCTGCGATATGCTCGTGGTTTAGAAGAGTATATGATCCAGGTTGATGATAGATGCTCCTTTCCGTCATTGCTTTCAGTGGTGAAGAGGGTTGTGCCTGTGATTCACTGGGCTGTGCCCACAACTCTCTGAAGTGTTTTGCGTTGATGTGAATTGGAATTGTTGTACAGGCTGTGATGCAACCAATCATGATATTTTCAACATTGCATCCATGGGAATTTGGTGAAGTATTTAATGATATGCCAAATCACCTAAAGTCTTTTATGTTAGAGGTACTGGTACACCTTCTTCCCCTCGATGTACTGGGCACAGAGCAAGTCATCTGAAATGTTAGCACCAGGGATTGGAAGCTGCTGCTCTCTCCACTTCTGACCCACCAAACAAAACCGGCATGTAGTCTCCTGATTTCCCGTTTCTGAAGTTGACGATTAGTTCCCACGGCAGCATACACTCCATTGATAACTATAAGGAAGTAATGCACATATTTATACTACTGTAGTACTATTGGTAGTGTTTGAATTTGTTCTGTGCTGTATTTCATTTAAGCACATCTACTTGGTATATCGTTTTTATACCTTTTAGACTATTTCCATGAAACTTTGGTTTATTGGAGCAGGTGCTTAACTAGTCCCAGGGTGTCCCAATTAAACAGAATCTGCTGGATATAGAAGGGCACCAGGAAAAGGCCAGCAATATCATTAAGGATTTTACTCATCCTGCTCAAGGACTGTTTGTCCCACTTTCATCGGGGTGGTAGGTGAAGGAAGCTATGTGGCATCCATGCCAAGACCATCAAACTCAAAGCAGTTATTTTCGCCCAGCAGTAAGTCTGATCAACACCTCCACCCACCAACTAATCCATTGCTCCACACCCCTGTCACCATTACTTTATAATTTCCTATCACAATCACCTTAAATGCAGACACTCCTGTGCCAAGTATCACTTTATTGGCATACAATCAATCTATGTATATAAACTATCATGTGTATTTATATTTGCAGTGTTTTTAATTATTGTGTTCTTTAACTTATTGTATTTATTTTTGTGTGCTGCATCCGATCTAGATTAACAATTACTTTGTTCTCCTTTACCATTGTGTATGGGAAATGACATGAAACAATCTTGAATCTTGATTTTTTTTTGTCTTGGTTTTGGATCTCCAGAGTTTGCAGCTTTTCATTTGTTTGCTGTTTGTGTTTCTTTGCTGCACTGTACTTGTAGCTGGATAGATGGGAATTTAAAGTTGGTATGTGGACATTGTTTTGCAGAAAATGGCTGCTTTAGTGCAGTCGGAAACTACCTGGCTTCAGCTGACCACTCTCCCATTGGGAGAAGGACCATGTAAACAGATCTGGATATTTTATTGTTTTGATAAACTACGACAATGTTTCTCCCCCTTAATAAAATTGCATTCCCTTTTCGTCTGCTTAGAAACTTTATTCTAAATACATACTACCCAGGCTTATATGTCTCTCCAGTCCCGCAGCAATGTCATTGAATCTTTTTGCCCTGTGAAATGGACTAACAAGCCTCAAAATTAAAGAGAAGAAAATCTGCAGATGCTGGAAACCCAAGCACCACACACCAAATGCTGGAGGAACTGAGCATCTATGGAGATGAGTAAACAGTTGACATTTTGAGCCGAGACCTCAGGGTTTCCCAGAATTAAAGGGTGTTTTGTATTGAACAATAATTCCAAGCCTTGCCACTGCTGTCTACAGTCCACACAAAAAAAAAGAACCATTACATCATTCAAGCTCACATAAATTGGGCCAAAATGCCTGTTTCCATGCTGCTTGAATACATCACTTATCCCACCATTCCTTTGTTGTAGATACGTTGATCATATCCCACATCTCATTCTCTTGCCTTCCTTCTTGATCTCATCATGCCTATTACTTACCATGACCATTGTTCTTGTTTTCTCTGTTATCGAATTTAAGAGCAGGGAGGTTATGCTGTAACCGTGCAGGTTACTGGTGAGGCTGCTTATGGAGAACTGCATGCTGTTGGTGTCTCCTTAATTGAGGAAAAATATTCTAGCTTTGGAGGCAGTGCAACAGGTTGATTCCAGAGAGGTTAAGCCGATGAGGGGAGATTGAGTCACCTGGGATTCAGTGAAATTCAGAAGAGTGCAAGTGGATCTTTCAGAAACATATAACATTATGAAAGGGATAGATAAGACAGAGGAAAGGAAGTTATTTCCACTGATAAGTGAGACTAGAACTAGGGTACACAGCTTTGAGATTCAGGGAATAGATTTAGGATGGAGATGAGGAGAAACTGTTTTTCACAGAGAATAGTAAATCTGTGGGATACTTTTCCCAGGGAAGCAGTAGCTTTAAGTATATTTAAGACACAATTAGATAGATTTTTGCACTGCAGGGTAATTCAGAGTTATGGGAAAAAAGGGGGTAGAAGGAGCTGAACCCACAGCCAGATCAGCCACAATAGGAATGGTGGAGTTGGCTCACTGGACCAAATAGGCAACACCTGCTCCTTTTTCTTATGACCTTATCCCATTGAAGGTGGACAGTACCTCCCAACAGGGAAAGGGCTGTGAATCGCAAAGATTTATAAGACATTGTCATCCTTGCTGAAATGGCGCACAAAGCCCAGGAGGTCTGCATCTCTCTAGTAGGGTTCAAAGGTTCATTTTTATTGTCAAATATAGCTCCAATATTTGTCTTTTCTTTTGTCAACACCCATGGTCCTTCTGTATTTAATGGCTATCTGGAGTAGACATCAACTCCCCCCAACCTGCATGAATTATTATGAACTTTGTGGTTCCTCAGCTTTGATTTTACTTTGATATTATACTCAGTTATTATTGTATTGAGAGTGGTGTGAATATCATAATTCACATTTAAAGGTATGTTTCTTGATCTGCAACGGGTACTTGGTTATTTTTCCGGAAAGGTCAAAATTAGAAGTGCAGTAGACAAATATATTTTGAATATAATTTAAAATGTAATTATAAGGCATTGATTTTGATATTACCAGACCAGCTCTGCCATCTTATAGTAAATGTCTATATTCGTTCCAAAACCAAGAAGATTCCAGTTTTTTCTCGTAGGTTGAGGGAGTTAGTTCATTTCTGTCGGTTTACTATGGTCGTTCTGCCCCAGGTCTGGGATGGGGAAAATGAGTCCCTTTTCCTGATCCACATGTGCTACATATCACTGGATGCAAAATTCTTTAGATGGGAGTCTCAAAGAATTAAGAGTAAAGCATTCAAATAGTCTACTTACAATTAAGAGAAGATCTGCAGATGCTGGATATCCAAGCAACATGCACACAAAACGTTGTAAGAACTCAACCAGTCAGACAGGACTGACGAAGGGTCTCGGCCCGAGACATTGACGGTACTTTTTTTTCATAGATGCTGCCTGGCCGGCTGAGTTCCTCCAGCATTTTGTATGTGTTGCCTATCTATTTACAATTAATGTCCACAATGAAGTCTAGGCCATTTTTCCTCTCATTTGACTGGCTAGAATGATCAGTAAGAATTTCTAATTAAATCAGATCTGAAATAGCTTAATTTGAGCTTTAATAAAATTAAGTTCCCTGAGAGGTTTGCCAAAAACTGCATTTTGAGTCAATATCCACAGAGGTCCAACATTTGTCAGGGATGCAGACTGAAAATATTCAAGCATATTTGAATTATAACATCTTCTGTCATGGGCAATTTTAAAAGTTTACATCTCAGGAAGTATACTCATGATGTCAGCAAATAAAAGTTTACCTTCTTTTGTAAATACCAATGCTATTCAGAGTTGTTCCTTTCCTAATAAATCTTAAGTCCGGTACTATCAATTATATTTACTGTCATAAGATTACAAATAATGCAGACCAAATGTTACTGGCTTGTGTGGCTTGTATTGACGCATCTGTGGCGTGCCCTCTTCCAGTAACATCAGGCAGCTTAAAGGTCACTTGAAGGTAACAGAGGAAATACCGTTAATTTATTACTGAAGGATAAATAGGAGAAAAAGTAGTGTCCGGTTGCAAGTTGGATGAAACCAATGGCAGTTGTGGGCAAGGTGCAGGAAATGAACGGGGCGGGAGTGGAATCACAGAACCTGCAGCTGTTCATTTGCCCACTTCAGGAAATGGTGGTGAACGTGCAGTCTAAATTGTGTTGAATGTAAAATACACATTCTGTTTGTGAGAAAGGAGGAAGGTGTTTCGTATAATGCTTGTTTTCCATTGGTTTTTAAGATTGCGAGTTGTGAGGTCTCTCAAAAGGCTCAAGACTGACTGTATCAGTTAAGGTCATGTATCTTGTTTAGCACACCAGTAGACAACTTAGAAATTTTTTAGAGTCATATCGTAATTCTATGATACACTCAAAACTGTAGTAAACAATTTGGCAAAGTTGAGAATAGTGCAATTTGAACAGATTAATCAAGCATTGGTTAAAATATGTGACCATTGAATGGTAGCACAGTGTTGTGAGATTGAATGGCACCTTTAGCTCCTACTTCTTACATTCTTATGGAGTAACTTAGAGACTTCCACTGGGCTGCGCCCTAAAGTGGAGCTGGACACTGATCACATCAGAAATATCAAGGCCATGGTTACCCTGTTTACAATACTGTGTAATTGCCTATATTGAAGAAGGAAGTTTGGGTAGTATTATGTCAGTTTCTTGGCCATTTGTCGTCAAGCATCACGGGCATCTGCCACTTTCCAATTGGCAGTTAAAAGCTGGTGACTGGGCTCCTCCAGTTGCAAAAGTTTGGAATATTAAAAAAGAAAAACTTAGCAAGAGGCTAAGGCTGCAATATTAAAACAGTAAGTCAAAGGTACATAAGACAAAAGAGGTAGGGATGTGGCAGTGCTGATCAGAGATAGTGTCATGGCTGAAGAAAAGGATGAGGTCATGGAGGGATTGTCTATTGAGTCTCTGTGGGTGGAAGTTAGAAACAGGAAGGGGTCAATAACTCTTCTGGGTGCTCCTGATATCTCTTATCAGGTGGGGAAGGCCCAACAGAGGCTCTACTTCCTAAGGAAGCTAAAGCACGCTCTCCTCCCTCATCACCTGCTGATCAACTTCTATCGGACAACGATAGAGAGCCTCCTGATGTATTGCTGTGCAGTGTGGTTTGCCAGCTGCACAGAACAGAACAGGAAGGACTTGCAGCGGGTGATGAGGGTAGCAGAGCGGGTTATTGGCACAACATTACCCTCTCTCAGAGACATTTATACTGGCAGACTTCAAAGGAAGGCTGCTTGTGTTTCAAAGCATCCCACTCATCCTGGACATCACCTGTTTTCCCCTCTACCTTCTGGGAAGAGATACAGAGCATTAAGGATGAAAACAAAGAGACTCCTTAACAGCTTCTACCCACAAGCAGTGAAATGTATAACACCCTCTTCCCTTCTCCTGCCCCCCTCCTAAGACAGCGGCAGCTAAATGCATCACACTTCCAGGAATGTCAGGTGTGCAATAGTCCTACCCCCCCCCCATCCGTATATTATTAATTTTGGACTGCACTCCTGAGGTTTTAGAGTTTATTTTATGTATATATTCTTTGTCATGCTGCAAAACGTTGAGCTGCTAAACTGTGTTTCATTTCTCCACAACAATAACAATAAAGTATTCTTCTTCTTCTTCTTCTTCTTCTTCTTCTTTCTTATAGACCACCCAATAGTAACAGGATCATCGAGGAGCTGATAGGGAGACAGATTCTGTAATGGTGCAATAATAACAGGGTTGTCGTGATGAGAGATTTTAATTTCCCCAATATTGATTGGCATCTCCCAAGAGCAAGGGGTTTAGATGGGGTGGAATTTGTTAGGTGTGTTCAGGAAGGTTTCCTGACACAATATATAGATAAGCCTACAAGAGGAGAGACTGTACTTGATCTGCTATTGGGAAATTAACCTGGTCAGGTGTCAGGTCTCTCAGTTGGTGAGCATTTTGGAGACAGTGATCACAATTCTATCTCCTTTACCATAGCATTGGAGAGGGATGGGAACAGACAAGTTAGAGAAGCGTTTAATTGGAGTCAGGGGGAATATGAAGCTATCAGGCAGGAACTTGGAAGCATAAATTGGGAGCAGATGTTCTCAGGGAAATGAAGGGCAGAAATGTGGCAAACGTTCAGGGGCTCTTTGCATGGCGTTCTGCATAGGTGTGTTCCAATGAGACAGGGAAAGTTTGGTAGGGTACAGGAACCATGGTGTACAAAGGCTGTTGAAAATCTAGTCAAGAAGAAAAGCTTACAAAAGGTTCAAAAGCTAGGTAATGATAGAGGTCTAGAAAATTATAAGACTAGCAGGAAGGAGCTCAACAATGAAATTAGGAGAGCCAGAAGGGGCCATGAGAAAGCCTTGGTGAGCAGGATTAGGGAAAACCCCAAGGCATTCTACAAGTATATGAAGAGCAAGAGGATAAGATGTGAGAGAATAGGACCAATCAAGTGCAACAGTGGAAAAGTGGAGGAGGTAGCAGAGGTAGTTAATGAATACTTTGCTTCAGTATTCACTCCGGAAAAGGACCTTGGCAATTGTAGGGATGACTTACAGCAGACTAAAAATCTTGAGCATATTGACATCAAAAAAGAGGATATGTTGGAGCTTTTGAAAAGCATCAAGTTGGATAAGTCTCCGGGACCAGACGATATATATCCCAGGCTACTGTGGAAGGTGAGGAAGGAGATTGCTGAGCCTCTGGCAATGACCTTTGCATCATCAATGGGGATGTGAGAGGTTTCAGAGGATTGGAGGGTTGCAGATGTTGTTCGTTTGTTCAAAAAAGGATGTAGAGACAGCCCAGGAATTTATAGACCAGTGAGTCTTACTTCAGTGGTTGGTAAGTTGATGGAGAAAATCCTGAGAGGCAGGATTTATGAACATTAGGAGAGGCATAATATGATTAGGAATAGTCAGCATAGTTTTGCCAAAGGCAGGTCATGTCTTACGAGCCTGATTGAATTTTTTGAGGATGTGACTAAACAGACTGATGAAGGTAGAGCTGTAGATATAGTGTATACGGATTCAGCAAGGCATTTGATAAGGTACCCCATGCAAGACTTTATTGAGAAAGTAAGGAGGCATGGGATCCAAGGGGACCTTGCTTTGTGGATCCAGAATTGCCTTGCCCACAGAAGGCAAAGAGTGGTTGTAGATGGGTCATATTCTGCATGGAGGTTGGTGACCAGTGGTGTGCCTCAGGGATCTGTTCTGGGACCCTTACTCTTCATAACTTTTATAAATGACCTAGATGAGGAAGTGGAGAGATGGGTTAGTAAATTTGCTGATGACACAAAGGTTGGGGGTGTTGTGGATAGTGTGGAGGGCTGTCAGTGGGACATCAATAGGATGCAAAACTGGGCTGAGAAGTGGCAGATGGAGTTCAACACAAATAAGTGTGAGATGGTTCATTTTGGTAGGTCAAATATGATGGGAGAATATAGGGTTAATGGTAGGACTCTAGCAGTGTGGAGGATCAGAGGGATCTTGGGGTCCGAGTCCATAGGACACTCAAAGCTGCTACGCAGGTTGACTCTGTGGTTAAGAAGACATACAGTGCAATGGCCTTCATCAACCATGGGATTGAGTTCAAGAGCTGAGAGGTAATGTTACAGCTATATAGGACCCTGGTTAGATCCTACTTGGAGTGCTGTGCTCAGTTCTGGTCACCTCACTACAGGAAGGATGTGGAAACTAGAGAACGGATGCAGAGGAGATTTACAAGGATGTTGCCTAGATTGGGCAGCATGTCTTATGAGAATAGGTTGAGTGAGCTTGGCCTTTTCTCCTTGGAGCAATGGAGGATGAGAGGTGACCTGAAAGAGGTGTATAAGATGATGAGAGGCATTGATCATGTGTATAGTCAGAGGCTTTTTCCCAGGGCTGAAGTAGCTAACACGAGAGGGCACAGTTTTAAGGTGCTTGGAAGTAGGTACAGGGGAGATGTCAGGGGTAAGTTTTTTTTTACGCAGAGAGTGGTGAGTACATGGAATGGGCTGCTGGCGACGGTGGTGGAGGCAGATACAATAGTGTCTTTTGAGAGACTCTTAGATGGGTACATGGAGTTTAGGAAAATAGAGGGCTATGAATAATCCTAGATAATTTCTGAAGTAAGTATGTGTTTGGCACAGCATTGTGGGCCAAAGGGCCTGTATTGTGCTGTAGATTTTCTATGTTTCTATGTTTCTAAGATATTGGAGCAGAATTAGGCCATTTGGCCCATCGAGTCTGCTCCACCATTTCATCATGGCTGATGCAATTTTCCTCTCGGCCCCAGTCCCCTGCCTTCCACCACCACCCCCCCCATACCTTAATGCCCTGACCAAACAAGAATCTATCAAGTTTTACCTTAAATATACATAAAGACTTGACCTCCACAGTTGCCTGTGGCAGCGAATTCCACAGATACACCACTGTCTGGCTAAAGAAATTCCTCCTCATCTCCATTCTGAAAGGACTCCCCTTTATTCTGAGGCTGTATCCTCTGGTCTTAGACACTCCCACCACAGGAACCATCCTCTCCACATCCACTCTATCAAGGCCTTTCACCACTCAAGAGGTCTCAATTAGGTCACCCCTCCTTCTTCTGAATTCCAGTGAATACGGGCCCAGAGCCATCAAATGCTCTTCATGTGACAAGCTGTTTAATCCTGGAATTACTTTCATGAACCTCATTGAACCCTCTCCAGTTTCAGCACATCTGCGTTCAAGGGCACCAACAAACCTGCTTTCAGGCAATTGCTCAAGCTGGTCTTTTTTGTTGGTATTTACAGTTCTGCCCCACTTAACGTATGCAGACCTGAAGGCCTGTAACAGTTTACTTTCAATATTAGTGTTGTAAACTATCAGTGTTTGATATTAATATATGCAAGTACAAGGAAACCCAGATTAAACCTTTGAGTACCTACATCAGAAAATAGAAATCTATTGAATCAGAGGCTATTCAATTTGCCATGGACTCATCCCATTCTTGGCTCATAATCCCAACGATGTTCATTGAAGTGGTGAGGACTTCTGTGTCCGCCATCCCTTCAGAATGAGTTCCAGATGCCTGTTGCTCACTGTCCTTCGATCAGTTAAATTACTACATACCCACAAGTTATTGATCTCTCTGTTGAGAGAATTAGATATATTCTGTAGATACCTCCTGTGCCTAATGATGTAGCCAGTGAATGTATGTTTATGGTTTTCAGCTGCTGTAGCCCATCCACTTCAAGGTTCGACATGTTGTGTGTTCAGTAATGCTCCTCTGCACACCACTGTTGCAATGCATAGTTATTTCAGTTACTGTTGCCTTCCTGTCAGCTTGAACCAGACCAATCATTCTCCTCTGACCTCTCTCATTAACGAGGCATTTTCTTGTACAGAACTGCCAATCACTGGATGCTAGCAAAACTCTAGAGATTATTGTGCATGAAAGTCCTAGGAGACCAGCAGTTTCTGAGATACTCAATCCATTCTGTCTGGCACCAACAATCGTCCAATAGTCAAACTCATATAGATCACAGTTCTTCCCCATTCTGATGTTTGACTTGATCAACAACTGAACCTCTGACCATGTCTCTATGCTTTTTAATACATTGAGTTGCTCCCACATGATCGGCTGATTAGATATTTGCATTAACGAGCAAGTGTACAGATGTACCTAATAAAGTGACCACTGAGTGTACATCTCCTATTCCTTTTGTTGCAGAAATAACCCCTGAAAAGGGAGACCGGCATTGCAACTATAATTCTTGCCACTCTCCTCTCAACTTTCTCTACAGCCTCCCCATTGTTCCTGCATGGATTTCCCTAGTCCTGTATTCAAGGTCCTAGCCAATAAATAAAACTATTTCATACGCCTCCTTCATCACTGAAAAAGATTTTCATGGCCATTGGACAATAATTGTTTTTGGTGAGGGTATTTTTTCATGTGTTGGCATGTGGCCGAGTGGTTAGGGTGTCAGTCTAGTGATCTGAAGGTCGCTAGTTCAAGCCTCAGCTGAGGCAATGTGTTGTGTCCTTGAGCAAGGCACTTAACCACACATTGCTCTGTGATGACACCGGTGCCAAGCTATATCGGACCTAGTGCCCTTCCCTTGGACAACAGCGGTGGCGTGGAGAGGGGAGACTTGCAGCATGGGCCACTGCCGGTCTTTCATACAACCTTGCCCAGGCCTGCACCCTGGAAACTTTCCAAGGCGCAAATCCATGGTCTCACGAGACTAAAAGATGCCTAAGGAAGAATTTTTTCATGGATTGTGCACATTCAGCTGGTCTTTATCCCACTACAATGGGTTTTCATTCTGGTGACAGCTGGTGAAGTGATTTCAACACCAGAAAATCTGATATAAATCTGGATTAGTATTCGATCATTTCTAAAAATGATAAATCCAGTAACAGTTTTGATTTTATGTCTGCAATAAAGGCCTCAACTTTCTCTTTTACTGAATGCACCTCACTTAATATATTTCATTCATCCGATTGCCCCGAAACACATGATTCTGAGCTTTATACACAAAAAATGTTGGTGAATGCAGCAGGCCAGGCAGCATCTATAGGAAGAAGTACAGTCAACATTTTGGACCAAGTAGGCCTGATGAAGGGTCTCAGCCCAAAACATCAACTATACCTATTCCTATAGATGCTGCCTGGCCTGCTGCGTTCACCCGCATTGTTTGAGTGTGTTGCTTGAATTTCCAGCATCTGCAGATTTCCTCATGTTTGTGATTCTGAGCTTTATATTGTGCTGAAGCAGCATTCTGCACACATAGTACCTGAAGATTTGCTTCTTTTATGGTACTGTTTTATCTGTTGTTGCCTGATTTATTCAAGTTATCGTTTTGCCCTATGGAATAGCTTGGTAAACATTTACGACCTCTTGTGTGTGGTGTCAAGCAGCATTTACTCTCTTCATCAATTTTAAGCTAGGCTAAGTGTGGCACAGGTTCAATTTAATGAAGACGTTTGCTGAAAATAATATATCATGGGGTGTAGGTAGTGGTATTGCTGCATTATTAACTCCACAGGGCTGAACATTACCCTTGGGTTCCTCCCTGATGAGTGTTGACTAATAACATGATGCCACCTTTGTCAATGTTCAAGTTTCTTTTTGTTTTTCTACCTTGAGCTTTGATACAAAGAGTACAGGCTTGAGTTTGCATTTGATTTTACGCACACGAACTTTGTAACATAGATTGTCACTGATTATTTGAACATCTCTACACATTGCTCCAGAAACTTACTTAAACATTATTGTGATATATTTGCACTGAGTATATTTTTCTAATCCAAGCTCAATCAATCTGTTGGCACTAGAGGACTATACGTTCTATTTGTCCTGATATTCAAGAGTATTAATGCACTTCTATCTAACGGCAGCTTCCTAAACTATTGATTATTTAGTGTTCCTTCCTGTGATGCATTAGTATGAGGCTCTGTCAATATTCATCACTTCAACTGTTAATTTTTATCATAAGTTTGAAATTATGGGGAGGGGGGGTTCCAGTGATGTCATCGTCCAGAATGGCAGCTTAAATCAACAGCTCCTCCGGAAAAACACATATTTTGCCCCGTTCATCCATCAAATATAAGATCTTTTGAAAATATCTGAATTGATAAGGAGGTCAAGAATGGGGAGGAAGAATGGAGATTTAAAAAAAGCATCACTGCGGAGCCTGTGGAAGAGAGAGAGGTACAGCGCACAGCTCTCCTACACGTGCGCATGGTGGCGAGGCTGACGCGGGGCCTTGTGCAGGTGAAGCGGCAAATATGATAAGGATTTTGGAAGAGAGAAGGGAAGTCCAAAAAGATATAAAACAGCAACTCAATGATATAAAGTCGGAGCTCACCAACGTCAATCAGAAAACAGCGGTGGCAGAGACTCGAATTGAGAAGGTGGAAGAACACGTGCAAAACATGGAATGGATAATAAGTAAGACGATAAAAATATTAAATCAACAGGAAAGTAAATTGCTTGACCAGGAGGGAAGACGGCGACGGAAAAATATCAGGATTTACAATGTTCCCGAAGGAGCAGGGGGATTGTCGATGATGGACTTTGTAGACAAGTTGCTGTGAGAAGCGCTGGAGGTTCCTCAGACTACAGAGATTGAAATTGAAAGGGTGCACCGTTCGCTTGTCCAACGGCCTCCCGGAGACAGAGAAGGTAAACCAAGCTCCATTTTACTTAGATTCCTTCGATTCAAGAGCAAGGCGGAGATTGTACTGAGGGCCTGGGTTAAGAAGAGGGTGTTTTGGAACGGGAAGTTAATATACTTCGATCATGATTAACCTCCGGCGGTCCTACAGAACCGGAAGGAATATTCCAAAGCGAAACGAATCTAAAGCAAGAAAAGATTAAATTCCAAACCCCGTACCCTGCTAAACTGAGGGGATTTTACCAAGAACGGATACGACTATATCAGACGATGGAAGAGGCGACTACAGACATGAAGAACAGAGGACTGCCCATTAGCGTGGTCAAACCAAGGGAAACTCTGGCTGAGCAGTTATCCCGAACTGTTTGGGAAATAGTAAGAGAACCTAGAAATCAGGGGACGGGAAAAGGATGAGAGAAGAGTTTTAGGAGGAGACTGTCAGTTCTCTGAGGGCAGCCCTCACCTCCTCCAGAAGAGCCATAAGGTTTGGCTAACTTTAAAAGTGCTGATAAACTAAACGGAAGCAAAAATACACAGTAGTATACCTATCTCGAGAAATGCGTGTTATAATGTGGATTTTATATTACTCAATTTTTTTTAAAAATCATTTATTCATTCCTTTTTCCCCACCTAAATGAGAATATATACATGGGAAATCATTTCTGTGTAATGGACATAGTTTTTTTTTCTTACTTTTATAGGTACTGCAGCAGGGCCCTCAACCCATGGTAGACTTTTCTTCTAGCCCAACCCAGGGTCATCTAGAGACCCCAGCCTTGGAACCACACCTTCCTTACCTTTCTTTTTATTATTCACTTTTCTTGGTTATTTGTTCAGGGAGTAGATCAATTAAGTTATATTCTGCAAATTTCAATGATATACTAACAGATAAATACACTTAGAGAGTAAGACCATATATTTTGGGTATATACCTCAAGAATGGTTGAAAAGAGATAAATATAAATATTTAATGAATGTG
This sequence comes from Mobula birostris, assembly GCF_030028105.1. Lineage (NCBI taxonomy): Eukaryota > Metazoa > Chordata > Chondrichthyes > Myliobatiformes > Myliobatidae > Mobula > Mobula birostris. The sequence goes on from NC_092388.1 coordinate 35,126,842, forward strand.
CTGCTGGTGGCTGGTAAAAAGACCCTTACCAGGAAATGGTTATCTCAGGAGAGCCCAACTTTAAGTGTATGGATGGAAATTACAATGGACATTTACAAAATGGAGAAGGTAACAACATCTGTTAATCATAAGTTGGAACAATTTTATTCATACTGGAAAAAAATAGTTTAACTACATAACATCTTATAGGCCTGATTTTATTCTCACAATCAATGAATATGTTGTTAAAAAAAATCACTCCCTACTCTGTACATAGTTTTCTTCTTTCGATTGTTCTTTCTTTCCTCTTCTTTCTATACGAGTATCTTTCAGATAAATATTATGTGGAGATTTGTTATATGATATATATGTACAGTATCTGAAATACATCCTATGGAAATGTTTGGTGATGAAACTCAATAAAAAATAAATTACAAAAAAGAGAAATTACTGTATGTGCTTGTATAAAGGATATCTCACTTGACAGAAAGTCGTCTAAATCCTAATTCTCAGTTTATTGGCTGTACTGATGGTCTTTGGCTTTGTTTGTTTTCACATCCAATACAAAGTACAGCTAGTTCCTGAAATTGTATGAGGAGTGAGTGACTTCCTATAGCAACAATAGCACATATTCCTGGAAAACCCGCTCTTCACTTGCACTCCTGCAATTTGGACAATCTTGGAGCTCTTCATCATAATTCCTGTCATTACTACATACATGATGCATTTGTATTGCTACCTTGCATCCCCAACTGGATGTTAAATCTTGAGTGTTGTGTAGGTTGATTATCTGCTTCCACCACCTTTAGAGGAAGTGTGAATATTTTTAAGGCAGGTATAGAGTGTTTTTTGAAAGTGAGAAGGTGAATGGTTATCAAGGGGTTGACTGGAATATGGAGCTGAGGTTGCTGTCAGATCAGCCATGATCTTATTAAATGATGGAGCAAGATCAAATGACCTGGTCCTGATCCTAGCTTATATTTCCGAATGTAACTGAGGGGAATACACAACCACAAATATGCACTACATCAAAGTCTGCGTAGACAATGTCATCACCACCAAAAACCTCCAGATATTCCCAAACCAGAATCCATGGATGAATAACAAGGCATGGAACCTGCTCAAATTTCGTGACACTGCTCTTGGATCTGGCGATGCCAAATCATACAGTGGGGCCAGATTGAATCTTAAGAGAGTATCTAGACTGCCAAGTATAGACATAAAGTACAGATCAAGGCATATTTCTATAACGCCAATGATGCCCAATGTCTTGGGGAAGACATCAAATCTATCTCAGATTACAAAGGAAAGTTCTCCTGCCCTGCTCGTGGTGATGCCAAACTAGCCGAAGAGCTGTACAACTTCTTTGCTCACTTTGATAAGGACACCAAGGAACTAGTGATGAGGACCTTAACATTGGATGGAGGAACTGCTCCAACATTGACCATACATGAGGTGAGGTGTGTACTACATAATGCATGCATGCAGAACCAGACAGCATACTCAGGTGAGTCCTCGGGGACCGTGCCGACCAGCAGGTGGAAGTTCCGATGGGTGTTTACAACCTCTCGCTGCCCCCAGGCTATGGTTCCAGCACGCTTCAAAGCAGCAACCATCATACCAATCCCCCATGATGTCAGCGGTAACATGTCTTAATGACTACAGACCAGACTCACTCCCATTGTTGCCAAGTGCTTGGAAAGATAGGTCATATCCTGCAGCAAGGAGGTAATCCTGGCTACCTTGGACCAGCACCAGTTTGCCCTCAAGGCAAGTAGATCAAATGAAGATGCCATTTCTATTGCCCTTGATACTATCTTGGAACACCTAGAGCAGAAGGGCACCTATGTCAGGATGCTTTCACTGATTGCAGATCGGCCTTTAACACCATACAGCCAAATATGCTGACTGTCAAGCTCCACGCTCTAGGTCTTGGCACATCAACCTGTAATTGGACCTTAGACTTCCTCTCTAATCATATGCAGATGGTGATGTTAGGCAAGTATGCATTAAGCTCCCTAAACCTGAACACCAGTGCCCTGCAGGGCTGTGTACTGAGCCCACTGCTCTGATCTCTCTTCACCTACGACTGCACTCCTGCTTATGGTACAAAGTCAATCATCAAATATACAGACAACACAACTGTGATTGGCCTAATCACAAACAATAACAAATCTACATGTGGAGAGGAGGTGTTGAAACTGTCCAGTTGGTGCAGGAACCACAAACTATCACTCAACATCAAGAAGACAAAAGAAATGATAATTGGCTTCAAGAAGGCAAGGGATTCCAAACAAGCCCTACTGTTCATAAATGGTGAGGGAGTGGAAAGGGCGTCCAGTTTCAAGTTTTTTGGAGATGAACATTATAGAGGAGCTCTGTTGGTCTTTTAGCACAACTTTGGTAGTAGGGAAGGCACAATAGTGACTACACGACCTGAGGTGCTTAGGGAAAACTAATCTGCCCCAATAATTGCTGGCCAACATTTACGAGTGTGATAGAGAACATACTGATATACAGAATGATAACGCCGTACTCCAGCTGGAGCAAGACAGATCACAAAGCACTCTAACGGGGGATTAGGACGGCTCAGCACATCATTGGAGCTCAACAGCTGGACATGGCAACAATCTCCAACTCTTGGTGCCTATGGCATGCTCGTATCATCACTAAAGATCCATTCCATCCCACCCTGTTCAACCTCCGGGCCATCTGGTAGGAGATACAGAAACAGCTAAGACAGTAAGACCAAAAAATGACTTCTTCCGGAGGGCTATTATGCAGCTGAATAACGCTAAACCCCGGTTTGCCAATGTCCTTTGAGTGTTATGGACTATCAAAGTCACTTTTTGCATGTAAATATGGGATTCTCTTTTTAATTAAGCTGCACCGCATGCATGCAAATATCTGTTTTGCATGGACTGGAGTGGAGTTGATGGAGTAACCTCATTGTCTTGAGTAATGACAGTAAAGTTCTATTCTATTCCATTCTATTTACATTTTTTGGTCTATATATAAACTTAACTTCAGCAGACAGTCCATTATGGAGTGAAGTTGCAATGTCATGAAGAATTTTCAAAACAACCACGTGGTCATTAATTGTCTCTCCTGAACTCTTGAACTTTGCTTATTATATTTCAGACTCCTCACAATTTCTGATGCTAGGTTGAAATGATTTTGTAACACTTCCATTATTTTGTTAAATGGAGTATCAATTGTATGACAGGTTACAGATACATTTGCTAATATTGTACAAGTATTTGGCCCTACCACTATTGAGAAAGCTGCCTTATTTTCATATATTGCCTGCTTCTAAGTATCTTCACACTCATTCTGATTCAATAATGTTATTTGTCTAAAAAAGTGTTTCCATCTTTTTTGGTGCGTGAAATTGATGAGCTTCTGTGCCTTGCCTTAGTCAGTTTGTCATTTTATATTTTTCAGCATTTTGACAACTGTTAGGTTCAAATTTTTATTCACAGCCAGTCTTGCATGTCCTGTTTTTTCCTTTGTGAGTTTTCATTTCCGACTAGCTGCAGTTAATCACAGACTTAACCCAGCAATCCCATGATAAAAGGATAAGAAACAAAGGCATAAACAGGAAGTTAAGCCCGCGTGACTGCACCATCATTCATGGTTCATCTTTTACTTCAACAACACTTCTCTTGTACTAGCTCCATCTCCTTTCCTTGCCTTAAATGCAAAAATATCAAATGATCGTGTAGTTACTCAATGCCTTTGTCACAATTAATTGCTGTAATTCTTCATTATTCTCATTACTCATGAAGTATATGAGCGCTTTGATAGCTAAATGAATCTTTTTGTTTTCCCTTTCTGAGTTTGAAACTGGTGAGATATAAGAAAATACAAGGGGAACCTAATGATTTCTGGCTATCCTTATCCATAATAAAGGCCTTTAGTGATTAATGCATGTCCAAATCTTCTTTCATCTCCTTTCACATAGTGGCCATGTTGATATGATGGCTGTCTTCCAAAGCTAGATCTAAAGATCAAAATCCATTTTTGTTTTAAAAAGGAAGCATTAGCAAGTGACTGAAGCATGTGTATTTTGGTAGTTGGAAGGTTCAGTACAAATCTCTGTTCAGTAGTTTTGACTATTTTGAGTAGTAGGGAATAAAAATAGCCAATTTCTGACATTTTCAAAAGCCTTTCTTCATGCACAACTCACTGCAGGTCTTTTTCATCTATTCTATTTTGCATTTTACATCATTCTCTGGTAAAATTAAGGAAACTACATCTTAATTTCTGCCCTCATGGTATCCTTGTAAAGTTGTCTCTATTCTCACTTGCTTTTTTTCCCCTTCTGCTCATGTTTGAGTTTGCCTCTGGCAATCACACTTGCTGTCTTAACACGGTGTAACAATGGACTACATAACAATTTAGTGTAAGTCAAGAGAACAGCCATTTTGATTTGTCAGTTTTCCCTTTGTTCATTAATTTATCAAAACAACATTGAAATCAACTGTGATTTGGAGGTGAAAACATTTAGTGTCTCTGCAGGGCATCTAGAACCTTTTGTGAGAGAAACAGGCAATTGTGTTTCTCTTTGGTCAGTCAGATTATGAATTGTCCAGGGACTGAAGCAATGAATGTAAATTGGAAAGTGCCAGATTATAAATACAAAAACTGAATAATTGGGAATGATATAATGAAGTGGAAAAAGAAAGTTAGTGATTATATAAAAATCTGCAGATGCTGGAAATCCAAAATAGAAATAGAAAATACTGGAAACTCTCAACAGATCAGGTAGCAGCTATGGAAAGAGAAACAGAGTTAGTATTTCAGGACTAACACCCCATATCTGAACTGAATTCCACTGAAGATCTGAGGAAGAGTCTTTTACCTGACACATTAACTCCATTTCTCTTTCTACAAATGAATGTGATGTTCTACCATTTTCTGCTTTTATTGAAGAAGAATTCAGAATCAGAATCAGAATCAGGTTTATTATCACCAGAATGTGACATGAAATTTGTTAACTTAGAAATTTGTTCTTGGAGGAATAGGAGTTAATTACTGTGCCAGGGCCAGTATTTGTCAAAAAAAAAAAAATTTTGATTAAATAGACAGAGCCGATGGTACTCAATTTGTATTCATTGTCAATATACTAAACCCAGGTCATTCAGCATGGAACACTAATTTCACGCTGCTGATAATTAAGAGATACATCTTCAACAACAGCTTCACCTGTCTCTCTCCGTATGGATAATTCTTGTCTGTACATCCAGTGTATGTGAGGGGAGAAAAGGGAGATTTTCAATTATGTAGAACCTTTCTAACATTGTTGTCCTGAAGTGTTTTGTAGTAATTGAAGTTAGACTTTTTCATACATTTTATCTACCGCCATCATCATCATTACTATGTGTCATGTTGTACGACATAGGCAATCGTGGTCTTCCCATGGCCATGACTGTTCTTGGAAAATTTTTACAGAAGTGGTTTGCTATTGCCTTCTTCTGGGCAGTATCTTACAAGACGGGTGACCCTAGCCATTAGCAACACTCTTCAGAGAGTGTCTGCCTGGCGTCAGTGGCCGTATAACCAGGGCTTGTGATATGCACCAGCTGATCATACGACCATCCATCACCTGCACCCGTGACTTCATGTGAACCTGACTGGGGGGCTAAGCTGTTGTACACCTTGCCCAAGGGTGACCTGCAGGTGAGCGGAAGCAAGGAGTATTGTACCTTACACCTCCGTTGCTAGGAATGCATCTCCACCCCACCACCCAGTCTACAGTATACTCCTATAAACAGCAGTGAGATCAGGATCAGATACCTTTATCTTTAAGTTATATTACTGAGAGACAAATATTCAGCATTCAAGAGCGTTACCACTAAAGAGCTGAAATTGCCAAGGAATCAGTTAAAGATCACCTGAACCAGCAGGTGGGATCTTAGATTAAGATTATTTTCTAAACGACAACATCTCTGTCCCTTTTGTATTCTGTGGTCCACTCTCCTTTACATTTGTCTTCCTCTCTCCATTTCTCTTCCACTTGTATTCTCTACTTGTGGTGTTTCTCTATGTGTCTGGAAACACCACTGTGGTTTTATCTATTACATCACCCATGTATATCTGTGGTTCTCTCTGTTTCTGTCTCTATGTCAGTGCTGCCCTCTGTGTTCACTTTCTTGACAAGCCACTGTTTTTTTATTATTCGTTGAAGGGCTGTGGGCTTTGTAGTCTGTGCCAGCATTTAATTGCCCAAGCAACACACACAAAAAATGCAGGTGAACACAGCAGGCCAGGCAGCATCTATAGGAAGAGGTACGGTCGACGTCTCGGGCCGTGACCCTTTGCCAGGACTAACTGAAAGAAGAGATAGTAAGAGATTTGAAAGTGGGAGGGGGAGGGGAGATCCGAAATGATAGGAGAAGACAGGAGGGGGAGGGATAGAACTAAGAGCTGGAAAGTTGATTGGCAAAAGGGATACGAGGCTGGAGAAGGGAGAGGATCATGGGACGGGAGGCCTAGGGACAAAGAAAGGGGGAAGGGAGCACCAGAGGAAGATGGGGAAGGATTTATAGTGAGAGGGACAGAGGGAGAAAAAAGGGGGAGGATTATAATAATATTTATTAATAAATAAATAAATAGATAGATAGATAGATAGATAAGGGATGTGGTATGAAGGGGAGATGGGGCATTAACGGAAGTTAGAGAAGTCAGTGTTCATGCCATCAGGTTGGAGGCTACCCAGATGGAATATAAGGTGTTGTTCCTCCAACCTGAGTGTGGCTTCATTTTGACAGTAGAGGAGGCCGTGGGTAGACATATCAGAATGGGAATGGGACGTAGAATTAAAATGTGTGGCCATCGGGAGATCCTGCTTTCTCTGGCGGACAGAGCATAGATGTTCAGTGAAATAGTCTCCCAGCCCGCGTTGGGTCTCGCCAATATATAGAAGCATCGAGAGCACCAGATGCAGTATATCACCCTGGTTGACTCACAGGTGAAGTGTCACCTCACCTGGAAGGACTGTCTGGGGCCCTGAATGGTGGTGAGGGAGGAAGTGTAAGGGCATGTGTAGCACTTGTTTCGCTTACGCGGATAAGTGCCGGGAGGGACATCGGTGGGAAGGGATGGGGGGTACGAATGGACAAGGGAGTTGCATAGGGAGTGATTCCTGCGGAAAGCAGAAAGAGGGAGGTAGGGAAAGATGTGCTTAGTGGTGGGATCCTGTTGGAGGTGGCAGAAGTTACAGAGAATTATAAGTTGGACCCGGAGGCTGGTGGGATGGTAGATGAAGAAAGGGGAACCCTATTTGTAGTGGGGTGGCGGAAGGATGGGGTGAGAGCAGATGTGCATGAAATGGGAGAGATGCATTTGAGAGCAGAGTTGATGGTGGAGGAAGGGAAACCCCTTTCTTTAAAAAAGGAGGACATCTCCTTTGTCCTGGAATGAAAAGCCTCATCCTGAGAGCAGATGCAGTGGAGATAGAGGAATTGAGGGAAGGGGATGGCATTTTTTCAAGAGACAAGGTGGGAAGAGGAATAGTTCAGGTAGCTGTGAGAGTCCATAGGCTTATAGTAGACATCAGTAGAAAAGCTGTCTCTAGAGATAGAGACAGAAAGATCAAGAAAGGGGAGGGAGGTGTCAGAAATGGACCAGATAAACTTGAGGGCAGAGTGAAAGTTGGAGGCAAAGTTAATAAAGTCAACGAGTTCTGCATGCATGCAGGAAGCAGCGCCAATGCAGTCGTCAATGTAGCGAAGGAAAAGTGGGGGACAGATACCAGTATAGGCTTGGAACATGGATTTCCCTTGATGAGCTGTAGTCCCTGAAATGCGGAATACCTATAACGTTGTTAGGGAGGGAGTTTCAGGATTTTGACTCAGGAATGGATGGCAATTGTATTTTCAAGTCAGGATGGCATGTGGCTTAGAGGGTAACTTTCAAGTTGTGGTGTTCCTGTGATTTTGCTACCCCTGTTCTTTCAGCTGATAGAGGTGGTGGGTTTAAAAGATACTGTTTAAGGAGTCTTGCTAAGTGTCTACAGTGCATCCTGTAGATGGTACAAACAGCTTCAACTGCATGTCAGAGGTGGAGTGAATGAATGGTTGTGAATGGGGTGCCTATCAAGTGGGCTGCTAGGTTCTGTATGCCGTTGAGCTTCCAGAGTAACACACAAAATGCTGGAGGAACATAACGGGTCAGGCAGCACCTACGGAGGAAACAGACGGTCGGCGTTTTGGGCTGAGACCCTTCGCCTGGAATGAAAGGGGAAACAGTCAGTATGAAAACCTGGCAGATGGGGTGGAGCCAGAGCTGGTGGATGATAAATTGATCCTGGTGAAGGGGGAACGATTGACTGATGAGAGAGGGGGGAAAGTGAGAATAATGCAAGAAGCTGGGAAATGACAAAGGGCTGAAGAAGATGGAATCTGATAGGAGAGGGTGGTAGATAATGGAGGTGGAGAGAGGAACCAGAAATATTTTGGTGATGGGCAGATCAAAAGAGTGGGGTGGGGGAAAGAGAAGGAGTGATGGGTCTAGTGGGACAAGGGGAAGGAAAAGGAAGTGACAGAGGGAGAGATTACTGGAAGTTAGAGAAATTGATGTTCATGCTATCGGGCTCATTGTCTCATTGGCAATACACATACCTACGGTGGAATGACAGTAAATTTGAACTTGAACTTGAGGTTGGAGACTGAGTATTTGAGCTTCTTGGGTGTTGTTGAAGCCCGCACTCACCCAATGTGGAAAGTATTCTATCACCCATACTTGAGACATGGTTGTCAGTCTTTAGGTAGTTAGGAGATGTATTACTCACCACAAGATTCCAAACCTCTGATTTGCTCTTTTATCGACATAGGGCATATGGCTATTCCAGTTTATTTTCTGTCAATGATAACATTCAGGATATTAATAGTGGGGGGTTAAATGATGGCAATGCCAGTGAATGTCACAGGTTGATAGCCGGATTTTTCTTGATAGATATTGTCATTTCCTGGCACTTGGCCATGAATGTTATTTGCCACATATCAGCCCAAGCGTTGATATTCTCCAGATCTTGCTGTATTATCGGACGAGTTGCAAATGCTGCTGATCAGTCTATATTCATCAATGAATATCACTAGTAATGAACCTGTGATTAAAGGAATGTGATTGATGAAGAAACTGAAGATGTTGGGACACCATCCTGAAGAACTTCTGCAGAGATGTCTTGTGGTTGGGATCATAAGACCATAAGACATAAGAGCAAATTAAGCTATTTAGTCCACCAAGTCTGGTCCACCATTCCATCTTGGCTGCTCTCAGATCCCAGTCAATGCCATGTACCTGCCTTCTCGCCATATATTTTGATGACCTGACTGATCAGAAATCTATCAGCTTCTGCCTTAAATATACCCATGTACTTGGCCTCCACTGCAGTCTGTGGCAGAGCATTCCACATATTCAACACTCTCTGGCTAAGCTAATTCCTCTTTACCTCTGTTCTAAAAGGTCACCCCTTAATTTTGAGGCTGTGCCCCCTAGTTCTGAAGATCCCCGCCATATTGACCCTATCTAGTCCTTTCAACATTTGATAGGTTTCAATGAGATCCCACCGCATACTACTAAATTCCAGTGAGTACAGGCCCAAAGCTGCCGAATGCTCCTGATATGTTAACTCCTTCATTCCTGGATTATCCTTGTGAACCTTCTCTGAATTCTCTCCAATGACAACACATCCTTTCTGAGATATAGGGCCCAAAACTGTTGACAGTATCTTATAAAGACTCAGCATTATCTCCTTGTTTTTAGATCCTATTTCTCTTGAAATAAATGCCAACATTGCATTTGCTTTCTTTACCACAGAGTCAACCTGTAAATTAACCTTCTGGGAGTCTTGCATGAGGACTCCTAAGTCCCTCTGCACCTCTGATGTTTGAACCTTTTGCCATTTAAATAATGGGTCTGCACTATTGTTCCTTTTACCAACATGCATGATCATACATTTCCCAACATTGTATTGCATCTGCTACCTTTTTGCTCATTCTTCCAATCTGTCTAAGTCCTGCTGCAATTGCATTCCTTCCTCAGCACAATCTACCCCTCCATCTATCTTCGTATCATCTGCAAACTTTGCCACAAAACCATCAATTCCTTTATCCAAAATAATGTGAAAAGTAGGTTCCAATACTGACCCATGAGGAACACCACTAGTCACCGGCAGCCAACCAGAAAAGGCTCCTGCCTGTCAGCCATCCCTTATCCATGCCAGTATCCTTCCTGTAATGCTATAGGATCTTACCTTGTTAAGCAGCCTTGTGTGTGGCACCTTATCAAATGCCTTCTGAAAATCCAAATAAATGACATCTACTACCTCTCCTTTGTCCATCCTGCTTGTTACTTTCTCGAAGAACTCTAACAGATTTGTGAAGCAAAATTTTCCTTTACAGAAACTATGCTGACTTTGACTTATTTTATCATTAGTCTCCAAGAACCACATCCTTAATAATGTACCCCAACACTTTCTCAATCAGTGAGGTTAGGCTAACAGGCCTATAATTTCTTTTCTTTTGCCTTCCTGCCTTCTTAAGGAGTGGAGTGATATTTGTAACCTTCCAGTCCTCCAGGACCATGCTAGAATCAAGTGATTCTTGAAAGATCATGACCAATGCATCCTTTATCTCTTCCAGCAACCTCTCTCAGGACTCTGGGACGCAGTCCATCTGGTCCAGGTGACCTCTCCACCTTAAGACCTTTGAGTTTACCTAACACTTTTTCTTTTGTAATGGCAATGGCACTCGCTCCTGCTCCCCGACACTCATGGATCTCTGGCACACTGCTAATGTTTTCCATAGTGAAGACTGATGCAAACACCCATTAAGTTCATCTGCCATTTCTTTGTTCCCCATTACTACCTCACCAGCATCATTTTCCAGTGGTCGAATATCAACTCTCACTTCCTTTTTTTTCTTTACATAACTGAAAAAATACTTTTGGTGTCTTGCATTATAGGCTAGTTTGCCCTCAAATTTCATCTTTTCCCTTCGTAAAGCTTTTTTAGTTGCCTTTTGTTGGATTTTAAAAGCTTCCCAGTCATCCAACTTCCCACTAACTTTTGCTTCCTTATATGCCCTTTCCTTGGCTTTTATGCTGTCCTTAACTTCCCTTGTCAGCCACATTTGCCATCTGAGAAATTCTTTTCTTGTGGGACATATCTGTCCTCTGCCTTGTGAACTACTCCCAGAAACTTCAGCCATTTTATTTCTGCTGCCATTCCTGTTAGCATTCTGCTCTAATCCACTGGGGCAAGCTCCTCTCACGTGCCTCTGTAATCCCATTGTGATACTGATACATGTGACTTATGCCTTTCCATCTCAAATTGCAGTATGAATTCAATCATATTATGATCACTGCCCCTTAAGGGTTCCTTTACATTAAGTTCCCTAATAAGATCTGAGTTATTAAACAACACTCAATCTAAGATAGCCTTTCCCCGGTAGGCTCAAGTGCAAGCTGCTCTAAAAAGCCATTTCATAGGCATTCAACGCATTCCCTCTCGTACAATCTGGCACTAACCTGATCTTCCCAATCCCCTTGTATATTGAAGTCCCCCATTACAACCCTTATTACATGCATTTTCCAGCTCCCTATGGAATCTCAACCTCACATCTTTGGAGGCCTATATGCAAATCTCATAATTATTTTGTTTAGTCTTGCTCTTTCTTAACTCCACCCACAAAGATTCAACATTTTTTGACCCTCTGTCACCTCTTTCTAAAGATGCACTATAACTATTGTCCTTTAAGCTGGGTGTTGATGTTAGATTTTCCCTCTGCTTGCCAGTAACTCAGGTTTAGCCAGGGCTTCTTAATGCCATTTTCGATCAAATGCTGCTTTGATATCAAAGGCAGTTACTCTCACTTCACCTCTGGAATTTAATTAGCTTGTCCATGTTTGCAGCAAGGTTGTGATGAGGGCAGGAGCTGAGTGACTTTGGCAGAACTGCGAGCATGTTGTTGCTAACCAAATGCCTCTTGATAGCACTATCATTTACACCCCCCGCCCATCACTTTACTGATGATCGAGAGTACATTATTATGCTGGTAACTGGTGAGGTTGAAGTGTCATGGTCCTGTCTGTGAAGTCCGCATTCCGGTTCACAGTCCAGTCCATTGACCCTTGCTCCAGGTTTTCCTGTCTACCCTGTTTCTGTTCCTGTTTGAGCACTAATGGAGGCAGCTGATCTTCGCTGGGGCTGGCTGCATAAATACGTCCAGAGACCAGGGCATGGCTGCTGGATTGTTCTTGTCCTTACTCCTTGTATCCCTTCCCTTGCCTTCTGTCTCCTCGCCTGAAGCCCTGCCTTGTCTTGCCGGTAACTCTTGCTTCACCTGAAGTTCTTGTCTCGCCTTGCATTGCCTGAAGCCTTGCCTTATCTTGCTGGTAACTCTCGCTTTGTCTCGCCTGAAGTCTTGTCTTGGAGCCACCGTGAACCTAGCTCCCTTCCTGTCCCTTGCCTCCATCGGGTAAGCCAGGCCAGATTGCCGTTACCCTGTGGTTGGTTCTGTCCCTTCCTGTCCCTCGCCTCCGTCGGGTAGAGATCCACACCCTGCCCAGGAGGAGCTTCAAGACCCCAAGCCTCCAGCCTTGCCCCAAGCCAAGCTTCAAGACCCCAAGCCTCCAGCCTCACCCCAAGCCAAACTTCAAGACCCCAAGCCTCAAGCCTCGCCCCAAGCCAAGCTTCAAGACCCCAAGCCTCAAGCCTCTGGTCTTCAGCCTCGCCTCAAGCCTCTGGTCTCCAGCCTCGTCCTGCTTGCCAGCCAAGTCATGTCCTTGCCTAGTTCTGGGGTCCAAGCCAGAGGCAAGACCCAGGTTCTGGGTCCTTGTCCAGTCTCTGGCTCGGAGTCCAAGCCCGGGCTCCTAGTTCCCTTGTCCAGTCCTGTTCCGGGTTCCCGGTTTTCGTGTCCATGTCCTAGCCCTCACGTTGTATCCTAGTCCTGTCCCTAGTACTTCGGTGTCTGTGTCTTGCACTTGGGTCCGTTCCCAGACACCACTGTATGACATGAAGTTGTCCTGCTTCCAGTGGACAAAATATATTTGGGCAATTTTCTGCACTGTTGGGTAGATGCCAGTGTTGTAGCTTGGTCAAGGACACAGCAAGTTCTGGGGAATCAGTCCTTAGAATAATTGCCAGGATGTTGTCAGGGACTGGATCATATTGTATCCAATACCTTTTGGTGTTTCTTGATATCACATGCATTGAATTGAATAGGCTGAATACTGGCATCTATCATGCTGCAACTACTGGAGATGGATCATCCACTTGGAAATAAAACTAGCTCCTGCTACCATCTTAGGCAATGAATTCCCTTGATGCAAAGAAAATATTCACATTCAACCTCTGATTTGCCACTTACTTAGAATGCACACACTTTAAGTATTAATCTTCCTGCTGAAAGAAATTTTTATTTCCTCCTTTTATTCCCATCAAAATACCTCAGAATTCAGACAAGCTCAATTAATTTTCACTTGGAGCAAGACACTTTTACTCTGCGAGTAATCCTGTATAAGGATGTGGCTGTATACCAGTGGACCTTCTCTTTAATTTTCAGCAACTATTATTATTCCAACTATTGAGTCAAAAAATTATTAAAGGATGAATAAAGGTCAGAAGAAGCAATTCATAAACACAAGTGATTCTGCAGATGCTGGACATCCAGACCAACACACACACAAGGTGCTGGAGGAACTCAGCAGGCCAGGCAGCATCTATGACAATGAATAAACATGGTCCTCCTTGTAGAACAACCTGATTTGTTCCATTCCATTGGGTCTTTTTGGTAGCCCGGCATCTTCTTTCAATTGCTGATTCAATTCAAGTCCTGATACATGTTAATAAATGGTTAGGTCATGCATCTACTTCACTGCTTACAGCACCTGGGTTCAAAATTGACTTCAGATGTTGTCCACGTGGATTTTATAAGTTTTCTCTGGGTGTTCCAGAGAAAACCCTCCCTTTACTACCCCCACCCTTTTACTCTGACTCCTCACCTTTTTTCTTCAGTCTTGCTGAAGGGTCTCAGCCCGAAACATCAACTGTACTCATTTCCATATGTGCTGCCTGGCCTGCTGAGTTCCTTCAGCATTTTGTGTGCATTCCAAGTCTCATTTGCAACCTTTATGTCAAGGAGATTTAAAAGAAATCTCTTTTCACCTCTAGGACCTTTGCATCTCAGAATCAGAATCAGGTTTAATATCACTAGCATACGTCTTAAAATTTGATGTTTTGTGGCAGGAGTACATTGCAATATATATTAATAAAAATATAAATTACAATAAATATTATAAAAAAGAAAATTAAACTAAATAAGTAGTGTAAAAAGAGAGGGGGGAAATGCTGAAGTAGTCTTCATGGGTTCATTGTCCATTCAGAAATCTGAATTGTAGACTTGCAGACCCCAGTCAGTTCACATTGGCAACAACATCTTCTCCACATTCTCCATTAGCACAGGTGCACCACAAGGTTGTGTTCTTAGCCCCCTGCTCTTCTCACTTTACACTTATGACTGTAGGGCTAAACACAGCTCTAATGTCATATTCAAGTTTGCTGATGACACCACTATCATTGGCCAAATCAAAGGTGATGATAAATCAGCATACAGGAGCTAATTAACTTCAGGAGGAAGAAACCAGTGGTCTAGAAGCCAATTCTTATCAGAGGTGGAGAGGGTCAGCAACCTTAAATTCCTCAGCGTTATTATTTCAGAGGACCTCTCCTGGGCCAGCATGGCATTGCCTCTATTTCCTTAGGAGTTCAGCATGATATCTAAAGCTTTAACAAACTTCTATAGATGTGTAATGGAGAGTATATGGACTGGTTGCACCAGAGCCTAGTATGGAAACACTAGTGCCCTAAAACAGAAAATACCACCAAAAAGTAGTGGTTATGGCCCAGTCCATTGTGATAAAGCCCTCCCAACCATTGAGCACATCTACATGAAATGCTGTAACAGGAACGCAGCATCCATCATCAGGGACTCCCGCCACCCAGGACATGCTTTCTTCTTGCTACTGCCATCAGGGAGGTGGTACAGGAGCCACAGGACTCACACCACCATGTTCAGGAAACGTTACTGCCCACCCCTCAACCGTCAGGTGCTTGAATTAAAGGGGGTAACTTCACTTGCCCCTTCATTGAAATGTTCCCACAATCAATGGACTCTCTTTCAAGGATACCTCATCTCATATTCTTGATATTTATCGCATATTTATTTATTTTTTATTATTCTGTTGTTCTTTTTGTATTTGCACAGTTTGTTGTCTGCTGCACTGTAATTGAATGCTGAAGTTGGGGGTTCTTTCAATTATTGTATTGTGGTTATTATTATATAGATTTATTGAGTATGCCCACAAGAAAATGTATCTCAGGCTTGTATATGGTGACATATATATACTTTGATAACAAATCCACTTTGAACTTTGAATTTTCAACCAATCCAAGACATCTTCAGGGAGCAGCTTCCATCATTAGGATCCCACCACCCAGTACATGCCCTCTTCTCATTTTTACCACCTGGAAGGAGGTTAAAAAAAACCCTGTAAGCACACAATCAGCACTTCAGAAACAACTTCTTCCCTTCTGCCATCCAATTTCTGAGTGGATACTTAGCCCATGAACACCACTTCACTACTTTTTTAAAAATATCTGTTTTTGCACCACTTATTTTAACTATTTAATATGCATATATACTTACTGTAATTTGGTTTTGTTTCTATATTTATCATGTATTGCATTGTACTGCTGCCGCAAAGTCAACAAATTTCATGACATATTCCGGTGATATCAAACCTGATTCTAATTCTGAAATGTGATCAGAATTGAACACAATTGGTTGGATTAAAGCGGGATCAGTGTATTTGATTTGACTGTATTGGTTTGGGTTGTATTTGATTTGAGAAGCATTGTCAGATTTCTATTGGACTTCATTGGATATGGTTTGATTTGGGTGTTCTTTTGCCTATATTCATTGGATCATTTTAAATTCATTTATTTTGAAGTGAATTGCTGGATTGTATTTCATTTGATTTCATTCATTTGAATTGCTAGTCCAATTATTGTGACTGAATTGGACAAGTCTTGTGTTTGGATTAGACCTTTTAAAATTCTTTGTGGATTCTATCTAATTTGCAATGACTTGAAGAGAATGCTGAATTATATCAGATTTGATTTATGAAGGAACTGTGTTTCAGATTATTTTATTTAATCTCTGTTCCATGGTTTGATATATTTGATTGAATTTACTTGATTTGAATTGATCTATACAATTTAAACCAGTAGACTTGTTTTAATTTGACTTGATTTACTGGACTGGATAAGACTGTGTATAATATAATGCGTCTGGTTACAGAATGGACGTGTGCTTTGGCTTGGATAGCATTTGGACCAAACTGCTGGATGTCATTTCATCTAATTCCATTCTACTAGTGTTGGATTGGATTTGGTTTTGTGGATCTGATTTGATTTAATTTGACAAGGTTGTGATGTGATTCCATTTCATTTCCACTGAGGAGACAGAATAAAGCTATAGTGGATTGATGTGAATTGGATTGGATCGACTTTAATTACTTTGGACTGCATTGGATTAGAAGAGGTTTGATGTGACATTTTTCTCTCAGGACCAGCAGATTTTCCATTATCAAGAAGATTCCCCCTCCCCCAAGATGCACAGATTCCTGACGAGATATATCACAAGTCCATTTATTATCACTGGTGTTGGAATGAGCTGTCAAGTATGTTTGGTAAAGGTACCACCATCAACAATGTGCAGCCCTTCCAGAACTATTTTTGCATATATTTCTCCTATTTCCTTATGACATAGAAGGAGGCTATTCAGTCCATCCAATCTATGCTAGCTTCAGGTTGCTCCATTAATTGCATTCTCCCATTAGTCCCTGGAGGCTGTTCTCTGTTGCACGCTCATCAGCTCCCTCCGTTCTTTGACCCTGAATAACTAACCATCTTATCAGACTAGATGTTCTGGGAGTGTGGGATGAGTCCTGAGCATTGGTTTAAACAGGGGGAGGCCATGCCACACCATACAAGCAGCACCAAAGGTCAAAGTTGAACTTGAACTCTGGAGCTATGAGGAAGCAGCATTATTTCTCCTGCCACTGCACGAGCTGTTCCACCCACCTATCGTCCTTACCTGGTCTGGCTTATATGTAGCTCCATACGGTTTTCTCTTGGCTGACTCCTCTGCTCAAGATCAAATGGGGATAGACAACAAATGCTGGTATTGCCACAACCCATGAAAAAATATCTATTTATTTAAAAATAGCTCAAGTAAATATGAAACATGAACAAGAGAAAACTCTGCAGATGCTGGAAATCCGAGCAACACACACACACAAAATGCTGGAGGAATCCAGCAGGCCAGGCAGCACCTATGGAAAAGGGTACAGTCAATGTTTCGGGAGGAGATCCTTCAGCAGGACCAGAGATAAAAAGATGAGGAGTAGAGTTAAAAGGTGTGGGGGGGGGGGGGGAGGGGAGGGAGAAACACAAGGTGATAGGTAAAACGGGGAGGGGGAGGGGTGAAGTAAAGAGCTGGGAAGTTGATTGGTGAAAGAGGTACAGGGCTGGAGAAAGAGGAATCCAATAGGAGAGGACAGAAGGCCATGGAAGAAAGTAAAGGGGGAGGAACACCAGAGGGAGGCGATGGGAAGACAAGGAAATAAGGTAAGAAAGGGAAAAGGGGATGTGGAAAGCTGAAGGGGGAGGGGCCATTACTGGAAGTTCGAAAAATTGACATTCATACCAGAATGGAGGCTACCCAGATGGAATATAAGATGCTGTTCCTCCAACCTGTGCGTGGCCTCATCGCGACAGTAGAGGAATATTTGAATGAGAATGGGAAGTGGAATTAAAATAGGTGGCACTAGGAGATCCCACTTTTTTAAAAAGTAAATATGGGTTTCTTAAAAGGGACGTAAACATAGAACAGTATAGCACAGTATAGGCTATTTGACCACAATGTTGTGCCGACAGTCTAACCGACTCCAAAATCAATCTAACACTTTCCTCTTACATAGCCCTCTATTTTCTTTCATTTGTGTGCCTAAGAGTCTCTTAAATGTCCCTCATGTATCCGCCTTCCCCACCACTCCTGACAGCGTGTTCCATTCACCAACCACACTGTGTAAAAAAAACCTCTGACACCCCTCTTTCCTCCAAGTAGTGCCCCCTTGAAGTAGCCATTTCCACTCTGTCTATGCCTTTTATCATCTTGTACACTTCTATGAAATTACCTCTCATCCTCCTTCAATCCAAAGAGAAAAGGAGTAGCTCGTGCAAGCTATCCTCATAAGAAATGCTTGGAGAAAGTGGTTGTTTAACTTATGTTTTGTTTTACTTCACATTGTAAGACACAAAGAAAATTAAAGAACCAAAAATCTTTTGGGAATTTGAAAGTTAAAGTAAATAATATTCATGTAGAATAAGTAATGGACAAATCATGGATGGCACCTGTCAATAAATTCCCTGGATTTTATTCTTATATCCAAGCGATGCAGCCGAGCTCACTAGAGATGTTATGAATTTGGTGGTTTTGATCTTCCAAAAATCTCATTTGTGGAAAAGAATTTAGAAATTGCAATCTTGCTGTTGGGGAAATAAACACAGGAAAAAGAAATGAGAGTTTGTTTTTAGAGATACAGCACAGAGCATGCACTTCTGGCTGGACGATTTGTAACCCCCTAGCAACCCACCTATTTAACCTTAGCCTAATCACAAGACAATTTATAATGACCAAGTAACCTACTAACTGGCTTGTCTTTGGACTGTGGGAGGAAAACAAAGCACCCAAAGGGAACCCACACTTTCACAGGGAGGACATACAAACTCCTTACAGAGGAGGTTGAAATTGAACTCTGATGCCCCAAGCTGCATTAGCATTGCACTAACTGCTGTACTACCATGGTGCCAATAAGAATTATGTCCTTATTAATTCTATTACCAAATTGAAAAAATGAAATCACTGAAGTGATATGATAAAATCTTTCAAAAACTACTACCGTCTCAGGTTTAGTGATTGCAAAGGCAGCAAGGTTCTCTGTCAATATTTTATGAAATTGCTAGCAACTTTAGAGTTTTTAACTTGTGTAGAAACCCTATAAATTGATATAAGCAATATGATATGATAGCAGGGTTTTTCCTGAGGTTGAAATTACCTTGGAAATGAATAAGGCAGTGTGCACTTGGACCCAGTTACTGTCAGCTGTAAAGTTAATGAAGAGATCTTGAAGAAACACAAGCTAAGTTTTCTTATGAGAAGAAGGGGATTTTAATGGCAGAATATGATCAAGTATAGCATTCTCTACAGAGTAATGCATCAGAGTTTAAATGTTTTTCACAACTTCTAAAGATTTTTCCCAAGACTCTTTCAACTCTTTGTAAAATGGATGGTTAACTTGGATTTTATGAAAGATTTTTAAGACCTTCTCAATATATTTGACGGAATTTAAACACTCTGTCTGGAAATGGGCCCTATTCTAGTTTTGTACTATTTTGTGGGCCTTGTATGTTGTCTCTACTGATCAGAAAATCTAGGCCATTGTGACCGGGCAGAATCAGAACTATTTTTCAATGGCAAATTCAGCATTTTGGAAACATTTTTTACTTAGTTTTAAGATGATGCCAGCAGTTTTGCTGACAGGAAATCTCAGGGTGACCTATATTTGGATTTTCAGAAAGCATTCACTAAACTTTTTGAAAATTGTTAAGATTCATGGTATTGGAAAAAACATAATAACATGGATAAGAATTAGTAAAGGAAAGAAAAAAGAGAACAAGAATAACAGCTTAATTCAGAAGGCAGGCTGCAAAATATCAACTGATATCAAACAATATATAAGTACATATCTGGAAACTATGAGACAGATCTTGTTGCCAGCAGTGAGTGGTCAGTCCCCACTAATGACCTTCATGATGCGTGGAATTGATTTTTATAAACTGGAAATGTTGTGCTTTTGTCCAGCGTAATCAGATCAGAAAGAATGAGACCAAATCCTGTGGCAAGGTCTTGTGAATAATGCTCTCACCAAGGTGGGTCAATAGAAACTCCACCCATCAAGTTGCCAAATAAAAACTTCACAGCTAAACAATTCACCCAGGTTTACCCAAACCTGTCAAGACTTTGAATGACTATAAATATTCTTGACATCTAGAAATAACATCTGAATATCAAAAAATCGATGAAAGCTTCAAAATTTTAGAAATAAAATACTTAAGGTTTAAGCATTTAAAACACTTAAACAATGATAATGTTTGTCCCACTCCAATCAGGGAAAAAGTGACGCAGCATCCGCACCAGGACTAATAGGGTCAAAAATAGTTACTTTCCCTAAGCAGTAAGTCCGATCAACACTTCCACCCACTAACCCACTCCACCAAACAACCCCAGCACCAGTACCTGACAGAGTCACCTTATGAACAGACACTCTTGTATCTAGCAGTCCTCTATATATATATTGATTGGACATACAATCAATCTATATAGAAGAACAATCTTATGTATTTATAGTTGTTGTGTTTTTATTATTGTGTTTTTCTCTGCTGGATCTCTTCTACTGTTGTATACTGGAAATAACATTAAACAATCTTAAATCTTGAAGAAAAGTAAGTTATTTTCTTAGTGTCACTGAGAGCTGCTATTCTCCATTTGTGCTGCACATATATGCTGTCCCAATGCCAAATTGAACAAGGTGCAGCTTCAGCAAGAAGGTTCACATGTGTGGCAAGTTTGTGCTCCATCATGGGGCCATGAGGCCAAACCTAGAGTGTAGCTGGAGAATTTCTGGAAAAGAGCAACCAGCTGGTTTGGGACTTCTCTGTTCACAGAATGATCATGAACTTGGTGTTACTTGCACTGAGAGACAATGACAGTTTGACATGGAACTGCTAACATTTCCCAATAGGTTCTGGGCCCATATAGTTAAAATATGGATTTAATTATGTCTGCAAATCCTTGTCAAGATAATCCCCACCCAATTAGAACTTGATTTGAATGGAAATCATAAATGATCTTGAAATTTGACAGCACTCCTGACCTGTATAGACAGTTTTCCTGGATGAAATTCATACTGAGAAAACCATATGTTGTACTTGGAATCCTGTAAGTCAGTCATGCACAAGCCTCGGTTTCATCCAATCACGAGCAGCCTTTCGAAGCACTTCTTCAGCTAAGGAGTAAAAATACTTCATTTATTCAATTAATTCTTGTTGCTTGTTCATTAAAAGTAAAGATACCAAAGAGAAGTATGTTACTGGGCCAAACCTGTGTTGTATACACTAACGCTGAATTGGGTCACACAAGTGAAATTGCAGACTTGGCCAAAATGCCGAAATGGGCCAATGGGTTTTTCAGTGGAAGCTCTTTGAAAAGCTCCCATTGCCACACTGATCACAGGAAGGTGTCCAGAACTTAAAAGAGCTAACCACATGGCGTCACAAAACATCAGTGTTAAAAGGCAGCCACTGGAGGACAAACGGGAAAGGGGAGCGTGCTGCACTTCTGTATGAAGATAACCCACATGTGATTATCTGCTTTCAGAATCCTGTGTTGTTAGTAACCCAGTATCACTGTGAAATGAAGAATGGTCAATATGGCATTATTGAATGTTGATATCCAAAATATAAAAAAGGGTGCACTGGTGACGAGGTTTCAAATATCCTGAGAATTATGATTGGCAGATGATATTGATATCAGATTTGGTAATCACGGAATTGGTTTATTATTATCACAATGATTGAGGTACAGTGAAAAGCTTGTCTTGCATACTGTTCATACAGATCAATTCATTACACAGTGCACTGAGGTAGAACAAGTTAATGCAATTACAGAATGCAGAATAATGTGTAACAGCTACAGAGAAAGTACAGTGCAGGTAGACAATAAGGTGCAAGATCATAGTGAGGTTAATACTCCATTTTATAGTATTAGAAAACCAATCAATAGTTTTATAACGTTGAGGTAGAAATTGTCCTTGGACCCAACAGTAGGTGCTTTCAGACTTTTGTAGCCTCTGCCCAATGGAAGAAGGAAGAAGAGAAACGGTTTGGGACAGGTGGTGTCTTTGATTATGCTGGCTGCTCTACTGAGGTATAGACAGAGTCCACTGATGGGAGGCTGTTTTCCCTGATGTGCTGATCTGTGTCCACAATTTTCTGCAGTTTCTTGCAGTGATGAGCAGAGCATTTACCATACCAAGCTGTGATACATCCAGATAGGATGCTTTTTGTGGTACATTGATGCAAATTAGTGAGGTCAAATGGCACAGGCCAAATTTCTTTAGCCTCTTGGGGAAGTAGAACATAGAAACATAGAAAATCTACAGTACAATACAGGCCCTTCGGCCCACGATGCAGTGTCGAACATGTACTTACTTTAGAAATTACTTAGGGTTACCCATAGCCCTCTATTTTTCTAAACTCCATGTACCTGTTCAGGAGTCTCTTAAAAGACCCTATCATATCCGCTTCCACCACCATCGACGGCAGCCCATTCCACGCACTCACCACTCTCTGCATAAAAAACTTACCCTTGGCATCCCCTCTGTACCTATTTCCAAGCACCTTAAAACTGTTTCCTCTCACGTTAGCCATTTCAGCCCTGAGTAAAAGCCTCTGACTATCCACACGATCAATGCCTCTCATCATCTTAAATACCTCTGTCAGGTCACCTCTCATCCTCCATCACTCCAAGGAGAAAAGTCCGAGTTTACTCAACCTAATCTCATAAGGCATGCTCCCCAATCCAGGGAACATCCTTGTAAATCTCCTCTGACCCTTTCTATAGTTTCCACATCCTTCCTGTAGCGAGGTGACCAGAACTGAGCATAGTACTCCAAGTGGGCTCTGAGCAGGGTCCTATATAGCTGTAACATTACCTCTTGGCTCTTAACCAATCCCAATGTTAGTGAGATGTCTTGGTCATGCACTTAGTCGGACCAGTGCAGGATATTGGTGTTGTTCACTCCTAGGAACTTGAAACTCGGAACTCTCAAACCAGTCACTTTAGCACTATTGAAATAGACAGGATCATGTACCTCAACCCACCCTCCCACCCTTCCTGAAGCCAAAGACCATCTCTTTTGTTGTCATGACACAATATTACTAAGCTCTCCATCTCCTTCCTGTACCCAAGTCATCATTATTTGAGAATACCAATGTGCTTTAGATATTTTTGTGACTATTCAACAAAGTTTTACCCAAAAGCTCTAAGATGTGGGAGGAAATGTGCCATATTGGATTTGTACTTCATCATCTGTATGTCTCATAGTGTAAAGAGAAAAGATGAGCTAAGATGAAGGTTGCACTGAAGTTCCTGATGAGGAAAACTTCACCCAGAAAGGATCTCAAGCAGAATCCAAACTAGATCAAATCATTTGGTAGCAACCTACCTTAAGGAAATTCTTAAAGTAAGAATAATGATATGGAGACTTGCTTTAACCTGATCCTAATATGCAGGTTTTTCAGTGAAAGCAAATAGAATTGTGAAAGCCTGGAAAAACTTTGAGCCAAAGTGAAATTATTATATGTCAAACCCTAGAAGTGAAGCCTACCAACTAGAAAGGTTTTGCCATTATGTTGCTTTCCAGAACAGAATAAAAGATTCCTGGCATGCAGCAGCTCTAATGAGGTTTTAAAATGTTTGCGGCAGCTTCTAATATTTTCCAGTGTGTATTTCAATTACTTCGTATCAAGCTTTGTGTTTGATGAAGCAGTTAGCTGGACCCATTTCAATAGTATGAGGCCTAATCTAGCTTTGTAATCATTCATTCTGATAGATGTTTCTTTCACAAAAGGGTATTAGCTTCAGGCCTAGGAATTCTTATCAGGGAGCCAACTTTTGGCAAAAATAGTTATTAGCACATATCTATTGGCATAGTTTGATAGAATGATTCACAATAATTCAAAAAACATGGTTAGTTCAACAAGGCATGCATCTTAAAGGCCACCCTTTCCATGATGAACTGTTATGACTTAACATCTGGAATTTCTGCAGGGCTTCTCCAATAGAGGATTAGGTGAATCACGCAAAATTCATTGTTTTTTAGTTCAGAGCACCTAATCAAAATGTGTGGGTTTTTTTTTGGGCCTCAGTGTTTTGCCTCAATATAATGATTCCATTGGATTTCCGGGAAGTCTCAGTGGTATATTGAAGCCTATGTCCATCATGCAAGGTAACTATGGTTCCTGCATCTCATTGGGAATAACCAGTTAACTTGATTACAGCTTCCTTCAGTGTGACACTAGGACTTAGTATTAGAGCTTGTCACCTGGCCCAGTCCAAGTGGGATCGATTGTAAATAGGCAGTTTGTGCTCCCTGCCCTGATCTATACTTTAAGTAGAACAGGATAACGTGTAGAGCGTTACTGCCTGTGTCCGCTAGGTGTAGAACAGTGGTTTTCCTTCCCTGCTTTTCAGTAAATGATTTGGAATCAGTTAAAGTCAAGAACTGAAGGTGCTCATGTTGAATTAGGAATAGATTTTAACCTTAGGTACTCTGAGAGATGCTGCAAGCAGCCACTTTAAAGAAGCCAATCCCATTTCG
Organism: Mobula birostris; assembly: GCF_030028105.1. Classification (NCBI taxonomy): domain Eukaryota; kingdom Metazoa; phylum Chordata; class Chondrichthyes; order Myliobatiformes; family Myliobatidae; genus Mobula; species Mobula birostris. The sequence continues at coordinate 35,151,391 of NC_092388.1, forward strand.
GTCCCAGGAATGATCATGGCCCCGGATCCCCAACATGTATCATTCAGACAGCACTTCATTTTTTAAAAAGCACATATGTACATTAGCATTTGTAAGTATGGAGAGACAGAACCATTGGTCCACTGTGCCTATGCCAGCCATCATGCCTACCCATGCTTACGCCAATTGCCTGCATTAATTATACAGTCCTCACTCATCATGATCAAGATGCCTCTGAAATGTTCTTGTTGTTCTTGCTTCCACCACCTCCTCTAGCAGCACATCCATGATATTGTTTTATGAATAAAAAATTTACCCCTTTTAAACTCCTCCTCTCACCTTAAACCTATACCCTCTGGTTTTAGATATTCTCACCATGGGCAAGAGACATTGGCTATCTATTCTACCTATGCTTTCCATAATTTTATATACCTTCAGCATGTCATCTCGCAGCTCTCTTTACTCCAGGGAAAACAGACTTAGCCCACCTAAGTTCTCTTGATAAATCATGTCCTCCAGTCAGGTAACACCTTTTTGAATCTTGTGAACAAATTTCAAAAGTTCAGAGTTCTTACAGAAATACCTGCATGATGCTAAGCTAGGGCACATCATCAGTGATGTTACCTGGGGTTGTCAGGTGTTTCGGGTCTTTCAACATCATACACCCTCGCCCAGGCGACCCAACCGGGGTTGATCAGACCCCGGCCTGTGCCCTAGCCTCTGCCCTCTTTATACAGAGCCATCTTGACACTTTCTCTGCTGCATCTGTGGCGGTAGAAATGGCTCTCCTTCTTCTCTCTCCTGTGATTTCAAGTGCAGTGTATACTTTGCAGAGCGACTGGCCTGCAAAGCCACAACACCCGACCACCACGGGCCAACACTTTGCTCTCCAGTCTCCTCTTTAGCAATTGTTCTTCAGATCCTCATACTTGGCTGTTTTCCGCTCGTAGGCCTCCTCCATGCATTCTTCCCACGGCATGGTAAGCTCAAACATTAGAACGTTCTTTGAAGAATCGGACCACAACACAATGTCAGACCACAATGTAGTCTCTGTGATGTGGGGAGGAAACTGCAGCTGTTTTCCCAGGTCTGCTTTTAGCTTCCAGTCCTGCGCAGTGAAGAGCAACCCAGTTGCTTTCTGGTGTTCTGTTGGTCTTTCCCCCTCTTCGACAAAGCAGATGGTATTCTTGACCGGACTAGTTTTCCGGCAGATGTTAAGGGTGCTGCAGATTGTCTCAGCAGTTGTCCAGAAGGCCTGGTCAAGCTGCCACCGATAACAGCCATCGGCAAGAGCTCTGGGACAGCAGCTCAGAATATGCTCTAGCGTACCGGTCTTCTCACAGAGGGGGCAAGCTGGTCATTCTGAAAGGCCCCAGCAGTGCAGGTTTGATGGGCTAGGAAGGACGCCATAAACAGCCTGGATAAGGAACTTGATATGGTGTGGATCCACCTTCCAGAGATCATTCCACATGAACTTTCACTCAAACACCTGCTCCCATTTGGTCCAGGCTCCTTGCTGTTTCATTGCCACTGCTCTGCTGGTCCTCTCCTCCTCCACAACTGCCCTTACTTCATTCTGGACCAGTTCTCGTCGCTCTTTCCCTTGTACTTTGTCAAAATGGGGGACTTCAAGGCTTTCGAGTCCAACTCTTCCCTTGGTGACGGCCCCCACCAGCACTTTGTGACACAGTCTCACCTCAGCTTCTTCCACTGCAGCTCCTGCTCTCCACTTCCTTCCAGTTCTCACTGCACTCTTGCTCCGGCAACCTTTGGATCTGAAGATCCCCGGAATTGCAGCACCGCTCTTGCTCACAAAACCTTGAACTCCTCCTCGATGGATTTCAGAGGAAACCTCAGTTTACAGTTATTCCCTTACAGAGCGATCCTGTTGATGTTCCTTGGTAAACCCAGCGATCTTTGCAGGAACCAGCTGACTGCCATCTCTAAATTCAGCAACAGTGGAAATTGGAAACCCATAGAGAAGCAGTGGCCAGAGGATTCTTGGTAGTATACTGTACTGGTCAATCCATGCCTTAAACCGCCCTGGAAGGCCAGTCCTGTCAACCTCTTGCAACCATTGTTCAAACTCCCCACAGGTGTTTCTTATTGCCGCCTTATCTCTGAGTGTTGCATCAAACATCTTCCCAAGACTTTTAACAGGGCTCTCTGTGATGGTAGGATTTGGAATGTCCTCAATAGAGAAACAAAATTTCTCCTGTACTCTCTCCTTCTTCAGCACTACAGATCTTGATTCTGGAGGCTTAAAGGACATCCTTGCCCACCTCATCAACCTTTCCAGCCCCTTAAGAATCCACCCAGCACCAGGCACTGACTCCGTAGTGATGGTCAGATCATCCATGAAGACTCATATTGGTGGTTGGTGGATCCCAGATCTTGATATTAGGCCTCGATACTCTGGCTCTGCAGATTTTACCAGCATATTCATTGCCAGGGCAAAAAGGATGACTGAGATGGTGCAGCCTGTGATGAAACCAATCTCCAGCCTGCACCAGAAAGATGTTATTGGCCCTGTTGAGACTCTGAGGTGGAACTCATTGTAGTAGTCCATAAGAGGCCTCTGATTCCTTTAGGGACATGGTGCCTCTTCAAAGCGTCTTCAACAACCTTGTGGGGGATTGATCCATAGGCATTGGCCAAATCCAACCACAAAACCTCTAAGTCACCCTTATTCTCTCTGGCCTCTCTCAGGAGCTGTGTGATGACTCCGGTGTGCTCCAAGCAGCCTGGTACCCTTGGAACGCCACCCTTCCGGACGCAGGTGTCGATGTAATTGTTTCTCCGGAAGTACTCTGTTAGGCGCTTTGCCACCACGCTGAAAAAGATCCTCCCTTTAACACTCAGCAAGGATATTATCCTAAACTGGCTGATGATCTTGGAGTTCTCTTCCTTTGGAATCCACATTCCGTTTGCATACTTCCATTGCTTGGGCACTTTGCCTCTCTTCCAGATGATCTTGAGGATTTTCCACAGCCACCGGAGTTGTTTGTAGTTGTTGTAGGTGGTGCCACTCGGACCAGGAGCTGAGCCAGCTCTGGCTTTCTCGACTACCTGCTGAACCTCCTTGAAGAGAGGCTCTCGAAGGCCGAAAGCCTCTGTTGGTTCTGCGTGGGCGATGAGGGCATCGCAATCTCCCAGTTCAGTTTCTCTGTCTGGGTTACTGAAGGTGCTTTGAAGATGGTGGTCTATCTGTTCCTTTGTGTAGGACAGCTTTCCGTTTCCCTTCTGACCCAGCAGCTGTTTGGTGAACTGAAATGGGTTGCTGATGAATGCAGATCTTTCCTGTGCTCTTTCTCTCCTGCACCTCCAATGTTGCTCTGCTCTTCTCAGGATTATGAGCCTTTTCCTCAGCATCACACGCCGTTATTCCGGTGGTGCCCTTTCCTCATGGTTTGTCAAATTATGTTGTGCTTGAGCGCCTTGGGTTCTTTCTGGATGTTGTGGATTTTGGTGGCCCTGTTGTTTTAACATATGGCTGTTTGGCCAGCTTCTGTTCCTCGGCACCAAATCTTTCTGCTGCCACAGTTATGATCACTATTGTCATTATCTGCAATATCCTCTCCACAACCCCTCTGGCCACTGTTTCCAGCACTATATCCACATCCTCATCAAATCTTTGCCACTCTGCTGTCTGGCAGGATTTGGGCCATCTGATCCGCAGGGTCTGAGATGTGATGTTGGGATGCACAGCTTGCACCACACGGAGGCTCTGGGTACTGGGGGTGCTTCCTGACCCTGCTCCTCCTCTGTCTCACCGGATTGGGAATCTGCACATTGTGGTGCTCCCTGTTGCTCTTTACACTTCATCCATGACCAGTGGATTTTCAAGCCTCGCTGGGTCTTACAAATTTTGCCACCGATGCACAGTATACTCGTTGTCGTTTGTCTTCCGCACCCCCCCCCAGCTTCTCGGGCTTCCCTGGGGATATCTTTCCATTCTTTGATCCGTAGCCTTCTTGGGTACTCCTTTACAGGAGCGACGGTTAGGGCTGCTAACCCACCCCGCCCTGGTTTGAGGTCTTTCCGGGCTGTCAACCAGACTCTTCCTGGTGGTCACTGGTGTCCCAGGAGGTAGTTCTTACAGAACTGCATGATGCTAAGCTAGGGCACGCCATCAGTGATGTTACCTGGGGTCGTCAGGTGCTTCGGGTCTTTCAACATCATACACCCTCGCCCAGGTGACCCGACAGGGGTTGATCAGACCCCGGCCTGTGCCCCAGCAGCAGCCCACCGATCTACCCTCTTTACCCAGAGCCATCAAAGTACATATATTTCAACCCTGGGAGTCATTTTATTTCAGGCATGCACAGTGAATCCAAAAAAGCATAACAGAATCAATGAAAGACCGTAACTAGCAGGACAGCAAACAACCAATGTTGGAAAGGCAACAAACTGCAAATGTAAAAAAAGCAAAAAAAAAACAATAAATAAGTAAGCAATAAAGGTTGAGAATATGATCTGAAGAGTCCATGAAAGTAAGCCCATAGGTTGTAGGAGCAGTTGAATGATGTGGTGAGTGAAGTTATCCCCTCTGGTTCAAGAGCTTGATGGTTGAGGGGTAATAACTGTTTGTGAAACTGGTGGTGTGGGTCCTGAGGTTCCTGTACCTTCTTCCTGTTGGCCACAGCGAGAATAGGGCATGGCCTGGTTGGTGGAGTACTTGAAGATGGATGCCGCTTTCCTGCATCAGTGCTCTGTGTAGATGTGCCCAGTGGTGGGGAGGGCTTTGCAATGCATGAATCTTTTTCTTTTAGAGCAATGACGACCCCCCCCCCCCCGCACAATGTATGCACATGCGCTGTTGTCTACATGTGCGCATTGCTCGCTCTCTCTCTCTTGTTGCCAGGTGAATACACCTGTTGAAGTCATCTCTCACATAAGTGCTTTTATTTAATTGATATGTAATTGTGCACAGACGCAACAAATTGGCAACGAGTGCGAACCTGAATGTCAGGGAATATCACGAACTGCACTGACCATTATGGGATGAAACAGTGAGAGTTAAATGGCACGAGAAGGCAGTCACAGACGCTAACAAACAGAGTAACAGTGACAGTCGTGCTGAATTTAAAGTGAAAATAACTTGGTGATGGCTTCAGTTGGGAAAGTTGATGAATCTGATAGCTCTAATGAAGGTTGGGAGTCATATATTGAGCTGGTTCAACTGTATTGTAATGCAAACAACATGGAGGAGCAAAAGGAAGTCGCTACGCTGCTTAGCTTAATGGGCCCAAGAACGTACAGTCTCGCACACAACCTAGTAAACCCTGAAAAACAGGAAGCAAGACGTTTGATGAAATGGTTACAATTTTTCAACATCACTTGAGCCCTAAATTGAATTGAACTGACTTTATTTCTTACATCATTCACATACATGAGGAGTAAAAATCTTTATGTTACGCCTCCAACTAAATGTGCAATGTGATATCACAGCAATTTATGATAACTTATAAATAGAACAGTCAATGTACTATATAATACACTCAAATCAGCCTGAGTTCAACCGTCTGATGGCCTAGTGGGAGAAGCTGTCCCAGAGCCTGTTGGTGCTGGCAATAGCTGAGAGGTTTAGATTTTACAAAAGGAACCAATCAAAGCATTTCTGAATACATTACAGAACTGTGCAAACTTTCCCAGTACTGTGACTTTAGAGATGGACTTTCTGATGCATTAAGGTACAGGCTTGTACGTGGCATGCATAGTCAAAGAACTCAAAAGAAGCTACTATCCGAAAAAGACCTAACCTATTGTCCATTGCAATATCATTTGAGACTGCAGCAGAGCCACAGAAAAGAAGGTTAGAATGTGAAATGCACAAGATCTCCCTGAATTGTGTAAAATATTATTGATGTGGCAATTCCTTCCATGATGCAAATGACAGTTGGTTCAAAGAAAAAGTCCACAGACACTTTCTGCAGACTTTTTCTTTGAACCGTCATAGAAAAGGTCACATAGAGAGGATGTGCAAGGCAGACAAAAAGCACAACTGAGTGAAAAGTCCCAAACACAAAACTAAAGAAATGCATAAAGTTACCCAATGTAAAACAGAATCAGACAACATAGAGTCTGACAAAGGGGAACTGTCATGCCTAGAATTGCATAGTGTTACTGAAGCAGATCACAAAATCGTCTGGCTCACAGTAGATCAAGATCACAGTAAGTCATCTGGTGTAAAGGTGAAAACAGAGCTGGATACAGGGCCAGCTTTGTCCATTATTCCAGAGGTTGACTACAACACACTGTCTTCCAAGATGCCATCAGAGAAGACATCATTGATGTTAATGACTTACACAGGCAAAATACTGTCTCCCAAAGGTGAACTGAAAGTAAATTTGACATATGGAAGCTGAAAAGTTAGAGCTTTATATGTTGAAAAGTGGAGAGTCAGCACTTATCGGATGTGAATGGTTGAGAAAAATCCAACTCAACTGGCACCCAATCAAAACTCCCAGTGTGACATCAACAGGCAATGGCAGCACAAATGATAGCACTAACCAGACACTGGCACAGCTGCTTACTGCTAATGAGAAGGACAGAATTGAACTGGATGAAGCAGCAACACCAAGATTCCATAAAGCGTGTCCGGTGGCTTACGCACTACGTCCTAAAGTGGATGCTGAACTGCAGAGCTTGGAGGTGTCCAGATTCCTCTCCAAGGTTGAGTGGAGTGATTAGGCCACGCCTATTGTCCCGGAGATCAGAAAAGGTGAAGTCCGGAGCCGTTTGCATATGAGGGGACTTCAAGGTAAGCATCAACCCGGTGCTGCATACTATGTATCACCTGTCAAGAATCCTCTGAAATGATAGGACCAGGGAATCTAAAGTTGCTAACCCTCTGCACCTCTGATCCCTCAATGAGGACTGGCTCACGGATCTCCTGAAGTCAATAACCAGCTCCTTGGTCTTTCTGACATTGAGAGAGAGCATAACATAAGAAAATAAGAAATAGGAGCAGGAGTAGGCCATCCGGCCCTTCGAGCCTGCCCTGCCATTCAATAAGATCATGGCTGATCTGCTCATTAACTCAGATCCATCTACCTGCCTTTTCCCCATAACCCTTAATTCCCCTACAATGTAAAAACCTATCTAACTGTTTCTTAAATATATTTAATGAAGAAGCCTCAACTGCTTCCCTGGGCAGAGAATTCCACGGATTCATCAATCTCTGGGAAAAACAGTTTTTCCTCATCTCCATCCTAAATCTTCTCCCCTGAATCTTGAGGCAATGTCCCCTAGTTCTAGTCTCACCTACCAATGGAAACAACTTTCCTACTTCTATCTTATCTATCCCTTTCAAAATTTTGTATGTTTCCAGAAGATCCCCTCTCATTCTTCTGAATTTCAGAGAGTATAGTCCCAGGCAACTCAATCTCTCCTCATAGGTTAACCTCTTCATCCCTGGAATCAATCTAATGAACCTGCTCTGCACTGCCTCCAAAGCCAGTATATCCTTCCTCAAGTATGGAGACCAGAACTGCACACAGTACTCCAGGTGTGGCCTCACTAGTACCCCCTGTATAGTTGCAGCATGACCTCCCTGCTCTTGAATTCAATCCCTCTAGCAATTAAGGTCAACATTCTGTTTGCCTTCTTAATAACCTGTTGTACCGGCAAGCCAACTTTTTGTGATTCATGAACAAGCACTCCCAAGTCCCTCTGCACAAGAGGATGCTGCAATATTTCACCAATAATAATCTGCTCTTCTATTATTCCTTCCAAAGTGGATGATCTCACACTTACCAACGTTGTATTCCATCTGCCAGACCTTGGCCCACTCATTTAACCTATCTATATCCTTCTGCAGACTCTCCACATCCTCTGTACAATTTGCTTTTCCACACAGTTTAGTGTCATCAGCAAATTTTGCTAAGCTACAGTCAGTCCCCTCTTCCAAATCACCAACGTAAACGGTAAACAGCTACGGGCCCAGCACCAACCCCTGCGGCACCCCACTCACCACCGACTGCCAACTGGAGAAACACCCATTTATACCAACTCTCTGCTTTCTATAGCGATTGTTATTGTGGTACCTCCCAGCTTCATTTGCAACCGCTTACTCAGTCTTGTTCTTTCTATTGGATGATAAATTTCAGATATTGGTAGGAGGCAGCAAGTAGGATTAAAAGGATCCTTTTCTGTGGCTGACAGTGACTAATGGTGTTTGCAGGGGGTTGGTGTTGGGACAGCTTCTTTTTATGCTGTGTATCAATGATTTAGATGATGGAATAGATGGCCAAGTTTGCAGCTGAGATGAAGATTGGTGGAGGGCCAGGTAGTGTCGAGGAAACAGGTAGGCTGCAGAACGTCTGAGATTATGAGAATGGGCAAGAAAGGGGCAAATTAAATACAATGTTGGAAAATGCAGTCATGCACTTTGATAGAAGAAATAAATGTGCAGATTATTTTCTAAATGGGTAGAAAATCCAAAAATCTGAGATGCAAAGGGACTTGGGAGTCATTGTGTAGAACACCCTAAAGGTTAACTTGCAGGTTGGGTTGATGGTGAGGAAGGCAAATGCAATGTTAGCATTCATTTCAAGAGGTTTACAACATAAGAGGAGGGATGCGATGCTGAAACTTTATAAGACACTGGTGAGGCTTGAGCTTGAGTACTGATAACGATTTGGGCTACTTATCTAAGAAAAGAGGTGCTGGCATTGGAGAAAGTTCAGAGGAGGTTTACAAGGATGATTCCGGAATGAAATGGTTATCATATGGGGAACATCTTATGGCTCTGAGCATGCACTCGCTGGAATTTAGAAAGATGAGGAGGGGATCCCATTGAAACCTTTTGAATGTTTAACAGCCTAGACAGAGTAGATGTGGAAACGATGTTTCCCATGGTGGGGGATTCTAGGTCAAGAGGGCACAGCCTCAGGATAGAGGGGTATCCATTTAAAATAGAGCTGCAGAGAAATTTCTTTAGCCAAAGGCTGGTGAATTTGTGGAATTTGTTACCACAGGCAGCTGTGGAGGCCAGGACACTGGGTGTATTTAAGGTGGAGATTGATAGGTTCTTGATTGGTTATGGTATTATAGGTTACAGGAAGAAGGCTGGCAAGTAGGGCTGAGGAGGGGAATAAAGGATCAGCCATGATTGAATGGCAGAGCAGACTCGATGGGCCAAGTGGCCTAATTCTGCTCCTGTCTTATGCTCTTATAATACTCCATGTGTGGTTGAATGCCTGTTTTATACAACTGTGAAGGCAAGTATGCTATAAAATCTTCCTTATCACCCTGTTTATCTATGTTCCCATTTTCAGGGAAATTTGTATTTGTAACTAAAGGTCTTTCTATTCAATAACACGCCTCATGGTTCTGTTATTCACTGTGTGTGTGCTGTCCTCGTTTAACTTCGTGCTTGTCCTGGTTAAACTTTATTTGTCATCCCCTTATCCACTTTCCTAGTTGATCTAGATTGTATTGGAACCTTATACAGCCTTCTTCACCGTCTATGATACTAATAATTTGGATGTCATTTGCAAACTTGCTGAACATGATACCTATATTCTCATTCCCAATTATTAATATTTGACACTGATGACTATGGTTCAGCACTGGTCACAGACCTCCAGTATGCTATCCCTCCACTAACGTCCTCCAAGTCAATTTTGTATCCAGTTAACCAACTTGCCTTGTATCCCATATGCTCTAACTTTCTGCACCAACCTATCATGTGGGACCTTGTCAAAAGCCATAAAGCAACATCTATGACCTTGTCCTCATCAATCCCCTCAGTAACTTCTTCAAAAACAAGCAATTAAATTTGTGAGACATAATTTCCCATGACTAAGCCATGCTAACTTTTCTTAATCAGTCCTTGATGTTCTAAATGCAAATAAATCTTATCTCTCTGAATCCCTTCCAGTAACTCACTGACACTCACATAGGGCTTGCTGGCCTGTAGTTCCTCGGCTTATTCCTGCTGTCTTCATAAATAAGGGTACAGCAATAGTTATTATTCAGTATTCCAGTACTTAACCTGCAGCTAGCAATGACACAGAAATCTCTACCAGGGCCCCAGCAATCACCTCCCTTGCTTCTCGTTGTATCCAAGAATACATCTCATCAGGCCTGTGAATGTTTTCGCTTCTATGGATTTTAAAACCTTAAATGTGTCCTTAACGTAATGTTGATATGCACCTGTTATTACTATTCCTACCCCTGATCTCACCAGCTAGTGGTAAGATGAAGGTGCTCAGAATTCTTGGACTCACTTAAGAGCATTTAGCCATGTAGATTTTTTGCGTGTGTTTTGGGATGTATATGACTGAATCAGTGTCAAGACTGCAGTTTTTCTATTATTAAGGCAGGGCACAGAAACTTTTTAAAATGTGAGTTCTGTTTCTGTCTCCTTTTCCTTTTGTTACAAGCTGAAGACTCTCATTCAGCTCCTCTTGTTCTGTGCAATCTCCTCAAGATATTGGTCATAATTTGTTGGCACAGTGGCTAGCAAGGAACAGACAGACATGCTATGATAGGCTAACGTAATGCAGAGTGCTGATAATTGATCCCGTATCTATGAGAACTCTTATCTAAAGATGGAAATGTGCTTGTTTTGTGTAAGCCACAAAGCAGATAAATCAAATAACACAGCTGCATGGAAAGATTCAGGCATGATATTTGAATGTGTAGCAAAAGACTACACAAGGAAAAAGTGTCAACTGTACCAGCGGCACCTCCCTCCCTGACATTCTAAACAACTTTTATGCACACTTAGAGGCGTGTAACACAATGCCAGCCATGAAAGCTACCCTCCCTGCCAAGTAAGCAGCCACTGGCTGTAACAGCAGCAGGTATGAGGAGGACTCTGCAGAGAGTCAACCCTCATAAGGCGGTCAGGCCAGACATCCCGGTCTGAGTACTCAGGGAGTCTACACACCAGCTCATTGATGTTTTCACAGACATCCTCAACACTTCACTCATCCAGGTTGCTGACCCCACATACTACAAATCAGCCTCTGTCATCCCCGTACCAAAGAACTCTACACCTGCAGAACTGAGCGACTACCATCTGGTGGCACTGACACCAATCATCATGACGTGTTTTGAGTAGCTGGTAATGGCACATATCAAAATCTCCATTCCTGCCATATTGGACTCTCACCAATATGCTTACTGACAGAACTGCTCTACAACAGATACCATAGCATCTGTCATGCACCTGGCCCTAGAAAACAAGGACAACTACTGTATGTCGGAATGCTGATTCTGGATTTTATTTCAGCATTCCATAAAATTATCCCTCAGACGTTGGTGAACAAACTCCTACTCCTTGGTTTAAATACACCATTGTGCAACTGGGTGTTGAACTTCCTAAGGAACAGACCTCAGATAGGATGCACAACGGCTTCTCTCTCCCCATCATCCTCGACATAGGTTGTTCCCCCCACCTCCCCCCCAGGTCTGGGTGCTGAGCCCATTGCTGTACACTCAGCTCACGTATGATTGCACAGCCATATACCCAAGCATCTAATTCACTGATGACATGACAGTGGTAGGACTCATCACCCACAATGATTAGACAACCTACAGAGATGAGGTGAAAGAGATCAAGGCCTGGTGATTAACCTCTTCCTTAAAGTCAGAAAGGCAAAGCTGATGGTTATCAACTTCAGGAGAACTCACATCTTCCTTTTCATCAGTGGCATAGCAATGGAAACTGCAAGCAGTTTCAAACTCTGGCGAAACTGCTCATGGTCTCAGAACACATCTTACACAGTCAAGAAAGCTCTACTTTCTGAGGAGGCTGAGAGAATTGGACTTTGCACATCCATACTCACATCATTCTACAGATGCCCAGTAGAGAACATCCTGACAAGCATTGTCACTGCCTGGTACTGTGGCGGACAGGAAGGCCCTACAACGGGTAGTCAAAACTGCCCAACACATCACCGGCACCAGCCTACCCTCTATCACGGACATGTATAGAGAAAGATGCTGGAAAAGGGCCAGTAGCAATATGAAGGATCCCACCCAACCTGCACAAGGACTAGTTCTCCCAGTCCCATCAGGAGGAGACTACGTATTATCCACGCCAGGACCACCAGACTCAAAAACAGTTACTCACCCCAAGCAGTAAGGCTAATCAACACCTCTCCCCACGATCTCCACCACTACAGGTGTCCCCTGCTTTTCGAACGTTCGCTTTACGAAACCTCGCTGTTATGAAAGACCTACATTAGTTACCTATTTTCGCTAACAGAAGGTGTTTTCACTGTTACAAAAAAAGCAGCGCGCGATAAAAGGCAGCGCACACCCCAAGCAGCCGCTCTCCCCTGGATTTGGAACTGCATTCTAGCCAGCATTGCTTAAACATGTACTTGTGAGCAGCCGTTTGCAAGATGAGTTCTAAGGTATCGGAAAAGCCTAAAAGAGCTTATAAGGGTGTTACACTTAGTGCAAAACTAGATATAATTAAGCATTTCGATCGTGGTGAACAGAGCAAGGACAAAGTGAGTTTGGCTTGTGGAAGCTGACGAAGATGATGTTGAAGAGGTTTAGTATCCTATGACCAAGAACTGATAGACGAAGAGCTGATGCAATTGGAAGAGGAAAGGATAACACTCAAAACCAAATGCAGTAGTGAAAGTAAAGTCATCCAGAAACTGAACGTGAAGCAACTACGTGAGATTTTTGCTGCAATGATAAAGTACGACTTTAATTTTGAAAGGGTATGTCAGTTTAGGGCATATTTGCAGAATGGTTTGAGTGCTTACAAAGAACTGTATGATAGAAAAATGCGAGAGGCTAGCAGTCAAGCATACTGTCGTTTCTCAAGCCTTCCACATCAGCCACAGCAGACGACGAACCTCAACCTTCGCCATCGAGGCAGGCAGTCATAGAAGAAGATGACCTGCCTGCCCTGAACGACGATGAGATGACACCCCCGTGTCCCACCAACCCAGTGGTCTCAACCTCCGGGCCGCGGAGAGGTACCGATTTGCAGAGAATGCAGCGGTAGCCGGGAGGCATCCAGCATGTCTTTAAGAAAAAAGCCGAAATAAACAAGCTAATTAATTAGGTGCCGCCTGGCACGTAATTGTCAGCCCAGTTCAGAGGCGATTGCCAATTGCGTCTGATCTGGGCCGACATTTACATGCCGGGCTGCACCTAATTAATTAGCTTGTTTATTTCGGCTTTTCTCCTAAAGATGTGCTGGGTGCCTCCTGGCTGCCGCTGGACTGCTGCATTCTTCGCGGATTGGTATCGGTTCACTGCCCCGAGGTTGGGGACCACTGCACCACGCCAACCTCCGATGACTCAGTCTAACACACCATCATCAGTTTGCTCGGCACCGTCCCAATTCCAGTAAGTGATACTACACCGTACATACATTATTTCTACTTTATATAGGCTGTGTATTTTTATGTGTTATTTGGTATGATTTGGCAGCTTCATAGCTTAAAGGTTACTGGAGAGAGTGTTTTTGCCAAGAGCGCTTGCGCCATGTTTCTGCCAACAGTGCTTGCGTCAGATTTTCGCTACAGAGAACAGTGCAGGCAATCATCATAGAGAAGTATTTCTACTTTATATAGGCTGTGTAGTTATCATATCATTCCTGCTTTTACTATATGTTACCGTTATTTTAGGTTTTATGTGTTATTTGACATGATTTGGTAGGTTATTTTTGGGTCTGCGAACGCTCACAAATTTTTCCCATAAAAATAAATGGTAATTGCTTCTTCGCTTTACAACATTCCGGCTTACGAACCGTTTCATAGGAATGCTCTACCTTCGGATGGCAGGGAAACCTGTACTTTATTAATTCCTGTCAGTCACCTTATGTACAGTCTAGTGTCACTTTATGAACATACGTATTATATATATATATACACACACACACACTACCATGTGTATTTTATTTATTTTTTATTATTATTACTGTGTTCTTTATCGTTTGTTTTGTTTTGTGCTGCAATAGATCCAGAGTAACAATTATTTCATTCTCCTTTATACTTGTGTACAGGACATTAAACAATCCTGATTCATTGCCCTCTGAATACTTCTCCTCATCTCTGTCAAATGACCCTTTCTAAAACTACACACACTCTTGCTAGATTCTGCAGTTAGGGTGAAGGTCTTTCTGAGATGTATACATTTCGTTGCGATTACGCCCTATATTATGGTTCATTTGTACCATGTTCTGTCCGCCTTGTGATCAGCAGGCCAAGATGGACCTAAGGGTACAAGAATCTGTCAAGATGGAAAAGTTGAACCCTCAAGAAAAAGGCACTGATCCAACACGAGTTGTATAATGTGTTAGGTTTTAAAGGCATTGAGAAGGTAAAAGTTGATTTCATAGCTTTTATTTCTATGCACTTTCTGAAGCTAATTGGAATTACAAATGTAGAATGAAGTTAAAAGGGGAAATACTGAGACTAGCAGGCTGAGACAACTGATGTTACCAAGGTGGCACTCTGAAGTATTAGTTCAGGGGTTCCCAATCTTGGTTATGCCATGAACCCTGACCATTAACTGAAGGGTCTGTGGACTCCAGGTTGGGAACCACTGGATTAGTATATTAACAATTATTAATAATAAATGAAGGACTAATAAGCAGATATTGAGTTGACAGATGAATCTAAATAAATAAAAGGTAGTATTTATCCAGATGAAAACGGGAAATTGCAAATGTCTGTAGCCAGTTTAAGTAAGCGATAAAACTAAAACAGAAGGAACTTAAATGAGCCAAACATGAGATCATCTAGTTTCGACCCAAGGATGGATAAACCAAGAATTTATTCTAACTGATGAGAAGCTAGGACCTGAAAGAAATTGAGCAGTTCCAGAAGGTGACTCATTTAAAGCTAATAAGCAGATATTAGAACTGGCACAGGCACTTTTAACATCTGCACAAATGAAGGTGCTACTTTTTGATAGCTTGTTGATTTGCACTGCTGGAAGAGTAAAAAAATAAAGATTTCTCTGGGCTACATTAGACTGTGTCTGAGCTCACAGGGATTTGCACCTTGCCCCCTCTTGTTGCTTTGTCAGGAATTGAGTTCACCTACCTGCTTTGCCAAATCCAGGCTTCAAAAGAGTCCTGGAGTAAAAAAAAACTATAAATATGTAGCAGGTTAGTTAGCATTTTAGGAACAAATGAAGAATCCTTCATTGGAAGACCTTCTAATAGATTTGGAAAATTTTGGGTATGTTTTAAATTTCAGAGAAGGGGAGCAGTCAAGATCAAGAGAGACTGATGCTGCAAATATAAGACCATAAGACAAAGGAGTATAAGGAGTATTAGTCCTTTTGGCCGATCAAGTCTGCTCCACCATTCAATCGTGGCTGATCCTTTTTTCCTCTCCTCAGCCCCACCCTCCGGCATTCGCCCGATAACCTTTGATGCAGTGTCAAATCGAGAACTTATCAAGCTTTGCCTTAAATACACTGAACAACCTGGCCTCCACAGCTGCCTGTGGTAACGAATTCCACAAATTTGCCACCCTCTGGCTAAAGAAATTTCTCCACCTCTCTGCTTTAAATGGATGCCACTCTATCCTGAGGCTGTCCTAGACTCCCCCACCACAGGAAACATCCTTTCTATATCTACTCCGTCTAAGCCATTCAGTGCGCTAGTTTCAATGAGGTCCCCCTGTTCTTCTAAATTCCAGTGAGTACAGAACCAGAACCATCAAACATTACTCATGTGATAACCCTTTCATTCCCAGAATCATCCTTGTGAGCCTCCTCTGAACCCTCTCCAATGCCAGCACATCTTTTCTTATATGAGGAGCCCAAAACTGTTCACAGTACTCAAGGTGAGGCCTCACCAATGCCTCAAAAAGCCTCAGCATCACATCCCTGTTTTTATATTCTAGACCTCTTGAAATGAATGCTAATATTGCATTTGCCTTCCTCACCACAGACTTAACCTGCAAATTAACCTTTAGGGTGTTCTGCATGAGGACCCAAGTCCCTTTGCATCTCAGATCTTTGGATTTTCTCTCTATTTAGAAAATAGTCTGCACATTTATTTCTTCTACCAAGTACATGGCCATGCATTTTCCAACATTGTATTTCATTTGCTACTTTCTTGCCCATTCTCCTAATCTAAATTGTTCCTCAGCCTTTCTATGTCCTCAACTCTACCTGACCACCAATCTTCGTATCAGCTGCGAACTTGGCCATCTAGTCAATCGTCTATATCATTGTTAAACAGCATAAAAAGAAGTGGTCCCAGCACCGACCCCTTTGGAACACTACTAGTCACTGGCAGCCAACCAGAAAAGGATCCTTTTATTACCATTCGCTGCCTCCTACTAATCAGCTAGTGCCCTAACCATGCCAGTAACTTTCCTGTAATACCATGGGCTCTTAACTTGGTAAGCATCCTCATGTGCAGCACCTTGACAAAGGCCTTCTGTAAGTCCAAATATACAACATCCACTGCATTCCCTTTATCTATCCTATGTGTATTCTCCTCAAAGAATTCCAACAGGTTCATCAGGCAAGATTTTCCCTTAAGGAAACCATGCTGACTTTGTCCCATCTTGTCATGTGACACCAAGTACTCCATAACCTCGTCCTTAAAAATTGACTCCAACATCTTCCCAAACTCTGAGGTAAGGCTAACTGGTCCAAAATTTCCTTTCTGCTGCCTTCCTTTCCTGAAAAGTGGAATGATATTTTCCTATCCTCAGGCACCGCACCAGAGGCCAATGATTTTTGAAAGATCATTACTAATGCATCCACAATCTCTACTGCTACCTCAGAACCCTGGATGCAGATCCAGGTGACATATAATTTGGCAGTTTAACATTGGCTTAGGGTCCTTTTACACTTAAGTTTCTTAACTCAACCCATAATGATTCAACATATTCCAATCCTATGCCACATCTTTCTATTGGTTTGATGCTATTCACCAATGCCTCTACTTTCTGAGGAGGCTGAGAGAGTTGGACTTTGCAAATCCATACTCACATCATTCTACAGATGCCCAGTTGAGAACATCCTGACACATCACTGGCACCAGCCTACCCACTATGAAGGACATGTATAGAGAAAGATGCTGGAAGAGGGCCAGTAACAATATGAAGGATCCCACTCACCCTGCATAAGGACAGGTTCTCCCAGTCACATCAGGGAGGAGCCTGGATCCACGCCAGGACCACCAAACTCAAAAACAGTTACTCACCCCAAGCAGTAGGGCTAATCAACACCTTCCCCAAACATCTCCACCACTACTTTATTAATTCCTATCAGTTACCTTATGGCGTGGCCAAGTGGTTAAGGTGTCGATCTAGTGATCTGAAGGTCGCTAGTTCGAGCCTCAGCTGAGGCAATGTGTTGTGTCCTTGAGCAAGGCACTTAACCATACATTGCTCTGCAACGACACCAGTGCCAAGCTGCATTGGCCCTAGTGCCCTTCCCTTGGATAACACCCGTGGCGTGGAGAGGGGAGACTTGCAGCACGGGCAACTGCCGGTCTTCCATACAACCTTGCCCAGGCCTGCGCCCTGGAAACCTTCCAAGGTGCAAATCCATGGTCTCAGGAGACTAACAGATGCCTATACCTTATGTACAGCACAGCCACACCACCCCCTCTGCCTACCATCCTATCCCTCTGATACAATGTGTAACCTTGAACATTCAGCTCCCAACTACAACCATCCTTCAGCCACAATTCAGTGATGGCCACAACATCACACCTGACAATCTGTAATAGTGCAACAAGATCATCCACCTTATTTCTGATACTCTGTGCATTGAAATGTAACACTTTGAGTGCTGTATTTGCCACCCTTTTTGATTTGAAGTCCTAATGCACTGATACTCACCATGCTGGCTGCAATTTTGCCCTATCATCTACCTGCTCTTCCTTACAGTCTGATAGCTTTTTGACCATCTGTCCTATCCTGAGTCCCTTCACTCCAGTTCCCAACCCCTGCCAAATTTTGTTTAAACCCTCAACAACTCTAACAAACCTGCCCATGAAAATATTGGTCCCCCTCAGGTTCAGGTGCAACCCAGCACTTTCCAACAGGTCATACCTTCCCCAGAAGAGATCCTAATGATCCAAGAATCTGAAGCCCTGCTCCCTGTGCCAGCTTCTCAGCAGCACATTAAACTGCTTAATCATCCCGTTTCTACCCTCACTGGCATGTGGCACAGGCAGAAATCCAGAAATTACTGCCCTGGAGGTCATCCTCCTCAGCTGTCTGCCTTGCTATCTAAATTCTCTCTTCAAGACCTCTTGGCTTTTCCTTCCTATGCCATTGGTACCAATATGTACCAAGACATCTGGCTGCTCTCGCTCCCCCTCCAAAATGCTGTGGATGCGATCTAAGATGTCCCTGACCCTGGAACCTGGGAGGCAACATACCATCTGGGTGTCCTGTTCACGTCCACAGAATCTCCTGTCTGTTCCCCTGATTATTGAGTCCCCTATCACTACCACTCCCCTCTTCTCCATCTTTCCCTTCTGCACCTTGGATCCATGCTCATTGCCAGTAACCTGGTCTCTGAGGTATTCCCTTGGGACGTCGTCCCCCACAACAGTATACTTGTTATTGAGGGGACTGACCACAGGGGTGATGGTGTTGGTTCTGCATTCACAACGGGTCTGCCTAGAGGAGACATAAATGGAAGTGAGAGAAGGGTTGGGGTGGCAGTGAGATGAGCAGTAAGCCTGGGCTTAGAGATAATGAACACCATGGTTGTCACAAATCTGAAAAGATTCCTGAAAGTACCTAGCCATTCAGATAGTGTTTGCAGAAAGTCCCAAATGCTGTAAGAGGCCTGAATGGAAGATGGGATGCTGCTCCTTAAGTGTAATCGAGTCTTGTTGAGACAAATAGCCAAAGATGATGATTGGAAGACCATAACATATAGGAACAAAATTAAGACTGTTTGGCCCATCGAGTCTGCTCTGCCATTTCATCATTTTCCCTCTCAGCCCCAATCTCCTGCCTTTTCCCCATATCCGCTCATGCTCTGACTAATCAAGAATCTATCAGCTTCTGCTTCAAATATACCCAATGACAATGAGCAATGATGTTATTGTCATGTCCCCCTCTTGTGTTTTAGAAGAGTTGTCAAGATAATTCTACTAACGGAAGAATCTCAAACTCGGGGACCTGTTACAAGGGGTGGTCATTAAATCAGGCACATGGAGAATTGTCACAGAATGTAGCTATGAAGGATCAAGGGCCAGTGGCTATTCCTGTTTCTGTTCTTAATGTGACAAACCACTGGAAGCTCAGGGCCAACCTGCATAGTATAGAGGCATTCTGCATTGGGGTCACCTAGTGCACAATTGGTTTCATTGTGAGCATTCTGATATCTTCGTGGAAAGGACAATAGATAGATTCTGGGCCAAGGAAACGAGTTGAATGATAATATCTCTGCTTCAACAAGTGTGAAAATTTTTGTTCCTATGGGGATCTGTAGATCTTCCAGATCCCCTTACGCCACTGCTTCGCTGCCCTGGCATCTGCTCCTTCCAGTGTTCTTAAGGCTCCCAGTGTGCAGGCAGGGTAGAGCGCATTGCAAGGGTAGGTAGCAGACTGCTGGCAGCAATTACAGAATGGAGTCCAGTAGCTGTAAAGCTGTCATTCCCAATGTCTTTGACTGTCAAGTGCAAATTGAAACAGTAACTTCAATAAATGATTGAATTATTTTATTGTCCATCTCCTTGTAGCCAAACTCTTACCTTCATTGTATTATACTGCCATTGTGGTGCATGGCCAAGTGGTTAGGGCGTTGGACTAGTAATCTGAAGGTCATGGGCTCGAGCCTCAGCGTGTGTCCTTGAGCAAGGCACTTAACCACACAATGCTCCAGTCTATCCAGCTGAGAATGGGTACCAGCAAAAATGCTGGGGGTTAACCTCATGATAGACTGGTGTCCTATCCGGGGGTGGGGGGGGGGTGGATTCTCATACCCTCAGTCGCTCAAACCAGCATAAGCACCGGCTTGATGGGCCACAAGGCTCATGACAGACTTTAATTGTACTGCTGTAAGCTGAGTCCCCATCCTGAAGCCTGTGTAGGCTCGCACTGTAGGCAACATTGAACATTGACATGCAAAAGATACCACTACCAATACCACCCTGCAAACCAGAACTTCCACAGAAAAACGCAGCAAGGTTACTGCGTCAACATTGGCATCACTTCAGGAGCCATGGCATATTAACATAAACACAGGAAAATCTGCAGATGCTGGAAATTCAGAGTGACAGGCAAAAGATGCAGAAGGAACTCAACAGGTCAGGCAGCATCTATGGAAATGAGTGAACACTTGACATTTCAGGCCGAGACCCCTTCTTCAGGACTGAGAGGGAAGAGGAGGGAAGACTGAACTAAAAGGTGGGGGAGGGGAAAGAAACTGGCTGGAAGGTGTTCAGTGAAGCCAAATGGGTGGGAAAGGTCAAGAGCTGGAAAAGAAAGAATCTGAGAGGAGAGGAGAGTGGACAGTAGGAAAAAGGGAGGGAGGAGGCGATTCAGGTGAGAAAAAGGTAAAAGGTCAGAATGGGGAATAGAAGGTGGGGGGAATTTTTGTTCATCAGAAAGAGAAATTGATATTCATGTCAACAGGTTGGAGGATACCATATAATAATGGCATTTTCATTTGACCAATTCCACAATCTCACCTCAGAGTTGGGACTGGTCAGAAGTTAGATTAAGAAAATTATAAGTTATGGTGAGAAAAAATATTCTTAAAATCTTCTAGAAGTTACTAACTGGAGAAAATCAAGTGCAAAGTTGTGCCTTCTATTTGCTAAGCTTAATAAATCATGACAAAACAGGAAAAATAGGCTTAATAAAGCTTTATTGCAATATGTTTGTACACAGTACTGTTGCTGCAAACCTTGGAATTGCCAGAGTTACGGAGAGAGTTAAAATATGGGTTTTGTTGCCAGTTTCATAACATTATTTTGAACGGCACCAGAGGACATCGCAGTACTAGTTGAAAGCCGCATGTACAGAGGGTTAGGATCCGGTGGACTGACGCTTTCACCCACTGGTAATGTGGCATCAAGGCTTCCTAAAGCTGAATATACAGTATGTTATCTGTGGAGTAAAGTTCTACAACAGTAGTTTCAAGTTCTTAAAGTAAAAACACAAGACATATGCAATTTCACACACAGATGTAACATGTAACAAACTCCCTTATCTATTATGAGCAATTCATGAAGTGAATAAATGACCATGCATGGCTTTTTTTTTAAATTACAATTCACAGAATAACACTGCAACCAGTGTGTCTGATTTATCTTACACTATACTACACAGAAACATCATGAAGAGTGACATTTACACAACTGTACAGCATTATCCTTCTTTATTTTTATTGTTCTTAGAAACTTGCCCTTTCTACTTTACAAGACTTCTTTAAAAACTCCTATTTTCTTTACAATTCCCCCCCCCATATTAATATAAAATGGTGTTAATATTTCTGAAGATATTTTCAAATTAAGCAAAAATTGTGTACATTTATTTCTTTCTCCTTTAACCACAAGTGGAGATGACTATTTGTGGTGTTGCTTCAGTGTTTAAAAGTTTGAGTATGTTCAGACCAGGATACCACAAAATTATGGACTTTGTTCCAGCAGACCTTGGGAAGGACTGGTAAACTATATATAGCCTGATCATATGCATCGCTATATCAGTAAAAGTGCAGAGTTTGTGAGGAAGCCTGGCCTCGGGTTGAAAAAGATTACAACTTGAGAGTTTCTTTCTCAAAACACATGCTCGCTTTTTTGGGGATAAAAAGCAAATAAATTCAACTTTTTCCACACACACCAGGAAGCTTCATTACAGACTACGTAACCTTAGAAGAATCCAATGCTTGTGTTGCCAATATAATGCAGTCACCTTTTGCATTCCAAGTTAAAGAGACAGTTGCTATGTTGCAGGCCAAGACTAGGCTAATATATTAAAGGGAAATCTTTCTGTGCCTAGCCATATTTGAGGTATTATCAGGTAGTAGCTCTGTGTTCTTATTAAAGACAAATAGCACTGAGGAAGTCAATCTTAATACTGACATCTGGAAAGTACAAATTGACTTCTGAGTATTTGAAAAACAAGTTTTACCAACACCATAACTACCATAAAATAAATTGAAAAGCCTGAAGAGAAATGAGAAACTATTGGCAGTGCTGCAATAATTTCAATGTCATTTTAACCAGGCAATACCAATTTAGCAATGTTAAAATATCAAATACTTGTGATGGCTTTTAAAAAATCAGAAAGGTAATTATTTTAGCACATGACAAAATGCAAAAAGATTAGTAATACCAAGATGAAAAGCAAATCGTTCAAAGTTCCATAGGATTGTTCAGAAAAAAATGTAACATTTAAAGGGTGTGAGTTGTATTATTTTATGAAAGTTTTTGTAACAGAAATCCAAAACATCCTTTTGATCTGTTGATGGTATTAAGAGTATTCTGCTTGAGCAGACTAGAATTTTTCTGCAGTCCAGCTATTCTAATTCTATGGGGTCAGTAGTTGTGGGGGGGGGGGGGGGGTGAGTTTACTTTATTCAAGTTAGGAATCTTGGAAGAACAATTTTCCTGGACATTGAGCAACTTCTTTCATTTTTCTCTCTCTGGTTACTGCTTGTAACCAGACTGATTGACAGCAGGCCAGCTGCATAATGGGACTGAAGATGGATCAATTGCAGTTTTCCATTCTGACGGCTGGTAGGTGTTTCTTGGTGTTGTAAGAGGGAGAAGGCAGAAGCGAGAGCAGAGTGATTGGTGGAAAGCAAGATTTAAATGCTTTTTTTTTGTCGGTAAACTTCCGTAATGCAATTAAGCTATGGATGTTTTCACCAGCTGAGTTTCCCAAGGGTCAGAGCAACTGAGCTGCCTATGATTAAAAATATAACCTCTTGAAATGTTTAAATATCCAAATATCCATTCCTTTTGGATTTCTCGGTTCTTCATCCTTGTCACATACCAAGTAAAACCGAGCTTGGTGGGACATCTGCAGACGGTGGTATTGCAAACGCCTTCAACCCTTGTTCTTTATGGTGGTAGACTTTGTATGGTGGGAGTAGTATAGCTGAGGAACTGTAGATGCATTTTATAGATGGTATACACTGCAGCTGTGATGCTTTGATGTTGAAGAAAATTATTATATAAAACGGAAGATAAGAGTTCCTGTCAAGTAGGCTGGGAGTTGTCAGCTGTGCTGAATCCCTGTTTCAGGCTTTTTCTAAATTTCTTCCCAGGTGTTGCTTTGTATCTCCAAGGCCAGATGTCTGTTATTATGACTGATAGGTACTCTGCCATTTCACTCCATGTATTATAGCACCTATTGTAACATTGATGTGAATTTTCTCAGTAACTGTCTAAAATAGTAGCTGTAAAAATCTGTGACATAGCTGCAGATTATAATCTCATTTACCATTGAATGAGAATTCATTTCCAATAGCTTTTCACTGTAAGTATTATTAATTGTGCACTCATTTACCTTTGTAATGAGGGGCCAAATGGTTGCACTGTGGTTAGCATAACGCTTTACAGCTACAGTGATTGGGGTTTAATTTTGGCCACTGTCTGTGTATGTTCTCCCTGTGACTGTGTGGCTTTCCTCAGGGCGCTCTGGTTTCCTCCCACATTCTAAAGTCACATGGGTTAGGGTTAGTAAGCTGCAGACATGCTATGTTGGTGCCAGAAGCATCGCGACACATACAGGCTGCCTCAGCACATTCTCGGACTCTGTTGGTCGCTGACGCAAATGATATATTTTGCTGTACCATATATTTTGATCTACATGTGACAAATAAGCTAATCTTCTACATTCCAGTATTATCTATATGTAGGCATCTTCTGGTGCACTACATAAATATTGATCAATTCCACTCTTCTAAACCCCTGATTTACAAGTACAAGTCAAAGATTGGGCATTCTCCAGAGACTACTATACGTCCAAGCACTACAATTGCTTTGCACCACTTACAAAACACACACCAGCTCCATTTACCTGGATTAATTCTATCTACAAATGCATTGAAGTTACTTGACTAAGGCTAATCCAACAGTTCATCTCTTACACCTAATCTCTATCATCAAGATCAGGGTTGTAGGCACATAGGAATACCACACCTATAGGTTCCCCCCCCCCCCCCCCC
Organism: Mobula birostris; assembly: GCF_030028105.1. Lineage (NCBI taxonomy): Eukaryota > Metazoa > Chordata > Chondrichthyes > Myliobatiformes > Myliobatidae > Mobula > Mobula birostris. The sequence continues at coordinate 35,175,472 of NC_092388.1, forward strand.
CCCCCCAAGTCAAACAACATCCTGACTGGGAACTTCATAGCCCATTGATATCATGGGTGTGAATTCTAGAGCTTCAACTGACTTGTTTGACATTATTTCACCAAAAGGACTGTAGTATTTCAAAGTAATGGCTTATCATCAACCTAAGGGATAGGCAATAAATACCAGCCTTGCTAGCTACGCTCCTTCCTACTCCGATCCAAAACTAAACAAGTTGAAATGAATAAAAATAATCCAATTTTGACTTCTGCCTGGTTTAAATGAGGCATGGGGCTGCCGGAGGGAGTATCTGGAGAAAAAGGTTCAATTTTGGTATTATGGTAAAAGCAACTGGTAATTCTTTGGATGACACATAACAACAAGATTAAACTGGCATATTTTCTACAGATCAAGACACAACTAGCCCCATGCTTCATTTACAAAGTTAGTTCCAGAATACTCTACATAAATTAGCTTTTTATTAACTTGTTGCTGTTTGGTCACATTTATCAATTAATATTAGAGATGATAAATGTATCTTAGACTACCTGTTCGTATAATCCTCTATTTTTTATCTAACATATACAGACAAGCAAATTAATCTCAGTTTGATTGGTTTAGCCTTCTCTCTCTCTAGAGTGTCACCAACTACCAGGAACAGCTACTTCCTAATGTTAATAGCTTCAGTGATCATGGTTTTGTTCCATCTTTGGAGTTGGTACAACTGACTGAGCTTCAAATATACCAATGCCAAAAAGAGCAAAAGCATCCAGTCATGGTGAGTTCCCTTTCATCAAAACAATGCTGAACTTAAGTGATATTGGACAGAACATATGCCCCTACATCTCATCATTAAGTTGCTCAGGAGGGTGAGGTGTAGAAACAACCAGTAATTTAATTAAAAGAATTACAGACTGATTTCTGAAATTTAGAAGAAGTACATTACGTAGAAACTAGCTATCATCTTCCTTCATTTACATTTAGAAACTCCATCTTTGACACAGTTTGCTGCTTGCAGTCCACGATGTTTTGAGTTAAAATCCGTCAGATCTTATGCTTTCTTCCCCCGCCTCCCACCTCATAAAAAGCTTTGCCACATCAGCACCAACATATTCCACTGCTCCGTCAAACAAAACATATACTCACAAAGCACAAAACTATTATTCTTGCTAAAGAAATTAATAATTAGATTATCTGAATTACAGAATAGATTTCATTAACATTAAGCCAGAGTGAGAAATGGACTTCCCTCCCGAGCAGAAGGGAATTTAGGTTTTAAACTGGCACCTTCCAGCACCAAGATGAGGAATGCAATGTGCAGATTTAAATATTTCTATAATTGACAAAACTTTAAAAAAGAAACTTTATTGACTTGGTAGAACAATGTCACAGCCAGAACCAGCTCATGGCACATATATAAAAAATAAAATTCTTGGCCCAGCCACTTTTACCCTTGAATTTACTCATCGTTTCTACACTCAACACTATGACATTTTCAAAACGTTGGGTAGGGACATGGCTATATTAAAACAAAACTACAATATTATCCAATACTGATGGAAAGATTATTGACTTGAGAAAGTAACTCTGTACCTGTCTCAACAAATGCTACTTGACCTGTTATTTTGGAGCCTCAAATTGCTGCAAAATCTAATAAAATTTGCTTGCATCCATTCAATGTTTTATTGACTTTCATGTGACACCACTACCCCTCAATGATATTTATTATACTCTCTATACATTAATAAGACTCTACCACTATACCTAAACTTTTTTGTGAGAGCTTTTTGTCAACCTTTGAGTAAATATTTCTTTCTGATTGCTACTCTTTAAGCTCTAGCTTCAAAGACATTTAAAGAAAATCTCTCTTCGAACCAAGTTCTGAACTAACTGGTTAAAAATCTAACCCCTTAAAAGCTTCAAAACTAGCTTCAAATGATATTCAGTTACAACTCAAAATATTCTCAGTACTTAACTGAAAATATCCTGGGTCGACATGGTCATGAATCTTCATAACATATTACAAAATAACACATGAGATATTTTATTCAAGTGAGCATCTCTGATGCTTATTAATATGTTTAGGGACTTGTCCTAAGCCAGCATACCAGTGAGTGTTGAGGGTTCCTTTACCTGTATAGGTAGTAAATAATTTAACCAACTCGAAGCAAACTAGGCAAATAAGCAGATTTATATCTTCCATTCCTCACTGGTCATAACCAATCCAACTACTCAAGCCAAATAATCAAGTTCGAGAATCTATTTTCTGTATTAATCTAATTTGAGGAAGCAAAACTAATGCACATTATGCTAAGGAATTGAGCACTGTTTATGCATTATCAGGAATCAACTTAATGGCTTGTTTTTATGTCAAGTGATTTCATTCTCAGATGCAATACACGTGCATGCTGTTACTGAAGCAGTCAAAACTTTGCAGGTTTTTATACAAGAATAGTACCTTTGCAGAATTTATGTTTTCATTAACCTTTTGAAATATCCCTTTTTGCCACAACTGCTCCCTTTATTTCAAAGTTCAAGCCAAAATGGGGTATCCAGACCAACAACTGCCATGCCATTCTGGAATCAAGGAAGTGTAAGTCATGGCTGCCCACAGCATATTGGGAACACTGCTATATCTTAAACATTTAGCTGCCAAATGCTCTTGGAACTTTCTACATTTTGTGAATGATTAAATTTAATTTGTTCTGAGCTCTAATTAACAAAGTCCATGTGCAAATATCCCACCATGAACCTTTATTTCTTGAGGCACCAATGCATTCTGTGCCATTAGGATGCTCATAATCAATGTCCCCCCCATAGCAAACCTACTCGTACTGAAAGTGGTCAAAGAAGTTTTACTACAATACTTATGTTAAAAACAGCTACGACATTTATTATTTAAAAACGGGAATTTAACCTTTACAAATATCATCCCTTTCAACCTTGAATAATTAAATCAATTGCTGAATACAGTGATGCCTATTGCCTGTATGGGTACCTTAAATCTCCTTGCTTACCCAGCATTCCATAAAGCTTTAGAAGGCATTCCTAGAACATAGAATATAAAACAATGGCAATGATACTCCCAAGAAAATAATGCCATTACCAAAGAGGCCTACAAAAATAATACTATTTAGAATTGAATGTTTCCTTGTTAGGTTGTATTAAATCCCCTTTTTGGATGCAGGTCAGATTTGTGGCCAGCCAACATCAGCACACTGTCTCCTTAAGGCCTGGTTCTTACACTGAAATGGTGCATTACTGCTACACAAATAGGTCACAAGTAAAGCCAATGTAAACATAACACATACAACAGCTTACCCATTAAAGTTTTCTAATCACTTCAGTTAGATTTTTTAGAAAGCAATACTTTTACCTAGGAATAAATACTTCCAAACAATCCTGTTTTTTTTTAAAAAAGCTGTCAGAACTTTAGTGCCAAATGTGCCATCTCTTTCTAGCTCATTTCTCATATGCATCATATGATGAATGGAGCTGGGTGATGACTGGATACCATGAGCAGCAAATGGTTGCCAGTTGAATGTTTTTAGCTGTGCCTTGTTCGAGAGCAAGTGATGCTATCTGTTTTATTTCATGCTTGGTGCTCTTCACACTTGCATCTCAGAAGTGCTGACCAAACCAAGTGCTTTGGCTTCTTCTGGTGTCAAGCCATTCTTTAATGTTCTTCTTACTGTAAAAGGGAAATACAGATACATTAAGATCACACTGTTATTCAAGAAATTGCAGTTTCAGAAATTCTGGTTTAAAAATCCATCTTTACAAATCCTTGTGATATTTGTAAAGCAATGCAAGCAATGAGAAAGCACACAAGGGAAAGGATAAAAAATGGTCAGGAAAACAAAGTAAATCAATCTGAATAAAAGTAAATTATATGTTAAACAGGATTGTCTATATGCTCTCTGTGACATTCAGCCACAATTTGTAGATGGACAAACAACAAAACTGGACTGATGACTAATTAGTCTTCAGTTTTATGAAATGCGTGAGTGCAACAAGTCATGAGCGATTCAATGCCACACATTAAAACTATTGAAGGCTCCTTTCAATAACTTGAGGATTGAGTAGGTTGCTGAAACAGAAATTGGCCAGATTGCCTTCGTGTTACTTTCACTGGAAAAGGGATAACTGGGCATGTTTTCATTTTCTGCATAATTTCGATTTGAACAGACTGGCTAAAACTGCATTTATTCCTTCAGTGCTACAACAAAGATATTGTGAGAAAGTCAATATTGCTATGTCAAGTGGATTCAAGCTGCAGGCCGAATCAAAGCAGTGGGGTCTAGGCCTCAGAGTGTATTGAAACGACAGAACTTGATGCTTGGATGATGATTTAAGTGCCAGGCCGAATCAGGAAGATCGGGTACAGGCTGAATTGAGGCAGCGGGCTTGAAGCAACTGAACCTGATTTTCGATGACAATTTAGGCGCCGGGCCAGATTGAAAAGATCAGGGTGTCAGGGCCCGAGGCAAGGGATCAGTTGCAGACATCCCACCCTGCAAAAACTCATTTCAGGAGGTAGCACCATCAATTTGCGGGAGACTTCCGGGAGAGGTGGGATGTCTGCAATAGAGTAGCTCCTTAGCAGCTGGCCAGCTAGTTTAAATAATGTTAGCTATGCTAATGAACGAATGACACCTGTTAAACTCACCTCAGCACGTATTTTGCAGTCTTAACCCACCATGGGCAATAGAAAAGTCACTGTTGCAAACAGTGCAGCCAGCAACACTGTCATTATTTTGACCCCTATTAGGCAGAGGTACACTTTACTGTAGTCTGGGGTGACGTATGTTTTATATATTTTTTGGAACACTCTGCCATGGCGCGCTCTCTCTCTCTCTCTCATGGTCGCTCTCTTGCTCTCTCACGCTTTCTCTCTCTTGCTTGCTTTCTCTCCCGCCTGCTCTCTCGCTTGCGCGCTCTCGCTCGCTTGCTTGCTCTCGCTCTCTCTCGCTTGCTTGCTCCCACCCTCTCCCGTGCTCGCTTCCTTGCTCTCGCCCTCTTGCGCTCTCTCTTGCTTTATCTCGCTCGCTCTCAAAAAAATTGATTTCCATGATATTGCATATAATTTGTGGGCATCAGGGAGCCACTATTCCAATGCGGGAGACTCCTGGAACTTCCGGGGGAGGTGGGATGTCTGCAGTTGGTTCAACTCGCTGCGCTGCTCTGCTCTGAACTAAGGGTCTGTGATTGGACTGTTTGTGGACTTCAGTTCAGAACACTATTTGCTTGCATTTATTGTTTGCTTGATTTGATTCTTTCTCTGTATGTTGGGAGTTTGACAGTCTTTGTTTTTAAAATGGGTTCTTTTGGTTTTCTTTGTTCAATGGCTGCCTGTTAGGAGACAAATCTCAAGGTTGTATAACGTATACATACTTCAATAATAAATATACCTTGGACTTTGAAGTAGCTCATTATATCTCGTGGATGTATGGAGTAAATGAACTTATCTTGAGGTAATTGATTATGCATGATGAGGATGTATGAAGCGAGCTGACCAGGATAATATTTCCAGCAGAAGAAGATAGCTGTAAAGTACAAACCTCATCCTTTAACCATATGAAGTGCTTCAGAGATGCTTGAACAGCTCAAACAGCCACAGGTACTTTGGTATAGAAGTGGGAGCAACTCTGACCTGACCCACGGAAATGCTTACCAATACACATTTAATGCTGCTTAGTATGTACACGATACCATGCTGTAGCTTCAGCAGAACAGTCTTACCTATGCCAGCTGCTGCTCCAGGCATATTTTGACTCAAATCATGGTCAACTAGTTTGTGGATGAGTGAAAGGTGAAGGAAAACTGAGTGTGACATTTCAAAATCTGAGGGAATAAAGTATATTAGAAACTAAGGGGGGCAAGACAAGGTAGTTGTTTTTACTAGTAGGCAAGTCTTGAATAGATTAGGGAGTCTTGAATTAATCGATTAGGGAACAATCACTTAGAGTGGAGGCACATAGAAATGTCTTCTCAAAGAGGATGGCGATCTCCGGAATTCTCTTCTCCCAAAGGTGAAGAGTAGATTCACGAGGAGATAATAAAAAGAAAAAAGACAAGATTATTGGAGGTCTTGATACACAAGGAAGAGTTGGAACAGGCAAGATCTGCTATCTTCAGAAGTGAAAGGAGACTGAGAGGTGATATGATAGATGTATATAAAAATACCAGAGATATGGATAGGATTGTTTGTCGATGTCTGTTTATCATGGTAGGGATGCTTGCCTCTAGAAGACACAGGTTTAAGGTGAGAAGAAGATTAAAGGGGAACTGAATGGTAACATTTTCCACATAAATGAAGAGTTGGGGAGCCATCTGGGCAGGTACTTGAATGAGCACAGCAGAGAGAGGTGTAGAATTAATGCAGCCAAGTGATATTAGTATAGATAAACAGAGATGCCATAGGCCAAAGAGTTTTTTCTATGCTATACAACTCCGTGACTGTTGTCTGTGGTGAATTGGTACAGAAGAGCAGTAGTTTGAGACAAATCAATAATGATAATATTGAATGTTAAGGATGCTTGTCAAGCCCAGTACTCCTGCCCTACTTCCCTACATTTTAAACTGACAAAATCATTATAACAAACAATAGAAAGTTTAATCCAATATTTGTTGGATTGAGGCTCATTTAGAAGGTTCTGTGATTAAGTCCTACTCTTGAAGCTTGAACAGAAAGGTCAAAGCTGTTGATCCAGTGTCATGAGATGCTGAACTGAAGTACCTATTTGGGTTCAAGTCAAAACATCACAGAAATTAGTCCATAATGACCAGTGGGCACCCTTCCAATATTAATCCCATCATCCAGCACTTGGTCCAGAGTCTTCTATGCGTAACTGATTCAAATGTTCATCAAAATGCAATCAGTCACCCAACTTCACACACAAAATGCTGGAGCAACTCAGCAGGCCAGACAGCATCTATGGAAAATCCGCTTTTCCATAGATGTTTCTGGCCTGCTGAGTTCCTCCAGCATTTTGTAAGTGTTGCTTGGATTTCCAACATCTGCAGATTTTCTCCTGTTAGTGACCCGGCTTCAACCATTCTGCATTCCAGATACTTAACGCTCTGAGGGAAAGAGGTCTTCCTTTATCCCTCTCTAAATCTCTTTCCCTTTCCCCTAAATGTATGTCTTTTAGCCTCATCTCCCTCTGCCATGAGGAAGTTTCTCGCAGTCTGCTGTCATATTTCATATAAGGTAATAATGTCTACTCTTGACTTCGTCCCTATTGTTTTCTCTGTCTCCTGTTGATGGTTCGGAAGTCTGTAATACACCCCCATCAAAATAATGGCAACCTTTGTTGTTTATTTTCTCTAACCATGGTGCCATGCTGAACAGCCTGCTAGGGTATCCTCCCTAAATATTGAAGGTGAATGTAAAGAAATGATATTGAAGGACAACAAGGATGTCGTCTCTGGTATTCTGGCCAATATTAATGCCTCATTCAGTGTTCCTGTAAAGGATATGATCTGACCAGTGCCTCAACTGCTGCTTGTGGTTGTGCTACATTTTCTGCATTTACATCAGTGACTGCAATTCAAAACTACTTAATTGGCTATAAACTACCAGGACGCTCTAAAGCGATATAAAAGATGTGATCATTGAAGTTTTCTTATTATGTCTTGCTGAAATAGAGAGTTGTAACCCAAATGAATAGGCAGGGAAAAACTACTAAACCAGCATAGGTTTAACCAATGGAGACATAGTAAAGCAAGTTAAATTAAAAGGTAGGATCACTTAACAAAATATTATGATTCAAAACAGATGTAGGAAGGCAGAAAGCTTCCACCTATCGCATTTACTCTCTTCTAGACAATACAACAAGTCTAGTTGCCTTGACTTACTACTGCATGATATACTCCAGTGTCGAAGTACCATATCTAGTCACCAATTGAACTTCTTCTCATTTGGTGATCAAAATTCCATTAATCCCAAAATTAATTAATTCACCTCAGATTTGTGAAAAGGAGTTCCATATACTGTATTTTTTTTTAAAGTTCTCTGCACCTCTGAAACAACTGGCAGTATTTTTTAGTGCTAGATGCCATCCAAGACTCTTCAAGACGATTGAGATACTTCCTTCTAAATTCCAGGCAGCTTCATTTACTTTTACATTTGCTTTCTGTATTGACTGTACCTTCTGTATCTGTAAATTATTCCTCCATATATAATCTACCAACCTCCAAGAGGACCATAACCTTGTCATGGTTTGGACACTTGCATGCCTCAATGACCCGGAGGACTATGTTGGCTGGAGTCAGGGCTTTATGCTTTGGCTCCTTGTAGGGTTACCATGTCAAACAAAAGGGTAGAGGACAGATTAGGGGTGGTCCACCAGTCTTTCAGGTTCGGGGGTTCAGCTCAGGGCTAACAACTCTGACAGGTCAAACAAAATTGTTACGTAAACAGCAATGAAGAAGCCTTATACATTTGAGTGCAACAGTATTCCTGAGTTTTCACTCAGGGCTTGCGAAACTGACAGTAGTGAAAACGGAGAGACTACTGGCACAATGGAGGAAGCCCTGATCCCAGATGGAGGATCTTCATTGCTGCTCTAAATGCCAGTGACATAACAGGCATTAAATATAATCTATCAAAACCATTCCTACATTGAATGTTATTAATTCTCTTTTTAAACTTCAATGTTCTGAGTATAACCCCAACTTTTAAGATATTCCAAGGTTTTCAAGTTTGAGGTGGTTGAGACCAGAGAAGTGACAGGTGAGATTTTTCTTAATATATTAAATATATTTACAACTATACTATGCATTTTACTTTGTTTAAAAACTCTCAAGTAAGCCTTCAATATATTGAGAGAAACTTTTCTTTCCTGCACTATTAAACAACACAAATATTATTCTTAGACATGAACTGCAAGATAACAAATTAGAATCACATCTAAAATTGGTCAATGACTGACATAATTTACAAGGGAGAAATATTCAGTTTTCCAAATTTTGTGTCCAAATTAACCCATGCTTAAAAATTGCTCTTGATTCTTACTGGGTCATCATGGGTTCGTAGCCTGAGCACTGACTAAAGGTTTATCACCAATTTAACCATACGAGGTACGGTTTTCTTACCTCTGCAGGAAAGACTGCCATCTAATGGCTCAGCTCAAATAGACAACACTCACTGTTGGATACGGCATGCACAGGTACATAACCACTGAATGGATTCAATACCATCATTAGATTTGAATGTTAGTTGGTATGCCCAAGTGGCACACAGCACAGCAGGCATTAAAGTAGGACCAAACGAAACCCATCTGATAAATACTTCTTGTTTCAAGCTAACAAAACAATGGATGAAATGGAAACTAGTAGATCAACAACATTTAATATGTTTATGAAAATGATTGAGGCATTATTGAATAAGAAACTATTAATCTGTGTATGTCCCATTAAAATCATAAAGCAAACGTTTCTGGGTGTGTATCTAGGGCATAAAGGGGGGAAAATGAGTTTGTTTTACTAGAGAAACATCAGTCAAACAATTATTATCATATCACTAAAGTGGCTACAGAAAAGGACAAGGAAAAAAATCAACAAGAAAAATATTTTCGGTAAATTGAGAAAGGGACCATGTCTTGGTAAATAAGAATCAAAGATTTTGAGTTAAAACAGTAAATCAGAAATCTTCAGAGATAAGATTGTTCAGATATAAGCTGGACACATTCAAGGGAAGAGACAAAAAGAGACTCAAAACGAGAGAAGACGAGGAGACAAAAATGAAACAGGAAATGGTGGCTTCAATTCAGTTCCACACCCTAAACCGAGAACTAAATTTGGAAAAAAAAGTGCAGAGCAGAACAGAGAAGGGAAATAGAGGGGAAAAGAAGCTCAATAGAAAAGAGAATACAAAAAACAATTAATCAAGCTTTCTGTGAACATGAATAGGGATCAAAAAGGACATTTTTTTTTGCAGACAGGGTATGATTGGGTATTGAAGCACCTAAAAGACTGCCAATCAAGGCACAATATAGTCTTGATGTCTGCAGGAAGAGTGGAAATAATGGAGTTGTGGACCATAAACTTTCAACTGGCCAGATGCCAAAGGACTGCGATATTAATCGTTCTTTTCAAGATGTGTGATGGTAATAAACCAAATGTCTCCAGGGAAATCAGCTTGACAAGGAAACAATTAGAGATGATTAACTGAAACAAAATTAATTGGCACTTTTCTATTAAACAGAAACAAACTTTAAACAGCAAGTCTAAATTTATTAAAGCCAAGATGGGTTAAGTATTGAAATGGACAAATGGAAGTAAAGTAGTTGACATGATATCGATTTGCATGTGGTATCTGATGAAAAACAAAATGATAGCATTGATCTTAAAACTTAAATGCAGAGGACGAATGTTTAAAACGCTGTTTCAGCAACTGGTGGGAAGTAGACTTGACATCATCCTCTAGGGGGCAGTGGTACCTCTGCCTTTCTACAAAACCTGAATAGGTGTCATGGGGAAAACACTAAGTAGCAGGACTTTATAAAAAGATGGACATATGATTGAAAATGACAGATAACATTTAACAAAGTTGAGTAAAGTCATACACTTTCAAAGCCCCCAGTGACCCTGAGGCCGAGGTGAGAAGATTCTTCAGGAGCGTGAACCATAGAAAGCATCTGGCTCAGATGGGGTACCTGTCTGAGTACTAAATACCTGTACTGATCAACCTGCTGGAGTATCCACTGATATCACTGACCTCTCCCTTAGGCAGTCTGAGCTACCCATCTGCTCAAGCAGGCTTCAATTATACAGGTGCCCAAGAAGAATGCGGTAACCTGCCTCAATAATGATTGTCCAAAAGAACTTACATCAACTGTAATGACATGTTTTGAGGGATTAGTGATTAAACACATCAACTCCTGCTTGTGAAGCAACAATTATCCGCTCCAGTTTACCAACTGTCACAACAGGTCAACAGCAGATGTCATTTCATTGGCTCTGTGCTCAACACTCGAACATCTAGACAGCAAAGGTGCATACGTCAAGATGATGTTCATGGACTACAGCTTGGCATTAAATACTATCATCCCCTCAAAGCTAATTAATAAGCCTTAAGACCATAGACCTCAATACCTCCTTATGCTACTGAATAGTAAGTTCAGATTGGCAACAGCATCTCCTTACCCATCTCCATCAGCACAAGTGCACCACAAGGTTGTGTACTTTGATCACTACTCTACCCACTTTATACTTATAACTGTGAGGCTAAGTACAGCTCCAATGCCATATCTCGCTTTGCTGACAACACCATTGTCATTGGCCGAATCAAATGTGGTGACATAACAGCATATATGAGGGAGAGTGAAAAACTGGCCGAGTGGTGCCATAACAACAACCTCTCACTCAATGCCAACAAGACCAAAGACCTGATTATTGATTACAAGCAAAGGAAAGTGGAAGTAAATGAGCCAGTTCTCATCTGGGGGAATCACAGTTGGGTAAGGTCAGCAACTTTAAATTCCTTGGTGTTGTCATTTTAGTGGACCGGTCTTTCGTCCAGCATGAAGATAGCAATGGCAGCACCTCTACTTTCTTAAAAGTTTGCAAATATCCAGCATGTCATTTAAGACTTTAATTTCTATAGATATATGGTGGAGAATATATTGACTAGTTGTATCACAGTCTGGTAGGGAAACAGCAATGCACTTGAATAGAAAAGCCTACAAAAAGTAGTGGATATGCCCAGTCCATACTAGACAGCCCTTTTCACCATTGAGTACATCTACACGGAGTGCTATCACAGAATAGCAGCATCTGTCGTTAAGGATCCCTACCACCCAGGCCATGTTCTCTTCTCACTGTTGCCTTCAGGAGGGTGGTCCAGGAGCCTAAGGACCGACACTTTCAGGTTCAGGAACAGTTATTAACCCACAGCCATCAGGCTCTTGAACCAGAGGGGAATACCTCACTCAATGTCACTCACCCTATCATTGAACTGCTCCCAAAACCTATGGATTCACTTTCAAGCACACTGCGACTTATTTTCTTGATATTTATTATTATTATTATGTTTTTTTTCTTGTGTGTTTGCACAGTATGTTGCTGTTTGCATATTGGTTATTGTCCACCCTATTGGGGGAGATCTTTCATTGGTAAATGGTGACATATACTGTTTGTACTTCGAAAATAATTTTGCTCTTAAGTTTTGAACTTTGAAAATGGCCAATCAAAAATGAAGGAAGCTAAAGTTAAACTTTTAGAAAGTCATGATTTATGCAGGCATCACACTTTGAGGCTGCCAAAACCCATGAAAAAGGATGGAAAAAGTTAACTGGAAAGATGTCAGGGATACAGGAATGTTATTTATATGGATAGATTGGAAAAATTGGGGAAGTACTCAAAACATAGAAGTTTAAGGAGCGATTTAACAACATTCAATGTAGGAATGGTCTTGATAGATTGTATATGGAGAACTCACCTACAGATACAGTAGATAGAAAATAAATTAAGGTAATTGGCAGCAAAACCAATGGTAAGATGATGAGCACTTATGTTTTAAATGAGACTAGTTATTGTGATCTTCAAAGCAAACCTTGCATGCATAATGAAAGTAGTTCTACACTGCAAAGATATAAGATGAATATGGTTAAGAGGGAAACTAAGCAAAGGTAGTAGAAAGAGCAGAAGATCTGGACTAACTGTAAAGCTGTGAAAAAGCAAGAACAGACTCAGCACAGATAAAGAACACACATCACACTATAAGATGCTGATTCATAAAGGCATGGTATTCAGTTCCATGTAAATGCTTCAGCCTATTTTTTTCATGATTAGTGTACAATTTGTTTGCTGCTTGTTGGAGTTTAATCAAAAGCTCTCTTATGTAGCTTGCTATAAGGTACCTTGCTCTTGTAGTGCAATAGCATCTTGCTGCTGGAGGTCCTTGCATACAGCGTTCATTAGCATATTGTCAGCATTGTGCTTTCTGAGATGCAGTTTCTAGACCTTTGTGTTTTACTGAGTTACTCATAATTGCAATAAAATGAGTCAGAACTCAACATCCTTGATGCTGAATAAAAACTTCAGTTTCCATCTTACACATTGTTCTGTGGGGAGGGACTTCTCACTCTTCCCAGCTAGTCCAGAGGCCTCCTACAACATAGTTAAGTCAAGGGGCAAGGTAATCCAACCTTGGCCCTGGTTTTACTTCAGCGACTGAGGGCACAACTAAGACAGCTCTGTTTCCTTTAAATAGGGCTGCTGAACAAAATTTAAAAACAATTCTTTATTCCAGTGTTTCCCCCAAATATTTCTGACACTTGGAAAGATGCTGATCCGTCACAGGGCCTTGGGGGCGGCGGGGATTGGTAGTGATGGTGAGAAGAGACAAGGGCCGTGCCTAAAAGGCATAGGCTGTGCCAGAACATTATAGCACAATTCCAGGTGAGAACAAAGCTTTGCTAAAAGTTCAAGAACGGGACTAGCCTTAGATTTTCTGATATGCCTCCTGAGGTAATGACACATAATTTGCCAGAGATGTGGATTATGAGGAAGGTAGAGCAGATCGTAGAAAAGGCGAATGGAGTTTTATTTTGACAAGTGTGAGCTGTTGCATTTTGTGAGGTCAAACGTAAGAGGGAAATATGCAGTAAGCCAAAAGAATCAGGAGGTACCAATATACGGAGGGATCTTGGGGTGCAAGTCCATAGTTCTCTGAAAGCGGACGCACAAGTAGATAAGGTGGTAAAGGTGTACAATACACTTGCCCTTATCAATTTGGGCTTTCAGTACAACAGTTGCAAAATCATTTGTAGCTGCAGAGAACTTCAGATTTGAAACATAGCAGGCAGTTCTGTTTGTTACGTTACAGGAAGGATAGGGACACTTTGGAGAGGGTGCAAAAGACTTTCTTCGGGATGTTGCATGGACTGCAGATAGTAGCTATAAAGAGCAGTTGAACAAACTTTGATTGTTTTCTCTGGAGCATCGGAGGCTGAATGTGACCTGATGGAAGTATATAAAATTATGGAGGTACAGATATTTTAGATGGTCATTGTCTTTTTTGTATGAACAGAGGGCATACTAGAGACCACAAGTTTAAGAGGAGAGGGAGAAAGTTTAAAGGAGATTTAAGTGGCAAGTTTTTAATTACCCATAGTGGTAGGTGCCTGAAATGTGCTACTATGAAATGATAGTGATGCTTAAGAGCCATTTGGACAGCCACATGAACAGGCGGAGAATGGAGAGATATAGACCACGTGTACGCAATAGGAATTAATTTTATTTGGCTTCGCGGTTAGCACAGATATTGTAGGCTGACGGGCCTGTCCATCTGCTGTCTGTTCAATATTATAGCAACGGCTACTCACAAGATTTCCTGTTTGCACGGGACCGCTTCCGCTCTCTAGGCACAGCTCGCTGGTTTGGCACTTGAGTTGCAGACTTTACAATCCGATCCATGATTTCATCAGCAGCATCATCTGTGGCATTTGGGGAGTCGTCATTTCCTGGAGTCCATGACCCAACACGGCCTGGAAGAGAAAACAGAGTCAATAATGGATTTACATTTCGCACAATACTAGGGGCTTGATATTGGGTGGTATCATTAACAATTCTAACAGGTTGTGGGACAGAACATGGCTGGATTGTACTAATAGGTTGCTGGGTAGGTGGAGTGACTCCTGACTGACCAGCTTGAAACCTTCTGCCTTGAAATCGTCTCCAACGGAAGGAGAATTCTTGAGCTTTTATATCAGCAGGTGGTCTCTCCACCTCCACCCACATTTTCCAGCATAACCAAACAGCTGAATGTTGACAGCTTCTGGCTGAGAGAGACCCCAGTCTTTTCCAGGCACTCTTCCTCTGTGCTGGGTGATCAAGGTAGCTGAATAACCTGTGTGAAAGATTTTCTGCAGTTGCACTATTTATTAAACCATGAAACGTGGAGGTTGAGGTACGAACACATTTGTGGTTAGGTCAACTTAAGCTTTGGCTTAATGTGACAGAAGCAGTTTACATGTTTATACAAGAGGTTTCTTGGATTCTCCGTCACTAATATTTTCCTTTTTCATTTCTTAGGTAGTACTCAATCTTTTAATAAGATAAAGAACTCAACAAGAAGAGTAGGCATCAGTTAAGCAAGAAGTCAACAAGCCTATGTGTCTTCCATAAGCTGGATAAGGGGTCAAGATTAATGGGGACCCTTACCTCGGCTTGCTCTTGTTCGGGTTCGCATGCCCAGTACTCCAGCAGTAACTTCTCCACTCGGTACAGAGGTTTTAAGCACTGCTTTCATATTTTCATGTTCTGCTACCTCTTCTTCATACTCTAATCCCTGTGGCTGGGTCTCAGTCGAGATGGTTGCAGTATTGCTGGAGAATTTTCCTGTCTACACAACAAATCAGGTAGATGTTGTCATTACTTCAACACAGAAAGTTTTATGTTAGTGTGTTGCATAGTACGAGTCTGTCAAACCAGTTGTGGAAGTAAACATGCAATGAAAACAGGACAATATGCAGTTCAACATAATTTTAAAACAATAATACAGTGGATTCCAGTTAATTGGACATATTTGACCCAGTACATTTTGGCCCAATTAAGGGGCTGCCACATTTAGTTGTAAGTTTCATGGAAATAGTTTAAAAGAAATAAGAAGTGAGACAAACTACTGCTTAACTGAGTATTTAACAATGTATTTAAATGAAATACAGAACAATTTAGAACATTACCAATACTGCTAGTACGTGATGATGACAGGAAACCTGTGCAGGAGAGTTTTTAAAAAGTGGAAAAACTGTTGCTTTGGGGCATTTCCACTCTCTCGATCTTGAACTTCCAGGTCCAGTCGCATGTGTAGATGTCAGAACTGGGGACTTCCTTGATGGCCATGACTTCAACTGTGCCTTGCCATGCATGCCCTTCACTGTCTATGTAGTGTTGCAGAACCAACTTATGGTCTTAGATATCACCTGCCCAGTCCACTGGAGCCAATTTCACGTGCTAGGACAGGCATGTCCCATCTCACTGGGGTATGACACCCGCTGACTCCCCTCACCTACTTTAGCCCACCTGTCGAAACATTGTACTGGGGTGTGGCCGCTGTCGCATGCAAACAGCTACTTGGAGCCACAGGGGGAGACTGAAGGAAACATTCAAGATTATTGTCAATCCCTTTGAATTTTCCATACTTCTGAATTTGTTGAAGTAGTGAAATATTGTTTCATTTTCACTCCTGGCCATTTCTGGCATTTCCAAGTCTGAATGTTTGGTACCATAGTGAGCAAATCAGTCCTGAATTGTCTAGTGCTTATTTCTCATCAACTAAGAGTGACAAAAATCACTGCTTTTTGAACACAAACACACGTCACTCTCCGCTCTAAACACCGTGTCTAGCAGCCACATGATGTGTACGTGACTGACACTAGGTTGAAAATGTTCGGCAAAAGTTTCCTGCCCTAATTAAGTGGCATATTATTCCAAATAAACAAAGCGAATCCCAACCATTTTATTGATTCGTTTTTGTTCTTTTAAAAATTGTCCCAAATAAGCAATGGTCCAGACTAACTGATGGGCCAATTAACTGGAATCCACTGTATATAGTTAATAATAAATTCTCCAAAAATGTCAAATTGCCTTTTAGGTTTTGTATAAAATAAATTGTTCCGAGAAATATTAATAGAGTATTTAAAGGCAACTTGACAGGATGTTTGGTATGCAAGCCAGTTGCTTAATCTAACATTGGCATAGAACTTGTATCACATAGTGAACTTTACATGTGCTATCCAACAGAATTTAGTCAGGAAACATGCTGATGATGACATTAAGTTGCTTCTGGGCCTTCTGTGCACAAAGGGCAATTAAGTAAAGAGGAACCAGCTCACATGCAGAGGCATCCAACAGGCATGCTTGGATGCCTTTGCACAAGTTGTGATTGGCAATTACGCACAACCCAATCTTCAAAAAGGGCCTCTTCAAAAAACTGAATAACCTATCCTACCACTATACCAATCTATCAATGAGGCCTACAGCCAGAAGTAATTTGTCATATTCAGTGGGATCTCCATGGCTCCAGCCTTCACAAATTCTTTAAGCCAATTTCACTTAACCTTCTCTGCCTTCTGGCACACATGAAGCCAATTTTTTTGTGCCAGCTCTATCTTTACTACTCATTTGCCATACTATCAAATTGTATTTCAAAGATTCCAAGTAAATTTACTATAAATAAACAGATAAATACAAGAAAATCTGCAAATGCTGGAATCTTGCTAAGACTTCATCTGCAGTCCTGATGAAGGGTTTTGGCCCAAAATATTGACTGTTTACTCTTTTTCCAGAGGTGCTATCTGGCCTGCTGAGTTCTTCCAATATTTTGTGTGTACTACTTCACATAGACAAAGACTGACAAACAACTAATGTGCAAAAGACGGCAAACTGTGGAAATAAAAATAATACTGAGAATAAGGGTTGTAAAGAGACCGTGAAAGTGAGTCTGTAGGCCATATAACCAGTTCAGAGTGTTGGTGAATGAAGTTATCCACACCAGTTCAGGAGCCAGATGGTTGTAGGGTAGTAACTGTTCCTGAACCTGGTGATGTGGGACCTAAGGCTTCTCTATCTCCTGCTCAATGGTAGTAGTGAGAAGAGGGCATGACCTAGATAGCTAGGGTTTCAATGATGGCTCCTACTTTCTTGTGCCAGTGCCCCATATAAATGTACTCAATGATGGATGTACCTCGTCAGTGATGGACCAGGCTACATCCATTACTTTGAGTAGCCTTTTTCATTCCTGGTCATTGGTGATTCCACTGCCAACGGGACATTAAGCGTCTAAACTTCAACACTCCTCTCTCCTATTCCAACCTCACTCCTTCCCAATGCTCAGCTCCACTCCCTTTGCACTATTCCTAACCTCACCATCAAACCCTCAGATAAGGGAGGTGCTGTAGTAGTCTGGCAAGCTGAGCTCTACCTTGTTGAGGTCCAGCGCCAACTCTCAGACACCTCCTCTTACTTACCCCTCGAAAAGGACACCACTAGGAAACACCAGGCTCCCACACCATCACCAACCTTATTGACTCTGGGGATGCCCCATCCACTGTCACCAACCTCATTGTTCCTGCACCCCACACCTCCCGTTTCTACCTCCTACCCAAAATCAATAAACCTGTTTGTCCAAGTAGACCGACTGTTTATCTGCATACCTCGACTCTGTTTTACTCCCCACCACCCCGGTTTAGTCTGTTCCCACCTATACCTGTGATACCTCAGACACTCTTGATCTTTTCAAGGATTTCAGGTTCCCAAGCCCCATCATCTTACTTTTACTATGGATGTCCAGTCCCTGTACACCTCCATTCTCCACCAGGAAGGCCTCAAAGCTCTCCATTTCTTTCTGGACACCAGATCCCCTCCACCACCACTCTCCTCTGCCTAGCGGAACTTGTGCTCACTCTAAGTAATTTCTCATTTGGGTCCTCCCATTTCCTTCAAACAAAGGGGGTATCCATGGGCAGTCACATGGGTCCCAGCTATGCCTGCCTGTTTGTTGGCTATATGGAACAGTCTATGTTGTAAGCCTACACTGGTAACCGTCCAGCACTTTTCCTAAGCTACATCCATGAGTGCATTGGTGCTGCTTCCTGCACCCAAGCTGAACTCATTGGTTTCATCCACTTTGCCTCCAACTTCCACCCATCCCTTAAATTCACCTGGTCCATTTCCGACACCCACTTCCCTTTCTTGATCTCACTATTTCCATTGACAGCTTATCCACCAATGTCGATTATAAACCAACAGACTCTCACAGCTACCTGGATCATACGTCCCACCCTACTACTTGTAAAACTGCCATCTCTTTCTCTCAATTTCTCCATCTCTGCTGCATCCGCTCTCAGAATGAGGCTTTTCATTCTAGAACAAAGAAGATGTCCTCCTTTTTCAAAGAAAGAGGCTTCCCTTTATCCACCACCAATGCTGCCCTCAACCACATCTCTTCCATTTCATGCACATCCAGTCTTACCCCATCCTCCCGCCATGCTACCAGGGATAGGGTTCCTCTTGTCTTCACCTACCACCCCACCAGCCTCTACATCCAACACATAATTCACCGAAACTTCTGCCAACTCCAACTGGATCCCACGACTGAACACTTTCTACAGGGATCGCTCCCTATGCGACTCCCTTATCCATTTATCCCTCCCCACTGAGCTCCCTCCTTACATTGATCCTTGCAAGCTGAACAAGTGCTTCACCCACCCCTACAGCTCCTCCTTCACCACCATTCAGGGCCCCAAACAGTCCTTCCAGGTGAGGCAACACTCACCTCCGAGTCTGTTGGGGTCATATACTGTTTTTGGTGCTCCCAGTGTGGCCTCTTGTATATTGGTGAGACCCAACGTAGATTGGGAGACTGCTTCGCCGAGTACCTATGCTCTACCTGCCAGAACAAGTAGGCTCTCCCAGTGGCCACCCATTTTAATTCTACTTCCTATTCCCATTCTGACATGTCCATCCATGGCCCCCTCCACTGCCAGAATAAGGCCACACTTAGGTTGGAGGAACAACACCTTATATTCCTTTTGGGTAGCCTCCAACCTGATGGCATGAACATTGATTACTCAAACTTCTAGTAATGCCTACCACCTCCCCCCCCCCCCCACCACCTCAGCACTTCCCATGCCCTTGTTCTTCTCTTATATTATCTTCTTGCCCGCCATCACCTCCCTCTGGTGCTCCTCTCCCCATCCTTTCTTCTTTCTTCCACAGCCTTCTGTCTCTTTCACCAATCAACTTCCTAGCTCTTTGCTTCATCCCTCCCCCTCCAAGTTTCACTTATCACCTGGTATTTCTCTTTTCCCTCCACCCACCTTTCAAATCTACTCCTCAGTATTTTTTTCCTCCGGTCCTGCTGAAGGGTTTCAGCCTGAACCGTTAACTGTACTTTTTATCCATAGATGCTGCCTGTCCTGCTGAGTTGCTCCAGCATTTTGTGTGTGTTGCTTGGATTTCCAGCATCTGCAGACTTTCTCTTGTTTGTCATTGGTGATTCCATACCAGGCTGTGATGCAACCAGTTAGATTTCGTGCAATATTTTAGAAATGATCGGTGTATTTTGTATTCTACCCATGTCTGCCGTCTGAGCACCTTAACAATTCTGCGTTCAGTTTATTAGACTGACAAATCATTGCATTTAATTGTTTATTTATAGCCACACACATGAAAATTGTGGAGGGCCATTTCTATTTGACTTTTCTCCCTCTTCCTGACTATAGAAATGTGCCTTTAAATGTACTTTTGTAACAGTTACTTGAAGATTCAGGCAAGTCTTCTATCTGAAATGGACTGATATCTCTTTAATATATTTAAAGCACAGAACCCAAACTTGATGTTTCAGTAGGTTGTACAATAGCAGAGCAATACATCACAAAGGATGAATGACATAATGTTGGCAGCAAGGGACATCCCAGCAAGCAGCTTATTATGGCAAAGTCAGCTCCGCTGCCACCAAAATTATCAAAACTTAATTCAAATATTATACACTTGACAAGCAAACTTATTTTCAACACAAGGCAAACTCCAAGTCATGGCAAAACAATTTAGTAGGACTAATAACTTATTCCTCAGTGAAAAACAGAATGAACTTCCTTCTGTGGGGTAACCCTTTATATTTTCAATATACTGTACATGGCATGATCATTGTATAGTATTAGATTATCCATCTATATGCTGGGGTCATCAGTAATGCTTCAACAAACATTATCAGCCAAAACATTAAAGTAATATCCAGTAATTTCTTATAGTTCACAGATTCATTGGTAAAAGGCAGGATTTTTTTTATTTAAAAAATCGTAAACTAAATGAAAGCTTCATTTATTTTCTGAAAAATAAAACATTTAGATTTAAGGCATCACCATAACCATCAGACGTCCAAGCAACCAAAATGCAATCTATTAACAATAATATATTCTGCAGAAAATGACAGTCTGCTTATGAATAAAACTGTAGTGAATTTCTATCATCTGATTTTATAACAGATTTCTGAAATGTACATTATTTTTCCTCTGTCTGTTTGGTATTATGATCTGCCTTGCTGCATTAACAACCAGCGTAGTAAGCACAAGTTTACGAGGCACGTATGGTATTCAGAGAGAATTAGCTGGAGATTTTTATGGATAAACAAAGCTGATTAAAGGGCCAATTTCAAATGAACAATCTGCAGCTAAACAAAAATTAGAAGTAATATTAATCATGTAACCACAAATGAAAATATATTCCAAATATAGATGACGGTATGCACATTATCAGATTAAATAATGACAAGTAAAGTTTGATGTCTGCAGTCAGCATTAGAAGAATTTGAGGAAACTCTGTGACATCTGCATCTGGAAAGAATCAAGAACCGTCACAATCCCTAACTAACAAATTAGAGTAGCACAAATTCTCCAGATATTAGTACGCATGAAATTATGCTGTCAAAACACTCAGAAGCAAGGCCAGCAAGTTAATGTTGTTTGAAAGGGTGCAATTAAACATGAGGGTCTGGCTATCATTTGCTCATGTTGGCCATTACAATGTTAGTAGCACAGAAAGCATCAAAATGAATTTAGTGACAACGCTTCCATAAGATAAAAGTCTCCACAACCGGAGACAACCACCATACCTCACCATCATCATCTTCATCAGTCTGAAAGGAAATGGAAGGAGAAGAAAATGAAGGCGGAAACACGTGAGTTTATAGAAAGGTAAACAGAGAATTAGAAGGGTAACACAAGACATTTGAAAATTGAAGAAATAAAATAAATTAATAGCAATACAGAAGGTCTGCTGTAAAGCTGTACAGACTGCTATAATATTCATTATATAGACATAATGAATAGTGGCAGGTGATACTAATTGGTACTGACCAGGTAGTATGACTAATCTTATCCTGTGCAAATCATTTGAGTCTTTGGTTTATTAACATTGACCAGTTCATTAATTTTAATACATCAAAAATGGAATTCAATAATTCAGGTCAATCAGATGGTTCTTCTGCTTGTCATCTGTGAGTAACATTAGGAAGGCCAATAGTTAATGTCCATCCCAAATGTATCTTACATGTTGTTGGGGTTGCACTCATGTGACCCCTGCCTCGTGCTGTACAGGTAAAGGAAATTTTTTAAACCACACGTTAGTTAATACAGTACCTAATCTGTTCTGGTAACTGTTACGTGCATGATCTTGTAACATTCTCTGGCTCTGGCTATATCCAGGCAGTTTGCTTTATTGCATAAAAAACTACAAACTGAGTAGAAAACTGAACAAAGAGCAGCAAACAGCTGCCTTAAAATTAATGTTGAAAAGGGGTGTGTGAGATCAAACTGGAATGATGGTTTCAGCAGCAGAAGGTTAAATTAAGGTTGCTAATTCAAAGTTCTTGGGGTGAAAGCACCACATGAGGCCTTCTTAGCAAAGAACTTCAACGAGGGCTAAATAAAATATAAATGTTTTGCATTACCAGTCCCCCTGAGAAATTCGTCAAGGGAGTTGACAGGCTTAAATCTTTGCACTCCTGTAAGTCAAGCAACTTTGATCCCCAAACTTTGGAATTTTTCTAAGATCCTGATTAATAATCTTTTAATTATATATAATGCAAGTTGGGCTGATGCAAGTGGTCCGCAGCAGGGGTGATGGATATTTTGTGGCCTAAGGTAGAAGGAGATGAGTTATACAGCTCTCGTTACATGCACGTGCAGTTCAACTCTTTGAGTGATTATGCAGAAAGTTTGAAGTTAATAACTCATCTCCTTCTACCTTAGGCCACAAAATATCCATCACCCCTGCTGCGGACCACTTTCTGGAGGTCCAAGACACTGACTTCTGCAAAGAAGGGGTCCGTATGCCCCACGACTGCTGGACTAAGTGTGTAAATGTGGGACGGGACTATGTTGAAAAATAAATGTGCTAGGTTTTCTAAAATTGACTCCTTTTACCTTAGGCCACAAACTTATTAATCACCCCTCGTAGTATGTGTATGATAGAAAGATACAGCCACTCAATAAAAGAATCCAAACAAGCCATCCAACATCACTGTAATCTGCAGATTACAATAGAGTTTGTCTTCTGCCGAGCGAACACTAGCGGGTGCAGCAACGACTCCAGCGGGGATGCCGCGTTACATCGCCCAGTGGAGAACATTAGTTCCGACACCTCTCTCCCGACTGTTGTAAAAAGGTGACACCGTGGCTTAAAGCCTAGTCCTCTCATATACAAGGCAGCAAGTACATATAGGATATCAGTGATACAATCACGCAAAATATACATGTGTAAGGGGGTTTCGACTTTTATGTTACTGCGGAGGCTAATTAAAATGGCCTCTTTGTTATGTTAATCTGGGGAATGCAGCTTTATTGTGTTAAAGGTTGAGAAAGTTGGCGCTAGCAGCTTGTTTTGGTTTAGAGGGTGATAAGAAATATGTTATTAACCAATTGGGATAGTTGTTATGGTTTTGGTGTATTTGAAGATACTGTATGCGCGGGGTTTGGGGGCAGAAGGCGGGAGAGCGAGACAGAGGATGGACCAGGTGCTGTGATATCCGCGAACGGGGTCAGACCCCGAGAGGGGTGTTCGGCGAGGAGAGGAGACAGAGATGGACTCGTGTGGAGCGTCTGGTCGACCACCGTTGTTGGTCCCAGGCGGTCGAGGTGGTCCGAGGGGTCGCAGGGTGAAGAAGAAGGTCCTTGAGCTCCAACTGTTTTGTGCACGAAGAGATTGAACTTTGATAAGTGTGGCACCTTTTATTTTCCTTTCATATTTTATTCTCTATTATATAGTTCCAGTAATATCTATAAACTGTAAATCATTTAATTGCATCTGGTGTATTGTCTGTTATTTGGGCGGGGTGGGGTACCTCACACAGCATCCACACAAACGAATTATCCATCTTGGCGGGGCCGTGGCTGTTTCCCTAAACGACAGTGAGCCGAGCGACCGAGGGCGGCCGGGGGGGCTACATTGTGTGGGCTTTGTCCGGGATTGAGTCTGCTGGTATGCTGTGTGGGTGCCCTGTTTAAATCTGTAAAGTGTGTCTCTGTGGGTTATTTGCTGGTTATTGCTGTATGCGTTGTGCGTGAGGTCTTTGGTCGAGTTCAGGCTGGCATTGACGTGTTGGAGGTGGCACTCAGGGCTGTCCATGCACAAGGGAGAGAGAGGAAAGAGTGGTCTGATTTGGAGGTAGGGGCTGCGAATAAATGTTCTAGCTCTGGCAGGCTCCGCCTGGCATTTGGGATAGTGTCTACCCCAAGAGGGGTGGAGGCGTGCGAGACACGGGCCAAGCGGATCTCGCAGTTGTTAGATGAGTGGCAGTGCTCGGTTGAGGGAGAGCGACAGGGATTGGTTGAAAGTTTAAGTAGGCGGGCCGGTGACGGTGTTAGAGCTGTCAGGTTCACTTACACCGTAGTGACAGCTGTCAGTTATTTGAAAGAGGGGGGAAAGTTTTCAGTGTGTCTTCTCTGGCTAGGAGGGCAGCTAAATTGCTTGCAGTGCCAGAGGGATCATTTCAAGGGATCAGCCCCTCCTTCAGTTGTTCAGCTGATCAGAGAGGTGTCCGGAAACTTAGTGGAGGCCCAGTGGGGGAACGGCTTGGGGTCTCTGGGGAAAGACGTTCCCAGCAATGTACCGATGAACTTCCGCAAGGAAAAGACCCTATTCCTGAAGGCTTAGAGGGGCCACACCCCAGGGTGTCGCTATGGATAGAGGGAAGCGATGCTAAAGCTATCCTCGACCCCGGGGCGCAGGTCAAGTTGTTGGACAGTTCGTTTTACAACCGGTGTCTGAAGCATTTATCCTTGACAACCGCAAGGGCACCAGAGACTTTGGGTACTAGTGGCAGTAGTTATCCAAAAGACGATGATTGGTTAATGACCCTGGAGTTCATGGGGGCATTATCTGGGCACCCAGCGTGCCTAGTTGCTTCTGAGGACGTGTGTAGCAGCCTTGAGCCAGTACTGAATTTAAACGAGACCCAGCGGTGGTACGGCCTGGGGAAAGTAGCTGAGGGTGAGACCCTCTTAGTAGATGCTCCGAACCACCACGAGGGAGGGGAGTTGACCACTGAAGACACCTCAGTGAGAGAGAGGTCGCGGCAAGTGGACCCTAGCGGCGTGGAAGATGAAGGCAGCGTGTGTGTGGATTATGCGACTTGGTTTAATGTGCTGCATCTGAGGAGTGGATGTTGCCAGATCCCGAGGAGTGCGGCTGTTGAGCTGAAGATGGCCGTTACTAGTTCCCTAGGATTCTTCCGATCCGAAAAGATGCCCAAGGGCATATCCGGAGCCCCTGCATCCTCTCGTGGGGCATGAGGAAGACCATGGGGGAAGTGAAGGTGTGTGGAGTTTTGACGTATGTGGATGACCGCCTAGAGCTTGGATTCGCCTGGGAAGACTATGAGGCGAGGCGAGGCGAGTAGCTGAGCCTGGGCGACCGAAGAGAAGTGTCAAATGTGGAGGAGTTTTTGCCGGAGGGGTTTGGTGCAATGTGAGAAAATTGACCCGACATACCAGTTGAACTTCCTGGTGTTGGGATAGACGGTGGTGGACCGGGGGATGGAAACCCAGGTCGTCAATCTGAATGAGACAGAGGGAAGAGAGGGGATTTGCACCGCACTGCGGTCATGTACTGATCAATTAATCCAGCGAGAAGAAGCAATGACCTACCTTCGAAGGGATCAGCAGAAACTCAAGACATCGATTCAGAAAAGATTGGAAGACTTACAAGTTGGGGAAGATCAAGGAAGTGTTCTGACTAAGGTCAACAGAAAACCGAGAGCCCAGGGAGGGGAGTTTGACTACACTCCTGAGGAGGTGAAGAAATGGAGGACAGATCTCGGAAAAGGGAGTCGGACGCTTGAAAGGAACCTGAAGGTGACTATCGCGAGTTTAAATGAAGTGAAAAAACTGAAAGTTGACCTGGAAGACGTCCTCAGGAAGAAACAACCGGAGGCTGAACATTCTTTAACTGCTGCTTTTCAGGTCAGGGTGGAAGAAGCTGGTGGGGTAACTGCGTCCCAGATTGAGATGGCCAGGAACCCTGAGTCAGAGCTGCTGAGGCTGTGGCGAGAGTTGAAGGCGTCCCCGAAGAAGCTGACGTCTCGACTGCAGGAGGCTGAAGGGGTAGCCCCGGCTAAATGTTTCAGTTTGGAGAAATTCAAACAGCAGCTACCAATCGAAGGAATGGGGAAGGATACGGATTCGAAGGATGATGTGCTGCACATATGGTACATGCTGCCTTTCGCTAGCTTCCCTGTGATTGAGGAAGAGACCTTTGGCCCTTCTCCCACTGAGTCAGGTGTAGTGGGGAGAGCTAGCTGCGGGCAGTCTGAGTTGCGGCAGGATTGGGAAGGAGGAGAGGCGGGGCCCCGGACACGGGACTGGAGGCTCCGAGCTGTAGTGGTGGCCTGAGTGAGAGAGGAGTTGGCAAGCAGGCCCGAGGTATCCCTAGTAGTGTCTGAGCCTTTTGGGTTTAGGTGAGGGGGTACGGAGGTCTCGGAGGGTTAAGAAGCTCCCAGATAGGTTGGCCTATGTAGCGCCCGTGGGACGGGAGTAAGGTCCACTGTTTGGGGAGCACTGTCACTGTGTGTATCTGTGTATGGGTGTGTTGTGTGTCTGCAGGACTGGTTGGCCAGTTATTTCGAAGTCATGAGGTCATGACTTTATTTGGTGGGGGGAGAGTGTAAGGGGGTTTCGACTTTTATGTTACTGCGGAGGCTAATTAAAATGGCCTCTTTGTTATGTTAATCTGAGGAATGCGGCTTTGTTGTGTTAAGCGCTGAGAAAGTTTGTGCTAGCAGCTTGCTTTGGTTTAGAGTGTGATAAGAAATATGTTATAAACCAATTGGGATAGTTGTTATGGTTTTGGTGTATTTGAAGATACTGTATGCGCCGGGTTTTGCGGCAGAAGGCGGGAGGACGAGACAGAGGATGGACCAGGTGCTGTGATGTCTGCGAACGGGGTCAGATCCCGAGAGGGGCATTCGGCGAGGAGAGGAGACAGAGATGGACTCGTGTGGAGCATCTAGTCGACCACCGTTGTTGGTCCCAGGCGGCTGGTCAAGGTGGTCCGAGGGGTCACAGGGTGAAGAAGGTCCTTGAGCTCCAATGGTTTTTGTGCACGAAGAGATTGAACTTTGATAAGTGTGGCGCCTTTTATTTTCCTTTCATATTTTATTCTCTTTTAATTATATAGTTCCAGTAATATCTATAAACTGTATATCATTTAATCGTATCTGGTGCATTGTCTGTTATTTGGGCGGGGTGGGGTACATCACACAGCATCCACACAAACGAATTATTCAGTTTGGCGGGGCCGAGGCTGTTTCCCTAGACGACAGCGAGCCGAGCAACCCTGAGGGCGGCTGGGGGGGCTACACATGTATATAGTCCAGATCCGGAGTCCATTGTTCCGCCGAGCGAACACTGGGGGTGAGGGGCAGCACCAACTCCTGCACGGAAGCTTCGCTGTGCCATTCCTGGTGGAGCGCATCAGCTTCGATGTTTCTCTCCCAGCAGTTGTAAATAGGTGACGCTGCAGCTTGCCGCCCTGAGACTAACTGAATGCCACAGAGATCTGTGGGCGACCACACCACAACCACACCTCCCCCAGTGGAACACACCAGCTCCGATGCCTCTCTCCCGGCAGCTTCAAACAGGCGACACCGTGGCTTGACACCTAATCCTCGCTACGTCCAAGGCCACACGCCTCCTCCGCCATCTGTCCCTGCTCTCAGCCAGTAAGTCAGTGAATCAAAGTAGTTTATCAACATTGTGGCTATCTTGGGAATATTCTTAATTAAAGCTTATTTATAAATAAATCCACCTACAAATTAGATCCTGACGTCAGAACCAAATAGTGATGGAGGTGGTCACAACACTCTCAAAATACATTACGCACAGCTGTGCTCATTGTTCACTGGCTGTTTTTGGCAAGCTGGTGGGAATTTATAATAGTATCTAGGCAATAGCCACATCTTAGAGCTGGAAAGATATATGCATTGTTCTGTAGAAGAATAATGTGCCCAACTTGACAGTTCCCATTTCCTAAAGAGATTGCTCAAATGATTAGTGATGTATGTGTTTGGTAGCCAGTTACCCATGAAGAGCTAATGGCTGGATAGATTATGTGCTAAGGTTCAGCTATCACATTTTTTCCCACATGTAGCATTATACATCCTTGCAATGAAAGACAACAGCTAATTATCCAAAATAATTTAAAAATGCAGTTTCTTCTGAACAATCAATACTTCAGTACATCTTCAGAGAAAGTGGAACACCACTTCTGTGACTGAGTTAATCTTAGATGTCTATTGCTAGAAGAATGGCAGGTAGTTTAATTCTATAGTCGTGATTCATTGATTAAGGGAACATCTGGGTTTCAGGACTCAGGGCGCATTGAGTGACAAGTTGGGCAAAGCACCTTCATCTCAAGTATCAACAATTTTTGAGTGCTGCAACAATTTTAGATTCAATTCTATTAAATGTTGACTTAAAACCTTTAAGTGAAAATTTAATATTCTACCAAATGGATTTGGATAATACAACACCACTGGCTGTTCCCAACAGGATTAACTGTTCTTTTTGAGTGATTTAGGTACTTGCTATCTCTCACATTGTACCTATGAGAATGGATACTATTGGAGCGCTCAGTGACAGTAAGCAAAACAAATTAGATTTGGGATCTTTTCAAAGGCCAACGCTGAGCCAAAATAGGTCATCTTACCACTTCATCAATCATTGGCGCAACTGTGCTTAAAATGCTCTGCATGGTTAAAAAATACAGTAGAGTCTTAGAAAAGTACAGCTCAGAAACAAGCCTTCCAGCCTATCTAGTTCATGCCAAACTATTTAAACTGCCTACTCCCATCAATCTGCACCAGGATCATAGTCCATGTTCCTACCATCCATGTACCTATCCAAACTTCTCTTAAATGTTGAAACCGAGCTCACATGCACCACTTACACGGGCAGTTCACTCCACACTGTTATGACCATCTGAGTGAAGAAGTTTCCCCTCATGTTCACCTTAAGCTTTTCACCTTTCACCCTTGACCCCTGACCTCTAGTTGTACTCCCACCCAACCTCAGTGGAAAAAGCCTGCTCGCATTTACCCTATCTTACACCTCATAATTTTGTATACCTCTATCAAATCTTCCCTCAGTCTTCTAAGTACAATATTCTAGCTGCTAAAATAATCCAGAAGAGAGCAACTTAAAGGATGTTGGGATTTGACTGTGAAAAGCATGACTGGAAATTGAATACATTCACTTCAGTGCCACCCCACATTTACAGGCATGGGTCAAAATGAACTGCATAGCTAGCCCATCCCTGTACTTATGTAGCAAATATAAAAAGCCTCGCCCTACAACAAAAATTCTAAAATATACTGTACATATTAACATTTATCTATTTTAATTTCAGATCTGTACCCATGTCCCCACTTATCATTCTAATTGTGCTTCCATCCTGGCCATCATACAGAATTATTTTTTCCTCATGTTCCCCTCATGATCCCCTCAAACTTCCCCTGGCCTGCTGACTTCCTCCAGCATCTTGCGTGTGTTGATTGGATTTTCCTCATCCAGATTGAAGGTGGGTCTGCATCTGGCCGTCCAAGTGACATCTCACTCACCATGAGATATGCTGAAGGACAAGGAGGTGATGACAGAAAATGTTCCTCTTTGAGATTGTCCTTGAACACATCCTGAGAGTGGCAGAACATTCTCACAAAAGTATTTTTTTTTTATTCTCATGTGAGAAAGCTGAACAATCCGCTCATGGACATCAGCAGATGCGCAAAACCTAGTGTTGAGAACCTGAAGCTCTGGCAAAGTGGATATTCATCCATCCTGTCTACTGGCAACAAAAAATAATGATTTTACTTACATCTGTAATCATTTTGCCTCTGGTCTTGTTTCTCTCTCTATGATTGGCTCGTTTCTGTTTTTGCTGCAATACTCGCTCCCTGGTGGTTCGATATTCAAGAGCAAATTCACTGATAATCTTACAGAATTTGTGAATGTTCACATCTCGGATTGCATGTGGGGGATGTCCCATGAACAGCAGAAAGGCATGGAATCTAGGAGACAAAAGACGAAGATCAGAATCTGTATGATATAACCTGTTCATTCCTTCCACTTTGCACTTGTGAATACGTGACCACTGGAACAAATTGTGCATGCGTGACAGTTAACATGATGAGTAGTGATAGTGTTGCAAACATTGAATGGGATGTTGTTTACAGCAGCATTCCTTACAGATTCATTTCTGCAAACAGCTTCCCCAACACACATAAAGTTGTAGACGAGAGTTATACTCAGATGATCTGGGAAGGTGGGATGATTTCACTTCTGTCAGGGATCTGGCAGAATAGGTTTCAGATATAACACAGCTATTCTTGCTTCTTTGATAGATGGACAGATTTTAGCTCTGATTCTTTGGCCACTGATCCAGAGCTCATTTGGAAATGCATACATGGACTACTGTATGAAGTTCTAATCCAGAACTTGATACAGTGGCTACAGTGGCCCACGTATGCATTTAATTGGCATTTATACTGCTCTTAACCTTTTGGAAAATAAAGCAAAAATTACAACTGTGGGGACTTTTGTTGAAATGAACAACAGATGAAACAGGTACATACCCAATTGCTTTCACAAAGTCACTATAATACTCATTCAAAGAATAAACAAATAGAAACTTCAAACACATACAACAAAACTTAGGGGATGAGTTTTGAAAAATAAATGCTCAACTGCACCTACGATGAATGTTTTGGTCCAAGTTTGCACAGTGCTTTTTTGGCACACATCAGGAGATTCTACAACTTCTGCATCCTGCTGGATTATTCAAGATAAAACTATTAGATGATTCCACCATTCCAACTGTTACTGGGGAAACCATTTACAGGCACCTGGGGAAATTTTAGACATTGAAAATAATCATAATATCCCCTAAAGACAGGCCATAGGAAAGCACAACTGCAAAAGAGTAAAACTTAATTTTCTAGAGTGCAGAACAGCACAGCTTTCTCCGTGAAGTGGTGAATCTCTGAGAAGATCCACTGATTTTTTTATTCAATGAAAGAGTCATGCATCTTTATAGATCTTTCCAGTTCCTCAGAATATCTTCAAACGTTTCATACTAATACTGTTGCCAATATTGTAGTGTAGGAGACACGGCAGCTAATTTATGTGCAGCAAGCTCCCATAAACATTATATAGTAATGACCAAATTGTAATAATGACAGCGTTAATTAATTAATTTTATTTAGAGATGCAGCACAGTAACCAGCCCTTCTGGCCAAAGAAGCCTACACCGCCTAATTACACCTATGCGACCAACTAACCCATACTTCTGGAGCAAACCCACAGAGAAAATGAGCGAACTGTTCACAGAGAGCAGCAGAATTGAACCCGGGTCATTGGCACTGTAATACTGTCATATTAAATGCTACACCTCCACGACACTGTATATCTATAGAAACTTGCAAGAATCTTTAGTAACATACCAAATCTCCTCAAACTCCTTATGATGCATAGCTGGTGGCATACCTTCTTCATGATCGTATCAATGTATTGGGGACAGGACTAGTATGCGTTCTCCTGAATTCCCCTTCCTATAATATAGAATCAACTACCACTTTGAACATCATCCCTTCTCAATGTGACGTTTTACACTCAAGTGTGGTGGGTTCAGATTCAACTTCAATATTTAAGAGAAATTTTTGTTAGGTACATGGATGGGAGGAGAAAGGAGGGCTGCAATCCAGGTGCAGGTCAATGGGACTAAGCAGATTAATAATTCTGTAATGGCCAAAGGACCTGTTTTGGTGCTGGAGTATTCTATGACTCCCTATGCCTAACTGTGATAGTGTGACCAGATGATTTGACATAATTCTTTCAGTCTCTTCAAAACATTCTGGTGGGAGGTGTAGACTAGTGAGAACTATTAAACCACTTAACTTCACAGGAAAATGAAAGTTAGATTCAAATAACAAATATTTTATCTTTCTATGTTTAGACAAAATAGAGTATCTTAATCCTCCTGATGAAGGGTCTCGGCCCGAAATGTTGACTGTACCTCTTCCTATAGATGCTGCCTGGCCTGCTGTGTTCACCAGCATTTTCTTGTGTGTGTTGCTTGAATTTCCAGCATCTGCAGCATACGTGTTTGCGTATCTTAGAAACATAGAAAATAGGTGCAGGAGTAGGCCATTCGGCCCTTCAAGCCTGCACCGCCATTTATTATGATCATGGCTGATCATCCAACTCAGAACCCCGCCCCAGCCTTCCCTCCATACCCCCTGACCCCCGTAGCCACAAGGGCCATATCTAACTTAATCCTCCAAAGGTTTAATGGATCTTAAAAAATGTGATGTGCGAACATACTTCAAAATTTCCAAAGCTGCCAACTTGTTTGTACCTCTCTGGTTAAATTCCAGATTGCACCCAAAACTCTCTCAAAAAGCCTGATTATGCTTCCATCCATCTGACTCTCTTTTTCTTTTCAATAGGGATCATAGGACTTTCCAACACATTGGACAGAAAACGTTTGCCAACCATCTGGACAAACTAATGGATTCTTTTACTTAATTTGGTGAGAAAACACTTTTTCTACTTCACACATTTTTGCTCTCTTGGAGTCATGGCGTAATACAGCATAGAAACAGGCCCTTTGACCCAATTGGTCCATTCCAGCAAAGATGCCCATTCAAGTTAATGCCATTTTTCCATGTTTGGCCCATAACCTTCTAAACCTTTCCTATCCATGTCTTTTAAAAGATATTATACCTGCCTCAACAACTTCTTCTGGCAGTTTATCCCATACCACTATCATCCTCTGTATAAAAAAAATTGCACTTCAGGTTCCTGTTACATCTTTCCCCTTAAACCTTTTACTTCTGAATCTGGACCACAGAAAATAGACAAGTGCATTCATCCTAACTATGACCCTCATGATTTTATACAGCTTGATAAGATCACCTCAGACTCCTACACTCAAAAGAAAAAAGTCCTTGCCTGGCAAACTCAGTCCCTTGAGACCTGTCAACATCCTTGCAAATCTTTTTTGCATGCTTTCTAGTTTAGTAGCATCTTTCCTAAAGCATGGGGACCACAACTGAACATGATACTCCATGTGCAGCCATACCAGCATCTTCTGCAACCACAGCATAAGCTCCCAACTTCTACGACTGCTCTAATTTGAACAGGTAAACTTTAGCACTATGCTGGCCCACTCAATCTTCGGGTAGAGAGGTCAGAGCAATTTTGAGTCCAGAGGAAATTTCTTTCAACCTAATGGAGTGGCGGAGAAGAAGAACTCTGATTGTAAACCTTCACTGCCTTGCGGCCATACCAACCCATGGGAAAGGCTTCGGGAGTAAACTCCGAGGAAGAAATCTGGAGCCGGGTTCACTAAGGCAGTTTGACGTTGGTTATAACTTCACTCTGGCAACCTCTGCGACGACTCTGATGCCAAGCTGTATCGACACTTGCCCTTCCCTTGGACTACATCAGTGACGTGGAGAGGGGGAACCCGCTGCATGGGGAACAGCCGGTTCTTTAAACCTTCCTGCCCGGCTGGCACCCTGGAGAGGACACAGTCCACCAGAGCGCAAACCCATGATCCCCTGGGATTGACGGCTGCCTACTACTACTACTAATGGAGTGGTAGGTGCACTGTGCCATCTTAGAAATGTGATATATTTACAACCAGGATGCCATTCAGCCTATTTTATGTGTGCCAGACGAAAAGCTACCTAATCCTATTTTCCAGTACAAGGTTTATAGCCCTGTAGGTTACTTCTTTTCAAGAATACGTTCAAACAATTTAGATGTGATGAGGGATTCTGATTCTACCATCTTTCAGGCAGTGAGTTCCTCACCTCTGATCATAAGACCCTAAGATATAGGAGCAGCATTAGGCCATTCGGCCCACTGAGTCTGGGCTCCGCCATTCCATCATGGCAGATTTACTCTCTCTCAATCCCATTGTCAACTATTCTCCCCGTAGCCTTTGATGTCCCCACTAATCAAGAACTTATCAACCTCCTCTTTAAATATGCCCAATGTCTTGGCTTCCACAACCATCTGTGGCAATGAATTCCACAGATTCACCCCTCTGGCTAAAGAAAGTCCACTTCATCCCTGTTCTAAATGGACATCCCTCTACTCGGAGGCTGTGCCCTCTGGTCTTAGAATCCCCCACCATAGGAAACCACCTCTCCACACCCACTCCATTTAGGTCTTTTAAAATTCGAATAGGTTTCATTGAGATCCCTCCCTCATTATTCTAAATTCCAGCGAGTACAGGCCCAGAACCATAAAATGTTTTTCACGCATTAATCTTCCTCTGGACCTTCCCCATGTCAGCATGTCTTATCTTAGATGAGGGACTCAAACTACTCACAATATTCCAAGGTGATATTTTTTCTTTAATTTCTGTCCAGTCTTTCCATCAATTATTATAAACCCCCTTGGTTTTTGATTTGTCTGCTCAGGCAAATGTATCCTTCCTGTTTACTCTATCTATACCCTTCATAATTTCATATATTTCAATTAAGTTCTGAAAACAATAGCCCCATCTTATCAAATCCTACCTCATGACTACGATTTTCCATTGGTGGCAACAGCCTTGTAAATCTCCTGCACACTATCACCAGTGTAACCACATTTTTCCTGAAATATACTGGAAAGAAATGCACACACGCTGTGGCATAACCAATGCATGAAATATATGTCATGTGATTCTAATCTGCATTATTTAACAACAGCTTGTGTGACTAGCTAATGAGAATTTAACTGTCCAGTTACTGACCCAAATAAAGCATCAGTATTTTGGCAGAAAAGCTAGTGAACCCACTGCAATGTCATTACAGCCGTAAAAATGCCGATTTACATAAATTAAAATCAAACCTCATGTCCTTTCAAAGAACGGCTGA
Source organism: Mobula birostris (assembly GCF_030028105.1). NCBI lineage: Eukaryota > Metazoa > Chordata > Chondrichthyes > Myliobatiformes > Myliobatidae > Mobula > Mobula birostris. Next base: position 35,210,384 of record NC_092388.1, read on the forward strand.
CAAAAATGCACTTTAACAAAGAATTTCTGCTTCTTCCAAATCTCTTATTTGAATATGTGGCCAAACACCCTGAAAAGGGCTGCTGTTACTGACCCATTTCTGTCCCTCATCTCTCTCCAGACATTGTTACGAGAAAAACATCTTTTCTGAATAAGCACCACAGATTCAGCACTTTGCATCCTCCCAGCACACTGGGGAGTAATGCATCTGGCAGACAAGTTAATTCGCCTTTCATATCCATGCTTTTCAAATAAGTTCTGAGGTAATGAAGGTAACTAACAAAAATAAACGATGACATATCATTAGAAAGAACTTTCTAAAATGATTTTGTATTTGTCTGCCTGTTCTTTTTATTTTATTGGACTATTTATTTTACAGCTCGAACTCCAGTAAATTTACTGGAGAAATGCTACTCAGTCTATTACGGGAGGCAAATTCCCCAAGTGCCAGATATACTGCAAGGATTAACCATTTCATGAAATTCAGCTTAGGATAGTGCTCTTATTTCCAAGTACAAAAAGGTGTGAGTTTAAATCTTAATCCAGAGATTTTAATAATTAATAATATTATGATTTTAATAGTGAAGTTGTCTTCTGTCTGAGATGTATATCAGAGCTCACTTTTTAGCTTGCTACCAAGAAAGTAGTGGTAAAGCAAAGGGGAAGGCCTGCTAATTGCTCAACCTTCAAACAATAACTAAAACGGATGACAATTACAATGCTGCTTGTGGAACCTTGCTGTATGGTAAATGCCTACGTTTCCAGCATTACAACAGCAAAAAAAATGTTTAATCGGCTGCAAGTTACTTTTGGATGACATATGAGATGCAGTGGAAAACATTCATAAGGAACATGTTTATAAATTAGTATATCTGGTGCACAGGAGAGATTTTCACCTCTTTTGAGGAGGCAAAACCGGAAGAACACTTTATAACCTTAGATTCCCAGAGCAAGTCACAAATCTGACCAGGTAATGCCCACAACTACATGACACAATGAATGGAAAACTGTATAATATGTGCACCTGAAATGTCAGATTTTATGGATGACTGACTAGATCTCCACTTGGAATACATTAGTTTTGAATGATATATTGGCACAGTAATGATATACTTATCAAACTAGGAGGTGAATAACCTGTTCCAAACCATATCCGGAAACTAATTTTCAGTCAAATGTTGGAAATTTAGTTATTAACTGATTTTTCTCCAACACCCCATGGTATGTGAAATCTTAAGATGATTGGTCTTTTGGTCAGGAACTTAGCACACATTGAGGACAGGAGAGATAATAGCTTGGAATTACAATGCCTCATCAATTTTTGACATGCTTCTTCTTATCCACAACTCATTTTGCTGCTATATTGGAGTGCATCTATAATATCTTTGTTCCCATCAAACCTTACTCTGATTTATAGCATCTCCATTTTTCACCTTTTTCTCAATGCTCAGTTTCCATCATTAAAATGTTCTGAGACTGTGTTCCTTATATGCAATAAGTCCTGTACAACTTATTGAACTCATTGCTATTATTTTTGTCTTCAAAAAAATTGAAAGCAAACTTCTTATTATATATATATATATATATATATATTCATATATCCACTTATAAAAATGCTTTAAATTCATGACAAATTTTCTCTCACAGCCAACAGCCATATTTTAATAATCTCACTCAACTGCATTTCATTGCTAACATTTGACTAAGCTTCAGTTTCTATTTCTTTCTCCCTTCAATTTGAGACATAATTGCAGCAGAGAACTTGGCCACTTCCATGACTTTTGACAAAATAAAAAAACTGAAACAGAATTATCCTGGAAACATCTTTAACTTACATCATTTATAGTATAGTATAGAGGGCTTCATTTTATCTTGTACCTGTTTATTATCCTTCTGTGAACAATTTTTAAAATGATGATCCTCTCAGCACAATCCTTCAGGGATTCGGACATTTTCTGCTTAAGGGAGGGCTTCATTTCATGTTTTGCAATTGCCTTTAGGTGATCCCATGAGGCTTTGCATCTCCGCTCTAATTGACAAAGATTTTCCTGAAGCTGGTTGAAGTCAACCTGAGAATAACAGATTTTTTAAAAGTGAATCTTTCCTGCACAGCCATTTTATCAAGTATAACTTATGTTTATTTAAATTCTGGAAGTCAAAGAAAACAATGGCCAAGAAGCAAGAGTTTAAAGGACAGTGGCAGCAGAAAAGAATTCATTTAGGAATAACATGCTAGATCAGCTCAGAGACAAATAAAGCCAGATGTTATGGAGACATTTTGCTCGAGGATAGAATCATGCTTATTTTACTTTCAATGATTTTGATTGTTTACAGATAAGACTGATTTCTAATGTAAGATATATAGCACAGTAGTTTCAATTCTATCAGGAAAAAGAGAACTATTGGTGGAACAGACAGGATCATCACACTAGACCAGTGCAGCAATGGGGCTAAATATTTGCTCCGATAAATCACCATCCCATTAATGCTCAGGGAGAGTGGTACTGTACACTGTAGTGAAACGACAATGATACCAGGTCCAAGGCACACTGACAAATAAAACTGAGAACTTGATTCAATAGAAAATTAACCATAATCTTCAAGTTTGTTTATTGTTATTCAACTGTACATGTGTTTATCAAAAGAAGCTGTTTCCTATCCTAACAATTCTTGCCCTAATGCTACAGTACCTCCAGCCTGAAGGTCAAAGAGATTTTTGAATGTGTGGGAGGGGTCACAGAAAATGCTAAGGGCCCTGCGTATGCAGCTCTCCTGATAAATATCTCTAATGGGTGAAGAGGGTCCTCGCAATCCTTTGAAGGGACATGCCCAGGTGCCTTGCAATTCCCATACCAGACAGTGTGAGGCAGCTGGTGACACTCTCAATGGTGCTCCTGAAAAATTAATTAAAATAGCGGGGGTGGGGGGAGGTGAGAAGCCAAACTCACCCCAATCTTCTCAGGATGTGGACACACTGCTGTACTTTTCTGACCGAAGATGTGATGTTGAGGGACCAGGTGAGATCGCCCATTATGCGTACTCCCAGAAAATCAGTGCTCCTAACCCTCTCCATTGAGCAGCCACGTTTGTGTTGTGAGGAGTGGTCAGACTGCATCCTCCTGAAGTCCACAATCATCGCTTTGGTCGTATCCACACTGAGACACAAGTTGCTGTGCTCACACCATTCTCCTAGCGGCTCTACGTCCTCTCTGCATACTGTCTCACCATTGTTGCTGTTGAGGCCAACGACTGTTGATGAACCGGTTTGAACTGGATCTAGGAATGCAGTCATGCGTCAGCAGTGTGAGCAGCAGCGGGCTAAGCATGCAGCCCAGGGGAGCGTCAGTGCTCAGTGTGATGGAGCTAAAGATGTTTCTGCCAACACGGACTGGGTGCAGCCTTTCTGTCAAGAAGTCCAGGATCCATTTACAGAGAGAGGTGCTGTGACCCAACCAGGGCTGTTTACCACCAGCTTCTGAGGTAGGATTGCATTGAATGCTGAGCTTGAGTTAATAAACAGCACCCTGGCATATAGGCACCATTTTCCAGGTGGGACAGGGTGGCATCATCAGTGGACCAATTTGAGCAATAAGCGAACTAGAAGGGGTCCAATATAACAGGAAGATTGGATTTACTGTGATCCTATCGCTCAAAGCACTTCATTATTGTTGAAGTCAGTGCCACTGTAAGGTAGTCTTTGAGGTAGGTTATTGAAAACAGTGCTCCCTAAAGGCTATCAACATGTACAAACCAGGTCCTAATGTGTGCTTGCCTCTGGTAGCAAAATCAACATGCAGGTAGAATTTAGGCAAGACTGTTTTCAAGTTAGCATGGTTGAAGTTACCAGCAGCAATGAAAAAAAACATCAGGGTGTGTGGATTGTACGTCACTGATGGCACCGTAGAACTCATGAAGCGATTCCCCAGCATCAGCAATGGGTGAGGGATGTACACAGCCACCATCACAACAGCAGTGAATTCCCTCAGTAAACAGAAGGTCCTTGACCAGTTTGCACTACAATGGAATTTGGATGGTCTTTGTTCCAATGATTTTCATTATTGCATAATTTGTGTTTATCTTGTGAATATTGTGAATGTCAGTATTCAATACTATAATCCCCTTCAAAACTAGTCAATAAACTTCAAGACCTTGGCCTCAATACCACTTTATGCAATTGGATCCTTGATTTCCTCCTTTGCAGACCCAAGTCAGTTTGGATTGGGCACATCTCTTCCACAATCTCCACCCTCCATCAACACAGATGCACCACAAAGTCGTGGGCTTAACCCCCTGCTCTACTCACTTTACACTTACAGCTGTGTGGCTAAGCACAGCTCCAATGCCATATTTAAGTTTGCTGTGGACACCACTGTTGTAAACAAAATCAAAGGTGGTCAAGAATCAGCATAGAAATCAAGAGGGAGACTGAAAATCTGTCTGAGTGGTGCCACAACAACAACCATGTCTTACTGACTATTGAGTTAAGCAGGAGGAAACTAGAGGTCCATGAGCCTGTCCTCATTGGGGGGATTAGAGATGGAGAGGGTCAGCCACTTTAAATTACTCAGTGTTATCATTGCAGAGGACCTGTCCTGGGCCAAGCACACAAGCGCAATTATGAAGAAAGCATGACATCTATAACTTTGAACAACTTCTAGAGACATGTGGTGGAGAGTATATTGACTGGTTGCCTAGTATGGAAACACCAGTGCCATCGACGGAAAACCCTACAAAAAGAAGTGGATATGGCCTAGTCAATCATGGAAAGGCCCTCCCCACTACGGAGCACATCGACACAGAGCACTGTTGCAGGAAAGCAGCATCCATCATCAGGGATCCCCACCAACCAGGTTATACTTTCTTCTCACTGTTGCCATCAGGAAGGTGGTACAGGGACCTCAGAACACACACCACCAGGTTCAGGAACAGTTATTACTGCTCAACCAGCAGGCTCCTAAACCAGAGGGTATAACTTCACTCAACTTCATTTGCCTCATCACTGAACTGTTCCCACAACCTATGGACTTATTTTCAATGACTCTTCATCTCATGTTCTTGATATTTATCACGTATTTATTATTATTTCTTCTTTTTGTATTTGCACAGTTCGTTGCCTTTTGCACCCTGGTTGTCCATCCTGTTGCTGTGGTCTTCTGTTGATTCTATTATGTTACTGGGAGTTACTGGGTGTGCGCGCAACAAATTGAATCTCAGAGTGGGTTGCATATGGTGATGTAAATGTACTTTGATAATAAATTTACTTTGAACTTTGTGTCTCCAATGCAATATGACTGTGATGCTGCTGCAAGTAAGTTTTTCATTGCAACTCTGTCTATGACAATACACTTGGCTTTGATGTTACACATATTGAAAGGCAAAGCAGGTTCGAGAGCCCATATTACCTTGTTGCTCTGATTCCTCATGATGATAATTTGCAGGTATAGTATACTCTGCTGCAGTGTGAGGATGGAAACAGGAGAGTGTTTATGATAACAATGCACAACCTCAAGGATCTCCAGCCTGGATTCCACTAACTATTTTATAGCCTTCTCCACTTATGATTGATGCATAATGTCTTCATATTTCCCATCTAAAATAAATTACATCTGAACTTTCCAGCAAGATTACAAAGTGAAAAACTGCGCAAAGCTGGCTGATTCCTGAGACACTGCTATAATGTACTAGTATGTGAAGGATTCCAAAATATCCAAACTCCTTAATTCGAAAAGTTCTTGAGTAAACAGCTGAACAATATTTTGTTACCTTCTACTCTGGCTGGAAAATACAGCTGCACCATCTGGATAATAGACAGAGAGAATTTTTTTTCGCTGACATACCTTGGCTGACCTTGTGATGGCCCCAATCTCAGAGTACAGGTCTGAACTATCTGGAAATTTTTCCACCACAATGGTTGCAATGTGATGCAGAAGAGACTGCTTATGCACCGTGTCTTTCACCTCCGGAACCTTCTCCAAGTACCCCAGCTCAAAGCCTTTGGCCTATATAAAAAAAGGAGAAAAAATGCTTAATCCGGAAAAATACATTCAGAGGTTTAAGCAAGCTTTCTTTTCCTTCCAAAACCAGCTGATAACTGTGGCTGAGAACACTTGAACATTCAAAAAGCACTGTTCTAAGTGGAGAGAGAGTCTAGTCCTATTCAAGCAGATGAAGACTTGATTTGGAATCAACATTAATCTTACTCATCACATTCCAGTCAAATGTTTTAAAATAAAACTCATGCAAAATAGATATATGTACAATGATATGGGTGCTTTGCCACATAACACTATCCTCTGAGTCATGAAGCAGAGACAATATATCCTCATTGTTTCCTGTTCCAGCTCACCATCAAGAGATTTCAAATAGAAGTAAAGTTGGCGGAGGTTGAGGTAACCATAGAATTACATTCAGGCTGCAACGATCCTTAACTTGAATAATCAGTCAGCTCTTACTATATTTAGGTAGTGTTCTTTCAACAACTATAAATCTGTATCCATTAACATGCTTTCAGAGAAGGCAAAGAAAATGAAGTGGGTGAGGGAGGGTTACAAGGGATTGTGGTTTGTGAAATAAAGATTGGGCAAATAAGTGTTCATTTCTGTGGAAAATCTCTCATTTAAGCAATGCTGATATCTCAGCAAAATATCTGCAATTGAGGAAGCCAAGTCTGAACAACAAGTTCCTAATATCTCCACATGATCTCCTTTTAGATCCTGAGCCAATGTTAAACCATCATAAAATAAGAAAGGAGTAATTACTAGCTGCTGTTGCATTAAGTTATACTTCCTGCCTATTGGGTTAGTTACATTCAAAATAATAAAACTACAAAATTGAAGTCAGTTCCACTTGCTGCCTTCTGCATCGTGTAAGATCTATAATCATGACTTTCAGACAGACCCACATTTTGTTTTGTAAATCTTGATACAGCTGATTTTTAAGTAGAATTAGCAGACAAGCTGACATTTTGCCAGCTTTCTGACCTGCAGTTTTACATTATTAAGCTGCTCAGCCACTCAGAAATTAACCCCACAGTGTTGATAATAACTCAATTAGTATTTAACTTGATCACAATTTTTTTTTGCTTTTTTTATAATTTGTCGACAATCATGCTTTTGGCCTTTGGTTATTGGTAACATTAAGACCATCAAAATGGAGAAAATAATAACTTAAACTTCATAAATTTCGGCTTGACTTGAATTCAATTAGTGGTGGTTTACTTTCCACTATAGTGAAAATGGATATAAAGGACATTAACAAAGCCACTACCACCACATATCCCAGATTCCTGTTTACTTCGTTCTTTCAAGAGGTTGGTGAAGAAAATGGAAAATAACTTTAACTGTTTTTTTATACAGTAATACTCTTTACATGTTACTTTATTGTCTTTATAGGTCTGTCACTCTTTCTGACTTACATTAGCTTTGCATGAGAAGCCTTTTTTAGCATGCATTTGTCTCACTTGCAGTTTATTTTCTCAAGGAATGTAATACTTCTCCTTTAACACCCTTAATTCAGCATTCCACTCTTGTGTTTCCTTGTCCTTATCCATTTTTTCCATTAAGGTATTCACTGAAGCGTGTGTTGGGACAGCTGATTAGGATGCTTGCACCCATAGGGTCCACTACCTTTCTCTGACACTGCCCTGGGCTAATAAAGTCCTTTGTTTTACTCAATTTCCCATGATTTTCTCCAGCTCACTTATTCACCTATAATCATATGCATCTCCTCTTTTGTTTTACATGGCACCATTACCGCTCTGTTTCACTTGTATCACACTTCATCTCATTTAATCCTTCCTGAACTCTTTCGTAGAACAGTACAGCACAGAAAACGGCTTCAGCCCATAATGTTGAGCCAAATTAATTAAATTTATGACTGCCAATTAATCTAATTCCTCTTTCCCACACCCAAAATATATTCTCTGCAAATTCATATATCTGAGAGGCACATGCTCTACCACCATCCCTAGTAGTGCATTCCACTACCCACTACTCTTTGTGTAAAACAAACTTGCCTCAACACATCCTTTGCACTTTATCACTTTAATTACTGTACATACTCTCTAGTACATCATGGGGTGAAAGGTACTGGCTGTCCATTCTATCTCTGCATTCCATCATTTTATAATTTTTTTCAGTCAAATCTCCCCTTAGCCTCCACTGCTCTAATAAGAAGAGTTTTTCCAAACTCCTTTCCAAATCAGGTAGTATCCTTGTAAACCTCCGCTGTACCTTCTCCAAAGCCTCAACATCATTTCTATGGTGAGGAAACTAGAATTGAACGCAATGCTCTAAATGTGGCCTAACCAGAATTTTATGAATCTGTGATACAACTTAATGCCTCAACAATTGGAAGTAAGTATGCCCTATACCATTTTAAACCCTATCAACCTGAGCTGTGCAGCCACTTTTAGGAAGCCATATATTATATGTATCTGGATCCCAACATCCCTCTATTCATCAATGATTTTAAGGAGTCTGCCATTAACTGTGTACTCTATCTTTTTGTCGGATCTTCCAAAGTACAATACCTCACATTTGTGTGGATTAAGCTCCACTTGCCACTTCCTCACCCACATCTGTAACTGATTTATATCTTGTCCTCTCTGTATATATGGTGATGCAAGTCCTGAGGCACTTGCACTTTCTACCTGATGGCAGCATTGAAAAAAGAACATGGCCTGGGTGGTGAGGTTCTCTGATGATGGATGCTGCTTCTCTATGGGAGTGTTTCATGTAGATGTGCTCAATGGTTGGGAGGGCTTTACTCATGATGTACTAGGCCAAATCCACTACCTTTTACAGGATTTTCCATTAAAAGCCATTGGCGTTCCCAGACCAGACCGTAATGCAGCCAGTCAATACACTTTCCACTACACATCTCCAGAAGTTTGTCAAGGTTTTAGATGCCATGCCGACTCACTGCAGACTCCTAAGGAAGTAGAGGCGTTGTTGTGCTTTCTTTGCAATTACATTTATATGATGTATCCAGGAAGGTCTTCTGAAATACTGACACCCAGGAATTTAAAACTACTGACCTTCTCTACCTCTGACCCTCCGAAGAGGACTGGCTCTTGGACCTCTGATTTCCCTCTCCTGAAATCTATAATCCGTTCCTCGGTCTTGCTGACATTGAGTGACAGATTGTTATTATAACACCACTCAGCCAAATTTTCGATCTCTCTCCTGCATGCTGATTCATTACTACCTTTGATATGGCTCACAATAGTGGTGTGATCAGCGAACTTGTTTATGGTGTTGCAGCTGTACTTAGCTGCACAGCCATAGGTGTAAAGCGAATCGAACAAGAGGCCAAGTGCACATCCCTGTGGTGCACCAGTACTGATGGAGACTGCTGAGGAGATATTTTTGCTAATCCGAACTGACTGAGGCCCACGAGTGAGGAAATCCAGGATCCAATTGCACAAGGGGGTATTGAGGCCCAGGTCTTGGAGTTTACTGATTAGTTTCAAGGGATGATGGTATTAAATGCTGAGCTGCAGTTCATAAAGAGTACCCTGATGTATGCATCTTTGCTGTCCAGATGTTCCAGGGTTGTGTAAAGAGCCAATGAGATAGCTTCTGCTGCGGTAAGCAATTGTAATGGATCCAAGAAACCACTCAGACAGGAGCTTCAACACCAGCCTCTCAAAACACTTCATCAGTGTGGATGTATGGTAAGTGCCTCTGGGCGACTGGCATGGAGGCAAGTTATCTTAATGTTTTTCAAGAGACCTCTCGCTACCTCTTTCCTAATCTCTAGACGTTCCAGCATCTTACCCTGCTCCCCTTTGATCTCAAATTTCTTTGCATCATTCTCCCTGGTAAATACCAGTACTAAATACTCATTTAGGATCTTCCCCACATGCTCTGCCTCTAAGAACAATTTCCTCCCTTTATCCTTGAGTGCTCTATTGTCTTCCTAGCTGTCCTTTTGTTTCTGATATATGCATAGGTTGTCTTGGGATTTTCTTTAATCCTACTCACCAAGGACTTTTCATGACTCCTTCTAACTCTCCTACATCTCTTCTTGAGTCTCTTTCTGGTTCCTATATAGTCTTCAAACACACTATTAGATTCCAGCTTCCTTAGCCATAAATACACTTCCTTCTTCCTCTTGACTAAATGAACTCCCTTTCATCAGCTAAGGCTCCCATGCCTTTCCAACTTTGTCCTTCCCTTTTACTGTCCTTAACTCTGTGCAGTGGGTCTTTAAATAACTTCTGTATATCAGGTGTGGATTTATTTGGAAACAACTCTTCCCAATTAACTTTCCCCAGCTCCTGCCTGATGCTTTCCTAATTTGTCCTCACCCCCACCCCCCCAAGTTTAATACTTTCCAGCATGGCCCTCTATTATTCTTATTCATAGCTATTTTAAATCTTTCCTTGTCTAGCCATTTCTTTGGCTCCATAACTAGTTAGAAATAGTTGAATCTTAAACAGATCTGAAAAGTTAACTGTTACTTCCTCCTTAGATGTTGACTGATTTGAACACTGCTTTTAAATGACATCATATTTAGAGGTTTATGATTTTCTAGAACTTTTTGTTGTCTATGTAGCATCGCTGTTTCGTTCTTTTACATTTTTAGCTTAACAAGGTACTTGTAATTGCTCTTTTAGAAACCGATTACTTCAAATCTCCACGCTAAGTAAATAATCTCTAATAAATGCTGCCAAATGTTCCTCTGGTTGTTAGTCCAACTCTACCGATTTTTTTTAAGAGAAGTTTTGCTGTTGCAGGCTTCAATCATTATAGGCAAAGATTTGGGTGCTGATTTGGGGCTGAAATGTTAACTCTGTGTCTCTTTTCACAGAGGCTGCTTGACTTGCTGAGTGCTTAACGCATTTTCTGTTGTTTTTTAGATTCCCTGAAAAGATGTGTTTGCCCTGGAAGTTTTAAAATATATATATTTTTATATAGGCTTAGTGCTGATGGTTTTGAAGCATTTACTATCAGAACAATGCAAAGTCAACAGAAAATTCTCGCATACATACTTGGAGTTAAATAGAAAAATCCAGAAGCTGTCGACATCAATTCCCTCCTCCTCCACAGGGAATTCTGTTTTTCAAACTTCTCCAGCAAAATCATCAGCAACTAGTGACCTACAGAAGTTACAAACTAGGCCAAATGCTTAATTTCCTCACTGCGAAAAACAGCTCAATACCTGGGAACTTTGTTGGATGAGGAGGAACAGAGTTTTTGTTTATAAAAACAATTTACTTTAAAATATAATTTGTTTCTTCCTTTATCCTTCCATAAAGATGTATTTTAGTTTTTTTGATGTATTCAAGTTATTATATTGCATTCTGTAAAAATTTAAGTAGCTATTTAAAATCTTGAGTTCCTGGATTACTGTCAAGACAAGCTGTTAAGGTATCCTTAACTTCACAAACAGTAGCCCAGAATACAAAATAACTGATGTTACTCCACTATAAGTGACAGACCATGCTGCAGTTAGTATACTTGTTTCAATTTTCATCATTGTATCTCTGCCAAAGTTTAAAGTCCTAATAAATAACATATGATCCAGATACACTTTGGCTGGCAATACCCACACCCATTCCTCTCATTTAAGCATTTACCTAGAACATAAAACACTGAACAGGAAAAGGCCCTTTGGCCCACAATGTTGTGCTGAGCCAATTAAATCTGCAAACTAAGCTAATCTCTTCTGTTTTTCCTAGCGTCTATCTCCGTTCATTTTCCTCACAGTCATGTGCCTATGTTAACATCTCTTAAAAGTCCCTAATGTATTTGCTTCTACCACCACCTCAGACAGCGCATTCTAGGCACTCACCCTGCCGTGTGTAAAACTTGCACCTCATATCTCCTTTGAAATCACACACTCTTCCTTTAAATGCATACCCTCTGGTATTAGGTATTTCAACCCTATGCGTCTCATAATCTTAAAAACCTCTTTTAGATCTCCCTTCAGCTTCTGCCGTTCCAGGGAAAACAACCCAGGTTTGTCCATCCTCTCATGATAGCACACGTCCATCTAATTCAGGCAGCAGCCTTGAAAACCTCTTCTGCGCTCTCTCCAAAGTCTTGATATCCTTCCTATAATGGGGTGACCAGAACTGTCTGCAACACTGCAAATGCTGCCTAACTTTAGTTTTATAAAGCTACATAATTTTCTGACTTTTGAACTCAATGCCTTGACTAATAAAGACAAGCATGCCATAAGCCTTCTTAACCACCCTATCTATCTGTGTAGCCACTTTCAGTGAATTATGAACTTGGACCCGACGATCCCTCTACTCATCAACATTGTTAAGGGTCTTGCACTTGACAGTGTACTGCCTCTTTACATTTGACCTACAAGATGCAACATTTCACATTTGACTGGGTTAAACACTATCTGCAATTTCTCCACCCACATCTGCAACTGATCTATATCCCTCTGTATTCTTTGCCTGTCTACTATGCTCTCGACAACACTACCAATCTTTCTATCATCTGCAGACTTACTGACACACACATCTATATTTTCATCCAGGTTTTTATAAACATTACCAACAGCAGAAATCCCTGTACAGATCCCTGCAGAAGACCAATAATCACAGACCTCCAGCTATAACAAGTCCCTTCAACAAGCAGCATCTGTTACTTTACTATGGATCCCAGGTATTTTAATCTTCTGGATGAGCCTCCCACAAAGGACCTTGTCACTTGTATACCCATCACTTTCTGAATGGGTAATGTCCCATAATGGTTGACAGTGACCTTCAGAACAGATTAATTTCAACACACCAGCCAGTCTGAAGCTGGATCCTAAACAGCAAGACCCTGCCAAGTCTTGATATTCAGTTAGGTCAGGAACTATTTAAACATTTGTAAATATTACTAAAATATGCAAACATTCAAAATTGATCAAAAACTAATAAAAATAAATAATTTAATTGATGTCTTTTTTTTTAGTTTTTTAAAATGTAAATATTAAATTGTAAATACTTAAAGCTCTAGAAACACAGAACTAAAATGTTCCTACACAACACTAGTCAATTAATTCAAAATGAAATATTCTAAAATCCGATTCCCTCTCTTGGTCTCTGAGTCATTACTGAACGTTGAACACCACTGCACACATTTGGTATGTAGATTTCTCAAAGTTCTTGGTACTCTGTTATTATTCTTCTCAGTGCAGCCAGAGTGACAAAATCTTTTAGGATGTTTCAAACTTCTCTGCTCATGATAGGGGTCCTCAGGAACGGTCAATTTGGCCCTTCTTACCGAACAGTTATGCACCAAATTTAATCCTTTGAAAAGGTTACAAAGGAGATTTATGAGACTGATGCAGGAATGTGGGAGTTTGGTTTGGTGGCAATAAAAGATACTGGGATTACACTCCTTTGGTATAAGAAGGTTAAAAAAGAGAGTTGGTAGACGTAACCAAGATTATGGTCTGCTTTGACAGAGTAAGAAAGGAGAAACTATTTCCATTAGCAGGAAAGTTGGTAACTAGGAAACAGATGTAGAATAATTGACACACGATGAGACTTTCTTTTACTTTGAGTGATTTATAATCTAGATTGTCCTTCCTAATAGTGGAACAGATATAACTGTAACTTTTAAGAGAACACTGAATATATACTTAAAAAGGCAAAATTTACAAGGCTATAAGCAATGAACCACAGAGTGTGACTAATTGGAGAGAACTTTATGAAGAGTTACTATAAAGTTCTTTATTCTGGGATTTGTTTATTATTAGAATATTTAAAATGTTAAGATTTTCTGGTCGGATGTGGGCATTACCTACTTGGCCAGTTACATTTTGCTTTTCCTTAATTGCTGCGAGGCTGATTTGCCTGTTGAGTCTTTCAGGAAGGCAATGAAGAGTCAACTGTAAGACAGTACAGTGCAGGGACTGCCCATTCGGCCCACAATGTCCTGCCGAATCAGCTAAAACAGGGGTCCCCAACCATTTTTGCACCGCAGACCGGTTTAATATTGGCAATATTCTTGCCGACCGGGTGGGGGGGGGGGGGGCAGTGTTCAAGTAGGGTTAAACTCACCTCAACATGTCTTTTACAGTTAGGGTTGCCAACTTTCTTACTTTCTCAGTAGCAGTCAAATCCTGATGAAGGGTCCCAGCCCGAAACGTCGACTGTACCTCTTCCTATAGATGCTGTCTGGCCTGCTGCATTCACCAGCATTTTTTGTGTATGTTGACAGGACACATGTGTTTACCCCAAGAAAGACTACCATGACCATGAAGCCTTGTGCGGGCACCTGTGTGCGCATGCGTGACGTGTGCATATATGACGTGCGCATGCCCATACGTGCCTATTTTTCTTCCACAAATCGGTTTTGGCTTAATCTTCCCGACTACACTGTACATACATTATTTCTACTTTATATAGGCTGTGTATTTATCATATCATTAATGCTTTTACTATATGTTAGAGTTATTTTAGGTTTTATGTGTTATTTGGTATGATTTGGTAGGTTATTTTTTGGGTCTGGGAACGCTCACAAATTTTTCCCATAGAAATTAATGGTAATTGCTTCTTTGCTTTATACCATCTCGGCATGAAAGGTTTCATAGGAATGCTCTACCTTAGCGGGGGAAATACGGGACAAGAGCGGTCCCGTATGGGACAAACCAATTTAGCCCAATATATGGGATGTCCTGGCAAATACAGGACAGTTGGCAACCCTATGTTCAAGTTCAACAGTGCGTGACAGGGAATGAGGAAAGGTGCAGCTGACTCATATCGTTTCCTTGTGGCACGGTAGCACATGCTTTGCAGCCCGGTACTGGTCCGCGGCCCAGTGGTTGGGGACCGCTGAGCTAAAAAGCAAATTAAAAACATCCAAATACTAATCCTTCCTACCTACACCATGTCCATCTTCTTTACATCCAGTCGCCTGTCCAAATGTCTCTTAAAAACCTGTAATTTATTTGCCTCCTCCACCATACCAGGCAGCCCATTCCAGGCTTCAAAGACTCTCTGACTATAAAGAAACTTAACCCTCACCTTCCCCTTAAGCTGAATCCCTCTCATCTTCAATGCATGCCCCTGGTATTAGACATTCTAACCCTGGGACACAGATACTCTCTGTCCACTCTACACATGCCTCTTATAATCTTGTAAACCTCTATCAGATCTCCCCTCAGCCTCCATATACAAGTGTGTTATTCTGTACAGGTCAGACCAGGAAAGGATAAAAGTCAGCTTCTCCTTAAGACTTTAGCAGATATATTGTTTTTTTTTTTGGCAATAATATAGTATTAACTTTAATCTGCTATAAATTCTCATTTATAGAGAAAAAATAATGTTACCATATATCACTGGCTTCAGGAAATAGTGCATGCATTCAAAATGATGGATATTTTTTGAAAAATCTTTGAAAAAATGTATTTTGCAGTGCAGAGAAAATAGGTCCAATATCTTACTTTTGCTTAAATATTGTGACTTTATTTCACTGGCTTCATTTTGATAAATCTATACCAGACATTCTATTTTTATTTAGAGATACAGCATGCAGAGAAAATTGTCTCTCTTTATGATGTTTTAAAAATTACCAAGTAACCTTTCCACAAATAAAGATATGATAAGTGTTGAAATCTTTCAGATCTTAATCATCACGGAGCACATAAAAGGTTTTACAAAACCTCATCTATTTTTTTTCTTTTTCATCATCCAATCCTGAGAAGGCACAGTTTTAAGGTGCTTGGATGCAGGTACAGAGGAGATGTCCGGGGTAAGTCTTTTTTTATGCAGAGAGTGGTGAGTGCATGGAATGGGCTGCCAGCAACGGTGGTGAAGGCAGATACGATAGAGTCTTTTAAGAGACTCCAGGACAGGTACATGGAGCTTAGAAAAATAGAGGGCTATGGGTAACCCTAGGTAATTTCTAAAGCAAGTACATGTTCAGTACAGTATTGTGGGCTGAAGGGCCTGTATTGTGCTGTAGGTTTTCTATGTTTTTCTATGTTTCTAATCCATCTTTGCTTTTTTATTGCACCTGTTATATCTGATTTGACATCAACTTCACTAGTCCAACTGACACTTCTCAGTGAAAACATCCACTGCCTATCAACATCCTTTTTTTCACTCTGACTAGACACATAGAGTATTTGTGGGCTTTTTGATGTTCCATTGACTGAGGTTAATAACAGAAGTGGAGTAACCAAAAGAACATTCTTTACAGAAAGCAATCAGCTTGTAATTAACACAGTGGCTGCTGCAATAATGTATCAAAGATCATACCTTATGATACAACCAGTATTAAAGGTTCACTTTTACTCATATATACAACAATATAAATATCCTCTCCATGTTTGCAAATGTCCCGGATCACAGATCTCTTTCAGGGGTATGCATTGTTTGATAACAACTCACATTGGAAACTCTGTGGAAAGTCTATGGGAAAGTGCAGGTTCAATGCAATGCTGAAAGTTTGTCACTCATAGTAAAGTCCAGCCTAGTATTTTTAAATCAGAAGAATCAGGTTTAAAGAGAGAGAATGCAGTGTTGTAGCTAAGTAAGGAATATGCCCTTCTTGTGCCATGTGACTCAATTATCTTGCATCAATTTAAGACATATCTGAAAAGAGTACTTGTAGATTGCCCAAAGCGGGTGTACTTCATATAAACAGTGAGAAATAAAGTAGACACTTCAACTCACACTTGATGAATTTAAGAAGTTCCCTATTGCCAGTAACGTAGCCAGGATATATCTTAAAGTTTTGTTATTCTCTAACTGGTCCATTCCTTCTTTCAAATCCTGTAGAGGCTCTGCAACTTCCTGTATCCAGAACAAGAACATGTTATATCTTCAAGGTTATAAATAGGATATGCATTGCACAATAGCAATGTAACATTTACTGTACAACCTGAAGTCAGTGGAGCTGTGTATATATTACACCAAGACTTTTTTAAAATGTACTTATTGAAAAAGATGGCATTGGAAATGAAATTTGATGTGGAAATCCTTTGCCTTGGATTCCATAAATTTTCCTGTGCAGATTTGCTGCACATCCAAGATAAAGCAGCTAGATTGATGATCCATTTGCAAGACAGACGGCTTTACCCATGCAAATTAGTAACTTCACATTGTGACCCCAATGATTCATATCTGAACATTCACTGTACAACTTTCTGCAAATTACATTTGTATCCCCATATACATCAATTTTCAAATTATTGAGTTGCAATATTAAGACCATAAGACACAGGACCTGAATTATGCCATTCTGTCCATCAAGTCTGCTCTGATTAAATATAAACTAGTAAAGGAACAGCGCCTTCAAAATAAATGTTTCTTTCACCATCAGTAAGCATATAAACGAATACAGCATGCAAATTAAGATCCTAATCATCCCTGGTATTTTTATCCCAACATCATTTTCATAAATATTTGTTACTGATAGCATTATATCATTATTCCTCATGAGCAGAAAAAAGCCCACTGGACTCTTGTTTTGCACACTGTTAACAGATACACCACACACATCAATTTATTTCTGTCAGTTACCTTCTCCACTGTTTCATGGTCCAGTTTGAAGGCCCAGAGCTGGAGTCTAGCTGACAATTCACTAATGGAAGACAAGGTTAGAAGAAACTGCTCTGCAGAACCTAAAGGAATGTCAGGATTCAACAATTGGGCTTCTTGGATCTTCTGCTTTTCCTCTTCAGTGGGAATCATGGTCAAGATTTTCTGAAATAAAATCAGATTTAAGGTAGTCCTTTAGCTGGCAAAATTTGCAAAAAGGAGTATTTTCTTCATGATCATTATGTGTTATCATTTCAAAGTGAATTTCCTGTCCGATGTACTTCACTAACAATACAGGTTTTGAGCAATTAAATATTTAGTCTCTCAAGCCTCCTCATGTAGGGTTGATCACTGTTTTTCTGTGCTGTTGAGTGTAACAATATTAAGATATGCTAATATTTTGATAACTAATGATTACTAATTTTTTCCACTGAACATGCCATATCTCAGATTTCATAAGGAAAGCTTCATAACAAGACTACTTGGTAACAAATGCTTTGAATATCTAAACTTTGCCCTTTTTTGAACCTTTAAGATTGTTCTTAAAAACAGAAAATATGGTGTCAGAATCTTTACATCTGAATAGCTCATATTGTAAACCACAATGAATACTCTTCCCACTGTAGATACAATTTTTGGAAAAATAACAGCTTGACAGGTTATCAGAGACAAAACTAAAGAGCATCCAAAATTTAACCTGTGTTACAATCAGAGGAAGATTTCAAGGGGACCAAAGAAAAATATACCAGCAGTCTTCTCTCAGCCCTTTGACATTTCCTTTGTCAGTTATGATCCAGTGATAGAATTTTTCCCCCCAGTCTGAAAGAAAGTTGTGGGTCCAGATCTGACTATTGAATCCAAATTCAAAGTGACTCTCTTTTTCAGTACTAAGAGAGGTGCCATTAGTTACTTCAAATGTTGAAACTGCCACTTAAATGCATATAAACAATCCCAAGGAGCAGTGGGAAACAGCACTGATAACTTCAGCGTACACAGAAGTCTAGTGTAAACATTGGAAGACCCACACCATCTTCTAAGCAACCCATCGACAATGTCAAACACCTTCTCCCCCATCTGTGGCAGAGTCTACATGTCTACAAGGGCCTCATGAAAAGAAAGTCATCTTCAATCTTGAGGAAATAATTCCATAGTATCTTTTCTTTGCAGAGGTAGCAGATTCCTAGTGCCTATTGATCAAAATAAAAAGCTCTTATAAGCTACAACATGAAAAGGTCTTACAAGCTGCATTTCCAACATAAGGCCATGACTTCAATTGTAAAGTGCTTTGAAGCATCCAGAAGTTGCGAAAGTTAAATAGAAGTTTTGTGTATCAGTATCACTGAGGAGTAAAGTCCATAAAAATTGGGAGCATTGTTTTTAGTGCACTTGTTTTCATATCCTTGCAAGGTTTGAGCAGAGAGTGGGTGGGAAGAGGGAGTGAATTTATGCAACAATTTATATGAGATGTCCACATTTCAAGGCTGTTGAATGCAGAATAAAAGACTAAACTAACAACAGCAAATAGCATCTTAAGGACTAAAAAATTATTTGTAAACATGAGAAAGTTTGCAGATGCTGGAAGTCCAAAGCAACACACACACGTAAAGCTGGAGGAACTCAGCAGATCAGGTAGCATCTATGGAAACGAACAGATAGTTGATGTTTCAGGGTGATACCCTTCTTCGGGACTGAGAAAGAAAAGGGGAAAAGGCGAGAATAAAAAGGTGGGGAGCGAGGAAGGAGGTTTGCTGGTATGTGATAGGTGAAGCCGGGTGGGTGGGAAAGGTCAAGGGCTGGAGAGGAAGGAATCTGATAGGAGAGAAGAGTGGACCAAAGGAAAAGGGAAGGAGGTGGTGACCCAGGGGAAGTAATAGACAGGTGAGAAGAGGTAAAAGGTCAGAATGGGAAGGGATGGAATTTATTAATCAAAATAGCTATATTCATGCCATCAGTTTGGAGACTATGCAGATGGAATATAAAGGTGTTGCTCCTCAACCCTGAGGGTGGCCTCATCTTGGCACAAGAGGAAGCGATGGAGCAACATATTGGAATGTGAATCGGAATTAAAATGTTTGGCCACCAGGAAGCCCAGCTTGTGCAGATAGTGCGGAGGTGCTTGACAACACCGTCCCCCAATTTATGATGGGCCTCACCAATGTAGAGAAGGCTGCATTGGGAACACCACACACAGACAACCCTAGCAGGTTTGCAGGTGAAGTGTTGCCTCACCTGGAAGGACTGTTTGGGGCTTTGAATGAAAGTGAGCGAGGAGGTGTACGAACAGGGACAAATGGACAAGAGGAGAATCGTGGAGGGAGAGATTCCTGAGGAAAGTGGGGGCATGTGGGGGGGGGGAGGGGGAGGAGAGTGAAAGAAGGTATGTTTAGTGGTTGGAACACTCACAATGCGCTGGAGGAACTCAGCAGGTCAGTCAGCATCAGTTGAAAAGATTAGTCGACGTTTCGGGCCGAAACCCTTCGTCAGGACTGAAGGAAGAACTTTGGGGAGGGTTTGAAGAATGCTGGTAGTTGAAAAAAACAGTAATTTTTAAGACAAAGGGGTGGGGGAGGGGAAGCAGGGAGGTGATTGGCAGGAGAAAAATAGTAGGAGGTGGAACTATGAGGGAGGTGATGCAAAATAGGGATAGAGAAAGGGAGGGGGAGGGAATTACCAGAAGTTGGAGAATTCTATGTTCATACCAAGGGGCTGGAGACTACCTAGACGGTATATAAGGTGTTGCTCCTCCAACCTGAGTTTAGCCTCATCATGGCAGTACAGGAGGCCATGTATGGACATATCTGAATGGGAATGGGAAGCAGAGTTGAAGTGGGTAGCTACCAGGAGATCCTGTCTGTTGTGGCGGACGGAGAGGAGGTGCTCGACGAAGTGGTCCCCAATCTGTGTCAGGTTTCACCGATGTAGAGGAGGCCGCACCGGGTGCAATAGATGACCCCAACAGATTCGCAAGTTAAGTGTTGCCTCACCTGGAAGGACTGTTTGGAGCCCTGAATGGTGGCAAGAGAGGAGGTGTAGGGACAGGTGTAGCACTTACGCTTACAGGGATAAGTGCCGGGTGGGAGATCCGTGGGGATGGATGTGCGGATAAGTGAGTCGCGGAGGGATCGATCCCTGTGGAAAGTGGAGAGGGGTGGAGAGGGAAAGATGCGCTTAGTGGTGGGGTCCTGTTGAAGGTGGCGGAAGTTGCGGAGGATAATGTGCTGGATCCGGAGGCTGGTGGGGTGGTAGGTAAGGACAAGGGGAACTCTGTCCCTGTTGTGGTGGCGGGAAGATAGGATGAGGGCCGAAGTGCAGGAAATGGAGGAGATGCGGGTGAGGGCATCATTGATCACCGTAGAAGGGAAACCACGATCCTTAAAGAAAGAGGACATTTGAGATGTCCTGGAATGGAAAGCCTCATCCTGGGAGCAGATGCGGCGGAGACAGAGGAACTGAGAACAGGGAATTGCATTTTTGCATGAGGCAGGGTGGGAAGAGGTATAGTTGAGGTAGTTATGAGAGTCAGTGGGCTTGTAGAAGATGTCAGTGGACAGTCTGTCTCCAGAGATGGAGATCGAGACATCGAGAAAGGGGAGAGAAGTGTCTGAGATAGACCAAGTGAATTTGAGGGCTGGGTGGAAGTTTGAAGTAAAGTCGATGAAATTGACGAGCTCAGCATGGGTGCAGGAAGCATGGAACGCACTGAGGTGTGGACGGAGGGGGACAAAACTGAGGCCCTTGCTAAGGACAGAACGTTCTGCCTCAGAGAGGGGAAGGTCAGAGGGGATGGTGAAGACATGGCGATGGTTGGGGCTGGGGTTGGAGGAGGGTGAAGAGTGGGAGGTCTCAGGAGGGAGAAGAGGGGTTGGGATGTTTAGGGAGAGCAGAGTTAGGGGAGGATGAGGAATCAGAGGAATGGATGGACGATGAGGGGTAGAGGGATGTTTGGGAGTCGATGGGAGGAAAGAGGGTAGTGGGGGAATAGGATAGGCAGTGGGACCCAGTGGCAGTAAGAGCGGTTCCGGTTTGGAGAGTTTTGGGACCTCCGTAGGAGCTGGATCCTAAACTTGGCGTGGCAGAGACTGTATCCTGCAGGGCCCCAGAACTGAGGTCGGAGTTAGAAGCGAGTGAGTTCATGGCTCGCCGGGGGCTGGTTCTCCTTTTCTGGAGGCGGTGGTTCCAGTCAGGGTCAGAATCAGAGGCGGATGGGTCTTCGGCCTGCCGAAGGCCTGAGAAATTGAGGTCTGAGGGGTTTCGGTCCTTTGTCTTAAAAATTACTGTTTTTTTTCCCAACTACCAGCATTTTTCAAACCTTCCCCAAAGTTCTTCCTTCAGTCCTGACGAAGGGTTTCGGCCTGAAACGTCGACTAATCTTTTCAACTGATGCTGACTGACCTGCTGAGTTCCTCCAGCGCATTGTGAGTGTTCCTTTGACAACAGCATCTGCAGATTATTTTGTGTTTATGTTTAGTGGTTGGATTTTTATTTATATTACAAATTAATTCCACTACTTTTAATGCTTTTCCCATGCCCATCCACTTTAACTTGCAGTCAAGCCTATTTCACAAGTTCTACTAATCACCAAAGCAGAGGTGAAAGTAATTTGACCTTTCTCGTACTCCTCTACAAAATATGATTAAAATCAAAAATCCTTCCTAAATTCCTTTTGAGCAGGTTTAGAAATGAAAGAGTTAACATTGAAACGCCTCATTAATTTTCCTGCAGCCCAGATATGCCCATTAAGAGTTTGAGGATGATGTATCTTACATCTGAACTCCGTATCTCGATCCACAGAAGCTGATTCACAAGGCCCATGTTTCCACTGATCTAGCATCTGCTTCTAATTTCCAATATCTGATTTGACCTTCTTTTGGTTCTGCCCCCAACTGCTGAATACATTCCCGAAAATATTCCACATTTTTTTAAATTTAGCTTTTCTTGGATGGTATACCACAACGGTGAAGTTAGAGGTAATTGTAATAAACTGATATCTCAAAAACATGATCTGCTGTGGTGACAGCATAATGTTATATTAACTGTTGTGTTATAACCAGTTTATGCTTTGTCCTTTCCAGAAAATTCTTTACAAAGCTAGTTTGGAAAATCACAATGAAGCCTATAAGTGGAGTGAAGAAGATTACATTTGACAGAATGATAAAACTGCTATTAATTTACACATTCAACCCAGAGAAGGAAGGATAAAAGGTCAAATGGATAATGGGGAAACTGTCTTCTGTGTAACAGATTAACAAAATAATAAACCCTCTCTTTAGAAGCTGTTTTACAATATAGCCTGCACAGGAAAATTTAGCCCTTTGATTGGTCATGTTTGCAGATTTTTTAAAAAATCACAGTTAATCTTTAAATTTAAAAAATATTTTCTGAGTGAAGGTTGCAAAGTTCAACCAATTAGAACAGTAGCACACCTCATAGTGCCAGTAATCTGATTCAATCCTGGGCTCCGTGCCATCTGTGGCAAGTGTAGGTTGGTAGGTTAAAAATGCCACTACAAATTGCCACGAGGATTTGGGTGGTAGTAAAATCTGAGACGCGTTAATGGGAATGTGGAGAAAATACAAATACTATTAGTGTAAATATGTGCTTGATGGTCAGTACAAATTCAGTTGTCTGAAGGATCTGTTTCCATGTCACATGCCTCTAAGATCAGGCATGTTGGAACCAACTAGATTAGGACAGAGATATGAATAAATCCCTCATTGCTTTCTTACTCTTGTTACAGAAAATGCTACAGATTTAAATAAGTTATTAGTCCATGTGAGTCACAATTACGGCTACACTTATTTAATATTTGTCTGAACCTTTTTCATAATAAAATAAGCATCTAAAAGCAATTCCTCTGAAATTTTTCCAAGCATCACAGCTGTTACACAAAGATTCAGTTTCTACTGGCAGCAAATGCTGCTTGAGATAAGGTGATGCTCTAGGAAAGTTAATACCTTAAACCAATTAACTTGATGATTCCTTTCACCACACGTATGAAGCTATAACTGTAAGAAGTTAAACTGATGAATTACGGTTGGAGGGAAAAGCCTTTTATTTGCTTATACTGTGATTCACACTTCAAATTGTAGCAAAGTTTTTAATGTCAAAAGAGAGCAAAAAAAAACAAGACTCCTGCCTACATTAAAAAGAATAAACACCATCCTTCAGCACTCATATCCCCACCGATAATTCTTTAACACTCACTGTGGCGATCTCAGCTTGCATATTTCAATAAAAACAATAGAATATTGGATATAATGCTGATACTTAGTAATGAAAAGACCATAGTGTTGCACTTCCTATCTTTGCCATTCATCACAAAGTTGAACAAAAAGTAACTGTGGTCATCTCTTAAGATGCAGGTATCACTAGAAACGTCAACATCTATTGCTCATTTCTAATTGTCCTGAGAAGGTGAGGGTGAGTTACCTTTGTGAACTACTGCAATGCTTCTGGTGCAGACAATTCTACACTAGTGTTACATAGTAAAACAAACAGACATCTCCACCTGTACCTGCACTAAATAATGGGCCCAGAATACATTCTCTTCCTTGTTTGAGTTACAGTCAAACTGGAGTATCCCTGACCTGGATTAACTTGATTCCTAAATTCCACCTGGATTCCCATAACTTTGAACTTCTGCCGCAGCATGCAACAACACTGGGATGCCAAGAATGCACCGGAAATCTAGCTTTAATTTGTCACAGGCTGATGTTATTTAGCCTTATTAAGGATCAAGGAACAACTTTATTCAACGCATACATTTAGATGTATTAGGAATTTGCCGTGCTGTGTTGGTCAAGGCGTGACATGCAACAAAGAACAACATTCAACAATTATAAAGAACTGTATAAAAAATAAAAATTAGAGGTTAAAGTACGGATATGGAATGAAATGTGTGTAAATACAATATATAAGTACCAGCATATATTTGCAATGTAATCAGTATTATAAAAAGTTGTTTAAAGTGCATTATTGTACCATGGTGTTATACTATTTAGTTTAAAAGTTTTAACTCTACTATGTAAGAAAACTAATATATATCGCTAGATTGACTGTATGTGCAAATGATCATTACCTTAATTTACTGCATGGAAATGCAAGTCAAACCGGAACTCTCACCTCTATTCCTTCTTTGTTCAATGCATATTCATCAAAGTTAAGAATTGCAGTCTTGATTGTTCTTGGAGGAGGTAATACAGTCAGTCCAATGTTAATGGCATTGCTTCGCTTTGAGTCTAACACAATGATTTCTTGTCTCTTCCCATCTGCAGCAGCTTTCTGACAAGAGAACACAGATACTGAAATTACACTCACACAGAACATAATCTATGTGTCAAAATAATGAAGTTTTCAGAATGCATCTGAACATGCTACATCACATCAATACTCTAACCTAGGGAAAGGTATCCTCATTCTCCTCCTTCCAAGCCAATGAAAAGAATTCAAATTAAAGGAAATGTCTACTATTCTTGGGAGCTTCTCTTCAACTGAGATTTTGTGCAGATCCAGAAACAGAATGCTGAATGAATTGAAATGTGCTATTTCCCAAGTCCATATTCCCACATGGGCATTTTTTAAAGACATAAATCATTACAAACCACATTCATAGGTAGGAACAGAGTGGGGCTAAAGAGAGAGCCAGATGTCCGATTCTGTATGTGCTCAAAATGAGTCTTCAAGAATGATAATATGCATCATCTCACCCAAGACAAATTCACTCCCACTGCAAACTCCAGGTAATATAATTTGTGCTGAGGGCATCAATGGGTATGATCCTGGATTAACTACAGACTATATAATTTTGCTTATAACCCGTTTTCATACTGACATAAATAAAATTAACAGAAATAAGATTTCTGATTTTGATTGTACTTTATATTAAAATGTTCATTGCTTGAGTGCTAAAATCAAATTATATGCTTTATACATAAAGTCAAACAAGTTTTTCATGAAATTGATTACACGAATAGTTGAGTGTGTACATTCACATCTCAACAACATAAACATCAAATTACACAAAGGTGACAATTTGACCATGTATTCAACTTCCTGCAGAAATTACAGGGAACCACCTTCAAGAGTCTTGAATTGTTTGTTGATACTTCTCTCAAAAGGGATTTTGTGTTTTTCACTCTCAACCTTTCAGTTCTACATGTTTTAAAATTTATTCGAAGCGGCAGGCAAGCACAATGCTCTGTAACCTAACTTTTGTCAATGTCATGGTATAACCAGCCAATAAAAATGTCTCAAGTACAGCCACACGACTTCACAGCAATTTCATTTTCTTCTCTATAAAATAGCTTCTGGTATCTATTTAAGACTATCCCAATTACTGTTGTCTCTTAAAATAAAAATGCTCAAGCTACAGGGATATCATGACCTTAATGAAAAGAAAACATTATTTTAATTAATATATAAAAGCCAATATTACACAGAAGACCAACCAGACTGAGAGCTTGTCATATACTACACTGAAATAGGAGTAAGGCAGCAGATCTGAAATCTGAAATACTTTGCAGAGAATGGTGTGAAGAACTAAAAACTTTCAATGAGTGGCAGTTTTGTGGGTAAAAATGCCTTGCCATTGAGAGAGATCAGAAAAGAATGATGGCCAGGCTGATTCAAACTGACAGGAAGGCTACAGTTAACTCAAATAACTATGCATTACAACAGTGATGTGCAGAAGAGCATCTGCAAATGCACAACACATCAAACCTTGAAGTAGATGGGTTCCAGCAGCAGAAGACCATGAACATACACACAGTAGTTACTTTATTAGGTAGCTCCTGTACCTAATAAAATGGCCACTGAGTGCATTTCCCCTCCTTCAAAACCTATTTTCCCCCTACAATTAATCTAAATCTCTGTGGACACCAAATCTCCACACTACCTACTATCTGTAAAAATTTCTACTTGTTGACATCTATAAAATAAATGCCTACCGGTGAGTGCCTTCTTTTATCTGTCAGATACCTGCACCTAATCAGGCAAGCCTGTGAGCGAAAATAAACACTATGCCACTCTCCATTAATCTGCACAGCAAGGAGCACTATCCAGTTACTGCTTTCAGCTTGCACCAAGTGACTCCAGCATTCTAAGTGCCTTGGTCTGGTGCCCTTGAGCTATATTTTAATAGTACATATCCTGCTTGGGCACCAATGTATTTGTACTTGTGCTAAATGCTTCTCACATTATGGTAAATGTGCTCCTAATGCCCATGTCTGGATCTACTTAGAAAAGGTGGCTTTTATTGTACACTTATGGAAATAGGGACACCATTTTAGTGCCTAGTTATATCATACTTCATCTAGCTGCTGCCCCCGCCCCGTGTAAAAAAATCACACCATTACGATATAGTCAGGATACTACCCAAGTTCAAATAAAAGGGTATCCTCATAGCTTGGGCCAACATTTTACTGAATGTATCTTCAATGTGGTCTCCCATTGTATGTCTTCAATCGTGTATAATTCAAGCTGGGATTGATCTAAACACTTATCCAATGCAAACACCGCTGCCAGGATCGTCTAGGTGTCTAACATTTACAATGGCCAGGACAGAATCATTGTTTAGACATAACACAAACAGAATTCCTACCAGGATATACTTACCATCTTGTGATACAAGCAAGTTCAAAGCAACGTTATCATAGAAACACAGAGGGTTTGGTACAATACGTGAAAATGCACAGATCGGGCACTGATGTAGCTTATGAAACACAACTCAGTAATGCATTTGAAGACAAAAGAAAAACGATGGTGAAATATGTATAATACAGATAGAAAGTACAAAGAACCCTGTATGCTCAAACACTGGCAGAGATCACTTAAATCAAACAGTGTACATAAAAAGCACTCATTAAGAACTGATTACATTTCAGAACTAAAATACTGGGAACTTTAAACAGAAACAGAAACTGCTGGAAACTCTCAATAGTTCAGGTAGTACTTATGAAGTGAGAAGAATGAACAAAGGAATAACATTAATATTTCAAGCCATTCATCAAAGCAGGGAAAAGTTAGAACTGAAACATGCTGAGATTGAATGAGACAAGCTGTGGATTGAATGACATGATGGGATTGAACCAGGCAGTTGTAAGAGAGCAAGACAGGCTGGAGAATAGCAAAAGGTGCAGGTGGACTAGGTGCAGAAGGATGCAGCAAAAATAATTAAATGCATTATATTTCTATCCTCTTGTAAGATGAGAGATTCATCTCAGAAGGTGCTGAATTTCTTGGAGTCAACGTTGAGTATTGACAATTGGTTTATTATTGTCACATGGATTGAAACTGGGTGAAGAGCTTTGTTTGCATGCCTTCCAGACAGATCATTACAAACATAAGTATGTCAAGGTAGTACAAAACAAAAAAGAATAACACAATGTAAAATAAATGGCTACAGTTACAAAGTGCAATGCAGTTAGTCAACAAGGTGCAAAGGCCACGAGAAAGATTATGAGATAGCATTCACTTTAAGCATACAAGATGTATATTCAAGTATCTACAGGAGCCTGAGAATAGCAAATTTTGTTTCCTGAGATTATGTTAAGCTTTGTTAGAATGGTGAAAGGAGACCAAAGACCAAGGTTTGAGGCAGAATGGGGTGGAGAATTAAAGTGATGCATGATTTGAGCTCATAGTGGTTACCCAGTCTACATACAGTTTTTCCCCAATGTGGATGATACAATATTGTGAGTACAGAATGCAATAAACTAAACTGGAAGCAGCACAAGTTAACTGAAAGGAGATTTGAGTTCCTGAGCATTGTCATTGACAAGATAATACAAATGCTGCAAACCCAAGAGTTAGATGGGCAGAGGCAAACTGCAACTATGATCAGAATAATATTTAATTCACTATTATTCAACGATATAAATCATCAGCTTACTCTGACGGAATAGGTCTTGATACTGATTATTAATGATACATTGGTTTGGATTCAGTGAAGCAATATGCAATATCTTTAACAAAGCCAAACCCAGCTGTGCTAAATAGCTTGAAGATTTATCGAACGGAAGAAATTGGCTTGGTTGACAAGAAACAACGGATGAATTGAAAACATGATGCTGTGCTTACCTATGTATAGCTACTCCATTAACAATCTAACCTTTCCCTCCTTCATAACCCATAACACTCCATTTTTCTTACATCCATGTACCCATCCCTAAAGTCTTTAAATGTCTCTATTGTATTAGCAACTATTATCACACCCAGCAGTTACCTACAACTTCAGTATAAAACCTCTTTCCTTCACTCAGCTCAAAATAATGTCCTTTGGTGTTAGCCATTGCTGCCCTGGGAAATAGACACTGGCTGTCTACTCTGTATCTCTCATAACCTTATACATCTCTATCAAGCCATCGCTCATCCTTGTTTGTTCCAAAGATAAAAGCTCTAGCATACTCAACCTTTCCTCATATAACATGCTTTCGAATCCAGACAGCACCTTAATAAACCGCCTCCAAATCCTCTCTAAATCTTCCACATCTTTCTGATAATGAGGTGACCAGAACTGAACATACACTCTTAAGTATGTTCTAACCATTTTTAATATAAAGCTGCAACATTATCTTGCAGCTCTTGAACTCAATCCTTCAACGAACAAAGGAGGACACACGGTATGCCTTCTGAATAACTTTATCAACTTGCACAGCAACTTTGAGGGATCTGTGGACCTGGACTCCAAGATCCTTCTGATCCTCCCTACTGGTTAAGAATCCTGCCATTAACCTTGTAATCTATTTTCAAGTTTGATCTTCCAAAGTGTATTATTTCACACTTTTTTGGATTGAACTCCATCTGCCACTTTTCCTCCCAGCTCTGCATCCTATCTAAATCCCACTGTAACCTACATACATCAAGGGTAATTTTGTCCTGTCACACTTCCCTCGTCTTTATTTCTACACTCTGATCTCTTACCTCTTCTCCTCACCCACCTATCAACTCCTCTTCCCCTTTCTCTCATGATCCACACTCCTTACTGATCAGATTCCTTTTTCAAGCCCTTTGCCCCTTTGCACTATCCTCATCATCATCAGCCTTCATGTCATCTGCAAACTTACTAACATCTTTCCACTTTCTCTTCCGAGTCATTTAGAAAATTACAAACAGTAGGGTCCCCAGCATATCGCTGTGGAACGCCACTGTCATCCATTTCCAAGTAGATTACACTCCATCTACTACCATCCTCTGCTTTCCATGGGCAAACCAATTCTGAATCCATGTAGCCAAGTTCCATGGATCCCATGTCTCATAATTTTCTGGATGAGGCTACCATGTGAAATGTTGTCAAGCAACTTACTGTAATCCATATACACCGCAGCCACCACACTACCTTGGTTAATTTGTCCTACCACCACCTCCAACAAAATCAATCAGCCAAGCGAGGCACGCCATGCCCTCCTCTTCTGCCATGATGAGGCACTCTCAGATTGGAGAAGCAATACCTCATATTCCAACCTGATGGCATGAACATCAATTACTCCAGTTTGTGGTAATTTTGTCCTGTCACACTTCCCCTTCCCTCTTCTTCATTTCTACACTCTGATCTCTAACCTCTTCTCCTCACCCATCTATCACCTCACCCGGTACCCCTCCTCTTCCCCTTTCTCTCATGATCACACTCCTTTCCTATCAGATTCCTTTTTCAAGCCCCTTGCCCTTTCCAATTATCACCTACCAGCTTCTTAATTCATCCCCCACCCAGCTTCACCTACTATCACCTTCCTCCCTCTTCCCTCGCCTTCCTATTCTGAAGACTTCCCCCTTCCTCTCCTGTCCTGATAAATGGTTCAGCTCAAGAGATCTACCGTTTATTCATTTCTATCAATGCTGCCTGACCTGCTGAGTTCCTCCAGCATTTTGTGTGTGTTACCTTCACTCCAGTCAACCTCCTGTTCTTCACGTAGAACCTCTTAGGGTTTGTCCTATTCACTAAGGCCATCTTATGCCTGCTTCTAGCTCTCCTAAGTCCATTCTTCAGTTCCTTCTTGGCAACTGAGTACTCTTAACAGTAAAGTCTGATTTTTTCTACCTAAACCTTAAGTGTGATTCCTTCTTCCTCTTGGCTGAATGCTCCAGCTCTCTTGTTAACCATGGTCTCTTCACCCTACCATCTTTTTCCTGTCTCTGTGGGACAAACCTATCCGTAACCACTTGCAAATGGTAGCAATTCTGAGAACATCTATTCCCAATTTTGCACTCCCAAAGTCCTCCTAAAGACCATCATAATTAGCCCTCCCCCAATTAAATACTTCTCCATGTCGTCTGCTTTTATCTTTGTCCACGACTTTGCCAAGAGTCAGGAAGCTGTGGTAACTATCTCCAAATTGCTTGCCCACTGAGAAGTCTGTCACCTGACCAAGTTCATTGCCTAGTACCTGATCCAGTATGGCCACTCCTCCATTTGGCCTGCCCACACATGGTGTCAGTAGTCCTTCTGGACACTCCTAACAAATTCTGTCCCATCTAAACCTTTTATACTGAGCGGGTGCCATTCAATATTAGTAAAGTTGAAGTCACCCTTGACAACATCTCTGCTATAGAACATAACAGCACAGTACAGGCCCTTTGGCCCACGATGTTGTCCTGACCTTCTAACCAATAAAAAAATGAATCTAAACCTTCCCTCTTACATAAACCTTTTTTCTATCATCCATATGCCTATCTAAGAATTTTTTTTAAGTCCTTTAAGTATCTACCACCTCTGGCAGAGCATACACCACATCCGGTGTAAAGAACTTACCTCTGACATACTCCCTTATCGTTTCCTCCAATCACCTGAAAATTATGTCCTTTTGTATTAGTCATTTCCAACCTGTGAAGAAAACTCGCTGGCTATCCACTCTATCTATGCTTCTTATCATTTTGTACATCCGAATTCAGTCTCCTTTCATCCTTCCTCAATCCAAAACCTTAGCTCCCTCAAGCTATCTTCATTAGACATACCCCTAGTACAGGCAGCATCCTGATAAATCTCTTCTGCACCATCTCTAAAGCTTCCAAATCCTTCCTACAATGAAGCAAGCAGAACTGAGCTCAATATTCCAAGAGTGGTCTAACTAGGGTTTTATAGAGCTGCAACAATACCTCACAGATCTTGCACTGATTCTCTTGACTAATGAAGGCCAATACAACATACGCCTTAACTACCCTATCAACTTGTACAGCAATTCTGAAGGATCTATGGGCACAGACCCCAATATCCCTCTCTTCCTCCACACCACTAAGTATCCTATCATTAAACCCATATTCTGTCTTCAAATTTACCTTGCAAAATTAATCACTGCACACTTTTCCATGTTGAACTCCATCTGCCACTTCTCAGCCCAGCTCTGCAATCTGTCAATATCCCACTGGAACCTCCAGCACCCTATACACTATCCACTACTCTACCAACCTTCATGTTATCTGCAAATTTACTAACCCATCATTCCATCTCCTCATCTAAGACATTTATAAAAATCATGAAGAGCAGGGGTCTCAGAACAGATCCATGGAGAACACCACTGGTCACCAACCATCAGGTAGAATACAGTCCATCTACGACCAGTTTCTACTTTCTATGGGCAAGCCAATTCTGAATTCACACAGCCAAGTTTCCCTAGATCCCGTGGCTCCTAACCTGAATGAGCCTACTGTGGGAAACCTTATCAAATGCCTTACTAAAATCCATATGTATCACATCTACTGCTCTATCTTCATCAATGTGCACTGTAACTTCCTCAAAGAATTTAATCAGGCTCGTGAGGCATGACTTGTCCTTCTCAAAGCTATACTGACTATCATTAATCAGACTATGCTTCTCCAAACACTCATATTCCATAATCTCCAGATTATCCCTACTCCCTTTTTTGAACAATGGAGTAACCATTTATTATATCCAACCATTTGGCACTACTCCTTTGGCCAGTGAGAATGCAATAATCACTGCAAAGGCACAGCAATCTCTCCCCCATGCTTCCCATGGTAACCTGGGGTATATTCTGTCTGTCCCTGAGGACTTAACTATCCTAATGTTTTTCAAAAGTTCTATCTTAACATCGACATATTCTAACATATTAACCTGCTTTATGCTGTACTCATATACAATACATTAAGTTCCCTATCACTGTTGAATGCTGAAGCAAAAGTATTCATTAATGACTTTCCTCTACTATCTCTGAATGGTCCTATCCTCACTCTGCTAATCTCTAATCCTACTCACCAAGGCCTTCACATCCCCCCTTCTAGCTCTCTTCTGTCCGTTCTTCAGCTCCTTTCTGGCTACCTTGTAACTCTCTAGAGCCTTATCTGATTCTTGCTTTCTAAACCTTAAGTAAACTTCCTTCTTCCACTTGACTAGATGTTCCACATTTCTTGTCAACCACGGTTCCTTCATCCTACCATCTTTTCCCTGCCTTATTGGGACAAACCTATCCAGAACCCCCCTGGAATGTCCACACTTCTGTTGTGTATTTCCCTGAGTACATCTGGTCCCAATTTAAGTAGTCCAGTTCCTGCCTAGTAGCATCACAATTTCCCCTTCCCCAATTAGGTAGGCTGCAGAAGGACTGAGTCAGATTAGGAGAATGGGCCAGAAAGTGGCAAACGAATTACAATGTTGAAAAATGTATGGTCATGCACTTTGGGAGTAGAAATAAATGTACAGACTATTTTCTAAACAGGGAGAAAATCCAAAAATCTGAGATGCAAAGGGACTTGGGAGTCCTCGTGCAGAATACCTGAAGGCTAACTTGCAGGTTGAGTCGGTGGGGAGGAAGGAAATATTAGCATTCATTTTAAGAAGTTTAGAATACAAGAGCAGGGATGGGATGCTGAGGCTTTATAAAGCACTGGTGAGGTCTCACTTTGAGTATGGTGATCAGTTTTGGGCTCCTCATCTAAGAAAAGATGTGCTGACATTGGAGAGTGTCCAGAGATGGTTCACAAGGATGATTCCAGGAATGAAAGGGTTATCATACGAGGAACATTTGATGGCTCTGGGTCTGTCCTCGCTGGAATTCAGAAGGATGATGGAGGATCTCATTGAAACCTTTGGAATGTTGAAAGGCCTAGACAGAGTAGATGTGGAAAGGATGTTTCTCATGCTGGGGGAGACTAGGACAAGAGGGCACAGCCTCTGGATAGAGAGATGCCCATTTAAAACAGATGTGGAGAAATTTCTTCAGCCAGAGTGTGATGAATTTGTGGAATTTGCTGTCACTGGCAGCTGTGGAAACCAGGTTGTTGGGTGTATTTAAGGCAGAGATTGATAGGTTCTTCATTCAGAGAAGGCCGGGGAATGGGGTTGAGGTAGGGAAAAAAGGATCAGTCATGATTGAATGGCAGGCAGACTCGATGGGCCAATGGCCTAATTCTACTATGTCATATGGTCTTAAGTACCTTCCCATACCATCTACTCCTATCCCTCTTCAAGGCTATAGTTAAGGTTAGGGTCACTGTCTCCGAAATGGTCTCCCACTAAACAATCTGATATCCGACCTGGTTTATTGCCTAGCATCAGATCCAGTATTGCCTCTCCTCGAGTCAGCCTTTCTATACTTGAGTCAGAAATCCTTCCTGGACACACCTAACAAATTCTACCCCATCCAAAACTTTTGCACTAAGGAGATGACAATCAATATTAGGGAAGTTGAAGTTCCCGTTACAACAACCCTGTTATTTTGGCACCTTTCCAAAATTTGCCTACTTATCTGCTCTTCAGCACCCTGGTGCTCAAGAATACTTCCCATAGAGAGATTGTTCTTTCCTTTTGCTGTCTCTCACCTACACAGACTCATTAGATGATTTCTCCATGATGGTTATTAATCCTGCTCTTGCAACATCAGGTCTCTAATGGCCACAACATTGAAACTCCAAGTACTGATCCATGCTCAAAGGTCATCACTTTTGTTCTTAATACTTCTCATATTAAACACATTTCAACTCATCTAACTGACTGCATTTATTCTTTACCCACTGCCTATTCTTTCTCACAGTTCCTCTGCACATTGCATCTACCTTTTCACCAGCTACTCTATCACCTGATCTAACATCATCCTTGTCATCCAGACTCAGTCCTTGAAATGGAGCAAAGTTACCAAATAACAATAGGTGGCGAAGCTGGCATGGAATTATATTTAAGATTAGGTTAGTGACTTAATCCCATTCTAGTGTTTTCACAATAGACATCCACAATAATATTCCTCCAAAATATTTTGCTGCAATTCTGTTACAAGGATTCAAAGTGTGCCAGGGATATATTTCAAAATTGAAGTTTTTTTTTTTAAAGCTGTTTTTTTTTTGTGTATAAAACCCTATTGGATAAAATTAAGCATGACTGTATCAGACAGCAAGCTTTACATTTCAACACAGATGCCATCAACTGAAGACAGATCTTAACATTTACCAAGGATTGCAAACTCTCTCTGTACTCACTGATGTTGTATCTTTAATATACAATTTGATGGAAGATATTTCACAGAAGTGATATACTTTATAGTCGCCAAATAATTGATACTAGAATGTACAATCATCATAGCGAAGTGGGGCTAAGAGACAGGTGTTTAAAAGAACAGATTAAATTAGTTAATGAAAAGGCAAATAATTAGTAGTACAACCATCAATCCCAGGAAACATTCAAACAAGATTTAATAGTCTTATTTATAGAGCAATTTTCACACAAATAATGTAATTCAAAGTGTTTTACAATGGGGGAAAAGTGCAAACATGAAAATAAAACTTTAAAAATTTAAAAAAGAAAATAAAAGACAAAAAGATGCTCATTAAAAGAAAGGTTAAATAAATAGGCTGTGAGGTAGCATTTAAAAGTGTCAACTGAGTCTGCATCTCTTATAGCTTTTTTTTAAGATATTGAATTCCACAATTTAGGTGCATGGCTCAAAAAACCTGATCTTTTGAGGGAGCTTGCTTAAATTTAAGAGACTGGAGGATGAAGACCTGAGAGCTTGAGCAGGATTATAAAATAAAAATGATTCTGTGGTGTACTCCAGTCCTAGATCATTGACAGCATTAAAAACAAGGGAAGTTTGAAATCAATTTAGAAAGATAAAAGAAGCCAATGCACAGTAGCTAGGACCAGAGTGATATTTTTCCCTCATCCTGGTTTTTATTAAAAGTCTAGCAGCAGCATTCTGAATGAATTGAAGTTGGTCAATAGATTGCTTTGTATAAGAAACTAGAATTGTAGGAGATCAGAGATCCTGGAGGTTTTAAAAGCTAACTCTTAGTAAAAGGAAGGGGCAAGCGTAAAGACAAGTTTTAACATCAAAATTTTATAAACTGGATCTTGGTCATATCAGGAGACTGGGATAACATCCAATGCAAAATTGTGGACAGATGGAACCAGCTCACTGGGCAATTCTGCTGGCATGGACAAGATGGGCCAAAGGACATGTTTCCATGCGGTATGAAGCTATGGCAAAATAGTAACTTAAGTACTGATGAATTTGAATTTGCATTATAAGCTTGATTTGAGGTTTGTTAACTTTGTTCTGAATTACAACTTTTTATTTTGAAGGCAGATTCCCAGTAATCTTAAAGAAGAAACAATTGAATTGTTATTTTAAAATCTTCGTTAGGTCAATTCTGTACATTCAATCCCTACCTAAACACAATAAGCCACAGGATTTTTCCCATCTGTGTTAGGTTTATTGAAGCCACCTTTGAAAATGCTGCCAGCATTTCAGTCAGTCAGATGTGCTAACAGTGGTTTAAGTTTACTAACAGCAATTCTTTGTTGCATACGGAACCAGTTTATCATTTTTCCCCCTACAATTTAGATATGCTGAAGGTAAAACTTAACGATGATCCTTCATTTTTGTTATTGGCAATGATTATGGATGTGCCTGTTCAGAGGAGTAGCAAATTCTTTCTCTCTCAGAGCTCGGGAATCTCTGATGCCTATAATTAAAATGCAGATGTTGGATCATTCAAAATTGTACCAGATGAATTATGAAGAAACAAAGAACAACCCCATGTTAAGAAATCATTAGAAGTCTTTTCATTAATAGTGTTAATTTTTGTTTTATTTTAACTGACTGATGCAGTAAAGTTATCAGTAATGGACATTTTTATAACTATAATTTGTACAACTCATTGTTAAAAGGCTGTTACTGACATAAAATTGTTTCCATCTGTGCAAAGGAAACTTGACAAAACTTTGAAAATTATACCTTCAAGCAAGTTATTGGTTAATAGTTACATTTGCTTCTATGCCTTTCCATACAGTTTCTCTCTATCCTTCCCAAAAAAGGCTGCTTCCCTTTGTAATCAAGTATTTTTCAAGCTTATTTTAAAATCTGTTCGTTATTGAAGTTTATTCATGGGATGTGGCTTCACTGGCAAGAGCTACAGAATTATGATTGAAGCATTCAGGTTGAGCACAGGAAAGGTTAATTATTCCCTGCTGTTTGGCTAGTGAGGAGATCAAGGTATAAATTTAAGCAACTGTATCATGCGGCTTTACAAAGATGATGGCCTAAACTCGTAAATTTTCCAAATTAAAAAGCAATGTACTATAGCAACACACATCGAAGTTGCTGGTGAACGCAGCAGGCCAGGCAGCATCTCTAGGAAGAGGTGCTGCCTGGCCTGCTGCGTTCACCAGCAACTTTGATGTGTGTTGCTTGAATTTCCAGCATCTGCAGAATTCCTGTTGTTAACAATGTACTATAGTTTGAATTAGAAAAGTTAAACAAAATGTTGTGCTCACTGCAACTAAAAAAAAGTCCCGTAACAGCTTTTGTAAAATAGATCAAAATTTTGATCAGACCAAAACTGATTAAAGAATAAAGCAAAACTAAAATGTGATGAAAGCTCATCAACCTGAAATGTTAATATTGATTTCCAGCAACTGCCGAATCTGTGTCTATGATAATACTGCATCTCTCACTCTCCATAGTTGTTGTTTGACCTGCTGATTATTTCCCAGCATTATCTGCCTTCATTTCAAACTAAAGAGCACGATTTTGTCAGTGACAGAACAGAACACAAATGGACGAACATCAGTGCAATGGAAAGGTGAACCAAATGTGACTTAAATGTACTGTCCAAAGACAGGATGCTTCTAAAAACATATGATGACATACTTTCAAACTTACTGAAAGAGTTGTCTCCCCCCCCGCCCCCCCCATAGAGTCACATTAAGTATAAATAAATGCAGAATAGGAAGAAAGAATAGATTCATCAACATCCTTCAATATCTAATCTCCAGAAATATAGCAGCCATTCCTTATCAGAATAGAAATTGCAACCAAGTGTCAAAATACTAATTTGTGACCAATATTCTGGATTTGTTATTTATTGTACTTCATTTTTTTAAAGTGACAAAATAATATTTCAGAATGGAAGAACTGAATAGATCAATTTTATCATTAAAATATTATTCCTCAATTATTAACAAAACTGTTATATCTCAGTTTTGTTACTGGAATAAATAAACTAAATCTAAGATATGTACTATCATAGCACAGGAGCTGTGGGACAAAACAATTTGGGTCATCATCCTCTCAATATTCAGCTGCAATCAAGATCTGGGGTTCAAAATCTTGATTGCAAATGACTAGGCACAATCAAGAGGCGCAGTCAAGTCTTCTCTTCCGAGTAGACTCAAGAAGTTGACCTCAGATCTCATCAGGCCTATGGCTGGGTCATAAGCCTTGAAGCAGTGAATTACTGGCATCAGCTGTGCAGTATTTGCAACTTGGATACTGTGGGGTACAAGGCTGGGGTTTTAAAACTACATTGTCCCGGTAGTGCTCGACAAAAGAGCTTTGCACTGGGCATTGCATCATCGTAGTGTCTCTGATATGGAAATCACATTATGGTTACAGAAGTGAGTCATGACTGCAAATGCCTTGTTGAATTCCCAACTGATGTAATTTGATCCAGTAATAGTCGCACATGTGATTTATTTTCATTTCCAGCACTATGCAGTCCAACTGTTGGGCAAACATTCATTTTATCGATTCATGCAAAAAAGAATGATATTAAAGAGTAAAGACATTGCTATAGATTTAATAATAAAAATTGAAAAACATTAACACAGTTAACTGCTCTTGTTGAAATGGCAGTTGATTATAAATTCCCAGGCAGGAAATCTCACAGAATGACCTTGTCGACCTTTTGTTCAAATCTTGCTAAAAAATGTAACTGTACATGAAAGTCACTAACAGTAATTAAAAAATAAAATGGTCAGCAACTTTTGATGAAGGAGAGATATCTATCAATTGTCAATAAACAAATTGCTGGTCAATTTATCCTGCTCCACTGATGGTTTCATAAAAAATACAATTCCTTATTATCTTTTTAATTTCATGGATTTGCACATTAATTGTGCACTAATCATTTGAAAGGAAGCTTC
Organism: Mobula birostris; assembly: GCF_030028105.1. Lineage (NCBI taxonomy): Eukaryota > Metazoa > Chordata > Chondrichthyes > Myliobatiformes > Myliobatidae > Mobula > Mobula birostris. The sequence goes on from NC_092388.1 coordinate 35,249,250, forward strand.
ACTTATTCACTCAGGGGGATGTAAGCCACCATTTAATTTCCCATCTTTAGTTGCCCTTGAGGTGATGGTGAGCTACCTTCTTGAACCACTGCACCCCTTGAGGTGTTGGTATACCACTATGCAGGTAGAGAAAGAGTTCCAGGATTTTGACCCAGAGAGATTTAATGACAACCACTATGCTAAATGATTTGAAAACTATTAATGTATGCAGATCAATCTCCTTTGCAGAACGAGAAAGCATGAGCTCATTCATGACATTTCTCCTGTTGGTTTCTTCGTATCTTCCAATCCCCTTTGCCCCTTTGAAAGTCTTTCTCTATACCTTCTTTGATCCAGAATTCACGAGCTAATTCACATTTCATCTCGGATTTTTCTGTTTATTTTTCTTTCATTAAGGAGGTAAACCATTTGATCTTGTGGGCCGGCAAGCTCCCAACGATTTGTTGGTTGAATACTAAAAGGCCTGACTAGAGTGGATGTAAAGAAGATGATTCCATTAGGAGGAGAGTCTCAGATTTGAGGGTACAACCTTAGAGTAAAGAAACATCCCTTTAGAACTGAGATGAAGAGGAATTTCTTCAGGCAGACAATAGTAAATCTCTAACTTTTTTTTGTCATATATGGCTTTGAAGGGGAAATCATTGGGTGTATTTCAAGCAGATTCTTGATTTATAAAGGGGTTAAGGGTTATGGAGAAAAGACAGGGGAATGAGGGGAATGGAATTGAGGAAAAAAAATCAGCCATGATTGAATGGCAAAGCAGACTCAATGGGCTGAGTGGTATAATTCCGCTCTTATATATTTTATAATCTTATGGATTTATTGACCATATGGGACAAACCGTTTAACAGGCACCTCTCAGAAACCCATCTCAAAAGCTGATGATTGTCTGAAAAACCTAGTACATCCATTTGAGTGATTTGGATGGTTGCTATTGCAGGTTTGCTACTGGAAATTTCTGAGCACCAAGATCCAAAGCTTCTATGACCACAAAATGGGTTTTCCATCTCTGTCTCGAGGCATTTGGTTGAGTGGTGGGGGGGGGGGGGGAGGTTAGGGAAGAAAAGACAATGGGGAAGAGGGTTACCATTGGGAATAGGCTAAGAATTGGAGCTTGGGAGTTTGTCAATAAGTAAGAAGTTGAAAGTTACCTAACATAAGGATTGCAACTCGAACTGGGTGAGTGGAATGGAAGTTTCAGTGCTATGTGGCTGAGGTGCAAGCTTTTTGGAGGAAAATGGGTAGCTGAGGTAGTGACAAGTAGCCATCTCCATACTAGGGCTTGGCCCTAGTATGGTTGAGTAAAAGTACCAGGAGCAAAAGAAGCAAGGGACAAGGCTTATGTTATGGAAGGAGTCAAGAATAAAGGGGGAATGGGAGGAAGCTGGAAAGTGGAGACCCAAAAGACACACATGGGATGTTTTAAAGGAATTACCAGTAAACAGTGGTTTTAAACCTAGTTGTCCTGGATTGCAAAGTAAGTATCATCTCAGGGTAACTTGATCAGGACTCCACATGGTGTTTTGGAGGAAATGACCACTGAAATGATGCACCACTGATGTGGAAATTGCACATTGGAGCAGTACTTTTGCATCTAGTTTAAAAATAAATTCAACAGATACCGAGGAACTGGAGGAACTCAGTGAATCAGGCAGCACCTATGGAAGGAAATGTACAACTGATGTTTTGAGTTGGGATTCTATGACTTGAAATGATGAGTATCCATTTCCCTCTATAAGTGCTGCCAGATCCACTGAGTTCCTTCAGCTCCTTGGTGTATCACTCCAGATTTCTAGCATCTGTAGTCTCTTGTATCTTCAACAGATATAACCTGGGTTTACAAGTAGATTTACTTAAACAGGAGATGTTAAATTAATATCTTGTTTGTTCTTTCAAGTGATCATAAACAAACTCATTGCATTATTTCACAGGGGGATTATCATTTTATTCTGTTCAATGTGCATTTGCCATTTCCTGTAAAAGCAATTACTTGACTTTTACCATGCTGTAGCTTGCAGGATCCTGCTGTGTGCAATTTACCCACAGTATCTTTGACAATATAACAATGGTTGCCCTTCAAAAACTTTCTGCAGCTAGTGGAAAGTGCTTCTGAAAGATACTAGAGAAATCCAAACCTTCCTTAAAGATCTGCAGTGCTGGAAGGGTGTGTGCCCATGTTTCAGACACAGAGCTCCAAAAGTGCAAAGCAGCTCTCTATTTTTAAACAGACTTCTGAACAATAAATCCTTGGCAATGCAACTCCAGTCTGGTGCCTGTACATTGCATTAAAATAACTTGCTCGAGAACAGGTGCTGCAAGGCAACTGCTGTTTTACAAGTTATTCAAGCATACAATGCAGGTGGTTCTTCAGCCCATTGTACCTGCCCTGACCCCTTTAAAGAGTTATCCAATAAATCCCAGGACCCCCCTCTAAAGTCAGATTTTAAACTTTCGTTTTGAAAATGACTCCAGAAGCCATCTCCACCCATTTTTTCCCCCACATGTTCCAAATTATTTTGATTGACTGTCTACTGTAAAGATGAAGCCACACTCAGGTTGGAGGAACAACACCTTATATTCCGTCTGGGTAGCCTCCAACCTGATGGCATGAACATCGACTTCTCTAACTTCCGCTAATGCCCCACCTCCCCTCTCGTACCCCATCTGTTACTTATTTTTATACACACATTCTTTCTCTCACTCTCCTTTTTCTCCCTCTGAATATACCCCTTGCCCATCCTCTGGGTCCCCCCCACCTCCTTGTCTTTCTTCCCGGACCTCCTGTCCCATGATCCTCTCGTTTCCCTTTTGCCTATCACCTGTCCAGCTCTTGGCTCTATCCCTCCCCCTCCTGTCTTCTCCTATCATTTTGGATCTCCCCCTCTCCCTCCAACTTTCAAATCCCTTACTCACTCTTCCTTCAGTTAGTCCTGACGAAGGGTCTTGGCCTGAAACGTCGACTGCACCTCTTCCTAGAGATGCTGCCTGGCCTGCTGCGTTCACCAGCAACTTTTATGTGTGTTGTCTAAATTTTAATCTTGTTTTTACCTCCAGGATTTTTTTCTCATTAACCTTAAAATGGTTCCTGTGGTTATCTAACATTCTCCTTTGTAATATCTTCTTAATCTTAATGGTTGTAGGCTAATTAATCTCACCTTTCTCATCTCTCCTTGTCACTGAACCACCACATTCCTGGTATCATTTAAGTAACATACACAAAATGCTGGAGGAACACAACAGGTCAGTCAACAGCAAAGGAAAGACGAGACAACATATCGGTCCAAGACCCTTCATCAGGACTCACCAGGTGTCCTGATGAAGAGTCGTGGACTGAAACACTGGCTCTTTATTCCTTTCCATAGATGCTGCCTGACCTGCCGAGTTCCTTCAGGTGTGTTTGTCTGTGTGTCTTTTATTCTGTACATTAGTATGGGTGGAAGTCAGGAATAGGAAGGGAGCAGATACTCTATTGGGGGTATTCTATAGGCCCTCTGGTAGCAGCACAGATACAGAGGAGCAGATTGCGAGACAGATTTTGGAAAGGTGCAAAAATAACAGGGTTGTTATCATGGGTGACTTTAACTTCCCTAATATTTATTGGCACCTGATTAGTTCCAAGGGTTTAGATGGGGCAGAATTTGTTAAGTGTGTCCAGGATGGATTCCTGTCACAGTATGTGGACAGGCCAACTAGGGGGAATGCCATACTAGATCTAGTACTAGGTAATGAACCGGGTCAGGTCACAGATCTCTCAGTGGGTGAGCATCTGGGGGACAGTGACCACCGCTCCCTGGCCTTTAGCATTATCATGGAAATGGATAGAATCAGAGAGGACAGGAAAATTTTTAATTGGGGAAGGGCAAATTATGAGGCTATAAGGCTAGAACTTGCAGGTGTGAATTGGGATGATGTTTTTGCAGGGAAATGTACTATGGACATGTGGTTGATGTTTAGAGATCTCTTGCAGGATGTTAGGGATAAATTTGTCCCGGTGAGGAAGATAAAGAACGGTAGGGTGACAAGTGAGGTGCAAAATCTAGTCAGGTGGAAGAAGGCAGCATACATGAGGTTTAGGAAGCAGGGATCAGATGGGTCTATTGAGAAATATAGGGAAGCAAGAAAGGAGCTTAAGAAGGGGCTGAGAAGAGCAAGAAGGGGGCATGAGAAGGCCTTGGCGAGTAGGGTAAAGGAAAACCCCAAGGCATTCTTCAATTATGTGAAGAAAAAAAGGATGACAGGAATGAAGGTAGGACTGATTAGAGATAAAGGTGGGAAGATGTGCCTGGAGGCTGTGGAAGTGAGTGAGGTCCTCAATGAATACTTCTCTTAGGTATTCACCAATGAGAGGGAACTTGATGATGGTGAGGACAATATGAGTGAAGTTGATGTTCTGGAGCATGTTGATATTAAGGGAGAGGAGGTGTTGGAGTTGTTAAAATACATTAGGACGGATAAGTTGCCGGGGCTTGACGGAATATTCCCCAGGTTGCTCCACGAGGTGAGGGAAGAGATTGCTGAGCCTCTTGCTAGGATCTTTATGTCCTCGTTGTCCACGGGAATGGTACCGGAGGACTGGAGGGAGGCGAATGTTATCCCCTTATTCAAAAAAGGTAGTAGGGATAGTCCTGGTAATTATAGACCAGTGAGCCTTACGTCTGTGGTGGGAAAGCAGTTGGAAAAGATTCTTAGGGATAGGATCTCTGGGAATCCTTTAGAGAATCATGGCCTGATCAGGGACAGTCAGCATGGCTTCTTGAAGGGCAGATCGTGTCTAACAAGCCTGATAGAGTTCTTTGAGGAGGTGACCAGGCATATAGACAACGGTAGTGCAGTGGATGTGATCTATATGGATTTTAGTAAGGCATTTGACAAGGTTCCACATGGTAGGCTTATTCAGAAAGTCAGAAGGCATGGGATCCAGGGAAGTTTGGCCAGGTGGATTCAGAATTGGCTTGCCTGCAGAAGGCAGAGGGTTGTGGTGGAGGGAGTACATTCAGATTGGAGGATTGTGACTAGTGGTGTCCCACAAGGATCTGTTCTGGAACCTGTACTTTTTGTGATTTTTATTAACGACCTGGATGTGGGGGTAGAAGGGTGGGTTGGCAAGTTTGCAGACAACACAAAGGTTGGTGGTGTTGTAGATAGTGTAGGGGATTGTCAAAGATTGCAGAGAGACATTGATAGGATGCAGAAGTGGGCTGAGAAGTGGCAGATGGAGTTCAACCCGGAGAAGTGTGAGGTGGTACACTTTGGAAGGACAAACTCCAAGGCAGAGTACAAAGTAAATGGCAGGATACTTGGTAGTGTGGAGGAGCAGTGGAATCTGGGGGTACATGTCCATAGATCCCTGAAAGTTGCCTCACAGGTGGATAGGGTAGTTAAGAAAGCTTATGGGGTGTTAGCTTTCATAAGTCGAGGGATAGTGTTTAAGATTCGCGATGTAATGATGCAGCTCTATAAAACTCTGGTTAGGCCACACTTGGAGTACTGTGTCCAGTTCTGGTCGCCTCACTATAGGAAGGATGTGGAAGCATTGGAAAGGGTATAGAGGAGATTTACCAGGATGCTGCCTGGTTTAGAGATTATGCATTATGATCAGAGATTAAGGGAGCTAGGGCTTTACTCTTTGGAGAGAAGGAGGATGAGAGCAAACATGATAGAGGTGTACAAGATGATAAGAGGAATAGATAGAGTGGATAGCCAGTGCCTCTTCCCCAGGGCACCACTGCTCAGTACAAGAGGACATGGCTTTAAGGTAAGGGGTGGGAAGTTCAAGGGGGATATTAGAGGAAGGTTTTTTTACTCAGAGAGTGGTTGGTGCGTGGAATGCACTGCCTGAGTCAGTGGTGGAGGCAGATACACTAGTGAAGTTTAAGAGACTACTAGACAGGTATATGGAGGAATTTAAGGTGGGGGCTTATATGGGAGGCAGGGTTTGAGGGTCAGCACAACATTGTGGGCTGAAGGGCCTGTACTGTGCTGTACTATTCTATGTTCTATGTTCTATTTCCAACATCTGAAGAACCTCTTGTGTTTATTATTTAAGTAAATCGCTTCATTTCCAGTCCTTGGACATCCTTTCCAACGTAGGATGCCCAAAGTTGGACACAACACTTCAGCTGAAACATGCTCAGTAATTTATAAATATTAGAATAACATGTCCCTGTATGAAATTACTTTGGCAAGCACAAACGAATAACAGCAGCATTCCTTCCTTGTCCAGGGAATGCAATGCCACACAAATATGTACATACCAACAATTTTATGGTGCACTTTATAAAGTAGCAATTACACATATGTGCAAAGAGTGACATCCTTATACTCTGAGAATATGATTGTATACTTGTCTGGCGACTGACTGATGCAGCAGACTGGAAAAGCTTCCTTACACAGCTGGACTCTAAATTTAAAACCAGCCCAGATATGGGATGAAGCTCTGTTGTCCAATGCCTTTTAGGGTTTCGTTTAAAAGCATCTGGGTAATTTCACAACCCAGCGCTGACGAGATAGAAATCAGGAGAACATATCCTGTAGTTGAACCAGGGCGTTGGGAGATGTCCTGAAACTCTCAGGTCAGTGCATTTGTGGATGTTTTTATAAATCTGACAAAGCTGGAAATGCACTGAACTGTAAGTATTTGGGCTCGGAAGAGGTGCAGTGCAATATCAGTGAAATATCAGGACTTTAAATCTTGGATTATGAGAAGAGTTTGCTGGAGCATGGAAAGCTAGGAGGTGGTTTTTATTGAACTTTTGAAATAAATTGATTGAATAGATGCTAAAGAACTTTTACTATGGGTAGGGAAGCCTACAGCAAGTCAATGTTAAGAGGAAAGCATCTGGGAAGGATATTAGAAAATTTATAGACTTGGTACATAAGTAATCTGTAATTTTACTTAAACTTCTGGCTTTGTAACATATTCCTCTAGAAATGTATCCTAAATCAGTTCCTTGTTTACACTTTAAAGCCTTATTAAATAATCCTGTTGCATTTAGCATATTATGTCACCTTGTACCCCCAAGACTCCTTTCAAACTAACTCACATAGACCTTTAACTACGAGCATCACACAAAAAATGCAAGAGGAACTCAGCAGGCCAGCCAGCATCTATTGACGAAAAGCACAGTTGACACTTCGAGCTAAAACGTCGACTTTTTTTTTCTATAGATACTACCCGGCCTGCTGAGTTCCTCCAGCAGTTTGTGTCTGTTGCTTGGATTTCCAGCATCTGCAGGTTTTCTCCTGTTTGTGATTAGACCTTTAACTACCATTGCTTTACATTATATCCTCTCATTTCTGTACTGAAAAATGAAATATGACATATATAAACTCAATTGAAATATAAGCCTATTCTTCAAATCAGTTAATGCTATTTCTTTTGTATACCCCCTGAATCATCGTCTTCTGCGTCTTAAGAGGGTCTGTTACCTTGGTGACTGGCAGCTCTTTGGATTTAGATTCAAAAAGATGCTCCAACTTGGATACATCCACTTTCACAGGTTCCAGTTGGGTCCAAAGTGGTTCCTTGCATCGCTTCCGATTTTTAAACTGCCAGTCAATTGGTCGGACTTCATTCCAGAACAACCTAATGGTTTTCTTTTTCTTAATGAAAGTTGGCTCACCCCTGGATGGGTGCGGTGACCCAGACTGTTGATGCAGGCCTGTAGGTAGAGGTGGGGGTACCAACATACCATGTACTGGAAGAGGAGGTGGACCATGCAGTAAAGGGGGTGGTGGAGGGGGAGGCAAGCCCATGAAAGAAGGTGGGGGTGGTGGTGGTGGAGGAAGTATTGAGTCACTAGAACTAAGCAAGTTTTCCATGTCCAACACATCCACGTCGTCCTCCTCTTCCAAATCTGTGAAGTCTATGTCTTTGATTTTTAATTCCCGAGGATTGGCCAATAATTGATCCCAGATGTAATCAGATTCCTTTTTGGGTTGTGCAGTCATTTTATCCGCAGTCTTAGTGGTTGTTTCACAGTCAGATGGTGCAGGTCCTTTGCTCAGCTCCCCACTGTTAAACTTTTCAGTGAAAGCTTTCACACTGCCTTGGTTCTCCAGATGGTCAACCTCCATTTTCTTCACGTTGCCCTCAGTAGCTTGCTTGTTGGCCTGCAGAATGGAGATCCGACTGGCCAGACTCGCAAGGGACTCTTGTTTCTCCTCCTCTTGCTTCCCAGGCTGTGTTTCTTCACTATCATCATCTCCACTTTTGCTCTGTGCATACAACATGTCCAGCATGAACCGTTTGTTATTGAGAATGTTGCTGCATTGATCATTTACACTGACATCCTTAATGCTCTGCATCCATTTACCTGTTGTCCAAAAAAGAACAAACACCAGGGGTTACAATTTAGCAATGGGAGATTGGTACTGTTGACTACTATATAAAGCTGTACCAGAAACCCCACTGCTGACTATTAATGAAGATATTTTAAAAAACTGATATTATTTTGCTGCATAAAAAGCTAGATAAGGCATAGCTTAACTGAAGAAATTATTGGAATACTTATCAATTTCACAGAGTGCTATTAATTTACTTAAGTAACATCTGAACTTATTTTACAAAAACAATTTGATCCTCTGTGGTACTATAATAACAGTCATGTAAGTAAGGTAGCTCAGCTATTTAGATCCTTCATTCCAAAAGATGATCCAGAAGACAGATCAGGATTATCTTCTACAAGATAAAATTCCTCCTCACTGATGCACAACCTGCTGTCTGAATGACATTAGATTTCTAACTTGGATTTCAGTGTTTATCTCCGTCAAAGTCAATGTGACTTTATGCTGGTGGAAACAGTGGGTCTAATTTAAGTGGCTATGAAACTGAGTTGTACAGGAATATTCACTTCCTTAGAAATTCATCCTCCACCCAATAACTCGAAACCTGCATGGTAACTGCAGGTCCATTTATACTTAACTTCCAGAATTTAATACAATTAAGAATCTACAAATCAGAAGTGGACTGCAATGCAAAGGGTGTTACTACACACCTTGCTGTATACCTTTCCATTCCCACAGGGCAAGACATCCTAATGTAGCCATTCCATGATGTCATTCAGGCCTGTAAACTTCTGACAGCTTTCAGTTCATTTCTTCTCACCCTCACTGCCCTCTCTGAATAACATTGCAAAGGTTTCCACTTCAAATATTTGTATGCTCTTTTGCAACTTTTAATTGAATGCCAATCACCTTTCTAGGAGCATGTTATCTCAGGATCCTTCTACTAGTCTGAGTCTTTAGCCACTGGCGATAGTTTCTCCATTTATACATACCGCATACCATCACACCTCAACTTAACCTATGCCCCAAGAAGAACAGCCCTGATCCCTCCAGTCTTTCATTGTAACTCAAAACTCCTGAAAATAATTTCCTCTGCATTCTGTAAAGCTTTGAATGTGGTGCATATATGCAAACTATATTCCAGTTACTGCTAACTGGTTTTATTACTGTATAATGTAACTCCCAGATTTTGCAAACTGTCTCCAATGAGAAAGCCGAGGAACTCAAACATCATGCACATCCTCTTAAACAACTTTTTTAACTCGGTCTTCCACCATAAGTGATTTCAGGTCTGTGCCCTTCCCCTTGTTATTTTCTTAGTGCTTACATAGATTTGGTTGCCATGCCACTGGTACAAAGTAGTGTGGATTTTTAAAAAAACATCAAGTGCTGTTATTTGTGGTACTTATCCTTTTCACTTGTCATAATGAACATTAATTAATATCAAACTTAATGAACATAAACAGTAAAAAAAATCGGAGATTAACAAAGCAAAAAAAAAACTCCGCATTTTAAAACAGTTCTTTCAGAAAATACTCACCAAAATCTTGCCAGTTACTCATACTAATTAAACTGAGCCAAAGAAAGCAAATATATAATTAAGCTCATGTTGTCTACATACTCCATGCACTACAGTACAGCAAAGCATTTATCTTGGTTGAGCACTGCAGCCTGCAATTACTAATTCTTAACTCGGTACAGTGTTTTGACATAGTCAATGAAATTATGATTGTTACCAGTTTCATTGTCACTGGCTACTTTGTCTTCCCTCTCTTCTCTTTCTAAAGTGCTGCTGGCTGAGGAGATGCTGGATGCCGAACAGTTATCTTTCTCATTCAGCTCTTCATTCTGTCTCTCCTTTTCACTCAGTGTTAGGTTTTCTTCTGGCTCTCGATCTGGTCTCTGCTCTCTCTCCAGCTCTGGTCTCAGTTCAGCAGGGCTTCCGTCACTGGGCACCTTGGCTTCTCCTTTAGTTTCTGCTGCAGGCTCTAACTCAGGCTCGGGCTCCTGCTCTGGCTCACTTGCAGGGACTAACAGGAACAGAGGAGGAAGCAAACTTAGATACCATTAAAGTCACAGCACTTCACACTGTTAGCTTTGTACAGTTTCAGTATGCATTTTGTAATCTGCATTATCATTAAAAATATGTTCTTGGATTTCTTCAAACGCCTTAAAGCTATTTTAAAATTAACAGCAGAACTGCCAAAATAATCATTTTAGGTTTGGGAAGATCTCAACCTAATTCAACAAGGAGATCTTCTATAGCATTTTATATAAAAATACAAGATAGATCCAAAACTTTAAGTGGGTTTGCTACCTATTCCACTCATGAATAGTAATTCTTATTTCTGTCATTGGTGTTGACAGATCTATATGTTCATTACATGACTTTTCTGTTGCTGAGTTGGGTTTTGCCCCTTTCTAGACTCTTGCATCAAGGTTGGAGGTTTAGTTGCAGATCTCATTTGGTGTTATATAACTTCCAGTCAACAGGTACTTAAAATCTTTGATTTTTACCGAGACTGCAGATGCTGATGTGCGTTGAGCAGCAAGTTGAAGAGTTACGTAAGTATCAAGTAGCACCAAACGAACAGGATGACTATTATACATAACTGCACTGGATGTCTTTTAATCCATACTGTTTTGTACTCGGACCTGATGCAAGGTCACAACCCAACATGTCAACAACTCCTTTCCGCCTCAGAGGCTGTTTGACCAGTTGAGTTCCACTGGAATTTGTTTTTCGCTTTGACTTTTGGTTCCATATGAATAGCTGAGGTTGCAAGTTTATGATGGATGGATTCACAGTGCAGATTTCATCCTCTTCTCAAGTACAGGGTACAATCAGATACTTGTTATGTCTGATCTTTCGCACTTGGAGCTCTTGGAACACCAGATGCACATTGAATGTAATGGATACAAATTGTAAAACATGCTGGCATAGTTAGAAACATAGAAAATCTACAGCCCCTTGGCCCACAAAGCTGTGCTGAACACGTCCTTACCTTAGAACTACCTAGGCTTACCCACAGCCCTCTGCTTCTAAGATCCATGTACCCATCCAGGAATCTCTTAAAAGACCCTGTCATTTCCACCTCCACCACCATTGCCGGCAGCCCATTCTAAGCACGATCTGTGTAAAAAACCTACCCTTGACATCCCCTCTATACCTACTTGCAAGCACCTTAAAATTATGCCCTCTCGTGCTAGCCATTTCAGCCCTGGGAAAATGCCTCTGACTATCCACACGATCAATGCTTCTCATTACCCTGTACACCTCTGTTGGGGTGTATGGGGTGTCAGGGAGGGATAGCATCTCTGGTGGGGGAACATGTCGCGTCCTTTTCAAGGTGGTTAGTCAACCTTTGGTCCCCACCTGGCATGCAGCTCTCACCTGTGGCTCCTCATAGCTGTTTGCATGCGACAGCAGCCACACCCTAGGGAATGGCTTTGACAAGCCAGCTAAACCAGGTGAGGGTAGCTGACGGGTCTCAAACCCTCGGTGAAATAGGGAGTTGTCTATCCCAGCATGTGAAGACAGACTCTGATGGATTGAGCGGACGAGACCAATGGAAGGTCCAACGATTAAGAAGGCGGTCTCTGCAAGCATCGTGGAACGTGCAGAGCAGGACAAGACACAGAAGATGTCCTGGTCATCCACTGTGCCTAGTCTCATCTCCAGCCGTCTCGACTCTGTCTTGCCACTGGATCCAGATGGGAATTGGGAAGAGGGAGTGAGGCTGATGCTGTGCAACTCTCCCTCACTTAAATCCAAATCATGCGCTAGTCTTGCCACCATCAATGGTGTCGAGGTCTTCATCGACGACGACAATGGATGAACAACACCTCTATCAGGTCACCTCTCATCCTCTGTCGTTCCAAGGAGAAAAGGTCGAGTTCACTCAACCTATTCTCATAAAGCATTCTCCCCAATCCAATATCCTTGTAAATCTCCTCTGCACCCTTTCTATGGTTTCCACATTGTTCCTGTAGAGAGACGAACAGATTTGAGCACAGTACTCCAAGTGGGGTCTGACCAGGGGCCGATATAGCTGCAACATTATCTCTCTGCTCTTAAACTCAATCCCACGATTGATGAAGGCCGATGAACCGTATGCTTTCTTAACCACAGAGTCAACCTGCGTAGCAGCTTTGAGTGTCCTATGGACTCGGACCCCAAGATCCCTCTGATCCTTCACACTGCCAAGAGTCTTGCCATTAATGCTATATCCTGCCATCATATTTGACCGACCAAAATGAACCACTTCACAGTTATCCGGGTTGAACTCCATCTGCCACTTCTCAGCCCAGTTTTGCATCCCATCAATGTCCTGCTGTAACCTCTGACAGCCCTCCACACTATCCACAACACCCCCAACCTTTGTGTCATCAGCAAATTTACTAACCCATCCCTCCACTTCTCAATCCAGGTCACTTATAAAAATCACAAAGAGTAGGAGTCCCAGAACAGATCCCTGAGCCACACCACTGGTCACCAGCCTCCATGCAGAATATGGCCTGTCTACAACTACTCTTTGCTTTCTGTGGGCAAGCCAGTTTTGGATCCACAAAGCAATGTCCCCTTGGATCCCATGCCTCCTTACTTTCTCAGTAAGCCTTGTATAGGGTACCTTATCAAATGCCTTGCTAAAATCCATATACACTACATCTACGGCTTTACCTTCATCAATGTGTTTAGTCACATGCTCAAATTACTAAGGAAGATTCTCATCGAGGAACAATTTGTTACCATGGCAAATGGAGGGAGAAGTAATTTTGTTTTGTTTCATCTGATAAATTTTCTACAAAGTTTCAAGGATTCAAGAAAACTGCACACACACAACAGGCCAAGGTTCAGTTGCCATAATTGCTCATATAGTAAATATACATTCTCAAGTCAGAGGACCAGACTTGTTTTTTTTTAAGAAAAAAAGTTCCTTTTAACTGGAAGCTCCAGAAATATAATGGCAAAAGTGTGGGATCGGCTGTGCTAGCCATTCTCTGGCTAGTTACTTTGCTTCTGAGTTTGTGGCCCAAGGCTTTTTGCCCTGCATCTTTCACAAATATGTAATGGAGGATCCAGAACTTGGCTCTGATTTTAATTTGAAAGATATTATGCAGAGGGGTGGGCTTATATTGTCTACTTCTTTTTATGTACCACCAGTTTAAGTAAACCATCACATTAGAGATAGTAAATGGATTTACTACGATGGGCTCCTATCTAGAAGTGAGTGAAGGATCTTGCCCAAATCCTTGCAATGCAGCCAAAATTCTGCATTCTAAAGTAAGTTTAAATCTACTTTGGTTTTCAAAAAACTTGATGTGAAAAAGATGCCAAAACTTTAACTGTAAAAATATTAACTGAAAATAAAATATTGGGTTACAACACAATTACAGGTAAGCATACCTCTAAGGTAGGTTAGACCATAAGACATAGGAGCAGAATTAGCCTATTTGGCCCATCGACTCTGATCCACTATCATGGCTGATTTATTATCCCTCTCAACCCCATTCTCCAGCCTTCTCCCTGTAATATTTGACTAATGTGATTCTGGAACTGTTGGAGCCAGTGATTTGCAGTTTGGAGATCGTTAGGGTGTTTCAGCACTCTGCAGCCTCCAAGGGGTTTCCAGGAGGCAGAGGCAGCATGTGGGAGCCTCGTGGCGAGAAGGCTGTGAGGCATTTGGCTGATTAAAGCCTTCATTGTTTACTGATTAAAGCGACAAGGGAGATTGAAATTTTTACTCACTGAGAAGGTTGGTCTGTTGTTGGAGAGGGAAGACTCCCTCTTTATCTCTGGTGAGATCGCTCTGCCTTGGAGAGGGGAAACTGTCTTTTATTGCTGGTGAGATTGCTCTGCTTTTACTGCGTTTTGGATGTAGACTTGGACTGTGGACTTCCTTTCAGCCTTATTTTTTTTTGTATTTTGTTTGTCGCTCAATCGTTCTCGTTTTTTTGTGTGCGGAGGAGGGGGATTTGGGGTCAATGTGCCTGTTCTGTTTTTGTTTGTTTTTTGGGCAAGGAGGGGGAATTTAATGATCATGCTGATGTTCTTTTATTTCTTGCTTGTGTGGCTATCTGGAGAAGAAAAAATTCAGAACTGTATAGTTTGATCATAACTGGACCTTCAAACCTCCTTACTAATCAAAAACCTATCAACCTTCTCTTTAAATATACCCAATGATGGCCTCCACAGCAATTAATTCCAGAGTTTCATCACCCTCTGGCTAAAGAAGTTGTCCTCTTCTCTGTTCTAAAGGGACATCCTTCTACTGTGAGGCTGTGGCCCCTGGTCCTAGACTCCCACACTATAGAAAACATCCTCTTCAGGTCCACCCTAACTAAACCTTTCAACATTTGATACACACCAGTGAGCTCCTCTCTCATTCATCTAAACTTCAGTGAGTAGAAGCCCAGAGCCATCGAATGCTCCATATATTTAACCCTTTCATTCCCGGGATAATTCTCATGAACCTAACTTTAACTTGATTATTATACTTTATGTAGTGAGAATGTCAGTTAGGGCACTGGCATGTTTTTCCTGTAGGAAATGGGAGATCAGAAAGACATGACAACTGCATTTGCAGAATTTGCACCCAGCTGCAGCCCTTGGCTGGCTGCACCAAGAGGCTGGAGCAGGAGGTGAGCAGACTGAAGATCATCTGGGATCCTGACAGCATAGAAGTTTTATGCTCTATGCTTTCAGGCGTCGAAGGTGCAGGCCGTAGATAGTTAGGTGACCACCAGGAAAAGCAAAAGGAGTAGGCAGATAGTACAGGGTTTGAGGGTGGTCCTCCCTTTCAGATATACCTCTTTAAAGATAAGATATAAAGATTAATTTTATTTGGTACAAGTATATTGAAACATAACTTCCGTTAATGCCCCTCTTCCCCTTCGTACCCCATCCCTTATTTATTTATTTATTTTTATTTTTCCCCTTTTTTTCTCTCACTCTGTCCCTCTCACTATAACTCCTTCCCTGCTCTCCATCCTCTGATACTCCCCTTCCCCTTTCTTTCTCCCTAGGCTTCCCGTCCCATGATCCTCTCCCTTCTCCAGCCTTGTATCCCTTTTGCCAATCAACTTTCCAGCTCTTAGCTCCATCCCTCCCCCTCCTGTCTTCTCCTATCATTTCGCATCTCCCCCTCCCCCTCTCAAATCTCTTACTATCTCTTCTTTCAGTTAGTCCTAACGAAGGGTCTCGGCCCCAAATGTCCACTGTACCTCTTCTGATAGATGCTGCCTGGCCTGCTGTGTTCACCAGCATTTTGTGTGTGTTATAGTCGGAGATATGCTGGGGGCAGCCTGCAAGTGTTGCAGTGCTTCTGGTGCCAACACAGCATGCCCACAACTGCAAGCAACACACACAAAACACTGAAGGAACTCAGCAGGTCAGGCAACATCTGTGGAAAAGAGCATAATCAATGATTTTGGCCGAAACCCTACATCAGGACTCATCAGGCTCAAAACATCGACTATATTCTTCCGTAGTTGCTGGCTGGCCCGGCCTGGTGTCTGGCGTGTTGCTTGGATTTCCAGCGTCTGCAGATTTTCTCTTGTTTGTGATGCTCACAACTTACCTTGTATATCTTAGGAAGGTGGGGGAAACTGGAATACCCAGAGCAAATCTACACAGTCACGGGAATTGAACCCCAGTCTTACGGCTGGCCCTGTAAAGCAATTATACTACACTACCGCGCTTGGGAGATGGCCTTTCAGAGGGGTGCAACTGAGGCAGGCTCCAAGGCTCAGTAGGGAGGGGTGAAGTTAGATAGAGTATCAGTGACAGGAGACTTAATTATTAGGGGCAGAGATAGGCATTACTGTGACCTTGGGAGGATCCAGGATGGTGTTTCGCTCCCTGGAGCCAGGGTCAAGTATGTTTCTGGGTGGTTATAGGACATTTTGAGATGGAAGGGTGAGCAGCCAGAAGACAAAATCCATATTAGTACTAGTGACATAGGCTGGAAGAGCAATAAGATCCTGCATGAATGATTTTAGGGAATTAGGTGACAAGTTATAAAGCAGGAATTCTGAGCAAGTCATTTCAGGAGTACTACCTGTGCCATGTACTAGTGAGGTAAGAAGTTGTACCTCAATACATGGGGTTTTTTCAGGTCAGGTAAAACCTGCATTAAAGGGACTGGCTGCACCTGAACCAGGGGGAATCAATATCTTCTCAGGGAAGCCTGGAGGACTGGAGAATAGCCAATGTACTTCTTTTGTTCAAACTGGGAGGTAGGGATAATCTGGGAAATTATAGGCTAGTGAGTCTCACACCAGTAGTAGAAAAGCTAATGGAGAGGATTCTTAAGTTAGAATTTAAAGACATATAGAAAAACATAGCCTAATTGAGGACAGTCAGCATGGCTGTGGTGGAAGGCAGGTCATGTCTTACAAACAACTGAATTGTTTTTTGAAGAGGTGGCAAGGGTGATTGATATGAGTAGGCCAGAGGATGTCGTCTAGAACTATTTTAGTAAGGCATTTGTCACAGTTCATTAATGGCAGGCTAATCAGGAAAGTTAAGATGCATTAGATCCATGGTGATTTGGTAGGCTGGATTCAGAATTTGTTTGTCCTCAGAAGGCAGAATAAGTAGTGGAAGGGTGTTATTCTGGTTGGAGGTGCACGACCAGTGGTGTTCTACAGGGATCAGTGCTGGGAGCTCTGTTGTTGTGACGTATAAAAATAACTTGTAAAAATGTAAACAGATGCATTAGTGCTTCTCCAGACAATAGAAAGATTTGTAAATTTGTGACAGTGTAGAGGTCTGTCAAAGGATACAGCAGAAGATAGATCAGTTACAGATATAGAAAGAGAAATAAAAGATAAAATTTAATCCATGAATGAGATATTAAGCTACAGGAGGCCTAATGTAAGGGGGAGTATACAGGACTCTTAATTGCTCTGACTTATTTTGACTGGTCAAGTCCATAGCTCACTGAAAGTGGCCATGCAAATAGAAAAGGTGGTAAAGGTATGCTTACACGAGGAAATCTGCTGATGCTGGAAATTCAAGCAACACACCCAAAATGCTGGTGGAACACAGCCAGGCAGCATCTATTGGAAGAGGTACAGTCAACGTTTCGGGCCGAGACCCGTCGTCAAATCTAACTGAAAGAAGAGATAGTAGGAGATTTGAAAGTGGGAGGGGGAGGGGGAGATCCCAAATGATGGGAGAAGACAGGAGGGGAAGGGATGGAGCTAAGAGCTGGAAAGTTGATTGGCAAAAGGGATACAAGGCTGGAGAAGGGAGAGGATCATGGGATGGGAAGCCTAGGGAGAAAGAAAGGGGGAGGGGTGCCCAGAGGAAGATGGAGAGCAGGCAAGAAGTTATAGTGAGAGGGACAGAGGGAGAAAAGAGAGAGAGAGAGAAGAAAGGGGAGAGGGGTTAAAAATAAATAAATAAATAAGGGATGGGGTAGGAAGTGGAGGAGGGGCATTAACGGAAGAGATGAGAAGTCAATGTTCATGCCATCAGGTTGGAGGCTACCCAGACGGAATATAAGGTGCTGTTCCTCCAACCTGAGTGTGGCTTCATCTTTACAGTAGAGGAGGCCGTGGATAGACATATCAGAATGGGAATGGGATGTGGAATTAAAATGTGTGGCCACTGGGAGATCCTGCTTTCTCTGGCAGGCAGAGCATAGCTGTTCAGCAAACCTGTCTCCCAGCCTGCGTTGGGTCCCGCCAATATATAGAAGGCTGCACCGGGAGCACCGGACACAGTATATCACCCCAGCCGACTCACAGGTGAAGTGTCGCCTCACCTGGAAGGACTGTCTGGGGCCCTGTATGGTGGTGAGGCAGGAAGTGTAAGGGCATGTGTAGCACTTGTTCCGCTTACAAGGATAAGTGCCAGGAGGGAGATCGGTGGGAAGGGATGGGGGGACGAATGGACAAGGGACTCACTTAGGGAGTGATTCCTGCGGAAAGCAGAGAGTTGGGGAGGGAAAGATGTGCTTGGTGGTGGGATCCCATTGGAGGTGGCGGAAGTTACAGAGCATTATATGTTGGACCTGGAGGCTGGTGGGGTGGTAGGTGAGGACAAGGGGAACCCTCTCCCTAGTGGGGTGGTGCAAGGATGGGGTGACAGCAGATGTGTGTGAAATGGGAGAGATGCGTTTGAGAGCAGAGTTGATGGTGGAGGAAGGGAAGCTCCTTTCTTTAAAAAAGGAAGAGATCTCCTTTGTCCTGGAATGAAAAGCCTCATCCTGAGAGCAGATGCAGTGGAGACAGAGGAATTGTAAGAAGGGGATGGCATTTTTGCAAGAGACAGGGTGGGAAGAGGAATAGTCCAGGTAGCAGTGAGAGTCTCTAAGCTTATAGTAGACATCAGTAGATAAGCTGTCTCCAGAGATAGAGATAGAAAGATCAAGAAAGGGGAG
Organism: Mobula birostris; assembly: GCF_030028105.1. Taxonomy (NCBI): domain Eukaryota; kingdom Metazoa; phylum Chordata; class Chondrichthyes; order Myliobatiformes; family Myliobatidae; genus Mobula; species Mobula birostris. The sequence goes on from NC_092388.1 coordinate 35,267,927, forward strand.
GGAGGTGTCAGAAATTGACCAGGTAAACATGAGGGCAGGGTGAAAGTTGGAGGCAAAGTTAATGAAGTCAATGAGCTCAGCATGCATGCAGGAAGCAGCGCCAATGCAGTTGTCAATGTAGTGAAGGAAAAGAGGGGGACAGATACCAGTATAGGCTTGGAACATGCTTGCCTTCATTGGATGGAGCATTGATAATAAGAGTCATGAAATCATGTTGCAGAGATATAAAATTTTGATATTTAGAGTACTTTGTACAGTCCTATTCAATCCATTACAGGAAGGATGTGAAGACTTTGGAAATGGTGCAGAAGAGCTTTACAAGATTGCAGTTTGGATTTGAGTGCATGTGATAGAAGGACAGGTTGGACAAACTAGGCTGTTTACTCTGGAGCATTGGAGGCTGAGGGGAAATCTGTTAGAAGTATATAAGATTATGACAGATACAGATCAGGCAGAGTTAGAACTTTTGTTGCCAAGAGTAAAAGATATGAAGTACTAGAGGACATTAATTTTCAGTGAGGGGGGCAAGTCTAAAAGCGATGGACGGGAGCCTGGAACTGGCTGCATGGGAGAGTAACGATAGCAGATACGACAGTGGTGTTAAAGAGATTGTTAGATACACACATGAATATGTAAGGAATGGAGGGACATGGATCATGCACTGACAAAAGAAATTAGTTTAATTTAGCATTGTGTTTGGTGCAGACATTTGTGTTTCTGTGCTCTACTGTTCAGTGTGAAGCTAATGATAGAATGATAACATATCTCTTAGATTTCAAATCTGACATTTTAGCTGTTCTGTTGATAAATTTAAATTGAATTTGACAAATTTAACCCTTACAGAAAGATGATAATGATCTGCAGCTATACATAGCATGTGCATGTTTTCCTCACACTAAAATCTCATTTTTAACAAAATTGGAGGACAAAAGACAATTAACTGCAACATGTTCCTGTAATAGTTAAAACTATCAATGGCAAATTAACTGTGATCATGCTGACAACCGTTCATTGGCTTTGCATGGGCTTTAGTGCAGCAACGCAAGCAAGTAGGCAGCCAGGGACAAGGTAAAGTAAGAATGTATCTTGATCCCTCCCATGCCTCCCAGTCAGGCTGATTATATTGAATTCCATGTCAAGTCAAGAAAAGAAAACAGCATATAAAAGGGGTGGAGAATAACCATTTTAACATTTTGCCACCCTCAGCTGTTAAAAAAAAGGGTTAGGTGGAAGGAAGAAAGTAAAGTGATTTCTTAAGATTCTTAAGCTATCTGATACGATTAAGCAAATGAGTTAGTATGGAGAGGAGCGTTTGCATAGCAAAAAGTTAATAACCTTACCATACAAGCAAACGGACTTCTGAAAACCACAAGAGAAGTGAACACAGACTTGTGTTGTTTGGTACAGACTGCAATTGGAATACAAGAAATATGCCACCAGGACACCTGCCCCCAGCAGACTCCTACTATTCCTATCCTTTTGTGCATTTCCAAAATACTGGAATTTCTGGCACAAATGCCCAGCGGCAGAATTTATTCATCTCATCATCAGGTAATTATGTCTGATGGCCAGTGTTCAGCTTGATCTATTTTTTAAGCTGACCCATACACATATTAAATTGCTTGCATTAATTTCAGACATAAGTGAAAACAGATTCTTTCTTTGAGGTGGTGCAGACGTGAAGTCTGCCTCATGTACTGCTTATGCTTTCAGGAAAAAAATGCGCACCATTCCAAAATGCTACATGTAAAACGCATGCAAAGTTCAATTCTCTGGCACACTTTTAACCTGGGGAAAAGCTATGCTAAAACACGCTATTGCACCATCAATCTTCACCTCAACAATACTTAACAAGCCATCAAACTTATTTCAATTACCCACCTGGTAACTGTTGACCCCCAGCTATTGTAATCCGTTATCACAACTCCGCCGCAATGCCGTAACTGACTGTGGAGTGGGGATGCTTATTAACAGAAACTACTGAGGGCAGCTATCAGTTCTGTGACTGGAATCTGGAGTTCATTAGTGCAATCTGATTTTATACATACATCCTAAATATTAGATCATGGAGTAGAAATTGCAGTCAGGAATGCTGACTGTGTTCCACATTCATGGATCAGCCCCTCTTTAGGTTATTTTGCAGATCAACATTTACATAAACTATGCAGCACTTAAACATATAGGATTAAGGATTTAGTATTGTTTGTCATTTTTATTCTAATATAGTTACAGCATATCACACAAAATCTTCTTTTGGTTTCTGGAGGGGTGGAGATAGAGGATAGGCTGAAAGCTGTAGGATCTATTTGGTATTGACAGAAAGTTGTTAATGTCCTATGCTATCCTGCACCTGTGGAGGAGTAAAGAGAATCTCTGTAATAAGGCAGAGGCACTGAGTGGCCAGCCCTGGTAAAACAAAATGAGGCACACAGGCCATTTGTAGAAAATATATCCTTAATTTCCTTGCAACTTTCTCTTATTTAATCTTTCTGTGAGCCAGAAACTCAGCGTATGGTCTAAGAGTGTCTGTCATTTGCTCAGACCATGAAATTTGGCTGTTAAACTATAAGGACATGACCTCTGAAAACGACCTCATCTTCATCCACACACAAGGTCATTGGATGGTAACCAGCAGCAGCACCCGAGTGATGTTTCCCAACCCTGATTATCATCGCATTTGCTCTGTCAGAGACTTGTAACAAGGACATGTTTGACACCAAGTGATGGTATTTAAGTGGAAGGATAAACCATATAGTGGTTGCCATTAGGAATAATAATAAGTTGTAATCTGGAGTTATGGAATTATCTATGTTCAGCACCAAACCACACCACATTCAAGTTCACATTTATTGTCATCTGACTATACAAATATACAATCAAATGAAACAATGTTCTTCTGGACCACAGTACACTCACAAAACATGATCACACACTGAACAAAAAACAAATATTACCACAAATTGTTAATTAAAAAAATTCAAAGTGCATGTAGTGTATAGCACAGGTAAACCATAAACATCAGAGTAAACAGCTCACTGTCCTACATGAGACCTCGATGTAGGCAGGGTTTTCATTCGTCCTACTGCCTGAGGGAAGAAGCAGTTACCCAGTCTGACAGTTCTAATCTTGATGCTTCTGTAACTCCTTCCTGATGGTAGTGGGTCAAAGAGATTGTAGGATGGGTGGTAGGGATCCCTAAGAATACTTATGGCCCTTCGCCCAAAACGCTGCTGGTAACTTTCACAAATAGAGGGAGGAAGACTCTGATGATTCTCTCAACAAATGTTACTGTCTTCTGGTCTGATGTCTTGCACTATCTGTACCACAAAATGACAGGACACTTGATGGTGTTCCTGTAGAAAGTTGTTACGAATAGGGGTGAGAGGTCTCAGACATTTTGACTTCCCCAGAAAGTGACTAGTGACTGGTGTTGTAGATCCAGGTTAGATTATGTGCACACCAAGGAACTTTGTGCTCTTCACGCCCTCCATGGCAGAGCCATTGATTTGCAATGGAGAGTGGTTGACCTGTAACCTTCCTGAAATCCACAATCATCTCTTTTATATTTTCCACATTGAGAATCAGGTTGTTGTTCTTGCCCCATTTGACAAGCCTCTCTACCTCTTCCTCTGTATGCTGACTCACCATTGCTGCTGATGAGGCCACCCACTGTAGTATCATCACCAGATCTGACGATGCAGTTTGAACTAAATCTGGCAGTGCTCTCATGAGGCAGCAGGGTGGAAGGCAGCAGACTGAGCACACACTACTGGAGAAGCATCTGTGCTCAGTGTGACCGAGCTTGAGTTATTGCTGCCAACTTGGACTAACTGGGGTCTTTCCATCAAGAAGTCCAACATCCACTTACAGAGCAGAGTATTGAGTCTTAACAAGGACAGTTTACCCACCAGCTTTTGAGGGATGGCCGTGTTAAAAGGTGAACTTGATGAAGAATATCCCGGTATACGAGGCATTGTTTTCTAGGTGGGACAGGACGGAGTGGAGGGCCGAGGCTACGTCATCGATCAGTGGACCGCTTTGAGCAGTAGGTGAACAAGAAGGGGTCCAAAATAGATGGAAGCTGGAACTTTATGAGCTCAAAACACTCCATGAATGTTGAAGTCAGTGCCACTGGGTGGTAATCACTTAGGCCAGTTGCCATTGCTCTCTTGGGAACTGGAATGGTGGCAGCCACCTTGAAACCTGCAGGGACAGTGGACTGTTTAGAGAGGTATTAAAGATGCCTATTAATATCTCTGTTAGCTTGGCTGCACAGTCCCTCAGCACCTGACCTGGTATGTTATCTGGCTTTGCAGCTTTGCATGGGCTTACCCTGCATCTTTAGATCACTTATAAAACATAGAACAGTGCAATGCAGGAACATTGCTGACCATGACGCCAATCCAAAATAAAAAAAGAATCTATCTGCCTGCACATGGACTATATCCTTCTGTTCCCTATTGCTAATGTGCCTGTTAAAATCCCCCTTAAAAATTGCCATAGTATCTGTTTCCATCACTTCTTTGGCAGTACATTCCAGGCACCTCTATGTAAAAAAACTTGCCTTGCACATCTCCTTGCAACTTCCATCCCATACCTCACCTTATAACTATGTCCATTAGAGCTTGACATTTCCCCCCTGGAGAAAAAGAAACTGACCACCTATTCTACCTATACCACTCAGAATTATATCAAGTCGACCATCAAATTCTGACACTCCAGAAAAAAAAATTCAAAGTATGTCCAACCTCTTCTGAAAGCTAATACTCTTTAATTGAGGCATCTTCCTGATGAACCTCTTTTGCACCCTATCTAATACGTCCACATTTTATTGAAAAGCACTGACCAGGAACTTCTGTGCCACATAAAGTATAATGTTACCTGCCTCCTTCACAAAGGTTCCTTCAAGGCAATGGTTTTACTTTCCTCTGCACTTATTTCAGTAAGATTATCAATCCAGTCCCAGTTTGGTCACCTTTGTTTTGATGAATAGTTAATAACTGTGGAAGCCAAGATGAGGCAGTCCAAACCCTTTCACGTGGGATTCTGATCCAAGTCCAACAGTAAAAGCATAGCTTGCTAATAAACTGGCTAGTACATCTAGTTTTAAAAATAAGTTTCCTCACCACAAGACTCAATAATTCTAAGAGCATTTAACCCAACTAACTGTTGAAAATTTCTGGGAAAAGCCATTTGATAATGTAGAACGATTTGAAGCAGTTATGATCTTGTTAAGATTTGAAGCAGTTGCCATCTGGAAAATCTGAAGTATCTATTGCAGATCATTGGTAACTGCTAGATATGGTGAAGAACCTATTACAAATGAATCTTAACCAAAACAAGCAACAAAAGTGACATTTTGTCCTCCATACCCTAAATTAATACATTTTAGAGAAAACACTTGATTGCATTTGGATGTGAAGAGAGTTGTTCTGTCACTCTGGATCAAAGACTAATCAATCAGCTCCCGTTATGAACCCCATCCAAATAGATGGGATGCAAGCCTCATTCTTTTGTTGGGAAGAACACGTGAAGTGAACATAACAATCTTGGCCCACTTCAGAATCATGTAGATCTCTGCACAGAACTACCAATAACTTAATGTGAAAGGTTTTCAATGTGTGAATCTTCTTCACCACTCATCTACAGTCAAGAACTGGGTCTAAAAATATACTGAGCTTATAGTATACAAAACATCACATTTATTGCATGCATCCAATCTCTCCCATGTCCAATGACACAAAATCTACCTCTCCTGGGGAGAACTATTCCTATCAGCCTCATTGCTCCCATAAGATGTGTTGATGTTTAGTGGCTAATGAAACCCAGCTGAGTACAAGGAGGTTAATTGTTACCAGTGGGGCCACTGCACGTCAGCAGGGACAAATGCATTATCAGAGAAGGAACTAAATAATATTGCTATGGGGAAAACAGCCCTATTTTTGACAAAGTACAAAGACATTGATGGATCTGAAGAGGAGTCCAGTATTCTCACCTCAAGAACTTGTGCGGCTTCCAACAGCTATAACCATCTGGCATTCCATTGACTTATTGAAGGATGAAACAGTATTTCAGTCTGCAAGCTATCTAACTCTTCAATATATTACATTGCAATAATATTTATTTTCTGTAAGCTGATATTAATGGTGAGATATTTTTGGCAAAAACAAAATTGCCAGCCTTATTTGTGATTGTGTTTTGTTTTCAGTCACTACGGCTTTTGAAGGCCTACAGCAATGGTCGGAGAAAAATCCCCCATATTCTTGCAGCTAAATTATCCATCACCACTCTGTAGCAACAATTTGCTGTGTGTGACTTTGCAGCATATTGCTTGCAAATAGTTTTGAAAATTTTGCCGTTTTTGGTATATTTAGGTTGCTAGGCACTATATTTCAAGCCTGTTATGTTTTTATAATTTAGATTTCACTTAACTAAAAACCCATAGTATAGATTCTGTTCCATTGACTCCAAATCCTAAAAAAAATACTTAAGAATAAAGGAATTATACAAAAGAGGAAATAATTTACATTCACATGATGCCTTCAAATAAATCAAAATGCCCCAGGCACATGTCAACTGCTGAAGTACTTCCGAAGTATAATCTTTGTTGTACTATATGTAAATTAGTAAGCAAGCAAACCTCGGTTACTTGTTCACTTTAAGCTTCCAGAAAATATGAAGACTCTATTTCAGTAAAAATGGATAAAAAGAGGGAAAAAACTTGACAGAAACTCCCAAGACTTTGTTTGATTAGTATCACAGATTGCTTTACATCCATTCTCTCATCCTTGTTTACTGCCCTTTTTCATTGCAGAGGCACAGTGATGCTGCAGGATTCCCTCAGTAAGTACAATGTTCAAATCCCTGGAGTAATACTGTATTGGGACTTGAACCTGTGATTTTCTGGCTCAGAGGTAAGAGTACTATCGCAGAGCCATAGGTTTGAATTTAGTTTACCCTTTTTGAATGTAGTGTAACACATCTGGATGGGCAGAGAATTGTGATTCCACATCTCAGTCAGATTCTCCCTTCCACCAAATACTGGGCAGCAATCCAATTTCTGATGTCATCACCCCCAGACGGCAAAAGGAAGTAAACAAAATGTATTCACTTTAACATACTTTTAAATAATCTCCCTCAATAGATAACTGGATACATACATTTAACCATAAAGAGTCATCAAGGAAATTCCAGACTAACTTACAGTTATTCAATTGATCACACTGCTCTGATGTAGATAGAAGGAAGACAAACCATTACAAGGCAACTGGTCTCCAACTAACAAATTTAATATTTATCAGAGTCACAATGGATTGCAGCCACTGCACAAACCCTGGAGAGTACAATGATGAGGAATAAAGTCAGCTTGAACTGTGAGGCTCTTCACAATCTCCACTGAGAGCTAGTGTTTATGTGGAACTATAACCCAATAAAAATCACCTAATTTGGGAAAGGTACAGTAGGCAATTGAGGATATCCTCCCTCTCTCATTCATACACACACGTTACCCGTCTTAAATTTCAGTAAATATCTTAAACTTACAAAGATACAAGGCCATTCAGCCCATTGGGTCTTGTAAGCCACGTTTCCCATCTCCTCACTTCCCTCTACTCCTGCAACTGATTCTCTCTTGTATGTCTTTGGGATGCACGAGCAAAGTAGAGCACCCAGAGGAAACTCAAACAGTCATAGAGAAAATGTGCAAATTTGTGCAGGCAGTATCCAAATTTGGAACTGAGCCCAGGACCCTGAACTACATCCACTGTGTTACTGTGCCCCCATTTATCCATTTTAAGAGGCAAATGTGATCCTTGTTTAGAATTTAGTGAGAGAAAATTTTCTCTTTGCTTACAAGTTTATTACAATTAATGGGCAAAATCTTATCTATTGCATGAACCATGATAGAGCCACTACATAAATCTCTACAGCTCAGGAACTAATTTATACGTTCTCTCGAATTTATATTTGCATGCTTACTGCAGTGATCTACTACTTAACAATCCATAGTGAATGAACCTGTTAAAACTTACTTTGGCAATACCTAAAACACTATAAACCGGAAATTAAAGCCAGAGCTCTATCAATAAATGTACTGTTATTGTACTACGCACCTCTGCTTGCTGTAGTGATTTCCAGCTTTTTAAAGCTCTTAATCGACTTCCACACATACATTCACCTTTATCTTGGTGACCCCAAATTCCAGTAAATACATTTGCATACACACACAGAGAGCAACGTTTCTACTTTCTTCTTAATACTCACTTTCAATAGGCTGAGACGATTCACTCTGTCTGGATGGACACTTGTGCTCTTGCCAAGGCTCTGGAGGGGGAGTCCCACAAATTGGGACGGGAGACGATGGGGCTGCAGATGAACTCAGGCTAATGGAAAGGTCACTGCGTGCCCGAGGCACCCGATTCCTGGCCTCCTTCTCATATTCCTCAGCTGCTAATTTTTCCAGGTACTTGTATCTAAAAAGAAGTCCACAAAAGCTTCAGCATGTCATATATCACATGCATTATACTGCAGACTTTTTCATACTTGAATCTGAAGCCAGCAGCACTGCCAAAGTGAACAGCTAGGAATTAAACGAAACACAAACCGGCTGCCACTTTAAGTTTACCTGCAGACGGACTGCAAGAAAGTTTAAAACGCATCAATGGTTTCCATAAGATATTTATCAATGGGGTCTTTTCCATTCCTTGCAGATTCTTGATGCAAAGTGACACAAGAGCTTTCACCACCTTCTAATTATTGCTCCTCTTGACTGAACCTGCATCTATTCCGACAGTATGGAACTTTACGTCATGTTGGGTTTAGTCATCAAAAGCTGCTTAGGGAAGAGAGAGTACATCTGTTTTGCATTTTCATAGACAGTGTTTCTAAACTGTTTATTGCTCCATGCTACCAATCATACTCTTTATACTTAAAAATCTCTGGCAGGGAAAAGAAAATAGTGCTCACCACCTTGAGCCAACATTTTCAAATTTCATTTAATTTCGCTTCTTTTTTTAAGCCAACGTTGTAAAAAGTTACCAACAAATAGATATTAATGGATGTAAATGCACACCTCGGAAACATTTCATTCTGAAAACAAATTTAAATTCAGTGGAGACAGAATAGGGCAAAATTGAGTTGCCTCTTTGGCAGATGCGAGTTATTATGGTTGAATATTTGTGGGAGGTAAAATTCCTCATCGGATAACTTCACCAAAACTGGAAAAGAGGAAATGTTGCGAAATCATGCAAAAAACTTGAGTTAGCTTACTAACGTATGTTACATCGTACAATTCTTATTTTGCAAGGTAATAATTTGGTGGCAAAGAGAAGCGCCAGTAGGGCCCAGTGAAGATTATACAATGGGGTAAGTAGCTTTAGTCTTTTTCAGAGTGTCACAACCAATGCAAAGCCATCTAATTCTCAGTCTATCTTCAAATCAGTGAGCAAACCCATATGCCCTCAAACCTGGGTACGTTTTTCCCCAAAGCATTTAATTATTTCAATTTTCTCTTCATCAGATCTTAAAGTAACATTTAAAGAGGTGAAAAGAGAAGAGTGAGAAGGTAAGGCAGTGAACGCATCAATCTGGGAAATCAGAATCAGGTTCAATATCACCGCCATACGTCGTGAATCTTGTCTTTGCAGCAGCAGTACAATGCAATAATAATAGGAAAAAACTGAATTAGAGCAAAATATTTTTATGCTAAATAAGTAGTGCAAAAATAAAAATTAAAAAGTAGTGAGGTAGTGTTCATGGGTTCAATGTCCATTCAGAAATCAGATGGCCGAGGGGAAGGAGCTGCTCCTGAGTGTGTGCCTTCAGGGCACATCCTGGGTGATGGGATCCTTAATAATGGATGCTCCTTGAAGATGCCCTGGATAATATTCCTGTTTTGCATTTACTGGTGTTAATAATATGTATGCAGCTAGTGTATATTTTATAGACTGAAAACTGGCTCAAGGAGCTGATTCACAGGTAACTTGTTATGGTTCACTTAGTTTTGCCTCAGTCAACTTCAAAGCAGCAACAGCTTTCAAAAATAAAACCCATGCCACAAGCAATTGCAAATAATAGGGAACATTCTTACTCAGCCTAAGCAAATCAGCCTAACACATCCAGCGGTTGAATTAACTTATTTGGATATTTGGCTTTCTTTTATGCAGGATAATGCAAAAGGAAATAATGATGAAGGAAAGTCTCAATCAGTGGAAAAGGGAGTAGAGGTTAGAACCATTGGAGATGTTTCTCCCTAGCATCTAAATCTATCTCTGTTTTGTTCCTGTTATGACATTTCATACCTGAAGGGACAAGATCTTTTGATATACTGGCAACAAAAATACCCACACTGCATCAACTATAAAGAGATTAAGAAGGGACATGCAGCCACTGTTAAGTTGGGTAGATGGATGTGAGGAGGTGGGGAGTGGGCTTAGGGGCATTTGGGCTTGTTTGAGGATTGCTGCAGTCAATATATGGTTTGAGAAAGAGGACAAACTGCAGTTTTGGTTAGCAAGTCTCTGGTACTCCTTCAGTTTTAATGCACCGTTTACAGCAGACAGGAACTGGTACAGCTCCAGGTGATCTAAAGAAACAGACTAGTGGAAATTTCCTTTGAATGTTATCTGACCAGAGTTTTGACACCATTGTGGTAGAAGTTAGCCCATTACTTCAGCGAAGTTCTCATGAAGTTCTGTGAAGGATCCAAACAGAAGATGTACATATTTGTATATTCCAAGATTGATTATCTTTAATTTTGTAGTCTATCTGAGGGTAAACAAAGTGGCCCGGTTTAAAATGAAACTTTGCCTATAAAAGTTTCACAGTTAGAAGTTGCTAATCATAAAATCTATGGATTAAGTTCAATAAAATACATCACTTAATTTAAATGTGTGCACATCTAGCAGGATAAGCAAACCTTTCTTCTCTTGCCAGTCTTTGCTCTTCTCGTTTTTCTACATACTCCCGACTAAAAGACAGAACAGACAAGGAGAAGTAAAAGATATCAGAAGATAGAGACATGAAATCAGCAGATACTGAGGTAGAAATTTGTCTTCAACAAAAGGAAGCAAAAATCAGACAGGGAGACTAAAGGAGCAGTTGGCATTTTATGCACCTGCTTAACACTAAAGGCCAAAGAAACATTTTTAATCCACTTCTATTATGGTCGGTGAAAGGCAACTTCCCATTAAGTTCTGCGTAGCTCTGGAAAATTACATTCACCTACGTTGATCTACGCAAATGGCAATCGAATTAGAGGCCACTAATGTCCTCCAATACAACAGATCATTTCCAAAATAGTATATTTACAGCATGTGAAATGTGTTAAAATTTGTAGCGTGCACATACAGTATATTGTAGTCAACTGAAATATTTCACATTGACTAACAAGTCAGGAGGAGAAAGTTAAACAGAAAAAAAAACACATTTAGCCTGGCTCCATTTAAGCTCTTACTGCAAGACGAGGCATCGAAAAATAATTCCATTGGCATAGTGGAAATGTTACCTGTTGATCAGAATCACAACATAGATTCTAATACCAGAGGAACGTGTGCATTGCATGTGCACAGATATACATAGCTGGAGAAAGTCACTTGCATAGGGCACAGTATGACTCTGCTTGGATTGGAAGAACAGAATTTTGAATGATTTAATCAGAGAGGACAGTTGTCAGCAGATTACAAGCTGTGCAAGATTGGTCTGAAATTTCCTTGGTGCAGAATAGAAACAGAAAGACGACTGGAAATGTCACATAAACTTCCTAATGATGGCATGAATCTTCCTTTAAGTAGTAGTTGAAAAATGAAAAGTATGTGGAAGATGTCACAGAGATGAATGGAAGTATCCTTGGTCATGGACAAATAGGGACAAACAACTGGAGTCATAATAAAAAAAAGGCTGAAATAACTGATAAAACAGGCATTATACTAATGAAATGCTCAAATCAGATTAATGACCTGGAAAGCTAATTCATCGTTTTGACCCTGATTTAATTTGTTAAACAGGTAGCCTCACTGATGCTCAAAGTCTTGATAATCCAGCTTTAAAACTGGAAGAAAGATTCTCAATAGTACCTCCAATATGAATCAACCAGTTTTGGAACAGACAAAAAGGTACCATGAGCTCCTTCTGGAAGAGAGAATTATTTCTTTTATTTAAGTATGCAGCTACTTCAATGCCCTGTCGCATTTTATTTTACAAATATCAGTCTTCCAGAGTAGGTGACAAGGCAGTGCTATAAAATGGCTTGGTACCTACCCCTGAGATGTAAATTAGAGATTTGGGATAGGGCCATTTTAAGCAGCAAACTAGTGGACGAGATGTAGGACTAACCGTTCTCAGCCATGAAAACTCCTCTTCTCTGATCTTGTTCAGTGTCTCCCGCCTGTACAGGAAATGATTTTTCCCCCTTTCCACCCTTTTGGTCCTTTACCATTGTAATCTTTGTGATTGAATTACACCACTCTCATTATTCCTGATTATCTTTACTTCCTACCCTTAAATAATGGAAACACATACCAAATTTCCAATTTGATAATGACTACTAAAATATCGAGTTTCTTCACCTACGACTTCCAATATTTTTGCATAGAAACTATCTGGCACATCAGATCAGCCATAGTCTTGTTATTATTTTTGAAGATTAAGGATAATTTGTCACATATACATTGAATGATATGGTGAAATGTGCAGTGCATGTTGAGAACATGCTGCCGGCGCCAACATGGGATGTTCACAACTTTATAAACCCGAACTCACATGCCTTTGGCATGTGGAAGGAAACGAGCTCATGGAAGAAACTCGTGGCGTGAATGTATAGACTCCTTACAGACAGAACTCTGATCTTACAGCTGGCGCTGTAAAGCGTCAAGAGAACCACTATGCTACCGTGCCACCTTATTTTTATTACCTTTTGTGAAAATGTTAGATTTAGGATTTTTTCTACTCTTGATATATATTCTTATTCTCTCTGAAGAATCCATATGCAAGGTACTTACTTAATAAGCCTGCTGTTGTTGAAAGCTATATCTAGTTTTGAATGAACCATTTTTCTCAGCCATTTTCATTTTTTATATATTTACAAAAAAACTTTTATCATTAGATTTGATATCCCATGCAAGCTATTTTTCATTCTCCCTTTCTGTAGCTCTTAATATATTCCTTGTGTTCTTTGTTGCCTTTTATAGCTTTCCCAGTCCACTGGATTCCCACTTTGCTTTTGTCTGTGTTAAGTGCATTCTTAACATAGAGTTCCAGCCAATCTTCCCATAAGTTAGTCACTTTATCTCTGTTCAAAACCTAGCTAGGATTGGAAACTCACCATCTGGAGAAAGGCCAACAAAAGCCTTGAATATAGATCGGATTTCAAATATAGAATAATGATGCCATGACGTCAATTTAATGCAAATCAACCATAAATTTGCAAATATTGGAACTTCATAGTCTTTGAAAATTGAGGCAATGTTCGTGCTCCTTTGTTTCTCTTACACATATCTTTTTACTGGTTCCTATGATGGGATTCTTACTTGAACCGGTTTCTCTCTTCCCGTTCTATCCTCTGTAATCGCTCTTCTCTCTCCTGGCGCCGTTTCTCTCTTTCTGCTGCCAGCGATTCCTGATGCTGTCGGTAGGATGAGGACAGAAGACCTCCCAGTACTGGCCTGTTGACCAACCAAACATAGGAAGCCATGTACAAGAAGTCTCAACCACTTACCATTGACTATGAGATCGTCAATTATGAAGTTCTAGCCTTCATAGAAGGGAAACATCTTACTGGCTGCCTTTCTACCCTTATCTCCATGAATGTCTGCTCTATAATTATTACCAAATTTGTTGTAATAGGTTTGACTATTTCATGTACAAAGGGTTGCTTATTTTTAAACCACCAACATATTGGCTTACACCAAATGACCATTTCTGTGTTACCTTTTTCTTCATTAGCCTGCAAGGGAGAGTTGAAGCACAAGACAGTAGGGAAAGTTACATTATAAGGATGACACATCTGATGAAAGGAACATTGTTGCTTCCATTTGGTCTGATCTATGATGGGGGCAGACTCCAGGTTCTGCTCTGTTGAGCTCACCAAGATGAACCTCTTTCATTAGTAAGGTGAAGGCTTTATTACAGGTAAACTACCTTCTTGGAAATGGGAGATTGGAAGTTCACAGTTAAAATATTCATATCCATGAGTTTTGCTGCATCTCCTGCCTACTGTCTATTACCACAATAGGTCTGCTCTCCAGTCAGCCTTGGATCAGCTGGACAAAAGCTATATCTATGTCAGGCTGCTGCTTATTAATTACAGCTCAGCATTCAACACAACCATACCCTTAATTCTGACCAACAAACTCTAAAACCTGGGATTCTGTACCTCCCTCTGCAACTGGATACTTGATTTCCTCACTGGAAAACCACCGTTTTTACAGATTGCAAATAATATCTCTTCCTCACTGACAATCAACACTAGTGCATCTCAAGGATGTGTGCTTAGCCATTGTTTACAATAGTGTGGCTAGGCACAGTTCAAATGCCATATATAAATTTGCTGATAATGCAACTATTAATGGCAGAATTTCAGATGGAAATGAAGTGGTTTTTGGGAACGAGAGAGATCAACTTGTTGAGTGGTATTACATCAACAACCTTACACCAAACATCAGTAAGACCAACGAACTGATTGTGGATTTCAGGAAGGGGAAGTCGGGGGAACACATACTAGTCCTCATTGAGGGATTGGAAATGAAAAGGATGAGCAGTCTCAAATTCCTGGGTTTCAACATCTGAGGATCTATCCTGGACCCAACATATAGACGCAACGACAAAGAAAGCACGACAATGGAAATATTTCATTAGGAGTTTGAGAAGAATTGGCAAGTCACCAAAGCCACTCACAAATTTCTACAGATGTAACATGGAGAGCATTCTAACTTGTTGCACCATTGTCTGTTTTGGAGGGGCCACTGCACGGGATTGGAAAACACTGCAGAAAGTTGTAAACCCTACCAACTCCATCACTGGCACTTCTTCCCCAACATGCAGGGCACCTTTAAAAGGTGATGCCTCAAGAAGGTGGCAGCCATCATTAAGGACCTCCATCACCCATGACATGCCCTTTTCTCATTGCTACTATCAGGGAGGTACAGGAGACTGAAGACACAAAGTCAATGTTTCAGAAACAGCTTCTTCCCTTCCACTGTCAGATATCTGAATGGACAATGAACCAATGAACATTACCTCAGTGTTTCTTCCTCTCTTTTTACACGACTTGTTTAATTTATTTTTTCTAATATACATTTAGTGTAATTTATAGCTTTTATTATGTTTTGCAATGTACTGTGACTGCTGCCACTGCAAAATAAATATTTCACGACATACACCAGTGATATTAAACCTTATTCTTGTTCTAATCTGTGAAATTCACTCTAAAGAATTACACATCCCTTAAGAAATACTGTATGTTGAGTATTTAGTCCAGTGCTACAACAGAATATTAGCCTCACAGCAAAGTATCTAAAAGTGCTGCATGCAACACTGCAGATCTAAGGAGAAAATATGAGATAGAATTATCAACACTTTTGTCAAGGAAGTGAACTAAAGAAAATTCCAGAGGGAATTCCAAACTGAGGCTGAAAGCACAACTGCTGCTAACATTGGAATATAGGGTAGGGAGGGGAGGAAGGAAAGATTTAAGAAGCTTGTGGTACAGGAATCAGGAGTGGCGTAGTGACGCAGAAGTTAGGGAAAAAAAAGTTGGGCGGGACAATATTGTGAAAGACCAGAATGAGATTCTTGCTTGAAGTGATAGTTCTATGAGGCTATAAAGGCTTTGCAGGATCTGTAGTTTGACAAAATCAAATGCAGATCATCAATTGGCAAGTGACAAAGGAACAACTTAAATCATTATCTGACTAGTGAAGTTTATATGTCATAAAAGAAAAGGGTGAGTTTCTTCTGAGTGGATAGGACTTAGATCGATTGTGGTGGACAAAGTCACTTAGATGGTCCTTATATAGCAGAGGGAAATGTGGTTGGAATATCAGCTCAGGACCAAATATATTCAAGGTTGTGCAAAGTTTTTTTCAGCTCAAAGCAATGATTGAGGAACGGTTTATAACCAGAACAAAATAGACTATAGGGTTTGGTATGAACAATGAAAATTATAAGTTTGGTTTACCGGTGTTCCATTGGAGAATGTTTGTGCTTTGAGAATAAGTATCATACAAACATACCAATAACACAAAGGCTGTGAGCAGTAGTTAGTGAAATGGTAAGAAGTTGTAAGGAGTTGGGAAATGAAGAGCTTTGTATATTGGCACAGAATAGGAGTTGAGGCCTGTGGCACATCAACCACGATGACATTGAATGGCAGGGCAGGCTTGAGGGGCCTTTTGGCACAATCCTGCTCCTATTTTACTTGTGTTGTGAACTTTGTTGTGCGTTCTGTCATTTCAGTTTGGAGCAAGAGTGATAAAAATACATAGCACATTCTCACCATCTCCCCCATCCATCCCTTCCCCTTCACCAACTCCCGACCCTCCATCTCCCTCTCCCCCACCAAAACAATCAAGTAAAGTCTTCCCAGGAATGTATTTTACCTTCCACTGAGAAGAATGCTTGTTCTTACTGCAGTGGTCATATCTCTTGGCTGGCATGATCTCTGGAGCAAAATTGCTAAAATTGCCAAATGACGCAAATCTTATCACATCCATGCAAAGTGACTAAATATTACTATAAACGTTAAATAAATAGATAAGTAAAAGGGAGGACTAGAGACCTTGGACTAAAAATCAAGGTTACACACTTCTGCTCCAGAATCAGAGATATCTTCCAATATTGACGCATTGAGATCTATTTTTAAATGAGTAAATCTATGGAGAATTTTAGCTCCAGTAACAAACTGACAGTTTCATCTGTTTTTAATATAAGGGAGATGTGTATGGTACCAAAACCTCTACTCAAACATGTTATTTTGCTCAGTGCATCAAAGTCATGCATGATATTAGTTACAATGTTCCACCTCAAATTTACTGAGGTAATTTTGCATACAACTGGCCAGATGGTTTGATTAGTAATTTTTCAGCCTCTTAAGAGGAGCTGCACTAGAAATCTACAAACCATTTAAAATTCCTCATAGCAAGAAATGCTGCATTTCATATGAGGGAGGAAGCTGAAAGGTTAGAAATGTGTCACTGGGCAGCATGTGTTAAGGGAAACCAACATAACGTGCCATAAGGAGAGGTTGGATTGTCTTCTCTAGAGTGGCCGAGGATGAGGGGGAGAGGCACAGACAGACAGCCAGTATCTTTTCCAGGGGATTGAAATATCCAATACTAGAAGGCAGGTGTTTAAGTTGAGAGTGGCTATGTTCAAAGGGGATGTGCAGGGCAAATTTTTCCTTATAGATATAGTGGTGAGGGTGCCTGGAATGCGCTCCCAGAGGCGATGATGGGGGCAAATGTGATAGAGGCCTTTAAGAGGCTCTTAGACAGACACATGAATGTGCAGAGAATGGAGGGATATGAATCTTGTGCAAGTAGAAAGCATTAGTTTAGTTAGGCATTCAAACACTAGTTTAATTAGTTTGACACAACTTCTTGAGCATCTTTTTGTACTGTGCTGTTCCATGTCCTAAGTTCTCCAGTATGTTCCAAGTTTACAAGAATCTGCAGGTGAAAGCCCCATCAACACAGAGGTAAAAATTTTAATTTTTTTTGCAGAAAGTGTGCTACATAATATTGATAGAAGTTGTGGTCAAAATAACAACATATGACTTGGATTGTAAAGTCTCCTCAAAGTTATAAGCATCTGTGGATGTCACTGTAGTCAATTTGAGCCCAGTGTGGGATAGTTTACAGCTATGGTACTCTACCATCACTTTCTGAAATCTGTATCCAATCTGCACAGTTATAATAAAAGATCCTTTGGTCTTTCACAGACTAAGAATTATACTGGGAACAAAGCCAGTAACATCTTCAGTAGCAACTGAATTCAAAAGAATATGCAACTTAATTTGTATTGTGGGAGAGAAGGTAATATAGGAGTGGACTTATTTTGATTTTATGTCCGTGACAGCACCAATAAATATCCAACTTTTCAATCAACTGTAATCTGGAATTCCCCAATGCTGGTTTTACAATGCATCAAAGTCTTGATCACAAGCATCCGTATCTTTTCCTTTTCCTTGGGGAATGGAAGGCAGGATGAAGGGTGGAAATTTGCTGGAATTTGAAGCAATTAATCATCATGAGATCTCCAAGTAATCTTAGTACTAACATACCCTGACATGTAATAGAACATTAGAAGAACACAGAGCCATCAAAGAAAACCTGTGCCAAAAAGGATAATCATTTCTTCAAGAGTCTCAATGTCATGACTACAGGTAAACTCAAAAATATATTTACCCAATATGAGGAAATTCTTAGCTGCTTTGAGATAATAGGTCCCAGACTCAGCTTCCAATATCCTATGCAAGTACTCCTAAGAATGCTATATTCCCCATTTATAGTTTTATGAAGCTGATGCATACAGGGGAATTAGAATCTTGAAGATGGAGTCAATCTGCTGGTATCCACAGGTATATTAACCCAGTGATCTATATTTCCTCTGTACCTACAGAACTCAAGAAGGAGCACCAAATTCAAAGTCTCCCGTCAAGTAAGCTGCAGACAATGACCTGATTGCATGCAAGAAATAATACGGGCAAATGAAAATTGATTTGGGGGAATGATATCCCTAAATATCCAGTTTACTTTCCTGTAGGCGGCAGATTCCCCACTCCCAAAGTTGCACAAACACTTTGAACCATGTGACTGTTATTAATTATGGATGGAACAGCTGCATTTGGGTGATATTTCTTGGAATTAGTTGATCAGGAAAAGCAGTTCCACCATGAGTAAAATAAATATACATGAATAAATTGCACATTTAGGAATATATGATGAAATTAGGAATATTTAAACATTCTAAAAACTTAATGGGCTCTCAAAATGTCAAAATCGAGCACGTCACGGTCAAACACTACTCTAATAATCGTACTCCTTGATAAAAGTGGGCACTCCACAAAGCTCACCAACTATAAAATGTGCAAGTTCATAGCCACTGCCTGTTACTCACTCTGAAAGATTATGCAGTTAAGGTCTGTTTCATCATATTGTAAAGCTCCAAACTTGTCACAGTCATGGCCATGGCAACCCTACTGACCACCAGGCACTCATCTACATGAATCCCTTTTTCCTTCTCAAGTACTCATCAACTCTCTCTTTGTGCCATCCATTTACATAAGAGGAAATTTACAGTTACCAATTAACCTACCAGCCAGCATGTCTCTCCCATATGGGAGAAAACTGGTGTATCTGGAAGACACTCCACACAGACCAGACTCAATGGCAGGATTGAGCCTGGATCTTTGGAGCTATAAGGCAGCAACACTGATTGCTGTGCACTGCACTGTGCATATTTAGTGCGATATCAGAACATTTTAGTTGCAAAGCGTCTATTCTGATGGTGATTTATGCTTCAACTTAAGGCATATTCTGAGGAAATATGGAAATCTATTGGAGTATGATTATGTTAAGTGTGGAATTTATGGCATTTCATGGGATAACCTTAATTACATTCAAATAGACAGGAGCAAACTGAAGACATGTCACTGCTAAGCATTTGTCTGTGAATATCTCAAGGTCAAATATTGTTTTAACTAACTCATCCCATTGTGTTACATGTTAATAGTGCTTCCAAAGCAAACATGACCCGAGTGAATTCTCAAAATAGTTCAAAGAATATATGCTTTGAAATAAAAAGGAAGCGGTGAATTCTGTAAAACTGAAACAAAAACGGATCGCGCTAAAAAAATACACACATGTGTCAGTACCCATAAGGAGAAAAGACAGGTTAACGGTTCATGCTCATTCTACAGAACTGACAAATTAAAACAGAAAAAGCAACTTTAATAGGCACAGACCAGCTGTGTATTTTCAGAAGATCTGTTTATAATGGAATTTCAAAGACCACTAAGGGGTGGGAATAATCACACAAACCTTTCAGATTTAGCCTCAGGAGCAGGCGAGATTGAGGTCTTGTAATGAAAGCTGGAGGTAGTGGGTATATTTAGCCCAGAGTACAATCGACATCCTGAGTAGGCACTGGTACCATAGCTGCTGTATCTGCAGAAAGAGGCAGAGAAGGGGACGCAGGGAGAGAGGCGAGGAGGGGAAACGAGAGAAGAGGGAAGGGATCGAGGAAAAGAAAGTAAGCAGAAGAGAATGGACAAAACAGGAAAAAAAAACAAAATGAGTGAAAAAAGTGGAAGAACAGTTAGCCAGCAAGCATTTGGCAGAACTCCCTCATTTAGTGCACATACAATTAAAAGCAGCCAGTAACTGCTAAATCAGGCAAAACAATAGTGAGTTATGCAGAGGGCAGAGTAGGAAGTGGCCACCAATGTACTTAGACAAAGTGGTTGTGCACTAAATGTATCAGTTACCTTATAGTTCATCCTCTGTTGGTGACGTTAAACAAGCTAAATGGTGACCACAGCACATTGTCTCCCAAGTTTCAGTTCTCAAGCGAGTCCAATGCACTGCATCATTACTCAATAAGCTTACTGCTGGAAACCAGGAATAAGCTTTGAAGCAAAACAGTTTTACAACAGTATTGGCAAACCATTTTCCATCACCTGTGTGGTCATAACAGACTCTGTGGTCAATGTCAGTACATTATATTTAACATATCAAATATATTTGATATGTCATTTTATATATATTCGTTATATTAAATGTACAAACTAGATGTGCCACATTCTACATCTGAAGCAGAGAGTATGATGGTATGATTGCCATAGATATTATAACAGTCATATTTCTACTATACATTTTCTTTCATTTTAAGGTGATGATCAACATACTGCTGATTTATATAATAACTGGTATTATGCTGTATGAGCAGGTACACAGAAAGACAGACAAAAACTCAACATGAAAATATCACAACCTATCAATTAGGATCACTGAGGGCATTGCTTTGGACAATATGAGTTCCAATAATTCATTTTACATATTCCCAATGTGTTAAACAAAATCAAATGTAGAAAAATAAGTACCACAATATGATATCGCTATCCAGAAAACATTTCAAGAGTAAAATGAGAAATTTCAGTAAGCTCAGGCAGGTTTAGAACTGAAAATGACAAACTCTAAAGGCCATGAGGGCATGATATTCTTAGGGAGCTTGACATCCAATGCAGGATCATAAGTATTAGATCTGGCAGTTTCACCTTTGATGGGTGTTGTGAATCCAAAACTTTGAAAGAAAACGACACAATTTCTCCATTGATGATGTACTGCACAGTTTGTGTCAGATATAATAGCAAGGTCATGGAACCTCCAAGACTTAGGCCTCAAAACCTCCCTGTGCAACTGGATCCACATTTACCACACTTGCAGACCCCAGTTAGTTCGGATTGGCAACAACAATCATGACCAGCACAAGTGTACTACAAGACTGTGTGCTTAGCCCCCTACTCTACTCACTTTATGCATATGACTGTGAGGCCAAGTACAGCTTCAACTCCATATTTAAATTTGCTGATGACACCACTGTAGTTGGCCAAATCAAAGGTGGTGATGAATCAGCATGTAGGAGAGAGACTTGAAAATCTGGCTGAATGGTACCACAGCGACCACCTCTCACTCGATGCCAACAAACCCAAAGACTACAGGAGGAAGATACTGGATATCCATGAGCCAGTCCTCATTAGGGGATGGAAAGGTGGAGAGGGTCAGTAAATTGAAATTTCTTGGTGTTATCACTTCAGAGGATCTGTCCTGGGACCAGCAAATAAATGCCATTACAAAGAAGGTACGGGAGCACTTCTACTTTCTTAGACTTAGATACACGTGAGAGCCCATAAGTAGATCTACAGAACAAAGACCATCATCCTCGACCTCGAGGGATAGCCACGACATCTTTCTTAGAAGTTTATGCAGATTCGGCATGTCATCTAAAACTCTGACAAACTTCTATATATAGGTGCTTAGAGGACAGTATCCTGACTGGTTGCACTATAGCCTGGTATGAGAATGCCTATGAAAAGTAGGGGATATGGCCCAGTCAATCACAGGTAAATCCCTCCCCACCATTAAGCACATCTGCACAGAGCGTTGTTGCAGGGAAGCAACATCCATCATCAGGGACACTCATCACCCTCTTCAGGCTGCTGGGAATGAGATACAGAACCCTTAGGTCCCACACCACCAGGTTTGGGAGCAGTTATTACTCTTGAACCAGAGTGAATAACTTTACTTACATCAGCACTGAACTGACTCCACAATACATGGGCACGTTTTTATGGAAATAGAGACTCATTTTCAAGAACTCATGTTCTCTGATAGATTTATTTATTTGATTTGCCCAGTTTGTCTTCTTTTGCAGATTGGTTGTTTGATACCCCTTGCGTGTAGTTCTTGATTGATTCTACAAACATCGTTTGTATTTTATTTCTTTGTATTACTGTAAATATTGAGTATTGGAAATCTCTGTAGAGCTCAACTCTCTTCAATGGCAATTTAATGTACATTTTAGACCTTCAGATTTTTGCATACAAAAATTTAACATGTCAAATTGAAGTTTCCTTAAAATAGCAGTATACCTAACACCAATGCTTAGGCATGTTTTACATCAATCACTTAACTAAACTAAAGGCAGGCATAATCTGATCATAAAATGAACAATTCTCTCATCTTTCCCATATGTAATGGAATGTTTGTTATGCTTCTTACATTCCTTTTGATGGACCTTGAGTGGAACAAAATTACTTAAACCTACACTGAAGAAGAAGAGCAAGATGTTAACAACCTGAATTCATCTGATCTCCAGTACCATGTGCTGAGGTCAGATGCATTTCATAATTGTTCCTTTTTTAAACACTAACGTAATAATCTTCTTGCTGGCTATTTAGTTAAGTTCCATTCCCGCACGATTTTTTGTATTTAATACAACAGCTGTCCAACCTGTGCTAATATTAAATTATATTATTAAAAGCATCTGATGAAACAAAATGTAGAAACACAGGAATACAAGATGTATTGGAATGTTCAGCCAAACCATAGTGCACAGAAGTCACTTTTTATTTGAAGGTGGTGTCTGGGGAATTGTACAATGATCATCAAAATAGAAGTAGCTATTGATCAAACACAATATAAAAGAGCTGACTGAGACGAGATTTCTCAGCTTCCAGCACACGATAAAGGCCACAGGACTGTCATTTAATATAAACATAAGAGATCCCACAGATGCTCTATATCCACACACAAAATGCTAGGGGAGCTCAGCATTTAAGGCAGCATCTATGGAAATAAACAAATAGTCATTGTTTTGAGCAGAAACCTTTCATCAGGATTGGAAAGGAAGGGGGAAGATGCCAGAATAAGAAGGTGGGGTGAGGGGAAGAAGATGAGCTTGAAGATCAGAGGTGAAGCCAGGTTGGAGGATGAAGTAAGAAGCTGGGAGGTGATAGGTGGAAAAGGCAAAGGGCTGAAGAAAGAATCTGATAGGATAGGAGAGTGGATCATGGGAGGAAGGGAAGGAGGAGGAGCACTGGGGGAGGAAATTGTCAGGTGAGGTGAAGAAGTAGGTTGGAGTGGGGAAATGAAGGAGAGAGAAGGGGAGAGGGAAAAAGTACTGGCAGCGGGAGAAAATTGATGTTTATGCACTGGGTTGGAGGCTAACTATCAGAATATTAGGCATTGCTCCTTTAACCAGAGAGTGGCCTCATCCTGGCAGAAGACGAGGCCATGACCGACACGTTGGAATGGGAATGGGGATGGGGATACGAATTGACATGGTTAGCCACCTGGAAATTCTGCTCTTTGTGGATGGAACTGAAGTTCTCCATCCGCAAAAAGAAACTTCCCGGCTGCCAGTTTCTGAATTGAAAAGGACATATAACATATGTCGTTTTCAATTCAGAACTTTTGGACCATTCTCAAATATGTTATTCTCAAGGGCTCATTCTCCAATTGAAGAGATGTGAACAAGCAGATTCCTTCATGGGTATAAAGCTTATTTTGTATGACAACCCATGGAAGAATCTGATTTTTTTTTTTGGTACTAGAAATACTGTATATTTCAAAAAGATGTATTTTGGCATTTCCATAACTGCAGCTCATTAGACTGTATCCTTAGTCCAACTAACTTCAGCTGCTTCTTCAATAACTTTGCCTTCATGATAGAATTCTGAACTGCAAATGTTTGCTTATGTTTTCATAGAAGTTCCATTCATAACTCCTTCCTGGTGTGAGTCTGTGCTTGAGAAGAGCTCGACAACATTCAAACTTGGGGTTTCGATGGTAAGGAACTCCTTTGTTCACCAAGTGCTGGATAATGAGCATCTCCATCAAAAGTGGACACACACTGTCTGAGCAGTGAGTATTCAAGACAAGGATATTAATTCTCCATTCATAATTATTCCGAATGTCACCACTGAAGTGTAATTGGACCAGTCATAAAAACTAAAGAACAGCTGTTCCACAAAATGTGATACAAGTGGTCCATCAACAACAAGACTTCACTTCCCTTGTTACGTACATCTCTCACAATTCTCCTGAAGCTTGACACCATTCAACCTGCTTGACTTTTACTCCATCAATAAATATTTTCTCACCTCTTGTAGCACTTTTTGGGTCAGCAAAACGATGCACTGCAAAAACACCCAACTTCATGACTTATGAAACAGAATGATAAAAGGCAGCAAGCTCATGGGAAATTCACACATCCAAATCCTGGACCATGCTGACTTGGAAATGAATATTGTTGTATGGTCAAACTCTCAGAAAATGTTACCGAATAGCACTTTGGGAGGACCTTCACCACATGCACTGCAATAAGTCAAGAAGGTTGTTTCACTCCACCTTCTTAAAACCTTTAGGGATTAACTTTAAATGTTGCCATTGTCAATGGCACCCACATCTCATTAAAAGTAAGTTTTATTGCTTTAATTGAGGGTAAATAGCTAATCATTAGTTAAAATGATCACAAGATGTTTGGAGTAGGAAAATAAGATATAAAATATTGAAGGTGCTGTGGAGTTAAATATAACATAGAACAATATAAGAATACAACGTGGTATGGTGAAACTCGACAAAGGCCTCAACCTTATTAGAACAACATTTCTGTTTCCCACCAAAACAATTTGCATGGTGCTTCAGTGTAGGGTTCCTATTAATTGCTAATTAAGAATCCCAAATTCCACTAACATTGGACCCCGTTAGCAAGAAATGCTGCATTGAATTTATGCCTCCTAAGATTGATATGTCTTTCCAAACATTTTTAGGTTTTTATTTTCTAAATTCCATAATCCTGACATAAGCGAAGTATACAATAAACATACTTAACTGTTCAAGTAACAAAGCAATCCAGTCGTTTGAAAGGCAGTGTGTGTGGGATAGGAGGAACATGCAGGAAGGTGTCATATATTATTTCATCAGAAAGCTGCAACAGTGGAAGAGGTAGTACACCTCAAAATAAAAATTGTGATGAACATCCCCTGATCCTGCCACAACTGGATACACCAATGTGTATTATTAATCTTTTCCTCACTACCAATGCTTAATAAATTGTTGAGGCCAAAATACATAGCATTAGGCAACTGAGGTCAGAATCACTGTCTAAAACGATGACTGTGCCTCAGAAAAATAAATCTAGCTTTGATGGAATGACAGTAAAATGTACAGTCATACAAAATTCCTGGAATAATAAGGAGAAGAGTTGTAATAGCCAAAGTATTTTCCTGCAATGTGGGAATAGCAAGGATAAGGACAACATGATTACAAAAGTACTTGTACTTTGAAAGCAGCATTTATAAACCACAAAGATTAATGCTCTACATAATATCACATTGAAAGCTATGAAATCACTAGAGGGCAGTAGACCTATTCAGCTCTCAATGAGCTGACTGGCCCAAGTATCTCATGAACTTCATAGATGTATCCTTTATTTAGTTATATGGTGTGCCCGTGAAACCAAACATTGTAAGAACTATGATAATAGGTTCCTATTTCATCTGAGTAACAGGTAGCAGTCACTTGCAAAAGATACTAGTGCAGTAAGTCAATAGGAGGACCATGGCAACATAGAACAAATGCAAATGAAGAGTAAGACACATAGACAACCAAACACACAAATATTACTACTTATAGATAGCCCATCTACAAATCAATTAGTTAAATTGTTGGCAGCAGCCCCAGGAACATTTTGACTATAGGTTTGCCACTGAAAAAATTCAGTGCTATACCTCTACTGAACAGCATTTATACACAAAAGTTTCTTTCAGAATCAGAATCTGGTTTATTATCACCGGCATGTGACGTGAAATTTGTTAACTTAGCAGCAGCAGTTCAATGCAATACATAATCTACCAGAGAGAAAAAGAATAATAAAATAAAACAATAATAATTAAACAAATCAATTATGTACATTGAATAGATTTAAAAGAATGTGCAAAAACAGAAACACTGTATATTTTTAAAAAGTGAGGTTATACAGTAGACAAGGGAGGCCAGTTGTAAATCAGGGTCATATTCAGGAGGTTGCTAGACAGGAGAAAGATTGTAAGGATGGGGTCCGGGCTGTTAGGCCTGTCAAGATGAAAGTGAGCTATTAAGGATTGAAGATGGGCAAGGTCAGTTATCAGAAGGCAAGACTGGGGTTGAAGTAGTGGACAGCAAACATAGTAGCTAGGTGAGGAGAACGTAAACGATAGATGGTAGTTGGGAGGGTAACCAATGATTGGAGGAAGATAGATCAAGAGTCAGGGTCTTGACTTGGTAGTTGTAGCCTGGCAAAAGAGAAAGTAGATAGTCAAGTGTTGGTGGGTGGCAGTGAAGGTAAAAACCAAGTACAGTGGATATCAATCTTGAAGAACCCTCCAAGTCAGGTTCCAGCAGGGGCTATTTCAGTCACACAGGATAAACGGGCACTCTGAGAGACTGCACGAGTTGCCTTCAGACAACACAAAACATCCACACAGGAATTGAAAACACACAAGTACATTTTGCATGCCATTGGAGTTCAGCACATATATCCATAATCCTTCAGCCACCATGTCAGAGATTGGAGGGCTTTAAGCAGCTCACATAAAAGCCCTATTTTCTATTTATTTTCTGTTATTCGTTGAATTTAGATCACACAGTGTACAAAAACCTGGTATTACATAATTTTGTTTCTCAGTATTACCAAGGGAATCATAAGTAAAAGTTAACAGAAGTAAACAGATTTGGAAACAATTTGCCTTTGCTTGCAGGCTAGGCATTACTAAACTGTGATATGTGTCCCTCTGGAGATGCACAAGAACTCTCTGGCAGAGAAGTTACGTGATGGTGACAATTTCATTATAGTGCTGGTCTATTAGTATTTACCTTAAGTGAAATGAGTAACACAAGCAACTCCACAGGTGAAGGCATTACATTTGTATGTGTACATTGCGAAAGAGATTAAACTTTTCACAACAGGCTCTCAGACAACTCAGAATAAGAAACCATGCTTAAATTCAGTGCTTGAAAAGACAAAGCAACAATGCTTTCATGAGTGAAAGGCAAAAACAAACGGGGCTGTTTTAAGGAATGTTCAACAATAATAGTTTAAAAAGAAATCATTATTGGCATTTTGAGAGTTAAGTATGAAGAGATTGGTCAGTCACATTCTCAAGCATCTGCCAAATGTGGAAGAGGGTGTAAGAAAGAAAATTATGAATGCTTTATACTGGAAGTTTTGATAGTGACACGTGATTCAATACAGAAACATAAAGTGAGTATATATTTGAGTAACCCAAAGAAAATTCAGGGTTTTCTGCTTCAATGCACTAATCTCGCAAATGAAATTACTCAGTCATGAATAAAATATATAGCTTAAAATAATTATGGGCATTTTTCCTTTAAAGAGACTTAATGTTATTGTTTTTCCCTGAAGTACTTCCCGTCTAAGAAAAGGAATTGACAAACTAGACTGGAAGATACTGTACTAAATACAACATCCATTTTAATTTATTAGTCTTATGGTCTGGTTGACAAGATCATCCGCACCTAACTCGTGGAACAAGATCATCTGCACCTAACTTGTGGAGACAGCCTCTTGTGTGAGAAAACAGCATGATTCCACCATTTAGATTAATGATAATTCCTTGCACATGTCTAAGTTTACGCCATGCAAACCAAGGGAAAATATTATTCAGCATCTTGAGTGACAGCCAAACACCCCTGTTTAATCTAAAGATTACAGCAAGCTTGGAATAATGAGAGTATGACCTAACCTATGATTATTTTACTGGCAAATGATGGACACCTAAGTTCTTTGAACTAATTAATATTTTTTACCATTGTCACTAGCCAAAATAAACTTTTCATATTATAGTTCTAAAGTAGCACAATTTCCTTGAAGTTTCTTAGGAACTCTACCAAACACAATCTGCCAACACGTCACTTTACAAATGATTGGAACAGGTGTTAAGACTCTTGGTCATACAGCTGGATAAGGAGGAAAGCTTAGGTTCTAGACAGCTGCAGGTACAAGCATCAATAATGGAGTCACTTAATACAGGAAGGGTCAGGAGGCTAGAATTTCACATTTTTTGAATGACTGGAGAGCTAGAGGAGATTACAGACATAGGTAGGGCAAGGCCATAGAAAGAGAAGATAACTATCGTGAAACCTTCAAAAGTAAAGCATCAGTAACTAGGTTTCCAATGAATAAGGACAAGGAGGGAGGGAGATGATGTAAATTATACAGGCACATAATTCGTTGAAAGTGGTGTCACAGGTAGATGGGGTCATAAAGAATGCTTTTGGCATATTGGCCCACATAAGTAAATGTATTGAGTTCAGGAGATGGGATATTATGTTGAAGTTGTATAATTTGGGGTATCGCATGTAGTTTTGGTTACCTATCTACAGTAAAGATGTAAACAAGGTTGAGAGTGCAGAGAAAATTTCCCCAAGGATATTGCCGGGTCTGGAGGACCTGAGTTATAAGGAAAAATTGAATCAGTTAGGACTGTATTCCTTGGAACACAGAAGATTGAGAGGAGACTTGATAGAGGCATACAAAATTATGAGGGCTATAGATAGGGTAAATGAAAGCAGGCTTTTTCCACTGAGGGTGGGTGGGACTATGAACAGAGGTCATGGCTTAAGAGTGAAAGTTGAAATGTTTAAGGGGAACATGAGGGGAAACTTCTTCACTCAGAAGAACGCCGGAGTGTGGAATAAGCTGCCAGCTCAAGTGGTCCAAATGAGCTCAATTTCAATGTTTAATTGAAGTTTAGATAGATGCATGGATCATAGGGATATGGAGGGCTACAGACCCAGTGCAAGTCATTGGGAGTAGAGAGTTTAAATGGTTTTGGAATGGACTAGATGGACCGAAGGGCCGGCCTGCTTGCGCTGTGCTTCTCTATGGCTCTATAGGATGGTAGAATTTTAGATGGTCCATGCTTTAGGTTACTACTTCATACCAAAATTACTCAAATTTCAATGGATTTACACTTTTTCCATTACGTCAGTAATTTGCATTCATTGTATGTTATTGTCGTCTCAAAACCATACAGGATTCTTTGCAGCTAAGTTTAACAAAATTTGACCCTGAGCCCACAGAGAATGTTGTTAAGAAAAGTAAGTTAAAGCTTGATTAAAGAAAGGGGGAAAACATAAAAAATATTAAGGAGGGGCATCCAGAGTTTATCTGGGTAATAATGTTATGAAGCAATGTGGGGAAATGTAAGAGAAAAATAAACTATAAGTGCACAGAAATATTGGAAGACAGCAGGGTGCAGGGATATTATAGAGGTGATTAAGGGACAAGACCAGGAGAAGCTTGAAGGATAAGAATTTTTAAATTTAATACTTACTGAATTAGAACTAAATGCAAGGCAGTCAGTTGTGGCATTAGGATAAATGAGCCTTGTCTGAGATATCATCTGGTTAATAGTGCTAAATGTGCTTTAGTTTATAAAGGGTGCAGAATGGGAGACTGGCAATTAGAACATATACTCATGATTTATGAACATTTCAAAAGAAACTTGGAAAATCTTGTGATAAATTTATTACAAATAACAATTCCAACATACGTGGGTGTTATAACAATTATATTCCTTTAGTTTACATTTATCCAAACTATTTTGGATAAATTAGTGGATAGCCAGTGACTATGGATAGTCTCCATGCCAGTGACTTTTTCCCCAGGGTAGAAATTGTTAATAAGAGGGGACATAATTTTAAGAAGATTGGAAGAAAGTATGGGGTGGGGATGTCAGAAGTAAGTTTCCCTTTTAAACAGAGGATTATGCATGCATGAAACACCTTGCCAGGAATGACGGTAGAGGCAACTACATTAGGGACTTTTAAGAAACTCTTAGGTAGGCACATGGATGATAGAAACATGGAGGGCAATGCAGGAGGGAAGGGTTAGATTGATCCAAGTAGGTTAAAAGGTCAGAACGATACTGTGGGTCAAAAGGCCTGTACTGTGCTGTAATGTTCTATGTATTGAAAGAGTCATTTTGAAGGTATATCAATCTATAAAGTTTCTTAAGATCCATTAGAAAAAAGTATATTCACAAATTGACTACAGAACAGAAATTTATTACAAACATCTTAAGTCCTCAATCTAATAACTAATCAGTTTTCAGTAAGTTCGTAATTTTAATCTTTGAATATGCAACCAATATAATTCTAATGTACATGTCAGTGCACACACATCTGTCCAATCAGTGCTAACAATATAATGACCATTGTTTCACTGTAATTGACACTCAAAATGATGGGTGCTTTGCTGTCTCCCATCATTTGATTTGAAAACTCCTTTCACAGACTCTCCTGAGACATATGTACTCACTCCACTACTATGTAGTTCTCAGCTGTTCATTGTTTTTCTCGCAAGTCAGTGTATTACCGTTTTCCCTTCATGATTAATTTACTGCTAAGGAAGGGCAAGAGAATGGCTCTTAAACATTTGGGGCCCAAGTTTATGTATTTTTCTCCTTTGGGCTTCCCTGTCAAGTTGCAGAATGCAAATGTGTTTCCTGTTACAAACCTCTCTAGACACCGTCTACAATTACCAGAATAGCTAGAAATAATAAGGAGTAGCAAAAGAAAGTACTTGAGTTTGCCCATTAATTATCTCCCAACTGAACTGGTTTTATTGCCTTCCATTATTTAAGCAATAAAGTATTTGAGAGATTTAGATTTTAAATGTTACTATTTCAAATGTCAAGGACATTCCAAAACATTTAAAATCTTTTATAGTTGGAAAAAGCCATTCTGTGGCTTTGCAAGCTGTCAAAAGTTTTGCAACAGGATTGAATGCATCAGTTTTTGTCATTTAGAATATGGTTATTCCTCACTGTATTTCCAAGTCAGCTGAGGTGCTAGTGTCTTGCCTCTAGCAGCAGGCTTTGGCCTGTTAGAATTTCATATATAGTGAAATCTGAAGCTAATGCATTGTTCGACAGTTTTGTCATCAAAACATTTCGGAAATATACCCAGAGGTACAACAGATTGTTTACTAAAGCATTTCAAACTGATGTTGAATGGCACAAGAGACAATTAAAGGTACTTAGATTTCCTTTATTTAGATAATTCCAACAGGCATAATATCAAGAGTGCTCTTGACAGTCTCAAGGATGATAGGGTTGCAACATAGGAGCTGAATCTGAGCTATCAGTTTCCTGTAAGTGTGAGGCTGACTGCTTCATTAAAGTTAGTCCTCCTATATTTTATAATGCAGTGGTGTGGATGAGAGTATTGGGAATGAATAATGATACTACTTGATTTTTATCCTGTGGCAGAAAATATAGATGATTCTAAATCTGAACCAAAATGGAACACAGGCTCATTCACCCCAACTCTCAAATGTTGTGCAAGGCTTCCTGCAGTAGGGTAACCAAAGCAATCCAGAGCAAACACTGCACCATTTAACATATGTTGGAAATGCGTCCATGTAACTCCAGGAAAATCAATGCTGGTCTGCTAAAAATTAGATTTGTCCAAAGTTCTGCATACACATTCCAGCTGATTTACTATTTGTCAGTAGTATTTCTTGGTGAGTGCTTTGTTCTCCTGACATTTTAACAGCTTAAAGCTCCCACAAAGAACATCAAAACTGTGTGAAACACCAAAGTTCATCCGAAGAGAAGTGTCTAGCCTGAAAATACAATTTCTTATTTACTCAAAGAACCACCAAGTTTTCTAAACCTAGTTTCCCTGGAAACTCTGCTAATTAAAGAGTCAAAAACATTTTGTTGTCCTCAGTTATGCTTGACCTCCTGCAAAATCAAAAGCTATCCTATATGAGCAATAATTTGTTCCTGAAGGTCAAAGCCACAGCCGCTCTCAGTTTAATTTCAAGCTGGTGCTATTGATTTCTGCTTCATCTTGCATTTTGATACTCACTGTGGGATTAGGGAGGTCATTAAATCAGTTAATTTTCATTCAATATTTAGGTGTAGGCAGAGTGAGAACAGAGGTTTTCCCTGAAGGGTGTTGCTAATATTGAGAATTGTCTCTTTAAGAACTGGTGGTACAAATCACACCTGTTGTGCTGAATACCAGGACCGTGCATCAACAAGGAATGTGGCATTGAAACCAGCAACCTGGCCTTTAGATTGATATTACAAGGGAACCCTAACAATTCTGCTCTGTGGGCCTCAAAGTTCCCACTTTTTATAAAGTTTTTATAAATGTTTTCATGCATTCTAAGTTTTCCTGAAATATGCACATGATTTTATTTGAAAGAATATTTCAGTTCACCACAAAAGTGAACAGATCCAGGACTCGTTCCGGTTATGGCAAAACTCTTATGTTTTGTAACTTCAAAGCATTAAACTAATTCAAAGGAAGACTCGGGAGACTGAAATGTGAGTCTATCATGGCATTTTGCCTGCAATGTTCGTGTAGCAGCAGTTAGTAACATCACTGACACTGAAGTGAGGAACAGCATTTTACCTTCGATAGAATATCTATCTGGTTAACAAACTGTGGGGAGAGGGTAAAGGTAGAGACTTGAACATCCCTGACAGATGCTACCTAGTTACAATGGTTGAAAGGAGAAAGGTTTGAGTTAAGCTCTACTATTTTTGCACTGAAGGAGATCACTTAACACATACGTGCTGATTTTCAAACAATAGTTCAATTAATCTCACTCTGTTCTCTCCCACATAGCTCGACAAGTAGTTTCTAAGCAGGAATAAATCCTGATCCCTTTCAAAATCTGTCACCAAAGCTGCTTCTATTATCTCTTAGAAAGTGCTTTGCACTTATTAAAAATTTACTGGATACAAATTAAGTCCAATCTCTCCCAGTACTTTTGTCAAGCAAATAAAATCTATGTTCTTTGGTTACCAATTCTCCTGTCACAGGAAACACTTGATAATGTTGAACACCTCTATTAAATCTCTCTTTGACTTCTCTTCTTTATGGATAACAATCTCAGTGTCCCAGCTTCTCTGCTACTCTAAAGCCAACCCACATGAGAATGACAATCATTTTAACACAATGCCACCACTTTAAAATGAATGGTATGACTCTACATTCAAAGAAAGAAGTCGTGCAAATAGAAAGTATTTTTTTTGAACTTTGAAAAATGAACATCATTTTGCATTGTTTTAATACCTGTAACCTAATCTGCATGAAATTTTCTAAGCTGCTTTCCAAATCTGTCACTAAAAACATGCATCAAACTTTTCAATCGAAGCAAGTATAGTGGTCTAAAATGTTGAGTGCTTCTCTTGGATCTTATTCCCTGCCACTGTAGCTTCCTCTTAAACTACCATTCTCGAAGATCTCTGTGGTCCTCCAATTCTTGTCACCCTCACTGTAGCTGTGCCTACAGCTGGCAGGGATCCACTCTCTGGAACTGCTGCCCTGAACACTTCTAAACAGCTCTCCCTTTCTTTTTCATAAAGCTTCTTTACACTTCTACATTTAATACATTGACCTACCTTTCTAATTTGCCTCCTAATATCCCATGCAACTCTGCATTCAAGTTTTTTTTGATAACAGTCCTACAAAACACTGTAGGATTTTTTTATATTAAAGCCATAAATAAATGAAAATTGTTCTTAGATTTGTGATGTTAGGTACTAAATTTAAAATATCATTCACCAAAATGGAAATCAGAGAGTTGGAATAAGTGCAAAGATGTTGCATTTATTATTGATAATTCCAACTGCAAATATTACATATTTTAAATTGAGTCTTTTATATGTATTAAAATAGTTTTATTCTAACAGACTCAAGACTGTAAGGCTTTTAGCTCCTTTTGCTTGACAGCAGAAATATTGACAAATTTGTATTCCACAGATACATTCTAACATTGTGTGCTTTTTAATATTAAAAAAATCGAGACCATTTTATACCAGGCTAACTTTAATGCTTTATTTTACATTATCTATAAGGATTAAAATTGCTGAATAGGCTTTGAGTTGCTTGTTTGTGTTTTATTTGAATACTAAACTCAGCACATTTCCTACTTCAAAGACTTGGTTTAGTAAAGATTCTATAATACATATGCATGAATATTTAATTCTGGTCATAAAATCGGAAGTTTAACTCTGAAAACATTTCCCAGCATGGATTAGGGGCCTAACGCTCAAACAGCAGTGATATTTTTTTTCTTCAGTCGTTGGTGAGAAACAAGCAGTAGGACAATTCAGAACAATTTTGCTTACCCCGATTTTAAGCATTCAGGCCTAAGGGTGCCAGAAATGACCAGGAGTGAAAATGAAACAAATTCACTACTTCAACAAGTTAGGAACTATGAAGAGTTTGAAGGTGTCAACAATCATATTAAATATTACAATGAAATGAAGACTTGGAGAATGTAAACTACAAACGTATTGCATGAAGGAAGTTCATTATCTGATTCTTGAAGGTTATTACAACCAGGGGTGGTAATGGGGACAAGCTCCCACTACCTATTAAATGCTCTTAATGGTGTGCGCCTCAAGTAGCCTCTGACAACCAGGTTCAGCTCCTAGCCCTTGCATGTGGCTTAGCATATAAGCCCAGCAAAGCCGAGTTACTGGTGTCTTACAACCAGTCACTTTGGGCAGATGGGGTTTGTCAGCTGTAGTTGGCAGCTCTTGTAGGAGAAGGAAAACTCTGAACTAGTAATTTTGCAGCTATACTTACTCATGGGGAAGGCTTCAGGAGTAACCCTGATGGAAAAATCCAAAGCTAGAGTCCCTTAGGCAGTTCAACAATAACTGGCAATATATCAGGTCTCTCTTCAGCCTCCACTGCTCCAGAGGAAAAAAAAGGTTTGTCAAATCTCATGCTCTCTATTCCAGGCAGCATCCTGATAAACCTCATCTGCACCCTCTCCAAAGCCTCCACTTCCTTCCTATAATGGGGTAAGCAGGACTGTATGCTATACACCAGATGTGGCCTAACACGAGTTTAATAAAGTTGCAACATAACTCCCTGACCTTTGACCTCAGTGCCTTGACTAATAAAGGCAATCATGTCATATGCCTTCTTAGGCACTCTTTCAAACTGAGTAGAAATTTTCAGGGAGCTCAGAACTTATATCCCAAGATCCCTCTGCTCCTCAACACAGGTAAGGGTCTTGCACATGACAGTGTACTCTATTTACATTTGACCTACCAAGGTGCAACACTTCACATTTGGCTGGATTTAACACCATCTGCCACTTCTCTGCTCATATCAACAACTGATCCATATCCACTGTACACTTTGCCTGTCTTCTACGTTACCCACAACATCACACATCTTCATATCATCAGCAAACTTACTAAATAACTCATCAACAATACATTTTCATCCAGGTCACTAACACACATCACAAGCCAAGAGGTTCCAATACGGATCCCTCCAGAATATCACTAATCACAGATCTCCAGGTAGAATAGGTCCCTTCAACCACTACCCTCTGCCTTCTATAGGAAAACCAGTTCTGTATCCAAATGTCCAATTCACCATGGATTCCATATATTTTAATCTTCTGGATGAGCCTCCTGTGACGGACCTCATCGAGCACCTTACTAAAATCCACGCAGACAACATGGTCACTATGGTTTTGGATAACTAATAAATTCAATTACTTGTTAGTAATCATTCTCCACCTACTTAAGTCAAGATTCAATTGAATTTTTCAAAGTTTGCACTGGTTCCGACATTAACAGGGGATTTCCTTCTGAGTTTTGCATGGACAAATTCTCTTCCCTCTGTTGAAGACACTGAATTTTGCCAGATTACAACTATTTCCAAGTCAAAACCACAAACTTAGTATAATTCAGTGGCAGAAGTCAAATTTGAAATGTATTTTATCAATTAGTGTAGTATTTTTATTTCTGATTAACTCTTTGCCTGATGGGATTGAAATCTATGCTGTGGTAAAAGGCAGCTGGGTAACTCAACTGCTGCACAGGCACCAAATTGTTGATAGGTGATCATGCCCAATTAAAGTAGTTATTCATCCAGTTCATTGTCTTCCATCACTCAAATTCTGATCAATTTTGATGAAGTCAGGCTCTATGCTCTAATAGCTCTGGCTAGAGCTATGGTAGAGAGGCATTATTGTAATAAATTTAAGGCCTATTTACCCATTCCCTATCCTTCTCATTATTTCTTCACTCTTCCCATATACACTGCTAAGCAAAGTTTAATTTTAAACAGAAATAATGCAGTAATAATGGATGTATACATCTACAATGTAAAACTGGTTGATCAGTTGAACTACAAAGGTACAAAATCAAAGGTACACCACAAGCTACTTAGCTTCCAACTGAGAGCAGCATACTGTAATGATCATTGAAAGAGTTTACTTTAATAACCCACCTATTAGAAGACCTGGATGTACAAGGTTCAAAAGAGTCAGAGCATTTGTTCATGTAGGAAGATTCCAACTGACTGCAAATAGAAATACAGAAAACATGACAGTGAATAATACCAAGAGAATTTCAACAAGGAAATGAAGATTATATCAGGAGATAGATTAGTCATGAAATAATTTATTTTTAATTTCCTTAGTAATATATAGGTTTGAGTGCTGCATATAAAAATATCATTTAAAAAGTCAATCTGATAATGTTCAGAAATATGGAAAATCAGTCAAAGATATCTGATTTTAGTATAAATTGGTGGAATAAAAGCACACAGTATAAAGAGTGGGAAGGATAGATAGAGACGAGATGCATCAATGCGCCAAAATATTCTTTTTAAATTTCAGCTTGAGGAATATTTTATCAAGTTAACAGTTAATGTAACATAATGTAACACAACTTTAGTGGAAATTAAGTAGAAATGACGATTTTAAAAACTGTGGGGAAAGAAGGAAAGGAGGAATGGAAATTAAGATAGGCTTAAGAAGCTAGATATTCTCCTTCTGTTCTCTATGCTAATTATCTAATGTAGAAAATTTTGGAGTGAACTCTGAAAATTTGTTCTATTGACTAGAGTTGAAACAAGCTTCAGAAGTGGAGTTCACAGTGCATAAATTTAAGTTACAACTCCTTTAGTAGATACAGAAGAGTAAAGTTTTTAAACACAACTGTCTTTGTGATCTTTGGGTCATCATTTTTTGACTTTTGCTTCAGCACAGCTTATTTTCAAAACTCACTGAGAAATCAGCCCTACAAAAGAGGACTCCAGCCTCCCATTAATATACAATGCATATCAAAGACAATTGGATAAAATGAACATGTTGCAAGCCAGATGCCTGTCACAGACATATTTGGATCTAGAGTGTATGATTACCTCTTCTGTGACAATAGTGATCATTTTCTATATTACTACTAATATAATAGAAACAAAAATATTCCAAGCTTTCAGCATGATAATTACACTGAGTTTTTAAGAGTTCAGTTTTAACATAAATCACATAGTCAGAAGGATTTACCAATTTTAACTTCCTATTGTCTGACCCAAATTGTTATCAGCCATCTTAAGTAAAATGTTTGGAATTCTCCAAGGCTGCTTCTCATTTGTATTGATAATATTATTGTTGAGATGGCTTACTTTATTGCCTGACATATTAACCATTTCACCGGTTTCAATAAATAGTTAGTGGTTGTTTCAAATTCAACATGATGCATATCAGAGTGCCTGAAGATTTGAACAGATTGGACAAAAATGAGCTACATTAATTTAACTAAAGGTGATTCAATAAGATCACAGATTATTCACTGGCTTCACGAATAATCATGAGGGTATTTGAACTTCTCTGATGTCAATAGTGGCATAGATAAACTGCATTTAACAGGTTTATACTGAGCACATCAAGTGACATTTACACTGCGATTTTAATACTGTTTGGATCGGCAAGCTTCCTTTAAAACTGAGTTTCCATTTGATACAGGCTGCATTGATGAGCCTGTCAAGACACAGGGCATGTATACAAATGCAATAAACCCCAGGATTTAAACACCATGGCATGGCTGCACAATGTTAATATGCATCTGGAAAATGTTACATCATAGGTACCTTAAATATTTACTCAAACAGGAAAAAATTTTACAGTCATAGAGACAGCTCTACTTGGATAGAGATGTGACCAAATATGCAACCGTGGCTACTTGTCTTGTTTTCATTCCTCTCTTCAGATCAAGTACAAAACCAGAGACCGCAGAAAGTCTTTACTCAGACTCACCAACTGTATTACAGAAGCTGAAATGTTATACTCTCTCTGGTAATACCACAAGTGAAAAGTTTAATGCACAATGTTCACACTGACATTATGATGATCTACTTTTTGTCCAAGACTGGTTTTGAATTTGCAAACTTGAAAAACAGGCAAAGAAAAGAGAACAAGGAACAGGCATTGTCCGTGTAGTGACAGAATATAACATTTCAATTATCACACAAAGGTGGTGATGAGCTGTGTTAGTCCAAGTTATTTGTAAGAACTTTGGTTTGTAACATTGCTAACACTGATATTTAGATATACAAAATCAAAAAGAAAGCTCCAAGAATTTGAAATAAAATGCTAGAAATACTTTGTGGAGACAAAACTGTTAAACATCCGGGACACTATCTGGAAAAAAAAAGAATTAGTGGGAGAACTTTTAACCTCAAGGATGGACAGTAAAGGAGGAGGAGCAATATCAATAAATCAAAACTAGGAGGCATAATGCTGATAGGAAAGGAGCAAGGTGGAATGAAGAGGAAGGAATTCTGGGTTTTCAGAAGAGAGGCCATCACTGAAATATTTTTGAGAGGCTGCCTACCTCAGATGTAAGCGGAATTTTCATTTTTAGCAACTCTGCATAGTTTCCCAGGTATCAGAAAACCTTGGAGCGAACAGGTGGCAAGATTGTTGGAATATTTTGGTCACTATCCCTCAGCCAGTGACTCCATTTTCTCTTGCTGGCAATAGGCCAAACTGAAACAAGCTTTTCACAACACTGGTATTACATCTGAACTCGTGATGAACTTTGAAGCATATACAGGCAACTAAACAAAAAGTGCCTTTTGATGTCCAGTGCATCGCCTGTTTCCAACCTCCCTCAGCTTACCTGCTGCTGAGACCTTTATCCATGTCTGCAGTACCACTAGACTTGCCAACACTAATGCATTCCTGGATAGAAAATGTTCCCCTCAGCTTCCCCTTAAATAATACTTTTCACCCTTAACCTATGACCTCTAGCTTTTGTTTCATCCAATGCCAGTGGAAAGATCCTGCTGCATTTACCGCATCTATATCCCTCACAATTCTGTATAACTATCAAATCTCCCCTCATTCTCCTACACTCCAGGGAATACAGTCCTAACCCATTCAACATTTCTCTTTAACTCAGACCCTTAGGTCCCAACGACATCCTTGTAAATTTTCTTCAGTACTCCTTCAATCTTATCGATATCGTTCCTGTAGGTAGGTGACCAGAACAGCAGACAATACTCTCCTGGCAGATCCATTCACCTTCCCTCTCTATGCTGCTTAACTGACAATGGCTTTTTAATGCCTTGGCATTAGAAACCTATTTGCTTTCAAACCTTTCCATTATTTCAGTCCCCATCCTTGAACAGCTCTATTTCCATGACCTCCGACAATTCTTCCACATATCTCCACTCCTCTATTTCTAGGCTTCTGAACATTCCCAAATTTATTTGCTCTATCATTGTCATTTTTAACATGCTTTACATGCCCAGGTGACATGTTCTGGAACACATTCCTTAAATCTTTAAACCTTCTACCTGCCCCAATATCACCAGGTACTTTGGTGTCACAAAGCCTCTGAAGGCACCCCATGACCTTTCATTATAATAAAGTGCATTAAACCATTTTTTCCTTCATTAGCTGATGACATAAATAATCAACAGTGAATGATGATAGCTACAAAGGAAACTGTAAGTAACAGAGTCTGCTTTGCAGTTTCTGAGAAATATGGTTCATCAAATTAGTCATTTCACTTTTCCTTTCAGACAATAGACAATAGATAATAGGTGCAGGAGTAGGCCATTCGGCCCTTCCAGCCAGCACACCATTCACTGTGATCATGGCTGATCATCCACAATCAGTACCCCGTTCCTGTTGAACTCCATTTGAGTCCAGGTAAAGGCCCCATACTTGTATCAGAAGATATTTATTCCACTAGCGATGGGCAGGCTTGGACTGTCAAAGAGTTTGTCAAAGCAAGACCTTTTGAAAATCTTGAAGGCCAAGTTCATCTTGACAATTTCTAGCATTCTAGGAAAAGACTATAACTTCAGAAGCTGTGAGCAAGTTCCACATTCATAGTGAGCTGATAAAATAAAAGACAAAGCCCAGCAATACTTGAAGTCAGGCAAACATAAGCAAGACCACAACTGTGTTAGAAGGACACAAACTATCTTAAGGTGTTAATTACCCACCAAGACACCTAAACCACACATGTAAATTAAAAATGTTAATAAACTGGAAGATTTACACATAAACACCAAGCTACCTGTTTTGCTTCATTTCTGCTTCCTTTTCTTTTGCTCTTGAAGGAATTTCACTCAGATCATATGAGAATAGATGGAAAGGTGATTGAGGAAGATATGGCAACTTCTCAACCGTGGGAGAGAGAGCTAGGTTAGTGTTTGTTGATGAACCTTGCGGGCTGTTTGGCAAACCCACTGGTGAATGAGGAATGACAATGGATGACGATGAAGATGTCAATGATGATAGCTGCAAAGAATGCTGGGAACCACCAGAAGAACTAGGTGACTGAGGAGGAGAGATAGCTGAAGGGCTCTTTGTATCAGAAGTCTGGAACTGGCTGGAAGATCCTCTCTCTTCGGGCACAGGAATGAAGCTTGCTACATACTTTGTACTCTGGGGACTATTTTCTGCTTGTTCGATTGCTGTGTCTGGTTTCACCCCACTGGTAGGAGAAAGGGATGAAAGGGCAGGGAACATGGGAAGATTGGAGCAGGACCAAATAAAAGATTATTTAAAAATTGAATTATATTTAATTCCAAACATTAAGCAATCCTATGAAGCCGCAATACTTTTTAAAAGTATGAACTTCATTACTTCATAATTAATCTTATTTGATTTGTAATTTCAAACACTGTCAATATTAGTTTATTTCATACCAGAGTTAATGTTCTTTTACCATGAGAAAGCTTCAAATCTGTATACTTTGTTATTACAGAAGGCAATTGTAGTTAGAAATATCATCCAAATGCTGTTCAAGTAGTTGTAAAGTGAATCCATCTCTGCTCCAGGTGGTTATAATTATTTATTACAAAACATATACTACATTCCACAGGTTAAATCTAATATGGATTGTCAAATGTAATCCTAATACCTTGCCTGACCCTGACAGGGGGGGTCTTCTTCCCCCTCATCCTC
This sequence comes from Mobula birostris, assembly GCF_030028105.1. Taxonomy (NCBI): domain Eukaryota; kingdom Metazoa; phylum Chordata; class Chondrichthyes; order Myliobatiformes; family Myliobatidae; genus Mobula; species Mobula birostris. Next base: position 35,309,744 of record NC_092388.1, read on the forward strand.
AGTGTTAGGTTCAGTAACTGGCTGCTCTTCTTCAGTGTATTCCTCCTCGCATTCCTCGTCTCTGGTTGTGCAATGAGATGAAGGAAAATGATGTAAAGGAACAGGTGAGAATGAATAAGCAAAGATTAATGAGACAGAATGAAAGCCACATGCTCACACCCACATACACATATACCCATTCAACATGTTTTAAATCATGACCCTGCATCGGTGTTCCACTGCAGGATCTTGACCCAAACATCCATCAACCATTTGCCTCCACATTCCAGCAGATTCTGTCTCGTGACCCACACAGCAACGATTATAAATGGAACTCAGGCAACTCAGATGAAATAACCAGGTTTAGTGGAGAACAGTAAATAATGCAAAAGACTAATGACAGGTCTGACAGAGATTCTAATAAAGAATGTCCAGTAACAGAGAAATTTGACAGACATTAGTGTATTTAGAATTAACATAAAGCAAATCTAATCTTTCTTCAGTCATTTTGATACCTAGTATTGTAAATAATAAATGACATAGAACAATTCCAAGAGAGAAAATTAGATTTGAAACCCTGAAATTGTGATCACACAGCAATTTTCCCATTTACCTTGCTTGTATTTGCTGTTTACAGTTTGTGATGTTTTCAGTTTAGTTACTAGTCTATAGATTTGCTATGTATGCCCGCACAAAAATAATCTCAGGGTTGTATGTGGTGACATATATGTATTCTGATAATAATTTTTACTTTGAACTTTGTTACAATTGTTAATTTTATCTGGGTATGTTTGATCAAACCATCAAATTTGTCATGATAAGGCAAACGGTTACATTCACAGGTTCTAATACTTCCTAAAAAATCTGATTGTCTGTGATGACCGGCACTTATTTGTAATAAAAAATGGTTATTATATCATCTGAGATCATTTACTTTTGTTATGCTGGTAGAAACATAATAGTTTAAAATTTTTTGTGATCTCTGTAATAAATACAACTTTGCTACTTTATCTAGGGATCATTGAAAGATTCAAACAGATTATGGAAAAACATATCCTGGTTTTAAAAATCTTTTCACTTGAACTCTCCTTCAGAGCATGATTCTCCTGGGTTATTCCAGCTAAAAGCACTTGCCTGCTTCATCCAAGTATTGTACATCTGAGTGGTGTCTCTTTAACCTGCGCCCACCCCAATGGCCAAATAGCAAAGACTACACATTAAAATGTAATGCAGTGACTCTAATATACCATCACTTAAGTCACAGGAACTTTCTACTAACTAGTCTTCTATTTCTTCCTCTGAGTCTTCCATTTATTCCTACATTGGAGGATCTGTCATATATCTGTGCCAGGGTCTGGGATGTTTCTGATCGCGTCCACGATATCCTGAAGTGGAAAGGAGAACAGCCAGAGGTCGTGGTACTTATTGGGACCAACGACATAGGCAGGAAAAGGGAGGAGGTCCTGAAAGCAGACTACAGGGAGTTAGGAAGGAAGTTGTGAAGCAGGTCCACAAAGGTAGTCATCTCGGGATTACTGTCTGTGCCACGCGACAGTGACTATAGGAATAGAGTGAGGTGGAAGATAAATGCGTGGCAGAGGGATTGGAGCAGGGAGCAGGGATTCAGATTTCTGGATCATTGGTACCTCTTTTGGTGCAGGAGTGACCTGTTCAAAAAGGACAGGTTGCACTTGAATCCCAGGGGGAACAATATCCCGGCGGGGAGGTCTGCTAAGGCTGATGGGGAGAGTTTAAACTAGAATTGAAGAGACGGAGGAAGAGGTGGTTGCCTCATAAGTAGAAAAAGCTTGGAGGCAGTTCGAGAGGGAGGATAGGCAGGTGATAGAGAAGGGACATGCTCAGACCAATGGTTTGAGATGTGTCTATTTTAATTCGAGGAGTATTATGAGCAAAGCAGATGAGCTTAGAATGTGGATCAGTACTTGGAGCTATGATGTGGTGGCCATTACAAAGACTTGGATGGCTCAGGGGCAGAAATGGTTACTTCGAGTGCCAAGCTTTAGATGTTTCAGAAAGGACAGGGAGGGAGGAAAAAGAGGTGGGAGGCATGGCACTGCTAATCAGAGATAGTGTCAGGGCTGCAGAAAAGGAGGAAGTCATGAAGGGATTGTCTACTGAGTCTCTGTGGGTGGAAGTTAGGAACAGGAAAGGGTCAATAACTCTTCTGGGTGTTTTTTTTATAGACCACCCAATAGTAACAGGGACATCAAGGAGCAGACAGGGAGACAGATTCTGGAAAGGTATAATGATAACAGGATTGTCATGGTGGGAGATTTTAATTTCCCAAATATCGATTGGCATGTCCCTAGAGTGAGGGGTTTAGTTGGGGTGGAGTTTGTTAGGTTTGTTCAAGAAAGTTTCTTGATACAATATGCAGATAAGCCTACAAGAGGAGAGGCTGTACTTGATCTGGTATTGAGAAATGAACCTGGTCAGGTGTCGGATCTCTCAGTGGGAGAGCATTCTGGAGATAGTGATCACAATTCTATCTCCTTTACCATAGCATTGGAGAGGGATACGAACAGACAAGTTAGGAAAGCATTTAATTGGAGTAAGGGGAAATATGAGGCTATCAGGCAGGAACTTGGAAGCATAAATTGGGAACTGATGTTCTCATGGAAATGTACGGAATAAATGTGGCAAATGTTCAGGGGATATTTGCATGGAGTTCTGTACAGGTATGTTCCAATGAGACAGGGAAAGGATAGTAGGGTACAGGAACAGTGGTGTACAAAGGCTGTTGTAAATCTAGTCAAGAAGAAGAGCTTATGAAAGGTTCAAGAAACTAGGTAATGATGGAGATCTAGAAGATTTTAAGGCTAGCAGGAAGGAGCTTAAGAAGGAAATTAGGAGAGCCAGAAGGGGCCATGAGAAGGCCTTGCCAGACGGGATTAAGGAAAACCCCAAGGCATTCTACAAGTATATGAAGAGCAAGAGGATAAGTCATGAGAGAATAGGACCAATCAAGTGTGACAGTGGAAATGTGTGTATGGAACCGGAAGAGATAGCAGAGGTACGTAATGATTACTTTTTTCAGTATTCACTATGGAAAAGGATCTTGGCAATTGTAGGGGTGACTTACAGTAGACTGAAAAGCTTGAAAAGCTTGAGCATGTAGATATTAAGAAAGAGGATGTGCTGGAGCTTTTGGAAAGCATCAAGTTGGATAAATCACTGGGACCGGATGAGATGTACCCCAGGCTACTGTGGGAAGCAAGGGAGAAGATTGCTGAGCCCTTGGTGATGATCTTTGCATCATCAATGGGGACGGGAGAGGTTCTGGAGGATTGGAGGGTTGCGGATGTTGTTCCTTTATTCAAGAAAGGGAGTAGAGATAGCCCAGAAAATTATAGACCAGTGAGTCTTACGTCAGTGGTTGGTAAGTTAACGGAGAAGATCCTGAGAGGCAGGATTTATGAACATTTGGAGAGGCATAATATGATTACTATGGCTGTGTGAAAGGCATATTGTGCCTTACGAGCCTGATGGAATTTTTTGAAGATGTGACTAAATGCATTGATGAAGGTCAAGTAGTGATGTAATGTATATGGATTTCAGCAAGGCATTTGACAAGGTACCCAATGCAAGCTTATTGAGAAAGTAAGGAGGCATGGGATCCAAGGGGACATTGCTTTGTGGATCCAAAACTGGCTTGCCCACAGAAAGCAAAGAGTGGTTGTAGACGGGTCATATTCTGCATGGAGGTCGGTCACCAGCGGTGTGCCTCGGGGATCTGTTCGTGATTTTTATAAATGACCTGGATGAGGAAGTGGAGGGATGGGTTAGTAAATTTGCTGATGACACAAAGGTTGGAGGTGTTGTGGATAATGTGGAGGGCTGTCAGAGGTTACAGCGGGACATTGATAGGATGCAAAACTGGGCTAAGAAGTGGCAGATGGAGTTCAACCCAGATAAGTATGAGGTGGCTCATTTTGGTAGGTCAAGTATGATGGCAGAATATAGTATTAATGGTAAGACTCTTGGCAGTGCGGAGGATCAGAGGGATCTTGGGGACATAGGACGCTCAAAGCTACTGTGCAGGTTGACTCTGTGGTTAAGATAGCATACGGTGCATTGAACCTCATTCTATCGCGGGATTGAGTTTAGGAGCCGAGAGGTAATGTTGCAGCTATATAGGACCCTGGTCAGACCCCACTTGGAGTACTGTGCTCAGTTCTGGTCGCCTCACTGTAGGAAGGATGTGGAAACCACAGAAAGGGTGCAGAGGAGATTTACAAGGATGTTGCCTGGATTGGGGAGCATGCCTTATGAGAATAAACTGCATGAACTTGGCCTTTTTTCCTTGGAGTGATGGAGAATGGGAGGTGACCTGATAGAGAGGTATAAGATGATGAGAGGCATTGATCATGTAGATAGTCAGAGGCTTTTTCCCGGGGCTGAAATGGCTTGCACAAGAGGGCACAGCTTTAAGGTGCTTGGAAGTAGGTACAGAGGAGACGTCAGGGGTAAGAATTTTTTTATGCAGAGAGTGGTGAGCGCATGGAATGGGCTGTGGTGGTAGAGGCGGATATGATAGGGTCTTTTAAGAGACCCCTGGACAGGTACTTGGAGCTCAGAAAAATAAAGAGAGCTGTGGGTAATCCTAAGTAACGTCTAAGGTTACGACATGTTCGGCACAGCTTTGTGGGCTGAAGGGCCTGTATTGTGCTGTAGGTTTTCTATGTTTCTCTAAAATTTTTAGTGAAGGAGACTATCGAGTAGATATTGGTTTGGAAAATTAAGTAACTGCATCTTAAACAAAATGTGAGAAAAGCAGCAAGGTGATGTTTGTTTTACGCAGCTGTGTTGAATGACTCATGATCTAGTTTGGTTATCTTTGAAAACATACCAGGTTAATGCATTGATGTGGAAGACGAGAAATAATGATAGTTGACAGGTGAAAACTTAGTGCTCATAATTTTTAGATTATCTTAATGAGCCATAGGAACAAGAGGGACTTATTCAATAAGTTTTAAACAAACAAACTCAAGAAAAATTCAAATGCTTCTTCAACCTGACAGCATGAATATCGATTTCTCTAACTTCGGGTATTTTTTTTTACCCCCTCCCTTCTCTTTTTTCCATTCTCCATTCTGGCTTCCCTCTCACCACTTATCTTCTCCTTCCCTGCCCATCACCTCCCTTTGGTACTCCTCCTGCTTCCCTTTTTCCCATGGTCCACTCTCCTCTCCTATCAGATTCTTCGTTTTCCCTTTACATTGTCTAGCCATCAACTCCCAGCTTCTCACTTCAACCCCTCCACCACCCACCTACCTACCTTCCACCTCACCTGGCTTTACCTATCACCTGTCAGCTTGTACTCCTTTCTCTCCCACCTTCTTCCCCTTTACTTTCAAGTCCTGATGAAGGATCTTGGCCAGAAACATCGACTGCTTATTCCTCTCTATAGATGTCACCTGACCTGCTCAGCATGTGTGTATTGCTCTGGAAGTCCAGCATCTGCAGAATTATCAAATGTTTGTCATATTATTCAAAGTTATGTCATGAACTTGCTTATTTCTAAGCATTGACATTTGCAACTAGCCAGTGCGTATGAGGAATACTTGATTCTGATAGTATTCCAAGTCCAATTATATGCTTGCTAATGAAACCACTATTTTTGGTGACTAGCAAAGATCACAATATCCAGGGGTATTTCTTAATTATTAAAATGACACAACACAGAAAACAAAAGAAGGAGCTAAACAAAATGTGCGGGTCTGGCTGAGTCCAATGCTTTAGCATCATAGACCTCTGGTGTTTATAAATTTACATATGTGGAATTTGCTATTTGTAAAATAAAAACTGTGTGTGCTTTTTTGTGTGTGTGTGTGTGTGTGTGTGTGTGTGTGTGTGTGTGTGGGCGGGAGGGGGGTGGAAGAGAGCTGGTGGTCTACAGTGCCTTGCAGCTTGATGGTAGCCTGAACCCGTTGATGCTTCACTGATTTAAAAAAAAATCCAGTTCAAAATATAACCCGCTATGTAGGTTTCTACCATGACACTGAAAACAGATTCAGGTTAAAGAACAGAGTGCTAAAATAAACTGTACAAATGTTTGTTAGGCTTGCTCGAATGAGAGCACAACTTGTGCAGGTGCAAATGCTGAACTGCCACCAGTGCACATGCCACGATGTACTGGGGCTACTTGAGGAAATGTGAATGCACAGCACATGCATGCACATGTGAGATGGTTGAATTTTCTAGTCTCAAGTATCTAGTTACACTCATACTTCTGCACAGCTCTTTGTAAAAAAAGTGTTGCAGCTGCAAAAAGATTTTTATTATATGACTTACTTCTATGAACATACTGGGCTGCCCCTAAAGTGCTGGCAATTTGAAAAGCAGATGGATATTCAACTTAACATAAACACAAGAGTTCCCGCAAAGGCTGGAAATCCTGAGCAACACACACAAAGTTCAAGTTCAGTTTAGTGTAATTCAACCGTACACATGTATACTGCCAAACGAAACAATGTTCCTCTGGACCAAAGTGCACAACACAGTACAAATAACTCACTCACATAACACAAAGTAGTATTACTACTAGTAAATCAATAAATAATAACATGCAATTACGGCACAGGTTAAAAAGTAAACAGTATAATGCTACTGGCACTTCATGCATGATGAGACCTGAATGGTGACAGAGGGTTCAGCAACCTTACGGGCTGGAAGAAGTAGTTCCTTCCCAACCTAACAGTCCTCATCCTAAAGCATTAGAGCAGGACACAGATAGGATGCAGAACTAGGCTGAGAAGTGGCAGGTGGAATTCAACCCAGATAAATGTGAAGTGGTTCATTTTGGTAGGTCAAATGTGAAGGTAGAATATAGTATTAAAAGTAAGACTCTTGGCAGTGTGGAGAATCAGAGAGATCTTGGGACCTGTGCCCATAGGACACTTAAAGCAGCTGCACAGGTTGACAGTGTTGTCAAGAAGTCGTACTGTGTATTGGCATTCTTCAACCGTGGGATTGAGTTCAAGAGCCGCGAGGTAATGTTATAGCTATACAAGACTTTGGTCAGATCCCGCTTGGAGTAGTGTTCTGTTCTGGTCACCTCAGTACAGGAAGGGTGTCAATACTATAGAAAGAGTGCAGAGGAGATTTAAAAGGATATTGTCTGAATTGGAGAGTATGCCTTATGAGAATAGGTTGAGTGAACTAGGCCTCTTCTCCTTGGAGCGACAGAGGATGAGGAGTGACCTGACAGAGGTGTAGAAGATGATGAGAGGCACTGATCGTGTGGATAGTCAGGGGCTTTTTCCCAGGGATGAAATGGCTAACACAAGGGTACATAGTTTTAAGGTGCTTGGAATTAGGTACAGAGGGGATGTCAGTGGTATGTTTCTCACACAGAGTGGTGGGTGAATGGAATGCACTGCTGGTGACGGTGGTAGAGGTGGATACAATAGGGTCTCTTAAGAGACTCTTAGATAGGTACACGGAGCTTAGAAAAATAGCAGGCTATGCGGTAAGGTAATCCTAGGCAGTTTCTAGAGAAGGTTACATGGTCAACACCACATTGTGGGCTGAAGAGCCAATACTGTGCTATAGATTTCTATCTTCTATAAAGTTATGGTACATCCTGCCTGATGGCATGGGGTCAAAGAGATTGGAAGGGAAAATGCTGGAGGAACTCAACAGGTCAGGCACCCACCTATGGAAATGAATAAACAGCCAACGTTTCAGGCTGAGACCCTTTATCAGGACTGGAGAGGAAGGGGGAAGATCCCAGAATAAGAAGGTGAGCAAAGGGGGAGGAGGACAAACTAGAAAGTGATGGGCAAACTCAGTTGGGTGGGAGAGGAGGGAAGTGAGAAGCTGGGAGGTGATACGTGGAAAAGGCAGAGGGCTGGAGAAGGAGGAATCTGACAGAGGAGGAGAGTGGGTCATGGGAGAAAGGGAGGAGGAGTGACACCAAGAGGAGGTGATAGACAGATGAGAAGAGGTAAGAGGCGAGAGTGGAGAAATGCAGAAAAGAGATATTCCCCCTCCTCCAACCCTCTTCTTTGTTCTCCTCCAACACTTAGCTGGCTTCACCTATCACTTTCTACCTTGTCCTCCTTCCCCTCCCTCCACCTTCTTATTCTGGCATCCTCCCTCTTCTTCCCAGTCCTGATGAAGGGTCTTGGCCTAAAATGTCGACTGTTTCCGTAGATGCTGCCTGAGCTGCTGATATCCTCCAGCATTGTGTGTGTGTGTTGCTCTGGATTGTCAGCTTGGTTCCATTATTAGGTCTGTGTGCAATTTTTTCCCACTGCTGTTAACTATTGGCATGACTAATATGGTAGTCAAGAAAAAGTGAAAAAGCGTTATTGAAAGAGCCTCTGTGAGAAACTCGCTATACCCATGCCAACAAAATATATATTTTATATTATTTTTCATCAAGTGAAGGATTTAATACCCTGTGGTTTACTGTACAATTATGAATGATTGATTGTAATCATATAATTGAACAAATTTTATTATTATTTTCCCGATTCAAGGTTTGTCAAAGAAGCAATCTGTTGTGACAAGTGTTGTGAAGCAATAACTACGCACATATAAGGCTTCTATGGCAACTTATGAACTAATACAACAATACAATTAGTACAACCGAACTAATATCCAGCGGGCAGTGGAGTGAGAGGATAGCACAGTGATAGGGCTTTGGCTCAATGGGCTTAGGTGGTAATGGGAGGAGGCAAGGTAGGTTTACCGGTGTTAATTGTGGAAAGGAAGTATGTGTGTAAGGCCGGTGTTCTGTGCTCGGTGTCAGATGTGGGAAGTCCTGGACTCTCCCAGCATCCCGGATGCTGCACCCAGTGTGTCGAGCTGCAGCTCCTAAGGGACCGTGTTAGGGAACTGGAGTTGCAGCTCGATGACCTTCATCTGGTCAGGGAGAGCCAGGAGCTGATAGAAAGCAGTTATAGGTAGGTGGTCACACTGGGGCCACGGGAGACAGACAAGTGGATAACAGTCAGGAGAGGGAAGGGGAAGTGTCAGGTACTAGAGAGTACTGCTGTGGCTGTCTCCCTGAACAATAAGTACTCCTGTTTGACAGCTGTTGGGGGGACAGCCTACCTGGGGGAAGCAACAGTGGCCGTGCCTCTGGCACAGAGTCCAGCCCTGTGGCTCAGGAGGGTAGGGAAAGGAAGAGAAAGGCAGTAATGATAGGGGACTCTATAGTTAGGGGGTCAGACAGGCGATTCTGTGGATGAAGGAAAGAAACTCGGATAGTAGTTTGCCTCCCAGGTGCCACGGTCTGGGACGTTCAGATCGCGTCCACGATATCCAGCAGTGGAAGGGAGAACAGCCAGAGGTCATGGTACATATTGGTACCAATGACATAAGTAGGAAGGAAGTTGAGAAGCAGGACCGCAAAGGTAGTAATCTCGGGCATAACTGCCTGTGCCACGTGACAGTGAGTATATGAATAGAATGAGGTGGAGGATAAATGCGTCGCTGAGGGATTGGAGCAGGGAGCAGGGATTCAGATTTCTGGATCTTTGGGACCGCTTTTGGGGCAGGTGTGACCTGTACAAAAAGGATGGGTTGCACTTGAATCCCAGGGGGAACAATATCCTGATGGGGAGGTTTGCTAAGGCTACTGGGAAGAATTTAAACTAGAATTGTTGGAGGGGTGGGAACTGAACTGAAGAGACTGGGGAAGAGGTGGTTGGCTCACAAATAGAGAAATCTTGGAGACAGTGTGTGAGGGAAGATAGGCAGGTGATAGAGAAGCGACGCGTTCAGACCAACGGTTTGAGATGTGTCTATTTTAACGTAAGGAGTATTGTTAAAAAAGCGGATGAGCTTAGAGCGTGGATCAGTACTTGGAGCTATGATGTGGTGGCCATTAGAGAATTGGATGGCTCAGGGACAGAAATGGTTACTTCGAGTGCTGGGTTTTAGATGTTTCAGAAAGGACAGGGAGGGAGGCAAAAGAGGTGGGGGCGTAGCACTGTTGATCAGAGATAGTGTCACGGCTGCAGAAAAGGTGGACGTCATGGAGGGATTGTCTACGGAGTCTCTGTGGGTGGAGGCTAGGAACAGGAAGGAGTCAATAACTCTACTGGGTGTTTTTTACAGGCCGCCCAATAGCAACAGGGATATCGAGGAGCAGATAGGGAAACAGATCCTGGAAAGATGTAATAGTAATAGAGTTGTCATGGTGGGAGATTTTAATTTCCCAAATATCAATTGGCATCTCCCTAGTGCTAATAGGTTTAGATGGGGTGGAGTTTGTTAGGTGTGTTCAGGAAGGTTTCTTGACACAATATGTAAATAAGCCTACAAGAGAAGAGATTGTACTTGATCTGGTATTGAGAAATGAACCTGGTCAGGTGTCAGATCTCTCAGTGAAAGAGCATTTTGGAGATAGTGATCATAATTCTATCTCCTTTACAATAGCATTGGAGAAGAGATAGGAACAGACAAGTTAGAAAAGCATTTAATTGGAGTAAGGGGAATTATGAGGCTATCAGGCAGGAACTTGGAAGCTTAAATTGGGAACAGAAGTTCTCAGGGAAAGGTACAGAAGAACTGTGGCAAATGTTCAGGGGATATTTGTGTGGAGTTCTGCATAGCTATGTTGCAGTGAGACAGAGAAGTTATGGTAAGGTACAGGAACCGTGGTGTACAAAGGCTGTAGTAAATCTAGTCAAGAAGAAAAGCTTACAAAAGGTTCAGAGAGCTCGGTAATGTTAGCGATCTAGAGGATTATAAGGCTAACAGGAAGGAGTTTAAAAAGGAAATTAGGAGAGCCAGAAGGGGCCATGAGAAGGCCTTGACGGGCAGGATTAAGGAAAACTCCAAGGCATTCTACAAGTATGTGAAGAGCAAGAGGATAAGATGTGAAAGCATAGGACCCATCAAATGCGAAAGTGGGAAAGTGTGTATGGAACTGGAGGAAATAGCAGAGGTACTTAATGAATACTTTACTTCAGTATTCACTATGCAAAAGGATCTTGGTGACTGTACTGATGACTTGCAGCGGACTGAACTGCTTGAGCATATAGATATTAAGAAAGAGGATGTGCTGGAGCTTTTGGAAAGCATCAAGTTGGATAAGTCGCCGGGACTGGATGAGATGTACCCCAGCTACTGTGGGAGGCGAGGGAGGCAATTGCTGAGCCTCTGGTGATAATCTTTGCATCATCAATGGGGACGGGAGAGGTTCCGATGGATTGGAGGGTTGTGGATGTTGTTCCTTTATTCAAGAAAGGGAGCAGAGATAGCCCATAAAATTATAGACCAGTGAGTCTTACTTCAGCGGTTGGTAAGTTGATGGAGAAAATCCTGAGAGGCAGGATTTATGAACATTTGGAGAGGCATAATATGATAAGGAATAGTCAGCATGGCTTTGTCAAAGGCAGGTTGTGCCTTATGAGCCTGATTGAATTTTTTAAGGATGTGACTAAACACATTGATGAAGGAAGAGCAGTGGATGTAGTATATATTGATTTCAGCAAGACATTTGATGAGGTACCCCATGTAAGGCTTATTGAGAAAGTAAGGAGGCATGGGATCCAAGGGGACTTTGCTTTGTGGATCCAGAACTGACTTGCCCACAGAAGGCAGAGTGGTTGTAGACGGGTCATATTCTGCATGGAGGTCAGTGACCAGTGGTATGCCTCAGGGATCTATTCTGGGACCCTTACTCTTCGTGGTTTTTATAAATTACCTGGATGTGGAAGTGGAGGGATGGGTTAGTAAGTTTGCTGATGACACAAAGGTTGGGGGTGTTGTGGATAGTGTGGAGGGCTGTCAGAGTTTGCAGCGGGACATTGATAGGATGCAAAACTGAGCTGAGAAGTGGCAGATGGAGTTCAACCCAGATAGGTTTGAAGTAGTTCATTTTGGTAGGTCAAATATGATGGCAGAAAATAGTATTAATGGTAAGACTCTTGGCAGTGTGGAAGATCAGAGGGATCTTGGGGTCCGAGTCCATAGGACGCTCAAAGCAGCTGTGCAGGTTGACTCTGTGGTTAAGAAGGCATACAGTGTATTGGCCTTCATCAATCGTGGAATTGAATTTAGGAGCCGAGAGGTAATGTTGCAGCTATATAGGACCCTGGTTAGACCCCACTTGGAGTACTGCGCTCAGTTTTGGTTGCCTCACTACAGGAAGGATGTGGAAACCACAGAAAGGGTGTAGAGGAAACTTACAAGGATGTTGCCTGGATTAGGGAGCATGCCTTATGAAAACAGGTTGAGTGAACTCGGCCTTTTCTCCTTGGAGTGACGGAGGATGAAAGGTGACTTGATAGAGATGTACAAGATGATGAGAGGCATTGATCGTGTGGATAGTCAGAGGCTTTTTCCAGGGCTGAAATGGCTGCCACAAGAGGACATGGGTTTAAGGTGCTTGGGAGTAGGTACAGAGGAGATGTCAGGGATAAGTGTTTTTTTTTTTTATTTTTACACAGAGAGTGGTGAGCTGCCGGCAACAGTGGTGGAGGTGGATAGGATAGGGTCTTTTAAGAGACATTTCGATTTGTGCATGGAGTTTAGAAAAACAGAGGGCTATGGGGAAGCCTAGTAATTTCTAAGGTAGGGAAATTTTCAGCACAACTTTGTGGACTGAAGCCCATGTATTGTGCTGTAGGTTTTCCACGTTTCATTTTCTCTGATATATTCTTCCATCCTTCTCTTTTAATCATTCTGGTATTCTTTCAACAGTAATCAGTAAACTCCAAAACATAAATCAAGCAAAAAAAAAAGGTATGAATGCTTAAAGAAAGGGCATTAAGCAAGCTATTTAGCCAATGGATCAGTGCAGGCCAACTTTAGCTCATCATCCTGAAAGTCTGAATTGCTGGGACACGCTGGATTTTCAGAAGTGGAATTGCAGAGCTTGGGACAGACATTGAATAATGGTAAACTTTTTCTTTTATTAATTTATTTTAACTGTTGTCTGCTCCTGGGCAGAGAAGGATTTCTTAAAATTTTCGGCCAAGGAATTCTAGGCTAAATTTAAACAAGTCCAAAGGATGGATTTCTGCAGGGACATTGGACAGTACATTATTCTTGTATGAAGCACAATGACACAGCTACTAGAGTTACTGCCTCTCAGATCTCCACTGACCTGGGTTCGATCCTCACCCTGGGTGCTGTCTGACACATTCTCCCTGTGCTTCCTTCGGCTGGTCGTGCCTCCTCTTGTGTCCCACTGGGATGTGGGCTGGCAGTTTAATTGATATTGTAGTGTGTGTGCACAGATTGAGAGTGTGTGTTTGGGGTGGAGTTTAGAATCTAGAGACAGTTGATGGCAATGTGGGGAGAGTAAAATAGAATTAATGCAAATGATGCTTGAGGGGTTTGTTTCCTTGGTATATGACTCTGTTTCCAGATGGTCCAGTTCCAAAGGACCATTAGAACACAAGGATCTGATTGTATATGTGTACAGATCTTTGAATGTAGAAGAACATGATGAGGCAGTCATTGATGAAACATGTGGGAAGTTACATTAAACACATAGCAAACATTAGTTTTGCAACAAATGGTGTATAATGTCCAAGTCTCGTTTCCAAATTTTTGGAAAGATCAGAAGATCCAAAAAAAGTTGCAAAAGAGAATTGCTGGAAAGAGTGCACAGGACTGAGAGATTACAGCTTGCACATCAGGCAGGGGAAAGTGGAATTCTCCTTGGAGTATAGGTTGACCAGACTGGCTGCTTTAAACAGGGTAAATAGAGGGAAGCTGTTTTTCTTCAGAAGATGAAAACTAAAAACAAAGAGGTTACTGGAGATCTGAAACAGAAACATAATTTGCTGAAAGTACTTAGCACATCAGGTATCTTTTGGGAAATGAGAACAGAGTTAAAATTTCAGGTTGAAGCGCCTTTGTCAGAACTGGGAAAACAGCTTAAAATGAACTTGTTTTCTTTCTTTTCCAGTTCTAATAAATGGTCTTTTGACCTGAAATACTAACTGTTTCTCTTTCTATCAATGCTGCTTGATCTCCTGAGCGCTTCCAGTATTTTTCGGTTTTATTTCCACTAGCAAAGTTTTAAAATTTGGGGCAAAATACCAAAAAAATGATGCGCAGGTTTAAAAATATCTAGTAACTAGAAGATGGAAAGTGTTGTCTGTGGAAAGGAAATCATTTAGCGCCATCAGAAGAGGACTGGATAGGATGATGTACCTCACACTAGTAGAGATGTATGATGGTCAGGCCCTCAAGTCTTCTGTCACTAAAGGATCAATAATCCCCATAAACACCTGAAGGTATGGTTCTCACTGAGTACTGTTATTTTATAGGCTCCCAACAGACTAGGATGAACAAGCAGCAAATGCTGTACTTTTGCATTTCAAGCAAAGTTCATTTTCAATTCCCATGAGCGACACTGATCTCCTCCACATCATAATTATTAGTGAGGAAGCTGTGGCATAGTCTTAAATGTATTTTCATTTTCAGATTTCTGTTCAGTATTTTCTATTTTCCTATTCATTTTGTTACTTGAATTAATCATGGAAAAATACAAAAGTAATCAGTCACCTCACTAAATTGAATTGACCAATATCTGTGCATCCACACATTATAAAGCCCCAGAATGTCAAGCAGAATAATTTTCTCTCAGAAAACGATATAAGGCACAGGTAATAAAACTTATCTGGTCCTGAATTGCAAAGAGATAATTACAAGCTCCGTCAATGGAATTGATTTTGAAAAAAGCACTTCAGGAAGACTGCTCCTCTTCTCTCTATTGTTTTGTGCTAGAAGCATAGAACCGAGAACATTAGCAAGCTTAAGTTTTGGTCATGTAGCAGAACAAGAGTCTAGAGTTAGAGGATTGCACTTGCTGCTGTTTTGTTTTACAGGACTAGGAAGGATTATGTAGAGGGGGAGTGGAAAATCATGGATGGATTTGAAGGATAGGATGAGTGTTTTATAACAAAGTGTTTGACTAGGCAAGTGTGAAAACATTTGATATTAGGCAAGCAGTTTCACAACTGCATGCATTAAAATGGCTGGTGCATGGCAGACAGGCAAAACGGCGTTGTTAGCGTGCACATGGAAATGGGTGCTGTGCTGAGACATGACTTTGCCAAATGGCGACACATGGATGAGAAATATGAAAAAGCCAAGGACAGAACCTTGGGGTACCCATGGGTTAATGAAAAATTATTCCGAGTGGGACCCTAAAAATCGATGAGCAGGGAAGAAATGAATCAGGTGAAAGTCGTACCACCCCACAGGATAAAAGTAAAGGGAGAATGATATGGCAAAATTCATCAAAGAATGGTTGAAAAGACTGAGAATAAGGCATAAGTGGGAGGTGCGGGTACTACTGTAACATTTAACAGGAGTTTGGATAAATACATGGATTACAAATATCTGGAGGGTTAATATCAGGGTGCATGTAGATGGCACTAGGCAGAACTGTGGGTAATTATCTCAGATATCGCTCTTGCAATCACAGGAGTCTGTTGGAAATTGATAATGTAAGATAACACAGGCCTATTTCCTTTGTTTGGTAGTGAGACAGGCGACATGGGAGCTGCGTGGCCTTGGATGTAGTGAAGACTAGGCCTCAAGCTGCGAGCTTGCCTGCTGCTGCAGTCCAGGTAAAGAGAAGCCAGAGGCGGTGTAGTGTGGCATCCGTGCTTGGTTGGGGGCTGGCCTCTCCCATTGGTGCTGGCCTCCCATGTTTGATCGGTGGAATGACCGGCTGGATTGCATTCATCTCCATACTGCTGGGAGACTGTACCATCAATCTGCGGGACACGTCACTCAGGGTCTTGGACTAAATGTTTTTTCGGAGTGACTATGTTATCTTTGGCTCACTGTTTTGAAAGTGCACTTTGACCCCACAGGAAAGCTGATTCCTCTGGCTGTATCTACATATGGTTGAATGATAATTAAGCTTGATTTGATTTGATTTAAGATCAGTTCAGCATGAACTAGTTGGATCAAAGTGCCTGTTTCAGTCCCATAGTAGTCTAACTCTAAGAAGCAGATAAATTTAGTATCGATCATTCAGAGTACCGCGAGAGAATCAGATTACCATTACTTTGGTATTACGACAGGGGTGGAATCCTTTTGCAGGTGTTCCAGATGAGATAGATATGAGTTTGGGATGTAACAAAACATTCAGAGAAATTTGGGAGAAGAAGGAGGATGCAAGATGAGGCAATACTTGTAAGTTCAAATGGGGTGAGGGTTCTCTCAGCAGATGAAAGGAGGGTTGAAGGACAGGTGGGCAGAGCATCTCAGGAGAAAGCATGTTGCAAGGAAGGGGGTGGTGAATTCATGAAAAATGTGAGAAACAGTTACCATTATATTCATGGTGCCACTAACAATAAAGTAATATATTTATAACAAAGCAACATTTGTTTCTGTGGGAGAAAAATCAAAAATGAAGGATTAAGTCCTGTAGAATGAAGAATGCTGTGGCTTAAAACAATGGAATGGAGATAATTAATTCAAGACAAAAATCCAGTGATAACATACTTACCATTTTCAAAGCTTGAAATATCACAAGAGGAAAGTATTGAATAGAAATAGGGAGCCATTGCATCAGAACCCTGAAAAGACTGACAGTCTATAGACATAACTAAGAATGGAGGGAGATGGGGCAAAGACAATGTCTAATACTCAATAATATTGCAGGAAAGCTTAAAATAGCAATATTAGTTATGATAGACAAAGAAAGAGGAGAAGGGGCAGCACACTGGGGAGAGCGAGGGAAGTGCAGCAAAAGGGAGGAAAAGGAAAGCAAATGGAAAAAGCAGCGAATGCACAGGCCCAAGAGGGAAGCTGGCAGGCAAGGCATAGGAAGCTGGAGGAAATGAGAGGAAATTGGGCGAGGGAGAGAAGAGTAGTGGGTGAAGGAAAAAGAGGGAAACATGAAGGAGGAGAAGAAACAGTGAAGAGAAAGAAAGCGGGCATAATGTACGTAAGAAAGATGTTTTTTTTTCTCCCCCCGTTGAAATGTGTCACTGCTCCTGTCCAAACCATATTAAAAAAGATCAAGATGTATGAGAAATACCATTCCACTCTTATTAGCTCATCCAGCCAGTATAGCAATAAACCCATTTCACAGTATTCACACATTATTGCTTTAGTCCTTTATGCTGAAAAACCTTCTAACATTTACTCTTTCCAGTTTAAACCAATGGACACTTGCCCTGATGTTGAGGACTAAGGACAGTTGGGGCATCAAAAGCGTGAAAGCATAGGTCTCAGCTGAGAGGCAGGACAGTAAGTAATTAATTTCTCTATCACATGGCCGGAGAAGGTGGTAGAATCAAATATAATTTCTATGTTTAAGAGACATTTAATTAAGGCATTTGGATAATAAGGAATAGAAGAATAGGGATCTAACACAGGCAAGTGTACTTTGATGGGCTAAAAGTCAGCAGGGATATAGTAGGCCAGAAGTTCCAATTGTGTGTACAATTCTTTGACCCTAAATAATAGTTTTTTTTAAAACACTTCCTGCTCAAACCTGCACACTGTTTTGTTATCACTTTTCCTGGACTTCTGGCATATCTTTAGCTCTGGAGATCAGCCCTGAGATTCTTCAGAGCACTACTACCAAGAATTGAATGTCTCCTTTGTGTCTGACAACATGCAATTTTGTAATCAAGTGGGCATCTAATCAGAAGATACAAGTATTAAAACAGCAACCTCAGACTTGTACTCTCCTGTTTTGGTTATATGCTTCAGCATTCCATTTGCATTGCTGACTGCTGCTCTGTGCTGTTTGCCAAACTTACTAATAACTTACTTAGTTCAATATGCAAGCTTAACATTAGTATCTTCTTCTGCTAATCCCTTCATTAAAGCACACATCTTTCACCGAGCTTTGAAAAAGTTATTCTGATATAATACTTCTTGGCTCTCCCCTGGGATTTTATGCAAAAAAAACCTTAATGTACATTAACCATGTTTACTTTAAAATACGGCAGTTGATATATTTTGCAGTTTTATTCAAATTGATTTTGAAAGCTTCTTGGCGGCCCCCATAGAATTTAATCATACACAGGTTCTATCCTGCTTCTTCCTTGGGCAGACTTGCTTGATGAATTAATTTTTAAACAAGGGGTAGAAATTTGCCCGTGATCACATGTACTAAATACTACACAGTTTGCTACACATTAAACATGGCATTCAGAGTACTGCAGATTGGAAGCCGCACCAGTTCTTTTTGTTTATGCCACTGAGGTCAACTTTCTGCTCTGATGTTAGAACATAGAACAGTGCATCCAAGGAACAGGCCCTTTGCCCACAATGTCTGTGCCAATTGTGATGACAATTTAAAATGTCCATCTGCCTGCATGTGGTCTATATCCCTGCTAAGTTTCTTTTTTGGTCTAACTGCCTCTTAAACATTCAGTGGAATACATCACTGGAGATGTTAATGAAAGTAGGGACCTAAAATGAGGTTAGTTTGATAATGTGTGGCTGAAGAGCATAGATTTAGTGTTATATAAAGAACTTTTGTGAAGTTGAGAATGTTCTAACTTTATTAAAAACCTGCAATTCAACAAGCTGCCCCAGGGGGAAAAATTGCATGACCTGCTCTATCCTGAAAGTCAAATTGGTAATCATGGATTAAACTAACAAATTTAAAAGATGGTAATTTTTAAAAGTTTCCATAAGTAAGCAAAAATTCCATTGTTATTGAGTAAACAAATATAATCCTCTTGGATATGGGCTGAACCAAGCTAAAACTTGGATAGCTTGCACAAATCAGACTGGAATGATGGCATGCAAAATTATTAAGGTCATTGGTCTGTTGCAATCACAGATTCTTAAGATGACAAATATTTGTAATATGGACAACATGGAAACAAAATGTGAAAGACTTCCATCTGTCAACAAATTTAGAAAAGACAGGAAGGGCAAAGAAATGTTGACTCTCTCACTTGGGGAGCTGGAAAGCAGAAGCAATAGGATGGTTCAGAAATGGAGTCCCAGAAATTCAGAGTGATAGCTGAAGCAAAATAAAATTCAGCAAAGCAGATGCAGAAAGACATTTTCAATGATACTATGTTTTGCAGCTGTAATGACAGATTTCCCATGTTTATATTCAGAGGCAGAACTCTAGAATTTTGTAATTCAGTTGCAGCATTGTGTCTATGCTAGTTCTTAGCTATGTAATCAAAAAATTATTAAGTTACTAGACAGCTTCAAGATATATCCGACTGTTGTAGTTTCCAGGTGTGATATTCTATAGATGATCATCCTAAAACCTGCGCCTAAATTTGGAATTAAACATTAGCGATGGCAACATCCAACATGAATGGGAATATACAGGTTGCCTATGACCTAGGAGTGCTCCCACATTGACCTTCCCTGCTTGTCTCCCAAGATCAGCCCATGGTGCCATATGAACAAAACCACTGAGTGAATTTTGTCACAAACAAGAGAAAATCTGCAGATGCTGGAAATCCGAGCAACACACACAAAATGCTGGAGGAACTCTGCAGGCCAGACAGCATCTAGGAAAAGAGTACAGTTGATTATTCAGGCCGAAATCCTTTGGCAGGGCTGGAGAAAAAGCCGATGAGTAAATTTGAAAAGTGGGGGAGTGGACAGATAAACACAGGTGATAGGTGTAACCTGGAGGGGGAGGGATGAAGTAAAGAGCTGGGAAGTTTGTTGGTGAAAAAGACAGAAGGCCACCGAAGAAAGAGAAGGGGGGAGGAGTATCTTAGGAAGACAATGGGCAGACAAGGACATAAACTGAGAGAGGAAAAAGGGGATGGGAAATGGTGAAGGAGGGAGGATGGGGGGGCATTACCGGAAGTTTATCGCATTGAATTTTGTCACATTGTCAGAAGACCCAAATTCCAAAGCATTGCTGCCAATGCAATGGGACCAATCCATATTTATCCAATTTATGTCAACTGCATAATGACTGTTAAATCAGATTTTGAAAAGTAAACTAAACATTATGATGAGGTTTGAACAAGCTCTTTTGTTTCAATAAGATTCTAATAAATCTACTGATAAAAGTTCTTTTTCAAATATTTATAAACTCTATATTTTGGTTTCTGGAAAGTGAGGAGAACAATTCTTTAAATGATGCCTTTGAACCAAAGTAAATTTGATAGCATTATTTACAGTAGCACTTTAGACCAACACAATGGAGCATCCAGCAGAGTGTGTCTTGTGGCACCAGAGACTTGGGTTCATTCTAACCTTGGATGCTGTCTGTTTGGTATTTGCACATGTAGGCTTCCTTCAGCTGCTCTAGTTTCCTCTTAAATACCAAAGATGTGTGAGTTCATAGATTAATTGGCCACCGAAATTTGCCTCGACAGTGCCCATTGTGTCAGTGGGTGGTAGAATCCAGGACCAGCTAAAGAGAATAAGAGTGATTTTTTAAAAAATGGATTAACAGAGGGTTAGAATAAATGGACTAACCCTAAAGGGACTGGAGGTTGGAGGCCCAATGTTGCAAGTCTGAGAGTTTGGGGCTAAGGCGGCCTGTATTTCTGAGTGGACTGGTGAGAGGGTGAGAAGTGGGCTTGCTTTACTGTAGTTTTTTGGTGCCTGTGTTGTTCTGCTGAACACTGTGGGTATGAGCTGTTGGGACCAGGATATGTGGGAACAGTATATCCTCAGATAGGTTGGTTGTTAATGCCAATGATGCATTTTACTGTATGCTCCAAAGCTCAAAGTAAATTTATTATCGAAGTGTGCATATGTCATCATATACCACCCTGAAATTCACTTGCTTGCAGGTATTCAATGTACATGTAATAAATAAATCTAAATCTCACTTTACACCGCACGCTGTCAGAGCAGTGCTGCCAGGATAATCAAAGACACGACCCACCCAGCCGACACACTTTTCGTCCCTCTTCCCTCCAGGAGAAGGCTCAGGAGCTTGAAGACTCGTATGGTCAGATTTGGGAACAGCTTCTTTCCAACTGTGATAAGACTGCTGAACAGAACCTGACCCAGATCTGGGCCATACCCTCCAAATATCCGGACCTGCCTCTCGTTTTTTTTTCACAACCTTACTTTCCCTTTTCTATTTTCTATTTATGATTTATAATTTAAATTTTAATATTTACTATCGATTTGTACTCCAGGGAGCACGAACAGCAGAATCAAATATCGCTGTGATGATTGTACGCTCTAGTATCAATTGTTTGGCGACAATAAAGTATAAGTATAAATCTGAATCTGAAATGGGGCACTCAATGGTTAGCATGGACTCGGTGGGTTGAATGGCCTGTTTCCAAAGTGCATCTCTCTGTGACTCCATGAGATTTATGAGTTCTGCTTATAGAACAGGAAAGATTATACAGAAATAGACATAGATGGTCATGTATGAATGGACAGCCTGACATCCTTAATCCCAAAAATCAAGATGCTGATTAAAGATAAAGATAGTGATTTATTTCTCTGTAGTACATGCATTACAGAAAGGAAATTGAGCCAAGAAATATGAATAATGGAAATTTCTGTATTGAAATTAAAGTGACCTTGCTAATTGAAAAGTGGAGTCATGTGACCTGATTAATAAGAGTTTCTGCATCAGAACTAAAGGACCTGAATAGTGAAAATCTCTGAATTGAACGAAGGGGACCTGAACAGTAGGAATCTCTGAATTGAATAAAAGGCCCTGTATAATGAGATGATCTGGAATGGAGGTGGAGCTGATGTTGCTGAAATTGATCCCTTTAAAGATTTCAGAAGTCTGGAAGCCTTTGAATTAAATGTGGTTCACAAAATAAGCCTTTAATTCGTATTGGAGTAATCTAGGAAGAGAGGCTGGGGAATCAAAAAGGCAGTAGAAGGTGGGGAGGGAAGGGACAGGCAATTTTGCAAAAGGTATTTAAAGTTTATGCAAGGTTTTATTTACATTTTAAGTGGAACAAATTAAGGCTGTTATCAGTTCAGATTTGAGCGAATAGATGCTTTTTAACTGAGAAGTCCACACAAGTAAACAACAGAGACAGTTATTTCTAGCAATGCTGATCAGAAAATGTGACGAAATAGATTAGGAATACTCTTTGAAGTAACTGTGAAGGATTTTGCAGTTAAGTTCCTATTCTATTTTCCATTCTCTGAACTATTTTCTATCATATTCCCTGCACAACCAAAGGAGTGAATTTTACAGAAGTCAAAGAAGAACAAAGGAGTCAACAGTCTGAACTTGTCTCTGGAACATGTTGTGATCAAAATGGAAAAACTAAATCTTACTTTGACCAGGTCTGTGCCAGAAACCTATGCAAACCAAAGTGTAGTTAATTTATCCATTAGGCCACAGAAGTGTATTTGGAAGTGCTGGAAAATTGAACTCCAATAATATTTGAGCAGAGAAACTCTAAGTTAAAAATAATTTATGTGCACCTCCATCAAACAGCCTGTTTCTTATTTTAAAGCATAGTTATTTCAATGGATTGAAACATTATTTGCCCCAACAGATACACAAATAAGTTTCCCTGTAGTTTCCAAACTCCACTACTAAGTAAACATGCCATCATTCATTTCTCATTTCCCAATTCCTTTCTGGAGATACTTCCGTGCAATTTAAACTTTGCGGATATTAAGACTTCTAAAATATTACACATTACAAATATTACACATTGGATTGAAAAGCACTTGGACATGTTTCATTGCCATGCATTAAATGCCAATATACATATAACTCACAAGCATTTAGCAGCAAAGAAAAATATTTTTAAATTTAGTATCAGACCTAATCTAGCACAAATTTGATGCAGTGCTGAGATTCTCTAATGGAAGTGTGAGGAAATTTCTTAAAGCTCCTGCTTAAGTTGGAAGCAATACTGAATTCATCAGATGAGAAATGGGATTGGAATGCAACCACCGGATTTGGGATTCTTACATTGGCTCAAGAGTCCCCAGCTTACTGCATTTTGTATTAGTAGATGCCAGTAGTTCTGCATGGGGTGTTGCAAAGTGTAGACCAAAGTATCCATGGAGCAGTGAAGAAAAATTGTATCATAATATTAGGAGGATAACATTCTGTGTTAATTAATTAATAATATAGAAAGAAAAATGGCCAGTTGAAGCCTGATCTATGCCAGGTAAACCATCCCTCCTTCCTATCCTTCCACTCTCTCCAAACCTGAGATAGGAGGGAATGTTACAGAGCCCAGCAAGATGAAAAGTTCTATCATCTTAAAATACAGTTGTTCCAGTTGCCTGTTAGCCTACAGTTCCTCCAAAGAAAATGAAAATCCATAGAGAATAATATTTTTTAAATGATGATTTCTGTACTAGATTATGTCTGGTACTATATTTTAAAATATTTTTATTGCTGCTAAATGCTTGTGAATTCACACAACAACAAGATAAACTTCAAAGCCTTTATAACTTACTAAGGCATAAAACTGGAAGCAGGCCTTTATTGTCAGGGGATTTCAGTGAGTGAGGGTCTGGAAACGTGAGTGGAGATGACCATTCTGATGCAGGAAAAGCTTGGGCTCTTGTGTTGTTAATTCTATAGCCCCAACCATTCCTCACAATATGATGACCATAAATTTCTACTAGATTCCTTTGATAATTCATGATTTACATTTCAAAATTTTGTTTGGGCTGCTTTAACTTCTGTCATTAAGGATTTTAAAAATATTACTTACCTTTGGGCATTGTCAGAGAGACGGGCACTTCTTGGTCATGCCTTTGAATAAGTAGCTTGCTCAGAGAGTAATCAAAAAAAAATCTAACACACTGATAGATCTGGAGTCACAGTTAGGTCAGTTTGGTGTTCTCCCCGATGACATTAGTGAACGAGATGGGGTTTTATGACAATCCAGTAGCTTTCTCTGGTCTGGTAACTTAACTACTGCGCTATCTTCATACACTTAACAGTTATATGTAAACAAGGATAAAAGCACATCTTTCTCTTCATAATGGCCATTTCCCCTCACATTTCATGGATATTGTTTTAAAGATTAGTAATAATTAAGCCCCAAGAATACAGACGATGAATGCTAATTAACCACACCATATAGAGTTTCCAAATAATTTGGGAAGTTGCTATATATATGTGAATCAAACATAATTGCTGCCCTTGGGATAATATTACACTGTCTTTTTTAGTGTATTCTTAATTTTAGCTCTATCAGACGTTAAAATTGATTCACTTCAAATTCTGTCAACTTTTCTTAAATTGAATAATTGAATATAGACAGAAGAGATTCTGCAGATGCAGGAAATCCAGAGTAACACACACAAAAATGCTGGAGGAACTCAACAGGTCAGGCAGCATCTATGAAAATGGATAAACAGTCAAGAGTTTTGGGCCAAGGAACTTCATCAGGATTGGAAAGGAAGGGGGAAGACGCCAGAATAAAAAGGTGAGGGGAGAGGAAGGAGGTCAAACTAGAAGGTGTCAGGTGAAGCCAGGAGGGAAAGGCAAAGGGCTGGATAATAAGAAATCTGATTGAAGAGGAGAGGGGACCATGGGAGAAAAAGAAAGAGGAAGGGCACCAGGGGGAGGTGATAGGCAGGTAAAGAAAAGAGGTAAGAGGCCACAGTGGGGAAAAGAAGAGGGGGTGGGGAAAGAAAGAAAAAGAGAAAAGTACCGGAAAGATTATTTGATGTTAATGCCGTCAGTTTAGAGGCTACCTAGATGGAATACGAAGTGTTGCTCCTCCACCCTGAGAATGGCAGAAGACTGACATTTCAGAACAGGTTTTGGGGATATGAATTAAAACGATTGGCCATTGGGAAATTCTGCTTTTAGCAGATGGAGTAGAAGTGCTTGACAAAGCAATCCCCTAATTTACGTCAAATCTCACCAATGGAGAGGAGGCTGCATCGAGAGCACTGGATACATTAGATAACCACAACTGATTCACAGGTGAAATGTTGTCTCATCTGGAAGGACTGTTTGGGGCCCTGAATGAAGGTGAGGAAGGAGGTGAATGGGCAAGTTTCTCTTGCTTGCAGGGATACGTACCAGGAGCGAGATTAGTAGGAAGTGGGGATGAGCAGAAAGCAAAAAGTGGGTGGAAGTAAAGACGTGTTTGACAGTAGGATCCTGTTGAGATGGCAGAAGCTGCAGAGAATACGTTGAATGCGGAGGCTTATGGGGTGCTAGATGAGGACAAGAGACGCTCTTTCCCTGTTAACCGGTGGGAAGATAGGGTCACTGCGGATGTCTGGGAAATGGCAGAGATGCAGGTGAGAGCAGTGTCAGTGGTGGAGGAAGAGATACCCCATTCTTTGAAGAAGGACATTTCTGATATCTTTAGGGGAAAAAAGGCTCATCCTGGAAACAGATGTGGTGGTGATGAAGGAACTTATAAAAGGGAATAGCATTTAAACAAGAGACAGGGTGGTAAAACGTATAATCAAGATATCCATGGGAATCGCTTGACTCATCAAAGATGTCAGTAGACAGCTTATTTCCAAAGGGGAAGACAGAGAGATTGAGAACGGGGAGCGAGGTGTCAGGAATGGACCAAGTGAATTTAAGGACAGGGTGGAAGTCAGAGGCAAAGTTGATGAAATTTACAAGCTCAACATGGGTGGATGAAGCAGGGCCAATGCAATCATGATTGTAGCACAAAAAGTGTTGGGGAGCATTATCAGGAAAAGCTTGGAACATGGATTGTTCTACATAGCCAACAAAATGGCAAGCATAGCTGCAACCCATGCGGGTGCACCTTGGCTTCCCCTCGAGTTTGGAGAAAATAGGAGGAGCCAAAAGAGAAACTGTTGATGTTGAGAGCCTCTTCTGCCAGATGGAGCAGGGTGGTGGTGGAGAGAAACTGTTTGGATCTTTTGTTGAGAAAAAGAATCGAGAGGTTTAAGGCCTTCTTGATAGGGGGTAGAAGTCTTTACGGACTGGACATTCATAGTGAAAATGAGGTGGTCTGGGCTAAGGAATTGAAAGTTGTTGGGAAAATTGATGAAATTAAAGCCTAATTCTGTTCTTCATTAATCAATGATTGGCAACATCAGAATTGATTTTTGGTGCTTTAATTAAAAACTCACCTGTTAATTCTGAGTTCAGTTATATAACACTATTTCAATAATTAGTACAATATATTTTGTTAGCATTCATATTATTGATTTTATCTCGATTATGTCTTATATTGATCAATTAATATCAAATACTTTGTTCTCCTTAAACAATGAAAAAAGCTCAAGATATTAGTTAAGTTCCAGATACATTAAAAATCCTCTTCATGAAGCAAGTGCTAATGAAGAACTGCCTGCTAGATTACTGAAAACATAACAATGTTACATCTTTAACTCACTGAAGTTCAAATACTGAACTACAAGTCTACCCATGTTATTGCAGCTCGGTGACTTCACAAATCACATTCTCCCTTCAAATGTTCTGATTAAGAATGTGCAATACACAGTTGAGAATAGTTGGGGAAAATGTCTCATTGATCCTTTCTCAGCAGCATCATATGATTCTATAATTTTAGTTCCAGCTGATCCTCTAATCCTCTCCCCAAATCATCGTCCATGCCAATATTCAGCTGACAGCAGAAAGGAAATGACAGGTGTTGAATTCCAGTGACTGGTTAAAAAGAACTGAAACCTAAATTTACAATCATTACTATAGCCTAGATAACAGGAAAGACAGAAAAGTCAAGATATCCAATTTTCACGTTTTAATACAAGCTCAGCATCATACAACAAATTTCTGACAGTGCTGAGCATTTAAAACAATCTATCCCACACAGTCCAGTAGACACCATGATTGCAGGTCACCAGAAAGTGTTAATGCTCTTTACCATCCACAATTGGTGCGAAGATGGTGCTTGACCGCTCTGAGTTGTGGCCGAGATGTTTTTTTCGAGTCTGACACATTTATAATAGAGTTTGCAAGTATACATTACATTGAGTCCACGCTCTACAACATATCATTGCAAGCTGCTGTTATGAGGTGAAACAAATAAAATTTGTGTCAATGCTTTATGGCTGCTGTGGGATTCACTTGGCCTTGGCTTCATGATCAAAGTAGCTGAAATTGTGATTTCTGAAATAAGCCATCCCGTATCTGGAGTCAAGTTGGAACTAGCACAGCTGAAATTCCAGGATGGAAATCAATTTTTACAAGTCCCAGCAGGAAGTGACTACTGGTTGTTTAGCCATGAAGAACTTTAACCAAGAGGTTTGAGGGATCTATTGTGCATTCCAAATCAAGAATGGGTTCATCCATTCAGGCTGCTTGGTTATTTCTGCCTTTCCAAGCCACTTGTGTTCTTTAATCCAATGGAACAAGAGAAGGATAAAAAATATCACTGCAAACTCTCAAGGCAAGCTTCAGTTTGATAACCCCTTATCAGACCCAATAATAAGGCTAATCCTCTCTTGCTTTCCATGACTGCTCTGTGCAAGAACTCTACACCCTTCAAGGGAAGCATTGGGGCACTAGAAAAACCAATTTGTAATTGCAACAAAGGGACTCAACCCATTTTCTTTCAATAGGTTTCAGAAAATAGACATGTGAGATGGGCAGCTGAAGTAACTGTTCCTTACATTTGTTTTAATGTAAACCTGCCTAAAGAAAATATAAGCTATGTTTGATGTTCTCTCTCACATCCTTATAGTTTTCCATTTGGTGGGGTAATAAAGAACTTGTCATAGTACATATCCTAATTTGGAGTAAACTGGTCAGGTTAATGGAAAGATTAAACTGTCTAAGATCAGTGGAAAGATTTCATCAGGTTACAATATTTAATTTTTATTCTCTTCAGCATTCTCCGTCCTACCCTGTACTGCCAACCAAATTTCAGCAGATAATGGAATATTTTGCAGCAAATTAGTAATTGCTTGTAGCTTCCCGGAAAGCTGCTCATGATGTAACTGCTGGAAAAACATACTGGATATAAGTCAGATACTCCCAAAAACAATGCAACTTCATCAAGCATCATGATTTTTAACCTGCAATATTAAAATCAGAATCAATCTTTATTGTATAATTTGAATCTGTCACTGTAAAGCAGGTTGACCAGAGGATTAAAGCTTCGCAAAAATTACACTGCTAAACACCTAGTGGTGGAACAACAAATAACCCGCACGGTTTTGAGTTGAAAAGGAACAATTTCTTTCCTCCCCACAGATGCTGCTCAATACGGAGAGTTCCCCCGGCAGACTCCAGTACCAGCTGTTTCCAATCTGCTGGCAGATATCTGGGGTGATCAGGAGGATGGGAATAACAGTTTGAATAATTGAACTGCATCAAAGAATCAGAGTCATACAGCACTACAATAAGCCTTTCAGCCTGAGTCCATACTGACCATCAAACCATCCAATTATGCAAATCCTACATTTATCCCATATATATTACTCTCACCACGTTTTCAACAACACCTCTCTTCAGATTCTGCCACTCACCAATATATTAGGGACAATTTACAGTGGCCAGTCAATCTACCAATACTGATACCTTGGCATGTGGGAAGCAAGTGTAGCCACCCAGAGCAAATGTGTAGTTTTCGCACAGACACATATACTTCATGCTTTCTTGTCGCCAAACAATTGGTACTAGAACATACAATCATCACAGCGATATTTGATTCTGCGCTTCCCACTCCCTGGATTACAAATATTAAATATTAAAAATGGTAAAAATTAGTAAATATTAAAAATTTAAATTAAAAATCATAAAAGAGAATAGAAAAATGGAAAGTAAGGTAGTGCAAAATAACTGAGAGGCAGGTCCGGATATTTGGAGGGTATGGCCCAGATCCGGGTCAGGATCCGTTCAGCAGTCTTATCACAGTTGGAAAGAAGCTGTTCCCAAATCTGGCTGTATGAGTCTTCAAGCTCCTGAGCCTTCTCCCGGAGGGAAGAGGGACGAAAAGTGTGTTGGCTGGGTGGGTCGTGTCCTTGATTATCCCGGCAGCACTGCTCCAACAGCGTGCGGTGTAAAGTGAGACCACGGACAGAAGATTGGTTGTGTGATGTGCTGCACCGTGTTCACGATCTTCTGCAGCTTCTTTCGGTCTAGGACAGGACAACTTCCATACCAGGTTGTGATGCACCCTAGAAGAATGCTTTCTACGGTGCATCTATAAAAATTAGTGAGGGTTTTAGGGGACAGGCCAAATTTCTTTAGTTTTCTCAAGAAGTAAAGGCGCTGGTGGGCCTTCTTGGCAGTGAACTCTGCTTGGTTGGACCAAGTCAGGTCATTTGTGATATTGACCCTGAGGAACCTAAAGCTTTTGACCTGTTCCACTTGCGCACCACCAATGTAAATTGGGTCGTGCGGTCTGCTACTCTTTCTGAAGTCAACAACCAATTCCTTCGTCTTGCTGACATCAACCAAAGCTCAGGACTAAGCCAAGGTCTCTGGCATGGGGAAGCAGCAGCTCTATGAGTTGCACTATTGTTTCAGATTGAATTTATTGTCTAATGCAATGTACACAAATGGACAATTCTGCAGGTGGAATTTAACCTCAATCTTTTGGTGTTTTTTTTTAAATTAGTAAAATAAACACCAAAGCAAACCGTTATTAAAGTGATAAAGTGTTGAACTCCTCTCAGTGGTCCTGTAATGTACCAAGTAAATACTATCGCAAAGGAGCAAAAGGCTAATAACCACCAATACGAGCAATCAATGAACTGAGGTTGTTAATATTTGGATCAAAAGCATTTCACTGGAAAGAGACCATTTCAACCAAGCAAACCGTTTGATCCATTTTCAAGATTTAAAACTTTCTGCTTATTACGATTTATTTTACATTTCTACACCATGCAAGCAACTTTTAAAAGGGGACTTCTATTCTTTCCAGACACTTCACATAATTGAATCACGGAGACTTCCTCCATAATGTAATCCATGACACTGAAGATTTTAGTGTGAGCTCCTCACACTTCTTCAAATAAATGCATATTTAGGATAGTGTTTCTTACAGGATCCATTTATCATCCTGCAAAGCTGAAAGTTACAAATCAAAATCTAACCTTGCACATTCCAGCAACACACATCAAAGTTGCTGGTGAATGCAGCAGGCCAGGCAGCATCTCTAGGAAGAGGTACAGTCGACGTTTCAGGCCGAGACCCTTCGTCAGGACTAACTGAAGGAAGAGATCTCTTACTCACTCTTCCTTCAGTTAGTCCTGACGAAGGGTCTCGGCCTGAAACGTCGACGGTACCTCTTCCTAGAGATGCTGCCTGGCCTGCTGCGTTCACCAGCAACTTTGATGTGTGTTGCTTTAACTTCCAGCATCTGCAGAATTCCTGTTCCTTGCACATTCCAAACATTTGTTCAATGCAAAATGAATTATTGGTCTCTCATCCACTTCCATCATTCAGTAATGGGATCAAATATGCCTTGGTCAGGGAAGGCATAGGCCTTTAAAAGCAACCTTCACCTAGATGAAGCCAGGAAGTATCACTTTACCAGTTCCTCAGCAGCAAACTGTGCTTGAAACGGTAGGTAGTCAACCAACCCCCAGCTTTCATCCTGAGGCCAATAACATTTATTCTTCCTTCAAAGACCAATTGCTCACCAGAGTTCAGGAGTGGTTCAAGATCAGTAAAACTTCCAAAGGCAAAAGACATTAATTGCATCCTTAAACAGCTGTTGAAAAAGCAATAGTCCAAACCTATTTATATGGCAAAAGGATTCAGATGCCTGTTTTATTGAATTATGCTGCCTAGCTGTCACTCTTCACAAATGTCTTTTTTCCTCTTTTGTTTACTTTTTAATTCATATCATAGCAGAAACAAGTCAAGACCCCACACACAACAGCATAAAGTGGAAAGGGAGAAGGACAGGGAATTAGAAGCTATCTTCTGCACTGCGGGCAGGGGAAAGAAAATACATTTGAACAGAAGATGCTTCCCGCCATTCATGCGGCCTTAAAGCATTTGGAGGAAAGTCCAAAGTATACTCCCATTGCTACTTGAATGCATTAGTGAGCACATTTACACATCATTTCACCAAAGGAGTAGACAGAAGGAAAGGTTATAAAGTGGAGGGAATTAATAAAGAGTACATAAAGTGGAAGGTATATGGAGGAAGGGACAATACAAATAAGAGTAGATAGGCAAAGGCCAAATGAAGTGCTATAGGAAAGAGAACAAACATGGAAAGTCCCAGTAAAGGTACATCTTTGATCAGTGAGATATTTAATTGGACCTGTTTGAAAGTGAGCCATTTGCAGCATCAACCACAGGTTGCAGAGAGATGCACTATTAATAAAAGCACCTGACATGTTATGGAAATAGTAAACTGCAGAAAAAAAAATCACAGTACACGTGTGTTTCTGCGAGACCTGCCTTCATTATAATCCATAAAAATTCAGACGAAAGTGGAGAAAATGTACCAAGGTATTTTGTTCACAGCATGCTCAGAAATGAAAGCTCTTCACGTCAGCCTGCCATCCCCAAAGCAGGTGAAGCACAACGAGCAGAAGAGTGACCCAGCTGCAACCATGCAATTGTATGCAGCTCCTGTACTCACTCATTAAACGGTGTGTGAGTGGCTTCAAATACATCATCAGACTGGCTTGCTTCATTGGGCTGGCTGGTCATGTTGTGCTGAACTACATCGCTGCTGCACGCAGTGGCAATGATGTTAGAAACAAGAGTAAGAGAGATGAAATCAGACATTAACATGATACCAAGGGTTGGGTTTTGCATTTGGGTTGTCAGAATTTAGCAAGTATTTCCTACAGAATACAACTAAATTCCTTCTGAACTGTAACCACAGAACTTTAAGGTGTTAAAGATTATGAAACATAACGGACATGACTTTCCATTCAGTCCCCTGTGTGGAGCAAGGAGAAATGGATGCAGATGTAATCCAAGTATTTTCAATACTGAGCATGGTCATGATCTAGCCACTTTTAAAATGATATCTGAGTGAAATGAGAGGCTTCATTTTGACAGCCACATGATCTCATTAGCCATTATCATATCAGCCTAAATAGAAAAACTTCACATTGTTAAAAGATGGTTGTGGCTATCCAAAACATTTTGCAGTTTAATCTACTGTTTCCGTAATGGTGATCTTCATCACCATTATGGTTAGTGGAAATCAGAAAAATTACCCTAAGTCAGTGATTCCCAACCTTTTTTATGCCATGAACCCCTGCCATTAACCAAAGGATCTGTATTCCCCAGATTGGGAACCCCTGCCTAGACATAACTTCTATGTTTTCCTTTCCAGAAGTCAAATCAAAGAGATGACATTGTTCAAGACTTCATTCACAGCTTCAACAATTTCTTCCATGAATGAACATTTTCCAGTTGCCCAAAGCAAACTATTTGCATTCACTCCAGATTAATGCAAGCAAATCCATTAGTCTATTTCAGCACCTTGCACATCATATCACATTTCATAATCGGTAAAATTCCCAGGCTTTTTGAATGGATGATATTTTAAGTTGTGCTTTTTCTTGTGAAGCAGATTCCTCAGCACCATTCAACAGAAGAGAATAATTAAACTGGATAGAATTCATGCAAATTCGGCAACAGAATAGGTCTGTGATCTTCTACAGTATCATTTATTAGCTGCTGAATGCTTTTCTCAAAACTCACTAAAAATAAACCGGTTTACCCTAAGTTACCTGTAATACAGTAAATAATAACAAGGTGAAACCCATTGCTCAATAATATAAATGAGAATTAATGTTGCAGGAAAGCATACTGCAAAGACCACTACACGATTAAACCCAGAGTCACAAAGGCACACCTCAATGAAGTTTCAACACTTTAGTTTTTGAAGAAAACTTACTTTTCATTGAGTTCTTCAAGTCTCTGACCACTGGATGACATGAAGTGTGGACTTAAATGTCCAGGCAATGGACTGCTTGGACTGGCAGGGGCAGACAATGAACTTTTGATATTCTGGATAGAATGCCTCCGACTTCTCCGTCGTTCTAAGCCACGCCGTTCACTCGAACCAAGGCTTGACCTTCGCCTATCTTTCCGACCATTCATACTAACATCATCATCTCCATCTTCATGTTTCAGGCTCAACTGCAATACATCCATTCAGAAAAATGGTTATGTTAGATTGCAAATACTGTATTTGCATTCATTTTATGTGCTTGTAAAAATTTCATTATTTTTTTTTTTTAAACTGATAATTACTCGTCACCTCAAATTCCGGAAGCGATTGGTAGTAGCACCTGAAAGTTGCCTTCCCAGCCTTTGAACAAGGTGTGGCCAAACTACTCCCACTTTGCTACATCACCCTAACTTACTAGGGCACTTCAGAGAGCAACAAGGATTAATGTTGGTATGGGACTGGTTGTGAATGAGTTGATTCCCCTCCAAACCTGCCATTGTGCCATCCTGTCAGCCGTGACAGAAGGTTGGGGTTGAGAGGAAAAATAGATTAGCCATGATGAAATGGATCAGCTTTTGACACGAAAATGTCTTTTTCTGTTGATCAGTGTGAAAAAAAAAGTCAAATTAAATCCACTGTGATTCAATATTGTAAAACAATCAAACATGAAAACTTCCGGGGGTGGAGGGGGGGGGGGTGAATACTTTTTATAGGCACTGTATATCTTTTTTTTTGGGTGACTGATGTTACAATTGCCAGACAAATACAGTTTGCATTTTACTGCCACTAGGATCCTAGGAATGGGGAGAGATGGGATAGGCTGGGCTTATTTACCCTGGAATAAAGCAGGCTGAGCCATAGGTAAGTGGGATTGTTCAAATCTTTTTGAACTTTGGAACTACATCTGATTCTGGAACATCGTTTTACTATTAAACACAAAAACACATCAATTAAACAATAACTGTCATGTTTAAAAAGGGAAAGTAATTCAAATGCATAACAAGTGATTGGCAGAGGTAAAGAAAACAAAAATGAATGAAAACCCTTTTCACCACAACCCAATTTTTCTTTCTTTAAAAAGAATGTCAACTAAACTACTGTGCATTTCTAGAATCTGTATTTTTTTTAAATTAATTTTTCCCCACTTTCAATTGAAATTATATTCTCTTCGTTTTCCTATCCTGGTTTACTTTGTGACAAGAAGATACGTTTGCTTCATAACTCCTCCGTAAGGTTAGCTGCAAACATCACCTGTCATCTTCCTTGTTGATAGAACGATTAAAGTCTTTAGGATAACTTGCACTTCAATGGCTGCTTTATTAGGTAAACTGGATCAGTAATGCTAATATCTAATCAGCCAATCATCTGGCAGCAGCTCAATGCATAAAAGCACGATGACATGGTCAAGAGGTTCAGTCATTGTTCAGACCAAACGTCCAAACTAGGAAGAAATGATGGCGGCACGACACAGCGCGCAGCGGCCGCTCCGGAATGAATATCTGCTGTCTGTCAAGTAGGATCTGTCACGATTTGATGGAGGCAGATGTGAGAGCACAGAGGAACATCTGGTGAAACTTCTGAAACTTTGCTGCCACTGCTACTATGTGATCCAGAATCTCCGGAAGGGAAAGCCCCAAGTCCTCGGATTTGCCTGTTGCCTGGTGGCCGGGGCCAGGGACGAACCGCTCCGCAGAGATGGTGCTCGGTGTCGGAGGCTCGGAGTTTTCGGATGGACTCAGAGTCAGCCGTGGTCGGGTGCTTCCAGGGTGCTGCATCAGCAAGTTTGTGGCGCTGGAGGTTCATGGCAGGGAGAGTTTCTCTTCCTTCTACCGGCTGCGTGAGATGTTAGGGCTATCGGGACTTTGAGACTTTTTTTTCCACCGTGCTCATGGTCTGCTCTTCATCAAATTACAGTATTGCTTTGCACTGTTGTAACTATATGTTATAATTATGTGGGTTTTGTCAGTTTTAGTCTTGGTCTGTCTTGTGTTTCTGTGATATCATTCTGGAAGAACATTGTATCATTTCTTAATGCATGCATCACTAAATGACAATAAACGAGGACTCAGTGTCCTCATAATCTAATCTAAAAAAAATGCGATCTAAGTGACTTTGACTGAGGAATGATACTTGGTACCAGATGTAGTGGTTTGAGCATCTCAAACTGCAGATCTTTTGGGATTTTCACACACAACAGTCTCTAGAGGTTAGAGAATGACACAAAAAAAACAAGAAAAACATTCACTAAATAGCAGTTTGTGGGCAAAAACACCTCATTAATGAGAGTGTTCAGAGGAGAATGGCCAGACTTGTTCAAGCTGACTAGAAGGTGACAGTATCTCAAATAACCATGTGTAACAACAGTGGTGTGCAGAAGAGCATCTCAAAATGTGCAGCATGGTGAACTGTGAAATGGATGAGCTACAGCAGCTGAAGACCACACAGGGTTCCACTCCTGTACCGAATAAAGTGGCCACTGGGTGTATATCTATCAGCCACATGCCAAATGCACTTTCATAGTTGCAAAAATCTTGCTGTAACTTCATGTTGCATTACATTAGAGCACCAAGTGACAAAGATAAAGGTTCTGAGCTATCAGTTTCCAGGGAAGTGAGGAAACCACCTAATATTCTTGTACTTGATTGCTGTTGAGTGGCACCTCCAGGCTATAACTATTTCTGGCTTCTTGCCTTCAACTATGGTTCTTTACTTTTTATTTTGACATTCTTAAGCTCATACTTCAGGAAAGATTCCTCGGGTGAGTGGTTGCCAACCTGGGTTATTCCAGTGCATAACAATTTTTTTCCCCCATATCTTTGGCACTGTTTATTTTCATGCCTCTGATCTGCCTGCATTTAGGCCTTGTGGAAAACACAATATCCCTATCCAGTGTTGCATTTCCCAGTTGGGATAATGAAATTTACCAACATATCAGCATTGAACAGGAAGGTCTGTCTGTCTGTATCTTGTTTGATGACGGTTGGCATCCAGAACAGGAAGGTCTGTAAATTGTTCCATTTAAATAAGGATGACTAATCAACTAAATTGCTTAACGGAGACTGCAGCTCAATCATTCTACAATTCACCAATTTTGTTCTGAAGCAAGTGCTTTGTTTTAGCATCTGCAGGTTTCTGCTGGTTTAGCCACGAGTAACAGGCTGGCATAGGCCATACCTCAGGCTTCCTTTCATAATGACACACAGGCGCAAAGCTTTTCCTCTTCATCAGCTTTTTTTAAAATTTAAAAACAATGTCAACGTGTTCACATTAATGTGGGAGTGTGAAATATTACCTCATAAATATTGAATTGTTCCACTAAGTCCAAGTCAGTTCCTTTTTTGTTCAAGTGTCTCTGTGAAATAGCTTCCATCCCTTGTTCTTCCAGACAGTCCACTACATCATAGAAGGAATCTTGATCAGGCAATCCTGCCAATGTCTGGGAATTCCAACAAAGCACATGAACACAATCATTCCATTAGGAAGGAGAGAATCTGTTATTTAAAAGAAACACTAAAAAATGCATCTGCAAAATTGCTTGTAAAAAGAACTAAACTGCCAACATCTTTCTTTGCCAGAAGTCACTGATTCAACCAAATTTAGACAATGAAAGGTTGTCACTTCTGTGGGCATTGCAATGAAAAAGACTGAACAGTTTACTTTAAATTTCATGCATATTTTAAACACATTAGTTGAGAAATTCAAATCCAAATTTCAATGTACATACACTGCAGTTAACTACTATTTCTTGTCAGATATTTGACAAGACACCATTCCCCACATTCTCAACGTGTTTGTGTGCACACTTAAAATAAAGAAAATTCAATTCAAGGAATGAAGCAGATTTAAAATTATATATGCATGCATATATACACATCTGCAAAAATTGTGAGATTTCACTTTTCATGGTATTGACAGGGCCACCCACAGTTTAAACAGCCTGGATGGGGTGGAATTTGTGTGCTGTATCATAGACAGTTCCCTCAAGCAATTCAGAAAAGAGCAATACTAGATCTCTTCTTAGGGAGCAAGGCAGGCCAAGTAACCGAAGTGGAAGTTAGAGAGCATTTTGGGTCCAATTACTGCAATTCTATTAGTTTTAAAGTAGTTAGAACAGTCCACAGATTGAAGTCTTGAAGTGGTGCACAGTCATTAGGCAGGATCTAACTGGGGTCAACAAGGTGACTATTTCAAGGCAAAGGAACTGTTGGCAGTTGGAAGGCTTTTAAAAGGGTCATATCATGAATCCTGGGGCAGCATGTTCCTGCTAGGGTGAAAGATAGACATAACAAGTTCAGTGAACCCTGGCGGGCGAGAAATATCGAGGCTCTGGTAAGGGAAAAGGAAACTTAGGCAGCTGGGTACAAGTACCTCCCTTGACAAATATATAAAGTTTAAGATCAGAAGGGTGAAAGAAAGAGGTTCTTCAGTTATATTAAGAATGAACTGGGTCCCCTCAAAGACCATCAGGGTTGGCTATGGTATGTATGGAGCCACAGGAGATGGCGAAAATTTTTAATACCCATTTTTCCACTGTGCTTACTCCAGCAAATGTAAGTAGTGAGTCTTGGATCATATGAATATTACAAGGAAGTAAGTATTTGTAGCCTTGAAGCCCATTAAGACAGGCAAATCCTCAAGCTTGACCAAGTGAACTCCTGGGACTTATGGGAGGCCAAGGAAGAAATCGGGGAGACCCTTCCAGAAATAGATATTTGCTTTGTTGTTAGCCACTGGTGAAGTTCCAAAAGATTAGAACGTGACTAATGTTCCATTGTTCAAGAAGGGTAGCAAGGACACTGCAGGGAACTACTGGCCAGTGAGCTGGATTTCAGTTGCAGGGATGTTACAGGAAGGAATTCTGAGGAACAAGATCTATCATCACCTGGATAGTCAAGGACTGAGCAGGAATAGACATTGTGTGGGATGTCACACGACAGTGGCTATACTTTATTAGGAGTATGAAGAGATTTGGCATGTCAACAAATGCACTCAAAAACTTCTATAGTTGTACTGTACCGTGGAGAGCATTCTGACAGGCTGTATCACTGTCCGGTATGGAGGGGCTACTGCACAGGACCAAAAGAAGCTGCAGAAGGTTGTAAATCTAGTCAGCTCTATCTTGGGTTCTAGCCTACAATGTACCCAGAACATCTTTAGGGAGCATCCATTATTAAGGACCTCCAGCACCCAGGGCATGCCCTTTACTCATTGCTACCATCAGGTAGGAGGTACAGAAGCCTGAAGGCACACACTCAGCGATTCATGAACAGCTTCTTCCCCTCTGCCATCCGATTCCTAAATGAACATTGAATCTTTGGACACTACCTCACTTTAAAAAAAAATACAGTATTTCTGTTTTTGCACGTTTTTAAAATCTGTTCAAAATACGTAATTGATTTACTTGTTTATTTTTTATTTTTTATATTATTTATTATTATTTTTTCCCTTCCCTGCTAGATTATATATTGCATTGAACTGCTGCTGCTAAGTTAATAAATTTCACGTCACGTGCCGTTGATAATAAACCTGATTCTGATTCTGACATCTGACAAATCTTTTGGAGTTTTTCCAAAGATGTGATGAGGGATAGGAGTTAGAAGCAGAGACTTCATTTTGCAGTCACTGATGTGATCACACTTGGGGTATTTTGTACAGTTTTGATCAACCTGATACAAGAAAGAAATTGTCCAGCTGGAGAGGGTGCAGTAGAGATTTACAAGGCTGTGGCCTAGACTAGAGGGCCTGAGTTAAGTGGAGACATTGGCCTTACTGGGTCTTTATTCCCTTGAGCATAGGGGTGATCTCTATATAAATTTATAAAATCATGTGGGGTATAGATAAGTTGGTCACTATTTTTCTCAGGGTTAGTGTGCCCAATACTAGAGGCCGCAGACACAAAAGGGGAGAGATTTAAAAGAGATCTGATAGGCAACTTTTTTTGCACAAAGGGCAGTGAATATTTGGAACGAGCTACCAGAAAAAGTGGTTGAGGCAGATACAGTTGCAACACTAAAGAGGCATTTGGATAGGTATGTTGAGGGGAGGGGCTTAAAAGGTAATGGCCGAATGTGGGCAATTGGGACTAGAGGTTGGCATGGACCAGTTAGGTTAAAGACCTGTTTCTGTGCTGTATTGCTCTACGACTCATTAAACATGCTTATTCATCAAAATGGCAAACGTACAGCACTTCACCTGTTCTGCTTTTATACATCACAGTACTAGTATGACTCGATATATCTACCCACCAAACTCCTCCACATGTGAGCCATCAGCACCACTTCCTCCACCCCCACCCACTCAGCTTCCCCTTGATACCACTAATTGTTTCAAGAGTAAAGTATGAATGGCAAATGATCCAGACAGGATGCCTTGATAAAGGAGAATAATTCACTGTTGACATTTAGATCACTCAGACATATGGTGTACTTCAGTATGAATAAAACATAGACTGCACTTTTAATTATATATAATAAAGACTTGCAAACAGAAAAGGTTTAAGCTTGCCAG
This sequence comes from Mobula birostris, assembly GCF_030028105.1. Taxonomy (NCBI): domain Eukaryota; kingdom Metazoa; phylum Chordata; class Chondrichthyes; order Myliobatiformes; family Myliobatidae; genus Mobula; species Mobula birostris. Next base: position 35,348,944 of record NC_092388.1, read on the forward strand.
TTTAGTATTATAACAGAATACCTTAATGAGCTAGACATGGGGTAGAGCAGGCAGGCTCCACACCAATCATACTTTTGGTGGCAGGGAGCTCTGCAGCACAGAATAGGTTGATAGGTCAGTGTTAACTAGACAAGTAATGAGACCCAATGCAATCTTGCACTGTAATGATATGCTTACAGCCAGATGCTCAAGTGCTGTGGACACAGGTGTGAAGACTAGAAGGATCCAAGAACGTTTCTTGCAAATATTGTGTTGATTAAAGACCTTCAATGCTTTCAGCAGGATTTATGGTTATTTGTAAAGGCCATTCAAGATTCAAGATTGTTTAATGTCATTTCCAGTACACAAGTGTAGAGGAGAACAAAATAATTGTTACTTTGGATCCGATGTGACATAATAATATGAAGGACACAATAATAAAAAGCACAATAAATAAAAATACTTGAGATATCTTGCATACAAATTATATGTATTATATGTGATTGTATGTCCATAAAGTGATGCTAGTCACAGGAGTATCTGTACAAAAGGTGACTCTGACAGGAAATGATAAAGTAATGGTGATGGAGGCAGGGGAGGGGAGGGGAGGGTTAGTGGGTTGAAGTATTGATCAGCATTACCAATTGGGGAAGTAACTGTTATATGTCTTTGATGGTGTGTAGGCTGGTGCTGGTGATGCATTGGGCAGTTTTGACAACCTGTTGTACAGCCTTCTTCTCTGCTGCAGTGTTGTATTGTTCAGATGTTCTCTACTGTGCATCTGTAGAAGGACACGGGTATAGCACAGATGTGCCGGTGATCTTTCCTGATTATGTAGGACACGTTCTGTGGCCATGAGAGCTTGTGCAAGATGGGCACTTGAGGAGTTTGAAACTGCTCACACTTTCCATTGCAACGATGTCCTGTAAAGAAGGGTGTGAGTTCTCCTGAAAGAACTGAACAACTGGTTACATTTCAGCAACAACTGCCAGAATCTGGGTTCAATCCTGAAATTGTGTGCAGTCTCTACAGCGTCTGCATCGTTTCCCTGAGATGACAATTGGATAGAGGGAAATCAGGATGGTAGGAAAGAGATTGGGCCATAGGAAAACAATATGGGAATAGGATTGATGGGATTTCTCTGAGGCTCACTTTCTATTATGTGATGAGAAAAATATAAAAGTATGAAATGCAAATGGAAGTATAAAGTTAAAAATAATACTGCGGAGTTTAATAAAAGCAAACTACTTGATCCAAAGGGCACTGATTCAACCCAAAAAAATTTATTTTGTTACCATTCTAAGATGTCATTATCCATTTGGTGAAGTATTGCATAATATTAGTACTCACTAAAGCACAATGATAAAGATATTAGAACCAAGGGGCTGTCAGTTATTTTTACTTGGCTATCAGACGGCTTGTGATATTTTGTTCATAATTCATTCTGGCTTCTCTGAAACTTTTAACCCAGTTGCCCACTAGCAGATGATTATTCTTGTGCCTCTGTTGGAAGTTCTTTGGCCACCAACTCATACACTGTTGCTACCTCCTGCTCACCACATACCCCTCCTTCCATCCCAAAGCTTTGTGAAGAATTGTTCAAGTTACCATCTTGCCACTGGATGGCGCACCTATCAATGATCAATTGCCTTGTTGAATTTTGTGTTCCATTTTCAGGGTACAATTTTTCAGGATCAGTTTTAATATTACCGGCATATGTTGTGAAATTTGTTGTTTGTGGCAGGAGTATATTGCAATACAAAATAATACAGAAAACTAAATTACAATAAGAAATATAAATACACATATACATACTGTATGTATAATTAAATTAAATAAGCAGAGAAAAAAGAGAGCAAATTAAGAAAGAAAGAAGAAAATTGTGAGGTAGTGTACATGGATTCATCATCCAATCAGAAAGTTGATAGTGGAGGGGAAGACGCTTCTCCTAAAACATTGAGTATGTATCTTCAGGCTCCTATACCTATTCCTTGATCGTAGCTATGAGAAGAGGGCATTTACTGGGTGATGGGAGTCCTTCATGACAGATGCTACCTTTTTGAGGCATCGTCATCTGAAGATATCTTCGATACAGGGGAGGCTAGTGCCCATGATGCAGCTGGTTTGGTTGCAACATTCTGCAGCTTTTTCTAATCCTGTGAGATGGCACTTCCATACCAGTTGGTGATGCAACCAGCTAGAATGCTCTCCACCGTACGGTTGTAGAAATTTGCTAAAGTCTTTGGTCACATAGCTAGTCTCCTCAAACACTTAATGAAATATAGCTGCTGTTATGCCTTCTTTGTAGTTGCATTAATACGTTGGGTCCAGAATGTTTTCAGAGATGTTGACATCCAGGAACTTGAAACTGCTCACCCTTTCTACTGCAGATCTCTTGAACAAGACTGGTGAGTGTTCCCTCGACCTACCCTTCCTGAAGTCAACAATCAATTCCTTCATCTTACTGATATTGAGTGCAAGGTTGTTATTATGAGACACCAGTCAAACAGCTGATCTCTCTCATTCCGATACGCCTCTTCTTCACCATCTGACATTCTGCAAACAATAGTATCATTGGCAAAGTTATAGATGACATATGAGTGGTGCTTAGCCACACAGTCATGGATGCAGAGAGAGTAGAGCAGTAGGCTAAGCACACACCCTTGAGATGCACTAGTGTTGATGGCCAGCGAGAAGTTATTTTTGCAATGACCATGGCCTTCTGATGGGAAGTCAAGGATCCAATTTCAGAGGGAGGTAGAAGCCTAGGTTTTGGAGCCTGATGATTAGTACTGAGTGTATGACGGTGCCGAACACTTAGCTGTAATCAATACACATCTGCTACTGTCCATGGGATCCAAGGCCGAGTAGGGAGCTGGTAAGATTGCACCTGCTGTAGACCTACTGTAGCAATAGGCAAATTGCAGTGGGTCCAGGTCATTGCTTCGGCAGGAGTTGATTGTGACAATAACCAACCTCTCAAAGCACTGCATCACAGTAGATGTGAGTGCAACTGGGTGATAGTCAATGAGGCAGTTCACCCTGCTTTTCATGGGCACTGGTATTATTGTCACCCTTTTGAAACAGGTGGGAACCTTAGACTGTAGCAGTGAGAGATTGAAGGCACTCCTGCCCATTGCTTTGCACAGGTCTTCTGCGTCCTACCAGGTACGTTATTAGGTCCCGATGTCTTGCAAGGGTTCTCCCTCATGAAAGATGTTCTGACATTAGGCCTCGAGACGGAAGTCACAGGGTCACTAGATACTGCATGGATTCACGCAGGTGTTGTTTTATTCTCCCTTTCAAAGCATGCATAAAAGGCATTGAGCTCAGTTGTGAGTGAACAATCACAGCCATTCATTTTGTCTTGTAGTGTGTTGGCTCCTCTAGTCCCACAAGTGATATGTTGGTGGCAATTGTTCAGAAACTTCAAGCTGGCCTGGTTGAAATCTCCTGCAATAATAGGGAAGGCATCATGGTGTGCTATTTTATGACTGCTAATCATGGTGCTCAGCTCCTTCAGTCCTGCATGACTTTGACCAGAGATGGAAAGTACACTGCAACCAGAATTACGGTGAAAACTCCCTTAACAGATAGAATCAGTGACATGACCACAAGATATTCCAGGTCGGGTGAGCAGGACTAGGACAGAACTACCATGTCGATGTACCAGGCTGAATTAATAATGAAGCATACTCCACTTTCTTTATCTTTAAAAGACTCAACTGACCTATCTTTGCAGTGAATGATGAAGCCATTGGGCTGCAGCACTGCATCTGAAATGGCACAGGTGAGCCATGCTTCCGTGAAGCAAAGTACACAGCAGTTTTTAACAATAACCCTTCATTAAAATGGTAGCAGGAAATTGAAAGAGTAAATGGCTGTCACAAATCATGATGTTAAACTCATTACTGCAAATAGAGAAATGTGTACGGCAATTGCATTAATATGTTAAACCGCAACTCTTAAATTACATTAATCCTTATAAAATTGCAGTTATGGATCTCAGAGGCAAATTGCTGATTCAATAGCATCAGAACTAACCAATATCTATTGTGATGACAAACACAATGAATAATGGCAGACCCAATATCTGTCTAATTCACAACAGGCCAAAGGCTGTTTTGTAAGATATGCCCTACATGCTGACAATTAAATGGCCATCTAAACGAAACTAATACTGAGAAAGCATCCATTTAGAAACTACTCAACCGAGCACCAAGTCGTAACAGTTGGCAGAAACTTCACACAGTCTGACAGGCACAAGTTTAACTGGATGTCATACTGACCTTATTTATTAAAGTCATTGTGTAAACAAGAAGTTCTGTGTCAATACCATCCTTCTCATCCAGTATTTCCATGACATTTGACCATGGCCTCGCACCTAAAAAAAAGTTAGAACACTAATTAATGTCTGACCTCAGAATTTCACACAAGACAATTAAACAGCTAACAGCAGGAAGCAGTTTTAAGAAAACATCTGTATCTTCCATAACTGCAAAATCCAAGTTGAAACATTTGCCATCATATTCAGCTTGAAGTGCCAAGTGGCTTCCTCCTGAGATGCCAGAGCTGTTTCTTTCATTCTGTTTTATATCCGGAAACCACTGTGAGTATTTAAGGCTTTGAGATCAGACAATATCCCAGGTGCAATACTGAAGACCTGCTCCTGAGAACATGCCACATATCTAGTCAAGCAATTCCTGTACAATTACAACACTGGCATTTTTCTGATGATGTGGAAAACTGCCCAGGAATACCTTGCACACATACAGCAGTACAAATCTAGTTGGGCTAATTACTACACAACAAGTTCAGCCACAATCATCCGTAAAGTGATGGAAGGTGTTATCAGTAGTACAATAGTGTGAAACTTAGCAATAACTCATCCAACACTACTTAGTTTTGGGTTTCACCAAAGACTTGATCTAAAATTGAGACAAGAGCTGAATTCCTGATTCAACAGAGAGCAAAATCCCTCAATATATCAGCAGTATTTCACCAACTGCAGTAGCAAGGAGCTTTGATAAAAATGAAGTCAATGGCATTAAGGAGAATGCCAATAATTTCAGTCATATGTCATGAATATTAGTCATGTTACTGGACATCAAGGCGGGAGGAGAAGATGGCAGCGCGATGCAGCTCTCTGGTGAAAGGATATCGATTCTGTTAAATAGGGGCCGTGGACAATTCTGATCTGATGGAGACCGACGTGAAAGCACAGAGGAACGTCTGGAGAAATTTCTGAAAGGCCTGGTTCGCTGCCGCTGTTACTGCGTGATCGAGAATCTCCAGAGGAAAGGTCCCAAAATCCCCAGCTATAGCCTGCTGCTAGCGACCCAGGCTGAGGTCGAAACATTTGGCAGAGATGGCGCTTGGTACTCGGTGTCAGAGGGCTGATCGGAGCTCCAAGTTTTCGGACGACTCAGAGTCAGACTGTGGTCAGGCATGGCAGGAAGAGTTTTCTTCCTTCTTCCATCTGCGTGAGATGTGGGACTTTAGAGAAACTTTGAACTTTTTTACTGTGCCATGGACTGTTCTTCATCAAGTTATGGTATTGTTGCACTGTTGTAACTATATGTTATAATTATGTGGTTTTGTTAGTCTTTCAGTCTTGGTCTGTCCTGTGTTTTGTGATATCACACCGGAGGAATATTGTATCATTTCTTAATGCATGCATTACTAAATGACAATAAAAGAGGACTATGTGTCCTCATAATCTAATCTAATCTAATTTAATCTCACTCCCAGGTAGGGTTGCCAACTTTCTCACTCCGAAGGACAAAAGTAGCAGTCAAATACGGGACACTTGTGCTTACCCCAAGAAAGACTAGCATGACCATGAAGCCTTGCGCGGGCACCTGTGTGGGCATGCGTGTCATGCGCATGCGTGTACATGCCGATTTTTTTCCTACAAATCAGTTTTGCCTTAATCTTCCGGATTCTGCTTTTACTATATGTTAGTGTTATTTTAGGTTTCGTGTGTTATTTGGTATGATTTTGGTTGGTTACTTTTTGCCTGAAAACGCTCAAAAATTTTTCCCATATAAATTAATGGTAATTGCTTCTTTGCTTTATGCCATTTCGGTTTATGGACGGTTTCATAGGAACGCTCTACATTAGTGGGGGAAGTATGGGACAAGGGCGGTCCCATATGGGACAAACCAATTAGCCCAATATACGGGATGTCCCGGCTAATATGGGACAGTTGGCAATCCTGCCCCCAGGACACTACTGCACGTCAATATTGAAGGTGCAACCATTTTCATCAACCACTTTCTTTCCTTCCCAAGATAGGAAATGAGAATGCATACTGATGATTGCATAAAGTCCAATCCCATTCCCAATACCTTACTCAATGATGGAAGCCATGCTTGCATGCAGCAAGATCTGGAAAGCACTCATGGACAAGCAGTCTAGTCTCAGTCATCGGCAAAGTGATGGGAGATGTTCTCCAAAATGGCACCTACTCACCAATAGACAATGTTCATCCATGGACTGATAAATGGTAGGTAATATTTGTGCCATATTATTTCCAGAGAATGACCCTGTCAAACTTGATGTTTATATTGACATAACCTTGACTTTTAGAACCATCACCATTACAAACTTCCCCCATTACCCTTTGGAGGTACCATTGACTTAAAACTCAAAAGGAATAGCTATATGCACAATCCAAGCAAGTTTAGGGCTCGGGATCCTGTGGCAAGTGACGCCCCTCCTGACGTCCCACTACTTATAAAACACAAGCTAGTAGCATGAAGGAACACACTCAACTTGATGAATCAGCGTAGCTCCAACTATTCTCAAGGGTCTTCCAGAACAACGTATTTCATTTGACTGCTTCTGCATCACTGCATGAACAATCTACTTTTCCATCTGGGGATCATACTGCCTGCTGTGTGAATATTCTACAAAGTTCTCTGCAATTACTTGCTTTCTCTAATTGCCTCAAGACGGACAATAATGCTGGCTTTACCAACAATGCTCAGAAATAAAAAAAAAACAATTAAAAAAGCATCAATTGAAAAGATGCTCAAAAACATCCTATACAATTACCGGTATTTAGATCATCATATTCATTGGTTTGGTTGTTTCGTATATATTTTGGGAAAAAAAATCAATGCTGGAAATGCCAGAAGGCAAAATTTAATTATTGCAGACAAAAGCCATATCCTTGGATTGAGCTCCATACAATATTCTGCAGAATTAAGAGCTAGGTCATCAGTGACCTCTTACCAATTTGCAACAACCACAAATCGTTATTAAAGCTTGAGGAGAAATAGTGAAAACATTTAGAAAGCCCAATTTACATCTCAGTATCAAAGACATCAAAAGTTTCCAATCTAGAATTCTCATTCTACATTCCTTTGAAATGAATAGCAATTGAAGTTAATTACAGAAGGTGTTGGGAATATTTCCAAATTTCTTGTGTCTCCACATTAAAAAAGATATTCAAGCACTCAATTACAGATCACAAGTAGGGGATGTATTGAACAGGCATGTGGAACAGATTCTTCAGGTCCAAAGCAGGAGTTATAGAATGAGTTGAAACCATACATTGTATCTGCTTTCTTCTTGAAATTAGTCTGCAATAAACATACATATTAAACTGTGAGCAAAAGATTGCCTGATACAAAGCTAAGGATTGGATATAGATGAGGAGTGCTGTTTTGTGGTGAAGTATTCAGAAGTTAGTTCTGCAGTGCAACCTCCCTATGGTATTCAAGAAGGATCCTGTATCAGCTTTGGAATATGCAGTAGCCACTGTTGTTTTCCCATTGCAATGATAATACTCCATTACACAGCCAAGAAACAGACCATAAAAGACATCCATCTATTTCTTTAGTTTCTTCACACAGAAGAGATGAATCTGTTATTTAAAGATGCACTTTAAACTTTAAAGCACTTTACAGAGCCATTAAAACAAAATAGATCACAAGCCAAAGGTGCTGAAATGATGATTTTACCACAAACTTTGTCAAACTGAAGGTTTGAGGAAACTTTTAAAATGAAGAGAGCAAATTAGAGTGATTTTGGAAGATCACTGTATTCATAAGATGTTTAGAGTAAATGGAGTTTCACAGACAAAAGCTTGAAACTGCCACTGTGTATGGTAGTTTATGATACACAGAGGGCTGAACAAGGATTTTCTGAGGATACAACTTGTGTTTATACATACCACTGGAGAGCTATTTAAAATGTGGCAGAAGGAGTAATTACTCTGACAGTTGTGAACTACCACTGGGAAGGATTCAAGTAGCTGAAATAATGCTGGGTGAGCAAGAGGTTCTGAGCAGGCCACGTTACTGGTGTTGTCAAGGATACCTGCCGCCGTGGCCATTCCACCTTCCTTCTTCAACCTTCTGGGAGAACATCCAGCAGCCTGTAATCCAGACCGCCAGCCTTAAGAAAGGCTTCTTCCCCACCAGTTACAGAGTACTGAACCAAATCACCTCTTTTACGTCCCTTCTTGCAGCTGCTGCCACTACTTTGGATTGTTTTTACCTTTCTCAGTTATTCCATTATTACCATTTTAAAAGTAACCATGCATACAGTTTACTCTGTGAGCTTCAAGATTGCTCAATGTCATTTCCAGTACAAAAATGTGAAGGAAACAAAACAACTATTAGTCTGGAACCAATGCAGCACACAAAAAAAAAACACAGTAAGATAAAGAACACAACAATAAGAGGAAAGCACACAATAAATATGAATTAAAAGTTATTGAATGTAAAATACTACAAAAAGTAGTGGATACAGCCCATATCATCACAGGCAGAACCCTCTCCACCACTGAACACATCAATACAGAGCACTATTGCAGGAAAGCAACATCCATCATCAAAGACCCCACCACACAGACAATGCTTTCCTTTCACTGCTGCCATCAGGAGGAAGGTAAAGGAGCCTCAGGACTCACACCACCAGGTTCAGGAACAGTTATTACCCCTCAAACATCAGGCTCTTGAACTAGTGGGGATAACTTACTCAACTTCATTTGCCACATCACTGAACTGTTCCCACAACCTATGGACTTCCTTTCAAGGACTCTTCATCTCCTGTTCTCAGTGCTTATTGCTTATTTACTTATGCTTTTTTTTAAATTTACTGTACACAGGTTGTTGTCTTTTGCGCACAGGTTGGTGCGGTATTTCATTAATTCTATTGTGTTTCTTCTATTTACTGAGTATGCCTGCGGCAAAATGAATCTTAGGGTTATATTTTCTAACATGTATGTACTTTGATAATAAATTTACCTTGAAACTTTGAAGTCTATGTATATAAACTATCCTATGAATGTACATAAGATAACTTAAATACATGGACTGATTTTATGTCCACAAAATGATGTTAGGAACAGAAGTGTCCGTACGCAAGGTAACTGTCAGGAAATGATAAAGTAGTGGAGGTTGGGGGGTGGGGGGGTTACATGATGGAGGTGTTCATGAGCCTTGCTGCTTGGTGAAAGTAACTGTTTTTGAGTTCTGCCGTGGATACTTCAAGGCCTCCTCCCTTTTGGGAGTGGGTCAAAGAGTCCATAAGCACTATGGGTGGGATCCTTCATGATGTTCTGGCCCATTACCAGCACTTTTCTGTATTATGTCCTTGATGTAGGAGTGTTAGCTGGTGCCAGTGGTGCATTGAGCAGCTCTGAATATCCAAGAGCCTTCCTGCCTGCCACAGTGCAGTTTCTGCAGTGCACATAAACAAGGATTTTCTTTGCATACTGCTGTGTGCAACAATAAACTTCAGGCATCTAAGAGCCATCCAAAATATCCAATTCTTTAGATAAACTTGAGATCTGAAAGCGTAGAAAACGCATTCCTACATAATGCCTTTAATTAATTTTCAACCTGACCCAAAACAATTTAATGCAATCAAATGCATTGAGTTGTACTCATTAATGAATGCACGAAGCAGAGCATCCAGTTTGGAAACAACAGCTACACATGGCGAAATGATACTGAATGGAAAACCTGTAATAAGACCATAAGATATAGGAGCAGAATTAGGCCATTTGGCCCATCGAGTCTGCTCTGCCATTTCATCATGGCTGACCCAATTTGCCTCTCAGCCCCAATCTCCTTACTTCTCCCCGTATCCCTTTATGCCATGACCAATGAAGAACGTATCAACCTCTGCCTTAAATATACATAAAGACTTGGCCTCCACAGCTGCCTGTGGCAGCAAGCTCCACAGATTCACCACTCTCTGGCTACAGAAATTCCTCCTTATCTCCGTGCTGAGGCAGCGTCCTCTGATCTTAAGACTCTCCCACTACAGAAGACATTCATATCTACTCTATCAAGGCCTTTTACCATTCAATTGGTTTCAATGAGGCCACCACTCATTCTTCTGAATTCTGGTGAATACAGGCCTTCAAATGCCAAGCCATTCAATCCTTGAATAATTTTCATCATCCTCCTTTGAACCTCCTCCAATTTCAGCACATCCTTTCTATAAGGGGTCAAAAACTGCTCATAATACTCCAAATGAGGCCTCACCAGTGCTTTATGAAGTGTCAGTATACATCCTTACTCTTATAATCTAAACCTCTTGAAATGAATGCTAACATAGCATTTGGTTTACTCACCACAGACCCAACCTGCACATTAACCTTAAGGGAAACCTATGCAATGACTTCCAAGTCCCTTTGCACCTCAGTTTTTTGTATTATCTCTCCTTTTAGAAAAGTCTAGCCTTTCATTTCTTCTACTAAAGTGCATGACCAATAATTTCCAGACACTGTATTCCATCTGCCACTTCTTTGCCCATTCTCCTAATATGTCTAAGCCCTTATGTAGCCTCTCTACTTCCTCAAATCTATCTGCCCCTCCACCTATCTTGATATCATTTGCAAAGTTCACAATAAAGCCATCAATTCCATCATCCAAATCACTCACATATAACGCAAAAAGAATCGGTCTCAACACAGACCACTGTGGAACACCACTACTTGCCAACAGCCAACCAGAGGGCTCCTTTTATTCCCACTCTTTGCCTCCTGCCACTCAGCCACTACTTTATCCATGCTAGAATCTTTCCTGTAATACCATAGGCTTGTAGCTTGTTAAGCAGCCTCATGTGTGGCATCTTGTCAAAGGCCTTCTAAAAATCCAAATGCATATCAACTTTGTCTATCCTGTTTGTTATTTCTTCAAAGAATACCAACAGGCTTGTCAGGCAAGATTTTTCCCTGAAGAAACTATGCTGAACACAGCATAATTTATCACGTGCCTCCAAGTACCCTGAGACCTCATTCTTAATATTCGACTCCAACTTCTTCCCAACCACCAAGATCAGACTAACTGGCCAAGAGCTGCTTTTCTTCTGCCTCTCTCCCTTCTTGAAGAATGGAGTGGCATTTGTAATGTTCCAGTCCAGAATCTCTTTTAAACTTTATGTATGTGAAGAAACTTCTTACTTTATACTTTATTGTCACCAAACAATTGATACTAGAACGTACAATCATCACAGCGATATTTGATTCTGCGCTTCCCACTCCCTAGATTACAAATCGATAGCAAATATTAAAAACTTAAATTATAAATCATAAATAGAAAATAGAAAAATGGAAAGAAAGGTAGTGCAAAAAAACCGAGAGGCAGGTCCGGATATTTGGAAGGTACGGCCCTCATCTTTACATTCTTAATTACTTTTTTTAGTTGGTTTTTAAAAGTTTCCCAATCCTCTAACTTCCCACTAATTTTTCATCTATTATATGCCTTCTCGTACGCTTTTATGTTGGCTTTGACCTCTCTTGTTAGTCACAGTTGTGTCATCTTGCCTTTAGAATATTTCTTCCTCTTGGAGATGCACATATCCTGTGCCTTCCAATTTGCTTCCACAAATTGCAGCCATTGCTGCTTTGCTGTCATCCTTGCCAGCGTTCTTTTCCAATCAACTCTGGCCAACTCCTCTCTCATGCCTCTGTAATTCACTTTACTTCACTGCAATACTGAAACATCTGACTTTTGCTTGTCCTTCTCAAATTTTCATGTGATCACTTTCCCCTCAAAGTTCTTTTTCATTAAGCTCTCTAATCATTTTTGGTTTATTACACAACGCCCAGTCCAGAATAGCTGATCCTCTGGTGTGCTCAACTATGAGCTGCTCTAAAAATCCATCTCATATGCATTCCGGAAATTCTCCCTCTTGGAATCCAGAACCAACCTGATTTTCCCTATCTCATTTTTTACCAACAGAGAAAAACGCTGCCCCCCTCTGCCTTCCTGCCTATACTTTCAATACAATGTGTATCCTTGGACATTAAGCTATCGGCTATAATCTTTTTTCATCCATGATTCAGTGATGCCTACAACAAACGTGCGAATCTGCAATTGTGCTGAAAGTTCATCGACCTTATTCCGTATACTGTGCATTCAAATATAGCACCTTCATTCCAGTATTCACCCTTTTTGATTTTGCACCCCTTTAATATTGTAACTCATCCTGTTGACTGCAATTTTGCCCTATCAACAGCCTTTCCTCACTACACATAGCCTCTGTTTGTAAACCAGCTACCTCATCTTCAGCACTCTTCAGCCTTTCCTACAATACTTCTTGCATTGAAATATATACAGCTCAGGACACTAGTTGCGCCATTCTCAACCTTTTGACTTCTAACTTTGTCTGAGGTCTTACCATCAACTGCCTCCATAACCACTCCACTAACTGCTCTGGATGGTTCCCATCCATTTGAACTCCAGTTTAAACACCACCGTGCAATATTAACAAACCTTCCTGCAAGGATATCAGTTCCCCTTCGTTCAGGTGCAAACTGGCCCGTCTCTGCAGGTCTCACCTTCCCTCGTATTGTTAATAGTAATGGTACTGTCAAAATAAGCAATATTTTTAAGGATTACAGGTACAAATCTCATACTCTTTTTCAAAGTAACACTTTTTATACCCACTTGGCAGAGGAAATAGATTGTTCTTTGAAGGCTTCATTTCAACAGTAAGGACTCCCTCAATAGAGTCTGAACCTTTAAGCAGAAGGCTTTGGGATGGGATTTGAACCTAGAAGGATCAGGTTCAGAGGTTTGCTTGCTGCCAATTGATCCGCTGCTGTTACCAATGGCAAAGAGCTGCAGGGCTTAAATAAGACTCTGTTTTAACAAAAAAAAATTAGGCAGATGGTCCCTTTAGCAGAGGAAAATATTCCATTATGCTCCACAGGAGAATTAACAAACAAAATTGACATGCCCACATTAGAATGGGAAAAAAAACAGACTAGTGATATTTTTTGATTGTTCAGAGACAGGTTCGGGGGGGGGGGTGGATTTCTAGATGAGAGACAATTGGACATAAAGCTCTGACTACTGAAGGAATTAAAACTGGTCAGAATTGGATACTTTCAAATAACTTGGGAATATGTAATGCATAAAATTTCAACATATATGGTGTGCAAAGGATAAAATATATGTGAAAACTAAAGGTGAGAATTTTACAGCTGAAGCTCAAGATCATCCAGAACAAAGTAGCCCACTTAGCTGGTATCCATTCACCAACTTAAAGAAATCATTCTCTTCAACACTGGTACACAGTCCCCATCCATTTACAGAAGGAGTTTTAGTAACTTGTTAAAAAAGACAACACTATTTGAAAGGGATAGTCTGATCTGTAAATTAGTTTGTCAGCCTTTGCTGCCATCTTTGTTTACACCCAGTAGCCACTTTATTAGGTACAGTGGTAGAACCCGGTGTGGTCTTCTACGGCTGTAACCTGTCCACCTCAAGGTTCAATGTGCTGTGCATTGAGATGCTCTTCTGCACATTATTGTTGTAACACATGGTTATTTGAGTTTTTGCTGCCTTTCTGTCAGCTTGATCTAGTCTGTCCATTCTCCTCTGACCTCTCATTTTGCTCACAGAGCTGCAGCTCACTGGTTGCTCTCTGTTTTTAAAACTGACTGTTACGTATGGAGATCAGCAGTTACAGAGATATTCAAACCACTCTGCCTCGCACCAGTCTTCTTTCCACAATCAGTCACTTCGATCACCATTCGTCCTCATTCAACTGTTTGGTCTGAACAACAAGTGAACCTCTTGACTATGCCTGCATGGTTGCATGCATTGACTTGCTGCCATATGATTTGTTGATAAGATATTTGCATTTAAAGGTGTACAGGTGTGCCTAAAAATGGTCATTCAATGTATATGCTGCTGCTATCCTGCATGTAATGCAGCTGTTTGAAATAAGAATCCATCGACTTTTTGACAAAGGCAGCTACATATAGCTGTACCATAGTGTTGCGAGAGTGAAGATAGCTGTTTCATTATTCCAACCATCTAGGTTAGGATGCAGGTACAGTATATAGTCCTTGAAAGTGGTGATACAGGTAGACGGGATAGTGAAGAAGTGTTTGGCATGCTTGCCTTCAGTGATCAGAATGTTGTGCACACAAATCATTTTATAGCTGTACAAGACAATGTACACATTTGAAGTGCTGCACATAGTTCTGTTCACCTTGCTAGACAGCAGATATCATTGAACTGGACAGGGTGCCAGAACAATTTGCGGGTATTACTGGGACTGGAGAGTTTGGGTTATAGGGAGAGAGTGGATGGGCTAGGACTTACTTCCCTGGTGTTAAGAGGATGATAGGTGATCTTATCAAGACATAGGATCATAAGGGGCATTCAAAACTACAGGGAGAAGATTGAAAGTGAGAGGGGAAAAGTTTAAAAAGGGACTTGAGAGACCACATTTTATACACAGAAGGCAGTGAGTATATGGAATGCCAGTGGCAGATGCAGGTGTATAAGATAATGAGAGGCATTGATTATGTGGAGAGTCAGAGGCTTTTTTCCCCAGGGTTGAAATGGATAACACGAGAGGGCACAGTTTTAAGGTGCTTGTAAAAAGGTACAGAGGGGATGTCAGGGGTGTGTGCGTGGAATGGGCTGCCGGTGACTGTGGTGGAGGCAGAAACAATAGGCTCTTTTAAGAGACTCCTGGATAGGTACATGGAACTTAGAAAAATAGAGGGCTATGGGTAACCTTAGGTAATTCCTAAAGTAAGTACATGTTAGGCGCAGCATTTTGGGCCAAAGGGCCTGTATCGTGCTGTAGGTTTTCTATGTTTCTAGGTACAGTAATGATATTTAAAAAGCATTTGGACAATTATATAGATCAGATAGGTAGAGATAGATACAGGGTAAACATGGGGAAGTGAGACTATCTCAGTAGGGCACCTTGGTCACCAGAAATGAATTGGGCTGAATGGCCTGTATCCTTATTGTTTAGCTCCATGACTAACATTTATACTGCTGATATGATTGCTTAACTCATAAGATATAGGAGCAGAATTAGGCCATTTGGCCCATCAAGTCTGCTCCGCCATTTCATCATGGCTGATCCAATTTTGATAGTAATGAATTCTGTTATTTGTAGAATTTCTAAAGGGAGTTTGTGAACCATTTCCTATAGTGCAATGCTTAAATGGATGGAGCTTGCTGAGTAAAAAAGACTTTTCCATTTTGGCTCTTGCACAGGCTCCAAAGGCAATCTACTGAACATGTATGACAAAGAATGGAACACTCCTCTGAATACTTCCTATGGTTTTGGGGCATGAAGGGAAGCTTTGAACACAACAAGACTCACCTCTTTTCTGGTCAACTGTGAGGACTGCCTGGATGAATAGTGGTGCATTCGACTCTGTGTACTCCACAAAAACCAGCAGCAACTTCAGGGCTGTCTTCACCACCAGGCGGAACTGCTCAACAAACCAACAACACGTTACGTTAATGCAACTTGACGGGAGAAATAGTAACAGTGTATACAAGAAACATCTTGGGAAATCAGCCTCATTAAGGATAGGCTGGTTTCCCAAAAGAAATTGGCAGCATCAAATAAGTGATATTATACAGAAAGTCCAAACTCTACATGAAGTCAGGGTCTCTACTTCATTAGGAGTTTGAGGAGATTTGGTATGTCCTGAAATACTTTTGCAAGTTTCTACAGATATTCAGCGAAGAGCATTCTGACTGGCTGCATCACCTGGCATGGACACTCTAGTGTAGAAGATTGTAGAGGATTGTAGGCTCAACTTGCTCCATCGTGGACATAACCCTCCCTGCTATTGAGAACATCTTCAAGAGGAGTGGCCTCAAGCGGCAACATCTATCATTAAGGACCCACACCGTCCAGGACATAACCTCTTCTCATTACTGCCATTGGGGAGGAGGTAAAGCATCATTGAGGACCCACACCGTCCAGGACATACCCTCTTCTCATTACTGCCATTGGGGAGGAGGTAAAACATCATTGAGGACCCACACCGTCCAGGACATACCCTCTTCTCATTACTGCCATTGGGGAGGAGGTAAAGGAGCTTGAAGACCTATACTCAACATCTTAAAAACAGTTTCCTCCCTTCCACTATCAAATTTCTGAACTGTTGATAAACCCTTGAACACTACCTTGTTATTTGTCTTTGGCACTATTTTGTAACATAGTCATTTTTATGTCTTGCACTGTGCTGCCGCCACAAAACAATAAATTTCATGACATATTTCAGTGATAATAAACCTGATTGTGACAGGGCCAGGCAGAAATAAAGGATGATCTTATTCTAAAACTTAAGTACAATTTCACATCGAAAAATTAAGATCCCAACATCCCTTCCCTTTTCTCCTTCATTAGCAGTGTTCCCTCCCATGGATATTAAAGCTTTTGAGACTCTTTCATTACCAACAGGGCAGAAGGGCCATCACTGATGTTGAGTTGGCCTTATGGGAGTGAGATGGATAGGAATGAAATTCAGAGTGGAGGCTTTACAATGAATGTGCTTCGCTTCCAGGTGAGGGGAAAATTCTCCGATCAGGTGAATTTGAAATCAATTCTGCTATCTTAAGGAGAATAACAATCTCCCTAAAACTCCAATAATTGGCTATCCAATCATTTGAAATTTATCTGGTTCACTAGAAATGTTGGCTATGTTCCCTTGTATGTCAGGGGTACTCCAGTTGCTGCACTCCTCTTCCTGTCCCTGGTTTATACTCTCCCTTTCAGATTCACTGGGACTCATAATTGAATGTTCCCCTTTTAACTCTATAGGGCTCTGCATCCCACAATCTGTCAATTGTCAAGAGTCCCATTTCCCCTACTCTCTTTAAACATATCTCGTTCACTGGGAAGTTTATTTCACTGTATAACCTTTTTTTTTAAAAAAAGAGAGCATTGCAAATGCGTTGAGGATATTAATAGGGGATAACATTCACTCGCCTGGAGAATGCAGTACCACCAAGTAAGTGATAGTGGTGGATTATCAGCTATACTGGTGCTCCCTATCAATTCCAAATTCACACTGAATTAGACCTCTAGGCCCAAACATCACCTGAGATTATTTATACACATTATTAGCCTCCTCAGGAACGGTGGTGTCAGTTTGACATGAGTATTCAACAACAGCTGCATTTTGCTTCTGGAATACAAAACCACATCACACCATTTGCTCTGTGTTTTCATAATCAGCGTGTCCCTTTAGAATGTTAGGCAGACTTTCATTTGTGAATTGCTTAATATCCGATACAATTCTTTCTCTTTTTAACAAAAGGAAATAACAACTTCTCCTTAATTTCCAACAGAACAACTACAAAGTCATCATGGAATTGGTTTTGATTTTGCATCAAAGGACATCACAACTCACAAATTATGGCAGCGTATCTGGTAAAAATCCTATGACATTGGGAGGGTCAACCTCCTCAGCTCCCACTGCCAAAGTATTTTGTCAAGGTTTGTCACAATCTCTGCTGTAAGTGTTTTTAAAAAAAATTGTCATTAGCTAGAGGCAAAGTTGGATCTTGTTGATAAACACACAAGGCCCCAGTACAACTTTCAGTTCAAAAAAGGTTTCTTTGTTGACCTCCATTCCATTTTCATCAAGCTCCACATCTTTACCACTATTCACTGCCCATACTGATAAAGGACAGGGAAGCACTATATTTACTCAAAGTATAAATAATGGTGCATACAAGAATGCAAATTGCATACCTCAACTGGAGAATTGTTCAACAATGACAAGCCCAGTGCACACGTTAACGGGCTTGGAAAATGTGCTCCCCATTCATCAGGAGTCACTTGCTGACAGGAGCTTTTAAAAAAGAATGGCACTTGTAGGAAAAACAAACATTCCTTTGTCCCACTGATCTCATCAAGAGGGGAAATGATGGCTAGGAGGCGCAACTGTGTCTGTATTACCCCAAGTAATCAAAACTAGTGAAGTATCTGGAGTTACACACATTCTTACCATCAAGTTTCCTTGGAGACATCGTCAACTGAATGTTAAATGGGCCTAGTTGACACAGGCCTAGTAAATCTAACTGCAGTGCATTTGTGTTCAAGGGGATGAATGAAGCCACAAAAGAATATAACAATGCTTTTCTTTATGCCGCACATAATGCAAAATGTGCCCGAGTTACTGAAAATATAGGCTCTGAAGTCAGTGACTTGGATTATTTTAACATTACATGATCTTCAGCTCATTGCCTGTGATGAGTCCCTTGCAACAGCAGATGGCAATCACTTATACAGAATTGTGTCCGAGTAATATAGACTTGTAGAGTAAGTGTGGAATTCTTTGATCCTTCCCAGTTGCTCACCTTCTGTCTTAATATCCTTTTCCTCACACGTTATTTTAATTACAAATGTGTGTGCACATGCTGGTCATTAAGAGTGTGAAGGAGTGAAAAGGAGTAGGTCAACAAAATGAGTTGCTTTATTAAGTTTGATGTTGCAGAGAGGAGGAACATAATAACTGATCATGGCCTGTGCTCCCTAGAACTAAGAAACCGAAGAACAAGACAATAAAGTTTGAAGCATAAAATAAATAATGCAGGAGTATTATTTTGAGAAAAGATTGGACTAAAGCTCAGTGAGCTCTTACTTCAAAGTGCATCTTTCAGCACAGCATCAGGAAGTGAAAAGGTAGGCGTGTTCCTTTGCTCTCAGGTCATTATATCTGAGGTAGTGTAGTTCAATAAATCAAACTAAAAATGAGCATTCATGGGCCTATAAACAGAGGAAATTCAAAAGGAAACTGATATAGAGAGCAATAGTTAGCACCCTATCAGCACCCTAGTTATTAAGAACAGTACAATGTTTGTTTCAAGGGGTATTTGAGTTTCTCACATAACCTCCCTGCTAGTAAGTGCCATTTCCTCCCTCCACCACTCTCCCTGTGGCTCAATGGACACCAGGGTTCAACAACAATTAGGCTCTCTCTCCCCACTTTTATCCTCCGATCTTTTGAAATAAAAGAAACACTTGAATAGCTTTTTTTTTTGAATAGTGCGCTAGGTTTCTGTGTTTCATAGATGAAGAACCCAAATCCTTCAAATTTTCTCCATTTAAGTAATAATCTATTTTTTTAATCATTTTTCCTTCCAAAGTGAACTGTTTCCTATCTTGTCCTATTATTCTCCATTTATCATTAGCCCATTCATTTCATCCCCCAGTATCTCTCAACAAACTGCTATCCTCCTCACAGCTTACTGTCCTCCCATTAATAATTTGCTTATTTAATTAAAGTACATCAACCATTTGGCTGCAGTAGTTTTTCCCCATCTCCTGTCCCCCACAGATTGGGCTGCCCCTCTCTCACACTCCACCCTGACACCACAGTGGCTGTGCTCTCCTGCATGCCACCTTTCCACATCAGTGAATCCATGATGACTGGTCTGCCTTGCCCAACCTTGGATCTAACTTTTCTGGTCTCCCCCTCCTCACATGGATCCACAGAGGACCGAGTATGAGCCAACCTGAATGTATAATGTTTGGAATGGGCTGAATCTGGGCCAGAATTACTTTATAAAGAGTAAAAGAAATAAATGTGTGCCAGGTCAAGTTTATAATGTGCAAGTATAGGTTTCAAAGGGAGCATTAATATTTTCAAGCTGATTCTGCTCGTTGTGAAGTCAGAATTTTGTTGGTCTCAACTGAAATGATGCATGTAACTAAAATATAAATATATGTAATAGAGTTCAATAGTTCAGTTTCTTACTTGTTCTTTTTCCATATTTCTTTACCTTTGCTTACAAAATTCAAGGCTTTGATATTTAGATTCTAGGATTAATAATGAAAATAGTCTAGCTTTACACATTGAGAGTAATTACTGCTTCCAGTATGAATGAAGTGGCATTTTAAAAGAAATGTTGGTTTCATTTGGTTTGTTATATGTGAATTTGAACTGATCTCAAACTTACAGTAAGTTTACAGCAAGAATTGTCAGGAGCTATCCTGAACAATATTGGGAAGGGGGGAGATTTGACTCCGACCCCAAGGAACTACTACATGGAGTACACCAATAGAATTCTCCCCTGGACACACAGCACTAAATGCATATATACCCAAGCATAGCTCACAAACACATGGGTCAATTTGAAATAAAATTTCCATAAAGGATTTTCATGTTTTGAGCATCAATTTGTAAGTTTATTAAATAAAATCTACATGTTTTGTAAATTAAAACTAAACTATTTGAGATTGAATAGTTGGAAGATAATCTAAAGCAAATATTCAATCTTATTGTGCCTTCTTTTACAAAGGGGTAATGTCCTTCAAATCATGCCACAAGGGTATCTAATATACACTCAATTGCCACTTTATTAGGCATCTCTTGTATCAAATAAAGTGACCACAGAGTGTAAATTACTGTTCTACCCAGTCACCTCAACGATCGACATGTGCACTCAATGGCGCGCTTCTGCACACCACTGTGGTAACACATGGTTACTTGAGTTACTAACGCCTTTCTTGAACTAGTCTGTCCATTCTCCTCTGAACTCTCATGTTAACAAGGCTTTTTTGCCCACAGAATTGACACTTGTTGGATGTTTTGTTTTTCACAGCATTCTCTGTAAATTCTAGAGATTGTTGTGCATGAAAATCCCAGATAATTGGCAGTTTCTGAGATACCCCGGTCACCCTGTCTGGCACCAACTATTATTCCATGGTCAAAGTCACTTAGAACACATTTTTTCCCCATTCTAATGTTTGGTCTGACCTTACAGCTGAACTGCTTGATCAAGTCTGCATGCTTTTACGCATTGGGTTGCTGCCATGTGAATGGCTGATTGGACATTTGCATTAACGAGCAGATGTACTGAATAAAGTGGTCAGTGAGTATATGCCAATTCTTCTTTTTATTGGGGATAATATCCAGGCATCCTTGTGGCTGGCTAAATCAAACATTAGAACCTGAACCATAGGGCTCATTTTGGGAGCTTTGTTCTTGAAAATGATGCCTCTGAAAAGAGCAAACATAATTACCAGTGAGCAAGGAGAAATCCTGTGGTGATTTTTTTCCATCTACAGCTTCTGGGATGCTTGATTGGAGTATCAATAATGTTTGGTAAATCTATAAAGATTTTCCAAACATTATAAAGAGCATCTTCACTCTGTCTGCACAAGCACCATTTCCCGATGGTCAACCATTTCAATTCCAATCCCTATTCCCATTCACAACCTCTCTATTGCCACGATGAGGTCACTCTGAGGTTTGAGGAACAGTATCTCATATTCTATCTGGGCAGCTCCTACCTGATGGGATGAACATCAAAGTCTCTAACTTCTGTTAATTTCTCCCACCTCCCCCTCCTCTCTTTTTCCATTTCCCTTTTACCCCATCACTTCTTTACACCTATCACTACTTCCTCAGCCCCTCCTCCTTTCCTTTCTCCCATGGTCCATTCTCCTCTCCTATCAGATGCCTCATTCTTCCGCCCTTTTCACCTATCACTACTTCCTCAGCCCCTCCTCCTTTCCTTTCTCCCATGGTCCATTCTCCTCTCCTATCAGATGCCTCATTCTTCCGCCCTTTTACACCTATCACCTGCTAGGTTCTCTCTTCAAATGCCTCCTCCAACCAGCTATCTTCCCCCTCAGCTGGCTTCACCTTCTAAACTTGTACTCCTATCCCTTCACCCACCTTCTTATTCTGGCTTGTTCCTCCTTCCTTTCCAGTCCTGATGAAGAGTCTTGACCAAAACGTCGACACTTTATTCCTTTCCATTGACGCTGCCTGACATGCTGAGCTCTTCCAGCATTTTGTGTGTGTTACTGTGGCTTTCCAGCATCCATAGAATTTCTTATGTTTATTATTAAATGATCTGTACTGTGTTAGCAGGATGGCCAACAAAAATTGAATCTGTTTATCATGGGACTGTGGGTTACCAGCTTGTTTTCATAATCCACCTTTTTTTTATATAGGTTAGATGAAGACAGAACTGAATGAGGCTGATGTCACCAACCGTTTCAGATTTTGGCCGTTAATATCACCAAGTTCACACATCACTCTTAGATGAGGCTTACAATATAAATCCTCATCAGCTGATAGAGCCTCTGCCATCAGCACTGGGAAAAACATTCGATTTGATAGTTCTTAAAGTGCAAGAAGAAATTAAGTGTTGCTCCACAATGGATACCACATTGATTCAGTACTCCCATGGACTGATAAATGCCAGTAAATATGAAAGTTCTGGGATTAGTTAAGCACAAAGCAACAGAGTGAGGATTTTTTAAAAAGTCAAGATATGAATTGTGCGTGTCAAGGTTCAAGTAGCTGAGCAAAATCTTTCAAGTCTCGGATAACGATCACACACGTTTTGTGTAACATATATTAAAGCCAAGAGGCTGCAGCCCTCCAGCACTGTGTCATGCCTCTAGCAATGATATATGAACAAGACATGCTTTCACTCTGAATTTTCTAATCTGCTATGCGTGAATTCTCCCCACCTCCAGTCAATCCCCCACCTCACTGCTTGAAAACACCTGGGTCAACACAAGAGATAGCCCTTGGCAGACTACTGCATCAAATGTATTACACGGATATACTGTCATCGAGACATGCAGGTCACCCAGAAATACAACCATCAAAATAAATCTCACTGAGCAATCAGTTAGACGTTGCAGCAAGGGCTAATCGTGGATTTGCTTCCTACAATTAACATAACCTTCTCTTAATGACAGCTCACAGGATAGCACTGAACATACTCTGTCTAATGAGCCTTGGGCAGTGTAACAAATGCAGAAAATATGTCTAGCTAGTCCCTTTCATTCTAAAAAGTTAACCAGGGCTGACCATAACCAGCAAAACAAGGGGACTGTTCTTCTGTCTCATTTCCTCAGGGTTAATTTGGAACAAGGCGAGTCAAGTTGAATTGGCCCAAAGGATTTGCAAACATTTGGGACAGTTACCCCAGCATGCACAGGTTTTGTCTGGTTTGAATTTAAGAATGGGAAATATTTAATGCATATGATAATGTGGAATGTGAAACCAGAGATTTTATTAATGTCAGATTAATATCGCAAGCTGCTTTGTGAATATAAAATAAGGCGTAAAAGCATTGGAACTGATGCTGAGCAGTTTTAGTCCAGTGACAAATAAACAGCACAAAATTGGGTTTATTCCATATGGAATGCCCACTTTTCAGCCAAGCTCTAATTTCTGCCCAATTCAGTTACAAGTTTATTGATGCCTGGAAATGGAGCTGGGAAGCTGCTTGGAACTGAAATTATTTATCGTTGAACCTCATCTGAAAGCAGAGATTCTACAAAATGTGCACCAGTATTTTCTTGTTGCTTTGTACTCACTAAGATGAGGCAAGTCATCAGATGGTCCTTAAAGTTTCCATGTCATCTGTTATTGTTTCTGTCTAGAAGTTTCACTGTCAAAATTGGGCTGCTTGGGATGGTACCAGTAATTAAAATGCGCAAAGTCTTTAACAATGGTCAAGCACATCTTGAACCTGTCAACCTTGGCTTTTAACAGTCAGAAAAAACAAAAGAAGGAACCAAGCTAAAAGTTTAAAGGAGCCCTGCACCCATATGTTGCAGGATATATTGAAGAATATCCACTTCTCCACGTTTTTTGACCTTCAGCACAACACACCTGCCTATGCTTGTCTAAAATCCTGGCCAATGTTCAGGAGAGAATAAAACTTTCATTGTATTTGGCTACTACCCAATGTCAAGATCATGCCAACGGTGAACTGCTCTTCATCGTGCCATCCACAGAACATTGGCAATTTCAGCAACATTCCTGCCTTGTATTTTGGCTGGTCTGTCAAACGACAATGCATCCTCTTACCAAAAAAAAAGGACTGCTAAAACTAAGTTCTTTTCCCTTTGAAGAAAGGTATTTTTTCTTGGAACTCTTGAAGCTGGCACACGTTGGAACATTAGCTTAAATCACTGATGTAAAGATTTCCTCACTTCCACCCCCCCCCCAAACTGTTTAAAATTAACTTCAAAAAGACTCGTGTTTTCATTAGCTCAGGAGGCACATGCCACAAGTTTAGTAATATACAGCATGGGAGCAAGGTTATCAAGCAACTAAAAATTAAATGTTAATTTTTGTTTTAATTACACTGTGAAAAAGTTCAATGGCAATGTTGGAGTGTATTAGGCTCCAGAAAATCACCAGGCAACAACGCGGGGCTTCTGTACCACAGAACTATGGCAGCCAAAACTTAATCTACAGGAAGCATAAATTTAATTTCTTTGAAGCCTCATTTACTCTCCCATTAGATGCCCACTCCATGAGTATCTGATACGAAATATTAAAAGA
The DNA here is from genome assembly GCF_030028105.1 of Mobula birostris. Lineage (NCBI taxonomy): Eukaryota > Metazoa > Chordata > Chondrichthyes > Myliobatiformes > Myliobatidae > Mobula > Mobula birostris. The sequence continues at coordinate 35,373,497 of NC_092388.1, forward strand.
TTAAGTGGGGGTTGGTGGTACTCGGGGTGGGGGGGGGAGTCAGTGTCAAAACAGCAGGCTAGTGTGTGAGTCTCACATTAAGTGGGGCTTTGAAGAAATGTCACCTCCTGGATTTGACTGGTGGAAGATCTTATTCAAATTCTTCACTTTTTTAACCTGCATTTTTCTTGAGATGAGCAACTATTATACCACTATTTTGAAACTGCATTAAATTGCGTGGATTATCAGTGATTAACCTACAATCCTCACTTGTGGCATATTTTCCATTTTTTTTTGCTCTTGAAACATCAGGGCACCCACAACATTTATTCCTTACTACAGAGGAGAGCAGTAAAGTGTGTAGATTTATTGGTTAGTGTAGGAAGTGTTATTAACTCCATGTCCCAGCTGAATCACAAGGCAGAGACACTTCACACCAACCCATTCCCACTGTTACGGTGTCTGGCAGCGAGGAGCTAAGGGACCCAAGGAAGGAAGTAGTAGAACCTTACGTGGAGACACAGTATAGCAGTGTCGAGCTAAGCTGCGAGACACGTGTATTGTCTGTTCTGCACGAGTTGTTACAGCTTTCCACACTTTTTTTTAAAAAGAACTCTGCTGCATGAATGACATTTAGGACCCTGTGGAAAAATGATAAAACCAGAACAGCATGGGACCACCAAGAGGAAGCTGGTTATTGCAGCACAATATGAAAGATTTTCCAAATCGAATTAATCATAATTTCAGCAGCAACTTTTTTTAAAGATAAATATGTTTTACAAGAGATCCTTTAAATGCAATTCTAGCATTAAAGTGGGCATGCACTGGGTTGATGACAGAGGTCTCAGTCAAGCTTAGAAACCACTTCTGAGACAAATAATGTCAATTTATCTCAGGATGCATATATAAACTGAGATTCCACTCTTCATATTATTTGACCCATTCCAGAGCTGTACAGTATTATGTTTTGACTTAACTCACCGGTGAGGTACATCAGTAATGGAAACTGAAACTGCTTTCACTGCAGACATTCAATGTCAAACCCTCCCTAGTCAAGAACAGAACTATTGGACCACTCTCTGCATTATGCTGGTGTTCGATGACTATAGCAAAATTATGAGTGGTGGATTGAGATCATTTAAGCTGAATTCACGTAGGATTCTTCCAGCAAAAAGCCAAACCTTTACTCCAAATTATTGTACTTCGAAGCTCAAGGGAGAAAAAAACATATTGGAATATGGGGCAACAAATGCTCTACTGGAGGAATCAGTAGGTCAAGCATATACAAGGACAGAATTGTTCAGGTCGAAACCTCGCATCAGCACTGAGAGTGGAGGGGGAGTAGTGAGATGGGAGCCATGAGATAATTGGTGGACCAAAGAGCAGTAACAAGATTTCAGGCACATGGTGCCAAGTAAAGGAGGGATAGGGTAGAGTCAAGGGAATGATCGTGGCCACAAAGAAATCTGCAGATGCTAGAATTTCAAGCAACACACATAAAAGTTGCTGGTGAACACAGCAGGACAGGCAGTATCTCTAGGAAGAGGTACAGTTGATGTCTCAGCCCAAAATATCAACTGTACCTCTTCCTAGAGATGCTGCCTTGTCTGCTGCATTCACCAGCAACTTTTTTGTGTGTTGGATGATAGTGGAGGCAGGCTTAGAACCTTAACTCTTAACCAAATTTGGTTGGATTTTTCCACCTTCCCTCCAACCTCACGTTTTTTTGCTAATAATCTATTACATGTATTTTATTAAATGCTCTGATGCACATCAGTTGTGTTCATCATCAATCCTCCCTACTCTCCTGCAATGAAGATTAAATTATTCCAGTATGATTTTCCTTTAACAGTTACAGAAAACAAGCTACAGATACTGGGCAGATGTGCTTGGGATCACCATGCTTAGCTATCCCCTTACTCACTAAAAGAATTTCAACATTTGTAATTTTCCTCTTATCTGGCATTATTTCCTTATCAAAGGATTGGATGCACTGCAGCTAAAGCTATTGTGATTTTCACTATGGTTCATTCCGAAGTCGCTAATGAACTCCAGCTGGATCTGGTTACTTCAATCGTTTAATTTCATCTGATCTCTGAAGTGCCACCTCTTTCTCCATTTACATTTGACACTATTTCTGAAATACCTCCTTCTCTAACGAGACATTGCCAAGTACTCAATGTGTACATATCTTGCATTTATTTCTGTTTCATTGCTCCTTCCTACTCAACCTTTCCTCCATTACAATAATTCTCAAAAGAAAAAGACAGGCCATACTAGTTTCATGACACGAACTAAAATAATTTTCTACACCTCCCCCCTCATGAGCTATGCTGTATCATTAGCTGCACTGTAAGAAACAAAGGTAACATTTCAAACCACAATGACATTTCCAATTATTTCTGCAATAAATCTAAGATGTACTCTTGATCCAGAAGAAGAAAGTGTAACAAGCCTAACTTCTTTCCAAAAAGTAGAATTTTTGCTTGAAAGTTCAGTCTTGGGTAGCATAGTGGTAAATCGAGAAAGGCTTCTGGTAGATGGTGCCAAAGACTCAAGTTCATCTTTGAATTTGGTTGCCACCTATGTGAAGTTTGCATGTTCTCTGTGAAGTCTGCGTGTTCTCTGTGAAGTCTGCGTGTTCTCTGTGAAGTCTGCGTGTTCTCTGTGAAGTCTGCGTGTTCTCTGTGATCCTCCAGCTGCTCTGATTCCCTCCCATGTCACAAAGATGTATGAATTGATAGTTTAATTGGCCACTATAAATTATGCTTAGTGCATGGGTGAGTTGATTAAAATTTGGGAATAATAAAACAAAAATAGAATTAGTGTAGGATCAAGTATAAGTATGGATAAACCAACAAATGGTAGAATCTGAAACAAAAGCAAATAGTGAAAGAACTCGGCCAGTCAGGCAGTACCCATGGAAAGAAAAAATATCAGTCAAATTTTTGTGTCAGGGCCCTTTCTCAGAATCAGGGGGTGGAGGTGTGGAAGAGGGTAGGGTTTAGAATTTTCAAAACAGATTTTAGGGAGATGTAAGATAAAAGACTGTAGAGATGAGCTGAGACAGATCAGGTGAGAAGCAGCTTCAGCGTTAACTATTATCAAGACAGTTTAAAGAAACAGGGTATGAAAGTATGATAATGCGTGTTTGATGCTTGGTGCAGACCCGGTGAGATGAAGGACCTGTTTCCATGCTCTAGGTCTCTGAATTATGGTAATACTAGATTTATCTCTGGAAGAATTATTATTCTGTATTCTATATCCAAAACTCATGCTGGTCAGTTCATTGTTATATAGAACATAGAACAGTACAGCACTGGACAGGCAATCTGGCCTATGATCTTGCACCAAACTTGATGTCAATTTATACTAAATGTCCTGTTTTGCTGTATCATCCATACCTCTGCAATCCATTCATACTCATGTGCCTATCTAAAAACTTGTCAAACTCCACCAAACTACCTGATTCCACCACTACAACTGATAATCTATTCCAGGCACCTACCTTTCGGCATATGCTGAATGGTAGAAAAAACCTTGTGCCTCACGTTGACTTTAAACATCTCCACTCCAACCTTAAAAGCATGTCTTCTTTTAAGGTTGGAGTAGAGATGTTTAAAGTCAACATGAGGCACAAGTTGATGTTTCCACCCTGAGGAAAAGATTGTGACTGTCTGCTCATCCATGACCCTCATCATCTTAAAACCCTCTTTCAGATCTCCCCTCAGTCTCAAGCACTCAAAGGAAAACCACCCAAGTTTATCCAGCCTTTCCTTATAGCCTTCAGGGATGAATTTTCTAGGTATATATTAGTGTTCAGAACTAAACTAGGATGATAAGATGAAGATTTGCATACGTGAGATTACTGGTGTATAACAAATACATATTCCTCAGGAATGTGAATTCAGATGGTCACTTACTAACATTCAGTGGGTGAACTAACTGAAACATAAGTACTTCTCCATTTAATAAATTGAATGCCAAACATGTGCTTCTTGGTGGAAAATTAAGATGGCATTATGGACAGCATACCAAGCTAGACTACTGTTTAGAAGCTCATTAAAAACCCTGTATAACGTGACTCATTACTCCATCCCCAAGGCACCACAGGAACCACTACAAAGGGTTTCTGGAAACAATTTCCAATGAATGATTTCCTTAGTTAATTTTTTTAATCCAAGAATATCATTCATAACTGGATTACTGCCTTGATGTCTACACCCATGTACATTTCTAGTATGTCACATAGCACCAGCTGGTTACTAAATAAAGCTCAAAGAGCACTCTGAAGGAGAAAAATGCTTTGCATGGAAGCAATCTTATCCGAAGCCTTTACTGTAACAGTGGAACAGTGCTAAGTACTGTAAATGAATGAAATAGCAATAAAATTGCATGCATTGTTGGAGTGAGTTCACTGAATAAAAAAGCAAAAATGATCAAGATAGGGAGATCAGTCCAATTTCCAAGCCTCCCTAAACCATTTCTCGCAAGACACAGAAGTCTATTCTTGCTCATACCTGAAATGCTGCCTCTTCTGGTCTCGTGACAGATGTTACCTGATATGCCCAGAGCTTCTGGGAGCTGTGTTAAGGAATTTAGGAGAGAGGGGAGGATATCACCCAACTTTTAGTTTTCCTCCTTGATCTAAAAGCATCCAAATAAATAACTGTGCCAAGCACTTCCAAATAATTGTTGGGGACAGCATATTACTTCTTTATTCTGCAAAGCACCAATGTCAGAATTGGGTTTAATATCACTGGCAGAGGTCATGAAATCTGTTGTTCTGTGGCTGCAGAACACTGCAATACATAATAGTAAAAAACAATGAATTTCAATAAGAAATATCCAAAAATAATTTAAAAAGTAGTGTAAAAAGAGAGCAAGAAAAAAGAAAAAATATTGAGGTCACATACGTGAGTGCATTGTCTATTTATAAGTCTGATTGTGGAGGAGGAGAAGCTGTTTATGAAATGTGCCTTCGGGCTCCTCTATCCCCTCCTTGATGTTAGCAATGAGAAGAGGGCATGTCTTATATAAATGAGGTCCTTAATGATGGATGCCACCTTTCTGAGGCATCGCCTTTTGAAAGTGTCCTGGACGCTGGGGAGATTAGTACCCACGATGAAGTTGGCTGAGCTGGCAACTTTCTGCTGCCTTTTCTGAGCGTAAGCAGTCACCCCTCCATATCAGACACTGATGCAACCACTTTGAATGTTCTTTGCAGTACGTCTGTAGACATTTGCGAATCTTTGGTGACGTGGCAAATCTCCTCAAACTCACAATGGTCGCGCCTTCTTTGTAATTGTATCAATATGTTGGGCCCAGGGCAGATCCTCAGAGGTGTTAACACCCAGGAACTTGAAACTGCTCACCCTTTTCACTGCTGATCCCTCAATGAGGACTGGTGTGTTTTCCCTTGACTTCCCCTTACTGAAGTCCACAATATTTTTTTAAGATTATGAAGACACGCAGTCCTCTTTTATTGTCATTTAGTAATGCATGCATTAAGAAATGATACAATATTTCCTCCGGTGTGATATCACAAAACACAAGACAGACTAAGACTGAAAAAACGAACAAAACCACATAATTATAACATATAGTTACAACAGTGCAACAATACCATAACTTGATGAAGAACAGTCCATGAGCACTGTAAAAAGTTCAAAGTCTCTCAAATGTCCCACATCTCACGCAGACGGGAGAAGGAGGAAAAACCCTCCCTGCCCTGCCCGACCACAGTCCGATTCTGAGTCGTCCGCAGACTTCGAGCCTCCGATCAGCTCTCCGACACCGAGTACTGAGCACCATCTCTATCCGAACGATTCGACCTCAATCTTGGTCACCAACAGCAGGCAAAGCCGGAGATTTTGAGGCCTTCCCTCCTGAAGATTCTCGATCGTGCAGTAACAACAGCTGCGTTTCAGAAATTTCTCCAGATGTTCCTCTGTGCTTTCACGTCTGTCTCCATCAAATCAGAATTGTCCATGGCCCCTATTTAACGGATACGATACCATTTTCACCGGAGGGCTGCACATGCGCAGCGCACTGCTATCTCTCCCCCCGCCTGAACTTGATTGCAAGATCATTATTGTGACACCATTCAACCTGCTAATCTATCTACTCTATACGCCTCATCACTATCTGAAATTCCATCAACAATAGTTGTGTCATCAGCAAATTCATAGATGCTGTTTGAGCTGTACCTAACCACAAAGTTGCGGTGTAGAGAGAGTAAAGCAGTAGGATAAGCGCACATTCTTGAGGTGCACCGGTGTTTAGTGTCAGCGAGGAGATGATGTTATTTCCTAGCCACATTGACTGTGGTCTTTTGGTAGGGAAGTCAGGGATCCAGGTACAGAGACCCAGGTGTCAGAGCTTGTTGATTAGAACTGAGGGTATGATTGTGTTGAACTCTGAACTGTAATAAATAAACAGCAGCTGACGTAGGTATTATCCAGGTGATCCAAGGCCGATTAAAGAGCCAGTGAGACCGCATCCTCATTGTGGCGAAAGGCAAATTGCAGCAGCTGCAGGTACTTGCTTAGCCAGAAGTTGATTCTGGCTGTGACCAACTTCTCAAAGCACTTTATCACAGTAGATACAAGTGTAACTGGATGACAGTCCTTGAGGCAGCTCACCTTGCTCTTCTTGGGTACTAGCATGATTGTTGGCTTTTTCAAGCAGGTGGGAACCACTGACTGCAGCAGTGAGAGATTGAGCACTTTCTTGAACACGCCCACCTGCTGCTTGGCACAGATTTTCATTGTCCTACCAGGTACACCATCAGGACCTGATGCCTTGCAAGGGTTCACCCTCTTAAAAGATGTTCTGACATCGGCCTCCAGGACAAAGATTACAGGATCACCAGATACTGCGGGGATTTGCACAGGTGTAGTTTTATTCTCCTTTTCAAAGCATGCATAAAAGACGATGAGCTCACCCGGGAGTGAACTATCACAGCCACTAATGATGTTAGGTTTTGCCTTGTAGGACGCAATGGCTTGCAAACCCTGCCAGAGCTGACGTGCATCTGACTCAGTCTCTAACTTCAATTGGAATTGTTTTTTCACTTTTAAAATAGCCTTCCATAGCTTGTAACTGGACTTCTTGTATAGTTCTGAATCACAGGTCTGGCCCTCAGCAGACTATGAATCCAGGTTCGTCCACGGCTTTTGGTTTGAGTATGTATGTTATGTTCTCAAAGGCTCACATTCACCCCCACAGACATCCTGGTATGATTAAAAATTATCACATCATGGGAATCAAAGAAAAAAGTCACAATATAGAAGGAGAGCATTCAGTATATGAAGCCCCTGATTCTTCTGTGCAAGAGAAAACACAACTCATCCTATTTTCTCAGACTGTCTTCATTATTCTTCCTTTTTTAGTCTTTCAAGCATTTCTTCAGCTCCCTTTTTTAATGCCAAATTTAAATCTTCCTCAACAGCTCCTCCTGGAACTGTATGCCAGGTAGTTACTACCCCATTGGCCAAAACTTTCTTCCTGTCACTCATTGCTCATATACAGTATAAATCATGTTCATTTCATGTCTTTGTGGAAGCAGTCTATCTATACTCTTTCCAGGTTCTTAAGCTGTTTAAAAAATATCATTATTGGATGCTCTCTCAACTTTCATTGAACCAAGCCAGCAACCTTAGATTCTCCAACCTATCCACATAACTCAAGTTGCTAATACCCAGGAATGTTCTAACAATCTCTTCTACTCTCCCTATAGAACATCATAACACAAAAAAAACTGAGTTGGAGTTGGTCACCAGGCATCTCAAGCTTACCCCACCATTCATGGCAGTTCTACCCCAGGTCTCACTTTCTCTTCTATACCAATTCTCTGCAGCCCTCAATTTCTTCACCTTTGAAGAAGTATTTATATCTTTTTAAAATAGCTGTAATGAACTAGCTTTCATAAACCTCCAGGCTAAAGAATTCCAGATATTCATTGCCCTCTGTGAAAAGTTCTTAAGCACATCAGTTTTAAATGATCACCCCTAGTTTTGTAACTGTGTCTCCTTGTTTGAGATTCACTACCCTTTGGAAATATCTTAACATCAACCATGTCCTTACCCTCTTAGGGTACTTTGTGTTCAAATCAGATCACCCCACATACTTTTAAACTTCAAAGGACACATATTTAATTTATTTGGCTGCTAGACATGAATGGACAATCCTTTTATCTCAGAAATTAGCCTAGTAAATACCACTTGGACCGTCTTTAAAGTCTGCACATTCTTTCTTAAAGAAGGTGACCAAAACTGCATAATTCTCCACATCTGCTCTCATCAATACCCTGCACAATTATAAAAATAATTCCAAATTTCTAAGCTCCATACCACTTGCAATAAAGACCAAATGTGCCTTTTGATTTCTTCACCATTTGTAGCATGTTTGCCAACTTTTTTTTCCCATTTGTGCACAGAAATAGCTATGTCTCTCTACTTGGCTTATCTCTCTAACATCTTTACATCTGTTCCAGTGCCTAGTATCTTGTGCATTTTTGGAAATAAAGATACAGCGTCATTGTAAGAGAGCTGTGCAACACAGAATGGGGGCCTTCAGCCAAAAGTTATGCCCATCTACGCTAATCCCATCCATCTGCATTAGACCTGGAACCCTCTACGTTATTCTTAGCAAAGTACCTATCCAAATGTTTTTTAAACATTATATATGTATCTGCCTCTACCACCTCCTCTGGCACTTCATTCTATATAACAACACCCTCTGCGGAAAATTGAATTGACTTTGTATTACTTACATCCCTCACATACAATTGGAAGCAAATATCTGAGGTCCTATCGAAGGTACTGAAGGTTCAGATAATACCAGACCCCATTTTAATAATTTTTGGAACTTCTGCGAGGTCAAATAAATTCCAGGCTACCCAGCAACAACTCCTGACTTATGGCATACTTAATTGAAAGAAACTCATACTGATGTTCTGGAAAAAGGAGGAAACTCCATCACTCAGACAATGGCTGGCTGCATTAATGGATACTCTGCATCTAGAGAGGATAAGATACGTTATCAAGGACAGACTCAAGGAATTTGAAAAAATCTGGTAACCATCATTGTTGTATTTAGAAGAGACCGACAGCTGACCTAAGGGGGGCAGTAGCACCTAAACAGCACATACGTGAGGGGCGAGGGGAGGGTAGGGCTGGGAAGGGGAAAGGAGATGGGGTGGTAGGGTTTCCTTTGCTTTTTGCTTGTTTACTATACATACATTCATTTGACTTTCATTATGTTGTTATAAGAAAGAAAAGAAAAAAGAAGCATTGTACTTTAGGACATTGTCGGTTTGTGGTTAAGCTGCTGTTGCTTCACAATAAGAACATTTGAAGACATCCTTCACATACATGAGGAGTAAAAATCTTTACGTTATGTCTCCGTCTAAATGTGTAATGTGCAATTTATAGCAATTTATAATAAATAGTATGTACAACAGGACAGTCAATATAATATAGAAATACAGTTGTGTCAGCATGAATTAATCAGTCTGATGGCCTGGTGGAAGAATCTATCCTGGAGCCTGTAGGTTCTGGCTTTTATGCTGCGGCACCGTTTCCCGGATGGTAGCAGCTGGAACAGTTTGTGACTGGGGTGACTCGGGTCCCCAATGAATCTTCGGGCCCTTTTTACACACCTGCCTTTGTAAATGTCCTGAATAGTGGGAAGTTCACATCGACAGATGCACTGGGCCTCCCATATCTCTCTTAAGCAGCCCTTCTTTCAGTTTAAACCTATGCCTCTTGAATTTAACATTTCTATTCAGAAGGAAGACAACTACTTCCTCCATCCCATAATTTTTGCATATTTCTATCAGGTCACCCTCCTCCTCTGATACTTGAGAGAAAACAGTCCAAGTTTGGTCAACCTTTCCTCATAGTCAAGACATTCCTTAATCAATTCAATATCCTGGTGAACCTTTTTTGATGCCTTTCCAAACTCTCCACATCCTTCCTGGAGTGTGGCAACCAGAAATAATCAGTTTTATACAGCTGCAGTATGATTTCTCAACTTTTATAATCAAATGAAGACAAGAAAGCGATTCACCACCCTAACCACTTGCATTGCAATTTTCAGGGAGCTATGAATTTATGCCCCAAGATTCCTCTGTACATCAAGTTCCTAAGAGTTCTGCCATTTACTTTCCTCTTATATTTGACCTTCCAAAATGCATTTCTTCACACTTATCTGGATAAAACACCATCTGCCATTTCTCTATCCAAATTTCCAATTGATCTATACCCTACTGAATCCTTTAAACACTTTCCTTACTACCGACAATTCCACCAGTCTTTGTTACATCTGCAAAATAATAAGTCTATTGACATTTTCATCCAGATGATTAACATATTACAAACAACTGGGGATCTAGCAGTGGTCCACGAAGAACTGGTGAGGGAATTCCAATTCTCTGTCTTCTATGGCAAAGCCAATTTTGGATCCAGTTTACCAATTCAGTTGGCTTCAATATGCCTTAACCGTCAAGACCAGCCTTATGAGGGACCTTATCAAATGCTTTACTACAGTCCATACAAACAACGTCTACTGCTTTTCCCCTCATGTTCATGTTCCCCTCATCTTCAGCATCTCCTCAACTGTTTTTTTCAATTTGCCCTATGGCCTCAATGTAACCACAGGGATTTATTTGTCCCTTTTGCATCAGCACCCCTAATTGATATACCTTTCTTATCTTTCCTACCAAAATTGGACACTACTCAGTAACATGTCATCCTTTCACACGTTGACCAGTCTAATGAGGTGAAGTCATGCATATCCCAAGCCATAAACTAAGCACTCTGCTTGGCACGAGAGTAGTTTGGAAAATGTGTTAATAGTATTGTGATCTTCAAAGACAGTCTTTACTAAGTGGTGTTACCTGGTGCTGTAGTATAATTTCAGTTTAAATTTTGTATCGTGTAAAGTGCCTCAATATCACAGGGCTGCAGACAATTAGCTAACAGCTGCAATCTGGGAAACCTTTAAAAGGGGCACCATAATACCTATACAGATGGAGAATGTTAAGAATGACTGCAGCGGAGCTGGGAGGGGAGTGTGTACTCCAAGATTCAATGGAATGCACGTAGAGACACTGGTGGACAAGACAACATGACATTGAGATATAACCTGTGTAAAAATGCCTCGGAGACGCAGGTAAAGATTGCACCAGAGCCTGAGTGAAATTCCTACCTTTGCGTTGTCTGTAAGAGACTGTACTTTGGGCAAGCCTGCAGCGCTGGCAAATCCTCAACCCTAAGTTGCTTGATCATATGGGATGAAGGAAAAGTTTATAAAGTTTTGATTCCTTGAGTGCAGAGCTTATGTAAACTCCCTAATGGAACAGCAAACTGTGAGGTCTGGCATAAATCAACGCCAGTTGCCTGGAACGCTGCTGAAACTTGGCAGTTCAGAGTGAGGGTCACTGACTTCTTTTGTGAACTTAGTCTAGGGCATATTTGAGCTTTTGCTTGGGGTGCACGCAGCTCCCAGTCTCAGTGATGACTATTGTGATGGATGTAAAGTTCTTCCAAGAGGTTTACATTTAAGGGTGACTCCCTGTGATGTTTCTGGGTGGTTGAGCTCTTGGGTGACGAGTCCTTCCTGGCTCTTTTCCACTTATTTCCTGTGCCTGTCTAGAATGCCTCTTGATGAGTGTACCACGTTTCCAGGTCACCTTGCAAGAGGAGAGTTAGGTGCAGACAACTATTCATTGATAGTAAATCTGGAGTGCAGAAACATCACTGAGGGTGCAGGGAAGTCTCTGTGCCAAGTGTGAGCAGACAGGATGCGGAATGCTGTGGAGCATCCTGGCTAAGCAGGCAGTTTGAATTTGACCAGTCCTTTAAACAGCATGGTTCTAGGTACAATAGCACTGTCAAAATCTGAATGTTCTGCAAATGTCAAGAGTTGATTTTTAGGTCAGGAGGATTGAAAAATCAAAATGAAGAGCCTCTTTTACAGGATTGAACTTCACAATAGGATTATATCTCTATGACAAATGAAAATCTCAAAGTCAGGAGTCTCCTCTGGAAGCTAGGAGGCCTGGAAATCATGCTTTCTATTGGGTTAAATGTAGCGTCAAAGTGTTATACAATTTTTAAACCCTTGTGTTATGAGAACAAACTTCTCGGTCCCTCACTTGTCAGAAGTTAACTTCAACGTGAAGACCAAAGAATCGGAATAGACGAAGTTAAAAACAAATAGTAAATCCTTTGCCAAATCCCCTATCCCAACAGCAGTGTATGCCCAAGAGATAAATTTAATTGCTTGGCCAGATAGGTAGCAGTCCCAATGGTGGAAATCCATCCATAATCTTTGGAAGGCAGTTGCAAAGCACTCAGATCTGGAAAAGCGGAACATTTTCCAGATTTACACAAGCTGTTTTAGGCACAGTAATGTCAAAGAGGTAAAACTTTCTGTATGTTGCTCTGTCAAGGACAGTATCACAGTCATGGCAATTAACTCATATATCATAATTAAGTAACTTGACTGTAAGCAGCACATCACATTTTATCCCAAATCACAAAGTTAATGTCAAAATTACCAGCCGGTTAATGTGCATTGATGAGGTGGGAGCAATCTGGACCACACCACACTATATGGAGCTAAGCTTTTTGAATATCTGAGCAGGAATAGCACTGATGCATTTGAACAGAAACCAGATGAACAAAGGAATAGAGACAACAGAGTCAACCAGGCAGAATTATCTAAAGGAACATCGAAGATGATTCATATGCAGTATTAGATAGTATACATCAGTTGGGCCAAATGGCCCACTTCTGTGCAATAAGTTCTATGTTTTCAACCGAAACTTCTAAACATTTGCCCAACTGGCTTCACTTAATCACTCACAACTATGAAAGCTTGAAGCATTGGGAACACTAGTTGTATACTCTGGTGCCAGATTAGGGTCACACTTTCTTGGAAATGGATTGAACAGACAGATGAGACTTCATGGTCTTGTCAGCTTAGGCCGAATCTGGTTCTAGAAGTGTAAAGGTCCGAATGCCACTGCTCCACTCAATGGGTTCAGTAACAATAACAGAGGTGCAACACTGAATATGGTTGAAACAAACATGATGTGCACCTCTATATGTTGAAATGATACGTACTAACCTGGATTTACATTCACCCGATTCTTTTATTAAAAGTTAAGAGCTTATACATATCTTAAGACCTACCTTAAATAACTGCATCACAATAATGGTGAAATGGTAATCAAAGATATTCAGGAAACTGAACTCTGCTTGATCATCTGGTTAGATTGCCACACTTGAAATTATGATCAAGAAAAACATTACCTGCTCAGCGACAGCAGTAATGAAGTGTGGCGTTCATTAACAACAAATATCCTCACTGGAATCTTAGCAGTTGCAAGGGAAAATACTACTTGCCTATAAAAATCAAGCACTGGAATGAACATGCATCAGTAACAAGAAAAAACACCTGCTTTTCTTGAGGGCACTTGACAAGCTCACGACATCTTAAAGTCTGTCGGGTACTATGAAGTAATACTTTTGAGGTGCAGGCATACACCAATGGACACGTGAGCTTGCACAAGCACATGTGAAGATAACTACAATTTTAGTGGTGTTAGCCAAGAGAGAAACTGAGCTCCTTCTGTGTTATAAGTTTTTGAGATACTTTGGAAATTTTCTCATTCAAAATTGCAAGTTTCAGTATCCTTCCAGGCCAGAGGAAGCACGAGAGGCTGCTGTTTAATGTCTGAAATGAAAGCTGCATTACTCCCTCCTTATTGTGTCTAGACTGACAGTCCTGATTTTGTAGTTAAGTCACTAAATTGGAGCTAAATTCATCACCTTTTAGCAAAGATGAGAATTTGACCAAATGATCCACAGCATGCTAAAAACTTGGTAGGATGGAAGAAGTGTTTAAGAAAAAGTTCTAATTGATTTTTTGCATAAATAACACAGAAAATACACTCAGTGGAGCATTATTATAGAGTCAGAGAGAAACACATCAAAAATACATGATATTTGGCTCAACAAGTCCATGCCAGTCATGGTGCCCACCCATCTAGCTCCAATTTCCTGTGATTGGCCCACATCCATCTGACCCCACCCCTGCATGTACCTATCCAAGGACTTCTTAAATGATGCTATTGTAACTGATTCAACTACCTCCTCAGGCAGCTTGTTCCATATACTTGTTGTGTCTGTGAACAACTACATGTCAATTAAATAAAAGCACACACGTGGGAGATGGCTTTAACTGGTGTATTCACATTGCAATGAGAGAGGGAGAAATGGCAGTGCATGTGTAGACAACAGATCAATATGTAGTGCTGGGCGGGGTGGGTCATTGCTCTAAAAGAAATGGATCCATACATTACACTTTTTCCCCCTTTAGATTAATGCACCATAAAACTACGTGTACAAAACATTCAATTTCCCTTTCAAAAATCCATATTCCAAATAAGCATGCTTTCTCAGTAACAGTCCATAAATAACTTCACAGTTCTAAAGGTTCAGTCTTTTGGGTGGCGCTCCGTTTCTTTCAGGATAGCATCTCTGGACCTGTAGAGTGGCATCAGGTTTGGCAGGTATCTTGTTCTCAGTTTCCGCTGTCACATTGCTGTCAGTAACATGATCATCACTGAGAGGCAAGTCTGGTGACCATCATGTGCCAGTCTTGTTGGATGCAATTGACTCAGGTGTGCTTTTCAGTTGAGCATTCAGTATCTGGTCTACATGACATCTCCATGTTTGATCTTCAACACCCAGTGTGTATATCAGTAGTCCAGTTCTTGTAGCTATCTTATCGGGTGTCCACTAATCTTCTTGGTAATCATGCTCTACAACTTCCTGTTCAACTCAAAGCTCCTGCTGCTTCACTTGACAACTGGCTGAACTATTAGTTCCTCGCTTCCCTACATAGATCTGGTTTCAGGAGGTCAATGCGAGATCTCAGATTCCTGTTCATGAACAGCATTGCAGGTCTTTGATTGATTTGTTGTAGCATGAACAGAGGTCCGATATACAATAAGGAAATTGTCCACCTTGTGCTGTAGAGAAACGTCCTCCTTGTCCATCGCTTTAATGGATTTCTTGAATGTTTGGATAAACCTTTCAGCTAACACATTCATTGCTGGGTGGTGCAGAGTTGACTTGAGACATCTGATGCCATTTTTCTTCATGAATAGTTGAATTTCTTCTGGTGTATTGTGGTCTGTTGTCACTCACAATTTGTTTGGGTAAGCCATTTCTGTTGAAGATCGTCCTCAAGGCGGAGATAGTCTTTGCTGAGGTGGTTGACTTTATTGATATAACCTTCGGCTACTTTGAATGAGCTGTCACAGCAATCAGAAACATGGAGTCCATGAATGGCCCAGCCAAGTCAATATGTACTCTTCGCCATGGTGAAAATGGCTACTCTCACAGGTGTAATGCTGCCTGTGGGGGGTGTATTTTGAACTTTATGACATCCCGAACAGCTTTTGGTCAAGTATTCGATTTGTTTATCCATACCCTTCTCATACATCTTCTCATTAGCATTAAGCAGCTGCCCCAGTCTCTGGTTATTGCTGTCATTTGGGCTGCTGTTGCCTTTTGATGTCACACTGAGAGCTCTGATTGAATGCCAGTCTAGGTGGATTTTTCTCAACCATTCACGTCTGAAAAGTACTGGCCCTCTACTTTTCAAGGCGTAAAGCTCTAACTGTTGTGTTTGGTCTCCATGTCACATTTACTTTCAGTCTGCCTTTGGGAGACACTTTCTCGCTTGTGTAAGTCTTCAATATCATTGAGATCTTCTCTAATGGTGGCTTAGAAAACAGTCTGCTGTAGATAACCTCTGGAATAATGAATAATGTATCCAGCTCCATTTTCAGTTTTACACCGGAAACATCCAGATGATTTTGTGATCCACTTCAGTTATACTATGCGGTTCTAGGCATGACAGCTCATCTTTGTCAGACTCTTATGTTGTCTGATTCTGTTCGACATTTGGTAACTTTATGCATTTGTTTAGTTTTTCTGTTTCACTCAGATGTGCTTTTTGTTTGCCTTGCCCATTCTCTTTCTGTAACCTTGACTGTGACACTTAATGCAGACATTTTCTTTGAACCAACAGCCATTTGCATCATAGGAGGATTTGCCACATTGATGACATCTACGGCTTTTTGCACCATTCAGGGACATTTTGTGCATTTCACATTCTAATCTTATTTTCTGTGATTTTGCTGTCTCCTTTGCTACAGTCTCTAACAATATTACAATGGTCAATATCCGTTCTAAGGTTAGGTCTCTTTCAGACAGTAGCCTCTTTTGAGTGCTTTGCCTATGCATGCCACATACAAGCCTGTTCTTTAATGCATCAGGAAGTCCATCTCTAAAGTCACACTACTGGGAAAGTTTGCACAGTTCTGCACTGTATTCAGAAAGGCAGAAATCTTTTGACTGGTTCCTTTTGTAAAATCTAAATCCCTCAGCTATTACCAATGGTTTAGAGCACAAGTGATTTTGTAAAATTTTAATAATTTCATCAAATGTCTTCCTTGCTGACTTTGCAGGGATTACTAAATTGCATAAGAGATTGTACGTTCTTGAACCCATTAAGCTAGGAAGTGTAGGGGCTTTCTGCTGCTCCTCCACGTTGTTCACTTTACAATACAGTTCAGCCTTCTTGATACATGTCTGAAGATGTGGACAATTTGTCTACCAATGGTGCTTGGCAGTGCTGTGGGAGACGTAGCCTAAGCATGAGCAGCAATCTCTCCCAGAATGGCAACAGGTTCGCGCGCCAGATGGCACCTGCAGGCATATTCTCCATTCTGGGCCACATTCCTGAAATGCACATCCATTAAAAAAAAACAAACACTTGGATAAAAAGATCTTGCAAAATATTGTTGAACCAGTTGTTTTTGATCTGCAGCAGATTGCACTGCCCCCTCCACAATCTGCTCTCCTTGAAACGATGACAGAGACTGTACTGGTAAACCGTATCAATTCATTCTGATAGTTAGTTCCAAACAAACTGCTGGTTAATGTGTAGTGGTGAGGTGAAGGCCAGTGGGAGAGGGAAACCGACATTCCTGTTGGGACGCCTCTTGCCGATCTCTTTGAGAGCTAACTGAACCAAAATGAACTACTGTATAAAGAGTTGAGCTCTGAATACTTGAGGGGAAATGGCTTTGATGCATTAAAGCAGAAGCAACATAAAGGAAAAGGTAAGGGAGCTAAACTGCCAGCATTATTGGCAGGAGTGTTGAAGATGACTCACACAAAATATTAGATAGCATAGTTGGGCTGAATGGCCTACTTCTGCTCAATAATTCTCAGCATTGAACCCAAACATTTGCAAATTTGCTCAACTACTTGAATATATTGGGAACCCTATTCACTTGCTGAATATGTCACGTTGGTGCTTAATTGGGGTCCTATTCCCTTGGAAATGGATTGAAGCTCCTTTCATTTGCACACACATTCAATAAGCAGATCATATATAGCAATCTGGATTTTATAGTACTCTATTTGTTCCATTGCAATTTATAAGCTCAAATAAATCTTAACAACTGCCTCAAATAAATACATCACTAAGACAGTAAGATGGCAATCAGAGATATTCATGAGACCCAAAATAGCTCAGGATTGATCTTCCAACTCACAGTCACTTCCCTGTATAAGCCACCTTGTCCAAACCTCATTAGCCTTAGAATCCAAGAATCCAGCAATCTCTGCACAGAATGTATAGGAATTTAAAGACCTATCAAGAATGCAGACATTATTCAAAATTGAACAATATATTTAAAAACTCTATAGAAAATGAAGGGCATGGGGTTAATAATTGGGAAGTTACAGTCCAGGTCATTTAAGGTGTCATCTACACAAATATTTATATATTGCAGAAATTAAAATCATCTGTGCATGCTACATTTCTCCGAAATAAAAATTCTTTTGATGTGTTCAGCATCAGTAGCAGGGAGTCATCTTCTGGGCAGTTAACTAAGCTTAGTTAAGCACACATTCCATTTTAGCATATTTTGCAGAAGTCTGCCCTTGTACATATGCAATCATTTACCACAACCTAATCAGAAGCCTAGTTAACCTATTGAGTTGTTGCTAGCTCTTTGTGTGATCAATTTGGAGTAATAAAATTTACTCCAATCTTTTCTTTTATAAAAAGAATTTATCAACTCTTTTCCCATAACTCTGCAATTTTTTTTCCTGATCCTTTACGTACTTATCTAATTTAATTTTGAAGGCAGTTATTGAGATAGCACCAACAAACTCATTTCTAATGAGTGCACTCAGTGCAGTATAAACAGGAAATGTTAGGAAAACTTTTGTAGAAGGCTTGTAAATATTTCATTTTTACCTATCTTACAGCAGATGCCATCTGATCTGTGCTTTCCTATCATTTTCTGTTTTTATTTCAGATTTCCATCATTTTCATTGTTTTAATGTATTTTTCATTGTAGAATACAAGTTCATCATTGGCTTTTTATCAGTAGCATTAAAATTGCTCCTTCCAGTTACATGCAGATCAAGCACAGCAAACATGAGAAGGTGCATTGTTTTAGTCCTTATTAGCAGTTGTCCATTTATTTGCTCAAACTTCTATGCTGATTAGGCAGATAAACAGTTCCAATGTGTACTTTTGCTTTGCTTCTCCAGATTCTTTGGTATGGCATACAGGTCTCCATTTTAGTACATTAACAGCAGAAAGCTCACCAGGATTTACATACTGGACCCCATCTAGTGTTTAACTGACCGAGCAAGCTAACAGCGTTATGAGCAGCAGACTAGTCAAAACATACAGCCCTTAAACCACAAGTTCAAAGGAAGGAATTCTCCGTAAATATCTGATTAAAGACCAGGCATGACATTTTATCCATAATCAGTAGCAGAATAAAGCCTCCAGGTGCACTTTATTTCAGTCAGATGGAATTCCAATGTAATGACGACACAGGGCTTGAAACACTCTGAGCTGCATTCTAAGGCACGCAGAGCCACTGCCCTTTGTCACGTTACAGGCCTGAGCTTGGAGACAGTGCCATAGCAACAGGCCACAACCAACCTGACACAAGGTATCACCACAGCATCTTTCATATCTGATTAGTTCAACTTTAACAGAGTAACAGAGCAACATCAGCAGATGCGATAGTGGAAAATGTACAGAGGAAGATAAGGAAGGGGAAGTACAAGGTTAATGTGAGGAGTGGTTTTTGAACGTGGGAAAAAATACAGCTATGTGGAGAGTGCTGAGGAGTGCTAAGGATCTCGGTGCTGGGAGGGGAGATGAACTGAAAGAACATTGGAATCACTATCTTAAAGATTCAGGTGGAGAGAATGATAAAATTTACTCCAATTATCACGGTGAGATTTAACACCACACAAATCAGACCACTTGACAGGCACCTGTGCCTCTAGTTTTACAGGCTATCCCCTTCACCTGCAGTGAACTGTGGCTCTAGTATACACTAGCAAAAAATGCATTGCAGCAACTTGCCAAAACTTTTTCCAAAGCCTTCCCAACACATCTGACTTCCATCACCAAGGAGGGAAAGGGCAGCAGGCTCACGGGAACACAAATTTCCTCCGAGTCACAGATCACCAATTTCAGTTTTTGCTATTTTACGTAACAGAGCTCCCTATTGTAACCCTCTGTTCGGCTAGTGGCTTAATCTAGGGGATGATAGCCCCCAGCCCGGCCAAACTTAAGAAATCTCGTTTGGGTGGATGTTGCACGATGTGTCCCTTGTTACAAATCAGTACCACGAAATAACAAACAGTACACGATATGCAATTAAACGATTGAGCTTTATAATTCTTAATTTGATAAGATGGTTAGTAAAGAAACAAAAAGGGCCCATTCTCATGAAACAGTCTAATGCACAAATGTTGGAGCTTATGGTTTCATCCATTTGTTCCTGTCGTCCTCCTTCAAGCGTAGCTGACCCTTGAACCCTCGCTCCTCAGTCCACTCCATCCGGTGGTCTACCAACTCTCTCCATTCGCATCCTCTCTCATCATCTCTCCCCGACAAAAGACCGCAAAAATCCCTCTTCCAGATCCACAAGAAAGAACAACACCCCTCTCATTGGCTAACATACATTCCAAAGTCCCCGTTATCGCTTGTCATAACCCAAACATTGCTGCTACAGAGAAACCATTACCTTAGCCTTAGCAGTGAAACATTACAGAGAGGCCATTACATTAGCAGTGAAAACTTATAGCATGTTACACTATTTTTTAAAAACGTTATTTACTTATTGAGATACAGTGTAGAAAAGGCCTTTCTAGCCCTTCGAACTGTGCCATCAAGCATTCCCCGATTTAACCCTAGCCTAATCACAGGACAATTTACAATGACTAATTAATCTACCAACTGGTACACCTTTGGACTGTGGAAGGAAACAGCAGCACCCGGAGGAAACCCATGTGGTCACGTGGAGAACGTACAAATTCGTTACAGACAGCAGTGGGAATCAAATCCAGGTTGCCGGTACTGTAGTGTTGTGCTAACCACTATGCTACTGTGCCATCCTGTGTAACAACATGACGGGACTCTGATCATCTCATGGACAGCAGCAGTTCTATGAGGGAGCTCACTATCTCATATTCAAGAACTATTTGGTTTAATATTGTCACGTGCAATGAGGTACAGTGAAAAAAATTGTTTACATGCTATCCATACAGATTATTTCATTACAACTGTGAATTACGATAGTACAAGGAGAAAACAATAAAGTACAAGATCATAACAAGATGATAGTGAGCTTAAGAACCCATTTTATCACACGAGAGGACTACTCAAAAGTCTTACAATAACAAGACAGAACCTGTCCTTGCGCCAGTTAGCATGGGCAATAAATAATGGTGTTATCTGTCGAAAAAAAACAGTCGAGGGCAGAGATAACCAGAAACAGGCAAGTGGAAGAGGGAGTTGCTGTTAAGAATAGATTTTAAATTATTCTTTCACAAGCCAAATTTTAACATTGATTTTGTTGAACAACTTGGCATTAAATTCCTTTCTGTGCTATTTTAACTCCTGCGTACTACCTTCCATCTATTATTTGACTGGGGCAATGTGCAGCGTCCAGTTTTTTCTCTATTAGCCGGTTCCAGACATTTGAAGGTGGTAATAAACCTGAAATATTATTGTTTACTGGCTGAACAATCAGGTGTCATTTCCTTATTGAAGTCTGAGGTAATCAGATCAATTGCAGAAGTCAAAATGAGTGTTAAATGAATAAAAATACTCACAGCACTGGTTGCAACAAGAAAGTGAGTGAACTAGATGACGGCAGCATCTTAGACATTTTCTCCTTCGGGCTGCCACTGTATATAGATTCCATTTATGTACAAAAATCTGCTATTTGTGTGGGTGAGGATGGAGGGGGAGCCAGGCTTGTCAGAAATTGAATTACTGTTTCAGGTGACTGACTCTAGCAGTAAAAGGAACATCTAAGTTTAAAAGGCTAGAGGGCAGCTTTTACAAATCCATACTATTTGCTCTGATTTCCAATTCCTGTGTCACTAGGCTGCCAATTCATGTTTAAAGGTCATGGGCCCTGCAGGATCTCCCTTCTCTCTACTTTATGGATGAGTAATGGAGCAGGACTTGCTATCCTCTACACCGACATTTGCAGACATCTGTGTACCTCCCAGCTGTGGAGTGCACATTCATTAAAATCTACTCTCAATAGGACATCCCTCTTGGGGAATGCAGCCATTTTTGCGTTGAACCCAGAAGGTGAAAAAAAAATCTATGCAGCATCTTTGTCTACAGCAAGGTGGTGTAAGGGGAGCTATGCTACAACGTTTACATCTGAACACTTAATAGCTTATTAATGCTAAGAACAGTTTAAGCAGGGGGACTTGGCCAGATCAAGCACTACTGAACAACTGCACTAGTGAAGTTCATTACAGTAAAACCCTGATAACCTGGCATACTTAGAACTTAAATTGTGCTGGACTACTGTATACAACTACTTCTAATAACCAAATAGTTATTTCATTTCACCTTTTTTCAATTTTACACTTGTAAAATCAATTGCCCTGGAAAGCAACACTCTGGACTGCAGCTCTGGCCAGAGACCTACTCATGTTCCATATCCCAACCATGAGCTCTGGCTACACACCCTGCTTACATCCAGCTAGTTCATATTCGGGAGTAATTCTTGAGTCAGGAGTCAAA
Organism: Mobula birostris; assembly: GCF_030028105.1. Lineage (NCBI taxonomy): Eukaryota > Metazoa > Chordata > Chondrichthyes > Myliobatiformes > Myliobatidae > Mobula > Mobula birostris. The sequence continues at coordinate 35,395,661 of NC_092388.1, forward strand.
ATTATCAGGATCTCTGAAACAGTGGACCCCTGGGTTTTACTGTATCTAGTCAAACTTCTAAATGGGGAGGAATTTACAGACCATATGTTGGGCTGAGACCCTTCATCGGTACTAAAGGAGTGTTCCGGCCCAAAATGTCGACTGTTTATTCCTCCCTGTAGATGCTGCCTGACCTGGTGAGTTCCTCCAGTATTTTGTGTGGTTACTCTAAATTTCCAGCATCTGCAGAATTTTGTGTATTTAAAATTTAAACATGTCACTTTTTAAACCTCATCCATCTGCAAAATCATGATGTGTATCGAAAGCCAAACAACAAGAATGGCATCTATTTCTCTGTAAAATAGAAACAGGACTTTAATAATCTTAATGAATATCTTAGGGAAGATTGGATGAAAAGACAGTATTTGAATAATCATCTGGAAGTTTGAAAATTTGAGTGCTGGAGCTCGTCCACCCACAGTTCAATCCTCTCCATATTCCTCCAGTGCTGGGCATGTCTGCCTGGCATGGGAATGTTCTGCCCACACAAACAACATCAATTTAGTGCTGAATAACAGCTGCAGAACAACACTGGTGCCCTTGATCATCAGACATATAAAGGGCAGTAGACAGCTGAGGAACCAGCTATCCCCGCCAATGGTCTAGCTGTTGCAGAACAATGCTCTCTTTTATGTTTTCATTATAACAACCAGCTGTGAGGAGGTGAGAATGGATACAATTCTCAAACCTCTACCAAGAGGTTAATGTGGGCATTACAGTGAGTGAACAGGTTCTGTGGGAGCAGACTAGAAATGAATCACCAAGATGACCCCAATCAGCCCCGGTATAAATATCGGCTAGTCATGACCTGACATAGCTAACGCGAACAATGGAACAATATCCAGGAGTTGAGAGGCAGACATGTGACATATTTTAGTCTGCCCTTTACTCAAGGACAGCCTATGGGCAGGTTGAAGTCTTGCCAAGGCAAACTTTCAAGCTTTGTATTGCTGGATGGACATGAGAAAACAAAAGCATATCTGCTAATTCATGAGATCATCACTTTTAATAACAATGCTGACCTTGTGTGCTGTCTGTGTAGAGTTCAATCCTGACCTTGGGTACAGTCTGTGTGGAGCTTGTGTATTCTCCCACATCAAAGACAGGCAGATTGATAGTTTAGTTGATCACAAAAATTGTCCTGAAGTAATTGTTAGAATCTGGTGGTATGGTTAAGAACTCGGTGAGGATATAAAAATGAGATTAATATAGGATTAGTGTAAATGGATGCCTGACAGCTGGTGCTGTCTTGGGGGTGGAGGGGAGCTTTGAACGTTGTGCTTCTGAGCTGTAATCCCTCTGCTTTTGAGTGCACAGAGTGGCCAAGGTAGCTGGGATCAAGCCATTGGATACTCATTGATTAGGAGACGGGATACAAATCCCAACATTTTCAATTGAGGGGGTTATAATTCAATGAAACCAATCTGAGATTAGAAATGCCAATCTTTGTAATTCTTATGATGTAATCAATCAATCTGTTGTCATTGAATTTGGTGACATTCTTCATTGATGGGGATCTGCCACACTTACCCGGTATGGGTTTGTATCCAGCTCAAAACTGATCCTGAAATGGCCCAACAATCCACTAAATTAAGGGATGAACCATAAATGTGAACTAGCCAGTAGGAGCATCCTTCCTTGAAGGGATAAAGGGATACTAAGCTCTGTGAATATGATCACCAACATAACATAGTCAAGGTCAAGAGCAAGTGATTCCAATGTTTCCAAGCTGACTTTTAGGCAGGAATTTGGAAACCAGAGAGATATTACATATTGTCACCCAAACTGAGAAATAAGTGACATAATGGAGGAGATACAAGAGCCTGAAGACACAGATTCAACATTTTAGGGGCAGTGTCTACTCCTCTGCCGCTGGATTTCTGAACAGTTCATGGACACTACCTCACTCTTCTGCTCTCATTTTACGTTACTTATTTTTTATGTTTCTTCTTTTAACTTAAAATAATTTGTACATATTGCACTGCATGGCTGCCACAAATCAACAAATTTCATAACAAATGTCAGTGAAAATAAACCTGATTCTGATAAGGAACCAAAGGAGCCCAATGTTTACAAAATGTGGTGGTGGAAAGGATGGGCTATAAGGACCGATTAAGATACCAAAGTAATAAAAGTACTTCTATAAAATTCTTCTTTCCCTATACACACCAGTGTTGCCAGTAACATGTTAATCTGAGAGAGGCGCCAAAAAACTATTGTCAGGAAAATGAAATACAGATTATCTACACTATATTTGAGATTTTTGTGGAACCTGTTTATAAATCCCAAGGCAGTGTAATAAAAAGAAATAAAACTTTTAGCAAATGTTACCAGGCATAGTTAAAGACTTTGGGCTAGACATTTTCTTGTGCAAAATAACATTAAAATATGTTGACTGAACTTTATCTTCTACCACAATATTTTAAATGTACAGTTTCTCTATGTGATTGTAGAAAGCTTCTGGAAATTAGTTTCAGTCCTTCATGGACATGCACAGAGGTCTTGGGATATATGACTTATTATTGATGTCATTTGCTCAAAATTTTGAAAGTCTCCAGCTGAAATTCATAAAAACTGTGGTCATTGATACTGGAAAAGGTCCTAACCTGAGGGTAGACATCTGTTTTTGGGGGGAGGGTCCATTGTCACTGAAGCCACTGATCGGGAATCACCAGATACTGATGATCACCCTTTTCTTTAACCCTCTCATCTGTAGTGATCACCTCAGCTTTGATGCTCTTGAGGCCAAATAAAATCAGATTCAGATTCACTTATTTATCACATATACATCAAAACATACAGTGGAGTGTATCATTTGCATTAACAACCAACACACCCTTAGGCTGTGCTGGAGGCAGTCCAGAAGTGTCGCCACACATTCTAGCATCAATGCAGCATGTCTACAATGCTTAGCAGAACAACGCAAACAACAACAACAGAAACACAAACAACAACAGCAAAACCAGCCAATTTCCAGTCTCCAACGCACTCACCCAAACACACAAACAGTGCTCCAACCCCAGAACAAGCTGTCTTGGAGCTCCAGCAGATTTACGAGCTCACAGACATCGAGCCTCCACCTTCCCCATTTTCTTTAATGCTCACAACAGATTTCCTCATATTGTCTCTTCCAATTATTTACTCCATCTTTCCTATTTCATCCACTTTCTGGCTACCTTCCCAGCCTTCTCCATTGACTTTTCCATGAAGCCACCATCTTGCCATCTGTCACTTTACTACACAGCACAACCTTGCACACCCCAACCAAAATCTGCTCAGTATCACCCTCTCCAAGAAGGTTATGCTACACAATGATAGGTAAAGTATTTTATAGCTCCTGTAGATTTAAGACTCATCTTAATACTTCTGTTGCCTTGGGCCTCCTGCACATGCAAATCAAATGAGCCTCGGTACCTTTGCCCCCATTATATAATACCTCTACAGATCTTGAGAACACAGGTGTCAAGAGTTTCTCATTCAAATGTTTATTAAAAATCAGCTCAAACTGAGTCCTATAATTCTAATATTATTTGGGAACTTAACCACCAGTTTCTCCAAATATTCTTATTTCATTAACACAGGTGGAGATGACCTAAATCTTGCAAGGTTTCTTAAGCAAATTCTAAAAGTACAATACTGTGATTCCTCCCCCACGTTAAAGTATTTAAATTCATTTCCAACCACCTCCAATTACTGTTTTCTGCTTTGCAGTGTTAGATTTTAACGCACAACTCGTCACCATGGTGTACAGAAGATGCATTTGAACTTCTTAAACGTAGATTCTGCAATCCTCTCTGTGATTATGCTATCTTTTTACAAAAGACTACAGAGTACCAAAGAAACCTGATAATTTTCCCCATTCAAATCAAACTCTGAGCTGATTTTAAACTGCACAAATGCAGTATATAGAGCCACTCTGCACATGAAGATTTCTCAGTGGCATATAGCTTAGGGCAGAAAGAAGACCCAAAATACTAAGTCTTTGCTATTTATGTTGTTATACAAAATTATTTAATGGGCATTTAAAAAATTCAATTCGATCTTAAACATATAATTGATATGGTGTTTACAATGCATAAAGTGTTGGATAAAAAGTACATTGCATAAACCTATTCCCATATTTTCCTCTAACTTTCAGGGACCTTAAATGATGTGGATTAAACTGATTAGTTGTCATTCTTTGGTTTAATTATGAGATGCACCTCCACGGATTCAACACCATTAACAGATTTCAGCTTTTTGCTTGATCTCCGGCTTTCACTTCAATGATGTTGTGCAACAGCTTCCAGCAAGATGTGAACCTGGAGCCTGCAAGTACAGGAGGTCAGGAGGGCAGGCTCCATGCTTATCCCTGTAGTGCTAGACTCAGACAGGGGCTAAGAAATTGAAATTAAAACAGTATGTGCGATATAAATCTTTAATCAACCTTGTTGTATCAACCTCATCCTGACATTCCACTCAGTCTTTGGAGATTAGTCAACAGTACTTTGAAAATGGATTACTTTCCCCTAAAAGTGCTGCCTTTTGGGAACCAAACACAGGTTGAGGTCTCAGAGGAGAAAGTTTTACAGTTAGCAAAAGATTATAGACATGGAAATACAGGGACCTTGGTCTTTCTACTTTATAGTTTTTGGCCAAACTTATATTGACTCTGTGTATTTTAATCGCAGTTACTAATCCCATTAGAAAACAAGCAGCAGCAATGAAAAAGGCATACTGACAGATACTTGTCACTGAAGCTGTGCAGACTAACTTAAGAATGACTCCTCCTCCACAAAGGTCTCCAGTTTACTGAGTGCAGGAGGAGGACTGTCTAAGCTCTGGCCGCTGAGCAGTTGCTGAAAAGCATTTTAAGTTTCTCAGGTAATTTGCTGCATGATGACTGACTAACTGCAGGCAGGCAGCTCAAAGCAAAGGCTGGCATGTGTAAAAACAAGAGCAAATTAGAATCATATAGTACAGAAACAGGCCCTTCAGCCCAAAAAGTTCATGCTGACTGTCTAACAATGCATCACCATCCACCTCAATATAATCTTGCACTTTATCATTATCCTGTACTGCTCTTTTTCCAGTAGGTTTTACACTTTATTCTGCATTATTACTGTTTTACCTTATTCTAGCTCAATGCACTATGTAATGATTTGGTCTGTATTAACAGTATGCATGGTAAACTTCTCACTGTATCTTGGTCCATGTGACACTAATAAATCAAAACCAAATGACTGTTGCATAGGAAGCTAGTCTGATATGCCTAGGGTTGCCCAATACACTTCCCTTGTTCAATTATTTATCAAAATATCTTTTAAATATTACTAAAGTGCCTGTCTCATACATTGTTACTGGCATCTCATTCCAAATACGCACCATCCTTTTCATGAAGTTGCCCCGATGCCCTTTTTAAATCTCTTGTCTCCTATCATAAACCTATGCCATCTTGTTTTTAGCACCAGCCCCTACCTGGGATAAAGACTACATAGTCTATGCTCCTAATACATCTTATATATCTCTATCAGATCACCCCTCAGTCTTCTGTGTTCCAGGGAATAATGTCCAAGTTTATGCAACCTCTTCTTGTAATTCAGGGAACATAGTGATAAATCTTATCTGTAAGCTTTCTAGTTTAGTAACGTCTTTCCTCTAATGGGGGCGGGGGTGACTAAATCTGTACACAATACTCCAAGTGCAACTTCAACCATGTCTTATACAACTGCAACATAACATCCTGACTCCTATACTCATTGCCCTGACTGATGACGGCCAATGTGACAAACACCTTCCTCACCACTTGACCTACTTGTGACATTACTTTCAGCAAACAATGCACCTGCATCCTTAGATTGGTCTGTTCCATAGTTCTCCCCAGGGTCCCATTATTGACAGTATAAGTCCTACCCTGGTTTGATTTTCCATACATCATATTCAAACATTGGTAACCATTTGCCAATTATCTTCCCACATGCCCAGTTGATCAAAACACCCCTACTATTTTTCATAAACTTTTGCACTATCTACACCACCATCTATTTTAGTATCATCTGCAGACTTACTAACTACACCTTATACATTCAAATTGTTTTTTTTAAAGTAAACTACAAATAAGATCCCAACACACCAACAGTCACAAGTTTCCAGTCTGAGAAATATTCCTCAATCATCTCTCTCTGTTTTCTACCACTCAGCTAATTATAAATCCAATCTGTTATCTCCCCTGGATCTCATGCACTCAAACCTTTAAAAGTAGCTTGCCATGATGGACCTTGTCAAAGGTCTTGCTAAAGGCAAAATGGATAACATCCACTGCCCTATCCTCATCTATCCTCTTAGCTATCTTTTCAAAGACCTCCAAGAGACTTGTCTGGCATGATTTCTCATGACTGCTCCAGATGAGAACCTAACTCTCCAAATGGTGATTGATCCTGCCCCTCAGATGCCCTATAGCAATACAAGACTCACTGGCCTGTAGTCTCCCAGCTTATTTTTGCTATCCTTTTTAAACAATGATACCACATTAGCCTCTTTCGAATTCTCCAGAACCTCACCTGTGGCCAGAGATGAAATTATTGCAAGGGCCTCTGCAGTTTCTTCTCTTGCTTCCCACAAGGACTAGGTCAGGCCCTGGGGATTTATTCATCTTAATTCTTGGATTGTCTCCCATTGTGGCAAATGCTTATTCATTCCACCACAGGCGAACAGTAGCTACAGAAGGTACTGAATTTATTCGCTGGGACTCTAACAGCACCTACCAAAATTATGCCTCGACCACTAAGGAAGGCAAAGGCAGCAAAACACCGGAGCACCACCAACTGCATATTCCCCACAAAGATGCACAACATCATGGCTGGGAAAAATCATATGTAATTAAGGTATATAGTTTAATTAGTGCTATATTTTTTAAATAGTGAGGTAGTGTTCATGTGTTCAATGTCCATTCAGAAATCAGATGACAGAGGGAAGAAACTGTTCCTGAATCGCTAAGTGTGCACCTTCAGACTCATGTACCACCTCCTTGATGAGAACATCTGGATGAGAACACCTCCAATGAGAACAGGGTAATAGGGATCTTTACTGACAGATGCTGCCTTTTCGAGGCATCGTTCTCTGAGGATGTCCTGAATACCATGGAGAGTATGATGCCCATGATGGAGCTGACTAAGCTTACAGCTTTCTGCCACTTACTTCAATCCTGTGCGGTAGCTCCCCTGCTCCCGCAATACCAGATGGTGATGCAGCAAGTTAGAATGGTCTCCATGGTACATCTATTTGGAATCATACAAAATCTCCTCAAACTCAAAGAAATAGAGCAAATGTCATGCCTTCTTTATCACTGCATCAAGATGTTTGGTTCAGGATAGATCATCAGAAGTACTGACACACAGGAACTTCAAATTGCTCACTCTTTCCACTTCTGATCCTACTATGAGGACTGGTGCGTGTTCCCTCGCTCTACCCTTTCCTAAGTCCACAATCCGTTCTTTGGTCTTACTGATGTTGAGTGCAAGGTTGGTGCTGTAACACCACTCAGCTATCAGATTCATCTTGCACCGGTACGCCCTCATCATCATCGGAAGTTCTACCAACGATAGTTGTGTCATCAGTAAATTTAAAGACGGCATTTGAGCTGTGCTGAGCCACACAGTCATGGGCATCGAGACAGTACAGCAGCGGGCTAAGCACACATCCCTAAGGTGTGCCAGTGTTCATTGTCAGCAAGGTAAACTGTTACTTCTGATCTGCACAGATTGAAAATACTTCAGTTCACTTTTTGGTGTTTCAAACTAGTTGGACTTCATGCATGGTAACTGTGTGAACTGGTTTCAACGTGTCAATATGCAACTGCAGATCAAATGGAAAAACAAAGTCTATGTCTACACTGAACAGCAAAGTCACAGAAGAACAATGAAACACTAATTTACCAAGCTCCAGCTTCACAAATCTGTAGCACTATTGCAATTTCAGAAAACTGGGCAAAGAGGATCAGAGATATTTCTGAATTTAAGAAAAGTTTAGCTTATATTGTTGCACCTTTGCCAACAGTGAGCCTGTAGCTGTTATTGAACAGAAGTCAGTGGATCTGGAGGTAAGAGCTTGGCAAATTTAGAAAGTGCGCAGAATAGACCGTTTTACAGCATTAAGCTTGGGCTAAGAGTATAACAGTTTTCTGTTATTAACTTTCCACTCAAACAAAGGGCATGCAACTGATTTACATGTTATGTTGTATCATTTTTTAAAGTGAAAATAACCTGACTAATTAAGCACTTTTTTTTCCATTGAATCAAGGGAAGAAATTTACTGCTTAGCTCTTTCTACCAAAACAGTTTGTTCTGGGATTAATTTATGTTATATAAATGTACATAAAACAGAATGCAATGATGTATAGTGAGCAGTGAAATTCCCCCACTGTTAGGAAACAGTAAGGGTAAATGCACATCCTATGTACCATTAGTATAACACCATGGAGTAACAGCACTCCACTATTTGGGGAAATGATTTATCATTCAGATTGCTAACAATTTGACATTTTCACCACCTCAAGGGATTCTACTTTACATAAAGCTACAGCATTCCAGCAGAGAAATAAGGCTATAAGTAACACAAGTAAAATACATACCATATCCTGCCCAACACATGCCCGGAATGTATTAACTTGGATGGTAGAATGTGCACATATAATACTGTTTTATGTACATCTATACAACATAAATTAAATCTTGAACAAACTTTGATCCCTAGTTACCAACCATATCCTTCTCTCCCAGGCCACTCAACTTAAATCAGATCATTTATGGCCTCCCTTTGTTACTTGGCCTAGGGTTGAGTTAAAACCTTGAGCAAACAAATTCTGCCTCGATAAAATATAAAATTCTTGGAAGAACTGAAAACTATGATCAGCATTTGCAAAACTCTTTGATTAGAACTCATTTGGTGCTGTGTTCAGTTTTGGGCATTGTACATTGAAAGGAATATACATATAGAATAAAATGACTTGACTTAGGTGTTCCAGACAATTGAATGATTTGATATTGGAGGGTAACAAACAATTTCCTCTGATAGACATGAATCCACAAGATGTAAGGTTTAGACCAGGGGTCAGCAACCTTTTTGCCTCTGTGGGCTGGATCGCGTATTAATGAGCGGACGGTGGGCCAAATAAATGCCATATAAAACTTGAAATATGGGAATATTTAAATACATCTAGTTCTGTTTTGCCTCAGATTAATGAATAACACAAGCTAGAAGATCATTCGTGCTTAAGGTTGCCTAACCCTGATTTAGATCTTTGTCATGTAAGGGAACAGTGGAAGTTTCCCCTCCTTATAGAGGGTAGGGAAAATAAGGACCATCTATCGCCTCAAAAATCCTGTACAGTCTAGGACTAAAAAAATGATAACTAAGATAAGTGAATGTTGGCTAGATACAAGGAGTAAGTATTACAAACTAAGGCAAGTAAATGGTTCAAGACACAGATCAGCCATGACCAGTGGTGTGCAACACATAACCTACAAGTTACATCTGATCCATCCAATGCACCGAGAGTGAATAGTACAAAATGGATTCTACACAGAGTTTTGCATTTGACTAACACAAATTCCATTCTTTCAGCTTGTGAAGATTCTACTTGCATTCATCATCCCCTAGCAACATTTAACAGGCACACCTACAAGTTATTCTGAGAAGAGTGCTCCTGATTGGCAAGACCCTTCTAACCAAAACAATGAAATCCCCGCTTCCAGAAATACTTTGACTCAAATCAATTAAATACTTTTTGTCTGTAGATGCAATTAAGCTGGAAGAGTGCTGAGGAAATTCATAAGGATGCTGCCAAGGGCATGAGGGCCTGAGGTATTGAAAGAGCTTGAATAGGTTGGATGCAGTCTGACCCGTGGAGTTCCTCCAGCATTTTGCGTGTGTTCCTTTGGACCTTTTAACACTAGAGTGTAAGTGATCAAATGATGACTTTCTGTATAAAATTATGAAGCGCATAGATAGGGTGAATGCACACAGTCTTTGGGGAATCAAAAACTGGGAGACATAGTTCTAAGGTGAGAGCAGAGAGTTTTGAAAGGAATCAGAGATGCAACTTTATCATCTGGAGAGTGGGTCAGTATATGCAATGAGTTGCCAGAGAAAGGGGTTGAAGTAGGTACATAATCCACATTTAAAAAGTACTTCGACAGGCTGAAGGATAGGAAAAATTTAGTGTGATATGGTCGAGCTGCAGTCAAGTTGGACTAACTTAGATTGGAATTTTCCACAGCATGAACCAGTTGGGCCAAAGGGTTTGTTTCTGTTCTGTATGACTTCAAGACTCCATGCCACCTCAGTCAACCTATGTCAGTCAAGGTATTTTCATCATCTGAAATATGCTCAATGCCTTCATCACACTGTGTTCTCTACTCAGAAAGCACACTTGACAAATGCGTCAGACAAATGATTTATCATAGCTGGTTAGAAACATAGAAAACCTACAGCACAATACAGGCCCTTCGGCCCACAAAGTTGTGCCGAACATGTCCTTACCTTAGAACTACCGAGGCTTACCCATAGCCCTCTATTTTTCTAAGTTCCTTGTAGCCATCCAGGAGCCTCTTAAAAGACCCTATCGCTTCTGCCTCCACCACCGCCGCAGGCAGTCCATTCCACACACTCATCACTCTCTGTGTAAAAAACTTACCCCTGCTATCTCCTCTGTACCTACTTCCAGGCACCTTAAAACTATGCCCTCTCGTGCTAGCCATTTCAGCCCTGGGAAAAAGCCTCTGACTATTCGTATGATCGATGCCTCTCATCATCTTGTACACCTCTATCAGGTCACCTCTCATCCTCCATCGCTCCAAGGAAAAATGGCTGAGTTCACTCAACCTATTCTCATAAGGCATGCTCCCCAATCCAGGCAACATTCTTGTAAATCTTCTCTGCACCGTTTCTATGGTTTCCACGTCCTTCCTGTAGTGAGGCGACCAGAATTGAGCACAGTACTCCAAGTGGGGTCTGACCAGGGTCCTATATAGCTGCAACATTACTTCTCGGCTCTTAAACTCAATCCCACGGTTGATGAAGGCCAATGCACCGTATGCCATCTTAACCACAGAGTCAACCTGTGTAGCAGCTTTGAGTGTCCTATGGACTCGGACCCCAAGATCCCTCTGATCTTCCACACTGCCAAGAGTCTTACCATTAATGCTATGTTCTGCCATCATATTTAACCTACCAAAATGAACCTCCTCACACTTATCTGCCACTTCTCAGCCCAGTTTTGCATCCTATCAATGTCCCGCTGTAACCTCTGACAGCCCTCCACACTATCCACAACACCCCCAACCTTTGTGCCATCAGCAAATTTACTAATCCATCCCTCTACTTCTTCATCCCGGTCATTTATAAAAATCATGAAGAGTAGGGGTCCCAGAATAGATCACTGAAACACACCACTGGTCACCGACCTCAATGCAGAATTTGACCTATCTACAACCACTCTTTGCCTTCTGTGGGCAAGCCAGTTCTGGATCCACAAAGCAATGTCTCCTTGGATCCCATGCCTCCTTACTTGCTCAATAAGCCTTGCATGGGGTAACTTATCATGCCTTGCTTAAATCTATATACACTACATCTACGGCTCTACCTTCATCAATCTGTTTAGTCACATCCTCAAAAAATTCAATCAGGCTCGTAAGGCATGACCTATCTTTGATAAAGCCATGCTGACTATTCCTAATCATATTATGTCTTTCCAAATGTTCATAGATCCTGCCTCTCAGGATCTTCTCCATCAACTTACCAACCACTGAAGTAAGACTCAATGGCGTATAATTTCCTGGACCATCTCTACTTCCGTTCTTGAATAAGGGAACAACATCTGCAATCCTCCAATCCCCCGGAACCTCTCCCGTCCTCATTGATGATGCAAAGATCATCGCCAGAGACTCAGCAATCTCCTCCCTCACTTCCCACAGTAGCCTGGAATACATCCTGCCGGCCCCGGTGACTTATCCAACTTGCTTTACAAAAGCTCCAGCACATCCTCTTCTTTGATATCTACATGCTCAAGCTTTTCAGTCCACTACAAGTCGTCCCTACAATCCCCAAGATCCTTTTCTGTAGTGAATACTGAAACGGAGTATTCGTTAAGGACCTCTGCTATCTCCTCTGGTTCCATACACACTTTTCCACTGTCACACTTGATTGGTCCTATTCTCTGGTTGTTGACTATGGGAGGAATGCAGACAGGTTAACCCCAAGAGGTTCGGGACTTCTGTGTGTGTGAGGGCCTTCATAACTGATTCTGATTGCCAAAGTGACCCTCTGTATGAAAACACGAAGCAGAATAGTGGAACAGCTCCAAGAAACTGAATACTCCATTGCTACTGCCACTTGGAAGAGTAGATTCTGAACACAATCCAGGAAGTGAAAGAAAGGTTCTAGTTAAAAAGTAAAGAACTAGGCAGAAAGAATTTACTAACCCTTGGAATGAGAATCCTGTTTCAAATATCCCCATTCAGTACTAATGAAGCTGAGGATCACTGCTGGAACACAAATCTCCTCATTAATAAGGCACTTGTGCTGTCAAGTAGATGCCATGACCTGTTAAAGTGAAGTTTAATTGGCAGAGCAAGCAATGCCATTATTTACCTTTCTGGGGGACATGCAATACAGCTGGCCAGAGTAGAAATTGGTTCAAAGTGATGTTAGATTGATATCCAATCACATTCATTCTATCTATGTAAGCCAACTTGAAGCTATTATTTCAGAAAATTCATATCATTGTTGATTAAAATTAGTGTGTTAGTGACAGCTCGGGTCTGCTAATTGCTTATTAGATACAATATATTAGCAAAGTAAATGTCTGAAATGAAACATTTCAGACATTTACTGAGGGAAGCAGGGACTAAATGTGCAAGAATTGGAGATTAACTGAAGTTGTGTCTGTAGGACAGATTCCAGTGTTTTACTTGTCCTTTAACTACTCTACACTTTTCAGCAGTCAAGCTTGTGCCTTTAAGTTCTACATCCCTCCCTTTTTGATTAGTTTTACCACCAAAACGATTCAGATCACAGGAAAAGTGACCACCTTAGGCAATGACATCGGTAAGCAGAGTATTTTTTTTTATTTTACCAACGCTGAAAAATCATAAGATAGCAGGCTTATTTGTACACAGCACAAATGAATGCTTAATTAAACTCAAACAACAGGAATTCTGCAGATGCTGGAAATTCAAGCAACACACATAAAAGTTGCTGGTCAGGCAGCATCTCTAGGAAGAGGTGCAGTCGACGTTTCAGGCCGAGACGCTTCGTCCTGATGAAGGGTCTCGGCCTGAAACGTCGACTGCACCTCTTCCTAGAGATGCTACCTGGCCTGCTGCGTTCACCAGCAACTTTTATGTGTGTTGCTTAATTACACTCTTACCTGACCTCCTAAATGAGAACAACCTTTTCTTTTCCCCTTACCCTAAATGTCCCTTTCCCATTTAATTTGATGTAAGGACATGTTTTGTAATATCAGAAAATACCAGGGATCATATAAGCTTCTTTCTAGATTATCTCCTGTCTGTATCATTGCAGTTATTTTCAAACATTTTCTAAATTTATCCTGTTTGTTAAATACCTTTTTAAGCCTGGACAAGCTTTCAATTTCAAAGCTTTGTTGGGAATTTAATGTCTATTTTTATATATATATATATACTTGTTAATAAATACCAGGCTGTAAATCCTTTCACAGATCTTCATAGCGCATGAAATTCAGATTGAACAAGGGTAGCCCATTTAGCTCCATGAGTGTGTTTACCACTCAATGATAATAATTACTCATCCATTGTAACAGATCAAGCTCTCAGTCCTAAAATACACGCAACTCGAATACTCTCACAGTACACGGCCTGAGAATATAGAACATGAATGTGCCCTTCAGTCTACAATGTCTGTATTGACAACAATGGCAATCTACACTGCACATCTGCCTTAAGTGGTTCATACCCATCAATCCTCTGCCTGAGTATCTCTTAAACTTTGCTATCATATCTGCTTGCACAATTTCTGCTAAAATATTCAGGGCAACCACCACTCCCTGTGGATAAAAACTTGCCTCAAACATCCTTTCAACTTTCTCACTTTCATCTTAAAGCTATTGTCCCTAATAATTGATAATTCCTCTCTGAGAACAAGGATGGTCTATCTACCCTATCTGCGCCCCCCATGACTTTATATAGTCCACTTATTAGATATCCCTTCAGCATTTGAAACTCCAGAGAAAAAAAAAATGCAAGTTTGTCAAATACCCTTGAATCCAGGTAATATCCTAGTGAAACTCTTTTGCACCCTCACCAAGCTCTCCACGTTTTCCTGCAATGTGGTGACTGGAGCTGCACCCAATATTCCAAGTACGATCTAACTGAAGTATTGTACAGCTGCAACATGACTTCCTGACTTTTAAACTCATTGCCCGAGCCAATGAAGACAAACATACCAAATACCTTTTTTTAATACCCTCTACACTTGGTTGCAACTTTAGTGGTGCTATGGATTTGCACCCCAAAAAATCTCTCTGTATGTTACTGTTCCCAAAGTTCCTGCCCGTTACCCCATACTTTCATCTTATATTTGACCTTCCAACAAGTAACACATTATACATCCAGATTAAATTGTGCCATTCCTTGTGTTCTCTGCAAACTTACTAATCAGGCTATTTACATTTTTGGTAAAATAGGTTGAACACGTGAATGTTGCCTGTTTGGGGCCTTGGACAGTGGTGAGGGAGGAAATGCAGAATATTGCTTTCCTTTCTTTTACTGGTCACAGATGGAGTAGGGGTAGAAGAAAACCAAAGATCTTGTGAACCAAACATAGAACTAGTGATACCTTCCACTCAATTGGCTTCACCTTTCACCTTCCACCTTCCAGTTTGTACTCCTTCTCCTCCACCCCCCCCTTCTTATTCCAGCTTCTTCTCCCTTCCTTTCCAGTCCTGAAGAAGAGTTTCAGCCCAAAACAGAGAGTGTTTTTCATGAACGCTGCCTGACTTGCTGAGTTCCTCCAGCATTGCATGCGTGTGTGTGGTGCTCTGGATTTTCAGCATCTGTAGAATTCCTCGTGTTTTTATTTTCTATTGTTGTGTTGCTTTTTGTGTGCTGTGTTGTTCTGCTGAACGTCTTCGGCATACTACATTGGCAGAGGAATGTGTAACGACACTTGCAGACTTCCCCCAGCACACTCTTGGGTGTGTTGGTTGTTGTATTTGTTTCACATTAAAAATGGTATACTTGGGTGTAGATGAGGCCGTGATAGTTGACAATTTCTCCATTGCTGAAACATTAATTGTAAAATCGTATGTGATAAAAAAAATTTAAATGTGTGTCAAGGCTCCAGAAATCTCTTCTCATCTCACTCAATAATCTCAGAGATCAATCCTATCAGACTCTGAGGATTTATCCAAGACCTCCTACAGCCTGATATCAATATACCTTAAAGTACCACCTAACCACTGCCTGATCTTGCTGTCATCAGTGCCCTTCCCCTTGGTGAATACCAATGTTAAGTACTTATTTAGTATATTGTCCGTATCTTGCCTCCTTAGTACTGGAGTAGTCCTATCTTCTCTCTAGTTATCCTTTTGCTTTTGGTTTCTCTTTCCTATTTTCCTATTTAGCCCTCCCAAATCCCTGCTTATTTTTCCCTTTTCCTATGTATTTCTGAAGGACCCTCGTTGAGTTCAGCTTCCTAAACCTTGTATTGGGTGGCGGAGTGAGATGTGTCTCTACCAAAGGAGGTGTAGGGCGTTCCTTCCCATCTGCTAGCCTGTAGGTTACCCTTGAGCAAGGTGTAATACCTGCTTAGCCACACTATCAAGGTCACGTGAAGCCATGGGAGCAGGTGATGGACAGTTGTATGAGCAGCTGGCGCATAACACTAGTCCTGGTTACTTGACCACTGATGCCAGGCAGACAATCACTGAAGAGAATTGATAACAGCTGGGGTAACTCACCTTGTAAAGACACTGCCCAGAAGGTGGCAATGGCAAGCCACTTCTGTACAAATATTTTCCAAGAACACGCATGGTCAAAGGCCATGATGGCACATATCATATGACAAAGCACACAATGATGATGCTGCTGAAACCTCATATCTGGTTCTTTCTACTGTATGACTAAATTGCAACCTCTCTCATGAATCCAGCCAACCTTTTTTTTAAAAAGACATTCTACTGCCTCTAAGATCAAAATGGAGAAGAAAACTCTTGAAGTGTTCAAAGATAGAATTGATATAGATGGGTACTTAGCAGGCAGTATAGATGTAATGGTCCAAAGAGCTTATCTTTCTATTACCTAATGGTTCTGTCACTTCTTAATCCTCTAAACACTAGTAAATGCAGACCAAGTTGATACAATCTTTCCATATAGGTCCGTTTTAAGGCACACATTCATCCTGTTCTATCAGCCAAGCTTATAACTGAATACCGTGGTCTTAATTTTGTCAAACTTGTTGTGTACCTTGAACACACACTCAACATTTACACTGTCAAATTAGTATTTTTGTTGATCCGTTCCTGGCGGTAAACATGTACTAAACAAATATTCTAAGTTGTCTGCTGTGCAATCTAGCAGCTGATATCCAAGTATCCTGTCATTGTGCTACTACCACTGAATAAGAGATGCAAGTTGACTTTTAATGCTGTTTAATACAAGTGATCTAATCTAACCTGTGATTTTTGACTGGTACTTACCTGGCACAGATTTCTGCAGACCACTATTTACTTAGTTAAACAGCTTTCACTTATCCTAATGGAAGATTGGTTGCTTTAGTTCTTGTTTGGAGTTAGGGAAAGGGAACTGGATTTTCCAGTATAAACACAAGGTACCAACTCACACACCCACATCTCCTGGAATTTAAGTTCAGTAAACATCAGCATGGTCTTAAGACACTTTCTGAAATCACCTCAGTTTCAACTGTAAAAGACCCAACTGTTCACTGTTCTGAGAAAGTATCATATTGGCTGAAGAGTTCTGGATATTTAACCACAATAGATATGGTCGTTTGATCCCATTTTTAACCACAGTATTCCGGTATTTATTTATGTGGGAGAGCTTCTTTAGAAAATTAATAGAATTATCACCATTTCATAGAGAAATATCCAAGCTCAATGTCTAAATATCAAGGATGGGAACAAGAAGCAACATCTTGTGAAGAATGAGTTCTCACAGAAGACTTCTGGGCTTAAGGGAAGAAAATCTTTCACACTGTGTTACAGGTCTGGAGGCGTTCCACACAGTTGAAGCTTGCATTAATTTTATCTATTTTTTTCTGGTTTATGTGCCTGCTTGTTGATCCTAGGATTGTGGTCTGGCCAAAGCGTTTTATCTCACAATAAATCTTATTCTATTTAAAAGCCGTCTTGCTAGATTTGACCCCAGGCCCTAATACACAAGAACCTTTCATTATACAATCTTTGTTCAAATCTGGCTGCATCAAATGGAAGCTGTAAGGCAACATCCACACCAGAGTAGTTCCTCAGAGAGGGAAGGTTAAGATGGCTATTCTTAGGTTTTGCTTTAATTGCAGTTGGATGTGCAAGATAATTCCTGCAGATTTATAATTCAATGTTTTCTATCTATAAGAACCAGTTAAGATTGCCAACACTATATAAAAATCTTCTTCAGCAAATAACGTGTTCCCTTACCACGGGTGGAACTAATACATTGTGGCAGCTGATATCTAGGTATCCTGCAAAAGATGTTATGTTCATAGTAGCAGTTTGGGCGCAAGTATGCAATATGTTGGTAGATTTCTGATATTTATATTTCTCACTGCTTTGTTTCTTACCTTTGAGCCAATGAGTGTGTACAGCCATTGGATACTCTCATTGTGGCCTATCACCCCATTCATTCCATCCACATAGAGCATAATCTGGCCAAGGGCTGCAGAAACAAAATGCATCACACTTATTTAAAACTCTAGGGAAATCATAGTGAGGCACAAAGAAATAATTTGAAAAAGAAACAGCCTTTTTAAAATCAACTATTTAAACAAAACAAGCACTATTGATTCTCATAAAGTCAGTAATTCCATGCAATTTAGACCAGTATTATGATATATCTTCCAATAATAATTAACAAATGGCATTAAGAAGTATTAAGATTGCTCAAGCCTCACAAACATATCAGTTTAACATACAGAAGTCCTTTGTCCTAGTTTGATTGATCTATGGTTTTAACCACTCTTATACAGACCATAAATATTTCAACTACGACCCATGGGCTTTGCTGCCAAAGATGAAGTCAATAGCCTCAGTTCATTAGCCAGCAGCAGAATTATAGTTTATTCTAAGAATTGAACTAAACTGAAGGCCACCAAGTGCCTGTTGGTGCAGTTCAGTTTCTGGACTGAGCTTTAGGAGTTGCGCGAAATCAAGCAGCCTCCAAAATGAGCTGTAGATCTAGCATCCAGATGATGCACTTTATCACGGGGGGATGGGGGGAATCCTCACAACATTCTTTCTACTTCTTTCCAACAATATATCTTGATTACCTTGTAACTATGGGTACTGGTTAGGGGTGAAAGTAAGGTGACATCATGCATTGGTATTAAAGTGCCAAAAGCAATTGACAAAGATGGGCTAATAGGTTGTCTTTACCATTACTTTCGCCCTGATTTTTTTTTCAAAAGTTCCCCTTTTTGGAAGAAGTATAGAAAAAGGTTGTGGGCATGTGGGAGGAGATAGAAAGAGTGAAGAGAGTAAAAGCTAACTAATGCAATCATAAAAGTGGCAATGTCTATCCTCATTAGGTGAAGAACAGTGATCGTTGGTAAGGAACTTCTGACAAAAAGGCATAAAATACAGTGTTGCTCTTTCATTCTCTCCTCCCATTCACTGCAGTCAGGCAAAGAGAAATCTAGTTCTGATAAAGATCAGCCTACGTGTGAAAAATCACCCAGAGAGCGGTGGATAAATGGAATGCTCTGCCCCAGAAGGCTGTGGAGGCCAAGTCTCTGGATGCTTTCAAGAAAGAGATGGATAGAGCTCTTAAAGATAATGGAATCAAAGGTTATGGGGATAAGGCAGGAACTGGATACTGATTGTGGATGATCAGCCGTGATCACAGTGAATGGCGGTGCTGGCTCAAAGGGCCGAATGGCCTATTCCTGCACCTATTGTCTATTGTGTAGGTGTGTCTTTAAATTGAGATCAAAGCATGCTAATTTGTTTTGTGATAATCATGAAAATAAACAAAGCCATGAACAGTTGTGGAGAAAAATCCGCAAAAATAATTTTTTGGAAAAAGCTTTATAAAGTTAGAGTAGAGCTAAGCTGTTTGCTGTAATAAGGTTAAGAATCAACTTTCATTTTATAATTTCCTTATTAACCTTGAGGAACACAGTGCCTAGAAAGCATATCAGGAACTTCAATGGAATAAGTGAAAAAAATTGGGAAAAAAATGACCTTTTCTGTTTCAAGGACTAGTTTTAGACAAGGAAATTTTATTTCCTATAGCCAAGATCCCAATTGCTAGAGGAGAAAACGTGGCCATCAGTTTAGGATCCAGTGATCCTTCACAGAAATCTTCAGTTGACCATAAACTTCAGAATATGAGCACTTGGGAATGAAGGCTTGATAATTTAATTTTGTCATGTGCTACAGAACACTGGAGGAAAAAAAGTCTGAAATGAAACCTTTCTTTCTTATTTTTTTTCTGTTTTTTTTAGGTAGGGGTATGTTATGGGGGAAGGGTTAAGGGAAGGGGGAGAGTAGATATTACTCTATGTAATTAAATTTGAAAATTGAATAACATTTTTTAAATTAATAAAATAATTCAGAAGGTTGATAAAATTTTCTAAAACACATTAGAAATTGGTTTTAGGTGCAACAAGAGGCATCTTTAAATTCACTCCTGTTCACCAAACCATGCGTAAATTATAGTCACATTGGAGTGATTAAAATAAATAAAGGTGTTTAATTAAATACTGTTTTATTAGTTCAAGTAGTTTCTGCCTAATTCAGTGGGTGTTTATGTCAATCCTTTACGGGTAAATGTTTGATTCTAATCATTTCAGTGTGGCATTAATTTCAAACATTCCCTTCCCCATTTTCAGTTTATCACCTTGTCATATACTTAGCATCTACTTCGTCATTATGTTCCCCTTTGGCGCAAGTTCACACATTTTCTGTCTTTAAAGCCCTCCTCTTCTTAAATATCTTTCTATTCAACACCATTCATGCACAAGCATCTATCAGTTAAATTCATGTTTCCACATGGTACACTTTGCATTGACCACCTATGGCACTCATGGCTGTAACAAAGAAATAATTTGATAATTATACAAAGTCTGGTGACAAAAAGCAGTTGTTATTTACTGGTACACTGCCTTTCAAACTATCCTCCACACGTGCAGTATTGACAATAGGTGCTCATTCTCTAGGCAAATACAAGACTGGAGTTGCTCTGAAGGAAGCAGGATTTAGTTATGCATCTTCACAGTTTTGTTCCTTCTATTCCACATCTTTTCTTGCTCAGATTAGATAAGAAATGTATATCACAAGTTATGACTTTGGTGTACGTTTATACTTTTCTGGCCCTGCTCTCAATAGCATCGCTATAGAAACTGTGTGAGATCTAACAGGCCCCACTAAGAAACGTTGACAGCTCATAAAATAATGATGAATATATACAGAATGTGCCTCAGTGGTTGGTCATATTAAGGCTTCATTTCTTTGTTTATACAAATCCTCCCAGTATGAACTGGCCTTGTATCCTTAATCTAAATATTAAATCTACTGTGATTAGTATGTGCCTGGCAAACAATTGTCATCTTTCAGCTGTTGTCATGTCAGTACTCATGACAGCTATGAGATGAAGATAACAAATAGGTTAAAGTACAGTATGTATTCCACTATTGAAGGAAATCAGGGAAACAAGCATTGGCAGATTTCAGCCTTCTAACAGGCTTCAAGACAAACTACTTCAAGCAAAGTTACACAATAACTCAGAGATACAAATTCCTCTAATTCCAAGGTTTCTTAAATTTGTCAAACCCCAATTACATATTTGTATCTTTTGCCAGCTTTATTCCCATATCCTCCGGCACTATGCAAAATAATCTTATTAGTGCAACCGAAGTACATCTGGTGCCCAACCAATAAATCTTTTTAGTCTATGCATTCACCATGAATGTGATATCTAGCACATTATGAAATATCTCTGAATCTACATGGATGGCTGGATATTTTAATAATAATAATAATAAGTACCTTATTGATCCTGAGTGGGAAATTATTTTAGTGGGGTATTTGTCACTCAAGTGCACAGAGATCCCAAATGTCAACCATGAACCCTGTAATCCACATGGCATTGTTCATGATTTACTTATTTATTGCGATACAGTGTGGAATAGGCCTTTCCAGCTCTTAGAGTCTCTCTGCCCAGCAATCTCCAGATTTAATCCTAGCCTAATTATAGGATAATTCACAATGACCAAATAACTTGCCAACCAGTATGTCTGTGGGAAGAAACCGGAGCACCTGGAGGAAACCCATGCGGTCACGGGGAGAATGTACAAACTCCTCACATGCAGCAGCAGGAATTGAACCTGGGTTGCTGGAATTGTAAAGCATTGTGCTAACCACTATGCTGCCCTGCCGCCATATTAATTTCTTTCATTAAATTGTAGTCACTGACATTAAGTTGTGTAATGCATATTAAACAACTGAATGTCAGTGACTAGGCACGGCACTAGTTAATCTAAGACTTTACAGCACCTGCGTTCACGGTTCAAATAACGCCACTGTAATGTCTGTACGTTCTCTCTGTGACCTTGTGGGTTTCTCCTGGTCCTATGGTTTCCTTCCACATTTGAAAGACATAAGGATGAAGTAAGATGTGGGCGTGCTATATTGGCATTTGAAACATGATGACACTTGCTTCTTCTTCATGATGCACATCTTCAGACTGTAACGGTCACTGACTCAAATGACCTATTTCACTGTGTTTTGATGACTTGATGTACATTTTGACAAATAATGCTAATCTTTTACATAAACATGCAGCACAACAGAATTTCTATACCACTAATTTTATTTTTATTTAGACATACAGCACGGTAACAGGTCTTTTCGGCTCAACAAGCCCGCACGGACCAATTACACACATGCGACCAATTAACCTACGAACCCATGCGTCTTAGACACAAGAAATTCTGCAGACTCTGGAAAGCCATATTAACATACAAAACATACTTGAGGAACTCAGCAGACCAAGCAGCATCTATTGAAAGGAATAAGGAGTCGATGTTTCAGGCTGAGACTTCTCATCAGGACTAAAAAGGTAGGGGGGAGAAAGCTAGAGCAAGTATGTGGGGGGGGGGGCAGAGATAAACCAATACATCTTTGGAAATTGGGAGCATGACACTAACCACTACGTTACTGAGCTGCCCCAATCTTGCAGGCCTTGAGTTAAGATTAATGGGCATCGTCCAACAATTTGAGAGACACCTTTCTAGAGTGAGCTTACGAACTATTCCAAACAGTGTGGAAGAAATTCTGTAATTCTCTTCTACAAACACCTTTTTAGGTCAGTTATTAGTTTCAAACCTGAGAACTTGCAAGTGTTGTATACTTTTTCCAGCAAATATTAATTTAAAAAAGACATTTTAAACTATTGAATGAACATTTGCAACTTTAGAAGTAAGTTGGGGTGGGGGAACTTGTGCACAATTTTGATAAGTGATTAAGAACTTGAGATGTTCCATCCTTCTTGAAGTCTGCAGCTTAACCACAAGATCTATTTTAGGCAACACCCTCCTAATTGCCATCCACTATAATAGCTTGAATGCACATATCTACAATCTTAAAGCATAGACAAACTATGTATAGGTGTCAATGAGCATAATGAACACCTGGGCACCATTATTGTCATTTGGAGCCTCCCAGATATTGTAGAGCACTGTGCACAGATATGTTGAGCAGACATATATAGCATGTGAAGTAGACCTTACCGTGATAGACATTAAAGATCACTCAATCCACAGAAACCTCAGTAAGGTGAGTGATAGGATTTAACCCTCCTAAGGATTGCTCCCTACAAATCACAAGGCCATGGCTCAACACAGTCTCCAAAGACAACTGCCAAGACAATACTGACTAGGAACTTGCTTAAGTGAACATCTATCTCTTGAATAGTTAGCACTTGTACTAAAGGCATAATGCATGAACTGTTGCCCAAAATCTGATGGTAAAAATTGACTGGGTTTCTGCCTACATTTTCATGGCTTTGCACCTTTCTCTCTAGTCATCCAGATCTACTTCCATTTATTCCAATCTACCGATGGCTCAATAAAGGATCAGCAAAACAGTCCGATGAACCTCCCTTTAAACATGATAATAATTAACAAATAAACATTGAACATAAAACTATAACCTACAATAACCAATAAGCAAAGTTTAAAATAAAAGATAGAACATTAGGAAATACTCAGCAAATAAGGCAATGTTTGTGGAAAGAGAAACCAAGTTAATCATCAGGTTGATGAGCTCCATGGCATTTGGCAATATTTGAGTGTTACCACACTTTGATTGGGCACTGAAAATCAATGCATTAACAAAAGAGATTCAGAAAGGATTAAATGCCACTATGTTTGAGATCAAAGCTGCAATGCGAGAAATTAGGTGGTCTCATAAACCATTTGAGAAACTCTCCCATAACTTTAGGTTGTCCAAATCAGATAGTTGCCCTGGAATCACTCCCAGTCTTCAATACTTTCTACATTACTAAGGAAGTTTTAACATTCAATGCTATTTCTTCAACTTACAATAAAAACAAGATTTGGAATCTACCTATTTATCTCCAGATGTCCTTGTCCACTGATCATCACCAGACTGAAGGACATTAAGGGAAGGAAAGTAAGGGCCAAGTAAAGTAAAGTAAGAATTATTTTTCTTCATTTCTCACTTGTCCTTAAGCAGAATTTTTAAGAACTTTGAAGTAGAGTCAGGGCACACCTCAGATAACTCTGCTACTGCCTCAACACATGTTCATACTTTAACATAGCACTGGCAGAATATTGCTTTTGATCAGCACATGCAAATTAAAATGAGGTGCAAGTAGAATGTCAAATGTCTTTTAGGCTTTAAAAGTAAGTCAAAATTATCAAATATATTTTGTGTATATTAATTCTTATTAGATATTTTATGGTCTTGTGTTTCTTGCTTGTAAAAGCTGTATTAAAAAAAAAATTGACATTTGAAGCCAGAGGCTATTCTTCAAAAGGGATAATATGTAATAAAATACAAACACATTATTTTTAGCAGGTTGGTTTATTACTCAATGGTGCCTGAAGACAAATTGTGTTCTATAACATGCATACCGATATACAGGAAGCTACACCAGGAGCACCGAACACAATATATGACTCCAACAGACTCACAGGTGAAGTGTCGCCTCACCTGGAAGGACTGTTTGGGGCCCTGAATGGTAGTACAGGAGGAGATGTAGGGCCTCCTGTATATCAGTGAGACTCGACATAGAATAGGATACCGCTTCGCTGAGCACCTATGCTCCGTCTGCCAAAACAAGCGGAATCTCCCAGTGGCCACCCATTTTAATTCCACTTCCCATTCTGATATGTGCATCCATGGCCTCCTTCATTGTCGTGATATGGCCACACTTACGTTGGGCGAACAACACCTTATATTCCATTTGGGTAGCCTCCAACCTAATGGCATAGATTTCTTCCAGTAATGCCTCCCCCCAGCCTTTACCATTTCCCATCCCCCTTTCCCTCTCTCACGTTATCTCCTTGTCCGTCCATCGCCTCCCTCGTTGCTTCATCCCTCCCCCTCTAAGTTTCACCTATCACCTGGCGTTTCTCTCTCCCCTCCCCACACCTTTCAAATCTGCTCAACTTTTTTGCTCCAGTCCTGCCGAAGGGTTTCAGCTCGGTGCATCGACTGTACTTTTCTTCCTTATAGATGCTGCCTGGCCTGCTGAGTTCCTCCAGTATTTTATGTGTTGCTCAGATTTCCAGCATCTGCAGATTTTCTCTTGTTTGTGATTTTTGTTTTCTTTGTTTTATGTGCCACAGGGATTAGTGCTGGGTCCATTGTTATTTGTCATCTATATCAATGACCTGGATGATAATGCGGTAAATTGGATCAGCAAGTTTGCTGATGATACAAAGATTGGAGGTGTAGTAGACAGTGAGGAAGGTTTTCAGAGCCTGCAGAGGGACTTGGACCAGCTGGAAAAATAGGCTAAAAAATGGCAGATGGAGTTTAATACTGACAAGTGTGAGGTATTACACGTTGGAAGGACAAACCAACGTAGAACATACAGGGTTAATGGTAAGGCACTGAGGAGTGCAGTGGAACAGAGGGATCTGGAAATACAGATACAAAATTCCCTAAAAGTGGCGTCACAGGTAGATAGGGTCGTAAAGAGAGCTTTTGGTACATTGGCCTTTATTAATCAAAGTATTGAGTATAAGAGCTGGAATGTTATGATGAGGTTGTATAAGGCATTGGTGAGGCCGAATCCGGAGTATTGTGTTCAGTTTTGGTCACCAATTTACAGGAAGGATATAAATAAGGTTGAAAGAGTGCAGAGAAGGTTTACAAGGATGTTGCCGGGACTTGAGAAACTCGGTTACAGAGAAAGGTTGAATAGGTTGGGACTTTATTCCCTGGAGTGTAGAAGAATGAGGGGAGATTTGATAGAGATATATAAAATTATGATGGGTATAGATAGAGTGAATGCAAGCAGGCTTTTTCCACTGAGGCAAGGGGAGAAAAAAACCAGAGGACATGGGTTTAGGGTGAGGGGGAAAAAGTTTAAAGGGAACATTGGGGGGGGGGCTTCTTCACACAGCGAATGGTGGGAGTATGGAATGAGCTGCCAGAGGAGGTGGTAAATGCGGGTTCTTTTTTAACATTTAAGAATAAATTGGACAGATACATGGATGGGAGGTGTATGGAGGGATATGGTCCGTGTGCAGATCAGTGGGACTAGGCAGAAAATAGTTCGGCACAGCCAAGAAGGGCCAAAAGGCCTGTTTCTGTGCTGTAGTTTCTATGGTTTCTATTGTCTCTGATCCAGTGTTCAGTATTTCTCACAAAAATAATTAAGCAAATAATCTGATTTATGCTGTGTAAGGCTATGTAAAGAACTATTCCTTATCATCTTTAAATGCCTCATAATGCTTTGTAATCACTTTTAAATCACAGTCACCAAGGCACAGCAAGGAATCTATTAGCCATTTGAGCACAAATTCCTGTAACTAATAATAGTGAGCGAACAATTTACTTTTAGATTTTGCCTCTAGACAGTGGACATAACTCTCCTTCTCTTTTCCAAAATTTCGCAAGATATATCCAACTAAAAGCTTAATAGATTATGATACAGAAAAGTGTTTCGAGGGATATCTGCTAGACAGCTGGATGCTGAGAACTGTGAAGCAAAGCATTTGGTGAGAGCAAATAATACAGAAATTACTACAGAAATTACACAGCACTAAAAAAAAGAATAACAAAGAGACTTTAGAATGCTTGTCCACAGTTCCATAAAGTTAGCAAGGGTATGTCGAAAAGATGATTAAGATGTTTGTGATATTTGTCTTATCTGGACAAGATATGGAACAAATGCAGGAAAGTCATGCTAGAAATGTATAAAAGCATTAACTAAGCCACTATGTAAAGGGATCTCACAAGTAGGATAAGATATTCATTATTTTCACCTCATCAGGAGAAAGGCTGTACCAATCTGGTCAATAAAGTGAAATTGATTATAATTGGCACCTTATTTATTTATTGAGATACAGCATGGAGTAATCCCTTCCGGCCCTTTGAGTCACACCGCCCACCAATCCCTTGATTTAATCCTAGCTGTCACAGCTGTTACAATGACCAACTAAACTACCAACCGATAGCTCTTTGGACTGTGGGAGGAAACCGGATCATCCGGAGGAAACCCATGTGGTCACGGGGAGAACATACAAACTCTTTACAGGCAGTGGCAGGAATTGAATCTGGGTCTCCTGTATTGTAAAGCATTGGGCTAACCACTAGGCCATTGTGCCGCCCTATATACTCATCACTATTGAATGAGACAACTTAATGATTTAAATGAAACCCACTCATGCCTATTATTTATTTGAACTTGGCTTCAGAGAAAAATAAAGTAGAAGAAACACATGTCCAAAATATGTTTCACAGATGTGGAAGTTGAGGAGAAGCAGCCAGGAAAAATGCAATGTAACAATAATGATAAACGTGCTTTTCTTTTGCAAGGGACCAGTGTATGATGCCCCTAAATCAGAGTAGTTGTACAGCAACGTTCCAATATGTGAACTCCACAGAGATATTTTCTTATTTTAGGAAGCTTCCCCATCCTGTATTGAATGGTCTTTGATTGGCATCTACCCACAACAGTACCATGCTGACCTGAAAAACCTCAACACTACCTCAAAGTATATTTCCTTTTTTTTTGTAGAACTTGAACTTTTTATGATTATTTAGTTTAGTTTTTGTGCACACACATGTATGCAATTTATGCTAATTTACAATTGTCATGTTTGTTATGTACTGTGCTGATGCAAAAATCTAATTTTCTATGCCCATGCATGCCTATTACAATAGAGTTGAATGACACATCACCCCACTTCAGCACTAGTCTATTAGAACTCGGATATGCTGTGTTGAGTTGGGATAGTAACTGGGAATTGTTTTAAAATTAATATTTAGTGTTAACTGCTGAGTTAAGTGAAAGAACTTAATGAGAAATAATTATGCACAGGCAACTTCATCTCGAAGATACAGAAAATTTCAGAATCTGCCTTAGATACGGAATGTACAGTAATTTCTGCCAGCTTCTGGCAATTGCACAGAACACGCAGATAGCGCTTCTCACTCACACACAAAAAAACAAGTCTGGAAAATCAATCCATCCCACCCCCACTTCACACCCCACCCCATGTACAGAATTATCAATACTGAACAAATATCAGAAGTGTTTGAGATAAGGAAAACATGAAGCCATGCATGCCCACTTAAACAAATGAAGTGGTGTTTACTTAATCTTAGAGAGATAAGTTAAATAGACTGACTCATGGTCAAAATGGTTAACAGGTAACTGAGCCCCTCGCATTAATATACAGCCAGGAATTCTGAACGATCACAAATTTGCAGCAATTATTTATCCATCAATGGAAAACGTTCAGAGCAGAAATAGGTAATGGAAAAACTCAGAAAAAAAATAATTTACCATTGCAAGCAAGGAAACATGATAATTCTCCAACTACCCACTTTAGAATCTTAAAAAAATACTTGTAGTATTACAATGGACATCAATACAAGTAACATATGGATGGCACAAATTGTTCAAGTTCAGTACAGCATGTATTTTCTTCAATGTATTATTAACCTGCTTCTAAAGACCAATTGCCACAGCTATCTTAACTATACGTCTTCACACCTGTCTCAAAGTTCAAGTTTAATTGTCATTCAATCATACACGAATACCCATGAATATAGCCCATCACAGCAGCATTATTCCTGTAAAAATCCTATTCCCTTTTCTCAGTTCCTTCATCTCTGTTCCCAGGATGAGGCTTTCTTTTCCTGGGACGGTGCTTCCCTTCCTCCACCATTGATGCAGCCTTCACCTGAATCGCCTCCATCCCCAACTTCTGCACTCACCCCATATTCCCGCCACCTTAGGGTTCTTCTTGTCCTAACCTACCACCCCATGAGCCTTTGCATCCAACACATCACTCTCCACATCTTTCGTCACCTCCAAAGGGACCCCACCATCAAACACATCTTTACTTCCCCCCACTCTCTGCTTTCCACAAAGATTCCCTCCGTCATTCCTTTTGCCCATTTGTCCCGCTGTGCTAACCTCCCTCCTGGCACTTAACCCTGCAGGTGGCCAAAGTGTACCACCTGCCCATTCACCTCCTCCCTCTCCTCCATTCAGGGCCCCAAACTGTCCTTCCAGGTGTGGAAACACTCCATCTGTGAATCTTTTGGGGTCATCTATTAAATCTGGGGTTCCCAATACTGGTGAGACCTACTGTAAGTTGGGGGATCACTTTGTTGTACACCTCCACTCCATTCTCCAAAAGTGGAATTTCCCGGTGGCCAACCGCTTTAATTCCAATTCCCATTGCTGTCCTGACATATCAGCCCATGGCCTCCTCTTGAACCACTCTCAGGGTGGAGAGGCGATACCTCATATTCGATCTGGATAGCCTCCAACATGATGGCATGAACATTCATTTCTCCTTCTGGAATGTTTTTCCCCCTCTTCCCTCCCTCTTCTTCTAATCCCCACACCTGCCTCTTACCTCTTCTCACCTGCTTTTCCCCTCCCCATAGAGGCAATCCTTCTTCCCCTTCTCCCATGGTCCAGTCTCCTTTCCTATCAGATTCCTTCCTCTCCAGCCCTTTAACTTTTACCTTTTGCACCAACATGGCCTCACTTGTTACCTTCCCCTCTCCCCTCATTTTTATTCTGGCGTGCTCGCCATTCCCCTCCCATCCAGAAGAAGAGTCGCAGCCCAAAATGTCGACTGTTTATTCATTTCCATGTATGCTGCATGACCTGCTGAGTTCCTCCAGCATTCCATGCGTGTTGCTATGGACTTCCAGCATCTGAAGAATTCCAGTGTCTAAACATATTTTCAATCTTTAATGGCAAGTAGCAGATCAATATCCTAAAAACAGATCTGTTTTCTGTGTGATTGTTGAGAGAATGATCCTGATTTGGAACCACGCCACACCCAGTATCCTTACATCTTGCAATCTTGTATATCCACTTCAAAAGGCAAATTTAGTGCCAAAGAGTAGGAATATTCTGACATCAGCACCTTCCAAATACTGCTAAAAATGCCAGCCCTCTTCAATTGGAACTTAACCCAGAACTGGTTGCATACTCAGAGTCTGGAAAGAATTGTACACAATAGGTAAAAGCTGTTTTAGTATTATCTTTCAAGGGGGGAATTTGAGAAAATATTAAAAATGAAAAAGTAGAACAATCATGGCCAAGATAGGTTTTGCATGACCCTAAGACCAATACGTATTGCCCTTAGCAGCCATGTTCTGGTACTCTCTTTGACAACAAACTTGGATAGAGTGTACAAGGACTCAGAACTAGCAATATGGCAAAGTTAGGAAGGTGTGCAACATGGAAGGTCCTCTCATGTACCTGATATCAGAGTCCATCCTGATGGGAGAGGTTGTGGGTTTGTGAGGAGCTGTCAGATGACTCTGCACATGTATTGCAGATGGCATACACTGCGACTGCTGTGCATTAATGGTGGAAGGTGCACTCCCAGGGAGTTTGAAACTGTTCAGTTTCCACCACTGTGGCTTCGCTGTAAAGAAGGGTTCCAGTGCTGCAATTTCTTCTTTCGTTGGTAACCATCTCCCTTGTGTTGTTGACATGGAGGAAGAAGTTATTTGCCTAGCACCAGACCTCGCGCTCTTCCACCTCCTCTCAGTAGGCCATCTCATCATTGTTGGTGATGAGCCCCACCTCTGTTGTGTCATCGTCAAACTTGACAACGTGATGACTTGGCTGTTAGGTCGTGCCATCGTGTGTGGGC
This sequence comes from Mobula birostris, assembly GCF_030028105.1. Lineage (NCBI taxonomy): Eukaryota > Metazoa > Chordata > Chondrichthyes > Myliobatiformes > Myliobatidae > Mobula > Mobula birostris. The sequence continues at coordinate 35,426,279 of NC_092388.1, forward strand.
AGAGTGTACAGCAGGAGAGGGAGGAGCTGTTGTGCATCTTAACTATCCAAAGTCTGTTCAATTTGAAATCCAAGTTGCATAGTGGTGTAGTTAGACTGAAGAGGAGGAGTTTGTTCACCAAAGTCTGTGGGACAGTGGTGTTGAATGCTGAACTGAACCAATTGAACTCCCTACACGCAACATTCAAACAACTGAACTCACTACTACAGTCGATACATCGTAGATCGTGAGAGTGTATGAACAATACTCACCAGGATGCTGTCTAAAAAGGGAAAGTACAATGAAAAACTTAATAAACTGCAAATAACAAAGCAATGTAATGCATTACCAAACCAGAGCAAAAGAGATGAAACACCTTGTTTCCAGTGGTTCATGACAAGTGGCAAAAGGCACAAAAGTAAATGTAAAAAATCTTCACAAGGGCAGAAGGAATTCCTCACTGCTCAGGTCAAGCAGCATTGGGGGGTTGGAATGGGGTGGGGGGGGGTGGTTAGAATTATTGACATTTCAGGTTAAAACCCCACAGGGCACAAGTACAAATGCCACTCAATATGAACAAAATATAATTTGACAAAACAATGGCAACCCAGGAATTGTAGTAACAATTATTTGTAAAAAGGAAAAGTTAAAAAATGATTCCCTGCCAAGTGTAAGCACCTTAGACCTCAGTAACTTCAATGCAGTTACCAAAACTTCACTGTCTGTGGTAAATGGCATCCAGATTGATTTGCACTCCATGAGAGAAAAATAGCAAAATAAACATTTCAGCACCGTGTTTTTGTATGAAACCTACAAACTTTACAGCAGGAACAGAAAGTAAGGCTGCATCATACTTCCCATTAAAAATGTGACATCTTCTGGAATTTGCAAAAAAATAGTTGATCAAACGCATTATACAAGCATAATACATCCTCCCTCACTTAGTGTCGTGAATTCACAGATCACTTTCACACCTAATCCCATCTCTATGGTGAGAACAAATAATTTACAAACCATAAAATAAAATCAGGAATACCAGAGGATCATACTTTTCAACCTTTCCTTGTTTGTCCAAAGAGAACCTGTTCATATCTGAGATGCTAGTCCAGTTACAATCAGACAGACGTTAAACGGGAACCTTGGCCATAACTAAACATCTAAGCTTTGTGATGAATAACATTCTAGTATCTCAGTACTTTAATCCACCAGAATGGCATTCTCATCTCTCAGTCAAGCAATCAGCCTGCAATTTGTAACGGGAGCACAGCACAGATATCTGCCAGGTCAGTCTTCAAAAGAATCAGTCAATGAAAAGAAATACAGATCCTTTCAGTGATTTTGAAAGGCATATTTGTGCACACTGGGATTAATACCCAAATGGTTTTATTGACTATTTTATCAAAAAAGTACCAGTAATCTGCCCAAGCTGTGCAAGAGGATTAAAATTATTGACCAGGTCATGCATGAGTGCATTTGATCACAAGTTGCTTAACTGTCTACTGCCTCACATCAAACAACCTCTTTATCATCAGTACTGGGCAAGTTGAGACAACTTCTCACTGCCTTGCCTTGATTTTGTTGTATGCATCTTTGATCTCTCACAGGTGATCTGTTCCATACTCCCCAGACAAATCACCCATACTATGCGGAGCTAAAGCATTTTCATTCAACACTGTTGCCCAACTGATTGTCTGGAGTGGCAAAAGAAAGTGACAATATTATGGGCAAAGCCTACTTATTTGTCCCAGTAACAGCATACAACTTGCAACATAAATCAAGTAGCTCTTCAGAAGATACAGTGAAACCGGAAATTAAACATTGTTCAAGGTTTAAGAAACTGGTACATTTTCTTTAACACAGTGCTGTTAAGAATATTTCCTTTAACTTGTGTTCAAGAAAAAGAACTGAATTATGTTACGGACAAAATGCTGGTGACAGAGTTTAATTTCTGCTTCTCAAATGTGAGGAATCAGAATCACCTGCAGATGTCATGAAATTAGCTGACCCTGAGGTAGCAGTACAATGCGTTACATAATAGAGAAAAGGCTGAATTACAGTGTGTATGCGCGCGCGCACACACACACACACACACATAAAAAGATTAAATTAAATAGGTATAGCAAAAACAGAAATAAAAAAGTAGGGAGGTAGTGTTCATGGGTTCAATGTCCGTTCAGGAATTGGATGGCAGAAGGAAAGAAGCTGTTCCTGAATCATCGAGTGCCTTCACACTTCTGTACCTCCCTCCCGATGGTAGCAATGAGAACAAGAAATGACCTGGGAGTCTGGGGTCCTCAATGATGGACACCACCTTTTTGCGGCATTGATCCTTGATGATGTCCTGGATACTATGGAGGCTGGTGCTCCTGATGGAGCTCTGTAAGTTTACAACTCTCTGCAGCTTACTTCAATCCTATACAGTAGCTCCCCCACCACCCCTGCCCCCGATACCAGATGGTGATGCAGCCAGTTAGAATGCTCTCACAGAATATCAGTAGAAATTTTTGAGCGTTTTTGTTGCGATACCAAACCCTCTCAAGCTCCTAATGAAATATCACAGCCTTCTTTGTAACTGCATCGATATGTTGGATCCTGGTTTGATCCTCAGAGATATTGACACCCAGAAATTTGAAATAGCTCACTTTCTCCACTTCTGATCCCTCTATGAGATTGGTGTGTGTTCCCTCATCTCACCCTTTCTAAGATCCACAATCAGTTCTTTGGTCTTACTGACACTGGGTGCAAGGTTGCTGCTACGACACCACTCAACCAGCTGATACACCTCACTACTACACGTCCTCTTGCCACCATCTGAAATTCTACCAAGGATGGTTGTATCACCAGCAAATTTATAGACGGCATTTGAGCTACACCTAGTCACAAAGTCACGGGTGTAGAGAGTAGAGCAGTGGGCTAAGCACATATGCCTGAGGTGTGTCACTGTTGATTGTCAGTGAGGTGGAGATGCTGTTTCCGATCTGTACAGATTGTGGTCTATTAGTTAAGATGTTGAGAATGCAGTTGCAGAGCGAGGTACAGAGGCCCAGGTTTTGGAGCTTTTCGATCAGAACTACAGGAATGGTTGTGTTAAATGTTGAGCTGTGGTCAATAAACAGCATCCTGGTATAGGTATAGGTATTAGTATTGTGCAGGATATTGTCCAATTTATCACCCTTGAAGATTATGGAATTGAAAAACTTACTGATTTAATCAATGACATTTATGAGACTGGAATAATACCAGAAGAGATGAAAAAAAAATCAGTATTTATCACTCTTTCTAAGAAACCTGAAGCAATAGAATGTGAATTACATAGGACCAAAGTTTAATGAGTCATATCACTAAGATACCTCTAAGAATTTTGATGACAAGAGCTAAAAGTAAGATACAAGCTGAAATAGGTAAAGAACAATGTGGTTTTGTGAAAGACAAAGGTACAAGAAACGCAATATTGATGTTAAGGATACTATCAGAACGAGCTATTCAAGTGCAAAAAGATTTGTTTGTTTGTTTTATCGACTAACACAAAAGCATTTGATAAAGTGAAGCACAATAAGTTATTCAAAATATTACAGGAGACACTAGATCTAGATTCGAAAGACCTCCGCCTAATCAGAAATCTGTACTGGGAACAAAATGCCGCTGTAAAAATAGATGGAGAAGTGAGTCAGTTTATCAAAATCAAGAGAGGCGTTAGACAAGGGTGTGTTTTCTCCCCTGATTTATTTAATGTGTACAGTCAAACAATATTACAAAAAATAAGAGGCATCTTGGGAATCAAAGTTGGCGGTGAAAACATCAATAATTTTAGATATGTGGATGACACTGTGTTAATTGCAAGTACGGAGGAAGAACTACAAAACTTAATTGATATAGTTGTTGAAGAAAGTGCAAAAATGGATCTATCTATCAATTGCAAAAAAAAACAGAATGTATGGTGATATCTAAAAAGGAGAATCCTATCTGCAGTTTGAGAATAAATGGGGTAGAGATAAAACAGGTACAGAACTTTTGCTACTTAGGAAGCTGGGTGACATCAGATGGCAAGTGCGACATCGACATCAATAGAAGAATAGGGACGGCAAAACACACCTTTACGAGAATGAAGAGTATACAGACCAACACTAAACTAGGCCTGCCTCAGAGTACTGAAATGTTAACGTTTATCCAGTTATGTTATATGGCTCAGAATGTTGGACAATATTTAGTAACATGAGGAAACGAATTGAAGCAACAGAGATGTGGTTTTTGAGGAGGGTGCAAAGAATATCATCATGGACAAAACGACTATCTAATGAGGATGTCATGAACAGAGCAAGCACAAAAAGAGAAATAATGTACGAGATCATGAAAAGGCAATGTGACTTCATTGGACATGTGATTAGTAAAGAGGAGTTAGAATGCATGGTAATTATGGTAGAGATTGAAGGGAAGAAAGCAAGAGGAAGGCAAAGATGATGGAGACAGCAGCCAGAGAACTGGAAATGAATACTAATGGTTGATCGACTTGACACAAAACAGGAGTGTGTGGGCCATGGCAGTCAAAGCTCAAACTGGGCATGGTACCCGATGATGATGATTGTCCAGGTGATCCAAGGCGAAGATGTAATTGATGACGTGATCATATTGGATCTGATAGAAACAGTTAAATATAATATTTTAAAAGCAAAATCTGGAGAGATGGAAGGTAAGTACCATGTGAACTCTAGCTTTGTTCTGTACCAATGTTGGGCTGGTGGGGATACTAGTGGCAGATGAGAGCAGACATGCAGGACAATGAAACTGCTGTTTGGAACTCCACGCACTGTGGTGGAGATGTCATGTTTTAGGATGGAGGGAGTTATTTCAGAAGGACCAGAGTGGAAGACAGACTAAATGAATGTAAGTATATACATTCCATGAGATCAAATGCAGTCAGAATCAGATTTATTGGCACGTGAAATGTGTTGCTTTGGGGCAGTACTGCAGTGTAGGCATAACAAATTATTATAAGTTACAATAAAGTATAAAACTGCAAAAGAAGAATATCAACGTAATATTTGTGGACCATTCAGAAATCGGATGGTAGGGGGAAAAAGTTGTTCCTAACATGTTAATTGGGTCTTCAGGCTCATGTATCTCGTCCCTGATGGCAGCTGTGAGAAGAGGGGTACGTCCCGTTTAATGGTTTTATTCAAGTATCATCGATTTGCAGTGTGGGTTGTTTAGGAGTTTGACAGCACAGGTTGGACATGTTTACTTCTCTGCATCTCTTGCATCACCATAACAAACAAATGCAAGACTGAAAGTGTTCAGATTTAGAATTATTTATCACATATGCATAGAAACATGTGTTGTCTGAATGAGTAGTCAACACATGCAAGGATATGCTGGGACCAACGCATAAGTCACAACACATTCCAGCACCAACGTAGCATGCCCACAATGTTCAGCAGAACAACAACAAAACAAGCCATTTTCCCACCCTCCCCCTCACATAGACACAGACCAGGCCTCCAACACCAGGACAGACTGCCTCCAGGCCACCAGCGCTTGTAATGAAAGTGTTCATTATAGAAGCACCTGCAGAAGCCTATGCAGGAAAGAGAAGCAGATGTTCAAAGTAAAGTTACAAACTGTGTTTACATGATGATTGGGGTGAGGTGTAGCAGAAGGAAAGATGTTTAGCGCCTGGAGCGATTGAAAGATGGCCCAAAATAAGCAGTCAAAGTCCAAGGTGAACAATGGGACTATTTATAAACTTTGAAGGCAAACAGTGCACAGAAAAAGTCTGTACTCTCTTAAAATATTAACTGAGAATGTATCATATTACCTATTCTAAAAAACTTAACACTAACAACAGTAATTACAATTATACAAAATTGTTGAAGTGAGATAGTTCACAAGATTTCAAGCCAAGGGAACCATATACAAAATGAGAAGCAATAAATTCCATAAAAGTGGCTGCAGTGAAGTAACATCATCAGAGGCTGGGAGAAATAATAGAAGAGTCCACACAGGCTTTGGAAAAGAACTCAGTACCTACAAGCTATTTGCCCTTACAGAATTCCTAAATTCCTTGAGAGGACTGTATCAGAGTGGTTCAAAACATCTGAAGGACTGATGACAGATATTACAGCTGGTATGGACTTCCTAATGTCAGCTCAGTACCGCAGAGTCAGGATGAAACAAAAACTGAAAACTTTCAGGGCACTACCGAAAGCCCTGAAGATCCAACAGAGAAACAGAATGATATTGTACCTTCAAAATGGGCAGCTGGTATGAGGAAAGGCCAGGTATCCACTCAAAGTCAAAGTGACAGTCAAGAAGCAAGACAATTTGAAAGCAGAGGTATGATGTTTGATACTGTTGTTTGTGGCATCAATTAATATACCAAGAATTTTGCATAATTGTAATTACTATCATGATTAATAAGAGCAAATAGTCCTGTGTTAAGTTTTGTCTAAGTACTTGGCATTTATAATTTGTAAAATGATCCATTCGCAGTTTAGATGATAATTTTGTTGAAACAACAAATGCAGAACATGATGCAAGACAGGATGATATGAAACCTATCTGGATGAGTGAGCCAATTAAATTATTGGTACTTAAAGCAGATACTTCAGAGTTATTTAGTACAGCTAATAGTGACGTGTTCTACAGGGGGAAATACTACGGAATATTAATACAGGGAAAGTTCTACAGGGAAATGTCCTGACAGACATTTTCAACATCTCCCTTAGTCAAGCTATTGTCCCCAGGTGCTTCAAAACCTCGACAATCATCCCTGTAGCAAAGAAATCAGTTGTAGCCTGTCTGAATGATTACCGTCCCGTTGCCCTGACCCCCATAGTGATGAAATGTTTTGAACGGCTTGTCAAGCCTCATATCACAGCCAGCCTCCCCTCATCACTGGATCCTCTACAGTTCGCTTATCGTCCGAATCGCTCTACGGAGGACGCAATATCCACCACACTGCACAGCGTTCTCTCTCACTTGGACAACAAAGACACTTATGCCAGAATCCTGTACATCGATTTCAGTTCAGCGTTCAATACCATCATCCCGCAGAGACTAGTGGAGAAACTGTCGCTGCTTGGCCTTAGCACTGCCATGTGTCGCTGGATTCTGGATTTCTTGACAGAGAGACCACAGTCAGTCCGTGTTGGCAGGAACATCTGTGACTCCATCACACTGAGCACTGGATCCCCACAAGGCTGTGTGCTTAGCCCATTGCTGTTTACACTGCTAACACATGACTGTGCAGCCAGATTCAAGGAGAACCTGATCATTAAATTTGCAAACGATACCATAGTGGTGGGGCTCATCAGCAAAAATGATGAAACTACGTATAGGTAGGAGGTCAAACACCTAGAGAGCTGGTGCAGGGATAACAACTTGATGCTTAATGTCACCAAAACCAAGGAGATGATCGTCGATTTCAGACGGTCTCAGCCTGAGCACACAACGCTCAGCATCAGCGGCTCCACAGTGGAGAGAATGGAAAACATCAAGTTCCTTGGAGTGCAGATCCCAGACAATCTCACCTGGTCCAGGAACACCACTGGGATTGTGAAACGGGCCCAGCAGACATTGCACTTTCTGAGGAAGCTTAAACAAGCATCACTCCCCACTAACATCTTAACCACGTTCTACAGAGGCGTGGTTGAGAGTGTGCTGACCTCTTGCATCACAACCTGGTACTCCAGCTGCAGTGCTGTCAACAAAAAAGCCTTGCAGAGGGTGGTTAGGGGAGCAGAGAAGGTTACTGGGGTCTCCCTACCCTTTGTCCAAGACCTCTTTCAGAGTCGATGCCTCCAGAAGACACGGTACATCATTAAAGACCCCTCACACCCTCTCCATGAACTGTTTGTTCTTCTGCCATTAGGCGAACGTTACAGGAGCATCAAAACTACGAAAGGCTACAAAACAGCTTCCTCCCACAGGCAGTCAGACTGCTAAATAGCTGCTCCACCTGACTCTGCTTTGGACCACTTTTAACTTGCACTGGACACTTATAACTGATTTAACTGACATGTGGCTGTTGTGTTTTACTATTTATTGTTCTGTTTATTATTTAGTGTTGCGTTTGTTATGTTATGATTGCACCGCCCCTGAGAAACGCTGTCTCATTCTGCCCTGCAGAGCTGATGTATGGTTAGAATGAAAATGAAGTTTTTTGAATCTTTTGAATTTTGAATCTTTGAATCTAAGATCAGGTGAATTTGCAACTAATCAAATTTTATTTATATATATTCATGTATGTATATCTCTACTATAAAAAAATTTTAAAAATCTGTCATACATTTGACAGATATCCTTTCCTGATAAACATTCTTTCTCGGGCTAAGAGCTATATGCATCAACTAGTCTGATCTGTTGAGAATATGACAGCAGGTTGCACCCAATCAGATAACTGGAGTTACAGATGTTAAAGTAGTACACCTGGTCTCAGAGGTTAGATACTATCAAAATGTAGCTGAACAAATTCAAAGTTCCAAACAGATTGAGATTTCATGATAGAGATATCATCTTATGTTATGACTTATTTTTTAGATCATTTGGCAACAAGGACTTCTGAAAATTCTGATGGACACGACTACAACTTCCAGAGGTGTGGGATTTTAAAAAAAGAAAGGGGGCCTGGAATGCAGGCCTGCTAACAAAGCACTCACAAAAATGCAATAAGACCAGAGTTAGCATTCACTCGATATTAATCCTTGACAGTAACTTCCAGATTCATGAGCTTAGATTTTAAAATTATTTGAAGTGCACAGCAGGACAAACGGTATTCATAAGAGAAAAGTCAACAGGTAAATGCCTGGTACTTTGGTGTTATTCCAACAAAGGGCTTCATTCCTCTTGATGTCAGAAGATTCTGAGCATGTAATTCTGTCATCATCCCCCCCGCTCCCCCCCCCACCCTGTCAGGGTAACTTGAAGACAGTCTGCCATAGGACAGTAACAATTGGAATAGCGTGTTGAGCTTTGCCTTATTAATGTGGAATGTTTGCCTGGCTGAGGTTATTGCAGGTGCATGCTGTGAAAGAAGTCAGTTCATAAATTAGTAAGATGTTCCTGGAGTTATATTCCCAATGAAAGGAATTGACCCTGCACACTTGTTATGAAGTTCCTAACATTCAACCATATTAAAATGATTTGTAACTCCTCAAGGTGAAATTTTGAAATGCAGAATTGCAGCCGTTGACAATATATTGGAAAATGCAGCAGGACTGTGTTCTCTGAGTTAGTCAATCTTCTCCATTAACTCTCATCATCACTCCAGAAATTCTCCAGTCCCCATCCTTTGTCAATCCTAAATGACTAAAGACGCTGCAATACAAGCACAAGGTTGGTAGATGGGAGGACCTCCAGATCCACACTGAAGTTCAGGGTGTGCTGTTCATTAGGACAATGGTTCAGAGCGATCCCATTCAGCATTGTTTACCAAATCCAGAATGCAAGCTGCAATGAACATTTAAGCCTTATGACTCTATTGCTATCAAAAAGGTAAATCCTCAGTGATGAAATGCCACACCAAGTTATTTCCAGGAACTCGCCTTCCAGGAATAAGCTGATGAGTGATACAGAAGGAATATCACACATCAAAGAAGATTACTCAGTGGCAATTGCCCAAGTGCTACACCTGCCCATACACCTCCTCCCTCACCTCCAATCAGTCCCCCATGTGGGGCAACACTTCACCTGCAAAACTGCTGAGGTCATCAGCTGAGTCCAGTGCTCCCGCTGCAGCCTCCTCTACATTGATGAGACATGTTGTAAACTGGAGGGCTGCTTTATCAAGTGCATCTGCCTGGTGGCCAAACATTTTAATTCCATTTCCCATTCTGACAAGTTGGTCCATGGCTTCCTCTTGTGCCAATATGAGGCCGCCCTCAGGGTGGAGGAGCATCACCTTATATTCTGTCTGGGTAGCTTCCGACCTGATGGCATGAATTCACCTTCCAGTTTAAAAAAACCCTTTCCCTATTCCCCACTCTACCTTTTACCTCTTCTCACCCACCTATTATTTCCCCCTGGAACTCCTCCTCATTCCCTTTCTCCTCAGGTCCACACTCCACTCCTGTCAGACTCTTTCTTCTCTGGCCCTTTCCCACCCACCTGGCTTCACCTATCACCTTCCAGTTAAGTCTCCTTCCCCTCCGCTCATGTTTCATTCTGGCATCATCCCCCTTCCTTCTCAGTCCTGAAGGAGGGTCTCGGCCTGAAATATCGACCGTTTATTCATTTCCATAGTTGCAGCCTGACCTGCTGAGTTCCTCCAGCATTTTATGTGTATGTTGCTTTGGATTTCCAGCATCAGCAGACATCCTCGTGTTTAAAAAAGAAAGGCTTCAATATTTTAGTGATAACACAAGGGATTTTGCAGATGCTAGAAATCTTGAGCAACGCCCAGAAAATGCTGGAGGAAACTCAGCCAGTCAGATAGCATCCTTGGAGTGGGGTCAACATTTTAGGCTTAGTCCCTTCATCAGAACTGGGAAGGAATGTGCATAAGACAGAATGTCACAGTGAGCTATGTTTGATCAGGGTTACTGATTTATCACATAATTCACAACCTTTCAATCGGGTAGATGGAGCTCGTCAGCCTGGGAAGGCAGTCCATCTAAGAGAGGGAAAACTCTGATTTCAAACCTCTGCTGCCTTGCGGCCATACCCACTCATGGGAAAGGCTTTGGGAGTAAACCCTGAGGACAAATCCGGAGCTGGAGTCTCTACGGCAGTCCAACATTGCCTTCAACCTCGTTGGCATCTCCTGCAACGACACTGGTACCAAGCTGCATCTTCTGCAACGACATTGGTACCAAGCTGCATCAGCCCTTGCCCTTCCCTTGGACAACATCGGTGGCATGGAGAGGGGAGACTTGCTGCCTGGGCAACTGCCGATCTTCCATACAACCTTGCTCAGGCCTGTGCCCTGGAGAGACTGAAGCAAGACTTTCCAGGCACAGATCCATGGTCTCGCAAGATTAATGGATGCCATCCACAACCTTTGAAAGACTTAAAAATAAAATTCAATGTGCTGAGAATACTCAGGTCAGGTAGCATCTAAACAGGGGAAGGAGTGAGGGGGAAGGGGGAGGTAAATGGATGAAGCAAACATTTCATATAAATCCATTGGAAGAATTACTAATTCTACCAAATATTGTCATTTATATTGCATTCAGTAACTAAAGAATGTATTCAGCAATTAAGCAACATTATTCCTTCAAAAAAAAGTCAAGGCAGATGATCGGAGAAGGGGATGAGTATACAATTGTTACAGAGAGGATATTCTGAAGAAATCTCTGCAGCATCAATGAAATGTAGCTCCTTAGAATGTCAGAGAAATGGATGAAGAATAATTAATGTAAGCACCCTCTACTGTTGGTAATAAGACTACACCAAGACCTTTTGAAGTATGAACATTTCAAGATGGAGATGGTGATATAGAGTGACATTTTATGGGCAGGTATTTTGCACATTAGTTGTTTGTCAGTCTTTGGATTGGAGGAAGCTGAGAGGAGACATGATTAAAGGTATACAAAATGAATGGCATCAATAGGGTAAATAGTGAGAAATGTCCCCATTCCCCCCACCCACCCATAACAGAGGTATTACAAACCAGAGGACAAAGACTCCTAACAAATATTAGGGCTTCTATCTGAAGAATTGTATTTTCACCCAGGGGTTGGTTAGAATCAGGAATACACAAGCTAACAAGGTACAGAAGGCAGGTACTGTTAGATTTAAAATGAATCTGGATGAGTACTTGCAATGTCAAGACCTGGAAAGGCTTGTTAATAGGATTAGCATAGATGAATGTTGGCACTGACACAGCATGGACAAGGTCTATTTTCTGTGCTGTATGACTCTATGAGTACAAGTTCATACTACCCTTCTCAGAACATATGCTGTATTCTCAATTACTGTGTCCTTAAAAAAAAACAGCTTCCTTTTTAAATACCGCCAATAATTGAACATCCACAACCCTACATGAAAGAGGATTCCAGAGATCCAGCATGGTCTGCAACAAAATTTCTACAACCTTAAGTGGAGGAAGAACGATTCAGCAAGATGGCCGGCATGTACAAACAAGGTGGCTGGACAAGATGGGAGCATGCAGAACCTTGCAAGTTCACCTGGACAGAGCTCTGGAGAGTTGAACCATTGCGCATCAAGTTTCTCATCCAATCAGTCTATGACGTTCTTCCAAGCCCGGCCAACCTGCACAGGTGGGGCATGGCAAATATGCTGACTGTGCCAGAGGAGGGGCACCTTGGAGCATATCCTAAGTTGCTGCTTGAAGGCATTGGGGGAAGGGTGATACCGCTGGCACCATGACGCAATCAGCACAGCGATTCAAGACAGCAAAAATCAGCACGCTCCCAAGCAGTCCATGACCTTTATTAGAGCAGGGGAGAAGGCTTAAAATTGGCCTAGCTCCTCAGGATGGCTTCTTGCCACTGCTAGAGACTGGCAGCTCCAAGTCCACGTAGGGAGGCAGCTCAGGTTCCCAGAGAACATCACAGCCACTCCGCTCTGCCCGGACATGGTGTTACTATTGGAGTCTACAAAGCAAGTGGTCCTGCTGGAACTTACTGTCCCCTGGGAAGACCGGATTGAAGAGGCCAACGAGCGCAAGAGGTCTTGTTGCAGAATGCTGGAGCAATGGCTGGAGAGCTCGCTGTGAGCCAGTCGAAGTTGTGTGCTGGGCCTTCGCTGGCCATTCATTACAGCGGACTCTAAAACTCCTTGGAGTTGAAGGACTGCAGTGCAGAAGAGCCACCAAGAACATTCTGGAGGCTGCTGAAAAGGCCTCGCGGTGGCTGTGGATCCGGAGGTGGGATCCATGGATTAGTGCGCCACTTGGACACAATTCAGGGGCAGATCACCCCCGGCTGGGTCAACTGAATGAGGGTGTCTGCTGATTAAAGACCCAACCCACCGTAAGACCCCAGGTTCATCACTAAAGATGTGTCCAAGTAGGCCCAGAAGGTGTATTCTACAATTAAATGACCACTCCCTAAACTTGTCACTATGTCCCCTTTTTTAGGTGCATCCAACTTGCCGAAAATTTTTGATATCTATCCTTATGTCTCTTAAGGATCGTATAGTTTTAAGTAAGATTACTCCTCATTCTTCTAAACTGTAAAGAATATATGTCTAATTTCTTTAACTATGCAAGTAAAACTACAACAGGCAAATGGGTTGCTCCAACATAAAATTGGCACTTGAAAAGATAATCACAAAACAGGCAACAAAATAACAGCTCTGAAAATTGATTTTCTTTTTAACTACAATCAGCCAAACATTTGCCCATCTCCAGGCAAAATAAGATTTCATAGAATTGAAACCATAAGCATTTATTCTACTTGGTACAAGCAGCAATTCAAACCAACTTAAATGAGGTGACAATCAATCTTTAGCTGGATCTAAAGATGCAAAACAGATTTAATATACATCTGGAGACTCTGTTGGCAGAAACTCTCCTTCTACCAGCTGTAATTTTACTTTCCTGTAGAAATGATTTATCTCATGAGAAGCTAAATCAACTCTAACTGACAGCCCTCCAGTACGCTGCATCATTTCTCAATCACTCAAAGCAGAGTCCATAAAAAATATTTTGTTTCAATTATCAAATCAGTCACTGAACCAAGAAACTTCAATGCCTAAATACTTATTTACTAAGAACTATGTCACCAAAATGCTTGATAGTAAACACTTAGATGTACAACAAAAATGTGACAGATAAAAAAGTCAAATAGTTCAGGAATAATTCGTATTTGGATCAGAAATACAAAACAATGTGAGTGAATGAGAAATCACTTGGTACTTCTGAATTCTTTATTCAGAGGAATCATGTGCATGTTTATCCAGAGTCAATGGTGTCTCCAACAAATGTAAGTAAATCTTTGAGGAATATTGGATGGAAATTATACTCTCCATTCCACAAACAAGCTACAGTAGTACTTTCATTGTGCAACCATCATATTGATGCTAAGATTTAATTTCCCCAAGCATCTCAGCAGGTTAAAATGCAGGCACTCCACTTTTTCATGCTAACAGACTAAAACATTATTTCAGCTGAACTGTATTCAAGATAACTTCACTATCATTCCTATTATTATTATAACTGAAGATTTTTTCCACTGAATCATTTTACTTCTTTTGCTTTACCTTTTTGCTCAGTCTTCCAAGCCCATGCAAAGTTGTAAGTGTCTAGAATGTAACATATTCTCTCTCTGTTTCCTCACATTCCATTCTGCAGCTTTCAAAAGCACATCAGGACCTTACCAACAAACCTTAAGTATCTGCCCAATCCGAAAGCTATATGATTAGCAGTGACCAGAAATATTTTATCCCCAATATGTGTTGTGTTAGTTGGTATTACTGGAAGATAAAAGGACCAACTTCAGATCTCTGTTATGGACAGAGGAAAGAACTACTACATAATATGACCACTGTTTATATCCATATTTATTTATCTTTACTGGGCTGTAGGTGCGAAAATGAGCTGGCTTTGGGAGATCAAACTGGGTAGGATGTACTTGCACATTAACAAGCCATTTGTGTTAAAGATCCTCCCATTTGAATTGGTTCTTCTCTCATTTCCTCCATTGGCCAACACTCACCTCTTGGTCATCCAAATAGCAACCTTACTCTGAAAGCATGAATGCTATAATCTTAAGTCAATTAGTGTGGGAGCAAAATACAACTTCTCAAAAGCCTTGAGTAAAGAAGATCCTTCAAACTCCCATCTGATGTCCAGCTCACCATCATATCCACTCCTCTTCCAAGAATCACTCTCAAGTGACAAATATTTCTCCATATTCTGTTCAACATTTCACAATTATATAAAACAAACTTCTTTTTATTTCTAATCATTTAGCAATTCTTTTTCCAGAAAATATCTTTAAGTTTTCTTAAGCCTTTCTTGATGGCTTGATTTTCCCCAATTTTGGGAAACTTTTTCTGCACACCTTCAATGCTTCAGAACCCTAACTGTAACATAGAGACCAGAAGTTCACATAGCTTCCAGGGCCATCACAACCAAAGTCAGCATTAAAGCCTGCATATGCATTTTGCAGTGAAGCACAGCACTTTCTTGGCCTTGTCAGATTGCTATGCCGCAGAAATTTTTGGATTAATATTTGCAGATCACATTTCATCCTATTCCACTTAGTTACTTGCCTTCCAAGGATTATGTACCCACTGATTGCCTACTACCAAAATAAGCACTTCAAGCTAACACTTTATTCAGTGGCTTAGCTTTTGTCCAGTGCTACTGGCCTTTTATCACCCTAACCTGTCAGCCTGTTTACATTTTCCTGTATTTTATGGTCCTCCACTTTATTAGCTCAGTCATTCCAATTGTCAACCTACAGATCACAGTATCACACCTCAAACGTCCCAAATTTCTTCTGTACCAATTAATGATTCCAGCAGAGTAGATGTCGACAACCTGTTTCCACTTAGTGGGAAGCCCAGAGTTGGAGACTTTTCCTTGCGATGAAAGAGCTGTGTACTTAGGACAATTTAATTTCTAAATCTCAGCTGCAGGGGATGCTTCAGTCACCGTGCGGAGTCAAGAGACAGCTGAATAGAAGTTTTGGATGCAAGGGAGATGATGAGAAAAAGATATCAATCAGGAGAATGGACAAGGCACAAAATCAGTTATGACATTATTGATAGCAATTATATTTACTTGCTTATGCCCTGGTTTCTATTACACTGCAACCCTTGTTCCAGCTGCTATCATCTGGGAAATGGTACCACAGCATAAAAGCCAGGACCAATAGGCTCCGGAACAACTGCTTCCATCAGGCCATCAGACTGAATAATTCATGCTGACACAACTGTATTTCTATGTTATATTGACTGTCCTGTTGTACATACTATTTATTATAAATGACTATAAATTGCACATTGCACAATTAGACAGAGATGTAACGTAAAGATTTGTAGATGTATGTGAAAGACAGAAGTAATAAAGTCAATTCAATTCAATTTCTCCTAATCCTACAATTAGCTCATCCATTCTACTTAGCAACTCATTGGTAATTGATCTAGTACTTGTGAGCCTGACATACTAGTGCTTGTTGACTATGAGCAATAAACTCATCAATTCATGCAGTAATTATACCGACCTCAGGGTAGAAGTGAATAGTGATTTTCCCTTGGCCCTCTTGGGCATGGAGTGCTGGAGGCTAAACATGTCAAAAACATGTATGCAACATCTGAGGTATTTGGAAGCTTGGGGTGGCGGGGGGGAAATGCCCACTTGTACAACACAGTTAATATGTCAAATCCACCACTCCCATCCAAAGTGGAGAGCAAAAGATGGCAGCGCGACGCAACATGCGCGGCCACTCCAGTGATGAATATCTGCTCTCTGTCAAGTAGGGTACCATGTACAATCCTGATTTGATGGAGGCAGACATGAGAGCACGGAGGAACATGTGGTGAAACCTCTGAAATGCCTATTTCGCTGCCGCTGCTACTCTGTGATCCGAAATCTCCGGAGGGGAAGGCCCCGAGTCCTCGGCTTTGCCTGTTCCTCGGCGGCCGGGGTGGGGTTGAAGCACTCAGCAGAGATGGTGCTCGGTGTCGGAGGGCTGGTCGGAGGCTCAAAGTTTTCGGACGGACTCAGAGTCGGCTGTGGTCGGGTGCTTCCAGGGTGCTGCATCGGCAAGTTTGCAGCGCTGGAGGCTCATGGCAGGGACAGTTTCTCCCTTGTACCGTCTGCGTGAGATGTTGGGGCTATCGGGACTTTGAGACTTCTTTTTTTTACCGTGCCCATGGTCTGCTCTTATCAAATTACGGTATTGCTTTGCACTGTTATAACTATATGTTATAGTTATGTGGTTTTGTCAGTTTTAGTCTTGGTCTGTCCTGTGTTTCTGTGATATCATACTAGAGGAACATTTTATCATTTCTTAATGCATGCATTTCAAAATGACAATAAACGAGGACTGAGTATCCTCATAATCTAATCTAAAAAAAGCACCTCCCCACCACCACCACCACCACCACCACCCAGTTGTTTCTGGAAGCTTCCTTTCCTTGCACTTCAAACGGATAATAAGACAAAGCAGCCTGAAATCTATTGTTGTAAACAATCATTGAAACAGTTCTGGGTCAAATCTGGAAACTCGTGCACAAAATGGGAAAAAGTGTTGCAGGATAAAACTTGATAGAACCTTTGATCAGAAGGAAATATTATAGGTCGTGGCTTTGATTTCCTTAATGCAAGCTCTTTTGAATAAATCCTTAACCCAGCCAAACCAGTTAAACAAATAAGCCCACTAAACTTTGCCTTAATAATTTATATGTTCCTTAAATATACATTAACCTAGTGCTGCAACAAAATAAACATTCACAAGAATTAAAGCACTACAATTGCGAGACAAACTCTGGCCAACAGGCAACATTAGCATTCAGTCACTCTCTTAGAGCGCAAGCCCTGACCAACTTCACTGGTACTAGAAATAACTGATTGAGAAACTAGATCTTATTAACCCAAATGTTAACAACTTGCCACCCTTACACTCGGGTGATGCCTTGCTCAGGAAAGGCTGCAGTCTATTTGTTATGGCTAGTCTGGTATATGTAGCTCAATTTCACTCCTTTGAGAAAATAACCACAGCTAGCAGACACTGTCTACTGGAGATGAGCGACACTTAGAATCCAAAGGCAAATAAACCAGTGTTACACAAGGTTGTTTTAATTTCCTAAAATTCACATCTTTACAAGGCAAATACCTCTGGGCTCTCATGAGATATGCTCCAAAGCATAACCTTTCCAGTTATTTCTAGATCTAAAGTGATAGTTCTACAAAATTATTAACTGTAGATTGCCTTCAATTAATACAAAGCAGCAGCAAAATAAAAGTCTACCACAGCCTGAAGCTTTAGGGAAATGTCTGTTGCTCTAAGCACAAGTTTAACCGATGACTCTAAAAGCCTGCACATCCTCTCATCCACCGTATTATTTTGAAGACCTTCTGAATCCATTTGTTTCTTTGTGCCTTTTAAAATGTCCAAACCCCCCTTAAAAACCCCATTTTAAAGTACAACTGCTTGAACTGTTTCGTATAGTAATCCTTCTCTTCCTGTTGGAAGCCCAAAATATCCAGCCTTCCCCAAAAGATACCCATTCTCGTTGAGCACCAGGCTACAAACGGCAAATGATGATTATCACAAAATTTAACCACTAGTGTTTTGCGATTGGCTTCACCTTGCCTGTATAATCTTTCCCAAGTAATTACATTTACCAGCTGGAGTCACTGACTGGGTGTGATTAAGACCAGGAGACCAGGCAGATACTTTCCTTTCCCAAAGGCAGTTATATCATACTTTGTTTCCCTATTTTGCCTGCTCTATAGACTACAGGAGTAGGTGCTGAGTGATGCACTGAAGCTCAGTGCAGAAAATGCTAAGATGCTGTGGAGGATCATAATCTAGGGTCCTTTCACTACTGGACATGGAGGGGTAGCGTTCGTTACAGAAGCACCCTGAACAATATAAATCACCTCAGGGGCCACAAAGTGGCATTGTGATATTGTTGTTTTTCTCTTTACAAGTAGTTTAAACCTCAATGTGTTGACTACAAATGTACAAGTTGCTTTGCACTGTTTTTGTCCAGTGTATACTTTTTATTTGAAATGGGGTCAATTTTGAAATAAAAAGTTCTAATGAACAGTTTTTGACACAAAACATTAAGTGTTTCTCTTCCTACAGATGTTGCCTGATCTACTGAGCATTCAAAGTCTTATACGTTTATTTTTCCATTTTAGATTTCCAAAATCCACTGTCTTTTTGCCATCTTCTTCCAGGACAATGGTTACCCCTACTGGAACCCAGCTGACAGGAGTTACCTTTGCCCAGACTGGCGATTAATGTGGACCTCACTTTCCTCATGCCCAACCCAAAGTTAATTATGTATTTTCTCAGTGAAGACGGCGACTCAGGCCTAGGGGGCTGGTGTCGGGCACGATGATGGACTCTCCGCTTCTCCCTCTCCCTCTTTAGTATGTTCAGTTCATATACATTAGTCACGCCGCTGTCTTCTAGGAGCATGTTGACCATAGTCTTGGGAAGGGCGCTCAGGGTTCATTCTCCCATGCTTGGGCTCCCATATGATGACTAGGCTAGCTCGAGGTGGCATAGACAGTGCCCCACTAGTTGCAGTCTTCTCGCCTCGATTTTAGTGGTGAGCATCGGTAGGTCATCAGAGGGTTCGATGTTTGCCATGTGCTGTTGCCAAATCACAGCCAGAGCCATCCGCAGCATTCGTGTATAGCGACCATCTAGAGACTTTTGCATCCATACGTGAGAATGGACTCTATGGCTGCTATGAAGATCCTCTTTTTAAGCCCTCTGGTCAGATTCGACTTCCAGATTTCTTTCACGTCGTTCATAGCCTTTCACGCCAACGCCTTCCATACCTTCATGTCCTTCTCCGAACTTATCATTCTTGACCCGAGGTACTTGAAGTCAAAGACCTTCTTAATGGTATCATTTTTTACGGTCTTGAGAGTACCTTCTCAGTGAAACATCAGAATAACTAATTTTTTTAAAACCAAAAATAGTATTGTAAAAACTAACAAGCATGGAGGGATATCACAAAATAATTCTACAAACAGAATTTAAATGCTTCTCGCCTAGTAAATTGACCCTAAGGGACTCTATAGTAGCGTTCATGATTTTATTTCCCATTTATTAATAATAAATTCAGCATTGATAGATTATCTTACTAAATGGAATTTTTTTCTGCGAAGGATGTAATTGGTTGTATCTTATTTCTCTATAAAAGAATAAAATGGGTTTTGAGCCCTTACTCCCTAAGCAGCAAGGTATAGAAATTGCTGTGTAGCTTACACAGGTGTACTGAAGGTTTACTGCTCCTTGTGGCAATGATTACATTAGTCGTGGACTTGTCACTCCAAGTTTCAGTAACAGCCAAGGCATCTATTGACGTTCAAGTTCATTAACACTTTATTGCACAACGCCTCACTTTGGTAGGTGGTTCTAAGGACTGAGAGTTGGGACAGCAGGAAGAGAAAGGACTTTATTTTGTGCAATTAACTATTTAAGTGCTATAGACACCTTCTCTTTGTGTGCTGCATACCAGGTGGGTGAAAAATGTTTGGGTCCAAAGCCCACTGCCATTATTCAAGTATATGGGGACCAGGTTCGTTGCCTATAATGGAGCTAGATTTTGACTGTAAACTTGATATGGGTGCTGAAGGTCACTACCCTTTTTGTGGTAGCGGAGGTGTTGGGAGTTTAAGAAAATAAAATTGGGTCCGTGTTGGGAGAGGTACAAGGATGGGAAGAGTAAATATAATTCAAGTAGTAATGGGACTCACACAAGTGATGTCCAAGACGTACATGAGCAAATATTAAAACCTGCTGATATGGCAGTACCAGTAATTCATTTTGCCAGAAATCCTCCAAAGGAAATGCTGCATCAGAAATTGTTATCTGCAATGGTCGACAATTCTTTGGATATTGTTGGTCCTTGTCCAACATTCTAGTATATAAACCATAGACATAAATCGAAGACATCCTATCAATGAGACCAAAAAGAAAAACAGGTATGTATGCCACAAACACACAAAAAAAAAATCTGCAGATGCCAGAAATCCAAAGCAACACACATAATGCTGGATATTTTTAGCAAGCCAGGTAGCATCTATAGAAAAGAGTAAACAGCCAACATTTTGGGCTGACACCCTTCATGAGGACATAAATTTGTCAAACTTCCAGTCATTGCACCCTCCCCTTCACCATTCCTCTTTCCTTCTCTTCTTACCTGAACATTACCTCCTTCTGGAGCTCCTCTGCTTCCCGTTCTTCCATGTGTTCTGTCCTCTCCTCTCAGATTTCTCCTTCTCCAGCCTTTTATCTCTTTCACCAACTTCCCAGCTCTTTACCTCACCCCCTCCCCTTGTTTCACCTATCACCTGCCACCTTGTACTTTTTCCTCCCCTACCCCCACCTACTTAGCCTGACTCCTTCCCCCTTCCTTTCCAGTGCTGGTGAAGGGTCTCGGCCTGAACGTTGGCTGTTTACTCTTTTCCAGAGATGCCTGCTGAATTCTTCCAGCATTTTGTGTGTATTGCTGAAGCTAAGTATCCACTTCTTTAGTTTCCGTGTACTTATAACTATTAAATATTGCTACATAGACATGGCTTCTTGATTCAAGACTGAACATGTTTTGCATGAGGTTGACTTTATCAGATGTGCCCCATCACTGCTGAAATTTTCTTTACGATTGGGTCTAAAACCAGCTGCCACTGTTCAACAGGTCAGAGCCAGCTACTTGAAGCTCCATGGCCAACCTCTCAATTGCACTATTTTTAAAAGTAGCCCCACAAAGATAACAATGAAGTGAGATGTCAGGAATTGTTGAGAACATGCAGGGAAAGGGGTTTATGCTCACAGCTGCCCCTCACACAGATGCGACAGGTAAGGAGTCTCTAATCAGCTGCCACATGCTGACTCGAAGCAAAGTGCCTCGCACCACAGCAGATAGCCACTGATGCATTACTACTAGTTCATCACAATGTGGCCTTAAAAAAAGAGTCACTGTTCTCTCCATGCTTCGTCATCTCTGGGACACAAGTTACACACAGGAGCCAGCACACAGCTATGAAATATGGACAAGACAGGACCTAAAAGGGATTGATATATTGCTTTGAGATGGAGGCAGAATGGAAATCAATAAATAAAAGTCTCCTTGATTAGTGACCAAACTATAAATAACTGCAGTTACATTAATCTAGCTGTTCAAATTATGACCTGTGAGCCAGAGATAGCTCAATGGTTCTGTCTGCCTGGCCACCTGTTGATATTTCTTGCTGCACCGTTTGCCTGTTCGAGTTTCACTTATCTGGCAGTTCTATTTTGAAGTGTATTCTCAGTGCTGCAAGCTGACTGAAGAACACATTCCAAATTCACCGATGACAATCTTTTTGGGGAATATTTTTTAAAATAAACAAAATACCAAAGATTATACATATTAAACTACAATTAGGAGACCTATATTTTGCCATTAGGAGACCTACATTTGCTTATAATATCTTATTAAGTACTTCAAAAAGTGGAAAACTATTCACACACTGATACTAAAATGAGAGGCAATGTTTATCAGGATCTTTTTTTTCCTATGATTGTTAGCCAGAGGGAATAGTATTTGTAGAAGGAAAGATGATCAAGTGATAGGTTCTGCAACCACACAAGATTGTTGCAGGAGTAAGGAACTTATTTCACAAGTAAATTTTGATGGCAGATTTTGGTAATAATCAAATAGTCACCAAGTCAGCTTAATTTAATTTAATTTGTCACAATACAAATCAATACATACAATAATGACTTGTCATTAAGAAGGGTCCTGAAGTAGGGTCTCAGCCAAAGCAGCGATTGTTTACTCATTTCCATAGATACCGATCTGTTGAGTTCCTCCAGCACTTTATGTACATTGCATTACACACAATAAAACTGGCTGTTACCTTATTATACTCAGCTTTAAAAACAAGAAACTTTGAATAACCCCATTCTGGCAAATCACTCCATTAACAGTTTTCCAAAGCTTTACTTTCCAAAGCACAGTCTCACTTCCTTCCTTCCGCTATTCTGATGAAATATAAGTTTGAGACTCCCTTTTTTGCCAATTCTAAATCTCTTCAGAAATTGTACTAGATGAATTATAAACAACATCTTTAATCATAAGTTAATAATACTGGACAACTAACTTAATGAAGATCTTCCTCCCGATGCACTCAAAGCCTGACCCAGTTTACAGGACACACTGCAAGTTGCCATGGAGACTGATTACTGCTTGCTATTTCACCTGAAACTTTACATAAATTCTTTTGGCATTTCGAGATGAACGGATTAGTTTTTTTTTCTCCCCGATCATGCCAGATGCTGGCCTACATAACTGTAATCAGTGATACATAAACCATGATCTAGAACCCACATAGTAGCAAGCTGTCACACTTTTCCAAAACACCAGCACATTTAATGTTCGACATGCCATCGTATAATCAGATGTTTGATAAGGATGTCTGATCCAAAGCAGTACTCTGGCAAACACAGCATCCTTGTCATTTCTGACATTCCTGTTGCTGATGCCATAAAACCATAGCTAAACATAATCAGAGGCGCATGAAATATAAAACCTGAATATTAAGCGATGAGAAATCAACAGACTCTGATAAAACTGCACCTGATCTCCAAGGAAGTCGTAGTTGTAAAGTTACTATCTCTCTACTATGTCTGGAATTTAAGAACACTTATTTGAAGTGTTTTTTTTAAATTTATTGAGATACAACGTGGAGTAGCCCCTTTCGGCCTCACTGCCCAGCAACCAATGCTCTAACCTTAACCTAATCACGGGCCAATTTACAATGACCAATTAACCTACCAACCGGTAGTCTCTGGACTGCTGGAGGAAACCTATGCGGTTACAGGAAGAATGTGCGAACTGCTCACAGCAGCAGTAAGTCTTAGAACACTTTGCTATGATAAAAACTAGCTAGAAATACAAATTACTGTAATTTAATGCCTAGGTAGCATAATGATGAATGCTGTGGGGTAGATGGCATATTATTTTAGATAAAATGTCAACTCCAATTAAGGTGTGACTAAAACATCTATTTAAAATAACTTTTTGTTGATTAGAATTCTCAGGGAGAATAGTGATATTAAATATTCTTTCATTAACAATATTGAAAGATTGCATGCATCTCTGAGCTTTAACAGGTAGATTAGGAAAAAATATAAAGTAGGTATGCAACAATAACACAGTTACAAGGTTCTCTGAGATCATTCAACAGTTGGATAAAAGTGTGCTGAATGCTTCCAAAACTTGTCTCCAGCTTGTAAACATTCGGTTGGAGGGAAGAATCAACTGACAAGCAACAGCTTGCACTATTAATGGGAGAATAGTGGAAAGTTAGTCATTTTAAAATTTAGGCACTGTTTCACAGGGAGCCATCAAATATCAGACTGAGATGTGAAATGGATGATGATAGCTAGGACAGAAGCTGACCATATTTAGATGACTTCAAGCTTAAATGGAATAGAACTAGGAACACCAGCAGGAGTGTAATGGAATAGTCAACTCTAAAGGTAACAAAGGCACAAGGATGGTTACTTTATCAAATACACTGAAGCAGGAGGAGTGTCATATGATGGTGCATTAAAGTGAAGATAAGATTGTCTTGGTGCTCAAAATTTATGGTCCCAAAAGGAAACCAGGGCTGTAAACAACCTGGCTCATTTTCTAAAAGACATCAAAGATGGATGGAATTTAAATTAAGGAGAAGATTTCACTAAAACACAAGTTTACTTTGCCCGCCAGAGAAAGCGGGATCTCCCAGTGGCCACACATTCCACGTCCCATTCTGATATGTCAATCCATGGCCTCCTCTACCATAAAGATGAAGCCACACTCAGGTTGGAGGAACAACACCATATATTCCGTCTGGTAGCCTCCAACCTGATGGCATGAACATTGATTTCTCTAACTTCTGTTAATGTCCCTCCTCCCCTTCTTACCCCATCCTTTATTTATTATTTTTCCCATTTCTTTTTTCTCTCTCTGTCCCTCTCACAATAACTCCTTGCCTGCTCTCCATCTTCCTCTGGTTCTCCCCTCCCCCTTTCTTTCCCCCTAGGCCCCCATCCCATGATCCTCTCCCTTATCCAGCCTTGTATCCCTTTTGCCAATCAACTTTCCAGCTCTTAGCTTTATCCCTGCCCCTCCTGTCTTCTCCTATCATTTCGGATCTCCCCCTCCCACTTTCATATCTCTTACTATCTCTTCTTTCTGTTAGTCCTGTCAAAGGGTCTCGGCCCGAAACGTCGACGGTACTTCTTCCTATAGTTGCTGCCTGGGCTGCTGCGTTCCACCAGTATTCTGTGTGTGTTGTTTTACCTTTATAGGTTGAGTTGACCAAAATTTCTACTCACTGGAGATGTTTATAAAAGAAAATCTACAACTCAGAAAACAGATGTTATTTGGCTGATCTGCTCAAACCTATACAAGACAACAAAGGGAAACACAAAAAATGGAGGAACTCAGCACCTATGGAGGGAAATAAACAATCCACATTTCAGTCCCAGACCATCCACGAGGAGTCCCAAACTATTCCCCCCCCCCAAAAAAAATGAACAAATCTTGAGCATATAAATAGCTACAGAGTTATTTTTCTACTGATCTCAGAAGTAGTCCAAGCGCACACAGTTTGCAATAACATCAGAACCAGAGACATCCTCTCCAGACAAACTCATTGCCCTCCTGAGTACTGAAATGCTGAACAAAACATTGATTATAAATCCAATGACATGTTGTTAATGAAAATTTAAACTAGTGTGTTCTCTCCCAGGGCTGAAAGCCTGTTTCTGTGTTGTCGTGCCCCATGGCTCTATGATGAAGGTTCTTTCATCTGAAATGTTAATATTTCACTTTCTAGAAATGCTGCCTAACTTGCTGTGCACTTCCAACATTTTCATTTGAACTAAAGAACTTGTTTTTTTATTTGGAAAGGTATCCTTTCTGCGTTTAAAAATCAGTCATTTTTTTTAAACAAAGACTACAAGAAATCACTACTTGATGACGGTCATTTTGGGTGCGCATGCGAGATAGTGTGGTAGAGAGAAAGCAAAGAGGGGAATGACGCGAAAAAGAAAACGAGACCTATGTAAGATAACTTCAGTTGACACCATCTGCAGTGTCTGAGAATGTTATGGCTTTGTCTTACAAACCTCATAGCGGAACCAAATGATCATTATTTGTACTGTTGGAATTTCAATGGAAAAGGCAACAGCCCCTGGGAATTGATAATAAGACAGGTAGAAGGCAACTTAATGTAGGGGATTACTTCACATTTCCTAACTGTGCCATTAATTGGATCTCAATATTACAGTGTTGATGATCAAACTACTACAATAGCTTCAAAGGTTGATATTGAAATCATGTTATGGAACCTTTTCACCAAATTTGACAATTTTTTCCTTATAAACAAAGATGAAGATGTGGTTAAAATATTTAAAATGATATCAGCAGATGCTGAAATGTTTTTCCTGCAAGACATTCTAAGAGGTAAGAGAGATTATAGTAGCGAAGCTCACGAGTATAGCTCTTTCATGGTATGTGAAACACAATGACAAAGGTCTCTTGCCAAAGCTATCAGGCCAGATGGATAACTTAAGCTACCACTCAGTGAGAGCTGCAAAACTTCCAATATAGGATGTATTTAGAAATAAACTGTGTATTTCCTTTGAAGAGCACTAAGATAGTGGGAATACATTGCATTGCTATGCTTACCTCTCAAGATGTAATTCTGGTAGTTCTGGTCTGCTTCTGCCCCAACTTTTATCAAACATGTCAGACCCTCAGCAACGACAAACTCGTGAACCAAATCTTTGTCGTCCTAATGGAATTAGAAAGCAACGAGATTAAAATGGTAGCTAAACACATTATTTGTGTAAACACAATCAGAAATAAGTGTATTTTTTCCTTCTGCCAAATAATGAAACTACTTTCTCCAGCAGAACCAATGAGAATTACTCCCTATATTGCCACAATATTTTTTCCTTAGACACTCGCTCTGGACTCAGTCTCTCAAACGTATTTTAAACTCACTCGGCTTTTAAATTAGATGATAAGAACTCATTACTTTTTCTCTCTGTCACTCTGTGTATGTCGGGGGAAAGAGGGTGAAGATCTGTGTACAAGATCAGCCCAGGGAAGTTCAGTGTGAAAAATTCTTCCCTCGTCTGGATTGACTCTAAGCATCCAAACCTGGAACTGTAGAAGCATCAAATATATTTTGCCATAAAAACTCGGGGAAAAGTTTTCTACCTCATTGAATCAAGTTACTCATAACGTGAAATTTCACTGGTCTATATCCAATCTAATACGTGTGCACCTTCAAGAAAATACCAAAAGCAAAGAATCAAAATTAGAGATTAAAAAGAAAACAGCTATTGTGGACATAAGAGCCATGCGTACCTAAATTCAGGTGTTAATGGTTGAATTTGTAATCAGTAGTAATTAGTGCTGATCTGTAATGTTTTCCCAATGAAAGTTCAAAGTAAACTTCTGATCAAAGTACATACATTTCATTATATACTACCCCGAGGTCTGTTTTCTTGCAGACATTCACAGTAAATACAAAGAAATACAATACAATCAATGAAAAAAATGCACACAGCAAAGACAGGTAAACAACCCATGCACAAAAGACAGCAAATTGTGCATATACAAAAAAGAGGGAATAATAATAAATTATAATTATTAAATAGATAAAAAAATACTGGGTACGCGAGTTGTAGAGTTCTTGAAAGTAAGTCCGTAAGTTGTGGAATCAGCTCAGTGTTGGGGGGGGTGGGGGGTCTGACGTTATCCACTCTGGTCCAAAAGCCTGGTGGCTGAGGGGTAGTAACTGCTCCTGAACCTGCTGATACAGGACCCAAGGTTCCTGTATCTCCTTCCTGGTGCCAGCAGTGAGAAGAGAGCATGGTGGGGGTCCTTGATGATGAATTAACTCCAATTTCAACATTTTCCCATTAAAGGAGCATCCAAGGCAATTGTGTCCTACTGTCAAGTGAAATTAGCATTCACATTCTATATTATTCCTCTCATATTTGAGAAACTTTTCTATTCCTTTTAATTTTTTTTAATCTGACGCCCTGCATTTTCTTCTCTTGGAGATATCTTTCTGGTCTTTTCAGTACTATGGCATGGAACATCAGACGGAATGTTACACACCTATTACATTTACATCACATAGACTATCCATCACATCCCACTCTAAATATGGATAATCACACAGCCTACACAACAGAGTTGAAACAAAATTCTGTTCTTAACTCGTACCTCACTGCAAAATTTTTTAACTTGCCCAGAATTGATTAGAGTGGCAATTTTATGCCAAAGGATTATTAAAATATCAACTAGCAACCAACTCGAAAGGGTCCAGAATGTAAGCAATGCAGGCTTTCAGCATTCAATCCTATTCTCAGATTGAACTGATACACCCTAATAAGCTTTTATTTACATGAGCTTTTCCAAGTGTGGTAACTCTCAGCTCCGCTTAACGACTCAGCTCAAACTCCATTCAATCACCTGTGCCATAATATTCGTAAATAATTGAGCAGTTAAACTGTTGCAAAATACATCCTTGTAATTTTGATTTTGAAATGATCAGAACATTAATATTCTAGGAAAGTATTGACCTATTTTTAAACTGCATATAGGTTGATAACAAGTGTACAAATATCTAATCCATTCCTGGACATTAGGAATAGTAAGATATATAATGACAAATTGCACCAACTTATGAAGCAAATTTGAAAATCTTAATTTTTTGATTTTTTTTACTTCATTAGCAAGACTCTTGCATTGCTCATGTTGGATAAACCACAGAGATGGGCAACTGATGTGGGCTCAGCTATGTACCCTGAGGCAGCTGGACAAGCAGGCCAGAGACAAACTCAATGCATGCTTCCTTTCCCTCTCAGATCAAGGCATTGGCCTCCAAAGTCACAAAATGTGTACAAGTTATAAGACTTCCAAATTAGTTTGCTGTTTATTTGAAGATAAATAGGAGGGCAGGTAGTGTTGAGGAAACAGGGAGGCTGTAGAAAGACAGACAGATAGGCAAAGTGGCAGATGGAATACAGAGTTGGGAAGTACATGATGATGCACTTTGGAAGAAGGAATAAAAGCACAGACCATTTTCTAAATGGGCATAAAATTCAAATATCAGAGGTGCAAAGGGACTTGGGAGTCCTTATGCAATGTCCCATAAAGGTTAGTGGGATCCAGCCAAGAACCACCTTCCTGATAATATTTGTACATCTTTGTGTTAAGTAATTAATAGCTTGACATAAATGAATACCATTTCAGTCTTTAACCCTAAATATTATAGTTTATTTAATGTTTTAGTTCAAATGCAAGTTCTCCGATTCAAAAAATTGATAAGGGAGAATGCAGTTGCACTGGAAAATTACCATCATCAATGTTCATGGACAAATGCACACAACTTTCTTCAATAGGAAAGAGTCCTGATGAAGCATCTCTGCCCTAAACATTGACTACAAATTTTTCTTCATAAATCCTGCCTGTCCTGCTGAGTGTCTCTAGCATTTTGCTCTAGATTTCCAGCATATGCATACTATAATCTCATGTTTACTGCTTTCTTCAATTTGGTTTAGAATAAACTTTCAGAAGGAAATACATCTTCGAGGGAGTATAAACTATGTACTCAACCACTGCATCATAAACCACATGATAAATAAGTGAGACATACTGATTTTTATTACTATTTGGATGCATCTAGGGGGAAAAAATGCTGTCAGAACCCCAGCAAGCTGAAACATTAATCTTGCTGTTCTGGGGATCCCCAGGCATTCACTCATATATTAATGGCTCCCAGTAGTTACATTAAAAAAAAATTATGTAGCACTGGTCTCACCTAAACTCTGAAAATAATTGCATGTAGCTTCAAAGATCCCAGGTAGTCAAAAAGAAAACTGCACTACCACCAAAAGCTATTCTCTAACTGGAGTAGGGACACATTTTAGTTCAACATCAAATATCAAGCCTCATGCTGGTCTTTGCTGGTGAAGGCATCAGTTATTGCCCGTCATTAGTTGTGTACAAAACTGCATTAATAAATCTGCTTGAATTGTTCACTCCCTCAAACCCTTCACCGTCACTGATTCTAACACAGCTTGACCAACTACCAGAACTAAATAAATATAAATAGAAAAATAAATGTACTCTAGCTACATTTTTAAGAGGCACAAAATTATCTTCCCTTCCTATCACAAAATTTATTCCCCAACCACTGATGGCTGAGATTGATCCAAACTACTCAGAACCTCACCATCCCACCTGAACCAAAGATGTGCCTTTCACTACACATCCACGCCATCACCAAAATCTACAAGTTATTTCCATCCCCCAACCCAAATTCTGCTCAACTGCAGTTTTATTCAGGCCCCTACGCTTTCCTGCTCAACATCTCACCCACCAATTGACAAAAAAGTTAGACACATCCAAAATCCTGCTGCCCATATCCCAAGTTGAATCATCCTGTTCAACCTTTTAAAAAGTTAAAGTCATATTTACTATCAAAGCACACATTACCACCTACTACATTAAGATTCATTTTCTTGCAAGCATTTATAGGAAAAGAAACAAATACATCAGAATTTATTAAAATCCATGTGCAAAATTCAAATTGACTAAAGTTAACAGTTTCCATGAGAAAATGCATAAAAATAATTTGGCATCCTCTCAATTTCTTTACTAAGTTTTTCTTTTATATGTGGTATTTCAAAAAAACTCTTACAAAATTTATCTGAAACTTAGAAGAATTTAGAACCTTATTTGGATAGAGAGTTATATAGGTTAAGAAAAGTAATTAGTACAACTTGATATTTATTGAATGTCCCTGTGCTGGCGGTTTGAATTTTTAATAATAAAGGGGAAAATACTGTAGGTAAATAAAACTGGCAGATATCAATGTTAATTTTCACTTGGGGATAATTAAAAAACCCAGCTGGAAATGCCGTCGCTAGATAGTTAAAACAGATAATGACATCAAACTTCTCCAGACCTGTGGTATCTCAAGTTGTGGAAAGGCAGGTAGTTTATTGTCTTCTTTGACCTTTGACTGTATTGGTCTCTTAGAGCATTGAAAAAAATCAGCTCTTTAAATCTGATTTTAAGCTTTTAAACATCTGTCAGACATGTTTGGATTAATCAAACTCCCTTAAGATCTTTTTTAAAACAAGCCTAGAATTATTGATTAATCCCTGATGAGAAAAATAATATGGTTTTGTATTGCATTATTAGCAATAGAGGCTCTGAGCATTTGCCCATTAACATTGCCAATCATTTCCAGGTTTTATTCCATAAATAAATACTGATTTGATGGATGGATGGATGGATCCCAGCACCCACTTGTCTGATGGAATGAAGAGGAACTGAGTAAATTTTCATGGATGCTACAGGTCCCAATAAATCTTTTGACATGGTTACATAATACAAATTTGTTCAAAATTTTTTAATTATCAAGAGTACATATATGTCACCACATACATTCCTGAAATTCAGTTTCCTGCAGGCATACTCAGAATAGTAACTATGAATCAATGAAAGCTCAAGTAGAATGCAGAAGACAACCAAACTGAGCAAATGCAAGTACAAGTTAATAGCAATAAATAATGAGAACATGAAATAAACAAGATAAAGAGTCCTTAAAGTCAGATCATTGGTTGTGGAAACTTCTCAATGGATGGGCAAGTGATTGTAATTATCCCCTTTTGTTCAACAGCCTGATGGATGAGGGGTAGTTACTGTTCTTGAACCTGGTGGTGTGAGTCTTGCGGCCTTTGTACCTTCTACCTGATGGCAGCAGCAAGAAAAGTGCATGGCCTGGGTGGTAGGGATCTCTGATGATGGATGCCGCTTTCCTATGACAGCATTTCATGAAAATGTGCTCAATGGTTGGGAGAGCTTTACCCATGATGTACTGGCTTGAATCCACCACCTTTTGTCAGATTTTCCATTCAAAGGCATTTGCGTTTCTATACCAAGCTGTGATGCAGTTAGTCAATACACACATCTATAGAAGTTTCTCAAGAGCTTTTGATGTCATGTCGAATATCTGCAGACACCAAAGTAGAGATGCTGTTGTGCTTTCTTCGCAATTACATTTACATTCCGGGTCCAGGGCAGGTCATCTGAAATTTCAAGTTGCTGACCATTTCCACCTCTGGTCCTCCGATAAGAACTGGCTCATAGAACTTTGGTTCAGAGGATTAAATGCAGTTGAGGGTAAAAACTGGACCTGGTCCCCTGCAGTTACATAACAAGTTTCCAGAGGGCAGTAACATCTGTTATTTAAGCCCATCTGCCACATGGAACTGAGACCACAGCAACCTAACTTCAATTATTTAATGTTTGCTTATTACAACAAAGCTGGAGGCCATACTAGGTCTGAGCAGAGAAATCCCATTAATTCCATTCCCCTTTGCTTTTTTTGCCACTTGCGTCAAGGGGTACTTTACAATGGTCAATTACCCAACCAGAATTTCTTTGGGACGTGACAGGAAAATGAAGCAGCTGACAGAATAGCCATAACAGAGTCTGGGTTCTGGGAGTTGTGAATGAAGCGGCAACAATGACTGCTGTGTCACTATGCTACCCATTTCATTACCAACAGCATACAAAGTTCAATGCAAAATGAGGGAACCTACCATGACACAAATAATTTATTTTGAGCAACGTATGATTTGCAATTCGAGACATGGGGCCATTGGCCCATCAAGCCTGCACTGGCCACCAATCACCCATTTACTTACCCAATTCCAACTCACTCCCCATATTCTATGGCCTCACCTGTCACTGAAAATTTCACCCTTGCCTTTGTCCTCAAGCTTACCATTGCACCGCATTCATCTAACTGACCTCCCTCTATTCTGTGTAAATTTACCAGTTTCCAAAATTCTGTTGCCCGTGAACTGCCTAACACCAAGTTCTATCTAGTCTGTGTCTGCATGTCTCTGTGCCCGCCTGCATCTGCCTGCATGTCTGTGTCTGCCTGTCTCACCGTCTTCCTGTTTGTGTATGAAGCTGCACTCTAGCAATATACATACTGTAGCAAACTGCAAGTTGCCGAAAGCTGCAAAAATCGTGTTTGTATTTCAGTGAAATTGTCATGAATGGTATACATTATGTACATTATATACCCCCCCCCCGCACCTCCACCGACCACCAAGACAATGAATATACAAATTTCTACTGTATTCACAGCTCTTCTTCACTTAGATAAGACTGTTCATCAGAAAGGAAAGGAAGGGGTCAGGATTTCTAGTTCTGATAAAGGGTCCCAGCCTGAAATGTTAACTGTTAATTCTCCTCCATGGATGCTCCCTGAACTGCTGAGTTCCTCCAGCATTTTTGCAGAATCTTCTTTGAAGATCCTTCATGCAACTCAGTAGTTTGCTCCACCTTCACCCCAAAACCTCTCAACTCTGTGTTTGCTTTCCCAACACCTCTGAAGTAGGTTTGGCAATGGTGCTACATAAAAGATGCATGTTAATATTACTCAAATCTGACCCGAGTGATTTAGTTTTACTAATAATATATTGCTCCTGTTTCACAGCTTTGTGAGAAACTCTCAGAATATTTGTTGGCATCATTACATGGAACATGTTTACATCACACAAATCATTTTGATAGAAGTTGATAATCTCTGTTAACAATTTCAATTCTATCCAACAAAAGGAATATACATTTTATCTTAATCACAGCATTGGCTTATCTTTCATTCAGCCCTCGGTCCAACTTGTCTGGACAAGAGTACCCTGTGTTTCCAGGGAACTCATAACATGCCATTCTGTGGGTAGGGCTTGAAACAAAAAATGAGCAGCTAACCTCAAGGGGAACAAATGGTTCAACAGTTGCAAACTCAAAGCATAGTTGTATGAAGTAAATCCAGCCAACTCTTGACAAGTTAATTTGACTGAATAATAAATAACTCAAATCCTGTTATGGTGTGTGATCAAATTAGGCCAGTTTTCCTTTCTGGATGTTGCAGTAATCACATAACCAGACTGAATGATGACATCACACAGTATTTAGATACGCTGTGAATTTTGTTGTTTTGCAGCAGCAGTACATGCAGAACATTAACTTTACTAAAAATTACAAAACTAACTAAAATAATGCATAGAGGAATAACAAGATAATGCTTACGGGATCATGGACCATTCATAACCTCATGGGGAAAGGAAGAAGCTGGCTCTAAAATGTTCAGTGCAAGTCTTCAGACTCCTTTACCTCTTCCCTGATGGCAGTACCAAGAAGAGGGTACATCTCAGATGGCGAGAGTCATAAATGAAGGTGTTGGAGACACCATCTCTTGACAATGTCCTCAATTTTCTGCAAGTGTATGGAGCATCTGCATGAAAGTCGGTGTGATGCTGGCTATACACTACAATACTGGTACATTTCAAGATGTCTGACCTCTAGATTACACATCACACATGCAGAGCCTCACCAAGACTCCTTAGACAACACCTTCCAAATCCACACCTCTACCAGCTAGACTTCCAATATTTTTTTTAATACACTGGACCGATATCATTAATAAGGGTTGTGTGGATGCCAGGTTGGGAACCCCTGAGCCAGAGTGTAGGGACAGCAAAAGCATCAAAACATCACCACTTGGTAGTTGCCTTCCAAGCCACACACCACCCTGATGTAGGAATATATTGCTGATCCTCCACTGTTGCTGGATCAAAATCCTGGAGGGTTTTTCCTTAACAGCAGAATGGATATACTGACACCTCAAGTATGAGAGCAATTGAAAGGGTATGCTCATCAGCACTTTTTCAAGGGCATCCAGCGAAGGGTAATTAAATGCTGGCTCAGCCCGTGAATCCCACATCCCTTAAATGATTTTTCTTTAAATAAGCATTGTTGGACTGAGATGCAGGAACATGGAGGTTGTAAAGCTTGGCTGCCATTAAGCATGTTATTCAATGCTGGTCTTTGACATCAACAGTAATGTTATTGATTATGGAAGAAACACTCATATACGCATAGGTACCATTCATTTTAACATCAGATTAACCTAATTAAGGCTTGCCTTAAGCAACTTAATTGTTTTGATTTTAAACACAAAGATGATAAGCTAATAAAAAAATCCTTTTTTCAAAAAAAAAGCTACAGCAGGAAAGCAGCATCCATCATCAAGGACCCCCACCATCCAGGGCAAGCTCTCTTCTCAGTGCTGCCATCAGGAAGGAGCTACAGAAATCTCAAGACTTGCACCACCATGTTCAGGAACAGTTATTAACCCTCAACCATAAGGCTCTTGAACCAGATGGGACAACGTCACTCGCTCCATCATTGAAAAGTTCCCACAACCAATGGATTCACTTTCAAGGTCTATTCCTTTTATGTTCTCAATATTTGCTTTTTTTTCCTTTCAGTATTTGCAAAGGACAAATTATTTTATCTTATTTTGCATATTGGTTGTCCATCTTATTGTATGATATTTTTATTTGATTTAGGAATTTCTTTGTATTTACTGTGAATGCCCTCAAGAAAATAAATCTCATGGGTGTATAATGTGACATACAGTATATGTACTTCAATAATAAATTTACTTTGAACTTTTAACTTTAAAAAAAATCTACTGAGGTCTATCAAGCACACCTTAAACCTGTGAATGAAAATCTTGGGCTGAGGTACAGATATTACACCTGGGATAGTTTTTCCTGGAAGAGATCAACATGTACAAATGTACATTGGAACACTGGAAATTTGCAGGCTTTCTGTTCACCGTATTCTTTTGTGGACTTGAATGGATCAAAACGTTCTGAGCTCAGAACTTCTATTTCAAACTGTTCTTCTGTAGATTCAATTTCATCAAGGTATGAGATTCAATTTCCAGTAAGTTTCAAACATTGTGACCATCCACTTCTGACTCGTGTTCAAAAAAGATCATTGATGAAGGAGCTGTCCCATCATGAAGTGACTGTTCTCCAACACCCGCAAACCATCAGCCTTTGTTCTAGAAAAGCTCCGGTCAGAAGAACTCTCCCTCCGCACCTCCACTCCCATCCTGTTTTCAGTTGCCTTCAAGTTTACTAGAGCACCTCAGTCCCACATTGTCAAAAGACTCAATGATGTGATTCTTGACTTTGCTCTTTCATTCCTTGTTAATGAAGAGATGAAGCAAACAGCCTTGATCCATTCAAACAAAATCTCTTTTGAGCCGATTAATTACTTCTACCCAGTCAGTTTTGGGAACATTTGTTTATGTTTCCTTGCTGTGTTTGTCACAGCACTGAATCCACTCTAGATCTGTGACTGTCACAAATGCATCAATTCCTTCCCCAGGGGACAGTATTTGTCTCTAGCAGTAACCTCATCAGGACATCTTTGCACTCCATTATTTGATAGAAATTGCTATTTTAACCTAACATCACTTCTCTCAAACATGGACTCCAACTGCACTACCATCCATATTCTCTCCAAACTATAAGCTTTTATCCATTTCATATCACTACTTAAAATACACAAGCCAAAATATTAATTATCCAGTTCTGTCTAAGGTCATGTCACCATCACATATGTTGGACAGTATCCTTTCATTGACAATCAATGCCTTGTCTTCTCTATTCTTATGAGATTGATTACAAACAAAAATCAATCCGATCATTTTTTTTCCAAATATTATGTTTCATTTGATTGCAGCAATATTTTTCTCTTTTGGGTCTCTTTAACTTGATTTTTCTTCTACTTTAAATTCAACTTTTATTAATATTGTTCTTCAAATAAAGATATACTCCTTTAATATTGTCAAAATGCTCCACCATATTCCCCTACAAAAGGCATCATATTTAGTCCAAGTGCATAACAGGTCTCCTGCACATCCTTTGTTCCAGCTCCCAGTCCAGCTTAAGAACATTATTCTATTATTTTTGCACTAGACCTGCAACCCAATCCAAGACCCTTCTTCCTTCTGCTGTTTCTGGGAACACCAACAAAGACTTTTATCTCAGTTTCACGTCTACCGTCATTATGATAACCACAGAGAAATAAGAGGCAATGAGTGACAAAGTGGCTGTGGGAACTACTGAATTTGAAAATGGAACAGCTTCTACAGGCAAAGCACTCTGCAGTATGTGGATCTGTGCAAAATTGATGAGATGTATACAAGGAGTTGTGCCTGACTACTGATTATGTCTAAATGGGTAAGACAAGCAGAACCAGTGTGGGGGCATTCAACCTAGAATGTGACTCATTTTGAAAACCAGACTTGGAACAGCTTTAATGTAACAAACTGTCATCAAATAAGATATTACAGAAAGTATCCCTTCCAGATAAATAGTTCAACAGCAGCTGAAGGTCAGAACTTCCAGATATCAGGCAATAATTTCTGCTCGTTCTTTATTCTGAGCTCTGCTGGGTTAACAGTTCATTGTACTACTTACAACTACAATTGCCTTCATTATCTGCAAACCTGCATTATAATTTAAATTCTACAAAGAAAATTCAGGTTCCTGTAATCTTCATCTTGGTTTCTTTTGTTATTGTTGGATGCAAAGGAAAAATACACTAGAAAATTACATGAATAAGCATAGAGGATAGCTGCTCAAATAATTTATCACTATTAAGTGACTGAAGACCATTCAACGGGCCAAGGAAAACTTGCATAATTTAAAGCTCCTATAGGTAATACCTGAATGAAGACACTACTGTTAAATATTTATGCCAGGAATATTCTACTGACACAAACACACGTCAGCAAGTTTGCAGCACAGGCAGTAAAAGGTTATTCAAGAAACTTTAACAATTCTTGTAATGCAAAAACAAATGAACTGATACTAGCAATTAATGGATTTTTTAAAAAATATTAAGGGAATCAAGATGTGAGTGCACCACAAAATGTAATGCTGAGGGAAAATAAAAGCCATGAGGTTACTGAATGATAAAATAGGCCACAAATGGGTTATTGCAGATGAGGTTCTTCAACAAACACAGCATCATATTCCAATTACTATAGTTGATGGGGTAGGAAAGAAGTGAATAAAGTATGATGGGCTAACTGGACTTTCTAATCTCTAAGTATCATAATCTTATGTCTGTGAGAGATGCCGAGCTGTGCATCATAGATCAAGAACTCCCTTCCTGATAATAAAACTCATAAGATAGACCTTGAAAAGTATCTCACTGCATAGATACCACACGACTGCCAGCATCCATTAAATACAATATTTACTGGGGGAAAGTCATCACATTCTAAATTAGGAGGTAAACTGCCCTGGTTTGGAGCAGAAATCAAAAACTAATCTCTGGTATAATAGCTTTTCTTTCAAGACCATCTCTCATTTGTCTGTACAGGCTCCTTTACCAGTTAATCACAAGTCTCACTCAACCACTAATTACATGACACTGATACTTCCTGGATATTAGCTACGTTCATCTTAAGAATCAGCTTTCCTTTCACTGCCATGCGGCTGTCATTACTGGTCCCAGAAGTAAATTAGGAAGGAAATTTTCTGTTAGTCAGATTTTGGTGTCTTATCTACATTGCAGATGCTCATGATCTTCCCCCAAATAAATCCCCTCCTGTTCTGTAAGCACCAATCCTCTCCAGGGAACAGCACTAGTCACCAATAATTTTTCAGTGTTTCTTCTAAGGAGCCACCTGCAACCACAAACATTGAGCAGCAATACAATATTCAACACAGAAAACAGCACAACTTAGACTGAAGTTCACAAATGCTGGAAATACTGGAGGTTCTATGGTAGTAAAAGTAAACATTTCAGGCTGATGACTTAATTACAGTAGCAGTGATGAAAAGTCATCAATCTGAGACATTACTGTCTCTCCTCAGCTGCTGCCTAACCTGCTAAGTAGTTTGCTTTTCAATTTAACCTAAACCTACTGTCGACAACCATGAGTTTGTGTGCATTTTTGAGTGGCTTCTCTGACTTTCTGCAAACCAAATGTATGGTCATGGTCACTTGCATGGGCCCCAGCTGTACCTGCCTTTCAGTCAGCTATTTGAAACAGTCTGTGTTTCAAGCCGCTCTGGTAATGCTACCTAACTCTTTCACTGCGACATCAACAACTGCATTGGTACTGCTTCCTTCACCAATGTTGAGCTCATCAATTTCATTGATTCTGCAGCCAATTTTCAGCCTGCTCTCAAATTTACTTGGTCCATCTCAGACACCTCTTTCCTCTTTCTTGATCTGACTCCATCTCCAAAAGCAAATCACCTACGGCAGTGGTCCCCAAGCTCCGGGCCGCGAAGCATGCAGGGGTGCAGCGGTAAATGTTGGCCATATTTACGTGCCGGGCAGCATCTAATTAATTAGCTTGTTTATTTCGGCTTTTTTCTTAAAGATGTGCTGGGTGTGTTCCAGCTACTGTTGAACCCCTGCATGCTTCGCAGCCCGGAGGTTGGGGACCACTGACTGCGGATATATTTCACAAACCCACTGACAGCTTTCTTGACTATAACTCTTCCCACCATGTCACTTGCAAAAATGCCATTCCTTTCTCTCACTTCTTCCACCTCTGCTGCATTTGTTATCAGAATGAGGCTTTTCATTTGAGGACATCTGAGATGGTTTCTTTATTCAAAAAAAATGGTTTCCTTTCAACGATTAACAATGCTGCCCTCACCTGCACCTTCACACTGACCCACTTCCACAGACCCTCCCACCTCCCCTTGTCCTCACCTACCACCTCATGAGACTCAATATCCAGCACCTCATTCAGCGCAACTTCCACCTTCATCTACAGGATACTATTACCAGGCACATCTTCCCCTCGCGACCACTACTCCACCAACTTCCCACAGATCACTCTGTGTTTCCCTTATCCGCTTCTCTCCCCACAAGTCTCCCTCTTGGCACTTTATCCCTGTGAATGTGACAAGTGCACCTGGCCCTACATCTCCACCCTCACCAGCTTTCAAGGGGTTCTTCCAGGAGACGTGACACTTTATCTGAGAATCTGTTGGAGTCATTTATTGTATCAGATGCTCTGAGTTTGGCTTCCTCGATATTAGAAAGACCCAATGCAGACTGGGTGGCTGCTTCGTCAGGCACCTTTGCGTTGCCTGCTGCAACAGCCAGGATCTCTGAATGGTCACTCATTTCAATTCGATTTCCCACTCCAATAGTGAAATGCCTGTTCTGTGTAGGTAATCTCCAACCTGAAGGGCATGCACATTGACTTCTCCAGCTTCTAGTAACAACGTCCCTCTCCCTCAATGTATTCCCCCATACTGGTGGCCCTCTCACGCCTTCTCTATTCCTTACCCACCCTGATAATCTCCCTCCAGTCCCCATTTCTCTCCATTTATTCCATAGTCCACTGTCCTCTCCTCTCAGATCCCTTCTTCAGATCTTTTCTTCTTTCACCTGTCACCTACCAACTTTTCATATCATCTCCCCTCCCCTATCTGCCCAACTTCCCCTTCACCTGATCTCACACTTTACCTGCCAGCTTGTAGTCCATAAGACAAAGGAGCAGAAGTAGGCCATTCGGCCCATTGAGTCTGTTCCGCTATTTTATCATGAGCTGATCCATTCTCCAATTTAGTCCCACTCCCCCGCCTTCTCACCATAACCTTTGATGCCCTGGCTACTCAGATACCTATCAATCTCTGCCTTAAATACACCCAATGACTTGGCCTCCACTACTGCCCGTGGCAACAAATTCCATAGATTCACCACCCTCTGACTAAAAAACTTTCTTTGCATTTCTGTCCTAAATGGGTGCCCTTCAATCCTTAAGTCATGCCCTCTCGTACTAGACTCCCCCATCATTGGAAACAACTTTGCCACATCCACTCTGTCCATGCCTTTCAACATTCGAAATGTTTCTATGAGGTCTCCCCTCATTCTTCTAAACTCCAAGGAATACAGTGCAAGAGTGGACAAACGTTCCTCACATGTTAACCCTCTCATTCCCGGAATCATTCTAGTCAATCTTCTCTGTACCCTCTCCAATGTCAGCACATATAAGGAGACCAAAACTGCCCACAGTACTCCGTGAGGTCTCACCAGCGCCTTATAGAGCCTCAACATCACATCCCTGCTCCTATACTCTATTCCTCTAGAAATGAATGCCAACATTGCATTCGCCTTCTTCACTACCGACTCAACCTGGAGGTTAACTTTAAGGGTATCCTGCATGAGGACTCCCAAGTCCCGTTGCATCTCAGAACTTTGAATTCTTTCTCCATTTAAATAATAGTCTGCCCGTTTATTTTTTCTGCCAAAGTGCTTAACCATACACTTTCCAACATTGTACTTCATTTGCCACTTCTCTGCTCATTTTTCCAATCTACCCAAGTCTCTCTGCAGACTCTGTTTCCTCAGCACTACCAGCCCCTCCACCTATCTTCGTATCGTCAGAAAACTTAGCCACAAAGCCATCTATTCCATAATCCAAATCGTTGATGTACAATGTAAAAAGAAGTGGCCCCAACACGGACCCCTGTGGAACACCACTGGTAACCAGCAGCCAACCAGAATAGGATCCCTTTATTCCCACTCTCTGTTTCCTGCCAATCAGCCAACACTCTATCCACGTATGTAACTTTCCCGTAATTCCATGGGCTCTTATCTTGTTAAGTAGCCTCATGTGTGGCACCTTGTCAAAGGCCTTCTGAAAATCCAAATACACAACATCCACTGCATCTCCCTTGTCTAGCCTACTGGTAATTTCCTCAAAAAATTGTAATCGGTTTGTCAGGCAGGATTTTCCTTTAAGGAATCCATGCTGAGTTCTGCCTATCTTGTCATATGCCTCCAGGTACTCTGTAACCTCATCCTTGACAATCGACTCCAACAACTTCCCAACCACTGATGTCAAGCTAACAGGTCTATAATTTCCTTTTTGCTTCCTTGCCCCCTTCTTAAATAGCGGAGTGACATTTGCAATCTTCCAGTCCTCCGGAACCATGCCAGAATCTATCGACTTTTGAAAGATCATCGTTAATGCCTCCGCAATCTCCACAGCTTCTTCCTTCTGAACACGAGGGTGCATTCCATCTGGTCCGGGAGATTTATCTACCTTTAGACTATTCAGCTTCCTGAGTACTTTCTCTGTCGTAATTGTGACTGCGCACACTTCTCCTCCCTGCCACCCGTGAGTGTCCGGTATACTGCTGATGTCTTCCTCAGTGAAGACTGATGCAAAATACTTATTCAGTTCCTCTGCCATCTCCTTATCTTCCATTACAATTTCTCCAGCATCATTTTCAATCGGTCCTATATCTACTCTCACCTGTCTTTTACTCTTTATATACTTGAAAAAGCTTTTAGTAGTCCTCCTCCCCCTCCCCCCACCATCTTCTTGCACTGGATCACCTCCCTTCCTTTCCAGTCCTGATGAAGGGTCTCAGCCTGAAATATCAACTGTTATTTCCCTCCATAGATGCTGCCTGACCTGCTGAGTTACTCCAGCAGTTTGTGTGTGCTGCTTTAAATTTCTAGCACATGCAGAATCTCATGTCAATGAGGAGCAGTAACCTTGACTTTTTAGCTTTCGTTAATCTAGAGATACAATAGTCTGATTACTGCCCAGATTGAGATCAGCTCACCCTACACAGGCTAGTAAGGATAGGATACCTCAGATACACAACACACTATTGCAAAACACAAATGACGACCAACCTAGACTACTTTCCTTTCTTAGTCAGTCCGCTTCTTCTCCAGTTTAGTGTGGACAGATGTGACTGGTGAGACCATTGCAGGACTTGCAGGTGAGAGCAGGGGACTGCAATGAGGAAAGCAGGCTAGCTGTTTGGGATATAGTTGTTCTCTTTTCCCCCATTTGTTCTGGTAAAGAAACTGGAGGTTTTCAATGCCGTTCCAAAATCTCCATTTCCATTTTGAACAGTTGGTGGCTAGGATTTCCCAAGAATTGGCAAGGACATTACACTTTATTCAACTCGCTTTGGGGACATAAATTCATTTTCCTGCCCACCAGACAATCTCTTCTTGTAGCATAGAGACCATGAGCTTTATGCCGCATTTGAGGTAGTGACGTTAAAATATTTTTCCTCAAACAATCAAGGGCTGAGCTGACATACTGAATGAAGTTAAAAATTTCAACAATAATATCTGCTTTCAATGACATGAGGGAGAAAAAACCAAACATGCATTTCAGGATTTTGTTATGGAAGTTCATTCTCAGAGAATAAGCATATGTTTTTTTTCCCCAAGACCATTTTCTTAAGCACTTCAATAGATGAACCCACAAGTTTCTAACCTTGCACAATCATGATCTCAACGGCTAACATTCGGGTGATCTCTACTCTGCCACAGGGTTATGTAAGTTTAAATGTTTCCATTTAAATTAGCTCCACTCCAGCAGAAAGCTTGTTGAAAGGGAGGTGTGCGACTGTGGTGAGAATGACTGAGGAAACTGTTAGGATGATAACGCAGCTTGCTTGACACAACTCTGCACTGAGAACGGGTCCATACTGAATCTTTTCCTCAATAATACGAGTTGTGTACCATCACATTAGAGTAAAACAATTTGAACTTTTGGAAGCAGCTAAATACCAGGGTGGGTGGTCCACAGTTCCTCTCAATTGAGTCAACAACTTTATACAAGCAGTGAATGAAGACCATGATGATGTTGTCACCTGCATTTCTCTTGACACCAACATGAACATCACAGTCATTGTGCCTCTGGATGGATGGGATTATGCCATGACTTGGGGAAAGAGTCCTTCAGACCCTGGGAGGAAGCAGTTGAGGACCACCAATGTGATGACTTTCCTATTGCAGGCAGCAGGGAGATCCTTCTGTATTTCTTACATTACAATCTCTTAATTCTTGAATTATAAAAACAAATAGCATCTCAGAAGTTGCCTGGCATATTGTCCTCTTTCCTTTTGTCCAGTGCAGGAGACGAATTTGTGAAATTCCCCTCTACCAAGTTTCTAAATTTTAGTAGGGGGAACCATCTGCCTCTGAGCCCTTCTTATTTTTCAGTTGGCTGGTGAACTTCTTAATCTTTGTTGATCCAAGGAAATGATAAGGCTCAATGCAACTCCTTGCCATGGGATAGACTCAAGCGTGCTCACAGGAAGGAAACAGTCACAACTGATGAGCTCTTTAAAATGCTCCTTACAGGGGCCTCTGCCTGTCTTTTTAATCCTTGATAGGTTTGGTCCCGTTCTTGGATCCTGGTGATGTCCACAGATGGTTTGGGTGATACAAAAAATCTGTGAATGTGAGCACATATCTGTATCTCCTACATTTTTTTCACCTATCTGTTTTTTTGGTCAAGATTTTACCACTGGACCTCAGCCTTCAAGTTTCTTATCCATTGAGGTGTAGATTTTCTCATCCGTGAGTTTTTAAATTAGATGCTCGTTAGCTCTTGCATCTCTTGGTGATTTTAATCAAACTAATTTTGATATTTTTATTTTGGTAAAAAAAAGGCAAGAATCTCTTCACAGGTGCCAACAGTGGAGGATTCTAGAAGCTGTAAACAATTTTTAGCTCTCAATGTTTGGTGGTTTCTTAGCCACTAAAAACTGTCTTTATAAGGTCCAGTGGGGACCCCTTGAGACCTCCAACATTGATTTCATCACATCACCGATATAAAGCAAGAGGCAGGACATAATGATGTATTAGTTGGTATTCTTTTGACACATGTCTTTTAGCGTATAACATACTTGTGGTCTTCTGGTCAGATGATAACCATCTCATAGATGCCAGGGCTTGGATTTGTTCATTTGTGGTTTTAATCCATTGATTACATGTCTGAATATATGCATTTATCATCAAAACATGATAATTTTACATCATAGTGAACCATTTCATCCCAAGGTGTTCTCATATCGAGGGAAAAACCCACCTATGAAGACACTTCTCCTTACTTGGCTTGCAGTTGTTTATTCACCCCCATGCTCCTTTCAGCTGCCTGTAATAGCTCACATGAAACACCCAAACGTCAACATCAAATTGACAACATTTCTGAACTTCTCAGGCAATACAAGCCATGACTGCACATCAATGTCAGCTCTGAGTTACTGATCAGCACCAAACTGGATTATCTGCCTCAGCGGGATTTGTCAGAACTAGCCAGTCCACTCTGCCTTTGAGCATGACATCAATTAGTACAAAACTGTACTATATGCATCTCAGTGAAGTATCAATCAGCACTAACCTGGAA
Source organism: Mobula birostris (assembly GCF_030028105.1). NCBI lineage: Eukaryota > Metazoa > Chordata > Chondrichthyes > Myliobatiformes > Myliobatidae > Mobula > Mobula birostris. Next base: position 35,471,007 of record NC_092388.1, read on the forward strand.
TATCTGCTTGAGAGAAAAAAGGGCTCTTCTGAGTTCCCGGCCACACGAATTGTAGAGTTTTTCTGCAAAACAGGAAAGAAAAGCAATTTTTTTTATTGCTGGAAAGTAAACAAGGAGATTAATAACATAGTCTGAGAAAGTGAGTTGCGGTGACAAACAGAAGGGCAGAACAATTGAGCTTAACTGATTGATATTTTCCCAGATGCATGGTCCTCAAAGACTGCATTCCTCACAGAGGCATCAACACAAAGCTTGGCACAGTATACCGCCGTCCTCATACACAAAAATATTTGTCTTAGTCTGTGCCTGGCTAGATGGCTACATACTAACTGAAAGCTAATATCCCTTATCTTTGGAATTTGTCAGCTGTCATTTGTTTTATAAATCTATCACACATGTGAGGCATTTTTTCCTTCCACAGATCTTAGTCCATAAACACAATACTATAATTAGCCTCAACAAAGAGAAGCCAAAAATACTTCATCTGAGGTTGAAAGCCTTAAATGTTTAATTGGAAGATGCTCATAAAGATCCAAGAGATCGCAACAAGCTAAGATGCACCTACGCACAACAGCAGTCACTCTATGCCTTTTTACAAGGCCTCGGCCACTTCATATTATTTAAGCTGTGGCAAAAGTTAAATACTGAAGATGCTAGAAATTAGAAAATGGTGGAATTTGTCAATGGGTCAGGCAGCCTTTGCAGAGAGACACACGTCCCACTTTTAAAGAAAGATCCAGAAGGTTAGCACCCTCTTTTCTTAGAGGCTAACTGATCAGCTAAGCTTGCAACAGGATCTGTTTTCATTTTTAACTAAATAAATGGGAATGCTTCAAATAACTAACCACATAGCAATTCTTTCCAAACAGGGAAGAAAGCCAAATTTCCAAAAAGAAATGCGATTTCCTCCATTAATGTCATAATATGTCTCCACAAAATCAACTGCTTCTATTTAGAGATAATTTGGGAAAGAATCCCCCAATTTAGTCTGACAGACTTTTGTTACCTCTCAGTGAAAATGAGTTGGTCATATTTTCTTTAAATAAAGGATCCCAAATCACTTGTTTTAGCCTCCATGTAAAATTATGTAATTTACTGTTGAATTAAATCTGATTTCAGGCAGTTAATGTGATGTACTCACTGTAAAAACCTCATCTCAAGTTACCTTAGATTCTGTAACATTAAATGCACTGCCTAAAGGTATTTGCAATCTTGTAGTAATCGTATTAGCGTCGCGAGACTCCAAGTCATAAAAGCCAGTGATGCTAATTGAAGCAAGCAGTTGTAACTTTCAATTGAACCCAATCCTGTCTGGCACCCCATTATTTACTTCATAAGATGAGGCAGATGACCTCATTGTTGAAAATCTTTTCTAGAGTTAGTTTCACTGTTAAGCTGAAAAAAATGTGAACAGATACTTAATAGTTACACCGAAGGGAACCTGTCACAAGCGCCAAACCCTCCAAAATTAAAAAAAAATCAGCTGATCTATGACATAATGATGAATGTATATTCTGCCACTGGACCACCAAAGACGGACCTCCTTTCAAGCAGAAAAGTTATGACTGGATTTTACCAAAAGATCATACTACAGCTAGCAACCAGTCATCTACAGTCCATTACAGCACTCAGAAACTACAAGCTGCATGTGCACAAGGGGAACCACAGAACTTGATGTTTGACTCTCTAAAAACATTCCAGTTTATTAAGACCTTTCCATACAAACAAAATAGGCAACAATCAATAGAAAAGCGTAAACAATTGACGTTTCCGGACAAGACCTTGAACAGAACTGGGAAAAAGAGATGAGAAGTCAGAGGAAGAGTGTGGGAAGGAGGACGTAGTACAAGGTAGTAGGTGATAGGTGAAACCGGGAGAGGGGTAGGGTGAAGTAAAGAGTCAGAAAGGTGATTGGTGAAAGAGATAAAGGGCTGGAGAAGGGGGAAATCTGATAAAGAGGACAGAAGGCCATGGGAGAAAGGGAAGGGGGAGGAGCACCAGAGGGAGGTGATGGGCAGAAAAGGGGATAAGTTGAGGGAGGGAAATGGGAATGGGGAATGGTGAAAGAGAGGGGGCAGGCATTTCTGGAAGTTTGAGAAATCGATGTTCATGTCATCAGGTTCGAAGCTACAGAAGGACAGAATACAAGGTGTTGCTCCTCCAACCAGGGTGTGGCCTCATCGTGGCATTTATGTCCTTCTCGTAATTCTTTTGCACACAACTTCAGTGAGCTCCACTGAACCCTGAGAGGCAGTAAAATCAGGGCCAACTAAAATGACAGGTTGCAATGAACCTGGCATGAATTACAAACCCAGAGTGTACTTAAGTTTACAATGCATTCTTTTCACATAGAATTAAAAGAAATATGGCAGAATAACCAACTATCATCTTGAAGGAAAATTAGGAATGATGAATACACAGATCATTGAAAGTGAACAAAAACAAGGACCATTCCAAAGAATCATACCTGAGGTGCACTTAGTTGCTCTAAATTAGATGCAACTTCAGCACCTTCATAAAAAATGCCTAGTGTATGCGTTAATATATAAGCAACACCAGCATTTCTTGTGGAACTTATAAAGACTTTAAACAAATTATATATTTTTGAAGTATAACCAGACTGATGTAATGCATGTAAGTATTCTGCAGTGACACCAACAATGAAAAGCTTTAAAAGTGAGATTCTACACTAATTGCTGACAATAGATTTCAATCAACAAAGTCTACATAAAAGTTGAATGGTCAGGAAAGTGAGATCTTAACCTTAGGTTTTCAACAATCAAAAGGAGAAACTTCAAAACTTACAAAAATGTGACATTCTGGGAAACATTTAGAACCACAGACCTCAAGATCTGTTTATAACCAGGATTGTAAATGTAGCATTGCTCTGCAATTACATGAAGAACTTTGAATTCATTGTATTGTTGCACTAAAAATAGCAGACATCTAGAAATAGAAATATCAAATCTGTCCCAATGCAATGTCCTTTCATGAGGTACTGAATTAACACAATCCATTCATTTCACTGTAATGGTCCTGGAAATACATGGAGATTTTGGAAACAGTTACAGTTTACGTCTTTCTGGAAAGCAGGATTATGAAGCAATGTAAACTGACCTTGACCTATCAGTAATTTCCATAGCGCATCTCTTGACACTGAACACATCACAGCTAGAGTAATCGCATCCCTTTCTGCCCCTTCTTTTTAATTCACATACCTTGAGGTGAATTTTAACCTATACATGTCTAGGCTGGGGATAGGAGGAAGTAAGGTTTTACGGGTGCACGAGGGCTGAAATTCAGTAGGAGCATAATTTAAATTATATGAAATTTGAGCTCACCACGTTGAAAAAGTACCATAAAGTTATAGAACACTACAACACAGGAAAAAGCCCTTTGGTACATCTAGTCCATGCCAAATTATTAATCTGCCATTGATTTACCCAGACCAGAGACCTCACATCCAAGTACCTATCCAAATTTCTCTTAAATCTTGAAATCAAACATGAATCCACCATTTCCACTGGCAGCTCGTTCCACACACCTACCACATTGAGTGAAGAAATTTCCCCTCATTTCCCCTTAAACAGCTCACCATTCACTCATAACCCATGAACTCTAGTTCTAGTCTCACTCAACCTCATTGAAAAAAGCCTGCTTGCATTTTACCCATTTGTACCCCTCATAATTTTGTATACCTCTATCAAATATCTCATATTTCTCCTATGCTCTGGGGAATAAAGTATGAACCTATTAAACTCTTCCCTATAACTCAGGTCCTCAAGTCCTGGCAACATCCTCGTAAATTTTATCTGCTATCTTTCAATCTTACTGCTAACGTTTCTGTGGCTAGGTGACCAGAACTATATACAATATTCTAAATTAGGCCTCACCAACACCTTATACAACTTCAAAATAACATCCCATCTCTGCCTTCAGTATTTTCATTTATGAAGGCCAATGTGCCAGAAGTCTTTTTTTGCGACCTTATCTATTTGTGATGCCACTTTCACTTTGTAAAAGCCAACTTGCTCTAGGCCCCAGAAGGTAGGTTAACCACTTAAAACCTAATAACGTTCCTCATGACCAAGGTGCACAACACGACATATTACTCACACATAGCAAAGTTCAAAGTTACTATCAAAGTATATATGAGTCACCATATACAACCCAGAGATTAATTTTCTTTAGGCATACTCAATAAATCTAGAGAATAATAACCACAACAGAATCACTGAAAGACTACTCAATTTAGGTGCTCAGACCTGCAGAAGACAACAAACTATGCAAGTACAAAAAGGAAGAAAGAAAGAATATATAAGAAATAAAAAATTAACAATAAATGTCAGTTAAAGAGCCATTAAGAATGAGCCCATTGGTTGTGGGAAATTTCAATGATGGGGTGAGTGAAGTTTAGTGAACTTATCCCTTTTGATTCATGTGTGTGATGGTTGATGGGTAGTAACTGTTCCTCAACCTGGTGCTGCAAGTACTGAGGCTCTTGTAAATTATTCCTGATAGAAGCAATTAGAACAGAGCATGTCCTGAGTGGTGGGGGGTCCCTGATGAAGGATGCTGTTTTCCTGCAGCAGCATTTTATGTAGATGTGCTCAATGGTTGGCAGGGCTTTACCCATGGTGCACTGGCCACATCCACTACTTTTTGTATCATTTTACATTCAAGGGTGTTGGTGTTTCCATTTCAGGATGTGATGCAGCCACTTAATATCATCTCCACTACACACCTATAGAGGTTTGTCCAAGTTTTAGATGTCATTCCAAATCTCTGCACTCCTAAGGAAATAGAGTCACTGCTGTGCTTTCTTCGGAATTGCACTTGCTTGCTGGGCCCAGGACTATTTCGACAAAATATTAACATCAAAAGACATCAAAAGGAACTTAAATTTACTGACCCTCCTCACCTCTGATGTGAACTAGCTCATGGATCTCTGGCTTTCTTTGCCTGAAGTCAATAATCTGCTTCTTGGTCTTGCTAACATTGAGTAAGAGGTTGTTGTTATCGCACCACTCAGCCAGATTTTCAATCTCTCTCGTAAATGCTGATTCATCACCACCTTTGATTCAGCCTAAGGCACTGGCTTTGTTAACAAACTTGAATATGGTATTGGAGCTGTGCGTAGCCAGACAGTCATAAGTATAAAGCAATCAGAGCAGGGGCTTTAGGCTTACAGCTGTCTGGTGCACCTATGCTAATGGGAATCATGGGGGAGATATTGTTGCCAATCCGATCTTACTGGGGTCTGCAAGTGAGGAAATCAAAGACCAAATTGCACAAGGAGGTATTGAGGTCAAGACTTTGGAGCTGATTGATCAGTTTTGAGGGGATGCTGGTCAATAAAGATCACCCTGATGTATGCATCTTTGCTGTCCAGATATTCCAGGGTTGAGTGAAGAGTTGGTGAGATATGCCAAAGTAATATTACTACAAATAAATTAACAAATAATGTGTATTTATGATGTAAGTTTAAAAAGTAATAGAGTTTAAGGCTACTGGCAAAGGAGTCATTGTCCAACCAAGTTTGGATGGTGTTTTAAATTATACTTGATCAAACCTCTCCTTCACATGTTCCAAATTCTATGCCCAGGGTCATTTTTTTTTTAAGGCAGCAGATGCACCAAATTGTTAGCTTCCTTGAATGAAACACATGGATCTGGTGTGCAGGACTACATTGCATCATTACATTAAATTCCCCTGTGTAACTTCTTCTAATTATATCACATTTGCAGGAATGATGTGCTGCCTATTAGCTGGAAAGTGGTGTGTTGCCTTAAGGAATAGAAGCTCAGAAACCTTTTCCATTAATGATAAGATGAGAACCAGCAACGTGCAGGTTGTTATTCAAATGGTTAATATATTTTTCTCAGTTGTTGCCAGTTGGCAAGTAAAATAAAGCCTCAAGGTAATATTAATGCTTCCTTTTTGCAATTAGATCTTTTTGCAGCACTTTCCACATTAACTGCACCTGATGCAGATGGAAACCTTTAAAGCAATTGCAATCAAATAAGGAACAGTCAAAGTGAAACAAGACCACAAACATCTGGAAGAAAATTTAGTCTTCGCACAAGAATGTCAGGTCAATAACTAGCATCATAAAGTTTTGTGTTACAGAACATGAATATGTGTTAGCAGATCTACTGTGTCTCAAAACTCCAAATTAATAGATGGAATTCCACTTCCACTTATCTCTTTAAAAAAAATCAAAATTAATTTTATCTACAGTTAATTATGTTCCCACTGCCATTGCCCAAATGTATAAATAGGGTTACACCAGGCTTGTCTTCTGACTTTGAATAAAGTCAGACATAGGTGAACACATGAAGAGAAGTTATCAGAGTTTTGGTTCAGCCCAAAAGCTTTGCTATTTACCGAAAAAAATACAAATAAGTGTTTTATCACGAGACTCTTAAACCAATGGAGTATATGCCATTACTCACCGCCACACACAAAAAAATTGAATTTTCATTTCAAATATTGTGCCATGCTTTACAGAAAACTGGATTACCAGCAAAATGGTGACAAAGGACTAACAGGAGAAACATTCACCTTCATTGTGAAAACAAAATCTTTCCAACAGAACCATTTAGATTTTGTATAGTTCAAGTATAGAGGTTTTACTTGAACATAAAGCAGATGGAAAAGAAACTAGTGCTTCCCTTTTTTCCTGATGTATATGACGAATAAACTCTCCTCGCTTCTCATCGATTTTAATTGATGTCTCGATGAGAAACTCTAACATCTTCATCAGGGATGATACCGAGGCATGTCGAGTCCAGTGGTATTTATATATGGAGGGACAGATGACAGGGGTATATATACCACTGTACTAGGCATACCCAGGCATCATCCCTGATGAAGGTGGCAGTTTATCATCGCAACACTGGTTAAAATCAATACCTGTACCCAGCTGGAAGCCCAAGAACAGCTTATTCATAAAGTAGGTGGTCTTATCGGAAGACAGGAAGAGTGCAAGACTGAAAATTATATTGTTTTATTTTATTATACTACTCTTGCTTATACAGTATTACAAGTCAGGTCTTGATTCATGGAAGCACTCATTAAATGATACATTGGCACAGATGGATTTGCTTGCTACAATAAGTGTTGCAGGAATGACAAAGTAGGACTGCTACTTCAAAAAAGCAAAGCACTGAGTTATTGCTTACACACATAGCATTGAGATAACCTAATGAAAAAAAATATCAGCCAGTTTCAATTGTGTTGCTCTTAAAACCCTGCAGGGACTTTTGTTCTCAGAACAGAAGGAACCTTGCTAGCCTTATTTAAAAATAAACAGAATGGAAAATATTTCTGGGCAACAGTGTTCTAACTTGTGTAACTCGCTCAGTTCAACTTCTGGTTAAATGTGATCTCCCAAATGCAGCTGAATATCAAGAAAGTTACACAACTTTACTCATAAATAATGCAAGAATAAACAGTCCTATTACCACTCATGGGGTCTCCTGGGATGGCACACTACTGTAGTAATTGAGTGGCTTAATCACCTAACCCAGCTCTCTTTCCAGTAGCGTAAGAACTCTACACAGTGGTCCTTCTTCACTGAGCCCTTGCAGTCACTGCACTAAGCTTCAGTACGTCTCTCAGCACATAAGTAGTCGGAGCAGGAGTAGGCTATCTGGCCCATCGAGCCTGATCCGCCATTCAATAAGATTGTGGCTGATCTAACCGTGGACTCATCTCTCCTTACCTAGCTTTTCCCCATAACCCTCAATTCCCCTACTATGCAAAAATCTATCCAACCTTGTCTTAAATATATTTACTGAGATAGCCTCCACTGGTTCATTGGGCAAAGAATTCCAGATTCCTTGGGAAAAGCAGTTTCTCCTCATATCCATCCTAAATTTACTCCCTGAATCTTGAGGCTATGTCCCCTGGTTCTAGTCTCACCTACCAGTAGAAACAACTTTCCTGTCTCTATCTCATCTATCCCTTTCATAATTTTATGTTTCTGTAAGATCTCCTCTCATCCTTCTGAATTCCAGCAAGTAACAGGCGACTCAATCTCTCCTCGTAGTCTAACACCCTCATCTCCAGAATTAACCTGGCGAACCTCCTCTGCACCACCTCCAAAGCCAGTATGTCCTTCTTCAAGGAGACTGGAACCGCACACAGTATTCCAGACGCAGCAGCACCAGTAACCGAGAGCATTCCTCTGTGGACATCTTGCTGCACTGACAGACCAACAAATTTTCAGGTAGACAAAAAGGTGGAAAATGGCCATTGCATGACACTTGACCTGCATGAATTTTCACAATATATCATGCTTTTAAACTGAAACTTGTGAAGAAACAGCTTCATCTCTAATTTAAGATGTCCAACAAAATAAATGGAAACTTGTCAAAACCTTCCTTTTATCACTTAAGGATACTCAATATAATTAAATGATATAAAATTCCACATTCAAATTTCAGCCCATGACTTATTCTTTTGCCTTAAATTTATACCTATATCTAGATGGCTTTGCTACTTGTGGTGCAGGGTGAGGCAGCCCCTTATGTTGTTAAAACCATCTTTTGAAGGAGCTTTATTCCAAGCTTGCTTGAAATAATCCAGCTGAGAAGTATTGTGCACACAGGATTAGAGGTTTCAAACAAGCAGACTGGTTGAAAGCAGCCATCATAATCTACTAACACTGATAAAAAAAAGTACTTGAGCATTGCAGAGAGAGTTTCTGTCAGAAATGCAACAAGCCACGTTTGTGCTTTAAATTACTGCAGTTAAGTAAGTGGACAAAATTTTAAAAATCGTAAGTTTTGCTAAGCAGCATCATTTAAGATGCAATTATTCAAATTAAAATTCAGTCAGGTTAACGATTTAACTGTCTGACCATCAGGAACCAACTTCTTTAAAGAGTGCTGGTTCCTTATTGCTGCTGGGAAGCTGACATAATCAATTCTGAAAACACATCTCGGTGCTCCTTCCCTATTCCAAGGATACAGCATTACACACAAAAAAATAATTTTGTTTGAATAAGCACTCTTGCAACACAGCACACTGAAAAGTATTTTGCTAAAATGCTACTGTGGTCAAGATATTCAACTTCTCAGCAGGAGTGAGGGTGAAATGACACACCTCTGAAGAAAAAGGCTGAAGCTTTCATGCAGGATGAGGGGTCAAACACTGTTGTCAAATACTGACCTTTTATAAAACAACATAGCCAACATGCTTCGAGATTTCATCCATTCTGATTCAAGACTATCCAATTCTGCCAGATGCCCTAGAATTTCATGACAACTCGGTCATGGGAAATTAAATTCTTGAACTTACTTTCTGTTAGAGAGGCAGAGTAAAAACTATATTTTCCTGCAATTGCCATTGAGGATTCAAAACACCAGATTTGCTGGCAGTGAGGCAATTTCTTTTCATCTTATTCATGGCTGCTAATTTTCCTTCGGGTTGCTTTTTGAATTGTGTATGTCAATCAACTGGGCGTATTTCCTTTAATTTGGCATTGAGGTTCCGCCTAGTGACTGTAACTTGGATGTGAACAGAAAACTGATGTTAAGAATAAAGAAAATATGTCTCAAACATTTCTCCTAAATTATGCTTAGATTTCATTGGGTGGAAATATTGCCAAAGCATTTCTCAACCTAAAGCAATTACGAAACACCTAACTGAGCAATGTGGTCAAAAATTTAATCATACCTACACTTCATCATGAGTCAAGACAAATACTGTTTGTTGTTATCAATTCTGTATTGTCATTTGTTTTATTCACCAGATATAAGTTTCAGTCAAATTCATACAAAATGCCTTTTTGTTTTTATACAATTACTATATGAAGAAGAGAAATATAGTAGTTTTGATAACATTATCTATTTAGAAACATAGAAAGCCTACAGCACAACACAGTCCCTGCGGCCCACAAAGCTGTGCCGAACAGTTCCGAACATGTCCATTTATCCTGCTTCAGCTCAGACTTAAAAGCTGGAATATTGTAATAGGCAATGGAGGTAGAAAATATACCTGACAATTACAATAGTAATTGGACATTCACTGGACATTAACTGGCTAAAATTTCCTGCTTCACAAACCCCTTTATAAAGTGGGCATTTTTCTGGGATATTTTTACTTTATTTTTACCAACACCGCACACATCCTGAGCTTCATCTTAAATGGATCAACAGAACATAATTTTTGCAACACTTGCCAGAGATCGATCACATCTTTGAGCCTTGGCTTATCCACAATAAAAGGTGTAACAAAGGAATATAAAAGTTCATTACTTGTTTATACGGCTACTCTAGGTGTTTCTTGGCCCCTTGGTCTCTACCAGCAAGCATAAGGTAGTTAGCACATGCTTGGTAACACTACACACCTGCAGGTTGCCCTTCAAGTTACATAACCATTCTGACATGGAAGCATTTTCTCTGGGTCTACATCCTGGAGATCCCCAAGCAATAACACAGCACAAGTTCCTGCACAAAAGTACAACAATTCAAGGTGGCAGTGCATCACCATGTCAAGAGAAATTAGAGACGACAATACATCCAAAGCAATCCCCAAAACTAACACTAGATCAATGAGCTGGGTTTTGCTAAACGTAACAATATTCTAAAATGCTGTCATTCCTATTTCTAGAACTATATATCAACAATAAAATTATCTGCTCTGGAGGACAAGGACTTAGACCTTTATTGAGATTTTAGATCTTGTTGTGGAAATACTATAATAGACATCAAGGTCGGGAAATTCAACCACCTGGCACTTCACAGTTGCAAACTAGCTTTTTCCAAAATGCAGGTATAATAAACTACCATTTTTGGAAGCAGTTTGGAAATACAATTTACACTTATTAACATGAGTCACAGCTCTTTTGTTGGCATGGTCAAGTTAGAATGCAGGGTCTGCTTAGCATGCAGTTTACCTCAATGATAGTACACGTATACATACACACACACACACACACACACACACACACACACACACACACGTACGTTAATTAACCACCACTTCTGCAATAGGTGAACGTCAAATAACATCACGCTTGCTGTTAGGGAAATTGGACTAAGGTTTCAATGGCTGAAATTAGTCTTTAGTAAGATTGCACTGCATTGGAGCATCACTGTTTATTAACTTTTAATTATTGGGTTCCCTTTTGTAAGTCCACCTCTCCCACTCAAATCTCCCCCCAAATCACTGACAGAACCGAAGTCATATTTCACAAATTTATGCACTACCTGATAGCTAGTCCTTTACGACAGTGGTCCCCAACCACCGGGCCGCAAAGCACGTGCTACCGGGCCGCGAGGAAACGATATGATTTGGCGATATGAGTCAGATGCACCTTTCCTCATTCTCTGTCACGCCCACTGTTGAGCTTGAACGCACGCGATGTCATTATCCACGCATCATCCATGTCAGTGCGGGAAGAAGATCAACTCCTTGAGCTTGCAAATAACGATGGGCTGAAAAGTATGTTTGACATAACATCTCTGCCGGCATTCCGGATAAAAGTCAAGGCTGAATATCCTGAGATAGCCACGGAAGCACTGAAAACGTTGCTTCCATTTCCAACATAGGAATAGACTGGACATAAGGAACCCTCTTCCGAGTATTGCTGTCTCCCATCACCCCTCGATAGGACCGTGTTGTTGCAGGGAAACAAGCCCAGGGCTCCCACTGATTCAGCGATATTGGTGTGTTGCAATGATTTTATATGTTCATACGGGGAAAATATGTGCTGTGTGTTTAATATCCAAACATTACTTAAAATGTTATGATGCTATTGACTTAAAAGTGACTTATATAACCATATAACAATTACAGCATTGAAACGGGCTATCTCTGCCCTTCTGGTCCGTGCCGAACTCTTACCCTCGCCTAGTCCCACCGACCTGTACTCAGCCCATAACCCTCCATTCCTTTCCTGTCCGTATACCTATCCAATTTTTCTTTAAATGATAATATTGAACCTGCCTCTACCACTTCTACTGGAAGTTTGTTCAACACTTCCTTCAAGCTCCCCTGATAATTGACTTATCACTATATCCATGCGAGGAAAATATGAGCTGTGTGTTTAATATTAAATTCATTAGATAAGCCCTTTTAGAAACGAAATTGAGTGTATTAGCCACCTATCACCTATATTCCGGTCGTGATTAACATCCCCCCCACCCCACGAACAGAGTCGCCAAAAACGATTTGTAGAAAAAAAATTGGCACGTACACGCGTGCGCAAGTCACACATGCACACTGGTGCCCGCACAAGGCTTCATGGTCATTGTAGTCTTTCTCGGGGTAAACACAACGTATTTGACTGCTACTCTTGTCCGTTGTTATTATGTGTTAATTTGCTTGTGGTAATATAGCTTATATGTTGTGTGTGAATTACAGTACATGTATTGTGTCGTGCACCTTGGTCCGGAGGAACGTTGATTCATTCGGTGGTGTACATGTATATGGCTGAATGACAGTAAGCTTGAACTTTATATGACATGGACCATCGCTGCGGAAATAGCTAAAATGACCTTCAGGTAGACAAAGGTTTCAGAAAAATGAAGAGACACTAGCTCGCATTAACAAGTACAATTTCAGATGATTGAATTAGAGTTATAAAACAGCATGAAGCAAGTGAAACTGAAATGGGCAGCTCCACAGATTGTTGGTAGACTGACTCAAAATAGTTCACCAGCATGGTAGCAGGATTGAGACTGGAGGCAAAGTAATCATTTCCATTTGGACAGACAACTGAAGAATGTTGTGTCCTTGGCAAATCCTTCATTAAATAAAATAAGAATACTGTTAAACTACACTGCAAAAGCCTCCAGGCATGAGGAGACTGAAGGGACTGAAAAAATTATATTGCAAATTAACAAAAATCTGAAATGTCTGCCAAATAGAATATCTATGGTTCTAAATGCGTGGTGGTTAACAATATTCTGATCATTCATGGCAAACTGTCTGGAATAGCAATGTTACAGAAGGAGAAATGTCCCATTTTATGCCAATTCAGAATACTGTTAACCCAAAGTGTTTATTGTTTCAAGGAAAACAATAAAAACTGCACATTTAGATTCACAATTAATATTAATTTCAGGAATTCAGAAGAAACGCCTTGAACCCATATTTAGTGAAGGGAGAGCTGTACGGAGCTAGCAATCTAATGCAGACTTCAGTGTAATGGAATCAGATGATGTCATCTGGATTTCTGCGCATCTAGAATATAGCATTTGTTAGGGCAATTGTCCACAATACAGAAGAACATCTGAATTTCTTTTCCCTGTTCTCATCATGAAAATATAAGGTTTGCCAATACTAGAAACAGTGAAATAAACTATATGGAAGAAGCTGTTTCAGTGCTGCATCCGGAAGGAAAAATAAAGGTAAGCTGAAAGTTGGATTAGGAAGGTTGCACATCACCAGAAGTAGGCCATAAACAGTTTTGGACTGGTCAGGGTAAGTGGCTCATTCTACGTTCTATATCTTGTGAAAAATCAATGAAATCACTAAAAGGGCTTGAAAAAGATAATCTTCCACTGCCCTTTACAATGTGAGTCAGTGGTACGGAAGGCAAATGCAATGTTAACATTCATCTTGAGACGACTAGAATATAAAGGCAAGAATGTAATGCTGAAGCTTTAAAAGGCGTTTGTCAGCCCACACTTGGGAGAATTGTGAGCAGTTTTGGGTCACTTATCTAAGAAAAGACGTGCTGGCATTGGAGAGGGTCCTGAGGAGGTTCACGCGATTGATCCCAGGAACTAAAGGGTCAACCTACGAGGAGAATTTGATGGTTCTGGGTCGCTGGAGTTTAGAAGTATGAAGGGGGATCTGATTGAAACCTTGATTATTAAAAAGTAGAGATAGAATGAATGTGAAGAGAACGTTTCCTTTTGTGGGGGAGTCGACGAACACAAGGCACTGCCTCAGAATATAGGCACATCCATTTAGAACAGATTGCTGGCCGGTGGTGTAATGGCATTGGCACTGGACTTCATGGGGAGTGGTCCCAGGTTCGAATGCAGCTGGCTCCTTGCACGCTTTCCATCCATGCTGAGTTCAGCGTTGAGCTGGTGACTTGGCCTCATTAAAAAAAAACAGACACACATGCTAAAGAAATGGCAAAGTTACTGCCCAATGCACCACAAGATGCAGAAAGGGACAAAATCTAATATTCAGAACAGAGGTGAAAACCTTACATTGCCAGAGAGTGGTGAATCTGTAGAATTCATTGACACAGACAGTTGTGTGGGCTAAGTTTTTGGATATATTTAAAGTGTAGGTTGATAAGTTCTTGATTAATCAGGGCACCAAAGGTTACTGGGAGAAAGCAGAAGATTGGGGTTGAGGGGGATAATAAATCAGCCATGATGGAATAGCGATGTGGACTTGGGCTGAATCACTCAATTCTATTCCTATGTATTAAGGTCTTATGGCCTATTCCAATGTGGGTTACTTATCTCTTGAGGGGATGGGACTCTGTGCTCCCATTCCAGAGTCAAGTAAATAAATGCAGTTTAAAATAATCATTGCAGCATTGAAGGAGTGGTGCACAACCTTGTTCCAAATGTTCCTGGTTTCCAAAAGTGAAGAGAGGGCAATTGCCCTCACCATCTTATGATTTTGTGTGACATCAGGAGTTCTGGTAGTCAATGGGTATCAAGCAGGAAGCAGCCCACTTGTTGGACTCGGACCCTGAAATAAAGAGAGATAGAGCACTGGTCTTCACAACTAGGATACTGTTTAGTGACCCTTCCATTAATTGTCTAGTGGGAGCACTTCTCATAAGCAAATTTTGTGGTATTGAAAATCTTCAGTTTCTTCTGTAGCCTGAGACTTGCACTAAATCTTTCTCTGTGCATGATGCAAGTCCAACAATTGTGTTGTTCCCTGCTTGAAGTGTTAAAGAAATTAACCCTAGTTAACTGCTAAGTACTTGAAGACATACTGGAACAGCAGCATACTTACGTGAAGTTGCAATATCAGGCTAGATACACCTTAAACACAGCAAAACTCTCACACCCAATTTTTCTTCTTCCTCAGTTATCACTTCAACCAGTTCTTTCTGCATGATCCAGCTTGTCAGAACCTTATTTCTAGCCCTTTCAGGTAGTCATTCTTGATAGAGAAAGAATCTTAATCGTCAGGTCAGTTGTCAAAGAATATTCTGTGATTAATTTTGGCATCTACATCCAGTTCAAACAGTCACAAAGAGGAAGAAGAAGAAGAAGAAGAAGAAGAATAGCCCTTAACTCGACAGTGGAGTTATCAGGGCACTGTCATGACGGTGTTTCCGTAGCAAGCTATTCTCGTTCTTACGAGGCCGAGTTGCTAGCTCAACGCTCAACCCGACTTGGATTCGAACTCGGGAACCTTTGCTCCGGAATCCGGCTCTAATATTATTGCACCACCAAGCGAGACTTCAAACAGTCACAAATGATGATTAATTTGTAGACTGACTTTGGATAAAAGCAGAAGACAGCATCCATAAACAGTGAGGCTTTGATCTGTGCTCCAACTATCTGGCATTGATCTTTTTATTATCTGTGTTCCTTCTGCTGGATTTGGCAAAAGGTTCACAAATAAGACAGAAAAGAGTGGGCAACTTGGCTCACTCAAGATTTGATGAGGAAGATTTCTGTTTCCCATTCAATTGCACTACTGGCATCCGTGGAGAGCAGTTGTATCCAGTTGCTGATATCCTCCCAAAACCCTGCTTTGGCAAATATTCCATCACATGTGTGTGATATTGCATCAAAGGCCATGTCCTGGTTCAAGCTGATAAGGCCAAGTACCTGTCCCTGCCCCACACATACCTGTCCCTGCCCCACACATAGGCAATGGCATTTCTCACCAACACAATGCTGTAAGAGAGTTTTCTGTTGGGATTGGAGCAAGTGAATCATCTGTCCAGGAACAGACTTGGCTCAACAATGCTGCATTACGATCATGTAAGCCACATTCAACAGCAGAGAATTTAACTGATGAGTTTGCCAAGATGAAAATCTAACATCAGTACTTATATGTGATGAACAAGTGTAAGAGTGCTTACCGGTCACATAATTTAAATTCAGAGTCAGAAATTATGTCAATCTCTAATTATCACATTATATATTCCAAAGTCCAAAAATATCCAAAATCTGAAACACTTCTAGTCCCAAGCATTTCGGATAAGGGGTATTCACACTTGTATACAGAATTCTACAATGAAATAAGTATTGCAAATCCACTTTAATCAGGATTATTGAGATGGTCCAATTCATTTCACATGTACAACAACAGGAATTCTGCAGATGCTGGAAATTCAAGCAACACACATCAAAGTTGCTGGTGAACGCAGCAGGCCAGGCAGCATCTGTAGGAAGAGGTGCAGTCGACGTTTCAGGCCGAGACCCTTCGTCAGGACTCCTGAAGGAAGAGTGAGTAAGGGATTTGAAAGTTGGAGGGGGAGGGGGAGATCCAAAATGATAGGAGAAGACAGGAGGGGGAGGGATAGAGCCAAGAGCTGGACAGGTGATTGGCAAAAGGGGATACGAGAGGATCATGGGACAGGAGGTCTGGGAAGAAAGACGGGGGGGGGGGGGGTGAATATACCTCTTGCCCATCCTCTGGGTCCCCCCCCCACCCGTCTTTCTTCCCGGACCTCCTGTCCCATGATCCTCTCGTATCCCCTTTTGCCTATCACCTGTCCAGCTCTTGGCTCTATCCCTCCCCCTCCTGTCTTCTCCTATCATTTTGGATCTCCCCCTCCCCCTCCAACTTTCAAATCCCTTACTCACTCTTCCTTCAGTTAGTCCTGACGAAGGGTCTCGGCCTGAAACGTCGACTGCACCTCTTCCTACAGATGCTGCCTGGCCTGCTGCATTCACCAGCAACTTTGATGTGTGTCATTTAACATGTAGTTGACTGTATTGCTCCTTAATCAATAATTAAATTTACTTGAAACAGGAAGTAATGCCTTTGATTTTTGTTTTAAATTTTTCAGGCTAGGAATTTTTTCACCAATGTGTTGCTTCCAATTACAAGGATTTCAAATTGATTATTCAAATTGCATACCGACTAATTCTATTGGACTTTACAAAGGTCTACAACTGAAAATACTCACTTTCTGCATTATCATCATCTTAGTAAGCATATACCATTTATGAAAAAGGAAAAAATTGAAGCTAAGAAAGATTTTTTAAATCTACCTTTAATTAGAAGCAATTTCTGAAGTACTTCTAAACAAGATAATGGTTTGCTGTAATTTAATGCAATGGAATCTAGCCTCTACCATGATCAGCTGGGTCCCAATGCAACCAGCTATTTTTAAAATAAAGCTTGCAGCAAACATGGTCAACTACTACAACAAATTTCCTTTGAATTATTAAAATACCTCACAAGAGAGTTAATTATATTATGGAAACAGGTACTACAAATTATTTTCAAACATTTATTCTGGCTGAGTGGTTCCATGTTTTCATTCACAAGGCAAAATGTCCTGAGGTGGAGTAATGTTTTTCTTCATCTTGCACATTACAATTGATGAAATGTGCTTAGAAAAATCTTGGAAATCATCCCCAGGATTCTGTTGGGAATCTTTACAGAAATTCCCCTATCTGGATAAATGCCTAAGTCCATAGCACATTAGCTAGCAAATTAATGACTTAAAACTCAAGGCCATGAGTTTTCAGAGAACCCTGGGGCAATGTAACTTATTAAAACAGGGCCTAGACTCAAAAAAAGGCTTCACTAGCCATTAAGTGTTCGATCAGTGAAGTCTAGAGACTGAAAATTTCTGAAAAATTCAAGGCATCTTCCTGCAAAAATTTTTAAAAACCTAGATAAAGTTGGAAACCACACATCATATTAACAGAAAATTAGCTTCAAGATTAAACTACCAAAATTCTCACATACTCCATACAGAGGCCAAAATGTAATGCTGCTATTCCCTATAGGATTACACTTTTTAACTGAACTCTGATGGGCTGAAAGCCGACCAAGTCTGGTAGCTACAAGGCAAAAACAAGAAAGTTACCTTGAAGGTTTCACTCATCTTCTTCCAAACTCAGACCCAAAGTAAAATATTACTCAAACTATCAGAAGCCACAAAGGGTACAGAAGTATGCAAAAGAACATGAATTTAGTTGCTTTGAGGGGGTAGGGAATGGTTGGATTTTCTCGATCTTTCATGCTATGGGGGAAGAGTGTTCATTTCCAGCCATAAACTTCGGTTACACATTTTCCTTTGGCTGAATGCGCAGGGCTTGCCTCTGCTCTTCTTTCCCCACCTTCTCACAGGCACCCCCCTGCAATTGTGGAAACTGCCAATATACTGACGACCATATAATGCTTTAATTGAAGAACAGAAAAAAGTTGATTCTCTACACAATTTGAACACAAAATTGCTGGCGCCAAAATGAAATACATTTTATTTTCCTTGGGCATCTATTTTAATACACTCTCCTCCAACAGCTATTAAAAATTGCTAAAGTCAGGGTTTTGTAGACCATCGTTTAAAGGTAGGTTTCTCTAACTTTTTTGCCGGATTTTGAATTACTGCAATCTTAATATTACCTGCACCTGACTAAACAATTGGGAGAGGAGAAAGGTTATTTTCAGTGTAGAAATGAGACATGATGTGATGCATAACATGGTAATTTGGGCTGCAAGCCGTTTGAACACGTCATGCAATCAGAGTTTTTAAATAAAGAATTGGGTTCACTTAAAAGGAATTTATAGATTTGCCCATACAGTGTCATGAATGATGAGAATATTCCCCCTTATAGAAAATTCTCCTCTTTCAGTTCATACAACTTGTATTTAATTAACAAAATAGTCATGGTACTCATTTATGTTAAGAGTATCCTTTTATCGCCTGGGGCACTTATATTGGAAGTTTATTCAGAGGGCAAACAATGAGAAGCATTGGATTGACAGTTACAAAATGAGCTTGGAAAGCCCTGAAGCTTTGAAAAGGAAATGTTCGGGATTTAAGGTATACTGGGCTAATGGGTAAATTAGGAAAAGGTCTCATTGTTCCAACAGGTATCGGAGAAAGGAAATATCTCAAAGAACCATACCCTTCCCTATACACTTGTGCAAGGTGAAATAAATAGAATATCTTACTGGGCCCCTCCATAAGTAAAACAAAAACAAGTATATTTGAACAGCCCACCCCCGCACACCACTGTAGCAAATATAATGGCCCAGCATCTCCCAGCAACAGCAAATTGCATTAAGTGCCCCACTAATACTTCACAGATTAATAAACACATCTGAGTACTAACTTCGTTCTCCACTGCATGGGTAACAGAAGGGTACATGTCATTCCAGGGATATGGATGCCAAACATATAGACACCTCTACATATGACTGAACTCCTATATAATACTCCTATATTTAGAAGTCTTGGGACAGAAGATGACATCCATCATTAAAAATCCTTACTATCTGGTACATGCCCTCTTTTCGTTACTACTGTCTGGAAGGTGGCATCGGACCCTTAAGACCCACACTCAAAGTTTTTGGAAAGCTTTCTAAATGGTCCATGAATAATATATTGTTCATATACCGTCATATACCTCATAACACCTCATATACCGTCTAGGTGGTCTCCAGCCCCTTGGTATGAACATTGAATTCTCCAACTTCCGGTAATTCCCTCCCCCTGTCCCTGTTTCACTCAGCCTCCTCCCCCAGCCACCTATCACCTCCCTCATGGTTCTGCCTCCTTAATCCTTTTTCCCTAATCCTTCTTCACCTTTCCTGCCTATCACCTCCCTGCCTCCCCTCCCCCACCCCCACCCCTTTACCTTTCCCCTTACTGTTTTTTTACCTGGAACCTACCTACCATCTCCTTCCCACCCTCCCCCCGCCTTCTTTATCGGGCTTCTGCCCCTTCCCTCTTCAGTCCTGCCGAAGGGTTCTGGCCCAAAACGTTGACTGATCGTTTCCACGGATGCTGCCCGACCTGCTGATTTCCTCCAGCATGTTGTGAGTGTTGCTTTGACCCCAGCATCTGCAGAGTATTTTGTGTTAATAATATATTGTTATTTTTTGCATGATTTATTGCACTGTATACTAATTTTTATGCCTTGTATTGTACTTCTGCTGCAAAATAACAAATTTCATGCCATGTCAGTAATAAAACCTGATTCTGCAGAGTCCAAGGAATTTATATGCATTCATTCCTATGTACAGAGGAACTGTATCCTCTCTCTCCAATTTTAGTAATTGCTCTTTTCATGTTTATGTACCTTGGATACTATCCATTACTATACTGTGGAGGGATGGTTACTACACAGTGATTTTTTGACTTGCAGACAAAGATCAACTTAAGAGCATCTTAAGAACAAACTGAACCAGCTCATTGTCCACGGATGACTTTTAATGTCTCACTACATTGTCATATTGGAAGAGCAAAAGAAACTTCATCTGTCACCCAGCCTCTAAAAGCACAAGATGGAGAGAATATCTTACTGGACGCATGTCATTTATTCAAACTTACAATTGTGTACTTATTTACCACTCACTATTGTACACTCAATGTGTAGGGCTAAATCCTGGTTAAAACTTTTATCAGCGTTTTAAACAATAATGAAATGTGTGTGAATACTTATTAATCAGAACTCAAGTGGTTAAACACAAAATGCTGGAGGAGGGTCTCAACGTGAAAAGGCAAGGGTTTATTCATGTCCATAGACGCTGCCTGACCTGCAGAGTTCCTGCAGCATTTTGCATGTGTTGCTTTGCAATTCCAGCATTTGCAGAATTGCTCCTGTTTATCAAGTGGTTAAGGGGCTAGCTGTCACTGTACAAGGGGACATTGATGCTTTGTGAGGTATTTCCTTTATATTATATATGGCTTGGGCTCAGCAAGGCCACTTCTCAACAATCTTACTCAAAGGAGGGAATGCATACTACCACCAACTTATACTGTTAGCATGGCTCTAGTATTATGGCTGGAAACATTTAACCCAGAAGGAACTATTGTATTTTTGGTAGATTCGGATTCTGAGTGGGAGCCTCTCAAAATATTTGTATCTTATATGCATCATATAAGTGACATTTAAAATAAACCATTAGTAGTCTAAACAAGCTTTCTGACTTTCTTTCTTGTCATGTAATCAGTCATAGGACTAGTATTGACTCATTCCTCTCTTCAGTAAATAGAGTAATCAAATTTTGGATAATTTGTGCCTTTATTATTCAAACAATTTGCTTCATTTGTCTCCAACATTTCTGTGCAATGTATTGTCTCCCTTCAATTGTCCATTGATAGTGCTATCACAATGAACAGTTTAGAGTTTAAGTTATCGATTTCAGTTTGTACAAGTTTGAATATTGCTGCCGATTACACCTGGACCAGGATTCTGCCTTTCGGGCCTCTAAATAAATCTGGACAAGTGGTCTTCAGTCTGCAAACAAGTGTCTGGCAAGGAGATTTTGTTTCACTTGCTGACGCAAATGAAACGGTCTGCCAAGTAGAAAATAACAGTTCCAAATTAAATGCCTGTTGGCAGCTTGGCTAAACTGCACCAGGTTGTGCTTTGAGACTTGGCGAACAAGTATTCCTATTCTACTAAAAGATCAAGGGTGATGGAGCAAGATTGTGGCTCTCAAAATGAATATTCATCAATAACTTTATAGATCATCAATAGTACTGCAAGGACAACGTTGCAATAATCATGGGGGATTTCAATATACAGGTAGATTGGGAAAATCATGTTGGTGCTGGATCCCAAGAGAGGGAATTTGTAGAATGCCTATGAGATCGCTTTTTAGAGCAGCTTGTGGTTGAGTCCACTACGCGAACAGCAATTCTGGATTGGGTGGTGTAATGAACCAGATTTGATTAAAGAGCTTAAGGTACAGGAACCGTTAGGAGACAATGATCATATGATTAAAATTCACCCTGCAATTTGAGAGGGAGAAGCTAAAATTGAATGTATCAGTATTACAGTGAAATAAAGGGAATTACACAGGCACAAGAGAGGATCTGGCAAAAGTTGATTGGAAGGGGACACTAGCAGGAATGCCAGAAGAACAGCAATGGCTGGTATTTCTGGGGTCACAGGAGAGATGTGTCCCAAAAGTGAAGTATTCCAAAGGGAGGATGAGGCAATCATGGCTGACAGGGAAGTCAAAGACAGCATAAAAGAAAAAGAGGGGGCATATAACACAGCAAAATTTAGCAGGAAGGTAGAAGATTGGGAAGCTTTTTAAAAAAATAACAGAAACCAACTGAAAAAAGCCATAAGGAGACAAAAGATGCAATATGAAGGTAATCTAATCAATAATATTAAAGAGGATACAATTTTTTTCAGAAATATAAAGAGTAAAAGAGAGACTAGAGTAGATATCGGATGCTAGAAACTGGTGCTGGAGAGGTAGTAATAGGGGACAACAAAATGAAGGGTCTCGGCCCAAAACGTTGACTGTACCTCTTCCTAGAGATGCTGCCTGCGTTCACCAGCAACTTTGATGTGTGTAGACAAATTAATAAGTATTTTGCATCAGTCTTCATTGTAGAAGACACTAGTAGAATACCAGAAATGAGAGTGTGTCAGGGGTAGAAGTGTGCCTTTGTTATTACTAAGGAGAAGGTGTCTGAGAAGCTTAAAAGTCTGAAGGTTGATAAATTACCTGGACCAGATTGACTACACCCCATGTTTCTGAAAGAAGTAGCTGAAGAAGTTATATATCTTTCAAGAACCACTGGATTCTTGAGTGGTTCCTGAGGACTGGAAAATTGCAAATGTCACTCCACTCTTTAAGAAGGGAGATTATAAGCTACTTAGTCT
This sequence comes from Mobula birostris, assembly GCF_030028105.1. Classification (NCBI taxonomy): domain Eukaryota; kingdom Metazoa; phylum Chordata; class Chondrichthyes; order Myliobatiformes; family Myliobatidae; genus Mobula; species Mobula birostris. The sequence goes on from NC_092388.1 coordinate 35,493,773, forward strand.
GATTTCAATGTTTGGAAAGATGCTGGAATCTTATTAAAGATGAGGTTTTGGGGCACTTGGAGGCACAGAATAAAGTAGGCCAGTCCCTTTTCTAAAAGGAAAATCTTGCCTGACGAATCTGTTGGAATTCTTTGAGGAAATAATAGGCATGATAGGCAAAGAAGTGTCTGTGGATATTGTTTATTTGGATTTTCAGAAGTCATCTGACAAGGTAAACACAAAATAATCTGCAGATGCTGGGATCAAAGCAACACTCACAACATGCTGGAGGAACTCAGCAGGTTGGGCAGCATCAGTGGAAATGATGAGTCGACGTTTCGGGCCGGAACCCTTCGTCAGAACTGAAGAAAGAAGGTGGGGGAGGGTTGGAAGAAGGCTTGTAGTTTCAGTTGAAAAACCAGTAATTTGAAAGACAAAGGGGTGGGGGAGGGGAAGCAGGGACATCATAGGCAGGAAAACAATGGGTAGTAGGAGGAGGAGGCGGAACCATGAGGGAGGTGATAGGCAGCTGGGGGAGGGGGCAGAGTGAAATAGGGATAGAAGAAGGGAGGAGGAGAGAATTGCCGGAAGTTGGAGAATTCTATGTTCATACCAAGGGGCTGGAGACTACCTAGACGGTATATGAGGTGTTGCTCCTCCAACCTGAGTTTAGCCTCATCCCGGCAGTAGAGGAGGCCATGTATGGACATCTGAATGGGAATGGGAAGCAGAGTTGAAGTGGGTAGCTACAGGGAGATCCTGTCTGTTGTGGCAGATGGAGCGGAGGAGCAGACAAGGTGCCTGCTGTACATAAGGCTGCTTTATAAGGTAAGAGCCCATGGTACTACAGATAAGATACCGCTATGGACAGAAGATTGGTTGATTGGCGGGAGGCAAAGAGTGGGAATAAGGGGGACCTGATCTTGTTGACAGTAACTAGTGTTATGTCACAGGGGTTGGTGTTAGGATGCTTCTTTTCATGGTATATGTCAATGATTTGGATGAAGGAATTCATGACTTTGTGGCCAGGTTTGCAGATGATACGAAGGTAGGTGGAGAACAGGCAATGTTGACGACGCAGGGTGTCTGCAGAAGCATTTAAGACAGATTGGGAAAATGAGCAATGAAGTGGCAGATGGAAAATAGTGTGGGGAAGTGTACAGTCATGCTTTTTGGCAGAAGAAATAAAGGTGTAGACTATTTTGTAAATGAGGAGAAAATTCAAAAATCAGGAGATGCAAAGGGACTGGGCAGCCCTTGTGCAGGATTCTCTACAGGTTAACTTGCAGATTAAGTCAGTGGTAAGGAAGGCAAATACAATGTTGCATTCATTTTGAGGGAACTATAATACAAAAGGATGTAATGCTGAGGCTTCACAAGGCATGGTTCAGACTTCACTTGAAGAATTGCAAATAGTTTTGGGCCCCTTATCTAAGAAAAATGTTCTCGCATTGGACAGGGTTCAAGGGAGGTTCATGAGAATTATCCCAGGAATGAAAAGGTTAACGTGAGGAGTGTTTGATGGCTCAGGTCTATACTCTAAGCTTAGAATGAGGGGTGATCTTATTGAAATTAAAATCTATCAAATATTGAAAGGTTGCAACAGAGTGGATGTGGAGAGGATGTTCCTATATTGGGGGAGTTAAGACCAGAGGATACAGCCTCAGAATTGAGGGATGTCCATTTAGAACAGAGATGAGGAAAATTTTCTTTAGTCACAGGATGGTGAATCTGTGGAATTCATTGGCATGGATGGATGTGCAGGCCAAGTCATTGGATATATTTAAGGCAAACGTTGATCAGAGCAAATATTACAGGGAGAAGGCAGGAGAATGTGGGCTGACAAGGAAAATAAATCAGCCGTGATGGAATAGCAGAGCAGACTCAATGGACCGAATGACCTAATTCAGCTCCCATGTCTCATGGTCTTATTTTCACTTTGAAAGTAAATTTCATATTAACAGCTGAGGAAAATTACACAAATGCAAGCAAGTGTATTTTTTTGGTATAAATTGTACAAAAGTGATATTGAAAACAGAGTGGTAGGGAATAAGAAAACATAACTGATACCTACAGATGCATCTTGGTTCATTGCAACTGAATTTCCTTCTGCTTTCAGAAGGGGGTAGGTGTGTAAGAGGGATTAGTTTTTGGGAGTTTTTGGTTTACTTTTTAGCTGGTTCAGCACAACACCGTGGGCCGACTGGCCTGTTCTCGGTCTGCACTGTTCTACACTGGGTTCCAGTTAATTAGGATACATCGAGATCTGTACATTTTGGCCCAATTGAGTGGCTGTCCCAAACAGCTGAAGTTTCATGGAAAAGGTTTAAAAGGTATATAAAAGACAAATTACCATTTAATAGAATAACAAATTATGTATTTAAATGAGATATCTGGATCAATTAACACCACCAATACTACTACGGTACCATAAAACTGTATTAGTTTGCAATATTTATTGATGGAAGAATTCATCCAATGTGCACTGCTGTGTTCGTTTGATTGTCTGTAAGTGAACAAAATCAGCGCAGACACCTACTGTAATCTTTTCAGATCTTTTCATGGCATCTTGGGAAAAGTCCAAAATTTTTCAAAGTCAAAATAAAAAACAAAATTATCAAAAATCACTGCTTCTGTCAGCTGTCGGTCAGCCCAAATGGATAACAACACAAGCACACGCAAGTGATGCTATTTAAAATCTGTTCACTTTAAGCACGGAGTAGCATCTATCAGCCACACAAGATCACACAACTGATGCTAGTTAGAAACTGTCAACAGTTTCCTGTCCCATTAAGCAACATAGTGACCCAAATAAACAAAGGAATCTCAGCTATTTTCTCATTCACTTTTTGCTCTTTAAGAGTTGCCCCAAATAAGTGGCTGCCCCAATTAAACAATGGTCCAATTATTCGTAATCTACTGTATTCTTTAGCTCTTCCCCTACTACATTCCAACTACATTCAGAAATGGCAAATGGCCCAGAAAATTCGCAGTTCCAAACATCCTCACTAGCAGAATGCAAAGATCTTACATTGTGTCATCAGTAACAAAAATTTGTGAAAATCAATAACTATGTTTTTAATTCACTGGTATTTAGATTGATTCATTAATAGTCAGGCACTTCATAACTTCTCATCCAAACATGTTTATTTGTTCCCCTTTTAACCAAACTAAACCTGGTTCAATTATGCAAGATACATTGGGCAGAAAAAAAAATCACCACAATTGTTGCTGGCAAAGCCAAATACTAACCACCTCTACCTGTATTCAAATCACAAAGGAAAGGCTACAAAGTTACATACCGTAAGGTCGTGCCTTACGAGCCTGATTGAATTTTTCGAGGATGTGACTAAGCACATTGATGAAGGTTGAACAGTAGATGCAGTGTATATGGATTTCAGCAAGGCATATGACAAGGTAGGCTATGTGAGGCTTATTGAGAAAGTAAGGAAGCATGTGATCCAAGGAGACATTGCTTTGTGGATTCAGAACTGACTTGCCCACAGAAGGCAAAGAGTGGTTGTACAAATGTTTGTAGAAGGGTCATATTCTGCAAGGAGGTTGGTGACCAGTGGTGTGCCTCAGGGATCGGATCTGGGATCCCTTCTCGGTGTGATGTTTATAAGTGACCTGGATGAGGAAGTGGAGGGATGGCCTAGTAAATTTGATGATTATACAAAAGGTTGGTGGCGTGTTGTGGATAGTGAGGAGGGCTGTCAGAGGTTACGGCGAGACATCGACAGGATACAAAACTGGGCTGAGAAGTGCTAGATGGAGTTCAACTCAGATAAGTGTGAGAAGGTTCATTTTGGTAGGTAAAATATGATGGCAGAATATTGTATTAATGGTAAGACTCTTGGCAGAGTGGAGGATCAGAGGGATCTTGCGATCCGAGTCCATAGGACACTCAAAGCCGTTGTGCAGGTTGACTCTGTGGTTAAAAAGGCATACAGTGAACTGGTCGTCATCGACCGTGGGATTGATTTCAAGAGCCGAGAGGTAATGTTACAGCTATATAGGCCCCTGGTCAGACCCCACTTGGAGTACTTATCTCAGTTCTGGTCGCCTCACTACAGGAAGGATGTGGAAACGATAGAAAGGGTGCAGAGGAGATTTACAAGGATGTTGCCTGGATTGGGGAGCATGCTTTAGGAGAATAGGTTGAGTGAACTTGGCCTTTTCTCCGTGGAGCGGCAGACGATGAGAGGTGACCTGATAGAAGTGTACAAGATGATGAGAGGCATTGATGTGTGGATAGTCAGGGGCTTTTTCCCCAGGGCTGAAATGGCTTGCATGAGAGGGGGCAGTTTTAAGGTGCTTGGAAGTTGGTACGGGAGATGCCACGGATAAGTTGTTGCTGTTATTGTTGTGTGTTTTTTTTTAAAACACAGAGAGTGGTGAGTGCATGGAATGGGCTGCCGGTGACGGTGGTGGAGGCGGATACAATAGGGTCTTTTAAGAAACTTCTGGACAGGTACATGCAGCTTAGAAAAATAGAGAGCTATGGGTAACCCAAAGTAATTTCTAAGGTAAGTACATGTTCGGCACAGCATTGTGGGCCGAAGGGCCTGTATTGTGCTGTAGGTTTTCTATGTTTTCTATATTGAAACCACTAACTGAACTGAATATTGGTCGATTAAACAAAAAAAAAGAATTGTTCACTTCAGAATGAAGATATTAAAATGGATTAAAATTGAGGCATTTTGATTTGATAAATCTTGAAAAGCTGTTTGCAGACAATAAGATGTGATTTTACAAAGAGATTCAGTTCGAAAATGTGGATTTTCTTTAACTGCATCAAGTTATGATAATATGAAATTCATTTCTTAATCGGGATACAGAAGCAATCTCAGCAATACCACACAGTAAGAATAAAGTTGTAGGACAGGACTATAGGGGAAAAGCAACTAGATTATAATGCATCCTCAATGACCCAGTGGTTTCCTTTTGTGCACCAAGATTCTACGATCTGAATATCCAACAATGCAACCACAAATAAGCTGAAGCAAGAAGATGAAAGAATCTCCAGCTTCTGAAAGTTAACTGCTTTCGTCAGAGAATGGTTTTCACAATAACGGTCTTTAAACCATGGCTGCACACTTACAGACACACACACGAATGATCTCTTGAGAATATGTATCGTTGCACCTCCGGAAATTCCCTGCAGATATTGTGCAAGTACTTGTCAGTTGATGCAGTGCCTGACTAACTTAAAAAAAAAACAAGGGCCCAGCCTGACAGATCCCCCGTCACGGATACATTCCATATTTCACGAACAGAGTGAGCAACATCTTGTTGAAATGGTCTTCATCCTCACCCACCAGTGGCAATTGACATCTTTTGGTCTGATAATATTTTCATTGTATATGTGACAAAAGGGTCATCAAATTCCAGTATATTTAAAACATGAGCTGTGAATTTTATTCAACATGCAGCATGGCATGCTGGGATCACATGAGAAGATTGTATGAGCAAGTCTAACACATTGACTGCCCTGGATATTCTGTTCGCCAAAATTCATAACATCTACCTTCATCCTTTAAGAGGAGCAAGCAATGCCAAAATGTGTCACACTGATTACTTATTTACTGCAAAGTATCTATTGATAGGCTAGCAGCTGGAAGAGTTCAACTGGCACACCATTCAACTTGAAGTAACACTTCATCTCTTAGTTATGCGGTTGAGTAATCTATGAATTGCACATCAGCAGTCTAAAAATGCATTAAGTGTAAAGAAAAGGTTTGACTTAGATCAGGGGATTAGGTCTGAAATCTATGGGACCTCTATTCTAATACCATATCACCAGGAAGGCGGGCAGCAAGATCACCTGGAACAGTTCAGTAACTTCGGCATGAAGGATGGAAGCAGCCCATATGACTCAATTTTTGTTGATGTAACAGAAATGACTCTCATAATCTTGTAACATTTTCATCAAAAACAACCTTCAGGATTTTCTCTTTTCCAATACATGACTTTTTTTTTTAAGTTTGGCTCCCACCAAAGATTTGCCTATTAGTTAAAGGTGTATCTGCAGCCAGATCAGGGGTGGACGAACCACCAAACATTTTGCATTCTCCAGAATATCTGACTGTAATATTTTAATTTCTGGTAGCAGGGGAGGGCATCTTTCACAAACCTATTCTGTAGCACATCCATTGCAAGGTTCAACTTGTGTGTTCAGAGATGCTCTTCTGCACACCACTGTCGTAACACGTGCTTACCTGAGTTGCCGCTGCCTTCCTGTCAGCTCGAACCAGTCGGCCCATTCTTCTTTGCAATCTATTATTAACAAGACATTTTCACCTACAGAACTGCTGCTTTGTTTTTGTTTTCCACATCATTCTCTGTAAACTCCAGAGATTGTTGTGTGTGAAAATCTCAGATCAGTCATTTCTGAAATGCTCAAACCACCACCTGGCATCAATGTCATTCCACGGTCAAAGTTAGATAGAACATGTTTCTTCCCCGTTCTGATGCTTGGTCGGAACAACAACCAACCCTCTCAACCATATCTGCTTGCTTTTATGCATTGAGTTGCTGCCACATGATTGGCTGATTAGATATTTGCATTCATGAGGTGTATAAGTTTATTTAATAAAGTGGTCACTGAGTATACATTGGTGAAGGAAAAATGTCTCTTATGTAAAGGGCCAGTGACTTGCTCATTACCCAAGAACAAATTTTCACCTTAAAATTGCAATGCCTCCTCCTATGCATCAGATGAAATCGACTTTAAATAATTATAGAATAGCTTCATCCTTTCAGTCCTGTTGTGATTGGGGATGATTTGCTTTCATTCTGATTTTATGAGTTATGTCCACTGAGGTCAATGCAGGTAATTCCACAAGTGAGGGAAGATGGGGCCTGAAGTTGGTGTATAAGGTAGCAGCAGTCACTACTCAAAAGGGGTTTCACAGAACTGAAGGCAATGCAGTGTGAACCCCTACATAATCCTTTTTGATAAATATGAGATTGATCCATAAACATGCAAGTTAAGGTTTCTGAAGCACAGAGAATAGAATTAGGTGAAAAATGTTTTTCTCTACTGTACCTGCATATTTTACATCAGACATTGTGAATGTAAAACAATATAGTGATTAGTCCTTACTGGAGTTGAGAAGAATTACCTTATTCAACCATTTAAAGATTGACATGATAGATGCCATTAGGTCATTCCATCAGCTGGGTGGTCTGGACCTGGTGCATTGTCTCCGGTCAGGCATTTAGAACACATGAGAAATTTATTTTGGCAGACATCTGCAAGTATTTGGCACTTTCTCCATCAGAAAACTTGTTATCTTTGGGCACTGAGGTTTTGATTTTTGCTCACACTGGAAATTGGAAGATGGGGATCCAGCTAAAATGTGGAGATGCAAGATCCATTGTGATCTTGCTCATTGAAACAGTCTACAGAAGCCATTTGTTCTAATCTTGCTTCTCTTTCTTTAGATCCTGTAACGATAGGGAGCAAATATGCCCAAATGCGAGAAACGATACTCAACCACTTGGCCCATTCTGTGATGCATCTTCAATTATTTATGATCAACAAAATATTTTAAATAACAATATGCACAACAAAATTCTGGGAAGTACAAGTGTGGAATCAAAATGTTTACAAAATTCCCAGAGAAATTTATGATTATATTCTTGTGCAATGATTTGGCTCAGAGCCAATATCATGGCTAAATATCTGTTAACCACAAATCTGTCAACTGCTGTGAGTAGTCAGCAGCTCTACAATTACTAAGGCAACAGATAGACTATCTCAACACTAATTAGAAGATTCATGCCTATTGACTGCCAGCCGTAAAGCACTGAAGAACACAAATCTCAAAGCAAAAAGATTATTGGCTCAAAAACTCCATATCCTTAAGTCCAAGAATTCCATTGTTACCCAAGCTTTCTGAAACATACTTCACAGAACACACATTTCCCAATCTGAAATTTGCAAACTGCAGACTTTGCTAGAAATATTTCAATGTTTCAAAAGATTCCAATACTCCGTATTGTAGTATTAATCGTCTGTAGCAAGAAGAAATTGTGTGCACAAATCACGAAAAATCTAGTTGTGATTTGATAAATTATGAAATATTTGCACTTTTATTTAACATTTGCAAATTCACTTTATAACAGTATGAAGTAGAATTCCTGATTGTCATTAGGTTTCTTAGAGCACTGGTTTAAATATTTAAAACAGGAATTGATGAACAAAAAGAATCAAAAACTTAACCCGACTCTAAGAATTTAAGCAACACACATCAAAGTTGCTGGTGAACGCAGCAGGCCAGGCAGCATCTGTAGGAAGAGGTACAGTTGACTGCACCTCTTCCTACAGATGCTGCCTGGCCTGCTGCATTCACCAGCAACTTTGATGTGTGTTGTTCTAAGAATTTAATATGGCAACAAAAATTTGCAAATATCAGGCTTTGACTGGTTAGAAATCCAGGCACCACATATTTGCATGTATGGCCAGAAATCCTGATGGAACAGAAAAAATATCTTATTTTTTTTACACCTTACTATTTCTCCACACCTCCTTTCTGTAGAACAGTTCAGATGTCGCACATCTAAAATTAAAATGAGAATATGAAGCATTGTTAGATCAACAGGCAATACGTGATGCAATGTTGGTATTTTCATTTCCTAACCTATTGAGGTAGTTAACCTAACCTAATCTTCCGTGAGGAATAATCATTGATAATGTTTAATTGATAATGGACTGGAACTATGCAGGTTCAGGGAAATGGACAGAAAGCTAACAAAACATTCAAGAGAAGTGGGAAATGTGATGCCCTAAACTTGAATCACAACAGCTCACCTCAAATACCTTAAAATATCATACCCTTAAAAGATGAAAATATCCACTTTGTGTGTTACTGATGTAACATACTGATTCTTTATTAGAAACCCAAGATTCCTATCTTGGAATAGACTGACTGATGAATTGACTGACTGCTGCTTTAGTAAATAAATAAATAAAAATTACAACTCACAACTAAAGGAAAGTGGAAAGATTTTTCACTTTCTGTCCGGATTAATTTGAGATTCATTTATAAGATTTTGTTGGGAATCATCTTTATACCCATGCCATTATAATAATTCCCAGTGACATGGATAACCTCTGAGCCAAGCTGTTTTATCTTTCATTTATATTTTTTTCGTTTTGGAGAGCGTATTATCCCAGTGACAAAGACAATTGTGACTGTACAACTTTTCCTCAAACTCATTGACAGATGACACTTGTAACTATCAGGGGGCATTGGCAGCAAGCTTATGCGAAGAGGTTTTCTGATCACTTCTCTGTTTGCATCTGGGAGAGACAATTACTGATGCCCTCATCACACATGAATGATGCTTTTCCATCTACTCAGTGTGTCAGCATTCTGGAGCTGCAGCAACACTGTTGTGACTTTCACAAGATCAGTTACACCTCAAAGCAAGATTACTGAACCACAGAGCCCTCGTGGGAACCACAGAAGTAAGATAGCTTTGGAACTAGCTGATGTGTGAAAAAGGGGCAGATTTCAACAACTTCAATTCATGCCCACGGGTCAAAAGCAATTACAAGAGTTATTCCAGGACTGAATTAAAAAGGCAACCATAGACAGCAAACTGTTTCGGGGAAAAAAGAGCTTCTTCAGAATACTTTTTCAGTCTCCAACTGGTCATGCAAAAATAGTGTCTGGCAAGACAGAACTGGGTAAAATACTCCAAAACATAAATACTTAAAATTGCACTTGAAACATGCTCAGGCTTTCACTCTTCAGCACAAATCCAATATAAACTTCACCTAGTGATTAGGGAACTGCAGCATTGCTTTATAAGATGGTTGGGACATAGCTTCAAGATGTAGGAATTCAAGGTAATTTTAACTGAAGTTGTGTTAAACTTAAATTGCTGCAATTAAACAAGCAGCCCAACCGCTCAATTTGACTGACGGCTGCTCAAAAATCCAGTGCGCCCAGGGTAAATCAATTGACTGGATTTTAACTAATTTAAACCAAATTCAAAACAAAGTCAGATAATTGGAACAGAAATACTAAAACAGACATAGGTGAGAATTCAATTGACCTTCTCAGAGCAGCTCCAAATTCTGTCAATGGACTCATGTAATCTCAAGTGCTTATACATCCGAGCTTCTGGGCAGAATAAAACAAACTCCATGGCAGGTGCACTTAGCAAAAATACATTATAATTGAGGACATGGCTTGTGGACTTTTGAATCAGGACTAAGAGATTGCAAAATCCTTTCAGCCCAGCCATACCTCACTTGGAAAAAACACTGACATTGTTAACAGTCTGGAAAATTGATGTAATTTTCCCTCTCAACCCCTCCCAACCAGCTTGCAGAAATTCCCAAGGCAAAGAAAGGCATGACTCAAATTTTAGGATACATAAGCACAAGCTGATGTATAAGCTCCCTCTAGCACTCTATAAACTACAGGTGTTCAATATCACAAGGGCTTCCTTCCAACGTAAGGCCATGAGTACTGAATTCAACAGATTACTAAAAGTGCAAAAAACATAGAAACAGAGCAAATCAAGCACAGAAATAGCCCCTTCATCCCCTCGATGTCTTTGCTGACCATGATGTCAAATTAAACTAATCTTAACTGCCTACATGTAGTCTATATCCCTCTATTTCCTGCCTTGGTATGTGTCTATCTAAATACCTCTTAAATATTGCTATCTACTTCTACCACCTCACCTGGCAACATGTTTCAGGCACATGCCTGTGTGTTTTAAAAAAACTCACTGCACTAATCTCATTTAAATATTCCTATAAACCTATGCCCTCTTGCATTTGACACTTCCACCCAGGGAAAAGACCATCTACCCATCTCTCATAATTTTATAAATCTCCAGCAGGTCATCCCTCAGCCTCCAGCACTCCACAGAAAACAATCCAAGTTTGTCCCATCTTTCTTTATAACGAATGCTCTTCGACTCAGGCAACATACCAGTGATAGTCTCCTGTGCTTTCCACATCCAACCAGAAATGCACATAAGACCTCAGATGTGGTCTAACCACATTTTTATACAGATGCCACATGACTTACTAACTTTAATACTCAGTGACCCACCCTAACCTATCCACATGTTGCCACCTTCAGGTAGCCATGGACTTGCATCCCAAGATCCATCCATACATCACTGCTCTTTAGGGTCCTGTCATTTACTGTGTCCAATGTCTTGCACTTATCCAAATTAAATTCCACCAGTCATCTCTACACCAAAATTTCTAAATGATCTATATCCTGCTTTCTCACTATCCACAACTCTACCAAATTTCATGTCATCTGCAAACTTACTAATCAGCCATTCTACATTTTTATCCATAATATATACTACCAACAATGGGGTGCCAGCACTGATACAGATGGCCAAAGATATCCAGTCAGCAAAAACAAAATGCTCCTCTACCACTTCTGTCATCTATGACCAAGTCAATTTTGCCTCCAATTTGCCATAGATCCCATGTGCCTACAATGAGGGACCATCCCAAACGCATGAAGAAAGGCAATTCTATCAAGGAGCCTGAATTTCACCTGAAATATGTTGCAGCACTTGGGGGCTGCCCCCCAGTACATCCTTGGGTATGTTGGTTGTTAGTGCAAATGACACGTTTCACTCTATGTTTCGATGTACATGTGATAAATAGATCTGAATCTGAAATAAATCCATTTGCTTAAATTCAGTTAAACTGGTTACTCCACACAGGTACTGCTAAGCCTGATATGGACTTCTAAATTACTTTGTCAGATCTACCAGCATAGTCAGATAGGTGGACGTACAGTACATCTACTGGCATGCTCATTCTGTCAGCTCAAATTATAATATATGTAGGCTATTGACAGGAGCACCCACAGACAATGGTAACAAATCCATGGAAGATGAGAAATCTTCATAGGAAACAAATGAAATAACAGAGTATATGAAGACAAAGTTTTAAAGTTGAGAATCTTCAAGATGCATAGACAAAATTGCATTTAGTGGTATTTCAGCTAGAAAGTCCAGTTTTGATTCTCCTATCATCATGTCAGCCAGACTCATTGTGGGGTGGAGTAAGAAAGGCAGGCAAAAGTTTCTGGAAGAATGCTCCTGAGATGAGCAACATCTCCCTCTGTTTACCTATTTGGTATTGAGCCACACTTCTTGAAAAGGAAGAAAAATAGTTTTCTTTGCCAATAATTATATGAGGGACAGAATGTGCTCAAACATCAATATACCTGGGGTGATGAGGAATTCACAAAGTTCTTAAAACAAAATGTTTCTACTCAGTTTCAGACTTGTAACTCAACCCATTGCATTTAGTCAATAATTTTTTTAAAAATGCAAAAGCATGAATATTGAGTGAATTCATAGTATCAATTACATAACTTAGGAGAAACAGATTATATTAAAAAGCAAAGTAATCAAAGCTGCAACATAAACAGCACAAATCACTGAGAGCAACACACATCAAAGTTGCTGGTGAACGCAGCAAGCCAGGCAGCATTTGTAGGAAGAGGTGCAGTCGACGTTTCAGGCCGAGACCCTTCGTCAAGACTAACGAAACTTCGACTGCACCTCTTCCTACAGATGCTGCCTGGCCTGCTGCATTCACCAGCAACTTTGATGTGTGTTGCTTGAATTTCCAGCATCTGCAGAATTCCTGTTGTTTGCGTTCAAATCACTGAGACAATGGCAGATATGGAAAAGGTAATCCTGTTGCTGCATTCAAGGAATTGATCATCTGGGAAAGAACTTCATCTTGGTAGAAGATGCAATGTAAACACTGGCTACTTTTATATACTTTCACTATGAAGATCAGTTTTGTAATCACCCTGCTTATTGAGGTCAAAGGTCAGTAGTACTTTCAGAAGAAACAGTCAGCAATTAGGAATCGTGGTGGTCATATTTCTGAAGATTTCTTCACTGAAAAATACCTACGAAGTTACAAGGATCAACTCTCAGCTTGTCAGATGGTGACTTCAGAGTTAATAACATCACTGTATATAAAAGGTGAAAAAATTTCATTATTGCAAAACAAACCACATTTTCATGTGTATCCCTGCTTTGGGAGTCATCACAAATATGCAGACTATTTGATAACAAATATTATCTAAAGCTTCATCGTCATAAGGAATAGATATTACCGATTGAAAAAATATAGAGTACTTGAGGGAAAACATCCGTGCCCTTCAAAACAATTAAACTGGAATCAGTTAAAGATGCAACCGGAGTAGCTTCCTTCTGCACAGCACTTTGTTCTCAGTCGGCACATGAGCTGAAGTAGCTTCAGCACCATGAGTGTTGAAAATCTCCTTAATTCTCCCCTGTAGTGGGAATCCAATCTGTAGCCAGTGGCTGACTACACTGACTAAGTACTTAAACCTGACAGTAGATTCTGACTAATTTTCACTTTCTTAGAAGTAACACTTGCTGTGCCTTCCACAAACACTGGGGAAAAACTGGATGGATATGGCATAAGAACAAAGAGAAGTACATAGGAACAAGCTTTATAACCCATTGATTCACACTGACCATCAACAGCCATTTACACTAGTACTATTCTAACCCATTTTATTCCTCCACCTTTTCCATCAACTCTTCTCAGATTTTATTACTTGGGGGTAATCTACTGTGGGCAATAACGAAACCAAATTTCCCTCGGGATTAATAAAGTATATCTATCTATCTACCACATAGCACATTTTAGGAATGTGGGAGGACTGTACTTTTTTCTATTAATGCTGGCTGGCTTACCGAGTTCTTCCAGCTTTTTGTGTGTTGCTCGGATTTCCAGCATCTGCAGATTTTCTCCTGTTTGTGATCTCAAGTGTGAGGTAATGCACTTTGGGAGGTCAAATTCTGTTAGGACACATAGAGCAAATGGCAGGGATCTTACAAATATTATACTGTACTGATGGACATCGGGATGCAAGTCCATAGCTCCCTGCAGGTGGTGAAAGAGATAAAGGGTTGGAGAAGGAGGAATCTGAGAGGAGAGGACAGAAAGCCGGTTGCTAGTGGTGTTCCGCAGGGGTCGGTGTTGGGGGCCGCTTCTTTTTACGACGTATATCGATGATTTGGATTATGGATTAAATGGTTTTGGGGCTAAGTTTGCAGATGACACCAAGATAGGTGGAGGAACAGGAAATGTTGAAGAAACAGAAAGGTTGCAGAGAGACTTGGTCAGTTTAAGAGAGTGGGCTAAGAAATGGCAGATGAGATACAACGTTGACAAATGTACGGTTGTATACTTTGGTAGAAGAAATAATCAGGCAGATTATTATTTAGATGGGGAGAAAATTCAAAAATCGGAAGTGCAAAGGGACTTGGGGGTCCTCGTGCAGGATACCCTAAAGGTTAACCACCAGGTTGGATTGGCGGTAAGGAAAGCGAATGCTATGTTGGCATTCATTTCAAGAGGAATAGTGTATAAGAGTAAGGAGGTGTTGATGAGGCTCTATGGGGCATTAGTGAGACCTCATTTGGAATATTGTGTGCAGTTTTGGGCCCCCTATCTTAGAAAGGATGTACTGATGTTGGAGAGAGTTCAGAGAAGATTTACGAGGATGATTCCTGTAATGCAGTGGTTAACATATGAGGAGTGTTTGTCGGCTCTTGGACTGTATTCATTAGAGTATAGAAGAATGAGAGGGGATCTCAGAAACATTTCGAATGTTGAAAGGGTTGGACAGAGTAGATGTGGAAAGGTTGTTTCCCTTGGTGGGTGAGTCCAGGACAAGAGGCCATAGTCTTAGAATTAGAGGGTACCCAGTTAAAACAGAGATGAGGAGAAAATTTTTTAGCCAGAGGGTCGTGGATTTGTGGAATTCATTGCCACATACAGCTGTGGAGGCCCGATCATTGAGAGTGTTTAAGGAGGAGATTGACAGGTATCTAATTAGTTAGGGTATCAAGGGATATGGGGAAAAAGCCAGAAATTGGAACTAGATGGGTGAATAGTTTAGCTCATGGGGGAGCTGCGGAGCAGACTCGATGGGCCAAATGGCCTACTTCTGCTCCTTTGTCTTGTGATCTTGTGAAATCCGTGCATTCAGAGAGAGAACATGCAAGCTCTGCACAGACAACACCAGAGATCAGGAATGCACTCAGTGTTGTACAATACTCACAACACGCTGGGGGAACTCAGCAGGTCGGGCAGCATCCGTGGAAACGATCAGTCAACGTTTCGAGCCGGAACCCTTCGTCAGGACTGAAGAGGGAAGGGGCAGGGGCCCTATAAAGAAGGTGGGGGGGAGGGTGGGAAGGAGAAGGCTGGTAGGTTCCAGGTGAAAAACCAGTAAGGGGAAAGATAAAAGGAGTGGGGAAGGGGAAGCAGGGAGGGGGTAGGCAGGAAAGGTGAAGAAAGAATAGGGGAAAGCACAATGGGTAGTAGAAGAAGGTGGAACCATGAGGGAGATAGTATGCAGCTGGGGGAGGGGGCAAAGTGAAACTAGGATAGGGGAAGGGAGGGGGAGTGAATTACCGGAAGTTGGAGAATTCAATGTTCATACCAAGGGGCTGGAGACTACCTAGATGGTATATGAGGTGTTGCTCCTCCAACCTGAGTTTAGTGTCATCATGGCAGTAGAGGAGGCCAAGTATGGACATATCCGAATAGGAATATGTTGTACGATAGCACCACTGTGCCGTTCTAATGCTGTTTAAAACTACTTAAAAAGAAAAATGACAGATGACACAAGACAATCATTTCTACCTCTCTTTTCCAAATCCAAATTTTAGTACTTCATCTAATATATCCTCATGTTACTTAATATCAACATTTCAATTTGACTACCTTCATGAGAATTATCAACATTAAAAGCTGTTATGTAAAAAGAATTCTAAACATAGAGAAAATAATGCTTGTGAACACAACGCGTGCCTGTTGACATATAAAATAGATGCATCCCAGCAATGTGCGATGAGAGTTGCAATGGGGAGAAAAGTGACTAGAAAAAAATTGAGTCTTCATCTTTACTTGATTGCCTATTTGTGCACCAGGCTAAAAGTCAGATTCTCAAGTTTGGCGATATTTAAACCACAAACCGAGACAACTTTAAAAACTGAGGCAAATGTTAAAACATGTCACTATTTGGTGGACAGCCTTTCTGATCCAACGCCAGAAAACCCATTACTTCTGGCAATGATGAGCAATTGTAACTGACACCTGATAATCCTTGATGCTCAGAAAGCTAAAGACACTGGAGGACCTCATCGTCCAAAGGAAGCCAGCTCAAAGCTCAAAATACAGTAAATTGTAATACCTCAGATTTGGTTGGGTTAACTAAGCCAACCTTTCAAAAGTTCTGTGATTTTTATGGAAGTATTTAACCGTGAGATTAATACTCAAGGAAATTTTCCATGAGAAAATTTGAATTTACCTCCACGTTTTCAAGATTATATGAAGTGATCGTAAATACAAAGATTTACTTAAGACTAATTTTTTACCCTTAATTGATCATATTACTCAACTTTCATCTAAATGGTTTCCATTATATTTAACTTTGATTGGTCGTATTAATGCAGTTAAGATGTTTATTCTGCCAAAATTTTTATATATATTTCAGGCGTTACCGATTTTTGTTCCAAAATCTTTTTTTGATAAAGTTGAGCCTAAAATTTCTTCATTTATTTGGCAAAATAAAAACCCGAGATTGGGTAAAATACATTTACAGAAAGCCAAGAGAGATGGAGGTCTAGCATTACCTAACTTTAGATTCTATTATTGGGCAATTAATATTCAACATACGAAATTTTGGTTACTTGACCAAGATACACTATCCATTCCTAAATGGGTAGTATTGGAATTACAATCTGCTCAGGGCTATGCACTTCGCTCTATGTTAGGTTCCTCTCTTCCTTTTGATTTGAAATGCCTCAAACTGGTCTCTAACCCGATAGTTAAGCATACCTTGCGTATTTGGTTTCAATTCAGAAAATTTTTTGATCTCAACCAATTTGGGCTAGCGATCCCTATCTTAGGTAACATATTTTTTCCTCCCTCTTTCACGGATCGTGCGTTTCAAATTTGGAAGACTAAGGGTATTTCACGGTTTTTGGATTTATTTTTAGATGGTTCCCTTATGTCTTTTGAACAATTATCTAATAAATATAATTTACCAAGAATACATTTTTTTAGATATCTCCAAGTTAGAAATTTCCTAAGTACTATACTCTCTTCCTTTCCGATGCTACTTCCTACATATATTTTAGATACTATAATTAACCTTAATCCATGTCAGAAAGGTGTAATGGCTATTATTTATAATATTATTATGAAACTTAGGAAAGCTCCATTTGATAAGATTAGGTCAGATTGGGAACAAGAATTGGGTTCTATTATTTCCGTGGATGACTGGGGGCAGATTTTACAATTAGTCAATACTTCCTCTATCTGTGCTAAATATTCCCTAATTCAATTTAAAGTTGTTCATAGAGCACATATGTCCAAAGATAAATTAGATTGTTTCTATTCTCATATTAATCCTTTTTGTGGTAGATGTCCGGGCCAGATAGCCTCTTTAACTTCTACTCTGGAAATTTTTTGGAGAGACATTTTTAATATTATCTCAAAGGTGTTGAATATAGATATTTCTCCTCATCCTATTACTGCTATCTTTGGATTACCTAAAATTTCCAGTAATCTTTCCCCTTCAGCCCGCAGAATGATTGCATTTCTTACTTTAATGGTGAAAAGATGTATTTTACAACATCGGAAAGAGCCTAATGCTCCAACTACCTTTTTTTGGTTTTCCCAGATGATATTATGCTTAAATTTGGAGAAAATTAGAAGTAATCTTTATGATTCCTCACTTAAATTTGAACAGACCTGGAGATCTTTTATTCAATATTTTCATTTAATGTAATTTTTTTTCTCTTTTGTTCCATATTTATTTTCCCTTCTTGCCTTTTTTTTACTGTTTTTAATGGAGGTCGGGTTTGAGGACGTGATTTTAAGTTCTTTAACTCCACCTGTTTCCAAGTTAGTCCATTGCTTTGCTTTGCTTTTAGTTTAGTTGCACTGTGGGGTTTTTTTTGGGGTCTTTTTTTGGGTTTTTTTTTCCTTTTCTCTATTGATATATATATATATAAAAATCAGCATACTATTATTTTACCATATTATTTTATGTTTAAATTGCACTGTTTGTATCAATTTTTTCTTCTGTATTAATATCTCCTGTAATTTCTAACAGTGTATTAGTGCCTTTATGGTTTACCCTTTGTATACTTATTCAATAAAAAGATTTAAAAAGAAAGAAAGAAGTGATGTTCATCAGAATATAAACAAAGATAAAGGCATTAAAAGGACAAGCTACTACCTGAGCAATGTTATCCTATGCCCAAAATCGGTGTTCTTATTAAGCTACACAAAATATTCATGGAATGTGATTTCTATTATCGTCAATACAAACGTTCATGACACAGTAAACATATCAAATTACCACAATGAAACACAATTACCCAGAATATAGTACATATTCCTAAAGGGACAGGGAGCTCACACAAACCATTTGATGGGATAAGAACTCAGAATTTAGGTGTAGCTGCTAACATTGGTGTGTTCATGATGGAGGGGAAGGGAGAAAGAAACAGCTTGAGGTTTAGAGGAGAGTTATGAAACCCTGTACCTAGCTTGACATGAATGAAACTTATCTGTTACTGCTGGGCACATGATTGACCAGAATGTCACGACATGCATGAGCTCTAATTCAATATTAAATTTGTTCAGCAAATTAACAACTATATTGCCGTGTTCTTCCCAATCTTAAGATATGGCATTTGAGGCACTGCTATCGACAGACCTGTCACTCATCTGGACCAGGGCAAAGCAAAGGACTTGGAGCAAACAGCCACACATGAAACCAAGTCAATCTACTCTTGGGAGAGTGAAGGAAATAGAAATGGCAACAGTATCTCAGTCTTGTTGAACTATCCAACATGTTGATTGACAAACTGTCCTCTGTGCTCTCAAGCTATTCTGCCCGGTCTAAACCTCTTGCACTAAGGAGGTCCCAGTCTATATTAAGGAAGTTGAAGTCACCCATTGCAACAGTCCAGTTGTTTTTACACTTTTTTTATATCAGTTCCTCAGTGACCTGGTAGCTATTGGAGAATCTGTAGTATAATCCCTTCAGAGTGGTTAAACATTTCAGTGGAAGAACCCTGCATTATGTCCCCCTCTGAGTGTAGCTGTAAAACTGTCCTTCATTAATAGCAGTACACTTCATCCCAACCCCTTTAACCTTCTTTGACTTCTATCTTTTCTAAAACATTAAACTTTGGAACATTAAGCATCCTATTCTGCCTCTCTCTGAACCAAATATCTGTTATGGCCATAATATCATAGTTCCATGTACTGATCCATGCTCCAACTTTTGTTGGTTTGTGTTTTGTTTTGTTTCATTCTTTGTTGCTCTGCCGAGCATTATGGGCATGCAATGTTGGCGTTGGAATATGTAGCAACAGTTGTGGGCTGCACCGCTCAACACATCCTTAGGGTGTGTTGGTTGTTAATGCAAATGACGTGTATCAATGTACGTGCAAAAAATAAATGAATCTGAATATAAAGTTAGCATGCCGGAAATTAATCTTTGACCCATCTGACTTAACTCTGATACAATAGACTTCTTTTTTATTCAAATATAAACCTCTAGCAAGATCAGCATTTCTTGTCCATGCCTGATCATACTTAGCTTGCAAAATCAGTTGAGGGGAAGTATGAATCAACCATTCTACTGACTGAATGAGCACTTAACAGGTCACTAGTGTTAATATTGATCATCTCATCACCCCACCCCCCAAAATCAACTCCACCTCCATTTTATTCCAGTGTACTTAATTAAATGAATTTAAAGACCAATGGATCAATACCCTTTCTCGAGGGGAAGGGGTACTCAGCAATGTGCAAGTGTGGTTATATGAACTCAGGCACTGCCTGCTCTCACAAAATCAGGAAATCCCATGACACTGTTCTTGTGAAACAGAATTGCCCTGGCCAAAATTCTAACCCTGAACAATAAACACCTGCTCAATGATCTGTGTCACATTATTGCATTTGGGACCTTGTTGTACACAAATTAGCAGCCCCACACACTGCAACGACTCTCGAAAAGAATTTCATTACTTGTAAATGCCTTTTGGTAGTGAAGGCGCTGTACAATAATATTCATTCCACTGCATTCCCTCATCTCATGACCCTCTAATTCTCTTACATTATTTCCCTTCATTTTAGACGTGCTTACAATAATCATTAACTTAAGACCAAGTGATTCAATAAAAATTGCAATAAAGCAGTGCGTTTACCATAGTGAAACATTTTGAAAGCAATTATAGGGACACGGCGAAGCTGTTTTTCTCCATGTATGCTGCCTATTTCCAAAACCTCATTTTTATTTCAGTTCATCAGCATCTGCAACTTCATAATTTTCAAAGAATTGTTTCATAAAATGCACAAGGATTTGTTCAAAGGGGCTAAACCTTAAACACAGCCTTACAGGAGAAATGAGAAAAGATTGAGAAAAGATGAAGAAAACATTGAAACTTTCAACCTGCTGCATAGACATTTGAAGATGCAAACACCACTGTGAAAGTACAGAACAACTAAGAAAGAGATAGAAAGAAAAAGTCTGATACACTGATTTCTGTAGTTCAAGATGTAATAGAATGCACAAAACATGCTTAGTTAATCACCGTCCAAGTGCACTGCATGTCGTGACAAAGTGCTACAGATTTCATGGTATCAGTTTGGACCAGGCAACAGCATAAATGCCTGCTTGTTCTATTGGTACCATTCGTACCTTGATTCATTTTTCACCACACACAAGAATAGAAGAAAACAGCAGTAGTAGGCCAAACGCTCCCTCAGATTGTCCTGCTATTTAATATGATCATGGCCGTCACTCCAGCCTGAAGTTCATCCTATCATTTGAGAATCTCCCACTAGACTTAAATTTGTTTAAACTCTCTCATTCCTCTCATCTGTGGAATTAGCATGACAAATCTCTTTGTGACTGCCTTGAAATTCAACAGATTAGTTGGCAGGCAAGAGAAAATGTGCAGACGCTGGAAATCCAAGCAACACACACAAAATGCTGGAGGAGCTCAGCAACCCTAACCTATGGAAAATAGTGCAGTTGACATTTCGGGCCAAGACCCTTCAGCAGGACACAGAGTGAGACTAAAAGGCATTCTCATCTATTCTAAATGGTTGGGGGGGGGGGAGTGGGACATTATATTAATCTTGAAGTAAATGGGAAGATTGATCAATAGTTAATAAGCATACCTAATACAAGGCACCTCTATATCACCTGAAGTGCATGAGTTAGTCTATGGTGGGGCAGAAAAGTAATTCACTCCAGAGCCCCCTCTCCCATACTAATTTCTCCTTTCTAAATCCTCAGGTGATATTAAAGATCAGAACTCATCACTGTCATTAGTTCCCATGTAGATGGAGAGAATGATCCCACATTACTCTGCTTGGTTCTGCAGCCTACATAAACATCAAAAGAATTTCCTGTGCATTGTGCTGATCCCAGTGTCAGAACATCTGGGAGGAGGGGATGGATGGTGTTACAACCCCTGCAAGGCTGGCATCTATTGTTGAAAAGGTAACAGCGATCCTCCTTTTTGAATCAGTCCATTCTATTTATGAAGCTGATCCTGTGCTGCACTGAACTTTCTCTGTGACAGTAACACAATATCTGATTTCTGTTACTGCTTTTCCCTTGTACAGTTCTACGCACTGATGTGATGAAATAATCTGTATGGATGGCATGCAAAACAAAGTTTTTCACTGTATCTCTGTACATGTGAGAACAATAAACCAATTTAACATCTTTCGATTAGACAGATCTTTCCAAGAGTTGGACCCCGTTCAAAGGATTAATGCCATATTTTCAAGTTAGGATATTATGCAGTTGAAGGGAAAGATGACCTCTGTGCATCATGACTTTTGAGTACAAAAGCTGGTTGGGAGGTCCTATCAAAGGAGGCCTACAGAGTTGCTAGAGTGCCTCCTGCATTCAGTACAGAGCACAACCTCTGAAGGCCAGTGGGAAAGAATCTTGCTCTGCTGGGTTGCCAATCGTGCAAAATGATTTGCCTTCATTGTGCCAAGCCTCTTCAACTCCGGTGCAACTATATTCATTTAGACAAGTGAATATAGTACATTCCTGCCTTGTGGCTAATGATGAGTGACAACGTGCTGAAAGAGTGGATGGCAAACCATTCGTGGCAGAAGTTTCATTTTCTTTTTTTTTGTTTATGTTTTTCAGAATCTTTGGCAAGGCTAGCATTCATTATACGTCCTAATTACCCTCAAACTGTGGCAGTCCACCTGGTGAAGCTGCTCCCACATGGATGTAGGATAAGCATTTCATGATTTAGCCAACAGCGATAAATGTAAAGGTTAAATTTTCCAGGTGAGAATGAACAGTCCAATGCGACACACCATTCGACTTGTGAAAAATCCACACCCACCTGGGATCTCTGGGTGTGGGGAAGTGGGAGAGTGGTCCATTGAAAGGAATGGCTTTGAATCTCAAGGGGAAGGGGTGGTATGGGTAGCATTTAAATCTTTCTGATGGAAATGAAAATAAAGAACTGATAATAAATCTTAATACTCACTTCAAAAGACCTGCTTCTTTGTTGATCCACTTACTTGGAAAGAAAACAAATCCATAAATAATGCTTAAGCCTGAAGAAAATACACTTTGGCTTCACATCAATAATAAAATTAATCTAGATGACAAATATGATTGCTTTGAACAGCAAAGAGTACAAGGTGTACCTAGATAAATATTAATATATTTCACCAAAGACAAAGCATTAATATTCATAAAAAGTACAAAATCATTAGTTGTCTGTCTCTATTGAACCTTTAAATGCCACAACCTTAAATATGAAACAAAAATTAAAACACTGAAGGCAGTGATCATCTCTCATGATCTTGAATGCATATAATAAAAATGTGCCCTCTGCAGTTTTTTCTTCCTCATTATCTTTTCCCTCTCCTCCTCTGATAGTTCCAACAGATGCCAAGGTCATCCACTCAAGGTAACAATTAGTCATTGAAAGCATTATGTGCTAGCTGATTTTCACTCCTCTCAGGACATAATGGAAATTAAATCTGTCTTCTTTCTTCAAAGCCCAACAGTGCTGCTACTAACCACAACCAAGTCAACAAGAACCTGTTGCTCCCAACAGCATTACAAAGTACCAAATCCTTGTCCTGGAGGGAGTGCAGAGAATTTCTGCTAGATTGATTTTTGAGATAAAGGGTTTGTCTAACAAGTCCTGATGAAGGGTCTCAGCCCAAGACATCAACTGTTTACCTGGCCTGCTGAGTTCCTCCAGCATTTTCTATGTGTTGCTTGCATAATGAAGACTGGCCCTATACCTATCCAAGTTTAGAAAAGTGAGTGATAATCTTGGCTGAGCACAAGATCCTGAGGAGCCATAACAGAGTATGTGTTAATGATGACATTTCCCTAGGCAATTCATTCTAAAGCTAGAGAATACACCAAATGGATGTCTATTTAAGACCACAATGAGGAGAATAATTGATTTTCTTGTTAAAGAATTTTCTACTTCCGAATGGTGGTTGCTGTGCTGGCCCCATTTAAAGCAGTTTTCTCTTTAGAAAAAAAGACATTAAAGGAATGAAAGGTGACAAGCAGGAAAGTAGAGACAAAGTGTCAATCAAACTGACTTCAGTCTTATTTAGTGATGAAACAATCACAGAGATCAAATTTCCAGCGTCTGCAGAATCTCATGCTTAGACATTTCAAAAGTTAGGATAGCCTATTCCTGCTGGTATTCCTACTGTTCTCGTGTTACCTCTGCCACCTTGGAGTTATTTTTGTCCACTTTAAAAAGAATGTGATCAACAAAATCAACCTTTAAGCACTGAATCATGTAAAATACCAGAATTATTTACTATTACTTGACCTACCCCATGCTGTTACTGAGGCCAGTTAAACATTAACACAACACTTAACAGCAGTCCAGCCTATATTAACATGATACACAGGGTAAAAAAACACTACAAAGGATGCACTCTTCATTCTTCAGCAAGTTAGACTCTTTGAAATACACAAGGAGCATCACTATCCCTTTCTTTCTTATGTTTCATTCTGATCTAACTTAGTTATAGATACCAATAATTTCTCAGAAGTACTCCACATTAAATTAGAAGAAAAGTAAAGGAACAGATTTATGGTGAGACACTTTTCCAACTTCTTGGCAGTTATTCATTAATGTCATTGAGCGGTTCCTGTATCAGAGTGGAGAGAATTCTATCCCGAATCAAAGCCTACAAACGATACCTCCCAGTGTGGATCGATTGATGATTGGTGCCTAAACCGGAAATGTCAATGGTTTTCATTTGCGCTGACACATCAAGACCAATCTGGTATAATCATCTCTTTATCATCACATTAAATACTATCAAAATCAAGAAAAAGACTTTTATCTAACAATGTACTAATCATCTTAAATGCATAATTTGGCAAATATTGGAAAAATCCTTGGAGAGATCGACCTACAGATTGCAATAAGCACAAAGGCGGCTAATAGTAGGCAGGGGAGTTTAGGAAGAAAGTAGGGAACGCAAATCTTAAATAGTTAGACACTTTCACATAATGGGCAAAAATAAAGTGAAAGGAACAAAGAGGGCTCGAGAGGATTGCAATGAGAGAATTTTAAACTGATGGTATTGGGAAAACTTGGCATAAGCTGCAAGCAAAAACCAGAATAAAGTGCTTGCGGTGGAAAGAAATGAGAACAATTTCAGTACACTAAAGACCAGAGATTGAAGAATGCAAGGCTGGCAAAACAGTTGAAATCTGTAGCTTATAAAAAGGCAGAGATAGAAGATTCAGCAACTATTGCAAAGCAATTGCCGAGACAGAAGTTACACAGATTTATCTAGATGACAAATGTGATGGAATGAATATGGGTTTGGAACCTGTCCTGCCAGGCTCAGAAGTGAGATGGTGGAAGATGCTGGAAGTTGTGGAGAAAGGTGTGTTGCATGTGGAGACTCACTGGCTCAACCCGGGAGACTGGACAGGATAAAGAGAAGAGATGCTGGAAATCCGAAGCAAAATACACAGAGTGCTGGAGGAGCTCAGCAGGTCAGACAGCATCTATGAAAATGAGTAAACACTCAAAGTTTCTGGCTGATACACTGTTGGGGGGGGGGGGAAGAGGGAAAGCAGGACAGCCGAGAAGGTGATAGGTGAAGTAAGGTGGGTGAGAAAGGGAATGAAATAAGAAGCTGGGAGGTGATATGTGATAAAGGCGAAGTGCTGGAGAAGAATTAATCTGATAGGAGAGGAGAGTGGATTACAGGAAAAGAGGAAGGAGGAGGGGAACCAGGGGGAGATGATAAACAGATTAGGAGAAGTAGTAAGAGGACCGAATCGCAGTAAAGGGAAGAAGGGAAAAGTAACTACCAGAAGTTATCTGCTGGAGGCTACCTAGGCTGAATACGAGGTGCTGCTCCTCCAACCTGCGCACGGCCTCATCATGTAGAAGAGAAGGCCACGGACCAACATGTGAGAATGGTAACAAGAGGGAATAAAAATGGTTGGCCACTGGGAAGCTTTGCATTTTGTGGATAGAGCTGAGTTGCACAACAAAGAGGTCCCCTAATCTATATTGAGTCCAACCAATTCAGAGGAGGCCACACTCGAAGCACTGGATACAGAAGATAGCCCCAACAGATTCTGCCTCACCTGGATGGACTGTTTAGGGTCCTGAATAGAGGTGAGAGAGGAGGTGAATAGGCAGGAGTAGGACTTCTGCCACATGCATGGTTAAAAGCCAATAGGGAGAATAGTGGAGAGGAACAAATGGACAAGGAAATCATGGAGGGAGCAATCACTGCAGAAGATGGAGGTGAGGGGGGGGGGGGTGGGAGGGGATGGTAAATATGTGTTTGGTATCGGGTCCCGTTGAATATGATGGAAGTTGTGGAGAAAGGCGTGTTGCATGTGGAGACTCACGGGGCTGTATGTAAGGACAAAAGGAACTCTCTCTCTGTTAGGGCAGCAGGAAGATAGGTCTTGGCCCAAAATGTCAACTGTACTTTTTTTCCCATCGATGCTGCCTGGCCTGCTGAGTTCCTCCAGCATTTTGGGTCTGTTGCCTGGAGTCCACTTTAATTTTGTTTGTCAAAAAATGTTTCCAGTCCTCAGGTACAGACATCCTTTTTTAGCACTCTGATGTCCATCCCTCCACTTCCTGCCCCCAAATTTCAAACTGCCAAAATCTAACATGAACTCCCGATGAAACCTTTCGCCCCAATCTTTCAACTGAGGTCTAAAATATCTCACTTGTGCTCAGACCAGCTACAACCTAAAGAGTAACCTTAAACCTTCTGCATTGGCCACTGTGTGGATTTTTATTTCATTTTTGTCATAATCAATTTATTGGCTCTCTCACGTAATGAAAGCAGCAGCCTTCCACATGAACATTCAGTGCCACAGAGAAGGTATTATCATCTACATCAGGGGTTCATCACTCTTTATGCTGAGGATCAATACCACTAAGCAAGGCGTCCGCAGATCCCAGGTTGGGAACTCCTGACCTACTCACAAGATGATAAGCATCCTGGTCCCTCAGCAATGAGCCATTCAGTACAGGGAAAAAAAAATATTTTGCATCCTTGCAGTCTTTCAGACTGAATATTACAGGAATTCAGCTTCTTTTTATCAATCAGATGGTTGTTGGTTGTTTAGATGGAACAAAATAAAGTTAAAATGCTACTCATATGATCACTTTGGCTTTTGCAACAAACATCTGAAGGTTTATATTTAATTCTAAAATAATTAAAGATATTGTAACTGATTATTTAAATATCCAGGCAAGGTACTTACACTTAGAAATTGCATAGAAAAAGGCTATCAGACAAATAATCAATGTTTCTTTAGAGCATTCCTTTCTCTATTACTCTTTACGGTCACTCTTTACAAACGGACTGAGTATGAGCAGCTGTGCTACTCATATGCAGACGAAACGGCGTTTCCCATATTCTGAGATTTATGTGATTATAGGACTGTACCTTATATTGGATTCCTTCAGTTTTTGGTGTTTTCTTTCTTACGGACAATTGGCAGGTGGATGACCTGTTAATTTTGTTTGTGTGTAAAGTTGGTGGTTGTGGGCTTGGTGCTACTGTTGCTGTTCTGTCCTGTGAGTGAAGGGGTTGGGGATAGTTATTGGTAGGGGATCATTCATTCTTATTGTGCATGTTTTTTTGCTGTGGACAAGGGGGGTTTTGGGAGTCAGTGAGCTTTGCTTCTTTTCTTTTTCATGCTGGTTGGGGCAGAGTTGATGTATTTTCTTTTATCAATATCCATGGTCTTTCTGTATTTAATGGGTACCTGGAGCAGACAAATATCAGAGTTGTATCGTACATGCATACCTTGACAATAAAATGAACCTTGGAACATTTTTTTATTATTCAACTGCAGCATTAATCAATTTATTTTAAAAGAATGAAATGAAATAACATTATGTAACAGCAGACAACATATTAACCTTCTGTATGGTAACATCTGGGGTGGCAAATTGGCGATACATCTCCACCAAAGGAGGTGTAAGGCGCTCCTTCCCTCTGCTGGCCTGCAGTTCACCCTTAGGCAAGGTGTAGCACCTGCTAAGCTCCACCCTCACCTGAGCAGGGTCATGGGAAGCCACGGGTGCAGGTGATGGACGGTCGTATGAGCAGCTGGTGCACATCACAAGTCCTGGTTATGCAAGCACTGAAATCTAAAGAGTATTGATAATGGCTGGAGTCACCTGTTTTGTAAAGATACTGCCTAGAAGGCAGCAATGGCAAACCACTACTGTAGAAAAATTTGCCAAGAATAATCACTATCATTGAAAGACCATGATCAGCCACATCATGACATGGCACATATTGACCGAACAACATAAAACTGTATAGCATTTATAAAGTCGAATTTTCTTGCAAAATACAAACTTTATGACTGAATTTAACTTCATATAAAGATAAAAACTGAAAGACTAGAACAATGTAAGCCATTTCATTTCAGCAAGAAAACAAATATTTCTCAAGGATTACCATCAGCTCAATAATGATACCCTTTTCACCTACAGGCTTCTCTGCGTGGGTGGGGTGACGATGGGATAAAGGGATGTGGTTGGGGGGGGGAAATTCTATTAAGTATTAATGAAATGAAGCAATTTACAGAATTTGTAATTTTAAAAAAGGGAAATAGAAGGATACAGCAAATTTGCAAAGAACATTTCTGTGATGCCATCGGGTTCTACCAGAGGCATGGGTGGACATATTTTGCTAAGAATGAATCAGTGGACCTTTCATTCAAAAGTGTTGGGAACCATGACCTTTTACAGATAAAACTGATTTTAATTTAATAATAATGACTACACGATGATTCATAATCACACTTGTTGGCACATTAATGCAAGCACTACAAAGAATTATGAGTGCTGGCAAAACCTTATATTTGGTGCACGTTTGCTTTTAGAATTGGTATAACTATTGTGCTCAGTTGCATAAGTACAGTCAGCCCTCCGTATCCGTGGATTCAACCAACCGCAGATCGGGATCAGAAAAAAAAATGGAAGTTCTTTCTCCAGCACTCGTTGTTTGAGCATTGCTCGCCTCGTGTCTCGATTGTTCGCCACTTGTGTTGTGAGCGAGAGGAAGGAGTTTAAGGCTAGTAAAGGACGGCTGGCTAACTACGTAAAGCACTACAGCCTCAGGAACTTAAAGATCACAGGAGAGTCAGCATCGGCTGATGCTGAGGCAGCATCAGCGTTCCCAGAAGAGCTACGATGGTTGCGTCTGTACTGAACATGTACAGACTTCTTTTTCTTGTCATTATTCCCTAAACAATACAGTATAAAAACTACTTACATAGCATTTGCATTGTATTAGATATTATAAGTAATCTAAAGATGATTTAAAGTATACAGGTGGATGTGCGTAGGTTATATGCAAATACTACGCCATTTTATACGGAGGAGAAGATGGTGGCGCGACACAGCGCGTGCAGCTGCTCCGAAATGATATCGTATTTGTAAGTAGGATGCCGTGCACAATCCTGATTTAATGGAGGCAGAAGTGAGAAGCACAGAGGAACAACTGGAGAAACTTCTGAAATGCCCATTTCGCTGCTGCTGCTACTGTGCGATCGAGAATCTCTGGAGGGGAAGGCCCCAAATCCTCGGCTTTGCCTATTGCCTGTTGCTGGGGCCGGGGTCGAAGCGCTCAGCAGAGATAGTGCTCGGTGTCGGAGGGCTGGTCGGAGGCTCGAAGTTTTTGGACGGACTCAAGAGTCGGCTGTGGTCGGGTGCTTCCAGGGTGCTGCGTCGGCAAGTTTGCGGCACTGGAAGCTCAAGGCAGGGAGAGTTTTTTTTTCTTCCTTCTACCGTCTGCGTGAGATGATGGGGCTTTAGAGAGACTTTGAGACATTTTTTTTTACCATGCCCATGATCTGTTCTCATCAATTATGGTATTGCTTTGCACTATTGTAACTATATGTTATAATTATGTGGGCTTTGTCAGTTTCTCAATCTTGTTCGTCTTGTATTTCTGTGATATCATTCTGGAGGAACATTGTATCATTTCTTAATGCATGCATTACTAAATGATAATAAAAGACGACTGCGTGTCCTCATAATTTAAATCTAAACTTGAGCATCCGCGGAATTTGGTATCCGCAGGGGGTCCCAGAACCAAACACCCGTGGATACAGAGGGCCAACTGTATAATGTATATGGACATCCACAAATGCAAAGTATGTCTGCAATGTTACACGGGTTCAATAACCTTGGTTCCTCCAACACTCAGCATCTGCTGCCCGTGAATTCCACAATAAAAAAAATTCCAGAGGAATGCAGATTTGTATGTTTAATCAATAACTTACTACTAGTAATTATATTTTGTCAGGAATGTTGAGTTTAAAGCTTAAACCCACACCAGATTTGCTCTCCTGAAATTACTGGCAGTGCCAAATGTCATGTAATAAAAATGATGCTGTTTATATGATTCCAAGAAGCAGTGGGTGAACAAAGAGTTTTTCAAATAGCCAAGTCTGCGCTGAGTTTCAAATCACAGAACTGAATGTCCTTGAAAGAATTATCATGAGTAGACTGTCAGAGATAGATATGAAACAAGCTCAAAGCCTATTTCTACCTTTATGACTTTTGATTATGTTAGTTAGAATAAATTGTACGCATGACATTACACAAATGATTCGCTGCTGTGATCTGCTGCAAAAGCACTCAAGCCCAAGCTAACTTATAGTTTAAAAGGAAGCTGTAATACCAGTTCATCAGGGACAGCAATGCAGGCATTAAATTTTATGACCAATATTCCAAAGGAAAGTAGCAGCAGTGTACATGAACCAATGCAAACAGAAACCGGCCAGGTAGAAGAGACAGGGAATATTATTATCCTGTGCCATATTTCTTTGCATGTCAAGGGTATGATTACACAGGTTTCCTTCCAAAATTGATTGGATGGAGTGCCAATGATAGATTCTGTAAATGCAAAGTGAGGAGGAGTAGTAGGTGGTGTATTGGGAATACAGACACACCATAAGATCACTGTTTATACAAATGTTATAGCTATCACTCAACAGCAGGAGTGATTTGACAGTAGCAAATCATTTGCTATTCCATTATTTGAAATAATGTTACAACACACATTCTTCACAATTGGGTGTTAAACCCACACCTACACACGACCAACGCTGCAATCAAAAGATGAATTGCTTGTTTTAATAGTTACCCACAGATTTGGAAAAGAATTAGTGTGGGAGAAGTTTAACAAAGAAATCTATTAAGCGGTGTTTAGCTTCAACTGCTGAAATATATTGAAGATAAAGCTGTCTAACGTAAACTCAGCAATCAGTATGCACACAATAATAACAAACAAGGCATTCACAATTTTTAAAAATCTTTCATTTGATATTGATCCCAGAGAAGTTAAACTAAGGCTAAGCCACAAAGAGGTTTCCACAATACTGTACCCGATCACAATGAACTCGCTGCCATTGTTTGGGCAACTAGCTACAACAACACTGTCAATATTGACTACATGGCCTTGCTATTCCCATTTCACAAGCAAATCACAATCCAATCCGATTCTTGCATTCCACTTTTTCTACACCATCTTCCTTATTCTAAATTTATTTATCTTATTGTTGGCTAATGGATAAAATCCCTCCCCCATGTACTTCTGAACTTTTAAAACTGTAACTCACTGACCTTATTTGTTTTATCAGTAGCTAATGATCCACTCAACCACATTCTTACCTTAATCTGCTTTTCAGAGCAACTATTTTTCAGTCTTCCCTTGCTGCTTCCCTTCGTATACAAAGTTCTCACCTTTGCTTCCTCAGATCCAAGTGACAGAAATGAACAGCTACGGTGGATGCTCATTTGAAAACCAAGGTCTCATGTCTTGAAAGTAAACTATTACCAAGACTGCTCACAATTCCAAGACTAATTTAGAGTACAAAAATATCATGCACCCCATTCCTCCACCCCTTGCTCATCTCTCCCATGCAACAGTTACAGATACTCAGATGCTCCTAGCCAAACATGCATTATCATCTCTCTGCAGAAAATTCATAAAAATTACTTAAACATCCAAGCTATTTTTTCCTCATCTCTAATCTTGCACTGATATTAGTTTGAAATACTCTGCCAGGGGTCACCAGTCATGATTTAGTCTAGTAAATTTAGGTTTCTATCAATTTTGCTAAATGGATGTTAAACAGCTCTACTTAGTGCACAACAGGGCAACGTCAAGTGTCCAGTGTAATTTGGCAAGTCTGAAGGAAGTGACAAGATTCCTACAAGGAAATGAATCAGAAGTAGTATTCAGAATATAACCGAGGTGTTATTTATGATAGATGACAGTACAATGCACAACTTGTTTGGAAGTGGGAGTCAATATTTGCAAACAAATTTAATCAAATTTGAGCTCTTGAGATTTGCTAACTTTAGTTCTGTTGGCATGCTCCTGCTTACTAGTTATTATGCAAAAACAAAAATCTGTAAAGTTTGTGCTTAATGACCATAACTCAGAATACCTCTTATACATGTATGCAGGGAGGAAAAAAAAAGGCAGGCAATTTATTACTAGGATGAGTCTCTCAGGTTGATTACTGATTGCCAGAAGGAATTATGCAAGCTGCTAAACGTATTACAGTGGTATGTTAGGGCAGGAGTGCCACAGAATCAATTTTATTCACTGTCTATTTATTTGATTTCAGATCAGTTAGATTTTGATTACAACACCAGATATGAGAGGAAAAAAATACCACTAACTCCATTCCACTGGAAAGTCCATGTGGTTAGATAAAGAACTGTCTTGATTCACGGCCATCAAAAGTTAAGCAACTTGCCACGTTTGCAAAATGAAAATTCTCGAGTTGACCATCTCTTCCCCTTCAGGAATACCACTCCTGTTTACAGTTCTTCGCAACAGCCCTGACCCACATTTCACAAATTTTACAAGCCTTCATTTTCTCCTATCACGTTCCACAATAATCCAACAACCAGATAATACTCCAAAAGTACCACAGCAACCTTGTTTTCATCTGAATGACTACACCAGGGTTGTAACAGGTTTATTAAAACATCTGTATATGAGTGTGTCCCCACGAAATCATTCAGTATTTACCCCAATCAGAAGCCCTGGATGAACCATGAAATCCAGAATTTGTTGAAGGCCAAATCAGAGGCACTGAACTCTGGAGATCAAGAATGCTACAAGAGGTGCAAGTAAGATCTCCAGAAAGCCATCTCACGGGTGATTCCAGACTAGTCTGGAATCAACGAGGAATGCTCGACAGCTGTGGAAGGGTCTGAATACCATAACCTCCTACGAAATTAAATCCAGTGACATGGGGGAACAGCAGAGCCTTGCTTCCAGTCAAGCTCAATGCCTTCTACGCTTGCTTTGACCATCAGAATATTAACGAATCACTGTGAACGGCCACATCTCCCGATGTTCCTTTCTCTCAGCATCTGAAGCTGACGTGCAGGCTACCTTCAGGAGGGTGGATCCAAGGAAAGCATCCAGTCCGGACAGGGTACCTGGCCAGATCTAAAGATCTTTGCTGATCAACTGGCTGGTGTGTTCACTGATATCTTTAACCTTTCCACTTTGGTAATGTGTGATACGTACCCTCTTCAAGCGGGCTTCAATCATACTGGTGCCCTGGAAAAGCCTCAATGACCCTCACCCAGAGGCACTTACATCCACAGTGATGAAGTGTTTTCAGAGATTGGTGTTGAAACAAATCAGTTTCTGCCTGAGTGGTGACTTGGATCCATTCCAATTTGCCTACCAAAGCAAAAGGCCCACAGCAGATGCCATCTCATTGGCTCTTCACACAACCCTGTAACATCTGGACAGAAAGATGCATACAACTGTATGCTCTTTATCGGTTACAGCTCAGCATTTAATACCATCATCCCCTCAAAACTAGTCAGTAAACTCTAACACCTGGGCCTCAATACCCACTTTTGCAATTGGATCCTCAATTTCCTCACTTGCAAAGCCCAGTCAGTTCAGATTGGCAAAACATTTCCTTCACAATCTCCATCTGCACAGATGCACCACAGGGACGTGTTCTTAGACTCCTGGTCTGCTTGCTTTACACCTATGACTGTGAGGCTAAGCAGAGCTCCAACGCATATTCCATTTCACTGATGGCACCACTGTTGTGGACCATGTCAAGAGTGGTGATGAGTCAGCATAGAGGAGGGAGATTGAGGATTTGGCTGACTGGTGTCATAACAACAGCCTCTCACTCATTGTCAGTAAGGCCAAGGAACTGATTGTAGACTTTAGGAGAGGGAAACCAGAGGACCACGAGGCGTACTCATCGGAGGATCAGAGGTGGAAAGGGTCAGTAACTTTAAATTCCTGGGTGCCACCATCTCAGTGGAACTGTCCTGGATCAATCATATAATTGTAATTGCAAAGAAAGTACGACAACCCCTCTACTTTTTTCAGGGTCTGTGGAGATTCAGCACGTCATCAAAAACCTTGATAAACATCTACAGATATGTGGTGGAAAGTGTATTAACTGGCTGCATTGTGGCTTGGTATGGGAACACCAATGCCTTTGAGCAGAAAATCATACAAAAGGTAGTGGAGCTGGCCCAGTACATCATGGGTAAAGCCCTCCCAACCATTGAGCATATCTACATAAAACATTGCTGCAGAAAAGCAGCATCCAAAGATCCTCACCAGCCAGGCCATGCCCTCTTCCTACTGCTGCCATCAGGTAGAAGGTACAAGTGCCTCAGGATTGTCACCACCAGGTTCAAGAGCAGTTACTACCCTTCATCCACCAGGCTCTTGAAAAGAGGATAACTATACTCCATATATTTCTGGTGTTCCCAGAACCAATGATCTTACTTCAAGGACTCCTTAATTTGTTATTTCCTGCTCTCATTATTTATTGCTATTTACTTATTTTTGCATTTGCACAGTTTGTTGTTCACTGATCCCGTTTACAGTTACTGTTCTATCAATTTGCTAAGTACGCCCGCAGGAAAAATAAGCTCAGAGTTGTATATGGTGACATGTATGTACTCTGATTATATAATTTTGACCTTTGTTCTTTTCTGAAGATAAATATACACGTAGTATCTGTTGTTATTGCATTTTCCCTACAGTTTAAAAATAACACGTTTTGTCACTAAATCAGTTCTGCTGAGAGGTCTGACCTCTAATATTAACTTTATTTCTCTTGCTACACACACTATTTGACCTGCCAAATATTCCCAGTATTCTTTTGGTTGCTATTGAGGTTTGAAGAAGCCATCAATGATTATACAATATAATCCAGTCAACTATTATCACATTCAGGTAAAGACAAATGAAAACCAAGGTTCTTGGCAACATATACATCCACAAGTTCTTACGCTGAGAAAAGTTACCACTACTTCCTCTCAGTTTGTTTTCATTCTAATAGATCAGATTTTCCCAAACTCATGATTCACAAACTTGGAAAACAAATTATTAATGACTGCTTTAATATAAATAATACACAAGACATATTTGCAATTCCTTGAAGAGTTGAAGTCCATCTGCTGGGAAAATGACAAAGGCCACTTCTGTCATGTTGTATCTTAGTGTTATATTTCTTGCATAAGATAATATCAGAAACTGAATAAGAAGATTGTGACTTGTAAAACTTACATATTTCACAATTCATTATAGAATAACAGCATACAAAAAATAGGGACATGGGCAACATTTGAAGCGTACCTTCAAGATACTATTTATGTACATCACAAATCACTGTCTAAAAACTTTTTATGATAAAGATGGTGGTTTCTGTGAATTGACAATGGTCGTCAACAGATTTCTTGACCTGTGACCCCAATTCTGTTGCTGGTCATGACGAACTCTTTCTAAACTCAGTGGAGTGGGGAGGTGCAGGAAGTAAGGAAGGCGTAACCGGGTAACCCAGGTATTGGTTGTTCTTCCCTTTCTTCTATCCCACGAATGGATCAGTGCGCAACTGCCAACATGGTTGCCCATCTTACAGAGGTAATGTGGGTGAAATGCACTTCTTGGGTTTTAACAGGAGTAAACTACAATTATTTCTTTAGCAAGAATACCCAGATTTCATAATTTGTTGTTAAGTGCAAATCAGAAGATCAATTAAAAGGAACCAATAACAGACATTACCAAATTTTGATTGTTCATTTTCAAGGATAATCTTTGAAACCTACTTTACACAACCAGACACGTTATTTGCTCAAGCAAAATCCAAAGTAAGTGGAAAGGAACGTGCAGCAATGCTAATCAAATGTACCTCAGAGAAAAGCACCAAAAGAGGACCTCAGCACTGTAATACTGATACTTCCTTTGCAGGCCAAGATTAATGGGTCAATTACAGCCGATTCCCTGTACGCCTTTGTGCATAAAGCCTTTAGCAGACGTGCAAGTTTAAATTACTTGACTTCTGTTCAGAACTTTTCCAATAGCTCAACAAATTTCAGAATACATTAGAACCAGCTGACAATAGCCTACAATATACATGTGTATGATCAAAAAGTCTTTCTTCTCCCCTCTCCACCCCAAAAAACTGGCAGCAAATCTTCTGCAATTCTGAGGGACAGCTGACAGTACAGAAGGGGGTGGAGTAAATAGAGGAGAAGATTTAAATCCACCAAGACAACTGAGTTGAAGGAAAGGAAAAAGAGCATTAGGAGACCTAGGGAGGGAGGAGTGAATTATGGGCAGGTGAGTTGGTCATTAGAGAAATTACAAGGTAAACATGCTGTGGAAGTAAGCCAGCACTTTCATTTTCCTGTGTTGACTGGGTCTTTGTAAAACAGGACGCAAAGATGGCAGCTAAAATTTATTTTTTTCTGTCATTCTCAGCATGGCCATATCAAGAAAAATAGAGAGAGATGGGAGGGTGGGCAAGAGGGAGAGACAGTTGTGAAGGCGAGGGAAGGAGAGGGAGAAAGGGAGATGCGAGGGTGAGGGAGGGAGAGGGAGAAAGAGAGGGATGCGATGGTGAAGGCGGGAGAGGGAATGAGAAGGGAGAGACAGATGTGAGGGCAAGAGAAGCCGAGGGGCTCGGTGAGACAGATGTGAGGGCAATGGAGGGAGAGGGGGCAAAAGGGAGAGGCAGATACAAGGATGAGGGCCCTCGTTTCTTCCTGACCCACTTAGAAAATGACGCCTTGTACACCAGGTTGACGTTCATTGACTTCAGTTTGCCATTTAACACGTCGTCCCTCAGTGGCTGGTGGGCAAACTATCCGTAATGAGACACAACACCCTTCTCTGTAACTGGATCTTCAAGTTCTTGATGGACAGATCTTAGTCATCCCTGGTTGGGAACAACACCTCAAGCTCCATCATGTAGAACACTATTGTCCCCCCACAAACCCCCAGGATTGTGTGCCAGCCCACAGCTGTTCACCCTGTGCTATCTCATAACTACACTGCAGACCCACATCAAACCCTAGCATCAAGTCCACTGATTTTATAGCAGTGACTGGCCTCATCAGCAACAATGATGAGTTGGTTTACAGGCAGGAGGTCACATGGTGCAAGATCAACAACCCAAGTCACAATGTGGATAAGACCACAAAAAAGAGTGACTGTAGACCTCAGGAAGGCGCAATTCAGCCACCCTCACTGCACATCAATGGCTCTGCCATGCCAGGAGTGAAGAGCACAAAGTTCCTTGGCATGCACAAAATCTAACCTGGATTCACAATATCTCATCGGTAAAGAAAGCAAAACAGCACCTCTACTTTGAGGAGACTGGCAGGAAAGGCTCCCTGTCCCTATTATAACAACTTTCTACAAGAGCACCATTGAGAGTGTCCTGTCTGGCTACATCATCGAATGGTACAGAAGCTACAAGGCATCAGACCGCAAGACCCTACAGAGGATAGTAAAGCTGGAGGGGATCACTGGGGTCTCCAATTATTTGTGATATTTACCAAGAATGTTGTCCATGAAGGCTCCAAAGCATTGTTGAGGATCCCTACCACTCATCCCACAATCTTTTTGGCCCACTACCATCAGGAAAGAGGCACTGGCACATCAGGACTAGAGCTGGCATACTGGAAAACAGCTTCTTCCCATAATCGGAGAAACTAATGAATACCCTGCCACCACTGAGGTCTTATTGCTTGGGCAGCGAGCTGTTTACCGGCTCTACACACTATATGTACTTTGAATTACATTTTATTAACTCTTTGTTGGTAGTATTTTGTTTTACATGCTGTGTGTGATACAAGTTTTGTGTATGCACCGTGGTCTGGAAGTTTCAATTGGCTATTTATATGTACAGTCGGATGATGATAAACTTGAACTTTACTTAAATCTCTTTATGTGCTTAAAAGCAATAACCAGGTGGAGTTTTATTTCTGAAGCTCAATTTGGAACTATCAAACAAAAAAAAAAACAACTTTTGGTAAGTTTCTGTTCCACCACATGTCTAATGCAATTTTGGATAGCTAAAAATACAACTGACAAAACTGGTTGCCAATTCTGTTTGTGTGTAGTAATCTCTGTACAAATTAGTATTTCAAATCTTCTCAAAAATGAACCACTTAGTACCCTTGCACCCAAAATAAACAAATTAAACAAACTCATGTCGCATCACCAATGGGAACAGATTTGCAAAAACACACCCTGAAGATCAATTCATTCTGGAGCCATGTTTAGTTTTGTGGGCAGAAACAAATGCCACCATTCCACTAGTAAACCTCTTTCTTCTCCAGCCCCTCCCCACACCTCATACATGCCTGTTCTCCAATAGTGGTTTACTGGGATGGTATTATCAGGCATTTTTACTGTTTTAATCAAAAAATGAAGAGATGAAGAACCATTAAAACTTTGAGATAAAGAGTTAATTACTACATACCACCCAAGTAATCAGTTGAGAAAAAAATGGCAACTTGAAACTCCCCCTTTTAAACATTGTCCAAGAGACTAGTATTATTCTATATTCCAAAATTATCAAGCGAGCATAAAATCACAAAAGATAAGTTACCTTTTTCATTTCCAGCTTTCTTTGGCCCTCGTACATCTGCTATCACATGACTAAGTCTACAACATTCTTATATCCACTTTTTGGAAAAATCTAACAAATCCTGATTCACGGCTCTTTTTTCCTCAAAAGTACTAGTAAACCAATCTACATAACTTAAGCTAGATTACACTGCAGCATCCTGGCCTTGAATACTGTTTGAAGGTTGCATTCTGCTGTTTTATGTAGAGTTCTCACGTTGATCTACCGCAGACCGCGGGCATTTGCATCCAGAGCTAATCAACTGTCAGGATTTCTCAGTAGAAACAAATCCTTTAAGAAAAGGAGATTACAACAAGAATATGATCCAGGTGTTATCAAAACAGGATCTGTATACTCAAACAACAGGAATTCTGCAGATGCTGGAAATTCAAGCAACACACATCAAAGTTGCTGGTGAACGCAGCAGGCCAGGTAGCATCTGTAGGAAGAGGTGCAGTCGACGTTTCAGGCCGAGACCCTTCGTCAGGACCTGTATACTGTATATTAGAAGTATTTTTGTAAAATATCAGCACTTGAATGCCAGCAGTACCATTACTTAACCATCAGTGTAGAAAAATTGAGATTACAGTTCTTGTTCCATTTTTCCTTGCCTTCTCTATTCTTCTTTTAGTTAAATCTTATGGGAATAGACATTTGCAGTAGACAGACGCAGCATGGCCTTTTGTTCATCATCTGACACAACCCCCCTCAGTGTATGCTCACACCATTTTATATCTTCCCATGCTTCAAATCTTTTAATCTAGATTCAAAAATAAAGGGTTTTAAGCATTCTTGGCTTCAGTGAAATAAAGTACTCCCCAAATAATTCTAGCATCTCTTCTTAAATTTAAACCTAGTGGATTGATGCTGGGTGCTGCGTGACAAGAATGGACTTTCTACAAGAGGCTTCTGAAAAATACACACCCCATTTAAATTACAAGCAATTATTTCATAACTTCACTTTCCTACTTCATGACCTAATTTTTAAAATTGGTCTTTATGAATCAGTAGTTCAATTATCAGATAATTATTTTTCTGAACTTTTGGGACTCTGATGATCCATACCTTTAACATTTATTCAACTGTGAACAAAAAAATACTTTCATTTCTATTCATTTAAAAATGAGCTCATACTTAACCATTCCACAACACAAAATGCTGGAGGAACTCAGCATGCCAGGTAGCATCTATGGAAAAGAGTAAAGTCAACGTTTTGGGCTGAGTCTTTTCCTTAGATGCTGACTAGCCTGCTGATTTCCTCTAGCATTTTGTGTGTTGCTTGGATTTCCAACATCTGCAAATTTTTTCTTGCTTGTAACTATTCCACAAACTTGCCAACATTTTTCCTCAATATATGCCAGGCTTTTCACATCAAACCAGTTAAAAATCATCCCCATCTGCTACTTCAATCTGATTTCATGTATTAATTTTATGACTAACATCACTAAAACTAGCCCAGTACAATTTTATTGATATACAAGTCATTTTACACCAGAAATGGTTACAAATTAATCTCTGCTATTTGGTTCTCCAAAACTGTGCACTTTTCCTTCTCTGCTTACACTTTATAACACTGCTACCAGAAGTTTTGTGCTGAGAGAAAAAAAGGGTTTTACAGTCTCTGAAGGAGGAGTATACATAATGCCCAAGACACTAGAAGCCTGTTCAGCATTGTGACATTTATAATCTTCTAGCAATCAATTTCAAACAGAAGCACAAATCACTTACTGCAATTTGTCTCCTGCTGATCAGTACCCAGAAAGTGAACAACCATTTTGGGAATTGTCTCTTGTCCTTTTCTAGATGTTAGGTCTGTTTTCCATGGGTGGTGACCAGAGAGGTTTAAAAAAATTATGAGGGGTATAGAAAGTGAGTTTTTCCAAAGGAGATAGGTTTTAGGTGAGAAGGTGAAGATTCGAAAGTTTTCCCATACAGAAGATGCCAGGTGTATGGAAGCTACAAGAAAGAGGTAGACACATTTACGGCATATAAAAGACAATGGGACAGGTACATGAACAGGAAAGCTTTAGAGGGACACGTGCCAAACATAGGCTTGGATGAGATGGGCTGTTGGCCAGTCGGTTCTGTGTAACTCTGAATTTGTATGTAATATTTGTATAGATTGTAAAGGCAAAATCCTTGAGCTAAAACACTGCACTCACAAAATGTATCACTGTACCTATTATCCCAAATCTCACTCACCAACGCCCCAAGATGTGCAATAGCAAAATTTAAAGCTCTGTAATAATTTAATACTCAGGATGTCTGCACATTGGCCAAATCTTTTATTTTCTCCAAAATTCACCGACTGCCTGGCTCTGGGCTACACTTAGGAGGGGTGATTGATAAGTTTGTGGCCTACGGTAGAAGGAGTCAATTTTAGAAAATCTAGGCATATGTATTTTTTCCTACATTTACACACTTAGTCCAGCGGTCGTGGAGCATAAGGATCCCTTCTTTGTAGAAGTCGGCGTCTTGGACCTCCAGCAAGTGGCCACAGCAGGGGTGATTGATAAGTTTGTGGCCTAAGGTAGAAGGAGATGAGTTATTAACTTCAAACTTTCTGCATTTTCACTCAAAGAGTTGAACTCCATGTTCATGTAACGAGAGCGGTATAACTCACTTCCTTCTACCTTAGGCCACAAACTTATCAATCACCCCTGCTGTGTGGAGGTCCAAGACGCTGTTGTTTCATGCACGTGCAGTTCAACTCTTTCAGTGATAATGCAGAAAGTTTGAAGTTAATAACTCATCTCCTTCTGCCTTAGGCCACGAACTTATCAATTGCCCCTGCCGTGGACCACCTCTGCAAGGAAGGGATTCGTATGCTCCACGACAGCTGGACTAAGTGTGTACATGTAGGAGGGGACTATGTTGAAAAATAAATGTGCTCGGGTTTCTAAAATTGACGCCGTCTACCTTAGGCCACAAATTTATCAATCACCCCTCATATTTGGACCAAACTTCAAGCACTTTGCTATGGCTCAATTCAACGTAAGGCAGAAAAGTTTTTCTGCCTGAACTGAGCGTGCCACTCAGAACAACTCTAACAGGCACTGGTGTCCTGATACTAAGCTCACCAGCTGTCAAATCTGTTATAATCACTCAATATCTGCAAATATATTTGACATTCAAGTATTCAATAATATTAGAGAATTTTAATTTGTAATATTAATGTTTCCCCAGAGTTTACTAGCAAAATTAAATCTCTTGCGCTTACAAACTCACACTTAGTGTAAGCAAAAACATTGATACTGACTTAACTAAACCCCCACTTAACCCTTCTCCCTGCACCAGCTTTTCTAACTCTTTGAAATGGGGATGAGAGGTGTTGGACGGGGCAGCAGCACAACCAGCAGGGCAGCAGATCCACTGATGGCTGGGGCCCAAACTAGAAACCCGAGAGGTTTCCAAAGGAAACACACCAAGTGCAGGCATTAAAATTGGCATCAAAATCTGAAACTATGAGCCTATAGGATTTCAAAAGGAAAGAAATTTCACTGTTCTTCAGAGCTATCTTTAAAATGTTAGATCTAAGGAATCAGCCCACTTTACAATTTACTCTGCTTTTCTTACCTAATAATTTCAGACCAATTAAGCATCACCTGTCTATTCAACTCTTGCAACTGGCCAGTCATAAACTGGGACTGTAAAGCATCTACTTAAAACTTGTGTTTTGGAAAACTTGGATTCCTTTATTTAATTAGTGATAGCCTGCTCAGATCAATGTTGCAATTACATTACATTCTTCATCTGCCGTAGACATTTCTGAGCAATTAAACAGCGTGGGTGGCAACTGCATTGGGCACGGAAGTAGAAAAGTGGTAGGAGACAAGCCAATATTTCCAAAATTTCATTTGGGCAATATCAGATATCAACTCCAACATAAACATTAGCCAGGCTGATTGAAAACAATACAAAGTTATATTGTTTCACTGCTGATTCTGGAATACACCTCATTAACGGAGCATGGACTTTACCAAAACCAGTTTATACAGAAATTCTTAAAGCATTTACCTCCTTCCTTATTCAGTATGACCTATAGCCCACAAAATATCAATTATGAATACCTTAGTTAAAATTTTGCACTGCAAAACCTTCCAAGAGACATATTTCACGTTAAGACGAATCACAAAGTGTTTCAATTATTCATTTACCTTGTCAGAGACTTTTACTGGTGACGCTCAGACGCCAAGTCATTATGAACACTAAGATACAAACAGAGTAACAACTTATTGAACAGGGCTCACAGTTAGCTGGGTGCCAGCCACTACGTATTTACAAATAATTCAAATGCAGTATAATTGTAATGGTTGACCACTCATTAGTAAGCAGAATTTGGGTGATCAGACTCACTCAGAATCTATGGCTGAAACTTACTTGGACCTTACTCACAGGAGATCACCTAATGGCAATATGGTCATCAAGGGGTAAACTGGCACACTAAATGTGGCCAAAATTAAAAGGCAAAGAGAAGGATAGCACTTTTAACTTAAAAACCCACCTAGGTACTGTAATATAAAACCGTTGGCAAGTCCACTGTTATTTTAAGTTCACTGCCAAAAATATTTAAGATCATATTTGTCCAAGGATGATGAACACACACATACACACACTCCCATCCACTTCCTAAGCCGCCTTCCCTTCACCCCCACCACTCAAAACTTTAGATTTAATGAATATTAAGCATTTCTGTAAGTAGACTTGGAGCCAGGTATGTGTTGAGCATTGGCAACGTTCTGCACAATGGAATTTTTCCTAGCCAGCAGTTTTGTCTGTGGAAACCAGAATGCTGAGCCCAACATAAAATGTGATATGCTGTTTTAAAAAAGTAAATGCTCCTCAAATCTGCAGCCAGTACAGTTGAAGCCACATCTGTATTGCAAAGTGTTCAAAAGGATTGCACTCCACTTCAAAGGAACTGCATTCAGTATCCAAATAAGTAAATAGCTCTACGTCCAACACAAAAAGACAAGATGATTTGTTTGGATGAAGTACAAGAGTAAAAAGTAAAAGAACTGGAACAAAGGAATGCATCTTAGCAGTCTACCATTGTTGAGGATCTGGAGCATCTAGAAAGTATTGCTTGTCATGTTACCTCAATGCAAATCACGGCTTACTGTGACAACAAAGATTAACTTGCATGCAGTTGCAGAGAAGCTCTGTATCACTTCCCCTTTCACCCTTTACCATCATAATTCTGGAGATCAAGATCCAAAGGAATAATCCTGCTCACTCTGTGCCAGTATGAGCCATGGCTACTGAACCCAAGAATTGCCATTTGATAAATAGCAACAGGATCCACAACACCTTGTTACTTGAAAGCATATCATCCAGACAAAACTACAGCTCAAAAGGGATATATGAAGCCCAGCCCTCCAAGGAATGTGAAATGAGTCCCATAAAATCAACCAAGAGTTAGTACAGAATATTCACGGCAATATTTCACCCATAACCAATACAATCATTCATCTCATTACAAATTGTGAGCTCTTGTTTATTAAAAAGTAAATTGCTATATTTATTCACGGAAGTATATTTACACTTTAAAACAATTTAATTTATACATTAAATGACTTAATTCTGTTAGAATTACACAATTTCACTTTCTTTGAACCCAAAAATTTACTACACTTTCCAAGTCAAATAGGTCAGTGGACACATCTTTTTGAATTTCCACTTCATGAACTCCATTCTTTTCCTGAATTTCTCCAAGTTGTCATTGCTTATTAAGGTTCAAGAGCACAATGACATTTGTTCATTAAAAACGTGCAACCAACGCAAACCTCTGTTCCACCTACCATTTGTTTACATCCATGACTAAACAATAACTGAATGGTGTGCAATAGCAGTATTCCTCACCAGAAACCCAAAGTTCTAGCCCTGCCTTTCCAAAGATCAGCTAGCTCAGTTCAAACACAAATTTAAACACTGCATCCTTGGATTGAATGACCCAGTTACACATTGGATGAGACATACTCATGCGGACCCAGTCTTCAGTAATACTTCAAAATCATCTGGCACCCTTAGGACATTGGTAGTGCCAGACTAGCATAGCTT
The DNA here is from genome assembly GCF_030028105.1 of Mobula birostris. Classification (NCBI taxonomy): domain Eukaryota; kingdom Metazoa; phylum Chordata; class Chondrichthyes; order Myliobatiformes; family Myliobatidae; genus Mobula; species Mobula birostris. The sequence goes on from NC_092388.1 coordinate 35,538,382, forward strand.
CTGGACAATTAGAGGCTATTCTTATTAACACCCATGCACACTTGCCATTCTATATTCCATAGACAATAGAAAATCTCTCAAAATCTCTATCCTGCAAAAGATATCTAAGTATTTTGTGTCTTCACTCTTCAAGTATAGCAGGTAGAGGCCCAGCTTACTCAATTGCTCCTCATATGACAAACCTAACTTCTCTGAAACAGGTCTGATGAACCTTTAATGCACTCCTTCGTAAGCAGATGTGTCCTTCTTTAGACAAGAGGAAAACTGCACTCAATATTCAAGGTGGGATCTCTTGAAGAAGAATCGTTAAGAGGCAACTGTTAGCACAAAGAGGTAATTTCAGACCAAACTGGAATCACAGATGGATGTTCGATACCTGAAGGCAGGGCTTGCACAATACAACTTCTTACAAGGCGAGATTAGGAAGTGGAAATGACCCTTCACTCCCAGATGAGCTCAATGCTTTTTATACATGTTTTGATAGAGCTATGGCACGGCTACATGAGCCCCCACAACTGCAGATGCACCTATAATTTCTGTCTCTGGGGCAGAGGGCGAATCCATGAAAGGTGTCTGGTCTGGACAGTGTACCAAGCTGAGAACCTTAATGTTGTGTGCTAAGCCCCTTGCTCCACTCTCTATAAACAGGTGACCGTGTGACTAAACTTAACTCTAATGCCATCTTCAAATTTGCTGATGACACTACTGTTGAGTGATTCATGAGCAAGTTAGGACACCTGTTTCAGTGGTACTACAGTAATAAACTTTCAGTCAGCTTCAGCAAAACTAAAGAGTTGATTGTTGACTTCAGGAATTGGAGAGGGGACTTTGAAGGATTGGTGAGGGAGAGAGTCAGGATTTTTATATCCTTGGGGGTTAACACATCAGTCAACCTGTCCTGGGCCCAGTACATAGATGTAATAAGGAAAGCATGACGGTGTATTTACTTTCTTTGGAGATTCCGATTGTCACTGAACACTCGAACACTCTCCTACTGATGTACTGTTGTATAAGTGCTGATAAGCAGTACCAGGCCATGATGCAAACGAATTCAAACAACTGCAGAGAGCAGTGATCTTTGGCTAATACCTAACTGGCACATTCCTTCCCACCATCGGTGGTATCTACAGGATGCACTGCCTCAAGAAGGCAACAATCCTCATCAAATATTTCACCATCTTTTTACAGTTGCCATTGGACAGGGGCTACAGAAGGCTGAAGTGCCAAGTCACCAGATTCAAGAACAGCTACTTCCGTTCAACCATTTGGTTCTCGAATCAACTGGTAAAACCAGAATCACTAGAGTTTAGCAACGCTTATGACCAACTTGCACTAAATAGACATTTTTGTTGTAATTGTGTTCTTTCTTGTAAAAACAACACACAAGAAAAAATGGTGTATAATTTGTGTTTATATTTTTCTTGTGAATGACAATTATATGATGCTATGATACTGCTATAAGTCTTTCATACATGTACTTGTGAATATAACAATAAACTCGACTTTCATTTTGACCTATCATCCCCCCGATTCTCTTTCAAGTCTTATTGCATTCCTATTGCTACTTATATTCTAACTTAGTACATGAGTGAGACAAATCAGCTAGTTGAATGGTGTCACGTCATCAACCATGCACTTAAACTCCAAATCCATTTCCATGTATTCTAATTTTATTCCTAGTGAGGAGCCTATTAAATGCCTTCAGAAAATTAGTAAGAGATTACCATGTCTATTCATTTCTGTTATCTGGTCTCTTAGATATTTTGTCAAAGAATTCCAACAGATCCATCAAACATGAATTTCTGAAAGGGAAGTTATGTTGATTCATGGCAATTATATTATTTTGTAAGAACCTTGACATTAGTCTGATTGGTATTAGTTTGAAGATTCAGGTAAAATTTTATCATTATGGTCACTATTTTCTTGGGCCATCGTTACAGGTTTATTAATGTAAATCCCTTATCATTGCCCTTAAAATAATTTCTTCCCCAATAATTTCTCAACATACTAACCTAGAAATCTATTCAGTACCTATTGAGATTCATCCCTCATAATGCTGGTACTAATCTGATTATTCCTGTCTACAATCCTCACATTTACCACACTCCCAGCTAGATGTATCTCCAATTAATACTCTGCCTTCCAAGCGTCTATGAATAGCTCTCATTAATATTTTTGCCCCTGTTGTTACATAATTTCACTCAAATGAATTCTTACTCTACACCCAACAGGCTGTGCCAAGACCTTTTTTTAAACTATGGATGTAATTCCTTATTAACAGCATTAAACTGCCTTCTCTTAAATTTTGCCCAACCTTTTCAAACGTTAAATATAACTCTGTATACTTGGTGTGCAGCAGCTCATGCTCCTGTTAAGTCTATCAGAATGAACATTGTTAGCTTGAATTTGCACAGAATGCCGTTGAATATGATTTCAAATTTTACTTCAAATGACACTGGTAATTTTTGGAACAGATGATTTTTTATCTTGTTCTACCTTAACACTGACTTTTGAATGTAAACTGAAGGAATACAAATTCGTATAATTTGCACTGCATTTGAGTTTTTACTTTTCACTAATGATTTCAGATTTTCATCACTTGCTCCTTTCACAGATAATGCCTTTTGTTATTCATTAGACTTCTCCAAATCCTTTTACAGGCACCATGGTTTCTTCTGCCTTCATTCTCTCCAGACCTTTTCTATTGTTCTCGCCACTTCTCCCTTCTTGTGATGCAATTTGTTTCTAACTTTCCCCACTGTTGATAAAGATCAACCATCTGAAGTATTATTTTTCTCTTCACAGATGTTACTGACTTGCAGAGTATCTATAATATTTTCTGTTGTCTACAGTATTTTTGGACTGCATACGTAATCCAGCAAAACCATTAGTCCACAATTACTATTTAAAGAAAGTGTCCTCAATCAATATCCTGAGACTTTTACAGATGGTATTGCATTTACGCATCTCAAACAGAAATAACCATGGTGTCATTGCTCAAGGCAGGAGAGAAAAAAATTGTATTGTAGAAGCCAAATTCGTCCTCAATTAGGTCAATGACAAGGCCATACTTGGAGTACTGTGCACAGTTCTAACTGCCGAGCTATAGGAAGGATATCCTTCAGCTGGTAAGGGAGCAGGAATGATTCACAAGGTTGTTACTGTGACCAGATGGCTTGAGTTAGAAGGACAGACTGAATAAGCTGGGACTCATTACCCACTCCCACCCCCTCACCCCGAGTGTCGGAAACCAAGCGCTGACCTTACATATAAAATCATGAGAGGCATAGATGAATGGTTATAGTGTTTTCCCCAGGGTGTGGGAGCACAAACCAGAGGGAACAGATTTAAGGTGAGAGGGGAAGAATTAAACAGAATTTGAGGAAGAGCCTTTTCCATACAGAGATGGTGAGTGTGTGGAACAAGTTGCTAGAGGAAGTGGAAGATGCAAGCACAATTACAATATTTAAATGGATTTAAAAGTTCTGATTAATTTTTCTATATATCGTAATGTTGGCTTGGAGTTGGGTATTGGGAGGGTGGGATGGTAAGCAACTTTATACGATTCTACTATGGGTGCTTTTCCTTACCTCTTTTTTTACTGTGTTTTTGTTGTTGCATTGTAGAAACATACATACATACATACATAAATTAATAAATAAATGGATTTTTGGAACATTTTAGACAGATATATGAATAATAAAGTTTTAGAACAGGAATGTTCAACCTTTTATTATGGCAACCCCTGGTTTAGAGATATATGGGCCAAACATAGGGAAATGGACACACATGAGACTGCAATTGTTGGAATCCTGACCAACAATCTACTGGAGGAACTCCTAGGTTGAGCAGTGTCTGTGAGGAAAAAGAATTGTCAACAATTTTGTCATCAACAATTCCTTCCACTTTCACTGCCCCCCCCCCCACACCAAAGCTGTTCTACTCACTGAATTCCTCCGGCAGATTGTTTGGTGCAGGCAAATGGGACTGGGTCAAATAGGCACTTTGGTCAGCATGGACGAGCTGAGCCAAAGGGCCTATTTTCAAGCTGGGTAGTTCTGTAACTTCAGGACTCCCTCAAAACAGTATTGACAAAAACATTAGGAAATTGGGGGCTGCAGTAGTTTCATCCGTTCTTTTAACTGATTATTTTCTGAGATGGCTATCTCACATTTCCTCCAATTCACTAGCTAAAGTAAAGACATTTCTTTAAATAATTAGACCATTATTTCCTGCATACAATTTAAATTCAAATTCAATATGTTTAAAAATAAATAAAAAGGAAGAAGGAGCTCTAATTCTTTTGATAAAGGGATTTGTTTTTACAATTATGCATTGTAGTGTTAATCAGTTTTGATTCCTGGACTTTGCCAAATAAGTTAAACTCAACTGGAATCATGGTGGGGACAATAGCCATCTTCTCCTGTGGTTAAGAAAATGAAAATCAACCATGTTCTCCAACGACCTTCCATTGATACAACTGAGTATATCTGGGAGTATTCACGTCTGTGTCTATGTGCCTCTCCGCCAAATGACACAATTGGAATGCTGTAGCACAAAGTTTCTGGTTGAATTTGTTTGCTAGTCAGATTTGAAACACAAAGGTCTGTTTGTATGTGTAATGATTTCACAATGAAAATGATAATTGCTCTGACACCTCTTCCTTAAGGGTTCTTGGCATGTATTTACTTGGGGAAAGCATTATTGGCCTAGAATCTCAGTTTCAATTTAAACTGAGTGATTACTGTCATTAATTTGAGTGCTTTGGTAGCAAAATAGCTATCTGGACAGGGATTCAAATCTAACCTTGGGTGTTACCTGTTTTCCATGTTTTGCCCTGCTATTCATCTATTTCTTCTTGGTGTTTTAGTTATTTCTCATATGTGAAAAGTGTTGATTGATATGTTAATTAACTACTATAAATTACCTACTGTAAATTAACCTGATCATAGGAGTTACAGTAAGGTTGGCAGGGAGGGTCTATGAAAGAAAGAGAGAAGTTGATGGGTTTATGGGAGATGTGTTACTGGGAAATAATTGAGGGAATGGAATGGGTAAGGTTACACTGAAAAGTTAATACAGGTTCAACAGGATGATTAGCTTTCTCTATTGTGAAGCTCAGCGTCTAACTGGCAGCAAAAAAACCTTTAAACTGTTTCCGTGCTGTAATTGTTATATGGTTATATGTTATAAATACCTTAATAATTATACTTTTTTCTGGTACATCACCATTGCAAACAATAACCTGTAACTTCTCTTTCGGAAATGAGTTTTTGAACCACAATAATCTGGTATTTTCATGTTGTGAACTGAAGACCCAAAGCTGCAGTATGGTTGCAGCATGGTGAGCCGAATCAAGGCAGTGGAATTGAGGGGCAAAACCGAGGCAAGGAAGAATCAAGGCAGAGCTTGGGCCCAGGTCCGTCAGCGAGGATTGGGCAATTTAAGTGCTGGGCCAGATTGAAAAAATTAGGGTGTAGGGGCTAGGGACTGCTCGCAACGTTTACTCGGCTCTGAGCTGAACTGTGTGTCCTGTTCTTGAATTGGCTACAGTGATGCCTGGTCTTGTGTCTGTGGATAGACTCACTTTCGTAAACTTCAGTTCTGAATACCATTTGCTTACTTTTATTGTGTGTATGATTTGGTTTTTTCCCCTCATCTACACATTGGGTGTTTGATAGTCTTCTGGGTTCTACTGGGTTTCTTTGTTTTGTGGCTGCTTGTAAGGAGGCAAATCTCAAGATTGTATAAAGTATACATTCATGAATAAATGTACATTGAACTTTGATACATGAAGTTTAAAATATGAAAATAATTTTGTTCCTCCTTTTACTCCAAATACCTTATTTTCAACTTTAATTATGAATGAATTGCACACAGGCAATTTGCTTTGAAATACTTCAAGAGAATAGGAATACTGCAAATGCACAGTACCTAAAATAGGCAGCCCTGTTCCATGCAATTCACAGCTAGCTTAAGGTCAGAGGGCCTGGTGCTTAAAAGGAGCAAAGCTTTTGTTCACATTTTCTCTACATTCAGTCAGATTTGCAGCAGACTTTGCTCTGGATTAGAGTAACAGATAGTGTTCAGTTCTGTACTTATAAGGTTTAAACTTTCGGTGCCAGCTCACGGCACATTTTCTCTTAATCAGTGTTCTGTTACTGGGGTAAGTGTTCCAGGAAGCAAGTTTTTTTTAATATATACAGATCTGATTTGTCAAAGGCTGCTCATTGCCGTTACACTCCAGCCAGCTGGCAATACATGCTGCAAGTTCCCATCTTGGCTAAAAGTCAGACATTACAGCGAAAATTAGACAGGACAGTTACTTCTCTCTGCCAGTGTTACCTTGCATGCAACACACTCAATCCTTAAAATAGCAAACCAGGTTGAGTATTTTGTTTTGATTGTTTTATACTGAATTTCTTTTCATGGATTCAAAGAGGAAGAAAAGCTAGCATTGAAGACAGAAAACAATTTCTACAATCAGTCCCACTATCAATGCTTTATAGGTTCATTGCATATCAGTCATTCACTCTCACTCCGCAATTCTACCTTAAATGCCCAAGTTCAAAATATTTTTGCCAGAACTATCAACCTTAACCTTTCTCTTAATGTCTGTCTTTTCCCCTCTGGAGAGGAATCTAAAAATTGCAATCAACTCATCCAATATCTAATATGTCAAGTCTTTTAAAGCTATTGTTGAACTCTGGAATTTGAATGACCCTATTCTCCTATGAATGTCTCAAACCAGGTCATTTTAATGAGTGAATATTTGGAGTAAGAAAGGGTGCACAAAGGAATTCCTAAAATCTTCCCATTTATACAGAGATTGAAAACAAATACAGTATATAGCTACTTAATTCAAATTAATCTCAATACACTCACAGCCTGACCAAGGTCCAGCAGCCAATGCTTCGGTGTATACAATTTAATTTGCCTAATGAATTTTTTTAAGGTTCCTCCACATACATGTCACAATGCACATCTTTGATTAAGCACATTTGTTACATTTTAGTAACTTATGCCAGGTAGGTTAATCAGTTGGAACCAATCATGCAAATTCAAATGAGATTTTTTAAAATTCAATTTATCAGCGCTGGAGTAAATTTGGCACTGTCCCAAGAATCTTCTTTCTCCGTCCATAACCGGAATTCTCAGAGCTTCTGGCTTGCCCTGAGATCATGCATCTTCCCACTTCCCCCAGTACAACACTATATTCGCCCCCAAAATATTGTACTTATTACAGAATTCAAAAACTGACCTAAAGAACAATGTGTGAATTTTCTTCCTACTGTCTAAACTGCAATATTGCATTTATTAGCTACATTGTGCTTACTGCAAAAGTATTGCATCTGATGAAAATCTATAATAGAAAAACAACAAGATCATACAATGCTTTAAATATTTTTTGTATTCCAATTAATAGGAAGTAAAGCAATTCATTTTTAACATTTCTTGGATGCTCAAAGTTAAATTCCACAAATAATCTTTACTGTCCTTCAGTCTTGGTCCTGTTACAGGTCAGATATTGTGGCAATTCCTTAAAGATCACACTCCGTAAGCAGATGCCATGGTTGATTTTTAAGAAAGAAAATCCTTCACTATATTTAAATTGAGTTACATATTAAATAGGTAGGCTCATTAGGAATAATAGCTACAGCAATTTAGATCAGGCTTGTGCAAATTATTATCTTATTACAGTTAATTTCATAACATTAACTATACTATTGACCTAGCCTCCACAGCCATCTGTGGCAATGTATTCCACAAATTCACCACCCTCTGGCTAAAGAAATTTCTCATCTTTGTTCTAAAGGGACATCTTTTATTCTAAGGCTATGCCCTCTGGTCCTAGACCATTCCATTACTAGAAACATCCTCACCACATCCACTCTATTTTGGCCTTCTAATTTTCTGTAGGTCTCAAAAAGTTCCTTCCTCATTCTTTTAAACTCCTGCGCGTACAGACCCAGTCATCAAACGCTCCTCATACAATAACCCTTTAATTCCTGGGAATATTTTTGCAAATCTCCTCTGGACCCTCTCCAATGGCAGCCCAAAACTGGTCACAATACTCCTCGACTGCTTGACTCCTTGAATAGAAAACGAGCATCCAGAATGCCACTGATCCCCTCCTATCTCCATTAATAGGAGCAAAGAGAGGGCCATTAACAAAAAACTGTACAACAGTCCATTCAGCCAACCCATCCACCCTGTCAAGCTGACCAACTTTCAGCACAGTCTGCAGATCCCACAAACGATTAGCCACATTACACGGAACTGCCCTTGATCTTCCCTGCAGAATAACCTAATAATAGTCCATGCAAGGGCTTCCAAACCAAAACTGTGGAGACTGTATCTCATCAGCTTTACTTGGGATGAGCAACAGCCCAGCGATTTATCGTTTTGGAAAAAATGCCAAGCTGTTCCACTAACGGTCAAGTAATGATGCTGGAACAGTAACACAAAACATCAAAGAAAATTACTCTGACCCAGACCTTAGACAAAAGACACTGGAGATACTGAAATCTGGATCAACTAACTTTAGACAAACAAGCTAAATCATAAAAACATTTGCTGAATAATTGAAATTGGTCACAATTCACAACAAAATATTTTACGGGAATGGGAGACAAAAAGTCAGGTGAAAAGACAGTGCTTGGAATCAGACAGGAAAGTCAGCACAGTCTCATTGACCCCTGTTAAGTCTGGTGTTTGATGCTCAATTTTAAGAGATAAGAAAGTCCTTTCCCTTGATGAATCCAAGATGCAGAAACATCCAGAAGGCAACCAGAACAAAATATTGAGACAAAGTCAGACAGACACATTAATATTTTATGCTTTAGAATTAGCATGACATAATGAAATTCAGCAGACGCTAAAATCTTGGAAATTAAAAACAGAATAGGTCAAGCAAAAGCAGTGGGAAAATGGGAGCAAAATCGGAATCAGAATCGCTTTATTGTCAGTATGTGAAACATACCAAATTTGACTATGATTCGGTGCCAGAATAAAACACATGTGGCAAAAAAGTCCACAGATGGGAACAAGTCCACATTTAAAACCTTTCACGAAGCCCGTTGGATAGTTCCAGTTTGTTAAATCAGCATGAACTGTGCAGGTTCATGACAAGTTCTGGCATGAACTGATGGGAGAGGTTAAAGAAAAGAGAATATAAAGGCCACTGAGTAGAACTGCTAGGTGGCAGTGGTGATGGCCCTGGGAGAAAACGGAGTAATTACAGAGATAAAAATTGTTTAATTAAGAAACAAAACAGTAAACGGTTGCTGACGCTGTAACTAGTGTGGTGTCAAAGGGAACAGTGCTGTTGTCACCTCCTTTCACAATTAATCACTGATTTGGATAAGGAGCCCTCTTGTAATAAATTCAAGTTTTCTCAGAAATTAGTTAGTGGTGGGCAGTTTGCATCGTGAGGTTAGCAACTCCCTGAAGCTCAAGTGATGTGTCGAATGGACTAAAATATGGTAAATATGATGTAAAGTAAAAATAGTTTTGTTTTAAAATGGTGACTGATTATTAATGCCGACTTAAGATTGTTAAGTTTGTATTGTAGTATAGAGCTGTGAATAATGCTAATTTTCATGGTATCTATATTCTGGTTAAACATGTAAAGATGAACATGAACTTTACTCAAAAGGTATTGGAATCTCTTGGGTGACCACATACTGACAGCTAATCTGCAAGAACTGCAATAATTAGGAAGGTACGCTATCTTTTATTGCAAGAGGATTTTGATACAAGGATAAAGATACCTTATTGGAAACATGTGGGCCTGGCGAAACTACACCTTGATCACTGGGTGCACATCATATTTCCCAACTTGGGAACTGTGGGAATACAATTCAAGTTCATGAGATTGGTTCACGAAAGGCACTTGTTTTCTCCAAATGATGAGATAATTCAACGAACTTAACTTATATTCTTCCTTTTTTCCCCCAAAAATAGTAACATAAAACTCTTACAATATTTCACAAGGCAAATGAAATTTCACCTTAAGAATAGAGAACCTCTGCACAAGGTTTGGTGGCACTGCTGGGATTATTCATTATGAGAAATTTGTAGACATTAGCGAATCAAGAAATATTGATTTTTCATGGGAAAGTGTTGCTGAGGTTACATATCTGATTGAATGGGAGGCAGCTACAAGGGGCTAAGTGGTCTAGTCCTGCTTCCATTCTCATTTGGGGAAGCAAAATGAAAGGAATGAATTTGTTTTGTGTTCAGTTTCCATGTCTACATTCTGATATTTGTCTGGTAATCCTTATAAGCATCTTTGATACTTTTGAATTGCAGATGAATGGCAACCGGGGAGCTGCTATTTAGCAGAGAGAATCTCATTCATGGTGAAATTATAAATCATTCAGTTTGGTGGCACAATAACTACAGCATCACTTTCTTGCATCAATGCCAAATTAGTGGATTCCCTTATTATCCAATTTCCTATCTTGAGTAATTTCAGTAATGGTGCTTCCCCAAGCATGTTGTGCAAAGAATTTCCATCTCATTATGGGAACCTTCAGGAGATCTTGACATGACCACTTCATGCGCAGCTCTGTAAGGGAGAATGGAAATATTTGTTCCATTTCAGTCACTCTCTTCCTTCTACAACTTGCTCTCCCACTAACTGGAAATTCAGATCATCAAACATTCACACTTCAACAATATGATACGGAGACTGAGTCTAGCTGCCCTACACAGCACATTTTTTGGCAGTCGTCAATTTCAAAGATCGGGAATGGAAACAGAATATTTTCTGCCCGCTGCAAAGACACGTGCCTGGTCTGATTTAGACTAAGGATTGAACAGTGAAATAGTTGTCATCTTTGGATCATAAGAAAGCTTGCATATTTTAAACTACTTGGTGATATTGTCTTTAGCCCACTGCCAGCTAAGTTGAACCAAGCAAAATCCTTTGCAGAAAATAATCCAACGGGACATAGATCAGTACAGCAATGTAGAGGGCTTTTCGCCCATGATGTGCAGCTCTTGAAAGCAGTTTATATGAAATGCCTACTTCTCCTGTGTATCATCCACAACCTTCCATTCCCTTCGCACAAGAGATGCTGCAGATGCTGGGAATTATGAACAACATACACAAAGTGTTGGAGGAACTCTGCAAGTCAAGTAGCATCTATGGAGGGGAATAAACAGATGACATTTTAGACCCAGACCATTCATTAAGACATTCCCTTCACATTCGTGTGTTTAACCGAACCTCAAATTCCACCAAACTATCTGCTTCCACTACTACCACCAGTAACCTATTGCAGGCATCTACCAGTCTCTGTGTAAAAAATAAAACTTACTCCTCATATTGCCTTTAAACTTCTCTCCCAACCATAAAGGAATGTCCTCTGGTACCTGATATTTCTACCCTGGGGAAAAGATTCTGACTGCTTACCCTATACATGTTCCTCATAATCTTAAAATCCTCCATCAGGTCTCCGTTCAGCCTCCAATGTACGAGGGAGACACACCCAAGTTGGTCCAACCTTTCCTCATAGCTCATACCCTCTAAATCCAGGAAGTATCCCTGCAAACTTCTTTTGCATTCTCTCCACATCATTCCTATAATGGGGCAGCCAGAAACTGCACACGATATTCCACATGCAACCTGGCCTGCTAAGTTCCTCCAGCATTTTGTGTATATTACTCAGATTTCCAGCATCTGCAGATTTTCCCTTGTTTGTGAGGCCATAAGCTTTGATCATTTATTATCAAAGTATACAATTCTGAAATTCTTCTCCAGATAGCCACAAAAACAAGAAACAAAAGAATGGTAGCACGATCATCAACTCCCCGAATATCCCTCCCCCACTCACAAAAAAAAGACGAGAAAGATCAGGCGAAAACCACAGAAAATTAAAAAACATAAGACTGAATAAGTCTCCATTGTACAAGTCCATATCCAAAACACAGAAAACATTCTCATGACACAGCGGCAGCCTCTCCCACTCTGATAGCAGAGCGATCCCACCAATCAACAGGCCATCTCCCCTCGCTGGCAGCAGGTGCAATCCCACCAGCGATCAATTGGCAGGCAGTCAGCACTCACCTTCTGCATTCACCTCAAACTTTCAACCTCCCTCGTCGCTTTAATCGACCAACAATGGAATTCAGCGGAATGCTGAACATTGCCTCGCGCCTCATCCTTGCCATAAGGATCGCACACGCTGCCCATCTCCCAGAATCCTCTCTGAGACTGCAGAGCACTGAAACACCCAAATGATCTCCAAATTGCAAATCACAGGCTTCAACTATTCCAGAATCACATTCAAAAAAAAATGTAAAATACATAAATGTAAAATGTATGGTTTCATGGTCTAGAAGGTGTCGACTGTGGGTGCATTATGCCCAGGCACCATCTTGACCTATACCTTGTTTACTACCTTATCCAATGGCATAGCTATTTTCAGTGACGTATAGGCCTGAACCCCAAGGTCTCTCTAATTCCATGCTATAAGGGGCCTAATATTAACTGCATACTTTCCCCTTTCATTTAACCTCCCAAAGTGCCATACATCACACTTGCCCTGATTAAACTCCATCTGCCACTTCTCTGCCCATATCCATAACTAATCTATATCCTGCTGCATTCTTTGATAGTCCTCCACATTGATTACAACCCTATAAATCTTGAGGTCATCCAGGCATTTGCAAATCCACTTATCAACATTTTCAACCAAATCATTGATGATACATCACAAACAGCAGAGGACCCAGCATTGATTCTTGCAGAACAGCACGGGTCACAGATCTCCAACCAAAATAATGGCCTATTCTCCATCTTCTACAGGCAAGCCAGTTGTGAATCCAAATTTGCAAATTCACTTTGGATCCAATCAAATACATATCTAGTATGAATAAATCTAATATGGGGAACCTTATCAAATATCTTATTAAAGTCTGTGTAGATAATGTCTACTGTCTTACCCTCATCGAGCTCATTTATCACCTCAGAAAAAAAACTCAGTTTTTTAAGGCATGACCTGCCATGCACAAAGCCATACAGTCTCTCCTTAAGCAGGTCATGTTTTCACAAATGCACATAAAGCATATCCCTTATGAGACTCATAGGCCTATAATTACCAGGATTATCCCCATTTCTCTTCTTGAACAGGGCATAACATTTGGTACTCTCCAGCTTGCTAGGACCTCACCCACTTCTAGTGAGCACACATGGATCTATGTCAAAGCCAAAGCACTGATGGGTTTGGTCTGCAATACAAAACCCATCAGTGTAATTTCACCTTTCTTATTTCTGAGCTCCACTCATACGGCCTCTTAATGAGCCCTCCAGTGTGTCCTCCCTTGAGTACTGCTGTGATATTTTCCCTTATACGTAGCGCAACCCGTCCATCTCATTTTGAACAACCCCTATCACGTCCATATAATTTAAAAATTGAGAAAAGTTAAACTGCCAGTCCTGTCCCTCACACATCATTGTCTTCAATGTACAGGTAAAATAACTCCAATGCCAATGACAGAACTTCAAATGTCAATTTATCTTTGTGTTTGAGAAAACATCTATTTAGTTACAAACTTATATTTATATATATTTAACTTTAATTATAACTATGGTTATAGGTCTGCTTTTATGTACAGTTTGGTCCAAAATAGTACAGGGTTTAAATGATATGCACTCAGTGACTGTCCAAGACAAATGATTAACTCTTCTGCCCTAGCTGGATATTGCTTGCACTGGTCACAAGTATTAACCCTATATTCTGAGGGTGCAAAAACAACATGCATTGTGACACTGGTACTTCAAAGATATACATTTACAGGGCAAATTAAAAGGTGAAGTACTAAAGACTATATAAAGTCCTCAATATTTCTTTTGGGAATACATGTAGCTTTGTATTTTACCACTGATAACACTAACTATTAGCATCAGCGAAACACCTATGTTAGATTAGATTAGATTCAACTTTATTGTCATTGTGCCGAGTACAGATACAAAGTTAATGAAATGCAGTTAGCATCTAACCAGAAACGCAAAGAATAGTGTTAGTTACAAAATAACTCTGAATAAAAAGTAAGTGCTACAGCACACAAATATAAAAGTACTGAGACAGTACAATATGGGTGCAATACTGCTTAGCGCTGTGATGTGAGGTTCAGCAGTGTCACAGTCTCAGGGAAGAAGTTCTTCCTGTGCCTGCTGGTGCAGGAGCGGAGGCTCCTGAGTGCCTACCGGATGGGAGGAGAGTGAAAAGTCCATGGTTAGGGTGAGATGCATCCTTGATAATGCTTTTCGCCCTGCCCAGGCAGCATTTATGGTAGATGTTCTCAATGGTGGGTAATTGGGTGCCAATAATCTGTTGGGCAGTTTTCACCACACGCTGGAGTGCTTTGCGGTCCGATACGGGACAGTTGCCATACCACATTGAGATGCAGTTGGTGAGTATGCTCTCAATGGTACAGCAGTAAAAGTCCGTCAGTATCCTGGGACAGAGGTGAGCTTTCTTGATGCTCCACAGGAAATAAAGGTGCTGTTGCACCTTTTTGATCAGGATGGAGGAGTTCAGGGACCAGGTGAGATCCTCGGAAATGTGGACACCAAGGAATTTGAAGCTTGATACATGCTCCACTACTTCTCTGTTGATGTAGATGGGGACATGAGTGTGGCTCCTAGTATGCCTGAAGTCCACAATGATCTTATGGCACCGTGACATGAGTGTTTCATATTAACATGCACTAGGATATAAAAGGGCCTGCTGGCATATGGGGGAAAATATTCTGAAACAGCATCAAGTGGTCTATGAACTTCGCCATTTATTTTGTGCAATTATGTAGAAATGGTCCTGTCTCTTAAGTCAGTAGGTAACACAAGATAGGATATAAAGTTAGATAACAAACAGCTCTAAAATCATTATGTTCACATCAGGAATTACCCTTTCCAGCACAATATCTCCCAAGAGGGGGGAGTCAAGCAAACAATGAAATGTTTCGCAACACCAGAAAAACCACCGACGACTTTGCAATGACTTTAAGAAGCACTGAATTATAAACATCACAAAAATTCAGTGAGGATAAATGCTTCTTTTATACAATGCATTCTGATTTTCAGTTAAGTATGCAATGGGTACTGTGCTAAGTATACAATGGGTACAGTCACCATTAAGAATACAGACATTTATAGTTTGAAGACAATTGCAGTATTAACAGCAGTGTTTGAAATACTGAAATGTTTGCTAAAAGTTGAATAGATAAACTGCCAAGTGGATTCTATTTAAGCAAATATTCTGCCAAAGAAATAGCTGGACAAGCAAGCATTTGACCTACCCATAAAAATATCAAGCAGATCACAGAAGGGAAACATGGAAAAATATCGCTTTATAAAGAAAAGGAAGGAACAAAGTCAATTCTTATTTTTATCTCACAAACATGTCCTTGGGCATAACAGAAACACATCTGGGCACTGCAGAGCAAAAAGAATGACACACTCATAACAATGACAAGGAAGTCAGCAACTCAGTGATTCTACTAATACTAACCCAGCACAACTAATTTCCAAAGATTAGTCTGCACGAGTAACAGAAATGAATTTAGAAATGCCACAAATGTTACTGATGAAAAAGTGCCCACTCAGTAAATTTACATTTACCTCTCACTATTCATGAGTGCAAACATTCTCCAAGAATTCAAAATGGCAGTTGGACAATTTCGGTACTGGCTCAAATATCACTGTGCAACAAGTCGAATTTCTGGCTCTTCATCACTGTGATCTTCCTGAAGCTCATTCCAACTGCATTTGTGAGATGGAGAATTAACAAACCAATTTCACTTGAACTGAAATCAACCTTAAACGATCTGGCCTCTTCTAGATTACTGGTGTGCTGGATTATGGCCCTCTAGGTGGGTTGCGGCCACTGGTGTAAACGCACCTCTTCACAAATGCTCAAGAGCACAGAGCATGTCAGCGTTTGAATGTTGATGGCGAGAAAGTACATCATGTTTTTCAGACCAAATGCTGGAATACATTTTGATTCTTGTGAGGAGAGCGGGGGAGGAGCAGAATGGGCAAGGGTGCAGTGCTGATTTTTTTAGATGCCGGAGCTAACAAAATGCTTACCATTTCCTATATCCTCTCTATATATATGTCACACCCAATTTGTGTACCTGCTCATTTCATGTACTGGGCAACTTCCTTGCCCCATTCATGTAATGAGCAGGTACACAAAATGGGTGTGACATATATATATGAATAGGGCTTCTTATAATGTCAAGCACTAAACCAAGATGAAAGAAATATATAAATTCCAGAGCTCCACAGAAATATAGTGATAGTTAAGACATTAACAAGATTATAGCCTATCACTACATTTCAGTGTATAATTGGTACAATGAAACATATAATACTTAATTTAATAATATGACAAAGTATTGCACAGTTGCACTCACTAATTATCATAAATATAATTATCAAGCAAGTAAAGAAAAAGACGGTAATCATGTATTTTGCCAATTTAAAAGTAATTACTTAGCAAATGCCACCAATGAGAAGTTTAACAATAATTTCTACAAAAGGGTCAGGCATAATGTGTGTTCGGGGGCCTGAAGCATCGCTTGTCCTGGTGTCATCTGCTGATCTGTGGTACCGCAGCCATGATATGGCATATGGCTCAGGATTCCACTGAACTAGAGGAGGTCCATGTAGTTTACCAAACATAAATGCTGATACATGATTTATGAGAATTCTTGAGCGTGTTGTTGTTATTATCAAGTTCATGTGATTGAATCCTCTCTCACACTCAGCAGTACTAATAGGAATAACTTGTGAACAGCTCAGTAATGGGCATAAATCTTGGGGGATGTGGCATCCATGGTCCTCCACATAATCTCTGAAGGCATTTATTACACAGGAAGAAGAAAGCTTAAACTTCATACAGAGAGATGATATTCCAGCTTCTCCATAATTAGGCTGTATTACAGCAGGCCAGTTATCTTCATCAAGGACACGCATTTCATTTAGCACATACTTTGAGGTTTAGAAATTTGAGAACCTTTCAAGGATGCTGCTGTGAACGTACGGTGCTACAAATTGTTTATAAGACTAGTAAGAAACTGTAGATAATTAATGGAGACAATTTTGTTGTTGCCTGTTAAGGTAATTTCTCCAAACTTCCCCTTTTCAACTGCCTCTTGAGCTTCTAGAGTTTTTGTACCAGGTTACTCTTTCAGCCCATGCAGTGATCTTAGGCTCCGTTGGATCAGTTTGTCTGCATAAACAATCATAGTAGTGCGTTTCTGTAAACACTCTGACAGTAAACCAAGTTCATGCAACGTGTCATACATTAGAGCTAAGTCCAATAGAAACTGTCCTGAAGACAGTCTTTTCAACAAACCTTCATAGGTTTTCCTGTCACTCCCAGATCTTGTTTCATCCTTCATTGCTTTTTCAAAATGAAAACACAGTGCTTCATAATTTTGCCACACTGCTGAAACTGTTCAAAGTGGGCTTGCTACCCACCTGGTGCCCAGAACACAGCCTATTTTGCAAATTTGTTGTTCTTGTTGAGAGGCACATTCAGACAGTTCCTTTTGATTTAAAGGTGATCTAATGTAAACAGAGTACAATTTGTCCATAAATGATTAAAAATGATTTATTCCATGTACTTCTCTCACCGAATCACCTACTGCAAGTTCTAATGTGATTAAGACACTGCCAAATTATCACATCAGGTTAATGTTCCTTGTTGACACCAAGCATTATGCCATCACTAGCAAATGCTACAAGGCTCTGTTTCAAGTAAGAGTCATCAAACCCACGGTTATTGAGACAGTTCAATAGATGCTTAGCAATAGTTGCGGCTTTCTGATCAGGCAGTTCAATTAGATCTAAAAATATAAAATGGGGATCACCTTCCTTATCACTTTCACGTTTCAAATACTGTAAACTATTAGGGTGGCCTTAATGCTCAGGCTTGTTGATTCATCAATGAGAACAGAAAATCTGCCATTTATCTGTTTGATATGCTGCCAAATTTTCTTTTTCATATTAATGGCTATGTGATTAATTATCTCTATAGCACTAGTGCGGGAGTGCAGTACAATTCCAATGTCAATACCATTTTTTTTTGTCGAAGTTTCAATAAGCCAAAGTGATCAGCGTATGGTCTGTCATTTTGAGCTAAATAATATGCAGAATGAAAAACTGAACAAGTTGCCTTTAGATGCGAAGCATTCATGGTGTCACATAATTTTCCAAGAGCACCTTCACTAGCTATATTTTCAACACTTAGAGCAGCAGTGTGTGCTTTTGATAGTTTGTGATCAACAATTTTTTTTCTGAGAGACTTCAAGCGTGTACTTCGATCGGCTCCATAATCGGATACTTGGCACATCTGCCATGCTGATTCTTCTGTGATCTTTAAGTCCTTGAGTGCTTTACACAGCTAGCCAGCCATCCCTTACTAGCCTTAAACTCCTTCCTCTCGTTCTCCTCAACCCCCTCACAGTAGTGCTCATAGAGGCTAAGTGCTTTTTCACGCATAATTTTGCCATCAACAGGGATATGCTTCTGTGACATGTCCTCTAGCCACACGCTTAATGCTTTCGCAGTCTTTGCAACTTTGCATTTTTACCATTGTAGGGGTAGCACTAACACCTCCACGAATTTCAGCTTCTTTCTGATTTATTGTGCGAATGCTCGATTCATTCTTACCAACCTTACGGCCCACTTCGGCATGCGACATGCCACTTTTCAAAAGATCTAAGATTGTTATTTTCTCGGCGAACAATGCTCAAACAACGAGTGCTGGAGGGAGACTGAGGATCTGTGAAATGGCGGGAGGCTACAGCGGGGTATGCTGGGACAACTGGTCGAGCAAGGAGGAATTTCACAAAACAGTCACAGCTCTAGGATTTCACCAAAAACGATCTATTATCCTAATGTTATTAGTGGTATTTTCCCCACCAGCCACCACCCCCTCTCCCCAACCCCCACTTCCATAAAATTCCCTCTATTTAATATGCGGGCGCTGTTAAATTTCCCGCTTGTTTATTTTGACTTTTTTTTTTAAAAAAAGAGGTGCTGGAGCAGCGCTCCGGTGAGCTCTGGCAGCACTGTACCCCTGAGAATGGGGCAGTCATATTTATGGTGGAATGCTTTCATGATTACAGAAACCTGATTTGACGTGGCAGATGAAAAACATAAGAACGTTTCAACACAAATTTGAACTTTGAGATAGCCATTACAAGTGAGAAAATCTGTAACACAGCATTCCAATGTAGCAGAATGGCTGAAAGACTTATTCCCAGTTGGTAGTACTGAACATTGTGCAATGCATCGTAGCTGCTTTCTCACTAACTGTATGTATCAGATGGTGGGACAGACTCAAGTACCAATTTTACTCCACATGACTATGAAAGTTAGTTCTACGTTAATTGATATTTTCCTAGAGCCAAAATATTGATGAAGATCACAAGACCACGGAACTTTGAAGAAAATTTGAGGTCATATGGTCAGGGAAAATGCATTCCAATAAGTGTACTGAATGCACTGAAAGACATGGTTTAGGAAACAGCTCAGTTGATGTGTCAAAAAAATTGCATTGTGATGAAAATGTGGTAAAACTTAAAAGACTTGGCTATCTTTGGTTATTAACAATAACTGAGAGCTGTAATGAAGTAGAGAACAAGAAATTATGAGTATATATGATTAGATGTACTGTTAGTGAAAAATAGTTACTGTCATTGAATGCCTTAGCGAAATGATCACTTCCAAATGCAATAATACAATATAATTCATGCATCGTATGAATCACTTAATACATTGTTCCTTGGGAATCAAGAAAAGTCAGTAGAACAATGTTAATTTAAAAAAACCTCAAGACAGCCATAAACATTGCTTCAGTGATTCACTCTACAAACTGAAAAAAAGTCTTGAAAACCTTCTTGAAGACTTTAGCCCTTGTGAGGCCTTATTGGAGTACGAGGATATCAGATGTATGTATCTGACTGGATCTGAATTGTGCCTCACTTTTCACCATTGGGTACTGCTCAGTTTTCCTCCAAAGGCTCTTTGACTTAGTAACCTGCCACAATCCAGGAGGGCAGTTTAGTTTCAATATGTTTCAACTTGCCTTTGAAAAGGTTATCCTCAGCAAGCCAAATGCTCTCAGACAAAATTATTAACATGGAGGATTGCCATCTGGCTTACTTCCCAAACCTTTAGACTTGGTTCTTAATATTCACAGAGGATAATGCTTTCAAGGCAGACTTCAAAATTTTAACAGTTGCATACAATAGTTATTTTCACTGTCATGGTTAGATACAGGAAGAAGGGAAACTGATGCAGGATTCCACAAATTCTGCTCAGTACCACCACTAGCATGTCAGATGAATAGAAGAACAAATGCTCTGAGAAACTTGTTTTCATACCATCTTTGTGCAATGTAAACAGATATGCAGGAGCACCTGGCCCAATATAAAGGCACGGATTTATCAGACTTAGGAAAGATTGATGCTGATCCTGAGCACCATGAAAAGAAACCCCATATTTTAGATTTTATCTCACTGTTAAAAATCCAAAATATATTCATGTTAATACCTTCTTGATAGTTCCACAATTTAACAATTTTGAGCATCGTACACAAGCCAAGATATTAAAGGTTTAAAAAATGAGCTATTTTACATAAGTGGTTACACAGACTTTGGAAATTTCTTGATGATATACTATTATAATTATGACAGAGCTGTGTGCTTCATGTAAGTAATAATTTTGGGTGGTCTCTTAGCTTCCCAGTGTGTTTTGTGCTAAGTAATAAGTTTGAACTTGTCTATACTGAATTTGGTTATTCTAATCTACAAGAATGGCAAGAGAACATTATAATATATAGCACTCAGTATAGATAGATATATATGTAGCCCCCCCCCCCCACCCCGGCCACCCTCAGGGTCGCTTGGCTCGCTGTTGTCTAGGGAAACAACCCTCAGCCCCGCCAAACTGGGTAATTAGTTGGTGTGGATGCTGTGTGATGTACCCCACCCCGCCCAAATAACAGACAATACACCAGATACGATTAAATGATTTACAGTTTATAGATATTACTGGAACTATATAATAGTGAATAAAATATAAAAGGAAACTAAAAAGACGCCACACTTATCAAAGTTCAATCTCTTCGGGCACAAAACAGTTGGAGCTCAAGAACCTTCTTCTTCACCCTGCGACCCTTAGGACCACCTCAACAATGGTGGTCGACCAGACGCTCCACACGAGTCCGTCTCCTCGCCGAACACCCTCCTCAGGGTCCAACCTCGTTAGCGGACATCACAGCACCTGGTGCATCCTCTGTCTCGCTCTCCTGCCTTCTGCCCCCAAACCCCGCGCATACAGTATCTTCAAATACACCAAAAACATAACAACTATCCCAATTGATTAATAACATATTTCTTATCACACTCTTAAACCAAAACAAGCTACTAGCGCAAACTTTCTCAGCGTTTAGCATAACAAAGAAACATTCTCGATTATAACATAACAAAGCCATTTTAATTAGCCTCCGCAGTAACATAAAAGACGAAACCCCCCTATATATATATATATATATATATACACACACACACACACATACACACATACATATACACACACACATACACATACATACAATGAACCACTTGGCCTCTCATAGGTCCTCTGCTATTTAAAAAGAAAATGACTGATCTTTTACCTTAATACTTTCATATCGCCATATTTCTCAGTGCCTTTAATATTCAAATTTGATTGATTTGTCTTACTCAGTTATTAACTCAGCCTTCACATTCTCTTGGATAGAGTCATAGAACACTACCTTCAGCCCATCCAGACTGTGCTAAACCATTAATCTGCCTACTCCTATTGGCCTGCACCCCGACCACTGTCATCCATGCCTTTTTCATCCATGTACCTATCCAAATTTCTGGCAGCTCATTCCAACTTCACCACTGAGTAAAATTTCCCTCATGTTCCCTTAAACATTCCACCTTTCACCCTTAACCCATGACTACTAGGTGTCACTCACCCAACCTCAATGGAAAAAGCCTGCTTGCATTTACCCCATCTGTACCCCTCATAATTTTGTATACCTCTATCAAATTTCCCCTCAGTCTTCTATGTTCAAGGGAATAAAGTCCCAACTATTCAACGTTTCCCTATTACTCAAGTCCTCACATGACGGCAATATCCTTGTAATTTTTCTCTGCACTATTCTAATCTTATTTACATCTTCCCTGAACTAGGAGTCAAGATTAGGCATCGCCAAGTTTTATAGAATAGCTTCTGGCCAATGCACCAGAAGTTTTCTTTATGACTTCTATCTACCTGTGATGCCACTTTCAAGGAATTACGGATCTGTATTCCCAGATCCCTCTGTTCTACTGCATTCCTCGGTGCCCTGCCATTCACTATGCAAGTCCTACCTTGGTTTAGCTTCCCAAATTGCAACAGTTCACTTGTCTGCATTAAATTCCATCTGCCATTTTCCAGCTCATTTTTGCAGCTGGTCCAGAACCCACTACAATTTTGATGGTCACGTCGCTATCCACTAAACCCTTAATCTTGCATCAGGGTCTCAACCCAAAACACAACCATCCCTTTGCACTCGTGGGTGAATCCTGACTTGCTGAGTCCCCCCAGCAGTTTGTTTTCATTTTCTTAGAATACATCAACTCTTACTCCTAATATTTTCTCCATTTTTAAAAAATTTCCTTCAGCTCTCTTCCCCTGATTTGTTGCTCTTCACTATTTCTAGGAATTATTTTGTTTCCTCCTTTGCAGAAAGAGGCAGCAGAAATTGCATTGAATGAGGAATGAGGAAACTGATGAAAACTTAAACACTGGTTTTGGATTTGTCTTTGAAGGAATGGCCTGAATGTTTGCCTATCCTTTTATTTTTACCTGTCTACAGAAAACACAGCATAATTTTTAAAAAGTATTTCATGCTAAATTCTGCGTACATTGCTGTCCTTAATGTCTTAACCAACTTCCATGAATTAATGGCATTTTGCCAATCCTAGAAATTCAACTTTGTTTTCCATTCTAGTCACATTATTAACTATTTTAAGTGTGCTATTATTTTGAATATCACATTTTCTAATGGCCAGTTGTTACCTATGTGTTGTGAAATGTGTTAATTATTTAAATGTAACGTATTACTTGCTTACTGTTCTTTCTTCTTAATGTGGTTTCCCAAAACTGTCATGGGCATCTTGCACCTCATATTCTGTTTAAATTTAAGCCACTGGTTTTGAATTGTAATCAAATCAGATTCAATTTTAACATAAAGTACTGTATGATCACTTATCCTTAAAACTTCACTAATCTACACGGGTATTAATTAACCTTTCAGTTCTTGTTTGGTTTGTAATCAAAATGTTCAAGAAATGGTTTACAGGAGAAACTGGATAAAGTTTTGCTGCCTCCATCACCTTCAATCCCAGAGCACTAACTCTTCCTTTAACTTCATTCCCAAAGCACCCCTAATCACCTGATGTAACCAGTGTGACCATCATGTACAGGGTCTGGCAAGTTTGATGTGGTGTTGATAATGCTTGATGATTACAAACTCATCGCTGTCAACACTGGCATGCTTCAAAGAAAATGAGTGAAAGAAAACCAGCAACATAATATGTTTACCAAGAACGGCCTTAAGTGCTCAGCTAACACGGACACACAGTAACAATAGTCTGCCTTGTCTTTTCACTCAGCACTAAATATTCCTACACCTGATTGTGTGCCAGAGAGAAACAAATATAATGCTTATAGGTTAAACAATGAACGATTTTTCCTTGGCATTTTATCCAACTCAGCATAGATTAAAACTTGGCCCAGTAAAGTCATATTTCAAACCAATAATTTAAACTGACATATCAAAAGGTTAGCATGACAGTATGATTTATGGAGATGAAAGACTGAACAACTTCTGGAATAGATTATCACTTCATCAGTTCAGCAATAATAAACAAAGAATTTACCCCACACATTTATTGGCAGTTTATGTTATCATGACATCCAGCAGGAAATAACCAAGGAAATAATGTTGATCATTCATATAAGGAGCTAACAGATTTAGATAATCAGTGCATTACAGAATTCATACAGTACACAGTCATAAAGCATGGAAGCAGGCTCCACCATCCACAACGTTCAACCAAGAAGCCACTTACCCTATCAATCTCATTTTATTCTTCCTACACACCCAGCAAGTCCATACAAATTCTGCCACTAGCCTAATCAGCATGGGCAAATTTTAATGACTAATTAACCTACCTATCCACATCTTTGAAACATGAGAGGAAACCACAGGACTGAAGAAAACATAATTCCTATTCTGCCTTGGACGTCAAGATTGAATGCAGGTAGCTGGAATTTCCAGGCAGTAAAATTTACTGGCTACACAACTGTATTGCCCGAATGTATTATTTCATTATTTCTATCTGGTATGGTCATACGACTTGCTGGAAGGATGGCACCCCAAAATTTGTGTATAGTGCTAAATGTTAAACTATCTTCTAACAAAGAACCAAGAGCATTGGTGATAGTATAGACTGGGTCTTGCATTGATGTGCTACCATATTGAACAAACACTCAAGAAAAATACTCACGATGTAAACAGTCATAATACTAGAGTGGTACCAGCCTTTCAAAACTGGCGGTTCAGTCTATAACATGTTGGCCAGTGCAAGGGACTTCAGTAGAATTCTGTTAATTGCAACACATCAGGGCCAGTATATAAGCAGCTGCCCCAAATAGTCACAGTTTCATGAAAATAGCTTAAAAAAGACAAAGTACGTTTAATGGAGTAACAAATTATGTATGTAAATGAAATACAGAATGAATTCTAATGCTAGTGTCAAAAATGTCACTGCTTTTTAATTTGGTATCAGTCTGCTCAAATGAATAAATAACACAACTATATATGACTGATGCTATTTAAAAATTGTTCATTCCAAGCATGGCATAGTGTCTAAAGGCCAGACAAGTACACTTGACTAATGCTAGTCAGAACCTGTTCAGCAACAGTCTCTTGTTCCAATTAAATGATATAGTGTCCCAAATAGACAAAGGCAATGTCGGCTACTTCCTCAATTAGTTTCTGTTCTTTAAGAAGTGACTCAAATATATGGCTAGCACAATTAACCAGAATCTATTGTACTAACAAAGTCTAGATGGGCAAATCAGTGAACACATCGTAGAAACACCAGATCTTTCTACACAATTACATGAACTAACAAAATTAATTTGTGATATGACACAGCGTGAAAAGTAAACAGATCAAGACAAACCAGAGAATGTGTTTAAGGCAACAAATCCAGGTTGCCAGAGAGTCAGACAACAATTTTTGAGATTGAATGAGAGTAGTGATGACACTCGCAGTTTGTATAAGGAACATGGATGGTCACATTTGCAGATATGCCGGGGTCAAACTAAATGAGGTGTGGAGTCCTTGTAAGTGAGTCTGTAGTTTGTGGAATTAGTTTAGAGTTGAGATGAGAAAAGTTGTTGGTTCAGAAGCCTGATAGTTGTAGGGTAATAACTATTCTTGAACTTGGTGATATGGGACCCAAGTCTCTTGTATTACTCACCTGATGGTAGAAGTGAGAAGACAGCATGGTCTGGATGGTGGGGGTCCTTGCTGATGGATGCTGCTTTTTTTGTGGCAGTGTTCCTTGTAAATATACTCACTGGGGCAATTTAGGCCTCCATACAGATTGTCCATATTGTTGATGGCAGCTATGAGGAGATCCTTGGAGAGCACTTAAACTACCCAGTGCTCAGGTCCAGCATGGCCAGATGTCTGCTTTGTTTTTCGTGAAAACTCCTAAGTGCTTCCAAACATAAAGCTAGACAGGGAAACACTTATCAATTGCAGTATCACCAAACCGACTGATTCATATTCACAGCATATGCAACAATGTCCATGCATTCCAACAGTAATGCACACTCTTGGGTGCTTCCAAACACAATTAAATTCCCATACAAAGTTATAAACTGCCTCTAGCAGATCAGTGTATGAAAGATAGAAATCATTCATTAATCTTTATGGCATCTACCTTCCAGCTATTGACATTGCTGCATATGTGTACTCAACACTAAAATTTACCATGACTTTTACAGAGACACTTGTACATATCCACTAAGAATTAAGACTATTACCATTTGATTATTGGTACACTTAGGAACAGACATTGATTCTTTTACTAATTGAAGACCTCACACAAGTTAATACTCAAATACAGTGGACTCTGGTTAATTGGGCCATTGGTTAATTGGGGGAGTCACTTATTTGGGATAATGCTTAAAGAACAAAAACTAATCCAGAAAATTCCAGGATTCCCTTTGTTTACTTGGGACATTATGCCGCTTAATAGGAACAGGAGACTGTTGCTGTTAGTTTCTCGCATTTGTGTGGCTGTTAGATACTACACCGTGCTTAGGGCAAAGAGCTTTTAAAAAGCATTAGTTATGTGAGTTTGTATTCAAAAACCAGTGACCTTTGTCACTGATTGTTGGGCAGAAATAAGCAGTGAGACAATTCCAATCTGTTTTGTTCACTGCTGTTTCAAGCATTCAGGTTGAGTGATGCCAGAAACAGATGGGGGTGAAAATTAAATGATTTCACTACTTCAAGTTAGGAACTATGAGGTATCTGAAGGCATTAGCAATTATCTTCAATGTTACAATGAAAATATAGATTTGGGCAATAGCATTATGTGAATGCAGTCCATCATCTCCATTGACTGTCTGTGCTGATTTTGTTCATTGTACATACTGGATAAATTCCTCTGTTGATAACTATTAGGAACTAATACAATTTTATAGTAATGTAGTACTATTGGTGGTGTTTCAATTTGTTCTGTATTTTATTTAAATACATAGTTTGTTTGTCCTTCAATAGATTTTTTTAAAAAAACTATTTCCATGAAACCTTGCCTAATTTTGGCATCTGCTTAACTGGGCCAAAATGTACTGGTCCCGATGTGTCCCAATTAACTAGAATCCACTGTACATTAAAAAGGCTGAAGCCAAGTCAACATCTGCACCAAGAGCTATGTTCCCTGTGGGTGGTGCATTAACAATACATAGCCTCATTATCTTGTTCAGTTGGATCATACTCAGTTTGCTGAACTGCATTATGATACTGTTTATGAGGTTTTTGCATACTTTAAAGTGGCTCAAAATGCATTTTTTGTGACAAAATCCTAAAAGCAATTAGGAATTGATTTCTAAATTGTATTTGCAAATTCCATAATCATCTCTAATAAATCAGAATTAACTTTGTTATTGGATAAACCATGACAAGTGTAACTAAGCAACCAATCCACAAGATGATATCCTATTCCCTGGCTGAATGGGTTTTGTAAATGCTAATGCACTGCAGAGCTTAAATGATGCATAATCTAGGAAATAATTAACTGCACTATAACATGCAGCAGTCCCAGGCCATGGACCGCCTTTGCCCAATAATGAACTCTCACAAATTACTAACGGATCTCCAGGGATGTGCTCATGTTCCATTGAAATATTTGTTGTTTTGTAACAACCAATGTGTTATCAATGATTTGTTTCAGAAACAAACACGCAAGGGAAGACTTCATGTTTCAGACTGACCACTCAAACTCTTTTGTCAGAAGACCTGGTCTGGCATTATTCACAGAGATTAGGAGGACATTAAGAGAAATACGCTCATGCATTACATAATAGATTGATGATTCCTAATTTTTTACTGCTTGATCTACAGATTACAGTTATGATGTGACCAGAATGATTCACGCATGCAACTATGTATCATTGCCTCGAGTACATGTTCTACAAATGGACCGAATCTTCAGCCATCCATTCCATTACTGCAAAGCTTACAGCTCCCACTATTCACCTTTGCATTACATTCAAAATTTAAGTAAAAGAGTATCAAATAGTTAAAATGCTTCCCAGAACAAACATACACATTTTATTCATGCATTTTGCAATCTTTCTTATTCCACCCATCACTTTCCAGCAACATATTTAACCTGGGTGTTAGGAGAAAGCAAAATTAAAACCATGGTGCTGAGAAAAATAATATAATGGAAAACATAAAGCCATCTTGTATCCTTCCAAAGGCAAATACTGTGATCTATCTCTAATCCAACTGCACTTGGACAAACTTAAGATGCGATGACAATTTGTGGCTGAATTAACAAATCACTGGAGCATTACATCCCTAAATTATCCCTTGCTTCAAACAAGACAGATGGCTTCAAAGCTTGATTAAACTCATGCCTGAGAAATGATTCAATACCTGAAGAATGTAGTAGGACATTGCAAGATTAATGAAATCATCCGGGCTATTTTCTGCAAGAGTCTCAAAAGGCAGCAGTGTACACTATTTGTTGAGGGACACCAAACGACTCCAGAGACAACATTCCATGCCTGTGATGAGACTTGACTTTTCAGCCTCACAGCCAACAGACTTCAGCAACTAAATTCTTGCTTGTACAATGATTTTCTTATGCACCAATATAATCTTTCGAACTACACTGTCTTTTTTTTAATCTTGTAATGGACATCTTCCTCACAAATGTTCCAGGCCAAGAGCTAAGCAAGTTCTACCAAGCCTTCTGATAGGGAACAAGGGGCTTAGGAGCTGAAGACCAACAGGGGAAGGTGAAATAAAACACTTAGGTAATAACTAAGGTGCTCAAACATGGAACAGACTCAAATCAATATTTTGGTTGAACATAATTATCTAAGTTAAATGGAAGATTCAAATTAAATCTCAATTGATACCGAAAGAGCATGTCTACAAGGAGTGCTCTGCAGGAAAGCAGCATCCATCAAGGACACTTGCCATCTAGGTCATGCTCTCTTCTCACTGCTGCCATCAAGAAGGAGATACAGGAGCTTCAGGACCCACACCATCAGACTCAGGAACAGATAATCCCCCTCAACCATCAGGCTCTTGAACCAGACAGGATAACTTTACTCACCCCAATACTGAACTGTTCCCATTAACATCTGGACTTACTTTCATGGACTCTTCATCTCATGTTCTCAATATTTATTGCTTATTTATTTTTACTATTTTGTTTTATTTTCTTTTTGATTTTGCACTGCTTGTTGTCTTTGCACAAATGAATAATGCAGGCTGCCTTAATGACTATCGCCCAGTAGCACTCACATCGACAGTGATGAAATGCTTTGAGAGGTTGGTCATCACTAGGCTGAACTCCTGCCTCAGCAAGGACCTGGACACATTGCAATTTGCCTATTGCCACAACAGGTCAACGGTAGATGCAATCTCAATGGCTCTCCACATGGCTTTAGATCGCCTGGACAACACAAACACCTACGTCAGGATGCTGTTCATCGACTACAGCTCAGCATTTAATAGCATCATTCCCACAGTCCTGATTGAGAAGTTAAAGAACCTCAGCCTCTGTACCTCCCTCTGCAATTGAATCCTGGATTTCCTAACCAGAAGACCACAACCTGTGCGGATTGGTGATAACATATCCTCGCTGATGATCAACACTGGTGCACCTCAGGGGTGTGTGCTTAGCCCACTGCTCTACTCTCTATATACACATGACTGTGTGGCTAGGCATAGCTCAAATACCTTCTATAAATTTGCTGACAATGCAATCATTGTTGGTAGAATCTCAGGTGGCGACGAGAGGGCATACAGGAGTGAGATATGCCAACTAGTGGAGTGGTGTCGCAGCGAAAACCTGGCACTCAACGTCAGTAAGACAAAAGAGCTGATTGTGGACTTCAGGAAGGGCAAGACAAAGGAACACGTACCAATCCTCAGAGGGATCAGAAGTGGCGAGACTGAGCAGCTTCAAGTTCCTGGGTGCCAAGATCTCTGAGGACCTACCCTACTCCCAACATATCGATGTAGTTATAAAAGAGGCAAGACAGCGGCTATTCTTTATTATGAGTTTGAAGAGATTTGGCAGGTCAACAAATACACTCAAAAACTTCTATCGTTGTACCATCGAGAGCATTCTGACAGGTTACATCACTGTCTGGTATGGAGGGATTACTGCACAGGACCAAAAGAAGCTGCAGAAAGTTGTAAATCTAGTCAGCTCCATCTTGGGTACTAGCCTACAAAGTACCTAGGACATCTTCAGGGAGCGGTGTCTCAGAAAGGCAGTGCCTATGATAAAGGACCTCCAGCACCCAGGGCATGCCCTTTTCTCACTGTTAACATCAGGTAGGTGGTACAGAAGCCTGAAGGCATACACTCAGCGATTCAAGAACAGCTTCTTCCTCTCTGCCATCCGATTCTTAAATGGACCTAGAATCTTTGGACACTACCTCACTTTAAAAAGAAACAGTATTTCTGTTTTTGCATGTTTTTTAATCTATTCAATATATGTAATTGACCTACTTGTTCACTATTATTATATTTATTTTTTTCTCCGCTAGATTATATATTGTATTGAACTGCTGCTGCTAAGTTAACAAATTTTACATCACATGCCAGTGATAATAAACCTGATTCTGATTCTGACAACAGATTGTCCATTTCGTGTGCAGTTTTTCAATGATTCTATTGTGTTTCTTTGTATTTACTATGAATGCCTGCAAGAAAATCAATTTCAGGATAGTATATGATGACATATATGTAGATTGATAATAACTTTACTTAGAAGTTTGAATGTTTACTCATTTTTGTAATTGAGACAAGTACAATTATGACAATTAAAAGACAAATCCATGGTTAGGAAAGATTCAGAAAAATATGGATGAGAGGCAAATGGGACAGACTACAGTCAGTGTGGATTGGAAATAACATCTCTTCACTGACAAGCAACCTCAAGATTGCATGCTTCGCCCACTGCTCCACTCTCTGTACACCCACGGCTGTGTAGCTAAGCACAGCTGAAATGTCATCTATAAATTTGCCAATGACATATCTATTGTTGGCAGAATTTCAGATGGTGACAAGGAGACATGCAGGAGTAAGATAGATCAGCTGGTTGAGTTGTGTTGCAGCAACAGCCTTGTACTCAATGTCAGTAAGACCAAGGAATTGATTGTGGACAATAGACCGAGGAAGTCAAGAGAATACACAAGTCTTCATAGAGGGATCAGCAATGGAAAGGGTGAGCAGCTTCAAGTTCCTCGCTGTTTTGGATTGGGTGCTGTGTAATGAACCTGAGGTGATTAGGGAGCTGAAGGTAATGGAATCCCTTGGAAGTAGTGATCATAATATGATTGAGTTCAGTTTCAAATTTGAAAAGGAGAAACTGGTATCAGGTGTATCGATATTTCAGTGGAACAAAGGGAATTACAGTGGTATGAGAGAGGAAATGGCCCAAGCAGATTGGAAAAGTAAGCTAGATGGAGGGACAGTAGAGCAGAATTGGATGAAATTCCTACAAGAAATAAGGAAAGTGCAGGAAAAATATATTCCAAGAAAAAAGAAAATCATGAATGGAAAAATGGCACAAATGAGGCTAACGAGAGAGGTTAAGGCTAAAATAAAAGCAAAAGAGATGGCGTACAAGGAAGCAAAAATTAGTGGGAAAACTTAGGACAGGACGACTTTTAAAAACTTGAAGAAGGAAACTAAGAAAGTCATTAGGAAAGAAAAGATGAATTATGAAAGGAAGTTGACAATTAACATAAAAAAGGATACTAAGAGTTTTTTTTAAATACATGAAGAGTAAAAGAATGACACGGGTAGATATAGGACTGATTGAAAATGATGCTGGAGAAATTATGTGCAACAAAGAGATGGCAGAGGAACTAAATGAGTATTTTGCATCAGTCTTCACAGTGGAAGACATTAGCAACATACCTGATAGCCAGAGGTCTCAGGGAATAGAATTAGCTACAGTCAAGATTACTAGAGAGAAAGTGTTTGGGAAGTTAAATGGACTAAGAATAGATAAGTCTCCCGGACCGAATGAATTGCATCCATGGGATCTGAAGGAGGTAGCTTTGGTGATTGTGGAGGCATTGGAAATGATCTTCCAGAAATCAATAGACTGTGGCATGGTTCCGGAGGACTGGAAGGTCGCAAATGTAGTTCCGCTGTTTAAGAAAGGAGGGAGGCAGCCAAAAGAAAATTATAGACTATTAGTCTGACATTGGTAGTTGGAAAGCTATTGGAGTTGATCCTCAAGGACGAGGTTATGAAATACCTCGAGGTGCATGACAAGATAGGCCCAAGCCAGCATGGTTTCATGAAGGGAAGATCCTGCCTCACCAACCTATTGGAATTTTTTGAGGTAACCTCAAATAAGATTGATAAGGGAGAGGCTGTGGATGCTGTGTATTTGGATTTTCAAAAGGCCTTCGATAAGGTGCCGCATAAAAGGCTGCTTAATAAGGTGAAAGCCCATGGAATTATAGGAAAGATATTGGAATGGGTGGAGCATTGGCTGATAGGCAAAAAGCAAAGGGTGGGAATAAAGGGATCCTATTCTGATTGGTTGCCAGTTACTAGTGGTGTTCCGCAGAGGTTGGTTTTGGGGCCGCTTCTTTTTACAATGTATATCGATGATCTATATTATGGATTAAATGGATTTGTGGCTAAATTTGCAGATGACACCAAGATAGGTGGAGGAGCAGGAAGTGTTGAAGAAACAGAAAGGTTGCAGAGAGACTTGGTCAGTTTAGGAGAGTGGGCTAAGAAATGGCAGATGAGATATGATGTTAAGAAATGTATGGTTGTACATTCTGGAAGAAGAAATAATCAGGCAGATTATTATTTAGATGGGGAGAGAATTCAAAAATCGGAAGCGCTAAGGGACTTGGAGGTCCTCGTGCAGGATACCCTAAAGATTAACCACCAAGTTGGATCGGCAGTAAGGAAAGCAAATGCTATGTTGGCATTCATTTCAAGAGGAATAGTGTATCAGAGTAAGAAGGTGTTGATGAGGCTCTATGGGGCACTGGTGAGACCTCATCTGGAATACTGTGTGCAGTTTTGGGCCCCCTATCTTAGAAGGGATGTTCTAATGTTGGAGAGAGTTCAGAGAAGATTTACGAGGATGATTCCTGGAATGCAGGGGCTAACATATGATGAGCATTTGTGGGCTCTTGGACTGTATTCATTAGAGTGAGTAAGAATGAGAGGGGATCTCATAGAAACATTTTGAATGTTGAAAGGGTTGGACAGAGTAGATGTGGAAAGGCTGTATCCCTTGGTGGGTGAGTCCAGGAAAGAGGTCACAGTCTTAGAATTAGAGGGTACCCATTGAAAATAGAGATGAGGAGAAATTTTTTAGCCAGAGAGTCGTGGATTTATGGAATTCGTTGCCACATACAGCTGTGGTGGCCCGATCATTGAGGGTGTTTAAGGAGGAGATTGATAGGTATCTAATTAGTCAGGATATCAAGGGATATGGGGGAAAAGCCGGAAACTGGAACTAGATGGGAGAATAGTTTAGCTCATGGTGGAGTGGTGGAGTAGACTCGATGGGCCGAATGGCCTACTTCTGCTCCTTTGTCTTGTGATCGTGTGTCAATATCTCTGAAGATCTACCCTGACTCCAATATATTGATGTAATTACAAAGAGGGCACGATAGCAGCTACATTTCATTCAGAGTTTGAGGAGATTTGGTATGTCATTAAAGACTCTAGCAAACTTCTATAGCTATATAGATATACTAGGGACAGCGTTTTCACTGGTTGTATCACTGTCCTGCATGGAGCGGCCACTGCGCAGGGTGGGAAAAAGCTGCAACCTCAGCCAGGTCCATCATGGGAACAACAGACATGAGAGAGAAACAGAGACAATTGTAGTTTAGTGTTTTTAAAATGAATTGCACTGCACTGCTCCGCCAAACAACAATCTTCATGACATTTGCCAGTGATACAGTATTAAACCTGATTTTAATTCCGAGTCTGATTCTGGCTAGCTCAATTAAACAACTTTGTTGGAAAGGAGGAGTTGGGCTGGGTGGCCTGTTTCTGTGGTCTAAGCCGTTATGCCTATTTAAATCCTCATTCTCCCTCACATACCCCCAACTCTGCCTATCTTGCAATGAAACTTCCAGCCTTTAACATATTGAACAACATCAGAAAATACAACTTGAGCAGTGTTGCATTGGATTGCTTTAAAGTAGCATCTCTTCAGAATCTTTAGCCGATAATTAATTCCGCTGAAAGCAGTGAAACACAATATCAGGTAGGGTATAGTCGCAATAGATTCGGTACCTCCCTGGACAACTTATACTCCATTAGCATTCCAATTTTAGAAGTGACTGCAGGTTGCCATGGCAATTTTATTAAGAGACAAATTACTAACGATACTGAACAACAGTTTAACACTCAAAGCCTTTGATGGTTTTCATGATTTCTTATCAATACAGTGCACGACCAGCAATCAACACTTCTAAAACTACTTTGACATGTTAATAACAAGTATATTCTATTAGATGTCCACAAGCAAATTTAGGTATTATAAAAACCTGTAGGTTTTAAGACTACATCCTGAAAAAAACTTACACGATGCAAAATATGTTAAAAAATAACAACTTAAGTAGATATTTGGATTTCTAGTGGCAGCAATGGTAATCACAAATAAAGAAAAAAATCCAACTAATTACAATTTAATAAATTCCAGATGTACCAAATGTCCTTGCTTTCAAAAAAAAAATCTTTAACGATTCCTGATCTTTGTGGGAGATTCAGGAGTAAGGCATTCATATGTAGAGGGGCAATATTGTGAAGCCATGAAGGGTAGCCAGTTTAGAATAAGGGAACCTTTGTAAATCGGATACAATCTAAAATATCAGAAAAGCTGTGGCAAACATGGCCCAATAAGCCACAAGATGAGATTTATAGAAGCTGGCCAGATAGAAGTTCCCAAAGTTCATTTTCCTGCTCAACACTAGAGAATTGGAACAAATTCAGTCTTAAAACCAACTAATCTCTCCCAGCTAACAGAATTATGAAAGTAAATAGAACACTAGACAACTTAGATCTGATGGCAATTTTGCCAACTTCCTGCATGCTCACCACATTCACATATTTGAAAAGTGTTGATACAACTTGTAATTCGTTCATTATAGTGACATTTGAGAATAACTCAAGAACCTTTCTAAATTGGCATTTTGATAATTGCACAGCACAATAAAATTCTAGCTTAATTACAGTTGGAGCCAGTGGAAATGTATGTCACAATTGTCACAATTGACTCAAAAGACAAAGAGACAAAGTACTACAGAGCAAATACCGATTTGCTTCCTCCAAAGGAACCCATGCTGAACTTTGCCCTAGTACTCTCAGTACTATGGAAAAAGATTTGTATTTATTCAGTTGGTTTGGCGGTTATGATCAGTCATGGTACATATCAGATTTGGCATCCTCAATTGCCTCTTAACTTCCTAGGCTCAAAGCAACCAAAGCCACATTGTTGTAGGCCCAAATTTCCTTTCCTGAAGGACACCAGTGAGCACTTTGGGTTCACAATTTAAAGCATTAATGACAACGGTTTTTCACTGCAGATTTTGTTAACATTACCTCCAACTTTGGGTGGTCTGCAAATCATTAGTCCAAGCCTATGATTTTGACCTCAGCAATATAATCATTTTGTACACAAGGACCAATATTTAGGCATTTTCCGCACCTGCACTACTACTAAACCACTGTGTTGATTTTTAGAATCTACTGTTTTTTGTAATCATTGCATGTATCCAAAGATAACTTTTTTAAATATGTGTTGTTGCCACAAGCTATTATTTAGACACCCAGGTGGTCCCCTTAAAGACATACCTGTTCCAGTTGCTTCTAACAGCTATAGTACTAAACTGGTAAGTTAAGAGTTCACACTAGTATATGGAGGAAAAAAATCTAAACCCAGCTCGTAAACTTGGTAATGTAATAAATCTCTAACAATTATTAAATGTTGCCACAATATACTCATTAGCTCATGAAAATCTTTTAATATCACAGCCACTGATCTTTAATCTTGTTGGTAATTCTCATTTTGATCTGTGAAGTAACCATGTGCAAGAATCAATATCATCCTGCCAATCTCACATCCAAGGAAAATCAAAATAGTAGATGTAGAGCTACTAGGACTTGATGTTTCAATCCCTATGGTAAGTTGGCACTCTCAATGTTGGCAGTGGGTTTGGAGTGGTGACAAGGAGGGAGGGTAGGTACGTCATCAGGGTCATCAGGTGGGCACCCTCCTTCTTTGACATTTCATTGATAAGCCCACGACGTCTCCAGAGGGCTCAACGGTGCTACCTGGTGTCCCAGATACACCCCCCTCAGTTCCATACCCTCCTGTCTTCATCTTGCAGCCCAGTTGTTGTCTTTCCTTTTAATCCAAATCCAATTGCTGCTTTCTTCTGCTGCATTTGACAAGGACTTGATTGCTTGTTGGAGGGAGTGACCCCTCACCCCCATCTTCTTCAATAGACTGGTCGTAGATATAGCAATGAATCCCCTGCATCCCACTTCTACAGGGAAAACCTTGGTCTTCCAGCCATTCTGGGCAGCTTCAGTTGCCAGTTCAGAGTACTTGGTCTGTTTCCTCCCATAAGCTTCTTCGATACCATCTTCCCATGGTACTGTCAATTCCACAACATATGCCAGCTTGGCTGTTGTGGACCACAGGACCACGTCTGGCTGGAGTGTTGTAGCCGCAATGTCTGGGGGAAACACTAGCTTTTTTCCCCCCCAAGTCCACGTCCATTTTCCAATCCCAAGCAACCTGCAGAATGCTTACATCTTTTGATGTTATATGGTGCTCTGGAGGTTGGCCTGCTGGTACAAATCGTGTGATGTGGACATTTCCTGCCGATGTTTGTGGGAGAGCATTTGTGCTGATTCTCCTCTGTTCCAAGATTGATGCCAGCTGTCTGAGAACTTGGTTATGCTGCCAAGTGTACCGCCCCTGGGTGAGGCTCGTGGTGCATCCTGTTAAAATGTGCCTTAGTGATGCAGGTGCATGACAAAGAGAGCAAGTGGGGTCTTCTCCCCACCACTGGTTCAGGTTCTGGGGTGTGGGTATGAGGTCATAAGTGGCTCTGATGACAAAACTTAGCTGAGATCCCTCCATCTCCCAGATGTCACACCAGCTAAGTTTCCTCTTTTCCAGGCTCTGCCAATTAGTCCAGTGGCCCTGCTTGGTCATTGAGACGGCCCTGGCGTGTCGCTCTGCCTCCTCCTGTCTTCTCAGCTCCTCCACCACGAGTCGTCTCTTCTGCACTGATGTTGCCTTGTGCCACTGAGGAGCCTTTGGGACAAGCCCGAGCCCGGCTCTCCCATGTTGGACTTGGCCAACCACATCCCTGAAGTGAAGAGCAGCCTTAGCACTCTGAACGGCTTCAGATGGGGTCCACCTCCTCCCTGTTACCACACGGGGGGGCCACTGTTCGAATAACAGTATCTTCAGATTCAGTGAGGGTCATGACCAACCTTGCTTTGGTGCATTTGAATTCTTCCACAAGACTTGCAATTGGTAATTCCAATTTGCCATTCCCGTACAGTCCAACAGGACTTAAGCATCGTGGAAGTCCAAGCCACTGTTTTACACGTGTGCTGATCATTCTCTCAAGCTTTTCAACCTTGCTGATGGGGATTTCATACACTCTTAAAGGCCACATGAGTCTTGGGAGTATGCCGAACTGGAAGCACCACAGCTTGAGTTTTCCTGGCAGCAAGCTCTTGTTGATGCGAGCTATGTACATGATGAGTTGTTCAAACTGCTCAGTGTCCTTGAGTTTAGCATCATACCATCGGCCCAAGCTCTTCACTGGCATTTCTGAAACAGTCGGGACAGATGTCCTGTCAATCTGAAATCTTTTATCCGTGACTTGACCTTTTACAATGGAGATGCTTCTGCACTTGCTGGGCTTGATCTTCATGCTCGTCCATGTGATGTTTTGATAAAGCTTTTCCAGAAGTCTCTTGGTGCAGGGGACAGTTGTCGTCAGTATCGTTATATCGTCCATATAGGCTCGTATCGGTGGTAACCGTTGACCAAACTGTAGCCCCTTTCCTCCCACAACCCATTTTGAGACTCTGATAATGAGCTCCATTGCCATAGTGAAGGCCAATGGGGAGATGGTGCACCCCGCCATGATGCCTACTTCCAGTGGTTGCCACGCTGTGGTGA
The DNA here is from genome assembly GCF_030028105.1 of Mobula birostris. NCBI lineage: Eukaryota > Metazoa > Chordata > Chondrichthyes > Myliobatiformes > Myliobatidae > Mobula > Mobula birostris. The sequence continues at coordinate 35,576,470 of NC_092388.1, forward strand.
AGTCTGATGTTGTGAGACAGACTTGCAGATCCTGGAAATAGTGTTTTACCAGATTTGTTATTGTTGCAGGTACCTGAAAGAATTCAAATGCAGTCCGGTAGGGAATGAGGAACTGATCCATAGGCATTGGCCAGGTCGAGGAACAAGACATGCAGAACTTTTCTTTCTTTCTTAGCCATCTGGATTTGATGCCATATGACGCTGGTATGTTGTACACTATGTAAAGTAAATCAGCTATCTGAGTGCTCACATAGGATTGAACTCTGTGCTTTGAGGTCAACGCCATTTAGAAAGGCAAGTTAGTTAATCAATATTAACCCATTGAATTATAATTCATAAATGGAATGCAGACAAATAGAACAAAACACCTATTCTTAATACAAGAGTGGGAGTAGGTGATAAACATCCCCAATCTACCACATCACCCAGTAAGTTCATAAATTACTCTCAAAGCATTGCTACTCTGTTTTAGTAACTCACATTCTAAATACCAATGCACTGTCTTATAGAATCAACAGAATGTAGGAGTGCCAAATGAATTCAACAATCTCTTGACTACCATTTATCTTACAATGACAGTGAGATTCTACTCTTTAAATCAGGGGTCCCCAACATTTTTTGCACTGCGGACCGGTTTAATATTGACAATGTTCTTGCGGACCGGCCGACCGGGGGTGGGGAAGGGGTGGGGGGTGTTCAAGTAGGGTTAAACTCACGTCAACATGTCTTTTACAGTTAGGGTTGCCAACTTTCTCACTACCAAATAAGGGACAAAAGTAGCAGTCAAATCCTGGGACACTTTACCCCAGGAAAAACTACCATGACCATGAAGTCTTGCGTGGGCACCTGTGTGCGCATGTGCGTACATGCCGATTTTTCCCACCAAAAAATCGGTTTTGCCTTCATCTTCCCGACTATACTGTACATACACTATTTCTACTTTATATAGGCTGTGTATTTATCAAATCATTCCTGCTTTTACTATATGTTAGTGTGATTTATTTTCGGTTTTATTTGTTACTTGGTATGATTTGTTAGTTTATTTTTTGGGTCTGAGAACACTCAAAAATGCCGTGCAGCATCTATGGAAAAAAGTACAGTCGACATTTCGGGCCGAAACCCTTCGGCAGGACTACAGAAAAAAAGCTGAAGAGTAGATTTGAAAGGTGGGGGGACGGGAGACAGAAATGCCAGGCGATAGGTGAAACTTGGAGGGGGAGGGATGAAGCAAAGAGCTAGGAAGTTGATTGGCAAAAAAGACAGAAGGCCATGGAAGGAAAACAAGGTGGGGGTGCTGAAGAGCACCAGAGGGAGGTGATGGGCGGCAAGGAGATAACAAGAGAGAGAGGCAAGGAGTTGGGAAATGGTGAAGGGGTGGGGGGGGGGGAGGCATTACTGAAAGTCGGAGAAATCGATGTTCATGCCATCAGATTGGAGGCTACCCAAACAAATACAAGGTGTTTTTCCTCCAACCTAAGTGTGGCCTTATTCCCACAGTGGAGCAGGCCATGGATGGACATACTGGAATGGGAAAGGGAAATGGAATTAAAATGGGTGGCCACTGGGAAACCCCACTTGTTCTGACAGATGGTGCGTAGATGCTTGCTGAAGTGGTCTCCCAATCTATGTTGGGTCTCACCGATATACAAAAGGCCACACCAGGAGCACCAAACACAGTATATGACCCCAACTGACTCACAGGTGAAGTGTTGCCTCACCTGGAAGGACTGCTTGGGGCCCTGAAATGGTAGTGAGGGAGGTGGTGTAGGGGCAGGTGTAGCACTTGTTCTGCTTGCAAGAATAAGTGCCAGGAGGGAGATCAGTGGGTAGGGATGAATGGACAAGGGAGCTGGCTCGAAACGTCAACCCGAAACATTGACCTGCTTTTTTCCATAGATGCTGCATGGCCTGCTGAGTTCCTCTAGCATTTTGTGTGTGTTGCTCGGATTTCCAGCATCTGCAGATTTTCTCTTGTTTGTGAGATTGAACTCTTCTTCAACTTTTCCTATCAACAGCTGATCTTTACTCTATTTAATAAGAGTACCAAGCTCTTTTGGTAATCTCCATCTTGAATTTAAATTCTCTAGAAACTAACTTCTACAATTAGCTCATTAAAAATTACTAATGAAATACTTAAGTGTTGGACAATGAAGTATAACTCAAGTACAGTATATAATAGTCAACATAAATTTATGAATTGAAATAGTTCTTGAATTATAATTATTTGCATGGCATATAATTGCCAGTTAATAACTCAACTGAAAAATACTCTGGCATCACATCATATATCATGATATACTGACAAATTTCATGTGATTGAAGACAAGGCTATAGTAAGAAGTAATTTCAATACATACTCATGACAACAGGCATTTTGTGCCAGTATGTGGAGCTGATAACTTTGACACTCAAGTTTCAGTAGTACAGTGGATTGGAATTTGAGTATCAGACTGGAAAATTTCCCAGCCAGTCATTAGATAAGCCAGAAGGGTTGTCTAGCTCTGAACACTGCCAATGAATATCCCCGGGCTTACCACAGCCCAAAGGATACCATGGCAATGAACACAGTCAACAAATACCTTGGCAGTAAATGCATCCAGCCAATATGTTTTACGTGACTAAACTAGCCCTATACCTTTTATCTTTACAGGTTAATCTGCTCTTCATCACGTCAAACCCAAAGGCACTAGAAAACTGTTACATACTCCAAGCCAGATTAGGCCAAGTGCAAAATGACAACCAAGCAATAAAGAGGAAATCTGCAGATGCTGGAAATCCAAGCACCACACACATAAACTGCTGGAGGAAGACAGCAGGTCAGGCAGCATCTATGGAAAAGGGTACAGTTGATGTTTCAGGCTAAGACCCAATCGGTCATCAGGACTCTAGTCCTGATGAAGAATCTCAGCCCGAAACTTTAATTATACTCTTTTCCATAACTGCTGCCTGGCCTGCTGAGTTCCTCCAGCATTTTGTGTGTGTTGTGACAAGCAAGCTACTTGATTACTCATTTTACTCTTTGGATGACAAACAAGGTAGATATTATCCCCATTAAAAAAGTGTTTTTATCATGATAAAAATCAAAACGTTGAGAAACATAGGAATGAAAGGTTATTCAGCTCAGGATCCTCCATCACTAGTTGGTTTATGAGTCTTCCGCACCCTCTTCATTTGTTAGCCCTATCTGCTTCATATCCACAAGTGTATCCATCTCACAACCACAGCTGTAGATGTTTTAGAGCCCACACCCCTTCAGAGGAAAAAAAATTCTAAATTTCTGTCACAACCAATATGAAAAAATGTGCTTTAATTTGTTACTTGGGATTATATTCCCTTCTTCTTAATTGCCTACCAGAAGGAGGAGTTGTTCTTCTGTGACCATCTACTGCAGCCTAAAAACAGAGGGAAAACATTAACGGCTTTGCTCCACTAAGTCTGATCTATGTATATGCACATGACACTATTACAATTATTATATGAACTGACAGTTCATATTATATGAACTTGGTCCATAGCAAGTGATTGTAATGGGTCATAAGTGACTACTGGGCCAAATCCATCACCTATATCTACTAATAAATGACAAACTGAAACCTGCTACAAACGTCTTTTCAGGGGAAGTCGAACAACAGGTTCACATTGGCCCTTTATTCTGTGTGTGGGGAGGCAGGCATTTGATACAGGAATCAGTGTGTACATTTTAAATGGAGCAAGGCAGGAACTATAATGTGGAACACACTGAAAAGCTGCTGGAGCCAGGTACTCTAAACAAGCACTTGGATCAAAGCACAGCATACTATGGACCAAATGGAGGTAAACACGATTGGTTCTGTTAAGTAGAAAGTTCAGCATCAATATGTTGGGCTGAAGGATCGGTTTCTGTGCTGTACATCTCAATAACACCTATGAAAGTAACAAAAGACCTGAAATCTGTTGGCACCAATCGTGGCAGAAAATATTCAGATTGAGTTCTGAAAATTCTTGTCCAGTCATTATTCAGTTGCTTAGGAACAAAAAAAAACTTGGATGCATAATGGAGTTTTTGATGAGTACAGAAATACTATAAATATATTGTTCCAATTCTATGCACAAGATTTCATTCCAGTTATGTCCTTTTAATTCAGTAGACAACCAAGAGTGTCCATAATGCATCTGACTGGGTTAATTAGGCATTGCAGAGAATACTCAAAGCAACTCAAGAAAGTCTTTCAAGGCCTCTTAGAAACAAGGATGGAGGGAGAATAGCATGAAATATGAAAATGTCAAGATGAAGACAAAATCATTTACATTGCATTTTTTTTCTAACATCAAAGCACTTCACAACCCATGAATTATTTTCACTTAGAATTGACTCCACAGAAACTGCTACATGTCATGACAATGTTTATGCTTCATTAAATTTTGGCATCATTACAGTACATCAGACGTGGTATAATTGGGTATAAAATAATACTGATGGCAGCAGTGATGAAGAAAAATAGATTAGATTCAGTGCACTGTGGAGTCCACAGCCCATGATCTGTTTTTAGGTTTTGCTCTCTCATGATTAACTCTCTCACGAAATCCAGTAAATGAATTTTTAGCCTCTTGTGCATTGATCTTGATTTCCCTTTTGAAGGTATCAGGTGTTGTCACTTCTCTACTCTGTGGTGACACAAATGAGCAACTCTCCAACCAAATAAATTCCTCCTAAATTCTTTATTGGATTGATTAGTGCAATAATCATTCGTCACTTAAACTCCAAACCCTATCTATTGGCAAGGCATTCAGGAACATAATGGAACTGACAATGGACAATGATGGGCTCAAGTTTACAAGGAGGGATTGAATAGACTAGAACTGTTTACCCTGGAATGAAGGAAGCTGAGTGGGTGACTTTACAGAAGTTGTTAATCAAATTAAGAGAGACAGAGATAAAGTTTTAAATCACAGTTTTCCTCCCCCATCCCCCCCCCCCCCCCCCCCCACAACCAAGGATATGGGAGTCTAAAATTATAAGCTAGTTTTACGGTAAGAAGAGACAGATTCAATGGGATCTGAGGGACAAATTTTCCCACAGAGGGTGAAGACAGCATGAATAAGTTGGGTGAAGTAGCCTGTATCCATGTTGTAGTACTCCAAGGGACTGGCAATTTAACTTTTTCAAAGATTTGAATCTGCTTAATAGATCCATTCTTATGTAACCCAGTACTCCTTATATCCTGTGTATCAAAATTATCCCCAATTTGCAAAATCTGAAGTGTCATTATTAAGAATTTTACCCACACCCTCCCTCTACATACACAAGTTACTTTATCTGGTCCCTAACAGGCCCTACTCTTTCCTTCAATATTTATAAAATTCTTCCCATTTTCTCCAATTTTATGCACTGCTTTAAAAATTGGAATAAATCTATTTTATGCTGTTACACTACACAAACCTGCTGCACTAAGCTTTGCACTGTTTACTGCTGAGTGCATAAATCATCAGATCTGAACACAGCTTGATACCAGAAAAAGAGCACATGTGCCAACTACATCTGTATTTGCCGCTTCTCTAAGGAAACTAAGATGGCAACTTTTATAGGGGGAGGGCAGGAGGTGGAAGGGTTTAGAGCAGGAGGTAGGGGACAGTGGACTGCAGGATGTTAGGGAAGGGGAGAGTGGGAATTTAGGAAGGGGGAGAGAGAGAGGGTAGATTTAGAGAGTGAGGATTGGGGTTCTCTGTTGAACTGAAATTTTGAGTTGATGTGAATAGGTGAAGAACTGAGTGATTCTGGTGCAGGTTTGTTAATTGGTGTTTTGATATTTGATTGGAAGCAAAAGGTGTAGAGCATTAGTGGATGGGATGGAGAGAGGGGATGTACCTCAAAGTCTGAGCAAGAACAGAAATCTGAAGAATACCAGCTGATATCGCCACGTTGTCTGGGACAACTGATTCAAACCTAGACCACCAGCAGCTAAAGCAATGCACCAACATTCCCTGACAAACCAGGCACATATCTCTGATCACATTCTCAGCATCGCCTCTGACAAATTAAAAGCTGACAGTGGAGAGAAAAGAAAAATCAAATTGTATTCTTGCAAGAAATCTGTTTAAATTCATTTTGAACCAGAAATTCTATATAGCAGTTTTCTTTTAAACCCACAATGTTCTTTTTTACCTCAAGTCTACACTTTCCCCACCCTCCCTTAGTTTCAAGTGATCAGTTTAAACACAGTACAGCACCTCTAAATGAATTCCAAGCACTTGATGCTACAAATCAGACTCCACCTTTAAAGTATTATAAGAGAGCTTTTGTGAGAGGAAAACAATTGCTTTAAAGATTTTTGTCTGATGGGGTCATTATCCTTGGATATCCAGCTTCCTGTAATGAGATATAGGTGCAGTGCAGGGCTAATTTGTGAAATTATTCTTTCACAATGCTGCTGCTGCTGCACTACTACCCTGTGGGAATTCTTCAGTGCCTCTTCTATTCAGCAGAAATGCCCCAATCAGCCCTGATGTTAGGATGGGAATCAGTTTTTTTTTGTCCCACTTGCGCATTCATGAGATGCACTGAGTTCTTCACCAACAGAAATACTTTCCCACACTAAAACTGGACTTACTGCACCAGTGATACTCAAGCATAGTATCACCACAGTTTATGCTTTAGATATGCTGCGAGGGAAACCAACACGAGGATAATTGTTAATGGACTCTTAATCCAGAGGCAGAAGGTCAAACCTCACCCATGGAAACCAGCGAAGTAAATAAATCAGGAATTAAAGACGTGTCAGTTTGTAGCGGCCATAAAACCACCACACTGCTGTAATATCCAAGCTGGATAATCAATACCAACTTGAGGAGAAAATTTGCTGACCTCAGCCTGGGTATACCACTTGTGAATCGAGATTTACAACAACACAGTTAAGACTCAACTGACCTCAAGCAAGCTACTCAGATCATGCACAATAAACAATGGCCTAATGTCACGTAAATGAGTTATAAATGCATTGCTGATGCTACCGTCAGCTAATGATTTCAGTTCAAGTTCATTTAGCCAATCCTTAACCAGGAGCTTCAATGATTTGAATCATTTTGGTCTTTTTATTCAGACCAGAGGGGAAATAATTATAGAGCAGTTTCTCCCCTCTTGTGAATCAAGTATAAATGTTGTTGAACAAATTTCAGATCAGAACAGAATTTTAACAAGTCTTCATTCTGGAGGTCTACACACAAGGAAAACTGAAAATATGTCACGTTGCTAGTATGGGGACATGACTTAACCCAGTTGCCAAAGCAACCATATGGAAAGATCTCTCATGCCCTCATGCCATTTATTTATTTAGAGGTATATCATAGTAACAGGCCCCTCCAAGTCCAATAAGCTCGCACCACTCAATTAATCCCGTACAACCAATTAACCTACTAACCTGTACATCTTTGGAAATGTAGGAGGAAACTGGAGCACCCAGATGAAGCCTACATGGTCTCGGGGAGAATGTACGAACTCCTTACAGATAATGGTGGGAATTGAACCCTGGTCGCTGATGCTGTAATAGCGTTGCACTAACAGCTACATGACCGTACCACCCTAAACAAAGGTCCAATTTGACCATGGCACAGGTGGCTTGATTACTGCTGGGAGATCTGTTTCAATAAGGCAAGGAATGAGCAAATACAAGTGGCTCCACACTCCAGTGAATTCCAAACAGTGAATCAAACCCGTCACCATTACATGACCAGCTAGAGTGGTGGACGGCTGCAACATGTGGGAGATCTAACTCTTTCACTCGACTTTAATAGACTGAAGGAGTGAAGCTTCATGTTGAGGAAGTTGTATTGCAGGAGAAGAACTTGTATTTGCAGTAGATTATCATTAACAATTCAGCTAATTAACTGGATACAATTTGGCATTCACAAGACAATTGCAATTGTCCTTAGCATGCAAATTGTATGTAAATATCATGTCAATGCTGGACAGGATCACAGACAATACATTAATTTTTAGATTAGATGAGGCTTTTAATCTAAATTTCCAAAGCAATAACTATAATTAATGATTTTAATGAATGTGATTATATATATATATAGCATTTTCCACATGTAATAATTTCCTTTTCTAAATTTTGCAAACGACTGATTTTGTTTTATGAAACAATTGGCTTGCTTTTGGGATGGTTCCACAGTTGTACGCACATTCACATCATCAGTGCACAACTCACTCTCCATGCTTTTATCTTTAACACAAGTCAATCCATGTTCGCACAGCACATCCCCAGTAAGAACAAATAGTTCAAAACCTTTAAAAATTCCAGCTAATCTTTCTGAACTTTCCAATAGGGAGCTGCATATTATGCCATTTGCATAATTTCCCCTCATTAAATAATCAGCTTAGATTAATCCAAAAGTATCCTATACATTACAGAATATACATCGAGATGTAATAATAGCATTATTCTTTTTATCTACGCTTTGCTGCTAAAAATTAAACACCAATTCTATTTATAGCATTTAGTTAGCTCATTAGAGCTTTTATTGTCATTGCTGAGGACAATGATATTACAGTGCTACTCCATTTAGTGCAAATTTGCATACTGGAAATTCAATTACTCAAAACACAATGATCAAATTTAAAATGACATCCAAGTTATTTAGAATTATATTTAAGTTACGAAGAACTTAACTCCTCCTCAATGATAATGAACTCCCAAGAGATTTGTTACCAAATCAAAGTCCTAGAACACTTTACCCAATTCTGTGGGAGTCCCTTCAACCTTAAGACCTGAAGCAGATCAAGACAGTGACAAACCATTCAAGAGAAATAAATGCTGCCTTGGCCTCATTCAGGACCATAACCCTGTCATAGGTTTTGGAGGCTTGCATGCCTCAATGACCCAGACAGCTATGTTGGCTGGAATGAGGGCTTTATGCTTTGGCTCTCGGTCAGGTCACCCATGCAAAACAGTTCAAAAGGTAGAGGCAAGACTAATATTGCTCGCCGGTCCACCAGATTCAGGGGTTCAGCTTAGTGCTAACAACCCTGACTGGTAAAACAAAAATTGTTACGGAAATAGCAATGAAGATTCCTTCCATATCTTAATGCAATGGTATTTCCTGAGTCTCCACCCAGGGCTTGCATGGCTGACGGTGGTGAAAACCAAAAGGAAGCTACAGACATGATGAAGGAAGCAGAGATGGAGGGCATTCATCACACCGTTGGCATTTACGGCAGCAATCAGCTATAAGGAAAGAAGCAGTAGGCTCATTCAGACTCTAAATAGGTGTGGAATAATAAAGTACCTTCCACTCTGTCCCAAATGATTTGTCAAATGAAGATTAAAATGTCATGAACCCTCAGCATTCCGGGTTCTATTTACACACATAAAAGCAGAATTAAAATTGTGTATCAATACATTAAAGTAGATTTAATGCCGAAAAGATTATTTTCTCTGAAAGGTTAAGCTATTAAAGCCACCAATGTTTTCAACATTTTCCTTTTACCAAACAACTAATAAATATTTGCTCCTTACATTTATATACAATGCTATGTGACTGATACTTCGGACAACCAAAGGAACTCTATCCCACTATAGTGCATTTGAATAGCCTTTAGCTAGATTACTCCACTTTCCTGGGTGTTTCTTACAAATCAGCCTGCAGATATGCAATTTGAAATACTTTAATAAAACAGAAGTTGAATGGAATTTTATTTAAAATTCTTCTACTATAACTGGTACTCTTACAAATTTCAACTTTTCATAACATGTGTTTCTTTTTAAAATTAGCACCATCCAATCTTAAATGGTGATGGTCCTTGTAACAGCTTGCTCTCCAACTAGACCAAAACAGCATAAATCTTGTAACTGGTACATGTAGCTTCAGAGAAAAAAAATATCTGAGGCTGTCTGGCCACAGTTCTACACCTTTCATTTCTGATTCATAGCTAATTCTTTCAAAGTTACTGCCTTCCAAAATGTGGTTTTTGTGTACTGGTTGCCAACTGTATCCGATGCTGATTTTCAGGCTTCAACAGATAACCCAGTGCAACAGGAATCTTGCAAGTGAAAACCATGGCTGAACCATAAGAATCAGCCTTCCCTGAGGCTGCTAGTCATAAATAAAGGGCTTGGGCTATACTGAGAAATATGACTTCATCCACAAGGTTTAAAAGTTGAAAACATACAAGCTTTTGCATCTTATTTCTAATGTTTAGTTTTCCACAAAATTCTAGCTTCCATCCAAAACTAATTGCTGATCTACTTCCACTAAGAGATACATGACACCAGCTAATGAGTGAATAACCAACTCATGGGAAAACCTACTGGCATGCCAGTTTTGCCTAAGTAGGAACAATTGCACCCAAGAGTCTGAACATTCCCTAATGAAGCCCCAATTCAGATGCTGCAGCATGGAACACTGATCGTCATTAGAACTCAACATTTCACTGAGATTTATCTGACCTTTTAGTTAGTAAAAGAGATCTGAGGACTCATTTCCAAGAGCAACAAAATTCTCCAAATGGCTTGGTCCCTTTGGTTTTGCCTCCATCACTAGCTACTCAATGCATTCATTCATTTCTCGAATAATCAGCTACAATGTGATGATGATCTCCAGAAGATTTAAGGCACTTCAAAAATTAATTGTCATTTCACTGTCTATTAACTGGAAAATCACAGGTGGCATTAGTCTGTCAATAATGTCAAAACATCACTGCTAAAATGGGTTGCAAGATAATGTAAACGATGCTATATCTCAAAACTAAAATACAAAAGTGATGGAAATCCTAAATAAAATGCTATAAATATTCAGCATGTCAGACAGCATTTGTGGAGAAAGAAATGGAGAATCTTTATGAAGAAAGGCTTTTCCACTGAGATATTAACTGCTTCTGTCTGCACCGAATCTGCCTGATTGAAAGACTTTAATAGAGAAACTCAAAGCTTCAAAAGATAAAATTCAGATATGTGGAGTTAGGGGGTACTTTATAATTAAATAAAGGTTATATAGCAAAATATTATCTTCAGCAACCAATGTTTAGACCTGAATATGGACTGTAGATTAAATTTTAAATGTAGCTCTGGATAATAGTTTCCTGGAGCTGTGGACACCAGTTAATTGAAAAGCAGACAATGCTGATTAACCTTCATTTTGGGTGTCTGGAGTGTAGGTGCTAAGGAGGAGGTATCAAAATTAGATGCAAATCAAAGGAAGCATTGTAGATTTATTTTAACTATGGAATTGTCCAGCCACTGCCTTTGATCTTTACCATATAAAATGTCATGTAATATTGGGTCAAACAGATTTCTTCTTCCAAGAGTCTCTCTTTTTGTTGAATAAAACACTTTGTATCCACTAGCTTTAGTGTCTCTCTGGGGACTTTGTTCACATTATAACAGTAAGTTTTCCAACACTGCTACAAGGTATAAAACATGTGCCTATTATTAGATATAAAGAAGGATACAAGAACAGCTTCTATCCATCATCATATTTCTGAATGGTTCCATGAACTCTACCTTTTCTTTGCACAATCTATTTTGTAATTTATAGTAATTTTGTGTCTTAGCACTATACTGCTGCCACAAACAGCAAATTTCACATTATTTAAGACAGTGGTTATAAACTTAATCCTGATTCTAACATGCTGGCTCAGATTTTCTGGATGCAGGTTCAAGACTGTTTATTGTCATTCTTCAGCACACAATTGTAAAGGAGATTGAAATGATCGTTACTCCACATCTATTACAGCATTAAAAATAAGCATAAAAACACAATAAACATAAACAATAAATAATAGAAGCAATCCTATGAGCACAATATACACATTATACAGATAAAACTGATTGTATGTACATAAACCAGCATTAGGTGAGGTGTATGTAGTGGTGGTGCTGCTGCTGCTGTCCTGAACCAGCCAAGCTTCTAGCAGCACGAAGACAATGATGACAGAGCCTCCAGCAAAGCAACAATGAGACCCTGGTTTGAAATACCCCTGAACTACCGAGAACAGAACAATGGCAAAATTCTGCTGCTGCATAGCTCCAGCGATCAGGGTACTGCCTGTGTAGAGTCTGTACTTTCTTCTGTGATTTTGCAGGATTCCTCCAGATGCGCTGATTCCTCCATCCCACCCCCCCCCGCCCAAATCCAAAAGTTGCACTGTTAGCTTAAATGGCCACAGTAAATTGTTCCTAACAGATGACAGGAGAATCAGTAGGGAGTTGATGGGCAGACAAGAGAGAACAAGTTAATGAGACAATGTGGGAAAATGATATTGATGGATATGCTCTAAAAATTAGTATAGGTATGGTGCAAGTTGCCTCCTGTGTGATAGGAAATAAAATAAATCAAGGTTTCAACAGATGGCAAAGCCCACCCTAGCATTGCCAGCTACAAATACATTGAGGGATCTTAACATAAAATTGAACTAAAATTTAATTAACACTTAAATTTTTCAATACAGCTTGTATTATAGTAACTTGCCTGGTTCTTTGCCTCCCAATCCGAAACCTGAGAATCCCCCGTGAACTTAATGGGGTCTCGGTTCTAGTGCCAATTCTACACTCGTGCAAGTTCCAAGAGGTGATTCCCAGCATATTGCCAAGTAATTTCAGAAGACTGACAAAAACTATTTTGGCATTAGCGAGCAAAATCTGGTCCACTCCAGCAATTTTCTGCCAATGTGCTTGTTTTATTTAAGATTTTTATGAATTAATGAAAATGGCTTAAGAAAATAGCATACATAATTCAATTCCAACATTCAGGTAACACGCTGAACTCTCAGATTTTAAAAAAGGCAAATTCTTGAAGAATACAGCAAACCTACTAGATGTTGGATCCTTCTCTATAAACATGGGATTTACAAACTCTTGCTTTAAAGAAAGGCTTGTCCTGATCAGAAACAGCATTCCAAATACAATGCAAAGAAACCAGAAATATTTGACAAGACACATCAGGAACTTTTGACAAGCCATGCCAAGACTGCTGTGCCCAGAACAACAATTGTGGATGGGTGAAATTTACTCACAGCCTCAGCAGGACTTTAGATGGGATCAGAGTGTTTTTTTGTGCGTAAAGAAGAAGCATTCCCCTTTTTGTCTGGAAGCATTTCCAAGACACTTGCACATTCTGAGGAGAATCACTCTTCTCACATTGTGCTATTGTGTGACAGCACAGAGATCCACTTTCACCAGCTGTGTATTAATGCAGACAGACTCTCAGGGCAAAGTGCGAGCAAGCTTGGATCATCTGTTCCAATCAAGTGAAAGATTTAAAGAAAATCTGGAGCCAAAGGCGTAAACTTTTTTTTAAAAAAAGGAGAAAGTGCACACGTGCAAGCCTGGATATCCACAGCTTTCCGCCAAGACTGATCGGAACTAAAGGGCTTCCAGAGCAGTGACAATTTTAAAGCACTAAATCAGACAGTGCTTTAAAGAGCAGCAATAAAAATTGAAGAGTAAAGATAAAACCAGATTATCCTGGACACTTTATACTCCACGTTGTTTCTCAACACCAGTAACAGCACGAACAAAACTTCACAGGAGAATAAAAATATGGACTATGCAAGATAGAAGCACAAGAGTAAACTATTCAAACAAAAGAAAACTCCAAAGGAATTTCAATCCTCAGATGGAAAATAACTCTTTTAGGGCCAGAGATGCTGTCAAACAGTTAATACTGATTTATGTCACTGAAAATGACATTTACTTCCAGCAACAATGCAAAGCATTTTTAGGTGACTTCAGTGAGGGAAGATGGGAAATACCTCAAAATCTTGACAGGTCACTGATTTATGAAGATTATTTTGTAGAAGGCTGCTGGACAGCACACCCAGTGGGGAAGAGAAGAGAAACACCCAGAGCAAGTTCAGGGTTGTTACTAAAATGCAGTGAACATACTCCAGAAGTTGCTATCACTGTCACTCTATAGTGATGATTTACCAGCCCCTTCTGTGACAGCCACAAAGTTCCACATGATCACAACACAAAGTCTAACAAACTAACCTAATAAGTTAAGGAAGGAAATGGTTACATGTTAGAACTTCCCCCTTTCTGCTATTTTCCCAGTTTAACACCAGTAGCAGACAACAGCTGCGCACTCCGTCCATATTATCCGCCCTCTGACTGTCTGCCAGACTGTGACAAGTTGAGGCAGGCTTGACTCCGAACTTGGATGAGAAATGGAACAAATATTAACCATAAACTGAAAAAAGAAACATCCAGAGTACTTTGTTGATGCACATCTTTCAACCACTTCACTTCAATGAAAAAAAATGAGGAAACTTAGAGATCAATTTCCAATAAATATTCATAACTTAACCACAAGTCTGAGTTCCTGTGTGTATCATGCTAAACTGTAATTGGAAAATGATGCCGAAAGATGTGCATGATCAGGATGGTTTGAATAATCTTACAACTGCTGCTTAAAGTTAATTGCTACATGAAGACCTTGATGAGACATAGCAGCCAGTACCTCCAATCTCATTATCAACACTCTCCATTTTCCAGGAATCTCTTCTGGACACTGTGAAGAGCATTTTAAAATAAGTAACACGTTTACTTATCATATTTTCTTTTGATGGTTTTGTACATTAGCTGGAGATAAAAAGGAGTTGAAAATAAAAGCCATTTGCCTGGAAGCTTAAATTAGGAGGTCACATGGCAATAGCTCTAGACTGATGCCCAGCCAATGTTGGTATTTTGCCAAGGAGATAAAGCCAACAGGAATAAAGGAAAGAAATAGATCTAATTGTTTGAAATAGCAAGTGAGAGAGCAACATCTTGCAGGTTGGGAGTCATTTGAAAGCAGCAAGTCTCATCAGGATGGTTCATTGTCTGAAGTAGTGGGTGAGAGAGCAACATCTTTCAAGCCAGAAGCTATTTGAAAAACTGCAAGTCTCATTGGGAGTGAGTCTTATTTGAGTGAATAAACAGAAATGAGCTGCAAGAGGAGCGGCCATTGTGGAAGCGGGCCAGTTCTAGAGTGGTCAGGGTTTGGTGAAAACAGGCAGAGGTTAAGGGTGCCCAGTCACTTAGAGTCATTTAGTTGACTGTGGAACTTAAGTTTAAGAAGTGTTATGTACCCCATAACTGGGTTGCCAAACCAGCAGAAATGGACCACTAGTTGGAGTCTGGATTACTAGAAACTAATAAAGTTTTATTAAAGAAATAAGTAACACAGTACTCTAACTGTAAGGATATAAATGCAACAGGTTAGCAATGATAAAACAGACATGTACACAGAACTAGGGTAATAGGAATCAACCAAGCTCTATCGCAGTCTAGGGGTAAAATGATCAGTCTTAAGTGAAGCAGAGTTCAGTTCAGCTTAGTGCAGTTCGCAGTAATTGCTGTTGTGCCGGTGGGGGTGGGGGAGGGGGAGAGGGAGAGGGAGAGGGAGAGGGAGGGGGAGAGGGAGGGGGAGAGGGAGGGGGAGGGGGAGGGGGAGGGGGAGGGGGAGGGGGAGGGGGAGGGGGAGGGGGAGAGGGAGGGGGAGAGTGAGGGGGAGGGGGAGGGGGAGGGGGAGGGGGAGGGGGAGGGGGAGAGGGAGGGGGAGAGGGAGGGGGAGAGGGAGGGGGAGAGGGAGGGGGAGAGGGAGGGAGAGGGAGGGAGAGGGAGGGAGAGGGAGGGAGAGGGAGGGAGAGGGAGGGAGAGAGAGGGAGAGAGAGGGAGAGAGAGGGAGAGAGAGGGAGAGAGAGGGAGAGAGAGAGAGAGAGAGAGAGAGAGAGAGAAGAATGCAAATTTGATTCAAGGAGACCTTTGATCCTTTGATGTTCTTCGCAGTTGGCTTTCAGGTGGACCCTTTTATGTCTTCTATCCCGCTGTGGTCACCGACTGTGACCCCTCCGTTCCGAATACGACCGTTCTTCCATGGTGAACCCGGCACCCAGGCAAGGGCGGACACACACACCAGATTCCCACCAATCGTACCTTTTCACCCTGTGAGCCTATAGTCGGTTCCCGCAAACCGGAAATCCAAACTCCCACCAACTTGTGGGGGCACACCACTCTTCCAGGGTCTCGTTATCTCCTGATCTCATGGTGTGTCATGCCTTAGCGAACCTGTTCTTTTTATCCCCCTGCTGGGGTATCGCCTGTTCATCAAATTTCAAACAGTTCAGGTTCAAAGCAACCGGTCTGTCAATATTCTGAATTGTTTCTTTTCCATTATCCCTCTCTCCTCTCTCATTAATATTTTGAATGTTTCTCCATTGTCTCCCTTATCTCTCTCATTAGCATCAATCGTCTGATAACTTGGTTTGTCGTCACAGAAGTTAGAGCTGAAGGGATAACAAGGGTAGGCAGGATTGTAGTTAAACTGTTGGATTGTAGGCTACCCCAGTGGCCTCCCTCATGACAACATCTGAGGGAAATGGACCCAACTTCAGCTCCTGACTGACAAGATCAAGGAGCTAGAGCTGGATATTCTTAGGGCCAACCTCGAGCCTGAAAACCTCAGATGAAACTTCTACTGAGGTAGTCACTGTGGTCAATAATATTTGAGTAATTGTGTATTTATTAAGCATTCTTGTCCGTTCAAATAATTCATTACGGGTTATATGGACAAATACGTGAATTGCACACATCATGCTACCACATGATACATGTACGCATCGTTTGAAGTAAACATGAAGTTAGACTCACATTTCAGGCTCCTATGCCTTCCTTTGAATTAGTTTAATGTTTTGAAGTTAAAAAACATAACAATCACACTCTGAATATAGGCTTCAGACAGTAGATGGGTAAGGACCAGGAGAAGTAAAGGGAGTAAGCAGTCAGAACCGGGTTTGTTCCCCTGTGGCCATTCCCTCAGCAATAAGTAAACCCATTTGGAAACTGCTGGGGCCGCGGCGGGAGGATGACCTGTCAGGGCACAGTAACTGCAGCCGGGCCAGTAGCATTGTGGCCAGCCGTGAGGCTCAGCAGGAAATAGTAAAGTTAGTTAGTGCAATAATGATAGGAGACTCACAAGTTAGGGGGACAACGGGTCATTCTGTGGCAATGGGAAAAAATAAAGTCAGGAAAATGTGTTGCATCCCAGGTGGTAGGGTCAAGGATGTCTCAGAGCAGCTGCAGAATATTCTTCAGAGTGAGGGTGAGCAGCCAGAGGTCGTGGTTCACGTTGGCACCTATGATATAGGTAGAAAAGGGGAAAGAGGTCCTGCATAGTAAGTACAGGGAGTTAGGGATGACACTGAAAAGCAGAACCTCCAAGGTAGAAATCGCTGAATTACTCCCAGTACCACGAGCTAGTCAGGGCAGGAATAGGATGATAGTACTGATGAACAAGTGGGTGACGATCTGCTGGACAGGGCAGGGTTTCACATTTCTGGATCATTAGGATCTATTCTGGGGAAGTTAGGAGCTGTATAAAAGGACAGGTCACACCTGAACCTGAGGGGGCCAATACCTACTTGAGCTAGTTTGCTGGAGCTGTTGGGGAGGATTTACACTAATTTGGAAGCTGGATGGGAACTGGAGTGATTGGGATGAAGATGGGGTAGTTGGTATACAAGTAGATGCAGTCTGTAGTGAGACTGTGAGGAAGGACCGCCAGATAAGAGGGTAAAATTGCAGTCAGTGGGATGAGTTGAAGTGTAACATGAGGGCAAAATTGAAAAGGGCAATGAATACCGACCTGAAGAGTTTATATTTGAATGCGTGCAGTGTGCAAAATAAGGTGGTTGATCATGTACTGTAGTTAAGAGATGGTCAGGAATAATGTGGGCCTCACTGAGTTGTGCCAGAAAGAAGATCATACTTGGGAGGTTACATCCGAGGATTACATAATGTATTGAAAGGACAGGCATACAGACAGAGGGGATGGAATGGTTCTGATGGCAAAAAAAAATAAATCAAATCTTTAGAAAGAGGTGACACAGGATTGGAAGATGTAGAATCCTTGTGGGTAGAGTTAGGAAACTACAAAGGTAAAAAGACTGATGGGAAATATAGACAAGTCTCAGAACGATGTGGGATACAAATTACAATGGGAGTTCGAAAAGCAATGTCAAAAGGGCAATGTTATGGTAGTCATGGGGGATTTTAATATGCATCAAGATTAGAGAAAATTAGGTTGATGCTGGATCCCAAGAGAGGGAATCTGTAGGATACTGTGAGATCGCTTTTTAAGAGCAGCTTGCGGTTGAGCCCAGTAGGGGACAGGCAGTTCTGGATTGGATGTTTATATAATGAACGACATTGACTAGGGAGCTTAAGGTAAAGGAACCCTAAGCAGTCAGTTATAATATGATAGAATTCATCTTGCATTTTGAGAGGCAGAAGGCAAAGCAAGATGTATCAGTATTACAGTGGATTAGAAGGAATTTCAGAGGCATGAGAGACCAGACGGCCAAAGTTGAATGGATGGAAACACAACCTGGGACAATGGCTGAACAGCAATGGCTGGAGTTTTTGGTGAAAATTTGAAAAGGTGTAAGATATACGAGGACATGTTCTAAAGGGAGGAGGAAGCAAACCATGTCTGACAAGGGAAGTCAAAAACAGCATAAAAACAAAAGAGAAGGAATATAATATAGCAAAATATAGCAGTCTCTCATTAATAAAAATCGATGATCTCAGAGCTAGGGTGCTGAATCAGAGGGACATTAGGACCGCGTGTGTCCTTTGTTTCACAGAATCCTGGTTAACACTTTCTGTACCAGATGCATTGATTCAGATTTACTATAGACAGGTTTACTACACATTGTCAGGACAGATCTATTGAATCTCTCATAAGCAGAGGTGAAGGGGTATGCCTCATGATCAACTCTTCTAGATGCATAAATATATCAGTGCTGTCCCAATTGTGTTCACCAGACCTGGAAATTCTAGCAGTTAAGTGCCATATCTATTTTACCTACCACGGGAGATTTCGGGGATCATTTTGGTAGCAGTTTATATTCCACCTCAGGCCAATGTCAATCAGGCTCTAGATGACCTGAGCAATGGGATCAATGTGCATGAAACAGCACACCCTAATACCTTCACCATCGTGTTTGGGGATTTAAACTAGGCCATTCTCAAAATAAAAATCACCAAGCAATTACCATCAGCAGATCACTTGCAATACCAGAGGAAACACAACACACTGGACCACTGTTACACCACCAAGAATGCCTACTGTGCTATCCCACGCCCTCACTTCGGGAAGTCTGATGACCTGGAAGTACTTCTACTTCCTGAGTATAGAAAGGTGAAGATTGCAGGTCCAGTAGTGAGGACCAAGAAGACATAGACAAGAGAAGCACAGGAGTGCTTACAGGACTGCTCTGAATCAGTGGACTCAACTGTATTCGGGGATTCATCTTTGAATCTGGATGAGTGTGCTGCAGTTGTTAGCACTTCATTAAAACCTGTGTGGATGAGTGTGTGCCTACAAAGACTTACTGTAATTCCCAAACCAAAAGCTGTGGATGAACCAGGAGGTACATTGTCTGCTGCAGGCTAGGTTTGTAGCATTCAAGTCTGGTGACCCAGGTCTGTACCGGAAAACCAGGTATGATTTGCAGAGGGCTATTTCAAGGGTGAAGAGACAATTTCAAGCAAGGTTGGAGGCAACATTGGATGTATGACAACTCTGGCAGGGTTTGCAAGACATTACTTCCTACAAAGCGAAACCCAATAACATGAATGGCAGTGATGAGTCACTACCAGATGAACTCAACACCTTCTATGCCTGCATTGAAAGGGAGAATATAACTACAGCTGTGAAGATCCCTGCTGCATCCGGTGACCCTGTGATCTCTATCTCAGAGGCCGATGTTAGGCTGTCTTTAAACAGAGTGAACCCTCGCAAGGCGGAAGGTTCGATGGAGTACCTGGTAAGGCTCTGAAGACTTGTGCCAACCAACTGGTGGACATTTTCAACCTCTCACTGCTACGGGCAGAAGTTCCCACTTGTTTCAAAAAGGCAACAATTATACCAGTGCCTAAGAAGAACAATGTGAGCTGCCTTAATGACTATCGCCCGGCAGCACTCACATCTACAGTGATGAATTGCTTTGAGAAGTTGGTCATGACTTGACTGAACTCCTGCCTCAGCAAGGACCTGGACTCACTGCAATTTGCCTATCGCCACAATAGGTCAATGGCAGATGCAATCTCAATGGCTCTTCACACAGCCTTATATCACCTGGACAATACAAACACTTATGTCAGGATGCTGTTCATCAAATATAGCTCAGCATTCAATACAAGCACCTACGTCAGGATGCTGTTCATCGACTATAACTCAGCATTTAAAACCATCATTCCCACAATCCTGATTAAGAAGTTACAGAACCTGGTCCTCCGTACCCGCCTCTGCAATTGGATCTTCAACTTCCTAACTGGAAGACGACAGTCTGTGCGGATTGGTGATAACATGTCCTGTTCGCTGACGATCAACACTGGTGCAACGCAGGGGTGTGTGCTTAGCCCACTGCTCTACTCTCCCTTTACCCATGACTGTGTGGCTAGGCATAGCTTAAATATGCTGATGATACAACCATGCTGGTAGAATCTCAGATGGAGACAAGAGGGCGTACAGGAGCAAGATATGCCAACTAGTGAATTGGTGTTGCAGCAACAACCTGGCACTCAACGCAAGTAAGATTTAAGAGCTGATTGTGCGCTTCCAGAGGGGTAAGACGAAGAAACACATACCAGTCCTCAGACGGATCAGAAATGCAGTGAGTGAGCAGTTTCAAGTTCCTGGGTGTCAAGATCTCTGAGGACCTAACCTGGTCCAAGCACAACAATGCAGTTATAAAGAAGGCAAGACAGCAACTATACTTGATTAGGCATTTGAAGAGATTTGGCATGTCAACAAATACACTCAAAAACTTCTATAGTTGTACCATCGAGAGGATTCTGACAGGCTACATCACAGTTGGGTATGGGGGGCGCTACTGCACAGGAACGAAAGAAACTGCAGAGGGTTGTAAATTTAGTCGGCTACATCTTGGGTACTAGCCTTTAAAATATCCAGGACATCTTCAAGGAGCAGTGTCTCAGAAAGGCAGTGTCCATTATTAAGGACCTTCAGCACCCAGGGCATGCCCTTTTCTCACTGCTGCCAGCAGGTAGGAGGTACAGAAGCCTGAAGGCACACATTCAGTGATTCAGGCAACACACATCAAAGTTGCTGGTGAACGCAGCAGGCCTGGCAGCATCTCTAGGAAGAGGTACAGTTGACGTTTCAGGCCGAGACCCTTCGTCAGGACTAACTGAAGGAACAGTGAGTAAGGGATTTGAAAGTTGGAGGGGGAGGGGGAGATCCAAAATGATAGGAGAAGACAGGAGGGGGAGGGATAGAGCCAAGAGCTGGACAGGTGATAGGCAAAAGGGGATACGAGAGGATCATGGGACAGGAGGTCCGGGAAGAAAGACGGGGGGGGGGGGACCCAGAGGATGGGCAAGAGGTATATTCAGAGGGACAGAGGGAGAAAAAGGAGAGTGAGAGAAAGAATGTGTGCATAAAAATAAGTAACAGATGGGGTACGAGGGGGAGGTGGGGCCTTAGCGGAAGTTAGAGAAGTCGATGTTCATGCCATCAGGTTGGAGGCTACCCAGACGGAATATAAGGTGTTGTTCCTCCAACCTGAGTGTGGCTTCATCTTTACAGTAGAGGAGGCCGTGGATAGACATGTCAGAATGGGAATGGGATGTGGAACTAAAATATGTGGCCACTGGGAGATCCTGCTTTCTCTGGCGGACAGAGCGTAGATGTTCAGCAAAGCGGTCTCCCAGTCTGCGTCGGGTCTCGCCAATATATAAAAGGCCACATCGGGAGCACCGGACGCAGTATATCACCCCAGTCGACTCACAGGTGAAGTGTTGCCTCACCTGGAAGGACTGTTTGGGGCCCTGAATGGTGGTAAGGGAGGAAGTGTAAGGGCATGTGTAGCACTTGTTCCGCTTACACGGATAAGTGCCAGGAGGGAGATCAATGGGGAGGGATGGGGGGGACGAATGGACAAGGGAGTTGCATAAGGAGCGATCCCTGCAGAATGCGGGGGGGGCGGCCAGGGAAAGATGTGCTTAGTGGTGGGATCCCGTTGGAGGTGACGGAAGTTACGGAGAATAATATGTTGAACCCGGAGACTGGTGGGGTGGTAGGTGAGGACCAGGGGAACCCTATTCCTAGTGGGGTGGCGGGAGGATGGAGTGAGAGCAGATGTACGTGAAATGGGGGAGATGCGTTTAAGAGCAGAGTTGATAGTGGAGGAAGGGAAGCCCCTTTCTTTAAAAAAGGAAGACATCTCCCTCATCCTAGAGTGAAAAGCCTCATCCTGAGAGCAGATGCAGCAGAGACGGAGGAATTGCGAGAAGGGGATGGCGTTTTTGCAAGAGACAGGGTGAGAAGAGGAATAGTCCAGATAGCTGTGAGAGTCAGTAGGCTTATAGTAGACATCAGTGGATAAGCTGTCTCCAGAGACAGAGACAGAAAGATCTAGAAAGGGGAGGGAGGTGTCGGAAATGGACCAGTTAAACTTGAGGGCAGGGTGAAAGTTGGAGGCAAAGTTAATAAAGTCAACGAGTTCTGCATGCCTGCAGGAAGCAGCGCCAATGCAGTCGTCGATGTAGCGAAGGAAAAGTGGGGGAGAGATACCAGAATAGGCACGGAACATAGATTGTTCCACAAACCCAACAAAAAAGCAGGCATAGCTAGGACCCATACGAGTGCCCATAGCTACACCTTTAGTTTGGAGGAAGTGGGAGGAGCCAAAGGAGAAATTATTAAGAGTAAGGACTAATTCCGCTAGACGGAGCAGAGTGGTGGTAGAGGGGAACTGATTAGGTCTGGAATCCAAAAAGAAGCGTAGAGCTTTGAGACCATCCTGATGGGGGATGGAAGTATATAAGGACTGGACATCCATGGTGAAAATAAAGCGGTGGGGGCCAGGGAACTTAAAATCATCGAAAAATTTAAGAGCGTGAGAAGTGTCACGAACATAGGTCGGAAGGGATTGAACAAGCGGGGGATAAAACCGTGTCGAGGTATACAGAAACGAGTTCGGTGGGGCAGGAGCAAGCTGAGACAATAGGTCGGCCAGGACAGGCAGGTTTGTGGATCTTGGGTAGGAGGTAGAAACGGGAAGTGCGAGGTGTGGGAACTATAAGGTTGGTAGCAGTGGATGGGAGATCCCCTGAGCGGATAAAGTCGGTGATTCAGTGATTCAGGAACAACTTCTTCCCCTCTGCCATCAGATTCTAATTTTGTGCACGATTTTTAATATATTCAATATACATACATTGTAAAATGACACTGAAGAGACAGTAATGTGGAACAAAGAAACTTAATATGGACAGACTTAATGTTTTGCCTATGTCTTCACTGTGGAAGCCTCTGGCGTTATATCAGAAATTCAATAGTGTCAAGGGGAAGAATAGTGCAGTTGCTATTACCAAGGAGGAGCAGCTTGGGAAGCTGAAAGGTCTGTATGTAGATACTAAATGGCCTATACCCCATTCTGGAAGAGGTAGCTCAGTAGTAATGACCGTTCAAGAATCACTAACTTCTGGAATGGTTCTGGAGGGTTGGGAAATTGCAGATGTCACTTCACTTTTAAAGAAGGGAGAGAGGCAGAAGAAAGGAAATTATATGGTAGTTAGTGGTTGGGAAGATGTTGGGAGTCCATTATTAAGCATGTTGTTTTGGGGTCTTGAAGTCACATGAAAAAAATAGGCCAAAGTCAGCATGGTTTCCTCCAGGGGAAATCTTGCCTGACAAATCTGTTGGAATTCTTAGAGGGAATAAGAGGCAGGATAGACAAAGGGGAGTCAGTGGATCATAAACAAGTCAGTGGATGTTGGACGACAAGGTGCCACACATGAGGCTGCTTACAAGATAGGAGCCCATGATATTACAGGAAAGATACTAGCATGGATGGAAGATTGGCTGACTGGCAGGCGGCGAACAGCGGGAATAAGGGGGATCGTTTCTGGTTGGTTACCAGGGAATAGTTGTGTTCTGCAGCTGTCAGTATTGGAACCACTTCTTTTCAAATTATACATCAATGATTTGGATGACAGAATTAATGGCTTTGTGGCCAAATCTGCAATGACATGAAGGTAGGTGGAGGGGGAGATTGCATTGAGGAAGCAAGGAGTCTGCAGAGGACTTAGATTAGGAGAATGGGCAAAGTGGTGGCAGATGGAACATAGTGCAGGGATGTACATTGTCATGCCCTGTGGTGGAAGGAATAAAGGTGCAGACTATTTTCCAAATAGAGCAAGTTTTAAAACCTGAGGTGCAAAGGGACTTGTCAGTCCTCATGCAGGATTCCATTAGGGTCAACTTGCAGGTTAATTCAGTGGTAAGGATGGAAAATGCAATGTTAGCATTCATTTTGAGAAGACTAGAATACAAGAGCAAGTATGTAATGCAGAGGCTTTGTAAGGCATTGATCAGACCACACTTGGAGCATTGTGAGCAATTCTGGGTCCCTTATCTACAGAAAGATGTGCTAGCATTGAAGAGGGTCCACAGTGGGTTCACAAGAATGAATCTGGGAATTAAAATGCTATTGAATATTGAAAAGCCTGGACAGAGTTGATGTGGAGAGGATGTTTCCTCTAGTGTGAGAGTCTAGGCAAGAGGTCATAGCCTCAGAATCGAGGAGTGTCCATTTAGGATGGAGGTGAGAAAGAATTTCTTCAGGCAGAGAGTGGTAAATCCATGGAATTCATTGCCAGGGATGACACTGGAGGCCAAGTCATTGGGTATATTTAAAGTGGAGGTTGATAGGTTTTTGATTTGTCAGAGTGTCAAAGGTTATGGAGAAAAGACAGGAGAGGACTAATAAATTAGCCATGATGGAATGGCAGAGCAAACCAATGGGATGAATGGCTTGATTCTGCTGCTATATTTATGGTCTAAAATACTAGAGAACATAGAAACAACACTGGGGATAATCACTACCCAATAAATTAACCCCCGTGCTAATGGAAGGGATTTTCTTTATACAAGTCAGGCAGTAATAGGATGAGGACAAACAAGTTTCCACATTATGAACAGATTAAACATATTAAAATGCCACAACTGGTGTGGGTCAGTGCCATTATAACCAGGATATAGAGGTTAGGATCTAATTCAATTTCTGCATGTAATTATTTCAGAGAACTATGAAGAAATAAGATCTTTTACATCAGAACACGCAGTAGGGTGTTACTCCCGGATTTAAATGAAAGGACCAGAATGTAAATTCATCAAGTTAACTTTTCTCCCAATTTTCAGTTAAATTCCCTATAATCTTGACCCTTGTTTATCAAATCTGAAGTAAGATTCTCATAGACCAAAATGTGACTAAAACCTAGATTGTGTGCCAGCATAACCACAGGAAGTTCAAAATCCCCAGAACTAGTTAAAATCCTGCTAGTGTTTGTAGTATGGATGTTTGGAATTAGAACCAGAACACTTCGGCAGCCAGATAACTGAAACCTGGCATTAAAATATGGAGAGCAGGTTCTGCCCTTAAGTGTATCCAGACTGGAGGATACGTTCAGTGTCCGAGCCTCCATAACAACAAGCTCAATCCTGCTTATGCTGTTAAATTTAATCGCGCGTCTCAGAAATGCCAGTTTAATGTCCTTGAGGCACTAAACATCTCTAATCTTCCAGGCCACTTAACATTGATGCCAATTGATGGCAAATCTAGAAATATTATCAACTGATGATTTTTCAAAGCTGGCACAGCTGCAGGGGATTTGATTACAGGAGAGAAAAAGGGAAAGAGAACAATGGCCAAAATACTAATTTGATTTTTCATCATTTGGAAATAAAAGTGTTAATATTTCAGATGCTAGTTTTGATGCTAATGTAGTGCAATTATTCTCCTGCAGCAGTTCCAGGTAATAAGCATTTATATGGTTATCTTTTCCTCTCTGTGCGATTGCACACAAAAGAGTGCACATCTTGGAAAATTCCTCATCTCAGCCCTAAAGGAAGAGCAATATACCAGGAGGCAGGACGTGGGAGGGAGAGATTGATGTGACAGAAAGGAAGAATGTGGGGGGAGGGGGAAGGAGTTAAAACACCGGAATTAGTTGGGATGGGGAAGAGCCGGAAGTTGATTTGACATGTGAGGACATCTGTAAATTGCAAAGCAGGAACAGAAGCTATATATTGTGCTGTCAGGATGGGGAAATTCCACATGAGATAGAGACAAAGCCTTGCTACATTACTGAACATGACTGATTGCAGCATGTAGGCACTTTGTTCAATTCACGGAGAGATTTGAATTATAATAGGACAAATTACATCACAGAATTTACACATGATGTTTTTAGAGAGTTGAGATTTGACCTCACAGATTAACTATGGCACTGGCAGGAAGTTTGACCATGCATGCTAGAAAAGCACAATGGTAAGCACAGATTTCTCTCCCACTTTTCCACACTTTCCTGCCCAAATTAATTTATCACACATTTACATGGTCCAATGAGAGGCAAGACACTGCAACCAGAGATGCACGGTGTTGCCTGGATAAGAATTTTTGCTCTAATGTACAAGAGCCCCCTGAAATCAGTCAGAATGCTTCAAAATGAGAATGGTTATAGTGAAACAATGCTTTTCCTTCCTCATTGAGCCCACCTTACATCATTAAGTTTACAACCTGGACAACACAAGAATCAATCAATATTTCAATGAAGTACAAGTCATTCAACTATCCAACAATACACTCAAAGTCAGCTATAAATCCAGCAATGCAATTGCTGTGGTGCATCAGGTATGAAGCTTGCAGTGGACACAATGCCTCCAATGTTTACTAAGACAGCACTGTTGACACCAATTGTTTATCTGCTGTGGAAACAACTGCTAAATTACTGTAAAAAACTACTAAATAAGTAAACAATTAAATGACAGGAACTAGAACACAGGTCCAGGCTTCCAAAATCAGGCACATGATTCAAGCGCTTCCAGGTGTCATGACTATGGCAGAGAACAAAGGAAGATTTTTAATGCTCGGAGTTCAAAGTACATTCATTATCGAAGTATGTGTACTACATTCAACCTTGAGAGTCATTTTCTAATAAGCAGCCACGAAACAAAGAAACCCAATTGAACTTATTTTTAAAAAATCAAACACCCAATGTACAGAAAAAAAATCAGGAAAACAATAAAAGTAAGCAAATAACATTCAGAACTGAAGTTCATGAAAGTGAGCCCACAGCCACAAAGCCAATCAACACTGCAACCAGTCCAGCTGCCCATTAGTTGCAGGCCACAGCTTCAGTTCAGCAAGGGATGAATAAACATCATGGAACAGAATGTATTCCAATCCTTTGCTGAAAATTTCCACATTCTGCTACCTCACTGAGGGGCCATCTTCATAAAAACTCCAATAGTTCAGTCACTTAGCCAAGATGAAGTGCACTGAGCTACATGGCACCAGCATGCAAAGTCATGGAGTAATATAGCACAGAAGTAGGCCCTACAACCCAATGCACCCATGTTGACCATGGTGCCCACCAGACTTGTCCAGTTTGCCTGCATTTAATCCAAACCCCTCTAAACCAGTGATTCCCAAACTTTCTGGCCTCTTGGCTCCCAGAACATACTCAGTACACCCATCTCTCTTTTGGACATTACATAAATACTATAAAGAAGTTTGATTAATAATGCACAGTGAAAGAAATTAATTGCAAATTCAAAGCAGTGAAAAATAATTGCAAAAATTGCACACAGCTATCTGGACTATTCCTCTTCTCACCCTGTCTCTTGCACCTACTATAAGCCTACTGATTCTCACAGCTATCTGGACTATTCCTCTTCTCACCCTGTCTCTTGCAAAAACGCCATCCCCTTCTCGCAATTCCTCCGTCTCCGCCGCATCTGCTCTCAGGATGAGGCTTTTCATTCTAGGACGAGGGAGATGTCTTCCTTTTTTAAAGAAAGGGGCTTCCCTTCCTCCACTATCAACTCTGCTCTTAAACGTATCTCCCCCATTTCACGTACATCTGCTCTCACTCCATCCTCCCGCCACCCCACTAGGAATAGGGTTCCCCTGGTCCTCACCTACCACCCTACCAGCCTCCGGGTCCAACATATTATTCTCCGTAACTTCCGCCACCTCCAACGGGATCCCACCACTAAGCACATCTTTCCCTGGCCCCCCCCCCGCATTCCGCAGGGATCGCTCCCTACGCCAACTCCCTTGTCCATTCGTCCCCCCCATCCCTCCCCACTGATCTCCCTCCTGGCACTTATCCGTGTAAGCGGAACAAGTGCTACACATGCCCTTACACTTCCTCCCTTACCACCATTCAGGGCCCCAAACAGTCCTTCCAGATGAGGCAACACTTCACCTGTGAGTTGGCTGGGGTGATATACTGCGTCCGGTGCTCCCGATGTGGCCTTTTATATATTGGCGAGACCCGACGCAGACTGGGAGACCGCTTTGCTGAACATCTACGCTCTGTCCGCCAGAGAAAGCAGGACCTCCCAGTGGCCACACATTTTAATTCCACATCCCATTCCCATTCTGACATGTCTATCCACAGCCTCCTCTACTGTAAAGATGAAGCCACACTCAGGTTGGAGGAACAACACCTTATATTCCGTCTGGGTAGCCTCCAACCTGATGGTATGAACATTGACTTCTCTAACTTCCGCTAATGCCCCACCTCCCCCTCGTACCCCATCTGTTACTTATTTTTATACACACATTCTTTCTCTCACTCTCCTCTTTCTCCCTCTGAATATAGCCCTTGCCCATCCTCTGGGTCCCCCCCCCCCCCCCGCCGTCTTTCTTCCCGGACCTCCTGTCCCATGATCCTCTCTTATCCCTTTTGCCTATCACCTGTCCAGCTCTTGGCTCTATCCCTCCCCTTCCTGTCTTCTCCTATCATTTTGGATCTCCCCCTCCCCCTCCAACTTTCAAATCCCTTACTCACTCCTCCTTCAGTTAGTCCTGACGAAGGGTCTCGGCCTGAAACGTCGACTGTACCTCTTCCTAGAGATGTTGCCTGGCTTGCTGCGTTCACCAGCAACTTTTATGTGTGTTGCAAAAATTATTAAATCTATTTAAAGCTACAAATAATTACACTAAAAACTAGGGCTATGGGTAACCCTAGGTAATTTCTCAGGTTACGACATGTTCGGCACAGCTTTGTGGGCCGAAGGGCCTGTATTGTGCTGTAGGTTTTCTAAGTTTCTAAAAACAATTTCCATTACAAATTTAGAGCATATATTAGTAGTTCATTATAGTTTTTTTTTCACCTTTTAATGAGATGGTGCAATGATACCAGTTTCTGAACAACAGGCTGAATGTCACTCAGAAGTCTCAGATTTCCACATTCAGTAATCTGTCATCTGTTTCATTGCTTTGAAAGAAGTTGAGCGAAAGCACTGAAACTATGCTACAGTAAAAATGATGCTGGAAAGGCAATAATGAACTTCTTGAACTTTTCTCCCCCCCACCCCCTACAGTGCAGGATAGTGTTCAAAGATTTCTTTCTTCAACCAGAAATAATCATACGATTTTTTGAACTTCTGCTCAAAGTAATTTTGTAGCGAAATCAGTTCTTCCTTTTTCCTTACTGTTAATTCCTCATTACAAGTGTTCAGGAATGGATTTATTACCCAATCTGGAATTTGGATCAAGAATAGACCCTGAAGTCCCTCTGAATTCTTTATGCAGCTCATCCAGGTGGGCCCAGTATATTTGAAGATCACCTGGTATTCTTTCTTCCTCTTCCAACTCAGAGGGTCAGAAATTGAAAAAGCTCACCATGGTCAATGTTGCACTTAATTACGGTTAATTTGGACAGAAATGTGGAGATGACTGATTTGACTTTCATAAGATTCACATAATTTTCTTGCAATTGAACATCGATTTCATTAAAATTTGTGAATAATTCTGACAAGTAATCAATGCCCCACCTAATATTCTTGAATTGATTACTGAGTGAAGTATTTGAGTCTGCAAATTTTATCAGTTTTTTTAAAATGTATAAATGCATTTCAGGCAGTTTCATTTTGAGAGCCATTTGACTTCTGTGTGCAACAGCAAGTGCTCAAAGTGTTCATCATTCTCAATACAAAGTTCTCAAAATAGTCCGGAATTGAGAGCATTTTATTTACTGCTGAGATATCAGTAATGATTTGTGCAGCTGATCACGGTTTTTTTTGCAACGAGATGTTGTCTGTGAATTAGACAGTGAATGATAAATACGTTAAGTACAGCTTTTTCAGTAAGTAACAACCCCACAATGGCAACCTGTCGATAATGGCACCCTATCTGTTGCACAAGCAAGAATGCCAAGAGTAGAATATCCTTTTCTTTCAAAAGTTACTCAACAACCCAAAATATTGACTCCCCCTTCATATCTGTTTCTCATCCCCTTGCAAATAACAATACCTGAACCATGCTTTCATCTTTTATGATGCAAACATAACTGAGAAGCAAAGATTCATTGCCTGGCAAAGTTGACCCAACCAAGTGCAGAGCAAATTCTGTTATCCTAAGTATGCCGCACAATGTGTCTTCCACATTCTCATACATTTCATTTATTCATCTTCGAACAGTTGACTCTTAGAAGAATCACTTTAATTATATGGTCTGGTGACTTATGCAAAACTGCACTCAGAGCCTCTCTTACTGCTGGCAGAATGAGTTCTTCTCTAATTGCATGGGGCTTTCCAAATTTAGTAGTGAGCAATGAAATGTTATACAAAGCAAACAAACCATCACTGTTTCATTGTGAAATGCTGGAAAACATGTTTTGAAGTGTTTTCGTTTCCGAAAATGTTTTACAATGTGAATGAAAATAAGACAAATTCTTGTTTGTTTATCAGGATTTATTCTCCTAAATTGTTCAAGGAGTCTGGAGGGTTTCATTGCCTCATTTGAAAACTTTCATATATCAGATACACCAGCTGTTGTTGGTTGCTTGGTGTTGGCATAAAACCATATTCCAGATACTCCCACTATATGGTTTACATTTCTTTTTTGTTTGGTCTGCTTCCATTTTCATTATGGATTAACCATCACAGTCAATCACCTGTTGTTTAAGTCTGACCTCAAGCACTGAGTTTTGCCTCAACTCGGGGAAAATCTGAATCTGCCTGAACGTACATAAAATGGGGCGACAATATCTCAGTTGAGCCCTAGGCGAGAGAAATGGAGTCAAGACCTTTCAAAAGGACAGATTCTGAACTTAACCCCTTTCAATGCCATTCCCTAACTGATATCAATTGCATCACTGTGTGATAAGAGTATGGGAATCGTATTAGCTAATACTACTACAGCAGTGAATGGCAACAATGTGCAGGCCCTGCAATTTCTTCAGTCCAGATTTCTCAAGATATGCCAAATACAGACGTGTCACGTTGCTTTTCTACAGCTGCAGCACACTTCAAGCAAAGTCTATGAGAATGGTGGGTTAGCAAGGGATGTGGTGATTATGTGATCATTGTAATCAATTTTGAGGCACAAAGGACCAAATGCTAATATGAAGTAACACACATCAAAGTTGCTGGTGAATGCAGCAGGCCAGGCAGCATCTCTAGGAAGAGGTACAGTCGACGTTTCAGGCCGAGACCCTTCGTCAGGACTAACTGAAAGAAGAGCTAGTTAGAGATTTGAAAGTGGGAGGGGGAGATCCAAAATGATAGGAGAAGACAGGAAGGGGAGGTATGAGTAATTCATTTCTTAAGACGAGCCTGTCATTCCTCAGCTGCCCACTTGCTAACAAGTGCTCCCACCCAACCGCCACCCTTACCATTATAACTGTTATGTCTGTGCACGGTGCTGGTGCGGTGGGGGTGAGGGAGAGGCAACAGATTAATACTTAGTGCTAAATGGGTGGGGGAGAAGGGGTCATTGCTCTAAAATAAATAGATCCATACATTACACTTCTTCCCCCTTTAGATTAATGCAACATAAAACTGTACAAGTACAAAACATTCAGTGTCCCTTTCATAAACCCATATTCCAAATAAACATGCTTTCACAATAACAGTCCACAACAACTTCACAGTTTTAAAGGTTCAGTCTTTTGGGTGGTGCTCTGCTTCTTTCAGGATAGTGCCTCTGGATCTCATCAGGTTTGGCAGGTGTCTGCCAATGATAACATTCTCGTACCACCTCTGGACCTGTGGAGTGGCATCCAGTTTGGTAGGTATCTTGTCTAAGACAATGTTCTCAGCTTCCGGTGTCACACTGCTGTCAGTGACATGATCATCACTCAGAGGTAAATCTGTTGACTGTGATGTATCCGTCTTTTTGGATGCAATCATCACAGATGTGTTCTTCAGTTGACCATCCAGTATCTGGTCCACATGATGACTCCATGTCTGATCTCCAATATCCACTGTGGTCCAGTGTATATCGGAGATCAGTGGTCCAGTTCTTGTAGCTAGCCTGCCGTGTGTCCGCTCACCTTCTCAGTAATAATGTGCTAAGACACCCTGTCCAATTACGAAGCTCCTTGCTGCTTCACTTGGCAAATGGCTGAACTGTTTATTCTGTACTTCAGCTCCGTAGATATGATCTTAGGAGGTCTATGCAAAATCTCAAATTCCTCTTCATGGACAGCATTGCAGGTGTTTCATTTGTCATCGCATGAACAAAATTCCGGTACACTAAAAGGAAGTTTCTGTGCTGTAGAGAAATGTCCTTCCTTCTGATCATTTTAATGGACTTCTTGAAGGTTTGGATAAACCTTTCAGCTAACCATTCATTGCTGGGTAGTGAGCAGCTGACTTGAACTCGCTGATGCCATTTTTCTTCAGGAGCAGTCAGAATTCCTCTTAAATTTATTGCGGTCCGTTCTCACTCACTATTTGTTCTGGTAAGCAACTTCTGGTGAACATAATCCTCAGGGCAGAGGTAGTCTTTGCTGAGGTGCTTGACTTCATTGATACAATCTCTGACCGCCTCAAATGAGCATCCACATAGAGTCCATGAAAAGACCAGCAAAGTCAATATGTACTCTTTGCCATAGTGAAGACAGCAACTCCCATGGGTGGAACAATGCCTATGGCGGTGCATTTTGAACTTCCTGGCATCCCAAACAGCTTTGGGCCAGGCTGTCAAATCTGTTTATCCACTCCCTGCCACCACACATAGCTCTGGGCGAGACTTTTCATTTTGACTGTGCCCAAGTGTCCTTCATGCAGATTCTCTAATACTCTGGGTTGCAGTTTAGAGGAAACCACAACACAAGATCCACACATCAGTGTTCATTGACATACCGACAGTTGGTCTAGTTTCTAGCCCTGGAAACACAAGGCTACCGCGAGCTGGCCATTCTTGCGTGGTGACTTCATAGACTTTTGACAATGTCGGGTCATTCCTTGTTTTCCTTTGTATTGTGGAATTGGTTACCGGCAACTGGTCCACCAATGTGGCGTGGAACACCTCTGCTGGGTCACAAGTATGAAGACTTTTCTTCAGTTACCAATAGTGGAAGATGTGACAAACGATCAGTGTTGCTATGTTTAAAAAGGCAAACAACAGTTAGTCCTGACGAAGGGTCCCGGCCTGAAACGTCGACTGCACCTCTTCCTAGAGATGCTGCCTGGCCTGCTGCGTTCACCAGCAACTTTGATGTGTGTTGAGTGTTGCTATGTTGTTTGGTACCCTTGAACTCTGTGTGATAAGAGTGGGCTCCTAGAAATAGTGCCCAACATTGAAACCAGGTAGCAGTGATCACTAGAATTTCCTTCCTGGGATTGAAAATGGACGCAAGAAGCTGGTGATCTGTCACTACCATAAACTTTTGTCTGTAGGGGTAGTGGTGGAACTTCTTCTCACAACATGTGATAAATCAGCTCCAATGCCATAAGGAGATGCATCGTATGCCAATCTGATAGGCAGGGATAGGTCATAATGGGTGAACAATTCATCGGTTGTTATTAATCTCTTTGTATCCTTGAATGCCCTTACACATCTTTCTGCCCATTTCCACTTTGTTCCTGTCTGTAACAGTCCGTTCAATGGATGTAGCACAGTAGCAATGTTTGGGACAAACTGGTTGTGGTCATTTAGTATGACCTGAGTTGCGACATATTTTTCCATTTGGGTGTCTGTAGCAGTCTTCTCTCCTGACTTATTTATGCCATGCTTGTCAATGACATGTTCACAATTAGATTTCATTCTTGAAAAACTCACATTTCTCTCTTTGTGCGCAAACCATACTAATTCAGCCTGGTAAGCACTTTACCAAGGTTCTGGAGGAGCTTTTCATTATTCTTGCCAATCACTGTTATGTCATCAAGGTAACATTGAGTTCCAGGGATACCTTGGAGCACTTGGTACACTGCTCTTTGCCAAATTCCTGAGCTGATGCAATGCCAAAGACGAGACAATTATATAGGAACCATCCCTTGTGAGCAACTTCCTGCTTGATTCTTCAATCTCCATTTGCAGATAAGCTTGTGACAAGTTAATCTTTGAAAACCTCTCAACCTGCTAAAGATGCAAAAATGTCTTCTATTCTTGGTAGGGGATACTGCACAGTACGCAATACCCAGTTGATGCTCATCTTGAAATCCCCACATTTGCAAATGACTCTGGCCTTCCCTTTCTTGATCATCGGGACTATGGGTGCGGCCCAATTGCTCCGCTCAACCTTGGAGAGAATTCTAGACATTTCCAAGCTCTGCAGTTCAGTATCCACTTAGCACATAATGCATAAGGCACTGGGCACACTTCATGGTATCCTGGTGCTGCTGTTTCATCCATTTCAATTCTGGCCTTCATGCGTTTGAGTTTACCAATCCCCCTTCTCAAGCACCTTCTCATTAGCATTAAGCACCTGTGCCAGTCTCTGGTTAGTGCTACCATTTGGGCTGCAGAGGTTTTCGATGTCACACTTTGATTGAGTGCCAATCTAGTTGAATTCTTCTCAACTATTCATGTCTGAAAAGTGCGGGCCCTCCACTTTTCAATACATAAAGCTCTTGTGTTTGGCCTCCATACATCACATTTACTTTCAGTTTGCCTTTTGGAGACACCTTTTCACCTGGCTAAGTCTGTAGCATCACTGAGATCTTCTCTAGTGGCATCTTAGAAAACGGTCTGTTGTCATCAACCTCTGAAAGAAATCGTGGACAAACCTGACCCTGTATCCAGCTCCATTTTCAGTTTTCACAACAGACATTTGTGATCCATACTATATTGCAATCTGCTTCAGTTATACTATGCAGTTCTAGGCATGACAGTTCTCCTTTGTCAGACTCTATGGTGTCTGACCGTGTTTTACATCTTTATGTATTTGCTCAGTTTTGTGTTTAAGACCTCACTTGGTTGTGCTTTTTGTCTGCCTTGCACATTCTCTCTATGTGACTTTGTGACACTTTCTGCAGACTTTTTCTTTGAACCATCAGTCATTTGCATCATGGGAGGATTTGCCACATCAATGACACTTTGGTTTTCTGCACCATTCAAGGACATTTTGTGTATTTCACATTCTAACCTTTCCTGTCATTCTGCTGCAGTCTTATATTGCAATGGTCAATGCCCATTCTAAGGTTTGGTCTCTTTCTGACAGAAGCCTCTTTTGAGTGTTTTAATTATGCATGCCACATACAAACTTGTCCCTTAGTGCATCAGAAAATCCATCTCTAAAGTTACAGTACTGAGAAAGTTTATGCAGTCCTGCAATGTATTCAGAAATACATCCTTTGACTGGCTCCTTGGTAAAATCTAAATCTCTCAGCCATTAACAGCGGTTTGGGGGTCATGTGATCTTGTAAAATTGTAACAATTTCATCAACCGTCTTGCTGGCTTTGAGGGTTTAGTTGGGTAAGAGACTGTGCGTCCTTGCACCCATTAAGTGGGGGGGGAGGCTTTCACCAGATTGTTCATGTTACAATACAGTTCAACCCTCTCAATACATGACTCCCAGGCTTCATTAGCACTATCAAATTCATCAACTTTTCCAACTGAAGCTATCGCCACATTATATTCACTTTAATTTCAGTGCATCTTTCACTGTTACTGATGGGTCCATTGATGTTCTCATGCTGCTTAACTCTTGCTGCTTCATCCTGCAACTGTTGGTGCAGTTCATGATATTTTTTGATAGCTCAGGTTGGTACTCATTGCCAATTTGTTGTGACTGTGCACAGCTACATTTCAATTCAATAAAAGCACATATGTGGAAGATGGCTTTAACTGGTGCATTCATGTTGCAGTGCGAGAGACCGCAGTGCGCATGTAGACAACAGCGCTGCCACAAAACAACTTCATGACATATGTTAATAATGATAAACCTGATTCTGAGCAGTTGCAATTTGCAGATAGCAAGGAATAACCAGTTTCTTTTCTCACCTCCACCCCCACTCCTGCCCCTGAAAGCAGTTTCGGCGAAAGAAAGACTATTGCTAAGGACACTGGACAATTAATTTCCCTCAATTTCAAACAGGGTCACGGGATTTCCTCCATTCATCCAGAAGATAGAAAATGCCTCAGCTTTACAAATCTTGCTAGATACAGTTCAGAGAGGATTTAGATGAAAATGATCAGACTGCATCATGTACTCAAGTCCTCCAAAAGGGATTTTAATCCATTGCCATGTAAATGAGAGGCACATGTTCCACTATTGTGACAAGACTAAATTGGGACAAGCTAGTGACCTACAGCATTAATCCTCTCAAAGTTAATAGTATCAAGGCAGAAGATAGTGGAAATATGGAAAGGAAGAAACTGAGTTTGGGCTGCTTATAGTTGGAAATGAAGAATGATGTTGGTCAGAGTCAAATGTGCATGGAAATAGCTGGAGCTTATTTATAGAAAGTTTTGTCAAATGGCTTGCTAGATAGCAGCAAGTTCCATTGATGCTTCAAAGATTCATTCTTGCATTCACTCATACTTTGTACCATTTTATTTTAGATGGGCAAAAATATTCTCATACTTCCGTGACTCAAGGTTCAAAACCTATACTTAAAGTTTCCCACCATTTGTTTTTCTCTTTCTGGAAAGGTCAGAATAACAGCAGATTTAAAATTCAAGATGTGAAAATCGTCCCTTGTCAATGCAGCAAGGGACAAGGGACAATCCTTTCAAAGGATCAAGTACCCTTTGTAGTTATTGGCAGATCAGTTGCCTATACAAGACTACAAACTAATTGACGACAGTCTTTACAACCAAATTAAACCAATATTTAAAATAATTCATCAGAGAGATTACTCTCACAATTGAGCACAATGCTCAAAAAGTATGCAGCACAGAAAATAAAAACATTCAGCTCAAGAGTTCAGTACCCATCATTATTCACCGCACAAGTACTCATCCATTACAGCTACTTGAACTCTGCCCATCAGCAGCACCACTGCCTTGGTTCTTTAGTACTCATTTCAAACATATGTTGGCTGCAGTGTTTAGAACCTGCAACTCTATTCAGACATATCCATGAAGCTGCTGTACTTCTTGCACCACCTACCATACCCGGGGAATTTTTAAGGATGCCTTGTGTGTATCGTTTCACGTTCTGATCATTTAAAAGCAAAAGGAGCTTCCCAGCAGTTTTCCTACTAATGATTTGAAATGGGTCTTGTCTTCAATCTGTGGTTGGCACTTTTTTCTAAAATGTCCTCTTCTGATGCCACTAATTCACATCCTTCCTTCCAAACTGGGCAAATTACCCCATAAAGGAACACAAGAGTTTATTATAATTATAACTATTCTATATAAAATCTACACAAAACCATATTCAACAGAACAAATGTACATGTTAAAATGAAATGAAACTTTTGTTTACAATTCTTTTCTTGGTAGATATTAATGAAATCACAACAAAACGTAACTGTAAAATGAATAACCTTTGCCCAACATTTCTGGATAGTTCAGTTTAAAAGCAATTATCAACTTAAGTAGTTTCACTTTTTAAATAAAACTGTATGGACTTTGATTATAAAATAAAACTCTAAAACAAATAGAGTAGTCAAAGGCATTTCAAAATTAACAACACTGTTCCTTTAAGTGTAACTTGCTTTGTCATAAAGGTACTTAAAATGTTAAAAATTAAGACTTTTATTTATAACTTGCTTTTCCACCAGTTCCAATGTATTTCAAGACTGCCTAACTTTAGGCTCTTTACAGCCAACACATCAATCCACTTAAATTATTTTTGCAAAAGGAATCAAAAGCTTTCACAGATGCTTTGTTTTTGGTAAACCATCATCCTACCTTATTGCAGATTTGTTATCAGATCATTTTAAACTATTAACTATTAAACTTCAGAAACGATAATTTATTTGTGAATAGTCCTAAGATATTGCAGGGTTATGAGACTTTATCAAGTGACTTTCCTACCTTTCAAACTTAAAACTGGCATTTTTAAAAAGCTATCACCTTCTCAGTGGAGTTCAGTAGATTTACCTCCACAGTCAGGTGAGGGAGGCTGAATGTCAGAGTTTGACTCATGAGTCAGTCCAGAGGATTCTCTGGTGGGATGGTCAGCAAACACCTGTCATCTGACAGAATTTCATTTTTTTTATAATGGAAGGAGATTGAAGAGAGCTGTAGATTAAGTGTCTATAATCCATGATTTTCACCCTTATCATCAGAAGTAGATTTTTAACTAACCTTGGATAGGTCAGTGGGAGTTTAAGGACACACGATTATTTTGTCCTTGGAGCTCCGTGATTTCTCTCTCCAAAGGTTATGAGTCCTGGCACCGGCTTTCTCACTCAGGTCCAAGATGGTGCAACCAATTGGAATTCACCTTGATGGAAAGCAGTCAACATTCCAGTGCAGAGAGACAGAGGGGTGTAAAGTGAGGGTAGAAGCAAAAAGTAGTAAGGAGAAAAGTAAAAGTGGCAGGCCGACAAATCCAGGGCAAGCATCAAAAAGGGCCACTTTTCAACATAATTGTATAAGGGCTAAGAGAGTTGTAAAAGCGCGTCTGAAGGCTTTGTGTGTCAGTGCAAGGAGCATTCGTAACAAGGTGAATGAATTGAAAGTGCAGATTGTTATTAATGATTATGATATAGTTGGGATCACAGAGACATGGCTCCAGGGTGACCAAGGATGGGAGCTCAACGTTCAGGGATATTCAATATTCATGAGGGATAGACATGAAAGAAAAGGAGGTGGGGTGGCGTTGCTGGTTAAAGATGAGATTAGCGCAATAGAAAGGAAGGACATAAGCCGGGAAGATGTGGAATCGATATGGGTAGAGCTGCATAACACTAAGGGGCAGAAAATGCTGGTGAGAGTTGTGTACAGGCCACCTAACAGTAGTAGTGAGGTCGGGGATGGTATTAGACAGGAAATTAGAAATGTGTGCAATAAAGGAACAGCAGTTATAATGGGTGACTTCAATCTACATGTAGATTGGGTGAACCAAATTGGTAAAGGTGCTGAGGAAGAGGATTTCTTGGAATGTATGCAGGATGGTTTTTTGAACCAACATGCCGAGGAACCAACTAGAGAGCAGGCTATTCTGGACTGGGTTTTGAGCAATGAGGAAGGGTTAATTAGCAATCTTGTCGTGAGAGGCCCCTTGGGTAAGAGTGACCATAATATGGTGGAATTCTTCATTAAGATGGAGAGTGACATAGTTAACTCAGAAACAAAGGTTCTGAACTTAAAGAGGGGTAACTTTGAAGGTATGAGACGTGAATTAGCTAAGAAAGACTGGCAAATGACACAAAGGATTGACGGTGGATATGCAATGGCAAGCATTTAAAGATTGCACGGATGAACTACAACAATTGTTCATCCCAGTTTGGCAAAAGAATAAATCAAGGAAGGTAGGCACCCATGGCTGACAAGAGAAATTAGGGATAGTGTCAATTCCAAAGAAGAAGCATACAAATTAGCCAGAAAAAGTGGCTCACCTGAGGACTGGGAGAAATTCAGAGTTCAGCAGAGGAGGACAAAGGGCTTAATTAGGAAGGGGAAAAAAGATTATGAGAGAAAACTGGCAGGGAACATAAAAACTGACTGTAAAAGCTTTTATAGATACGTAAAAAGGAAAAGACTGGTAAAGACAAATATAGGTCCCCTACAGACAGAAACAGGTGAATTGATTATGGGGAGCAATGACATGGCAGACCAATTGAATAATTACTTTGGTTCTGTCTTCACTAAGGAGGACATAAATAATCTTCCAGAAATAATAGGGGA
Organism: Mobula birostris; assembly: GCF_030028105.1. Lineage (NCBI taxonomy): Eukaryota > Metazoa > Chordata > Chondrichthyes > Myliobatiformes > Myliobatidae > Mobula > Mobula birostris. The sequence goes on from NC_092388.1 coordinate 35,616,498, forward strand.
CAGAGGGTCCAGTGAGATGGAGGAACTGAGCGAAATACATGTTAGTAGGAACGTGGTGTTAGGTAAATTGAAGGGATTAAAGGCAGATAAATCCACAGGGCCAGATGGTCTGCATCCCAGAGTGCTTAAGGTAGTAGCCCAAGAAATAGTGGATGCATTAGTGATAATTTTTCAAAACTCGTTAGATTCTGGACTAGTTCCTGGGGATTGGAGGATGGCTAATGTAACCCCACTTTTTAAAAAAGGAGGGAGAGAGAAACCAGGGAATTATAGACCGGTTAGCCTAACGTCGGTGGTGGGGAAACTGCTGGAGTCAGTTATCAAAGATGTGATAACAACACATTTGGAAAGCGGTAAAATCATCGGACAAAGTCAGCATGGATTTGTGAAAGGAAAATCATGTCTGACGAATCTCATAGAATTTTTTGAGGATGTAACTAGTAGAGTGGATAGGGGAGAACCAGTGGATGTGGTATATTTGGATTTTCAAAAGGCTTTTGACAAGGTCCCACACAGGAGATTAGTGTGCAAACTTAAAGCACACGGTATTGGGGGTAGGGTATTGATGTGGATAGAGAATTGGTTAGCAGACAGAAAGCAAAGAGTGGGAATAAACGGGATCTTTTCAGAATGGCAGGCAGTGACTAGTGGGGTACCGCAAGGCTCAGTGCTGGGACCCCAGTTGTTTACAATATATATTAATGACTTGGATGAGGGAATTAAATGCAGCATCTCCAAGTTTGTGGATGACACAAAGCTGGGCAGCAGTGTTAGCTGTGAGGAGGATGCTAAGAGGATGCAGGGTGACTTGGATAGGTTGGGTGAGTGGGCAAATTCATGGCAGATGCAATTTAATGTGGATAAATGTGAAGTTATCCACTTTGGTGGCAAAAATAGGAAAACAGATTATTATCTGAATGGTGGCCAATTAGGAAAAGAGGAGGTGAAATGAGACCTGGGTGTCATTATACACCAGTCATTGAAAGTGGGCATGCAGGTACAGCAGGCTGTAAAAAAAGCGAATAGTATGCTGGCATTTATAGCCAGGATTCGCGTACAGGAGCAGGGATGTACTACTGCAGTTGTACAAGGCCTTGGTGAGACCACACCTGGAGTATTGTGTGCAGCTTTGGTCCCCTAATCTGAGGAAAGACATCCTTGCCATAGAGGGAGTACAAAGAAGGTTCACCAGATTGATTCCTGGGATGGCAGGACTTTCATATGAAGAAAGACTGGATGAACTGGGCTTGTACTCGTTGGAATTTAGAAGATTGAGGGGGGATCTGATTGAAACGTATAAAATCCTAAAGGGATTGGACAGGCTAGATGCAGGAAGATTGTTCCCGATGTTGGGGAAGTCCAGAACGAGGGGTCACAGTTTGAGGATAAAGGGGAAGCCTTTTAGGACTGAGATTAGGAAAAACTTCTTCACACAGAGAGTGGTGAATCTGTGGAATTTTCTGCCACAGGAAACAGTTGAGGCCAGTTCATTGGCTATATTTAAGAGGGAGTTAGATATGGCCCTTGTGGCTAGGGGGATCAGGGGGTATGGAGGGAAGGCTGGTGCAGGGTTCTGAGTTGGATGATCAGCCATGATCATAATAAATGGTAGTGCAGGCTCGAAGGGCCGAATGGCCTACTCCTGCACCTATTTTCTATGTTTCTATGTTTTTCTATTACTCTTTCCTTTCATAAATCAGAACATTGGACTTGAGACCAAAGCATACTTGCATCAATGGGGTAAGGTTAGAAAATCTCAGCAGTGCATAGGCAAGATGGAACATACTTCAAGAGGATTTCACAGCTCTGCTTTCATCCTACAGTTCGGGAATATTCTTGCCTCAGCTTGGATGAGGGGAACATGATCTGGAAGAATATTTAATTTGCTTTATGGTTTTTTCCCCCTACTAGGAAAATAAGCAAACTTTAATCAGTTTCAGTCATGGTCTCACCAGGAATAGCATCAGCATCCCCAGATAAGGTCATTATTAAACAGAAGAAATAAGTATGTGGATGAAAGTCTCTTTAGAGCCACTGGTGCATCTGCACACACTCCTGATTAAAGGGTGCTCTCTGGATCATAATAGATCTTCTTAATCTGCACTACCCCCAATACTGTTCTTGAAAACTTAATGATCGCTCAAAGTGGTGTCAAGAAAACAACATCTTCCTCAATGTCACAAAAACAAAGGAGCTAGTTGTGGACTACAGGAGGAATGGAGTCAGGCTAGACCCTATTCACATCAATGGATCTGGAGTTGAGAGGGTGAACAGATTTAAGTTCCTTGGCATAAACATCACTGAGGATCTCATGTGGTCTGTACATACCGGCTGTGTGGTTAAAAAGACACAACAGCACATCTTTCATCTCAGACAGTTGAAGAAGTTTGGTATGGTCCCCCAAATTCTAAGAACTTTCTATAGGGGCACAATTAAGATCATCCTGACTGGCTGCATCACTGTCTGGTATGGGAACTATACTTCCCTCAACTGCAGGACAGAGAGTGGTGCGGACAGCCCAGCACATCTGTAGATGTGAACTTCCCACCATTCAGGACATTTACAAAGACAGATGTGTAAAAAGGGCCCGAAGGATCATTGGGGACCCGAGTCACCCCAAACACAAACTGTTCCAGATGCTACCATCTAGGAAATGGTATCGCAGCATAAAAGCCAGGACCAACAGGCTCCGGGAGAGCTTCTTCCACCAGGCCATCAGACTGATTAACTCATGCTGACACAACTGTATTTCTATGTTATATTTATTGACTATCCTGTTGTACGTACTATTTATTATAAATCACAATAAATTGCACATTGTGCATTTAGATGGAGCCGTAATGTAAAGATTTTTACTCCTCATGCATATGAAGGATGTAAGTCAATCCAATTCAAAATCAAATCAATCTGATAACTGTCCATTTCTTGTACTACTCTTTACACATCCAAGTCTTCATGAATATTTATTTTCTTCATACTTGCTCAGATGATCTTGCTTTGCTTATGAACAACCCACAATAAGGTTCTTTTCTGCTCAATCAGAGCAAACCAGAGAGCAGGATGCAATCGAAGTGTCAGCAAGGCAAATCTAATGGCGTCTGGACTTCCTCTACTTAACCTGCACAGGTCAGCCCAAGAATTTTATTCATAAGTTGTGTGTCAGAGTGATATATTTTTAAAAAGCGGAAACAGAACTGAAATCATGTGATTGCCCAAAAACTTCCAATTTTAAAAAAACTCGTCAGTTAATGGGAGAATTATAACTGTCTGACTGATATGATCTGGAATTCTTACCCACGGTTGGATTCAAATTGCAGCACTGTGACAATACAAGCTTGGCTTTAAAGCCAGATTCTCTCTAGAACACAGCAGCAATTATTTTGAAGTGTATAAATAACCCCATTATAACAGAAGTGCAGAACTACTGGATTAAAAATCAATTAACAATAATTATATTGGCATTTGTCAAATTGCTGTTGCAACCTCAGGAACGTGACATTTCATTCTCATTTCAGCTATGATTTTATATTTTTTTTGGAATTTTACCTTTAGGACTGTGCAAGATACATTGGAACTATAAAAACTACAAACAGGAAAGAGAACAAATAAGCTGGCAGTATCAGGAGACACAGCGGAATTATTCTGTGAGCACCTGTCATTTCAAAGAAGATTTTAATTCCATGTGCTGTTGCCTATTGATAGCCAGGTCCTAGAAATTTAAAGTCCTGTTTTCACCACTGATGGCTCTAAAGAATGCCTTGCAATTAATGAAGGGAAACCTTCACGCCCCAATGTTACACATGCCAATTTTGTAAAGCAGACAAACTTTATGAAGCTGAAGTTTAGCTCATGCCAGAGTTACTCCCAGTAGACCAAATTGAAACAAAATTAAATGAGTACTCTCTGATAGTCCACAGGAGCAAGCTACTTGATATGTTTACTTATTCTGAATGCACTTTCTAATATTAGTCCCAGCCTTACTGTTGACCAATGACTCACAGGTTATCCCAGTAGAATCAACTTCATATCTTTAGATCCCAGTAACCTAAAACAAAGTTCAGTATAGTAATTTAAATACTGAAAAACTAGCTGTAGGTCCATTGAACTACCATTTCTTGAGCTTGCTCGGCTGTGCATTGGAAGCCAAGCAGTGAGTTCACAAAGTAAATATCTCCTCATAGAAAAATGCTGCTACAGCAGTTGCTGCATCTGGCTCAAAGCCCAGTGACCTGGGCTTGTCCTGATTTTAGATGTTGTGTGATCATGTGGGTTTCCTCCTGGTGCCTAGTTTCCTCCCACAGGTCAAAGACATGCCATGCACTGTAAACTATCCTTAGTATAAAATCAAAAGAAAAAATATTGCGACATACTGTAATAAATTTACTTGGAACATTTTTTTAAATTTTGAAGCATATGCAGGGATGAAGTTATAGAGCTACAGGAAGATAAAGGGCTGGAGGGTAATGGGGCAAATGGGATTGCATTCCTGGGACTGCCAAAGACTCCAAACGACAAATGACCTCTCTTCAAAGTCATTATTTCTTTATTTATTTATTGAGATACAATGCTGAATAGGCCTTTCCTGCCATTCGAGCCATGCTGATTTAACCCGAGCCTAATCACGGGACAATTTACAATGACCAACCAACCTACCAAATGGGAAACCAAAGATAAAACCAGTACAATCACACCAACAAATTGTTGTCAGTGCATATCAGGTACTTGGGTGTGCATTTGAGATTGCTGTATAGCTTTAGTTCAGTGATCAAAGTCAACAGCAAAGAAACCAAAATGGGATACAAATTTAGCAAACAGTATTTTGAATCAGCAAATATAAAATACAGAAATTCAATTGATAGGTGATGGTATTGTTGGCAAGCCCATTAACTGCGCATCCTGATGAGAAAGGCAATTATTGACTTACATTGCTGCTTTGAGTCACTTGATAGATCATATCACAGCACTTTTGCGTGTTGGAATAAAGCAAAGGGGTTCCTTCCCCAGCTGATTCACTTTAATGACAATTCATTGTCAGTATTTTGTTTTGAAATACCATGGAAGGAATTTAACTCCCATTCTCTTAATTATCTATCAAGACTTTGAATTATCATGAAATATTCATAATTATACAATCACAACTGCCTTGGACTACCCTGGGAGCCTAAAGCATTTGTTGGTTACAGAGAGGTAAGAGAGACACTGAGGCCCTGCAGATATATCAGGAAGAGTTCTTGACTGATTCTGTGCATCAATGAACTGCACAAGTGGGAAAAAAAGACAAACAAGTTGCTCTACAAGGCAGCTGCCCAAGTGGTAAACATTTTCACATTTCGCCAGCAATGCCATCATCAGCTCTCACGACCAGAATAAGTAACAGTTTCTTCCCCCAAGCCATCAGACTCCTCAATACCCAGAGCCTGGTTTGACACCAACCTTCTATACCCTCTACTGTGTGTACTCTCCTGTTTATTATTTATTATTATTTATTGCAGTGCCTGCACTATTTTGTGCACTTTATGCAGTCCTGGATAGGTCTGTAGTCCAGTGTAGTTTTTGTATTGTTTCATGTAGCACCATGGTCCTGGAAAACATTGTCTCATTTTTACTATGTTCTGTTCCAGCAGATATGGTTGAAATGACAATAAAAAGTGACTTGACTTGACTTGATCATCTAGCTTCAATATTGTAGTGCCGCTTGTGAGGGCAATGTAAGCACCAAATTTACTTCACGTGTCTTTGCAGTAAAGGCAAAAACATTCTAATGGTATTGCTTCATGGCAATATCATGGAGATGATGCAAGCAGCTCTGCTTTACGTTTGATAGATGGATTAATTCACAACAAAGTACCAATTAATAACAAATGCTCAACACCATATATAAACATCTATACATACCGTACATTGAATATCGCAAGACTGCAATTTGTCCAGCTACCTTAAAAACACTGGTATACATCTCTTTTCAAGTTTGTACAGGGAAAGAAAGCAAAAGTAATAGAATTTTGCTTTGTTCTGCTAGTGCCATAGAGGTCACAAATTGTAACAGTGACAGGGAGAGGATCAACAGTAATGACAATGTGCGCCTGGCATTTCACAGTGCGTGCCATTACTTTAAGTATTTAAGTCAGGCATGCTGTGATTACATACACTGAAAATGAAAATGAGGACTGCACTGTCAAAAGTCTTATTCTGGCATTAAACAATTGATAAATAATTACAGTCAATGTTCAATATACAAGATAATCTATCAATATAACAAAAGGTGACAAGCTTCAGGTCAAAGCCTGGTTAAAACAGAATGATTGCAAAGCCCAAGGTTTAGAACCTGCAAATACAAAATTAAATTAGCTGATGACACACAGAACTCAAGTAGTGTAGTGGTTAGCACAACACTTTGCAGTACAGGCGACCCAGGTTCAATTCCCGCCGCTGCCTGTACACTCTTGCTGTGACCGCCTGGGTTCCTCCAGGTACTGCGCTTTCCTCCCACAGTTCAAAGACGCATCAGATGATAAGTTAATTGGTTATTGTGAACTGTCCTGTGATCAGGACAGGATTAAATTGAGGGGTTGCTGGGCAGAGTGGCTCGAAGGACCAGAAAGACGTATTCCACACCAGATCTCAATAAATAAAATAAATAAACTACTGCCACACTCATTTCAAGCCACAACACAAATATACAAAATGCATCCAAGTTAGAGGAATGGTACTGGAAAACCACCAGAAATTAAACCTATGTCGGATGGTCATTACACATTTGTTACGCCACAGAGACGTTGCAATGCAATATGTGTCCAGAGCAAGGGATAGAAGCACTGGGAAGGGCACATTGACTTATGAGGTTGACTTTCAGGCCAAGGGAGTTTACTTACCAGAGAAAAAAACAAAACTGTTTGGGACTCTTCAGAGGTTCACCAGTGACAGTAAAGCAGTGGTTCATTCCTGACACAAACACTGCTTATGTGAAGCGTATCTATTCTTTCTTGACTGTGTGGGTTTCTCCTGAGTGCCCTAGTTTTGCTCAACGTCCCAAAGACATTTTGGCTGTAGCATCCCTAATAAAGGTGGGTGGCAGGACACGAATGACAGGTATGCAAGATAAATTGGTCTGGTATATACTGAGGTACGGTGAAACACTTCAGTTTGTACTGTATGCTATTTATCTAAATAATTTTATTACAATAGTGCACTAAGGTGGCACATGGGAGAACAATAACAAAATAACAAAATGCAGAAAAGAACAGGAAGGCAGATTATTATCTAAATGGAGTCAAGTTAGGAAAAGGGGAAACACAACGAAATCTAGGTGTCCTTGTACATCAATCACTGAAAGCAAGCATGCAAGTACAGCAGGCAGTGAAGAAAGCTAATGGCATGCTGGCCTTCATAACAAGGGGAATTGAGTATAAGAGCAAAGAGGTCCTTCTGCAGCTGTACAGGGCCCTGGTGAGATCACACCTGGAGTACTGTGTGCAGTTTTAGTCTCCAAATTTGAGGAAGGACATTCTTGCTATTGAGGGAGTGCAGCGTAGGTTCACAAGGTTAATTCCCGGGATGGCAGGACTGTCATATGTCGAAGGGTTGGAGCAACTGGGCTTGTATACTCTGGAATTTAGAAGGCTGAGAGGGGATCTTATTGAAACATATAAGATTATTAAGGGATTAAACACACTGGAGGCAGGAAGCATGTTCCCACTGATGGGTGAGTCCAGAACCAGAGGCCACAGTTTAAGAATAAGGGGTAGGCCATTTAGAACAGAGTTGAGGAAAAACTTTTTCACCCAGAGTGTGGTGGATATATGGAATGCTCTGCCCCAGAAGGCTGTGGAGGCCAAGTCTCTGGATACTTTCAAGAAAGAGATGGATAGAGTTCTTAAAGATAGCGGAATCAAAGGTTGTGGGGATAAGGCAGGAACTGGATACCGATTGTGGATGATCAGCCATGATCACAGTGAATGGCGGTGCTGGCTCGAAGGGCCAAATGGCCTACTCCTGCATCTATTGTCTATAGTTCTACAGTTAATGAAAGTGCAGTGCAGACAGACAGACAGACAATGAAAGGTGCAGGCCAGATTGTGAAGTCAAGAGTCCATCTTCCCGTGGAAGCAACATCAATAGGTATACAACCCCTTCACTCACTCTGTGGTTACACTCTTACTTGGCAGGAGGTTCCAATGTCACAGATACGTAATCAGTGACCAGTCCAACAGGCGGAGGAAGTCTCAGGTTGCTGCAAGCAATGATCAACAGGACTCTCATCCCTACTACAGAACACAGCAATGACCATCTGACAGCACATGCCTCTAAATACCAAGGATCAGAGACACTGGGAGACAATAAAATATTGTAAAAAAAACATTAAAACTAAAAAGCTAAAATTTAATATTAACTTGCAATTAAAATCATTAAAAAAACCAACTATTTAAAAAAAAATAAACCAGCAGGCCCATTCAAATTAAAAGCACTATTCAAAGCTGAGGGGCCACATACAAATCAGTTTCAGTCTCTTTGGTCAAAGTGATCCAGATCCATTGTATGGTGGCAAGCTGACGATCACAGATGGAAGTTAGATATATCTCAGCTCTTGTGTGTTGCCGTGCACAGAGGAGGTAAGCTGGAACATTCTGACATTCATTTGCAACTGATCAGCAGTTCCCAACCATCAGTTACCAATAAGCACAATCTGGCTCAATGTAGGATCCAAGGAAAAATCTTATTTATTTAGTATGGCTAGCATAAGAGACACATAATCACATGGGCTAGCCGAGAGAAATAGTGAGGATAAATTTGATGGAAAGCTAGGCAAATACACTAGGCTAAATAAAGGTTAAAAGAGGTCTCGTGAAACATTCACTTAAGGGGGCCGAAGTGAATATTTCAATACAACTTTTGCTTTGTTGTACAAGGATGGGGATGTGGGGGTGAACAGACAGATGTTCGTTTAGTACCTTCTGAACAATTTGCAAAGCTGAGAGGGCTCTCCTCAGGCATATAATTAAAAAGTCTTTTTTTAATAAATAAGCTGGACAGGAATATCTCAATTGTCTCTGAGGCCATTTTCATCAAAAAATCTATGATTCTTCCAGAACTTTGGAAAATAAGTGAACTGATGAACAAAATCTTTGGGAATCTGAAAATGATCTTCACAAAAATAAGCTATCTTGAATGCAAAAGAAATGCAAGGTATGGAGGTCACTCAGTTCTGCAATCTATGAAGAGCATGAAAATTTATACTTAAAACTATGTCCCAACAACTGGGATCAGTTTATGGTAGCATGATTCGTCGTGTTTATTGTGGAATCTGCTGTGGAAGATACATAATTCATGCATTTAAGGTACAGTATTCTAGTCTGCATGAACAAAGTACTTGCATTGTTCCTCTTTTTTTTTAAACAGATGTTTAACAGATGCAAATGTTCTAAAGTAGTTTCTGAAAAATAATTTAAATAGCCATTGTCCAATCATAAACCTCAACTATCAAGTTAATTTAGTTACCCAATTTAAAAGTAATGTAACAACACAAATGGTCTTAGCAGTCGAAAGCAAGCCATTTCAGACAAATACTAGATTCTTGCAAATAGAATAGTTTGTAAACTTGTTCTGTTAAAGCCTAGGTCGACATCTTTGGTGGCCAAGCCCTTGCCCATATTACCACACCATTATACCTCAGCTGGTATTACAGCAGAAAACTTGGATGACAGGTTATTCAACAACAGATTGTCTGCAAGTTGATAGCTTCATGTAAGTAGGGCCAATGATGGAAATGTGATGCTTCAGGCTTCATGTGATTGAAATTCTATATTTGCAATGGAAGTGCAAGAAGTTTTAACTGTTTTTAATTAGTAGAAGATCATCATGACATGCCGATGTCCACCACGCATTGACCAAACCTGGCTCAACACCAGCAGTAATCCAGAAGGTTTTCTATTAGCCCACTCTCTTACACTACATTGCCTCCTACAATAAGGTTCACAGTGACACCCCAGAAAACTTGGATCACTTCCCATAGCTTGGGAGCCACCTCACAGCAAAGCAGATATTGGAGATAAGATTCATCATTTTCAACACGTTACCACTGCCTTTGGTGATTTGAGAAAGTGCTTGAAATCAAGGCCTTAGACCTGGTACAGAACTTGTTATACTTGAGCAGCAGTGATCCCTGTGCTCCTTTTACAATACCAAGACCTGGACAACCCACAGGAAGAAACTCAAGGCATCAGAAATATACCATGCACACCTTCTCTACAAATGCCTCCAAACTCACTGTTAGGATAACTGAACCAAGGTCAATGTCACTCCCATCTTCAAGATTAAACCCAGGTAACGCTCATCCAACAATATTGGGCAGGCTACGTCACTCACATGTCTGCACTATATTCCAACTCCTGCCACAGGAAGAGGTAACCAAAAGAGAAAAGGATACAAGAATGTGCTCTAAGCTTCTTTGAATAGCAAAACATCCCTGCTGATTCCTGCTCATCCAAGACCCATGCATGCTTGAGAATGAGGAGCAGCATTTAGGATGGTATTGAGAACCTTGAGACCATGCATCAGCAGCTCATGAAAGCCCTGCAAAACAGGGCACCATTTCACCAACTATCCACCTGTGTAGAAATGTCTGTAGTTCCCATACAGGCCTCCTTGGTGTTAAAGGATCAAAGAAGGTTTTTAAAGAGTGAAAGCAAGTCAGTTTATCCCATAAGAATAAGGCAAAGGAACAATGTATTAAAAATAGTGCAAATCCATTGTTGCCAAAGGTGGCTCCCAATAGAATATTGGTAGTACAAGTTTACCAGTGTGAAACAGTAAACCTTCATTGTCTGCAGCTAACAAAACCAGATACCTCAAGAGGACATGCACAGTAAAAGTAGAAGGAAGATGAGGCACCTACTACTGTGGAACAACAATGATCCAAGTCAAAAATGACCAAAAGTTGCCATATCAGAAAAACATGTGGGGGAGGGGACTATTCTGTTCTCTTGAAATATTAAATTAAAACTTATTAGCAAAGGTGATGCAGTACACCAGAACTATCCAAAGTCAAAATAAGCACACTGACACATCAGCAGACTCCAAAAACAAATGTTAAGTGTGGAGTAAAATTGGTTAATTATGGGATACATGATCTACTGTAAAACTGGTTTATTGCCAATCCAAAGATTCAACTGTGAACAGCTTACAGCTGTTTTAACAATTAGAGTCTAATTAGGATTAAAATATGTTCTTTTCTAATTCCATACAAAGGATGCTTCATGTTATGTATGGGTCTGTTGACATTTAACATCGATGCAGTTTATAGACCATCTTCACTATGAATTGTACAATACAAGAGCAAGCCTTTATTCAAAACCAAACTTTAACTAATCAATCCTACATGATGCAATATATACAAATGAAAACTACCAATATGAATCTATTAGTCTGAGGTTGTGCATTTGCCAGATTTGGCACTATCACACTATCACTTTGTCCTGATCTGCTTCTTTGCAGGGTAAAGCCTATATTATGCAACTATAGTACAAAATTAAAATTACATAAGAGTAAAGACAACTTTAAATAGGCACTGCACAACATCACACATCTTCCCCTGAAGTCTATACTTCAGAAATGCTATGTGTAGGATATTACATGTCTTTGAAGTAGCAACATTGAATTTTGTTCTTGCTATTTGACAGAATTTCAACCCTCACCATATGTTGCTGCCTTGTAACACACTCCAGTCCATGTCTTTTCTTAAATACAGTGGAGCAGCTTGATCAGGCTGCCTGTGGCATGTGGCCAACACCCTCATGGGACTTCACTGCCTAAGGTAATAACAGAACTCAGAGTTCAACATGAACCCAGCATTTAAAGTTAGATAAAAGTGAGAATTAAAGACTGTGCAGCTTGGATTGACAGTGGACTGATTTCAAATGACTTAAGTCGCTATAGAAACTGACCTTCAGAAAAGGGATTTCTTCAGTTTTCATTTGCCCGAGGAATCTTGAAAGCTCTTCTCAAGGAATCCAGAAAGCCTTTATTCTTTTAGAATGACTATTCAACTTTGGAAGAGTTGGTAACGGATATCAAAAGCTACAAATAGCAAAATATTGTGAAAAATGTTAAACTATCAAGCATATCTTTAACGGAGTAATCTTCGGAGAACCACCTACATTCCAAAAAAGAATAAAATCCTGCCCTTTCCTTGCTAATTGTGTCTTCCCATTCCTGCAAAACTACTGATTCTTTATCACAAATATGTCTACACCATTAGTCCTGTTCTTGAATTCCTGCTACTCTTGTTGAGGGCTTAACAGGGTCAGCAAGCTACTCAACCTCTGAGGGCACGACCATAAAGTTCAATGTTATTTCCTCCTGTGACCTTGAACAGTTCCAGCAATGGACTCTGCAGAGCAGTCAGAAGTGCTAACTGAAAGTCATGAACAAAAAGTGAATATCCAACAAAGGACAAGTCAAAGGAATTACATTTCTTGGCAGTATGATCAATGACTATAGGACAAAATGAGGTACCGGAGGATTGGAGGATAGATAATGTTGTTCTGTTGTTTAAGAAACGCTTTAAAAATAAACAGGGAAACTTTCGGTTGGTGGGCCTGACATCAGTAGTGGGGAAGTTATTGGAAGGCAGGTGCATGCGTTTGAATGGGATCCGGATCAGCCATCAGGAAATGGCAGAGCAGACTCGATGGGCTGAATGGCCCAATTCTGCTCCCATTTCTTATTGCCTTAAGGAATCGGACAGGGTCTTGCATAAGGAGGTTGGTCAACAAGTTTCATTGGCTCAGTATTCAAGATGAGGTAGTAAATTGGATTAGAGTATTGCTTTGTGAGAGAAGCCTGAAAGTGGTAATAGAGGGTGCCTCTCCTACTGGAGACCAGTTACAACTGGAGTGTCGCATGGAACGGTACTGGTTCTATTGTTGTTTGTCAACTATATCAATGACCTGGATGACAATATGGTTAACTGGATCAGCAAGTCTGCAGATGACACCAAGATTGGGGTTCAGTGGACAGCGAGGAAGACAATCAGAGCTTACAGCAGGATTTGGAAGAGCAGATGGAATTTAATGCAGACAAGTGTGACCAACCAGGCTAAGTATTACACAGTGAAGGGTAGAGCACTGAGGAGTGCAGGAAAACAAGGGAATCTGAAAATACAGGTCCATAATTCATTGTAAGTGGTGGCACAGGTGAGCAATGAGATATCTTATGGGAGATCGAGTCCCTTTGCCTCGTTGTTTACTGTAAGAGGACACATGCCAGTTAGACACTTTCAGTGCCACAGATTTCCCTCCTATCTACAGAGCTATATGGAACTTGATTTGCAATGTACCAAAAGTCCTAAACTTACAAGGTACAAGTGATTTGGCAAAGTTTAGAACTTCAAAATCAGAATCAGGTTTAATATCACTGGCACATGTCATAAAATATGTTGTTTTGTGGTAGCAGTATATTGTAATATACAATTAAAACTATAAATTACAAAAGTAAATATTAAAAAAAATTAAATTAGTGCAAAAAGAAAGGGAGAAAAAATAAAGTTGTGCTCATGGTTTATTGTCCATTCAGAAATCTGATGGTAGAGGGCTAGGAGCTGTTCCTGAAATGTTGAGCGTGTGCCTTCAGACTCTTGTAACTTCCCCCTTGATGGTAGCAGTACGAAGAGGGCACGTTCTTGGAGATGGATGCCACCTTTTTGAGGCATTGTCTTTTGAAGATGTCCTGGATGCTGGGGAGGCTAGTGCCAATGATAGAACTGGCTGAGATTATATTTTTCTGTACCTATTTTCAATCCAGTGTGATCCCCCTACATACCAGACAGCAATGCAACCAGTTAGAATGCCTCCACGATACTTTAATAGAAACTTACAAGTGTCTCTGTTGACATACCAATTCTCCTCAATCTCATGAAATGTACTTCAAGATTCCACCACATTACTGACAGCCAAACCAGTTCTTCATACTTCAGAGGAATCAAACCAAGGAGAACTTCCAGGAACAATCAAAGAACATCAGAGGACCTTTAAAATTTACATCAGCTCTGGGATTTGTAATTAGGTTCTGCTAACACTCACCACATGCTCTCTCCCATCTTCAGCAGAGAAGATGGCAAGTGCATGCACTGGTCTGCAAGGACGGCATCAAGCTCAGATCAATCCTCCCCCCACAACCACCAAACAGACTAGAACCACCACTTTCTGTCCCCCTCCATATTACTGAATTGCAACACAACTTTCATCACTACACATTAACATTCAACCAAAGTATGAGGGCTTGTGTCACTATAGCTCAACCCACAGTCCTAGCTTCAGGAAGAGAGGAAAACTACAGCGTAGTGCCAGCAAACCTCTGAATTAGATCACTAACTCCATTAAGCAGCTCTTTCCTTCAGAAAGATTGCCATACAAAATTTGACATTGTATTTGATCAGGAGCCCAGACCAACCAGCTTGCCTTGATTCTCTGGAAAAAAACCAGAAAAATATGTAGCTGTCATTATAAAATCTGCAGACAATTAAAACCAAAAGCCTGTCAATAATTAATTTGGAATAACTTTCATCCGTCAGAGCATGAAGGAAGAAAAAAAATCCATGAGTAATAGTTACCAGAGATCAAACAAAAGTTTAGAGAACTGCCTTATTCAGTTATTTCGTGCCAGACTCACCAAGGATGACAGAGGGGAAACGGGGAATGAGAGACAAAATAAAACAGTAACTTTCCTATGGATTTCCAGGAATTCAGAAACTTAGAATAAATAGTGAAGAATTTACATTTTGCATTACATGGAGTTCAGCCAAAACTGTGTGAAAACTTCATAAGAGTCCTCATCAACTGTGGCCTAAACATAGGCGACAGGGTAAGTTCTCCCACTGTGACATTCAGGAGATAAAAAAAGCTCTCGCTTTTGCAGTCTAAAAGCAGTATCTTAAACATGAGTAAGCAGCACTTTGAAGGAAGAAAGATACACACATACCAAGAAATAATACACGCAGAACACAAATGTTTTACTTTTGCTATCACTTCCTGAAAAGGGAACAAAACTTGTGAAAACCACACAGTGGACTAAAAACAATGACAAACCCTTTCTGCACTAAAGGATAAAGGAATCAGCTAATATTTTTCACATGAACAAATGGAATGCAATGACTGCATCACACCAATGCACCGTGATGCCATTGTAATGAAAATAAGGGGCCCATTTCTAACCCATTTCTCCCCTTCCCTCAATAAGTATAGCAAACGTTTTTCTCCATGAACAGTAGCTCTTCAAATTGTGGCTGAGGATTTAGTTTGATTGGCAAGTTTAGTCTGTCCTCATGTTGACCGATTTAAATATTGAATAGCTGAGAATGATCAGCTCAAGCTGTTTATCAAGGTGAGGCAACCCCTTTTACAAACTTGGATATAATGGGCCATGATTAACAAGTGTGGTCAACTGGCAAATTACAAATAGAAGCTTCAGAAATCTATCCAAGTGCTCCAAAGAATACGAACATCTAGCCTGATGCTCAAGCAATGCTTAAAATTCATACTTAACTGACTTCTATTTTTACAAATTTCAAATACTTCAAATAAAACTTGTCCTAAAAGCTTGCAAGATATCCGTGGCTAATGATATTGAGCTTGTCTAACATTCTTTTGAAGCTGATTCCAGTGAAGATTCCATATGCACCACACAAAAAAATGCAGTGAATATTAAACGTGGAACTCAATGATGTGAAATTCTGCACAGACATCCCACCTCTCTCGGTAGTTCCGGGAGTCTCCCGCATATTAATAGTGGCTCCCTGATGCCAGCAAATTATATACAACATCCCAGAAATCAAATTTTTTGAGAGGGAGCGAGAGAGCGTCTGTGCCATGGGAGAGAATTCCAAAAAAAAGAAAATATAAAACGTACGTCACCCCAGACTACACTAAAGTGTACCCCTGCCTAATAGGGGTCAAAAATAATGACAGTGTTGCTTGCTGCACTGTTTGCAACAGTGACTTTTCTATTGCCCATGGTGGGTTAAGACTGTAAAAGACATGTTGAGGTGAGTTTAACAGGTGTCATTCATTCATTAGCATAGCTAACGTTATCTCGTGTTTGCGTTATTTAAACTAGCTGGCTAGCTGCTAAGAAGCTACTCTATTGCAGACATCCCACCTCTCCTGGAAGTTCCGGGAGTCTCCCACAAATTGATGGTGCTACCTCCCTGAAATGGGTTTTTGCAGGGTGGGATGTCCGTCTGCATAAAACACCGTTCTGTTCTCAGTCCTGACATTACAAAGTAGGTTGATGTAGTCTAATGAAAAAAAGTGAATAATGTCCTGAATACTCACTTACCTCCTTGCAAGAGTGAGTTTATGCACAGCCCACAAAGATTCGGCAGATTCTTCGGCAATAAAGTAATTGGAAGTAATCTTTACCAAAAATTGCAGTGCTGTTCATGTAAGCACCATTCAAAACTTTTAGCCACTGCATCTCAAATCAAAGCATAACTAATGGTCTGACCAATTCTCATCTTTAAAATACCTAATTGTCATTATCTCAAGTCAACCAGTATTTGGTGAAGATCCCCTCGTCACTTTAAATCAAGTTTCCCCTCCCCCACCCCTTTAACACTTAGTGTCCTGCTCTCACCCTCAAAATGCAGCAACACTGCAGCTTTTGAGATCAAGCTATGCAGGTTGATTATAGCCATGCTCAACACATTTATGTTCTATACTGATTGCAATCAGGTGGAATCTCTATCGTTTGATAAATGTTTCAAAAGAAAAGAACTAAGTACATCTTTAAAAAATTAGATTGCACAGTAATTCATCAAAGGTGGTCCATTAAATATTCCAATAGTCTGTTATGAGTTTGAATCACACAAGATTTCTCCCATGTTGTTTCATTTGACTATCTGCACATTCTCCACAGCATTTTGTAGAGAACTAAATTTGCAAACAGAAATAAGCCACAGACAGTGGATCATTCACAACAATATGCTCCCATATAGTGTCTAGGACAGCCAACTTGAAGAAAGATAATCATTCTGCCATGGACCCTGACCCCAATTGAACAGATTTTGCCATCTACCCAATAGATAATTAACAATGAGAGAGCTGATTTTATGCAATGCCTTTTGTATCCCTTTTAGGAAACTTCCAAGGCACCCTGTAGCCACTTAAGTAGTTTTGAAAATATACTCACTGCTGTAATATGACAATCAACCTAAATATAGCAATCTTCCACAAACAGCAGCAATGTGATAATGATCTGATGATCAATTTTTAGTGATGTTGGTGAAAGATGCATGTAGGTCATGAAGTCTAATAATAACCCCTCCTGATTTGTCCAAATTATGGCAGGGTTTTCAAATTCTACAAATCATTCCGTGGCAAGGAGATTAGCATTAACATCTCCAACAGTTCAATACTGCTTGGGATTACTGGCCAAAGTTTATGCCCATCGAGTGAGACCCAAGCCAGGAACCTTCTGACCAAATGAGTAATAGTAGTAGGTAAACATCCTTAGAGCATAATATTGGTGATGCACACACATACCAACCAATAAGAAGGACACAGATGCCCTATGGGACTTTGGTGACAGGACTTCAGTAACATCAAAGATACTTTTCATGTCTTCAAGTGGAAGGACAAACCCATCATCAGACCAAAGGATTGTGATTGAGGCTTGGGAGAACCAAGGCAGATCTGAAAGACTGGGTCATGTTGTGAATGACAATTTAGAATGGAAGGTGGGAGAAGAATTGTGGGCTGCAGATAAAGCACTCGTGGCTCCACAGGAATGTCAGTGTAAAACATGCTGGCATCTCCCATCTCATCACTGGGAAATTTTCAGTATCAGAAGATTATCTTACCCCTTTCTCCACATATCTCATTATCAAGTTCGTTAACAGGCAATAGCTTTTCCTGTGCCTCTTTTCCAATACTAGGGCTCAAGGATGGAGTTTCTCTATAATTTCTCTCTGAATCATAAGAATCTGTATTTGAGTATGGCTTGAGGTGTTCACGTACAAAAATATAGGCAAGTAAACCTGCTACACTATTGAGAATGACGAGCCATTGGAGATGCCAAACACTGATGTGTTTAACCCAGCAGTCCCCAACCACCGGGCCGTGGACCAGTACCGGGCCGCAAAGCATGTGCTACCGGGCCATGAGGAAACGATATGAGTCAGCTGCACCTTTCCTCATTCCCTGTCACGCACTGTTGAACTTGAACATAGGGTTGCCAACTGTCCCGTATTTGCCAGGACATCCCGTATATTGGGCTAAATTGGTTTGTCCCATACGGGACCACCCTTGTCCCGTACTTCCCCCGCTAAGGTACAGCGTTCCTATGAAACCTTTCGTGCCGAAATGGCGTGAAGCGAAGAAGCAATTACCATTAACTTATATGGGGAAAATTTTTGAGCGTTCCCAGACCCAAAAAATAACCTACCAAATAACACATAAAACCTAAAATAACTCTAACATAGGGCATAAGCAGGAATAATATGATAAATACACAGCCTATATAAATTAGAAATAATTTATGTACAGTGTAGTCGGGAAGATTAAGCCAAAACCGATTTGTGGTGAAAACAAAAATCGGCACGTACGCGCATGCACACATCACATGTGCGCACGTCACGCATGCGCACACAGGTGTCCGCGCAAGGCTTCATGGTCATCTTTCTCAGGGTAAACGCAAGTGTCTTGTCAACACACACAAAAAATGCTGGTGAACGCAGCAGGCCGGGCAGCATCTATAGGAAGATGTACAGTCGACATTTCGGGGCGGGACCCTTCATCAGGATTTGACTGCTACTTTTGTCCCTTATCTGGGAGTGAGAAAGTTGTAAAAGAAACTGTAAAAGGCATGTTGAGGTGAGTTTAACCCTACTTGAACACCTCCCCCCCCCCCCCACCCCACCGGTTGGCCGGTCCGCAAGAATATTGTCGATATTAAACCGGTCCGCCGTGCAAAAAAGGTTAGGGACCCTGGTTCAACCAGATGCCCAATCTCCACTCAGTAGGTGCTGTTTTTAAATTAAAACAAAAATACCCCGTCACTATTTCAAAGCAGAGATTTATTATTGGTGTCCTAACCTATTTATACATCAACATCACTAAAAATTGATTATTAGGGCACTATCATGTTGCTTTTTACTGAAGTTCCCCACTGTAGCAAAGCTATGCAACATCAGCTAATTCATCTGGGTTTCTAGAAGTTCAAAAAAACCCAATCTAGTCAAGTCTCACCTACAGCTCACTTGGATTCATCAATAGTCAACAGTATGGAAAAAGTGTTGGATTTTTGGCAACTATTGCAAGGTCAGGGTATGGTGTAAATAGAGGTTGATGCACATTTAAAAGTGTACAGTCAGTTGTGTAGCTTAGAATAGCCACTAGTGCTAGATAGCTCAGTTGGCCCACAGCTGACATCCTCTGCGTATGCAGTTTATATTGCAAACTCAGTGGAGATCTCACTCTGTCATACTTGCCACCTTCTGAAAGCTTACACTGACAATTATCTGGAGCCAGTGAGTTGGTTGCTATCACATTACCACACGTACAGACTTTCCCACAGAAGGCTGCCAAGAAGATTTGAAGCAGCATTGTCAGTTTTATCAGGCCTAACTTGAATCTTGTGACTCAGAAGCCTTGAGCTACCTAAAGTTGTTCTTAACTACATCATCGATGTCCAAAAGAAAATTAAAAACAAGGGAACTTTGCTCATTTCATGCCCTGCTTGGCAACACTTTTAAAATGGATGCACATTTCCATTGAACTTGGCAACATGACTCTTCTTTGTATTGATAGAAAGAGGTAATAGCCCATTCAGTTGTGGAGATTCCCAAAGTGGAATTCAGTCCTGATGAAGGGTCTCGAGCTGAAACGTCGACTGTACTTCTTCCTCTTGATGCTGCCTGGCCTGCTGCGTTCCACCAGCATTTTGTGTGTTAAAAACCCTTATGCTATTTTTCACCTCCTCACTAGTTTTATGGATTTAATTCTATTTAGAGATTTAGTGCAGAATGGGCCCTCCTGGCCCTTTGAGCCATGCCACCCCGATTTAACCCTAGTCTAATTACGGGACAATTTACCATGACCAACTAACCAGTGTGTCTTTGGACTGTGGAAAGAAACTGACAAAGAAAACCCACGCATTCCATGGGGAGGACATACAAGCTCCTTATGGAGGATGCTGGTAATGACTCCAACACCCTGAGTAATAATAGCACTGTGCTATCTGCTACGCTACTGTGGCTTTATCTTCTCTTAGGCAATCCCTCGAGGATGACTGCTTCCACTCCAATTCTGTGGGCCACATGAGGGACTCACCGACTTTGTCAAAGATGTGGCAAACAGAGCTCAAAGGGGCAGGTGGATTATTTGCATTGTTGTACATTCATTTTGATTTGGCTGGGTACAAGGACACAGACCCAGGGGAAATACACATACCCAAGTCATTAAAAGCACCAAGGCGAAACACTGTTAAAAACAAAGATCCTGAGCTTTACAAAAAGAACAGAATACAAGAGCAAAGAAATTGACAAACCTATATTAAAACACTAAATTAGCCACAATGCAAGTATTGTGCCCTGTTCTGAGCACCAGACTTAAGTTGCAAAAGGCTTCAGTGAGCACGCAAAAGAGATTTAGTGAAATGAAGGGAGAGAGGGGGATTGGGATTCGATAGATTCCTTACTCAGAGCCAATTCAGACTGAAAGGCATCAAATAGCCTCCTTTTCACAGCAAAGTTCCAGGGACTTCTGGGAAATTCAGGTTTGGTCACAGAAAATGAAGGAGAGCGTAGAATTGACAAGTACTGCGGATATATTTCTAATCACGTATTGAAGGTATATTGCCTCAAATTAGTCAACTTTAGCAACAATCTAAAATAACCTAAGTACTTCCTCAGATATTTGGGATCTGGCAATGGTGCATGTGCTCAATAAACTAATCTTGACTTTGAAATAAAAACTAAGAACTTTGGAGATAGTGGAGCTTATTGTCACAATAAGACTGAGACAGTGGGATTCTACAAAGCGTTTGTTATGGTGTACCACTGCAAGTTGTAAGCAGGCTGCTCATTCAAAACAATTACCTTATATTATTTAATACATCTCAAGCAATTGTTTTGGGTCTTTGGCAAATCATCCAAATCATTATCATAGTGTTCACTTCAAAACGCACCTCATCACCTTGATTTGATTATGGGCCATACTCTCTCACAAAAACTCGAGTTACACTGTCCATTTAAAGTGATTCCTGATTTGTTTTCGAACTGATGACATTCTCAAACGTTACTGGTTCCACCGAGATCTCCTGAATGTGATCTCTTTCTGCCTTACACTTGTATGATTTCAAATGTTCATTCCTCACAATTACTCACCACCGCATTAACAATTTTTGACATTTATACTGATTAACAGATTTATTAACCACATGGGAAGCATTAAAGAATTATGTCACAGGTATGTCATGTTTAGCTAGATTGCCTTTGTATCCTCAAATCCAACTCGCATTCCCACTGTTCTACATTCCTACAATATTTAAGGTGGGACAAAAAGTGAATTAACATCATTTTAACCCATCCCCAAAAAATAAAAAAAAAATGCATGAATGGGCAAATATCACTTATATACAGAGAGCTAATGGGTGAGATGGGGGATGCCTCTTTTTGCTCAAAAGCAACAACTCTTGAAAATCACTGCATTTTATATACAAGTAACAGTCAACTAGCAGTAAATTCAATTCAAAGCTTCTCAATATTACCAAAACCCAGGCCAATTCTCTCTCCGTCTGCTTTAATTGGTCAATTGGTAAGCAGTGGAGCTGTCTGAATACAGCTGAGGTAGTGCTGGTAACATGTAATAGAGCTTTCACAAACTTACACTGTGGGAAACAATCCCTCTACTATTGGCTCCCTAATGGTCCAGATTTTTTTTCTTAAGAATGACAAAAAAAGGAATAAAAACTGGCAGGCTTGAATGTGGGAGTTAAAACACATGTACACTGAGAATTGGTGGCTCATGGTCAAGAAATCAAGATTACAGCTCCTGTTTCTGCTATCCAGTCACGCACAAGCTGTGTTGTGACACTCAGTTGCAAGTTGGGTTGGGTCCAGCACAAATTTCCAAAATGAAGGGAGTATTTGCAAGCACCTTTATTGCAGAAGACGCAGCCAAAATGAAATCAGGTACTAAATCCCTAACCATAAACCATTGATTGCAGGATTTTTTTTCCAAACTGCCATTGACAATGAACTTCAATTCATGAGGAGCAGCAGTACCAGTTGAGAACGCAGACAGGTACCTATACTTTAAGGACACAACAGTACAGCACAGGAACAGGCCCTTCGATCCACGGTGTTGCACCTTAGTAATCAAATGCCCAACTAAACTTGTCACTTCTGCTTTCACAATGTCCATACCCTTCCATTTCCTGAGTGGAAGTAATGTGACATTCATGTGCCTATCCAAATGCCTCTATTATATTTGCCTCCACCACTTCTTCAAAGCAAAACATGCCACTAATGATATATATTATTAAAATCTATACTACGAGAAGTCAAAGCATAGCCATCTGTTTTTCAGCTTTAAAAAATAATTCATAGATATGGACATTGTTGAGTAGATCATTGCTGATTGCTCCAACCCCAATTTCACCCAGACTGTGGAGGGAGCTCAGTGTCAAGCAGAGAGATAGAACCGGAGTCACCTATAAACCCGTCCAGCTAAGAGCAACAGATAGCCCTCCTAGAAGAACACCGAGTGAACCAGGTGGATTTTAATGAAAACCAATTTTGTTTTCATTACAAGTTTATTTTGTTACACAAATTTAAAGTTCCTCATTTGCCACGGGGGTGTTTGAAATGATGCCTCCAAATCCACGGCCCAGAACTCTGATTACTCATCCAGCAACTTTATCACTGTACCCACTTCAATTCCTGGTATAAACTTTCAAACCGCCCACGTCCATTACAGGATAATGGTTTCATAATGCTTCCCAGTCTAACAGCAGTCTGCCCTTACAAAACACAGGCACAAACATACCAAAAATACACACTGCTACAGGTTCCAACATCGCTGATATGGTTTCCGCCCCAGCTCCCATTACAGAATTCTGAAGATAACCATCAAAACTGATGTTTTCCTGCCCCAACTACCTGTGTCACTGTCTTTCTTATTCTTAGAAATTTGCAGCTTTTTAAAAAAACTGATCACTTTTAAGTTTCCATTTAGTATGTTACTCAATCTGTGCAGTGTGTATTTAAACCACCAGAAGGCCCTCATTCAAGGTCACAAAAGGTATCTCAGAACAATGAGTTGCCTTTAGTGCTAGGCAGCTACACTGCCAGTCAATAAATCCACCCTCTATATCCATCAAAGCTCCCCAGGAATGCAACCTCTTAGCAATGCAGATCAAGTCTCCTGGTTAAATATTAAGGGAAATAAAAACACAATGGGCACTGGGTGTAACCAATAAGTCATTGCACTACCAACTCAAGTGTACAGTGTTTGCATGGTTACATACAGCGACACAAGTTGCAGAAAAAAATCACATCTGCATGGCGAAGGACAGGGAAGTTAACGAGTAGATGGGAGGGAAAAGTAATATCCTAAAGCAGAATGACAATACAGAGAAGGTGGTGTTGGAGCACTTGAAACAATGTGGATGAATCCCCAGGGCTTAACCAGGTGTGTTCTACTATGTTACAGAAATTAGTCAAAGAAATTGCAGGAACCTTGGTAGAGAGTTTTGTATCTCCATTGGAGCAAGTAAGGTAATAGAAGACTGAGAGATATTTGATGTTGTGCAGCAGGGATAAGCCAGTGGGATAAGTAGGCTGGTCAATCTTAACTCAATGGTAGGAATGTTTCTGTGAGGGATATTGAGGAACAGAATTTATTTGAATTTGGAAATACAAGGAATAATTTGGTAGAGTCAACATTGGTTTGTACATGGGAAATCACGCATCACAAATTTGATTTAGTTTTTTTAAAAAAGGTGACCAAGGGGATTGATGAGTCAGGGTGGTAGATGTTGCCTATGTGGAGTTAAGCGAGGATTTGGAAGGTCTCTCATGGTTGGCTGGTTTGTACTGTTAAAACACATGGGGTCTAGAGTGAGTTTAGCAAACCCGATACAGAATTGGTTGGTGGGAGGCACCTGAGGGTGGTAGTGGAGGGTTTTCTCCCCCCCAGATTGGGTGTCTATTGGACGCCACAGGCATTAGTGCTGGGTCATAAGATACTCATCATATATACAGTACATTAGTGGCTTGGGTGAAAATGTAGAAGTTATGTGAGTAAGCTTACATATGACACCTAAATTGGTATATAGTGAGCAGTAAAGAAGCTTGTCTGAGATTACAACAGGATATACAATAGATCGTTTGGGAAAGTGGATAAGGAAATGGCAGATGGGACTTATCACAGACAAGTGTAGACTAATGCATTTTGGGAAGTTAAACCAGCAGCACAGTGAATGGTAGGGCTCTGGAAGGTGTTGTTGAACAGAAAGACCTATGGGTACAAACACATTGTTTGTTTATTATGGCAACACCAGTAGACAGAGTGACAAAGAAGGCACTTATGACATGCTTGTCCTCATTGTCTGAGGAAGCATAAGATATAGAATGCCATGTTACAGTTGTACAGAATGTTGGTTAGGTGTGCTTGGGAGTGTTGTTTGCAGTTCTGGTCATCACACTAAAAGGACTAATGCAACTAAGATTCATTGTCATATTCATACTTTATTGATCCCGGGGGAAATTGGTTTTTGTTACAGTTGCACCATAAATAATAAATAGTAATAGAACCACATAAATAGTTAAATAGTAATATGTAAATTATGCCAGTAAATTATGAAATAAGTCCAGGACCAGCCTATCGGCTCAGGGTGTCTGACCCTCCAAGGGAGGAGTTGTAAAGTTTGATGGCCACAGGCAGGAATGACTTCCTATGACTCTCAGTGCTGCATCTCGGAGGAATGAGTCTCTGGCTGAATGTACTCCTGTGCCCACCCAGTACATTATGTAGTGGATTGGAGACATTAACCAAGACGGCATGCAACTTAGACAGCATCCTCTTTTCAGACACCACCGTGAGAGAGTCCAGTTCCATCCCTACAACATCACTGGCCTTATGAATGAGTTTGTTGATTCTGTTGGTGTCTGCTACCCTCAGCCTGCTGCCCCAGCACACAACAGCAAAAATGATAGCACTGGCCACCACAGACTCGTAGAACATCCTCAGCATCATCCGGCAGATGTTGAAGGACCTCAGTCTCCTCAGGAAATAGAGGCGGCTCTGACCCTTCTTGTAGACAGCCTCAGTGTTCTTAGACCAGTCCAGTTTATTGTCAATTCGTATCCCCAGGTAATTGTAATCCTCCACCATGTCCACACTGACCCCCTGGATGGAAACAGGGGTGACCGGTACTTTACTCTCCTCAGGTCTACCACCAGCTCCTTAGTCTTTTTCACATTAAGCTGCAGATAATTCTGCTCACACCATGTGACAAAGTTTCCTACCGTAGCCCTGTACTCAACCTCATCTCCCTTGATGATGCATCCAACTATGGCAGAGTCACCCGAAAACTTCTGAAGGTGACAAGACTCTGTGTAGTAGTTGAAGTCCGAGGTGTAAATGGTGAAGAGAAAGGGAGACAAGACAATCCCTTGTGGAGCCCCAGTGCTGTTGATCACTCTGTCGGACACACAGTGTTGCAAGCACACGTACTGTGGTCTGCAAACTGTTTAATGTCATTTTCAGTATACAAGTGTAAAGTAGAACAAAATAATTGATACTCCGGACCCATTGGAGCACATACAAAAAAAAAACTCAATAGGATAAGGAATGCAACAATAATAATAAAAAACACAATAAGTATTATTACATAAGACAGCTTGTATATGTAGATTAATTGATCGGGTGCAGGAAAGATTCTCAAAGATGTTGCCTGAATTAGAGGGCTAGAGTCATCAGGACAGACTGGATAAATTAGGTCTGTTTATCCTGACATAAGGTAGGTCGAGAGGTAATATCACAGAGGCATAAAAAATTATGCGAGGCAGAGGGAAGGTAGATGGCCAGAGTCTGTTTCAAATGGTAGGGGGTGCCTAAAATTAGAATGCGCAGGTTAAAAGGGGAGAGGGAGGAGGTTTAAAGGGGATTCTGATTCTGAAAGGTGTGTTAAATTTCTCTACACAGTAATCAGAATCTGGAACAAGCCTCCAGAGGTGGTGAAGGCCGGAACAGTTACAACAATTAATTGGCATTTAGACAGGTACCTGAAATGAGGAAGGCATACAGAGACATGAAATTAATGCAGGTAAATGGAATTGGTATGGGTAGGCATATGGTCAGCATAACACAGTGGGCCAAAAGAACATTTTCTGCTGTACATTTGATGCTAGAGGCAGATAGAAGTTATACTAGTCAGCTGATTTTGATGTCTACTTTTCATGACCACTAGTCTAACATTCATCTGCAAGATATGTTCAAAAGTTTGCATACAGTAAATATATGTAAAGTATAATCCTCAAAAGAAAACAAAACAATTTATAGCCTATTCCAAATTAGCAGCTTGCTTACAACAAACTGAATTACTATATCCATCTTTCATACTTCATTTTTCTACTAACTAGAATATCTTCCCTCTGTTCCTGACCCAATCTATTAAAATGCTTTATGACAAAGAAACATAATCTCAAAGTTATAAAAGCCACATTTTGACAGGATGAAAAATAGGAATTTTTGTGAAATACATAGGCTTCTCAGATCTCTCAAGAACCAAAGTGCCTACCAAAAGCATTAGTACTGCAGTATTTACAAACTAGGTTCAGACTGCCATAGTCCTTCAGCTGACTGACAAGATTTCATTTTCCATTCTCACATAAAAAAGGAATGGATCTTCCAGGTGACTTCACAAAGTTGATATTGTAAGGACTGGTTTGAAACGTATTACAATAATTCAAACAGTGACTAAGCAGCTTCTGGAGTTTCCGAAACCATACGTGGATATGAATGCAAAAGAGCTGATGGATTAAGTTGTCAAACATCCATCAGTGCCAATTCCAGCACCCACTTGCAGGCAGAAATCTATGGCCAGGTCAATGAATCCCTGATTTTGCCGTTTGGATTCTGAACTGAACAGACTGTTTCAGTTTTAACTGCATTAACCAACAAACCTTTGAATGCAGACTGGGTCAGCAATTTTCCATTACAAAGAAATAGTTTGTTCTGGTGATAGACCAGTGTTATAAATTATCAAGTGTTTTCTTTGTAAAGTAGGGTTGCTTCACCATCGTTGTTCTTTGAAGTACATCTCATGATCACATGCATTCCTGGGATGTAAGTGATCATGTTAATAGTACCTATACCAAGTTATCCATGTCAAGGGAGCACTGGCATTTAAACTTGCTACAGTCCAAAGAAGAGTTGCTATGCTTTCCTTCCTCAATTTTTTTTCAAATTATTTTCTTTAAAGAGTAATTAGATTGTGAGATTCTAAGTCACAAACTTTGTTAAACCAGGGTCTGAATTAAGTCAATCCTTGAAGTAATGGTAACAGGAATTGTAAACAAGCAGGAAACAGGAATTAAATTAGTTGCCTTTTGTAGACTTGTTGGGCTGATTCTTGATGTGTTGTTCCAATTTGCAATGAAAGAATGGCTGGAAGTTTTAAAATCCACTTTTATTACAAGGCATTCCAGATTTTGAGTACTGTAATTTTAGGTTCATTGCTCCACTGTTCCAAGAAAATCATTTTATAATGATAGCCAGTCTCACAACTGTCACTATTACATTGGAATGAAATCAATACAATAACAAAGAGGGAAGGTGGCTGATGGTGTAAGGAAATTTGTTTGGAAATCCTCTTCTGATTTTTATCCAGCAACTTATTTCAAAAGCGTAGCCATGTGCATCTCCCATGATGGACCACAAGCCCTGCATCATCAATGGTAACTTTGATTTAAGACTGGAATGCAGCTTGTAGCTGTGAAACTAAAAACAGAGCTACAGGACTTCCAGCATGGAAAAGAAAATATTTGAACTCTGAACGTGGGGAGGGAGAGGGCAATTAGAAGGTTCCAAAACCACTCCAAATCAACAATTGCCTTATACAGCCAGAAAAATATGAACTTCCCTTAGATGTACTTCAGATCTCTGTCCCAGGTCAAAAGCTCCCAAAGAATTTGAAATCTGTTGACCCTATAGCTTCCACTTAGAGATGACAACTGTCTCCCTATTTAGCTATGTCTGATGGAACAAGACAGCCACTGCCCAGAGAGTGCTGAGGTATACTGACTTTTCAGGCATTGCCAATGCAACTGACAGTGTCAATCTAAGAATAAAATGCAAGCCCATATGTTCCTGTCAAGTCAACACTTCTGAAAGATAACAGCTCTTTGGTGTCATGCCTGGTATAACTGAGCTGGATGATAAGATTGCTAAAACTAAATTGGGAATAGGCATGTTAGAAGCTGCAGTAATTTAACCACAGCCTCAGTAACCAAAGAAAAACATCTTTTTCTTCTGAAGAAATGTGCAATTTGTCAGAACTTTTGTTTTGAAAGTATCAACCAGTTTCACAGGACTATAAAAAAAGAGGCAATACACACAACAAGATGCAGAGGCACTCAGCAGACCAGGCAGCATCTATGGAAAAGAATAAACAGTCAACATTTCAGGCCGAGACCCTTCTTCGGGACTGGAATGAAAGATGTAAGAAGTTGGTTCAGTAAGAAGTTGGTGGAGGGGAAGAAGTAGTACAAGATGGTAGATGATAGGTAAAACCAGGAGTGGGGGAGAGGATAAAGTAAAGATTTGGGGAGTTGATTGGTGAAAGAGATAAAAGGCTAGAGAAGGGGGAATCTGATAGGAGAGGATAGAAGACTATGGAAGAAAGGGAAGGAAGAGGAGCACCAGAGGGAGGTGATGGTCAGGTAAGGAGAGAAGGTGAGAGAGGGAAACAGAAATGGGGGCTGGGGGGGTGGAATTATCAGAAATTCGAGAAATCGATGTTCATGCCATCAGGTTGCCGTTTACCCAAACAAGGTGTTGCTCCTCCAACCTGAGTGTGGTCTCATTGTGCCAGTACAGGACATGGACCAACATGTCAGAACGGGAATGAGAAGCAGAATTGAATTGGGTGGCCACCAGGAGATCCTGGTTTTCCTGGCGAACGGAGCTTAGATGCTCGGTGAAATGGACCCCAATCTACACTGGTTCTCACTGATACACAGGAGGCCACACCAGAAGCACCAGATACGGTGCATGACCCCAAGAGACTCACAGGTGATGCATCACTTCACCTGGAAGGACTGTTTGGGGTCCTGACTGGTAATAAGGGACAAGGTGCAGGTGCAGGTGTGGCACTTGCTTTACTTGCAAGGGCAAGTCCCAGGAGGGAGTCTATAGACAGCTATTCCTGCAGAAAGCAGACAGCGGGAGGAAGGTGGGAGGGAAAGATGTGCCTGGTGGTGGGATCCTGTTGAAATCACACAGAATTATGTGCTGGACATGGAGGCTAATGGGGTGGAAGGAGAGGGCAAGGGGAACCCTATCCCGGTGTGGCAGCCGAACAATCACGTGAGGGTAGACTTACGCAAAATGGAAGAGATGTGGGTGAAGGCAGAGTTGATGATGGAGGAAGGGAAGACCTTTTCTTTGAAGGAGAACATCTCAGTAGTTCTGGGATGAAAAGCCCCATCCTGAGAGCAGATGCAGCTGAGGCAGAGGAACTGAGAAAAGGGAATGGCATATTTACAATTTTCAGGGTGGAAAGAGGTATAGAGTAGTTCAGGTTGCTGTGAGAATCAATGGGTTTATGAAAG
The DNA here is from genome assembly GCF_030028105.1 of Mobula birostris. NCBI lineage: Eukaryota > Metazoa > Chordata > Chondrichthyes > Myliobatiformes > Myliobatidae > Mobula > Mobula birostris. Next base: position 35,646,328 of record NC_092388.1, read on the forward strand.
GTATCAGTAGATAGACTCACTCTGATGTTAGAGAGAGAGAGAAAGGGGAGTGAGGTATCAGAAATGGATCAAGTCAATTTGAGGGCATGGTGGATGTTGGAATGCAGTCATAGATGTAGCGTAAGAAGAGCTGGGGAGTAATACCAGTGTAGGCTTGGAACATACAGTGTTCCACAAAGCCAACATCATGCCGCACAACTAAGACCTGGTAGATTTTAATGACTAGAGGAAGACTTACTTAAGCAGGGAATCCAAACACAGGTGCTAATGTTTGGAAAGGCAAGGTCCACCAATGGTGAAACGATGAATATAAAATCAAGGTGTGCCAAATAACAAAATGGTAGCATGCAAAATTGTAGGGGCAAGGCCACAAAGAGAAAAAATAGAGTCCAAGAATTTGGTAAACAAAACAAACTCTTACTAACAACACACATAAAAGTTGCTGGTGAACGCAGCAGGCCAGGCAGCATCTCTAGGAAGAGATACAGTTGACGTTTCAGGCCGAGACCCTTCGTCAGGACTAACTGAAAGAAGAGCTAGTAAGAGATTTGAAAGTGGGAGGGGGAGGGTCTCTGCCCGAAACGTCGACTGTACCTCTTCCTAGAGATGATGTCTGGCCTGCTGCGTTCACTAGCAACTTTTATGTGTGTTGCTTGAAATTCCAACATCTGCAGATTTCCTCGTGTTTGCGTTTTTAAACTCTTACTAACCCAGGAGCCTATGTCTGTCAGTGAACAATGGGGCAATGGATAAATAGGATTAGCCAAGTCAGTATATGGACAGAATTTTGGATAACCTAAGATTTACAGAAGGTCACGGGAGACTACCCAACAGAGATAGAGCAGAATTGCCCAGTGATATTAAAAACAAAGATAATTGTTTCAGTCAGTGGAAGGATGACCAGGTAGGCTAGTTGGAAAAGAAAATGGCAAGAATAGTTCCTATTTTAAAAAAAGCTGTCAAGAAAATGGAGTCACCCTTCCTCCCCCAACTCTATTTTCTCCTCAAATGCTCCAGAATTTTTCAAAAGAATTAATACAAGGATATTTGCAACCCAAACAGAATGTCTAAGTGTTTAATTAGCAACACTGAAGTAAGCTGGCTGTGATCTAATTCAATGATAGAAAAGGCTCAAAGAATCAATGGCTTGCTCCTAGTCCTGTGACCACATGCATTACCCACCCATAATAATGTGAAACCAAATACTGCAATTGCTGGAAATTTGAAACAACAGAAAATGCTGGAAATAATCAGCAGATTAAACAGCACCTGTTAAGAAAGATGAGTTAATATTTCAGGTTGGTAACCTTTTACAACTGATGAAAACCCATCAACGTGAAACAATTGTGTTTTAACCCTAATTCATGTACAGGAGCTGTATTCAAAACCTCGAGTGAGAAAATGAATTTCTTCTGGCTGCCATGTCCCTTTAATTAAGTTATTTTAAAATTATAGAAACAAATATCAGCCTGATTAAATGAAAGCCACTTCTTTAATTCACAAGCACCTCTCATAAGATAGCATTCAAGCTTTAAATTCTGAATTTGGTCCTAAATCAAGGGTTCCCAATATTTATTTTACGTCATGCACCCCTACCATTAACCCGGGGGAGGGGGAGGGGGGGAGAGAGAGAGAGCAGTCTCCAGGTTGGGAATCGCTGGACCCAAATTAAATGTAATAGATTGACCAATATTTGAGCCTATTTTCAAGTCTTTGACTACCTTCCTTATGGTGCTGACTTTTCTGAAAAACAGAGATGGCAGAATCAAGCAATTTAAATTATCAAGCACGCTTCTGCTGTTACATTTACTTAAACACATTCGTTAATGCTGCAGTAATCACTAATTATGGTACCCAGTGAAGGCGATGCATTAGAAGACTCTGCTCTCTGTCATCATTAGACCTTCTCCCAGAGACCACTGCAAGGAGGTCATCACAGGGTAATAAATGCCAGCTCTGTAACAACTTGTATCTTTCCATCTACATAATAGGCAGTTTCACATGAACAGAGACTGTCAGAAGCATAAAAGTACTAAAACAGCTTGAGGGTAATACTATTTCCTGACCCGTTCTATTCCAAAATCTCAACATATGTAGTGGAGGATTTCTACAGCATCCCAGACCAGGACTTCAATCAAATGTAAAAGATGAGGTTGATCACGAATGGATTCTGATGAACAGAAATTAGACAAAACTAAAACAAAAACAAAACAGAAATAGTCCTGAGTTCTGTACCTTCCCTCGATGGTAAAGACGGGAAGAATCAGAATCAGATTTAACATCATTGGCAGATGTCGTGAAATTTGGTAACTTTCGCTAAGTGCGTGCCTTCAGGCTTCTGTACCTCCTTCCTGATGGCAACAACGAGAAAGGGGCATGTCCTAGGTGGTGGGGATCTCTAATGGTGGAAGCCACTTTCCTAAGGCACCGCTCCTTGAAGATGTCTTGGGTACTACGGAGGCTAGTACCCATAATGGACCTAATTAATTTTACAAGTTTCTGCAATTTACTTCAATCTTGTGCAGTATCCTTCTCAACACCGCCCCCGCCCCCCACCAACCATACCAGACAGTGGGATAACAATCGAAATATCACTTAGGTGAGAGGGCATATCAAAGATGTTCAAGAGGAAATATAAAAGAAAGGATTCCAAAAGCAACATAAACTTGCCAGACCCAAGCAACTAATGTTTTTATTATGGCACTGGGATAAGAGATGGAAGAGGGCAGTGATTTCCAGCTGTATAGTAAAATATGTTTAAGATAGTTATTGTCCAGCTAAAGACTTTGATAGGTTTATATATAGGAATAAAGTCATTAATATAAAAATATGATTGATCAAGAGTATGAATTCACCTGGAACTCCTGAAGTAGATAAAATATTTGTAGCAGGAGCCTATAGTGCCTAGTAAGATCACTTTGCAAAGTACCGCATAAGCTTCAAGAATATAGTGAAGTTTGCATATGCTGCTGCAATGCAGTTAAATCTTTTGAAGCATAATTGATATTACAAAAGAATTGTAAAATTGTAAGGTAATGGTTTAAAATGAAAGTTTAGTGTTTACCAAGGAACAGAGGGATTTAGAATTATGGTTCACATCTTAAAGGTGGCATATCAGGAAAAACTACAGAAAAACTAATGGAGTTTTTAAGTTTCTTAGAAGCTATGGATTACAGGAGGAAAATTGTAATTATAATCGTCATTACTCATATCACAATGTGTTCCATCAGCAAATAATCTGAACAGAAGCATTTAGGGCATGTGTACAACATTTTATTTGAAGGGGACATTTCAATTCTCCATCTCACTTTAGTCATTTCCTCTTTCAAATTCCTACACCTGTTCCAATAAAGCTCAACATTAACTGGGAAGATACCTTGTCACATTATTACCTTCCTGACTTGCAAATTCCAACAATTTCTGCTGCTCCCATTGACATCTCCTCTTGCCCCACCTTTTGTTTCTTCACTTGACCCATTTTACACTCTTATTTTAGTTTTACAATACTTTTTGACCTTTAACCCATTTGCAATCCATCCCATCCAGAGTATTCCTTTTACTCTTTCTCTCATCTTGTTCCTTTGTCTGGATCTTAAAACTCATTGCAGGAGTTTCCAGTTCTGAAGAGGGGTCATTAAACTTAAGTGTTAATATTTCCTCCTTCTCAGATGCTGTCCAACTCCTGAATATTATTTGTTTTTGTTTCAGATTTCCAACATGGATTCATGTTTTTATTTTGCTGTCTTACTATGCCATGCAAAATGCTAGGAATTAAATTAATTTAAACATGGTGTTAATCACCTACAGGATTTACAGAGCATACAAAGGATGGTGACTCTTCCAAATTGCTTGTGTCTAGAGAAATGAAAAACATCTTGTGCACTGCTGCAAGTGATCTGATGGATGTGTGGATTTTTCACATCTTGACTCACACTTCTCAGTTCAGCAGATCCAACACAGAAGGATAGTGAACATTTCCAAAGTGAAGTTTTATATCATGACGTTTTCAACTAGATGTGACAAGTCTTTAAAAGGGTGAAAGATCTCAAACACAGTGATTTATTGATATGAAGCAGGACATGAAGTCTTCAGGAGACAATAGAAAAGGGGGACACAGCTGAAAGAAACGAAAACCCATAAGTTTCACTACTCCAGGTGGAAAAAAAAAACTTGTTTTTTTTAAATTTTGTGCCTGGGGAAATGTAAAATGCAGCATGTCAAAGTTCAGCATTCAATGTAACCATGCTTCTCTGAGCTGGGTATCTTTGGTCTTGCTAGGTTAGATTTGGATGTGACTCCCACTTTCAGCTGCATAGTGATACAAAGCTGATCCTTTTTCCCACAGCCTGCTGTGACTCTGATGACAATTCCTTTTACACCAGCTTTAGAACTTCAATCCTTACTTTACATTTAAATACAATCAAAGAGTTGTCAGTCAAAAAGGCTGGGGAAAACAAGAGACCTGCCTCAAAGGACAGAAAAAAAAATTGAGATTTTTGTTCTTCGACTACATTCTTCTTGACTTCATCCAGTCTGATGACATACTTTGCAGAAGATTGTAAATATAATAAGTATAGATTTCAAACCATCGCCATCATGCTCAAAACACCCACAAATCTGCAATGGACACAGCAGTGCTACATTACATCAGGCAATGAGGCCATCAAGTCTTCTCTGGCTCTGTACAAAAGCAATTCAGTTAGTCTTTCAAATCCTTTCATCTCTGATATTTACCTAGCTTTGAATTCTAATTTCCTCCCATTACTACTTTTGGTAATGCATTCCAGATGATGACCAATGGTTTTGATTTGATTTTCTTTTGTACATTGAGCCTTACTCAAGATTTAGTTTTAAAATTTGAAATTAATACACATTTAAGATCAGCATACTTCATGAACAGGTACCTTTAAACATGTATGTATTTTGTGTGACAGTTTTGAAATAAGCATAATGCTGGTCTAGGTGATACTTCAGTTTTAGTACATACCGTTTTCTGGTACCTGCATTTAAATATCCTTGGTAGGCTGCTTCGGGCTTGTCCTGATTCAAACCCGTTGTAGCTGATGTGCACTGATCCAAACTGGACTCTGATTAAGCAACAGCTTCATATTATAAGTGTCAACTTCGTTTTCTGTTCCCTCAAAAGCATTGTTCCCCTCTATCCATAATGTCCTCCATTCTTACAACACATAACCATGATCTTCCATATTTTGGCCTCAAATGCACTCGATTTTAAAATCATACAAACATTAGACATTGAACATTCAACAATTAAGTTCCCAACTTAGCCCTAACACCTCAATATTACCTCAATATCTGCAATATCCCCCAATATCTCTTTGCATTATTCATGGTAAATTTCCTTTTACCACACTCAAGTGAAAAAAAGCATTAGTGTCATCAGGCACTATACTGGACAATTTTATTTCAATGCTAACTTACTGTGAACTTAAATTTGAACATGCACAGCCCGAATATACTTATATGGTTGAAGTATGTTCAATGTATCATTTGAATACAGAAAATAGATCACCATTTTGTCTTTGAACATCTTGATTCCATGCAAGGTCATACAAAAGTCTAATATCAATTGGACCTTAAAAACAGGCAAGAAATATTATGCTGTTGAAGTCAGACTCATTGAGTTCTAACAAAGTAATCAGACTGCATCCTCCGACCCCATTTAAAAGCAAAATAGGCTTTACGGTACATTACCATGAGTTAATGCATGGAAAATGAACCGGTTTTTACTTTCATTGTTTTAATGATATACTGTGGAAAGACTCTTTCAATCCCTTCATGAAAATCACCTTGACCAACGTGGAATGCAAAAATATAGTAAGCCTTCTGAATCACAGGCTTTCAAACTGTGAACTCAGACCTTCCAAACGATTAGTGAAGAGGAGGAAATAGGTAATCAGTAGAATAGGCATTCATCTGCAATATTAACACTTCCTGTCGGAGGGATCAAATATCATTGACAGGAAACAAAATATATATTGTTTAATTGTCCATGCTCTGGTATGTTTGTGCCTTAGGCCTTGTGCACTTTACTGAGTGTTAATACCGAGGTGTGCAGTTACACCTCTACAATCAGGACAAAGGAAGAAGAAATTAAATATAAACTCAAATACAGACTGACATTTTAAATTAGAACCTGAAAGCCAGCAATTCACATCTAACCCACAACAAGGAAAAAGTTCTTCTTGAGAAGTTATGAAACATTTGATTAATTTTATGTTAATAATGAGTACTGTAAACCAACTCCTTCCCTACACTTTACATCAAGTTGCATCCAATTCTAAATCAACATTTATTAGCCCTAAAACTTAACATATTTTGCTGGGTCAATTTAATATATTCCACAGCTGTTAATATTTATATTAAAATTAGTTAAGGTGTTGGGCACAGAAAGCTGAAGTTTTTTAAAAACCTGAGCAAGATTAAAAGCAGACTAGTAAAAATCACAACCTAGGCAAAACTTCTACCCTCTACCAAATGTGGTCATGCTCTGAACTGCCAAGGTCCAATTTTTTCACTGAATACTCCCACTTTCTCCACTTCCCCATTATACAGTAGTTTTTGGTCATCTGTCAAACTTCATGTGAGTCAGTAACTATCTGGTTTAATAGCTATCCTATATTACTGAAGTATTGTGCATTACTTTAAGAAGTTGTCCACATTGAACGTGCAACATTAATTCAGTGGAGACAATGACACCAATGTCACATGCTCTCAAAAAACAATTCACAGACAGAGGTGTTTTTTCAACCATTTTGCATGACTGAAATAGGCCTCAAGCACCTCAAGTGATTGTCAGAATGTATTCTCTTTAACATGATCACCCATAGAGCTACGCGGCCAGTATTATTATATTTTAAACATTCTTTTAACAGAGTCGCTTTTCTCTCTTCTTCACAATATTCCTCCAAATCTATTACAAGCAAACAGTAAAAAATTGTATCAATAATAAAAAGAAGTCTTATCAGAAAGTACAATACATCAATGAATCTGATCCCATTGTTCACTTTCAGGCTAAATTTTATATGTAAGTGGAGATTGGCAGAAGGGAAGGGATGACATACATAACCCATGGCTCTGAATACATGTATTTGTTCACCCAATCTGTTACCAGACTAATTCCAGATGGATAGATTCAACAAGATTTCAATGCTGGCACTTATCTCTGCCTGGTCACATACCTGCAAATTCCTGATAAATATTCACCTTCAGCAAGTGCTTTTCTAATGTGTTTTTTTTTAAATGCTTGGGTTACTTCCTGCTGTCCCTCTGACCTGTACCTTTAAAGCGTGGAGAATGTCAGACAGTCTTGTAAGGTTGATTAGAAAGAAGTGATGAATGTAAAAGTTTGTGCAAGTTTTACTATGCACAAAAAAAACCTTTAATTTTCACTCTTCAGCAGATAAAAGGAGAGTCAGTATTCTTGTTCACAACTACTGGCAGAGTAACTGACTTCAAAGGATGCAAAGTACATTTATTATCAAAGTATGTATGCAGTATACAACTCTGAGATTCATCTTCTCACAGATAGCCACGAAACAAAACCCATTCAAAGAAAAACCATCAACCTCCCACCCTGAGCAAAAAAATAGTGGAACCGGAAAGAACATCAACCCCCCACATGCAAAAATAACAAATCACGCAAACAGCAACAAGAACATTAAACCCTATACATGCAAAATAACAAATTGAGCAAATGGCAACAAGAACATCAACCACACCTTGAGGTGGCCAGCAGTGTTCAAATTAATGTCGTTGGTCATCAGCAACAAACAAATCTGGATGATCCGGAAGTTGGGAGTGCCAACACTGAATCATTCAAGTAACATGGCTTCGATAGGAAGTGAGCACATTGTTTAAAATGTTGACAAGTGAAATTCAAGTGCTCCAGTTATGTTGGAATTCATGAGATTTAAAACAGGCAGCCCATAGGCAGAGTAGGTGGTACTGCCATCTCCGTTTCAGTGACCCAGTTTTGATCCTCACTTAGCAAATTGTACATTCCCTGTGACTGCTGGTGGGTTAATTATCCCTAGTACAGTATAGGTAAATATCAGAGCAACTGGAGAAAGACCAGGGGAAATTGGTGGCATGAGACAGAAAAAGTGCAGAATGGGCACTGACATAAATTTCTGCTGGCAGTATAAACTCTGAGCTGAATTGCCACCTGCGAATCATAGTTAATGATTCAACCTACATTTGGTTGCCAGCGTCACAGCTTTTAGCCTGAAACGAAACCCTCTGGATTTGCATGGTCCTGCAGTTAAAAAATTGATAAGGTAGTGTTTAGAGAAAGCATTAATATTGTATCAGTAGGCATGTCCTGTTTATGTATAAATTTTAATTCAAATCCAAAGGTGGGGGGGAACCAGAATATTTTCCCAACCTTAAAATAACACTAGATCCAATCTCTACAATGAGGCCAAGGAAGCCTGCAAGTGCTAAAGTGGCATCTCCTCTGTTTTATTTATTTTGCCTGAACAGGGAGCAAATGTTTACAAGCAAGAAAGACTGCACTTGGAATACAGGCAGAATCATGTGACTATAATAATTACATTCACTGATTAAATTCCATTAAAACATCATATCTGGCAATCTTTATGAATTAATTCAACACTCTTTTGAAAATGAAAATGGGACACTGTTACCACCCACCCCTTCTGTTACCCTATTCACTGGAGGGACCAAATAGCTGAAAGGTCTTTCTGTTGACAAGGTAGATTTTGGAAGGCGGTGGATTCCGCTGAGACATCAGGTCCGGAGAAAATGACGTCATTTTCTACTTGATCAAGTACAGAGCAATAGAAGGCTCCTCTCATGAAAGAAACTCAAACCCACAAACTGCAGTCAAAACTGTCAGCTGAGGGGTTAAAGCTGGCTACTCCATTTTGTGAAGGGTGCTTGAAACAATAGCAAATTAATGGATTGGTCTTGACAGCCATGATGGATCCATAAGCAAAGAGAAAACCCAGCACCAGCTAAAATAACCAATTCCACAATCAAGTCATTCTTATTCCGTTTCTCAAACTGTAGTCCTTTAAAGAAAGGGGAAAGAAAGAAAGATTTATTTAGCACCCATCACTAGCTCTGGATATCCCAAAGGACTCCCAAAGGCAATAGGCTATTGTTGAAGTGTAGTCACCGTTGTAATGTGGGAAAGTGCATGAAGGTCTGCTCGTGTTCGACTGGTATAAGGGTTTGCGAATGCTCAGTTATTATTCATTATGTTAATGAAGTCCACATGTGCCCAGGTGGCAGCAGACATGAATAATGACCTTTCAATGCACTCGGCCAACAGCAATTTTGAACTTCAGTTGAGCTGAGTTTTGGCAAAAAGATGCAATACTGGTGTACCATAGCAGCTCTTCCTAGGGAAGATGGGTGGGCTAGAGTAGGAAAAGCCAGCAAGACAAGCATGGCAACTTGATTCTAATAACAGATTTCCACCCCCTACCCCCCCATCTTGAACTCCACGTCAGTGATTATTCTAATTTATAAGAATAAAACAAATTGTGTAGATATGAAACATAATCTTTATTCTTTGCTCTTCATTGCTAGTCAAATACTTGCTTTATGTGAACCTCATGAGGGTCATCTTCACTATAATACGTTTAACAGAAGGGCATCGCCAAACGCCAAGCCAGGAAGATACAAGCATCAGCACAAAACTTTGGTAACAAAAACATCAAATAGGTTGCGTAAATTTGAAAACTTTTAAGTCAGGCAGAACCCATGGACTAAATATACCAGTTGGATATAATGAATCAGATCAAGTGACATAGCCTGTATCACAAGTAGCTTTGCGCCTTGAGTAATGGTATATCACTCTCCACCGTTCTAGTATGGCAGACAGAATTGTTAGATTAAAAACCCAATTCCTTTCATCACACTCGATGAAAAAAGAACCTTACCTCAATACCAATTGAACAGACTGAATGCTAAGTTTAAACTTAAAGGGCTCTTTTACGTGTTAAATTATGAAGGACAGAACAAATTCTTCCATCTTTTTCTATTTAAGTATCCAGCTTACACTGCAATTATGGTCACTCATTATGATTATATAGCAACTATATTCAAACCCAACAGAAACACCATATCAAGTTCACAGAGTCCGGACAGAATGCAAAATTATACAACAGTTCAAAAACAATGCACATTTCTCTTATGCCCCCCGCCCCCACCGCCGTCCAAGTAGATACTGATTTATCACATGCTAGACAGAGGTAAAAGTACTCCCTCTGCAAACTGTGAAATTGAATTAAAACTTCAGTAACTTAAACACTTTCTTCTTGTTAGTCCATATCATTAAATTTCAAAACTCAATCAAGGTCAATTTAAACTGATTTTTACTTGGGCCAGTACCAATAAATCAATGTAATCATAACCACAGTAAAGATACAGGAAAGGTTTCACATAATTATGATAGTAGCTAGATGAAATGTCCAAAACCCTCTTTATAGACTTCTGTATTACATAAATGAAGTTTCTCCTACATTTCTGTGAATGAATCTTCTTTCCTTGTTCCACTTAACAATTTCTGATGCATAGTCACCTTGGAAACAGAAAGCATGAAAAGAATGCTTTCAAGTTCTACCAGAGACACTTACACACAAAATCTAGGCTGGCATTCAAAAGTGATGAAAAGGCAGTTCTGCATGGTTGGGGTCCTGCAGATATGATGTTAAACAGAGGTCCAATCTGCTTTCTCAACCAGACAAAAGATCCCTTAATATTATCTCAAAAAAAGTACAGTAGGGAAATATCCATTCTGAACCCACAAACATTTCAAGTCATTATTTACTCAGTCCTGATGAAGGGTTTTGTCCAGAAATGTCAACTGTTTATTCCTCTCCATAAGCATTGCCCAACCTGCTCAGTTCTTTCTGCATTTTGTTTGTGTTACTCTGGATTTCCAACATATGTTGAATCTCATGTTTACGTCATTATCTAATTGCTGTTGCAGGATCTTGTAGACTACAGTTATGTAGATTTATTGAGGATACAGTGCAGAATAGACCCTTCTGGTCTTACGAGCCACAGTGCCCAGCAATCCCCCGATTTAATTTGAACCTAATCATGGGACAATTTACAATAACCAATTAATCTACCAATTAATACATCTTTGGACTGTGGGAAGAAACCAAAGCACCTAGAGGTAACCCACGTGGTCACGGGGAGAACGTATAAACTCCTTAAGACAGCGGCAGGAACTGAACCTGGGTCACCTGTACGGTAAAGCTTTGTGCTAACCCCTATGCCACTGTGCCACCAAAATTACAGTTACTATATTCTGATTATACAATTTGAAGGCTGCTAGGTGCATTAGAAGAAAATAGTGTAACAGTGAAGAATGCACTGCTCTGCTCAACTGGACTATTTTGTACATACAAAGGCAGCAAAGGTCTGCAAAGCCAGGTTGAGAACTGCCAAGGATTTTTGGGCACTGGTTTGTTGAATTCTTTACAGAACATACAATATACTCTACCTTCAATTATCCAGTTTACTTATTGAGACATTGTCCAATAAAAGACACATACTGCTTGCTCAGTTCTATAATAAGAGTTGGTCCATTAAGTACAACTTGAAACAGTACATAAGAAAATTAGCAGAAACCACCCAACCACTTAAAGATCTTTTCCCTCACTGCTGTACCCCTACACTAATCCCATAAACTATTGATTTTTAAAAAATATAATCTGAGAATTATTTTGCTCCATCTTGAATATACTCAGAAGCTTAGTTTCTGCAGCTCTCTGGGACAGAGAATTCCAAACATTTATTACTCTTTCCTGTACTGGTTGGCCAACCATTTTTTTTTTGAGTGCAACCCCCTAGTTCTAGCCAACAGAGCTAGGGAAACACCTTCCATGCACTGACTCGGTAATACCCCAAAGAATTTTGTATTGTTAATGTTTCAAATAGAAAACTACAAATCAATAATATAAATGGTCTGCACTTGCCAATACTTCCTTGGCACTCCGCTACAAACATATGAACTTGACTATCAAGGGATAGCAAGTGCACAAAGGTCCGTCATGAAGATACCAACATCATCCTGATGAACGTATTCCCTCGATGTCAAAATTATGGAAGTCCTGACCGATCGGTAATGTGGAGGTATTCCATGGTAAAATACGTGACTCAAGTATTTTCCTCCAGCTATAAGGCTGCCCAGGAATAATCAACATAGACAAGCCATTTATAAAACATCAGATACATGAAAAAAAGACTTGGTTTAAAAACTTCCAAATGGAGGGGAGGGAGGGAAAAAATAACTTTATTTGAGATATTTAGTTTGATTGATTTTCAATCTCAGTCTGAATGGAGCCTCCACTTTCAGAAACTTCTTCTGGATTGGAGAGATGCACTAACAAATATGTACTGTAAATAAAGAAAATTTTATGACTGCTCTACCATCTTGTTTTTAATGCAGCTATGCTTTAAGAATAACACAGTTTCTCCCAATTCTTAGGTGCAAATAACAAAAAAGATTCAAGTGGAAAGCAGCTAGACAACTCAAGACACACATTAAGCTACCATCTATCGATTACAGCTTGTTGATCAATACCATCAATCCCTCCATACTAATAACGAAGTTTAAAAATTTGTGCTTTTGTACCTCCCTCTACAACCAGATGGATCCTCGACTTCCTGATTGGGAGATCACAGCCAGTACAGATACATAGTCACATCTCCTCCTCACTGATAATCAACACAGGTACACCTCAAGGAGAGGTCTAGCCCATTGCTCTCCACCCGCTACACTCATGACTCTAAAGCCAAAAACAGCTCAAATGCCATTTATAAAAACAGTTGTATGATTAATGATGCACTTATGGGGAACTATGTGATGCCTTCTGGCACATTATCCTGGGAATGAGCATCACTATTCACTTTCATATCAACAATATCTTCATAGCATAAACAAAAACCAGAAATGCTGGAAGAACTCAGACACTTAAGCACAGAGAAGTACACCAATTATCATGCTTAGATCCCTTCTGGACCTTTCAAATGTATTTTACTGTGTCACTTTACTAAATGCCTCAGTACTCATGCTCATCATGAACCAATTTATCTTAATCAATCACCATACGGATTTTTAGAAATGTGCCATGCTTTAGCAATTTCTGAGGAAGGGTCACTGACCCAAAATGCTGCCTGGTTTCCCTTTCACGGATGTTGCTTGACTCAAATTCTTCTGGCATTTCTGTATTTACCCCCCAGATTCTGGCATCTGCAGTTCCATAACAGAGTACAGCACAATACAGACCCAAAAGCCAATAGTGTTGGGCCAACCTATATAAACCTACGCTCTGATCAATCTAACCCCTCCCTCCTGCATGGCCCATAATCATCCATTTTTCTTTCATTCATGTGGCCATCTAAGAGTCTTTTCCATGTCTCGAGAGTATAGTATTTGCCCCTATGACTATTTATAGCAGTGTATTCCAGGCATTTAGCACCATTAATAACCTACCTCTGACAAAACTCTATGCATTCCTCCAATCACTTAAAAAGCCAATGCTGACTTGGGGAGAAAAAGGCAATGGTTGTCTGTTCTATCTTTGCCTCTTATCTTGTACACCTCTATCAATTCACTGCTCATCCTCCATTGCTGTACACTGCCAAGAAATCTGCCGTTAACCTTGTACTCCACCTTCAAGTTCAACCCTTCAGCATACCACTTCATACTTCTCCAGACTGAACTCCATCTGCCATTTCTCAGCCCAGCTCTGCACTCTATGTCTCGTTGCAACCTATAAAAATCTTCTACACTCTTTATAGCCTTCTACACTGTCTCGTGTCATCTGCAAACTTATTAAACCACCCTTTCACTTCCTCATCCAAGTCATTTATAAACATTATAAACAGCAGGATTCCTAGAACTGCTCCCTGCAGAACATTAGTTATCAACCTCTAGGCGGAATACACCATCTATTACTATTTCTTCCTTCTATGGCTGACAAATAGAGGAGGAGAAGATGGCGGCATGACACAGCATGCGCGGCCTCTCCGGTGAATGATATCTGTAATCTGTCAAGTAGGGGACCGTGCATGATTCTGATTTGAAGGAGACAGATGTGAGAGTACGGAGGAACATCTGGAGAAACTTCTGAAATGCCCGCTTTGCTGACACTGCTACAGTGTGGTAACCGGAATCTCCGGAGCAGAAGGCCCCGAATCCTCGGCTTTGCTTGTTTCGGCGGCCGGGACGAGGTCGAAGGTGCTCGGCAGAGGATGGCGCTCGGGAGGCTGTATTGGAAGGGCTGGTCGGAGGCTCGAATTTTTTGGATGGACGGACTCGGTGTCGGCTGTGGTCAGCTGCTTCCAAGGCATCGGCAGTTTTCGGTGCCTTGGAGGTTTATGGCAGGGAGTTTCTCCCTTTTGCCGCCTGCTATCGGAGACTCGGGAGTCGACTAGGACTTGAGACTTCTTTTTTTACTGTGCCCATGGTCTATTCTTTATCAAATTATGGCACTGTTTTGCACTGCTGTTACTATATGTTATAATTATATGGTTCTGTCAGTGTTAGTCTTTGGTTTGTCCTGTTTTCTGTGATATCACTCTGGAGGAACATTGTATTATTTCTTAATGCATGTATGCATTTCTAAATGACAATAAAAGAGGACTGAGTGTTCTCATAATCTAAAATTGTGAATGGTATTTTCTGGAGTACTTAATATTTCAGTACTATGTGAGTAATATTGTAAATATATTACTTGATTAAGCATTCTTTGCTGCTAATATAATTCAGTATGGGCTAAATGCAAGAAGTAGGTGAATGCCATACATCATTACATCACCACGTCATATGTGAATACCTTACTAAAGCTTTAACTAAGTACACATGCTTCCCAAGCTCCCATGTTTTTCTTTGTTAATTTCTGGAGTTACAAAAAAAAACAGTAGTGATGAGGCAGGATCATGGAGTCATGGAAATAGTGATGGATTCTCCCATTTACCCTTGGAAAAGGAAGTACCTGAAAGATGTACAAAAGAATACAGTCTTCTTGTTGTAATCTCCCACATGCAAACTGAAAGTTAGAATCAGACTTAATATCACTAGCATATGTTGTGAAAGTGTCCCTAGTACTGCAGAGATGATGTAAAGTGAAACCGGAAAAGACTATCTCAGGTCTATATGACCATCCAAAATGGCTGGAATGTATAGCAGAAATTCCAGCTCTCCTACTTTTACCAGCTCCAGGATAAACTTGCCCTTGACAGAGTTGCTTCATGTGGGGATTGAGAGTGGTTGTACCATACAAGCTGAGAGCTAACATTTTGGAGGAGCTACATGCCAGACATCTATCTGGACATCTGGTAGATCAGCAGGTCAAGCAGCTTGCCCTGCACTGCTTGGGATGCCAACACATCCAGAAAAAGCTGTCCAGAGCTTTCAGAATCACTTCTTGCAGTCCCAGAGTCAACTTCGATAACCACCATGGAGGAGGCCCCAGAACCTGAGATTGTTTCAGAACAACAAGTCTCACATGTCAGGCAGAATGACCACCCCTTCCACCCCACCCCACCCCCACCTTGTCAGGGAAGATGTTATTCCACAAGAGTAAGAAATCCTCCACAGTCATTAAATCTTTAGGCCCAATGGGAAAATTTAAAATTTACTATGCTGTGGATGTCTGGGTAGCAATTGTATATTATATACTGGCATATAGTTAAGATGCATTCTATACTGGATTGGAGTTTATAGCTAAAATAGAAGTATGTGAATGGTATACATCATTATTCCACCACACTGTGTGAACGCCTCACTAAAGAAGAAGCTAACCTCACGCTCATCCCCCCGGCTCACGTGTTTTTCTTTCAATTTCTGGAGTTATAAAACATAACATAACATTTGCTTTCAAACCATAGCACTTATTTGATATCTAATTGTTCTTTTGCTTGTCATAAAGTCCATTCCACTGAATACCGTGCCAACCTATCTCCAAATATCCAATTTTATTGCATTGCAGAATGATGGGATGCTTCATTCTTCAGTACCACAGTATTTCCTATAGATCCTTATCCAAAATCCAAGTTCTTTATCACGATCAGCACTGAAAGGATTCCTCATTACTGGTGAGGTCTTCAAAATATTTTTGTTTGCAATTATTCGTACTTACTTCCCTTAATGTAACATGTTATTTTTATATGTTTACATTTTCATAGTTCAAACAGGCAACCTTTAAGAGAGACTTGCGGCTTAAAGGTGGAGTTTAGTCAAACTGAAAAATATTGAAGAATCCCACAATATCTAATCTTATTATAGTACCAACACCAATTTCAACCCTCAAGCCACTGAACATATTCAGTCAGGAGCTTTAGTTGTATCTTAATCACAACTGCTCCTCCAAATAGATGTATCCCTTACTGGGAATTTGAAACCCAATTCTCTCTGACTACTGCCAGGGTTATATAAAAGCTGATGGGTTTGAGCCAGACAAAAGGAAAAGGAAGAACAGACAAAAGCATGGGGTTTGTACACAACTGGATAACTGACCATACCTTTAGATAATGTGTCAGGTTTGACCCTTAATGGTTTTACTTCTTCAAGTTGATGCTTTGCACCCCAATATCTCCTTTCCACGGCCTCCCACAATCCCTCTCTCTACCAGCTCAGATCTGAAGATTTTGTGACATATAATCAGACATCATCTCACTTTAATTCCAGTACGTACATCAGCACACAGTACAAGTATGTTCAGGATTATTTATTAATGGTCATTTTTCAAGTTGCTGAGCAACTCCCTCTCACTTCTTATTGGAATGTTAGACTTGACAGAAATAGTTCTGCAGCTGATAGTTTGCTACCTCAGAACATTTGCACCAGACCATTTGGAACTTTTAGGCAAATTTAAAAGACATTTCTCCTTGTTCTCTGACAGGAAGACTGAAGACCAATGGAGTGAGTTCGTGTGTATTATTGCAGGAGGTCCTTTACTGTGATTACCCAACGTCAAAAGAAAAGATCTGCTTGCTTCTTGTTATGCACATTTGCTGTACAATTCTAGTTCATTGATGTAATAAAATGACCAATGATCTATCTTCCATGACCAAGTACAGGCAAAGTGACTGAAATGAGCTACGGTATGTTGCAGCGTGGCAAAAGAGCAGCATATCCCACAAGACAAGTTTGAGATTTGTGCTGCTGACAGGAGGTATACAAACTACTCCAGAAATACCGAATAGAAGAGGAAGGGAGGGATCAGTGGAATCATTCCACAACTTGTCATCCGTGGTTTGGTCCATGACCAGAGACCTCACTACATGAGTTCAAAAACCATCTCTCAAAACACACATTTCTAACTGTGGTCCATATGTTTAAAAAGAAGGCCAGCTGGTGGCGCAGTGACATCAGCGCCAGACCCTGGAACGAAGGTTGCCGAGTTCGAACCCAGCCGGGTTGCTCCCGGACACACGTTCCATCCGTGCCAGGTTGAGTATCGAGCTCACAACTCCGCCTCATAAAAAAAAACTGTGCTGTGAGAAGGATTTGGGGGACCACTCACAGGATCTTTCTTCCAAGACAACCACTTGAAAAAGTGGTCGCGGAGGCTCTGGCAGAGTGAGAAAAAAATGTTTGGAAAATTGTCACAAAATTCCAAGAAAACTTACAGAAGAACTTTTCAAGAATGCAGCATGTTGTGCAGAAAAATTAAAATATTACTAGCGATTTGCCCATGCATTAAATGTAACTTAATGAAGCATATATTATATACTTCCAGGGCCTTCAGTATATAATATATGCTTCATTGTGGAGAAAGTGAGCAGCTTCAAGTCCTCGGTAGCAAGATCTCTGAGGATCTAACCTGGTCCCAACATATCAATTAGTCATAAATAAGGCAAGACAGCGGCTATATTTTATTAGGAGTTTGAAGAGATTTTGGATGTCTACAAATACACTCAAAAACTTCTATAGTTGTACCGTGGAGAGCATTCTGACAGGCTGCATCACTGTCTGGTATGGAGGGGCTACTGCACAGGACCAAAAAAAGCTGCAGAAGGTTGTAAATATAGTCAGCTCCATCTTGGGCACTAGCCTACAAAGTATCCAGGACATCTTTAGGGAGTGGTGTCTCAGAAAGGCAATGTCCGTTATTAAGGACCTCCAGCACCCAGGGCATGCCCTTTTCTCGCTGTTACCATCAGGTAGGAGGTACAGAAGCCTGAAGGCACACGCTCAGTGATTCAGAAACAGTTTCTTCCCTCTGCCATCTGATTCCTAAATGGACATTGAATCTTTGGACACTACCCTACTTTTAAAAAAAATACAGTATTTCTGTTTTTGCACATCTTTAAAAATCTATTCAATATATGTAATTGACTTATTTATTTGTTAGTATGTTTAATTTTTCCTCTCTCTCTCTGCTAGATTATGTATTGTATTGAACTGCTGCTGCTAAATTAACAAATTTCACGTCACATGCTGGTGATAATAAACCTGATTCTGATTACACATCCTTTTATTCAATATATAGCAATGACAGATTTAACAAAAGTGCTGGTACCTCTTCCTCAAGACCGTGGGGTGTGAGATACAATTCTTCATGGAATACTCCTTTTTGAGCAGTGGAACTCAGACTTGGGTGCCCCCAAGAGAAGACTCTTGATTAATATCAACCTGGGATGCTTGTTGGCATAGTGTTTGGCCATGTCCTCGCCACATATGGAACAGCAACTGATCTCCCACTAATCTCATCTCCTGAACTGTAGCTCCAACTTCAACTTCGGGATCTTTTGTGTATCCCTCTTCTATCTATCTATTTGCTATGACTTCTCAAGCTCCTCCGTTGTCCTTGTCTGCATTCCAAACTCACTCCCAACTCCTTACCAGAACAAAATAACTTCCTCCATCTCATTCCCAGACAAAGACTTGACTAATTTCTGAACTCTGCCTAATTTATCAGTGCAAGCTCCCATATTCTCTTTCACAGATGGGCTTCTCTGCCGAGTCCCAGGCCAAATTTCTTCTCTCTTTTGTCCACCAACTACCGCACTAAAAAAACTGTGTCCAAAGTACTCTACCTAAATCCTTTCCAAATTCCTATCACCCATCCACCGCCCATTTGAGAGCCAAGCTTCACAATCATGGTAATACAATACAATGGAATGTTGTCAAAACAACATTCAAAATGACCAAGCCAGCTCATCCACAACACTCCAGCCCATCCTTCTAGAAGTACCACTCAGACCGTTACCAATCTAGATTACACCACCGCAATCCTATCTCTCGTAAGAATGCCATCCATTTCTCCCAGTTTCTGTGTCTCCAACACATCCTTTATCAAAATGAGGCCTTCCACTCCAGAACATCCAAGGTGTTCTCCTTTGCCATGAAATTTCATTTTCCCCCCATCCCTGTACAGTGGTTGACCTGGATCCACCTATTGCAGCAATATTCCGTTTCAGCTCTTTATAATGGCCATTTTCTCTCAATTCCATCAGCCCAGATGAAGGGTCTCAAGTCAAAACATTAACTGTTTCATTTCCCTCCACTGATGCTGCCTGACCTGCTGAGTTCCTTCAGCAGCTTACTCTTCCGAAAGGATTATCAACAATAGAATAGAAGATAAATAAATCAATCTAGATTTTAGAGCACATTTTAACGAGTGGGCTTTGAGTGCTACAAACATGGTAACATTACCATTGCCAGTTTCCAACACCCACCAAAACTCCAAGAGAACCACGGGTGGGTAACAATGGAGTATCGGGATCAACACACGCTTTCACGTTCTATCACACCAGAGGAATTTAGTGGAACTGAATTAATTTTCACAGATTCCTACATTATCCATGGGCTTTGCACAGCCTCCTTTACAGGAGGGACAGTTAATCCCAGTAACAGCCAAGCCACTACATTTCTGCACAACCAAGCCAAAAAGTTATTTTAATTAATCCTCTTTAAGATCAACAATTGAGGAGTTTAAAAATAAATTCTAAGTATTGGTCTGGTTTATTCTGTTCATGCAAGCTGCTGCAGTTCCAAACAATTAAGCTAATCCTCTTGTATGTTTACTAATGCCAATGTACTTAATGAGACTCCCTCTCCAGTTAATGCCATCTGCTCTCCCCTCCCCCACACCAAAACAGCTCCAAAAAGCTGCCACTAATTGCTCCAATTCTGTTATCCCAACATGCTTTGTGGAGTTTATTAGAGGTCATTCGCTGAATTCATTCATACCATTTTTTTAGACAAGGTAAGTATACATTAACCAGCCAGAGTCACATAATTAACCAATTAGAGCCAATTTTGGAATAAAGCTGCAAGGTATTTTTTTCATACTTTAAATTATACCAGTTCAAGGGATTTGACCTTGCTCAGTGACAAATGCACTGGGTAACAAGGCAAATAAGCAGAAGAAAATGAAGGCAAATTGATCATTTCGTGGAAAGCCAAATTGAAATTTCATTTTTGTTGGAGTTTCAAGGAGTTCTTCCCCCACAATAGAAGAGCACAATATATGCAAAACACAAATATCATTCCACATAAGGGACTGGTGGAAGAACAGCACATCTTCCCTCACACCCCATTGCCCTTATTTTGTATGAAGGAAAAGCAGCCCAGTTGCCCACAGATTTCATTTATCAGATCCAGGGTCGGAAGAGAATCGCAGACAGAACAAAGGGAGCTCCATACCAGCTGGGAGAGGACAGGCAAAAACAAAATGCGGATGGATGGAGGGTTCCTGTCAGCTATTGATCAGTACTGCTGCACAATAGGTCTTTGTTTGTGGGAAGGGGTCATTCATCTTTGGCATTATTCCAAGAAGATTGATCCTCATTCCGAGGCAGAGTTGAAAACTAGGTTTAGTTGTTTTTAAAACAAATAAGTTAATGGGAATTTAAAAGAAAACATGATACATTGACGAATCCAGAACTGGGATTTTGTTAAATGTGTAGAATTCACTTGATGCTGCTCATTGGAGTTTTTTTCCCCTCAAAAACAAAATTTCCTGTTCCCCCACTCCCTTCAATGGTTTAAAATTGGTTTGGCTCGCGGTGTAGAGATTAATGGTGCAGTCATTCACAACAAACACTGATGAAATGCCATGAATATACACCACGCTAGTAAAATGATGCATAGAAAATGAACAAATTTTCATGGCCCTTGTAGAACAAGGCAATGCACAGCCACTGAAGGACATTTAAAGTGTCATTACTAATCATGTTGGAGTCACAGCAGCCAACTTACTCATAGCAAAGTTATCAAGATCCAACAGATAGTACGTTCGATTGATATCAATTCAGTATTGACAACACCAGGAATCACCCCCAGTTTTAGAACAGAACAGACTCTTCGGCCCACAACGTTCTGCTGAAGTAAACTAAAACTGTCTAAGTAAACTAAAATCTATCATATAAACGTAATTGCAAAGAAAGCACAACAGCATCTCTACTTCCTTAGAAGGCTGCGAAGATTCAGCATGACATCAAAAGCCTTGACAAACTTCAAAAGATGCGTAGTGGAAGGTGTATTGACTGGCTGCATTGTGGCCTGGTATGGGAACACCAATGCCTTTGAACAAAAAATCCTACACAAGGTAGTGGATCTGGCCCAGTGCATAACAGGCAAAGCCCTCTCAATCATTTAGCATATCTACATGAAACAGTGTCAGAGGAAAGATGAATCCATCAAAGATCCTCACTACCCTGATCATGCTTTTATCTCGCTGCTGCCATCAGGTAGAAGGTACAAGTACCTCAGAATTCACCACCAGGTTCAGGAACAGTTATTACCCCTCAACCATCAGGCTCTAGAACAAAAGAGGATAATTACACTCATCCATTGAAATGTTCTGCAATGATCTCATTTGAAGACTCGATTTTTAGTTTCATTTCAACAGTTTGTTGTCTTCTGGCTCTTGCTCTTTTATTGACCCTGTTTGTGGTTATTATTCCGTAGATTTGCTGAGTATGCTCACAGGAAAGAGAATCTCAGGGTTGTATGTGGTGACAAGTACATACTCTGAAAATAAAATCAACTTTGAACTTTATCCCTTCTGGCTGCACATTGTCCATATCCCTCCACATATTTTCATTTACTTAAAGAGCCTCAAGTACCTCTATTGCAGGGATTCCCTTGCTTAAAGGGATTGGTCCAGGACATAAAAATAAAGCTGGGAACCCCTGCTCTATTGCATCTGCCACAAAAGTCACCCCTTGCACCCACCAAATTCTGGACTGTGCACACGTGGAATAGGACTGTAAACCAGACCTTCTGTTTTACTGCTGATGCATGCATATTTAAATGTCACATCAAATCCCTGAGAACCTATGAAACTGCAGACATTGGGGATGATAAATACTTATGATCCCTAATGTTAGTTTAGTAATAAGGAATTCATGATGCTAAATTAAAATAAAAAAAAACAAGTGATTTATTTAAATGGAGACAGACAGATCACCTATATTTAGCCAACAGCTGACAGAGGCTTCAATTAACAGTGGAAACAGCTAAGACTTACAGGAGGTGTTTAGAAAGTGGAGTCATCGAGCAACTATAATCAGTCATTTCTGAGATGCTAAAACCAGTTAACTGGGTGTAAGGTTGTGTACCCCAGATTAATAGCTGGAAGCAAGTAACTGGTTTTAGCAAGATGCTAAGAGATTACTGGATTACTAGAAATAGCTGCCCTGTACATGTTCACAGCACCTTTGTAGCTGAATGGCAGGTGGCAATTCCCAATTAAGGCACAACCCATAAATGGTACAAGTGGCAAGACTCTGCACTATTGCGCACATGGGTAGTCCGTGTTTGACATCTCTTGGGATGACGGTTGGAAAAGATCATTTCAGAAGGCAGTCATTCAATCCATCACGCCTGCTCCATGAAAGAGGTGCCAAATTAGTTGCATTCCTTGGCTCTCTCAACTTCTAGCCATCTTCATGTGTATATGCAAGCCCAGTTTATTTCCTGTACACCTATTAAAAGTGTATCAGTGAATTGCAATACCTTTCCTCATCCTTCCCACCAAGATGGATTACTTCATAATTCTCTCTAATTTAAACTGTCTCTGCCTCAATCATCTGTCCTTCAATATACGCAGTCTCATTCCAACACAAGATATTTACCATTTATAATACACAGGCAGCCATTTCCCCATCTGGTCCACATCAGTTCCCAACAGAACAATCCCCTCCTTTTCATTGCCTTCTACCCCACCCCCTCACCGACCCCCTTTCCCCGTAAACCTTATTCTCATGTTTTTCAATTCCCCTTTGATTCTTTTGCCTTTTACAGAGACTAAGGGGTAATTTACAATCAACATTACACCCACCAACAAATCTGTAGGTTGTAGCAGGACACTAAAGCACAAGGTAGAAACACTCACAGTGATGGGAAGAATATGTTAACTGAACACAGAGGTCATACCCAGCTCCTTGTAAGGCAGAAATATTGACTGCTGAATGTCACAAACTTTGAAATCACATCCTATATACTGTCATTAATATACAACTTGAAGGAACAGTGACCCGCACGTTGCCATGGTGTTCAGAGTCCTGACCCACAAAAAGCTTAGTGATTAAGTCACCTTCACTAAAACAGACCAGTTTCAAGATGTGCCTATTCATACTGAGCTGAAGGACAAAATTGAACTCACTCTGTGAACAAGTTGAGATCAGTACTACAAGGTTGTCCCACAATTCAATTTGTTCAGTTGACTTGAAGAGTGTGGTGGGGAAGAAGTGGAGGGAGCAGGGAAGAGGCAATTTTTGAGACATTTCAGAGAACTATGTTTGCTCTGTGCTAGAATTCTGGTATTAGCATATGTGAAGAACAACATGCTAACCTCTAGTGATTACTGTTGTTGCTATGGAGCTCATCAGGAGCACAAACAATAGGGCTGCACATTCAATAGGAATGAGCTATTCTGCAACTGATCTTTAAATTGATTGGTTGACAACTCTTGAGAGTGTCACAAGTCCAACTCACGAAACCCTGCATCCCTGAAAAACATAGTAATTTCAAAGTGCGTGAATCAAACATACAAAATCCTTTTTATCTAATGAATACAATTCAAAATCCATTCAAAATTTCCCATTAAAATACAAAGTAATGATTTAAACATTAACTAAGCTGTATAGGATCATACATTTTTAAAAGCTATAAAGGTTAATATGAACATAAAGGGAAATCATGGAGATTAAAGTGATTCCAACACAATCTTAAATAAAAATTGTGCACCAGCCACAAAAATCACAACTTGGCTATTATAGACTTGTAAAATAGTACCTCAGCCTTCATGAGTCACATTCTGATTAATGTTTTTTTCTGATCACATTTGGTGAAAATCCAACAGTTACCAATGACAAATAACAAAAATGCATTTTTCTAACAGATGCCTCTATTAACCAAACCTTGACTAACAAAACTGGACAAGTATCCTTGTTTCATTAACTGGAGCTGAAATCTATTTGCAAATCATAGTGTTTTCCTCCAGTAGCTTCCTAAAAAGACAGAAGGTCATTCTGCCCCTCAGGGCCATCCTTAATTCTAGCACAGCAATACCATTCTCCTCTCAGTATCCCTCCAACTTATTCTCTCTCATATGCTCCCATATTGCTTAGCTACTTGTGGGGGGGGGGGCGGTGGGACTTGTACTGACCAAGCACCCTACAGAAACTTACCTGGGTATAGGGGGAATGTGCAAAATGGTTATAGCCAGCACTTGGTCAGGCTTCCATAGCTGAGAGACAGCAACACAAACTTCTGCAGCACACTGCCGCTCTTTTAGCAAAAAAAACCCATAATGGATTTGCCTTATGTTAATCAAATAAACTTTCAAATTCATACTGCTGGTGCATACCGCCATTTCACATAAAGAAGATACTCAGAGACATAACGTCATTATTCCTGGGCTCAGCCGATGGTGTTTCTAATAGTTGGAAGAATGTTGAGAAGGTTTGTGTAGAGAATATTGAGAATCCCTTGGAAGTTCAAAGCCACTAGGTGCTCGAGCTAATTGCAGACAGAAATTAAGAAAACAGTCTTTTAAGTAAATTTGAGCTTTGTGACTTGAAATCCCTATTTTTCTGATTGCACTTTTTTGTCAAAGACCTCTCACTCAGTTAGTTTGCCTTCCAACGAGATAAGGCACTGGGCAACCCGCAAATGTCACATTCCAAATGGCTTCCACTGACAACCTGACTTAATGAGATGTAACAGCAGCCTACAACAAACCCAGAACTTGAAGGATACCATAGCCTTAAAAAAAAGTGTGCTCAATTATTTAGACCATGTAGTCAAGCTAGTTTAAAAAAAAGTCACCCATTAATCTATTTATAAAAAAAACCTTTTTGTGATATAAATGAACAAGTCAAAGCTTCACCAGAGCAAAAATACCCCATCAAGTTTGACAAATAGGTCTCTTGCACCTCAAGCTAAATAAATAGTTTAGCACTTATTTCTGGGCTTGCATTTTAAAGGTCAACATCACATTCCCTGTCATCTTCCACTGTTGCTGCTTCAAATTGGAAAGCTGATCCATTTGCACATAATTTATCTGGTTAATCTCAGAAATACCAAGAATTATGAGGCATTTAGTATATTTCCTCAATTTTCATACAGTCACCAAGAGTTCCTTTTGTTGATCGACATTTTAAAAGCAGCAGCCAAGGTGTGGTTAACCTCCATTACAGTTTGATCAATTTGCCCAACGTAAATATATTGCTCTGAAAATTAATTTTAAACCATTTGTAGAATCTTTTCCACTCATATCATTTCCAGCCAGGTGTTTCTTAGAACTTAAAAGGTTCTAATTAGTCAAGTGCAATGGCAGCAAGGCTCAGAAACACACACACACACACACACACACACACACACTCACTGCTTGCCATCATTCACCCCAATCAGGATCATTAAGATTTTGATGTAACAGTATTGAGGAATTAGAAGCAAAGGTATGAATTGAATCAAGATAGAGACTGATGTGAGCTAACTGGATGGAACAACAGACTCAAGGACTGAATTCCACATTCACTCTCCTTTGTTCTGGGTTAGAATTGCCTTGTCTTGTTTCTGGATCACTTACACTGTCACTGTAGTGAACCGCGAGGCTGATATGCAGTCAAACTAATATTGACTAATCTTATCATTCACTTGATGACCCATTATAAATCCAGCTTTCTTTTCATGACAGGTCTGTAAGTGAGTCAAACCTCAAATCTACTAGCCAGCTTGAGTTGATCTCAGTGACTCCAGACAGTCATCCAGAGTGTTTATTTTAAAAAAATACCGTTTATCACTTTATATACACATACATGTGTGGTTTAAACTTGAACTAAAGTTATAATTGGATCAGCTCTTTGGGGGGGTTTTCGATGATGCTTGAAAGACTGCTCCTTCATTCCCAACACAACAAAATCAACCGTGCATTGTCCTGGCATTCTTCAGACTTCATGGAGCAGTTTTCTTTGATAACTTGTAGACACTTTCAACGTTATCTCCTGACAACCAGCTTTAAACAATGTCTCTGAATATGCCGAACTCTTGCATTCCACCACGAACAATGTTACTTAGCTCAGCGGCGACCTCAGCACCAGCACAATCACACCATCAAGCTATCAACTTGATTCTACTTTTCTTAAAAAAGAAATCTTCGTGTTAATAATAAAATATAACACTCATACAGAATATAATAACACTATAAATTCTGTTTTCTCACTGGATAAATTGAAATTGTCTCAAATAAAAGAAAGTAGCAGATCCATGCTACTGAGACAAACAAAATGACCATAAATGGGGTTAGGTGATGAACTGATACTTCATCATCTCTTCCCACAATTTTTTTTTGCCCCTTTTATTTAGTATCTGCACTGAATATGTTCAAAAGAGTGAGAGCCTACAACATTAAATAGACCAATTACTGATCATGAAGTTCAGAACAAAAAGCAGTTAAGTCCTCTCAAGACCAGTAGTGATCTTTTTTGGGTTATCACACGAAGTGTCAGTCACTCCCATTCAAGCTGCTGTTTTACAACAAGCCTGGTGGAAGATTTCACCAGGTGGGAATGCAAAGGGGATGAATGTGCAACGGAGGTACATAGCTTTCACTCTTCCACACAACCACACTCACTCCGAAAAGAAACTGATACCACTAAATGGTCAACATGTACACATGCATGCTGTGCATTCTAGATTGGGCTTGTGTGTTGTCCCAGTGCTCAGGAACTCCAGAAACTGTCAAATTGGAGTTCCTGAGCACTAGGACATCACACAAATCTAACTGGGCTCCCATCAGTTTAATCTCAAATACAAGAGCATGTGTAAAAAAAATAACATCCTCAAACTGGAATTGGGGCTGATTCACACCTCAGCCCATACAACGCAGCAACTCCACTCCTAAACTGGCCAATACTTGCAAATTCTGCATTAAAAATCAGATTACACAACCTCCTGTGCTTTCACCTCTCCCCTTCAGCTGTTGACCTGCCAGGTCATCAGGGTACTCAAAACACCCAGCCTTAAAACAAAAAAAAAAGGGGGGGGTTAGTTACCTTAATAGGAAGTTTTCAACCAGACTTGTCTTGAAACCACTGCAATAACTCAGCTCAAACTTCAATAGGTTAATGTAATATTGGACCCTTAAATTTGTGAAAAAAAAACACTTGGCAGTCTTCATATTCACTTAAACTCATTTCAAAGTTGACTTGGGGAATGTAAGATGAAAACAGAGTTAGCTTTCAGATAAACTCTGAAACTTTAATAAACATCAGAACAGACTGCTTGTACTAAGTGTCTAATTCCTTTTACAATTTCATTTCAAAATTGAAAATTCCAGATGATAGGCAGAACTGTTATTAAATGTAATTAAACATTACTCCCAGTATTCTAGCTTTTCCACCTCTGCCTCAAAGGGTGTGTTGCTCTGAATAACTGGATAGAGCAAACAATGTCAGGGAATTGAGAGCGCTCCCCAAAGATCTGAGGAACCTGGATAAGATGATGCAGAACAGGTCCCAATCGAGACATACCTCTTGTACCCAGAGATCCTCGACTGAAGTCGCATGTTTCTAGCAGGAAGTCACCAAGTTTTTCATCCTTTCTGTATGAGGGTCACCTGGATGACCTCTTTAACACAGCAATGAGAACACCACAAAGTTGTGAAAAATAATGAAATCAGACATGTAATTGCCTTGAGAGAGAATTTAATCCTGACTTCCATGGCAAAATATTCTGACACACATGGCATTCAGGATTATAGGAGGGCACATGAACAAGGGAATAATTCAGGCTGAGGGTTATCCTTTAAGCAGCAGTTTTAAGGGAAAACATGTAAAACTTAGCTGCTCTGAGTGCAAGTATGAGCTGTCATTTTCAGATCAATGAGGCTGAAAATCTCAGTGAAGATTAATTTTGAATGTTGCATGATTGCTTATGCCATTTGGTAGAAGGAACAAAAATTAGGTTATTTATTCCATTAAAATAGAATTGGGGCAAACAAAAATTCTAAGTCAGAAGTCATACATACTTTGCAATGACACAGGGGATGAGTACAGTGCTCTTCAGCATAGGGTTAAGCCTAATTTCAAACATCCAGCATGAGTTTTTTCTTTGGAGTTTTTGCTTTTGCCATGAAGCATTGGTCCTTAAGCAGTTATTTAGAAGCATCTTTGAGAATAGACCCTCCACAATGAAGTTGCTCGGTTAAAAAGCTGTGGGACATTAATATTATTTCTTTCATAATTAACCACCCCACACCCATTTTTGCAACTCAACCACCTCATACTAGGAAAAACTGAGCTGGGAGTTGCCCAACACTACTTTACACAAAACCATTGTGTGGGTTAACTAACTGTGGCAGTGACACAAAAAACAAGGACTTGAAGTGAAAGTTTCACCCTGAAACATTCTCAAATTCCACCATATACTGAAAGTGACATTGTTAATTGCAACATATCCTCTGTTATTTATATGTTGCAAGTTTTTCCAGTTCTCAGCACACAACCCAGGAAGTTGTGACCCCTCTATAGCCAAATCAAGATGAATGCATCACAAGATACACTTTCAGCCACATGGGTGTTTCTCCTGGCATGGTTGGATGTTCAAAGTGATGGGATGGGGTGGATACAAGTTTCCTTGCTGATACTAGTCTTTGTCTTCATCTCCATGGCATTTTGTTTCTTGGTTTTCAAAAGCTGCACGACTTTGCTTCAGACCATATCACACACCCTTCTATAATTAGCCCATGCAGGCACGTGCATGGTAGGTTGGAACTTGCAGAAATCCAAAGGTTTCAAAAGTACGTTTATTGTCAGAGAAATGTATACAATATACATCCTGAAATACTTTTTCTGCGCAACCATCCACAAAAACAGAGGAATGCCCCCAAAGAATGAATGATAGTTAAATGTTAGAACACTAAAGCCCCCTCAGCTCCCCCCTCCCACGCGCAAGCACCAGCAAAGCAACAATCCCCCCCTCCTACCAGCAAAAAAATGCAACAGCACCCACCACCGAGCACTCAAGTATGCAACAAAGCATCAGCAAAGACACAGACTTGCAGTACCCCAAAGACTACTCGCTCACCCGGTATTTGACATACCACAGGCTCTCTCTCTCCCTAAGGGAGAAAGAGGTGTCTCCGTTTCACAGTGAGAAGGGAGACACAACAAACAACTTGCTGGTTTACAGTGTTAAAAGTGATCTAGATCATCAATTAAAATTGAACCGCTTCTCCCACTTAACCCCATCATATTCAACCTAGTTTGTATTGTATTATTTTCATGTAGTTTGATTCATCTGGTAAAAAAAATTTAAATTTACAGTAACAAAACCTGATGGAGGAAACTCAGGAAGCCGATCAGCACCTGTGGGAGATACTGCACAACCCACCAAATTCCTCTAGCAGACTCTTTGTTGCAGATGCTAGAATCTGAAGCAGTCTTGTATTCAGGTTGTAAATTTAGTTTGGAAACAAACAAAATTCTCTTTATCCACAACTCCAAATCCTATTAAATTTAATCCAATATTCAGAGGGACCTAACTTCATTCTATTGTGCCTATTCATGTTACAAATTTAAGCATACTATTATATCAGCCAGACATCTGCTCTGACCTCAAATAATCAAGACCATTTCCCCAACTTTCGCTGTAATTAGTAGGCAATTGGAAGATGACATTATTGGCAATAAAAGATGTGTTATTCACCTACTCACTCTAGGCCTGATGTGAATGATTGATGTTGTAAATGTTTTGCCTTTATGATGCTTCATCTAATTAAATATCAAATATGTATTGGGCAACACCAGCTATATTCCGCTACAATGAGCAGAAATAAGTCACCAGCCCACGTTTGCCACCAGCAGTTTAACAGCTTACTAAGGAAATTTATGAGGTATTGTACATGCTTCAATTGATGTGATAACCTGTAAATCAACATGTATTGTTTCAAAACACAAGAGCTAAGCAAGAAAAAAAAGAAATCAAGAGGGAAGGGAATTATACTGGCCAATGTTTACTCGGGGATAGTTCATCTCAGGTCGGTTAAATAGAACTAAGCTCAAACTGGCAGCCATCTCCCTGTTATAATTTCCTCAAAACCAAATGTTGATTGCAAGCACTTAAAACTGCCAAAGATTGTGAAAGACATTGCAATTTTTTTCCTTCCCCCACAAGACTGTTCTCTAATCAAATGTAGAACCTATCATTAATTCACAGGTTAGCAAATTGAAAGAATTCCAGCTTTTTCTGAGGGGGAACTTCTTCACTCAGAAGGTGAACCAAGCTGCTAATGAAAGTGGTGGATGCAGGTTCAATTGTCACATTTAAGATAAGATTGGATAGGTACATTGATGAGAGGAGCATGGATGACTATGGTCAGAGTGTGGGTCAATAGAACTAAATAGAAAAACAGGTCACAATGAACTAATTCAGCCAATGGGCCTGTTTCTGTGCTTACAGTATTCTATCATTTAAGCGTCATGTATGACAAATCTGCAAACAAACAAGTGGTTAAGCATCCTTCTCACACTCCACTGTGCAAGAGCATTACTACTTCATCTTATCTGAAGAACAACCAAAGTCAACTTTAAAATATCATCTGTGAAACACACACTTGGCATTGAAACTAGTTAAAACTCTTGTGCTCAAATAGACCCCTTCCAAAATGATCACATCCAAACTAATAAGAACAAAACTAAAAAAATTCCCTATATCACAACAAATCATATGGGCTTCCCTTTCTTGAAAGGTAGAACAATAGCTGATTTGTTCAAGGCCTAAGATAAGAAAATGAGTTGCAGCAATGACGTCAGAAGACAGAAAATTTGCATCCTGGATTTATTGGCCAAAGATTTTCAAATTTTGGCAAAGCTGTTGAACAGAAGTTCAAAGCAGTGGCTGGCACTTTTCTCGATAGGGACAAGCCAAAGTGAATTCTTCCACTTAATTATCATACACCTCATAAGAGACACAACACTGCAGGCAAGCACAGGGTATCAAAAATTAATTTAAGTTTGAATTTGTTAATGCAAAAAGCTGGAGGAATTCAGCAGTTCAGGCAGCATCTATGGCAGTGAATAAACAGTTGACATTTCGGGCCAAGACCCTTCATCAGGACAGGAAAGGAAGGAGGAAAATGCTAGAATAAGAAATAAATGGTGTGGGAGGGGAATGGGAAGGGGAAGACAAGTTAGAAGGCGATTGGTGAAGCCAGATGAATGAGGGAGGTGGTATAAGGAAAGATGCTGGGGAGGTGATAGATGGAAGATAGGTGTATTTATAATTTGCTGCTCCACTGTGAAGTCTCTTTGAGGTATGCCTACCTAAGGAAGTTTACTTCTTACATCATCTTCCCACCCCCACCCAAATGGTTTTACCATCACCTTCTAGCTTGTCCTCCTTCCTGTCCACCCACCTTCTTACTCTGGCATAATTCCCTCTTCCTTTCCAGTTCTGATAAAGAATTTCGGCCCGATACGTTAACAGTTTGTTCATTTCCATAGATGCTGCCTAATCTGCTGAGTTTCTCCAGCATTTTGTGCGTACTGCATTGCTCTGGATTTTCAGCAACTGTAGGATCTCTTATGTTTATGATACAAACACATGTCTGCTTCTCCAATTTGCTCTCTTATAGATCCTACCCAACCAAATGAGTTTTTGCTAAATTTTCAGAAGGATAGCATTTTGAATTTCATCAACAATGCAACATGCATCATTTATTAGTATTTCAGTATTGTTAACAGCTTTATGATCCAAACCAAATGTAATCTTTGTAACTAAAACACTTTTGTGCAAAAAGCTAGGTAATCATGTAGAAGTTCATATCTCAATCAAAACACCTGATAAAAAGGAAAATATGTTAAAGAAAGCACTTAGATCTCTCAAATGAATCCACATTCAAGTCAGCTGAGCATACCAGTACAAAATAACTGCCGCGGTGTGTTTGGTCGATTAGTACCCAATGCTAGAGGAGAGAATCAACCAATCAACACTGTACATCCAAGCAAGCAGTTCTGCAAGGTCCCAACTCAAACACGGCTCAGTTCAAAAAATCTTTTTAGCTCCACCAGCTCCAAAAATTAAATCAGGACACCCCACATGGTTGAAATCCCTACATGAACCTGCCTTAGAGGAAGACCTGAGATACGGCAATTTGCAACAGGTACTAATTTTTCCTCAACGTGGAACCTTTATTTGACTTACCATATCGTCAGTGCAAAAATTTTTAAATAATTCCAGATGGAAAAGACTGTGTAGTGAAACTGGACCAATGGGATATGCATGAAGTTGTCAAGCAGAATGAGCCACATCTTACAATCAAAACACTAAATATTAAGGTACCTGTATTGAAAAAGCAGAAACGTAATTTAGTCTGTGGCCATGTGTTCATGTACAAAAATATAAATCTGCCCATCATATCATCATTTGTAGGAATACAGACCATTGCGGAAGTGGAACATACTGACTCCAGTGGTACCAAATGCCAAGCAGTTGTTTATTAGGCTCAATTAGTATTTTAGTATTGTTAACAACTTTATGGTCCAATGTTCTCCAGTGATATTCATTGCAAGTGCATTTGTGATGTTGTACAAGTCATTTTGATAACAGCATCAGAGATCAATACTGCAAACAACATTACTACCTTAGTATTGATTACAAATCAATTGCTAATACAGCAAAATTTGGAGGTTCGCCATTCAACACTGACATACACTGAAACTCAGTCTTGAAAGTTAGGATAAATAACGTATCTGATTTAGCAGTATTTTGAAAGCTGCTATATCTTCCACAGAGAATCGAAATCTTGGCACAAAATTGTGGAGTACATGTTGGTAACTCCATTGGGGAAAAATTGTGGGGGGTGGTGGGAGAAGAGGAAAAAATGAGGAGAGAGGAAAAGGAGCAAATAAAATGTGAAGCTCCTGTTATTCATAATCTGGAAAATATCATAAAGCTGCAACTATTAGAGCACCAGAAAGCTCAGTTAAAACATTTTTATGGAAAGTTCCTTCCATTGAGAGTACCCGCAGCCATAGAAGGGTGATAATTTAATAACTTAAAGATCGTTGCAAGTGCAGAATCCATCTAAAAGAATAACAGCACATTCAAGATCAGAGACAACACTCCTTTGTATAGACTATCTGGAGGCTGAGTCACTATTTATCAATCTTTACAAGATCTTAGCATTGAAATTAAGATTTAAAATGCTGTAGATTCCATTCTCAAACGGATCACTGAAGAAACAAAATCTTCACGGCACAAATAAAGCAGGCAATTGTAATGATTGATATTCTTTATAGTACAAGAATCACTTTATTGTTTTAACATTCCACAAAATCATTTCCTGCTTACCTTGTCAGATCCCATATGAAACGAGTTTGAATACATTTTCCCCATTTACTGCATATTCATATCGGATTGTAGAGGAGCCAAGTTATTAAATTTCCCTTAAGATCTCAGGACCCAATATTGCAACATTTCTTGGAGATGAGAACCATTTTAAGATGGAAGTCGGGATCATGAAAAAGGTGATATGAACGTAAACCTTTTATTTTTGATGGACAGTTTATAAATTTGCCATCAATTGATAATTCTGAAAGACTTTTTCTGACAGATCAAGACAAAGTACTGAAGGAGAACACAATTATCTTTCCAAACAAATTAATATTTCTATTTAATTAAAAAATGTCCTTCGCTGCATTTATTTTACCAGTCATATCGTCCTCTCTTTACACCCTGTCATTCTACTTAGATTAGATTCAACTTTATTGTCATTAGCTTTGTATCTGTACTCGGCATAATGAAATGCAGTTAACTCTAACCAGCAATGCAAAGAATAGTGTTATTTACAAAATAACTGCAAACAAAAAGTGTGCTACAGCACACAAATATAAAAGTACTGAGACAGTTAAATATGGGTGCAATACTGTTTAGCGCTATGATGTGAGGTTCAGCAGGGTCACAGACTCCTGTGCCTGCTGGTGCGGGAGCGGAGGCTCCTGTAGCACCTACCAGATGGGAGGAGAGTAAAAAGTCCATGACTAGCATAATGCTTTTCGCCCTGCCCAGGCAGCATTTATGGAAGATGTTCTCAATGGTGGGCAATTGGGTGCTAATAATCCGCTGGGCAGTTTTCATCACACGCTGGAGTGCTTTGCGGTCTGATACGAGACAATTGCCGTATCACACTGAGATGCAGTTGGTGAGTATGCTCTCAATGGTACTACGGTAAAAGTCCGTCAGTATCCTGGGACAGAGGTGAGCTTTCTTGATGCTCCGCAGGAAATAAAGACGCTGTTGCGCCTTTTTGATCAGGACGATGGAGTTCAGGGACCAGGTGAGATCCTCGGAAATATGGACACCAAGGAATTTGAAGCTTGATACACGCTCCACTACAGCCCCGTTGATGTAGTTGGGGATGTGAGTGTGGCTACTAGCATGCCTGAAGTCCGCAATGATCTCCTTGGTCTTCTGGGTGTTAAGAGCCAGGTTGTTGTCGGCACACCACGCGGCCAGCTGTTGGACCTCGTCCCTGTAGGCCGTCTCATCATTTCCTCTGATCAGGCCAACCACCGTGGTGTCGTCTGCGTACTTGATTATGGAGTTAGAACCATGTAGAGGGATGCAGACATAGGTGAAAAGGGAGTACAGAAGAGGGCTCAGCACACAGCCTTGAGGCACGCCGGTGTTCAGGGTGAGAGTGGAGGAGGAGAGGTTGTCTAACTTAACTGAATGCTGAACTAAAGTCAATGAACAGCATTTTGACGTAACAGCTGGAGCTGTCCAGGTGGGTCAGGGCAGAGTGAAGTGCTGTGGAGATGGCGTCCTCTGTTGACCTGTTGGTGCGACAGGCAAATCGATGGGGGTCCAGGTAGTGGGCAGACCGGTGATAGAACCAGTCTTTCAAAGCACTTTGCAATGATGGGGGTGAGTGCAACTGGACGGAAGTCATCCGGGCCCGTGGCAGTGGAATGCTTCGGCACTGGCACGATGGTGGTGATCTTGAAGCTTGTGGGGACAACTGCCTGGGCCAGGGACAGAGACAGATTAAAAATGTCTGTGAAGACCCCAGCCAACTGCCCTGCACAGACTCTGAGCACACGACCGGGTATTCCATCCGGACCAGCTGCCTTCCGTACATTCACCCTGCTCAGGGTGACGTAAACATCGAAGGTGGAAAGTGAGAGGCGGTTCACCAGGTGGGAGATCCGCTTTGAGGGTGACCTCCTTGTTCTCTCAGTCAAAGCGAACGTAGAAGTAATTGAGCTCATCAGGGAGGGAAGCAGAGCTGGAAGGGGGCACAGTACTCGGTGGATTGAAGTCTGTAATGACCTGTATGCCATGCCACATGTGCCGGAGGTCCGAGGAGTTGAAATGCTCCTCGATTCTCTGTTTGTATATGTGTTTAGTCTGAGAGATTCCCCTCCTCAGGTTGGTCCTGGCTGAGTTGTAAGCCTCCCGGTCTCCAGACCTGAAAGCTGAATCTCTGGCTTTGAGCAGGAGGCAAACCTCTCTGTTCATCCATGGTTTCTGTTACTACAGAGACCCCTCAGTTTGTGACTTCCTGATCCCTTCCCATCCCTTGCAACTATATGAAGGATAGTAGCTATCCTTCACTTCCTCTCTCACCACCATCCAGGGACCTAAACAGGTCTTCCAGGTGAGGCAGATATTCACCTGCGCGTGATGTGGCCCTCTCTACAATGATACCAAGCATAGATTAGGCAATCATTTTGCAGATCACTTACACTGCATCAGTAACTGCCATTATTCAATTCCACTGTACATCATCTTAACACTCCTTTCTGCTCCGACTCAAATTCTCAAGATTCTTCATTGCTAGAGACCAAGTGCAAATGAGAAGAACATCATCTTGTATTCTTAGCTAACTGGTATGACAGTGAATCTTCCAATTTCCTCCCATGCAGCCTCACTTTTCCACCTAGTTTCTTTCTACCTTTGTTCACCTCAGAATCAGATTTGTTATCACTGGCATTTGTCGTGAAATTTGTTAACTTAGCAGCAGCAGTTCAATGCAAAAGATAATATAGAAGAAAAAATAAATAAGTAAATCAATTACAGTATCTGTATATCGAATAGATTAAAATATCATGCAAAAACAGAAATAATATGTATTTTTAAAAAGTGAAGTAGTGTCCAAGGGTTCAATGTCCATTTAGGAATCGGATGGCAGAGGGGAAGAAGCTGTTCCTGAATTGCTGAGTGTGTGCCTTCAGGCTTCTGTACCTCCCTACTTGATGGTAACAGTGAGAAAAGGGCTTGCCCTGGGTGCTGGGGATCCTTAATAATGGACGCTGCCTTTCTGAGACACTACTCCTTGAAAATGTCCTGGGTACTTTGTAGGCTAGTAACTAAGATGGAGCTGAATAAATTTACAACCCTCTGCAGTTTCTTTCGGTCCTGTGCAGTAGTGCCCCCATACCAGACAGTGATGCAACCTGTCAGAATGCTCTCCACAGTACACCTATAGAAGTTTTTGAGTGTATTTGTTGACATACCAAATCCCTTCAAACTCCTAATGAAGTAGAGCCGCTGTCTTGCCTTCTTTATAACTACATCGATATGATGGGACCACGTTCGGTCTTCAGAGATCTTAACACCCAGGAACTTGAAACTGCTCACTCTTTCCACTTCTGATCCCTCTGAGGATGGGTACGTGTTCCTTCGTCTTACCTTTCCTGAAGTCCACAATCAGTCCTTTCATCTTACTGACAAGTGCCAGGTTGATGCTGCGCCAACACTCCACTAGCTGGTATATCTCGCTCCTGTAAGCCCTCTCATCTCCATCTGAGATTCTACCAACAATGGTTGTATTGTCAGCAAAGTTACAGATGGTATTTAAGCCACGCCTAGGCACAAAGTCATGGGTATAGAGAGAGTAGAGCAGAGGGTTAAGCACAAACCCCACCCCCGAGGGGCACTACTGTTGATCGTCAGCGAGGAGATATTATCACCAATCCGCACAGATTGTGGTCTTCCAG
Source organism: Mobula birostris (assembly GCF_030028105.1). NCBI lineage: Eukaryota > Metazoa > Chordata > Chondrichthyes > Myliobatiformes > Myliobatidae > Mobula > Mobula birostris. The sequence continues at coordinate 35,683,801 of NC_092388.1, forward strand.
TTAGGAAGTTGAGGATCCAATTGCAGGGGGAGGTACAGAGGTCCAGGTTCTGCAACTTCTCAATCAGGACAGTGGGAAAGATGGTGTTAAATGCTGAGCTATAGTCGATGACATAGGTTTTTCGTATTGTCCAGGAGGTCTAAGGCAGTGTGAAGAGCCACTGAGATCTGCCTATGTGTGTGGTGGCAATAGGTAAATTGCAATGGGTCCAGGTCCTTGCTGAGGCAGGAGTTCAGTCTAGTCATGAGCAACCTATCAAAGTATTACATCACTGTAGATGTGAGTGCTACTGGGCAATAGTCAATAAGGCAGCTCACTTTATTCTTCTTAAGCACTGGTACAACTGTTGCCTTTTTGAAATAAGTGGGAACTTCCACCTGCAGCAGTGAGAGGTTGAAAATGTCCTTGAATACTCCTGCCAGTTGGTTGAAAAAGTTTTAGAGCCTTACCAGGTACTCAGTCAGGGCTTTCCACCTTGCGAGTATTCACACTCTTTAGAGAGCCTAACATTTGCCTCTGAGACAGAGATCACAGGGTCACCGGGTGCAGCAGGGATCTTCACAGCTGCAGTTATATTCTCCCTTTCAAAGCAGGCAGAGGAGGCATTGAGTTCATCTGGTAGTAAAGCATCGCTGCCATTCATGCTATTGGGTTTCATTTTGTAGGAACTAATGTCTTTCAAACCCTGCCAGAGTTGTCGTACATCTGATGTCACCTCCAACCTCATTCGAAATTGTCTCTTCACCCTTGAAGTAGTCCTCCGCAAGTCATACCTGGTTTTCTGGTATAGACCTGGGTTGCCAGACTTGAATACCACAGATCTGGCCTTCAGCAGACGACGTACCTCCTGGTTCATCCATAGCTTTTGGTTTGGAAATGTACAGCAAGTCTTTGTAGGCACACACTCATCTACACAGGTTTTAATGAAGTCAGTAACAAATGCAGCATACTCATCCAGATTTGAAGATGAATCCCTGAATACAGTCCACACCACCGATTCAAAGCAGTCCTGTGCTTCCCTTGTCCAAACCTTCTTGGTCCTCACTACTGGTGCTGCAGTCTTCAGTCTCTGCCTATACTCAGTGAGTAGAAGCACAGCCAGATGATCAGACTTCCCGGAGTGAGGGTGTGGAATAACACACAAATCCTTCTGGTTCCATTTTGCCCATCATCCCATACCCATTGGTTCCACCCATGATCATTCTCTTTTCCAACCCTCTAATCCTTCAAATCTTTCCTCTATCCTCCATTCTGATGCAGGATCTCAACCCAAAACATAAATACACACCTTTTGTCTCTACAGATGCAGCTTTACCCACTGAGTTCTTCCAACATTCTGTTATTACTCCAGATTCCAACATCCACGTACTCTTGTTTTCAAGGTTCACGAGCATGCTAGGCTCTAATGTTAATAAAATATAAATGACCTGAAATGCTAGCTTTCTTTTTCTGGTTGTCAGAAATAAGGTCAGCACCAAACAATTCCACAAGGAATTCAGGGACATTTTTGCTCACTCAAAAATATTGGCAAGAATATCAAAGTTGCTTTTGCAAAAATTAGGTAAAATGAAAAACAAATACATTGAAGAAACAGCAAGACAAGCCTGCAGGGGTAAGGAAGAAGAACACTTTTCTTACATTTGGACAAGATACAAGTTGCTCTGCATCAAGTATCTGATAAGACTAGCTGCACTTAAGAGTCCCCTGGAACTTGAACTAGGATGCACAAGTTCTGAAGTAGCCAACACGCAAAGGGGAAAGTGTGATGAAAAGGTCAAAAGTGCAAAAGATCACTTCAAAAACCAATTCCTAAGATTGTCAAATGGCATTGCATCAGTTTTAATTGGTTGTAAGCTCAATGAATAAATGATTCTTCAAAATATACATGGTGTTTAGCAATCATCTGTTGATATGGCAGGTAGTTTGGTCTCAGTATTATAGGTCTATTGATTGCAATAATACAACTTAAAAATCAGACTCTCTCAAGTAATTGGAGCAAATATAACCAATGCAGTTTGTGGAAACATAAACCAGTATCTTTCCTCCAAGCCCATTCCTATCTGTTATTCTTTGAAACCATATGAGCTTCAACTTCAAAAACTGGGCTGCCAGTGCATTATTAAAACAAGAGGGTTCATATGGAAATACTCAACACTACAGTCAATTCCCTGAGGGAAGGTAAAGCCATGCTACACCATACTTGAAACCATAATAAAACTTGCTATTTTCTTTGTTACGCCGAATCCTGCAGCTTCAAGCCTTCTCCCTACAGTAGCTGTCTTTCACAACAGACCCAGGTTTCCAACTCTGAAAATTTAACAACATTGGTAAATTTCTAAAGTATGGATCTGCCTTGAAACTCTTTAATCAGGCTTTTGAGAGGCAAAAGTGAATTGATTGATTTGCTGCTTTTCTCCAATTTCAGTCTCACGATCAGCCTGCCATATGATATGTATAAGGTTTAGGAGTCTCATCAACAGTATAGGCAAATATATCCCCAGTCAAAGTTTGATGACAGCTGGCCATCATTTTACTGAGAACCCTTTTCTGATTATAAGTGCTCCATTATCTTACATTACCATGAGTTATAACTCTCTCTTTTGGATGAACCAAGCAGGAGGAAATCCAGGGGAACAGGAAGTTTACCTAGAAAAAATACTTTGTTGCTTATACTTCAACTTGAGCCAGAAACAAAAAGCACATCTTTTAAGATGTAGCACGAGCCCTTTACTACAGTGGTCCCCAACCTCCGGATCTGATCAGGGACGACATTTACGTGCCGGGCGGCACCCAATTAATTAGCTTGCTTATTTCGGCTTTTTTCTTAAAGATGTGCTGAGTACGTTCTGGCTACTGCTGCATTCTTTGTGGCAAAGTATCAGTCCGTGGCCTGGAGGTTGGGGACCACTGCTTTACTACTACCAGGCCAATGCTTTAGAACTACTTAACTTCCACTCAGAGAGCCTATAACCAAATCTGTAGTCTATTTAATACAATGCTATCCTAACTCCAAACACCATAAGCAGCACCAATGAATTTCTAGATATTAATATTAGGGCAACTAATAATATTAGCATTTTAGAAACTAAATTTGAAAGTAAAGGTATCCAAATTTAACAAAACTATCTTAAAAGATCAAAAATATTGTTACATTCAGTGTATCAGTGTTTTGGTAACTGGCTACCTAAACACATCACTTTGCAAATTAAAAACACAAGATACTAATCAACGATTGCCGATGCAATAAATCTTAAAAATCCTAAAATAATGTCAGTAACTCTACTTTCTTAAAGTGTAAGGAGATTCGGCAAGTCAAACACTAACAAACTTCGACAGACATACAGCAGAAAGCATCGACTGGTTATATTGTGGCCTGACATCCAAACCCCAATGCGCAGGGAAACAAGCTATGGAGGGTGGCGGACTCAGTTCGTTCAGCCACAGATATAGCTCTTTCCACCAGAGGACAACTAAAAGAACTGATGTCTCACAAAGGTGGTATCCATCATCCATGATTCAGTCCATATCTTGTTCTCATTTCCACAATCAGTCAGGAGGTACAGTAGTCTGACGCTCCACACTTCAAAGTTCAATAACATTATAACCATATAACAATTACAGAACGGAAACAAGCCATCTCAGCCCTTCTAGTCCATGCCGAACGCTTACTCTCACCTAGCCCCACCTACCTGCACTCAGCCCATAACCCTATCCAATTTTTTTTAAATGACAAAATCAAACCTGCCTCTACCACTTCTGCTGGAAGCTCATTCCACACAGCTACCACTCTGAGTAAAGAAGTTCTCCCTCATGCTACCTCTAAACTTTTGCCCCTTAGCTCACAAATGCAAATAAAAGAACTTTTAGAAAAGTTCACAAATATATGAAAAATAATGAGATGGGCTTTATGGGAGTGAAAGGATAGTTTAATCATGGAGTACTGTACATTTACATTGGTCAGCAAAACATGGTGGGGAGAAAGGCCCTGACTTACTGTGCTGTACTCAGAAATTCTATGTTTTATATCATAAATTCACTTTAACCCAATCTCTAATTATTAGTTTACTTTCCTACATCCCACCTGCAAGTTCCCTATTAACCATCTTTATCTCTTCCCCCCCTCCAGTTCTATTCACACACTACACACATACAGTGGTGCTAGAAAGTCTGTGAACCCTGGTGCCATCTGGTTCTTAAACTGACCTGAAAAGCCCAAACATTACCTCAGACTGTACTTCAAAGTGTAAGTAATAAAGCTAAAGATTAGCTTTATTTGTCACAAGTACATTGAAACATACAGTTAAATTCATCCTTTGTATCAAATCAAATCACCGAGAATTGTGCTGGGCAGCCTGCAATTGTCACTGTGCTTCCAGCACCAAAATAGCATGCTGACAACTCACTAGCCCAAGCCATGCATCTTTGGAATGTGGGAGGAAACCAGTGCACCTGGAGGAAACCCACTCAGCCACAGAACATACAAACTCTTTACAGACAGAGGCTGGAATCGAACCCCTGTCGTACAGCTGGAGCTGTGATAGTACTGTATTACATTAATGCTCTTCGATCTAAAATGCTAATGCAATTTCTTTTCGTAGACAGGGTGCAGCTTGACGAGTGCTTGCAATATTTTATTTCACATACCTGCCATTTGTTAATTTATCTTACATTGGGAGAATCGGAGTCAAAGTCTGCAGCCAGAAACATGCCGTAAGTAACGATGTGCTCCAGGAGGTAGGCAGCCAAGCAAAATTACTTTCTTCAACAGCAAAATCAAATTTGCACATAGACCTAGCTTTAAACACAACTGAAAATCGTTGTCTACTATGATATTTTTAGTCTAGATATACATCTTTTTATTACCACTGTGGTTGTTCATGAGAGCTTGCACATCAAGCCATTGCATTTTGACATGCGTGTGTGCAAATGCATAAACAGACTGAATGAAATCCAAGATTCACATTCATTGCAGGGGAGATTTATAGTGAATAAATGTATAAATAGGCTTACAGTGAATAAATTTTCTTGATCATTGGTTTGGTTACTTATTCAAACAATTTTGAATTATGACACTTCAATATTTTGAACCAAATAAATTGGAAATGATATAAACACTATTTGAACATTCTTTGAGGGTATTCATTGTTGATCACAAACTTTGTTTATTGCAAACTACATCAATTATAAAGGTCATGCTTTGAAAAGTAGCAATTGCTGACCATTTAAAGTGAACATTAAAGCAAGAATCCAAAGCTTGGAGTCAGTCAATGATGGCAATCTAGTGATGAGACTACACTTCACGCAAGGGTTTGGGGTTGGAAGTTCAGCATGGACCAACACATGCATCTTTTTAAAAAAAAACTTCAGAACCCTTCAAAAGATAATCCAATCTTTGAATCAGACCCACAATAATTAAATGCATACAGCAATTTTTCATCTTCTGGGTTCAATAAATTAACTGATGCAAATGCAGATATATTTTTTTCTGCAAACTTGTTTATCAGGCGAATGCATAATATTTGAAAAAAAGTCATCACAATAATTCCTTAAAGCTTGCAACAAAGATTGGATACAGTGACCCAGATACCGGGCTGAAGAGCAAATATTGTGCCAGTCATTCTGCTAATCTTGAATGGTGCAGAGCCCCGGCTGAATTACTGAATTAATAATCAAAACCACTACTGCCATGCAAGATCTTTGTTCAACAGCAGGTCTTTATATCCTAGTTTAATCAGAGCACCAGCTGAGACTTCACAAGGACATGAATAGAAAATAGAACATAGAAACCTAAAGCACAATACAGGTCCTTCAGCCCACAATGCTGTGCCGAACATGTACTTGCTTGAGAAATTACCCAGGGTTACCCATAGTCCTCTATTTTTCTAGGCTCCATATACCTATCCAGGAATCTCTGAAAAGCCCCTATCGTATCCACCTCTACCACCACTACTGGTAGCCTATTCCACGCACTCACCACTCTCTGCGTAAAAAATACCTACCCCTGACATCTCCTCTGTACCTACTTCCAAGCACCTTAAAACTGTGCCCTCTCAAGTTAGCCATTTCAACCCTGGGAAAAAGCCTCTGACTATCCATATGATCAATGCCCCTCACCACCTTATACACCTCTGTCAGGTCACCTCTCATCCTCCGTCGCTCCAAGGAGAAAAGACCAAGCTCACTCAACCTATCCTCATAAGGCATGCTCCCCAATCCAGGCAACATCCTCGTAAATCTCCTCTGCACCCTTTCCATAGTTTCCACATCGTTCCTGTAGTGAGGTGACCAGGACTGAGCACAGTACTCCAAGTGGGGTCTGACCAGGGTCCTATATAGCTGTAACATTACAGCACTGATGGAGAATGGACGTGAAAACACAGAGGGACATCTGGAGAAATTTCTGAAATGCCCATTCGCTGCTGTCGTTACTGTGTGGTCGTGAATCTTTCAGAGGGTAGGCCTCAAAATCCCCGGCCTTGCCTGCTTTTGGCCACTGAGAGGGAGGTCGAATCATTCGGACAGAGATGGCGCTCAGTACTCGGTGTCAGAGAGCTGATCAGAGCTCAAAGATTTCGGATGACCAAGAGTTGGATTGTGGTCGCCACGGCAGGGAGAGTTTTTCTTCCTTCTCCCGTCTGCGTGAGATGTGGGACATTTGAGAAACTTTGAACTTTATTGTGCTCACGGACTTCTTCATCAAGTTATGGTATTGTTACACTGTTTGTAACTATATGTTATAATTATGTGGTTCTGTCAGTTTTTTCAGTCTTGGTTTGTCCTGTGTTTTGTGATATCACACCGGAGGACATAATGTATCATTTCTTAATGCATGCATTACTAAATGACAATAAAAGAGGACTACCTGCCTTCATAATCATATCATTACCTCTCGGCTCCTAAACTCAATCCCACGGTTGATGACAGCCAATGCACTGTATGCCTTCTTAACCACAGAGTTAACCTGCGCAACAGCTTTGAGTGTCCTATGGACTCGGACCCCAAGACCCCTCTGATCCTCCACACTGCCAAGAGTCTTACCATTAATGCTATATTCTGCCATCATATTTGACCTCCCAAAATGAACAGCTCCCACTTATCTGGGTTAACTGCATCTGCCACTTCTCAGCCCAGTTTTGCATCCTGTCGATGTCCCACTGTACCCTCTGACAGCCCTCCACACTATCCACAACACCCCCAACCTTTGTGTCATCAGAAAACTTACTAAGCCATACCTCCACTTCCTCATCCATGTCATTTATAAAAATCACAAAGAGTAGGGGTTCCAGAACAGATCCCTGAGGCACACCACTGGTCACCGACCTCCATGCAGAATATGACCCATCTACAATCACTCTTTGCCGTCTGTGGGCAAGCCAGCTCTGGATCCACAAAGCAAGATCCCCTTGAATTCCATGCCTGCTTACTTTCTCAATAAAGTCTTGCATGGGGTACCTTATCAAATGCCTTGCTGAAATCCATATACACTGCTTCTACTGCTCTACCTTCATCAGTCTGTTTAGTCACATCCTCAAAAAATTCAATCAGGCTCGTAAGACACAGCCTGCCTTTGAAAAAGCCATGCTGACTATTCCTAATCATATTATGCCTCTCCAAATGTTCATATATCCAGCCTCTCAAGATCTTTTCCATCAATTTACCAACCATTGAAGCAAGACTCACAGGTCTATAATCTCCTGGGCTATGTCTACTCCCTTTCTTGAATAAGGGAAAAACATCTACAACCCTCCAATCCTCTGGAACCCCTTCCAACTCCTTTGATGATGCAAAGATCATTGCCAGAAGCTCAGCAATCTCCTCCCTTGCCTCCCACAGTAGCCTGAGGTACATCTCATCTGGTCCCGGAGACTTACCCAACTTGATGCTTTCCAAGAACTCCAGCACATTCTCTTTCTTAATGCCTATATGCTCAAACTTTCCAATCCATTGTAAGTCACCCCTACAATTGCTAAGATCCTTTTCCATAGTACAGCCTCCCCTCTTGTAGACTTATCTACATGTTGTGTCAGGAAGCCTTGCTGAACACACCTAACAAACTCCACCCCATCTAAACCCCCTGCCCTAGGAAGATGCCAATCAATTTTTGGGAAATTAAAATCTCCCACTACGACAACCCTGTTAGTATCACACCTTCCCAGAATCTGTCTTCCTATCTGCTCCTCGATGTCTCTGTTAGTATTGGGTGGTCTATAAAAAACACGCAGTAGAGTTATTGACCTCTTCTTGTTTCTAACTTCCACCCACAGAGACTCAGTAGACAATCCCTCCATTACTTCCTCCTGTTCTGCAGCCATTTCATGAATAGGCTAGGTGTTCTTTACTCCCCAGTGAGTTGAGTCCCTGGTTGGAATGGACACAATCTGCATGCTGGTCAATCTGTGTATGTTTCTCTGAGTAGATTGTACAACTGAGCAGAAAAGCTTGGCAAGGTGGTTAACTTTGAGTTATAATGCCACAGCCTGATGTTTTTTTTCAAAAACACAGGAAATTTATGGTTCATTATCTTCTTCAATGAACCCTCTCCCCTCAAATGAAAATAATTATTTAAATACAATGAATTTTACTTCAGATTCCGCAGGACTTCATGCAAATTTTAAAATAAGCACCAATAATTCGACCTTCCTATCACAAACTAGCTCTTTGTGCATTTTCCAATTTCTGTATCACATTCACTACCCCAAAAATATACATGTTCCATGTTGCTTTCTTCGCCAAAATATTCTTCTAACCCTTAGACTTTTGCTATGGCACACTGATCAGTAGGGGAAGGTTACCCAAATCCCCAAGACATATTGTGAATTTAACAGAATGCCAGTTCCCACCCCCCTCCACATCTCCCAATTTTTCATCCATTAGGATTAATTACATTGATTGCAGCTAATGCTAACCTGTTTATGTCTACACAAAACCATAAACAAAAGATTGAATTGAAAAACAAACGGTAGACAGTGAATTCCCACCAGCGCTAGTCACAAAGAGATTAAAATTACTCAAAAAAGCCAAGGACAAATAAACACATGTAGTGTCGAGAACCACACTTACATTGCTACTGGTCCCAAGAGGAAAAAAAATTCCAATTTGGTGCTGAAAATCCTTGAGGGAGACACAGACACACACACACACACACACACACACACACACACACACACACACACACACACAGAGTGTTATCGTCCTTCTCTTCCTCTGGGCAGCTTGATCACTTCATGATCAATAAATCAGATCTGCCACATCTGTTTTTATAAGCTTTATTTTGTAAAAAGAACAAAAGGATTTACAATTCCTTGGACATAAGCAGCTGCTACAACGCAAATGAGGCACATCATCTCTCACCAGCTTCCTGCAGCAATGCTTCACAGTGGGCTATTTCAAGCAATCAAAGCAATTTCAAAAATCTCAAATAGGGCAATGCTGGTTGCCATTATCTCCCCCCCCCCCCCCCCCCCTTGGTCCAACCTCTGCCATTTCTGTTAAGTCATTTACTGCATGTTAAACAGTCACCTTTCTGATCTCTAATACCTAATTCTTCCAGGAGGTGTAGGTTTGCATCTGGCTCTTCAAAGGAGCCCTAAAGGCAAAGGCCATTGAAGAACAATGGATCGCATTTAAGAGAGTTGATATTGATGTTGTGTGAAGTGAAAACAGGAAGTGTTTTGATCATACAATGTCTTTCTAACCAATCATTTTTGCCAGACATCAGAAGCTGTACAATAATCCATGGTGCCCCCTCGCATTTTACCAGCATAGGCTTAAAAGCAGCAGCCGTCATCCTCAAATCCTCCAGGTACTTGCAAAAAAAATTTTTAAGTCAGATGTTGTTGAACTAGAACGCTAACCACATCCACATGTTCCCACTTGAATGCTAAAGCGATTTTCCATTCAAGATTCATTATTTCTGATGCAAAATGTGTAAAGTATTGGTCGCAACTCGATTTAAACCCTTCAGCCCAACACCATCAACAACTGAGAAATATGGTGCACTCAGGTTCTTCGTAGAGCTAGAGTTTAATGTGCAACCAAGACCCTGATTTTAAACGCCTGGTTTAAAAAGATCATCCCAAATTCTTTTCACAGGACATTTCGTGACTCTTGAACTGGAAATGGATTTAGTGGTGATAGCCCTTTCCATCGTTCCACAGACATGCCACTGTGAAACTGTTACTTTGTGATGACTATATTCAATTTCTGCCAGTGCTTACTGACAGTTTATGACTCAAGAATTGAGCAAGTCACAGTGTTAGCTGAGATGTAATTCCTTATCCTTGCCTTAGGTTTAATGAAAGACTAGCTGCATGCCAATCATACAGCCAAAAAGTGAAAAGATAATTTGGAAAACTATTTTTGTTAAATAGTCATTATAAAAGATCAGATTTCATAAAATCAAGCATTTTGAAAAACTCAAAATAGTCCATTATGCATTAAAAGATTAGCTTAAATAACTCATAGCCAGTTGCCTGCATTTTATATTTTATTAAAATTTGCAGATAAGCACCATGTGAGCAGTATTGTGGACTCATATAGATATTTGGAAGAGCAATGTCCGACAGAAGGAATCACAATTACCAGTACACGAGATTCCAAAATATTAGCTTGGGTTTAGATATGCATTTCAAAACAAACTCTGATTTCCAGCATCATTTCATTCTGCTAATTGATATATTGGAATGCAAATGTTTCCACACCCCTTGCGTTCCAAATAAATAGCAATCCTTTAAAGTCACACACTATAAAGTCTTAACTTCATGTTGGGGGAGATGCACAAGAAAGCAGATCTAGAACAACACACAAAATGAAAGCCCAGATGAAGGTTCTCAACCTGAAATATTGGCTGTCCATTTCACTCCAAGGATGATACTTGACATGCTGAGTTCCTTCGGCATCTAGTGTTGCTTAATTTCAAATTAAATTAATTTAGTTACTCAGTTTGAGGCTCTGTTGGGTATGTCCTGTGATTTAAATATTACTTGACTGTAAAAATATTGCTTGAATTTTCACAATGAAACGCTTATCTGGAAACTTGGCATATCATTTCACCTGGCATCCAAGGCAGTCTGCTGGCTTGAACTGTAATGGACACACCAAATCAAGGACCACAAAAGTCAGTTATAGTGAGAACTACTTACCATCTGTAACTCAACTCAAGCCCAATATATTTTATGCCACCTGCAACTTGGAGGGAATATTTATTCCTTGAATATCATTTACTTAACTTTTCTGAGTGGCTGCATCTCCCTCTCACCTTCTCTTGGGATATCAAACTTATCCTTCCAGGGAAGTCCAGATTTTCTATTATAGATAGCACTGTCCTCGAGTCACCTTCCCAATAAATCCAGTGAAGATATTTCTGAAGAACAGTCTTGAAACTTTTTATTTCAGTTCTGCTCTGGAACCACAATCCTGATCAGACTTCATAAAATTAATTACTACCTCTTCAATGCCCAGACATCAACACAAGGTTTTGTCCATTCAACGTTTATCCTTAGCTACTAAATATTGAAGAGTTTCACCCACTTCTAATGCCTCTGTGACAGGCCATGTAACAGTTAGATGGGAAATTCATTCATATTAAAATCCATAATCCTTCAATAGATTCTCTCACTTCAAATCACAAAAACCAATGACAAGTGTTTTTTTTTTTACACACCTTTCTCCAACATAATTCTTTCCTTCATTTAGAGGAAGAACAGCAAAATGCTCATCTGCCTAAACAACTCTTTATTCCATCAGATTAGCATTTTCTAATAGGTGCAAATTGCTCAGGGCAACTGCACACAGCTCTGCTGATCATACAATATGAAAAATCTGATTGGCAGAATTAGAAATTACAGCCTGAGAGTACAAGCAAAAGTGAAGCCAATCTTTATAATTCCTGTGTTTAGCTTCAGTGACATGCCGGTCGGTGCCTGTTCTGGTGGGAACCCTTTCATAAACTGTGTCATTAAACCTGATTGAATTGAGAGCAAAAGGGCAGCTGTTTATAACAGCACGTGTTTAGCATTGGAAAATGTCGCTAGAGAGCAGGTTATACTTTTAACTTCTTGACTCTGGAATTAAACAAATATAATCTAAGGGATTGAGGAGAAAAAGGAAAATGTGCAGTTTCAAATTTAGCACAATATTATTTCCGACTTCCTAATCAAATTTTAGGATGGAACAGGATCTGGTGTATATGATGAGTAAGTTCTTCTTCGGCTTGCAGCCAGGTACAGGTATCAATTTGAACTCATGTTTCAATGACAATCTCTGCCATCTTCATGATGAAAGTGGTACAATTTGTCATCCAAACGTCAATTAAAATTCATACCTGTACTGGGCTGGAAGCCTAAGAAAAGTGTTCATTCGTCAAATATTAGGATATTTCGTTATACAAAATTCATCTATCGCTTTGCTTATCACAAGTAGGCTTGAAAGGGCAATTCATAAAAGGCATTAAGCTCAAACAATATCTAGGACTTTCAAATGAGAATGTAACCTCTTCAATCACTATCATTTATTTTGTTAAAAAGACCTGAAGCAGTTAACCATCCCCAAAACAATCTATCCATATTGTACATCATGATTTGGCAGCTCTATGCACTGATGCCTGTTAGGTGTCACCTTTAATTTGTCCAAAAGGAACTGGAGTTATTAGTTACCTGGTCCCAAACTCCACACCCCAGTCAGTTGCAGTTTCTCACTACTCAAGGTTTCTTGCATTGCAAAGTTGAATGCGTATATTATAAATGGAAAAGTAATAAAAAAATAATCAGGGAATTGAAGCTCAAAAACCTGGACAGATGTTAATCAAGCTCACTGATGCAAAATTCTGTTCCATCAGCAAGTCTGAAAAAGAAAGTATTATTTATAACTTTGCAATTCAAATTAGCCTGCAGTTCAGCCAATTGTTAAAACATTTTTAAGCCAAAACAGGGACCTTGAACAAAAATTTATAGGTATAACTCCTCTGAAATTTTCCCACATGATAATGAGGTGCATCAGGAGGTTTCCCTTTGGCAAGGCACAAAATAGAGAAATTCCCAATGAGTACATGAAATTCAACCAAAATTCAAACAAAATTTCTGCTCTACAGAATGAGGCACCTTTCCCTCAAAGGCACAGTCTTTCAAGTTCATGTCTGCAAATTCCCAAAATGTACATTATGTAAATTACACCTGTGTTTTAAGAATAGTCTCAATGCATTAATAAGCCACAAAGCTTTGCAGGTTTACGCACTCAAGTAAATACCAAGCTGGTGCTGTGCAAATATGCACTGGGAATTATATCTCAAAAAGTCAAACTGCTAAAACGTTTAACTTAAAAAAATTAAAATTTCTAGGCAATGTAGAGAGAAAATAGTAAAATGAAATCATCAAGTCACGTAACTGCAATATAAAAATGAAAGCTCAGAAATAGTCTGGGGCAATGGGTAGCTGGTTATCTTCATTGAAGCAAAAAATAACCTAGGCTCAAGGCTAAGCAGCAAGGCCAATTACTCCCTTGTAGAGTGAGCACAAATACAAGCTGTGGGGATAGTAAATGAACATTTTATACTCTCACAATTGCTATAATAGTCCTATAAAATGTATTAACTATGCTACATCTTGAAGTTTTCTTTCCTTCCAGACCACTTACAATTTTTCCCCATTCCAAGACAAGCTGACAAAGTTACACTTTCCAGCATCAAATAAAATATCATCCACTTACTATAAGAAACAACACCCCTCCCCGAAACTGGTCAGTCATCCAACACTTAATCTTTCATGAAACTACAGTAGAAATCACTTTTAATTGAACTAGCACCAACCCTTACTCTAAATTTGATCCAAAGTTTGTTTCTACAGATCGTACAGCATGTCAAATTTACCTAAATTTTATCGTATATTTCCACATATACATCAAGGAGGTTCTCATTCAACCTTCTTCTGGAGAGATTATGGTTTTACAATCTTTTCTCACTTAGCGTTTCCTTTAACATTATTTTTCTATCCATTAGTTACATCTCATATCATAACTAATATTAAAGATACCTGCTCCAAAGTCTAGAAAGTAGAGCAGAACTGCAGCTGCATTAACATTTTCCCATTTACACTATTTCATGCAAACATTTCAAAACATAACTCTTGAAGTCTATGGTACATCAAAAACATTGCCAAAAGACCTACAGTTGGTTCTACATGACTGGTGGAGCAGTCAAATGCAATGAACAGAGAAAGTGACCAACTTGAAAACAGAAGGGTGTAGTGATGAGATGGACAGTAGTGATAATGGCATTTTAATGTGTCACCAGACCGAGGCATATTATTGCATTTGCTCAATGCCCTCAGCACTAATAACAGACTAGTCTTGGCAATATTGCTTATTCTCAGTGTTGTAGATCAGAAGACTTTGTGCCATGCCAGGCAAGCATTCAGTTAATGACAAGTAGAAAATTTACCCCAAAATAGTTATTCATGCACTGTATTTGTCCTTTGACTAGAACACCAACACAAATAATGCAATTCCTCTTTAAATACACAGTGAGAATGATGGCTATACATACCAGTAAATCTTCACCAGTACTAGACCAAAATCAACTCCACTTGATGCATTCCACTGACCACGGAATGGAAACTGACTGAAGTGATAACATTCTCGACAGAAATCCACTCACATTACCAAAAAAAAAGAGACTGACTTACCAATACAGGCATGGACTCTAACTGAGAGCTGTGTGCGCAGGATCATGCTGTGTTTCTTTCCCCTCCTGCAAATGAAAAATAATTAGGATGAAAATAGCTGAAAAAGTAAACTACTACTGTACACTGAAACACAGAAAACACAGTTGTGCCAAACATGTCCCTACCTTAGAAATTACTAGGCTTACCTACAGCCCTCTATCTTACTAAGCTCCATGAACCTATCTAAAAGTCTCTTAAAAGACCCTATCATATCCGTCTCCACCACCGTTGCCGGCAGCCCATTCCACCCACTCACCATTCTCTGAGTAAAAAACTTACCCCCGACATCTCCTCTGTACCTACTCCCCAGCACCTTAAACCTGTGTCCTCTTGTGGCCACCATTTCAGTCCTGGGAAAAAGCCTTTGCCTATCCACACAATCAATGCCTCTCATCATCTTATACACCTCTATCAGGTCACCTCTCATCCTCCGTCGCTCCAAGGAGAAAAGGCCGAGTTCACTCAACCTATTCTCATAAGGCATGCTCCCCAATCCAGGCAACATCCTTGTAAATCTCCTCTGCATGCTTTCTATGGTTTCCACATCCTTCCTGTAGTGAGGTGACCAGAACCCAGCACAGTCCTCCAAGTGGGGTCTGACCAGGGTCCTATATTACAGGCAATGGTAAAAGTATAATCATAAATAACCTGCTATTTAGGCCCAGAACAAACAAAACAACAGTGTGATGATAACAGTAAAAACTGCAGAGGAGTGTAGACTTCGCTAGCTCCATCAAAGACACTAGCCTCCACACCAGAGGACTTCTTTAAAAGGCGGCAGCTATCACCAAGGATCTGCACCATCATTTAGGACTCTGTCCATCCAGGGCATACCCTCTTCTCACTATTACCACCAAGGAGGAGCCTGAAGACACATACTTCATGTTTTAGGAACAGCTTCTTCCCCTTTGCCATCAGATTTCTGAATGGTCCATGAACCCTGACTCACTGTTTTTGGAAGGGACAAAGAGACAGAGACGAGAGGGTGGAGGGTGAAGAGCGACAGACAGACAGACGGGCAGAGAGATGGAGAGGATGAGGAGGGGGACAGAGAGACAGAGACAAAGACAGATAGGGGCAAGCACACACGCATAGAGGCAGACACGTGTCCCTGAATAATAATTTGCTCAACTGTGCACGACAATTCAAGGTTGGAATTAAGTTCATTTACCTGTTAGAGTGCAAACACATTAAACACAGTGTCTTGAATGTTCGTATCTTAAAACAGCAGTCATAATGACAGATGAGTTGACTCCATGTCCTGATTCACTGAATTGGCTGAGTGGCCCACCTGGCCTTCTTCCAATTTGTAGAGAAATAGTTATACCTGCTCTACTATTGGCAAAAGGAATCTTCCAAGCCTTCAAAAGATCCAAGTCAGCCAAGATTTTGACACAACTGGTTGAGCCGGGAGAAACTCTTACTTCTCTCCGGTTGAGACTTGTGAGCTGAGGGTTATGGTAGGTGAAATTACTTAACATTGTTCATGTAATTGTTTGCCTGAAGTAACAGTACCTTCTTGGCTGATGTTTTGAGCATACAAATGAAAGGTGAAATAGTCCAGAAGATATATTAAATTTCTTAATTAAAATTATTCACACTCCTTCCTCAAACATGATTAAAATGGAGAACAAGGTGATGCCTCGCAGCTCTTTTTTGGGACATGGTTAAAAGGTCAACGCCCCCCACCCCCAATCCAAGAAATTGCCCAAGTGAGAAATGCTACCCATGGTTTCCATGTCAAATCACCTTTGAAATAAATTGCTGTCATCGGTGCATGCAAGCACAGAGTCAGTTATACAAACACCTGCTCACATCTGATCAACACCAATTGGGCCTTGGGGTCAGTCCTGCAAAATTTAACAGGCTGGAGGGCCGTGAAGTGGTACATAATGCAGCTGCAAATAACTGGCTAGCGGTGATTGGATCAGGTGCGGAGCCTAAAGATCGATGGGTGTAATCCGATCTCAAGAGTTCAGAGATAAATTGGTTCCACTCCAGTAGTTTATCTCAAAACCTCTCAATCACGTCTCTGGTCTACAATCATTTCCAGCTATCTATACTTCTCAATTTCACCTGTGAAGGAACAATGTGCTTCTGTTTTTATACTACCAAGCTTATAATTACACTAAGATCCCAGATTTGCAAGTATTCCTTGTACACTGGGCAGTATTACATATCATCCATCATTGCAAAAGGGAGCTAAGAATGTTTACACAACTTTGCTATTAACTAAAGCTTTTGCTATGGCAACACGTTTACACAAAAATGTAAAAGGAACATGCCATCTAAGTGCAACTTTTACATGGATGGCTTCAAGGAACAAAGGAATTGAGAAAGGATAGAGTACAAGCACAAAGGTGTCAAATATGTACTTTAATAAAACTACTCGTCGTGTTTAGATTTGCACTCAAGCATATCCTCTCTCCACATCTTCAAGAGATAGCACCTAGGGCGACACTGGAAATCGTGGAATTAAGCTACATTTATACCCAATCCCTCAACTTAAAAGACATGGCATTACCTTTTTCTTGTATCCATGTGCCACAGACACATTTATCCTAAAATCCACTTCTTGGAGGGCTACGCAAATTAGTTTCTGTACTATTCTTCCCAATTCCACACCATAGGTCCATCACTCTTCAGGACATTTTAATCACGCCCCCCCCCTTCTCAACTGGTATGGTTTACCCATTAGTTCTGCTCTATCATCTCAAGTACAGCTTAGTCACCTGAAGCATGTAGATTTAACTACTAACATCTCTGCAGTTGCACAACCTCAGGCCAAGGTTTTGTTATTCCTTGCCAATATCCCTCTTGCGCACGAGACAGAGGGATGGCAAACAGTAAGGAAATGACTTACTAGCACCAGTCCTCGAATGGCAACATGGCCTAGCCATGCAAATCTGTTTTAAAAACTGTATATTGTTCACTGGTTATTTGCATCCTACCACAGCTCAAGCCTTGTGGAAAATGATGAACAGGGGAAAGAATGCCCACTTATTCTCTGTTCTTATTATTGGCATATTGGGCACTAGCTTACACAAAACATTTACGTTAAAAGGGTTCACAGTGTAAAAAATTATTTTAAAACTGGAAGCCCATCTCCTCCAGGCAGGCTATGATGCTCACTTAACTGTCATCCCATTTGCTTACATCTGGCCTGCACTTTTCCACGCTTTTCCTAGCCATCTACTTGTCCTAATATCCTTTAAACAATATAATCTCCACACCAGTGACCGTGTGGCTAAGTACAGCTCAAATACCACCTATAAATTTGTTGATGGCACAACTACTGTTGGCAGAGTTTCAGTCGGTAACGAGAAGGTATACAGGACGTGAGATATATCAGCTGGTTGAGTGGTGTCGCAGCAACAGCCTTGCACCGAACGTCAGTAAGACCAAAGAATTGATTGTGGACTTCAGAGAGGGCAAGATAAGGGAACACACACCAGTCCTCATCGAGGCATCAGAAGTGTAAGAGGTGAGCAATTTCAAGTTCTTAGGTGTCAACATCTCTGAGGATCAATCCTGGGCCCAACACATTGATGCAGTGACAAGGAAGGCACAGTAGAGGTTATATTTCATGAGGAGTTTTTTTATATCAAAGATATTCGCAACTTTCTGCAGATGTACCATGGAGAGCATTCTAATTGGCTGCATCACCGTCTGGTACGGGGGAGGGGCAGAGGGAAAACACTGCACAGGATGAAAATAAGCTGCAGAAATTTGTGAACTCAGGTCAGCTCCATCATGGGCACTAGCCTTCCCAGCATCCAGTCCAGTCCAGGGCATCTTCAGAAAGCAATGTCTCAAAAAGACATATCCATCATCAAGGACCCCGTCACCCAGGACATGACCTCTTCTAACAGGGAGGTGGTACAGGAGCCCACACACACACACAAAATTTAGGAATAGCTCCTTCCCTCTGACATCAGATTTCTGAATGAACGTTGAACCCATGAACACTAACTCACTACTTTCCCCCTTTTTTTGCAGTACTAATTTAACTTTCTAAATATACAAATGTATATATAGCTCATATTGTAATTTACAGCTTTTATTATGTACTACTGCTGCATACCAACAAATTTCACGACATATGCCAGTGATATTAAATATGATTCTGATTCTAATTGTGTCTGCCTCCATCAGTTCTTCTGGCACCAGCCTCTATGTGGAAAAACAATCTACAAATATCTCCTCTCCTATTTTAAATCTGTTCCTTCTAGTTCTGGACTACCCTGCTCTAGGTGAAACCATATCCCTCAATGTTATAAACTTTGATAAATTAACCCCCCCCCCCCGCCAAGCCTCCTGCATTTTATCAAGAATAAATCCACCATATCCAATCTCTTTACAGCTATATCCCTTCATTCTAGCTAACAGCCTGTTAAATCTCTGCATTCTCTCAATTGTTACCACATCCTTTTACAGTTATAAATTGGACCACAAATACAGGCACAGACATTTGCCTGTGGAGGGTCAGCGGGAAGTTAGTTTTTAAAATACTGACAAGTACATAGGCTAATTAGAATTAAAGATTATTTCTTGTGGCACAGCACTGACTGCACTTCTATAACACAAGGAATGCTTTGGATTCTAGCAATCCAGCAAGATAGTCAAGAACACGATTCACTACAACTACCCAAACCAGAGAGATGAAAACAATACTTTCTATGGCTAAAGAAAAGGTTGGTGGTGTTGTAGATAGTGTAGAGGATTGTCAAAGATTGCAGAGAGAAATTGATAGGATGCAGAAGTGGGCTGAGAAGTGGCAGATAGAGTTCAACCTGGAGAAGTGTGAGGTGGTACACTTTGAAAGGACAAACTCCAAGGACGAGTACAAAGTAAATGGCAGGATACTTGGTAGTGTGGAGGAGCAGAGGGATCTCAGGGTATATGTCCACAGATCCCTGAAAGTTGCCTCACAGGTGGATAGGGTAGTTAAGAAAGCTTATGGGGTGTTAGCTTTCATAAGTTGAGGGATAGAGTTTAAGAGTCGCGATGTAATGATGCAACTCTTTAAAACTCTGGTTAGGCCACACTTGGAGTACTGTGTCCAGTTCTGGTCGCCTCACTATAGGAAGGATGTGGAAGCATTGGGAAGGGTACAGAAGAGATTTACCAGGATGCTGCCTGGTTTAGAAAGTATGCATTATGATCAGAGCTTAAGGGAGCTAGGGTTTTACTCTTTGGAGAGAAGAAGGATAAGAGGAAACATGATAGAGGTGTACAAGATAGTAAGAGGAATAGATAGAGCGGATAGCCAGCGCCTCTTCCCCAGGGCACCACTGCTCAATACAAGAGGACATAGAAACATAGAAAATAGGTGCAGGAGTAGGCCATTCGGCCCTTCGAGCCTGCACCGCCATTATGATCGTGGCTGATCATCCAACTCAGAACCCTGCCCCAGCCTTCCCTCCACACCCCCTGATCCCTGTAGCCACAAGGGCCATATCTAACTCCCTCTTAAATATAGCCAATGAACTGGCCTCAACTGTTTCCTGTGGCAGAGAATTCCACAGATTCACCACTCGCTGTGTGAAGAAGTTTTTCCTAATCTCGGTCCTAAAAGGCTTCCCCTTTATCCTCAAACTGCGACCCCTCATTCTGGACTTCCCCAACATCGGGAACAATCTTCCTGAATCTAGCCTGTCCAATCCCTTTAGGATTTTATACGTTTCAATCAGATCCCCCCTCAATCTTCTAAATTCCAACGAGTACAAGCCCAGTTCATCCAGTCTTTCTTCATATGAAAGTCCTGCCATCCCAGGAATCAATCTGGTGAACCTTCTTTGTACTCCCTCTATGGCAAGGATGTCTTTCCTCAGATTAGGGGACCAAAACTGCAGTACTCCAGGTGTGGTCCCACCAAGGCCTTGTACAACTGCAGTAGTACCTCCCTGCTCCTGTACTCGAAACCTCTCACTATAAATGCCAGCATACCATTCGCCTTTTTCACCGCCTGCTGTACCTGCATGTCCACTTTCAATGACTGGTGTATAATGACACCCAGGTCTCGTTGCATCTCCCCTTTTCCTAATCGGCCACCATTCAGATAATAATCTGTTTTCCTATTTTTGCCACCAAAGTGGATAACTTCACATTTATCCACATTAAATTGCATCTGCCATGAATTTGCCCACTCACCCAACCTATCCAAGTCACTCTGCATCTTCTTAGAATCCTCCTCACAGCTAACACTGCCACCCAGCTTCGTGTCATCCGCAAACTTGGAGATGCTGCATTTAATTCCCTCATCCAAGTCATTAATATATATTGTAAACAACTGGGGTCCCAGCACTGAGCCTTGCGGTACCCCACTAGTCACCGCCTGCCATTCTGAAAAGGTCCCGTTTATTCCCACTCTTTGCTTCCTGTCTGCCAACCAATTCTCTATCCACATCAATACCTTACCCCCAATACCGTGTGCTTTAAGTTTGCACACTAATCTCCTGTGTGGGACCTTGTCAAAAGCCTTTTGAAAATCCAAATATACCACATCCACTGGTTCTCCCCTATCCACTCTACTAGTTACATCCTCAAAAAATTCTATGACATTCGTCAGACATGATTTTCCTTTCACAAATCCATGCTGACTTTGTCCGATGATTTCACTGCTTTCCAAATGTGCTGTTATCACATCTTTGATAACTGACTCCAGCAGTTTCCCCACCACCGACGTTAGGCTAACCGGTCTATAATTCCCCGGTTTCTCTCTCCCTCCTTTTTTAAAAAGTGGGGTTACATTAGCCACCCTCCAATCCTCAGGAACTAGTCCAGAATCTAACGAGGACATGGCTTTAAGATAAGTGGTGGGAAGTTCAAGGGAAGTTCAAGTTCATTAGAGGAAGGTTTTTCACTCAGAGAGTGGCTGGTGCGTGGAATGCACTGCCCAAGTCAGCGGTGGAGGCAGATACATTAGTGAAGTTTAAGAGACTACTGGACAGGTATATGGAGGAATCTAAGGTGGGGGCTTATATCGGAGGCAGGGTTTGAGGGTCGGCACAACATTGTGGGCCGAAGGGCCTGTACTGTGCTGTACTATTCTATGTAAATATAATAGCAGGATATATTAACACAAAGTAGCAGTCTTTGTATAAATTTGTTTCCCATCAATGCTCAACACAAAATGAAATCAAAGTTGTTGTCTGAACTTCACAGTATATTGGAACCCTTTAGATCTGATAAGTTCCTCTATTTGAACTTGTTTCTCTTGTTCTTGATCTTCAATTAATCAAACATTGTTTATCTTAATCCCATCTCTACAATTTTATCTGTTTTATTCAATTATCACCTATGTTTCAACTGGGGCTCTTCATTTCTTCCTATTTATATTCATGTACAAGTCATTGCCTTAATATCCTTCTTACAACATTATGTCCAAAAGCTGCAAAGTGCACAGATTTGGGTCTGAACAAGCACTTGCTTCAATATATTCTTTCCATATCGCATTTGCTTTCTCGAACGTTCATCTAAACACCCCGATTCACTGTGGTTCCACGTTATTTCCACAATATCAAAATAAAAATCAACATTTCATGGAAATGTTCCTTGGCAGTTTGTCAGTCCTGAAGAAGGTCTGAAATGTTGACTGTTTATTCACTTCCATGGATGCTGCCTGACCTTGAGTTCCCCTAACATTCTGTGTATGTTGCTTTGGATTTCCAGGATCGGAATACTTTCTCATGTTTATTATTTTTTGGAAATAATGCATCGCCACATTTCACTGACACAAAAGTACCCAACTTCCTGGGGTTCTGCCCAGCTTCATCAATATATCTTTGCAGCTTTCTCTGACAGAATTATATATTAATTCTCCAAGAGTGGAATCATTTATACACTACTCCTTTAGATTTCGACCCAGATCATCGGTACGTTCAGAATGGATTCCTGTGACATAATGCCAAGGAACAAAAGAAAGTACTATTAAAAATCCTTCCTTGAATAGATGTTTTATTAAAATTTACTCCAGTCTTCCACTTCCCCTCAATTCCACTTCTAGATTGTTCTGTGATTCTGGCATGGATGCTTCATATTTTCTTTAAATTTTCTCTGTATCCAATCTTTTGCAATATTAGTATATACTAGTCAGATTACGATATAGGTAAGTAGTATGTGCCTTACGATGGAAAGATAAACTGCAAATGCTGAGAATCTGCTGTGCTCCATGCCCAACTAACATGATGGAATGATACAAAGGCTTTAGGCCTAGTCCAGGCTGCACCAGGGTTTGTATCAAGAACTCATTTTGGTTAGGAATGTTGTTGCTTGCTTCTAACGTTTGCATGTTTTTTTTTTATTTTTCCCCCATTCTCTGCACATCAGATGTTAGTCTTATGTTTTTAAAATTGTGTTATTTTGGGTTTCTTGCTTTGTGGCTGACCGTAAGCAAACAAATCTTAAGGTTGTATAATTTATACATTCTTTGATAATAAATGTACTTCGAAATCCTTTAACATGTAGCTTGAATCTGAAATAAATAACTAGGCAATGCTGGAAATACTCAGAACAGGCAGCATCTATGGAAAGAAAGAGTCATGCTTAAGGATTGTGGACATGAAACTTCAACTATTTCCCTTAAAAAAAAAGTGCTGCCCGACATACTGAGTCTGTTAGTAGTTTATCCAGATATTTGTAAAAGAGTTAAAACTAGAATATGATCTCAAAGATAGATTTTTCTTTGTTTCTATTTCAAGTAGCAACCACAGGCTGAGAAACAGACCACAGCACTTCTTAAGGACCCCATGAAAAGCCTGGAGGATAAAAAACGTTCCTGATTACAACAAATGAAGATTTTCAAATGGACTCAAACAATATCCTTGTAATTATCAAATCAACGCCACTGTTAAATAAACTATTGGGATCATTCAGGAACCAATACATTTTGACCTTTGCTGAAGTCAGTTGTCAGTTAATGAAGCAGTGTTGGTAATATATATGAAGCCAGGTGTTAAATGGCTTCCAGCATTGATGTATAACCTTTAACAGGAAAGGATTTTTCTACACTCAGTACTGTTTGAGTAATTCTGTAACACCTTCAGTCTACCCCAATAGAAATCTGATCTTAGATTGCTAAATGACATCAGTTCTGTTATTGCCTCAGAGAGAGCGTTGATGTGGAGATGCTGATACCTGGCAAAAGAGCCATGAGATGTTCATTTCCCAGTGGCTTATACAGCAGATTCAGCAAAATTACTTTGTGTGTGAGCCACAAGGATTGCAGTATTATGGTAAATTCAACAAACTCTAGTCATGCAGAACAGAGGGAATCTTCCTTAATACATTTGCAGGTAATGAAAAACGGCAGAAAATTTGTCAATTTGCAGGTCACCTCATCCTTCAATTACAAAGTCTACAGTCCACCAAGTCATTCTATCCTCATCTCACAAATCAAATAGGTAAAAACTGTACCACAAAGCACAGTATTCATGAGGAAATCCTTGATTAATGGAACACCCGGCATGCTTTGATTTGAAATTTTACCACAAGGAAATGGTTAAAAAAAAATGGATTTTAAAGATAATTATGTTCCAACTTTGGTACAGAGACCAACAATACAGTCCAAGTCCAGGTATAACAATTGCAGTGAGACTCCATTATTCTACATAGTCCCCAAAAGACGGCTAGAGTACAAAGGGCCAGCACTCTCCGACTTCCCATCAGTGAATAAAGATCTGGCATTTTATCCCTTTACACCTCCAAATCTCTCTGTACTTACAGCCACTAGCACGCCAAAAAAAAAGTTTAATTCTCCCATTTTGCTGCTCTTCCCAAAGTTAATAAATCACAGGCATTGTAATCCATTGTGGAATAAATTATGCTTTCATTTCATAAGTGCCCAGTAGCACCACAAGATTAGGATGTTGCATAGGGTTAAAAAGCAAACAAGGAACACAGGCATTACTGGCGGTCTTCACCATGGCAATGACCCTTGCCCTCCCTCTCCAACAACGCAGGGATGAATTCCAGTGCAGCCAATGTATGTATCCTACACGTTAATAGGAGATTACTGAAAATGCTTAACTAATCAGCTCTTAGAGGCACTGACAGACAGCAGCTTATGTCTGGCATGAAAACAAAAATAAACTTGAGCATTCATACCCTCTAACACCAATTCCAGAGAGCAAAAGAAAAAGCAACCCAACCAGTCCTTAAGAAAATAGATCCTATTTCTCATGAACTAGAAAGGAACTCATCTTCCAAATGAAATGCGAATCACAGAATAACAGAACCAAATGCTTATTAGGGACCTGGATATATGAATTGAAGATCCTATTCCAGCTTTGGCAAAAATTGGATATGCAACTGGCCAGGAGGCATTTTACCTATAGGTGTTCATCCACCCTTTGACGGCACAGTCAATGGATTGTCTCCCCTTTCAAATGATTGGACATCTTGAGCCAGCAATGTTACATAGTTCTTAGATCTCATGTTCTCTACCACTGTCCCCTTTTCTCTATGCTTCGTTGCCTCCAGACCAACGTTTTCAAGCTCTTGCCATAAGAAAATAAAGTCAATGCACATCTGGATGTTCTAAATGACCAAGAGCTTTAAAATATTACTTAACAAATCATTTAAAGGTCACCAGTAACACACATAAAAGTTGCTGGTGAACACAGCAGGCCAGACAGCATCTATTGGAAGAGGTACAGTTGACGTTTCGGGCCGAGACCCTTTGTCAGGATGAACTGAAAGATGAGCTAGTAAGAGATTTGAAAGTGGGAGGGGGAGGGGGAGATCCAAAATGATAGGAGAAGACAGGAGGGGGAGGGATGGAGCCAAGAGCTGGACAGTTGATTGGCAAAAGGGATATGAGAGGATCATGGGACAGGAGGCCTAGGGAGAAAGGGGGGGGGGGAGGGAGCCCAGAGGATGGGCAAGGGGTATAGTGAGAGGGACAGAGGGAGAAAAAGGAGAGAGAGAGAGAAAAAGAATGTGTGTATATAAATAAATAAATAATGGATGGGGTACGGGGGGGGGCATTAGCGGAGCTAGAGAAGTCAATGTTCACGCCATCAGGTTGGAGGCTACATATCAGAATGGGGATGGGACGTGGAATTAAAATGTGTGGCCACTGGGAGATGGTCCCATTCCCATTCTGGCATGTCTATCCACGGCCTCCTCTACTGTAAAGGTGAAGCCACACTCAGGTTGGAGGAACAACACCTTATATTCCGTCTGGGTAGCCTCCAACTTGATGGCATGAACATTGACTTCTCTAACTTCTGCTAATGCCCCACATCCCCCTTGTACCCCATCCAATATTTATTTATATATACACACACACACACATTCTTTTTCTCTCTCTCTCCTTTTTCTCCCTCTGTCCCTCTCACTATACCCCTTACCCATCCTCTGGGCTCCCCCCCACCTTTTCTTTCTCCCTAGGCCTCCTGTCCCATGATCCTCTCATATCCCTTTTGCCAATCAACTGTCCAGCTCTTGGCTCCATCCTTCCTCCTCCTGTCTTCTCCTATCATTTCGGATCTCCCCCCCCCTCCCACTTTCAAATCTCTTACTAGCTCTTCTTTCAGTTAGTCCTGACGAAGGGTCTCGGCCCAAAACGTCGACTGTACCACTTCCAATAAGTGCTGCCTGGCCTGCTGTGTTCACCAGCAACTTTTATGTGTTGCTTGAAATTCCAGCATCTGGAGATTTCCTCATGTTTGCGTTTTTAAAGATCACCAGTGCTACTTTTGAACCTTGAAGCTGACACTGTCCCTTCCTGCCACATGTAACAGAACTAACACGATGGATGGGAGATAATAATTTACAATGGATAGTGAACTATCATAGTTAATATGTACAGTTTCGAGCATCTGGTTCTGACATAAACATTGAATAAAAGAAATTGTCATGAATACTCTTAAATAATCACCAGATAGCTCTCTGCTAGTTTGTCCTATTTGACCAATTTTCACTTAATTTGCAAAAAAATCACTTTAAAATACCCGAATACTCAAAAACAGGAGATTTAATCAGATGGTTGGCAGCAAGATACTATCAATATGCAAATTGCATATGCAAAATCAACAATTTCCTAACACCTCCCTGTTATCTATCACTTCCAATCCACATTCCACACAAGGATAAGCAGTGGAATGGTACCACACACAAATGACCGTGAAGGCTAGAGAGCTGTGGGTCAGGAATGAAGCTAAAACCTACTCTGGAGGAATCCAGGACAGCAGCTCAGTAAAATAAAGGTCTTAAAAATTTCAGAAGGAACACATGTGAAACACTGGAGGAACACTGTAGGTCAGACAGCATCTATGGAATGAATAAACAGTTAACATTTCGAGCCAAGATCCTTCATCAGGGCTTCAAAGGAAGGGGAAAGATGCCAGAATAAAAAGGTGCTGGAGGGGAAGGAGGACGAGCTAGAAGGTGATAGGTGAAGACAGGTAGGTGGGGATGAAGTAATAAACTGGAAGGTGATAGGTGGAAAACAAATAGCTGGAGAATAAGTAATCTGATAGGAGAAGAAAATGGACCATAGGAGAAAGGGAGGAAGGAGGGGCTCTGGGGAGGTGATAGGTGTGTGAGGAGAAGAGGTAAAAGGCCAGAATGGGGAATAGAGGAAAATGGAAAGCGGAGGGAAAAAACTTACAGGAAGCAGAAATCGATGTTCCTGCCATCAGGTTGGAGGCTATCTAGATGGAATACGAGGTGTTGTTCCTCCAAGCTGAGAGTAGCCTCATTGTGGCAGAGGTGGCGGCCATGGACTGACATGTCGTAATGGGAAAAGGAAGTGGAATTAAAATGTTGGCCTTTAGGAAATTATGATTTTTGCAAATGGAGCGGAGATGATTGACAAAATAGTCCAGCAATTTACGCCAGGTCTCACCAACATAGAGCAGACTGCATCAGAAACACCAGATGCAGTAGATAACCTCAATAGATTCATTTGTGAAGTTTTGCTTCTGCTGTTAGGACTGTTTACGGCCCTTAACAGAGGTGGATGGACAGGTATAGTATATATGCCTCTTGCAGAATTGCATGCCAGAAAGGAGACTAGTAAAGACAGATGAACAGACAAGGAGATCACTGAGAGTTATCCCTGTGGAAAGCAGAATGTGTCTCTCTGTGGGATTCTGTTGAAGATGGCAGAGATTGCGGAAAAAGAAGTTGGATGTGGAGGCTTAAGGGGTGGTGGGCGAGGGGTGCATGAAGCAGCACCAATGCAAACATCAATGTAGCGCAGAAAGAGTTGGTGAGTCTGCATGAGTACATTACAGACTCCAATACATTTAAAACATACAGCTTCCTAAAGTGAAGTACGCATAACCAATTGATGCACCTGCTTGAAATGTGCATTTTGCAGAGTTTAAAAGTATTTTGAAATCCTGGCAGATGGCTGTAAAGAAGACAGAAGGGCAACCACATTTCCACTGTGTCGCTCAGTGTCAAGAATGCATGTGCTGGTCTATCGATCAGAAGTGACTGGATAGTGTAGGTTAACAAATGGGAATTACCCCACTTCAGTTATTCTCTTTTTCATTTTTGTCCCTACTGCTGTTATGAGTTTCAGTGTACCCAAAATTGGAGGATAACCACCCACGTCTCAAAGTTCAAAATGAATTTATTATCAATATACGTATATGTCACTTTACTCTGCTACCCTGAGATTCATTTTCTTCAGGGCATTCAGCTTAGTACACAAATAAAATAGAATCAATGGAAAAAAAAAACTACACACAAAGACTGACCAACAACCAATGTGTGAAAGACAACGAAAACAAATAATAATAACACATGAATACTGAGAACAGGAGTTGTGGAGTCCTTGATAGTGAGTCCAGGGCTTGTGGAATCAATTCAGTAGAGAACTGAGTGAAATTATTCACTGTGGTTCAGGAGCCTGATGGTTGAAGGGTAATAACTTCCTGAACCTGGTGGTGTGGGACCCAAAGCTCCTGTCCCTCCTTCCCAATGGCAGCAATGAGACGAGAGAATGGCCTCGATAGTGGGGGTCCTTGATGATGGATGCTGCTTTCTTGTGGTAGCTGGTGTAGATGTGCTCAAAGGTGGGGCAGGCTCGGCCTGCGATGGACTGTGCTGTTTCCACACCAGGCCATAATGCAACCAGTCAGGATATTCTCCACTGAGCATCTAAAGAAGTATGTCAAAGTTTTAAATGACATGCTGAATCCGCGAAAATTTTAAGTAGAGGTTCTGCCATGCCTTCTTTAATGGTAGTTACCGGATGGTCCCAGGACAGGCCCTCTGAAATAATAGCACCAAGCAATTTAAATCTATTGACCCTCTCCTCCTCCAATCCCCTGATGAGGACTGACTCACAGACCTCCATTTTTTCTTCCTCCTGTGGTTAATGATTAGCTCTTCTGTTTCGCTGACATCGAGAAAGAGGTTGTGGTGGCACCGTTCAACCAGATTTTCATCCCCATCCTGCATACCGAATCATCACCACCTTTGATCCAGCCAACAAACAGTGGTGTCGTCAGCAAACTGGAATATAGCATTGGAGCTGTACTTAGCCTCAGTCATAAGTATAAAGTGAGTAGAGGG
Organism: Mobula birostris; assembly: GCF_030028105.1. NCBI lineage: Eukaryota > Metazoa > Chordata > Chondrichthyes > Myliobatiformes > Myliobatidae > Mobula > Mobula birostris. The sequence goes on from NC_092388.1 coordinate 35,713,050, forward strand.
CTAAGCACACAGCCTTGTGGTGCATCTGTGCTGATAGTGATTGTGCAGGTGTTGTCTCAAGATACAAGTGGAGAGAAATTTCAGGGATAGCTTCAAGAATAGCTTTATTCCATGACAGAAGTCAGAGTTACAATATCAGCACCACCAGTAATACTACTACTGGTCTCATCAACAACAATAAAGTGTTAATTAAAAATAAAGCAATCTAGGGACATATTTCGAAGTGCTCCACATATGTTATGATTCCTGAAGAGATCAAGACCCAGAGAATCTACTCCCACTCTACATTTTTCTACTCACCTCTGCCCAAATAAAGCCTGTCAAATACCTGCTCCCACCTTAATGGCTTCAAAGCACAAGAGTGCTAGCTCGAAGCAATCATTTAAGATCTGATCTTTACCACAGCTAACTATCCATCAGCAATCAAACATCTACAGCAGAATATCAACATAAATGATTTCACGTCAAAAAGAAAGTGTTACTCATCCCCAGTACTCACATTGTACGGATTTCAGCGAATTTTTTCATCAGTTAGCTCAGACAATTAATCAGTCACCTTAACTTTCTCTAAATATGTTTATTTTAATATTTTCTCTGCATGGGAGAGACTACAATTGTAGTTTTTCTGGGCTAGATATAAAAGGGGCACACAAGTAATCCTACACAGTCTCACTTTCCTACTCTTCTACTTTAGCAATGGGTTTTCAGACAAATGCTGTGTTTCGCCTTTGTTTAATAGAGTCTATGTATCAGTGAAAGAGGTCTGGCAGACAGCTGGGGTTGAGACAATCATTTACAGGATGAACATTTCCATGTGAATAATTTGGTAAAGGAAGAGTTGACTTTTAATTGTCTGCTTAAATATTAGTCAGTTTTCCCCCTGCCTCCACTGCTCTCAAAGATGTTCAAATGGCATGAAGAGAATGGATAGAATTCCCATCTGAATATGCTCTATGTCACCCAAAGCCCTTATGTCAGACTGGAGATCAGTCTGGGCATATGTGACCAGAATACTACTTTTCTAGTAGACACTAGGACCAACTGGTCCGGACTCTTCTCCACAAGGTGGAGGTGGAGATTAGGAGGGTTAATGGCACCTAACAGCAACTCCTTTACTTGTATCTTTGTAAACAGCTCTATTTCCATCTTTAATATCTCTATTTTTCCCTTTCAGGGTTCTTTTGAAGATCCTGACCTGGAGTTACATGCTGACTACAGTTCTTTGCGGGAATGGGACCCGTTCTTGGGTTTCACAACTGGCCGTTGTTCAACACGCCAAGGGCTTGGCCTAAGACCCGAAATCTTTAGGCACAGAAAAGGCGACGCAACGGAAATTTAACCAGCGGGTTGCTTGTTATGTATCCACCCTCACTGTGAAACAGAGGCAACTCTTTCTCCTTTATTAGGGAGAGAGAGAGAGCCTGTGGTACGTCAAATGCCGGGTGAACAATGTAGTCTTTGGAGTACTGCAAGTCTGTGTCTTTGCTGTTGCCTTGCTCACATTTGAGTGCTCGATGGTGGGTGCCAATGCTTTTATTTTGCCGGTGGGTGGGGGGAATTGTTGTTTGCTGCCACTTAACTTGCAGAAAGGGGACTTTGGGGTTCTAACTTAACTGCCCTTCATTCCTAAGTGCACTCCTCTATTTTTGTGGATGGTTGCGAAGAAAAAGCATTTCAGGATGTATATTGTATACATTTCTCTGACATTAAATGTACCTTTGAAACAATGACCTCTCTCATTAATAGGTGTTTTCATCCACAAGACTGCTGCTCGCTGCTTTTCTGCACCATTCTCTAAACTATAGAGACTCTTGCGCATGAAAATCCCAAGAGATCAAGCAGTTTTGCTGAGGTACTCAAACCAATTGCACCAATTATCCTTCCACAGTCAAAGTCATTTAGAAACATTTCTTCTCCATTCTGATGTTTGGCCTGAACAACTGAACCTCTTAACCATGATCTGATGTTTTATATGCATTGAGTTGGTGCAACATGATTGGCTGGTTAGACATTTGCATCAGCAAGGTGTACAGGTGGCCACTGAATGTATTTAGTGATGATGGACATGTACAAAAAATGCACTTGAACAGAGGGCAAAGATTTTACATGGTAACTGTCCACATAATCAACAGGACTTTATCTCAGCTATGATCTTTAAATCTCAATCCATCCTTCCAGTAAAAAGTCATCTCCTCCAATACCCCTCAATTGGAAGGGAACAGAAATTAATTGTGTAGTCAGTTGTTAATTACTGCTTTTGACACTATTTATAGATTGACAGCCATTTGGATACTCTCCTCATTATCTCAACAACTATTCCAGGTCAAATTTATAGGCAAAAACAAAAGCAGAAAGCTAATTTTTTTAAAAATAAATTTAAATTGAATTAATCTGAAATGCAACAGATGTTTAAAGCACACACACACACACACACACAAAGATCAGATGTGTGGAACACAAATAATGAAAGAATTAAAACCTTCCGATGATGTTGCATTTTCAAAACTTTTCATAGGTTGGCACTGCAGATGCAAGGTACTGTTACAATTATCTAATCTGAAGTGTATTCCACATCATATTTACATATTCAGCAGTTAGTGCCTTCACAAAACAGACTGAAAACCAGAACCCACAGAGCACTGCGTGTCCAACCTCTTCAACAAAATTGTCCAAACTGTCAAAGTGCAATATTTGAACACTACTTCAAATACATTTTTAAAATTTAAATAGGTCAATTAATTATAGTTAAAGGTTTGGAGGTTCAACTCTGGAACATACTCAAGGCACACATCCTGGTAAACAGCAAGGGCTTTTCAGACCATCAGGCCTATGCCAGTGGCTAAAAGAGCCACAGAGCTTACTTCTATTCCTAGATGTTGTAGGCAAATTTCTTCTGTGAAATATATACAACTGGATGAAATGTGGTCATTGGAAAGGGTTCGGTCCCAAAGCAGTTCCATTCTTAGACAATTATTAACTGGACTTGGCAGAGAACAAGCTTCAGCCCATAAAGCTGGATCACCAATAGGACTGTAACTAATCCACTTCCCAGATTCCCAAAACACAGATGCAAGTACCTTGCCTTCTTGTTAACTCAGTCTTTGTAGTGCACCCTGTACAAAGGTAATACGGAATAGAGGTAGGGGAGTTATTAAAAATAAAAGGTATATGGGTCAAAGCAATAGTTTTCATTAAAAGCGTGAAAGCTGAGATTTCTGTAATTTGCAATGTCACTGGGCTCCCTCATCAACTATAAAATATTACAACAAGGAAGTCGGTACAAACTCACACCTGAATTACAACTTCCTAGATTTTTTTTTTAAACATTTGATTGAAAAAGCATTTAACCACCAATTTCAAAGTTACATGTTTCCATTTTACATATTCCCACAGGAGGTGGTGCAGGCAGTGGGCATACTGCCAACAGGCTTCTGGAGTAACACAACACCCAGTTACTTCAATGCCTAGTGCCCTTAAATAATCTACACCAAATTTTACTGTATACCATGGATCTCTTGCTCTCGTGGTCTTAAAAAGTTAATTGGAAAAAGATTCACTGCCTCAAATTTGGGAACCTTATAAATTCAATACCTGCAGCTAATTTTAGACTCCATCCCATTCCTGTGGATCCAGATGGCAGACCATCTTTAAAACATTAGGAGACTGGAACAAAAGAGGGTAATCCAACATTCTTGAGAAAAAAAAAATCAATAGTCATTTGTAACTACCTCAAATCCTCATGGCCAATTTCACCATTCTCTCAGGAGGAGCTAACACCACTAAGCTAAATTTGTCTCTGCACCAAATCGTATGTGGAATGGTGAATAGATACAAATGATAAATTAATCTCAATGCCCAGTGACCTTGACAGGAAGTATCGTGAATGGAGGACTCAATGGGCTTTATTGCAAATCGCCCCCCGCCCTGGCGCAGCTTCAAGTGTAAAAGTGTGGGGGGATAAAAAACTGAGCAGAATAACAGATGGCAAGTGGAACTCAGGAAGCCCTTGGAGAGGTCAATAATTTTAGGGCATAAAATTACTGTACATAATCATGCCCAAGATATTTTTTTCTTAGGTTGTTAGGTTGAGCCCATAAAACATACGACTCAAAGAGGTAGCTACAATTATTTTCCCACTTTCTGCAGTCTTCTCTAGCCAGAGGGGTGCAAAGTTGGCTTATTCCATGAAAGTTAACAATTCCAAAGCATTTGCAGCACCATCACTTCTGGCTTGCCTTCTGAGAGAGAATTTTTCATCCTATCGCTAGGGCTAAGTGTGGCAATTAGCAGCATTGTGAAGTCAATAGAGTCAAAAAGATTACAGCAAGCTGCTGATGCCAAGTCCTTCTCCATTATTTATTTAGGAAATAACTAGGCATAAGATGACTACTTCCTAGTGGAATCCTGTTAACTAAGGTTACACCTTGTGAGAAAGTGAAAATCCACAATTGAAGTCAGCCTGACAGGAACACTCTCGTGTGGTAGCAATGATGGAAAAACATTTAAGATGTTTATCAAGCCACAACCATGCATCTGCCACCTGGGCACCTCTGAGTAGAGAAACAATAGAGCTTGATTTAAATTTATTCTGGTCCTACCTCTAATAATTTGAGCTATTCCCCAAAGATCCCAGTGTTAAGCAAAACTGGGAAAGCTACTGACTCATACAGCCCTTCTTGACAGAGACACATGATAGGCTGAATGGACTTAGTTGCATCACAAGTTTTCTATCATTCAATCATTAGCAGGTTTAAGACATACACATCTTACAGCGGAAACATTAACATGAGAGGTTTCCACACACATTCTGCTGTACTGTACTTATATCAAATCGTATTCATTTCTGGGCTGAAAAGATTGAATGAAGGCAATAAATTATATTTCAGACATGCAAGAGTTTATTCACATATTTTGACTTGGCATGATGTAGTGACAAATATAATTTTATATTCAAGTTTTTTTAACCATCAACATGAATAGCAATAAAAAATAGATTTTCAACAGATGCCAAAAAGGGGAGACACCCAGGTACACTTGGTAAACATGAAGCAGATCAATTGCTTTCATAAACTAAAAACACATGCTTATGCTGAAGTGGAAGCAATACTCAGTTAAGACAGGATGGCAAAAAAAAAGAGTAGGAGAGCAAGGGCAGAAAGAACAGAACAATTTTGAGCAGATTAGATACTTGGGCAAGGTATACATCTATTAGAAGGTGAGATACTGGAAGCTTTTTTTTAAATTAAGCTACATTTGGAAGCATTTAGATGATGGGATCTACATTATGGTCAAGCATCAAACTGTCAATTTTTGGAAACTGTTCATGTACGAACATTTATTCAAGCAGCTAAGCACAAACAATAGAGTATGCCACCATCACACTGAAACACTCTAAAAAAAAATTACCCTTGTATAAATGGCAGCCTCGCTCTTACAAGAAACAAAGTGCTTATGCGATCAAGCTAAAAACAACTGCACGCCAAGTTCACACAAAGGAAAACACACACAAAAGAAAAATCTTGGTAGAACTCAAATGAAATTAATTAAGAACAGAGCAGTGTGCAATCATGAATAATTTGTGTACTTAGAAAACCCCACATAATTTGACTGCAGAAATTCACTGGATACATCTCTATGTCATCTTTATTGTTACTATTTTTGACAAGTAGGCCCAAATTCTTTTAGTTTTAAAAAAAAAGCTTACTGGCAGTTAAATTTGCATCTTTAAATTAGCCTTCTCACTGTGTTCAAGATCACAACATAAATAGGTAAGTGAAGTGTTAATAGAGTACGTCACATTGCATTCAAGTTACTAAATCTCATTAAAACTCACTGCATCGTTCAAATGGTCTTATTACTAGACAAAAGGAAAATCTGTTTTCTTACCCAGAATCCTCCAGGAATCCTTCCAATTCATCTTTCTGTTCAGCCAAGTTAGACTCCAGATCCAGGTAGGTACCATTGTGAGATAACTGCAGAGCACAGTCATCAAGCTGCAATAAATTTTTTAAAAAAGTTGATTTATCAATTATTAGAAGAGTGTGTGGAAATTAGCCCAAACATCCTCCCTGCAACTTGAAAAGGAACTTGCCAATATCCACTCTACACTCAGTGACCAGTTTATCAGGTAGCTGTATACTTGCTTGTTAGTGCAAATATCTAATCAGTCAATCATTCAGCAACCACTCAATGCATAAAAGCATGCAGACATTGTCAAGGTTCATTTGCTCAGACTGGAGAAGAAATATGATCTAAGTGACTGACTGTGGAATGATTGTTGGTGCCAGACAGGGTGGTTTGATTATCTCAGAAACTGCTGATCTCCTGGGATTTTCACTCAGAGCAGTTTCTAGAGTTTACAGAGAATGGTTCTTAAAAAAAAATCATTAAGTTTTAGTTCTGTGGGCAAAAAAGCCTTTCTAATAAGAGAGGTCAGAGGAGAATGGCCAGACTGGTTCAAGCTGACAGGAAAGCAACAGTGTAGGGTCATGTAATTGGAGAAACACACATAATTCACAACCACCGACATTGAGTTGCAGTTTTGCTTCAACAGGCTGCTCTGATGTGATGACATTGTTACGTAAACACTTTTACCGCTCATTTTTATTTAGGTTTTGGAGTTCAATAAAATCTGTTACGGGTTTCATTAAACATAAAATGCCTCACTTTGCTTTATTTGTGAAAAACTACATTTTACATTTCACTCTGTTTTAATGTTTCAATGTACATATGATAAACAAAAAGGCAATCTTTAGCTTGACAGAACTTTACTTAATCCCGTATTTATTTTCTAATCCAATAGTAATTCTCTGTACAGAACTGATTTATTTGCTCATACATTTTTTTTTGGTAAAAACTAATGTTAACCTTCAAGCAAAGTGCAGATGTCTTGGAGGATTTAGAGTACAATTTGGGGAGAAGGAATAAAGAAGAGGTTCTGTAACTATTTCTGATCAATTTCTTTCAAATAAGAAAGACAACTAAATAGTCTAAAATCAAGAATTCACTTAATTGCATTAGAATTATGTCATGTTTTCACATTGATTACATAGAACAGTAAACATTACATCACATTCTCTTGAACGCAGTCAAGAATGAAAGAAAATTGACCGAACAATATTACTAAAGGATAAATTCCATCAGATGTTGGTCAAACTGCAACAGTGAAACAAAATCCATGGTTAAATTAAGCAACTGTGATACTATAATAACAGGAGAAAGGAAGCTTAGTTTTAGCCTGGAGCACCAAAGCTCAATACCACAAAGCATAGTCGTGTCTGTGTTTACAATGGAATACTAAATTAAGAAATTTGAAGTTCAAGAGGGCAGGAGGTGAACTTGGATATTCAAGTCAGATACTCAAAGTTTCTACAAAATGCTCACAAAACAGTCCATATACTGTATCTCACTATTAAGGATTTTGAGACAATGGCTGAATTAAGGGACAACAAGGAGTGAAGAAAAATGTAACGGTAGTTGAATAAGAAATAAATCAAGATTAAAAAGTCAACAGTGGCAGTTACAAATGCAATAGCACCTTGTACAGTGGTTTCAGCAAAATTTCATTGCAGGTCACTTTGGGCATACCCTGGTGCATGTAAAACTATGGAAGCCTCAATAGTCCAGAGATGTGAGCAGAGCAGCATGCAAATGTGCTCTGAACACACCTTCTGCAGAGGACACACGACAATTGCAAGAAGTGGGAAAGCAATGCTGTTTAGGTTGTGGAGATTGAAAGACAGAGTCCTTCGGGATAAGTGTTTGAATAGAAATAAGCAATGTGAAGAAGAAATAATAAACACTGTACAATGTCCACAAAAAGGTTCCTGCTGAGCTCTTAAAACTATTTCTGTAAATAACAGGGTTTATGGACTGTGGCCACATGGGTCCTGTCACTAACTCCAGAGGTTTGGAACGCTCTCCTAACATGGAAAGCAAAAATGAGAGGAAGGCGCAACAAGCCACAATTTATCACAAGATACTCAACGCATCTATACGAGGCGGGTAGCAAGAGAAAGCAAGTCTCAAGGTGGGACCAAGGAGGATCCCCTAGACCTATGGAATCTGTCCGTGGGTATACATCTAGTAATGTGGAATAGAGCAGCTTTGACATGGATCATGCAGAGTCCAAACAACATTTCCAAGCAGAAATGCTAAAGTCTATATTCTAGATGAAGATGCATCTTTTATGGGATTTTCCTGCAAAACCAAAAAAAAATACATACGCTTACTTTACAGTGTGAGGGGATCCAGGAGTGCCCCTATTAACTGTTTGGAGAGAGACATTTATCATTGATGGTTTGTTTGGAAAGGAGAGAGAGACAAAGTTATTTACCACCGATGTGTTGCTTTTGAAAAGAGAGAGAGAGAGAGACGAAGATTGACAGTTGGATTGTCACTTTAAGGCATTGGAAGTAACTTTGGATTTTTACTGAGTTTGGAGTTGGAGACAGCACCGAGCAGCTCTAAGGTTGCTATGGTGACCAAAGGCAGATTGTTGATGTTACTTTCAAGGACTTGTTGCCTGCTTGTACTCCTTTACAGACAAAGAAAGGAGGGGCTCTTTGAATGATAGGTGATGCTCAGCCTGATGAAATAAATGAGGACACATGATCTGGACACTGAATGAGCACTGTTGTGCCCGCAGAAAAAGTGGGTTTTTGGAGGATCGATCAGGCGGATCAATCCAAATTGCTATTCCATTGGTGAAGGAGGGGTTGACTGGTGGGGAGTTGTCTATGTATCCACCCTCGCCGGGGTGATAGCTCCACCACAGAAGACCGGTCCCCCTGGTTAAAGTCACAGGCGGTGACTTGTAAAGGATTTCGGAGGATGACGAGAAGATCGACAGCATCAGCTCACCTGAGGACTCGACTCGACTCGACTCATATCTCTCTCTCTCCCCCCCCATCACTACTCAACTAAATACCACGAACTGAACTGAACTTTACTCAACATCATAAGACTGTATCTTTTTACCCCTAGACTTAAAGAAGCTTGGTTTTTCCATACATATATATTTCACACTTACTTTTATATATAATCATTGCTAACCTGTTTGATTTATCTACATTTATATTACTGTATTGCGTAGTTACTAATAAATATTATTAGTTGTTAGCAATACCAGACTCCAAAGTGATTTCTATTTCTGCTGGTTTCTTAACCCCTGTCACAGGGTATATGACAACAGTCAAATGTCAGCTACCTGTATAAACACCTAAAATATCAAATCCAACATTGTTAAATTACTTTTTCAATTACGTATTCAAATAAAGACAATTTCTTGCAAGCTGCTGACATAGTATCTTCTGTGCCTCATTTTATGATCAAACAATTTATCTCTTCAGAAACAAGTGTTACTTAATTTGTAATATATCCAATAATGTGAATAACTAAACGAAGTGTCACTCATTTAAAGACGACAAAAATATGCAAAGCCCGGTGATAAAATGCCTATATCCATATTCAGGTTACTTTCACCTAACTTTACACTGTTATAACATCTGCAATTTCATTTGAACAAGAACAAATGACTTCAAAATTACTTTCAGGTTATTAAAAACAGGATGGTAACAGTAACAAGATGCTGGAAGAACTCAGCAAGTCAGGCAGCATCTGTGAAAGGGAATGAAGAGTTGGTGTTCCACGCCAGATGGCAACATTCATCTTTTAGGGTCATCTGTATTGTGCGGCAGCCACACACAAAGCCTGGGGCACAAAAATCTGCATATTTCGTTAGATTTCCAACCTTACAGTACCCGTTGAAGAACATGAAAATTTCCCAACAGTTTCAATCTTCATTAAATAGTGGAAATAATGAAAACAAAACCTCTTTTTAGCCAGTTTTATGAAATGTCATATTTTGTATTTTTCTTTCTCCTATCTACCTTATCTGCCCAAGGAGAGCATACAAAATATTATGAAGAGAAATCACTCACTTAGTCAAGATTTATGCATAAATTATTGACTTTATAAAGATGTCACACAAGCAATGCTTGAACTCTAGAACTTGCATCAGTCACATTCAGAGTTCAAATAGAAGGTTGCAGTCCTATCAAAACAAAAAGGCCATTTTTAAAAAATATAAAAGAATGCTTCCCAAACTTGATGTTATATTTTGGATTGAATAATCTTGCAAATAATTTCAAATGGCCAAAACTGGTAGTGATTAATTTAATTAGTTGATTTTGCAAAGTTATTTTTCTGATAGCTATATTTAGAAAGCACAAATCAACTCCAGACCAATCTCTGACATTCCCAAGGAGTTTTTTTTTTAGTTTATAATATGATTGATACACTTGGGTAGCTTGAAAACTTCAGTGGCTTCAAGAGTTGGAATCAAATGTTGAAATTGCCCATCTGAAACTAAATTCCACTTGAAGGTAAAGATTCTCACTGAAATTTGCCCCATCTGTTCCTGCTCCCAGTTGCTTTACACCACGCAGCATTTCCAGCCAAAACAATGACAGAAATCCTACTCCAATGCATCTCCTGATATTGTTCAGAACCTCCTATTGGAAAGAGGTTGGTGTCCAATTGCATGCTTCCCCACCTTACCCAATTATCGTTCTCATGTTAGGTTGGTATGAAAAATTCAGCACTCCCATCCTCCTTTAGGACAGTCAAACTTCAGTTAGCATTTCCTCCGCATCACTACTATATCAGACTTATTTGGATGCTGTGTCTGGAGATTGGAAGCACTCAAGAGTCGCAAACCTAGATCACAATAATTTGAAAAGTTAATCTCATTTCTCTCATCTGGAGGTTAATTCATTTTGATATTGTGACTAGTTAGCAAACAGAGATGAATCCACCCAAGGTTACAAAAGATTAGGCAAGAGCTTAAATGCCTTAACATTTGTTTACTGAATATTGCTTGGGCTTCCATAATTATAAGGATGAAGTTTCTCTGGTACACCCAACTCAGATGTAGACACGACTGAATTTTTTGCTTAGCGAACTACCTTTCCCAACACCAGTATCCAAACTTTGTTTAAACCATATCCAAATACTTCAAATTCCCAAAACCCTTGCCAACATTGGTTACAAAATATAGGCCATTTGACCCATTAAGACTGCTCTGTCAATTTTTCATGGCTGATCCTATCTTGCTCTCACCCCCAATCTCCAGCCTTCCACCACCCCATATCCCTTCATGCCGTGACCAATAAAGAACCTATCAACCTCTGCCTTAAATATACTTAAAGACTGGGCCTCCACAGCTACCTAGGGCAAAGAATTCCAGATTCACCACACTCTAGCTAAAAAAATTTCTCCTCATCTCCATTCTAAAAGGACACCCCTCTAGTCTTAGACTCTCATACCATAGGAAACATCCTAGCCACATCAAGGCCTTTCACCATTTAAAAGGTTTCAATGAGATCACCCCTCATTCTTCTGCATTCTAGTGAATAGAGGCCCAGAGCTCATCATATGTCATCATATGACATTCCTGGGATCATTTTTGTGAAACTCCTTTGAACCCTCTCCAGTTTCAGCACATTCTTTTTAAGGGGTCCAAACTGTTATCAATACCCCAAGCAAGGCATCACCAGAGCTTCATAAAGTATCAACGTTACATCCTTGCGTTTATATTCTAGTCCCCTTGAAATTAATGCTAACATCGCATTTTCCTTCCTCACAACAGACTCAACCTGTAAGTTTTAGGGAATCCTTTACAAGGATTTACCCTCTGTGCCTCAGTTTTTTGTATTTTCTCTCCATTTAGAAAATAGTCAACCCTTCAATTTCTTCTACCTAACTGCATGACCACACATTTCCCAACATCGTATTCCAGCTCCCATTTCTTTGCCCATTCTCCAAATCTGTTCAAGTCCTTTTGTAGCCTCCTTACTTCCTCAAAAATACATGCACCTCCAACCTTCTTATCATCTGCAAACTTGGCCAAAGAGCCATCAATTCCAACATCCAAATTATTGACATACAACATAAAAAGAACCAGTCCCAACCAAGACCCCTGTGGAACACCACTAGTCACTGGCTGCCAAGCAGAAAAAGCACCCTTTATTCTCTCTTTTTGCCATCTGCCAATCAGCCACTGCTTTATCCATGCTAGATTCTTTCCTGTTATACCATGCATTCATAGCTTTTTAAGCAGTCTCATGTGTGGCGCCTTATCAAACGCCTTTTGAAAATCCAAGTACACATCAACTGATTCTCCTTTGTCTATCCTGCTTGTTATTTCTTCAAAGAATTCCAACAGATTTATCAGGCAAGATTTTCCCTTGAGGAAACCATATTGACTATGGCCTATTTTACCCTGTGCCTCCAAGTACCCTGAGACCTCATCCTTAATGATCAACTCCAATAGCTTCCCAACTACTGAGGTCAGACTAACTGGCCTATAATTTCCTTTCTTCTGCCCCTCTCCCTTCTTGGAGTGACATTTGCGATTTTCCAGCCTTCCGGAGCCATTTCAGAATCTAGTGATTCTTGAAAGATCGTTACTAATGGCTCCACGATCCCTTCAGCCTTCTCTTTCAGAACTCTGGTGCATACACCATCTGGCCCAGGTAACCTATCTACCTTCAGACCTTTCAGTTTCCCCAAGAACCTTCTCCCTAGTTATGGTAACTTCACACACTCTGTGATCCCTTGATACATGGTACTTCCACCATACTGCTAGTGATGCAAAATACTTATTCAGTTTACTTGCCACTACTACCTCTCCACAATAGTTTTCCAGTGATCTGATGTCCACTCTCACCTTGTATCTGAAGAAACTTTTGGTATCCTCTTTAATATTACTGGTTTGTTTACTTTCATATTTTATCTTTACTTTCTTAATGATTTTGTCTTAGTTGCCAGTACATAAATGCAAGACTAAATAAATAGATAGCAGGTACACTAGATAAATATATAGGTGCATATTGGTGTAATTTAACAATTGGACTTCAGCCGCCAATGAGACCAACATAAAAAGGCTTAAAGAAAATAACCTCACACATTGGAGTTTAGAGGCAGGAGATGTGGGGGGGGGGCACTGGTAATAAATAAATAATTTATTATTTATATTACAAATTCTGTCTTAGTGGACAGCGAAATATTGAAGCCTATTGAAGACACAAGTTGTGTGATTGAGGAAATAGATGAGAGCCATGAGGCATTGACAAATTGGATGGTGAGAAATGGTGGCAGAGATCAAAGGTGGAGGAAATGCAAAGACTTCCACTGCAGATCAAATAAACAGGTGTTTTTTTTAAAATGATAGGAAGTCAGCAAATGCAGAGGGTAGAGAATTCGAGTGGGATCTCAAAGGCCAATTATAAATTATTTTGTACAAATGCTTTTGAAGTCATAGTGGAATATGACTCCCTTCTCAGGAATCAGAATCAAAATTATCACCACTGGCATGAGACGTGAAATTTGTTAACTTAGCAGCAGCAGTACAATGCAATATATAATATAGGAAAAAACACAACATAAAATAAAAATAATAAAAACTAATCAGTTACAGTATATATATATTGAATAGATTAAAAATTGTGCAAAAAACAGAAGTACTATATATTAAAAAAGTGAGGTAGTGTTTAAGGGTTCACTGTCCATTTAGGAATCGGATGGCAGAGGGGAAGAAGCTGTTCCTGAATCGCTGAGTGTGTGCCTTCAGGCTTCTGTACCTCCTACCTGATGGCAACAGTGAGAAAGGGGCATGCCCTGGATTCTGGAGGTCCTCAATAATGGACGTTGCTTTTCTGAAATACCACTCCTTGAAGATGTCCTGGGTACTTTGAAGGCTAGTACCCAAGATGTAGCTGACTAAATTTACAACCCTCTGCAGTTTCTTTCGGTCCTGTGCAGTAGCGCCCCCATACCAGACAGTGATGCAGCCTATCAGAATGCTCTCCACAGTACAGCTATAGAAGTTTTTGAGTGTATTTGTTGACATGCCAAATCTCTTCAAACTCCTAATGAAGTATAGCTGCCGTATTGCCTTCTTTTTAACTGCATTGATATGTTGGGACCAGGTTAAATCCTCAGAGATCTTGACACCCAGGAACTTGAAACTACTCACTCTCTCCACTTCTGATCCCTCCATGAGGATTGATATGTGTTCCTTCATTTTTCCCTTCCAGAAGTCCACAATCAGTTTTTTCGTCTTACTGACATGGAGTGCCAGGTTGTTGCTGTGACACCACTCTACTAGTTAGCATACTGTATCTCACTCCTGTACGCCCTCTCATCACCACCTGACATTCTACCAACAATGGTTATATCGTCAGCAAATTTATAGATGGTATTTGAGCAATGACGAGCCTCACAATGACTAGTCATCGGTAAATAGAGAGCAGTGTAGTAGGCTAAGCACACATCCCTGAGGAGCACCAGTGTTGATCATCAGCGAGGAGGAGATGTTATCACCAATCCACACAGATTGTAGTCTTCTGGTTAGGAAGTTGAGGATCCAATTGCAGAGGGAGGTATAAAGGCCCAGGTTCTGAAACTTCTCAAATCAGGATTGTGAGAATGATGGTATTAAATGCTGAGCTATAGTCGATGAACACCATCCTAACATAGGTGCTTGTGTTGTCCAGGTGGTCTAAGGCCGCGTGAAGAGCCACTGAGATTGCATCTGCCATTGACCTATTGTGGCAATAGGCAAATTGCAATAGGTCCAGGTTCTTGCTGAGGTAGGAGTTCATTCCAGTCATGTCCAACCTCTCAAAGCATTTTTTTTTCACTGTCGATGAGAGTGCTACCCGACAATAGTCATTATGGCAGCTCACATTATTCTTCTTAGGCACTGGTATAATTGATGCCTTTTGAAGCAAGTGGGAACTTCTGCCCGTAACAGTGAGAGGTTGAAAATATCCTTGGATACTCCCACCAGTTGGTTGGCACAGGTTTTCAGAGCCTTACCAGGTACTCCATCGGGACCTTCCACCTTGCGAGGTTCACTCTCTTTAAAGACAGCCTAACATTGGTCTCTGAGACAAAGGTCACAGGGTTATCAGGTGAAGCAGAGATCTTCAAGCTGTAGTTCTATTCTCCCTTTCAAAGTGGGCATAGAAAATGTTGAGTGCATCTGGTAGTACAGTATCGCGGCTGTTCATGCTATTGGATCTTGCTTTGTAGGAAGTAATGTCTTGCAAACCCTGCCAGAGTTGTCGTGCATCTGATGTCACCTCCAATCTCTTTCGAAACTGTTTCTTCGTCCTCGAAATAGCCCTCCACAAATCATACCTGGTTTTCTGATACAGGCCTGGATTGCCAGACTTGAATGCCACAGATCTAGCCTTCAGCAGATGACGTACCTCCTGGTTCATCCACAACTTTTGGTTTGGGAATGTTCAGTAAGCCTTTGTAGGCACACACAAATCCACACAGGTTTTAATGAGGTCGCTAACAACTGCAGCACACTCATCCAGGTTTGAAGATGAATCCCTAAATACAGTCCAGTCCACCGATTCAAAGCAGTCCTGTAGGCACTCTCACTACTGATGCTGCAGACTTCAGCCTCTGCCTATACTCAGGGAGTAGAAGTACAGCCAGGTGATCAGACTTCCTGAAGTGAGGGCATGGAATAGCACAGTAGGCATTCTTGATGGCGGTGAAGCAACCGTCCAGTGTGTTGTTACCTCTGATCTGTTGATGGTAATTGCTTAGTGATTTTTTTTTTCCCCAGACTGGACTGATTAAAGTCTCCCAGAATGATGGTGAAGGCATTAGGATAGATTACAAAAGAATGCCAGTTCTATTATGGTGCTCCAGAGCCCCAGTTGTAATTATAACACCTCCAGAAAGATAACTATCCTGAAAAACATACAGCATTAATTCACCGGGAATGATGCCAGTGCTAAAATGCTAGAAGAGTCGCTGAGACCAGATATCACATGAGTAGGGGAGATCAAGAACCAATTTAACTGCAGCATCTTAAGCCAAATGAGAAATAGAAACTAACTCTCGATTCAAGGTCGAGAAAGGGCAGCATAACCTCAAAAGTAGAGCTGTACCATTTCAGGGAGCAGCTTAGAGCAGGGGTTCCCAACTTTTATGCCATGCACCAAAAGCATTAAACAAGGGGTCCGTGGAGCTCGTATTGGGAACCCCTGGCTTTGAGTAATGGGGTAATAGGGAGGAGTACACAAGAAACAAAAAACTGCTGATGCTTGTAATCTAATTGAGTTCAAATTCCATTTATATGTTATGTTAAGCAAAAACCAAGACAAAGAAGGACCAAGTATCATCGTCAATAGACAAATAGACCAGACATAAGCGACTGAATGGAATTCTCCTATCCCCAGTAATTACCTTGCGTGTGAATTTACTTACCTTGAATTCTTCCTGGTCTACAGACACAAGAACTGAAATCAACTAATCAGTGACGCCTATGGTACAAAAACTGGGTAGCACCATCCAGCACAGCCCTTTGAGGTTGGGTCAATTTTTTTGGGGAACTTTCTCTCACAAATAAACTATGATGCATTTTGATGGCAGATACAGTTAAGTAGTAAAATGGTTAAATAAATGTTTCATAGAGTTCACTTGGTGCCACATAATACTGGATTTGAATTACAAGATAATCTCAATTCATTTCCAGCTATTAAGATTTAAAGACCAGGCTTAGAAAAGTGATGCTGTACAATTGCTGCTTACTGTCCCAAGGAATCAAGCAACAGCTTACATAGGAAAGTTTGCTCTTCAGGACAGAATCCCCTCAAAGTTCAAAGTAAGTTTATTATCAAAGTACATTTCTGTCACCAGATACAAACCTGAAATTCATTTGTCTTGCATGCATAGTCAATAAATCCAATAACCATAATATAATCAAAAAAGTGACTCAAATTGCAACTATATCCCATTACACTGAATTTCACCTTAACCCATGATCCATACAGCAATTTCAAAGTTATACCTAGAATTGTAATTTCTGCTTTATATAGGGTACCTAATACAGCTCCAAAACTCCTTGTGCATACACTGATACAGGGACTGCTGCAAAGTACCATGTTTCCCTTCCACCCATCATTGCTGCAGTCCTTACCTGCATCTCCTCCATTCTCCATACATCTGCTCTCAGCCCGTCCTCCCGCAAGGGTTCCCCTCGCCCTTACCTACCACCCTATGAGCTTCCACATCCAACACATCATTCTGAATAATTTCTGTCATCTACAACAGGATCCTGCCACTTCACCAGCAAATCTGACAGGGCCATCTACTGTATCTGGCGTGGCCCCCCATACAGCAGTGAGAAACATCGATCGGGGGACTATTTTGTCAAACATGGTTGTTCCATCCACCACCAAAGGCAAGATTTCTTGGTACCCACCCATTTCATTTCAACTTCCCGTTTTGACTATTCGATCCTTTGCTTCCTCTGTCACAATGAAGCCCCTCTCTGGTTAGCAGAACCTCATCCTGTCTTGGTAGCCCCCAGTCTGATAGCATGAACACCAATTTCTTTAAATTCCAGTAACTTCTTTCCCCGTCCTTCTCTCTTCCCCCTCCCCATCATTCTCCTCTCCTCACCTACCTATCATCTTCTGGTGCACCTCCTGCTTCCCTGGTTCATTGCGCTCTCATATCAGATTCCTTTGTCTTCAGCCGGTTAACCTCTTCCACCCATCATCTGCCAGCTTCTTATTTCATTCCCCCTCTTTCACTCACCTTCCCCCTCATCCGAGTTCACCTATCACCTGTCAATTTATACTCCTTCTCCTCCCCCTTTTATTCTGGCTTCTTCCCGCTTCCTTTCCAGTTGTGATTTAGAGATACAGCACGGTAATAGACCCTTCCAAACTAAAGAATCTGTGCCACCCAATTACAACCACATGATGAATTAACCTGCTAACCAGTAGATCTTCGGAATGCAAGAGGAAATCGGGAGTACCTGGAGAAAACCCACCTGGCGAGAGTGAGCAGCTTCAAGTTCCTGGGTGTCAAGATCTCTGAGGATCTAACCTGGTCCTAACATATTGATGTAGTCATAAACAAGGCAAGACAGCGGCTATACTTTATTGGGAGTTTGAAGAGATTTGGCATGTCAACAAATACACTCAAAAACTTCTATAGTTGTACCATGGAGAGCATTCTGACAGGCTGCATCACTGTCTGGTGTGGGGGGGGGCTACTGCACAGGACCGAAAGAAGCTGCAGAAGGTTGTAAATCTAGTCAGCTCCATCTTGGGCACTAGCCTACAAAGTACCCAGGACATCTTTAGGGAGCAATGTCTCAGAAAGGCAGCGTCCATTATTGAGGACCTCCAGCACCCAGGGCATGCACTTTTCTCACCGTTACCATCAGGTAGGAGATACAGAAGCCTGAAGGCACACACTCAGCGATTCAGAAACAGCTCATTCCTCTCTGCCATCCGATTCCTAAATGGATATTGAACCCTTGTACACTACCTCACTTTTTAAAAAATATACAGTATTTCTGTTTTTGCATGTTTTTTAAAATCTATTCAATATATGTAATTGATTTACTTGTTCATTTATTATGTTTTATTTTATTTATTATTATTTTTTCCTCTCTCTGCTAGGTTATGTATTGCATCGAACTGCTAAGTTAACAAATTTCACGTCACATGGCCGGTGATAGTAAACCCGATTCTGATTACGGAGAGAATGTACAAACTCCTTACAGACAGCAGCGGAACTGAACTGTGTTGCTGGTCCTATAACAGCCTTACACCAACTACTACATATGACACTGTGCTGCCATGTTGAAAAATCTCAGCACAAAATATTAACTGTTTACTCCCCTCCATTGATATTGCCTGACTTGCTGAATTCCTCCTGCAATTGCGTCTGTTGCTGAAGAATTCCAGCATCTGCAGAATCTTTTGCGTCTGTGATGTTATAAGGTTGCAGCACCCATTTCATATGTTGAAGCCTACAACTACAAAGCAAAGATAAAAACAAAAGAAAAAAAATTGCTGATCCTGAAAATCCAAAGTGAAGACAGAAGACGGCAATACTCAAATCAGACAGCACCTGCAAGTAAACATTTAGCATTTCAGGTCAATGAGTGCATCAGCACTCAAATGGCCTTCGCGCCATGAGGCGAATGTTGAGCAGGATTATGAGATTAGCTGCAAAAGAGGGAAGTACTATTTAACCTCAGCTATTCCCCCTCAGGCCACATAGTCCTACAACACATGGTTTAAATACAGACAGACCAAGAGTAATTTCTTAGGATATTTATTGTGAACATTCTGATGCTCACCTGTAGCAGATCCCTGGTTTCTGTTCTATGATTTGTCCAGATATCAGAGGTAACACAGAAATAACTTATACAGTACACTTCAATCTTTCCATAGTACTGATATATCATAACCTTTACTTCGAATAGTTAAACAAATTCTAGAAGCCTTTTTCCATGCCTTCAACTAGAGGTTTTTAGAAGTTTATGTTGCAAAACAATAGACCCAAACAAATGAGCGGACAAAATTTCTGCTCCCTTGGTTTGGACGCATATGCTTCAGTTTATTTTTGATACTAAATGTTTAAATGGATAGGACAGGATTCAACGTCAATCCCAGTAGTCCTTAAAATTTTCAGAGGAATTAAAAAATCCACACAGATTGCACTGAAAGCAGATAAGATTTACCTGCTCTCAAAAATGGCTGCCATGACCAGCATTGGTTAATTTTTTTTTAATAAGTACAGCATAATGAATTACTTTCCACAAACTGCAACAAGGACATCATGCACATGCACAAACCCTAATCCTATATAATATTCAATCTGCTCCTCCCCAGTTCTTGCTACAGCAATGATAAAGCCTATACTCACAAACACCTGTTCACCTGCAAGGTCTGGATGGTATGTCAATAGCCTTGTCTCATGTACAAGGATTTGCCATGTATTTTTGGATCAAAGCTGGAATGGTAAACGCAACATCATTGTCCAGCACACCGCCATGTGGGGTACACCTGTTCAAGAATCCAGTCCTCATCTGCAACAGGTCATAAACGTCAGACAACACCCCTAAGATTTTATAACTCACAACGTAAAATATCTCCCCATTTGAAATAAGATTTAAGCAGAAAGTCTGTTTTTTTCCTGCCCAATAAAAGGAAATATTTAACCCAAGAGCCAGCTGTTGCTAAAAGTCAAATTCTTACTTCTGCAACATCTTTTAGAGTTCCAAGAAAACCTAAAGCACACTCCTGTAAGCCACTAAAGGACTTCTGAGCATTAGTCATTGTTGTACTGTATCAAAGGCAACAGTCAATCTGTACACAAGCTCCCATCAGTAATACCCAACTTTGATTAGTAACACTGATCAACGAATTGACATTGTCTAAAACAGATTGCTTCAGTGTGGAATTCTCTCAATGAATTTCAAGTTCTTGCAGTTGTCAGTGTTTACGCTCTTACAGTTTCTGCGGACTCCTCTCAAAAGGTTGTGCGATAACATAAGCAACACATTAACAGCTACTGAGTTCTGTGGTTAAAAAATGAAATGGAAGCCCCAGGGATACAGGGATAGAATGGGGATTGAGTCGGGAGTCAGTGTGTGTACTGTCCGGTTGGTGGGGGAAGAGGGGAGATGGTGGGCAAAATGTGTCGAGTCCCTGCAAAAGGCAAATTTTATACAAATGGGCTAAGAGACATTCAATGGCTACATCCAGGTTGCCAGGAATACCTCTCCAAGTTCAATCTATGAATCACCTTCTTCAGTCCACAAATCTTCTGTCCTGGGCCAGTCTTTCCAGGTGTCCCTAGGTGTAGCCCATTTTCTAACATCCTTCCTCTCCCAGGCACAAGGTCTTTGGAGCTTCTGTAGCTCTGTTTATTTATTTACTTTAAAGGATAGGGATGTCAACCCCATGCCCACCATCCCCTTTTTTTTTTCCAAAGCCAGGCTTAGTCCATGGCAATTCAAACAAATCCTCGTGGCCACTCTGTTTAGTTTGGGGGGGGGGTGGGAGGGGGTTTAAAAAGGAAATTTCTTTCCTAGTTCAACTGCTTCCCCAGTACAGCAGGGCGCAACCTCAAACAATCAGAGACTATGAAGCACAAAGCAATGATCAAGGGGACAGAAGTGCACAAATGAGGGGATGCATCAGGAGGCTGCGGGAGGAGGAAACCAATTTCAACAAAGAATGTAGCTTGAGAGTTGGCCCATTCACATAACAGCCCTGAAATTATGCTAACAGTTTTACTCTCAAGGAAGAACACAGTATTTTCAGGTCAGCGAGATTTACAATCCTATTATTTGCAAATATTGTATGATATGTTATCATTGTTGGGAATGTGAGTGGAAGATTGTTGGGAGTACGTGTGCTATTATAAATCAGAAGCTAAAATACAAGGGTGGGTGGGGGGGGAGGGAAGAAATGAAAATTAAAAATCAAAGTTCCAACTGTGCACAACTCCTGTTCAAACTATCGACTGTATAATAACATTTAGGATTATGAAGAAATATTTCGACTGTCAAAGTGCATAGGTGTTGTGCATATTTACTGAACAATGACGGATACATGACTTGCCTTAATAGGTGCCACGTCAATTGTTTAAGTGAATAATGGGAAAGCTTATGGCAACAAGTCCTGATCAAATGGCCTTTTGCAGTGGTTATTCCCATTTTTAATATTTTATAGTTACTGTGCTGCAGTGAGAAAAGTATAACATACAAACATGACAATAATTAACAAGCTTAATTCCATCTCTAGGCTGGTAGAAGAGGTTAAAATGGAAAAATCATGCATGATACTGTATCCTGCACATGGTTTATTCTAATTTTAAAAGCGTACAGAATTAAATTAGGTGATCCCACAGCAATACAAAATAACTGTATCTGCACATTGTTACTCATTGAACGTCCAGTTTTTAAAAACTTCAGCTGGCTCAACCAGTGATAATTTCTATTCCAATTGGGGTAAAGATTAAAACAAGACCAGTTCCCTCTTGGCGAGGACGCCTAATGTTAAAAATCAAGGAAATTAGAACTGGGTGACTTAGCAGACAATAACTCTAGCTGGTTTCTTGTTTTTAGTTCATAAGAGTGCATGTCCGTCTGCCTTGAACACACCAAATCTGATCCCACAGTTCTCAGTTTACATTGTGACTCACCATTTTTTTGGCTCTAATCTGGTTTTGGCTTGAAAACTAAAGATCCCTGGCTCCACTTAGACTTGACTGTCTAAAACTATGGCCTGGCCAATAGTAAGCACAACCCAATCAGAAGAGAGAAGTCAATCTTCTAGAGAGTTTAGGTCAGCATATGTATGTGAAACCTACCCAAATTAAATTCCTACCACCTCCGCATTTCTCTTACACATTGAAATATTAATTCTGTCGAGCCCCTCAAGATGAAATTCTAAGAATTTGTTTTTCACAACTAAACTCTCATGTTGGACTTGCAATTCAAAACAGAAAAGCATGGGTGGGGGGGGGGTTGAACTGCTGGTGTTGATTTGAGTCTTGCTTTCCCAGTGAGAGCAAGAATTTAACTTTCGTCATTCAAGCCACAATGCTGCACTGAATAATTGTTGCAGGGTGTACTTTTAGTTAAGACACATTTACCAATTGTTCACATGAGACAACAATTCTTCAAGGCCAACCTTTATCAACTATAATCATAACCAAGTACAAACCAACAAACAAGAATATATATTATCTTCAAATGGCTATGGGGCTAGGTCAGTGACAAGCACGAGGAACCATAAAGCTGTTAGCAACAACTTTAGAATAAAGTCCAGGCAGTTGGAGAAAGTGCAGTGGGAATATCCAAAAAGGACGCAAGTAGGATACTGCAATGTGCACCAAAGGCTAGTAACTCGTTGAACAATTTACAATTTTTGGATTAGGAGAAAGAAGACGGAGTGCAAAGTGCTAATAATATCAAAAGACCATAGACCCATTCTGAGATATGTGCAGTAGATAACTGATCAAGTACAATGCAAGATGAAGACAGTCAAAAGACAACCTGCTGGGTGAAGTCAACCAGAGATCCCAGAGTGAGGAAAGAGGGAACTTAAACAGTTTAACATTAAAACATCCTGCAAGCTCAAGACTTTAAAAGGGAGAGGAGATATGTGAGATTCTTGCAGTAGATTAGAGCAAGTGACATTCACCCATACCAGGTTACTCGGTGCAACATTAGTCTATATTACAGGAAACATTAAGTGAGAAATTGCTGATGTACAGAATTTTGAGTTACTTAGTGCTTCCACTTTAAAAAAGTGATCACAACAGCAATCGTCCGTCACAAAACAAAAAAAGACACTTTTCTCCTCTATTCCATCAGTACCTCTGCCACCAAGAATTAAATAATCTAGAGGAGCTTAGCACCATTTAAAACTAATTCTAGAAAGATGACATAGAGTAATAAGAAGTGGTATTCCCAGACATTTATCTGTTGATATTACACTTAAAAAGGAACTAAGTGAAGAGGCTACATATCATAATAAATTATTCTTGGATCAGTTAGGAAATGCAATATTGGAAGTTCCCTTCATTTGGAAACATGCAATTTTTATTTTGTAAATCTATCTTCATTCCTGGTACCTTTACAAAGCACCCATGTTTTTAAAAATATCACATGCACACATCAGATGCAAGGGAATTGTCAAAATCTTGGTTGAAGTATGGCATATTCTGATCCAGTTGATCAAACACACGCAAATAAGTTTTAAAATTCTGATTTGCACATCACCAAGGACAGTACTGAGAATGTCCAACAGAAACTTTACAAGTTGCAGAAACACATATCAAGACTGTCAACATTCTAACTCTCTGAGACTTCGTAATATAAAAAAAAACTGTGTACCGGATCTAACAGTGTCTCGGCCCTGTACTGTACTCCTTTCCACAGATGCTGCCTGGCCTGCTGAGTTTCTCCAGCATTTTGTGTCTGTTACAAGGACATCAACTTTCTTTAGTTTGTGAACAGATTCCTCATGATATATGACACCATACAGTAGGTTGAAGTGGTAAGTGTGTGGACATTTATTGTGTGAATTGCAAGAAAAAGTTTTAGGAAATTGCATAAATTCCTATCATTCAATTCAGTTTTCCCTCATATAGTGCAACTCCAGAAATTAACCTTCCAACAAACAGCGAACAGGCCTTTCTGAACAACTAGCTTACAGTCCCCTGTTCCATTAATTTTAACATGTTTCAATTTTGTGTGGCTGTCAAACTTCCCCATGTCATTTGTCCCAGATATTTTTACGATTTTGCCATATATACCCTATTCTAACAGAGCACCATTGTGCATCCTGAACTGCTGTAACAATGCCTGGTATGGGGATTTCAAGGCAACTGACAAGACCCAGCAATGAATTGAGAGAACTGCTGAGAGTCATCAGGGTCTTCCTCCCCACCTTCCCCCTCCCCCCAGTTCTGAACATATACATTTGAAGATTCCTCAGCAGTGTCACGGGCCCCCTTATCCATCCCATAATCTCTTTGACCTTCCAGTCAGGCAGAAGGCACTGCAGTACAGCACAAGGAGCGTTGGGCTGGCTAACAGCTTCCTCTCCCAGAGACTTCTGAACACCATGCTACCACCCAGTACACGTTATTTACGATGGAGCCAGCAGCTGTACACTGTTCTATATTTAACTATGTCATATATATGACATTGTCAACTTGCACATTTACAGAATATTTTTATCTATTAATATTATGGCATTAACATTTTATGCGCAGTATGTGATGTACACGTACACACAAACAAACACAATGTTCTCCACCCTTGGCCGCAGAGGAATGTTGCTTCGCCTAGCTGTATACATGTGTATGGTTGAATGACAATAAAACTTGAACTTGATGTTTGTGAGACACTTAAACAAACCAGTTAACTTTCTGCCTTGCATTTCTGGTCAGCAGTTTTGGATTCTCCCACCAATGGGAACTTTCACATCACATTTAGCCTGTAATGACTTCTATCAAATCTCAAATTTATCCTCTTAAAAGTCTAATCTTTACCAAGCAGCTGTCATTCTCAGTTCTAGTATCCTCCTGGAGAGTATGTTTGTACAGTATCAAAGCCAGCGCTGTGTCCAATATTCCCAAGTGCATTATAGTGGCATACAGCACACAAACAGGTCCTTTAGTTCACATCAACCACAAAACCCGCATTTATACCAATTCCAATTTATCGTCCCCCACATTCTCAACTCCTATTAGATCCTAACACTCATGTACAGCAAGTAGCAATTCACTGTGACCAATTAACCTACTGCCCCACATGTTGCTGGGGTGATACGGGAAACCAGGGCACCAAGAAGAAACCCATACATTAAGAGGAAGAATATTCATACTACATACAAACAACAAAAGGTCAGGGATGAACACAGGTCAACTGAGCTGGGGGGCGGGGGGGGGGGGGGGGAAACAATTCTACTCACTGCAGCTGTGTGCTCCTAGCTTAGGCCAGCCATGTCCAACTTAAGAAATATTGCAGTTATGGAATGTAATACCCTTGGAAACCAAAAGTCCTTCATTTGCATTCACAGCTTCCTTTGCAACACTTTGCTTTCTTCAGTTGCTTTCATACTTAATTCTAGGAGACACATTCCTACTTTTCAGACTCATTAACATCGACACCTTTCTTAAAACTGGAATAATGTAAGACTGGGCTCGTACAGATATTAGGAATCCTCAACACTTGTATGTTTCTTTTTCCATTACTTAATCTTAGTCAAGACTGACTAGTTATTAAGTTGGAAGGTCTCATTTGAGGATTTATTACTTGTGAACTGGAGATCTTAATGACTCGAGGCAGTGGTAAATGGTAGCTGACAAACAAAAATGCCAGTATCCTACAGGAATAGATTTTTAAGAGGGCTGGCAACTAAGCATAAGCAAAGATATGCAAAGAGTTTGACTGTATTTAACATGCAACACCTCATTCTTCCCTCATTTTGGTCACTGACTCCACATTACCACACTAGATTCAGAATGCGCAAGATATAAACAGATACATGAAGTGTGTGGCAAAAACTACCATTAGGGGCCTCCAGTTTTTAACAAAATGATACTGATATGTACCAGTAGAATACATACTCCACTGTGCAACTAGACGTGCTAAATATAGAAAAATGCTAAAATCTTGCATTAAAAAAATGTTGAAACTACAAAACTTAATCTGGGAGAGGTCATTTGTGGGCCGGATCTTGTACTTACTTGTACATTTATCTGCAGTCAGAAAAGTGCAGATAAATTTAGTTTTCTGTCTCCACTAGACCACTTCCCAAATTTTCTGCTTTTATTTCAAGTTTCCAGTATCTGCCATATTTTATTTCTGGTCCGAAGAGGACTTCAATGTCTGCTACTGGTTCTCTAGATACCCAACATCTCTCAGCTCAAGCCGCCGCACTGCTGACCCAATGTCTTGGCTGAGGCTCAATTTGGATTGGAGGGGGGGTTGGAAATCAAATAACGGCAGGAAACATTGTTTAACGATTCACACCGGGAGCAAATTCCACAGTTTAGAATCCAAGACTTCTTTTGATCACAACTCCAAATCTGAGTATTTCATATAAAATCCAGGGCTGCTAGAGTCAATTCCTAACCACCATTATTAGAAACATCCTGCTACTGTTATCACATTTCACAATTTAAAAATATTTGAATTCTCTTATCCAGATGTGTTGAAATAAAGGGCAAGCCTTAGCAGAGTAAATTCAAACATTACAAATGCATTTCACGTTGCTTGAATTCATACTTCCAAACTAGAATGCTGGTTTTTTTGTTAACCATGCACACATCTCTTGTGTGAATCCAAGAGGTCACACAACTAGGATTTTTTTGATAGACAGGCATATTCAGTACAGAGCTATCAGGTTCTATAACTTGCTGCATGAATCCACCACTAAATCTCCAATCATTACCAGCTCTTTCATCTTCATTAAACCTCGATTCACCACACACAGAGACTAATTCCATTTTGTATGATGTGTACCGTATATGGCCCTTGGATTTTGTGCCGATACATAAACAGAGCAGATTAGGGCTAAAACTACAATCACAAATTGGTTCACTGGAACAGGGTTTTTCATCTTTTCCTTCCCCCCGAGTTTTTTTTTCCCCCCCAGTGTCACAATTTAATGCAGGAAGTACAGGAGCCTTGGGTCCCACACCACCAGGAGCAGTAACAGTAACAGTCATTATCCTACAACCTCCAGGCTCTTGGTCCAGCCTGGATAACTCCACTCACCTCAACACTGACCTGACTCCAAAACCTACAGATTCACTTTTAAGGACTATAACTCATGTTCTCAGTATTATTTATTTACATTTTTATTATTTGCACGGTATCGGTTTTTGCACATTAGTTGCTTGTCAGTCACTATGCATAGCTTTTCATAAATACTTTTTTTCCTGTAAATGCCTGCAAAAAATTAATCTCAAGGTAGTATATGGTGAGTGGGCATGTGGCTAAGTGGTTAAGGCATTGGACTAGTGACCGGAAGGTCGTGAGTTCGAGCCCCAGCCAAGGCAACGTGTTGTGTCCCTGAGCAAGGCACTTAATTACACATTGCTCTGCGACGACACTGGTGCCAAGCTGTATGGGTCCTAATGCCCTTCCCTTGGACAACATTGGTGTCGTGGAGAGGGGAGACTTGCAGCATGGGCAACTGCTGGTCTTCCATACAACCCTGCCCAGGCCTGCGCCCTGGAGAGTGAAGACTTTCCAGGCACCGATCCATGGTCTCGCAAGACTAACGGATGCCTTATTATTATATATGGTGACATCTGTACTTTGATAATAAATTTAATTTGACTCTGAATTATTTTGCTTTTCCATTCCCCTGCATCTCTAATTGCCATTCGGGCAGGTTGGGCTCGTCAGCCTTGGAGAAGGAAAAGTGATTTTAAACGTCCACGGCCTTGCGGCCATACCCACCCAAAGAAAAGGCTTTGGGAGTAAGGCCAGAGGAAGAAATCCGGAGCTAGGGTCCCTACGGCAGTTTGATGTTGTTTATAACTTCACTTTGGCAACCTCCGCAACGACACTGGTGCCAAGCTGTATCGGCGCTTGTCGTTCCCTTGGACGACATCACTGACGTGGAGAACGGGAACCTGCTGCATGGGCAACAGCCTGTTCTTCAAATCTTCCCGCTCAGGCTTGAGCCCTGGAGAGGACACAGTCCACCTGAGGCGCAAACCCATGGACCCCTCAATCGACGGCTGCCTACATTTGCCATCCGAATGTATTAAAATTACAAACCATTTGCAAAGGATTCCAGTTAATTGACCCACCAGTTAATCAAGACAGCCATTTATTTGGGACAACTCTTAAAGATCAAAAACCAAGTCAAGAAAATAACTGATTCTCTTCGCTTGTTTGGGACAATCTGCCACTTAATAGGGACAGGAGACTGCTGCCCAATAGCTTCGAACTAGCGGCAGTCACATACACCTGTGTGGCTATTAGACACTACGCCATGCTTAGAGCAATCAGTTTTTAAACTAGTGTCAGTCACATGTGCTCGAGTTCAAAAAGCAGTGATTTTCGTCACTGATAGTTGGCGAGAAATAAGCAGACAGTTCAGAACAGTTTTGCTCGCTACCGTTTGAAGCATTCAGGCTTGGAGATGCCAGAAACGGCAGGGAGAGGAAATGACAAATTTCACGACACAAACCTGATTCTGAAACAATTTCACTACATTAGGAACCATGAAGAATCTGAAGATATCAACAATCATCTTGAATGTTACAAATAAAATGAAGATTTGGAGGACGCAATCATTTATTTGCGCTAAGTGTCAGAGCTGATTTTGTTCATTTAGTCTATCAAAAGAGCAGAGCAGAGGAATAGGAACACATACATAGTTGGTTATGTATTGCTAGTGTTCTAATTTGTTCTGAGTTTTATTTAAATACATAAACTGTAACTCTATTGTTAAAGGGTAGTTTGTCTTTTTTTTAAAAAAAATACCTTTTAAATAGTTCCATGAAAGTTCAGCTAATTGAGACAACCGCATAATTGGGACAAAATATACTGGTCCCAATTAACCATAATCCACTGTAATTATAAAGAAAAAGTACACCAAACTTTATAAAAGGAAAGCGGACAGCTGAATGACTAGAACAAAGTGTAATGGAAAAAGAGCAATTGGCCAGTAAAGATACAGGGCTTAGATACAGGGTTTTGGAACACAAATAATTTTGAAAGGAAAAGAGTCATATACTTGGGGTGCAATGACCAAAATTTGAGCCACAGCTCATATTAGCAATAACAGCAATATTTTCAGATTATCTGATTCTAAAAATTCCTGAAGCTATAAAAAGGGTGTGGAACAAATGGGAAAAAAAAGTGACAAGATCCAAGATTTAAAAAGTAACTTCATTAATTCACTGGGATCAAACTTGCCAAAAAAGTGTAGTAAGTGCAAATAGTAGTTTCACTGAGAGATACATTGGATCATGTACTGCTTACATACTAAATGATGCACAAGAACCTACTGGAATAAACCAGCTATTTTCCCAAGTTACTTGCCTTCCCACACATTATTCCATGAGCATACATTTAATGTGCTGATGACAAGAATGGAATGAAAAAGTGATGCTGCCAAAAGACATTTGAATGATCAGATGCTGCCAGTGGCACAGGAAACTGCACAATTAGACACTTCTACTTGACATAAAAAAATCTTAATCAAGTACAGAAGAGCAGTCAATGCTGACCATCAAATACAAGGCATATAATTATTAAAAGTTGGGACAGAAGTTCTAACAAAAACCAGTTATGTCAGAAACTTTGTTAGTTATGATAAAACAGAAGTATTCTTCAAAAGGAAACATATTCAATACAAAGCTATGAGAGCATATAGCAATTATGCTAATTAGGCAGAATTTCAACAGTACATAATACATATAATTAGATGCATTGATGCAGGGTCTTCAAAGAATGTAGAAATCAAATTCAAAACAGGGAACTTTTTTAAAAAAAAAGTCAGTCTGAACCACTGGTGATTATGTAGTTCCATTGACAAAACCTAACCCAAGAGTAATTTTAAAACTTTCCTTAAGAGTTGCAGGATGTTGGTGTGGATATTTGTGGGGTTTAAACAGATCGGTAAATTCCAAACAAATTTTGACCAGAATGAAAAAAGTCACTTAAAAGGGGTGCATGGACAAACAGCAGTAACAGATCTGATACCAAGCCCACATTATTCCAGCAAGTTCAACACTAAAAAAGTGCCAGAAGACGCTGCCTGCTTGCTGATATTCTGGGGATCAGAATCCATTTCAACTCCTGAAAGTGCCTCTTGCCGCACTGTTTTAGATTACATGATAGAATAAAAATCAATTATGCCAGTTCTCACGGCAAAGGCAACACCAATCAGGAGTGAAATCCGAAGGTAACTGGTAGAAACATACATAATTCGCAACCACCAACATTGAGCTTGGGTTCACTTAAAGAGGATGGTTTGATGGGATGACTTATTACATGAAGTTGTTACCGCATTTTTGTGTTTAGTTTAATTGGCGTTTTATTTGTGAAAACCTACGAAATCATGTACATAAAGACACATTGGTCAAGTGATTAAGGCATTGGACTAGTGACCTGAAGGTCGTGAGTTCGAGCCCCAGCCAAGGCAACGTGTTGTATCCTTTAGCAAGGCACTTAATCACAAATTGCTCTGAGACGACACTGGTGCCAAGCTGTATCGGTCCTAATGCCCTTCCCTTGGACAACATTGGTGTCGTGGAGAGGGGAGACTTGCAGCACGGGCAACTGCTGGTCTTCCATACAACCTTGTCCAGGCCTGCGCCCTGGAGAGTGAAGACTTTCCAGGCGCAGATCCATGGTCTTGCAAGACTAACGGATGTCTTTATTTTAAAGGCACATTGACCAAACGACTAGATTCAAAAATCTCACAGATTTAAGATGTCATTTCTCATGATGAACAAAAGACATGCTGTTAACTATCTCAGCCAATAAAATATGGCCAATTTGATTAAAATGTTCCTTAAATATTAAAGTGAATTGTAAGAATGTAATTATTGAATTGAATTTATTACTTACATATTTCACATACATGAGTAAAAATCTTTACGTTACATATCTGCCCAAAGTGTTTAATTTACAGCCATTTGTAATAAACAGTATGTACAACAGGACAGTCAATATAACACAGAAATGCAATTGTACAAGTGTGAATTAAGCAGTCTGATGGCCTGGTGGAAGAAGCTGTTCTGGAACCTGTTGGTCCTGGCTTTTATGCTGTGGTTCCATTTGCCGGGTGGTAGCAGCTGGAACCTTTTGCAGTTGGGGTGACTTGGGTCCCCAATGATCCTTCAGGTTCTTTTTACACAGCTGTCTTTGTAAGTGTCTTAAATAGTGGGAAGTTCACATCTACAGATGCTCTAGGTTGTCCGTGCCACTCTCTGCAGAGTTCTGCAATTGAGAGAAGTACAGTTCCCATACCAGGCAGTGGTTCAGCCAGTCAGGATGCTCTCAATTGTGCCCCTGTAGAAAATCCTTAGGATTTGGGGGCCCATACCAAACTTCTTCAACCGTCTGAGGTGAAAGAGGTGCTGTTGTGCCTTTTTCACCACACAGCCAGAATGTTCAGATCATGTGAGATCCTTGGTGATGTTTATGCTGAGGAACTTAAAACTGTTCACCCTTTCATCCCCAGATTGATTGATGTCAATAGGGGTTAGCCGGTCTCCATTCCTCCTGTAGTCCACAACCAGCTCCTTTGTTTTTGTGACATTGAGTGAGAGGTTGTTTTCTTGACACCACTGACAGGTTGACGACTTCTCTGTAAGCTGCCTTGTTATTATTTGAGACTAGACCAATAAATGTAGTATCGTCAGCAAATTTAACTAGCAGATTGGAGCTGTGAGTCGCAACACAGTCATGGGTATACAGAGAGTAAAGGAGGGGGCTTAGGACACAGCCCTGAGGGGCACCTGTGTTGAGGGTCAGAGGGGTAGAGGTGAGGGAGCTCACTCTTACCACCTGCCAGCAATCTGACAGGAAGTCCAGGATCTAGCCACACAAGCCAGAGTAAAGGCTGAGGTCTTTGAGCTTCTTGTTGAGTCTGGAGGGAATTATGGTGTTGAATGCTGAACTGTAGTCCAAGAACAGCATTCTCAGATAAGCAACCTTCTTCTCCGAATGTGCAAGGATGGTGTGTAGAGCTGTGGCTATTGCGTTATCTTTCGATCGGTTGTGCCGGTAGGCGAATTGTAGGGGGTCCAGATTGGGTGGTAGCATGCTGCAGATGTAGTCCTCGACCAGCCTCTCAAAGCATTTGCTTAGTATTGAAGTGAGTGCAACAGGACGCCAGTCGTTCAGACAAGTTACCTTAGTCTTTTTAGGTACAGGGACAATGGTGGACATTTTGAAACAGGAGGGCACTCTACACTGGGAGAGGGAGAGATTAAAAATGTCTGTAAACACACCTGCCAGTTGCACACATCCTGAGTACCAACCCTGGGATGCTGCCCGGTCCTGCAACCTTGCGACTGTCCATTCGTTGGAAACACCTGTGTACTTCAACCTCAGAGATGACCAAGGTGCAGGTCACTTTGGTGGCTCTCTTCGGGGACTCAGTGTTGGCGATATCGAACCAAGCGTAAAAAAGATCTGGGAGAGAGGCAGCGACATTTTTGCTTTGCTTTGAAGTCTGCGATGGTGTGCAGGCCTCGACATAAGCTGCACGTGTTACTGGTGGAGAGTTGCGGCTGGATCTTGTCCCTGTATTGTCGTTTCACTGCCTTGATGACTTTGCGCAGATGGTAGCTGCATTTACTGTGCAATTAATGTGAGCATTTCTGAATTCTGTCTCGACACATCCATATTTCAGTAAAAAATGTTCAAATAATTAAAAGCCCACCTAAGCTTTAAGCTAGACCTCAAACTAGTTTACTGCAAGCCTAAACTGGTACTATATACCGATGACTCAGAAAGGAGTCGAGCTAAAATCTCAGAGTCAAAAATAAAGTGATTAAGCCTCTAATGCAAAAGGCCCAAAAGCAGAGAAACTTGTTACTCTATGCAGGAACCAAAAGATAGCAAGGTTCCAATAGCGAACAAAGCCCAACACCCTCATTAAAAGGTTTTGCACCCTGAAAAAGAAGTAGCCTATGACATCACCAAATTTGGATAGAGTCCCATGTAAAACAGACCTATTTAAAGAAGGTCAACAATTTTTAGCAATTATGCAGACTAAGCTACTTGCAGTGCCAGAACTTCACTCAAGAAGTAGTTAATTTAAGTTAGAGGATGGAGACAAAGTAATCTACCACTTGAGAAGGTTAAGTCTATTGACAAGGATAGAAATCCCATGAATGCCACAGAACTGTTGTTCAATCTTTTACTACGTTTCTACCAGACTTCACCATGGTGCAACAACTTCTGAACGAGACTGGCATGGCAGCAGGGAGAAGAGCAGAATATCTGCAGGGAAAGTGACAATGACACTGAAGCACGTCAACAAGGATTTCAGTTATGGATTTGAGCTATGCCGAGCCAAATGTTGAGCAGTCCTCAAGGAAGGAAGCAGACTGAACCAGAACTGCTTCTACGGACAAAGTGCAGACACAAGACAGAAAAAACAAAACAAGGAGAAAATAGAGAAAAATAGTGTCAGAAAAATCACAGGGTATATGCAAGGCCGGAGAGACTGGAAAAATAAAAAGGACTGCACAAAGACATTCAAAAACACTATTACAAGAATCGACAGAAGTCCCATTATTGGTGCAAGTTACTGCAAGGAATCAGTCACAATCTAATTATCCACAGGCTCCATGAGACCCTCACTGGTAAATGTCCCTTCTTTAAAAGTCTCCAGAAATTATCCCTTTAGTGACATCTTATTAAAATGGGTGCAAGACTGTCACAGAGTTAAAATAAAATACAGACATCCCACCCTGCAAAAACTCATTTCAGGGAGGTAGCACCATCAATTTGTGGAAGACTGCCTGAACTTCCGGGAGAGGTGGGATGTCTGCAATAGAGTAGCTCCTTAGCAGCTAGCCAGCTAGTTTAAATAACGTTAGCTATGCTAATGAATGAATGACACCTGTTAAACTCACCTCAACATGTCTTTTACAGTCTTAACCCGCCATGGGCAATAGAAAAGTCACTGTTGCAAACAGTGCAGCGAGCAACATTGTCATTATTTTTGACCCCTCTTAGGCAGGGGTACACTTTAGGGTAGTCTGGGGTGATGTACCTTTTATATTTTTTTGGAACACTCTGCCATGGCGCGCTCTCGCTCCCTCTCACTCGCACTCTCTCTCTCGCTTTCAAAAAAATTGATTTCCGTAATATTGTATATAATTTGAGGGCATCAGGGAGCCACTATTAATATGCAGGAGACTCCTGGAACTTCCGGGAGAGGTGGGATGTCTGAAAATATATCCTGTTACCGCAGCCCCTATATTAAACCGCTACCACTCAACATTGCTGTCCTTGGTAAGAAAGGCGACATAAGCTTTAGTGGAGGAAGTACATAAATGAAGACAAGTGGGGCAGGGTCATTCTAAAAGGAAAGCCCATTAAAAATGCAATCAAAGTCAATCACAGCAGGTATTGGATTCCAGTTCTTGACTTATCAATCAATTGCAGTTGTGCTATTGAAGGCATGTTCTGCAGTGCAAGGACAGAATATAAAGTGCTTTAATTACCAACAAATTATAAAAATGCAATAAAATATGGTCAAGTATACAAAAACATTTACCATTAATCTCGCAAGTCATTCTCTCAGATCTTTTTTATCCAAACAACTGTCTTTCTGCTCCCTTTTCAAGCATGTTCTTTGATTCAAGTATCTTAAGCTGCTTCACAGAACAAAGGAAAAGTTTGAAAAGAACCTCCTTCTTACTACAGAAAGAATCCTATTGCAGTGAGTTCATTTACAAGATTCCACCACCTTTCCCCAAACCCAATTCCTTCCATAATGCTAGGTGGCTTTCCTCCTCTAGAACTGCTGTATTTCATAGTTTTTGTAAATGCCTTTAAAGGAGGGCCTGTTGCCAAGTGCACTTCATACAATTGCATCATCACAACTGACGTCAAATACTTCAAAATTCGTTTGTCGTTCCCTATAGATTTCAGCTAAAGCTAAAAAAAAACTGCTTCCTACTTTTCATCCTGCATCCATTATCCTCATCCATGTTCAACCACCAATACAATGCTCATCTCCAACCCATCAGTAAGAGACAACATAGGTAGTTTCCACATACTGCTTGGACAAATGATGGAGTTAAGTTCAAAATGTTTGTACTAACTACATTTGTCCCAACATATTAACTCCCATTAATGAAAGGAGAGATGATGAAAATTATGTGACCCAAACAGTAACAAAGTCAAAAATGAGGAGTCAAAAACGGAAATGCAAGTTTTTTTTGAAGAGCCTGATTACAATGACTGAAACACCTACAATGTAGTATTTTGACACAGAAATCAGAGTCAAACTAGACAGATAGAGATCTGGATGAAGTTATTTTTGAGTAATACATCATTAAATGAATAGCTCTTAAAGCCCACAAATATGTCATACACCAAACAACACAGCATTGAATTGAAAACCAGATTCTTAACAGATGCCCATATGAATACACAGGAGGCACTATATCAATGCACTGTCAACAGTCAAAGTAACAGATTTTGAATATGATGCAAAACTCAAAATCTATCATGCTCTTGCTCATTACCCACATTTCTCAATTTCCCCATGTCTCAAATTTAAGATTCACGTCTACTTTAAAACAATGTCCTCATTTAGATCCTCAAAAGGTTGGGGACCTTTTCGCACTGCGGACCAGTTTCATATTGACAATATTCTTGCGGACCGGCCGACGGGGGGGAGGGGGGGGGGTAGGGTTGCCAACGGACAAGAGTAGCAGTCAAATACGTTGGGTTTACCCCGAGAAAGACTACAATGACCATGAAGCCTTGCGCAGGCACCAGCGCGCATGCGTGACTTTACGTGCCGATTTTTTTCCCCCTACAAATCGTTTTTTGGCGATTCTGTTCGCGGGGGGGGGGGGGGGGAAGGTGTTAATCACGACCGGAATATAGGCGATGTAGCTAATGCACTCAATTTCGTTTCTAAAAGGGTTTATCTAACGAATTTAATATTAAACACACAGAGCATATTTCCCTCGCATAAATATAGTGATAAGTCAATTATCAGGGGAACTTGAAGTAAGTGTTGAACGAACTTCCAGTAGAAGTGGTTGAGGCAGGTTCGATATTATCATTTAAAGAAAAATTGGATAGGTATATGGACAGGAAAGGAATGAAGGGTTATGGGCTGAATGCAGGTCTGTGGGACTAGGTGAGAGTAGCATTGGGCACGGACTAGAAGGGCAGAGATCACCTATTTCCGTGCTGTGATTGTTATATGGTTATATAAGTCAATAGCATCATAATATTTTAAGTAACGTTTGGATATTAAACACGCAGCACATATTTTCCCCGTATGAACATATAAAATCATTGCAACACACCAATATCGTTGAATCAGTGGGAGCCCTGGGCTTGTTTCCCTGCAACAACACGGTCCTATCGAAGAGTGATGGGAGACAGCGACACTCGAACAGGGTTCCTTATGTCCAGTCTATTCTGCAGTTTAGTTTTTGTTGCATTCATTGCAGAGATGTGTCGGAAATGGAAGCAACGTTTTCAGTGCTTTCGTGGCTATCTCAGGACATTTAGCCTTGACTTTGGTCCAGAATGCTGGCAGAGATGTTATGTCAAACATACTTTTCAGCCCGCAGTCATTTGCAAGCTCGATCTCCTTCTCGCGCTGACATGGATGACGCGCGGGTAATGACCTCGCATGCGTAATGGCTCAACAGTGGGCATGACAGGGAATGAGGAAAGGTGCAGCTGACCCATATCGCCAAATTATATCATTTCCTCGCGGCCCCGTAGTGTATGCTTTGCGGCCCGATACCAGTCCGCGGCCCGATGGTTGGGGACCGCTGCTCAAGATAAAGACAGCACCAATTTTCCTCAACTCTCCTTCATTCCACCAAAGCATCCCAGATTTCAGAAATCTAGGCATACAGTCAATCTGCCTCTCAATCTTCATGACTTTTTCTTCTTCAGCTTTCTGAAGTTTTAGTCACCAAAATAACTAATTTGCCAAGTCTTCTTTTCTTCCCCATTCCCGTAACCCTCTTCAACCAGATACATCTTTGCCCTTGACTAATAAAGAATCTACAGTTACCAATTATCTCACTTGGACCAGATATTTAAGCATTGCTAGCCAGACTGATAAACTGAAGGTTAGTTAACAGAGAGCCTTTACTATTGAAAGCTTTTCAGTGAGAGTGAACTCAGCCTACAGGTAGAGCAGGATAAATGTTGGGTCATCATGTTCTGTCACTTGCCAAAAAAATCACAGTTTCTAGTTAGTCGGTCACGAGAGAATCACATTAACAATGCCATAGCCTAAAATTCAAACTATTCCACCAATTCTCTATTATTGAATATAATCATGGGCCACAAGATTGCCAACTTTTTTTCCCCACTGTTTCACAATTACATCCGGCTCTATTGCATCTATAAACCAAATTCAAAAGTGAAAGCAATTCAAATAAGAACAGAGCTCACAGTGATTCAAATGCTTGACAGAAGAAGAAAAACACCTCAGATTTGCACACGTGCACAGTGTACACATTATGCTACATTGTGCAAATGTAGCACAATGCGTTGTGCTACATTTCTGAAGCATTTATTGTTTTTTTTTGGGGGGGGAGGGAGTGAAGGGAGTTGGTTACTAATTTCCTTAGAACATAGTTAGGATACTGGGAGGTGGCAGGTGGAACTTCTTTAATAAATTTGTTATCCAATGACTCCTGTTGTAGGAAAAAATAAGATATGGGCTGCCTATTTTCTTTGCTTTTGTTCACTAGGGTTAGGACCATAAAGGAATAGGCACTTTGGGCTGGATATTCTAGGCAAATTACAGATTCAGGAAATCAGAAGTCTGTAAACCTTCAGAAAAAGATATCAAGTCTTTCACTTTAAGGATTTTTGGCAAATCTGTTTGGGATAGTCCTACCTCCACAGAAGTGTGAACCTACTTATTTATGCAAAACAACATATTGACCAGTTCGGGCCTGGCCGGCTCCCAGTAGTTCAATCTTAGATCTCCTCTCCTCATTTTCCTGTACCCCTTCAATTTGCTGCCATTCACATGTCCTTTTGATGCTTCAGGAACTTAACTACACCAAGGGCTAATTTACAGTGGCCAATTAATCTACAAACACATCTTTCAGATGTGGAAGGAAATCAGACCACCTAAGGGAAACCCACACTGTCACAGGGAGAACATTCAAACTGCAGACCATCATCAAAAATCAAACTTATCCTTTGGACCCAAGGTATTAGCATCAAATGCTTTGCTACAATACACTTCTCTCACTTTATAACAAACTGACAATTATTTGAGCTGACTGAAATAAAAATATACAAGTATAACTACTTAAAAAATCTACAGTCAAAAAGGTGAAGGCAAGTGCATTGCAACAACATTAATGTCAGTTTTATATTGCAATAGTAAGGAATATTAGCAACAATGGTAGGAGCTATTGAGACTGGGAATGGGAGTGGGTGTGCTAGCAGAAGAGAGAAAAGGAAAAGGTGCAGGATTCATGTAACTATCATATAAATATTTCAAAGCAGACATTAAAGACTTTAAAGTTTTCAGTTGGGGTCATTCAGAAATTGCTGGGAGGAAGGTTAAAATATTAATGTTGACATAGGTCAATATTTGCTTTAACTAAAAGGAAACAGCCGAAAGTACTTTAATTTTGCTGCCAAAACGGCATTTATTGTCTGACCCTGCTGGTACAGACAGTCGCCAATTGTGATGTCTAGCACTAAGCAGTCATGATGCTCCCAAGATGGTGTTGGACAGCAAGATCAAGGATCTTGGCCCAACCTTTAAATGTCACAACACTCATTCTTTCCAAAGCCAAGCAACAATGCTGTCACAAAACTTCAAAGCACATTGTGTAATACCTTTCATATGGTTAGGAACTTGTAATTAGATATCTTTTGTCTGTTAATTACATTTAAATATTATTTAAAAATGCTCTAAGATTCTTCAAGGTAATGGAAAAGTAGTGTGGGTCAAAACAGCGGAGATACAAGGAGGAATAACAACATTTCTGATGATAGGCTATTGACCCAAAATATTAACTGTTTCTCACCACAGATCAAAGTAAGTTCAAAATAAATTTATCAAAGTACGTACATGTCACTATATACAACCCTGAGATTCATTTTCCTGCAGACATACTCAATAAATCTACAGAATAATAACTAATAAAAGAATAAATGAAAGTCTGCCCCAGTTGGTTGTTCAGAGTGCAGAAGACAACAAACGATGCAAATATGAAAAGAAAGAAATCATAACAAATAAAGCAACAAATAGAGAACATGAGATGAAGAGTGTTTGAAAAGTGAGTCCATTGGTTGTGAGAACATTTCAGTGATGGGCCAAGTGAATCCTCTTTTAATCAACAGCCTGATGTTTGAGGGGTAGCAACCGTTCCTGAACCTGATGGTGTGAGTTCTGAGGCTCCTGTACCTTCTCCCTGATGGCAGGAGCAAGAAGAATGCATGGCCTGGATGGTGGGGGTCTCTGATAATGGATCTTGCTTTTATGTGACAGCATTGCATATAGATGTGCTTAGTAGTGGAGAGGGTTTTATCCACTGTTTTTTGTAGGATTTTCTGTTCAAGGCATTGATGTTTCCATACCAGTCTGTGATGCAGCCAGTCAAGATAGCCTCCACTACACATCTATAGAAGTTGGTCACAGTTTTAGATATCATGCCGAATCTTCACAAACTCCTAAGAGAGGCGCTACTTTCTTCATAATTGTCCTTGCGTGTTGGGCCCAGAATAGGTCATCCGAAATAATACCAAGGTATTTAATGCTGCTGACCGTCTCCATCTCTGATCCTCCAGTGAGGACTGGCTCATGAACCTCTGGTATCCTCATCCAGAAGCCAATAATCGGCTCCTTAGTCTTGCTGACAATGAGTAAGACATTATGTCACCGCTGTCAGATTTTCAATTTCCTTCTTACATACTGTTTCATCTGCCTTAATTGCAAATTATTTCCAACATCCTCTGCTGTTATTTCAGCCTGGTCAAGGTTTGTTTTGTGGTGGATCAATGAACAACAGGAACAAAGGAAGGGAGTAGAACATCATTACAATAATTTAACCATACTTACTGTTACACATTGCTGTTAACCTAGGGTTGAACCTTCATAATCTGAAGCTCAGGATGATGTACAAGGATAAAGATAGCTCTTCATACAAGTGAACAGATTGGACTGCATCCAATGTTAAAAGGGCACCAGTCTAGCCTGTACAACAAGACTAACAAAAAATGCTTAATACCGTGGTAAAATATATATAATCTATTTCCATCTTGAATCTGGAAAACAGTTTGCTATAAAAGTTCATCAATATCAGGTGAAAAGAGTTTAAATGCAAGACTGCCATCAACATACACCAAAGTGGGAAAACCTGAACTTCACAATTCATTCAGCATGACAAAAAGCAAAAGCCTTTTAAAAATATTTATTCCACTTGCTTTAGCTGTGAATCAGCACTGACAGCAGGCATTATTTTCTTCATTTGGAGCATGCAGCACCTGGTGGAAACTCAAGTGCCTGTTTTAACACCACTATTCCTAACACACGCTACTTGTGCGCACAACTCAAAATCGTTCTGTCACCCAAATCCCACCAAAGGCTGGACACTCTGAAAAGTAATCCCACTACGAACCAGTAATTGGCTAAACTGCAAGCATTTAAGTGAACACCAGCTGAATTTCCCACTTTTAATAAAGTTCTCGTCCAACTTCCTAATATTTGAATATTTCAATATTCAAAAAACATTGGTTTCACAGGCTAGTAAGACAAAGCTGATTGATTCCCACTTTATCATTGAGACACATTTACATGGAGCAATGTCACAGAAAAAGCAGCATCCATCATCAAGGACTCCCACCATCCAGACCATGCTCTCTTCTCACTTTGCCATCAGGAAGAAGATACAGTACAGGAGCCTCAGGACCCACACTATCAGGTTCAGGAACGGTTATTACCCCACAACCATCAGGCTCTTGAACCAGAGGGGACAACTTCAGTCACCACAACACAGAACTGCCCCCACAACTTGTGGGCTCATTTTCAAGGACTCCTCATCATATATTCTTGATATTTATTGCTTTTATCCCTTTCTCTTTTTTTGCTTTTGCATTTGCTCATTGGTTGGTTGTCCATCCTGCTGGCTGCAGAATTTCATTGATTATGTTGCGTTTCTTGTATTTACTGTGAATGCCCGCAAGAAAATGGACCTCAGACATACGGTGATACATGTACTTTGCTAATAAATTCACTTTGAAATGTCTCTCCGGCCTGAGAAGCTTGCTGAAGAGCCCTGTATCCGAAAATCTGCCAACTCACACCAAGAATCCTAAGTTTTCTTGACCAGGGCGAGTCACTGTTCTACCTGGCGACATATCACTGCCAAATATGATTATGCATCAGCCGATCCAAAAGGCAACTACAAATGTGTTTCTTTCAGTTTGCGCTCACACAAATGACAGCGCGAGCGTAACTAGCAGTTTTTGGCCGGTCTGCAAAATAAATGCCGGGTGCAATTTAATAAATCCAGTCCTCTTTCGTGTTTCCGACAGAAAATAAGCTTGGTCGTATCAAAGAAGCTTTAAATTCTGGATTGAAAGCGAGGCTCCAGTCTGAGGGACAGGTGCCGACACGAGAGACTGGAGATATACAGGTGGTGCTTGGGGCAGAACGAGATGGCTGCTGAGCCAGTTACTCAAGTACTTTATAGTGCATGCACGTCCTTCTGATAAAACATCAGGCAGAATGAAAAGTACTGGCAAAGTGCTTAATTGCAAAGAGAAACTGAACACTTCCCTGTCTCAAGAGTCCAGGAATCGGTGAAGGGGCAGCCTCCCAAACTCGTTACAACACGCCCCCCAACCCCCCGCCGTCTTTGCAAGTGAAAGATCAGGAGCGGCATTCACCCAGAATAGGTGCAAGTTTTATTAGCCTAACGTTACAAGAGGTGATCCGGATGCGGCGGGTGTAAAGCAAGGGTCAGAGGAGGAGGGAGATGAAGTACTCAGGAATACAGAAGGCAATTGGAACCTGTCACTGGCATTGCCAAAGAACTGGAGAGCTTGATTGGAAAATTGATGGGAAGGGAACGAATCCTTCTGATGGGATCTGTAACGGCTTGCTCAGAGGAGCCCCGCTCGGGCAGCAGGCACCTTGGTGCCCATTGCCGCCAACCAGCTCCGAGGAGCTCAGTGTCGCTTTGAGTCGGCGGACCAGTCTAGCTCAACACCGCAGACCCAATCCGCACTGCGGTGGTCCCCGCTCGGAGCTCTGCATCAACCCCGCAGTCTAAAACCATATCCCCGAACTTCAGCGGGAAGCCATCAGCACTACCGGCCGCTGACTGACCGTTCATTGAAGGTCTCACATCAGCTCCGCTGCCATGGACAACCTCCCAACAATAGATTAGTTTATTATGTACAAGAGAATGCAATTAAATTGCTCGCGTGAAGCTCACAAGAGTAAACGGTATACAGTGCATTCGTAAATACAAAACACAATGCACATTCCAATAAAGTCCCCGCATTAGTTTTCCCAGTGCTGGGCAGTGGATCAGCCCACCAAGTTATCAGCCACACTGCTAATCGATACCACACTCCACCAGCGCAGCCGAGTCACCCCCGACCACCAGACAAGGGCCGCCGCCGCCGCCAGCTTTCTCCCCACCGGGAGCCTGCCTCCTCCGATGTCTCACCTTGTGCGGAGCCTGCAACAGTCGGTGCACTCCCGCGATCTGATTGATAAGAGAGATGTCCTGCCGGAAAGTGTAGAGCGGGGGGCGGGTGGGCTCTGGAAAGTTGGTGCTGTTGAACGGATCGGTGTCATCGAGGAACTGGACTCTGCACACCAAGGTGGCCATGGCCTGTCCATAAACAGAGAGAGAGAGAGAAAGAGGGGTAGAGAAATGAATCTGTTTCCGAGCCAGCCAGCTAGCCCAGCAAGGGCTTTTTGCAGTACGGGCACCGGCTCCTGCCTCAGCCGCTCGTAACTCAGCTAATCCAAAGTCTGGAGAGAGAAGGGTGAAGAGCTCCCCCTCCTTCCTTCCATCAATCCATCCATCAGCCCTTCTCCGCAGGAGCAGACAGCGAGCGGCTTCCGCACCTCCAGGCCGAGCGATAAGCGCCGGCCACTCAGCGCCCCCCAGCTGTTAAACTCGGCGAGCTCAGGCGGCTGCAGCCGAGAGGTCGCCAACCATGCTCGGACCGATGCACGGGGCTTTTGCGATAAACAAGCATGTGTCTCCATCCCCCATTTACTGTTACTACGTTTTTCGACGCTGCTGCTTCGCCAATCGGATTTTTAAAAATAATTATTCAATTCTGCCAAAAAAAACCTCATTCAAGGTTTTCGATTCAGCACCATATATTTCATTGTAAGGGTTGGTTTCTGCACATCAACAGGTGCAATTGGACTAATAAATTAGTTCCAATGTAATTGCTATTCAAGTTAAATTTTGAAAGTTTCATATGCGTTTTGAATTTATTAGTTTCCACTACGTTCCGAGCACTAGGAAATCAGATTTTTAAAGCTGCAAATACATTATTTTAATAAGCACACTTCGAGTAAGTGTGGGCGACAGTTAACAATGGCGTGCCAATAGATCCCAGTATAGGAAAATGTTGAGGTTGGACGAAAGAAAAGGAGCAAGACTGCTCTTGCATTCTTCAAACTATTGCAGCCCAATAACCGAGCAGAAATGCAAGGCAAAGGAAAGCGACCAGCGATTATATCGCTTGCACCACCTAGTGGTAGTAGAATTTCTTTCGTTTAATCTTTCCTTTTCCCCTTGAATACTGCTCCCCTTCTTTGCTTTGATCAACTCAATTTTAAACCCAGAATTTCAGCACATATAGCAGCCAATGGCTCCTTTCATCTGACCGTTGCCTGTCAGAAAAGCAGATTTATCCCATTAATACACAAACAAGTCCATCACAACTTCACATCTATTTGAACCTCAGCCCTGTTTTTGTTAACATAGCCAGCTACTTTCCCCAAAGGGGATTAGCTAGTTTTTTATTTATTGCATCCACATCATTTCACAATGACAGCTTTATATATTCTGCTATAAATTTCCCAGAGATCTACATGGCTTTACTCAGACACACCATCCTGGAAAACCTTCGAAAACTGGCCATTTCAGGGTCAACACTTGGGTTCCAGAGGTTCACATTACTCCCCTTAGGTCCGAGTAAGGTGTGGTGTACAGCTGCTATGAAAGGGTGGAATCAGGCAGAAAATAGCATGTCTAATCACATGATCAAGGTGAAACTTTCTCCCAGGAGAAAGTTGATCCTGCTAACCTGTTATTAAACCCCAAGGTAATAAATAGTACCAACAGGTACACACATTTCATCTGTCCCATTGCCTTACT
Source organism: Mobula birostris (assembly GCF_030028105.1). NCBI lineage: Eukaryota > Metazoa > Chordata > Chondrichthyes > Myliobatiformes > Myliobatidae > Mobula > Mobula birostris. The sequence goes on from NC_092388.1 coordinate 35,757,498, forward strand.
GAGCAGTACAGAAGGGGTGATTACTGAGCAGTACAGAAGGCAGGTGTGTGAAATGTGCTACTGCTTTGCAGATGATATTACTAATAGTTGCAGAGCAGGAAATAAGGAACAAAGGGAATATATCTTGTGGGACACAAGAGATTCTGCAGATGCTGAAAATCCAGAGTAACACATACAAAATGCTGGAGGAACTCAGCAGGTCAATACCTTAACTGCTGTGTCTCTTGTGGAGCAAGTTTTGGTCAATACCTTATAGAAGAAATCAGTCCTTTGTCCAGTCCCTCCTCCCCTAACCTCTCTGCAACTTAAAACCTTCCCCTTATCCCCATATTTCCCAGTTCTGACCATTTAACCATTACTCTTTCTACAGATATTATCAGCACGTCTTATTTCAAACAACATTACTGCCTGGAAAAGAGCACATTTTTAAAATTTGCCCCACAGCTGCAGTAGGATAAGTGTCAAAACCACTGTAACCAAACTTAAATCTCCTTCAAATTACCACTTATGAATTACTTCTCCTGCCATATACTGAACTTCTTGATCAGACTGCAACTTGATTTAATGCTTCCTCTGGTATCAGCGACTGGAGCTGCTCACTTTTCCAATTTATGGAAGTTTCTTCCCTTTCACATTCTGTGAAAGTGTCCCATGGAAGGGTCTTCCATTAAAATAAGATAGCTAGTGATATACACGATGAATTTATTGTCCCATCTTTCAGAAATTTAACCTTTTTTCCTTTCACTTAGTGCTCTGCCTCAGAGTTTGGGAAAATAAATGATTCTTGAGAGAATGACCAAATATGTGTGGTATAAAGCTGTCCAAGTAAAAGACTGATGAATTATAAACAAAATATTATAGGGTGGAACACCTCAATTTGGAAATTTCTATATTTACCTGACCCTTGTAGACTCTAGTTCTAACTCACTTGCTTGCTTTAGCTGTGCATGTATCAATTTAGCTGTGCTAAAACAATTCTGTCTCCTTTACCAGTGATCACAATTCTATCTCCTTTACCATAGCATTGGAGAGGGATAGGAACAGACAAGTTAGGAGAGCAACACACTTAAAAGTTGCTGGTGAACGCAGCAGGCCAGGCAGCATCTCTAGTAAGAGGTACAGTCGACGTTTCCGGCTGAGACCCTTCGTCAGGACTAACTGAAAGAGCTAGTAAGAGATTTGAAAGTGGGAGGGGGAGGGGAAGATCCGAAATGATAGGAGAAGATAGGAGGGGGAGGGATGGAGCCAAGAGCTGGTCAGTAGATTGGCAAAGGGGATATGAGAGGATCATGGGACAGGAGGCCTAGGGAGAAAGAAAAGGGGGAGGAGCGAAAGCCCAGAGGAGGGGCAAGGGGTATAGTGAGAGGGACAGAGGGAGAAAAAGGAGAGAGAGAGAAAAAAAGAATGTGTGTATATAAATAAATAACGGATGGGGTACGAGGGGGAGGTGGGGCATTAGCACAAGTTTGAGAAGTCAATGTTCATGCCATCAGGTTGGAGGCTACCCAGATGGAATATAAGGTGGTGTTCCTCCAACCTGAGTGTGGCTTCATCTTTACAGTAGAAGAGGCCGTGGATAGACATATCAGAATGGGAATAGGACGTGGAATTAAAATGTGTGGCCACTGGGAGATCCTGCCTTCTCTGGCGAACAGAGCGTAGGTGTTCAGAGAAATAGTCTCCCAGTCTGCGTTGGGTCTCGCCAATATATAGAAGGCCACATCAGGAGCACCAGACTCAGTATATCACCCCAGCCAAATCACAGGTGAAGTGTCGCCTCACCTGGAAGGACTGTCTGGGGCCCTGAATGGTGGTGAGGGAGGAAGTGTAAGGGCATGTGTAGCACTTGTTCCGCTTACAAGGATAAGTGCCAGGAGGGAGATCGGTGGGGAGGCATGGGGGGGGGTGGGGAACGAATGGACAAGGGAGTCGCGTAGGGAGCGATCCCTGTGGAAAGCAGAGAGTGGGGGAGAGAAAGATGTGCTCAGTGGTGGGATCCCGTTGGAGGTGGCGGAAGTTACGGAGAATTATATGTTGGGCCCGGAGACTGGTGGGGTGGTAGGTGAGGACAAGGGGAACCCTATTCCTAGTGGGGTGGCGGGAGGATGGAGTGAGAGCAGATGTGCGTGAAATGGGGGAGATGCGTTTAAGAGCAGAGTTGATGGTGGAGGAGGGGAAGCCCCTTTCTTTAAGAAAGGAGGACATCTCCCTCATCCTGGAATGAAAAGCCTCATCCTGAGAGCAGATGTGGTGGAGATGGAGGAATTGCGAGAAGGGGATGGCGTTTTTGCAAGAGATAGGGTGAGAAGAGGAATAGTCCAGATGGTTGCGAGAGTCAGTAGGCTTATAGTAGACATCAGTAGATAAGCTGTCTCCAGAGATAGAGACAGAAAGATCAAGAAAGGGGAGGGAGGTGTCAGAAATGGACCAGGTAAACTTGAGGGCAGGGTGAAAGTTGGAGGCAAAGTTAATGAAGTCAATGAGCTCAGCATGCGTGCAGGAAGCAGCGCCAATGCAGTCGTCAATGTAGCAAAGGAAAAGTGGGGGACAGATACCAGAATAGGTTTGGAACATAGATTGCTTCCTTTGTTCTTCAATTTACACACACACTTTTATTGAATTTTTAAATTTGCTGTTACCACACCAAATTGCCAATTTTTGGTTGATTGCTGGGAATGATAGACACCCAAGTGGAATGGATCATTGAAGGCACAGGGACCAGAACACCTCGTGCAACAAAGTGGTGTACAGAAGCAAGGATGTTGGCTGGTTGAGTGGTGTTGCAACAGGTTCTCACTTGATGTCACCAAGACCAAGGAATGGATTGTAGACTAGGAAGGAGAAGTGGGGAAAACAGACACTGGTCCTCATTGAGGGTCAGTGGTAGAAAAAGCTGCTCATCCCAAGTTTATGTATTGTTTATTTATTGAGATACAGTGAAAATTAGGCCCTTCCACATTGCCCAGCAATCCCAGTTTAATCCTAGCCCAGTCACGGGACAATCTACAATGACCAACTACGCTGTGGGAGAAAACCGGAGCATCGGGAGGAAATGAATGCGGTCATGGAGAGAACATACAAACTCCTTACAGGCAGTGGCAGGAATTGAACCTGGGTCACCTGGACTGTAAAGCGTTGTGCTAACCGCAATGTCACCGTGCTGCCCAATTTCTATGCATCAACGTTCAGGAGGATCTATCCTGGGCCAACAATCACGAAGGCGGCATGCTAGCGGCCATCTTTCATAGAGAGCTTGAGGACATCTCGTACGTCACCAAAGACTCGAGAACATTTCTGCAGATAGACTGTGGAGAACATTCTGCCTGGTTGCATCGCCATCTGGTATGGAGGCTCCAGTGCACAAGCTGGAAAGAGGCTTCAGAGGATTGTAGACTGAGCCAGATTCATCAAGGGCACAGGGCTCCCCTACTGTCAAGTTCACCTTCAAAAGACCATGCCTGAAGAAGTGACATCCTTAAGGATACTCAACATTTAATTAATTTGCAAACAACAGGAATTCTGCAGACACCGGAAATTCAAGCAACACACGTCAAAGTTGCTGGTGAACACAGCAGGCCAGGCAGCATCTCTAGGAAGAGGTACAGTCGACGTTTCAGGCCCAGACCCTGCATTTTTTATATAAACCAACAAAAATAAAAATGAACTATTGAGTTATGGCTAAATGGAGCAGAAAAAAATAGTGTAGACATCTTTGGCCTCATTTAGTTAAAACATACATTTGAAGTTGAGTTGGGTCACACTAGCAGGCTTTTTCATTGAGCACTATCAGCTATTTACCTTCTGATTCTGCCCACTGAAACAGTAGTGCATCTGTTTTCTGACTTGTTGCTGGACTCACCACCAAAAGCAGAATCAGAACATCGATCTTCTGATCAGAGAGTCCAGCATTAGAACAATCTCATTCATTTGAATTGTGGTGACTACCCTGTTAATATAGAAAGACTGACATATTATAATAGCATTAATTTCTACTATGTTTAAGATTTCAATGGTCAAATTAATTCTACAGGGACAGTTCAAATGTTTTTAAGAGGCAGTACATCAAGATACTTAAAGACTCTTCAACATAGCATCACTGTGAGAAAACTCAAACAGGGTATCTGCCCCTCTGTACTTAACAGGTGGAAATAATTGGGGGCAAAATTGACAGCAGATGGATCCGAAGTGATCTTGCCCAGGACATAATGTCCTAAAAGCGCTGTGGTTAGCCAAAAATAGACACTAGTTCATAAAAAATATCACAATTAGTAATCCATATCCCATCTGCAACTCAAGTGTCTTCCTTGAAGACAGCGACCAAAACTGTTCACATCAAAGCATGTAGCTTTTAAAATATTGTGAATACTGGGGGCAGAATTGGCAAAGATATACAATCATTTTGGTATCAAGTTTACAACCATTTCAAGTGAGTTATCTTCGAAATCAGAAATTTGCAGTTCAGAAGCAATTCAGTCCTTCATGCTCAAGATCTGTAGTTTACTCAATCTTTCACATCTGATTTGTCTATAACCTTGCAAATTCTCCAAATACAAGTCTAAATCCACTTAAAGAAAATTTTTATGTATCAACTATTATCTTCAGATAGTGTGCTCTAGGTCTTAGTATGAAATATATTTTTCTTGCCATTACTGTTGGATTTGTCTATAGCCTGGATTTTCCTCAGAAAAAAAGAGGAGAGTTCAGATTGGATTTATTGATGCTTCTGCACAAAAATTGCCAAGATGCTGCTAATAATACATGTGCTCGACCCAAGTCATTTCAATTGTCCTTTAGCGTTCTGCGGGGTCACTGCACTTCATCAAACCTCAAACTCTGATATATGTCTATGTAGTCTCAGTTTAGTAGATAGCTGGAGCCAGTATGAATATATCATGTCTTATGCATCATCAGGTTACGTTGATACTAACCAGCAGGTAATTTGGACACTACAAGACTCATTCCTTAAGGTTCTTCATGGCTTTTCACTTAGCAAGCTAACTTAACATCAACTAGCAATATCTATTAAAAATATACATTTTGATCTGCAGATGTAATTAGATTATTTGAGCCAGGCATGTTCATATCAAAGCCCAAGTTTCTATATCTTGGGAAAAAAATAGCAGCTTGAGAGAGGCAGTCAAAAATTATCAACTGCCTTGATGATAGGTTCTACAAATGCATCTTACTATATGTCAGATACCCCAAAATGACACCTATGCTCTGTCCGCCAGAGAAAGCAGGATCTCCCAGTGGCCACACATCTTAATTCCACGTCCCATTCCCATTCTGATATGTCTATCCACGGCCTCCTCTACTGTAAAGATGAAGCCACACTCAGATTGGAGGAACAACACCTTATATTCCGTTTGGGTAGCCTCCAACCTGATGGAATGAATATTGACTTCTCTAACTTCCGTTAATGCCCCACCTCCCCCTCGTACCCCATCCGTTATTGGCCATCCTCTGGTCTTCCCCCCTCCCCCTTTCTTTCTCCCTAGGCCTCCCGTCCCATGAGCCTTTCATATTCCTTTTGCCAATCAACTGTCCAGCTCTTGGCTCCATCCCTCCCCTTCCTGTCTTCTCCTATCATTTTGGATCTCCCCCTCCCCCTCTCAAATCTCTTACTAGCTCATCTTTCATAGTCCTGATGAAGGGTCACAGCTGAAATGTCGACTGTACCTATTCCTAGAGATGCTGCCTGGCCTGCTGCGTTCACCAGCAACTTTTATGTGTGTTGCTTAAAATTCCAGCATCTGCAGATTTCCTCCTGTTTGGTTTAAATTTTTTTGGTTTGCTAGTGTAAAAGTTGTTCAGTTTGTCGATGCCATAGAACCTGTGGATCTCTTTTCTAAGGCCTAGATTTTTACTACAGGTGTCCCCCACTTTTCCAACGTTCGCTTTACGAAACCTCACTGTTATGAAAGGCCTACATTAGTACCCTGTTTTCGCTACAGAAGGTGTTTTCACTGTTACGAAAAAAGCAGCGCGTGAAAAAAATCAGTGCACAATTAAAAAAAATCAGCGCGCGCCCCGAGCAGCCGCTCTCCCCCGGATTGGGAACTGCATTCTCGCTGGCATTGCTTAAACACGTGCCTGTGAGCAGCCGTTTGCAAGATGAGTTCTGTGGTATCAGAAAAGCCTGAAAGAGCTCGTAAGGGTGTTACACTTAACGTAAAACTGGATATAATTAAACGTTTTGATCATGGTGAACGAAGTAAGGACTACGTGAGTTTGGCTTGTGGAAGCTGACGAAGATGATGTTGAAGAGGTTTTGGCAACCCATGACCAAGAACTGATAGATGAAGAGCTGATGCAATTGGAAGAAGAAAGGATAACAATTGAAACCGAATGAGTAATGATAAAGTACGACTTTAATTTTGAAAGGGTACATCGGTTTAGGGGATATTTGCAGGATGGTTTGAGTGCTTACAAAGAACTGTATGATAGAAAAATGCGCGAGGCTAAGCAGTCAAGCAAGCCTTCCACATTAGCCACAGCAGACGACGAACCTTGACATCGAGGCGGGCAGTCATAGGAGAAGATGAGCTGCCTGCTGTAATGGAAACAGATGACGACGAGATGACACCCCAGTGTTCCACCACCCCAACAACCAGGCTGCGGACAGATACTGATTCGCAGAGAATGCAGCAGTAGCCAGGAGACACACAGCACATCTTTAAGAAAAAAGCCAAAATAAACATGCTAATTAATTAGGTGCTGCCCGGCACGTAATTGTCGGCCCAGATCAGTGCCAATTGCATCGGCTCTGATCTGGGCCGACAATTATGTGTCAGGCAGCACCGAATTAATTAGCATGTTTATTTCGGCTTTTTTTCTTAAAGATGTGCTGTGTGCCTCCTGGCTACCACTGTACCCCTGCATGCTTCGCAGATCGGTATTGGTCGCTGCCCGGAGGGTGGGGGCCACTGCACCACCCCAACTCCGACGGCTCAGTCTAACACACCACCATAAGTGTGCTCCGCACTTTCCCAATTCCGGTAAGTGATACTACACTGTACATACATTATTTCTACTTTATATTGGCTGTGTATTTTTATGTGTTATTTGGTATGATTTGGTAGCTTCATAGCTTAATGGTTACTGGAGAGCGCTTGCGCCGTGTTTTTGCCGAGAGCGCTTGCGTGAGATTTTCACTACAGAGAACAGTTCAGGCAATGATTGTGGAAAAGTATTTCTACTTTATATAAGCTGTGTATTTGTCATATAATTCCTGCTTTTACTATATGTTACTGTTATTTTAGGTTTTATGTGTTATTTGGCATGATTTGGTAGGTTATTTTTGGGTCTGTGAATGCTCACAAATTTTTCCCATATAAATAAATGGTAATTGCTTCTTTGCTTTATGACATTCCGGCTTACGAACCATTTCATAAGAACGCTCTACTTTCGGATGGCGGGGGAAACCTGTATACTCGTTGTCTGCAAAAACTTCCAACATTGCATGCATTTGCAGGCCACAGTACTACAGATAGCTGTTTAATGATCAACTAGAGAAAGAAGTTTTAATGGTTTGAATACAAAAGTATCTTGGCTACTCTGTAGCCAACTACCACTTAAAGATGATTTTTTTCCCCTTCTTCTTCCATCATTATTTAGAAGTTCACCAACTAATTTCAAGCTACAGAACAACGAATTGCTACTTGCACACTAATTGATTGGAAATGCACTGTGAACATTTGGAATAGAACACTAAGATACTCAGTGAGAAGCCTACTCCACAAATGTGACATAATGCTTGTATCTCCATATTTGAATAAGAACATAGTAGCAGTTTCCATTGGCTGAATGTATCCACCTGCGTAACAACATACTTTTTCACTTCCTTGCTGCCAGTCAAATAAAACTCTGAAGTGTGCTTTTGGTAAGATCAGTATTTATTGTTTGCTTACCTTGGAAAAGAGTTCAACTCTTCACAAGCTGCTACAGTCAGGTTTGATTCAATAATCTATAGACCACGCCACTTCAGAGAGCTGGGCAAGACTCAGTCATGGTGTGGGACAGAAGTTATTGGACAGGCGTGCAAAGAGGACATTGTGGAATCAGATAGTGTTAGTTGTTTTCCCCTTATTACTAGAGAGAGCTCCATTGTCTAGATTTAACTTGAAGATTAGGATTCAAATTTAGATTAATGGAACAACACTACAATACTGTGCCATAAGTGGTAATGCAACTTCGGAATTTTTTTTAATATTAATTGTACCATTTAAACAATTTGTTATTATTGCATTCAGTTTAGATAATGAAACTGCCAGAAAGCCGATTGTGAAGTGTGAGACTTTCATTTTAAGTTCAACCCCAGACAGTCTGTTTCAGTAGTAATACTAGTCCAGGAAACCTTTAAATAGTAAACATTAGATCAAGTTGCCAAATCTCAAAGGAGGTCACTAGAGGGTGAGTCCTCTCAAACACAAGGGCATGGAATATTGAGGATCGACTTGCAGTCAAGAATAATGTCAGTAGAGGTCACTATCTCCCACTATGCAAAAATCTAGTTATTCAATAGAGGAACAAAGATCATCATTCTTTTCTTGCTAAATGAATGGTCATGCTGAAGAACCAAGTATACTGGCAATCTCTGGCAGGACTCTTGGTTGATCTCTCCCCAATCAGAAATGCCGGTTTTATTTATCCCTCTATATTCTTTACCGCTTTAGGTAGAATTGCCAATTTTGTTAAAAAATCGATTGTTTATAAATGTAATTAGATTTACAATGAACTCAAATTTATGTTGATATTTGTAATAAACCATTTTGCTTTTGAAAGAAAGCTTTTTTTGTGCTATTTATACCTATAACAATAAACAAACTATACTTCAGAAAAAGACATTTTAGTAGCAAATGGTTAAAGTCATTGTAACATCAAGAAGACCTTTCCAACAAAACATAAGCAGGTTTATTGCATTCACTAATACATGGTATCAACTTAATCCATCACAATCATTTCACATAATATCCACTGAGCCTTTGCTGAAACAGCACAGAATCAATCCGACTCCTCATCTTAGAGGATAAGACATGGAGCAGAATTAAGCCATTCAGCCCATCGAGTCAGCTCCACCATTCTTTCGTGGCTGATCCCAGATCCCACTCAACCCCATACACCTGCCTTCTCACTGTATCCTTTGATGCCCTGACCGATCAGGAAATGATCAACTTCCAACTTAAATATACCTATGGACTGGGCCTCCACCACAGTCTGCGGCAGAGCATTCCACAGATTCACTACTCTCTGGCTAAACAAAAGTTCATCCTTACCTCTGTTTTAAAGGGTCGCTCCTCAATTTTGAGGCTGTGCCCCCTAGTTCTGGATACCCCCACGATAGGAAACATCCTCTCCACATCCACCCTATCTAGTCCTTTCAACATTTGGTAGATTTCAATGAGATCCCTCCACGTTCTTCTAAATTCTAGTGAGTACAGGCCCAAAGCTGCCAAATGTTCCTCACATGTTAACCCCTTCATTCCCAGAATCATCCCTGTGAACCTCCTCTGGACTCTCTCCAATGGCCACACATTCTTTCTGAGATAAGGAACCCAAAACTATTGTCAATACTCCAAGTGCAGCCCGACTAGTGTCTTATACAGCCTCAGCATTATCTCCTTCCTTTTATATTCAATTCCCCTTGAAATAAATGCCAACACTGCATTTACCTTCTTTACCTCAGAGTCAACCTGTAAGTTAATCTTCTGGGCGTCTTGCGCAAGGACTCCCAAGTCCCTCTGCATCTCTGATGATTGAACATTCTCCCTTTTTAGATAATAGTCTGCACTATTGTTCCTTTTACCAAAATGCATCATCATACATTTCCCAACACTGCCACTTTTTTGCCCATTCTTCCAAGTTGTCCAAGTCCTGCTGCAATTACATTGCTTCCTCAACACTACCTACACCTCCTCCTATCTTCATATCATCCGCAAACTTCGCCACAAAGCCATCAATTCCATTATCTAAATCATTGACAAACAATGTGAAAAGCAGCGGTCCCAATACTGACCCCCGAGGAACACCACTAGTCACTGGCAGCCAACCTCTTTTTATTCATTCACTCCCTCCTGCCTGTCAGCCATTCCACTATCCATCTTTCCTGTAGTACCATGGGATTTTATCTTGTTAAGCAGCCTCATGTGTGGCGCCTTATCAAATGCCTTCTGAAAATCCAAGTAAATGACATTCACCTCCTCTCCTTTGTCCACCCTGCTTGTTACTTCCTTGAAGAACTCCAAAAGATTTGTCAGGCAAGATTGCCCTTTACAGAAACCATGCTGACTTCCGCCAATAATTACTACATCAGAACAAAATGGTGGAGCAGCTTGTCAGTGTTGCTGTCTCAGTTTCAGGGTTCATCCTGATTTTGGGAACTCTGCAAAGATCACTGGGTCCTCTCTCTGATCCAGTGGGTTCTCCCCAAAAGCACTTGACATTTACAACAGGTGACAGTATCTCAGGAAAGGTCACATTGAACACTTAAATACAGGAACAGGCCCTTCAACCCATAATGTTGTGTCAATTAAAGCTAGTAATTAAATGTTTAATTCATTAATTCCTTCTGGATAAATAATGCCAATATCCTTCCATTTTCTACATATGTGATTATTGAAAATCCCTGAAACACATCCACTGCATTTGCCTCCACTACTTTGCAGAGCACTCCAGTCACCCACCATTATGTAAAAATACTTGGCCCACACATCATCTTTGAGCTGCCAGCCTCTCATCTTAAGTGCACGCCCTTTGGAATTAGAGATTTCAACCCTGTAAAAAGCTGTTGGATGTTTACTGTATCTATGCTGCTCACAGTTTTATAAATCTTTATTGGTCGCTTCTCAGCCTTCAGTGCTCCAGAGCAAACAACCCAAGGTTACCCAGCTTCTCCTAATAGCACATGCCCTGTAATTCAGGCAGCATCCTGGTAAACGTCTTGTGCATGCTGTCCAAACCCTGTATACCCTTCCTGTAATGGGGCAACCAGAATTGAGCACAATACTCCAGATGCAGACCAACTAGAGTTTCATGAACCTGTAACATAAACTCCTGAATCTTGAACTTCATACCTCAGCCAATAACCTGTATGCTTTTACCACTATCAACTTGTGTAGCCACTTTCTACTATGGACTTGGACCCCAAGTTCCCTCTGCATATCAATGCTATTAAAAGCCCTGCCATTAATGTTGTATTGTCCGTTTACATTTGAGCTCCCAAGTGCTACACCTCCGTCTTGCGTGAAGGAAATTCCCTCTGCCATTTCTACACCCACATCTGCCACTGAATGACATCAGCAATCGTCCACACTATCCACAATGCCATAAGTCTTTGTGTCGTCTGTGAACTTACTAACCCAGTCATCCATCTTTCACCCAAGTTATTTGTATACATCACAAACACCGGAGGTTCGAGTATAGATTCCTGCTGAATGCAAACCAGAATAAGGCCCATAGAGCATGACCCTGTCTTCTATAGGCATGCCAGTTCCAAAAGCAAATCACAAAGCCACCATGGATCCCATGCATTTCAATCTCCTGGATGACCAACTATGAAGGCCCTTGTGAAACGCCTAACCAAAATTCAACATAGGCAACATTCTCGCATTTATTAGCTAATCAGTCACTTTTGCGACCTCCATGTGGTTTGTCCAAGGAATTTCCTCTTGCTGGGAATATACAATATAATTTGATGACATCATTTTGGTCAGAACTTAAAATTCCTAGTAACTAAAACCACTGTCAAACTTTAAGCACTTTTTATGGTGTTAACATTGCTGACCAATAATGCTCAAGTGACAGTGGGCAAGTTACCCTCGTCAGTGTGGTGAAGGTAGGAAGTCTCAAGATTTTGCCTCAATCATCCTAGAGGGACCACAACTTTCTAATTTAGGACTACATGAGATATAGAAGGGGATTAGGTGGTAAAACCAAGTCCAATCTCAGTATCATAGCAGCCATAACATAACATTTTGAATAACGTTTAGAAACAAGGTTCACAGGTGAACATCCCCATCCAAGTCTATGAGACTAAATTACTTTGCCCCACTAAGGACAGAGCTGAAGTTTACTCAAATGTAATTTCCGCCGGAGTGCTCTGTCAACTGGAGGATAATATCTACGTCGCTCACCCATTCCTCATCCAAATTCTAGGTACAGTATTGTAAGTCAGTTACAGAAATTAGTTGTATTAGAAATTGCACCAACTTAATAAGAATGGGAAAAAACACTTTCTAATACACAATTCTCCCCCCTTTAATAGATTTTGTCCAACCAGTTAGGATTCACACACTATTCAAGTTATTAAATTTTTAGCCTTTCTAATTGGCACAGTATCCAAATAAATTCATCATCATCCAGAATTATCTTAACCTCTTGGAACATATATTACTGATGGAAACAAACAAGAAGCCAAACAATAATAGAAAAATTCAATCATGTGAGCTTTGCATTAAGAGTTAATTATTACCAACCATTTAGTTAAAAAATTCAAATGATTCAATATCATTTAACTTACCATCACATACATCAAATCTGTTCTTGCAGAATATGCCTTGCACCTAATCCTGTGCAGCTATACTTGAATTAAGCAGCTAATAATAATTGTCTAGGATAATTACCTCATTTAGATTTTATAAGTGTTCCCTGCTGCTTATCATGAAATCTTAATTGCAAATTTATTAAATCAGGTAACCCTTTAAGAAGCCATGAGGTGGCTACCCAGTTATTCATGTTGTACATGTATATAAAAAATGGCCTGGCTTGTATTTTTATTGTTATGGCAGTTCTATAAGAGCAGTCTGTTCTGTTTTCATGGTTGTTTGTGTTATTTGTGTTGTTTGATGCTGTGTGATTGCCCTGAGCACTGATCCAGTGGGTTGTGTGTTTAAGTCTGTGCTAAACTATTGTCTGTTAAAATGATCACGATATGTGGTTATGGATGTTGCAGGGGTTGAATGGCTTTGTGAATCCATGGGGTTACTAAGAACGAATGCATGTGGATTAAGTGGAGTAGACATTTGTATTCCTGAAGAATTGTTAGTTCAGACTTTAAGTACTGTTAAAGCTGTAGGGGCAGTTACGATTGTGGAGCGGAAGTTTAATAAAATGGCTGACAAAGACTTTGTTCTAGTTCAGACTAGCGCTGACATAACAGCAGTAGAACTGCCTGGTACTACCGGGGCCCTGGGAGAGTGGGTGTGGGCTGTATGTACTTTCTGGAATTGGAAGCAGAGTTTCCCATAGCTGGGGGTGGAGACTTTAAAGATAAGTTGTTTTTGCAGAGCGAGGGAAAGGAGTGGTCTGATGTAGAAGGTCTAATGAGTCCTTCAGCAAGAGGTGAGCATTTTGAGTGGGTAGCGGTCCTTACCTCCCTGGCGAATACATGGCAAAATGCCCAGGTCCAAAGTCCCAGCTAGTGTAGGCCCAGCCAGTTCTCAGGAATGAAGCCCACCCCAAAAGGGGAAGAGGAGTGTGAGACTTGGGCAGAGCAGACCTCTTAGTTGCTGGATTTGTGACAGTGCTCTGATGATGAAAGAATAGCAACAATTGGTTGAAAGTTTCAAGGGGCCGGCTGCTGATTTAGTAAGATCCGTAAACACACAGAATCCCTTTGCTACCTCTGCGGGCTACATGCAAACGCTAGAAAATTTGTTTGGCGTGCTGGGAAGCCCAATGGAGCTTATGATGGCGTTTCAGGAGAAGTGGGGGAGAGACTTTCCACCCACATTTTCTGGCTAGAGAGCCAGCTGAGTTGCTTGTGGCATAGGAAGGCCATTCAAACAGCTGAGGTGAATCAGTTAAAAATGGACCAAGTGGGAAAAGGTGCCCAGGCACTGGACCTGATCGCTTGGGGTCTTCGATTGTCTCATAAGATGAGCCACCCTCCCTCGTTTATCGAGTTGATCAGAAAAGTAAGAGAGGAGGAGAATGCAATGGAGGCACGGGAGGCGACTTGTCAGCAGGGCACAGTCCTTGACAGTGGTCCACTTGGCTGAGGTGATCACTGAAAACCCACCCCAGAGAGTGGTAAAGGAGCTTGGGGCACAGTTTGGGTTGGTATTGGCAGGTGTCGCACCGCCCAAAGCTGACAGGGAGTCAGACCCTCTAAGGTGACAGACTAAGAGGGGTGCAAGTGAATGGGATCTTGCGAGAAGGGGAGCAACCGGTATTGTCTGTTATAACTATGGTGAAGAGGGATACGTCAGGCGGAAGTGTGAAGGATGGGAATACCCTCGGAGAGTGAGCCTCCGGGTACCTAAGTGGAGAGGCCCAGTGAGCGCACGGCCTGGCATCTTCATAGGAACATGTTTCCGGCAATATATCAAGGAGCACCCTAAAGCAAAATACCCTATTCCCGAAGGCTTAGCGGGGCCAAATTCCAGTGTATCACTATGGTTTGAGGGTATTTATGCTCGAGCCATACTTGACATCGGCTCTCGGGTTGCTCTGCTGTACCGTTAGTTTTCCTACCGGTATTTGACGCATTTACCATTGACGCCACTCAGTGCGTTAGAGATCTGGGGTCTTAGTACGGATGACTATCTGAACGATGGTTACTTGTCATTGAAGCTGGAGTTTTCGGAGGCAGATGTGTGAGTAGCTGAGGACCTTGATACATTAGTGCTGGTTTGTCTAGACCCGGTCAAGAAGGACGAAGTCTCACTTCTTGTGGGATGGACACTCTTATTGTGAAAAGACTAGTGGGAGCCTGCAAGGAGAAGGTTGGAGAGAACTTTCTGTTGTCCATTCACCCTGTGTTTTGAGCTGCTTTTGAGGAAGTGTGTGGCCGCACTGGGCTGGATGCTGGGCTTAGATGAGGGACTGTGTGGTTCACCCAGTCGACAACATTTGTGTTATGGCCTGGGGAAGTAGTGAGAGTGATTGGGGAAACCCCAAATTTCCCAGAATGCCTGGGGCCAAGGGTCCTCTTGGTGGATGCCCCGCAACCCCACAAAGAGGAGTCAGGCTTGCCTATTGGGGTACTGCAAGGCCCAAACTGCAGAAGCCGTGGATGTACAGGTGAACAGGATGACAGTGAGTGTCTATGATTCAAGTACTCAGCTTTCTGCAGCTTGTTCCAATCCTGTGTGGTGTCCCCCTCCCATACAAGATAGTGATGCAATCAGTGAGCATGCTCCCTATGGTCCATCTGTAGAAATTTGCAAGCCTCTTTGGTGACATACCAAGTGCCCTCAAACTCTGAATGAAATATATCTGCTGTCATGCCTTCTTTGTAATTACATCAATATGTTGGGCATAGGATAGACCTTCAGAGATGTTGGCACCCAGGAACTTGAAGCTGCACACCCTTTCCACTGCAGATCTCTCAATGAGGACAGGTGTGCTCCCTCGATGTCCCTTTCCTAAAATTCACACTCAGTTCCTTGGTCTTACTGACATTGAGTTCAAGGTTGTTGTTGCAACACTACTCAACCAAGCTGATCTATCTCATTCCTATATGCCACCTCATCACCATCTGAAATTCTGCCAACAATAGTTGTGTAATCAGCAAATTCATAGATGGCATCTGAGCTATTCCTAGCTGCACAGTCGTGGGTGTAGAGAGAGTAGAGCAGTGGGCTAAGCACACAAACTTGGAAGTGTGCCAGTATTGATTGTCAGCAAGAAGGAGATAATATTTCCAATCTGCACTGATTGTGGTCTCCCGGTTATGTCAAGGATGCAGTTGCAGAGGGGGAGGTACAAAAGTCTATGTTTGGGAGCTTGTTAATTAGAAGTGATAGATTGTAATCAATCTATCTCCCAAGAGTGCTGTCAATATTTTTGTCCAAGGTTCTTGAAGTCATGTTTTGCATTACACCATTCATTAATATTATCTATTTGGCTATCTAATATTATCTAAAAATACATACTTGAATATATTTTAACCTATTCAGTTCCATCCTACTGTTTTTCTTTTCGGTTATACTCAACCTATAAATCTGCTTAGTGATAGTCCAAACATCTACTTGACTTCTTGTCCTTGATATTATTATTTAACCCCCTGAGGTCATCTGGTGAGAAGTTCCACTTTCTGTCAGGTCCATTCCAGTTTTTCCAAATTTACATGTTCCCCTGCTCCATCTTGGGCTTATATTCTGTGAATTTTGCTTGGTTCCCTTTAAGCTGAGATAATTGGCTTAGAATACTTAGAGTTTGATCCTTCTCTCAACAATTCTTTTGACGTTTTTACTATCATGTTGAGATTGACTTGCAGTACTTGTTTCACCTTCAGTTTCCTCCTGTGTATTTTTTATCCTTGTACTGTCACTCCATCTGTTATTCTGCACAAGTACATCTTTTTCATAGTCTTAAGTTCCGTTACTTCATGCTCCATTTAGTTTAGCTTCTTTTGCTTCATGACCACAGAATCTCTGACTTTAGCACTCCTGTGCTTAAAAACTACATCCTTAAAAATGCCCTGAAGATTATTTGGCTGGACGATGACTACTTTCCTCTGAGCCTATTGGAGAAGAGTTCAGCATTGCCAGAGGCCCAGTTTCTGTTGATTGCTTGTTATAACTTCCTTCATGCATTGCAGGAGGATACAGGAGATCCAGAACTGAGTTGAGGTTGGTGTGGGTGTTTGGGGGTATTAGAGGCAGATGAGTTGTATAATTGAAGTACTAATAGAGGCCAAAGCTAGGTAGGGTAAACATAGGAAAATAAGTAGGCCACTTGACCCCTCAAGCTTACCCTATTATTCAATATGTTCTCAGCTGATCATCCCAGACTTCATTTCCTCCTTAGTTTCAATTCCCTGAACTTTCAAAAACTTGTCTGCTTCCCCTTTTAATACTTCTACTGATCTGGCCTCCATATTCATTTGCAGTTTAAAATTTGAGATTTGCTGCTCTCTGCAAGAAGTTCCTGTACACTTTAAATTTAAACTGCTGCCCCACCTAATCTTGTAACTGTCTCCCTTCATTTCAGCTTCTTCCAGTGGTGGGATTAACCCAGCATTGAAAATGGTTAGAGATTACAGCTCTGGGGCGAAGAGGGAAAGTGGGTGTAGATCTGAGGATAAGGGTGCATGTGATTGGGAGCTTTGGAGGACTGGGTCCGAGTGGTCAGTGATTGAAGCTTGGTGGGAGCTGGTAAGAGACCAGGACAGGATTAGGGAAGTTCAAGATCAGTGCCTAAGAGATGAAGCCAGAGTCAGGAAGATTCCCTAGGGACTGAGGGGTGATTAGGGGCTGAGCTATGTGCTTGGGAGACTGAGGAGAAAGTGTTCTGTTAAAAGGAAAATTAATTAGGTAAAGTACATAACAGTCTTGGAGGCCCCTTTAAATAGTGTTGATGCAGGGGGTAGCTTTACAGCAAAAATATAGACGTTCTACGAGCTCTAATGAAGGATGTTGCTTGGAACAGTACTCCAAGTTGCATAGTAAACAGTTTCATGTGCACAACTGAGATGGGCACTATAGCACTAATACATGGGTATCTGTGATTGTGAGAACTCCACTAAATTTATTGAAGTGATTCAATATGAAAACAGTTGCAATGTCATCCTACTTCTAAATTTGTGGGTTGCAGAATATTTGTTCTAAAAATTGTTCTGTGCATCCACATTTCTAAACTGTGATTCCTTTTTTTGGCGTGTGCGTGCAAGTCTGTGTGTGCGTCCATGATGATGTCTTTTTCATGGCTTTTTACAAGGTGCGGAGGGAGAGAGAGAGAGACTGTGTGGCACACCACTCCTCACAGACATTTTCGCAGTATTTCTCCCTTTATTTTTACGAGGTCAGGTTGTGACTTTGACACTCAACCCGGCACGGATGGAAGGCGTACTTAGGAGTGGACCCGACTGGTTTCGAACCTGGGAACCTCCGCTCCCGGGTCCGGCACTGATGTCATTGCGCCACCAGTCAGCCCGATTCCTTATTTCTATAGAGGAAGAATATCTTTCTCTGGAATGGCGAAGGCTGAGGGGAGACCTGTTAAAAATTTATAGGGGACATGGATGGAGAGAGAATTGGTATCTTTATACCTGGGTCAAAGTGTCTAAAACTCAATGGTATGCAGGTAAGGTGCGAGATGTTAAGTACAAAGGAGATGTACAGAATAAGTTTTGTACACAGCGCGGCGGTTGCCTGGAATGTTTTTATTTGCCAGGGCTAACAGTGGACGGAAATACAAATCGAGGTGATTAAGAGCCTCTTGGGTAGGCACATGAATATGCAGAGAATGGAGGGATATAGATTTGTGGAGACAGAAGGGATGAGTTTGGATCTTTTTTTGTCTTAATTACCAGTTTAATTGGTCTGGCACAGTGT
This sequence comes from Mobula birostris, assembly GCF_030028105.1. NCBI lineage: Eukaryota > Metazoa > Chordata > Chondrichthyes > Myliobatiformes > Myliobatidae > Mobula > Mobula birostris. The sequence goes on from NC_092388.1 coordinate 35,775,776, forward strand.
TATAGACTGGAAGGCCTGATCTGCTGCTATACTGTTTTATGTTCTATTAGTCCAATCAACCATGGTAAACACTGGTGAGTTCCAGCAGGATCAGAACAGGATATTGTCACATTGCCATTTAGCTCCTTTCCAGTTTTACTCTCTGTTGAAACTCAGGTTAGATTAAGGTTAGCTGTGTTGTTGTATCAGCCTTAGCGGTGAGTCAGAAAATAGGTGTTCAAATCCCACTGCGGAGACATGAGGACATAATCAAAACTGGCAGGTCCTGAGGGAAGACAGCATTGTAAGATGTGGTATTTTTTCAGATGGAATGCTAAATCAAAGTTCCTTTTGATCTTTCAGGTGAAGATAAAAAAACACGATTTTGAAAACTATTAGGAATGGGGAGAGAAGATTTATCTGCTCTTCATGCTAATACTTATCCTTTATTCAATCCCCACCTGTTAAATTTGCTGATAACAACCTGGGTGCTGTATTTCTTGACACAATGGCAGTAATTTGCCACTGGTTCCAAAAGATTTAATTGGGTGTAAAGAGTTTTGCAATTATGAGCTAATGAAATATGGCATGTAAATGTAAAGTTTCCTATTAAACGTAAAAATGTTCTCCTGCAGTTACTTTTTCATTCAGTTTTGTCAGAGCTAATCTGTTTAGTCACTTCCAATGTTCATGTTCAAGCTTCAAAACTCCCACACCCTCTTCTGCAAATATGGAATTCTTTTTTCTATATTCCTTTAACATCTCAGAGGGTGATTTCCACTCAGCCCAGATCAAAAAATTCTTTTGTTCGCAAGTTCAAAGCAAGGTGCTTCCATCAGTATTGAATGGAAAATAATTAAGGCTTCTTGGCACCTCCACAAACATCTTTATATTATAAGCTCACTTTCATATTTATTTATTCAAATTTCCTCATCTGATTATTTAACTTCATTTGATTCAAAGAAGATGCAGAAAAAGGGAATTGCTGCTATAAATTGGAGGTTAATAGGGCATATTCTCACTGACTGAACACACTGTTATTCTTAACAATGTACACAATCATTAACAGAAAAATAGATTTATCTCTTTATCAGTTCCCTGGGCTTTATATGATAATTCATGTCATATTATATAATTAATGGGATGACTATACTTTTGTCTTAAATGTTCATGTGATTTTAAATTGTGTTTTCATTTAACTGCCTATATAATAATTTTCCTTTCGGTATTATGTTTTTTACTGACAGCCATTGTGCTGTGGGATTTGCATGCGAATCTGGGGCTAATGCTATGCAGAAAGGGTCATTCATGATACTATGGGAGACATGGCAATAAATGCAGATTATGGAAAAATGTCCTCTGTAAATCAGAGGATTGAATTCATTTGCCAATGATGAAATGCTCTCAAAATTATTAAAAATATATAGCTGAAAATCTAATATTAACTCTTTATTGCTAAGCCATGTTCAGTAACTTTCACATAGTTATAATTATATTTCTTCATGTGTAGGAAACATAAAGGTATTCAGGTGTGGGGAATGCCACTCTTTCTCACTTCACATATTTGCTACTACCAAACAATTAAAGGCCAGAGATAGCTAGATAGCTTACTTCATACACCTGATCTCTCCCTTAGTCACTTAATGTTCAACAACTAATGCCAATGCTCCACTTTCCTCTGCAGCTCACTATCAGTCCTGTCTTTTCTCCTTAAAATCAAACTACTATTCGCTGTTTTCTCCACATAACCTGGAACTAATCTGACTGTTATGTTCTCGCCTCATAAACCCAACTCAAACTCACTGCTCCTCTCCCCATAAATTGAAACTAATCTCGCCATCTTTCTCCTCATCGATCAAAATTAATCCCACCTCTTCTCTCACCCATAAATTAAAACTAGTGCTGCTGTCTTTATCTCCCAATAAACCAAACCCTGCCCCAATGTTCCATGCTCCCCTCATAAACCAAAGCTAATTATCTCCTAATACAACAAATATAATTTCACAGCCCTGTTCTCATTTCAAAAATCAAGACTTCAGTGTTGGGTGCAGAACCAGGAAGTAAACAAAACTCATTTGTCCAGGCTGACTTTAAAGTATGTAAAAGAAGTTAAAACGCTATCACCCAGTCCCCACCTGCTGCAAACACTAACAGAGGCTGAAACCAATCTTTGGCAGAATGGAACTCAGTTATCAGGCACTTTCTGAAACAATATGTATCCTTTCAGCTGTTTTTGCCTGTAAAGAAGAGTCAGTGTTGTGCTCTACTGTTTTGTATTTTGAAAATGAATGCCTTTGTCCTGAGTGTGTTTGCTGGACCTAATGACTTTGGTTAAAAAGAAAAAAATGAAATAAAGCTGTTGATGTAATTCTGGTGATGTTATTTTATAGTGAAAATTTCAATTACTTATCCTGTAATTAAATAATATCAGCGGTATCCAATGCACATTCAATAATCTAGAACATTTCAGTCTTCAGATAACAAAATGTATAATGCTGTGGTTAATTTATTTTAGCAAAATACTTAACTTTGTAAAAACCAGAACTTAAGAATACAAGATGTCTTTTTTGTTTTTGAATGATTAAATTAACTTAAAAGAGCTGCAACAGTGAGTCAATACACTGGAGGGACTGAGCATATCAGGCAGTATCTATGGAAGTGAATAAATAGTTGAAGTTTTGGATTGAAAAGGAAGGGAGAAAGATGCCAGAATAAGAGATTGGGGGGGGGGGGGGAAGGAAGACAATCTATAAGGTGATAGGTGAAGCCAGCTGGGCAGGGGAGGGTGGATAAAGTAAGAATCTGTGAGGAGTAAAGTGAAAAAGGCAAAGGGGTGGAGAAGAAGGAATCTGATAGGAGAGGAGAGTGGATTATGGGAGAAAGAGAAGAAGGAGGGGTACCAGGGGTGGGGTAATAGGTAGGTGAGAAGAAGAGGTCAGAGTAGGGAAATGAAGAAGAGAGAAGGAGCAGGGGGCAAAAATCACCAGAGGATGGAGAAATCGATGCTCATGCCATCAGGTTGGAGGCTACTTCAATGGAATTTGAAGTGTTGCTCCTCCAACCTGAGAGTGGCTTCATCATAGCAGCAGAGGAGGCCATGGACTGACATGTCAGAATGGGGATAGGAATGAAAGTGGTTGGACACCAGGAAACTTCATGTTTTGCAGGTGGAGCTAAGATGCTCGAACATGTGGTCCCCCAAAATACATCAGGTCTCACCAATATAGAGGAGTTGCAGAAGTTGACATCAGGACATCAGATATATCCTCCTTCATCAAAGAACTGGGTTTCTCTTGCTCCCACCATCCGCATTTCCTACATTTCCCAGCCATCTGCGCTCACCTCATCTTTGCATCTCTTTAACAGGAAGAGTTCTTCTTGCCCTCACCTGTCACCTCATGAGCCTTCACATCCGACATGTCATTGTCTGCAACTTCCACCACCTTCAATGTGGCCTTGCCACCAAACACAACTTTATTCCCCCCACCTCACCACTTTACGCAGGGATTGGTCCCTCCATAATTCCCTTGTGTATTTGTCACTCCCCACTAATCTCCCTCTTGGCACTTAACCCTGCAAGTGAAAGAAGTGCTACACCTGCCCATTCACCTCCTCCGTCACCTCCATTCAAGACCCCAAACAGTCTTTCCAGGTGAGGTAACACTTCATCTGCGAATCTGTTGGGCTTAGCTACTGTATCTGGTGCTCCCAATGCAGCCACTTCAACATCAGTGAGACCAGACATAGATTGGGATATCACTTTGTCACGCACCTCCGCTCCATCTGCAAAAAGCAGGATTTCCATGACTAACCATGTCAGTTCCTATCCCTATTCCCATTCTGACATGTCAGTCCATCGTCTCCTCTTCTGCCACAATGAGATCATTCTCAGGTTGGAGGAGCAACACCTCATATTCCATCCAGTTAGCCTCCAACTTGCTGGCATGAACATTGATTTCTCCTTCTGGTAATTTTTTAACCCTTCTTCATTTTTGCAACTCTAGCCTCTTAACTCTTCTTCACACCTGCCTATCACCTCTCCCTGGTGCCCCTCCTCATTCTCTTTCTCCCATGATACATTCTCCTCGCCTATTTCTTCGTCTCAAGCCCTTTGCCTTTTCCACTTATCACCTCCCAACTTCATCCCTCCTCCCCCACCCATTTAGCTTCACCTATTGCCTTCTAGTTTCTCTTCCTTCCCCTCCCTTTCCTCCTCATTCTTGCATCTTTCCCTTCCCTTTCCAGTTCTGACGAAAAGTCTTGGCCTGAAAATTTGGCAGTTCATTGATTTCCATAGATACCGCATGACCTGCTGAGTTCCTCCTGCTGCAGGATCTCTTATGTTTACAATGTAATTTACATTTTCCTTAAGAAGTGATGGGGAACAGTCTTAATTGGCAACATTGCCACTTGGATATGAGGGAGTCTCAAGATTTTCATCAAACAGCTTGTCATTCCAGCAAAACCCAGTGATTATATTATTTTGCTTTTCTCATGAGTGTAGGATGTAGAGGTTGCCGGAGAGTTGCTAATGTTGCCGGAGAGTGCATACGTTGAATTCAGAGTGTACACATGTTGAAACTCCCCCATTAATATACTTATTGAAGCTGATGATTGTTTCACCAGGTCAGGGCACTTCTTGCTTTTTTTTTTCACTATTTTTTTTCTTTTCTGATTTTGGATTTCTTCAGATCTGCCAATGTTGCTTTGGATGGAACTATAAATAATTGTGTAACAGCAATTTCTCTTTCATGCCTGGAAATTTTCACAGCTTTGCTCCTTGTAAGTTGGTGGCTATTTTAAAAATAATTTCATTAATTTCACAGTGGAGGTACAGAATGCCCAGTAGGTGTACCTAAATTTTGTTTTGCATATTTTCATCAGGTGACCTGCATTAAACCTCTGTGGGCAGGTTGTGCATTATGATGGGTTAGGCTAATATTCATATCTGTAGACTTTTGCCCTGGACTTGGGAATGGGATTATTATCTATGTCTGCAAGTGATGCAAAGCTAAGAAATTAATAAACAGTAATCAGAAAGGCAGCAGTCTTCAGATTGTTAAAATGCCATAGTTAACCCAGATCAGATTTGTAAAGCACTTCATTTCAGTAACGAGAATTGGAAGAGGATCTACATGCCTGAATTATAAGCATTACAGATCTTGGGATGTATGTAACTAATTGGAACTGGTTTATTATTGTCACTTATACCAAGATACAATGAAAAACTTAGATTTACAAGCCATCTATACAGATGATTTTAAAACAAGTACATTGAGGTACTACAAAGGAAACACAATGTAGAATATAGTTTTACAGTTACAGAGAAAGTGCAGTGTATGTAGAAAAATGGTAGAAGGACCATGACAAGGTAAATATAAGGTCAAGAGTCCATTTTTAATGTACAAGCCATCCATTCAATAGTGTTATAACAGCAAGATGGAAGCTGTCCTTGTGCCTTGTGATACATGTTTTCAAGTGTTTGTATCTTCAGCCCAATGGAAGGGAAGAAGAGAGAATGTCTGGGGCGGGAGGGGTCTTTGATTATGCTGCTTGCCTTTTCAAGAAGTGTGGACTGAGTCTGAATTTTCCAGTCAAGATGGCGCCGGTGAACAACGATTTCTCGGGCACCATCTTCCAAGTAAGACGAAGGAATTGGTTGTTGACTTCAGAAGGAGTAGCGGACCGCACGACCCAATTTACATTGGTGGTCTGCAAGTGGAACAGGTCAAATGCTTTAAGTTCCTCAGGGTCAATATCACAAAGGACCTGACTTGGTCCAGCCAAGCAGATTTCACTGCCAAGAAGGCCCACCAGTGCCTTTACTTCCAGAGAAAGCTAAAGAAATTTGGCCTGTCCCCTAAAATCCTCACTAATTTTTATAGATGCACCGTAGAAAGCATTCTTCTAGGGTGCATCACAACTTGGTATGGAAGTTGTCCTGTCCAAGACTGAAAGAAGCTGCAGAAGATCGTAAACACAGCGCACGCATCACACAAACCAATCTTCCGTCCGTGGACTCACTTTACACTGCACACTGTCAGGGCAGTGCTGCCAGGATAATCAAGGACACGACCCACCCAGCCAACACACTTTTCATCCCTCTTCCCTCCGGGAGAAAGCTTAGGAGCTTGAAGACTCTTACGGCCAGATCTGGGAACAGCTTCTTTCCAACTGTGATAAGACTGCTGAACGAATCCTGACCCGGATCTGGGCCGTACCCTCCAAATATCAGGACCTGCCTCTCGGTTTTTTTGCACTACCTTACTTTCCATTTTTCTATTTTCTATTTATGATCTATAATTTAAATTTTTAATATTTACTAATTTTTACTATTTTTAATATTTAATTTTTTTAATCCAGCGAGTGGGAAGCGCAGAATCAAATATCGTTGTGATGATTATACGTTCTAGTATCAATTGTTTGGCGACAATAAAGTATAAAGTAGGCAATCTCTTAAATTTGTTCACTTTTCCTGTGCCTTCTGCTTGTTCTTTGCACTCAAAGTTAGCAAGATGAACTGGTTGTGGACTTCAGAAAGGGTAGGGCGAGGGAACACAAACAAATCCCCATAGAGGGATCAGAAGTGGAGAGAGTGAGCAATTTCAGGTTCCTCTGTGTCAAGATCTCTGAGGATCTAACGTGCTCCCAACATATTGATGCAGTTATATAGAAGGCAAGACAGTGGCTATATTTCATTAGGAGTTTGAGGAGGTTGGGTTTGTCACGTAAGACACTCAAAAACTTCTGCAGCTGTACTGCGGAGAGCATGCTGACAGGCTGCATCACTGTCTGGTGAGATGGGGAACTACTGCACAGGACTGATAAAAGCTACAGAAAGTCTTAAAATTAGTCATCTCCATCCTAGGTACTTGCCTCCACGGTATCCAAGACATCTTCATGGAGCGGTACCTCAGAAAGGAAGCGTCCATTATTAAGGAACCCCATCGCCCAGAACATGACCTCTTCTCATTATTACCATCAGGAAGGAGATACAGAAGCTTTAAGACACACACTCAGGGATTTGGGAACAGCCTTTTCTCCTCTGCACCGATTTCTAAATGGGCATTGAATCCATGAACACTACCTCATTTTTATTATTTCTGTTTCTGCACTATTTTTAATCTATTCAATATACATACATATACTGTAATTGGTAATTTTCTTTCTATATTATGTATTGCATTGTACTGCTGCCATTAAGTTAATAAATTTCACAACATATGGTGCTGATAATAATTCTGACTCTTTTTATCTTGATTGCGTTTCGGAAACTGTTGGAGCCTGTGATGTGCCATACGGAGTTCGATTGGATGATCTACCACTCTGCTGTCCCTGGAGAGGACCGCGAGCACGAGCTGCCTCAAGCAGAAGACCAGAGACGAGGTGATTGACTCCATTTTGAAGTGTCAAGGACAATTGAAGCATCGAGACAAATGTGGAGGAGGTCAGCCGTTGCTCTCCGCAGAGGCCACGGGACAACGACGGTTGGTAACTGAGTCGGCGCTGTTTGGAAGGCCGCAGTCTGGTGGCAGAAGGCAGGTTTTTGTGATGTACAGAGCCATGTCTAAAAATCTCTGAAATTTCTTAAACCTCGGTGCAGAATAGTTGCCATACAAGCTGTGATGCCTCGAGATAAGGTGCATCTATAAACATCGGTGAGAGTCAACAGATACATGCCAAATATATGGCAGGGAGAGTTTCTCCCTTTTGCCACCTGCTATCGGGACTATCGGGAGCCGATCGGAACTTTGAGACTTTTTTTTATCGTGCCCATGGTCTGCTCGTTATCAAATTATGGTACTGCTTTGCACTGCTGTAACTATATGTTATAATTATGTGGTCTTGTCAGTGTTAGTCTTTGGTTTGTACTGTTTTTTTGTGATATCACTCTGGAGGAACATTGTATCATTTCCTAATGCATGCATTTCTAAATGACAATAAACGAGGACTGAGTGTCCTCATAACCTAATCTAATCTAATTTCCTTAACCTTCTGATGATGTAAAGAAGCTGGTGTGCTTTTTTCCCCATAAGCTAATATTAGGAATGATGCCAAGATAAATCATTATTGTGTTTTATTTCCTTGTAAGATAGAAGGAAGCCATTTGGCCTCTTGAATCTATGTTGCATGTCAGGGCAATCCCATCAATCTGAATCACCCACTTAATGTTCTGTATCTAATCCCTTTTCACATTTCCGTCAATTTCCTACCCGGGTGATTTACAGCAGCCATTAACTTACTCTTAAACATTTGGTAGTTTAAAATTAATAAGGAGGCATTTCTAGTTGTAAAGTATGGTCCTGTGCCTACCGAGTGAAAACTCAGAGCGTGGAAGGAAACCAAAGCACCAGAGAAAACCGACGGGGTCATGCAGAGAATATGCACACTCCCCACAGCATCGACTTGAGGTCAACGTCGGGCCTGGGTTACTGGAACTTTGAGGCGGCAGCATTACCTGCTGGACCACTTCTAGTACTCCAGATAGGCTCCAGGGGATACTTATTTGAGTAGTACCAAAAATGAAAGTCCACTTTATTTCATTTTTTATTTAGAGATACAGCATGGTAACAGGACCAACTGTTGCAACAAACCCACGCTGCCTTATGACACCCACGTGACCAATTGACCTACTAACCTGTACGTCTTTGGAATGTGGGCAGAAACCATGACACCTAGAGGAAACCCACACAGTTACAGGGAGATCATACAAATGCCTTAAAACAGTGGCAGGAATTGAACTTGGGCCACTGGCTCTGTAATAACATTATGCTAACTGCTATGTAGAAAGACTGGGGAAGCTGGCATTATCCCCCACAGAGCTGACTATTTTAGGGGAAGATTTACACAGACAGTTCAAATTGCATATACAATAGAGAAACTAGTTCCACTGGCAGGAGGATTTTAAAATATAACTCAGACTTGAGATAATGGGTACAAACTCCATGTTACATATAAGGAGACTTCTTGTATGTGATGAATTGTTATGATCTTGTATATACTGTCTGAAAATGTGAGGGAAGCAATCTGCAGTAACCTTAATAGAACATTGGATATAAACTTGAAAAGAAGAAATGTGTCAAACCAGGCAGGGATAGGGGATTAATTGACTAACCCTTTTAAAGTGTTGCTCAAGACACAGTGCACCAAATGACTCCCTTTTCTGTCATATGGTTCCAGGATTCTCTTGTATTGTAAACCTGCACAGTGCAGGTTATGAATTGTGGTTTATACAGTGCTGAAGAATATAATCAGGAGCATAGAACAAAAGAGTTACATTAAGCAGATAGGCACACTGCTCTCTTCAATAAACAGACCACACATTGCACTGCCAAAATGAAGTTTATATGCAGCTGGTGGATGAAACATTTATGGAAAAACTGATATTCAAAAAATGAATTAAAGTAAATAATTCAAATATTCTTTATCCATGACCAATTCAAATATTACTTATCCTTGTCCAATGCAAGTTGATACTTAAAAATATATGTCCCTGTTTACATGGAATAATCAAGCTATATATAATAAGTAATTTATTTCATCATTATAAATATAAGGAATTAAGCTTTTACTTGAATTGAAATATTAAATGCTGGAAGATCATTCTTGTGGAATGTCTGCAGTTGCAAACATCAAATATATGACCTGTAAAGCCATAATTAAAGTGGCAAACAGTGCATGAAGGTATCAACTTTCATGAAGTGCTTTCATTCATGCAGAAATACACAACTCTCTTGTAACAAAGAGGGCAGGAAAAAAAGGTCAATTTTAAATTTCTACTGTCTTCCAATTGATTAAGTCAACCTTAACAGAATTCTGAAATTAATTTCAACTTTAAAACCTTGGTAGTTGAAAGTGGATAACAAGCAATTCTCTAGTTGGAAACTATGTTCCTCTGCCCACAAAGTGTGATCCTAGGTCGAAAGTTACTCCAGTAAAATAGGAGCAAAGATGTAACTATGCATTTAAACAAATAAATTAATTAAGACAATCATAGTACCATAGATGATGTTTTGCATCTGCAGAATATGGAGCGGATAGAATCTACATCTTCTGTTGTGTATTTTGGCTCAGAATTGATGAGCTGGAATCCTAGGTTTAGTCACAGAGATGCAGACCTGGACATATTGTCCCAAATGGTATCACTCCCCTTTGAGTAGATATTGCAGGACTTATCAGTCAAGAGGGAAAGGGTAGTGAGATTATGGAAAGAACAGGCATGCTTCAACAGATATGTGGAATGGAAAAGATTGCAAAGATTCATGTAAATCCCCTAAAGACTCGGATGAAGTTTCTTCACCTAACAGTGGTGAATTATTGAAGGCTCTTTCCCCAACTATATTCCAGGCAGAGGATGGCCAATTTTAAGATATCTATGGAAATGTGCATGTGGGGTGGAGTAAGAAAGTGACACTGAGCTAAAAGATGAGCCATGATCTTATTAAATTGTAGAATAGAAACAAGGGGCTGAATGGTCTACCTCTGCTTTTATATGGAATTTCCTGCCCGATGTAAGTCTTTATTGAAAATGTGTATGGACTTAGTAACAATCAGCAGAAAATAAAATATAACTGTGTTTAAAGTTGTAAACTTCAAAATGGATCAGAATTAAAATCAGGTTTAATACCGTTGGCATATGTCATGAAATTTGTTGTCTTTGTGGCAGCAGTACATTGAAATATGTTATATTATACTTATATATAGTTAAATGAGTAGTGCAAAAATAAAAATAAAAAGGTAGTAAGTTAGTGTTCATGTGTTTATGCCTGTTTGGAAATTAGATGTCAGAGGGGAAGTGTCTGTTCCTGATTCACTGACTGTGTGCCTGCGGGCTTCTGTCCCTCCTTTCTGATGGTAGCAATGGGAACAAGGCATATCCTGGGTAATGGGGGTCCTTAATGATGCTTTTTCGAGGCATCGCTCCTTGAAGATTTTCTGGATACTACAGAGGTTTGTGCTCATGGAGCTGAGTGGGTTTGCAACTCTTGGAGCTTATTTTGATCCAGTGCAGTAGCCGCTGCCCCCCCAACCAATACCAGAGGGTGATGCAGCCTGCTTGGTCATATCCTGATCATAGTGCAGTTATCACTCAGTTTGAGTTACTCCAGGAGGTATCATCATGTATTGGCTAAATTAGGGGATACAACAAATGTGCAGGTCATCACAGATCCTGCTTGTAGTGTTTAGATCTATGCTTCAATACTAACTAATTTCCCAGCTGTACTGTCCCTGTCTATCCACAATGCAGGCATCTAATCAGACAACGATAATTTCCCAAGATATGTCCAGTCAAGAAACATCCAGTATAGCTTATTGTCCTCTAATTTCCCTTCTGTAACTCGTTGATAATTCATGGAAGAAGGTGTTGACAGTTTTGTCAAACCATTTAATCACCGATAACCAGCTCTCCACTGCTTAATTCACATTTTGTAAATCTCATCATAGCCTTTGTTGCCAAACTGAAATCTGCTATGACCTTGAAAGATCAACGCTGGTTGAAGTCATGGCAGGATTAAAAGAATGAGTTTGTGGTTTTAGGATGCCTTTCATCTTAGTGTAAGAGGGCTCATGTAATACTTCCTTATACCTGCAGCTTCCTTATATCAACAGTCTTCCCTCCAATCTCAAGGTCATCAATGGGGCTATTAACTAATACTCAATTTTGTTTATGGTTCCTCTCATAATGAAATAATTTATACTCTCATGCACTAAGACTGAGAGAATGCCCATACCTGGGCAGATAAATGCACAAACAAAATTCAAAACACAAACATCAGAAAAAAAACTACTTCCATTAAGATAGAGTCTAATCAATTTCCCTTCGCATTCAATTGCACTTAATTTTCCACTATCAACATTTAGGCAACTTGTTTTGACCAGAAATTATTGAACAAACCCCACAAATGATGTGACTGATCGAGCAGAGTATTATATGTTAGGTAACACACTACCTGACTACTTTAATGCCTTTTTTTTCAACTATAAAGCACAAGGGGAGCAAGTGTTAGAACATCTTTCACCTAGATAGCTGAGGTTGTAATATTCAAAAAAACCTAATACATATCTGCATGATTTACATCCTATACAGTGCCAAAAGCAGCCTACTCTACAGCACTAGTGCGCACCGCTATGCGCTTCGTTATCTACAGCTTGCAATGCAACAGCACATCAAACAAAAGGTTTATCAGCAGCACCGTGCAAACATTGTTACTGTTATCACCTAAAAGGGTTGCAGGTGCATGGGAACATCACCACCTCTGAGTTCTCCTTAAATTGGTAGATAATCCGAAGTTGGACATGTATCACTGGTCTTTCAAATCACCAGTTAAGCCCCGAGAATTTTTTGTTCAAACATTTTCATGTCATGAACTACTGTAGTTTAAGGGGATGCCCCATCACCATCTTTGTAAGTACAAATTAGGAAGGGCAAATTGGCTGGCCTTGCTAGAAACACCTATTTCCTGTGAATTAATGAAACATAATAACAGTGATACACAAAAGGATTGCAAAAATAATGGAAGCAGATCTAAAAGGAAATGAAACTAAGCAGGTCCCTTTAAATATGCAGAATGAGGAAACATAATTAGAAGTTTACATTTAGGTCAAAGACAAAATGAAATGTTTATTACAAGAACCATTGTGATCCAATAGAAAGCATCAAATAGAATTAATGTCGAAGCATAGACTATATCAATATTGAGGAATGGATTAGTAATCTATTTGAAGGAAAGGGTGTGTATCTCTTCAGCACATATATGTGGTGATCACTTAACAGAGTGCAATATCCTAAGAAATACCTTAAAACAAAATTACCAAAACTACCAAATCATCGAAGGAGACCGATGTAACCAAAATCATTTTCTAGGTGGCTGGCTTCAAGAATTATCTTAAAGGAAGAAAGAAAAAGGAAGATATTACAGGAGAAAACCATAAAACTGAAGTCCAAAGCTGCTGAAGGCATAAAGCAATGGGGTTTCTAAACAGATATGAAAACAAAACATGGAATGTGGAATCCAACTATTAAAGAATGAACAGCGACAGTGGCCAGTCAAACAATCTTATAATGTCATTATAATTTTACTTATTTGCACCAGAGAAGCACTCTTAAATGTTTGAGTGAACATTATGATCAGCCATTCAATGCTGAGTCGTGACTATAAAACAATATTAACACAATTTAACGATTCATTTTCAATAAGACAGATTTATTCAGACATTGCAATGTGAAAGCTCTCATGTTTAGCACTCTGTTTGTTGTCTGTAACCTGTATTAACCTTGAATCAGAATCAGGTTTAGTATCACCGGTATATGTCGTGAAATTAGTTGTCTTTGCAGCAGTAGTACAGTACAATATGTAATAATCGAATAAAAATGAATTACAGTAAGTATTAAATGGTTCAAATGTTTCAGATTGTTCCGCTCACAGAGAATGTTAACAGTATACAACCTGAAATTTTTGCTCTTCGCAGGCATCCATGGAAAAACAGAGCCCCAAAAGAATGAACAGCAGAAAAACATTATAACCCAAAGGTTCCCTCTGCCCTCCACACACAAGCAGCAGCAAAGCATCAACCTTCCCCCTCTCCCTCACCCATTTCAGCAGAAAGCGTCAGTGCCCACACCCGCCAAGTAACAGCAAAGCCCCAGAGAAAGACTATGATCTTCAGTCAACAAAAGCTACTGTTTACCTGACAGTTTGACATGTCACAGGTTCTCTCTCTCAATAACAAGGGAAAGAGAGAGATCACTCATTTCACAGCAAAAGGTGAGACTGACGGTCACTGTTACAGTCTGCTGCGACGCTCTTTATCCTGAAATTCTTCGACTTGAGAATTGACAGCAAACTCTCCCCACCATCAAGAGAAAGAGAGCGTGGTCACTCGACTACAGAGACATGCATCCGGACAACCACCACTGTGAAATCCCGATGTTCCTTCTCCCACGACACCTCAGTCAGTGGCACTGGCCTAGAATCAGTTGCCACCGGGCCTGGCAGAGCCACACCCCGGCATCTTCCATACCACGCTTGGAGAATGACGGAAAACCGCTGGATTGTTGACTGTATGCCATCAGCCTTCTGCACCTCCTTCCTCATGGTGGCAATGATAACAGGGCATGTCCTGGTGTTCAGGGCGATGAGGGTCTTTGATGACTGATGTCACCTTTGTGAAGCATCACTCCTTGAAGATGTCCTGGATACTATGGAGGCTAGTGGCCATGTTGGAGCTGATTAAGTTTACAACTCTCTGCAGCTTATTTTGATCTTGTGCAGTAGTGCCCCACCCCATACTAGACTGTGATGCAGCCAGTCAGAATGCTCTCGAGATATTGACACCCAGGAACTTGAAATTACTCACTCTTTCCACTTCTAATCCTTCTATGATGACTGGTGTGTGTCTCCTTTCTGAAGTCCACAATCAGTTCTTCGGGTCTTACTGAGATTGAGTGTCGCAGCAACAACCTTCCACTACACACCTAGCTGATTATCACGCTCATGAACATCCTCTCATCACCATCTGAAATTCTGCCAACAGTAGCTGTATGATCAGCAACAGTATTTGGATGGCATTTGAGCTGTGTTCAGCCATACAGTCATAGGTGCAGAGAGAGTAAAGTGCTGGTCTAAGCACACATCTCTGAGGAGCACCAGTGTCGATCGTCAGCGAGACTACCATCTAGAATTTTATAGACTACTTTAATGTCATGTGGTAAACCATGTATATAGGTTGTAACTGGGTTACCTGTCTGGACACACCCCTCTGCTGACTGCCCCTGTGTAAAGGTGTTTGCCTTGCCCCTCCCCCTCAGTCCGGGGGCAGACACTCACTGTGGAGGTCGTATTGTACAGCAAATAAAAGCCTTTCAATATTTTTACCAAACCTCAGTCTTTTGGAGTAATTGAAGGTGCTTCATGTCATCTGCATTGTACAGATCAAATGCTGGTTAATCTTTTCTTCTTGTTTAGTCTTTAGTTATTTTTTTTCAGTGGTAAATCCCAATTGCATTATTAGATAGGCCAGATTAGTGCTATATCTGATTCCCAGAAGGCATGCAGACACAGACAGACATACTGCACATACACAGACACACAAATATTATTGTGCAGCCCCCGGGGAAAAATGATATCGTATTTGTTAAATAGCAGCCATGGACAATTCTGATTTGATGGAGAATGGACGTGAAAGCACAGAGGAACATCTGGAGAAATTTCTGAAACGCCTGTTGGCTGCTGTCGTTACTGTGTGGTTGGGAATCTTTCAGAGGGTCCGGCCTTGCCTGATTTTGGCGACTGAGAAGGAGGTCGAATCGCTCGGTGTCGGAGAGCTGATCAGAGCTCGAAGTTTTTGGATGACTCAGAGTCGGATTGTGGTCGGCATGGCAGGGAGAGTTTTTCTTCCTTCTCCCGTCTGTGTGAGATGTGGGACATTTGAGAAACTTTGAACTTTACTGTGCTCATGGACTTCTTCATCAAGTTATGGTATTGTTACACTGTTTGTAACTATATGTTATAATTATGTGGTTTTGTCAGTTTTTTCAGTCTTGGTTTGTCCCGTGTTTTGTGATATCACACCAGAGGAAATAATGTATCATTTCTTAATGCATGCATAACTAAATGACAATAAAAAGAGGACTACGTGTCTTCATAATCATCATTAGTTGAAACAACAAAATTGTTATTGAGGGTTAATTTTATTTCTGATACTAATTCACTCTCTTGAAGCATAACACAACTCATGTATTCACATGTTTTACTGTCTGATGTCTATCAAAAACATAAAGAGCACACTATGTAACCTTTCACAACCAATACAGATTTTGTGTTTAAAAACAAGAAGCTTTAGAAGATATATTCGATATCATCAATAATGACGATGCAACAACCTACAGAGAGAAGGTAGAGTAGCTTGTAGAATGGTGTGAGCACATCAACTTCAGTCTCAACATGGGTAAGACTAAAGAGACGGTTGTCAGCTTCAGGAAGCTGTAGTCCGACCATTCCTCACTGCATGTGAATGGCTCCTCCATGGAGAGAGTTAGGAGCACCATATTTCTGGCAGTGCAAATAAATGGATGATCTCACCTGGTCCCTCAACACCACCTCTTTAGACAAGAAAGTACAGCCGCATTTCCACTTCCTGAGTACCCCTCCCCTCCCTATTCTAACCAATTTTTACAGGAATATTGTGAGTGTGCTGATCAGCTGAATCACTGTATTGTACAGGAATTATCACAAATAAAATAGCAGAGGCATTTTATCTTTCAGAAAAGCTATAGCGACTCATTTACTGAACACTAAAACCTGAATTCAAAGTGCACTAAAAATCCTTTACGCAATTACATCATCATGTCAGACCAGCCTCTTAAAGTGAAACACCAACTCAACGTTGGTGGTTGTGAATTATACACGTTTCCGCCATACGTACCCTACATTATAAAGATATCTGACCGAAAAACCCTACAAAGTGTCGGGAAGATTGCTGAGAGGATTATCAGGGTCTCTCTTGCACCCATCTGAGATATTCATCAGGAGCACTGTGTACACAGGGACCTTAGCATTGTCAAGGATGCCTCCTATCCAAGACACTATCTTTGTGAGCACCCTATCATCAGGCAAGTGGTATTTTAGCATTAGGACAAGGACTGCTAGGATGGGAGACAGCTTCTTCCCCAGGCCCCAAGACTCCTGAGCTCCCTGCCACCACCCAGGTCTCTTCTCTTATGAAGTGCCATTAGTATTATACAGTCTACTTTTTAACTTATGTAATGTATGCTCCTTATGCTAAATATCAATCTTACATGTAGCCCCCCCCCCACCCCCCCGCCACCCTCAGGGTCGCTCGGCTCGCTGTCGTCTAGGGAGACAGCTTCGGCCCCGCCAAACTGGGTAATAGTTTGTGTGGATGCTGTGTGAGGTACCCCACCCCGCCCAAATAACAGACAATACACCAGATGCAATTAAATGATTTACAGTTTATAGATATTACTGGAACTATATAATTAAGCGAGAATAAAATATAAAAGGAAAATAAAAGGCGCCACGCTTATCAAAGTTCAATGTCTTCGTGCACAAAACAGTTGGAGCTCAAAGACCACCTTCTTCACCCTGCGACCCCTCGGACCACATCGACCGGCCGCATGGGACCACCAACGGTGGTCGACCAGACGCTCCACATGAGTCCGTCTCCGTCTCCTCGCCGAACGCCCTCCTTGGGTTCCGACCCCGTTAGCGGACCTCACAACACCTCATCCATCCGCTGTCTCGCTCTCCCACCTTCTGCCCCAAAACCCCGCGCATACAGTACCTTCAAATACACCAAAACCATAACAACTATCCCAATTGGTTAATAACATATTTCTTATCACACTCTAAACAAAACAAGCTGCTAGCTCAAACTTTCTCAGCATTTAACACAACAAAGCCACATTCCCCAGATTAACATAACAAGGACGCCATTTTAATTAGCCTCCACAATAACATAAAAGTCGAAACCCCCTTACATTCAGAATGTCTCTTATTATTTGCTGAATTATTTGTGGTGATATTGTTTTATGTTTTGTGCTTGAGTTACATGTACTGTGTTGTGCACCTTGGTCTGGAGGAACATTGTTCCTCTTGGCAGTATTCAGGTATGCTGTTCAATGATAATCAACCTGAACATTGATGAGCTATTCTTTGAGAAGATAAGGTGGAAGACAATGGCAAAAATAATGGCAGAGTTGAAAACCAGTCAAGAGCATTAAAGAGCAACAACAATAAGATGTAAGTACTTGTTCCTATAGATAAAGCCTACAGTTTTCAACAGAAATATTGATGAAATTTTAATGCATCTTTGTCTACACTTCTGGTCTTAACTCTAGACTTCAATGAGGTATGAGGGCATGTTTAACTTCCTAATGATGGAGGAACTGTCATTGGAGGTGGGTGGGTGGCAACTGTACTGTTTTTGATGAGGCAAATATAACATACTTGATCTCTTACTTGATAGTCGGTGTCCAAAGCAACTGGAAAAAGTTAGTATGACAGTGGCATTTCAGCTATTTTCAACTGGTTTACCTAGAGGACGCTCTGACCATAAGATATGATTTTGTGGAGTTGTCTAAGCTGCTTTCAAGGTGATGGAATGGGCAGTGAAAGCACAAGGCAGTTCCCGGTTTCAGTAATGCTTCACTGGAGGCCATGCTAAGGGGAATAATGGTGGGCAGGACAAGCATTCACATCTTCCTGTGAAGCAGCGTGTGTGTGTGTGTGTATATATATATATATATATATATATATATATATATATATATATAGAAGTTGCTGCTAAGGCAGCAATAGGAATATTGTATCTTTCTCACAGATTCAGTGCCTTAAGTATTAAATTATCTCATCAGATCAGAAAGGTGACCTTTGTTGCACATTCACCAATACCATGCAGTTGTACAGTATATTATCTCAACGGTCCCAATCCTTCCTATATACTTCAATATATCACTTCACTTTTAAAAGTTACTTTGAGGTGTGCATATCCTTCTTTAACTATGACCTTCTATACATCACAGTTCTTCACCTTTATGTCATTTCAAAGCCATCGTTCAAGTGCTCTGCTTCCAACCACCCACTTAACACATGCTTTTATTGTCCATCACTGGAGAGGAGTATCCAAAGCACTGAGGAGAAACAGGTTACCTGAGATGGCCTTTCAGTGACCTCCACATTAATATCTCATGACAGTGCTGGAAAATTCATGCCATAGTGTTGCCAGAATTACCAAGGACAGAATTTTCTTTTTCTGATATCCAACACTTGTCTGGACTAGAGAAGCAGGCAAGTAAGATATGATGCTGTGGTCTTAGGACACTATAGAAATTTGCTATGGCAGACCCATGACTGAAACAGACTTTAGAATGCAGTATACTGACTCGTCAGTGCGGTTGTCTCGATGCCAAAGGTTACCTAGGTAAAACTTTTGAATGATAAATGTCATTTTAACTTGTGTGGAATGGAGGATTACTCTGAGCAACTGGGAGTGGACAAACCACCTGTGACTGGTTGCAGGGCTGGTGTATGTTGGTGAGATGAAGTGAGAAGCCTCTCATCTATCAGAAAAGTATTGATCCTTTAACCCACAGTATCTTTCTCTTGCTCGTTTGTATTAATCCTCAATGATGTGCTGTGCTGTAGAGTGTACAACAGAATAACCACCTAACCTGCCTGATAACCTGCCAGATGCATTTTGAAGCACTCCGCCAGAACAGTTGAGGAAACCAACATACATTTGCAATGCCTCAGTGGCAACTTCTACAGGATTTTGAGTGGTTCGAGTGCTTTGGTTCTTGGTTAGTATTCTTTCTGAGCCTAATTTTCAACAAGTAGACTTTGTTTCTGAACAAGTCTGTCAAGAGGATTGAATAGATCAGCATGGTAGAGGTGTAGGCTGAAGAAATCATAACAACAGCTGGGTATCTGGTCCACACCTGGAGAAATGCAGGCTATTAAAATGGAGCATCTTCCTATTTACATAATCCTTGGGGTGCACCTATGGAAATTCAGGAAGCACTGCAAATTTAAACACTGTCTCATTCAGGTATGGTATTATGTGTGGAGAAGGTTGATGTCCGAGGCAGTTCTTGCAAGTGAAGCATCTGTAAGCTGCCTCATATTTTTGTGAGCAGTGGAATTGTGAAGATTAGAATTCTTCTAATTCTAGCAGAAACCAGAATTAATGGTGAAGAAGCTGAAGTCACTTTGATAATCACAGGCAACAGTCCTGAACCATCTCTGCATGCATACATCCAATTCTATGGGGTACAGAGTTTTGCCTCATCCATCTTGAAAAGCTGTAGGTGGGTCAACAGCAGGTCACTGCTGTTGCCGAGCACCCTGTCATTCCCTAGCATGTTGCTCCGCCACGTCAGGCAGAATTGCTGCATGAAAAGAATTACTTCTTGCTAACGGCAGGTTGTAGATGGGTCAAAAGCTACAGATATTGAACAATCCAGCACCAATCCCTCTCAAAACTTTCTATGACATTTGCAAAGAAAATAATTAACACAATTCACGTGGAGAAAGCCTTTCACAAACTAACTGTGGACAGAGACCACGAGCTTACATCATCAGTCCCCAGTGCTCTGTTCACTCTGCGGTTTTACTGATTAGTTTCAGAACGCACAAAAATGTGCAATGTGCAAATTCTAGCAAATGTGCAGTAAAATTTGTTTCTAATGAGCAATTAACAAATATAAATATTCAACCCTCCTGTTCTGCGGGGTTTCTTGAATGCTGTAATGTGCATTCCAAGTGAATCCAGTAGTTGGCAGATTCCCAACCCACTGACTGCACTTGCAATCATAACCCCACACCATTCTCCAGATCCTCTCTAAGCCTCTTTCCTTTTACCTCAAGCCTTCTAATTTACAATCACTCTGCTAAGTGGAGAAGTTTTTCACTGACAATTTTGAAAATCCATTATTTCCCACTCTCTCTCTGTTTCTGGGAAATCATCAACTCTAAGGCATCAAATCCCACCTCTTTTTCAATGCTACTTTCTTAGCATCCCCTTCATAGAACATAGAATAGTACAGCACAGTACAGGCCCTTTGGCCCACAATGTTGTGCCGACCCTCAAACCCTGCCTCCCATATAAGCCCCCACCTTAGATTCCTCCATATACCTGTCTAGTAGTCTCTTAAACTTCACTAGTGTATCTGCCTCCACCACTGACGCAGGCAGTGCATTCCACGCACCAACCACTCTCTGAGTAAAAAACCTTCCTCTAATATCCCCCTTGAACTTCCCACCCCTTACCTTAAAGTCATGTCCTCTTGTATTAAGCAGTGGTGCCCTGGGGAAGAGGCGCTGGCTATCCACTCTATCTATTCCTCTCATTATCTTGTACACCTCTATCATGTCTCCTCTCATCCTCCTTCTCTCCAAAGAGTAAAGCCCTGGCTTCCCTGAACTTTCCAACAACATCCTTTATCCCAGTGAATACAGATGATCAAGATTCATTTCAGATTGGACATCCTTTAGCTCTTCACAAAAATGCTCCTTTGGTCCCTAATTCCCACTTTTATTTCCTTGATAACCTTCTGCCCTTAATATGTTTAAAGACTTCTGTTCAGTGAAGTAACTAAATACCATGCAACCTAGAAAATATTTTTTATATCCATAATTATTGTTTCTGCTGAAGCCATTATTACCTTTTTTCAGTTAGAGACATACAGTATATACTCTTGGTTACAGATTTCTAACATTTTGTCCTTAATCGGCATTTTCCTGTAAACCCAAGCAATAAATGTCGCTGCTCGTTGTCAGAGGAAGCACTAAGCACATGAACTTTCTCTGTCCTCCGACAACACAAATGTTTCTAGGTTAACTGTCTTGTCATTATTCAGTATCCAATTTCCAAAATGTTATTTTCTGTGACAGTGCTGGAACATCAGGCTAATTGATATCCAGCTCCTCTATTGTGTCCTTTTCTCTTTCCCTTGTACTTACCTTGGCGCCTGCTTCATTCCTGCACTTAGCTCTTTTAACTGGGCAAGTAGACTGAAATGGCTTTGCAGCTCTGTATTCATTATTTTTATATGCATTTGTTGACAGCTATGCCACACCAATGTGATATCAAATTCACATTCATTGGATTCTCACCATCTGGGACATGCCCTCTTCTGATACTGCCATCAGGGAAAAGGTTTAGGAGCCTGAAGACCCACATTCCACAATTCAGGAACAGCCTTTTCCCTCTGTCATCCGAGTTCTGAATAGTCTATGAACCCCATGAATACTGCCTGATTATTTCTTTTGCTTTGCACTATTTATTTATTTTGGAATTTATAGTAATCTTATGTCTTTGCAGAGTAATTCTGCCACAACAATAAATTAAATCACATATAACAGTGATAACAAACCTGATTTTGATTCTAATTCTGATCAGAGGGCTTTGCGATATGAATGCTCTGTTGTCGCCAACTCTGCTCCATCTAGTGGTACAACAGAGAATCACACCTGACACCTGGAATGAAGCCTACTGCCTTCCTGTGCTCTGGTGTTATACATTCAGCACAGATACTCCTGGCTTTACACATCAGCAAATCCCAAGCTCATGAGTTCTCCTGGCTCACTACTACTGGAAAATTGTTTTTATAAATTGAGCTGTGTTTTGTGAAAGCCACTGCCTTTGGAGATGAGTAAGGAAAACATGTTTCAATAGTTTAATTCATGCTGTTCCCTTGATAACAAATAGAATGAATTGTGCACTGATACATCACTTATAATTAGTTGTCAAGACCTACATTCTAAACAACTACAGTTTGTGTGCAGGCACTAGACTTGATCTGGTTTTATATTTAAATGCTTGTTGATTTTCAGAATGATAAGACATGAAGTACCTAACCTGTCATAGCCCTCTGAGGAACATATGGAAACACACAGGATCACAAGTGGGCATTGGCAGTTAGCTGCTGAGGCATTCACACTTGAGGGAGATGTTAGAATACAAGCAGACAATCATTTACAATTGAGGTGCGTATGAATTACTACTTGCAGAGGCCGATGAATCTCTGGACACAAGAGATTCTGCAGCCACTGAACATCCAGAACAACACACATGCGATGATGGTGGAACCCAGCAGGTCAGGCAGCATCTATGGGGAGGAATAAACGTTTGAGGTTTCAGGCCTAGACCCATCATCCAGAGTGGAGCCTTCATCAACTTCTCCACTTGAAACGTTGACTTTTTTTCCCCTCCATAGATGCTGCCTGGCCTGCTGAGTTTCTCCAGCACTTTGGGCGTGTTGCGATTAATTTCTGGGGTTCTCACCCTGGCAGATTGTGAAGAGTGGATCATTGGAGCAATTTTGAAAGAGATGGATTATGGAACAGGAAACAATACAGCACAGGAACAGGTTCTTCAGACCAAGATATCTCTGCTAACCACAATGCCAATTTAACTGATTCTATTTACTTGCATGTAGTCTGTATTCTTGTCTTGTTAATGGGCCTGACTAAATGCCTCTTAAGTAGGTAGATAATTTTGTCAAAATGTGAGCTCTGCAGAAATAAAGGAGTTTGGCATCTGAGGAAGATCAGCCATGATCATATTGGGACAGAGATGAAGGCCTGGGTGGCCCCGCTCATAATCTTGTGTCCCTGGGTTTTTGTTTTCTTACTCTCAGTAAGAATCTTGTGCATGAGCATGTAATCCAGATACCATCAATGCAGAACTGTGTGAGAGCCAGAGGTAACGTCGTTCAGATGAGGAGACAAATTGTCAGCTCTCAGTGGAAGATCTTAGAAAAGGCAACTAACATTCTTCCTGAAGTTCTTGTCATTGTTAGTGGAGAGACAGACATCGACAAGACACAGGATCTGACCATTTTGTTAGGTGGGATCATTCTGTGCACATATTGGCTTGTGCTTCCTTAATTTCTGCTGCAGCAAACTGCACTTCAAAAGTAGTTCACTGGTTGTAACCTGCTTTGTGGCATCCTAAAAAATGTTAAAGTTGCTTTTTAAATGCAAGTTACATGTTGCTTTTGATTAAGTATACAATGTCCCTCTACTGACTTCCTCCTGAACAACCCTTTCAATCATTCTGTTCTATGTTCCCTCTGAATAGGATAAAGATTCTTTGTTTTGCTTTCATTCAGGAGGAAGCAGATTTTCTTTCTCATTACTTTCTATCAACAGGAATGATTGAAAATGACCTTGATATTTTATTTGATTTAGATTTGTGACTTTAATAAATTTATTTCAATTGGGAGTTGAAGGTACATAGAGACCTCATAAAATAATGTCTTTGTTCTTAATGTTGACAATTTCTTTTTGAATTTAAATAATTTTTCAAAGAGAATTTCTTTGTCATTCGATCATTTCCTGTTTCATCCACCTTAAGGAGACTTGTGTTTCAGCTCGTTCTTTTCACTATACCACTGAGCATGTGTACAAACAGCATCCATCATCAGGGACCTCACCTCCAGGCCATGCTCCTTTCTCACTGCTGCCATCAGGAAGGAAGTGCACGGGCCTTAGGTTCCACACCACCTGGTTCAGGAACAGTTATTGCCCCTCATCCATCAGGTTCCTGAACCAGTGTGGATAACTTCATGCACCCCGACACTGAACTGATTCCACAACCTATGGACTTACTTTCCCCTGTACTTAATATTCAAGTCAAGTCACTTTTTATTGTCATTTCGACCATAACTGCTGGTACAGTACACAGTAAAAACAAGACGTTTTCCAGGACCAGGGTGCTACATGAAACAGTACAAAAACTACACTGAACTACGTAAAACAACACAAAAACTACACTAGACTACAGACCTACCTAGGACTCCATAAAGTGCACAAAACAGTGCAGGCATTACAATACATAATAAACAAGACAATAGGCACAGTAGAGGGCAGTAGGTTGGTGTCAGTCCAGGCTCTGGGTATTGAGGAGTCTCATGGCTGGGGGGGGAAGAAACAATTGCACAGTCTGGTCATGAGAGCCCAAATGCTTAGGTGCCTTTTGCCAGATAGCAGGAGGGAGAAGAGTTTGTATGAGGGGTGCATGGGGTTCATAATGCTGTTTGCTTTGCGGATGCAGCGTGTGGTGTAAATGTCTGTGATGGTGGGAAGAGAGACCCCGATGATCTTCTCAGCTGACCTCACTATCCACTGCAGGGTCTTGCGTTCCGAGATGGTGCAATTTCTGAACCAGGCAGTGATGCAGCTGCTCAGGATGCTCTCAATACAACCTCTGTAGAACGTGGTGAGGATGGGGGGTGTGAGATGAACTTCTTTTGCCTTCGCAGAAAGTAGAGACGCTGCTGGGCTTTCTTTGCTATGGAACTGTTGTTGAGGGACCAGGTGAACACCAATAAATTTGGTGCTCTTAACGATCTCTACAGAGGAGTCATCGATGTTCAGCGGAGAGTGGTCGCTCCATGTCCTTCTGAAGTCAACAACCATCTCTTTTGTTTTGTTTACATTCAGAGACAGGTTGTTGGCTCTGCACCAGTCCGTTAGCCGCTGCACCTCCTCTCTGTATGCTGACTCGTCATTCTTGCTGATGAGACGCACCACCGTCGTGCCATCGGTGAACTTGATGATGTGGTTCCAGCTGTGTGTTGCAGCAAAAGTCATGGGTCAGCAGAGTGAACAGCAGTGGACTGAGCACACAGCCCTGGGGGCCCCCATTCTCAATATGATGGTGTTGGAGATGCTGCTCCTGATCCAGACTGACTGAGATCTCTCAGTCAGGAAGTCTAGGATCCAGTTGCAGAGGGAGGTGTTCAGGCCCAGTAGGCTCAGCTTTCCAATCAGTTTCTGAGGAATGATTGTGTTGAATGCTATTATTTATTACTTATTATTATTCTGTATTTGTACAATTTGTAACCTTCTGCACATTGGTTGTTTGTCCATCTTTGTTGTGTGTATTTTTTCACTGATTCTATTGTGTTTCTTTATATCTACTGTGAATGCCTGCAAGAAAATGAATCTCAGGGTAGTATATGGTGACATTTATGAGCTTTGATAATAAATTTATTTTGAACTTTGAAATATACACTAGTGTGCAGGGTGCATATACATGGAAAACTATGGATGAGTAAGTGTATCCAAATGTATATATGTGTAAGTGGAAAATAAGCATGAAGACAAATATGGGCAAAGTGGCAAGGCAAAGAAATGCAGGAGTGTGCATCAATACTTTGAAAAACACACAGTGCCTATAAAAAATATTCACCCCATTGGAAGTTTTCTTGTTTTATTGTTTTACAATATTGAATCATAGTGGATTTAATTTGGCTTTTTTTGACACTGATCAATAGAAAAAGTCTTTCATGTCAAAGTGAAAGCAGATCTCTACAAAGTGATCTAAATAATTACAAATATAAAGCACAAAATAATTACAAATATAAAGCACAAAATAATTGATTGCATAATTACTCACCCCCTTCAAGTCAGTATTTAGTAGATGCATCTTTGGCTGTAACTACAACCTTGAGTCTGTGTGGATAGGTCTCTATCAACTTTTCACATTAATTTTTGTTCATTCTTCTGTACAAAACTGCTTAAGCTCTGTCAGATTGCATGGGGATCATGAATGAACAGCCCTTTTCAAGTCCAGCCACAAATTCTCAATCAGATTGATGTCTGGAGTCTGACTTGACCACTTCAGGACATTAACTTTGTTTTTAAGCCATTCTTCTGTAGCTTTGGCTTTATTCTAGGGGTCATTGTCTTGCTGGAAAACAAATCTTCTCCCAAGCCATAGTTCTCTTGCAGACTGCATCAGGCTTTCCTCCAGGATTTCACTGTACTTTGCTACATACAATTTACCCTCTACCTTCACAATCTTTCCAGGACTTTTTTCAGTGAAGCATCGCCACAACATGATGCAGCCACCACCATGCTTCACACTAGGGATGGTGTGTTTTTGATGATGTTTGGTGTTTGGCCAAAAAGCTGAATTTTGGTTTCATCCATCCATTGAACCTTCTTCCAGTTGACTTCAGAGTCTCCCACATGCCTTTTGGCAAACTCTAGCTGAGATTTCATGTGAGTTTTTTTTTCCAACAGTGGCTTTCTCTTTGCCACTCTCCCATAAAGGTGTGAATGGTGAAGCACCCAGTCAACAGTTGTTGTATGCACTGTCTCTCCCATCTCAGTTACTGAGGCTTGTAACTCCACCAGAGCTGTCATAGGTCTCTTTGTGGCCTCCCTCACTAGTCACCTTCTTACACGGTCACTCAGTTTTTGAGGACGACCTGCTCAAGGCAGGTTTACAGCTGTGCCATACTCTTTCCATTTCTTAATATTTGACTTAACTGTACTCCAAGGGATATCAGTGACTTGGAAATTTTCTGATATCCATCCCCTGAGTTGTGCTTTTCCATGCAGAGTTGCTTGGAGTGTTCTTCTGTCTTCGTGGTGTAGTTTTTGCCAGGATACTGACTCACCAGCAGTCAGACCTTCCAGATACTGCAATCAATTGGAACACCTTAACTGCACACAAGTCTCCATTTAACTAATTATGTGATTTCTAAAACCATTCAGCTGCACCAGTGATGATTTGGTGTATCATATTAAAGGGGGTGAGTACTTATGCAATCAATTATTTTGTGCTTTATATTTGTAATTAATTCGGATCACTTTGTAGAAGTCTGTTTTCACTTACACTCAAAGGAATCTTTTTCTGTTGATCAGTGTCCAAAAAAAAGCCAAATTAAATCCACTCTGATTCAAGGTTGTAAAACAACAAGACATGAACTTTGAAGGGGTGGGGAGGTGATTACTTTTCATGGGCACTGTAAGTGATCCACAGAGTCACAATGACAAAAGAAGCCTGAAGATAAATTGTGGAAGCTTATTAAAGGAGACAATTCAGTTTCAGGTTTTCAGTGACATTCAGTCGATCAAATAGTCAGACAGCAGTTCCCGTATTATGTAAATACCTCCAGTGCGAAGAACTACACCATTATTAAATATAATGTGCTTTTTAAAGAAAGTAGCATACAAATTATTCTTTGTGAGCTATGCACAGGCTACTGCACACCATTATTACACATGATAGAACTAATGACACATACTGTATGATAAAAGGAGTAGCTGCACATTGTGACAGTGTTGTTAAACTATAAATGTTGGGGTTAGATGTGGCAGTATGTGCAGCGTTGGTCCCTTGTGCCATTTTCTGCAGGGTGCTCCATGGGAATCTGAATGCTTCATGTCCATGCCCCAGATGCTAGATTGTTAGGCTTGACGTGAGAATGCTTTCCTTGTAGGTGAATGTATCAGAAGTTTGGATGTGGGCTTTGCATCGTTTCATGGCACTTGTTTGATGTAGCCCACCTGGAGTGCAAATTCAGCAAATAACCTGATGTAGCGTCATGGAGAAGTACAGCACAGAAACAGGCCCTTTGGCCCATCTAGTCCATGTCAAAACCCATTTAAACTGCCTACTTCCGTCGACCTGCACTGGGACCATAGCCCTCCATACCCCTACTATCCATATACCTATCCAAACTTCTCTTAAATGTTGAAATTGAGCTCACATGCACAACTTACGCTGGCAGCTCATTCCACACTCTCTCAACCCTCTGAGTGAAGAAGTTTCCCCTCATCTTCCCCTTAAACTTCTCACCTTTCACCCTTAACCCATGACCTCTGGTTGTGGTCCCACACAACCTCAGTGGAAAAAGCCCTCCTGCATTTTCCCTACCTATTCCCCTCATAATTTTCTATAGCTCTATCAAATCTCCTCTCAATCTTTTACATTCTAACAAATACAGTCCTAACCTATTCAATCTTTTCATACAACTCATGTCCTCCAGGCCTGGCAACATCCTTGTAAACTTTCTTCGTACCCTTTCAACTTTGTACATCTTTCTTGTAGGTAGTGACCAAAACTGCACACAATACTCCAAATTAGGCCTCACCAATGTTTTAAACAACTTCAACATAACATCCCATCTTCTGTACTCATTACTTAGATTTATAAAGGCTCATGTGCCAAAAGCTTTCTTTTCCACCCTATCTACCTGTGAAGCCACTTTCAGTGAATTATGGACCTGTATTCCCAGGTCAATTTTGTTCTACCATGCTCCTCAGTGCACTACCATTCATTGTGTAAGACCTACCCTGCTTGGTCTTACCAAAGTGCAAAATCTCACACTTGTCTGCACTAAATTGCATCTGCCATTTTTCAGCCCAGGTCTCCCGCTGATGCAGAACCCTCTGTAAGCCGTGATGACCTTCCTCACTCTCCACTACACCCACAATCTTGATGTCATCTACATACTTGCCTATCCATTTAACCACATTATCATCCAGATCATTAATATGGGTGACAAACAACAAAGAACCCAGCACTGATCCCTGCAGCACACTAGACACAGGCCTCCACTCAAAGGAGCAACCTTCTACTACCACTCTCTGCATTCTCCCACCAAGCCAATGTCTCATCCAATTTACTTCCTCATCCTGAGAGCTGAGCGACTGAACTTCTCGACCAGCCTCTCATGCGGGACCTTGTCAATTGCATTATGAAAGTCCATGAAGACAACATCCACTGTCTTGCCTTTATCCATTTTCCTCGTAACTTCCTCGAAAAACTCTATACGAGTGGTTAGAAATAATCTACCATTTACGAAGTCATGCTGACTATCCTTAATCAGTTCATGTTTATCCAAATACTTATATATTCTTAGAATACCTTCCAATAACTTTCCCACAGCTGATGTCACTCATCGGCTGATAATTTCCTGGTTTATGTGTGAGCCTTTAGTAAACAACAGAACAGCATTGGCTACCCTCCATTCCTCTGGCACCTCCCCTGTCATGATTTAAATATCTCTGCGAGGGCACTGGCAATTTCTGCGCTTGCCTCATGTAGGGTCCCGGGGAACACCTTGTCAGGCGCTAGAGATTTAGAATCAGGTTTATTACCGGCATGTGTCGTGAAATTTGTTAACTTAGCAGCAGCAATTCATTTCAATCCATGATAATAATGAAAGGAAAAAATAAGTAAATTGTGGCCTAAGGTAGAAAGAGATGAGTTATTAACTTCAAACTTTCTACATTTTCACTCAAAGAGTTGAACTGCACGTGCATGTAATGAGAGTTGTATAACTCATCTCCTCCTACCTTAGGCCATGAACTTATCGATCACCCCTGCTGTGGACCACTTCTGGCAGTCCAAGACGCCAACTTCTACAAAGAAGGGATCCGTATGCTCCATGACCGCTGGACTAAGTGTGTAAATGTAGACGTGGACTATGTTGAAAGATAAATGTGTTAGGTTTCCTAAAATTGACTCCTTCTACCTTAGGCCACAAATTTATCAATCACCCCTTGTATTTAGATTTGTTTTCATTTAGATACTTCTGTCTTTCATTGAAGGATCAATGTTAGAAAAATGGACAAGCAGAATATTGATTTTAGGAGAGAGAGCACAGACATGCTGAAGATAACCTCATACATGAAGCAGAGGAAGTGGGAATTTAGATCAGGCCTGCCATTGTGATGGGAGATGCAATGCTGAGCTTTATTACAAAGGAGGTGCAGTTTAAAAGCAGCAGAGCCTTGTACAACAGGACAGAATGTTGGTGAGAGGCACCTGGAGCACTGAACAGAGTGATCAAAGGGGGAGTATTGTGTTGGAGAGTACTCAGCGCGCGCGCGCGTGCACACACACACACACACACACACACACACACACACACACATACACACATACACACACACACACACACACACACACACACACACACACACACACACCCTTTTCCATTCTGCTGTTGTGCTGAGTATGTGCTCTTCAATGCTTTCCTTGGTATATTCTCATAATAGCTGATGCACTTGGGTTGGCTTCATGGTGCCTTTCCAGCCATACATGGCAGAATATGATTGTAACTACATTACAGAGTGCATCATATTCTAATTCATGTGTAGTCTTAACAAAAGAGTATGAAGCTATTATTGTATTTTCTGACAGATGTATTTCTGTAAATATTAGCAATTTTCTCTTCACTATTTTCGCTAATTTTTGTAAGTTTGATTTTTGACACACCTAATAAGCACTCCTGCACTATGGTGCTGAGTGACTCCAGCCATACTTTTTTCTTTGATCATAACCCACATATCTAACATGGTGGTAGCGGTGGGATGGCCAGTCGCAAAGGGCTGTGTTCAACTCGGAGAAGAGTGGGTGGGATTGTGGTCCCAAGTCAGAAAACCCCCTGAGGTTAAAAATGAAGCAGATGTCTGGGTGGAAATGGTGGAGAACTCAGAGAAGGAAGAACTTCAACCCAGGACCAAAACTTCAGGCCTGAAAGCAGAAAGGCCTTCAAGTGGCACCAGCTCTGAACCCTCCCTGGAAAATTTGTTCAGAGACTTTTCCTCTGCCCAGCAGAGGGGAGATGTTGCTTTAAGACAGGAACACCAAAGCCTCAGGATGGGTCCCAAGATGCCCTCTTATCAACAAGATGACAATATTCTGAACTATCTCCTCCGGTTCGAGAGGATGGCCTGGATATGGCAATGGTCAGAGGAGGAGTGGGCCTGCCAGCTAGTACCATTACTGATGGATAAAGCTCTCAAAGCCTACATTGTAATGGATGAAGAGAGTCCCAACAATTATCCGTACCTGAAGAAGGTGCTGCTGGCTAAATTTGATTACTTGGCAGAAACCTATCGCCAATGATTTTGCTCCAGTGCTCTACCACTAGGGGAGTCACCAACTGAAATGTACCATTGCCCAAGGGATCTCTACTACTGATGATTCAGCCAGAAGCAGAAGTCCGAGGAGGAGATTGGTGAAGCCATTATTCTGGAGTAGCTGCTGCAGGATCTTCCTCCAGACACCAGAACATGGGTCCAGAAGCACGAGCCAGCAGATGGACTTGCTGTGGCCTGACTTGCCCTGCAGTACCTCAGTGCCCACAAGGGGGCACCGTCACAGCCATCATTCTGAAAGAACAGAGACTCTAACACTCTAAGAGACTCTCAGGGTAACCCTGTGGAATTGGAGTGTGGGAGAAATGAGCAGGTTCCATCAGAGACCAGGACTAACGAAGGTCATAAAACATTCCATCAGGAACAGACCTGACCAGGGTTTGGTACACCAACACTGCTACAGAGCACCAGAGTGATTGTCCGAAGGATGAGATTTGGAACATGCTGAAGCTGAGAAACATTCAGCCTTCAAATAGTGAGTAGAACAGTCCTATCATTATTGTCTCCAAGAAGGATGGCTCCCGAGGGTAAGCATTGATTTCCAGAAGCTGAATGACATTTCCTTTTTTTGATGCTTATCCTATGCCTTGCATTGAGGGACCTGCTGTGAAAGGATTCAATGGGCAAACTATATTACTACACTAGACCTTTGTAAAGGCTACTGGCAGGTTCCCCTGGATGACCAATCAAAACCCCTCACTACCTTTCACACTCCCCTGGGTCTGTTTCAAATTACCATGATGCCCTTTGGTCCTCATGGTTTACTAACAACCTTCCAGCAGCAAATGGACAGGGTGTTACAAGGCTGCGAGGAATGCAATGCAGCCTATCTAGATGACGGGGTTGTCTACAGCTAGACAGGGTCAGGGCAGCTGGACTATCTGCTCAGGGTCCTCGGGAATATTCATGTTGCTAGTCTCAACCTCAATCTACAAAAATATGAGTGGGCAAAAAGGGCATCCAGATACCTTGGCCACCAGCTGGGACATGGAGGGGTTCGAGCACAAGTGCATAAAGTGGAAATGGTCCACAACAGTCCTCAACCACACACTAAGAAGGGAGTGAAGTCCTCCCTGGGTCTGGTAGGGTGGTATCGCAAGTTCATTCCCCAAATCGCCACTCTGCCTGCACCTTTGATTCATCTTACTGGGAAACTTGTAAGTAACCCAGTCAAGTGGACAAGTGAGTGTGAACATGCTTTTCAAGCCCTAAATGTGTTCTTCAGCGGAGCTTCAGAACCCAGACTTTGACAAATGGTTCCTTGTCCAGGTGAATATCTCAGGAGTCCGCATTGGAGCAGTGCTGGCCCAAGGAGAACCTGGAGAAGAGCAATCTATTCCTTACTTGAGCTGAAAACTCCCCCCCCAAGGGAAACCAAATATTGCACCAGCAAAAAGGAGTGTTTAGCCATTAAGTGGGTCCTTGACAGCCTCTGGCAGGAATTTCGACCTTTACACAGACCACACAGCATTGACATGGATTCACACAATGAAGAACCGTAATGCCAGAATGACACGATAGTACCTGGAGCTCCAACTCTTTAAGTTCTGTGTCTGTCATGAAGCAGGGAAAGAAAATTTTGCTACAGACTACCTGTCTCAGCTGCCAAACATCGGCGCCGCAAGACAGGAAGGTGGTAATGTGCTGGAATGCAATCAATAAACACACTTTTTACTTACACACTCGCACTCCTCCAAGTCCTCTCTAGAAAAATTGGTCATAACCCATGAGTCTAACAAATACATCTGTTGAGGCAGTTGGGAGATGAGGAAGTATGTTGATGCCTTGTAAGGAAAGGATGAACAGTTTGAGCCAATAGTCAATGGAGATTAGAAGATTGGGCGAACTCAATGAAATGTTAAAGATTCTAAGAATGTGTTACGATGGAAGAACCTGAGAAGAATTTTGCCCCAATGGGGCATGGTTTCAGAATAAGTGGGTTTTCTCAGAGAGTTGTGGAGTCTGAACAATTAATGAATTCAAGGCTGAAATGGAAAGATTTTGAGACTATAGGGAAATAAAGAGCAATAAGGAATTGGCAGGGAAGTGGAGTGGCAATGAAAATCAGATCAGCCATGATCATGCGTGATTTTGGGGCCCGATGGAATATTCCTGCATTTACTTATTGTATTCTAACTCTTATTTGAACAGTCAAGAGGTCACTTTATACAAAACATGTAAACTTTCCACTTTTGATATACTTAATGAACTTGTTGCATTTGCTACCTAATCTGCACCAGTTTAGGGGAAAAGTTTTATGGACTACCAATTAAACTTAGCAAACCACCAACTGTAAATCCTGCCCTAAACTAGATCAATGCATATTTTAAATTCTTTTTGCTTCAAAAATAAATCTTAAATGCATTACCAAATAACATTTTAGAGCAGCTTTATTCATCACAGTGTAAGTAGTTTATAGCATAAAAACAAGCATTTTAATTAGATTGCTTTGTCTATCACCTGTGGCTAACCCCATATTAAATAAATGAAAATTACTTTAAAATTCTACATAACACCAGTTGTTGATTGATGTATAGTAGTCAGCTTCTTGGTAAATTGCAAAATAATGCTTTTAACATGTACCTAATGATGTCCTTTAGCCAAAAGCAAATGTAATTTGTGTAACTTCTTCAAAGGTCCTCAAATGAGTGCAGTTAGTAGGTACTTTCCCTGGTGAATTGAAAGGAAAAAAAAAATGGAAATCTAAAATAAAAACAGAAAATTATAGAAATATTCATCAGGTCAGGAAGCATCTGTGGAAGGAAAAGCAGAGTTAGAATATCAGAGGGTGGAATTTTCAATGGAACTTGGAAAATGAGAAAACAAGATAGTCTTAAATTGTGGAGAGGATGGAGAGGGATGCATAGGATAATAACAAATTCTTTGATGTGTTGAGAGCATGGGTGACATGCTTATCCATTGTTCACAGAGCCAACTGGTTAATAGATCACTGATGGAAGTTGGAGAATGAAGGAACATGCATTAAAGATGTGAAATGCAGGTCAGACCTATTGCAGAAACTGAAACGAAATGAAGAGTGCTGGAAATATCCAGTAGATCAAGCCGTACAGAGAGAGAACACTCAAAAGGTCAGATTGTAACACTGATGCTACCTCATTAGAGGTGATTGCTTCACAGCAATTCAGTGATACGAAACATTCTAGTGATTTGCATACCTTCAAGCCCTTCTTTGTCAGAAACTAATATTTTCAGGAGATATGAACCAAGCTTTGAGGAGCCTTGCATGATCTGTGATGCATCAGATTAACTGAGTTGGGTCGGTCGGCACATTTAAGTCATTAAAACTGAGATAATTGTAAGAGGTTTGGGCCTCCAAAGGAAAAATACTTCTGCATCTTCTTTTCCATTGTTAAATATATTCTTTCTTTAATCAGGATATCATTGTCATGTCTTAATTAAAGTTTACTCAGCTGCAGAAAGTGTTATGGATCCAAATATTTATGCTTGTTACAACCTACCTTGTTTATTGTAGGATTCTGCACTGATACTAATACTATTCTGGGGAAAGATTTTAATTATTCCCCTGTCCCTGAGATTGACAAGTTTCCAAGCTTCTCAGTAAATATTTCACAGATGGTAGTACTGCTGAACAGGCAGTTTTAATAGGGAACTACAGCCGAAGGCCAAACAAGTTCTAATACAGAGACTGTTCATTCCATTCTTTTGGGATTCACTACCTTACAATTTACCTGGAGAGGGATGGGCTCCGCCAGGTTTCAGATGGCCAGGACATGCCGTATGATCAGCATACCAAAAGCTTGTCATGACGGTGCCCCGAAGACTCCACCAGGAGTTAAGGGCGCACACAGACACCTTATAACTTATTATTCTTGTGTGCATCTATATTTTACTCTTCCAAAAGGAAACAAAGATGCGGAGCAAGCTTCCCTTCGTTGATGACACAGTAGTGCATTATAGAGCTTCTGACTCACAGGTCAACCCTCATCTCCAGTGTTCTGTGTGTGAAGTTTCCATGTTCTCCCTGAAACCGCTTGAGTTTTTTCTGGGTGTTCTGCCTACTCCCGTATCAAAAAAAGTGGAACAGGTCAAAAGCTTTAAGTTCCTCGGGATCAATATCACAAATGACCTGACTTTGTCCAACCAAGCAGAGTTCACTGCCAAGAAGGCCCACCAGCACCTTCACTTCCTGAGAAAGCTAAAGGAATTTGGCCTGTCCCCTAAAAACCTCACTAATTTTTATAGATGCACCGTAGAAAGCATTCTCCTAGGGTGCATCACAACCTGGTATGGAAGTTATCCTGTCCAAGACCGGAAGAAGCTGCAGAAGATCGTGAACACGGCGCACACATCACACAAACCAATCTTCCGTCCTTGGACTCACTTTACACCGCACGCTGTCGAAGCAGTGCTGCCAGGATAATCAAGGACACGACCCACCCAGCCAACACACTTTTCATCCCTCTTCCCTCCGGGAGAAGGTTCAGGAGCTTGAAGACTCGTACAGCCAGATCTGGGAACAGCTTCTTTCCAACTGTGATAAGACTGCTGAACGGATCCTGACCCAGATTGGGGCCGTACCCTCCAAATATCCAGACCTGTCTCTTGGTTTTTTTTGCACTACCTTACTTTCCATTTTTCTATTTTCTACTTATAAGTTATAACTTAAATTTTTAATATTTACTATCGATTTGTAATCCAGGGAGTGGGAAGCACAGAATCAAATATCGCTGTGATGATTGTACATTCTAGTATCAATTGTTTGGTGACAATAAAGTATAAAGTATATTTGTGTGGATTTGAAGGCCACTTGGCCATTGTGAATTGTTCCTGGCTTGTCAATTAGTGGTAGAATCTTGGGGGCAGTTAAATGAAATGTGGTAAGATTAATGTAAAGATAGCTGCTTGATGATTGAGGTGAATGGTGAGCCAAAGGACCTGCTTCTGTGCTATATCTCTCTATAACCGTATGACAAGATCAAAGTTACATCTCGTCAATGATAATGGCAATCACTTTTACTGGTTAGTGATGAGAATTGGAGACAACATCCCACCAATCCAACTGAGATTAGTTTGCTTTGTTCATCTGAAGCACCTCTCTTGTTGGTATGGGTCAATTCAGTTTACCATTTTCTAAGTCCTTCTCATCCACAGCCCCTGGGCCTGCCCACCTGCATGGCTTCCTGGCCCAACATACTAGCAATTTAAAATTCTCATCTTTTTCTTCAAATTCCTCTACAGGCCTGAACAGATTAGATATGGCAAAGTTATTTCCCATGGTAGAGGAGTCTAGGACAAGAGGGATCAACTTCAGGATTGAAGTACATCCACTCACAACAGAGATGTGGAGAAATTACTTTAGTCAGAGGGTGGTAAATCTGTGGAATTTGTTGCCACGAGCGGCTGTGGAGGCCAAGTCATTGGGTGCATTTAAGGCAGAGATAGGGGAGTGGGGATGACTGAAAGATTTGGATCAGTCCATGATTGAATGGTGGAGCAGACTCAATGGGCCAAATGACCTACTTCTGCTCCTATATCTTATGGTCTTATAGTCTTACAGATTTACGTCCCCACCCCTTCATCCTTCAAATTATCTCCTAGATCTTTGGAACCAATCTACTTCTCTAATTCTGGCTCTCACATCATCCCTGTTCATTTACATCAACGTGAGTGGCTGTATATTTAGCTGCTAATGTCTTACGTTCTGTCAATCTTACTTGAAACTCTTTTGCCTTTCAGCCTCTCTCCCCCTTTAAGATGACCTTTAAAATCTACCTCTCGAGTTACCTGTTGTGACATCTTCTCTCTCGGCAGACTATCACATTTTATTGCATTTAGTTCCCATTAGGTGCTTCCATTACAATTACTTTATGTCTCAGAAACAACACAGTTGGCAGTACTCCTGGCACTGAGTCAAATTTGTTGGTTCAATTCCCACTCCTAGGTTTTAAAGAGACCAAAAAATACAGGCTATTTTTCAAGGCTCTGTGGGAAGTACACTACAACGATGGAGATACTTCCATTCAGATGACATATTAAACAAAGTGCCATTTACTCTATCAGATGGATATAAAAGACACCATTTCAGAGATCTAGAGATATTTTTCCCTAGTGACTTGGCTGATATTCAGAAATAACAACTCAGTATTCAATAGTTGGTCCATTGACATTTATGGGAGAATACTCTGCATGCCCTACTCTGTGACAGTGATAATATTTCAGAAGTATACGAATGGATGTAAAAGCACCTTTGGGTGAGCTGGGATTTTAGAACGGTATATTGCAAGTCATTCCTTACTGAGGTAGAGATGCAGCTTGTTGCTCTCTGACATCGAACTGGCCCACGCTTGACCTATCCTTCCAAGGCAT
Organism: Mobula birostris; assembly: GCF_030028105.1. NCBI lineage: Eukaryota > Metazoa > Chordata > Chondrichthyes > Myliobatiformes > Myliobatidae > Mobula > Mobula birostris. The sequence goes on from NC_092388.1 coordinate 35,813,314, forward strand.
TCTTTCCTTATGCATTTTCCTGTATGTTCCTGGATGCCTGGAGTAAAGTGGGCCTTGAGCAGCCACTATACCTGAGGTGATGGATCATAAGGCCCTACTTCCCGATACCTTGATGATCCTTTGACTGCATCCACCCCCCTCAATTCCATTGCCACAATTGCACTGTTTGTAATTACTTCTGATTGACCCTAAATGTTTACATAGAACATAGAATAGTACAGCACAGTACAGGCTCTTCGGCCCACAATGTTGTGCCGATCCTCAAACCCTGCCTCCCATATAAGCCCCCACCTTAGATTCCTCCAACATTTAAGAACATTACAAATCAATGTAAATAATATTAAAAGGGTTAAAGTTATTTATGAAATTAAAACAGAACACCTTCACTTAAAGAAAATCTTACACCAGAAATTAGCTGAAGCATTAAAAGAAATAGACAAACCATTTAACTCCTCTTAATACTTTCATGAACAAATTGAAACAACTTGGGTCAAACACCTTGATATAAAATTATCAACTGCTTATGACTGTATATGTTTGTATTTTACTAGTGGAATCTGTAGAAAGCAAGATCAGATATTAGAAAACCTGACTGCCGGCTTGTCTCTGATTCTATGTTACAGTGCAAAGATTCTGACACGGGTACTGTAGTTAGCCAATAGTTCTCTGTGAAACCATCCAATCAGTCTGATTGTGGAGGTGCCCTACCATCCCAGTCCTGATAGTCTGCTGCTCACAGCTTCTAAGAAATATCAAATCCAAACCACCGATCATATCTGACACGACTCATTGAAAAAAATGACAAATGAAGACCAGAAATTAGGAAATGAACGTCTCAATCACCTAGAAATAAATGCGTGTACCTGAAAATCAGAGGTTTCAGACTGCAGATGAATTGGGCATTGAAGTGTAAATGTAACTATAAACATCTTAATTCTGTTCCTATCATCAGCAATGCTAAAATCCACAGACAAATCAAATAGCTATCAGTGTTATTTGAATGATCAAGTGAATGTGTTAATGCATCAGACTGTGGCTAATTTTTAATCAACCTTCTATTCCTATAATCCAGAATAAAATATGTTAGGACAGCCATTATAACTATTAATAGCACATGTCTTACAGTTATATAATTAAAATTCCATATGTGTAGTTTAATATATTATAAATTGCTTATTATGGTGTTGTCATTGGATTAATAATTAGCAATATGGTTGTAATGCATTGAAGATCCATTCATTTCATGGTTACAGGTTGATGAAAATTTATTGCTCATTTACTATAACAGCCACAATTTTCATGTACATAGCACATTTAACACACAGAAAAATCTCAAAGCATTTCACAGGAGTGTTAGAAAAATTTGTTACTTTACAGAGAGAGGTACTTAGTTTATCAAAACGGGACAAGGACTTACATTTTTACGAGCACAATAAGAGTAGAGAGAAATAGTAAGGTAGAAATGTAAGGACAGAATTCAATGCTTAGGTATAACTGTGATGGTTCTGGAAGATGCAAAAATTGAGGAAATAGAAAATTTATAGAGACAGTAAATAAAAGACTCAATCTTCTCAAAAGCTTTCAATTCTCTGGCTCTGAGCACCGTATTTTCATCATGGATGTCCAGTCCCTATACACTTCTATCCCCCAATAAGAAGGCCTTAAAGCTCTCCACTTCTTAACAAAAGACCCAACCAGTTCACCTCCACCACCACACTCCTCCATCTGGCAGAACTGGTTCTCATCCTCAACAATTTCTCCTTTGGCTCCTTTCATGTTCTCCAAACTCATGGGCACTTGCATGGTCACCTACTATGCCTGCCTTTTCTTGGCTACATGGAACAGTCCATGTTCCAAGCCTTTTCTGGTAATGCTCCCCAACTCTTCCTGTGTTACATTGACAACTGCATTGGTGCTGCTTCATGCACCCATGCTGAGCTCATCAATTTCATCATCTTTGTCTCCAACTTCCATCTTGCCCTTAAATTCACTTCGTCCATTTCTAACACCTCACTCTATTCTCTCAATCTCTCTGTCTCCATCTCTGGAGACAAGCTGTCTAAAAACATCTTTTATAAGCCTACCAGTTCCCACGTCTATCTTGACAAAGACTCTTCCCACCCGGTCTCCTGTAAAAAACGCTATTCCCTTTTCTCAGTTCATTTGTCTCCACCACATCTGTTCCTAGGACCAGGCTTTCCTTTCCAGGACATCAGACACATCTTCCTCCTTCAAAGAATGGGGGTTTCCCTTCCTCCACCATTGATACGTCCTCACCTCACCTCCACCATTTCCTGGACATCTGCATTCACCCCATCTTCCCGTCGCCTTAACAGGTACAGAGTTACCAGCCACCCTATGAGCCTCTGCATCGAACACATCATTCTTGACAATTTCCATCATATTCAACAGGATCTTAACACCAAACATATTTTTGCCTCCTCCCCCACTCTCCACTCTTTGCAGGGATTTCTCCCTCAGTGATCCCCTTGTCCATTCGTCCCTCACCACCAATCTCCCTCTTGGCACATATCCCTGCAAGTGACAGAAATTGGATCAGCCATGACAACATGGTAGAGCAGACTCATTGAGCCAAATGGCCTATTTCTGCTCCTATCTTTTATGGTCTTATGGTCTAAATGCTACACCTGCCCACTCATCTCCTTCCTTGTTTTTATTTATGGCCTCAAACAGTCCTTCCAGGTGAGGCAATACTTCATCTGTGAATCTCTTGGGGTTGTCTACTGTATCCGGTGGCCCTGATGGAGCCTCCTCTATGTTGGTGAGATCTGACATAAACTGGGGTACTGCTTTGTTGACTACTTCTGTTCCATCTGCCAAAAGCAAAATTTCCTGGTGGCCAACTATTTAAATTCCTATCCCCATTCCCATTCCAACATGTCAGCCCATGGCCTCCACTTTTGCCATGATGAGGCCATTCTCGGGGTGGAGGAGCAGCACCTCATATTCTGTCTACGTAGCCTCCAACCTGATGGCATGAACATTGATTTTTCCTTCCCCTTCCCTCTTTTCTATTCCCTGCTGTGGCATCTTACCTCTTCTCCTCATCTGCCTATCATCTCCCCCTCGATGCCATTCTTTCTTCCCTTTCTCTCCTGGTCCTCTCTCCTCTCCAGTCAGATTCCTTCTTCTCCAGCTCTTTACCTTTCCCATCCACTTGGCTTCACCTATTATCTTCTAGCTAGTCCTCCTTCCCCTCTTTTAACTCTGGCATCTTCCTCCTTCCTTTCCAGTCCTGAGAAAGTGTCTCGGCCCGACATGTCAATTATTTATTCATGTCCACAGATGCTGCCTGACCTGCTGAGTTCCTGCAGCATTTTGTGTTTGCTGCATCTGCAGAATCTCTTGTGTTAATAAGTGAAAGTTTACCTATAAACTGCACCAACATACAAATACTAGGGGAGCTCAGTGGGTCAGGCAGCATCAAGGAAGTGTAATGAACAGGCGAGGTTCGGGGTGAGACCCTTCCTCTAGTCCATATCCCTTCACAGATGCTGCTGACCTGCGGAGCTCTCTCAGCATTTATGTATTGCCCCAGATGCCCCCGTGTCTGCTTAATCTGCACTCCTGGATGTTACAGCTGAATCCGAAACCATTGATTATATTTTTTCAGGTTGTAAGCAGTAGTAACAGTAACTCTTACCTCAATCCAGAGGAACAAATTGGATTCAAAGCTTAAAGTTTCTCTGCAGGGAAAGAGCAGAGATCAGCTTCTTTCCTCTGTGCCTTGTAGGATATCAATTCCATCATAGAAGTGAGTGGCTTATAGGACAAGGTTGAGAATCTGCATGGACTGTGTGCTCCAGATCTGGGCAGGAACGTGGCATACGGACACCAACTGCCCCAAAACCTCTCATGCTATGCATCCCTGAAGACTCTGATAGGCTTAACACATTGCTGAGTACCCAAGATCCTTTTGCTGTTGAATTAACAGTTAGAATAGAACATTGTAATCTGACAGACTAAGAGATCAATCACCTTGGCACCTTGCCCTCATTATTAACGTGGGTCAGAATTAAGTGCTTCCAGGTTCCTTCTGGTTATTTCAGGATTTAGGCTCTAAAACAGAAATCTCTTGATACTCAAACTGGACAGTATCAAAGAGGCATTACCGTCTACTGATGAAGGCACGTAGAAAACATATACTTGACTGTGTTGTCTATATGGTGATGTAAAATCTCTACTATCTAACATCTCAGCAAGCACAACACAAGATAGGATTAAAAATCATGTACCCACTAAAACAGGCTACTCTTCCTGAATTGTTAATGGATCAATATTGCAGGGAATTTAAAGTAGACTTGTAAAGTCTTTTAAATGATTCTGTTCATGGCTTGCTCGGCATATGCAGTTCATATAAATGTAAACAGAAAGTACAACAGAAAGTAATGGCTCATCTGGATAAAGAGATCTGGTGAGCTGCAGATTTGAAAGGCATTAATTAAAACAGGCAATCATTAAAATGAATTGACAAGATGAACTAATAACTAAATCATCTTAGATAACTGCTCCATGGTAATCCTTACCATTACAAGATTTATCATTGTTGTCTGAAGGAAGGACAAATCAGAAGTCTGAAATTCAAGGCCCACTGCTCAGAGCCGAGACTGTGAATCTCTGTGAGTCTGCTGGGAAAATTGAAGGCTTACGACTGCAGGCCTGAGCCAGTGTCTGCTAGAGGCTGGAGCTGAAGACCTGTCCTGTGCGTGAGTGGGAGGGAGGAACGTGGCCTTTGTTTGTGCTTGTTGTGCTCCGTCTTGATCTGCCAGGCATACTATGCTAGTGCAGGAATGTGTGGCAGCAGGTGCAGGCTGCCCCCAGCACACTTTTGGGTGTGCTGGTTGTTAACACAAATAATGCATTTCACTGTAGGTCTTGATGTACGTGTGATAAATGAATCTTGAATCTTGATATTCTTATCACAGAGCATCAGAATCAAAAAGTTGGGATGTTCCTCAGCTGAATGTTCAACACAATAATATGCCTTGCGGTTATTGTGGATGCCCTGTTAAACATGATTATTAAGTCCCTCAAATGATGCAAATCGTTATCAGTGACTTCATATGAAAAGCATCAATTACAGTGTTAACACAGAACAAGATATTACAGGAAAGACTCTAGCATGGATAAAGCAGTGGCCGAATGGCAGGAAGCAAAGAGTGGGAATAAAGGGAGCCTTTTTTGGTTGGCTGCCGGTGACTAGTAATGTTTCACAGGGGTCTGTGTTGGGACTGTTTCTTTTCACATTATATGTCAGGTCATGTGACCAGCAACAACGAATATCAATTGAGTCAGGTTTTATAAAAACAAACAAACATTTATTAAACCACAACAGACAGGATCTCTCGGTAGCCACCCACTTCAACTCTGCTTCCCATTCCCATTCAGATATGTCCATACATGGCCTCCTCTACTGCCATGATGAGACTAAACTCAGGTTGGAGGAGCAACACCTCATATGCTGTCTAGGTAGTCTCCAGCCCCTTGGTATGAACATAGAATTCTCCAACTTCCGGTAATTCCCTCCTCCTCCCTTCCCCTATCCCTATTTCACTCTGCCCCCTCCCCCAGCTGCCTATCACCTCCCTCATGGTTCCGCCTCCTTCTACTACCCATTGTTTTCTTGCCTATCACCTCCCTGCTTCCCCCTCCCCCCCCTTTGTCTTTCAAATTACTGGTTTTTCAACTGAACCTACCAGCCTTCTCCTTCCAACCCTCCCCCACCTTCTTTATAGGGCCTCTGCCCCTTCCCTCATCAGTCCTGATGAAGGGTTCCGGCCCGAAATGTTGACTCATCATTTCCACGGATGCTGCCCGACCTGCTGAGTTCCCCCAGCGTGTTGTGAGTGTTGCATTTATTAAACTCTGCTCAACAATAGTGAAAAATATTCAAACGACTAATTTAACTGGAAGTTAACTGCTATACAGCAACTCTGGAACAGTTCTTAAAAGGGTAAATGCGAAAACAGTCCTTAAAGTGGTAAATTCAAACACAGTTCTTAGAATGGTGAATTCGAAAGTCCAAGAGATTTATACAGTCAATTAGGAGAGACTTTCCTGAAGTAAAGAATTCCTCCGAGACTTGACGTTACTGCTGATCCCAGCCGGAACCTGCCTTGTCCGCGGGATTCACGACGACGGAAATAAAACAGTTTAAAGGAACTGACCTTTTCCTCTGGAGAATAGACATTGCACAATCTTTCCTGCTTTAGCAGAGGATATCTCAAAATACAGGTCACTATTTCTTGAACGAAGATTCAATAAAGTTTGATCCTCTCCAAAACCGCCGAACGATATCAGCTTTACTTGACTTGGTAAATTCCTGTACTTTGGTAAGGTCTTCACTGTCCAATACTACTTACAATAGAAAGTAGAACACTTTAAAATGAAACTGCATCATAAGACGAATACGCAGCATAACAGAGTATCTGATGAATTAAATAACGAACTAAACTTAAAAGTCAACTGGAAAAACTAACTGCGTACATGAGGGCTCTCCCCTTATATACCTGGTGAGAACATGTCATCACATGACCTCACATCGGTGGGGAAATTACATCATGTGACCTCCACAAGACCATTACATCATACTCATCAGATACTCAATTACATCATGGTCATAAGACAGTCACAAGATACCCATGAGGTATATAACAGTCAACTGTTCGATGATGGAATTGATGGCATTGTTGCAAAGTTTGCAGACATTATGAAGAAAGGTGGAGGAGCAGGTAGGTTTGAGGAAGTAGACAGGCTACAGAAGGATTTAGACAGATTAAGAGAATGGGAAGAAGAGTGGCAGATGGAATACAGTGTCAGAAAGTGTATGGTCATGCACTTTGGTAGAAGAAACGAAAGGTTGACTATTTTCTAAATGGAGACAAGATATGAAAAAACTGATGTGCCAAGAGACTTGGGAATCCTTGTGCAGAATTCACTAAAGGTTAATTTGCAGATTGAGTCTGTGACAAGGAAAGCAAATACAATGTTAACATTCATTTCAAGAGGACCAGAATATAAAAACAAGGAAGTAATGTTGAAGCTTTATAAAGCATTGGTGAGGCATCATTTGGAGTATTGTGAGCAGTTTTGGGACCCTTATCTTGAAAGGATGTGCTGAAACTGGAGAGGGTTCAAAGGAGGTTCACAGAAATGATTCATATGAAGAGCGTTTTCTGGCTCTGGGCCTATATTCACTAGAATGCAGAAGAATGAGGGGTGACCTCATTGAAACCAATCGAATGGTGAAAGGCCTTGATAGAGTGGATGTGGAGAGAACGTTTCCTACGGCGGGAGAGTCTAAGACCAGAGGACACAGCCTTAGAATAGAGGGGCATCCTTTTGGAACGGAGATGAGGATGAATTTCTTTAGCCAAAGAGTGGTGGATCCATGGAATTCGTTGCCACAGGCAGCTGTAGAGGCCAAGTCATTATGTATATTTAAGGCAGAGGTTGATAGATTCTTGATTGGTCAGGACGTGAAGCGATATGTTGGGGGGGGGGTGGATTGGGTAAGGCAGGAGATTGGGACAGAAGAAAATTGAAGTAACCATGATCAAATGGTGGAGCAGACTCGATGGGCCAAATGGCCTAACTCTCTCCTATATCTTATGGTCTTAATAGTCTTATGCATTGAGCCAGTCTCTGAGGTCCCTTTCAAGGAGAGACTTGAAAGGAAGAAAGTGAATCTGAGAGTTTTAGAAGAGAATTTCAGAGCTTAGCACCCTGGAAATTGAAGACACAAGTGTTAAAAGGGATGGAAGATTCTGCAGAGCTAGAGAAGTTCTACGCTACAAAGTAATCTGAAAACAAGGATTTCTTAACCTAGCACAGAGGTTATTGGTAAATGTCATGTGGAGCATTTAGGACACAAATAACTCATTTATGGTTGTCCTGAAACTTTGAGTATAATCTGTCCAGGATTGCTTTAGAATAGTGTAGTCTAAATCTAAAGGCACAGTTGAAGGTTTTGGCAGCAGATGAGCTGAAGCAGGAGTGGGATCAAACAATTGTAAGGAGATAGAAGAAAGGCAATCTTGATTAAGAGTTTCATCCAAAGCTCAATTTAGATCGAGAATAACATCATTTTCAGACATGTACCATCAAAAGAGATGGAGATGATGACTCGGGCACAGAATTTGTGGATAATGACTTCAAAGAAGATGAAAATTTATGCCTAAGTATCCCTCACCTCATTAAAACATTCTCAAGCTTAAAATGAGCGTAAATTACCTTAAACACTTAAGGTATACTGAGGACTGTGCCAAAGCCCATCAGGATATAAATTTAAATATCAACTCATTTAACTATCATTCATGCACATCAAACACAGCATGCTTAAGACCCTGCAATTGAGAAAACTTTTTTTAATGTGATCTACATATGTACTATGAAAATGCATTCAAAGAAAAACTGAGCTTTTTAAAAATATGATAGTTATAACAATAGAATTTTTAAAGAATTGATTTTGTATCTAAAGAAAAACACCCAAGTACGGGAAAAGCATGATGGATCAGGTGATCGTCTGTGTGTGTGTATATATATATATATATATATATATATATTTATGTGTGTGTGTGTATATGTATAGAGAGAGAGAGAGATAAATAATTGTTGGCATTTTAGGTTAATGTTTTATTTCCTGTTACTTCTAAAAATGTGATTACAATGGTTGTAATTGAGAATCAGACTCATGATAAATTCTTTGATCGGGTGAGTTTTGTTGGTGGGTCAAGTTTGGTGAGATTACAGGCAAGATCATTATGGGAAAATTCCAGCAAGAACCTTTCAATGTCTTTATCATATTGTACATTTTAAGAGGCTGACGTTAGTAAATCTTGGTATTATTCAGTAAAAAAAGGATAATAACTAATCACAAGATTTAGATTCAAACATTCAAAGAAACCTCTAAATAAGAAAGCAAAGGCACAGATAAAACTGAATTGCCTGTGGTATTAAACTATTCTAGGGTCACTTAAGCATGTGATCCAAGGGCCATGTGTGATCCAACTTTCTTCCTGAGAGACAGATTGCTGTGTTTACTTAACAGCCGAAATTTGGAGAGCACAGTGCAAGCCAGCAATGTTCCTCAAGTTTGCAAGGCACTTCATATTTGAAACATATCCTGACTTTTCCCTGAAGGATTGACAGAACCAATTAAGCAAGGGAAGCAAATATAACATGGGCTGTAAGAATCCTTCTGACATCCATCTCTTTACAGATTACCTGGGTGTGGTTACTTACAGTAGCCACAAGATGACAGTGTTGAAAAGCTCAAATAATGTCTGGAATTATCAGTTTAAAATCAGGACTGTAGTTGTACTGATTAGTAGCAAGTGAGGGGAAAATTTAGTTAGGAATTATAACTCCATGGTAAAATGCATGTAACTAATCAAACCATTTGCAGAACATTGCAAAATGAAGGCCTTTTAACAAACACATTCTAATGGCGAGTGAAGCATTCCTTTTATCCAATTATCTAAAGGGCAAAGACGATGAAGAAAGATTGGAGTAATCTCCTGGGCACTGTTTTCTTTAAGCACATGTTCTTATTTACAGGTTATTTCAATTTATTGGAATTCCTTTAATAATAATATCAATCACTCAACTCTTAAGTACATGTTTGTACAGGGACTTGCTCAGTAATAATCAGTCATCCTTGTTTCAAATCTTATTCGTATTAAATCACGGGAGACAAACTTCCAATCACACATTCGTGACCTCAAGAAAAATATACTGTTGTTGAAGAGAAGTTTCCTTCTCTTCCTGAATCTGTTCTCATGAATGAACATCTTTAGTTCCTCTTCCATATTCATTTTGCACTTGTTATGCCTCCCTTGCTGGTGAAAAGCTTTCAAGGTGATCTACCTTGACTTTCTTTGGGCAACTAACTCTTAACAAAAAATGTCTTGAAATGACTGGAGTATCAGTAAGGTGCAATCTAAGGTCAGTAGCTATCCCAATCTACGTCGGACAAGTCAAGAGTAGGATTGAGTAGGAGTGTCCCACCCTGTTACTTGTAAAAATGTCATCCCTTTCTCTCAATTCTTCTGTCTCCACCGCATCTGCTCTTAGGATGAGGCTTTTCATCCCAGAACGAAAGAGATGTCCTCCTTCAAAGAAAGGGGCTTCCCTTCCTCCACTATCTATGCTGACCTCAACCACATCTGCCCTCACCCCATCCTCCCTCCACCCCACCAGGGATAAGGTTCCTCTTGTGCTCTTCTACCGCTCCACCAGTCTTTGTGTCCAGCACTTAATTCTCTGCAACTTCTGCCATCACCAACGGGATCCCACCACCAAGCAAATCTTTTCTTTCTCCCCCCCACCCCACCAATTTCTGCTTTCCACAGGGATCGCTCCCTATGCAACTCCCTTGTCCATTCGTCCCTCCCCATCCCTTCCCACCGATCTCCCTCCCGGCACTTATCCTTGCAAGTGGAACAAATGCTTCACCTGCCCCTACACCTCCTCCCTCACAACCATTCAGGGCCCTGAACAGCCCTTCCAGGTGAGGTGACACTTCACTTATGAGTCTGTTGGGGTCATCTACTGTATCCGGTGCTCCTGGTGTGGCCTTCTGTATATTGGTGAGACCCGATGTAGGTTGGGAGACCACCTCACCAAGCACCTATGCTCTGTCTGCCAGAAAAAGTGGGATCTCCCAGTGGCCACCCTTTAATTCCATTTCTCATTCTCATTGTGACATGTCAGTCTATGGCCTCTCCTACTATTGCAATGAGGCCACTCTCGGGTTGATGGAGCAGCACCTTATGTTCTGTCTGGGTAGGCTCCAACCTGATGACATGAACAGCAATTTCTTAAACTTCTGGTAATGCCCCACCCCCCACCCCACTCACCATCCGCCATCCTCTTTTCCCTCTTACCTTATCTCCTTGCCTGTCCAACACCTCCCCTCTGGTGCTTCTCCGATTTTCTTTCTTCCATGGCCTTCTGTCCTCGCCTTTCTGATTCTCCCTTCTCAGCCCTGTATTTCCCTCATCAATCAACTTCCCAGCTCCTTACTTCACCCCTCCGTCCCTTCCTGGTTTCACCTATCACCCTGTGTTTCTTCCTCCCCTTCCCCAACCTTCTAACTCAGACTCCACATCTTTTTTCTCTCCAGTCCCGTTAAGCTTCTCTGCCCGAAACATTGACCGTACTCTTTTCCATAGATGCTACCTGGCCTGCTGAGTTTGTGTGTGTCTACATCAGCGATTTTCTTTTGCTTGTGATTGAAGCTAGTACCTTTCCAGTTTGGGAAGCCACTTTATTAATACTTAAACTTCGGGATTTAGGATACAAGAAAACAATCTCTTCTATCAAACCAGTACTAACCCACCATCTTTTCTCTTTCATTCCCTTGATAAAGGGTCATATCTGAAACATTAATTCTTTTTCTATCACCACTGATGCTGACTGAATTGTTGTGTATTGCAGCACATTCTGCTTTTGTTTTGTTTCACATTTCCAGTATCTTCAGTTTATCAATCTTTTACCACTACTCAGTCACAGATTGTCCAGCTGTCTCTAACCCTGTTCTTTAAATCCCATAAAACTTTGTCAGATCTGGTGTCAAACTAGAAAAGCCATGCTAACTTTGAGCTAATGTTGACTTGTATAATAAAAACCAGTACACTAAAATTCTCTTCTGCTGAAAATGTTGAAATCAATACAGGAGATTCCAGACACAACAGAACTAGTACATTTTGGCCCAAATATGTGGCTGCCCCAATTAGCTGAAGTTTCATGGAAATAGTTAAAAAGGTATAAAAAAAGACAAACTGCATAACAAATTATGTATTTAAATGAAATACAGAACAAGTGTGAACACCTCAATACAACTACAGTACTATAAATTTGTGTATTAGTTCCTAATAGTTATCAATAGGGAATTCACTTCAGTGCAGTCTACCATGTTCTTTTGATTGACTGTAAGTGAACAAAATCAGCGCAGACACTTCCTGTAGATAACGGACAGCCTTCAGACAATGCTTTCTATGATTGTATTCTCCAAATCTTCATTTTCATTATAACATTCAAGACAGTTGTTGATACCTTCAAATTCTTCATAGTTCCTAACTTGTTGAAGCAGCAAAATTGTCTCATTTTCATCCACAGCTGTTTCTGGCATCACTAAGCCTGAAAATGCAGAGAGCAAAACAGTTCTGAATTGTCTTACTGCTTATTTCTCATCAGTTATCAGTGACAAAAAAATCACTGCTTTTTAAACCAAAACATGCGCACAGTTGATACTATTTAAAAATGGTTTGCTCAAAGCATGATGTAGTGTCTAACAGCTGCGCAAGTGCACGCGACTGATGTTAGTTAGAAACCGTTGTGCGACAGTCTCCTGTCCCAAATAAGTAAAGGGAATCCTGACTATTTTCTCAATTGGTTTTTGTCCTTTAAAAGTTGTCCCAACTAAGTGGCTGACCCGATAAACAGATGGCTCAATTAGCAGGAAAGCTTGAAGTTTGTGAAACTTGAATGAAGCAGCTAGGAACTGTGAAGCTGTGGATCACTCCAGTCCCTTAGAAGTTTCCTTGGTGACATGATTACCCTTCACCCATTGCATTCCACAGAGAGCAAGAATAATAATGCAGCAATGTTGAATGAGTGTAGATGTGACATGTGCATGTTGTGCCTCATTCACACAGAACCGTACTGCAGTAAAACCTGTACGACTGACATGGAAGTGGTATGAATATAGTCAAACAGCATTTATTACTTGATTTTGCTCATTAATACCTGCCACAAAAGACAGTTCACCCAGTGAGAGAGTTGTTGATCTATGACCACATTTTTCGAATTGCCCTCTGAACATTCCGTCAAATAACACTGCATTTCTTCATTTTAATTTCTTGTACCTAAATGTTTATCTGAAATTTTATATCTGTAATAGGGTTTTTATTAAGACACAGGAAATATCAGCAGGCCAAGTGTTATGAAAATGTCTTCCTATGAAACACTCGTAACTTTAGGTTTGGCTAGCAGCCTAATCCAGGGGAAGACAGCCAAACTTAAGAAATCTTGTTTGGGTGGCCATTGCATGATGTGTTCCCCTGTTGCAAATCAGTACCATGTACAAACAGTACATAATATGCAATTAAATGATTGAATTTTATAATTCTTAATTTGACTATAAGGTTAGTAAAGAAAACAAAAAAGAAAAAGGGCCCATTCTCATGAAATAGTCAAATGTGCAATGTTGGAGCTCACGGTTTTCCTGTCTGTTCGTTCTCCATCGATTTTTCCCCGGGTGTCGACTCCAGACCCCACTCCAAGTCCACTCCGTCCTGCAGACTACGATTTCCCCGTTCTGGCATCTTCTCCCTCCATCTTCCGCCAGACAAAAGACCACAAAACCTTCACTGGGGCACACAAGAAAGAAAAACATCTCCCCTCATTGGCCAGTGCACATTTCAAAGCCCCCGATATCTCTAGTCATTACCCAAACGCTGCGCTACAGAGAAGCCATTAGGTTAGCAGGGAAATCTTTCCCAGGTCATTACACATTCTATACCCAGAGATTACAGTGTGGCTATACCACAGCAGAGCAATTACACCAAAATACACCATTATGTTAGTAAAGATGATGCACAAGATGATTCCCTTGGGGATCTCACAGGCTCTAAATTAACAAAACAGTAGGGCTTTCTGGTATAATCTCTCAGCACTAGTGTTTGATGTGTTTTATCTCTCACTCTCTCTCTGCAGTATCTATTGAAAGGCCACTGGCAGTTAACCTTTCGGATTAGACACTCAAATACATTCTTCTCTAATCCTCATTGTTTGTAGCCAGCACGTGCAGGAAAGCAAAGTATGGAACTCCTTCAACAGCTTTATCTTACCTTTGATCAAATTGCAGAAATACACATAGAATGTACATGATACAATGGTGGATCAAAGAAATGATGGAACAAGGCTATTAACCCCATCCTGTCCACTGAACCTATTCAACATCCCATCTCATTGTGTTCAAACAGTTATTTTATCCCTGAACTGCACCAAGTATTGCACGTTTGCAGTTACAGTACTGCTCTGCAGGTGTTGTACTAAATAAATGTCTTCAGTAGGGGAGGGAGAAAATGTCCATGGTCATTGATAATATCAAATGGACTGCTTTGTCCTTTTATGGTGTCAAACTTTCTGAGCATTGTTAAAGCTACATTCATCTGGTTGGAGTTGAAGAGTATCCCATTGTACTCCTGGCTTGTATCTCGTATTTAATGGAAAGGCTTTGGGAAGTTAAAAGGCGCTTGTCACAGAATACTTAATCACTGACTTACTTTGATAGCCACAGAATTTAAGTGGCTGACACAGTTAACCCTTTCACCCCCTCAGATGTTCATAGGGTGGGATTTCTTTGATAATATTGCATCACGAAAAGATTGTTAGATAACCTCTTGTTACATTTGGTCTGGGCAACTCAAAGATCAGGGACTTCTCATATCTTAGCCAGTAATGCTCCATAAAGCCAAATCACACAGATTGACATGATATGCTGCTATCAGGATCTTTTGTTTATTTTATTTTCATTCATGTGATCTGGCAACCTATTCTCATCTATAACTGCCCTCTTGAAGTTGTTAGGAGTTTCTCTATATGATAAAGGCATGACTCCTACTCTGGAAGACTGAAAATACACAAATTTCAAACAAGATTAAAGTACAAACAGTGACATATTACCAAGCCAGATGGTGTGTGACTTGTAGGGGGAATTGGAATTGAATGTACCCCTTTACCTGCTGCCACGGTGGTCTTGATCATAACATCCGTAAGATGGTATGAAAGTGGACTGGCTGCAATGTGGCACTGAAATTCACACGGTAGTGATGGTGTGTTTGAATTGGGTGGAATGAAGTGAGGTTTATTGATAAGGCCAATTGGATTGCTTTGTCTTTAATGAGTCCACTCCTGAATGTTGTCAGAGCTGCAGCCACCCACACATGTGACTTGAACTACTTACTTCAGTCTTGAAGATGTTGGCAAGATTAGGGGAAATTGGGCAGTGTGTGGATGGGCCACTGTCAAGAAATATGAGTTAGTTATATGCTTCATTTTAGTGATCTTGATTGTTATCCAGTGTCCCTACATATAGGTGTTGGCTACCTCATTACCTGAAGAACTATGAATAAAAATGAACACAGTAATCATCAAAACCTCAGAAATGAAGATAGGTCTTAAATGAATTCATCCTGAGAAGTCTAAAGTTTTGACCGATTACTCTAAACAGTTCATTCATCTCAGTCACAAACAAAATGTTCATATCTCACTCATAAACCCCTCACTCTTGAACCAAGCAACCATCATCTGTCTTCAGGAGTTCATATTTGCTCAATACATGCTGTCTTCTTGTTGTCACTATTTTACATTAGCCTCATCCATCACACCTGGTATTCAACAATTCACTTCACTTCATTCAAACTTACCTACTGATATAAGATAACATCAACATGTGGGAGAGATATATTCTGAAGCTCCAAACAACCGGTACTAATGCAACAAAAGATCACTGGCATATTTACTTTAGCAGATGCCATTAAAGTGATTAGGCTACTTTGTAATTGGCTTATTGCAACATCAGGAATGGTAATGGGTAAGACACAAGGCCTTTGGCATATTTGAAACTACTTGCATTAAAAAGCATACATTGGAAACTGAAAAATGTTTCTGTAAAATTACAGCAGTCAATTCAAGAAAATGTTTGGCCTGTGAATTATTTTAATGGATAACATTTACCTCTCTCTGCTTTCAGCTTACTTTAAATTCACAGTTGTGTGTGACATCTTGAGTAGGTCAAAATGAAGTCCTTCTTCAGAAAAAGAAATAGAAGTGTTTAGAAGGGAGTAGAATAAGTGAAAAGAATAGAAGTGAATAGAAATGTGTAGGTCTGTTGTCTCTGACTGCTCCTGCCCCACTGAACTCATGTCCTCATATGTTGGCTCCATTCAATTCCCCTTGGTTCAGTCCCTTCCCAACTACATCCACAACACTTCTCATGCTTTCGATCTCCTCAGGGAACTTTCAATTCCCTGGCAGTGAGCACCTCATTTTCACCATGCATTTCCAGTCCCTATAAAGTTCTATTCCCATCAAGAAGGCCTTAAAGCTCTCTGCTTCTTTCTCAGTAAAATAACTAACCAATTCCCTTACACAACCATCATCCTCTGTCTGGCAGAATTGGTTCTCACCCTTAACAATTTTTCGTTCCACTCCTCCCACTTTCACCAGATTCAAGGGGTAGCCATTGCCATCTGCATGAGCTCCAGCTAGGCCTACCTCTTTGTTGGCTATGTCGAAGAGTATATGTTCCAAGTCTTCCATGGTAATGCTCCCCAACTCTACTTCAGCTACATTGATAACTGCATTGGTGCTGCTTCATGCACCCATGATAAGCTCAACAATTTCATCAAGTTTGCCTCTAACTTCCACCCTGCCCTTAAATTCACTTGGACCATCTCTGACACTGCCATCCACTCTCTCAATCACTCTGTCTTCATCTATGGAGAGTAAATTGCAAGTAATGTAAGTAAATTGTCAACAGACATCTTTTATAAACCTACTGATTCCCACTGTTATCTTTTCTATACCTCTTCCCAACATCTCCTGTAAAAATTGCTATTGCATTTTCTGAGTTCCTTCATCTCAGCTGCATCTGTTCCCAGGGTTTCCTTTCCAGGACATCAGAGATGTTCACCTTTTCAAGGAACAGGGTTTCCCTTCCTCCACTATTGATGCTGCCCTTATCCACATCTTCTTCATTTTCCAAACATCCAAGCTCACCCATCTTCTCACCATCTTAACAGTGATAGAGTTCCTCTTATCCTTACTTACCAAATCATAAGCCTCTGCATCCAACACATCATCCCCCACAACCGCCATCTCCAAAGAGATCCTACCACCAAAAATATCTTTACCTCCCCACACCCCTCTCTTTGCTTTTTGCAGGGATCGTTGCCCCCATGATTTCCTTGTTCATTCATCCCTCTCCACTCACCACCCTCTTGGCAAGTGACAGAAATGCTGCACCCACCTCTTCACCTTCTCCCTTACCTTTATTTAGGGCCGCAAACAGTCCTTCCAGGTGAGGGAACACTTCACCTGCGAATCCGCAGCTGTGTTCAGTGCTCTCAATGCAGCCTTCACTACATCGGTGAGATGTGTCGTAAATTGGGGGGGACAGATGTGTCGAGCACTTCCACTCCATCCACCAAAAGTAGAACTTCTCGGTGGCCAAACATTTCAAATCTCATTCCCATTCCTGTTCTGACATGTAGTTCCATGGCCTCCTCTTGTGCCAAAATGAGGCCACCCTCAGGGTGGAAGAGCACCACCTTGTATTTTGTCTGGTTGGACTCGCAGTCTGCTGGCATCCATATCGATTTCTCCTTCCGGTAAAATAAATGTTTGCTAACCCCTCCCCACTTCTTCTATTCCCCACTCTGGCCTCTTACTCCTGCTCACTTGCCTATCAGCTCCCCCTGGTTCCTCACCTCCTTCCCCTTCTCCTATGGTCCACTCTCCTCTCTTATCAAATTCCTTCCTCTTCAGCCCTTAGCTTCACTATCCACTTGGCTTCACGTATCAGCTTCTAGCTGTCCTCCTTCCCCCTCCCCCCCCCACCACCTGTTTATTCTGGCCTCTTCCCAGTTCATTTCCAGTCCTGAAGAAGAGTCTCAGCCCAAAATATCAAATGTTTATTCAGTTCCATTGATGCTGCCTGACTTGCTGAGCTCCCCCAGCATTTTGTGTGTTGCTATAGAAGTTCTTAAGCTTTTGAGGTTAGAAAAGTTGAAAAGAACTGTCTCTTTACAGGGTCAGGATGCTTCAAATTCATGGTTTGATTTATAAAACTAACAGATGCTAGATTTTAATTTGCTTGCATCCATTCAAAGACATTGTGTGGTAGGTAGTATACCTCTCTGCTTTTGTTCCTACTGTAATAATTATTCTCAATATCATCCTATTCATTTTTGGAAAGCACGAGTATGTTTCATATCTCTTTGAAAATAAATGAACAGGTGACATCAGATTCTTTTGTGTGTCATTCTATTTCCACAAGGACAAGTTTATTTTAGTTAAAACACATTTCAACACATGAGAGAGAGACAAAGAAGAGCTACAAACTTATTCATGGCCATCATATTGAGTCTCTCATGAAAGAAGTAGCTTCAGAACTCTAGTACAGATATTAGTTGAACTATCCGGTGGCAAAACTGACAGCTCCTCAGTGCAAATACGCATCCAATGAGTAGTTGAGAGCATATTTACTGGGTGGGTCTGCGACTGCTTCCAGGAGAAGCCAGGACAATGGGGTTGAGAAGGATTATAAATCTGCTATGACTGAATGGCAGAGCAGACTCAATGGAGCAAAAGG
This sequence comes from Mobula birostris, assembly GCF_030028105.1. Taxonomy (NCBI): domain Eukaryota; kingdom Metazoa; phylum Chordata; class Chondrichthyes; order Myliobatiformes; family Myliobatidae; genus Mobula; species Mobula birostris. The sequence continues at coordinate 35,831,717 of NC_092388.1, forward strand.
CCAAATTCTGCCTCTTGCCATGCGGGTGTGGCACAGATGGTGATGGGGAGGGATTAGAGGAGGACATGGAATTCTTTTGCATGATTCTTGAAATGCTGAGCACTTCATCTGTTCACATGCATCATGCAACATGTGTGGTGCATACATGTATGCAGTATTTATGTTATTGTTTGTTTTTATAATTACATAAGTTTTGGTTGCTACTGTCAAAGCCAGCTTATATTTTGCATCTCTAATTGCCTTTGAATGGGGTGTTTTACTGCATTATTTCAGAGTGAATTTAAGAGTCAACCACACATTTTGGGGGTCTTTCCTTCTCTAAAGAGCATTAGTGAACCAGATGGGCTTTATGACAGTCCAGCAGCTTCATTATCAACTTTATTGAAATGAGCTTTTTAGTTATTTATTTAATTAACTTAATTTAAATATCCCAGCTGCTGTAGTGGGAAAGTGCAAACTTTATTTTTCTCTGGGTGACCAGTCCAATATTTGAATTAGTGAACCCTACAACAGCCACTGTGCCACTGGATGTATGGAAATATAAGACTGGTATGAGCATATGCATGTGAAGTTCTTGTTTCTTTCTCTTATGGATTAGGAAACCAAGATGGATAAATGAAATTAAAATGCACACCTTCCAAGGTGTAAAAGAATGGCAGTTTGGGCTCAGATGTCTGACAGCCATCCTCCTAAATATGTATAAAACTATCCAAGTGATTTATTGTGTTTGAACTTTTGTATTAACCTAATGGCACCGTGAATGAACATAGGCTCTAGATTTGGAAATGGGCTGCTCTGCCCCATGAGAATGGACGAGGGCTCAAGGTTTATATCAGCAGCAGATGAGACCCAAACTCTGCTTGTAACATTTGGAGGAGGAGGAGCATGAATGATGTTATGCTACATCAGGCTGTTGTTTATTGACTATAGCTCAATGTTTAATGCTATCATCTCTACAGTTCTGATTGAAAAGCTACAGAGCCTGGGCTTCTGTACCTCCCTCTGCAATGGGATCCTTGACTTCCTAATTGGAAGACTACAATCAGTGCAGATTGAAAATAACAGCTCCACCTCACTGACAATCAACACTGGTGCATCACAGGGATGTGTGCTTAGCCCACTGCTCTAGTCTATCTACCTCCACGACTGTGTAGCTAGGCTTTGCTCAATTGCCACCTATAAATTTGCTGATGATGTAACTATTGTTGGCAGGACTTCAGATGGTGCCGGGAGGGTGTACAGGAGTGAGATACACAGCTAGTTGAGTGATGTCATTACAACAACTTTGCAGCCAATATCAGTAAGACCAAAGAGCTAATTGTGGAACTCAGGAAGAGTAAAATGGGGGAAAACTAACCAAGCAACACACACAAAATGCTGGAAGAACTCAACAGGCCAGGCAGCATCTATGGATAAGAGTAAACAGTCGATGTTTTGGGCCAGGACCCTTAATCAGGACTGGAGAAAAAAGTTGAGGATTCAGAGAGGTGTCATCTTTTCCCTCTAGTCCTGCTGGAGCATCTCAAACTGAAACTTTGGCTGTTTACTCTTTTCCATAGATGCTGCCTGGTCTGCTGAATTCCTCTAGCACTTTGTGTGTGTTGCTTGGATTTCCAGCATCTGCACATTTTCTCTTGTTTCTGAATGGAACACTAACCAATCCTCATAGAGAGATTGGAAATGGAGAGAGTGAGCATTTTCAAGTTCCTGGTTGTCAATATTTCTGAGGACCTAACGTGGTTGCAACATATTGATGCAACTATAAAGAAGGCAAGACAGTTGCTGTATTCATTAGGAGTTTAAGGAGATTTGGTTTGACACCAAAAACACTCAAAAACTTCTACAGACGGATTATGTCAGGCTGTCAGGCTGCATCACCATCCGGTGTGGGAAAAGGGCTACTGCACAGGATTGAAGTAGGTTGCAAAAAATTGTAAAATTAGCCAGCTCCATCATGGGTTCTAGCTTCTGTAGGATCCAAGACATACATAATTACTGTAATTCACTTTTTTTCTGTATTTATCATGTATTGTACTGCTGCCGCAAAGTTAACGCATTTCACAACATATGCCAATGATATTTAAACGCAAACAACAGGAATTCTGCAGATGCTGGAAATTCAAGCAACACACATCAAAGTTGCTGGTGAACGCAGCAGGCCAGGCAGCATCTGTAGGAGGAAGGGTCTCGGCCTGAAACGTCGACTGCACCTCTTCCTACAGATGCTGCCTGGCCTGCTGCGTTCACCAGCAACTTTGATGTGTGTTGCCAATGGTATTAACCTCATTCTGATTCTGAAGTACTTGCCTCTTTGACTCTCCGATAGCCTTCATTCTCTTCTGCTTAGTGCAAAAAAAAACAGAGTTAAGTCGCAGCCAGCGTCTGATCTGCATACTTGAGATAAGACCCTATGAGATTTGAGAGGATGGACTAGTTGTAAATAGCAGCAAGATCCCATCAACTTTCTGAATGGGGAAGTGAGTCCAGGAGTACCGTATGTGGTAGGTGGGGAGGGTCAAAATAGCCCACAGTTTTACCTCACTACTTGTTACAGGTTTCCAAAGAAAAGGCATAGGCTTTAATTCAAAATAGGGATGAGTAATCCATAAATAAAGTGATAAACAACACCATCACAAAACAATGCTGGTGAACGCAGCAGGCAACACCATGTCGTCTGGTTACCCTGTTCTGAGAAGCCACGTCGGAAAAGCAAAAGGCCAGGCAATCATGGGTTCTTAGCGTCATATCAGGTGTGTGTGTTTGTGAGAGACACTGCGTATTCCTGCCATTTGGAATAGACATCCGAATCTTCCACTGAGTTCATACGGGAACATACTTTTTAAAAAAAATCACAAAATGTCAACTAAGATCATACATAGCTCTGGGTCTCGAACATGAACCGCCTGGACATGACCCGTCAATCAGATAATCAAATTTTGGATGACCGCTGCCGGACTGATAGCTCTTGCTTTTTTTTTGCCTGGGATTTTGCTGACGAAGAGCGGGGAGAGATCGAGGGAGAGCCTCAGTGGTCATTGATATACACTAATTAAAATCTGCGGACAGTGCCCGCAATTTGCCACGTGTTCCCAATCATTAGCAATTTGAAAATCAGGCCTACCCCCCCCCCCCCCCCGCCCGGCATGCATGTACCTGTACACGACTCTTCTGTGCACATTATTCAGTTCCGAATACATGTTTCAGTAAGTTAATGGAAATGACTCGCTGAGATTGACACGATTTAATAGGCGCTATTTAAATAACCCGCTCACTCCCTAACATACGGCAAGTGTCATTTATATAAATTCATCGTTCTCGTAGGGTCATAATTTGTGAAAGCCATCCATTGTCACTACAGACTCAATATCTCACCAAGCACGTGCAAAATCCGAAAGTGGTATGGAGAATTTGGTAGTAAATGCGAAAGGACTTACGATATTTTACGAGTTGCTCGGGATGATCTCTGAAACTGCCTTAATGATCTGAATATATAACAGACATTGGCGGACTCGTTCAAAGGCATACGTGCCAATTTTATGTTCACATCACAGGAATAAATAGCTAAGTATTAACTGCGTCTTTCCTTTCACCATTGGAGTAGATGGAACATACTTTTTATTAGCTACCCCCTATACCTCATGAAGCGGCCACTGAGTGTTTGTTGGGGTACAGTATTTTGCCGCTGCAGTCCATTCGCTTGAGCAATCCAAGTGCCGTGCGTTCCCGGATGCTCTTCCGCACACAACTGTTGTAGCTCGTGGTTATCTGAGTTACTGTCGTCTCCCTGTTAGCCTGAACCAGTCCGACCATTGTCCTCTGCCCTCTCTCATGTGGCTCAGTGGATTTTTTTCCCGTTTTTTTCGCGCTCTTCTTTGTAAACTCTGGGCACTGGAGGGGCAAACCACCCTGTATGGCACCAATAAACATAGCACAGTCAGTCACTCATCTCTATCCCGTTCTGATGTTTGGTCTGAACGACCACTGAACCTCAAACATGTCTGCATGCTTTCATGCGTTGAGTTGCTGCCATGTGATTGACTGATTAGGTATTTGCATTAACGAGCAGGTGTATAGGTGTACCTAATAAAGTGGCCACTGAGTGTATATTGTAAGACTAGCATAGACATCCACCCCGTAACCTCGACCCTTATTCAATGTCGATATTCTGTTTCCAATTGCAACCGATAGTACGTCCAGTTTTACACTGAACGTAATACAACCAAGATCTCTGATGGATTGATGCTTTACTTATGCCGATTTGTTTTAAAACACTCTCATTATGTACGTACAATCACCCACATACATTTGTTTATAGTGCTAAGAGTGGTGTTATTGTCAGCGGACGCACAGGGTAGTAATTCGTGAAATCAGGACTCGTTGAGTTGTACCAATAACACTAGGAGGTCTCGCCATCCTGCCGCCGATGCCTTTCACAGTGGATAGTCGCATAATTATCAATTTATGATAAATTCCAAATGAGCAGTCTTCATGAGTATGAGGTGTCCGCGTGTTTACTTAAACGCATTCATTTTAGAATCCATCTTAATATTATGATTTAAAAAAAATACATAATACCGTGCCTGAGCAATATTTCTAGATACGGTGTTCCAACAAGTTTTAATCGACAATGTGATTAACTTTTATTTTTGAGAATACATGTGAGGATGTTATTTTCAGCTTCAGAATCTTGGCTTGGTCGGATTTAAAGGACTGCATTCAGGTTTGGGCATTGCGGGCAGAGCTATAGATAGCCGTCGTCACTTCTGAGGGAGACTAGTTACACGGTCGGAAACAGGGAACAACGGGGAGGAGAGAGGCTGTAGCATTGTACGTAAATCAGTCAAGGGCTATTGGGGAAGCAGAACTAAAATAACCAGAAAGGCTAAAGTCTTCACCAGGCGGTTGAAGCACAAATTTGCCGATGTTTCCAACAGAACTTTTAAAATGCGTCACGTCTTCCCACTACACATGATGAAGTGTAAGATCGCGCAGTGTGTTCACCAGCATGATATACGACCGAAGGGTTAAAAAACGGGGACAAGAGACTTAAGAAGACCGTAAAACCTTCTGTAGATAGGCAAAAAGTAAAAGGTTTGGAAAAGTTAACGTAGATTCCTTGTGGACAAAGAAAGGTGAAATTATAGCGGCAGGGGAAAACTGAGGAAATGGGAGAGAAACTGAACTATAATCTTCAGGAAGAGATAATAAACTTCCCGAGGAAGAGTGGGAATAATAGTTCCAGCGAGAATGAGGAATTGAAAGAAGTTCATATTTACGGAGACATTTTAGTACAGAGCTACATGGCTGGACGAGGAAAAAGCACAGAGAACACAACATGAAAGAACGTGCGGTCATCCACTTCGGTAGGAAAATTTGAAAAGCCAATTTAGACTTAAATGGTGAAAGATTAAAAGTTTTGATGAAGGGACCCGTGTGGCCTTGTAAGTGAATCACTAAGTTAGCATGCAGTTAAAATGTTCTACTGCAATTATACAGGAAAGTGATGAATACTCATGATCTACGTGTAGGTTAGGTCATTCCATCTAATGAAGAATATACTTGCAATAAAGGTTCAGCAGATTGAATCCTGTGATTGGTGATTTGTTCTGTGTGGAAAGATTGAGATTACACATACACTTCCGGAGTTCAGAGGAATTAACAGTGAGCTCAGTTAAACATATTGAAATGGGTGGATGCAGGCGTTGTTTTATTGGATGCAAGGGCAAGAAGCAGGGTCATTATCTCAAATGCACAAGAAATTTTGCAGATGCTAGCGTAACTCAGCAGGTCAGCCAGCATCAATGGAAAGGAATAGGGTCGACGTTTCAGGGACAGTCCGTTCATCAGGACTTCTCAGTACTGTACTTCAGTGTAATTGGTTGCCCGTTCAATTTCCTCAACCAGTGGGTGATAAACATTTGAGATTTGTCCTCAAGTGAAATGTTGAGTCTCAACCTCTTAGAATATTCAATACTGCAATAAATAGGTTCTCGGATATAAAGGGAATCAACGGATAACTTCACTCACCTCAACTCCGAACTGATTTTCCATAAACTACGGCTCATTTTCAAAGTCTCAACAACTCTACAATTCAATATCTTTTTTTCACTTGCAAAGTTTGTCTTCTTCTGAACATTGCTTGTCAGCCTTCAAGTAAGAGAAAATATGCAGATGCTGTAAATCCAAGCAAGACACACAAAATGCTGGAGGAACTCAGCAGGCCAGGCAGCATCCATGGAAAAAGAGTACAGTCGACGTTTTGGGCCGAGGCCCTTCAGCAGGACTGGAGAAGGGTCTCGGCCCGAAACGTCGACTGTACTATTTTCCATAAATGCTGCATGGCCCGCTGAGCTCTTCCAGAATGTTGTGTGTGTTGGTTGTCAGTCTTTGTAGTTTTCCATTCATTATACTGTATTTCTCAGTTTTACTCTGAATGACTTTATGAAAATGGATCTGAAGGTGGAATATGGTGACATTTAGTACTTCGGTAATACATTTACTTTGAACTTTGAATATGATGTTAGTGCAGGAAAGTGGTGCTGCAGTAAAAGGTCGGCAATGGTCTTATTAAGTGGCAGACTAGGCACAAGGGACCAAATAGTCGAGACACACTTTAATTTCTGTCGATTAAGCGACCATCCTGTTGAAATGCTTCGATCGCTTAAATACAGATATTTGGTAAGGATTATGCGGAGACGGGGACAATATTCCCTCTAGTGGTAGAATCTAGTAAATACTATTCGAACTTTTGAGATGAGAGCCCCATCAACAGAAAATTTAAAAAGACTGAAAATTGTAATTTTTTATTACTTGCAATCTCATAGTTATGTTAAGTATATTGTACATATCAACACTAATCTAATGGAAAGGCGAACCTGATTTGTCTGAAAGCGGAATATCCGTCAAATATAATCTTAAAAGATTCTGAAGTGAATGGCAAACCGTATAATAAAATTTAAGAAATATAGGGAAATTTTAAGATTTTGAAGTGAATTACGTTGAGTCTATTAAAATAGGAAATACATCATTTTCTTTGCATTAAATGATTTTCTTCAAATGCCATTTTAGAAACACCTGTTAGCCTTAGATATGCCAATAACTACCACTGAATCCCAGCAGCATTTTTATTTCAAAATTGCTAATGTTTAGAATATGTGCTTTAAGTGCACTGCTGTAATGTTGGTGGAATTCATATCAACAGCATCTTTCAAAAGGGAACTGGATACCTGCTTAGGAGAGAAAGCACGATAAAGCTGTGGGATAAGAGAACTTGTGATAAGGTTTATGAATTCTTCAAGGTTAATAGATCATACATTGTATTCTAGGCTTCACATTTAACTTTTCAACCAGTTCATTTCATTTCAACCAAGGTCTGGTTTGGAAAGGAATGTTGTCAAACAAAGTTGCACTAAGATTAAACTTGCAGTGTAAAAGCATATTGAAGCATATAAAAAAACATATTGTTAGAGAGTGACTTCCACTTCCCTTTCAGATTTTCCCAGATCAATTAAATAAAAACATAACATATTCTATTTTCAATTTTAATTTGAGATATTCAGCATTCACATTTGCATTTCAAATGCAAACAAAGAAGTGATTTTGAAGTGTTATCATCAGTATAAAACACACAACTGCACATTTCTTCACAGGATAATTGCAGAAACTTTAACAACAGCTAAATCTACATTTTAATCAATCATTTTGAGTGGAACATGAGGGAAAACTCAACATACCTTTCAAAATAGTCAAAGATTCTTTTGCATCCATTTGTGAGAGTAGTCAATTTACTACCCAAGGAGAGGACTTCAAACAGTCCTCAGCGTATCAGGCCAAAGCTCTGCCCAGAAGTTTCAATAGTGGAAGTTAAAAATCGAATCAGTATTATTGTTACCAGATGAAACACAGATGACATCATAATTCAAAATACTGACTGAGAGCTTGTCCAATTGGCATGAATGACTTCTGATTAACATATTTAAAACATATTAAGAATGTTTTTCCCTGAAACCAAACAAATGGAGAGGGCCAATTAAAAATTGAATAAAGCTCTGCCTCTTCTATTTGATGTGATAGGCTCATGAGAAATCTTGGGTGAGTGGTGAGAAGTTTATCCCCTCTTAAGCTTAACACAACTCCATTCCATCAGCATTAGAAGAATACAGAATACATGAGGACAAAAACAAACTTCAATTGTGCAATGAGCTGGGTGATTGGAAATATCAGCTCTGCTATCGGCATTGCAATCAGATCTTGTATATTTTCAAGCTGATGCCTTTTATTTAGTGAATTACCTTGTTACCCCGTTGTTTTATTTTTTCTTCTACTTTTACAAATATTGAACCAATTCCAGCTGCAGACATTATTCAAAGCTTCCGTAAAACAGCTGACTGTAGACCATGTTGAATTTTCAGCACTTCTGAAAATCACTCATCTGCTTAAATTGATTATTCATAGCCAAAATGTCAGAGATCAAACCAATTAATGGAGTGCTGTCTTCATGAAGTTTTCTGAGAGCTTCAGATAACTGTACCGTACTAGATACAGCAAATATCTGTTCGCTAGCATCAGGTTGATTAACACATGAAGAAAACAATCTGCCATTTTCACTTTCATAAAGATAGTGCTGATTTGATTGCAAATTGGGTGATCACATATTTTATCTTGAAAGATAAAAGGGTCATTGCATAATTCTGCATAGAACCATCCCAATTTAGTAACATCCATTTGTATTGTTCTGGGCTGTTTTAAGAATAATGCTTCCATATATAAAGTGACCTTCAATCCTCACCTACTTTGTAGGCAGTTAAAATTTCAGGGAGGACCGTCAATATTGTTCTTTAAAGGAGGTGTCCATTTTATGCACAGTAAAATCCCACATTAATAATCAGAAAACCTGTTCTAGTTATATTGATCTAGGAGCATTTGGTTAACTCCCATGCACCACTTCTGAAATTGTTCTTTTGCATCTTTTAACTCCGCCTGCGAAAGAGGACTTGATTTATGTCTCTTCCGAATGGTGATACTACCCCTGACAGTGCAGCATTCCCTCAGCAACCGCCTGTATTACCGATGTATACAATCCCATGCAAATAAGACACGATGCAAACAGACACCTTGAGGCCAGAAACCGTATACACTTTGCTGTGACTCACTCGAGTAATAAATTCAATCCTCACCTTTTGTATGAAGCTCGGCTCCCGTTGTGAGAATTCCTGGCTGCATTGAAAATATTCCCTACAACTGTACACGGTTGATAAACAAATTACTTTGAGAAACTTATGATCCATCGCTAATTTCATCATAACCGCTAGCACAACATAAAAAAACGGTGAGGGGGTTATATTTACACAGGCGACTGGGGGTGGGGCTTAAAACTTGCACGTTCAATTTTGATGTTTAAACCCACCAGGAGTTTCTCTTTGCGAATGGAAACAAAGGCAAATGAAATGAAAAATAATAGAACATTGTCCTTGATTTTTTTGTTTAATTTCAAGTGATTTAGTCTCTACATAATATATTCGGTTGGCATCTCTGCAGTCTAATTTTCACCGTGTTGGGATTAGGCGAGGGCGGGTTACACGAAGATGACATTTTATTACAGAGAAATTAAACATAACCCAGTCAACGTCAACGCGATTTATAATTATCAATTATTTTCTTATTTTCATTTGTTAAAAAATAAAACACTCACAATATACCATAAGCTTCTGTTTGTGTGTCGTTCACTCACAGAACGTACCAAAATTGTTTTAGATACACAACTTGCATTTCGGTAAAGGGAGATTGTCCAGAGCTCTGATTGATTATGTTAATAGAAGTGAAAAAATAACGGATCACACAGTGTCGCATTATTAAAATTAGATTTAACCAGTTGTAAAAATAAAGTAGTACTGGTGTTACAACTGCATCGGAATGACATCGAGAGCTTCGGGCCCTCTGTGGGGAAGGATAATAATGACAGCACACTGAGAAGCAGCAAATTATCTGTGTTAGGTCGCATCTGCACATACAGGAGATTCCAATGGATTGTTATATCAAACTAGTACAGGAAGAGAATGCAATACTGTATCCAGATGTTGAGCATGGTCGCACTGTCCTGAAGGTGTCTCTATTGCGATGAGAATCCTGCACACATTTACAGTGAAAACTTAGAATGGCTTTAAGACTTCTTAAATCATCGAAGGTCGAATAAGATGGAGGGGTGCAGTTAAAACCTTGAACGTACGTTGAGTTGCCTCGCACCGTGGCGATTCATTAGTTGCACCGGAGTTCTCCTAGTGCGTAATTGCGTCAGGGGACGCCCCTACGCTTGAAATCTTGCACACGGATTGCCCATCTGTTGTTCATTATCGTCATCAAATCCATTTGCTGTAAATCTCCTGAGCAATGCCGTCATGTAGTGCTTTATTTCTCTGCTTTGCTCTTCTCTAGGGGGCTCTCGTTTCTAGAGAATTACAGTGCATTAGGTGCAGAAGGGTTTAAAGTCGATTGTGCAGTCCAGTCCGTGGATTTTTACCATCCATTCGCTCTTTGCTTTAAGAGAAAGTGATAGTGGAAAAGTCAGCACTAAGACTATAGCAAAGCATCCTTCACAAAGCCACAAAATAGAAGCAGGACACCTAGTCCATCGCTTGCAGCTACGATCGTCGTCCCTGCGGAAGAAGTTAAAATATTCGCTCATCCTGGAAGATTTTGTTTCCGATATTTCTTAGCAACGCTTATACATTCAACACATGTATTTCAAATTAACGCTGGCATTTTCTGCCAATGCCCATCGCTCGGCTTGCCATGTATTCCAAATAACAACATGACATTTCGCCCGAACCGATTAAAACAAAGGGGCAGCACTGGTCTTAAGGCGCAGGATTCTCAGAAGAAACCTCTAATTAATGAAAGAAGAAAACAGAATGAACACAGTGTACTTTGTGCATCAACAATACCCGGACCCACTGCAGAAGGCTGCAGCTTAAAAATCAGCCTGTGCTAACACTTTGCCTTAGGGGACTCAATCCGATTTATCAGTTCTTTTCTGCTTTGTGAAGCTATTCCTTGTACATTAGCCAAGCGCATGTAACAATATACAAAAAAAAAACATACGGTGCTACAGATATGCTATAACAACACTACAGTGGAATAAAAACACCATTCTGGCTGATCAGTATTACGTTTACACAAGTCGCCTAAATATATAATACACACAGACGGAAGAAGTTGAACATCGAACCTTCACATAAAAATGGGATAGTTCAAATACATAAAAATGATCAGACTGCTGAAGTACTAAATGAGTAGCATTTAATATCGGAGTGTATCGGTATTTTCAGTACGTTTACCTACTTCGTCTCTCAGCGACCCGTTAAGGCAAAGATCCTCCCAGCACTGGAGCTCACGTGACCCAGTCCAACAGCCGACAGGGCTGGCACCATGAGGTCCTCTATTCTGTTTACAATATACTTAAAATAATCCCAAATAACGGCATTCATTTTACAAATAGATTTTCATTCCGTTCAAAATCTCAATGGAACACAGAGATTTTCCTAAGAACCCTGCGCACGCTTGACTCTTGTGGCCTGTGGTGGCATTGCCGTTCACTTTGAGCAGATTTTTTTTGTGGCATACTTAAAAGAATCGTATGCACATTGCATATATTACTTATTAATAAACATGAGATCGAAGGGGCCTTTTAGCTCATCGCTTCAAAGTCGTCCCTTTGCAGAGCAATCTAAATGGCCTTTCTCCTGCTTTCCCCAACCCCTTTCCCATTCGAAAGTTCTACTTCCATCAGACAGTGAATTCCAGATCATAGCGATCCACTGTAAAACAAATCCGCGTATCTCCCCTTCATGATATAAAATTATTTACTCCCAGTCCTTGAACCATCCACGGATGGAAAAAAACCTCGCTCCGTCTATTATGATGCTATAAACCACTTCTTATCTATTGTTCCAATGAGCACAGCCCGACCTTTCCGGTCTAGCTTTGCAATTAGATCCCTTATAGCAAAAAAAAAGCATTTCAAACAATATTTCCTGCACACTTTCCTAGAATCTGGCCGCTGCAATATCACTGTGTGGGCACAGTAACCATCGCACGGCCCCATTTTCGGCTTACATACCCTCCAGGAATTAAATACATACTTTAGTATCCTGACCAACATCTTTCCCTTGAGCTGCGTTAACAATAACAACAGGCCATTCACAACATAGGGCCTCATCTGGTTATTGCTAAACGCAGATTTAACAGATGCATTGCCAATGACTGATATCTAAAGCAATGATTGGTCAGGATGCACTTTGGAATGGCCGGTGACTCTGGTAAAGGGCCCCCATATGGAGTGATAATGCTTCTGCTGTTACTAATGAATACGTGATGTAACTTTCAACTTGCTGATAGACGGGCAAGTAAGCAATAACATTTCATGGTTTTTAGATCAGCGAGGACATTAGACAGTCGAGAAAGCGAGCCCTGCCTGATGCTGTTGAAGGCCGTGCCTTGCCTACCTGATGTGGATGTGGCGCTCTGCCTGAGGTTTGTGGCTGCCGGCCTTGACGTTGCCCCTGCCTGCCCTTCATTCGTTTCTCTGCTGCTCGGGGACCGGCGGCCCGGACGCTCGCTGGGAAGGCTTGCCACAGCGGGGGGACTCCGCAAACCTTTGCCGTCGTGCAGGGACAACGGCGGAGGTTCGAGAGCTTGTAGGGCCCGGGCATAGCTCGTGTTCACGTAGAGTCGCCCCCGAGCCTTGTACTCGTGTAGCTCTCCATTGTTGGCGTCGGTCACCCGGCACTCGTAGAGGCCTTCGTCATCCTTCCGCACTTTGGAGATCTGAAGTTTATGGGAGATGTCACTGCCCATCACTTTCACTGTCTACAAAAGTGGGGGGAGGAGGAGGAGGGATGAAATAAATACCAGATAAATGGGCCGTTATCACCAGACCAATATTTTCATCGCACTACCATCCATCTTCAGTATCCCCGCGGCACCAAAGCAACGTCATCAAAGACCCACAAGAGCATTGGCATAGGCGGATTTCTTCAAAGTGCTGGTGTTCCCTGCGGAAACTATTCCACCCCCACCCCCCAGCATGTCGAGCTTTGTGGAAGCACATCACAAATGATCAATGCTTTTCCAACTGTCAGGCCATATCCTGCAATTATCCGAAGTGTTAGTGGCACGAACTCATCTGCGGCTTCCTCTGGAAGAGTTTCAGGTGTTGGAGGTGACTGAGTCAATGCTGGAAGGCGTAGAGCCAATGAGGCCGCTGCCGGGGCATTGCAAACAAGATGGCAGCACTGGCATTGAAGAGTGGGAACGGCCGCGCATCAGTCCTGATTTCAGATGATATGTGTTAGATCAAACTGAGTAAAGACACAAAGAGTAATAACTTGAAAGGAAGCGTTGGGGGCGGGGGAGGGGAGCGGTGTAGTGTGGAATCTGTTCGAACTTGTTGATTACTCCAGTTTGGGGTACTCTGGCCTCTGGCTATCTGAGATTCAGATTGGATTCAAGGGCACAAGCCGCCGACTAAACAGATACTAAGAAAATGGTTGGAATGGATAGTTATAGTAAATCTCTGTAGTATGTTTCATTGTACAATGCGTTAACGAGTTTTCCATCAGAGAATGAGATTGTCAATTAGAGACATCAACAATTGTTCCAAATCCAGTACATTAAAAGAATGACTTGAGCTTAAATTTATGCCTGTTTGTTTTCATAAAAATACCAGCTTCATTTAGCTTTGTCGAGTCGTGTTGGAGAACGGGACGCTCACAGAAGAGCAGTGCGATCAGTTTTGCAATCTGCAAGCACCCTGTATCTACCCATGATTTCCCTAGAAGGCGTCGCTTTGCATTCTGCCTCCTGCTTTTCTAAACATCTCCGAGAAAATGACCACAGCTCATTCCCAAATTGTCCCTTAGAACTGACTGTACCTCAGAAACTGATTGTGACGGAAACGGAACAGACGGAAGAAATGCACTAAATCCCCGGCCACGCCCTTCACGCGGATTTCAGCATTACACCTCCGCTTTAATAGAGAGCGACTGTACGGTCATCTGCCCCGCCTCTCCCTTGATCGAGGCCTTTACTCACACTTATTTTCGTCTCGTCGTTGATCATTTCGCTTTGTGGCAAAGTGTCCAACTGCGTGAAAGAGAAAACAGTTGGAACGCATCATGAGATAAAGGCATCACCCAGATCAAACTATCAATGTCGAGGATAGCGACAAATGAGAGATTTTCACTTGAATTTCGGTGCAAGATACAAACAATAGAAAATCTCCGTGGCTGTGACTGAACCGCTATGTTTATTTTTATTATTCTAACTCTTGTTTACTATTGCGACATTATGTTGGGCATAATTAAAGTACCATATGCACCCGGGGGAGTACAGCTCCATATATGATGGCTGACGTATTCCTGCCAATTGCTTGGGAAGTTTCTGTGTATAAATATTTAGAGCTGTTTCTCCATTACTCATGGGGTAATAAACGTCCAGCCTTGACCAAATACTGCGCTTCCTTCACTCTTCAAATGATGAGATGCGAGCGGGGTCACAATCGCTGCCTGTGTCGGAGTTTGCGCCGTATATTGCAAGTAGGATGTCTGCATGTGAAGTGCCCCATAATCTGATCCCTTAAATCGTCTGCACGTCATACAAATCATGGTTTGGATTCGCCTCGACCCCCTAACATGTGCCATTGCTCCCCGCATTTCATAATTTCACGGATATAGATCCTAATCCCCTGGTATGGATCGCATCGCCTTTCTATCGCATGCCCCTTTAATTAAAGTCACCGAGACAGATACACAATATTTACCATCTCGAACAGATTGGTGAAACGGACAAGAGCTGCAAGCTGAGGCGAGGTGCCAACATACAAACACGGGTTCCAGTTTGTACCCAGTGAATGAAAGCTATCCCCAATTATTAACCATAGATTCTCAACGTAAACGGTACAGCGCGCAAATCACAGTATTACTCGTATTACATCTCATTTTTGTTACATTCATCATTTAGAGACTCTTATCGAAAAACATCAAACAACCACGGAGTGTCAGCTACAAGTTCTGATCTATACCCAACCATGTTTTCATTATGCCTGTGAAGAGCTCGCCTGACTGCAGAGCATTTGATTTGCATCGAAGGATGGCGGAGAGGAGACGGCGCTGAGTAGATAAATGCTCTCCAAATCCAGCTAACTGCACGGAATCATTGCGCAGGATTAAATAAATAGGTCAATTCATCGAAGTATTGGGCGAAAAATGGTAAAATAATACAAGCAGGAAAATTCTGTGAAGGTACTTGGCAACCGGTGAAACTGAGTGTTAGGAGATAGAAGACAGAATGCAAGGGTGTGTGAGGGTTATGAAAAGAGTATGAGGAGGCATGAGGGATCCTATGAGTGAGTGTGAGGACGTATAAAGGAATGTGTGAGTGACAGGGTAAATGAGGGAAGAGTGTAATGGAGCGTGTCAAGGAGGAAGAGAGGAAATATGAAAGAGAATATCCTCATCTGTATTTGGTTGTGATAATGAGGTATTAAAATGTGAAGTAGTGTGGGGATGCACGAGAGAGTGTGAGGGAGTTTGGGAGTGTGAGGATGTGTGAGGGAGTGTGTGAGTGTGAGGAAGTGAGAGTATGAGGAAGTATGAGGATGTCTGTGATGGTGTGTGAGTGTGAGGGAGAGTGTGTGAGTGTGAGGAAGAGGGTGTGTGAGTGTGAGGGAGAGGGTGTGTAAATGTGAGGGAGAGAGCAAGTGTGAGTAAGAGAAACTGAGTGTGAAGAATAGTGCATGTGTGTGAGGAGAGAGACTGCGAGTGTGAGGGAGTGAGGTATTGTGACCGAGAGAATGAATGTGAGGGAGTTTTTGAGTGTAAGGGAGTGTGTGAATGTAACGGAGTGAGAGAGTGTGAGGGAGGATGTGTGAGTGTGAGGGAATGAGTGAGTGTGAGTGTGAATGAGAGAGGGTGTGGGAGTAACAGAAGGTGTATGAGTGTGAGGAGAGGGGTTCTGAGTGAGGTAGAGGGTGTGTGAGTGAGGGAGTGTGAGAAAAGGTGAGTGTGAGGGAGTGTGTGAGTGTGACAGAGTGTGTGAGTGTGAAGGAGAGGGGATGTTTGTGAGGGAATGTGAGTGAGAGAAATGTGTGCATGTGATAGGGTGTGTGAGTGTGAGGATGAGAGTGAGTGGAGGGACTGTGTGAATGTGAGGAAGAGAGTGAAAGATCATGAGTGTGAGGGAGTGCGTGAAGAAAGAAGAGAAGAAGCATGAGTTTCAGAAGGGAGAGAGGGTGTGTGAGTGACAGAGGGTGTGTGAGTGTGGGGGAAAGAGAGAGTGTGCCACAGAGACAGAATGTGTGTGAGGTGAATGATGGAGTGTGTGAGGGAGTCTTAAGTGTGAGGGAGAGAGGGTATGTGTGAGAGAGAGTGTGTGTGAGTGAGGGAGGGAGAGAAGGTGTGAGAGTGTGTGTGAGTGTGAGAGTGTGTGTGTGTGAGGGAGGGAGGAAGTGTGAGGAAGCTTCTGTCTGTGAGATATGAAACCATGAGGGAGTTCATGAATGAGGAGGTATGAGAGAATGTGTGAGTGAGTGTGAGGATGTATTAAGGGTTGTAAGAGGTAGTGTGTGCAAGAGAGAGTGTAGGAGTGTGAGTGAGTGTGTGAGGGAGTATGTGAGGGTTTAAGGATGTATGAGGGAGTGCAGATGTAAGAGAATGTGAGAGACTATGTCATTATGTGAGGATGCGTGGGGCTTTGTGTGAGAGAGTGTGTGAGTGTGACAATGTATGAAACAGTGTGCCAACAGTGTATGAAAGAATGAGAAGGTGAAGGAAGGGATGCGAGGAGGTGTATGAGAGTGTGGGCAGGGAACGAGGGTGTCTTATGATGAGAGTAGGAGGGACAAAGTAGAGAGTGAACATGAGGGTGGGGGCTGTACAGAGCACGAGTGAGGTATACACAAATGTATAAAGCAGAATAAAGGCATGTAAGGATGTGAGAAAGTGTGCAAAAGAGGGAAGCTTCATGAATGTGTGTGAATAAGTGCAAAGAATTGTTAAAAGACTGAGAATATTGAATTGGATTGACTTTATTTCTTACATTCTTAACATGAGGAGTAAAACTCTTTACCTTACGTCTTATAAGGTTTATGTGTGAACATGTGTCAAGGTGTGTGCAGATGTAAGAAAATGAATGGGGGGGCATGTTGAGGCTGTGAGGTGTGTGCAAGGGAACTGGTGTTGGATGGGAATGCATGAAGCGGTGTGAGTGTGCAGAGAAATTGGAAAGGAACTGAGATGTGGAACACTTTGAGGATGCATGAGGGAGTGTGTGTATCAGAGAATGGAAGTGTCAATGTGTACCAGGGTGTGTCAGTGTGAGTGAGAGTGTGTAAAGAGTTGATTTCTGGGTGTGAATGCTCATGGTAGTTTCTGTAGGTACGTGGCAGCACAAATAGGTGAGGTGTGTGAGAGTGTACTAGAAGGGTATGTGAGGATGTATACAGTAAGTGGTATATTGTGGAATGTGTGTCAATGTATGTGGACCTGTGTAGTAGTGTGAGGGAATATGGATCAAGTGTGAAGGAGTGTTAGCATGTGTAAGGGAGTGTGTGTGTGAGCATGTGCCGCAGAATACACAGGAATACTGGAATGTCCGTGTATGAGAGCATGGGGGTGTGAGGGGATATTCGAACAGTGTATGTTGGATATATAAGAGAGTATGTGAAGGTCTGTGAGGAAGTGTGTATGTTGGGGCTATGAAATACTGTGTGAAAACATATTGAGGCTGTATGTGATGGGGTTATCCTGAAATGTGCAAGAGGATGTGGGAGTGAGGGCACATAATGATGAGTAATGGCCCAATGATGGTATCTGACAGGTGAGCTGATTATAATAGAGTACATGGATGTCTTTGTGAGACCATCTAATTGTGAATAAGGGGCTGGTTTGTGTATGTGGACGAGGCAGGGCACTGAGTGAATTGTGTGTGATCCTATTTATGGTGGGTGTGTAACGTATGAGAGAGATAATGCATGTGTGTGGTCGTGTGTTAGCGTTTATATGTGGATGGGGGAGGTAAGTCAAAATACAGGGGTCTGTGATGTGTCTAATGAAACGCTTGCCAATGAGAGTGTGAAAATGTGTCATGGAAGTGATTGAATGCGTGAAGATGTGTGCTAGTTTGAGAGGAAGTGGGTGTACACCAGTTTGAGGGATGGCGCAATAGACTGCGTGTATGTGCATGTGGTTATGGGTATGTATGTGTACAAGGATGCGTGGAAGTGGGTCTATGTGCGTGTATGTGTGGTGCACACGGGTGTGCATGAGGCCGAAAGGATGGAATCGATAGCACTTCCCTACATAATCGATAGTATTGTGGTCCCTTTGAGCTGTCGATTAGTCCGTACCTGGATTTGGCTGTTTTCTGGGCTGTATTCCGGCTCCAGGGGAACGCGAATGAACCACCACTGGATCTCCAGATAATAGGACGGGGAGCCGCTGCCTCTGAATGCGCAAGCCATTTCCACATTGTCGCCTTCTCTAGCCGTTACACTTCCGGGGAATTCAGTGAATTGCGCTGAAATCAACAAGCGTTCATATTTTTGTTACCCTAATACGGGCTGAAGCGCGACTCTCCGCCTCAAACATTTACTGGAAACATTATCAACACAGAAAGCTCTCTGATTCCATTCTCTCCACATGCAGCGCTCTGGCGCGCAACAGCTGGACCCGCTGTTGTTTTTAAGACCCTGGGTTGATTCAGTTATTAAATCAGTCCGCATTCTCCATCCGTTTCCACCATTCATACATTAATAATAATAAAGATTATTAATAATAATACATTCTATTGCATACCAATGAGATTTGGCATCCTAAGATAATGCCACCTTCTTACGCGGGAACTTGAAGAAAGTGACGGGAGATTATTTATTCATCCTCAATATCTTTTCTCTAGTGGTTCATCGTCTAAGTCCCTCGATTCTTTTTTACTTTCTATTTAACCTGTCATTCACGGTTTCATTTATTATTTTCTTTTATCTTCCCGACTCTCTCCCCCATTCCAGCATCTCAACTCTACTCCCGCCCCCCATCTTCTCGGTTCTACTTCTTCCCTTTTCCCGGTTTACATTTAATCCCTCTCCTATCTGCCTTCAATTCATCATTTCCGCTGAATTTACAGTCGAACAAAATCCTTTATATAAGTAAAAGGCGGATGGAACAGTCAAACGTGCCTTGTTTATTTTGCATAACGTTAATTGTCGTTTAACCTCGAGCTGCCGTCGCAGACAGTGGATGTGCGAGATAGACAGGAGCTCACTGATAGTCCGTGTGTCTATCGGCAAGTCTCTTACCAAACAGACTCTTCGCTCTATCCAAATAACTCCCCAACCGACTCTATCCTCAAGTAACAGCCCAGAACATTATCGGACTCTCCCGCTCCCAACTCCTCAGGGCGTTTTCTAACGAATTCCACGCTTCAAGCCTCGACCCGTAAATACAATTCATCAATCAGCTAATAGTTTTTTTTTCCCCACGCCACTCTCCGTTCTT
Organism: Mobula birostris; assembly: GCF_030028105.1. Lineage (NCBI taxonomy): Eukaryota > Metazoa > Chordata > Chondrichthyes > Myliobatiformes > Myliobatidae > Mobula > Mobula birostris. The sequence continues at coordinate 35,851,261 of NC_092388.1, forward strand.
ATTTCTCTCGTTGTAATTTCCATCACTGGAACGTTGAAATCTTATTTAACACTTACCTTGGGATGAAATCCCCAGTTGAGCGCAGAAGACAAAAAGGCAACCCAGAGAAAGAGGAAAGGAGCCCATCATCCCAAACACACATTAGAAGCGAAGAATCTTGCAGTCCCGGCAATTTATAAAGGCGAACCAGTATTTCTTCTCGGCAGCCACTGCGATATTTGCTGCATTCCGCTCTCAGTGTGGCTGACTCTCTCTCTCGCTCGCTCGCTCTCTCTCTCTCTCTGTGCGTGTGTGTTTGTGTGCGTGTGTGTTTGTGTGTGCGCGCGCGTTTATGGGTGATCAGTGTTTCTGGAGGTGAGCAATATTGCGGCTGGTTAACCCAAAGCCCAGCTCCAGAGTGAGAGTCACTGGTAGAGAATAATGCGAGAACTGCCGCTTGTTCTCGGGTACCTGTCTCCAGTGCGTCAGTCACTTCTGCACACTGCGTCTTCACCCTCATCACATTCTGTAAGCAGCCCCAGGAAATATCCGCCCATCAGACCAATCAACCTTACACGCTGCAACTTCCAGAGGCTCTCGGTCCCTGCTCTGAATGGTTAGAACCCGGTAGTCTGCGTTCTGCAAAACAACACATTCACCCACTTTGGAGCACAACGCGGGCCGAACGAGAACTATTATATGCATCGCGACACAAGTGTTATTAACAAAAGGTCGCAATCCAATTCAGGCGCAAAATGCAAACTGCCAGTTTTACTGCGTTGTATTCGAAGTACTTTTCTCCCAGCAGCATTTACTGCTGGTTATCGCCGCAGAGCGTATGGCTTGCACTGGGGCGGAGGTTGAATGCCGTCCATGTCTATGTTTTAGCACTGCAATTTGTAAAGCCTCTGTCCAGAACAACCCCGCGCCGAGCGGGCTCATGATTAACACTTTCTGTTTTAATCCAGTTCTATTTTGTGAAGTTACCTCAGTGGAAAGGCTTCATTTAACACTGGATGCAGGCGGGAGCATGACAAACTTAATACATAGACTATGAACATCGAATAAAATGGCTTTTTAATCCATCGATTGGCACTCATTTGATTCGTTATTTATTATTATGTCGCTGCAATTTGACCAGAATATTAAGTAATCCAACACGTGGATACTGTAGTATTTTGCTCGACCCTGTGTTGTGCACACCCATTTAAGGTTATGAAATTTGGAAAAAAATAATCAAAGGAGGAAATAGAGTGCCAAGCAGAAACGTGGAACACACCGAAACTCCATTTTCAAATAGGCTTGAACAACAACAGGATCAAACTGGGGGTGGGAGGGGAAGTCCTCATTACTTCTGCTATGAGATGATACTTCGGTCTGCTTGTACCTCTGTATCAAAACTGCATGTCTTATATATGGAATAGAAAAAGGCGGCGTTTTGTTGGGCTATGTAAACATAACGTAAATTTTACTTTCTGTCGTCAGGAATTAGTAACAAGGCATTCTAGAGAGAGGTTTCCATTATAGTGGTTGTAGTTTTGATATCGAACAGCAACTAAATGCCGTTCTCGCGTTATAAAAACCAAATTATGTGGTGGATATCAGTTTGGTAGACTCCCAGTCCTCTGCCCCATGTTTACTTCACAAATGAGGTTTCTCGACCTTCAGGTACCATTCCTATCATCAGCAGGTCAAACTTGTGGACAAGACGCTCATAGTTTCGGGGAGTCTCCCGCGTGCCGCGTGTCCCATCTCGTACATGTTCTACTGCACCACGGGTTACTGGCTTTGCTTTCAGAAACAGCGATACACTTGTGGAAATCCTTGCAGTTCCCACTTTGACCTCACTGGACAACTCTGAATCCAAAAAACCGAACTGAAAGCAAATTGTTCTCGATCCCAAGGAACTGCCCGTGAAGAGAAGACCCGTCTGCAGCATTATGAAAGATTATTGGCCAGTGGCATGACTTATACTACACTGGGAACAGACCCATTTTTACTCCTTCCTTAAGAAGATGCCTATTGGAGGTTAAGAAGCCAAGTAGAATCAGTTAAAATACAGATAAAATACAAATACAAATATGTTTCCATCAATGTTGTTACCGCAAACCTCCAAAAATGAAATGCAAAAAAGATAATCAGCAATGAAATATTTCATGCCCATAGTGTTTTCATTCTTAGCCAAAGTAGATGGCACTATGGCTCACTCTGCCATGGCAGAACAATCCCTCATCACAGGGCAACCTGGCAATTGACAGATATGAATAAATTCCTGGATAAGGAGACCCTTTCCCCATCTTTGTGCCAATGGCCTTGCTTCCTCATTGTTTTTCAGATTCCCTCTTTTTTTATTATCTTATATTTTTCAGCCTGTCTCCTTTACAGTGACATTGTCCTGAAGTTTCTTATCTCCACTGGTATCATTTTTCACTTCTGTACAATTCTCTTTTCTTTTCTTGGTACCTTTTTTCTAAGAACTATGAGTTTCTACAGGGTTTATTTCTCTCCACTGTCTGCACTCTGTCTCAAAAAGCCTCATTTTCTCTTCTGCCACTTAGTTTCCTTGCCCTTGTGGCATTTATAATTTCTCAGCTCATATCAATACCTATTCAGTATTTCTATTTTACTTCTTTTTCAGATTCTTTTCCTTGCTTTTGACCTCAGAACTCATTCAATACGGCTTGCAATGTTAAAGTACACTGATCAAAGAATGCACATATATTTATGCAATATTTCCCTAGTGATATGTCTACCTAATTAATGGAGAGTGTATGGGTGTGAGATAAAAGCAATGTCTGTATTCATAGTGATTATAATATTCACTTTATAGGGATTCACTCTACATTCAGTTTCATGGTTCAGATATCAGCTGTCAGTAAGCATTATGGAGATTAAAATTAGGACTCACTGAGTAACATTGAAATGCATGTTGTTCAACTTAGATCAACCCAGTTAACCTGGTTGCCTAACAATATGACTTCAAGTACATTTGTACTGCTACTGTCACAGTGAAAAAAACATTTTAGGTTCCTTTCATTTTGACATTTTTTCACAATGCTGCTTCTGAGTCATTACAACATTTGACTCACCATGCTGTAATATTTTCCTTTACATATGGAATTCAAAAATTTGCCACAAATACAGCTGCCTTTTCAATGTCTTTGGTGTTTGACCAGAGCAGTGAAAGTGAGGCACTGGCCTTCACAGATACATCCTCTATGACTATTTTCTGAAAGCTCAAGCTGTACTTTGTTCCAGATATTACTTCAAATGCAACAAAGTTACACAAGGACTTTTTATCATTATCATTGTTGTGAATGTCTTTTGTATTTTTGCAAAGGCATTAAAACAAAGATCTAAGAATTGATGTGCATTATAGTCACCAATTGCAGGCAATATATATTTAGTTAGAAATGTATTTCCAAATTAAGAATTTGCTTTGTGCCAGATGTTCCATTAAATTTATATTTTTATATAATTGACATTGAATTGTGCAATGCACCAAATGTGGCTCTGCAGAAACCTTTCTCTAGGTAATACTTTCCTCTATCCCCTGGATCTCTCAAAACACTTCCCGCAAATAAATTGATTCATAGCTATTATTAACAAGTACAACACTGATTTACGTAGAGTAAGATTCCACAGTTAAAATGGAATGAATGATCAGATAATCTCTGTTGGTAATGCTTCTTATAGATAAGTACTGACTGCAGAAGAACTATGTAGTTTTTCTTTGAATAACATCATACCATCTTTTATGACGACCTGAACAGGGAGTTGACACCTTAGTTTAATATCTCATCTGAAGAACATCTGCTCTGACAGTGGATCATTACACCAAATACCTACCTAGATTTTATGCTCACTCTCTGGAGTGGGGCTTGAACTAGCAACCAAGTGACTCAGAAAAGTGAATTTACTGTTGCGAAACGGAGTGGAAATTTTCAAGGTTATTTTAATGTATAAAGTAACTTGATATCTTTGATACCATTAAATATTTGTCATTGCAACAATGTTGAACTATATGATATTGTATTCTTATTACTTTGCTGTATCACTGTCAAATTCGAATATATTTTTAAAATTGACATTGATGCCTACCGTATTTGCTGGGCCAGAACTGCTTTAAGTGTAGAAAATATGTTTTTATGAAAGTCATGAGACCTTATGCCAACTTATGGTTTTCCTTGAACTTTGAACAACTTCTCAACTTTGAGAATTTTAATTTTTCATCCCTTTGTTCAAATCCCGGTGAGGGCTCACCCACTCCAATCAGTGTATCATCCTCCAGTTTATTCATTGCTGAACCTCTCTGATTTTAAATGGCTCCTTAAGAGCTAGCAGTCTGATAACATTTCAGATCATATGCTTTGATGCTGTTTTGTGTGGCTTGAGTCAAAATTTTGTCTGATAAGCCTTCTCTGAAGTGCTTGGATATTTTAATGATGGAATGTTATTTTGGCTGTTGCCAACAGACTTGTGCTTTTTGTGCTCATCTAATCTTTTACTTTCAGTTTTTATTCTTACAAACAATGCCTTACATGAGTTGATATGGGACCCTGGTGTTTGCCTTTAATTAGCAATATGGAAAATGTTCATATGTTTGTTGGAGGGAGTAGATATGCACATTTTTCAAGCAAGAAAACAAAACTAAATCACCTGACATGGCTACAGTTAGTTTCTCCTTAAGTAAGCCAGGGTAGTTACCTATTCAAGCTAAACCACAAGTAACAGCCACGACAGGGGATAAGAAGTAAGCGGAAAAAAACTGACACACTATTACTCATAATGTTGCAGCATTTGGTTCTCACAATGTCATGTACCTATTATGAAAGGGATTAACACATTCAATATGCTTATTGAACTCCATAGAACTGAAGTCACATTGCCTTTCTCCCCACACTGCCACTGAGCCAACGCAAGTTCCTTTATAGAGGTTCTCAGCAGCATCTCACCTTTGGGCATCAAGAATAGTTTGGATGACGGTTGAGGAACATTGTTCTCTTCTTAAATTACATCATGACCTACAGAACAGAAGTGTTAAACATTTTATAGCATCATAAGGCGCTGTCAGGGAGCTGGCATTGTGGAATGGAAGTTGCTAAATGACTGGGGCCTGAATCGATTTATAACATAAGTACTGCGGTTAATAAGCACAAGTGCGCACAAAGCAATGATAACACTTAATTCTTTTATTTTCATCATGGCTCAATTGCTATCACTCCCTATTCTTTGGGTTGAAGTCTCCCTCCTGGAGTTGTGGACTTTACCAAGGTCACTACTTCATTAATTAGGAAGTGCATTCCAGGGGAGTTTAGCTGAGGCTTCAAACATAAAAGATGGATTGAAAAGATCCCATGGCACTATTCAAATAAGGGCAGCAGAGTTTCTTCAACCTTCAATCTCCTGAACCTTGCTACTATTGTTTCATTAAAAAAAGTATCAACTGGCTGTATTTCAGGTTTGCACCATTCTGCTCTTTTGTTCTCATTGTTGTATTCATTATGAACATGTATATGGTTTACTTCATGTGCTTCACGCAGACAAGGGATTTCATTTCACTGCTGTATATGACAATCACTCTCAGCACTAGGAAGACTTCCCAAAGTGCTTCCCAGCTTTCCTACGTATCCAGCTGTATTGACTTAGGTTGGCCTTGTCTAGAATGCTGTTGTGGGCCTACCGCTAGGAAGGCAGGAAAATTAAGCTGGGTTTTAGAGGTCAACAAAAAGAGGAGCATCACAGTGGATAACCCTGATGGATTGACAAGGACTAACAAGAAGGTGTTATAGAGGTAGCTACTAGAAGGCTATAGGATGATTTACCCCTCAAATTTTTCCACTGAGTTGGGTGGAACTACAACCAGAGGTCATGGGTTAAGAGGAAAAGGTGAAAAGTTTAAAGGGAACATGAAGGGAAACTTCTCCACTTAGAGGGTCATGAGAATATGGAATGAGCTGCCAGCACAAGTGGTGCACATGGGTTCAATTTCAATGATTAATAGAAGTTTGGATAGGTACATGGATGTTAGGGCTATGGAGGGCTATGGTCCTGGTGCAGGTTGTTGGGAGTAAGCAGTTTAAATGGTTTGGCATGGACTAGATGGGCTGAAGGGCCTGTTTCTGTACCATACTTTTCTATGCCTCTATGACTCAATATGTCCTCTCTGATCATAAATCTTCATATATGATGTAAAATAGGAAGTGACACAATCATAATTATTTGCACTGTGACTAATGATAGATGAACTTTAAAGAGATAGAGCTTTTGTGCCTTCAGTGGGGCAGTAATTTGAAAATCATCAGAATCAGAATCCGGCTTATTATCACCGGCATGTGACGTGAAATTTGTTAAATAATGTTCAATTTGTTCAGAGTTGCTTCCTACTTTATCCTTGGAAGATGCTTCGCATTTACTTTGCATGAAAATAGTGGTGAAGTCTCCAAAAGACAAAACAGATGCAGTAGAAGTAAAAGATAACCAAACCAGGTCAATTGAACCAAGGCTGACTTCATCCATTCTCTTGTAATTTCAACTATCTCTCTGCTGGAAGGAGACGGTCTTCATAAACAACATCAACATCAATTAAGATTCATTGTCTTGGAGTCCAATTCTTCAACTACTTTTCACAACACTAAAAGGGGAGAATTTTTCAAACAAGAATAATGAGCTGTCACATTCTAATTATGTTTTAACTTTGCTTCCAAGATTATTTTGAAAAAAAATCCCAAACTCGTCAGTTCTGATATTACATATAAACTTTCTGTCATGGTCCTGTCCGTGAAATCCGCATTCCAGTTCACGGTCCGGTCCATGTTCCTTATTCCAGGTTTTCCGGTTTTCCACAGTTTCGGTTGAGGCAGCTGATTCACATTTGGGCTGAATTCATAAATACCTTTAGGATTCAGCCTCTGGCTGCTGGATTGTTCTTGTCCATACCTGCTGTTTGTATCCCTTCTCTGCCTTTGGTTTCCTTGCCTCCAGCCTTGCCTACACTGCTGTCAAGTTCCATCACTGGAGCAAAATAAGGAACAGTCTATTGTTGTTTTGAACTGTCTGTGTCCATGCCTTCACTAGGTAGGTCTTGCTGTTTGCTGCTACCTAGTGTTGGTGACCTGTCTTTGTGTCCTTGCCTTTGCTAGGTAGGTCTGGCTGTTTGCTGCTACCTTGTGTTGGGAACTGTCTCTTCATTCTGTGTATGAGTCCTGGCCCTATGTTCTGTTCCCAAGGAGGGGTCCTGGCTTGGTGTTCCATGTTCCTGCTCTCCCAAGACCGAGGCTCTGTGTTCCTGTTCTCCCAAGACCATGTCGTGTCCTCGCCTAGTTCTGGAGTCTGAGCCCAAGTCAAGTCCCAGGTTTTGGGTCCTTGCCCAGACTCTGGCTCGGAGTCCATACCCAAGGCTCGAAGTACCCTAACGATGTGGAGAAATTTTTTTAACCAGAGGGTGGTAAATTTGTGGAATTTGTTACCACAGGCAACAGTGGAGGCCAGGTCATGAGGTGTATTTAAGGCAGAGCTTGATAGGTTCTTGATTGGACACAGCATCAAAGGAGAAGGCCGAGAAGTGGGGCTGAGGAGGGAAAAAAGGATCAGACATGATTGAATGGTGGAGCAGGCTCGATGGGCCAAATGGCCTAATTCTGCCCCTATGTCTTATGGTCTAACCTCGAAGAACCCAAGCCTCGTTATGTCTTGCCTAGTTCTGGGGTCTGTGCCCGAGTCAAGACCCAGGTTTCGGGTCCTTGTCCTGTCTCTGGCTCGGAGTCCAAGCACAGGCTCCTAGTTCCAAGTTCCATGCCCTGGTTCTACTATCCTAGTCAAGTCCTAGCCCAGGCCCTGTATCCTTGTCTCGTCCAGAGCCTGTGTCATGTCCAGCGTCCTTTCTCCCCCTCTCCCCTTGCCTTCTTGACTAATCTAGTCCTGTTCCTTGTACTTCAGTGTCTGTGTCTTGCATTTGGGTCCACCTCATCAGTGCCCCCATTATGACACTTTCCCCACATACTTCAGTCATAAAATATGTAAATTTAATGTTGTTTTTAATGCAATTAAGAGTGCTAAAACCCAATTAAAAATGTCCTGCGAAAAAAATGTGTCTCAAATTTCATGTTAGTGGTCAACATTCTCTAAATTTTTTTCAGCTTTGTGGAATAATGAGCAGGGAATATTTGCATGGCCTGAAAACTGTACAGCACTTTAAATATTTTATTTTTATAATGTGCATACTATGAATATTTAGAATGAAAATCAAAAAATCACATGGTTTTAATTTTATTTATTAATTGAAGGGTATAATGAAATAGAGTATAACAAACAAAATCTTCCACCTTTTGTAAACCTTTTTTTAAATCTCTTTATTACAAATCCATTGTCTATAGACACTGTCCAGAATAATTTTGCATTCAGATGAATGATACATCTTAATCCTCATTTGATCATCCAAATGTTCCACTTCTAGTCTGTTTCTGGATTTGAATTTGATTGAATTCATAAGACTGAATCCATGTTCTCAGTCAGCATTAGAAGCTTGAAGTGTTCCAACGATGCCAATAAAAACTGACATGTCTTCAAATTCTTTGTTTCTAAGCACGTAATTCAACATGTCAGTGAAAATCTTAATTGAACCAGTCTTAACTTTGTCAGTAATGACAAATTTGGAATCACAGTATTGCTGTGCTATTTTTGAGGCAATGCTTTCATCATAGTTCATAATAGTAGCAGAGTATTTATTTGTCAGTTGTGCACATTCTCTTTTCCAAATTCAAAATTATTTGCATTTGCAATAGCAGCAGGGTCAAAAGCTTGACATTCTTTTACCTCACCGTCAGGAAATCTATTATCAAAGTTCAAAGTACTTTTTTTTATCAAACTATGTATAAGTTATACAACCTTGAGATTTGTCTGCTTACAGGCAGCCACAAAACAAAGTACCCAAAAGAACCCTATTAGAAAAAAGACCAACACCCAATGCGCAGAGAGGGAAAAAACAACAAATCTGCAAACAATAAAGCAAGCATCAGCATTCAAAATAAAATTGAGACCTTAAACCCAAAGCCCAGGTCAGCAGGAGTCAGTCTATAGCCTCAGTTTCAGTTAATCAAACTATTGGGCAACTCGTGCCAAGCACACAGACACAAAGCCAGGAGCAGCCAGAGCAGTCTTAAAGCCTGAGAGTGGATTAAAACATCATGGAGCAGAACCAGTCCTGACACCCTGTCCATCTGGCCCAACATTTAAATAGTCCAAGCACTAGGTTGTCTCCTGCTCTAGGACCAGGGTCCCGCCACATCGATACACTCTGGGGTGACATGTACTTGACGTTCACAAATTGGCCCAGCGCTTTGATGGATCCAGCAACTCAGCTCCAAATTTTCTCTGCTCTGCTCTCTTCCTCTCCATCTCTGACTCTGACTTTGTTTCAGACATGCCTCAACCACACTCCAGCCACTCGAACATGCTCTGACTCCATCTCGCACCCTCGCGCCTTGACCCTCGGATCAACCTCCCATTTCCTTGCTCCCTTATTGTGTGGAGTAATAGTTTACCACAATGTTCCACATAAAAATGTTACTAATAATTTAGTCATATTTTTTGCTTTGAAAAATGCCCGTAACCTGTCACCCACTTTCAGTAGTGCCATTTTAAACCAGAATTCAAGTGATTATATATACAAGATGCTGGAGGAACTCAGCAAGTCAGGCAGCATCAATGGAAATGAGCAAACACTCAATGTTTCAGGCCAAGTCCCTTCTTCAGGGGAGAATAAAAAGGTGGAAAGGTGATGGTGGGGGGGTGGGGGGGAAGGAAGATAGCTAGAAGGTGATAAGTGAAGCCAGGTGGGTGGGAATGGTCAAGTGCTGGAGATGAAGGAATCTGATAGGAGAGGAGAGTGGATAATAGGGGAAAGGGAAGGAGGAGGGGTATCGGGGGAGATGATAGGCAGGTGAGAAGAGGTAAGAGGCTTGAATGGAGAATTGAAGAAGAGGGGAGGAGGAAAGAAATTTTTTTACCAATAAGAGAAATTCGATATTCATGCCATCAGGTTGGAGGCTACCCAGATGGAATATAAAGTGTTGCTCCTCCACCTTGAGTGTGGCCTTGTCGTGGCAGTAGCGGAGGCCATGGACCGACATGTTGGAATGAAAATGGGACCGGGAATTAAAATATTGGGCCATTGGGAATTTCTGCTTTTGGTGGATGGAACGGAGGTGCTTGGCAAAGCAGTCCCCCAATTTACGATGAGTCTCACCAATGTAGAGGAGGCCGCATTAGGAGGAATAGGTGACCCAGCAGATTCGCAGGTGCCTCACCAGGACAGTCTGAGCGGAGGAGTAGGACAGGTGAGTGGGCAGGTGTAGCACTATGGCTATGTGTGGGATTAAGTTTTGGGAGGGAAATTAGTGGGGAGGGAAGAGTGGTTAAGCGAATCACAGAGGGAGTGATTCCTGCTGAAAGCAGAGAGTTGGGGAAGGGGAAGGTAAAGATGTGTTTGGTGGTAGGATCCCTTTGGAGATGGTGGAAGTCCCAGATGATGATGTGTTGAATGTGGAGGCTCATGGGGTGGTAAGTAAGGACAAGAGGAACTCTATCACTGTTAAGGCAGCGGGAAGATGGTTGAGTGTGGATGTCCAGGAGGTGGACGAGATGTGGGTGAGGGCAGGGTCAATGGTGGATGTCTTGTGTTTATGACTACACACATGTTAAATGAATTGAATAATAGGTGCAGTATCACCATCGGAATTTATGGATGTAAGTGGATCTTTCATTTTGTCACTCCAATAAGTGGTATCGCCAAGATACCGTGACCACAACATGGTAATTTTCGCTTTTGCATACTGCAGTACTTCAATTGTATTCAAACCGTTTTTCTGCAGGAATTTATAAAGAGATGCCCGATCATCTAAAACATCGTTAAGAACAATTAATGCTACTTGATATTGTGGATTTGTCACAATCTCTCAGGCAGTAGTTACTGATTGGATCATTATGTTCATTAACTTGCTCTTTGCAATACTGGATCAAAACTTCGTAATTCCTCATTAAAGCAGTAACGGCAAAATGCCTTGACAGCCATCTTACTTTGTTCGGTGGTCTAAATGACACAACATCACATTCTGTGACATTAGCTAATTCTTCTAGCTTTCCTTTTTTAAATGACTAGCTGCTGAACATTGTATTCACTGTTCGTAGCAGTATTTCTATATCCTGCATAATTGATACATTTTTCCATGCATTGTCTAATTCCAGGCCTTCTCTGTGTGCAGCACAACGTTGCTCAGACAGATGCTTTATTTCTTGTTGAGAAATTGCTGTCACACAACATGGATTAAAAATTCTATCAGCATAACTTCAAAATTTTAGTAACATTGTATGAAAGAAAATGCCAGCTGCTCGGCACCAAATGCAATGTGCACGGGAGCATTTCAGCTTCCGTGTGGCCGCGCACCCATGCAGCTTAGAGGAACAGTGGTGTTGACATTTGACAAATGCTCCATTAAGATGCATTACTTTATTCAAAATGTTTATTATTGACAAAGAAGACTTTTCAAAAAGTACTCTACTAAAAAAAAATTAGAAAGCTTTACAACTAAACCCACGAACTTACATTCCATGGAAGTCAATTGAATGAATGGCATGGCAGTTAAAGTTCATAGAATGTGGGCAAATTTGCACTGAAGATAATAGAACCAAATTTTGGTTGAGCAGTGGCCTGTGGATACCCTGCCTCCCCTGGAGCACTAACAAGGAGAAAAAGAAAATCTCGTGATCTTTGTTTTACAATGAGCTGTAAACTGTGAAGGGAAAGGAAAAAAACATGAAACAACAAGCAGGTTTCTGGTATTCTGTCATGGTCTGTTGCATAATTTCTGTTTAATTCCCAATTCCCAATGATAACAGCTTCAACTGCATAGTAATTCCAGCATTTTCTGTTTCATTTCTTATATTCTAATCTGAGGAAGCATCTCTCATTTGAAACAATAACTCTGTTTCTTCTTCCACGGATGTTGCCTGACCTGCCAAGTGTTTCCAGTATTTTCTGATTTTATTTCAGATTAGCTGCATCTGCAAGTGTATTCTTTGATTTTCTTATATTACCTCATTGTGCCATTGTTTCCTTTCTATTGTTTGGAGGAATCAGGCAGGATAAACATGTTTTATTCTATTACAGAGCTGGAGTAATGATAGAGGAGGATGAGAATAAGGGAAGAGTCTGAAGGATTGGTCTTAATCAGAACAGAAGCCATAAGATTGTATTTTGTTGTGGTAACAGAAAGTTTACTGTTTGCATCTAAATTTCAGAAAACAACCAATTCTCTGGAGTATATTTTGAAGTTAAGTGGCTGAGGGCTGGAATTGTACATTTCTGAAACCGAATGTGAAAGCAAGTGTAGAAATATTACAGCTTTCCAGATTGCTAACAAGGGAACCATCACCCAGTCGAATTTGAATTCTGCAAACATTTTAATCCAGAAGCACTGAGCTGTCAAGTGCTTTACAGGTAGTTCTCTCAAGCATAATTCAAGATACCAGGCAGGGCTTAGAAGATGTCACCAGTATTTTTTTTACTATTTGCTATTTCAGATTTATATAAACAAAATAAATAATACAGACAACGTGGAACTTGTTAGGCTTTTGTGAGCAAGGGTGACCATCTAACTTCTGGGTTAGAAATATTGATATATTACTGGGAAACATTTGCTTGGCACTGTTATTAGTTTGCTCAGTATTTCCTCTTTCTGTCATGGATTCTCTTTCTCGATTTCCTCCAGAAGCATATCGTCATCAATGCCATTGTGCATTCAGCCACTAGGGGGCTCTTGGGTGCCATTTTGCCTCACCCAAATAGTTGTAAGTATGAACAACCAAGAACACACTCTCCCGGAGGGAAATGGCTCCCCAGGGAAAGGGTCTCAATCTAGTAACAAGTGGAAATGTTTCCTCAGGTCAAAATCCTGCATCAAGACTTCTACTACTAATTTCTTCAGGGCTTTAGTCAGTGATGGGGTATGCTATATCTCTTCCATTTCATCAGCATTCTGGTGGAGGCAAATGCCTTCTTGATGGCATGATCCACTACCCAATTCATTAAAATAATTCAGTCCTCTTGATCTGAGATGAGAGCCTCCATTCTAAATTTGAGGCTGCGAAAATTCCTTTCCAATTATCCCAGTGAAATAGATTCCAGTGGAATTTCAAGGCTGAGGAACTTAACCATCATCCAAGGCAAAACCTTATGCTCAGCACACTCAATACAAAACTGCAAGTTTCATCACCGTTATTGGTTCATGACAGAAATACGATGTTGCTCTAAAAGAAACCTTGCAAACACTCAGCCTGTCAGATATGATGTGTAGTAAGAGAAAACGATATAATGTTTCAGATGAAAAACCTTTCATCAGAACTGGGAAAGTAAGAATATAAAAGATTTTTTTTCACATAAGATTCCCATCAATCCAAAAGCCGGTTTGGAATCAATCCAATTCACCCAGCTTGATGTCAAGAGGGTACTGGATAGAGAAAGCAATTGTACCGACAATCTGAACTCCAGTGCTTGTTTCTGGCCAAAGTGATTCCATTGAACTGTGTACATCATTGGCATTTATCAAATATTGTGCAAAATTGCCCACCTGCATCTTGTTCACATAAAGAGCTAGTCAAATCCAGATGATTACGATACAAGTAGTTTACTGTTTATCATCAACAAAGTAATAGAAGCAGTAATCAGTACTGCAATCTCCAATAACCTGCCCAGGTTAGGTTTCACCATTATTACCCATCTATGGATCTCATCACTATCTTGGTACAATCACTGACTGAGACTGAATTCCAGAGCTGATATGAGAACGACTGTACAATACATAATGGCAGTATTTGCAGCATCAAGTAGCGCTGGTAAAACCGGTTATTGTGTATCAAATTAAAAGCACTCCAATGACTGGAGTTATTTCTCATACAAAGAAAGATGGTTTAGTTGGTGGAAACTAACAATTTCAGTCCCAGGCATCAAATCAGCAGTTCCTGAGGGCAAAGTTTTGGAATCAACCATCATCTTGCTTCATCCTTCCTTGTTAAGGTCAGAAATGTGGAAACTTGGTGATGTTAGCACAAATAACAATCTCATTCATAACTTCTGAGTAATTGAAGCATAGCAAGGATTAGACAACACTGAGATTGCTAAATGGAAGGTCACATTTGTGCCATAAAAATAGCATGTCCAACAAGAGAAAACTTGACCAGCTACCCTTTAAAATCAGCAGCTCTGCCTTAGAATAATAATACCTCACTGAGAACTCAAAGGGGTCGGGGGGGTGGGGGGTCAACACTGAACAGAAAATGCAACTGGATTAACCAATTACATACAGTGGCTATGTGAAGATCAGATATTACATATCCTGCAGTGGGCGATTCATAGCCTGACATGTCTAAGCCTTTCAACCATCTACAAATTAGGAAAGTGATGGAATATTATCCACTCACTCAGCTCTAGCAACTCACAGGAAGCTTGATCTATTTAACTGGATCCTCATCCACACCTTAATTATTTATTCCTCTCACCACCAGTATATAGTGACAGCAGTATATGCCAGGTGTAAAATGCACTGCAGTTACTAACCAGACTACTGCATTTCGACAGCACCTACCAAACTATGATCACTTGCACAAGAAGGATATCGAATAAGAATCAGGTTTAATATCATCAGCAGTTGTCGTGAAATGTGTTGCGTTTATGGACGCAGTCCAATGCAATACATAATAATAGGAAAAAATGTGAATTACAGTAAATGTAACAATATTAAATAGTTAAATTAATTAGGTGGTGCAAAAATAGAAATTAAAAAAAAAGTAGTGAGGTGGTACTCATGGGTTCAATGTATATTCAGAAATCAGGTGGTGGAGGGGAAGAAGCTGTTTCTGAATCACTGAGTGTGTGTCTTCAGGCCTCAGTACCTCCTTCCTGATGGTAGCAATGAGAACAAGGCATGTCTTGGGTGATGGGTGTGCTTAAAGATGGATATTGCCTTTTTGAGGCATTGATCCTTGACGATTTCCTGGATACTTTGGAGGCTAGTGCCCCTGATGGAGCTGACTAAGTTTCCAACTCTCTCCAGTTTATTCAGATCCTGTGCAGTAGAAAACCCCAACCCTCGCCCCGACACCAGTTTGTGTGAGACTTCCAAAATAGCTGGCTCTCTTCCAGATCTTTAACAACCGGACTTGGAAATGTATCATTGTCACTTGATCAAAAATCTGGAGCTCCTTACCAGCATCCTTCTGCTGGAATATCTTCATTAGAAGGATCACAGTGATGTGAAAAGTTGCCTCTCCACTAACCTCATAAGGAAATTAGGGATGGACAATAAATGCTCACTTCACCTATGGCATCTCCCACCCTCCAAAAAAAGCATAAATGCAAAATAAATGCGTCTGTGATGTAATAACCTTATCTTACTTGTGAATTTTAATTATCGCAAGTCCACAATGAAACTGACACCATGTTCTGCAGCTCCTGGTGACTCTTGCAAGTTATTTTATGTAGTACTCACTCAATCTACAAGACTGCTTCATTTCCCTGGTTTATTATATCTGCTGACAGGGAAATCCAATAACAAAAGAATTAAAAACTCAGAACAATTGAATATATGAAGAAGAGTCCTGAGTGCGATAATTTCATTGTTTGGGCAGGGAACAGGAAAGCAAAGATAAGATATTAAGCTCGTGTTTAGAGTGTACGACTGAGCAGATTAATTCTTCCCTTCTCAGTTGGAGTGAATTGATTTTTGTTTTATCATTATTAATGTTATAGAAATGAAGATCACGTTGAAAATATTCAGGAGCGGAATATGACTAGGAGACGATACTAAGATCGATTATTTCTGAACCACACTAGCAATTTGTTACAGCAAAACTCTCTAAATCCAGAACACTTGGGGCGTTGCTGATGCCAGATAGGCAGATTTTATGGACTATGGAATATTATTCCAATTAATACTTTGTTGTACCAAGTAAGTTGGGACAGTAATGAGTTTAATGGGACAGTGCAAACTAGGGCCCCAGTACATTACAGGGAGCATGGAATCCAGGGCCTGGTATGCTTGAGAAAGCATTTGAGTACTAGCTCCAATTGGTCACAGGGAACGTAAAATATCCGCATTCTGGTACGTTAAAGGAGCACAGTGAACGAGCTGAGAATCAGTGTGATTTCTGAACAATTGTATAATAGATTATTGGAGTTTTACTAATAAATAGTTGACATTTCAGACTGTCGCTCTCATTTTAAGTTGAAGTTGATATCAAGTTTAATTGTCATTAAACTATACACATGTGTAACACCCTGGGAAATGTTTCACTGCTAATGTAATGGTTCCTCTGTAGCAGCAGCGTTTGGGTTATGACTAAAGATAATGCGGCTTTGGAATGTGCGCTGTCCAGTGAGGGGAATGTTTTTCTTTCTTGTGTTCCCGAGAGTGAGGTATTCATGGTCCTTTTGTTCGGCGGAAGATGGAGAGAGAAGATGCCGGAATGGAGAAGTTGTAGACTGCAGGATGGAGTGGATTTGGAATGGGGCCGTGATTTGACAACGCCTGGGGGAAATTGATGGAAAACTAATGGACGGGAAAACCGTGAGCTCCAATGTGCACAATAGACTGTTTAATTAAAAAGGGCCCTTTTTCTTTTTGTTTTCTTTACTAACCCTATAGTCAAATTAAGAATTTTAAACCTCAGTCGTTTAATTACATCTGGCATTCCGTGGTATGGTTTTGTGTAACAGGGAAACACATCACGCAGTATCCACACAAACAAGATTTCACAAGTTTGGCGGGGCTGGAGACGGTCTTCCCCTAGACTAATGCCGCTGGCTGAACCTGAGGGTTACAATTGTGGGGGTATTTTTCCGTGATTGATTCTGTTGGATGCTGTGTGATTGCCCTGAGTATTGAACCAGTGGGTTGTGTGTTTAAGTCTGTGCTGGTATGGATGCTGCCGGGGTGGAGTGGTGTGCATCCACTGGGGTTACTGGTAACTAATCCGTGCGTGTTGAGTGAGGTAGATATTCATACTTCAGATAAATTGTTAATTCGCCTGTTAAGTACTGTTAAAGCTGTTGGAAAAGTTACGATTGTGGGACGGAGGTTTGATAAAATGGCAGGCACAGACTATGTTTCAATTCAGACTAGTACTGATGTAACGGCAGTGGGACTGGCTGGTACTACTGGTGCCCCAGGAGAGTGGGTGCCGTGGACTGTCCGGACCTTCAGAGCAGGCAACATCACAAGGTAGTTTCCCGTAGCTGGGGACGGAGACAGGGTTCTATTGTTTCTGAGGAGCGAGGGGAAGGAGTGGTCTGATATGGAATATCCAATTAGTCCCCGTCCCTCAGGGAGGAGTGAGAATTCTGAGTTAGTATCCGCCCTTACTTCTCTGGTGAATAAATGGAAAAATGCCCAGGACCAAAGTCCCAGCTATGGTAGGCTCTGCAAATTCTCTAGAATAATGCCCACCCCTAAAGGGGAAGAGGAGTATGAGGCTTGAGTGGAGCAGACTTCTCAGTTGTTAGATGAGTGGCAGTGCTCTGATGACAGAGATTGGTTGAAATTTTGAGTGGGCGGGCTGCTGACGTAGTGAGAGCCGTGAAGTCCCAGTACCCTCTAGCCAATGCTGCTGATTACAGGGGAGCACTGGAAAATGCGTTTGGCATGACGGGAAGCCCAATGGAGAGCATGACGGGGTTTCAGAACACGCATCAGGAAAAGAAGGAGAAGCTTTCTGCCTAAATCTTTCAGCTAGGGAGGCAGATAAATTGCTTGCGGTGCAGAGGGACCATTCAGGTGTCTGAGCTGAGGCGGATCAGCTAAGAACGGACCAGATGGCAAAGGACACCCAGTCCCAGGCCTCGATCATTTGGGGTCTCCGACTGTCTCATTATATGCACCTCCCCCTCATTTGTTGAGCTGATCAGAGAAGTACGAGAGGAGGAGAATGCATCGGAGGTATGGGAGGCCTCTGTCAGTAGGGTACGGTCCTCGGTAGTGGTCCTCTGTGGTGAAGTGACTACGGATAGCCTGCCCTGGGGAGCGGTAGAGGAGATTGTGGCAGAGTTGAGAACTGAGATGTCCCGGTTATCATCAGCGGGTGTGATCCCCCATATGATGGAGCTGATAGGGAGGCGAATCCTCTAAGCTGACGGGCTACGCGGAGAACTGCTAACAGATGGTGCCACGTGAGAAGGGAAGTGACTGGTGTTGTTTGTTATAACTGTGGTGAAGAGGGACACTTCAGGTGGGAGTGTGAACGAGGAGAAACCCCAGATTTCCTGGCATGCCAGAAGGTGAAGCCCTCTTGTTGGACGCTCCAGAAGACCACGAGGAGGAATCGGGATTATCTGCTGGGGTACTGGTGAGGCCCGAACTGCAGAAGCCCTCGGTTGTACAGGCGAACAGATGGCTATGATTGTCAGGAGCACTAAGAAGGGGGAGGTCACCTTCAAGTGGGAGATGCCCGGGGTGCATCTTTTCCTGGTGATGGTAATGTCTAGTGTCCCTGTGAGACAAGCCAGGGAGAAACTATTGGAAAAAGGGGGAAAGTTGACCACTGAGTCATTCAACTTTGGAGACTCCCCAGTACCTGGGGGTTGGAAGAGGAGGTTGATAGAGAAGATCTTGAAGCTGGAAGGTGTCTTTTCCACTGACAAGTTTGATGTGGGTTGTTCCAAGAGTACGCACCACACTATCCGAGTGAACAAGGACAACCCGTTCAGAAAGACGTCGCAGCAACTGGCCCCTGCAGAGGTGGAAGATGTTCAGCAGCATTTGTGTAAGTTGAAGGAAGATGGGGTCATCACAGAGTGCCAAAGCTGCTCTGTGTCCCCAATAGTAGTGGCCAGAAAGAAGAATGGGAATGTATGGATGTGTGTGGACTATAGGACTCTGAACATGCATACTATCCCCAACCAATATATGGTCCGAAGAATTGAAGACATGCTGGCCTGTCTGAGTGGTGCGAAGTGGTTCAGTGTGCTGGACTTGAGGAGCAGATATTACCAGATCCCCATGAGTGAGGCTGACAAAGAGAAAATGGCATTTATATGTCCACTGGGATTCTTCCAGTTCGAAAGGATGCCCCAGGACAGATTGGGAGCCCCTGCAACCTTCCAGCGTGTCATGCTGGAATATAGTGGGGGATATGAACTTGCTTGAGGTATTAGTGTATCTGGATGACCTCATAGTGTTTGGGTCCACCTTGGAAGAACATGAAGAGAGGCTACTGAAGGCGCTGGGCCGCCTGAAAGCTGAAGGGTTAAAACTTTCCCTGGACAAGTGCCAGTTCAGTTCTGCAAGACGCTTGTCAGCTATGTTGGGCACATAGCCTCATGGAATGGAGTAGTTACAGATCCAGCTAAGATAGAGGCCAAGGGCCCAGACTGTGAGAACTTTGTACTTGTTCCTTGGGTTTTGTGGTTACTAACGGAGGTTTGTGAAGGGCTATATGAAAGTGAGTCGCCCTTTAAATCCACTTCTGTGTGGTTGCCCTCCCTTGGGAAAGAAAGGGAGGAGGATAAGAGGAGAGGAGGGTAAAGAGTACCTTAGCTCTTTGGAGCCTTTTGGACCAAGGTGGGATGCAAAATGTGAAGAGGCCTTTCAGTAGCTAAAGGAGATGCTGACCCAGATGCCTGTGCTGGCCTTTGCAGACCCCCTATTGCCGTATGTACTGCATACTGATGCCAGCAGAGAGGGCTTAGGGTGTGTCCTGTATCAGGATCAGGATCAGGGTACCGGGTTGAGACCTGTTGTGTTTGTCAGCCGGAGTCTGTCGCCCTCTGGGAAAAGCTATCCCATGCACAAGTTGGAGTTTCTGCCATTGAAATGGGCTGTGGTGGATAAGTTGAGTGACTACCCATTTGGTGCCAAGTTTGAGGTGAGGACGGAAAACAATTCTCTAACTTATATCCTGAAAAGGCAGCTGCTCAGTCAGATGACCCGTGCATCGGTACCATTTGGTCAGCGGTCTAAAAGGGAGACCTAGCCCAAGCAGTGCTTCCCTTACTGGGAGGATGGCCCAGACTGGAGTTGAGGAACCAGATCCTATACCAGGTCATGTCACCCCTGGACTGACCTCAGCGTTCCCAGCTGGTGCTGCCTGAGGAGTATCTGAGGACTGTGTTGAAGTCACTTCGTGATGATTCTGAAAATTTGGGGGTTGTAAAGACCTATGGATTGCTGAGAGATCGGTTTTACTGGTCCCGAATGAAGCCAGAGGTCGAGAATACTGCAAGTCGTGCATTCGATGTATATGGAGGAAGATGCTGCCTACAAGGGCAGCTCCCTTGTCCCACTTGCACAGTGCAGGCCCCTTGACCTGGTATGTATGGATTTCCTGTCAATAGAACCAGATGCCAGCAACACGGCAAATGTCTTAGTCATCACGGATCACTACACCAGATATGTGCATACTTTCCCTACCAAGGACCAGAGGGCATCTACTGTGGCCAAGGTGCTATGGGAGAAGTATTTCATTTACCCAGGCGGATACATAGTGATCAGGGACAGGATTTTGAGAGTAGGCTCATCCATGAGTTACTGAGCATGCTCAGAGTCGAGAAGACGAGGACTACGGTGATCCGCAGCCTGAGAGGTTTAATCGGACCTTGCTAGACATGCTCAGAACCTTGGAGATGAGCAAGAAGAGCAGGTGGAGTAAACATATTGGACAACTGGTCCACTGCTACAAGTGTACCCAAAATGAAGCCAGCGGGTACTCACCGGATTACCTGATGTTTGGGCGCGAGGCAAGGTTGCCCATTGACCCTTGTTTTGGGACTGACGAGGATGACCTACCACCAAAGACTCATCTGAAGTATGTGTCTGATATGAGAACGCAGCTGAAAAAGACTTGTGAATTAGCTGAGGTCGTGGCAGCCAAACAGAATCAAGGAAATAAGAGGAGGAGTGATTAAAAGATGAGGTTCTTCCAACTCATGCCAGGAGAATGAGTCCTCATAAGGAATTTGGGGCTACCTAGGAAGCATAAATTGGCTGACTGCTGGGCAGCTGCATCCTATGTGGTGGAGAGTCAGATGCCAAATGTACCAGCTTTATGGGTGAAACCAGAGGATGGGAATGGGCCTGTCAAGATTCTCCACCGGAACCACCCTCTGCCTCTGGGATAAAAGGTGCAGGTTGACCCAGAGCCTGACCTGGAGCCTACACCAAGTAAAAAGACTCCATGGCAATGGAGGCGTGTGTGTGTGTGTGTGTGTGGGGGGGTGACTGCAGGACCAACAGCAAGAGAGATTAGACCGGCCCCCGCCTCTCAGTGGAATACTGACTTAGAGGATGAGGAAATAGGAGTGTGGTTTTTTGCTAACTCCCCACTGACTGAAGAAGAGATTCCCAACCCTTCTTCAGTCCAGTCAGGTGAAATCCGGGGGGAGGGGGTGGTGGAGCTATCTGTGGACAGCCAGGGGTTCAGTGGGACTCTGCAAGGGATGAAGTGCGGCTCGGCCAAGGGACAGAGGTGTCCGAGTTTCAGGAGGGCACGAGTGATAGACCGGGGGAGGCCTCGCCAGGTGGACCAAAAGTATCCCCAGTAGTGTCAGAACATGAAGAGGTAGATGAGGGGGTATGAAGGTCTCAGAGAATCAGGACACCACCAGATTGGCTGGCCTATGTAGCACCGGGGGAACAGATTGTGGCCCCTACTGTTTTGGGGAGCTCTGTCACTGCCTTTTACACCCAGGTTGGACTTTGTATTTTGCAGGAAGCGTTGGCAAATTATCTCAAAGTCATGAGGGCATGACTAAGTTTGGTGGGGTGGGGGGAGAATGTAACGTCCTGGGAAAGGTTTCACTGCTAATGTAATGGTTTCTCTGTAGCAGCAATGTTTCGGTTATGACTAGAGATAACGGGGGGTTTGAAATGTGTGCCGTCCAAAGAGGAGAATGTTTTTCTTTCTTGTGCGCCAGAGAGCGAGGTTTTCGCAGTCTTTTGTTCAGTGGAAGATGGAGAGAGAAGATGCCGGAACGGAGAAGTTATAGACTGCAGGACAGAGTGGACTTGGAATGGATTGGGAGTCGCCGACGCCCGAGGTGAAAATCGATGGAGAATGAACGGACAGGAAAACCATGAGCTCTAACGTGCACGGTAGGTTGTTTCATTAAAATGGGTCCTTTTTTTTGTTCTCTTTACTAACTCTATAGTCAAATTAAGAATTATAAAGCTCAGTCTTTTAATTGCATCTGATCATTCATGGTACTGATTTGTAACAGGGAAACACATCAGGCAGCCGGAGACTGTCTTCCCCTAGGCTAATGTTTCCGGCCGAACCTGAGGGTTACACCTGAATACAGCTAAATGAAACAGTATTTCTCCAGAGCCAAGGTACAAAACAGTCACACACAGCACACAGCACAAATAATTACAATAGCACGTTCAGTTGTGTTTGTTGCTCTGGAGCTTTACTATACTTTGAAGGGTTTAGAGCATCTAAGTGCAGAAATTGGAAGATTATTTAAATATGTGCCATTTGAAGAAATAGGAAATTAGTCTGTTAGAACAAGTTGTCAAATAATTGGAGGCACAGTCAGTTACTGTATGGTTGCATGAAAGAACTTATCAAGCATTGCAAATTTGAAGAATGTCAATATCTGGATAACTCTGCAGCAGGATAGATTTGTTTGTAGCTTTAATGAAAAATTGGTTTAATCTAAAGTGTTAAGATTTGGCTTATCTTACCAGGTGCACCACAGGGCTGTGTGCTTAGCCCCCTGCTCTACTCACTTTACACTTATGACTCTGTGGCTAAGTCATGGGTCATATCAAAGATGGTGATGAACCAGCATACAGGGGAATGATTGAAAATCTGGCTGAGTGGTGTCATAACAATAACCTCTCACTCAATGTCAGCAAGACCAAGGAGAGGGAAACCAGAGGTCCATGAGTGAGTCCTCATTGGAGGATCAGAGGTGGATAGGGAGGGCAGCTTTAAATACGTGGGTGTTACTATTTGGGAGGGCCTGTCCTGGGCCCAGTATGTAAGAACGATTATGAAGAAAGTATGGGAACACCTCTACTTTCTTAGAAGTTTGCGGAGATTCAGCATGACATCTAAAACTTGGACAAACTTCTGTAGATGTATAGTGGAAGGTATATTGACTGGCTGCAACACTGCCTGGTATGGAAACACCAATACCTTTGAATGGAAACTTGTACAAAAAACAGTGGATTCAGCTCAATCCATTGCGGGTAAAGCCCTCCCAACCATTGAGCACATTTACATGAAACGCTGTGGTGGGAAAATAGCATCCGTCTTCAGGGATCCCCATCACCCAGGTCATGCTCTCTTTTCGCTGCTGCCATCAGATCAAAGGTACAAGAGCCTCAGGACTTACACCGCCAGGTTAAAGAACTGTCACTACCCCTCAACCATCAGGCTCCTAAACAAAAGGGGATAAGTTCATTCAACTTCACTTATCCCATCATTGAAATGCTCCCACAACCAATGATCTCACTTTCAAGGACCCTTTATTTCATTACCTTTATATCTTTGTTATTTATTGCTACTTATTTATATCTGCATTTGCACAGGTGCTTTCTGCATTTTGACTGATATTTCATTAATCCTGTTATAGTTACTATTCTATAGATTTTCTGAGTATGCCCACAAGAATATGAATCTTAGCGTTGTACAGTATATGGTGACATACATGTACTTTGATAATACAATTCATTTTGAACTTTGATCTTAAGAAATTGCAATCCTTATTTAAATGATAGTGAGAAATGCCAAAGGGTTTTGTCCATCACATGCATCATGACATTAAGCATGCACCACTGAAAGCTGTGTTTCTGAAACAAGATCAGCATCATGCAAGTATAATGGTGCTATTCACACAATGGCAGTCATTCACTGGAGGTCTGTTCCATTAGGGAGACAAAATGTCAGGGGGATGACTCACCCTGTCTCTATGAGCCATCAAAAGCTATGTATGATTTCATGCAGAAGTTTTGAAGCAACAGGACAGATAGAACAGTAGTGTAGTAGAAGTCTTGATGCAGGGTCTCGACCTGAAAGATTATCCATCCCTATATCTCCACAGTCACTGCATGACCTGATGAGTTTTTCCAGTTGAGCATTATTTCGTTTCTTGCTCCTTGAAGGAACAAGTTTTCCAAAGTTAAGTCGAATCATGAACCATCATTTAGCTGATCTCTTATTCACAAACCACACAATACCACATTCTACAAGTGATTTATTTCAAAGCCAAAATCAAGTTTATTGTCATGTGTGCACATGTGCAATGAAAAATTTACTTGCAGCTGCATCACAGGCACATGGCATCATATAAGCAGCTTTCACAAGAAAGACATACATTTACCTCAACTTTCATAGCAAAGAATACAATTAGCATAAATACGAAGCAAAGTCCATTTTACTGCATTGTGATCGAAGTGATTATAGCACTGATAAACAGTAGGGAATAGGGTTGTGCTGGATGGTTAAAGGGAAGTAGCTGTTCTTGAACTTGACAGCAGGGTCAGCAGAGCTGTTGATCGAACAGGCTCAAGTTAGCTTCAGTACAGCTTGGAGGAAAGAGAGAAGAGACAGAAACCGAAGTGAAAGCAAAATCATTAGATCAATCCCGACAAATCATCAGGAAGAGTGAAAGAAAAACTGTTCAGACAACATGAGAAAGGAAGAGTCTTGAGACTGATGAACGAATACAGAGCATAGAAGTGAGAGATGAGTCAGAAAGCAAAACCTGCACTGTTGATAATCTCTTGTTCAATGGAGGAAAAGCCAGAGAATTCTTTGCTGACTGAATGATTACAGCAAAATATATCAGAATATCGTACAGAAGCATGATGAGAGATTTGCTCCAGAAGTGCAAGTAGGAACAAGTCGGAACACTGAAGAAGTGACGTAGATCAACAATGAATTGAGTTGGATGTCACATGTTTTTCAGATCGAGACGCTGATACAGATCAAGCATTACTAAAAAACAGTTAATATACTGAACCTATAATTGCTGCAAATATGGAAATCACCTCTTTATAGAAGGAAAGCAGTGGAGTATATTTGTTTGTGAATATGTCATTAATAAGTCTGGTGTAATGGCATCTTCTGAGTGAGACGAAAGCACCCAAGTTGGTTCCCAGAAGTTTGCAATAAAGTGTCCATGTTCGGAAACTTATAGAGTCTGCTAGAGCAACACACATCAAAGTTGCTGGTGAACGCAGCAGGCCAGGCAGCATCTCTAGGAAGAGGTGCAGTTGACGTTTCAGGCCGAGACCCTTCGTCAGGACTAACTGAAGGAAGAGTAAGGATTTGAAAGTTGGAGGGAGAGGGGGAGATCCAAAATGATGTCTGCTAGAGACTGTTATAAAGAGTATGTACAAGTTCTGCAAGAATGCTTTGCAAATCACCTCCAAAAATAATATAAAAATCATTTCATTTTCTTTTAAACTCCAGAGAGTGTAGGTGTAATCTGCATAATTTTTCTTCATAAGATAACCACATCATACTTCAATTAATTCAGCAACTTCTCCTGCACAGCCTCCGTGTTTTGTGTATGACTATCAATTGTGTTCTAATTTCAAGAACTGAAGTTCCAAAGAACTGGATAATTCTGCTGTTGGTTGGAAAGAAAAGAGCACCTCTATTTAAAAAAAAAACACATAGTGGATCTGTTTTCACTCTCACTGAGAAGGATGTTTAGAAAATAGAGAAACAGAGTAACTCTAAACAGAATAACACCAACTAGATTTAATTAGCTTTTCTCATTTAATATAAATATACAGTTTTCCTCTTCCACTGTAGCATGCTCCTTCTCCAGCATGATGTGAATAGTAATGCTTTTAACATTTTACATCCTTCTTGTATTCAAACTTAGTTATTTATAGCTGATTTGCTGCAGCAGTTGAAAATCAGTCCGTGCCATCCAGTTCTTGTCTAAATTATTTTTTTGGTGGATCTCAGACCTTTTTCTTAGACAGCTATACCTCCGCCTTCAAAATCTGCAACATTCAACAATCCTTACTTTCTTTCCCAATAAACCACCGCAGAAGAAAACATTTGTCAACAGAATGATTTTGCAAATGAGCGTCACATTTCATTGTTTTCACTTAGACTCAGAGGATATTGCTTCTCCATGACTGAGATTCTGCACAGGCTGGTGCCAGTTTGCACTTAAGTATAGGTCTCTGCAAACCTTGTTTGTTTTTTGAAATATATAATAAGTAAAATGCCTGTCCCATACTTCACAGTTGAAGCCCATGCAGTGACTGGTTAAACTGTAGAAAGTCTGCAAAGATGGTTGTACTCAACAAGCAACCCCGCTGTTACTTGTTTGTGTTTAGCAGACTCAAGGACTCAAAGATCATGTTGTTGCTTTTTTATTATTACATGTGTAGTGTCACTGTATTATAAATAATGTCTAGCTAGGAGTCTATAATAGGCAAAGTGTAGAAGACACAGAGGTTCTACCAGTTCTGACTAATCCCTGCATAACATTTGTGGCTGTGAGACAACTCAGTGGAATACACAAGCACTTTAACGAAACCAGACAAGTGTTAAACTGAGGCCACGTTCTAACCAGAGATAAATAGCATCTAGCAGACTCTGCAACACCAAATCTTCTTCAGTGATTGCAGTGTTAATAAATGTGAGAAGATGGAAGCAATAATGGTTAATGTAAAAGATGTTAGTCCTTTCTACCTACTAATGATAAACAAATGAGTCATTTGCTTCAATTTTCCTCAATCCATTGTGTCTTGGAAGAAAATGTATTTTTTTCAAATATGAATATATTTGGGAACAGCCTCAGGAATCATACAGAACAAATCTAAATAACCATCACTTGTAATTGTAGAGATTAAATGGGCTACATTAGATCACACTGGAAAGTATGTGTTGGAATCACAGTGTCTAAATGAATGGTGCAGGGAGAATACCTAACTCTTCCTCAATTTCATGATTTTGGCACAGAGTCAGAGTCGTAGAGCACTACAGCACAGAAACAGGCCCTTCAGCCCTTCTAGTTTATTTTTGTTTAGCCCCAACTACCTGCATTTGGTCCTAGCCCTCCATAGATCATACCTCTCTCATCCATGTACCTAGGCAAACTTCTCCTAAATGCTACAATTGAACCCATATATACTGTACCAGTTCCATCAACTGCTCGTTCCACACTCACAGTACACTCTGAGTGAAGAGGTGCCTCCTCAGATTCCTTTAAATATTTCCACTTTCACCCTAAACGTATGGCCTCTAGTTCTAGTCCTACCCAACCTGAGGGGATAAAGCCAGTGTACAATATACACCCCTCATAATTTTGTATAGCTCTATAAGATCTCCCTTTGTTCTCCTATGCTCCAGGGAAGGAAGTCCTAACATATTCAAACTTTCCTTTTATCTCAGGTCCTCAAGTCCTAGCAACATCTGTGTAAAGTTTCTCTGTACACTTTTAAGCTTATTGATATCTGGTAGGTGACCAGAGCTGCAGACATTATTTCAAATTCGGCCCCATCTTTAATATAACATTCCAACTCCTGTACTCAATGCCCTGATTTAAGGAAAATGTGTGTAAAGCTCTCTTTATGATCATTCTGTTTTTACCACATACAAACTCTATCTGGTTTGGTGGTTGTTGTATTTCAGTATTATGAACGTTATCCCACAGGAGTTATCTTTTCTCCTGTGTTCTTAGTTGGATATCAGTAGACTTCAATTTAGTATCTTTAAAACACCCCTCAAACTCATTTTGTGGAATGACTGAAACAGTTGAACCAGTGTTCAATTACATTTTAATTAATTTGCCGATTACTTCTAGCATAAGCTATATTGCGTATCTATGACTAATTTTCACATTGCAAATCTCAAGGCTACACAATCCTGTGTCGCTCTCATCATTATCAGATTTTTCATTGACCGCGTGCAAATTAATACTCCTTTTGAAATGGCATCTTGAACTTTTATCTTTTTCTCTTCTCGGTGCAGTCCATTTATTTTTGACTACGTGACATGCTCTTTGTATATGTCCTACTTTGTGGTATTTTTTGCAAGTTTTGCCTTTAAACCTGCATTTGTTTGGTGAATGATAGCCCCTCCCACAGTGGTAATACAATTTGTTTGGCTAGGCTGGTTTCAGTTTAGACTTTACAATTTTATTCACACTCAATTTTATTCCTGACTGCAACACAATCGTGTCCTTGTTTGCTGTTTCCATTGATACAGTGATTTCGACTGCTCTTTTGAATGTAAGTTGTGCTTCAGTTAGGAGCCATTTTTAAATGCTTTCTTTTAAGATTCCACAAACAAAATAATCTCTTAGTATATCATTAAGCCCATTACTGATGCCTTTAAACTGAATACAATTTTGATCAAAAATTGGCACTCACTTTTCATTGGTTATTTCAAAATACTATTCCAACAGTTCAGTATACATGAGACAATTACTCAATTACCTGATGTGTGATCAAACTCGTCAATCTTTACAATGTAGCCAACCATTTCTGATTTTTTTCTAATAATTATTATTACCCAGTACTCACTCTTTATGAACCCATGAATTCTTCTATTTACAGCCTTTTACAAGTCTTCCCTTGTGAAGAACATTCCTGCACATGTTAGGCTGGTTTTGTTTTAAACACAACCGTCTCTCCACGTGCTGCTCTGCCTCACCATTGCTCACAGCGTTTCTTTAGTTCAAACGCTTCGCTGCAGTCTAACAGATCGGTCGCCGTGTGGGGTTCACGTTAAAAATACCTTGTTGCCAACGTTAGGTTTTGTAACTTCAAAACATTAAACTAGTTCAAAGAAATTCACGGGAGTCTGAAGTCATACGGATGTCGTTCGAACTTACTTTAAACGAGCTGCACATATTATGTGGTAGCGTGATGATATGTACAATTAATGTATTTTACATGTAGCCTGTAATTAATTATTTAAATGAACAAGCATGCTTAATCAACCTATACTATCTATATATATAGATAAAAGATTACTCAAATATTATTGAAATATCAAAAACACAATGGTCTTGGTGACACAGAGGTAGATTGAGTTTACTGCTGGTGTTGTCGGTTATGTTTCATGTGACTGAATGTCTCATTGTCAGGGCACTCTCCTTTGATGCATGAATTGGTAGTAGAGACAGGTTGATAGAGGCTAGCCCATTCCTGGAGCAGCCAGCTTTTGTTCTGTGATGGCAAACAAAATATAAAGGCACCACAAGAATGACACATGGTGAAGGAGTTGTGAGGGCTCCTTGCATGTAGTCTCAGATCAACAGAAGAGATTTTAAGCCATTATGCATTTGATACATATCTACATATTATACTCGACTTATCTTCTGTTTTACTTACTATTGGCTTCACTGCAATTTTGGTTAAATGGCTTAGTTAGTGTTTTGGAGCCTCACACTAATAATCCAAAAAATGTGAGTTTAAATTCCATAATCACAGTTTAAACACAAGTTGAAAATTTAGTTTAAACATAATCTAAAAATCAATTGTTAGTTTTTGATTAGTGTCCTTCAGTAAAAGTTGTGTTAGAGATCCAAAAAATTCAATAATGTCCTTTAGAGAATAAGGACCTACCATCCTTATTTTATCTGATTATATGTAACCACAGTCCTGTGCCAATACGGTTGATACTTTCTCGTCTCTCCAATATACCTCAACAAGTCCTTAAACTGAATGAAAGTAATGGCACTTATCATGTCTTGCCAAGCTCTACCACTGGTTTCTGTGATCACTTTGAGCTGGTAACAAATGCTGGCCTTATCAGTGATGTACATATCAATAGAATTAATGCAAATCTGTTACAGGGTGGCATAACATATTACAACACATTTTCTATTGAATAACCTAAAAATTTGCTTCACTATATTTACAAAACTGTGGATTCTGGTAAATTGGGAGACATTGGGACCAATATATTTTGGCCTAATTAAGCGGTTGTCCCAATTAGCCAAATGTTTCATGGAAATAGTTAAAAACGTGTAAAAAAGATAAAGTGCCATTTACCTGAGTAACAAATGATGTATTTAAATGAAATACAGAACAAATTAGAACACTAACAATACCACTACAGTACCAAAAAATTGTAGTTCTTAATAGTTATCAACAGAGGAATTCATCTGGTGTATACTGTTGTGTTCTTTTGATTGACTGTAAATGACACCTAGTGCCAATAATGGACTGCCCTTGTACCATGTTTTTGACAATTGCATCCTCCAGATCTTCATTTTGATTGTAACGTTCAAGATTATTGCTGACACATTCACATTCACGGATATGTCCATACGTGGCCTCCTCTACTGCCATGATGAGGCTAAACTCAGGTTGGAGGAGCAATACCTCATATACCGTCTAGGTAGTCTCCAGCCCCTTGGTATGACATAGAATTCTCCAGCTTCCGGTAATGCCCTCCCCCTCCCTTCCCCTATCCCTATGTCACTCTGCCCCTTCCCCCAGCTGCCTATCACCTCCCTCATGGTTCCGCCTCCTTCTACTACCCATTGTGTTTTCTCCTATTCCTTCTTCACCTTTCCTGCCTATCCCCTCCCTGCCTCCCCTCCTCCACCCCCACCCCTTTATCTTTCCCCTTACTGGTTTTTCACCTGGCACCTACCAACCTTCTCCTTCCCACCCTCCCCCCCACCTTCTTTATAGGGCCTCTGCCCCTTCCCTCTTCAGTCCTGATGAAGGGTTCTGGCCTGAAACGTTGACTGATCGTTTCCACGGATGCTGCCCGACCTGCTGAGTTCCTCCAGCATGTTGTGAGTGTTGCCTCAATTTCGTTGTAGTTTCTAACTTATTGAAGTAGCGAAATCATTTCATTTTCATTCTGGCTGCTTCTAGCATCTCCAAGCCTGAATGCTTGAAACCGCAGTGAGGAAAGCAGTTCTCAATTGTCTTACTGGTTATTTCTTGCCAACTATTAATGACAAAAGTCACTGATTTTTGAACACAAACACATTTACTGTAACTGACGCTATTTAAAAATTGTGGTGTAGTGTTTATTAGCCACACATTTCCACACAATTGATGCTAGTTACAAACTTCAGCAACAATCTCCTGTTCCAATAAAGCAGCATAGTGTCCTTAATAAACAAAGAGACTTCTGGCTATTTTTTCGATTAATTTTTGTTCTTTTAAGAGTTGTCTCAAATAAGTGGCTGCACCGATTAACTGATGGCCCAATTAACTGGAATCCACTGTATTTATTTTAATGAACAACATAATAAAAAAGAAAGAAATAAAGAAAACTATAGTCTTCGTTAATTTAAATCTCCTTTTTTGTTTCTTTATTTTCTGTTTTTTAGCAGAAAGATGTAAAGCTGCCTTTATCAGAATTTTAAAGGCTGTTTTAAGGATTTGAAATTCTTCAGGCAACAGACATGCCGACATACTATCAAAGATTTTCAGTCTGCTATTTTTGAACATAATCCCAAACCATTTTCTATTTATGTTGAACCAGTATCATTTCTCCCGTTTTCAGATAGAAATAGCCAGCTCAATATGACATTTAAAAAAAAACAATAAAATCTCATCACAATTTGCAGCAACTGAAGGAAGAAGAAGAAAGCCTGGTTATTTCCACCCCTTGTTCATGTACACACGACTTTGGTTGTTCTATGAATGTACTAAAGGCTAAATAACTATATATGGAATTAATTCTTTAATCCCTTTCAGATTACACGTCTTCTATTTGTAGGTACTTTTGCTTCCTTTCTTCATAATAATTTTTCTGCTGTTTTTGTTTCTTCAATTGGTTTTACCTCTTGAAGCTCTTTACTCTTGCTCTGTCAAACTATGTTAAGTTTTGCTCATTGTGGGATATGGAAATATAGTATTTGGTGAACAAATACTTGTGTGTTGTCTTGCCTTTATGGGCCTGAATGATTTGAAATCTTTCAAGTGTTATTCTCCCCACATTCCCATCAATTTCCCCGAGACTGCCAACTTTGAAATCCTGAGTGGTAAATGCATTCCCACTATGACATTATTCTAATTTAACAATAATGAAGAGATGATACAGTAGCACACACTAAGTACTGCAGGAACTCGGCAGACGAGGCAGCATCTATGCAAAAAAAGTACAGTCGACATTTCAGGCAGAGGCCCTTTGGCAGGCCTGGAACGTCAACTGTACTTTATTCCTTTGATGCTGCCTGGCCTGCTGAGTTCCTCCAGCATTTTGTGTGTGTTGCTTAGACTTCCAGCATCTGCAGATTCTCTCTTTGTGAGATGATACAGTAGGATGGCATGTGACCGAAAGCAGAATTTCAGAGTGATTGCATCTTTGTGTCACCTGCATTCCCTATTCCTTTAGGTAGGAGAGTTTGTAAGGTAGAGTGTTGTTGTGGTAGAAATCTTGGCAGTTGTTGCAACGTCCTTGTAGGCAACACATTTACCAGTCATAAAGAGCCGTTGGTGGGAGGTAATGAATGAGAGCGTTCTGTAGAATTTCTCTCATCTGTCTGAAGTATCGAATAAAGATTCAATTAACAAAAAGTTGCATTTCTAATAGTGTTGCCTGTCCTAAGTATTGCATCATCAGAATGTGATCAGGCGCAGTGGTGTCATCATTGCATGACGTGGATTATGCTTGACAACATCTTTAAATAAATATTAAGGTCCCTTGTGCAATGGTAGACATTTTCAGTAGGCCATTGCAGCATCTGTGATGCCAGGAACCAAACATCACTTCAAGCCTGAGTCAGCCAGTTCTGTTTGTCTCTCACTCAGCAGAGTGACACAGTTAATTAGGCATTCTGCCTCATAGGTGCAGCAAACCGGATTTAATTGTGACCTCTGCTGTTTCTGTGTGGACTTTGCATATTCTCCTCATGACTGCAGGGGTTTCCCACGTATCATAGTCATGCCAATTGGTAAGTTAATGGGCAGTTGTAAATTGCCCCTAGTTTCGAGGTGAGTGGCAGAATCTTGGGGGAATTGATGTGAACGATTGGAGAATACAGTAGGAATAGTGTGCATGAGGGTAATGGTCGGCATGACTCTAAAGTAGCACTTGGTCAGTGGGCTGGTCCAACAAGCATTAAACTGGGGCAGCATCACAGAGGTATCACGGAAAGCTTTGGTTTAGGCAGTGGCATCAGGGTGGCAAATCTACCTATTGATTTAGCTATTTTATTTTACACTTTTCAATCTGTCTTTTGTTTCTTCACTAATCCCATTGCTGCCTTCTTTCACCTGATGCCATTATGCTTCTTGTTGCTTAGTTTTCCCTGCATTCACCTTTGTTACAGATCTTGGATTCAACGCCTCCCTTTGCAGCAGGATCGCTGGCCTCCTAACCAACAGACCACAAGCAGTAAGGACAGGCAGGAGTACCTCTGCCATGATTATACTCAATGCTGGTGCCCCACAGGGCTGCACCCCCACTCCCTATACACTTACAATGATGTCCCCCGATTCTGCTCCATCTCCATCTACCAGTTAGCAGACGATACTATTATAGTGGGCTGTATCTCAATTAATGATGAGTCAGAAAACAGAACGGGGATAGAGGCCTTGGTGTCATGGCAACAATCCTTCTCTCAGTGTCAGCAAAGCAAAAGAGCTGGTTATTGATTTAAAACTCCTATTTACATCAAATGTGCTGAGGTTGAGACAACTGAGAGAGTCATGCTCCTTTGAGTGAACTTCACCAGAAGCCTGTCTTGGTCCAATCTGTATTTGCCACAGTTGAGAAAGCTCACCAGTGCCTCTGCTTTCTCAGGAGGTGAAAGAAATTTGGCAAGTCTGCTTTGAGACTCGGCAATATTTATTGGAGCACCATAGAATGTATCCTATCCAGATGTATCATGGCTTGGTATGGCAACTGCTGTGCTTGTGACTGCAAAAGACTGCAGTTAAGTTGTGGACACAGCTCAGCACATCATGGAAACCAGCCTCCCCTTTATGGACTCTGCACTTTGTTGCTGTGATAAAGCAGCCAACATAATCAAAGACTTCAACAACCCCAGACGATCTCTCTTCTCCCTCTCCCAAAAGACAGAAGATGTAGAAGTCTGAGATCACACACCATCAGGCTCAAGGACAGCTTCTATCAGGCTGTTACGAGATTATTGAACAGTTTCGTAGTACGATAAGATGGGCGCTTGACCTCATAATTTACCTTGTTCTGACCTTGTATCTTATTGCCTACCTGCACTGTACTTTCTCTGTAACGAACACTTCATTCTGCACTCTGTTATTGATTTTTCCTTGCACTACACCAGGGCACTGTTGTAATGTATTGATCTGTATGGATGGTATGCAATTCAATTTTTCACTGTACCTTGGTAGACATGATAATAATAAACCAATTTACCAATTCATCCTTTTATATTCTCCTTCATTTCCCCTTTCTTTGCATGTTAAAACTTGTTTCTTTCTTTCTGGATGTTGTGAACACGTACAGCATTTACTGTTCCTGTTTCAGTTTTCCAAGATCTGTGACATTTACCTTTGCAATAATGTTTTGAATGATTTTGATGCTGTAAGTGAAATTTAAATGGAAGTCATTACGATACCTGAATTGGTAATGCAGCTACAATGAAACAAATCTTTCCATTAAACGGTGAGAGTGCTGTATCTGCAACAGAGAAACTCTCCACCATTTGATGCACATACTGTCGAATCTAAACTCTGCTAGAATTCCCTTTCTGTAATTTATTTACTTTGTAATTACATTTCTTAAAACTAAATACTTTCCTAATATGATCCGGAATACATTAAATTACCGAATTATGAAAATTCAGAGTATTAATGAGTGACAGACATAATTGGATCAATTTGTTTTACACACAATAGTTTATTATCAATAATTATGTAAGAAAAATTTGGTGGCATTGAAAGATTATGGTGGCTCAGTTGAAATAAGGAACAAACTCAGCAAGCCATGGAATAGAGTAATTAGCTTGGTGACCAGCAATTTAGTTTTGCAAAAAAGCAAGTCAAGACCACACACACACGTATACCAGACTGGACCGACACTATGCATGCTTAGAAGAAGAAGCTGGGGTTTGCAGCATGGTTGAAATGTTTAGCTACTGACTGATTAAACCCCAATCGACTGAGAAAGAGAGGTTCATTTTTTTGTATGTGGACATTGAATCACTCAGCCAGACTCTGGATTGCATTGACTTGAAACTAACTCTAAAAGTGTTAGATACAACACAAATAAGATGTGTTTTCAGCAATCATCATGGCTGTTAAAACTCCAGTTATACATCTTTCAACATTTATAAATCACGTCAATTGACTGATTAAGCTTTGGCAGCATTGATAAAGTGTATGAGGTTGCATCCTAGAAAGGAGGAGTGTGTTGCTAATTTCAATGCTAAATCTTATGGTTATTTATTCCACACATTACCATCAGAGTTATCCATTACAGTGGACATATCCTGCTTCACTAGGCAGATTTAAGCAAAGACTTTGCGTGTCACCACTGCTCATTTCGGATTTGGTGCTTCACAGAAAGCTACCTTAACTATGCTGAAAGTCAAGACAAGAAGCAGAAACATGCATGCACGTAAGATTGAAAAGGGAACCCTGAACGTGGCTTATCTGTCACTAATTATTTTTATTATGATTACAGCCCTGTCGGAATGTGAGTAGGTGAATCAGTGATTCATCAATATTCTCTGCATATTTTAATTACTGTAATGGATATAGCTTAGCATTTCAAAGAACAAATCATCTAAACTTACTCAGTCCAGATACTTCTAATTCAGTTTCAAAGACATGATTTTATGAATATTAACAGTTTGGGATGAAGCATACAATATATTTTCTATTCATGATTTAATTAAATACAGAACAATTTATTTGAAGAATTAAATTAACATTTGTTAAATTATGCACCTTCTAATTGATCACCTGAATTATCTTAAAACAAAAGTTTGGTTAAAATTTGCACATTTTCCTTAAAATAGTTATTTTCTAAAACTGGTTAGTTTGATATTTATTCAGTTTGATAATCCGATCCAATCACTTTACATACAGTAATTATTTAAGACTATTATTTTAACCTCATGACATTTTTTCCATCTGATTTTAATCAATTAAATTCTATAAAACAAGTCAAACCATATTCTTCTGAGAATAATGCTGGTGTTTGGCAGAGAGACAGAAAAAACACTTCTGCAAAGAATGTTTCACAATCAACAGTAATAAAAAATAGAAAATGCCAGAAATACTTAGCAGGTCCGGTAGCATCTATGGAAAGAGGAACTGAGTTAACATTTAAGGTGATGATCCTTCATCAAAACTTGGTAAAGTTAGAAATCAAACCATTTTTAATTTGGAAAGAGATTGGAAGGCTAAGAAGACAGTGAATATATCAGTGAGAGGGTGGTGACCAAGAGAGTCAGATTGATAGTGCCTGCTGAGAGAAGGAGGATAACCACAGCTCATCTTAATGAAGATATAAAAGGGAGATGGAGGGCTTGAGTTAGAAAACACTGTAAAACTTCGGAATTGACAAAAGGAGAAGGCTGGTAAAGCTTGATAGATCTGTGAAAAGAGGAAAACACAGTTAACATTTTAGTTTGATGACCTTTCATCAGAATTTGCCAGAACTGATGAAGGTTTGAAAGGCTAATTATTTGCGATTGTCAATTAGTCTGGAGACCTGAGTACTATATGTCTTGTCAAAGATGATATGTTGTTCCTCAGGCTAATATTGGGCTTTGTTGAAACAGTATAAGATCCCAATGGCAAAAAAGTTCCAGTGACAATCCGATGGACAGTTAAAATGACAGACAAGTGGAAGCATGGGGTCATCCTTGTGGACTGAACAGAGATGTTTTGCGTAGAGTTTGGCCATTCTGAATTTGGTTTCTCCAACTCATTGTAGACCATAATGTGATAAGAAATCACTGTTATAAATATGGTAGATATCTCAGCGCTATTGTGGAAGGCATCACTATTAGAGCAGCTTCAATGATGTACTGTATCTTTTCTTAACCTTGCTATCTCATCTACTATTAGAGGCATTGATTTATTACTCCCATTTCTGTTCTTTTCCACCTCAATCAAAGATCTGGTTCTCCTTGGCTAATCTTTCACCGCTCTAATCTTCACGTTCAATTTGTCACATCAGCCCTCCTTTTCTTTCACAATTCTGAAAAGGTCATTATTTCTGTGACTCAGTGGTTCACTCTGATCCCTCCATTAACCTCCATTCCTCCTTCCCATCGTTTCAAATGGACATGGATATGCAGCTCCTGCCTTTTAACCATTTTCTTTCTCCACCATCTGTGGACTTCCAGCCTTTTCCCATTTTAGTGTACTCCATTCAGTACTCACCATGTAGTCACCCGTGCATTGGAAAAAACAAGCCCAGTTCAGATGACCACTTTGCAGTACGAAAAACAAACTGCTGGAGGAAATCAGCAGGCCAAGCAGCATTAGTGTAGGC
Source organism: Mobula birostris (assembly GCF_030028105.1). NCBI lineage: Eukaryota > Metazoa > Chordata > Chondrichthyes > Myliobatiformes > Myliobatidae > Mobula > Mobula birostris. The sequence continues at coordinate 35,888,668 of NC_092388.1, forward strand.
AAAGGGATGGTCAAACTTATAGGTTAACACCCAGCATGAATCCCAAGATCCTGAAGCATTTTGTTTTCTGCTTCAGATTTTAGTATTTGTATTGACTGTGTCTCCACTGTAGAGAACACCTTTGTTAAGTCTGCAAAGATGACCCTGAGATTCCAGCATTTTTCACTTTAATTCTCCATCTTTCTCTCTGACCTCTGTGTTTTTCATCTCTTATACTGATCTTTTTCATCTCTTATTTACAATCCCCTGGATGGATCTAGTATAGATAACCAACCTTCCCCATCCTACCATGGCTCTGTGCTAGTCAATCTCTCTTGACTCCATGCTGTCACAGACATTCCCTCTGATCCTCTCAACCCCTCTAACTCCGCTGCATAGTCAAAGTCAAGGTATCAAATTATGTATACATCACCATATACAGCTATGAGATTTGTTTTCCTGCGGGCATACACAGTAAATTCAACAGTCATCATAGAATCAATGAAAGACCACACCCAAAAGGACAGCCAAATACAAAAGAGAAAAAAAAGCAATTAATATTGAGAGGTGAAGAGTCCTTGAATGTGCGCTCATAGGTTGTGGGAATGGTTCAGTGATTGTCCGTAAACGGAGTAGCAGCAGTTTTTGTGCTGCTCTTAGTTTTGTTCCTTTCCTCCTAGTTTAAACTTCGAATTAAACATTTTTGTTCAATCATTCTTGAGGGGGAACAGTATGTCTATGTATATGAGGAGTGGGAAGAACTTGTCTGAACCTAGTGACAAAGGTAATGGGAAAGGAAAGATGCAAAAGGAAAGATCTGATGAAATGCCACCATGGGCTGAAGATATGGTTCGGACACTGAATTCAATTAAAGATCAGAACGGGTCAATTAAAGACCAACTGGAAAAGAATAGTAATGAAATGAAGTCATTTCTGGGAAACTTAAAGACCTGGAAACTCAAGTTATTACGCATGAAGAGGATTTAAAGATAACTAAGCAAAAATTGTTTGAAGCTACAACTCGTTTGGAAAGATATCAAAATAAGATGACAGACCTGTAAACTAGGTCTGGCCGAAGGAATATACGAATTGTTGGGCTGCAAGAAGGAGCTGAAGATGGAGATTTAACTGCTTACCTTGGTAAGCTTTCTCATACCTTATTTCCTACCATGTTATCACAGTCGCCTACTATAGAAAGAGCACACAGGGCTTTTACTCCGAAATTTAAGGATCCAAATAAACCAAGGTCTGTTTTGGTTGGTTTTCATCACTTTAAAATTAAAGATCAAGTAATGCAACAGGCAAGAAAACAGAGAGTTTTTAGATTTAAGGAATCTGAGCTCTGCTTTTAAGAGGATTATTCAAAGGAGGTAATGGAACAAAGATCAAGATTTGCTCTGGTAATGAAACTGGCATTTGATAAGAAATGCGTTACCCGACAGGAATTAAAGTTTTTCCTCCTAATTTTCCTCCTCGTACATTTTTTGATCCAGAAGCTGCACTGGAGTTCGTTCAAACTATACCCGCTGCTGCTGCCGAGTGAACTGTCTGGAAGGTTGTTTGGTTATCTGTATATTATTGGCATTTCGGAAAGAAGATTTATCTTTCTTTTCAAATCTTGTTATTGCTATATTATACAAAAAAATAACATGAGTACATTGAAGTAACAATACTTATAATATCTCAAGAAATACATTATCTTAAAGATTGAAAAAAAGTTTTGTGATAACAAAAAAAACCTACTAAGCAGAAAAGTGAGAAAAAAAAGAACCCATTAGGTGTACAACCCTGGAGACATGCGTCATACACAAAGCTTCTAAAAATAAACATCAAACCGCCAGCAAGAAAAGAAAATATACTAAAAAATTTACAATTAGATTGTGGAAAAATTCTATCAATTAGCTCAAATGATAATAATGAGCAAACGAGCCCCATCTTTTCTCAAAATCAAATAGAGATTCAAAGGTTCGACTTCTAATTTTCTCCAAACTAAGACATAGCATCACTTGAGAGAACCATTGTGACAAAGTGGGAGCTGATGTGTCCTTCCACTTCAACAAAATGGAAAGGAGATTCATGAATGTTATTTGGATATTTCATTGAGAGACTATTAAAAGAAGATAAGGAGATTTGTTCATTATTGCATAACGTTGTTTTTTTTTGGAAAGAAGATCTATAGTTCTAGTATGACTGTTTAAATGGTTATTTGGACATTCGACTGAGAAAACGAAGATAAAGGGATTTGTTCCTTTAACCTAATATCTGGTTTGATTTTTTTTTGTTTCTTTCTTAATTAATTAATTGGTAGTTATTCCTACTAATGGAGCTTCTTTTTATATATATATTTAGGGGAGGGTTCAATTACTTATAATATTATTAGTTGGTATTTTTGAAAATTTAGTTGGGTTAAATATGCTATTAACTTATTTTCTGCTTTATTACAACATCTTATAACCGAATTTAAAGCTTTCTTTTAGGGATTTAATGTTAAATTTAAATATGGTGCTGGATTTTCTTTTTATGAGATGACAGTATTTTGTTTCTTGTTTAAGAAAAGATTAAATATAAACATGGGATAGTTTGTAGTTGCTGGAATATAAACACTTCCCTTTGTTGAGACTTTGCCGTTCCTCTTACAAGGTCAGTGGGTTTTGTTTTTTTTTAATTAAGGGGAAGGGGAAAGAATCTTTAATTTTTTTTTTGTACAGACAGAGCAGTCCCTGGCTTCATATTCTATCATAGGGTGCCTGCTTTTTTTTGGGGCTATTGGGGGAGGGGGATGGGGTTAGAGTTTTTTCCCATTGGGTGGTTCTGGAGCATGTGTGTTTTCTATGTGGTTGTATTCTTCATCACCGCCATTTTTGATCATCCCGTATTGGTATGTGCTCTGCGCATGTGTAATGTAGAATAAAATTATAATATGGTATTTAAATGGATTAATGTAATAAGTTGGAACGTACGTGGTTGGAATCATCCTATCAAACAAAAAAAGACTTTTAAAATCATTAACCAGTTCCAACCTGATACAATTTTTGCCCAGCCCAAGAGACACATATCAGGGTGTGAGATCAAAATAGATTTTTTGGATGGTGGCGGGGTTTGCAGTTTCACTCCACTTCTCAGAGTAAAACTAAGGATGTGTCCAGCTTTATTAAATCCAATATATTTACTCAAGAGGATACTGAGTTAGATTTTAACAGTAGATTTTTAATTGTTAAAGGAGTAATCTGTAACAGAAAAGTTGTTTTGGTCAATTTGTACGGTCCTAACTTAGATGATCCTTCTTTTTTTAAAAAAGGTATTTGCTTTACTGCCTGATTTAAATGAATATATGTTGATAATGGGTGGGGATTTTAACTGCTGTTTAAATCCTTTGATTGACAAGAGCTCAACCAATCAGCGACTACCAAATCGGTCCGTGTCACTTATTAACGCCTTTTTGACTGATTTTGGATTGATAGAATTATGGAGATATCTACACCCTGATAACAGAGGATATTCTTCTTTTCACATTTTTATAAAAAATATTCGAGGATCGATTATATTATAATTGATCCTAGCTTCTTGCCTAGTGTTAAAAATTGTGAATATGACGATATTGCTATATCTGATCATGCACCTCTGAGTTTGAATTTGATGATGTCATTCTTGCCGGCCTGCCAAGGCGCATGTCTCAGATATTATTGCAAAACTCTGACTTTGTCAGCTTCATTGAAACCCAGATAAAAGATTTTTTTCTTTTTAATGATATAGGGGGTACATTTAAATTAATCATATGGGATACATTTATAGCATTTTTATGTGGTCAGATCATTTCTTATTCAGCTAAGCTTAAAAAACAGACTAAAGTAGAATTAGATAAGGTTTCAAAACAAATTAAAAACTTAGATAATTTTAGATAATATTTGTGCAATTTCCCCTAATGTTGATTTATTCAAGCAAAGGGTGGAATCTTTAAAATAATGTTTTTTTTTCTTGAGACATTGTAAGTGTTGCTTACTTCGATGTACTATTTTTAATTTTCGATAATAGTAATAAAAAGATTTGAAAAGAAAAGGAATGGTTCAGTGATGGGGTGTGTGAAATTTGGTTCAAAAGTCTGATATTTGAGGGGTAATAACTGTTCCTGAACCGGATTTTTCATTCAAAAGCTTTGGTGATTCCTTACCAGGCCATGATACAACCAGACAATATACTCTCCACCACACATCGACAGAAGTCTGTCAAAGTTTTAGATGCCATGCTGAATATTTGCAGACTTCTAAGGAAGTAGAGGCTCTGCCATGCTTTCTTTGTAATTGCACATGAGTTGGATCCAGGACAGATCCTCTGAAATGATAAAATTGATAAATTTAAAGTTGCTGACCCTCTCCACCTCTGAATCCCCAATGAGAACTGGCTCATTGATCTCCAGTTTCCTCCTTCTGAACTCAGTAATCATCTCCTTGGTCCTGCTGACATTGAGTAAGATGCTGTTGTTGTGGCACCACTCAGCCAAAATTTCAATCTCCTCCTTTATGCTGATATGTCATGACCTTTTGATTTGGCCAACAATAGTGGTGTTGTCAGCAAATCTATATATGGCATTGGAGATGTGCTAGGTCTCACAGTCATAAGTGTAAAGTGAGTAGAGCAGGGGGCTAATCACACCATCTTTTTAAAATTTGTTCATTTGAATAATGTTTGGTTTCTAGCCTTTTCTCACCCCAATGAAAGATCATTGACTTAAAAAGTTTATATTGGTATTTCTGCCTATTGTTGCGACCAACCTGACAAGTACTGTGCATTTTGTGATCTTAGTTCAGATTTCCATCATATATATTTTTTTAGGTATTAATTTCAAAATGAACACATTTAAGTGAATTCCAATTAATTTGGCCTTTGGTTAATTGGGGCAGATGTTTGTCTGGACACAACTCTTAAAGTGCAAAAACTAATTGAGAAAGTGGCTGAGATTCCCTTTATTTGGGACAACATGCCACTTAATTGGGACTGGAAACTGTTGCTGAGCAGTTTCTAACTAGTGTTAGTTGTGTGTCTACTAGACACCACACTGTACTTAGAATGAACCATTTTTAAATAGCACCAGTTGTGTGTGCTTGTGTTATGTTATCCATCTGGGTTGACTGACACTGATTCAAAAGGCAGTGATTTTTGATAATTTTGTTTTTTATTTTGACTTCAATAAAAATTCTGACCCTTGCCAAGATGCCCTGAAAAGATTTGATATTAGCCAAAAAAAATTTGTTCATTTGCAGTTGATGAAAAGAACACAGCAGTGTGCTCTAGATGAATTCTTCCATCGATAACTGTTAGGAACATTTGTAAAGTAGTGTAGTAGTATGGTGGTGTTCTAATTTGTTCCTGCATTTCATTTAAATGCATAACTTGTTACTCAGTTAAACAGTAGATTATTCTTTTTATATGTTTTTAACAATTTCCATAAAATATCAGCCAATTGGGGCAGTTGCTCAATTGGACCAAAATGTGCTGGTCCTGATGTGTCCCAATTAACTGGAATCCACTGCATTTTTCATGCTATTAATGATGTTGCAATGAATTCTATGTAGAGTTACGATGTAATTGTGGTGGTTTCTTGGTATGGCAATTATAGCCACTCTAGTACAAAGAGGAATCAAATATAGGTTCCCAAGTTCACCGGCAACATTCCCTTTAAGGATGACTTAAGTTTGTCTGAATTTATTTACATGGTTCAAAAGTTCAAAGCTCAAAATAAGAGTTATTATCGGAGTATATAAATGTCACCACATACAACACTGTGATTCTTTTTTCTGCGGGCATACTTAGCAAATGTGTAGAACAGTAACTATAAATAATGGACATCAACTGTGCAAGTGCAGACATAAATAAATAGCAACAAATAACGAGCATGAAATAACAAAATTCAAGTCCTTAAATGAGTGTGGTTATCTCCTTTTGTTCAAGAGCCTGATGGTTGAGGGGTAATAGCTGTTCTTGAACCTGGTGGTGTGAGTCCTATGGCTCCTGTACCTTCCACCTGATGGCAAAAGTGAGAAAAGAGCATGGCCTGGGTGGTGAGGATCTTTGATGATGGATGCTGCTTTTCTACGGCAGCGTTTCATGTACATGTAGATGTGCTCGATGGTTGGGAGGGTTTTATCTGTGATGTACTGGGCTGCATCCACTACCTTTTGTAGGATTTTCTGCTCGAAGGCATTGGTATTCCCATACCAGGCTGTAATGCAGCCAGTTAGCACACCTTCCATCACACATCTATAGAAGTTTGCTAAGGTTTTTGATGACATTGTTTGTAGCTACACAAGCAATAACAATACCCAGGGTGGAACAGATCTGAAGTGGATACTCATGTCTTTTGCATCTGGACCATGCTATCTTCTTACAGCTACCATCAAGCCAGAGGTACAGTAGCCTGAAATCCAATACCACCAGGTTCAAGAACCGTTATTTCTTTTCAACAACTCGGTTCTTGAACCATCTGGTACAACTATAATCACTGCAGTTTATAACAATATGATCACTTTAATCACTTGGTACTAAAATAGAATTTGTTTTTTGTTGCTCTGTGTTCTTTCTTGTAAAAGTGTGTGTAATTTACATTTAATTTATATCATTCTTGTGAATGTTGCTTATCTGATGCTATCTGCCAGTAATGTTGCTACAAGTAAGTTTTTCATTGCATCTGTGCTTGTGCATGAGAATAAACTCGACTTTGACTTTATTCCTTCATCAATCTACCGGCAAACAAGGTGAGGCAACCCCTTGTATGAGCTATTAATTTACTTTATTTCACAGCACACGCAGGAGTTTAAGAGCACACACATAGACTGGTAATGCAGAAGCACACTTATTCAAATTGAAATCAGAGATGTGTGAAAAATGTGACCTTGAAAATGTTGCAACAAAATAAAACAGAACTTTTATGGCTTGAAAATATTAGACAGAGGAATGAACATTTTTCCTGCAGTGCCAGGAGTTTGATATAATTTGAAACTGGAGCTAAGAAGCTATAATAAATGCTATTTTGTCTAACCCTTTTCATTAAAATTTCACATTTTTGAATTAATAAACAATTGTTCTTGCTGTACACAGAGCAATATTTTACAGAGTACGATTCTTTAATAGTGATGGGCCAGTTTTTGAAAAATGATTTGGTTTTTTTGGACTTGCAATTGGTAGTAAAAATATATTGTGGTTATCTGAAGCTTGATATTCTGGCATTGAGGCAATTAACAGTGCATCAGAATCTGTTCAAACAGGACAATGCTATTGCTAAATATTACATTTAAACTGCAAAGTTAACACTAATTGTTTGCAGAAGCAACATATGCCACAATGATGCCAAACAACAAACGCAGACTGAGCAGTTGGATGCAGTATTCATAGTATCAAACCATTAACTCGCAATAGCATCAAAACATTTTCTGACTGGGATTCCAGATAGAGGACAATGAACATCCAGGCTTATAAGATGAATACACCATGCATTTTGTACTTTCATTATGAATAAAATTATTTGAAATTTGCTCCCTCTTGCTGGTCTTTAAGACAGGTGCACCTCAAGGTTTCTTTCTAGAGGAATAGAGTATAGGAGCAGGGATGTGATGTTGAGGCTCTATAAGGCGCTGGTGAGACCTCACTTGGAGTACTGTGGGCAGTTTTGGTCTCCTTATTTAAGAAAGGATGTGCTGACGTTGGAGAGGGTACAGAGAAGATTCACCAGAATGATTCCGGGAATGAGAGGGTTAACATATGAGGAACGTTTGTCCGCTCTTGGACTGTATTCCTTGGAGTTTAGAGAATGAGGGGAGACCTCATAGAAATATTTTGAATGTTGAAAGGCATGGACAGAGTGGATGTGGCAAAGTTGTTTCCCATGATGGGGGAGTCCAGTACGAGAGGGCATGATTTAAGGATTGAAGGGCGCCCATTCAGAACAGAAATGCGAAGAAATTTTTTTAGTCAGTGGGTGGTGAATCTATGGAATTTGTTGCCACGGGCAGCAGTGGAGGCCAAGCCATTGGGTGTATTTAAGGCAGAGATTGATGGATATCTGAGTAGTCAGGGCATCAAGGGTTATGGTGAGAAGGCGGGAGAGTGGGACTAAATGGGAGAATGGATCAGCTCATGATAAAATGGTGGAGCAGACTCGATGGGCCGAATGGCCGACTTCTGCTCCTTTGTCTTATGGTCTTATGGTCCTAAGGCTGCATGCTTAGATTCCAGCTCTACAGTTTGGCAGCTAAGCACAGCTCCAATGTCAAGTTCAAATGTGTCCATGTTATCGAATGAATTCGAGGTTCTGGTGAATCAGCTTACCAGAGCAAGATAAGTCATGCAATATGCTGGAGGAGCTCAGCAGGCCAGGAGGCATCCATGGAAAAAGTACAGTCGATATTTCAGGCCACAACCCTTCGGCAGGACTGAAAAGTAGATTTGAAAGGTGGGTGGAGGGAGGGGAGAGAGAAACACCAGGTGATGTATGGCTGTAGTAGCAGGTCTGGGTAAGCACATTGTCAAAGAGTTGGAGAGCAGCAGAGATCACAGTGGGAGAGCAGTGAGAGAGAGTTTCAGTGGACTCCTGCTGAAGGGAAGATTTAAACTTCTTCAGGGTAGGCATCCCTGGAAGAGACTTCGCAGTGTAGTGATCAATTTGCAGATGCTGGAAATCTGAGCCAAACATGCAGGCCAGGCAGCATCTGTGGAAAAAAGTTGTGTTGATGTTTCGGACCAAGACCCTTTGGGAGGACTGGAGAAAAAAAGACGAGAAGTCAGTGTTAAAAGGTGGGGAGGGGAGGAAGAAACACAAAGTGATGGGTGAAACCAAGAAGTGGGTAAGGGGTGAAGTAAAGAGCTGGGAAGTTGTTTGGTGAAAGAGATACAGAGCTGGAGAAGGGGGAATCTAATAGGAGAGGACAGAAGGCCATGGAAAAAAGGAAAGTGGGGGGGAGCACCAGAGGGAAGAAATGGGCAGGCAAGAAGATAAGATGAGAGAGAGAAAAGGGAATGGGGAATGGTGAAGGGGGGGGGCCATTACTAGAAGTTTGAGAAATTGATGTTTCTGCCATCAGGTTGGAGGCAGCCCACATGGAGTACAAGATGTTGCTCTTCCAACCTGAGTGTGGCCTCATCGCGACTGTAGAGAAGGCCATAGACTGACTTGTCAGAATGGGAATGGGAAGTGGAACTAAAATGGGTGGCCACTGGGAGATCCCGCTTTTCCTAGCAGATAGAGCATAGGTGCTCAGCAAAGCGGTCTCCCAATCTACATTGGGTCTCAGTCATACACAGGAGGCCACACTGGGAGCACTGGATACAGGAGATGACCCCGACAGACTCACAGAGCCTCCTCTCACACTACCGTTCAGGGCCCTAAACAGTCCTCCCAGGTAAGCTGACACTTCACCTGCGAGTCTGTTGGAGTCACCTACGGTATCTGCTGCTCCTGGTGTGGCCAATAAAGAACATCCTGATGCACGTATATTTGCGGTCCAGATGTTCTAGGGTGGTGCGGGGGAGCTAACGAGATAGCATCTGCTGTAGATCCTGTTGCTTTGGTCGGTGAATTGGAGCTGATCCAAGTCGTCATTCAGACAGGAGCTGATACACTTCAACACCAGCCTCTTAAAGCACTTTTTCACTGTTTAGACCCACTGCCAGGTTCATAAACAGCTGCTTTCCTTCAGCCATTCGGTTCTTGAATCAAGTTGAAAAAAGCTAATCACTACAGTTTAACAATACTATGACCCCTTTGGTCACATTGCACTAAAATGGACTTCGGCCACGAGCTCACCCAGACTCACTATCACGGCCATGTATCCTTCCTGGGCACTCGTTTGCAATGACATCTTGTGTCATGAGGCTTCCAGCTCCATTTCCAGGCTTCCCAGTTTGGCCTCAGCTAGGGCCTCAGGTATTTACGTTCTGTGGATTGCATCTCCCTTTATATTCTATGTGCTACCCTAACTGCTACGCGCAGCCACCTGCTAACCCTCTCACTTATTCTTCCACAGCTCCAGGCCTCAATCTCCAGTATCAGCCACACCATCTTTTTCAATACTTTCTGACCTCCTCCAGCTCCTTTCTGTTTTTCACTCATTCTCATCACGCAGCCCATCTTATTCTCTGTATCTCCATTCTTTCATCCACCACACAAATCCACTTATAGATGCTGTTTTGGCTTTTACCTCCTCCATGGAAATGAATTTCACAGCTTCACTGAAATTATCCCCTTTAGTCTCTTCTGCTTAAATGTCTTGAATTTAATTTTGTATCAAAACCTCCTGATATGAGCCTCTCAGCTGTTGAACTTAGTCTATTTCTATCTGCATATTTCTATTCTTTACATCTTCTAATAACCAAAAATGTTACGATTATTACTGTGTCTGAACTTATAGTAATATAATATAACAAACAACATGACTTATCAAGATATTTTCTGTACGAGTACAGTATAATATCATGGTTGTGATTTGTGCTCTTTATTAAATTCTGATGTCTTTCCTATTTTGTGGAACCCAGTACTGTTCACAGCAATCATATCAAGTCTCGTTAAAGATTCATAGAGGCTCATCATCTCTTCATGGTTTTAACCTTCATTACCAATTGAGATAAAACCTAGAATTCTATTAGAATTTATTTTTTTATATAATTTTTACAGCCTCATCAACCTGAAATACCTTCTTGAATGCCTGGAGTCCTTAGCTCCCTTAGACAACCTGACCATGTTTAAATCAGGACCATAATTATGATTATAAGTCTTGACAATTTCCTCATTCATCTTCCTTAGTGTCCCAAAATGTTTCTTACCAATCATTGGTGCATTATTTTCCTTTACCATAACTAATTTATTTAAATATTGTTTTTAATTCAATAATTTTTGCTGAATTCTCATTATCAACCACTTTAGCATATACCATTCTCCAAGGTCTTTCTTTTGTGTACAAACAATGAAATTCAGCAACACTTTTGATTTCCTCTCAATTGAAAATCCACTCCCACTGTCTATAATAATAATTCTAATAATATACTCACAAATATACTTTTTGCTTAATGTTAACATTTTCCTCCCCCAAGCTCTCTCATAGACTTTGTTCCTAGGTTTAATTCTTCTTAATTATTTTTATAATAGAGATCATATCATCCTGACTGTATGATCCCCCCCCCCCTTCGAATAGCATAATTACGCAGAAGGCCTTGTGTGAGGGATAAGTTGGGTTTAGGAAGGAGTAGAGGGACCTGCTGAACTCACTGCATGGCTTATTTCTGAACACTGAGAATTTAGGCATTATATCAAAGTTAGACTATTGAAGGGGAGTTCATTTGAAAGAAAATACTTAAAATAAAAATAAACAAACAATAGATCTGAGTTTGGGAATGGGGTTTATTGTTATATAGTTTCCATATATGTCTAGCTATCTAAAATATTAGAATTATTCATTTGTTTGTCCTGCTGGGACAGTTTTTGGAGGAAACTTGCACTTCTCTGCAATGAAAAGGCATGTGAAGTGGAAAGTAGGTGGTCATTCCTCTGAGTCAGCGCTTATGAAGTTGCTTAAATGGAATTTCTGCTACTGAATGCTTCTAGTACTCCATAATTTATAATCCAGGGTTGGTTTAGATTACTGCATTAAAGGTAAAGGTAAACCCCTAAATGTGGGTGGGATGGCAATTGTGTTTCAATATTATCTGTACCAGTCAAATAAGATACAAAGCCAGTACTAAATTTTAGTCATTGTTCACTGAGTCAGCTTAAACCTGTGGGAGGCTTAATGTGAATGTCTCATAACCACCATTAGCTCTCTTTTTCTCTTTGACATCCATCAAATTGCTGAAGACTGCAAGATATGATTTAATTGGGAAACACCTTCCTGCTTCCTGCACTTCACAGTGAGGGTGTGACATTGACATACATAATTTAAAATATTTATATTGTGCAACAATATATTTAAATAAGAATTGGAGTCTTTTGCATTTGCAAAGCCTGTGGGAATCAGATGGAAATTAGTTCAAAAGCCTACTGCATAATAACTTCTATAAACGAGTGAATGTACCACAGGAGAAATGCATTCATCAATTGTTCTGCCGTGTTTGTGGCACAAGCAGATCACTGTGTTATCTCCAGCATTTGTTGTTCAGTTGTTGCAGTCTTCTGGCAGCAAAGCTACAAGAGCTTGATGATACAGTTTCTTTACTTTTGATTATGAGTTGCATATGCTGCAGTGTGAAGGAATTATGCTCAAATCCAAGGGCAGTAAAATATAGTAGCAACTAATATTAAAAAAAACAAAAATGTTAACAAAGAAGTACTTAGAAACAAAGTAGTTTTTCTTCATCTGATCATACTGGAATTAATCCAACCAAATAAATGTCATAATCTTTAATGCTGCCTTACAAGAACCAGTACAGATGGCCTTCTCGCCAGAACAGAAGCAATATGTACCTTGGCAGCACGATCAAGTAAGCTGATTCTGTTCATCCAGAACAGAATCAGAGCTGTGAATGTCTTCAGGAGTTGAAATAGAGTTTGGGAATCATCCAAGTACAATATTTAAAGCAAGGTCAAGACTTATCAGAGCTTTTAACAGTTGCCTGCAGTGCAGAACGCTGAGAATGACAGAAGATGATAGCCCAAACTGTTTTCATTTCCTAGAAAGTGCTTTAGAAACATCTTCCATATCTTTTAGTCCTGCATAATCTCAAATTCAGACCTATTTACATAGGGCAGAAGGGAAGAGTACCATCATGATTAAGAGACACCAGAAATGGGTTGGTCATATGCTTCAATGAAAGCTAATTCCATCATTTGAATAGCAATAAGTGGTTAAATCCACAGTAATTGAGGCTTCAGGATAATGCTTCCTTTCTTTGCTTTTTGAATGAAAGAAAGCATGAGATATGAAAAGTAACTGGTGTTCAAAATGGAATTATCCTGAGTAAAATGGAATATTTAATGCATTGATTTTTCTCTTGCCATTGGTTTGGTTTCTCAAAAATGAAAGAGGTGCCAATTTAATCAGGTAAAAGTACGAGTCATTTTGACAGGCAACATGAATTACCCATGACCATTATGTCTTTATTTTATGCAAATCCTTGCCAAAAGCAAAGTGATTTCTACACTTTGAATGTTTGTGTTCATACTGAAGAGAAAATCTTCTAAAATTGCAGCTTGCCCCTGAAGGAGACCAGAAGTATTTGCATTGAGCAGGCTACAATCTGAATAAAAATTCAAGCTGTGTTGAAACAAAATAAGAAACTCTAAGAAATCTAGTGAATCCTACATTTATTTTGCAGTAGTGCCTCTGACTCACCATCAGGTAGTGTGTATGAATGGACTACTGAATCCCAAGGACTGTTGATATTGAATTAAATTCACATATTATTTAAAACATGCTAGCCTTGGCTTGGATAAAGGAAAATCGACAATGGCATATGATCAGCATATGAGCAAACTCTATTGGAAGTTTGTATTTGTTTTATAGTGTGCCAATATAGGAGCACACTCTCTCTCACCCTTGCTTGCACATGTTTTCTCAAAAAAAACACATTTCGACAAAAACAATTGCTTGAGTACTGATGCAAGCATATGTACGTTTACAGAAAAACACACACAAATATGCACAAGATTTGTATCCAACTTCATATTGAGATGCTCTGTATGCACCAAGCCTCTGCTTGCTTAGATTATGCCCTCTTAGCACTTACATCATTTTAGCAGTTTGGGTCTGTTATTGGAGGAAGATATTACAACTGAGAACAAACTAATTTCTGCCCTATTATTACAGGTTATCCATGGTAGTTAACATTACATTTGACAGGCTCTCTTTTCCTGCCTTGATCCACTTATCCTTTGTTCCTTATCACATTTATTTGAATGCCGCTAACCAGATAATTTTGGTTCCCATGGATACACATAACCCACGACCTGCTCGCTTTCTGTCCTCTTGATGACAGAGAGATTTTAACTTTACAGATGCATTTACTTTCCGCTAAGTGCTCACATTTGCTTCAAACTTTTTCTGTTTGATGCAATCTCAATTTCAGAGAGCAACTACGACCAACAGTTTGAATCATGCAGATGTAAGTGAAAAAAAAACAATTGAATGTAGAAATCTTGTCTTGGCTCCAATATATGGATATACGGATGCATTTACAAAATCAAGTAACTCAATAAAGCCTGATTTAAAATGTGATTAAGCAAAATAAAGAGGGTTGTTAGCATTTGAGCATCTGGGTTTCTACCTTATACCTACTCAGGGAGTCCAGATCTAATGCAATGCTCAGGTAAGCTGAGTTAAGAGTGGGATGTGTTTGGATCTAACACTTGGGTGCATTCATTCCCTTCATGAATAACGTTATTTCCTCTCATATATATTCTTTTAGTTCCATTACAAACTTCTGTGTCTATTTCTGATGAGCTGCATTTTGTTGGCTTTTCGGTTGTAAATATTGTCAGTGCCACTGCTGCTGCACTTCCACCACTGGGAGAAAAGTATAAACACAATGTGACAAACTTATATCGACAGTTTTCATTACAGACATGAACAAAGGGATTTGGAATGGAGAAAATTGCCAGGTGAAAGACTTTGATAGATGATTCATTAGTGTTGGGTAAAAGAAATTGCTTAATTTAAGAGATCTGATAAAATTCTATCTTGTTGGAAATATTGCCCTGCAATCACTGTCAGATATCAGAGTCATAAATAAACACATACTAAAAGATCTATTCATTGTTGGGGAATACTATCAATCCTACTGATAGCTAACCAGTAAGGCAACAACATATCCTTGAGTTCGGTATCTGATTGAGCATTGCCAAGTTCTTGCTTCATATGTAAATGAAATTCTCTATACTCCATAGAATTTGGTTGCTACACAACTGCAGGAAAAATTGCAAACAAACATGGTTTAAATTATTCACTACATCTATTATAATGAATAACAAGCAGCTTGCAGTGAATTTTTTAAGGGAGTAATTCAATCTTGGGATTTTGTTGTGGCCTACGTACTGTGCAGTCTTCAATCTTGTGGTGTAAGAGGACAGTAGGACTGCTCATTTGAGGGTCACCCTGCCAGTCGCTTATCCTGTGCTTATTTTCCTTACAGTATCAGTGGTTCCACAGATTGACGTAGTGATGTGTAAAGTTATGGAGAATCCAACATCTGAGTTATTGTTTAAAGCACAGCTAAAGCTCTAACTCAAAATGCAGTAAGCAATGGAAACTGGTATCTTACTATGGTTGCTGCTTGTGAGATCTTAGCTCAGGAGATGAGGTTGAAAAACCTATCAATGGAAATACAATCTATCACTGACAGTTTGCATTATAAAGATAATATTAAACAACAAATAACTGGATAAATATGTAATAGATACTACTGGAATTTAATCTCCTCTTGAAACTCCTCCCGTTCCTGCTCATTTTTCCTCAACTATGAAATAATTGCTTGTTTGTTGTTGAATGTTTTCTCTTGATGCATGTTCGCACTGACCAACACACCACAGCAAATTCGTAATGTACATAAACGTATACGGTGAGTAAAGCTGATAATTGATCCTTGATTCTTGATTCTGGATATAGTCTTCTATCACACTCCCCCTCTTGTTCCTATCCAGCTTCTCATTAGGTATAATAGTAACATTTGCCGCAGCTGCTTCCAGTGCTAATGAGTTCCCCATTCCTGTTGTCCTCCGGGTAAAAGTGTTGTGACCTCCCTAAAAGATGACTTATTGACTATGTTGTATTCCTGTAACAATAACCTCATTTGTTTTGGTCTTTCGTCCATTACTGGAAACATTATCCCTGTGTCTAAACATCATAAGATAGTCATTCACGCTCAGCCAAGTGTGCAACATACACATGCAACCAGATTTACACCAAAGGAATAAACCAGTGAATTGCAAATGAGAAACAAGCACCTGAAGCAAGCGCTCTGCCACTAGGCTACATTACTGAAATGAACTGGTGTAAACTCACATTGCAGCAAAGTGAATGTCTTTGGAAGCCTACACCACTGTTAACTCACAATAACAATTTCTTAAAGGATTCTTCTCATATTATCAGATGTTTCTTTTTATTCCCAACATCTTAAATTTAATTCACTGTATTTACATTTTATCAAAACATTTTCTTTTAAAAAAAGATTAAAATTGGTCAGAAGTGCTTTGTTGGGAAAGTTGTTGATATTACTGAGCATGCAGACAATAAGAGTTCTTTCCTCGACAGAAGATGAATAAGTGGTCACTCCCAGTCAGGGAACCAAAATCAAAGAAGAGAAGAAACTGAACATCAGCAATAGGGGTAAGTGTAGACCAAGTGGTCCCGAAGATGACCTGACAGAAATACACTTGTCATGACTTCCTTGTTCTTTCACTCTGTGCCTCTATTTAGAAAGATCCCATATGCTACTTCATCCACTTTTTCAAATTGTCCTGCCACTTTCAATGAATTATATGCCTATACCTCTCTGTTATGTATATTTTAGAATCATAATCTCTAGTTTATATTATCTCTTCTAATTCTTCCTTTCAAAATAAAATATCTCAGCATTATATTTTATTTACAGGCCTGATCTTAGGCCTCAGCTTCATTTTCCTGACTAATCCTCACAACCATTGAGCTCCCCAAAGTTTGAAAACTTGCCTCAGCTTGATTGTACATAATGACTTTATGACCTTTCAAAGATTCAGGATTCCCAGAGAGAGAGAAAAAATTCTCCTCTCTTTAGTTTTAAGTGACTGATTGCTTAGTATAAACAGGTGGCCTGTTCCAGTGTCCCAACAGGGGTAAAAGTTCATGGCATATCCCTTGTCAAGGCCTCTCAGAACTTTACACATTTCAACAGGATCACTTCTCACGCTTCTAAACTTGAGAGTGCATGAGCTCACTCTGCTCTATCCTTCCTCACGGAACAACACCTTCATCCCAGGAGTCAATATAATAAATACTTACTGCACCATTTAAGAGAAGCTTAACATTCCTTAAGTATTAAAACCGTCTGCAGTACTGCTGTGGCTATGTTATGAAAGCTCTGCTTTTCTATAGCAGCATCTGGTGTGGAGTCCCTATTCTGTCCATGAGGTGATCTAAGCTTGTGCCTAGTACCAGTGGGTAGGGAAGTCTGGTTATAGACATTGTGTCTCCATGGAGACAGGGCAGATAGAATCGATGCCATTATTTGATGAATCCTGCACTATAACTTTGAATGCACCTTTTCATTTTCGCAGACGTGATTTAGAATGTAGAACATCGGACATAGGACATTAGAGCAAAGTGCAGGCCCTTTGACCTATGATGTTGTGAAGATCTTTTAACTTACTCTAACATCAATCTAACCCTTCCCTCTTACATAACTCACCATTTTTTTACATCATCCATGTGCCTGTCTAAGGATATCCTAAATGCCCTCAATGTAGCTGCTTTTATCATCACCTCTGGCAGGGTGTTCTTTGCAGGCTTCAGTCTCTGTGTTAAAAAACCTGATATCCCTCTGTGGCCTCCATCTGTGCTCTACTGAAGGACATTGCCTGACTTATCACCAGGTCTGAAATGAAACTTCAAAATATCCTAGAATAATTGCAATCCTTGTAACAGGATTCATGAACCAGCAAGACTGGAGTTCGAGGCCTGGTGTTCAGAGTCCCGTCATCAGCGAGTGCAGAGTTCAAGGCCTAGCGTTTGGTTATCAGGCTGACCTCAGATTAATGCCGAGGACTGAGGACTGAGGCTTGAATCAGAAGCCTAGAATCGGAGCTATGTTGGCTGGAGATGAGGTTGTAAAGCTTTGCTAGTTTGCTGGGGAAGTCAAGCCCAACAAAAACCCAGTCTGCAAGTCTGAATCTGCTGGTGCCTCGAGGCCTGTCCTGGGGTTAAAGGAATGGGGCTTGTTTTTCTGTTGTTTTGTTGCTTGTTGTGTTCTATGTTGTCCTGCATTGTGTTGGTTGTTAACACAAACGATGCATTTCACTGTATGTTTTGATGTACATGCGATAATTAAACTTGAATCTTAAATCTTACTTAAGGCCCAATTGAAAGCAAGCAGGAAGGCAAAGGGTATGTTAGCCTCAATGCAAAATGGTCTGAATACAAGATTCTTGCTCTATTTATCTGGAATTCTGGTGAACCTACATTAAGAATGTTGTGCGCTTGCCTGTTCTACCCAACAAAGGAAATAGGTATTAGTGATAGAAGGAGTGATCCTGTTGCCATTAATGCAATTATCATTTGGGCCAAGTTTGGTGAAGAATATAGGGGAGATGGATTGATTGATGAAGAATGGAGATTCAAAGAGTTTAAATACTTTTTGAGTCAGTAGGCTTAAAGAGAAGATTTGCAGACTTTGTCCCAAATTTACTCTGGAATATGTGATAATTATAAATGCAAATCCAGCTGTTTGCCTGAAAAACAGCTGTAGCAAAACTTGAAGGAAATAAATGTTCATGTTAAGCAACAGCTGGGCATGCCCAAGAAGCTTTAATAAATATAGAAAGGCTTGAGTCAGATGTATTTTAGCAATTTATTTAAGTAAAACATCTTGCAGAACAAACAGTAAATAAATATGCTCCTTGATGGGTCTCTCCAAATTGATGTGCCAGCCATTGGAAGTGTATGAGCATCATTTCTACATTAAGGTGCCAGTTTTGATGCTCAAACCCAGGTTGAAGGTCTTGTGCCAATTGGATTTGTGGCTTGATAAAATCTGAGCAATTTATCTGAATGGTGACTACTGTTTTCAGCCTATTCTCAGTATACATGTTGTCTATGGTTGGAAATGTACTCTGCCCCCACCACCCCCGACTACTAATCCCCAAACTGCCAACCCTCCACACTACATTTGTCTTATCATTATAGCCTGGAAATAGATAACTTAAAATCTGGTGGATTGGTTATCCTGCAGGAAACAAGTGGGGAATGATTGTCAGCTGTATGTCCATGCCAAGGTACAATCCTCTCTCACTTCTATCACTGCATTACAATACAAATGGAGTGCTTATCTTAAAATAATGAGTTGCCAGTTTTGATTTAGTATCACAAGTGAAGTGTTTGTTTATTGTTTATGTAGCGGAGGAGGAAGTTATGGTTAATTGCTCTATAAAATGTTGTAATGTGCCACATGATTTTTTTTGCTATTGCATAGCTGCACTTTGTAACTTACTTATTGAGAAGATATTTCTTTTTCTCAGGGGAGGCATGAAGCTAGCTTTTTGCATTTTAATAATAGGTGGTACTTGAGGGAGTTAAGCATCTGAATTCTTGAGTGATATTCTCAACTGGAATGCATATAGGGCAAGAATTTACCGATTGAAAATAATTATTTCAAAACTTGAGGTGACTACGTTTAAAATACAATCATTCAGACCACAGAAGTATTCCAAAATCAGATACTAAAGCTGTTTTTTTAAAAAATCTGTTTAGATTCCTCCTTATTTATTTCTCAGTTGAAAATGAGATAACTGCGTTATGGCTACAATATAATATTATAGCTTAAATCATGTTAGAAGTTTGGAGAATGATGAAAGGGGATAATTTTGTAAAGAAATAATTGGACTTAACAGAACGAAACAGAACAAAAGGAGTCACTACTACCAGAGGAAAAAAAATCCATATAGATTATTCATTGTATTGGAGCATTCAGAGTGAAAATGAATCTCTATGTATTAACCACATGACATTAGTTTTAGATTTTTAACTTGGAAGTACATATTTGACAGCATGCCTCAAATTGGTTTTGAAAAATTTAGAAAGGTTGTGAAAAACACAGATGATATGGAAAAATAAAGCCAGATATCTATGATTTTGAAGGTAATCTGTCCAGTAAATAGCACAACAGAAGTACATATTGATACCCAAAGTGAACATTTGACAGTCTTACTGTTTCGTTGATCATTTTGAAGGGTTTCTCGAGAAGTGTAAGGCTTCTCCAGGAGCACATTGTACTATTTACCATGGAACAAAGTTTTCCTTTGAAAATGTGTTGGTACGAGCATGTAATTCTTTCGTCAATTGATCGTTAGCTTTTACCCTCATTTGAGGAATATATCTTGTATACCTTGTAAGAGGCTTCCTCTAAGATATCTACTAACTGGTCCCACCTAAGCAAAGGATGGATTACACCAGGATGGCTGACAAAATTAAGTGTTCAGTTAACTACAGGACACACTGAATTTATTTGAACTTACACTCAGTGGCCACTTTATTAGGTATCTCCTGTCCCTGGCAAAGTGGCTGCTGAGTGTAATGTCATGGTCTTCTGCTGCTGTAACTACTCCACTTCAATGTTTGATGGGCTGTGCATCTAGAGTTGCTCTTCTGCACACCGCCGTTGTAACACATGGCTGTTGGAGTTACTGTCACCATCCTGTCAGCTTGAACCAGTTTGGCCATTCTCCTCTGACTTCTCTCATTAGCAAGGCACTTTCACCCACTGAACTGCCACTCACTAGATTTTTTTTGTTTTTTGCACCATTTGCCATAAATTCTGTTGTGCATGAAAATTCCAGGAGATCAACAGTTTCTGGGATACTCAGACCATCCTGTCTGGCACCAAATCATTCCACAGTCAAAGTCTCTTGGCATTCTGGCCTCTAGAGGTATTGTTCATTTTGTATGAGCATCACTTCCTATATGTAAGCTGTTTTCTCATATCATTTCCTACATGAGTTAGATTTTATTCTGATTTGAAGCACACAGTTGAAAGGCATACATTTCCATTCATTCTTTATTTGCCCTTGAAACAGCAAGATCTGTGAGTCCTAAGTTTTTGGTAATATTGGTAAACATTTAGTAGATATATTTTGAAGAAAGTATTATGTTTAAGTTTATCTTTGCGGCACGTGTTTACTCTTAATTACACTGTCTTGTTATGGAATGTTGTGTATGCATCCTACCTTAGTTAAAACCTGTGGGAATAATCAACAGTATTTGTATATTTGTTTGTGTGATGATTCTGTATTGCATTTAATACATATCTTTCTTAACTCTCTGCAGTTTCTTAAAGAAAAATAAACTCATCTTAATCCCTGAAAGAAAACTTCCATCTCGGGTGACTTTCGAGAAGTTGTTTAGCTTGTTGCATAGTTGTGTCCATACACAAATTTTCGCCATTTTGATAATTGCTGTGAACAACAACTGAACCTCTTGACCATGTCTGCATGCTTTTATGCATTGAGTTGTTGCCACACGATTGGCTAATTAGATATTTGCATTGATGAGCAGGCGTACCTAATACAATGGCCACTGAGTGTATATCTTGTTCAAGGTGGAAGGCAATGCTGGGCTGGGACTTTATGAGAGAAATCACCAAAATTTCCTGGCAGTTCTTCAGCGCACCAAGGTTAAGTTCCTCAGCAGATAAGCTCCAGAGGGCAAACTTCCTGTAATTCTGCTGCAATTACAGTAAAACATCTGCTTCTTAAAACTGTACAAGGTTTGACCTACTACAAGAGTAGAAAATCTATTCA
Organism: Mobula birostris; assembly: GCF_030028105.1. Lineage (NCBI taxonomy): Eukaryota > Metazoa > Chordata > Chondrichthyes > Myliobatiformes > Myliobatidae > Mobula > Mobula birostris. Next base: position 35,910,104 of record NC_092388.1, read on the forward strand.
ATAGAACAGAATAGCTACATGAGGTAAAATAGTGTTATTTACATCTTCTGGTCTTAAGTGACATCAACTCGTTTTAAACATATTTAATTATTTTATCCTTTTGCATACTAAATAATTTAATATATTTAAACGAGAGATGCAGTGGGTGGGAACTAAAGTGCCAGAACAGACAGTGGAAAGTCTGTAGAGAAAGATGTTGTTAAGACCTCAGACAAAGTCAGGATCAAAAGATTAAGCACAGTGCAACTAATGTCCTGAGCTGTGTATACTTCAGCGCAAGATGTACAGTATCTATCGTAGGAAAGGCAGATGAGCTCAGGGCCCACAGGAAAATTAATCTGTGCATTGAATATGGTGACATATATGCACTTTGATAATAAAATTTAGTTTGAACCTTGAGCATGGTGCAACTAATTTCCTGAGCTGTATATATTTCATGCAAGAAGCACTGTAGGAAGGGCAGATGAGCTCAGGGCATGGATCAACACATGGAATAATGACTGTAGCCATTGTTAATACTTGGTTGCAGCTCACTATTCTGGGGATCCTTTGCTTTAGATGTAACAGAACAGGAGGGACTAAAGGGGGAGGGAGGACATTACTAGTCAGTGAAAATGTCACAGCAGTGCTCAGTCAGGACAAACTGGAGAACTGATCTAGTGAGGCTTATCGGCGTAACTGAGGAATAAGAAAGGTATCACCTCATTAATGGGGCTATATTGCAGACCACCCATCTGTCTTCAGGATCTAGAGGAGCAAATTTGTAGAGAGATTACGGACTGCTTCAAGAAACATAATGTTGTCAGAATAGGTGATTGTAACTTTCTACGTATTGTCTGGGACTCCCATGTTGTATAAGAGCTAGATGGGATAGAAGCAAAGCAACACAAAATGCTGGAGAAACTCAGTAGATCACGCAGCATCTATGGTAAAGAGCAAACAGTCCACATTTCGGGTCGAGACCCGTCAGCAGGTCCGAGAGGAAGGAGGAAGATATCTGAATAAAAAGGTGGGGGGAGGGGAAAGAGGCTAGAAGGAAAGTGATAGGTGGAGCCAGGTGGGTGAGAAAGGCCAAGGGCTGGAGAATAAATAACCTGCTAGGTGACGAACGTGGACAATAGGAGAAAGGGAAGGAGGAGGGGACCCAGGGGGAAGTAAATGGCAGGTGAGTCGAAGTAAAAGGTCAAAGAGGAGAGTGGAGGAAGTGGGGGGGGAGGGATGAAATTTATTCATTGGAAAGAGAAATTGATATTCATTCCATCAGGTGTGGGGATATCCAAATGGAATATAAAGTGTTGCTCCTCCACTCTGAGGGTGGCCTAATCAGGGCACAAGAGGAGACCCCATGGATTGACATGTCAGAGCAGGAATGGGAATAGGAAATAAAATGTTTGGCCCCAAGGAAATCCTGCTTGTGGCAGGTGGTGCGGAGATGCTCGACAAAGTGGTCACTCAATTCATGATGGATGTCTCCAATGTAGAGGAGTACTCACTGGGAGCACTAAACACAATAGATGACCCCAGATGATTTGCAGCTGAAGTGTTGACTAACCTGCAGAGAGTGTCTGGCGCCCTGAATGGAGGTGAGTGAGGAGGTGAATGGGCAGGTTAAGGGTGAAAGGTGAAAAGTGTAAGGCGAACATGTGGGGAAACCTCTTCACTCAGAGGGAGATGAGAGTGTGGAATGAACTACCAGCACAAGTGGTGGATGAGAGCTCGATTTCAATGTTTAAGAAAAGTTTGGATAGGTATAAGTTTGATGGAAGGGGTATGGAGCACTCTGCTCACCGTGCAGATCGATTGGGAGTAAGCAGCTTAATTGGTTCGGCACAAACTAAGTGGGCTGAATGGCCTGTTTCTGTGCTGTACTTTGAGCCTAGGACTGTATTTAATTATTTTGTTTGAAAGTAGTATTCAAATGCTTTGTAATGTGTTAGGATACTGACAATATTCAAAGTTCAACATTCAAGTAAATATATTATTTAAGTACGTATCTCATCATATACTACTTTGAGATTCAGTTTATTAGAAGCATTCACAGTAAAGCAGAGAAATACAATAGAATCAGTGAACGATTAAACACAAAGACTGACAACAACCAATGTGCAAAAGAAGACAAACTGTGTAAATAGAAAATACAATCAGAAATATTCAAAGTAAGTTTCGAGGCCAGGTAAGATGTCGTTGTGTGGCTTAGCTGGTTACCAAAGTTCTGTCAAATATTTTTTGATTGGAATTATTCTTGTTCTCCTATGTAGCAGAATTATGGTGCACAGTCCATTTGCTGTACTGGGCCAGGCCATTTGAAATCAGTTCTACTTATACCAGCCAGTTAAACCAGTGGATTTGCAAGAGTTAAACATGTTCTTCTCACTAGCAGAGTCAGGGAAAGGTTAATCATGGCCAGTAAATTTTAACCTATATTTTTGTGATTCTGATAAATTAAGGTTCAGAAAATTATGAATTCAGTTAAAGCACATTTTCATTTAACTTAACATTCAATTTTTAAATTTAAATTAAATTAGCTGATAGAGTACATACATGGCCGAGTTCTTATTTTTGCTATGAATAAAATATTCAAGACTTAAGGTTTATTTGATACCTTTTATAACCTCTGGTGATCTCTAAGCACATTACACCCAATAATGTTATTTTGAAGTGCAATCTTGTTGGAATACAAAGGAGGTATTTTAAAAAAAGTCTTCATTACACTTGCAAAACACATCTTAAATTCCAAAGAACTTACTCTGTAAATATGAAAAGCAACCCGTCATTCTGAACATTTCAAGTGAAATGGGAATGTGCGGATAAATTCAATATGAGTGATGATAATCCCAATCATTCCCAAGTTCTTGATGACTGATATTATTTCCCAGCAGATTTTAAAAAAGATTAGCCAATTTCTTTTTAAGATGAGACCTGTAAATCTTACTTGTTATGCTGTGTGCTCAAAAAGAATACACATGCAGAACTTAAAATAGGGTGTAGTCTTGAAAATCTACTTCCAGCACCAATAGAATTGTAAAGTACATTAAAGCTGTTGATAGGGGAGAGCTCAAAGGAGATGTTCGGGGCATTTTTTTCTATACAAGTGTACAAAGGTGGTGTTAAGAAGCTGTTATCAGACACATGGATGTGCAGGAATGGAGGGATATGGATCATGCACAGGCAGAAGAGAATTAGTTAGATTTGACATCACAGACATTGTGGAACAAAGGGCTTGTTCTTTTGCTGTACTGTTCTAAGTTCTTTAATATTGGAGTCTTCATCTATTGTAACAACCGATAGTTTCTAAATTTATGACAAGGTGCATTAACAGCTGATCTCTTTTCATTGTTGATTTTACATTAGGTATTAGTATGATTTCTTAAAAAGTCCGAACCTATTCTTTCATGTCTTTGTTTTTTTGAAACGGAAAATGTATCTGTGAATATAAAAATGCAAACACGAGGAATTCTGCAGATGCTGGAAATTCAAGCAGCACACATCAAAGTTGCTGCCTGGCCTGCTGTGTTCATCAGCAACTTTGATGTGTGTTATCTGTGAATATGTAACTTTTTGATTACAATCTGCTTATTCACTAAATATGCAAATAGATTGTATATTTCTCTTGAATAATAGATAAACTTGGCGCTGCTGGTTTTCAATGGAAGGTTTTCAAGGGACTATTGGTCTATATAATTGCAACTTTTGTACCTTGTTTCTGTACCCAAGGTCACCTTGTCATACATTAGAAATCTGTAAAGACGTAAGCGCTTTTCCACCTATAACTGAACTTTAAATTCAAAACCTGTCCATCAAAACCACATTTTTCCATCACTATGGTGTCGCTCCAATCTGCTGCCCCTCCGATCCATGCCATGACTTCAATGGAAAGGAAGTAAACATGGAGTAAAACAAGCAGCTATTTTCATCTGGCATCAATACAAACTCCAATTTATATCCTCATGTTCTCCGGTTCTCTGATTGCACTCTTACCTGAAATCTTTTGTGCATTTAACATCATCTCACCTGTCATGCCCCATTCAGCTGTTGACCTATCACCTTATGTTTTATAGCCTTCTGTAAATATCCCACCAATAGCTTCTTTGCTTTGATTTGCATTTTCTTCCTATTCAACTCAGACTCAGTGTTCCCTTTCTCACCCTTCCAACATCAAAAAGGAGCCTTTACTTTCTAAAATCAAATGTCCCACTGCACTTAGCCCCCTTGCACTTAAAGTAACTTTCCCTCAACTCATGCTTGGTAAAATTAATTTTGGATATCTATGCCAATACTGATGCTTGGGCCTTAATCAGGATGCTGAAGCCTTTACATTGTGCAGAGATCTTCATTTCTTATATAATGATTCTCATATTCTGTAGCATTGTTAATTTTGAGCTGTATATCTTTAATCCAACTTAGAGAGTCTCTAACAAATAAGAATTTTCTATATCACTAACAAATAAGAATTTTCTATGTCAGTGCCATAAAGTTGGGTGGTCAGCAATCTCAGCCAATTTACTAGGCTGGATTTCTCACTGTTGAAGTCAGTGTAGCCCACTGTCTTATTCTATTCAGATCTGCCTTAACTATTATCTGGCTCCTTAATCTTAAGAAAGGGGTATGATTTGTGGAGAGTTACGAAATAGTGTACATTGAAACATTATGCTGGAAGTCACATAGCTGCCTTCTGCATTATTCCAGGGTTTTGATAGCCTTCGGTGACTGTAGCATCAATGTCTTGATCGCTCTGACACACAAGAGATGACAATTTGTCCCAGTAGCATTCTGATGGGTTGAACTATCAGAACTTCACATCATGTACATGATTATTAGAGACATTTCAGAGACATGATAGATACATTCTGTCTGATGAACAAAGGACTTTGGAAAGAGTCAAAAATATAGTTTTAAAAAAGTTTTAAAAGACGTTAATTTAAAGGCAGGTCAAACTGTGGTTATGTAATTAAAACAAAAGTATATAATGAAATAAACAAAAAAAAGCATAATTCAAATGAAGGCTGATGCTTCATTCAAGTAAATGTGGGCTCAACAAATGCACCAGCCCTAGTCAGTGTAAGATTGAGGGGCCAGGTGTAAACTGTATCCATGCTAAGGACTCAGGAACTTCGGAAAACCTCTAGATTCAATAGTGACTTCAGTACTTGAGTGAGAAATAATAATTATATACATCTGACCTATACCACTTTCTCAATTTGTATTCTTCATTTTACAGGTGTGAGAGTCCACAGGCCCTACCTTTAGCTAACAATACAATACAGAAACACTAGCTAGCCAGTAGAGTTTTCCGGTCCATTAAATTGCTGAGAGACATTGTCATACTTTGCTACACAGGGAATTTGCAATAACATTTTGGGAAATCCAGTTTATTCTAAACAATCTCTTTCCTCTGGAGGAGCTGCAGCAATTTTTCATGTCAATTTTGTTTGTTTTGGGATTGATGCAGATTAAGTGTGGAAGGACCTGTTGTTTTGAATAATCATATTTCCACTTTGCAATTTCCTACACCTGACTGCTCCAGAGCTCTGCAGGTTACGTTAATCAATCGGCAAAGTTACATCCAGTAGGAGAAGCCAGCAGGACAATCATGAGGACTTTCAGCCAGTATTTTATACTTGATCAATCAGCAGATACAATAGAAAGCTTGTGCATATAATTTAAACCTGAAGGATGAAGGCATCATGATAAGAATAGGTGACATAATGCATTAATGCTCAAAGGCTCAAAGGTTCAAAGGTTCATTTATTATCAAGGTATACACCTCTGAAATTCTTCTTCTCTGGATAGCCATGAAACCAAGAAAGAAAAAGAATGGCAGCACAATCATCAGCCCTCAAATCCTTCCCACCTTCCCACACAAAAAAAAAAGAACAAAAATGGAACATGCTTTATCCTTTAAATATTTTCCAAGAGAGCATGGCACAGGAGATACCTGTCATCTCCTTAGACATTCTTTATTGCCTTTCAAAAGCTCTTTTTTTGATGGCTTCTGTGGTGCAATATCTACATCGAGCTCAATGGATCATGGCAGATACCACACGTTATGATATAGACTTCCCACTAGTGTCCCTCTCTCTCTTTTCTTCCCATGCTTCTGACCCCTTATTGTTTCCCGTCTTCTACTTTGAACATCAATTGGTTGATTTCTTGAAAATCAAAAGCATTTTGCTTTCTACCTTTAAGTCAATTTTTTGCTGCTACTGACTCGTTAATTCCATGAAACTCAGTTTTGCCAACAGTCTTTCATTTGTGACTTTATCAATATCTTTTGATAAACCATGCAGACAACGTTGCCCAGATCCCCTTTATCAGCCTTCTGTTACTCATCATAGCACTTGTTCTTGGAAATTCTTCTTGATCTGTAGTTACATAATCTACCCAATGTTCAGATACTAAACACTTATAAATAAATGCAGTAAAGCTGCTGTCAGCTTTAATGTGTGCGTCCAATATTACTAAAATTGATTGCTCATCCATTATCATATTCCGGTCTTTGGCACATTGTGGACAGTTAATTGGTTGCATGTTTTCTGCAAAGTGGCTATGTTACAAAGTGCTTAACATGCTCTGAAGTGCTTTGGTATATCCTAACGTCATGAAAAGGTACTATATAAATTCAAATCTTTATCTTAACAAGACACAGGACAAAGTGTTGACTCCACATGGTTAATGTTATCTGTGACCCATGTAAAAAGAACTTGCCTAACTTTCCTTGACAAAGATATCTTGCTACTTGTTGACCTTTAGCACAGTCAGTGGTTTGCTCACATGGCCAATCTGAATTACTAAGCCTGTAAATGATGTGATGCTCTGGAAATTGAATCTTTTCCAGGAATATCTCAAGTAACCTGCAGATAAAGATTTATATTGAGGACTGAAAAAAGATAGGAATGCAAACACAACTGGAACAAACTGCAACAATGAAGAAATAAAACTAATAAGAAGGGATTAAATGGGAAAATATAAAGAGAATCAGTGACAATTATTGCCTAAATCCTATCAGTTTGATTACATTCAATACTTTAGTATTCTTGTCTGCTTCTCAGCAACATTTGAGCTGTCCAATCTTTTGACTTCCAAAGTATAAAGGTTTTAAGTAGATTACAGATTACTTAATAATGAATGTAAACTGGAGAAGTGAGGTTATAAACAGACTGGTTCAAGGGCAAAGCCTTCAAAACACAATGGAATATAAAGGACATGGCAAAGTCAAGCCAACAACTGCAACACAAGTTTTCTCAGCAGTTGATGTGAGGGAGTGCAACAATTTAAAATCGGGGTCAGAGCCTTGGGAGAGATTCAGAGAGGATTTCACAACACTGAGAGCTAATGTGTAAGTGAAGTAACAGAACAGAATTAGAGTGCACAATTAGAAAGTAGCTGGTGACAAAATGGTAACATCTCAGAAACATAGTGCATGGTCTGTTAAAACACAGCTTCCCATCGTCACCCAGCAGTGGAAATTTTATTTTAATCAGAAACAATCTTACAAGAAGCATCTAAATGAATATTATTTAAACAGCTGTTATCACTGCATTCCTGACTTAATTTGGGGTAAGAAATGCTTCAAAACATTTTATATATGGTACCATATAAATGTATTAGTTATTTCTTAATGGCTCAAAGCTGCGCAATATCTGAAACATCAGACGGACTAAATAGATGATAATTTTGAGATACATAAGAAGGGTAAGGACAAAGTCCAGTGATGTAGTTGGAATCATAAGTAGCATGGAAGGAAAATAGATGTGGTATTGAAAACCAATTATTGTAGCTGCAGCATCAATGCAGAAATTCCCCAGGGCCTGCGGTCAGCCACCTGCAGGTACTTCATCAATCGGCTTTCTTCTATCTTGGACAGTGATAAAAGTATTATCACTTTGGTGTAAACAACAGGAATTCTGCAGATGCTGGAAATTCAAGCAACACACATCAGAATTGCTGCGTTCACCAGCAATTCTGATGTGTGTTGCATCACTTTGGTGTAGTGGTTAGCATAGTACTTTGCAGCGCCAGCAATCAACGAATACGGTCTGTAATGAGTTTGTACGCTCTCCCTGTGACTGTGGGTTATCTCCAGGTGCTTCAGTTTCCTCCCATATTCCAAAGACATATGGGTTAGGGTCAGTAATTTGTGGTCATGCTATGTTTGCACTGGAAGCACGGCGACACTTTCGCGCTGTCCCCACGCGTATTCGGACTGTGTTGGTTGTTGATGCAACTGATGCATTTCACTGTATGTTTTGATGTGCGTGTGACAAACAAAGCTAATCCAATCTAAAAAGACAATTATTGCTCTTTCTTTTTATATTTTCCCATTTAATCCCTTCTTGTTAGATTTGGTCAGAAGTGGTATTGTTTGCCAATGGTAGCAAATGCTTGGTCCTGTTGGATTGGGGAGTAGAATTATATTTTTCTCTTGTGTTTTTCTTGCAGTTTAACTTTTTTATGGTTGCTTGTATGAACAAAGTTCATGGAATAGTTCAGTTAATTTTTCGGTAATTATGGTACGTCTGTATTCTTCAAACTTCTTAGTTTCAGTAGCAGGCATCACATAACTTGAATCCAGCTATTTTATTGTTTAACTGTTATCACTGGAATTTCTGTTATCTCTAGTTGGGTATGAGAAGACCATGACTACTTTTTAGTCTGCCCTTCTCTTGTTCTTTGTACTCTTGACATGTCTTCTTCTTTGTTCTGTTTGACACTTAGTAAAATGGCTGCAAACAACAAGTTTTATGATTCAATCTTGACTTCTGAAGAACCTTTGAATTATAAAAAATTCAGGATCCAACAGTTCCATTTAGTTTCTTTAAAGGTTAAACATTCATTGAGAAAATCTTGATCAATATCGAGTTCTGGCAATATAACCAGCAAATAACATTTACATCACATGTGTTAGGCATCAACCATTTCCACCAAAAGAATTGAACCAGTTCCTCTTGACACACGTTGCAATTATTGAGTCCCACATCACTATCAGCCAGAATTGCTACTTGATCAGATACCATTTCTGAATGTAAATGTATGCCTGCTTGGAACAAGGGTGGAGGACACAACAGAATCAATCTCTCTTACTGTTTCCTTCTGTTGAACTACATGTTAAAGTACAGTAATTCATTTCAGCATGGAGGAAATAGTCAAACTTTCCCTGCATTAAAATATGAAACCAGTTCTTGCAGTGATGTGATGCCTTACAGTGACAACACTTTAGAAGTGAGGGTTGATATCTATGATTTGTTATCTGACATATGCCAAGTCAATAACTTAGTGAGATGAAACAGCAAGGCTGCCTTCAACTACTTTTATAGCAAAAGAATGAAGATAGTTGCTGGAACATTGAACACAGAGCATAGAAAAGTACAGCACAGGAAGAAGACATTTGGCGCATGATGTTATGCCAAACTAATTAAGCTAATGACACCAACTTTTGAATGATGCACAGAGATCATATTTTTCCATTTTATGCATATTCATGTGCCCATTTAAGAGCCTCTTAAATGCCTCTATGGCATTTGCCTTCACCACCACTCCTGGCTGTGCATTCCAGGCACCCACCACTCTGTATAACAAACAAATCACACATCTCCTTTGAATCTCCATCTGCCTCTCACCTTAAATGCATGCCCTCCAGAATTAGATATTTCTAAAAATAAATTGGCTGTCTAGTCTTATCAATGCCTCTCATAATTTCATAAACCTCCCCTCAGCCGTCGCATCTCCACAGAATCAAACCAAACTTTGTCCAACCTCTTCTTAAAGCTCTCCTTCACAAGGGCAACTAGGGATGGGCAATAAATGCTCGTGTAGTTGGCAACGCTCACACCCCATAAATGAATAAATTAAAAAATATGTCCTCTAATCCAGGTAGCATTCTGATAAACCTCTCCTCTCCACAGTCTCCACATCCTTCTGATAATGTGATGACCAGAACTCGGGATGTGGCCTAACCAGAATTTTATAAAGCTGCAACATAACTTCCTGACTCTTGAACTCAGTGCCTCAATTAATCAACACAAGCATATAATACACTTTTTTAAACTACTCTATCAACTTTTGTGGCCACTTTCAGGAAGCTATGGGCTTGGATCCCAAGATCTCTATGTACATCAACTCTGTTAAGGGTCCTGCCATTAACTGTGTGCTTTCCCTTTACATTTTCTCTCCCAAAATGCACTACCTCACATTTGCCCACACTAAACTCCATTAGTCATTTCTCTGTCGCATCTGCAACTGATCCATACCCAGTTGCATCCTTTGATAGCCTTGAACTCCATTCACAATGCTACCAATCTTTGTGTCAGGGAGATGGGAGAGGTATTGGTAGTATGGGATGGAAATAGAAGTATTGGTGGAGGATGAAGTCTGGGACCTGGAATGATGGGAGATGATGTAGGAATGGAATGGTCTGCATACACTGAGTAGTGTTAAAGGTAAAATATTTGCATTTTGTAGATTTTAGGGAAGTAGGTGTAGACATTCGTTTATACGAAAGTCTCTCCACCAGGAGCTGAGGAAAGACATCCTAAAAATAGGTGTAAGAGGAGAGCACCATTAATAAAATTGAACTCTATAGCTACTAGTGCTTGTATTTTTTCTTATTTGAAGACATGTTAATTCTATACACAGAAGGTAGTAAATCCTATGTAATTATATGAAGAAGAAACAGAAACTAGAAATGCTAATCTATGTAGACCTGCTGTGCATCTCCATTTACACAATGCTATTTGCCCTTGTTTGACAGGTTCATTTTGATCTGAATTACCACACACTGGTTTATGTGCAAAAAGAAACTCAATTATGTGCAATTTGATTATGCCGGAGCTCATCTCATGGGATTGACGAAGAGAGACATTTCACTGACTATATGAATGGCACTTCATTAGAAAACCTTTCACAGAAGTGGAAATAAATCCAACTTGTGCAAAAGTTGTTGATGAGCTTAATGATCCCCACACAAATATTTACTTGAATAGTGAAAAAGGATCTAGTGCTTCTTGGGCTTCTCGATCTTCTCGGGCTTCCAGCTGGGTACAGTTATCAATTATAACTGATATTTCAATGACAAGCTCTGGCACATTTTTCAGGGATGATGCCTGGGTATGTCTAGTCCAGTGGTATTTAGATGGATACCACTGGACTAGCCATGTTCAGGTGTCATCTCGGAAGAAGATGGCAGAGTTTGTCATCAAAGCATCAGTCATAATTAATAACTGCACCCGGCTGGATGCCTGAGAGCAGTTTATTTACTTGAATACTTAAGAAACTCTAAACATTTGGGTAAGCACACATTGCTTATTTTTTTCCCATGCTATTTTGTTTTTTTGTTTTTTTTGTGTGCCATACTCTACCAGAGCCTCAGCAACAACTTTTTTTTCTCAAGTGGTTGTCTTGGAGGAAAGATTCTGTGAGTGGTCCCCCACGTCCTTCTCACAGCGCAGTTGTTTTTTTTTACGAGGCCGAGTTGTGAGCTCGACACTCAACCCGGCATGGATGGAAAGCGTGCCCGGGATTGGCCCGACTGGGTTCAAACTTGGGAACCTTCGCTCCGGAGTCCGGCGCTGATGTCACTGCGTCACCAGCTGGCATTTTGTTTTAGGGTACCAAATATTATAATGCATATTCTATACAGACTAAAAGAATAAATGCAGTAAAATATGCCTCTGAAAAGCTTGTGCAGCAAGCTGTTATTTTTAACCATCAGTTGATTTGAAGGAAGCAGAGGCTCAATAGTTAAGGCAGAATCCTTGGAAAAAAATAATTGGTCAATGTTTCGGGCTAGGATCCTTCATCAGGACTGGAACACAAGGGGAAAGAATAAGAAGGTAGGGGGAAAGGGAAGGAGCACAAGGTGGAAGGTGATAGGCAATGCCAGGTTAGGAGGAGGTGAGTGGAAGGGGGAATGGGGATGAAGTAAGTCGCTGGGAGGTGGACAAGGTAAAGGGCCAAAGAAGGAGAAGAGAATGGACCATGGGAGAAAGAGAAGGAATAGGGGCATCTGAGGGAAGTGATATGCAGGTGGGTAGAAGAGAAGGGCTAAGAGGGAAGATAGAATAGGGAATAGAAAAGGAGAGAAGGGGGGAGGGGGATTAATTTTACTGAAAGTCGGAGAACTCAATATTCATGCTTGGAGGTCCCCAAACAGAATATGAGATGTTGCTCCTCCAACTTGAGTTTGATCTCATTGTAGCATTAGAAGAAGCCATGGCCAGACATGTTAGAATGGGAATGGGGAGTGGAATCAAAATATATGGCCACTGGGAAATCCTGCCTCCCCCAGCCCGCCCCCTCCCCCCTCGGCTTTGCAGATGGATTGGAGATTCTTGACAAAGTTGTCTCCCAATCCACATTGAGTTTCACCAATGTAGGGGAGGCAACACCTGGAACACCACATACAGTAGATTTCCCCAACAGACTTGCAGCTGCAGTGTGGCCTTACTTAGAAGGAAGAAATATCAAGTGAGTTCAGAGGTATTGAGTGGGAGAATATCGTGCAGAAGGAAAATACATGTGTACTGTATCGGATTGATTGTGAGAATATAGCAAGTCACATTGCCCAGAGTGTACCATTACTAATGTGACTCAGTAAAAACATTTAATCATACAACTTCATTGTAATTCTTGCTCCATGCATACATAACAACAAAGGAATGGGCTGTAGAGAGGTGGGGAGAAGTAAAAGAGCAGGTGATAATATCATGAAGGAGAAAAATTGGGTTGAAAAATAATAGATGTGCAGAAATGCTGGGAAATGGGAAACGATGGTGGGGTTTAGGAATATAGAATGGGAATACTAGGAAGTTAGGAGAGCCCTGGTGGAGAGTGAAAAAGTACAGGGCAGGAATAAGTACCAGTGGTGGATGAAATACAGGGGGGGTGGGGTGGGGAGAAATCAAAGGCAGAACAAGCAAGCAAGGGAGAAGAAGACATTGATTTAACATTGCTTTTAACTAACATAATTTTGTCTTTTATTTTCATGTTTGTACTTATCCTATTCTAAAGCATTTTGAAGTCCATCGTTTGTATATAAAGTGCTCTATAAATCAGTTATTATTGCAGACATCCCACCTCTCCCGGAAGTTCCGGGAGTCTCTCGCATATTGATAGTGGCCCCCTGATGCCCAGAAATTATATACAATATCCCGGAAGTTGATTTTTTTGAGAAAGAGAGGGAGAGGGAGAGCGAGCATCCTGATTGGTCTCTCTTTGTGCTAGAAGTGGTCCGTAACCACTGGGCCACGAGGAAACAATATGATTTGGTGATATGAAGTGATATGAGTCAGCTGCACCTTTCCTCATTCCCTGTCACGCTTACTGTTGAATTTGAACGCACGCGAGGTCATTACGCACGTGTCATCCATGTCAGCGCGGGAAGAAGATCAACTCCTCGAGCTTGCAAATGACAGTGGGCTGGAAAGTACGTTTGACATAATATCTCTGCCGGCATTCTGGATCAAAGTCAAGGCTAAATATCCTGAGATAACCATGGAGGCACTGAAAACGTTGCTTCCATTTCCAACATATCTCTGCGAAGCAGAGTTTTCCACAATGAATGCAACGAAAACTAAATTGTGGAATAGACTGGACATAAGGAACCCCCTTTGAGTATAGCTGTCTCCCATCACTCCTCGATGGCACTGTCTTGTTGCAGGAAAACAAGCCCAGGGCTCTCATTGATTCAGCGATATTGGTGTGTTGCAATGATTTTATATGTTCATACGACAAAAATAAGTGCTGTGTGTTTAATATCCAAATGTTACTTAAAATGTTATGATGCTATTGACTTATAATTGACGTATCACTGTATACATGCGAGGAAAATATGCGCTGTGTGTTTAATATTAAATTTGTTAGATAAACCCTTTTAGAAAAGAAATTGAGTGTATTAGCCACTTATAAGTGACTTATAGTTGACTTATCACCTATATTCCGGTAGTGATTAACACCCCCCCCACCACCCGGTTGGCCGGTCCACAAGGATATTGTCAATATTAAACCGGTCCGCAGTGCAAAAAAGGTTGGGGACCCCTGCTAAGTAGATCTATCAGTTTTCTCTGTAAGTGGGCTTTACAGTCGACCTCAAAAATAATGACAGTGTTGCTCGCTATGCTGTTTGCAACAGTGACTTTTCTATTGCCCATGGTGGGTTAAAATGTAAAAGACATATTGAGGTGAGTTTAACAGGTGTCATTCGTTCATTAGCATAGCTAATGTTATTTAAACTAGCTGGCCGGCTGTTAAGGAGCTGTGCTATTGATGTCCTACGTGATGAGGCCAAACTCCCTGTAGACTTCCTTAAAGTTGTAATAGAATAAACATGATAATATAATATAAATACATATTTTAATGTCACATTTTCTGCATATACCCAACTTGGTTTACAGATTAGACAAAATCACTAAACAAAGTATTACATACACACTTGGAGGTTGACCGTGGGGGGGGGGGGTGGAATATGGGGTTGCGGGGGTGGGGGGGGGCGGGGGTGCTACCTCCCTGAAATGAGTTTTTGCAGGGTGGGATGTCTGTTATTATTTTTAATTTTCTCAGATCAAGTTGATAAAAGCTGACGCACAGGCACAGCCAAGCACGCTCATTTGTCAATTGCTAGGAACTTTTGGACTATTCTAGTGGTGTTTAGTATTGTGTCTTTCTGGAGATTTATATAAATATTTCTATGTAGCCTAATTGTTTAATGCCATTTTGTAGTGACTTTGGGATGATACTAGTTGTAGATATTACTAATAGAACAATGTATAGCCTGTTCATGTTTCATTTCCTTTTTTAAATTCAGCATATTTCTGATGTTTTTCACTTATTGATTTCGGTATGTTGTGTGTGTTTGGAATGGCTATATCTATTAAGTAAGTTGTTCTTGCTTGTTTATTCTGTAATATTATATCCAGATAGTTATTATGGATTGTCCTGTCTGTAATAATGGATAGGCCGCAATATAAGTTGTAAGATTTTAACTCTAAAACTGGATCAGGCTTGTATTTATAGTAAGGCATGGTTTCTTTTATGAGCTTGTATTTTAAAGCAAGATTTTGGTGTGTTTTTTGGTACTTGATTATTTCCGTGTGAGTAATCAAATTGAGCTGAAGTGCTGCACTTCCTGTAATATGTTAGATTGCTTCTGGTTTATCTTGGTATATTGTACATTTATTGTCTTCAATTTGTTGGTCTTTTATTATGCATTTTTGATATTTTTTTTGTGTTAACCACCTGATCCTGTGTTGCCACAAGGAACTCATCTGTTTCTGGGAAGAGGTCTCCAACAACATTTCCTAGTCTGTTCAGATCGTGGGAATGGCTTCCATGGAGGGTTGTGCTCTTCCATTGGTGAACTTTCTCTTCTATAGTGATAATTTCTTCATTTTTCTGGGTCATGCTTTCATTTAAGCTAAGTGGTACATACGAGGGCTGATTGATAAGTTCGTGGTTTTCTGTAGAAGGAGTCAATTTTAGAAAACCTAGCATATTTATTTTTCAACATAGTTCCTTCCTACATTTACCCACTTAGTCCAGCGGTCGTGTAGC
Source organism: Mobula birostris (assembly GCF_030028105.1). Taxonomy (NCBI): domain Eukaryota; kingdom Metazoa; phylum Chordata; class Chondrichthyes; order Myliobatiformes; family Myliobatidae; genus Mobula; species Mobula birostris. The sequence continues at coordinate 35,925,647 of NC_092388.1, forward strand.
ATATGGATCTTGGACCTTCTGAAAGTGCCCACAGCAAGGGTGATTGATAAGTTCGTGGCCTAAGGTAGAAGGAGATGAGTTATACAGCTCTCATAACATGCACATGCAGTTCAACTCTTTGAGTGATTATGCAAGAAGTTTGAGGTTAATAACTCATCTCCTTCTACCTTAGGCCACAGACTTATCAATCACTCCTCGTACTTCTTATCAGAATTGCATATGCTCACATGGAATGCTGTAACCTGTTTTCATTGATGAAAATATATCCTTACAAGTTTTATCTGACTATTGTGTAAATTATTTATGTCTTATTCCTCTTCATCCTTCCGTCCCAGGTAGTGTTAATCTAAGTTCATTCAAGTGTACACAATGTTTTCTAAAATTTGTCATTTGAGTACATATTTTTCTTTGCAAATTTTCCAGATAAGGTTTTGACCAAAATATTATGCCAAAAGAATATGTTAATATGCATTTAGCAATATTGTTGATTACCTTTGTTATATTTTTACTATTGAGCTCTGTTTGGCTGATTTTCTTCTTCTTATTATTACAATTTTTATTTTTTTCAGCTCTATCTGGTAAAACTTGAGGTACAGGCATAGCCAAGTACACTCATTTCTCAATGGCTAGGAACTTTTGGACTATTCTAGTGGTATTTAGTATTGTGGCTTTCTGGAAGTTTACATAAATATTGCTGTGTAGGCCTAATTGTTTAATTCTATTGTTCAGTGACTTTAAATACCAGTTGTAGATATTAGTATTGGGACAATGTATATCATGTTCATGTTCCATAGTCTTTCAATTTCCTCTTTTAATTCAGCATTATTATTATTATGTAAGGGAGACATTTACTGTAGGAGGAGATGTACTTAACTGGGATCATTGATATGGAAGAGGAAATACTATCATTAACAATTCATCTGCACTTTCAGTTTTGAAGAGCTATTTTTAGATTACTATTACAACATCCACATCCTGGGAATCAAGTTGGGGAGCAACGCCTGGTGGGACTGTCATTTTTCAGTGCTGAGGTATTGCTCATATATTGTTTCATTTAACATATGAACAAACATCTAGGAACAGGAATTGGTCCCTTTTGCTTCAAACTTGCAATAAAGATGCTGGGTAATTTATCTTTCAATGCAGATAAAACAAAATGCTGAGCTCAAGTTATTTCTGGAGTTGACAATACAGAATAAATGATAAAGAACATTTTGACTAAAGAAATTTGAGACAGAATGAAGAACTCAGAAAAGTTGACAGTGCACAGATCATTGGTTTCATGAAAATGCTGACAAGTGTATGCACAACCTGAATATTGATCCTTCAAGGTACATTAGGGACAATTTGTGCAAGAAGATCTCATAAGCATACAAATCAAATCAGATGAAGAGGAACTCTATTATGTTTTTTCCATCTCAATCCATTTGTTAAAGGAGATAAAAATAAAAGAAGCAGCAAAAAGTCAAAATCTTTTGGTCAACACTATGATGGCATGATGAATATTTCTTCCTACCCTGAGAACAGCAGGAAGTTACATTTATGCAATACCTTTAATGGGGTAAATATCCCAATAATCATTATCAATGAAAACTTTATACTAGACCACCAGGAGTGGTAACACAACAGTTGACCAGAAAGCTTGGTCAAAAAGACCTAGAAATTCATCCTTGTCGGTAATGCTAAACACGTGTAATGGAACTGGCAACCAGACTCTGAAATTTGTTTTGCACGGTGAGTTGAATGGAAAGCCAACTACTATATAGCATATTTAGAGTTATCCCCTGAGGATTAAGACAAGGTCTTTTTTAAGAAGCAAGGAAGAAAGGGAAGAAGAGAGCCTGAGGGGATGATCTCCAATGCTTCAGAGTACCCATTTGAACCAGCTGATTCATTAATGGTTCGTAGGTTGCTTAATGAGCTCCTTTCTTCTGCAATTCCTTAAACATCCTTGACCACCTCTTTTTCCTTCACCATCTTCCCCATCCCCAGTCTCTTTTCTTCCTCTTAAAATCCTTGGTTTTGATATTGTCTTCATTTTAGCATAATTGTCAATTCAGTATCTTTCTCCATTCTTCACACCCTCCTTCTACTTCCTTACCCATCTCAAGTCCAATGTCATTAATCCTGTTTATAATCTAATTTTCTGTCACACTGTTCAATAAATAACACTGTTTAAATCCCAGATCCTATCTCTGCCATTGCGCAGACCCAAGCCTGGCTGTGAAAGGAAGAAGGTTGGGCAACCTAGCAACCCCATCCCATAAAAAAACCCAGAGCTACAGAAGTGCCAACATATTCCATCCCTGGGAGAGGAAGGATATGTTGCTGGCAATGCCCCAGTAAGGGTAATGGGCTTAAGAAGAGAAGGAAAAAAATCAAGATGCTGAATTCCTCTGCCATTTCAACTGAACGCTCGCACACTTGCTTAGTTTATTGCTTTGGAGATGCTGATTGGGTTCTGGAACTGATCAGGACTGCATATTCTTTCCTAGAACTATGAAGAACAAAGGAAACCTACAGGCAATCAGCAGACTTGATATTCTCTACTCATCAACAGGTGATTCTAGGCATTACCTCATGGTTGAGCTGTGTTAAAATTGGCTGCAGTATTTCTCACTTTGTGTTATAATAATTACATTTCAGTTGACATAGACTGGTAGCTCCCGAGATATGAGCAATGCTGTTAAAATGGTAGTTCTTCCCTTTCCTTTTACCATTTAGAGACGAAGGAGCTGCAAATGACTCCAATGCTTACAACATTCATCTTCCATAATCAAAAGTGGCAATGTGTAAAAAGTTCAAACTTTTCCTGCAGTTGGCTTAATTGAGATCATTTAGAGGACGGACAGGGAGAACATCATCTTCAGTTGTCAGCCCTAAGCATTTGCAAATATTGGAAGATGGCTTACACGTTTTGCTTCATTGCTTACAATATGGTGGAATATAAGGGGTGCCACTCAAAGTTAGCACTTGAACACACTCTAAGCAGTGTTCACCAGATGAAAGTTTCTCATCAAAATGTTTGACACACATAATTATCAGAATATTTTTGTTTGTTGGAAGGTAAAAGCTTTGAGTTGCTGCCACAAAGCACACAGATAAAATCAGCAAAGTTCTGTAGACTTTACCAGGAGGTAATTACACTTAGAGTAATTATACTTTAGCAATTGGTAGAATAGAATTACTGGAGACTGCGGATGCTGGAGTCCGGAGCAGTAGGTACTTCCATTCATCCAGACAGTAGCTCAAGAATAGGATCCAATGCATGTTAATATTTTAGAGAGACTCTTGTCAAATAGAACCACGGTAAAACTCCACTAATCGGTGTTAGCGTAGTTTTTGAGAGATCAATGGAGGATTAATTGCTCAGTACTTTTGTGGAGAATGCTTGGTGTCCATACTTGATACAAGGCCCTATATTCATTCATGTAGTAGCATCATTCTATTATCAAAAAATGGCCTAAATTACCTGTAATTTCACATTTCTTTTCTGGAATTTTGATATCTTTTACTGTCTGGGACTGAAAGAGTGTCGAAGGCAAATACAGAAAAATGTCAAGCTTCAGTCCCTGAAGGGCATTGATGAATCAGTTGGGTTTTAATTACAAACTTGTCATGGTTATACATTCTGATCTCAGTCCATAAATTATAAGATTGATTGAATTTAATCTCCCTAGGTTGATGTGGTTGGATTTCAAACAAGCATTTTCTGGGATTACTGGGTCAGTACCATAGGAATTAGCCTTCTCTCAATTTTCTATGGCAGGTGTAAAAGGTGACAAAGTGCAGCCTGCTGGGTCGGGGCCATCTTAGTGTTTAGTATGGGTGCTTTCCATTTGTGGAGGTGCCAAGAGATCTTTGCTTTCATAAGTCTAGCAGATATTGTGATGTGCAAGTCCCAGTTTGATTAGAATTTAAAGCATGATAAACCCTGTCACCACTGGGCCTCATTCTGAGGTAACTAATCCCTGGATGTCTTCATAAGTCATGCTAAGTTATACTTTGGGACATTCAGGAGACTGGGGGTTGCATGGAATTCCTGGGATGGTGTAGGGGATGCTCCTAGATATGGTACAATACACTCGAATTAGACCCCTTACCCTCGTCCAGAAAAGCAAAAATTCTGCAAGATTTTGTTCCCTTCTTTTGACCCACTTGAATTACCATTCTTCTCATTTTGTCCCAGAAACAATAATTTAGTGTAGATAAGTGAATAGCATTGTATTTGACTCCTGATTTATCCATTGATTCAATCTCTTAATTGTTCTTAAAATGACTATGAAATAAATTTCTACATTAAGTAAAAGTAGTTGCTGAAAATCTCAGACAACATCAGTGATGACAAAAACCGCATTGCCATTTCAGGTCAGTGCCCTTCCTTCTAGATTATTGTTGCTATTCCCTGATGAATGGGCTGTGCTACTCATGAACACAACTCCTTACAATATAATTAGCAAGTCTTCAAAACTGGAGGGAGACACTGACACCACTATGTTGAGTTTATGTCTGAATATTACAATAGCAGGTAACAAACCTATTGTAAATTAACTTAACTTCACGACTAACCTCGTTTTACCCTATTGATGGCGTCCCTCCCTTATCCACCCCACAGCTTTAAAAGCTTTGTTTGTCTCCTTTTAAATTCTGATAAAAGGACTCCAACCAGAAATGATGACTCTGCTTCTCTTTTTACAGATGTGGTTTGACCTGCTGAGTATTTCCAGAATTTTCTGTATTTGTTTAATTTTCTGCTGGTATTAGAATGCATATGGTAAGACATTTTCTTCATAATGATATGCATCCACCTAGTCTACTCTCTTGAGGCTAATCCAGTTTCTGTTCTTCACATGTTCTTCTAGTAGAACATCTTTAAGTAGCCTTGCTGAAATCAAGAGATGGTCATGTTGTCCTGCTCAACTTTTCTGTAAATTGACGTTTGCAAGCTATCTTTAACTATCAAACAGAAAACAATCAATGACAATGGGGGAATAGCATTGATGATGTTGCTTGGGGAGCCAGCATAGGGCTGAATGGTCTCCTTCCATGTTGTAAGAAAACATGAAGTATGAAATAGAATTTTAAAAAATAGCAGAATAGCTTTCAGAGAAACAGTAAGTGGACACTGAGTGTATGTTCATGGTCTTCTGCTGTTGTAGCCCATCTACTTCGAGATTCGACTTGTTGTGCATTCAGAGATGCTCCTGCACACCACTGTTGTAATGTGTGGTTATTTGAGCCACTATCACCTTCCTGTCAGCTTGAACTAATCTGGCCATTCTCCTCTGACCTCTCTCATTAACGAGCTGTTTATGCACACTGTACTGCTGCTCACTGGATGTTTTTTGCTTTATGCATCATTCTCTGTATACTCAAGAGCAGGTGTTCCCAACCTTTATTATGCCATGGACCTCTACCATTAACTGAGGGGGCTGTGGATCCCTGGTTGGGAACCTCTGCTCGAGAGACTGTTGCACATGAAAATCCCAGGAGATCAGGAGTTTCTGAGATACTCAAACCACCTGTTCTGGCACCAACAATCATCTCGCAGTCAAAGTCACTTAGGTCATATTTCTTCCCCATTCTGAAGTTTGGTATGAACAACAACTGAACCTCTTGACCAAGTCTGCATGCGTTTATATATTGAGTTGCTGTCACATCATTGGCTGATTAGATATTTGCATTAACAAGCAGGTGTAAAGGTGTACCTAAAACAGTGGCCATTGAGTGTATTTCTCTACTCGTGAATAGATGTGCCACCCTATATCTGAGTAACTACAGGGCCGTGTGAATTCTGCCACCATTGCTGGGTGTAGGTCCTTTGTGTTGGTTTCCACCTCATCAGCAATGACCCTTCTTCCTGCAAAGCAGTGTAGCATCAACTCTGCACTGCTTGCCTGGAAAAGCATGCAATGTTACTGAACAATAAATGTTCCTCTGACTAAACCACATGTGAGTTAAGAGCAATGTCACCAATAAATTATTCATCATGGCTAGAGATTAAGCTTACTTCAAATTTCAAGGCAGTGTTATTTTTACGTGGATAGCCACATAGTTCAAAATGTGAAGTTTCCAACTGATCAGATCTTCACGTTTTATATCGCTCGTGATCTGACCTGCTGCCTCTGGCTTTCGTACCCCTCCATTTCCCCGCATTAACCCCAGGAATGCAATCTCCTTCTGCGGCTGTGTGTCTCCAGTGAGCATGAGGACTCAATGATGTGGCCAAACCATAGGCAAATCAGGTCTTGGGTAGTGATCAAGCCTCCAGACATTGCAAGCTGCTCCCAACTCGTCTTCCTTGCAAATGGACCTGATAATCAGAAACATTTTAAAACATTTGAAGTAGATTCAAATAATTAACAATATTTAAAAATATAAACTGTGGATTGGATGACTGGCTTACTTACAACAGTGTTCAATTCACATCGATGATCCTGAGCTTCCAGTTGTCTTTTTAATTCTCCAAAAGAAGGTGATCAATTAAAATTGAGGTGCGCAGGAACTTCTTCTCGCAGAGTGTGGTGAGTCTCTGGACATCTCTTACTCAGAGGGTTGTGGAGGCAAGATTATTAGGAGCATTTAAAGAGGAGATGGATAAAGATCAGGGAATTCAGGGCTCTGTGGAACTGGCACTGAAGAAGAGGTGAGGCCAGGGGCATGTCAGTCATGAATGACAGGGGAGCTTTGAAGCTTTGAGAATCCAGGTGCTCTTGTGTTCTCCAGAACCTACAGAACTTCCATGCCGCTGTTGGGTACAGAAGTCCCAAGGGGATAATTGTGTACTATAAATTGCTGATTTTTGACATTCTCACATTATAAACACACTCAACACAATAGGTATGCAGTTATCACCGCATGTTATCAAATTCCACAGTAACCACCTCCAACACGCTTAGCATTTCTCTGATACTAAAATTGTGGAAATTGGCCGTTGAACTTTCTACCTTAAAATATAAAGGCAGTAATATGATTCTAATCCAATAGACATCAGCACATTATGAAATCACAGTATTCGCTACGTTATGGAGAAGTTGTGTTTCGAGGAGACTATGACTTTCTGTAAAGAAAGGAAAAAAAACTGAAAAAATGCTGTTTCTTTCACATTTTGCATTTATGTAGTTATATTTTCTCACATAAATTTCATATTTTTATATTATAATTTTTAATCTGAATCTCAAAATCTTTGGTTGCCATTCATCAATTTTGGAAAGGCAAACTCCCATTATCCAAGTTGCTGTACTGCAGGGCTCACAGTGTTTTTGTTTGTTAGTTGACCTCTACTGACAAATAAGTAGCCAAGGATCTGCAGTTCTAGCCATCTGGATTCTGGTCAGCGTGATTTTGATACCTGCTGATCAACCCAACATGACTTGCTTTAGCTCAGGCATGAAATCATGCAACAGAAACAATGGCCAACATAATTTATTTTGATCCAGCTAGCTATCCATGTGTAATTATGTAATTTGCACTCATGTTACCTTCCTCTTTGAAGTAAAGTGCATTCAAGTAAAATTGTAAATGCCCAATTTACTTGACGGTCTTTTCGTAATTGCAGGAGACTTCGATCTCGATAAGCTGCAGGGCATTTTACCCAAATTCCACCAACACATCACCATGGCCTTCAGGGGAACAGATTGGACAATGTTTATACAAGCAGATGTGATACTTATAAATACATGCCACATTCTCATCTTGGCATCCCTAACCACATCTCCGCACTGACTGCTGTTGAAAATGGAGAAACTAGTCAAGGTGAGAATCCCTGTTAGGACCAATGAGGCAATCTCTATGCTTCCAGACTGCTTTGAATGGAACAACTGGCAGATGTTCAAGGAGGCTGCCACAAATGGAGAGGACACAGACCCAGAGGAATATGTCTCATCTGTCACAGGCTTCATCACTAAGTGTGTAGATGACACTGGCTGAATGCAGGGGTGCATACGTTACTAAAAACCTGCGGCTTTGCAGTAACCAGGAGAAACCTCATCCTAGGCATCAAAAGCGGGTGGAGCTTAGGAGAGACGATGGCTCCTAACAGCAACCCCTTTGCTTGCATCTTCGGAAACAACTCTATTTCTATCTTTAATATTTCTATTTTTTCCCCTTCATGGTTCTTCTGAAGATCCTGACCTGGAGTTACATGCTGACTTTGGTTCTTCCGGGGAATGGGACCCGCTCTCGGGGTTTCACGACTGGCTGTTATTCGATATACCAAGGACGCAGCCTAGAAGATTAGCTCACCGTCGGAGTTTCGGGATTTTGTGGCTCTGGAGGTGGGTGGACTCAAGGTTGGTGCCTCTACAGAAAATTGGTGCGTTGTGGGAGACCAAAGATCTCTGGCTGTGTGTCCAGAGATCCGAGTTCTTTCGGCACAGAGCTTGGAAAAAGCGACACAATGGACTTTTAACATTGTAAATCAGTGAGTTGTTTGTTATGTCTCCCCTCTCGCTGTGAAACAGCGACACCTCTTTTTCCCTTATCATGGAGAGAGAGAGCCTGTGGTATGTTGAATACCGGGTGAATGAATAGTCTTTGGGGTACTGCAAGTCTGTGTCTTTATTGATGCTTTGCTGCACGCTTGAGTGCTCAGTGGAGGGTGCTGATGCTTTTTTTTGCTGGTGGGGAGGGGAGATTGTTGCTTTGCTGCTGCTTACGCGTGGGAGGAGGGAGTTGGGCGGCTTGGGGTCCTAACAGTCATTCATTCTTTGGGGCACTCCTCTGTTTTTTTGGATGATTGCGAAGAAAAAGAATTTCAGGATGTATATTGTATACATTTTTCTGATATTAAATGTACCTTTGAAACCTTTGAAAAGGACAAAGACAGCCTCTGCATATTTGATTGTGCTTCAAGGGCATTATTGACTATGCAAAGAAAAACAGCATCAACCGTACCAGTGAGGCCTCCCTCCCTGATACTCAAAGCAACTTCAGTGCACATCTTGAGGCATACAACACAATACTGGCCATGGAAACTACCCCTCTCCCAAGTGAACAGTCACTGCAACAGCAGCAGACATGAGATGGTCTCAGCACAGAGTCAACCTCCGTAAGGCATCTGGACCAGACAACATCCCAGGCCGAGTATTCAGGAATTTGTACACACCAGCGCACTGACATCTTCACGGACCTCTTCAAAGCTTCACTCATCCAGGCTGCGGTCCCCATATACTTCAAGTAACATCATCCCCGTACCAAAAGACTCTGCATCTTCAGAACTAAATGACTTCCGCTTGTTGGCACTTATGCCAGTCATCATGATGTTCCTTGAACAGCTGGCAATGGCGCATATCAAAAACTCCACTCCTGCCACATTGGACACTCACCAATATGCTCAGCCCCACGTACCACCTCCACCTTCCGTCTACCAAAGTTCAATGTTCAAGGTATACGTCACTATATACATCTTCGAGATTCATTTTCTTGTGGGCATACTCAATAAATCCATAATAGAATCACAACTATAACAGAACCTATGAAAGGCTGCATCAATATAAGCATTGAACAATGTGCAAAAGACAACAAACTGCAAATGCAAGATGAAATAAATAATATAAATAAATAAACAAACAATAAATATCAAAAACATGAAATGAAGAGTCCTTGAAAATGAGTGCATTGGTTGTGGGAACATTTCAATGATGGGGCAAATGAAGTTGAGTGAAGTTATCCACCTTAGGTTACTATACTTTCCTCCTGACGGCAGCAGCGAGAAGAGAGCATGTCCTGGGTGATGGGGGTCCCTGATGATGGATGCTGCTTTCCTGTGACAACACTTTGTATAGATGTGCTCAGTGGTGGAGAAGGCTTTACCTATGAAGGACTGGGTCATATCTACTATTGTCCATCCAAGGGCATTGGTGTTTCCATACCATGTTGTGATGCAGCCAATCAATATATTCTCCACTGCACATCTATGGAAGTCTGTCAAAGGGTTAGATGTCATTCCAAATCTTCGCAAACTTGTAAGGAAGTAGAGGCACTGCTTTCTTTGTATTTGCACATAGATTAGATTATGAGGACACGCAGTCCTCTTTTATTGTCATTTGGTAATGCATGTATTAAGAAATGATACAATGTTCCTCCAGAATGATATCACAGAAACACAAGACAAACTAAGACTAAAAAAAACTGACAAAAGCCACATAATTATAACATATAGTTACAACAGTGCAAAGCAATACCGTAATTTGATGAAGAACAGACCATGGGCATGGTAAAAAAAGTCTCAAGGTCTCTCGAAAGTCCCATCATCTCATGCAGATGGTAGAAGGAAGAAAAACTCTCTCCCTGCCATGAACCTCCAGCGCCGCAAACTTGCCGATGCAGCATCCTGGAAGCACCCGACCACAGCCGACTCTTGAGTCCGTCCAAAAACTTCAAGCCTCCGACCAGCCCTCCGACACCACTGACTACCATCTTTGCAGAGTGCTTCAACCCTGGCTCCGGCAACAGGCAATAGGCAAAGCTGAGGATTTGGGGCCTTCCCCACCGGAGATTCTCGATCGCACAGTGGCAGCGGCAGCGAAGCAGGCACTTCAGAAGTTTCTCCAGATGTTCTGCCATGCTTCTCACGTCTGTCTTCATCAAATCAGGATTGTGCACGGTACCTACTTGCAAATACTATATCATTTCGGAGCGGCCGCGCACGCTGTGTCGCGCCACCATCTTCTCCTCCCCTCCCTGGGCCCAGGACAGGTCCTCTGAAATAATAACACCGAGGAACTTAAAATTGCCGACCCTCACCACCTCTGATCCTCTGATAAGGATTGGTTAATGGACCTCTTGTCTCCTTCTCCTGAATTTAATAATCAGCTCCTTGGTTTTGCTGACATGGAATGAGAAATTGTTGTTGTGGCACCATTCAGCCAGATATTCAATCTCCCTCCTATGTGCTGATTTGTCACCTCCTTTCATTCAGCCTCTGACAGAGGTTTTGTCAGCAAACTTGAATATGGCATTGCAGCTGTGCTTAGCCATACAGTCATAAGGTGTAAAGTGAGTAGAGCAGAGATCACAGCCATGTGGTATACCTGTGCTGATGGATATCGTGGAGATTTTGTTGCCAATCTGAACTGACTAGTGTCTGCATAGCACTGCTGAAAATGGGAGACAAAATAAGCATAAATACTGTAATGTTCATGCATCGGTCACTTTATGGTGAATCAAAATAAAGTTACAGTGCATCCAGTTAACTGTATAACAATAGACAATGAGAGATGTGCATTAAATCAAGATCAAACCTTTTCCTGCTTATACTCTTACTCATTTAATATCCAGGGCTTTCGTTTAGCTATCATTTCTGTTATTCCATGGGAATACATTCATTAATTTTATGTGATCAAAAATATAATACAAAATATGAAAATACACCAATAAACCATCATCTTCTGTAATCGGCAATACTATGCACCCATACAGTTACATTGCGTGCTTATGGCACTGTCTCCATGCAGCTGAAATCCTTCAATCATACAAGCCACATGGGTGAAAACAGCCTTTTTTCCACACGGTTTCAAACAAATAGATAATTAAATGAATTATACAAAACCTCAGCAAAAAAAAACTTAATCTTTTTTTGAGAACATGAATGTGCCATTTCACTTAAAATTCCAATGATTTTCTGCATTTCTTTCTCTACCTGAAAATGGGAGACAACTAAAACATAAATGCTGTAATACTCGTGCATCGCTCGCTTTATGGCGAATGAGTACAGGTGTACTGCCCCTCCCCAGGCATTCTGGCAGGCATGAGCAATCTATCTCAGGCTGGAGATGGAATGCAAGCCCTTACAAGTTAATGGCAAATTCAATGCTCGATACTGTAAGAGAATACCTTACACACAGATTCTCAGAATTTTCAACTGAACACATTTGCATGTTTTTTCAAGTAATATCCCTTTTCTTTTCTCAACATGAAATGATATACACATTAAATAAATTATTTTAACTCTTTTTAAAAATGATTTGAACAATTGCTTATAACTAAATTGAACAGGTTTCAACCTTGTCACATCTTCAAATGAGGAAATTGAGAATCCAGTTGCACAAGGAGATATTGATGCCAAGGTCTTGAAGCTTATTGATTAGTTTTGAGCAGATGATTCTAATGAATGCTGAGCTATAGTCGATAAAGAGCATAGTGATGTATGCAATTTTGCTGTCCAGGTGTTCCAAGGTTGAGTGACGAGCCAATGAGACGGCATCTGCTCTGGACCTGTTGCTCTGGGTGGCAAATCGGAGTGGATCCAAGTCGCTTCTCAGGCAGGAGTTGATATGTTTCATCACCAATCTCTCAAAACACTTCATCCCTCTCCTCCACAACACCCCCCCCCCACCACTACTTTACCATTTCCTATCAGTCTCTTAAGTTCAGGCACTCATTGGCCTCGTGTCACTCTATGTACATTGTAGGAGCTGTCTATTCTGTGCTACATATGTATTACGGTAACTGGTCTCACCAGTGGGGGGGGGTGAATGCAGAGGGGATAGGTTACACATTCATGCTTATTTCATGGCAGTTTCTTGCTGGGGACTGCGGAGGCCATATGTTTGCTGACCATAGAGATAATGCTCAATAATACTTCATTGTATGTTTACTAATTGCCAATAAAGAATCAAAATAGGGAATTCAACTCTTTGGAGCAATCACTGGAATTGTGGGCAAGTATAGCAGCTACATCTGGGATGAAGGCTGGTGGCAGTTGTTTTGTACTGATTCTGGATCAATTTGGATAAGTTTTGCCGCTACAGACATATAATCTATCTATGTATATAAGCTACCTTCTGTATTTATATTTATTGTGCATTTTATTATTATTGTGTTCTTGATCTTATTGTGCTTTTTTTTTTGTACAGCATCCGACCCAGAGTAACAATTATTTTTTTTCACCTTTACCCCTCTGCACTGGAAATGACATTAAACAATTTTGAATCATTTTGATCAAGTGTATGATTTAGTGTCTCCATCCTCCTGCTCTCTGTAATCTCCTTCTCCCTTAATACTGGTTCATTCAGCTGCATAGTCCTAAGCTTTGGAGACACAAGAAACTGCTGTTGGTGGAATCTGCAGCAACATAAAAAGACCTGGAGGAGCTCAGTGGGTCAGGCAGCGTATCTGGAGTGGAACGGAGAGTTGTTGTTCCAAGTGGAGATCAGGGGTCAGTCCAGATGAAGGGTCTTGATCGGAAATGTCAAGTGCCTATTTCTCTCCATAGGTGCCATTTGACCTGCTGAATTCCTATTTCTTAAACTCCGCAACTCCTTTAGAGCTAGGGCTAAAGGAATCAGTACAGAAGAGGAGATAAAACCTGTGGAAGATCAGCTATATTCACAATAAGCAGAGGGCAAGTTTGAGAGGCCAGGTGGCTTATTCTAGGTTCTACTTTTTGTGTTATTGTATTTTTTAACTAGCTGTTGCAGATCAGAAGTACCATCATGGTGACGCAAGCACTCCAGATTGCTTTCTTCTGCCCATGGAACCATTGGCCAGCACCTTGAGTCATTTGTTCTGTTATTGCAGTGTAGTAACACTTCTCCTGATGCAGAATAATTCTGAGACGTTTTGCATGGCAATACTGGAACAAAAATCACACACATAGTGATGAAATTGTGTGGGCACGTGGCCAAGTGGTTAAGGCATTGGACGAGCGACCTGAAGGTCGTGAGTTTGAGCCCCAGCCGAGGCCACATGTGTTGTGACCTTGAGCAAGGCACTTAATCACACATTGCTCTGCGACGACACTGGTGCCAAGCTGTATGGGTCCTAATGCCCTTCCCTTGGACAACATTGGTGTTGTGGAGAGGGGAGACTTGCAGCATGGGCAACTGCTGGTCTTCCATACAACCTTGTCCAGGCCTGCGCCCTGGAGAGTGAAAACTTTCCAGGCACAGATCCATGGTCTCGCAAGACTAACGGATGCCTTATAGTGATGAAATTGATCCTTTCATTGGGAGTACAATATGCATGACTTGGTTGCGCCTATGTGTTGCATTCTGCTTCTAACATTTGGTCCCATTTTAAGACCATAGACCATAAGACATAGGAGCAGAATTAGGCCATTTGGCCCATCGAGTCTGCTCTGCCATTCAATCATGGCTGATCTTTTTTTACTATCTCCTTCTCAACCTCAGTTCCTGGCCTTCTCCCCATAACCTTTAATGTCATGTCCAATCAATCTCTGCCTTAAATACACCCAACGACCTGGCCTCCACAGCAGCACGTGGCAACAAATTCCATAAATTCACCACTCTTTGGCTAAAGAAATTTCTCAGGATCTCTCTTTTGAAAGGGCGCCCCTTTATCCTGAGGCTGTGCCCTCTTGTCCTAGACTCTCCCACCATGGGAAACATCCTTTCCACATCTACTCTATCTAGGCCTCTGCATCTCAGATTTTTGGATTTTCTCCCTGTTTAGAAAATAGTCCGCACATTTATTTCTACTACCAAAGTGCATGACCATGCATTTTCCAACACTGTATTTCATTTGCCAATTTCTTGTCCATTCTCCTAATTGTAAGCACGTATTGGAAACAAAATGAAGGCACTGATCACTTAGGCCTGCTGATCAGAGAATGAATTTCTGGATCATTTCTTTGCAGGTCAATTGTTTGCCTGAGATTTAAATTGATTAAATTCATTGTATATGGGAGGTGGATGCAACTCATGATGCCTTATATGCACATATATAGGAACACAGTATGTGTGAGAGGCTTTCTTATCGGGGGTAGAGAGAAAGGTTGGTTGTAGGATATAGAAAATGTGTATCTGTCCATAAAGATCGTAGGATGCAAACAATCAGAGTTGAATATTTCATACTACTTTTCCTGGCTATCAAGCTTCAACACTTTATACATAATAGATTTGAATCTTTGGTCCTATTTTTGAAGTGCTAAACTTTCTTTAATATCAACGAAGCTGCAGCCAACCCAGACTGACTTCTTGAGAAACAAAGTGATGATATAAGCTGAAAGGCACAATTAAAGTCAGAAGTGTTAGCTTTAAAAATATTTTGGTAAGTAAGGAATTGATAGCAGAAGGAACCACTCTGCCCTTGCATCAGTAGAGAGCAGCGTTCCAGTGCACTGGAATTGAGCTTTTGGTCACAGCTACCGGTAATAGCAGTGGAAATAGTCTTTACAGAGATCCATTAATGGGTTATATCGCACAAGGTTATACCCATAGTAAATTCAAAGTTAGTTCTTGGCTTTCAGAAAGAGAAAGAAATCTGTAAATCGAAGCTTTTGATTGTGTTCAGTGAAGTTCAGAGAAGAACTTACCAACCACTGCGGCAGTTTGAAGAAGCACAATGGAGCAGTATGAGGAATTAATCACAAGTTGGAAAGTAAAATATCAATAAAACATAAAAGAAGATTGCAGATAATGCCTTCAAGGTGTTCCCCAGACACTGGGCTTACTGCACTACAAAGAAGGATGGAACTACTTCAACACAAAACTAAACTACCTGCTGATCATACAGGTTGTAGATTTTTACACTGAGATTATACAAGGTTTACATTTAACAAGAATTATTTCCTGTGACATTATTATATCTGAAAAACAGTGTCATGTACTGGAATTCCCAAAACTGTATGTAACGTTCCGTTATTTTGGCTCGTGTATGTCTAGGGGAAATCCCGCCCAGCACCTGCTTCAGCAGTCCCCTCAGGGTCAATCGTCGCCCGAATCAATCACAAACATCAATCATCAGCCAGCACACCCAGTAAATTTTAACACATACACTTTATAGATATTACTAATTCTAGGGCATTAATATACATGTGATACAGAGAGGAAAGTAATGAAAAAAAAAGGCGCCAACACTTATTCAAAGTCCAAGTTCTTCGCGCGCTACCGTTGGAGCTCAAGTTCGACGTCAGACGACCACCCGAATTCCGTCGACCCACGGCTCGGGACCACCCGAAGTGATCGACCGGAGCCTCTCCGCACGTCCGCCGTCCTCCTCGTCTCTCCTCCCGACTCCCCGCCAAAACTCAGTCCACAGTCATATCATACAGCATGGCATCCGAAAACAAAACGATACATAACCACCCATTGGCTAATAGCACCCTCTTATCACCCTCTAAACCACAATAAACTGCTAGCGCAAACTCTCTGCAGCGTTAAAACACAACAAAGCCGCATTCCACAGATTAACATAACAAAAATCGCCATTTTAAATGTAACAAAAGAAAGACCCCGTACACTCTCCCCCCACCTAAAAAAAGTCATGCCCTCATGACGTTAACAGAATTCACTAGTACTCCTTGTAAAACACAAAACCCAACCCAGGTGCATAAAGCAGTGACATAACTTTGCAGGGCAGTAGAGATTACACCCTGCTCTCCCGGCGCTATATAAGTGAGTCTTTCCGGGGGATGCCTACTCCTCTGAGGCCTCAGGACTTCCTCTGTGGACTCTCCCTGTTCAGACACCCCAGGTGACCCCTCGAGCCGATCTGTCGGACCTTCCCCTTCACCGGGATCCCTCTGCCCCGGTGAGCCCTCTGGCTCGGGTTCTGCCTCCACCCTCTCCTCCCCCAATGCCGGCTGTAATACAGGCGGCTCTGCAACACCCTCCCTCGGTCCCCCTGACTCAGTGATGGAAGGGCCAAGAGTCTCTTCTCCTGGCACCGGGGAATCAGCGAACGGAAGCAGGTACCACACGTCCGAATCATCATCTTCCGATGACGTATCCCTTCTCGAGGTGGGGACCGGCCCCGTTTTCTTCGCAGCGGCCTCTTCCCGCGCCCCGCGCCCTCGCAGAGTCCTCGTACTAGGAGTAAACTCCCATTCGGACTCTAGGTCCATCTTCACCTCTCGACCCAGAGGCAACAGGTGGTTCCGATGGAGTACCTTGACAGGCCCCTGCCCGCCCTCAGGTCTCACCCGGTAAACCGGGAGATTCGGCATCTGACTCTCCACCACATATGGGGTGGCTGCCCAACGGTCCGCCAACTTGTGCTTACCCTGTAGTCCTAAATTCCGGATGAGGACTCGGTCTCCCGGCAATAGCTGGACGAACTTTACCTTCTGATCATACCTCCTTTTATTCCGCTGGTTCTGCTTGGTGGCTGCCGCCTCAGCCAACTCGTACGCCCTTTTCAACTCTCTCCTCATATCGGACACGTACTTCAGACATGGCTTCGAAGGTATTTCCCCCGCTTCAGTCCCAAAACACAGATCAATGGGCAACCTCGCTTCCCGTCCGAACATCAGATAGTAGGGCGAGTACCCCGTAGCATCATTGCGAGTACAATTGTAACAATGAACCAAATGGGCGATGTGCTGACTCCACTTACTCTTCCGTCCAATCTCCAAGGTGCCGAGCATGTCCAGCAGGGTCCGGTTAAACCTCTCGGGCTGAGGATCACCCTGAGGGTGATAGGGGGTGGTTCTGGACTTTTCAACCCCAAGCATATCCAGCAATTCATGGATAAGCCTGCTCTCGAAGTCCCGTCCCTGATCACTGTGGATCCGCCGGGGAAGGCCATAATGAACAAAGTACTTCTCCCATAACACCTTCGCCACTGTAGTCGCTTTCTGATCCTTAGTAGGAAAAGCCTGCGCATATCTAGTGTAGTGATCCGTGAGGACCAAAACATTCGCGGTATTGCTGGTGTCCGGCTCAATAGACAGGAAATCCATACACACCAGGTCCATGGGTCCTGCACTCTGCAAGTGGGATAACGGAGCCGCCTGCGCAGGCAAGGTCTTCCTCCTGACGCAACGGCTACAGGTCTTACAGTATTCTTCCACCTCCCCCCTCATCCGGGGCCAGTAAAACCGGTCCTTGACTAATCCATAGGTCTTCTCTACCCCTAAGTGCCCGGAATCATCATGTAGAGCCTGAAGCACAGCCTTTCGATACTTCTCGGGCATGACCAGCTGCCAGCGCCGGGGGTGGTCCGGAGGCGAAGTGACTCGGTACAGGACGTGGTTCTTCAGCTTCAACCGGGGCCACTCCTTCAGTAGTAGAGGAACGGAGGCATGTTTCGCCTTCTCCACCTGCCCCATATCACCCTGGCTAACCGCGTACCAGATAGTGCCAAGGCTTGGGTCATCACGCTGAGCCGCCCGTACTTCCTGGTGACTCAACTCCGGCAGCTGCCGGTTCCTCAGAGCAGTCACATTACAGTAACCAGTGGGCAGCGCGTCACCGTCAGCCCCCAGTTGATCTACTGCCCGATCCGTTCCCATCTGTGCTCCTACTTCCCCGTCGCTCCCAACTTGACACATGGCCTTTACTCCCTGGGCAGGGACACTCTTCCACTCCTCGGCCGTGCCCGACTCGTCGTGCGCCCGACGAGACAGGGCATCTGCATCGATGTTCCGACTCCCCGGGCGGTACTTCAGGCTGAACTCATAGGCAGACAAGGCTGCTACCCACCGGTGCCCAGTAGCGTCCAGCTTCGCCGAAGTCAGGATATAAGTGAGGGGGTTGTTATCAGTTCTCACTTCAAACTGGGCCCCGTATAGGTAGTCACTCAACTTGTCTACCACCGCCCATTTCAATGCCAAGAACTCCAGCTTGTGAGTGGGATAGTTTCTCTCAGATGGCGACAAGCTCCGACTGACAAACGCCACTGGCCTCAATCCGTTTCCCTGTTCCTGGTACAGAACAGCCCCAAGACCCTCGTGACTGGCATCAGTGTGTAGAACATACGGCTTCCGGGGATCAGCAAAAGCCAACACTGGGGCCTGTGTCAGCGCCCTTTTTAGAGATTGGAACGCCTCCTCACATTGAGCATCCCACCTCACTCCAAAAGGCTCCCCCGGGTTCAAGTATCCTCCTACCTCCGACCCTCGGTCTCCCTTCCTCCTCCTCCCCCCCATAGGTGGATAGCCACACAACAGCTGGTTCAATGGATGACTCATTTTCGCATATCCTTTCACGAATCGCCGGTAATATCCGCAAAACCCCAAAAACGAGCGTAAGGCGCTCACCTTCTGAGGTCTCGGCCAGGTGGTGACTGCGGCTATCTTATCCGGATCGGTGGCCACTCCATTTCGCGAGATTATGTGCCCAACATAACTGACTGACGTCTTACAGAACTGGCATTTATCCAGGGAAAGTTTTAACCCTTCCTCTTTCAGCCGACTCAGCACCTTCAGCAGCCGCTCCTCATGTTCCTCCAACGTAGATCCGAACACTATCAGGTCGTCCAGGTACACCAATACCTCCAGCAGGTTCATGTCCCCCACTGTCCGCTCCATGAGCCGCTGAAAGGTGGCTGGGGCCCCCGAGATACCTTGGGGCATTCGTTCGAACTGGAAAAACCCCAGGGGACAGATAAAGGCTGTCTTCTCCTTATCAGTCTCGCTCATCGGAATCTGGTAATACCCATTCCGCAAATCCAATACACTGAACCACTGTGCACCACTTAGACAGGCCAATGCATCTTCCACCCTCGGGACCGTATATTGGTCGGGAACAGTGCGGCGGTTCAGGGTCCTATAGTCCACGCACATGCGTACCTTCCCATTTTTCTTCCTTGCCACCACTATGGGGGACGCATATGGGCTTCGGGCCTCCGCAATAATCCCGGCATCTTTCAACTGCCGCAAGTGCTGCCGCACATCCTCCACATCTGCTGGGGCCAACCGCCGCGACCTCTCCCTAAACGGGGTGTCATTTGTTACCCGAATGGTGTGCCGAGTGCTCTTGGAAAACCCTACATCAAACTCGCCCTGAGAAAAGACATCCCCTAACTTCAGCATCTTCTCCACCAGCCTGCTCTTATACGCCGGCGGTACAGGGGAGTTTTCAAAATTAAAGGCCTCCTCGGTCAGCCGCCCCCCGTCTCCCAATAGTTCTCTTCCAGTGGGCTTCACAGGGGCGCTGGACATCACCGTCACCGGGAACAAGTGCGCGAGGGGCATCCCGCGCTTAAAGGTGATCTCCCTCTCCGTTATGTTCCGTATCATCACCCCCATCCGCCGTGCCTGTACAGCTGAGGGCCTCTGCAATTCAGGTCTCACCAGCGCCCCAGCCGGGAACCAGAACTCCCTTTCCAGGTCGTCGGGGGCGTCTACTAGCAGGGCCTCTCCCGGCGGCAATCCGGGGAATCTGGGGGTTCCCATCACTAATGCCGCCTCCCCTGGCTGTATCACCTTAGGCCTCGCCTGAGTGCACCACACCGTCCCTCGTTTGCACTCCGGGTCCAGCCCCTGGGGGTCACTCACTCCTTCGTACACTCCTCGGAACACGGGGTGTACCGAGAGGGTCTCCAAAAAGTTCTCCCCCCCCTTCTTCTTACAGGCTCCCAAGAGCCGTCGCACCAGAGGGGAGTTAGTCCCCACCAACAGGGCAGCACCACCGGTCTCCACCGGATCCGGACAAACCAACACCAGCGTCTCAAAGGCTTCCGATACTCCCACATCTCCCTCTGAAAATTCCACTCTCACTGACAAGTATCCATCGTACGGGTAATCACCATCACTTATGCCCCAAATCTCCAATGCGTTAAACGGAGTTACTGCCAAATGCTTCAGATATTGGTTGTAGAACGACCGGTACAGTAAGGTAACCTGCGACCCGGTGTCAAGGATGGCTTTCGCAAAGATCCCCTCTATCCGTAGGGACACGCTGGAACGGGGTCCCACCAGCCCATCAGGAATTTGGGCTTGTTTGTTCCGGGGTTCCATAGGGGTTTTCTGGGAACGTGTTCCTCCCGAGACTCCAGTCCGTTCCCTCACTGAGCCTCTCTTAAGTTTCCCGACACCTCTCCCTTCTTGGTGGCCTGGGGGCCCTCCCCCCTCGGCGCATTTCGTCTCTCACAATCCTTCCGTAAGTGGCCAGCTTCCCCACAGTGGTAGCACGCCCCCGGCCACTCACATTCCCGGCGGAAATGCCCCTCTCTCCCACAGTTATAGCACCCACTACTCGCCGCCTCTCTCCTCCCGATACGGGCCCCCGAGGACCCCTTGGATTTCTCTGGTCTCATCCCGGCTACCACCTCCTGAACCGCTGAAGACCGTCCCTGAGGGTCCGAGCCCCCTGGTCGGCCCAAAGCACACTCCTCGGCCCGTACCTCTCGGATCAGCCGTCCGAATGATGGAGGGGAGCTCTGCTTAAATGACTGCCGTACACTCCAAGCCACCCTGTCATCCTCCCGGGAACCGCTACATATCTGGCTCATCCTTAACTCCGCCACATCGTCCTCCCTCACTATACCTCGTCGCAGCAACCCCGTAAGCTTTCCTTCCAGCCTGAAAGCATAGTCGGAGAGCTTTTCCCCTCTTCTCTGCCCCATCCGTTGAAACTCTGCTAAATGCCGCCAGGGATCCCCTGACAGTCCAAACACTTCCTCCAAAGCGTCTAAACACTCCGATAGGGAAGCCAAGGGGCGTGCCGCTCTCAGATCGCGGACCACCCGGGCTGCCCCGCCCCTTAAGCTTTCCACCAATCGCTGTCTCTTTTCCTCATCCGAAACTGGCCACACCTCTAACAATTGGGATGTATCTTCAACCCAGGTCTCATAGTCATCCTCCCCTTCCGGGGTGGGCTTGGCTCCCGAGAAAATTCTCAGCTTCGGGCGGTGCACCTCAACCCTTCTCGCCAGGGAGATAATGGCAGCCGTTAACTCGGCAGTCTCCTCAAGCCCATGGGGGCGAGGCCTGGCCAAACCTTCCCACTCCGCACCTCTACCTCTTGCTACGGGCACCCGGCCGGGGGCCTCAACTAGCTCCTCCGGCACCTCCTCACTTGCGTCCTCGGGGAGGGTATGGAGACCCCACGGCCCCGCCTCCCCCTGGACATGGACTGTCGCTGGTAATTCTAAAGCCATGACGTCGGCACTCGCCCGCACCAACATCCAGCAAGCCTCCAGTTCTTTCCCACCCCTTCTAGCTACAAGTTCTACCTGCCCGATACCTTTAATCAAACTCAACCCTCGCACCAGTACCTCTGCCGGAATGCGATAATCGACCCCGCTTACCACACACGCATGATTCACCGGTACCTCCTCCATTTCACACCAACTTACAATCTTATCTCGCTCCATCTTCACACCACTTACCGCAACCACAAGTACAACTTTCCCGAAAAAAAAATCCAAATCCCTGACGGTAGCCCCCACTTGTAACGTTCCGTTATTTTGGCTCGTGTATGTCTAGGGGAAATCCCGCCCAGCACCTGCTTCAGCAGTCCCCTCAGGGTCAATCGTCGCCCGAATCAATCACAAACATCAATCATCAGCCAGCACACCCAGTAAATTTTAACACATACACTTTATAGATATTACTAATTCTAGGGCATTAATATACATGTGATACAGAGAGGAAAGTAATGAAAAAAAAGGCGCCAACACTTATTCAAAGTCCAAGTTCTTCGCGCGCTACCGTTGGAGCTCAAGTTCGACGTCAGACGACCACCCGAATTCCGTCGACCCACGGCTCGGGACCACCCGAAGTGATCGACCGGAGCCTCTCCGCACGTCCGCCGTCCTCCTCGTCTCTCCTCCCGACTCCCCGCCAAAACTCAGTCCACAGTCATATCATACAGCATGGCATCCGAAAACAAAACGATACATAACCACCCATTGGCTAATAGCACCCTCTTATCACCCTCTAAACCACAATAAACTGCTAGCGCAAACTCTCTGCAGCGTTAAAACACAACAAAGCCGCATTCCACAGATTA
Source organism: Mobula birostris (assembly GCF_030028105.1). Lineage (NCBI taxonomy): Eukaryota > Metazoa > Chordata > Chondrichthyes > Myliobatiformes > Myliobatidae > Mobula > Mobula birostris. The sequence continues at coordinate 35,948,287 of NC_092388.1, forward strand.
ACATAACAAAAATCGCCATTTTAAATGTAACAAAAGAAAGACCCCGTACATGTATATTCATTTATTGGAAGGTGCCCTGTTACATTTAACTTCAAAACAGTCTCACTTTTGTGTCAAATTCCCCATGGAAGCTACTCATATTTTCATACCATAGATAGAAATATCCAGAGATTGGCTGTAACAGTTGGGTGGAAAAGGGTTGAGGGGTCTGTTGCCATATTGGTAGGGTTGTTCAGCAGAATGGTGGTTGCATCTCATAGAATTTAAGTCAGTCAGTCAGCATGCTGAAATGGGCCAGATTTTTCTTCTATTCCTTGTAATATATCAGTGTGTTAACCTTGTTAAAGTCTAGGGGTTTGGTAAAGAAAACTCATTTCATTGCCCATTTGGAGTATTGGCATTGCTCTTTCATCTCCTAAAACTAGATTAGCTTTAATTGTCACATGTATATCGAAACATCGTAACATACAGTGAAAGCACATTGTTTGCATCAAAGACCACCTTTGTCTGAGGATGTGCTTGGGGCAGTCTGCAAGTGTTGCCAAGCTTATGGCATCAACATAGTTGCCTATGGCTTAGTAAGCAAGTAAGCCCACAACCAGAACACCCAGAGGAAACCCAAATGGTTGCATGCAGAAAGTACAAACTCCTTGTAGACAGCAGTGAGAAATAAACCCTGAACTTTTAATTGCCGCTGCTGTAAAATATTATGCTAACTGCAATGCAGCCATGACACCCATGTTCATGTGCCCCTCTTAAATGCCACTATTGTGTCTGCTTGTACTCGCAGACGTGTTCCAGGCACTTACCATTCCCTGTACAGTACTAAAGAAACTTAATCTGCACATTTCTTTTTTCAGATCTCCCTCTCTCATTTTAAAGCTAAGTCCTCTAGTACATTTCCAACCCCTGGGTCAAAGACTCTGACTACCTTCTTTATCTGCGCTTCTCATAATTTTATAAATCTCTATAAGATCTCCCCACAGCCTTCAACAATCCAAAGAAAACAAATTGACAGAGGAGGTGGCAAAGGCAGGAATAATCCTTGAAAAAGCAGCAGGGAAAATACATGAATAGAAAATGAATAGAGGGCTGGCAGTTGAATGCAGGACAATGGGATTGGGGGAGATTGGCATCCTGGTTGAGAAGGATGGGTCAGACTGAAGGGCTTGTTTCTATGATGTATTACTCTGTGTCTCTAATTAGTACACTGCACAATTCCTGCAACATCTGGCACTCATGCAGAAAGTTCAGCCGTTCGAGAAATGAGGTAAAATCAATCTTTATTTTTTCAGAGACATTTCATAAACAGATTCTAAAGTATGAGTTTTTGTTTGCAAAGCAAGAATGAATCACTTGATTCCATTTTAGAAGATAGGAAGTGATCCCTAAAAATGAAAAATGATTGTGAAGATACCAAATATTTCTTCTGAACATTTTTAACAGCAACACCTCGATTGATCTGGTTATACCAAAATCAGCTGGTATTTTTATTGATCAAGTAAACACTGTCTGATTTAGTGTAGAATTAAATGAAAAAAAGAATCCTTGCATGTCGGATGTTCTTGACAAATCACGATTTAATACCTTCTGAATCACGCAACTTAGGATAACCTATTAAAAGTATATTTTCCAGTGCTGTGTTGATATAATACTATTTCTCTGAACACATACTCTATGTTGAAGTTCTATGCATCTTATGCCCTCTGACATGTTAATTAATGTGACGAAATTTTTGATGATACTTTGGATCTATGAACCCAAGCTATTTCTGTTTTGAATGATATACTGAAGTGCTGCTGATTGTGACATCATATATACTTACTACCTACTGTATACATTACCTTTCTAAGCTCAAGGGAATATAAATTAGAGAGTAAAATTTTAAAAAAGCTACAAAAACACAAAGATCTCGGCACTGTTCTTTGAAGGAGACAAGTCAGTCTGAGAAAATAGTTGAAGTACAAATGGGATCCTTGACTTTATCAAGAAAATACAATAAATTTTGATATGTCTTTATAAAAGCCTGGATTGAGTACCATCGGAGGATTGTGTTGCAATTTAGGAAGATCAAAGGTTTCAGAGAGGGTGAGGGACTTGAGTCATGCGAAGAAACTGTTTTATTCTCCTTGGAACAAAGGAGATCTGATTGCGGTACTTAAAATCCTACAGGGTATGGGCAAAGTAATTGGAAAGATGATTGTTCCCATTGCCAGAGAGATAAAGAATCAAGTGTCAAAGAAAGAAGTAAAACTGATTTGAGGATTAAATTTTTTACAACATAATTGGTTAGCAACCACAATGTATTAGAAGGGATAGTGGTAGGGGCAGGTTTCATTCTAATGTTAGAAGGGGAGATGGATAAGCATCTGAAGGCAATGAATTCCCACGTCGATTTTGAGAGGACCATGGATTGGAACACAGAGCCAGCACAGACCTAATGGTCCAAATGTTCTCTCTTCATACTGTAACATTCTGTGATCCTATGATTAATTTATTTTTCAAATATATTTGCCCTCTATCTTTTAAGTACCCTTTTCTTCTGCTACCTCAAAATATTTTTACTTATTCCAACAAAGTTACAAATGCATTTTCTAGCACAAGAGATTTTGCAGATGCTGGAAATCTTGAGTAGCACACACAAAACACCTGGGGAACTCAGCAAGTCAAGCTGCATCTACAGAGTGGAATAAAACATCTATGTTTTGGGCTGAGTCCTGATGAAGGGACTTGGTCTGAAACGTTGACTGTTTATTGCCCTCTATACAAGCTGCCTGACTTGCCTAGCTCTTCTAGCATTTTGTGTGTGCTCTTCATCTTGGGCCCTGTGGGGCATAGGCCACTGATGATCTCCCATCTCTGACATCCTCTGAGCCAGTTTCTCGAGGGTGGATCAGGAGTAGCCTCTTCTCGCAAAATCACTGGTATGGTTGGAGTTCATCATTGTTTTTGTGCCCTGTTGGCTGGCGTTAACCATTTCCACCTCTTACCATAGGGATGTAAGGTTGATCTTTGAGAAGTATTTTATGTATATTACTCTGAGCTCTTCAGTAGATAGCTAGGAAGCCAGCAGAACAAATGAAGTGGGATTCTATTGAGCCCTATCAAAGTTATTTTTGCTAATATCTATTTGTCTGCCAACTTGTACCCACACTTGCAACTTTCTCCTGGCCCCTTTGGATATTCTTTTCAAAAATAACAATGTAAAAGTTAGTAAGAGTTGTCTGTTCAATTAGCTTTTCCTTTTGTCCATGTTCAGTCGAAAGAAACACTCCTCCAAATGTCCACTCTAACAATTGGTCAACCTAAAATTACTCAGTTATTTTTCCTGGATAGTTCAACCAGCTTTAAATTCAAGTATAGAGCAGTTACTGTTTAGGAGCTGTGTCACTGTTGGAAAAAGTTCTCTTGCACTGTAAGAGTATGTAATGTATTTGCAGTACCTTCTCTCTGAAACCCGCGGTTGGGTAAATCCAAAAAGAAGTCATGTCAGCATTCCTCAGCTGGGAAAGGACAGGCGTGAAGACTTCAATTCTAACAAGCTGTTGATTTTAGCTGTCAGCTATTGGGGCTGGCATATTTCCCAGACCTCTTTATTGATCCCACTGCAATAACACTTGCCAGTGGTCAAGAACGTTGTTGGCATCTGATGATGGCTTGCTATCTAGCTATTTTCAGTGAGTTAGTGCTGAGAAGCTGAGTAACCTCAAGAAAACAATAACATTTTTAAAGAACATATTTTACACATATAAAGATACACTACTTAACATGAGTAAAAGTTCCCTTTAAAAGATAATTTAAATTGAACATTTAATATAAATAATTATATTTATGAATCATATTTCCAGATATTGTTATGGTTTCTCTCAACTTTAAAAGTTTATGTGGTGATCCTTGGAATTCTATCCTACTTCTCTTCCCACATAGAGGTATTAGTTTAATGAGGTTATGCCTTTTTGTCCATTGATCCCATTCCAGGATACTCATTTCCTTTAAAGGCCCTGCACAAAACTGAAAATGATTCACCAGCACCTCTTTCCTGAATCAGATTATTATCCGATATTTTTGTCTTGACATTATCTGCTTTAAAGTTGGGATGATTAATAATATGAACTAATATTCACATTTTGTAGAATAGAAATGTTTTTCTGGGCAGTCTTCATGGTCTTAGAAATTAATATTTCCTCAGTTATTTTCCATAAATTTAACCTAGATGTCAACTAAAATTTTTGCAGTTAAATACTGATATAATTCACAGAATTTTTTTGTCTGGAATTTCATTTCTTTTCAATGGCATTAAATGCAATTGCTGGGCACAGCCTCAAAAATACAGCTGTATTTGTAGCACTGACCAGGGATGAGATTTGATATAGAACCTTGGCTGGTGACTGCAGAGGGAAGTGCTATATTTCATTAGGAGTTTGAGAGGATTTCGGTTTTTCACCTAAAACACTCGAAAACTTCTACAGATGTACTGTGGAGAGCATTCTGACAGGCTACATTACCGTCAGGTATGGATTGGGGGGATCTGCTGCACAGAATCGAAAGAAGCTACAGAAAGTTGTAAAATTAGTCAGCTCCATGATGGGTGCTAGTCTCCGTAGTATCCAAGACATCTTCAAGGAGCAGTGCCTCAGAAAGACGGCGTCCATTATTAAGGACCTCCCATCACCTTGGACATGAGCTCTTCACACTGTTACCATCAGGAAGGAGGTACAGAAGCCGGAAGGCACACTCTCAGTGATTCAGGAAAGAAGCCCTCTGCCAACCGATTCCTAAATGGACATTGAATCCATGAACACTACCTCAATTTTTTTTATTATTTCACTTTTTAAACTATCTTTAATTTAACTATTTAATATACATACACCGTATATACTTACTGTAATTGATTTACTTATTTTTTTCTATATTATCATGCTTGCATTGTACTGCTGCCTCTAAATTAACAAATTTCATGATATATGCCAGACATATTAAACCTGATTTTGGTTCTGAAAAACAAAGTAGCACAGTAGATCATAGAGAACAATGCAGATACTCATTTCAGGAAACCATCAACAGAACAACATACCCCCACAATCGTACAGCAGTTGGCACTGGTACCTATATGTCCAGGCATATGGGTTTGATTCTGAACTGTGACTGTGTGGGTTTCTCCTAGCATGGACTCAGTGGCTGAAAAGCTTCATTCCATGTTGTAGTGTATCGTCCATTATTTTATCAGCCTGAGTAAATACACCACATAAACAGTAAAAATGATATTTTGGCTGTAGCATTTTATTGGAAGGGAGTAGTTAGAAATAGAACCCACATCTACTTGGATTCTGAACAACTCAGTCTATGTACGGTATATGCACAGCAAGTCACTGAAACCCACAAGTCTAATACAAATAATCATTTGTGATCTTGACAATATAGTTTCACTTGAATGCAAGGATATGCCACGTCATGGACTACAGCCCTCAAAGTTCACTGCACCTGGTACATTATTTGCTATGCTCTCATTATTCACCAGGGAACCAACAAACCATCTCAAGTGAAGGATGAATATCAACCCTAAAGCCAGAAGCAATAACTAAGTCTTGAGGAAATCCAGTGTTTGTTGCCCCCAATAAGAATTAGATGAGTTTATTTGCCTTTCCAAACATTATGAACAATTTACCATTCAGGTTCTCTTTTGGTAAATGTGTTTTGCTCTCTTTAATCATTAAACATCTGCTTTCCACTCATATACACTCAGTGGCCACTTTATTAGGTATTCCCTTGCACCTGCTCATTAATGTAAATATCTAATCAGCCAATCACGTGGCTGCAATTCAATGCATAAAAGCATACAGACATGGTCAAGAGGTTCATGTGTTATTTGGACCAAACATCAGAATGGGGAAGAAATGTATCTAACTGACCTTGATCGTGGAATGAGTGTTAGTGCTAGAGGTTCGAGTACCTCAGAAACTGTTAATCCACTGGGATTTTCATGAACAATAGTTTCTAGAATTTTCAGAGAGTAGTGTGAAAACAAAAAAAAATGTCCAGTGAGCAGCAGTTCTGTGAGTGAAAACACTTAGTTAATGAGAAAGGTCAGAGGAGGATAGCCAGGCCAGACTCGTTTAAGTTGACAGGAAGGCAACAGTAACTCAAAAAACCATGTGCTACAACAGTGGTGTGCAGAAGATCATCTCTGAATGCACAACACATTGAACTATGAAATGAATGGGCTACAGCAGAAGACCATGAACATGCACTCAGTGACCACGTTATGAGGTACAGGAGAAACCCAATGAAATGGCAACTGACTGTATATATAATTATGGACGTGATGTACAGTAGCTTGCACACTGATCATTCTTTTGCAAAAAAAGGCTTTTGTCAATTTAATTGGTACCTCATAAATTCATGTTGGATTACATACTTTACATAGTTTATCAAAAAAAATTCCCATTGTAACAGAACATTACGTTTTTACTTGTATGTCATACAGTCACTTCAAAATCTGAATTATTCAAACTCTGACCTATGTTTATTTTGATACCCTTTTGCCAGCAGTTATAAAGTGTTTCTATATCACTAATGCAATTCCTATGTATGGTTATTTGCATATTCTGAAGTGCATTAAACTTGGTTCAGGGGACTTTAAAGTATTTAAAGATTTATCTTTTAATGATCTATTTCATTCCCTGCTCATTTTTTACTCCAGGAAGTCAGATGTACTCAGCTGCAGAATTGGAAAATCTAGTATTCCATCTAATAGAAATCAGAGTAATCTTTCACAAATCCACAATACTCTCATGTCACCCTTTATGTCATCATCCTAAGGAGGATCCAGCTGACCTTATAAATCTTTTCTGTATGCCCCAGGGTCTTTTTATTACATTTCAGCCTCTCATCCAGCACTACAAAGGAAACGTTGCTGCAAGTTGAACAATCAGCTGGAATCTTTCCCATGGGCATGATGTGAACATAATAACAATGCTTTCAACATAGGAGTACTCTTGGGAAGCTAGGCCAGTTCGTTTCACACCTGTATTATTCTGCTGACTTGGAAAGGTGGCAGATATTAGTTCCTGCTGCACTGTAACTCTAAGGGAAAATATTAATGAACAGATGTATGCACCTGCTACACCGTGACAGTAAAGACTAAAATTAATGATCAGATTTATTTATTCATCACATGTACAGTACTGTGCAAAAGTCTAAGACACATATACAGTATATAGCCAGGGTGTCTAAGACTTTTGCACAGTACTGTGTATTGATTGAAACAGGAAGGTGGTTGGTAATAAGAGTACTTAGCATTGTATTAATATTAATGTTATTTGGTAACTGGAAAGACATACTATACAGTACAGTGCAAAAATCTTAGGCACCTGAGCTATATATATATATGTGAATAAGACTTTTGCACCATACTGTAATTAAGAGTAATGATGCTGAAGTCTGATAATTAGTACTACATTTACATAATACATTAACTGTGCCAAAATTATGCAAACTTTTAGAATTTTTCAGTGCTTTTTTCCTGAGTCATTAACGATTTTACGTGTAATAATTGAATGTAAAAACGAACAGTATAATTAAATTGTTAAAGCCAGCTTTTACAGAATTTTCTGAAATTCCAAATGCAGATTCCATTGGTACAGATCAAAGACAGTGAACACTACAGCATTCCTAATTATTTTTAATGTATAAATAGATATGCTCCCTTTGAGTTATGGAGCTTGGCCTGCTATTGATATGCAACCTCCAAGGTAAGTATTCCAGTTATCTAATAGGATTAATAGAATTTTGCATAAAAGTTGTGTATTGCCTTTACTGGGAAAATTAATTGAACCTTCTCTTTCAAACAAAAGTCTTAAGTTTTGATGGATCTATTGAATGAAGTCACTGCCTATATTCTAACCTATTCATCTTCAATCATACTTAAAAAGGATAAGGTTTGGATTTCTTCATGTGAAAGAACTATGAATAGTCCAGTGCACGATCTGAGATCCCTGGATGTGACACATAAATTTGACTGCTTCTTTCACAGTCTCTGTAGGAGGTGCATTTACATATTTAAAAAAAATTTCTACACAAGAGGGTAATAGAACAATATATTTACAGATACCCTAAGCTATACTTTAATTTGAAATCTGGAGCCGCATTGTTATGGTATCATGGACATAACACTTCGAGATGATAGGAATGAAACATAATTTATGCAAATTGGTTTAATTAAAGTAGAAACTTTCTGAGAAAAATTAATCTTTCCTTTGTCAAATTAGAAAATTGTAATTATTTTCTAATAGTCCCATGTATTTGTGAATTATACAAATTAACATTGGTAAATTATGTTAATTGAAAAATAAACATCTGCATAACTCAGGCAAGACTAAAAAACGGAAACTGTTGTGCCAGTGAGGATACATTATCTCAGGCAGATAAATTTCTTGCAATGGGACAATTAACATCAGAATATCACAATAAAATCTCTACTGGAATTTCCATTCTGGCTTCTTTGTGATCATTGGCCACACATATATACTGCTGAAAATTGTAGTTTTCTCTCATGGAAAAAGAGTAACCAGGGTGAGTGCCAAATTATTAAATATAATTTCAACTGAATCTATTTAAGATGCATAGTGGGTAAAAAAGTCTATTAATATGATAACAAAACCTTCCGTGTATTAAGTGGATTCATTATATAAGCTGGCAACATTTTGAAAATACTACTCGACTCTCTGCAAAAGGTAGAAACATAGCTCCATTGCACCTTGTTGGTGCTTGTGCAGACAGCATCGATAAGGTGGCCATTTTCTCTATATATTAATAACTACACCACTTTTTGCTGATCATAACAGCTCAATAGATGAAAGTAAATTTCTTCTCATTTCTCGTTTGCCAATTAACCTTAAATACCTGTCTTCTGCTTGTCAGTGGAATTAATTTCTCCTTTTACATCCTGTCAAAAATGTTCTGATTTTCAATACCTCAGGAAGTCTCCACTAAGGTAAATAAAACCCTGTTCTTTGGGTTCTCTTCTCATGCCCAAAATCCTTTATTCCTGGTGTTACTTACAGTAAGAAAATTTCCTTTACTGTTGGTAGCTGATTTTTCTCAAGTTCTCTTACAACTAAATCAATTAGATGTGTTTTTTAAAATTGCCTGCTGCTCAGTAATACAGTAATGCACCAGGTAATGGCCCACAGTGTATGACTTATGGAAAATATAAATAATTTTGAAAGGACGCTTATTGACCAGCAACCTGAAATACAGAGAGAAATTTGATTAAGGGTTTTACAATCTTTGAATGGAATTAAAAGGGGAGCTAGATGGAAGAATGTTCTAATGATATGAAAAACTGTGTCAAAGGACATAACAATAAATTAGGTTTAAACCACCTGGTACTACGAGCAACACGCACAAAATACAAGAGGATCTCAGTAGGCCAGGCAGTATTGATGGAAAGAGTAAACTGCTGACATTTCAGGCTGAGACTCTGCCTCAGGACTGCACAGGAAGAAGGGAACTTAGAATAAGAAGTTGGAGGTAGGGGAGGAAGAAGTACAAGGTGGTGGTTGAAATGGGGGGGGGTGGTAAATAAAGAGCTGGAAGTTGATTGGTGAAAAAGATAATGAGCTGGAGAAGGGGGAATCTGATAGAAGGGGACAGAAGGCTATGGAAGAATGAAAAGCAGGAAGAACACTAGAGGGAAGTGATGGGCAGTTAGATGAGATTATGAGAACACTCAGTCCTCTTTTATTGTCATTTAGAAATGCATACATGCATTAAGAAATGATACAATATTTCTCCAGAGTGATATCACAGAAAACAGGACAAACCAAAGACTAGCGCTGACAGAACCACATAATTATAACACATAGTTACAGCAGTGCAAAGCAATACCATAATTTGATGAAGAACAAACCATGGGCATGGTAAATAAAGTCTCAAAAATCCCTGAGTCGATCGACTCCCGAGTCCCTGATAGCAGGCGGCAAAAGGGAGAAACTCCCTGCCATAAACCTCCAGGCACCGTCACTTGCCGATGCCTTGGAAGCAGCCGACCACAGCCGACACTGAGTCCATCCATCCGAAAACTTCGAGCCTCCGACCAGCCTCTCTGATACAGCCTCCCGAGCACCATCCTCTGCCAAGCGCCTTTGACCTCGCCCCAGCCGCTGAAACAAGCAAAGCCGAGGATTTCGGGGCCTTCTGCTCGGGAGATTCCGATTACCACACAGTAGCAGCAGCAGCGAAGTGGGCATTTCAGAAGTTTTCCAGATGTTCCTCCGTACTCTCACGTACGTCTCCATCAAATCAGAATTGTGCACCGTCCCCTACTTGACAGATAACAGACATCACCATTGAAGTGGCCGTGCGCGCTGCCGCCGCACCGCCATCTTCTCCTCCTCCTTATAGAGATAAAGTGAGGAATGGGGAATGGTGAAGGAGAGGAAGGCGGAGTCATTTACCAGAAGTTCAAGAAATTGACGTTTATGCCATCAGGTTGGAGGCTACCCAGACAGAATATAAGGTATTTCTTTTCCACCTTGAGTGTGGCTTCATCATGGCAGTAGAGGAGGCCATGGATTGACATGTTGGAATGGGAATGAGAAGTAGAATTGAAATGGGTGGCCACTGAAAGATGCACTTTTTGTGGCAGATGGAGTGAAGGTGAAGGTGCTCAGTGAAGTGGTCTCGCCGATATACTGGAGGCCACACCAGGAGCACCAGACACAGTAGATGTCTCCAACAGACTCGCAGGTGAAGTGTCACGCACATCTGCCCTCACCCCATCCTCCCGCTGCCACGTCAGGGATAGGATTCCTCTTGTCTTCACCTACCACCCCACCACTCTACAGAGTTTCTCCAGTGGGGGGGGGAACGTCACGTGATGACGTGGGATTGAGACATGTAAATCCAGCTGTCCCGTAAAAAATCAGCAAAGTACCATTTGAACAAAGAAAAGTTAATAAACAGTTTTTGAAAACTACTTATAAACTAGTCAGGACTATTTTACGATATGCCTCGTAAACAGCAACAAAAGAAGACTGCCGTTTTGAAGTCACCGTGAGATGGGAAGCAAAAAGGGCCTACCACAGCGATGGAACCTCGGGCTCAGGTTGGTTCTCCTTCGGAGGAGACACATTTTATCTCTGGCGTTGAAGAACAGGGGACAATGGCGGCGGCAGCGGTCCCTGGGAAGAAGAAACGGTAATTGCGCATGCGTAAAGAAGTAGGCATGCGCAAATTGCTACAAGTCAAACTACAGGAACCGACTGCCACTGGAAGTGAAGGTGACCTAGTTTCAGAATTGGATTCCCTGGAGAATACAGATGAAGAAGAGGAGGAAGAAGAACTAGAAGAGATTAAAAGTAGAGGATATCGTGGAAACATAAGAGAGGCTTTAGTCCAAATAATCTTTGAATTAAAAGGAATAAAAATACAGGTTAAAAACATGCAGATTAGCTATGATAAAGCTATGAAAAGGCAGGAGAAAATGGATAAGAAACTTCAAAAGTTGGAAAGAACAATGGTGGATATCAATGATAGAGTGGAAAAAACAGAAAATGATATTTTCGCCTGGAAAACGAAAAGAGATCGGTTGTTGGAAAAAGTGGATGTGCTGGAAAATTTTAGTGGGCAAAATAATATTAAGATTGTTGGTCTTAAAGAAAGTACAGAGTTCCTCCAGCATTTTATCTATGTTGCTTTGGATTGCCAGCATCTGCAGATTTTCTCATATTTGTTGTACTACTGGGAGACTACTCCATATTTTTTATGATGTAAATAGTGGACTGTTTTGCCCATTAAGTCTATGCTGGCTAATAGAGCAATTCTGTATTCCCCACTGTTCATGTGAAGAGTGGTCCAAATGTGAAACTCTCCAACAAAAACTTTGCTTAGCCAGACTTGGAGTACTGTTCTGGTCACTGCATTATAGAAAAGATTTGGGGAGGGTGCAGAAAAGGGTGCCTAGATTAAAGAGCATTAACAACAAGGACAGCAATAATCTTTTTAGGATTATGCTTGTGGAGAGGAAGAAATTGTCAACATTTTGGGTCGAAACCCACATTAGGACGAGATGGATACAACGTGAGCTTGGTGAGATTTTAATTGTTTTCCCTGGCTCATCAGAGGCTGATGAAATACATAAAATTATGGGAAGAGCATCAGAGTCTTTTTTCCAGGATGGAGATATCAACTAGAAAGGGGAGGTTCACACCATCTCGGACCCTGCAGCCGATTATCATTGAGTATTCCTTGGCTGGTTGCCCCCTCCGCACAGTTCACTCCTGCTCTTGGTTCACCCTACACGGTCTGCTTGAATTCCACGCTGCTCTTACCCTTTCATGTGTGCTTCAGTTCCACTGTGCCCTCTATCTTTCGCATCCACATTAATGCTATATTCTGTCTTCGAATTTAACCTACCAAAATGAACAACTTCACACTTATCTGGGTTGAACTCCATCTGCCACTTTTCAGCCCAGTTCTGCATCCTATCAATGTCCCACTGTAACCTCTGGCAACCATCCAGACTATCCACAACACCCCCAACCTTTGTGTCATCAGCAAAGTTACTAACCCACCTCCATCCAGGTAATTTATAAAAATCACAAAAGAGGAGGGGTCCCAGAACAGATTCCTGCGAAACACCACTGGTCACTGGCCTCCATGCAGAATATGAACCATTTACAACCACCATTTGCCTTCTGTGAGCAAGCCAAATCTGGATCCACAAAGCAAGGTCTCCTTGGATCCCATCCCTCCTTACTTTCCGAATAAGCCTTCCATGGGGAAGCTTATCAACTGCCTTATTGAAATCCATATACACTACATCCACTGCTCTACCTTCAGATATGTTTCCAGGAAACTTGGCAATCACTACCAAGGAATTATTCCACGATTAACCCTCATTATTTCATGGTCATCCCAAGAAAATAACTATAGAAGACAGAACATGACAGCACAATATGAGCTCTTCAACCCAAACTGGAGTTGCAATTATTTGCTGAAATAAAAATTGAAGGTTTTTTGGCAAATCCAGGTGGTCAAATTGCAAGCTTTCCTCAAATTAATATAGGTGAATTGATTCCACTGAGAGGAGAGATTCTGCGATGACTTCTGTGATGCTGAGGTGAGCAGAAAATTGAAAGGTTTGGCCACGAATCTTCAATACTATCTCTAATGATCCAGTGAGGAAAGCAAAGAACATCGTATAGTGTTCCTGATAATAATGAAACTTTTCTAATAAGATATTCTGTTAAGTTTTGAACTCTGGTTTATATCTGTACGGACAGATATCTGTATTATTCAAATACAGGCAATATTAGATGTATGCCTGACCCTTGAAAATCAAAATCAAACATGCTGACATGGACCATGACTAGAATCCACTCATCCTGATTCACGACTGGCATGATTTCACCTAGAAGTTATCAACTGATACTATCCCTATGGTTTGAATTCAGTGTTTTAATGTGTTGCATGTGAAAAAGCTAGCATAACTGTATCCAATTTCTGGGATCAAACAAATTCTCCCAATTAAAATAAGGTATAAAAAATACACTGAGTGAGGACACGTAAGTAAAACCTCTGTTCATAAAGTGAAACAGAGGTACTTATAGGAATGTGATCATACTCAGCAATGTGATCACAAATTTCTGAGCACCACTGAGGAAGTAGAGCATCGAATTTATTCCAATTAGTCTAAACCAGGGGTTCCCAAGCCTTTTTTGTCCCGTGGACCAATGCCATTAAGCAAGGAGTCCACTAACCCCAAGTTGGGAACCCCTGGTCTGAACAAAGGAAGGGAATATTTTTGGTAATTCTAGCTGATTAAACAGATATTTCTCCACTTGAGGCTTAATTTGCAGAGGAATTATTCAATTTTTCCCAGTCCTGAATAGGAAAAGTGCCTCTTTCTGCAGACTGCAAAGATTCTTTTGTAGGCCCGGGTATCAGGGAATTGTTGGATTGAGATAAATTACTGCTTAGGCATCTTATCATGGAATATTGAAGAATATGTAATGTGCTAAATGGCCTACTACTTCCGCTATGATCCTGTGATTGATGAGCATCCTTATATTTAATAAAGGACAGTACTTTCTGTTGAGCAAAGCATTTATCTTGTTCATAGGAGCTCTTACAGGCACACACGTGAAGTCAGTTCTCACTAACATCCACTACCCAACACTTCAGACTCAGCCAGACAGCAGAGAGAGTAGACACTCGAATTCAAAGCAAAAACAGTAAATAAAACACTGGAAATACTCACCAGACTAGGTAGCATCTGTGTAGAGAAATAAAGAGTGAATGTTTCAGTGGATGCAACATTGATAAATTATAAAACAGGCATGTTTTAAATAATAGGAAAGAGGAGGTGTGTGACAAGAATAAAGGGAAAAAGGATGGGGAAGATTCTCTTATTGCACATGAGCAGTTGGAGGAGATTTTAAAAAAAGAGCAATTCATTTGTTTATGTAAGACTGTAGTAGCTAAATGCATTTTCGTGAATTGAAAAAGTTGGACAAAACGCACTGTGGGAAATTTGGTGCAATGTATTCCTCTGAGAGCGATGTGTAATTTGTTAGAAAGAAAAATAGTTTGAAGTTGCATGTCCCAAAGAATCTATTACGTTAAGGCAAACATTTGTACAGGGGGAACATTTGTAGAAGGACGATGGAGGATGAAGACAAAAATAAAATTGCTGGAAGAGTGAAAATATAGAATACTGTAGTTGCTGGAAGTATCCAACAACTACAGCATCTATGGCGAGAGAAAAACAGTCAACATTGTAAGTTAGTAACTTCAGAACTAATACAAACTGGAAAGGCTGGTTATCTGAACTAGGCCGACTGCCATCCAGAGAGGGCTGAAATTTGTCTAGTCAGATCACGAGACATTTTTTGGAGACTACTTCATTGGAACAGAGTAGGAGGCCAAAGGTACAGTATCAGATCCCAGATGGTGGAATGGAGGTCTGGGTGACAGGCAATTCAAGTGTAAGCTTGTCTTTTCAGGTTTGAACTGGGATGATCTGTAGAACTGTTACCCAACCTTCATTTGGCTTTTCCAAATTAGAGCATAGCATAGTGTTAGGATGGATATAATACACTAATTTGAAAGAACTATATGCTCTTTCTACTTCACCTTTTGGATCCCTGGATAATGGAAGATCAGGTGTTACATCTCCTGAGGTTGTGTGGAAAGTGTCATCAGAAGGTTATGGTAAAGATGGAAAAATGAATTATGGAGACAGGGAATGATGTAGTCCCTTTGGAATGCCAAAAAGTGAGTGGTGGTGGCACCTTGTTGAAGTTGGCAGAAATTCCAGTGAATGATTTACTGAATTTGGAGTTTAGTGAAGGGGAAGGTGAGGTCAAGGGGAACTCAACCTTTGCTCTGGGTGGGAGGAAAGGGTAGGAGAAAAAAAGTGCAAGATATGGAATAGGTGGATTGAAGAGCCCATTCGGCTATGGGGAGAGTAGGCCATGGCTAAATATAAGGAAAGAGATATTTAAAATATTGTTGTGGAGAGTTTCAGCATACTGCTGCTATACTGTGCAAACAAAGCTGGAAGCTGATTACCTCCAGGTAGCACAATTCTAAACACCTTTGAGGCAAGTGAAGTTTACTCTACCTAGGCTGAGCTGAAGAAGAGGATAAGTGCAAGTTATTACCATACTCAAGAAATTTTCTCAGCACTGCCAATTGATAAAAAAATAGTCTTTTCCACTCATGAGGTATTAATTTAACAGAAGGCAGGAGGCTGCTGAGTCAAATGATAAATATAAAATAACATTTCAAATACCGCTCAATTGTTGTGTGTTTCAAAGGAGAAAGACTACAAAGGGACAGATGTGTGTTTTGAACTGGAGGCTTGAGTATGTGAGAAAGATTGCTTTGGGAAACTAACTGACCTTAGAGAAAACAAATGAGATTTGTCATGTAGCAGAAAGAATGAAGGATTAACATCAAGTCATCAATAAGTCAACAACACAGACTGTGAGTAAAGTATGCAAGTCCATAGAGATCTCTAGGGCTGAGATAAATAAAGCTAAGATGAAAGAAAGGACACAGAATTTTGGAATGATGAAAAGAAACACAAGATCCACAAGAAAGCATTTTGTTCTAGTTCCGATATAAAAAGAATTGTATCAAGTGTGCATAAGAGAAATCCTTTGCTTTGGAACTGAATCACTTGCACATGAACAGACAAACTGAGCAATTGGAGAGAACAGGAGCAACACTTTTAGTTGTCCATAAGGGAAGTGCTTTTGGTTTGAATAATGAGGCATGCCATTTATATTAGAGTCAAGCAATCATAGAAATTTCAAATAGACATGAGAATCCAATATAATGTAATAAAGGCATCCGTTAGTCTTGCGAGACCATGGATCTGGGCCTGGAAAGTCTTCACTCTCCAGGGCGCAGGCCTGGGCAAGGTTGTATGAAAGACCGGCAGTTGCCCATGCTGCAAGTCTCCCCTCTCCATGACAACAATGTTGTCCAAGGGAAGGGCATTAGGACCCATACAGTTTGGCACCAGTGTCATCACAGAGCAATGTGTGATTAAGTGCCTTGCTCAAGGACACAATACATAGCCTTGGCCGGGGCTCAAACTCACAACCTTTAGGTCGCTAGTCCAATGCCTTAACCACTTGGTCACGTGCCCACACATACAGTTTCATTTGTCACATCAGCAACCAAAGTTTTTAAATTTACAGAAGTGTAGTTACGTAAATGTGCCTTTATACTTTACACCTGGTTTTCTATTAGAAGGAAGCTACATGTTTAGTTCAGTACAAGGAATATAATTTGATCTATAAACAAAACTATAAGACTTATACTGGGCAAAAGGCATGCTTATCATGGTTTATTATATAATAATTATTATATAATATTGTATTGAAGATCCGCAGTCACAATGCATGCAATAAATAACTATTGATTGGTAATGAAGAAATGCTTAATGCAGAGGTTACCACTGTTTACTAATAGAATTGGATGATGTAATGAAATTGGTTTAGCAAAACACTTGATTCAGTGCAAAATGTCCCTTTTCAGGTGCCTGTGAAGATTCTAAGAGATAAACTGAAGAAAACAATATCTGCTCTGTTTAGACAAGGTAATCTGGCTCTGATAATAACATTAACTGGATCAGTTCAGTTGTTACAGTATCAAAGAAGAAAGGGTCATTGTGAATATGTGAATAATGGTATTAAAAGAGAGCATTATCCTTTGCTGGTGATAGACAATATAGAAAACTGCTTATGTGGTAAATTTCTACATCTGAAATGGATTTTGGCACTCTGTTAAATGAACAGTTTATATTGAACCACTTATTATCCTCCTTCTGCTTAGTAATAAAGAAGTATATGTGTATTCTTCATGATCAGCTTTATGCCATAAATTTTCCATGAAAAAAACACAGGAGATGGTTGCAAGATTTCAGGGGATAAAGGTGATTAGAAAAATGGACAATAAAATACATTTGATTATGATGTACATTGTTCAGTGATGCATTGAGTGGTACATAATAACGATGAAGTAGAACCTTTATGTCACAGAGACAGACCAAATAGAAACAAATCCTTTGGCCCATTGACCCCATGTTGAAAATAATCACCTATGTACAGTAGTCATACACTCATTCCATTTGGACATATTCCTCTTGGCCAAAGATTTCTGTAAGTGCATTTGAAGTTAAAGCAGTTTTGGAGATGGCAATCAACAGAAATGGGAGGGATCTGGCTTAATGGGACTTCCTCTACATGTGAGTATGTTTCTCTCACAATTATTTGACATGATGAATCTATATAACATAAAAGATACAGAATGCTTCTAGGGGAGAATCACAAGGAGCCACGAAGCAAGAAAACATTACTTCTTAAATATTGTATGAAGAAAAGGCAACGTGGTGCATCTTGATGTAATGTGATTTACAATGTATTGCTTCTCAGTGTGGATTTGGAGCAACAGTGGTGTATAATAGATAATCAGTTGAATCTAATTATAAATGATAACAGAAAAAAGGTAGGCACAATTGATAAGGTGTTCCTTCTAATTGATCTTGTTTGTGATAGGTTTGAATTTTCATTTATGGCCAATGTGGTAATTTCTACTTTGAAAAAGGCACACTCAACAACTTCACGCCCAAAGAAACAACTTTATCTCGAAGGTGAAAACGACATGTGTATACAGAGGCTTTCACAACCTGTACGGCATGGCAGGAACACCATATACACAGCACACCGGAAGTAAAAAGAACTGAAGTAATCCCCTCCACCATTATCCTAATTAGTACTAACATACTTTTAATAATGCTCACATTACAACACTTCTCCCCCTTTAAAATCCAACATTCCCCAAATGTAAAAACTAGGAAATAAAAACAGTGGTGTTATTAACTTGAGTACCCCTGAAAACTTATACTAGTATCTCAGCAACAGCTTATCAATACAAAACATCTGGAAAACATGACAGATTCAACATTCAATCTAACAACAACAAAAAAAACTGTTCCGTCAAAGATTCAGTCTGTCAGGAGGTTTACGAGTGGGCTGTGATCTGCGCACTGCCCCCGGTGACCCAGCAGGCACCGCTGGTGAGGGTGTTTTGGGTGGATCTGGTTTTGGGGGCATGAGAGGGGTCTGTGTATCTACGTGAGAATGTCCATCCTCCTTGGGACCCCGACCCCTCTGCCAGTGTCCCTCTCTCTGGCAAAGTCACTGGTGGACATGCTTCCACTGTAGTCTGTCTCACAAATGGAAACTCCATGGAACTGTCTGCCTCTGATCCGGTATCATGATGCAGGTGCACATGGTCCTGATGTCTGCAGAAAACACGCCCATCAGTCAGCTTAACAACATAGGAGATGGGACCACCCTGCTTAAGAATAACCCCAGGCAGCCATTGCTGATTGTTTCTCACATAGACATTGTCATCCGGTTTTAACTGTCTCTCTCGCGTATGTTGGTCATGTCCCTCCTTCTGCTTTTCCTGCTTTCTCTCCACTTTTGGCTTCATGTCTGGGCGCAGCAGGTCCAATCTTGACTGGGCCTATGCCCATCAGCATCTCTGCTGGAATGCGGGCAGTCGTAGTCTGTGGCGTGAGGCGGTATTTAAATAGGAAACGTGAAAACCACATGAGAACCACATAAGAGAATCCCCTGTCACCCACTTTAGGCCTTCCTTCACTGTCTGAATAGCCCACTCAGCCAAACCATTGGAGGCTGGGTGGAAAGGGGCCGTTCGAATGTGATGAATGCCATTCTGCTGCATGAACTCACTGAACAGTTCACTGGTGAACGTTGGACCATTATCGGTGACCAGAGTGTCAGGCGACCCATGGACTGCAAACACCTGCCTGAGTTTGTCTTTGGTTGAGAGGGCTGTGATGTTGCTCATGATGTAAGTTTCAAACCTTTTAGAATGCGCATCTACCATTACAAGAAACATCTGCCCCATAAAAGGGCCAGCAAAGTCCAAATGTAGCCTAGGTGGTCTGGCCACTCCCATGGGTGTAAAGGAGCTGGTGGTGGCATATTTTGATTAGTCTGACATTGCGTGCATGATTTTACCTTGTTCTCCAGATCCTGATCCATTCTTGGCCACCAGACGTAGGATCTTGCAAGGCTTTTCATTCGAGACACTCCTGGGAGAGCCTCATGAATTTCCTCCACAATCTGTGAACGGCCATGGGGAGGCGTGATGACCCTCACCCCCCAGAAAATGCAGCCATCCTGCAGACTGAGTTCTGCCTTGCGTTTGGCATAAGGCCTCAGTTCCTCTCCTTCCATGACTCTGGGCAAACCTTGCAAAAGAAAAGTCTTGACTTGAGACAGGACTAGGTCCCTCTCTGTCTGCTGCTTGATCTGGGTCGCCTTTACAGGTGTCTCTGACAGCCTCTCCAATGAAAACACAGTTTCTGGAGGCACATATGTAGTAACAGGTGTCTCAGGTAAAGGTAGTCGACTCAGTGTATCGGCATTTGCATTATCCCCACCCACTCTGTACACTATAGTATACTGGTAGGCTGACAATGTAAGAGCCCAACGCTGTATCCTGGCTGAGGCTAGTGGTGGGATGCATCTAGTCTCACTGAACAGGCTCATCAGTGGTTTATGGTCCGTATAAATTGTAAATGCGCATCCATAAAGGTACTGATGAAAGCGTTTGACCGCAAAAACAATGGCCAGAACTTCTTTGTTTAGCTGTGAATATCCCTACTCAACAGCTGTCAGAGTACATGAAGCAAAACCAATAGGCTTCTCTGAACGGTCCTCCATTACATGTGAGAGAACTGCCCCGACTCCATAGGGCGAGGCATCGCATGCAAGCGTGATCTCCTTGTCTGGGTCATAGTGAACAAGCAGCTTCACTGAGTGGAGGAGTCCTTTCACTTCCTTGAAAGCTTTCTGCTGTTCTTCACCCCACTGCCACTTAGTGTCATTGTGAAACAGCTTATACAGTGGGGTCAAAACCCTTGAGAGGTCAAGAAGAAACTTGCCATAATAATTCACCATGCCCAAAAATGATCTGAATTCTGTGATGGCAATAGGGCTTGGGGCCTCCTTAATAGCTCTCACTTTGTCCTCCACAGGAAAAACCCCTCAGCTGTGATCTTATGCCCCAGTTAAGTCACACTCGATGCCAAGAACACACGATTTCCGCGATTCAACCGCAGCCCTGCGTTCGAGAGCCTCTTCAGCACCCGTTCTAAATTAGCAAGATGCTCCACCTCCGTAGCCCCCGTGATTAAAATATCATCAAGGTACACTGCTACGTGCGGAATCCCCTGCAGCAAAGTGTCCATTGTCCTTTGGAAAATGGTGGGGCTGGACACCACTCCAAACACCAGGCGATTGTACTTGAATAATCCCTTGTGTGTGTTAACTGTGACATACTCCTTTGAATCCTCGTCGAGCAGCAGCTGTTGGTAGGCATGGCTCATGTCCATCTTTCTGAACAGCTTACCCCCTGACAGGGTCGCAAACAGGTCATCCACCCATGGCAATGGGTATTCCTCCAGCCAAGAGACCTGATTCACCATAAACTTATAATCCCCGCATATCCTCACTGTTTTGTCTGCCTTCAAAACTGGAACAATGGGAGCCGCCCACCTTGAAAACTGGATGGGCTCAATAATGCCCAGCCTCTGTAAACATTCCAGCTCGTCCTCGACTTTGCCTTTCATGGCATAGGGCACCGACCTGGGCTTAAAAAAACGTGGTGTAGCCTCAGGGTCGATATGGAGTTTCACTGTCACACCCTTCAGTGTTCCCAGCTCATCCCCGAAAACATCACTGTACCGCTGCAGAATGTCCTCCGTTGTGTGTGCGTACTTAATTTCATGCCAGTTTAGCCGGATTTTGCAAAGCCAATTGCGACCCAAAAGACTGGGCCCCCTGCCCTTAGCTATCACTAGCCTGGCTTCAGCCTTCTGACTCCCGGCTGAAATGTCCACATATAACACCCCTAAATGAGGTATGGGCTGCCCTGTATAGGTCCTAAGTTTGAGCTTTGACGGTCTAAAGGGAGGCAGGTTGAGCCCCCATGTCCTCCTGTAGGTCTCCTCACTATTGACCGATGCAGTAGCCCATCAATCAACCTCAAACTTAATGTCCTTTCCCCTGACAGTGACTGTGGCATAATATGGTACAGGTGGTTCCTCATCTGTTTCCACTGCAAACATGTTGTAGGCACATGCTGCCTCTTCATCTGTTTCTTCTAGATGGTGTGTGGCTGTCTGAGCCTGTTGAGCTTTCCCCTGCCCAGCCTTAATCTTACCTTTTGAACTTCTGCACTTTTTAGCTAAATGTCCCTTTTTGCTACAAGCATGGCAGACAGTGTCTTTGAATTTGCAATCATTTGCACAGTGTGTCCCTCCACACCGGAAACATTCCACCCGCTTTGCCTGTTTACCAGTCTCCCTCCTGACTTGGTGCACTGCCGCCGACTGCGACCCCCCCATGTCCTTTCTGGATATCCCTGACATTATTAGCAGCCATCTCCATACCTTGGGCAATCTCTGAGACTTTCTTGAAAGTCAACGGTGGGGTTTCCCCTAACAGGTGGCGTATTATTAATGCCGCATACCAATCGATCATGGAGCATGTCTTCCAACATCGCTCTGAAATCACAATGCTCCGACAGCTGCCGAAGCTCGGCCACAAAATTGGCCACAGACTGACCTGGCTTCCTGAAACGGCTGTGAAGCTTACACCGTTGGACTATCACAGAAGGTTTCGGATTGTAGTGGTTCCCCATGAGCATAACCAGTTTGTCATATGGAATGTCCCCCGATTTCTGCGGTGTGGCTAAATTCCTTATTAGCTTGTAAGTCTTTGCCCCACACACACTCAGGAGAATAGAGCGCTTCTTAGTCTCCTCAGTAATTCCATTAGCACAGAAAAAGTGTCCCAACCTTTCCCCATACTCCAGCCAGTCCTCTGTAACCTCCTCAAATTCAACGATAGTCGCAAATGTAGCCATCTGAATGTGAGGCCCCTTATCAGCGCTGTTGCTCCCGCTCAAAACATGCTGACACGTCCACAAAACCTCGTCGCCCAAAATATTTGGTAACTTCTACTTTGAAAAAAGCACACTCGACAACTTCATGCCCAAAGAAACAACTTTATCTCGAACGTCAAAATGATATGTATATACAGAGGCTTTCACAACCCGTACGGTATGGCAGAAACACTATATACAGTGCACACTGGAAGTAAAAAGAACTGAAGTAACCCCCCCTCCCACCATTATCCTAATTAGAACTAACTTACTTTTAATAATGCTCACATTACAACAGCCAGGATGTAGTGAATGTTGAAATTGGACATTTCATTCTCAAACCACACATTTAGAGAATATGATTGATATTTACTTAATTATTGAGATACAGCAAGGAACAGGCTCTTCCAGGCCTTCGAGCCACACTACTCAGAAATCCCCCGATTTAATTTTATCCTAATCACGGGATAATTTACAATGATCAATTAACCTACCAATCGGTACGTCTTTGGACTGTGGGAGGAAACCGGAGCACCCGGAGGAAACCCATGTGGTCACAGGTAGAACGTAGAAACTTCTTACAGGCAGCAGTGGGAATTGAACCTGGGTTGCCTGTCCTGCAAAGCGTTGTGCTAACCACAATGCTACTGTGCCACCCTTTTCTTTGAAAACATTGTATAAAAAGGGAAGAGATGACATCAGTAGTATCATTAAGCCTAGTGTACCTGCCAGAAATCAATAACTTTACCATCTTGTAAAAGTTAAATGTTGTGAAGCACTTCTGGATAGAGACGTGTTGTGAATGATGTTCGCTGGTGATCTACTTCAAAAGCAACTTTGAGTAGTTATTTGGCAAGAATGGCTGAGGGGAACTTCATAATTACTTTGATTTATCTTTCTTTACTTTCTTTGAACATTTTGGTATGTTGATGGAAATTTAATGTTCAAATGTCAACAATTTGTGATAGCTGCTTTGTTGCATAAGGATCTAATGTCGGTGGTTCATAAAACACATCTGCAGAGATAGTTGCTTTGGAGAATTCTAGCTTTGTTCTAATGGATCAGGATGATTTCTAAGCTTTAATTAAAACATTCTGGAATTTGATATTTTATTCACTTGCTCAATGTTCACTGTGAGGATTCTTTGCTTCAAGAGGTCTTTGTGGCTAAACCACGGACAAAAATTGGTGCTGATCTTTGAGGGTTACAAGCTGGGTTTGATATTTCTTTGGCAAAAATCTTTACAATAACTATATTGAAATGGCTAAACTTACCTCATCCACATTGAGCTTCAAGTATCATTTTCCAGACATGGAATATTGTTTACACTTGGACCACTGTTTGGATCGATGGTGATCTTTTTCACATGCAGCAACATCATCAAAGAGTAAAGTTTAAAGAGTAAAGTAAAGAGTAAAATTCTATCAGAGACTTTTTACAAAATGAAAGGAGGCCATTAAATCTGAACACTAACTCTGTTAGAAGCACTTAGTAGAGATACCACACCTACACAATGGTTCATAGATGCAAAATACTAATTCCTGCCGCGATACACCATTATAACCTCAATATAATTTGTGCACTGATTGGCAAAAAGAACTGCTGAGATCATACTATTTATGTGGATGTTAAACCCTCACCAGAAATGCATTGAAACTACAGATATGCTTATCTCCTCTATGTTATGCTCATATTTTATTTTAGTTGATTTGCCTTAGCTACAAACCATGGATATGCTCATTGAAGAAAAAGGAAATGGCTTATTTTCAGTGTTTGCTCTGATATTTGTGCTCAAAGGTCTTTAGTGTTCACAGGGATTTGGCAGATTTGATAACTCATCTGAAGATTGACAGCTCCAACATTGCTCTATCCCCTGACCATTTCACACAAATGGCTGTGTAAGAAATAAACTCACCTGTCCAAAGCAAACCTTTAAGTAACAGGCTTCTGGGCTCATATCGAAGAAACCATCTCACTGAGCCAGCTGGAAGGAAATAAAATGTTTAGAGATTTATTTTTCATTCTGATAGCGTGCTTTCCAAATATAACTGTTGGCATCTGGCAGATAATTTTATATTGGCAATCCCAGGCTTTGAAATCACAGCCTCCACACATCATATCTGAAAACTTTGGCACCAATTCCCTTTCTACTCCTCCAGATTGCTCACCAATCCAGCACACGAGCAAATACAGTATAACCCCAAGTCCCAGCTGGAATTCTGTCAATGGCCTGAATTCTGATCAACTTTGCAATGCTGAATAATTATGCCCATACACACTGTTCATAACTTTGTATAAGGTACAAAGAATGTGGGTCCAACATCCTTTAGCTGGCTTTTACCTCCAGGAACTATTGAGTTGTCATCAAGCTCCATTATCACAATGAGTGGCTTTCATGAGACTGCCATGTCAGGGTAGACAAGAAGTAGTACTCAAATTTATCTTTTAGTTACTCGTCACAACTTCATGCAGTATTACTACCTCTTCTTAGCTACATAGTCAATCCCTGTTTTGGAAGCAATGCCATCCCCAGTTTCAGGCTGTTGTATCAGTCTTTATTGCTATAACAGCCTGAGTTGTGTAGATAAAACAGAAATGAAACACAGGTTGACAGGGTAGTAAAGAAGGCATATGGCATGCTTGCCTTCACTGAGTTTACAAGCTGGGATGTTATGGTGCAACTGTATTAAATTTTGTTTAGACCACATTGGAATATCATATGCATTTCTGGTTGCTGCATTACAGGAAGGATGTGGAAGCTTTGTGGAGGGCGCAGAGGAGACAGAGAGCATTAACTATAAAGGCAGGTTGGACAAACTTGGATTTTTTTCTCTGGAGCTTTGCAGGCTGAGGAGAGACCAGATAGAAGTTTTAATAGTCATCAGAGCCATAGAGAAGATAGATAGAGTCTTTTTCCCAGGTGGAAATGTCAAATAAATGGGACATACTGCAGCTTTAAAGTAAGAGAAAGGTTCAAAGAAGATGTGTGATGCAAGTTTTTTACACAAGAGTATGGAGGATACCTGGAACATGTTGCCAAGGGAAGTGCTGGAAGCAGATATGATAATGATGTCCAAGATGCATTTAGACAGGCAGGGAATGAAGGGATATGGATCATGAGCAAGCAGTTGGGATTAGTTTAATTTGGCATCATGCTTGGCACACATGTTTTGGGCTGAAGGGCCAATTCTTGTACTGTACATTCCTCTATTCTATGGTCTATCACTGATCACAGTTCTTAAAAAGTAAATTGAAAATAACTTTGTACATGCAGAATAAATATGGTAATTAGAAAAATGCCACACTAACTGCTCTCATCTTTCAAGAGCTTTAAAATGCTGGTACCTCATGGAGAGAATCAACATTTAAACAGTTGAAGATGGAGTTTTGTCGTACTTACTCACCAATGACTCATCAGGCAATGTCCATTTAGTGAGCTGATTTTTAATAGTATGCTTTGTTACTGTCTTTAAGCTCATGAGTGCAGTGATTTTTTACTTTAATTGTGGAATCGATTTATTATTTTGTTGTGCATTTAATAGACTTTGCATATTTAATAGAATCTGCATATTTTGTAGACTGCATATTTCATTAACCGTTTTCCCCTCTGATGTTACCTTGCTTCTCAGTTTTACAGCTCACTGCAGGTTCCAGTAGAAAAGTCCTGTGAATTCTAGGATATTGAAATACGAAGAAAGATTTGTATTGATTGGGGTTGAATGCACAATCTGCACCAATCTTCAAAGCAGTTTGAGCACATCTTTTGACTTGTTCAAGCATTTGAGCTCTTTACATGGAACTCATTGCTATTCTTGCTTGATTGTCTACTTTCTATTCTAATGCAGGTGTGTGAATTCTTGCAGAAAGGAGAGGATTCACTGTATGCCTTAAGGGACTCATTCTTACCAACAGAGAGCCTAGAGTTGGGGGAATGAGGTGTGGAAGGTAAAAAGCAAACCCACTGCCATTGTATAGAGGAAGATGTTCACACCAGAGTTGATGTGTCCCAAGTGATGACATTGAAAAGATTCCTCCTTGGAAATTTCCTGCCTTAATAACATCTTTTAATGTATGTGAATGATTAATGAGTACATCAATAACGAATGGAATTCTGATTTAACAGTTTAACAGCAAGCATCTTCCTTGAAGATAAAGGTATATGCCATGAGTTTAGCAATTTAATTGATTGTGAACTGATAAGACATTCAGAATGTGATAATGCTTTTATTACAATAACCGAAGAGATTTTTTTTTGTTCTATGAAGGGTTTAAAGTGATAGGTATCATGTTATAGGTCAGAAACAGCTGACTGGGATACAAGTGCTGTGATGCCAACTTTCAGACCATTGAATCAGTGCAGCTACTGTTGGCTAATAAATCAAAATGTTGCAGTTCAGAATTAATAAGTATGTTAAATAAATAGGAATAGAGAAAGAAATCAATAAAAATATTTCTGCCTGACAGAAGCATTCCCATATACAAAAATGTGGAGACCATTTTCTGCAGCATGTTTTCATTCCATAACGATCTTCTCCGAGGATCGTCATCTTGTCATGGTGGAGAGGTTTATGAGCTCTTGAGATTCTGTGAGCAAAGCTGCCTGGAGCTTAGCCATCTGGTGCTTAGCCCTGGATAGGGTCACCCATATCGGTAAGGACAAGGGAGAGGTTCCAGACAAAGAAAGATCCAACCAAGGCCTCAACCATGGAGCTGGTGGAAGATGATGACACATCACAATGCCAGTGAAGGCAGAGGAAGCCTGCAGCAGTGAAGGGTCCGCAGTTGTCTTGCACTCCATGCCACTGGGCGCTGACCCCAATCTGTTAAGGACTATGTAATGGCTGTCCGTTCATCAGCCTACCCAACAATAAACAAAGTCACACACAGGCAATCTCCATAAGGGAATCCACCCGAATATCCCGGATTAAGTCCCGTGGTGATCAGCAAGTAGTGAAGGGGGCAGGATTGTGAGGTCTGGAAGCCCTTCGGAAACATGTGGATCTCGGATCAGCCTCTGCAGTCACCAGAAGACCCATTATTAGATAACCCCTTTAGAGAAGTTCAGACTTGACTTGAGTGATCACAATACTCATCCCAGATAATTTTCCAGCCAAATATCTCATCAATAATAGTAGTAGATGTATTCAAAAGTCTGATTATGTAATTTCAATGATTATGAATGAAGTGTACTGAGTCTAGGTCAGGATTTCATGATACTCAGGGTAAGTGTCACCTAATGTTAATTCTCTCCATTTGTACATGTGGAAAACTGAATGTGGACGAGCTATCTAAGGTATGGAGGATCTTCACCCACTGAATAACTGCCACATATCTATGCAATGCTCCATTCCACAAAGGTGTCACATATTTTTATGGACTCTGTGCATTACATCATGATTCAGAAGTTCTATGATTACTGAAGTTAGTGTTACTCCTTACTTGTGAAGGAAAAGTATTTCAGAATGTATATTGCATACACTTCTCTGACATTAAATGTACCTTTGAAACCTTTAAAACTTGCATTAATTCTTCTAAAGGAGCCAACTATGCAATTTTCTTCAAAAGTGAAAACATCCCTGAGATCAAAATTACCCAAGTTAAGTTACCTCAGTCAAATTGTAGACTGAAGCACAAATGTAACATCAGCTATTCAATTCACAGACTCATCATTGAGTGCAGTTGGAATTGATCTGTGAAAGTCAAAAGTGATAATTGCTTATTCTTATTTTTTTCTTCACCAGCCCCTGACCCTTGCTCTTGAAACTCCGTTCCCATCTGATCAAGAATGAAGGGAATGCAGACTAGAAATAGAGCTACAATATTAATGCTGGTTCCCTAGTCTTCTTCCTCCTGAATATGGCTCCCCTTCAGAATGCTAGACAATTGACTCTACCCTCTGTGACAAGCTAAGAGTTAACTGCGTAACAGGCAAGCTGGATCTACATTCTTTTCAATAGCTGAATCACACAAAACAGTATTAAATGTAAATTATAAATTCTGTAACATTGTCACGGGTAATATTCCAAATCTTCCCCTTCTAGAAAAGGCAGTTTGCTTTTGTTCTCTTAGCCCTTCAGACTGTTCAGACATAGTGAAGGAAACTGCCACCAATACAGAGCATTCCCTGTAACACTGAGAGCCAACAACAGCTGTTTAATTTCTTCCTGAATTGCTACTGGATCACATGGCTGCTTTGTATATTGATTTCTGTGCAGCATCTATGAACTATTTGTATAGAATATATATTACATATACTGTATTGTGCATATTAATTATCTACATGCACATTTATTACATGTAAAAGGAATTCAGTCCTCTAATAGTGAGAATGGGTTTGCCGAAATCTTAATGAACCCATTTAGAAAGGAACAGAAATTCCTTGTTTGAAGCCTTTGCTGAGAAAGATTAAAATGTTGTGGTTTTGTGTTCATCAATAGTTTTCTCATCTCAAAGAAGCAGTCTGTTCACTGAGGTGCAGTCTGCAAATGCCATCCATGCTCACGTCTTTTGTGTGGATATCCGTGATTTATGCACGAGATGCAAGCTTTTCTGAATGGACTCAATCTTGACCAGAAGTGGTGATGCGTGAAGGATCTATTTATCAGAGGGACTCTGGTTTATACCACACAGATCTTCTGTTTAGTTGCAGGGTTAGCAGTATTTGCATAAAGGAAGTGAACTAAGAATAAGTGAAAAATATGTTTGTTGCTTGTCTATTGAAGGAAGAAGAATTATATGCTGAAACTCTACTTAAAATCTGCAATGTCTTAAAGGGACAGCCCTATTGATTTCTGAGCCCTCATTGCAAGAATAATTTCTGTTTTGCACCATGGCTAGAAGGTATTCTATGGTGCAATCAAGGGTTATATCTTTGAAAAGTCATGAATGGTCTGGTTAGTGGTTCAGGATGTCAAGTATTTAAGATGGACCTTACAAGGTGACCTTATGAATTCTCTGAGTGGCATCTGAATCTGAAATTATGTCAAAAATGTTTGGTGAGCTTGTGAGCATCAAGGTATAAGTAAACATCTCTTCCTTCATTTCATCTAAGGTGTTATTTCATGCACTTACTATTACTTCTATCAACAGATTTTCAAAGTACAGTTTATGTACATTGGCCCTCTTTTCCTCTTGACCTCATGCATCCGTTCAACTCAGAACTATTCACCGTGTTAACAGAATTATTCACAATGAAGTATCAATGCACATCACCATAACACTGTCACACATTTCATACACATGAGATTCTGCAGATGTTGGAATTCCAAAAAACACACACAAAATGCTGGAGAATGTCATGGAAGTGAAAAGATATTTTTGGCTAAGTTTTGGTCCTGAAGAAGGGCCTCAGCCTGAAACATCAACTGTTCGTTCATTTCCATGGACGCTGCCTGACCTGTTGAGCTCCTTCATAATTTTGTGTATGATACCGTCTAGCATTTACTGACTTTGGATATACAGTGAGAAAAGGAAATTCCTAATAAAGATAGGAACATATGCAGAGTTAGAAACCCTCTTGTTTATTCACTTGTCTCCCTCTTATCTTCAATCTGAGGATGAGCAAGAAAAGCCTATTCCACCATTCAATGACACAAACACACAAGTAAAGAGGAATACCAAAATAAAAACAGGAATAGAAGTCGACACCCTGGCCAATCTCATCATCCAATTTATATCATGGCTGATCTTCATCTCAACTCCATTGAGCTCTGAAGCACCATAATCACTGATTGCTTTACCTCAAAACAATCCTGTGAAGTGAAAAACTCATTTGATTCCTAGGACTTTGAGGCTTCTTTCAGAATGGCAAATAGGCAGGCTGGCCAGAGTTCCAGATTCATTGAAAGCTGGTCATATTCTTCAGTATCTCAAAGGTTACAAGACATAAATAAAGTTGTTTTTATTGCAAACTATATGATCAAAAAGACCATTATAACTTCTGGGACTTTCCTCTTTCTTCAAATACATATATTAAAGCAATCTTCTTCCCACAAAATGCCATCACTCTCTTAGTCCCTCCCTGCTGCCTGCTCAGATATACTCACTTCAAGGAGTTTAGAAAGAATTGGAGGAGCCTGTGCTGTGGGAATAATAGAACAGATTACTGATCAAGTTGTAGTTCCTGGGAGTGTCATAGAAGTATTTCCTGCCTTGAACTCATAAGCGTTAATATAACCAGCTATCTAGATATCACACAAGATATGTTTAAGCAATCCTTTCTGAATAAATGGCCTAATTCTGCTCTTCTGCCTTATGGTCTTATAAAGTGTTGTAGAGGACAGTAAGAAGAGTTCCAGTCAACATATTGCATATGGTTGGTGAAGTTTAGGGTGTTGCTGGAGGTGTCAATGGAGTTTGTAGCAATTTTAGAGTTAAATGATATAAGGCCCTCATCTCAGAGGTTCCAGATCAGTCAGCGCTTCATCCTTATTGACTTAGCTTTGTCAAAGTAGGAAGGCTAGGATATTAACGTTAAATGGCCTACTTTTTGTAATTAGATTAAGTTTTTGTCAGTAGAACAAAACTAGGAATCACGACCTTATTATTGCTGTTGGGCATGTGCTCAAATTAATCACTGACCAATGTGAAGGAATACAGATGATGATGCTGCTCTTCTGAATGGTCTCCATCCGTCAACTCTTCCAGGAAGTCCAGCAGTCAAAAGCTTGAAAGTCACATGATTTAATAAAGCAATCCTGCCAGTTACCTAATGTAGAAATCAGACAGAAAACAAGATTAGGTTCAAGGCAACAAATATGAAATACTGTTACCTCATAAAGTCAGCAAAATAAATAAACACATCAAACTTGGTGAACTCAAAAAGTTGAGCACAACGTAGTTGGATCCGATGTAGACATTGGTCTTTGCAGAGCTTTGGTTTACATTTCAGATAGATAGACATGGATCCCAAAGGAAATTACAGCAGTGTTCACTGTTCAGAGTCAGACTCCTATTCCCAGAGCCAATAATTTGTTCTGCTTTGGGAGGCCATTTCAGGTTCTTCCTGTTTTTTGTTGGCCTGCTTAATGCGGGAGGGATATTTCTCCTTTGGGTTCTTAGTCACAATGTCTTTTGCTAGGACATAGTTAAACAATATGAAACACACAACAATGAATTAGGCTTCACAGCAAGGGAAAAAATTCTCTAAAAGAAAAACAATATAAAAATGGTTGGAAAAGTCCTTAATGATGTGCAAGAAATCTCATTTTTCTTTTTATTTCTTGTAGAATATATTCATTTGGAAAAACAAACACTACAGTCCTTCTAGTGATGATACTCCTAGAATATTGAAAGGTAGGAATTTCTAGAAATTAGATTGAACAACAGTGAATGAATATTGACATTTTGTCAATGCAAGTTAACATGTGACCTGGACAGGAACCCGCAAATGGTGCTACTTACATGCTTTAGTTACCCTTGTTCTCAGTGGTTGAGGATTTGGAAGGTGTAGACAACTGGAGGAGGAATTGACTTTTAATGTTGGTGGATGGGTCACTTTAAGTAAACTTTTCCTCTGCATACCTAAACATACGGGAACTGTGCAAGTGTACAAGAGATGAATTACAGACAACGTTGGCATCTTGAAATGAGATTTTCTATTGTGTCCAGACAGATGGTAACCAGCATAATTAATTTCCTGGAACAGGGCAAAATTATTGATTAAAGGGGAAAAAAAACAAAAACACAAGGATACTTAAGCAATCTGAAGTTTGTGATTAGGAGTCTGTTGGAAATGAGATCTGAAATGGCAGATTAGATATAAGTGTAAGGGACATAATCTTTAATGTGATTGCTTCTTTGGTGTCTCTACAATTCAAAGGCTATTAAGCATAGGTATTAAATGCTGGCATTGCCAGTGATGTCCATGTATAGTGTATGAAACTACTCTAATACCTGGGCTTCAATACCCGCTTGTGCAAATGGATCCTTAATTTCCTCACTTGAAGATTCCAATCAGTTTTGATTGACAAAAACATCTCCTGCACAATCTCCATCAGCACAGAAGCACCACTGGGGTATTTCCTTAGCCCCCTGCTCTAACTCGCTTTACATCTATGACTGTGTGGCTCCAATACCATACACAAGTTTGCTGATCACACCACTGTTGTGGGCTGCATCAAAGGAGGTGATGAAACAGGATACAGAAGGGAGATAGAAAACTTGGCAGAGTGCTGTAGTAACAACAAACTCTTGAACAATGTCAATAAGACCAAGGAACTGATTGTAGACTTCAGGAGAGGGAAACCAATGGTCCATGAGCCAATAATCATTGGAGGATCAGAGGTGGAGATGGTTGGTAACTTTAAAATCCTGGGTGTCCCTATATCAGAGGACATGTCCTGGACCCATCACATAAATATAATTGTAAAGAAAGCAGACAGTGCCTCTACTCTACTGTGTCATCAAAAACCTTGGAAAACTTGTATAGATGTTTGGTAGAAAGTGTACTGACTGGCTGCATTAAAACCTAATATAGGAACACCAATGCCTTTGAGCAGAAAATCCTATAAGTATGATGGATTTGGCCCAGTACATCACAGGTAAAGGCCTCCAATCCATTGAGCTTATCTACATGAAACGGTGCTGTAGAAAATCAGCATCCATCATCAAAGATCGTCACCACCCAGGCCATGTTGTCATCAGGTAGAAGGTACAAGTGCCTCAGGGCACGCACACCAAGTTCAAGAACAGTTATTACCCCTCAGCCATCAGGCTTCTGAACAAAAAAGGAAAAATACACTCATTTAAGGGCTCTTTTATCTTGTTATTTCATGCTCATTATTTATTGCTATTTACTTATTATCTGCACTTGTACAATTTATTTACAGTTTACAGTTCCTGATGTCTACAGTTTACAGATTCTGTTTACAGTTACTAGTCTGTAGATTTGCAAAATATGCAGATGATTTTTACAGATCATAAACAGATACAGATGATAAAAGATTATTTGCAGAAAAAATAATCTTGGGGTTGTATGTGGTGACATGTATGTACTCTGATAATAAATTTTACTTTGAACTTTGGACTTTTGAACTTTGAGTGAAAATACATGATTCCTCCACTGCCATTAGCTGTGGTCTCTGTAGTGGTAACACTACTCATGAACACACTCTTACCTCTAGGTCCCTGATGCCTTGTCCCCTTAGGGTTTACCACTCTCGATAAAGATTGACTATGTTAATATCTATAGTGAAAAATAACTTTGTGATATGCCTTCCATAGTTGAATGGCTGACAGCGTTCAGCCTGTATGTTATCTTGTGCAAATTGGCACATAAATAGGCTTGGGGATAGGACCAGAGTTGAGCGGTGGAGAACTGTTTTTCTGACTGAAGGTCTGCAATTAGTGGTGTAACATACAGATCAGAGTTGGGACTTTTGTCGTTTGCTTTATAAATAACTTACTTCGGAACGTAAGTGATCTGATAATGAAGGGGGACCCTATGGAGGTTTATAAGTTTATTAGGGCATAGATATGGTGGACAGTTAGAGTCTCTGTTTTGGCTCCAATGGTAAGGGAATCTAAAACTAGAGCACATAGGGTTAATCTGAGAAGAGAGTAACTCAAAGGAAATGTGAGGGCAATACTTTTCACACAGAGGGTAGTGATTTATCGAATAAATTGCCAGAGGAAATGTTAGAGGACATTCATAATTACCATATTTAAAAGACATTTGGACAAATGCTTGGATAGGAATAGAGTTGAGGGATGACCTAATGCAGGCAAGTGGGAGACATCGTGGCTAGAACGGAAATTGTCTTTGCTGCTAGATTAGCTGTGCATTTGTGCATGGTGCTGTTGGCACAGATGCTCAGAGATGAGATTTGATGGAGTCTTTACAGATTTTGAGGTTTGGCCATATTCAAGAAGTAACAAAACAAGTTCTTGTATTGCATTGCAGTAATATGCTTAAAGCTGCACTGACTGCAGTTGTGACTGGAATTTGATCTCCTTCTACTGCCATTGTTTCTGTGCGTGGAGGATTGCTGTCCTCTTCTCCACGTTAGTCATTCTAGTCCTCCATAGAACACTGGGGTGTCTTCCCCTTTCCAATGCTCTGACAAGGTTTCAGCAGGCTTCCCAAAACAGGAGCGTATTTCTAACCAACACACATCAAAGTTGCTGGTGAACGCAGCAGGCCAGGCAGCATCTGTAGGAAGAGGTGCAGTCAACGTTTCAGGCCGAGACCCTTCGTCAGGACTAACTGAAGGAAGAGTGAGTAAGGGATTTGAAAGTTGGAGGGGGAGGGGGAGATCCAAAATGATAGGAGAAGACAGGAGGGGGAGGGATAGAGCCAAGAGCTGGACAGGTGATAGGCAAAAGGGGATACGAGAGGATCATGGGACAGGAGGTCCGGGAAGAAAGACAAGGGGGGGGGGACCCAGAGGATGGGCAAGAGGTATATTCAGAGGGACAGAGGGAGAAAAAAGAGAGTGAGAGAAAGAATGTGTGCATAAAAATAAGTAACAGATGGGGTATGAGGGGGAGGTGGGGCCTTAGTGGAAGTTAGAGAAGTCGATGTTCTTGCCATCAGGTTGGAGGCTACCCAGATGGAATATAAGGTGTTGTTCCTCCAACCTGAGTGTGGCTTCATCTTTACAGTAGAGGAGGCTGTGGATAGACATGTCAGAATGGGAATGGGATGTGGAATTAAAATCTGTGGCCACTGGGAGATCCTGCTTTCTCTGGCGGACAGAGCGTAGATGTTCAGCAAAGCGGTCTCCCAGTCTGCTTCGGGTCTCGCCAATATATAAAAGGCCACATCGGGAGCACCGGACGCAGTATATCACCCCAGTCGACTCACAGGTGAAGTGTTGCCTCAACTGGAAGGACTGTTTGGGGCCCTGAATGGTGGTAAGGGAGGAAGTGTAAGGGCATGCGTAGCACTTCTTCTGCTTACACGGATAAGTGCCAGGAGGGAGATCAGTGGGGAGGGATGGGGGGGACGAATGGACACAGGAGTTGTGTAGGGAGCGATCCCTGTGGAACGCAGAGAGAGGTGGGGAGGGAAAGATGTGCTTAGTGGTGGGATCCCGTTGGAGGTGGCGGAAGTTACGGAGAATAATATGTTGGACCTGGAGGCTGGTGGGGTGGTAGGTGAGGACCAGGGGAACCCTATTCCTAGTGGGGTGGCGGGAGGATGGAGTGAGAGCAGATGTACGTGAAATGGGGGAGACGCGTTTAAGAGCAGAGTTGATAGTGGAGGAAGGGAAGCCCCTTTCTTTAAAAAAGGAAGACATCTCCCTCGTCCTAGAATGAAAAGCCTCATCCTGAGAGCAGATGTGGCGGAGACGGAGGAATTGCGAGAAGGGGATGACATCTTTGCAAGAGACAGGGTGAGAAGAGGAATAGTCCAGATAGCTGTGAGAGTCAGTAGGCTTATAGTAGACATCAGTGGATAAGCTGTCTCCAGAGACAGAGACAGAAAGATCTAGAAAGGGGAGGGAGGTGTCGGAAATGGACCAGGTAAACTTGAGGGCAAGGGTGAAAGTTGGAGGCAAAGTTAATAAAGTCAACGAGTTCTGCATGCGTGCAGGAAGCAGCGCCAATGCAGTCGTCGATGTAGCGAAGGAAAAGTGGGGGACAGATACCAGAATAAGCACGGAACATAGATTGTTCCACAAACCCAACAAAAAGGCAGGCATAGCTAGGACCCATACGGGTGCCCATAGCTACACCTTTAGTTTGGAGGAAGTGGGAGGAGCCAAAGGAGAAATTATTAAGAGTAAGGACTAATTCCGCTAGACGGAGCAGAGTGGTGGTAGAGGGGAACTGATTAGGTCTGGAATCCAAAAAGAAGCGTAGAGCTTTGAGACCATCCTGATGGGGGATGGAAGTATATAAGGACTGGACATCCATGGTGAAAATAAAGCGGCGGGGGCCAGGGAACTTAAAATCATCGAAAAGTTTAAGAGCGTGAGAAGTGTCACGAACATAGGTCGGAAGGGATTGAACAAGGGGTGATAAAACAGTGTCGAGGTATGCAGAGATGAGTTCGGTAGGGCAGGAGCAAGCTGAGACAATAGGTCGGCCAGGACAGGCAGGTTTGTGGATCTTGGGTAGGAGGTAGAAACGGGAAGTGCGAGGTGTGGGAACTATAAGGTTGGTAGCAGTGGATGGGAGATCCCCTGAGTGGATAAAGTCGGTGATGGTGTGGGAGACAATGGCCTGGTTCTCCTTAGTGGGGTCACGATCGAGGGGTAAATAAGAGGAGGTATCCGCGAGTTGTCGCTGTGCCTCGGCAAGGTAGAGGTCAGTACGCCAGACGACAACAGCACCCCCCTTATCGGCGGGTTTAATAATAAGATTAGGATTAGTGCGGAGGGAGTGGAGAGCAGAGCGTTCCGAAGGAGTGAGGTTGGAATGGGGACAAGGTGCGGTGAAGTCGAGACGGTTGATGTCCCGTCGGCAATTAGCGATAAAGAGATCCAGAGCAGGCAGAAGACCAGAACGGGGTGTCCATGAAGAAGAGGAGGGTTGAAGACGGAGAAGGGGTCATTGGTAGGGGTGGAAGAGTCCTTGCCGAAGAAGTAGGCTCGGAGACGGAGACGGCGGAAGAAAAGTTCCGCATCATGGCGAACACGGAACTCGCTGTGGTTTGGGCGAAAGGGGACAAATGTGAGGCCCTTACTGAGAACAGAGCGCTCTGCCTCTGACAGTTGAAGGTCGGAGGAGATGGTAAAGACCTGGCACGGATGAGAGCTGGGATCAGAGGGGGGAGTGGGGAGGCTGGGGGTGTCAATGGAGAGGGGAGGGTTGGGGTGAGAGGAAGTCTTCTCCTATCATTTTGGATCCTGTCTTCTCCTATCATTTTGGACCTGTCCCATGATCCTCTCGTATCCCCTTTTGCCTATCACCTGTCCAGCTCTTGGCTCTATCCCTCCCCCTCCTGTCTTCTCCTATCATTTTGGACCTGTCCGATGATCCTCTCGTATCCCCTTTTGCCTATCACCTGTCCAGCTCTTGGCTCTATCCCTCCCCCTCCTGTCTTCTCCTATCATTTTGGACCTGTCCCATGATCCTCTCGTATCCCCTTTTGCCTATCACCTGTCCAGCTCTTGGCTCTATCCCTCCCCCTCCTGTCTTCTCCTATCATTTTGGATCTGTCCCATGATCCTCTCGTATCCCTTTTTGCCTATCACTTGTCCAGCTCTTGGCTCTATCCCTCCCCCTCCTGTCTTCTCCTATCATTTTGGAACCTGTCCCATGATCCTCTCGTATCCTCTTTTGCCTATCACCTGTCCAGCTCTTGGCTCTATCCCCCCCCCTCCTGTCTTCTCCTATCATTTTGGAAGCATGCAGAACTCGTTGACTTTATTAACTTTGCCTCCAACTTTCACCCTGCCCTCAAGTTTACCTGGTCCATTTCCGACACCTCCCTCCCCTTTCTAGATCTTTCTGTCTCTGTCTCTGGAGGCAGCTTATCCGCTGATGTCTACTATAAGCCTACTGACTCTCACAGCTATCTGGACTATTCCTCTTCTCACCCTGTCTCTTGCAAAGACGCCATCCCCTTCTCGCAATTCCTCCGTCTCTGCCGCATCTGCTCTCAGGATGAGGCTTTTCACTCTAGGACGAGGGAGATGTCTTCCTTTTTTAAAGAAAGGGGCTTCCCTTCCTCCACTATCAACTCTGCTCTTAAACGCATCTCCCCCATTTCACGTACATCTGCTCTCACTCCATCCTCCCGCCACCCCACTAGGATTAGGGTTCCCCTGGTCCTCACCTACCACCCCACCAGCCTCCGGGTCCAACATATTATTCTCCGTAACTTCCGCCACCTCCAACGGGATCCCACCACTAAGCACATCTTTCCCTCCCCCCCCTCTCTGCATTCCGCAGGGATCGCTCCCTACACAACTCCCTTGTCCATTCGTCCCCCCCATCCCTCCCCACTGATCTCCCTCCTGGCACTTATCCGTGTAAGCAGAACAAGTGCTACACATGCCCTTACACTTCCTCCCTTACCACCATTCAGGGCCCCAAACAGTCCTTCCAGGTGAGGCAACACTTCACCTGTGAGTCGACTGGGGTGATATATACAGCGTCCGGTGCTCCTGATGTGGCCTTTTATATATTGGCGAGACCCGACGCAGACTGGGAGACCGCTTTGCTGAATGTCTACGCTCTGTTGGCCAGAGAAAGCAGGATCTCCCAGTGGCCACACAATTTAATTCCACATCCCATTCCCATTCTGACATGTCTATCCATGGCCTCCTCTACTGTAAAGATGAAGCCACACTCAGGTTGGAGGAACAACACTTTATATTCCGTCTGGGTAGCCACCAACCTGATGGCATGAACATCGACTTCTCTAACTTCCGCTAAGGCCCCACCTCCCCCTCGTACCCCATCTGTTACTTATTTTTATGCACACATTCTTTCTCTCACTCTCCTTTTTCTCCCTCTGTCCCTCTGAATATACCTCTTGCCCATCCTCTGGGTCCCCCCCACCCTGTCTTTCTTCCCGGACCTTCTGTCCCATGATCCTCTCGTATCCCCTTTTGCCTATCACCTGTCCAGCTCTTGGCTCCATCCCTCCCCCTCCTGTCTTCTCCTATCATTTTGGATCTCCCCCTCCCCCTCCAACTTTCAAATCCCTTACTCATTCTTCCTTCAGTTAGTCCTGACGAAGGGTCTTGGCCTGAAACGTCGACTGCACCTCTTCCTACAGATGCTGCCTGGCCTGCTGCGTTCACCAGCAACTTTGATGTGTGTTGCTTGAATTTCCAGCATCTGCAGAATTCCTGTTGTTTGCATATTTCTAACCAGTTGTTTCTGGCAATAATCACCAGTTGGATAATTGGAAAAAGTCTTTTGATTGAAATTGCACTTTCTGAAAATGTACTGAACATTATAGCAACAGATTGCACTCATTGAATCTTACAATCATTCCAGAGCTATCCATTTGCTCCACTTGGGCGTTTTGGGGATTCTGTTGTCAGTCACTTTTTAACTCTCAGGTGACATGACTGAGCTCACTCTCCTCCCATCCAACATCCAATTCTGCATTTTAGTAAATATCCCTCCATGCTGACTGGGATAAATAGACTCATTTCTCACAGGGTTCTGCTTGTGCTGGCCCCAGTAAAACCAGTGTACTCAGTACAGAATGTACAATTCACTGACTCGGTGATCAATCACTGAAACAGTTTTCAACAGGTACAATAAAATGTGTAATAGTGGAATTTGTGGCATTGACAGGTCTGGAATAAGTCACAGTTGTACCTTTACTGTCCGAATTTGCTGATTGGCTATTGCAAGCACCTTTTCCTTTCATTATACATCAATACTGAAAATGGGTTTATAGCAGCAGCAATCACGGGCTGAATGGGTCGGTCTGAATGAATAAAGAACTCAGACAGTTGATTATTATGGAGATGTGTTGTTCGGTTACCATAATGCTTTTCTGATTTGATAGATTGCTCTCGGCTGTGATAACAACGAAACAGCTCAGCTAGATATAAGAAAAGTAAAGAAGAGTTCAGTTGCCCATATCATTTGATAAGCACCATTGCACACTTCAATTAGGACATGTTAATCATTGATTAGGCCAGAAAGTACAGACACAATTTTTTTGTTGATATCTTGCTGACAGATGTTCCAGTGTATCAACATCAGGGAAACATTATTCTTTTCTTTGTTACCCGTGTCTCACCACTGGGGTCAGCATTCAATTATGAGTTCTGCTGAATCATTTATGGCCTTCTTGGGTTTAACTTATCTAAGCAAAGCATTTTTTTTTATCAACATTGGCCATTTGATGAAAAATTTAGAATGCCCCGTCTTTTCTAGAAAATGTAGATGCCTTCCTAGTCTTCCAAAAGGATTCCTAGTGAGGATAATCCCAGATTAGAGGAAAGACCATGATTACTGCCTAGGTTATTCAGTTTATTGAAACACCAAAGCACAACAGAACCACCAGCTATTCATATGTAAACTAGCAATGAGTAAAAACTTAATATTTCTGAGTTTGTGTGAATTCTCTGCCTTTGTAATTTCAGATTTAAAAACCTTCCTCCTAATTGGAGCTCCAAGTATCAAAAATAATCTCTGTGGCCAGGAAGAAATTCTACACTGTAGGAACATTCCACATTTTAATATAAGCTTTGTACCTTCAAGGATGTTCAGCAGCTTAATTAGTTGTCTTTTAATGTAGCTCGGTACTCTTGCAGATTCTGACCATCCTTTTCATTTCAAAGCCTTAATATGGAAAGGCCTTTTTAGTTCCTGGGCCTTAATCTGTGACTAGCAGCTATAAATCATTGTAGCTGCATGCTCAGTTGTTTTGGTCTGTCCAGGAACAAAAAAAGATATAGAAAGTGGTAGATACAGCCTACTCCACCGTAAGTGAAGACCTCTCCAACCTTCAGTGAATTTACATGGGGTGCTGACATAGGAAAGCAGCATCCATCATCAAAGACCCGCAGATTCCAGGCCATACATTCTTCTTGTAACTACCACTGGGTAGGAGATACAGAGTCTTAGGATCCTTACCACCAGCTATAGGAGCAGTTATTACTTCACGACCATTAGACTTCTGCATGGGCATGGATATCACTGCTACTCAGAAATGATTTTATAATCTGCAGACTCATTTTCAAGTACTCTTTAGAAATCATATTGCTATAATTTTTTTTGCACACTTTTTCTTCTTTTGCACATTTACATTTGCCAGTGATGTTGTGGGGATGGAACTGGACTCTCTCACGGTGGTGCCTGAAAAGAGGACGCTGTCTAAGTTGCATGCCATCTTGGTCAATGTCTCCCATCCACTACATAACGTACTGGGTGGGCACAGGAGTACATTCAGCCAGAGACTCATTCCACTGAGATGCAACACAGAGCGTCATAGGAAGTCATTCCTGCCTGTGGCCATCAAACTTTACAACTCCTCCCTTGGAGGGTCAGACACCCTGAGCCAATAGGCTGGTCCTGGACTTATTTCATAATTTACTGGCATAATTTACGTATTACTATTTAACTATTTATGGTTTTATTACTGTTTATTATTTATGGTGCAACTGTAATGAAAACCAATTTCCCCCGTGATCAATAAAGTATGACTATGACTATGACTATGACTATGACTACTATGTATAGTTGTCTTTATGTAAAATTCTATTGTACTTTTTTCTCCCCTAAATGCCTGAAAGAAAATGTATCTCAAAGTAGTATATGGTAACATATATGTACTTTATTAGTTATTTACTTAGAACATTTTGAAGAAGAATTACATCAGAAACATGATACAGAATAGCAGAGAAAATTAGATTATTATAATTCATTTAGTTTCTGTGATCTATTGGTTAGACAATTTATTCCAAAAGCCCATGTTTCAGAACCTCACTTTGCAAGCTGGGAATAAAGCTTATCAAACAGTTAACATTTAATTGGCTGATTTGGCATCATTGTTCCTGCTATCACCTTCAGGAACTCCCCTTTGTCAATTACTCTGTGTGAGCTTGCAGAGTAAGAGAGAGCTCCCCTCTCCTGATCTAACACTGCATATCTCAGTGGAAGCTTTTGGTGCACAAATTGGAGCTACAAACTATTGTAAATACTTATCATATGTGTGGTGGTTTGAGATGCCAAGAGGATAAGGCAGAAATTTTATGAATGCAACTTAGTTCCTTATAAATTTTGGACATTTGCACAATACAGCATAGGAGAAAATTCCAGTTTAATTTTGCTTGCAGTATCTTTTATTGGCTCTGAGTTTTCTGACAAATATATGCTTTTTCTGTTACCACCACCATTGTATGAAACCTTGCTTTCTGTAGATCTCTAGGTCAGTTTTATGGCAGCTTTTACCCTATTTGCAAAGGGAACTGAAGCTAGGAAGAATGCATTTTCTCTCAATCTATTTCCTACTGCCTGCTGCTTGTATGAACTACTCAGACAATTTTCAAGTTCCACAATTACTTACCATGCGAGGCTATACAAGCGTAAGCAATACAGTCCAACTATAACTTTTATCAGACAGAGTTTTATGATGATGCCCTAAGAAAATTTCACTGGGGAAAAAAAAGTCGTCATAGAATCAAGTAATGTTAAGTCAGAAGATTCCCCAGGCTGAGCAGACGCATTGTTTTTCTGTCTATTCTTCTTGTACTCATTCAGCCAAGCACGAAGTGATGCCATCAAGGCAACACATGAATAGGTTTCCTGCAGCCAACATTTCTTAAAGGAGCTGTCTAGTTTTGTAGACATTGCACAGTAATCAGTTTGACCCTGTGAAAGCCAGAAATATAGGTCATTTGCTATTGAGGGAAGAGGACCTGGATGAGGATGAAAAAATTAGGTAGCTAAAAGAATCCTCAGGATATAGGTTTAAAAATCATGCTGAAGATCAAAAGGAAGGGGAGCTATAGAACATAGAACAGTGCAGCACCATACAGGCCCTTTGGCCCATCATGTTCTGCCAACTTTATAATGTACTCCAAGATCAACCCTTCCCTCCCACATAACCCTCTGTTTTTCTTTATCCATGTGTCTGAGTGTCCTCAACGTATATACCTTAACCACCACCTCTAAGACTATTAGCCCTTTTGAAACGTTTATTGTATGCAAATATAGACAGATCTACAGTTGTAGCTGATTAAATATTGAACAAATCATTAAGGGTTCTAAAGAGAGTTTTCTTATCCATTCTGGCCTTTCTGTGGCTCTATGTATTTGCAGTGTAGTTAATTGGTCCTAGTAAATTATTCAGAGGTATCAAACTATAACACCAAAGTTCTATCCACTCCGTGTAAGAAAAAAAACTGCCTCTGACTTACCACCTATGATATCCTCCAAACACCTTAAGACTACACCTTCTCCTTTTAAACTTTGCTGTT
Source organism: Mobula birostris (assembly GCF_030028105.1). Classification (NCBI taxonomy): domain Eukaryota; kingdom Metazoa; phylum Chordata; class Chondrichthyes; order Myliobatiformes; family Myliobatidae; genus Mobula; species Mobula birostris. The sequence continues at coordinate 35,991,633 of NC_092388.1, forward strand.
CTGAGAAAAAGATGCTGTCTATCAACTATATCTATGCCTTTTAACATCTTGTTCACCTCTATCAAGTCGTCTTTCATCTTCCTTCATCCAAAGAGAAAGGCTCTAGCTCACTCAACCTGTCTTCCTAAGACATGCTCCTCGTCCAGGCAGCAGCCTGGTAAATCTCTGCACCATCGCTAAAGCTTCCACATCCTTTCCATAATGAGGCAACCAGAACTGAACACAATACTGATGTAGACGGGTTGTGCAGTGTTGGGCTGTCAAGATTCTTGAAAATACCAAGGGTCCTCAGGTCATTGAAATGTGCCTTACAACATGAGCAGGGTAAACTCTGTCCTTTCTCGTTGCTTTGGATTGTTGCTGCTGGCTGGTAAAGGAGCAGCACAAATACCAGTACGTATACTTATCAGTACAGGGTGCACAAGGCAATATCTCCGGGCTGCTTCTGGTCATGAAGACAATCTTCCACAGCCAAGAATTCTCTCATGTCTGTGAAATCCTTGAAGATGATTCAGATTCAAATTGAAATTCAGTTTAGTTTTCTTTCACTGGGGTACAATGAAATACTTGCTCGTGTGTCTACAGTATATAAGGCACTAAATAAATACACCAATAAATAAAGTGATGAGCATCAAACAAAATACCGATGCAAAGATAATAGTGCCAAAAGGAATGAAAATGCACAGGAACTAGATAACAAAGGGAGGTGGAATTATAAGTCCAAGAATATGGTGGCACCACCGGGGAGGGATGTTAAAGAAGGATCAGAACAGAAGTTCGGAATAGGAATGGTGAAGAACCTGGTATTGTGTCTGTTTATCTGAAGTTTCAATCTCCTGTACCTTCTAAGGTAGAAGAGAGAAAAGAAAATGCCCAGGGCGACAGGTATCCTTCAAAATTCAATTAGCCTTCCTGGAGCAATGCAAAATGTAAACAGATCTGCAGTTGTATCTGATTAATTACTGAACACATCTTTGACCGTAGAAATAGTGCTTAAGGGTTCTAAGGAGAGTTTTCTTATCCATTCCTGCCTTTCTGTGGCTTTGTGCACCTGCTGTGTGATTAATTGGTCTTTAGAACAGCCTAATAAGTTACTTGGTGGTATCAAACTGTAACACCAAAGTATACTTAGTGACCACTTTATTAAGTACATGAGGTATCTAACAAAGTGTATTTCTGTACGTTCATGGTTTTCTGCTACTGTCGCCCATCTACTTCAATGCTTGATGTGTTGTGAATTCAGAGATGCACACCACTGTTGTAATACATGATTTTTTTGAGTTACTGTCGCCTTCCTGTCAGCTTGAAGCAGCCTGGCCATTCTCCTCCGGCCTCTGTTATTAACAAGGGGCTTTTACCCACACAACGGCCACTCACTGGATGTTTTTAGTTTTCGCACCGTTCTCTGTAAACTCCAGAGACTGTTGTGTGTGAAAATCCCAGGAAATTAGTAGACTCTGAGGTACTCAAACCACTCCAATCATTCCATGGGCAATCTCACTGAGATCACATTCCTTTCCCCTAGCTAATGTCTGGGTTAAATAGCAACTGAACCTCTTAACCATGTCCCTATGCTTTTATGCACTGAGGTTGATTAGATATTTGCATTAACAAGCAGGTGTGCAGGTCTAACTAATAAAATGGTCACTGAGTGCAGAATCACAAGAGTAGCTTAATGGCATGCATGGGTGCAGTTCAAGAAGCATTTCCTTTCCCCTTAAGGGACAATAGATCCTATGGAAAGATGGAAATTTTTGCCTAATAGTACATGCACTCCAACCACTCATATTGTTGATTACCAAGGACAGCTACAAGGTGAAGCAAAGTTAACCTTTTGTTGGAAGAGGTACAGTCGATGTTTCAGGCCGAGACCCTTACGAAGGGTCTCGGCCTGAAACGTCGACTGTACCTCTTCCTAAAGATGCTGCCTGGCCTACTGCATTCACCAGCAACTTTGATGTGTGTTGCTTGAATTTCCAGCATCTGCAGAATTCCTGTTGTTAATCTTTTGTTGTCTGGTTGTTATTCCTTGCATTTGCTTCGGTTCAATTGGAATATCTGTTCCATAACAGAATCAAAGATTCAAAGTACTTTCATTATCAAAGTATATATGCAGTGGTTCCTTAAGGTTGTTACAGCCTGGGTTGGTAATGGGGATAAACTCCCACCGCCTATTAAAGGCTCACAATGGTGTGCGCCTCAAATAGCCTCTGATAACGAAGACCATTTCTTGGACTTCACGTGTGGACTTAGCTAACAAGCCTGGTGGAACCATTTCTACCAACAGGAGAAGGGATAAAAGTGGGTTACTAGCACCTTAAAATCAGTCGCTTCGGGCAGATGGGGCTCATCAGCTGTGGTTGTGAGCTCATCTAGGAGAAGGTTAACTCTGATCTGAAACCTCCACTGCCTCGTGGCTATACCCACTCATGGGGAAAGCTTCGAGAGTAAACCCCCAGTGAAAAATCCAGAGCTGGAGTCCCTAGGCAGTCCTACGTTACATTCAGTTCTGACTGGCAGCTCCTGCGATGCTGCTGGTACCAAACTACATTGGTCTCTGCCATGCCTTTGGGTTCATCAAATGCATGGCGAGGGAGACATGGGTTACAGCTTGTTCGCCACACTGTACTGCTAAGGCTTGCGTATCTAGACAACTGGGACACAACTTTCATGGTCAACCCTGACTGACAGAGGCCTCACATGTATGCAGCTTACAACCCTGAGATTCATCTGCCTGCAGACAGCCACAAAACAAAGAAACACCATGGAACTCCTTCAAAAAAAACATCAAACACCCAACTTGGAAAAAAAAAGAACAAATCATGCAAACGACAACAATAAAACAGGCAAAAAGCACAGAATATAAAATATCAAACTATTGAAACAGTCTGGGAATGTTCATAAAGTTCAGTTCAGTTCAGTTCAAATTAGTGCTGTGTCATTCACTGACTGCAGAGCGAAAGTCCACACTGATTAAAACAAAATAGCAAGAGAAAAACAAAGCAGCCAGAAACCAGAAACACATCATAACATGAACTTCAGAGTCCAATCCACAAGCTGCACCAATTAAGACTTGCCGAGTCTCTGGCACCTTCCTCTGGGAACAGCAAGTGAGAGGGAGACTGGTCAGACACTGGCACCTTCTTCCAGCAACAGCATGCGAGCGGGAGAAAGAGAGATCCGTCAAACACAGGCAGGCGGGGCTGAATACCTGCTTGCCTTCTGTTCTTGTCCTTGATGATTTCAATCTTGTTCTCCACTTAATTTGGCGAGATTGGCAAGTAATGGAATCAATCATGGGCTCGACCCCTGGCCCCTGGCTTCTTTGCCTGCAGCTGGCACACTCCACTCAGAGCCTCACTGAACTCACCAAATTTACTGAACAGAGATAGCATACAGGGGATAAAAGTATAGTCCGGAAATATGTGTTGTTCTAAATGTTCTTACTACAAAATATTTTAAGTTAAATTACAGGATAATTAAAGGCTAGGTTGTTAATGCAACTGCACCACCTCCTTCAATTGTGGCTAACAGTAGTATTAAAGAGGTCAGAATGCCTGAACTAAAATTACAAGAGAAGTAATTGAAAGGGAAGAAGAGATATATGTGCGTATTCACAGAAGGCAGCTTTTAAATCAATGCAAATATTAGGAAGTAATGGAAAGATAAGAGGAATATTTCAACTGAACGCCGTGTGAAATAACCGGACTGCAACTGTCATATTTCTGAAACAGCCTACTTTTAAATACCTGGAAACTTCTTTATTAAACTAAGTTATTAAACAGTGGTGCATTGTCTATGTTGTTTCTTGCTCCCATGAAGCTTCGGAATTCCTTATTAATTGAATTTCCCCTAATTCTGCACAAGGTAGGAAAAAAATAAATCTAGAAAGATTGCCAGCTGAAGTGAAGAACTGAATTCTGCTGCACACATTTTCCGCCTTTGCTTTTGGTTATTCTGTGATACTGTCGATCATTAAATTCAGCTGGAAGACTCAAGGGCATTTAGGAAAAAAATATATTAAGTCATCAGAACACAATGCTCCAGAAAACAATGTCAAATGAGTTTCTTATCACAGAACAGAAAATTCCAGAGAAGCACCTATCTGATTGAAATGTTGCCATCGATTAGTAAACCTGACTATTGTATACTTAAGCAACACACATCAAGTTGCTGGTGAACGCAGCAGGCCAGGCAGTATCTCCAGGAAGAGGTACAGTCAACGTTTCAGGCTGAGACCTTTCGTCAGGACTAACTGAAGGAAGAGCTAGCAAGAGATTTGCAAGTGGGAGGGGGAGAGGGAGATCCAAAATGATAGGAGAAGACAGGAGGAGGAGGGATGGAGCCAAGAGCTGGACAGTTGATTGGCAAAAGGGATATGAGAGGATCATGGGACAGGAGGCCCAGGGAGAAGGAAAAGGGGGAGAGGGGGAGAAACCCAAAGGATGGGCAAGGGGTATAATCAGAGGGACAGAGGGAGAAAAAGGAGAGAGAGAAAGATTGTGTGTATATAAATAAATAACGGATGGGGTACAGGGGAGAGGTAGAGCATTAGCGGAAGTTTGAGAAGTCAATGTTCATGCCATCAAGTTGGAGGCTACCCAGACGGAATATAAGGTGTTATTCCTCCAACCTGAGTGTGGCTTCATCTTTACAGTAGAGGAGGCCGTGGATAGACATATCAGAATGGGAATGGGATGTGGAATTAAAATGTGTGGCCACTGGGAGATCCTGCTTGACTATCTCCACATCCCATTCCCATTCTGATATGTCTATCTCCACATCCCATTCCCATTCTGATACGTCTATCCCCACATCCCATTCCCATTCTGATATATCTATCCCACATCCCATTCCCATTCTTCTTATGTCTGTCCGCTAATGCCCCACCTCACCCTCGTACTCCATCCGTTATTTATTTATATACACACATTCTTTCTCTCTCTCTCCTTTTTCTCCGTCTGTCCCTCTGACTATACCCCTTGCCCATCCTTTGGGTTTTTCCCCCCTCCCCCTTTTCCTTCTCCCTGGGCTTCCTGTCCCATGATCCTCTCATATCCCTTTTGCCAATCACCTGTCCAGCTCTTGGCTCCATCCCTCCCCCACCCCCCGTCTTCTCCTATCATTTTGGATCTCCCCCTCCTCCTCCCACTTTCAAATCTCTTACTAGCTCTTCCTTCAGTTAGTCCTGACGAAGGGTCTCGGCCTGAAACGTCGACTGTATCTCTTCCTAGAGATGCTGCCTGGCCTGCTGCGTTCACCAGCAACATTGATGTGTGTTGCCTGAATTTCCAGCATCTGCAGAATTCCTCGTGTTATTGTATACTCAACTTACTGTGTACCTGAACCACTAGTTGATCACCCAGATCACTGAGTACTGAATTCTTGGTGTACTCAACTCAAGGTATTTCCATTCCTTGTCGGACTTCACTGAGGATTCAACCCACATGATACATAATCCATTGTACACCTAACCCACCATTTCAATAGTTCGATAGTTCCATTTAATTTCAGAGAAAACATACAATATACAATTCTTGTTCTTCACAGACATCCACAAAAGCAGAAGGGCACCCCAAAGAGTGGTGAAGTAAACACATTAGTACCCCAGAGGTCTCCCTACTTCCCTCCTCTCTCATGCAGAAGCAGCACCAAGCATCGACCCTCACTCTCCCCCACTTAATTCAGCAAAAAGCATCAGCTCCCTCTACCACCAAGCAAGCAATAACAAAGCCCCCAATAAAAACCGTGATCTGCAGTACAGCAAAAACTAATTGTTCACCTGTCAAATCCACATACCACAGGCTCTCCCTCTCCCTAATAAAGGGGCAGAGAAGTGTCACATACTGAGAGGGGAGATTAACAAGACAAAAAAAACACTTGCTGATTTACATTGTTGAAACCTGACACATTACAATGTACCCACACACAGGAGAGAGATTATCCAGCAGATTATGTATTCTTTCCAATATACTACAGTGACCACTTCTCTTTCACTTCTGTCCTGTGATTTTCTTAATTCTTACAAAATTTACATACAAAATACAAAGTCAACAAATACATCAATACACTGCAAAAATGTATCTCAACTGTCAATTGTTAAAGTCATTGTCTTGTACTTCATTGCATTTGATGTGGCCAAACTCCATCTGTGTGATAGAAAAGAATTTTACTTTGGTAGTAGTAAGAGTAGTGGGCTGATCAGCTGATACATTTGTCCCTCAGCATTCTCAGACAAAAACAAGATCAGGAGAACACAAGAAAAAAGGAGCAGGAATATTCCACCAGCAGTCATCAAGCCTGACACACCACTCAATAAAACCTATGCTAGACTCAATTCCTTTACTGCATCAGATTTTCATAGAGCTTTCAAGTATTTATCTGTTTCATTTTAAATATCTAATACTTTGGTTGCCGGCACCATCTGTGCAGAGAATTCCAGAGAATCACTACTCTCTGGGAGAAGAAAGTTCTATGCATTTCTCATTTTAAAAGACTGGGCCCTTACGTTCTAGATCTGTCCCCCTGTTTGTGATTCTTCCACTGTTGAAAGTATCTCAATGTCTGCCCTGCTAAATCCCTGTTATGATAATCTATGTTTGAAGGAGATCACTCTCATTCTTCTAAACTCCAAGGAATAAAGACCTAAACTATGTAGCATCCCTCAATTAGAGTGCTGAATCTCTTTTGGATTGACCACAATACCAAACTTTCAGGTGTGTCGCACCCAACACCCTGTACACAACTGTAACAAAACCTCATTTTTCTTAAATAGACAATAGGCAATAGATGATAGGTGCAGGAGTAGGCCATTCAGTCCTTCGAGCCAGCACCACCATTCACTGTGATCATGGCTGATCATCCACTATCAGTATCCAGTTCCTGCCTTATCCCTATAACCTTTGATTCCGTTATCTTCAAGAGCTCCATCCATCTCTTTCTTGAAAGCATCCAGGGACTGGGCCTCCACAGCCTTCTGGGGCAGAGCATTCCATATATCCACCACTCCCTGGGTGAAAAAGTTTTTCCTCAACTTCCTTCTAAATGGCCTACTCCTAATTCTTAAACTGTGGCCTCTGGTTCTGGACTCACCCATCAGCGGGAACATGCTTCCTGCCTGCAGCGTGTCCAACCCCTTAATAATCTTATATGTTTCAATGAGATCCCCTCTCAGCCTTCTAAATTCCAGAGTATACAAGCCCAGTCGCTCCAATCTTTCCACATATGACAGTCCCGCCATCCCGGGAATTAACCTTGTGAACCTACGCTGCACTCCCTCAATAACAAGAATGTCCTTCCTCAAATTTGGAGACCAAAACTGCAGGTGTGGTCTCACCAGGGCCCTGTACAGCTGCAGAAGGACTTCTTTGCTCTTATACTCAATTCCCCTTGTTATGAAGGCCAGCATGTCATTAGCTTTCTTCACTGCCTGCTGTACTTGCATGCTTGCTTTCAGTGACTGATGTACAAGAACACCTAGATCTCGTTGTGCTTCCCCTTTTCCTAACTTGACTCCATTTAGATAATAATCTGCCTTCCCGTTCTTGCCAGCAAAGTAGATAACCTCACATTCATCCACATTAAACTATATCTGCCCACTCACCCAGCCTGTCCAAGTCACCCTGCATTCTCATAACATCCTCCTCACATTTCACACTGCCACCCAGCTTTGTGTCATTTGCAAATTTGCTAATGTTACTTTTAATTCCCTCATCTAAATCATTAATATATATTGTAAACAGCTTCGGTCCCAGCACTGAACCCTGCGGTACCCCACTGGTCACTGCCTGCCATTCTGAAAGGGACCCGTTAATCGCTACTCTTTGTTTTCTGTCAGCCAGCCAATTTTCAATCCATGTCAGTACTCTGCCCCCAATACCATGTGCCCTAATTTTGCCCACTAATCTCCTAAGTGGGACTTTATCAAAGGCTTTCTGAAAGTCCAGGTACACTACATCCACTGGCTCTCCCTTGTCCATTTTCATAGTTACATCCACAAAAAATTCCAGAAGATTAGTCAAGCATGATTTCCCCTTCGTAAATCCATGCTGACTTGGACCAATCCTGTTACTACTATCCAGATGTGTCGTAATTTCATCTTTTATAATTGACTCCAACATCTTTCCCACCACCAACGTCAGGCTTACCAGTCTATAATTCCCTGTTTTCTCTCTTCCTCCCTTCTTGAAGAGAGGGACAACATTAGCCACCCTACAATCCACAGGAACTGATCCTGAATCTATAGAACATTGGAAAATGATTACCAATGCATCCACGATTTCTAAAGCCACCTCCTTAAGTACCCTGGGATGCAGACCATCAGGTCCCGAGGACTTATCAGCCTTCAGACCCAACAGCCTATCCAACACTATTTCCTGCCTAATATAAATTTCCTTCAATTCATCCATTACCCTAGGTCCTTTGGCCACTATTACATCTGGGAGATTGTCTGTGTCTTCCCTAGTGAAGACAGATCCAAAGTACCTGTTCAACACGTCTGCCATTTCCTTTCTCCCCCATAATAAATTCACCCGTTTCTGTCTTCAAGGGCCCAATTTTGGGCTTAACTATTTTTTTCCTTTTCACATACCTAAAGAAGCTTTTACGGTCCTCCTTTATATTCTTGGCTAGTTTACCTTCGTACCTTATTTTTTCTCCGTGTATGCTTCACCACGAAGGCCAACATATTTCTTTTGTTGGATCTGCTAGCTAACTTTGATTCATGCACTAGAATACGCTCTGAATTTCAGTCATTTGCAGTCTCTTTTAAGGAAGATAATAATCTGGTTTTTGATTCCTCTTACAATGTGCATAATCTCACACTTCCCCACATAAAACTTCAGTTTCAGATGTCTTTGTTCAATCTATCAATATTCCATTGAACAAGCACAATGTCCTCAACAAAACATACCCTTCAACATATTTTTATCTCTCTGCCATGCTTGGAAACCTTGCATTTTTTTCTCTCCTCCATGTCTTTAAGGTAAATTTTAAAGAATCAAAAATCAAAAACTGATCCTTGTTTACTCCACTAGTTACAGCCCTCCAGCCTGAAAGGGCCTATCTATTTCATTTTTTTATTTTTTATGTGACAGCCAGTTATCACTCCATGCTGGCACACTTCTGTCAATACCTTGAGATTATAATTTACACAGCAGCCTCTTCTGTAGCAGCTTATCTAATGCCTTTTGGAAATGTACTACTTTGATTGAATCCTTTGAAATGTTAATGAAGTGTATCGATGAGGGCTGGGCAGTAGATATGGTTTACCAGGACTTTAGTGAAATCTTTGACAAGGTCCCACATGGGTGACTGGTTTGAAAGGTTAGGGCTCACGGGATCCAGGGCCGGTTGGCAAACTTGATCCAAACTTGGCTTGGCAAGAGGAGGCAGATGGTGGTGGTAGAGAGCTCTTTTTATGAGGGAATGCCTGTCACTATTTGTGTCCAAAAAGAATTGGTACTGGGACCCATCTTGTTTATAATATAGTTGAATAACTCTGATGTGGAAGCGGGAGGCATGATCTGTAATTTTATGGAAGACATTAAGGTTGCCAGAATAGTCTTATCCTGCAGAGAGATATTGATGTGTTGGTGAAATAGGCTAAAAATGGCAGATGGAGTTCGACTGAGACAAATATAAAGTGAGGCATTCTTGGGGTACCAATGAAGATAGGATGCATACCATGAAGGCAAGGAGTTTAGGGAGTCTTTAAGGAACAGAGGGACCTTGGAGCATAAGTTCACAGTTCCTTGAAAGAGGTAGTACAGGTGGATGATATGGTTAGGAAAGCGTATGGGAAATAAGCTTTCGTTAGTCAGGGCATTGAATAAAGAAGATGAGAAATTAGGTTTCAACTTCATAAAATCTTAGTCAAACCTCAACTGGAGTACTATGTGCAGTTCTGGTAACCAAAATATAGGAAGGATGCAATAATGCTGGAGAAGGAGCAGAGGAGATTCACTAGGCGCTTGCCAGGAATGGATCAGTTCAGGTACGAGGAGAGATTGGAAAACCTAGGTCTGTTCTCCTTGGAGCAGAGGATGTTAAGAGGAGCATGATTGACATATATAAACTTATGATGTATATAAACTTATTAGACTGAAGGAAACTTTTACCATATAAGTGGAGTATAGATCTTGAGGACTTGAACTGCTTTGGCAGAGAGAGCTATGAAGAAGTGTTGGGAGATGGGATTAATACAGAAGGGTGCCAACCGGTTGCTGTGGACGAACTGGGCTGAACGGCTGTTTCTGTGCCATACAATTTAATGATGATATAACTACATCTACAGGTTTTTCTTTATCAACTCTTCCTGTCACGTCCTCAGATAACTCAAGTAAATTTGTCAAGTATGATTTGCCTTTCATAAGTAGGTTTAATCAAAAATCTTGAGCTTTTTCCTGTTTGATTATTGACTCTAGCATCTTGCTAATAATAGACGCTCAGCTAACAGGTCTGTTTCTCCCACTTTAAATCTTTCTTCCCAAGGGAGTTACATTGGCAGCATTCCAGACTTCTAGTGTCCTCACAAAAGCCAGCATATTTAAAAAAAAATCAGAGAATGAGTTCACTGCCTCTGCAGCTCATTCTCTTTAAAAAGCTGAATGCAAGCCATCAAGCACCAGCAATTTGTCCAGCTATAAATCCAAGAGTTTTCCTAATACTTTGAACCTTGTGATTGAGATTCTTCACAAGTTCCTCCCTGTTATATGAAATCATTCATGAGGAGCTGCTGCTGGCTGACATTAAATGCTAAAAGCATGGCCCAGTGATTCCCTTTCCTTACTCTGAGAGAGGGACAGTGTAGTATTATTACCTTAGTTGAGATCAATTACCTCAACAATTAACATTGACCTTACAAGTCTTTATAACTCAGAATGACACAGTAAGCATGTCCACTGAGCCCAATCAAGTTCTGGTTTATTTGTAGACTGGATAGTTAATACCCAAGCTGAGTAACCTTTAATTGAGCGAATTTGCACATCGGTTGTTTTTAATCATGACTTACAGAATTACTGAAACAAGCAAAATGTTATATTTACAATGCATTTTGTTAAGCAGCACCAAACTAACTGCAGTTATTTTGTGCAATACATATTGGCTTAAAAATACTCCATTCTGAGTAGTAAGACAGTGCATATCATAACGCTGGAAAAGAAAAAGTGCATGCATTATATCGCATGGTTTAAGACCTCGGGACATTAAAGAGCTCTTTATTGTCCATGAAGTCCTTCAGAAGGTTAGTTGCTGTTATAATATCAGGAAACGATCTACCGCACAAATTCTCAAAGCGTCTCCTCTAATGCACAATAGTTGAATGAGAAAAAAAGAAATAATTAATGAGCAATGCATGCCAGCATTTATTGAGCAGAAGACAAAGTGAAAAACAAGATAAATATTCAGCTTCTCATACATTGTTGTGCAATTAATAGGTGAGTACCAAGTAAGGAGACCAAAACTAATTTTGTTGGCAGGGGATGTTCATCTCAATCTGCAGTTAGACACATCTATTGAATTTTAACTCTTGGATGCACATGAGTTTGGGAGTAAGTGGGACAGGAAATTAAAGTGATTGAGGACTGGGAACATTCAACTCCTCCCCATAACACCAACCCCCACTGAGCCTACCTAAAATGTCTCTATTTAATCTAAACGGCCATGCTGTATGGAAGTAGCTCCCTCAGGAGAGGCAGAATAACATAGAATGTGTAAATGGATTGCTAAAAATGATATTAACCAAGGATTGGGACTTGCACTTATTGTGGCTTGTGGAGGAAACCTAAGTAAGCATATTATAGCACCGGAGGGTATTTGAACTCATGAACCTGCATCATTTGTTTCAAAATCTGGTTGCTTGTTCAATAACTTAATCTCTTTACATCAGGACTTCACATTCTTAGATTTAAGTTTTCAAATTTTTCTAGATTCTGGTGGTGACTTCATGTGACATCTCAATAGCCACATTTATACCCTGATGTCCTTTGGTACCTGAAAAGGACTGTAGATAGCTGCAGTGTGCAGTTGTTCTATAACCACAAAGAGATCTGCACACAGACATGCAGAATATTTCCAATACCATCTTGATGCTTTCTTCCTATGACAGTTCCTCCCCCCCAGATCTCTTTGCATCCATTGGCTGGCTGCTTAGAGTTCAGGGATGCCCACATAAAGCTGCCTGCTTACTGCTGTAAGGAACCTATCCAATAAAGTATGAGAGTGCACAGTAAGTGGAGATTAGAAATACGATCTCCGCACTGACAATCAATTCTGGCACTCCTCAGGGATGTGTGCTTAGACCTCTGCTCTGCTTTATCTACACCCATGACAGTGTGGCTATGCACAGCTCAAGTGCCATCTATAAATTTGCCACTGACACAGCTATTGTTGGCAGAATTTCAGATGGTGACGCGGAGGCGTACAGAAGTGAGATAGATCAGCCGGTTGAGTAGTGTTGGAACAACAACCTTGCACACAATGCCAGTAAGACCAAAGAATTGATTGTGGGCTTCAGGAAGGGGAAGTTGAGAGAATACACACCAGTCCTCATCGAGGGATTAGCTGTGGAAAGAGTGAGCAATTTCAGGTTACTTGGGGTCTGCATTTTTTGAAAATCTCTCCAGGGTCCAATATATTGATGCCATTACAAAGAGGATACAATGGCAATTATGTTTCATCAGGAATTTGAGGAGACTTGATATGTCACCAACTACTCTTGCAAATTTCTACAGATGTACCATAGACACTATTCTACCTGGTATGGAAGGGCCACTGTCCAGGATCAGATAAAGCTGCAGAAAATTGCAAACTCAGCCACCAGCCAAAGCATAGAGAACTCTTTCCAAAGGTGATGCCTTAAAGAGGCAGCATCCATTTTTAAGGACCCCCATCACCCAGGACTTGCTCCCTTCTCATTGTTACCATCAAGGAGGAGGTACAGGAACCTGAAGACATGCACTCAATGTTTTAGTAACAGCCTCTTCCCCACTGTCACCAGATTACTGAATGGACAATGAACCCCTATAAGTTACTTCACTATTTTTTTCTTTTTTTTGTTCTCGTTTTGTACTACTTAAGACTATAAGGTATAGGAGCAGAAGTAGACTATTTGGCCCATTGAGTCTGCTCCGCCATTCAATCATTGGCTGATCCAATTATTCCAGTCATCCCCACTCCCCTGCATTCTCCCCATTATAACATTTAATTATGTATATATATCCATATCAATTGTTATTTATAGTTTTTATTTATACTAAATTAATTATTAATAATAGACATTCATTTGCTTATTTATTTATTTATTATTATTTATTTCTTTTTGCTTTTACACATTGTTGTTTTTTGCAGTCTGGTTGATAGCTTAGTTGGCACCAATTTCATTGATTCTATTATGATTATTATTCTATTGTGGATTTATTGAGTATTCCCACAAGAAAATGAATCGCAGGATTATATATGGTGATATATATGTACTTCAGTAATAAAGTTAATTTGAACTTTGAACTTTTATTATGTATTGCAATGTACTGCTGCTGCAAGACAATATAATTCATGACATATGCCAGTGATATTAAAACTGATTTCGATTCAGATTCAAGTGGCCAAAGTATCTGACAAACAAGTGACAGGCTTAATTGAGCAACAGCCACCTAACAGGAGTAATGGAGACAGGCTAGTCCCTGTTGACATCATTGGATCTGGGGTTGAGAGTGTGAACAGATTTAAGTTCCTCAGCATAAACATCACCGAGGATCTTACATGGTCTGTACGTACTGGCTGTGTGGTGAAAAAGGCACAACAGTGTCTCTTTCATCTCAGATGGTTGAAGAAGTTTGGTGTGGGTCCCCATATCCTAAGAATTTTCTATAGGTGCACAACTGAGAGCATCCTGACTGGCTGCATCACTACCTGGTATGGAAACTGTACTTCCCTCAATCACAGGACTCTGGAGAGAGTGGTGCGGACAACCCAGCACATCTGTAGATGCAAATTTCCCACGATTCAGGAGATTTACAAAGGCAGGTGTGAAAAAAAGGCCCAAAGGATCATGGGGGACCTGAATCACCCCAACCACAAACTGTTCCAGCTCCTACTATCCAGGAAACAGTACCGCAGCATAAAAGCCAGGACCAACAGGCTCCGAGACAGCTTCTTCCACCAGGCTATCAGACTGATTAATTCATGCTGACAGAACTGTATTTCTATGTTATATTGATTGTCCTGTTGTACATACTATTTATTATAAATTACTATAAATTTCACATTGCACATTTAGATGGAGATGTAACATAAAGATTTTTACTCCCCATGTATATGAAGGATAGAAGTAATAAAGTTAATTCAATTCAATTCAGTTGTCTTTTACTAAGTACCTGCTATCATATCCAGAATGCTGTGGTGTGTATTCTGCACTACACTGCATAGAAATAAATGTTGATCCAAAAAAGAGCACAAAGCAATGGTGCAAACTAATTTGGGGCAGTGAGGATAAGGTTGAATGATGGTCAGCACATCCAAATTGTCAGATATGATACTTGTAGCAGTGCTAAGCTTGAGGGTGAGGTTATGATTAGATCTAATCCATGGAGGTGGTTGGTATCTGAGTGATGGGGATAATGTGCACTGGTGGGAGATGCCTGAGTAGAATATAGCACATGAAGAAGCATTCATTGAAATTGCTCACATTTGTTAGAACATCGATAAATTTTTTGAAATTTTCTGTGGGGCAGCACACAGGTCTCTGTGGCTATCTAGTTCGATCATCTCTGAATAACTTGCCCAGAAAAGCTTAATGCCGTTGTAGATAGAGAATACCTCTTCCCTTCACCAATGTCTTAAATCAACAGTCCCAGCGATACAGTGCCTGAACCAGATGGAATGCCCTTTAGGGTTGCAAAATTATTGGCTATAGTGATAGTGGATATAACTGTACATTCAAAGGCCACTTTATTAGGTACTTTCTATAACTAATATAGTGGCTATTGAGTGTATATTCATGATCTTCTGCTGCTGTTGCACCTCCACTTGAAAGTTCAATATGTTGGATGTTCAGACTTGCTCTTCTGCACATCATTATCATAATGTGTAGTTATTGGAGTTGCTGTCACCTTCCTGCAGCTTGAACCAGTCTAGCCATTCTCCTCTAGCTTTTCTTATTAACAAGACATTTTTACTCACAGAGCTACATTCATTGCTTTTCTTACCATTCTCTGTAAACTCTAAAGACTGTGTGAGTGAAAATCCCAGGTGATCTAGAGTTCCTTAGATACCCAAACCACCCCATCTGGCACCAACAATCATTTCATGGTTAAAGTCACTTAGATTGCATTTCTTCTCCATTCTGATGTTTGAGTAAACCTCTTGACAATGTCTGCGTGTTTTTTTACTTTGAGTTGCTGCCATATAATTGGCTGATTAGATACTGTATTTGCATTAACAAGCACGTGTACAGATGGACTTAATAGAGTGGCCACTGAATGTATAGCCATAGGGTCTTTAGAACTATGGAATTCCTTAACATTTTACCACATCTTGCTTACCAGATCCTTTTCATATTTTCTTTACATCCTTCTAACTTCTCTTTTAAGTGTAGTCCTACACTTCATCAAGAGATTCAGTACTTCCTAATTACAATGTTAGTTCCCAATGTTGGAACTAACCCATATTTACAGATGGATATGTTAATCATAATCTTTCAAGGTTGCCTGGATTCTCTAAGTATCTCAGTGGATTGGAAAGACAAAAACTTCAAACCCCTTTTGAAGAAAGTATTGAGATAGATATTAAAATAACTTGCCATTTATCTATCATTATCAAGATAGGAGTAGGACAATTAGAAAAGTACCATACATTAAAGTGAAAACAATGGTTTTAAGGAATGAAATTACTTTTGAATCAATTTCTAAGAGTGAAGCAAGTGGATAAAGGGGAACAGTTAATGCTGGATTTTTTTTTCACAAAAAAAGGCATTTGATAAGGTACCACATAAAAAGTTACTGGAGAAGGAAATGGCATTTGGAGTAATATATTAGCAAGCTATAGGATTAACTAATTGAAAACAGACTGTCTGAATAAATGCAACACATATAAAAGTTGCTGGTGAACGCAGCAGGCCAGGCAGCATCTCTAGGAAGAGGTGCAGTCGACATTTCAGGCCGAGACCCTTCTTCCTACAGATGCTGCCTGGCCTGTTGCGTTCACCAGCAACTTTTATGTGTGTTGCTTGAATTTCCAGCATCTGCAGAATTCTTGTTGTCTGAATAAATGAGCCACTTTCAACTTGTCAAGATGTTAATAGCCTGGAGCCATAACTACTTACAATTTTTTATTGATGACTTCAGATAAAAGGACTATGTGTTTTGTTGTGCATATGATGATACGAATGGAGGTGAGGAAGAAAGGTGAATGGGCAAAGATATGGCAGGTGGGTGGGACAAAGAATAGAAGGTGCTGACAGAATGTTATACAGAGGATTTCTAGTCCTCATTAGTGAACCTCAGAAAATAGCACGGGTAGCCAAATGGAAAGTTTGGTTCGGCCTTTGTTGCAAAAGGGATGGAGAACAAAAATAGGAAAACATTGCTGCACCTTTTCTCTCATGAAACCTTCAGACCAGCGAGGGGCGCCAGGTAGCGGCAGGTCCCAGTGCACCTGAACGCCATTTATTTGAGTTTGTTAGAGTTATTTAGTGACTACTTTTATTTACTTTTTATTTTAAACACAAGTTGTCACTGTTTTACGTGATACTTGTTATGTGGATACGTTTTCCTCACGCTTCTCGTTCTTAAATTGATTAGGTTTTGATTTTGACCCACATGGGTTTCCTATGTTTTTTGTTCTATTTGAGGTTATTCTGGACCAACACTCATCACTGCGACCTGGGTTTGAGTTCTGTTTGCTCAAGGCCCAAGTAAATACACCCTTAGTTTGATTATTCTTTGTATTATTCTCTGAATAAATCTTCATCATTAATTTCTACTATCAAGCCCTGAGTTTACACTGCATCTGGGTCCGCTCATTTGAACATCATTACAGTTTCAGGATATTAATGAAACCACCCCTAGATTTCTCTGCACTGCATCTCCTTATTTAAGGAGGGAAATTCTTCTCTGGGTGATAATGGTCACTGGAAGGAATAGTTTTGTGAAGAAAGGTTGAGCAAGTTGAGCCCCTACTCAGTTCAGAAAGAAAGGGGTGATTTTATTGAAACAGCAAGATACATGGTGAAAAATTATTGCCTCTTCGGGGGAGTCTAGTACAAGAAGTTATGGTTATAGTACAAGAGGTTTTATATTCAAGATGGAGATGAAGAGGAATTTCTTTTCTCTAATGAATGCAAATCTTTGGAATACTGTATTGTTGAGAGCTGTGGAGGTTGATTCTATTAAAAGTATCTAAGACCACAACTGAGAGAAGATTGTTATGTTATCATATTCTTTTAACTTCCTGTCATGCTGCTGGAATTTAGGGCAGCAATGAAATTCCTCCATTTCTGGTGATGTTCATGGCTTCCTTCATCATGTCTCAGTTTTCTTCTTCTCAATTTTCACTGTCAGTCATGCAAGTCCTGTGTGGAGACAACAGAAGACCATCACGCTCAAATGTGGAAGGATTCTTCATTGCTGTTTCCATAACAATTTTGTTTTACCAGTCAGAGCTGTTAGCTCTGAGCTGGATTCCCAAACTTGGAGAACCAGTGGACCATGCTTAGTCTGGTCTCTACCCTTCGACCTGTTTAGCATGAGTGACTCTACCAAGAGCCAAAGCATAAAACCCTGATTCCAGCCAACATAGCTCTCCGGGGCATTGAGTCATGCAAACCTCCAAACCATGACAAGGTTGTGGTCCTCTTGAAGGATGTTATCATTGGTTACGAGTAAATGAGGCCGAGTTCAGATCAGCTATGATCTTCTAAATTGTGAAATCATCTTAAGGAGCCCTATGTTCCTACTCCTATGTTGTGTGTTCCTATGTAGAATCATGTGAGCCATGTTTCCTTATTAAGCCGTTCTTGAATATCTCTGTGATAAACCTTGTCTTTGAGATATACAACCTAATCTTAAATGTAGCCAATCACAACACTAGTGTCCTTCTTAAGGGATGAGCAATGGCAAGATACCAAAATGATGCAAATGAGAAGGTCGCATAAACTTTGAAAACAGTCAGTATTAGTTTGCATGGGCAGGGGTTAATCTTAGACCATAAGACCATAAGGTATAAGAGCGGAATTTGGCTATTTGGCCCATCGAGTCTTCTCCACCATTTCATCAGGACTGATCCAATTTTCCTCTCAGCCCCAATTTTCTGCCTTCTCCCTGTATCTCTTCAAGCCCTGGCCAATCTAGAATCTATGAACCTCTGCCTTAAATATACATAATGACTTGGCCTCTACAGATGCTTTGGCAAAAAGTTTCACAGATTCACCACTCTGACTAAAGAAATTCCTTCTCATCTCTGTTCAAAAAGGATGCCCTTCTATTCTGAGGCTGTGTCCTCTGGTCTTAGACTCTCCCACCATTGGAAACATCCTCTCCACATCCACTCTATCAAGGCTTTTCACCATTCGAAAGGTTTAAATGAGGTCACCCTGAATTCTATTGAATACAGGCTCACAGCCATCAAATGCTCTTCATATGACAAGCCATTCAATCCTGGAATCATTTTTGTGAACTTCCTTTGAACCCTCTCCAGTTTCAGCACATCTTTTCTAAGATAAAGGGCCCAAAGTTGCTCACAGTACTCCAAGTGAGGCCTCACCAGTGCTTTATAAAGTCATAACATTATATCCTTGCTTTTATATTCTAATCCTCTTGAAATGAATGGAAACATTGCATTTGCTTTCCTCACCGCAGACTCAACCTGCCAATTAACCTTTATGGAATCCTGCACAAGGACTCCCTTGTCCCTTTGTGACTCAGATTTTTGTATTTTCTCTCCATTTAGAAAACAGTCAACCCTTTCATTTCTTCTATCAAAGTGCATGACCATGCACTTCAATCTGCCATTTCATTGCACGTTCTCCTAATCAAAGTCCTTCTGTAGCCTCTCTACATCCTCAAAACTACCCACTCCTCCACTCACCTTCATACCCTCTGCAAACTTTGCAACAAAGCTATCAATTCTTTCATCCAAATCATTGACATGTAACATAAAAAGAATAGGTCCCAACACAGACCCCTGTCGAACATCACTAGTCACTAGCAGCCAGCCAGAAAAGGCTCCCTTTAATCCCTTTACTCTTTGCCTCCTGCTAGTTAGTTTTATCTTGCTAGAACCTTTCCTGTAATACCATGGCCTTGTAGCTTGTTAG
Organism: Mobula birostris; assembly: GCF_030028105.1. Lineage (NCBI taxonomy): Eukaryota > Metazoa > Chordata > Chondrichthyes > Myliobatiformes > Myliobatidae > Mobula > Mobula birostris. Next base: position 36,010,942 of record NC_092388.1, read on the forward strand.
CAGCTTCCCATTGAGATTTGTATACAACATTCTTACTACTGTTTGGGAGTCTGTTTACAGCTCTCATCAGGGTATTTTTACCCTTGCAGCTCCTAAGCTCTATCCATAATAATCCAATACCTTCCAACCCTATGTCATCTCCTTCTAACGACTTGATTTCATTTTTTACCATCAGGGCAATGCTGCCCCCTCTGCCTTCCTGCCTGTCCTTTTGATACAATGTATATCCTTGGACATTAAGCTCCCAGCAATGATATTCTACATTATGATGCCTACAACATCATACCTACCAATTTGCAACTGTGCATTTGTATTGGAACCCTCACTGTTAGGGCTAATAAATGTATCTTCTAATTAACGTTCTTACTGATGTGACCATCAATGGCGTCTCTTCAGAAAGAGTAGCCCCTTCTGGGAGGTGTCCTTCAGTACATCCTGCAGAAGAGACGAAGGCCTTGTGTGAGATTAAATACATCACTTAGAACTACAATAGCAAGGAAGATTAAAGTATTCACTCTGCTCACGATCATAGTTCACTCACTGCTAACTTCATATCAAGATGAGAGAGTGCTAAATGCAACGTGGTGGGATGGTATTGCAGTCTGTAACTTGGTAGATCAGAACCTCTCACCTCCATGTCTCCTTTAACCAAACATTCAATATTCTGATTATCTAGATTATCCACAGGGCCTTTCCTCTGCAGCAATGTAAGTTATTACCTATGGCTGAGAGACCTTTTGGCTCCTTTTCTTGTGATCTGTGCTCTCTGTTCCTTGAGGAAGGAAATAAGAGATTTACATTCAGTGGCCACTTTAATAGCTACCTCCAATACCTAATGAAGTAGCCGCTGAGTGTATGTATCTGGTCTTTTGTTACTGTAGCCCATCCACTTCAATATCCAATGTGTTGTGCATTCAGAGGTGTTGTCCTGCATACTACTGTTGTAACTCAACGTTTTTTGTGTCACTGTCACCTTCCTGCCAGTTTGAACCTGCCCGGCCAATCTTCTCTGACCTCTCTCATTAGCAAAGCAATTTTGCCCATAGATCTGCTGCTCGCTGTGTTGTGTATTTAATATTTCAGTAATATTTGAGTAATTTTGTAAATATATTGTTTGATTAAACATTGTTTATATGATGCATTACGCAAGAAGTAAGTGAATGACATACACCATGTCGTATCTGTGTGCCTCACGAAAGAGAAACTAAGTAGACATGCATCCCTGGCTCCCGTAATTTTCTTTTAATTCATTTATGGAGTTACAAAACATAAGTGTTTGCAAGGAAGTTTTCAAGCAAACTGGAGATGAGTACTTCATATAGGAGCATATCTCATAATTAGTATATAGGAGAGAGATTGAAAATCTGGCTGAGTGGTGCTATAACAACAACCTCTTACTCAATGTCAGCAAGACCCAGGAGCTGATTATTGTCTCCTGGAGGTGGAAATGGGAGGTAGCTTGCCAGTCCTCATCAGAGGATCAGAGATGGAGAGGGTCAGCAACTTTAAATTTCATTGTGTCGTTATTTTGGAGGACCTGCAAATATGAAGAAAGCACACGCACTGTATGTTGATTGAACACCAAAGCTGGTGCAATCTTTCAAGGATTCTATTATAGACTTATTGAAAATGAATAACAGGGTTGTATATGGTGACATATATTTTCTTTACTTAATCTGTTCAAGTGCAGTGAGACTTTCGAGTTAAAAATGTGCTTTTCTTCAGAAGGGGGAGAGACGATGAAGAGCAGGAGACAGACAAAATTCAGAGGTTCATTTACAGTGAACATCAGGTGATAATAATACTGAATTTTAAAAAAAACAAGTGGCTGGCTAATTGGACAGATAATCATGCTCGGTTCTACAACATATAACATGATAATATATATTGAACAAATTGAGCAGTATTCTGAAGCAAATTAAATACCTGTTTAAAAGTGAGTGTTGGTGTTAATGAGTGTAATAGGTGAAAAGGCATGCAGTTTTCTGAGAAGTTTAACTGCTCCTATCAAACCAGCCAAAATGAGCTTTGCTGATATCGGAGAGTAATGTAGAAACATTTAGAACTGAAACCATTATAGATTGCAGAACACTAGGTTTCATTAGTTGAATCAAAAAGAAGGGGAGTTCATTTCAGATAACGTGGCTGAGTTGAAGAAGTTTTCCAAGCATTGTCAGTTCAGTGATGGACTTAATGATGAACTGAGAGATCATTTGGTTTATGGAATCTTACAAGAAAGCATTCAAAAACAGCTCCTAACTGAAGCACAACTCACATTTAAAAGAGCAGTTGAAATGTGGTATCAATGTCAACAGCAGACAGAAATGCAACTGAGTGGTACTCAGGAATGAAAGTGAACGTGAACAAACTATAACATCTAAACAGAAACCTACCTGACTGAACAAAGTGTGTTACCATTGTGGCAGGGGCTCACATACACCAGACTAATGCAGGTTTGAAGGCAAAACTTGCAGGAAATGCAACAAAGTAGGACACATACATGCAGTATGTTGGACAGACTAAAGTAAATGGATTGCCAAGGGAAGAGAAAAAAGTAAAAAAGTCAAGGTGCAGTTTTGAAAAGTGCACTTATCTGTATGCTGTTGGTGAAAAAATATTGTAATGATGAGAATGACACAGGACTGAGTAGCCTCGAGATTTACAATGTGAAAATTAACAAGAGCCCAGCCATATGGCATACACCAGAAGTGAATTTCAAATTAATAAAACTTGAATTGGACACTGGCTCAACTGTTTCAGACATTACACAAAATGAGCTTGCAGATATATGGCTAATAACTTATATTGGAGAGAAGATAACTCATGTGGGAATGACATTACTAACAGTGAAATACAACAATCAACAAACCACATTGGTCTTCTATGTGGTAAAAACAGGAGGGCCAACATTGTGGGGCTGTGATTGGCTAAGACACTGCAACTTGATTGAAGAATATAGCTAAGCAGGAGGGAGTGTTATATACTCAATATTTCAGTAATGTTGTAAATATATTGTTTGATCAAGCATTCTTTGTTTGTTTACATAATGCATTATTGGTTATATGTAAGAAGTATGTGAATGGCATATGTCATTACACCGCTATATCATATGTTTGCATCTCACTAAGAGAAACTAAGTAGGCGTGCATCCTTGACTCCCTTGTTTTTTCTTTTGGTTAGGTTTTGGAGTTCCAAAACATAATACACAATTTTTTTTTGTTTTTCACACCATTCTCTGTAAACTCTGGAGACTGATGTGTGTGAATATCCCAGGGAGTCAGCAGTTTCTGAGATACCCAAACCACCCTGTATGGCACCAACAGTCATTCTATGGTCAAAGTCACTTAGGTAATATTTCATCTCCATTTTGATGTTGGTCTGAGCAACAACAGAACCTCTTGACCATGTCTGTATGCTTTTATGCATTGAGGTGCTGCTACATGATTGCCCAATTAAATATTTGCATTAATAAGCACATGTACAGATGTATATAGTAAAGCAGCCACTGAGTATAAAGTTTAGAGGACTGGAAGATTTTGAACAGTTTTAAAGGTGATGATTATGAGGGTGAGGAATGGCATTGAAGGGAAGTCTTCTATTTGATAGATGAAGATGGGAAGAAGTGCATAAGAAATTGGAATAGGCATGCCTGTAAATTGTCATGGTTTATAGAGTCGTGTGTTGGAATTTCCTTTTGACACTTTAGAGTAACATCAGTGTATCTATCACTACATTCACCTTTACTGATCTTGATGAAGTCATTAAACTATGTGTGGCATTGAATCCAAGAGCAGGAGACTGCACACCTAGTGGTAATCTCCGCTGTTGCATCTAAATGTCTCACTGCGTCATATCATTGAAGGCTCTGAGAGCTTATGGGATCATACTTAGTGAGGAATATCTAAACCCACAAGAAGCTGTAACTTGTTTAGCTCCATTTTCTTTGTTTTATTTGTTAGACATCTTCTCCATGATCCTTTGAATAGTGGACTGACAATGTTCCTTTCGAAACGGAGCTGAAAATATGTTGCGTCTGGAATATGGGCCAAACACCATCAGAAGAGGCAACCTGGCTGGCATGGCTCAGTTGGGCCGAAGGGCCTGTTTCCATATTGTTGACTCTTTGACTCTTTGATTTTTTGATTTAACCAAGCTAATGCTTAGGAAGCTTGAAAATAAAATGTAAATTCAAAGATGTGCACAAAAAGCCATTGAAATGAACTCTACCTAAATTTATGGATTTTTTGTATGCTAAAATAAGTACATTTACCAACTACCACTGCTCCTCTCCCCTCTACCCCCCACCATTCACATATTCTACACACACTACTGTTCCTATCTGGTCTTATCCTCAACTACCAGCATTGACATTTTCCACCTTAACTAGGAGCAAGAAAGTTAGCTTTGAGGTCATGACTTAGATCAGGTTTACGTTCTGACCTAATCACATAACCAAAGTCAGAACCAGAGCTAAGTGAAAAATTATACTGTAGATCACAATACCCCTTTCAATGTGACACTGAATGAAAATCTATAGAGTTAAGTCATGAATACACAAGAGGTCAATGCCTGTCAATGGTTTTTAGTTTGATATTTGTGATGATTTTGAAACTTTATGGAAGTCACTGTTTAGCTTGTGGTAACAAAGGAACCTTGACGAACCACTATGATGAAATACAAGGGATTTACTAAACTAATGGCAGCATTATATAGCAACAACATTTATTCAAAGATGATTTTTATAACTAATGTTGCATGGTGTCTTAGGGGTGTTCAATCTATGTACTATTGGAATTTGGGAAAAGTGGTGAAGCTCATATTGCCAATTAGAACTAATGTATAATTAGAGCTGAGAATGAACAGTGTAAGGAAGACCTTGAGTAGACATACAAAGTTCAAAGTAAAATTTATTATCAACCCTGAGATTCATTTTCCTATCTATGGTCACACATATGTACTTTCATAATAAAATTTACTTTGAACTTTTTATTTCTACTCGAGGTCTTCCTTACCATGTCTAAAACTGCCTTTAAACTATATCTAAAACTATGTTTTTTTTAATGCACTGCATGACTGAAGTGTAAAAGCAAACTTAAAATTGATTGACAGTTGTCAGTATGCAATAGAAGAGTAAAGAGACTGAACCAAGCCGTTCTGGGTGTGTGATGAACTACATATCCTGGTACAGTGACACAGCAGCCCCAGCTCAAGCCTGATCACTGGTGCTTTTTGTGTGAAGGTTGTATAATCAGAAGATCAATCTGGTTTCCTCTTTATGTTCCCTCCCAAATCCCAAAGCATGTAGTTTGTAGACTAACTGGCCATTGTAATTTGTGCTCGAGGGCTGATGAGTTCGGGGAATGTTAGGGAGCTGATGGGCACATGGGATTTATATGGGTGTTTAATGATCAGAACAGACTTGGTGAGTTGTTTCAGTGTTGTTTGTCTTTTTGAGTTTTTCAGTCACATGTAGATTGCTGGTTACAAACTTGTGATGCCAATTTGGGTATAACATTGCACCAGAGACATACCACTGGGAGAATGTTTGGCACTAGGGAAGGAAAACAGAAAAGGAAGAAAGCCACACTCATTTACACTCTCTTGATTCTCACATGTTTATTCTCTCTCTATCTCTCTCCCTCCCTCTCCTCCCTCTTCTCCCTCTGCCATTCACTGTCCTCCCTCACCCTCCCCTCCCCTCCCTTTCCTCACCCTGCCCCCTCCTCCGCTTCCCCCTCTCTCTCCTCATACAACTCTAAAAGCATTGGAATATCAGAGATAAGCATCTGCATCCTCTCTGCAACTTGAAACTAACTTTTCTCTCTGATAAAAGGGCCTTTAGCTTGAATCATTAATCCTGTTAATGTTACAAATTAAATCTGGTTTGAAAATCCAGTTGAATGGTGCCACAGCAACAATCTCTCACTCAGAGTCAGGAAACAGAATTGCTGATTATTGACTGCAGGAAGAAGAAGCTGTAGGTCCATGAGCCAGTCATCATCAGGGGATCGGAGATGGAGAAGATCAATAACTTTAAATTCCCTGCCATGACAGTACCATATCAAAGGATGTGTCCTGGGACCAGCACATAAATGTCATCACAATGAACGCACGGCAGCACCCCTACTTTCTTCGAGGTTTGCGTGAATTCGGCATGTTGTCGAACTTGACAAACCTCTATAGCTGCACGGTGGAGAGTATCATGACTAGTTGCATCCTGGCCTGGTTTTGAAACACCATTGCCCAGGAACAGGAAAACCTGCAAAAATGTTTGATACAGCCCGGTCCATCACAGGCAAATCCCTCCCCATCATTGAGCTCATTTGCAAGGAGCACTGCACAAGTACGCAGCATTCATCATCAAGGACCCCATCATCCAGACCATGCTCTCATCTAGCTACAATCATCGGGCATGAGGTACAGGAGCCTTAGGTCCCACACCACTAGGTTCATGAACAGTTATTACTCTTCAACCACCAGGCTCTTGAACAAGCATGCTGGATAACTTCATTCACCTCAACGTGGGATTGCCTCCACAAAATATAGACTCACTTTCAAGGACCCCAAACTTTTTTTACTTTTTTAAAAATTATTTGCACAATTTGTCTTGTTTTGCATGTTGGTTGTCAGTCGTCTTTTCTTAAATTCTGTTGTATTTCTTTATATTCCTGTAAATGGCTGTAAGAAAACGTCAACTGTACCTCTTCCTATAGATGCTGCCCGGCCTGCTGAGTTCACCAGCATTTTTTATGTGTGTTGCAAGAAAATGAATCTTGGGGTAGTATATGGTCACATATAAACTCACTTGCTCCTTTATTAGGTACACCTATTAATGCAAATATCTAATCAGCCAATCATGTGGCAGCAACTCAATACAAAAAAGCATGCAGACATGGTGTAGAGATTCAGTTGCTGTTCAGACCAAACATCAGAATGGGGAAGAAATGTGATCTAAGTGACTTTGACTGTGGAATGTTTGTTGGTGCCAGACAAGGTTGTTTGAGTATCTCAGAACAGTTTCACACACAACAGTTTCTAGATTTTACTGAGACTGGTACAAAAACAAACAGAATTTAAAAAAAATCCAGTGAACAGCAGTCCTCTAGATGAAAATGCCTTGTCCATGAGAGAGGTCAGAGGCCAGACTGGTTCAAACTGATAGGGAGGGGAAAGGAGGTACCCAATAAAATGGTCACTGAGTGTATGTACTTCGATAATAAATTTACTTTGAACATTTAACCTTTTCTCTTTCTACAGCTGCTTCATACTTACTGCCCATTATGCTGCTGGCATTTAAGGCAGCAATGAAGGTCCTCCATTTCTGGCGGTGTTCAGGGCTTCCTTCATCGTGTCAATAGTTTGATTTTCACAGATGTAGGAGGATTCTTTATTATTGCTTCCATAACAATTTTGTTTGAGCAGTCAAGGGTTGTTAGTCCTGAGCTGAACCCCCGAACCTGGAGGACCAATGGACCACTCTTAGTTTGGCCTCTACCCTTTGACTTGTTTGGCATGGGTGATCCTACCAAGAGCTGAAGTATAAAACCTTGACTCTAGCCAACATAGTTCTCCAGGTCATTGAGGCACGCAAGTCTCCAAGACAGATATTGCATGCCATGATGATAATTTCCAGCCTTTTCTATTTCATATTTTTGCATTTGTCATTAACAACATTTGCCTTCAACTCCTTTTCAAAATGTTCTGGGTTTACCTGTGTTGGGATATCCACTGCTGTCAGAATAAAATGGTTTGACTTGGCTTTGAAGCAAGACTTGAATAATGAATGAAACATGAGAAGCTGAACAGCCTTCTCCCAGGTTCCTATTTCCTGCTGTGATGTTTATCATTGGGACACATTCTAATGTTACAGATCAAAGAAGATACATAATGTTATACAACAGATCTGGACTGAGAGAAAGTTATCCAGACATTTCAGACCTATTTCGATAACTTTGAACATGAATTTAATATCTTAAAAACATTGTGTAATGATGCATCAATTATTATGATCGCACTAAAGATAACCAGAAGTCCTTGTATGCAACTACAGCAGCTTTGCATGTACTGACAGAGCAACTTTCTTATTTATTTGAATTCTCTGAAGCTATCCAAATTTTTTCACTTTTAATAGAGTGCATAAGATGATAAGAGGCATTGATGCCAGTACATTTCTCCCGGGGTGGAAATGGCTAATACGAGAGGGCTTAATTTTAACGTGATTGGAGGAATGTATAGGGGAGATGTGGTGAGTGCATGGAGCATTCTGCCAGGGGTGGCAGTAGAGCCAGACACATTGGAGACATTTAAGAGACTCTTAGGCACATGGATGAAAGAGAACTGGAGGGCTATGCAGGAGGGAAGCATTAGAGTGATCTTGGAATTGGTTAAAAGGTTAGCACAACATCACAAACTGAAGAGCCTGTACTGTGCTGTACTGTTCTATGCCTAACGTACAGTTTACAGCACTGGAGACATTTCGGAGCATAAAATACTAGACTTGTATCTTCTGTTGCGTTTTCTTCGCACTCTGGGTGAGCATGTGCCACCAGATTGCAATGTGAATCAAGAGCAGTCATTTATGGCATGACAAGCAATGCCTGGCAAGTTAGATAGGATAATAGCATGTGTATTGTGGGAAGACCAGAAGGGTACAGATGAGGGAATTGGTAACATAAATCCTCCTGCAATTTTTATTTAACACCATCCCAGTCAAATTGGCCTGTTTTCAGCAGTAAACGTATTTAATTACCTATACTGGGGAAACCTTGCATTTACCAGTAAAATCCACCTAGTTTCCCACCTATTCCATTAAAGGATATCCTCAATGGTCTTCAGGTTTACTAGAGACTGAATTAGAGTTGGATTTGTCAGTTGTTCTGCTGACAGGTAATTGTTGCTCGAGTCCCAGATGCAGTAATGTAAATGGGTTGTTTGAGTAAATTGTGGTAGAGTAAATTTAGTAGAGGATCCTGAAGTATGAAACTCACTGAACAGGGAGGTGCGTGGGTACAAAGCACCGGCAACAAAAAGTCCTATCCACAAAGCATGTTTCATGATCACTTCTCCCATGATCACTTAATTGGGGAACAGTGCCTCAGGGTGCTGCACTGTGCTGAAGAACAAATCACTGTCAATGGCTGCATGCTGCAGGCAAGCTGTGGGCAGATGGCAGGACCAGAAATCCCTTCGGCTTGAAGTCCCCTGCAGAAATACAAATAGCCTCATAATTTCTCCGTATTGCTCTATCAGGGAGATCACTGAGACTATCTTCTGCAAGAGACTTGAGTTAATCTTTTTGCGGCTTGTACCCATTTTCCAAAATTTTTGCTGCAGTTGCACCACAGGAAAGCAGTTATCACAGATCTAACTAATTAATCTAAGGTGTGAATGACAGTTGGATTCCCTTCTGTCAAGCCTGATTTTAGGAAGAATCATTGGATACAGGACTGGACCATTCAGGCCCACAAAATCTGCTGAAACGTTCAGCTAAATCCTGTCAAAATAATCTATTGATTCAGCCACAACAGCTTAATTACTTCCATACCCATTATCATTGTGGGGAGAATACCAAAGTTTCAATATCTTTTGTGTGAAAATTGTTGCTATTTTCTTGTATGCCTCTGAAATTTTAAGTTATTGGGAGGATTTTAATGCTTCTTCCCCACTAAAGGTTAGGCCTGGGGCTTGATTGAAATGTGAATAGCTGCCAACAACCTGTCCTTTATCAGGGTTAACAAGGCACATTTGGCTGATTGCATGTAGCCAGCTCACCAGATATGGCTTGTTAATTATCTCATGCAATGATCATTATCACAAACTAATGAGGTGCATTTCAATAGATTTCAAATGACATCTGAATACAGTTGGCCTAGCATGGAGTCCTGAGGTTCAGGAAACTCAAATTGAAACAGAGGTAACATTGGATGATGTTTCATGGCCACATTTAAAACATAACCAATATGAATAAAGGTTTAGTAGTAATGTCTTCTTCCTTGGTTCCCTCTGTCAAGCATTTTAAAGAGAGTTCTTGTGATTACATTTGCATTGAAACTTTCAGTCAGATAGCATCAGAATGGTAAGAGCATCACTGAGCTATTCAATAAACATCAGGCAATAAAGCCAATTACTATTGGCATTTGCAGTGACAAGTCATGGTGCAGTCTGATGATCTCACAAGAAAGAGAAATGTACAAGTGAACTTGAGAAAGAGGAACAAGTGAAGTCTGTACGACAAAAAATAACAGTGAATATATGACTTTGATGTGGAAAACAGAGAAATAGAAGACATTGACATGGGGTCAAAGAAGCAGTTGTGAAACAAGCACACAAATACACAAAAGGAGCGTCAATTTCCAGAGAAATTGTTAAATGGTCAAGGAAGGGCAAGGAAATATTAAATAAAGTCCAAACCCAAAGTTGGGGTTGAAAAAAGAGTAATAGTGTGAAGTTAGCTTAGGGAACCAATGAGGCAAGGCTTATATTTGGATGGAAGAGTAGAGATCACATTAAGGATAGAGAATTGGAGGATGCTGTATTGGAGATATTTCTGTGGGAATAAAGAATCAGGAGATGTCAGAAGGAGGAGTCCAGAGTTTGTGGTCTGGAGTTGAAAGTCCATTATTGGCAAGTCCTGGGGTCAATACTTGAAATCAGAGAGTCTGGAAGCCGAGACCTGATATCTGCAAGCTTGCAATTATGAATCTGGGCCCAATGTCCAAGAGTCTGGGGCCAAGGGCTCTGAAGGCAGTCTGTCCTGAGGCTGGAAGCCTGTCTGTGTGTGTGAGTGGGTGGGAGGGAGAGAAAAGGGATTGTTTTGCTGGGGTTGTTGTTGTTATTGTTGTTTACGATGTTCTCCTGAACATTGTGGGCATGCTTTGTTGCTGCCAGAATGTATTGCTGCACTTACGGGTTGCCCCCAACACATCCTTAGGTTGTGTTTGTATTAGGGCAAATAATACATTTCACTGTATGTTTCGATGTACCGTATATGTTATCGTTAAATGATCTCGAATCTGAATCTGCAAACAATGGTGAAATTTAAGGTTATTTCAAGACCTTATAGCTTTAACATGCAAACTGCTGGAGAAAATCAGCAGGTCAGACAGCCATTGTGGAAGTAAAGGATGAGTCAAAGTTTTGGGCTGAGGTACTGCATTAGGACCGAGAATATAAAGAAGAGTTAGTGTCGTCTAGATCTTTGCCTCCTCAGATGTTCTTGGCCCACTGACTTACTCCAGCATTTTGTTTTTGGTCCGGATCCAAGCATCTGCCGTCCCTTGTGTCTCCCATATCTTTAATATTTGATAAAAGTGTGAAACTTTAAAAGAGATGTACGGTTAGGTTTTACATAGTGTGGGAGATGCCTGGAATGAGCTGGCAGTGGGTGGTGTAGGATGTAGACAGAATGTAAGAGCCACTTAGGCAGGCACAGAAATATGCAGGTATGGAGGGCTAGACACTCAATGGCTACCTGTTCACTTGCTCATTAATGCAAATATCTAATTATCCAATCATGTGGCAGCAACTCAGTGCATGAAAGCATGCAGATGGGCATGGTGCTTCAAGATGTTCCGTTCCAATATCAGAATTGGGAAGAAATGAAAACTCAGTGATTTTGACCCTGGAATGATTGTTGGGATGGATTGAGTATCTCAGAAACTGCTGATCTCCTGTGAATTTCAAGCATATCAGTCTCCAGAGTTTACGGAGAATAGCATGAAAATAAAAAAAAACAATGAATGGCCGTTCTGTGAGTGGAAACACCCTGTTAATTTATTTATTTATTGTCATTCAGCAAGGAGTAGGCCCTTCTGGCCTTTTGAGTCACGCCACCCTGTAATCCTCCAATCCCTAATCACAGGACAATTTACAATAACCAATTAACCCACCATTTTGTAATGTGGGAGGAAACTACAGCACTCTTAGGAAAGCCCCGTGGTCACGAGGAGAACATACAAACTCCTTACAGGCAGTAGCGGCAATTGAACCCAGGTCACTGGTACTGTAAAGCATTGTGGTAACCACTATGCGACTGTGCCACATGAGAGAGGTCAGAGGAGAATAGCCAGACTGATTCAGGCTGAAAGGAAGGTGGCAGTAACCCAAGTAACCATGTGTTACAACAGTGCTGAAGAGCATCTCGGAATGTAGAACATGTTGAACCTTGATGTGGATGGGCTGCCACAGCTGAAGACCACAGGCATACACTCAGTAACCACTTCATTAGGTACAGGAGGTACCTAGTAAAGTGGCCACTGAGTGTAGATCATGTGCAGACAGATTAGTTTAGTTTGGCAACATTGGCACAATTACTGCGGGCTATAGTGTCATGGCCCGGTCCGTGAAGTCCGCATTCCGGTTCACGGTCTGGTTGTGGAGTCAGGACTCCGGGTCTTCCAGCTGTCCTTTGTTTCAGTTGGGTTAATCATAGGCACCTGATTCCCATCTTGGAGCTTGGAATATAAGTAGCCTTGGGGTCGTGTGTGGGTTGCTGGTTTGTCTTGTCAAGATTCCCTGGGAGCAACCTGCTGGTGGAAGGCTAGAGCGGTCACTTGCCATCTTTAGATTGTGTTAGTGAACCAATTCTTCATGGAGCCTTGCTGTCGGTAGTTGGAGCCGTCTTTGCAGTATGGATTCGGCTGTTTCCTGGGCCAGCTGAGGTTGCTAGCTGTAACCACGCCTCAGAGCAACCCCAATGCAGAGATGGAACTGTCTGTCGTTCTTCGGTGTTTGTCTCTTCTTGTCCTCGCCTCCATGGGGTAAGTCAGTCCGTTCTGCCGTTGCCCTGTGGAGGGGGTGGGGGGAAGGATCTGTCTTGTCTTATCCTCACCTCCATGGGGTAAGTCAGGCCGTTCTGCCATTGCCCTGCGGGGGAACCTGTCTTGTCTTGTCTTTGCATCTGTTGGGTTTAGTCTGGCTGTTCTGCCGTTACCTATTGGATGGTCCTGTCCCACCTTGGTGTGGAGATAAAGTTGAGTCCTGGCTTGTCCAAGTATGAGTCCTGGCTCTATGCCTATGTACTGTCCAATCTTGTGTTAGTGTCGTGCTAAAGATGAGTCCTGGCTTTTTGAAGGATAAGTCCCAGCTTTATGTATGTTGATGTACAGTTCCAAGTCTGTCTCTGAGCTCCAGCGTCAGGAGGCAAGACCCCAGCCTGCAGGCCTCAGGAGGCAAGACCCCAGCCACGTCCTCTCCTGTAGCCATGTCATGTCCTTGCCTAGTTCTGGGGTCCAAGCCTGAGGCAAGACCCAGGTCCTGGATCCTTGTCCAGTATCTTGCTCAGAGTCCAAGCCCAGGCTCCTAGTTCATAGTTCCTTGTCTGGGTTCCCTGTGTTTAGTCCATGTCCTAGCCCAAGTCTGCATTCTTGTCCCTGCTCCTTGTCTGTATCCTGTCACGACCCTACTCTAGTCAAGCCCTGTTCCTTGTACTTCAGTGTCTGTGCTACCAGCACCCCCATTGTGACATATAGGGCCAATTCTTGTTCTGTACTGGTCTATGATCTAAAATACTTCTCCAAGACACCTTAACTGGAACACTTTGCAATCCTTGGCTATTTAGAATATCATCTGGGGAAGACACAAGAGGTCTAACTTGGCTTAAGTCCAATAGCTCAAGTGAAATTAATGGAGAGAAACAGCTGTCCAAGCATGATACTTTATTTGATTTAATTTAGTTATTTTAATTTATGTAATTATTTTTAAGCCTGGTGAGTATTTTCAGTATTTTCAGTATTTTGTTATCATTTTTAAAACATTCTTAGTAATTTTATGTGTAGCTAGTGCCTTTGAGTGTTTTTGAATGCCAACGGCATTCAGTCTAAATGACAGCTGATCAACCTGGGAAGAAGTGGTATATGGTTGTGCAAGCTGTTCTGGTGTGGTGGACCCTAACACTGGCACTGGGAGAGGATTTCTATGTCACTAGACCTTTCTCCAAGTCCAGGAGCTGGACTCCCAGCAGAAAGCTGTGTCCAGGAAGAAGAAAGAGTGTGCTCCATATGCTGGTGATTGGCAGCTCAAGAATCTCACTGGATGGCAGCAGATTCCTCTCATTATCCAGTTACTTGACTTGCATTTCGATATCATTCTTGTGAAGTCGCTGTGAAATTTCACTATTCTAAGGGTGCACATCCATATGAAAGTTGCCAAATATGTATGAGTCAAAATTGCAGGTGAAATGGTCACTTTACTGAAAGGCAGTTTATCTGGTAGTCATGACTGTCAATGTCCATAGTGGTATCTGCATATTCTGTAGTAAAACCCTTACATGCCATATTTAGTGTTATGTTACTTCTGTTTAAATGTACTGTGGGTGAACAGTAAAGAATCATATTCTGGAAGAATTACAAAACTTTTATTTACAATAAGTAAAACTAAACACGAATCAACAAGCCATGTGCTGGAACATACTGCCACAGTATAACAATCCTGCACACGCAGTGCACTGTCCAATCACGTACTGGTACAATCACGTGATATCACTACATCTTCCTTTCCTTAAAACAAAAAGCAATTAATATTAATCAAATCAGATACATAATTCAACAAACCTCTGTCAGTCCCTCTGTGGGTTTATGAACATGAGTAGACATTCTAAGTGGTACACACGGAGCTTGTGTTTCCTTGTTATTATTTACATGTTTTGTCTCGTCTGCATCAGTTAACTGAATCTCTGAAGAATCACATCTTCCTTTCCTTAAAAAGAAAAACAAATAACAATATTAACCAACAAACAAATCTGAACAAAATTGAAACTCTGAAGTTGGCTCTTCGCTATTTGGGCCATGACTCTTCTTGTGCTGCTTCTTTCTGTTCTTTTCTGCTTTAAGCTTTTCTTTATGTATCTCAACTAAACTTTTTGGTATACTCTCACATGCCTCCTGGTTAGAATCTGAAATTTCAGGTAAGCAGTTCACACTACCCTCCTCAGCAATCTGCATCCCTGCTTCTGTTTGGACTGTATCTTTCCTTATTCCTTCCACTTCCATTTGTAATGAAATACAAATCTTCATCTAATTCATTCATGAACTGTATAATTTCTTTTTTATGCGGAGACTTCATCGTTTCAATAAAACTTCTGAATTCCCTTGTGTTTTCACTTCTTGCTTATACTGTGCCCACTGTGAGCGTTCTTCCTCTAGATGGTGATTAGACGGAATCTCATATTCTCTGTGTCTCTTTCATTATCATTTGCATTGAAGTAACCTCTTCCTGCCATTGCCTTCACATCATCAATTGCCTCCTGTTTGGTCGTCTCAGACACTGCAACAACTGTTTTCATATTCTCCATGTCAGCATTTTCATAATGTGCATCTATATAAAATTCCTCACGTTCATCTTCAATCACTGCATTTACTTGTTTCATTTCACTTTGTCTCATTTTTACCGTGTACTGTACCAGCAGTTATGGTTGAAATGACAATAAAAAGTGACGACTTGACTTTCCTTCTTTCTACTTCTACAACAGTGCGAAAAATGATTAATCTTACCACAGTTATAGCAAATTTTGCCATATGCAAAACATTGATTTGGGCTGTGTTCCCACGCACAGTGATCACATGACTTTTCTTTCCAAATGCCGTCTTTCTCTCTGTCGGTTTTGTCGATGTATTATTATATTTCTTGATATAGTCACACTTTTTTACAGCACTTACATTGTAATTTTCAACAAAAAGCTCTTCAGCCTGCGACTTTATGGTCTCAGAAGCTTTGCAGATTGCGAAAGCTTGTTCAAAATTTAAATCTTGCTCATGCAAAAGCCTTTCTCTCAGTGCATTATCTCGAATGCCACCAACCATTCTATCTTTAATAAGAGAGTCTGTGAGCAATCCGAACTTGCATGTTCTACTACGCTTTCTTAACTCCGTAACATACTGATCAATCGTTTCAGTAGCTCCCTGCGCACATGTGAAGAATTCATATCAATCATACATTAAATTGCACTTGGGTATACAAAATACTTCAAATCTGTCCATTGAAATTGTCTCCATCTTCAAAGACAAAATTATTATATACCTCTACCGCTTCATTCCCGATTATATGGAGCAAAAGGGCAGCTTTGGTTTTATCTGATTTCTCTTCATAATCGATCGCTGATAAGTACAGTTCAAACTGTTACTTGAAGATCCTCCAATTCTCCGCTACATTGCCAGTCAGCTGAAGTTTTGGTGGGGGTAGTAAACCTTCCATATTACCGTTTGCAGTTCGAACTTTTATCATCTTCTTTTTTCTGATTACCTTTGATTCTCAATTCTCCTGTATTATTCTTCCAGAAGCACTTCTGACACCATGTTATGTTACTTCTGTTTAAACTTACCCTGGGTTAACAGTAAAGAATCATATTCTGGAAGAACTAGAGAATTTTTATTTACAATAAGGAAAACTAAACACTTATCAACAAGCCATTCTTCTACTTAAACGTACAGTGGGTTAACAGTAAAGAATCACATTCTGGAAGAATTAGAGAAGTTTTATTTATAGCTATAAACAAACATGTCTTAATCACGCCATGTGCTGGAACATACTGCAACATTATAACAATCCTGCGCACGCCCAGTGCACTGTCCAATCACGTACTGGTACAATCACGTGATATCACCACATTTCGCAGCATACCAATCATAACTTGTGTTGTTATATCTCTGATGACCAACCTGGGAGATCCAGTCATTGATCCTGTCACATTTGCTGCAGGTAGCTCTAAAGATGTATGCGATTAATGTTCACATTTTTGTGATACAGGCTGGTTATGACTTAATGGCACACTTTAGATTTTTTAATAGGATGTTCTCTCTGTTCATACTGATGTTTTTAATCTGCTTTGAGGTTTTGATCCTGTGTTAGTCATCTGAAGGTGTCTGGATGTGGGAACAGCTAAATGACACTCTGCAGACTTACTTTGAGAAAATATTTTTCATTTTTAAAAAGCAGACATGATTAAGAGATTTTCCAAGTTTCAGATACTGTCAGAGGCAGCTCTTTTCATATTTGGCAATTGTTAATCAGAAACTATTGGTGGATTCTCCATTATTAACTTATAAAGCATGACCACTGCATTTTAGTTCAAAGCTAGTGTTTTGTGAAATTTGTTTGCACTCCAAGTGTGAAATGCTTTCCAAAGAGCATCTGTGACCTCTGATTAAAACCTCAAGATAAAACAGGTAGCCTACCTACAGTGTCTTCTAGCCAAGTTTAAAAACTTGACAGCCTATAGTGGAAGGGAAATATTTTTTAATATTGTTGCTCTCAAATATTGTTGCATGCCAAAATATCATAACATCAGTCTTCTCAGAGCAATGTAGTTATATCACTACAACACTAGAAATAGACATATTTGCAAAATGTACATGTTAAACTCAGAGTAAGAAGAATTATTCATTTATATTTCTAAAACTGTACAATCCAAAGTATATATTTCAAACTACTCACTAGAGGCAATTTCTTACAAACTTGCTTCAACTTGGAAATCATCCATAAAAATATTAATTTTGCTAAATTTGCTTAAGGATCAATACTTCTGAAAAAATCAGTCTGAAGGTTCATTGGTGCTGGGAAAAGCAAAGCAAGAAGCTGTTGTGTGCAAGAGTTTAACAATATTAATATCTCCACCTCTTTTGCTTAGTGAGGCACCACAGCAAAATTCAAAGGGATTTAGGAAACAGACCTGATATAATTTCTTTTATGAACCATGCAAAATAAAGCCAAATTCAGCCCAAATTTGAAGGATAGTGGGAAAGAGAAAGTTGGATAAGTTAGAGACTCACTCAATGATTATGGCTTGGTTTCTGGTCAATTATCCATTTGGGATTAGGATTGGGCAGTTGGGGCCCTAGTCAGCGGTGAATGGGAGTTAAGGCCAGGCTCGGAGTTTGAAATAGGGATATTGAAGCTTCCGATGTGTTCAGAATCAAAGGAACTGTTCAGGAGATCAGGGTGTCATGGAACCAGAACCTCAGTTGGGGATAGATTGAAAAGTTGAGGCAGGACATGATTCTGACTGGGCTGTTGAGTGTCAGGTTTGGGCGGAGTGTAATAAGAGAATCAGGAGGTGTAATGATGGTAAGCCATGAGAGGGAAGATCAGTGAGTGAAGCAGCATAATTGGGTATTTCTCTCTGGTTGGTACGATTCCTCCTCGTGTTAAGAGGAGTCACATTTTTGTTTTCCGAGTAGTAATAAGATTGCTGTCCATTCCTTTAATATTGTTAGCATGGGATCAGAAGTGGGCTCGACTGGTCATTGCAAGCAGAGTCTTGCTGCTCTTTTGAATTGTAATTGGAATATGATTGTCCCATGTACCGAGATACAGAGAAATGTATCCAGTTAGGATGCTTACTATGGTTGGGCAGGAGGTGGTTTTCTGGACCTTGTCATCTATGTTTTCTTTGTTCAGTAAATTTGTTGTCTTGCACACACATCATGTTCAACAGTCACCAGCTGTACGTTATGGACCTTGGCCAAAATCTTGCACAATATGTATCATACAAAATCTTACCTTCAAAAAAGCCTAACTTGGGTCTGTGTAGTTTCTTTATCAGTGCTAAGCACTTTCCAGTGCAGGAATCCTCCTGCTTAATCTTTTCACCAGGTACCTTTCTGATGTATCAGGGTGTGAGCAGTTGAACAATAACAGGCTCCAGTACACTGCTTCCCAGAAATTCCCATGTACTTCTTGCAGTAAATTGTACCAGATTTAATGTCCTCAGTGTGGTCTGCTTTTCATTGAAAGAACTGAACACAGATTGGGTGACTGCTTTGTGGAGTATCTGTATTCAGTCTGCAGGAGTGATCTAGGCCTCTCTTTTCCCTGACAGCTTAATCTTTCACCCGACTCCTAGTCTAGCCCACCTGTGTGCCCCTGAGGAAGAATAGCTTACTTTCTGCCTGAGTACTTGCATCCTCCAGTCTTGAGGTTGAGACATCTAATAGATTTACTGAGCAGCTACTGCCCAACCATAATGAATACCCTACCCTTTCTGGTAGTTCAAGTCCTGTTGCCAGACAGTAGTGCTCCTGGGTCTTGACTAGTGGGAGATGTTGTAGAGCACAGCAAAGAACTTTGTGCTCTTCACTTTCTCCATGGCAGAGCCATTGAAATACAATGGAGATTGGTTGACCTGTGACTTCCTGAAGTCCACAATCATCTCTTTTATCTTGTCCACATTGAGATGCGGGTGGTTGTTCTTGCACAGCAAGTTGTATGTCCCAACTATCATTAACTTATTTTATGATGGAGGACATCCGTGGATCCTGGGATCGGATGTCCGTGCGAGTTATTTAAAGTCTGTCACGAGACTTGTGGCCCATCAGGCCGGTGCTTATGCCGGTTTCCGTGGTGTGAAGCGACTGAGAGTATGAGACTCCTCTCCCTGCCCCCCTCCCGGATAGGACGCCAGTCTATCGCGAGATTAACCCCCAGCATTTTGCTGGTACCCATTCTCAGCTGGGCAGACTGGAGCATTGTGTGGTTAAGTGCCTTGCTCAAGGACACACACGCTGCCTCGGCCGAGGCTCGATCCCACGACCTTCAGATCGCTAGTCCAACGCCCTAACCACTTGGCCACGCGCTACACGTGTCCGTGCAGCTAGGAGGCACAGAAAGGCATGAGGGCCAGTGAGTCTGCATGCCTGAAGTTCGCGCCTTGAGTTTGGGGTCCCATTATCAGCTGCTCCAGAGGCTGATACTAAAGATTGAAGCCCAAATGCAAATCAGGTATCCTGAAGTCAAAGCCCAATGTCCAAAGCCTGGAGACTGGAGGCGCGGAGGTTTGTACTGGAGTTAGAGGACTATCTGTGTGCTTGGGTGGATGGGAGGGAGGACAAGGGCTTGTTTGCTGTTATTATTTTGTTGCTTGTTGTGTTCTGTGTTGTTCTGTTGAGCATTGTGGACATGCTACATTGGTACTGAAATGTGTGGTGACATTTGCGGGCTAGCCCCAGCACATCCTTGTGTGTATTGACTGTTAATGCGGATGACACATTTCACACTATATTTTGGTATACCTATGATAAATAAACTTTAGTTTGAAATCAGTCTGAAGTCATTGCCTAAGGAGGAGGAAAAGTAGAAAAGCAAGTTACTGGGACAACTCAAACTGAAATTGGCCTGTCCTCAAATAGCTACCTTTTAAAATAAACATCTATTCCTACCAAAGTATCAATAGTCTATCAGCCTTCAGTATTAACACATATAACCAGCATTAATTCCAGATTTTTTTCCCCAGGGAAAGGAAATCAATAACTCGAGGGCATAGGTTTAAGGCGAGAGAGCAAAGATTTGGAGTCATAGAGTAATACAACATGGAAACATACCTTTCGGCCCAACTAATCCATACTGACCAAGATGTCAATCAAAGTTGGTCCCATTTGCTTGCATTTGGCTCATATCTCTCTAAGCCTTCCCTATCCATGTACTTATCCAAATATCCTTTTCTTGTTGTTATTGTACCTGCCTCAATGACATTCTCAGACAGTTTATCCCATACCTACACCATCCTCTACATGAAGAAGTTGCACCTCAGGTCCCTTATACATTTCCCCTCTCACAAATCTACATATTCTTAGTTTTGGTACCCTATCCCAGGGAAAATGATTGTGTATTCATACTACCTACGGCCCACATGATTTTATACACCTCTGTAAGGTAATCTTACAGAGATAAGATGACCTTAGCCAAGCTATGCCAGTTTCCTACATGCCTGGGGAGGAAATCCAGGTCTGCACAACCTTTGCCTGTTACTCAGGCCCTCAAGTCCTGGCAGCATTCTTCTAAAGGAACCCAGCAGGTCAGGCAGAATCTATGTGGGGCAGGGGGGAAATAAACAGTTAATAAAGGATCCAATGAAGTGTTTTGGTCTGAAATATTGACTATTTATTCCCCTCCGTTGATGCTGCCTGATCTGCTGAAGTCTTCCAGCTTCCTAAGGATTACTTTACCTTAAGTTCCCTAATCAAACCTGGTCCATTACACAGCACCCAATCCATAAGTGCCCTTCCCCTAGTTGGGTAAACCACAAGATGCCCTAAGATGTCATCTCACAGGCTTTCTCCAAATTCCCTTTCTTGGGATCCAGCGCCAACCTGATTTTCCCAATCTACCTAAATATCAAAATCCTCCATGAGTATCATAACATTGCCATTTTTACATGTCTTTTCTATTTCCCATTGACATTTATATCCCACATCTTTGCTACTGTTTGGGAGCCTTTATATAATTCCCATCAGGGTTTTTTTTTTACCCTTGCAGTTTTTAAATTCTGCTCATAAGGTTCTGCATCTTCTGATCCTATGTCACATCTTGCTAAGGGTTTTATTTTATTTTTTTTTACCAACAGAGCCACCCCATCCCCCTCTGCCTACCTGCCTGTCCTTTCAATACGAGGTCTATCCTCTGATGTTAAGCTCTCAACTATAATCTTCAGCAATGACGCAGTGATGCCTACAACGTCGTACTTGCAATCTCTAAATGCGCTACAAGATCATCTACTTTATTCCATATACTACGTGCATTCGAGTATAACACCTTCAGTCCTGTATTCATCACCCTTTGATTTTGCCCCGTGTTACACCGGTTTATTCCACTGACTGCAATTTTACCCTGTCATCGGTCTGTCCTTCCTCACATCACTGCCTGCCCACAAAGATATTGGTAGATCCACTTGTACCCCAGTTACCCTTCCTCATCTCTCTTACTTCATTTCTGATCCCCCTGTCAAATTAGTTTAAACACTCCCCAACAATTCTAGTAAACCTGCCCACAAGGATATTAGTCCCCCCTGAGTTCAGGTGTAACCTGTCCTTTTTACCCAGATCATACCTTCTCAACAAGAGATCCCAATGATCCAGAAATTTGAAACCCTGCTCCCTGCACCAATTCCTCAGCCACACCTTCATCTGTACATCCATCCTATTCCTGCCTTGACTAGCACGTGACATTGAGAGTAATCCAGCGACTACTATCTTGGAGGACCTGCTCTTCAGCCTGTTCCCTAATTCCTGATACTCACTGCACAGGACCTCTTTCCCCTTTCTATCTACAAGTCCAGCTTTGCTGCCAATGTGCCCCACAACCTCTGGCTGCTCACCCTCCCTCTTGAGAATTTTCGGCAGCCGCTCTGAGATGTCTTATCCTGGCTTCTGTTTCCCAGCCACAGATTCTGCTGTCCACCCCCATAACTATCGAGTCCCCAATCTCTATCACTGTCCCCGACTTTACCATTCCCTGCTGAGGCTGGCTGCTGCCACTGTATCTTAATAGGTTACCCCCTGCCCCCCAGCAGTATCCAAAGGGGTATACTTGTTTCTGAGGGGAATGGCCACAGGGGAATCCCGCACTGACTGCTTACTCCCCTTACTTTTCCTGGTGGTCACCCATCTACGAAGTGAAGCCTGCACTCCAGGTGTGACCACCCTCAGTAAATGTCTCATCTATGAGGTTTACATCCTCTCCCATGGTTAGTCCTGAGTACATCCAGCTCCAGCTCCAGCTCCAGTTCCTTTACTTTGTTAGTCATGAGCTGAAGTTTGATGCACTTCCTTCATCGAGGCGACCGTTAGGTACCCTGTAATCCCACATCCCACAGGAGGTGCATTAAATTGCTGGGTGGATAAGAGAGAATAAATTACAAGAAAGTGAATGCGGAGTGGATTAAGGGGGCTACTCTGACTGTCATCACAAAAGCTCTGAACTGAAAGACCTCATGAGAGAAGATGAGGAATGTGGGAAAAATTATCTAAGCCTTGAAAAATGCAAAAACATACTGTAGTTGGTGAACTTTTCCATGAGATTTACCCACATCTTCAAGAGCTCAATCAATAGCTATTAGAACTGACTGTGAGTAATATTCTTGTGTGTGGCTAATGTGTTCATTTCAAATCTATGTCACCACTGCTTTAATGGAGGCATTAACCCATTTAAAGTGAATGTTCTACAAGCCCCTTTAGCACTTATGCAATGAATATCAGCAACAGAGATTTCCAGTCCATAATACCATCCACATGAGTTAACTCATCAGATACTGAGTGTGTTTGTTCTTTTGTAATTCTATTTTGTTTCCCTTTCATCAGGCCTCCAACACCAGTTGGGAAGTCATCCATTTTCGGAGATAAAAACTAAGTTTTCAAAAGTTAAGCAATAAAAGCAAAAGTTGCAGTTAATACATTATACATCTTTCACCATTCCTAAAAAATCAAAGCTATTCTTTCTTTCAACTCCACTTTCCTGTGCCATTCCTATTCTCTAAATATCCAATTTCTCTGCTGAATATGCTTAACGATTGATCATGAGACAAAATCTCTCATCTCCATCCTAATTACACCTAATTATACATCCCTTGATTCCAGAGGACAAGAGCAAGAAAGAAAAAAATTCAGCACATCTACTGTGTTCGGACCTGGTAGAATCTTGCAACACTCCTTATTCATCTAAGCACAAGAGAGTGGAGGTTCAAACTGTTGAATCTTTCATCAGAGGGAAATCTTTCCCTCCCAGGAATCAAACTAGCAAAACCTTATTGTACTTCCTCTATCACAGGTGTATATTTTCTTAGGCTGTAAGATTAGACCTGCACACAGTAATACAGGAGTGAACACAGCATAGATTCAAAGAAATCCAAAGATTCAAAGTATGTATAAATTTATTATCAAAGAATGTATAAATTATATAACCTTGAGATTTGTCTGCCTACAGGCATACAGCAAGAAACCCAAAAGAATACATACATAGAACATAGAATAGTACAACACAGTACAGGCCCTTTGGCCCATAATGTTGTGCCTCAGACCCTGCCTCCCATATAACCCCCCACCTTAAATTCCTCCAAATGCTTGTCTAGCAGCCTCTTAAACTTCACTAGTGTATCTGCCTCCACCACTGACTCGGGCAGTGCATTCCACGCACCAACCACTCTCTGAGTAAAAAAACCTTCCTCTAATATCCCCCTTGAACTTCCCACCCCTTACCTTAAAGCCACGTCCTCTTGTATTGAGCAGTGGTGCCCTGGGGAAGAGGCGCTGGCTGTCCACTCTATCTATTCCTCTTATTATCTTGTACACCTCTATCATGTCTCCTCTCATCCTCCTTCTCTCCAAAGAGTAAAGCCCTAGCTCCCTTAATCTCTGATCATAATGCATGCTTTCTAAACCAGGCAGCGTCCTGGTAAATCTCTTCTGTACCCTTTCCAATGCTTCCACATCCTTCCTATAGTGAGGTGACCAGAACTGGACACGGTACTCCAAGTGTGGCCTAACCAGAGTTTTATAGAGCTGCATCATTACACCGCGACTCTTAAACTCTATCCCTCGACTTATGAAAGCTAACACCCCATAAGCTTTCTTAACTACCCTATCCACCTGTGAGGCAACTTCCAGGGATCTGTGGACATGTACCCCGAGATCCCTCTGCTCCTCCACACTGCCAAGTATTCTGCCATTTACTTTGTACTCTGCCTTGGAGTTTGTCCTTCCAAAGTGTACCACCTCACACTTCTCCGGGTTGAACTCCATCTGCCACTTCTCAGCCCACTTCTGCATCCTATCAATGTCTCTCTACAATCTTCGACAATCCTCTACACTATCTACAACACCACCAACCTCTGTCGTCTGCAAACTTGCTAACCCACCCTTCCACCCCCACCTCCAGGTCATTAATAGAAGTCACGAAAAGTAGAGGTCCCAGAACAGAACCTTGTGGGACACCACTAGTCACAATCCTCCAATCTGAATTTACTCCCTCCACCACGACCCTCTGCCTTCTGCAGGCAGGCCAATTCTGAATCTTTCTGGCCAAACTTCCCTGGATCCCATGCCTTCTGACTTTCTGAATAAACCTACCATGTGGAACCTTGTCAAATGCCTTACTAAAATCCATGTAGATTAACACAATTTTAAAAAAAAATAAAGACCAACACCCAATGTGCAGAAAAAGAGAAAAAACATTAGATCATGCAAACAATGGAAGTGAATAACAACATTCCAAACCAAACTGGATCCTTAGATTTGAATCCCCAGAGTAGCCTGAAATAGACCTAAAAGCTTCATAGCACTATATAATCACAGTTAGGTGGCATTAACTTTGTATTCTAAGCTCTTTGCAATAATGAACTACACTGTATTTCCCTTAATATTTTCCAGCACCAACACCTTTCAAACACTCACCATTAAAATAAAGATACTTTGATTTTCTGCTTTTTCTATCAAAGTGAATGCTTCATAATTTTCCACAATTTATTCTGCCTGTCATTGAACCTTGCCCATTCACCAAACCCCTCTCGGTTTGCACCTTTCTGCGTCCCTGGCACAGCTCACACTGCCACCCATCTTTGTATCTGCTGCAAATGTGGATATATTGCTTGATCTGCTCATTCAGGTCATTGGTACAGAAATTATTAGAGCCTCAGCACCCTAAGGTGGAAATGACATATTAATTCTACTCATTATTTTATATCAGTTAACTGATGCTCATTTATGCCTGTACATATCCCTGAATACCACAGAATCTAACTTTGTTTAAATACCTTGTGTGTATAATTTTTCAAAAGCTTTTGAAAGTCCAAATTCCCCTCCACCAGCCCCCATCTATATGCTTAAAAAGTTCCAATAGATTTGACCAGTCTAAAATCCCTTTTAAATACCTATTTATCTCTGACCTTCCTGTCAGCCTTGTTACCCCTCTTGTTGAGTTTTTCAATATTCTGACAGATTGCTGAGTGGATTCTGCTCTAGTGATGATTCAGCTGTTTACCACTTTCAAAGACTGTTGGGACAAATCCAGAGTTACAGAAGATATAGATTCTATGATTTATTCCCGCTCCCAGGAACATATACCAAGTGTTGACCTATAAATCTTAGTGCTAGCCACAACACAAAGGTTCAGTGAGGCTACAGTAGATTCCATTCCCATCTGCTTGTGTTCATCATAGCTTATTCTTGTATTGATCGGGTCATCCTATCAAGAGAGGCTACATAATGTGGTTCTATTTAGAAGCATAAGGGGTGACTTTATTCAAACATATCAGATCCTAAGGGGTCTTCATCAGTAAAATACTGAGATCCTCACACCAGTAGAACAGTCACAAACAAAGAAACTTAGATACAAAATAAGAGGCTGGCCATTTAAAACATGCATAGAACTTACTTTTTTCAGATGGTAGTGATTTTCTGGTAGTGATTTTCTGGAATTCTCTTCTCCAGAGGATTGTGAAGACCAGATCACTAAATACCTTTAAAATGAAAATTAATGAGTATTTCAAAGAACAAGGAATTGGTTGGGTTGTTAGTCAGGCTCAATCATGATCATACTGATTTGAGTCTTGAGGGGCCGGCTGGTTGGCTGTTATTTTCCCGTGCTCTGGTGTGCTTGGATGAATAGCATCTGCAGTATTTCCCTTCATAGTCTGTTTTAAATGTTCATTACTGAGTGCCTGGCTCACGGGCAAGAAACTGTAGTCAATAGTTAGAGTTGGTTGACCATACGTTAAATGTGCTCTTGCTGGAAGCTGGCTGCAACAATAATGTTCCAAAACAGGCAGTTGCATAAGTTGTATCATACTCTGATAGCAGGCACCAGAGTTAACTGCAGCAAACATGAGAGCACACAATCATTGGCAACTAACCCAGTCAATCTATTCTCTTTACCATTATGTCTGACCCTCAGAAGGGCTAGAATTTGGGTTTCAAAGAGCTGGAACGTGTAGCAAGAATTGGCTTGAACGAAGCAGTAAGTGGAAACAAAATCTGGGAATGTGGGAGCAGCGCTCCCTCTGGATGATGGACAAGGATCTGGCCGTGAAGTGCAGGATGCTGTCAGTGTTGATATTCTGTATGTGGCACATGTGTGGCTCATACTTGGCCCTGCAACAGGATAGTCACTCAAATCATCTTCACCTTGATCTAGGGACCCATATTGAGTGCATCTGACAGGTTATGATACAGAAGTTTCCACAAAAGAGGGGGAAATGCCCCACGTAGTCCTTGCCCTGATGGGTGTTGCAGACCTAAAGTCTGCATAAGTGTCCATCACCCAGGATATGCCCACTTCTCATTATTACCATAAAGAAGGAGGTACAGAAGCCTGAAGGCACACATTCTGCAATTAAGGAACAATTTCTTCCTCTCTGCCATTCAATTTCTAAACAGACATTGAACCCATGAACACTACCTCACTTTTATTATTGAGTTTTTGCACTACTATTTTTAATTTAATTATTTAATATGCATATATATACTTACTGTAATTCATATATTTATTTATTTTTTCTATATTTATTATGTATTGCATTGTACTGCTGCTGCTAAGTTAACAAATTTCATGACATATGCCAGTGATATTAAACCTGATGCTGAGGTTTTACCCAACCCTGGTATTGAGAAGATGGGCCTAATCTTGTTGGAGTGCAAGGCTCCATCCTGTTAGATTTTGCTACGCTACCAGTCCTTTGTAGAAAAGTTTCTGCAGAGAAATACCTTTGATGTCAAGTCCATCAGCAGTGCTCAGCATGGAATGCCTTGTAGCCTCTTTGAATGAAGGATAGAATTGAGGCTAAGGGATGGGTACTCAAGTAGCCCCATTACCAATGTTAACTGACAAATAATGAGACCTTGCTTGGCTGGCAGTGAGAAGTACTCCCCTTGCCAGATCCTTCTTGATGATCAAAGTATAATTCCCAATGCACACTGCCTTTGAGATGTCTGCCATGTTGATGAGACAATTACTCTTTTCTTTGTGGACTGTATATCTACCAAGAATGCCTGTATATAGATGCAATGGTTCTTATCAAAGTTCACCCTAAGTGGTTGCATAGCCAAGAACTTTCCAATTTATGGGCTTTTTTCAGAGACGCAAACCAAGAAAAGCATTGATTGCTTCTGGAAGATCATCAACTCAGTGAAGACCCACTTTGATTTGAAACCTGTTGACCTTCCTGTAAAATGAGAAGTATTTAAGAAATCAGTACTATCTGGTATATTCCAAAATGTAGGAGGAGATGCTAAGAGACTCTCTGAGACTCACTGCAGTCACCGCAGTGGTTCTGTGGGAAGGGATCACAATCTCAGATCCTGGCACCAATGGACACAAAGGGATTAAGTCCTGCGTAACAACTTTTCAAACATGTTGAGATTGAGTTATTGTGAAATGCACAAATATGACTTGTACTGGGAAATGACTGGTTTGTGACTGTGAGTTTGTAGCATGAGCTGAGATAGTCATGGGAGCATTGGAGATCACTCCACATCTCGGGAATTTCCATCTGCAGCTGTGCAACTGAATGTCTATGCCATTGAATGCTGAATGCAGAATCGTTAACCTTGAAATTAACCTCATTCCTCTGGTCCCACTTCTCTTGAAACAACAATTGATCTTGACAGGTCATGTGCCCTGCTTAATGTTTTACAAATAGCCAAGGTAGATTATTTTGTTTTGCAGTTGTCAGTGTTCTGAGGTATCTGACTCTGAATTTGTGAATACCTACTAACAAACATAAAGTCATTCCACAACAACAGGGATCTGCTGATCATTCAACTGAAATGTTCCTATCTAATCAATGGAAGAACTTAGAGTTATGGAACCTCACAGAACAGAAAATAAAACCCTTTGACCCACTATATTGGCACCCACTGTTAAGCACCTGGTTTCACCAATCTACGCTAATCATAATTTTTGCTCTTGCAAAAATTCAAGTTCCCCCAGATTTTCCTGCAACCACCAATGTTAGGAGCAGCCAACAGTAGTCAATTAATGTGCCCACTATCATGCCTTTTTCTCAGAAAGAAGTGGCTTCATTTGCAAAGGTTTGAGTGGGTGAACTATGTCCGAGAGAGTAAGAGCTAGACAAAAGATATTGATATTCTTTTAAGCTGGAAAATTTAGTTTTAGACAAAATAATCATGGGATTATTTTTATCATATTTCTTCAGCAGTTGAACGGGGCACGACTGCGCAAGCGCGTGTAAGTTGGACTGTGAGGCAGCGGAGTGTTTGAAAGAAAGCAGATTAACAGAGCCGGCGACATTGTAGTGGGCGATGGAGTAGAAGGAGACAGAGTGGGAAGGCTTTGGCTCCTGAGGCTTCAGCGAGCAGAGGCTGAGGAAGAGCTTTCCCACTAATAATAAGTACATTGTTTTGGATACTGTTGATAGGGCCAACCTACCAGGGACAAGTTGCAGTGGTTGCATCTCTGGCACCGAGACTGGACCCTCAGCTCAGAAGAGAAGGAGGGAA
The DNA here is from genome assembly GCF_030028105.1 of Mobula birostris. NCBI lineage: Eukaryota > Metazoa > Chordata > Chondrichthyes > Myliobatiformes > Myliobatidae > Mobula > Mobula birostris. The sequence continues at coordinate 36,040,155 of NC_092388.1, forward strand.
AAGAGGAGAGCAGTAGTGATAGGGGATTTGATAGCTAGGGGGACAGATAAGAGGTTCTGTGGAAGAGATCAAGAATCCCAAATGGTCTGTTGCCTCCCTGGTGCCAAGGTCCACGATATCTCGGATCGAGTTCTCAGTATTCTCAGGAGGGCGGGTGAGCAGTTGGATGTCGTGGTCCATGTAGGGACCAATGACGTGGGTAGGAAGAGTGAGGAGGTCCTGAAAGGTGAGTTTAGGGAGTTAGGCGCCAAGTTAAAGGACAGGACCTCCAGGATAGCAATCTCAGGATTACTACCAGTGCCACGTGTAGGCGGGTTTAGAAATAGTAAGATAGTGCAGATCAACACGTGGCTGAAGACATGGTGCAGCAGAGAGGGCTTCAAATTTATAGATAATTGGGCAGTTTTCCAGGGAAGGTGGGACCTGTTCCGGCAGGACGGTTTACATCTGAACCGAAGGAGGACAAATATCCTTGCAGGAAGGTTTGCTAGAGAGGCTCCAGTGGATTTAAACTAGATACAAGGGGGGAGGGGAACCAGAGTGTAGGAACAGATGTAGGGGAGAAGGAAGAAAAAGAAAATAGTAAAGTTGTTTGCACCATTGGTGGTAAACAGAGAGTAAGAGGTGGAAAATTTCTTAAATGCATTTATTTTAATGCTAGGAGCATTATAAGAAAGGTGGATGAGCTTAAAGCATGGATTGATACCTGGAAGTATGTTGTGGTAGCTATTAGTGAAACATGGTTACAGTAGGGGTGTGATTGGCAACTAAATATTCCTGGATTTAATTGCTTCAGGTGTGATAGAATGGGAGGGACAAGAGGGGGAGGTGTTGCATTGCTTGTCAGAGAAAGTATTACAGCGGTGCTCTGGCAGGATAGATTAGAGGGCTCGTCTAGGGAGGCTGTTTGGGTGGAATTGAGGAATGAGAAAGGTGTAGTAACACTTATGGGAGGGTATTATAGCCCACCAAATGGGGAGCGAGAATTGGAGGAACAAAATTGTACAGAGATAGCAGATATCTGTGGTAAGCACAAGGTTGTGATTTGGGAGATTTTAATTTTCCACACATAGACTGGGATGCCCATACTGTAAAAGGGCTGGATGGTTTGGAGTTTGTAACGTGTGCAGGATAGTTTTTTTTTGCAGCAATATATAGAGGTACCAACTAGAGAAGGGGCAGTGTTGGATCTCCTGTTAGGGAATGAGATAGGTCAGGTGACAGAGGTTTGTGTTGGGGAACACTTCAGGTCCAGTGATCACAATGCCATTAGTTTCAATATAATTATGGAGAAGGATAGGTCTGGACACAGGGTTGAGATTTTTGATTGGAGAAAGGCTAACTTTGAAGAGATGTGAAAGGATTTAGGAGTGGATTGGGACAGCTTGTTTTATGGGAAGAATGTAATAGAGAAATGGAGGTCATTTAAAGGTGAACTTTTGAGGGTACGGAATTTTTATGTTCCTGTTAGGTTGAAAGGAAAGGTTAAAAGTTTAAGAGCCATGGTTTTCAAGGGATATTGGAAACTTGGTTTGGAAAAAGAGAGATATCTACAATAAATATAGGTAGCATGGAGTAAATGAGGTGCTCAAGGAATACAAAGAATGTAAAAAGAATCTTAAGAAAGAAATTAGAAAAGCTGAAAGAAGATATGAGGTTGCTTTGGCAAGTAAGGTGAAAATAAATCCCAAGGGTTTCTACCATTATATTAATAGCAAAAGGATAGTGAGGGATAAAATTGGTCCCTTAGAGAATCAGAGTGGACAGCTATGTGTGGAGCCAAAAGAGATGGGGGAGATTCTGAACAATTTCTTCTGTATTCACTAAGGAGAAGGATATTGAATTGTGTAAGATAAGGGAAACAGGTAGGGAAGTTATGGAAACTATGATGATTAAAGAAGAGGAAATACTGGAGCTTTTAAGGAATATAAAAATGGATAAGTCTGCAGGTCCTGACAGGATACTCTCTAGGACCTTGAGGGAAGTTAGTGTAGAAATAGCAGGGGCTCTGACAGAAATATTTCAAATGTCATTGGAAAGGGGATGGTGCTGGAGGATTGGCGTATTGCTCATGTTGTTCCATTGTTTAAAAAGGGTTCTAAGAGCAATTATCGGCCTGTGAGTTTGATGTCAGTGGTGGGTAAATTGATGGAAAGTATTCTTAGAGATGGTATATATAATTATCTGGATAGACAGGGTCTGATTAGGAACAGTCAACATGGATTTGTGCGTGGAAGGTCATGTTTGACAAATCTTATTGAATTTTTTGAAGAGGTTACTAGGAAATTTGACGAGGGTAAAGCGGTGGATGTTGTCTATATGGCCTTCAGTAAGGCCTTTGACAAAGTTCCACACGGAAGGTTGGTTAGGAAGGTTCAATCATTAGGTATTAATATTGAAGTAGTAAAATAGATTCAGCAGTGGCTGGATGGGAGATGCCAGAGAGCGATGGTGGATAATTGTTTGTCAGATTGGAGGCCGGTGACTGGTGGTGTGCCTCAGGGATCTGTATTGGGTCCAATGTTGTTTGTTATATACATTAATGATCTGGATGATGGGGTGTTAAATTGGATAAGTAAGTAATACAGATGATACTAAGATAGGTGGAGTTGTGGATAACGAAGTAGGTTTTCAAAGCTTGCAGAGAGATTTAGGCCAGCTAGAAGAGTGGGCTGAAAGATGGCAGATGGAGTTTAATTCCTGATAAATGTGAGGTGCTACATTTCGGTAGGACTAATCAAAATAGGACATACGTGGTAAATGGTAGGGCATTGAAGAATACAGTAGAACAGAGGGATCTAGGAATAATGGTGCATAGTTCCCTGATGGTGGAATCACATGTGGATAGGGTGGTGAGGAAAGCCTTTGGTATGCTGGCCTTTATTAATCAGAGCATTGAGTATAGGAGTTGGGATGTAATGTTGAAATGGTACAAGGCATTGGTGAGGCCAAATTTGGAGTATTGTGTACAATTTTGGTCACCGAATTATAGGAAAGATGTCAACAAAATAGAGAGAGTACAGAGAAGATTTACTAGAATGTTGCCTAGGTTTCATCTCCTAAGTTACAGAGAAAGGTTGAACAAGTTAGATCTTTATTCTTTGGAATGTAGAAAGTTGGGGGGGGGACTTGATAGAGGTATTTAACATTATGAGGGGGATAGATAAAGTTAACGTTGGTAGGCTTTTTCCATTCAGAGTAGGGGAGATTCAGACAAGAGGACATGAGTTGAGAGTTAAAGGGCAAAAGTTTAGGGGAAACATGAGGGGGAACTTCTTTACTTAGAGAGTGGTAGCTGTGTGGAACAAGCTTCCAGCAGAGAAGGTTGAGGTAGGTTCGATATTGTCGTTTCAAGCTAAATTGGACAGCTATATGGACAGGAATGGAATGGATGGTTATGGGCTGAGTGCAGGTTGGTGGGACTAGGTGAGAGTAAGAGTTCTGCACAGACTAGAAGGGCCGAGATGGCCTGTTTCTGTGCTGTAATCGTTATATGGTTATATACGGGATAAGAAATTGAACACTTTGGTTTGGCAAGCGTAAAACACAGAGTTGTGAATACTTGTAGTTATTATATCTTGTGTGGATATTGATGTTCAATGGTTGACTAAGATATTCAGAACAAAGATAGACTTTTGAACACCAAGAAAATCAAAGGATATGGAGATATTACCCTGGAAAGTGTACTTGAGGTATTATGTCAAGATGGCAGAGTGGTGCAGCTGAGGGAGTTACTGCTTCACAGCTCCAATGGCCCAGGTTCATTCTTGACCTCTTACACTGCCATTCTCCCTGTGACCATGTGGACTTCCAAAAGGTGAACTGCTTTCCTTCCAAATCCCATAGACATGCGGGTTGGTAGATGTCTACTGTAAATTGCTCTAAGTATGTGGGTAAGTGATATCATTTGTGATGTGCTGATGGGAATATGAGCAGAGTAAAATGGGATTAACAAAAAAAAGTGCTAGGTGGTTGCATCAACTCAGTAGCTGAAGGACCTGTTTCCATACTGTTTGACCTTGGGAGTCTTGTTCTTATTTGAAGAGCTTCTTAAGTCCATCACCCCTACTGGAGCAAAGCACACCCACGGCAGCTCTCCAGTTCTCCATCCTGAGCCAGTCTTTCAGTCCTTCAAGGTGTAGCCCATTGAAGGTCCTTCCCCTCCCAGGGATAAGGTCTTCTGAGTTTCTGTACCACTGGATTTTTATGGGATAGGTTTGCTAGCTGCGTGCTCAACCCTCTTCCTTTTACAGCCCGGCTTGGGGCCATCCAAGGAAGAGTTACCTGAAGAGCAGGACATGGAAGCTATGGCTTCCTTCAGTTCATATTTTATGGCCTTGTGCCTTCAGAACTTGTTTCTACTTTAAAGATTGTAAGGATATGTAATATCCATTAAAACTCACTATTCATCAAGCATTGTCACCTGGTGGTGTTGACAGACCATTGAAAATCTGATTGAGCTTTGTCTGATTATTTTGTTCGGCAGCATTGAGCATTGCTCAGGAGCTTGAAGCATCAGTGGGTGTCCTGCACTTTGCCAACATCACAGTCTTTGAAGAGGCCTATTATCCTCCCCAAATGGTTTCACAACACAGATTTTGTTGTACATGTTGAAAAAAGCCATCTGGTGAACCATCCCTGAAAGTTCCCTGTGAAGCTTACCAACCTTGCCAAAAGGAGTGTGTGGCCAAAAAAGAGATAAATGACCTGGTTTATCCATATGGATAGTGTCAGTCAGGTATTGCTCAGTCATTCAGATATTGTTCAAAGGGCATAAATTATATACATTTCCTTCAGGTAGACACATCAAATATTACTAATCAGTGATGCTGAAGTATTGTAAGTACTTTTTGAAGTTAAAGGTTATATCATTGAAGCAAATACAATGGATCGATAATCTTTGTTCAACTACTCATTCAATAGTTTGAAACTAATTCAATATTAGTGACTGCTAATTTTAAAAAAAAAAGTTAAGTGTAGTGAGACTTTGTTTTATGCATTCATTTATCTGGAGCTGAGCATTTCTGACAAATTCTGCATTTATTACCCATCCTTGGATCTCCTTTAGAAGGTGGTGGTGAGCTGCCATCTTGAAGCACTTCAGTTCTTTTTCGTCATAGCAGTTTGTACACAAAGGTGTGTCAATGCTGGAGAGAGTGCAATGAGATTCACCAATATGTTGCTTGGGATACAGCATTTTAGTTCTGCGAATATATTGGAGAGTGTATGCCTGTTTTACTTGGAGCTGAGGAAGTCAAGAATGGACATGAATGAGCTACTTACGTTCATGGTGAGTATAGATATGGTAGAGTACAGGATTCTTTTCCCCTTGTCAGAGGTGAATAGAACTAGAAGACATAGATTTACGGTAAGGAGTAGGAGAGGATTTGAGAAGGCATTTTTTTACCTGGAGAGTGGTGAGTACCTAGAATGCAATGCTGGAAAGAATGGTGAAAGCTTAGGAGATGATAGCACATAACAGCAACTCCTTTACTTGCATCTTCAGAAACAGCTCCATTTCTATCTTTAATATCTTTATTTTTCCCTTTCAAGGTTCTTTTGAAGACCTTGACCTGGAGTCACATGTTGACCTCAGTTCTTTGCTGGAATGGAACCTGCTTTCGGGGTCTCACGACTGGCGAAGGTTCAGAGAAGATTCACTAGAATGATTTTGGGAATGAGAGGGTTAACATATGAGGAACGTTTGTCCGCTCTTGGACTGTACTCAGAGTTTAGGAGAATGAGGAGGGACTTCATAGAAACATTTCGAATGTTGAAAGGCATGGACAGAGTGGATGTGGCAAAGTTGTTTCCCATGATGGGAGAATAGAGTACGGGAGAGCATGACTTAAGGATTGAGGGGCACCCATTTAGAACAGAGATATGAAGACGTTTTTTTAGCCAGAGGGTGGTGAATCCATGGAATTTGTTGCCACGGGCGGCAGTGGAGGTCAAGTCATTGAGTGTATTTAAGGCAGAGATTGATAAGTATCTGAGTAACCAGGGCATCAAGGGTCATGGTGAGAAGGCGGGGGAGTGGGACTAAATGGGAGAATGGATCAGCTCATGATAAAATGGCAAAGCAGACTTGATGGGCCGAATGGCTGACTTCTGCTCCTTTGTCTTATGGTCTTATGGTCTTATTTGACATACCAAGAATGCGGCCTAGAAGTCTCGCACGCCTTTGGGGTTCCGGGATTTCGTGGCTCTGGAGGCGGGTGGACTTGAGGTCGATGCCTCCACAGGAAATTGGTGTGTTGTGGGAGATGGAAAATTGAAAGCAGCAAGCTGGCTGCTGGCTGTGTGCCTAGAGATCCGAGTTCTTTGGGCGCAGAGCTCAGAAAAAAGCGATGCAAAAGACTTTAAATGTCATAAATCAGCAAGTTGTTTGTTATCTCTTATTGTGCTTGTTGTTATGCTGTGAAATGGGGCCTCCTCTTTTTCCCCTGCTTGGGGGTGGGAGAGGGAGGGGGAGCGAGACTGACTGAGGTATGTCGAATTACCGAGTGAACCAGTATTCTTCGGGGTACTGTAAATCTGTCTGTTTTGATGCTTTGCTGCATGCTTGAATGCTCGGTGGGAGGATGCTGATTTTTTTTTGCTGCTGAGGGAGTAGGGGTCGTTGCTTTGCTGTGGCTTACATGTGGGAGGGGGGAGCTGGGGCAGGGCTTTGAGGTTCTAACATTTAACTGTCATTCGTTCTTTGGAGCACTCCTCTGGTTTTGTGGATGGTTGCGAAAAAAAGGAATTTCAGGATGTATATTGTATACATTTCTCTGACATTAAACGTACCTTTGAAACCTTTGAAACCTTTGAAAGCAGAATGACTGACAATATTTAAGAACACTACGTCACCTGGGCATTGGAGATTACAGACAAAGTACTGGAAGATTGAATTAACATGGATATGTATCCACTGATTGATGTGAAGATGATGGAGCAAATGTCCTGTTTACATGCTGAATGTCACTATGACTCTATGACTTAATGAATTGCCTACCAGGCTAGTTATAAATCAACCATATTGCTGTGGTCTAGAAAATATAGATCAGACTAGGTATTAAAGAACCAGATTTTTACAAGAGTTTACCAAAGATAATGCTTTCTGTTCTGCATCAATTATATAATTAACTGAGTTTAAATTCTACAGCTTCATAATAGGATCTATATCTGTGTCTTTTGGTTTCTTCATCCAGATTACTGGATTACAAATCTAGTAATTTAACCATGGGGCTATGTTCCCTTTTAATACTAATACCACTTGAGTAATAGTTTACCATGTCCAAGAAGAGAAGGAGCATTTGGAATGGTATTGAAACCTCAAGTTTTACATGAGTATCAGAAACACTACATAAATGATAGCGGGAGTGTATCACCTCACAAGCTATCTATCTATCTATCTATCTATCTATCTATCTGCTCCACCAGGCAGTCACTCTCTCTTCTGTCCGTCAGGTCTGCTTTCCCACAGTTTCCTCCTAAATCATCTTGGAATTCACTGAATTAGAGTGAGGACAAAGTTATCCTTTATATTGAGGAACTGCCTGAGAAAAAAAAACCTTGCTGAAGTTTTAATATACAGTATTAAAAAATGATGCTGCCCATGGGCCTTGAAGGCAACAGAGTTTTAGCTATAAATAAATTCTAAATACAACATACTCATTTTCTCATTATAGCAAAGAACAAATAAAACAAACATAATAAAATGACACACTAGCAATCATAATATTAAACTTTAATCTAGCATAGCTAAATCTGAAAACTATTAAAATAGAATGTTCTTTGCTTATATTTCTACAAAGGATAGGAATTAGTAAGCATGACTACATCTGTGAGATGTGAGAGATAAAGCTACAATTGCCTTTAAGACTCAATTTTTCCCATCTGCTAACAGTAGCGATTAGATTTTAGAAAAGATAAAGAAAGCGACTTTTGATTGTATGTCAGCCAACACCTGCCAGAAGTCAAGCAAACGATCCAAGAACAGTCCAATTTGCAGACAGCAGTTCTGGCAAAACTCTCAGTAATTTTTAACTCTTGCAGGTTCCCTGAACCTTCAAAACTCTATGATTATGCACAAAAGTTAAGTTGTTCAGCATTGTACGCCTGTACTGCTATTAAGATCAATTCTTAACAAACCTAACCAGTTCACCTCCACCAGCACACTCCTCTGTCAGATGAAATTGGTCTCACAATCAAACTTTTCTCTTTTGGCTTCTCCCAATTTCTCCAAACTCAAGGTGTAGCCATGGCCACTCCCATGGACCCCAGCTATGCCTGCCTTTTTGTTGGCTATGTGGAAATGTCCATGTTACAAGACTGTTGCCGTAACTTGAGGACCTGAGTTATAGAGAAAGACTGAATATGTTTGGACTTTAATTCCTGGAGTGTAGGAGAATGAGGGGAGATTTGATATGGGAATACAAAATTATGAAGGGTGTAGATAGGGTAAAAGCAAGCAGGCTTTTCTCACTGAGGCTAGAACTAGAGGTCAAGGGTTAAAGGTGAAAGGTGAAATGTTTTAACACGACAGGGATCTTCATTCAGAGAGCGGTGAGACTGGAATGAACTGCCAGTGGAATTGTTGGATGCAAGTTCAATTTCAAAGATCAAGAGTTAGGTACATGGATGGGAGTGGTATGGAGTGTTATGGCATGGACTAGATGGGCTGAAGGGCATGTCTCTGTGCTGTAGTGTTGAATGACCCTGTGACTCCATGTTTCAAGCCTTCACTGAAAATACACCCCAACTCTTTCTGCACTACATTGATGTCCGCATTGGTGCTGCCTTATAAACCCATGCTGAGCCCATCAATTCCATTAACTTCAAAGTTGAAAGTTCTAAGTTCAAAGCAAATTTATTATTAATGTACATCACACATCACTATATACAACCATGAGATTAATTTTCTGAAGGCATACACATTAAATACAAGAAACATAATAGAATTTATTGAAGACCTGCACCTAACAGGAAGGATAGACAAACAATGTGCAAATACAACAAGATCTGCAAATACAAAAAGTAAGAAAAAAGAGAAATAATAATAATAATAATAAATAGTAAATAAATAAAATAACATCAAATGGAGAGACCCTGAAAGTGAGTACGTAGGTTGTAGGAACAATTCAGTGATGGGGTGAGTTAAGTTTGAGTGAAATTTTCCCCTCTGATTCAGGAGCCTGATAGTTGACAGGTAATAACTGTTCCTTAACCTACAGGTGTGGGTCCTGAGGCTCCTGCACCTCCTTTATGATGGCAGCATTGAGAAGAGAGCATGGTCTGGGTGGCGGGCATCCTTGATGATGGATGCTTCTTTCCTGTGATAGACCTCTATGTAGATATGATCAATGGTGAGAAGGGCTCAACCCATGATGGACTTGGTTGCATCGACTAATTTTTGTAGGCTTTCCCATTCAAGGGTATTGGCGTTGACATACCAGGCTGTAATGCAACCAGTCAATATCCTTTCCACTGGACATCTATAACATTTTGTCAACATTTTAGATGACATACCAAATCTTCCAACTTCTACCCTGCCCTTAAGTTCACCAAGTACATTTATGACACCTCTCCCCTTTCTTGATCTCACTGTTTTTATATACTTTATAAACCTACTGACTTTCAGAGCTACCTCAACTAAACTTTTTCCCTTTTCTCAGAACCTCTGTCTCTGCTGCAGTTGTTCCCAGGATGAGGCTTTCCTTTCCAGAACATCAGAGGAGTTTTCCTTCTTTGAAGAATGGGGTTTCCTTTCCTCCACTATTGATGTTCCCTCACTCATACCTCCTCTATTTTTCATACATCCACCAAGGGATAGAGTTCCTTTTGTCCTTACCTATCAACCCAGAAGAACCTAGATCCAGCATATCATTCCTCCACCATTTTCAACAGGATCCTACCATCAAACCCATCTTTATCTCCTGCCCACTCTCCACTTTCTACAGGGATGGCTCCCTCTCTCTTGTCCATTCATCCTCCCCACTAATTCCCTCCTGGCACTTATCCCTGCAAGCGGCAGAAGTGCTGCATCTGACCATTCGCTTCCAACCTCACCAATATTCAGGCCCAAAACAGTCCTTCCAGGTGAGGCAACTCTTCACTTGTGAATCTATCGTGGTCACCTACTGTATCCAGTGCTCAACAACTCTATGTTGGTGAGACCCGATGTCCTGTAGACAGCGGGACAGCTTTGTCAGGCACCTTCACTCCGTCCTTGACAAACAGGATCTCCTAGTGGCCAACCATTTGATGTCTAATCCTCACTTCTATTCTGACATGTTGGTCCAGAGCCTCCTCTACAGCCAAGATGAGGACTCTGAGGTTGGAGGAGAAACACCTCATATTCAGTCTGAGTAGCCTCCGACCAAATGGCATGAACACTGATTTCTTTAATTTCCAGTAATTTAAACTCCTTTCCCCTCCCTCTTTTTCCCTTCCCCATTCTGGCTCCCCTCTCACCTCTTCTCTTTTGTTTACTTGCCTATCACTTCCCTCTGGTATCTCTCCTCCTTCCTTTTCTCCCATAGTCCCCACTGCCGTCCTATCAGATTCCTATATCTTCATCCTTTATCTTTTCCATGTAATACCTTCCAGATTATCATTTTACTCCCTCACTCCACCCAAATAAAAATCATTGTGTACTTAACCTGCTGAGTTCTCCAACATTTTGTGTGTTGCTCTAGATTTCTAGGATCTGCAGTCCACCTTTTCCACCCAGCTTCTCACTTCACCCCACCTCCCCTACCCACCCACCTTTTCCTTAACATGGCTTCACCTATCACCTTCTAGTTTGTATTCTGCCTCTCTCTCCACCTTCATATTCTGGCTTCTTTCCCCTTTCTTTCAGTCATAATGAAGGGCTCAGCTTGAAACGTTGACTCCATAATCACTTCCATAGATGCTGTCTGACTTGCTGAGTTCCTCTAGAATTTTCTGTGTGTTACTCTGGACTTCCAGCATCTGCACAATCTCTTGTGTTTAATATTGATTCATACCTCAATTTCATTTATTGCCCTTTACTCTTGGAGCATTTATTTAACAAAAAATCATTGATCTTTGTCTTGAAACTCCAGTTGTTCGAAGATTATATCCATTTGGAGTGATGGTTCCAGATTTTCATAATCTTTTATCTGGAAATGCATTATCTAATTTTACTCCTGATCTTTTGAGCTCAGTTTTCATATTTGGTCTTCTATTCCTTGAATCACCAATAGAGATTTACTTGGATGATAGGACTATTTATTAAACTGTGCAAAAATCAATGTTTCTTTGAATTTAACATTCTGCATCATTTTAGCAGCTCAATTATATCACAAATCATTCAATTAAATTCAAGCAAATATACTCCACTTTAGTTCAAACTTTCTGCAAAATGCATCCTTTTTGGTTCCTGCAACAAGGATAGATTGTGGTGATCCTCCAGATGTGATTTAGGTTTTGCCTCTTTTCCTCTCTTCTTCATCCAAAAAGCCCACAAAGCAAAATAAGATCCATCAAGTTCTTAATACTGGATCTCTAGCCTCATTTTCTGTAGAGCACCAACATCAGCCACAGTAATATAACATCAGGCTGAATATTTGATAGAAGCAGTTTTCCAACTCTCCTTATTTGGCATGTGCATTAAAGTGCATTTATATGCTTTGTTTAGAGGATAAATAAAATATGTTAATGGTCTGCAATGCATCAAATTATTATTCATTAATTTAACTTGATGTCTTAGCTCTAATGCATAGAATAATTTCAGTCTTTCAGCATTTGGATGAGATCATAAAAACAGAAGGTCTTTAGATTTGCAATACCATCTTTCTTATCATGCAAACAATCTCAAAAGCAATGTTAGTAACAACTTTAATCAAAGTGATGTGAAAATTACATGGATTTATGTTTTGTGAAGATACTCAGAAAAAATTTGCATATATTCCATATCCTTGGGTGTCCCAAAGTGTCACACAGGGTCAGTATTAAAATTAGATGTGAGGTATCCTTTTCGGTTCCTGCAACAAGGATAGATCATTGGTCGTCCTCCAGATGTGATTTAGGTTTTTATTTTAGTTGGGGAATTTTATTATTTATTCATGCGAGATGGGCTTCACTGGCAAATGTTTACTCCTAAATGCCCTTGAGAAAACAATAGTAATCGGTCTTCTTGAATGGTTAAGAGTGGCTTGGTAAAATTGTTTACCTATTTCAGAGGATAATTAAGAGTCAAACACACTGCTGTAAGTTTGGATAGCAGCTTTCCACTCCTGAAGAGCATCAGTGAACATTACAATTCATGAGATCCGAGGCAAATTGGCTGGGAATACGAAACAGGGTCATGGGTGGAGGGTTGATTTTGTGAATGGAAGCCTGTGACCAGTGACGATTCATGCTAGAATCTTTTGATGTTCGTCATACGCACTAATGAATCCAGACATGACTAGGATATGTGCTGACACAGAAATTAGTGGTATTAATGAAGTTAGTCCTAGTTTACAAGATGGCATTAGTCAGTTGGCATGTTAGGGAGATAACTGGCAGTCAGAATCCAACCATGGTAAGTCTGAGGTAGCGCACTTTGAGTAGGCTCTGAAGGGTAGGATGTACACCATGAGTAGTGGAATCGAGGGAGTATTGAGAATCAGACGGACCTTTGTCTACAAATCTATTGGTCACTGTGGTGGTAGTATTGGTGTAGAGGTGGTGAAGAAGACATGCAGGATGCTTTCCTTCATTAACTGGAGTATAGAATTTAAGCGCATGGAGGGGATCATAGAAATTTATATGACTTTGGTCAGGTCACAGCTGGAATATTATATGCAGTTCTGTTACCACACCATAGGAAGGATGGGAATGCACTAAGGTGCAGAGAAAGTTTACTCGGATGTAACCTGGGATGGAACATTTGTTATGAGGAGAGACTGGATAGTATGTTTTTAACCTTGGCCCTGGAGGAACAATGTTTCATTTAGCCATATACATGTGTATGGTTGAATAGAAATGAAACTTGAACTTAAAGTTGAACTTGCAGGGGAGGAGGCTAAATGGGAGACCTGACAAAGTTACACAAAACTAAACATGGATGGATGGTGAGAAGCTCATCCCCAAAATGGAGATGTATAAATCCAGATGGTGTAGGTTAAAGGTAATGTTTAGAGGGGATCTGAAGAACTTTATTTTCATCCAATGGGTTGTTTTATCTGGAGTGTACTGCTGAGGAGGTGGGAGAAGCAGATACTCTTACAACATTTATAAGATATCTACTTGGGTCATTGAAGACTATGGATCGATTATGTGCTGGTAAATGGGATTAGTAGGCGAGTGCTGGATAGTTTGCAAGCACATGGTGGACAGGGGCTGTTCTTGTGCTGTAGGGCTTCATGGAAATTCACCAGCTTCATGGATGGTCCTCTTTAGTGATGCTAGCATTCTCTTCTAGAACTATTTAGTGAATTGAATATCAGTGTTCTAGTTGCTATGGGAACATCAGAAAATATATCACCACATCATTAATAAAAGCCTTTAGACCATTTATCCATTACACACCTATTGTGCTACTATTTCATATAATAAAATTCCAGGACAATTCTCTATGCCAAGAAAAATGACAGAATCAATAACGCCTAACAGGGAAATGGGTTTGAAATATGTCATTTTAACTACTATAGCATTCCCCCTGTATTGCCTTGTCCACTGACACAGGGTGAGACTTGTGTGCTAGATAAACAGACACTATGTAATCATTAGAAAATAGAATGTTCATATTTTTTGCAAGAAGATAGATAAACTGAGGATAAAGTATAACACTGAGAAACTTTGGAGTCAAATAAATAATTTTAAACATTTAAAAATGTACTAAGCTTGGAGTGCATTAGTAAGTGCACTAGGGCAATGGTCCATGGTAATTTCCTTAAGGTTTCCATTGTATAGTCTATCTAAAGATTGGAATAAATTATGTAAATACATCTTTTTCTGAGTAACCTCTCAAAAATTTGAATCAGCATAGTTTCTTATGACTTCAATTAAAATTGTATTGACATGATTTTGAGATTATTTTGCATGATTAAAAATATGTCTCCAAGTCCAATTTATCTCAGCTAAGCCCATTAAATTGTGTTCTGGATTTGAATTATGAGGGCTAACACTTCTTTAAAACTACGGATATCAACCTTGACTCCTTTCTTCCAAAGTTAATTCTGTTGAACCTTGGGGAAATCCACCTCTTAAATTTTCACCACAGTCTTTCCTTCCCTTGAAAGAAGTTCTGTTAACAACCAGCTTCCAATGATGGACAGAAATTAGCAGGAATCATTGAAGCATGAGGAGCATAGGGCACAAAAAGAGAGAGGCTCCAGACTTACCTGTAAACAGATGGTTTGAAGGTTATACACCTGAGAAAAGACGTTTGAGCTTCGGATGCACTCTTTATTAAGCTCCAGAGAAGAAAAAGAATCAAATGAGATGACATTATTGCCAACTGAAAATAACTACATTTTCCTGAAGCTTTTGACTTAAGAGAAATAAGTCTAATTTTCAAAGTTAAAATTTTGTTTTACATGATATTTTGATTGCATCTGCTCTGTTGATTCATGTATGAGTCTAAAATATTACTTAGGACTGTTGAAATCAAATACCTTCTTGCATCAACATGTCAATAGTAATTTAAACTTACAGTAACTTTCACAGAAATCCTTGTGGACAGCTGGCAAGAAGTAGCGATGAAATTAGCAGATGTAATGCAAAAGGACAGTGAAAAGAAGTTTTTTAGTGGAGGGCAGACAGGTCAACAGCTGAGAATATGTATGGAAAGAGTTTAATACACAGAGGATCTATCCTGGGTCCAACATATTGATGGAATCATGAAGAGGGCACGCCAGCAGCTATTCTTTATTAGGAGTTTGAGGAGACTTGGTATGTCACCAAAGCCTCTTGTAAATTTCTACAGCAGTATGTTCGAGAGCATCATTGCTTGGTATCGAGGGGCTACAGCATAGGATTGAATAAAGCTGCAGAGGGTTGTACCCACACAGTTTCTTTCAACATGGGCACATGCGTCGAGGACATCTTCAAAAGGCAGTACCTCGAAGCTGGCATCCATCATTCAGGGTCCTCACCATCCAGGAAATACCCTCTTCTTATTTGTACCATCAGGGAGGTGGCACAGGAGCCTAAAGACAGTACAGTGTCTCCCTCTCCACCATCAGATTTTGTTCTCTTTTTGAACTTTTTTATACATATTTCTTATTGTAAATTATAGCTTTTTTATGTATTGCACTGAACTGCTGCAGTAAAACATAGAAAATAGGTGCAGGCCATTCGGCCCTTCGAGCCTGCACCGCCATTCAGTATGATCATGGCTGGTCATCCAACTTAGAACCCTGTACCAGCCTTCCCTCCATACCCCCTGATCCCTTTAGCCACAAGGGCCATATCTAACTTCTTCTTAAATATAGCCAATGAACTGGCCTCAACTGTTTCCTGTGGCAGAGAATTCCACAGATTCACCACTCTGTGTGAAGAAGTTTTTCCTCATCTCGGTCCTAAAAGGCTTCCTCTTTATCCTCAAACTGACCCCTCGTTCTGGACTTCCCCAACGTCGGGAACAATCTTCCTGCATCTAGCCTGTCCAATCCCTTTAGGAATTTATGTTTCAATAAGGTCCCCCCTTAATCTTCTAAATTCCAATGAATATAAGCCTAGTCAATCCAGTCTTTCATCATATGAAAGTCCCGCCATCCCAGGAATCAATCTGGTGAACCCTCTTTTTACTCCCTCTATGGCAAGGATGTCTTTCCTCAGATTAGGGGCCCAAAACTGCACACAATACTCCAGGTGTGGTCTCACCAAGGCCTTGTACAACTGCAGTAGTACCTCCCTGCTCCTGTACTTGAATCCTCTTGCTATGAATGCGAGCATACCATTCACCTTTTTCACCACCTGCTGTACCTGCATGCCCACTTTCAATGACTGGTGTATAATGACACCAGGTCTCGTTGCACCTCCCCTTTTCCTAATCGGCCACCATTCAAATAATAATCTGTTTTCCTGTTCTTGCCCCCAAAGTAGATAACCTCACATTTATCCACATTAAATTGCATCTGCCATGAATTTGCCCACTCACCTAACCTATCCAAGTCACCCTGCATCCTCTTAGCATCCTCCTCACAGCTAACACTGCTGCCCAGCTTCGTGTCATCCGCAAACTTGGAGATGCTGCATTTAATTCCCTCATCTAAGTCATTAATATATATTGTAAACAACTGGGGTCCCAGTAATGAGCCTTGTGGTACCCGACTAGTCACTGCCTGCCATTCTGAAAAGGTCCCATTTATTTCCACTCTTTGCTTCCTGTCTGCCAGCCAATTCTCTATCCACATCAATACCTTACCCCCAATACCGTGTGCTTTAAGTTTGCACATTAATCTCCTGTGTGGGACCTTGTCAAAAGCCTTTTGAAAATCCAAATATACCACATCCACTGGTTCTCCCCTATCCACTCTACTAGTTACATCCTCAAAAAATTCTGAGATTCGACAGACATGATTTTCCTTTCACAAATCCGTGCTGACTTTGTCCGATGATTTCACCACTTTCCAAATGTGCTGTTATCACATCTTTGATAACTGACTATAGCATTTTCCCCACCACCGATGTTAGGCTAACCGGTCTATAATTCCCCGGTTTCTCTCTCCCTCCTTTTTAAAAAGCGGAGTTACATTAGCCACCCTCCAATCCTCAGGAACTAGTCCAGAATCTAAAGAGTTTTGAAAAATTATCACTAATGCATCCACTATTTCTTGGGCTACTTCCTTAAGCACTCTGGGATGCAGACCATCCGGCCCTGGGGATTTATTTGCCTTTAATCCCTTCAATTTACCTAACACCACTTCCCTACTAACATTTATTTCCCTCAGTTCCTCCATCTCACTGGACCCTCTGTCCCCTATTTCTGGAAAATTATTTATGTCCTCCTTAGTGAAGACAGAACCAAGGTAGTTATTCAATTGGTCTGCCATGTCCTTGCTCCCCATAATCAATTCACTTGTTTCTGTCTGTAGGGGACCTACATTTGTCTTAACCAATCATTTTCTTTTCACATATCTATAAAAGCTTTTACAGTCAGTTTTTATGTTCCCTGCCAGTTTTCTCTCATAATCTTTTTTCCCTTTCCTAATTAAGCCCTTTGTCCTCCTCTGCAACACATTTTATTCCATATGCCAGTGATATTAATCCTGATTCTGAGTGGCAAAAGTATCTGGTAAATTAATGACAGGATCAAGTCTAATTTGGGACTGTCAACAATTTAGCTTATTTCAGTTGTATTGTGAAATAAATAAATAAATACATTTGAACATGAATGTACAAGGCATGATTAGTAAGCTTGCAGGTGATACTAAAGTAGGTGGTGTTTTAGAAAGTGTAGGTTATGAAATATTACAGGGAGATCTTTGTCAACTGGGCATGTGGGCTAAGTATTGGAAATGCCTCAATCCATATAAATGTGTTGTATTGCATTTTGGAGATTAAATCAAGTAGGACTTTTACAGTAAATGATAGAGTCCTAAGCAGAGTTATGAAACAGAGGGCAATAGGAGTGCAAGTGCATAGTTTGCTGAAAGTGGTGTCACAGATTGACTGAGCGGTGAAGAAGGCATTTGGCACACTGGCATTCATCAGTTATGGAATTAAGTATAAGAGCTGGGAAGTAATGTTGCAGTTATACAAGTTATTGGTGAGTGTTGTTTACAGTTTTTGTCACCCTGTTATAGGAGTGAGATTATTAAACTAGTAAGAGTGCAGAAAAGATTTATCAGGATGTTGCCTCCATTTAAGAACTTGAGTTACAAAGCCAGGTTACATGACTAGGGCTTTATTTTGGAATGCAGGAGGTTGAGGGGTGACCTGATAGAAGTATATAAGATTATGGTGGGCGTAGGATGAAGGCACTGAAAGGACGTGCTAAAAGTAAGAGGGCATTTGTTCAATTGTTCAAGAACAGAGGCAATCAGGATAGTACCGCAAAAAACACAACTGATCCATTGGTGCCAGGCTAAATTACGGTATAGGTACTCTCTGCCACTTTTCATATCAACACTACAGCACACACTTAGAAGCTGTGGAATATAAGAATGCATAAACATAAACATAGCAGTTGGTCATTCAATGCTTTGAATCTGCCCTGCCGTTCAATACATTCATGATTAACCTGCACTAGGGCCTCATCCCCTTCGACAACTACTCATAGTCATTAACATAAGGTAGGCATAATCAAGTTTTTACAAAATTTTTGATTAAGGCTTTATTCCACACTTTTGTTCATTTTAGAGAGCAGTTGTGGGATGCTTCATATGAAAGTTGTGCGAGCTGAGTGAGGGGCTATCAAAATCATTGTCAGAGAGTTAGGTTTCAAAGGAGGAAGAATTTGGAGATGGTAGAATGTGGGCCAAGACAGTTTAAAACATTGCTGCCAATGCAATCAAGCTGGTAGCTTTTGCAGCCACACGATGTCTGAATGTTATCACCAGAAACCTTCCACAGCTTATCCTAGTCAGGAGGCAGAGAAGGAGGATAAAAAATAAACAAAAGGAAAAATACCCATTTCTGGATAAGCAGTTTTAAAGAAATATTGAGAGCTGTCCCAGTCGTGAAAGGCAGTAAATGGCTGCTGAAATAAGCTAACTTGTTAAAATCCTGAAACATTCATTAGCAGTTTAGTGGGTAATGAAATTAAATTTTTGCTTCAGCTCATGTCATTCAAACAATATTAACATATTCAAAACCATGGGAATTAGCTAACATGTCTAACAAGGATTTTGCTAATAATACATGCAGGTTAAATTTTTATATTGCTAAGTAAACAGATGCTCAGTATACTTTGCATTAGCACAGAGATGCAACAGTGGAAAATTGCTTTCCGATTTAATAGGAATCTGTATTTCTTACAGCAACAGCTGTGGTTCGATTGTCTCTTTGTCTTGTTTCAATTTGTGGACTCTTTGAGTGGTTTGCTAGTTCAGGGTTCTGGCGCTTTATGGGGGATAAATTGTATAGTGTTTGAAAGAGGGCACTGGGAGCATAATGTGTGGTTAACCTATGAGCATTTGTTAGGATGCAGGCTGCATACAGAAATAGTATTCATCATTATGATTTCAGCAAATGCCTACTGTTGATCATGCTGATTATTGCCTTAGCCCATCACAACAGGTCAATTTTAGGAGTGAATGACACCAGTTCAAACTCTCTGCTTCTGATTAATATTCACATGCACCTCATAGGTGTGAGCTGGAAATATAAGTAGGAAGTTTGGATGTCATACTTTCTGGGATCTTTCTGGCAGCCATGACTGAATGTTGGCCAAAGTGGGCATTCAGATTTTCAGACTTACCAGTGGAAACCAGAATTCCCGTCTGCAGAAGGCAGGGATGATCTCCAAAGAGACAGTATTGAGGAAGATGTTGAGCTCAAGAGCCAGGATGCCTTCAGTGGCAAATGAAATACAGTGACCTCAATTGCATGCTCCAAGAGACTGGAAAAATCATCAAAGTAAATCAGGTTTAGTCAACTGACATCCCTCAACAAGAGCATCACCAGCTTCACAGCACTACTTAATGCACTATATGTCAAATGTTCAGCCACCAGCAATCTTTATCTTTCAGGATCTGGACCTAACATTCATGTGCACACAGGCACAAAGGACAGCGACAATGTTGAAAGCACTAAAGTTGAAGGCCTATTCAAATCTAATCCTTCTGATTGAAAGCTGTATTTGGTGCAAGCATGCAACCCTTAAATCATGCCTACTGTTTCTATGAAGTGCAAGGGCTCACTCTAATAATCATTATTAGGCTTTGCACTTCTATAAACTATACAGGCATTTGTTTAATGTGTCTCACCAAAAGCAGGGAAATTAAGTCTCTGGCCGGTTCTTCACCTTCCTTGCATTCAGTAAGGACTGAAAGATTGGCCATCTCTATCCGACATATCAGTACATAGCCTCCTTCTGTGCCAAGCCCACCCTCAGAGTGGAGGAACAACACTTTATGCTCCGTCTGGGTAGTATCTAACCTGATGGTACGAATATCGATTTCTCCTTTTGGTAAAAATCTGCCCTACCTCCCTTCCCCCTCCTCTCTTCCTCTATTAAATACTCTGATCTTTTACCTCCTCTCACCTGCCTATCCCTTTCCCCTGCGTTCCCTGCTCCTTCCCTTTCTCCTATGGTCCACTCTCCTCTCCTATCAGATTCCTTTCTCTCTGGCCCTTGACCTTTCCCACCCACCTGGATTCACCTATCACTTCCTACCTAATCTCTTTCCCCTCACCCCACCTTTTTATTCTGTCACCATTCCCCTTCCGTCTCAGTCCTGAAGGAGGGACTCGGCCTGAAATGTCATCTGTTTATTCATTTCCATGGACTCAGACTGACCTGCTGAGTTCCTCTGGATTTTGTGTGTGTCGCTCTGGTAACAATATGCCATGAAACATTTTCTTTAGGCAGACGCTGCCTGAGTCACTGAGCATTTCCGGCACCTTCTGTTTTGATTTGCCATGTAACCATTGTGCTATTAAATCTGATAGTCAATTTCAGTCTTAGCAGAGGCTCAGTGATTCTGCAATAAGAGAAACGATAAGACAAAAGTATCCAGAATGACATTTTTGTTCTCTTCTTCATTTGTTTACAACTTAAAAGGCATTTTCTGTCCATACTTAGTCATCAGTTATGAAATCTAAAATATATGCTCAATTAAATGCCTGGTAATTTGGCAGGCTTGCCCAAAACTATGCATGCTATGTCAAAAAGCACGCACGGGTCCAGCTCCAACCTTACACACTGATTTGCACAGAACTTGAAACCCATCTTTTTCAAGAAAAAAGTAATTGCCAACTCTATTTCAACGTTTGTTGAGTTAGGTATAATGCACAGTCTGATGGCTGATGTCTTAACTTACACTGCAGCCCTGTCAGAAGTCATAAAGCATCTATGCTGAGCAGAATATCAAGTTTCTGCATTGCAAGCCTTGGGCCAATGTCTTGTATGATCAAGCAGGCTCAGATTATGGTTTTGGATGTCAGTGGCCAAGGTTGTTGACTCAAAGGATATCATCATTTGTGGCTGACTTGGACAGTTGTCCTTGTTGCTGCCAATCACCAATCAGCTTGGAGTTGTGTATTTCATGGTGGTTTAAAGTGACCGGAGCCAGAATTCTCAGCTAGCTCTTTTCAAGATTATACTCTGAGGCCACCTGCAGGCTCATCTACTGCACATTGGTAGTCGTCCACTAACCACATTGAAACCAAGAGATCAACATCGCAGAGGTATCCTAGGATGGGCTCATGGGAGGCAAGAGTTTGTGCGATGGTAATTTGTTAGTGTGTGTGTGTGTGTGTGTGTGTGTGTGTGTGTGTGTGTGTGTGTGTGTTGAAGTCAGAGAAATGTTCCATAAATATTCTTTCTGGATAGAACCTCCTGTTGAAGTTTACACAATTCACATCTCTACTCTTCTGCATATTCTTCTGGCAGATTTTCCAGCAAGGCCTGTCCTCATTCTACGTATTTTGCCACATGGCTTTTCCTGCGTTCATGTAAGCACCGTGTTGGAAGCATTATTTTGAGAATGCAAAAGGACATACATTCCCACTACAACATCAATTAATGTAGATTATTGAAAACTGACAGTCCTAGACTACAATAAATCTAAAGCTTTCTCTAGCTAGTGCTCTATAATACAATCACCAACTGACCTGTGAGTAATTTATGAATTTTTTAAAAATACCATAGGTTGGTGGGATAGTAGAGGTCGAGTGGGTGATGTAATCTTGTTAAAAACTGTACTCTGCAGCTGAGTTGAATATGTAATGTAAACTCCATCTTTGAGATCTGGCCGTGATGGCATGAAGCTAGCATTGCACACTGATAGATGTTGAATCTCTTTAACTTGTTTACCCCTAGCTAATGAAAAGTTGGATGCTTTAATGTCTTGCCAAAAGTTTACCATACATAATCATGCTATGTTCGCATGAGAACAGCAAATTGACAAAATATCAGTATCTGCAGCCTCCTCATAATATCTAAAACATAGGCCTATCTGTTTCAGACTAAGTTCACATTGAACATCTTATTTTTTTCCTCTCAGACACAACAAATTTGCCTTTCACTTGAAACAAATATGACTTTTTCCTTCTGCATATTGCCCAGATTTACTCTAATGTAATCTGGAGATCAACATTGTCTTGATAATAGCTGAACTGAGTGTTTTCAGTATTGCCTGCAGCTTCTGATATATTGCTGTTCAAATACTGTTACTGTTATTTTTGCAAAATGCACTTTTTTAAAAAAAGTAAGTTTCAGCATTCATTAAAGCAATTTCTTTCCTGTCTATTAGTTGGCACAGTACCAGTATGCAGCATAAGATGACTGTAATGAGCACATCTAGTTCCCAAATTTCACTGAATTTAGTTTCGAAGAAGAGAAAGATTAACCGCACAGGGTTTGCAGAGTGCTACCCATTGATCTCCTACAGTGCAATATATGTTCTAGTAGCCTTTGCTCGGCATGCAATGGTTATCTCTACATCTGCAGCTCTGAATACTGATGGCAGTGATCGGGATTGGAACATGGTATTGTCTGGGACAGTTTTCCTTGTGAGGTTAACATCCTAGGATTTAGACCTCTACCAATGCTTCTCATTTTCTTCCGCCTAGGTATTTTGCTGCCCTTGTTGAACCTTTCTTCTGACCTTCTGCCATATTATTGGAGTATTTGGGACGGACACTTGCAGCAGGATTTGCTGATAGATGAGTGGTTTTGATTTTTCTTTGGCATTTATTTCTGCTCAGCCCAGGTGAAATCAGCCATGAGCTCATAACTGCATCTGCAAAAATAAAACAGAACATTAATTAGACAGTGATAGGGTTAGACAGCAAAACAACAACTTCCATTTAAATAAGTCCTTTGATACAACCAATCTTCTGCAACTGTTTTCAAAGGGAAGAAGAGAAAATTAATAAAATAGAAGGAACAGAATCCTTTTCCTATAGAGAAAAGTGAGGATGATGATCAGGAACTGAATCAAAATGATAGGTTTTGAAAATACATGCATGGAATGGGGAAGAGATGAAAATTAGGGTGGTGGTAAAGCTCAAAGGAGTTAGATTATACCCGTAGTGAAAATGAGTTGGGGCTGGAATGTACAAGAGATAGAGGTGTCAGAAAACTGCAGATTTGTCTCCACAATCAACATGAGAACATCATGACTTTATATCTACAGTACCTTCCACCAGTATCCCATCAGTATCATTTTCAATGTGCCTTGCGAAATAGATTTATATCTAACAGTCTTCCAAACAAAACATTCTCTTAAATCACTTTCATAACCCAACATGTCCTGATGATGTTTTTCATTTTGCTTTCCCGTGGTGACCTCTTCAATCACTTTTACTGGATGGAAGCTATGATGGATGCTTAACATATTCTGCTGTTTCCTACACTGTATCTGCAATACTCTTCAGAAGAAATGTTTTGATAGTGTATTGACATCATTGTCAACTGGTAAGGTCAGTTCTCAATGGAAATTTACCTTAAAGGTTGAAATCTGTTAGCCAGTTTACAATGAAATGTCTGTATGAGTTGGCCTTATCTCTGCCTGAGTTTTACCCATTTCATTTGCATGACAGCAATACAAATGATACATTTTATAAACTGAAATTAAATTCTAGAACTTTTTAAAACATGTTTTAATATAATATCCTTATCACTGACTTTTCAAAGAAAGTATCTGTTGTAATATTCAACACTACCATTTTTAAAGAACTTCTGCCACATCTTCAAGAAGAAACACCATAGGCAGGTGACCTTATTGAAAATGATCAAATATTGAAATGACTAGATAGAGTGTACTTGGAGAGACTGTCTTCTATAGTGGGGGAGTCTAGGACCAGAGTGTGCAGCCTCTGAACAGAAGGACATCCCATTAGAACAGAGATGAGAAAGAATTTTTTAGGTAAAGGGTGGTGAATCTGTTTAATTTATTGGCCCACACAGCTGTAGAAGGCAAGTCGTTGGATGTACTTAAAGTGCAGGTTGATAGGTTCTTAATTAGAAGGAATATTAAAGGTTTCAGTGAGAAGTAGGAGAATGCGGTTGAGAGAAATAATAAATCAGCCATGATGTAGTAGACACAATCACTGGTTGAATGACCCAGTTTTGCTCGTACAGTATGTCTTATGGTATTATGGATAACTAGACATGGAGTTAAATTCTGGCTTTGGCAACAATGTAGCAGTCCCATACATACACAAAAATATATGGATGCATATTCATCTTGGGGCTTCACTTTAACAATGTTGGTTACTCACCAGATGTTCACAGAATCAAACTTCAAAATTCAAAGCAAGCTTACGTATTGTATACGTAACCACATACTACCTTGATATTCACTTTCTTGCAGGCAATTACAGGTAAAAATATGATAGACTTTGTGGAAAAACTATCTATAAACAAACAAATACTGACAATTCACCAACGTGCAAAGGAAGGCAAGCTGTGTCCTACTGACAGCCTGAGTTTAAAGAGTCACTAAAAGTGAGTCTGTTGGTCGTAAAATCAATCCATCCATACATCTTTTATTGTTCACTTTTGTTAGAAGTCCCTTTAAATGTGTATGATCAGAGACTATAAGCTGTTTTGGTCACCAGCTTTCAAACACCACTGGGAGGATGGGAGGGTGGAATTTCTTTTCTACCTACTCCCTTAATCACTGATGTCTATTGAAGTAAATTTTTGGTGTGAGAATGCTGCAAATAAAACCAAATTATGTTGTTTATTTGTCATACAATGCAAAACAATAAAGAAAAAAAGGATATGTCAAGGTCAATAGTTAAAGTAAGTCCTAAATGTTACAATCTGTAATGCCTGAAAATTGTTCTCTGATCTCCATCTTTCATGTCCTCCTCTGTAATATCCATAATAATAGAAAAATGGAGGGCTACGTAGGCGGGAGGGGTCAGATTGATCTTAGAGCGGGTTAAAAGTTTGGCACATCAGTGTGGGCAAAGGACCTGCACTGTGCTGTAATGTTCTATGCTCTATGTCTAAACCACCATTGATGTGCTGTATATTTTCTGTGAATGAAGTTTATAAAATCAGTATGTGTGTAGATATGTTATAACTATAAGACCACAAGAACATAAGAAATAGGAGTAGAATTAGGCAACTTGGCCCATCGAGTCTGCTCCGCCAATAATCATTATTTTAAAGACTGCTGACGTTGTTGTGTAAGACAAGGAGCTGAAATGTGGCGTGGGGTGGGAAAACAGGTAGCATGTTGCACATAAGTATATGAGTCCCTAACAATAAGGCTCTTAGAGCTTGAGGGGGTTACTCCACTCACCTCAACACTGAACTGATTCCACATTCTATGGACTCACTCTTAAGGATTCTCTTACTCATGTTTTCAATACTTATTGCTCATTTATTTATCATTTTTTTTTGTATTTACACAGTCTCTTGTCTTTTGCTCATTGGTTGCTTGTACTTTTTATCATGTGTGACTTTTCATTGATTCTATTGTGCTGCTTTGTATCTACTGTAAATGCCCTGAAGAAAATGAATCTCAGGGTAGAATAGAGTGACATATATGTATTTTGATAATAAAATTACTTCGAACTTTGAAACAGTCAATTCCACAGCAAATTAATTTAGTTTACTCAGAGAACAACTTATTTAGAGAAATTATGCTAGGAACTACAACAACCTTGAAAAGAATGGGGATAATTTTGTAGTGCATGGAAGATAGTTCAATCATCTATGTACATTCAGCTTTAAACACTTACAGCAATATAGTTACAAGGTTCAATTGACAGTGAAATTAATCAATCATCCTCATTTTGTCTAAATAGCTTATGTTATTGTTTTATTTACTCACAATCATATTCTGAGAATATTAACATTTAGTATTAATTGCTATTTCTTATCCTTAATTGTCTCTGAATTAAGTGGCTAGCCAGGCCTTTTCAGAGACCAGTTAGGAATCTGTGGACTAGATTGAATAGCATGGAATATTAACATTTTACAAGGGTGTTAGATAATTTAGTAACTTGTTACCTAGTTTTAACTAGATTTATTCATGACAATAATTCAATTTTCTTTATGTGATTTGAACTCATCGTGCTGGAACTTCTATATAGAATTCTGGAATAGTGACTCCTCTAGTCTCACCGCCTAATGTTTGGATTGTTTTAGAGCTGTCAGTCAATATTTATGAAACTACAGAATAGGGCTTTCTGCATTTTTGAGAAGTTATTTGAGCACTTCAGATCCTGTGTAATCTAAAGTGTGGGCCTTTTCTTGTTTTCCCTGACATTTTTTTTGTCAAATAATGATTACAATTATCCTTGATCAAGTGAAAAATAGACAATAGGTGCAGGAGTAGGCCCTTTGGCCCTTCAAGCCAGCACCGCCATTCACTGTGATCATGGCTGATCATCCACATTCAATATCCAGTTCCTGCCTTATCCCCATAACCTTTGATTCCACTATCTTTAAGAGCTCTATCCATCTCTTTTTTGAAAACATCCAGAGACTTGGCTTCCACAGCCTTCTGGGGTAGAGCATTCCATATATCCACCACTCTCTGGGTGAAAAAGTTTTTCCTCAACTCCCTTCTAATTGGCCTACCCCTAATTCTTAAACTGTGGCCTCTGGTTCTGGACTCACCCACCAGCGGGAACATGCTTCCTGTCTCCAGCATGTCCAATCCCTTAATAATCTTATATGTTTCAATAAGATCCCCTCTCAGCCTTCTAAATTCCAGAGTATACAAGCCCAGTTGCTCTAATCTTTCCACATATGACAGTCCCGCCATCCCGGGAATTAACCTTGTGAACCTTTGCTGCACTCCCTCAATAGCAAGAATGCCCTTCCTCAAATTTGGAGACCAAAACTGGACACAGTACTCCAGGTGTGGTCTCACCAGGGCCCTATATAGCTGCAGAAGGACCTCTTTGCTCTTATACTCAATTCCCCTTGTTATGAAGGCCAGCATGCCATTAGCTTTCTTCACTGCCTGCTGGACTTGCATGCTTGCTTTCCGTGACTGATTGTTACGTACCCCGTAACTGGGTTGCCAAACCAGCAGAAATGGATCACTCAGTTGGAGCCTGGATTACTAGAACTAAGAAAGTTTTATTAAAGAAACAAGCAACACAGTAATCGAAAGGATAATAAATGCAACAGTTCAGCAATGATAACCACACATGTGCACAGAATTAAGATAACAACATCAATCAAGCTCTATCATTGTCTAGGGATAAATGACCAGTTTCAAAGTGACACAAAGTTCAGTCCAATTTAGTAGTTCAGTTCGCAGTAATCGTTGCCATGGCGATGGACAATGTTGGGGGGGAGAGAGAGAGAGAGAGAACGGGAACGACTGATCATTCAGAAACGGCTTCCACTCACAGACCGGCGATAATTGCTCACAAGCAGCTTTTGGGCAGGTCCTTGGTGATGTCACCTGAGGTCACCGACTGTGACCCCTCCTCCAGATGCGGTCGATCCTCTGCAGTGAACTCGGCACCCAAGCAAGGGCGGACACACATCGGGTTCCCGCTGATCGTACCTTTCCACCCTGTGCGTTGTCCGGTACTTCCCACCGACTCGTGAGAGGCGCACCGCTTCCAGGGTCTCGTTACCTCGGGTGTCATGTGTGTCCTGCCTTAGCGAACCTGTCCCTTTTTATCCCCCTGCTGGGGTATCGCCTGTCCATCACTTCAAACAGTTCAGGGTTCAAAGGGGGAGCCGCTCCAGACAGCTCTCTCTCTCTCGTCCCTTCATTACACATCTTCAGATTGCCTGTCCATCACTTCAAACAGTTCAGGGTTCAAAGAGGGAGCCGATCTTGGCAATACCCAGACTGATGGCTCCTTCATTAACATCTCCACATGCTGCTTCATTGTTCCTTATCTCTCCTTCCCCCTGAGGACAGGTGGCAGACCAACTGCTGATGCCACTGATGCTAACCCAGGCCAGCAAACATCTTAATTTTATGTGTATTCTCGTCACACTTCCCCCCCCTTTAAGGATTTTTACCGGGAGGTAAAAATTACAAACATGAATACATTATTTGATACACACACAAATATACATCTTTATCAGCTATTTGGCTAACACAGCGAGTTTGAGGTTGTCAACACCTTGACAGACAGTCATCGCATTTTCTGTTCCTTTTACATGTTTTATTAATAATCCCTTAGACCAGGCTCCAACTCAGCAAACTTCATAGTGGCCAAAAACACTGATGAAATTCGATCAATGTAACCTCTTATTTGGTTTTGTCCTGGACCACAATAACAAGGGTCGTCCCATTTCGACTCAGTTTTCTCTCGCAAGGGCTTAGTAGGAGGGGGAGGGGTAGTGACCGCAGAGTTATTGCAAAACTTCCTACAGTACCCCACCTTCTCCAAGAGCCTTCTGAGGGCCCTCTTGTCTGTCGGGGTTGGGAGGTCAGCGATAGCCTGCACTGTAGCTTGCATCGCTGCCAGCTGCCCGTGTCACCACAATTCCCAGGTAAGTGACCCTCGTGTGGTCGAATTCATTTTCTTCAAGGTTCACTATCAAGCTGGCTTCAGACAGCCGTATTAAATTGCCAATACACACCTCTGTGTTCATCAGCCCTTTAGTTACTGAGTTACTCATTATATATAGTTGTTGTTTGCTAGGCTGCCCTATCGTAACAGACATCACCCAACGTCCCAGTTCTTTGCATCGCCTCAGGACAATCAAGCACACGGGTGCGAGTCGTTTAATTACTTCTGCTAGAGATTCGCTTTGTTCGGGGATTAAGGGAGAGACCTTATCAGTAGACCTGGCCAAAACAATAGCCTTCTCCCATCTGATCGATCCCATACTAATCTTTTCAAAATGTTTTTTTCCTCTTATCAGGGGGCCCCTAGCTTCATTGATTTCCACGCTAACACCGACTAGGTTTGTTAGCATATCAAAAACCGGTGACCGTCTCAGTTCGCGGCGGTCATGATCAATAACATTCTTCCCCCTGGGCAGCCGGTAAATCTCTTTCATGATTCCACCAACTGTTTCCTCCAGCACCGCAAAATGTCCACGGGGGGGGGGTACCTCATGGGCCATGTTAAAAACCTCACCCCCATAACTCTTTTGCACCACCCCCCACTCCTCATCGGCAGGCACGGTACTTGGTCTCCCTTTCTTCCTTAACACTTCCTCCTCCGCACAATAGCCTACTAGTTCCCTTGTTAAAGCTGTGTCAGAGACAGCTGTCTCTGCCAAAACCATCAGCCCCTCGTCTCGCTCCTGCGTCTGCACAAATTCTTTCCTGGCTACTGCTACATCTGTCCCAGCTCCCTCACTACCTCTGGTCTCACTACACTCCTTCTTTTCATTTTCTACCCCCGTCTCGTACAAGACTGGCAGAAACGTTTCAGCTAAATTTACCACCGCAGCCCTATGATGAACCTGTGAGTCCATGGGCGGGGCCTCACTGCTGGCAGGCCGACCTGTCAATCTCACGACTGGGAACACGATTCCCCCGGCGAGGTCATTACCGAGCAAGACTTCCACGCCTTTCATCGGTAATTCGGACCTCACCCCGATCGTGACTAGTCCAGAGACCAGGTTGCTTTGTAAGTGTATCTGGTGCAAAGGGACTGACTCTGTCCCTTCCCCAACACCTTTGACCTCTACCTCCCCAGTCTGGGTCTCTGAGCTAAACTCTAATACACTCTTCAGTATTAGTGACTGACACGCTCCCGTGTCTCTCCAGATCCGCACTGGAACTGGTTTTAACCCCTCCTTCACTGACACCAATCCAGCCGAGATAAACCTCTTGCGTCCTTCCCTAGCGGTTCGCTTAACAGCTCGATACAGCCATTCAAAATTTCCCGTCTCCTTCTTTGGGGCAAAGCACCTCAACGCAAAGTGTCCGGCTTTCCCACAATTATAACAGACGACCCCAGGAGACTTCCTACCGGACTGCTCCTGGTCTACCTTATCCTTCTCACTAGTCCCCGGCTTACTTTCTGACTTTTCCGGCGGACTCTCCCCGCCGTCCTGACTACCCTTCTGGTAGCCTTTACTCGGGGCAAACTTCATTTTATGCGTCAACGCATACTCATCCGCTAACTTAGCAGTTGCGGCTAACGTGGCTGCCTCTTTCTCATCGAGGTAGGGTCTCATACCCTCAGGGACACAACCTTTAAACTGCTCAATCAGGATCAGCTGTAGCAGTCTATCATAATCCCCCTCTACCCCCTTTGAGGCGCACCAACGCTCACAATATGTCTGCATCTCACGGGCAAACTCCAAATACGTGCGGTCCCACTGCTTCCTCGCATTCCGGAACCTCTGCCGGTATGCCTCCGGGACCAACTCATAAATCCTGAGGATGGCCTCTTTTACCACCTCATACCTCTGGGCATCTTCCGCGGACAAAGCGGAGTAAGCTTCTTGGGCTTTCCCTTTCAGTACACTCTGAGGTAAGACAACCCACTTATCCCTCGGCCAGTCCTGACTTATAGCCACTTTTTTGAAGTGGAGAAAGTACCGATCCACGTTGGTATCGTCAAATGGGGGAACCAGCCTAACCTCCTGGGTCGCCCGGAACCCTCCATGTTGGTTCACGAGCCCCTGCTCTGCCCTTAACCTTAACTTCTCCAATTCGAATTCCCTTTCCCTCTCTTTCTCCTCTCTCTCCAACTGTCTGTCCCTCTCTTTCTCCTCTCTCTCCAACTGTCTGTCCCTCTCTTTCTCTTCTCTCTCCAACTGTCTGTCCCTCTCTTTCTCTTCTCTCTCCAACTGCCTCTCTCTCTCTCTCTCTCTTGTCTTTCTACCTCTCTCTCCTGCTCTTCTCGCTCCAACTGTTGTACCCGGAACTCGTGCTCGAATCTCAGTTTTTCAAGCTGACCTGTACCGCGTCTCCAGCAGGTTTTTCAATAGACACCACTCCCAGCTCGCCTTGGGGAAACACACCCTTAGATACATAGTGCTCTACAATAGCTCTGTGTATCTCCTCTCTCCTCATTGTTGACTTCACCTTAGCAAGATTCAACCGTTTGGCCACAGCTACCAATTCCGATTTCCTGGCATCCTCTAGTGCCTCCAAGGTCGGCGCCTTTATAAGTTCCTCAGCCTCCATTTCTGCTGTTTGTCTTTTCCTTCTTTCGGGAATTTTAACCCAACCAATTTACTCCGTCCCAAATTTAGCATTCAAAATCGTGGACAAGAACCCCACTTATGTTACGTACCCCGTAACTGGGTTGCCAAACCAGCAGAAATGGATCACTCAGTTGGAGTCTGGATTACTAGAACTAAGAAAGTTTTATTAAAGAAACAAGCAACACAGTAATCGAAAGGATAATAAATGCAACAGTTCAGCAATGATAACCACACGTGCACAGAATTAAGATAACAGCATCAATCAAGCTCTATCGTTGTCTAGGGATAAATGACCAATTTCAAAGTGACACAAAGTTCAGTCCAATTTAGTAGTTCAGTTCGCAGTAATCGTTGCCATGGCGACGGACAACGTGGGGGGGAAGAGAGAGAAAAAACGGGAACGACTGATCATTCAGACACGGCTTCCACTCACAGACCGGCGATAATTGCTCACAAGCAGCTTTTGGGCAGGTTCTTGGTGATGTCACCTGAGGTCACCGACTGTGACCCCTCCTCCAGATGCGGTTGATCCTCTGCAGTGAACTCCGCACCCAAGCAAGGGCGGACACACACCGGGTTCCTGCTGATCGTACCTTTCCACCCTGTGCGTTGTCCGGTACTTCCCACCGACTCGTGAGAGGCGCACCGCTTCCAGGGTCTCGTTACCTCGGGTGTCGTGTGTGTCCTGCCTTAGCGAACCTGTCCCTTTTTATCTCCTTGCTGGGGTATCGCCTGTCCATCACTTCAAACAGTTCAGGGTTCAAAGGGGGAGCCGCTCCAGACAGCGCTCTCTCTCGTCCCTTCATTACACATCTTCAGATTGCCTGTTCATCACTTCAAACAGTTTAGGGTTCAAAGGGGGAGCCGATCTTGGCAATACCCAGACTGATGGCTCCTTCATTAACATCTCCACATGCTGCTTCATTGTTCCTTATCTCTCCTTCCCCTTGAGGACAGGTGGCAGACCAACTGCTGATGCCACTGATGCTAACCCAGGCCAGCAAACATCTTAATTTTATGTGTATTCTCGTCACAGATGTACAAGAACACCTAGATCTCATTGTGCTTCCCCTTTTCCTAACTTGACTCCATTTAGATAATAATCTGCCTTCCCATTCTTACCATCAAAGTGAATAACCTTACATTTATCCACATTAAACTGCATCAGCCATGCATCTGCCCACTCACCCAGCCTGTCCAAGTCACCCTGCATTCTCATAACATCCGCCTCACATTTCACACTGCTTTGTGTCATTGGCAAATTTGCAAATGTTACTTTTAATTCCCTCATCTAAATCATTAATATATATTGTAAACAGATGAATTGTAAATGAGCTGATGAATCATTTGAGGTTACTTTGATTTCAGGTTTAACTTACATTTTAGATGAATTTGTACTGTAGATCTTAATGTTAGTTGTTTAATGATCAAGATAACCAAAGATGGATGGAGGACTACTTGTAGACAAGTTGATGATCAAAGTGAATACTTCATGTAAACTAAATTAATTCTAGTCATCATGTCAACTTTATTTTTTTAAATGACATTAGAATGGTTCATTAAATTATGCTTTTAATGATATAAAACTTTGGTGGAGATCTGCCTGCTGTGCTTATTGGAAAAAAAATAGGTAAAGTTTTCAGTATTGATTGATGGATGTTAGGAAGTTATTAACTAATATCTCTATTTCCATTGTTGTTCTCTGTTCAGAAGCTGAGTTTCCATTGCTTACCAAAAACATATCTAGCTTTACCTCAAGCTTGAACATAAACATATGGAGATTATGCAAATAAACTAGTCCATTCAGTCCTACTAGATACATCACTTATTGAGTGGAAAATTGTTCCTGTCAACTTTAGCCATCTTCTTCCCTTGAACCTATTTTCAATCTACCTCTCCGAAGAAACCTTGAGATCTTTCAATGTCCCTATCAACCAATGACTCAAAGGCAATGTCTTCCTGATGGTTTTTCTTTTCAAAAACCTTCATTTAATTTTCCACTTATGAAACCTTGTTCTGGATGGCTCAACCACATTTAACTGTTTGTGTCCACTTGACCTCTTTTCTCTTCTTACAGCTTTAAATAATTCTGGTATGCTGATCTTGCATATGCATTGTTTTAAACAAGAGAAAGAAATGATTTTAAAATTTATTTTAATTAACTTTTCATTGTATGTAGTAGCATCTTCTTGAATTTAAAACCTCAAATGTTCTTCTTTAATATAAGACCATAAAGCATAGGAGCAGAATTAAGCCATTTGGCCTATCAAGTCTGTTCTGCCATTTCATCATGGCTGATCCAATTTTCCTCCCAGCCTCCGTCTCCAGTCTTCTCCTCGTCACCCTTCATGCAGTGACTAATCAATAATCTATCAACCTCTGCCTTAAGTATGTCCAATGACTTGCCCTCCACAGCCACATCTGACAAAGAATTCCAGATTCACCACTCTCTAGCAAAAGAAATTCCTCCTCATCTACATTCTAAATGGGCATCCCTCTATTCTGAGGCTATGCCCTCTGGTCCTAGACTCCTCTACTATAGGAAACATCCTCTCCACCTCACTCTATCGAGGCCTTTCAATATTTGACAGGTTTCAAAGAGATTCCTCTCTCATTCTTCAGAATTACACTGAATACAGGCCTAGAGCCAACAAACACTACTCATATGATAAGCCTTACAATCCTGGAATCATTTTTGTAAACCTCCTTTGAACCCTCTCCAATGTCAGCACATCCTTTCTTAGATAAAGGGGCCAAAAGTGATCACAATACTCTTAGTGAGTTCTCACAGTGCCTTATAAAACCTCAACATTACATCTTTCCTTTTATATTCTAGTTCTCTTGAAATGAAAACTGACATTACATTTGTCTTCCTCACCACTGACTCAACCTGAAAGTCAACCTCCAGGGAATCCTGCATGAGGACTCCAAAGTCCCTTTGTGCCTCAGATTTTTAAATTTCCTCTCCATTTAGAAACTAGTCTACACTTTTATTTGGATGTCTGCACATTTCCTAACACTCTATACCATATGTCACTTGATTGGCCATTCTCCAAATTGGTCTTAGTCCTTCTGTAGCGCCTCTGCTTCCTCAATTGGACCTGCCGCTCCATCTATCTTTGGATTGTCCTCAAACTTGGCCACAAAGCCACCAATTCTATCATCCAAATCATTGTCTGAAAACATAAAAAGAAGCACTTGCAGTACTGACCCCTGTGGAACACTACTAGACACTGGCAGCCAACCAGAAAATGTTTGCTTTATTCCCACTATTTGCCTCCTGCCATTTAGCCCTCAAGCTGATTCCTCGTGCAGGACCCTGAAGGTTAACTTTCAGGTTGGGTTGGTGGTGAGGAAGGCAAATGCAATGTTAGCTTTCATTTCATTTCACTAGAACATAAAAGCAATGCTCTATCCATGCTAGTATGTTTCCTGTAATACCATGCCTCATGTGTGGCACCTTGTCAAAGGCCTGCTGAAAATCCGAGAACACAACCTCCACCATTTCTGCTTTGCCTATCTTCCTTGTTAGTTCTTCACAGAATTCCAGCAGATTTCTGTCAGGCAAAATTTTCCCTAAAGGAAACCATGCTCATTTCAGCCCATATTATATGTGCCTCCAAGTACCTCAAAATCAAATCCTTAACATTTGACTCCAACATCTTACCAACCACTGTGGTCAGACTAACTGGCCTACAATTTCCTGTCTTCTGCCTCTCTCATTCTTGAAAAATAGAGTGATATTTGCAGTTTTCCAGTCCTCCAGAACCATGCCAGAATCTATTGATATTTGAAAGATTATTACTAATGCCTCCACAAACTCTTTAGTTATCACTTTTATAACCCTGGGTTATAGACCATCTGGTACAGGGGATTATCTACCCAAGCAGTTTCTCCTTAGTAATGGCAACTTCACTCACTTCTGCCTCCTGACACTCAGGCATACTGCTTGTGTCTTCCACAGCAAAGACTGATGCAAAATACTTATTCAGTTCATCTGCCATTTCCTTGCCCCCATTACTACCTCTACAGCATCATTTTACAGCTGTCTGATATCTACTCATGCCTCTTTCTACTCTTTATATATCTGAAGAAACTTCTGGTGTCCTCTTAAATATTATTGGCTAGCTTACCTTTGTATTTTACTGTTTTCCTCTTTCTGACTTTTTAAATTGCCTTCTGTAGTTTTTAAAGGCTTCCCAATCCTCTAATTTCTCATTAAATTTTGCTCTATTATATGCCTTCTCTATTGCTTTTATGTTGGCTTTGTCTTCCCTTGTCAGCCACAGTTGTGTCATCCTGCCTTAAGAATACTTCTTCTTTGGATGTATCTATCCTGCACCTTCCAAATTGCTCCCAGAAACTCTAGCCATTGCTGCTCTGCTACCATCCCTGTTAGTGTCCCCTTCAATCAACTTTGGTGAGCTCCTTTCTCAAGCCTCTGTAATTCCCCTTACACCACTGTAATACTGACACATCTGACTTCGGCTTCTCCCTCTCGAATTGCAGGGTGAATTCTATCATATTATCACTACCCAATCCAGAATAGCTGATCCCTTAGTGGGCTCAACCATGAGCTACTCTAAAAACCATCTTGCAGTCATTTTATAAACTCCTCCTCTTGGGATCTAGCACCAGCCTAATATTTCCAGTCTACCTGCATATTGAAATCTCCCATGATCATCATAACATTGCTCTTTTGACATGCATTTTCTATCTCCCATTTTAATTTGCAGAACACATCTTTGCTACTGTTCAGAGGTCTGTATATAACTCCCATCAGGTTTTAATCCTTGCTGTTTCTTAGCTCTATCCACAAAGATTCTGCAACTTCTGATCCTATGTCATCTTTTTCTATGGATTTGATTTAATTTTTTTTTTTTTTTTACCAACAGAGTCACCCCATCCCTGTCTTTTTGATACAATGTGTATCCTTGGATATTAATCTCCCAGCTATAATCTTCTTTCAGCCATGTTTCTGTGATGCCAACAACACCATACATGTCAATCTCTAACTGTGCTACAAGTAAATCTATCTTATTCCATATACTGCGTGCATTCACAAACAATGTCCCCAGTCCTGTATTCATACCATTTTTGATTTTGCCCCGTGTTACGTTGCAATTCATCCTATTGACTGCAATTTTGACCTATCATCAGCCTGTCTTTGCTAGCAGTCTCACTACACACTGCCTTTGTTTACAAATGAACTGCCCCATCCTCAACCCCATCTGTCCGGTTTCCATCCCCCTGCCAAATTAATTTAACCCCTCCCAAACAGCTCCAGCAAATGTGTCCACAGGGATATCGGTCGCTCTCAGGTTCACGTGTAACCTGCCTCTTTTGTACAGGTCATACCTTCCCCAGAAGTGATCCCAATGATCCAGAAATCTGAACTCCTGCCCCCTCTGCCAGTTTCTCAGCTCTGCATTTATCTGCCACATGTTCCTCTCTTTGCCCTCACTGGCGCATGTCACAGGCAACAATCCATAGATTACTACCCTGGCGGTCCTGGGTAGTAACGTGGAACGCTATATCACACTTGATATTATTACACACTTGTTAGGTTCCATACAGGATCTTCAGAGAAGTGGCTCTATTTCGTTCCATCTTCCACAATAAAAGGAGGTGCATAACTTGCTTCATATAACTGGACACTCTGAATTGAGCATCACTAAAGTAACTTTTTTCCTAGTGACTGGAAGAGCCCCGCAAAATAAAACTCACCTGCTTTTTGCACTCTAACCAAGTTAAGTGGTGTTGCTAGAGTTTAGATGACAGATTCAGAGCTTGTTTGTGATTTCCTGGCATTCCCTTACCTTCTGCTCTGTACCATCAGGCAGTGGATACAAATGTCTAAAATTTAAGTGGCTGATCCAGCACCTATTTGTTACTTCTGGGCACGCCCTCATCTTCTCCCCTCTTCCATTGGGCAGAAGATACAAAAGCCAAAAGTACATACCATGAGGCTCAAGGAGCCCACTGTTTCAAAAAAAAAAACCTGTTAAATGGACATCTTGTCCAATTACAAGGACTCTTGACCTCACGATTTACCTTGTCATGGGCTTGGACCTTTTTGTCTACTTTTCTCTGTACTTGTAACACCATATCCTGGATTCTGTTATTGTATTTCATTTGTACTACCTCAATGTCTTGATGTGATAAAGTGATCTGTAAGGATGACATGCAAAGCTAAGTTTTTCATTGTACCACAGTGTGGTGGATGTGGCAATAATAAAGCAGTTATCAATTACCAATTACCTTTATCTGTTTCTGTTGCAGACTTTTATTAGGCCTGTTATTAACATATGCAAGGAACCCAAAGCCTGTTTCAGTCTCACAAGGGTCTCGTCCCAAAAAGCTGACTGCACTCTTTAACATAAATGCTGCCAGGCCTGTTGAGTTCCTTCAGCATTTTGTGTGTGTTGCTTGGATTTCCGGCATCTGCAGATTTTCCCTTGCCTGTGTTCTGACTCCAAATTCTGGGAAATAGCCTGAACCAAGAACACGACTGTCATCCTCAAAGGTCCTTTAGAGTGATGGAAATTTTTTTTTCAGAAGTTAGACACCGAGATGGCCTTTATATTTAGGCAAAGGCGGTTGTAATGAGGTTTGATTTCTGCTTCAGTATATTAGACAGCATAACCCTGTCAAGTTCAGCAGAAGCAGCCTTTAACATGTCTGGTGTGAAAAGGATAAATAACACTAATGCAATATCATGTCATTAGAATTTCACAGCAGATGCCGAATGCCTGGTATAAAGTCAATTTAACCGTCTACTAGGTGGACCACTAACTCTTCTATCATTTAGGTGCAGTTTGCAATGTAATTAGCAGAGCATTGCTCTATACTGCTAATAGAAGAAAATGTTGGATATAATGACACTCCAGAACATTTGGTGGAACATCTCAATAAAATGAGGCAAGATCTAATCAGCACATTTTTTTATTACTGTGTGCCATCAGCTCACTGGGAATCTCCCATAAATATTTCACTAGACATGAGGTAGTTGCAGTTTTGCAGACATTCAAAGGATGAGTGTGGGTACTTTAATTCCTTAAGGGAGAATAGTGCAATTTAAGAGTAGGATATAAAATCCAAATATATCCTCAATTATTGCATTATATTTTGGAGTTGATTTAACATTCTAAAAATTGGATGGCATAACACCATTGTCTCAGCACTTTACAATTGGCAATTGATTTAATGCGGCATAAATCATATTTGGGAACATTCCCAGATAAAATGACACCAGTCGTGAAATTTGATTAGACAGTTGATGTCATGAATTACTTTGCAATCCCTATGAAATTTCAGCATCATCTCCACATGCGATGTTCCTTGTGCAGAACAATATTGTCCTAGGGTCTGCCTAGGGTTGGAAATGCTGAACAACATAGAATAAAAACTTTAGTGCCCGACCAAGACTGAGACAAACTTGACTAAATTTCTCCTTCCCCACTTCACCCAAGTATAAAATCATCCCATAAGATGTCTGCTACAATCACATTAGCCTCGTTACCCACAACCCTCTAATAAATAATTGACTAATAGAGTAAAATACAGACATTTGAGGGCCTTATTTCTTCTCTCACATTCTGAGGTGGTATGGTTAAAATTAACTGT
The DNA here is from genome assembly GCF_030028105.1 of Mobula birostris. Classification (NCBI taxonomy): domain Eukaryota; kingdom Metazoa; phylum Chordata; class Chondrichthyes; order Myliobatiformes; family Myliobatidae; genus Mobula; species Mobula birostris. Next base: position 36,078,949 of record NC_092388.1, read on the forward strand.
TCAGTGTTAGGTGAAGTCGAGCTTTCTGGTTGCCCTCTGAAAAATTTTTAGCTCTTGCAATGACCTTGAACAGAGCACAGGAAAAGATAAAGGGAAAAGATTCAATTGGTGTTTTCAACAGAAACTAATGGAAAAATGAGCCAAGTATGGACCTTATTGTAGATTCACATGAGACTGCAGATGTTGGAATCTGGAGAGGAAAAACAAACTGCTGGAGGAACTCAATGGATCAAACATCACCTGAGGAGAAAAGGACTGATTGATGTTTTGGGTTAAGGGTTCTATCATTATCTTAGCAGTTTCATCGGGTTTGAAAAGTGAGTGTTGGTGTTCAACATCCTACGGTATCAGTGAAAATCCCACCATAAAATTTAATCCAACCTGACTGATTGTGACAAATGAGCTTGTGTATTTTTTGGAAGGATGATTGGGTATATTTGTGTAACCTTCAGGTTCGGCAGCAGCTTAATCTAGGGGAAGACAGCCTCCTGGCTGGCCAAATGTGAGAAATCTTGTTTGGGTGATCCCCTTTACAAATCAGTAGCACCAAATAACAAACAGTACACAATATGCAATTAAATGATTGAGCTTTATAATTCTTAATTTGACTATAGGTTAGCAAAGAAACAAAAAGAAAAGGGGCCCATTCTCACGAAACAGTCTAATACACAACATTGGAGCTCACTGTTTTCCTGTCTGTTCGTTCTCCATCGATTTTCCCTTCGGGCGTTGACTCCGACCCCACTCCAAGCCCACTCGGCCCTGCAGACTACAACTTCCCCCTTTTGGCATCTTCTCTCTCCATCTTTTGCCAAATAAATAACCACAAAACCTTCGCTCGGGCACACAAGAAAGAAAAACATCTCCCCTTATTGGCCAGCGCACATTCCCAAGTACCTATTATATCTAGTCATAACCCAAACACTGCTGCTACAGAGAAAACATTACATTAGCATGAAACATTACAGTGCATTATATTTGAAACCCCAACTGTATGTTAAGTCATCCAGTGTTTCAGGTTGAATAATAATGCATTAGCAGACTGCTATGTGGCTCTCTGCCAATGATATTGATTCAGGATAGCAAGAGTTAAAGTTCCTGACTGGAAGCACATGCCTGACAGAACTTGCATTTTGGGTCCTTGGAACTTGCTTATAATGATGAAGATATTAAACTTTGGACTTCGGATTGTACCATTAAATCAGAAAGCAAGCATTTCATTAATTTTTCTCAACATATTCTGTATTAGAAAAATGGCTTGAAGCCTATTTTGTTAACGAAACAAACAGGAGGTTTGCTCAAAAACTTCTCATTAGTAAGCCTTTCGGGTTATGTTGCACTATGTCTTTATAATCTGCTACACACATATCTCAATTAATTACTCATTAGAATGTCATACATTTCATTGTAGGGTTAACATTGTTACCATGGTAACTCAACAATGCTGGCGGATGTGACAGCATTGTTATACTTCAATGAAAGCAATCTTTGTGTACTATTGCGTTAATCAAAATAACCTTAATGTCATCTCATCAAGTAGATTTGCTCTAAAGTATGGTCCAATTAAAATATTTTTTAAATCTGTTACATTTTTATCCAAACTTGTTATCTAAAGGATTGCTGAAAGTCAAGATTACTGACTTTCCAATGCTGTCCTGTTCTAACAACCAATATCCAATATTGTTCTATGTTGTGTCTTCGATGAATGCACATAATTGGACAAAATTCTATATCCCCTGTCTACAGTTGCTACACAAGTGGGTGATATGTTCCATTGCCATTCGTGGTACATCAGGAATCACCAGTATATTATGTTCCTGCCAGTAACGTCAGCCATTATTTTAATTGGAGTGTTATGTGAATCAGAGGGACGAGCCTCACTTACATCATCCCCAGGCTTAATTCAGTGAAACCAGAAATCAAATGGGAAAAGGAACAAAGAAGTTAGGTGCAAGAGTGGAAGTCAATGTGGCACACTGGACAGAGCAATAGAAATGGGATTGAAATGAGGGCATGAAATGGGTGGTAAATACAAGAAAGTCTGCAAGGTCTCAGCCCAAAAAGCCGACTGTTCATTCATTTCCATGGATGCTGCCTGGCCTGCTAAGTTTCTCCAGCATTCTAAATGAAATGAATGCTGCTAGTGACTTAGGTACTAGTCATGAGAATTAGTAAGACAGGATAGAGGATTAAACTTATTGTTTGAGAAGAATCAGTAACAAAGATCTCCTCAGGCTTAATTGTCCCTGCTGTTCACTTTTGCTACCTGCGCATCTCAACATAAAATTATTTAATTACATCTGATTACATCATTGAACCTTAACATATAAATGCTTTTCATGCCCTTGTTTGACTTTAGCTGTTCACCTCTTCAAAACCAATACAACGAAATTGGGAGAGATCTTATTGTTTCGCACAGATTCGAAATTTGCCCCTTTCTTTGTGTCCACCCAGTGTTAATGTTATAAAAGGACAGACAATATTCATTAATAAACACAAATGCTGATACTATACAGTACAGGATGTCTGTCAGCATCAATGGAAAGAGAAATAGAATTAGTAAATTAGTACATTGGGTTATTATTGTCATATGTACTGACTACAATGAAAAAATTGTTTTTGATGCCATTCATATAGATCATTTTATTACAACAGTGCATTCAGGTAGCACAAGGGAAAACAATAACAGAATGCAAAATAAAGTTTAATAGTTAGAGCAGAAGTGCAGTGCAAGACAAACAATAAGGCGCAAGCCATAACAAGGTGGAGGACAAGAGGCCATGTTAATGTATTAGGGGACAGTTCAAAAGCAGTGGATACAACCTGTCCTTAAGTTTGAAGGGAAGTACTTTGAGGATTTTCTGCCTTTTACATAATAGGAAGGGGTAGAACAGAGAGCGCCTGGGGTGGGTGAGGTCTTTGATGTAGGTTGGGTTACCGAGGCAGCTAGAAGTGTAGATTTCATGGAGGAAAGGCTGAGCTGAGCTCTGGTCCACAGTTCCGTGTGTTTCCTAGTGCTTTAAGAAGGATTTTAACATTTCAGTTTGGGTGTTTTCATCAGAAATGAAGAATTTGGGGATAAACACGTTTTTATAACTGAAAATGTTAGAAGGGTCAGAGAAAACACAAAGAAAGAGACAGGGTACTAGGTACACGAAATACATAGGAATTATTATCCTGAAAGAGAACAAAAATATAGAATATCTTGTCACAAACACTAAAAGTGTTAGAAACCCTCAGGTCAGCCAGTATCTGGGGGCAGTAGGGAGGAGCTAATATTTCAGGTACACTTCCTTCAGGAGACTTGGAATAAACTACAGATGAATGCAATTTAGAAAGTATCAGGGGAAAGAAAAACATTGAAAGTAGGGGTAAACTCGAATATAAAGGACGTAAATGGAAAAACTGAGATTAAAACAAGATATATTCAATCATAATACTCTTGAGCATCATGAACATTTATGTATTATGACAGTATTTTAATTTCATGCAAACCATGAGTTATTTGCTGAAATACTTTATTTAACTTTGTGCAATTCTCCAATGCTCATAGGAAGATTGCTGACCAGGTGTGTGGAGGATCTGTTGGAGAATCCAAGCAATTTCTCCATGAAATTTAGCTAGAAGGTGAATTGGAGTGGTGCTGAGCAGCAGAGATGCTCTCTTTCAGTGAAAAGTCTAACTGAAGAATCATTTTCCTTTCCATGGCAATGCAGAATATCCAGTTTGAAAAGCAGGAAAACTCTCCATGGTGGAATCTTCATCCTTTAAGCACTAGGTGAATCTTGTACATGGTGCCATTCTTGCAATATGTTCAGAAGTACATTAAGGCACAATATTAAAATATATACATCAAAGACATGGTCACTTATTACAAAGCAGAAGACTTTATTTATCTATGCGTACGTTGTGTCTTTAACTTCTTCCTCAGACTGTGCATTGCAGTAAGTGTCATCATTACAGAGGAGCCACACCACATGATCCCAGCAGGATCACAGTATATCCAAACACAGATACCCACAGGTACACTTTTATCTGAAACCCTTTAAAACACTGTAAACTGCAATTGCCAGAAATGGGATGAACAGGGATGGTGAGAATAGTATGTCATTGGTTGAAATGGCAACTTTATTTTTTAATTAAATATTCAGACATGAGCTTTATGAAACGATCCACAATCACAACAGGGGAAACTGAACTGAGATCTTTCTTTTAATGCTGCAGCTAACCAACTGCACTTCTATAGAAGAGCCAGATATCCGCAGATTAAAAAAAGAATCATTGTGTGCCTGACCTGCTGAGATCCTCCAGCATTTTATGTATTGTTCTGTAGATTTTGTGTATTTCCAACATCTGTTGAGTTCCTTGTTCACCTTTTCCATCTTCTCACCACCTACCCACCCACTCACCTTCCCCTTTCATTGGTTTCAATTATCACCCACCAACTTGTAATTATCCCCTCCCCCACCTTCTTATTCTGGTTTCTTCCCCTTTCCTTTCCAGAACTGATGAAGGGTCTCAGTTCAAAACTTTGACTGCTTAATCCCCTCCATTAATGCTGCCTGGCCTGCTACATTTCTTCAGTATTTTGTGTGATGCTCTAGTTTACCAGCATCTGCAGAGACTCCAGCTTTAACTGCTTTGTTTTGGTGTCAGAGGCAAATGTGCCTTTGAAAGAATGGTAAATGTAGCTCCATTGTAGGTAGATCTTCATTGAAAAATAGACTGAGTTGAAAGACAATACCAATGACCTGAGAAAAAAATCTTTTAACAATGTCATAAATCCACCTATCTATCACTGCAGAAAATAAATTAATGACAGTATACAGTACATGGCAATTAATAAGCATCCTGCTAATGGAAATGTTCATCGAGTAGGAACAATTGTACAGGCAATGATTCATTTACAGACAGTAAATTGTTGTTTTAGATTTTGAGCCAAATTAACATTTGAAACTACACCCTAATGTTTCATTATGCATTTTAATCCCAGCTGTTTAAAAACACAAACAGTGAAGTGGACTCGACAGACAGTATATCCCAGCAACAAGAGAACACACAAAATAACTAAAAGAATGTAGAAGGTGGATCAAGCAAATATTTTGAACAACTCAAAAAGGATACCATCATGTACATAGCTCGCATCAACAAGACCTTGCTGCCAGGAAAACTCAAGCTGTGGTGCTTCCAGTTCGGCATACTCCCAAGACTCATGTGGCCTTTAACAGTGTGTGAAATCCCCATCAGCAAGGTTGAAAAGCTCGAAAGAATGATCAGCACACGTGTAAAACAGTGGCTTGGACTTCCACGATGCTTAAGTCCTGTTGGACTGTACGGGAACGGCAAATTGGAATTACCAATTGCAAGTCTTGTGGAAGAATTCAAATGCACCAAAGCAAGGTTGGTCATGACCCTCACTGAATCTGAAGATACTGTTATTCGAACAGTGGCCCCCTGTGTGGTAACAGGGAGGAAGTGGACCCCATCTGAAGCTGTTTAGAGTGCTAAGTCTGCTCTTCGCTTCAGGGATGTGGTTGGCCAAGTCCAACATGGGAGAGCCAGGCTCGGGCTTGTCCCAAAGGCTCCTCAATGGCACAAGGCAACATCAGTGCAGAAGAGATGACTCGTGGTGGAGGAGTCGAGAAGACAGGAGGAGGCAGAGCGACACGCCAGGTCCGTCTCAATGGCCAAGCAGGGCTAATTGGGAGAGCCTGGAAAAGAAGAATCTTAGCTGGCGTGACACCTGGGAGATGGAGGGATCTCGGCTAAGTTTTGTCATCAGAGCCACTTATGACCTCCTACCCACACCCCAGAACCTGAACCAGTGGTGGGGAGAAGACCCCGCTTGCTCTCTTTGTCAAGCACCTGGATCACTAAGGCACATTTTAACAGGATGCACCATGAGCCTCACCCAGGGGCAGTACACTTGGCGGCATAACCAAGTTCTCAGACAGCTGGCATCAATCTTGGAACAGAGGCGAATCACCACAAATGCTCTCCCACAAACATTGGCAGGAAATGTACACATCACACGGTTTGTACCAGCAGGCCAGCCTCCAGAGCACCATACAACATCAAAAGATGTAAGCATTCTGTAGGTTGCTCGGGATTGGAAAATGGACGTGGACTTGGGGAAAAAAGCTTGTGTTTCCCCCAGACATTGCAGCTACAACACTCCGGCCAGACATGGTCCTGTGGTCCACAACAGCCAAGCTGGCATATGTTGTGGAATTGACAGTACCATAGGAAGATGGTGTCGAAGAAGCTTACGAGAGGAATAAGACCAAATACTCCGAACTGGCAATTGAAGCTGCCCAGAATGGCTGGAAGACAAGATTTTCCCTGTAGAAGTGGGACGCAGGGGATTCATTGCTACATCTACGACCAGTCTATTGAAGAAGATGGGGGTGAGGGGTCACTCCCTCCAAGAAGCAATCAAGTCCTTGTCAAATGCAGCAGAAGAAAGCGGCAATTGGATTTGAATTAAAAGGAAAGACAACAACTGGGCTGCAAGATGAAGACAGGAGGGTATGGAACTGAGGGTGGTGTATCTGAGACTCCAGGTAGCACCGTTGAGCCCTCCGGAGACGTCGTGGGCTTATCAACGAAACGTCAAAGAAGGAGGGTGCCCACCTGATGACCCCGATGTTGTACCTACCCTCCCTCCTTGTCACCACTCCAAATCCATTGCCAATATCGAGAGTGCCAACTTACCATAGGGATTGAAACATCAAGTTCTAGAATGGAGATCTGACTCATCCAAAGTAAGAATAAAGGAGCAGAAAATCAACTAATCCTAGGATAAATTTTCCCTGAGAGGTTGGAGAAAGTAAGCATAAGAGTAATAGGCAAGGATGAAAGGTTTAGGGTTTTGGTTTACGAGCGATATTGAGGCCCTGATTAAGGAAAAGAGGGAGGTGCATAGCAGGTGTAGGCAGGAAGGAGCAAGTGAGATATTTGAGGAGTATAAGAAATGCAAGAGAAACTTAAAGAAGGTATCCGAGAGGGCTAAAAGAAGGCATGAGTGTGCACTAGCAGACGGTGAAGGAGAATCCCAAGGGCTTCTACATATATAATAAGAGCAAAAGGATAGTAAGGGGCAAAAATTCTCCTCTAGAAGATCAGAGTAGTCATCTATGCTTGGAGCTGAAAGCGATAGGAGATATTAAATGGAGTTTTTGCATCTGTATTTACACAGGAGATGGCCACAGAGTCGATAGAAGCAAGGCAAAGCGGCAGTATGGACTGTATATGGATTACAGAGGGGAAGGTGTTTGCTGTCTTGAGCCAATTAGGATGGACAAGGTGTTCTCTTGAACCCTATGGAGGGTAGAGCATAAATTGGAAGGAGCTCTAGCAAAGACATTTAAAACAGCTACGGATGAGGTGTTGGAGGATCGGAGGAAAGCTAATGTTGTTCTGTTGTTTAAGAGATGGTCTAAGAACAAGCCAGGGAATTATAGGCTGGTGAGCCTGACATCAGTTGGTGCGTAATTTATTGGAAGGTATTCTAAAGAACCAGATACTTGAGTATTTGATTAGACAGGGACTGATAAATGATAGTCAACATGACTTTGTGCATGTTAGGCATCTTACAGAACTTCTCAAAGAAATTACGGAGAAAGCTGATGAAGGCAGGGCAGACAACATGAACTTTAGCAATACCGTTGACAAGGTCCTACATGGGAGGCTGGTCAAGAAGGTTCAGTGACTTGGCATGCAAGTTGAGGCAGTAAACTGGAATAGACAATGGCTTTACGGGAGAAGCCAAAGAGTGGTAGCAGATGGCTGTTTCTCTGACTGGAAGCCGGTGACTAGTGCTGGGTCTGTTGTTGCTTGACATCAACGATTCAAATGATAAGGTGGGAAACTAGATCAGCTAATTTGTGGATGACACCAAAACTGTGATTGTATGGACAGCGAGGAAGATGATCAAAACTTGCAGTGGGATCTGGACAAATGGAAAATGAACTGGAAAATGATGGCTGGAATTTAATGCAGTCAAGTATGAGGCGCTACGCGTTGAGAGGACAAACCAGGGTAGGACTTACATAGTAAGTGGTAGGGCACTGAGGAGACCAGTAGAACAGAGGGATCAAGGATCAGGGAATGCAGATCCATAATTCCTTGAAAGTAGCGTCACAGGTAGATAAGGTCACAAAGGAGGCATATGGCACATTGGCCGACATAAATCAAAGTATTGGGATGTTATGTTGAGTTTGTGCAAGACGTTGGTGAGGCCTAATTTGTAGTTTTGTGTGCAGTTTTGGTTACCTACCTACAGGAAAGAAGTCAATTAAATCAGAAGAGTACAGAGAATATTTAAAAGGATGTTGCCAGGAATTGAGGACCTGAGGTTTAGGGAAACGTTGAATAGGTTTGGAATTTTTCCCTGGAGCATGGAAGAACAAGGGGAGATTTGATAAAGGTATACAAAGTTATCGATTATAGATAGGATAAATACGAACAGGCTTTTCCTACTGTCATTGGGTGACACAAGGACTAGAGGTCATGGGTTAATGGTGAAAGGTGCAATGCTTAAGGGGAGCATGAGGGGAAATACCTTCACTCAGAGGGCGGTGAGAATGTGCAACAAGCTGCCAGCAGAAGTGCTGGATGCGTGTTTAATTTCAACATTAAAGAAAAATTTGGATGGGTACATGGATGGGATGGGTGTATGTATGGAGGGCTATGGTTCTGCTGAAGGTTGATGGGACTGGGCAAATAAATAGTTCAGCACAAACTAGATTTTAGATTATGAGGACACGCAGTTCTCTTTTGTTGTCATTTAGTAATGCATGCATTAAGAAATGATACAATGTTCCTCCAGAATGATACCACAGAAACACAAGACAAACCAAGACTAAAAAAAACTGACAAAAACCACATAATTATAACATATAGTTACAACAGTGCAAAGCAATACCGTAATTTGATAAAGAACAGACCATGGGCACGGTTAAAAAAAAGTCTCAAAGTCTCTCGAAAGTCCCATCACCTCACGCAGACAGTAGAAGGAAGAGAAACTCCCTTCTAGCCATGAACCTCCAGCACTGCAAACTTGCTGATGCAGCACCCTGGAAGCACCCGACCACAGCCAACTCTTGAGTCCGTCTGAAAACTTGGAGCTTCCAACCAGCCTCTGACACTAAGCACCGAGCACCATCTCTGCTGAGCGCTTCGACCCCGCAATAGGCAAAGCCAAGGATCTGGGGCCTTCCCCTCCAGAGATTCTCAATCGCACAGTAGCAGCGGCAGCGAAGCAGGCATTTCAGATGTTCTTCTGTGCTTCTCACGTCTGTCTCCATCAAATCAGGATTGTGCACGGCCCCTACTTACAAATATGATATCATTTCTGAGTGGCTGTGCGCACTGCGTCGTGCCGCCATTTTCTTCTCCCCTCCTGATGGGCCTAAGGTCTACAACAATATGACTCTAAAGTCTAAGGGTGAACAATAATTGGGCTATTACCACTCTGGTAGGGAAGAGTAAAATTTCATCCATATCATATTAATAAAAATATTATTTAAATGGTTTTACTAAGCTAATAAATAGTGGATTTGACACAATGATTTGAAAGTAAATCAGAGCAAGAAGAAGACCTAAGGAGTTCAGGGTAAGAAAGTGTTGGATTGCTAATTCTTAAACTGCCTTTGTGACAAAGAAGGTAGGATAAGCCAGAAAAGGAAACTAAGGTGAGAGACACATGCATAATACAGCGAGAAGTCAAAAGAATGAAAATAGAATTAAAATGAACATAGGAAATGAAAGAACACTGGCAAAAGAATTAAAGGAAACCCAAAGATATTTTTATGAGACATGAAATGTAAGAAGATAACCAAGTGTAGGCCTTCTTATAGACGAAGAAGTTCATGGAAACAGAAAATATGCAGAAAGATCTGAATGAGTAGTTTATAGTTGTTTTCATTAAAAAAAAGGAACAAAGCTGATGTCATAGTGGAGATAAAATGGCAAATAGATCCAAGATTTGCTCAGTGGCAGGAAGCAATTTTGCAATTATAAGGGTTCAACATAGTTTAAATTTTAGTTAGTTGCTTTCGGCTATATATATCTAAATTAGATAGAAATGCAAAGACCATGATAAAGACATTGACAGATAGCACAAAAACTGGCTGTTGACAAAAATGAGGAAAGCTATAAACATCAGGAATGTATGGAAAGTGAGTTGTACAGGAATATTGTAAAAGCCATTCAATCTGAAATAAAGCATTAAGAAAAGTTGAAAAGAAATGAATATACAATAAATAACAAAGGATAGACTAGTGCAGAGATTCAAAGTGACCTTGGAATCTTTGTCAAAGATGTTGACGAAGGAAGATGGGCCGAACACTCATTGGACCACAGTTTGTGCACAATTTAGGACATTGTGTTGCAAAATGGTGCAAATAAATGGAAAGGATGGATGGGAGACCTACGAGATTGTTGCCCATGTTGTTTTCTTTGGAACAGAAAGAGTTGAAAGCTGACTTTAAAATGAATTATAGAATTAGAAGGGGCCGAGACTGAGGAAGTAAGGAAAACTCAAATTATCCTTGCATCAGAGAGAAAAAAACAGACAGCATAGAGTTAAAAACGGGAAGAAGGATTAGAAGGATTAGAGGAAAACATTTTTCCCAGAGGTAGGTAAGGGCCTTAAACTCATTGCCTAAATGTATCTTAGAGGTAGAAACTTTATCACATTTAAACAGCATTGGGATATGTGAAGAGCTGTAACCTGAAGGCTATGGATCTAGTGCTGGAAGATGCGAAAAGGCTACATAGCTCTTTTTTTTCTTGTGATGGTAAAACAGTTTGAATGGTCCTTTGAGCTGGAAAATGTCAACTTCTAAGTTAAGGGTGCTGATGAAGTTGAACGCTTATCATCCTTTAATGATTTTCTCAACTCCATTATAATGCAGTCTTATACTGGCTGCCCTCTGATTTGGTCTGTAATATTTTATGTTATGTTCATATAACACAAATAGATAAAAGATGCAGAGTTTTGAGATTCCAATCATATTCATTATTTTATCTGACTTCACAGTGGCATGCATTAGCATTCTAAGGGTTCAAAAGGTTTGAAGGTTCATTTTATTGTCAAAGTATGCATTTAGAATACAACTCTGATATCTGTCTTCTCCAGATACCATGAAATACAGAAAGACCAAGGGAGCTGATGAAAGAAAAGATGTCAACTCCACCCCCCACCCCCGGCATGAAAAAGAAATGAAACAAAACTCGCAGACCCCAAATTCTCCCACTCCCTCCCCCACACAAAAAAAAACCAGCAACAATAATGTTGTCCAACCCCATCAACTCTGAACTGGATGATACAGTTAAATACACTTAAATATCATCATGTATTAAAACAATGTGACATTAGACTCCCCAACATTGACAATGGAATTGTGACTAAACTCTGTGTTTGTCCTGCATGTTACCAAATGCTGTTGTAGACTTAGAGAGTCATGGAGCCATACACCACAGGAACAGTACCTTTGATCCATCTTGTCCATCCCAATGAAGACTCCCATCTGAGCTAGTTCTATATGGCTGTGTTTGGCCCATATCCCCCCAAATATTTCCTATACATATATCTGTTCATTTTTCTTTTAAATGTTGTTTACATATCCATTTCAACCATTTCCCCTGGTAGCTCGTTCCATTTGCTGGTTAACCCTAATTATCTTTGAGTAGATGCTGGTGAGCCACATTCTTAAACAACAACTGGTGAAGTTGTCCCCACAGTGTGATAGGCTAGGAAGTTTTAAGATAGAGATGTACCATTGTTTTAAAAAGAGCAATATACTGTATTTCCAAATCAGACTGCATGCAGATGGTAGCTTAACCAAATGCCTGTGGCTCTTGATGTTCTTGCTGTTAAAGTTTGGCATATCCATTCGGGGAAACCGAAGCAACTAATTAGAGTACTTCCTACAAAGCAAACATACATGCAAAAAACAGTTCAAATTTTAAATTTCAAATACTTTGCTAAATTTATTATCAAAGTATTATACATTATACAACCTTGAGATCTGTCGTCATGCGGACAATCACAAAACAAATGAAACACCCCAGTTTCCTCTGCTGCATAAGTCTAGGGAGGACAATCTCTGGTCCCACCAACTTCAGAGATTGAGACGCGCTTGATCCCACCCCAAAACTTGGTTTGTGTGGATGCTGTAATTTGCTACCCTGTTACAAATTAATGCCACAAAATAACACACAGTACACTACATACAACTAAAGGAATTATATTTATGAATCTTAATTGAAGGGTTAGTAAAAAAGAAGAAATAGAAAAAGGCTCATTCTAATTAAACAGTCAAATGTGTACAAGTTGGAGCTCATCTTGAGCTTCTCTATCACTCACGCGCTGGGCTCTCGGTCAACGTGAAATCATGCACCAGCTTCCGAACGTCACTCGCAAACCATCTTGAACAAATAAGTCTCCCACATATCGCATGCTACGACCAGTTCTCCCCAGCTTCTTCTCTTTTCGTCTCCTCTCCTACAAAAAAAAACCTCAAGCCGAACCTTATTGTCCCTCACCAAGAAAACCTTCCGCTGATTGGATGGCACACTTTCCACATCATCCCTTATCTTCAACAATAACCCAAACAGGCTGAAAACAGAACAGTAGCTCTGACAGAGCTTCTAAATAAAACACCTACAGCATAACAGTAAAGATGTGAACCAGGGCATTAGAAACCATAGAAACCATAGAAAAACTACAGCACAGAAACAGGCCTTTTGGCTGTTCTTGTCTGTGCCGAACCATTTTCTGCCTAGTCCCACTGACCTGCACATGGACCATATCCCTCCATACACCTCCTATCCATGTATCTGTCTAATTTATTCTTAAATGTTAAAAAAGAACCCGCATTTACCACCTCGTCTGGCAGCTCATTCCATACTGCCACCACTCTCTGTGTGAAGAAGACCCCCCTAATGTTCCCTTTAAACTTTTCTCCCCTCACCCTTAACCCATGTCCTCTGGTTTTTTTTCTCCCCTTGCCTCAGTGGAAAAAGCCTGCTTGCATTCACTCTATCTATACCCATCATAATTTTATATACCTCTATCAAATCTCCCCTCATTCTTCTACGCTCCTGGGAATAAAATCCTAACCTATTCAACCTTTCTCTATAACTGAGTTTCTCAAGTCCCGGCAACATCCTTGTAAACCTTCTCTGCACTCTATCAACCTTATTTGTATCCTTCCTGTAATTTGGTGACCAAAACTGAACACAATACTCCAGATTCGGCCTTACCAATGCCTTATACAACCTCATCATAACATTCCAGCTCTTATACTCAATACTTTGATTAATAAAGGCCGATGTACCAAAAGCTCTCTTTACGACCCTATCTACCTGTGACGCCACTTTTAGGGAATTTTATATCTGTATTCCCAGATCCCTCTGTTCTACTGCACTCCTCAGTGCCTTACCATTTAACCCTGTATGTTCTACCTTGGTTTGTCCTTCCACCGTGCAATACCTCACACTTGTCTGTATTAAGCTCCACCTGCCATTTTTCAGCCCATTTTTCCAGCTGGTCCAAGTCCCTTTGCAGGCTCTGAAAACCTTCCTCACTGTCTACTACACCTCCAATCTTTGTATCATCAACAAATTTGCTGATCCAATTTACCATATTATCATCCAGATCATTGATATAGATGACAAATAACAATGGACCCAGCACTGATCCCTGTGGCACACCACTAGTCACAGGCCTCCACTCAGAGAAGCAATTCTCTACTACCACTCTTTGGCTTCTTCCATTGAGCCAATGCCTAATCCAATTTACCACCTCTCCATATATACCTAGCGACTGAATTTTCCTAACTAACCTCCCATGCGGGACCTTGTCAAAGGCCTTACTGAAGTCCATGTAGACAATATCCACTGCCTTCCCTTCACCCACTTTCCTGGTAACCTCCTCGAAAAACTCCAATAGATTGGTCAAACATGACCTACCACGCACAAAGCCATGTTGACTCTCCTTAATAAGTCCATGTCTATCCAAACGTTTGTAGATTCTGTCTCTTAGTACTCCCTCCAATAACTTACCTACTACTGATGTTAAATTTACCGGTCTATAATTTCCCGGATTACTTTTCGATCATTTTTTAAACAACAGAACAACATGAGCCACTCTCCAATCCTCCGGCACCTCACCTGTAGACAGCGACATTTTAAATATTTCTGCCAGGGCCCTGCAACTAGTCTCCTTCAGGGTCCGAGGGAACACTCTGTCAGGTCCCGGGGATTTATCCACTTTAATTTTCCTCAAGACAGCAAGCACCTCCTCCTTTTCAATCTGTACAGTTTCCATGATCTCACTACTTGTTTCCCTTAATTCCATAGACTTCATGCCAGTTTCCTTAGTAAATACAGATGCAAAAAAAATATTTAAGATCCCCCCCATTTCCTTTGGTTCGGCACATAGCCGACCACTCTGATCTTCAAGAGGACCAATTTTATCCCTTACAATCCTTTTGCTCTTAATATACCTGTAAAAGCTCTTTGGATTATCCTTCACTTTGACTGCCAATGCAACCTCATGTCTTCTTTTAGCCCTCTTGATTTCTTCCTTAAGTATTTTCTTGCACTTCTTATACTCCTCAAGCACCTTATTTACTCCTTGTTTCCTATTACACAAAGAAACACCATAGAACCCACTTAAAGAAAATCCCCGCATAACAGGACCATCAAATGTGCAAAAGAAAAGAACGAATCATGCAAACACTAAGAAACGAACAAGTGACACACAGAGTATTAGACACTAAACTGCAGAATCAACAGGAGTATGCCTCTGAGTCAGAAGGTAGTGAGTTCATGTTGTACTACAAGAGTGAACATTTTATCTGAACTCACATCTTAGGGCAGCTCTCAGATCAATGCAGGTGACAGGAGTTTGTGTAGGGGACCATGTTGCATCTAGTGATCATAATGCCATTAGTTTCCTTGTAATCATAAAGAAAGATTAGATCAGGTCCACCAGCTGAGATCCTAAATTGGAGAAAGGCCAATTTTTATGGTATCAGAAAAGATCTGGCAAATGTGGATTGGGACAGGCTAATTCCTTCCAAAGATGTACTTGGTAATTTGGAGGCCGTCAAAGGTGAAATATTGAGAGTACAAAACATATATGTGCCTGTCAGAATAACAGGTTTAGGGAACCTTGGTTTTCAAGACATATTGAGGCTTAGTTAAGAAAAAAGAGGTGCATAGTGGGTGTAGGTGGGTAGGAACAAATGAGGTACTTATGGAGTATAAGAAATGCACGAGAACACTAGAGGGAAATCAGAAGGGCTAAAAGAAGGCATGAAGTTGCTCATAGCAATCAGGTGAAGAAGAATCTTATGGGACTCTACAGATATGTTAAGAGCAAAACGATAGTGAATGATAAAAATTGTCCTCTGGAAGATCAGGATGGTAATCTATGCATGGAGCCAAAAGAGAATGGGGAGATCTTAAATAGATTTTTTGCATCGATATTTACTTTGCAGATGGACAGAGTCTATTGATGTGAGGCAAAGCAGCAGTAAATGCTATACAGATTACAGAGCAGAGGGTGTTTGCTGTCTTGAGGCAAATTAAGGTAGATAAACCCAGGGCCTGACAAGATGCTCCCTTGGACCCTGTGGGAGGCAAGTGCCGAAATTGTAGGGGCTCTAGCAGAGATATTTAAATCATATTTAGCGACAGGTAAAGTACTGGAGGATTGGAGGACAGCTAATTTTGTTCTGTTGTTTAAGAAAGGCTCTAAAAAGAAAGCAGGAAATTATACAGCGGTGAGCCTGACATAAGTAATGGGAAAATTGTTTGAAGGTATTCTAAGGGACCAGATGTATGAGTATTTGTGTAGACACGGACTGATTAGGGATAGTCAGAATGGCTTTGTGTGTGGGTAGGTCATGTCGAACCAAACTTATAAAGTTTTTTGAGGAAGTTACTGGGAAAGTTGATGAAGGCAAGGCAGTGGATGTTGTCTATGTCTACTTTAGAAAGGTATTTGACAAGGTCACGCCTGGGAGGTTGGTGAAGATAGTTCAGTTGCTTGGCATTCAAGATGAGGTAGTAAATTTGATTAGACTTTAGCATTGTGGAAGAAGCCAGAGAGCGGTAGTATATGGTTGCCTTTCTGACTGGTTGCCTCTGACTAGTGGAGTGCTGCTGGAATGGTGCTGGGTCTGTTGTTGTTTGTCATCTATATCAATATCAATGATCTGGATGATAATTTGGTTAACAGGATCAGCAGATTTGCAGATGACACTAAGATGGGGGTGTAGTGGACAGCAAGGAAGACTACCGGAGCTTGTGTGGGATCTGAAACAGCTGGAAAAATGGGCTGAAAAATGGCAGGTGGAATTTAATACAGGTGGAAGGTGTTGTACTTCGGTACAACCAACCAGGGTAGGTCTTACACAGTGAACGGTGGGGCACTGAGGAGTGCAGTAGAACAATGGGATCTTGGAATACAGCTCCATAATTCATTGAAAGTGGCAGCACAGGTAGATAGGGTCGGAATGTTATGTGAAAGAAGTACAAGACATTGGTGAGACTTAATTTGGAGTACCGTGTGCTGTTTTGGTCACTTACCTACAGGAAAAATGTAAATAGGTTTGAAAGAGTGCAGAGAAAATTTACAAGGATGTTGCCAGGACTGGAGGACTTGAGTTATAAGGAAAGACTGAATAGGTTAGAACTTCATTCCTTGGGACATAGGAGGTTAAAGGGAGATTTGATGGAAGTATACAAAATTATGAAGAGTACAGACAGGGTATGTAGGTTTTTTCCACTGAGGTTTGGTGAGTCCATAACTAGAGGTCATGGTTTAAGGGTAAGAGGCGAAATGTTTAAGGGGAACATGAGGAAAAACGTCTTCATTCAGAGGGTGATGGAACAAGGTGCCAGTGCAAGTGATATATGTGAGCTCACTTGCATTGTTGAAGAGAAATTTGGATAGTTACATGGATGGCAGGGGTATGGAGGACTGTGGTTTGGGCACAAGTCAATGGGAGTAGGCAGTTTAAGTGTTTCAGCATAGGCTAGATGGGCCCAAGGGCCTCTTTCTGTCTGTACTTTTCTATAACTCTATCAGGTGTTAAGCTGAGGTCCTGACTGTCCACTAAAAGAGGAAGGGTGTTTGCACCTTGTGTATGGCTAAATGCACATCCTTCAACAAACATGAAGTAAGTGCTGATTATGAGATCATTCCCACATAGATCAATAGGAGTTTCTGTATACTCAGGCTCCTGGCTTCCCTCTATCACAACAGGAACTATCTCTCAAAGAAATTGTTTGTAAAATGTTGGGGGATTTGATGACCTTATAAAAAGTATTGCAAAAATGCAAGTTCATTTTTTATTCTCTTTAAGCATCTAATGTTTGAATGCATCTGTGAAGTGTCTAGACCAAGACACTAGACAGGCCTCACTCCTGTCTACTCCCCCACCACCACTCTTTACGTTAAGATATATTAATTCTTGATAAAGACAACTTTGTGTGGATTTTCAAACGCTAGCACATTTATAAGCTGGAGACTCTAATCGTGATAACTTCTAGCTCCTCACTTTAGCATATGCTTCCAGTTCATCCTCATCACCTCCAGTTTCCGGTGAACCACGCACAATACACACTGGGGACTGAAGTTTTTCATTATTTTCACATGTAACATACAATTGTCATGTGTTTAGCTAGTAAGTACAGCTAAATTTGCCTAAAAATTTAGCTGCTTAGGCTTTTAATCTGATTTGAAAACACTTTGAATTAAATGCAGCACTTAAATGTAAATATCACCTTACTGCTTCCAAGTAAAATTGTACAAAGTTCTGAAACAGCACTCTGGGGACTGCATTCCTCTTGCTTAGGCTGAACAATGATTTATATGTAAAACAAGATGAAACCACAGGGTCGAGAGATCAGGGAATGATCTAAGAATTATTCTGGACTATTCTGGACCCTTTAACCAAATTAAAGCTCTGTCCCCATAAGATCACCTCTTAAAAATCTCCTTTACAAACTCAAAAGTCAATGCTAACTATCTTGCTGAATATTTTAGGTACCTAAATGTCTCCATTGAGGTCTTGATTGGTATTAAGCAAATACTTTTTTTTTAAGCCTGCATATAAAGCAATATGCCATCTTGGTTACAGAGTTAAAACTAATGCTGGAAATACCTATCCTGAAGCCCAATGAACTAATGATTCTGCTTCCTTAATAATTTGCATGGTATTTTGGTGTCAACAGCCATTTTATTGTTACTGTGTCAAGAATACATCAGGAGTCTCGCTGGAATACTTCTCCCAAACTTCACCATGATGAGGAAAATATCCCAAGATGTCACCTAAACTTGTATGTGTTGGAATCAGGAAGAAAGAGAACTTTTGGTCAAGAGATTTTGCTTTATGATTTTCCATCTGGATAAGGAAGAAGGATGGTGGGCTAGACAAATTAGGTTCCTTTACAGGAGAGTGGGGAGGGGTATTCACCTTCCCCAGTGGCAGTGCAGAATATCCCTCCAGTCTTGATGTACACTGACCTAATGTCACCAGTCTTATTTTAAGAATGTATTACCCTGTCCCTTGGGTTAATGAATCAACCAGCAAAATGTTGCTATGTATCAAACTTTCTATAAGTTTTCTTTAAATGCAGGTGATACTGAAGAGCTTAGAGATGCCGTTCCATTAAAATTACACCTAATTGACACTTGGTTGCTGAGCGTGCAGGTTTCTGGCAAGTTCATATTATGGTCAGCAGCAATTAGGATCAATATTGTATGCTAGATCCAGAGGTTCAAGTAGCTGTGCTTCTTTAGCAGAACAGCCATTTAGAGATTGGTTTCACCCTCAGGCTAGTATAAAAACTCCAATCTCCAAAAAAAAAACTTACCCTATAATTCAGAACTCAGCTCTTCAGACTTAGGGAAAACTAGCTGTAACTCATTTCTGCCCTAGTGCCACACTGTCTCTGCTCTTTTCCAAATAAGGTGCATTCTAACCAGAACAGAATGCAAGACCGAAGAGCTGAACCCAGGGCTGAAAATTTGTCCAGAATTCACCTCGAACTGAAAGTAAAATCTGACAAAAGTTCTTGAAATCTTATTCATTATTTCTTCAAAATTATTGTCTACTGTTTATATGCAGGTGGAATACTTAATTATTTTTGTTGATTTCACAGTCAATACAGAAGGGAGGAGGGAGGAGAAGAGAGCGACGCGACGCAGGGCACGCGGCAGTTCCAAATGATATCATATATGTTAACTAGGTGGTCATGCACAATCCTGATTTGATGGAGACAGCATGAGAAGCACGGAGGAACACCTGGAGAAACCTCTGAAACGCCCGCTTCGCTGCCGCTGCTACTGTGCGACTGAGAATCTCCGGAGGGGAAGGCCCCAAATCCTCAGCTTTGCCTATTGCCTGTTGCCGGGGCCAGGGTCGAAGCGCTCGGCAGAGATGGTGCTCGATGCTCGGTGTCGGAGAGCTGGTCGGAGGCTCAGAGTTTTCGGATGGACTCGGAGTCGGACAGTGGTCGGATGCTTCCAGGGCGCTGCATCAGCAAGTTAGTGGCGCTGGAGGTTCACCGTCTGCGTGAGATAATTGGACTTTCGAGAGACTTTGAGGCTTTTTACCATGCCATGGTCTGTTCTTATCAAATTACGGTATTGCTTTGCACTGTTCTAACTATATGTTATAATTATGTGGTTTCTGTCAGTTTTTCAGTTGGTTTGTCATGTCTTTCTGTGATAGCATTCTGGAGAAACATTGTATCATTTCTTAATGCGTGCATTACTAAATGACAATAGAAGAGGACCATGTCCTCAAAATCTAAATAATCTAAATCTAATCTAAATCTCTGTTAGGTCTGTTCCTTTCAACAAAGGTAAGCAGTAAATCTGTATTATATATTTAACAAATTCATTGTTATATATTCAGTGCTCATTGTTTACTTCCCCATATCATGTGTAATATTTCATAATTTTCTGCATTAAAGCTTATTGTCTCCTATTCACATCTATATTTAGTCAAACTAATTCCATAATTGTTGTATCATTGTGACTTCATAGTAGTTCTGATATGTTTCCAAATCTAGGTCAGTGATGTAAATTAGAACCAATGATGATCCCAACACACAACCATCAGGCACTTCACCCAGTAATTCACCTCAAACTGACAGTAATTCTCCTAACAAGCCCTCATTATTTTCTACCGTTCTGTTGTTGCTTTGCTTATTGAATGCACAAACTGGAGCGCTAGGGGATAGTGTGATATAGTGGGTTCACTTCACTGCTGAAGCTCGTCAGCTTGGCATGAAAAATATGAGGGATGAAGGATCCTATTGTAAAGTTGAATCTGGTTCATGGGTCCAGCAAGTGAGACAGGAAATACACTGACTTCAAATAGGTATATTAATCATTCATTTACAAGCAGTAAAAATTTGACTAAACATTCATGTTCCCAAAGCTAAATACAGGTACTCAATAAGCATGCGTACATTCAACAGACATACTTAGTTAAAAGTGCAATCAAAGCATACCTTCACAATCATTATGTGCATTCTTGCCTTAAGCAAAGGAAGAAGAGAGCAAACCCCTTCCACATGCTATTTGATATACGCAGGTGTAATACCCTGGTTCATATGGTTCATTTTTTCCTCTGTTCTGTGTAAGCTGCTTGTTTGGGTTACTGTTGAAGATAAGAGGTAGACGAATTGTGTGCCATCCAATTAGGATGGCCGGATTTAGGAGAGGTTTCTCTGCTGAAGGACACTAAGGTTGGGCTTGGAGCTATTGTTAGGGGGAGAAGAGAGAAGATGCTGGAGAGAAGAGCTCATAGGAGTTGACATGACCCGGAATGGGATCGTGATCTAATGAAGCCCAGGGAGATGGAAGGAGGGTCGGCGAAGGAGAAGCCGTGAGCTCCAACTTCTGCACATTGGACTGTTTCATTAAAATGGGGCCTTTTCTTTTTTTCGCTTTTTCTTTACCAACTTTTTAGTCAAATTCAGAATTATAAAGCTAAATTGTTTAATTGTATGCAGTGTACTCTCTGTTATTTTGTGGTACTTATTTGTAGCAGGGTAATAAATCACACAGTATCCACACAAACAGGGGTTTCTGGGGGGGCTTGCGCTTTAATCTCCCGCGTTTGGCGGGGCTGGAGATTGTCTTCCCGAGACCTACGCAGCCGACGGATCCGGAGTGTTTCACAGGATATTTGAAACTGGACACCAGGCAGTTACCCAATGGGTTAAGCAGGTGCAGTTTCGACAGTCAAAATAAGGCACGCCCCTGCAGAACACCTACCTATGTATCTGGTATTTGGTGTTAAAGGAGCCTCCAAACAAGCATCATCTGATGAAGGAAGCACTCTCATTGTGTCGGTTATCACCCACTCACTATATTGTTATTTACAGTATGTTCAGGAAAGACTCTCTGGTAAACAATGAGGATTGAAATCACTTGAACTGTGCTGCTTTTATAGTTACCACTCTCAATTATTTAAAATGAGCTCTATATTTAAAATCAATTCCAATGATTGATGGCAAAGATCATTTAAAAACCTCTTTAGGAAACCTCATACAATGACTCTTCTCAAGTGGATTATTAAAAAAATTAGTAATTGATTCAGGTACTTTTGGCTTGGGCATTCAACAATACTGCGAGAAGGGGTGAGATAACTTTACCTTGATATTATCGGTTTAATCACACTTCTTCTTTAGGTATCCCTGCATTTCTTCTACTCCTTTCTCCTACCTCCCTTAAAGTTATGCTAATAGAGCAGGGAATGAAGTAGAGAAATTCCTGATAAATGTCTCTTTATTGATGGTGGAAGTTGGAGGTAAATTATATTGTGGGTTGAATCTGATCCTCAAAACACTGGCCTTCATTCTTAAGACCGTCTATGTAGAAACTGTCTGACTGTTTTCAAGCTAGTGATCCAGCTTCAAATCAGACAAACATTAGCTTCATTGCCTTGCCCATTACTATATGCAAGTTACTCTCAAGTTACTTGTAGGAACCTCAGTATGCTGGTCTGTGACTTTGAAGGATTAATACATTATTCAGAGATCATCAGTGTTAAGGGACATAGGTGCCAGGCAAAACCTTCAGTCTCAGAGGACATTTTAAGCTTGATAAGCCTGAGTAATTCTCTAATTGAAACTTAGAGAGTCCAGAAACAGTGAATGATCATTGAATCCCAGAAGGCTGTGGCAGAGAAGGTCATCTGGCTATCTTTATAGTCCTACCATCCTCATAATTCTACTCTCCTGATCCATCTACTGATAGTTATGCAGCAAGTATTCATGCAATTCCCATTTGAGTGGTACTTTAGGTTCCTTGTCTAACATTTCTCCAGGCAATGAATTCTAAATCATAATCGCTGATGTATTATCCCTTGTCCTTTCTAGTAGGGTTTCTGCACTCCCTCCAACATAGTCCTTGTGAAAGTAAGGTATCACAACTTGAACACTTTAATTAAGATGAGTCCTAGTTAGTGATGCTCTGGCACAGATCCGTTGTGTTGTTCACAATCCTTTCAAGCTAATGTTGGATCTATGGATCTCAGCTATAAGACAGAATTAGGCCATTTAGCTCATCAATTCTGCTCTGCCATTAAATCATGGATATTTTATTTTCCATCTCAACCTCATCCTCTTGTCTTCTCACTATAACCTTTGATGCCCTTACCAATCAGGAACCTATCAAACTGTGCATTAAATATACCCTCCACAGTCAACTGTGAGTTAGCCTCCACAGCCAACTGTGGCAATTATTTACTCAGATTCACCACCTTCTTTTGAAAAAAATTCCTTCTCAACACTGTTCTTTTATTTTGAGGCTGTGCCATCTCGTCCTAGACTGTCCCCCTATTAGAAACATCCTCTCCATGTACACTCAATCCAGACCTTTCAATATTCAGAGGGTTTCATTGAAATCCCCCGCTCATTCTTGTAAACTTCCATAGCTACAGGCTTAGAGCCATGAGAAGCTCCTCATACACTACCCCTTCATTCTCAGGATCATTCTTGTAAGCTTCCTTTGGACTATCTTCAATGTCAGCACACCCTTTTTTAGATCTGGGCCAAAAACTGTTTGCATTACTCCAAATGTGGTCTAACCAATGTTTTACAAAGCATCACACATAAAAGTTGCTGGTGAACGCAGCAGGCCAGACAGCATCTCTAGGAAGAGGTGCAGTCGACGTTTCGGGCCGAGACCTTTCATCAGGACTAACTGAAAGAAGAGCTAGTAAGAGATTTGAAAGTGGGAGGGTGTGTTGCTTGAAATTCCAGCATCTGCAGATTTCCTCGTGTTTGCATTTTATAAAGCATCCTTGCTTTGATATTCTAGTCCTCGTGAAATGAATGCTAACTTTGCATTTGCCCCCATACCACCGACTCAACCCACAAGTTGACCTTCAGTAAATTCTGTACTAGGACTCCCAAGTCCTTTTACCCACCACCAATTTATTAATTTGCTCCCCATTTAGAAAAATAATTCACCTTTATTTCTTCCACCAAAGTGCATGATCATTCACTTCCCTACACAGTATTCCATCTGCCACTTCCTTCTGCATACTCCCTGCTTCCTCTACACACTCTGCCTCCCAGTTATCTTTGTATCATCTGGAAATTTGGCCACAAAGCAATCAATTCCATCATCCAGATCACTTACATAGAGTGTGAAAAGTAGCAGACCCAACACCAACTACTGGTCACAATAAGACCAAAATATTCTTATAAGGCCTGGTTAACAATCTGACAATATCCTGCAAGGCATTCAACCTCTGTTATTCTGAGCTCATCAGACCTGGTGTCAGCTTGCAATTATCATTCAATGGATTGGGTTTTTTATGACCAGCAGATTAGGCAGAGAAATATCTGCTTGCTTTTTGTGTTTATTTACTTTACTTTGTTTTAATAACTTTATTTATTTGCATTTTACTACATTTACTATATCATTAGTCATCATCACAGTCTTTTTATTATTTCTCACGGAATTGCTTTTTATATATTAATTGGATTAATCAATGGCTGAGTGAGCGTTCTGGGGAATGGACATGCGTGATCTGCTATCCGAGGGCGCAATGTGCTTCATTACCATACATAGCCTCACCTGAGAGGCCTAGGGTAAGTTGATGTGCACATCCCCACCATGCTGCATGAACATGGGGAGACAATGGGGACCTGAGGTAATGGGCCCTGCTGATGGGTCCAAGTCACAGACCAAGTTGAGCATAATTTATGCAGATGCACAATCTGTTCCTTTCCCTTGTTTTTAATATTTTATTTTTTAGTTAACATTTCAGTTTTCTTTCCAAAATGTATCTCGAAGCCCCTTTGCATTATGCTTAACTGACATCTGGCTGCTGATTTTAATAGTTAGTTTATGTCTTCCTGAAGTCTGTTGCTATAGTCAAATTGTTTACTGCATATGCATATACTTTTCTTTTATTATCTACAAACTTCTTATTCCTGAACAAACTACCTTTGCTGAGTGGAGTTGCTGCAGTCAATGGAACTTGGTATCTAGACTTAAGATGTCAAACTTGCACTTTTATCAAAGCATAGTTCAGGAGCAAGAGCTAGTCATTACAAGAGAAAGGAGGACTTCATTTTTGTCATGTGAAAGGTTTCACATCTTGAAATGGTGCAGCATTCTCTTTCCTTATGCTACCTAGCATTTGTACAGCATCTTATGTTTGAGGGTCCTTTACAGAAGCACTATTAACCAAAATTTGATTCTGTGTCCCAGAAGGTAAGTGACCAAAAACATAGTCAAGAGATAGATCGTAAGCGTATTAAAGGAGGATTCAGGAGGTTCTGGGGTGCATTTTAAATCTTGGAATCGAAATATTTAAAGGAGTAAGTCTGAAAGGAGAAATAAGAGACTGTAGATGATAAAATCGAGAGTTAAATAGGTCAGAATACCAAAACAGGGGAAAATGGCATTGCAAGTGGACAATATTGAAGGAATATAGAGATATTGGAGAATTCGGAGTTAGAAAGAAATGGAGAGGTGTAGGGAAATACGAAGATGGCGGTGAAAGTTATAAATTTATTTCTTCCACCTCCATAAATTTGACTGCATTCAAATATTTGTTTTCAATATTCTTAATTGCAGTCAGTCTGAGTCATCTATGTGCTTGTTGACCTAAAATGACTCCCAGTTAGGGAGCCTCTTTAATTAAAACCTCTAATCTAATTTGGTCCAACTTTGCAGTGCCCGCCTATCTGATTTTAAGTAAACTGTATATGGATATCAGCTAATTAGCTTGCAAATCAGATAGAAATTGTAGTTGTTGGAAACCAGTAATAAAAACAATGTCATGTAAATCAAGTCAGACAACAGGGTTACAGAGCAGCACCGCTGGAATTCCCCATTAATTTCAGTGTGGAGTCCTGATCTATTTCAAGTTCTTACTGCTCCCAACATTTACCTTTGCAGTGCTCTTTTCAATTGGACAGTTAAATGATCTTTCATAACACCACCAACAATCTACATTGATGGGCAAGTGAGGCTACTTAATGAATGGATACTGTAATTGAAGGTGGAAGAGTTGGGGGTTGGGAGGTTACTAAGATGGTAGGATTTCAGACCATTTGATCAGATTGTTGCAGAGAAATGCATCATGAGAAATATTCTCCCATCTAAAGGGTCCCAGAAGCCACCTTCCAAGACTAAAGCTATTCAGGAGGCTCCCTAGTAAGTTTCTACAAGGATTAAAATAATATAAGTGTGGTCTTTGGAGAAATCTGAAAAACAGATCTATGTTCAGAGTGTCTTCTCCTGTGGGCTGAAATGAAAGTAAATTAAGTCTTCTTTCTTCCAGTGTGGTGCTTTGGTGATCTTCCTGAAACAACAGTCAGTGGCAAGCTGTGAAACATGGTAAGGATCCATAAGGGATAGACCTTCTCCTTGGCAGAACCTTCCCAGCACACAGATGAGGCTTTCTCTAACATCACAGGAAATCACAGAGGATAGTATGTATAATGAATCTAGTTTTAAAATTTCAGTCTTTAAACATGACTGTTTCCAGGAAAGTAAGTCTTATAAAATTTGGTTTTCTTTAAAAATAAGAGGACTAATGTTTCAGACCGGTGAGGTTGAAAATGGGGCTGGTGATGAATTTTGGGCATTGCATGATTATTCATGTCACTTGGGGGCAATTTTACACTGGTGAAAAAGAGCCAAGGCAAAGGACAATCATGCCAATAGGTTGGGAGGTGAATTACACACTGGGAAAAAAGGTACTGAGAAAAGACGGACAATATTATTACTCTGTTCTGGATTAGGACAACTTTCAAAGGGACATCATTTATTGGTGTTGTGCAAAGGCAGTTCCTGAAAGTGAAGAGCCATGCTCTCTCAGTTTAACCCATCCTAACGCCTGGTTTTAATGGGGGTGGAAACAATAAGAGATCATAACATTTTAGGTTAATTTAAGTATCTTGACAACTGACAATACGTGCACAGAGCGATTTCTTCAAGTTGCACAAACAAGGGAAATAGAATTGTAGATATAAACAGCAACATGAAATATTTCAACTGAATCACTCTAGAAATTGGACTGATACTGAACCGAATGAAGAAACACAGTACAAATCTGAGCACTTTAATACATTTTATAGATTGTGAGTAGAATTATGTAGTGTTAGGATTTCATGAAACTACAGCTGGATTGTTACTTTTTGATGGCTTCAGTGAAGCCTGCGAGCCAACTGTGATTGCTACTGACTAGAAAATTGGTCTGGATGCAATCCAGAATCAATCCTGTGTCTGGGTTCTGAATGCTAAGCTGCAGTCCATCGGAGACCAAAATGAAGATCTCCAGATAGACAGCTAATTGCACCAGAAAGTCCTTCATATTAGAGGAAGCAATCTTCAGTTTCTCAGGATTGGTGTTGAAACAAGGTTAACCAAAGTAAACGGTGAGGTGAGATCAGTGAGGTTGAAATGATGCTGGAGATGAATTTTGGGCATTGCATAATTATTTATGTCATTTGGGGGAATTTTTATGCTGGTGAAAAAGAGTCAAGGCAAAGGAAAATCATGCAAATATGCTGGGAGGTTTATTACCATTGGGAGAAAAGGTACTGAGAAACGAGGCACAATATTACTCTATTCTGGATTAGGACAACTTTCAATGGGATATATTTTATTGGTGTTCTGCAAAGGCAGTTCCTGAAGATGAAGAGCCATGCTTTGTCCTGATTTTGTTTACTGCTTGAAGTATAATACCTTAATTCATGACTGAATAGAGTATCCATGAATTATTTAAAGCTTAGCTAACTAAAGCTTTAAATATAGCATTTGAGGAAAGGCAAAACATTCATAACATTTTCAAACTAGTTTTGGAGAGTGTTGCCTAGAAATTGGAGTTTACTTTTCCCAGATGTGATAAGAATGCTTTGTGCAGTACCAATGTTTAATGCAAAAAAAAACTTCCATTACTTTTCAAAGAAAATAAACCTTCCTTGAGATTATATCTATGTTAGGGGTTCCCAACCTTTTTTATGCCATGGACCAATACCATTAAGCAAGGGGTCTGTGGACTTCAGATTGCGAATCCCTGATCTATGTTCTGGACACAGGACAGCTTATCCCATATTTTAAGTGTATTTTGAAAAAAGTTAGGTGAGATTTTCCTATTGCCATACTGTTTCTCTAAATAATATAAAAAGCAATAGAAAAATAAAAACATCCAGTGGACAATTGTTTTTCTCTGTGCTTCATTGCTGAATTGTTGTGGTTTTCTCCTTGTACAAATTCATGTTGATGTAAATATATTTGGTTGTAGATGTTCTAATTTATGTCGGCAGGGCAATATTGAATGTTGCTTAAATTTGTTCCCATTCCGAAAGGAATAGCATTAGGAAAATGTGGTACAACTTTGCTGCTGGTATTATTGGGTTGGTCATTACTTAAGTTCAGTATTCGGATTGAATGGTGATTGTGCTTTCGCTTGCCTAAATCGGTCTCTATTTCCCCCAAATTTACCTCCTCTGGCACACCCACAATAAGTTTCTTACTTCATTTTTCATTTGAAATAGTAGTTGAATTACTGTTGATATCTGGAACTTGGGTCAAAGTTCAAAATAAAGGTTGGTTATTCAGGAAGAAGAAATCTCATCACCAGAGAAAAGTGAATCTTTGGAAAGCTCTTCTCAAGATCTGTATGCAATCTGAATTATTGGTTATATTCAACAGGAGATAGAATCAATGGGTTTTTGTATATTAAAGAATATGGGATAAGTATACGAAAATAGTATTATTTAAAATATCAGTTATAATTTTGAGAGGCAGACTAGGAATGAAGGTATCAAAGATGCACTTGTATTCTTATTTTTGTGTTATCATTGTACAATTCCCCTTTAAACAAATCATCTGATTAATCCTATAGTAGCTCTGATCTGGTACAGGATTTAAGAAGTGATTTGAAGGCAGATAATCATGTGTAAGTGGAAACATGCTGCAGAATCTCTGC
Source organism: Mobula birostris (assembly GCF_030028105.1). NCBI lineage: Eukaryota > Metazoa > Chordata > Chondrichthyes > Myliobatiformes > Myliobatidae > Mobula > Mobula birostris. The sequence goes on from NC_092388.1 coordinate 36,107,451, forward strand.
AAGATGAGATGTTTTTCTCCTGAGGTATGTTGAAGAGTGAAGTGCAGCCCAGAAGTTACAGGATGGTTTCCTTTTCACGAGATCCTAAAACATTACACCCAACAAAATCCAGCCCCATGACAATGAAGAATCATGAGCCAAAACCTAATTTCCGTCATAATTACTTATAAGGATGTAATGTTGAGACTTTATATAGCACTGGTGAAGCCTCACTTGGAGTATTGTGTGCAGTTTTGGGCCCCCTTATTGTAAAGAGGATGTGCTGAAACTGAAAAGCATTCAAAGGAGGTTCATGAAAATGATTCCAAGATTAAATGGCTTGTTGTATGAAGAGTGTTTGATGAGCGAGCCTTTATTCACTGGAAGTTAGAAAAAAGAGGGGTGACCTAAATGAAACCTATAGAATGGTGAAAGGCTTGATAGAGTGGACATGGAGAGAATGTTTCCTATGGTAAGTTCGTCTAAGACCGGAGGACACAACCTCAAAATAGAGGGACCTTTTAGAACAGAGATGAGAACGAATTTCTTTAGCCAGAGAGTGGTGAATCTGTGGGATTTGTTGCCACAGATAGCTGTGGAGGCCAGGTTTTCATGTATATTTAAGGCAGAGGTTGATAGATTGGTCATGGTATGAAGGGAATTGGGGCAGGGGTTGGATGGGGGAAAGAACAGGAAATTGAGGCTGAGAGGAAAAATGGATCAGCCATGATGAAATGGTGGAGCAGACTTGATGGGCCAAATTGTATAATTCTGCTCTAATATCTTATGGTCTTATAATTAACGGAGGGTTGACTTGATATTCTTGGGTATGGTACCTGTGAATATCCTTTTCCCTTGTGGTACACTAAAATAGATTGCAAATGTGTTCAGGGAGTAACCCAGCAATTGCTTTATGTTTATCATTTTGCTATTAGGACAATTATGTTCTTTTTAAATTATTGTTTTAAAATTTTAATGGAATAAATTTTAATGCAATTATTTTGTGATTTTATCCAGTGGTTGAATTTAAAATATTAAAATTAATGAAAACATATTATAAAAATGTTACAGCAACTGAACTAGTTTGGTGATATCAAAACAGAGCTCAAAATACTGTCAAAATGTTGGGCTCACTCAGTGGCCCTGACTTTTAAATCATATCCGCCATTTACTAAGTACAAGTATGGAATCCACAATTTCCACATGTCACATGCATCAAGGCTCAGCAACCCATGAGTAAATAATTGTGGCTATCAGAGTAGATATCCTCAAAATGCATTGGTATGCTGCTGAGACACATTACCTCTTAGGAAGCACTGGGACACATTATCAGTGATGTGACCTGGAGTCATCAGGTGTTTCAAGTCTTTCAACATCAGACACTCTTGTTCAGGCGACTTGGCCCTGGCATGTGTCCCAGCAGAATTGGTCAACAGGTTGCACCTCTTGATCCATAGCCATCTGGAAGAACTTAATGCTACATTAATACTACTTCCCTCCTTTGTGAGCTATACTACCATGAAGGGCAAGAAATACAATGTCAAGAACTCTGCAAGTCATTTCACTTGAATAGAGGCTGTCATTCCAATATAGGCACGGGGTCATACTTGGAGTTCTCACCTTGCATCACTGTAGGACCATCATCAACACTTGGATTGTGGCAATTCAAAGAGTAGCTCCATTGTCATTGATAGTTTTGGAGGGTCAGGAACTGTGGCCTTGTAGCTTTACCAAAAATCAAGAAACATGGATAAGAACTTTGTTTGCACAATTGCAAAGGAACCACTGTTATTGAATAAAAATTTGGCTCAAGTAGACCATGTATACTTTTGTGTAATTGAACCCATTTAGAAATTTGGCATGCAGTCTCACAATTTGCTGTTCACCACTTCTTTGGGGAACTAATTCAAGCGTCATGCTCGAGGATCACAGTTTTCTCCATCTCACAGGAACAAGCTGGATAACCATGAGGACTTGCGAGATTTGCAAACTTTCTCAGACTGAAGGCATTCATAAACTGCGTTCATGTCCTTTCAACAAGCTCTCTTGCAACCACTTGCAAGTGAGGACCTGGCAGTAATGATGAAAGTTGGCTATAATACCCTATCTATGGGTACTACTGTTCAGTAGTCTGTCTAGATCCAACTAATCTCCTTTGAGCATTCTCCCATACCCCATTCATTGATGAAGCATTTGTTCAATCAGCATAAACATTTCCTAGCAGCTGGAAGATTATTGGGTGTATTGTGGAACATGCTTTAAAATTCAAAGTACATTTATTATTGAACTACCTGTTGCCACCATATACTACCTAGACATTCATTTTCTTGTAGTCATTCACAGCAGAACAGAAATGCAATAGAATCTATGAAAAACTACACACAAAGACTGACAAATAATTAATGTGCAAAGAAGGCAAAGTGTGCAAATACTAAAAAATAAATTAAGTAAGTAATACTGAGTACATGAGTTGTAGTGTCCTTGATAGCAGCATGGTAGTGTAGTGGTTAGCACAATGCTTATGAGGACAGACAACCCAGGTTCAAATCCCTATGCTGCTTATAAGGAGTTTGTACCCTCTCCCCTTGATTGCATGGGCTTGCTCTGGATGCTACGGTTTTCTCCCACAGTCGGAAGACGATTGGTAGGTTAATTGGTCACTGTAAATTGTCACATAATTAGGCTAAGGTTAAATTGGTGGGTTGCTCTGCAGCGCGGCTGGAAGGACTGGAAGGGCCTTCTCCACACTGTAGCGCAATAAATATATAAATAAATAAAATAAAGTGAGTCCGTAGATTGTGGACTTCATTCTGAGTTGAGGTGAGTGAAGTTTTCCATGCTGGATCAGGAGCCTGATGGATCAGGAGTAAGTAGTAGCTATGAAACTCTTGCTGTCAGCAATGAGAACTTGAGAACTTTGAGGAGACAGTGGATAACATTGTGCTGAAAATAGCCTATTGCAGTGTTGTACTGGGAAAACTAACAATGCAGTACTGTGAAACTAACAAGAGCATTGTTGGGTTTCCCAGTGAAATACTATAATGTGTGCATTTTTCACCAACAGTATTAATCCTGTCTTTACAATACAATCTCTGGTCCCTTCTACTGAAACAAAACTGTGGTGAACACTGGCAGACTTGAATGGCTGAAATATTGCTGATAATATTCGGTCTGGATTTGAAGTCCATTTGTGCTGCTAACCCAAGTTGAAATTTCAGTTTCCAGATGTAATTCAGTTGGTTTGTACAGATCCGCCATCAAGCATCCACACCATCAGCTTCATGACCACTTTAGTTGCTACCATCAGGCAGGTGGTGTGGAAGTTTTAAGTCATACACCACCATGTTCAAAAATTGTTACTTTCCTACCACCATCAAGTTCCTGCAACAACCTGCAGAACCCTAACCTACTTAGCGATGGAATACTACCATGAGCTTGTTCCTGCTTGAGACCTTGTTTTTTCTTGCACTGCGGTCTTGTTTTTCCCAGAGTTTTATAGTTCTCCCACTTGTCACTATCTTGTATAATGTATGTATAATTTATACTCTGTGTTCTCTGCACCTATGTTGCTATGATGCTTCTGCAAGCAGTTTTTTTCTTTAATTGTACCTGTACCTTGTCATACTCATGAACATGATAATAGATTCAATGACCTGATTTTTACAACGGAATGCATTTCTGAACAGCGGGTCCATTAATGCATATATCTTAGGATTTTATCGTATCAAATGTGTTCTGTTCCATGTTATTTAAGAAAGGTATGAACGTTAATATGTTAGATGTGATCTTGCCTGGGAAGTTAAGCAAGAAATGCTGTAGACTCTGAGCAGATCAGGCAAGCACCTGCTAAGAGAAACAGAATTAATACTGTGGGTCGCTATTTCTTCATTAGGGCGGCTGGGACTCTACTGATTACTGGTTCACTTAATTATTTGCACATACTCATTTCATTTACGACTTTCTTTTTGTTGCTAACCTCTTTTTGTTATTTAACCCCGTGAAAAAAAGTAACAGAATGCAATATTTAACTGTTTTCATTTGGTCAGAAGAAAGCAATGGAAGCGACTTAATTGCAAGAGTTGATGCTTTCTACATATTAAAATCTACAAAAAGGATCATTAGAAGGAAAAGGAACAGATATAAACATAATTGCAAAAAAGTGATTAAATTTTAGATTGTGAGCCTAACATTTTTTTTTGTATTATAGATGATTAGCACTCAGTTTGGTTAGTAAAGTAGCCAGCATCCTGCAGGTTTAAACCAGCCTGAATGTGTGAATTTGTGTCATTATTATCAGCAGGAAGAGCAAGTGACCCTTCCCAGGCATGTAATAAGTTTAAAGTGAGGAACGAAATTGCACAGAAAAGGAAATGAGTTTCACACCATAAATGGTAGGGCCCTAATGAGTGTTATAAAACAGGGAGACTAAGGGGTGCTGATCCATAGTTCCTTGGCAGTTGCAATACAGGTGGAAGACGGGTGAAGAAGTCCCTTGGCACACGTCTTCATCAGTCAGGAAACTGAGTACAAGAGCTGAGAAGTTATATTACAGCTGCAAAAAATTTAGGTAAAGCCACATTTGGACTATTGTGAACAGTTATGTTTACCCTTGTATAGGAAAGATGCTATTACAATGGAAAAGGTGCAAAAAGGACTTATGAGGATATTACCAGTGAGAAGTGTTGGAGGTATAACAGCAGGCTGGTTGGGCTAGGACATTTTTGCTGAGAGTAGGATGCTGAGGGGTGACCTTTTAGAGGTTATTAAAATTGAGAAGCCTATTCAAGGTGAGCAGTCCATTTTCACCATATTAGGGAAGTCCAAAACTAATGGGCCTTGGTTTGAAGTGAGAGATGAAAGATTTAATTGGGACATGAAGGGAAAGATTTTCACACAGAGGGTGGTGAGTCTGTGGAATGAGGTGTTAGGAAAAGTGGTGGATCTGGGTACAATGATAACATTCCAGGTCCATTTGGGTAGGTACATGGATAGGATAGGTTAAGAGAGAGATAGGTAAAATGCAGGCAGATGGAAACAGCTCAGTTAGGCAATGCTTTTGACATGGATGTCTTGGCCCAAGTGGCTTGTTTACTGTGTTATATATCTTTGTGACTCTAACGCTAAGTGAAATCAGGATGATGTAAGGTGTACAAATTCACGACTGAACTGACGTCTCAATTAATCCTCAGTCTCCACACTGCTTTATATTCCTTGTCTCTAAGTACTTATCGAAATCATTTCTGAATATTATTATTAAACCTGTGGTCAACAATCTTCAGACAATATATTCCAAATATGAGTTTCCATATAAAAACATGTCTTTTCAAATGACTTTTTTCTTAATCACTTTAAATTGATGTTCTCTGTCTTTCCATTGGAAGTACTTTCTCTTTAACCTAATGATTTTGAAGGTCCATATCATTTTCCCACTTATCTTTCAGCTCTACGAATAATCTTGGACTGTTCATTCTCTTCGCATTCCTGAAGTTTTTCATCGATGATGCCAATGAGTAATTCTTATTCTCCCTACAGCTCTGATATCCTTTCTGAACTGTGGTGCACAGATAAATACAGTACTCCAGCTTTTGATAAAGATTTAATGTAAAAGCCTTTCTGCGTTTTTTTCTTTTTTATTAATGATGCCCAAGGTTCCATATGCAGATTTTATTTAAAAAAATCTAAATTTGTTAGGGTAGGATGTTTATTTGGTACATTTTGGAGTACGTCTATTGGATTACATCAGATATGTGATAAAACACAAGGCAATCGCATATGGAAATTCAAATATACAATCGCTGTTCTATTTTGCCTTTTTCTTTCGGCTGAAGGTGGACAAAATTAGTTCCAGCAACATAAAAGGTCAGACATTTTAGGGGCAGATTGTATTTAGCATAACATCGGTTCAAGCAACTTGTTTTGCTAGTTTTATCGTATTCACTGCTCTCAGTGTGGCAGGCTCTTCACTGATGAAACCCGATGCCGAAACAGCCAGGGTGTCCCAATGGCCAGCAATTTCAGCTCTACTTCCCATTGTCACTCTGACATGTTAGTTGATGGCCTCTTCCACTGCCACACTGAAGTCAGATGCAGATTGGAGGAGCAACACTTCATTCAGTTTTTTGATTGTCTTCAACCTGAATATCAGCATGAATGTCAGTTTCTCCAACTTTCTGGAACCACTCCACTCCACTCCCCCCCCAACTTCTGTTTTCCTGTTTTCCTTATCCCTGTGGACCGGTTATACTTTCTCTTTTGTCTCTCAACTCTCACAACTGCCCATCAACTACACCTTTCTCCGTCTGGTTATTTGCCAGCTTGCCTCTTTTTTCCTACGGTTTACTGTCCTCTTCTATCCGATCCCTCCTTCTTCACATTTTTGTCTTCCCCGCCAATCACCTCTCAGATTTTCACATTATTAACCACCACCCAGGCCCTCCTGCCTTCCCCCTCTCACCAAGTATCACTTGCCAGTCACCGTTCCTCCCCTACTCTTTTATTATTGCTTCTGACCACTTGCTCTCCAGTCTTGATGGAATGTCTCAGTGCAAACTATTGATGGTAGATGTTTCATTATAAGTACTGCCTGACCTGCTGAGTTCCTCTAGTTTTTTGTGTGTGTGTGTTGATCCAGGCTTCCAGCATCTGCAACCTTTCTTGTATCTCCGGTGATTGTGGGAATCTGTCACCTTATCACAACTATTTTCAAGGATGCATTGCAATAGCTAACTTTCCCACATAATTGTGTTGACAGCCACCAGAAATATCCGGTGGAAATTGAGACTTTGAAATTCAATTTATCTTTCATTCACAAGAAGCAAATGAAGAATATATTGTCACTGTTGCCTATTTACCACCAGTTCTGCTAGCTTATGGTATCACTTGAAGCTTTTGATTGGTGTAATGCTACTGGATCAATGTCAGAAGTCACATGCTGTCATTGTGTTGTTACAGTGACTGACATCTCTTTGCAGACTGTTTCACAATTTGCCTGAAGCTGTTTGTCTGAACTTCAATTTGTTCAGAAGATGAGGAATTTTGAGGGATCATTTGTGGGGGGAGTAAATGAACACCTCATTTATATTCTAAGTTTTGATGCAAACATAATTTCTTTGAATGATCTGCATTTATCTCAAAGTATCAAAAAGCATAATAGTACTGATTATTTTTCATTCACTTACTAATTTCAGTTCATGGGTTCTAGCTGTACAACCGTTGGTCATCCTGTTTTCTATGTAACAATCATATCTATACTTTGAAGGTACATTAACAGTTGTAAAATGCAGGGCTGCTTCCTGGGGCAGAAAAAGAGTCTGAAGGATTTTTTGGGGGCTAGATGGATAGATACAGGTGATTGAATGATCCAGGCCTAATCTAGCTTCTGCCAAGTTTCATTGACTTAATATTTGGCTAGAAGACCACCCCTAAACTTTGCTGTGGAGAGCTTATTCTGAACCCTTAGCCCGTCCTTTCTATTGCCAAGTACTAATGTTCGTGAGGTAAAATTTCTGATGCTTACAGCAAACAGAATACAAGACACAGAAAGAGCCCTCTTTCAAACAAGAAACATCCAACCATGAAGCAGGCAACAATAACTTAAAGTAAAAATGGATAATTTCGTTGAGCAATACGCTGTTTCTTTCTCTCCTGCTATCTTTGAGAACTTTGATCCAATTCCCTATCTCAGACTTCTGACATTGTCAGACATCTGAATAGTAATAACTGCGTACTCAGTATTTTCACAAAAAGCTATGGTTGTGGTGTCATTGCCAATAGTTACCAAATATCTGGCAGTGTTAAGGAAAAGGATCACTGCAGACCTTGTGACAAAGGCAGGACTGATACAATGGGACTGAAGGGAGAGGTTTGCCTCCAGCTGAATGCCATCCATAATTTAGCTTGTTGTCCGTGACAGAGTGGTATGTATTAACTCTGCACTGAACCTTAATAATGTTGCTGTGTTGTCAATGGAATTGTCACAGACCTTCTCACTCCATTTTGTGCAAGGTGATCAGTTCTGTCAATCATCAGTAGGCAGGTGTTCACAGAAAAACTATGGACTAGAAAATTTACTATATGTCTGAAAATCTGATATTGAAAAGAGAAAAGCTGCATTTATCAATGAAGAAAATCTTCAGGATCTGGTGCATTAAGAAGGTGGCATTCATCATTAAAAATCCTCACCATCTGGGACATGTCCACTTTTTTTTACATCCAACATTCAGGGAGAATATACAGGACCCTGAACCCACATTCAAGAACAATTTCTTCCCCGTCATCAGATTTCTGAATAATCCATGAATCCATAATGGTTCCCTCAATATTTCTTCTTTTTAAGCACTATTTATATATTTATTTGTAATGTATAGTAATTTTATGTCTTTCCACTCTTCTGCTACCATAAAACAGTATGTTTCACATCTTATGTTGTTGATAATAAACTTTATCCTGATAATATCTGATAATGCCAGTTGTTAATATGGAATGACTTTGGTATGGGGAAGCCCATTTATTGAGTCATAGTTTTTCTAGCATGCCAGAGGCTGTGTGATGGCCACGATTCATTTCTGGTGCAATATTCAGACTTGCTTTTTTGAACATAACTGATTCTGTTGTCTTGGCAATGGAAAACAGTTTTAACAACACTGAAGGCCCAAGTTTTCTGTTATTGGGGCATGAGCTAAGAGCCTTTCTCTCAAGAGCTGATTGTTGCACAATTCTGCAAAATGAATGTTGGGTGGACTCACTCAGCTGGGATCAAAATCAGAGTCATAGAAAATTACAGTACTGAAAAGGCCCTTCAGCCCATCTATTCCATGCCTAACCATTTAAACAGCTTACTCCCATGAATTGCACCCAGTCTTTAGCACTCCATATCCCTACCATCCATGTACCTATCCAAACTTCTCTTAAACATTGAAATCGAACTTGTGTGCACCACTTGTGCTGGCAGCTAATTCCACACTCCCATGACCTTCTGAGTGAAGAAGTTTCCCCTCATGTTTCCCTTAAACTTTTCACCTTTTACCCCTAAACCATGACCTCTAGTTGTAGTCTCACCCAACCTCTGTGGAAAAAAGCCTGCTTGCATTTACTGTATCTATACGCCTCACAATTTTGTCTACTTCTGTCAAATCTCCCCTCAATCTTATATATTCCAAGGAAGTCCTAACCTTTTCAATCTTGCCTTATAACTCAGGTCCTCCAGTCCTGGCAACCTCCTTGTAAACTATCTCTGTACTGTTTCAACCCTGTTGACATTTTTCCTCCAGGTAGGTGACAAAAGCTACACACAATTTTCCAAATTAGGCCTCACCAACATCTTATACAACTTCAAAATAACATCCAATTTCCTGTACTCAATACTCTGATTTATGAAGGTCAATGTGCTAAAAGCTTTCGTTACTACCCTTTCTACCTGTGCTGCCAATAAATTATGGTATGTATTCCCAGATCCCTTTGTTCTACCGCACTCCTCTGTACCCTCCGTTCACTGTGTAAGACCTACCCTGGTTGGTTCTACTGAAGTGCAACACCTCGCACTTGTCTGCATTAAATTCCATCTCCCATTTTTTAGCCCATTTTTCTAGCTGGTCTAGATCTTGCTGCAAGCTCTGGTAGTCTTCCTTGCTGTCCACTACACATTCAATTCTTGGTGTTGTCCACAAATTTGCTGATCCAGTTAACCACATTATGATCGAGATCATTGATATAAATGACAACCAACAATAGTCCTAGCACCAATTCCTGTGGCACTCCACTAGTTACAGGCCTCCTGTCTGAGAGGCAGCCATCTGTTACCACTCTCTGGCTTCTCCCACAAAGCCAACGTCTCATCTAATTTACTATTTCATCTTGGATGGCAAGTGACTGAATCTTCTTTATCAACCTCCCATTTGGGACCTTGTCAAATGCCTTGCTGAAGTCCTTGTAGACAACATCCACTGTCTTGTCTTCATCAACTTTTCTGGTAATCCTCACAAGGCCATGATGACTATCCCTAATCAATCTATGTCTATCCAACTACTTGTATATCTGGTCCTTAGAATACCTTCCAATAACGTTCCCACTACTGATATCAGGCTCACTGGCCTATTAATTTCCTAGTTTAACTTTATAGCCTTCCTTATGGAGCAGAACTACATTAGCTATTCACCAGTCCTCCAGTAACTCAATTGTTGCTAAGGATGATTTAAATATCTCTGATAGGGCCCCTCAAATTTTCCATGAATAGATCACTATTCTGATGTTCCAGAGGACCAATATTGTCCCTTGGAATCCTTTTGCTCTTAACATATCTGTAGAATCCCTTAGGATTCTCCTTCACCTTGTCTGCTAGAGCAACCTCACGCCTTCTTTAGCCCTCCTGATTTCTTTCTTACATGTTCTCTTGCATTTCTTATACTTCATAAGTATCTCATTTCTTCCTACTTGACTATACCTGCTTACTTTTTTTCTTAACAAGGACCTCATTATCTCTTGAAGACAAAAGTTCTCTAAACCAAGTCCTCAATGATTTCAGCAATTTCAGAATCAAACTTGCAGTAAATGGCCAGAAACAGTAGAAGAAATCTCGCTAAAAATGTGTAGTGGTTGTATGTACACTACACATGAGTGGAAAAACAGGAGCACGATTTCTGAAGGAAATACGATGCACACCTTTCCTCATAGATCTATTCTCAGGATATAGCCTTTAATGGGTCACAACAGCCCACTCTTCTAGCTGGTGTCAGTAAGGGTGGATATAAACTGTACTGATAGGAAGTGGGTGGCAGAATACTGCAGAAATAGCAGAGGACTATGCACAAGATTCTGAAGAAATGATTCACCAAGAACTAACTTTTAATTTTAGTCGTCTAGACATCTGCAATGCAGGAATAAGATGAAAATGCCTTGTTCAGCATAAATCATGGAAGTGAAGACCATACTTCAATTAGTAAATCATACAAATTTCTGCATGCTCGCAAAGTTAAGGGCAATCTCACTGTTGGGAATATGGCTCTGTGATCTTTGCATCCTGCGCCTGCTGAGAAATAATTGATGTGATGTCTAATGTTCACTTCTTTGCTCAGAAAGATTCTTCGGTAAGTGAGGAATAAGACTCCTAGTGAAAGCATCTTTTGTGTTCACTTCTAGAAGTGACATTCCATTGAACGGTAGTGCAGATAATCAAAGAGGTCACCCATTCCCTAAGGAACATCCTCCTGACATCTTCCTGCCATAAATGCTCTTTGCAAAAATTGTCTGCCTCCCACATTCAGAAGGCAGTGAATGCTCCGCTGCCTTCTCTAGGAATAAATAGTAAGTACATATTGCTATAGCTATCAGAGCACTAGTTGTATTATGACACTCTAAGGGCTACTTCCTTTGGGCAGGGATCTAAAAATGAGTTTTACAAATGTGAGCATTTTGACTTCTAACATGCACTGTTTGTAAATCAGAGGGAGCTTGGAGGTAAGGTACATCTTATCGAGTCATAGGGCACTACAGCACAGAAACAGTTCCTTCTGTTCAGCTAGTCCATGCTGACCTAATATTCTATCTATATTCACTTAACCTGCACTTGCACTATAGCTCTCAATATCCCCCATCCATATACTTACCCAAATTTCTCTTAAATGTTGAAATCAAACCCGCATCCAAAACTACCACAGGCAGCTTGTTGCTCACTCTCACCACCCTCTGAGTGAAGAAGTACCTCCACGTGTTCGCCTTAAATATTTGACTTTTCATCCTTCCCATGATTTGTAGTTCCAGTCCCACCCAACCTCAGAGAAAAAAGCCTGCTCGCATTTACTTCATTTATACCCCTCTATAAAAGCCCCCAGTTCTTCTACACTCCAGAGAATCAAGTCCTAATTTATTCGACCTGTCTCTATAATTCTAGTCAAGTCCTGACAACATCCTTGTAAATTTTATTTGCACCCAATCAATCTTATTGATATCTTTCCTGCAGGTAGGTGAACAGAACTGCTCATATTACTCTAAATTAGGCCTCACCAATATCCTTTGCTTATGTGAGGATGCTGTTCTTGGACTACAGTTCAGCATTCAACACCATAATTCCATCCAGGATAGACAAGAAGCTCAGAGACCTCTGCCTTGACCCTGCCTTCTGCAGCTGGATCCCGGACTTCCTGTCAGATCGCCAGCAGATTGTAAGAGTGGGTTCCCTCACCTCTAACCCTCTGACTCTCAATACAGGAGCCCCTCAGGGCTGCGTACTGAGTCGCCTCCTTTACTCCCTGTACATCCATGACTGTATCGCCACCCATAGCTCCAATCTGTGAATTAAATTTGCCGAGGACACTACATTGATTGGACTAATCTCAAGCAATAATGAGGTGGCCTACAAGGAAGAAGTCATCTCTCTGACACAGTGATGTCAAGAAAACAACCTCTCCCTCAATGTTGCAAAAACAAAGGAGCTGGTTGTGGATTACAGGAGGAACTGAGATGGGCTAACACCTATAGACGTCAATGGATCTGGGGTTGAGAGAGTAAATAGCTTCATGTTCCTCGGCATCCACATCACCGAGGACCTCACGTGGTCTATACACACCAGCTGTGTGGTGGAAAAGGCACAACAGTGCCTCTTTCACCTATACAGTTGAGGAAGTTTGGTATGGGCCCTCAAATTCTAAGAACTTTCTACAGGGCACAAATGAGAGCAACCTGACTGGCTGCATTACTGCCTGGTATGGGAATGGGACCTCCCTTAATCACAGGACTCTGCAGAGAGTGGTACAGACAGTCCAGTACATCTGTAGTTGTGAACTTCCCACTATTCAGGACATTTATAAGGACAGGCATGTAAAAAGGGCCCGTAGGATCATTGGGGACCCAAGTCATCCCAACCACAATCTATTCCAGCTGCTACATCTAGGAAGCGGTACTGTAGCATAAAAGCCAGGACCAACAGGCTCTGGGATAGCTTCTTCCACCAGGCCATCAGACTGATGAACTCATGCTGATTTGAGTGTACTCTACATTACATTGACTGTTCTATTTATTATAAATAATTATAATTACTATGATTGCACATGGCAAATTTATATGGAGACTTAACATAAAGATTTTTACTTCCCATGTATATGAAGGATGTAAGAAATAAAGGCAATTAATTCAATTATACAATTTCAACATAACATCCCAACTCCTGTACGCAATACTTTATTGTATGAAGGTCAATATACCAAAAGATCTTTTTATGAATCTTTCTACCTGTGGTGCCACTGCCAAGGAATTATGGATCTGTATTCCAAGATCACTCTGTTCTACTGCACTCCTCAGTACCTGACTGTTCACTGTGTAAGTCCTATCCTGGTTCGTCCTTCCAAAATGCAATACACTTGTCTACATTAAATTCCCTCTGCCATTTTTCCAACTGGTCCAAGTCTGGTTGCACGCTTAGATAGCCTTCCTCGCTGTCCATTATGCCCCCAGTCTTGGTGTCATCCACAAATATGCTGACCCAGCTTACCACATGATTATTCAGATCATTGATAGAGGTGACCCTGCACCGATTCCTGTGGCACACTACTAGTCAAAGGACTTCTCTTAATACATTTCATGTTTTCATTTAGAAAACTTTCGGCAGTATTAGGGAGATTGTAAACAGCCCAAATGTTGGATTGACAAAATCTAATATCTAAAGAGCCAGGTTGTTAACGGATGCTATTTCTTTTATATGTGGGTGCAGGCATTCTTCATCCCCTCCAGATCCCATTTTAGTAATTCAATGAGCGCATGCTCTGTTGACTGTGTGACGAAAAACCAAGTTATCAGAAGATTGATGCCGATGGGAGAGATAAGAGAGACAAATGGAAAAGTGTTCAAAATGTTAATGAGAGAGGAGAGAGATTAACGAAAAGAGACACAGTTCCGAATATTGACAGACCGGTTGCTTTGAACCTGAACTGTTTGAAGTTTGATGGACAGGCAATACCCCAGCAGGGGGGATAAAAGGAACAAGTTCGCTAAGGCAAGACAGACACCGCGAGATCACGAGATCACCGAGACCCTGGAAGTGCGGTGTACCCCCACCAGTTGGTGGGAGTTTAGAGGTCTGGTCACGGGAACTGACCATAGCCGCACAGGGTGAAAAGGTACGATCGGCGGGAACCTGGTATGTATGTCCACCCTTGCCCGGGTGCCGGGTTCACCGTGGAAGAACGGTCGTATTCGGAACGGAGGGGTCACAGTCGGTGACCACGGAAGACATTAAAAGGGTTCGCCCGAAAGCTAACTGTGAAGAACAAAGGTCTGTTTGAATCAGAATTTGCATATTCACTCTCTCTCTCTCTCCAACGGCACAACAGCGATTACTGCGAACTGTACTAAGCTGAACTGAACTCTGCGTCACTTGAGACTGATCATTTTGCCCCTAGACTGCGATAGAGCTTGATTGATTCCTATTATCCTAGTTCTGTGTACATGTGTGTTTTATCATTGCTAACTTGTTGCATTTATATCCTTACGAATAGAGTACTTCGTTACTTATTCCTTTAATAAAACTTTCTTAGTTCCAGTAATCCAGACTCCAGCTAAGTGGTCCATTTCTGCTGGTTTGGCAACCCAGTTACGGGGTACGTAACATAAGTGGGGGCTCGTCCGGGATTTTGAATGCCAAATTTTGGGACTGGGTAAAATGATTAGGTTAAAATTCCCAAAAGAAAGAAAGGGCAAACAGCAGAAATGGAGATTGAGGAATTTCTAAAGGCGCCAACCTTGGAGGCATTAGAGGATGCCAGGAAATCAGAATTGGCAACTGTGGCCAAACGGTTGAATCTTTTTAAGGGGAAGTCGACAATGAAGAGAGCGGAGATGCACAGAGCTATCATAGAGCACTAGGTATCTAAAGGTGTGTTTCCCCAAGGGGAGCTGGAGGTGGTGTCTATGGGCAAACCTGGTGGAGAAGCAGTACAGCTGCAGATGGAAAAATTGAAACTCGAGCATAAGTTCTGGGTAAAACAGCTGGAGCGAGAAGAGAGGGTCAGGCAGTTAGAACGCAAAGAGAGATTAAAACAGCTGGAGCGAGAGGAGAGGGACAGGCAGTTAGAGCGAGAAGAGAGGGAGAAACAGAAGGAAAGGGAATTTGAGCTGGAGAAGTTAAGGATGACACTAGCACAGGGGCCCATGCCGAACCAAGGTGGAGGGTTTAGGACGACCCAGGAGGTTAGGCTGGTTCCCCCATTTGAGGATGTTGATCGGTACTTTCTCCATTTTGAAAAAGTTGCTGCAAGTCAGGACTGGCCGAGGGATAAGTGGGCTGTTTTGCTTCAGAGCGTACTTAAAGGGAAGTCTCAACAAGCTTACTCGGCCTTGTCCGCAGAAGATGCCCAGAGGTATGATGTGGTGAAAGAGGCCATACTCAGGATTTATGAGTTGGTCCCGGAGGCATACCGGCAGAGGTTCCGGAATGCAAGGAAGCAATGGGGCCGCACGTATTTAGAGTTTGCCCGTGAGATGCAGGTGTATTGTGAGCGTTGGTGCGCCTCAAAAGGGGTCGATGGGGATTATGACAGACTGCTACAGCTAATGCTGATTGAGCAGTTTAAAGGTTGTGTCCCTGAAGGTATGAGGCCCTACCTAGATGAAAGAGAGGCAGAAACATTAGCCGCAACTGTTAAGTTAGTGGATGAATATGCGTTAACGCACAAAGTGAAGTTTACCCCGAGTAAAGGCTACCAGAAGGGTAGTCAAGAGGGTGGGGAGAGTCCGCCAGAAAAGTCAGAAAGTAAGCCAGGGACTAGTGAGAGGGATAAGGAAGACCGAGAGCAGTTTGGTAGGAAGTCTCCTGGGGTCGTATGCTATAATTGTGGGAAAGCCGGACACTTTGCGTCCAGGTGCTTTGCCCCAAAGAAGGAGACGGGGAAAGAGAAAACGACTCCGACTGGCTGTATTGAGCCGGCAAACAAACCACTAGGGGAGAAGAGGGCTGATAAAGTTCAGGAAGGGTGCGAGAAGTTTATTTCGGCAGGATTGGTGTCGGTGAAGGAGTGGTCAAACCCAGTTCCAGTGCAGATCTGGAGAGACACTGGAGCTTGTCAGTCATTGATATTAAAGAGTGTGTTAGACTTTAGTTCAGAGACCCAGACTGGGGAGGTCAGGGTGATAAAAGGGCACTGAGAAAGGGACTGAAGCAGTACCTTTGCACCAGATACACCTAAAAAGCGACTTGGTCTCTGGACCGGTCACGATCGGGGTGAAGCCCGAACTACCGATGGAAGACGTGGAGGTCTTACTCGGTAATGACCTCGCCAGCGGAGAGGTGTACCCAGTGGTAAGAGTGACAAGCCAAACTGCCAGGATTGAGACCCCGCCCATGGACTCACAGGTTTATCCCGTTTGCACAGTGACTTGGCACATGCCCAGAAAGGCTGCTGAAGTGAATGTAGATTTTGCTGAGACGTTTTTACCAGCCTTATACCAGGAGGGGTTAGAAAGTGAGAAGCAGCGTAGTGAAACGGAAGTTAAGGTAGACATCATTAGCAAGGAAGGAATTTATACAGGCACAGGAGCGAGACAAGGAGCTGATGGTTTTGACGGAGACAGCTCTCTCCGAAGCAGAATTAACAAGGGAACCAGTGGGCTATTATGTGAAGGAGGGAGTACTAAGGAGGAAATGGAGACCAAGTACCGTGCCCACAGATGAGGAATTGGGGGGTGATAGTGCTGAAAATCTATGGGAGTGAGATTCTTAACCTGGCCCACAAGATACCCCTCAGTGGACATTTTGGGGTGAGGAAAACAGCCGGTAGAATTATGAAAAAGTTTTACTGGCTGCCCAGGAGGAAGGATGCTATTGACTATTGTAGACGTGAGCTAACACAATTACAGGCTATTGATATGCTAACCGCTTGCCACGATAGGCGAAGAGACCTAGTCGGTGTTATCACGAAAATTAATGAGGCTAGGATAAGGGGAAAGCCCATTTCGAAAAGATAAGTATGGTGCCGACCAGATGGGAGAACTCTATTGTTTTGGCCAACTTTGCTGATGAGCTCTCTCACTTAACCCTTGAACAGAGCGAGCCGCCAATGAAGCTAATTAAACGGCACGCACACATATGTCCAGATGTCCCGAGGCGATGCAAAGAGCCGGGACATGGTGTTGTTGTCACATCAGGTCAGTCTAGTGAGCAACACCCCTATAGGATGATTAATTCAGTGACAAAAGGGCTAAAGAACGCAGAAGTGTATATTGGCGATTTAGTGGTCTGGAGTGACACGTGGGAGGAACTGTTTAAAAAGCTGTTTGAAGCCAGCCTGACAGCGAACCTTGCAAAAAGTGAATTCGGCCACGGAAAGATCACTTATCTGGGATTTGTGGTAAGACATGGGCAGCTGGCACTGTTGCAGGCTAAGGTGCGGGCTATCTCTGAAGTCCCCACCCTGACAGACAAGAGAGCCCTGAGAAGGTTCTTGGAGATGGTGGGGTACTATTCGAAGTTTTACTATCGCAAAAACTTTGCGGATATTACCCTCTTTCTTACTAAGCTCTTGCCAAAGAATGCTAAGTTTGTGTGGGATGACCCTTGTTATCTTTGTCCGGGACAGAAACCATTGAGAATTTACACTGATCACAACCCATTAGTGCTTTTGGCCACTATGAAGTTTGTTAAGTTGGAGCCTGGTCTTAGAGGATTATTAAAATAACACATATAAAAGGAACGGAAAGGTGATTGCTGACTGTCTGTCAAGGTGTTGACAACTTAAAGTTCTCTGTATTAGCCGAATAGTTGATGACCCTGTATATTAGTGTGTATCTAATAATGTATTCATACCTATAATTTTTACCCCGGTAAAAATCCTTTGAAGGGTAAGAGTGTGACGAAAAACCAAGTTATCAGAAGATTGATGCTGATGAGAGAGGTAAGAGAGACAAATGGAGAAGCGTTCAAAATGTTAATGAGAGAGGAGAGAGATTAACGAAAAGAGACACAGTTCCGAGTATTGACAGACCGGTTGCTTTGAAACTGAACTGTTTGAAGTTTGATGGACAGGCGATACCCCAGCAGGGGTATAAAAGGAACAGGTTCGCTAAGGCAAGACAGACACCATGAGATCACCAGATAACAAGACCCTGGAAGTGCGGTGTGCCCCCACAAGTTGGTGGAGTTTGGAGGTCTGGTTGCTGGAACCGACCATAGACGCACAGGGTGAAAAGGTACGATCGGCGGGAACCTGGTGTGTGTGTCCGCCCTTGCCTGGGTGCCGGGTTCACAGTGGAAGAACAGTTGTATCTGGAACGGAGGGGTCACAGTCGGTGACCACAGAAGACATTAAGATGGTTCGCCCGAAAGCTAACTGTGAAGAACAAAGGTCTGTTTGAATCAGAATTTGCATATTCACTCTCTCTCTCTCCAACGGCACAACAGCGATTACTGCGAACTGTACTCAGCTGAACTGAACTCTGCGTCACTTGAGACTGATCATTTTACCCCTAGACTGCGAGAGAGCTTGATTGATTCCTATTATCCTAGTTCTGTGTACATGTGTGTTTTATCATTGCTAACCTGTTGCATTTATATCCCTACGATTAGAGTACTGTGTTACTTATTTCTTTAATAAAACTTCCTTAGTTCCAGTAATCCAGACTCCAACTAAGTGGTCCATTTCTGCTGGTTTGGCAAACCAGTTACGGGGTACGTAACAACTGTATTGACAAACAAGGACCTCTTCATAATTCCAGGGCAATTAAGGCCTTTTGGCAGTTCATGGTTGCAAGTGCTTCCTTGTTTCCATGGTGATTTGGTTTAATACCCATAACTCAAGGGAAATAAAGCTTTCCCAGCCTGTAATCACATCCCCTGTATAGAATGAGATCATGAATGTCAAATTGCCTTTCATTCACAAAATGTTGGAAGAACACTATAGGTTAGACAGCATCTATGGAAAGGAATTAAAAAGTCGACTATTTCGGGACCCTGCCTGAAACGTTGGGTCCAAAGGGTGTCAGTCCTAAATGTTGGCTCTTTATTCCTTTCCACAGATGCTGCCTGACCTGCTGAGTTTGGTTCTCCAGCATCTGCTGAATTTCTTCTGCTTATGTTTTCCATCCAGTTTTCATTTTACTTTCCATATAAAATGAGTAAAGTGCTCCTCCTTTTATCTCCTGGCCTGCCACATTATCGTAAGTGCAGATGAATTTCCCCTCTTTTTATCATAGACCTTGCTCCTTTCTTTATACTTCAACAGCGACTTCAGTCCTATAGTAATCTGTTGGTTGTGAAGTGCTGTTGAGGAAATTAGAGGTTTTATGTGAATATAAATTATTTCCCTCTCTTAGCTAAGTGATCCGTAATTTCAATTTTGACACTGAGACACTCTATATTTAACCCCAAATATTTGAGCAAATTCTATCTTTCTACCTTTATTCCCCCCAAAAAGCTGCGCCAGTAAATGATGTGGTTGATTAATCTGGGCATCCAAAGTTACAGGGAGAAGGCAGGAGTTTGAGGTAGAGAGGGATAATAAGTTTATCTTGATGGAATAGAAATGTAGAAACATAGAAACATAGAAAACCTACAGCACAATACAGGCCCTTCGGCTCACAAAGCTGTGCCAAACATGTCCTTATCTTAGAAATACCTGGGCTTATCCACAGCCTTCTATTTTTCTATGCTCCATGTATCCATCCAGGAGTCTCTTAAAATACCCTATCTTCTCCGCAGCCCATTCCACACACTCACCACTCTCCGTGTAAAAAAACCTACCCCCTTCATCTCCTCTGTACCTGCTTCCAAGCACCTTAAAACTATGCCACCTCGTGCTAGCCATTTCAGCCCTGAGAAAAATCCTCTGACTATCCACACGATCAATGCCTCTCATTATCTTGTACACCTCTGTTAGGTCACCTCTCATCCTCCGTCACTCCAAGGAGAAAAGGCCAAGTTCACTCAACCTATTCTCATAAGGCACGCCCTCCAATCCAGGCAACATGAGAATAGCGAAGCGGACTCGATGGGCTGAATGGCCTAATTCTAAGCAAATAAAAATGTTATTTGTTCTATGAAATATCAGCAGCTTTTAGCTTGCTGCTATAGCTGGGAAGTTTATTGCAAGTATTGAATCATGCATAAATATAAATGGCAGTGAAGTCAGCAAAAGACAGTGCGGGCAATGTAAAGAGATTATTAATTCACTGGTGCCTGTTATTTTATTAATGTATTGATTTGTTGCTTCATTGACTTGTTGATACACTCGCTGGACAATTAATTTATTAATTCATTGGTGCCAACTACTTCATTAATTTGTTGACATTGATGGTGTGACTACTGTACCATTCAATTTAATAATTCACTTTACTTCTGGCTGACACTTCCTGCTAATTTACTAATTTATTGATGGTCTATGCTTCATCAATGCATTGGCGCAGTGGTGGTTAATTTGCTCCTCATTTGTTAGTTCACTGGTTTTTGAATGGCTTTGCTTTAGCGACACTTCATTATTGTGGAGGAATGAAGGTGTTGACGTCATGAGGCTTGGCAAACCCTCAGTTTTACTGCAAGTGTACAAATTCTGGTTTTGTTCTTTCTAACATGGGAGAGATGATGGAGATATTTTCAACAGAGATGGTTAAAGTTATAGCTAGACTATGGTAGGAGTGAATATTGATATAATAAGCAGAAGAAAATGTCTCGAAACAGGATTTCACCTTGTCCTGATGCATCAATGTGTTGCGCTATTCACAGGGCAGTACCACTTCAAAGAAGTTACATTTGGCAAAATCAAAAAAAAGTGGTTTAGTAATGTCTGTCAGAGGAGGAAATCTAGTATCCTTATCTGATCTGGCTTCTTTGTGATACCAAGCCCATAGCAATGTTAGTTTCTCTTTGACATATGCAAAATAACAGCCAATTTGCCCCTGGAATGTGGGATGTACAAGAAATGCTGGCCTTTCCAGTAATGCCTACATCCTAAAAAGTGAATCAATGAATTTAAACAAATGTCCAAAGTGCTGCAACACCCAGATTATGGCTCCATCATATGTTTCACCCTCGCAAGTTTGAAAACAATAATTTTAGAGAAACACCTGCTTATGTTGATTTTGCACGTACAAAATGACATACATGCCAGGGTTAACTACCCAGAAATATTAGCCTAGAAGTACAATGGGCAGGATTTCCATCAGAAGTGGCACTAAACTGTTTAAAACATGCTGAAAGTTATTTTATTTTGCAGGTTCTTCATGTAATATGGATCCAATATCTAAGCAATTCAGGATTTACTATCCCCATTTCCCCAGAACTGTGCTACTTAAAGAGCCAACAATTAAACTGCATTATTTGTCCTTGCTGAGGTATGTGGTGTGCTGTGACCCCAATATAGTCACACATGTGTGTCTTCACTGCAAGTCCTAGACTGCACTAATAATTTATTAATTTATTTAGAGATACAGCTTGGAAAAAACCTTTCTGGCCCTTTGAGCCTCACCACCCAGCAACCCCTGACACAGAAACATAGAAACATAGCCTGCACCGCCATTCAGTATGATCATGGCTGATCATCCAACTCAGAACCCTGTACCAGCTTTCCCTCCATACCCCCTGATCCCTTTAGCCACAAGGGCCATATCTAACTCCCTCTTAAATATAGCCAATAAACTGGCCTTAACTGTTTCCTGTGGCAGAGAATTCCACAGATTCACCACTCACTGTGTGAAGAAGTTTTTCCTAATCTCGGTCCTAAAAGGCTTCCCCTTTATCCTCAAAATGTGACCTCTCGTTCTGGACTTCCCCAACATCGGGAACAATCTTCCTGCATCTAGCCTGTCCAATCCCTTTAGGATTTTATACGTTTCAATAAGATCCCCCCTCAATCTTCTAAATTCCAACTAGTATAAGCCTAGTCGATCCAGTCTTTCATCATATGAAAGCCCTGCCATCCCAGGAATCAATCTGGTGAACCTTCTTTGTACTCTCTCTATGGCAAGAATGTCTTTCCTCAGAGTAGGGGACGAAAACTGTGCACAATACTCTAGGTGTGCTCTCACCAAGGCCTTGTACAACTGCAGTAGTACCTCTCTGCTCCTGTACTCGAATCCTCTTGCTATAAATGCCAGCATACCATTCGCCTTTTTCACCGCCTGCTGTACCTGCATGCCCACTTTCAATGACTGGTGTATAATGACACCCAGGTCTCGTTGCACCTCCCCTTTTCCTAATCGGCCACAATTCAGATAATAATCTGTTTTCCTGTTTTTGCCACCAAAATGGATAACCTCACATTTATCCACATTAAATTGCATCTGCCATGAACTTGCCAACTCACCTAACCTATCCAAGTCACCCTGCATCCTCTTAGCATCCTCCTCACAGCTAACACTGCCGTCCAGCTTCGTGTCATTCGCAAACTTAGAGATGCTGCATTTAATTCCCTCATCTAAGTCATTAATATATATTGTAAACAACTGGGTCCTGACAACTCCCCTCAGTTAACCCTGACCTAATCACTAGACAATTTACAATGACCATTTATCCTAGCCAAGAAACACAAAGTGCTAGAGGAACTCAGCAGGCCAGGTAGCGTTCAAGTCAAAGTTTTGGGCTGAGACCCTTCATCAGGACTGTAGAAAAAAGATGAGAAGTCAGACGAAGAAGGTGGTGGGAGAGGAGGAAGAGGTATAAAGTAGAAGTTCCAGCTGGGGGTGTAGTGGCATAAGCTCCGGACTTCAGGGCAAATAGTGGTCCCGAGCTTGAATCTAGCCAGCTCCTTGTATGCTTTCCGTCCGTGCGAGCTTGAGCATTGAGCTCGCAACTCAGCCTTTGAAAAACAGTCAAATGCCCCGGAAACAGCAAAAATGCTGCCCAGTACGCCACAAGGCACAAAAAGGAAGAAAGACAACAACCCTAACTATGCCCTCAGGATCTTTCTCCATCTGGGTAGCCTCCAACCTAATGATATGAACATTGATTTCTCGAACTTCTGGTAATTGCCACCTCACCTTCACCTTTCCCCATTCCCATTTCTCTCTCACCTTATCTCCCTAGCTGCTCATTACCATCCTCTGGTGCTCCTCCCCTTCTCTTTCTTCCATGGCCTTTGTCCTCTCCCATCAGATTCCCCTTCTCCAGCCTTTTATCTCTTTCACCAATCAACTTCTCAGCTCTTTACCGCACCACTCCCCCTCTCCTGGGTTTACCTATCAACTACTACTTTGTACTTCTACCTCTCCTCCCCCCCACCTTCTTACTGTAAGTGGTTTCTTCTTTTATGTTACTGTGTAGGCTAATTAAAATGGCTTCTTTGTTATGGTAAATGCTGAGAAAGTTCTCTCGGTCGCAGCTTGTTTGGGTTGTATTATTGATAATAGGGCGATGAACCAATTGGTGTCCATGTTATTCTTTCTAGTGTGTCTGTAAGCTATTGTGATGCGCGGGTTTTTGGGCAGAAGGCGTGATGGACGGAGAGAGAATGGACAAGGTGCTGGGAGCTGGCTAACGGGGTTGGACCCCGAGCCGGAGTCCAAGGTCCAGGGTCTTCGGCAAAGAGAGGAGGCGGAGACAGACTCGTGTGGATCGTCTGGTCGACCACCATGGTTGGTCCCAGGCGGCAGTTTGAGGTGGTCAGAGGGGATTGAATGGTGACGAGAGGATCATCACCAGAGCTCCAACTGTTTGTGCAGGAAGAGATTGAACTTTGTTAAGTGTGGAACCTTTTATTTTCCTTTTATATTTTATCTCTATTAATTATATAGTTCCAGTAATATCTATAAACTGTAACTCATTTAGTCGTAATTGGTATATTGTCTGTTATTGGGCGGGGTGGGATACATCACACAGCATCCACACAAACTAATTACCCAGTTTGGCAGGGCCAAGGGCTGTTTCCCTGGACGACAGCAAGTTGAGCGACCCTGAGGCTTGCCGGGAGGGTACATTGCTCTGACTTCTCGTCTTTTTCTCCAGTCCTGATGAAGTGTCTTGGTCTGAAACATTGACTGTTTACTCTGTAGATGCTGCCTGGCCCGCTGAGTTCCTCCAGCATTTTCTGTGCGTTGCTTGGATTTCCAACGTATGTAGATTTTCTCTTGTTTGTGAATTAACCTACCTAGTACAGCCTCCCGGACGGCCACATCTGCGCCAGGTGTGTCGAGCTGCAGCTCCTTAGGGACCACGTTAGGGAACTGGGGATGCAGCTTGATGACATTCGTCTGGTCAGGGACAGTGAGGAGGTGATAGAGAGGAGCTATAGGCAGGTAGTCACACCGGGGCCTCAGGAGACAGGTAAATGAGTAAGAGTCAGGAGAGGGAAGGGCAAGAGTCAGAGGCTATAGAGTACCCCTGTGGCTGTCCCTCTTAACAATAAATACTCCTACTTGAGTACTGTTGGGGGGAGCGACCTACCTGGGGAAAGCAACAGTGGCCGTGTCTCTGGCACAGACTCTGACCCTGTGGCTCAGGAGGGTAGGGAAAGGAAGAGGATGGCAGCAGTGATAGGGGACTCTATAGTTAGGGGGTCAGACAGGTGATTCTGTGGACACAGGAAAGAAACATGGATGGTAGTTTGCCTCCCTGGTGCCAGGGTCCGGGATGTTTCTGATCTCATCCACGATATCCTGAAGTGGGGAGGTGAACAGTCAGATGTCGTGCTACATATTGGTACCAACGACATAGACAGGAAAAGGGAGGAGGTCCTGAAAACAGACTACAGGGAGTATGGAAGGAAGCTGAGAAGCAGGACCGCAAAGGTAGTAATCTCAGGATTACTGCCTGTGCCACGTGACAGTGAGTATAGGAATAGAATTAGGTGGAGGATAAATGCATGGCTAAGGGATTGGAGCAAGGGGCAGGGAGTCAGATTTCTGGATCACTGGGACCTCTTATGGGGCAGGTGTGACCTGGACAAAAAGGACGGGTTGCACTTGAATCCCAGGGGGACCAATATCCTGGCGGGGAGGTTTGCAAAGGCTATTGGGAAGAGTTTAAACTAGAATTGCTGGGGGGTGGAGGTTGGGAACTGAACTAAAGAGACGGAGGAAGAGGCAGTTGGCTCATAAATAGAGAAAGCTTGGAGGCAGTTCGAGAGGGAGGATAGGCAGGTGATAGAGAAGGGATGCACTCAGACTAATCGTTTGAGATGTGTCTATTTTAATGCAAGGAGTACTATGAACAAAGCAGATGAGCTTAGAGTGTGGATCGGTACTTGGAGCTATGATGTTGTGGCCATTACAGAGACTTGGATGGCTCAGGGGCAGGAATAGTTACTTCGAGTGCCAGGCTTTAGATACTTCAGAAAGGACAGAGAAGGAGGCAAAGGAGATGGGGCGTGGCACTGCTGATCAGAGATAGTGTAATGCTGCAGAAAAGGAGGAAGTCATGGAGGGATTGTTTACGGAGTCTCTGTGGGTGGAAGTTAGAAACAGGAAAGGGTCAATAACTCTATTGTGTTTTTTATAGGCCACCCAGTAGTAACAGAGACATCGAGGAGCAAATAGGAAGACAGATTCTGGAAAGGTGTAATAATAACAGGGTTGTCGTGGTGGGAGATTTTAATTTTCCAAATATCGATTGGCATGTCCCTAGACCGAAGGGTAAATAGGGTAGAGTTTGTTAGGTGTGTTCAGGAAGGTTTCTTGACACAATATGCAGATAAGCTTCCAAGCTTATTTGATCTGGTATTGGGAAATTAGCCTGGTCAGGTGTCAGATCTCTCAGTAGGAGAGCATTTTGGAGATAGTGATCACAATTCTGTCTCCTTTACCATAGCTTTGAAGAGGGATAGGACCAGACGATTAGGAAAGCATTTAATTGGAGTAAGGGGAAATATCAGGCTATCAGGCAGGAACTTGGAAGCATAAATTGGAAACAGATGTTCTCAGGGAAACGTACGGAAGAAATGTGGCAAATGCTTAGGGAATATTTGCGTGGAGTACGGCATAGATACATTCCAATGAGACAGGGAAAGGATGGTAGGGTACAGGAACCGTGGTGTACAAAGGCTGTTGTAAATCTAGTCAAGAAGAAAAGAGGAGCTTACGAAAGGTTCAAAAAACTAGGTAATGATAGAGATCTAGAAGATTATAAGGCTAGCAGGAAGGAACTTAAGAATGAAATTTCGAGAGCCAGAAGGGGCCATGAGAAGGACTTGGCAGACAGGATTCAGGAAAAACCCAAGGCATTCTACAAGTATAAGAAAAGCAAGAGGATAAGACGTGAGAGAATAGGACCAATCAAGTGTGACAGTGGAAAAGTGTGTATGGAACTGGAGGAGATAGCAGAGATATTTAATGAATACTTTGCTTCAGTATTCACTACGGAAAAGGATCTTGGCTATTGTAGGGATGACTTACAGCGGACTGAAAAGTTTGAGCATGTAAATATTAACAAAGAGGATGTGCTGGAGCTTTTGGAAAGCATCAAGTTGGATAAGTCACTGGAACTGGACAAGATGTACCCCAGGCTATTGTGGGAGGCGAGGGAGGAGATTGCTGAGCCTCTGGCAATGATCTTTGCATCATCAGTGGGGATGAGAGAGGTTCTGGCAGATTGGAGGGTTGCGGATGCTGTTCCCTTATTCAAGAAAGGGAGTAGAGATAACCCAGGGAATTATAGACCAGTGAGTCTTACTTCAGTGGTTGGTAAGTTGATGGAGGAGATCCTGAGAAGCAAGATTTATGAACATTTGGAGAGGCATAATATGATTAGGAATAGTCAGCATGGCTTTGTCAAAGGCAGGTCGTGCCTTACGAGCCTGATTGAATTTTTTGAGGATGTGACTAAACACATTGATGAAGGTAGAGCAGTAGATGAAGTGTATATGAATTTCAGCAGGGCATTTGTTAAGGTACCCCATACAAGGCTTATTGAGAAAGTAAGGAGGCATGGGATCCAAGGAAACATTGCTTTGTGGATCCAGAACTGGCTTGCCCATAGAAGGCAAACAATGGTTGTAGACGGGTCATATTCTGCATGGAGGTCGCTCACCAGTGGTGTGCCTCAGGGATCTGTTCTGGGACCCCTACTCTTCATGATTTTTATATATTACCTGGTTGAGGAAGCAGAGGGATGTGTTAGAAAATTTGCTGATGATACAAAGGTTGGGTGTGTTGTGGATAGTGTGGAGGGCTGTCAGAGGTTGCATTGGGACATTGATAGGATGCAAAACTGGGCTGAGAAGTGGCAAATGGAGTTCAACCCAGATAAGTGTGAAGTGGTTCATTTCGGTAGGTCAAATATGATGGCAGAATATAGTATTAATGGTAAGACTCTTGGCAGTGTGGAGGATCAGAGGGATATTGGTGTCCAAGTCCATAGGACACAAAGCTGCTGTACAGGTTGACTCTATGGTTAAGAAGGCATACAGTGTATTGGCCCTCATCAACCGTGGGATTGAGTTTAGGAGCTGATAGGTAATGTTCAGCTATATAGGACCCTGTTCAGGCCCCACTTGGAGTACTGTGCTCAGTTCTGGTCACCTCACCACAGGAAGGATGCGGAAACCATAGAAAGGGTGCAGAGGAGATTTACAAGGATGTTGCCTGGATTGGGGAGCTTGCCTTATGAGAATAGGTTGTGTGAACTCGACTTTTTCTCCTTGGAGCAATGGAGGATGAGAGGTGACCTGAGAGAGATGTATAAGATGATGAAAGGCATTGATCGTGTGAATAGTCAGAGGCCTTTTCCCAGGGCAGAAATGCCTAGCATGACAGGGCACAGTTTTAAGGTGCTTGGAAGTATGTACAGAGGAGACGTCAAGGGTAAGTTTTTTATGCAGAGTGGTGAGTGCGTGGAATGGGCTGCCGGCAACAGTGTCGGAGGCAGATACGATAGGGTCTTTTAACAGACTCCTGGATAGGTACATGGAGCTTAGAAAAATAGTGGGCTATGGGTAACCCTAAGTAACTTCTAAGATAAGGACATATTTGGCACAGCTTTGTGGGCTGAAGGTCCTGTATTATGCTGTAGGTTTTCTATGTTTCTATGTTTCTATCTTTGGACTATGGGAGGACCCAAAGAAAACCCATGAGTTCCACTAGGAGTACGTACAGAGACTCCTTACAGAGATACTGGGACTGAATTTTGAACTCTGATGCCCTGAGCTGTAAATCGTGTGATGTTTACTGCTATGCTACCCTTTAAATGATATTATTCCTACAAAAATCTCTCTAGGAAGCGTCAAACAGCAACCTTTAGTTGTAGCTCTGGAATGGATCTCTGTTCAAGAGAGTACTTCTTGCAACTATTGTTCCTTGTCAGTGTCCAAGTTCCTCTACATCCCTGGGGGCACTCTTCTGAATCCCTTACATCACTGGAGGAGCAAGAGTGCTATTTGTATGTTGCAAAATTTCTTCAAAAGCTGACTGCAGAGATCAGATATGCAAGGCTAAAGGACTGTAGCTCAAGAACTTGTAACAGATGATTAGAGTACATCATGCAGAAACTGATATAGCAAGGTGTCTCACATGCCATCCCAACAATACTGTTGTGTCATCCTTCCAATTAAAGATCTTGATACTTCAGGGACTTCTTATGAAACAACATTGGAGTGACCTACATCACTAATTAACAACATCAAAGGGCAGTAAATTAATTGCCGGTCCATGGAACAGAAAACTAATGAAGTTGAGCTGCCTATTCCCTTTAATATCTTTTGTATATTTATGTGCAATATCAATTGCACCAAATCCGTGTTGAACTGAAGTTCTGGGAATTGGCTTCTCTGTTACTTTTTATATGAGCATCCAAGTTGTTGCGTGACTGAACTAATCCCTACCTAGTTTCTTCAGTTTCTCACAATCGGAAAATTTGATTCTTCTCTGAAAATTCACAAAAAATTAACTATCAAATTAGAAATAAGAAGTAATGGAAATCAATTTATTTTGGATACAAAAAGAAAGAATTATTGGTATTAACTTTGCTCTGTGTTCTAACCGTTTTATAATTGTTTCTGGCAAAGGAATGCTAAAGACAGTGAATAACCACTTCCAGCCTTACCGGAAACCTCATTCCAAGTATCCATCCTGAGCTACCAATACTGTGCGATATTTCAAACCTCATTGTGTATCATCTAAGTCTCAAGGTGCCTAAATTCACAGTATTATGGGGCCTAATGTATGGTAATATATAACAAACTTTTTGGGCCCCATAAATAGAGGGCTTTTGCCATCTTGCCTGGTCACTCATTTCTCCTCTAGACTAAATGATTCTCTGTAACTAAGATCATGCAGAATGCTGATATAAAACTTAGATTATTATTAGATTGTCTGGGTAACCTTGCATCACCTGGGATAAATAGATAAGCATTCTGCTGACACAGACATTGAAAATACTGATGGAAACCTTATTTTCTACATGTTACCATCAATACAAGCTTGAAACTCTGTGACTGATTTCCTGGCTACATTTCATGTGCCTGTTTCAGTTCAGCTGCTGCTGAAATCCCCACCTTTATAACCTCCAGACTAGGTTATTCCAACACAGTTCTAGCCTGTCTCACAGTTTCCACCCTCCAGAAACTGGAGGGCAACATGAACCCTTCTGTTCATGTTTAATTTACAGCCAATTGCATCCCCCCTAACACCACAACCTCTTAGTTCACTGACCTGCTCTGGAATCCAGTTAAACAATGTCTCATTGTTCTTCAATGTGTCTTCATTGTCTTCTACTCCCCATCTCTGCAATTTCCTCCATTTGCACAATCCTCTCATGTACTGATGTTCCTGTGATTCTGGTGTCTTGACTATCCCCAACTTTAATCAGTCCAGCACTGATGTCAGTGCTGTTAACAATGTACTTTTCTACTAAGTCACTCAAGCTCTCTACATTTACTCTGAAACTTAACTCTTTAACTACATTTTGAATCATCTGAGGTAATCTCCTTCAATGGCTCAGTGCCATATTTTATTACAGTGCCTCTGTGAGGTGTCTTGGAACTTTTACCTTCAAAAGGAGTGCTGCGTAGACAAAGTTTTTGTTTCTCTTGTTAAATGCATTGAAATCAGAACATCCCATTATGATAGGTAGTTCATTGACTGTTCCCCTAAAGCAGAAGAGAATGTTATTAATTAGAGAAATATGCATTGCTGCAGTTTTCTTTGCTGCTTTGATAATAGTTTTGTGGGCTGTTATTGTACTCATCACCGGTTTCCTTTAGTGACCGTGTTTTATTCAGCTTTATAATTGAGATCAGTTTCTGAAGATGATAAGTTGCAATCCTTCTAGACACACTGGTATACCATTTTTGGGTAGATGTGTTAAGTAGTTACCTTCGCATGAGATAGTCTTGTTCTACCTGCTTTATCCAACTATCGAGAGAACATCACAGTGCTAGCCTTGACCAATGATGATATCTATATCATGTGCTCTTAATTAGGGAGGTTCAAAACCATGAACTTTCTTGAACAAGGATTAATCTTTAAAATGGTGGTCCTACATTGCTGGATGAATACAAGCATTTGTGGACAATATAAGCCAAAGAATATGAGGAAAAATATAAATTTGAAGATTTGTGTTTGGAGCTTTACCTACAACTCCATTATGTTCCTTATGAGATGCAATTTGTTTCAGAGTGAGGGGACTAGAAATTATATGACTATATTTCAATAGTCTTAAAACAGTGTTTTGGGTCACTGTAATGCCCTTTTGCAAAGTCTCAGCAAGAACAAGGACAATACATAATAGTGTTGTTACATTGGCTGTTGCAAAGCTTCATTGCATCTGAAAATCAAAAACAAAGCTGAAGATTCTGGAAGCATGTTGAATACAGTAAATGTTGGTGAAACTTAGCAGGTCAGCCGGCATCTCAAGTTCAAGTTTATTGTCATTCGACCCTATGCAAGTATATAGCTGGTTGAAGCAACACTCCTCTGCAACCAAGGTGCAAAATACAGTATACATATAACAAACAGCACATAAAATAATATTAATAGATTATAAAAATATTCTGTCAACATAGTGTCAAAATGTTTGTTGTGATGTGTCTAGTGTGGTAGTGTGGTGGGTAGTGCTTATTGCTCTCCGTTTCAGTTTCCGCTGCTGGCTAGCAGTTTTGTGAAAAGGAGAGCTGAATGTGTAAGTCTCTTCCTGCCCTTACATAGCCTCAAGTAGTCCCTCCTTGCTGGTGACACACAGAAACTGAACTCCTTTCAGACTCAGGCTTAACTACAGAGGATGGAGAGGAGGTCTGGCCCCTGCACACGTAGCACGCAGGGCCACCAGTGTGTGGACACACCTGGTGCTTGTGAACCAGATCCCAGCTCTGGGTAAATAGCCCCCACCTCCCCACCTCCATGTGGGCCGCTTCAGGAGAGATGAAGGCTACGGGAGTAAACCCAGACAGCAAATCCAGAGTGGAGGTCTCCCTGGCACATCATTCAGTGCATCAAAGCATGCGTTGAAGACTTTCAACCTATCAAGAAAAGAGGCATCACTGTCACTGGCATGCAGTGCGGTCTAATAATCTGTTTCTTTCTCCTAAAAGCCATCTCATATGTTACGTGGTAATTCCAGACCAACTTGAATCACTGAAGGATGCTCCACAGTTTGGCAGAGCATATATTTTATCACCTCCTACCCAGCAACGTAGACGCAGGCGGAGGCGGAGTCATGATGGCACTAAGTGCAACTCCTTCGAGTTTGTCTATGAAAACAGCTTTATTCCTAGCTTTGATGTCTCTTCATTTCCTTTTGTTTGTGGATGGGGTTCTGTTGAAGACCATGACCTGGAATTATATTCAGACTTAGGTTCTTTGCAGTGGTGGGACCCGATCTCGGGTTCTCATAACAGGCCTCTTTTCGATAGCCCAATGACGCGGCCCAAATGCACCTGCGGGGTTCTGGAGAAGCGTCACGGGAGAGAACAGAACATTGGGAACAGCGAATCAGCTTCTCTCTCTCTCTCTCTCTCTCTCCCTCCCTCTCCCCCCTCTTGTTTTCTCTCTCTCTCTCTCTCTCTCTCTCTCTTTCTCTCTCTGTCTCGTTGGTGGGTGAGAGATTGTTGCCAATTCTCTGGTCACAGTACTCGGGGGAAAAAAAAGCGGCGCGACAGATTTTAACACTGTAAATCAGCGAGTTGTTTTGTTATGTGTTCTCTCTCACTGTGAAAGGGACACCTCTTTTTCCCTTTATTGGTGGGGGTGGAGAGAGAGAGAGAGAGAGAGAGAGAGAGAGAAAGAGAGAGATTGTGGTATGTCAAATTGTCGGGAGAACAATTAGTTTATGTTGTACTGCAGATCATGGTCTTTACTGGGGGACTTTTTATTGCATGCTTGGTGGGTGGGGGTGGGGAGGGTCTTTGCTTTGTTGCTGCCTGTGCACCTATACCTTCTACCTGAGATAAGAGCATTACCTGAGTGGCGAGGATCTTTGATGATGGATGCTGCTTTTCTACAGCAACATTTCATGTAGATGTGCTCAGTGGTAGGGAGCATTTGACCTGTGATGACCTGGGCCGAATCCACTACCTTTGGTCGATTTTCCACGCAGACCAGGCCATCAGCACACTTTCCACCACACATCTATAGAAGTTTGCCAAGGTTTTTGATGACATACCAAACCTCCGCAGAATCCTGAGGAATTAAAGGCGCTCTTGTGCTTTCTTCACAATAATATTTATGTGATGGGTCCAGAACAGTTCCTCTGAGATAGTGACACCCAGGAATTTAAAGTTACTGACCCTCTCCACCTCTGATCTTCCGATGATCACCGGCTCATGGACCTCCGGTTTCTCTCTCCTGAAGTCTACAATCAGTTCCTTAGCCTTACTGACATTGAGAGAGAGGTTGTTGTTATTACACTACTCAGCTAAGTTTTCAATCTCCCTCCTGTATGCTGATTCATCACCCCCTTTGATACAGCTCACAACAGTGGGATCATCAGCAAACTTGTATGGTGTTGTAGATATAATGTGAGAAACTATCCCTGCAGTGCTCCTGTGCTGATGGAGTTTACTGATTAGTTGTAACGAAGTAACCTGCCTCAACAACTACCATCCAGTAACACTCATCACAAAGCATAACGTGATGAAGTACTTTGAGAGGTTGGTGATGAAACATATCAACTCCTGCCTGAGAAGAGACTTGGATCCACCCGGTTTTCCTACTGTCATAACAGATCAACGGCAGATGCCATCTTATTTGCTCTTCACTCAACTCCGGAACACTTGGACAGAGAAGATGCATACATCAGGTTACTCGACATTCAACACTATCATCCCCTCAAAACTAATCAATAATCATCAAGACCTAGGCCTCAATACCTTCTTGTGCAACTGGATCCTCAATTCCCTCACTTGCAGACCCCAGTCAGTTTGGATTGGAAACAATTCCTCCACAATCTCCTTCAGCACAGGTGTACCACAAGGCTACTTATTGTATGTGCTTATCCCCCTGCTCTAATCATTTTATCCTTATCACTGTGAGGCTAAACATAGCTCCAATATCATATTTAAGTTTGCTGATGACACCATATTGTTGTACCAAATACCACCATATCAAAGGTGGTGATGAAGCATCATATAGGAGGGAGATTGATAATCTGGCTGAGTGGTACCACAACATCAGCCTCTCACTCAATGTCAGCAAGACCAAGGAGCTAGTTATTGACTTAAGTAGCAGGAAGCTGGAGGTCTATGAACCAGTCTTCATTGGGGTATTAGAGGTGCAGAGTGTCAGCAACCTTAAATTCCTTGGTGTTATCATTTTAGAAGTTCTGACCTGGGTCCAGCAACTAAGTGCCATTACAAAGAAAGCATGGCAGCACCTCTACTTTCTTAGAAGATTGCAAAGATTCGAAATGTCCTCTAATACTTTGACAAGCTTCTATAGATGTCTGGCGGAAAGTATATTGACTGGTTGCAACATGGCCTGGTATGGAAACACCAATGACCATGCACAGAAAAGCTTACAAAAAGTAATGGATGCAGCCTCGTCCATTATGGGTAAGACCTCCCCACTACTGAGCACAAATCTATGGAGCGTTGTTGCAGAAAAGGGGCATCCATCACCAACGACCCCCACCATCCAAGCCATGCTCTCTTCTCATTTCTGACATCAGCAAGAAGGTAAAGGAGCCTCAGGACTTACACCAGCAGGTTTACGAACAGTTATTAACCCTTAACCATCAGGGTCTTGAACCAGAAGGAATGATTTCATTCAACTTCACTTGTCCCATCACTGATCTGTTCCCACAACCTTTCAAGGACTCTTCACCTCATGTTCTCAATATTTGTTGTTTATTTATTTATTATTAATTTTTTTTTCTTTTTTGTATTTGCACAGTTGTTTTTTTTTTACGTTGGTTGTTTGATTCTAGGCTGCTTCTTGTATTTTCTTTGATTGCCTGCAAGAAAATGAATCTCAGGGTTGCATATGGTGACATATATGTATTTTGATAATAAATTTGCTTTGAATTTTGAAGAAAGAAACCACTAATATTTTATGTCCAGGACTCTTCCTCAGACTCTGAAGGCATATGATAAAAGAAACCTTAAGTAAAAGTATGTCTAAGGAGGTGTAAATAGGAGATGAATTAAATCTGAAATCTTCTCAAGAGGAGAGAGATAAGAAATGAAATGTCCAGTAGAAGGCTAGAGTGGCTGCTTACCTGAAATTGTTGAAACCGCTTTCCTGGGAAACTGTGACTGTATGTACCTGGTTAGAAGATAGGAGGTTATTCCTCACGTTTACATTGATGCTTGAGGCTAAATAAAGAGATCAGGGAGCTGGTGGGATAGGAAATCAGTATAGTTTTTGTGCACTAAATGATCCGTTCTACAAAATACCACTAAATTTTGTTTGTTTTCCCCAAAATAGAGGAAAAAACATCATACAATAAACTAATATACAGTTGGAAGCAAGAACCTATATCATTGGACTCTGAATTGTTGGGAATCTGATGGTGAAATGGCAAGTAATGTATCTCTATCTGTTGTTCTGGATGGTTCAGTAAACCAGAGTCTCTTGACAACAGCCAGATAGGAAGTGAAGTGTCTATTGATGGCATTACCGTGGAATTGTGGGGAATTAAAGAGAGTGATCTCTTGAATATGAAGGTTGGAGGGTAGAATTTGAGAACAGGCGGATGCTATCCTTGTTCTGTTGAAAGGATGATAGCAACACAGGTCATCACTTGGAAGATAAATTACTTCTGTCAACTTAGCCCACAGAACACATCTTCTGAGTGCTTTTGGAAATACATTCACATTTGCAAACATGTTTCAAAGTGAATGAAATTTTGAATGCCAATTGTCCCGGAAAGCAATGACCTTCTTCAGAATCAGCCAAGCTAGATAATGTATATCTACAATTGCCAGGTTTGACAGGTTGATTTCTTACACTGAGTCACTTGCTTGAAATGCACTTGTCAAAACCATGATATTTGCAGTCTGTAGCCAGTGTTAACTTGTAGGATATTTTGCTCCAGATCTTCCTGTATCTCCTGTGTGGTGGCACTTGACCTTTGCATTGTACTTCTCATCCCCTACCTGGTGCACTTGACAGGAGAAATTTAACAATTCTGACAGATCATACCTTTTCTTCACCTTTTGACCCACAAATGCCAAATCTGCTTACAACATAGTCTCCTGCTGATAACCCGTGCTGTCATTCAGTGACATTTTATGTTAATCATTAATCCTCATCGTTGAACAAAGTAATCTAGGCGGAGGAGGAAAAAAAGGAAGAAATGACAGAACTGGATAATGATCTTGCAGAAATCTTAAACAGAGTAAAAATAATAAATTTTGGATCTGAATGAGAGAATGGCTCTGCATTGATGCTGACTTATGCAATCTGCCAATAATATTGGAGATGTACAAAATCTTGTCCTTGCATTTTTCTCTTGTTGTATTCTCAGCTACTTAAACTTCAGGTTCAATCACTTCATTTTGCTTTCATTAGATAATATAGACCAGAATGTCAAATTGTGGTGGGTCATATGCATTCAATGGCCTTGGGGATCTAGACTCGAGCACGTTGCAAGTGGTGACACAGGTGGATGGGGCAATGACAAAAGCTTACATTACATAGAGTGAGCAATTTCAAGTTCCTGGATGTCAACATTTCTGACGATCTATTTTGGATCCAACATATTGATACAATTTCAAAGAACGCACGGCAGCAGCTATATTTCACATTGGGAGTCTGAGGAGGCTTGGTATGTTAGTAAAGACTTGAGCAAATTTAGACAGGTGTACCATGGAGGGCATTCTTATTAGTTGCATCACTGTTTGTTAAGGAGAGGCCACGGCACAGCATCAAAATAAACTTCAGAAAGTTGCAAACACAGCCAGCTCTATCATGGACACACACCTACCTAGCATTTACCAGCGATATTAAATTTGATTCTGATTTATTGTCCGAAGACATACACATTATATTTTAGGAACAACTTCTTTCCTTCCACAATCAGAAACATGAAATTACTGCAGTACTATGCAAAATAAAAGTCTTAGGCACCCTAGCTATATATCTATAAAACAACAAATTTCATGACGTATGCCAGTGTTATTAAACATGATTCTGTTGATATGCTTATCTTCAAAAACAAAGGTATTGAGCGTATGAGTTGGAGCTCCATGTAGCAGCTGTACAAAACATTAGTTTGACTCACTTGGGTTATTCTTTACCATTCTGGTCACCCCACCATGGAAATGATGTGGCCATAATCGAGACAGTGATTCATCAGGATGTTGTCTGGACTGGAGGGTTGTAGTTAGAAGCAGACATTTGATAGCATTGGTTTATTCTCGCTAGAACATAGTAAGTTGAGGGGTGACCTTGAATGAGTTTATAAAATTATGAGAAGCATGACAAGGATAGATAGCTTTTCTTCCAGCTGTGGGGAGCTTCAAGCTACTAATTGCTGACTTAAGGAGAGAAAGGAGAATTTTAAGGAAATTTGAGAGGCAATTTTTCCTCATAGACTGTAAGGTGGTTATAAGGAATGAGCTGCCAAATGGGTGATAAAGGCAGATGCAATAACAATGCTTAAAAGATAGCTGGACTTAAATAGGAAAGGCATAAAATGATATGGGCCTAAAGGCTGATTTATACTGCTGCGTAGGCTCTACGTCATAGCCTATGCAAGTGGCCTACGCCATTGTGAGCAATTATACTTGTGCATTGGTAGGTCTGCGCCACTCTGCAATTCACCACCAAAACATTAGTTGGCTGTGGGGTTTCCATGCTACTGTGTTGAGTTTCTTTGTGTACTTCAAACAATGGCGACTGAAACTGAGCACATGATGTTGGAGGTGGAGCTAATAAATGTTGAACAAGAGTTACTTTTATTGAAATTACTGCAATGCAGACAAGAGAGAAGACGTGGGAGGAGATGGTGTGTACGACCACTGAACGGATTGAGGCAGAAGGAGGCTGAATTTTCTGTGCTTGTCCGGCCACCGAGAGACATGGACGCGGAAATGCATTTCAAATATTTTTGGATGTCGGCAGGTAGATTTGACGATTTGGTTCATTGTCTCCAAGTGATGCTACCAAGTGGACCAATCACAATTGTTGCGGTCTGCGGCGCTGCGATGCATTGTTACATTTCTGGGGAGGTGTGCATCAGACTATGGTGTAGGGTACAGCCTAGGGTATGCGGCTATGCTATACCTACGGTGCAGATTCGACGCAGAAGTATAAATTGGCCTTAATTAAGGCAAATGTGGTTAGCCTTGACAGGCATCACTGTCAGCATGGATGGGGTCTGAAAGGGCCTATTTCTATGCCATATAATTCTATGAAATAAAGATAGCTGACAACAGATCCCAGGACTCATCCACAAGTGAACCTTGGTTTATACCCTTTGATTATTACTTTGTTACATCACAAAATTAAATTGCATTAATCAATTTAAACTTGAGAGTTTGCCATTAAATAATAGAAATGAAAGAAATAAAAAAGATAAATATGTGTGGGAGCTCAGAAAGGCTTTGTAATTTATTTGTGTAATTTAATGGCAAGAGGCATCACAAAATAATATTAATTTAACCATCTGCAAAGAGAAAAGAGAGCTGTTAGTGTGATGAGAAGTTGAAAGTAGAGAATGTAACATACTTCAATATGAGAACAAAATGTGTTGAATGATATCAACAATTTTAAGTAATATTTTCAACTTGTTATCAAAACATCCTTATGTTTATATAGTAATTGTAGATGTGTTTTTATAGTTGTAAATGTAATTAAAATCTGTGAATTTAAAGTATGAGATATCAAAAATATTGGTTATTTTCTTTCACAGTAATCAACATAAAACTGTTGTAATCCATGGGTTGAGGTTGTTGTCAGCATCTGAATATGATTTTGCACAGTTAGGCACAAAAACAATATGGATGTTTTGCCAATAGGCAATAACTTAATCAAGTAATAGAACCAATTAAGTAATTGTCTTTTCCAACATATCAAAAGTTTTGCGTCATCAATGATATAGCTTAGTATTGGACCAAGATTTGTTACATTGGCAATATGTTCAATATTGTTTTTCAATATATGACAGAGTTTCCAATTTAAAGTGAATATATCAGCCTTACTGATGCAACATGATCCAACCTGAATCGATACTAATGAATTTCTGCACATTACTGGACAATCTGATTTTGAGGAGGAAATAAAAAAAGCTATTTACATGATAGTGCAGTTTTGTGATTTTAGCTCAGAACTGTGATAGACTTATTCTGCAGGAGAAGTATACTTCCAGGCTTTGAGTTATAAATGATGCTTCCATATCAATGTGAACAAATTCTACAAGAACTTGCCCATTAAATCAAACATTTCCAACCATGCATGGATTATTAATGAAGCTACTTCTCAGCCACACCTTCACCATCCTCTGGCTAAAGAAATTCCTCCATCTCCATTCTAAAGGTACATCCTTTTATTCTGAGGCTGTACCCTCTGGTCCTAGATTCCTTACTATGGGAAACATCCTGTTCACATCCACTCTATCTATGCCTTTCAATATTTGATAGGTTTCAATGAGATCTCCTCCTCATTCTTCTAAATTCCAGCGAGTATAGGCCCAGAAGTGAATGTTATCTTTCATCAGTTTTTGCTATCATTCTGAGAATTTTTGATTTACTGTTCTTATTTTAGATTTCCATATCTGCACTTTTTTGGCTTTCTGAAATATGCATAGAATTTCATATCCTAATTTCAATGGATTTGCTCTTACTTGATGGATATATGCATGCTTACCATAAATTGTGTTAGTTGTTGCCAAAGTGACTCTCAACAGGAGGTGCTTGACCATACATATCCATTGGCATGTTTTTTTTTCCAGAAATCGTAATAACCACAATTTACTGTGGGTTAAATAGACTTTTTTCAAGTGAGTAGTTTGCAAAATCAGAGCCATTGGATCAACTCCTAGCCAAATGAAAGATGTTAGTAATTGTGGAATCAAGTTCCAGTACAGATGGTTGGTTTGAGAGGAACAAAACATCACTTACAGGTAATGGTGATTGACAGACTAAATCCTAGTGCTAGGTATTGTTCATTGGTGAAGCAAACTACAGTGTGAGCCATCCTCAGAGAACTGGAAAAATAATTGAGTAGTGAAAATCTTTCCAGCATTGCTGATCAAAATCCATAGCTTCAAAATTTCCATTAATTTTCCATTTTCTGTGATATTGTGAATTTAATTTTAAGTATGTTACTAAAATTCATTTCTAAAAGGTGAATAATGCTTGAGCATTAGGAGATTAATTTTCCTCCCTGGTTCGCTGCATAATTTGTCCTGCCAGTTGAACATGATCACATTCATTTTCTTCACAGCCAGCACTAGAAATAATGATCATTCTTACACTGGGATCACCTGATCCAGATGCTGTTTACATTCAGAGAAGCTACAATAAATCTGGTGTGTTATGCTGATCTTCTAATCTGTAATGATTAAAAGTAAAATTCAGCACACAGCATATGACTATATTAAGTTGTCAGCTTTTACATTATTTATTAGTGAAAAGTTAGAACTTATTGATGTAAGATTTGCACCAATAGGGTTGTGATTCTTTGAAATTCTCTGATCTCGAGGGTGGTGAAGGCCCAATCATTTGATATATTGAAGGTGAAGGGAGATAATTCCTCAATCTTTCCAATAATTGAAGATTATGGGGAACTGGTACAGAAGAGCTGAGGCCAACATGGAACAGCCCTTGTCATATTGATTGATTGATAAGAGTCTTGGAGGCATATTCGTACCCTTATTTTCATGTTCTTTGTTAAGTGCTGGTTCGTTGAGAATAAGGAATGCAGCATTTTGATTGTCTTTGTTGATGTTTGAAGATGCATTGTACCTGATAATCAACAAAATAAGAAGCAGTTTAGTTGCAACTCAGACTGATAGATAAAAGGAAAATCAAATGTGCAATATTTAATTCCTTATTTTAGCTTTGTTTCAAATCATAACTGTACCATATTCTTGTGATTCCTATTAATACTTTCTTTTGGAAATACAAACTTGTCCAGATTTTGTAGCATTTATGCTTTATGCCCACACCAGTACACCTCTCACAACTCACTACTGGTTTGTTGTTCATTAAAATGTACTCACACCAGTAAACCTCTCACAGCTCATGACTGGTTTGTTGTTCATCTAAGCCGCTCACAGCTCACTACTGGTTTGTTGTTCATCTAAGCCGCTCACAGCTCACTACTGGTTTGTTGTTCATCTAAGCCGCTCACAGCTCACTACTGGTTTGTTGTTCATCTAAGCCGCTCACAGCTCACTACTGGTTTGTTGTTCATTAAAACCGCTCACAGCTCACTACTGGTTTGTTGTTCATTAAAATGTACCTACACTAGTAAACCTCTCACAGCTCACTACTGATTTGCAGTGAGAAACTGCAAGGTGACAAGGAGAAATTGGTGAAGCAGTAAGGGTGCTGCCTAAGACTGGACCTAATCCTCTGGCATGCCTAATTAGTCTTTTTTTTACATCATTTACCTCAAAATCTTTTGCATAATTACTTATTGAATGTGCAAGCTGATGTAGAAATATAACAATATGAGAACACAGGATACCTAGCCCTTAACACTTTTCCAAGAACCATTTGGTCTACCTTTTTATGCTCCTCACCTTTTTCTCTAACCATTTTACTAACTTTGATTATCAGTGACAACTAAAATTTAAAAATTGCAATTGACTTCACATGAATTGCTGCCTTCATTCATTTAAAAACCCTGACTCTGATATCTATCTCTGAATAAATAAATATACACAATGACTTCCTAGCCCTAGCCTTGATGATCAAATCACCTTTAACCTGCTAAATTCCAGGGACTGTAGCCCTACTTCATAATACTTCCCCATTTTAGTTTAACTCTTAAAGACTACATATCATTTTGATAAATCTAGTTGCACCCCAAGTCAACAAATCCTCTATAAGGTTTCACCAGAAAGGCACATATCATCCCTGAGTATGAAGTCGTAACAGTATCCTAACAAGGATTTTGTACAATCACAGCATATTTATATCGTCTTGTATTTCAGTTCTTAAATGCCAGTTTTCCATTTTTTTACTTTTGCCAGGATATTTTTATTACATTCACACAGCACTGTGTCTGTTAGGACCTGATACTTTTTTTTTTGTTATTTTATTTTGGTTATTCCATGTGCCTGCTTCAACTTTGAAGATATTTGACTTACAACAACTTGTTCCTCTGTTCATATACTGACAGAGAGTACTCATTCAACATATCTGCTATTTCTTCATTTTCGTTATTTTCTTTATTTTCATTTTCAGGCTCTGCATTTTCAGTTTTTATGAGGCTCTTATTATGCCTAGCCACCCTATTTTCCTAAGATAATTGTAAACATTTTTTTACTTTGATAACTAAAACAAGTGTTATACTGCGTCTTTGCAGCATTTCTGATTTATGTTTTGTCAATTTTTATGTCTTTGTAAGAATTTATGTTAAAATCTCACTTTTTTATGACTTTGTTTTAGCTTTAAGCTGCTTGTTATCCCTTTGGTCATCAGATGGGGAGCTCACCAAGAGCTTTAAATCTCTGAGGGGTATAAATTAATTCTGTCTCATTATTTCATTTCCTATGGTTCTCTCTGATCTGTCATTATGCACATAAGAATTTATTTATCCATTTTATCATGAATATTCTCAACACACCATCATTTGGAAAACAGACTCATCCAAAATGACATATTTTACTACATGCCCGTAATACATTCCTCCTTGTTGAAAGCAATTTAATATATAAGGACCACTATTTTGAGCACCAAGACCAACATTTAGTAGGATCAGAGGTTTAAGTAGAATAACAGAAAGGATGATAAATTAGAATGTGTGAATTAGAGTCAAATCATGCAGAGAGAAATAAAAAGATGGGCAGGAAAGCAGAATTAAGGGAGGAAAATGAAATAGAAAAGAAATTAAGTGAAATGTTAGAAAATGTATTTTTAGAACCCCTAACCATGTGTGGAAATAAGATTTAAAATGTTCTAATTTCTTTCTCCAGTTCAGATGCTGCACACCATTTTTGGTTGATTAAATCCCCAAATGTGTGATTTAAATTGAACAAAATAAATAAGAGCTCTCCTCCTTCCCTAATATTCACATTATCCAATCAGTGTTTATTATTATTAAACTATTAGTAAATATATGATTAAAATTGAGATCTTCTGAATAAGAGTAACTGACTAGAAAGCAGAAGTAAGAAAATATTGTTCAGTTAGTAGTTTTAAAAAGTTTGTTTTCTTTCAGTATGCTGTCAATCACTCGTGCCAGTCTGTGAAGGGGGAAAAAAAAGTGTTTCCTATTAAGTCAAGCTAATAGGTTCCTGACAGCAAAAGAACCATTTCTTCATTGCACATGTCATAGGAGAGACCTTTGGAGATTTGAAATGTTTTCCATTAAGCAGTTCATTTACAACATGACTGGTTCTTTATTAAGCCAAGATCAACTTCAGTTAGATTTACATCTTATGATTCAGCTGTTGTTGTAAGCATTTTAAAGAGAGAGTTTCATTACTAGTACCATCTAAAATCAGAAGTCCTATTTAATATTAACTTGTGTTTGTTCTGTTTTTGCATCAGTAACAACAAAAATCACAAAATGTGATCTTTTTGAGCAGTACTGGCATTCAGCCCACAGGACTGATCTGAGCACCCAGACCCATGTCACTTTCATTCTCCATTCCACTCTTTCTTTAATCTACCTACCTGTGGCTTTCTGCACCTTTTTCAAATGAGACCCAATGCAAGACCATAAATAGAGGTGCAGGATTGGACCATCAAGATTGCTCTGCCATTTGATCATGACCGACTTATTTTCCCCCTCAACTCCATTCTCCTGCCTT
Source organism: Mobula birostris (assembly GCF_030028105.1). Taxonomy (NCBI): domain Eukaryota; kingdom Metazoa; phylum Chordata; class Chondrichthyes; order Myliobatiformes; family Myliobatidae; genus Mobula; species Mobula birostris. Next base: position 36,150,688 of record NC_092388.1, read on the forward strand.
CTCCCCATAACCTTCAATACCCTTACTAATCAAGAACCTGTTAACTTCCAATGACCTAGACACTACAGCAATCTGTGGCAATGAACTTACACCAATTCACTGCCGTCTGCCTAAAGCAATTCCTCCTTATCTCAGAGGTGAAGGGACATCCCTCTATTCTGAGGCTGTGCCCTCCGGTCACAGGTTCTCCTGCTATTGGAAGCATTCTCTTCTCGTCCTGCAGTTTTCTAAATTACGCTGGACAACAAATTTTTTCAAAAGTGTTGCTTCCTCAGAATGTTTTTTTGTTTATGATAGACTGCGTGAAGATGAACACAAATTTAATTTCAGACTACTTGTATCACGCAGGAATTTGGAGAAACAACAAATTAACTTTTATTGAATATAATATGTTTAATTGCATAATGGTGCTGAAGCTTTACAATAGTTTAACTAAGTTAAAAATATTTTGCTAATGATTTTCATTTGTACTCAGTGTATGAGGCCTCTCACTTATGTGTCCAACAATAATTCGCCAGCACTGATGGATCCCAGTTGCTCTGGTATCTTTTCTCCATGACCGCAATGTCCTGGTGAAACCTTTCACCATGCTCGTCACTGACAGCACCAAGATTTGCAGGAAGGAAGTCTAAATGGGAATGCAGAAACTGAATCTTTAGTGACATGTTGCATTTCATGGTTTTACATGCTTGAAGCATGCTTTCAACCAGCTGCATGTAGTTTGGTGCTCTGTAGATGCCAAGAAAAATCTCAAAAACTTTTTTGAATGTTTTCCATGTGATTTTCTCTGGTCCCACTAGAAAGTCTTCAAATTGCCTGTCATTGATGACCTGTTTGATTTGTGGACCAACAAAAATGCTTTCCTTAATCTTGGCATCAGTTATTCTGGGAAGCATCTGTCTCAAATATCAAAATCCTTCATAGAAATTTTTGTGCCTGGTGACAGCAAATTCCATCCTTACGGTCCTGAACCCAGTAATTATTACCAAAACCTGCCCTGCTATGCAGCAGCCAAGCATGCCTGGACAAGATAGGAAACTTTCCAGCTTACATTGTAGACAACATTTTAATTGACTTGAATTATGAATTGAAATAATAAACATAAGTGATTTCAAAGAATGGTGTGTGATAGGGAACTTCCATGGTGATTTTCATGATCAGTAGCCCAAGATACACCAAAAGGTATTCAGGAAGCAAAATCTTTGTTGTCCATTGTTACCAATTCCAACAGGTCCTTGTAATCACATGAAAAAAATCTAAGCAACCACTAGAGTGGTTTGTTGGACTGTGCATCACCTCTGACGCCTTCCTCCTTGGGTGGTTGTAGCTGATGCAAGTCAGTGTGTAACAACTCCAGCTCCACCACTATCGAGCAACTTGCTTGTAGGATAGACGCAATGTCTTAATATATAGCAGTGTGTCTTGAAATCATAAAGAAAAGATGCAGAGGAAGCCCAATTATACCTTTGTTTAGACACAGAGAGGCTGCGGTGAACTAATGCGCTCCCATCATACCATAAGGGCCAACAACTGCTCCTTATACATTAACCCTTCATTTCCAAGATAACTCTTCTGGACACTCTCCAATGCTAAAACATCCTTTCTTATATATGGGGCCCAAAATGCTCTCAATACCCCAAATGTGGTCTGACCAATGGCTTAAAAAGCCTCAGCATTACAACCTTGCTATATTCTAGTCTCCTTAAAATGACTGCTAATGTTGTATTTGTCTTTCTTACCACCAACTCATCCTGCAAGCTAACCTTTAAAGAATCCTGGAAAGCATCTGGTTCAGAATGGGTACCAGAGTTAGTACTGAAAACTTGTGCTTGAGTTTTTATGGACATCTTCAATGTCTCACCTCAGCAGAATGAGGAAGCTACCTGTTTCAAGCTGGTCTCAATCCTACCTGTGCCACAGAAGAATGCAGTAACATGCCTCAATAACTTCTCTCCAGTAGCGCTTACATCCACTCTGATGAAGTGCTTAAAGAAGTTAGTTAAAGTTCAAAGTAAATTTATTATCAAAGTATGTGTATGTCACCGCATACTATCCTGAGATTCATTTTCTTGCAGGCAGTCACAGTGGAACAAAGAAATACAACAGAATCAATGAAACCCTACACACAAACAAAGACTGACAAGCAACAATGTGTGAAAGAAGACAGATTGTACAAATACAAAAAAAATACTGAAAGCATGAATTGCAGAGTCCTTGAAAATGAGTCCACAAAGAGTGGAATTACTTCAGAGTTGAGGTAAGAGAAGTTATCCACACTGGTTCTGCAGCCTGATGGTTGAATCAGAACCAGAATCAGAATCAGGTTTAATAACACTGGCTTATGTTGTGAAATTTGTTGTTTTGTGGTAGCAGTACATTGCATTAGATAATAATAAGAACAATATAAATTATAATAAGAAATATATATATATGTGTGTGTGTGTGTGTGTGTGTGTGTGTGTGTGTATATACATATATATTTAATATTAAATGAAGTAAGTAGTGCAAAAAAGGAGCAAAATAAATAGTGAGACAGTGGTCATGGGTTCATCGTCCATTCTGAGATCTGATGGCGGAGGGGAAAAAGCTGTTCCTGAATCGTTGAGTGTGTGTCTTCAGGTTCCTGTACCTCCTCCTTCATGGTAACAATGAGAAGAGGGCAAGTCCTGGGTGACTGGTGTCCTTACTGATGATGCTGCCTTCTTGAGGCATTGTCTTTTGAAGGTAGTCATACTTTATTGGTCCCGGGGGAAATTGGTTGAAGGTGTGCTCAGTGCTGGGGAGGCTAGTGCCCATGATGAAGATGGCTGAGATTACAACTTTCTGCAGCTTTTCCAATCCTGTGCGGTGTCCCCTGCATACCAGACGGTGACACAACTAGTTGGAATGCTCTCCACGGCACACCAATAGAAATTTGCAAGAATTATTGGTGACACACTGTACCACGTCTCCTCAAACTTCTAATGACCCATGCCCATTGTTGTGCCTTAATTCCATCAATACGTTGGACCCACAATTTGATACCCTGGAACTTGAAACTGATCATCCTTTCCACCGCTGATCCCTCGTTGTGAACTTGTGTGTGTTCCCTCAACTTCCCCTTCCTGAAATCCACAATTCATTTGTTGGTCTTACTGACACTGAGTGCAAGCTTGTTGTTGCCATACTCAACTATCTCATTCCTGTATGTCTCTTCACCACCATCCGAAGTTTTGCCAACAATACTTATGTCATTAGCAAATTTATAGATGCATTTGGGCTGTGCCTAGCCACACAGATGAGGATGTAGAGAGAATAGAACAGTGGGCTAAGCAAGCATCCTTGAATGACACCAGCATTGATTTTCAGTGAGGAGGAGATGTTATTTCTGATATGCACTGACTGTGGTTTCCTAATGAGGAAGTTTAGGGTTCAGTTGCAGAGGGAGGCTTTAAGGTCTAGGTTTCAAAGTTTGTTAATTAGAACTGAAGGCACGATCGTGTTAAACATAGGCATGTAATTGGTAAATAACAGCCTGGCAGAAGTATTGTTATTGTCCAGGTGATGCAAGGCTGAGCAGAGGGCCAGTGACATTGGCTATAGACCCTTTGTGATGATAGGCAAATTGCAGTGGGTCCAGGTCCTTGCTTAAGCAGGAGTTGATTCTGACCATGACCAACCTCACAAAGCACTTCATCACAGTAGATGGGGAATGCAACTGGGTGATAGTCATTGAGGCAGTTCTCCTGGCTTTTCTTGGGCACTGGTATGTTCAACATCCTTCTGGAACAGGCAGGCAAGTCCGACTGTAGCAGTGAGAGATGGAAGATATCTTTAAACACTCCTACCAGCTGTTTGGCACGGATTTTCAAGGTCCTACCTGGTACACCCTCTTGAAAGGTGCTCTGATGCCAACCTCTGAGACAGAGATCACAGGATTACCAGATGCTGCAGGGATTTGTACAGGTGTCATTTTATTCTCCCTTTCAAAGCGTGCATGAAAGGTGTTGAGCTCATCTGGGAGTGAAACATCACTGCCATTCATGATGTTAGGTTTCCCCTTGAAGGAAGCAATGCTCTGTAAACCCGATAGAGCTAATATGCATCCAATTCCATCTCTAACCTCCATCGGAATTGTTTTATTGCTCTTAAAATAACCTTCCTTAAGTAAATACCTTCACTTTTATCGTTCTGGATCACCAGTATTGAGTGCTACAGATTTCGCCCTCAGCAGACTACAAATCTCTTGGTTCATCCATGTTGTTGGTTTGGGTACATCTAGTATGTTCTTGAAGGCACAGATTCATCACATAGGTCTTGAAGAAATCAATGACAACTGTGGCGTATTTGTTCAGATTCAAAGATGAGTCCATGAATATTGTCCAGTCCATCGAGTCAAAGCAGTCCTGTAAGTGCTCCTCCACCTCCCTTAAACATACTTCTTTGATCTTTACACTGGTGCTGTGGTCTTCAATTTCTGCTTATATTCTGGGAGTAGAAGTACAGCCAAAGTGAATGGACTTTCCAAAGTGTGGGTGTGGGGTGAAACGGCAAGTGCTTTTGATGATGGTATAACAGTGGCGAAGTGTGTTGGCTCCTCTAATATGTTTGTGGTAGATCTTCAGAGACTTCTTCAAGCTTGCCTGCTTAAAATTCCTTGCAATGATAGGGAAAGTATTTGGGTCTGTTGTTTCATGACTACTGATCAGGATGCTCAGCTCCTCCAGAGCCTGCATGACTTTGGCCTGGAATGTCCAACAGTGCTACTAGAAAGATGGTGGAAAACTCCCTCAACTGATAAAATGGACAACATTTGACTGCTAGGTGAGCAGGATTGAGTCAGAACCACCACATCTGTGCACTGTGGTGAGTTAATCGTAAAGCATACCCCCCCTCCTCTGCCTTTAAAAGACTGAGCTTTCCTGTCTTTGCAGAGGGTAATGAAGCCATCGAGCTGCAGCACTGCATCCAAAATGGCAAGAGTGCTCCATGTTTCAATAAGTCAAAGTACACGGCAGTCCCTCTGTCCCAGAGGATAGTCAGGAGCGGGTGCCTTAAGGCCTCTGTGTTTCAATCATATTTCTGTGTTTCATGTTTGACTTACATGCTTCAGTTTTTTTAACGGGGATCTGCACTCACGACCCGAGTCAACAGTTTGGGATCTGCCAATATCGCTAGATTTGAGTATTGATAAATTGTTTAAACATCTTAAAATGATACTGCTTACAAAAGTACCCATAGCTGTTACTGTGGATTCCAGCTATAGTAGTCCAAAATGGGAATATTTGACAATTCTCATTGGAGCTGCACACACTTACTGGTACCATCTTGTAACAAATAATAATTGCTCCTTAACCTGGTGATTTGTGAGCTGAAGCTCCTGTGCCTCCTTCACAAAGGCACTAGCGAGGAGAGAGCATGACCCGAATGGTGGGGATCCTTAATGACGGATGCTGATTTCTTGTCGTTGCACTCCTTATAGTGTTTTCAATGTGATGGACTGGCTGTATCCATAACGTTTAGTAAGCTTTTAGGTTCCTGGACAATAATGTTTCCATATCTGGCAGTGATGCGACTATTTAGGATACTCTTCACTATGCATTAGACCGTAAGACCATAAGACATAGGAGCAGCATTTTGCTGTTCAGCCCATTGAGTCTGCTCTGCCATTCCATCATGGCTGATCCTGGATCCCACTCAACCTCATGCACCTGCCTTCTCGCCATATCCTTTGATGCCCTGAACAATCAGGAAACGATCAAATTCCGCCTTAAGTATACCCACGGACTTGGCCTCCACCAGCTCTGTGACAGAGTAATCCACATATTCCCTGGCTAAAAAAATTCCTCCTTACTTCTGTTCTCAAAGATTGCCCCTCAATTTTCAGGCTGGGCCCTTTAGTTCTGGATACCCCTACCATTAGAAACATCCTCTCCACATCCACCCTATCCAGTTCTTTCAACATTTGGTAGGTTTCAATGAGATCTTTCCACATTCTTCTAAATTCCGGTGGGTACAGGCCCAAAGCAGTCAAACACTCCTCATATGTTAACCCCTTAATTTCCGGAATCATCATCATGAACTCTAGAATCTCTCCAATGACAACATATCCTTTCTGAGATATGGGGCCCAAAACTGTGCAGCTTGACTAGTGTTTTATAAGGACACAGCATTACCTCCTTGTTATCATTTTCTATTCCCTTTGATGTAAATGCCAACATTGCATTTGCCTTCTTTACTATAGGCTCAACCTGTATATGAACCTTCTGGGCGTCTTGCATGAGGAGTCCTAAGTATCTCTGAACCTCTCATGTTGTAACATTTTCCTCATTTAGATAATAGTTCACATATTGTTCCTTTTATCAAAATCCATTATCATACATTTCCCAACACTATATTCCATCTGCCATTTTTTGCCCATTCTTCCAATTTGCCTAAGTCCTGCTGCAATCACATTGCATGCTCAGCACTACCTACCCCTCCACTTATCTTTGTATCACCCACAAACTTTTCCACAAAGCCATCCATTATCCAAGTCATTGACAAACAATGTGAAAAGTAGTGGTCCCAATACTGACTTCCGAGGAGCACCACTAGTCACTGGCAGTCTACCAGAAATGGCCCCTTTCATTCTCACTCACTGCCTCCTGCCTGTTAGCCATTCCTCTATCCATGCCAGTATCTTTCCTGTAAAACCATAGGATTTTATCTTGTTAAGCAGCCTCATGTGTGGCACCTTAACAAACAGCTTCTGAAAATCCTTCTGAAAATTCAAGTAAATGACATCTATAGCCTCTACTTTGTCCACCTTGCTTGTTACTTCCTCGAAGAACAGATTTGTCAGGCTAGATTTCCCCTTACAGAATCATGCTGACTTTGACTTCTTTTATCATTAGTCTCCAAGTATCCCGAAACTCATCCTTTATAATAAACTTCAATATTTTCCCAACCACTGAGGTTAGGCTAACTGCCCTATAATTTCCTCTCTTTTGCCTTCTTCCCTTCTTAAAGAGTGGAGTGGCATTTGTGATCTTCCAGTCCTCCAGGACCATGCCAGAATCAGGTGATTCCTGAAAGATCATGATCAATTCTTCCGTTATCTCTTCAGCAACCTCTCTCAGGACTCTGAGATGTGGTCCATCTGGTCCAGGTAACTTATCCACCTTAAGACCTTTGAGCTTGCTTAACTCTTTTTCCTTTGTAATAGCAATGGCACTCACTTCTGCTCACTCCTGCTCCCTGACACTCACCGATCTCTGGCACACTGCCAATGTCTTCCACAGTGAAGACTGATACAAAGTACCCATTAAGTTCATCTGCCATTTCTTTGTCCCCCATTACTACCTCACCAGCATCATTTTCCAGTGGTCCAATATTAACTCATTATATCTGTTCTTTATATATCTCAAAAAACTTTTGATATCCTGCATTATATTATTGTCTAGTTTGCCCTCATATTTCATCTTTTCCCTTCTTATAACTTTTTAGGTTGCCTTTTGTTGGATTTTAAAAGCTTCCCAGTCATCCAACTTCCCACTCACTTTTACTACCATATATGCCCTTTCCTTGGCTGTTATGCAGTCCTTAACTTCTTTTGTCAGCCAGGGATACCTACCCCACCCATTTGAGAACTTCTTTCTCTGTATGACATAGCTATCATGCGCCTTGTGAACTATTCCCAGAAACTGCAGCCATCTTTGCTCTGCTGACATCCCCGCTGGTATCCTCCTCCAATCCACCTGGGCCAGATCCTCTCTCATGCCTCTGTAATTCCTTCTAATCTATTACGATACTGATACATATGATTTATGCTTTTCCCTCTCAAATTGCAATATGAATTCAATGATTTTATGATCACTGCCTCCTAAGGGTTCCTTTACATTAAGCTCCCTAATGAGATCCGGGTTATTACACAATGCCCAATCTAAGATAGCCTTTCCCCAAGTAGGTGCAAACACAAGCTGCTCTAAAAAGCCATCTTGTAGGCATTCAACAAATTCCCTCTCTTGTGATCTGGCACCAACCTGATCTTCCCAATCTGCTTGTATATTGAAGTCCCCCATTACAATTGTGGCATTACCTGTATTGTATGCCTTTTCCACCTCCCTTTGCAACCTCAACTGCATGTCTTGGCTACTATTTGGAGGCCTATATGCGATTCCCATAATCATTTTTTTCACTCTTGCAGTTTCTTAACTCCACTCACAAAAAGAAGTTTATCAAAATTTTAGATGACATGCTCCAACAAAATATTGGCAACCCACATCAAAGTTGCTGGTGAATGGAACAAAATATTGGCACTGTTATGCCTTCTTTGTAATGGCACATATGTGCTGGTCCCAAGGCTCTTTTCATGATCTGATAAAGTCAAAGAATTTAAAGTTACTGAACCTTTCCATGTCCATTCCCCTAATGAAGACTGGCTCATGGATCTCCAGCTTCTTCCTCCTGTAGTCAATATTCAGCTCTTGGATTTTGCTGATGTTGAGTGAGAGGGTACAGCTGTCACGAAACGTTTTAACTCCTGCCTGAGAAGTGACCTTCTATCCTCTTCAATCCATCACAATGGGTCAACTGTAGATGCCATTTCATTGGCCCTTCAGTCAGCTCTGGAACAATGAAGATGAGTACCTCAGGTAGCTCTTCATTGACTACAACTTAATATTCAATACTATCATCCCCTCAACTCAACTAAGCTGCAAAATAGGGGCCTCAGAACCTCCCTGTTCAACTGAGACCCTGGTTAGTCTGTATTTAGAGAGCATTTTGGAGATTGTGATCACAATTCTACCTCCTTTACCATAGCATTGGAGAGGGGTAGGAACAGACAAATTAGAGAGACATTTATTTGGAGTAAGCGGAAATATGCGGCTATCAGGCAGGAACATGGAAGCATAAATTGGAAACAGATATTCTCAGGAAACGTACGGAAGATATGTGGCATATGTTCAGGGTATACTTGCATGGGGTCTGCATAGGTACATTCCAATGAGACAGGGAAAGGATGGTTGGGTACAAGAGCTGTTGTAAATCTAGTCAAGAACAAAGGAAGAGCTTACGAAGGGTTCAAAAAACTAGGTCATGATAGAGATCTAGAAGATTATAAGGCCAACAGGAAGGAGTTTAAGAATGAAATTAGGAGAGCCAGAAGGGGCCATGAGAAAGCCTTGGCGGTAGGATTAAGGAAAACCCCAAGGCATTCTACAAATATGTGAAGAGCAAGAGGATAAGGCATGAGGGAATAGGACCAATCAAGTGTGACGGTGTAAAAGTGTGTATGGAACCGGAGGAGATAGCAGAGGTATTTAGTGAATACTTTGCTTCAGTATTGACTACGGGAAAGGATCTTGGCGATTGTAGGGATGACTTACAGTGGACTGAAAAGCTTGAGCATGTAGATGTTAAGGAAGAGGATGTGCTGGAGCTTTTGGAAAGCATCAAGTTGGATAAGTCACCGGGACCCGACGAGATGTACCCCAGGCTACTGTGGAAAGCGAGGGAGGCGATTGCTGAGCTTCTGGTGATGATCTTTGCATCATCAATGAGGACGGGAGAGGTTCCGGAGGACTGGAATGTTACAGATGTTGTTCCCTCATTCAAGAAAGGAATTAGAGATAGCCCAGTAAATTATAGACAAGTGAGTCTTACTTCAGTGGTTGGTAACTTGATGGAGAAGATCCTGAGAGGCAGGATTTATGAACATTTGGGGAGGTATAATATGATTAGGAATAGTCAGCATGGCTTTGTCAAAGGTAGGTCATTCCTTAAAAGCAACACACATCAAAGTTGCTGGTGAACACAGCAGGCCAGGCAGCATCTCTAGGAAGAGGTACAGTCGACGTTTCAGGCCGAGACCCTTCATCAGGACTAACTGAAGGAAGAGCTAGTAAGAGATTTGAAAGTGTAAGGGGGAGAGGAAGATCCAAAATGATAGGAGAAGACAGGAGAGAGAGAGATGGAGCAAAGAACTGGACAGGTGATTGGCAAAGGGATCATGGGACAGGAGGCCCGGGGAGAAAGACAAGGGGGGGGTAACCCAGAGGATGGGCGAGGGTATAGTCAGAGGGACAGAGGGAGAAAAAGGAGAGTGAGAGAAAGAATGTGTGTATAAAAATAAGTAACGGGGTACGGGGGGAGTTGGGGCATTAGCGGAAGTTAGAGAAGTCAATGTTCATGCCATCAGGTTGGAGGCTACCCAGATGGAATATAAGGTGTTGTTCCTCCAACCTGAGTGTGGCTTCATCTTCACAGTAGAGGAGGCCGTGGATAGACATGTCAGAAATGGGAATGAGATGTAGAATTATAATGTGTGGCCACTGGGAGATCCTGCTTCCTCTGGCGGACAGAGTGTAGGTGTTCAGCAAAGTGGACTCCCAGTCTGTGTCAGGTCTTGCCAATATATAGAAGGCCACATCGGGAGCACCGGACGCAGTATATCACCCCAGCTGACTCACAGGTGAAGTGTCGCCTCACCTGGAAGGACTGTCTGGGGCCCTGAATGGTGGTAAGGGAGGAAGTGTAAGGGCATGTGTAGCACTTGTTCCGCTTACACGGATAAGTGCCAGGAGGGAGATCAGTGGGGAGGGATGGAGGGGACGAATGGACAAGGGAGTCGCGTAGGGAGCGATCCTTGCAGAAAGCAGAGGGAGGGGAGGGAAAGATTTTCTTAATGGTGGGATCCTGTTGGAGGTGGTGGAAGTTACGGAGAATAATATGTTGGACCCAGAGGCTGGTGGGGTGGTAGGTGAGGACCAGGGGAACCCTATTCCTAGTGGGGTGGCGGGAGGATGGAGTGAGAGCAGATGTGCATGAAATGGGGGAGATGCGTTTGAGAGCAGAGTTAATTCCTTGTGAGCCTGATTGAATTTTTTGAGGATGCAACTAAACACATTGATGAAGTTAGAGCTGTAGATGTAGTGTATATGGATTTCAGCAAGGCATTTGATAAGGTACCCCATGCCAGGCTTATTGACAAAGTAAGGAGGCATGGGATCCAAGGAGACATTGCTTTGTGGATCCAGGTCTAGCTTGCCCACAGAGGGCAAAATGTGTTTGTAGACGGGTCATATTCTCCATGAGGTCGGTGACCAGTGGTGTATCTCAGGGATCTGTTATGGGACACCTACTCTTCATGATTTTTATAAATGACCTGGATGAGGAAGTGGAGGGATGGATTAGTAAATTTGTTAATGACACAAAGGTTGGGGGTGTTGTGGATAGTGTGTGGGCTGTCAGGGGTTACAGCGGGACATTGATAGGATGCAAAACCGGGCTGAGAAGTGGCAGATGGAGTTCAACCCAGATGTGTGAGATGGTTCATTCTGGTAGGTCAAATATGATGACAGAATATAATATTAATGGTAAGACTCTTGGCAGTGATCAGAGGGATCTTGGGGTCCAAGTCCATAGGACATTCAAAGCTGCTATGCAGGTTGACTCTGTGGTTAAGAAGGCATAGAGTGCATTGGCCTTCATTAACTCTGGGATTGAATTTAAGATCTGAGAGGTAATGTTTCAGCTATATAGGACCCTGGTCAGACCCCACTTGGAGTACTGTGCTCAGTTCTGGTTGTCTCACTGCAGGAGGGACATGGAAACCATAGAAAGGGTGCAAAGGAGATTTACAAGGATGTTGCCTGGATTGGGGAGCATGCCTTATGAGAATAGGTTGAGTGAACTCGGCCTTTTCTGCTTGGAGCGACGGAGGATGAAGGGTGACCTGAGGGAGGTGTATAAGATAATGAGAGGCATTGATCGTGTGGATAGTCAGAGGAGTTTTCCCAGGGCTGAAATGGCTAGCACAAGAGGGCATAGTTTTAAGGTGCTTGGAAGCAGGTACAGAGGAGGTGTCAGGGGTAAGTTTTTTACGCAGAGAGTGGTGACTGCATGGAGTGGGCTGCCGGTTGTGGTGGTGGAGGCGGAAATGATAGAGTCTTTTAAGAGACTCCTGGTTAGGTACATGGAGCTTAGAAAAATAGAGGGCTATGAGTAAGCCTCAGTAGTTCTAAGGTAAGGACATGTTCGGCACAGCTTTGTGGGCCAAAGGGCCTGTATTGTGCTGTAGGTTTTCTATGTTTCTATGTATTGGTAAGAACATCTCACTTGCAATAAGCACAATTGCAGCACAGGACTGTGTGCTTGGCCACATACTCTATGCACTTTACACATATGGTTGTGTGGCTAGGTACAGCTCTAGTGCTGAAAGCACCACTGTTATTGGCTGAAACTAAGTCGGTGATGGATCAGTATATAGAAGGGAGATTGAAAATCTGATTGAGTGATTCCTCAACAACAACCTTTCACTCAAAATCAGCATAACCAAAGAGCTGATCATTAACTACAGGAGGAAGAAGCTGGAGGTCCACGAGCCAGTTCTCATTAGGGGATTGACGTGGAGGGGGACAGTAACTTTAAACTCCTGCTTGCAAATAAATGAATCTTTATGTAGTATATGTTAATGGGTGCAATCTTTGAAATTTGAACTGCATCCTGATGTTCAGGCTAATAAAAATTTGAATTCTGGTGCACAAAATTTTTACCAAGATGGCATCCAGGTTGAAAGTCTTAAACCTTATTTTCCAGCATCAAGGATCCATGTAGCTGGTAATATAGTTCAATCTGTTCCCCAAAGCAGTATCCAATTCTGAAAACACAAATTGCTCAAAACAATTTCTACTTTTCAATTAGTTCAACTTTCCCTTTTTTAGAATTAATCTCTTGAAGAACTAATAAGGGAGCCATTAATCATAGACAAAAGTACAAAACAAGCAACAGCTGGTTTATTCCCTGCACAAATTCTTTTAGTTTGAATTGAAGAGAAAATAAGCACAGGTGGGGGTATAAAATAGCCTACTAATTTGCAATCAAACATTGCTCACTGGCTCCAAGACCTATTTCACTGCCTGAGTGTTTTAAAATTCTTAACAGCATAGAAAATAATGGGTTTCTGAGTCTTCAGTCATCCAAGGTATAGCATGAAGTCAGAGTAGGGAGACATGCTATAAACTCAATGGCTGGATAACCTTCTTCACAGCTTATCTCCATGGTCACCCTGATTTTACTCTGTCAGAAACTCCCCCACCATACCTACATCTTTATATGCTTCTTCTGTCCCCTTTTCAGTTCTGATGTAGGGTTTCTGACATGAAATATTTACTCTGTTTCACTTCCCACAAATGTTGCCCGACCTGCTGAATATTTCAGCATATTCTGTTTTTGATGTAGCATGCATGGATTGCTTTTTTACAATCCACTTGCTGAATTCATGGCCTAACCTGAGGAAGTTCTGCTCTGCTCTCTGACAAGATTCCTGTCTGTCTCTCATGCCTTCTTTATCTATCCTTCTTGTCTTTGATAAGATATTGATCCAACCCCACTTACAAAGGTGAATCTCTTTCCTAATCATATATGTCTGGCTTCTTAATTCGGACCCACCCAAGATTACAGGTATGTTCAACTGATCCAATGTCCCTAGAGGCACTGGTCTTTTCTCGACACCAGATCCAGATTTAATGCCATGCATTGTCATACGTATGCTCTTGGGTTCTCTGCAACAAGACCAGCTCAGGCTATTCAGTGCTATCATAATCTAAGTAGTCATTCCAGGTGAAGCAGCAATTTAGGTGCATTTCTTCCAAGCTAGTGGCCTGCATTTACTGTTCACAATGTGGTCTCTTTTCTAAAGAAACCAAAATACATGATGGGTAGTCTCTTTGCGTAACACCTGTGTTCAGTTCTCAGGCCTTATGTTGCTTGTCACTTTAATTCTTCATCCTACTCCCACTCTGACCTACCAGTCTGTAACCTCTTGCATTCTAACAATGAGGCCCAATCCAAACTTGAGGATCATCATCTCATTTTCACACTGCAGCCTCTTGGACTAAATCTGGAATTCAACAACTTTACATCACATATCTGCATCAGTCATCCATCAGTCATATTAGCTGAACTTGTTATTTTTTCTCTCTTTTTTTCCCTCTGGAAATGGAAGACAAGCCCAGCTAGTCAGAATGGGAATGCTGTGTACTTTGTAACTCCCACATTTTATTATCTAAGTTCGTTTGTCTCTGATCGCTCTATGTAACTGCCCCCACTCACTTATTGACCAGAAAACATTGATTACATCTAATCGCCGTGACCACAATCATAGACACCGTGCCTAATCTACCCTAATCTCCGCACACCTTTACAAGTTTCTTTTGTGTTCTTTTCAGTTCTGATGAAGGGTATCTGACCGGAAACTTTGACTCTGTTTTCTTCCTACTGATGCATCCTGAACTGCTGAGTAGACCATAAGACATAGGAGCTGAATTAGGCTATTCAGCCATCGAGTCTGCTCTGCCATTCCATCATGGATGATTTATCACCCCTCTGAATCCCATTCTCCTGCCTTCTCCTTGTAAACTTTGATGCCTGGCTAATCAAGAACTTATCAACTTCTCCTTTAAATATATTCAGTGCCACAGCTGTCTGCGGCAATGAATTCCACAGATTGACCATCCTCTGGATAAAGAAATTCTTCCTTATCTTTGTTCTAAATGGACATCACTCTATTCTGAAGCTGTGCCCTCTGGTCCTAGACTCACCCACTACAGGAACCATGCTTTCCACATTCACTCTCTCTCGGCCTTTCAATATTCGATAGGTTCAATAAGATCCTCCCATATTTTTCTAAACTCCAGCAAGTACAGGCGTAGAGCCATCAAACGCTCCTCATGTGTTAATCCTTTCATTCCTGGGATCATTCTTGTGAACCTCCTCTGGACCCTATCTAATCCAAGCAAATATTTTTTTAGATAAGGGGTTCAAATCTGTTCACAAAACTTCAAGTGCGGTCTGTCCAATGCCTTATAAAGACTAACCACTACATCCTTGCTTTTATATTGTAGTCCTCTTGAAATCAATCCTAACATTGCCTTTTCCTTCCTTACCACTGACTCAACCTGCAAGTTAGCCTTTCGGGAATCCTGCACAGGGACTCTCAAGTCCCTTTGCACCTCTGATCTTTGGATTTTCTCCCATTTAAAAAATAGTTCATGCCTTCATTCCTTCTACCAAACTGCATGACCATACACTTCCCTACACTCTATTCCATCAGCCACTTCTTTGCCTACTCTCCCAAACTGTCCAAGTGGTTCTGCAGACTCCTGCTTCTTCAACACTACCTGTCCCTCCACCTATCTTCATATCATCTGAAAACACGGCTACAAAACCATCAATTCTGCCATCTAAATCATTGACACAAACATAAAAAGAAACAGTCTAAACAATGACCACTAAAGAACACCACTTGTCAATATCAACCAACCAGAAAAGATCACAACAATCAAAACAGAGTTGTCTTTGCCTGAATGGGCTCAACTACAAGCTGCTCTAAAAAGCATCTTGTAGGCATTCTACAAATTTCTCTCTCTTGGGATCCAGCACCTATCTGATTTTCCCAATCCACCTGCATATTGAAGTCCACCATAACTATCATAAGATTGTCCATTTTATGTAACTTTTCTATCTGCCTTTGCAATTTGCACCCAACATCCTGGTTACTATTTGGAGGCCTGTGTATACTGCAACTCCCAGCAAGGTCTTTTTATCCTTGCAGTTTCTTACCTTGACCTACAATGATTCTACATCTGCCAATCCCATGTCACCTCTTTCTGAGGACTTGATTTCATTTTTTACCAACAGAGCCAACCCCTCACCTGCCTGCCTGTCTTTTCGATACAATTCATATCCTTGAAAGTTAAGCTTCCAATTATGATCTTTAAGTTGCAACTCATTGATGCTCACGTCATACCTCTTGATCTCTAAATGCATTACAAGGTTATTTACCGTACTCTATTTAGTACAATCATTCAAATGTAATACCTTCAATCCTGTATTTATCATCCTTTTCAATTTTGCCCCCATGCTATCTGAAGTTAATTTCTTACTTTTCTAACCTTTGTCCTTTTATTTAATCTGGAGTCTTTCATCATCTCTCCTGCACTCTCCTTCCCTCTTACTTTATTTTCACATTTCAAAACTGTGGAACTGCTGAAACTATTATTTAGTATAAAGACGCAGTGAATACAATTTTCCCTATCATCTGCCCATCCTTACTACACACTGCAACTACTTGTATACTAATGGCCCCATCTTCTGCCCTGTCATTGCAGTTCCCATCACCCTGCTAAAATAGTTTTCACCATCTTAAACAATAGGTTTATCAGGCAAAATTTCCCCTTAAGGAAACCATGTTAACTTAGTCTATTTTATCAAGTGCCTCCTAATACCCCACATTCTTAATGCTTTTGCTTCCCTCTCTTCTTAAAGTGTAGAGTGATATTTGAACATTTTCAGTCCTCTGGAACCATTCCAGACTACAGTGATTCTTGAAAGATCATTACTCAAGCCTCCATAATCTCTCCAGCTACCTCTTTTGGAAACCTGGAGTGTAGCCAATCAGATCCTGGTGGCTTATCCACCTTCAGACCTTTCAGCTTCTCAAGTACCTTCTCCTTAGTTACAGCAACTGCATTCACTTCTACCCCCTGACACTTCTGAATTTCAGGCATACCTCTGGTGTCTTCCACAGTGAAGGCTGACAGAAGATACTCCCTAAGTTGATTCGTCATTACTATCTTTCCAGCATCACTTTCCAGTGGTATGATACCTACTCTCACCTCTCTTTTTCTCTTTATATATCTGAAAGAAATCTTTTGTATCCTCATTTATATTATTAACTTGCTTACCTTCATATTTCATCTTTTCTGTTCTTATAGCTTTTTAGTTAACTTCTGTTGGTTTTTGAAAGCTTCCTAACCCTCTAACTTCTCACTAATTTTTGCTATATTATATGCCCTTTCATTTGCTTCTATGCAGTCTTTGGCTTCCCTTGTCAGCCATGGAGTTTCATCCTCTTTTTAGAATACTTCTTCATCTTTGAGATGCATCTATCCCTAGCCTTCTGAACTACTCCTAGAAACTCCAGCCATTGCTGTTCTGCTGTTATCCCTGCCAGTGTCAATCAACCTTAGCCAGCTACTCTCTTAAGCCTCTGTAATTCCCTTTCCTCCACTGCAGTTATGATACATCTGACTTTAGCTTCTTGATCTCAAAGAACAGGGTGAATTCTATCACGTTACGACAATTTTTCCTAAGTGTTCCTTTTTCTAAGCTCACTAATCAAAAATGGTCCATTACATAACACCCAATTCAGAAGTGCCTTTCTATAAGTGGGTTCAACTACAAGCTGCTCTAAGAAGTCATCTTGTAGGTATTCTACAACTTCACTCTCTTGGGATCCAGCACCACCTGACTTTCCAAATCTACCTGCCTATTTAAATCTCTCTTGGCTATCACTACATTGCTTTTTTTTAACATGCCTTTTCTATTTCCCATTGCAATTTGTAGGCTATATTGTTCTGAGGCCTAAGTATAACTCTCATCAAGGTCTCTTTACCCTTGAGTTTCTTATCTCTACCCACAATGATTCTACACCTTCTGATCCTATGTCATGTCTTTCTAAGGATTTGGTTTAATTTTTTCCAACAGTGCCAACATAACCTCTCTGCCTACCTGCCTTCCCTTTCGATACCTAGTGTGTCCTTGAATATTAAGCTCCCAATATGATCTTCTTTCAGTCACGACACAGTGATACCCACAATCTCTAACTGCAGTATAAGATCATCTATCTTACTCTGTATACTGTGTGCATTCAAATATAACATCTTTAGTTCTGTATTCAATTACCCTTTTTGATTCTGCACCCATTTTGCACTTCAACTCATGGCACTGACTGCAATTTTGCATTATCAAAGTTATCACAGCAACAACCTTGCACCCAATGTCAGTAAGACCAAAAAACTGATTGTGGATTTCAGAAAGGGTAATCCTCATAGCGGAATTAGAAGTGGAAAGAGTTAGTAATTTTAAGTTCCTGCGTGTCAACATCTCTAAGGACCTATCCTGGGCCCAACATATTGATGCAGATACAAAGAATGCACAACAGCTGCTATATTTCATTTGGAATTTGAGGAGATTTGGTATGACGCCAAAGGCACTCACAAATTTCTACAGATGTGCTGTGGACAGCATTCTAACTGGTTGCATCACCATCTGGTATTGGGGGGTGGAGCGCATCTCCAAAGAATTCAAAAGATGCTACATAAAGTTTTGTATTCAGTTGGGTACATCATGGGCATTAGCATTCGTAGCATCCAGGACATCTTGAATGAGTGATGCCTCAAGAAGGCAGCATCCATTGTTAAGGACCTCCATCATTCAGGATAAGCCCTCTTCTCATTGCTACCATCAGGAAGGAGGTACGGGAGTCTGAAGGCACACACCCAGTGATTCAGGAACAGTTTCTGTCCTGCCATCAGATTTCTGAATGGACATTGATCCCATGAACATGACCTCACTACTTTTTTGCACTACTTATTGAATTTCACTATTTTATGCATACTTAATGTAATTCATAGTTTTTATTATTACCTATAGACCCGGCTAATGGCGTAGTGGTATCAGTTCCGGACTTAGGGACGAAAGGTCCCGAGTTCGAATCCAGCCGGCTCCCCTGCACGCTTTCCATCCGTGCTGGGTTACGAGCTAGTGATCTCTTTGGAAACTCACCCGGCAGAAGGCAATGGCAAACCACTGCTGTAACTTGCCTCGTACACAGTTCCCCATTATGTCAGAGAGGCGTGGAGGGAAATCGTCCATTAACCAGAGAAACTCCGGAGGTGACATACCTTACCTTTCCTTTTATTGCAATATACTGCTGCCTCAAAAACAACAAATTACATGATATATGCCGGTGATATTAAACCTAATTCTGATTCTGATACATTTGCCTCTCCTTCCTCACAGTCCTTTTACAAACCACATCTACTTGTATACCAACTGCCCCATCCTAAGCCCTATCTTTATGGTTTCCATCCCCTGCCAAATTAGTTCAAATCCCCTCCAACAGATTCAGCAAACCTGCCTGCAAAAATGTTGATTCCTCTTGGATTAAGGTGTAAACTGTCTTTTTTGTACAGGTCATACCTTTCCCAGACGAGATCCCAATGATTCAGAAATATGATCCCCTGCCCCCTGCACCAATTCCTCAGCCATTCATTCATCTGGCAGATCATCAGATTCATACCTTCACTGTCGTGTGGCACAGGCAGCAATTCCGAGATTATTACACTGGAGGTCCTGCTTTACAGTTTTCTACCTATATCCCTATACTTTTTCTTCATGACCTCATCCCTTCTCCTACCTCTATCATTGTTACCAATATGTACCACAACTTCTGGCTGCTCATCCTTGCTCTTTAGAATGCTGTGGATATGTTCCTTGGCACCCCTGACCCTGGCACCTACCTGGGAGGCAAAATAGCATCTGCGTATCTCTTTCACATCCATAGAACCTCCTCTCTGCTCCTCTAACTATAGTATACCCTATTACTTCTGCACTCCTCCCCAATTCTCTACTGAGCCACAGAGAAGACCCAGATTCCCTTTTCCTGTCTTGATGGTCACTCAGTTGCTTGCCTCCTGCAACTTAGGAGTGACTACCTCCCATCTCTCACCTCTTCACTTTTCTGTATGACCCAAAGGTCATTGAGCACGTTCTCTAAGGATCTGCAACTCGATGCACTTTGCGCAGATGTAGCTATCAGGGAGACTGGAGTTCTTCCAGAGTTACAACATCTCACAACCTACCACTAACTCTGTATCCATTCTCAGTACCACCTTTGTCAGGTTCTAACAGACAAAGAAAGAGGAAAAAGAAACTTACTAGAAACTTACTTAAACCCTCTGCCCGTGCTTGCCCAAGTCTGCTCTTCCTGAAACCTGTTGAGTCAACGCCTTCCACTCTAACACTGGCCCACTCCAGTAATGTCTGCTCTGCTTAAAGCTCCCTACTGTTTATTGTACTTTTTTTTTTTGTACTGTGTGTAGGATCTGCACCTCCTGAGAGAACAGATTATGGAGGTGCAGCTTGATGACCTTCGACTCATAGGGAGAATGAGGAGGTGATAGACAGGAGCTACGGAGAGGTAGTCACCCCTAGGTTGCAGGAGACAGCTAACTGTGTGACTGTCAGGAAAAAGACGGCAAATGCACAGCCAGTGCAAAATACACCTGAGGACATTCCCCTTAATAATAAATATACAACTTTGGATATTATTGAGGAGGACATCCTACCGGGGGGAGCTACTGGAATTGGGCCTCTAACATAGATTCTGGTGAAATGGCTCGAAAGAGCAGAGAGATGAGAGGAGTGTAGTGTTGATAGGAGATTCCTTAGTCGGAGGAACAGAGATGAAGTACTGTGGGCATGATAGAGACACCCAGATAGTATGTTGCCTCCCTGATGCCCAGATCAGCGATGTCTCAGATTGGGTCCATGGCATTCTCAAAGGTGAGTGTGAGCAGCCAGATGTCTTGGTACTTATTGGCACCAATGACATTGGTAGATAAGATGAGGAGATCCTGAAGAGAGACTTTAGAGAGCTAGGCAGAAAGCTGAGAAAACAGGAGGACTAGAATATAAAATCAAGGATATAATGTTTAAACTTTACAAAGCACTGGTGAGGCCGCACTTCGAGTATTGTGAGCAGTTTGGGCCTCTTATCTTAGAAAGGATGTGCTGAAACTGGAAAAGGTTCAAAGGAGATTCATGAAAATGATTCCAGGTTTGAATGGCTCGTCATATGAAGAGCATCTGATGGTTCTGGGCCACTTTTCACTGGAATTCAGAAGAATGAGGGGGTAACCTAATTGAAACCTATCAAATGGTGAAAGCCTTGATAGAGTGAAGGTGAAAAGGATGTTTCCTAAGGTAGGAGAGTCTAAGACCAGACAACACAGCCTTAGAATAGAGCGAGTCCTTTTAGAACAGAGAGTGATGGATCTGTGGAATTCTTTGGCACAGGCAGATGTGGAGGCCAAGTCTTTATGTATATTTAAGGCAGAGGTTGATAAGATTCTTGACTGGTCAGGGCATGAAGGGCTATGGTGAGAAGGCAAGAAATTGGGGCTGAAAGGAAAATTCGATCAGCCACGATGAAATGGTGGAGCAGACTCGATGGGCCAAATGACCTAATTCTGCTCCTATATCTTATGGTCTTACGGTCTTATTGGCTCAAATAAGATTCACTCCTGATGAGCTTTGTTCTTTTCAAATGTCTCCCACCCTGCAAATATGTCTCTCTCGCTCACTCGCTACTTCAAGTTATGACCCACTCTTGACGAGACTTGTTCTTTTACAAATGCCTCCTGACCTGCAACACCATCTCTCTGTAAACAGAGTATTGTTCCAGTAAACTGTTCCTCTCATATACCCATCAATACCATGCATTGCCTCCACCCCCCTCAAAGTCTCCAACACCAGTGGCAATTCACCTATCAATCAGAATACCTTCGGGATGTGGAAGGTAACCGTGTACCTGGAGAAAATACACATGGTGTCGAGTAGTGGGTGCAAACCCCACACAGATAGCATTAGTGATCAGGATTGCACTTGGGTCCCTGGACCTGTGAGGCAGCAATGCTTATTGTCGCGTCACCATACCATCCTATTTATCCATCCTGATTCAATTTACAAAAGAACATAATCTACATTATTTTACAACAGATTTGTAGCAACATGACAACATCATATTAACAACAAAATCAGAATCTATCTTCTTCTGCATTATCTGAACTTGTCTAATCTTTTATGAAATAGTGACAAGGAATCTTTTACATTCAGGTAACAAGGCAGAGGATATGAGTAGTCCCTGGGTTTCATAAGAGCTCCAGTCCTAAGAACTGCCCATAGGTGATTTCTCCATAAGCTAGAAGTGTCTGTTTTCTGAAGTCATCCATATCGTATCATTTTACATACACTTGCTATAATTCTTCCATTTTATCAGGTGTTCACCCTAATACAACCCAAAATTGAATTAATGGCATATGTACTCTATCCATTCATTAAAACATATCAACAATATTTTA
Source organism: Mobula birostris (assembly GCF_030028105.1). Lineage (NCBI taxonomy): Eukaryota > Metazoa > Chordata > Chondrichthyes > Myliobatiformes > Myliobatidae > Mobula > Mobula birostris. The sequence continues at coordinate 36,172,638 of NC_092388.1, forward strand.
CTATTGGTATTATTACGTATCTTTAAAAATTATTTTCAAAATGTATAAGAGAATTTACAAAAAGTCCAAGTTCCATAAATGAGGTAATCTTTAAGCTGAAACCCCCTACACAAGTTAATATATCTTCCAAAAGACAGTCTCACATGGGGCAGTACCTCAGTGTCCTCAGGTTAGATGTTCGCTCGGGTTTCAGGAATGGGGCTGAATCCATAAGTTCTAACACCCCAAGGTGAGCCACGGCTGGCACATTGACAGTGTTTAAAACCCTTAGTGGACCATGGAGTGGCAAATAGATCTCAATATACATTCATTGGGCACTTTATTAGATACAGGGGGTATCTAATAAAGTGCCCACTGAGTGTGTGTTGAAGGCCATCTGCTGCTGTAGACCATCCACTTCAAGGTTCAATGTGTTGTACATTTTGAGATGTTCTTCTGCACACTACCATAGTGATGTGTAGCTATTTGAGTTGCTCTCGCATTCCTGTCAGCTTGAGTCTGTCCATTCTCCTCTGAACTTTCTCATTAACAACGTGTTTTTGCTCATAGAACTGCTGCTCACTGGATTTTTTTTTTGCTTCTCGCACCATTCCCCACAAAATCTAGAAGTTGTTGTGCATGAAACTGCCAGGAGGTCAACAGTTTCCCAAATACTGGAACCAACCCTTCTGGCACCAACAATCATAGCATGGTCAAAATCACTTAGAACACATTTCTTCCTCCCTCTGATGCTAGGAGGACCCGCTCTTGGGGTGTCATGACTGGCCATTATCTGACATGCCAAGGGTGTGGCTTAAGAGTTCGACTTGCCTTTGGAGGCCTAGGATCTTGGGGTTCTGGAGACGGGTGGATCGAAGGTCGATGTCCCGGACCGGTGTGTCGTGGGAGCTGGAACATCTTTGGTTGTGTTCCCAGAGACCTGAAATCTTTGGGCACAGAGCTTGGAAAATGTGTCCTAATGGATTTTTAGCATTGTAAACCAGTGAGTTGTTTGTTATGTTTCCCCCCTCGCTGTGAAACAGAGACATCTCTTTCTCCTTTATTAGGGAGAGAGGGAGAACCTGTGATATGTTGAATTCTGGGTGAACACGTAGTCTTTGGAGTACAGCAAGTCTGTGTCTTTGCTGTTGCTTTTGCTGCACGCTTGAGTGCTCGGTGGCGAGTGCTGATGTTTTTTTGCTGGTGGGGGGAGGGGGGATTGTTGCTTGCTGGCGCTTACGTGTGGGATGGAGGGGAGCTTGGGGGACTTTGGGGTTCCAACATTTAGCTGTCATTCATTCTTTAGGGCACTCCTCTGTTTTTGTGGATGGTTGCGAAGAAAAATCATTTCAGGATGTATATTGTATACATTTCTCTGACATTAAATGTACCTCTGAAAGCTTTTGAAACCGTGGTTGGCATGGATTGGTTGTGTCTGTGGCATATTGCTCTCTGACTTCATGACTTAAGCAAACAAAAAAATCTTCTAAGCTCAAATTTGAAAATTTTGTGCTGACCCGCAGTTTCAATAGTTTTTAGTAACCATAGTTGTGAATTTCTACTGTCCAGGCTATGAAATCATACCTGCCTGACATCACATCTGAACAACCAGGCATTGATTTTAATATATCCTTTATACCAGACACTTTACCTAAGGAAACCTTCACACTGTCTGCTACTGTAGTCATGTTTAGTCTGTCAAATAACTAATAATTTATCTCCCTTTTAATATAACCTAATAACTCCTGCAAGTTATTAGATTGTGTCAGATGAGGTTAGGTCGAAGCACTCTTCCCCATTGAGTGAATACTTATTCAATTTTATGCAAGATTATTATTCTAAATTATTTATACCGCTTTAACAAAATGAGACTGTGATGTTGCAACAGTGGCATTCATGATGACTTCTTTGTGTCCCCTCTCTACCTGAACTTCATTTTAGAAATGGTTGCAGTTTAGGTTATTCACCAATTTCTGTGGTTTCTTTTTCTTTGGAGACATGCAACAGATGGCACTTTCTTCCCTGTTGCTATTTCAGTTTTAAAGCTTGCTTTAACAAGCCACAAGGATCTTCCAGAATACCTTTAACCTCGAGTGTAATTTGCCAAGTTCTACACTGAAAGTCCTAAGATATGATCTATTCTTCCTCATTCATCTTTATTCTATCCCATTCATTTACTTACAGACCCAAACAAAGCCAAGACTTTCTTCTTTTATGTAAATGTTCTAGTCATGATGTGTTACTGAAAAGGAGTTTATACTACTAATTCTGGTATTTCATTGTTGAATAAGGGGAACTTCACGGTGATGAAAAGGTGTTCTCAGTGATGGGTATCCAACAAATTTTCATACCTATTTGTAGACTTGGGTTTGTCACTTTGATCTGATAGGTTTATAACAGAGGTGCTTTCAACAAGGTACAGTAATGGCATTCTGCTAGAGAAAAGGAAAGTAGCTCAATGTGAAAATAAAAAAAAAACAGTTAATTCAATCAATTCCTTGGTCAAGATACGCAGTCATGCAAGCACTTTGTGTGTGTTTTTTTAATGAACTCTGCTGATACTTTAGATTAGCATTGTGCATCAATTTCTTTGCAGAAAATAATCTTTTACACTGAGGGTGTTGACTGTTCCAGTCCAGTGCATAGAAAGTGGATTTCATCCTCCTTTGGTGCACTAGCCATTTGTGGTGTATAGCAATTGCACTCACTTAGGTCTCCCATTAATATTGGCAAATTAGGCCAAAAATCTATTAAAAAATTATGTCATGACTTTTGTTTAGTTTACTGTTTTCATTCTTCAGGATGTGAGATTTATTATCTAATTTGAATAGGCCTTGAGAAGGTGGTGGTGAACCACCTTCTTGAACTGCCACCGTCCATCTGGTAATGATACTCCCACATTGCTGTTGGAGAGTGAGTTCAGGACCAGTGATGAAGAAAGTAGAGCAATATATTATGTGATTTGGAACAGAATCTACTGATGGAGATATTCCATCCAATTATTCATGGAGTATAGCCTGCAAAATACATCACCTTACAATTATCAGGGTTAAGTTCCACCTACCATTGCCCTGCTCAGTTTGGTAGTTGTGTAGTCACTTGAGTCGCGTATGATAATCTCCAAAGGGTTTGCCTATTGGTGGGTCCTCAGGTGGCTGTAGAGGCCATTCCAGGATCCACATATTCTACTGCAGTGCGGGCAAGAGTAAGTGGTAGTTGTGGTTAGTGGTTGATCTTTCGGTTGTTCAGTTTCTCCTTCTTCAGTTGCTGCTTGTTCTCTGTGGTTGTTCTCATGTAGATTCACGAATGTAGATCTCTCATGTAGTGTAGACTTACCAGCGAATCAATATCATTCCTTTCAATCAACAATACTATCAATGTTTGCATAATTGCTGTTTAACTTATCATATGTTGTATATTTGCATCGAAGTTGATAATATATAAAACAAACAGTAAAATCCTAGTAACAATCCCTGACGTACGTTGCTGGTCATAGCTTTCAAACCACAAAAGCAACTTTCCAACATAACACTCGAGCTTAAACTAGCGTTGCAGGGGGATGGAAACCAAAGTGCCAGAACAGATAGTAGAATGGTTGTGGAGTCAGATGTTGTTAAGACCTCAAAGTCAGGAAGCAAAAGATTAAGCATGGTGGAACTAATGTTCTGATTTGTGTATATTTCAATGCAAGAATTGTAGAAAAGGCAGATGAGCTCAGGACATGGACCAACACATGGAATTATGATATTGTAGCCATTAGTGAGACTAAGTTACAGGAGGGACAGGACTGCTAGCTCAATATCCTGGGCTTCCATTATTTTAGACGTCATAGAGCGGGAGGGATTAAAGGAGGAGTGGTGTTGTTATTAGTCAGGAAAAATGTTGTGGCAGTGCTCAGTCAGGACAGACTGTACAACTCTTCTACTGAGACTTTATGGGTGGAACTGAGGAATAAAAAAGGTATGAACACGTTAATGGGGCTATATTACAGACCACCAAACAGTCTGTGGTATTTGCTCTTGTGCACCTCTCCAAAGCCTCAACATCCTTCCTGTAGTGGGGACACCAGAACTGTACACAATATTCCAGATGTAGCTTAGATTAGATGAGATTTATTAATGACATGTACATTGAAACATGCAGTGAAGTGTGTCAGTTGCATCAACAAACAACACAGTTTGAGGATTTGCTTGGGGCAGCACCCAAATGTCGCTATGCTTTCAGCGCCAACATAGCATGCCCACAATGTTCAACGGAACATCACATGCCCAACGTACAAAAAAACATTCACAAAAACAGCAAAATGAATCTTTCCTACCTCCCAATCCCACCAGGTCATGAGATCCTGACCTCATATCTATTGACCTCAGGCCTTTAATCCCAGGACAGGCCACTTTCAGGCTGTTGACTGCCAAACCTTGGCACTGGACTCATCATCCTTGGATCTGCAATGGATGACCCTACCAAATGACTTCCATCCCAGGTCTCACTGATCTCTGGGATCACTACCTCTTGTCCTTGGTCAAACTGACCTTGGGGATTAGTGTCTGACATGTTAATCATATTTGGAAAATGTCAGCATATGTTTTTTTAATAAAGGAAATTATATTATTTGTTCTATCTGATCGAAATTTATATATATATATATATACTTAGGTATTTTGTTTATTATCAAAAGTTCAATTAATAGTGAATTCTGTATTTTTATAAGAAATATATTTGCTGCTGAGGTCAGGTCCCAGTTTCCTGTTGCCATCACTTTGCTCTTATGAGTTCACAACAACAGCAAGCTTAAGGCAAGATTATGCTGATGAATTTTGAAAAAAAATTTAATACCGGATGTTCTGCTCAAGTAAAATTATGCTGATCATTAAAACTTTGGTTTATAAGTTCTGAGCCTTGCCCGTGGAACCATGGCCCCTTCACATTTGATTGGCTGATCCAATTATCTGATCTTCATATCCTACTATGGAGTACAATTCATTGGACAAATCAATATTTCCGGTATTGTAGGATCCATTGAGTAAATAGATTGATATTCTTGCTGACTCTACCTGGTATCATCTCACACTGCTAAAATAAATAATTAAACAAACATTGAACACCTTTACCAATTGTGGCTGGAAAAAGATTATTGCATTAAAGAGAAGTAAACAGATGTAATTTGGACATATGAATAGCTTGAAATGATGGCACTCCATAAAACAGACCCAAGCCATTTTTTCTTTGCACCCTACCCCGCATCAGCTCTCAACTTCAGTCAATTATGCTGCAGAGTTACAATTCTCTGTCAGAAGGTTTTTGTGTGTTTTCCATAGTGTGAACAAGAATACAACAATGCATGTCTCTGCTGTCAGTCACATGACATAGACATCTCAGACTGCCACCTTGGTCACAGCTGAAAGAAGGGCATTTAATCTGATTTCATGGTTTGCAACCTCAGCAGAGCATTTACATTGTCCATTTATTTCGAATGATGAGAATGCCAAGCAGGACTAAAGTCTATTCCCTACAACAACTTATGAAGGAGTTCTATGAAATAGTGGAAGAAGGGATGTTCCTTCAGGAAGGAAGTGTTAGATTAGTCAACATCACTAAGGTGTTTCTCATTATTCACATCATTGAAAACAAAATAATGAGAGGTATGAGCTTCTATAGGCTGAGCAGCGAAGATAATAAGTCAGGGGTATAGCTACACACAGTTATTTGGCCTAATATGGATTTGCAATATTTGACAGTGAGCACATTTAAAAAATGATATATTAAGAGTAAATTATTTTGCACAGCCCAATAGATTATATGGAATAATTGCCAATTGGACCTGGCTAATTGTAAACTGGTTTTAACTTCTTCAAAAAAAAAGAGCAAGGTGGAGGTTCAGTTAAAGCAAAAGTTATTTGGGCAAGTAGCACATCAAATTTTCAATGCTGAGCTGTGTCTCAAGTCCCATTGTGAAGCAAGGAACATTTTCTACAGTTACAATGGAGCATCCACATTCTCAATTGTTCTGCTTTCATTGCTTTTGCATCTGGGCATATTTCACTATCTTTCTTTCCTGAAGACATCCTCAAGAGCTATAACACAAGAAATCCACAGGAAGAAAAAGACGTCTGGTCCATTAAGTCTCTCCTAGAACAGAATGGGAGGTGAGTCACAATGAAAACTATTCATTGAAGTTATTTCCTTGGGGAGGCTCAAGCAGTTTTGAAAAGTCACCTGTGCATCAGCTAAACACTGCTGAGCACAGGATGTGTCAGTTACTCCCAACAAAGGAGTATTCATGCTCTGTTCAGCATTAAAACCAGAAATCAGGAGGCAAATTACCAGAACTATTACATGCCATCAGTAAATCCTTGGGGGAGCTACCTCTCCATTATGAGCATTTTAAGTCACAAATCTGAATCAGATCTTGGGAAGCTGACAAAATAACTTCGGCATCATTCACACTGTGCGCTGTCACTCTACAACTTAGACAAAGTAGCAACTATTAGCCACTTCAAAACCAAAGAGACTTATTGTATGTTCGGGTGACAAATCAAACAGATGTCAAAATGTATTGATGAATAAATAACTGTGTGCTGATCCAGTAAAGAATATGCAACACATCAAACCACAGCACAAAGTACAATCTCCTTTGGAAAAACTGCACATGGTGATCATGAAGTACTGTACATGAAGAATAATGCTTCTGTGAATATGTGCAGTTAGCAGAACTGAACATCATCGATCTCAACATAACTTTTCCTGTTGGGTCATTGCCTACAAATTAGAACTAGCCTTTTCAGAATTTCAAATTACAGAATAATTTTACGGACAGATAATTGAAAGCCTTGTGAACTTCACTGATTCAAGCTCAATTTTTAATCTTATGTCTCGTGGATTTTGGGATTCTTGAAGCCAAATTTTTCAAGTGGTCTGTGGATTTGAGTATAAAGTTAGTCACATGTTAGCTATTGATTACCAGAGCAATCTTGAGATATATGGAGTTCTTCCGTTTTCATATTCTTGTAAGGCATTTATCTAGGTGAGGATCTAGTCTTTGAATTTGTCCATCTACTGACACCCTTTACAAGTATCCATTCACCACAGATTCCTGAGGAACTTTCCATCCTGAGGAAAGTCAACTATTGGAATTAGATATTTATAGTGAATATTAAATATTGGTTATTAGTTTACTATGCTTTCATAAAAAGAGACTTCTGTATTAACTGCCCTTGGTCACGATGAGTTGTCCTCTTGAATCACCGCACTCCACATGTGGGGAGGGAGTTGCAGAATTTAGACGCAGTGTTAATTAAAGAATGGTTATCTGTTTTCAAGACAGGTTGATGTATGAGAGGAACATGCAGGTAGTGGTGTTGTCCTTCTTAGTGATAAAGGTCATAGGTTTGGGAGATGCTGTTGGAACAGTCTGGATGAATAACCACTCTGTGCTTATACATTGCAGTACTCTGCACTGATTCTAGAGGAAAGTAATGCTCAGAGTGGTGAGCAGAATACCAATCCAAAGGACTGCTCTATTCTGGATAATATTCATTTTCCTGAATTTGGTTGGACTCATCCAGGGATTTAGAGAGAATATTGTTTATAGTCTTATAGTTGGCAGAAATGTACTTCAAAGACCAGACTCAAGTCACTTTTTTTTGCAGGGTATCAAGCCTTTGACTGTTTTATGGCCTCTATATTTATGTTACTAATCCAATTGAGCTTTTAATTAATGAGACTTCAAAGATTCTGAAGGTGGAGGGCCCAGTAATGGTATTGCCATTGAATATCATGGTACTATGTCTTGTTGGAGGTACTTGTTGTCTGGCACTCTTGTGGTATGAAGAAAGTATGCCACTTATCAACCATGCCTGGATTTCTTTTTTGAGATCTTTCTGCGTGCATGCTTTCTGCAGATTGTCTCATTTGCTGAGTACCTAGGAATGGTAATGAACAATGTTCAATCATCAGCAAACATCTTTACGTCTGACATTATAATGGAAGAAAGGTCTCCGATGAATGTCTTTGTTTGGACCTAGCTCACTACTCTGAGAAGTTCTGGGAGTAATGTCCTGGGGCTGCGATGATTTAACTTCCAACAGGCACAAAAATATTCCTTTGGATGAGGTATGTGGGAGGCTAGATGTTGCGAGTCATTTTCTGTGATGGGAAGGGTGACAAAATTAGGCAATGTGATACATTTGTGGAGGCAGATTTTTTTCTTAAAATGTTGCAAATTTTGGAATTCCCCACCCAGAGAACTATGGACGTTGAGTGTTTTAAGTGTTTGCAAGGCTGAAACAGACTTTTTGGCCTGAGGGGAATCAAATGTTAAGGGAGATCAGAAAGAAAAATAAAGTTTGACATCAGTGATCAGATACTCATAATATTATAGAAACACAGTGAAACATTCAGGGGCTGCATCATAATGCACAGACTTCTGTTCTTATTTCTGATGTTCTTATTTAGAACACACAATCTGGAATTTTACTCATCAGCAGTTTTGACCCAAAACACCAACAATTCCTTTCCTCCCACAGGGTTTGCTTGATCCACTAAGTTCTTATGGCAGATTGTTGTTCCAAGCTCCAGCACCTGCAGTCTCTTCAATCACTTTTGTAACTGATATCTGCACTTCCCTGACAATGCATTCCAGACACCTACCACTCTCTGTACAAAAAGTTGCCAAATGAATCTCCTTTAAGCATTCCCACTCTTGGCTTAAAATATATTACATTTAATATTTGCTATTTCAACCCTAGGAAAAAGGACTCTATCTATGCCTTTCATAGTTTTATATATTTTAAGTGGGTTCCCCTCAGCCGCTGTCACTCCAGAGGAAGCAAACCAATTTCGCTCAACCTCTCCCAATGCTCTTTAATCCCGGCAACATCCTTGTTCAAGTTCAAGTTTAAGTTGCTTCTGCAAAGCCTTCACATCCTCCCTGTAATGTGGTGACCAGATCTGCATGCAATACTCCAGATGTGGCCTCCCCACCTGCAACAAGGTCTCTTGACTTTTATACTTGACATCTTAACTGATGAAGGCAACTGTATCGTATGCCTTCTTTGCCACATAATCCACTTACATTGCCAATTTCAAGGGGTTATAAACTTGCATCCCACTATTCCTCTGTCCTCCTAGGCAACCTGCCTTTTATACCATGCATTCCTCTTAAATTTAACTTCTCAAAGGCAACATCTCAACTTGTCTGGATGGAATGCTATCAGCCACTTCTATAACAATAGGTCCAAATCCTGCTGAACCTTTTGACAACCTACAGCACTGCACACAACCCTATTAATTTGTGCTGTCTGCTGACTCATTAATCTGCTCACCCACATTTTTGTCCAATACGTATATATACACAAAGTTCGCAGCACTGATCACTGTGAAACACTACTCAACACAGACCTCCTGTCAGAATAATACTCCTCCACCACTACCTTCTGCCTCCTATGACCGAGGCAATTTTGAATATAATCTTCGAAGTCTCTACGTTTCCTATTTGCCTCTAGCTTTGGTCTAATATTATTACTTGCAAGTCATTTTTTGTGTTTTTTTTTACTTTTTCCATGTCATATAAATCTTTTTTTTACAGAAAACTGGCTTTTGTGTTAAACTTGGGCCAACGTTAACTGGAGGCAAACTCCTAGTAACTAAACTGCCATGATCTTCTTAAATATGGGAAGCTTGTTTTCAAACTGCATTAACAGCAAAATATTTTTGTTAAACATTTTCTACTTAGTATAAACAAACACTCAAAATTATGCATTATACTAACATATTTAAATGTTTTCTAACAGCAAACCAAGATGGTGCCAAGTGGCTGCCTCTTTGAACTTGTATGTGGAGACGGCTTAAATTCCTCACTTTGATCTCTCAAGGTGGTTGGGGTTCTATTGAATCCTGATCCACAAAGGGACTCAGAATACATTTTTTTCTGGTGGACAAGTTCCTGTTCCTGGAGCTCACCAGCCAACCGTTTTCTGACATTCTCCAGGCGCGGCTTGGAAGATGGCGCCTCCGAGGTGCGGCCCTGTGGGCGACTGATTCCAGACTGGTGTTGCCTGCTGAGGCGTCGCAGGAGAAGGAACATCAAGATTTTGCTGCGGTGGATGTATGGACGGAGGTCTCTGTGGTCGAGCGGTCGAACTTTCATTCTCCTTTTCTTGATGCTGCTGGTTCTTGAGTTAGAGAATCTTGGAATAAAAAGCAACATGGCAGACCATACTGCCAGTCTCCCCTTTCACTGTGAAATGAGTAATATATCTCTGTCTTTTGTTAGTGAGAGAGAGAGCCTGGGGCACGTCGAACTGCTGGGTAAGCAATAGATTTTGTTTAATGCAGATCGTGGTCTCTCTTTGGGTGCTTTGCTATTGCTAGGTGGGAGGTGAGTGCTGATGCCTTTTTGCAGAAATGGGCTGGGGGGGTTGATGCATTGAGATGCTTGCTGCTGCTTGAATGGGGAAGGGGGCATAGGAGGGTTTGGGGTTCTAACGATTTTATGTCATTCGTTTTTTTGAGGTTGCCGCTTTATCGTGGATGTCTGCAAAGACAAGTATGCAGGTGGTATACTGCATACATTCTCTGATCATGAACAGAACCATTTGAACCATGAACGTATGATGAAGATTTTTAACACCTAATTCAGTTCAAATCTAGACTCATGTGTCATTTACACACTAAAAATGGAGCCTCAGATGTCAATCTTCACCAATGTATCTTTTATGAGTTAATTATCAATGCAAAACTGAGAGACTTAAAGAACTGCAAGAGCATTACTCATTAATAATTGTAGTTAATAGATAGAAGTGCCCATGATTCCCACACTGGTCTCAATAGAACCACAGAATTGAATTGACTTTATTTCTTACGTCCTTCACGTACATGAGGAGTAAAAATCTTTACATTACGTCTCCATCTAAATGTGCGATGTGCAATTTAAAGTAATTTGTAATTAATAGTAGTAGCAAACAGTATGTACAACAGGACAGTCAATATAGCATAGAAATACAATTGTATCAGCATGAGTTAATCAGTCTGATGCCCTGGTGGAAGAAGCTGTCCCAGAGTCTTTTGGTCCTGGCTTTAATGCTGTGGTACCGTTTCCCGGATGGTAGCAGCTGGAACAGTTTGTGGTTGGGGTGACTCGGGTCCCCAGTGATCCTTCGGGCCCTTTTTACACAGCTCCGAACCCATAAAGAGCACAATGGAAATAAGTCTTCTTCATCCCAAGGGACTGTCTAAAAAGGTGAAGAATAGTTAAGCAGTTATGTGGTCAATAATTCATTCAGCTGTAATTTTCATCTGAAATAAAATAGTTATTACAAGGGTGCAAGGCAATTGGACAATCTTAATTTGGGTGTGGCCTTGTGACATATACAAATCAAGTTACTTGCAGATCTATGGAGCTGAGTATTAACTGAGAGCAGCAATGAAATTTTCTTGAGAATGATCATTTGGCACAGTGGGGTATAGGAATTTCTCCATTATATTCAATTAGTTTGTAATAAACTATATCTAGTCACATTGAAGGCTTTTAAAATTAACAAGGGAATTGACTAAAATGAAGAAAATGGAATATACCAGCAAACAAGGAATGTTAAAAGTGGTTCAATAGGGACAGTTAATGTCAGAAAAATGAATACAATATACATTATAGTGGTATACAATATAGTGGTAAAGGTTTTTAAAACAGATTCTGCTTTTGCAGTCTCTCACCACAATGGACAAATCTTAACTTCTTCACATCAGACTTAATCATTCACCTCCCTATTTCTTACTTTATGTGTTGTTGTTTGGAGGGATTTAGAATCCTGGCTCCTTCTGTATGTTACAGAAATGTAACATGGTTGTGAAATAATAAAAAAAGAAATTAAGTGTGTAATAGCTTTTACTGTAAGGGCACTGGATGAAAGGAGGAATGAAGAACTGCTATAACCATATGCAATTTCAACTGAATTTGTCACGGTCCCGACTGTTAATTCCTCTTATTCTCCTAATTCTCTTTTCCCTGTGTTCTCCTGGGCTGCTTGATTGCGGCACCTGATTCTCATCTAAACCTGCAGCATAAAAACCCTGGCTTTGCATCCACTCATTGCCAGATCATTGTTTCAGCCAGTGTGGTAATTCATGTTCCCAGTTGCTTAGAATGGTGTATTCTATGTTTTACTTCAGTGCCGAGGTTTACCTGTGTAACTCTGTCTCTCCGTGTCAACATAAGTATTGCCTGCCATTTGCCTTTCCATTTAACGCTCCGTGTCAAGAAAAGTTTTGCCTGCCTCCTGCTCTTCCCTTCATCCGTGCTGTTTGCCTGTGTTAACTCAGTCACTCGACCGCTTAGAATTGTGTATTCTAAGTTCTGTTTCCACTCTGTTTCCCTGTGTTAACTCTGTCCCTCAGCTGCTTAGAATTGTGTATTCTAAATTCTGTTTCCACCCTCTTTCCCTGTGTTAACCCTGTCCCTCAGCTGCTTAGAATTGTGTATTCTAAATTTTGTTTCTGCGCTGTTTGCCTGTGCTAACTCTGTCTCTTTGTGTTAACAGGAGCATGGCATGCCGCCCGTTGTTCTCCCCAAGCCACGCTCATCCCCTTGTCCACATCCCTGTTCTGCCTCGTCCCGCTGTCCGTCTACACTGTCCGCTGGCTCGGTGGTTAAATGCTGCCTGCTCACCATAGAGACTCAGGTTCGATCCCCAGTCCAGCCTCGCTCACTCCTCGGCTTTCCTTGCCTAATCCTTGCTCCCCGGCCTTCCCTGCAACCGTTAATGAACACTCTTCTGATCACGCTACCTCCGTGTCAGTGTCCTGCAGTTGGGTTCACCCATTCTTTCTGTGCAACAGAATTGTGTGTAAAATATTCTATTCTGGTTTTGGTCTCTTCAGCCAACAAAGTTTATACTTGCTCTGGAGGAAGTACAATATAGGTTCAACAAATTGGTTTTTGGGAAGAGAACAAAATACCATGAAGATTTTTGGATTCCAGAGTGAGCTATGGCTACTCAGTTGTTTAAATTCAAATGAGTTATTTCTGTTTTGTTGTTTTCCTCTTTTTAGTCAGTCTCTTTAGATTGAGTATGTCTTGCTTTCTCATAGGTGGCTGAAGAGGCCAATGTGATACTCGCATATTCTGTCACAGTTGAGGAAGGAGATATTTGGCAGGGCAGGTGGGTGAAAAATTTGTAGTGAGCTCCTTCTGCCAGCTGTTTTGGTCTCCTGTCTAGGTGGACCCAAGCTTCTCAATGGCATTCTGACCATCCCTTTCCCATTTTGAATCATCATGTGATAGTTTCCCAGAAGGTCTTGCAGATTTTATACATTTTAAGAAGGTCTTAAGAACATTGTTGAATCTCTTCTTGCTTGCCTGGTAATGTATTGCCATAATGAAGCTCAGAAAAAGAAATTGGAACAGATCGCGGTACAAAATTTTCTCTGTCAAGTATCTCCTGCACACCTCTGACAGAATCTGCAAGTGTCACATTGGCTTCTGCAGCAACAAAGAACCAAGGAGGAGCAAGACATCCTTAATCCCAAGAGATTGCCAAAATAAGGTTTGGCATTTTGCTAAATTAAATTCATTCTCTTTCAAGCTTCAGTGAATGAGGTGACAACGACCCAGAGCTTGGTATCTAAATGACAGATATTGGGCTTAGCACAGTTTTTGGGCACTAAGGGAAAAATATGTGGAAAGTGTAGAGAGAGAGATTAAATGTGTGAAATGAATGAACAAGCTCTAGGGTCCTATCAACTAGTGGTGAATCCGCAGTTATACTAAAGGAAAATCTACTGAAAAGTACAGTGGCACTGTCAGAGTAGATATCTCAGAGCAGAGCATGGGATGGGGTCCCAACAGAAAAGGGTGGGAGAATGATTAATAAGTCAGGATAGCCATGGAACTCCAGGGGCTCATAATGTCTATCACTGATTATTTTATACTGTACACTGAAATGCAAATGAAGTAGTAGAGAAGGGAGAGATGGAGAAGAGTAGAAATTGGCAACACATTTGATTTGCATTTGTGTCCAGCAGCATTGAAAGGTCTTGGTATTCACTGAATACCATTAATGCAATTGCATTCATTGCTAATAGTTTACTTTGTTCTTGTACTTTTTTGTAGTAAAAGATCCAGGCTATCCCTTCCACTTCATGATTGGCCATTGCTTTCATCTGGCCAGATGCTCATGTCCTTCATTTTCTGTAACATTGTGTATTTTCTGATGTATTATTCTGATAATCGTATCCCATACAATCCGTTACTGTACAAAAGCCAAGGTTGCACCTTAGACGTTGGCAAAGGCAGTGGTGGATCAATAAACATCTGGACTCATTAACTGCTGAGATTGGCACCCAGAGAATACAAAACAGGCCATCACAGATTCCATTCAGATGACTAAAGAATTTCATTGTGAATTTTCGTTGTGCATTACAATTATCTGCCTCACAGTGGAAAGCAAAAAAAAAGGTGCTACCCAACAGTTTTACAAACTATTGGTCATTGATATGACAACAGTACCTGATGAAATTGCTTTTTTTTTCCACTCCCTCTCACCTGCGGCCCCGATGTGGGTGACCAATACCAACCAGATGATTTAACTATGTTCATCAAGGAGTTATTTAAAAAACAAAACAGGGCAAATAATGTTCTCAGATTGTGAATAGAGGCTTCTCTTTATTACCCTTATTTCCCTTCAGGCTCCTGAACCAGCGTGGTAACTTTACCCACCTCAACTCTGAACTGATTCCACAAACTATGGAGTCTCTTTCAAGCTAGGTCTTTGTATTTTCTACCCATCCGTGGATCTATCTATCTATCTGTCTATCTATCTACACAGTTTGTCTTCTTGTTCAGCACAGCCAAGAAGGACCAAAGGGCCTGTTTCTGTGCTGTAGTTTCTATGGTTCTATGGTTCTTTTACACATCAGTTGTTTGTCAGTCTTTGTGTATAGTTTTTCATTGATTCTATTGTACTTCTTTGTCTTACTATAAATGCCTGCAAGTAAATGAATCTCAAGGTAGTATATGGCAACATGTATGTATTTTGACCTTTAAAATTTACATTACTTATTTTTGTTTCTGCCTATTTCAGTCCTACTGTATATTTCACTCATTGTGCTAGCTACCACCAAACCAAAGCCCTCTATTGCATGGGTTTGATGCTGCAGCCATTCAAAAAGGCATGATATTAGCTGGGTACTGGAAATGTCCAGGTGAGAAGGCCTGAGAAACAGAAAAGAGAAATGACTTCTGAATGTGTCCTAGAAACAAAACGTTGATAAGCATCTTTACAAACAGTTCATCTAAGCAAAGCTTACACTTCATTTTTTATTTGATTGAATTTAGCGGAATGCAGAAAGAAAATTAGGTGTTTTACAAACCATGATCTGGGGATAAATCTGCTCCTTTTCAATCTCCTGTTCCTTCTGCCAAGTCAGTTCCTCAGGTAAATTGGATGATGCTGCATAGCCACATTCCCTCCATTTGCAAAGCCTTTAACTCCTGTCAGGATCTGCTGCTATCTGCGGAAGCACGTATTGATTATGTCACATTGATGGGTAGAATCTCTCAATCTAATGTCCACAGGGGCTGTGCAGACAGTAAAATGTTGCAGTCAAAGCTGGTAGTGCAAAGTGTTGACAATAGGGTGTGGGTATGACTATGAAGTTCAGGGAATTTTTTTTATCGAATTACATGTATCATATACAACCCTGAAATACACTTTTATTTATTATTTATTGAGATACAGCATGGAATAGCCTCTTCCTGCATCAAAGTAATCCCCCAATTTACTCCTAGCCTAATCACAGGACAACTTACAAAGACCAATTAACCTCCCAACCAGTAAACTTTTGGACTCTGGAACACCTGGAGGAAACCCACGCAGTCATGGAGAGAACATACAAACTCCTTACAGGCAGCGATAGGAATTGAACCCAGGTTGCTTATGCTGTAGAGCAGGGGCCCCCAACCTTCTTTGCACCGTGGACCGGTTTAATATTGACAATATTCTTGCGGACCGGCTGACCGGGGGGAGGGTGGTATTCAAGTAGGGTTAAACTCAGCTCAACCTGTCTTTTACAGTAGGCTTGCCAACTTTCTCACTCCCAAATAAGGGACAAAAATAGCAGTCAAATCCTGGGACACTTTACCCCAAGAAAGACTACCATGAACATGAAGCCTTGCGTGGGCACCTGTGCGCGCATGTGTGTACGTGCCAATTTTTTTCCACAAATCGATTTTGCCTTCATCTTCCTGACTATACTGTACATACATTATTTCTACTTTATATAGGCTGTGTATTTATCATATCATTCCTGCTTTTACTCTATGATAGTGTTACTTATTTTTGGTTTTATGCGTTATTTGGTATGATTTGGTCAGTTATTTTCTGGGTCTGGGAACAATCAAAAATTTTTCCCATATAAATTAATGGTAATTGCTTCTTCGCTTCACGCCATTTTGGCACGAAAGGTTTCATAGGAACGCTCTACCTTAGCAGGGGATATATAGGACAAGGGCGGTCCCGTATGGGACAAACCAATTTAGCCCAATATACAGGATGTCCCAGCTAATACAGGACAGTTGGCAACCGTATGCTCAAGTTCAACAGTGCGTGACAGGGAATGAGGAAAGGTGCAGCTGACTCATATCCTTTCCTCACGGCCCGGTAGCACATGCTTTGCGGCCCGGTGGTTGGGGACCGCTGATGTAAAGTGTTATGTTAACCACTATGCTACCGTGCTGCCAAGTTCGCACAGAGGAGCCACCTATACCGTTACAGATCTCATCACATCGGAACCCCTCTTCACATCATCCAAACTGACAGTATCTTGGCTCTGCACTAAATTTAGCATAAAATAGCATATATGTCACTATATACAATGCTGAGATTCTTTTTCTTGTGAGCACATTCAATAATTCAATAATAGATTAATAACCATAATAGAATCAATGGAAGATCACACCAACTTGGGCGTTCATCCAGTTTGTGAAAGACAACAATCTGTGCAAATACAAAAAGAAAGAAATAATAATAGATAAATAAGCAATAAATATTGAGAACATGAGATGAAGAGTCCTTGAAAGTGACTCCGTAGATTGTGGGAATATTTCATTGATCAGGTGAGTGAACTTGTTGCCTCCAGTTCAAAAGTCTGATGGTTGAGGGGTAATAACTGTTCCTGAACCTGGTGGTGTGAGTTCTGAGGCTCCTGTACCTTCTTCCTGTTGGCAGTACTGAGATGAGAACATGACCTGGGTGGTGGGGGTCCCTAATGACGGATGCTGCTTTCCTGCGACAATGCTTCATGTGCTTACTGATGGTGAGCACTTAACTTGTGATGTACTGAAGAGCAATGGGGCAATTAATGTGCTGTTAATGGTTCCTATAGAGCACAGGATGGATGCTGTATCACTGATGGGAGCTGGGTTGTGGATGACTTTGTAAATGCAGGGAAGGTAAAGTGAGAAGGCAGAAGGCTAGTAAGGCTTGGTATTATGTACAATAAGTGAGTGATAGTGGGGTGATACTCCTTCTGTTGAGCAGGTAAGGTCACTAAAGTTGTCATGTTTCTGGCCGGGGGTGGCAGAGAGGAAATGTGTTTTCTGGACAGCAATATAATATTAAAGCTGATTTTAATGCCCCGTCATGGTCCTTACAATATTATCTTAGGTCAAGTTGGAGAGACATTCATTCCCGAGTACTGTATCCAGCTTGTGCAGGATGATTTGTGGATGCCAGGAGCCCCAGTCTAATGCCAAGCAAAAGCTGTTCCTGTTTTGACAGGATCATACGCTTACATACAGGGGTCTGCTCTGCATATGACTTGGACACTGAAACACGGAACCAGCCACATTTAACAGCGCATGTCTTGAAACATTGCTTGGATTAGGGAAGACGAATCTGACCTTTTAGATTTGACCAATTCTTAACAGTATTTCATAGCTGACAGTCACTGGTCATGATCTGGCTAGGAATTTTTAAAATTGACCGAATCTAGATTCTTACTATCAAGCATTTTGAGCCCCATGGGAAAAAATGACCGAGTTGATTGTTTTCACTGATGTTGTGAATTACATTGTGGAATGATAAAACTCTGACAGTGCGAAAGCTTTTAGAGTCTCACAGATCATCCAGGATTTTAAAAACTGTTTCACATGTATCATTTGGCTTTGGATTAAATGCTCTAATATAATCAGGAAAGACTTAACACTAAAGTTGAGTGGACATCAGTTTCTCTATGGTAGGGTTGTCATCACCTTGATTGTCTAAAATGCACCTGAATCTCTCAGTAGATCCTGATCTTGCCAGCATAAGTCAACACTTAGCTTTGATTCAACACTGGCACAGTTAACACAGCTGCCGTCAGTGCTGCTGGTGTGATAATTGCAAGTTCTCCCTGTGATCTTGTAGTTTTCCTCTGGGTGCTCCAGTTTCCTCCTGCATCCCAAAACATGAGAGTTGTTCAGTTCATTGGTCAATGTGAATTGTGTTTCGGCCAGTAGTAAACTCTGGAGATGTTGATGCGAATGTATGAAGAATGAAATGGGATTAGTGTAAACTGGATGCTTGATCCTCAGCACGAACTTCATGAAATATGTACCTTTTTTAGAGCTGTAAGATTCAGCCTGGAACCTTTCTGGTTTAATTTAATTAATGAGTATGTTTTTAATATTATAAAATTGTTAATTTCATTATTGGGAATTATAGTCAGGGATATTTATAAGTAATCAACATCAATTACATCCTTTACACTGGGGCCTCTAAATCTGACTTGCTGAGGTTAGGATCTCGACCTGAAATATTGGCTGTCTATTTCTCTCCATGGATGCTGCCTGACCCACTCATCCCTCCAGTGCGTTGTGTGTTGCTCCAGCTTCACTGGGTGGCAAGGTAACGTTATGCTATCACAGCACCAGTGACACAAGTTCAGTTCTTGCCGCTGTCTGTGAGGGGTTTGTCTGTTTTCCC
The DNA here is from genome assembly GCF_030028105.1 of Mobula birostris. Lineage (NCBI taxonomy): Eukaryota > Metazoa > Chordata > Chondrichthyes > Myliobatiformes > Myliobatidae > Mobula > Mobula birostris. The sequence goes on from NC_092388.1 coordinate 36,191,573, forward strand.
CATGACTGTGTGGGTTTGCACCGTGTGCTCTGCTTTCCTCCCAAATTCAAAAGACGAACAGGTTAGCAGAGTAATTGGTCACATGGGTGTAACTGAGCCGCATTGGGCTGGAAGGGCTTGTTACTGTGCTGTATCCCTAAACAAATACATTCCAGCATCTGCAGTCTTTTGTGTCCTGAGGTTTGTTTGTCACTAAGGTTGAAAGTAAAGTTTATTGTCATACGCACAAGTACATGTATGCATAGGTGCAAGAAACCCAACATGCAGCAGCATCGCAGGAACATAGAATCACTTAAGAAGCATTCACATGGAAAACCTAAATTAGTCATAAATTATGCATAATCTTTTCAAGAAGGAACATAATTAGAACAAAAAAGCCCATTTTGGTGTAAAGTGATCAAAATGGTAATAGTGTTGCTGAATTGTAGTGGATAAAGTTGTGCTGGTTCAAGAACCAAGTGGTTGAAGTGAAGTAGCTGTTTTCGAACCTGGTGGTATGGGATTTCAGGCTTCTGCACTTCTCGTTTGATGCCAGCAGTGGGAAAATGGAGTGGTCCAGATGGTGAGCATCTTTGATGGACAGATGTTTCCTTCTTAAGGCAGCACCTCCTGTAGATACTACTGATAGTGGAGAGGGATATGCAAGTGATGTATTGGGCTGAGCCCAAACTCACTGCAGCTTCTTGTGTTTCCGTGTATTTAACTTGCCATGTCAGACCAGGCTGCAACATGTCAGGATACTATTGACAGCACATCTGTACAATTTTTGGAATATTTGGTGAACCTCCTTAACCTTTAACGAAGTAAAGATGCTGCCATGACTTTCTTGTGGTTGCCTCTCTGTGCTGGGCTCTGGACATAATGCCTAGAAATTTTAAAGCTGCTGACTACCTCCACTGCCAATCTCCACATTTTCTCATGCTTTCTCCTTCCTGGAGCCAACGATCAGCTCAACAATTTGATGCTGAGCAAGAGTTGTTTTTACAGCATCTTTCACATAGATGGAATCGCAGGAAAGTATGTCAGCATCTTTATTTTCTTAGGATGTTATGGAGGTTCCATTTGACTATTTGACTGGAACAGTAACTCTTCCCATGATGGGCACCTGGCAATATGTTAGTATTTTCTGTCAATGCAGCAGGAAAGGTATTAAAAGCAGAAGTACCAATAGAGTCAGTCATTGTCATAGAAGATTTGTTCCTTCTTAAAATATTACAGCAATCCTTCACTTGCTATTCAAGAAATCGTGGCTACCAATCAGTCACTGTTCCCTGTTATTGTTTCCTTTATCTGCTGCACCATTGATTTGTCCTTGAGATCATCTTAAATAATACTCACAGATGAACTAGGAATTTTATATAACTTATAGCATGTTCAATCTTTTGTAATAGCATCCGAGCTGGGAGAATTTGTCAGCAACTTATCTCCTCAAAGGTTAAGAATTGATCTCTAAAGAGCAGTTCTAAAGTAATAAGTGGTCGTTCTGTTCTGGTATCTGAAATTGATTGGGAAGAAAGAAGAATAGATATTTTAAAAGATGAAATTCAAGAAACAAACATGAGATATATTTATATCGAGTATTGTATATCAGAACTTACTTGCTGAAGGAAGAAATTGAAAATCATACCAAGAAGGAGAGTGAACTTGATTTCTCCATAATTCTGTCCCAAGACTATGCCAGCCTAAATTTAATACAGATGGTTAATTGCATGTCTTTTTTTTCTCTGTCCTCCACGTTCTTAAACAATCTTTGCCATTATATCCAGGAAACTAACTCTGCTGAGAATTGGGTATGCTTTTAACAAGACTTCGAGCACCTAAGTGAGGAAAGGTAACAGAGGGGATTAATAACCTGATTCTTTTTTTTACAAGATTTTAACAAAATTCTCTCAGTGGCCCCTTTATTAGGTACACTTCTACATCTTCTTGTTTACAGAAGTATCTCAATCATGTGGCAGTAGCTCAATGCATAAAAGCATGTAGACAGGGTCAAGAGGTTTGGACCAAACAACGGTTTGGGGAAGAAATGTTATCTAAGAGTGAGTTTGACAATGAAATAATTGTTGGTGCTAGATGGGATGGTTTGAATATCTCAGAAACTGCTGATCTGCTGGGATTCTCATGTACACCAGTCTCTAGAGTCTACAGAGAATTATGTTCTCAACCCGCTTCAACAGTGGTTGGCCTCATCAACAATGATGAGTCGGCATATAGAGAGTAGTCAGAGAAGTTTGCAAATGGTGTGAGAATAACACCCTGAGTCTAAACATGGACAGGACAGAGATGATAGTAGACTACAGGAAAGTGCAGGTGGACCACTCCCCATTGCACATCAATGGCTCTGCTGTGGAGAGAGTGAAGTACCAAAGTTCCTTGATGTGCACATAACAGGATAGTCAAACACCTCCACACTAGTCAAGAAGGCACAGCAGCATTTACACTATCTGAGGAGACTGAGGCATGCAAGGCTCCCTGGCACTATTCTAACAACCTTCAACTGGAGTACCATTGAAAGTGTCTTGTCTGGCTGCATCATTGTGTGGTATAGAAGCTGCAAGGCAATGGACCACACAGAAGATGGTAAAAGCCACCAAGAGGATCAACGTGGTCTTCCTCTCCCCTATTTGTGACATTTACCAGGAGTGTTGTCCACGAAGGGTCTGAAGCATTGTTGAGGACCTCTTCCAAACATCCCTCAATCTCTTTGACCCACTACCATCAGGAAGGAGAAACAGGAGCAGCAGGACTAGGACTGTCAGACTTGGTAACAGCTTCCCCCCCAGGCTGTGAGACTAATAATTACCCTGCCACCACCGAGATCTTGTCACTAGGACAGCAAGCTGTTTAACTGTTACTGTTTACAGTGCTGCACATGACATGCATTTTGAATTGCGTTTTGCTAACTTATTTGTGCTAACATTTTGTTTTATGTGTTGTGTGTGATATATGGATTGTGGATGCACCATGGTCTGGAGGAACGTTGTTTTATTTGGATCTGTATACTGCGTGCACGATCAGATGACAATAAACTTGAATTTGAAAAATGAAGAAGGGCGTCCAGTGAGCAGAGGTTCTGTGGGCAAAAGTGCCTTGTTAATGAGAGAGGTCAGAGGAGAATAGCCAGCAACTCAAATAACCATGCATTACCCCAATAGAGTACAGAAGAGCATCTCTGAATGCTCAACCCATCGAACCTTGAAGTGGATGGACTACAGCACCAGAAGACCACACCAGGTTCCATTCCCGTACCTCATAAAGTGGCCACTGATCATATTTTGCTACTGCATTATATTCAGTCAACACAGGAATGGGGCCAGTGTCAATAAAGAGTTGGCAGCTGGGAGTTTTGCTTCACAGTACTGCCTGAGCTGCCCATAATTACAAGATGTTTGCCTTTAAGGGCCCCTACAAGGAACTATTAATCTTATTTCAGGTCCCAATGGCAGAGGTAACAATTCTTTGGTAGTTATTGCAGTGCAGGTAATATGCACAATGATAGATATTTTGTAAATCTATAGGGTTGTCTTCTATGACTGATGTTGAAGCAGATCTCCTGGATATTTAGAGTGGTATCTGTGGAGAATGCAAAATATTAACACTGGGAGCTAATAGAAATGAATAAATTGAAGTCACATGCTTGAACTTAATTTGCAGAAAATTCAAAAACAAAATTGTTAAATAAAATGTTCAATAGAATCTATCCTGAAATGCTCTTTCAGATGCTGATGTTGTGCGGTAATCTGCTTACATTCCATTAGCAATAATACTTAGGTAGATGGAATGTTCAATACAAAGTAAAAAAAGAAAATCTGCACCAATAGATGATTTACTAGAAACTGGAAACGGCAGTGGCAAATACGTAAATGTACATGAAATTACTACTTGATATGATTGCCATGTAGTTATTAGAATTCCAGTGTATTAATGTCAATGGGGTCTAAACTTCATAGTCCATGAAAAGACACAGAAAATGTGATGCATGATTAAGTTACATCCATTGATAGAAGTACAACATCTTGTTGCCTGCTACCAGAATGATTGCTAAGTGCAGCTGGTGATGATATTGCTACACATTAGCTGGGTCAAAAATGCTGCGTTCCTAATGCTGAAGTGATAGATGCTGAATGGCTGGAGCTTCATGTTGCATCTGTGCATGAAGTGAATCTGATCACTGAATGCTGAAATCTAATACTATATGCAATCATGTAATCTCCAAGAATTTTAGAGACTGCACCGGATAAAGGAGACCCATATCTGCCTAAGTGCCAGATGACTCTCCAGGCACACATTCAAAAGGCAATGGGAGCAGGTACTCACAGAGGTCACAGAAGGGAGACAATTCACTTAGACTAATTTTAATGCCACAAGAAATTAATAGGATACATATAAGAGCAGATAATTTCAAGGATTGGTGGTGTTGTGGAGATTATAGCACATTGCAAAAGATACAGCAGGATGTAGATCAATTGCAGATATGGGCAGAGAAGTGGCATAGAGGTATAGAGTCACAGAATGCTTCAGCACAGAAAACAGGCCCTTCAGCCCATCTGGTCTGTGCCAAACCACTAATCTGCCTAGTCCTTTCAGCCAGACCCAGACCATAGCCCTTGATACCCCTTACATCCATGTACCTATCCAATTACTGTTGAATGTTGAAATCAACAACACATCCATCACTTGTGCTGGTAGCTCATTCCATATTCTCACCACTCTCTGAGTGAAGATGTTCCCCATCATGTTCCTCTTAAACATTTCACCTTTCACCCTTAGCCCATGACCTCTGGTTGTAGTCCCACCCAAGCTCAGAGGAATAAGCTTGCTTTTATTTACCATTTCCAAGATGGCGGAGTGCTCAGACACAGCAACTTCTTGGTGTCTGGGTGTGATTGTTTGTCCATGTCCTGTATGTCTTTGTTATGATCGGAAGACACTGCTGGCTATTAAATATACAGTGCACAGCAATACCCCCCTGCCAGGGAACTGTTAGACTGCAGAGGAACCCCACGGCTTGGCCTTATTTCACATGCTATACCTGCTTCAGACCTCTGTGAGTGACGTCGTAGGAGGAGGTGTGTAAGGAAACAAAAAAGGGGAAAACATGCTGGAATCTGGGAACAACCTAGGTTGAAGACCTTCAGGCCGAGTGTCTCCTCATTCCTACCAGCAAATGTCCATTCACTTGAGAATGAACTGGACTACCTGCACCTGAGACTAAACCAGCAAGAGAAAAGTATCTGCGCAGTCATTCTCACGGAATCCATCCCAGATGCGGCCATCCAGCTGGAGGATTTCAACACCTTTCGGGCTGACAGGGATCCAGCGATCTCGGGCAAAACCCATGGTAACGGTATCTGTATTTATGTAATGTAACTCCCACTTCGGCTAGCAGCTTAATATAGGGGGTGATAGCCCCCAGCCTGGCCAAACTTAAGAAATCTTATTTGGGTGGATGCTGCGCGATGTTTCCCCTGTTACAAGTCAGTACCCCGAAATAACAAACAGTACACAATATGCGATTAAATGATTAAGCTTTATAATTCTTACTTTGGCTATATGATTAGTAAAGAAAACAAAAAAAAAAGCAAATGGGCCCATTCTCATGAAACAATGTTGGAGCTGACTGATAAGCCGATTGTCCACCACCGACCTCCTCCGATCGTCGCTGCCGTTCAGACCCTCGCTCCAAGTCCACTCCGCCCGGCGGTCTACCAACTCTCTCCATTCGCGTCTTCTCTCCTCATCTCTCCCCAGCAAAAGACCGCGAAAATCTCTTCCAGGCTCACAAGAAAGAACAACGGCATTCCAAACCCCGTTATCTCTAGTCGTATCCCAAACATTGCTGCTACAGACAAACTGTTACATTAGTAGTGAAACCTTATAGCATGTTACAAAATAAGAACAGATATATGGACACTTAAGCAGTGGTATCCCATTGTTCACTGATGACTGAGTTCATTTTTGTGAAGTGCAGACTGGTTAGATGTGACTTGCCACACACAAAGCCATGTTGACTATCCCTAATTAGTCCTTGTCTATTCTAATACTTGTATATCCAAACCCTTAGAATACCTTCCAAAAACTTTACCACTACTGATGTCAGGTTTACCGGCCTATAACTTCCTGGCTTAATCTTAGAGCCTTTTTTAAACAATGGAACAACATTAGCTGTCCTCCAATCCTTCAGCATCTCACCCATAGCTAAGGATGTTTTAGATATCTATGCTGGTGCTCCTGTAATTTTTGCACAGGATCCGAGGGAATATATTGTCAGGCCCTGGGAATTTATTCACCCTAGTTTGCCTCAAGACAGCAAACACCTCTTCATTTGTCATCTGAATAGGGTCCATAACCTCGCTGTTGCATTGCCTTACATCTGCGTCTATCTCCTGATTTAATACAGATGCAAAAAATCTATTTTATATCTCGACACATCTTTCAACTCCACACATGGATTACCACTCTGATGTTCCAGAAGAGCAATTTTGTCCCATTTTACTCTTAATATATCTGTAGAAGCCCTTGGGATTCTCCTTCACTTTGTCTGCTAGATCAACCTGATGTCTTCTTTTCACCCTTCTGATTTCCTTCATAAGTGTTCTCTTGCATTTCTTGAACTCCTCAAGAAGTTAATTTGTTCCTAGATTTCCCTACCTGCTATACACCTCCTTTTTATTAACCAGGGCCTCAATATCTTTTGAAAACCAAAGTTCTCTAAACCTGTTATCCTTGCTTTTTATTCTGATAGGAACATACCAACACCATAGTCTCAAAGTTTCACTTTTGAAGGTCACTTTTCATTTTTGACGTCAGATCGAGTTTAATCAGGGCAAGTGGGAGGTGTTATACATTGGGAGATCAAATGCAAAGGGATCAACAGTTAATGGCAGGGCCCTTAACAGTGTGGTGTACAGAGGGATCATGGTGTCCAACCCATAGCTCCATGAAAATAATCACAAATGTTGATAGGGTGATAAAGAAGGCATATGGCCTTCATTGGCTGCGGCATTGAGTTGAAGAGTCAGAAAGTTATGTTGCAGCTTATAAAACTATGGTTAAGCATCATCAGGAGTATAACATTGCATTCTGGTTACCTCATTATATGGAGTGTTCAGAAGAGGCTTACTAGGTCCAGGAGAGATTGGATAAACCAGCTTCTTTTTCTCTCTCCAGGGGCTGAGGGGAAACCTGACAGAAGTTTATAAAATTATGAGAGGACTAGATAGATAGATAGCCTGTATCCATTTTCCAGCATCTAGTATCTAGTATTCAGGGGCATGCATTTAAAGTGAGGAGGGGTTGGGGGTGAAGTTCAAAGGAGATGTGCGGGGTAAGATTTTTTTTACACAGAGACTGTATGATAGTGATATGTATGAAGCTCCTGGATAAAAAATGAAAATGCACAGAATGGAGGATATAGGTCACAAGCAGGCAGAAGGAATTATTTTATATGGCATAGCTAGCTTAGTTCATCACAAAATCTATTTATCAAATGCCTTCTGAAAGTCCATGTAGACAATGATTTTCTTCTTTTCTTCATTCCACCATTCCTTCATTCTTCTTAAGTGCTTCCTCAATAAATCTCAATGAAATTATTGAGACTCCTTTTTCCCTCGCACAAATCCATACTAACTATCCCTGACTAGCCCCTGCATTTTCAAATGAAATAAATTCTACACTTAGAACTTTCTGCAATAATTTCCCCACCACTGACCTAAGGCTCACTGAGCTGCAGCTTGTAGGTAGATCTTAACCAATCTCAACCATCCCTGGTGATTTATTAATCCTATGCATTTCATGAAGTCTAACACTTCCCCGTTCTTAATACTATCAAACTCCAGAGTGTCAATGTATGCCTCCCTGGACTCGCTATCTTCCGTGTCAGTTTCCTGGGATAAGTAATAAGAAATATTCATTGAGGACATCACCAGCATTCCTTGTCTCCAAACATAGGTTGTCTTTTAATTCCCTGAAGGGGCACACTCCTTCCCTGTCTTCCCATTTACTCCTGTAACTTTCCAGTCAAGAATATTTCATCGGTAGTGTCTTCTATTTATAATCCTTCTCCCATCTCATTTTCATCCATCTTTCTCCTTTGACTTACAATCTGCAGGTGGCACTAACTATTATTCTTCCTTCACTCTTGTTCATCACAATCATACCTATGTGATGTGCTGTTTTCAGTTGCTAAAAATTTTAAACATGACCTGATGGTGGAGAAACACCATGAAGATAATTAGAATGAATAAGTAACCTTTTCTTATGTTTAACAGTTCAGCAGTGACAGCTTCATTAATAACGTTACCTGGAGTTTTGAGTTTCAAAGTTGCGGTATTGACATGAAATCATAAATATAAACTGATCAATATCATAGTCTTTCTGCCTGGTATACCTCCAGTGGATTTAGCTGCAGGCAATATTTTGCCAAGGTACTGCCTAGAATGACTTGTAGTGGAAATGTGCATTCATTTGTAAAACATCATCTATTCACAAATGGCACCAGTAACCAGAGAGAATCCAACCCCTATTTCATCCCTGGAATTTTCACTGGATAAGTGGAAAACAGTCAAATAAATCAGTTAATTCTTCCCTTTTAAGTTGAAGGAATCCTTGAATGCTGTACCGTATCATTAATTTAAATGCATGCAATGATTGAGATCAGGGATGACAAACTGAAGAGAAATAAAATGAAACATTTATAAATTCCCACAATGAAGTAGAAGACTTTCCAATTGGAACAATGGCACACTGCCAGCTATTCGACTGCATTGCTTCGATATACACAGTCAGTGCAAGACAAATCAGAATTAAAACATTCCTATCTGCTGTGCAATTATTGTGCAATTGATTCTTTAGAAATTCTTCAAGTTTGCTGAGAAACATGTGGTAGAGTAGTGCTATGTGAGTAAATCATTTCAGTTTGTTCCTGTGCCTCGAAGAATGATTTCCGTACTAATAAGACCATAAGACATACGAGCAGAATGTCTTTGACTCCCTTAATAATGAAGAACCTATCAATCTCTGCTTTAATTATTTCTGATGACTTGGCCTCCACAGCTGTCTGTGGCAATGAATTCCACAGATTCACCACTCCCCTGGCTAAAACACTCCACCTCATCTCTGTTCTAAAGGGATGTTCCTTGCATTCTGAGGCTGTGTCCTCTGGTCCTCGACTCCCCCACAGATTGGCATCATTTAAATTGTTACACATGGGCACCGTAAGTAGTTTTAGTATTTGTGCATTTTTGACGAACTAATATGTGACATGACCTGTCATAGTCAAAGCCTAAAACTGTTGTTGCTTGCCTGAAGCAGCAGAGAGATATAGCAGGGCAGTTTGAAGAGAACTGTTGTAGAGGACGCTGAGACAAATGAGAGTGGGCATGCTTGCCCATATCCTCTTCTTTTTCTCTTTTACATTTGGGATTGTCACTGGAAATGAATGTAAGGGTTCATTTGCACGATGATGAGGTACAATGTCACAGCAATCATGAATTCTGCAAGCAAGATGTTGGGGAAGCATCCGTTAAGTAATGCATGTGTGGGCTTGGCTCTTTCTATTAGAATCAAAATCTGGTTTAATATCACCAGCATATGTCATGACATTTGATGGCAGCAATGAGACGAGGGCATGTTCTGGATGGTGGGGGTCCTCAATGATGGACACCACCTTTCTGAGGCATCGCTCCTTGAAGATGTCCTGGATACTCTGGAGGTTAGTGCCCATGATAGAGGTAACTGAGTTTACAACTTTCTGCAGCTTGTTTCAATCCTGTGAGTGCCCACCTGACCCTGTACCAGACAATGATGCAGCCAGTTAGATTGCCCTCCACAGTACATCTGTAAAAAATTGTGTCTTTGGTGATGTACCAAATCTCTTCAAACCCCTAATGAAATATAGCCACTGTTGTGCCTTCTTTGTAACTACATTGTATATGTTGGCCTCAGGATAGATCCTCAGAGTGGTTGACACTCAAGAACTTAAACTCACTTCTGATCCCTCTATGAGGAATGCTGTGTGTTCCTTTGTCTTACCTTTTCTGAAGTCCACAATCAACTCTTTGGTCTTACTGACTTTGAGTGCAAGGTTGTTGCTGATACACCACTCAATCAGCTGATCTATCTCGCTCCTGTATGCCTTTTCGTCATCATCTGAAATTCTGCCTCCAAGTAGTTGAGTCGTCAGCAAATTTATAGAAGGCATTTGAGCTGTGCCTAGCTACATGGTCAGGTTTACTCCAGGATGCAGTCCCATTTTGCTCTAATATACCAGTTGTGACTAATTATTTCATCTCCATCAATCCCATAGCATATAAAAATCCTGCACTGTGAAATTGAATTTCTAAGTCATTATCCAAAATCCTAACTATCTTAGGTGTTTCCTTTCCTGTAATGAAAGCTTGAATGATGTTCTCTGTAATGAAGAATGTTCAGATAACTCCTTCTGTGTTTCCCATGTTGCAGAGAACAAATGTACGAGACAGTGGTCTACAAAGCAGTAAATGCTGAGTGAGGAGGTTTTTGGTAAAGTGTTTAAGTATGAAGCACAGATAAGAATCTGGCTTGTAACTTCATCCCACTTTCATACCTTTAGATAGCAACTGGTTCTTTGAAATATTCCTTGTTCTTATCTCTCTTCCTCCACCAATAGCTGCTATTCCTTTAGTTACTTTCCTCTTGTTGGAGCTCACTCTTATCTCTGTTCCTACTGTTATCAGACTCTTGAGCAGTCTTCTTGTTTCAGGGGTGGCAAACCCATGTCATGTATGCTCAGGATGGCACATGCAAACATTTCGTTGGCATACAGCATTCAATGCCACCCCTCAATTCTTTAATCAGCCCCCAGAATAAATAGGCAAATGATGATCATCTTTACTGCCAAATGAAGCAGCAAATGATTTTTCACAACCCAAGATCAGTGAGATGTTGGTGTACATATCAATATTTGGATAGTAAATAGTTATAATAACAATACTATTTAGAAAAGGTTACTTTTGAATAGTCCTTTTAAAAGACTAATATTAATAATTTTAAAAGATTATCTAAAATGCTTCTATATTTCAATCTGTCTCAGGTATATTTTATTTAATAGTAAAACAATGAATAAGCAACAGGACACATCCATTTCCCTGAAAAAAAATCCATTGTTACCAATTCATTAATCAATGATAATCTCTGCTCAAAATTACCACGGCACACAAAAGAACTTTTATAAGCTTATTGCCAATTTAGGCACACGTTCTCAAAGAAGTTTGCCACTTAAGTCTTGTATCATAGGATGGACACTTGTCCTCATAATCTACCTCATTATGATTTTGCAGTTTAATTTTTTGCCTGTGCTGCACCTTCTCTGTAGAATATACACTTTGTTCTGCATTGTAATTGTTTCCCTTGTTCTATCTCAATGCTGCAGAATTACCGAGCATTTGATGAAAAATGTTTTGTCCATTTCTCAGCACTGCAATTTCTCCCTGGATCTCAGTCACAGTCTTGTCTGAATTCATTTGTCCCTGACAATGAGCATTAGACAGTAGATTTACTATACTTCTGCAAACATTTTGTTCAGGACCTGCTACTGAACAGTGTGATTAGCAGATAGAAGTGGTATCAATATTCAGGGTGTGGGTGGGTTTTGGGACGGTCAATGCTCAGACTGTTTGTAGCCAATATGTGCAGCAAATTGATTTGTAGGCATGGTTGTGTTTGACCTGCAGGTCTGTAGCTGAGGGGGCAGTGTGATAGTAGATGATGGGAAGGAGATGAGATTGTCAAGCTTAGGTTGCAAGGTTTTGGGGGTGGGGAGAGCAGAATGGTGGTCTGCAATGAAGTTCCAAAGGACAGCCAGGAAAGAAAATTAATTAAATGGGCTTTCCTGAAGTGAATTGTTTGCTCATTATTGAAAGATTGGCTTTCAATAATGAGGCAAGTGCCAGTACAAGTGGCTTGTGTATGATGGGGTTTGCATGGGCATCAATGAAAATTATGAAAGACATGCTTCTGGATATCACCCCAGAACTCTGGGCTTCTCTATGCATTTGTACATCAATGCTCAGAACACCAAGAAGAAGGGCAGAAATGGCCTGTTTCCATGCTGTAATTATTACATGGTTATAAAAAGTGTTAACTTCTCCAGTTACAATAGAAGTTCTCAGTTTCTAATTGGATTTTAGTTTTCACTGACATATTGCCAGAATCTAAATTGTAAAGTGAAAAGTTATATTACTATGTTATCTAGACTCTGGAAAAAGAAACCTTTATTCTCTCTTCAAACATCCTGTTGTCTGATTGGACTGAAAACTTACTACTGCTCATTTTCCTTTTTTAGTATGATTTCTTTTCTTTTCCAGATTACAGTGATTCTTAACTGAATGAAATGAAATTTCTGTAGAGTATTGATAGAATAAGTACCAGATAAATGGAAGTCCAGTCACACACTACGGAGAATGAGAATAATAAAAGAACATACAGGGTCTAAATCCAGTCCCAAACTGCATCAGACATTCATTAAAATCTGCTCACAATCTGACACTAATTGGGCATAATTAGACAAGTTAATGTTGTGCGTTACGCTACCCTCCGAGACTAGTGAGAATAAATGTTACTGGGATTATTTTGTGGCAGCTTTTCCTTGGGTATGCACCTGAATTGTAAGCAGTTTTCTATTCTCAGCCCTTTCTACTACACTTGAGAAAGCAGCTAGATTGAACTGTGTAACCATAGAGTTTCATCAGCACAGTTGTGCATTGGCATCAATACAGAACATATTCTGTTGTGTAAAAGGGATATTGATATGTCTAATCTCCAGATCGGTAGCTGACGGGGTGGTGTGATAGGAGATGGTGGGATAGTAAAAGGGTGTTGATTCATAATAGATCACAAAGGATTATACTTAAAATGCAAATGTACTCTATCTAAAAACGCAGGACAGGAGAATACTCTTTATACTATTATAACAGGAAGTATTAAAGTTTTTATTTCTGGTTATAACATTTAACTGTCATTCATTCTTTGGTGTCACTCCTCCGTCTTTGTGGATAGTTGCGAAGAAAAAGCATTTCAAGAGGTATATTGTGTACATTTCTCTGATATTAAATTGTACCTTTGAAACTTTTGAAAGATTTTGACAAGGTACCAAACCAAAAGTAAGATGGTTATTAATGCATGAAATAACGAACTCAGCAGCAATTCCTTTACCGGAGTGTAGCTGGAACGTAAAAGTTACCACTAGTAGTGGGAGGTACAGAAGCCTGAAGGCACACACTCAGCAATTCAGGAGGAGCTTCTTCCCCTCTGCCATCCGATTCCTAAATGGACATTGAACCTGTGAACACTCTCTCTCTTTTTTAATTTATATTATTTCTGTTTTTGCACAATTTTTAATCTATTGCATATCCATATACTGCAATTAATTATTTATTTATCTTTTTTTCCTCTTCTATATTATGTATTGCATTAAACTGCTGCTGCTAATTTAAGTTAACGAATTTCACAACACATGCTGGTGATAATAAAGCTGACCCTGATTCTGAATTCTGAATCAGAACTTTGTCAGTTTCTTTAACTTTGTTTCTTATCCCAAATATGCAAGCTTACCTGCTGAGTACTTCCAGTATTTTCTGTTTTTATTTTGAACTTTCAATATCTGCAAAGTTATTTTGATTTTTGCGTGAGCTGAAGCTTATCTGATATTGGTCCTCACTAGAGTGGATGCGGGCCAAATGCAGGTTTGAAAGCACAGATTGGTAGGGAGAATTTGCAATAAGGTTGTGGGAGCAAAATGCAACAGGGTGTCAACTGTACAACTAGGGCATTGGTTGATTTGGTACATCAGGAGTTAGGGAGAAGTTAATCGGGAGATTATGTGGGCAGTTGTGCTTGGTATCCTGCAGTTTTAAGGTGTCACTAGGAAGTGCATTCCTGATTTTAAAATTATAGGTCCCCTGTTAGGCAGCATGTTGACTTGGATAACTTAAAAGACATCCCCAGCATCAGCTGTGTTGAGTGCAATGTATCCTTTTCCAAAATCTTTCTTTTTAAGGCAAACTAATATTGCAGTTAGCACCTCAAAAAATACATTAATTACCGCACTTAGCAACATTTTGCATCAGATTAAGGCAGTGAAGAGGTGAGTTTGCATGACACCATGTTGGTAGCTACCAACGAGCACAGTTCCTTCCCACTGCACCAGAATTTGGCAGTTTATATAAAAACTGAAACACAATCTCTCACTAGTGACTTTCAAGGGAAAACTTGCTGGAATGATGTTTCAAATTTTGCTAAGACTGCAGTGGGGTTGATAAGGCATGTCACCAAGTAAAGGGAGGTCAACACATTTGCCTTTCAATTCTGAGCTGCACTTTACACTGTAACATCCAGTATCTGGAGCAGCAACGAATTAATATCAGTATTGCTTTTTTTTTTTACCTTGTTCTACTTCACTGCACTGTGGAATGGTTTTGATCTGCATGAACAATATGCAAGACAAGCTTTTCACTATATCTTGGTACAAGAGAATAATAAACTAATACCGTTACCAATATTAACACTAGTGCAGGATTGTAGATTGACTTGGGGACTGATTAAGAATAGAATTGCAGCAGTTGTATTTTTCTCCCCGTCCATAACAGTGGTGCCAAGTGTCACTTAAGTCTTGGCAGTAAAATGTATTGTGTAATCTCTGGAGGAGAGAAAGCTGAAAAATAGTTTTAAAAAAACAAAATAAATGTCGGAAATGTGCAAGCCATTTTCCCTAGCCTGGATTTCCTATTGAATGTTCAGAGGAGCTTAAAATGTATGTTGCTCTTCAGGGGATACAGACTGTTTAGTAATCAATTTCCACAGCTGCACATGATGACTGTTGACTACAATCCGAGGCTGACCCATTTAAAGAAAATGGCCCAAATAGTTTTTATTTTACAGTAATGGTTCTATAAGAAAGGATTCCCTGCTTTGACAAGTGTTATTAACACTTTGAACAGCAGAAGCAGAAATAAAGCACATTTTCTGCCTTAGTATTGAGTGAAAGTACATCTTAACATGAGCAGAAAGCATTAATGGATGAGGACAATTGTTCAGCTAATCTCTGCAGTGCCTCTGTTCCCTGTTACAACTGGCCATTATGGTTCTTTCCCCCTTACAGGCTCAAGCTGGCTCAAATAGGAAAAATTAATCCCAAAAGCTTCCACTCACGCACAGCATTCAACAGTTCTCCATTTCTCAGTTTGCAAGAGTTGAAGTGATTGTGAAATATCTTTCAACCTGATTAGGCGATAGCTTACTTTATACTGCTCATTAGCATCATAATTCATAAAACTGTGCAGATCCAGCTGCCTAGAAATAACATTGCCAATCAGTTGTGCCAAACCACTTCATCATGCTCTGCCTCCAAAATTCAAGTCTTAGGTCAAGTTCGACTGTATTACATGTGAAGCATGATCAACTGGACATTAATTCCCAGGTGTTCAACTTGTAGGGGAAGCTTCTTTACTCAATGTTGGATTAGAATGTGTGTTGACATCCAAAAGGACATGTTAAGCTGAACAACCTTGACACTTGTGAAGAGAGATTAGACTTCCAGGTAGAAATGCAGGAAATTAAAGAAAAGCTTGGAAAATGACAAGATAGGGTCAGCTGAAGCCAGACGGATGAAGGCTCATGAGAAACAAACATTATTATTGATTTGATGGAACAAAAGAGATGCTTCTGTATTTGCATTCATTGTAACTCAAAGGAAGGCAGAGATGCTTCCTTAAATACATGAGTAAGTTATATAGCATAGTAATTTTCAATATTGTTCACTGATTTCAAGCTTTTGGTCAAAATCCAGACTAATCTGAAGAAATAACTTCCAGTAAATAATAGGACCTCAACATTAATCTCCCAAAAACTATTGAATAGTTTTTATATTAGAAATGCTTAAGAACCATTAAACTTATTTTAATGGTCTTAAAGCTAAAAAGATCTATTAAATATTAAAACCATGATATAAACACAAATAATTTAAAACTGGGGAACGTGCCATTTCATTACCTTTCCTACAGCCCTCAATTCCCATTGAAATAATAGGACTTACAATCTTATCCAAGGTCTAATGAGGAGCATGATCCAAGAGCCAATGCCGGATTATGCAGGATCTCAGCAATATTCAGATTCAGGGATATGCTTCAAGTGAAGTGCAGCGGCAATGCATATTGAATGATACAAACCTGAAAATAGATGTCGGAGTTGGATGTTTCCTGACTATTTATAAAGTAATGAATGTAACTAACCGGATTGTAAAAAAATAGTTGGCCTGCGTTAATTCCTCCTGATTATTCATCTGACATTGCCACAAAATGGAGTCATAGAGCAAAACACCACAGGTACAGGCCACAGTTTTGGACTCTGTACTCTAGGGAAAGACTGATACCACTCCTCAGCCTACTTCCCTAATTGATCAAGATCCCCCTGTAATCTACAATAACTTTCTTCACTATCAAAATACCCCCCAATTTTGCATCATTCTTAACCTATCTATAGAACCACTTGGGATTTTACTTAACCTTTCCTGCCAGATACATCCTATACCCTCACTTTGACCTCCTGATTTCCCTCAAGTGTATTCTTAATCTTTTGATAGTCATCAAGGGATTCGCTCACTCCCAACTTACTAAATGTATTGTATACTTCCTTCTTTTCCTTGTCCAGAGCCTTGATATCTCTTATCAGCCAAGGTTCCCTAAACTTGCCAGGTTTACCCTTCCTCCATCAGGAACTTGCTGGTCCTGGACTTTGCTATGAAACTCTTTAAAGCTTCACACTTGTCATTCATTCTTTTCCCTTCAAAAAATTCACCCAGTTGGTTTCTGCTAGATCCTGCCTAATTAGCCCTGCTCCAGTTTAGGAGCCTATCCTGTGGACCTGTCCTATCCTTTTCCATCACTATCTTAAAACTAATAGAACATTGGTCACTAGAGCCAAAGTGCTCCCTGACTACCTTGACAGTTACTCGCCCTATCTCATCCATAATAGGAAGTCCAGTTTAACACCCCCCTGAGTAGGAGCTTCTATATATTGATTCAAGAAACTTTACTGGATATACTTCACAAATTCCACCTCACCCAGGCACTTAACATTCTGGGTGCCCAAGTCAATACTGGAGAAGTTAAAATCTCCCATTAACTCAACTAGAAACAATTTCTTGACACAACTCAAATTGCTGTTTTCTATAATACAACCCGACTACAGTGACTCTCCCCTTTTTGTTTCTAAGTTCTAACCTGACAATCTCCCAAGAATGTCATCTCTAAGTACTGCTGTTATCCCCTCCCTAATCAACACACCCGCCTTACTTACCCGTACTTTGGTCTTGCCTGTAGCATCCGTATCCTACAAACATAGTATACTGAGATGCTTGTTCTGTCCTTTTCTCTGCCATGTTTCTGTCATGGCCATAACATCCAAGTCCTCAGAGCCAAACCACACTCTGAGATTGACACCTTACCTCTTAAAGCTTGTGCTTTCAAATAATTACTGTTGAACTGAGTATTCCTTTTCCTGCTTTCATTGTGTCTTTGATTATCGTGATTACTAGACTTGTTCTCCCTGGCCATTGCTTTATCCCATGACTTGCTCCTGCTCAGAGTCATACTTACCTGCCAATCTGATTTAATCCCTCCCATGTATAAATCACATTTTTCTGCAAGGATATTGTTCGCCCTCTGGGTCAAATGCAACCCATCCGTCTTGTACTGGGCACCTATACCCCAAAGGAAATCCAAGAACCCAAATCCCTGCCCCTGCAACAGCTTCTCAGACATGAATTCAAGTGGCTTCTCTTTCTATTTCTGACTTCGTTGGCATGGGCACAGGGAGTAATCTGAGCCCCTTGAGGTTCTGCTTCTTAACTTCTTAGCTAACTGCCTATACTCATTCAGCAGCACCTCATTCCTTTTTCTACCTATGCAATATGTACCACCATATGCAATACAGTATCTTAGACCGTTCACTCAACCCCTCATGAATTTTCAACAACTGTTCAGAGATATCCTTCACCCTGGCACCGGGATGACAACACAGCATTCTAGCATCTCTTCTGAGGCTACATAATCTCCTGTTGCTCCTCTCACTAGTGAGTCTCTTATCATTATCTGTCTGAACCCTTGCCTTCTAAGTCTCATAGCCAGCTGTTGTGCTAGACCTGACTACTGCTGTTAGTCCTTGAAAGAATATTCCCCTCAATAGTATCCAAACAGATATACCTGTCAGTGATAGGAATAGAAACTGGGCACGGACTACTTGTTCCCCTTACTCTTTCCGATGGTCATCTATCTGAAACCTGTATCTTGGCTGTTACCACTCAGTAAAAGCATCCTGCATGATCCTGAGTATATCGTAATCCAGCTCTTGTCCCAGTAAAAAAAAACATTTTTACCACTAGTATTCATAATATGTTAAATAATGGCCAGTATGTCTGTGTGAAAGAATAAAACTTCCATTTCAATTTATTCAGTACATCAGCAGTCAATTTTAAAATACCTCAGCCCTTGGAAAGGATACA
Organism: Mobula birostris; assembly: GCF_030028105.1. Taxonomy (NCBI): domain Eukaryota; kingdom Metazoa; phylum Chordata; class Chondrichthyes; order Myliobatiformes; family Myliobatidae; genus Mobula; species Mobula birostris. The sequence goes on from NC_092388.1 coordinate 36,210,108, forward strand.
AATGCAAATCTTTCTGTTATAAATGAATAACGTATTCTTTGTGTTCACATTAACCTCCTATCTACACCATCTGATTATGGTTATCAACCCTTTTGAATGAATAAAGAAACAAATCTAGTTTTTGTTAGAAGCCATCTCAGACTGCTTCTTAGGTTGTTTTTTAATACGCTTGAGTAAAATCACTTCAATAAAACTGAACTCCTGCTTCTCAAAAGCAAGGGAAGATACAAGTTCAACATGTTTCTTGAATTGTAATCACAAAGGGAAATTATTTTGGAGGCATTATATTGCATTACATGACCTTGGAATGTTTAGTACTCACTAGACGCAAAGTGAAATATATTTTACTTTCCCTTTGCCAGTCCTTTTCCACCCTTGGAATTTAAGAAATATTGGTTTAATCTTTAATAGGTTACCAGAATTGATCTACTTTGTAGTTTACAGTTCATACATCAACTGATCCTAGTCGCTTTACAGAGATGTGATATGAGGGTAGAGTGAATAGATCTAAAATGACGACCTCTGTATTATATTCTATTCAGTCTGATTGAATTCAAACAGAATCAGAGCACAGCCAGAGACATTGAAAGCAGTGATGTGACAAGAAGAATATTCTGTCTTGAAACAGACACTGGAAAATAACATACTCTTGCATGTGGTGGGAGAGTTCAATTTTCTCGTTCACTCCTGCACAGCAATAGAAATGAGATTGGTCTTAGACTCCTTGCTGATGCCAGTCTTCCATGTACCTTCCTGCTCTATGCAGTAATGAAGTGTCACGATAAAATCATTTTGCAAGGCTGCAACTTTAAAGGCATTTCAATAAGGTTTAAGCATTGCAGTTTATCCTCATTTCAGTCTCTATATCAGAAGCATTTTTGAAGCCATACTTTGGTGATCAAAGTTGCTTTAAGTAGCAATGCTTATCAACTGGACATTGTTTTGTAAGTGTCAAGCAGTGTGTTGTAAATCCTAGCCATTGTCTGTGATCAATTTCAGAGCAATTTTACTTCAAGTTTGAACTGAGGGATAACTGTTCTATTGGCTTACTCTATGTCCTTGGTGTTGAGCACGGAAGTTAATATGCACCTGCCCTGGAAGTGAGGCCATCATATTGGCTGCTTAATAGGGCTTGATAGATCGCAAATGTAATTAAACTTATTGCAAGTGTTTGTAAGTGGATGATGAATCTACTTTTTCCAGAAGTACCAGAGTGATTGACATGTGCAGGCTCACTACTCATTGCAGCACTTCTGAATTAAGACAGGTAAATCAAATGGTTACTGCTTATGTAAAACCATATCTTGATTCTCAGTGACTGAAAGCTATGTAGAAAATAAACCTTGTGCAAGAACTGGAGGTTCCAGCCATGAAGAAAAAAGAAAAATTGGGAGATTTGTAACACTAGGCATTATCACTTCCATGAATCAGATTTTTGACTAACAAAAGGTGCCCATTTATTTGCAGACTCCAGTGCTTTTCTTAAGTAGTACAAGGGTCTGATGTAGAGAGGGTGTGATCCACAGTTTGATCCTGAAGTCACAATATTCCACAGATTGCAGTCTGGTCAGGTATACCAGATTCACAAAACTGATTAGAAAAGAAATCACATCCTTACTCCATAATACCTGCCATAAGGTAGCTGAAAATTGAACGAGAGACAATCCATTTTGTTGAATTGATATCAATGTCTGTATTTGGAGATTGATGTAATCAGTAGGTTTCTGAGATGAGTGATAACATATTATTGTGTAGCCAACTAATTAATCTGACTGATCAAAATGATCATTGCCGGACAATGACAAGTTTCAGTTCATTCTTTTATGCAAGCCAATAAGTCCCTTTCATTTTTAAAACTCAGTCTAACCAAAGACAATGGATAAAATCCATTCAATCTGTCTGCTTATTCAGATTACCAACGTAAAATGTGTCCAGTTATTCATGTGATAAAATAAGTAACCGGTGAGTCACCCAACTTTGGCAGTTGTCCGCTCTTGGATCATACTGTTACATTGAGCATGGTCTTAGGGTCAATCTCTGATGGTGACTGGCTTCCAGATAATCAGCAAGGTTTGATTTCAAGTGTTGTCACGAAGAACTGATGCACAAATTGGCCACTTCCTTTGCTGAGAATATCTCTAGGTCAGTGATGGTGATAAATTAAATATTAACAGTGGCAAATTAAACATAATTACAGTAATTGAAATTCCTTCTAGTCAAATGTAACAATGACTTTATTCTCTGTAAGATTTAAAATAAATGAATGAACAATTAATGCTCTTATTCGGGAATATTAATCTAAGGCAGAAATCTTAATGTATGTATCATATGAAATCGTCCTTGTTCAAAATGGTGTGGTTATATGTTATATATTGATCTGGATCAGCAGGATGTGTCCAATATAGCAATATCTCTGAAACCGTACAATATTAATCTAATTTATTATCCCAGATTATTTGTCTAAACCTGGCCTAAATTTGAAAATGAATGGGTTTGAAAATGGATGATAATCCTCCCAGGGCCATAGCCAAACAAAATGCTAGAAATATTCTGATCCCTTTTGTGTTGAAAAACTGTAAATCGGAGCAATGCTAGAATTGAGCTCGGTGCATGGAAAAGTGATACATAACTCAGTTTCTATTTTTCACCTTTTGTGGAAATGCCATAAGGAAAAGCCAACATAATTTTTCAAACAAATTGAAGAATGTATCGGGGGAAGTGGCTGGGACAAAATTCACAGTTCAGATACCACCTTTGTGCCCACATCCCAAGGTTAAAGAAGGGATGCCAGTGTCTCTACTTCATTAGGAGATTGAGGAGATTTGGTAAGTCACCCAAAACTCTTACAAGTTTCCACAGTTATAGAGCTGAGAGCTATCTGACTGGCTGCATTGTAGCCTGGTGTGGAAACTCCAATGTAACAGGATTGCAAGAGGCCGCAGAGTATTGTAGACTCAACCAGCTCCATCACGGGCCCTCTCCGCCATTGAGGACAACTTCAAAAAGCAGTGGCTCAAGAAGGCAGCGTCCATCATTAAAGACCTTCACCATCTGGGACAAGCACTTTCATGTTACTGTTAGGGAGAAAGTACAGGAGCCTGAACCCACACTCAGTGTTTTAAGAATTGCTTCTTTTCGTCTGCCATGCGATTTCTGAACAGTCCTCTGGACAATACTTCATTATTCATTTCTTGCGCTATTTACTTAACGACAGATATTCCTGTTTTACTAGGGATTCATTTTATAAATGGAGGTGATTCAGAGCACTTTGGTGACTGGAGATTCTGCAGAATTTGTGTATGTGTCGTGCAGAATGTACAAAGAGGGAAGTCTGGAAACCTTTGATGGTAGCTTGAGAAATCATATCAGTTTAAGATGACACAGGTGAACATAGAACCTTTGGCCCACAATGTTGTGCTGACCATGTAACCTACTCGAGAAACTGCCTAGAATTCCCCTACCGCATAGATTATGAGAACACTCAGTCCTCTTTTATTGTCATTTAGAAATGCATACATGCATTAAGAAATGATACAATGTTTCTCCGGAGTGATATCATAGAAAACAGGACAAACCAACGACTAACACTGACAGAACCACATAATTATAACATATAGTTACAGCAGTGCAAACTAATACCATAATTTCATCAAATTATGAACAAACCATGGACACAGTAAAAAGCCCAAAATAGCCCTCTATTTTTCTAATCTCCATGTCTCTTAAGAGACCCTATTTTGTTTGCCTCTACCACTGTTGCTGTCAGTGCATTCACGCACCCACCACTCTATGTGTGAAAAACTTTACTTCTGGCATTCCCCTTGTACCCCTTGTACCTATTTCCAAGCAGGGGTGTATGGGGCATCAGGGAGGGGTAGCACTCTGGTGGGGGAACATGTTGCGTCCTTCTCAGGGCGGTTTGTCCACCTTTGGTCCCCACCTGGAACTCAGCTCTCACCTGTGCCTCCCTGTAGCTGTTTGCATGCGACAGTGGCCACACCCCAGGCAACGGCTTCGACAAGCCGGCTAAACCAGGTGAGGGTAGTCAACGGGTCTCAAACCCTCAGTGAGATAGGGAGTTGTCTATCCCAGCATGTGAAGACAGACTCCGGCGGACTGAGCAGATGAGACCAATGGAAGGTCCAACGGTCAAGAAGACAGTCTCTGCAAGTGTCGTGGAACATGTAGAGCAGGACAAACACCGAAGACATCCTGGTCATCCACTGCGCCTAGTCCCATCTCCAGCCGTCTTGACTCTTGTCTTGCCACTGGATCCAGATGGGAATTGGGAAGAGAGAGTGAGGCTAATGCTGTGCAACTCTCTCTCACTTAAATCCAAATCAAGCGCTAGTCTCGACACCATGCCGGCTGGTGGGAGAGTGACATCAGCGGCAGACTCCGCGAGCCAAGGTTATGAGTTCGAATCTTGTCGAGCCGCTCCCAGGCACGCTTTTCATCTGTGCCTGGTTGAGTGTCGAGCTAGCAACTCCACCTCGTAAAAAGTACTTATGGTGTCAAGGTCTTCATCGATGACAATGGACGAACCTTATTTCCAAGCAGCTTAAAATTATGCCCCCTTGTGTTAGCTATTTCAGCCCTGGGAAAAACCTTTGGCTGTCCACATGATCAAGACTTCTCATCATCTTATACACAAAGCTCAGCGACTGCTTGCTGGTGGTAAATAAAAAAACACCATTAATTACATCTTTTCTGCAAACAATAGACTGTAACTTTCTTGTCGGGGCTGAGATTTTGAACCGCCTGTACAACCTGGCATTATTGCAATGGGAACTGAAGTCTCCAAGTTGCAGGAAGGCTGTGGCATTGTGTGTATGGGCTGAATCAAGGGTTTGGGGTCCGGGCTGGAGAGTGGAGAATGAGCCAATGTTTATCCGTTCCTGGAGTGAACTTGGAGTCAATTCAATTTGGCAGAACCAAGGCAAGACAAATGGAGTCAAGGCGCTGGGCCCTGGGCCTGGGCTTGAGAGTGAGGAAAGACCGGATGTTTGATTGATTTAAGCACCAAAGCAAATTGGAAAAGTTGGGTACAGGTCGATTTGAGGTAGTGGGGCACCAGCCTGAGGGCGTAACAAAGCAGCAGGGCCCAGGTCCAAGAGCGAGATCTGGATGACTTAAGTGCTGGGCCAGATTGAAAAGGACAGGGTGTCGGGGCCAGAGGCAAGGCATGGGCCAGTTCAAATTGCTGCTCCACGAGGTTTACTCAACTCCGCGCAGGACTACGGCTGTGGCCTGCAACTATAAAAGTGTGAACTCACTTTTGTGAACTTCAGCTCTGAATTTTGTTTGCTTACTTTTATTGTTTGCCCTTTTTTTTCTTTTTCTCATTGTTTAACAGGGTTCTTTTGCTTTAATGGGTTCTGTAGGGTCTCTTTGTGGCTGCCTGTAAGAGGACAAATTTCAAGATTTAAAAAAGTATTCATACTTTGATAATAAATGTACTTTGATGTTGACCTTGATATTGGTTTATTGTGACATCTACCAAGACACTGTGAAAAGCTTGTCTTGTACTGTATATTGTTCATACTGGTCAAATCATTGTCAATGTGCTCTCTGAATGCCAGTCTAATGCTGGTCCCTCCCACCAATAACAAAATAAACTTAAATTCAGGTAATAACTTTCACCATCCCACTCTCAAAGCATACTAAAGCCAATCAAACTTCAAAACACAAAGTGCAGTCACCATTGTAATACAGAAAATCCCAACACATTATGTGATACTGATTGAACACTAAATGTACATCTGGTCTTCCTCAAAATGGTGTTACAGTAGTTTACACGTTCATTTAAAAAAGCAGATAAGGCCAAGGTTTCGTGCTTCATCTGAAGGAGGCCCTCTTCAATGGTGTTGCATTCCCTTAGTGATAAATGAGAGTCCGTCTCGATTTTTGTGTAAACTGATTAGGTTCCAGGTAACACACACAAAATGCTGGAAGAACACAGCAGGCCAGGCAGCATCATGAGACCCTCCACTGGGCAAAGTCGACCATGGATGTTGCATCTCAGAGTCCTACATGATACACAAGCCAGGGCAGTAGGATAGGAATAAAGGGAATTGCAGGGGCTTGAGAGAGAAGTTGGCCAGTATTGATTGGAAAAGAACACTGGCAGGGATGATGACAGAGTAGCAATAGTTGGAATTTCTTGATACAATTCGGAAGGCAGAGGATATATACATCCTAAACAAGAAGAAAAATTCTAAAGGAAAGATGACACAACTATGGCTAACAACAAGAGTCAAAGCCAACATAAAAGCCAAAAAGAGGCATATAATAAAGCATAGATTTGTGGGAAGTTAGAGGATAGAGAAGCTTTTAAAAACCAACAGAAGCAAACTAAAAAAAATCATTAAGAAACTAAAGATGGGATACAGAAGTAAACTAGGCATTAATACTAAAGTCAATACTAAAAGTTTCTTCAGATATATAGTGTAAAAGAGAAGTGAGAGTGGATATGGGAATGCTGGAAAATGATACTGGAGAAGTAGTAATGGGAGACAACAAAACAGTGGACATACTGAATAAGTATGTTGCATCAGTCTTCACAGTGGAAGGCACTAGCATTATGGTGGAGTTTCCAGGTGTCAGGGGTCATGAAGTGTGTGAAGTTACCATTACCAGAGAGAAGGGTTATGGAAAACTGAAAGGCCTGAATGTAGATAAGTCACCTGTACCAGATGGTGTATGCCCCAGAGTTCTGAAAGAGGGGCTGAAGAGATCATGGAGGCATTAGCAATGACCTTTCAAGACTCACTAGATCCTGGTATGGTTCTGGAAGACTGGAAAATTGCAGATGTCATTCTACGCTGCTAGAATGGAGAGGGGAAGAAGAAAGGAAATTATAGGGCAGTTAGTCTGACCTCAGTGGTTTGGAAGATGTTGGAGTCAATTATTAAGGATGAGGACTCAGGGTAGTTGGAGGCACATGATAAAATAGGAGAAAATCTTTCCTGACAAATATGTTGGAAATCTTTGAAGAAGTAACAAGCAAGACAAAGGAAGTTAGTTGTATACTTGGATTTTCAGAAGGCCTTGGACATGATGCCACACATGAGGCTGCTTAACAAGCTATGAGTCCGTGGTATTACAGAAAAGATTGTAGCATGGATACAGCAGTGGCTGATTGGCAGGAGGCAAAGAGTGGGAATGAAGGGTGTGGCTTTCACTTCATTCCCCTTTTATGCATGGTTGTTGAAGGGTTATTTTGCATGACACTGCAGAAAGCAAGAATGAGCAAATTAAATGTAATAAGGCATTGTACCGGCGGGGACGAGATCTTTGCTGTGTGATGCCAAGGTACAGTACAACTCTTGGGCCATGACAGGTTTTGGGATGGCATAAAAACAAACACCTGGAATCCCCAGGATTATTGCAAAAACAACACAACTCACCAACTGGGACAACATCCTATTCATTGATCCTTTGGGAATAGCTTCAACTCTAAGGACTGCAACAATTCTAGAACACGGCTTCACATCACCAGTTTAAATAAATTCAGGAATGTGTACCAAATGCTGGTCTCATTGCTGATGGTTATATCCTGTACAACGCAACATAATTAATTGTTAATGCTATCTGGACAGCCAGCAACATGTAGCGAATGGAACCTTGACAGCATTGCCCAGAACATGAGAGCAAATATAATAAATGTTATTACAAGATATTTACAGCACATAAAAAAATCTGAGCAATATCAGAGCCATAGAGGAATGAGTGCAGGTTTCCAGTTATAAAAGATAAATTTAGGTCAGCCATCAGGATCTTTTCACTTGTGTAATAGGCAACTAGAAATTGCTGCTTGAAGCCAAATGCTGAAATCATTCAACAAACAACCAGATGTCATGTGGGAGAAGAGGGCCTGGAAAATCTGGTACTGTCAGTCCTATTCCCAGGACATGTGTTTGGTATTATGCAAAGGCCTCAGGGCTTTCAGCATCAAAACCTATTGTGGCATCTTGAGAGCATAGACTGTGGTACTTCCAAAAATGTTAGCAACACCACATGAAATTAAATACTTATACTAAGCCTGCCAGGTGTTATCAGAAACAAACACAATTAATAAGTTTCTTTATCTTTGCTGTAACTTAATTGGGACAGGTTTCAAAAGAAAAAATAAAGTATCTTTTAATAAAATATGTATTAACTAATGCAGCAGAAATATTGCAAAATAAAAGCCCAGTTTATAGATTGATAGGCAGGTACTTCTAATAAACTTCCAAATGACTGTGCTTAATTAAAAGTAAGTTATTCCTGTAGCAGGTTTTAACTGTCAGCAAGTATTTGATGTTGATGACTGAACAAATTGCCAAGTATGATTTTCACTTAGTGATCTTTCCACATGATTTGAATTCAGGCTTTGTCAGGAGAGAGGAGAAATTTAGCAAAGTTCACAAAACAGGTACTGCATGAACTATGTATATTGTGGGGAGCCAGGTCTTGTCTCATACTGCCTGCACACATGAGGATGAATTAAATGAGTTCATGCTGCTGAACTGTCTTGATTGAATTTTACTAACTACATACCTGTGGCAAACGCAGCCTGACTTTCAACTTCTCTAATCAATAGAAAGCAGTTTGTCTTGAGTTATAAACACATGGAGTGGAAGGTGAAAAGCAAGGAGGGAGAATAAAAAGATTCCGTCTAAAACATTGACTACCGAGGAAGGGCATCATTTATGTTCTCAACTCTAATATTGTCTCATAAGTTTTGTTGAAAAGCCTTTTTGAAATTGTTATCAGTCACAAGCACAGATTTTCCGGTAATATGCAACTTCAACTACATTAATGCAATTAAATGGTTCTTTTTGAAGAAAGCCTCAGGTCATAGGGAACATGAAGACAACAATATCGTTATTTTATGAAGCTGGCAATCAGAGTGGGGCTGAGGTGAAGGACAAGAGATTATTATTGTTAAGGTTATGATAAATAAAGGTAATCTTTTTTTTTAAACCTTGTTAAAATGGCACTGATTCCTTCAAAACAGAATCTTTAAACTGCTGGCCAGGAGAGATCTTTGTGGAGTATCAATTATCAACATCCCTGCATGCAACTCTTTGTGTATAGGACAAAAAATGTGGGAACTTAGGTCAGATAGGGTGGGGATTTTCTTTACCTGTGTGTGAACAGATGGTCATAATATTTAAGAGAAGGCAGAGAGGAAGATGTGGGGGTATGAACTCTGTAGGCCATAAAAAAGTTTAATGGCAGAGGCCATGTTATTACCCTATGGATCTGCAATAGTAAGAAGGAAAATACAGCAGCAGCAGGTGATAGCAACCTTGGTCCAAGTGATATTGGTTCCTGGAACTGGGAAGTGCAACACTTGATCATCATGGTTAAGCAGTGGAACAAATTGAGAAAGAACATGTATTTACAGTATCTGCGGGATTTCAAGCTTTTCTTGATGCCCACTGCATTCAAACCTTCTCTCTCATGCTTGCTTTACGATTACATTTACATTCAGCTGCCACGCAATTCCAGGGTCTTGGCCTGCCTGATTCGGTGGGTGTCATATGCGGTGGAGTGAGCTTATGAGTAGGGATTTGCACATGCACAGCAGCACCTGAGATCCCCCCTTGATCTGCTGGCTGCTTCTGCTGTTAGGAAGCCTTTTCTACTATCTCCAAATATCTCTTATGAACAGAAACACAAGGAAACAATCAGTAAACATAAATAGTTCATAAAATTAAAAAATTAGGAAAAAGTTGAAAGCTAATAAATATATTAAACTATTAAAAGCTAGTAAATTAATTTGCAATCATATTCAATTGATGTAAAATTAATCAAGTTATTCATAAAATTACAGTGATTTAAAAAATTAAAACCAGATCACTTAGTTTCACTTACCCTCTTTGTGAAGGGCTCTAACTCCAAACTTATGGCTGACATAAGGTTGATTGGCAGGCAAAATCTGTGCCCTGCCTATCAGTGGATGTTATTATGGACACAGTGACTGACCTTCATTGGATGAAGTCATATATTTCCGAAATTGTTTTGAGAAGCAGGCATATCAAGGGAGTCTGTCCAATAGAAAAGTGGCTCACTTGAGGACTGGGAGAAATTCAGAGTTCAGCAGAGGAGGAAAAAGGGCTTAATTAGGAAGGGAAAAAAAGATTATGAGAGAAAACTGGCAGGGAACATAAAAACTGACTGTAAAAGCTTTTATAGATATGTAAAAAGGAAAAGACTGGTAAAGACAAATGTAGGTCCCCTACAGACAGAAACAGGTGAATTGATTATGGGGAGCAATTGAATAATTACTTTGTTCCTGCCTTCACTAAGGAGGACATAAATAATCTTCCGGAAATAGTAGGGGACAGAGGGTCCAGTGAGATGGAGGAACTGAGCGAAATACATGTTGGTAGGGAAGTGGTGTTAGGTAAATTGAAGGGATTACAGGCAGATAAATCCCCAGGGCCAGATGGTCTGCATCCCAGAGTGCTTAAGGAAGTAGCCCAAGAAATAGTGGATGCATTAGTGATAATTTTTCAAAACTCGTTAGATTCTGCACTGGCTCCTGAGGATTGGAGGGTGGCTAATGTAACCCCACTTTTTAAAAAAGGAGGGAGAGAGAAACCGGGGAATTATAGACCGGTTAGCCTAACGTCGGTAGTGGGGAAACTGCTGGAGTCAGTTACCAAAGATGTGATAACAGCACATTTGGAAAGCGGTGAAATCATCGGACAAAGTCAGCATGGATTTGTGAAAGGAAAATCATGTCTGACGAATCTCATAGAATTTTTTGAGGATGTAACTAATGGACTGGATAGGGGAGAACCAGTGGATGTGGTATATTTGGATTTTCAAAAGGCTTTTGACAAGGTCCCACACAGGAGATTAATGTGCAAACTTAAAGCACACGGTATTGGGGGTAAGGTATTGATGTGGATAGAGAATTGGTTAGCAGACAGGAAGCAAAGAGTGGGAATAAATGGGACCTTTTCAGAATGGCAGGCAGTGACTAGTGGGGTACCGCAAGGCTCAGTGCTGGGACCCCAGTTGTTTACAATATATATTAATGACTTGGATGAGGGAATTAAATGCAGCATCTCCAAGTTTGCGGATGACACGAAGCTGGGCAGCAGTGTTAGCTGTGAGGAGGATGCTAAGAGAATGCAGGGTGACTTGGATAGGTTGGGTGAGTGGGCAAATTCATGGCAGATGCAATTTAATGTGGATAAATGTGAAGTTATCCACTTTGGTGGCAAAAATAAGAAAACAGATTATTATCTGAATGGTGGCCGATTAGGAAAAGGGGAGGTGCAACGAGACCTGGGTGTCATTATACACCAGTCATTGAAAGTGGGCATGCAGGTACAGCAGGCGGTGAAAAAGGTGAATGGTATGCTGGCATTTATAGCGAGAGGATTCGAGTACAGGAGCAGGGAGGTACTACTGCAGTTGTACAAGGCCTTGGCGAGACCACACCTGGAGTATTGTGTGCAGTTTTGGTCCCCTAATCTGAGGAAAGACATCCTTGCCATAGAGGGAGTACAAAGAAGGTTCACCAGATTGATTCCTGGGATGGCAGGACTTTCATATGAAGAAAGACTGGATGAACTGGGCTTGTACTCGTTGGAATTTAGAAGATTGAGGGGGGATCTGATTGAAACGTATAAAATCCTAAAGGAATTGGACAGGCTAGATGCAGGAAGATTGTTCCCGATGTTGGGGAAGTCCAGAACGAGGGGTCACAGTTTGAGGATAAAGGGGAAGCCTTTTAGGACTGAGATTAGGAAAAACTTCTTCACACAGAGAGTGGTGAATCTGTGGAATTCTCTGCCACAGGAGACAGTTGAGGCCAGTTCATTGGCTATATTTAAGAGGGAGTTAGATATGGCCCTTGTGGCTACGGGGATCAGTGGGTATGGAGGGAAGGCTGGGGCAGGGTTCTGAGATGGATGATCAGCCATGATCATAATAAATGGCGGTGGAGGCTCGAAGGGCCGAATGGCCTACTCCTGCACCTATTTTCTATGTAGAATTACAATACAGGAGTGCACGTGGGTACTGAAGAAATTGCAAATTCCACATATACAAGGCCGTTGCCGATGGTTTATGAAGTATTGATCAGACCGTATTGGGGTTACAGTGAATGGTTTTAGGCCCCATAGCTAAGAAAGGATGTGCTGGCATTAGGGAGGTTCAAGAGCAGGTGTACGAGAATGATCCCAGGAATGAAAAGGTTAATGCATGAGGAGTGTTTGATGGCTCTGAGCCTGTACTTCCTGGAGCTTAGAAAACTGAGTGGGGATGTCACTGAAACCGACTGAATATTGAAAGGTCTAGGCAGAGTGGACATAGAGAGGATGTTATAGTGGGGGAGTCTAGAGCCACAGGAAACAGCCTCACAATAGAAATATGTCCCTTTAGAACAGAAATGAGAGAGGGAGGACAAGATGGCGGTGCGATGCAGCGCGCGCGGCCGTTCCAAATGAATATCGTATCTATGAAGTAGGATGCCGTGCACAATCTGGATTTGACGGAGACAGCCGTGAGAAGCGCAGAAGAACACCTGGAGAAACTTCGGAAATGCCTGCTTCGCTGCCACTGCTGCTGTGCGATCAAGAATCTCCGGAGACGAAAGCCCCAAATCCTTGGCTTTGCCTATTGCCTGTTGCTGGGCCGGGGTCGAAGCACTCAGCAGAGATGGTGCTCGGTGCTCGGTGTCGGAGAGCGGGTCGGAGGCTTGGAGTTTTCGGACGGAGTCGGACTGTGGTCGGATGCCTCTGTGATGCTGCATCGGCAAGTTGGCGGCGCTGGAGGTTTACCGTCTACATGAGATGATGGGACTTTTGAGAGACTTTGAGACTTTTGCTGTGCCCATGGTCTGTTCTTATCAAATTACAGTATTGCTTTGCACTGTTGTAACTATATGTTATAATTATGTGGGTTTTGTTAGTTTTTAAGTCGGTTGGTCATGTGTTTTCGTGATATCATTCTGGAAAAACATTGTATCATTTCTTAATGCATGCATTACTAAATGAAAATAAAAGGGGACTGTGTGTCCTCATAATCATATTCATAATCATAAATGAGGAGGAATTTCTTTAGCCAAAAGATGATGGATCTGATCGTGAGTCATAGCTACAGATGATTGTGAATGCTCAGTCATTGGGCATATTTAAGGCAGAGTTTGATAGGTTCTTGATTAGTGAGGACATCAAATGTTACAGAGAAAAGGCAGCAGAATGGAGTTAAGAGGTGAAATAAATCCACCATGAGCAAATGGAGAAGCAGACTCGATGGGTTGAATAACATAATTCTTATGGTTTTAATTAAATAACAGCAGGAAAGGTGGTGAGAAGAGAAAGGAGCCAAAGGGAAGACTTTGTGCTAGTAGTGGAATGGGGGTGGCAAGAGGTAAGAGGGAGAGGTTTAATGAGGGAGAATGTCAGCCTCCTTAAGATATCTTGAGGAGGGGAAGAACATTGAGTTCTCTAGTGCAGCAGGATTGCTGAGAATGGCATCTGCCTTACGAAGCCAAATGCTCTTGCTTTCCATTTATTTCCCCACCTCTCTGTTTCCAGTAGAATTAGTGGAAATGTAATAAATATACATAACTCTTAACATGAAAGAATTACTGGAGTATTGCCATTCCAGGAAAATGGGACAATTTTGGACTTTATTTTCAGGAACAAAATTGGGAAGGCAGAAGAGAAGTAGGAAAGCTCTTCTGGTTTTAGTAATCATCATTCAACTTGATATCTCAAAACATATCTACCACTTAAAGCATAGACTTTCATTGTTTTGGATGTCTACATCTCTGTGCTGCAGCTCCAACAGATTGAAATGAAAGGCAAATTTTTCTGTTCTTGACACCTTGTTTTCAGGCTGCCAGGCAAGAAGTGATAGCAGCAGGGATCCACTGCAGCACAGAACTGAGCAGGCTGATGTCTTAATTAGCAAAGATATGAGACAGCAGCAAATTATAAAAATAAAAGTAGCCGTGTTAGACTGACAGTGTTTGTTTTGGCATGAACTGGAGCTGTGATAAATGAGCAGAAGACAAAATAAATGCACACCTTGGAGTTAATTATCATCATTAGATTAGACACCGAGAAAGATATAATGTTGGTCCCGTGGGTGATCTTTGCAATACTAACAGATAAACAAACTTTTGTATGGGAAGCAAAATATGCATTTATATTTTCAGTAAAACAAACCCAAATGAGAGTGGCTGTCCAGCTACGCTTGAAAGGTTGTTCAGAGATGCGGCTGAACTTGACAGAGAGCCTCGCTGTCTTATATTTTAAGGTCACCAGAAAAAAAGAGAAAATATCTTATTTTATTGTTGGGGTTAAGAGTCCTTAATGAACTGCATTAATTTACAAGATCTTAGAACCAACTTGCTAACTTGTTATTGCATTACAGACAGTACCAAAATAACTAACTTTCATTATTTGATGTTTTGGGACATTTTTCTGCATAAGTTATCTTCTATGTCTTAAATAAAGGACAATGATTTTATTGTTGTCTTTTGGCATTTTTTTGTTATTGAGTTTTTGCCAACAATTCTAGCAGAGCTATTTTTCAATCCCATTTCATCGATACTGCTCATTTGCCATTGGGTTTCCATCTGCCATGTGTATGTGTTCACTGATAATTATTTACTGCAGCAGGCTGACAATTCTGCTGATGGGCATACATCTGGTTTGGGAAGGAAGGAGAAGAAATTTTAAAAAGCCTGTGAGAGGGATGTGTTCATACCTGAAATACTCACTTCAAAGCAAATATTTTGGTGTTTTTGTCAGATACAGAGCATTGAAGTATTCTTTACTAAAGCCCTCCAAGTTAGTCAAATTCTTCTCCAATGTTCAGGTTCATTATTCCATAAGGATTGTCAAGATATAGCTGACAGAGATGGTCCAACCATAATTGACAAAATGACAAGTTGTGAAATTTTAATTTTGTTAACAGGAAAAGAGTAGATACGCATTTTCATTGAATGGGCAGTCTGCTTGCAAACTCACCATTACCAAACCTGCTAGACATTTTCATCACACTAGAAGTATGCTAATTTTAAAATAGTTTTCAAAATACGGATATGCTGACAAAGGCAGCAATCTTTGCTTTCGCTTAGTTGCCTACATGGAGATGTTCACAAAAGTCTGTCCTAAAACGATAGTCTGGGTGTTGAATATATCCCCAGGGAACTGTTCCATAGGAGATTTCTAGCCCAGTGATAATAAGGGAATGGTAGCACACATTCATGTCAGGATTGGAGGGGAACATGGAGGCGGGTGATAGTTTCACTGAACTTTCTTGATGTACGAAGTTATAGCTTGGTAAGTGAAACTTTTGAAGAAATTTTTTGTAACATATCTTGTAGATGGTGGGAAGTGGATCCAGTGGTGAAAGAAGCAAGTTGCTTTAGTTTCTGGTTGGACTGCCAGTCAAAGTTTTTTTTCTCATGGTGATGTAGGGATTATTGAATATTACTGGACTTGTATGCATTCAAGTGGAGAGTATTTGATTTAATCTGACTTCAACCTGTAGATGATGGATTGGGTTTTGGAAGTCAGGAGGGTAGACAGTCACTGCAAAATATCAATTCTGTTATTTTAGCTTTGGCAAATTTGTGTTGGTCCAGATTACCTTTATGATCCTCAGAATATTGCAGGTAGTAAAATAGGTGATGATGATATTATGAAATGTGGTAGGGGTAGTGATAGCACACACCCTTGTTAGGGGTGGTTATTGCCTGGCATTTATGTTGCATAAATATTACTTATGTAATGTTATGTTTCCAGGGTCAGTTATGTTTCCTGAGTCTGCTACATGCTCATTATCAAAACCTTGGGACTGAGTACATTACAAATCATAAGCCATTGAATATGTGGATTAACTTTTGCAGAACTATTAGTACAGTCCAATATTAGTACTGACCAACTTCTATATCAAGTGAATTGGAGGCAAACCCAGTGAAATTATCAGTAACATGGGTGACTCACTGTGTGAATCTGCTGTAATACATAACATGTTAAATCGATAATGTAACACCTGATAGTTGGTGTTATGTGCAGCATCAAATGATATAAATGTGATATGATCAATAATCTGGTAATCCTGTGTGGTGTTGTGTGATCTATGGTATGACATTGCCCATGTAAAACCCTGGACTATCTGATCTGAAAGCAAGAATTAATATTCCTTCCAGAAAGTTGACTATATTTGGACTATGTTGAGTGAGCCATTATCCAAGCTGAAAGATGATGGATGATTATATACTGTGATGGGTGAAAGACATACTAGAATCACCAGCTCTTATTCTACATGTCATCCATTGTTAAAAGAGAAACAGAGAAAACGGGAAGATGGAGTATCTTCAAGTAACAATGGAGGATGTGTTGTCCTATAATGTGCTCCTAAGCTGTCTTGCTCATTTTTTTTTTATCAGTGTCTTTTTCATTAGCATGTCTGGTCTGTTTTTAACAAAACGCAAATTGTGAAAATTGTTTAAAGTTTGATAACAGCACAGCTTTGGCTAGAAATATCTTAGGTTGTTGAGCAATAGTTCAATAACTGAAATCCTAGTTATTAAAAGAAAGTTGGGCAATTGATTTCATCTGAAAGCACTGTTGGAGTATCGCAGTTAAATTCATCCCTGGAGGAGTCATCCTCCAGGCAGGGATGGACAGTGGAAATCTGCCTTTTCATCAAGTCTTTAGCATAACAGAGTAGAGGCAAAATAACATTACCAATCTTCTGTTGACTGCACACGAGTTGCAGATTTCAGAACACAAAGACATACCCAGTGAAAGTAAACACTATTCTTAATTCAGCTGTGCCTCAATCTTCTTGTCCAAAGATATTGTAACTTAGATTCATGGGAACTAAACTTGACTTTGGGAATAAATGGAATAACCTCTGAAAAGCTATGTAAGGTAAGCAATTTCACACAGTTTGACTGTTTTGATTCAAACTCTTGCCATAGCTAACCACACTATTAATTAGGAAGTTACTTCAATGGAGAGCCAATATCATCAAACAATTGCCAGAATCCACCCCTTAAAGAAGATAAATTTGGCTGGGGCAGGAAGTGAATTTAACTTGAGATGGTGAAAAAGTCTTGTGACTGAACAGAGAATTAAACATCTAATACAATTGGTTTAGTCTAAATCCACTTTAGTTTTTTTATTTTAAATAAATCACTAAAGTAACTTACACTGATCATACAAAATATAGTGTGCAATTTGCTTATTTCCAAACTGGTCAGGTTCAGTACTGCAGAGGTTCTGAAAGTTGCACATATACAAGGCTCTTGTTCTGTCTTGTTGACTGTTGGCCTTTGGAGTTTTCATTCTCATTTCCACTGTTGCCTTTCTGTCTACCTCTTTTTCTCTCCAACATTTACAATTGCATGTACAGTACTTACAATGCAAGTTAATCTTGCCGCTTGCAATAGATATTGTTACAGACTTTTCCTCTCTCTCCCCCCAATACCAAAGTCTTTGCTCCCAACAAAATAATTTTCTAAAATGCACATTCTACATTAGGTAAAATAATTCCTTGTCTTTATAGGAAGGAGGCTGGCTTTAAACAAAGTAGCTGGATCAGCAAATTTCCAGACACTTACATCTGTCCTTGGTGCTCCCATCATCTGTCTCTTTGTTCTGTGTTTTGAGATCTTGTTTCTAGCACAAAACAGCTCTGTTGACATTAAAATGCAGTTCTGATTGCAGGAGACAGGAGTCATGGCCTCACAGTGAAGAGCAGGCGTTCCAAGAGCTTTCAAATACGCAGCGGTGGAGATGGTAAAAAAGACTGTGGGTATCAATAAAGTGGCTAATGCAATAGATGGACTGTAAGTGGGAATCAATAAACTGGGGGATGAGTTAATGCATTTGGAGATGGCAAAGAAAGCAGGGGAACTCACATTAAATCACTGAATATTGAGAGGGTCAAAGTAAGAGAGGCACAGGTTGATGAACTGCATGGAAATATATCTGGGATACTTGTCTTTATTTGCTGATGAATAGAATACAAAACCCCTGAGTTGTATACTTAGTTCTCAAATGGAATTTGATGCACAATTCTTGTCATTGCTTTACAGAAAAAATGCAATAGCACCAGAGAAACTCCAGAGGGAATTTATAAGTATTTTATTAGGGTTGGAAAAGTTTAGGCATAAAGCAAAACTGGTTGCATATAGTTCTTTTTGGGACAAATGGAACTTGAAAGAATTGGTTGTTTTGAAAAACATGGAAAATGGAGATTGGGTTTAAAGGAAGGATCAGTATTCTTTGGCAGCAAAGTCACAGATTTAAGTGTAAAATAAATTGGTGTAATTAATAATAAATTTTATTAATTGGGATACTTCACAGCTGGATTTATCCTCATTTGGAATGAATTTAATTTACCATCTTAACAAAGCTTCTAGGATTTTCTACTGTGGCAGCATGAACTACACATAGCCAAAAAGTAAGGCTGCAAATGTACAAACAATAGGGTGAGGCAGAAAACCAATGATAATCACATATATTGTGCAAAGGCAAGTAAGAAAGCTTTGGCATTTCTCTTATACCTTTCACAAATTCTGGATGTTCCAAAACACCATGGGCTAATGAACTGAAGTGTAGCCACTATAGCAATGCAATCAAATTGTCCACGGCAAGTTTCCACAGATAGCCACTGATAATTTAGCACAATAACTATGACAGAGCTTTTTTAATGTATTCAATAAGTGTATTGATAAAACACTTAGAAATAAGTGACATTAATAAAGGATAAAAATTTGCACTGGCAGATACATTGAAGTCCCCTTTTGGGTCAAGGAAAATAGTCAATAAGTAACACATAAAATTTTGATGATTTCTATATGGAAGTGGTTTCCCCTGCTTCCTTACAAAACAAAATCATTCAGCCATTTGAGTCAATACCCACAATGTCATCTGTCCCATTCATGCACTTATTTCTCGGTATCATGCTCCCTTTCAGAAACCAATCAATTCCTTCTGATTCACCCGGCATTTCCCTACACTTTTCCGCATCCACTTAACCTAGCAACCAGCAAGCACCAACGAGAAATCCATGCTGCCACGGGGAGAAATTGCAAACTGCACACAGGCATCACCTTTGTTCAGTATTGAACCTGGGTCACTGGAACCACGCGCCACCACCGCTAACTGTTGCCCCCACAGCCAGAACCTAAAATATTTTGTTTTGCACTTCAGCGTCATTTGGTTAGCTTTTGTTTCCCATTCTTAGCAAGCTATTAATTCAACTGCATGCCTAGACATTTCAGAGTCCACTCGGATCTGAAGTCACTTGTAGAGCAAGCTACAAGTAAGGGCAATGGATCTTCTCCCCAAAGAACATAGTTAACAAGATGGGATCCAGTGGTCACTGCTATGATTTGTAATGCCAGATCATAAAACTAATCGGAAGGAAAACATGAGAGTCCAAAATGCAAGTCTAACCCTTTTCTTACTTTAAGCGAGGTGCACACATATCACGTAGTGGCGTGATGACAAAGGCCATTTGTTTACTTTTACAGAAAACCCACAGTGCATCATGTAAACAACAAAGAAATGCTTAAACAAACAATATATTTATATTACTCAAATATTACTGAAATAATTAATACACTCTACTCCTACCTGCTTAACTATAAACTCCAAAACAACACAGTAAATTTTTAAATTATCCCATTTAGGCCAAAAGATTTAATCACTGTGGAGGATTTCTATTCTTGAAATAATGTCTTTCCTTACTAGGGGTAGAGTCTGTTTGACAGGAGAGACTTGTTCAAGTAAAACAATCTCAGGTTCTGGGGCTCCTCTATAGTGGTTTTAAGAGTTGAATCTGGGACTGCAGAATGTGGCTCTGACAGCTCTGACCATCTTTCATCTTTAACAATTGCGTTCTCTTCAACTGATCGATGTGTTGTCTCAAGATGATATCAGGAGAGTGCTCCAACTCTGTCCTTAATCTTTCCAAGTACCACTCTTGATCACCTCTACAGTCCCTTGCCAGGACTGCTTGTCCAGCAGTAAAACATCGAACCTCCTTATTTGCAGAATCCTTAATTTGTCCTGCATACTCTTTCTGAGATTGGGTTTGAGGAGATTCAAGTGTGAAAGCAAGAGATAACCTAGGAAGAGCATAGCCAGTGAGCTGTCAGTTGGGAGTGTGTTGCATTATGATATGTGAGGACTGGTGAGTTTCAGAGTTAGTTTTAGTGTAGCGTGTTCTGCTGACATTGCTGTCATTGCATTCTTTAGCTCTGAACAAACCTTTCCACCAAGCCATTTGTAGCGGGGTAGAATGGTGCGGATGCAATATATTTTATCCCATTCATTTTCAGGAATGATTGAAATTGTTCCACCACAAACTGTAGTCCATTATCACTGACAAAATGTTCTGGGACTTCATTCCTTGAGAAGAGGCTTCTCAACACATCAACAGTGTGCGAGGCTGCAGTGGGGGCCATTGGGAACACTTCTGGCCACTTTGTAGATGCACCAACTGCTACTGAGAGATTTATGCCCATGAATGGTTTGGCGAAATCTACATGAATCCTTTGCTAGGGCAATGCAGGCTATTAGCAGGAATGGAGAGGTGCTGCCATTGGCATCTTCTAGATGTGTTGGCCTCCCAAACAGTGTATGGAAAGCTTCTCCATCTGTTGATCTGCTCCAGGCCACCAGACAAAGCTTCAAACAAACACCCTTGTTTTGACCATGCCTGGATGAGCGGGATATAGCTCCTCTAGCACTTTAGCTCTCAACTTGGATGGTACAACAACTTTCAATCCCCACATAAGTTAAGCACAATCAAGGGCAAGTTCATTCTGTTGCTGGTAAAAATGGGAGAACTGGAGATTCTGCTGCAATTTTGGTTTGCCATGTAGACCTGAGACAGTGTGGGAACTTTACTGGTTTCCCTTTGGATTATCCCTGCTGCAATAGGAGACTTGCGATTTGTATTAGGGAGAATATGTCAATAAGACTGTCCTCTTTTGTAAATTTTACAGGAATATCCTTTTCGAAGGTTAAGCAGGACATGCATCAGCATTTCCATAATCAGTTGTCCTCTTGAATTCGATCTTGTAATTGTGTGCTCCAAGAAACTGAGCCCATCTCTGCGTATATGCTGCTGCTGTTAGTGGAGTGACCTTCTGTGATTTGAAATTGGACACTAGTGGTTATGATCAGTAATGAGGGTAAAATCTCTCCCATACAAGTAATAGTTAAAATTTTACCCCCAAACCAGACTCAAGGCCTCTCTATCAATCTGTGCATAATTTTTGTCTGCAATAGTAAGGCAATATGATACAAAGGTTATGGGGGTATTCGCTTCCATCACTCATAACAGGTGACATGACTGCACCTATACCATAAGGTGAGGCATCACAGACTTCATTAGATGATGTGGATCATGAAGCATGTGTACAGTGTTTGACACCACTATTTCCTTAACCTTTTTGAAAGTCACTTCATACAGCTTTGTCCATTGCCATTTCTTCCTGATTTGTAGTAATGAGTTCAAAGGGTGTATCCACAATATCCAGGTTTGGCAGGAACCTGTTAGAGTTATTGACAAATCCTAAAAAGGGCCATAACTGTGACACGCCTTTTGGCCTTTGGGCATCCATCACTGTTTGAACCTATGTAAGTCTTGTGTGTTGATGATGTGACCACAGTAAGTGATGCTTGTTTTAAAGAATTCACACCTGTCGTATTATGCTCTGAGCCCATAATCTTATCTTTTTAACAATGTCTAGAGATTTTGGAGATGTTCCTTGTCATCCTCACTAGTAACAATGATGTCATCTACGTAATACTGAGTGCCTGGACAGCCTTGCAACACCTGGCCCTTAGCTTTCTGCCAGAGTGCAGGTACAGAATAAGTATAATGATAAATTATGGATGTTTATGGTGAGAACCATTTTGGACTCTTCTTCACATTTCCAGCTGTAAGTAGGCCTCAGCTAAGTC
Organism: Mobula birostris; assembly: GCF_030028105.1. Classification (NCBI taxonomy): domain Eukaryota; kingdom Metazoa; phylum Chordata; class Chondrichthyes; order Myliobatiformes; family Myliobatidae; genus Mobula; species Mobula birostris. The sequence goes on from NC_092388.1 coordinate 36,232,067, forward strand.
CACTTACCTGAAATGTTTTGCAAATACATGCTCTATCCTGGGCAGAAGATATTGATCTACTTTCAGTACTGGGTTGATGGTGAGCTTAAAATCTCCACAGATTCTGACAGACCCATTCACTTCGGCTACTGAGGTCACCGGTATTTCCCATGGGCTCCACTCAAGCTTGGAAAGGATTCTTTCAGCCTCCTTGTGATTTAGCTCACTGGCTACTTCATTGTAGATGGTATAAGGAACCAGATGGGCTTTGTAAAACTTGGGTGTGGCATTTTCATTTAACGTTATTTTACCCTGATATCTTTGAGTTTTCCAATATCATCAATGAACACTGCTGTGGCACCATCCAGTACCTTTCTTAATTCACTTCATTTGACTCTGTTATAGGGGATGTGGCAGGCAAATGGTGGGTGGATCTTCAATCAAACTGTAGTTGTCTCAGTCAATCACATTCTCACAACGTTGGCCTCCTGTTTTTTGAATCACATTCAAGCCCAATGTGGCTTGTGGTTGTTCTATTTCACTGTTACAAATGTCATTCCCACAGGAGTTATTTTTTCTCCAGTATAAGTTCTCAGCTGGATATCTGCAGGCTTCAGTTCAGTATCTTTGAAATGCCATTCAAATTTATTTTGTGGAATGACCGAAACCTCTGAATCAGCATCCATTTCAACTTTTATTAATTTGCCATTCACTTCTGATGTAAGCAATATTGCTTGTCTATTGTTAGGTTTAACACTATACATCTCAAGGCTACTCAGTACTGTTTCACTCTCATCACTATCAGATTTTTCATGCAGATTAGTGTTCTTCTTGAAACCATAACTTGACACTTAACTTCTTCTCTTCCCTGTGCAGTCCATTTATTTTTGTCTGCCCAATGTAATCTTTGTATATGTCCTACTTTGGTGCATTTTCTGCAAGTCTCTCCTCTAAAACTGCCTTGGCCTGATATGTGTGAGCCCCTGCCACAATGGTAACACAATCTGTTCGGCTAGACTGGTTTCTGTTTAGACATTGCAATTTTGTTCACATTCACTTTCATTCCTGACCGCAACTCAATTGCATCTCTATCTGCTGTTTCCATTGATACAGATTTGCTTACACCAAAAGCCTTGGATAGTTCACCCACTAATAGGGAATGTGAGCTGGCATTAGACAGTCGTGAGACAGGTTAGTTTTATCCTACTGATAATGTGTTGTTGCAACAGTAATCCTCATTTCAGCCGATTTGGTTGAAGCAGTCAAATCTCTATGTAAAGTGCATACCTTTAAACACAATGATCTCAGCAAAACTGGTATTTATTTCTCCCTGGCTATTTCATTTGCTTTAAAGTACTGATCAATCTGTTTAAATACATGTCCCAGTTATCTCTTGTGCAATTGAATGTGTCAATCTTTCTGATACAGCCAGTCATTTCTGTTTTTTATAAAAATTTATTGTTATTATTATTCAGTACTCACTGTTTATGAACCTGTGAATTTGTCAGTTTTCTCACTTTTTAAAAAATTGGGATCATCTCTGTCTTTTCTGAAGAGGTTCTTGCTGCACTACTTTTTTTAAAAACTTGACCATGTTCTTGTTGCAGTTAACACAAAGCTAACTTAACCCTAAGCTTCAACACGCACTGTCATGGTTTGGTTTAAAACTTCCTTGTTGCACTAAAAAACATAAAACTAATTGGAAGGAAAACATGAAGTGTCCAAACTTTACTGTAAGTGAGGTGCGCACGTATCATGAGGTGGCAAGGTGACATATGCCATTTATGTACTTTTACACAGAAGCCGTAATGAATTATGTAAACAACAAAGAATGTTTAACTAAACAATATAGTTACAATATTTCTCAACTATTACTGAACTATTAAATACACAACAGTTACTATTACCAATAATTATTATTTTCAAATTCCACTTTAATTTTAAATGCCTTGATGAGGTTTGTACCATGTCTCTAGATTTTTATGTTTGATATCACCTCTACAATGTCATGCTAATTTGTGTGACTCCCTGATAGATTCTATTTTTCTTTTGGCGTGTGCCTGCATGCGTGTCTGTGCGTATGCATTTGCGTGTCCGTGATCATGGCTTTTTTACAAGGCGCGGTTGGGGGGGGGGAGAGAGAGAGAGAGAGAAAGACTGACTGACTGACTGTGTGGCGCGCCACTCCTCATACATACATTTTTCGCAGTATTTTCCCTTTGTTTTACGACGTCGGGTTGCGATCTCGACACTCAACCCGGCACGGATGGAAAGTGTATTAGGGAGTGGACCTAGTTTCGAACTCGGGAACCTATGCTTCTGGGTCCGGCGCTGATTTCATTGTGCCACCAGCCGGCCCTCCCTGACAGATTCTAAAGACGTCCTGGCCAGAACTGAGGGGAATGGTGGATCATTGCAGATCTGCGGATTATTTTGTGGTGAAGAAAACAATGGAATATAAAAAGAGAAAAGATGAAAAAAGAAATGATAATGATACATTTTCCACATTTTCTGGACTAGTTGAATAGACAGATTGTGGGAAGTCATCAATCTTGATTGATTACCTGTTAGAACAACTAATTTAGTGAAGTCTCATTGTTCCCAGTCATCATGTTTTTATAATGAATAAACATTGTTCCAATCTGTTGCATCCACATGGAATGCTCCAATAAACCCTTTTTTATTTTTGTATTGGTATATAATAAAGACACTATTAAAAGATGTGTACCAACCATGCCATTTCACTCTTACTTTCACCCTAAATTATCCTTATACATTGATCATTCCTGCTGATCTCAAAAACTAGTTAATTCAAAATGAAAAGACAGGCAGCTGTCAGAAAGCTCCCTGTTGATGTGTGGTTAATTGCTGTTTCAATTATTCAATTGAATTTAATTGGATCATAGTTTAAATAATTAATCAATGGCCCAGAGTGGATCATCAATTAGTTTCATTTATCTTTTAGCTCTGGGAGGTACTTTTGAAGAGATATGAACATCTGTTTAACAACACCTTTGCCGATTTATCCCAACGGTAACATTGCAATTGTGGTAATGTATAATTGTCAAAGGAGAAGCATATTATTTTCTGGAATGCATAACTCAACAACAGTATTGGAGTACCAGAAGATGAACATCGAAAAACTGTTGGAAATCTAAACTAAAAAGTTAAATGCTGGGTCAGGTAGCATCTACCAAAGTTCTTGGATGTAAGCCAATAAATCAGTTCCTCTTTCTTTGCAAGCTATGTGATCTTCACAGTGTTTCTCACATTTTCCCCCTTTATTACTTTCACTGGAAATAGTGCAGCAATTCCAGAAAGCAATTGACAGCAAACTTTTCAAAGGCAATAGGGAATGGAAAATAAATGTCTGTAGGAGAGAAAGAATTTATTGATGTTTCACATTGGCACCCTACATCAGAGGCGAAATCCTGATGCAGACCCAAAAGATGGACAATTCCTTTATCCCCACTGATGCTGTTCAATCCTTTGAGCTGCTCCAGATTTCAGCAGCAGCAGTCTCTTATGTCTCAACAATATATGCTGACTTTGCTGATGATGCTCAAATTCCGTAAATGAATAAATTAAAATTTACTATAGATTACTTCTCAGTATATTTTTGCAAAGAAACTAAAAGAATGTTTTTCAAATACAGTTGCTACAGCAATGTGGGAAATACTGCTGCTGGTCGGTATACAATATGCACTTTGCTAACCAGATAAGATGCTTTTAAACACTTGTGGAGTGATATTTATTGGGGAGGACATTGCAAATGGGTCTACTGTTCCTGTTTGAAACTATTGCCATGGGATCTGTTACGTGTAACTGAACTACCAGATGTAGCCTGGGTTTATTATCTCATCAGAAACTCAGCACCTCAGACAGTGCACCCCTAGACTGGAGTATCAGGTTGGATTTTAAGCTCAAATCTCTGGAGTAGATTTGAACACATTATTTTCTGACTGGATGAAGAGTATGCAGCTACAGCAGACAGAATTTTCCTTAATATTTTTGGTGTTTCTAATAAAAGCATAATTATCCTTTATCACATAATAATCTACCTTACTAGCATTTGTAGAATACTAGTTCATTTTCATCCCTTGCTGTTGTTATGTATTTTGAGACTAATCCAAAAGAGAATTAGAATGGACAGATTTCGGATACAACAATATTTTGACTTGTTAAAGACTGATTAAATACAAACGATTGAGAGAATTTAAATCGTGATGAAAGGTCAGATCAGGAGTCCTGATGAAAGGTTTCAGCCTGGAATGCCAGATCTTTATTTCTCTCCATAGATGCTGCCTGATCTATTGAGTTCCTCCAGCATTGTGTGTGTGTTGCTCTAGATTTCCAGCATTTGCAGAATCTCTTGTGTTTAAGAATTTACACCACTCCATTGGTAAGCGATTTCTTGCAAACTTTTTTTTGAAGAGGGATACAAAGAAAGTCAAAACCAGAAGGGAAGGACTATTCCCTCGTATGGCAGTTGTCCTGTCCAAGACCAGAAGAAGCTGCAGAAGATCGTGAACACAGCCCAGCACATCACACAAACCAATCTTCCGTCCTTGGACTCACCTTACATCGTATGCTGTCGGAGCAGTGCTGCCAGGATAATCAAGGACACAACCCACCCAGCCAACACACTTTTCGTCCATCTTCCCTCCGGGAGAAGGCTCAGGAGCTTGAAGTCTCATACGACCAGATTTGGGAACAGCTTCTTTCCAACTGTGATAAGACTGCTGAACGGATCCTGACCCGGATCTGGGCCATACCCTCCAAATATCTGGACCTGCCTCTCGTTTTTTTTTGCACTACCTTACTTTCCCTTTTCTATTTTCTATTTATGATTTATAATTTAAATTTTTAATATTTACTATCGATTTGTACTCAGGGAGCGCAAAGCGTAGAATCAAATATCGCTGTGATGATTGTACATTCTAGTATCAATTGTTTGGCGACAATGAAGTACAAAGTATTAAATTCCTTGACGTATTACCTTTGCACAGAAAGGAACAAGAACAATCTTGTTACTGAACACTTTAAGTTACGTTAACCTCAGTGGCTAATATTGCCAAGGAGATATCAAGCAGGTAACTCAAAGGTAGAACCAGTCTGGTTTTACATTCGACCTTCAGAGATCACGGGCTATTGTTCAATGACAGTTTTGGCAAGTAGAAAGAGATTTTACAATGATTTGACACCTGACTCTTGATATATTTTGTGAATTAATCTCCTTCTCATTATAGGACACAGAGTAGTAGTTGCTGACAACAACCATATTTTCATAATCGTTTTCGTTCAGCAACCTGCCTCTTTTTCTTGTGTTGATAGGACTTATGGGTCATGCCAATAGGATAAGAATATTCAGGAAAGATTCTCAAGCTACTAATATAGCACATAAGAACTAACAAGAAGAAGGGCGAAAAAGTACATTGCCTTGCAGTAATATTGGTTTTGAAATCTTGTCCATATGTTTCATTTTTTCAATCAGTTATATTATATTATATTTGAATTAAATACAATTATCTTCTGGTTTGTGTAAACTATTAGCCTTTCACTTCCTTTTTCCTCTCTGAATCATTGGTTTATTGCTCCTTCATGTGACCCTTCCCCTGACGACACATTAATATATCAAAATTTTTCCACTCTGAGTAACACACAAAATCTAGAGGAAATCAGCAGGTCAGACAGCATCTATGAAGTGAATAAAGAGTCGATGTAAGCACGGAAAGAGTTGGGCAGTATTACCAAGAAAGGCTTGGAACATGGACAGTTCTCTATAGCCAACAAAACACAGGCATAGCTGAGGGCCTTCAGGTACCCAGGAGAATTCTTTGAGTTTGGAGAAAGTGGGAGGAGCTGAAGGAGAATTTTGTTCAGGGAGAGGTCCAGTTCTGCCAGTTGGAGGAGTGTGGTGATAGAGGGGGATCTGCTTGAGTCTTTTGTCAAGAAAGATGCAGAGAGCTTTAAGCCTTCTTTATAGAGGTTAGAAGTGCATAGGGACTTGACATCCATGGTAAAAATAAGGCAGTCAGGGTGAGGGAATTAAAAGTTGTTGAGGAGCTCGAGAACACGTGAAGTGTTGTGGATGTAGGTGGGAAGGGAATGAACCAAGGCGGATTTTCTCACTTTTCCCTGATTAATATTATCCTTACACCAACAATTTCCCTTCTGCTTCCTTGGGAGAACAACCTTTCCCTTTCTCTTCCCATTCTTTTCCCATTGTTCTTTCACTCTTTCTAAGCTTAATTGCCTGGTACTAATCTTCTGAAGCTCTTCAACGTCACCAAATGTGCTAATGTCAACACAAGCGTGTCAAAACCCAGTGTCAGAGGTCATAACCTACTCAGAATTCAGCTTTCCACTTCATCTCCCACTCTGTATAATGATCTCAAAATAAATATCTGAATCAACTCAAGCTACGTGTCCTGTTTGATTTTAAAAACACAAACATGAGGAATTCTGCAGATGCTGGAAATTCAAGCAACACACATCCTGACGAAGGGTCTTGGCCCGAAACGTCAACTGTACCTTTTCCTAGAGATGCTGCCTGGCCTGCTACGTTCACCAGCAACTTTGATGTGTGTCCTGTTTGATTCTATACTTAATATTAAAGCTTCTCTGATTCACATACTGCGGAATCTGGCAACATGCAAAAGGGCCCAACAAACAATATATTGGAGGAACTCAGCTGGTCAAACAGAATCTATGGGAGGAAAGGAATTACCAATGTTTCAGTCAAAGCCCTACATTAGGACACAGCTCAGCAGATGCTCATTGGATTTTGGATGACCAGATTTAAAAACAATTACATTCCCCAAGCAATGAGGCTGATCAACACCTCCACCCACTAAGTTACCCTTCCACAATGCCCCCACCACCACTACTTTATGATTTCCTGTTAGAGTCACCTTGTGCATAGACACTCCTGGTCCTAGCATCAATTTATGGACATACAATTTATCTATGTATATAAACTGTCTTACATATTTGTATTTATTGTGATTTTTTTTATTATTGCGGTCTTTACCTTATTGTGTTTCCTCCTGTGCTGCGTTGCATCTGGAGTAACAATTATTTTTTTCTCTTTTACAATTGCCTACTGAAAACAAAATTAAACAATTGTGAATCGTCAATCTTGAAGTCAATCATTGTGTGCAAGGGTCCCGACACTTACTTTGCTGCTGATGGTTAAATAGTTGTCAGTTTTGCTGAGTAAATCAGAATCAGCTTTAATAACACTGACATATGTCGTGAAATATTTTGTTTTGGGGCAGCAGTACATTGCAATACATAATAATAAAAAAGCAATAAATTATAATAAGATATATATATATTCATTTACAATATATATTTAAATTAAATTTTATTAGTAGTGCAAAAAGGACCAAAAATAGTGAGATGGTGAACACGGCATCATTGTCCATTCAGAAATCTGATGGTGGTGAGGTAGCCTCTCCAGCGTTTGTTCAGTGCTACCCTCCAGTATTCACTCGGTGCTGCTCTCTAGTGTTCATTCGGTGGAATAACAAGCTGGACCAGGACAATCGATAGTCAGGCCATTCAGGGACTTGGGCTATATATTTTTTTCTTTGTGACTGTATGCTTTTCTGCAGTCATACTCATATGTAAAATTTGTGCTATGTGCGACATGCAGTGTGCAGTTAGTACTGTTTATTGCACTTTGACCCTGGCGGAACGCTGTTTTGTTTGGCTATATTCATATATATTTGAATGAGGATTAACCTTGAACTTGAATATGAACTTCAAAAGCTGTGTGTCTTCAGACTCTAGTACCTCCTTCTTGAGGAGAAGAAGGCATGTCCCGGGTGATAGCTGTCCTTAATGATAGGTGCCGTCTTTTCGAGGCATGGGTTTTGCAGATTTTCTCGGTGCTGGGTGAGGCTACTGCCATGACGGAGCTGAATGAGTTCCCAACTTCCTGCAGCTTTTCTGATCCTGTGCAGAGGCACTTCCGTACCAGACAGTGTTCCAACTAGTTAGAATGTTCTCCAAGGTACATCTGTAGAAATTTGCAAAAGTCTTTAATCTCCTCAAACTGGTACGAAATATAGCCAATCTGTTGGGCCCAGGACAGAGATCTTCAGAGATGCTGGCATGCAGGAAGTTGAAAATGCTAACCCATTCCACTGCTGATCTCTCAATGAGGACTAGAATTTATTTATTTATTTTTACAGTGTGCTGTAGGCCCTTCCAGCCATGCCGCCCCAGCAACCCCACAAGCCCAATTAACCCTAACTTAATCACAGGACAATTTGTTGTGGCCAATTAACATACCCAGTGAATGCCCGGTGCTGTAACAGTGTAGGACTAGCCATTATGCTACCTTGGCACTCAACCATGGTGTGTGTTCCCTCAAATTCACCTTCCTGAAGTCCACAATCATTTAATTGGTCTTACTGACATTGCTTGCAAGGTTGTTGTTTTGATACCACTCAACCAGCTGATCTATCTCACTCCTGTATGCCTCCTCATCACCTTCTGAAATTCTGCCAACAATAGCAGTGTCATCTGCAAATTTATAGATGGCCGTTGAGCTGTGCCTAGCCACACAGTTGTGGGTGTAGAGAGAGTAGAGCAATGGACCAAGATCACATCTCTGAGGTGCACTAGTGTTGATTGTCAGCGAGCAAGTTACGTTATTTCCAATCTGCGCAGAATGTAGTCTCCTGGTAAGGAAATGAAAGATCCAGTTATAGAGGAAGGGACAGAGGCCCAGGTTTTAGAGCTTGTTGATTAGAATTGAGAGTATGATTGTGTTGAACGCCCAGTTGTAGCCAATAAACAGCAGCCTAATGTAGGTAGTGCTATTGTCCAGCTGATCCAAGGCCAGGTGGAGAGCCAGAAAGATTGCATCCACTGTAGACCTACTATGGTGATAGGCAAATTGCAGTGTGTTTAGGTCCTTACTTAGGCAGGACTTGATTCTGGCCATGACCAGCTTCTCAAAGCACTTCATCACAGTAGAAGTGTATGCAACTGGATTAGATTAGATTAGATTATGAGAACACCCAGTCCTCTTTTATCTGTAGGAAGAGGTGCAGTCGACGTTTCAGGCCGAAACCCTTCGTCAGGACTCACTCTTCCTTCAGTTAGTCCTGACGAAGGGTCTCGGCCTGAAACATCGACTGCACCTCTTCCTACAGATGCTGCCTGGCCTGCTGCGTTCACCAGCAACTTTGATGTGTGTTGCTTGAATTTCCAGCATCTGCAGAATTCCTGTTGTTTGCAGTCCTCTTTTATTGTCATTTAGAAATGCATACATGCATTAAGAAATGATACAATGCCTCTCTGGAGTGATATCACAGAAAACAGGACAGACCAAAGACTAACACTGACAGAACCACATAATTATAACATATAGTTACAACAGTGCAAAGCAATACCATGATTTAATAAAGAACAGACCATGGGCACAGTAAAAAAAAGTCTCAAAGTCCCGAGTCGATCGACTCCCGAGTCCTCGATAGCAGGCGGCAAAAGGGAGAAACTCCCTGCCATAAACCTTCATGGATGACACTTGACTGCTCGATGTTCCAGGGCAGGTGACCAGGACGGAGACTAAACTGGGATGCATGGGCATTATGGAGCATATTCTCCCTCCTCTGCATTTAAAATGTCCAATAAGTCTCAATTCAAAAGAATCATCTGTGACTTGCTGTTCTAATTAAGAACAACAAGCTACGTAGATCCATGCTCAATGGTGTTTTGAAAGGAACTTGATTTAAACATATTGATAGAATATATAATGGTCTTTGAGAAAGCTTTGGAAATTCAGAGGTTCTGAAGATCGTTACTCTTCAATAACAATTAATTTTCTATGTTGTCATTATCAAAGAAAATATCTCAAAGCTGGGCACATGGGCATTGCCAAGCAATGTTTATCACTGAGGAGGAAGCAGGGCAGATTGGCTGAAGATTTAGATTTTACGATGAGTTTTAATACTGGAAGGGAGGGGTTAAGAAACAGCTAGTTTAGGAGCCTTAAGGTACGATCACCAATGGTTAAGATGGGATCTTTTCCAGAATCCAGAAATAGAAGAGCTTATTTGTAATGGATGCTACTGGAATGGACTTTAGCGAAGTCTTTGAAAAGGTAACACATAAGACCATAAGACCATAAGATATAGGAGCAGAAGTCGGCCATTCTGCCCATTGATTCTGCTCCACCATTCAATCATGGGCTGATCCAATTCTTCCAGTCATCCTCACACCCCTGCCTTCTCCCCATACATTTTGATGCCCTGGCTAATCAAGAACCTACCCATCTCTGCCTTAAATACACCCAATGACTTTCCCTCCACATTCGGAATGTTTCTATGAGATCCCCCCCTCATTCTGCTGAATTCCAGGGAATACAGCCCAAGAGCTGCCAGACGAATGGTAATCCTTTTATTCCTGGAATCATTGTTGTGAATCTTCTCTGAACCCTCTCCAATGTCAGTATATCCCTTTCTAAAATAAGGAGCTCAAAACTACGCACATACTCCAAGTGTGGTCTCATGAGTGCCTTATAGAGCCTCAACATCACATCCCTGCTCTTATATTCTATACCTCTAGAAATGAATGCCAACATTGCATTCGCCTTCTTCACCACCAACTGAACCTGGAGGTTAACCTTTAGGGTATCCTGCATAAGGACTCTCAAGTCCTTTTGCATTTTGAATTCTCTCTCCATCTAATTAATAGTCTGCCCGTTTATTTCTTCCACCAAAGTGCATGACCATACACTTTCCAACGTTGTATTTCATTTGCCACTTCTTTGCCCATTCCCCCAAGCTACCTAAGTCTCTCTGCAAGCTCTTTGTTCGTCAACACTACCCACTGCTCCATGTATCTTTGTATCATCGGCAAATTTAGCCACATATCCATTAATCCCATAGTCCAAATCATTGACATACATTGTAAAAAGCAACACATGGGAGCTAATTTGGAAAGTTAGATCACACAGGATTCAAGGTGAACTAGTCGATTAGAAGCAAAATTTGCTTGACAGTGGGAGGTGATGATGGAAGACTGGTCCTCAGATTGAGTGTTTGTGACCAGTTGTGTACCATAGGGATCAGTGCTAGACTGGTCTGCGGTTGTTCATTATTTGTGTTAATGATTTGGGTACAAATTTAAGTGTCATGGTTAGTAGCTTTGTGAATGACACTGAAGTTGATGATATAGTGGGCAGTGAAGAAGGTTATTGAATTGAATTGACTTTATTACTTACATCGTTCATATACATGAGGAGTAAAAATCTTTACATTATGTCTACATCTAAATGTGTAATGTGCAATTTATAGTAAATTATAATAAATATTATGTACAACAGGATAGTCAATATAACATAGAAATACAGTTGCATCAGCATGAATTAAGTAGTCTGATGGCCTGGTGGAAGAAGCTGTCCCAGAGCCTGTTGGTCCTGGCTTTTATGCTGTGGTACAACTTCCCGGATGGTAGCACCTGGAAAAGTTTGTGGTTGAGGTGACTCAGGTACCCAATGATCCTTCAGGCCCTTTTTACACATCTGTCTTTGTAAATGTCCTGAATAGTGGGAAGTTCACATCTACAGATGTGCTAGTCTGCCCACACCACTCTCTACAGAATCCAGCGATGGAGGGAAGTACAGTTCCCATACCAGGCAGTGATGCAGCCAGTCAGGATGCTCTCAATTGTGCCCCCGTAGAAAGTTCTTAGGATTTGGGGGCCCATACCAAACTTCTTCAACCGTCTGAGGTGAAAGAGGCACCGTTGTGCCTTTTTCACCATACAGCCGGTATGTGCAGACAATGTGAGATCCTCAGTGATGTTTATGCTGAGGAACTTAAAACTGTTTCCCCTCTCAACCCCAGATCAATTGATGTCAATAGAGGCTAGCCTGTCTCCATTCCTCCTGTAGCCCACAACCAGTTCCTTTGTATTTGCGACATTGAGGGAAGGGTTGTTTTCTTGACACCACTGTGTCAGGGTGATGACTTCTTCTCTATAGGCTGCCTCATTTTTATTTGTGTAAGGTCATCAGCAAATTTGATTAGCAGATTGGAACTGTGGGTGGCGACACAGTCATGGGTACACAGAGAGTAAAGTAGGGGGCTTAGGACACAGCTCTGAGGGGTAGAGGTGAGGGAGCCCACTCTTAACCACCTGTTTGCGATCTGACAGGAAGTCCAGGATCCAGCTAGACAAACAGGGTGAAGGCTGAGGTCACTGAGTTTCTTGTTGAGTCTGGAGTGAATTATGGTGTTGCATGCTAAACTGTAGACCAAGAACAGCATTCTCACATGAGCATCCTTCTTCTCCAGGTGTGTAAGGACGATATGTAGAGCTGTGGCTATTTCGTCATCTGTTGATCGGTTCTGTCGGTAGGCGAGTTGTAGGGGGTCCATTGTGGGTGGTAGGAAATGCAGATGTAGTCCTTGACCAGCCTCTTAAAGTACTTGCTTATTATTGATGTGAGTGTGACAGGACGTCACTTGTTCAGACATGTTACCTTGGTCTTTTTATGTACCAGAATAATGGTAGATGTTTTGAAGCAGGAGGGCACTCTGCACTGGGAGAGGGAGAGATTAAAAATGTCTGTAAACACAGCTGCCAGTTGTACCACGCACATCCTGAGTACATGCCCTGGGATGCCATCCAGTCCCGCAGCCTTGTGGCTGTCCACTCTTTGGAAGCACCTGCGTACTTTGGCCTCAGAGATGACCAAGCTGCGGGTCGCATCAGCGTTTCTCCTCAGAGGCTCAGTATTGGTGACATCGAATCGAGCGTAAAAAGATTTAGCTCAACTGGGAGAGAGACAGCAATATTGGAAACTCTACTGCGTTTAGCTTTGAAGTCTGTGATGGTGTGCAGACCTTGTCATGAGCTGCATGTATTGTTGGTGGAAAGTTGGGTCTGAATCGTGTCTCTGTATTGCTGTTTTGCTGCCTTGATGACTGCACGGATTGTAGCTGCATTTCTTGAGTTCCTGCTGGTTACTGGCAACGTAAGCTCTGTGTCACGCAGTAAGTGCTGCTCGCACAAACTGTTGATCCAGGGTTTCTGGTTTGGGTAGATCCTGACCAATTTCTGGGGGACAACATCCTTGATGCACTTCCGGACGAAACTCGTGACCCCATCTGTGAACTCAGAGACATCCTGATCATGGAAGCTAAGATTTCAGGAGATCTTGATTAACTGGGACGCTGAGCTAAAGGAAGACAGATGGAGTTTATTTCTGATAAATGCAAGGTGTTGCATTTAAGCAAGGAAAAACAGTGCAGGACTTGCACAGTAGATGGTAAGGCCTTGGAGAGTATTGTAGACCAGTGAGAAGTTCAGATGCAGGTCGCTATTTCCTTGACAAAATGCCACAGGTAGATGTGGTGCTGAAGAAGTTGTTTGGCACACTTGCTTTCATATTGAGTTGGAACATCATGGTCACAGGTGTACACAAAGTTAGTAAGGTCACATTTGGATTTTTGTATGCACTGCTGGTTGTTCTGCTCTTGGAATGATGTCAGCAAACTTGAAAGGGTGCAAAAAGACTTATGGGGATGTTACTCGGACTAGAGGGCTTGAGTTATAAGAGGAGACTGGACTTATCGTAGCAGGCTGAGGGATGACTTTATAATGTTTTATAAAATCCTGCGGGACATAGGTAAGGTGAATGGTTAAAGTGTTTTCCTCAGGGTAGTAGCATTCAAAACTAGAGGGCTAAGATCTAAAGTGAGAGAGGAAAGATTTTAAAAAGGACCAGGGGGCAAATTATCACACAGAGGTTGGTGAGTATATGGAAAGAGATGCCAGAGGAACTGGTAGAGATTGGTACCATCTCTAATGTTTTAATGGCAAAATATGGGCCAAATTTAGGCAGTTGAATTTTCTCAGGATCTTGGGTGGCAGAAGTGAATTCAGCTGAAGGGCCTGGTTTTACACTGTATAACTCTGATTCTTTGAGCTAGGTATGTGGATTTTAAAACTGAGGCTTTATTCTCCGTGAAATAAGTAGGACCCACTGACCAAGTTGTTTGGAGGAGTATTGGATGCATTTTCCCATCTATGGTAGAAAAGAGCTTAGAAGTACATTTCATCCATCTTCATCAGATAGACAGACATCTCCAGCAGACCTGTTCAGTTGCATTCATCCTATTATCTCACTGGTCTTGCCCTGTTGATTGCCAGATAAGTGACATCATCATTAGAAGATTATGTAGAAACACTGAGCAGCTTTTTTTTTGCCAAACTGTCCAGAAGGTAAACAGCATATATAAAATCAATTCAGATGGGGGTTAACAAAACACCACAGCTATAAGGGATTAGTTGAAGACACAACAGCAAAAAAAAAGTATAATTTAGACTAATGTGTATATTCAGTGTGATAGTTCATCAAAGTAACTGAAAGTCTGCAGGAATCTTTTTTGGTTTTCATAATGGATGGTAAGTAATAGCTAACAGCATTTCCTGCATTACCATTCAGTAATGCCTCTACAACAATGGCTTCACACCAACACTGATTTCTCATCAAGTTGGTGCAATCAAAAACACAGAGGTCAACTTGAGTGAAACACAATCAGTGAACTTTTTCAGAATGCATTAAGGCCAGTCGGCGATGTGATTACAGAATGCAAACAGCAATATATTTTGGTCTGCCAGGTCGAAGCGTTTGCAAGAAGCAATGAGTTCAGTGGAGTAGCTCAACAGTAAATGTGGTTGCTTTGCCATATTTCATTCCAGATAAGAGAGCCCTTTAATAGTCTGTGAGGATAGCTATTCAGATTAAAGAGGCAAATGTAATTCAGTGCAGAATTCCAAAAGGCCTTCAGTAAGGCACCTGTAATGAATTTCAGAATGAAAGGAGTCAGAGGATAAGTTTACAGAATAGATAGCCATCTGGGTTCAAAGCAGTTATATGAGAATAGTGTAGATATTCCGAATGGCATAATGTAGAATGGGAGATAAAATATTATTACTGGTGTTTCTATTGCTCACAATTAATATTAAAAAGTAGTTTTTGAAATCAAATTTCATTTTCTAAATTTGTGATTAGTTTGACTTATATGGGTGGGAGTGGTAATCCTTAATGAAGAGGATAGCAATAATTTATGAGAAGTTAACAAGTTTACAGAATGGGCACATAATTGACCAATGAATTGGAATGCAGTAGTGTGAAAATTTTGCTAAGAAAAATACAACATTATATTCGTAAGAGTTTTTTTTTAATGTAAGGTAAACCAAAACAACCATTCACTTCTGTCACAGGAGGTTTAAAGGCATGGGATTATGCTTCATCTAGCATGGATCACTCAGTGATCTTTCAATGAAATATAGCAACATCAAAAAGCCAACAACAGTCAGTAAATTGGAAAATTAGAGTATGACCAAAATAGAAAAACAAAGGGATACAGAATTTAAATACACTGTACACATTCCTGAATATTGTGGTTCTGCTTAATGAAGCCATAAAAATAGAGAACAGAGCACGTGTTTATATTGAGAGGGATAAGATTCAATTGAAGAAAAATCATGCTTGGTGTACCGAACGATGTTTAGCCAGTCTGGTTACCAACAGGCTCTGGTTTTTATGTAGAAGTAACCGGTGTGGTAGGAACCTAAGTTCATGGCTGGAAGTCAGGCTGAAAGATAATGTAACAGAAGACTTTGACAAGGTTTTGACAAGTCAAAAAGAAACGGCATCTTTAAACTCATGGGACAGGACAGTTTTAAAGCAGACAAATAGAATATGGTCACAGATAAAAACAAGTGGTAAATGTAGAAGGAACTTTGTTCACTAAAGAATGTTGAGAAGCTGGATTTCACAATGAGTGGTTAAGGTGAGTTGTAGAGACTAACCTTAAGCAAGTAAAATGTTTGATGAGCCTGTTAGAATGAAGGAGAAGGGTTTTTCTTGACGCTGTTAAAGAAAATTGAATAGAGATTTGACTGGAGCATAAATGTCAGCATGCACAAGTTGGATCCTTTGACCTGTTTCTTTGTTGTATATTTCGTATGATTCAGACTGAACTGAAAAGAAAGATGTTGGATCTTAAACTAAAGATATTCTGCAGTTGCTGGTCTCGGCCTGAAACGTTGACTGTTTATTCATTACCATAGATACTGCCTGAGTAGATGAATTCTCCAGCATTTTGTGGATGCTGGATCTTGTTGGAATATGAGAGTCACAAACATGGCAATGAGCAGATTGCAAGTGTCCACTCATTTCCCTGAAGTGTTCTGGTGGCCAGGAAGTAGATGGCATATATCTGAAGAAGATGGACTCAAACTGTTCTTCATAGTGAAGCAATTAACTTGCACTTCCAGTAAGATGGCTGTGTACGTTGATGCAGTGACCTCTTGGAGGCCAACCAAAGGTGCTTTTTCCTTTGTTAAGTTTTTTTTTTCAGAAGTCTATACTGGACTCCATTAACTATGAGTGCACAGGTCTACTGCATCAATGAGTTGCTCGTTGTTTGGAGTAGCCAGCCGGGGTGTCATAGGAGTCAGCCGGTGGTTCAGAGAAGAGGAGGCCAGCTGTCGTGCTTGGATGGAAAGTCGGGCCACTGCGCTGCGATGGGAGAGTTGGACCATTGGGCTGTGGCAGGAGCTGGATTGGGTTTGGAGAAGCAGCCCTGTGTGCAAGCCATGCTGCTGTCTGCTACTTGAAGGTACCGGAGGTGGTGCATGAAGGTGGTATGCAGAGGAACAGTCAGTGACTCTCTTGAATGTTTCTTTTGTGATCACAAGACCCTGTTGGACATTGATTGCCATAGGCCTGTTTTCCTTGTTTGGTGGGGAGAGACTGGAGGCAACGCAGCAGTGTTGCTTCTGTTGTAGAGAGGTCTAGGCCTCAAGCCATGGGCTTGACTGCTGCTGCATTCTAGGTGAGGAAGAGACATTGGAGGTGGTCTAAAGTGGCATCTGTGCTCAGCTGGGGGTAGCTCTCCTGTTGGTGCTGCCCTCCAGTGTTGGATCAGTGGAATTACAGCCCGGACTACTGGGACCCATCCATTTGCGAAACTTGTTGCTCAGGGTCTTGGACTAAAAAATGTGTTTTTTTTTTGTGTGGCTATGTTTTTTTTTCCTCACTCATTATTTTGAATGCATGAGTATGTTTTTGCACCTTGGTCCCATATGAACACAGTCCTGTTTGGTTGTATCCATGATTGGTTCAAATGATAATTAAAGATTACTTGATTTGATTTGATTCCAGTCTGGTGCAGTCTGCCTTGTTTGAGGACCTAAACACTAATTAGTGTCTTCTTTGCAGATCACCTCCATTCAGTCATATAGAATTTGTTTTGTACTGAAACTGGCCCCTTGGCCCATCATGGCCATACTACTATTTGGAAGTATTTACACCAATCCTTTTTATTCACATTAGCTGTGTAGCCATCCATGCATTGGTGATTCTTGTCTAGATGCTTCTTAAAATTTGTGAGATATTTGTGTGGTGAAAAAGCTCTCATCATTTGCACTCTAAATCTCTTATTTACCCTGTATTTTTTACTACCTGTTACTTTTCCTCTATGGCCTTTATGTCTTTGACTTCCTGAACTATTCTATTGAGTTACAATATAGCACGTCCTCTTCCAAATGGGCGTTTTGCAAGCTTCAGGACTCAATATCAACTATATAAAGGAACTTGCTGTCACTGTTTATATCAGAATTGATGATTCTGTATATAAAGCTTTTCTATCTCTGCTGAAATGTCTCTGACCTATAACATGTCCCTCTGCTTTACTCTCTTTCTTTAATTGTCCTCATTAATCTATGAGCCAGACAGCTTCAGCATTTTATCATCGCTGTGTTCCTGGCCTCACCCTATACGAAATAATCTCTTTACTTACCATCCATATACTAACTACAATTTTAAAGGTAATGTTTTCTCTCTTTTACAACTTTGCTGAGGGATCTTCAGGATGAAGCATTAACACTGTCTCTCATTCCATGGAGGCTGACTGACTTGCTGGGTGTTTCCAACATTTTTTTCCTATTTGGCATTACACAAGGATTGTTTTGCTCTATATCCTTCTGCGAAATGCAAGCATTCTGCAAGGGTCTATCTATTCATGAAATGCTGGGAAAATGTGATCACAACTCATAATTAAAATTCTATCCAAATTAAAATGCATGACTACGATCAAATGGTGAACTCTGTGGTGCGGCTTTTGGGCTGATCATTATACCTTTCTGTTCGGTGACTGAAAATCAGTTTAAAATTTCCATTGGAGGCAGGAGTGAGAACTTAAGTGCTATTTTGTATGTGTTTCTCTAGGCAAGATTTGCTTCTTTGAAAGTCTAAACTACGTACTGGCACTGGCAGTATGTCCAGTGGCACTGACCTCAACAATAATGAAGTGCTTTGATCGACTGGTTATGGATCACATTAAATCCCATCTCTGTGCTCCACTGGACCCTTTGCAGTTTGCTTATCGCTCGAATCAGTCCATGATGATGGCTTCTGCACTCCACACTGTCCTGTCCCACCTGGACCACGGCACCTCATGCACCAAGATGCTGCTTATTGACTTCAACTCAGTGTTTAATATGATAATCCCTCAGAGACTGGCAGGTAAACCGTCCTCACTGGGTCTTAACACCTCTCTCTGTGACTGGATCTTGGACTTCTTGACAGAAAAACCTCAGTCAGTACTTGTTGCCAGCAGCATCTCTAGCTCCATCACACCGAGCAACAGTGGGACCCCACCCCCCCCGCCCCAGGGCTGCATGCTTAGCCTCCTGCTAAAGCATGACTGTACTGTTAGAGCCAGTTTAAACTGAGTCATCAGGCTTGTTGAGGACACATAGTAGTTGGCCTCATCAACAATGTTGAGGAGATTTGATAGAGGCATACAAAATTATGAGGGGTTATACTTATGATAAATGCAAGCAGGCTTTTTCCACTGAGGTTGGGGTGAGACTAGAAATAGAGGGTATCGGTTAAGGGTGAAAGGTGAAATGCTTAAGGAGACCATGAGGGGAATTTCTTCACTCAGAGGTTGGTAAGAGTATGGAATGAACTGCCTATGGATGTGGGTTGAATTTCAACATTTAAGAGATATTTGGATAGGTACATGGATGGGAGGGGTATGGAGGGCTTTGGTCAAGATGGCATTAGGCAGAGTCATGGTTTGGCATGGACTAGATGGACTTTTTCCATGTTGTAGTATTCTATCAGTCTATCACTACAACAATGAGATGGTATACAGAGAGGAGGTAGAGTGGCTAGTAGAATGGTGAGAGCACAACAACTTGAGTGTCAACATGGACTTTAGGAAGGTGTGGGTTGACTACTCTTCACTACACCTAAATGGATCTTCCACGGAGAGCGTTAGGAGCACCGTTTCTTTGAGCGCACATAACAGACCATCTCACCACATCCCTCAATATCACCTCTCCACCCACCATTGCAGAGTTTCCACTCTCTGAGGAGGTGAGCGAGACTCATTCCCCTCCCCCCCCACCCCAATTCTAACCAATTGTCCCATTATGAGAGTCCTGACCAGCTGTCTCACTGTCTGGTATGAGAATCGCAAGGATTGTGAGGACTGCTGGGAAGATCATCAGGGTCTTCCATTCACCCATCCAAAACATTTATCAGGAGCCTTGCATATCCGGCCCTTAGCATTGTCAATGACCCCTCACATCCCTCCAACAATCTCTTTGATCCTTGATTATCAGACAAGAGGTACTGTAGCATTAGCACAAGTGCTGTTAGATGGGAAACAGCTTCTTGCCCTTGACCGTGAGACTACTGAACTCCCTGCCACTACCCAGGTCTCATCATGTACGAAGTGGCACCAGCATTGTACACTTCATGTTTTAACTTGTGTCATTAATGCTCCTTATTATTTAATTTATTTGTGGCGATATTGCTTTATGTGTTGTGTGTGAGTTATACGTATTGTGTTGTGCACCCTGGTCCGGAGGAACGTTGTTTCACTTGGTGGTATAGGTATGCAGTATATAGTTGAATGAATATAAACTTGAACTTGAACACATTTTCTGCTTTACAAATAAAGGTCCTGAGAAAACCTTGTGTTACCTGGGATCATAATCGCTCAATCAGTGCAGCACACATCCTTTCTGTGCCTTTTTGTCCAGCAGCATGTTTCAGACTGACTAGCTATTTTGATAATTTGAGCAAAGAGTGGGATTCATATCCTGCAAAAATGGAAAGAAATCTCACATCAGATAGTTGGATGAATTGAAGAGAAATGGTATGGCTTCATTGATTTTTATACCCATACATTTAGAAATTATTGAGGTTTATAGTGAGCAGAGTAGCCTAATGCTGTCATAGGTTGTGAGGAGCAGGGAGCTGGATCTTGGACCTATAATGTCTTATTATCAGAGCATTTAAAAATAATAAATTGATCATTAGGATTGGAGGTTCCTGAACTTGCTCCTTTATGCTGGCTTCCTTTTCAATGGTGTGAATGATTAGACACTTACTCAAACATGATCTCATGAATATAACTGTAGCTGTAAAGACTGTTAGGAACATTTTTGCACTCATTTGTTTTTTTTGACTGGTAATAATTTAGGGTTTACTTTACTAATTGTTTTAGTTGAAATACTCCAATGTACCAGAATGAAAGCCTGCAATGTCAAATTCATGCTACTGAATAATCATAAATTATTTACAAGAGTTAACAAAACTCAGTAATGCAGGACTGAAAGTGAGAACAAATGCATTGTAAAACAGTGAGACCAGGGCTAATTTTTTTTTTACTTATTATAGGAGCATAGTAGAAAATTGATTAGAGTTGTGTCAAAAAGGATTTTCTTGCCTTGGTATGATTGGAGAGAGAACTATAAATAAAACAGAATAATTCTCATTGTTGTTTGAAGTTCCCAATTCACTCTCTCATCAAGCTGGAAACCCTTCCCAGACAAAAAGAGCCTGTGCTCCTATCCTATTCCTTCCAAAACAACATGGTCCTATTCCTTCCTGAGTCAAATTTTCACATCTAATACCGTCTTACCATCACTTCTAACTCATTACTTTTATTTATCTATCTAGCTACCTACCTATCAAGAAACAGTCCATCCTGACACATTTCAAATTATAGTCAGTGACTTTAAGTAGGCTTGTTTGATGAAAACCTTGCCTAATTGTCATCAGCATATAACCTGTTGCACCAGAGGTCCCAATATACGAGACCACTGTTATACTAAGATAAGGAATGCCTACCATTCCATGCCCAGACCACATTTCCATAAATTGGATCACTTGTCTGCCCTTCTCCTACCTGGATAGACCAGGGCCAGAATGTAAGTGCAATTATGAAGAAAGAACAGCAGCGTCTCTACTTCCTTAGAAGTTTGCAGAGATTTGGCATGACATCTAAAACTTTGACAATCTTCTGCAGATGCGTAGTGGAGAGTTTACTGACTGGCTGCATCACAGTCTGGTATAGAAACACCAAAGTCCTTGAATGGGAAATCCTACAAAATGTAGTGGATACTGCCCAGTCCATCACGGTAATTTCCTCCAAACCATTGAGCACGTCTACATAAAATGCTGTTGCAGTAAAGCAGCATCCATCAGGGACACCCACCACTCAAGACATTCTCTCTTCTTGTTGCTTCCATCAGGAAGAAGGTCCATGAATCTCAGGACCCACACCACCAGGTTCAGCAACAGATAATTCCCCTCAACCATCAGACTCTTTAACTAAAGGGGATAACTTCACTTGCCTCATCAATGAAATGTTCCCATAACCAATGGGTTCACTTTCAAGGATTCTTCATCTCAAGTTGTTGATATTTATTGCTTGTTTATTTATTATTATTAATTCTTCCTTTTGTATTTGCACAGTTTGTTGTCTTCTGCACTCTGGTTGAATGACCTAGATGGGCAATCTTTCATTGATTCTGTTATGGTTATTATCCTATAGATTTACTGAGCATGCCCACGAGAAAATAAATTACAGGGTTGTAAATGGTGACATATATGTGCTTTGATAATAAAATTTACTTTGAAATTTGAACTTAATCTATGCAGCACAGAACAGGCCCTGCCAGTTAATGAACTGTATCGCACAGCAACCCTGCTATTTATCTCAAGCCTAATCATGGAACAACTTACAATGACCAATTAACCAACTAACCAACATGCCTTTCGACTGTGGGAGGAAACTACAGCGCCCAGAGGAAATCCACATGCTTAAAGGAAGTTCTAATGCCTATTCCTTTTATTTAAATAAATAACTCTGATATAATTATATAACTGTTTTCTGATGAGCGGATTGTTATCAACTCCTTTTATTCTCCAATTGAAATTACTCCTCACTGGTGAGATCCAAAGAATGCATCCTTTGGTTTATATAAATTACATTCTAGATACCAAGGAGTACAACTTTTCAAAACTATGCTGCACATTGGCCTGTACATTCTGCTTCAATCCTAAAAATCAATTAATTCTTATATCACCAAGCTAGATATCTTTCCTTCACGGGACCTTCATGCTGCATCCTCCAAAATTATGGATTTTCCTTGAATAATGACCTCTGATTTTTCACCCCTTTATAGATCCTTATCTGAGCTCCTGTCTCTGAGGTCTTAATCTCCAAGACAGTATCACATCCACTCAGGACTACTGATGACTCTATCTCACTCTATTTTATCTTTTCTGTTCTCTGTTCCCACTGAGCAAAGACCTGTTGCTGTACACTGCAGGCCCTTCATGATCACCCTCTCTTTCCTATCCATCACTGTCCACCAATTCAGCAGAAAGCCTATCAGACAGATGTGGTTTCTTAGATTCCCTTTGTCTCTGCCATTACTTTTTACTTTCCTCAGGGGATACCATCTGTACATCATTGTCTCCTCACTGTCTCTTTATGTCTTTCTCTTTCTCTACGCTGACAGCTGCACCAGATATCGCTGCTAAGTAGAAACATAGGGAGATGATGGATGGCCTCACTATTGCTTCACACAAATTGGATTAACTAAATAATGTTCAACAACTTTGCATTTGTTCAAACCTTCAGCATTTTATCTTCACTGCACTGAATAGCATTTCAAAAATGTCTGCAAATTTCCTGTCAAGGATAACTGAAGATGAGCGACAATTGCCACCTTTCTCAGTAAAGCCCTCCCCTCCATTGAGCACATCTACACAGAACGCTTTTGCAGGAAAGCAGCATCCATCATCAGAGACACCCCTTGCCCCCCTCATCACCTCCTAGGTCATGCTTTCTTCTCGCTGCTGGCTGTTGCCATTAAGAAGAAGGTGCAGGAACCTCAGGACTCACACTACTAACTTCCGGAACAGATATTACCCCTCAACCATCAGGTTCTCGAACCAGTGGGGATAACTTCATTCAACTTCACTGAACTGTTCCCACAACCTATAGACGCACCTTCAATGACCCTTCATCTCGTGTTCTTGATACTTATTGCTTATTTTTCATTGTACTTGCAGTTTGTTGTCTTTTTCACTTTGGTTGTTTGTTTGCCCTGTTGGGTGTTGTCTTTCAATGATTTTATTAAGGTTTTTGGATTTACTGATTATGCCCACAAGAAAACGGATCTCCGGGTTGTATATGGTGACATATGCGTACTTTGATAATATGTTTACTTTGAACTTGGATGAAACGTGATCATGCTAATCATACGACTTTGAGGATGTTATAAGTTGACTTGACAAATCTTGTCCCCATTATTCTTTTGCCCATGAATTAGATGCAAATGCATACTTAAAAAATGCTAGTTTTAATGGTATGAGCAGGTACAGATTCAAGTAAATCGAGGGAGTATTTTGATTCTTGTGACAATTTATCACATCATAAGAAAGTGCTATATATGGTGTTCCACAAAGATATAAATGTCAGATTTTTCCGAGTACTTTTAGCGTGAAGGAATTTGCCTAGCAATCAATGTAATAGTGATGGAATAACGCTGTGGTTTCCTCCCTTTTGTGAATAGACTCCAAGAAACCAGGACTTACTTGGAGGTAGTTAGCAATGAGCTGAAGTCTTGAAATTGGATATTATATTCATGCCTGAGATATTGACATGTTGAAGGATCCATATTCATTGGCCTATAAGAATCTATCCCCTTGTGTCCTGTACATTAATTTTCCTTCTCGTTTCCTCTTCTTCTTTTCCCCATTCTGGCCTCTTATCTTTTCTCACTTGGCTTCACCTATCACATTTAGCTATCCCTCCTTCCCCTCCCTCCACTTTATTATTCTGTCATCTTCCCCCTTTCTTTTCAGTCCTGAAGAAGGATTTCGGCCTTCAATCTTGACTGTTCATTCATTTCTACAGATGCTGCCTTACCTGCTGAGTTCCTCCAGCATTCTGTGTGTGTTGATTAATATCACATTTATTTGATTGCTCAAATATACATTTCAGTCATGTTTGTTTCATTCCAATGAAACCATTGATCAAAGTCTTTAGAATTTCATTTTACATTTGCCTGTATTTGTAACTCTCCTTCTAAGGTAGAATATGACAGCAATTAACTTAAACTGATCAAAGATTAAATAATCCTAAAATGTCTACAGATTTCATTCTAGTCAATATTAATAACTCATAATGGGCACATGAATCATCATCATTGCATTTATGAGAAAACACTGCTCATCTCTTGTAGAGTGGGAGGTGTGCAGCTCCATTTGAAATGTGTCTGTAATGCACATTGCTTCCAGAAAAATCATTAGAACATTTATCTTAACCATATCCATCTCCTAATAATTGTGTCAGTTGACAATTAGTTATTTTAGAAACATAGAAACATAGAAAATAGGTGCAGGAGTAGGCCATTCGGCCCTTCGAGCCTGCACCGCCATTTATTATGATCATGGCTGATCATCCAACTCAGAACACCACCCCAGCCTTCCCTCCATACCCCCTGACCCCCGTAGCAACAAGGGCCATATCTAACTCCCTCTTAAATATAGCCAATGAACTGGCCTCAACTGTTTCCTGTGGCAGAGAATTCCACAGATTCACCACTCTCTGTGTGAAGAAGTTTTTCCTAATCTCGGTCCTAAAAGGCTTCCCCTCTATCCTCAAACTGTGACCCCTCGTTCTGGACTTCCCCAACATCGGGAACAATCTTCCTGCATCTAACCTGTCCAATCCCTTTAGGATCTTATACGTTTCAATCCGATCCCCCCTCAATCTTCTAAATTCCAACGAGTACAAGCCCAGTTCATCCAGTCTTTCTTCATATGAAAGTCCTGCCATCCCAGGAATCAATCTGGTGAACCTTCTCTGTACTCCCTCTATGGCAAGGATGTCTTTCCTC
The DNA here is from genome assembly GCF_030028105.1 of Mobula birostris. Taxonomy (NCBI): domain Eukaryota; kingdom Metazoa; phylum Chordata; class Chondrichthyes; order Myliobatiformes; family Myliobatidae; genus Mobula; species Mobula birostris. Next base: position 36,257,303 of record NC_092388.1, read on the forward strand.
AGATTAGGGGACCAAAACTGCACACAATACTCCAGGTGTGGTCTCACCAAGGCCTTGTACAACTGCAGTAGTACCTCCCTGCTCCTGTACTCAAATCCTCTCGCTATAAATGCCAGCATACCATTCACCTTTTTCACCGCCTGCTGTACCTGCATGCCCACTTTCAATGACTGGTGTATAATGACACCCAGGTCTCATTGCACCTCCCCTTTTCCTAATCGGCCACCATTCAGATAATAATCTGTTTTCCTATTTTTGCCACCAAAGTGGATAACTTCACATTTATCCACATTAAATTGCATTTGCCATGAATTTGCCCACTCACCCAACCTATCCAAGTCACCCTGCATCCTCTTAGCATCCTCCTCACAGCTAACACTGCCACCCAGCTTCGTGTCATCCGCAAACTTGGAGATGCTGCATTTAATTCCCTCATCCAAGTCATTAATATATATTGTAAACAACTGGGGTCCCAGCACTGAGCCTTGTGGTACCCCACTAGTCACCGCCTGCCATTCTGAAAAGTTCCCGTTTATTCCCACTCTTTGCTTCCTATCTGCTAACCAACTCTCCACCCACACCAATACCTTACCCCCAATACCGTGTGCTTTAAGTTTGCACACTAATCTCCTGTGTGGGACCTTGTCAAAAGCCTTCTGAAAATCCAAATATACCACATCCACTGGTTCTCCCCTATCCACTCTACTAGTTACATCCTCAAAAAATTCTATGAGATTCGTTAGACATGATTTTCCTTTCACAAATCCATGCTGACTTTGTCCGATCATTTCACCGTTTTCCAAATGTGCTGTTATCACACCCTTGATAACTGACTCCAGCAGTTTCCCCACCACCGACGTTAGGCTAACCAGTCTATAATTCCCCGGTTTCTCTCTCCCTCCTTTTTGAAAAAGTGGAGTTACATTCGCCACCCTCCAATCCTCAGGAACTAGTCCAGAATCTAACGAGTTTTGAAAAATTATCACTAATGCATCCACTATTTCTTGGGCTACTTCCTTAAGCACCCTGGGATGCAGACCATCTGGCCCTGGGGATTTATCTGCCTTCAATCCCTTCAATTTACCTAACACCACTTCCCTACTAACATGTATTTCGCTCAGTTCCTCCATCTCACTGGACCCTCTGTCCCCTACTATTTCTGGAAGATTATTTATGTCCTCCTTAGTGAAGACAGAACCAAAGTTATTATTCAATTGGTCTGCCATGTCCTTGCTCCCCATAATCAATTCACCTGTTTCTGTCTGCAGGGGACCTACATTTGTCTTTACCAGTCTTTTCCTTTTTACATATCTATAAAAGCTTTTACAGTCCGTTTTTATGTTGCCTGCCAGTTTTCTCTCATAATCTTTTTTCCCCTTCCTAATTAAGCCCTTTGTCCTCCTCTGCTGAACTCTGAATTTCTCCCAGTCCTCAGGTGAGCCACTTTCTCTGGCTAATTTGTATGCTTCTTCTTTGGAATTGATACTATCCCTAATTTCTCTTTTCAGCCACGGGTGCACTACCTTCCTTGATTTATTCTTTTGCCAAACTGGGATGAACATTTGTTGCAGTTCATCCATGCAACCTTTAAATGCTTGCCATTGCATATCCACCGTCAATCCTTTAAGTGTCATTTGCCAGTCTATCTTAGCTAATTCACGTCTCATACCTTCAAAGTTACCCCTCTTTAAGTTCAGAACCTTTGTTTCTGAATTAACTATGTCACTCTCCATCTTAATGAAGAATTCCACCATATTATGGTCACTCTTACCCAAGGGGCCTCTCACGACAAGATTGCTAATTAACCCTTCCTCATTGCTCAAAACCCAGTCCAGAATAGCCTGCTCTCTAGTCGGTTCCTCGACATGTTGGTTCAAAAAACCATCCCGCATACATTCCAAGAAATCCTCTTCCTCAGCACCTTTACCAATTTGGTTCACCCAATCTACATGTAGATTTTGGCATTAAATCAGTAGATTAAGATTACAGAGGTCAATGCAATATGCCAGTAATTATGGTGTAACATTAATGCTCAGAATCCTTACAATCATGGTGAGATTCACAGGAAAGCTCGCAACACCCCATAGAAGACAGCATCTTGCATGCCATGATTGACATGGCAAATGTGAGGTAGTGTGTTTACCACCAACATGAATATTTCTCTGTGGTTTCAAGGGACAATACTGAAATGAACACACAGTTTCTTTCCATTGCTTCTTTGAAGCCACCTTGGCAAATTCTGCAGATGCCGATAGTGAACCAATTCTGAGACGAGAATCACTACACATATTGATAGGAAAGCACATTGCATGCTTGCTTTTATTAATTAAGACATTGAGTTTAAAAGTGGGGAAGTTATGTTGCAGCTTTATATAACTCTGGTTAGGCCACGTCTGTTATCTTGAACTCAGTTCTAGTATCCCTTTATAGGAAAGATGTGGAGGCTTTGGAGATTGTGCTGAAGAGGTTTACCAGGATGCTGCCTGGATTGGAGAGTGGAGGTAAACAGCTCCGATGTAGAGACGGTGACCAGGATTTATTTATGAGAATTTCAACAGAACATCGGAGGCTCGGCTGAGCGACACTGAGAGACATAACATTCTCAAAACTAGAACCCCACGATTAGTGCTAATCAGCATCCGCTTAAATAATGCAAATCATATGGAATCCCTGAGGCTACCAAAATAAACTTAACAACTTTAAGCAGAAAGCTCCAGGAGACCGCATTACTAATAACGAGTTACTCGAGAAAAGAACAAGGAAGGACTAATGACTCTCAACCAATTCAGGTGCTCTAAAAACATTTAAGCTCAATGCTCTCTGGCTCCCTGCACAGGCCTGAAGAGCTCATTACAGTAAGACCCAATAACAAGCTGTGTACATACATCTATTGATGCTTCTGGACACATCTTCAGTGATGTTCCTGGAATCATCGGGTGTTTCGGGTCTTTCAACATCATACAACCTCCTCCAGGTGACCCAGCCAGGGCTGATCAGACCCCAGCTTGTGTCCAGATGGCTAGCTACTTATGACTCCATGGCTCCCCTCTTTTGAGCCACAGCCATCTTGAGGCCCTCTCTGCCGCATCGGTGGTACTGCGGATGGCTCTCCTCTTCCTCTCTCCCTCGATGCCCAAAATGTTGTAGGCCCTAACTAAAGAATGGGCTATGAATCCCCTACAACCAACCTCCACTGGGAGACACCTTGCTCTCCATCCAGCCTGCTGACAGTTGCTGACCAGTACTGCGTACTTGGACAGCTTCCTTTCAAAGGCCTCCTCCAAGCTCCAGCAGCACCACTTGCTTAGTAGACTCAGACACTAGGACAATGTCTGGTCGCGGGGTGGTGGCTGCGATATGGTTGGGGAACTTCAGCTGCCCTTCGAGGTCCACCATCAGCTGCCAGTCCCTTGCAGAGGTCAGAATGCCTGCAGATGTTCTTTTGGCAGGTATTGGCTGCTCCCCAGCTCTGACAAAGACAATGGTCTGCTTGGAGGGTCGGGACTGCTTCGCCCACTCAACCCCTGCGCTGACGGCTTCAACAATGGTCTTCAGGACCTGATCGTGCCTCCACCTGTACCGTCCCTCACCAAGATATAATGATTCCTTCCCCTTCTAGGCTTCAGTGAACCAAATGGATTTTTGTGACCACTGTAGCCTTAGTAGTAAAGCTGATCATCACCTTTCAGTTGAAGAGAAAGCCAGCTGAAGATTTAACAATGGCATTCAAATGCATGGAGAAGAGATGCATGAAAGGAAGCAATTTACCCTCTAAAACCCAATATAGCCAGTTTGGACCAAATGTCAGCCTCCTACACTGAAAGATTCTGAGATTTTGTGATCATTGGTTTCAGTCCTATTTTAAGTAAAGATTGGATATAACTTCAGTGAGTAGATTCCAGCTTTGACCGGTGGTGGTTTTCTCTTTTCCACAGTGGCTACTGTCATGATGATCATGAATAGAAGAATTACCTGTGGCTTTGGAGGATGAAACAATTCGGTAGTCTGTGCAAGATGAGTTAAGTGTGTGCGCAATGATGAGAACTTATCAGAGAAGTGGAATTTATTGATGCCATTATATGTCACTCTCTAACATGATTGTGTATTGCTGCTAGAGGTGATCTGGCTGGGCATAAGTACATCAACTACAGAGCGAATGAGCGAGAACTCGGTTGTCAATCCTTCCTTTAATGATCACTAGATTTAAAAGAACGTGAATGCTGAGGTGGTGGAAGCAAAAAAAAAGTCATTCTAGGGCTTTAAAGTAGGATTTAACTCTCATCACTAGCACAGGATTTTGAATGCAAAATTCAATTTTTGTAATGGTTTAAAATGTAAAATTCATGATCTGGATCAGATTAATGCTGGCCCATTAGTAAAGGTAATTATGGGGTCTCTGGATTTAACATTCAGTTGACGTGCAGCACAGGCAGTGAGAAATCCATAGCTGATTGAGTGGAGTTATTTACTGATGTGGATTATGACCACAGCACATCTACAGTGTTAACCTTTGAATTGATGGACAATGCAAAGCAAAACAGATGGGCCTGTAGCAGTTTATTCAGGAGTCTAACCCTGGAGTTCAGGTTGAAGCTCTCAGCTCAAGAATAAAATATCTGAAATACCTTTGAAATAGCTTTCATTCTCCAGTGCATATGAACTATTACTTATATTTATTCAGTTAGTATACTTTGCCAAAAGCAAAAATATAGTATTTGGAAACACAAAACAAAACCATGTGGTTGGATTGGTTTGGTCTCCCTGTCTTGCAATACTCGCTTGAGCTGGACGCAAGGAGTGTATGTTGTTGGCCTTCTACACAGCAGTAACAGGGCCCAGAGAGCAAGCTGGGTGCTGGCAGTTATCCAGGGGCCCACCTCTGAAATTTCCTTAACAGGCAACAAAGCCAGATCTTTGTCAGTGTCAAATTTATCATTCATTTTAAGTATTTTTAAATGTCATTAACAATCAGAGATATTTTAAAAATTTATGGTTGAAGAAAATAAATAAAATAATTAAATTTAATATAATTGAACTAAATCATTGTTCTAAACAATTAGAATATTTTAAAATTAACTTACCCTTCCCCTTTCTTGTTAAATCTTTGTCCTTTAGTCCCTGAAGGAACCAGTAGGGTTTCAGTTCCTGCAACTAGCCTGCACCAGTAATGATGACTAATATTCAAAGTTCAAAATAAATTTATTATCAAAGTACACACAGTGCCTATAAAATGTATTCACCTACTTGGAAGTTTTCATATTTTATTGTTTTACAACATTGAATCATAGTGGATTTAATTTGGCTGATCAACAGAAAAGACTCATGCCAAAGCGAAAACAGATCTCTACAAAGTAATCTAAATTAATTACAAACATAAATCACTAAATAATTGTCTGCATAAGTATTCACTCCCCCTGCCCCCACTTTAATATGATCACTGGTGTAGTCAATTGGTTTTTGAAGTCACATAATTAGTTAAATAGAGGTGTGTTTTTAGAGATTGATGCACTTCAATTGTTTGTAGTAAAGGTACACAGGTATCTGGAAGGTCCAACTGCTGGTGACCCAGTTTCCTGGCAAAAACTACACCATAAAGACAAAAGAATACTCTTAGCAACTCCGTGAAAAGCTTATTGAAAAGCAAAAGTCAGGAGATGGATACAAGAAAATTTCCAAATCACTGGATATCCTCTGGAGTACAGTTAAGTCAATCATCAAGAAATGGAAAGAATATAGCACAGCTGTAAACCTGCCTAGGGCAGGCCATCCTCAAAAACTGAATGTTCATGCAAGAAAGGGGCTAGTGAGGGAGGCCACCAAGAGACCTATGACAACACTGGAGGAGTTACAAGTTTCATTCGCTGAGATGGAGAGACTTGTGCATACAACAACTGTTACCCAGGTGCTTCACCAGTCACAGCTTTATGGGAGAGTGGTGAAGAGAAAGCCACTGTTGAAAAAAACTCACATGAAATCTCGGCTACAGTTTGCCAGAAGGCATGTGGGAGACTCTGAAGTCAGCTTGAAGAAAGTTCTATGGAGTGATGAAACTAAAATTGAGATTTTTGGCCATTGGACTAAAGGCTATGCTTGGCATAAGCCAAACACTGCACATCATCAAAAACACCATGAAGCATGGTAGTGGCTGCATTATGCTGTGGGGATGCTTCACCGCAGCAGGTCCTGTAAGTCTTGTGAAGGTAGAGGGTAAAATGAATGCAGCAAGGTACAAGGAAATCCTGATGCAGTCTGCAAGAGAATTGTGTCTCGGGAGAAGATTTGTTTTCCAGCGAAACAATAACCCCAAGCATAAAGCCAAAGCTACATAGGAATGGCTTAAAAACAACAATGTTAATGACCTGGAGTGGCCAAGTCAGAGTCCAATTGAGAATTTTTGGCTGGATTTGAAAAGGGCTCTTCACTTGCAAACCCCATACAATCTGACAGAGCTTGAGCAGTTCTGTAAAGAAGAATGGGGATAAAAATTGCAGAGTCCAGATGTGTAAAGCTAATAGAGACATATCCACGCAGACTCAAGGCTGTAATTGCTACCAAAGGTGCATCTACAAACTACTGACATGAATGAGGTGAATACTTAAGCAATCAATTATTTTGTGCTTATATTTGTAATTAAATTAGATTATCTTGTAGAGCTCTGCTTTCACTTTGACATGAAATAATCTTTTTCTGTTGATCAGTGTAAAAAACAAATTAAATCTATTGTGATTCAATGTTGTAAAACAATAAAACATGAAAACTTCCAAGAGAGTGAATACTTTTATAGGCACTATATATGAAACAAAATAATAATAATAATAATACCTTCATTTATATAGCACCTTTCATACATTAAAGTGCAGACCCAATGTGCATTACATAGATTGCATGGAAAAATCAATACATTCTTAAAAATACGGGACAAAATTAAAAATCTTAAATAAAGACAAATAATCATATAATAGGCCAAAGTAAAATTTCAAAGTAAATTTATTATCAAAGTACATATATACTACTGTTTATAACTCTGCAATTCATTTGCTTGCAGGCATACTCAATAAATCCATAATGGAATAACAACCATAATAGAATCAATGAAAGACCACACCATCTTGGGTATTGAACCAGTGTGCAAATACAAGAAGAAAGAAAGAAATCTAATAAATATATGAACAATAAATATCAAGAACATGAGATGAAAAGTCCTTGAAAGTGAGCCCATAGATTATAGGAACATTTACATTTATAGGAACATGGGACAAATGAAGTTGAGTGAAGTTATCCTCTTTAGTTCAAGAGCCTGAAAAAAGTAGATTTTTTCTTGAAAGAGTAGTTTTTTAGAATTACTTTGAAACATTCCATTGTACAACCCTAAATAATATCTTAAGATTCATTTGAGGCATTTACAGAAAAATAAAGAAATATAATAGGATTTATAAAAAGCTAGAAATAACAAAGATTGACAAACAAACGATGTGCAAAAGAAGACAAATTATTAAAAAATGTAAATAAATAATACAGAAAAAATAAGTTGTAGAGTCCTTGTATGTGAATCTATAGGAGTGGAGTCAGTTCATCGTTGAGGGGAGTGAAGTTAGCCAGGCTGGTTCAGGAGGGAAATAACCGTTCCTGAACCTTGTGGTGTGAAAACCAAGGCTTCTGTATCTCTTGCCCAAGAATAGTAATGAAAAGAGAGCATGGCCTGGATGATGAATGTCACCTTCTTGTGACAGTGCTCCATGTAAATGTGCTCAATGTTGGGGAGGGCTTTGCCTAAGATGTACTGGGCTTATCCACAACTTTCTGTAGACCTTTCTGTTTCAGGGCATTGGTATTTCCATACCAGGCCTTGATGCAACCAGTCCGGATACACTTCACTGTGCATCTATAGAAGTTTGTCAAAGTTTTAGATGACATGCTGACTCTATGCAAACTTCTTAAATAGTAGAGGTGCTGTCATGCCTTTCTTTGTGATACAACTTTCGAACGGTCCCAGTACAGATACTCTGATATGGTAATGCAAAGGAATTTAAAGTTACTGACACTGACCACTTTTAATTTAATTTGGCTTTTTTGACACTGATCAATGGAAAAAGACTTTCATTTCAAAGTGAAAACACATCTCTATGAAGTGATTTAAATTAATTACAAATGTAAAACACTAAATAATTGATTGCATAAGTACTCACACGTCCCCTGTCACCCCTGAATATGAGACACCAAATAATCACTAGTGCAGCCATTCGATTTTAGAAATCACATAATTAGTTAAATGGAGATCACCATGTGCGTCAAGGCGTTTCAATTGATTGTAGTAAAAATACACCTGTATCTGGAAGGTCCAACTGCTGGTGAGTCAGTATCCTGGCAAAAACTACACCATGAAGACAAAAGAACACTCCAGGCAACTCGGCAAAAAGGTTATTGAAAAGCATAAGTCAGGAGATGGATACAAGAAAATTTCCAGCTCACTGAATATCCCTTGGAGTACAGTAGAATCAATCATCAAGAAATGGAAAGAATATGGCACAGCTGTAAAATTGCCTAGTGCAGGCTATCCTCAAAAACTGAGTGACCATGCAAGAAGGGGTCTAGTTGAGGGAGGCCACCAAGAGACCTATGATAACTCTGGAGGAGTTACAAGCTGCAGTGGCTAAGATGGGAGAGACTGTGCATACAACAGCTGTTGACTAGGTGCTTCACCACTTAAAGCTTTATGGGAGAGTGGCAAAGCCAAGGCCACTGTTGAGAAAAACATACATGAAATCTCAGCTAAAGTTTGTCAGAAGGCAGGTGGGAGACTCTGAAGTCAGCTGGAAGAAGGTTCTATGATCTGATGAAACCAAAATTGAGTTTTTTGTCCATCAAACTAAATGCTATGTTTGACATAAGCCAGACACCATACATAATCAAAAACGCACCATCCCTACCATGAAGCATGGTGATGGCTGCATCATGCTGTGGGGATGCTACAGTGCAGTAGGCCCTGGAAAGCTTGTGAGGTGATGGGTAAAATCAATGCAGCAAAATACAAGGAAACCCTGTAGGAAAACCTATGCAGTATGCAAGAACATTGCAACTTGGGGAAGATATGTTTTCCAGCAAGACAAGGACCCCAAGCATAAAGCCAAAGCTACACAAAGCTTAAAAACAACAAAGTTAATGTCCTGGGGTGGCCAAGTCAAAGACCAGACTTCAATTCAATTTAGAGTTTGTGGCTGGATTTGAAAAGGGCTGTTCATTCACGATCCCCATGCAATCTGACTGAGCTTGAGCAGTTTTGTGAAGAAGAATGGAGAAAAAATTGTAGTATCCAGATGTGCAAAGTTGATAGAGATCTTTCCACTCAGACTCAAGGCTGTAATTGATGCCAAAGGTGCATCTGCTAAATACTGACTTGAAGGGGGTGAATACTTATGCAATCAATTATTTTGTGTTTTATATTTGTAACTAATTTAGATCACTTCGTGGAGATATATTTTCACTTTGACATGAAAGAGTCTTTTTCACTTGATCAGTGTCAAAAAAAAGCCAAATTAAATCCATTGTGATTCAAGGTTGTAAAACAACAAAACATGAAAACCTCCAAGGGGGGTGAATACTTTTTATAGGCACAGTATGCTCTGTATGCTCTGCTTTGTAAGGTTTGGATTAGTATGAATCCGCAACATAGATGTGTCCAGTGATTGTTATGGAACTGTAATTCAAAGCAAACAAATTAAAAACTAAGTTATTAGTGGGAATGGCGAACATAATTTGAACAAATTTGGAATTCCAGAGTTCAGTAAAAATGTCTTCATTCATAATTCCATGCTGAATTTTGCCTGATGTGTTGCAACATGTATGTGGAGTTGAATTTAATAAAAACAAGAGATAGAGTCATTATCCTTCGGACTGTAAGGACATATTGAAGGAGTACAAAGGAGATAAGATCTCATGGGAAAGGAAATTGTGCAAAGAATTATAAAATATTATACTACAAAGGCTACTCTGCCCATTGTACTACTGATGTTCTTTGTGAGAGGCTCTGTTCTGTTCCACCATCCATTTTTTTTTACTCTATAAATTCACCTACATGTCCATTTTCTTTTGAAAGTTTCTGTGGTATTTACTTCCAACAGCTTTTCATGCTGTGTTTTATGTTAACAATTACTGGCTGAAAAAGCTCTTCTTTTGCATCTAATTTCTCTGACAATTATTTTACATATGTCACCTTGTTTACTGATACACTTGTCGGAGGACATGATTTCACAATTTTTCTATTATTGATGTTAATCATAATATTGAATATCTTGCTAAGGTGCCCTCTGAATCTATTTGCTCTGATGAAAATACTTCTAGTTTCTCTAGACATCACATAGCTCCTATTTCTGGCTTCAAATACATCCCTTCTGCATAGTCTATATTGCTAAATATGGAGGTGGAATTTGGGAGCCATTTTTACTCATCTGTGTATATTTGATCCTAATGGAAATGTATATCCAGCAGGCAGTTACTACATAACTGGTTAGTGCAATTGACCAAAGATCTCAACTTGGGATTCTGCAATCCCAACCACCAACAACCACCAATGCCCTCAAGCAACTGTATACCGGAGACCAAGATAAATCTTTCCCAGCACTTAGATGCTCTAATCTTCTTCCTCTAGAGCTGTACTCTCAAGGCCTCATATTTCTAGTTCCCAGTTGGCATTATCCAGCTGCCAACCTGATACCTTATGTTATGTTGGTTCTTAATTAAGACAAATTTGGTATGGATAAACACTTTATTACTAAACACTTCTCAACATCAAGCGCGTGCGACCAGGTCACAATCGAAGCTTTTGGTTTTGGTGGAACCATCTGCATTGCCCACTGGGAACTGAAGCTCCTTATTATATACACGCATAATAATACATCTTCTGCCTTTAAAGAAAAACAAATACAATACTATGTCATCATAAAACTGAAAAGAACAATAGTCCTTTCCAACAAAGATATCCACTGTAGCCTGCCCACTTTTCACTCAAAACTTTCAGTCAGTCTCTGAGGAGGTTTAATGATGCTTTTTGATCTGCTATATGTTCCCACAGGCATATTATTTGTATTTGGTGCATTAATTTTTGTGTCTTTCTGAGAACTCTGATCAACAAGTTCATTTTTTACGTCTGCTGGCCCCTTTGGTGTACTGACAGGTGATGTATCACAGCTATGGGTTGGAGTCTGCAGCCACTGATGCACACAGTTCCTTCCCAGAGCTGTTCCTCGCTTCATCTGGATCTGGTAGGAATATGGAGCACCTTTCTCTTGCACACAGTCTTTTCATGACACTGTTTCTGTTTTCCTGTCCCCTTCACTTCAGCCAATTTGACTTTGCGCGCTCCTTTAGGTGCTACTACTACTACTACTACGTTGACTCAGGCCTAGGAGGCCGGCGTCGGGCACAAAGACAGACTCTCCATTTTTCCCTCTCCCTCATCAATGTGTTCAGTTCATCTATATTAGCCACGCCGCTGTCTACTAGGAGTGTGTTGACCTTAGTCTGGGAGAGCACCCAGGGTTCATCCTCCCATGCTTGGGCTCCCATATGATGACTAAGCTGGCAGGTAGCTTGGGGTGGCGTAGACAGTGCCCCGCTAGTTGCAGTCTTCTGCAACTTTAGGTGCCAACAGGTTTTTGTGCACTGAAAGATTAGTGCATGTGGGTCAACCCATGAACATTTGGGTTGGTGAATGGCCATTCTGCAGTGGCACAATTCTGTAAATCATTAGACCTTTGTGGAAATCCTCTCATCCATCTTGTGCTTTCTTCATGAGGCCCTTCACTACCTTGACAAAACTCTCTGCTTGGCCATTAGATTTTGGGTGATGTGAGCTTGATGTCATGCTTCGAAAACCTTAAATATTGGCTAAGGATTCAAATTCACGGCTCAAAAATTGTGGACCATTGTCTAATGCCACTTCACAAAGAACTCCATGCCTCACAAACACAGCTTTCTGAAGGTGATGACTGCTTTGCTGGATGTTGATTGCAGTGCTGCAACCTCTGGGTAACTGGAAAAGAAGTCTGTTACAACAATATGACTCTTCCCATTATAACCAACCAAATCCACTCCAAGTTTTAAGTACGGCCTGCCTGGTACAGGATGTGGTGTAAATGGTTTTGTTTGCTGTTTTGTTCTGTAGGTACAAAATATTTCACATGAAACTGTGGTCTGGCTGACGTCTTGGTTCATTCTTGGCTAGTACATCAGGACACAGGCTCTATGCTTACATTTTACCTCACCAGGATGCCCTTCATTTGTCTTCTGGAGCATTTCCTTGTATAGCAGTACTGGAATCACAAACCTGTTTACTTTGAAGAACATATATTCTACTGCTGACAGTATGCCCAATAATTCCAAATACACATTGGACAGTCAATCCTAGCTGCTGGATATCCTTCCTATATTGTATCTTTGAGTACATTCATTGTTTCATACATCACTGCTGCTTTCCTAACCTCCTCTGTTCTATCAAGAGAGGAGGCGACAATCATGTCAACATAGACCTGTATATCGGTGGTAATATCTTGGTCACGTTTTTATTTCTTGTTAAGTGATCGAGTCAGCGCATCAGCAGCAAACACATATTTTTCTGGTGTGCAGATCATCTTCACATCATAATTTTCCAACCTTATCAATGTGCACTGTATCCTCAGGGACAGTAATTCAGTAGTTTGGACGTAATTGAGACCAGTGGTTTATGGTCTGTCTCTACTTCAAAAACTCCTCCTTAGATGTGCTGATGGAACCTTTCACGTGCATATGTGCTGGTGAGAAGCTCTTTATCTATCTGTGCATAGTTGGCTTCCGCACATTAAAGCCCTTGATGCATAGGCCACAGGTTGCCATGTGTTATCATGCTGCTGCAAGACCTTACAAGGATACATTGCCTGAGATACTAGTACACCTTTCTGGATCATAAAACTGCAGCAAGGACTCTTCAATTAACTCTTTCCAACATCTGGAAACACTTTTCCTGCTTATGAGACCAAATCAACTCAATTCGCCGTTCAAGGAGTAACCTAAGTGGTGTTGACACAGTGGACAGTTGAGGGATGAACTTTGCCAGGTAAGTCACCATCCCCAAGAAATGTCTCACCTCCTCTTTGTTTTGGGGCCTCTCCATGTTTTCAATGGCTGATGTCTTTCTTGGATCAGGTATTATTCCCTCTTCCGATATGATATCTCTTATGAAGATCAGTGTCTTAATACCAAGCTCACATTTTTCTTTATTTAATTTCAAATTGACATCAAACACTTGTCTCAGTCGTGTATCATGTCCATCCTTGGTGGACTCCCAGATGATGATATCATCCATTGTAGTCTTGACACTAGGTATGCCCTCAAAGATTATGAGAATGATTTTATGGTAGACTTCTGGTGTGGACAGAATCCCATAGCATAACCGAAGAAAGTGATATCTTCCCTGTAGTGTGCTAAAAGTACACAGCCTTGAACTTGCCTCCTCCAGTTCCATCGACCAAAACCCAGAGGACACGTTGAGCTTGCTAAACCACTTGGCACCTGCAAACCGGGACATGATCTCCTCCTGTATTAGCAATTTAAAATGCTCTCTCTTGATGGCTTTATTGAGGTATCTTATATCTAGGTGTATCCATAATGCTCCATTTTTCTGTTGCGCAGTGACGAGTGAGCTCACCCAAACTGCTGGTTCTTCTGTTTTCTGTATGACATTTTTCCATTTCATGCATTCCAGTTCTTCTTTGAATTTGTCTGTAAATGCAAACAGAACTTTCCTGCATGCATTAACAACAGGAGCTGCTGTAACATCTACATGAATTTTTGAACACCCCCTAAACATCCAAACCCCCCAAAAAACATCTGTGTACTCTTCTATGTGGTTGTGTGGTCATCTTTGGTCTGTGAAGCCACGACAGAAACTCCTTTCACCATACTGAGCTTTTCACATGTACTCAGACATAATATTCACTGTTCTTTCTCTTCTACAATCAGTAGATGTACCTTTAGGTGCTGCCTCTTGTGCTCGAAGGTCACTGTACAGCCCCCTTTTACTCAAACATTCTCTCCAGTGTAGCCTGTCATTTTTAACTTCACTGGGTAAATCAAAGGTACAATTTAACGTCAGAGAAATGTATACAATATACATTGTGAAATGCTTTTTCTTCGCAACCATCCACGAAAATAGAGGATTGCCCCAAAGAATGAATGACAGTCAAATGTAAGAACCCCAAAGTTACCCCCCCAGCCCCCCCGTGTGTAAGCGACAGCAGGCAACAATCCCCCCTCCCCCCACCAGCAAAAAAAAGCATCGGCAGCCGCCACTAAGCACTCAAGCTTGAGCACAGCAACAGTAAAGACACAGACTTGCTGTTACCCCAAAGACTTTGCATTTCACCCTGTGTTTGACATACCACAGGTTCTCTCTCTCCCTAACGAGGGAAAAAGAGGTGTCTCCATTTTCCCAGCGAGCGGGGCGACATAACGAACAACTCACTGGTTTACAATGTTAAAAAGTCTGCAATGTCGCTTTTTTCAAGCTCTGTGCCCAAAAATCTGGTCACACAACCACAGATATTCCGACTCCCCTGATGGATCTCCTGTCATGAAACCGACCCTTGATCTGCCCATCCCCAGAGCCCCGAGATCCGAGGCTTCTGAATCCAAGCCAGACTCTTAGGCCAAGCAAGTGGCATGCTGAACAACAATGGCTGGTTATGAAACCCCGACAGCAGGTCCCATTCTCGCAAAGAACTGTAGTCAGTGTGTAACTCCAGGTCAGGGTCTTCAAAAGAACCCTGAAAGGGAAAAATAAAGATATTAAAGATGGAAACAGAGCTGCTTCTGAACATGCAGGCAAAGCACCATCATCACTCTACTTTGCCTTCTACATCTTGCTCTTTACTTTGAGAGATTTGAAATCATGCACACATAACAGATTTAACTGGGCTCCAGTGTGAAACTTGAATAGAATTACTGTCTCATTCACAGTCACTGGAACAGACCATTCTGTTTTACCAGCACCAGAAGTCTCTAGAGAATCCAAAAAAACTTCTTCCATTTCCTCGGATGTTGTCATACACACATAATAACACACCTTATAGAACAGGAAATGGAAGAATCTGTGGTTAACATCAGCTGAAGTCAGGCATCCCCTAGCATTCCAGAGTTAATAATCTCTCATTCTCTACCACTGCCTCATCAGTCCATTTCCTAAGCCATCTCCAATACTGATATCAATGTGTCACATAACTTATTAGGCTGTCTCGAGATACAATGGTTTAGCAATGTAATTTGTGAATTTGGATTGAATTGAATTGACTTTATTACTTACATCCTTCATATACATGAGGAGTAAAAATCTTTACGCTACACCTCCGTCTAAATGTGAAGTATGCAATTATTAGTAATATATAATAAATATTATGTACATCAGGATAGTCAATATAACATAGAAATCTGCACTGTTATAAAATGAGCATGTTCAATATGACGAAAGAAACAAAAAAGCTCACGTATTTTATCTATTGAACCAAGCGGAAGTGAGGAGATATGGTGGAATATGGGGGGGGGGGGGGCGGTGCGGCAAGTGACATACAATTAAAATTCTTTTTATCCATCCCTACCCTAGGACATACATCATTATTTGTTGCTGCCTTACATACATGACCATACTTGGGCAGGGTGTGTTGCAAGCTCGATTAAGGTGGTGGTGATATTTATGAGCCCATAATTTCATCTAGTAATATATGGACCCATAATTTAATCTGAGAATACATCAATACGATTTAAATCCTTGCTTGAGAGGAGCAATCCTCAGTCCTATTGTTAAGGAAGTCACAGATTTACCAAAAGGTAAGCTTTAGTCTTGTTATACATTGAGTATAGTGATGCACCTTTGGATCCTTTACTCCTGTTTAACCATATGACCATGCAGAACTCCCCAATCACTTCTGCTTGAACCCACTTCCATTCAATCTTGACCTGGTATGTCTGCACTGACCTGATGCTCTGTGTCATTGGAAACGATTTTCACCACCAGAGGCACTGTGGGTGATTGATCACTGTGGGAAATCAATCATCAGTTCACTGTGGGTGATGGTTGTGTAGCCTCAGGTAAAGCAACTCGAAGACTATAAGGCAGGGATTCCTGTTTTCTGACTCTTGCAAAGTGTGTCATAATGTTTGCCTGGTTGCAGATCAATACATTATTTTATATATTCTTTGATTAGCTTTTTTCCCATTAACTTCAATGGATAGATAACACTACACAATAAACATTAACGTAGAATGTGTATTAAGCAATGTCACTACGGGAAAGCCAGATACTGTGTTATAAACCATTTGGACCTTGAGTACTGATCCCTTTTTATTAGTAAGCATTGAAAGGGAAAGTACATGCAGATGTTATCACAGACGGGTGGACTAGTAGGAGACCACAACTTTCTTTGGGATGCTTTCATTCTCATTGATGGAACATTTTATGGAAGATGGGAAAAACATTGTCGCCCATTGGCGGCAAATAAGTTTTCACTCTATAAAAGGGGCTTGTAGATATTCTTCCTTGACTGCAATCAAATAAGCCATCTTGCTAATGTGGAGTGGGGCATTGATCTGAAGGCATCGTCAAACAGGGATGAGGAGAATTGACAGCATTCTAAACAACGTACACAGCCTGACTCGCTGTGGCAGGCGGGTAGGCCTCTCTGTCTTGTCCAATGTCCCTTTCTTTTGTTGAATGTCAGTGATATCCTAGGATGGTATGGTGTCTGTCTTGGTCCAATGTCCCTTTCTTTTGTTGAGTGTCAGTGATATCGTAGGATGGTGTGGTGATTCTGCGTTTATGGATTGCACTATTGCATTTCTAGACTGTGGACTTTTTCAGACTTCTGGATTTTACATTCTGTGCTTTTTTAATTGTCTGTTCCTTTTCCAATTTGTTTTGCAAGGTGAGGGTCTTTGGGGGTCAATGTTTTATTGTGTTTTGTTAGTCTTTTGTGCGGGGATTGGGTTGTTTTTTGGGGGGTGATGTTCCTGTTCCATCTTGTGTGGGGAGAAGGGGGTTTTGTGGGTGGGGTGGGGTTGATGACCAGGATGCCATCGTTTTCGTGTGGGGGCTGATGTTTTTCTCTGAATGGCTTTCATGCTCTTTCTTTGTTTCGTGGCTATCTGGAGAAATGCAAATTTCAGTTTCATGGATACATGCTTTGATTTTAAATGAAGCTTTGAACTTACACACAAAAAAAAACACACCAAAAGTGAGGATTTATCTTGTTCAGGACAGCCTGTCACATTTTGGTGCTTCAGGATTGGAATTGGAATGGTTTAGTGTTCAGTTTCCTTGGGCAGAAGGCTTCTTTGTTTTATGTCACTTGCAGTCCTTGTATCTACCAACAATGGTGGACATGGACAGTAAATTAAACTTATTTGCATCTCTCAGATATATATATATATGCATAAGTTGCAATAATGGATGGAATCTGGTTAAAAATTGTTAAATTATTATCATAATAATAATTATGGGGGGAACTGCCGATGGTAGTGGTGGATGCAGGTTTGATTTGGACATTTAAGAGCAATTTGGATAAGTAAATGCATGGGAGGTGTTTAGACAGCTATGGTCCAGGAGCAGGACAATGGGACTAGGAAAATTATCAAATGTGGACAACTGCAGTTGTTTCCAATTCTACATGCAAATGTGGAGCAGTCTGATGCATACAAACTGGCACTACATCAGCGGCCTTTGTGCTCTGTGCTGCAGGATATTGCTCTGTCTCATTGTTCTGTCGCAATCCTGCATGTGCAACCAACTGATACAAGGTTGATAGTGGCAGGGACCCTAAAATCCACTTCAGCTGATTAGCTTATTACATTGTCTTATCAGAAATTCATGGTTACCCACCATCCTCAACGCAAGTGCATTTAACATCACTTTAGCTATTCTGGGAAACCATAGTCAATCTTCATTTTAAATTAAGTTGGCTGGAATTTCAGGAAAATTTATTGCTATGAGTAAATACTTCATTACTGACCATACTAAGAGCTCTTTGACTTTGACCTTCTCTGAAGATATTGTGTGGCCTCAGTAGATTTTTCATAGGTTATTGACATCATGGCCTTTTGTTCCATAAATTGAAAATGCTAAATGACTGAAAATACAGGGGACAGCACAGCTAGTAGCTTACTTCCCTCAAAGTTTCGGAGACCCAGGTTCAATCCTGGCTTTAGCTGCCGTTGGCAGAGTGATCATGTTCTTGCATTTACTGTATGTGGGTTTGTTCCTGGTGTCCTGGTTTCCTTCCACACCCTAAAGATAAGGAGCTTGGTACACTGATTAAGCATCATAAATTGTCTCCAGTAATTTACTCAATGATGGAATCAGGAAAATGTTGATAAGAATGTGTGGAGAACAAGATAGGCCTGATGTACATGAGTGTTTGATGGTTGGCTCAGATACTATGGTCTATGACTCTAGTGCCTATCTATTGTTACAGCTCCAAGGCATAGAATACACCACAACAATCTATTTAGTGGGATTTTCTGCAGGAAGCAATTTAATTTTCCACTCAACATCTAGGCAGGCTATAGAGCGGAATGACAGAATTTATATACAGGTGTTTTGCTTTTGGTGCCATGCAATAAAGGACCACAGCATTAAGGCATCCGTTAGTCTTGCTTCACTCTGGGCAAGGTTGTATGGAAGACCAGCAGTTGCCCACCACACCAATGTTGTCCAAGGGAAGGGCATTAGGACCCATACAGCTTGGCACCCCAGTGTCGTCGCAGAGCAATGTGTGATTAAGTGCCTTGCTCAAGGACACAACACGTTCCCTCGGTTGGGGCTCGAACTCACGACCTTCAGGTAGCTAGTCCAATGCCTTAACCACTTGGCCACGTGCCCATACAGCATATCACTCTGTATAAGGAATGAAGTGCAAAAGGGCTATGAATAGTTTGTTTTGAACTATCTTAATAAACAAAGTTTCTTCATATATTCAAAACACAGAATGACAAGAGAGAACATCACTAATAAGAGCTTTGAAGAGACCTGTTTCCTCTGGGTGCCCTGGTTGCCTCTCACGTTCCAAATACTGTATGTACTGGTTGTCAAGTTAATTAGTCATTGTAAATTGTTTTGTGATTAAATCGAGGGTTGCAGTTTGGCTTGATGGGATAGAAGGGCCTACCCTGCACTGTATCCCAATTAATAAGTAAGTAAATAAATAAATAAAATTAGACAAATAAGTAAATAATTCGCAGCTGAGGTACTATATTTGTAAAAGGTTTCAATGGAGAAGGGCCATATTCAAAATCCTGTGGCAAGATCTTACAAACTGTAGCTCAGCATAGCAAGATATGAGCCACTTATGTAAACCTCCGGATAGTTCTATGGTCTCGTCTTTACTGATTAATGATGGAGACGATTTGATCAATAGCATACATTCTGGTGGAAATGAGAAAAGTTGTTTCATTTAGAATGAAAGAGGGAAAGAAGATGCAGCCACACAGAGATGGATCTTGTTCAGTCCCTATGTTACCAGTTTAATCTGGTTTGGTATTGACCTCCAATGATTAGGGACAAATTCTGAAATTGCTCTCTTTCCTCAAGGAATGAGCAACAAAATCACCTGCTCTGAAACTGAGGGCCCGAAAAGCCACATGTCATTTTAAGTAAAATCATCCTCACTTCTGGCTTTGAATTAAAATGTTTTGTTCTGCTTCAGACTTCTCTTCATTCCTTGATCGACAATGTATAGAATATAGGCTGCAGAACCGTCTCAGAGAGCATTTGGTAAATTGAATCAATGTGTCGCCTCTCATTTACACCAGTTTATTCCAAACCATTTATTTGGCCAACCTTTTCAGTGCCATCCACGTGAGCTGACAAAGTCCATAAAGAGAGAGCTGTACAATGATGGAAATTGATAACAAGGCGTTGTGCAAACCATATCATAACTTACTTTTAACTAGGTCCAGGGCCTAAAAGTTAGACTCATGCTTTTTGAAAAAACAAAGCAAGTTGAATCACAAGAGGATGTTATCCATAATTATAATTAATTATAATTAGTGCTGTGCAAACCAGATGCTGTGATTCCCATTTTAGGAGAGTGAGTACATTTAAAAATACTTTATTGGCACTAATGTGTTGAGGGATATCCTGAAAGACATATAAATCTGTTATTTTTATCTTTAAGGAGAAGATTTCATAGAGAAGGAAAATGATGTAGGGAAGCAATAGAGGTTGCCTAGAGCTTCATCCCTGGTGGCTGCTAAGTCACTAAAGCTCATTTCATTCTAGTCACAAGTATGACTGAGTCTCACATTTCTAACGAAATAGAATACGGCCATTTGTTCCATGGAGACTCTGCTGCCTCTCAAAGCATACATCTCAATCCCCTGACCCTACTTAGTTCCCCATAACCCAGTCTCTTTCACATCCCACTGTTCCCCTCTGATTCTCCTACTGTCTAATGACCAACTACTGCACCTAATTAACCTGCTAACAAGTGCATCTTTAGGATCTGGCAGAAAAAGAAAGGAGCACTCAAGGGTAACCCACATAGCAGAATGTATAAAGACTACATCGACAGCAGTGGGATTCAGGATCGGGTAAGGTCACTGAAGCTGTAATGCGGCAGGATGAACTGCTGTACCTCAGTTTTGCCCATAATACATGTTCAGTGCTACTCTGCAGAGGCGAGTTTCTAAGCATGTGGTTTTGTTTAAAAAAATAATTGTAACAATTTTGAAAAAGAAGAACATCTATAACTGTGATCATTGGGAGCATCAACTGAAAACAAAACTGTGACGAAATCGTGGTTTATCCGATCATTATGTAAACTGAAGTTTGAGCTGCTACATAATCAGAGACTGGAGGCCCGTCTTACCAGTGTGAAATGTAACTGCTTCATTTCAACCCAATACTTAGAAAGAATATTGCTCAAAACAAATCCTAATTGAAATGCATTTTCCTCGATATTTGAAGCAGTTTTTCTTAAACAATTCTGTGAGAGCAAGAGTGTGATTTATTTCACCAGATTATTCTGGATCTAAGCTAGAGTCAAGACATACAGAAACAGGCTCTTCGAATCAGCATGTCCGTCTACACTAATCCTGTTTGTCCAGCACTTGGCCGATGCATTTATGATTCAAGTGGCTTCAGATACACCATAAATGTTGTGAGCTTCAGTCTCCACCACCCCATCTCATTAGTTTTCTGCTCACAATTCACACTTACTTCTGAAGTGGAAAGTCAGAAAAATTAACTCTCTGCATCCCACAAATTGGGCTCTATCATGACTAGGGCAGCATTTCATTAGGTCCTGCTCTCAATATACTCTGCACACTGGCTGTCAAAGGGGGGCGGGTGAGTCCTGGGCTGGTTATCCTGCTTACTTAAGGAAGGTGAAGCATCTTCCATAGTCTCTCCTTTCCAGGTGTAGTGATCACTACAGGACTACTATGACTTGCCATGCAGGAGATCACTCACATATGGCCTCTCCTACACGACTGCGCTCGTAGCAATGCCTTCACGTGGTGTCCCTGTTCTTACTGAGTTTGCTCTGTCATGGTGTGACTGAGTGCCCAGTGGTATAACTGGGCACATCAGCCTTGATTGGTAGCCAGCCTAGGAGAAGGGCAACTCCAATTCCAAACCCGGGTAGATGGGACTCGTTAGCCTTGCCAGGCAGTCTGTCTAGGAGAGGGAAACTCCGATACTTAACCTGCAGACTTGCAGTTGTCGCTGTCGTCGCAGCTCACTGTGGCATTGTGGGATGTCCCCCAGCCTAAAGAGTGGAATCAGTTCGCGCACACCGATCCTCTCTGTAAATGGACTGAAGGAAGAAAGTAAAGTCCTGCAGCGATGGAGAAGGAGTGGAACGACAGGTGTCAGCTGACACTGGAAGTCACAGTCTCAGCTCTGCATGTAGGCGGCTCAAACCTATGGGTCGTCAGCCTGTTGACCTGAAGCAACAACAGCGTCCAGTGGCCCTCTTCAGGGATAGCACTGCTTGCTCCGGATGGAGTCATCCAAAAAAAAAAGAAAAAAAAAGCGAACCTCATCAGCACCTGTTTGGTTCGCTGCAGCCAACGGCATCTCACAAGCAGTAAGAGAAAGGAAAATTAATCAAATCAGTCAACATATCTCAAAATCACGTGCTGGAAAGTACGCACAGTGCAGGACTCTACAGAAGGTGACTGACCCCAAAGATGCTCAGCGTGTGTGGCACATAAGCTAGCTCGGCTGGACATTGGCATCGCTGCTATTAGCGAACTACATTTTGCAGATCAAGGACCTTTGAGAGAGCATGGTGCAGGCTACACTCTCCTCTGGTCAGGCAGAAGCAGCAGTGAGAAACAGACTCTCAGGGGTGGGCTTCATGATCAAAAAATGCCACTGTCAATAAGCTTCAAAGCCCACCGGTTGGACACTCAGATTGACTTATGTCCCTGTGACTCCTGCTGCAGGACAACAAATTTGTCACCCTTGTAAGTGTCTACGTGCCCACACTGCAAGCAGACCTGCTGACTAAGAGGTGTTCTATGGGGAGCTGAAGTCCCTGCTATTAGAAACATATAAGGCAGACAAAATCACCGTCCTTAGCAACTTCAATGCCGAGGCAGGTAGAGATGTCGAGGCATGGCTGGGAGTCTTAGGTCATTATGATGTCGGATACTGCAATGCAACAGGATGATGCTCCTGGAACCAGATTTAGTCCTGGTTATAACAAATATGCTGTTTCAACAGAAATACAGGTTCAAGACAACCTGGAGACATCCCAGTCCAAACACTGGTACCTCCTGGACAACATCCTGCTGCACTAAAAGGACTCATCGAATATTCTGCACACCAGGGTCATGCCGAACGCAAACTGTTATATAGATCGCAGACTGATCAGGGTGAAAGCCAGACTGGCTATCAACTCCAGCAATAAGGAAAGGAGGACTTCGGTCAAAGAAACTCCAGGTGGGTAAGCTCTTTGGCCTCTGAGACATATTCCAGATCAAGCTAAGGGAGAAACTCGACAGCAAAGGCACCTCAAGTGCAAACTCTGACACAGGAAAGAAATGGGAGCACTTGAAGACTGCCATCCAAGATGCAGCTGTCGAGGTAGTTGGATACTCCTCAAGAAGAAACAAGGACTGGTTTGATGAAAACGACGTTGAAATCCAGAACCTGCTCCAGAAGAAACACTCCTCTCATCTAGACCGACAACCAAGCAGCCAAGGCAGAATACAGAGCTGCATTGCTGCACCCTCCAGACCAAACTGGGACAGATACAGAACAACTAGTGGACCGTCCTCGCAGGGCGAATGCAGCACTATGCACACACCAGCAACGCGTGAGCCTTCTACGAATCGCTGTGCATAGTGCATGGTCCAATTCGTCAGAATCAAGCCCTTCTATGTTCATCCAATGGCTCCAGCCTGCTGACAGACAAGGAAACAATCATGAGGCAACGGACAGGGCATTATGAGAGCCTCCTTCAAAATAACCGTCAAGTCCAAGAAGCACCCATTAAAATAATCCCTCAGCATGAAGCCAAGCTTAAGTTCGATCACCCGCCAAGTCTGGACAGGTCAAAGACAAAATTTCCACTGAAATGCCATAGAGCCCCAGGCAGTGATGAGATCCTAGCAGAAATGTACAAAATGAGTGGAGACATTCTCCTGAGCGAATTCACAAACCTGTTCACACCCTGTTCAGTCCTGAATGACCTATGCGACACTGTTTTTGTCTCCCTGTACAAGAACAAAGGGGAGAAATCGGATTGCTCAAGCTACAGAGGTGTTACCCTTTCTGTCCACCACCGGGAAGATCCTTGCCAGAATCTTTTTGGAAGAATCATCGCTACCATTGCTGAAGGCAACCTCACAGAACGTCAGTGTGGATTCAGAGCAAACAGGCAGATCAGACATGATTTTTGAGAGCATTTTCTGGGAGGAGGCGTTCCTTGATAATAAATGCTGCTTTCTTCCATGTAGATCTGCTTTATCTTTTTAGTGATGGGCTGGGCTGCATCCACCACTTTTTATATGCTTTATCATTCTTGGGCATTGGTGTTTCCACACCAGGCCATGATGCAACCTGTCAGATTACTTTCCGCTGTAAAGTTACTGACCCTCTCCACCTCTATTCCCCTGATGAGAACTGGCTCACGGATCTCTGGTTTTCTCCTCCTGTCGTCAATGATCCACTCTTTGGTTTTGCTGATGTTGAGTGAAGGTTGTTGTTGTGGCACCATTCAACCAGATTTTCAATCTTCCTCCTATATGCTGATTTGCCACCACCTTTGATTTAGCAATTTAATGCCAATTCATGAGTGTTACTTTTTCTGTGATTAATGACTAGAAGTATTAAAGTTCTCTTTGTCTTGTCGGAGCAGTAATGTACTAAAGTTTAAATTGGTACAGGGACAACGAATGAATTAAATGATATGGTACCATGAAAGTCCTAGGTAGAGTGATGTGAAGATGTTTTCTTTGGTGGGAGAGTCTAGGATCGGAGGACACAGCCTCAAAACAAAGGAACATCTACTTAAAACAGAAATGAGGAGGAATTTCTTTAATGTGTGGAATTCATTGCCACAGGCAGCTGAGCGGGCTAGATCGCTGAATACATTTAAGGTGGGGGTTGATAGGTTCTTGATTAGTCTGGACATGAAAGCTTATAGGAAGAAGGCAAGAGAATGGAGTTAAGAGTGAAATCGATCAGGCATAATGAAATGGCAATGCAGACTCAATGGACCTAATGGACTATTTCTGCTCCTATGTCTTACGGTCTTATGTCATTTCATAATACAGTGAAAGGCAAATATTTTTTAAGGTTTGTGGGATTAGGCAGATCCTATTATTATTTTAAAAAATAATCTTGAATTTGAATGAAGACAGACAATCATTCAATATGAGTAATGCCTGGGCCATCAACCTTTAAGTGAGACCATGAGTTTAGAAGATAGGGTGGTGGTTTAATTACACCAAGACACTGAGGTACAATTCATTGGCACACTCTTTCCTCTTTTTATCTTTTTATTCAAAGCTCCAAATTTTAAACTTAAAATTCAAAACTGCTTCTGATCAGGTGTGAAAGTGTTACTGAGGACACTGAGTTTATATTAGTACTTTCCATACCAAACCTGCAAACATCTGACCGGAAATTCAGTCTGATATACTCGGGGGGGTCTGCAGTTCTCATAGTTCCCAGGTAGCCTGATACTGGAGGAAAAGTACAGAGTTCGTTTTCCAAATGTGGGGAGCATGAGTTATTTATACTTCATACTTTATTGTCGCCAAACAATTGGTACTAGAACGTAAAATCATCACAGCAATATTTGATTCTGCGCTTCCCGCTCCCTGGATTACAAATATTAAATATTAAAAATATTAAAAATAGTAAAAATTAGTAAATATTAAGAATTTAAATTATAAATTATAAATAGAAAATAGAAAAATGGAAAGTAAGGTAGTGCAAAAAACCAAGAGATAGGTCCGGATATTTGGAGGGTACGGCCCAGATCCGGGTCAGGATCGGTTCAGCATATTATCACAGTTGGAAAGAAGCTGTTCCCAAATCTGGCCGTACGAGTCTTCAAGCTCCTGAGCCTTCTCCCAGAGGGAAGAGGGATGAAAAGTGTGTTGGCTGGGTGGGTCGTGTCCTTGATTATCCTGGCAGCACTGCTCCGACAGCATGCGGTGTAAAGTGAGTCCACGGACAGAAGATTGGTTTCTGTGATGTGCTGCGCCATGTTCACGATCTTCTGCAGCTTCTTTTGGTCTTGGACAGGACAACTTCCATATTTATCTGACATTGCAGGCAGCAGCAACCTGAAATTTGGCATAAGCCACTGTCACCTGGAACAATTTAGGAACCGGGAGGTTTTGGGTGACTATAGCTTAATTTACAGGAGCAGAGCATTCTCGGCATGGATGCAGGGGTATAGGTCTTCTCACAGGCAATCACTGTTCTCCGCAACCACCAACTTTTAAAGCCTTGGTATAGTGAGATATTAATCCTCAAGGAGGTAGCGACTGTAAAATGGTTCTTTATATACTTTGAAAGGAGAGGGAATGGAGAAGGATGGCGGAACCCTTCTAGACCTCTACTCTGAGAGTCACTGGAGTTGCCTGCCTTGTTTCTGGGGCCTGATTTTCTACTTCAGCTCACGTGCCTGCAGTAACCTCTGTGGTAAGGTGGTACAGTATTACACGTGGAAATTGAAGGGCACTGTCTGAGGATACTGGAGTAGATATTAGCAGTTGCCCTGCGGACATTCTCGAACAGACTGAAGAACATTGTGTAAATTGTGTGTGTAGTCCTTTGAATGTCATAAGGGGACGCTGGTGGCAGACCCAAATGCAAGGCACAGACACTGACGTACTAGGAACTGGACTACGAGTGTCAAGAAGGCAAGGGAAGTCTAGAGGAAATGATGCTGGACATGGACATAGTCCCTGGACGAGACAAGGACACTGGGCCAGGGATAGGACTTGGACTCGGAGCATGGGACCTGGACGAGGAACTTGAAACAAGGAGCTTGGATTTGGACTCCGAGCCAGAGACTGGACAGGGACACGGAACATGGGTCTTGAGTTGGGCTCAGAATCTGGATCCAGGCGAGGACTCGGGACTAGGAACAGACGAGACACAAAAATAGTACAGGGAATACGAAGCCTTGACATGGACTGGATGAGGCTTGGACAAGGAGAGTTCCTTGGGCTTGACGAGAGACTCCAGGATGGAGGGAGGAATTCCCAGCACAGGATGAGGTACTCCAGCACTGGGCTGGGCGTGGAACTCCGGATTCGGCTGGGCTCGGCTCTTGACTCTTGGACTGGATGAGGTACTCCTGGACGAGATGTGGCTCCAGGACCTAGCTTGGCTCGGATCTTGGGTACTTGGCTGGGCTCGGCCCTTGGACTGGACTTGGCTGGGCTCTTGGGTACTTGGACTAGGCTTGGCTGGGCTCGGCCCTTGGACTGGACTTGGCTGGGCTCTTGGGTACTTGGACTAGGCTTGCCTGGGCTCGGCCCTTGGAGTGGACTTGGCTGGGCTCTTGGGTACTTGGACTAGGCTTGCCTGGGCTCGGCCCTTGGAGTGGACTTGGCTGGGCTCTTGGGTACTTGGACTAGGCTTGGCTGGGCTCGGCCCTTGGACTGGACTTGGCTGGGCTCTTGGGTACTTGGACTAGGCTTGGCTGGGCTCGGCCCTTGGACTGGACTTGGCTGGGCTCGGCCCTTGGACTGGACTTGGCTGGGCTCGGCCCTTGGACTGGACTTGGCTGGGCTCTTGGGTACTTGGACTGGGCTCGGAGCCGGGACTCCTTCTTGGGGCTCGGAACCACCAGAGCCCTTCTAGAACACAGGGCCAGGAAGCTTTCCAGGACGCAGGGCCGGGCTCCTTTCTTGAACGCAGGGGCCGGGATACTTTTCAGGACACAGGGCCGGACCCTTTTTAGGGCGCAGGACCAGGGTGGCTGCCATGGGAATGTGCCATGGTAACCACCGAGGTAACTTGCTGTGGCAACTGCCAGGGATACAAATGGAAGGGAGCAGTCCGGCAGCCAGAGGCAGAATCATGAAGCTATTTATGAAGTCAGCCCAAATGAGAATCAGCTGCCTCAACAGAAACTGGGGAAAACAGAAAATCTGGAATAGGGAACAATGGACCGGACCGTGAGCCAGAATGCAGACTTCACTGGCCGGACCATGACTTTGAATGAGCGTTTTACAGAAAGCAGCGTTATGAAAAGCAGGCTCTCTTGTGATGGAACAATGATTGGCCTGAATTAGAGCATTATGATACAATTTCTCCCTGTAATGATGAAAACCAATGTAAAAAGTTAATCTTTATCAAATTTTGAAATAAATGTCAAAATATTTTGTTATTACAAAAAGTAATTCCATGTTTATCCTGCGCACAAATAGCTTATGATTTCAGAGTGAATGTCTGTGATCTTTAAGGTGGTGCAAAGAAGCAAAGCCTGAGATTAGAACACATACAATACTTGCAACAGTACACAACTCAGATTCAGGCACTCGCCCATTGGATATAAATAGCCTTTCATCTCTGTTATATTCATTATGCTTAGTAATGGAATGAATCCTGATGGCCTTGTTCTATAAACATAGCTCATTTCAGTCTCAGAATTTTGCTTTTCGTCACTGAACTGCAGGTTAAAGTGCTGAATGAATTGAAAGACAGGACATTTAGAAATTGAAAATACATTTTACAATTTATGTTGATGTGCCAACAATGAAAAAATCACACAAATATATCCTTGATCTTTCCCATTTTTTCAAAGACTGCTCTTTCAAACACAGAGAATTGCAATTTGTAGATTCTTGATGAAATAATTCTCTGATCCACCTCACATTCATAATGTTTGGCCTATATTCAATGATCTTTCTATACATAGGATAATCATTGGAGAATTGAGAAAATGTCTCTGTAACCTCACTCTCTTCAACTTCTAAACACTATATATTCAAAGCTAGAACCAGAGGTGTAAGTGGATACTGGGAATTAAAGTTGAATTCTTCTTAAGGCTTGAGCCACTGTGATTGTCAGTTGTCGTTCATCATCGCCTAGGACATTTGTGCAGGAACTCCTTAGAGAGGAGCTCACACTTCTTCAGATGTTTTCCTATAACCTTTGCCTCTAGCTTAAGGTCAGGAAAGGAAATATATACTAATGATTCTTTAGTGTTCCAAATTGTTCACAACTCCTTTGATAGTAAAGTGCCATATAGCTTGTAGCAAGTCCAGAAAAATGTCCACATTGGGCAGATGAGTAGCAGGTAACATGTGATTGTTGAAAAATAGGTGATAACTATCTCCATCATGAAATTATCCAATTACCTTCCCTAACATTGGGTATTGGGTACAAGTACCACTTCCCAGAATATAAATTGGACCAGTCATATCTCATTATAGCTTGATTGTCCAGTGGCACAGTACTCTCTGATAAGTGATTGTCATCTTGAATTAGCTTCTTATTAGCATTGTGGGAACACAGTGAAGACTACAAAGCTTCAAAGTAAAGGTCCACCATCCATGAGGGCAACTAAGGTGAACAATGCATGAAGCTTTTCCAGACAGTCACATACAGGAACATCTATTATTATTATCATCGCTGTGCTTGAATTTGCTCAACTTTCATTAAATCCAAATAAAATCTCTTTTTGCCTGGGAGAGTAATAAAACAAAACAACTGAACAAATAAGCATGTGCACCAGGTGATTTGCTTGAGGAGAAAAGTGTACTGGGAATTCCTGGGGCAAACCCAGGAGTTGTGAGTTATGAAAATCCCTGCTCTCATAGGATATGAAGCTGATGAAGGGAGATCAGCTTAATCATTTCAGCCCGAGAGGATAGTGTACTTTTCATGCCATTGATTACAAATTGGCCACAAGTTAAACAAGCGAATAAGCTAAAATATACCAGGGCTTTATACGGAAAGAAGGTGTCATAATAGTTTGAATTGCCAAAAAACGAGGGGACTTCAAAATGTTGTTGAGCAAAAGATATTGAATATTTATCTAGGATTATTTTAATTCTTTGGATAATACAAGGTATTGAACTGACTTGAATTGAATTGACTTTATTACCTACATCCTTCATATACATGAGTAAAAATCTTTATGTTATGTCTCCGTCTAAATGAGCAATGTGCAATTTATAGTAACTTACAATAAAAATGATGTACAACAGCACAGTCAATATAAAATATAGTTGCGTCAGCATGAATTAAGCGGTCTGATGGCCTGGTGGAAGAAGCTGTCCCGGAGCCTGTTCGCCCTGGCTTTTATGCTGCAGTACCGCTTCCCGGATGGTAGCAGCTGGAACAGTTTGTGGTTGGGGTGACTCGGGTCCCCAATGAATCTTCGGGCCCTTTTTACACACCTGTCTTTGTAAGTGTCCTGAATAGTGGGAAGTTCACATCTACAGATGTGCTGGGCTGTCCACACCACTCTCTGCAGGGTCCTCCAATTGAGGGAAGTGCAGTTCCCATACCGGGCAATGATGCAGCCTGTCAGGATGCTCTCAATTGTGCCCCTGTAGAAAATTCTTAGAATATGAAGGCCCATACCAAACTTCTTCAACCATCTGAGGTGAAAGAGGTGCTGTTGTGCCTTTTTCACCACACAGCCGGTATGTACAGACCACATGAGATCCTAAGTGATGTTTATGCCGAGGCACTTAGAGTTGTATCTTCTTGAAAAGTGATTACAGCTATATATAAAATTAATTATGTTTCAAAAGGGAGGTTAAGTACCAAAAGAATTTTGGAGTTGTAGGTATTTCCACAAAATTACTTGAAGTGATTGTTTAATGTGCATGATGTAGTCAGCCATTACAATTTGGGATCCTTTAGAACTTAATTGAATGGCGCAATTCCAATTAGAATAGACAATTGACAATAGGTGCAGGAGTAGGCCATTCGGCCCTTCGAGCCAGCACCGCCATTCACTGTGATCATGGCTGATCATCCACAATCAGTACCCCGTTCCTGTCTTCTCCACATATCCCTTGATTCCACTACCTTGAAGAGCTCTATCTAACTCTTTCTTGAAAGCATCCAGAGAATTGGCCTCCACTGCCTTCTGAGGCAGAGCATTCCACAGATCCACAACTCTCTGGGTGAAAAAGTTTTTCCTCAACTCCATTCTAAATGGCTTACTCTTTATTCTTAAACTGGAGCCTCTGGTTCTGGACTCCCCCAACATTGGGAACATGTTTCCTGCCTCCAGCATGTCAAATCCCTTAATAATCTTATATATTTCAATCAGATCCCCTCTCATCCTTCTAAGTAGTAGTCAATGTCAGCATGAGTTTACCAGGTGGTTCAAGGAAGAGAGTCAAGGATGTTCTCAAAGCCTCCACAAAGTAATAAATTCCCACTGATTCCTGGGACCTGTTGTCCATTTCCTGCTCAGCATGGAGAACTGAAGCCATTCAGCATCAGCTATGGCAGAGTGTGCAGGTCTTATATTGGCAAGTTCAGAACTTATAGATGTAGAAACAAGTCATCATAGAATCTAAGGATGTGACAGAGGGGTCTGTCATTCACTTTGGGCAGTGCTGTAATAATTTAGAACCTCAAAAAACACACACACAAGCACGTACAGGGTGTTACATACCTCGTGGGTATCTTGTGACTGTCTTATGACCATGATGTAATTGAGTATCTTATGAGCATGGTTTAATGGTCTTGTGATGGTGGGGTGAGGTCACGTGATGACATGTTCCCTACAGGTATATAAAAGGGAAACCCCTGTTGTTACGCAGTTTAGTTCATCAGTTATGTTGTTATGTTGTGTATTCGTCTCATGACACAGTTTCGTTTTAAAGTGGAGTTTTACTTTATATTGTAAGGTAAAGTCATTGTGCTGGCAGTTTTGCCAATCGCTGCCAGTTTTTGTTTGGTGTACTTTGATTTACCTTTACAGTCTAGCATTGGAGAGTGAAGACCTTACTGAAGTATGGGAACCCGAAGAATTGAGTAAAATTGGTGTCATTCGGCAGTTTAATAAAGGATCGAACTTATTGAATCTTCGTTCAGGAATAGTGGCCTGCATCTGAGATAATCCCTGCAAGATCAGGAAGGTTTGTGCAGTGTTCTCCATCCAGGAAAAAGGTCAGTTCCTTTAAGCTGATTTATTTCCTTCATCGTGAGTTCTTTGGACAAGGCATCTCGGCCAGGATCAGCAGTAACGTCAAGTCTTCAAAGAAATCCGTTTCCAGAGAAGTGTCTCTTTACTGACTGTATAAATCACTTGGACTTTCGAATTTACCACTTTAAGACTGTGTTTGAATTTACCACTTTAAGAACTGTTCCAAAGTTGCCGTATAGTAGCTAACTTCTGGTTAAGTTAGTCATTTGAATACTTTTCACTATTGTTGAGCAGAGTTTAATAAATGTTTATGTTTGTTTATAAAACGTGACTCAATTCTATATTTCATTGCTGTCGACCACATACCAAGGGAATGATAGTTAAGTCTATTAATACATAAATGATTATCATTTTTACATTTGTTGTTTCTCAAGTGCTCCATTGGTCTGTTTGTGACTTGGTGGCTCCAGGTGTGTCTCAGCAAAACTGAGGCGCTGCTTCCAGGCTGGTATTATCCATGCTAGAGGGAAACTGCACATAGGCAGTGTGCAAAAGGGATGTACCATGGACAATTGGGGAAGTGGCTGAAGGTACAAAAGGGACCTCTCAGTATATCCCCCAGGGTGTGGTTGAAGATAGACCTAAATTGTGGTAGGTGCTTGTGAATGAAGTTGTGGAAGGAGTCCCAACCAGTTGATTTGTGTAAATATTATATTGTACATGTATTGTATATATATATATTTTTTGTCCTTGTCTACACCTCACCGTACATTTAGTTCCCCATTTGGGACTTCGTGTGAAAAATTGGGTGTGCTTAAAAAACACCTGCACCTGCTATTGCAACAGAAGCAATTTTTTCCAGACACGTGGAGTCCATACAACTCCTTTACATCATGATGTCAGAAGTTGGGTGGCAAGCTGCAAGAAAGTGTACCTTTTGTTTTACATAACGGGACAGGCCAGAATAACCTGGGGGCAAAAGAGGAAGAGATGCATCATCAGAAATATCAGAGGTGTCAGAACAGGAGCAGTGTGGGTTCAAGGCACAGGGTGCACGACCCAAGACCAGCACCAGAAGAGGCGACCCCTCCTCAAAAGTTCCAGCGACTGTTCTGGAGCTAGTTACAATACTCAAAGACTTCCTTTCTGCCCAAGGGAGGTGGGACAAGGTCTGAGAGAGGAGCTTTGATGGCTTGAATGGAGTGTTGCAGACAGTCAGCTGAGGAGAGGTTGTGCAGGAAGGTCCTCCAGTACTTCAGAGGAGTAGATCTCACTGTCCACATCAGCACCCCTTCACTCCAGCTGCCTAACCTCATACTTCCAGTGGGAGGCAGGATGTTGACTGTACTCTGGTCTGGCCCCAGTTTCAAAGCAACCTCCAAAAACATTTCAGAGGAAAGAAACAAAGACGTCTGTTTACCATCGGGGGGGCGGGGTGCGGCTTTGAAAACTAACTGCTTCAGTTCGAGCCCGTGGAAATGGCCACAGGAGGAGTGGGCCTGTTGACTTGTGCTTCTGCTCACAGGCAAAGCACTGGAGGTTTTACAGTGCGATGGATGAGGACCAGTCTAATACCTACGATGCCTTGAATGAGGCCCTACAGGAGAAATTTGATACCTCACCAGTTCTACCAGCAACGCTTCAGAGCAACCACAACTCTATAGGGAGAGCCTTCCACCAAGACCTACCACTGCATTAAAGGACTATATTGTCACTGGATATAACCAGAACAGTACACCAATGAGCAGGTTGCAGAGTTGACTGGAGCACCTACTTTGTGTCATATCCTATGATGCCCAGACCTGGGTCAGAAAACATGAACCAGACATTGGACTAATAGGAGTGAAACTGTGTCGACAGTATATCAACACCCACCTAAGGGGCTCACAATAACCCCACTGTTCAGCCCATAGAAGTACCATAGACCAGGCTGACAGACGGGACACTGGAGGTAACTGTGGAGGAGCAGGGAGTAAGGGGGGGAGTGACAACAGTTACCAAGGGACTGGTGTGCTCTTACTGCCAGCAGCCAGGCCATAAGGCGTCAGCGTGTCCGGTAGGAAGCCCAAGTTGGCAGGGTTTTGTTATGTGCCAGGGGAAGGTGATAGTCTTGGGTGGGGATGGGGAGTGATAATATTGCTTCCCATGAAGTAACTGTAAATGGACAACAAGTACAGGCATTATTAGACACAGGAGATTCCATGTCTTTCATTAAGAAGAATCTTGTACTAGACAGCAGTATTAATTACAATGACTGCACCCAGATTCAATGTGTTCACGGAGACCATAAATTGAATCCTATGGCGGAGATTACTGTGGTTGTAAAAGATCAAATGTGCTTATTGGATATTGGGGTGATTGACTGCTTGCCTGGGGACATGATTTTGAGGAGGGATCTGCCTGTGCTGAATGATCTTTTAATGACTACAAAATGCTTTGAATCATGTCCTACCATCAATGTGTCATGTCTGGTGGTCACCCAGGCTGAAGGAAAAGCTGGTTTGCAGCCACTGTCAGACGTGTGATAGTCTGTGCTATCTAAGGGGCTTAGAAAAATCACACCTAGAGAAGCAATTGTGTTCTGTTCTTGATACTGAAGTATTGGGACTGGATGTCAATGAACGGAAGGCGCCTGACACAATTGTTGCTTTGCAAGCAGCCAATACAGCTCTGAAACCATTATTTGAAAAGGCATATAGGGGAAGAGGCTAAGTCTTTTCATTATGGGGAGGAATACATTGTAGAGGATAGTATTCTGTAGGTGAAGTGGGAGGGGGGAATTATGGAACTGATAAATGTTTAATTGTCCCAACACAATGCAGGCCATTAATCTTACACATCACTCACACCATTCCATGGGGTGGCGGGGGTGGGGGGGGTGGTCACCAAGCGCACCTGGAAATATACATATGCATTTGTACCCATTTCTTTTGTCCCACAATGTACACGGGCGCTCAAATATACTGTTCCACATGCCTCATCTGTCAGAAAAGCAGTACAGTCCACAGGTTAGATAGATTCCCTCTGCATCCATTACTGGTGTTCAGTAACCCATTCCAATGCATCACGATGGACATCGTAGTGCCTCTGGAGAAGAGCAGTGTGGGGTACTGGTACACCTTGGTCATCTGTGACTATGCCACAAGGTATCCTGAGGCCTTCCTACTGTGAGCCATCATGATATTCAAGGTGACCAGCGGACTGGTTCAGCTGTTCTCCAGAGCTGGCATCCCAGAGGAGATAATCATGGAACAAGGCACCAACCTCACCACCGATCTGATGAACTAGCTAAATTGGCAGCTGGGTATCACTGTTATAAAGAACAGTCCTTATCATCCACAGATTGAAGGACTTGTAGAATGTTTTAACCAAACCCTCAAGAATATGCTGAGAACTTCCGTAGCAGATATGGGCAAGGACCGGGACAATTGGCTGCGTTTTTTTATGTTTACCTACCCGGAGTTGCTGCAAGCATCAATAGGATTTTCACCTTCTGAACTGCTGACAGTAAGGATGGAATGTCCATGGCCCACTGGACCTGCTAAAGAAGAGCTGGGAGACACCAAACTCAACATCCTCAGAGAAAGGGATTGTGCAGTACGTTCTATAGATGCAAAAACACCTGCAGCAGTACAGGGAGGAAGCCAAAGAAAACCAGCTGGTTAAGGGGAAAGTGCTGCCATAGGTGCATAAAGTAGAGGCCATACAAAGCAGTCCATGACCACTTTAAAAAAAAAAGGTGTGATTAACCTTGGGTGGTACAGGCAGTTCATTCTCCAGTTTGCCACCATTGCAGTACCCTGACAGACCTGACCACTAATTCTACGAAAAATCCCATGGAGTGGAGTAAAGACTATGGAAAGGCCCACCTCGCCTCATCTTCCATTCTGCAATGCCCGGATGTTAACAAGCATTTCTTGGCTTTGGGTATCGAAGCTGTGCTGACATGAGGAGAGCCAGGAGAAGAATGATCTATCCTCTCTCTGCCTAGGGAGGTGATATACTCAACCATAGTAAAGCAGAGTCTTGCCATCAAGTGAATGCTTGATAGCCTCTGATACTATCTACTTGGGCGAGAGTTGGAACTGGACACTGACCATTGGGCAATAAGACCATAAGACATAGGAGCAGAATTAGGCAATTCAGCCCATCGAGTCTGCTCTGCCATTTCATCGTGGCTGATCCCAGATCCCATTCAACCCCATGCACCTGCTCTCTCACCATATCCCTTGATGCACCAACCAATCAGGTATCTATCAACTTCCGCTTTGAATATACCCATGGACTTGGCCTGCATTGCAGTCTGTGACAGAGCTTTCCACAGATTCCCCACTCTTTGGCTAAAAAAAATTCTCTTTACTTCTGTTCTAAAAGGTCACCCTCAATCTTGAGGCTGTGCTCTCGAGTTCTGGAGACCTTCACCAGAGGGTCCATCCATCCTTTCCACATCCACCTTATCTAGTCCTTTCAACATTTGATAGGCTTCAATGAGATCCCCACATATTCTTCGAAATTACAGTGAGTACAGGCCCAAAGCTGCCAAGTGTTCCTCATATGTTAACCCTTTCATTCCCGGAACCATCCTCATGAGCTAACTCCGGAATCTCTCCAATGACAATACATCCTTTGAGATAAGGGGCCTAAGACTATTGACAATACTCCAAGTGTGGCCTGACTAGTGTCTTATAAAGCTTCAGCATTATCTCCTTGTTTTTATATTCTTTTCTCTTTGAAATAAATGCCAACATTGCATTTGCCTTTATTTACTGCAGACTCAACCTGTGAATTGACCTTCTGGGAGTCTTGAATGAGGATTCCTAAGTCCCTTTTATCTCTGATGATTGCATTTTCTCCCCATTTAGATAACAGTCTGCACTATTGGTACTTTACATGGATCCAGACAACAAAAGACCACAATGCCAGAGTGAACCAATGGTATCTGGTGCTGTAGCCCTTTCAAATCAGCTTACACAACAAAGCAGGAAGACAGTCCGTTACAGCTGACTACTATTGCCGAACAGTGGCAATCCTGGAGAGGAGAGTGGTAATATGACGCGGGTCTCCATAACTGGCATTGGGCAGCATTGCAATAATTTTACAACCTCGAAG
Organism: Mobula birostris; assembly: GCF_030028105.1. Lineage (NCBI taxonomy): Eukaryota > Metazoa > Chordata > Chondrichthyes > Myliobatiformes > Myliobatidae > Mobula > Mobula birostris. The sequence continues at coordinate 36,294,025 of NC_092388.1, forward strand.
TAATGCACACAAACACATACAGTACAGGGAGTAACAGCTAAGTCTATTAATACATAAATGTTTATTTGTTTGACGTTTGTTGTTCGTCGAGCCAGTTTGTTAGGCCTGCTTGTTCTTTTGTCTGTAGTTTGGTGGACCCAGGTATGGCTTTGCAAAACCAGGACACTGCTTCCAGGCCAGTATTATTCATGAGAAGCTACACATGTGCAGTGTGCAGAAGGAACATATCATGGAAAATTGATGGAGAGGACTAAACGTACAAAAGGGGCCTCAGTGTATCCCCCAGGTTGTGGTTGGAAATAGACCCTAATTGTGGTAGGTGCTCACAAACAAAGTTGTGACTATCGGGATCAACATAAATATTATATTGTATTGTATGTCGTTTTTTTCGATTATTTGGTCTAGAGTTACAAATGATATTTAAAAATATATGCGATGCAGTATATGATGATCATGCGCCGTCAAAGGACCAAACGGAAAGTAGGAATATGCAATTGAAGCCTATTGGAAAAAGTGATTGGGAGTAGCTATTGTAGAGACATTTTGAGTTACATTTTAACTTATTTGTGGTAATATTTTGTTTCATGTGCTGTGTGGGATATCTGTTTTGTGGGTGCACTGTGTTCCAGAGGAATATTGTTTTGTTTGGTTGTATATTTGTACAGTTAGATGTTGATAAACTTGAACTTGAAGTTTAATTTGCAGCATTGAATATATTGCTATAATACATGAATATAGTTGTGTTTAGTTAAATCTAAGTAGAGTAAGAAATTGTGACTGACATAATTGCTTTCTAAATAAGCAAGTACATAATTTTACAACTAAATAATATTTAATTGGTAAAGCTATTTTACACAAGTTAACAACTAGGATAATTTTAAAAGGGAAAATTATGTAAGTCACAATTTTTTTCATCTCCAGCAAGTCCATCACTAGATGTGTATTCTCCAAGACCACAACAACACCTCCCTTCAACTCTCCTTTCAACATCTTAAAGAAATTGCTTCCCTTATGATTCTCTGGTACATTCTTACATCCTGATCTACCACTCCCAATATATGGCTCTTCCATGTAAAAATCACAGGAGATGCAATAACTTTTTTTATTACCTCTCTTGTTCCCTGTCTTTAAAGGAAATGCAGTGATTCACTTACACTTCATCCACCCTAATGTACTGCATTCATTTCCAGACACTGCAGCATTTTTGCTCTCTGACTTTCATCAAATATTTTATGTGGCCTGGATTTTGAAGGAAAGTTCCAAAAAAATTTTCAACTGTCATCAGAACAAATGCTACGGCAATAATCCACTGACAATATGCAATGTGGGGTCCCCTCAAACAACTTTGGTTGGATTGGACATGATACAGGGAGTTCTCCCCCACTGACTTCAGTCAAGCAGAAAGAAATTGAGAGACTAAGATACAACTATATTTTGCCATTCTTAATTGCTTGAGGTTATTTGAATATTGTCAAATATTGTGATTTTTATTTTCTTAAATTTTGTAATCATTTTTTATTTGTTTCATAGGTTGATAGTTTCTTAATGGCAGCAGCAGTTTATCAAAGTCATTGGAAAGGCAGATCAAGCAGGTATATTACAATTTGCTGATGTGCTTCTCTCCATCACATGCTCCATTGTGTTTGATTAGAACCTTTTCTCTGCAGCTACACAGTTGACTGGCATTGTCTGCAATCATGTGCCTATCTCTCAGTTTGTATTCAATGCCTTGTCATTGTGTATCCACTTAGCAAACATTTGTTGTGTAGCATTTTCAAGCAGTGTTTGAGTTTTATTAACTTATCAGAGCACAGCATGGGAAGAATATACACATAATGGGGTGGAAAATGAGCAGCTCTATTGTCATTAAATTATAGTTAGAAATTCAATTATCAAAAATGTTTTTGCTAAGAGTGATGCAAAATTTTCAGTTCATTTTATAATTCACACTTTGAATAAAGCAGAGGGTAAAACAGTTTATTTCTGGAAAAATAACATGAAAGGGATAGAAAAAGTCCTTTGCTATAGATCCTAGGCAAACAATGTAGATGATTTCATACATTGGAAAAAGTACGGCTTGCAAACACATCTATAATGTATATTTAGTCAATGTTCTCAATTTCCTAAGGATTTATCTGTTCTTGTGCACATCGAGCAGAATCTATCCATACATACAAAAAGACATCAGTTGCAACAAATAAACAATAAAGAATATGATTGCCAAAGAGTCCCTGTCCTTTGAAGAAAAGTGAATATGCTGGATTATGGCAATGCAATGGATGCATTCAAATTTATATAATATATAAAAGTACAGAGGATACACTATAATTTATATAATTACTTGGATAAGATACAGTTCACAGAAGACCATTGGGTGACAACATTAATTGAGTAGCTAAACTCAGATCTTACCCTTATGACTAATTACTCTTATGGAGTGACAGAGTTGAGGAATCTGTTTCCTTATTGTAACCTTCTGTAATTCTGCTTACATTCTTAGGAGCTCTCAAAACATTTCAGTTGAGTTGTCAGATGTTCCTCATATGGTAACCTTTTCATTCCTGGAATCATTCTTGTGAATCTTCTCTGAACCCTCTCAATTGTCAGTATATCTTTTCTAAAATAAGGAGCCCAAAACTGCACACAATACTCCAAGTGTGGTCTCACGAGTGTCTTATAGAGCCTCAACATCACATCCCTGCTCTTATATTCTATACTTCTAGAAATGAATGCCAACATTGCATTTGCCTTCTTCACAACCGACTCAACCTGGAGGTTAACATTTAGGGTATCTTGCACAAGAACTCCCAAGTCCCTTTTGAATTTCGAATTCTCTCCCCATCTAAATAATAGTCTGCCCATTTATTTCTTCCACCAAAGTGCATAACCATACACTTTCCAACATTGCATTTCATTTGTCACTTCATTGCCATTCCCCTAAACTATCTAAGTCTCTCTCCAGGCTCTCTGTTTCCTCAACACTACCCGCTCCTCTACCTATCTTTGTATCATCAGTAAATTTAGCCACAAAGACATACATCATAAAAAGCAGCAGTCCCAACACCAACCCCTGTGGAACCCACTGATATCCGGCAGCCAGTCAGAATAGGATCTCCTTATTCCCGCTCTCTGTTTTCTGCCGTTCAGCAATGCGCCACCCATGCCAGTAACTTCCCTGTAATTCCATGGGCTCTTATCTTGGTAAGCAGCCTCATGTGCGGCACCTTGTCAAAAACCTTCTGAAAATCCAAGTACACTATATCTACTGCATCTCCTTTGTCTGCCCTGCTTGTAATTTCCTCAAAGAATTGCAGTAAATTAGTCAGGTAGGATTCTCCTTTCAAGAAACCATGCTGGCTCTTGGCCTATCTTGTCATGTGCCTCCAGGTATTCCACAATCTCATCCCTAACATGCGGTTCCAACATCTTCCCAATCACTAATGTCAGGCTAACAGTTCTATAGTTTCCTTCCTGCTGCCTCCCACCTTTCTTAAATAGCGGATTAACATTTGCAATTTTCTAGTCATCCGGTACAATGCCGGAATCTATCGATTCTTGAAAGATCATTGTACAAGCCTCCGCATTCTCTCCAGCTTCTTCCTTCAGAACCTGAGGGTGTATTCCATCTGGTCCAGGAGATTTATCCACCCTCAGACTATTAAGCTTCAAATAATTCACATTTGAAAAAGCTTCTTGATGAGCAAGGAAGTGAAAGATTACCAGAAGTGGGCTGAAATTACAATCAGATCATTTATGATTTTATCGAGTGGTGAACAGGCCCAACATCCTAAGTGGCATAGTCCTAATTCTTATTTATTTGCTTATGTTCAAGTAAATAAATGCTCAGATCCCTTCCATAAGACAGCATCACTAACCAAGGATGTTTCCCTCAAGAACTTTCTACTCCCAATATTGTGTAAAAATGTGTTGGAAGAAAACTTCAAGAAATATCTTTGGAAGTTCTCAGATTGTGATGGTAAGACATGTGATAACTTGCTTAGTATTGATTGAATACCACCTCTGATCAATGCTCAAACTGGAAAGACACTTTTCCATTTTGTATAACTGATTTGGTAAAATAACCAAACAAGTGCTTCCGTCAGCAGATAGAGATACAAGGCATAGGGGCTTGGTGACTGATTGAAAAATGGTAAATAGTATCCAATCTATCAGGACCTTTGAAATAAGATTTCTAATCACTTGTTAGCACTTTTTGATTGCTAGACTTTCGTTATTTCATTGGTTGTCTCAGTAAAATTTATTCCATTTCCGCTTACAATTTATTTGTTATAGTTTGCAAAGATCCATCAGGTTTGGAATGAAGTTATGTGAAATCTCATTACAAACTCAGTTTGGTTTTCTGACAGTTGATCTTTCTCCAGATTAGATTATTACGCTTTCAGAGCAATGTATAGTCTGGCCTGGTTTGTCAATGGAAGTGTAAGGGTAGACTTGCTTAGTGCTTCCCAATTCTTGCAGATAGGCTGTCATAATTCTAAGCCACAGACTTTGTCCCTATCAATACAATTTTCTCAAACGAGCCTGAACACATTCAGACATCTACAGTGAAAGAAGATAATCTACTTAGCATAGAAATATTTCACAAAGGAAGAAGTGGAAAATCTAGGGCCTGTCTGTAAAATGAAAGGCAACTATATAGATGGGAGGTTCGATGGAATCTTTGCCACCAAATTCATAAACTTGTGAATTCTAGCGTCGTTGGCAGACCTTGCTTCAATACCAAGCCATTCAAAACTAATTTCAACTTATTAGCAGTATAACCTGATAGGACCAAAATATTTGCTCCTGTGTCTATGAAAGTTACAAGTGTAAAGTGGGCATGGTGGCATTATTAACCAAGTAAATCAATGATAAAGCCTTTTGTGCTAAAGAAAGAAAGAAAGAAAGGTTACAGTTCAGAACCAAGAGAGATAATGCAAATAGCATATTGCAAAGATTTAAGGTTGAATGTTAATTCCTAGAGGAGAAACTATTGGTTATCTTTTTAAAAATACACATATTCTGCATAAGGAGATAACAGTGTAGCACTTATTTTGCTGTTATACAACACAGAAGCAGATTCTTCAGTCAATGGGCACACATGCTTTAAGAATAGAATCAGTCGAGTGCAACTCCATCAAAGTGGACAGTAGAGTATATTGTTGAAGAACAATGTGGGAAACAATGTCTGGATCTCTATCCTTATAACAGAGCACGTTCTTGAAGATTCATAGAGATGATAATTGTTATATTTTCATTGTTCTATCTTTTATATTTATGTCTTTAGCTGCCTAACCCCTGAATGCCTTCATAACACTCACCACTTCTCATTTTTGATGTTTTAACATACAAGTGTGCTTAGTGCTCATTTTTATGTCTGATTATAAATGTGAAGTACATTGGAACATTTTGCTTCATTACAAGGATTATAAATGGATACAAGAGTTCACTATAATTTTCTTAAATGCAAGTCACCATGAGATTCAGGATAAATTTATGAATTTAATTTCAGTGACAACTTCAGTGAATATTTTTTAAACTTGCTATTCCTTAAACTACATTTCACCAAAAGGCTACTAAATAAGTTTGTTTATCAGAATACATTGTTCCTGCTCATCATCAATCTCTGGAACAGGTAAGGGTTAAGGTTAATGGTAAGGGTCCTGCTCTAGAAGATTGAAAGAATGGTCACCCATGGTGAAGACTCCCAACTTTAATTATCTCCTAATGCTATGTCCATATTTTAACCTTTAATATATAACCGTACTTCAACATTTAACTTTTTATGTAACTCTTTATAACCGTTGACTTTTTTGTTGCATGTTGCCTTCTGACCAACAAACCTCAGTAGAATTAATTATTTCAGTATTTTGTGCCCATGGAGGATGGTAATTGAATCTGATTCCCAAGTTGATGAAACAAAGGGTAGTGCTCGGCATTCAGTGATATGATAGTTTTACTAGCATTTGGAAAGCCCAAATGGAAAGAATGCTATTAAGGTCTAAGTTGGACCTTTTGTAAGCGGCAATTATAGAGCTGGTGAAGCTCAATATGTGCACAAATCTTGCAAATAAAATACAAGGGCAGGAGTATATATGTTAATAATTATATTGAAACAGGGTTCAAATTTGCTGGGTGTTGTAAGTCAGCATAAATGCAAACCACTTGTTCAGCTTCTGAGACAGTCCCTCAGTGTGGAGAAAAACCAATGTCATAGAGTAATCCAGAATGAAAAAGGCCATTTGCCCCAATTCATCCATGCCAAACAATCCATGTTTAGTCCATATGCCTCTAAATTTTCCCAGTCCATGTATCTGTCTAAGTGTCCGTTAAATGTTGTTAATGCTCCTGACTCAACCACATACTCTGGCAACTCGTTCTATATACGCACTACTCTCTGAAGAAGTTGCCCCTCATTAAATATCTCCCTTTTCACTTTAAACATATGTCCATTGGTATTTGTTTTATTCCCACTCCCGGGGTGGGGAGGGGTTGAGGAACTATGCATTCATTCTTTAAGGGGAACATGAGGGGAAACTTTTTCACTGAGCAGGTCATAATAGTGTGGAATGAGCTGCTAGCGCAAGTGGTGTATACAAGCTTGATTTCAATGTTTAAAGAGAAGTTTGCACAGGTACATAGATGGTAGAGGTATGGAAGGCTATGGTCCGGATGCAGGTTAATGGGAGTTGGCCAATTAAGTGGTTCAGTAGTTGTTGTTCATCCATCGTCGTCATCGATGAAGACCTCAATACCATTATGATGATGATGGCGTCGAGACTAGCGCTTGATTTGGATTTAAGTGAGGGAGAATTGCGCAGCGTCAGCCTCACTCTCCCTTCCTAATTCCCATCTGGATCCAGTGGCGAGACAAAAGTCGAGACAACTGGAGATAGGACTAGGTGCAGTGCATGACCGTGACGCCTTCTGTGTCTTGTCCTGCTCTACACGTTCCACGACACTTGCAGAGACCGCCTTCTTGACCGTTGGACCTTCCATTAGTCTCGTCCGCTCAATCCGCCGGAGTCTGTCTTCACATGCTGGGATAGACAACTCCCTATCTCACCGAGGGTTTGAGACCCGTTGGCTACTCTCACCTAGTTTAGCCGGCTTGTCGAAGACGTTGCCCGGGGTGTGGCCGCTGTCGCATGCAAACAGCTACGGGGAGCCACAGGTGAGAGCTGAGTGCCAGGTGGGGACCAAAGGTGGGCTAACCACCTTGAAAAGGACGCGACATGTTCCCCCACCAGAGGTGCTACCCCTTCCTGATGCCCAATACACCCCGGTTCAGTAGTACTAGTAGACCAAAGACCTGGTTTCTGTGCTGTGCTTCTCTATCACTCTATGACTCTGTGTGCATTCACCTGCTTCTTCTCTAGTTCCGTGAATGCTGCGTTGGCAGATGAGTCCCTTCAAACATTTGGTTCTTGAGCCAGCTGGCACGATCTCAGTATAGCAATACTATGACCACTTTGCACTATATTGTGTTTCTTTTGTGCTATTTGTGTTCTTCCTTGTAAAATTGTGTGTAATATATGCTTAATTTATGTTTTTTTGTGGATGTGTCCATCTGATCCTATGTGCCTAAGATGCTGCAATTATGTTTTTCAATGCATCTTTGCATACATATATTTGTGTATATGATTACAAACGCAACATGGTCAAACAACTGGGAGACCGTTTTGCTGAACACCTACGCTCTGTCCGCCAGAGAAAGCAGGATCTCCCAGTGGCCACACATTTTAATTCCACTTCCTATTCCCATTATGATATGTCTATCCTCGGCCTCCTTTACTGTAAAGATGAAGCCACACTCAGGTTGAAGGAACAACACCTTATATTCCATTTGGGTAGCCTCCGACCTGATGGCATGAACATTGACTTAGACCATAAGACCATAAGACAAAGAAGCAGAAGTCGGCCATTCGGCCCATCGAGTCTGCTCCGCCATTTTATCATAAGCTGATCCATTCTCCCATTTAGTCCCACTCCCCCGCCTTCTCACCATAACCTTTGATGCCCTGGCTACTCAGATACCTATCAATCTCTGCCTTAAATACACCCAATGACTTGGCCTCCACTGCTGCCAGTGGCAACAAATTCCATAGATTCACCACCCTCTGACTAAAAAAAATTCTTTGCATTTCTGTTCTGAATGGGCGCCCTTCAATCCTTAAGTCATGCCCTCTCGTACTAGACTCCCCCATCATGGGAAACAACTTTGCCACATCCACTCTATCCGTGCCTTTCAACATTCGAAATGTTTCTATGAGGTCTCCCAACATTCTTCTAAACTCCAAGGAATACAATCCAAGGGCGGACAAATGTTCCTCATATGTTAACCCTCTCATTCCTGGAATCATTCTAGTGAATCTTCTCTGTACCCTCTCCAACATCAGCACATCCTTTCTTAAATAAGGAGACCAAAACTGCCCACAGTACTCCAAATGAGGTCTCTCCAGCACCTTATAGAGCCTCAACATCACATCCCTGCTCCTATACTCTATTCCTCTAGAAATGAATGCCAACATTGCATTTGCCTTCTTCACTACTGACTCAACCTGGAGGTTAACTTTAAAGGTATCCTGTATGAGGACTCCCAAGTCCCGTTGCATCTCAGAACTAACTTTGAATTCTTTCCCCATTTAAACAATAGTCTGCCCATTTATTTCTTCTGCCAAAGTGCATAACCATACACTTTCCAACATTGTATTTCATTTGCCACTTCTTTGCCCATTCTTCCAATTTATCCAAGTCTCTCTGCAGACTCGCCGTTTCCTCAGCACTACTGGCCCCTCCACTTATCTTCGTATCGTCAGCAAACTTAGCCACAAAGCCATCTATTCCATAATCCAAATCGTTGATGTACAATGTAAAAAGAAGCGGCCCCAACACGGACCCCTGTGGAACACCACTGGTAACCGGCAGCCAACCAGAATAGGATCCCTTTATTCCCACTCTCTGTTTCCTGCCAATCAGCCAACGCTCCATTCACGTATGTAACTTTCCCGTAATTCCATGGGCTCTTATCTTGTTAAGTAACCTCATGTGTAGCACCTTGTCAAAGGCCTTCTGAAAATCCAAATATACAACATCCACTACATCTTCCTTGTTTAGCCTACTGGTAATTTCCTCAAAAAATTGTAATAGGTTTGTCAGGCAGGATTTTCCTTTAAGGAATCCATGCTGAGTTCTGCCTATCTTGTCATATGCCTCCAGGTACTCTGTAACCTCATCCTTGACAATCGACTCCAACAACTTCCCAACCACCGATGTCAAGCTAACAGGTCTATAATTTCCTTTTTGCTTCCTTGCTCCCTTCTTAAATAGCGGAGTGACATTTGCAATCTTCCAGTCCTCCGGAACCATGCCGGAATCTATCGACTTTTGAAAGATCATCGCTAATCCCTCCGCAATCTCCACAGCTACTTTCTTCAGAACACGCGGGTGCATTCCATCTGGTCTGGGAGATTTATCTACCTTTAGACTATTCAGCTTCCTGAGTACTTTCTCTGTCGTAATTGTGACTGCGCACACTTCTCTTCCCTGCCACCCGTGAGTGTTCGGTATACTGCTGATGTCTTCCTCAGTGAAGACTGATGCAAAATACTCGTTCAGTTCCTCTGCCATCTCCTTATCTCCCATTACAATTTCTCCAGCATCATTTTCTATTGGTCCTATATCTACTCTCACCTGTCTATTACTCTTTATATACTTGAAAAAGCTTTCAGTATCCCCTTTGATATTATTTGCTAGCTTCCTTTTACAGTTAATCTTTTCCCTCTTAATGACCTTCTTCGTTTCCTTTTGTAAGGTTTTTCCAACATCCTAACGTCCGTTAATGCCCCACCTCCCCTTCGTACCCCATCCCTTGTTTATTTATTATTAATTTTTTTTTCTTTTCCTTTTTTTTCTCTCTTTTTTCTCCCCCTGTCCCTCTCACTGTAACTCCTTTCCCATCCTCTGGGCTTTCCCCCCCTCCCCCTTTCTTTCACCCTAGGCCTCCCATCCCATGATCCTCTCCCTTCTCCAACCTCGTATCCCTTTTGCCAATCAACTTTCCAGCTCTTAGCTCCATCCCTCCCCCTCATGTCTTTTCCTATCATTTCAGATCTTTCCCTCCCACACCCACTTTCAAATCTCTTACTATCTCTTTCAGTTAGTCCTGACAAAGGGTCTCGGCCCGAAACGTCGACTGTACCTCTTCCTATAGATGCTGCCTGGCCTGCTGCGTCCCACCAGCATTTTTTCGTGTGTGTTGCATTGTCACTTGCTCTTTCTGTCACTTGCATTTTGCCTCCATATTCTCCTTTATAAGGACACATTCTTTCTGGCTTCTTTGAACTTCCTTGGACCAAATATTCCCATGATTCTGTGAGGATATTCCTTTCTTCAGGGGACAGTCTTGAAAGAATTGCTCTGAAAGCTGACATGGACTTGATAACCAAATGGCCTCCCTCTATCTCATTAGGAAATATGAAATATGAATGATGAACTGCTGAAATTGCAAGAGAGATCAAATTTCTAAATTTTTAGGTGAAATTCCACAATGTTTCAAAGTGAGTGAATAATTATAGATAGAGGTCAAAGGTGGGCTGATCTTCTGCACCATTAAGCATTATCCTAATTCCCTCTTTTCATGCCCCTGTAAACTCACCTCTGGCAGAAAGCACACACAGACTAATTCAAGCCAAAATACAGATGATCCCAGCAGCTTTCTCTCCTTCCCCACTTTTCAGATCTTGGCAGCCTAACTCTGAGCCACACATCGCATCAGACTCAATAAATATTTGACTGACCTTTATCCACTTAGGTATTTCAGCTCTTGCAAAACAATCATCAAAACTCCTCAAAGACATGCTCAAGTCCTCAACTGAAAGTTAACTAACTCTGAAATAGTGAACTTAAGTGTACCCAAATTTATCTTGCAATATTCTCATGTTTCTTTGGTTTTGTACAGAGTAGAATAAAGATTTTGTTTCGTATTGTTCATTGAGAATCCATTTACTGATCTTTCATTGGGAAAAGTAAATCTTGGGGCATTGCTTTATTGAGGTTTGGTAGAGCTATTTGTATACACAGTTTGATTCTGAACACAATATAAACCATAAATTGAAATTACTTTTCACTATGAGTAGCCTTAAAAGTTGAAGAGTCACACACCATCAACAGAATCAATGAAGAGGAAATAAGAAATAGTTTGAATATAATAAAGCAAAAAATATTTTCCTTGAACTTTAAGGTAAGAATCTGCTTTAAAATGAAATGGTTATACTAGAGGTTTTTCGATTGTGCAGCTTTCTGACATTCACCGTCTTTTGTGGTGTTGACAATTCACAGTGATTCTGGGAGATTGAAAGAATATATGAAGATGGACAGTCATCTGGTCACCAAAGCTTTCTTGACCATGGCTTTCGAATTGTCACATTTTGGAAATGAAAACCATGCTTTGGAGTTCAGTCTACAGATAGGCAGTGAGAAATAATGGAATAAAAAACACAAATTATTGTCCATAACAGCAATCTGTAAACATTAGAGTTGGCCTTAGTGATGAAACAGAGCACATAGAACAGTACAGGCCATTCAGCCCGCCATGTTGTATGAACTTTTAATCTACAAGCTCTATTTATGCTACTGAGCCAATTAGCTCCCAATTTTTCTTTCATCATATGCCTATATGAGAGTCTCTTAAATGTCCCCAATCTATCTGCCTCCACCTACAACCCCCGCCCCCAGCCAAGCCTGTTCTGTGCTGACCTCACATTTGTCAAGATCCCTCTCACTGGTGCATACTGAAAGGGCCTCCCCTACCTCCGCCAACTCCAGGCACATTTCCACTCTTATCCCTGTTTGTTCCTCTCCTCACTTTAGTTATTCTCCTGTTCTTCATGTATGTGTAGGACACCTTGTGACTTCTTGCTAAGGCCTTCTCATATCCCCTTCTACCTCTCCTAAACTCCTTCTCAAGTTCCTTCCTGGCTAACTTATTACTCTCAAGATCCCTGTCTGTTCCTTGATTCTTAAACCTTAATTATGCCTCCTGCTTCCTCTCGACTAGATACTCCACTTTTCTTGTTAACCATGTTTCTTTTATCTATCCAGAACCCCATGCAGGTGCTCCTTGAATAACCTCCACATTTCCACTCTACAATTCCGTGAGTATATCTGTTCTCAATTAATGCTCCCAAGCTTGAACTTACCATTTTAGTGTTGCTAATGTGTGTTGGTTCATTAAATGAGCTAATGTTGCTTGGTTCTTCATGGACTAAGTCTTCTGGGACAGCATTCCCTTTTTATGTCTATGATAAATGCTACCCTGTTCCCTTAATCTTAGAAATGTGGAAGACAAAGCACATTTGTCAGTTTTCAGTGAACACTTTAAAACCACTGCAGGAACAAGCTTCATGAAGTTGTATTATGTGAAAGACACATCATTCTTTTATCACACTCCAGAGCGTTTGATAAGAAATACAGGTACTTAGAGCTCCCTTGCTAATTCACAAATTACATGACACAACAGTCAACAAATCATCTAATCTTGCAATGGTATCTTGACTGCTTATTGAAGTTAGCATTATAGAGAGTATCTGCTTTATTTATTTTCATTTTATTCAAAAGATGTTTTGTGATCTCTGATTTGTGCCGACGCAAACGTGCTTTTGCATCCTTGGGTACAGCAGATAAATTGCTTCCAATAGGCCTATGGAATCCCTTAAATCAGATAACCAAATTTTACATTTGCTGACATTTCATTATGGTTGTAAATAACTCTACACTCACTTACTATCTCTTTCCTGCAACCATATGAACAGATGAAAACATTTTGATCTATGCTTCACTGCTCATTGATCTCTTTAAGTAAGCATTAAGAATAAGCATTGTCTGCTGCAAGTTACAAAATTATCAAAGGCAGAAGGACTCAGCTTTGATGCAGAGATGTGGATGGGAAAAAACGGAATCACAGGAATATCTGGGAAGCATGGGGATTATTAACAAGAGTCCACCGATTAGCTAGAAGTCCAATAATGTAAAAGTGATTTTTCATTTAAAAATAACTTTAAGTTTTAAAAAAGTGGTGTTTGGGTATGTTCTGCTTGTTATGAATCTCCCTCAATTCTTCCTTCAGATTTTTGGATTTAAAACGTGACCTTTTTGCTTACCTTCTTTTCCCAATATTCTTTTTGGTTGTTACAGTTACAGGATTTTATTTAACATATATTTCTCTCACAAAGAGCAGCCTCTGCTACATTGACTGTCTATAGTTCCTGCTACCTTGGGAAAGCAGCTAACATAACCCTCTCACCTCGGTTATTTTCTCTTCTCCTTCCTTCCCTTTGGGCAGGGAATATAAAAATTAAAGAACACCAGCCCCCAAAGACAGTTTCTAATCCACTATTATAATACTCTTGTATGGACATCTTCCACAATAAATTTGAAGTCTTAATCTCCCAATCTAGACTTTGGCAAAGATCTGCCAGGATGGCGTGGAAACAAGATCTTTTCACTACATGCCAGTAAATGTGCCAATAATAAAACAATTGCCAATCACTAATTGCAGCCCAGGGCACAAGAGAGAGGCATCTTCAGCAAACATTCATAATCTAATTTACCAGTGTCATTATTTTCAGTTTATCTGCTAGTTTCTTTTCTCCCCTCCCCAAAGAAGCTGTAGTAATCTTCTGACAACATCCGTGAAGTCCACATTCCGGTTCACGGTCTGGTCCATGGACTCCGGACTCAAGGTCTTCCAGCTGTCCCTTGCTTCAGTTGGGCTTAATCATAGGCACCTGATTCTCGTCTTGGGGGCTGGGAATATAAGTGGCCCTGGGGGCGGTGGGGGGGGGAGGCAAGTGTAGTTGCTGGTTTGTCTTGTCAGTATCCCCTTGGAGCAACCTGCTGGTAGAAGGCTACAGCAGCCATTTGTGATCTCTAGGCCTGGTTGGAGGACCACTGCTTCATGGAGTCTTGTTGTCTCTAGTTGGAGCAGTCACTGAGGTATGGATTTGGCTGTTTCTGGGGTTAGCTGAGTGGCTGTCTACCACTCTGAGCTAGATATAGATTTGGCTGTTTCTGTAGCCAGCCAAGGTTGATAGCTGCCCTGAGACTTGGAGCCACCCTGGATTGAGCTCCCTTCCTGTCCTTACCTCTGTGGGGTAAGTCAGGCCGTCTTTGCCATTACCCCGTGGTGGGATCTGTCACTTCCTGTCCTTCCCTCTGTTGGGTAAGCCAGGCTGTCTTTGCTGTTACCCTGAGGCAGGACTGTTCTCTTCCCCTCCCCATCTGAATCCCTGACAGTTTCCTTGGCGGTTTACCTCGGCATTCATCCCGGTCCCGCGTCCTAGTAAGTATCCCGGTCCTGAAATCCTTTGGCAGAACTGCAGAAAAAATGCTGAGAAGTAGATTTGAAAGGTGGAGGAAGGGGAGAGAGAAACACTATGCTTGGCATGCAAACAATCCTTCCAGGTGAGGTGACACTTCACCTGTGAGCCTGTTAGGGTCATATACTGTGTTCAATGCTCCTGGTGTGGCATCTGGTATATTGGTGAGACCCGATGTAGATTGGGAGACCGCTTCATCGACCATCTATGCCCTGTCCTTCAGAACAAGTGGGATCTCCTAATGGCCACCCATTTTAATTCCAATTCCCATTCCCACTCTGATATGTCCATCCATGGCCTCCTCCACTTAGGTTGGAGGAACAACACCTTGTATTCTGTTTGAGTAGCCTCCAACCTGATGGCATGAACATTGATTTCTCAAACTTCCAGTAATGCCTCTACAACCCCCCCCCCACCCCTCCCTTCACCATTTCCCATCCCCTTTTCCTCCGGTGCTCCTCCACCCCCCCCCCCACTTCTTTTCTTTCATGGCCTTCTGTTTCTTTCACCAATCTACTTCCTAGCCCTTTGCTTCATCCCTCCTCCTCCGAGCTTCATCTATCACCTGGGATTTCTTTCTCCCCTCCCCTCACCTTTCAAATCTACTCCTCAGCATTTTTTCTCTAGTCCTGCCGAAGGATTTTGGCCTGCAACGGTGACTGTACTTTTTTTCCATAGATGCTGCATGGCCTGCTGAGTTCCCCTCAGGGTTACTTTACCTTAAGCTCTCTATAACCTTGGTTCATTGCACAACACCATTCCTGAATAGCTGAACCTCTAGTGGGCTCAGCCACGAGCTGCTCTTAAAAATAACACCTTGTAGACACTCTCGAAATTCCTTCTCCTGTAATCCAGCACCAACCTGATTTTCCCAATCTACCTGCATATTGAAGTTCCCCATGACTATTGAAACATTGCTCTTTTGGCATATGTTTTCTGTCTTCTGGTGTAATTTGTCAGCTACATCCTTACTACTGTTTGGGGGTCTGTATAGAGCTCCCATCAGGGAGATATTACCCTTGCAATTATTTAGCACTATCTACAATGATTAACACCTTCCAGCCCTATGTTACCTTTTTCCTTAATGATTTGATTTCATTTTTTACGAACAGAGCAATGCTGCTCCCTCTGCCTTCCTGCCTATCCTTTCAATACAATGTTTATCCTTGGACATTAAGCTCCCAGTTATGATCTTTCAGCCATGATTCAGCGCTGCCTACAATGCCATACTTGCCAATCTGCATCCGTGCCGCAAATTCATCTATATTATTCCATAAAAGACCATAAGGTATAGGAGCAGAAGTAGGCCATTCAGCCCATCGAGTCTGCTCTGCCATTCAATCATGAGCTAATCGAATTCTTCTAGTCATCCCCACTCCCCTGCCTTCTCCTTTTACCGTTTGATGCCCTAGCTAATCAAGAATCTATCTATCTCTGCCTTAAATGTACCCAAAGACTTGGCCTCCACAGCCACTCGTGTCAACAATCTGCACTCAATCAGACACAACATCTTCAGTCCTGTATTCAACCTTTTCAATTGTGTCCACCTTTTGCATTACAACTCATCCAGTTGACTGCAATTTTGCCCTATCAATTGCCTCTCCTCACTACACACTGTCTCTGTAAATCAGCTACCTCATCTTCAGCACAATTACCTGTCTTTCCTACGATGATACTTGCATTGAACTAGATGCAGCTCAGGACACTAGTCACACCACGCTCAACCTTTTGATTCGTAACTTTGTCTGAGGTCTTACCAATATCTGCCTCCACAACCTCTCCACTAACTGTTCTGGCACTCTGGTTCACATTCCCCTGCAACTCTGGTTTAAACACCACTGTGCAGAATGAACACACCTTCCCATTAGGATATTAGCCCCCTCCAGTTCACGTGCAAACTGTCCCTTCTGTACAGGTCTCAATTTCCCTGGAAGAGAGCCCATTGATCCAAAAATCTTATGCCCACCCTCCTACACCAACTCCTTAGCCATGTATTAAACTGAAAAACCTTCCTAGAAGGTGGGACGTGTACAATTGGATGGGTTGCACCTGAACTCAAAGGGGAGCAATATCCTTGCAGGTAAGTTTGCTAGCATGGTTCAGGAGGGTTTAGACTAATTTGCAAGGGGGATGGGACCCAGAGCGATAGAGCAGTGAAAGAAATGCATGGAGATTTAACATATTAGGAGGCTTTGAGGAAAGAGAAGCAGAATAAACGGTGTAAAGACAGTAAGGTAGAAGGGCTGAAGTGTGTGTACCTCAATGCAAGAAGCATCAGGAACAAAGGTGATGAACTGAGAGCTTGGATACATACATGGAATTATGATATAGTGGCCATTACAGAGACTTGGCTGGCACCAGGGCAGGAATAGATTCTCAATATTCCTGGATTTCAGTGCTTTAAAGGGGATAGAGAGGGTGGAAAAAGGGGAGGAGGGGTGGCATTACTGGTCAGGGATACTATTACAGCTACAGAAAAGGTGGGTAATGTAGCAGGATCCTCTTTTGAGTCAGTATGGGTGGAAGTCAGGAACAGGAAGGGAGCAGTTACTCTATTCAGGGTATTCTATAGGCCCCCTGGTAGCAGCAGAGATACAGAGGAGCAGATTGGGAGGCAGATTTTGGAAAGGTGCAAAAATAACAGGGTTGTTATCATGGGTGACTTTAACTTCCTTAATATTGATTGGCACCTGGTTAGTTCCAACAGCTTAGATGGGGCAGAGTTTGTTAATTGTGTCCAGGATGGATTCCTATTACAATATGTGGATAGACCGACTAGGGGGAATGCCATACTAGATCTAGTACTAGGTAATGAACCAGGTCAGGTCACAGATCTCTCAGTGGGTGAGCATCTGGGGGACAGTGACCACTGCTCCCTGGCCTTTAGCATTATCATGGAAAAGGATAGAATCAGAGAGGACAGGAAAATTTTTAATTGGGGAAGGGCATATTATGAGGCTATAAGGCTAGAACTTGCGGGTGTGAATTGGGATGATGTTTTTGCAGGGAAATGTACAATGGATATGTGGTCGATGTTTAGAGATCTCTTGCAGGATGTTAGGGATAAATTTGTCCCGGTGAGGAAGGTAAAGAATGGTAGGGTGAAGGAACCATGGGTGACAAGTGAGGTGGAAAATCTAGTCAGGTGGAAGAACGCAGCATACATGAGGTTTAGGAAGCAAGGATCAGATGGGTCTATTGAGGAATATAGGGAAGCAAGAAAGGAGCTTAAGAAGGGGCTGAGAAGAGCAAGAAGGAGGCATGAGAAGGCCTTGGTGAGTAGGGTAAAGGAAAACCCCAAGGCATTCTTCAATTATGTGAAGAAAAAAAGGATGACAGGAGTGAAGGTAGGACCGATTAGAGATAAAGGTGGGAAGATGTGCCTGGAGGCTGTGGAAGTGAGTGAGGTCCTCAATGAATACTCCTTTTTGATATTCACCAATGAGAGGGAACTTGATGGTGAGGACAATATGAGTGAGGTTGATGTTCTGGAGCATGTTGATATTAAGGGAGAGGAGGTGTTGGAGTTATTAAAATACATTAGGACCGATAAGTCCCCGGGGCCTGACGGAATATTCCCCAGGTTGCTCCACGATGCGAGGGAAGAGATTTCTGAGACTCTGGCTAGGATCTTTATGTCCTCGTTGTCCACGGGAATGGTACCGGAGGACTGGAGGGAGGCGAATGTTGTCCCCTTGTTCAAAAAAGGTATTGGGGATAGTCTGGGTAATTATAGACCAGTGAGCCTTGCATCTGTGGTGGGAAAGCTGTTGGAAAAGATTCTTAGAGATAGGATCTCTGGGCATTTAGAGAATCATGGTCTGATCAGGGACAGTCAGCATGGCTTTGTGAAGGGCAGATCGTGTCTAACAAGCCTGATAGAGTTCTTTGAGGAGGTGACCAGGCATACAGATGAGGGTAGTGTAGTGGATGTGACCTATATGGATTTTAGAAAGGTGTTTGACAAGGTTCCACATGGTAGGCTTATTCAGAAAGTCAGAAAGCATGGGATCCAGGGAAGTTTGGCCAGGTGGATTCAGAATTGGCTTGCCTGCAGAAGGCAGAGCGTGGTGGTGGAGGGAGTACATTCAGTTTGGAGGATTATGACTAGTGGTGTCCCACAAGGATCTGTTCTGGGACCTCTACTTTTCGTGATTTTTATTAACGACCTGGATATAGAGATAGAAGGGTGGGTTGGCAAGTTTGCAGACGACACAAATGTTGGTGGTGTTGTAGATAGTGTAGAGGATTGTCAAATATTACAGAGAGACATTGATAGGATGCAGAAGTGGGCTGAGAAGTGGCAGATGGAGTTCAACCCGGAGAAGTGTGAGGTGGTACACTTTGGAAGGACAAACTCCAAGACAGAGTACAAAGTAAATGGCAGGATACTTGGAAGTGTGGAGGAGTAGAGGGATCTGGGGGTACATGTCCACAGATCCCTGAAAGTTGCCTTACAGGTGGTTAGGGTAGTTAAGAAAGCTTATGGGGTGTTAGCTTTCAAAAGTCGAGGGATAGAGTTTAAGAGTCGCGATATAATGATGCAGCTCTATAAAACTCTGGTTAGACCACACTTGGAGTACAGTGCCCAGCTCTGGTCGCCTCACTATAAGAAGGATGTCAAAGCATTGGAAAGGGTACAGAGGAGATTTACCAGGATGCTGCCTGGTTTAGAGAGTATGCATTTTGATCAGAGATTAAGGGAGCTAGGGCTTTACTCTTTAGAGAGAAGGAGGATGAGAGGAGTCATGATCGAGGTGTACAAGATAATAAGAGGAATAGATAGAGTGGATAGCCAGTGCCTCTTCCCCAGGGCACCACTGGTCAATACAAGAGAACATGGCTTTAAGGTAAGGGGTGAGAAGTTCAAGGGGGATATTAGAGGAAGGTTTTTTACTCAGAGAGTGGTTGGTGCGTGGAATGCACTGCCTGAGTCAGTGGTGGAGGCAGATACACTAGTGAAGTTTAAGAGACTACTAGACAGGTATATGGAGGAATTTAAAGTGGGGGCTTATATGGGAGGCAGGGTTTGACGGTCCGCACAGCATTGTGGGCTGAAGGGCCTGTACTGTGCTGTACTATTCTATGTCTATGTCTGGCACGTGGCATGGATAGCAATCCTGAGATCTTAACCCTGGAGGTCCTGCCCTTTAACTTGGCACCCAACATCCTGAACTCCCTATGCAGAACCTCATCACTCGTCCTATCCATATCATTTGTTCCTATAGTACATGGACCATGACTTCTGGCTGTTCACCATCCCACTTAAGAATGATGAGGACTCAAGATATCCCAGACCCTGGCACCAGGGAGGCAACATACCATATAGAAATCTCATTCTCAGCCACAGAACCTTCTATCTGTTCCCCTAACTAATGACTCCCCTATCACCACAGTGAGCCTCTTCTCCCCACTTCCCTTCTCTCAGAGGGAGATTCAGTCCCAGAGGCCTGACCACTGTGACTCTCCTCTGTTAAGTCATTTCCCATCCCCACCCCTGACAGTATCCAAAGTAATATACCTGTTGCTGAAGGGGATTGCCACAGGGGTACTCTGCATTGGCTCCTTAACCCTTTTCCCCTTCCTGACTGTCACCCAGTTTCCGCTGTCCTGCATCTTGGGTGTAACTACCTCACTATAGGTCCTATCTATTAACCCTTCAGCCTCCCAAATGATGGAGTTCATCCAGTTCTAGCTCCAACTCCTCAATGCAGTTTGTTAGAAGCAGCAGCTGGATGCAATTGCCACAGTTGTAGTCATCGGGGACACTGGAGGTTTCCCTGCCTTCCCACATCCCACAAGAGGAGCATTTCATTATCCTGCCTGTCACCCCTACTGACCCTGCTGTGCAGATAAAAAGAGGAAAAACTTGAGCTTTCCTTTGCTTTCTCTGAGTGAAACCTCAAAGAGCTAAGGATCACTCGATGTCTACTCAAACGATGGCCGCTGTGCTCGCCCCACCTTCCTTTAATTTGCTCTTGCTAATCAATCTGATTAGTCCTTGGTCAATGCTCTATAATGCTGCTGTGACCTATTGCTGCTGCTGCCTTTTATCCTCGGGCAATGGTCCTAATTGAAGTCCCTTCCTCTCCAAACTGCCAATGTGCGGATTGCCTGCTGGTGAAAGCTCTATGAATAGTATCTTTGCTAATAAGAACTAGTGTGTGAATGCTTCGGTTGTGACGACCCACTATTCGCGTCTGGTAGAGTTTTAGAACAGTGAAGTGCAGTCCTCCTACTTGCTGAGGGAATTCACTCCCTTATGATGGTGGCCATACACATACTCCACTGTGCAGTATTGGAGGAAACTCTGTAGCACCATCAGTGACCTCAAAGCCACACACTTCGAAGGTTCCTTGATTGTTGCTGGCAACTGCAAACATCTTAATTTGAAAGCAGTCCTTCCTAAATTCTATCACCATGTTGGCTTTGCTACTAGAAGTGAGAGCACATTATACTTGGTTTATACCAACATCAGTGACGCTTACAAAGCTACTACCTTGAATACTCTGACCACTTATCTGTTACACTAATTCCTGCTGACACACCACTGATTAACAAAGTCAGGCCAGTTCAAAGGGAGGTAAAGACCTGGCCAGAAGGAGCAAACTCAGCATTGCAGGATTGTTTTGAAAAGACAGACTGGAACATACTCGGGGAAGTGGCTGTCCAAGACCATCACATTAACATCGATGAATGTGAGATATGTGACTGGCTACGTAGAGAAGTGTACTGAAGGCATCACTGTTATTAACCACATCTGTAGAAGGGCAAATCGGAAACGCTGGATGACAGCAAAGGTTCAAGCATGGCTGAGGGTTTGGGATGCTACCTTCATATGGGGTTAAGGTAGCTGCTAGGTTGTTAACAAGAGCTGTGGCTTCCCACACTATCAGAAAGACAAAACAGGATTACTTACAGAGAGTATACAGCCATTTCTGTGAGACCAGAGACAAAACAGTGTGGCAGGGCATTCAGACCATACAGACTACAAGTCCACCCTGCCTATCAAGGACAATGATGCCCCTCTTCCTATGGGCTGAATATCTTTGGTGCCCGGAACAGTGTGCCAGTGAAGAAGGCCTCTATCCCCGAGGAGCAGCACTCTGGCAGCAGCAGCAGATGTGAGGAAGACCCTAGCCAGCGTCAATGTCGTCTGAACCCTTAGGGCCTAGGTGGCACATGGGGCCTCCCCTAGCCAGGGTCATCCCACATAAAGCTACAGGGCCTGATAACAAACCTAGCTGGGTTTGTGCAGGCCAATTAAGAGGTTCAAACAGACATCTTCAACATTTCTCTATAACGGCCCTGCAGGCTTCAAGGCAGCCACCATCATTCTGGTACCTAAGGGGGCAACAGTAACCTGCTTTAATAACTATTGTTCAGTGGCACCAACCTCAATAATAATTGTTTTGAGCTGCTGGTTATGGATTGTATTAAATCCCATCTTCCTGCTATATTGGACCCTTTCCAGCTTGCTTCTCACTCAAATCGGTCCACCGACGATGCCATAGCCTCTGTCCATGTCCTGTTCTGTCGTATCCTCCATCTGTCCTGTTCCACCTAGAAAATGGTGCCTCATACCCCAGGATGCTGCTTATCGACTTCAACTCAGCACTTACAATGATCATACCTCAGAAGCTGGTGCTGACGCATAACTGTGCTGCTAGATCCAGTTCAGACTGTGTGATCATATTCGATGATGATACAATGATGGTTGGCCTCATCAGCAATGACAATGAGACAGCATACAGAGAAGAGGTTGAATGGCTGGTAGAATGGTGCGAGCACAAGAACTCAAGTCTCAAAATGGACAACACTAAAACAATGCTTCTGGACTTTGCAGGCTGACTACTTCTCACTGCACATAAGCAGTTCCTCTGCGGAGGAAGTTGGGAGCACCGAGTTTCTGGGAGTGCACGTAATCGACGATCTCACCTGCTCCCTCAACACCACCTCTTTAGTCAAGAAAACACAGCAGCGTCTCCACTTTCTGTGGAAATTGAGGCAGGCGAGTCTTCCCCCCCCCCCCACTCCCTCATCATTTTCACAAATTTTTACAAGCTCCATTGAGGGTATTCTGATCAGC
Organism: Mobula birostris; assembly: GCF_030028105.1. NCBI lineage: Eukaryota > Metazoa > Chordata > Chondrichthyes > Myliobatiformes > Myliobatidae > Mobula > Mobula birostris. Next base: position 36,316,492 of record NC_092388.1, read on the forward strand.
AGCGGCCCTATCTGGTATGGGAATTGCAAGACTTCTGACTACAAGACACCACAGAGAATTGCAAGGACTACTGAGAGGATCATTAGTATCTCTTTTACTAGGAACACCCTGTACTCTAGCATGGTCAATGATCCCTCCGTTCCATCCAACAATCTCTTTGAACCCCTACCATCAGGCAGGAGGTACTGTAGCATTAGGAGGAGCGTTCTCCCAAGCCATGAGACTACTGAACTCACTGCCTCACCCGGCTCACCACATACGAAATGCCAGTGAAGTTACCCTGTTTACTTTTTAACCAGGGTCATAAATGTACCTTATTATTTGTTAATTTATTTGCAGTAATATTACCTTGTGTTGTTTGAGAGTTTTATGTAATGTGATGTTCACCTTGGTCCAGAGGAAAGTTGTATCGTTCGGCAGTACATGTGTGTACAGTTGAAATGGCAAAAAACTTGAACTTCCACACTAAGAAAAGAATACAATGGGAAGTTCAGCTCTCAATGATTTGCTTCAATGACAGACACTCCACCTGAGGGTCTAGGATGGGGTATTTCCTCCCAGATGCCAACATCAACCATGTCTTGCAGCAGCTGCAGAACATTCTGAGAGGGAAATTCAGCAGCCAGAGGTCATGGTCCATATTGTTACCAATGGCATAAGCAGGAGCAGGCGGGAATGAGGTCCTGCAAAGGGATTTTAGTGAGTTAGGTAGAAAGTTAAAACGCAAGACTTCTAGGATTGGAATCTCAGGAATACTGCAACCAAGAGCTAGTGAGATGAGAAATAGATGCATAGTGCAGTTTACTATGTGGCTAAGGAGCTGGTGCAGGAAATAAGGTTTCAGATTTAAGGATCAGTGGGCTCTCTTCCAGGGCAGGTGGGATGTATACAAAAATGATTGGTATCTGAACAGGAGAGGAATTAATATCCTCAATAGGAGATCTGCTGGTGCTGTTTTGGATAGTTTCAGCTAAAGTGACGGGGTTAGGATCCACTATAGCAGGGCAACAGATGGTAGGGCTGAGGGCAAGAAATATGGTGTGAAAATTAAGACAGAAAGCAAGCAACAAGCTAGTAATACGTGCGCTAAGGGAAATTGACTGGGAGCAGTTGGTGTTGACATGTCCTTACCTGACATGTGGGAGTTGTTTAAAGACCAGCTGAGCAGAGCTCAGGAATCGAACGTTCTAGACCGGACAAGGCTGACAAGATAAGGGAACTATGGGCTGAGGGGTCCTAAATTTAGTCAGGAAAAAAGAAAGAAACATGTGTTTAGGAAGCTAAAGTCATACTGGCCCTTGTAGAAGATAAAGGTACCAGGAAAGTATTCAAGCAGGTGATTAGGGATAGCCATAAAGTATCCTTAGTGAAGAAGATTAAGGAGAGTTGACGTTTTATAGATATTAAGAAAGAAGATAACAAAAGAGATATTAGGTCCACACAATGAAAAAGGAGTCTCAATTATTTTTGTTCTGTTGTAGAGTGTATCGGAGTTGTCAGTAATTCATGAAGCAAAGGGCAAAATGAACAATGCAAGTCTAAGAAAAGGATCTAAGGTAAGTTATCATCCTCATATTGCTTGGTATTCTTTTTGGTTATGGTGGACGAGAGGGCAATTGTAGATGAACACTTTGATGTATGAATGTGTTCAAAGAAAGTTAATGGATACATAAAAATATATAGCCATACAGGATCAGAGTATGACAAATTTCACCTCAAATAGAAAACCTACAGTACAATACAGGCCTTTCGGCCCACAAAGCTGTGCCAAACATGTCCTTACCCTAGAACTACCTAGGCTTATCCATAACCCTCTATTTTCCTAAGCTCCATGTACCTATCAAGGAGTCTCTTAAAAGTCCCTATCGTTTCTGCCTCCACCACTGCTGCCAGCACCCCATTCCATGCACTCACCACTCTCTGTGTAATAAATTAAAAAAACTTACCCTGACATCTCCTCTGTACCTACTTCCAAGCACCTTAAAACTATGCCCTCTCATGCTAGCCTTTTCATCTCTGGGGGAAAAAGCCTCTGACTATCCACATAATCAATGCCTCTCATTATCTCTATCATCAGGTCACCTCTCATCCTTCGTCACTCCAAGGAGAAAAGGCAGAGTTCACGCAACCTATTCTCATAAAGCATGCTCCCCAATCCAGGCAACATTCTTGTAAACCTCCTCTGAATCCTTTCTATGGTTTCCACTTCCTTCCTGTAGTGAGGCAACCAGAATTGAGCACAGTACTCAAGATGGGGTCTGACCAGTGTCCTATATAGCTGCAACACTACCTCTCAGCTCTTAAACTCAACCCCACAGTTGATGAAGGCCAATGCACTGTATGCCTTAACCAGAGAGTCAACCTGCGTAGCAGCTTTGAGTGTCCTATGGACTTGGACCCCAAGACCCTCTGATCCTCCACACTGCCAAGAGTCTTGCCATTAATACTATATTCTGCCATCATATTTGACCTACCAAAATGAACCATTTCACACTTAACTGAATTGAACTCCATCTGCCACTGCTCAGCCCAGCTTTGCATCCTATTACTGTCTTGCTGTAACCTCTGACAGCCCTCCACATTATCCACAACACCCCTAACCTTTTGTGTCATCAACAGATTTACTAACCCATTCCTCCACTTCCTCATCCAGGTCATTTATAAAAATCACAAAGAATAGGGGTCCCAGAATAGATCGCTGAGGTACACCACTGTTCACCGACCTCCATGCAGAATATGACCCGTCTACAACCACTACTTCTGTGGGCAAGTCAGTTCTGGATCCACAAAGCAATGTCCCCTTGGATCCCATGCCTCCTTACTTTCTCAATAAGCCTTGCATGGGGTACCTTATCAAATGCCTTGCTGAAATCCATATACGCTATATCTACTGCTCTTCCTTCATCAATGTGTTTAGTCACATCCTCAAAATTCAATCAGGCTTGTAAGGCACAACCTGCCCTTGACAAAGCCATGCTGACTAAACCGAACCATATTATGCCGCTCCAAATGTTCATAAATCCTGCCTCTCAGGACCTTCTCCATCAAATTACCAACAACTGAAGTAAGACTCACTGGCCTACAATTTCCTGGGCTATCTCTACTCCCTTTCTTGAATAAGGGAACAACATCCACAACCCTCTAGTCCTCTGGAACCTCTTCCATCTTCATTGATGATGCAACGATCATTGCCAGAGGCTCAGCAATCTCCTCCCTCGCTTCCCACCGTAGCCTGGGGTACATCTCGTCCTGTCCCGGTGACTCATTCAACTTGATGCTTTCCAAAAGCTCCAGCACATCCTCTTCCTTAATATCTACATGCTCAAGCTTTTCAGTCCGCTGCAAGTCATGCCTACAATTGTCAACATCCTTTTCCATAGTAAATACAGAAGCAAAGTATTCATTAAGTACCTCTGCTATCTCGTCCAGTTCCATACACACTTTTCCATTGTCACACTTGATTGGTCCTATTCTCTCACGTCTTATCCTCTTGCTCTTCACGTACTTGTAGAATGCCTTGGGATTTTCCTTAATCCTGTTCAGCAATGCCATCTCATGGCCCCTTCTGGCTGTCCTAATTTCATTCTTAAACTCCTTCCTGCTAGTCTTATAATCTTCTAGATCTCTATCATTACCTATTTTTTGAATAACTGGGATGAAGGACCTATGGTGTTTTCTTGATCCATTTAGGCAATTAAAATACTACACTGGAATTGAAACATGACACAGGTTTTGAGAATCTTTTCCTCAATCTCCTGCTTAGCTTTTCTTTCTTGAGAGCAACAGGTTTCTTCCTCCCATTGTTTTGAAGGAGCTTGGACATCCTGCTTTTGAATATATCAGGTACTAATTCATGTTTTTGCTTTCATGATCTGACAAATACTTCCCAATTTCTTCCCCCCCCTCCCAACTTTATTTTCATTTGGGCCTGTAATCAAGCACAGGGAGACTGCAAAATGCAAGCCCTTGGAACTGTACAACTAGAAATCCAAAGCAGGAAATATCAATTAAGTCCATTAAACTTAAAATTTAAGAATCTACTTCAGTCTGTGGAAATCAATTTTAGGAAGTTTTCAGCCCAATTTGGTGGCAGTAATGTGCAATTCCAAATGCTCTGAATTCAAAGACAGAAGTATATTATATAAGGAATATAGACTGCATATTAATGAAACTTTAGCCTACTTTCCTACTTCAAAAACTTAATTCTCTTGGGTGAATTTCCCTTATTTTCATATGCAGGCTGCCAGACTAGCGAAGTGTTTCCTAGTTTTTTTTCCAGATTTCCAACATCTGTAATTTTTTTGTTCCTGAGTAGTTCACTTAGGTTAGATAAAACCTAAAGTTGTGATATTTCAAACATACATCATCTATCTTATTTATAAATAGCTTCTTCATGTCTTGGCTGAGATTTTTCTAATAAGAAATGTAGGTAATTGGAATGCATGTCTGATGTACGTTAGATCGATGAGCTTGATCTAGAACAAGGTTATTTACAGTTGGGCCAAAAAGAGGTAGGAGATTTATTAAAAAAAAAACCAAGAAAAACAACACAAGATGATCAAAGCCAGGCAGGAATTCGACAAGCAGAAGGAGATGCATCAGGTCTTAATTTTGTTGGCAAAGGAATTTGCATGTTTCCCTATTTTTGATTTATCACAAATGGATACAACAAGATAGCATAATACAGAAAAATGGAAAGGCAAAGATGTTTTGCTATGGGTTAAGTACAAAGGATTCCTGACTAAGTACCAGGAAAGATGAAGACCATGGAATATAGGACCAGAATTAAGCCATTTCACCCATTGAGTCTGCTCTGCCATTTCATCATGACTGATCCATTTTTCCTCTCAGCTCCAATCTTCTGTTCCCCCCTCCCCCATATCTCTTCATGCCCTGACCAACCAAGAATCTATCCATCTCCAACATAAATGTACATAAAGGCCTGGCCTCCACAGCTGCCTATGACAACAAATTCCACAGATTCGCCACTCACTTGCTAAAGAAATTCCTCCTCATCTGTTCTAAAAGTGCGCCACTCTATTTTGAGGCTGTGTCCTTTAGTCTTGGACCCTCCTACCACTGGAAACATCCTCTCCACTTTCACTCTATTAAGGCCTTTCAGCATTTGATAGGTTTCAATTAGGTCACCCCTCATTATTCTGAATTCTAGTGAATACAGGTCAAGAGCAAATGGCCCAGTGGCTGAACGGAAAGCTAGACTAAAGAAGCAGATTGAAAACAATTGGGTACTGAAGAAATTCATGTCACATTGGTATCATTTAAATTAGGAAGGAGATTTTGGTTATTAACAAATAAACTGATGTAAAAAGTTAAACCAGGTTATGGTTATTGGTGAGTATTTTGCACACTTTTATTCATGTGTGTGCGACATGTGGATTTGCCATTTTATGGAGAGTTAAATGTTAAGGTTGTTAGTCTCCCTGCAGCACTTTGTTATACAGCATCAGTGTTGGTTTACTCATTTTAGTCAAGAAACAAACTACTGTTTCTATTGTTAAACAATCTATTCATATATTACATTGAACTTCCTGTACTGTTCTTGGCTTGGTATGGGTAATAAATATGCATATTTTCTCAGTTTTAGTAATTAACTTTTGGTTGCTTAATCCTCACTGAGATGTGTTGATTTAGTATTGGTCTGCTATTACATGCTAAGTATCCACCAAGAGTAGCCAAGTGTTCTGCAATTTATTTGTCTTCACAAAGTGTATAATTTGGGTAAATGTGCCCCATAATAGCCACAGCTATAGGCACACTAACGAATCAGACCCAAAAGAGGCCATTTACTCCAATAGCCCTGTCAATATAAATTAATCAAATAAACCACCAGTTGGTTAATCTAAACTTGTCAGCCTTATTTTTCAGTTAGGAATAAAAATCCTGGCATGGAATGGTTTACAGCAAATTCTTGCTTTGCAGAAGCTCATCTTCAGTGGGAAAAAATGTACTTGGAATGATCTTGAATCCAAGAGCAAATTAAGCTTGAAGGTAATGATATGGTTCTGACAACATTAACAGGTCTGCTGCTTTTGTCTTTTGATCGGAGATCTGACTCAAAAATAATCTACTGTCTGCAGAATGTTATGTCTATTGTATTTTAATACTGTAATGGTGAGTGAGTCTTGTATCACTTGTGCAATGTTCTGGCTTTGATTGTATAAAATATACACAGTACCATACATATTGGCTAATTTAAATTCTTTTAAAGCTTCTTGCAGATAATTGCCTGCTTTTCTATACTGTATTTACTATTACACAGAGCAGTAATGGACAATTAGCTATTTTTGCTGGTAACCCAGATACAGTACATTGTTACAAAAATATATGTGATACAATATGGTCATTGTAACATCCAATGACAGAATGCTTCTGCTTCTATACACATTCAAGCAATTTTCTTCATCCATTATGCTATCTAGAACTGATGGTCTCTCATGAAGTTAATGCCATTCTATTGATGCTAAAAACAATGACAAAATGCTGATTTTTAACAAGATAAATACTGCTATCACAAGCCAACGGAACAGATCGATACAATGAGAAAGGTAGGTTCAAACCTCATTATCATCAAGGCATTTGTGTCATCTTGATTTTGTGTTAAACCAGAAAGCAGTTTGTGCAGTGGCTTTCATCTGACACATGGGTCATGGCCTTGTCTTTTGCAAGTCTTGAAATAGTCCTACTTAGTACTGAAGTCAGCAGTCTACTGATTTAAGGAAGGATGTAAATGCACCAGAAACTACTCAGAGATGGTTGACTAGACAAATATCTGGGATGCAAAGATTGTCTAATGAGGAAAGGTTGAACAGACCTGCCTTTTATTCACTGGAGTTTAGAGGGAGGGGTGATTTTATTGAAACAAAAAAAGTTCAACTATGAAAAGACTGCTTTTTTTTTTGTGCATACTTGAACCAGACATCAACGTTTTAAAAATGTGTTGTCCACTTACGACGGAGACACAAGCTAAATGTATCAGTCAACCAGAATCCATTTTGTTTTACCCTGCAGGCATGATACAGGCTAATAGCTCTCCGTAGGGGCATTAGGCTGCTCTTATTTCTTATTTCCTTCCCACTTAGCCGAAAGAAAGATTAGGAAAAGTAATTCTGATAAGAGCTTTGGTGATAGTAAGATTCACTGAGCTTTTGAAATTTAATTAACAAGTGAACAAAACTGTCATTGCTAGTAACGAAGTAGTAGTAAAACACGACAGAGAATAGTTTTTTTTAAATGAAGGGGTAAAATGTTGACCTAAGAAGACCATAAGACATCTGAGTAGCTTAGGCTATTTCTTCCATTGAATCTACCCCACTATTCAATCATGACTGATTTTTCCCTTTCAATCCCATTCTCCTGCCTTCTCCTCATATCCTTTGACACCCTTACTAATTAAATATCTATTAATCTCCTCTGTAAATATACCCAATGACTTAACCTCTATGAATTTCATAGATTCACCATCCTCTGACAAAAGAAATTCCTCCTTACCTGCTTTACATAGAAACATAGAAAATAGGTGCAGGAGTAGACCATTCGGCCCCTCAAGCCTGCGCCGCCATTTATTATGATCATGGCCGATCATCCAACTCAGAACCCCGCCCCAGCCTTCCCTCCATACCCCCTGATCCCCGTAGCCACAAGTGCCATATCTAACTCCCTCTTAAATATAGCCAATGAACTGGCCTCAACTGTTTCCTGTGGCAGAGAATTCCACAGATTCACCACGATCTGTGTGAAGAAGTTTTTCCTAATCTCGGTCCTAAAAGGCTTCCCCTTTATCCTCAAACTGTGACCACTTGTTCTGGACTTCCCCAACATCGGGAACAATCTTCCTGCATCTAGCCTGTCCAATCCCTTTAGGATCTTATACGTTTCAATCAGATCCCCCCTCAATCTTCTAAATTCCAACGAGTACAAGCCCAGTAAATCCAGTTTTTCTTCATATGAAAGTCCTGCCATCCCCGGAATCAATCTGGTGAACCTTCTTTGTACTCTCTCTATGGCAAGGATGTCTTTCCTCAGATTAGGGGACCAAAACTGCACACAATACTCCAGGTGTGGTCTCACTAAGGCCTTGTACAACTGCAGTAGTACCTCCCTGCTCCTGTACTCGAATCCTCTTGCTATAAATGCCAGTATACCATTCGCCTTTTTCACCGCCTGCTGTACCTGCATGCCCACTTTCAATGACTGGTGTATAATGACACCCAGGTCTCATTGCACCTCCCCTTTTCCTAATTGGCCACCATTCAGATAATAATCTGTTTTCCTATTTTTGCCACCAAAGTGGATAACTTCACATTTATCCACATTAAATTGCATCTGCCATGAATTTGCCCACTCACCCAACCTATCCAAGGTTGCAATGCTGATCCAATGCTGCATCCTCTTAGCATCCTCCTCACAGCTAACACTGCTGCCCAGCTTCGTGTCATCCGCAAACTTGGAGATGCTGCATTTAATTCCCTCATCCAAGTCATTAATATATATTGTAAACAACTGGGGTCCCAGCACTGAGCCTTGCGGTACCCCACTAGTCACTGCCTGCCATTCTGAAAAGGTCCCGTTTATTCCCACTCTTTGCTTCCTGTCTGCTAACCAATTCTCCATCCGTATCAATACCTTACCCCCAATACCATGTGCTTTAAGTTTGCACACTAATCTCCTGTGTGGGACCTTGTCAAAAGCCTTTTGAAAATCCAAATATACCACATCCACTGGTTCTCCCCTATCCACTCTACTAGTTACATCCTCAAAAAATTCTGAGATTCGTCAGACATGATTTTCCTTTCACAAATCCATGCTGACTTTGTCCGGTGATTTCACCGCTTTCCAAATGTGCTGTTATCACATCTTTGATAACTGACTCCAGCAGTTTCCCCACCACCGACGTTAGGCTAACCGGTCTATAATTCCCCGGTTTCTCTCTCCCTCCTTTTTTAAAAAGTGGGGTTACATTAGCCACCCTCCAATCCTCAGGAACTAGTCCAGAATCTAACGAGTTTTGAAAAATTATCACTAATGCATCCACTATTTCTTGGGCTACTTCCTTAAGCACTCTAGGATGCAGACCATCTGGCCCTGGGGATTTATCTGCCTTCAATCCCTTCAATTTACCTAACACCACTTCCCTACTAACATGTATTTTGCTCAGTTCCTCCATCTCACTGGACCCTCTGTCCCCTACTATTTCTGGAAGATTATTTATGTCCTCAGTGAAGACAGAACCAAAGTAATTATTCAATTGGTCTGCCATGTCCTTGTTCCCCATAATCAATTCACCTGTTTCTGTCTGTAGGGGACCTACATTTGTCTTTACCAGTCTTTTCCTTTTTACATATCTATAAAAGCTTTTACAGTCAGTTTTTATGTTCCCTGCCAGTTTTCTCTCATAATCTTTTTTCCCCTTCCTAATTAAGCCCTTTGTCCTCCTCTGCTGAACTCTGAATTTCTCCCAGTCCTCAGGTGAGCCACTTTCTCTGGCTAATTTGTATGCTTCTTCTTTGGAATTGATACTATCCCTAAATTCTCTTGTCAGCCATGGGTGCACTACCTTCCTTGATTTATTCTTTTGCCAAACTGGGATGAACAATTGTTGTAGTTCATCCATGCAACCTTTAAATGCTTGCCATTGCATGTCCACTGTCAATCCTTTAAGTGTCATTTGCCAGTCTATCTTAGCTAATTCATGTCTCGTACCTTCAAAATTACCCCTCTTTAAGTTCAGAACCTTTGTTTCTCAATTAACTATGTCACTCTCCATCTTAATGAAGAATTCCACCATACTATGGTCACTCTTACCCAAGGGGCCTCTCACAACAAGATTGCTAATTAACCCTTCCTCATTGCTCAAAACCCAGTCTAGAATAGCCTGCTCTCTAGTTGGTTCCTCGTCATGTTGGTTCAAAAAACCATCCCGCATACATTCCAAGAAATCCTCTTCCTCAGCACCTTTACCAACTTGGTTCACCCAATCTACATGTAGATTGAAGTCACCCATTATAACTGCTGTTCCTTTATTGCACACCTTTCTAATTTCCTGTTTAATACCATCTTCGACCTCACTGCTACTGTTAGGTGGCCTGTACACAACTCCCACCAGTGTCTTCTGCCCCTTAGTGTTACGCAGCTCTACCCATATCGATTCCACATCTTCCCGGCTTATGTCCTTCCTTTCTATTGCGTTAATCTCTTTAACCAGCAATGCCACCCCCCCCCCCTTCATGTCTAAGGGACATCTTTCTATTCTCAAGTTGTTCCCTCTAGTCTCCCTATTGGAAATATCCACTGCATGTCTGCTGTATCCAGGCCTTTCAATATTCAGCCATTTTCAATGAGATCCCCCTCATTCTTCTTAACTCCAGTGAGTACAGACCTAGAGCCATCAAATGCTCCTCATTCATTAATATTTTAGTTCAGGGGATCATTCCTCCTCTGAATCCACTCCAATTCTTTCTAGTATTTGGGTCACAGTACACAATGTAGTCCGACCAAAGCCTTAAGACCTCAACAATACACCCTGCTTTTAAATTCCAATCCTCTCAAAATGAATACAAATATTACATTTGTCTTTATCACTGACTCAACCTGCAAGATAACCTTCAGGGAATTGTATGCTAGGACTCCCAATTCCCTTTGCACTTTCAATTTTTGAAGTCACTCTCCATTTAGAAAATGGTGTATGCCTTTATTCCTTCTAACAAAGGGCATGACCATACACTTCCCTACACTGAATTCCATCTGCCACTTCTTTGCCCATTCTCCTAATCTATTTAGGTCCTTCTGTGAACTCCCTGCTTCCTCAGTACTAACTGCCCTTACAACTGTTTTTGTATTGTCCATGCACTTGGCCAGAAAGACATCAATTCTGTTAACCAGATCATGAAAAGTAGCAGATCCCACACTGAGCGCTGCAGTGCGCCTAGTCACAGGCCAACCAGAAAAGGCCCCCTTTATTTCTACACTCTGTCTTGTACCAGTCAGCTACTCTTCTGCCTATGGTAGTATATTGTATGTAATTCCATGGGTTCTTATGTTGTTTAGCAGCCTTGTACACATAAGGGACGTTGTCAAAGGCCTTCTGAAAATCCAATTAAACAATATCCTCTCATTCTCCTTTTGTTATCCTGCCTACATCTTCCTCAAAGAATTCCAACAGATTTGTCAAACAATATTTCCCTTTAAGGAAGCCATAATGAATTCGGTATATTTCAGTACCTCCAAATACTCCTAAAAACTGATTCTTGATAATGAACATTAACATTTTGCCAAACATTTAAGACAGGCTAGCGTGCTTATAATTTCCTGTCTTTTTCCTCCCTCTCTTAAAGGGTGGAGTGACAATTGCGATTTTTAAATCCTCTGGAGCTATTCTAGAATATAGTGATTCTTGAAGGTTCACTACTGATGTTTCCACTATGTCATCAACTACTTCCTCAGCACCCTTGTGTGTAATCCACCAGGTCCAGGTGACTTGTCTACCTTCAGAGCTTTCAGTTTCCAAGCACTTTCTCCTTTGCAATAGCAAGTACACTCACTTTCTGACCCTGATGTTCTCAAGTTGCTGGTGTGCTCTGGTGTCTTGCACAATGAAGACTGACACAAAATGCTTACTCAGGTCATCCAACAATTCTTTGTTCCCAATTACTACCTCTCAAGTGCAATTTTCCAGTGACCCTGTGTCCACTCTTGACTCTTATATCCTTCATATCTGCAAGACAAAAAAACTTGTTATCCTCTTTCATATTATTGGCTAGTTTAACTTCATATTTCACCTATTCTCTCCTTATTGCTTCTCTCATTGCCTTCTGTTTGTTTTTAAAAATGTCCTAATCCTCTCGCTTCCCACCAATCTTTGTTATATGGTATGCCCTCTATTTTGATTTATGCTGCCTTTGACTTCCCTTGTCAGCCACAAGTGCCTCATCCTTCCTTTTGAATACTTCGATGAGATGAACTGATCCTGAACCTTCTGAATTACTCCCATAAACTCTAGCCATTTCTGCTCTATTGTCATACATACTAGTGTCCCCTTCCAATTAACTTTGGCCAGCTCCCCTCTCGTGCCTCTGTATTTCCCTTTACTTCTCCGCAATATAGATACATTTAGCTTCTCCCTCTGAAACTACAGAGTGAATTATGTCATTATAATCTGTTTCCTATTGGTTCTTTTACCTTTAAGTCCCTAAATCAAACCTGTTTCATTACGCAACACAAACTCCAGATTTGCTTTTTCCCTGGTGGGGTTGGCAACAAGCAGTTCTAATAAACCAACTTGTATGCATTCTACCAAATCCTTCTCTTGGGATTCAGCATCAACCTAATGTTCACAATCACAAACGAGAAAATCTGCAGATGCTGGAAATCTGAGCAACACACACAAAATGCTGGAGGAACTCAGCAGGCCAGGCAGTATCTATGGAAAAAAAGAACAGTCAACATTTCAGGCTGAAATGTCAACAAGCACTTTTTTTTCCATAGATGCTGCCTGGCCTGCAGAGTTCCTCCAGTATTTTGAGTGTTGCTCTAATTTTCCCGATCTACTGGCATATTGCAATCCCCCATGACCATTGTAACCTTGTCCTTTACCATGCCTTTTCTGTCTCCTGTTGTAATTTGTAGCCTACAAAAATAAGGACAATTCAGCATGATGTAGACCATAAACAGTCTGTGTAACAATATACAATGATGATATCACCCTGTATGCAATTTTAATAAATGCTTTATACAATTCTAAATGAAAATTCAATTTAATATCTCAGGTGATAATGCAAAAGAGAAAAAAAAATGTTTGCTATGTCTGTCATAAGCATGACAATATCTACAGAAGATGAGGTGGTTAAAAAAAATAGGGCCACTTTGTGAGCTGAAATACTTATCATTTCACATACAGTTGAAACTTCTTGCTTAAAAACCTTACATTATTTCTTAGACCTTGGAGTGCTGGGGGATTCAGATTTGATTTCCTAACTGATCTATAACTCAAATAATGATGCTGTATTAAAAACCACAAACTAATTTTGTAGCCTGGGGAAAAGTACACACTCAGGACAACAAATACTTTTTTTGAGTTTTAATTCCATTATCTGTTTTAGAGGTTTTAGTGCCAGAAGAGGGTCTCAAAACAAATGAACAAATTTACAACCAGTTCCTGCCGTTACAATCTCAGTTTAACCTTCAATCAACGCCCTTGTGTATTGACGAATTGCATATGCAGTATAAAAATACATAAAGCAAACCACACAAAACCAATACAAACTAATATGGTAGTGGCAATTCTGAAGGAACACAATACTAACAACGTTAGAATCCCACCAACCCTGTACCTTATACATAGCAGTGAAAATGTAAGCGAATACACCTCATCTAAGACGTCTACTACTTTTTAGTACACACATGCTAAATTTCCAAACAGAGACTAAACATTTACGTTACGCTGTTACATTCACAATGTCATGATACAATAGAGTTAGACAAAAGGTACACTTTGGCACAACTTTTACAAGCTATTGCCTGGTAGTTAAATTGCAGGAAGACTGACCTACCTGGCCGGTAAGGAATTTTGCACAAGCCACGCTGTCCAGCGCCGATGCCTTCACTCGTGAAAATCTAAAGCATCCACTTGTAAAACATGTCAAATTACTGATATTCTTGATTCGCCAACAAGCATAAATGAAGCATATCAATTAACACTCACCTTTCCTCATCATGCCCAGAATCTTTGGGAGGAACTTAATCCCAAAGCCCCACCAGCTTCTTCTGCCCACTATCCTGCACGTGGGTAATGACATCACCATCTCCACTTAAAGGCACAGACAACTATTCTAGCGTTACACGGATGGATGCCTAAGTACACTTTTAACGATAATGAATAAGATTCGATAGTCACCCGGTTACACTAAAATAAAATGTAAATGAAAAAGCATTCAGTCTCCAACTGAAACATGTAGATAATTAAATTCATTTATAATGTGTTTTTGAGAAAGCAAAGAAGTATCCCAAGTTTATTAGCAAGAACTTTATCAATGTCCTTAGAGTTTGGTACAGAGGAGATAAAGAAAGTTTGGACAAAGGGGTACATTTTGCAGGAGTACTTTATAAGGAATAAGCTTTATGATAGAAATTTGTTTAAGGTCAAGGCAGCTAGAATTACCACTGTCAGTGAAGCAGTAATCAAAATCTTCAACTCACCCATTTTTTTATTATTAACTTCAACAAATTGGGATGTAAAAATGGGCTACAGATCACCCATGTGACTGTTATCAATGTCTACCCTCTTCTGTTTAAATGTTTCCTTGTGTCATTCCTAAGTTTGTGCCCAGATGTTACAATGTTCCCATCATGCTTTTTAGATATTAGAATTCTGAAGCTTATGTTCTTCTCCTCTTTGAAAACTGTTCTTATTTTCAAGTGTGCTATTATTGTGCATTTCTGAATCCCCTCTTCCCAGCATAGAACTGAATTTGCACTGCACATTTCTTATTGCTTTTAGATTCTGATGGGATGCTCAAAACTGCATGCAATTTTCCAATTCTGGTTTAACTGCTTAAGCTCAGTGCATTCTGGTCTTTATTCTATACCTTGAGAAGCAGTTACTTTATTTGAAAAACTAAGCACTTGTCTTTCCATCTTTGTCGATCTCTATCTGTGCATTTCAGTTACTCCCTACTTGACAGTGACGTTTTAAATCTTAATGATTTAAATTTTTTATTGAATCATTACGAGCCCTGATGAAGGGTCTTGGCTCAAAACGTCGACTGTACCTCTTCCTAGAGATGCTGCCTGGCCTGCTGCGTTGGCTAGCAACTTTGATGTGCGTTGCTTGAATTTCCAGCATCTGCAGATTTCCTCGTGTTAAATTTTTATTTCCTTACTTCGTGCTATTTTCTTGAATATGTTTCATATTTTCCTACATTATATCTCGTTTGTAGTTTTACACCTACATCTTCATCACTATGTCATACTCTTCAAACAGATGTTATTAGACTGGTCGAGAAATTTAACTCCCAAACCTAGATATCTTATACTTTATCACTAATTCACTGTTTTGTTTCATTCTCACCTACCATCTCATAATCTGTGTGATTTAGCTGTCCTGCTTCTGCTCATTATAGCCTTACCTATCGTACTACAGATATTTCTACCTTAAGTTGTCTTTTCTTTTGCTAATTTTTCTTATCTCTTTATCAGCATTTTCCATATTACTACAATGAGGTGTTAACTTCAGTTTTTGATGCAGTCTTATTTCTCCATTTAATTCATGGGAACCCAGCATTTCTTTCTGGAAGGTGCTGATTTGTACTGCTTTATTTCTTTGGTTTTATTACTTCCCATTTCCAATTTAAGGATCTTCTTGGTCATTTTTGAATTCCATCTAATCAGGGCAAACCTGCTCTGTGTATAATCTGTGCCCTAGCTCCTAGTCAGCCAAAAGACCTTGCTAGCTAGGCTTCAACTCAACCTTTACTTTTGTTGGGTGCCTTCACTCTGAAAAATAATGTTTTCTGACCAGCTGGAATAAAGATGATGTTATTAAAGAATACTTGTTGATCCAGAACAGAGCTTCTGCCAATTTAAATGTTTTTGAGAACATTTCACTCATATACTTTAATCCATCTGTGTTGCATTAAATCCTGCATTCTGTCAAAAACATATCTTGCATACTATACAATAAAAACAGAAAAAACTTGAAACATTCAGCATGCGGGGAGCTTGAACATCTTAACATTCAAGCCTGAAGATCCTTCATTAGATATTATCTTGAGGGTTTGAAAGTACCATTTGAGAAACCCAAATCACAAGTAAAATTGTATTATTCTTTTTTAATTAGATTATAAGTAACAGACCATTGTGTTTTCCTGCTCCACACGATACTGTTGTGTTCTTCAGGAGAGTGACAAAGCAGCGACCTCAAGTAGAAATGTTTGTATGGTCAAATTTTCTGTGGTGTTCTAGGTTTCGAGATTTCCTGCTAGTTGCCAGTGCATGAAATGGTTATTATGCATTTGTGATAGATATTGAGAGAGCAAAAGGGTTTAAATTTGACCACCTTTAGAGACAAATGTGCATATGTTATTAATGGGCAGTTGAGGGAGGTGGGCAGAGTTAGGATAATAGTGTATCAATGGATTGGGAGTCATCAACCTCATAGTACATTTATAACCATATAACATATAACCATGTAACAATTACAACACTGAAACAGGCCATCTCGGCCCTTCACATCCGTGCCGAACGCTTACTCCCACCTAGTCCCACCGTCCTGCACTCAGCCCATAACCCTCCATTCCTTTCCTGTCCATATACCTATCCAATTTTTTTTTTTTTAATGACAAAATCAAACCTGCCTCTACCACTTCTACTGGAAGCTCGTTCCACACAACAACCACTTTCTGAGTAAAGAAGTTCCCCCTTGTGTTACTCCTAAGCTTTTGTCCCTTAACTCTCAACTCATGTCCTCTTGTTTGAATCTCCCCTACTATCAATGGAAAAAGCCTATCCACGTCAACTCTATCTATCCCCCTTATAATTTTAAATACCTCTATCAAGTCCCCTCTCAACCTTCTACACGCCAAAGAATAAGAACCTAACTTGTTCAACCTTTCTCTGTAACTTAGGTGCTGAAACCCAGGTAACATTCTCGTAAATCCCCTCTGTACTCTCTCTATTTTGTTGACATCTTTCCTGTAATTCGGTGACCAGAACCGTACACAATACTCCAAATTTGGCCTCACCAATGCCTTGTACAATTTTAACATTACATCCCAACTGCTATACTCAATGGTCTGATTTATAAAAGCTAACATACCAAAAACGTTCTTCACCACCCTATCCACATGAGATTCCACCTTCAGGGAACTATGCACCATTATTCCTAGATCCCTCTGTTCTACTGCATTCCTCAATGTCCTCAATGTCATACATTTACCATGTATGTCCTATTTTGATTAGTCCTACCAAAATGTAGCACCTCACACTTAACAGCATTAAACTCCATCTGCTATCTTTCAACCCACTCTTCTAACTGGCCCAAATCTCTGCAAGCTTTGAAAACCTCCTTCATTGTCCACAACGCCACCTATCTTAGTATCATCTGCATACTTACTAATCCAATTTACCACCCCATCATCCAGATCATTAATGTATATGACAAACAACATTGGACCCAGTACAGACCCTTGAGGCACACCACTAGTCACCGGCCTCCAACCTGACAAACAGTTATCCATCACTACTGTCTGGTGTCTCCCATTCAGCCACTGCTGAATCCATTTTACTACTTCAATATTAATACCTAACGATTGAACCTTCCTAACTAACCTTCCATGTGGAACCTTGTCAAAGGCCTTACTGAAGTCCATGTAGACAACATCCACTGCTTTACCCTCATCAATTTTCCTGGTAACCTCTACAAAAAATTCAATAAGATTTGACAAACATGACCTTCCACGTACAAATCCATGTTGACTGTTCCTAATCAGACCCTGTCTATCCAGATAATTATATATACTATCTCTAAGAATACTTTCCATTAACTTACCCTCCGTATGATTCTGTATGATTATTGTGGGGTCACTCCACAGCATGTGAAAGTCAAATCTGAGTTTATGCTCATAAGCTCAGATATACTTATACACAGTGCAATGGAAATTCACAGCAGCATCACAGGCACATAGCATCATAAACATGAATAATACACATTTTTATAAACAAGAACATAATTAGAGCAAGAATAAGTCTATTAGTGCAAAGTCCATTTTATTGCATGCTCTTTTTGATACATCTTCCATCATATGAAAATAGTTTTAATCTGTATGAATGATCTTTGTTTAATATAGATAAAGCATTCATCTACTCATGTGTTACATATTTTTATATTGATGTAAATAACACTGAATGGTGAATCACATCTTCTAATGTTAAATCAGTTTTGCTGGGCAATCCTCTCTGCCTGCACTGATCTCTCTTATAGGCACTAAGCTATTTTGATATGCACCCAATAGAGCTGTCCAGAGGGAATATGGGTTGACTTAAATGTTCATTGATGGATTTGCTCAGCCAGAGTCAGCTTTACTTGGCTACCTTTCTGGCTCAATACATAATTAATATACTACACTTCACTTGCACTTATTTCTGTTTCATTCACATCTGGATGCTGATCAAATCCTTCATTTATTATGACATTGCTATCAGTAGTCATCTCCTCTTTGTCACACTTGTTTCTTTTCATGTTTTCTCCAAGCAGTAGCCTGGCTTTTTGTTCAAAAGTCTAAAGAATGACTGAAAGCAGAAATTGACTTTCAAGACAGGTAACAGAATATGCTGAGCTGATGTCATAAGAGGAGATAATGTAGCCTTCAACTCAAGATTACTGTAAATGGAACAAAAAACAAAACTTAGCAACAATTAGCAACAAATCAATGAGTGGTAAAAAGCAAGGTTAACTGAAATCTTATTTTTAATCTCATCTCATGTTTTCTTCTGGCCCATCAGTAAAATTGATCCCTGGAGCTGTTAGTACATTGCTATGCAGTACGGGGGGGGGGGGGACTCATTGACTGCAAGCCCACAAAAGTTAAATATGAACAAAGTGTTAGCTAGATAAATAAAATTTTCCACTGTACCTCATTACATGTGACAATAATAAACCAATATATCTCATGATCTTCAATATTCTCTCTCAGCTAATAAATCAATGCTCACCCATGTTAAACAAAACTTGAAAGAAGCACCAAGAATTGAGAGTGCATGGATTATAGTCCGGCTAGAAGACTTCAATGCTCATTATTAAGAATAGCGAGGGTGACCCAGCTGGCCAGGTCTTCAGAATATAAGCATCACCCTGGATTTGCAGCAAATTTTAAGTAGGGGGAAGATAAACTTGCTTGATTTAATTCTCGACAATATACTTTGAGTACAAACAGATTTGTCTTGTGGTGACAGTGAGGATGCTTGCATTATGTGTAGCACAGAAATTCTGCTAAACAGGTGCAATGCAGGAGTCTACTGGTTCAGTAAGAAAGACTCGGTATTCATGGGCTAGAATATCTCAAGGCAGTATTTGACAAGAAATGTTAGGAACACACACAAAAGCAACTAGTTGAAATTGAGGGATATACTTCAGCATGTGGAGTTCTACCTCACAAATAGGAAGATGGGTTAAGTTGTCAGAGGTCAGTTACTTATCCACAGGGTATCAATTGCAGAATTTCTCAGGTGAATATGCTTAACCCAATCATCCGTAGCTGCTGCTTCAAATAACTTCCTTTCACCATAAAGAGCAGAAGTGGTGAAGTTAGTCACAGATTATACATTTCTCAATTTCATTTACAACTCTCAGAAAATGAAGCAGCAAGATATAGACAATATTCAGGCATGGGCTGATAAATGGCACAACATTCACAATATAGAAGTGCCAGGCAATAGTCATCTGCAACTAGGATGAGTTTCAACATTCCTTTCTATTCAAAAGGATAGCTATGAAAGAAAGGTCAGAGGCTGGGTATACTGTGACAAATAATTTATCTTTTGACTCTGCACTGCTTTTCCACCAATTACAAGGAACAAGTAGGAGTGAGTAGGAGTAGGTGAATTGATTATGGGGAACAAGGAAATGGCAGATGAGTTGAACAGGTACTTTGTTTCTGTCTCTAGTGAAGACAGATCCAATCTCCCAGATATAATAGTAGCCAAAGGACTTAGGCTAATGGATGAACTGAAGGAAATTTATATTAGGCAGGAAATGCTGTTGGATAGGCTGTTGGGTCTGAAGGCTGATAAGTCCCCGGGACCTGATGGTCTGCATCCCAGGGTACTTAAAGAGGTGGCTTTAGAAATCGTTTTCCAATGTTCTATAGATTCAGGATCAGTTCCTGTTGATTGGAGGGTGGCTAATGTTGTCCCTCTCTTCAAGAAGGGAGGAAAAGAGAAAACAGGGAATTATAGACCAGTTAGCCTGACATCAGTGGTGGGAGAGATGCTGGAGTCAATTATAAAAGATGAAATTACGACACATCTGGATAGCAGTAACAGGATTGGTCCGAGTCAGCATGGATTTACAAAGGGGAAATCGTGCTTGACTAATCTTCTGGAGTTTTTTGAGGATGTAACTATGAAAATGGACAAGGGAGAGCCAGTGGATGTAATGTACCTGGACTTTCAGAAAGCCTTTGATAAAGTCCCACATAGGAGATTAGTGGGCAAAATTAGGGCACATGGTCTTGGGGGCAAAGTACTGACATGGATTGAAAATTGGCTGGCTGACAGAAAACAGAGTAGCGATTAACGGGTCCCTTTCCGAATGGCAGGCGGTGACCAGTGGGGTACCGCAGGGTTCAGTACTGGGACTGCAGCTGTTTACAATATATATTAATGATTTAGATGAGGGAATTAAAAGTAACATTAGCAAATTTGCCGATGACACAAAGCTGGGTGGCAGTGTGAAATGGGAAGAGGATGTTATGACAATGCAGGGTGACTTGGAGAGGCTGGGTGAGTGGGCAGATGCAGTTTAATGTGGATAAATGTGAGGTTATCCACTTTGGTGGTAAGAACAGGAAGGCAGATTATTATCTAAATGGAGTCAAGTTAGGAAAAGGGGAAGTACAACGAGATCTAGGTGTTTTTGTACATCAGTCACTGAAAGCAAGCATGCAAGTACAGCAGGCAGTGAAGAAAGCTAATGGCATGCTGGCCTTCATAACAAGGGGAATTGAGTATAAGAGCAAAGAGGTCCTTCTGCAGCTGTACAGGGCCTTGGTGAGACCACACCTGGAGTACTGTGTGCAGTTTTGGTCTCCAAATTTGAGGAAGGACATTCATGCTATTGAGGGAGTGCAGTGTAGGTTCACAAGGTTAATTCCTGGGATGGCGGGACTGTCATATGTCAAAAGATTGGGGCGGCTGGGCTTGTATACTCTGGAATTTAGAAGGCTGAGAGAGGATCTTATTAAAACATATAAGATTATTAAGGGATTGGACACGCTGGAGGCAGGAAGCATGTTCCCGCTGATGGGTGAGTCCAGAGCCAGAGGCCACAGTTTAAGAATAAGGGGTAGGCCATTTAGAGCAGAGTTGAGGAAAAACTTTTTCACCCAGAGAGTGGTGGATATATGGAATGCTCTACCCCAGAAGGCTGTGGAGGCTAAGTCTCTGGATGCTTTCAAGAAAGAGATGGATAGAGCTCTTAAAGATAGTGGAATCAAAGGTTATGGGGATAAGGCAGGAACTGGATACTGATTGTGGATGATCAGCCATGATCACAGTGAATGGTGGTGCTGGCTTGATGGGCCGAATAGCCTACTCCTGCACCTATTGTCTATTTTCTATTGAGTGAGGTAGAATAACCACCACCGCTCTGAATGAGTGCAGTTCCAAAACACTGAAGAAGTGACACAGAACTAAGAACGGGCTAGTCACTTGATTTATACTTCCCTCACCAGCCCAATTAATTGTTACCATCAAAGTGGTGCACTGCGGCTGCAGTATGGGACATCTGCAGGTTACTCTGGATTTAGTAACATAGACAACTGACAGCAGCTGCCAAAGACATCACTGTGTCTAACTCTTGAAATTCTTGATCCAGCAAAACTGGACCCAAGGCATTCACGAACCTGAATCATCACCATGTCTTCAGGGAATTATGAAGAGAAAAATTTGCTCCCTTTATCAGTGGTATCTAATATGTAAATAAATAAAAACAAAAACATTTGTAGAATGAAGATGAATATATACGGCAGGCAAAAAGAAAATGGTCAGATAATCAAAGCACCTTTCATTTCTTAAGCAAGTTAAGCAAGAAGGAAATCTGAGGAAAATATGAATGATCAGTATTAATTCAGAAAATCAAGTATTTGTCATGATATTATGACAGAACAAAAAGGCTATGTTTTCAGCATCCGAGTAATGTTAAATAACAGGACAGGATAAATAAGTAAATATTGAAGATCATTTGCGTGGGATAAATATCACATATTATTAAGAAAATAAAATTAAAGGAGAAAAGTCAATTGAAACCTAGAATGCACAAAGAAAATAATCAGATCTAATAAGTTGAATGATAACAAGGAGAATGCACTGAAAGGGAATGGAAAAATGACACCAGGTTTACAGTACATCCATTTGTAGTTATTAAGAAAGACAAAGGAATTCAGATACATTTTTTTAAAATAGGGATTTTAAAGCTTGAGAAGTATTAAAGTTTGGTAACTGATATCATTATTGTTGTTGACAACTTAATTTTACACTCACCTCCAAGACAACTGGGCACATGGCTAGAATGAACAAAAAGCCTACAAGTGTTGTGGATTTCAAACAAGTAATTTTTCAGTCAATATATGATGAAGAGGCATTGTATTTGAACTGGCCGACCTTCAGCTGTTCAGAGGAAGAAGCATAGGGGAACAGGCTCAATTTTATGTATTTTCGGGAGTGTTAACTGCAGACCACAGGTCCAGTGGCGTGTCTGATAATTGGTCTTGTTTGTCGTAGGAATATTCACCTAGTTCCATATTAGAAAGTGCTCCAATATCTCTTTTAAACTTGAACAAGGACTTACATATTCATTAAAGTCAAAAAGTTGTTCTACCATATGATACAATTTCTTTTGCCCAAGCTTTTAACAAAACAATTCCAACTCCTTGGATTTGTAACATGGTGGATTAAAAGTCTTGCTATATCTCACAAGTCCAGTTAGATCACCCATAATTTCACCAAGGAAGCACTTAGATGCATTCTAGGGTCTGGATAGGTGATTTCTAGCATGGCTGTGTATCCGTAAATGTCCAATTCATCATTTAAGTGTTTTGCTCTTTGTCCCAGAGGTCCTTCTAGGCAACTACTTAGCACCTTGAAAACAAACTTTTCACAAATTAGACTTCATGTTCAATTCATTTACACTAGGAGAATGTAGCCTTTCACACAACTTGAGAACATATCTCAGGGGACCCCACTCATAAGACCTAGCTCTTACTTAGCACTTATTTATAATTCATAGCTTGTTATGTGCAACACAAAAAAATGTGTATATTTTCGTTGAGATGCCCTTTCACATGACCATTGGAACACAATTCTGCAAGACACTGTGCACTTGGGTTAATAGCAAAGAATTTGCAAGTAAAAGTTAGTTTTATTCTGTTTAAACATAGGAGTTAAATGTTTTTTCTTCCTGATATGTCATAGTGTTATCCTAACACAAGTGGAAATCTCATTCATAAGGACAAGCAAGATTAAGTCTGTCATTGTCCTTGTTAAAATGGCATATAGAGCCTGTGCTGATAACCAATTATAGTAACAGGAAATTTTAAAATGATTGTAAAATGAAACAGGAAATTGTAAGATAACTGTGAACTGAAGGCTTTGGTGTCAGGAGGCCAGGCAGAGGAAGGCCACAGGTAAGATATGGTAGATCCCTTTTTAACTTTCCTACTTCGAATGAATGTAGTTGCAATATCTGGGGATAATGCGGTAGCCAATGAGAGCAAGTTTAGTTATCAGGAAATATGGGAGCACAGTAGAGGGAGAGGGAAGACTACTGGATTAAACTGTAGTTATTTCAATGCAAAAGGCTTAACAGATATAGAGGATGAACACAGGGCACGGATTGGCTCTGGCAACTGGGATGTTATAGCCAGAACAGAAATATGACCTAGGGAAAGGTAGTACTGGCAGCTCAGTGTTCCAGGATACTGGCACGACTAGGGTGCAATTTACAGAGGAAGGGAAGTTGCCTTCTTGGTGAAAGAGGACATAATAACAATTATTAGACAAGATCATCTGAGGGGGTGAGGACACCAAGCATCAAGGACATATATGTAGAAATTAAAAACAGAGGAATAGTCACTCTAATCAGATTGTATTATAAGACCCCAGTAGTCAGTGCAACTGGAGGAGATTATGTGTATTTTATTTATTTAAGTGATGCAGTGAGGAGTAGGCCCTTCTGGCCCTTCGAGCCACGGACTCCCATCAACCGCTGACAAAACTGATTAACCCAACCTAATCATGGGAAAATTTAGAATGACCAATTAAACTACCCAGTACATCTTTAGACTGTAGGGAGGACGTATAGAAATCCCTTACCGAACAGTGCCAGAATGGACCTATGAACTTCAGAATGCCCTGAAATGTAATAGTGTTGTGCTAACCTTTACACTACTGTGGTACCATGTACAGAGATTCCAGCTTATTGTAAATATAGTAGTCAGAGATTTAAGCTTCCCTAATATAGCCTGGACCAACCATAATGTAAAAGACAATGGTCTAAGTGCAATTTGTGAAATCTGTCTAAGAAAGCTTCCTTTATATAGTGGAAAGTGTGAAATATTCAACCTCCTCCAGGGGAAAGAGGCCGGTCAGATGGCAGAAGTGTACCTTGGTGAGTTCTTTGGGTCCGGTTTTTAGCTCTAGTTTTAAAACAGTTATGGAGAAGGATGTGACTGGTTCACAGGTTAGGGTCCTGAACTGTGGAAAAGCGAATTTTGGATCCGTTAAGTAGGATCTTACTGAGATTAAATGAGTGAGATTGTTAAACAGGAAAGGAGCATCTGCCAAGTGTGAGGCTAAAAAAAGTGGGGTTTTAAGTGTTCAGGGTCTGCATGTTCCTATTAGGATGAGAGGCAAGGCTAGAAGGTTTCGGGAACTCTGGCTGATGAGAGATATTAAGGCACTGGCCAAGAAAATAAAGAGGAAGGAATACAACATGCCTGTCAATTAGGAATAATTGAATGGACTGTCAAGTGTAGGAGAGTACTTAAGAGAGAAGATAGAAGAAGGGAGAGAAGGATACAGGAAGAATCTTGTTCTCTCAAAGATCAACATGGCTGTCTGGGAATGGGATCAAAGCAAATGGGAGAATATATCTCTTCAGTTTTTATTGATAAAAATAAATCTGGAAGCTAAGGAAATGAATGGTGATGTTTTGAACCACATACAAATTAGAAAAGAGGAGGTATTAGAGACTTTAAAGTGCATTAATGTGGATAAATCCCCAAGGTCTGACCTGCTATATTCCCAGACCTTGTGGAAAGATGAAATCGTGGAGGCCTTGCAGACAAATTTTGCAAGATCTCTGGCCACAAGTGAGATTCTGGAGGAATGGAGAGTGGATAATGTAGTACAATTGTTTAAAAAGCATAGCAAGAACAAATCAAGAAACTACCCGTCAATAAGTCTGACATCAGTGGGCAGGGGAAAGGCGTAAATTGCTGGAGTTGATTCTGAGTGACAGGATCTATCAACATTTGAAAAGACAGGGTCTGATTTTTTGAGTCATTATGGCTGTGTGCATAAGAAGTTATGCCTAATAAATCTCTTGAAGTTCTTTGAGGATATAACCAAGAGGGGGAGATAATGTTGCCTAACTGGTCTTTAGCACAGCCTTGACAAGGTCCCTCATGAAAAAATGGAAGGTTACATAAGAACATAAAAAATAGGAGCGGGAGTAGGCCATCCAGCCCATCGAGCCTGCCCCACTCTTCAATAAGCTCATGGCTGATCTGTCTGTAAACTCAGCTCCATCTACCTGCCTTTTCCCCATAACCCTTAATTCCCCTACTATATAAAAATCTATCTAACTGTATCTTAAATATATTTAGTGAAGAAGCCTCAAATGCTTCCCTAGGCAGAGAATTCCACAGCTTCTCCACTCTCTGGGAAAAACAGGTTCTCCTCACCTCTGTCCTAAATCTTCTCCCCTGAATCTTGAGGCAATGTCCCCTAGTTCTAGTTTCACCTACCAATGGAAACAACTTTCCTGCTTCTATCTTATCTATCCCTTTCGAAATTTTGTATGTTTCTATAAGATCCCCTCTCATTCTTCTGAATTCCAGAGAGTATAGTCCCAGGTGACTCAATCTCTCCTCATGTTAACCCCTTAATCTGTGGAATCCACCTGGTGAACCTCCTCTGCACTGCCTCCAAAGCCAGTATATCCTTCCTCAAGTATGGAGACCAGAACTGCACACAGTACTCCAGGTGCGGCCTCACCAGTACCCTGTATAGTTGCAGCATGACCTCCCTGCTCTTGAATTCAATCCCTCTAGCAATGAAGGCCAACATTCCATTTCCCTTCTTAATAACCTGTTGCACCTGCAAGCCAACTTCTGGTGATTTATGAACAAGCACTCCCAAGTCCTTCTGCACAGCAGCATGCTGCAATATTTCACCATTTAAATAATAATCTGTTTTTCTATTATTCCTTCCAAAGTGGATGATCCCGCATTTACCAACGTTGTATTCCATCTGCTAGACCTTGGCCCACTCACTTAACCTATCTATATTCCTCTGCAGACTCTGCACATCCTCTGTACAATTTGCTTTTCCACTCAGTTTAGTGTCATCAGCAAATTTTGCTTCGCTACACTCAGTCCCCTCTTCCAAATCATCAATGTAAGTGGTAAACAGCTGCGGGCCCAGCACTGACCCCTGCGGCACCCCACTCACCACTGACTGCCAACCGGAGAAACACCCATTTATACCAACTCTCTGCCTTGTATTAGTTAACTAATGCACTATCCATGCCAATACACTTCCTCCGACTCCATGCATCCATATCTTATTTATAAGTCTCTTGTGTGCATCTTATCGAATGTCTTCTGGAAACCCAAGTATACAAAATCCACCTGTTCCTCTCTATCCACTGCACTTATTATGTCTTCAAAGAACTCCAGTAAATTTGTCAAACAGGACCTGCCCTTTCTGAATCCATGCTGCATCTGTCTAATGAAACCATTCCTTTCTAAATGTCTTGCTGTTTCTTCCTTAATGACAGCTTCAAGCATTTTCCTGACTACAGATGTTAAGCTAACTGGCCGATGTTACGTACCCCGTAACTGGGTTGCCAAACCAGCAGAAATGGACCACTTCGTTGGAGTCTGGATTACTGGAACTAAGAAAGTTTTATTAAAGAAATAAGTAACACAGTACTCTAAATGTAAGGATATAAATGCAACGGGTTAGCAATGATAAAACACATATGTACAGAGAACTAGGATAATAGGATCAATCAAGCTCTATCACAGTCTAGGGGTAAAATGTTCAGTCTCAAGTGACACAGAGTTCAGTTCAGTTTAGTTCAGTTCGCAGTAATCGCTGTTGTGCCGTTGGGGGGAGAGAGAGAGAGAGAGAGAGCAAATGCTGATATTCAAATCGGATTCAACAGACATTTGATATTCCCCGCAGTTAGCTTTCGGGCGAGCCCTTTGTAATGTCTTCTGAGGTCACCGACTGTGACCCCTCCGTTCCGGATACAATCGTTCTTCTGCGGTGAACCCGGCACCCAGGCAAGGGTGGACACACACACCAGGTTCCCACTGATTGTACCTTCTCACCCTGTGCGTCTATGGTTGGTCCCGCGAGCAGACCTCCAGAAACTCCCATCAACTTGTGGGGGCACACTGCACTTCCAGGGTCTCGTTATCTCGTGGTGTCGTGGTGTGTCCCTTGCCTTAGCGAACCTGTTCCTTTTATCCCCCTGCTGGGATACCACCTGTCCATCAAACTTCAAACAGTTCAGGTTCAAAGCAACCGGTCTCTGACAATACTCGGAACTGTGTCTCCTTTCGTTAAACTCTCTCATCTCCCATTAACATTTCTGAATGTTCCCCCATTGTCTTTCTTATCGGCCTCAATCTTCTGATAACTTGGTATTTTGTCACACCTATAGTTGCCCGTCTTTTGCCTACAGCTTTTTAAAAAAAATGGCGTGACATTTCCTGTCTTCCAGTCCGCCGGGACCTGCCCAGAGTCTAGAGAATTTTGGTAAATGATTACCAATGCATCCACTATAACCTCTACCAATTCCCTCAGCACCATAGGATGCATCCTAAGAGGACCAGGGGACTTATCTACCTTTAGGCCCTCTAGTTTGCTCATCACTATCTCTTTAGTGACAGTGATTTTATCGAGGTCCTCAGCTCCCATTTCGTCCATAACATCATTCTATGGCATATTAGACGTGTCCTTCGCCGTGAAGACTAACACAAAATAGTCATTCAATGCCTCAACCATTTCTTTATCACCCAATATCAATTTCCCCTTCTTGTCTTCCAAGAGACCTACGTTGACTTTAGTCACCTGCTCTTCCACTTTATTTATTTATAAACAACTTTTGCTATCTGTTTTTATATTTTGTGCTAATTTACTTTCATACTCTATCTTCCCTTTCCTTATTTCTTGTTTAGTTCCTTGTTGCTTTTTAAAGCTTTCCCAGACCTCCAGTCTCCCACTACTCTTTGCGACCTTGTACACATGAGCTTTTAATTTGATACTATCTTTTATTTCCTTAGTTATCAAAGGCTGGCTCTCCTCACACTTACTGTCCTAACTTTTGACTGGAATATACTTTCGTTCAGCATTGTGAAAAATCTCTTTGAAAGTATTCCACTGTTCCTCAACTGTCCTACTAAATAGCCTGTTCTCCCAATCCACATTAGCCAACTCCTCCCTCATTCTGTTGTAGTCTCCCTTGTTCAAGCATAATACACTAGTTTTAGATCTGACTATTTCATCCTCCATCTGTATGCGACATTCAATCATACTTTGATCACTCTTTCCAAGAGGATCCCCGACTACAAGATTGTTAATTTTACCTGTCTCATTGCACAGGACTAGATCTAAGATAGCATTTTCCTTTGTAGGTTCACTAATATACTGCTCAAGAAAGCCATCGCGGATGCATTCTATGAAGTCCTTCTCAAGACTTCCTTGACCAACCTGACTCACCCAATCTATGTGGAAGTAAAAATCCCCCATGACAACTGCCATTCCTTTCTTACAAGGCTCAGTTATTTCTTGGTTAATAGCCTCTGCCACTGCAATATTTTTATTAGGTGGCCTATAGACAACTCCCACCAGTGATTTTTTTTTCTCTTTACTATTCTTAATCTCTACCCAGATGGACTCAACATTCTGCTCTATAGACCTTATATCATCTCTCACAATCGCCCTGATCTCATCCTTAATTAAGAGCACCACCCCACCTCCTTTGCCTTCCAGCCTATCTTTCCGTATTACCTGATAACCTTGGATATTTAATACCCAGTCATCTCCACCTTGCAACCAGGTTTTGTAATGGCCACTAAATCATATGCCTTAGTACTGATCTGTGCCACAAGTTCGCTAAACTTGTTTGTATTACTACGGGCATTTAGATAAAGTGCCCTTATACTCATTGTCTTTTTAGAATCTAGTGACCTATGAGATTTTCGTTTTTTACTTTTATGCACCCTACTCTTATTTTTTTCCTACACTAACTCTAGCTTTGGTCTTTACATCACTTCCCTCTTCTGTGTGGGTTCCCATCCACTGCTCAAGCCATATATTCATTCTAGCTATCCTGCTATTCCAACTCTGGCTAGCGCGTGGCACCGGTAATAATCCTGAGATTATTACCTTCGAGGTCCTACTCTTTAATTTATCTCCTAGCTCCATAAATTCAGCTCGTAGGACCTCATCCCGCTTTGTTCCTATATTGTTAGAACCTACATGCACCACGACAGCTGGCTGCTCACCCTCCCATTTCAGAATGCCCTGCAGCTTCTCCGAGATATCTCTGACCCTTGTACCTGGGAGGTAACACACCACATGGGAGTCCCGTTCGCAGTCACAGAAGCTCCCGTCTATTCCCCTTACCATGGAATCCCATACCACAACAGCTCCGCCACTCTTTTTCTTGCCCTCTTGCACAGCAGGGCCACCCACGGTGCCATGACCCTGGCTACTGCTGCCTTCACCTGATGAGCCATCTCCCCCAACAGACTCCAAAGCAGTATATCTGTTTTGGAGAGAGATGACCACAGGAGATGCCTCTACTACAACCTCCTGCTACTACTCTTCCTGTTTGTCACCCATTCCCTATCTTTCCTTAGATCCTTAAACTGTGGTGTGACCAACTCACTGAATGTGCTATCCACAACATTCTCAGCAACTCGGATGCTCCTAAGTGAGTCCATGCGCGGCTCCAGCGCCGCCATGCGGTCTATCAGGAGCTGCAGCTGGACCCAATAAGATCCCATGGGATCAAGGTAAGATAGCTGATTGGATTCAGAATTGGTTCAGTGCTTGGAAGCAGAGGGTAATGGTAGAGAGTGCTTCTTGGACTAAATGTCTGTATCTAGTGGTGTACCATAGAGGTTGGTATTAAGATCTTTGTTGTTTGTACTTAAACAATTTGGATATAATTGATCGAGGCACGTTTAGTAAGTTTTGATACCAAAATAGCTGGTGTTGTAGACAGTGTAGAAGGTTATGAAAAATTACTGGGAGATTTTGATTAGGTTGTTCCATAGGCTGAGGATTGGCAATTGGCTTTCAATCCAGATAAATATGATTTGGAGATCAAATCAGAGTAAGACTCATACTGTAAAAGGTAGGCCCTGGGGAGTGTTATGGATCAGAGGGATATCGGATTGGAACACAGATAAGTTAGTGAAAATTGCATTTGGCGTGTAGGAAAGATTTAACTTGGGCGCAAAAATCCAGTCAAATGTTGGTAAAAGGATTTTATTCCCTGGTACATAGGAGATTGTGGTGTGACTTGATAGAGTTATACGAGACCATGAGTGGCATAGACAGAGAGTCTTTCCTCCTCCCCCACCACCCCCCGAGGGAGAAGGTGCTATAAAGAAGAGGGCATGGTTTAAGATCAAAGATGAGAAGGACAGCTTCTTCACACAAAGGGTAGTGCATATTTGTAATCAGATGCTAGAAGCAGTGGTTGGGGCACTTAAACCATGTTTAAAAGCCTTCTAACTTGGAAGAGCTTTCGAGGGGTTTGGGCCAAATGCAAGCAGAATGGACTATGCTGCTGACAACCACAGAATGTAAGTTGTCCAACCTAATAAATATAATCACTTGCTCTGCAACTCTGCTCAGCCCATGGGTGAAGGATAGGCCTATGCCAGTTCGCTGCTGCATGGAGTACATTTCTGCTGACTTCCCCTGCAAGTGAGAAGGTTGTGCATTAGTGAATGTGGTTGAATGTATCTGAGTGATTATTAACTATATGAGGAAGAAATCAGAGGTCCGTGAGTGAGTCCTCATTAGGGGATGGGAAGGACATGGTCAGTGACTTTAAATTCCTTGGCGTTATCACTTCAGAGGATCTGCCCTGGGACCAGCAATGCAAGTACCATTACAAAGAAGGAACAACAGTATTACTACTTTCTTAGCAGATTTGGCATGTCACTTAAAACTTTGACAAACTTCTATAGAAGCACAGTGGAGAGTAACCTGACTGATTGCAACATGGCCTGGTATGGAAACACCGAAGTCTAGGAAGGAAAATTTTTCAAATGTAATGGATACAGCCCAGTCCATCGCAGGAAAAACACTACCTCCGATTGAGTACATCTACATTGAGCAGCATCCATCATCAAGGACCCCCACCGTTCAGGCCATGGTCTTTTCTCGCTGCTGCCATTGGGAAGATGATACAGGAGCCACACCACCGGGTTCAGGAACAGTTATTACTTTTCAACGATCAGGCTCCGAAACCAGTATGGATAACCTCACTGACCTGAACTCTGAACCGACTCCACAACCTATGGACTCATTTTCAAGGATTCTACAGCTCATGTTGTCACATTATTTATTTTTTTTTGTATTTGCATAGTTTGCATTTTGCACATTGGTTGTTGTCAGTCTCGGTGATTTTCATTGACTCTGTTGTATTTCTTTGTTCTCCTGTGAATGCCTACAAGAAAATGAATCTGAGAGGAGTATATGGTGACAGATATGTACTTTAATAATAAATTAATTTTGAACTTTGATCTTCTTCCACTTCAGTGCCATGATTAACCTGGTTACCATAGTTACAGTGCATGAAGGAATGAACTCTTCCCACTATTTGCCCACTGAGGCATCCAGAAACCAGGGTGACCACATCTTATACTGTTCTCCTAAGACTTTCCAAACAAACTTTTTACCATAATATTTGGAAGACATGAGCACTTTCACTTTAAGAAATGTTAGGTAAAGCTTTACTGTGTACTGGCCTCTCATGCAGTTGCACCTTGTATAAATGCACTGAAGCATCAAACTGCACAACTAATGCTGCCTGGAGGCTAAAATCATGATAATGATTGAGAGCATGAATCGTATGAGCGATCTGTATCAGAGCTAACGAAGACTGGTTGAATTGTGCATTGTATTTCAGTGCATGATGTTCAGCACTATTGAATTTTTTTCCCTTCATCTCAGAGTCCATTTATTCGACCAAAAGCTTCCTACTGCAGAGATTAAAATGTTCATTTAATCTTGCTTGTACTGTTAATTCCAAACTTCCATTTGCCGATGTACTGCTGTGTGCTGTGAAATATTAGCAACTCGTTCAGGCTTTCCAGACACGTTAGACAAAGGGAAAAAGCTGATGACAGCACAAAACAAACAACCCAAGAATCCTCCTCACCCATTTGTTGTAAATTAGACAATCAGTGAGTGTCAGGTGATAAAATAATTGTCATATGGACATATACTTAGTGGCCAATTTATTAGGTACCTCATGCACCTATTAAAGTGGCTAATGAGTATACCTCCATGGGCTTCTGCTGCTTTGATGTGTTGTGCATTCAGAGATGCTCTTCTGCAAACCACTGTCATAACATGTGATTCGTCCAGTTACTGTCACCATCCTGTCAGCTTGAACCAGTCTGGCCATTCTCCTCTGATCTTTATCATTAACAAGGTTTTTTTTCACCTGCTGCTTACTTTTTTTTAAACTTTTGCATCCTTCTCTGTAAACTCCAGAGACTGTTGTGCACGAAAGTCCTGGGAGAGCAGCAGTTTCTGAGATACTCAAAACAACCCCGTCTGGTACCATGGTCCAAGTCACTTAGATCACTTTTCTTCCCCATTCTGATCTTTGGTCTGAACAACAATTGTACCTCCTGACTATGTCTGCATGCCTTTATGCATTGAGTTGCTGCTACATGATTGGATGATTAGATATTTGCATTAACAAAGTGTGCAATTGTACCTAATAAAGAAGCCACTGAGCATGGAGCATGAAAACTGATTCTTCAGATGACTGAATCAAAGTTGACTATCAAGCATACAGTTATTCTCTCTGTTTTCACCTCCATTCCCCACAGGTTCTGCCACTCACCAATAAATCATGCTCAGTTTGCAGTGGTCAAATAACCTGCCAACCCTCATCTCTTTGGAGCCGGGACAATCTGGGGAACATGGTTATAGAGCAACCTTCAAACTCCCGGCAGACAGCACCAGAAGTCAGATTTAACCTTAGTTGTTTGAACTATGAGATGCAGATCAAGTAGCTGCACAATTGTGCCTTTGAAGAAAGATGATAAGCATCAAAAGAAATTCCATTATGCAAGGTGCTAAAGTATTTGGATACTTGCAACCCATTCTGACCTTGAACAATTTTATGGGTTGGCATGATAGGATAGCGCTTAGTGTCACACTGAAATTGATCAAAGTTTGATTCCCACTGCTGTCTGTAAGGTACACCCCATGACGATGTTGGTTTCCACCAGGTGTTCCAGTTTCCTCCCGAATTCCAAAGATGTATGGGTTAGAGTTATTGAGCTGTGTGCATGCTAAGTTGTAGCTGGAGCTGTTTCAACACCAGAATAATTGTTAATTTGTTTTTACTCAAAATGATGCATTTTACTGTATGTTTTGATGCTCCCCAATCCAGCCAACATCCTTGTAAATCTCGTCTCCAGCTTTTCTGTAGTTTCCACATCCTTCCTGTAGTGAGGTGATCAGAACTGAGCACAATACTCCAAGTAGGGTCTGACCAGGGTCCTATACAGTTGCAACATTACCGCTCAGCTCCTAAACTCAATCCCATGGTTGATGAAGGCCAATGCACAGAGTCAACCTCTGCAGCAGCTTTGAGTGTCTGAAGGACTCAGACCCCAAGATCCCTCTGATCCTCCATACTGCCAAGAGTCTTATCATTCATACTATACTCTGCCATCATATTTGACCTACGAAAATGAACCACCTCACACTTATCTGGGTTGAACTCTATCTGCCATCTCTCAGCCCAGTTTTGCATCCTATCAATGTCCCGCTGTAACCTCTGACAGCCCTCCACACTATCAACAACACCCCAACCTTTGTGTCATCAGCAAATTTACTAACCCGTCCCTCCACTTACTCATTCAGGTCATTTATAAAAATCACAAAGAGAAGAGGTTCCAGAACAGATCCCTGAGGCACACCATTGGTGACCGACCTCCATGCAGAATACGACCCATCTATAACCATTCTTTGCCTTCTGGGGAAGCCAATTCTGGATCCACAAAGCAAGGTCCCCATGGATCCCATGCCTCCTTGCTTTCTCAATAAGCTTTGCATGGGTTAACTTATCAAATGCCTTGCTGAAATCCATGTACACTACATCTACTGCTCTACCTTTATCAATGTGTTCAGTTACATCCTCAAAAAATTCAATCAGGCTCATAAGTCACGACCTGCCTTTGACAAAGCCATGCTGTCTATTCCTAATCATATTATGCGTCTCCAAATGTTCATAGATTCTGCCTCTCAAAATCTTTTCCATCAGCTTACCAACCACTGAAGTAAGACTCACTGGTCTATAATTTCCTGGTCTATCTCTACTCCCTTTCTTGAATAAGGGAACAACATCTGCAACCCTCCAATCCTCCAGAACCTCTCCTGTCCCCATTGATAATGCAAAGATCATTGCCAGAGGCTCAGCAATCACCTCCCTCTCCTCCCACAGTAGCTTGGGGTACATCTTGTCTGGTCTCAGTGACTTATCCAACTTGGTTCTTTCCAAATGTTCCAGCGCATCCTCTTTCTTAATGTCTATATGCTCAAGATTTTCAATCCACTGTAAGTCATCCCTACAACCGCCAAGATCCTCTTCCATAGTGAATACTGAAGCGAAGTATTCTTTAAGTACCTCCGCTATCTCTTCCGGTTCCATACACACTTTTCCACTGTCACACTTGATTGGTCCTATTCTCTCAGGTCTTATCCTTTTGCTCTTCATATACTTGTAGAATGCCTTGGGGTTTCCTTTAATCCTGCTTGCCAAGCCCTTCACATGGCCCCTTCTGGCTTTCCTAATTTCATTCTTAAGCTCCTTCCTGATAGCCTTAGAATTTTCTAGATCTCTGTCATTACCTAGTTTTTTGAACCTTTCGTAAGCTTTTCTTTTCTTCTTGGCTAGTGTTTCAACAGCCTTTATACACCATGGTTCCTGTACCCTACCATCCTTTCCCCATCTCATTGGAACGTACCTATGCAGAATGCCACGCCACTGAACGTTTGCCACATTTCAGCCATACATTTCCCTGAGAACGTCTGTTCCCAATTTATGCTTCCAAGATCCTGCCTGATAGCTTCATATTTCCCATTACTCCAATTAAATGCTTCCCTAACTTGTCTGTTCCTATCTCTCTCCAATGCTATGGTAAAGAAGAGAGAATTGTGATCACTACCTCCAAAATGCTCTCCCACTGAGAGCCCTGACACCTGACCAGGTTCATTTCCCAATCCCAGATCAAGTACAGCCTCTCCTCTTGTGGGCTTATCTACATTTTGTGTCAGGAAACCTTCTTGTACACACCTAACAAACTCCACCCCATCTAAACCCTTTTCTCCAGGGAGATGTCAATTAATATTTGGGAAATTAAAATCTCCCACCATGACAACCCTGTTATTATTACTCTTTTCCAGAATCTGTCTCCCTATCAGCTCCTCGATGTCCCTGTTACTATTAGGTGGTCTATAAAAAACACAGTAGAGTTATTGACCCATTCCTGTTTCTAACTTCCACCTACAGAGACTCAGTGGACAATCCCTCCATGACTTCCTCCTTTTCTGCAGCCATGACACTATCTCTGATCAGCAGTGCCACACCCCCACCTCTTTTGCCTCCCTTCTTGTCCTTTCTGAAACATCTAAAGCCTAGCACGCTAAATAACCATTCCTGCCCCTGAGCCATCAAAGTCTCTGTAATGGCTACAGTACTGATCCACACTCTAAGCTCATTCGCTTTGTTCATGATGCTTCTTGCATTAAAATAGACCCATCTCAAGCCATTGGTCTAAACATATTCCTTCTCTATAACCTGCCTATCCTCCCTCTTGCACTGTTTCCAAGCTTTCTCTATATGTGAGCGAACAGCCCCTTCTTCCGTCTCTTCAGTTTGGTTCCCACCCCCCCAGCAATCCTAGTTTAAACTCTCCCCAATAGTCTCAGCAAAACTCTGTGCCAGGATATTTGTCCCCCTCAGATTCAAGTGCAACCCGTCCTTTTTGTACAGGTTGTGCCTGCCCCAAAAGAGGTCCCAATGATTCAGAAACCTGAATCCCTCCCTCCTGCTCCAATCCCTCAGCCACACATTTATCCTCCACCTCACTCTATTCCTTGTCCTGTGTTTGCTTTCTCCCCTCTCTTCTAGCTCCCTTTTTCTCTTAGTTCTGCTATCTTACATCTCTACCAACCATGCACCTCCCTGCCCTACTTCAGATTTCTATTTTGTAGTCCATGGAAAAATACACATGCAGGACAACAAATACTTTTTCGGGTCTTACATTCCTTTATCTGTTTTAGATGTTTTATTGCAGAAAGCGGGTATCAAGATAAAAACCACAAAATAAATTTAAAAAACACAATTCCAGCCATTACAATCTCAGTTTAACTTCGGACCATACCCTTGTTATGTATGCAGTATGAAAATAACTAAAACAAAATATACAAAACCAATATGGTAGTAGCAAATCTAAAATAAACAATACAAACAACATTAGAATCCCACCAACCTTGTACCTTATACACAACGTTGAGAATATGAATAAATACATCTCATCTTAACTAAGAGAAATACTTACATTTTGAAAGCATGTGCTTAACTTCCAAACACATATAGGCTAGACCTTGAAATGAATTCTTCTTGCTGGTGCTACATGAACAGAGATTAATGCATGCATGTTACCGTGGTACATTCACATTCAGTCATGAAACAGTAAAGAAAGACAAATAAACATTTACAATATATTGCCTTGTAGTTGAGTTAATAAAAAAAACTAACCTAGTAGGCCAATTAAGGAACTTCACAATCACGCTATCCAGCGCTGATCAATTTACTCGCGAAAATCTAAAGCATCCACATGTAAAACACGTCAAATCACTGATATTCTTGATTTACAAACAAGTATAAATGAATTGACATTGACATGATATTATTTACCTTTCCTCACCAAATCTGGGAAAAGCAATCGAATGTCATCCTTTCTAGAACATGGCAACTCTTTGTTCTACTCCACTCATGCAAAATGACATCACCGTTTTCTCTTAAAAGCACAGGAAGCTATTTTAGCATTACCAAGGTGAATACATAAGTGCATTTTAATATTAAAAAATGATATTCAGTGGTTACCTGGTTACATACAGTGCACCATGCACTGGATTCAATGTACAGCTGGGATCAGTTGAGTTGATTCATCAGGTAACAGTGTGAGTGGCTGACATTTCCCATTATTGAGTGTGATCTTCAATATACTGTGTTACTTGTTCTAATCTGTAACCTACATGCATTTCAAGAACAATCCAATCGATCTTCATCAGTAGTTTAAAGCTCTCAGTTAGGTCTAGTTATCCTAAGGAAATTAATCTTTCACACCAGATATGAATAGGTAAACCATAAATCATGTAAAATATGCAGTGAACAAAGTTCAGGTGTCTTAAGAAATGAAGATCTTAATTTTGGCTTTAAATAAACCCTTCAGAATTTGTTTTTACTGTATTATATTCCCATCAGAAGGAAATCGCTATCGATTAATAACACATGACTCTAGATTTAATCCTCCGAAAGGACCACTACCTTGTCATGGGTTTGGAGGCTTGCGTTCCTCAATAACCTGGAGAACTATGTTGGCTCGAGTCAGGGCTTTATGCTTTGGCTCTTGGTAGGGTCACCCATGCCAAACAGGTTAAAGGGTAGAGACCAGACTAAGAGTGGTCCACACCGGTCCTCCAGGTTTGGGGGTTCAAATCAGGCCAGACAACTCTGACTGGTAAAACAAAATTGTTTTACAGCAATAAAATATCCTTCTATATCTGTGTGCGACAGTATGGACAGACAGAGGTGGAGGATCTTCATTGCTGCCCTAAATGTCAGTGGTATAACGGGCAGTAAGTGCTAGATTTAAAGGCTGTGAAAAGTTCATACAGGTCACTTGCTCCCACTGAACTAAGATCTTGGAACAGACAGCTTTTTACACAAACTTTGATGGTTATTTGTGCCCTGGACCATACTCCTTCTTGCCATGTGTTCCTGGGTGCAACTTTTCACTGGGATCCCAACACTCTGCTTCTTAGGGAACTGCACAGCAGGTTAGGACAGGGCAGGGTCTCGCCTGATGCAAATAGCTGGCTACAATGACAAGAGTGGCTGTGATGCAGCCATGGTCTGGCACGTTTAATCCTTTTGTAAAATTCCTAAATCAGCTGTCAAATCTGCCAAAGAAATGGAATATATCTGAATCTTTGACTCAGAATCAAAAGTCAAATATGAGTTTATTGTCATATGTACATGTAAAATAACCTTACTTGCAGCAGCAACAGGCACATAACATCATTCACAAGAAAAACAAGCATAATGTAACCACTGTGAGAGGATTACTCATATGTTCTGTACCTCCTTAAGGGAAGGGGTCTGACAAGGTAGTTAAAAGTTATAACAAATTTTATTAACAAACAGCAGTCTTGTTAAAAACATTATACATAGAGAGGCAAGTCAGATTTCACATAAAATACAGCTCCTGGGTTATCAAGTTGAGTAAAGTTCAATAAAGTGTGTTAGGCAAAGTTACTTCACCTGTAACCTTCCCACCCTCCCCCCACCTTCTTTATAGGACCTCTGCCCCTTCCCTCTTCAGTCCTGACGAAGGGTTCTGGCCCGAAACGTTGACTGATCGTTTCCACAGATACTGCCCGACCTGCTGAGTTCCTCCAGCGTGTTGTGAGTGTTGCTTTGACCCCAGCATCTGCAGAGTATTTTGTGTTTACTTCACCTGTATGTACATTTACATGGAAATTGAAGACTGGCCATACAAATGTCCCAAACTCAAGCTAAGCAGAAGGTGTCTAAAAGCAGTGACTAACAGAAAGACCTGCACCATCCTGCAATGTACAAAGGAAAGTGCATAAGTAACATACCTCACGTGAGAGCACATGGTCACTAGGATCAACAATGTTGCCACTTATGTCCCCTTCTGAACTAGACAATGGCCTGAGCATATGAGGGGTTGCTTTTAAGGTCACCTGGCGGGGAGGGGATGAATGTCCCACACTCTTTCCCCTCTGTTCTCTGTTCCACTTGGCTACAATAAATTATATATATTTTTTTTACAAAACAATACACATAAAAAAGAGAATGCAGGAACAAAAACACAAAAAGCAATCATTACCTAAAAAGAAATAATTACTTTTTAAAAAGTAGAGTTGAAGTAAAAAGAACATAAATGCATTTAAAACAGTGAAAAGAATTACATTAACTTAAATAATTGAAACAAAAGCCTTCACTTCCCTTTCTCCTAGGAACCATTGTATCCCATTAATTCCAATGGATTTGTTAACCTGTCACCAACTGTGTGGATGGAATTGGCTAATCCCGAGAGTGAGTAATACATGGAAGATTACACTGTTCCATTTGATTATATAAAGACTCCAGTGGAGCAGGGCAGAAGCCTTGCAGATGACATTCTGCTGTGTGTCCTCTACTACAGGAGATGGCTGATTGGAAAGTCTATCAGTTTGGTCATGTTAGGATCTTGATGGAAGATTTTGCCTTCTATTTTTGAGAGGCAGGCTCTTTGTATGGAGGAGGACTGTTAGATGCACATACATATCTGTTCTATTCCAAATGAAATTTAGGTCAGTCAGAAAATCACATTCATATCATCTCTTTGGATTACCACTGCACATGCTCATATCTCAGTAGGAATTAGCACATGGCTGGATTTTCCTCTTCTGTGGCATTGATCTTGGTTTTACAGAGCAGGATTTCTCAATCTTTTTTCATGCCATGATCCCCTACCAATAATTGAGGTGTCCTTGGGCCCCAGGTTGGGAACTCCTGATTTGGAGCCTTGTGTAACTTTCACATAAACATTGCAAGTTTAGGACAGGGTTGGATTTTTATGCAGGCGCATGTGTGAGCTCCAGGATGACTGCCAGAGTGGATTAGAATTGCCTCTTGCCCCTTGTCACCAACTGTTTTCAGAAACATTGGCTGATATATTAACAGGAATGGATTACAGAGGAGGGAAATGAAGTTCAGCTTGGATAATCAAAATGCTTTAGCTCCACAGCATACACATTTCATACTTGGCATATTCCTGCCCCAATGTCAACCAAACCTTTTTTGTTTTAAAAGACAGATAGTGCTCAGAAACAGGCAGGTCCTTCCAAGAGGTGCTCATGCTCCATTAAGGCTGTAAACACATTAAATTAGTGTAGCCTATGTATAACTTAACACTTCAAACCTTAGAATTTTGGTGGGTGATCTGCCATTAATCAAACATTAGCCAGATGTTATCAGAAAGAATAATGTTAATTGCTGGTTCTTGAAATGAGTAAATAGAAGCACTTTAGATACTTTAGAGGAAAATGTCAAAAATGTTTACATGATCTCAATACCAACACGTACACCAGAATCACATCTGCAGCAGAATTTATATCTAGACAAGGTCATGTTCATGTCAACGGGAAAAGAGAGCCAGTTATAGAATAACAGAATGTTGCAGTACTAAATGTTCTGCATAACTGCTAGATCTATCCAACTAATTCTGTTTCCTACCCTTTTTTTCCTCCAATGGCTGTATATTTTTTCTTCTTATTGTTTTGGTTTATCCTAGCTTCTTTGAAAGTAACTATGCAGTCATCTTTTACTTTAATTTATTCATCTTTCATTATCCACAAGGCTAGTATTAATTTCTCATTCCTCACTGCCATTGTGAAATGTTTGTGGGGGTGCGGGGTGGGTGGTACTCAGCTGCCATCTTGAGCTTATCCAGTCCTTCTGGTGAAGTACTCTCACAATGTTGTTAGCTAGAAAGTCCAGGAGTTAACCCAGTGATGCGAAGAAACACTGATATCTCCCCATATCAGAATGCAGTCACGGTGGTCATTTCATGCGTTTGCTGCCCTTGTCCTTTGTGATGGTGGGGGAGCTGTCTGAAAAGCCTGGATGAGTACATGCAATGCATGTTTTAGATGGTACACACTGTCTCTGTGGCAATTCGGTGTGGTTCAGAGTGAGGCTGAGAATGGAGTGTGGAGTCTAATGATGGAACGTGAACCCATGATTAGCTCCATTTCTCACTGAACTTGCTGAACAAAACTGAAATAGAGGGGAGGATGAGAGCAGAAAACGAGTGGGTGTTGAGCACCATCTGCCTGCGTTTGACTAATTTCCCTTTCCCTCTTGCATGCTATTGATGGAGGAAGTTTGCAGGAGGCTTGGGTCTTGGTCAAGGTTTGATCAACGTGGTTTGTGGATTGGACTTGTTTTTAGAGGACTCTGCAGTTCATGTTACATAGTTCTGGTTTCTGGTTTCTTTTTTTTAAATTGCTATTTTGTGCGATTTTAATATTCTGTGTGTTGTTCACTTGTTTTTTGCTGTTTGCATGATTTGTTCTTTTTTCGCATGTTGTATGTTTGATATTTTCTTTGAATGGGTTCCATGATGTTTCTTTGTTTCATGATTGCCTGCAGGAAGAGGAATCTTAGGGTTGTATATTGCATACATACTTCGATAACAAATGTACTTCGAATCTTTTGAAGGCAGTTTTATATAGGGCTTCTAATAATTTTGTGCATGAGACAATAGTGGGTACATTGTTGTGGTGCGCAGAGATCTGCACACTGTCTGGGAAACTTCCCAGTGTTTTCTGGAATCTTCCATTTGTGACGTTATGTCCACACTCAAAAACTTTGGAATTTGGAGATTATAGGATTTTGATTTTTGGATCATGGATGCTCAAAATCTGAATTGATATTAGAAATTGTTTATTTGTACTTCACAATATGTTGGCATATTTTTCTGCTGTTCTGTTAGTTATTCCATTTTATCCAGTAGCACAAATTTCAGTGAAATCTATAAATACAACTATTAGAATCACAAGGTGTCCAATTTTGGTCTTTTATGGTATTAAAGTATGATGCACACTGATAGATTCAAAGTTCAGTTTAAGTAAATTACCACAATCGTTTTATGAAGCCTCTATTTCCTTAATTCTTAAAAAAAGAATAAAGATCCTACTGATTGTGCATCATACAGACCGATACCTCTTCTGAATGTAGACTCTAAAATTTTTTCAAAAATTCTAGCAACTAGACTGGAGAAGGTGTTACCTCAAATTATTTCCATGGATCAAACCGGATTTATTAAAAATTGTTATTCATCCTTTAATATTAGGAGGTTAATGAATATTGTTTACACCCCCTCATTTACTACCCCGGAATGTATTATCTCATTAGATGCTGAGAAAGCCTTTGACAGAGTTGAATGGCCTTATTTATTTAATGTTCTTGAGAAATTTAATTTTAATTTGACATTTATATCTTGGATTAACTTGCTATATTACTCCCCGGTAGCCTCGGTTTGTACAAATAATTATAGATCCCCTTTTTTTCGTCTTTTTCGTGGTACTAGGCAAGGTTGCCCTCTTAGTCCTTTACTATTTAATATCGCTCTTGAACCTTTAGCAATTGCTATTCGTGACTCGCCAAATATTGTTGGTATTAGCTGTGGAAACAAAATACATAAATTATCATTATATGCAGATGATTTGTTGTTATACATCTCTAATCCGGAGAAGTCAATTCCTGCTATCCTAGATCTGTTAGCTCAATTTAGTAACTTCTCTGGTTACAAATTGAATCTTAGTAAGAGTGAATTATTCCCTTTAAATAAGCATGTACCTATTTATGGACGTTTACCATTTAAATTGGTTACTGATTCATTTATATATTTAGGGATAACAATTATGAAAAAATATAAAGATTTATTTAAAGCTAATTTTTTACCTTTAATTGATCAGAT
Organism: Mobula birostris; assembly: GCF_030028105.1. Taxonomy (NCBI): domain Eukaryota; kingdom Metazoa; phylum Chordata; class Chondrichthyes; order Myliobatiformes; family Myliobatidae; genus Mobula; species Mobula birostris. Next base: position 36,359,562 of record NC_092388.1, read on the forward strand.
TAAACTTTTATTTACCAAATGGTCCCCAACCTCTTTGTCTTTGATTGGTCGGATTAAGGCTATTAAGATGATCATTTTGCCCAAATTTTTGTATATATTCCAATCGGTTCCAATTTTTATCCCAAAATCTTTTTTTGATAACGTAGATTCAAAAATTTCCTCATATATTTGGAAGAATAAAAATCCTAGGTTAGGTAAAAGGTATCTACAGAAATCTAAAATGGAGGGGGGGCTCGCCCTCCCGAATTTTAGATTCTATTATTGGGCAATTAATATTCGATATTTAAAATTTTGGTTACAAGATTTGGACGCATCTTCAATCCCTCATTGGGTAAATCTTGAATCTAATTCATTACAAGGGTTTTCCTTGGGTTTGGTTTTAGGAACTTTACTTCCTTTTACTTCTTTTAAATCATATAAACAAATGAACAACCCAATAGTTAAACATACTTTACGTATATGGTTTCAATTCCGAAGATTTTTTGGGTTTAATCAATTTATTCTAGCAAGTCCCATTATATCAAATTTTCTTTTTCAACCTTCCATGATGGATCAAGCTTACTTTGATTGGAAAACCAAAAGTATAATATTTTTTCGCGATTTATTTTTGGATAACTGTTTTATGTCTTTTGATCAACTCTCTAATAAATATAACTTACCCAGATCTCACTTTTTTTAGATATCTACAGATTAGAAACTTTTTAATTACTGTTTCCCCTAATTTTCCACACCCATATCCAATGGACACTTTGGAAAAAATCTTAGATTTAAATCTCTCTCAGAAAAGTGTAGTAGCAATTATATATAATATACTTATGAATCTATGTCCTGATGCTTCTAATAAAATTAAAGCTGACTGGGAAAGAGAACTTGGGATTAATATACCGACTGAAAAATGGGAAAAAATTCTTCAGTTGGTGAATTCATCCTCTGTATGTGCTAAGCATAGGTTGATACAGTTTAAAGTAGTGCACAGGGCTCATATGTCCAAAGATAAACTATCTCGTTATTACTCTTATATTAATCCAATATGTGACAGATGCCATTCCGAGATAGCTTCTTTAACCCACATGTTTTGGTCATGTCCCTTGTTGGAGAAATATTGGAAAGATATTTTTGATATTATTTCAACGGTCCTAAATTAGACTTACAACCTCATCCAATTACTGCTATCTTTGGACTACCAATGATGGACTTAAATAATTTAACTTCTTCATCACGAAGGATGATCGCATTTCTTACTTTAATAGCTAGAAGGTCCATTTTGTTGAATTGGAAAGAGATTAATCCTCCTATTGTATTTCATTGGTTTTCACAAACTATGGTGTGTTTGAATTTGGAGAAAATTAGAAGTGCAGTTTATGACCCTTCCATTAAGTTTGAAAAAACTTGGAGGCCATTCATTCAGCATTTTCATTTGATGTAATTTGATCATTTCCAAACTTGTTTTATCTCTCTGTATTGTTGTTGGAGGGGAATGGAGTCGTCAACACTAAGGTTTTCTTCTTTTCCATTTTTAAGTTGTTAGTTTTGTCCAAGTCTTTTAGTTTAGTTGAAATAATTTTGTTTTTCTTTGGGGATGGGGTTTGCTTTTTTTTTTGTTTTGTTTTTTTTCTTTTTCATGATTTGTTTTTCTCCAGTTTTTTTTTTGCTTTGTATTATCCGTGGTTAGTTCTACATGTTTGGGAGCTTTGTTAATTTACACTACTTGGTTTTGCATTTACTTTTTTTAAGTGTAACAATATATCTCCCACTATTTGCATTATTGCTATGTTTTGTTTCTATATTTTGAAATTAATAAAAAGATTGAAGAAGAAAGAAGAAGAAGATTCAAAGTGCAGGAAATTCAGAGTGCAGATTTAATGGCACCAGTTCAATTTTCTACTCTTTTATCATTATTAAACTATAGTTCATCTTATTCTTCACAGCAACAAACAATCTGCTGGAGGAGCACCGCAGGTTGAGCATTATCTGTAGGAGGAAAGGAATTGTTGAGGTTTCAGGTTGAACCATACCTTTACAGTGTTTGTTACCCCAACTGATGAACTCTCTTCTGGTTACAGGCTAGTGGCCAGTGCATTCCTTCTTGTACATGCACTCAGTGGCCACCTCATTAGGCACCTCCTGCACCTAATAACGTGACCATGGGTGTATTTTCATGGTCTTCTGCTGCTGTAGCCCATCCACTTCAAGAGTTGATGTGCTTGTGCATTCAGAAATGCTCTTTTGTTCACTGCTGTTGTAATGTGTGCTTATTTGAGTTACTGTTGCCTTCCCATCAGCTTGAACTAGGCTGGCCATTCTCCTCTGACCTCTCTCATTTACAAGGCACTTTCACCCACAGAACTGCTGCTCACTAGATGTTTATTTTTCAGGTTTTTTTGCACACTTCTCTGTAAACTAGAGACGGTTGTGCATGAAAATCACAGGAGGTATGGGTGATTCTTTAACTAGGATAACATTTCTGTCACTGGGGTAGATTTTCAGGAACAACGTAGATTTCACAAAAACAGGCACTGTAGTTTTAAAAGTTAGGTAATAGTAACTCTAAACTTTTTTCAGTATACTTCACAAAAGAAAAATTCCCTTAATTTTTAAGTGAGTTAAAACTTTGAATGTGCCAGAATTTCACTATTTTGGGGTTGTCTGCCACCCAGGCTCTGTGACATTGTCCTCAAAATAAAGTAATATTAAGTATTAAATTCATGAAACTTGTAGCTTGTATTTTCTCACAAGAACTTTTAAAACATGTCAAATTCATGTGGATTATATTTTATACGATGTATATTTTTTATGACAAAGAAGCACTGTCCTCAACACTTCTGTCATTACCACATGCAACACATTTTAGAGACCAGTCAGGTTTTTTCAAATAGCTGCTTATATGGTTCCATTAAAATGAAAAGTGACAGGGAAGCATGTGGCTGGCATGGCAAAAGACTGACATTTTGATATCCAGAAATGCGAATAGTTTAAGGATTTATACCCCCTGATCCAGGAGTGGGTTTATTACATGTCATTACCAAATGAGTTACTATTCGAATGTTTTAACTGTGAAATAAATAATAGGCTCAATAGGTACTGTATGTTTAATGTCAGAGGAATGTATACAATATATATCCCGAAATGCTTTTTTTTCACAAACATCCACAAAAACAGAGGAGTGCCCCGAAGAATAGAAACATAGAAACATAGAAAATAGGTGCAGGAGTAGGCCATTCGGCCCTTCGAGCCTGCACCGCCATTTATTATGATCATGGCTGATCATCCAACTCAGAACCCCGCCCCAGCCTTCCCTCCATACCCCCTGACCCCCGTAGCCACAAGGGCCATATCTAACTCCCTCTTAAATATAGCCAATGAACTGGCCTCAACTGTTTCCTGTGGCAGAGAATTCCACAGATTCACCACTCTCTGTGTGAAGAAGTTTTTCCTAATCTCGGTCCTAAAAGGCTTCCCCTCTATCCTCAAACTGTGGCCCCTCGTTTTGGACTTCCCCAACATCGGGAACAATCTTCCTGCATCTAGCCTGTCCAATCCCTTTAGGATCTTATACGTTTCAATCAGATCCCCCGTCAATCTTCTAAATTCCAACGAGTACAAGCCCAGTTCATCCAGTCTTTCTTCATATGAAAGTCCTGCCATCCCAGGAATCAATCTGGTGAACCTTCTTTGTACTCCCTCTATGGCAAGGATGTCTTTCCTCAGATTAGGGGACCAAAACTGCACACAATACTCCAGGTGTGGTCTCACCAAGGCCTTGTACAACTGCAGTAGTACCTCCTTGCTCCTGTACTCGAATCCTCTCGCTATAAATGCCAGCATACCATTTGCCTTTTTCACCGCCTGCTGTACCTGCATGCCCACTTTCAATGACTGGTGTATAATGACACCCAGGTCTCGTTGCACCTCCCCTTTTCCTAATCGGCCACCATTCAGATAATAATCTGTTTTCCTATTTTTGCCATCAAAGTGGACAACTTCACATTTATCCACATTAAATTGCATCTGCCATGAATTTGCCCACTCACCCAACCTATCCAAGTCACCCTGTATTCTCTTAGCATCCTCCTCACAGCTAACACTGCCACCCAGCTTCGTGTCATCCGCAGACTTGGAGATGCTGCATTTAATTCCCTCATCCAAGTCATTAATATATATTGTAAACAACTGGTGTCCCAGTACTGAGCCTTGCGGTACCCCACTAGTCACCGCCTGCCATTCTGAAAAGGTCCCGTTTATTCCCACTCTTTGCTTCCTGTCTGCTAACCAATTCTCTATCCACATCAATACCTTACCCCCAATACCGTGTGCTTTAAGTTTGCACACTAATCTCCTGTGTGGGACCTTGAATGACAGTTAAAAGTTAGAACCCCAAAGCCCCCCCAACCCCTCCCCTGCCCCATGCACAAGCAGCAGCAAATAACTTCACTTTATTTCTGTATATCCAGTCGAGCTAGCAAGTGAGAAACTTAGCCAACTTTTTTTTTAAGAAGTGAGAAATGTCATGACCATCAGACAACGGGCAGCGAAGTTGTCAAGATGGCCCCAAAATCATCAGTGGACTGATCAAAAAAGTACATAGACGAATTAAAGAAGACCCAGTTGTTTCTACTGCAGATTGGTTCACTCTCCTGATTCTGCCTTGTCCATTTGAGTTCCTCCAGCAGTTTGTCCTTTGCTCCAGATTCAATCATCCACAATCTCTTGTGCCTCCAGGATTTTTTAGCTGTGGTAGTAACTGCTAAACCCCTATACCCTAGTTGACATGATCCAGCTTGTCACTGATTGAGAACAGATCCTAACACATTCTTGTGGACCAGCAACTCATTTCTAAATACAGCGGATGACTCCCTTACTCTCTTGGTGGCTAATTTAGAGGTGCTGAATTTCCGCTCTAATGTGTTCATTTACAAAGTAATACCATTGATTATTGAGATATTTTTGTATGAGCTGTAATTCTCTGTACTTAATATAAAAACCCATAATATCACAAAACTAATCATACGAGACCATACAAGGATGATTCTGGAAATGAAGGGGTTAACATATGAGAAGCATTTGGCAGCTTTGGGCCTGTGCTCACTGGAATTTAGAATAATGTGTGGGGATCTCATTGAAAACCTACCGAATGTTGAAGGGTGGATGTGAAGAGGATGTTTCCTGTGGTGGGGATGTCCAGAACTAGATGGCACAGCTTCAAAACTGAGGGGCAATCTTTTAGAAGAGAAGTAAGGAGGAATTTTTTTTTAACCAGAGAGTGGTGAATCTGTAGAATGCTCTGCCACAGATTGTGGTGGAGACCAAGTCTGTGGGTATACTTAAGGCGGAAGTTGGTCTTTTCCTGATCAGTCAAGGCATCAAAAGTCATGGTGAGAAGGCAGGTGTATGGATTGAGTGGGATCTGGGATCAGCCATGGTGCAATGGAGGAGCAGACTCGATAGGCTGAATGGCCTAATCCTGCTCCTGTGTCTTATGGTCTTAAAACCATAATATCTTTTCAAGGTACCTCAAGACCTTGGAACTGTGGTTAACAGAATAATCAAAAAGTTCTAAAGCAGTGGTTCCCAACATGGAGTCGGTGGACCCCTCGGTTAATGGTAGGGTCCATGGCATAAAAGAGATTTGGAAACCCCTGTTCTAAAGCATGAGGAGTGAATAGTTATGGGACAAGTGGGAAGTTTATGCTTAGACATAGAAACATAGAAAACCTACAGCACAATACAGGCCCTTCGGCCCACAATGCTGTGCTGAACATGTACTTACTTTAGAAATTACCTAGGGTTAACCATAGCCTTCTATTTTTATGACATAGCCCTCTATTTTTATGACATAATTACACTTTTTGTATATATAGAGGGCATAAAGGAGCACTGAATTACTAAGAGTACAGGAGATTCAGCTTTCACAGAAGTTGGTCTTCTGTCACAAAATTCATGAAAGTTAGGTAAAATATTTCCGAAGCGAGACAATCTTCCTGTGCCAATCAACTCAATGCCCCATGCTTTTTCCCAGATCCCTCCCAGTTTCACCCCTATCCTATGTCATTTGCCCTTATCACAGGTAACACTTTCCATCTCAGACGTGACCCTTTGACTATATTTAACCAATTTCCCCTGGGATCAATAAAGTATAACTATGACTATGACTATATTATTCTCCCCTCCCCCACTCCAACTCGGCCACCTCATACTCCAGCAAGCCTCAAGCCATTATTGCGAAATTCCAACCCTTTCCCAACACTTCATTCCAGTCAACCTATGCAATGCTTCCTGACATATGCTTCCCCTGACACCAATAAACTGTCCCTCTGATCACGATTAATACAGGTAATTTAAATAACATTAGATGAATGTTGTAGCACTGCAATGCAGCACCTCTTTTGGTGATGTTGTAGCTACAAAAGTAACAAAATCATCATTTGATAATTTTAGAATCAGATTCTGTTCAGATGCCTTGTAATGTTCGGACACTTGCACCCTCCCTCACTGTCCCCCACACCAAAATTTGTGTTTGTAATGTTTCTGAACACCAGAAGTACACTGACATCATTTGCTTCAATCACTGCTCAGGCACAAGCAGTAAACAAACCACTAAATTTTATACGAGTCCACTGCATCCAGCAGCAATACATCACCCATCACTTCTGCAGAAAGTCCACAATTCTTTAGTGAAAAGCTGCTCACCTGCTATGTTATGCATGTTCGGGTGAGTGGTTGTAAAGAAATGAATCTTTCAGTCACACTATAATCAGCTTGGATAGCACTGGAATAAGTAGTATCTTTATCTTTTGCTTCTATATTTATCTTCTGTGTTATTGGTACAATCTGATGAATCGTTTTGATCAAGTGTATTTGAGAAGAAGGCTCCTGATTTTTATACATCTTCACACAGTCTTAACAATACTGGACATCAGCATTATTGACAGCATCAGAGAAAAGTCAGCCCACAGAGACTTGACAGAAAAGACTGTCACTTCCATTAAATGCTGCTGGGCTGATTTGAATTTCAATTCTTGAGTTTGACTGCTGATTTTAGTTTTTCTTGGCCCAAGGCTCATTTTATCTCTAAAAGCACAAGTGAGGGGACACAGATCATTCAATACATTTTTGTTCAACTTAATGAAAAATAGCATTTGTATTGAAGGATTTCCTCACACCTTATGAATAAAAAGCAAACTGGTCTATACATATCATTCTTCAGATATCGTCTCTCAAAGCAATTTATTGACGTAAAAAGTCACCCTTATGTTGATTAGACAAATAGACATGTGAACTCACGTACAATATTCAGACTGTCAGAACAACCTTGCTACACCATAGGCTATTTCCTCTCTTCATACCTCTGCCCACCCCCCATACTTGCTTGCTCTGGATAAGAAAGCCAGCAGTATCTTGAGTTTGCAAGGCCTCGCCATAAAAATTCACATGGGTTTGATGTGAGAGTTGTCCCACCCGTGAGGGCGCAGGAGAATGGCCTAACACCAAGGTTCCTTCATCAGTTATAAAATATAAGAGTGTACCCAATCAGGTTTTAAAAAAATTTATTTGTAAAATAAAATTATATTTTGTTTTATAATATTTTATTCCTTCCACTGACCATCTAAGGCAGATCCTGCCTCATTTTTAAACATAACATCCAATATCTTACCCTCATTGCTTGCAGGACCCTTTATACCTTGTCCTTATTGAAAATGCCTGATGCAGGCCTCTCATGGTCTGAGTCGACGTTCCCTCCCTCCCCCTCCCCTTATTCCAGCTTATGTTAAATTTTGCTTATACAAAACAGTCCCTTGAAACTTCATTACTTTTATTATTCACCACAGGTTCTGACTAACCTGCTGTGTTTTTCCAGTGTTCTCCGTTTTTAATTGAAATCTAATTACCTGTGTATGTCGGACAGACAGTGATGCCCTTGGAGCTATTAGATTTGAAGAGCTTCATGCTTCATCTGTTTGTCCCACCACCTTTTAAGGAATATCACACACACACACACACACACACACACACACACACACACACACACACACACACACACACACACACACACACATACACACACACACACACACACCCCTACTAGAAATTTAAGAGCAGCATGTTAGAAATCGTAACACATCAGGGCATATTCTATCTAACTGCATTGCCGAACACTAATGCATATACTTGTGTCACCAGTTCGATTTGTCCATATTACAGAGAAAATATCACATAAACTCTTTTATTGCTAATGAACTGTTTCTTGAAGAGGTTAACTGACTCTTTCTACTTTGAATTTGATATTACACATGAACATATAACATAGAACATTACTGCACAGTACAGGCCCTTCTGCACACAAAGTTGGGCCGACCTACTCTGAGAGCAATCTAACCCTTCCATCTCACATAATCCTCCATTTTTCTATCATCTATGTACCCAAATAACTTAAATGTCCCTGATGCATCTTCCTCTACACTGTCCCAGCAGTGCATTCATTCCACACAACCACTGCTCACTGGGTAAATTCCTACCTCTGATATCCCTCCTATACTTTCCTCCAATCAGCTTAAAATTTTGTCTTCTCATATTTGCCACTTCAACCCTGGGAAAAAGTCTGTAGCTGTCCACTCGATTTATGCCTCATATCATCTTGTAGACCTTTATCAAGTTATGTCTCATCCTCCTCACTTGAAAGAGAAAATTAACAGCTCATCCAACTTACCTTCATAAGACATGCTCTCCAACCTAAGCAGCATCCTGATAAATCTTCTCTACATCCTCTCTAAAGCATCCACATCATTCCTGTAATGAGGTGACCAGAACTGAATGCAATATTCCAAATGTGGTCTAACCAGGGATTTTATACAGCTGCAAAATTGTGTTTCTTGAATTAAAACTTATGGTCTATAATGCTGAAGGGTATCCCGACTCCCTTTCTTGAATAAAGGAATAACATTTGCCACCCTCCAACCATCTGATACTACTCTTGTAGCCAGTGAGGGTGCAAAGATCACCACCAAGGATGCAGCAATCTCTTCCATTGCTTTCCATGGTAACCCAGGATATATCCCGCTTGGCCCCAGGAATTTATCTGTCTTAAAGTTTTGCAAACGTTTCCAGCATTTTCTCCTTCTTAATGTCAACATGTTCTAGCATATCAACAGGAATTCTGCAGATGCTGGGAATTCAAGCAACACACATAAAAGTTGCTGGTGAACGCAGCAGGCCAGGCAGCATCTCTAGGAAGAGGTGCAGTCGACGTTTCAGGCCGAGACCCTTCGTCAGGACTTAGTCCTGAAACGTCGACTGCACCTCTTCCTAGAGATGCTGCCTGGCCTGCTGCGTTCACTAGCAACTTTTATGTGTGTTTCTAGCATATCAGACTGTTTTACACTGTCCTCGCAAATGCCAAGGCTCATCATTGATGAATACTGAAGCAAAGTGTTCCTTAAGGACCTCCCCTAACTCCTCCGATTATAGGCACATGATTCCTCTTCTATCCCTGCCTGGTCCTACACTCACTCTAGTCATTCTCCTGTTCTTCACATACATGTAGAGTGTCCTGTGGTTTCCTCCTCATGCCCCTTTTAACTTCCTCAAAGTTCATTCTTAAGCTCCTTCCTGGTTACCTTATAAGTCTTTAGAGCCCTGTTTAATCCTTGCTTCCTACACCTTAAGAAAGCTTCTTTCTTCCTCTGGATTAGATATTCCACATCTCTTGATGAGCGGGGTTCCTTCACCCTACCATCCTTTTCCTGCCTCAATGGGACAAACCTGTCTAGAAGTACTCCCCAAACAAACTCCAGATTTCCATTGTGCATTTCTCTGTGCACATCTCTTCCCAATTTACATTCTCAAGTTTCTGTCTGGTATCATCATAAAATGCCCTCCCCCAATTAAATATTTTCCCATACTATCTGCTCCTGTCCTTGTCCAAGGCTATGGCAAATGCCAGGCAATTGTAGTCACTGTCTCCAAAATGTTCACCCACGAAGAGAACTGATACATGACCAGGTTAATTGCCAAGTGCCGGGTCCAGTTTGGCCTCTCCACTAATTGACCTATCTACATATTGTGTTAGGAATCGTTCTTGGATACACCTAACAAATTTCACCCCATCTAATCCTTTTCCACTATGGTGGTACCAATCAATATTAAAGACAATGAAAACACCTATGACAACAATCAGGTTATTGTTGCACCTTTCCAAATCTGTCTCCTGATCTGTTCCACACTGACTCTGTTGCTATTGCAGGGTCTAAGGAATGCTCCAATAGATTGATTGCTCTGTTTCTGTTTTGGATGTACCCACACTGACTCATTAGGCGAACCCTCCAGGTTGTACTGCCTTTCTGTAGCTTTGACACTATCCCTAAATAGCAATGCTGCCCCCAACACCACTTTTACTTTCCTCCCTGTCTCTTTTGAAACACCTAAACTCTGGAACATCCGGCAGTCATTCCTGCCCTCGTGACAGTCAAGTCTCCATAATGGCCACAACGTCATAGTTCCATGTACTAACCCATGTTCTGAGTTCATTATCCTTATTACTGACACGTCTTGCATAAAAGTAGACACACTCCAACCCATCTCACTGACTGCAATTTTGCCATATCAATCACCTATCACAGACTCTTTTCACCCTGCATCTGCCTTATGCCAACTGTCCCATCGTCTAACCTCTCACCTGGGTTCCCATCACCCTGCCAAATTAGTTTAAACCCTCCCCAAAAGCTCTAGCAATAGCTTTTGCAAACTTGTCTGAAAGGATATTGCTCCCCTTGAAGTTCAGGTGTAACGCTTCCTTTTTGTACAAGTCATACCTTCCTCATAAGAGATCCCAGTGATCCAGAAATCAAAATCCTGCCCCCTGCACTAACTCCTCAGCCAAATGTTCATCTGCCAATCATTCTGTTCGTAATCCTCGCTGCCACATGGCATGGGTAGCAATCCAAGGCATTCCAGAGATTACTACTCTTGAGGTCCTGCTTTTCAACTTCCTACCTGGTTCACTATACTCTTTCTGCAGGACCACTCAGGACCTCATCCTTTTGAATTGAATTGAATTGACTTGAACTACTTTATTACTTACATCCTTCAAATACAACGAGGAATAAAAATCTTTATGTTACATCTCAGTCTAAATGTGCAATGTGCAATTTATAGTAATTTGTAATAAATAGTATGTACAACAGGATAGTCAATATAACAGAAATACAATTGTATCAGCGTGAATTAATCAGTCTGATGGTCTGGTGGAAGAATCTATCCTGAAGCCTGTTGGTCCTGGCTTTTATGCTGCGGTACCGTTTCCCAGATGGTAGCAGCTGGAACAGTTTGTGTTTGGGGTGACTAACAATCTTTCAGGTTCTTTTTACACAGCTGTCTTTGTAAGTGTCTTGAATAGTGGGAAGTTCACATCTACAGACGCGCTGGGCTGTCCGCACCACTCTCTGCCGAGTTCTGCAATTGAAAAAAGTACAGTTCCCATACCAGGCAGTGATGCAGCCAGTCAGGATGCTCTCAATTGTGCCCTTGCAGAAAATTCTTTGGATTTGGGGGCCCATACCAAACTTTTTTCAATTGTATTAGGAGAAAGAGGCATGGCTGTGCCTTTTCACCACACAGCTGGTATATACAGACCATGTGAGATCCTCGGTGATGTGCAAGCTGAGGAACTTAAAGCTGTTCACCCTCTCAACCCCGGATCTATTGTCAACCCCAAATTCATCCTACATATCTCTTATTTACCTAAGCCCATTACCCTATTGGGTCATAGGCTGCTGACAGCAATTCATTAGAGTCCTCTCTCCTGGGCCCTCTATCAATCTGTCTCCAGGTGTAGCGCATCTTTGAAGATCCTTCCTCCCCAAGAGATGAGATCTTTGGAGCTTCTGTTGCTGTTTCTGCAGCACTGGGTTTTTAATGGGATGGGGATGCTCGCCCCATCCTCCTTTGGCAGATGGGCTTTGGGCCGTCCATGATACCAATGTGTTTAACAACTTCCTGCTTTTCACCTTCCCCCTTTAGAATGCTGTGGATTCAATCTGAGATATTCCTGACACCATAACCTGAGAGGCAGCATACCGCCTGGAAATCTTGTTCACGTCCACTGAATCTCCTGTCAGCTCCCCTAATTATTGAATCTCCTATCACCACCTCTTCTCCCTCTTTTCTCTCTGGGCCACAGAGCAGGACTCAACGCCAGAGACCTGGTTACTGTGGCTTTTCAATGATGGCTTGCTCTTCTACACCCAACAGTATCCAAACTAGTGTAGTTGTTATTGAGGGGAATGACCACAGGGTTACTGTTTGTCTATTCTCTTTCCCGACACCCAGCGACCTGCCTCTTGCAATTTAGGTGTGGCTACCTCCCTGTAGTTCTTACCTATCACCTCCTCATTCTCCCATATGGGCCAAAGGTCATTTAGCTGCAGCTCAGGTTCCCTAATGCTGTGTGTAAGGAGTTGCAACTGGATGCACTTCACACAGATATAGCTATCAGGGATCTCCCACATCTAGCATGAAAAATACACTAATAGCTCTGGATCCATTCTCACTACTCTAACTAAGCACTGATAGAGAAAGAAAGAAACTTACCTGCCTTAATTTATCCTTCGCTGTATCTAGCTATCGTGAGCCAAACCCTCAGCTCCCCACAGTAGCACTGTCTATTCGGACAATAGCCACTCCGCTTAAACCTAACTTCTTATTATTAGGCTCTGTCACGTACCTAATAAACTGCAACATCTCATGCCCGCCAAAAGTTCCAAAAGGCCCCACACCACCCTGTCTGGCACCGAAAATCGTTCCATAGTCAGAGTCAATTTGATCACATTTCTTCCCAATTCTGATGTTTGGTCTGAATAACAAATGAAGATTTTTACCATGTCTGCATGCTTTTATGCATTAGGTTGCTTCCACATGATTGGCTGATGTACAAGTGTTCCTAATGATGAAGTCACTGAGCGTCTGGCATTGGTGCCAATAAGTAGCATGACTTCTGGCTGCTCACCCTCCCCCTTTGGAATGTCATTGGCTCAATCTGTGATGTCCCTGGCCTTGGCATCTATGAGATAATATACCATCTGGGAGTCTACAGAATCTCCTGTCTGCTGCCCTAATTATTGATTCCCCTATCACCTCCAGTCTCCTCTTTTCCTTCCTTCCCTTCTGAGCCACAGAACCAGACCCAGTGCCTGGAACCTGTTAGCTGTGGATTTCCCCTTGCATATCATCACCTCAATGGTATGCAATGCAATAAGAGATGGGGAAAAAAACACTTTCAAGAGAAAGAAGTATTCCAAGGATTGGTTTGCAAGATAAGAGTGCAGAGCTTGTTTAGGTCATAGGGACTGAGTGGAAGGAGTTTCATGCAATTTTCTCTTAGGTGAAGACATGAAGATCATTATCACTTCTGGGATATGGTTCCACTCTCTACACAAAGCAACTGGAAAAGGAGTGCCGAGAGGGATAAACAGAAATTTGCATTTGACCACTGATCCCCCACCTCCTAACCCGTGTAATAATTGAAGATGAAGGTAGGTGTAGTCCCTGTTGGGAGTAGAAAACAGGCTTAAACCAAGGCAGTAAAATTCATCATCTGAACCTTCCAACCTTCTCAGCTGTGATCTACAGCACTTCAGTGTGAACAGATTAAACCATCAATACATCAGTGCCAGATGGACGAAGCTGCCAAGATTTGAAACATATTTTCTAGGACGTCACACTTCAAATCCTAAAATTAACATTAAAATGAGATGAAAATTGCATTACTCAGTAGGAGGTTTTGTCCATTTATTATTTCCAAAGATGAGCCTGCATTCAATCTTGTCAATTAGTGATATTATATCGTCATCAGAAGCTTGAACTTCAGAATTTCAATGAAGATTTCTAAATAATCCAGGTAAATAATGTCCACCAATATTATAATAGTCCTCAAAAATTTTAGTAGCCTTAAGAATTTTAATCTATTGCTTCCAAAATTCTGAAACAATTCTGAAAATTTTGAGAATTCAAAAGAACAAAAGAAAATCTCAGATTTCACAAAATTATGATTTGAATTCATCTACATGTGATGATAAATTATCAATAACTCATATGGTTTATCTAGACTTTTTGACAGTAACAGTGAGGATACAATGGTATAATAGTCAATCAATGACAAAACACTAGTATTAAAACCAACAATGGTGCCAATGCTGGCAAGAAAACACAGAATTCTATTTGGATGGAAAATAAGATTAGTTTCACTACAAGTATATTTCAGTTATTGTTTATTAATGTTAGTTCTATTAGAAAAAAACATTCAGACCATTTGATTTAATCATTCCAGAACAATATTCTGCTAAAAACTGTATTTGTGATGTTGACAAATGGTACCTTTAAATATTGATTGACACAGTATTTCTTTGAGAATTGATGAAAGCATCTGATAAAGATGGCACAGCAATTCTGGCAGGTCTTTTGATCTCTGATGGAATACAAGGATCAACCTATGTATGAAAATGTAAAAAAAATGCTGCAGATGTGGTAAGTTTGAAATTAAAAAGTCTAAAATGAAAGCACTCAACAGATCAAGAAGCATCAGTAGAAAGAGAAAAAGAATTGGGAAAGAGAAAAATATGGTTTTAGCAACAGACAGAATGAAGGTGGAAAGGATAAGATAAAAGGAATATCGTCAATAAGGTGAGGCCAATTTACTTGGTGATAATCTGTTGGTGAATCCCTCTTGTTAATGTGCCAACAAGAAGAGTTAGAGGGAGAGGAAATGGAGCGGTGGGTAAAATCTAGGGTCAGTGTTATAGAGAATGCCTAATACATCAGACAGTGTCTGTGGAGAGAGAAAAAAAGAAGCTACAATGACAAATAAACATAATACGACAGATTATTTTGACAGATATTTTTTCCACCAGGCAGTTCATTTGATCAGCTTTTCTATTTATTCAATCACAGCTCTGTATCTATGACCTCAGTCACTGCACTGCATGGTAAACACATTTAACAACTTTTTATAATAATGGTATTTATGCATTTATTCACATTTTATTCCATATCCATACTTTGATCTCTAAGTCTATTTTTATACAATTCTTTATTCTTATAATTGTTGGACGGTCTTGCTTTCTATTGCATGTCACAACAACACACCATAAGCAAATTCCTAACATATATACTTGCTGAATACAGTTGATCCTTAATCCTGCTTAACTGACAGACAAAGGTTTTGGAAGTCTGCAATGTGCTCAGACAAAAAGGGAAGCACTATTCCTCAAAGTTGTATGTACATATTTAGATCAGTGAGCAAGCAACAGACGGAGAATAGAATGGAAACTGGGGAAATGACAGGCAAATGTGACTTGGACTGTCCACAGGTGATATGCAAAGGAGTCACCCAATCGACATCTTGCAGTGTACAGAGGAACATTTTGTAACTACTGCATGCAGTGCGTGGATTGGAAGAAATGCAGGTGAATTGCTACTGCACTTGAAAGGATTGTATGTAGTTCCTCATGAAAAATGCTTGAGGGATTCAGCAGGTCAGGCAGCATCTATGGAAAGGACAGAAATAGTCAATGTCTCTGGCTGAGACTCTTTATCATGTTTGGAAAGGAAAGGGGAAGAAGCTCGAATAAGAAAGTGGGGGAGGAGGAGTACAGTCTAGAAGGAGATAGGTGAAGCATGGGTGGTGGAGCCAGGGTGAGGGTCAGATGCTGCGAGTTGATAGGTGGAAAAGGTAAAGGGCTGAAGAAGAGGGGATCTGATTAGACAGGAGAGTGGACCATGGGAGATAGGGAAGGAGGAGGGGCATTAGGAGAAAGTGATAGGAGGTGAGAAGAAGAGAAGAGTAGGAGGGGAGCCATAATGAGGAATGGAAGAAGAGGGAAAAAGAATGGAGAGGGGGAAACATTACTGGAAGTTAAAGAAATTGGTGTTTATACCATCAGGCTGGAGGCTCCCCAGACGTAATAGGAGCTGTTGCTCCTCCAATCGGAGTGGCCTTATTGTGACAGTAAAGGAAGCCATGAACTGGCATGTCGGAATGGGAGTGGGAATTAAAATTAAAATGGTTGGTCACCAGGAAATACTGCAAGTTGTGGATGGAGCAAAGGTACTCGACAAAGCGTCCCCACTCCCCTTGTCTATGTCAGGTCTCACCAATGTACTTGAAGTAGCATCAAGAGCATGGGATACAATAGACAACCCCCAAAATATTTGCATGTGAACTGTTCACTGTTTGGGGGCCTGAATGGAGGTGAGGGAGGTGGTAAATGGGAAGGTGTAGCATTTATTGTAGCAGACACTAACAGAATCATCAAACTCATTCGTAAGGCCAGTGATGTTGTGGGGATGGAACTGGATTCTCTGACAGTGGTGTCTGAAAAGAGGATGCTGTCCAAAGTTGCATGCCATCTTGGACAATGTCTCCCATCCACTACATAATGTACTGGTTGGGCACAGGAGTACATTCAGCCAGAGACTCATTCCACCGAGATGCGACACAGAGTGTCATAGGAAGTCATTCCTGCCTATGGCCATCAAACTTTACAACTTCTCCCTTGGAGGGTCAGACACCCTGAACCAATAGGCTGGCCCTGAGCTTATTTCCTGGCATAATTTGAATATTACTATTTAACTATTTATGGTTTTATTACTATTTAATTATTTATGGTGCAACTGTAACGAAAACTAATTTCCCCTGGGATCAATAAAATATGACTATGACTATGTCTATACTATTATTCTGCTTGCCAGGATGTGTCAGGAGAGAGATTAGTGGGGGGGGGGGGAACGAAGATCAGATTCCTTCTTCTTTTCCACCTATCACCTCCCAGCTTCTCACTTCTTCCCTCCCCCACCCAGCTGGATTCACCTATCATCTTTTAGCTTGTAGTCCTTGCCCTCCCCTGACTTTCTTATTTTGGCTTCTTCCCCTTTCCTTTCCTGCTCTGATGAAGGGACTTGGCCTGAATCTTCAGATGTTTATACCTTACCATAGATGCTGCCAGACCTGAGTTCCTCCAGCATGTGTTACTCTGGATTTCCAGCATCTGCAGAATCTCCACTGGGTCTGCAGTTCCTGTGTGCCGGGAGGGGATGAGATAAAAAAAAAGTAATGCGGCAGCTTCTGCAGTTGCATGAGTAAGTACTATGGAAGAGGATAGTGGGAATGAAAGAGCAGACCATGGAATTGCTCAGTGAATGGTGGTTTTGGTATGCTGAAGGGGATGGAAAAGGAAGAAATGCCTGTTGGTTGCAGAAATTGTGAAAAATCTGTTGAATGTAGAAGACTTACGGTATGTCGCATCCGGAATTTTCCGGTTAGCAGGCGATTTCCTTCCACATCGCTCTGACGTATTGGGAAACCATGTACGAGGCAAGTTACAGCAGTGGCTTGCCATTGCCTTCTGCCAGGTGAGTTTCCAAAGAGATCACCAGCTCGTAATCCCAGCATGGTCAGAGAGCATGCAAGGGTGCTGGCTGGAATCAAACTCGGGACCTCTCGTCCCGAAGTAGAGTGCTGATGCCACTATGCCACCAGCCAGCGTATGGAATAAAAGAAGACTGGGGAATGCAAAATGAGGGCCCTGAGAATTTTATCCTTGTTCAGTTCAGGATGCAAAGTGGGAGGATGTCAGGACAAGAAATAGATTGAATGAGGGTCAAGGCCTCTGTCAAAATCATCGAATGGGAAACATTATTAAGGGTGAAGAACAAAGAAAGATGCTTTGATGCATCCCATGTGGAAGGTCTTGTCACTGAAGGAGATACAATGAAGATGGAAGGCTAGGAAGAAGTTTTAATGAGATCATTATGGGGCCCAAGGTCTTGTAAAGGATGCTCGTCACTATCCTATTCCTGAGAGCTGTATCTTACTTGACTGATGGTCTGTGAAATAAACAGTACAAGATTTGAATGAGAAGTGGGTGAATTCAAAGTCATATTGGATACAAAATAATGAAAAAGGGGAGAAAAATTAGAATGAATGTTAAAAATACAAAATTAAAGGGATCAATATATTGGCTTTAATATTTAATTTCAAACTCCAATCACTAATTGAATGAGAAACCACAGTTGCTATTGATAATTTGCAATGCCTGTGAGGTGGATTGGTAGTAATTGTTGTGACTAACCATAACTGAACCGCACAGAAGCAGTAACTGGGGAACATACAGTAAAAGTCTTTATTCACACAGCAAACCTTCAGGAGAGGAAGTCCAGGAGAATGCAAGAGAATCTCACTCCCCTGACATAATGTTTTCTACTTCTACAACACAAGGAATATTAAGTGATTAACTACAGTTTCAACTGATATCATCAAGTACTTAATCTTATCATTTGGAATATAGTCAGGTAAATTTCACAGAATTACATAGTTATGACGACAGCACATCTCATCTAATAGAACTTCCTTGAATATTCGAGTTTGTTGTCTGCTCCAAAGGCTTCAGTTCAATCTCCAAAATATAAGGCTGGTTCCATGAATGTACAACTAACCAGGAAGTTAAGTGACACAACAGACTCTGTCCTGAACTGTGCCTTAAGTGGAAGGGATACATCTTTAATAAAGTCCTAATAGGAACTTTCATCTGTTATTTTCCACAATATAATTTCAATGGGGCAGCATTAGGATGTCCCACATCCACTGATGAGTGTCACTAGTCACAAATTGTGCACAGGTTTTACCTCCTAAAGACTGGTTCTCATTTTAGTTGATTCATAATTATGTTATCCATAATTTCATAGCCTCAGAATAATTCCTAACAGTAATTAACATAACATTAAAAAGCACCTGGTATGAATTGAGTGAGACCTAATTTTCTGTCCTCCCAATAGAACATAGAACATAGAAAACCTACAGCACAATACAGGCCCTTCGGCCCACAAAGTTGTGCCTCATATGTCCCTACCTTAGAAATTACTAGGCTTACCTATAACACAATGTGAAGGGTTACACGAGGAATTCTGCAGATGCTGGAAATTCAAGCAACACACATCAAAGTTGCTGGTGAACGCAGCAGGCCAGGCAGCATCTCTAGGAAGAGGTACAGTTGACGTTTCAGGCCGAGACCCTTCATCAGGACTAACTGAAGGAAGAGCTAGTAAGAGATTTGAAAGTGGAAGGGGGAGGGGGAGATCCAAAATGATAGGAGAAGACAGGAGGGGGAGGGATGGAGCCAAGAGCTGGACAGGTGATTGGCAAAAGGGATATGAGAGGATCATGGGACAGGAGGCCTATGAAGGGTTACGTTGTCATCCTTATGGAGATATCAGAATCTTAAGCAGATATTGACATTTACTTCAAAATGGACCAGCAATTTTAAATGTATTGGCATTTCCACCTTGTAAAATTATTGTGACTGCTATATCTTAATAGTAAAAGTAGCATTAGATTTTCCATTATCCCTTCAGTGACATCTGTCAATTTCTATTTTTACTTGGTACATAGATGTCATTACTGAGGTCTTTCTCACGTTGCCTAAGCTTCTGCTTTCAATCATTGTTGTCCTTAAGACAAAGGTAAATTGGATCTTTTGGAAGCAACATTTGACCTTCATTTAATAACCATATATTACTAGAAACTCATTTTACTGTGATCAATATTGAGACATTAGTTGAAGGGTCTACAATGTGAGAATCAGATCTTGCATACAGAATCTGTCAATGTCAGTGTTCAGTGCTCGGGCTAATAGAAGTCTTATCACGAATTGTCCTGTCACAGGTTGCAAAGTTTTATATAATTCTCATGTCAGCTACATGCTGTGTCCTCAGTATCATTGCTCGTCTCACACCTTTAGTTGGTTTGGGGCCACATGCAGCACAGGAATCGCTCGAGCTATATTATTGCATGTGGAGAGCCATGACACACGTATCCGTATTCCCACCTTTTAACCTAGCTCCACGATCAATCTCACAATGGCAAATATGAGCTTTTCAATCAATTCTCAATAGGACCTACACGTAGGTTCCATTTTATCACATGCGATAGCACCATTTTTAAGACATTCTGGACAACTTTACGACTTTTTGGACTGGGATCTGCCTGGCAATAGCGTTGCCTGCACATGATTAGCATGCCAAAAAAAGGTAAAAATCAATTAGTAGGTAAAATGTCATAGGCCACAATATGAAAACCCTTTGAGAATGGTAAGTGCAAATTTTATTATTAATTATTATTATTAAATTATGAATGCTCCTCATACTTAGATCATAAGCAGCAAAATCATCTCTTGGAAGCAACTCATTGTGCTTATTGAATCAGTTATTACAGTATTCTCATACCACTCTTACCCTGAGGCAACAATATTCTTCTACAGCCACACATATCCAACATTGCAAAATGCATTGGGGATTTGGCGACTTTTATGTGGACATGGTGAGGAAGAAATATGAGACAATAGTAAATTAATCATTCCCTCTTTATATAGATTATAATGTCCTTACTTGTACTGATATTTACTTTGAAAGAAGATCTACTTATTGCAGATAAAAGTGAGGATGAAGAAGAAGGCATTCAGTTATTACCCTTTACAGTACTTGGTCCAGCACTAGTGAACTGAAGAAGAGCCCCCATTTTACCTTTTGATCATTCTTTTAGCTGTTCTTCTCATATGTCATATTGAACAACTATTCTTCTCCAAACCTAGGCATCATAGGCCCCTGCCCACTTCCCTCTTGGGAAAGAGAGACATGGGCCAGGGCTTTTGGTCCCTGTGGGTGGACTTGCATTGCTAATTTCAGCATCATACCTCTGAAAGAATTTATGAACATTGCAAAAAAACCCAGCCCCAGTAATAAAGATCAAATTTTAGTCATGGAAGCAGCTTCTTGCTAATGAATGGAAGAAAACGTTATGGCTTTATCAACTGTGGGAATGCGTGTTGAATGCTGTCAAAAATTTTCCACCTCTTTTACAGATCTGTCCATTTCGCACCTGGAGGGATCTTTATAATTTCCAGCTCATATGAATCGTCACGACCTCTTTTGAATTGCTGGTAGTGGCATGCAATGAAAATCCGTTCCTGTTACACGGGACTCTCACCAATATGCTTACCTATAGAACTGCTCTACGACAGGTGCTATAGTGCCTGTCATGTACCTGGCCCTGATGCACCTAGAAAACAAGGGCATTTATATCAGAATGCTGTTTCTGGAGTTCAGTTTGGCATTCAACACTATTGTCCTACAGACTCTGGTGAACAAACTCCTAGGCATCCATTAGTCTCCTGAGACCATGGATTTGCACCTTGGAAGGTTTCCAGGGTGCAGGTCTGGGCATGATTGTATGGAAGACCGGCAGTTGCCCATGCTGCAAGTCTCCCCTCTCCACACCACTGATGTTGTCCAAGGGAAGGGCACTAGGACCGATACAGCTTGGCACCGGTGTCATCGCAGAGCAATGTGTGGTTAAGTGCCTTGCTCAAGGACACAACACGCTGCCTCAGCTGAGGCTCGAACTAGCGACCGTCAGAACAGTAGACTGATGCCTTACCCACTTGGCCATGTGCCAACTCAAGAACTAGCTCCTACACCTCTGTCTAAATACACCACTCTGCAAGTGGATGTTGGACTTCCTAAATAACAGGCATCAGACAGTCAGATGCACAATTGCTCCTTCCTCCCCATCATCCTCAACACTGGTGCCTCTGAGGCTGTGTGCTGCTGTACAATCTGCTCACACATGACTCCATGGCCAAACACTTGAGCAATCAATGTGTTAAATTCACTGATAACCCGACAGTGGTGGGCTCATCACCAACAACAATGAGAAATCCCATGGAGAAGAGGTGGAAGAGCTTGAGGCCTGGTGCCAGGCAAATAGCCTCTTCTTCAATGTCAACAAGACAAAGGAGGTGGTTATTGACTTCAGGAAAATTCACACCACTCACACCCCTCTTTGTGTCAGCAGCACAGTAGTGGAAACTGCAAGCAGTTTCAAACTCCTGGGAGTGCACATCTCGCATAATCTCTTCTGGTCCCAGATCATATTGTCCACAGTCAAGAAAGCTCACTAATAACTTTATTTTCTGAGGAGGCTAAAGAGAGCTGGACTGTGCAGAGCAATACTTACAACCTTCTGCAGAAGCGTTGTTGAGAGTGTCCTAATATGCTGCACCACTGTATGGTATAGAAACTGCACTGGGCTGACAGGAAGACTGAACAACTTATCACTGGCACCAGTCTACCTGCCATCAAGACATATATACAGAGAAGTGCTGGAAAATGGCCAACAGTACCACAAAGGATCCCACCCATCCTGCTAATGAGCGGTTTGTCCCACTCGCATAAAGACGACTAGACTCGAAAACAGTTTCTTCCTCGAAGCCGTCAGGCTGATCAACACTTCCGACTGTTAATCCACCCCACCACCCCCGACACCACCATGTCCACATCAGCGCATTAACTACGCCCCTCCACAGACGCTCAGCATCCTTCATCCCCCCATGCACTGCCACTACACTACGCACCTCATGCCTACACTGACACTGTCACTGTCCTACTGTGTTTTCATATTTCTGCTGCGACCTAGAAGAGTTCCACTTGCCAAGAGTCACTTTGTCATTTTATTGTTTCCTGTCGGAGTCATCTTCTGTTCAGATGCTCCTGCACCTAGTGTTATTTATATACGTACAATCAGTTTATGCACTGTGTTTAACCTAATCTTATCCATGACATACATGGCCACACTGAAGAGTTACTTGTAAATTGTGTTTTATAGGATTGCTTTTATGTTTTTTTTATGCTTATTGTGTTTTTGCTTACGCTGCATTGGATCTGGACATGTATAACCCTAACCCTAACCCTAACCCCCACACACCCCCACAAACCGTTGCCTAAACACCCCCGCACTTCAGTACTCATTCCCTACTATCCCACATCACTGCCCACACCAATTATAAGTAATAACCACATCACCTTAGCGTATTGATAACCATAAACCTTAAAATTTGTGCAAGGACGAGGAAGATCCCAATGAAGGCAAGTGTTGGACCTGGTTAATGAAGGCGTGGGCCAGATCAAAGTGACAGGGTTATGTGACGCTGAATCTCCAGAGGCAGTGAAGAGGCACAAGAGGGATCGTTTTCCCACTGCCCGCATAATCACAACCTAACGATTATTTTGTTCTCTTTTACACTTGGGTACCGAAGAATGGCAATAAACAACCTTGAATCTTGAATCTTGAATGTCCGTCATCCTGAAATCTGCCATCTAATTCTGGAGTCAATTTTCTTCACTGCACTATTGGTGGGCGTGTATTTGATCACCTGAGCCCTGAATTCTGAACTTCACACATGCACAAAAAAGCCTCTGACTGCTTCTGCCTCAGTATTTCAATAGGTACATTTAATCTCAGAGAAATGTACACTATAAACATCCTGAAATTCTTTTTCTTCGCAAATGTTCACGAAAACAGAGGAGTATCCCAAAGAATGGATGAAATTAAAAGGTAAAAGGTTAGAACCCCAAAGTCCCCCCAGCTTCCCCCCCAATGCATAAGCAGCAGCAAAGCTATGACCCTGCCCCCACCAGCAAAAAAGCAACGGCATCCCCCATCAAACACGCAAGCATGCAGCAAAGCATCAATAAAGACACAGACTTGCAGTACCCTGATTACCCATTCACTTGGTAATTCAGGCTCTCTCTCTCCCCCTAATGAGGGGAAAAAGAGATGTTCCTGCTTCACAACAAGAGGGGTGACATAACAACAACTTGCTGATTTATGGTGTTAAAAGTCTGTTGCATTGCTTTTTCCGAGTTCTGTGCCCAAAGAACTCGGGTCTCTGGGCACACAGCCAGCGTCCAGCTCGCTGCTTTTGATCTTCCGTCTCCCATGATGCACTGGTTTTCTGCGCCGGCACCGACCTCGAGTCCACCTGCCTCCAGAGCCACGAAATCCCATAAACCTGAAGGCGCACTAGTCTTCTAGGCCACGTCCTTGGCATATCGCATAGCGGCCAGTTGTGAGACCCCGAGAGCGAGTCCCATTTCCGCAAAGAACTGAAATCAGCATGTAACTCCATGTCAGAGTCTTCAAAAGAACCCCAAAAGGGAGAAATAGAGATATTAAAGATAGAAATAGAGCTACCTTTAAAGCGTAATTTAAAATTTACCTCTTGTGGTTACTTTTCTTAACAGTGACTGGAGTTTGCAGCTGGCGTCTTGATTTAACCTCATGCAGAGGACTCTACCCAAGACCATGCAGCAGTCCCTCAGTTCCACACTGGGGAATGCCAATCCTGATTTTTGTGTTCAAATTCTAAAAGTGGGGAACTTTGAATGACAACTTTCTGAGTCAGGGGTTGGAGGGAATAGACAACAAAGCAAATCGAAAGAGGCCTGTGTGTGCAGCATAGAAAATCTCAATTGCAGTTTGCACTTGGGAACCAAGAATCACTCACTCATTGCCTTTTGGTTACTTGTGACTCAGTCTGCTTCTTGCTTTGAAAGCTATGCTGCTTCTAGCAGTAACTCAGAATGATGGACTTCTGCAAAACTCTTGTACATCAAAAAATATCAATTTATCTGAGTGTAATTACCTCATAAAATTATTTGTAGGGCCGCACTATCAATTCATTGACACCGAATAATGAGAAGTGAGCACAATTGACTGTCACTTTGCAATGAATGTAAAGAAGATCAAGCACTGTAAACATTAATAAAGGATTGAAATTTGAAATAAATAAAAATGCCTGGCATTTTGAATCACTTCTCTGTATCTCTGAAGTTTCTTTGGTTGGCTCTTTATTTTGCTGGTAGAACTAATGAGCTAGAGATAGAGCTGCACTTTAATCAGAGTTAAATGAAGATGCAAAGCATGACCACATACTTAAGTACATGGTCCGGGGATACCAGTCGCTACATGGAATCCAGGCGTGAATTCCGGAAAGCCATTAAGGGCGCCAAGAGGCAATATCGAGCCAAGTTGGAAGCCCAGGCTAACCAAAAGGATGCCAGTAGACTATGGCAGGGTCTAAATGAGATCACTAGGCGCAAAGAAAAGGTTGGGAATATCAATAACTGTGGCGCTTCCCTTCCTGACAAACTTAACGTATTCTACGCAAGATTTGAACAGAAGAGGATCGTCCCGCTCCCTCCGGATGAACCGAACCTGGTGGCATTGAGATTCATCATCATCGAGGAGGACGTTAGAAGGGCCTTCCTGAAGATAAATCCAAGGAAGGCGACGAGCCCAGATGGCGTCCCAGGACGGGTTCTCCGGGCCTGTGCAAGCGAGCTAGTTGGAGTGTTTGCTGACATCTTCAACTGCTCCTTGCTTCAGTCTAAGTTCCCCTCGTGTTTTAAGAAGGCAACGATAATCCCAGTGCCGAAGAAGAGCAAGGTGGCATGCCTGAATGACGATCCACCTGTGGCTCTGACATCAATTGCTATGAAGTGCTTCGAGAGATTGGTTATGGCACACATCAACCACAGCCTACCGGTCAACCTCGACGCTTTGCAATTCACCTACTGGAGCAACAGGTCAACGGCAGATTCCATCTCTCTGGCCCTACATTCCTCCTTAGAACACATGGAGAATAAAGACGCATACGTAAGGCTCCTTTTCATTGACTACAGCTCTGCCTTTAATACTATCGTTCCAAATAAACTAATTCCTAAGCTCTAGAACCTGGGCCTTAGCACTCAGATCCGCAGCTGTATCTTCAACTTCCTCACAGACAGGACCCAGGCCGTAAAAGTAGGGGATAAGCTCTCCTCTACAATCACTCTGAGCACCGGTGCCCCACAAGGCTGTGTACTCAGCCCCCTGCTGTACTCACTGTACACCCATGATTGTGTAGCCAAGTTTCCATCAAACTCAATATATAAGTTTGCTGATGACACAACAATTGTAGGCCGTATCTCGGATAATGATGAGTTTGAGTACAGAGAGGAAATTAAGAACCTGGTGGCATGGTGTGAAGACAATAACCTATCCCTCAACGTCAGCAAGACGAAGGAATTGGTTGTTGACTTCAGAAGGAGTCGCGGACCGCATGACATAATTTACATCGGTGGTGCGCAAGTGGAACAGGTCAAAAGCTTTAAGTTCCTCGGGGTCAATATCACAAATGACCTGACTTGGTCCAACCAAGCAGAGTTCAATGCCAAGAAGGTCCACCAGCGCCTTTACTTCCTGAGAAAGCTTAAGAAATTTGGCCTGTCCCCTAAAACCCTCACTAATTTTATAGATGCACCGTAGAAAGCATTCTGCTAGGGTGCATCACAACCTGGTACGGAAGTTGTCCTGTCCAACACTGAAAGGAACTGCAGAAGATCGTGAACACGGCGCAGCACATCACACAAACCAATCTTCCATCCTTGGATTCACTTTACACCGCACGCTGTCGGAACAGTGCTGCCAGGATAATCAAGGACATGATCCACCCAGCCAACACACTTTTCTTTCTTCTTCCCTCCGGGAGAAGGCTCAGGAGCTTGAAGACTCGTACGGCCAGATTTGGGAACAACTTCTTTCCAACTGTGATAAGACTGCTGAATGGATCCTGACCCGGATCTGGGCCGTACCCTCCAATTATCTGGTCCTGCCTCGGTTTTTTTGCACTACCTTACTTCCCATTTTTCTATTTTCTATTTATGATTTATAATTTAAGTTTTTAATATTTACTAATTGTAACTATTTTTAATATCTTTAATATTTAATACTTGTAATCCAGGGAGTGTGAAGTGCAGAAACAAATATTGCTGTGATGATTGTATGTTCTAGTACCAATTGTTTGGTGACAATGAAGTATAAAGTATAAATAACAAACCCCAGCTGAATTGAACAAATATTCCCCCATGGGTGACATTGGTCAGTTTTAGATTCAGCTTGAATAATTTAGGGTGATCATTGATTTTCCTGCATCTAAGAAAAATAAGGTTTGGAAAGTTCTGCTGCCCATCAGATAAATATGCAATTAGTTCAGTCCATTTTACCGTCTTGCTGTTTTTTCCACTCAGAGTGTAAAGCAGCATTCAGAATAGAACATCATTGTAGCAACAATCTTTGCTTTTCTATGACAGGAAGTGGATGCAGCAAAAAACGGATCTGAACATTCCTTTTCACCTTCTGCCTAGATTCTTGGGACAACTGTTTGGTACAGAACAAGGCAGAAACTAAAGAAACTAAAACTAAACAAGGCAGAAATCTGCTTGTCCACCTTATTCATGGTTAGTCTGATCAAACAACATGAAACAGCTTTTTGAGGGCTGTTCTTTTCATCTACTTCCTGCTCACCAGCCACTTAACTAAATGTCCACATCTTCCAATAGCTTATTTGTCGTGGTGAAGAGCAATTTGCCCATTTCTCAGTCCACCAGACTACTTGTTACTATGTCTACCAGTGCATCTTCCAATCAATCAGCCTGCATGTATTTCAGATTACCTGACTTTCTGTCCATCAGTTTGCTTGTGTTTCTGACCTCAAAATCTGCTGCTTTTCAGTCTACTTGTCTTTCCATCCACCTGCTCACCTTCCAATCTATCTGTCTGCCTGTCATTTTGCCTACCAATCCACTTCTTTTGTCCACCAGTCTGCATCCTTTCTGGTGATTCATCTTCTGTCTTTCTACCAATGTCAGCCTGTTTTTGTGTTTACTTGTCTACCCGTCGTTCAATTGATCAGTTCTGTCTGCCTGATAATCTGACTGGAAATGTTCTTATGAGTTCCTCAAAACAAATAAAGAAAAAACAGTACCAAAGTTTAGCTTGACAGGAATCTATTGATTATTTTGCCCTTGATCATTCTGCAATGCAAATGCAACTAAATTGACAGGTGCAATTATGTACACAGTAAAATTAACTTGCCCACACCTTGACCTCTCAGTAAGCAGCCATGGTATTCAAACTCAACTCCTATGATGTTAGATTCGTGGAGTTACATCTCAGGAGAACAATAGATTGGAAGGAAAACCAGAAAATGCTGGAAAGGTCAGGCAGCATCTGTAGAAGGAGAAATTATGTTAATGTCTTAGAACAAAGCCCCTTCCATTGATGTTGTCTGATCTGCTGAGCGTTTCCAATATTCGTTGTTTTTATTTCAGATTTCCTGCATCTGCAGTCTTCTGATTTTCATTAGCAGATACAGGTTATATTAGTTTAATGCTCAAATTCCCTTTATCTCTGATGCCAAAAGTTTTGTTACATAAAGTTTATCTCGTCAGTTCAGTTGCTTGCCAAATTCAGTGTTTTGGGGAGACAACTTTGCTATTAACAAATGCTTCACTGATTCTTGTTAGAATCCATATTTTCTGTTTTAGACTTTTAATTTTGCAGAACAATAGTGTTTATTCACATGGCTAAAAGATTATGATGTAGCTTATGAATTGAGGTTGTACATTCATAATAAGGGTATCTGCCTCTTGCAGCTGTACAGCTTTTCATTTCATTTTCTCATCAGAATATTTGAAGGAATGGGGGCATATTCAATAATTTATTTATTTATTGAGATTCAGTGGCCCTTCCAGCCCTTCGAGCTGCTGAGCCCCGATTTAACCCTCGCCTAATCACAGGACAAGTTACAATGACCAGTCAGGTCTTTGAACTGTGGGAGGAAACAGAAACACCCAGAGGAAACCCACACAGTTACGGCGAGAGTGTACAAACTCCTTACAAGCAGCAGCAGGAATTGACCTGGGCCACTGGTACTGTAAAGCATCGTGCTATCCACTGGGCTACCATTCCACCCATGCCTTAAATGCAAGGGCATAGAAGCCCACTGATAAAGTGCTGGTAAAGGTGAGAGATACTGATGGTAACAGACACAGGAAATGTTGGAAATGCTCAGCAAGTCAGAGTGTATTTGTGGGAAGAGAAACAGTTAAGGTAGGATGTGATGACGTACAGTATACTATTATCATACACTGTACTTCAGTAAAAAATTTACTTGCCTTAACTTGAGTTAAGGTTCTTCAGGTTGGAACAGCTTCACCAGAACTTAAAAGATACTTGCAATTCTTCTAGATGCCTCTGTTAGGGTAAAACTAGGGTGACCACAGACATAAAGTGGTAACAGTGTTCTCTGTTCATTCAGTGAATGGGAGTAGTTAGATAGTGAGAACATAGAAAAAAAGCACTGAGACAAAAGAATGTGCCAGTTGCAAAATGTTGAGTAATTCCATCCTGAGCTGGGCTTGTCCTTCACTCCCAGAGTGGAAAAAATGGGGGAGCAATTAAAGATCTAATATTATAGGTGAATGACTCAAACACTTAGAAATTAAAGTGCTTGAAGTTTGAATTTAATGTTAAGTCAGAAGGCTGCAGTGTGCCCAGACAGAATTTGAAGTGCCATTCTTATGTTGGTATTCACTGAAACAGTGCAGGAGGACACAGACCGATAGGTCGGAGCGTGAGTGGGATGGGGAAAAGGTTCTTCTGTTCTTATCTAAATCTCTCATTATTTTTTGATCAGACAACTTAAATTTCCCCTGAATCTTCATTGTTCTCAAGGAGAGCAGTCTTGGTTCAGCAAGTAACTGAAGTCTCTTGTTACTGAACCCATTCTGGTAAATCTCCACAGCAACCTCTCAAAGATATTGACATCCTTTCTAGAACGTAAGCGCTCTGTGGTCAGAGGCTTAAGCAAGGACTTTGTTAGTGGATGCAATCTGACCGGCACTTCACTCAAGCATGGATCTCCTGGGCACTAGTAATACCTACATCAGGCTGCTGTTTATTGACTACAACTCAGCGTATGAAAGAATCATACCCTCAGTTCTAATCAACAAATTCCAAAACCAGGGCCTCTGTGACTCCTCTCTGCAATTATATCCTTGACTTCCTCATCAGTCTGTGCGGATTGAAAATTACATCTCCTTCTTCCTGACATTCAACACTGGCACCCTTGAGGACGCGTGCTTAGCTCTTCTCTTTCAACACCCATGACTGCACAGCTCAGACACCATCCATAAATTTCCCAATTCCTCAACTATTGTTAACAGAATTTCTTATGATGATAGGTGTACAGAAGTGAGATAGATCAGCTAGTTTAGTGGTGTCACAGCAATAACCTTGCACTTAATGTTAGTAAGACCAAGGAATTGATTGCAGACTTCAGGAATGGAAAGTCAAGGGAACTCACACTGATCCTCATCAAGGCATCTGAAGGGAAAAGGGTGAGCAGTTTTAAGTTCCAGGGTTTCAACATCTCTAAGGATCTGTCCTGGGCACAACATATTGATGCAATTACAAAGAAGGCACAACAGCTGCTATATTTCATTATGTGTTTGAGGAGACTTGGTATATCACCAAAGACACTTGCAAATTTCTACAGATGTACCATGGAGAGCTTTTTAACTGGTTGCATCACCATCTGGTATAAAGGTCTGCCTGCACAGGATGGAAAAAAGCTGCAGATATTTGTGAACTTAGCCAGCTCCTTCATGGGCACTAGGCTCCCCACTATTCAGGATACTGTTAAAAGGCGATATCATAAAAATCTGGCGTACGTCATTAAGGACCTCAATCACCCAGGACATGCACTCTTCTCATTGCTACCATCAGGGAGGAGGTACAGGAGCCTGAAGGCACACACTTAACAATTCAGGAACAGCTTCTTCCCCTCCACCAACAGATTTTTGAATGGACAATGAATCCATGAACACTATTACAGTTCTTTTTTTTACCTCTCTTTGCCCTACATTTTAGCTTTTTTCCCCTTTTTTTGGTACATACTTCTTATTGTAACTTATAGTTTTTATTATTACAATGCCCAGCTGGCACAAAACAACAAATTTCATAACATATGTCAATGATATTAAACCTGGTTCTGATGCTGATTCTAATTCTATATCCTATTACAATATCTATTACTATTACTTCAAGGAATTTGTGTCTGTAAAATCTTTTATTCCTTCCCACTTTAAAATGTTGATCATTCAATCTATATTGTCTCCCCTCATATTTCTTCTAATATACATCTCTTCATTGCTCATTGCATTGAATTTAATTTATTTGTTTGTGTGAAGTTCCCACCTTTTTTGCTCTTTATTTTGAAAACATTAAAAAGGAAATTGCACTTCAAACGTGAATCAAAAATAGAGCATTGGCTGATTGGCAGGAGACGACAAATGGGAATAAAAGAGTCCTTTTCTGGTTAGCTGCCAGTGACTAGTGATGTTCCGCAGCGGTCAGTGTTGGGACTGCTTCTTTTTATGCAGTATATCAATGATTCAGATGATGAAATAAATGGCTTTGTTGCCAAGTTTGCAGATGAGATGAAGATTGGTCAAAAGGCAGGTGGTGTTGTGGAACCAGGAAGGCTGCAGAAAGACTTAGATTAGGAGAATGGGCAAAAAATGGCAAATGAAATACAATGTTGGAAAATGCATGGTCATGCACTTTGGTAGAAGAAATAAATGTGCTGACTATTTCTAAACGGGGAGAAAATCCAAAATCTGAGATTGAAAGGGACTTGGGAGTCCTTGTACAGAACACCCTAAAGGTGAACTTGCAGGTTGAATCAGTGGTGAGGAAGGCAAATGCCACGTTAGCATTTATTACAACAGGTCTAGAATACAAGAGCAGAGATGTGATGCTGAGGCTTTATAAGACACTGGTGAGGCATCGCCTTGAGTATTATGAACAGTTTTGGCTCTGTATCTAAGAAAAGCTGTGCTAGCATTGGAAAAGGTTCAGAGGAGGTTCACAGGGATGAACCTGGGAATGAAAGGATTATCATATGAGGGACATTTGATAGCTCTGTTCCTGTACTCACCGGAATTTAGAAGGATGAGGAGGGGGTCTCATTGAAACCTTTAGAATGTGGATAGCCCTAGACAGAGTAGATGTGGAAAGGATGTTTCCCATGGTGGAGGAGTCTAAGACAAGAGGGCACAGCCTCGGGATAGTGGTGCATCCATTTAAATGCGGAGAAGTCTCTTTAGCCAGAGGGGGTGAATTTGTGGAATTAGTTACCGCAGCCAGCTATGGAGGCCAGGTCGATTGGGTGTATTTAAAGCAGAGATTGATCAGTTCTTGATTGGCCACGGCATGAAATGCTATGGAGAGAAGGCCGGGGAATGGGGTTGAGGAGGAAAAAAGGATCAGCCATGACTGAATGGCAGATCAGACTCGATGGGCCAAATGGCCTAATTCTGCTCCTATGTCTTATGGTCTAAAATTCATGCCTTTGACTGAGTAACAGTGATAGACAGAGCTTTGAAATTATATTGTACAAATATTGTGCATTTGGCTGAAATTTCATTCTATTATTTTGGCCAAAATACTGGCCTATTAAAAATTAAAGGATTAATGTTACTGACATTTCAGACAATCCTGTTAAACACTCATTTGCTAGCAGCCCATAGCCCAATTTTAAGGCCTATTGTCAATGGAAGTTCTCACATATTTGGCTAGTCATTTTCATTCAGCACCTGTAATCACTTTTGCAAGTGTGTAGACAACAGCTCAAACTACACATCATCAGGATTTAAATATGGAGCAATAAGCATATAATCATTAACCACTGAGCTCCTGTGAGCTACTTGTGGCCTTAAATCATGTGACAGACCATCTGATTCTATGAAGAACAAATTCAGCAGCTAATGCTGTTGGTGTTGCTAGTGGATAAGGTCTTCCAGATCATGTCATCTGTCCCACAAGCTAACTAAACACATTTTAAAGGACATCAATATTTTCAGAGGTCTCCAAGAGATGACCACATGAGTGCTGCATCTGAGCTTCTGTGCTGTGTAACTGGTGTTCGGCTGCATGAACTTGGCATATAATATCATAGAAGTGTTTACTAGTATAATCAGCTTGGTAGATTAACAATTTTAGTGTGTAATCTAAAAATGTAATAATATAAATGACTGTGTAAGCAACCAGATTTTGGCTACATACTGAGAGGCTTGCACAGCAGGGAAAAGAATTAAACTTGCTCAATAAAGAGGCTAATAGAAATATCACACAACTAAAATCTGTATTTCCCTGGCAGAGCACAGCTATCTTTGCAATTCATTATAAAGCTTACATTTGAATATATTTCCAGTCAACTTTGCACATCATGAATTATTATACCCACATTTATAATGAAAAGTGTTTATGTAAACTTGTCATAAAGTAATTATAATCTCCACCTCCTAATATCTTCATTGGTGGGAAACTGTCATGAATGCTTATAAAATTCTCAATGGATTGCTCTACAATGTAATGGAAAAGCAGGCCTTATTCTCCTTGTCATTTTCATGTACCTTTTTGTATTTAACATTTGGCTGGGTTTTGCTGGACCAGGGCATCATTTGGAACTTTCACATAGTGTCTGTAGTTATATTTACATGTGCCTTTTAAGCAGCTTTAGAGTCTAATAGTGTATGCAGAGATTCCACACTGAAATACCACAATTAAACTGTATTACACTTGAATTAAACTTTTCTTTGCAAATAAAAAAGTAACTTAAACACATAAAGAGATGGAAGTAATACTCTGAAACAAATTAATTTAAAGTAATACAAATTAAAAGGATCTAAGATCCTGGGCCAAGTCTAGTCTTGTAGTTCAGCATTATATCACCGTGTATGTGAGAGAAAGAGAGATAAGGCTAACCTTTAAATTAATAAAACCTGTTCCTTGAGAGGTCAGTTAAACTAAAGTATGCTTTATGTATATATGTGTAAATATAAAAGTACTAGTTGACGATTGCAACATGCTGCACCTTGAGACACAGTAGTCACATGATAACATTTACTCATCTTCAAGTTTCCCCTCAATGCAACAGAAGATTTAAAGTATTAATAATTTAACAGTTATTGATCTATTATTGTAGCTTGCCAGTCATCCCCAACCTATGCACCACATTGGCTAAGAAATTCGTAAAATAAAAGGAATTGGCAGAAGGACCCAGGAAGAATACATTAGTTTAACTATATCGTAATGGGCACTTTTGAAATTTCTGTCTCCACATTTGTCTATTGGTTTACCAGCAAGTTGTAAATGCAAGGATATCAAAATAATGTACTGCAAAATATTATTGAAAAAAAGATCAACCACCAATATATTTATTCATAATGGAATTTGTTAACTGTTAATAGATCTAGAAATAATTCTAATATGTTTGATAGAAATTCCTTTGTAAAACTAGAAATGGATACTGGTGAACACTCTGTTTTCTGAGTGGTATAAGTTGGCAAAGAGTAACACATTATTTTTTGAGTTACCACACATCAAGAGCTTGAACATAATAGAGAGATTTCCTAGTCTGCATCTATTTAAGGGTTTGTGGCATACACTTGACCATAGCCTTTATATATGTGTTGGAACTGAATACGAGATAATTTCCTAATTTCTATTGTTTCACATCCTCACCATAGGGAATGAAAATCAGAATGAGGTCTACCTTCTAAACCTCTTTCCCCTTTAGCAACAGGCAAAATGAACAAAGAAGGATGGAATGGTCAACACAAAAGTACTAAGCAACACACACAAAATGCTGGAGGAACTCAGCAGGCCAGGCAGCATCTATGGAAAAAAGTACAGACGATGTTTTGGGCCAAAACCCTTCAGCAGGACTGGAGAAAAAAATCTGAGGAGTAGGTTTAAAAGGTGTGGGGAGGGGAGAGAGAACCACCAGGTGTTATGTGAAACCTGGAGGGGGAAGGGATGAAGTAAAGAGCTGGGAAGTTAATTGGTGAAAGAGACAGAAGGCCATGGAAGAAAGAAAAAGGTGGAAGGAGCACCAGAGGGAGGAGATGGGTGGGCAAAGAGATGTGGTGAGAGAGGGAAAAGGGGATGAGAAATGTAGAAGGGGTGGGGTTGGGGGGCATTACTGGAAGTTTGAAAAATCAATGTTCATGCCAACATGTTGGAGGCTACCCAAGTGGAATATATGGTATTGTTCCTCTAACCAAAGTGTGGCCTCATCACAACAGTGGAGGAGGCCATGGATGGACATATCAGAATTGGCGTAGGAAGTGGAATTAAGATGGGTGGCCAGTGGGAGTTCCCACTTGTTCTGGCGGTCGGAGTGTAGATGCCTTGTGAAGCAGTCTCCTAATTTATGTTGAGTACCCCAACTCACTCACAGATGAAGTGTCGTCCCACTTGGATGAACTGTTTGGGGGCCTGAATGGTAGTGAAGGAGGAGGTGTAGGGGCAGGTGTAGCACTTGTTCCGCATGCAAGGATAACTGCCAGGAGGGAGTTCCGTAGGGAGGGGTGAATGGACAAGGGAGTCGCATTTTCTGTGGAATGCAGAAAATGGTGGTGGGATCCCATTGGAGGTGGCGGACTTTTCGGAGAATTATGTGCTGGATGCAGAGGCTGGTGGAGTGGTAGGGGAGAACAAGAAGAACTCTATTCCTGGTAGAGTGGCAGGACGATGGAGAGAGAGCAGACCTGCGTGAAATGGAAGAGATGCAGTTGAGGGCAGCATTGATGGTGGAGGAAGGGAAGCCCATTTCTTTGAGAAAGGAGGACATCTCCTTCATTCTAAAATAAAAAGCCTCATCTTGAGTGCATATGTGGCAGAGATGGAGGAATTCAGATGGAAGGATGGAGGAATTGACAAGTTGCAGGGTGGGACAAGGTGTAGTCTAGGTAGCTGTGAGAGTCCGTGGGTTTGTAATAGACATTGGTGGATAAACTGTCTCTGGAGATAGAGACAGTGAGATCGAGAAAGGGAAGAGAGGTTTTGGAAATGGACCAGATGAATTTGAAGGCAGGGTGAAAGTTGGAGGCAAAAATACTAATCCCAGTTAAGAAATAATGACACAGAATGAGAGGATAGTTCCACTAGGAAGTTTTCAAAATGATACAAGCTATAATCAGAGTACCACAGTGGAATATTCATCTATATCTAGAAGAATAGTTTAAAAACTTGATCAGTACTATGGCTAAAAACAAACTGCTAGAGGAATTCAATGGATCAAACAGCATCTGATAAGGGAATGGGATAGGTAACATTTTAAATTTACTTTGTGCATCAACACTGGTAACAGCAAATCAGTAGAAGGCAGATCAAAGCAAATGTTAAAAAGCATCAAGAAATGTGATCCAGTATTGTCGTGGTGTCTCAGTCATTAATTCAGCCCATGTTCAACTGAAGTATAATGATAGAGTTTTGAACTAAACTGTGGCTGGCCTTCCAACTGCCAATTCCAACTATAAATTAAACATATCTAATGCTTAGTTATGATTCCTATGGGTATCTGAATTTATTCATTGCAAGTCTAGCAGAAAATGTTCATGTTGAAATGAATATCTTAGCACTTACCACGCAAAGTTAAGGCCACACATGCAGTCAAAGAAGAGGAACACATTTCCATATTACAGAGTAGTTTTCTGAGAGATATGCAAACTGCCAAGAGTTGGGGTTGTTGAAGGGCATGAACTGTCAGCTGTTAGCACATTACAGGATGTGCTCTGACTCGGGCAAATATTGTTTTACATGAACTTAATGTCAGCTGGGATGCCAGCTTGATAATAAAATGTAGAAACTATCTGAAATGACAGGTACCGCATGGATTTAGCCTCTCTGTCAGATTTTCGGCTGCAGTTGTCACTGTGATTATTCAGGACAGTTTCACTTGACAGTTAGGGGAATTTCTCCCTTCAAGAAAATGATCTGAAACTAGTCTCATCAACAGTGTTTTGATTTAAAGGAGTTAAAAAATCCAAAACTGACTTTTATGAGCATTTTATTGTTTTGAAGTATGATGGAGTTGAAAGGTTTATGACAGCATGTTTACAAGACATTGACTTGTACTCATTAGTAAGGTCACAGTAAGTTCGTTCACACTTGGGAAGACTAGGATGTGAATGAACTACTGTGTCTTACTTTGTAACATATTGTTTCAGAAAAATGTGTGGCAAAC
Source organism: Mobula birostris (assembly GCF_030028105.1). Classification (NCBI taxonomy): domain Eukaryota; kingdom Metazoa; phylum Chordata; class Chondrichthyes; order Myliobatiformes; family Myliobatidae; genus Mobula; species Mobula birostris. Next base: position 36,396,356 of record NC_092388.1, read on the forward strand.
TGAAAGGAATTGAAAAAAGCCCAATTACCCTTTTGAAACATGGGCAAACGCACACTCCTAGAATCACACAGCACAAAACGAGAACAATTTGTTCCATCTTGATATTTAAGTAGTCTAACATCCTTGTACCTTTGCTATATATCTGTGTTTTTGGACTCATCAGATAAAAACTTGCATTTCATTATATTTTCAGGTCATTTTGATGGTGTTCTACATGTTCTATTATTCACTGTGATTCTAAATAGTCGTTCTTGGTTTATGGATAATTTGCACTGTATTAACTCCATCAAATAAACGGATGGTTAACGAATGAATGTAAACTTGTTGAATTTATCATTATATTCATGTTCTCTCAAAGGTGCAATATATTCAAAGGATCTAGCATTACTTTGGGCATCCCTTTGTCCAATAGACAAAATCTAAACAAATATCGCTGAATCTTTGTGTAGCATGCATAGATGTAAGTGTACCTATAAGAAATGAGGATATAATTTTGACACATTGTTGAAATAAACACCATGGTTAGCCTTCAATCAATAATGATTTATTGGTCTTCCTACTTCTATAATTTGTCTTTACAAGAGCAACACTAATGAGACTAGATGACTACAATAATATCAAGTTAAGGATGTTGCTAGTTGAAGGAATGATCTAGTGAAAAAAAACAGCAACCAGGGCTCTCTAGGTGAGCAGTGAATCTGCAAGTTAAAGGAAGTATATGTCAGTAAACATCAGAGATACAGATGGAAAGTTAAACTGTGAAGTTACAGATTTCCATCGGGAGAAGCTTAGGGTGATCCTCTCCACCATTAAAGTACGTGAAGCAGCTCTAACGTTATAGCTGAAATTTCAGGACTGTTGCTGTTAGAAAGATTGGGTACATCTTATGCTCTCCCCTCTGAAGTGATGATGAATTATACAAATTGTAATAGATTAAGTATGCTTTGGATGCAGACAGAATCAGAAATTGCCTCAATGGACTATCCTGTTTTCAACTGCATATATGTTGTGTAACTCTATACTACATTGGAGATCAGTCTTAACTTTGACTGCCTTTAAAAATTAAGATTAGCCAACATAGAAACTAACCTCAGGAGGCCTACCAATTCAATTTTGTTCTGAAATATGCAATCAGCCTGTAAAACATTTTTAGTGGATTCTGGTTAGTTGGTCGTTAATCAGGACAGCCAATTATTTGGGACAATTCTTAAAGAACAAAAATTAACCAAGAAAATATCAGGAACTCCTTTCATTTATTTGGGACACTATGCCACTTAATTGGGACAGGATACTGTTTCTGACTTGCATCAGTTGTGTGAACTTGTGTGGCCATTAGATGCTACACGGAGCTTAGAGCAAACAGTTTTTAAGTAGTGTCAATTGCATGTGTTGTGTTCAAAAAGCGTTAATTTTTGTCACTGACCGTTGATGAGAAATAAGCAATAAGACAATGTAGGACTGTTTTGCTCACTGTGGTTCCAAGCATTCAGACTCGGAGATGTCAAAAAAGGTCAGGAGTGAAAATGAAATGATTTTACTACTTCATCAAGTTAGGAACAACAAAGAATCTGAAGGTATCGACAATCATCTTGAATGTTCCAATGAAAATGATTTGGAGAATGCAATCATCAAAAGCATTGTATTAAGCTATTCCACTACCTGCCTTAGGTGACTGCTCTTATTTTGTTCATTTACAGTCAAACATGGTTGACCATTGTATCAGACAATGACAGTGAATTGAAGTGAATTGAATTGAATTGAATTAACTTTATTACTTACATCCTTCAAATACATGAGAAGTAAAAATCCTTATGTTACGTCTCCGGTCAAATGTGCAATGTGCAATTATAGTAATTTATAATAAATATTATGTACAACAGGACAGTCAATATAACATTGAAATACAGTTGTGTCAGCATGAATTAATCAGTCTGATGGCCTGATGGAAGAAGCTGTCCCAGAGCTTGTTGGTCCTGGATTTTATGCTGCGGTACTGTTTCCTGGATGGTAGCAGCTGGAACAGTGTGTGGTTGGGGTGACTCAGGTCCCCAGTGATCCTTTGGTCCCCTTTTACACACCTGTCTTTGTAAATGTCCCGAACAGTGGGAAGTTCACATCTGTAGATGTGAAATCTGTGCAGGAGAATTTTTGAAGTGGAAAAGCCACTGCACTGGGACATTTCCACTCTCTTGATATCAGAAGTCCAGATCCAGTGGTACAAGTAGTCGTCACAAACTGGGGCCTTCTGTGGTTTCTTCTGTGCCCACAAAGTGTTGCAGAGCCGCCTACTTGGCCGCTGGGTCTCACTGCCCAGTCCACTAGAGCTGCGTTCACATGCACTTCCCTCTTTCACCGGGGTAGGAGGCCTGCCGCTTACCCTCACCTGGTTTAGCTCACCTGTCGAAACGGTGTACCAGGCGTCACATGCAAACATCTACTGGGAGCCATAGGTGAGAGTTGAGTGTCCTGGTAGGGACAAAAGATGAGTGAGCTGCCCCAGAATGTACCCGACAAGTCCCTTCACCGGAGGTGCTACCCCTCCCTGGACACCTCATACATGAGCATACGCTGGTTGAATTTATCCGTCATTAACTATTAAGCACTAATACATAAATTTATAGTACTGTAGTAGCATTGGTATTGTTCTAATTTTTCACTTAAACACCTAATTGGTTACTCAGTTGAATGGTAGTTTGTCCTTCTTAAACCTTTTCCACCGTTTCCATGAAACTTCAGCTAATTGGGCCAAAATGTACTAGTCCCAATATGTCCCAATTAACCAGAATCCACTGTTTTAAATGAAGTGTTTTTCGACTGACTTCAGAAAACAAGATAATTACAGGAAATATTACTATCTTACTATCTCTTCTTTCAGTTAGTCCTGACGAAGGGTCTTGGCCCGAAACGTCGACAGTACCTCTTCCTAGTGATGCTGCCTGGCCTGCTGTGTTCACCAGCAATTTTTATGTGTGTTGCTTGAAATTCCAGCATCTGCAGATTCCCTCGTGTTTTCGTAATTACAAGAAAGCTCTTTTCCCGAGAAGAACTTTTGATATTTGTTTTTATTTACCCATCTAAAAATAGTTTTTAACATGTGTTGATACTTTATCATGTGATGCAATACATTTTCATCATGACAATAACACAAATTAAATAAACGTTGCTGTAAACCACTTGAAGGTGTAGCTGTGGTTCTGTCATGTGTAGAGTTAGCCTCCAATTATGTTTATAAGGGAATTGACGGTGACTGTCCTCAGGGTCTGATTTATGTGAAAGTGAATGTTTGTCATAAATGTCAAGGTTTCCTGGTTCACTCTAATTCACTGCATTTTGTTGCATTTTACCATCAGAATTTGTGGTATTTATATTGACAGTTTTATTGAGCAGTCAGGTCAAAGGATCAAAGTTGCAGTCTCACAGAAGTAAAACATAATGTCTCTGGTGCTACAAGAAGACTTTACAGGGAGATGTGAAAATAAAACCTCTTTTGATGAATATAAATGTTCATATAAAGTTGACAGCATAAGTTGAACTTTGATGTTTAATTTCAGCTACAATGCATCCCAGTTTGCCTTTAATGTGGAGTAAAGCACAAAGGGAAATTTCACTTTTAACAATCCTCAGGCCTTCAACCTTCAGGCAATCAGACAAGGGACAGTGGCAATCAAAGGAATGTGGTGCTGTTGCCCTCATCCAAAATGCAGCCGTTCATAGAGTGATTCTCCAGTGGTTACAAGGATATGCCTAAGATTCATTATTATTCATTACAAAGCTTTTGTAGTTGGTGCAACCAAACACTTCTCAGCTTTGAACTTCTGATGAGAGGATTTACAAAAGCATGCATGGTGGTGATGTGATTTCATAAATGAATTCATGCTATGTATTGTCATATCAACTAAGTAAGTTTAAGGGAATAGAATGGGGCACAATTTTTGTTGAAGTTGTAGTGGAGGATTTGAAATCTAGAATGCATTGAATATCATTTGTGTTTGTGAAGCATTTTCTGCTTTTCTTCTCCATCGTATCTAGGCTATTTAGATGCTAGCAGTGAATGTTGGTGCTGTCCTTTACCTCAAAGATCCTACCACATACCATTTAGACCTATCAGCATTGGCAGCAGGTACACTTATTATTCTGATGAACTGTGGACTTCAGAGATAGTAGAAAAACAATAGTAACACGGATGGTTCAAAACTTTCAATCACTGCTCCAACATTCTTGAATTTCAATATGACATGCCTATCATTTAAGTCAGTGCATGCCTGTATTTCTGCATGCTCTCATTTAAATAACATTGTCAGAATTGCTCTTACCTTTTGCACAATTGTGTCAAGCAATACATTGGAATCAAACTCACCAGTGAACTGAGAAATGAAAACATTACACAGCATTTCAAGTGTGTTTTGCTATTCTGTAAAATAAATACTTCCACATGTCCTGTGTGAGAAATTCAAAGTCAGGTCACAAATTTACTTATGGAGGAAGAAGTGGAGCATTTGACTTCAAAGAGGTTTTTTGCTATTTGTACCTCATTTTTATAAGTACAGAACAGAATTGTCAGCTCAATAAGGAAGCCAGGAGCAGTATGGTTTAAGTCACAGATACTGTGACATGCATTTGCTGGATACCATTTGTTTGCCTGACTACTTCAATCGTCATTTGGAGCATATCAATAATATTAACACTAAATTAACCTGAGGTGATAGAATCCCCAGAAAATGTACCTGGGATTATATGAAGTTTGTCAGCTAGTCACAAAAGGAAAAAAAGACAAAATAACTGCTGCTTCCCATGTTGCAACGAATGAGGCGAACCCAAACGCAGGACACAGGCATGGAGATTGAGTTAGGATGCAGACGCGGGCATGAGCGTTGAATGGAAAACAGGAGGAAGAGTAGGAAGGCAGGAGACAGGCAGAATTTATCTTGACACGGAGAGAATGGGTTTCACGGGTAAACCTCGGAACTGGAGTAGAACTTAGAAAACTGATCTTGACAGAGTTTCACAGATAAATCTTGGTACTGAAGCAAAACTTGGGACACACAATCCTAAGCAGCCGGGAAGTGTTAATTACCACACTGGCAAAACCAACAATCTGTAGTGGTTGCAAGCCTGGGGCTCTTAGGCTACGTTCACACTAGACTGGGTAAATTTGTAACCGAAGCTTTTTCTCTTCGTTTTGACCCTTCGTCCACATTGAAACAACGTTTTCCTCCCCTGAAAACGGAGCTTTTCAGAAACGCTCTCCAGTGTGAATAAATCTGAAAACATCTAATATCCGGCGTAGTGTGTAAGGGGTAAATGGCTATTTTTAAAACTGCTGTCATGAAGTGCCGGAACAAACGGTGGTGGCAACGCGGCATTTCATTGTTTTCTTGAACACAACCTCCAACACCACAACAATATCTGACAACAGATGTGTAACAGCCTAATGTAACATTGTATGGAAATACAAGATAACACTGATGCAGACATGTTTTATACAGTTAACAAGGTTTTTTTGTTAATGTATTGCTTGTGCAAACATTCAATAGATGCATTTGTCACTTTTGCCCAGTAACTCATTTTATTGCACATGTTAAATACAGCAAAATAATACACAAAGTCATGGCAAAAGTAAAGGCAAACAAATGAGGTAACAGCAAATTTCACTTTTGCCCAGTTACAAGCCTTATTGCTTTTAGTTGTAGCTGTCGTCCCTTTCATCGGTGAAGAGACTATGGCTGTAGGAAATGTTTCTGGACAAATGCGCACCAAGTCTTTTGTTTGGCAATTTCCTTTTAAGTTTTTCTAGTCTGTAACTGGACAAATGCACACCAAGTATACCGTTCCCTCTTTGCTTGTCTTCTGCGTGTCCTACACATGCCCAGTAGGAGGAGATTTACCCAAATATCCGTTTTAATATGGACAGGGGTATTTTCAAAAATGCCTAGTGTGGATGCCTGTCGTTTTTATGCAAAACCAGCGTTTTCAAAATTATCCAGTCTAGTGTGGACGTAACTTTATTCTGCAGGTCTTGATGAAAACCAGGTGTGTCATCATCAAAGGGAATTAGGAGAAAATGGGGAATTAACGGTCGGGACTGTGACATCCCAAGCCAGAAAGAGAACAATGTGATAAAATGGACAGTCAACGTTTCAGGTTTGGTTGAATATTGTATTACAGATTAGTAAGGGGAAGAAATGTAGGAACAGAAAGAGCAGTACTAGCAAGTTCAGCTGTTAACTAAGGCTAAGTCCACACTGGACCAGATAATTTTGAAAATGCCGGTTTTGCATAACAACGACAGGCGTCCACACTAGACATTTTTGAAAATACCTTTTGTTCACATTAAAACAGATATTTGGGCGAATCTCCGCCTACTGGGCATGCGCAGGACACATCTACAGAAAATAAGCGAAGAGGAAATGGTATACTAGTGCGCGTTTGTCCAGTTACAGACTAGAAAAACTTAAAAGGAAATTGCCAACCGAAAGACTTGGTGCGTGCTTGTCCAGTTACGGACTAGAAAAGCTTAAAAGGAAATTGCCAAACAAAAGACTTGGTGCGCCTTTGTCCAGTTACAGACTAGAAAAACTTAAAAGGAAATTGCCAAACGAAAGACTTGGTGCGTGTTTGTCCAGAAACATTTCCTACAGCCGTAGTATCTTCACTGATGAAAGGGACAACAGCTAAAACTAAATGCAATAAAGCTTGTTACTGGGCAAAAGTGAAATTTGCTGTTACCTCATGTGTTTGCCTTTACTTTTGCCATGTCTTTGTGTATTATTTTGCTGTATTTAACATGTGCAATAAAATGAGTTACTGGGCAAAAGTGACAATTGCATCTATTGAATGCTTGCACGAGCAATACATTAATAAAGCACCTTGTTAAATGTATAAAACATGTCTGCATCAGTGTTATCTTGTATTTCCATACAATGTTACATTAGGCTATTACACACCTATTGTCAGATATTGTTGTGGTGTTGGAGGTTGTGTTCAAGAAAACAATGAAATGCCGCGTTGCCGCTACCATTTTGTTCCGGCATGTCACGACAGCAGTTTTAAAAATAGCCGGTTACCCCGTACACAATACGCCGGATATTAGGCGTTTTCAGATTTATTCACTCAGGAGAGCGTTTCTGAAAAGCTTCCTTTTCAGGGGAGGAAAATGCCATTTCAATGTGGACAGAGGGTCAAAATGAAGAGAAAAAGCTTCGGTTATGGATTTATCCAGTCTAGTGTGGACATAGCCTAAGTCTTCACTGCAACAGTGTTCCAAAGCTAATTTTGAAACAACATTCTCCTGGACAATTGAACTACTCAAGGCCAATTTATACTTCTGCGTCAAATCTACGCTGTAGCTGAGTACCCTACGCCGTAGCCTGACACACACCTCCCAAAAAATGTAACTACCTGTCGTGGCAACGCAGACTGCAACAACTGTGATTGGTCTGCTTGGTAGCATTGCATTTCCTCCTACGCTGCAATAGCTTCCAATTGGGCGACTGAAGGGCAGGGAAGGAACTCTGGCTGCAATACTTTCCATAAAGCTTTACAGACCTCAGAAATTATGGAGGACCCTGTGCTTGATGCCAGTTTGTAGCTAGCTGCTACAGCCTGTTGACTTCCATCTGAAGCTAAAACTTGAATGGGGATTGCCAGTCTCTGAGTATACTGTGTGTACGCTGATGCGAAATAAATGGTTGGAGATGATGAACCAAATCGTCAAATCTACCTACCGACATCCAAAAATATTTGAAATTCATTTCCTCGTCCATGTCTCTCAGTGGCCAGACAAGCACAGAAAATTCACCCTCCTTCAGTTTCAGTTGCTATTGTTTGAAGTTTGAGTTTCTTCGTGTTGAGTTTCAACACAGTGGCATAGAAACCCCACCGCCAACGATCATTTTGGCGATGAATTGCAGAGCGACACAGACACACCAACGCACGAGTATAAGTGCTCACAATGGCATAGGCCACTTGCCTAGGCTACAGCGTAGGCTACTACGCAGAAGTATAAATCAGCCTTCACAGAACAAGTTATTTTGGGCAATAAACTCTTCCCTCTCTCATATTATAACTTTGCTTCCTTTATGTAGGACTAATTGAAATGTAGGAACCTTTGCCACATGCTTTAAATATGGTCACTTGTTTTAGAGCCATCCTTTTCCTTCTGAATCATAGTGGTTGCGCCTGGGTAGCTTCCAATCTGATGGCATGAAGGTTGATTTCTCTAATTTCCAATAATTCCACCCCCCACACACACACACACTTTCCCACTTCTTCTATTCCTCACTCGGACTCCCCCCTTGCCTGTTCTATTCTCCTCCCCTGTCTATCACCTTCCCTTGGTGACCCACTCCTTTCCTTTCTTCCATGATCCACTCTCCCTCCATGATTCCTTCTATGGCCATTTACCTTTTCCACTTCTCGTCTCCCAGCTTCTCGCTTCATCCTCCCACTCCCAGCCACCTCGTTTCATCTATCGCCTTCCAGATTGTACTCCTTTCCCTACCTGTGCAACTGTAACGAAAACCAATTTCCCCTGGGATCAATACAGTATGACTATGACTATGACCCCCACCATCTTATTCTGGCTTCTTCCCTCTTCCTTTCCAGTTCTGGTGAAGTTTCCCAGTCTGAAAACTCAACTATTTATTTCTTTCCATAGATGCTACTTGACCTACAGAGTTCCTCCTGCATTTTGTCTGTGTTAGCCTGGATTTCCAGCACCTGCTGAGTCTCTTATCTTGGTGGAAAGCTTTGTTAGTTTGATGAACCTGAGTAAACTCTGATTTCACTAAACTGTGAACGCTGGAAATCTGAAATAAAAGTAGATTATACTGATGATACTCAGCCAGTCAGGTCACAACCTTGGAGAGAGAAATAGAGTTAACATTTTGACTCAATATTCCTTCCTCAAAACAGGTGGTGACTAGGGCTATCCGCTTCCTCTAAATCTCACCTAGTAGATGTGAGGGTCTGAGCATATTTGGGATTCGGATGGAACAGGTACTCTATCTTCATTGCTTCCTTTACAGCCATCTTACAGTGCATGGTAATACATATATTTCTAAGCAATGAAAATACACCCTTCAAAGAGACCAGCTGTCAATTGCCACGTGACTGACATGCAATACTCAGCCATTGACCTGTGTGAACAAGACCAAGGCAGTGTTGTTCACAGGTATATATTGTATGTATGTAGTTTTTCATTGATTATGATCAAATTCTACATCCTACACTGCCTTGCAAAGGCAGAAGTTAACTATGTGTCACATATTTAGGATTCCTATCAGGAGGTGGTAGATTTCCTGGACATGAGGCTGCAGAATTGATTTGTATCAGCAAATTGTATTTGGGCCTTATCAGCAATACCAGTTCTAGTTTTATGAGTATACATGGTAATTAAGGAAATACAAAGTATTTTCCCTCACTCAGTAGATTACTTTCAGATCATTCATAAACCCTGGACTGAGGGTGAATAGACATTGATCGAGACAATGAGGCCAGGAGTGCCCCAAGAGCAGTAACAACTCACCTGTCCTTTTACCTCTTCATTTATTCATATAACCAAACATAACCCTTATCTGAGGCAGGAAATCAATTATACTTCTTCCAATCTACTGTATATTGCATTTGCTTTTCACAGATGAGAAGAGTGTAGCAAAGGTTAATCAGGAGGAATTGGATGGATTTGCGGTGCCCTCCAATGCTCATGTGCATGGTTTGACCATCCCAGACCTCAAGGGATGTCCAACAATGGGCATGATGAGTCTGGTCCAGAATGGTGTCTGTTGCACCGGAATTCACCAGAGGACTTGTTTGAGGGAAATTATAGAGGAGCATACATGCAAAAGCTGGCAAATTAGCACCTGGAAATGCCCAAGCACTGTTTAGCTGGATTGCACAACTACCTGACAGCATGATAGAGTAATGAAAAAGCATAGGTATCAATTTGCAATCCGTCAGAGAATTATGTGACACTAGGAATGCATTAATCTGTGCACTACATAATAAAACCACCCTAGACCGAACTAAATGATTCTCCTCCGTATGTGAGAAATCTAGATGTTGACTTGTGCTGCTGATGAAGTTACCACTGTGATGTCCATTATTAATTCATAGTTGAAATTTAGTGGTTGCTTAAGGAAGAGAATCTTGTTCACTTTATATAATTTTTCCTTCCCCTTGGACTGTAAATATCGGAAAAATGTTTTGGCCTTTAGTGGTTGCTGATCAGCTCTTATGGTCAACTTTAAGCAAGCCTTTCGCTGCTGTCATGTTGATCACATTTATATGATATGAAACCCCTTTTTACTAGGCGTCTCTGGAAATGTGGCTCGTTAGCCCCTCGCTAACAGGCGGCGGACTCCACGGCGAGCAACTCACCTTCCTTGGGCTTCATACTTCTCGGATAGCTGGCTGGTGGCGTAGTGGCATCAGCATCGGACTTCGGAGCGAAGGCGCTCGAGTTCGAATCCAGCCGGCTCCCTTGCACACTTTCCATCTGTGCTGGTTTGAGCGTCAAGCTAGCATCTCGGCCTTGTAAAAATAAGAAAGCCTGCTGAAAAAACGCCGTCATGACGGCGTCCCGATGACTCCACTCTGAGTTAAGGGCTAAAAAAAAACTTCTCGGATGTATATGACTTTGGTGCCTTCAAATCCTTGAGGTTGGGATGCCTCACCCACCCAGATCCCGGTTTGTGTGAATACTATGTGATTTACTGTCCTGGCAGTTACTTGTTGGCAAGAAATTACAGATCATATACTGCATACAATCATAAAAAAGTATATTTAAGAATGTAACTTAAGCAACCAGTTATTAAAGGAAAGAAAGAAAAAAAACACAAAAAGCTATCTTCCCTCCTGTCTGCTCCCAGCTCCCACCAACATAGTCGTCGACCCACACCGGTGTCCCTCACAAAACTCTCACTCAACATTCTCTAGATCCTTCTCCCAATTCTACCATCCTGATTGGCTGACACCACATTCTGAAGTCAAACATCAAAGCCTCTTATCTCAGCTTAAACCCAAACAGTCTGAAAGCAGAACAGACTGTTCTTACAGAACTGCTACTGCTAAGTTGAAATACTTACGGCATAGCAGTAAAAATCTTAACTAGGGCATTACAGATACAGTACATAATCAGAATCAGGTTTAATATCACTGGCATATATTGTAAAATTTGTTGTTTTTGTGGCAGCAGCCTCTGTCTGTATCAGAGATCTACTTCCCAGCTTTAATCACTGACATGACAAGTTTCATCTACAAACATAGGAGAGGAGGAAACAGCAACACCTCTCTGCCTTTTCTGAAAGGGTAGAACAACGGGTCATTTGCCCTGGCGCATTTTCTCTTTATCTGTTAATGGATGACTAAGTGATGGTAGAGTGGATATTCGGCTTGGCTGCTCAAAGGGAATAAAGTAGAAGGCTGCTTGGAGACCAAAAAAAAGAAAAAAAAAGCAGAATAAAAGGAGAATGACAAAGTGGGGAAAATAGGAAAGAGAGAAGGAAATAAAAAGTGCAAGAAGGAAAGATAGCATGAAGAATAGTGATAGAGAAAAAAATGAGAATTATGAGGGAGGAGAGAAAGAAGGAATAAAAGAGTCAGGAAAAGAATCACAAACAAAAATTAATAAAGAGCGAAAGAAACAGAATGAAAATAAAAGAAAGGATGTATAGGTAGTGAATATTACAGAAGGATTTAAACTGGCTGCACTACTTTCCTTACTAAATAGTTTGCAATAATTTGTCCTTCTTGCCCTGACAAATTCAAGTTCAAGTTTAATTGTCATTCAACCATACACATAAATACAGCCAAACGAAATAGCATTTTCTCCAGGGTCAAGGTGCAAAGTACAGTACCAACTGTAGCACACAGCACAAGGCACATATAGCACATGTAATTATGATACCAGAAAAACATACACTCACACAAAAAAATAATACAGTCCAAGTCTCTGAGTTGATGGTACATGGTAATTTCAATTGGAGCCACGTCTCTTCAAGAACAAGCACGTAGCAGTTCTCATCACGCACTAGTGCAGTGGCAGACAAATACAATCCAGCTTGTCTTCCACTGAGCAAACATTAGCAGGTAACACCAATGGGAGGGGCGGCACAAAACCCAGCTAAGACTCCTGCATTCCCGCCACACCACTGTTCTCACCTACACTGCCTCCGGAATCTTCTCCACTGGGAGGCGACAGCACTCAACCCTGCGGCAGGAGTGTCCGTGCAACAATCGAGGCCATGCAGCTCCCCCCACCATCGGCCTTGCCAGTAAGCCAGAGAAACAGACTTGATGTATTCAACATCACCAATGTCCAACAGAGTCTTGTAATCACAAGAAAAGCACACAAAACAATCACCTGCACTGTTTGTTGGACGGCACACTGCCTCTGATGCAGCGTTGCAGTACGTGAAAAGTTATCGAGCAATTTGCTGGTGTGGTAGACCTGCAGGACCTGATGTTCTAAATGTTTAGCAGTATCTTGTGATCATAAAAAGGATGAACAATCAGACCATTGTTTGGACCTAGAAAGGCAACTGCAACTGATTGTACTAGAATCTTACCAGAATTAGTCAAACTCCAATTAGGACTAGTGATTGAAAATCATATGAAATGTCACGCTTGATATGGTTTGCCAGGATTATCAACAACAAGCAGATTGCATTACACTGTGTGTCCGACAGAGTGATCAGCAGCACTGGGGCTCCACAGGGGACTGCCTTGTCTCCCTTTCTCTTTACCATTTACACCTCAGACTTCAACTACTGCACAGAGTCTTGTCATCTTCAGAAGTTTTCAGATGACTCTGCCATAGTTGGATGCATCAGCAAGGGAGATGAGGCTGAGTACAGGGCTACGGTAGGAAACTTTGTCACATGGTGTGAGCAGAATTATCTGCAGCTTAACGTGAAAAAGACTGAGGAGCTGGTGGTAGACCTGAGGAGAGCTAAGGTACTGGTGACCCCTGTTTCCATCCAGGGGGTCAGTGTGGACATGGTGGAGGATTACAAATACCTGGGGATATGAATTGACAATAAACTGGACTGGTCAAAGAACACTGAGGCTGTCTACAAGAAGGGTCAGAGCCGTCTCTATTTCTTGAGGAGACTGAGGTCCTTTAACATCTGTCGGATGATGCTGAGGATGTTCTACGAGTCTGTGGTGGCCAGTGCTATCATGTTTGCTGTTGTGTGCTGGGGCAGCAGGCTGAGGGTAGCAGGCATCAACAGAATCAAGAAACTCATTTGTAAGGCCAGTGATGTTGTGGGGATGGAACTGGACTCTCTGACGGTGGTGGCTGAAAAGAGGATGCTGTCTAAGTTGCATGCCATCTTGGTCAATGTCTCCCATCCACTACATAATGTACTGGTTGGGCACAGGAGTACATTCAGCGAGAGACTTATTCCATCGAGATGCAACACTGAACATCATAGGAAGTCATTCCTGCCTGTGGTCATCAAACTTTACAACTCCTCCCTTGGATGGTCAGACACCCTGAGCCAATAGACTGGTCCTAGACTTGTTTCCTGGCATAATTTACATATTACTATTTAATTATTTATGGTTTTATTACTATTTAATTATTTATGGTGCAACTGTAATGAAAACCGATTTCCCTCAGGATCAATAAAATATGACTATAACAATCACTATGACTATTAGTGCCTGCTGGAGACTAGGAACAACTTCATGAAAGCTGGACATTGCCATCATATTCTGAGAAGATTAAAGATTAGCTTTATTTGTCACATGCACGTCAAAGCATCGAAACACAGTGGAATGTATTGCTTTGTGTTAATAACCAACACAGTCCAAGGATTGTGTTGGGGACAATGCCAAATGTCACCACATAGCAAAAAGTTCGAAGTTCAAAGTACATTTATTATCAAAGTGTGTGTACCAGATACAACCTTGGGATTTATCTTCTTGCAGGCAGCCACAAAACAAAGAAGCACAATAAAATCCACTAAAAAGCAATCCACACAACAAAGACTGTCAAACATCCAATGTGCAAAAAAAAGAACAAATTGTGCAAACAATAAAAGAGTAAACAAACAACACACAGAACATGAACCACAGAGCCCCCGAAAGAGATTCCACAGCCGCCGAGCCAGTTCAGCACGGCAGCCGGGCCCGGAGCCTGGTGCTCAAACTGACTAAACTGCAGCTCGTTTTCTACTCTTGGGCCCAGGCCTGTCACTTCAATCTGGCCTGGAGTCTGCTCCAGCACTGGCTGCTGCAGCCATACCTGCATTCTCAAGAGTCTAGTTTGCTGAAGCTTTTAGAATATCACAAAAACACCAGGTCACACAGACGGACCAAAAGCAGAGCTCCCAACAGGAAACTACCGGCTGTGATTTCAGTTCTCATAACCCAGATAAAAATATAATTAATATGATAGTCAGTAGTTTTGTTTGCTGCCTGCGCCATTTCAGGGAGTATGTTTGCATCTCACTAACCTAACCATACATCTTTGGAATGTAGGGAGAAACTGAAGCATCCTGAAGAAACGATACATAGTCATAGGAATAATTGTTAAACTCCTTACAGACAGTGGTGGGAATCAACTATTCTCTGGCACTGTAAAGAGAGTATGCTAACTGCTATTCTATAATGACACCACTAATTATTCCTCAACTAATAGGAGGGAGGGAGGAGAAGATGGCGGCGCGACGCAGCGTGCGCGGCCATTCCAAATGATATCGATTATGTGTTAACTAGGGGGCTGTGCACAATCCAGATTTGATGAGAAACATGGAGGAACACCTGGAGTAACTTCTGAAATGCCCGCTTCGCTGCCACTGTTACTGTGTGATCGGGAATCTCCGGAGACGAAGGCCCCAAATCCTTGGCTTTGCCTATCGCCTGTTGCCGGGGCCGGGGTCGAAGCGCTCGGCAGAGATGGTGCTCGGTGCTCGGTGTCAGACAGCTGGTCGGAGGCTCGGAGTTTTCGGACGGTCCTGGAGTCGGACTGTGGTCGGATGCTTCCAGTATGCTGCATCGGCAAGTTGGCGGCGCTGGAGGTTCACCGTCTGCGTGAGAAGATGGGACTTTCGAGAGACTTTGAGACTTTTACCGTGCCATGGTCTGTTCTTATCAAATAATGGTATTGCTTTGCACTGTTGTAACTATATGTTATAATTATGTGGTTTTTGTTAGTTTTTAAGTCAGTTTGCCATGTGTTTCCGTGATATCATTCTGGAAAAACATTGTATCATTTCTTAATGCATACATTACTAAATATCAATAAAAGAGGACTGCGTGTCCTCATAATCTATTCTAATCTAATAGCCTAACAGCAACATATTACTAGTTGCGGGTACTTTCTGTGATAGAAAGCAGCTACCACAGCAGCTTCCTACCAGGGCTGCTATAGAACAGCAGTGGTTCTTTGGAGCTTTGTGAGCCATGAGGGTCATGTTCTTTCTTTCCTTTTAGCAACAAGGATGAGATAATTTATCCGAAGAGTACATTCAACCAAGATGCAGAAGCAAAATTGTAACTTGTATTTGTAACAACAGTAGCGTTTGTACGTAACAGAGGTTCCATCCTGTTGAAATGAAAGTGTGGCCAATTCAGTTTTTTTATGCATCACCAGAGTATCCAAAGAGTGACTATAAAATTTGTTGTAACACTATTGTTCAATTACCTCTTGTGGTTGGATGGGACACTATTTAAAAAAAAAACTTTGCACCAAGCAGAGCAAGTATTAAACCCATTGCAACTCGATTCTTTTCGGCATGTTTCAAATTTGGAAGTGTGGGACCATGCTGCTTGTGGGTTTCAAGATGTGCAAATTTAAAGGAGACTGTTTTGTGAGGAGAGACTAAATTTTTAGCAGACATTTGATATAGTCCAGGTGACGGACACAGTTGTTTACCAAATATGATTTTGCAGTTTAACTTGTGAAGGTTCAGAGTGTTAACAAATGTGTGGCCTTGATCTCATGTATCTTTAAGAAAAGAGAAGAACTACTTGAAGGGGATACGTTATCCTTGTGGCAGCACAGAAAATCAGGCTGGTGATTACATATACAACCTGTTCTCCACAATTATGATGTCAAGGAACACTGCCGAACAGTTTGGTTGAAAGCAAAGCTAGATCCCTGAGAATTTAAGCAATCAAATGCTCTTGGGAAGAACAGTAAAAAGCATTGTACATATGAATGTGGTGAAGAAACTAATGGTCTAGAGGGATCAATTTAAAATAATCTAAAAAGATTAGATTAGATTATTAGATTAAATTAGATTATGAGGACACGCAGTCCTCTTTTATTGTCATTTAGTAATGCATGCATTAAGGAATGATGCAATATTCCTCTGGTGTGATATCACAGAAACACAGGACAGACCAGGACTGAAAAACTAACAAAACCACATAATTATAACATATAGTTACAACAGTGCAACAATACCATAACTTGAAGAAGAAGGCCGTGGCACAGTAAAAAAGTTCAAGGTCTCTCGAATGTCCCACATCTCACGCAGATGGGAGAAGGAAGAAAACTCTCCCTGCCATGCCCGACCACAGTCCGACTCTGAGTCGTCCGAAAACTTCGAGCCTCCGATCAGCCCTCTGACACCGAGTACCGAGCACCATCTCTATCCGAGCACTTCGACCTCAGCCTTGGTCGCCAGCAGCAGGCAAAGCTGGGGATTTTGGAGCCTTCCCTTTGGAAGATTCTCAATCGCACGGTAACAGCGGCAACAAACCGGCATTTCAGAAATTTCTCCAGATGTTCCTCTGTGCTTTCATGTCTGTCTCCATCAAATCAGAATTGTCCACGGCCCCTATTTAACAGAGATGATATCATTTCACTGGAGAGCTGCGCGCGCTGCGTCGCGCTGCCATCTTCTCCTCCCGCCATTCACACCGCTTTGAATTCTACCGAACTCTACTTGCCACATGTACATCAAAACATACAGTGAAATATGTGGTTTATGTCAATGACAAACACAGTCTGAGGATCTGCTCGGAGCAGCCTGTATGTCACCATGTTTCAGGTGCCAGCGTAGCATGAGTACTGCTTATTAATCCTAACCTGCACATCATTGGAATGTGGGAGGAAACTGGAGCACCTGGAGGAAACCCACTCAGTCACAGGGAGGCAGTACACTCTCTTTACAGGCAACAGTGGGAATTAAACCCTAGCTGCTGGTTCCATAAAGCGAGGTGTTAACCAATACCCTTCCATGCCTTTAAGATATGATAGGTCAATTGAAATTTGCACCGGTGTTGAAATAGTGCTGATGTGTTACAAGAATTTGGCATTTGAAGCAGCTACAATTGTGATGTTTTAAATACATTTATACAGACACATACATGGATAGAACAGGTTTAAAGGCATCTCAGTGAAGCACAGACAAATGGGACAGCTTAAATGGACATCTTAGTTGTCATGGATGAGTTAGTTCAAGGGGCCTATTTCCATGAAGTGCAACACCTTGACATCTTTTAAAGCAAAGATTCACTTGGAAGTGAATACCACGGGATCTTCTCCTAGATATAAAGATTAGAAAAGCACTGAGAAGACATCAGAAAACAGGTATCATTGAACATGAGGACCTCTTTCCCATTTGTTTCCATAGCAAAAGGTTAGTGTACTGCATACCACCTCAAGATCAGAGGATATTAGGGAATATTCAATTGAGAAGCAAAAGTGGACTGATATTCCTTAGGGATAATTTGCTTGCTCAACTAACATTACACCAGATTTTTGCATTGCACCTATCAGCAGATAATGTTGGACAAAAATTCAAAGGAGTGTCAACTTGGATAATTCTACAACAATAAAATTCCATTTGGGATAGTTTCAGTTCAAGGCTTTGTTTTAGACAACACAAGTCAGCATTCTCCTCAGCCTCCAAGTGCTATAGCTTACCCTGTTTGGTAGATGGCAAGACAGAAGAAACACAGTCAAAGTAAATTTCAAAGAAAATTCATTATGAAAGTCTCTATATACTACCCTGAGATTCATTTTCTTGTGGGCATTTGCAGTAGGTATAAAGAAACGCAATAGTATCAATGAAAAACTACAAACGTGGACAAAAAAAATGTGCAAAAGATGGCAAACTAAGCAAACACAAAAAGAAGATAAATAAACAAATATATAAATGAATACTGAGAACATGAGTTGTGGAGTCATTGAAAGTGAGCCCATAGATTATGGAATCAGTTCAGTGTTGAGGTGAGTGAAGCTATCCACTCTGGCTCAGGAGCCTGATGGTTGAAGGGTAATAGTGCAGACTATTTTTTAAATAGGGAGAAAATGTAGGAATCTGAGATGCAGAGGGATTTGGGAGTCCCTATGCAGAACGCCCTGAAGGTTAACTTGCAGGTTGAGTCAGTGGTGAAAAGGCAAATGCCATGTTAGCATTCATTTCAAGATGTCTAGAATAAGAGAGCAAGGAGGTGATGCAGAGGCTTTATAAGGTACTGGTGAGGCCTCACCTTGAGTATTGTGAACAGGTTTGGGCCCCTCATCTTAGGAAAGATGTGCTGGTATTGGAGAGGATCTGGAGGAGGTTCACAAGGATGAGTCCAGGAATGAAAGGGTTATCATACAAGGAACACTTGATAGTTCTGGGCCTGTACTTGCTGGAATTCAGAAGTATGAGGGGGCATCTCATTGAAACCTTTTGAATGTTGAAAGGCCTAGACAGAGTAGATGTAAAAAGGTTTCCCATGGTGGGAGGGTCTAGGACAAGAGGGCAAAGCCTCAGAATAGAGGGGTGCCCTTTCAAAACAGAGATGTGGAGAAATTTCTTTAGGCAAAGGGTGGTGAACTTGTGGAATTTGTTGCCTCATGCAGCTGTGGAGGCCAGGTCTTTTGGTGTATTTAAGGCCGAGGTTGATAGGTTCTTAATTGTACATGGCATCATAGGTTACGGGGGAGAAGGCCGGGAACTGGGGTCAAGGAGGAGATAACAAAAGGACCAGCCATGATTGAATGGTGGAGCAGACTCAATGGGCCAGATGGCCTAATTCTGCTCCTATGTCTTATGGTCTTATAACCTGAACAGGTGTGGGACCTAAGGCTCCTAAGCCTCCTTCCTGATGGCAGCAGCAAATAGAGAGCATGGCCTGGATGCCAGGGGTCCTTGATGATGAATGCCAGTTTCTTTTTGGAGCTCTTCTTATAGAAGTGCTCAATGGTGGGATGGCTTTGCCTGTGATAGAGTGAACTGTATTCACTACATTTTGTGGGCTTTTCTGTTCATGAGCATTCATGTTGCATACCAGACTTTGATGCAGCCAGTCAGGATACTCTCCGCTGTGCATCAGTGTCAAAGTTTCAGATGACATGCTAAATCTGTGCAAACCTCTAAGAAAAAAAAGATGTGTTGCCATGCCTTTTTTGTTATGTCACTTACATGTTGGTCCTAGGACAAATCCTTTGAAACGATAATGCTGAGGAATTTAAAGTTACTGACCCTCTCCACTTCCAATCCCCTGATGAGCAGTGGCTCATGGACATAAGGGTTCCTTCTCCTGTGATGATCAGCTCTTTGGTTTTGGTGAGATTGAGTGAGTGGTTGCTGTTGTGGCATCTTGCAGCCAGATTTTCAATAATCCTCTCTATATGCTGATTCATCGCCATCTTTTATTCAGCCAACAACGGTGGTGTTGACACCAAACTTAAATATGCCATTGGCGCTGTTCTGAACCTCACAGTCATAAGCATAAAGGAAGTAGAGCAGGGGACTGAGAACACAGTCTTGTGCTACTCTTGTTGTTAATGGTGATTGAGGAGAAGATGTTGTTGCTAATCTGACCTGACTGGGGTCTGTACGTAAGGAAATCAAGGCTTCATTTGCAAGGAGTATCTAGAAGCTGCAATGAACCTGAGAAGCAGAGGTACCGTTAAGGAAAGAAAAGTGCCTGTTTATGGCCTCAGAAATAATCCACCTTGATTATAAGGTAACTGCCAAAGGACTCTTCAGAGCTGACAGAGCTTAATGTCTACATAGGACTTCTCAACTATTATGGACATTTCCTGTTATCCTTAATTGAAGATTAGGTTAGAGACTCTACACGAGTCCTGAATCACAAGATAATATGAAAGTGAAAAAGAAACAAGTGTCTGTGTCCTAAGAGATGATGTAGTTGCTGGTGAATTTACTGTCAGTTATTCATTATCATCTGACGAAAGTGTTCCTATTGTTGTCTGATGCATCTCCTGACAGCATTGGTGTAGGTTAGTCATGCCATATGGAGAATGGAGATTAGTAACTGGATTTGTGTCAAGTTTCCTTTCCAAAACAAAGAAACAATAGTGACAAACAGCCAAAGAGGAAATGAACGTCATCTACTTGTACTGTGTGACAAGGTTTCACAAGCAAATGTTTAGAACATTTTTAAAACACTTTTACACATTACAATTGGTGACACATCAGCTAGAGTGCAGAGCTGAATACCATCATTGTCTGAACTTGACTTCATTCTGGATTATAAGAATGGAATCAACTGCATTCTATTCACACAATACAACTGAATGAAAATGTGCAGAAATTAATCACCATTTGAGACACTGATATCAAATGAGATTATATAATTACTGGAATGTATTGATGGATGTCCAGTCACACCTTTTGCTTTGTTACATGATGAGAGATGAACCCACATTTTTCTGAATGTAAAAGCCTATACATGATGGGGTGGAGAATATACGTGACACAGCTTTACTATAGTGTAGGGAACTGTCCAAATAAGCATTGAAAAAGGGATAATTGTTGTCATCCAGAGTTGTTTTTGTACAAGGAAACTTAAGTTTTCTGAAGCAATTACAGGAAGGACAACCAGGTATATTTTGTATCTGACAAATGACCAGATGTTTTTATCTGTTGGCAGGAAAAGAGAAGATTTGGATGATAGTACAAAGGAAATTTCAAAACATCATGTACACTTTGTTCAGATCAGCCCCCAATAATTATATTATATTCCCAAGAACACAAATTCCTCTGCATCCTGAATTTCTACACAACAGATGCTATTTTTTAAAATAAAAATACCCATATATTGAGAGATCTGAGGTAACGTTTTCCACACAGAGTGCTGAATATCTAAAAGGTGTTGCCAGTGGAGGTGGTGGATGCATATACAGTGACAAAAAAATTAAAATGAATTTTGACAAGTACTCAGATAGGAAAGGCAAAATGGGATTTTGGGCTATGGGATAGCTAAATCCGCATAGATAGGCATTCCGATCAGCATGGATAAGGTGGCCAAACGGATCTGTTTCTCTGCTGCGTGTTCCTATTATTATCTTTCACTGAATCAGCATAGAGCACTGACATTGACTATAATTTCACGGGAAGAAACAAATCAATAAGCAGTTTATTTTACAAAATGACGCTAATGAATAATTTGATGCATCATAATTTATTGCTAGGCATTTTGTGTCTGCTGCTGGAATGGCCAGGAGCAATAAAAGATCTGCTTAAGATAATTACTCACATTGCAATTGTGAAACAGCAAATCCCATTTAATGTTAGAAAAACAAAAATAAAACCAGGAAATTGATTACTGAGCAATTTTGTAGTTGATTTGCCATTCCCTGTTTTGTTGGCTAGCGTGCAAAGCAATTGGGAGAATGAAGGTCACTGTGAATTAGAGGCACTGGTCAAGGACTGCCTTGCTCCTCGATTCAAGTAACACTGGTCGAGATTCTGCATTGGGGGAAAAAATCTTGCTTCAGCTCTTCACATTAAATGCAGCAGTTACTCTCTTGCACAGAGAGAACAATTTGATGCAACGGATCAATCAAAATGGAATTAGAACCACGGTGTAGGAAGTATGATACCAAGGATTGCTCAGAGGACAATCCACGTTAAACATTGAAGAACCCACTCACATCTACAAAGCACATGTTAGGATGATGGCATGCTTCAATACTCAAGAAGCTTGGGACTAAAATAAGGCAAGCAGCATCTAAAGATTAATTCTCATCACCAAGAGATCATGGCTGCAGTGTGTATCATCTATAAAATACTTGCCCAGGCTACCCCAGCAGCTCTTACCAAATCTACAACTGCTCCCACCTAGAGGCCAAAGGCAGCAGTGCATGGAGAACAGCACCACTTGTTGTTTTCCTTTCCAGACACACACAATCTTGATTTCAAACTCCACTCTATGGCCACTTTATTAGTTACCTCATGTATTTAATAAAGAGGCCACTGTGTGTACATTCATTTTCTGCTGCTGTAGCCCATCTGTTTCAAGGTTCAATGTGTTGTGCCTTCAGAGATGATCTGCTTCACAACACGGTTTTTGAGTTAGTGTTGCCTTCCTGTCAGCTTGAACCAGTCTGTCCACTCTCCTCTGACCTCTCTCGTTAACAAGGCATTTTCACCCACTGAACATTTTGTTTTGTTTGTTGCAGTGTTCTCAGTAAACTCTAGAGACTGTTGTGAGTGAAAATACCAGATCAGCAGTTTGCTGGATACACAAAACAACCCCATTTGGCACCAGTAGTTTTAATGTTTGGTCTGAGCAACAACTGATCCTCTTGATTATGTCTTTATATATTAAGATGCTGCCATATGATAGGCTGATCAGATATTAGCATTAAGAAGCAGGTGTACAGGTGTGCCTAATAAAGTGATCACTATATCATCACTGGCTCTAGATCCTGGAAGTCTTTATCTAACAGCACAGCAGATAACCCTCACCAGAAAGACTGTAATATTTCAAAAAATGGTTCACTACCTACTTCTCAAGAGCATTTAGGAAAGAGCAATTAATGCAGGATTTGCTACTGAAGCCCACTTCTTGAAAAATGAATACAATATCTAAGGCATAGGGAATGATCAAGAAAAATCTTTATGTTCTTAGCTTTTTCAGTCACCTTTCTATGACAATTTTGAAAGCACAGAGTTGGCCTTAGTGAATTAGAGACTCTAATTTTTTCCAGTAAGTTGGGTCTCCATTTGAGACAGGCAGCAGAGTATAGAATAATGTGGAAAGTAATTTATTTTATGATATTTACAGTTAGCATCATCTCAACCTCTCTTACTGATTGTGACTGCAACACAGTACAGATTGTGCTCCCTAAGGCCGACTCTGCAAATATCCAGTTCTGCAAGAAGATGATAGAGGAGAAGCAGTAAGATATAGGATCAGAATTTCTCTGCGATGTATTAGATTACAGTCGATAACAGCATTAAAGGTCGATTGACTTTTCTCACCTTAGCTTCAAGAGGAATTTATTTATCACTGTTTAAGCATTCTAAAAAAATGAGCATTCTGATTGGTCATTAACATTGAAGATACAACAGCGTCAACTATGTCTCAGTGGTTACCGTCGCTGTGTCTGAATCAGACAACGGTTGACTGAAGTCCCACGCTAGAGACTGGAGAATATAATTCAGGTGTGGATTCCAACCAATTAGCAGATTCTGTCTTTTATAGAAGACTTAAAGTAACACATGTCTTATCAGTTTAAAATTACTTTAAACTGTCTGGGATAACTTGGTCACTATTTATCTCTCAACCTAAACAAGATTATCACACGACTGTATGTCAGTCCAAGCACACTATATGCCCACAAGTAGCTACTTAATTCACTTAATTTTAGTAGTGATTACATTTCATGTATTTTATTAGTTTATCAAAAAACATTTAGAAAAAGCTACATGTTTCTGTAAACACATGGAGTAAAAGTAACTACATGTTAGGAATAGAATGTGCAGCACTAGATACAGAAACTGTGGAGAACAGCACAATCTGATTGCCCTTGCATCAGCCTGAGCATCAAGCGTGATCAGCACAGTATCAACTCTCCAATAGATGTGATTGTCCATTTACTATGATTGTGTCATTCATTGAGAGGCTTCAAAATGTAATGTTCAAAGTAAAATCAAAGTACATGTCAGCATATGCAACTCTGAGATACATTTCTTATTTTTTTATTATTATAGCTATATAGTGCGGAGTGAGCCCTTCCAGCCTTTTGAGCTAAGCTGTCCCAGCAAACAAATCCAGTTAGCCCAACTCTAATCAAAGGATAATTTACAATGACCAGTAGACCTACCTGGTATGTCTTTGGACTGTGGGAGGAAACTGGAGCATTCCACAGGAAGGGCATACAGAGACTCCTTATGGAATGGTGTCGGATTTGAACTCAGAATTCAAAAGTGCTTCGAGCTGTAATATTGTTCTGCTAACCACTACGCTACTGTGGTGTTATGTTCTTGTGGGCAATTACAGTAATTACAAGAAACACAATAGAATCAATGAAAGACTACACCCTACAGGGCGGACGACAACCAATATGCAAAAATGAAAAAATATTTTCCTAATCACAAACAAGAGAAAATCTGCAGATGCTGGAAATCTGAGCAACACACACAGAATGCTGGAGGAACTCAGCAGGCCAGGCAGCATCTATGGAAAAAAGTACAGTCAACGTTTTGGGGTGAAACCTTTCAGCAGGACTGGAGAAAATAAAGCTGAGGAGTAGATTTGAAAGGTGGGGGCAGGGAAGAGAGAAATGCCAGGTGAAAGGTGAAACTTGGCGGGGGGGGGATGAAGCAAAGAGCTAGGAACTTGATTGGAGAAAGAGACAGAAGGCCATGGAAGGAAGAAAGAAAAGGGTGGAGGAGCACCAGCGGGAGGCGATGGCAGGCAGGGAGATAACATGAGAGAGGGACAAGGGGACAACCATTTTAATTCCACTTCCCATTCCCATTCCGATATGTCTATCCATGGCCTTCTCCACTGCTGGGATAGAGCCAGACTTAGGTTGGAGGAACAACACTTTATATTCCATTTGGGTAGCCTCCAACCTGATGGCATGAACATCGATTTCTCAAACTTCCAGTAATGCCTCCACACACCCACTCCCCCCGCCCCGCTCTTCACCATTTTCCATCTCCTTGTCCTTATCTTCCAAATGTTTACTTTCCTGGGAAATTTATCAAGAATGGTCAAAGCACCAAGCTGTACAGTGAACTAAAAGCTGCTTTGTCTCTGGAGATCCATAAAGCTAAACGTAAAACTTAGACAATTGTGACAGAGAACTCATGGATGACTTTTCATTTGCATATTCTATTCCTTGTAGAACAATGTGGTAATTTGGATTAATTAGTTCCCAACTTTCACAGTTTAATTCCATGCAATAGGTAAAGATGAGTCAGGCCAAGGGTAGCAACAATACATTTCACCATGAATTTCCTCCCTTCCTTCCTCTATTTTAATTGACAGAATCCCAATCACAAATTTTCCTGAGGTTTATTTGGCTATATATATTTTTGCCTGTCAGGAAAAATACAACAGTCTCTCCAACAGTCTTCTAAACTCAAACAGTCTGAGTTGCACTTCTACTTGTGATTCTAAGTTACTAGTTTATAGTCTAGGTTTTGAGTCCTCTTTGCTTTCATCCCCTTCACTTCAGATAATAACTCCTGTAAAACTAAATATTGGTTCCATTGGTTAATAGAATTAGTCATTTTCATTAAGCAGTGTTGCTGAAACAGTTGGATTTCACTTCACATCCTGAGCACATCCTTGAATGATTTGTCTGAAGCTTAAGGAGGAAAAGGAGTCAGAGATTGAAAGTTGCAGGAAGAGAATTCTTGAGTTTCCAGGCAAATTAAGGTGTTGTGAAAAGGTGTGAAAATTGGGAGTGCACAAAGGATCTTGGGAAATCTGAGGCTACGTCCTCACTATATTGGATTATTTTGAAAACGAAGCTTTTTCTCTTCGTTTTGACCTTCCATCCACACTGAAACAGTGTTTTCAGCTCCCGAAAATGGAGATTTTCAGAAACGGTCTCCAGAGTGAATAAATCTGAAAACACCTAATATCCGTTGCAGTGTTTACGGGGTAACTGAAGCTTTTTAAAACCGCTGTCATGACGTGTCAAAACAGATGGTGACAGTGTGGCATTTCATTGTTTTCTTCTTTTTACTCTTATTATTCTTATTACTACTTTATTGTCGCCAAACAATTGATACTAGAGCGTACAATCATCACAGCAATATTTGATTCCGCACTTCGCAGAACCTAACAATATCAGAACAGACAGCAACGAGACTGAAGCCAGAAGAGTTAGAAATGTACTCACCAAGTACTTTAATCCATAGCTTACTGAATAAATAAGTATACTCACTTTGCCCTGTTTTCTGCCCCTGCTTGTATGAAGGTGGTTTACCTATTTATGCAAGTACTTCTCTGACAATAGATGTGTAACAGCCTAATGTAACATTGTATGGAAATACAAGATAACACTGATGCAGTCATATTTTATACATTTAACAAGGTGCTTTATTAACGCAACAGAGTTAGTCAGTTTTTCAATGTTCGTCATCAGCCAGGTCATACTGTCCGTGAATTCCCTGTCGGTTGCCTCTATACGCTCCAGTACTTGTTTTCTTTAGTTTTAAGTGCTCCTGTGCTAGAGCCAAGAGCAATTCCTTTTAAGTTTTTCTACTCTGTAATTGGATAAATGCGCACCGAGTATATCGTTTCCTCTTTGCTTCTTTTCTGTGTGTCCTGCGCATACCCAGTAGGAGGAGATTCACCCAAATATCCGTCTAATATGGACAGAGATATTTTGAAAAACGCTTAGTGTGGATGCCTATCGATTTTACTCGAAACCGGTGTTTTCAAAATTATCCGGCGTAGTGTGGACGTAGCCTTAGAATAAGAGGCCAGAGGTAGAGAAGAATTTGAAAACCAGAATGAAAATTATAAATCAGGGCTTTGATGCACTTAGTCAAAGCATGACTGAGGATTTCAGTCACTGATAAGTATAGACAAGAATGGAAATGAGCAACATTGTGAAACTGGAAGCTGGTGATGAAGAGGATATTGTGTTGAAAGCTGAAGTACTTCAGTGGCTGAAAAGTGCTTTGTGACATTCTGAAAGATGTGTGATAGGTGTGCAAATGCATTTTTTTCTTTTTCATCTTTATGTTAGATATCAAATACATTTCGTAGCAATGGTAACACATCTAGTTAAATCAACAACATAAAGAGTAGTTTTGCTTTTGCCTGTCCACATTGTTCATTAGTTACAGTTTGAATTCTGATTTATGGAATACGGTCTCATTTTAAATCTGGGACCATATCTAAATAAATCCAGAATGCTGAATATAAAGACTGAATCAAAATTACTTCATCTAGTTTCCTATGTGTGAGGTTTAACAGCACAAATTGTCCAGGAATCTGTCGTTTAATTTATTTCATTATTTTCTGGCAATTGGATTTGTATTAAAGTACATGTGAGATCTTGAAGAAAACCGTGGTCTTTGTTGTGCATGTCTGGATAGATAAGAATTGACCGTGTTTCTGAGGCTTAATGAAAGCCAGATTCAAACTTTGATCAATTGGTGTTCCAGTCTCAGATGCAGTTCATAGTCAGATTCCCACATGAAAGGCAAGACAAAACAAATACAAAGGAGCAGGAGGCAAAAACAAAAACTAGAAATAAAAGAACAAAAGGAGATAATGAATGATGAGGCAAACAAATAAAATGAAATAAAAGGAATAAAGAGGTATCTTTCACAATGTCAGGCCTTGCCAAAGGATTTTACAGCAAATAAGTCAGTGTGACACATTTTATGAAAGGTGCTTTTCTAAGGTGCATTCATTGTTCTGATGTAAGAAAGTTCATTTATGCACAGAAAATCTCACATACATCAATGAGAATATCTCCTTTTGGTACCAGGTGAACAGAAGTACACTTCCCTTCTTTAACAAAGTGTTGGAGGATCTATCACGCTTAAGAGAACAGACTGAAACTTGAACACTCTATTCCAAAGGTGGCAAAATTCCCTCCGGGACAATTAGACTGGATTGTGTCCAAGCTCCTGAAGCAAAGTTTTCATTAAAATCCTTTTAAATCCAAACCACACTAACTCACTTTGAATAAGTTCTGTTACGTGAATATTATTCTTATTGATGTCAATGCCGTTTAGTGTCAGAATTTTCAATGTTACCATTACAATATAGAATGTAATAGTTTCAGCAAGCTTGCTGAAACAAGAATAAAATATGAACACAAATATTGTATTCTCTTTTATACAGATTTACATAATCTAGATTACATTTGTTTCATTGTTGCTTTAGAAAAGGGCAATTAGTCCTTTACATGAGTTATTCTGAAATTCTTCAAAATATTTTCTTAACTTTGATGTCCTTTGAAAGAAGGCTGTTATTTGAAGAAATTCAAAATGACACCGATCATTTGAACAAAACAAAGTTTTGGGAGAGGAATGACTAATTGGTATGCATTGGAGGATGGAGGTGGAACAGAGCCATGGTTATATTTTATAAGAAGTAGGTCTTTAATCATTCTGGAAAAAAAAGAAATGAAGAATACGATCATATGTTAGTAAACTGAATCTTTTGCCAAAGACAATATGGCCTACTAATAGGAAAATAAGGATATTGTCTCTGGTACTCTGAAGAACCTGAGTCAATCCAAAATGCAGATTTTAATTATCTGGTCATCCAGAGTGAAAATGTGGAATAGTATGGCCTGTCAGTCCCTGTAAAGGACAGAATAAGGTTAGGAAATAGTCAATAGTGGGATCTGGGTCCTTATACACCAGGTAGATTTCAATTTATTGCTGTTGCATCTTTAGCCATGACTCTCAGGTAGGTCTTAGGAGTGGAAATAATTGGAAGGGTGACAACAGGGATTTGAACAGATGCCTTGGATGTTGCTGCACTTAACAGAGGAATTGCTCCTCTTGGCTCCAGATGCAGCAAAGTATTTTTCCAATGACTGTCTTTTTGGTGACTTCTTCCAGCGTTAAATCAGTTTTTCATGACGTTAAAGGAGAGAAATGTATTGACCAAGTTTCTGCTGGAACTCACTAACCTTGAGAAAGTCATAAGGCTGCTTTACATATGCTTTACTTACTCACTAAAGCAACAAAAATTAGAGAAGGTGCATTCAGGTGAAAGAAAGTGTTTAATAGTTTTATATCAAAATCACTTCCAATGTCACTCCTGCAGAAAAATTAATTTTACAACTTTCTTCAGGATTCAATCAGCATTGGAAAACTTGAAAGAAGTATTGATTGGTATCTCTGCAGAAATGTTAATCAGATGCATCATGCTGTGCTAATGAAGATGCTGTTTGTAGGACTACATCTAAGAGATTCAGGAGCACAACTCTAATGGCCCGCACATACAAGGGAAAGAAACTGGGCATGAAATCATAGATTGTGATCGGATTGGGACAGATTACAGGGTGACAAGACTAGGGCGGGATCAACTCTCAGGGCTCAGTGTGGAGTTGAGGGTGGTCCAAGTGGTCGGCTTGGTGATCAGGAGTAAGATTGACAGGAACGGTGGTGCGTGCTATGGTTATGTGGTTGAAAATTATTGAAGTAATGTTCGGGCATGTATCAAAATCATGAATGCCTAGAATCCTCCTTGCATTAAAGCATCATGAGTAGAGAGAATAGGACTGAAAACTATAGACTTTATGCAACTCAAATTGTCTCCAATTACCTTTCATTCTTTTTTGAAATCTCAATTGAAATCAAATTGAGTGATTTACAAAGATTATGGGGTCCAATAATCTTACATTCTCACTCTACTTGCTCAGATCCATTATTAGTTGCCTGTTGAACTGGACTGGATTGAATTTGATGCATGATAATAGCCGCATCTTTCTCAAGAAGTTGGAGGTAAATCTTTTCTGGTAGTTAACACTGCAAACTGTGCTTTCTTTATTGACCACAAAATCTAAGAGCTGCATTAAATAGGTGCAAATGGTGCAAAACCTTCTCATGAGCAGAGAGTATGAAAAACACACAGGGAATATAAAGATGTAATTGTGGAAGTAGGAAAGAAAATGAAAATGTGCCAACAGAGAGTTTTGAGAGACATTTTATTTTATTGTTTCTGTAATGGTTGAAATGCCTTTCCCACTGTTCTATACAAAGCATGTCCGAATGCTGTCAGCTTCATTTTCAATTCCATGTGGAGCATGTACAATGAGTATTGGTCAAGATTTACATCAAACAGACAAAATAATTGTTGGGCTAGTTTAGCTTCAATGAAGAAATTTACTGTGAAGTTTTTATCAAGATATTTTCTGTTTTTCTATACCTGGGAACTGCAGGAAATAAAGCTGCAGCAGAGTGGCAAGAGCAGAATTTATAAATGGAAGCTGCTTTGAAAGCATTCACTGACCTTGAAGAATCAGAACCATTTATGAGAATTCCTGTCCATCGCACTGGCATGAAAAGTTCCTCAGAGTTATTATATATTCATGTTAATGAAAACATTTAAAATTTTTCCATCTATCTCTAAATAGTGAGGGCACAGTAAATGATGTAAGAATTATCTTTGGCTTGCATTCCTCCTGCATTCAATATTAAGCATAACTTTTGTAGCTCTGAATTTACTTTGATGAAAATAAGCAGTTATCCTCGAAGCTTGTTCTCAGTAGCTCAGTTGAAATTTGCACTAACTGTGCAACAAAATAACAAATTCCTTTGAATCCAATCATATTTCACAAAGAAAAAATCAGAAAATGAGGACCATTACTTCAAATCAGTAGAGCTAGCCATCAAAAAAGTACTTCTATTGTACCATTTCTTACAGGGATAATCCTGAATTACAATAAATACTAATACATGGATTAACAAAGACACAGAATGAGACATTTCTTGGAGTTTTCAAGTGTCCAGCTAGCAAAGCAACTATTATTGATGTCTAATTAGACAGATTTATTTTTCCTTAGACAAGAGCCCATCCAGCATGAATTACTTCATGGAAAATATAGATTATTAATTTTATATTTGTGATATTTACTATTACTTTTTCTCCTCAGGTTAGGTAAGACTACAGTTTTAGGGTGAAATTTATCCTTAAAGGTGAAATATTTAATGATAATCTGTGGGGAACTTCTTCACAGTTGGTAGGTGAGTGTGAAACAAGCTGCCAGCAGAAGTGGTGCGTGGGGGTTCACTTATAACAGCGGTCCCCAACCACCGGGCCGCAAAGCACGTGCTACCGGACCACGAGGAAACTGTACAATTTGGTGATATGAAATGATATGAGCCAGCTGCACCTTTCCTCATTCCCTGTCACACACTGTTGAACTTGAAATAACCTACCAAATCATACCAAATAACACATAAAACCTAAATTAACACTAACATATAGTAAAAGTGGGAATGATATGATAAATACACAGCCTATATAAATAATATATGTACAGTGTAATTTCACTTAACAGAATCGGGAAGATTAAGCCAAAACCAATTTGTAGAAAAAAATCGGCACGTATACGCATGTGCACGTCACGCATGCGCACACAGGTGCCCGCGCAAGGCTTCATGGTCATGGTAGTCTTTCTCGGGGTAAACACGAGTGTCCCGTATTTGACTGCTACTTTTGTCCCTTATTTGGGAGTGAGAAAGTTGGCAACCCTACTTAAACACCAACCCCTCCCCCACCGTCAGCTGGTCTACAAGAATATTGTCAATATTAAACCGGTCTGGGGTGCAAAAAACGTTGGGAACCCCTGACTTATAACATATAAGTGAAGCTTGGATTACTATATGGATAAGAGAGGTATGGAGGGCTATAGTCCAGGAGCAGATAGATAGGGTTACATCATAACAGGTTAATAGCCTGTGCCATTTCATTGGCTCTTCACTTAGCTCTGGAACATCTGGACAATGAAGAAACTTACATTACGATACTCTTCACTGATTACGGCTCAGCATTCAGCACCATCTTCCCTTTGAAACTAATTACTAAGTTCCAAGACCTAGGCCTCAATACCTCCCTATGCACCTGCATCCTCAATTTCTTCTCTTGTAGACCCTGGTCAGCATGGGATTGGCAACCACATCTCCTCCATAATCAACACCAGCTCAGATGCATCATAAGGCAGTGCACTCAGCTCCCTGCTGTATTTGTTTTATACTTACGACTGTGTGGCTTAGTACAGCCCCAATGCCTTATTTAAGTTTGCTGATGACGTGGCTACTGTTAGCTAAGTCAAAGGTGGTGACAAATTGTCATATAGAAGGGAGATTGAAAGCCTGGTTGAGTGATGTCACAACAACAACCTCTCACTCAATGGAGATCCATGAGCCAGTCCTCATTACGGATACAGAGGTGGAGAGGGTAAGTAATTTTAAATTTCTTGAGACTATTATATCAGAGGATTTGTCCTGGGACCAGCATGCAAGTGTCATCAAAGATGGCACAACAATGCCTTTACTTTCTTAGATGTCCAGTGGAGAGTTTTCTGACTGGTTGCATCATGGCCAGGTATAAAATACCAGTGTCCAAGAATGGATACAGCTCGGTACATCACAGGCAAAGCCCTTCCCACCATTGAGCGTGTCCACAAGGAGCGCTGCATCCATTATCAAAACAACCCACACGATTCAGGCCATGCTGTCTTCTCACTGCTGCCATCCCAAAGGAGGTAACCGAAGCCTTAGGTCCAACAACACAAGTTCAGGAACAGTTATTATCCTTCAACCATCAGGCTCCTGAACCAATGTAGATAACTTTACTCACCTCAATTCTGAACTGATTCCACAACTATGGACTCATTTTCAAGGGCTCTACAACTCGTTTTCCCAGTTTATTCATTTATTTATTTGTTGGCTTGTTTATCTATCTATCTATCTATCTATCTATCTATCTATCTATCTATTTATCTACCTATCTATCTACCCATCTGTTTATCTACCCATCTACTTATCTATCTATCTATCTACCTACCTACCTATCTGTCTATCTAATATTATTATTTGTATTTGCACAGATTACCTTCTTTTGCACATTGGTTATGTCAGTCTTTATGTAGTTTGTTTCATTGATTGTATTGTATTTCTTTGTTCTACTGTGAATGCCCTCAAGGGATTTAACCTATAGGTAGTATCTGGTGACATATATGTACTTTGATAATAAATTTATCTGAACTCCAATTTTCAAAAAATACAATCAGCCATCTTTAGAATGACATGGTTTGGAGGAAGTGGATGAATTACTAATATTCTGGAATTCCTTAAATGGTTCCTCAAGAATAGAGGGGAGGAAATGTGTTCTTATTTGCCAAGAAAGGAGGAAAAGAGAAAATAGAGTATTGTCAGCCTGTTAGCCTGACATCTGTAGTTGGGCAAAATACTGGAATCTATGATAAAATTGGCCTCAGTTGGCCCTATATTTATAATCCGTATAACTGACTTGGCAGGAGAGATCAAATGTAACATTTGAATCTCAGCTGTTATCTCAACACACAAGGCTTTGAGAAGACATGGGCATGAGTAGCAACAAGCTGGAATGTGAATTCCAATGTTGGGAAAATTTTCCACTTCAGTAGAATAAAGAGAGGTTGAATATCTTATAAATAATGAGAAATTAGGAAATGTTGATAAATTATCAGTGAAAGCTAATATACAGGTGCTGCAAGAAATGAGGAAGTTAATATCATGTTGGCTTTTCTTGAAAGAGGATTTGAATGTATGAGTGCAGATATCTTATGTATAAATGTAATCTTTTTCCTTGGAAAAATACACTTATATCTGAAAAAATGCAGACAAAATTCACGTGACTGGTTATTGGGATAGCTTCCTGCTTCCAAAAGGAAGCTCAGGTCAGAGCTTATGCCTGTCAAAGATGATCTGGGGCTCCATCTGGGCGGTGTTTACAGGATTGCTTGTGAATGTAGAGCAACGTGTATTGGCCAGACAGGACACATGGTGGAAACCTACATCAAGGAGCACAGGAAGTATATCAACTTGGGTTACCTGGAGAAATTAGCGGTAGGTAGCAGAACATTGCATTCACAATGGCTCATTTATCTTTGTAGTTGAGAGTAATTATCTGCTGACATATAAGGCATATTTTAATGCCCAATGGACAATATGAACATGTTCTGACTAGCAAACATTTGAATTATCAATTACTTTCCTGACTTACAACATTATGTTGTTTTGCTTGTGTATGAAAGATTTTGTCACGATTAGGAACGATAAATAAAAGTATATCTGCTCCACACTAACCCACATTTTCTGGGTATTTTGCCACATTTTATTCCTGTTACATACAGCACGTTACAAGTTATTAAAAGTGTGTATTTTGAGCGGAATTAAGAACTGTGGGCTGGTGTAGCCATTTGTCTTGGTCTTCAAGTAGTTCTTAATAGTGCGGACGATGGCGGGGTCAAGAATTTTAACTTTGATCAACTTGCTCCTCTTGAAACTGTCCTATAATTTCTTTATGAGAACAGAGTTTGTTAAAACAAATCCTTTGTCTTCATTTGACTGTAATTAAAATGTCAATAAATTCCTCCAGTCGCAGTACTGCCAACTTTCATGCATAAACTCTACATGTCTGACAGCCTCAATGGATCAGGAAAATACTCATCTATTGTTGCAAGAAATTAAGATTGAAACAAATTAGTAAAAGCTTTTGTGATTTATTGTTTGATCTTGGTATTTCATACTGGACAAAAATCTTTACGACTGTATCCTTTACATTTCATTTGTCATCAAAAAAGTTGTAAAATCATACAAGAATGGAAAGTATAATAGGCAAGATTATTTGATGAAACAGCAGCTGCATTACCAGCAAGTAACAAGCCTTAGCAATGATTTCCAATACCAAACATTAAATTTGTTTCTCTCGGCAAAGATGCTAGCTGAACTGTTCAATCTTTCCAGCATTTTCTGTTTGCATTTCATCTCACAAGTATTCAGGTTCAACAAGTCAATTTCATTAAAAATAACAATGCAATTGGAAACAAAGAAGAAATGTATGCTGGATGTGTGGCTGCAACTTGAACACCAAGCTACGAATTATTCATAAAATGCAACCGGGACAATACAAAAATTAAAGTACCACGATGAAAAATATTGAGCTGGTAGTTGACCAATCGATATGTTTTTTCTCCTGCACTGCACTGCAGTTCAGACTATTGGTTGATGGATGAGTGAAAATACAGCAAGAGTATGTTTGCATTGCCACTTAGATTGCTGTACTTCAGATTTCTGCAAGTCTGTTTGATACTGATTCCCAAATAATGAATGAAAACAGAGCTGGGCCACAGCATGTAATTTCTGGTCACTGGGATAATGTGACTGATGCTCACAAACTGAAACCTTCCAACAAGTATATTCCAAGTTAATCATCAATCATGAGACAGGGGAATTGGATTACTTGGCTTTACGACACAGAAATGAATGTAGATCACTTTTACTTTGAGAGATAGTTTCGATTTAATGGTGCATGAATCCTAGACAAGCTTGAGGAAACTATTTTGTTTTATGTCCATGACTTTCCACTCCCTTCTGACTCTCCCACACAATATACCACAAGCAAGAATGACCTTGAATCTTGACGTGATTGTGAGTTTTAAGTCATTATGATTAGAATGTTTGTTGCTTTTTGAGTGGTAGCTGGGAGGAGTTGGGAAGAATGAATATGGGATGTGATTCTAACCTGCGCATTTCAGGGAACAATACAGGAACCTAACATTCCATGGCGTCTTGATCTTGCAGGAATTTGTAGATATCCATCTTCTGTAAGATTGCCATTGTCTTTTCACCTTGTTTCTTACTGTCCAGGAAACTTACTAACATTAAGCTAAATTATAATCTGTACAAGTTTTACTCTAAATGTATGTGCAGCATCAACTTATTGGCAACCCAATCTCAGCATCTACTGCTGTGCCATCGTGAAATCAGAGGTCATTTGCAACTCCGCAGAAAAATGAAGCAGCCCATGCCAGCAGGCAGCAAGAGGTTAAGTATGGGCCGATGTGTGGAAAATAGCATTTGCGTCAGGCATGTATCAGGTCATGAGCATTGCCGATAAAAGCCTAATCATGCCCCCCTCACATTGACATCATCATTCTGAGGTCACCAGAAACAAAATGGACCATAGGTACAGGAGCAGTTCAGAGTCTGGGTATCCTGTGTCAAGTAACTCGCCTCTTGTTAACCCAAAAGCTTTCTGCCATAAAAGTCAGGAGTGCAATGGGCTACCATTTTCCTGTCTAAATGGCTGGACTCAAGAAATGGGGACTTTTTCCACAGATGCTCTCTGACTTGCAGAGTCCCTCCAGCATTTTGTGTGGGTTATGGTATTACCATCACCTTTAGGCTTTTCTCCTGCTTGAATATAACTGAGGTTTGGAGCTATTCTTCCTGTCCTTCTTCATCAAGACCCAACCAGTAGTATTGGAGGAGAACCTTCACCAGAAAGTAGCTCAAGAAGGTGATTTATCAACACTTTTTGGAGGATAATTAGCAATGAAAAATAAATGTTGGTATTACCATTGACAGCTACCTATTGTAAATGAATGGAACACCTACTTACCTGAGGTAGCTGAACGCAGTGAAGTGAAATGCAGAATGCAGCAGCCAGCAAGTCAGTCTTCTAATTTAAGCTGTCTCATGCTTCAAGATGCAAGGACAATATCCTTTCTGAGTCACCAGGAAGAGTTGTACTTATTGCTTCATTGGATTTGAAGGTAGCCTCATTGATTCTGACATGTTAAGCCAAGTCAGCATTTTTGTGTGGAAGGACATTATTTATGATCTTTTTGGTGTTGGTCTACCTTTTTTCACATGCATTCAGCAGGGGTATTCGATTTCAAAAGAATCCTGAAGAGTAACTGACCAGATAGAACACGCTTTCAAGCGATCAGCTATTTAAACATAATTCTTACTGTGTCTCTTTGCATATACAGAGACATACAAATTATCGTTTGGAATGAACCTGTACCATCGGTAAAGCCTTTCTTTCATTCAATGTGTCATGTAGGGGCTACAGTGGCAACATAAAAAATAACTCAATTTCCTCCAGGACTGATGCAACTGAGAGAGATTAGTCTGCTGGTACTTCAAACTGCATAGTTAATTGATTGGGTTTCTGTTCCATAACCAAATAATGGTTAATGTTATTAATGGTGATTTGAAATTATAAGCAGGCTATAGTGAAAACTTGAACATGTAGCTCTCATTTAAATGCATTTTGAGGAATAGCAGCAGTGCTGAGATTAATGTTACTTCTGGCATAATGTTATTGTGAAGTCAGATTGTATCTTCAGCAGATGATCTAAACCATGTATTTCCCCTGCTGTTGTTAAGTAGTTTCTTCTTATGGAGTTCATTGAGGTCAAGGAAAGTTTGCCACCATCAAGTTCTATGGGTTTGAGGTAGTTCCATGTGGGTTTTGTTGACTCTAACAAAAGTGGGAGAGATAGTTGTGGGTAGAAGATCCAGATGAGTTGTTTGGGAAGCTATGCACTCCTACTGTTTCCATGCAAACTCCATGTGCTCCTGTCTGAAAGACTTGAGATGTTCAGCACCTTCTCATGTGGTGCCCTCTCCATTTTACACAGTCCTGGGCCATGGTTTGCTATGACTCAGTGCTAACAATGAATTTTTCAAGTACAATATCTATTTTTTTTATGCAGAGAGTGGTAGATGCCTGGAGTAGTTTACCAAGTTTAGTAGTGGAAGTGGGCAGTTTGGTGGAGTTTATGTGATGAGTGCCCTTAATGAAGATGGTCTGGATCACAATGCTGGGGTATCTGAAGCAAGGTTTGAGACACGATATCAAACTGGATCTGAGCACAAAACAAACGCCAGACAATATCACCAGAAGGTTAACCATTAAGCACGGAAACGCGATTCAGGTGTTCCTTAAGTACTCCATTCTTGGTGCCCAAAACATGAGTATCAATTAGCGGGACCATCCTGAACCCTTAAAGGGGCCATGCCAGCTATCTGTACTCCAGGGAGATAGTGTCTAAATCCGTGAAGCTGGCGCGGTTGGGAGCATCTCGTAACAGTTTACCCTGATAGAACCTAGAACATGGTGCTTGTTTTGGGAACCTGGCTTCATGCAGGTAGAAGGTGTGGCTCAGGTTGGTTGCGTGTTACCTGAGTCTTGGTTTTGGAAAAATTGACCTGGAGGACGATTCAGATATTGGTTTATTTACTCCACCAATGGATTTGAAGAAATTTGCTGAGAAGCAGTCTGTGTGACTTCCCATTTGCAGAGAGGTTCCTATTGTAGGAGGTCTTGATCTTCTCAGGTTTTTTTTTTCCTTAAATGGCTGAAGACAGGTTCCTTTTTTGAACTGAGAGGCTCCAGGTTCATTTTCTTCTCCTGAGGCTTGGATCTACAATGTTTGTTGTCACTCTAATGCAGTACTGAGAGAGTGATGAAACAATAGAGGCAACATAGAAATGAGATCCAATTGCACACCTCCTAATTCACATCCTTTAAGATGAGAAAAAATTGTTCCACTGATCAGAATTTTAAGGAACAAGCGAGTTCTGTCAATAAACAACATTAAAAGAAATTACATACACTTTATTTATTTGCTGTTTGTTAATTGGCCACTATATTTCCCTACAATTGTGGCGATATTTAAGAAGTTTAGCTATACATAAAAGACTTTGCAAAATAATGATGTCATTACATGAACTTTATTTCTTTCTTTCTTTTAGAGGAAGCAAAATTTGACTTGTTTTACTGAAAAGAAAACAAAGGTTAATTATAGCAACCCCACTCAGACAGAACATCAATATGTGACTTTGCTCTAAAGCACAGGATCATGTCCTGCTGTGAATTTATATTTCTTCTTTGTCTGGTTGCCACATGAATGCTATCCCTGCCATATCCCCTGGGTGCCACTATAAAAAATCTACCTCACCATTAATTCTTGTAACTTTTTAAATGTTACTAGTACCTCAGTCCAAGAATATAATACTGGAAAATGGCAACACTAATATAATACAATCCAGGCTAATGTTTTATGCATATAGGTTCTTTTGCAAGCTGCTCGTTCTGGCTTGATACCAAAACCTTAGGATTTTTATCTCTACACATCTTTTCAACTTCTTTCGTGCATCATTGTTGAAGAATCCTTCGCACATCTTCGTGCGGAGGATGCAGAATGATCTTTAAAATGTGTGGGTCAGAGAATGAAAGGAATATGTTCTACTATGAATGTCAACACACCTGTCACTGTGCAATTACTAATGAGAAATAAACACTAGTGACAAACAGATACAAAGGATTTTAACACACACACACACACACACACACACACACACACACACACACACACACACACCACACACACGCACACAGGCACGCACACAAACAAAATTAAGCATTAGCTGTACTTAGCTTGATAACTTGTTTTCTATTTGTTTTTCTCTGATTCTGTCACTTGGGCCTGACATTTGTGTTTTTCTCTTCTTCTTCCTGCCGTCAAATAACTTTAAAAATATTTTCTATTGTCCTTAAATCGAGATACAGCACTGAAGCAGGCCTTTTCACCCACTGATTCTGCACTAACCTTCACTCACCCTTAGGCATTAAACTCAATATTTGATTCTCAACACAGTCTCAGTATCTCTCCCTAAATTCCGCCACTCGCCAATTCAATATGGCTGTTTTTCACTGGCAAATGAACCAGCCATCCCGTATACCCTTGGAACATAGTGGGAATCCTGAGCAGCCAGAGGAAGCCCATGCAGTTGCAGTGAGAATGTGCAAACTCCAGAAGACAGCGCAGGAGTCAGAACTGAGCTTGGGTCACTGACACAGTAAGACAGTGGTTCCACTAGCCGTAAAGCCACTGCCTCACAGAGGCTCTTCCAGCACTTGATCTGTACTCCCGCAAGTTATAATTGTTCAGCTATATGTTCAAGTTCTCCTCAGCTATGCTGAGGTATTATATCTCTACCAGCCTTCAACCAGAGTTCTAAATTTCTTGGGTGTAAAAAGAAACCTTCTCATGATCCCTCCGATCTTTCTATCAATTAGTTTGAATCCATGCCCTCTGTTCTTTGACTAAGGGGAATAATCCCTTCTTCTTTTACTTTGGTATCTCATAATTCAATGCATCTCATACTAATGTCTTCTGCTGCTTGTTTTCAAAGAGAGCCAACTAAACTTATCTTTCTTTTCCTCAAAGCCAAAGCTTTTCATTGCGAGCAATGTTTTCATGAATCCCTTCATACACTCCAGTAATGTGACCTCAAGTGCACCAAGTATTCAAGCTGTGCTCTAACTAGCAATGTATTCTGACCTTGAATAGCGAAGGGAAGTATGCATTTTAACTTCCTTATTTATTGATCTGTCTCCTTTCAGGATGCACGTGCATTCATTCAAATATCCTTTCCTTCCTTTACAAGACTCATAACCTTCCATATCAGTTAATACAGCTGCTGAAATTCTATAACATTGGCAGCATTCTGTAATATAAATTTTCACAGTGATTTCTGGAGACAAAAGACACACATGAAGATATCTAATGATTAATAGGATTAACAATAGCTGCATTAGCTCCAGGCATGTTTTTGAAGGTTGGAAAGAGGAAAAATGCTTTGGTATGATCGCATTTTGTGTCTTAAGGACATTCAAAAACCTTTTTACAGACAATTAAGTATTTTTGAAGTGTAATCACTTGCTGAAATGCCAGGATTTCTCTTACAGGTGAAAGGACATTTACAATTTAATAATTCATATCCTGGATTAAAGAGTTCAGCTGTCATCAAAACCAAATTGATTATTACTGATTTAGATTATGTGAAATGTGTTGTTTTGCAGCTGCAGTGCAGTACAAAAACATAAAATTTCTATGTTATATTATAAAATAAATAAATAACACAGATATAATGTACTATTTATGGGTTCATGGAACATTCAGGAGGGGAAGAAGTTGTTCTTAAAGCTTTTGAGTATGGGTCTTCATGCTAGATATCAAGGCAGTTATCTATGTTACAGCAATATTCCCTAAACAATGAATGTGCTCACTAATTGTGTACATTTCCCACAAAAACTGGTAGGATATATGCCTTAACATCGCACAGACATGATTTACAAGGATTTTTCAAATTCAGATTCAGAATATGGATATTCCTGTCAAGAACAGAATTGTTGTCCAACCATAACATCTCTCTCCTTCTGAACTACACAGGTTCTCTCTCACATATCATTCTTTCCACCCACTCCACCCAGCCCTAACTCCCAGTTTCTTTCCCACACACTACGTAATCCATTGTCCATTGCTCACACACTTCTCCCACCGGGACCTCTCTCTAAACTTTTCACAAGACCTCCTTTACTTGGCTCCTCATCAACTTCACTTCTTATCAGATTCAACAATCTATGGGTTTCTACCACCTCCCAACTTACTGTGATGGCATAGAAAGGGTAAACAGTCAAGAATATTTTCTCCAGGGTAGAAATGGTGAAATCAGGGAACACAAGATGATATGTTTTCAAAGTTAGAAAGGGTAAGTTTAAAGCTGATATGAGGCAGAATTTTTTATGCAGAGAATGCTAGATGCCTGGAACAGATCACCAAGGGGAGAGGTGGAAATAGGAAATCTGGAGGAGTTGAAGATGCTTTTAGATAGACACACGAATATAAAAGGATTTTAAAGATGTGACTCAAGAGGAGGGTACTTGATATAAATTTGCATTGTGGGCTGAGTGGCTTATCCAATGCTGTACTGTGCTATGATCTATCCAACTCCTTCTGCTAATCAACATCTCCTCACCTGAATCCTCACATCATTGCCAATTAGTGCTCTACACCCACCCCATCATCTCTTCAGGCTAGCTATTTCCCCTCTACTTTTAAAGTTCAG
Source organism: Mobula birostris (assembly GCF_030028105.1). Classification (NCBI taxonomy): domain Eukaryota; kingdom Metazoa; phylum Chordata; class Chondrichthyes; order Myliobatiformes; family Myliobatidae; genus Mobula; species Mobula birostris. Next base: position 36,437,974 of record NC_092388.1, read on the forward strand.
TTGAAGTACCTTGACCCAACATGTTGACTGTCCACAAATGTTGAGTTCTTCTAGTAGCTCATTTTCACTCCAGTTCCAGTATATGCAGTCTTCTGTGTCTCTTGGCTTTTATGTTGCATTCTGAAGCTAAAAGATTCTGAATGATGAAGAGACTTCGGAAACATGATGAGAATTTTTGCTGTCAATTCCATCTGTAAGCAATAATATGCAAAAAAAAACTGACTTCAATAATGCAGAACGTCTGTGAATAATCAATGCAACTGACAAAGATGCAATGCTCTTCACAGGGGCATTATTGGATGGGTTTCATTATTTTTTAAACAATTGGAAACTTGCCTGGACAAAACAGATATCAAGAGGTATGGAGGATATTTAGGGAAAGTGGTATTAGGAAATGATAAACCACGATTGTATTGCATTGTGAACAGGCTCAAAAGAATAAAAAACTTACTTCGACTCTAATTTTCTGTTTTGTATTGTTTCGATATGGGCAGAAGCATACAAATATCATCTGAAAAAAAATTAAGGTTTGAAACTATTCTATGTTTTTTCAGGAATATGAAACGGCATATCACTTCTTGTTTCTTATATCAAACAATGAGCACTTACATGTTGAGCGCACTGCTAGTGGCTACTTCTTACAGATCTCCTTTTTCTGTGATGATCATGAGGTGATCTATGCATTTTACTGTTGTATATTTAATTAGATGTTGTATATACATTTTATGTCAATTTGTACATCTATGGAATGTTTTATTATCTATAAATATTATTGTATTAATATCATTTTATGAGCTGTATGTACCATATGTACTGTGTTTTGTAGTTTGTTTCCAGACAGACATTGTTTCATTTAGCTGTATACATGTGTATGGTTGAATGACAATTAACTTGATCTTGAACTTTCTGTCTCAATCACCAGGAAAGGTTTGATTCAAGATTCCTTAAGCATGATACCTGAATTCACTGGTGTTCAAAATAAATATGTCTTTTCCTCAGTTATCTAAAATCAATTCCCCCCAAAAAGTTGGCACACCATACAGCACTGAAAACAAGTCTGCAATAGGATCCAAACATGCAAACACTCAAAGGGTTGAGCAGGGCAGCAATTACGAAAAGAGGAACAGAGTTAACATTGCAGGTTGAAGACCTCTTGCCAGAACTGGGAAAGAATTCAATTATTTTTAAGGTACAAAGAGAATGCAAGAAGGTTGGAAAGGACAAAGGGTATTTCACTATGCAGGTGGACCAGGATTACAATGGTGTAAAGCTGTTAATAAATCTATTTTGCTGAAATCTGTTTGAAAGAGAGAAAACCTGAAATAAAAAATCCATTTCTCTTTCCATGGATGTTGCCTAAGCTGCTGAATCCTTCAATGTTTATTTTTCTAGCTGGGTAACTTGCAATCTTGAGGATTCAATGTCGATTTCACCAAATTCAGCTAACAGACTTTCATTACATCAGAATTGGACAGATCTGCTGAAGGTTACCCACATATAATATTATCTCAGTTTATCTCTCACCAGTGATCTGCTGGACATCCCCACCAATTCGGAAGGAAGCTCACAGCTTTAGCATGTCCTTTGTTTGTTTGTTTGTTTGCTCTGTCTGGCTTTGATTCCAGAGGCTGTGTTGCCTTGCAGAAATTTTGTGAAAAGATTTCCAGTATTCAATCAGACAGTTTCCTGTGAATGACAGGAATCACTTTGAATGTTAAATCATTTCTTGGCAGGCTTGCTAAACCCTGCGTGTGTTTAAATAATGCATCAGCATGAATGACAACATTCCGTTCCACCTTTATCATGTGTCTAACAAGTACCATGTGTGGCAATCTAGAATCAGAATAAACAGATATTAAATTACATTTCGCCTTCACCAGCCAGACTATAAATACTATATGGTGTATATAGTATTCTTCTGTATTATGTATTGCATTGGACTGCTGCTGCTAAGTTAACAAGTTTCACGACACATGCCGGTGATAATAAACCTGATTCTGATCCTTTTGACAAACATCTTATATCAGCCCATTTAGCAGCATTATTGACTTGAAAGATTATGTACCTTACTGATAGATGTATTTCAATAATTGATCTTCAATAAAGTCAGTTGTGGATGAGTGCCCACAAGATCATTTAGAGTCTTCCCAAACCAGAAGCCCTGGGTGGATCAAGAGATATGTTAATCTGTTGAGGACTAGATCAATGGCGTTCAGGTTTGACGACCAAGTCAAATACAAGACGTCCAGGTCTGACCTCCGGAAAGCCATCTCACATGTGACATGGCAATTCCGGATCAAACTGGGATCATAGAGGGATGCTCGACAGCTGTGACAGGGCTTGAATGCTATCACCCCTTACAGAGCAAAACCAAGTGACATCTGTGACAACAAGGTTTCACTCCCAGATGCGCTCAATGCCTTGTTCACTTGTTCACTTTGACTGACAAAACATGTAGGCACCTTCACAGCCCCTGACGACTCTGTGATCTTAGTCTCTGAGGCCGACGTGAGAGCAACCCTCAGGAGGGTGAGTCAATGGAAAGCATCTGGTCCAGACGGGGTACCTGGCCAAGTACTGAAAACCTGATCAACTGGCTGGAGTTCACTGATATCTTTAACCACTCGCTTCAGCAGTATGAGGTACCCACCTGATTCAAGCAGGCTGCATTTATACCAGTGCCAAAGAACTGCCTCAATGATTATTGTATCAACTCCTGCCTGAGAAGCGACTTGGATCTGCTCCAATTTGCCTACTGTCACAACAGGTCAAATGCAGATGATATCTCTGGAACATCTAGGCAGTGAAAATGCATACACCACAATCCTTTTCACTGAGTGCAGCTCAAAACTAATCAATAGCTACAAGATCCATGCCTCAATAATCTCCTTGTGCGACTGGACCTTGGATTTCCTGACTTGCAGACCCCAGTCAGTTTGGATTGGCAACATCATCTCCTCCATAATCACTATTAGTACAGGTTCACAATCCCTTATCTGAAATTCTGAAATCCAAAAAGCTCCGAAAACCGAAGTTTTTTTCGCCAGCAGCTGATGTCACTCAGGTGTGACGCGGCAGCACTAGCAGAAGCTGCCAGACGTCAGTTGTGGCTCAGCACTCGTACTAGTTACGCGTGCATTTGTTGTTCGTTGATATTTTGTGTTCACTGTTGACTTTGTGTTTAATTTCACTGTGAAAATGTCAAAAGGAGCTGCAGATACCCTTATGGGTAACAATGAGAAAAAGAGAAGGAAGCATCTATCATTATGAATAACGCAGAAAGTGGAGTTATTGCAGAAGTTTGATCGTGGTGAGTCTGTGTGACATCTTACTGAAAATTATAGTGTCGGAACTACCACTGTATATGATTTAAAGAAGCAGAAAGACAAGTTACTGAAGTTTTATAGTGACAGTGACGTTCTACATTTTTACCATGTGTTTGATTCAGTTCGCTTGCAGCTGTTTATTTTTATGTTTTATTGAATGTTTTTTTCTTGTCATTATTCCCTAAACAATACAGTATAACAACTATTTGCATAGCATTTACATGTATTAGGTATTATAAGTAATCTAGAGATGATTTAAAGTATACAGGAGGATGTGCGTAAGTCCGGAGCTCCACTGGGTCCTAAAGTCCACTGCACTGAGACAGGTTAAATAAAGGACTTGAACATATGTGTTTTTTGGTATTCGCAGGGGGTGCCGGAACCAATAAGGAGGGATTCTGAAATCCGAAAAATTCTGAATTCCGAAATGCAACTGGTCTCAAGGATTTCAGATAAAGGATTGTGGACCTGTATCACAATGCTGTGTGCTTAGCCCCCTGCTTTATTCACTTTATGCTTATGACCACAAGGCTAACTGCATCTTCAAAGCCATACTTAAGTTTCCAGATGACACCACTGTCATTGGCTGTCTCAAAGATAGTGACAAACCAGCATGCAGGAAGGAGATTGAACATCTTGTGCCACAACAACATCTCACTTGATATCAGCTAGATGTCAGAGTTGACTATTGACTACAAGAACAGGAAATCAGAGGTCATCATCAAGGAATCAGTGGTGGAGAGAATCAGCAGCCTTTAATTCCTCTCAGTTACTATTTCAGAGGAGCTATTCTGGGTCCAGTACATCAGTGCCATTATAAAGAAACACAGCAGCACTTCTTCTTCCTTAGAGGTTTGTGAAGATTCAGCATGTCACCCAAAACTTTGACAAACTTTGACTAGATGTGTGGTAGAGAATATCCCTTACTCATTCTTCCTTCAGTTAGTCCTGACGAAGGGTCTCGGCCTGAAACGTCGACTGCACCTCTTCCTACAGATGCTGCCTGGCCTGCTGCGTTCACCAGCAACTTTGATGTGTGTTGTAGAGAATATATTGACTGGTTGCATCATGACCCGGTATGGAAACACCAATGCCCTTGAATGGAAAAGCCTACAAAAAGTAATGGATATAGTCCAGTCCATTATGGGTAAAGCCCTCCCAACCATTTACTAGGAGTATCGTCGCAGGAAAGAAACATCCATAGAGATCCTCCACAAAACAGGCTATGCTCTGTTCTCACTGTGGCCATCAGGAAAGAGGCGCAGGAGCATCAGGACCCACACCAGCAGGTTCAATAACAGTAACTACTCTTCAATTATCAGGCTCCTGTTCTAGAGGGAATAACTTCACCCACCCTAATATTGAACCTTTTCCACAGCTTCAAAGTTAAGAGTCAACGTCAAAGTATGTTTATTATCAAAGTATGTATACTTTACAAAACCTTGAAATTCGTCTTCTTACAGACAGCTACAAAACAAAGAAACCCATGAAAAGAAAGAAGACCATTAAAAAACTTGTAAGCAATAAAAGTAAGCAAATAGAATTCAGAGCTGAAGGTCACAAAAGTAGGTTCATGCTGTAATAGGTGCAGGCCACAGCCGTAGCCTAGTGCAGAGATGAGTAAACCTCACAGACTAACAAGTTGAAGTTCTGCTCAGAGAGGAGTAAATTTCATGTACCAGCAATCTGAGCCAGCCCATCCCTTGCTTCTGGCCCCGACATCCTGTCCTATTCAAGTAATCCAGGCCTTGCTCTTGAACCCCGACCCTGCCACTTTGATACACTCTCGGGCTGGTGCCCCACCACCTCAATCCGGCCCATACCAACTTTTCCAATTTGGCTTGGCATTTAAATCGATCAAACCTCGGGTCTTTCCTTGCTCTCAGGCCCAGTCCTGGCCCTACTGCCTCAACTCTGCATCGCCTCTGCTCATTTTGCCTCAGTTCTGCCAAATCGAATTCCCTCCAAGTTCACTCTAGGAATGGCCAGGCATTGGGCTCATTCTCTACTCTCCGGCCCGGACCCTAACGCCTTAATTCAGCTGTACACATCATGCCACAGCGATCCTGGACCTTCGAGACATCATTTCCCACTGTAAAAATGCCAGGTTGTACAGGCGGTTCAAAAACTCAATTTTGACAAGGAAGTTACAGTCTATTGTTGGCAGTGATCATTTAGTAGAAAAATTGTAATTCATGAAGTAATTAGTTGTTTTCTTTGTTTTGTTTGCCACCAGCAAGCAGTCACTGAGACCTATGGATTCACTTTCAAGGACTCTTCATCTCATGTTCTCAATAATTATTGCTTATTTATTTACTATTATTATTTTTCTTTTGTATTTACACAGATTGGTGTTTTCTATACACTGGCCATTTGTCCATCTTTTGCGGTGATTTTCATTGATTCTCTTGTATTTATTGTGAATGCCCACAAGAAAATGGATCTAGGCGTAGTATATGTTGGACATATATGTACTTTAATAATAAATTTACTTTGCACTGTGAACACATTAAAATATTAAAAAAAATGAAAGAATTGAAATATGTGCCTGCCACATACATATTCTGGTTAAGATGGTGCTACCGAACACATGTAACTGCTCACTGGTAGTTAGAAATTCAACTGAAAACATTACTGAAACACCTTTTCTGAGGTAAATTGTGTTTTAGTGTGTGGGTCATACATAGTTTTTCAGATTCCCAAAGTCTTAGTAACATCTAACGATGCATAATTCTGTGACCTGTTCAGTATTTCGAGGCTTGGATCAATAAATAACCAAATAATACCTTCACAGTTGTTGGTTATCAGTTGATTTAGAATATGAATGTTTTAAGATAAGCCACACTGGTAATGGTAATGATCTAACTACTGTTTTTAGTTCAAAGATCACCTCAATACACTAAATTGTGGAGCTACAGCCAATGGAGTAATCTTGTAACTGTATTGTTTGATTAAACATTCTTGTTTGTTTCAATAATTCATTACAGGCTATATGTAAGAGTATATGGATTGCCTACATCATCGTGCTACCACAAGATATGCGCACACCTCGCTTAATGTAAACTCGAAGTTAGACCCACATTTTGGGCTCTCGTGTTTTCTTTTAAATTAGTTTAATGTTTTGAAATCAGAAAACACAACACTGGACATACCCAAACCAAAAGCCATGCATGAACCGACAGAGGGCCACATCTGTGACATTTAACACTGACGATCCAGATCTATACAAGAAGTCCAGGTATGACCTACAGATTTACAAGCAAACACCCAATTCCAATTGAAATTAGAGACAAAATCAGATTTACGTCAGCTTTGGCAGGGTTTGCAGGCCATCACTTCCTCTAATGCAAACCTAACATCATGAATGGCTATGATGCTTCACCTCCAGATGAGAATGCCTTTTATGCACACCTTGCAAGGCAGAACAAAACGACACCTATGTGAAACCCTGCAGCATCTGGTGACCCTGTGATCTTGGTCTCTGAGCTAGACGTCAGAACATCTTTTAAGGGGGTGAAACCTCGCAAGCTGTCAGGCATAGGGCATTGAAGACCTGTGCCAATCAACCAGTGGAAGCATTCAAGGACATATTCAATCTCTCACTGCTGCATTTCCAGCTTCCTACCTACTTTAACAGAGCAACAATCACACCAGTGCCCAAACGAACAGGATGAGCAGCCTCAACCACTATTGCCCAGTTGCACTCACATCTACTATGATGAAATGCTTTGAGAGGCTGATAATGCTAAAATCAACTCCTGCCTAAGCAGGGACCTGAACTCTCTGCAATAGGTGTACAGCAGGTGCAATCTCATTGGATCTCTGTTGAGCCTTGTTGGATCACCTGGACTATAGTAATGCATGATCGCTCATCGTGATAATAATAAAACATAATCTTTCAATCTTTTACTTTCTTGCTTTTTCAGTTTTCAGTATGCATACGATTCCTAACTATATGACAAGCCCACAATTATAAATATTAACATTTGTTGTTTCAGATATGGGAAAACAATGATAAAACGTTGTCCTGTAACTCCGAAATTAAAATGGATTGCCACTAGAGAACACAGAGAATTCAATAATGAACATTAATCATAATGACTTTGAATTAAATTAAATCAAGGAATGAATCATAACTTTTTAAAGCATTTTTCAAACTATCATTTGCACTAAGTGACATTATGATCAATTTTATTGCTTGTTCAATCTCCACAACACTTCTCTAAACTTTTTGTCTCAGAGTAATCATTCAAGTTTGATTAAGATCACTAATTTTTTGGAGAAAGATAAAATATGTTGCATTTGGACAGGATAAAACTCAGGATGGCATTAGATTTGGCAAATCATCAGCCTTTAAAAGTATACTTGGATTGGAAAGATTGTGAGATATGTTTATAATGCTAAACAGCAGGCTTTTGAGGCCGTTGCCATTTGAACTAAACGTTTCCTTGTTGTAATTCCCATCATTTTCAAGTAGAATTAACCTGGTCTTTGATCCTCAGCTCTCCTAGGATTCATGTTATATATAATAAAAGTTAATTGCATTCATGAAATACAAAGGAATCCCACTGGGACAGTAATGGTTGTTTATAATTACCTAACAGAGAGTCTGTAAATATTTTACTCACTGTAAGTTATTGAGAACCATCTTTTTGTATTGTTCCACTCTCCCAAAAAAATCTAGAATAAAGTCTTAATTTCCTGCTTCTGAATTACAGATTTGCTTTGCTTGAACATAATTCCAGGATTTTAGAATAATTAAGAATGACTTCCGAATGCATTAACAAGGATGTGCAGACTGAGTCATGTTCTACTACCATCTTCTGATAAAAAAGCTTTATTTGACATCTTGAAGTTTTCATTAATGCTTCTTGGCTCATCATTTAATCCAGTTGTAGGGCAGTAGTTATCTCAGTCTTCCAATTAAACCAATTTGTGACATAAATCAACAGTCTATTCTCTTAGTGTTACAGAGATTGAGTGATTGCAACTGATTGACCTTCAATTGTCAAATAATCCATTTAATTACCTTTATTTGTCCATATCAGAAACCCTGTATATGATTGTCAGCATTCCATTACAAACATTCTCTGGAAAAGAATTAGCTTTGCTTTATGTTTGGGAAGATGTACTAAAGGCTCCCTGTGACGATCTGTCAAGGAACCTAGTTCAGATAATCTGATGGTAGCCGAGAGAAGAGCATTTTCATAATGTCTTTGAATGAAGGGCTAGAAGCTTTTTTTTCTATAGATATGGTTTCCAAAGAGGAGTCTTTATGCATGAGTGTTACTGATCAGAGGGATTATTTGCCTACTTCACAGCATCACACTACACAGAAGGTGGTTCTTAGTCCATTATATTCATGCCTACACTTTCAAAGGATCTATCCAGTTAGCCAGACTTCTGTTTTATTTTCTCCGGGCCTGCAGCTTTTTCTTGAATTCTTTTTGAAATCTGCGTTGACGTGTGTTTTCTAGATTATGAAAACTCGCTGAAGCATTTTAGAGTCACTCTTCTGTGCTTTTCTTTATTGGAAATGATATTAAACTCTGGGTCTTGTTCCTGGTCTTCCTATCTCTCTGCTGATTTTGTTTTGTGATTTTAACAACCCAATTAACATCACCCCACCATGTTTTCCTTTGAGAGCAATTTTAAATTTCCAAATTTTTTACGTAACTATAACTCTTCATCTTTGGTGTTATTTTGATAAATTTCCAAAGATCCGACCACAGGGCCTTGGTTGTCTTTGCAAGTTAACTGGACATGGTGCCCAACTAAACTGATGACTTACAGTGGGGTTAACATAATTTTTTTTTTCATTATGCACTTTATTCCTCTATTTATGGGTGACCTATCCTATATTTTATTGTTTAGCTATTGGTTTTAATTTGAGTAAATGAATATGCAGGAACTTTGTCTTCGAGATCTTTATACTAAGAAAATCTGAAAAAAAAAGTACGGCTACTTTTGCCCCGGGATTCAATAATTGGGCATAAAAGGATAAGGAGATCCAGGTGCATCATTAACAACCATTATTTCTTTTCTGCTCAATTTCACATCGTGATTCCATTTGTGTGCGGGAACCGAAATATTTATTCCATCAGGAATCAGGAGAAGGGAAAGAGTATTATTTTCATTTTTTTTTACTGTATCTTTACTTAATATAAAGAATTAAGCTACTGAATGAGATCTGCTAACATCACTCTGTTTAGACTCTGTGTGGCTCATGAACTATCCTAGTCGTACACTGTGCTGTTGGGATACACACTTATGGAAGCTATTTAAGTGAGCAGCTCTTGCAATCTCTTGTGTGGCAGTATAATTATTACTTCATTAGTTAGTGTGAGTTCATCTAAATAATACTTGCAGTAAACAATAGGAGTTCCGGCAATTCTGTCCAAAATCAGAAATCTTGCTAAGATTAAACGCATGCAGAACTACTTCAAGGCAATTTTCTCACTGTATTGTTCTGTATGTATCAGAATCTGATGGTGCACCAATAGTTTAAGAGCCAATGTAATGATATCACCTCCCACTTAAATGTTCCTCAGAGGCAGCTATTGTTGTGGTATAGGAACATTATTTCTGAGTCATTATGATTCTATCCTCCTGATTTATATGAAAGTTATCCTGTGATTCAGTGAAATGAAAATCGGAAAATTAATTGGAGATAATTGAAAAGTATTTCTGCCAATCTTCCAGCATCAGTAAAGGTTTAGGTAGTTGCAGATTGAAGGTGAGTTTCTTGCCCAAGTTTTACTCCTACAGCATATCCTGTTTCCAGAAAAATAGAGCAAAGGGTGTTAATAGTTTAATTAATAATTACACCTACTTTGCAGATACGTAGGTGCACAGAATGCAATGAAGAACTAGATTTTACCAAACTAATTATTGAATCACATCACTGTTCTATAACTAAGGTCAGACTGGTGACATAATAATTTAGTATCTGTTTCTTTACTTTGCTGTTTAGAAAGGTAAAGATCATGTATTCCACATTGTATTGTCTGCATCTTATTATCAATTAGATAATTCTGGTTTAATTGGAACTAATGCAACTGCAGGAACTTTTAACTTGTAGATCATCAGCCATGAACTAGTTCCCTTTATTAATACTATATGTCTTGAACATATAACACAATATGATTGTAATATATATACAGTATGTGACAGTGACAATCAAATTTCTTTATGTTGTAAGCCTGACAAAGAAGCCAGATTTTGTTCAGGCGGTAATGAATTGTGGTTATTTTGTGATGATTAAGATCTTGGTTGGAAGGCTTTATTTTGAAATTCAGGAAATCTTAAGCTGATGAGCTCCTGTCAGAATCTTCAGAATCAAAATCAGGTTTATTATCACTGACAAAGTATATCATAAATTTTTTAAAATTTTATGGCAGCTGTCGAGTTGAATACATAAGTAAATTACTATAACTTTAAATAAATATATAAAGAATAAGTAGTACAAAAATAGAGCAAGAGGTAAGGTAGTGTTCTTTGGTTTATGGTCTGTACAGAAATCTGAAGGCAAGAAGGTGTTCCTAAATTTTCAAACGTGTATCTTCAGGCTCTTCTATATCCTCCTTGATGTTGACAATGAGAAGAGGACATATCCCGAATGGTGAGAGTATTTCATGATGTATGGCACCTTTTTGAGGCATTGCCTATTAGAGTTGTCTGTGACAGTGGGGAGGCTAATGCCCATGTTGGAGGTGACTGACTTTACAACCCTGTGCAACTGTGCCTCCATACTAAACAGTGATGCAACTAGTCAAAATACTCTGCATTGCACATCTGTAGAAACTTGCTAGAGCCTTGGGGGACATACCTAGGTTCAAGTTCCTGATGAAATTTAGCCATTGGTGTGTCTGCTGCATAATTGCATCAGCATGTTGATCCCCAGATATGTCTTCAGAGATGTTAACAATCGGGAACTCAAAGCTGCTAACCTTTATGACTGCCGACACCTGGATGACGACTGGTATGTGTTCTCCTGACTTCCCCTTTCTGAGGTCTTACTGATATTGAGCGCAAGGCTGGTTCTGCGATACCATTCAATCAGCTGATCCATTTCACTCCTGTACTTCTCCTCCTCACCATCCAACAGTGTGCCAACGTAATTATACATGGTGTTTGAACTGTGCCTAGTCACATGGTCATGAGTGTACTGAGAGTAGAACAGTGGGATAAGCATACATCTTTGAGGTGTGCTTGTATTGTTTATCAATGAGGAGGAGATATCATATTCAACCTACACTGACCTGCAGTCAACGAAGAGCACAGCACTAGATTGAACTGAACTGTGCTGGAACAGAACACTCCTGGACTGTTTTGTTGACTTGGTGGTTTGATACTTGGCATTCTGTGTTTTTCACTCCTTTTTTTGCTATTCATGCAACTTTTTTCCTCTTTTTGAGCTTTGTGGGTTTGATGATTTTCTTTGAATGGGTTCCATTGTTTCTTTGTTTTGTGGCTGAGTGTGGAAAGATGAATCTCAGGGTTCTATGTTGCATACATATTTTGATATTAAGTTTCAATCTTTCAATCTTTGCCTATGGTCTCCCGACAAGGAAGTCAAGGATCCATTTGCAGAGGGAGGTGCAGAGGTTCAAGCTTTGAAGCTGGTTGATTGGTACGGAGGGTGCGGAATGGTGAGCTATAATCAATTATCCACAGCCCAATGTAGGTATTACTGTTGTCCAGGTGATCCAAGGCTGAGTGTAGAGCCAATCACAGATCTTTTGCCTCAGTAGGTAAACTGCAGGGGGTCCACGTTCTTGTGTAGGCACAAGTTAATTCTAGCCATGATCAAACTCTCAAAAACATTCATCATAGTAGGTTAACTCCAGGAAATCTGCAGATGCTGGAAATTCAAGCAACACACAAAAAATGCGGGTGGAACACAGCAGGCCAGGCAGCATCTATAGGAAGAAGTACAGTCAACGTTTTTGGCCGAGACCCTTCGTCAGGACTAACTGAAAGACGAGATATTAAGAGATTTGAAAGTGGGAGGGGGAGGGGGAGATCCAAAATGATAGGAGAAGACAGGAGAGGGAGGGATGGAGCTAAAAGCTGGAAAGCTGATTGGCAAAAGGGATACAAGGCTGGAGAAGGGCAAGGATCATGGGATGGGTGGAGAGGAGCACTGGAGGAAGATGGAGAGCAGGCAAGGAATTATAGTGAGAAGGACAAAGGGAGAAAAGAGAGAGAGAAAGAAAGGGGAAAAATAATAAATAAATAAGGGATGGGGTAAGAACAGGAGAAGGGGCATTAACAGAAGTTAGAGAAGTCAATGTCCATGCCATCAGGTTGGAGGCCACCCAGACGGAATATAAGGTGTTGTTCCTCCAACCTGAGTGCGGCTTCATCTTGACAGTAGAGGAGGCCATGGATAGACATATCAAAATGGGAATGGGATGTAGAATTAAAATGTGTGGCCACTGGGAGATCCTGCTTTCTCCGGCAGACAGAGCGTAGGTGTTCAGCAAAATCGTCTCCCAGTCTGCGTCGGGTCTCGCCAATATATAGAAGGCCGCATCGGGAGCATCGGACGCAGTATATCATCCCAGCCGACTCACAGGTGAAGTGTTGCCTCACCTGGAAGGACTGTCTGGGGCCCTGAATGGTGGTGAGGGAGGAAGCGTAAGGGCATGTGTAGCACTTGTTCCGCTTACAAGGATAAGTGCCGGGAGGGAGATCGGTGGGAAGGGATGGGGGGACAAATGGACAAGGGAGTCATGTAGGAAGCGATCACTGCAGAAAGCAGAAGGGGGGGAGGGAAAGATGTGCTTGGTGGTGGGATCCTGTTGGAGGTGGCGGAAGTTACGGAGAATTATATGTTGGACCCGGAGGCTGGTGGGATGGTAGGTGAGGACAAAGGGAACTCTTTCCCTAGTGGGGTGGCGGGAGGATGGGGTGAGAGCAGATGTGAGTGAAATGGGAGAGATACATTTGAGAGAAGAGTTGATGGTGGAGGAAGGGAAGCCCCGTTCTTTAAAAAAGGAAGACATCTCCTTCGTCCTGGAATGAAAAGCCTCATCCTGAGAGCAGATGCAGTGGAGACGGAGGAATTGTGAGAAGGGGATGGCGTTTTTGCAAGAGACAGGGTGGGAAGAGGAATAGTCCAGGTAGCTGTGAGAGTCCGTTGGCTTATAGTAGACATCAGTAGATAAGATGTCTCCAGAGAAAGAGACAGAAAGATCAAGAAAGGGGAGGGACGTGTTGGAAATGGACCAGATAAATTTGAGGGTAGGGTGAAAGTTGGAGGCAAAGTTAATGAAGTCAACGAGCTCAGCATGCGTGCAGGAAGCAGCGCCAATACAGTGGTCAATGTAGTGAAGGAAAAGTGAGGGACAGATGTCGATGTACCGAAGGAAAAGTGGGGTACGGATACCCCATCACTTTTTTATTTATTATTTTTTCCCCTTTCTTACCCCACCCCTTATTTATTTATTTGTTTGTTTGTTTGTTCGTTCATTCGTTCGTTCATTCATTCCTTTCTTTCTCTCTCTCCTTTTTCTCCCTCTGTCCCTCTCACTATAACTCCTTGCCTGCTCTCCATCTTCCTCTGGTGCTCCTCTCCTCCCATCCCATGATCCTCTCCCTTCTCCAGCCTTGTATCCTTTTTGCCAATCAACTTTCCAGCTCTTAGCTCCATCCCTCCCCCTCCTGTCTTCTCCTATCACTTTGGATCTCCCCCTCCCCCTCCCACTTTCAAATCTCTTACTATCTCATCTTTCAGTTAGTCCTGACAAAGGGTCTCTGCCCGAAACGTCGACTGTACCTCTTCCTATAGAAACTGCCTGACCTGCTGCGTTCCACCAGCATTTTGTGTATCATAGTAGGTATGAGTGTTATTGGGTGATAGTTGCTGAGGCAGTTCATACTGCTCTTCTTGGGCAGATTGATGTCCTTTTGATAGAAGTAGTAACCTTGGACTGCAACAGTGAGAGATTGAAGATGTCCTTGAACGCTCCAGTCAGTTGTTTGGCACAATTTTTCCGTGTCCTGCTGGGCACACCATCAGGACCTGACACTTCCACCCACTTGAAAGATGTTCTGACATCAGCCTCTATGACAGATATCACAGGGTTGCCAGATGCGTAGGAAGTTGCACAAGGTTTAGTTTCATTCGTCCTTTCAAAGTGTGCATAAAAGGTGTTGGGCTCATCTGGGAGTGAAGCATCATAGCTATTCTTGTTGTTAGACTTCGCCTTGTAGGAAATAATGGCCTGCAAACCCACCAGAGGTGACATACATTTCATTCCACCTCTAACTTCAGTTGAAGCTACTCTTTAATTTTTATAACAGCTTTGATCTCACAGACTCTCACATATTTTGCACATAAAAGTTCTGTATGTCATACAGCCTGCTGTGTTTTAAGTTGCTTAAATTGCTGGTAGACCAACTCCACTCTAACTGACTTAATTTCATCAGGAGCTTTTAGGCAGTCTCAGTTAAAATAGAGGTGAAGCTTAAGAGACATTTTGAAAAACTGCACACTTAATGAACAAGCTAGTTTGAAACACAAGAACAATGCAGATGTTAAAATCTGAAATAAAAATAAAAAAGTACTTGATATAATTGATCTGAGATACATCTCTGTTTCTCTGTCCACATATGCTGCTTTACCTGTTAAGTATTTCTTGCACTTTCCATTTTTGGGATGAAAAATAGTGTTCAGTTCCATAAACAATAGATTATATATAAAAAAAAATGCTGTAACAAATGTTTTGTGTTGTCCATATTTGCGTCAAAAATGTCTTAGAGGAATTGAATTTATTACAAAGTTAACCACTCCATTTCAATAGAAGCATCTGTAGGAAAATATGTGCATGTTCATGCAGAAATAATTAACATTCTAAATATTTATAACTAATGTGTTTTCTCATTCCAGTTAATGTAGTCATTCATTAAGTAGTCCTACTGGCATAACAGGTCCACAGCAGATGCTGTTTCATTGGCTTTTCACACAACCCTGGAACATCTAGACAGCAAAGATGCATACATCAGGATGCTCTTTATCAACTACAGGTTGGCATTCAATACTATCATCCTCTCTAAACTAGTTGATAAGCTTGAAAACCTTAGCCTCAATACCTTCTTGTGCAATTGAATTCTTGATTTCCTCACTTGCAGACCCCTGTCAGTTTGGGTTGGCAATAAGATCTCCTCCATGATCTCCATCAGTACAGGTGCACCACAAGACTTTGTGCTTAGCCCCCTGCTCTACTTGTTCTACATTTGTGACTGTGTGGCTAAACACAGCTCCAAAGCCATATTCAAGTTTGCTGATGACACCACTATTGTTGGCAGAATGGATCAGCATTTGGCGGCAAGATTGAAAATCTGGCTGTGTGGTGACATAACAACCTCTTATTCAATGTTAGCAAGACCAAGGAGATGATTATTGATGTTTGGAGGAGGAAACCAGAGGTCCATGAAACAGTTATCATTGGAAGAACAGAGGTGGAGATGGTCAGCGGCTTAAAATTCCTTGTTGATATTATTTTGGAGGATCTGTCCTTGGCCCTGCATGTAAATACAATTACGAAGTGTGGCAGTGCCTCTGCCCCCTGAGAGTTTGTGAAGATTCAGCATGATATCTAAAACCTTGACAAGCTTCTGTAGATGTGTATTGGAGATTATATTGACTGTTTGCATCACAACCTGGCATGGAAACACCAATGCCCTTGAATGAAAAATCCTACAAAAAGTAATGGCTACGGTCCAGTGCAACATGGGTAAAGCCTCCCTACCACTGAGCACATCTACATGAAGCATTGTCACAGAAAAGCAGCATCCATCATCAGGGATGCCCACCATCCAGAACATGCCCTTTTTGTGCTGCTGCCATCAGGAAGAAGGTACAGGGGCCAAACAAATGGTTCAGGAACAGTTATTACCTATCAGCCATCAGGCTCTTGAACCAGAGGGTAAAACTTCACTCAACTCGCCCCATCACTGAACTTTTCCAACAAATTATGGACTCACTTTCAAGGGCTCTTCATTTCAAATTCTCAATATTTATTGCTTATTATTTATTCGTTTTATTATTGCTTTTTTTCTCTTTCTTTTTGCATTTGTACAGTTCGTTGTTTTTTGCACATTCGTTGTTGGGAACAGCCTTTCATTCATTCTATTGTGTTTCTTATATTTGCTTTGATTGTTGGCAATGAATCTGGCGGTTATACAGTCGTCCCTCCGTATCCATGGGGGATTAGTTCCAGGACTCCCCTGCAGATACCAAAATCCGCGGATGCTCAAGTCCCTTATATAAAGTTATCATTGGAAGAACAGAGGTGGAGATGGTCAGCGGCTTAAAATTCATATGCATAGTATTTGCATATAACCTACGCACATCCTCTGTATACTTTTAATCATCTCTAGATTACTTATAATACCTAATACAATATATGATGATGATGATGATGATGATGACGACATCGACTCAGGCCTGACAGGCCAGTGTTGGGCATTTTCATGCCTTAGAGGACACGGAACGAGAGACTGTGTGGCGCGCCATTTCGTAGTACAGTATGTTTCTTTATTTTACGAGGTCGAGTTGCGAGCTCAACACTCAACCCAGCAGGGATGGAAAGCGTACTCGGGAGCGGCCCGACTGGATTCGAACCCGGGAAATCTCCATTCTGGAGTCCGGCGCTGATGTCCTTGCACCACCAGCTGACCAAATACAATGTAAATGCTGTGTAAATAGTTGTTATACTGTATTGCTTAGGGAATAATGACAAGAAAAAAAGGTCTGTACATGCTCAGGACAGACGCAACCATCGTAGCTCTTCTGGGAACGCTGATGCTGCCTTGGCATCAGCCAATGCCGATTCTCCCGTGATCTTTAAGTCCCTGAGGCTGTAGCACTTTACGTAGCTAGCCAGCCATCCCTTACTAGCCTTAAACTCCTTCCTCTCGCTCACAACACAAGTAGTGAACGAACGAGACACGAGGCAAACAATGCTCAAGCAACGAGTGCTGGAGAGAGACTGAGGATCTGTGAAATGGCGGGAGGCTACAGCAGGGTATGCCTACACATCACGCCATTTGCGTGGATTCAGCGTAGTGCTCGGCGCATGGCAAATTCAAGTTTTGCTTTTTGGAACTTTCTGGAATTTTTTTGAATATTTTTGATCCGCGGTTGGTTGAATCGGCAAATGGGGAGCCCACGGGTATGGAGGGCCGATTGTATATGGTGACGCAGTATATGTAATTTGATTATAAATTTGCTTTGAATGTTGAAGTCAACTCATTTTTCTGATCATTTCACACAATCCATGCCATTCCATACATTGTATGCATTAGACATTTGGTGGCATTATACAGCAACCTTTTCTCACATGTCCTTTGCATTGTTTGCATTGCAGTTGACTACATCCTGCAACACATATTCCTGCAACTTGCACTGTCAGCTAGCAACACACAATTATTGTCCATTACTTTGGCAAGGAGTATGACACAATTGAGATCACTAATTCTCAATTTCTTATCATAAAATACAAAGGTTAATATTCTCACTCTGTTTCATTCTGATTATTGTGGCTGATTGTAAACTATGCCCCGATGTCTTGAGGGTTATTTGCCAGAGTTTATACCCTCTCACAATTGAATTTGATTGTTTCTGTAAACTTTTAACCCTTGAACACTAATATTAAGCAAGGTGCATTAAATCTACCTTTAAATTTATTTGAACGTGGAGCAGTAATTCACATTTTCAGTAAGGAAAGAAAGTCATGCACCATTCAAGAATTATATACTGTATGCTCTTAATAGATTTTTTTTTCTGCCTACTAAAAAGCAAACAAATGCTACAAATGTTGATATTGTAATGTTGCATTTTGAAAATATATACTTTTTCTGATTGTTTAAAATTAACAATTCAGTGCTCTCCATGCTTTTCGAACATAGCCTTGGTTAAAGCATACCCCGCTGTGACAGTGTGACAATTCTACTTCCCAGATCATCAGGTCTAATAGCCTTGAGTTGCTGTGATTTGGTACTGAATTATAATGAGTTTAGTATTATTTGCTTGTATCAGCTGGGCGAAACCTCAAGACTCCAGAGACTCCTTCTATCATTTCTCGAACAATCAGGCAGAGGTGGCTATCAGTTCACCAATTTGTGTTTGATTGAAGTCAGACTGTGAAGATGAAAGAAGGTGATTTTAATCTTTGAAGGTCATTCATCAATTCAAAGCCTTATTAATAAAAGATCAAAAAATCAAAAATCAACTTCTATTGACAAGAAAATTTGATGCAAGTAAAACCATTAAGTTGCATAAAACATAACGACTAGGGGCATAGAATAACATGATTATATTTCAATGATTTGAGATTAATTTGTACCTGACCAGAATTTTGTGATGATAAACGTTCCAAGGAAAAACTCTAAAAGACATAGAAGACTAAAAATTCCTTGGCTCGAGCTAGGAATGGTCGAGCAATAAAGTGATTATAATCATCCTTGGGTTGTCAAGCAGGCACTGTCTCCTTTGGGACTGAATTACTCTACGCATAGACTCCAGTCACACCTATGGCCATAAGGATAACAGAAATATAAAAAAAAACTTTTCATCTTTGATCTTTGTTGCACAAAAGAAAGTAAGTGTTACATTCATCTGGAACCATTTGTTGCAATATATCCCAACACATTTTACCACCGATGTGAAATAGTTTCTGAAGTGCAGGCAATATGGAAAAGATCATTGGTCAGTTTTTACTGAGCATATAATAGATATATGATAATGACAAAATTACTTGCAGTGGTGTGAATAAGGGGATAAAATTAGCTAAACCATTAGGATTATTTTTACTACGCTTGAAATGAAGAACCATTTATACAGATTTTAGAGGGAAGGTAACCTTCAATTTAATGTATTTTTTTCTGAAAGTTACCAGCAGTCTAGTATGCTCTCAGTAAAGCAATTTCATCTTAGATGTATTTTATTTCTCTGATCCAAACACAAATGTATACCTATCAAGTAATGGCTGACAACAATCTTGTCAAGAATTTTTTTTGCTGAATTACCCCAATTTTATCTTCTCTTTCTTGGCAGATAGTTATATTGAGGGTTTCAGAGCCCTGAAGTCCAGGTTTGTACTTAGGGTGAAATTCATCATTTATTTCTCCAAAAATGAGCCAAGGAGAAGGAATTAAGTCCACAGAAGTGTTATTATACAAAGAACTAGAGTCTGAATTGATATAACTTGGGCACTTACTTGAAAAATCCTACAAAAAGTAGTGGATATGGCCCAGCCCATCAGAGGTAAAGCCCTCACCAGCACTGAGCATATCTAGATGAACTGTTGTCACAGGAAAGCAGCGTCCATTAACAGAGAACCCCCACCACCCAGGACATGCTCTCTCCTCGCTATTGCCATCAGTAAGAAGGTACATGAGCCTCAGGACTCATATGACCACGTTCTGGAATTGTTATTACCCTTCAAACATCAGGCTCTTAAACCAATTGGGCTAACATCACTTGACTTTGATTGCCCCATCGCAGAAATTTTCCCACAGCCTACAGACCCACTTTCAAGGACTCTTTGTCTCATGTTCTCAATGTTTATTGCTTATTTATTAATTATTATTATTTCTTTCTTCTTGTATTCGTACAGTTTATTGTTTTTTGCACACTGGTGGACTGCCCAAGTTGGTGCAGTTTTTCATTGTTTCTAATATGGTTATTATTCTATTATGGATTTATTGAGTATACCCGCAAAAAAATGAATCTTGGGGTTGTAGATGGTGACATATATGTACTTTGAAAAGAAATTGACTTCAGACTTTGAACTTTGACTACTCGGTGGGTATTGAAGTGACCTTCTACTTCTCCCAAGCCGTCGTCGTCGTGGCTATCCCTCGAGGTTGAGGATGATGGTCTTTGTTCTGAAGAAGTGGCCCACAGAGCGAAGACACCTGTGCGTGTATTTGTTTAACGTGTACTTGATGTTGCACTCCAAGAAGCACATGATACTTCACAAATCAACCAACTGATTCCAATGGCATGGAAACCACGATGATTGGAGCTGATGGATTTGCTGCAGCCTTCATCCGCCTTCACAGCCATTGAGTTCGAAGTAATAACTCCCAAGCAATAACTTAGTGGGAGGGAGGAAATTGTTGGATTGTTGTAGATCCACATAAAAATAAAAGTTGGTCAGACTTTGTATAACCATTGAGGCTGATAATTGGTTTCATTATTACAATACTTGACTAAATGCAATGAAAACCTATTGATATAATGAGGATAAATTTTGATAACTCATGGAATTGGTTTTGAGCATTATGTTAATTTCTCCAGAGGTACCAAATTCATGCTGTTGTGTCATTGCGCCCAGACCATGCTGCTAATTGGCTGAATGTGTCAGCTGGGAACCAATATTATGAGCAAGCTGTCTTGTATTGCTTAAATTCACTTTAATTTGTGCCATTAAATGGGAGGCACAGTATATTATGATGACTTTCATTCGACAACTAAATTTGTCCTTGGAATCAGTGACAAAACATTGCTAGGGAGAGGATGAGTTCCTCAACTTTGTCTCATTTCACCTGTTGTAGAAAGTAAGACGGAACCCTGCATCACTAGTGATTTAGATAGCTTGCTGGATAGTTCAAAAGTCCATTAGAGCAACTAATCCTGGACATCAATTTCAGTGACACGGAGATAAATAACCTCATATGATAAACCTTTGCAATGGAGACACTTTAAGACACTGGGAGAATGTGTTCTGATTTTCTCTTGTGGATTAGAACACGGAAGATGAAATATCTTTGTACTTGGAGATCTACGTTTTACACTGCCAAATATTCACTGAAGTAGTAAAAAACAGTGACTGAACACTCACATACTATGTGCTGCCAGATATTATATTAAAGATACCACCTTGTGATTCCTCTCAGACATTCATTCAATATGAACAATCCATCAGTCAGGGCTCATTTGTAATGTCCACTTCACTCTCTCAAACCCACACACATACATCAATGCAAGAGATTCTGCAGGTGCTGGAAATCCAGAGCAACCCACACAAAATGCTGGAGGAACTCAATAGGTCCGGCATCATCATGGATATGAATAAATGGTCAACATTTCGGGCCAAGACTCTTCATCAGGACTGGAAAGGAAGGGGGAAAGATGCCAGAATCCATCAATACCTGCCTGCACACACTCAAATACACATATCCTCACACTGTCACTTACACCCTTTACCCCCCAACCAGATAGACACACATAAAGACACACTCACCCCAACCCCAAGCTTACACACTATTGTAAATACTTTATTGACTACAAAGATGGAGGATGTCCTGAACAGGACATGAAAGATTAATGCAAGTTGTCTTCAAAAAAGCAGTATCCAAAACAGAATTTTTTTCGGAAATATTGGGTGGAGTACTCAGTAACCAAGCCAATAGGAAGGCTGGGCTACAAGTAGGATCCCTCCAATACCCCTTGTACCAACCTACTGCAATGGTTGGAGGACACCAACTGTTTCTGCCATCTCTGCCTGATTCGATAAGGAGATGATTACAGAGATTAGTAATGTTTAGATCTCAAAGGAATCTAGGAGCTGGGCTAGTATAGGAAAATGAAGTCATGGCAAAAGATCAGTCACAACCTGATTGAGTAGTAGGATATGTACAAGTATGATGATGAACTCAGGCTAGTGGAGTGTAGACTCCAGCATAGATGCCAATGGGAGTTTATTCACAGAACAATCAATGAAGATGCACATGTCACTCATAATGAACATTACGATGGAAAGGCTGGTTCAAAACTTGGCAACAAGTGCTCAGCGTGCATCACTTAAATAGTACAAGGTCACATGAGAAACCTGCAGTTACCAATAAATAGCACAAGAAAAACCTCAGGGAGCATTTAAAAGGTAAAACAAGCCACAATTAGTTAAATTAACAAAATTGAGGTGAAGTAGAGCATCGAGGTCTGGGGCCCTCGGGGGCCTCCTACTGATCCAAAGGGTTTATGACAATACCCCAGTATCCTGCCAGTAGAGTAGTTAGGTGGTCTCAGTATCCTGCCAATGGAGTGGTTAAAATTGCCCCAATATCCTGCTAATGAAGTGGCAGTATGCTGTGTAGATAAGGGACGTTTCTCATTTGACGTTTCTGAATGCTTATGAACAAATGTTAGTAGATCTAAAGTTCAAAGTTCAAAGTATATTTAGTATCAAAGTATGTATATGCTCCACAACCTTGAGTTTCGTCTCCTTACGGACAGCGACAAAACAATGAATCCTCAAAAGAACGCATTAAAAAGACATCAAACACCCAAAGTGCAGAGAGGACAAAAACAAATAGTGCGAACAATAAAAATAAGCAAATCACTTTGGAGCTGAAGTTTTACAAAAGATGTAAGGCCAGGCAACACTATAGTTAGAGCAGGCCACAGCCTCAGTTCATCACAAAGCCAAGAAAATGTTGCGAGACCACAGACACGAAGCCCAGCATCACTGTATTCAGAGCAGGCCACAGCCTCAGTTCAGCATGGAGTTGAGTAAATGTGGTGTCTAAAAATCTGAGATGAAAGGACAAAATGCTGTAAATACTCAGCAGATGAAAGACCATCAATCTGAAACATTAATGCGGTGGATGAATTAATGGCACAAATATGAATATACAGATATGATTTGAATACCTTTACAGTGACACAGCTGCAGAATACCAAAGCTAGATGATCATCCTGAACATAAAAGAAAACTCAGTTTAAGTAGAAAAGGATAAAGTCAGTACTGCAGGGTAAAGCATCGAAATTTTGAAAATGAAAATGTAGGCTAGTCTATCTGGAGCTAATTATAAAGGGGAGAAAGACATTGTTGAGAGATCCCTGTACATCTAAAAGCAGGATTGATTGTGTCTGGAACTTGCAGCAAGGATGCGACAGCAATCTTAGAGCCAAAGAAGAATAAAATAAGATTGCTAAAGAAAATAATAAATTTAAGATCCAATTTCAATAAAGGAGGACAAAGAAAATGATAAGAAGAAACATATGATATGAATAAAAGCTGCAGTCAATATAGAAGTGTGGCTGTATTTTACAAACCCAATCCTTGCTGTGTGGCATTTCCTTAGCAACGTCCACACCCAACCCCCGATCATGACTCTGACATTCATCACTACTTCCAAAACCATGCCCTGGCAAACCCCTGCTCAATGCTGGTCAGGATGAAAGCCTCACAACAATCCAATACCTCCTCTTGCGATGGTCCTGATTCTGCAACCTTTAATTGATTCCATGATCTTCTCACTCCTGAATACCTGCCCTCACACACCCTGCAATCCAAATCTATGACCTGAATGTTTGCACTTATTGTTGGTGAACTGGGCACAGGGAAGTTCTCTCAATGTGTGAAGCATGCACGTACTGCATTTCTGAGCACACAGTGGCCCATCCTGCTCCAAGCCTAGAATTCCTGGGCTTAAAAATGATCTAGCAGCTATTTTTACAGAAAAAGCACTGCTGTGTATCAGAACATATGAATAAAAGAGGTTGTTAGAAGGGACATTACCCAACTTTAAGTCCAAATTGAGCTGCTCTTACCTCTTGGGCTTTAGAGACTTTGGACCAAAGTCCAAAAGAACTAAAACAAATAATTAAATCTGCTGGAGGAACATAGGAGGTCGAACAATGTCTATGAGAGGAAAGTATTTGTCGAGAATTAAGAGTCCTGATGCAGGGTTACAATCTGAAACAATGAAAATCCCTTTCCTCCCACAGATGTCATTCGATTTGATGAGTTCCTCCAGCAGATTGTTTACTGCTCCCAGATTCCAACATCCACACTCTCTTGTGTCTCTAATAATTAAAACTTTTAGGGACTGAAGTTAGAAAGCACTTCCACAAGCAAATGAAGGTTGAAGTTTAAAACACAATTCTGCACTTCCTAGTCGATGATAAATCTGTTGTTCATTTTAAATCTGAGCCTGATTTTTTTTTTTTTTGAAGCAAAGGATTGTATTTGGACTTGGGCCGTAGATCTCTTGTGTTTTTTTCCTGAATAGAGAAAGAGGCTTGAAAGGATAAATTGCCTTGCTCCTGTCTATCTGTTAAGTTATAAAGATATGGTTTTCTGACAACTGTTCATGTTCCTTCATAGATGCTGCCTGACCTGCTGAGCCCCTCCAGTATTTTGTGTGTGGTTTTCAGTATATAGGGCAAGTATTTATAAACTAACAAATATTCCCTGATATACCCTAGATTAAAGATGGTGTAATAGATTCTTATGTGAGATGATAAAAAGAAATGTGTGTTGGAGAAGGTTTCTTAATTTGACTTTAGGGAAATTGAGTCAACCAGAATAATCAGATAACAGTAAACTATTTGGGCAAATTGGTTAAAGTAATGGCTACTGACTCAAAATGTTAACAATTAGGGTAATTGGATCACTGCTGATAGCACTTTCAGTGGAATTTAAAGAAAATGCTAAATGCTAGAGCCTGGAGTGATAAAGTTAGAGATGAGTCCAAAAACAGGAACTTTGCAGGCAGGTATGTTCAAGAGTACTTACTACAGAAAGTAGTGATTACAGCCCAGTCCATCACAGGGAAAGCCCATCCCACCATAGAGCCCATCTACAAGGAGCACTGCCTCGAGAAAGTAGCATCTTTTATTAATAACCTCCACCATCCAGGCCATGCTCTCTTCTTGCTGCTGCCATCCGAACAGAAATGTCTTAGGTCCTACACCACCAGGTTCGAGCAGTTATTACCCTTCAACCATCAGGCTCCATAACCAGCCTTTTTAACTTCGCTCAGCTTAACACTGAACTGATTCCACAACCTATAGATTCACTTTCAAGGATTCTACAATTCACGTTCTCAGTATTATTTATTTATTATTATTTTTATTAATTGTTTGTTTTTTGTATATGTACATTTAGCTTTCTTTTGCACATTGGTTGTTTGTTATTCATTGAGTGCCATTTTTCACTGATTCTATTGTGAATGCCTGCAAGAAAATGAATCTCAGGGTAGTAAATGGTGGCATATACATTCTTTGATAATATATTTGCTTTTAACTTTGAACTATGAAGTAATTGAATCCAGGCTTAAACAATGGTCACTAGCATAATGTAAGATTAAAACATTTTTTATTTGTGAGATTGTAGCACTCAGGCATTCATATACCGAGACGTGAAGTACTGCAGCAGCTCACCACCACATTCTAAGGGATAAATATAAATGGACAATCAAATCCTGGCTGAGCCTGCAAAACCCACATATATTGAATGAATAAACTAAAACTGCCATTGAACCTACTTTTCCCCATTTCTATCTATCTCCGTCCCTTAGACTTAGAGTCAGGGCTTCCCAGCATGGCTTGACAGTTATACATCTCAAATGCTTGTGGAGACACAGTGAGCACAATGAACATCTTACTTGCAAATTATTAAAGCACACAAACATTTGGCTAGTCTCAGGTCCCTAAAACCTAGCCCGACAGACCATATGAGCTTTTGCTGTGTTATTACTTGTTAATTAGCTTTAAGTTTCCTCAGGATTATGAACCTTGGAATGTTTTATTGCTAAAATGGAACTGGACTTAACCTGACTGTCCTTTCAAATGCTGCCATTCTTTGGCTGAGGGCTGGGATCAGATGCTGCAAGACATGGTTGTATGTACTCAGTAAATCCTTGACTTCTTTCTATGAGCCGAGACAGAGAAAGATTTTTTTTAAAAAGCAAGTGAAATGTATGGACTTTCTATTTGACACCTTAAAGTCTCATGTTTTACAAATAATACTAGGTTCAAATATTTTTCTATGTCACAAAAAAGACAAGATATAAGGTGCGTATTAATGAAAAGAGAATTAATTTACTTTGTTATTAGTTTTAAACGAGATTAGCATAGTTCCTCTTGAACTGAAACAAAAGGCTGAAACTTGGCAGCTTCTTCATCTACACAAGCTAATATCACTTCAGCACACATCATCCATTTGAGAAAAAAAATCCCAGGGAATGATCAGTTTATTAGGTGCAAGAATTGATCCAGTTTCTCTTAGTGAATTGCTTTCGGGGTGAGCTGCAGACTTTCTGATTAGAAGGTGCTGATTTGTTCAGTCCTGAAAGCTATCTCGAACCTAATTAGATCAATCCAATTTGAGCTTCACTTTTCTAGACTTCTCGTGTCTGAAGCCCATTTCCATTTGACAGCTGTTACACAAGGATGACCAGTTCAGAGGACTCATTTGGAAATTTATCAATGCCTGTAGAATAGCAAAATGCTAAGACTAGTCGCCTGATAACCCCACAGCCAGGAGGTATCACAAAGGGCATCTAACTTGTGATTTTATATTGTGGCAAAGAGTTGTTAACCAGAGATTTTAAAGACTGGAATTTATTATTTTCTGCAAAGCCACTGCTATGACTAGAATATTCAATTTCAAAGCTATTTGAGATATTATATGATCTATATACTTCCAAAATTCCTCCATCAAAATACCTATAATATCACTGTTTGGCCTAATGAGAACCATTAAGAGGAGTTTTGCAATGATGCAATGATAATAAAAATCATATCACAAGAAGGAAAAATATAATAGTAAAAAGTTGACTTCTAAATTACTTTTCAATGGAGACTAGATCAGTTCAACTTGCAAAGGGAATGGCAACTGATGAGATGAAATAGAATAAATGCTGATGTTCATAATAAAAAAACATATTAAATTCAGTGCTACTTGATGATTGTTAGATATTAAAATCCAAAAATGCATTTATAAGGGACCTTTGACATCTCTTTCAGGTCTTCTGAAGTTCTTTATAGCTAAGGAAGTAAAATACTATTGTAATGTAGGAAAATGAATAGCTGTCAAAGAAAGATCCCAATATAAGAGTATAATTATAACCAGAGAATTGCCCAGGATTTTTTTTTTTTACATAGCTAACATATTTGTGCAATGTGCAAAGAGATTTAATCTAAAACACACTCCAGTCTTTTTGTGCACTGGTTGAGTAAGGTCTCCTGTGCACATGTTTCCCTGACAGGACCTTGGTTTAAGATTCCATCCAAGCTTCAATACTTTAAGTAGTATACAGGTTCCATTGCCATGTAAGACCAGGCTTTTGTTCTCAAATCTCTTTACAGCAATTCCCACATTATGACTGTGTTCCATTTTTGAGAACCGTTTTCAGCTTGAGCGGCTTGTAAGTCTGAAATGAGCAGAAGCAGGTGTGATAGGAGAGTGAGCAGGCGTGCGGAAGGCAGACACCAGCCGCACTCAGTGAGTGAGTGAGTCTGCTCAGTGTTCCACCAGCTTTGCTCCACTAGACACGTCTTGTGGCTTGGAAGAGGCGGGGTGTGGAGTGGTGTCGGCAGGGAGACGAGGTACTCATATGTACCCTATTTTCACCTGGCAGAAGATGCCTAGGGGCTGTAGTCAGACTTGAACCTACAATCATAGGTTTTGCACACTGCTACAGCTGTTTGTTCAAGTACTGGGATTCAGATCAGCTCCATGGTTATCCCAGTTAAATAATGCAAAAGTCACTCCAAGTATTTGTCAAAGCGTAGATCTACTTATTTATTAATTATTGTGGTATTAAATACAATTATATTTTTGAGAAAATACAGTGTTCTTGTTAATCATCATTTTTTGGAATGAAAGATTGCTTTGCAACCAGAGTATTTAAAACAAACATATGAGAAATATCAAACTTAATTCATTCTCAGGCATGGGAATAAACATTCTTTGGATGAGGCAGGGAGTTTTATTTAATCAGTCAGAACAAGGTACAATAATAAATCTACTTAAAGGTCAGCTATACTTTGTTTATGCTTAGGCACAGAGAGAAACACATGAAATTCACTGCGATCAAGAATTAAAAAGACAACCATTTTATTTCTTGGCATTCCTCCTACTCTGATATTCTTACCCTGTTGTCATAGTCTTCATTCTCTTGTCAGTTTTGAAACTAATGCAAAACACTTTCTTTCAGAAATACAAGTCATACTTCCAATATAGGTTCAAAACCTGATCTTTCAACGTCTTTCAAGTGAAACAGGGGTTTAATTGCACTTCTTTGAATGTAATATGTTCATTGCTTTCATAGTTCTCAATTGTACCTACTTTAGCTAACATTTTGTTTAGTCCTTTATCTGTCCATCAAAATCCTGTGTGCCTGAAGTATCACCCCTTTTGTCATCGTATGCTTCATTTGTCACAGACCTTACCTTTTGAAATCAAAACCAAAAATGCTCAAAATATTCAGATGAGATTGCAGCTCCGAAGAATAACATGAAGTTAATACTTCAGGCAGATAATATTTCATTAAAACCATGTCTTTTGTTTCTTTCCTGCCCAGCTTACTTTTACTCTATCTCTCTCCATAATTAAAGGTCTCCAATCTGGGCAACATCTTGGTGAGTGTCCTCTGTACTTTCAACAGTTCTCCATATGCTTCAGATTTTTTTTTGTATCTGCAGCATTTCTCCTTTCATCAGAAATAATTTGTAAGGGAAATGGCTTGATGGAGAATCAAACTCAAGTCATTAGGTTGAAAGTCCAGAATTATACACTGTACTACTGAGGATTGTGGGTGAACCCAACTGCAGAAGCCATGATGCAGACAAGAGTTGATTGGAGTCTTAACATTATCTAACTTTTCTGAAGCATACTTCAATTTTACATGGAGTGTAACTACTCCCACTACCCCAAAGACCTCTTGTTTATTCACCTCACAAACTACATTATATTATTTAATTAATTTAATAATGTTGTTTAATTTAGTCCCTGTATGTGTAAACTGAGATCTCTTGTATGGATCAGCAAGTTAGATCAGGTGCTCCAAGAAACGGTAGCCAATATGGATAATTTTTATTTTCAGTGATTAAGTAGCTTATTCATGCACCTCCTTTCTGCCTTAATTTGCTGCTCTCTTGTACTTCAGAATATTGGGATAATCATAGTTGGCTCTTAACAACACCTTGAAAGGCATACATAGGTAAATTCTGGTACTGAAATATAGGATGGTTTATTCAAACACAGAAGGAGGCTATTTAGCCCATTACGGTAAAGGGTTATTAGAGAAAAATGGAAGAAATTGAGGAAATTAAGGAAGAAGCAGAGTGTGTATCAGAAAATACTGGTCAAAGTACCCATTGTTAAATAATACGGTACCCAATGCAGTACCTACTCCTGTGCCCATGCCCTGCTATCTGCACCTTTTTGAAATAAAGTGTGAGAATTCTTCATGGAGCTATTTGTAATATAAAATATATCAGTGCTTTTTGGATCATGGCATCAATTTTGTTGGATCACAGGCTACTAGCAAGATGCTGGCTGATGTCAAAACAGATCAAAGCACAAAGCAATGGCCATAATTGTTTGCTGGACAGGGAGCTTGTAAGGAAGCTCAAAGAGAGATCCTCTGGCAGTGTTGGTTTTTATGAAAACTTAACCTCATATATATTTGCAAGGATTAGGCTGGAAAATTGTCGTTAGTAAAGATCACTAATTCTAAATTTTTAACTTTTAACATGCAAATGGATTACCGGGCATTCTTTTCAGTGACATCTCACCTGTTACCTTCGTTTCAGTGAGAACTCTAGCCTTAGCTGTTGTTTGCAGGTGTAGCAGGCTGTCAAGAAGGCAAATGGAATGTTGGCCTTCATTGCTAGAGGGATTGAATTTAAGAGTAGGGAGGTTATGCTGCAATGGTATAGGGTACCGGTGAGGCCACATCTGGAGTACTGCGTACAGTTCTGGTCTCCTTACTTGAGGAAGGATACACTGGCTTTGGAGGCAATGCAGAGGAGGTTCACCAGGTTGATTCCAGAGATGAGGGATTTAGACTATGAGGACAGATTGAGTCACTTGGGATTGTACTCACTGGAATGAGAGGATGAGAGGAGATCTTACAGAAACATATAAAATTATGAAAAGGATAGATAAGATAAAGGCACGAAAGTTGTTTCCACTAGTAGGTGAGACTAGAAACAAGGGACATAGCCTCAAGATTCGGGAGAATAAATTTAGGACAGTGATGAGGAGTAACTGTTTTTCCCAAAAAGTGGTAAATCTGTGGAATTCTCTTCCCAGTGAAGCAGAGGAGGCTACCCCAGTAAGTATGCAGAGATGCTGCAAATTTTTCAACAAGACAGGCAACATCGGTGGAGGAAGAAGTAGTTCACTTTTTACTGCTCTTTCATCAAAATTGGAAAAGGTTTAGTCATAGGATAGAAAATTGCAGCACAGAAGCAGGCCCTTCAGCATCTGACCATTTAAATTGCAGACTTCTATCGACCTGCACCAGGACCATAGCCCTCCAGACCCTCACCATCCATGTGCCTATCCAAATTTCTCTTAAAAGTTGAAATTGAAGTTGCATGCACCATTTGCGCTAGTAGCACATTCAACACTCTCATGACCCACTGAGTGAAGAGGTTACCCCTCATGTTCCCCTTAAACTTTTTACCTTTCACCCTTAACCCATGACCTCTAGTTGTGGTCCCACCCAACCTCAGTGGAAAAAAGCCAGCTTGCACTTACACTATCTATACTGCTCATAATTTTGTATATTTCTATCAAATTTCCTTTAAATCTTGTATATTCCAAGGAATAAAGTCCTAACATATTCAATGTTTCCTTATAACTCAGGTCCTCCAGTCATGGCAACATCCTTGTAAATGTTTTTTGTACTCTTTCAATCTTATTAACATTAGGCTTGAATTTTTGAATTAAACTTGTTTTAAGCTGCCTCAAAGGGCAAGAGGGAAGGAGAGAATGAAGATGTGGAGTGGAAATCAGGGGAGATTATCTACAGATGAGGATTGTCCAATCTTCTTAAATTGTTCTTAAAAGGCAAAAAAAAACACATTTTCAGTTGTATTAACTACCAAATATTTTAGCAATATATCAAGAAAAATTTTCCACAGGAAGAAAGAGACATAGTTATGTTCTACTTAAAAGAGCTCAATTTTATTGCTTCACAGACAATTTTGCATTTCTGATAAGCCCAGTGAATTTTATTGGAAATCTAAATTGTCACCAAATCAATGACATTTTGTGTGCATTTGGGAACAGTTTCCCAATTCAAACCGAAATAGAAACTACACCCAGTTATTTTTATCTGTCAAGTTTTTCAAAGTCTTTTTCATCTATCAAAGTGCACAAATTGCTATTTTATTAGTTTTTAAGTCAATGGACTAGAATTTATGTGCTAGCTTCAAGCGAAAGTAGATGATGGAACTCAAGTCTTATGCTACTAAATGAGACATCTAAAAATATGTTGAAGGTTTTGCATTACTGAAGGGACAAAAATCCTGTTTTAGATTAATCCAATAAAAAAGGCCTATTAATTTTAAATGGAAAGGAATGACCACACAATTGTACTGATTTTAACGGTGAGATTTTTCTCTGTCCAAAACAGAAGAAAGAGGTGCACTTATATAGTGTCATTCACAACCACTGTAAGACCCAAGCAATTCTGACCAATTAAATGCTTCTAAATTCATAGGATCCATTGCAACCAGAGTGCGCATATATTAATCTGTTGTAGCAATTTTGATCAAGAGTACAATACTAGACAGCACATTGGAGAAAATTTCCCAGCTTTTTAAATATTACCATAATATTATTTACGTACCTGTATACAAAAGCTTGCAAACATGTACCATCAAAGTCAAGGACAGCTTAATCCTGACAATATAGGACTGTAAAACAGACCTCTTAAATGAGAAAGATGAACACTCGATCTCTCAATTCACCTCACCATGGCTCTTCCATTTTATTTGTCTACCTGCACTGTAATTTTTCTATAACTGTCATACTATATTTTCCATTCTGTTTTTCTCTTTATTGCTTTGATGTACATATGTATGCAATGATCTGTCTGTATTAACGTATTTAAAGATACAGCATGGAACAGCCCCTCCTGGCTCAACAAATCACGCCACCCAGTAACCCATCCATTTAACCCTAGCGTAATTACAGGATAATTTGCAGTGATCAATTAACCTACTAACCAATACGTCTTTGGATCGTGGGATGAAACCGGAGCACCCGGAGGAAACCCACTCATTAACAGGGAGAACATACAAAATCCTTTCAGATGGCACTGGAATTGAAATCTGTACTCCAACACACTAAGCTGTAATAGTGTCACTCTAACTGCTATGTTACTGCATCTTGGTGCATGTGACAATAATAAACCAATCCTGTTTGATTAATTCCTTCATCAAAGATTGGTCTAAGTTGTGAAACTTCTTTTTTGCCAGCAATGTAGTTGTAGGAGTCATGTATCTGTTTTCTATCTGCATTGTCTTTTGTGTTGTATGTTCATTATATTTATTTATGGTGGTTAGTCACGTGGGTGTGATAGGAGAGAAGAGTTTTTGTTAGTATTCATGCTTTTGTCTTTGGAAGTTCAGTTAGAGTCTAGTTAGAGAGTGAACCCAGGTGATTTTTTTTGTTGATTGTTTAAAACCACTTAATAAATTGCTTAATTTAAAATTGCTTAATTACGCTTAATTATGTTGAAGAAAGCTTAAGTACGTTAATACGCTAAGACTGTTCATTTTTTTATTTCGTTTGTTTTGGTTTCATTAATTTTATCACTTCAAGATTGTTTGTTTTGCTGGTTTCGTAATAAAGGATCAAATATATTCTGCAACCTAGGAGATTGTTATTTGATTGGATTGGAAGGCACATTATCAGGATTAATCCTCCCGCCCCCCGCCAATCACCACACTACTTAGTCTCTAAGTGATTATGGTTTATCCGTGCAGCCCCTACAATAGTATATACTGTATTCACCTGATATGTTGAGGCTTATAAAATAGGTGGTTCACAAAAAATTCTTCTAGGTCAACAAGGAATGAAAAAAACACACTTGGAAAATTATCAACTGACCAACAATATCTCCAGTTCAACATCCCCTCAGTAATCAGCCAGAAAGTTTTTGAAGTCTCTAAAGCAGAAGTTGAATTAGCAATACTTTTCCTGAAAATAAATATTCTGCCTGCATAAGATGAATTTGGAAGCAGTATAAGGAATGTTCAAAAGAAGTAAAAAGATGACTTGATCTGAGGGTAAAGGTTGGAACATTTTCAAAATCAAGTTATATCAAAGAGAATGGCTTTAAAACTGAATCAATGTCTTTATTCTCTCAAACACAGCATAGCGTTCAGTAAATAACTTAATAAATAAAACAGTTAGATAAGAGAACATTTATTTCCTGAAGAACTAAGGTGCAAAATATGATGTAAAATAATATTGTTGCAATCTAATTTTTACAAGAAGAACTGATTGTTGACTTTTCTGTCATAGAAACAGACTGCTAACTAAAGCTGAGGTTTTGAAGTGCTTCTGTACATTCATTTGACAATGTTCATCTTGGCTTAATTCCTTCATCTGTAAGAAATAGTAATTGAGCAGGAAATAACTTTGAAGAACTCATTTGCATTATAAATAATATCCAACTTATTTATCCATTCCTTTTTAAGAAAATAAAACATTATTTGTATTAGTTGATTATTGGACCTGCATTGTAGCTATTTGACTGCTACATATACATAAAAGATAAAATAAAGATTTAACATAAAATGACCACAGGTGGAGATTACAGTAAGATTCTTTCCACATGAACTTCACTGAAGGAAGTTAACAACCCAAGGTGAAATTGTTGTCTTGAAATGTGCTAACTGCCCTAAGTCGTTACACAATCTCATTTCACGCAAAGACATTTAGCATGGGAAAATCAATGAGTTCGCCCAAATGTCTGCAATAATCTGATTAAGTTATTTTGCTGGATGTATCTTGAATGAAACTGGCAGTTTCTTAATGGTTCAAGCTGTGGGGATCCAAATCAACCTCTGTACCGTTTATTTATTATACCCACAAAGATTGTATTAGAATTTACAGAATCGCCCCTACTGTTTGGAAGACAGCTTGTACATTAAGTGGCACCTTGATCACTACAGAGGGCAGGATGCTTGCTGATTTTTAATGTCCTACAGTAATTGGGACATCACAGCTAAATCAGTCACAGGGGTTGTAGTGAATAGAACACTAAGAATTATGCTATTTTCTTACAATTAACCATCTTAGAGTTTGAATTATTTTTAAACCTCATCAAGAAATCATGACAGTAACCAAAATGACTCAATTTCAAGTAATCTATGAGTTAAAAATAACTGAGAGTCTCTTTAGTTTAACTACCAATGAACGGCAACCTTGTTGGTGGCAACCATATACTGAGGATTAATACAAAAAAATAAATCCCTGTGTTTGATGCCTCTAACAAAGCTATGCTTTTGTATGTGGCCTTATAATTAACCTTCTTCAAAGTGGAAATCCCAAAAGCGTTAACTTCATCCTCCAATTCACGAATGACTTGGACACTGGTAAATGGACTTGAAAAAAACATCTCATTCCAAGGTAGATCGGCCTCTGTGAAATCTACAGTTGACAATCAATAGGCTGCCATGATTAGCTAGTGCCACATTAGTCCCCAAAGAAATAACTTAGTGTGAATATTTTGTTTTAGAACCCACCTTTAAAAGAAAACTACTGTTAATACAAAGTTGTTGCTTGGTATACATGTAGGTTGTATCAAGTAATAATTTTGTCAGAATATTGAATTCAGGCAATATGGATCACCTGGCAGAGTTATATCATCGATTAATAAATGATTCTCTGCTTTTGTGTAAATGGTCTAAGCTTGAAAATAAACACTTGCCTTCCTGTCCTGTATGGCGATGAAAACATTTTTACAATCAACACGTTTTGGAAAATAAATAAAGATAGGTATACTGTAACTTATGTAGGGAATAGAAGTGCAACTTAATTATGGAGCCATTGTTGGTTCATGCTGATGATTTAAATAAATTTATGGACACCTGTTTCTCTGAGTTCCCGACTGCCTGATCATAAAGGTCACATCATCTGACTAACTGGGTCAAAACTGCATAAAAATTATATTCTGAGTCATATCTTGCTACAATTTTCCAAATGATGATAAATAAATAAACAGAAGTGCAAAGTTGAAGGTGGGAATTTCCCATTCTGAAAATTGATTACACATCTATTATTGACAAGAAATCTTCTAGGTTTTCATTTCCAAAAGGAAAACTGAATGTTTTTATAAAATAACATTTAGTTATCTAACCCCTGTGCAAAATAAGATGGAAAATGTAATTGTTTCATTTTAGCTTTTGCAACAATTTCATCTCAAGCAAGCAGGAATGGAATCGACTGTCAACTTCTCTGAAATCTTATTGGTCTGTTGTCCAAAGGTGTAAAGGTTTGAAATGCTTTTATACATTCATCTGATATCATTTATCTCAGCTTTATTTCTTCGTGACTGTAAACTGGGAACTGAACAGAAAGGACTTTTGAAGGCATTGTTTGTATTTTAAATAACATTCAATTTATTTGCCCTTTGCTTTTTAAGAAATGGAAGACTGTATGTAGTTGCGATTCTGTTCCAAGGCAAAGTGGGGATGATTGGATAATTCACCTGTTAATTAAGTCAGTTATCCATATTGCTGGAAATGACAAGATTGATTTTGAGCACATAATTTGAATGAACAGTGCGATTTTTATGCAATTTATTTCCACAGGAGTCTCCAAACCTGCAGTCCCCATCACCATGAAGAACAAAGAAAGAAGTACATGGAAACACCTTAATCAATAAGCTGCACTCAATATTGCATTCTATTCTGATTTACGACTATATTGTCAGTCCTTCTTTGTCACTGGGCCTAAGAGCTTGGTCTCCTTCCCAAATAGCACTGTGAAAATACCTTTACCAGAGTGGTTGCTGCAGTTCAAGAAGGAACTCAACGAAACTTGGGAGTGGACCAAGATTGTGAGACTTAACAGTTTCCTCCAGGTCCCCCCGAAAGAATAAATATAACACAAAATATATATTCCATATATGGCAGCTATAATACTCCCTTTAAAACCTGGGGTTGAGCACTTCCTTTAATTATAATGGTATTAGCTGTTCCACTACCTGTTTGTCAATGATCCTTGTGTTCAATTATGTCCTTGAGATATCCAGCACCAAAAAAAGTCTTTGGTCCAGCAAGTCCATATCGATGACTAAGTATCCATATCCTTGGTCTGTAGCCTTCTATGCTTTGGGAATTCAAATGCCTCCACTGCATCTTCTAACAGTGCATTCCAGAAGCAAGTAACCTTCTGTGGGTAAAACCCTTGCCTTAAGGCATATCCTCTAACTTTAGATTCCTCAGCTAAATGGGAAGATTTCCTACTATTTTCTCTATTTATCTCTTTCATAATTTTATATCCCCCTCTCAGGAGCATCCTCAGCCTTCTCTGCTTTAAAGACAACAAACCCAACCTCTCCAGCTTCTCTTCATAACTGAAATGCCCCATTCCTGGCAGCATCCTGATGAATCTCTCAAACATCCAATCAGGTGTTTGTCCATTGTCAATGTCGATGAAGACGCGACACCATTATGATGGTGTTGAGACTAGCGTGTGATTTGGATTTAAATGAGAGAGAGTTGCGCAGTGTCAGCCTCACTCTCTCTTCCCAATTCCCATCTGGATCCAGTGGCAAGACAGAGTCAAGACGGCTGGAGATGGGACTAGGCGCAGTGAATGACCAGGACGTCTTCTGTGTCTTGTCCTGCTCTACACGTTCCACGATGCTTGCAGAGACTGCCTTCTTGACCATTTGATCTTCCATTGGTCTCGTCCGCTCAATCCGCTGGAGTCTGTCTTCACATGCTGGGATAGACAACTCCCTGTCTCACCGAGGGTT
Source organism: Mobula birostris (assembly GCF_030028105.1). Taxonomy (NCBI): domain Eukaryota; kingdom Metazoa; phylum Chordata; class Chondrichthyes; order Myliobatiformes; family Myliobatidae; genus Mobula; species Mobula birostris. The sequence continues at coordinate 36,475,062 of NC_092388.1, forward strand.
TGAGACCCGTCGGCTACCCTCACCTGGTTTAGCCGGCTTGTCGAAGCTGTTGCCCAGGATGTGGCCGCTGTCGCATGCGATCAGCTACGGGGAGCCACAGGTGAGAGCTGAGTGCCAGGTAGGGACCAAAAGTGGACAAACCGCCCTGAAAAGAATGTTACATGTCCCCCCCACCAGAGGTGCTACACCTCCCTGACACCCCATACTCCCCAACATCCAGTACAATGTAATCAGATCTTTTCTATAGTGTGGTCACCAGAACTGCACACATTATTGGCTAATCACTTTTTATAAAATTGCACTGTAGCCTCCCATCTTTTATTTTCAATATTCCAGCTAATGAAGGCAATTATTTTGCCACCTTCTTCATCATCTTATCCATCTGTGCTGTCACCTTCAGGAATCCTCAGATTTTACACCCGTCACTCATCACTGGGCTCATCCTAGCCTTATCAATCTTCCGAAAGTACCTCATCTCAAAGTTGTTAGAATAATTTCCATCTGCCATAGGTCCATCCATTGCAACAACATTCCTCAAGTATCCTCCTCACTGTCAACAACACCATCAATTCTCATGTCACTTGCAAATGTATCAAACATACCTCCTATTTTCATATCCAATTTACTAATGCATGTAACAGACTGATGGTTTTGGATGTACAACAAGTTATTTGCTTCTACTCACAAAAAAAAACAACCTTCTACCATTATCCTCGGTCTCCTATTACAAGAGAATATTTGATCCAATTTGTTGACTTGCACTGGATCCCTTGAGCTCTAAGCTTTTGGATCAGTCTCCACATGGGACCTTGTTAAAAGCCTTACAAGTCCATAAGCTACATCCACCACATTGCCTCCGTCAATATATTTTGCTACCACTTCAAAAAATTCAAAATATCTCCTTAACAAAACCATGCAGATTATCTCTAAGCAACCCATGCCTTTCCGAGTGTAGATTAATCCTAGCTTTCAGATTTTTCACAATAACTCTCATACCAGTGGTAACTTCAAAACTGAGTGGTTGAGATTAAAATGTGTGATATTGATATACAATATACTGGTCCACTTTCTATGGTCTGAGTAAATTGTGAACTATGAGCAGATTTGTTAGACTTGAATGTTTGAACTGAAGGGTTTTTAAAAAAATAACATACTAATGTGAATTGAGAAATAAAGTGAAATTTGTAACAAACAATGGTCCGTTTTATATATACCCGAGTGCTTCCTTATTTTACTTTCCTTCCGGGTTGGCCTTATGAATTATATCAATACATCTTTATGCCTTCCAGGTGAATGCCACCCAAGCACTGGACAGCTGTTCCTATTGATTGCTATGAGCAATAGAGGTCTGAAAGAAATGTGCATCATTTCCTACTTTCCTGTAGGGGACAGCTTCTTGCTGGTCCATGCCAAACTGAGTATTAAAGCACAGAATAGCTGGTTGTGGAACATAGGCATGGGTACTGCTTGAGAACCAATGCTAAGAGGTGAAATGATGACATTCTGAGCAGATTTATCCTCCAAAATACCAGTGGCATTCTTAAGGCATAGTCTGGACAATGGTTGCTGTAACCCACATCACAGAATTGTCATTAAAAACCTCAAGAGCTGTCCCGACCGTTACAAATAAATTACCTGAAGCACCTAAGGTTACAATGCTTTTTTGGCAATCAGCAGTCTGGTGGCAAAAAAAAAAATCAATCTCATCTCCATGGAGAGAAACCTATTCCTGAAATGAGATCTCTGATCTCTCAAGCATTGTGTGTCTGAGTGAGAACCAGCAAATCTCTGATGGAAACTTCCCTGAGTCTCCACAGAGAAGTAAAAACTTTGAAGGTCATCTCTCTGTATGTCCTTGATAAGTAAATCATGACCCATCAGTCACTGTGGATCCATCACTAGACCCGTTACAGAAGTGCCTGTTGCATTTAGAATGGACACAATTCATCCTTGCTTCCAAATGACTTCATGAGGGAGAGTACAGGTGGTCTCCTCCATGCTATTTACTACTGTATGGGTTTGCTCTGAAAGGCTGGACAATGTGCAACACATTTTGCTGTTAATCTGTGCAACACTTCCCTTTTGTGGTTTTGATCTGATTTTCTGGGACAAGACACTTCCTTTCTACCTTCATGGAACCAGGTTATATCTGTCTTTTCATTGGCTACAGGGAACAGTCCCGGTTCCAAACCTCCTCTGGCATCTTTTCCATTACATTGGTGACGGCATTGGTGCTGTTTCCTGCACTCAAAGTCCACAGTTCAAATTAACTTTATTAACTAATGATTCATATGCCACCACATAGTGCCCTGAGATTCATTTCTTGAAAGCGTTCAGGGAAATGACTCGAACAGAAAAAAGGCTCATGTAGAACTCATCAATTTTACCACTTTCACCATGAACTTCCACCCTGCTGTCAAGTTCATGTTTATCATTTCTGACGCTTCTTTTCCTGTAATACATCTCTCTGTCTCTATCTCAGATGACAAACTATTAACTGATATTTAGTATAAACCCACTGAGTCCCACAGCTATTTACAGTACACCTCTTCCCACCTTGTCTTTCGTAAGGATGTCATTCCTTTCTCCCATTTCCTCTGTCTCTACCATATCTGTTTTCAAAATGATGTTTTCTGTTCTGTGCCATCTGAAGTATCCCTCTTTTTGAGGAAATGTGGTTTCCTTTCAGCTGCAGTTGATGGAAGATGATCTTACATATCCTCACATACTACTGCTCTCAGCCTATCTCCTTTCAGACAGAATAGTGAGAGTTCCTCTGGTCCTCACCTTTCAACCTGAGCCTCCCCATCCAGTAGACCATCCTTCATTATTTGAACTAGCCACACCCTCTTCTTCCCACCCCTTTCTGCTTTCCACAGGGACCACTAATATTAGTTACGACTGTCCAGTCCTCCCTACTCTCCACATCCATCCCTCCTTGACCCTGGACACTTTTCTCTGACCTCACAGTAGATGTAACATTTTTCTTTACACCCCCTCCCTCCTCCTTCTCCACTATCCAGGTCCTAAAATCTTTCCAGGTGAGGAAAAGGTTCACATGCATCTCCTCCAATCTCATCTAATGTATTCAGTTTTCCTGTTGTGGTCTTTTCTACGTCAGTGACATTAAGTGCAGACTGGAGAACAGTTTTATAGTACACCTACACTCAATCAACAATGGCCACCCCGAGGTCCCAGTTATAGACCATTTTAACTCCCTTCCCCCTTTCCACACTGACCTGTCCATCCTTGGCCTTTTCTACTGCCAGGATGAAGCCAAATGCAAACTAGAGGAGCAGCATTTTATCTTTCACTTGGGTAGTTTACAACCTAGCAGCATGAATATTGAATATTCCAATTTTAGAGAAAGCTACTTTTTTCCTTTTATCCCATCCCTTCGCCCTTCTTCTTCTGGTCCAACTCTAGTCCTTCCTTTCTCATTACCTCTTTACCCATCTTCATCTCACTCCCCCTCCTGGTTCCATCAACCAAATTTACACACAGGTTCCACTTCAACATCTCCCCACTGCCAATCTTGTTCCAACTGTCATTATCCTCTCCCCTAGTGGTTCCTATTCTCTTCTGCTCTTCATCTTCTTTTCTATGCCTATTGGGTTGTAACATTGGTCAGAGTGGCAACACAGCTTCCATTGCCATTTTGTGAAAAGTACAGACCTGTACCTGAAACCTACAGGTTCTTTATGGAAAGGTTATTTCAAGGGAGACTGGAATGCTAAATTGACTGAGGATATTTGCATACGTTAGCTGGACAAGCCTGTGTTAGAAACATAGAAAACCTACAGCACAATACAGGCCCTTAGACTCACAAAGCTGAGCCAAACATGTTCTTTTGACTTTGTGATGAGGAGCAGCTTGCTCTTCAGTCTGGTCATTCTGAGGATGAGAAGCCTCCTACCACACCTCTTGTATTCTGTTATGGCAGTCTCCTATTCAAGACAAAAGAGACCCTTTGATAATACATGACAAACCATGGCATTTGTGCACATCAATATGTTTGTGCACCTGGTTGCTTTGTAAGGGATTGCACTGTACATTCTGGGTGGGGATTGTGCTATGGGAAGCTGTCACTAATTGAATATGTGAGTGTGTATGGAAAGTTAACTTTGAATGAAGGGGTAAATGTAGAGATGGGAAAGATGTGTGTGAGGGTTGGGACTGAGGGGTCTGACTAAATTAGCTGATGGGAGGATGATTAAAGATGAGGTGAAAATTTTAGAGTTCTCATGTTCAAAAATTTTGTAAGATCACAGTACTCCTATCAGCATTAACCTGACAGGCTGCTTACTGTTGCTTCAGCCAGTTGGTTTTAGTTTGGTCTTACCAGCATGTCTAGAGAATATCTCATCTACTAAGATCTCTCAGTCGCAGTGAGTGAATCTCAGGGTATGGTCCTAGTTCTTTCGTCTTCTATTTTCACCATCTGCTCAGCATACCTAGTTACAATGGTGTGGTGTGGCTCTGTAAAGTTCCAACTGAATTGACTTAGTTTAATTCTTGGGATCAGATGAAATATTAAAAACACATTGAAGTAAATTATTGAAAATGAATTCATCTGAAATTGCACTGCATATGTGATTTCTCCAAATCATCTCAAACTGGCTAAGTTACCCTTTGGATATTGTGCTGACATGTGTCTTATTTGTAGCATAATTTATTTCAAATTGAAATTCAACATTTAACTGCTAAAATGGAGATTAGTTTTATTTTCGAAATTGATCCTCACAGTGGACTGGAACATATAGCACTGTGCAAAAGTCTTAGGCACATAGATATGGCTAGCATGCCTAAGACTTTTCCATAGCACTAGTTTGTCTATGTGGAACAGAGAGTGAGTTTGTAAATCTGGCTGGAGCAAAGGATGCTGGGAATGGAGAGGGTGGCGTGCTGCAGAAGGGGTATAGGACAGGTGACAGAGAAGGAGGGCAGGGTCTGGGGGGTGGGGGGTGGAATTGGCACAGGTACAGACACATTTAACCCTGAAACATCACGAAAGGACATTTGATTCCAAACAATTGGTTTATTGATCATTGCAGAATCTCTCTGGTGCTTCATGTTCCCTCCCTTCTCCATTCCCCTTGTCCCAACCATCATTCCTCTTTCCCTGTTCCCTTCCCACTCTCAGTCCACAATGGCAACCCATATCAGAATCAGGTTTATCATCACTCACATATGCAGCAGTCCGGAAAATTACTGTAGAACTGTGCAAAAGTCTTAGGCATCCCAGCTATATGCTTCTTTGTCCTTATGTGGACTACAAAGGAGGGCAAGATTCAGTTTCTTACTGCCCAGTGTACTTGTGGCATACATTAGCTGTGCATGTGCAAACTTCTATACTAAATTAACCTCTGCTGTACTTTACATCCCATGATCAAATTCAATGCTAGAATGGTGTTGAGGGAATGACTTGGGCCTACTTGGTTCCTACAGTTTTCCATTTTTTTCTGCTATCCCTCTGCATAAAGCATTGACATGAGGCTAATTATAGAACTAAGGTTTTATATCAAAATCTGTTTACTCTGATGGGGTAAAACAATACCTTTCTAATCATATTTGTCTATAATCTGCTATCAAGCTGATACTAAGAAAAACAGCCTTCTTTCCTTGCTTTTATTTTATGCAAATACACAGTTAAACACTGAAAAGCAAATATAGAATTATCTGAGGCATGCCTCTCTGTTGTTAAATTTCACAAAAAGAAAGATTTTACACGCTCAGCCTCATCACTGGGAAAATGATCAATGGGCAGTTCTTAGATCTAGAATATTAAAGTTATTCTGTGATAATATTTAATTACATCGTGCTTAGGTCTCCACAGGAAAAATCTACCACCAGGTATGGTGATTCTCATGCCTTCTGGCTTCAACTGTTGGACATTCTGAAACTGGAAATGTCAATATATTGTTTTAATTACTTTTGACTTTTTAACTTAGTTTTATTGATTTTCTCCATTAATTAATCATGTCTTTCATCACTTTATTTCCCTTTCTGCATGTTGAATCCACACATTCTAACTTGAATTTGTGCGTTTTTAGTTAGCAATAATCATGCAGCTGCTAACGAGCCACCACTCTAGTATCATTTCTATAAAACGTCTGAGAACTGATCAGAAATGACTTGGAGTGATTCATATTGAGGAATATTTCCACACTTGCTAACCAGGGCCAATGATCAAACCTTCACTTTCATCAGTTTAAAAGTCAATCCCTTGATATGGGAAGAAGGGGAAGCCATATATCCCCAAGGAGCCAAGTTCAAACATGATCTCTGGTGCTGGTTTGCAGAGCTTGCATGTTCTCTCAGTGACTGTTGGTACTTTCTCTTAATAGGTCACTTTCTTCCCATAACCCCAAAAATGTGCAAATGGGAAGATTAGTTGATCACTATAAATTGCCTTGTGTGTAGATGTGTGGTAGAGTCTGTGGGGAGGAGATGGGCATAAAGGGAGAATAAATGAGATTTGTGAGGATTGCTATAAATGAGTATTTTGTGATCAGTACAGACTCACTGGGCTGGCAAAGCAATTTGAAGTATAGTTGAAAATATAGCTTCCATGTTGTTATGAATTTCTCTATCTATGATTCTATTATCATACCAGGTAGACCATTAAGTTCTGAAATTTGCTCCCTCATTTTTGTAGGGATCTTTAATTCTAGTGGCACACAAGATTAGTTCAGCCATTGAGTCTGGCAAATCCAAATTTTCAGTTCATTGCAAATAGGTTAGAAGGTATCTGTAATTGATGTGTGCTTTCATATGTGAACATTGTGGATTTCCAGTGATCTTTTCTTGCTAAAAAAAAAAGCGAGTGAAGGAAAATTACTCTTTTGCATAAAGCAGAGCAGAACGAATGGAAAACAGAGAAATAGAGAAAGAAAGAGCAGGGAGACTGAAAAACATGCAAAATCATGGACTGTGTTCATTTCAAAACCTTTCCATTTTTGTCAACACGCTGATGATTGTATTGCCAATTATTTACCTTACTCAAACAGATGGTGTTATGAATAATAAACACATTGTGGTCGAGAAGGATTTTTATCAATTCGAGCCTAAAGTGAAGCCAGTTAAATGTTTTGTTTATTTTGGTGGCCCTATGGCTTTTTCCTGACAATTATATTTATTTCCTTTCATAGTAGCTGACTACTGAGATAGTAATTTCATGTACTTCAATTCTTATTTCAATTCACTCTGAAAATTTACTTGTAAGTGATCGGACACAGATGTCTAAGACCCTTATGAGGACAGATCCTCTACAGAAATCATGAGAAAACTTCATGATCAAAACCTCAGGATCAATTTGAAGTATCATTAAAACTAAAGTGCATTTCAGCTGGTTAACTGCAATACTGTTTAAAATATCTTAACTGTCCAAAGGTTAAGACCCAGGGGGAAGTAATAGGCAAGTGAGAAGAGGTAAAAGGGTTGCAGAGTAGGGAATAGAGGAAGGGGGGAGGATCTGTTTACCGGAATTCAAAGTGATGTGTTTGGATGACCAAATGAGGGCAGAACGTACACAGTAAGTAGTTGGGCTCTGGGGACTGTTGTGAACAAGGGGTCCTTGACCCTCTGGTATAAGTCTGCAGATACCTGGAAGTGTGAGTACAGGTACCTTGGGTGCTAAAGAAGGTTAAGGTACACCAGAAGCTTGCTTTATCTGCCATTACATAGAACATAAGAGCAGAGACATCATGTTACAACTTATAATTTGATTGCTTAGGTTGTACCTGAGTTATTGTGTAGTTTTCTAATTACCACACTATAGGAAGGATGTACGTGGCCGTACCATCTCAGCTTTCTTTTCTTCACCGTTGTGAGAAGGTCTTCATGGGGGACAACATGGTGCTGGATGGTCTTGTGGACCTGCTCGTTTGTGATGTGGTCCAAGTATGAGATGCCCAAGATGTTGAGATAGCGTCTCATTTCCAATGCCCGTATCTTCCTCTGTAGCTCTGCTGTGAGTGTCCATGTCTCACATGCGTACAGGAAGATGGAGAATACCAATGCACGCAGGAGTCTGATCTTGTACTTCATGGTGAACTTGCTGTCCCTCCATATTGTCTTGAGTTTGGATAGTGCAGTCATCCTCTGTGCAGTTCTTGCCAGGACTTCTGGTCTTCATCCTTCATCACTGATGATTGCCCCCAGGTATTTGAACTGCTGCACTGTCTCAAGTTTCTGACCATGGACTGAGATGTCTGTTGTGATGGCACCTTTGGCATTTGCCATGAGCTTGGTTTCTTGGCACTTACTTCCATTCCAAACTTTGTGGAGGTTCTGTCAAGATGGCTGACCAGGTTGGCCAGTTTGTCCTCTTTTCCTGCAAGTCCATCAATGTCATCAGCAAATCTTAGGTTTGTGATGTTGCTCCCTCCGATGCTGGCTGTGCCCACATGATCTTCGAGGGCAACACTCATGATTCGTTCCAGGAAGATGTTGAAGAGAGTGGAGGAGAGGCGGCAGCCCTGACAGACTCCTACAGAGGTATGGAACCATTCCCCGATGGTGCCCTGAGCAAGTACTGCACTGGTTGCCTTGGCGTAAAGCTGATGGATTGTATGAGTCAGCTTCTAACCATGTTGAATTTCTTCATGGTGGCCCATAAGGCATCATGCCAGACTCTGTCAAACGCCTTCTTGTAGTCTATGAAGACGTGGTAGAACTCTCTCTGGTGCTGAAGGTGTTTCTCACAGAGGGTGCGGAGGTTGAAAATCTGCTCAGTGGTGCTTCTGCTCTTACGGAAGCCTGCTTGCACCTTGGCAATGATGTCTTCTGCCTGAGGTCTCAGTCTGTTCAAAATGATTCTGAGCATTACCTTGCTTACATGGCTGATCAAACTGATGGTATGGTAATTCTGGAAAAGTTGGAGATTGCCTTTCTTGGGAAGCACAATGATTAGCGACTGAGTCCAAGGTGTCGGCCATTCATCTGTCTGCCAGATCTTAATGCAGATGGTGGTAAGCATGTCTGTCGTGGCCTCTCCTCCATGCTTCAGCAGTTCAGCAGGGATGTTGTCAACTCCTGCTGACTTCCCACACTTCAGTGATCGTATTGCTGCTTCAACTTCTTCACGCATAATTGGATAGTCTTCCTCATTGGAAGATTCCTGCACATTCAGCACGCTTTGATCCCCTTTGCTCTGGTAGTTGTACAGTTTTGAAAAGTACTCTGTCCACCTTCCCATTATTTCCTTTTCTTCTGTGAGACTTTTGCCATTTTTGTCTTGGATGGTGTTCACTTTGGCTTGTTTTTCTTTGGTAAGGTCTTTCACCAGTGGGAATGCCTTCTTTGTGTTGTTGTTGGAGAGGCTGTCTTCAATGTCCACACATTGTTTGGCTATCCATCTTTGCTTTGCTTCCTTCATTTCCTTCCTGATTTCCCTATTGATTTTCTTGTTTTCTTTTCTTCCCTCTGCTGTGTTTTCATCTTTCTTTAACTTCCTTCTTGTGTGACGGGTCCTGAATTGCCCCTATGAACTGTGATGTTCAAAAGAGAGAGAGAGAGAGAGAGATTTAACACCGACATCTTGTTTGTAAGAGAGAGAGAGAGATGAAGACTGCTCACAGTTTGTTTATACTTTCTACAAGGACATTACCTGCTTGTACTTTCTTACAGACAGAGAAGGGAGGAGCTGATATTTGAGAGACAGCTGGTACTCAGTATGGGGAGATAAATAAAAGGTCAGATGATAGACCTGAGACACATGGTTTTGGACACTGAATGAGCTTTGTTGTGCCCACAGAAAAAGTGGGTTTTGGAGGATCGATCAGGCGTATCGATCAGTGGCTCTCGCAGTGTAAAAAGGGTGTGACCGGTGGGGAGTTATTGGTGTATCCAACCTTTGCCTGGGTTGATAGCTCCACCACAGAAGAACGGTCCCCTTTTGTTGTGGCCACAGTCGGTGACTTTTAAAGGATTTCAGAGGACAACGGGAAGATCGACGGCGTCAGCTCACCTGAAGACACAAATCTTTCTCTCTCTCTCTCTCTCTCTCTCTCTCTCTCTCTCTCTCTCTCTCTCTCTCTCTCTCTCCATCACTACTCAACTCAATACCATGAACTGAACTGAACTTTACCCATCATCGTAAGACTGTATCTATTTACCCCTAGACTTGAAGAAGCTTGGTTTTCATATATTTCCACACTTACTGATATACTTACTTATATATAATCATTGCTAATCTGTTTGATTTATCTGCATTTATATTACTGTATTGTGTAGTTACTAATAAAGACCATTAGTTAACAGCAATACTGGACCCCAAGGTGTTTTCCATTTCTGCAGGTTCTTTAACCTGTCACGAGGTACGTGACACTTGTGTCACACATATCCAGTATCTTGTTAGTAACCCATGGTTTAAACCTATGGCGGTTTTCCCCCAGAATCTTGCTTGCTGTTTCCGTCATCACTGTGTTAAAGTTATTTGTGGTGGTCTCCAGGTCTTCATCAAGTAGGAGTATTGATGCAAATTTCCCCCCAATTGCTGACTGAATTTCTTCAGAGATGGCGGGGTCTTTCAGTTTTTCAAGGTCGAATCTCAGCTGGCTAATTTTTGGCTTGTTGAATCTCCTCAAGCACACTCTGATGTTCATCGTGACAAGGTCGTGGTCACTGCCCACATCTGCTCCTGGGAATGTTCTGGTTTACGGTCTGTTCACACCAGATTTGTGCCGTCTTTGCACCAGGATGTAGTCAATCTGGTGATGTTGGCCACTGGGGGCATGCCAGATCCATCTTTGGTATGCTTTGTGCTCTCCAAGTGTGTTTGACAGCACCATGCTGTTATAACTGGCAAATTCCAGCAGACGTAGTCCCCTCTCATTGGAGGTGTCATTACATGAGGGGCCGATGAGATCCTCCCACTTATCTTGTGCGTCTCTGCCCACCTGGGCATTCCAGTCATCCTGAATGATCAAAATATCTTTGTTGTCCACCTTGTTGATGACATCTTGTAGCTTCTTACAGAATTCTTCAATGTGTTCATCGTCGTAGTCTGTTGTTGGGGCATAGACTTGAGCCACTGTGATGTTGAATGGTTTTACTCACAGGCGGATGATCATGAGCCTGCTTGACACTGGTTGGCATCCTAGGTCTTTGTTCCTGATGGATTTGTTGACTAGGGACCCTACGGCATTTTCATGTCTGTTCTCTCCTCCGCTACAATAGAGTACATGTCCTTCCTCAGTGTGCACTTCTCCAGCGTTCTTCCATCTGGCTTCACAGAGCCGAGGAGGTGCCAGTTGTATCTTTCCATCTCATGTGTGAGTTCCTTGAGTTTCCCTGCTTGGTTCAGCGTTCTTGCATTCCATGTGGCGATTGTGATGTTTTCCCTGCCACGGATCTCCTGTGTCAAAACACCAGTAGTACATTTATCACATCCGCCTTGGTGTGAGACGGATAGCGTGGTCATCGGTAACCCGGGCTGCGACCAATCCGATATGAAGTTGCTTTTTGGTGTGCTCATCATGCGGCGTGTCTTGGGCATCTGAAACCTGGCGGAGCCCATCCCCCTCCAGGTTTTACCACAGCTGATTTCCTCCAACTAGGTGACTCGCCTTGGTTGCGAACACGTGGCTGTTATAGTTAATCTGAGAACCTTTCCGCCCTGGCCGGTGACTTCATCATGGAAGTCTTTCACCCAGTGGTGCCGTGTTAACACCACCCCCTCACGTGGTTTAGCCCGCCAGCTGAAGCGGTTTACTGGGGTATGGTGCTTGGAGCCAGCACATGAGAGACTTAGGAGATGGATGAGGACCGGTGATGCCCGTCCACCCTGTCTGGTAGGGAGCAGCATGCTAGACATTAAAGGTACCACCTCTATCCTGAGCCCCCTGTAACCCGGCTATGACTCTGTCTTTGATTAAAATTGCTTTTTTTAATCTAAAGGCTTTGTCTTTATTACAATTGTAACTGAACGTCAGATATAACTACCACATGTGAAGCACTCTGAAATATTTAGAATATTTGATCAACCACCAGGAAAGAAGTTCTCTTTTTCCTTTAGGTGTGACTGCATTGCACACCTTCACACCTATACATTTGCTGGTGTATCAGTAATTTGTCCATCCATCATGTTATTCTAGAAGTGACTTTAAAAATTGAAGTTTTGTGCTGGGTGGATAAATTATTGCATATGTATGAGTAGGTTGCAGTACTGTGTGTGGGGATGTATGTGTGATATTTTTACAGATAATAGCAGAATTTTAAGTGAAACGACTTTAACTTAATGTCAATTATGACTGTACTTGTGATAAACTATCTCTGCTTGGATGAAAGCATAATTGTTGAATAATATCACAGATAGGAAGGATGGATTATGTATATTCTAGTTCCTTATTATGTGGTTCTATCTAGAAATAAATAGCTGATCAAAAGTGGCTAAACTTGTTATGTAGTAATGGAAGAATGTTCTATTCTGTTTCTGAAGTTCAGTTTGATTGTAGTAAATACATTTAAATCTCAGAGGTGGAGTATATTGTGCTGACTGTGCTCTATGGCTCACTCTAAAGATGGATTTCGAGACAAAACATGGACCCAGTCACAATCAGGACTTCAGGAAGAGTAGGACAAGGGAATCAGAGGGATTCGAAGTGGGGAGAGTGAGCAATTTCAAGGTCCTGAGTGTCAGGATCTAACCTGGTCCTGACCTATCGATGCTGCTATAAAGAAGGCAAGACAGCTGTTCTATTTCAATAGGAGTTTGAGGAGATTTGGTTTGTCACCTACGACACTTGAAAACTTCTACAGAGATGTACCGTGGGGAGTATTTTGACAGGCTGCATCACTGTCTGTTATGCACAGAATCCAAAGAAGCTACAGGAAATTGTAGCTCCATCTTGGGTACTAGCCTTTGTGGTACTCAAGACAACTTCAAGGAGCTGTGTCATAGGAAGGCAGCATCCATCATTAAGGACTCTCATCAGTCAAGCTATGCTCCCTTCTCATTGTTACCATCAGGAAGGAGGTACCGAAGCTTGAAGGCACACACTCAGCGATTCAGGAACAATTTCTTGCCCTCTGCCATCCGAATCCTAAATGTATATTGAACCCATGAACACAAACTCACTTTCATATTTGCAGTATCAGCTATTTAATATATATACTTCCTGTAACACACATCAAAGTTGCTGGTGAACGCAGCAGGTCAGGCAGCATCTCTAGGAAGAGGTACAGTAGATGTTTCAGGCCGAGACCCTTCGTCAGGACTAACTGAAGAAAGAGCTAGTAAGAGATTTAAAAGTGGGAGGGGGAGGGGGAGATCCAAAATGATAGGAGAAGACAGGAGGGGGAGCGATGCAGCCAAGAGCTGGACAGGTGATTGGCAAAAGGGATATGAGAGGATCATGGGACAGGAGGCGCAGGGAGAAGGAAAAGGCGGGGGGGGGAACCCAGAGGATGGGCAAGGGGTATAGTCAGAGGGACAGAGGGAGAAAAAGGAGAGTGAGAGAAAGGATGTGTGTATATAAATAACGGATGGGGTACAAGGGGGAGGTGGGGCATTAACGGAAGTTAGAGAAGTCGATGTTCATGCCATCAGGTTGGAGGCTACCCAGACGGAATATAAGGTGTTGTTCCTCCAACCTGAATGTGGCTTCATCTTTACAGTAGAGGAGGCCATGGATAGACATGTCAGAATGGGAATGGGATGTGGAATTAAAATGTGTGACCACTGGGAGATCCTTCTTTCTCTGGCGGACAGAGCGTAGGTGTTCAGCAAAATGATCTCCCAGTCTGTGTCGGGTCTCGCCAATATATAGAAGGCCACATCGGGAGCACTGGACGAGGTATATCACCTCAGTCGACTCACAGGTGAAGTGTCGCCTCACCTGGAAGGGCTGTCTGGGGCCCTGAATGGTGGTAAGGGAGGAAGTGTAAGGGCATGTGTAGCACTTGTTCTGCTTACAAGAATAAGTGCCAGGAGGGAGATCAGTGGGGAGGGATGGGGGGGTACGAGTGGACAAGGGTGTCGCGTAGGGAGCAAGCCAGGAGGAAGATCAGTGGGGACGGATGGGGGGGAACGAATGGAAAAGGGAGTCATGTAGGGAGCACCTACGCTGTGTCCACCAAAGAAAGCAGGATCTCCCAGTGGCCACACATTTTAATTCCACATCCCATTCCCATTTTGACATGTCTATCCATGGCCTCCTCTACTGTAAAGGCGAAGCCACACTCAGGTTGGAGGAACAACATCTTATATTCCGTCTGGGTAGCCTCCAGCTTGATGGCATGAACATTGACTTCTCTAACTTCCGCTAATGCCCCACCTCCCCCTCGTACCCCATCCATCATTTATATACACACATTCTTTCTCTCACTCTCCTTTTTCTCCCTCTGTCCCTCTGACTATACTCCTTGCCCATCCTCTGGGTACCCCCCCCCACCTTTTCCTTCTCCCTGGGCCTCCTGTCCCATGATCCTCTCATATCCCTTTTGCCAATCACCTGTCCAGCTCTTGGCTCCATCCCTCCCCCTCCTGTCTTCTCCTATCATTTTGGATCTCCCCCTCCCCCTCCCACTTTCAAATCTCTTACTAGCTCTTTCTTCAGTTAGTTCTGACGAAGGGTTTCGGCTTGAAACGTCGACTGTACCTCTTCCTAGAGATGCTGCCTGGCCTGCTGCGTTCACCAGCAACTTTGATGTGTGTTGCTTGAATTTCCAGCATCTGCAGAATTCCTCGTGTTTGCGTATATAACTCCTGTAAATGATCTACTTATTTTTTTATTTTTTTCAATGTTACCATGTATTGCATTGTGCTGCTTCTGCTACATTAGCAAATTTCATGACATATGCCACAATATTAAACCCATTTCTGATTCTGAGTCAGCACGTCCCTATGAGATGAAAAGGTAGATAAATTACTTTTGAAAAGTGGTTACTCTTGTTTTTCAGGGAAAAGCAGCAGCCAAACTCTACATAGCAAACTCCCACTGTCACCATTCTGTGACAGTTCAATAGCAGCTCTTAGACATGGTCACAGTGAAAAATTCTTCTGTTCTTCTCCCAGTAGTATTCACCAGTTTTTCCCTTTATCGAATATCCTATTCAAAGGATGAGGATCTAGAAATGTTTGCTTATTTCAACTCTATTCAGTTGTATGCATACACAACATGATAACAGCTATTTTAACATTCTTTTCATTACACATTGCCAGCCAATGGTGTCATGGCATCTGCACTGGACTTTGAGGCGAATGGTCCAGGGTTCAAATCTGGCCGGCTCCTTACACGCTTTCCATCCGTGCTGGGTTCAGCATCGAACCAACTACTCGATCTTATGAAAACAGACAAATGCCAAAGAAACAGCAGGGTTGATGCCTATTGTGCCACATGGCATTGAGAGGAACAACTTGCGTCACACAAAAACAATTTACTAAGTACTGCCAGTACGTGCTGCTCTGACATGTCTGATATGCTTCAAGTTATCTGTTCCACAAGAACACAAGAAAATACGAGTAGGATAGGCCACCTTGTCTCTCAAGTCTGTCCCACCATTCATCCAACATGATGGTGCAGCACTGAAGAACCCCTTTAGCAGACACCCCCAATAGGCGGACCGTGGGCCAGGTCCGGACCGTGAGAACCAAATGTCTGGACTGTGCCAACCCATTGGCACTTACGTGAACGCACCTGTCATAACATGTAAATAAAGCGCGGGCTGCTCTAACTTATTTTAACCTTATCCCACACCATACACTTGACTTACGCCCCCATAAAGTGCACAATGCTGAGTTGATTAAAATGTGTGCAATTGAAATGGTTGGTGAAGTTTTAGGTCATGATGAGAAAACCAAGAAAACGGTTGTGTAGCTATTAAAGACGGTGTAATTGTCGGCTAACACGGCAACAAGAAGAGTAGAAGTTTGAGCAGAGGAGTGTTTTTCCAATCTCTTCACCGATTTGGAGAAAGCAGAAGCCATATCACTAGCCATAGACTCATCCTGTGACCGAACCGATATGGAAGAGCTATCTATGTTTGCAAGATTTTTGATGGGAAGACCTTTCGGGAAGAGCTACTTTGTTTGCTTCCTCTGCTTGGGCGCACAATTAGGGAAATAATTTTTAACAAATTGACACAGTTCTTTGAGAAGAATGAATTGGATGTGAGCAAAATTGTGTCTGTGTCACTGATGGGGCTCCGTCGATGGTGGGACAACACAAGGGCTTGGTAAGCAGGTTTGCCACTGTAAACCCAGCACTCTTGGCATTTCATTGCATTATTCAAAAATCAGTGTTGTGCGCTAAACTGTGTGGGGATATGAAAGAGGCTATGGGTACTGTGACGAGGCTGGTAAATCTCGTTTGTGAGAGTTCCAGTCTGCAACATCGCCTTTTCAGAGCATTGCTGGAGGAAATGTCAGTGAGACACAAAGATCTTTTGCTGCATAATGATGTTCGCTGGCTGGGCAAAGGCCGTGTGTTGGAGAGGGTGTGCGATCTGCGCGATGAGCTTGTGTCATTTTTATCCAGCCTGCAGAGCCAAAAAGTCCAAGGAATCAAGAGGTTTTTAAGTGACAACAAGGTGATGGCACATGTTCTTTTTTTGTGTGACATCATGTCTCATCTAAATCAACCTAATCTGCAATTACAAGGCAACAGCCACACTGTTGTGGACATGTACAAAGCGATTGAAGCTTTCCGGTCAAAGCTGAACCTTTTGGAGAGAGAGATTCACGGGAGAAAGTTGCACTTTCTACATCTGCGGGAGCATTGCGAGAAGAATGAAATACGGGAGGAACCAGCAATAAAGGATTTTGTGATGAGCCTGGCAGAAAACTTCAGGGAAGAATTTGAAAGCTCCCCTAAACTCTCAGGTGACATCCTCCTCTTTCTGAGACAGCTGTTCTCCGTTTCAGCTGATGGTCAGTGGACTGCAGAGGCCAAAAGGCTGGTGCCTTCCATAGATGAGGCAACTCTTCAGATGGAGGCCTTGGAAATGGAAATGCTCAAAACACAACACAAGGCCATTGGGATTAGTGACTTTTTGATCAATGTGGTTCCCCAAGCTCAATTCAAAAGCACGAGCTATTGCAATGCTCTACTCACACTGTTCCCCTCCACGTATATATGTGAGTCATCGTTTTCTTCAATAAACTCTATCAAGAATCAGGACAGAAACGGACTCTCCAATGCACATCTTTGCCAGTGCCTCAGGATAGCCACAACAGAATACAGGCCCACATCAGAAGGATTGCCTCATCCTGTCGCTGTCACTTCTCTCACTGATTGGTGAGTGAATCAATTTAATTTTGTCCATTTGTCAATCTTATTGTGGTATAATAATATTACAACAACAATAATACTGATAATTTCATTTATAGCTACACTTCATACTTCAAATGCTACATAGCTTAATTAAAAAGAACAACTAGATTAAATGAGAGAACAGAAACAGTGGAAAGGCAGTACTACTAAAACTCTGTGTGGAAGAGAAGTGTTCTTTGTGTGGAAGAGAAGTGGTGAAGACTACCATGTTTACTGTGCGTGTGTGTGTGTGTGTGTGTGTGTGTGTGTGTGTATATTTTAAGTCCCAGATGAGTTCTCAATGTGACAGCTGATAGTTGTGATGGCTAGAGTCATAATTAAGTGGTTGGTTTTGGACTTCTTTTGTTTCAAGGATGCATTTTTTTTTCTTGTGAGACCCACAACACAGGCTTTGAGAATCCCAGGCCTAAATTATTACTACTATCACTACTACTACTAATAATAATGGTAATAGTATCAACAACAACATCTGCCCATAAAACAACTTATTGGCACAATGAGAAAAAAAGCCCTGGACGTTTTGGCCCTTGGCTTGGCATGCTTCACATAATTTGGCCCTTGTGGAAAACTAATTGGGGAACCCTGCCCTATAGGATAGGTTCCCTGATACCTTTTATTTTTTATCCACTACCTTACACTATGATACAGATCTATTCCCTGTACCGTGTCCCCCTAAGCCCCAACACAGCAATCCGTCAAGCTGCATTCAGATTCCCTAGGTCCAGATGAATGTTCTGATCTCTCCAGCATCTCAACACAATACTTGTACCTGACTGTCATCTCCATGCTGGGCTCCAAACATGTTTACAGGTGCCTCTGCCCCAGGTGCTACATTTTTGTTACCAAAGGAAAGGCAATATGGCACTTTAGTTACAGCAACAGACTGTGCCCCACTTCTACTCATGTTTACCGCTATGAGAACTGATTACTCTTCATGAGGGTGTTGTTATTGTGTTACACACCAACCATTATCAGTTCAGGATTAGTTTGAGCATATACCTGTAGCTCAGTAGTTCTACAGTCAATGAGAGTAATTGATTACTGACTTCTCTTACATGTCCACGTTAGTGAAATTGGGAGAGCTTCATTCTTTAAGAACCTTGGTAAGTGCATGGTAAATGGATTCCCACAAAACATTCTTTAGAATTAATCAATTCTCTTATGCATTGCTTTGCTGACGCAAAAACCCGGCCAGTAAATGTAATGCAAATTTACAGGACTATTCTTTCGAATGTCACTGTACTTTAGGTTGAGAACGTTGATAATTTTTTGTAAGTTAACATTTAAAGGGGTCACCAGGGCAATCAATTGAAGAAGATCCCTATGAGGAATGCTCATTTCCCCACTGTTCATTAGTGTTATATTCCTTAACTAGTCAAATCTGTAAGCGGCTGAACTATGACAAGAAGGAGCCAAGATTAAGTCCTGGGCTGGGTTGTTTTGGTTGATTTTTATTTACAACACACCTATCATGTCAATCTGGCCATGCTGCCTGCAAGGTTTCATTCTAATTATGACTGTTTAGATGTTCAAGCACGTATTTGGGCAGCGTTCACGTGTGGACTGATACGTGATGAGGAGCCAACCTGTCACCTAAGAGTAATGGCTTTCTCCAGCAAAGGAAGATCTTTAACTATCTAATTCTGATGTTCAGTGGAACTATCAAGTTCCTTATTGTCAATATACAGAAAATCATGAACAGTAGCTCAACATTCATAATATAACAAACAGTAAGCACATTTGCATGAACCACATGAAGACAGTGATGACTTTAGCTGAGAGGCCAGGTATTTTGTGGTAAGCGACTGACTTGACTTCCCCAAAGTCTGACCCGGTGCATGGTGAGGGAATCCTCACTTACCTGGATGTCTCCATGTTCAATAACACATAAGACTAATGTAATCTCTTCATTGTTGCTGATATAAAATCGTCAAAGCCTATTCCATAATAAACCTCTGGAATGCCTTTAGCATTTTCTGATTCTATTATATTCTAAACATTAAACAAACCTATGGCATCCAATGGACTTCATATTCTGCACAACAATAAGAAAACATATTTACCATGCTTTAGAAATACTCCCAGCGTGAAGGCAATCCTAATGGATAAGGTTCTTAATGCTGTTTAATTGTTTTTGGCTCTTGGTTCACTTTAGGAACCATTTACTTCATGCCAAATTGGAGTGAAGTCTTTGATAGACTGCAAATGGAAGAAAGTCTATTAGAGCATCAAAGGACAATACAGCACAAAAGTAACCAGTTGGCTCATCACTCCTCTGCCAGCTCCTTGAAAGAGCTATCCAAATACTTTCAAGTTCTTTCCTAAAAGCTGTGCTAAGTTCAACCACTTGAAAGTTACTGCATTCAGGGAGTCAGCTTGTACAAACCTCTTTTGTGTCAGTTTTACAGAAGAAGACCAAATGTCTCCTGTTAGCTGCCCGACCTGTCTCTAAGTCCCCTGTCTGCACATTGAAATGTTGAAGCTCGAGAGAGGCTTGAGGCAAGCTTCTGGTGCACTTTATCCCCACATTCATTGTCATAACATTCATTAATGGAAGGAGCCGAAGACTACTGAGTAGCTTTTTCAATGTTCAGGCACAGCCATAATGAGCCAGCTGGATTGTCATATTCTGTATCATTCTATTGTGCTTCAATAGTGTTTGTATCCCATTTCTAATCTTTTTCTTTTAATTCTGCGTAAACCAAGCAGAGAGTCAAGAGTCAGAAAAAAATTGAGTCCAGAAATAAACACTGAGATACTGAATTGGGAATTAAATGCCAGCTTGATGCCAGGCATAGGCAGAACATGGTGATTGGATATGCTAATCATTTGAACAGAGTAGACATTTAATTACTTTTATTTGAATGGTCCTGATCATTTGCTAGCATCTTAGGTGACCTTGGTTATTTCTTTTATGAATATGTCCTAAAATGTTATATCCTTTTAAAATTATTTAATTATATTCAGAACATTCATAAGTGTGATGATGCGCATGAGACTCTTCAGAGGACGGGGTCTGGAGATCTAATGGCTAAGCACAGGGTGCATTACAGCACCCGCTCTCTCTCATGGGAGGCTTCATGCAAAGGGAAGGTCTCTTTGACCAGCCCTCCAAATCCAGAACAGCTTAGTGCAGGTGGACAAACATAGTAGTAGATAGATTACTGTCCAAACGCATCTGCTACAATGCCTACCCACTTGCAACAGAAATATTGGTCATGAAACGTAATCAGCCTATGCTAATATAAAAACTTCAGTATGGTTCTTCCCCTGCATAACTGACACTCTAACACTCTGTTCCCATCCCCCTCATGTGGTTATGTTAAATACATCATTACAATCTGCCACAACTTCTTTAAACCAAGTGTGAAAATGTCTAGCTAAATGTAGTGTCTTCTCTATCAAACACTTTTTTTTCTATTTGGTCATCCAACGTGATTTCCTTTTGAGATAAATATTGGCCAAGCTGTATGTGTTTTGATGAGTGAAATCTGCTAATTCTATTTTTATCCAATTTATGGAATTGCTCCCAGCACAATAAAAACTGTTCCAGATAATAATTTATTGTTTATATTTGCTTTACCTCATCCACTTCAGGTTCGTTTCCAAACTGTTTCAAATGCATTTTGCCTGATTAGCAACCTTTCAGTCACAGGAATTAATTCCTTTTTATTTACTCTTCACAGAATATTACATGACTTTGAACAATACTATTAAATCTCCACTTTAAACTTCTCTGCACTAGGGAAAACAATTGCATCTTTTCCAATCTCTGCATAACAAAAGATAAGTTCTTTCAAAAAAAAACAGAACATGCTGTATACACTCAGCGGTTCAGATAACATCCTTGCAGATTGAAAGTGAATATATATTCCAGTTCGATGATCTTTGAACTGGAAAAAGAATATGACAAATAATCTCCTTTCAAAAACTGTAATCCTCCTTGCATTTGAACTGAGACCACTAGGCACACAAAATGATTTCACTCGCTACATAACTGGAAGATTATGTATGATAGTATACATCATATCAAATTAATTCACACATTAGCCTTTTTGTGAAGTCCAGTAGCAGAGAATCTTCATGGATGGTTTTGGTTAATGTTACATAAGATGTCCTTTATTGCTCTGGAGTTCCACCCTTCTGCCTAATACGATCAAGTTTCACAATTTGTCTTACTTTACTGTGCTCCCCTCCACTACCACTGATCTTCTAGATGCCTTCAATTCCTCAGTTCAAAACCAAGATCTTCATCTCCTATCCTTGATCTTTGTCTGACACTCTAGTCTTCCACAAACTTTCTACTCCCATTCAATGTCCTCCATGATCCTCAAAAGTTTTCAGCTACTCAGCCAATTCTCACTAACCTTCTACTCAAATTCACATTAGAGTAGAGTTTCTCCTTCACATTTTTTACCCCAGACCTCAGATCTCTGATTTTGTAATCATCTAGACCTTCTTGCAATCTTCTTATCATACCTCCGATCTCTTCTTCTGTATTCATCTCTGCCATTCCCAGAGACTTCACCACAATCTGCTGATCTTCTCCCTGTCATTATTTCCCAATTCCTGCAGCTCTCCTTCTCACCGTTATCTTTCCCAATATCATGTCTTTGCTATAGTAGGAGATCACAATTTACGCATCAAATTCTGGATAAGATTGCCAAATCTATCCGGTGCCTTTTGACCTTAGACAAATGCGTTCAAACCTTGGAACACTAGAACTCACCAAACTGCACAGTCTCATGGAAAACACTTCCTCAACACATCCAAAAATAAATGGAAGAATTTCTGGTCCATCAATAAAGAATCATGATAATCTGTTCGAGAAGGGACAAAAGAACAAATTTGTGAACAGGTGGAGGGCAGGAGAGATCTTTTTTTCAGTCTTTTTTCAACCTAATTATTTTTTCTCTCTGCTTTTCCTTCTTCCTGATGTGTGGTGCTCAGAATTGTTCACAATACCCTAGCTCAAGGCCTAATCTTGATTGAACAGCTAAAGTCAATT
This sequence comes from Mobula birostris, assembly GCF_030028105.1. Taxonomy (NCBI): domain Eukaryota; kingdom Metazoa; phylum Chordata; class Chondrichthyes; order Myliobatiformes; family Myliobatidae; genus Mobula; species Mobula birostris. The sequence goes on from NC_092388.1 coordinate 36,497,346, forward strand.
ACAGTTCTTTTAAATTAAAGAATGCAGTAGAAATACAACACAATGAAAATCTTTCATTCTCAATATATTCAGCACCCTAATAACAAAAAATAAGTGTTTGTGATGAAGCTGTTAGAGAACCATGGATTCCAGTAAACGTACGGCTCAGCTTATTGAATTGTTGCTGAAGATGAAGTAACAAATCAAGTAGAGTATAGTGAGATTCGCACCCTAAAACGGTTTTACGTGTTTACGTTTAATAAATGGAGAAGGGTTTGGAGAGACTTGGGCTTGGCTTTATAAAGATATACAAATTATTAAACAGGAGGAAAGAATATAGAACTCCACTTAGGCTGCATCTGGAGTAACGCGTTCAATTTTGGTCGCCTCATTGTGGAAAGTATGTGGAGACTTCGGAAAGTGTGTATAAGAAGTTCACCTGGATGCTGCCTGGATTAGAGGGTATGTACTACGACGAGAGGTTAGACAAACTTGGACTGTATTTCTCTGGAGTGGTGGATGCTGAGTGGAGATTTGTTAGAAGTCGCTAGGTATACATGGAGAGGTGGTAAATTGGATTAGACATTGGATCGATGGAAGAAGCCAGAGAGTGGTGGTAGAGAATTGCTTCTCTGAGTGGAGGCCTGTGACTAGTGGTGTGCCACAGGGATTAGTGCTGGGTCCATTGTTATTTGTCATCTATATCAATGATCTGGATGATAATGTGGTAAATTAGATCAGCAAGTTTGCTGATGATACAAAGATTGGAGGTGTAGTAGACAGTGAGGAAGGTTTTCAGAGCCTGCAGAGGGACTTGGACCAGCTGGAAAAATGGGCTGAAAAATGGCAGATGAAGTTTAATACTGACAAGTGTGAGGTATTTCATGTTGGAAGGACAAACCAATGTAGAACATACAGGGTTCATGATAAGGCACTGAGGAGTGCAGTGGAACAGAGGGATCTGGGAATACAGATACAAAATTCCCTAAAAGTGTCGTCACAGGTAGATAGGGTCGTAAAGAGAGCTTTTGGTACATTGGCCTTTATTAATCGAAGTATTGAGTATAAGAGCTGGAATGTTATGATGAGGTTGTATAAGGCACTGGTGAGGCCGAATCTGGAGTATTGTGTTCAGTTTTGGTCACCAAATTACAGGAAGGATATAAATAAGGATGAAAGAGTGCAGAGAAGGTTTACAAGGATGTTGCCGGGACTTGAGAAACTCAATTACAGAGAAAGGTTGAATAGGTTAGGACTTTATTCCCTGGAGCGTAGAAGAATGAGGGGAGATTTGATAGAGGTATATAAAATTATGATGGGTATAGATAGAGTGAATGCAAGCAGGCTTTTTCCACTGAGGCAAGGGGAGAAAAAAAACAGAGGACGTGGGTTAAGGGTGAGGGGGAAAAAGTTTAAAGGGAACATTAGGGGGGGCTTCTTCACACAGAGAGTGGTGGGAGTATGGAATGAGCTGCCAGACGAGGTGGTAAATGCTGGTTCTTTTTTAACATTTAAGAATAAATTGGACAGATACATGGATGGGAGGTGTATGGAGGGATATGGTCCGTGTGCAGGTCAGTGGGACTAGGCAGAAAATGGTTCGGCACAGCCAAGAAGGGCCAAAGGGCCTGTTTCTGTGCTGTAGTTTAGTTTCTATGCATAAGATTATGAGATGCATAAATAGAGTAGACAGTTGATATCTTCTTCCCAGGGTCAAAGTATCTAATACTAGAAGGAATACATTTAAGATAACAGCACGCAAGCTGAAAGGGAATGTAAGGGGAAAGTTTTTTACACAGAAAGTGATGGGTGCCTGGAATGCACTGCTGGGTGTGATAGTGGAGGCAAATATAACAAAGGCATCTAAGAGCTTTTAGTTAAATGCATGAATGCGCAGAGAATAGATGTACTGTATATATACATTGTGTAGACAGAAGAGATTAGTTTAGTTAGGCATTTATTTACCTGTCTATTTAGGCTGGCACAACATCATGGGCTGCAGGTCCTACTCCTGTTCTGTACTGTCCTAAGTTCTAAATGGACACTGCTTCAAAGAAAATCTTAACAACAAGCCACAGAATACAGGTTCAAACTAGAGAGTGACAAATGTAATATAAAAGCATCAAGGTATTGAGAACAACAATTTACCAGTGGATATGAAATTCAGTTGTAAAAAAGAATTTCATGAAGATTTTCTTGGTCAGCTACCTGAGGAAACTCAATGGAAATGTACATGAAACCATTGGACGTTATAGTACTTACTTGTTCAGATTTATCCAGGGATTGTCTCACTTACCACACAACTTCCAATGCAAGGCTCTATTTACTGATTGAACAAAGCATCTTTCTTCATAACCTTAAATTATTCCGCAAAGATTAATTCATGAAACATAGTGAGCTTGCAGTTGGGTTTGAGAGGGGATTGTTACAGATTTACAGGGCTATGGATTTCGAACTGCATTGACCTTGTGTGAGTTCCTCTGGAGAAATATGCAGGCAATAATTTTGTTCAAGAAAAGTATGAAAGAGTGTCTCACATAATGGCAATGTAAAATGGGATTGCATCACCCCTATAGAAATCTCCTTTCCAATGGTGTTGGCAATATTGACGAGCAAGTTTTTTTGAGTTCATGACATGCCCGTGGAATTTTCATTCTTTTACTCTCAGTCTCATGATTTCCTTTGTGCTGAAAAATGTGAGCTGATTTTTTAAACAAAGCAATTATATTCCCACTCTGTGACAACCTCTGAAATATTTAAGAACTGTTGGAGCTCAGTCATGTGAAATGGCAGAATTTCATGGACCGGAACAATCTAGCCATGAGGTACGTTTGGCTTTGATTTTCAGTCTTGAAACATTAAGTAATCAACTTTGCTGATTGATACATGATCTGGATTTGGGAGACATCAGGATTTAGTTTGTGTCATCGTGAAACTATACATTATCTTGCTGGAATTATTTGATTTGTACAGCATATTGCTCGCTCTGTTAGGTCTCATGGTAGCAGGTATAACCTTGGTAGAGTGTTGTGATTAACTTCATTCTCAACGTTCCCTTCATTTTCTATAGTACTGTGCATCCTCTTTGTAGTGCTTAGCTAATATACACCACTGGATATTCTACAAGTTTTGTATCCTTTTTATTTATTAAATTCTTATTACATTCTTTCCAGTTCTGATTAATTATTCACAATGCATTGATTATAATTTGTCCATATTCAAATACATATACTTACTTGATTGCAATTTCAGTGTTACATTTGTAATTCAATATCATCCATGGTGACTTTAAAATGGTGATTATAGCTTAAAATTGGATTTCATTAGCACCCCTTGTGCACACATCAATTGTACATAAAGAATAATTTGAAATAAGATGGATTGTGACAGACTGTTTCTAGATGCAATGATTCTCATCAGAAAGTTGGACCAGTTATTTCAGTGCAAACCTTGTCTAATAGCTTCCTCTATAACATGTCAATTAAACTACTTCACAGTTTCCAAGCCGCATTTTTCCATACTTCCCAACATAACTCTAAGGTTTGGGGTGCAACCAATGCCATGCATTGAAGGCCCACAAAGGAACTAGGAGCACAGCATGTTGAAACTCTCAGAGCCATTAATTAAGAAATTTCTATCCAAACATCAATGTCTTGCACAGAATATCTGCCAGCCTCAATTTTTAATGGTCAGCATATTGATCATTACCGGTTCTTCATCACTCATTGTATGTTACTTTATAGTGTGATACAAAGACATACAAAGCTGTGATCATCGTCTTTATACCAGATACCCAGAAAAGTACCAAAGAATGGAAACCATATCTACGTCAGACACTCTAAGGGTTCTTGAAGCTCTTGGTTTTTATTGCACCCTAGACACCCAGTAGGTGCTACTAACACTTGTTGCTGTTTGCACGATTTGTTGTTTTTTACATGGGGGGTGGTGTTTGATGTTCTTGCTGTTTGTGCAATTTGTTTATATTTTGTGTGTGCTGGTGGAGGTTGACGTCTTTCTTTGAACGGGTTCCATGGTTTTCTGTTTCGTGGCTGTCTGGAGAAGACAAATCTCAGAGTTGTATACTGCACTCACACTTTGATAATAAACATACCTTGAAACTTGAACCTTACTCTATCAGCTGTCAAGTGAGGCCCTTTCACTGGGAACTCCTGCATTTAGCTCTTGTGCAGCTGTTGTGTCAATAACTTTATATGGGTGGTGGAGTACTGAAAGCAATCAAGAGTCACAGGAACTCTATTATTCAGTCAGGAGTTAATGTGCTCAGGTCTCGAGTGAGCTTGTTCTGATTAGATTTATAATGGAGATAGAGATTAGCTTTATTTGTCACATGTACATCAAAACATGCAGTGCAATGTGTCATTTGTGTCAAATCAAATCAATGAGGATTCAAATATTTCAATTTTTGACTGGATTTAAGGATCAGCAGTTCGTCACACCAATTTCACTGCCCACCATTCAGTGAACAGCAAGCTTTCTCACTGAGTAGGATTTCTTCTGACATTATGAAAACATCTATAAAATTGGAGATGTTTAGGATTCTTGTTGAACACTAATCTGGGTTGCAGATTAAAGATTATATATTTAGACTATTAGGATTTATTTCATTTTGGTAATGTTTTTATTTTGAATCTAATTTGGAAGTCATGCATGACCCATTTTGTTGAACAATGATGTTCTATATCATTGGCAAACTTGATTATTGCTTCAACAATTGCTATTTTCTAAACAGGAAGTTGTAATTTTCCAGAAAAGGCATAGCTGTAATCTTTCACCTGATTTCAAGTGATTCTAATAGGAAAGCATTTTCTAGGACCTTCAGTAGTTTAATGGAATAACCTTTAAAATGCAACACATTCAAAGTTCAAAGTACATTTATTATCAAAGAATGCATGCAACCTTGGGATTTGTCTTCTTGCAGGCAGCCACACACCAAAGAAACACAAGAGAACCCATTAAAACAACCCCACACAACACCCAATGTACAAAAAAGAACAAATTATTTAAACAATAAAAACAAGTAAAGAAATAACACACAGAAATTAACTACAGAGTCCCTGAAAGTGAGACACAGCCACAAAGCCAGGTCAGCGTCGAGGCCAGTGAAGCTGGTTCAGGAGTCCACTGGCTGCAGCCATAGACACGGGAGCCAGTTCAGTGCTCTGGTTCAGTGCCAGTGGTTGTAGGGCAAAAACAGCTCCCAAACTTGGCAGTGTGGGGCGCAAGACTCCTGCACCTCCTGCCTGATGGTGGTAGCAAGAAGAGAGAGAGAGAGCGAGAGAGAGAGAGAGAGAGAGAGAGAGAGAGAGACTAGTCAAATGCAGGCAGACAGCGCTCAACACCTGCTCAACTATTTTAACCTTTAATCAGTGTGGGGTCATGGAGTCAACCACTGTTTCGTGTTCTGCCATCAGGCCGCGACGCAGTGTCTATCCCCAGTGATGGCTGCTCAGCCGTACCTGCACTTTCGAGAGTCTAGTTCAACAAATCCCTTAGGGCATCGCAATCTATAAAGAAATGCTAAAGCAAAAAAAATGTTTGTTTTCTCATACTTAGGAACACGCTGCTTGAATTTTTGATGAATGGTCTATGGCAGTGATAATAAATTAACAACTTTGTTTTACCTTTTTTGGTGAGACATTTGTTTGACAGTAATTAGCTTGGTAGTTTGTGTCTGAATTTCACATAGCAAGGTAATTTTCTTCAGTTATTATTATTTCATAGCTGTATTGAATTTACATGTTGCTATTCAAACTCTGTGTAATTTTTATAAAAGCATTAAAGCTGTATTTTCATCTACATATCACAGTTAGCACATTGGCCAGAACACTCACATTAAATTTTTTAATGTGTGAGTGGATGTGTTAAACAGTAAAAATATTTTGAAGCACAGAATGGTTTAAAGATTATTTCCTTCCCTGGTCCTCAGGGCAGAAGTCTACCTGTGAAATCCCCTCCAATGGAGTTGATGTACCAGCATCTGAGATAAGGTCACCCTGTGGCAGTGAGATGATACTATTCTTAGGTAGCTGCTTCTGATATCTTGAGGCCCAAATGTCCATCTGAGATATCAGGTGACCAATTTTATCTCTGTCTTGCCACTCTTTATTCAGGCCATTCATTTCAGGCTTATTGTGTGAAATAGTTGTTTTTGTTCTTAACTTCAGGGTTAACAGGTCCCACCTTAAGAAAAAACAACTATTACCTCTCACAACTCATGCATGACTTTAAATTATTCAAGGCTGTTATGGATGATTCTGTTGAAGTTGCAAAACTAACACTGTTTTGTGTCGTTCACAAAAACAAAACCTCTTACCTTGTGCCTTGACAAAACCCTTGGTACTTTTGTAGCCTGGGGAAAAGTACACACTCAGGACAACAAATACTTTATTGGGTTTTAATTCCTTTATCTGTTTTAGATGTTTTAGTGCCAGAAGAGGGTCTCAAAACAAAACAAACAAATTTACAACCAGTTCCTACTGTTACAATCTCAGTTTAACTTTTGATCCACACCCTTGTGTATCGATGAATTGCATATACAGTATAAAAATACAAAAAGCAAACCGCACAAAACTAATTCAAAACTAATACGATAGTGGGAATTCTGAAGGAATGTAATACAAACAACATTAGAATCCCACCAACCCTGTACCTTATACATAGCAGCGAAAATGTAAGCAAATACATCTCACCTAAGACAGCTCAAGGTTGCTGGTGAACGCAGCAGGCCAGGCAGCATCTCTAGGAAGAGGTACAGTCCACATCAAAGTTGCTGGTGAACGCAGCAGGTTCCAGGCAGCTTCTCTAGGAAGAGGTACAGTACCTCTTCCTAGAGATGCTGCTCGGCCTGCTGCGTTCACCAGCAACTTTGCTGAATGTTGCTTGAATTTCCAGCATCTGCAGAATTCATCGGGATTACTGCCTGTGCCACGCGACAGTGAGAGTAGGAATGCAATGAGGTGGAAGATAAATGCGTGGCTGAAGGATTGGAGCAGGGGGCAGGGATTCAAGTTTTTGGATCATTGGGACCTCTTTTGGCGCAGGCGTGACCTGTACAAAAAGGACGGGTTACACTTGAATCCTAGGGGGACCAATATCCTGGCAGGGAGATTAGCGAGGGCTACTGAGGTGACTTTAAACTAGAATGGTTGGAGGGGTGGGAATCATATTAAAGAGGCTAGGCGAGAGGAGGTTAGTTCACAACGAGGGGATGGGAACCAGTGCAGAGAGACAGAGGGGTGTAAAATGAGGGTAGAAGCAAAAAGTAGTAAGGTGAAAAGTAAAAATGGCAGGCCGACAAATCCAGGGCAAGCATTAAAAAGGGCCACTTTTCAGCATAATTGTATAAGGGCTAAGAGAGTTGTAAAAGCGCGCCTGAAGGCTTTGTGTGTCAATGCAAGGAGCATTCGTAACAAGACGGATGAATTGAAAGTGCAGATTGTTATTAATGATTATGATATAGTTGGGACCACAGAGACATGGCTCCAGGGTGACCAAGGATGGGGAGCTCAACGTTCAGGGATATTCAATATTCAGGAGGGATAGACATGAAAGAAAAGGAGGTGGGGTGGCGTTGCTAGTTAGAGAGGAGATTAACGCGATAGAAAGGAAGGACATAAGCCGGGAAGATGTGGAATCGATATGGGTAGAGCTGCATAACACTAAGGGGCAGAAAGCGCTGGTGGGAGTTGTGTACAGGCCACCTAACAGTAGTAGTGAGGTTGGGGATGGTATTAAACAGGAAATTAGAAATGTGTGCAATGAAGGAACAGCAGTTATAATGGGTGACTTCAATCTACATGTAGATTGGGTGAAACAAATTGGTAAGGGTGCTGAGGAAGAGGATTTCTTGGAATGTATGCGGGATGGTTTTTTGAACCAACATGTCGAGGAACCAACTAGAGAGCAGGCTATTCTAGACTGGGTATTGAGCAATGAGGAAGGGTTAATTAGCAGTCTTGTGGTGAGAGGCCCCTTGGGTAAGAGTGACCATAATATGGTGGAATTCTTCATTAAGATGGAGAGTGACATAGTTAATTCAGAAACAAAGGTTCTGAACTTAAAGAAGGGTAACTTTGAATGTATGAGACGTGAATTAGCTAAGATAGACTGGCAAATGACACTTAAAGGGTTGATGGTGGATATGCAATGGCAAGCATTTAAAGATCACATGGATGAACTACAACAATTGTTCATCCCAGTTTGGCAAAAGAATAAATCAAGGAAGGTGGTGCACCCGTGGCTGACAAGGGAAATTAAGGATAGTATCAATTCCAAAGAAGAAGAATACAAATTAGCCAGAAAAAGTGGCTCACCTGAGGACTGGGAGAAATTCAGAGTTCAGCAGAGGAGGACAAAGGGCTTAATTAGGAAGGGAAAAAAAGATTATGAGAGAAAATTGGTGGGGAAAATAAAAACTGACTGTAAAAGCTTTTATAGATATGTAAAAACAGAAAGATTGGTTAAGACAAATGTAGGTCCCCTACAGACAGAAACAGGTGAATTGATTATGGGCAGCAAGGACATGGCAGACCAATTGAATAATTACTTTGGTTCTGTCTTCACTAAGGAGGACATAAATAATCTTCCAGAAATAGTAGGGGACAGAGGGTCCAGTGAGATGGAGGAACTGAGGGAAATACATGTTAGTAGGGAAATGGTGTTAGGTAAATTGAAGGGATTAAAGGCAGATAAATCCCCAGGGCCAGATGGTCTGCATCCCAGAGTGCTTAAGGAGTAGCCCAAGAAATAGTGGATGCATTAGTGATAATTTTTCAAAACTCTTTAGATTCTGGACTAGTTCCTGAGGATTGGAGGGTGGCTAATGTAACCCCACTTTTTGAAAAAGGAGGGAGAGAGAAACCAGGGAATTATAGACCGGTTAGCCTAACATCAGTGGTGGGGAAACTGCTGGAGTCAGTTATCAAAGTTGTGATAACGGCACATTTGGAAAGCGGTGAAATCATCGGACAAAGTCAGCATGGATTTGTGAAAGGAAAATCATGTCTGACGAATCTCGTAGAATTTTTTGAGGATGTAACTAGTAGAGTGGATAGGGGAGAACCAGTGGGTGTGGTATATTTGGATTTTCAGAAGGCTTTTGACAAGGTCCCACACAGGAGATTAGTGTGCAAACTTAAAGCACACGGTATTGGGGGTAAGGTATTGGTGTGGGTGGAGAGTTGGTTAGCAGATAGGAAGCAAAGAGTGGGAATAAACGGGAACTTTTCAGAATGGCAGGCGGTGACTAGTGGGGTACCACAAGGCTCAGTGCTGGGACCCCAGTTGTTTACAATATATATTAATGACTTGGATGAGGGAATTAAATGCAGCATCTCCAAGTTTGCGGATGACAAGAAGCTAGGTGGCAGTGTTAGCTGTGAGGAGGATGCAGGGTGACTTGGATAGGTTAGGTGAGTGGGCAAATTCATGGCAGATGCAATTTAATGTGGATAAATGTGAAGTTATCCACTTCGGTGGCAAAAACAGGAAAACAGATTATTATCTGAATGGTGGCCGATTAGGAAAAGGGGAGGTGCAATGAGACCTGGGTGTCATTATACACCTGTCATTGAAAGTGGGCAAGCAGGTACAGCAGGCGGTGAAAAAGGCGAATGGTATGCTAGCATTCATAGCAAGAGGATTCGAGTACAGGAGCAGGGAGGTACTACTGCAGTTGTACAAGGCCTTGCTGAGACCACACCTGGAGTATTGTGTGCAGTTTTGGTCCCCTAATCTGAGGAAAGACATCCTTGCCATAGAGGGAGTACAAAGAAGGTTCACCAGATTGATTCCTGGGATGGCAGGACTTTCATATGAAGAAAGACTGGATGAACTGGGCTTGTACTCGTTGGAATTTAGAAGATTGAGGGGGGATCTGATTGAAACGTATAAAATCCTAAAGGGATTGGACAGGCTAGATGCAGGAGGATTGTTCCCGATGTTGGGGAAGTCCAGAACGAGGGGCCACAGTTTGAGGATAAAGGGGAAGCCTTTTAGGACCGAGATTAAGAAAACCTTCTTCACACAGAGAGTGGTGAATCCGTGGAATTCTCTGCCACAGGAAACAGTTGAGGCCAGTTCATTGGCTATATTTAAGAGGGAGTTAGATATGGCCCTTGTGGCTAAAGGGATCGGGGGTATGGAGGGAAGGCTGGTGCATGGTTCTGAGTTGGATGATCAGCCATGATCATACTGAATGGCGGTGCAGGCTGGAAGGGCCGAATGGCCTACTCCTGCACCTATTTTCTATGTTTCTATGTTTCTACACCTAAGACGTCTACTACTTTTTGGTATACACGTGCTGAACTTCCAAACAGACTAAACATTCACATTACACTGATACCTTCACAATCAGTCATGATACAATAGAGTTAGACAAAAGGTACACTTTGGCAGAACTTTTACAGTATATTGCCTGGTAGTTAAATTACAGGAAGACTGACCTACTTGGCCGGTAAGGAATTTTGCACAAGCCACGCTGTCCAGCACCCATGCCTTCACCCGTGAAAATCTAAAGCATCCACATGTAAAACATGTCAAATTACTGATATTCTTGATTCGCCAACAATCATAAACGAATTCACATGTATATTGTCAATTAACACTCACCTTTCCTCACCATGCCCAAAATCTCTGGGAGGAACTTAATCCCAATGCCCCATCAGCTTCTCCTGCAGAAACCAAAAATGGTCTCCCCACTATCCCGCGCGTGCGTAATGACATCACCGTCTCCACTTAAAGGCATAGAAAACTATTCTAGCATTACCCGGATGGATGCCTATGTACACTTTTAACGATAATGAATAAGATTCGACGGTCACCCGGTTACAATACAGTAACATTTCCATCTCTTTGTCAGTTCTGACCTGCCTGGAATCAACTGACCACTCCATTTGCATGCTTCTCCCTTTGCTTCAAAATCACCGCAATCAAGATGATTTTCAGGATTGTATATGGTGACATATATGTACTTTGATAATAAAGTTTTATTTGAACTTTCAACCACTCAGTTCACCATCCCATCTCTTTTCCTTTTCACTCTTCATTAACATCCATATTTTAACAACCTTTCAGATTTGCCTTCCTTGTTTTGGCCTCCATTACAATGGAATACTTCTGAGAAATAGTTAAATAAAACGTGGCAAAAGGGACAACATGGAGCAATCATGGTGTAAAGAAAACAAACCTTCTTAACTATAACATTTACATGAATAATCTGTGCATTGAGGTGGGAAGAAAAAACAGGAAATGAAAATCTATCTCATGGTAGATGGTAGATAGTTATCCACTACAACCCCCTTACTGTCAATGTTTCATTGTCCACTATTTTCCACAAGGATTATCTTTAGGAGTTATGAGATGATGGCGTCTAACGGCGACTCCAATACTTGTATCTTCAGAAACATCTCTACTTCTATCTTTATTATCTCTATTTTTCCCTTTCAGGGTTCTTTTGAAGACGCGCTGACTTCGGTTCTTTGTGGGAATGGGACCCGCTCTCGGGGTCTCATGACTGGCCGCTATTCAATATGCCAAGGATGCAGCCCAGGAGACTTGCACACCTTCAGGGTTCTGGGATTTCAAGGCTCTGGAGACGGGCAGACTCACGGTTGGTGCCTCGGCAGGAAATCGGTGTGTTGTGGGAGGTGGAAGATCGAAAGCCGCAATCTGGCTGCTGACTGTGTGCCCAGAGACCTGAGTTCTTTGGGCACAGAACTCAGAAGCAGCAACGCAACAGACTTTTAATATCACAAATCAGTGAGCTGTTTGTTATGTCTTCCCTCTCGCTGTGAAATGGAGACATCACTTTTTCCCTTGTTAAGGAGAGAGAGAGAGCTGTGGTATGTCGAATTACTGGGTGAATGAGTAGTCTTTGGAGTACTGCAGATCTGTGTCTTTACTGATGCTTTGCTGCATGCTTGAGTGCTTGGTGGGGGGGCGCTGATGCTTTTTTTTTGCTGGTAGGGGAGGGGGGATCGTTGCTTTGCTGCTGCTTACACGTGTGGGGGAGAGCTGGGGGAGTTGGGGGGGCTTTGGGGTTCTAACATCTAGTTGTCATTCTTTCTTTGGGGCACTCCTCTGTTTTTGTGGATGGTTGTGAAGAAAAGGAATTTCAGCATGTACATTGTATACATTTCTTTGACATTAAATGTACCTTTGACACCTTGAAACCTTTAACTCTTCCGATTCTTTTTTAGTTTTAGTCACAACTATTCTTTTTATTGATAATACTGATTTTGGTAAAATCTTGACTTTCAAATCTCCTTTCCTGCAGCTGGCAGGGCCTGTAATTTTGTCAGTTTCATCTTCCACACACCAACTCTCACATTTTCCTCTCCCTAGTAGGGTTAGAATTTAGAATTTATTTAAAATCTTACATCCATCGCACAGTGTGAGGGAGTAAAAATCTTTGCATTGTGATGCCTTTGCAATGTATAGACATATGAATTTAAATGTCTAATGGCTTGTAGAAAGAAGCTGTCCCACAGCCTGTTGGTCCTGGCTTTAATACTATGGTAATATTTCAGATGGAAGCAGCTGAAGCAATTTATGGTTGGGGTGACTGGTGTCCCCATTGACCTTCTAGGCCTTCTTTCTGCACCTGCTGCTATAAATGACCTCAATGAAGGGAAATTCATATCCACAGATGTGCTGGGCTATCCGCACCTCTCTCTGCAGTGCCTAGTGAGTGTGATTCGTGCAGTTCCCGTACCAGGCAGTGATACAGCCAGCCAGGATGCTTTCAATGGTGCCCCTGTGGAAGGCCTTGAGGATTTGGGGGCCCATGCTGAACTTCGTCAGTCACCTGAGGTGGAAGAGATGCTGTTCTGCTTTTTTTGCCACAAAACCAGTGTGTACAGACCAGGTGAGATCACCAGTGACATGTATACCGAGGAACTTGAAACTACTCACCTTCTCAACTGCAGACACATTGATGTTGATTAGGCTGAGCCCATCTCCATTCCTCCTGTAATCCATAATCAGCTCTTTTCTCCATATCCTCACTGTCCATCCAACAAACTGTACATTCTGCTCTCTTTCCCTTTGGCATTCTCAGATAGCTGAGTGCCTCTATGCACTTCCAATATTCCCTCTTCATTCCACAGCGCCTCTCACCTCAGCCCCACATGCAGCACCTGTCCCTCGACTCAATCCGTTTTTACCATCCAGGGATCCAAGCTACACCTCAGGAGGCAAAGCAACTTAAAACCTACAATTAAAAATAACAGCAGGAACTAGAAACATCTGATCTAAAGACAGAAAATGAAGGAAACACTCAGGCAGAAATCTATTTGCATAATAAATTAATTTAACATAGACAGTTTATAATGGAGTCTTGTCTACACTGAGAAGATCAAACAAAAGACTGGGTGTCTATTGTATGAAGCTTCTTTCAATTCACTTTCTAATTTTCTGCCCTTCTTCTAATCCTGACCTCTCTATTCTTAGTCACACGAACTGTTCTAATGAACTACATGTAAACTGGAAGAGCAGCATTTCATTATCTGATTTGCTATTCTTTATTACATTTTGGGCATCATCCTGAACTCACAATTTCAAATCACAACTGAAATCTCAATTTATCAGACCTTCTCAGGGTTCAGGTTTTTCTTCTGTATTTTGCATTTTGTTCCCTTTGCCTCTCATGGTCATAGGTTTTCATCAACTCTTTCTTGCTTTCTCTCCATGTTGTTCTGTTCTCCCTTTACCTGCAACCCTGCCTTTGCACACACTTAATTCCTTCACTTTAGCTATTTATAGTTCAAGTAGAACATTTTCAACTCAAATAACATTCTTTTCTTTTTGCAGAGTTCCTCCAAATTACTTACATTTTCCAACAGTTTGAGTTGCAGTATTTTGACTTATATTAAAGAAATGCTCACTATTATTTTAATATCTTCCTGAACATTGCCATAAGACCATAATACACAGTAGCAGAATTAGGCTATTAGGCCCATCGAGTCTGCTCCACCATTTCATCAATTTTCCAATTTTCCTCTCAGCCCCAGTCTCCTGCCTTCTCCCCATATCCCTTCATGCCATGAGCAATCAGAAATCTATCAAACTCAGCTTTAAATACACATAAAGGTGCCCTCTACAGCTGCCTGTGACAAAGAATTCCACAGATTCACCACTCTCTGACTAAAGAACTTCCTCTTCATCTCTGGTCTAAAAGGACACCCCTCTATTCTGAGCTATGTCCTCTTGTCTTAGACTCTCCTGTCATAGGAAACATCCTCTGCACAACTACTCTATCAAAACCTTTCACCATTTGATAGATTTCAATGAGGTCACCCCCTCATTTTTCTGAATTCTAATTAATACAGGCCCAGAGTCATCAAATGCTCTTCATATGACAAGCCATTCAATCCTGGAATCAGTTCGGTGTTTTCTGAACCGTCTCCAGTTTCAGCACATCCTTTCTGAGAGGCACAAAACTGCTCACAATACTCCAAGTGAGGACTCATCAGTGCTTTTTTATAAAGTCTCAAAATTACATCCTTTCTTTTATGTTCTAGTCCTCATGAAATGAATGCTAACATCACATTTGCTTCCTTCCTTAGGAAATTCTGCACAAGGACTCCCAAGTCCCTTAGCGCCTCAGATTTTTTGTATTTTCTCTCCATTTAGAAAATAGTCAGCCCTTTCATTTCTTCTACCAAAATGCATGACCATGTACTTCCTGACAATATTTTCCATCTGTCATTTCTTTGCCTATTCTCCTAATCTGTCTAAGCCCTTCTGTAGCCTCTCTACTTGTCACAACTACCTGCTGCTCCAACTCTCTTCATACCCTCTGCAAACTTTGCAACAAAGCCATCAATTCCATCATCCAAATCATTGACATGTAACATAAAAAGAATTGGTCCCAACACAGACCCCTGTCGAACATCACTGGTCACTGGTAGCCAACTAGAAAAGGCTCCCTTTGTTTCCATACTTTGCCTCCTGCCAATCAGCCACTGCCTATCTTATGTTAGAATCTTTCCAGTAATACCATGGGCTCATAGGTGTTAAGCAGCCTCATGTGCGCCACCTTGTTAAAGGCCTACTGAAAATCCAAGTACACAGCATCAACTGATTGTCCCTTGGCTATCAAGTTTGTTATTATATGGAATGTGATACAAGGTATCTTCCAAAGAGCACTTCATTGTCAGAGTGAAGCCTATATATATATTTTTGCAGCTGTGGAAATTTATATGCATGCAGTTATTTGCCATCATACTCTTCTGGCAATCATGTGCACTTGCCAATCAGTAAATAAAAGGAGAATTTGATACCAACAGAATTATGAAACAAGTGATTTTATTTCTCCCACAAACTGATTTGCTTTGTGTTTCTAAATTCAGTACTCTGAATCTCGTTCTGCAATGTTGAAATTGTTCCACCTTTGCAGCCTGGTAGGATTTTGCATTACTGACACAGAAAAATATGGTGAATTGCCTTCTTGCCCATAGTACTCAGAAGTAGTCCAATAAGGGACTAGAACCAAAGGATTCAATTATTTTCCTATATGATTGTGATCTAGTGTTGAAAATTAAAAACACAAGAGATTCTGCAGATGTTGGACGATCCCCTCTTACCCCATCTCTTCTTCTCACCAGTCTATCACCTCCACCTTGTGCTCTTCCTCCTTCCCTTTCTCAATGGTCCACTCTCCTCTCCTATCAGATACCTTCTTCTTCAGCTTTTTACCATTTCCACCTATCACCTTTCAGTTTTTCACTTCCTTCCCCTCCCCCACCCACTACCTTCCCTCTCACTTGTTTTCATCTATCACCTTCCTGCTTGTACTCCTCCATTACTCCCCCCCCCCCTTAATTTGTCTTCTTTCCCCTACCTCTTCTGTCCTGGTTGATGCACTATCAATTATTCCAAAAGACTGGAAGTAGAGTGAATACTGAAAGGCTTTTATTAACAGTAAACTGGATCCATGTCCATGCTGAATATCTGTCCTGGGCTGAGCTGAGGGAGGAGCAGTGGTACAATCGCCTTTATTCAGGGGTCTGTGGGAGGAGACACAGGAGCAGTCAGCAGAGGGGCGTGTCCAGACAGGTAACCCAGTTACAAACTATATACATGGTTTACCACACTGATGAAGGGGCTTGGCCCAAAACATTGGATATTTATCCCACTCTGTGAATGCTTCCTGATCTGCTGAGCTCCTCCAACATTTTGTGTGGATTACTGTTGAAAGACAAATTATGTTAATGAGTAGTTTTAGTTATGAATGATTTGCTGAAGTGTTTTGTGATTGATATACTGTATGTTCAATGATAGCAAAGCCGGGATTGATCACATAGCACAAAAATAAAATATTGCAGACATAGAAAATATGAAACTGAATTTAAAGACAGAGTGCTGGAACCTCATGGCAGGTATGAAACATCTGCAAAGAAAAAATACATAGGTCATATTTTAAGTTAATGTCCTTCAATGAGAGTGTAGGTAATGGGAGGCAAAATGATAATAATATTATCATCTATTTATGTGGCAACTCTCAATGCACTAATTCACAGAAGGATTCAGGGTGAAGTTAATTTGAGCCATGTGACAATATAATTATCTTGATTGTGTATAGCTGTGGGTGATTGTTCATCTACCACTTGGCTATGTACATTCAACTAGCACACACACACACACAATTGTTAGGGTGCAGCTGGTAGACTAAATTCAGTGTAAGGCTTACCATTAGGTAGGAGATCCAAAGAGTCTTAGAGATTTAAAGATAACTAGTTAGATATAAAATATTTGGAAGGGTTTCACAGATATTAGGACCTTGACAGTTGACTACAGTGCTGTCAGTGACAGAATGATTAAATCTGGGGTCCAAAATTAGAGGATGATTGATATTTCAGCAGTTCATTGGGTATTATGATGCCAAGGAGGAAGGAAAGGAGATTATCAGATAAATTAAAAATAAGATTGAGAGTTTTAATATTGAGTCATTTTGGTGCAATAGCAAAGTGAATACAATAGAGATTTTCCCATTTCCTAAATACCTCAATGACTACACTTAATAAGACATACTTCATCATCTCTGAAGGAGCCTGATGTGTCCTGAAACTGAGAAGGTGATATGGTAATACAAACGTTTCCAGTGTTGAGTTGGAGCATTGTTTAGCTGCTAATTACAAACTATTCAAAAGCTGTTCATTTGACCAACAGGAAAATGTTGAATTGATTAAAACCTGATTCATACCATATGAGATAATCACAATGCATTTGGAGGATCTTAACCTCAGAAATCAAGATACAAATCTAACAATAATGTAACAAACCTAGGTTAATTTGCTCTAAGTAGCTGAGAGATTTTGATTGACCTGAATTTATTTTACTTTTAACAGTCATTGAGATCACGAAATCCTGACTGAAAATGCTGGTGGGTTTGAGGCTTCCTCTTTTACCAACAGATCAGGTAATTATTGTCTGTTAACCTTAAAAATCCACGAAGGATATTCAGTCTCCTGCATTCACATTTTGAACTAATACTTCAGTTGTCATACAACTGACAGTCATTACTCAATTTTTTATAAGTGGTAAGAATTTAAAACTCGTTCCTCTCCTGCTGACTGAACAATAAATTTTACAATATAATTCATAAGAACATATGATGCTCCTAATGTAGAAGACTGAAAACAAGCAGTTATATGGTTTGGAGGTGATTTCCTTCGGGTTGACTGGTGGGGTAGTGGCATCAGCACTGGACTTCAAGATGGATAGTCCTAAATTCGATTCCGGCCAGCTTCCAACCTGGGTAGCAGGAGTATCTGCGCAGAAGAAAGGCCTGGCAATCTACTTCTGTATCTTGTCACAAAAACCCTATGGACACTATAGGGTCAGGGGTCACCATGAGTTGATGATGACTTCAATGGCACTCAACAACAGATTTCAACTAGGAAAAGGAGTTGGTTGCCATCTTCAATAGAACTCGCACCACACACACACATCCCTCCTTACATCGGCAGCACAGCAGTTTCAAATTCCTGGGAGTACACAACCTTTAATTGTCCCAGAGCACGTCCTACACAATCAGGAAAGCTCACTTTCTGGAGAGTTGGAATATACTCATGTCATTCTACAGATGGAGAGCATCCTAGCATGCTGCATCACTGCATAATGCGGAAACTGCACTAGAGCAGAGAGGAAGGCACCACAATAGGTGGTCAAAACTACCCAATGCATCAACAGCACCAGCCTGCCTGTCATCAAGGACATATATACAGGAAAGTGTTGGAAAAAGGCAAATGACATCATGCTTTGTCCTGCTTGAAGAGGCTAGGTAGCATCCATACCAGGACCACCAGACTCAAAAACAGTTACTTTCTCCAAGCAGTAAGGTCGATCAACACCTCCACCCACTAACACTCCCTCCACAACCCAACCAGCACTACTTTATCATTTCCTGTCAGTCACCTTATGTACAGACACTCCTCTGCCCAGCATTACTTTATGAGCGTACAATCACCCTATGTATATAAGCTATCTAAAGTATTGTTTATTTCTTGTGTTTTTTTATGATTGTGTTCTTTATCTTATTGTGTATATTGGGCTGCATCAGATCTGGATTTACAATTATTTTGTTCTCTTTTAGAGTTGGGTACTGGAAATGACATTAAACAATCTTAAATCTTGAATCTTGACCTTCTTGAAAACCCAACACCCACCCCAGATCCAAACCCACCCACACCAATGCCCGTGGATTGAAAATCCTACAAAGACTGATGGATACAGCCCAGTCAATCACAGGCAAAGCCTTCCCTAACATTGAGCACATCTGCATGGAGTGTGGCCACAAGAAAGCATTATCAAAGTCCCCCACCATTTAGGCCATACTCTCTTCTTGCTGCTACCATCAGGCAGAAGGTTCAGGAGCCCTAGGTCTCACACCACCTAGTTCAGAAACAGTTATTACCCTTTAACCATCAGGGAGGAAGTACTGGAGCCTTAAGTCCCACACCACCAGGTTCAGAAACAGTTATTACCCTTTAACCATTGGGCTTCTGAATCAGCATGAATCACGTCACCGAATCACTTCACTCAACTCAACTCTGAACTGATTCTACAACCTGTGGTCTCACATTCAAGGACTCCACAACATAGTTTCTCAATAGTGAGCTTTCATTCAATTAATTAATTAATTAATTAATTAATTTACACAGGTTCTTCTTTTGCACATTGGTTGTCACTCTTTGTGTGTAGCTTTCCATTGATTCTATTGTATTTCTCTAATCTACTGAGAATGTCCGTAAGAAAATGAATCGCAAGGTAATATATGCTGATATATACACTTTGATAATCTTTGATAATAAGTTTACTTTGAACTTTGTAGAATCATATCTGGTTGTGTAGACAATAGTCTGTCCTCTCTAACATAACATCGGCTCTCATTGGTATGCCTGATAATTATATCCTTGTATCTGGTAAATGAGGGTGAGAATACAAAGGTAACTGATTCTGTTGTGAGGCCCTCCATTGTTCAGGGTCAACCACCGATTTTGCATCCTTGCTGTCTATATGATATGTAAGCCAGGGCAGAACGACACAGAGAGCAAGCTGTTCCCTATAAGGGCAGGCTTCCCCTTGCCGCACAACTGATGAATCCAAAGGAATGGCAGAAAGCGATACAGTTTGGCACCAGTGACATCACAAAAGTTATCAGTCAGTGTTAAACTCAACATAGAACTGTCTTAGGGACTCTGGCACTAAAATTTTCCTTGGGGTTTATTCCTAAAGCCTTCCCCAAGATTGGATATAGCCACAAGGCAGCAGAAGGTTGAGGTCAGAGTTTTAGTTGAGCTACCAACAATGGCCGATGAGATCCATCTGCCCGAAGCGACTGGTTTTAAGGTGCTAGTAACCTGCCTTTGTCCCTTCTCATGATAGTAGAAACGGTTCCGCTGGGCTTAGCATCTAAGCCACGTATGTGAAGCCAAGAGCTAGACTTGGTTGTCAGAGCCTATTTGAGACTCTTGCCATTGGGAACCTTTAATAGGTAGTGAGAATTAATCCCCACCTTCATCCCTGGCTGTGACAACCTTAAGGAATTGATTCTATTCACTTAGCATTCAATGAAGTTTGTTAGAGTCATGGACCTGATTTTAAATACTTGACTGAGATAAATGTCAGGAACTCACAATCAAATCAATTGTAATTTGCTGGGCTGTCAGAAGTAAAACCAACATTAGAATACATTTTTAACAAGGAACCAAAATTATTCTGAAAATTTAAATTGAAAAATCAAAGATTTTGGCACATCTACCAATCAGAGATTATGACCCTAGTTAAAAGAATCAGAGTTTAACATCCAACTTTAATATTTCTCAAATTGATTTAATTTTCATTGTCCATTTCATCTCATTGTGTTGACAGAAAAAATTCTAACTTCAGTAAAAATCTACAATTACTATTTGTCTCCGCCATACAAATCTCTCATTGAATATCAGCAGAATTAATGTGAGTCCAAAGATAAAATGCAGAATATACCACAGCTTGGGTATTGCCCAACACCAAAATTAAACACTGAGGGATACAAACAAAAGAAAAAAATAAAAGAGAATGAAGTTTGTGTAAGTTCAAACCAATATTTAAGTCACTGTTCAGAGGTATTCCCACTGCTGCCTGTAAGGAGTTTGTATGTTCTCCTTGTGACTGCATGGATTTCCCCTGGGTACTCCAGTTTTCTCACACGCTCCAAGTACTGTTTGGTTGGTTAATTGGTCATTGTAAATTGTCCCGTGATTACACTAGGATTAAATCAGGGGGTTGCTAGGCAACATGGCTCGAAGGGCTGAAGGGCCTACACCACACTGTATCTCAATAAATAAATAATCTCTGTGCATTAAGTTAAAATGTTGTTCATACTGTCCAATTCAGAGACACCTGCACTCAAATTACAGGCTGATTTTCTATTGCAGAATTGAGTGAGTACAAAATTAATGTGGAATCAAAGCTCCACAGGTAGATGTAAAATATTCATAAGACACAGGAGGAGGATTAATTCATTTGCCCCATCGAGTTTGCTTCACCATTCCATCATGGCTGATTTATTATCCCTTTCGACCCCATTCTCCTTTCTTTTCCCCGAAACCATTGACACCCTTACTAATCAAGAACCTATCAACCTCCACTTTAAATATGCCCAATAATTTGGCTTCCACATCTATCTGGACAATGAATTCCACAGATTCACTACTTTCTGGCTAAAAGCAAATCCTCCCCATCCCTATTCTAAATGGAAGTCCCTCCATTCTGAGTCTGTGCCCTCTGGTGATAGACCTCCACCCACTATAAGAAACATCCTACCACATCCACATTATCTGGGCATTTCAATATTCAGTAGGTTTCAATAAAATTCACACCTATTCCTGTAAACTTCAGTGAGTACAGGCCCAATGCAATCAAGTGCTCCTCGTGTTAGCCTTTTCTTTCTGGAATCATTCACATGAACCTTCTTTGGTCTCTCCAATGTCTTTTCTTTGATAAGGGGCCCAAAACCAGGGTGTGAGGGTGGATCATTCTAAGCGCTGAGCCAATCTAGAGAGGTTGAGAATGGCTTCTTTGGTAGCGAAATCCAGGTTCGAAGCGAATCACTTGATGGTATGTTCTAGACCCAGAGTGATTCACCATGGCGTGGCCCTGGTCCTAATGCAAAGCTACAATCTGTGTTTGAACAAACAAAATGCTGGACCAGATAGACTAGAAGGCAGGGTGCTGGGCAAGGCGCTCTGAGTGCCAAGCTGAATTGGAGAGGTCAAGAACAGCTTCTCCAGCAGTGAATCTGGGCCTGGAGCAATTCGCTGTGCAGGGCCCAGTTCCTAATGCAAGGTTTGGGCAATTTAAATGGTGGCTCAGATGGTCTTGGGGCTCCTCTCTCCACGATGCTAAGATTGTGACACAGCCCCCAGTTGCAGTGCTTCGAGTCTGTACACTTTGCGGCGATTTGCCCTGCTAATATGCTGTACTGAATACCGAGGCATTGGGCCTACCCCGGGGACTCAATTTGGTTCAGAATATTGTTGTTGATGCTCATTCTATTGTTTGCATGATCTGTTTAGTCTTTATTTTCTCTTTCTCTCTGGGTATTTGGGGCTGGTCTTATTTTTTTTTAATTGGTTTCTTTCAGGTTTTTTGCTTTGCTACTGCCTGTTAGGAAAATAAATCTGAAGGTTATATAATTTATACATTCGTTGATAATAAATCCACTTAAAATCTTTGAATCTTGAATCAAAACTGATCACAATACTCCAAATGTGGTCTGACAAATGCCTTATAAAGCCTCAGCGTTACTTCCTTGCTTTTACGATATATTCCAGTCCTCTGGAAATGAATGCTAACATTGCATTTGCCCTCCTTACTACTGACTGCAAGTCCACATTTAGATAATCTTGCGGTAGGACTCTCAAGCCCCTTTGCACCTCTGATTTCTGAATACGCTCCCCATTTTGAAAATAATCTGTACCTTTATTTCTTCTACCAGAATGCATGACTGTGCACTTCTCTACACTGTTTTCCACCTGCCACTTCTTTGCCCATTTTCCTACTCTGTCAAATCCTTCTGCAGACTCCCTACATGCCTCTTCTGCAATATGTGCTCTTGTTTAGCAGCCTCATTTGTGGCAGCTTGTCAAAAGCCTACTGACAATCCAAGCAGCAGTATCCTTTGTCTATTCTGCAAATTATTTCTTTGAGAATTCCTATAGATTTGCCAGGCAAAATTTCCACTTAATGAAACCATGTCTACTTTATCATGTGGCTACAAATACACCCAAACCTCATCCTAACTAAGGGATTCTAGCACCTTGCCAACCACTGAAGTCAGTCTAACTGTTCTATAATTTCCTTTTTCTTGCCTCTCTCCCTTCTTATAGAGTGGAGTGACATTTGCAATTTTTCAGTTCTCCAGAACTATTCCAGAACAAAGTGATTCTTGAAAGATCACTGCTACTGTCTCCACAATCTCTTCAGCTACCCCTTTCAGAATCCAGTGGTGTAATCCATCTGGTCCAGGTGACTTATTTACCTGCAGACCTTTCAACTTGCCAAGCACTTTCTTTTTAGTAATAGCAACTACATTCACTTCTACCACTGACAAATTTCTGGCAAGCAGCTGATTTCTTCCACAGTGAAGAATAATGCAATATACTTACTGAGTTCATCAGCCATTTTTGACCCTACATTGCTATCTCTCCAGCGTCATTTTCCGATGACGACTCTCACCTTTGTTTTACTCTTTATATAATCTTTAAATACTTTTGGTATCCTCTTTTATATTATTGGTTAGATTATCTTCATATTTCATCTTTTCTTTCCTTATTGCTTTTTTGGTTGCCTTCTGTTGGTTTTTAAAAGCTTCCAGTCCTCTCACTTCTGCTATATTATATGCACTCTTTTTATGCAGTCCTTGACTTCCCTTGTTAGCCACAGATGCCTGATCCTTCCTTTAGAATGCTTCTTAGGGATAATCTGACCATGTGTCTGCTGACTTACTCCCAGGAACTCCAGCCCTTACTGCTCTTCCATCACCCCCTTCAATCATTCTTGGCCAGCTCCCCTCTCATGTCTCTGCAATTCTCTTTACTCCACTCCGATTTTAGCTTCTCCCTCTCAAACTTCAGGGTGAATGCTATCATATTATGATCACTGCTTCCTCGGGGTTTCTTTACCCTAAGCTCCCTATTCAAATCCGGATCACCCAATCCAGAATTGTCTTTTCCGTAGTGGGCCCAACCACAAGCTGCTCTAAAAAGTCACCTTGTTGGCATTCTTCTAATTTCATCTCTTGGGATCCAGCACCAACCTACTTTTCCCAATCTACCTACATAATGAAATTCCCCATGATTATCATAACATTGAACTTTTTATTTGCCTTTTCAATCTCCCTTTGCAATTTGTATCCCTCATCCTGGCTACTTTGTGTAACTCCCATCAGGGAATTTTCCTCTTGAAATTTCTTTGCTCTACACTCAAGGATTCTACATCTGATTCCATGTCACTTCTTTCTTAGTATTTGATTTCATTTTTTATCAACAAAGCCACACCAAGCCCCTCTGCCCACCTGCCTGTCCCCTTGATACTGTGTATATTCTTGGATGTTAATATCCCTGCTGTGATTTTCATTCAGCTACAACTCAATGATGCCCACAATGTCATACCTGAGTGCAAGGGATGACCCAGAAGCAGCATAGCTGGTGAGTTGTTAATTGTGGAGTGAGCTGCATTGCGATATGCAAGAAGGAGATTGGCGACCTTCTGATTCAGTGTCAATGTAGTGTGTTCTGCTGACATTGCTCACAGTGTGTTCTTTAGAGTCTCGAGGAAGCTTTCCATCAAGCCATTTGTAGTTGGTAGTACGATGTAAGAGTGGTATGTCTTATTCCGTTCATCTTTAGGAATGACTGAAGCTGTTCTGCCACGAACTGGGGTCCATTGCTACTGACTATGTGTTCTGGAACATCAATCCTTGAGAAGACATGTCTCAACACATCAACAATATTCAAGGCTGTATTGGAGGCCACGGGGAACATTTCTGGCCCCTTGTAGCTGCACCTACTACCACCAAGAAATTTGTGCCCATGAATGCTCCAACAAAATGCGCATGAGTCCTCTGCCAGGGCAATGCAGGCCACTCCCATGGATGAAGAGCACGGATCTTGGCATTTTCTGGACTTACTAGCATCCCGAGCACTGCATGTGAAGCTCCTCAATCTGCTGATCTATCCCAGGCCAGCAGACAAATCTTTGAACCAAAGCTTTCATATTGACCACGCCTAGATGATCAGCATGTAGCTCCCCCAACACTTTAGCTCATGGCTTAAGTGATAAAGCATCTCTTAATCCTCACAGAATGCATCTCGCGTCAAGGGCAAATTCATCCCGTTGTTGGTAAAAATGGTGGAAATGGAATTTCTAACGCACATTCCAGTTATTTTGGGTGGCAATGTAGACCTGAGACAGCGTGGGGTCTTTTCTGGTTTCACTTGGGATCATCTCTGCTGTAACAGGGATAGTTCTGATCTGCCTGATAGAGAATATATCAAGAGGAGGGTCCTCTTTTGTAAATTTTTCAGTTATTTCCTTTGCCAAACTTAAACAGGTCAGTCCATCAGCATCTTCATGATTAGTTGTGCTCTTGAATTTGATCTTGTAATTATATCTTGCAAATAACAAAGCCCATCTCTGCATTTGTGCTGCTGCTGATAGTGGACAATCCTTCTGAGGATCAAAAATGGACACCAGTGGTTGATGATCAGTAATGAGGGTAAACTCTCTCCCGTACAAGTACCGATTGAAACATTTTACACTTCAAACCAGATTCAAGTCTTCTTCATCAATCTACGCATGAATTTTCTCTTTAACCGTAAGGGAATGCAAAGCAAAGGTTAAGGGGTGTTCACTTCCGTCACTCATAACAATTGACATGACTGCACCTATACTATAACATGAGGCATCACAGGCAAGTTTCCCTGGATGATACTGATCATATTTTCTGAGTACAGTTTCTGACATCACCATTTCCTTAGTCCTTTGGAAAGCCACCTCACACTGATTTATCCATTGTTATTTCACTAGTCCGCCCGAAACGTCGACTGTTTATTTATTTCCATAGATGCTGATTGACCTTCTGGGTTTCTCCAGTAGTTTGTATATGTTTGCAGGTGATGATTTCCAATATCTGCAGACTTTCTCATATTTATGATTTGCATTACTATTTCTTCCTTGTCTGTAGTAATTAGTTCAAGGGGTGGAGCTAGGTTTAACAGGAACCTATTGTAGTAATTGACGATCACTGGCCAACTGCTGAAAGGGGCCTGCTCATTTGTATTCACTCCCCATTCAGGCTGGGGATGACTACCTTCAGATACCGTGTGAGATCTTTCTCTGTGCTGTGTGATCAAAAATGTGGAACCTGATGTCTCTGCTGTAAATTAAATCCCTCCTCAGTGACTTTCCCCAATATCTTTCCTATTCTGTTATTCAAACAATCATCTACCTTCATCAACCGGTCTTCATTACAGAGTACCATTACCATTACATATTATTGTGCTATTGGTGGGCTTCTGTCATGCTCTCAGTGTCTTCTGCCTTCGCTTTTGCTGTGGGTCTGTTTCCATCAGGAGTGGAAGGCTGGTGTTGAACTCTTAGGTTCTCTGTAAATACACTGTCACGGGAAACACTTGATTCTTCCCTCTGTCTGTAGGGGCAACTTTTTAGTGATGACATATATACCATTCACATACATCTTACATAATGAATTATGTAAACAAAGAATGCTTCATCAAACAATATTTTTACAATATTACTCAGATATTGCTGAAATAGCACAACATCAATGTGTATGAATTCATACCCACTACTCCCACACCAATCTTTGAGATCTTATTAACCCCGTGACAATTTGCATGGGGCTTAGGTAACAATCCAGAGATAATAATCTTTTCGCTTTTGGTTTCTAATTCGGTTCCTTTCTTCTCAAAGTCCCTCAGCAGAACCTCTTTCCTTGTTCTTCCTACATTGTTGGTACCTATATGGATCATCACAACTGGATGCTTCCCCTCCCACTCCAAATTCTTCGGCAGGTCAGATGTGATGTCTCGAACCAGGGCACCTGGCAGGCAACACAGCCTTCAAGACTTCTGATCCTTGCAGCAGAAAATTGTATGTATTCCTCTCACTATACTAACCCCAATAACAACTCCATTTCTCTTCTGTCCCCAGTCTTGATTGACTCCCTGTCCCATGGTGCCACAATTCAGTGCTCATCCTTCCTACAGCCCCCCACCCTCATTTTCACAGAGATCAACAATCATAGACCTGTTGGGCAAGCCTTATCTGTTCTTATCTGCTACTCATCTAAGTCTCCTTGCCGAAGCCTATCAAGCTGAAGTCTCAGATCTCCTACACTGGCCCACTCACACAATGACTGTTCCAATATAGCCTCCAGGACCATTCCTCAGTACTATTCATACAAGATGAAAATTATTCCATCATTCAAACTAATATTTATCCCTGAAGTACACAACCGAAACATTATCACATCGGTTTTGTGGGAATAGGTCAGATGCAGTTTGGCTACTGCATGCCAACACTACAACAGCAACAACTCCTCAAAAATGCAAATCGACTCTAGAGTGCTTTGGGGCATCCTTGGTCTGTGAAATGCAAATCATACTCTCTTAGCAATTAAGTCAAACTACCTGGCTCCAAATCCTTCTTCAGCATTTAGTTACACAGTGCCTTGAGCATGGCAGTATTGATGGGAAGGTGAATGGTGAGCTAATCTACCTAGCCAATGGAAATGGCAAAAGGTATCCCTTTACACCCTATTCAAGTATGAGGCCACCATGGATAATAGAGTACAGGTAAAATTAATTTTTAATGTCTCAAAAAAGTAGAAGTTGTGGAGGATTAATTTGACCAGGGATCTATGTAATCAGGTCATTAGATAATCATGGATTGGTACAGAATATAATCAGAAGGCAAATGGGATCCTGTTTTTTTTATATTCAGATAAAAATTGGGTTTCAAATAATCTTTCAGTCCTACAAAGCTCTGATTAGAGCCCACTGAAATTGGGAAATAATACCTTCAGAAAGATATTTACTATCAAGAGAACTGTATTCAAAAAGATAAATTATGAGGGGAAATTAAATTAACCAGTTTTACATCTCTTGAGACTTAGATATTAAGATTGATTTAATCTAACACTGAGAAATAAATGAGCAGGTGGAAGGTGGAGAGAAAGTAACTCCTAAGTCTTGGACTGGGGGATATTCTCTATTTATTAGAGTTAGGCCTTTTAGGAACAAAAGAAATAAATTACTAAGCTTATTAATAACAATTTTCTGGAGAAAATTAAGGTAAGCTATCACCACAAACAATAAAAAGCAAGCTGAGGTGAAACTGACTGGAAGGATGGGTTGAGTGGGTGCATCATAAAACTGAAGTGCAATGTGTTCAGGACAGGATTGGAGACGGAGTTGGTATTGCTGTTGGAGAGGAGCTGATGCAGAAGAGTTTCAACACCTGTCCACCTAACCCGGGTGAGTGGTTGGATTGCTCCAACTGCTGAGCAGATTTGGTGAGATCAAAGAAGGCCTCAGGCTGAGTGGTCCAAGTGTGTTGCCATGATAGAGTCTGGGTCCTAGAGCAAGGAACTATCTGGTGCTTGGACAATTTAAGTGCTGGTCTAGAGAGACTGGAAAGCTCGAGTATCAGGACTGGAGGTGAAGGTCGGCTTCATTTTGCTTGCTCTCCCGCAATGTTCTTTCATCTCTTGGTGGTGAACTGCTCCAGATATTGTGCTACTACTGTGCTACTGGGAGCAGATCTAAGGACCCATTCTGGTTCGGAGAACCTTCGCTTGTTTCTAATGTTTGCATGATTGCAATTATTTCTTTCTCTTTCTCTGTGTAGTGGTTTTGGTCTTTCAATTTTTTTTTATTGGGTTCTTCAGGTTTCTTGCTTTGTGGCTGCCTGTAAGCAGACAATTGTCAAGGGGAAAATGTTCAATGATTGAAAGGTTCATTTATTATCACAGCATGTATCCATATACAACTCTGAAATTTGTCTTCTCCAGATAGCCACAAAACAATGAGAGACCATGAAAGGCATTCAGAGAGAAACATCTAACCCACCCCCCCTACACAAAAAAGAACAGCATTCAGCTACTGTGCTTCATACAATTTATACATTCTTTGATAATATATGTTCTTTGATTCTTTGAAATACTCCTATAAACAAGATGATCAGAAGAATGAAACTCTCTTTTCTTTGTGGAAATGATGTTGGATGACATGTTAATATTAAATCTGATATTGAAGGATCTTTGTGAAGCAATGGTGTCAAAAGGTAGAAGAAAAGGACATATGAAAGAAAGTAAGCTGGTGGATCAGTCATGACATCAATAAATAGTTCAACAGCCTTGAGGAGGTAAATGCTGTACTTCAATCTCTATTTTTAGCACCTGAGCAGTCAGTATCTTGGCCTAGAGCAACTCAAGAGATTACTGCACTACCATTTATTCTCAGTCAAAGATCTGCCAATGATATGCTTTAACACAAATGTTTTATCACAATAAATATATTCCAGTTTCTAAGATGAGTGTATGGATGGCAAAATCAACATGTTTTAAAGAATCATCATTAGCATAACACTTTTACACAATTAGTATTATTAGGCCTCAGTTTAAAAAAAACTAAATGGTAGATTCAATTAAAACCATAATATATAGGAGCAGAAGCAGGCTATTCGGCCTATTGATCCTGTTCCGCCATTCAATCATGGGCTGATCTAATTCTTCCAGTCATCCCCACTCCCCTGCCTTCTCCCATACCCTTTGATGCCCTAGCTAATCAAGAACCTATCTATCTCTGAATTAATTACACACAATACACCCACAGCCACTCGTGGCAAAAAATTCCACACACTTACCACCCTCTGACTAAAATAATTTCTCTGCATCTCTGTTCTAAATGGACGTCCTGCAATCTGAAGTTGTGCCCTCTGACCTAGACCCCTACCGTGGGAAATAACTTTGCCATATCTAATCTGTTCAGGCCTTTTAACATTCGGAATGTTTCTGTGAGATCCTCCATTGGTATTAAATTGGTATCCGTCAACAAGGTTGAGATACGTGTATTACTGAAGTGAATCCCACTCACTTCAACATATAATATTGCTTGCTGATTCTAGCTTAATTAGCATTGAGGAAGTACATGTGTACAAGAATATGGGCAGTGACAAAATCAAACCCACTTCAATTATCCTGACGTCCTGACGAAGGGTCTCGGCTTGAAACGTTGACTGCACCTCTTCCTACAGATGCTGCCTGGCCTGCTGCGTTCACCAGCAACTTTGATGTGTGTTGCTTGAATTTCCAGCATCTGCAGAATTCCTGTTGTTCCCACTTCAATTATGACAGGATGGTGATATTCTTCCGAGCATGCTGCAAAGACTCATTGAAGGTACATAGAGCTCAAATGATGAAACCTTTTCCTTGATCCCAGTGAAATCACATTGAAGAGATGAAACCACAATCATTACATTGTTCAGAACTTCGAGCTGCCTGATATAAAATTATGCCATGACTTCATTTTATTGACAGCCTATTAAAAGCAACTGCCGCATTGCAATCAGAGATAAATGCTTGGTTAGACACATTGTTCTTAAATCCAGATGATGAAAACATGTTTTGTTTTGTTTTGAAGAAATTGAGTAAAAAAAATCAATGCATTTATGGCATATTTCAGAATGACAATTCATAGGCCTACACTAATATTATAGAGACATTTAACTTCCACTTCAGCAACCGGAGAATTTAAATTCAATTAAACACCTTATAACGGGGTGGCCAACCTTTCACATTCCATGCGTCAATTTTTTCACACACGAGTTCAGATGCGCCATACAACTCCTGTACCCCCATTCAGTTCTTGTAAAGATATAGACATATTTAGCATTTTACATGATATATTGATTTAATATAAAAACAAGATAAAAATTACCTACCTTAATGAGACTTTTAACAAATATATTTTGTCTTCTTTTGATTTCTTCCTTTTTTCCTGTTCATTGAACTCACACTTACTATCACTTTCTGTTTTTCCTTTGCTCATTTTCTTTTGCACTGTGATGGGTAACTGAATGTAAAAACAAGGCTTAATTTTCGAAAAAGTACGAAACTGCAAATGTTCACAAAGGCCGAACAAAGCACAACTCCTTTACGCACCAGTGTCAATTGTAAATTGACTGGCAAAAACCCGCGAGGCACCACTGGTGCAGATGCCTGGCGCCTCAGGATCAAACAAGTATCAGACGTGTATTGAACAGTTATGGAGCGACTGCAGAACCAAAGTCCTTCTTTCTTAGTTTGACTCATTGAGCATTTTTTAAGAATTGAAAACAGATTAATGGGAAAAAAGGTAACATTCGCCAAAAGATGTGCATGAAATTATAAAATCACTAAAAATAATTGCTAAATTTTAGATTTATTCTCAGTAAAACCCATGTCTAGCTCTAAGCTACTTGAATTCCTGTTATAGATTTTTTTTCTACAAATCGGTTTTTGGTTAATACTTTTTGCATGAGTAGGCTTACTTTTTTATTATTATCACTGGGGTGCAATGCGCCACTTCTAATCATTCAATGCACCACTTTTGGCGCATGTGCCATAGGTTGGCCATCCCTGCCTTATAACAAGCAAGCTTGAGACTTTCTAGTACCTATGGAGGCACAATAAATTTGTAGTGTGCAGTAGAACCACAGATCTGTTTCTCATCCATTAGTGCCTGAATTTTATGGTGTTTAACATGCTGTAAGGGACTTTGTTCACTTACTTCCTAATTGTAGAGTGCTTGAAAGAGCAAGTGTCATTTACTGGATGATTTAATGGGTCACAGGGGAATGAGGTTTAGGAGTGAAGAGCATCACAGGGAGAGAGACTTTGCACACTGTGGTATCAGCTTATCAGAGGGATAGGGATGGAATTGTGACCAGCTGTGGGGTGTGGTACTCCCTTGCAGGGGCCGGGATTGCATTCGGGTTAGGGGAAGTGTTGATCACGATCGTAGTGTTTGGGCTGGAGTTATAGATCATAAACGTTAGGAGGGTGAATGAAGGGACTGCAACCATGCTGTGGGTCGTCCCCAGCCTGGCCGCGAAATGAGGAGGTTTGTGCGGCTAGCAACCTCATCCAAAAAAAAACCTAAAGTACAGAACCACTAAGAGAAACTCTGGAGACCTCATCCCTGGGAGAATAAGGATCCCTGAAGATGGGCTACTCCTGGGGGCAACTTGAAAGACTTGCCCAGGATAGAGGACTCTGGCGAGCTGCTGTTGTTGCCCTGTGCCCCAGCAGGGGCATTGGGCTTAAATAAGTAAGTAAGTGCAGGGCCCACAGAAGAGGTACTGTGAGGGATAAGCTTTTATCCTTTCAATGGAATCTCCTGAAGGGTGTCCCCAGTCAACCGTCTCCATAGTTTCACAAGGAAGCTTTCACTTACAAGGCTCCCGGTTGTGTCCGCTCCATTCACTTTTGCATTAAGCAATCTGTTGGAAGCCTTTGAGGAAATAACAGGCAGGATAGACAAAGGAGAATCAGTGGATGTTTTTTATTTCGATTTTCAGAAGGCCTTTAACAAGGTGCCGTAGATGAGGCTGCTTAACAAGATAAAAGCACATGGTATTACAGGAAAGATACTAGCATAGATTGGCTGACTAGCATGAAGCAAAGAGTGGGAATAAATGGGGCCTTTTCTGGTTGGCTTCTAGTGACTAATATTGTTCTGAAGGGGTCGGTGTTAGGACTGCTACTTTTTACGTTATATGTCAATGATTTGGATGGAGTTGATGGTTTTGTGGCCAAGTTTGCAGATGATATAAAGATAGTTGGAGGGGCAAGTAGTGTTGAGGAAGTGGGATATCTGCAGAAGGAGTTAGACAGATTGAGAGAATGGACAAAGAAGTGGCAGATGGAAAACAGTGTAGTGAAGTGTCTCATGAGACCATGGATTTGCACCCTGGAAGGTTTCCAGGACACAGGCCTGGGCAAAGTTGTATGGAAAACCAGCAGTTACCCATGCTGCAAGTCTCCCCTCTCCACACCACCAAGGGAAGTGCATTAAGACCCATTCAGCTTGGCACCGGTGTCGTTGCAGAACAATGTGTAGTTAGGTTCCTTGCTCAAGGACACACATGCTGCCTCAGCCAAGGCTCGAATTAACGACCTTCAAATCGCTAGACGAACGCCTTAACCACTTGGCCACGTGCCAACACAGTGTATGGTCATGCATATTGAGAGAAAGAGTAAAGACATTGACTATTTTCTAATTGGGGACAAAATTCAAAAATCAGAGGTGCAAAGGGACTTGGCAGTCCTCATGCAGGATTCGCTAAAGGTTAACTTGCAGGTTGAGTCGGTGGTAAGGAAGGCAAATGCAATGTTAGCATTCATTTCAAGAGGACTAGAATACAAAAACAAGGCTGTAATGCTAAGGCTTTATAAGGCATTGGTCAGCCTACACTTGGAGCATTGTAAACAGTTTTGGGACTCTTATTTTAGAAAAGATGTGCTGGCATTGGAGAAGTCCCAGAGGAGATTCATGAGAATGATCTCAGGAATGAAAGGGTTAATGTATGAGGAGCATTTGATAGCTCAGGGCCTGTACTCACTGGAGTTTAGTAGAATGAGGGAGAATCTCAGGGAGTGCATTTGAATTTAAAAGGCCTAGATAGAGTAGATGTGGAGAGGATGTTTCCTATAGTTGGGGTGTCTATTCCGAGGGTACAGCCTCAGAATGAGGAACATCCATTTAGAAAAGTGATGAGGAAAAATTTCTTTATCTGGAGGTTGGTGAATCTATGGAATTTATCGCCACAAATGGCTGTGCAGACCAAGGCACTGGGTAAATTTAAGGCCATAGTTGATAGGTTGTTTATTAATCAGGGCATCAAAGGTTATGGGGAGAACGCAGGAGAATGGGGCTAAGAGTGATAATAAATCAGCCATGATAGAATGGCAGAACAGATTCGATGGGCTGAATGGCTTAATTCTGCTCCTATATCTTATACTGTTATGGCCTTATTAAGATCACAGAAGAAACATCCAGGAATTCATGGAATACTATTGAATGTTGCTGTGTGTGACTGACACCACATTGCTTTGTGTGTCAGACGTGTGGTAGATGTGGAAGAAGCATGCAGATGTTGTGGAGCAGGAAACATAATTACATTCCACAAATAACTATTCAGTGGGAAGTTATTGAATTTTAGACATTATCATAATGGCTTCTGATAGAATTTGAAGACCTAAAAATCAGTAAGGGTGACCAAGAATCTGTGGATCATTGCAATTTTCCAGTTAGCTTATGCATTTTGGAGGAGGAAAATCAAACCTCCTCTCCGAGTGTAGAAGGTTGGTGTTTTAAAAGCAGCAGTGCTGTGGTTGATTATAAATTGTTCTCTGAAATTGCCCAAAAACAGAAAATTATAGAGCAGTTATGATTATGGTGGTTGCTGGCATTTTCACTAAGACTCACGCCTAGTGAAGAATTAAAGGGATTGTCATCCTTCCTTGATCTTGAACAGGGTGAAGCTGTAAAAAAAAACTGCATCACCATGGTGAAGTTTAAAGCACTAAACTGAAATAGGAGTATTTTTTATGTCTCTTTGACTAAGAATGCTCATTTAATCAAACCAATTATATCACCACTGAGGCATTGTAACATGTGTGCTGTTGTTCTGCAGAAATCATATGCTAATTTTATTACTTATCAGAACAGCATTTACACTTTAAAGGTACATCATTGGTTAAGAAATTAGAAAGGTCCTAAGACTGTGAAAGCCGATCTGAACATGCTCTGTTCGTTATCAATAATACTCAATTCTACATTGTGAATTCTGTAATGTAATGTAAAGGGGAAAAACCCAATGTACATTAAATGTTAATGATGTAACATATCAACTGCTGCCTGTGAAGTGACTTAGATCCATTCTAATTTGCCTGCCCGGAGTATCAAATCCACAGCAGAAGCAATCTCATTGGCTATTCACTCAACCCTTGAACACCTGGACAGCAAAGATGCGTACATCAGGATGCTTCTTATCGACTCCAGCTCAGCATTCAATACTGTCATCCCCTCAAATCTAATCAATAAGCTCCAAGGCCTTGGCCTCAATATCTCCTTGTGCAATTGGATTCTGGATTTCCCCACTTGTAGAGCCCAATCAGTTCAGATTGGCAACAATACCTTTGCCATGATCTCCACTGGCACAGGTGCACCAGAAGGCTCTGTGCTTAGCCCACCGCTCTAATCATTTTACACTGACTGTGTGGCTAATCACAGGTCCAATGTCAAATTCAATCTTGTTGATGACACCACTGTTGTGGGCCGAATCAAACGTGGTGATGAATTAGTGCATAGGTGGGAGATTAGAAATCTGGCTGAGTGGCGTCATAACAACAAACTCTCACTCAATGTCAGCAAGACAAAGAAATTGATCATAGACTTCAGGAAAAAGAAACTAGGAGACCATGAGCCAGTCCTCATCAGAGGTGGAATGAGTTAGCAACTTTAAATTCCTATTTCTTGCTATTTGAGAGGACATATCCTGGGCCCTGTAGGTAGGTGCAGTTCCGAAGAAAGCACGGCAACGCTTCTGTTTCCTTAGAAATTTGCAAGGAGTTGGCATGACATCTGAAACTTTGAGAAACTTCTATAGATGTATAGCGGAGAATATATTGATTGGCTGCATCACAGTCTGGCATGGAAACATCAATGCCCTTGAATGGAAGATCCTACAAAAAAATAATGGTTTCAGCCCAGTCTATCATGGGTAAAGTACTACCAATAGCTGACACTATCATAGGAAAACAGCATCCATCATCAGGGATCACCACTGCCCACGACGTGCTCTCTTCTCACTGCTGCCATCAAAAAGAAAGTCCAAGAGCATCAGGACTTGCACCATCAGGTTCAGAAATAGCTACTACCCTTCAACCAATCAAGCTCTTGAACAAAAGGGGATAACTTCATTCAACTTTATCTCTTCGGGTCAAGAAGATAGCAGTAAGAGGCTAAGGATTTCCAGCGAGAAGACATTTTAGTTCTTGGAGTAGGAGAGAGGCTAGACTGTGCAGGAGCGTGACGTCAGCCAGTTGAGCGCTAACAGTTTAAAAAGAAAACCGCCATATCCAGCGGGCAGCGTCAGAGCGGGCTGCGGAGTGAGAGGGTGCAGAGTGAAAGGGCTTTGGCTCAACGGGCTTCGGCGGAGACGGGAAGAGGCTTCTTCTGACCGTTGAGTCTCATAGTAACAGAGTAAGTTACAGTTTTTTGGTATTTAGTACAAACAGTAGCATTAGAGGTATGCATCTAGGATTAGTGTTGTGCTTGGAGTGCCAGATGTGGGGACCCTGGGAGACTCCCAGCCTCCCCAAGGATTACATCTGCACCAGGTGCACTGAGATGAGGCTCCTGAAGGACCGTGTTAAGGAGATGGAGATGGAAATTGATGACCTTTGGCTAATTAGGGAAAATGAGAAGGTGATAGATACTACCTATAGAGAGGTAGTGGATAGCACCCCTGTGACAGTCCCCCTCAGAAATCGATATATTGTTTTGGATTCTGTTGAAGAGGCAGACCTGACAGAGGAGGACCACAGTGAACGAGACTCTGGCATTCTGCCCAGTGCTGAAATCAAGAGAGCAAGAAGAAATGCGGTAGTTATAGGGGGTTCTATTGTAAGGGGGGTGGACAAGAGATTCTGCGAGCCAGACAAGGATACCTGGATGGTGTGTTGCCTCCCTAGTGCCCAGGTACAGGATGTCTCAGATCGAGTCCAGAGTATTCTGAGGAGAGAGGGCGAGCAGCCAGAAGTCTTGGTACATGTTGGTAGCAATGACATAGGCAGAAAAAGAGAGGAGGTCCTGAAGAAAGATTACTGGGACCTAGGAAGAAAATTGAAAAGCCAGACCTCCAGAGTAATAATATCAGGATTGCTGCCTGAGCTGCGCACTAATGATGGTAAGAATAGCAGAATTAAGCAGATGAATGTGTGGCTAAGTAACTGGTGCAGGGGGCAGAGCTTCAAATTCTTGAATCATTGGGATTTATTTTGGGGAAGGTATGACTTATGCAAAAAAGATGGATTACACCTGAACTCAAAAGTTACTAATATCCTGGCTAGATTGTTTAATATAGCTGTTAGGGAGGGTTTAAACTAAGTTGGCAAGGGGGAGGAAACCAAGGTGTTAGGGTCAAGGAAGAGAAAAATAGAAATAAGTCAAAAATACTGTGCAGCAAAGATGGCAAGAAGGACAGGCAGGTGAATATACAGGATAGTTTGCTGCAAAATAGAAATATAGCAAAATCAGCAACAGATACTGATCTAAATCTCAAACAACAGGAATTCTGCAGATGCTGGAAATTCAAGCAACACACATCAAAGTTGCTGGTGGCCTGCTGCGTTCACCAGCAACTTTGATGTGTGTTGACTGATCTAAATCTACTGTACTTAAATGCATGCAGCATTAAAAATAAAGTGGATGACCTTGCTGCACAGCTGCAGGTTAAAAGATATGACATTGTGGCCATCACCGAGTCATGGCTAAATGATGGATGTGATTGGGAGCTGAATATCCAAGGATACACAGTGTATAGGAAAGATAGGAAGGTAGGTAAAGGCGGTGGCGTGGCCCTGATGGTAAGTAACGATATCAAATCAATAGAAAGCAGGGACATAGGATCAGAAGAGGTAGAATCATTATGGGTAGAATTAAGAAATGGCAAGGGTAAAAAGACACTAATAGCAGTTATATACAGGCCTCCAAACAGCAGCCGGGATGTGGACTACAAGTTGCAGCTGGAAATAGAAAAAACGTGTTAGAAGGAAAATGTGGGGGATTTTAATATGAAAGTGGATTGGGAAAGTCAGGAAGGTAATGGATCTCAGGAGAGGAAGTTTGTAGAATGCCTACTGGATGGCATTTTGGAGCAGCTTGTCCAGAAGCCCACCAGGGGACCGGCTGTTTTGGATTGGGTGCTGTGTAACGAACCTGAGGCAATTAGGGAGCTGGAGGTAAAGGAACCCCTTGGAAGTAGTGATCATAATATGACTGAGTTCAGTTTCAAATTTGAAAAGGGGAAGCTGGTATCAGGTGTATCGATATTTCAGTGGAACAGGGGAAATTACAGCTGTGTGAGAGAGGAACTGGCCCAAGTCGATTGGAAAAGTAAGCTAAATGGAGGGACGGCAGAGCAGAATTGGATGAAATTCCTACAAGAAATAAGGAAAATGCAGGAAAAATATATTCCAAGAAAAAAGAAAATCATGAATGGAAAAATGGCACAAATGTGGCTAACGAGAAGAGGTTAAGGCAAAAATAAAAGCAAAAGAAATGGCGTACAAGGAAGCAAAAATTAGTGGGAAAAATGAGGACTGGAAGACTTTTAAAAACTTACAGAAGGAAACTAAGAAAGTCATCAGGAAAGAAAAGATGAATTATGAAAGGAAGTTGGCGATTAACATAAAAAAGGATACTAAGAGTTTTTTTAAATATATGAAGAGTAAAAGAGTGACAAGGGTAGATACGGGACCGATTGAAAATGATGCTGGAGAAATTATAATGGATAACAAAGAGATGGTGGAGGAACTGAATGAGTATTTTGCATCAGTTTTCACAGTGGAAGACATGAGCGATATACCTGATTGCCAGAGGTATCAGGGAATAGAATTAGGTACAGTCAAGATTACTAGAGAGAAAGTGCTTGGGAAGCTAAGTGGACTAAGAATAGATAAGTCTCCCGGTCCGGATGAGGTGCACCCAAGGGTTCTGAAGGAGGTGGCTTTGGAGATTGTGGAAGCTTTGAAAATGATCTTCCAGGAATCAATAGACTCTGGCATGGTTCCGGAGGACTGGAAGGTCGCAAATGTAGTTCCACAATTTAAGAAAGGAAGGAGGCAGCAAAAAGAAAATTACAGACCTATTAGTTTGACATCGGTAGTTGGAAAGATATTGGAGTCAATCCTTAAGGACGAGGTTATGAAATACCTCGAGGTGCATGACGAGATAGGCTGAAGCCAGCATGGTTTCATGAAGGGAGGATCCTGCCTCACCAACCTATTGGAATTTTTTGAGGTAATCTCGAATAAGATTGACAAGGGAGAGGCTGTGGATGTTGTGTATTTGGATTTTCAAAAGGCCTTCAATAAGGTGTCGCATATGAGGCTGCTTAATAAAATGAGAGCCCATGGGATTATAGGAAAGATATTGAAATGGGTGGATCATTGGCTGATAGGCAGAAAGCAAAGGGTGGGAATAAAGGGATCCTATTCTGATTTGTTGCCGGTCACTAGTGGTGTTCCGCAGGGGTCGGTGTTGGGGCCGCTTCTTTTTACGATGTATATCGATGATTTGGATTATAGATTATGGATTAAATGGTTTTGTGGCTAAGTTTGGGGATGACACCAAGATAGGTGGAGGAGCAGGAAATGTTGGAAAGGTTGCAGAGAGACTTAGTCAGTTCAGGAGAGTGGGCAAAGAAATGGCAGATGAGATACAACGTTGACAGATGTAAAGTGGTACGTTTTGGAAGAAGAAATAATCAGGCAGGTTATTATTTAGATGGGGAGAAAATTCAAAAATCGGAAGTGTTAAGGGACTTGGGGGTCCTCGTGCAGGATACCCTAAAGGTTAACCACCAAGCTGGATCGGCGGTAAGGAAAGCGAATGCTATTTTGACATTCATTTCAAGAGGAATAATGTATAAGAGTAAGGAGGTGTTGATGAGGCTCTATGGGGCATTAGTGAGACCTCATTTGGAATACTGTGTGCAGTTTTGGGCCCCCTATCTTAGGATGTACTGATGTTGGAGAGAGTTCAGAGAAGATTTACGAGGATGATTCCTGGAATGCAGGGGATAACATATGAGGAGCGTTAGTCGGCTCTTGGACTGTATTCATTAGAGTATAGAAGAATGAGAGGGGATCTCACAGAAACATTTCGAATGTTGAAAGGGTTGGACAGAGTAGATGTGGAAAGGTTGTTTCCCTTGGTGGGTGAGTCCAGGACAAGAGGCCATAGTCTTAGAATTAGAGGGTACCCAGTTAAAACAGAGATGAGGAGAAATTTTTTTAGCCAGAGGGTCGTGGATTTGTGGAATTTGTTGCCACATACAGCTGTGGAGGCCCGATCATTGAGGGTGTTTAAGGAGGAGATTGACAGATATCAGGGGATATGGGGAAAAAGCCAGAAATTGGAACTAGATGGGTGAATAGTTTAGCTCATGGGGGAGCTGCGGAGCAGACTCGATGGGCCGAATGGCCTACTTCTGCTCCTTTGTCTTGTGATCTTGTGAACTTCACTTGCCCCATCATTGAGATATTCCCACAATCAATGGACTCACTTTCAAGGACTCTTCCATCTCATGTTCTCGATATTTATTTCTTATTTATTTATATCTGCATTTGCACCGTTTATTGTCTTCTGCATTCTGGTTGAATGCCTTAGTTGGGCAGTTATACTTTGACCCTGTCATAGTTACTGTGCTACAGATGCCCAAAAGAAAATAAATCTCAGGGTTATATATAGTAACATATATATACACTTTGATATAAAGTTTACTTTGAACTTTGAACTTTGAAATGACATAAACAGATCTCATGAAAGGCTGTTGATTTGAAAACCCATTTCCTCCTTCACATATCTTGCCTGACTCTGGGTTTTTCAGCAGTTTCTATTTCTATTTCAGATTTCCAGCGACATAAAGATTTTGTTCTTTCTGCTCTAAAATGATTGGCTTTGATTTTTTTAAATGTGCTGTTGAAAGCACATACTGTCCCTTTTGTTATTGATAATTTGCTTCTGTTCTTTTGTGTAGGCTTTTATCATGGAAGGTTAAAATGTGGAGATTCAATTATCTTCTACTTCTGTTATTTAGGGAGATACTTAACAAAATTATATTTGAATAATGGAGGGTTCATT
Organism: Mobula birostris; assembly: GCF_030028105.1. Taxonomy (NCBI): domain Eukaryota; kingdom Metazoa; phylum Chordata; class Chondrichthyes; order Myliobatiformes; family Myliobatidae; genus Mobula; species Mobula birostris. The sequence goes on from NC_092388.1 coordinate 36,537,827, forward strand.
GTTAAACAATCATTTGAAGTTCACATTTGACAAGGATTATGAATCGTCTATATACACCTTCTACTGCAGTAAGTTAAATCTGTCACTAGAGTAAGTAGTTGGCCTATTGCAAGATAATCCTGTACATCATTTACATTTTCTGCATAGATCTTTAAGCATTGATCAAAGATTGTCTTTTGTGCTGAATGGGACTCAATTATTTAAAACAATACGTTTTTGAACTTGGAGGGATAATATCACCAGCCATGTAACAATCTAGGCACAATTTCAGGAAAATCTGCACTTTCTTTGTAAACAGGCACAAATTATATGATGTCATTCTTAAGAAATGACAATGCAATTAACTTGTACTGATTACATGTTAACAGTATAAATGCAGTACTCTGCATTTAGATCAACAAAACAAACTGTTATCTTGCTGTCAGTGAACAGAGCAAGAGGAAATCTTCAGTTTTGCCAATCAAAATTTGCATCAGTGGTAAGCCAAAGAGAAAAAAAAAATATGCTCTTTGGTTCACATTAGCTATAACAATCAACTCCCTCAAGCTCAATTGGTTTAGCCGATTTCAATAACAGCATTATTACTGAACCTGGAAGTTATGCGAATGATAAACCAAACAGTGATTCTCATTGATTGTCACCAATTTCCAGGAAGTCCATATATGTGGATTGCAGATAAAAACAGGATTGTGCATGGTTATGACACTGCTTGTGGACAAATACTCACAGTTCTGCTGGAAATTCAGAATCTGATTAAAAGGAATTAGCATGGATCTGTGTCTGGAAAGCCATGTTTGATGAACCCTTTAGAATCTTTTGAAGAGTTAACCAAAAAAGGTAGGTGAAGTTAGGGCTGTAGATGGTGTTTATTTGGACTTCAGGAATGTTTGGAAGGTTACGCCCATGGAATCCAGGGACAACTAGTAATGAGGATTCAAAATTGCCTTGGAGGTAGGAAGCAGTGGATGGTGGTTGAAGGTTGTTACTCAGATTAGAAGTTGCTCTGGTCTGTGTTGGAATCCATATTATTTGTTATTTATATAAATGCAAATGCACAAGACTTGAAGTTTATAGATGACGCAAAATTAGAAGGTGTTGCTGATCATGAAGAAGGTTATTGTAGATTACTGAGGATTCTTGAGCAGCTAGGGAAGTGGATTGAGGAATGTTAAATTCAATTGGAAACAGAAAAGTCAAACCAACATAGGACTTATACTATGATTGATAGGTCATAGGGTGTGTATTAGAACAGATGGATATAAGATTACAAATGCATAGCTCATTAACAGTGGGATCACAAGTGGACAGTGTGATGAAGAAAGAGTTTAACATAGTGACCTTCCTCAGTTAGGACTTTAAACATATTACAGCTGGGACATTATTTTACAGTTGTATAAGTCTCAGTGAGGCAGCACTTGGAGTATTGTGTATAGCTTTGGTCACCTTGTTATTAGAAAGAGATGGTTAAACTGGAATGAGTGCAAAAAATATTTACAAGCATGTTACCAAGAGTAGAAGGCTTGAGTTATAGGGAGAGTTTGGCTGGGATAAATCTTTATTCCTTGGAACATGGGAGAATGAGAAGTGACCTATTGATATTTATACAATCATGAGGGGCATAGAAAAGTGGATGGTAGCAGCCTTTTCCACAGGGTAGGAGAGGCCCAAGAATATCATTTAAGAAGCTCTTGGAAAGGTACACACAGGGGTGGTCTTGGAGGAATATGGATCAAACAAAGGAAATTGGGACTGGTTGTGTTTACACCATGCACCATGGACTTCTGGTGAAGGGCCTGTTTCTATGCTGGTTTGACCTTTGACTCTAATCTGTTAAGATTTTCCATGTGATCTCACAATGACAACTGATTGCTTGTGTAGTAACAAATATTCGTTGAACCAGGTTACAGAAAGTAAGTAATATCTTCAGAAGAAAAGGGTCTGGGGCAATTATATAAAAAAGCACCAATGTATACTTATTAAAATAGCAGATAACCCAAGGTGTTCTTTACGGTTGATGAGGATATCTTTGGATAATAAGAAAAGAAAATTTATCACCTCATATGTAACATGACTAATATGCATTTCTGGAACAAAAGCAAGGCAAGAGATTTGCATAAAGCTTGATGTTGTGGCCCTGTTATGATCTGAAGCTGTGTCTGATCATAACAAAAGCATGGGCAATCAAAGAAAAAAAGACGCCCAAATAAAAACAAAGGTAGAAAAAATTTTAAAAAATTGAACAGAAGTCAAGAAGGACTGTCACTAAAAGGAAAATATTTGTCTCCAAACAAATAATCCAAGAATGGGAACAAAAGAACAAAAGCAAAAAATGACAAAATAATCAAACAGATAATTAAATATTGGATGCTTGTTAGAACTTGACATGAAAAGTAAAGAAATTTTAAATGAAATTTAGAACCCTTGGAATTAAGGCTAGAATACAGCCGTTAATGAGATTGCATAAATTATTTGAATTAGTATGTACTGCATATTTAAATATTAGCTGTGGTTAAACTGAGCTGATCACGATAACCATATACATTCATTATTTCAATGAAGTTTATGATTGTTGTTTGTTAGCAATTAGTTCTTTGGGGTGTGGCAGTAAGGGTGCGGTGGGGGGGGGAATAATAATTGTGTATACTGTCTGTAATTGATCAGAGTAGACTGGTGAATGGATATGACTTTCATAACATCATTAAGCAAATGGAATACCTGAGCCAATCAACAAAGTTAAATCTACAAATATAGATTTGTTGAACTAATGAGAATCCACTGGTCTACAAGCATATTTAAAATTGCAAAATTTGCATCAAAATTAAGCCAAAGAGAAAACAAGTAATGAATTATCCTCTTTATGTAAATTAGCTATAACTCAGCTCCTGCATGTTCAACAAGAACAGAGCCGGTTTTGAGGAAGTGTCACCAGCACAAAACATTATCCAGTTTCTCTTTCCACAGATATTGTTTGACTGTTTCCACCAGCATTTCTGCTTATATTTCAAATTCCAACTTTTGCAGTTTTATTTGTTTTCCATATTTCAGATTATATTTTGTGATATAATTCCAACCGAGATGTGAAACCCAGTAAACCTCAGCCAGCTATAACACATTGCTGAAATAGTCTATTGAAATTCAGCTGTGGAAATTAAACATCCCATATATCAAACATATCACCTCCTTCGTCCCCCAGAGTTATGAAGGCACTTTCTACCAAATGCACTTCTCAATTTTGTACATTTTCTTCTGCCATAATTAAATTCAATCATGGATAAACCACAGTCTACCAGCAAGCACACAGATATCAGAGACGGAAACAGTGGGAATGATGACAGTGAATGATAGTGATCGTGGTTTTGGAATTTGAAGTGTAGTATAGAAAGACATTACTGCACTATATTTTAATGATTATGAACACTATTGCAAATGAAGAAAATCATAAATTGAAGAAAACAATTGATCAGGAGGATCTATCTACCCTAAAAAAAAAGTCAATTTTGAGTAAACTATAGTGCTGAATAGCCTCTTTGGCATCTTATGTGATTTACAAATCCAGTTGAAAGCCCTGGGAATAGAACTCTCATAATATTTTGACATTTTGATTTATTATACTGTTTAAGCTTCCTGATCACCATAATCTGCTTTTGTTCATAATATGATAACTGGTAATTAACAAGAAAAGAAAGCTTTTGACAATGTTAAACATACAATCTTCCCTTTTCCCACTTTAAGTCAAAAGGTTACTTATGTTTTTTTTAAGGGACAATATAAGAGGGAAGAATATTTGCAAAATGAGAATGAATACATCATGAAATATTTGAAAAATAAACTCATTGGCAATTTGATTAAACATTATCAATTATCCGTATATTTTTGCAATATTTGTCAAATCTCAGAACACTATAAACTGGAGTCTGAGGAGTGGCTACAGGGTTGCTTCGAGTTGGTAGACTGGGCAGTGTTCAAGGACTCATCAAAAGATCTGAACGAATACGCTATGGGTGTCACAAACTCTTTTAAAACGGTCAAAACAGTTGTAGATGAGTGTGTCCCCAAAAAATCATTCAGTCTTCCCTAAACAGAAGCCCTGCATGAACCATGAGATCCACAATCTGGCGACATAAGGTCCAGGCACGATTTCTGAAAAGTCATTTCACTTGTTTAGTTGCAATTCCAGACCTAACTTGAATCACTGAATGATGCCTGACAGCAGTGGGAGGGCTTAAATGCTATCACCCTCTACAAAGTGAATCCTAGCAACATAGGAAGCAAAGTGCTTAGCTCCCAGATAAGCTCAATGCCCTTTGTGCTTGCTTTGACCATCTAAACATAGAGGCACCTTCACAAACTTTCACAGCCCCGGATGACCCTGTGATTTCAGTCTCCGAGGGTGGCGTCCTTCAGGAGAGTGAACCTAAGGAAAGCATCTGTTCCAAATGGGCTACCTGCCCAAGTACCAAAGACCCATACTGGTCAACTGGCCAAAATGTTCACCGACAAACTTAACTTCTCGCTTCAACAGTTTGGGACACCCACCTGCTTGAAGCAGGTTTCAATTATATCAGTGCCTACGAAGAACATGGTAACCTGCCTCAATGATTATCATCCAGTTGTACTTACATCCACTGTGATGAAGTACTTTGAGAGATTGGTGATGAAACATTTTGACTCCTGCCTGAGAAGAGTCTTTGATCCACTCTAATTTGCCTACTGGCACAACAGGTCAACAGCAGATACCATTTTACTAGTTTTTCACTAAATCCTGGAACACCTGAACAGTGAAGATACACACATCGGTATGCTCTTCTTTAACTGTAGCTTGGCATTCAGTACTACCAACTCCTCAAAACTAATCAATAAGCTTCAAGTCCTAGGCCTCAATACCACCTTGTGTAACTGGATCCTCGCTTTCCTCACTTGCAGATCCCATTCAATTCAGATTGGCAACCACATTTCTTCCACAATCTCCCTCAGCACAGGTGCACCATAAGGCTGTGTGCGTAGCCCACTGCTCTACTCTTTTTATTTTTCTGACTGTGAGGCTAAGCACAGCTCTAATGCCATATTTAAGTTTGCCAACAACACCACCACCTTTAGCTGAATCAAAGCTGGTGATGAATCAGCATATAGGGAGGTTTGAAAATCTGGCTGAGTGGTGGACACAGCCAGAACATCTCACTCGATGTCAGCAAGATCAAGAAGATGATTATTGACTTCAGGAGGAGGAATCTGGATGTCTATGAGCCAATCCTCGTCATGGCTCAGAGATAGACAGGATCAGCAACTTCAAATTCCTCGGTGTTATCATATCAGAGTACCTGTTCTAAGTGCCGCACAGAGTGCCATTATGAAGAAAGCATGGCAACACCTCAACTTTCTTAGGGATTTGTGAAGATTTGGCATGTCATCTAAGACTTTGACAAACTTATATAGATGTGTGATGGGGAGTATATTGACTGGTTGCATCATGGCGTGGAATGAAAACACCAGTGCCTTTGTACGGAAAAGCTTATAAAAAAATAGTGGATATGGCCTTGTCCATCACAGATAAAGCCCTCCCAACTACTTAGCATATCTATTCAGAGTGTTGTTGCAGGAAAGCAGCATGGATCATCAAGGACACCCAGCATGCTGGCTATGCTCTCTTCTCACTGCTGCCATCAGGAAGAAGGTACAGGAGCCTCAGGACCTGCACCACCATGTTCAGTAACAGATATTACCCATCAACCCATCAGGTTCATGAAACTATGGGGAGAACTTCACTCAACTTCACTTGTCCCTTCACTGAACTGTTCCCACAACTGATAGAGACACTTTCGAGGTCTCATCATCTCATGTTCTTGAATTATTGCTTACTGATTTATTATTATTACTATTTCTTTTTTTACTCTTTCATTTTATATTTGTACAGTCTGTTGTTGTTTTTGCACATTGGTTGTACATGCTTTTAGGTGCAGTCTTCCATTGAATCTATTGTATTTCTTGTATTTACTGTGATTGCCCGCTAGAAAATGAATCTCAAGGTTGTGTATGGTGACCTATATGTATTTTGAACTTTGAACACCAACAAATACAAGCTGGTTTCTTTAAGTTCAGTAATGACATCAATTGATCAATCACATTCTCCTGTTTCTTCACCATTCCTAAGAAAATGAATGCTTTGCTACCACTTTTATATTGGCAAACTTAATTGGAAATTCTTGGTGTCTCTGAATGGTCCTTAACTGAAGAATGTGGCAATATTTCTTAACCAATCTCTACTAGTCATAACTGGGCTTGATTTAGAAATGTTTGCAAACATTTCTGTGAGCAGATGTTCGTAAAGCAAGGGTGAAAACAAAAAAAAATTCAAAAAAATATAAATGCTATAAGTACTGTCAAACTAAAATCTCCATAATTTTAAAATGTTATTACATAGAGCATAGAAACATAGAGGAGTGTAACACAGGAACAGGCCCTTCAGCCCATGACGTCTGTGTCAAATACAATGCTGAATTAAACTAAATCTCTTCAACTTGCACATGACCCATATCCTTCAGTTCCCTGAACTTCCTGGGTCTATCTAACAGCCTCTTAGATGTCATTATTATATCAGCTTCTCACCTGTCAGCCTTTCCCAGGCTGCTTTCATTTTCTGCGTAAAATAAAACCTGCTCCACACATCTCCTTTAGACTTTCCCCCTCTCACCAAGTCAACTATACGGCAGTTGTACAGTTTAGATTTGCTAGGCAGAAGCAATCAGCTCACCATGTCAAATGGAACAGAGTTTACTCTTTTTCTTTCACACGTGCATGTTTGAATCTGTGAAGAAGCATTCCTAATGTCAAGTGATCATGCTGACACATTGAAATCTAATCCTTTTATATAATAAGATGTGACTATAAAGAGATTTCAAAATGAGACTAGTGTTTCATAACTGCTGTATTTGAAGATCATCAGGACTATAACTCAATTGCCGAATCATACATATCAGAAACAATTTTTCTTATTGATTAAAATGAAACCATTTTAAACCTACACTTAAAGGATCAAATTCAACTGATATGATTGCACCAATTTAAGTTGAAAGGAAAATTGGATGTTGACTTCCAATCTGAGCGTTGTTGTCTAGGTATTGGATCCTATTGTTCTGTTTGCTTCAGCAGAATAGGATCTAAAGTAAAGCAGAAGGTAACAAATCGCAATTGTACTATTAGTTTCTCTGATTGAATTTAATGCTACGCTGGATGTTCAAGCAAGGACTTCCAGCCATCTTCCAACTTTGGGCAGATGTTGTGATCTTCATGCTTCACTGACATCAGTTTGCGTGCAAAATTCTATTTGGATGCTGTTCAGGAAATTAAATCACATTGCTCCATGAGCAACCATTCATCAATGGTTTTATTAATGCCATGCTGGAAGGGGCTCCAAATTAGTTTTGCTTCTGGGTTCAGCTGGACTTGGAACAAACATTAATCACATCCTCCTCTTGCCTTCTGACGTCCCTTACCCCCAAGTCATATCGTGACTCCTGATTATTTGAGTACTGCCTCATGTAGGCCTTTATAGCAGATAGGATGATTCTTGTACAGGAACCAGTGACCTCTTTATTGTTAATAACACTACTGCTGAGGCGAAGGTCATGACAGATCAAAGACTTTGCCTGGCTAGTGTGTGCAGATTTAAGAACCTCCAGTCTTTTTCAAGTCACTTATAGTAGAAAGCCCATCAGGACGCAGAGCAAACAGCATATTGAAAATATGTCTCAAGAAGGCAGACTATAACCCAACAAATGGGAAGAGCAATGCAACCGACACAAGTGGTATTTTTAATAAAGTCTTCATTTAGAAGACAGAGGAGGATAGGAATGGAAGGAAAGGACACAACTTTCCAGCCAACAATTGTGAGCTCCATAAGGAATCAGCTATCACATAAAATACTAAATCTTGTCAAGCATAAATCGCATCATACAGTGAGACATCGTCTTTATGGATGTCAATGATGATGATCTTGAGGGCCATTATGATTAAATTCAATATCATATTTAATTCATTTTCTTCATTTCCTTTGAGTTTTACCTGGTGAAGTAATAATGACACCATTTAAATGATAAGACCAGATTTTTACTTAGCTGGTGGAAGGAACATCCTAAATTAACCATGGTACTTGCGGGAATGAATTCAGCATTTTGGCTACACATTCATCTCCCCATCATCCTTAAACTCCATGCAAATAATCATTCACTGTGCTACCTTACCCAGCCTTCCTGTTCAATGTTCTCTGTTTCCCTCTTTTTTCTTCCACATTCTCCCTTTCCTTCAATCTGTTCCTTATTACCATCTTTCCAAGTTTTCAATTTGTACTCCCTACAATGGTATGAGATTGCAGAGGAAAGTATTTCGGGTGAGGTTGTCCATGTAAGGCATGCATTTCTTATGCGTTTGGCTTATATGTTGTGGATATCAGAGGCCTTGGAATCCTGTGCCACTGTTGTGTCCACTCCCAAACACTACCTCTTCAATTCATGAAAACACACAGTAGAAACAATCTGTATTCACAGGGTTGCTTTCATTTTTTCACATCTACTTTCAAGGTCATCAAGTATTGTTTATTTCCTTCTCGGGATTTTACTTGAGCTGTGAATTGAAATGATGTTCATAAACATCGTTACAATCTTGCTAATATTGTGGCTTTTTTTGCAACTTACTGGTTCAAAAACCTGGAGATTGAAAGAACGTAGTTTAAAAGTCTGGTAGAGTATTGAGGTTGACCTTTTTTATTGCACCTTTGACAAGCCCAAAACTTTTCACTGAAATTATTATTCAACTAACTTCAAATCCAAGCTGCAGATGGTGACAATGGGACAAACTAGTTTTTTAAAATAATAGCTTGCAGGAGGAAAAGGAATTAAAAGAATATGAAGTCTGAAGGAGGGAGTCTCAGAGATTTAGAACTTTGGTGTCTCAGACAACCACAATGGAACAATTAAAGTCAGCATGGTTTCTGAAGAGAGAAATGTGCATATATTGCAGTGAACTGCAGGGCTTGAAGAGGTTGGAGAGACAGAGATGAGCAAACCCATGGAGAGATTTGAAAGGAAGATGAGAATTTTAACATGGAAGTATTCGGGTTATTGTCTTTCAGAAAAAGGCATCATACTAAGATGTTGTTTGCTCTATCAATTCACTTGGACATTAAAGAAATCATGGGATGAATCATGAAGGATCAGCCATATTCTATGTAACATTTATACCTCAAGTAATAATAGTAGGTAATACATCACTGCATTGCTACTTGTGGGGCTGTGTGGTATAAAAATTGGCTAGCATTTTCCTACATTACACTACTGACTACACTTCAATAGATATTTAATTGTCCATAAAATAGTTCTGAGGTCAAAAAAAAGGACTGCATAAATTGTCTTTTAAATAGAAAAACATAGAATTTCTTAACACAAGCACTGGACTGATAATGTTGCACACTATATTGCAGGCTATAAGATTAAATGTAATTTCCTCAGAAAAATCATAATTCATACTGTATGACTATGACTCCATGATAAATTTATATGCCATTCTCTGTAACTCAAAGAAGGGGGGAGGGTGAAAGGGAGGATGAATACCTGTCTAACAGACAGGAGCTTTATCACACTGTCAAATGGACTATCTCTCATCTCCCACACACCAATCTTTTGATCTAAACAAATGCTCCATTTCAAAGGCTAGGAGATTCATCGTCTCCGCTCCGGTTAAACCTCCCGACAAACTTCTTTCGCAACCAGTCCAACCTTCCCTATGTTCCAGGTATATGTCTCCAGCAAAATCATTACAGCCATAGTATAAAAATAAAACACTTATTCTCTCAATATTTAGACCAGAATGTCACAATATTTTAATAATTGCCCTCTTCAAATAATTTTTCTTTCATCGGCTTGGATCTTCCAAATTGCTAGTACTACCACTGGCTTAACCCATTTCTCCATTTCTCCAAGGAAGTACTGCTTTATTTTAATTTCAAAAATAAACTTGTTAGTGGGTGGAGGCTGATCAACATCACAATACCCCTCACCACCACTACTTTATCATTTCCTGGCAGAGTCACCACATGGGCAGACACTCCTGTACCCAGTGCAATTTTATGTACATATAATCAATCCACGTAGATCAGGGGTCCCCAACCTTTTTTGCACTGTGGACCGGCCAACCAGGAGGGGGTGTGGGGTGGTAGGGTTGCCAACAGACAAGAGTAGCAGTCAAATACGTTGTGTTTACCCCGAGAAAGACTACAATGACCATGAAGCCTTGCGCGGGCACCAGTGCTCATGCGTGTATGTGCCGATTTTTTTCCACAAATCGTTTTTGGCGATTCTGTACGGGGGGTGGGGTGGGTGTTAATCACGACCGGAATATAGGTGATAAGTGGCTAATACATTCAATTTCATTTCTAAAAGGGTTTATCTAACGAAGTTAATATTGAACACACAGCGCATATTTTCCTCGCATGAATATAATGATAAGTCAATTATCAGGGTAGGACAGGAGAGCTTGAAGTAAGTGTGGAACGAGCTTCCAGTAGAAGTGGTAGAGGCAGGTTTGGTATTACCATTTAAAGAAAAATTGGATAGGTATAAGGACAGGAAAGGAATGGAGGGTTGTGGGCTGAGTGCAAGTTGGTGGGACGAGATGAGAGTAGCGTTCGGCACGGACTAGAAGGGCAGAGGTGGCTGTTTCTGTGCTGTAATTGTTATATGGTTATATAAGTCACTTATAAGTCAATAGCATCATAAAATTTTAAGTAACGTTTGGATATTAAACACACAGCACATATTTTCCCCGTGTGAACATATAAAATCATTGCAACACACCAATATCGCTGAATCAGTGGGAGCCCTGGGCTTGTTTTCCTATCGAGGGGTGACGGTAGACAGCGATACTCGAAGGGGGTTCCTTATGTCCAGTCTATTCCGCAATTTAGTTTTCGTTGCATTCATTGCAGAGATATGTTGGAAATGGAAGCAATGTTTTCAGTGCTTCCGTGGCTATCTCAGGATATTTAGCCTTGACTTTGATACAGAATGCCGGCAGAGATGTTATGTCAAACATAATTTTCAGCCCGCTGTCATTTGCAAGCTCGAGGAGTTGATCTCCTTCCCGCACTGACATGGATGACACGCCGGTAATGATCTCACATGCATTCAAGCTCAACAGCGCGTGACAGGGAATAAGGAAAGGTGCAGCTGACTCATATCGCCAAATCATTTCTTCGCGGCCCGGTAGCGCATACTTTGCGGCCTGGTACCAGTCCACGGCCCGGTGGTTGGGGACCGCTGATGTAGATAAACTATCTTATGTATTTATATTTATTGTATTGTTTTATTAATGTGTTCTTTACATTATTGTGTTTTTAATAATGCAGCATCAGATCCAGAGTAAGAACTATTTTGTTCCCCTTTACACTTGCGGACTGGAAATGACAATAAACAATCTTGAATCTTAAATCTTATTCATAAATATAGATACAAGAAATGCTAAACAGTACTTAGCTTTCTTTAAATTCACAGTGTTATGCAATTCTTACATACATTTTGTTGTCAAGTCTTTATATTTGTAGTGTCATCAAGTTATTTTATTGTAGCCTCTGGAGGTGGGGGAGGGGAGGGAGAGGCATGGTTGACAGGCCCTCCCGCAACCCTAGTGGCCAGTGCTATTTATTGTTTTTGTTTTAAAATATTTTTGAGGGTTTATGGTGGGATATTCAAGTTCATTTATTGCTAAGTTCTGGCTTGTGTTATACAGTTTTTCGCAGATGTGTTTGTGGGTCACCCTGACTATAACCGGGGTGTGTAATAGTCACCTCTCCCGTCTGTATGAGACTGAGTGGGTTCTTGCCCCGGGTCATAGCACTCGGTCTGTTCTTGTGTTTATCGCAATAAAAATGGTTGTTGAGTTAAACGAGCTTCCTCGTCTGTCATAGTGGACCAAATGCTTGCCACATTGGTGTCAGGTGTGGGATTAATATTTGACGGCGAAATTGAAAAGCTACAACATCTCAAGATCCGGGAAATATGTTGAGGGACCAAGCAGTATGCATCCCCTGCATCCGAGGACTGGGCTCCTGAAAATGGGATGCCAACCCAGAGGAAGGACCGGGGAACTGAGCATTGTGCCTTCCCAGGGAACCCTGATGGGGTGAGCATACTCAGGCTCCCCACCCTGGGGGACATGGCGGAGCGCATCACCAGCCTCCCCTGTGGCCTGCGCCGGGGAACCCAAGATACCGCAGCCATGGGAGGATGCGTAACAGGGCAGGCACCACTGATGCTGCCGGAACTGGAGGAAGACCACTGGACTTTATCATGCTACGTCCACCCTGAAGCAGCCCAGACACAGTGGTGCCAGCCACCTGGAGACTTACCTGGCGCAAGTCAAACTTGCTGCTTGGCACAATGGGTGGAACCCCCACCGAGAAGCTGGGGCCCCTTGCCCTCGCACTGGTGGGGGATGTCTTGCAGGCTTTTCTCATCCCAACACCAGCTAAGCCATTTGACAACAGTTCCTCATAGTGGCACTCAAGTGGTGTTTTGGGCCAAGGCCATTGGAGGAATCAAGGAGGGAAGAACTGGGCAGCAGGCAGCCCCGTGTGGGAGAAAACCTGGGGGGTGTTCGCAGCAGATTTCTTCCACTGTGCTCAGCATGGCTACCCCCAGTTCCCTCCTATGGCCCAGGAAGAGCTTTCTCTCCATGCCTTTGTAAAAGTGCTGTCACTGGAGTGCCTTTGGCAGCATGTTCACCTGACATCACCTTCATCCCTGGCAGAGGCAGGGAGGGCAGAAGCAATTTTAGCTCACTAAGGTGTTCCAGCATTGCCCTGCATGTAGCAAACCTGGGCAAGGCAGACCATGTGGGTTGGGACTGCCCTGCAGCAGCACCATACCACAGCCCACTGCAGGCATCAGGAAACAACGAGCTGGTGGCGCCACATAAGGTCTCCAAAAGAACCTCTTCATTGTTGTCTCTCTGGGTGGGCCATTTGGGCGAAGAGCAAGGCTTATACATAGACTACACAGTGGAGGGCATCAGATGCTGTGCGTTGGTGGATACAGGGCCAACCATCCTCGCCTGGTGGACGAAGATGGCAGTCCATCTGGCTGAGGTCACTGGCGACTGTGCAGCGATGAGAGGAGAGAGGGGACTGCGCATTGCAGTGGAGAGAAAAGCAGTGGAGCATGAGGTGTGGCTAGAAGACACCTGGGACTCCTGCATCACTGGCCTGCCACTAAGTGTATACCATACACATTTTAATTTTTTAAAAACGTTAACAATAGAATCTGATTTTTATCTCTTGGAATGGAAAATTTGGGGGGAGATTTAATACAGGCATTCAAATCATGAAGAGTTTATATGGGGGCAATAAGGATAAACTGCTTCTGGGCAGATGGCTTAGAAACTAAAGAACACAGAATAATGTGTTTTGGAAAAGGAGACCAGATTTTCTTTCACAAGAGAAAAGGAGGATGAAGGGTAATTGATGGGGTCCTATAAAATTAATACAGTAGATGCAGAGATAATGTTTCCAGTCATGGTTAATATCAAATTGGAAATGTAAAAATCAAAAGTTTCATTGGTCCAAAGAGTGATGAAAATAAATTGGTGAATTTTGGTTTCGTGAATTGACCTTGTATACCAAGATACAATGAAAAACTTTATTTTGCATGAGATCCATTCAGATCATTTTATAACATTAGTGCACTGAGGTAATCTAAGAGAAAACCTGTAACAGAATGCAGAATTTAGTATTACAGTTATAAGGAAAGGATTGGGTAGGCTGCCAATATACTGCAGAGCAATGAAAAGCTAGATTCTAACATCAAGAGCAAATCTTATAGTGAAAGAGGTAGATTCAATGGTATTACAACCGTGGGATAGAAGCTGCTTTTGAACCTGGTTGTACGTACTTCCAGGCTTTTGTATTTTTTCCTGATAGCAGGAGGGAGAGGAGAAAATGTGCAGGATGGGAGAGGTACTTTGATTATATTGGATGCTTGACTAAGGCAGCGAGAAGTGTAGTCCAAGCCAATGTTATTTGAGATTTGGTCCATTACAGTGGTCCCATCGGCAAACTTGTAGGTGGCGCTAGAACAGAATCTGGAGATAATTGTGAGTGCATAGGAGTAAACAAGGGAAATGAGGATGCAATCTTGTGGGTACTGGTTGTAATGTATGGATCTATTTCTTTTAGAGCAATGACCCCCTCCCCCGCCACTTTAGCACTACATATTGACCTGTTATCTGTGCAAGCGCTGTTGTCAATGCATGTCCATTGCTTTCTCTCTCTCTCTATCTCTGCAACGTGAATATATCAGTTGGAGCCATCTCCCACATTCATGCTTTTATTTAATTGATATGTAGTTGTGCAGACACAACAAATTGGCAAAGAGTACGAACTTGAATGCCAGAAAATATCAAGAACTGCACCACCAGTTATGGGACAAAACAGTGAGAGTTAAATAGCATGCGAAAGCCGAAGGACCCGTGAGTAATAGTGAAAGACGCGCTGAATTTAAAGTTAAAATAATGTGGCAATGGCTTCAGTTGGGAAAGTTGACGAATCTGGTAGCGCTAATGAAGGCTGAGAGTTGTATATCAAGAGGGTGTTGTAATGCGAATAACATGGAAGAGCAAAGGAAAACCCCTTCACTTCTTAGCATAATGGGTGCAAGAACGTACAGTCTCTTACGCAACCCAGTAACCCCGAAAAGCCAACAAGCAAGGTGATCGACAAAATTGTTACAATTTTACAAAATTACTTGAGCCCTAAACTGCTGGCAATAGCTGCGAGATTTAGGTTTTACAAAAAGAACCAGTCAAAAACCAAAATCATTTCTGAATACATTGCAGAACTGCACAAACTTTCCCAATACTGTGACTTTAGAGCAGGACTTTCTGATGCATTAAGGGACAGGCTTGCATAGTCAAAGCACTCAAAAGTGGCCACTGTCTGAAAGAGACCTAACCTTAGAGATCTGACCTTTGCAATATCATTAGAGACTGCAGCAAAGGATACAGCAGAACTACAGAAAAGGAGATTAGAATGTGATATCCACAAAGTGTCCCTAAAAGGTGCAAAAAGCCAAATATGTTGTCGATATGGCAAATCCTTCCATGAGGTAAATGATTATTGGTTCAAAGAAAAAGTCTGCAGAAGGTGTCACTGACAAGATCACATAGAGAGAATGTGTAAGGTAGACAAAAAGCACAACTGAGTGAAAAGTCTCAAACACAATACTAAGCAAATGCATTAAGTTACTGAATATAAAATAGAATCAGACAACATAGAGTTTGACAAAGGTAAACTGTCATGCCTAGAACTGCATGGTGTAACTGAAGCAGATCACAAAACCATCTGGATCACAATAGATGTGCCTGGTGTAAAATGGAAAATGGAGTTGGATCCAGGGTTAGCTTTGTCCATTATTCCAGAAGCTGACTACTACAGACTGCTTTCTAAGTTACCATTAAAGAAGACCTCAGTGGTGCTAAAGACTTACACAGACAAAAAAGTATCTCACAAAGGAAATTGAAATTAAATCCGATGTATGGAGGCCAAACACAGCAGTTAGAGTTTTATATATTGAAAAGTGGAGGGCCAGCACTTTTCGGATGTGAATGGTTGAGAAAACTCCAACTAGACCTGCATTCAATAAAAGCTCTCAGTGTGACAACAGGCAACAGCTGGCCAAATAGTAGCACTAACCAATACTGTCACAGCTGCTTAATTCTAATCCGATAGTGTTTGAGAAGGGAATAGATAAACAGATTGAAGACTTGGCCAAAAGCTGTTCAGATGCCATAAGGTTCAAAATGCACACCAACAGGCAGTGTTACACCCCCAGGAGTAGCTGTCTTCACCATGGCACATTCATGGATTCCATGTTCCTGATTGACGTGACAGCTCACTTGAAATGGCTTGAAGTTATACCAATGAAATCAACCACATCAGCAAAAACTGTCTCCACTCTGAGGACTATCTTCACCAGGAAAAGCTCACCCAAACAAATCGTGAGTGACAACGGATCACAATACACGTCAGAAGAATTCCGAAATCAGACATCTCAAGTCATCTCCTCACCACCAGAAATGAATGGGCTAACTGAAAGGTTTATCCAAACCTTCAAGAAGCCCATTAAAGCGATGAACAAGGGGGATATTTATCTACAACACAAAATGAACATCTTCGTTTTTGTGTATCGGAACTCTGTCATGCCCCAACAAATCAAACTCCTGCAATGTTGTTCATGAACAGGAATCTGAAATCTCCTGAAACCAGATCTACCGAGGGTTGTGCAGAATAAACAGTTCAGCCAGTTGCCAAGAGTAGAAGCAAAGAGCTTTGATATTGGACAGGAGGTCCCCGCGTGTGATTACCGAGAAGACAAGTGGATACCCAGTAGGATAGCTACAAGAAATGGACAACTGATGCACACAGTGGATGTTGGAGATCAGACATCGAGTCATCATATGGACCAAGTACTGGATGCTCAACTGAAGAACATGCCTGAGCTGACTGCATTCGACAAGACAGACACATTACAGCTACTGGACTTACCTCTCAGTGATGAATTGTCACTGACAGTAAAGTTTTCCAAGAAACCAAAAACATTGACTTCAACAAGACACCTACCGAACCCAATGCCACTCCACAGGTCTAGAGGTGCTCTCCTGAAAACAACAGAGCACCACCCAAAAGACTGAACCTTTAGAACTGTGAAGTTAGTTATGGACTGTTATTGTGAAAACATACTTAATTGGAATACAGGTTTATGAAAGGGAAATTGAATGTTTTGTACATATACAGTTTTATGTTGCGTTAATCTAAAGGGGGAGGAAGTATAATATATGGATCGATTCCATTTAGAGCAGTGACCCCCCCCCCGCCCCCTCCTTAGCATTATGTATTGACTTGTTGTCTTAGCATGGACATTGCTCGCTCTCTCTTGCTGCAATGTGAATACACCAGTTAAAGGCATCTCCTACATGTTTACTTTATTTAATTGAAATGTCGTTGTGCACAAACACAACGCTGGTGTCAAGGAAAATCATGGAGGAGGTGTAGCTGCCTATCATGACTGATTGCTCTTTGTTTGTCAGGAACTCAAGAATCCAGTTACAACAGAAGATATTGAGTCCTAGGACTAAGAGTTTGGAGATGAGTTTGTTAGAAATGTGGCACTGAGGGTGGAGCTGTAGTCAATAAATTGTAGCCTGACATGGGTATCTTTATAATGCAGATGCGTCAGAGATGACTGTAGCGCCAGGGAGTTGTCATCTGCCATGACTTGCAGTGGGTCAAGGCTGCCTGGGAAGGTGCAGTTGTTGCATGCCATGACTACCCTCTTGAAGCATTTTATGATGGTTGATGTCAGAGCCATCAGACAGTAATAATTAAAGCACATTATCTTATTTTTCTTTGGTACCTGCATGATAGTGGTTTTCTTGAAGCAGATGTGAACCTCAAATTGAAGTAGGAAGAGGTTAAAAATGTCTGTAAAATCCCCTGCCAGCTGATCTGCCCAGAATCTAAGGGCATGACCAGTGATTCCGTCTAGGCCAGGTACTTTCCACAGCTTCACTCTCTGGAAGATCTGTAATTGCAACTGTGGATCCAAGCATTTTGGAAGATGCCAGGATAGTCGGGGACTTTTCAATGATCTTCTGTTCAAAATATTCATGGAATGTGATAAGCTCAATGGGGAGGGATTCATTGATGTTGGCAATACTGCCCAACTTTGTTTTGTAGCCCATTGCAGGTAAGCATTGTTACAAATAATGGCTGTTCTGGGATCCCTGACGTCTTTAGTAAGATTGTACCTCAAAATCTTGTATAGTACCAGGGTCACCTTACTTAAACAATGACCTGAACGTTAGTAGGGAGTTAGTCTCCGTTCATCTGTGGGTTTTGGTTTGAGAACACCTGGATTGATTTCTTTGGTATAAAGTGGAATGCACTGTCACAGGAAGTGGATACAAATAGTACTGATATATTTAAGGGAGGCCGGACAAGGACGTGAAAGGTAAGAGAACAGAAAATTACACTGATAGATTCAGATGAGGTAAGGCTTGAATGGAGTATGGATACTGTAAAGACAAATTGAGCTAAATGACTTGAGCTGGTGCTTCTTTTTCTATGCAACTCTCTGTAACAACAGAAGCATATGAGCAGATTTTTTGAAAGTGGAATGAATTGTTATGAACTGAAAAGTTTAAAAAATTAGTGCAAATAACTTCATTAATAACATTCAAGAAATGGAACAGAGACAGAGAATGAATCATCTTCAACAATACTGTGTATCACTTCATATTTCTATATCCTTCTCCAATGATTGTTGCTCAGTTTTTCTGAGTGGGATGCTACAGTAGCACTTTGGAAAATTCCATAACATGTACTAATTTGCATTTACAATTCACTTTGGTAGACTTTAACCTTTTAATTTTTAATTAATTATCTACTTTATGCACCGAACAGTTCAGATGCACAGCGGATAGAAGTGATCTTTTATTTCCACTTACGGTTCAGGGCACAACATACTAACCACTTCATTGTTCACAAATTAATTGGATTAGTTGGCCTAGCTCATGGCTTTGCTTCCATCACCAGCCCTGTCAGCATTGTATCAGCACTGAATAAAACATATCAATAAGAAAATCAACATCTCTTTGTTTTATGTTGAGTCATCACAGGTCATTATCTGTCACAATGTGCTGTGTATATTTGCTTGTCTCTATGAAGGAACAAGACAGAAGTAATCACAGTTACAGCTGAAATTGTGCACATAACCGGAAGAAAAACTTGTCTCAAGCTGATATGATATTAATTGTTCTTCACTCATTGTAAAAGCTGCATATACATACATATACAAACAAGACATAAATTTCATGAGATATCAGCATGGATATATAAAACATTTATAACACAAATTTACCCTCTGCACTTTTCAAATTTGTGGGTTGAAATAGGACATTGTCAAAAAAGACATTATTTGCAAGCTGTGACTCAAAGTATTGTTGAAATGTTGGAGGAAAGGACAACCTTAGGGGAGGAGATGGAGATGCAATTAGATGGAGAAATTCTGAATATGGCGATTAGAGAGGTGAATTTATAGGAATTTACAATTTTTGCAGAGTATTGTTAAATACAGATGCACATACGTTTGTATTTGCATGTAAGTATAAATTTAGTTTGCTAAATGAGTATTGGGTGTCTAGTACTCTACACCTGTGCAAACCTCCACACTTATCAAGTAAAATCCATAAGTGCTCCTGGAAGGATGATGGGAAGACAAATATGCCCATTATGTTAGTGAGGGGAATAAAGGTCTCCTTGTTGAGGGTGGGTGTTTGAGGTTGGAGGGGACTGAGATATATTGAAAGAGTTAGAGATAATGAGAGCTGAGCCTTGCTGGTTCCTTTTGGCGAAGGTTGCCAGAGAAATGAGTTTGTGAAAATCTCAGAAGTAAAATCACTGGTCATGACTCAACATAAAACAAAGAGATGTTGATTTTCTTATTGATATGTTTTATTCAGGGCTGATACAATGCTGACAGGGCTGGAGATGGAAGCAAAGCTATGAGCTGGGCCAACTAATCCAATTAATTTGTGAACAATGAAGTGGTTATTGTGTTCTGGCAGTTTACTGAATTTTGAATGGTATTAATGTGAAGAAATATTCTGGATTTCTCCATTTAATTGCATCCCCATGATCATTTCCTCCCCTAAGGAACCTTCTAGCTTTTGGGGAATCTCACCCAGAGTATTGTATCTTTCCTCAACCTCTGATTTCATTGCCTGAACTGCTCCTGCTCTGCTTTCCCCCGTCCAGCTCTTGGCTCCATCCCTCCCTCTCCTGTCTTCTCCTATCATTTTGGATCTCCCCCTCCCCCTCCAGCTTTCAAATCCCTTACTCACTCTTCCTTCAGTTAGTCCTGACGAAGGGTCTCGGCCTGAAACGTCGACTGCACCTCTTCCTAGAGATGCTACCTGGCCTGCTGCGTTCACCAGCAACTTTTATGTGTGTTGCTTGGATTTCCAGCATCTGCAGAATTCCTGTTGTCTGCTTTCCCTTATGTTAGCTCTCATCTCCTGTTTCCCGTTTCACCTCACCTCTGTCTGAATTGCCATCTTGGATTACCCTTGGCTCTAGACCTCTAGTTGGCAACTACTTTGTGCCACCATTTTGATTACTGTTCGAAGCATCCCAATGCTTTGAGGACGATCACTTCTACCTTCCACTCCCAATGTCCTGATCCTCTGACTGACCCAACATCCACTCTCAGGAAGCTATCATTTACAAAAACCCACAGATGACGTCAATCCTGGGTGGTGTATTTTCCTTCACATGCCGTGCTACCCGAGAGAGAAGTGTGACATCATTTTAGTAATTGACAATTTAGCTGTGGGCCTCAAAACTACATGATGAATAGTGTGAAAATAATGACTTTATTAAACAACTATGCTCAGACGTTAGAACTTCCAGGCCTCTGTTTCATTGAACGGAAAAGGTCTAGACAGAATTTCCAAGATTTGGTCAGAATAGGTTTATTAAGTAAATTTAATTTGACAACTGTCAAAACCTACAATATTCTATTAGCATTCTCTGATAAATAATCAAAATAAAACAATAAATTCTACAACCCTTAAAAGAACATTTGCCAAATATATTAAACCTGATTCTAATTCTGAATCTACTGTACTATTTTCAATGAAAACTTTAGACTATAAGACCATAAGACACAGGAGCAGAATTAGTCTATCTGGCCCATTGAGTCTGCTCTGCCATTCAATCATGGCTGTTCCTTTTTACTTCTCCTCCTCAACCCTATTTCCCATCCTCTCCCCGTATTCTTTGATGCCATGTCCAATCAAAAACCTATCAATCTCTGCCTTATATACACCCAACGACCTGGACACCACAGCTGCATGTGGCAACGAATTCCACAAATTCACCATCCTTTGGCTGAAGAAATTTCTCCGCATCTCTGTTTTGAAAGGACATCCTTCTATCCTGAGGTTGTACCCTCTTGTCCTAGACTCTCCCACCATGAGAAACATCCTTTCCACATCTACTCTGTCTGGGCCATTTGACATTTGAAAGGTTTCAATGAGATCCCCCCCCACCCGCTTCTGAATTCCAGCGAGTACAGACCCAGCGCCATCAAATGTTCCTTGTATAATAACCCTTTTTATATGTGGTAAATGATCATTAGTTTTTCCTAAGTGTAAATTGGGGGGAAGAGATTTGTTAGAACAACCTGCTGGAGCTTCTGTATAGTTTGAATATGACAAAGTTAGCATAGAAATGTAGCAGTATTGTAAAAATGTATCCCATGCAATACAAGGTAATGGGGTCAACCAGAGATAGTTGAAATACTATCTTTGAAGCAGATTAACAAAGGCACTGCCCTGCAGAACTGAGACAAGGGAAAATTAAAATGTAAATCTATTTGCCACCAGTTACATTAAGGCTGTCTATATGCAAATTAAGCATTGTGTTCTTTTTCCTTTACTTTTAACATTTCACTTAAGAGGTGCAATACTAAGAAGCTATTTAGAAGTATATTGAATAATTCAATAGGAGAATTTTCAATGCATCACACCTAGTGATATGAGTGAGTATTAGGAAATACAATGGTTTTGTCACCGTCAGAAAAGGGAAGAGTTGCATACAGAGCATTTTGTGCACCCTGTTCAAAACGTCCCATAAAAGCTTTCCATCAGTTAAAGACCTTATAATGTCAGAAACGCAAGTATCAAATTTCACATGGCAAGATCCCACTTATTACCAGTTCTGATGAAGGGTCTCAACCCGAAAAATTGACTCTTCATTCCTTTCCATAGATGCTGAGTTCCTTCAGCACTTTGTGTGGGTTCCCACACATTGACTGGTTTTGTTGCTGTTGATTGTTAAGTATTGGCTTGGACAATCTGATTTCTTATTTTTTAAAAAGTGCCTTGACCTTTTTTTTTGTTCATCCCAAGCGAGGATAGAGCCTTCGTCCTTCTGTTCTCTATTTTAATCTGAATGTCAGCATTCTTTTAATGCTGCCAGTGTGTCTGGGCTCATTCTTGGAGTGGGACTTGTCTAGGAATCATCTGAATCAAATGTAAGGATGACACCCACTGAGGCACAGCTAATACATTAAATCAGTTGTTCTAATAAAGAACAAAAATTGCTGGGAACAAGTAGCAGGACAAACAACATCTGTGAAGAGAAAAAAAAAATCGAAGTTCATATTTAGGGGCAATGATCTTTCACTTAAACTCTTTGCTTTTCAAGTTGAAGTGCTATTATAGTGGGTAAGAACTGATGGATATGAACTGCTTCATAATATAGCATAACGAACAGTACAGTACAGGAACAGGCCCTCCAGCCCACAAAGTCATGCCAAACTAATTAAACTGGTAATTAAATGCCTAACTAGTCCCTTCACAATGTCCATATCATTTTATTCTCTGCACATCTTTCTGCCTATTTAAGAGCCTCTTAAACAGCTGAATGTATTTGCCTCTACCACTAACCCTGGCAGCCGAATCTAGGTACCCACCACTCTCTGTGTACAAATAAACTTGCCCTGCAGGTCTCCTCTGACCCTACCCCCAGTCTCCAAGCAGAGAGTAGCCAATGAGACCAGAAAGAGCAGGCACAATTGGCAATTAGATTGAGCAAAACTAGGAGATCCAAAAAGTGGGTTTTAGTGGCAATTAATAATGCAGTACCGGTATTGTTAAGGTAATTTATTGCTACCTGTGCTTTTATTGTTTAATTTTTTCATTCTCATGAAATAGCAAGTTGAATCATTGACCTGTGTGTACTTCAGCACATAGACACAAGCAAATTACTTAGCTGAATATACAATAATGTTCAGAATATCCAGATCTTGAAAGCCACATTGCAAGTGCAACAGGCAGTAATGACATCACAAAATATATTGCTATCATTTCAGAGGATCTGTCCTGTGTCCAGCATGTACATGCCATTATGAAGAAAGCACGGCAACATGTCTACTTTCTTGGAAGTCTGCAAAGATTTGGCATGTCATCTAAAACTTTAATAATTGTCTACAGATGTGTGGTGGAGAGTATATTCACTGGTTCCATTACGGCCCAGTATGGAAACACCAATGCCCTTGAAGGGAAAATCCTACTAAAGTTGTGAATATAGACCAATCCATCAAGGATAAAGCCCTCCCCACCACTGAACACATCTACATAGAGTGCTGTCACGGGAAAGCAGCATCCATCATAAAGGACCCCCCCCCCCCCCCCCCATCCAGGCCATGCTCTCTTCTCACTGTTGCCATCAGGAAAAAAGGTACAGGAGCCTCAGGACCCACACCGCCAGGTTCAGGAACAGTTCAAACTTCAGGCTCTTGGACCAGAGAGATAACCTCACTCAACCTCACTCACCCTATCACTGAACTGTTCCCACAACCTGTGCACTCATTTTCAAGGATTCTTCATTTTATGTTCTCGATATGTATTGCTTATTTATTATTATTTTAGTTTGTTGTCTTTTGCACATTGATTGCTCATCCATCCTGTTGGAGGTGGTATTTCTTTGATTCTATTGTGTTTCTTGTACTTAATGGGAATGTCTGCAAGAAAATGAACCTCAGGATTGTATATGGTACATTTACGTACATTGATAATAAATTGATTTTGACTTTGATTCGACTTTGATTAACTTAAATGTGACTCAACTATTTGAGAATAATATGAGAAGTAACTATTTTCTTTTGGGTGAAGCTATGATGGCACTGGGCAAGGTCTTCTTTGAGCTCATCTACGGAAGCAGCTTAATTTCTGCCTTTATTGTCTCTCTTTTCCCTTTTCAAGGTGGATGGGGTTCTGTTGAAGACCCTAACCAGAGCGGCACTCAAACTTTGGTTCTTTGTGACGATGGGACCCACTCCCAGGGCTCACCAACCTGTCATTTTTTGATATCACAAGGATGGGGCCAAGAAGATGAGCGTGCCTTTGGGGTTCTGAAAGGGGTCATCAGTTCTATGTCGGTACTGCTGACTGAAGCACTGCAGGAGCAAATGGATTATCGGGAACAGCAGTTCAGCTATCAGAGAGCTCTGGACTCAGCAAACTGCGCTCTCTCTCTCTCTCTCTCTCTCTCTCGCTTTCTCTAGTTGGTGGGGAAGAGTTTGTTGCTGATTCTCGAATCAGAGAATTGGGGAAGAAAAAGCGATGTGGCAGACTTAAGCACCATAACTCAGCAAGTGTTTTTCTTGTCTTGTTAGTCTCCCCTCT
The DNA here is from genome assembly GCF_030028105.1 of Mobula birostris. NCBI lineage: Eukaryota > Metazoa > Chordata > Chondrichthyes > Myliobatiformes > Myliobatidae > Mobula > Mobula birostris. Next base: position 36,562,118 of record NC_092388.1, read on the forward strand.
CACTGTGTGCCACCTCTCTGTCCCTTTATTAGGGAGAGGGAGAGAGAAGGGGAAGGGGGGGAGAGAGGGGGAGTGAAGGGGAGGGGGGAGAGGGAGAGAGGGAGAGAGGGAGAGAGGGCCTGTGACATATCAAATTGTCAGGTGAACAATCGATTTTTGTCGTACTAAAGATCATGGTCTTTCTTGAGGGGCTTTGCTATTGCTTGCTTGGTGGGTGGAGGGAGCAGATGCTTTTTCACTGAAATGTGGGGAGGAGGGGGAGTGTCATTGCTGTGCTGCAGCTTATGCATGGGAGGGGGTGTAGAGGGATTTGGTGCTCTAACATTTTTACTGTCACTCATTCTTTGGGGCACTCTTCTGTTTCTGTCGATGTCTGCAAAGAACAAGAATTTCACGTTGTATATTATATACATTCTCTGATATTAAATGGAACTATTGAAAGAGAAAATGGGGAATTACTGACTTGTGAGCCTAATGCCGGGGATAGCAAAACAACTGGAATTTATATGGAAAGATGTAATTATAGAACACTTTGAAATGAATAATAGGATTTAGCAAAGTCAACATAGATTTATGAAAGGTAAATTGAGTTTAACTAATCTACTGGAGGTCTTTGAGAATGGGACTAGTAGAATAGATAAGGGGAAAGTGGAAACTTATAAAGCATTCTGATTCTCAGAAGAATGTTGATAAAGTTCCACATGAGAGGTTATTCAATAAGATCAGAGCACATGAAGAGACATGGATAGAGAATTGTTTACTGAACAGAAAATGAAGAAGACAAATTAAAAGATCCTTCTCCGGTTGGGTGGCTGTGACTTGTAGGTACCGTAGGGATCCGTACTTAAGCCTCATATGTCTCTATTACAATCTACATCACTGAATTACCCAAGCAGCCCAAATATATTTCCAGTTTGTTGATCCTGAGCTAAGCAGGACTGTGATGACCATAATGGAGATTTAAAAAAATGGAATACGTTTGCTTAGGGTGTGAGAGGAAGAGACTAGATAAGATATGAAGAGGAGGACTTTCACCCAGAGTATGATAAACGCCTGGAGTGCATTGCTTGAAAGAGTACCTGATTCTGCTTCAACTCACCTTTGTCCCGATCCTTGCTCCTTGGTCAGTCTGCATTTAAGTTGTATAAGTGCTCTCACACTCTTTTTTCCATTCATCAATGATGGGGCATGTGATGCAGTTGGTGACCTTATTGCCTAATAAGTTTAACCAAGTTTTCATCTTTGTTTTCATTTGCTTCCATAGTCCCGTCACTCCTCACCCTTCTAATCTTCTCTTACAAGAAATCTGAGCTCTAATAATTCTATCATTTCACCTTAAATTATTCTTCAGAAGTCACAGGCCTATAGTCTGTAATTTCCTCCTCAAGCTTTTCTGCCTGTGTAACTTTATCGCTTCCTATTTTTTCAGGTTTTACTCAAGTTGAATCCAGTACCTCCCTGGTAGATGTACTGTTGGAGGATGTGCCTGTGAATTGCCTGAAGCTGTCTTGAGATGGTAACAACACTACACAAATGGAAGTTGTTACTGTTGTTGTGTAAGGAGTAGAAACAAAGACATGAGCAAACATCATAAGATCAACGAGAAAGTGCTTTCGGTCAGAGAGCAGCTCTGGATGCCAATATGTCAGAAGATGATTGACTGAATGCTGCACTTGTGATTAAGAGTGATGATGGAACTTTCTGTACTATGATGATAAAGAGAATTAAATCTTCAAATTATTAAAATATTTTCAAAGCTATCTAAAGTTACCTTTTGTAGTTAGAGTAATATAGCACTGAAACAGGCCCTTCTGCCCAAGTGATCTATGCCGACCATAGTATCCGTCCTGCTAGTCCCAGTTGCCTACATTTGTTGCGTAACACGCAAGCCCCTTGCCTCCAAGTACCTATCCAAATGCCTTTTCAAATGTTGCCATTATATTTACCTCGGCCACTTCCTCAGGCAGCTCATTCCAGGTCATCAAAGATTGCAAAGGAAGCTGGAAAGGCATGTAATAAGGATAATGTCACAATTGTTATGGGAGAATTCAATATGCAAAGGGATTGGGAAAATCAGGTTGGTGTCAGATAACAAGAGAGGGAATTTGTTGAATGTCTATGAGAAGGCTTTTTAGAGCAGCCTGTGTTCGAACCTACTAGGAGAAAGGCTATTTTAGATTGGGTGTTGTGTAATAACCCAGATCTTATTAGTCAGCTTAACGTAAAGGAATCCTTAGGAGGCAGTGATCATAATATGATTGAATTTATACTGCAATATGAGAAGGAAGCACCATAATTCACATGTATCAGCATCATAATGGAATAAAGGGGATTACAGAGGCATGAGAGAGTAGTTTGCTCAGTTGGATTGGAGGGGGATACTGGCGGGGGTAACAGCAGAACGGAGGTGGTTGAAGTTTCTGGGAATAGGCGCAGGATTGATATGTCCCACAGAAGAAGTTGTTCTCAAATGGTAAGGCTAGGCAACTGTGACTGACAAGGAAAGTTAAGGACTGCATAAAACACAAGGAAAGGGCATATAAGGTAGCAAAAGTGAGTGGATCGTTGGATGATTGGGAAGCTTTTAAAGTCCAACAAAAGGCAAGTAAGAAAAGCTATAAGGGAAAAGATGAAATATGAGGGCAAACTGGCCGATAATATAAAGCAGGATAATAAAAGTTTTTTCTGTTGTATAAAGAATAAAAAGGAGGAGAGAGTTGATACTGGACCACTGGAAAATGATGCTGGTGAGGTAGTATTGGGGGAAAAATAACTGGCAGATGACTTTAATAAGTACTTTGCTTCAGTCTTTACTGTGAAAGATACCAACCATATGCCAGAGGTCTGTGAATGTCAGAGAGCAGGAGTGAGTGCCATTGCTATTACAAAGGAAAAAGTGCTAGGCAAACTCAAAGGTCTTAAGGTGGATAAGTCACCTAGACTAGATGGACTACATCCCAGAGTCCTGAAAAAGGTGATTGAAGAGATAACTGATGCATTGGTCATGATCTTTCAAGAATCACTTGATTCTGGCATGGTCCTGGAGGACTGGAAAATTGCAAATGCAACTCCACTCTTTAAGAAGGGAGGAAGACAAAAGTGAGGAAATTATAGGCCAGTTAGCCTAACATCAGTGGTTGGGAAAGTGTTGGAGTCCATTATTAAGGATGAGGTTTCAGGGTACTTAGAGACTTTGATAAAATAAGTCAAAATCAGCATGGTTTCTGTAAAGGGAAATCTTGCTTGACAAATCTGTTAGACTTCTTTGAGAAAGTAACAAGCATGGTGAACAAAAGAGAGGCAGTGGATGGCATTTACTTATATTTTCCGAAGGTATTTGATAAGGTGGCACACTTGAGACTGCTCAACAGATAAAATCCTATGGCGTTACAGGAAAGATGCTGGCTTGGTTAGAGGAATGGCTGACAGGTAGGAGACAGTGGGTGGAAATAAAGGGGACCTTTTCTGGTTGGCTGACAGTGACTAGTGGTGTTCCTCAGCGGTCAATATTGGGACTGCTACTTTTCACATTGTTTGTCAATGATTTAGATAATAGAATTGATGGGTTTGTGGCAAAGTTTGCAGATGATACAAAGATAGATGGAGGAAGTAGTGCTGAGGAAGCAATACAATTGTAGCAGGACTTAGGCAAATTGGAAGAGTGGGCAAAAAAGTGGTAGATGGAATACAGTGTTGGGAAATGTATGATAGTGCATTTTGGTAAAAGGAACAATAGTGCGGACTATTATCTAAATGGGGAGAAGGTTGAAACATCAGAGGTGCAGATGGACTGAGGAGTCCTAGTGTAAGAGTCCCAGAAGGTTAATTCACTGGTTGAGTGTGTGGTAAAGAAGGTAAATGCAATGTTAGCATTTATTGTAAGGGTTAAGGTTAGATTACAAAAACAAGAAGTTAATTTGAAGCTTTATAAGACAATAGTCAGGCTGCATTTGGAATGCACGGATTCGGCAGTGCAGTAGACACGGCAATTGTGCTTGTGAATATGCATGTGTCAACTAATTACTATTTCATTGCGATAGTATTGAACTCCATTCATTCCATCATAGTATTTGTCGAGACTTGGACACAGCAACGCCTCGCTGCCTGCTTGCATTCCTCCTTGCCTGAGAAATTGGACTAGCGAGTCAAATGACTCTGAAGACTAATGGTTTTCGTTTTATGTTTAGTGTTCTTTTCAGCCGTAGTGTAGGCTTTGTTTTCCATTTGAGAGTTTTAGTTAACGGCCCTGTTTGGCCTAGCGTTTATTGTTTTCTTTTCCCTCTAACTCTGTTTGCATTAAAGTCTGTGAACTATCGACCGGCTTCAGTGTCTCTCACTCCACCCTTGGGCCATATCCGGGTGACATATTGTCATTGGAGAGAGTTCAGAGGAGATTCACGAGGATGATTCCAGGAATGAAGGAGTCAATATGTGAGGAGTGTTTGGCAGCTTTGTGCCTGTACTCACTGGAAATTAGAAAAATACATGAGGATCTCATTGAAACATACCGAATGTTAAAAGGACTAGATAAGGTGGATGTGGAGAGGATGTTTCCTCTGGTAGGGTATTCAGAATTAAAGGGCACAGCCTCAGAATTGAGGGGCAACCCTTTAGAGCAGAAGTAAGGAAGATTTTTTTTTGAGAGTGGTGAATCTGTGGAATGTTCTGCCAGAGACTGCAGTGGAGGCCAAGTTCATATATGTATATTTAAAGCGGAAGTTGATAGATTCCTGATCAGTCAGAGCATCAAGGGGACAGATGTATGGGGTTGAATGGGATCTGGCATCAGCCATAATGAAATGGGAGAATGGATTCGATGAGCTGAATGGCCTAATTCTGCTCCCATGTCTTAATATCTTATGATCTAATCACTATTCTACTGTATGTGTAATTAAATTGCCTCTCAGATCTCTTTTAAAGCTTTCCCTCTTATTTTTTATCTGTGCCTTCTAGTTACAGACTCTTCAACCATGAAGAAAAGACCAGGACCATCCATCCACCTTATTTTATGAACTTCTATCAGGTCACCCCTCATTATTCTGTGCTCCAAGGAATAAAGATACAGTGCGGCCACCTTCTCCCTATAGTTCTATTCCTCTAGCTCAGGCAGCGTCCTCATAAACCTGCTCAGCACTCTCTCCACCTTGACACACAAAACAGGGTGATCAAAACTATACACAATATTCCAAGCACAGTCTTACCAACGATTTATATAACTGCAACATAACATTCCTACTCTTAAAGCCCTGACTGATGAAGGCCCGTATGATAAATGCTTTCTTCAGCACCTTTCCTACTTGTATGGCCACTTTCAGTGAACCGTGCACTTCTACCCGCTGGTCTCTCTGTCCCAGCAATACTAGTCCGTGCCCTGGCACTTATTGTATAACTCCTGCTGGTTTGACTGTTCAAAATGCATCAACTTATACTCAGCTAAAGTGAAATCCATTTGCCACTTCTTAGCCAATCTTCCAAACTAATGAAGATGTCCATGGTATTCTCAATGGTGAGTGTGAGCAGCCAGAACCCTTGGTACGCATTGGCACTAATGACATAGGTAGACAAGGTGAGGAGGTCCTGAAGAGAGATTTTAGGGAGCTGGGTAGGAAGCAGGAAAACAGGGTTTAAACTCTGGGATATAAACTCTGGATTGCCACCTGTGCCATGTGCCAGTGAGGGTAAGAATAGGATAATATGGCAGGTGAATGCATGGCTGAGGAACTGGGGTAGGGGGCAGGGGTTCAGATTTATGGATCATTGGGATCTGTTCTGGGGAAGGTATGATCTGTGCAAAGGGGATGCATTGCACCTGAACCTGAGGGGGTACAATATCCTTGTGGGCAGGTTGGTTAGAGTTGTCTGGGAAGGTTTAAATTAATTTGACAGGGGGATGGGAACCAGGGTGATAGTGCTGAGGCTGAGGTTGATGTTTCACAAACAGTGGCTCTGTGTTGTGAGACCCTGAGCAAGAACAAGCTGCTGATAGGGAAAAATTGCAGTCAACAGGATGAGTTGTAATGTAAAATGCAGAGAAAATCGAAAAGGGTGAATATAGGACTGCAGGTGCAAGATTTGAATGCAGGCAGTGTTTGGAACAAGGTAGGTGAGCTTGTAACACAGTTATAAATTGGCATGTATGATCGTGTAGGCATCATTGATTCAAGGCTGAAAGAACATTACAGCTGGGAGCTTAATGCCGAAGGATACACATTGTCTTGAAAGGACAGATAGAAAGGTAGAGGAAGTGGCATTGCTGAGTTGGTAAAAATGAAATCAAATCATTGGAAAGTAGTGACATAGGGTCAGAAGGTGTTGAATGATTGTGGATAGAGCAAAAGAACTGCAAGGATACGAAGAACCTGATGGGAGTGATATACCGACTCCCCGAGTAGTAGTAAGGATGTGGTCTACATAGTAGAATGGGAGATAGAAAATGCATGCCAGAGGGGCAATGTGATGATAGTCATGGGGGATTTCAAAATGCAGGTAGATTGGAAAATCAATGGGATGAGTGCTTAATTCTGCTCCTTTATCTCACGGATATGGTCTAAGATCTCTCTACAATTCATTATAACCTGCTTAATAAGCAAACTTATTAATCATTATGAACAATCACATCAAAATCAGTTACATAAATAATAAATAACACAGACTTCTGGGCACACCAGTAGTCACAGGCCTTCAGAGGGGAATCAGCTATCAACTATCACCCTCTATTTCCAGTTCTGAAACCACTTCTCTAGCTCCAACTTAGTCCCATATGTGATCTAACCTTCCATATCAACCTGCCATATTGGATCTTGTCAAAGGCCTTAGTAACATCCATTCATTGCCCTACCTTCATCCATCCCCTTCAGTTACCTTTTTTGAAAAACTCCAAAAGATTCATCAGACATTATTTCCCATGCACCAAACCTATTGACTATTCCAGATCAGGTCCTGACTATCCAAGTGATTGTCTTTCTGAATTCCCTCTTGTAATGACCCTTCTGAAGTCAGGCCTCACTGGCCCATAGTTCCCTCCACTGTCCTTGCTGCCTTCTTAAACATTGGAGCAGCATTAGCCAACCTCCGGTCTTCTAGAACCCTGCCAGTGGCTAATGATGAAATCAACATCACTACAAAGGCATCTGACATTTCTTCTCTAGCTTCCTATAAGGTCCTGTGATGCACTTGTTCAGGCCCTGAGGATTTGCCCAACTTAATGCTCTTCAAGGCTGCAAATGTTCCCCTTCCTCACAAAAGTATATGATCCAAGTCATCACTACTTGTAAACCTACCTGTAAAAATACATAGACTCATTTTAAAAAGAAATTATTTACAAAGATACAGTGTGCAATAGACCCTTCCAGCCCTTTGAGCCATGCCACCCTGCAAGCCCTCGTTTTAATCTTAGCCTAATCATGGGACGATTTACAATGACCAATTAACCTACCAACTGGTATATCTTTGGAATGTGGGAGGAAACCAGAGAACAAGGAGAACATACAAGCTCCTTACAGACAGAGGCGGGATTTGAACCCAGATTGACTGTACATTCTCCCTGTTGTGTTAACCACTACACTACCTTGCCACCCCAATTTTGCCCTCTCAATTTCTCTTTTAAACCTGAGTTTAAACTTCTTATATTTATTGAGGGATTCGTTCATACTCAGCTCCTTGAACACAATATAAGCTTTCTTCTTTTTCTTGACTAGAGCTTCAAATCCTCTTGTTAGTCAGGGTGCCCTGAAATTGATATGTCTACCCTTCACCATAATAGGAACATGCCACCCTGGACTCCCACTTGCCAACTGTTCCTTTGTCTTCAGTCACCCAGTTGACCCCAGCTAGATCCTGCTCTGCTCCATTTTAGGTTATTCAAGATAAAATATGTTCTATTTTCTTTTCCATCACTATTTAAAAATTAATAGTATTGTGTTCACTGAACCCAAAGTAGTCCCTAACTATGACTTAATTTACTTAGCCCTTAAGAGGACGTCCGGTAGATTTCCTCTTAAGCCTGGCCTTACCGAGTAGGTTCCACTGCATATTGCGCAAGGAAACTGTTTTGGACAGACCTCACAAATTCTGCCCCATATTGGCCTTTCTCACTCTGCCCAGAAAAATTGAAATTTACTATTAGCACTACCTGATTATCGTCACAACTACATTCACACATCTGCTCTTCAAGTACCTGCTACTATTAAGGAGCCTATAATATAGCGCTACCAATGCGACCATTTCCATCCTATTTCTAAATTCTGTACAAATGGTCTTGTTAGATGAGCCCTTAAGAATATCCACCCTAAGCACTGCAGTAATGCCCTCTCTTTTCAAAGAGAAAATACCCCTTCACTCTTACCTTTCCCTCAGTCATACCTGAAGAATCAGTATCCTGAAACGCTGAGCTGCTGCCAGTCTCGCCCTCCTCTCAGCCATGTTTCTTTTATGGCCACAATATCCCAGTCCCTAAAAGCAATCCACACCTTCAGTTTATCTACCTATTTCATCCATGTTAAGCTACATGCATTGAAAGAGACGGAACTTAAAGCAATGGTTCTATCTCTACTTGGCAATCTTGATTTTAAGTTTTACATACTTTAGTTGCTGAAGGTACCCCTGCCTTCTCACTGACTTTGCTCTCTTAAATTCAGACACCTGCCAATCTCGCTTAAACCCGTCTTCATGAAAAAAAATCCCCACTACGATATTGGTCCCTCTCTGTTTCAAGTGCAACCTGTCCTCCTTGTACAGGCTATCTCTATCCCAGAAGTGATCCCAATAATCCAAAAGCCTGAATTCCTGCCTCCTGCATCTACACATCTTCAGCCACACATTCATCTGGTCTATCTTTCTATTCCTGGATTCACTATCACTTGGCACCGGGAGTAATCCAGAGGTCACTAGCCTCGGGGTGCTGCATTTTAATTTCTCACCTAACTCCCTATACTCATCCCTCATCCTGCTTGTGTCATTTGTACCAACACTTACGGTACAACAACCTTTGGCTTTCGCCCTTGCCCTTGAGAATTTTCTGTAACAGCTTAGAAATCCTTGATGCTGGCATCTGGGAGGCAGCTCACTATTCTAGCATCTGTTCTGTGGCCAGATGTCTCCTGTCTGTCCCCCTCACTATGAAACACTGATAAATTAAGAAATTTTGATTCCTTGATAGATGAAAGATCATCTGATTTATTACATCCATAACAGAATAATGTTCATAGCTTTATGTGAGATAATTGCATTTGTTTTGATTTTAAATGTCTTTTGATCCTTAATTATGGCTGGCTTCACAACATTAGATTAGATTAGATTACCACATCCACCAGATCTATAGCTATCTCAGTTACTAGCTCGAACATTCATTGGCTTATATATTAATAATTCATTTAATAGTTCTACTTAAATTAGATAGTAAATCAATATAGAATATAGAATAGAATATAGAATGTAGAATAGTACATCACATTACAGGCCCTTCGGCCCACAACGTTGTGCCGACCCTCAAACCCTGCCTCCCATATAACCCCCCACCTTAAATTCCTCCATATACCAGTCTAGTAGGCTCTTAAACTTCACTAGTGTATCTGCCTCCACCACTGACTCAGGCAATGCATTCCACGCAGTAACCACTCCCTGAATGAAAAACCTTCCTCTAATATCCCCCTTGAACTTCCCACCCCTTACTTTAAAGCCATGTCCTCTTGTCTTGAGCCGTGGTGCCCTGGGGAAGAGGCGCTGGCTATCGACTCTATCTATTCCTCTTATTATTTTGTACACCTCCATCATGTCTCCTCTCATCCTCCTTCTCTCCAAAGAGTAAGGCCCTAGCTCCCTTAATCTCTGATCATAATGCATACTCTCTAAACCAGGCAGCATCCTGGTACATCTCCTCTGTACCCTTTCCAATGCTTCCACATCCTTCCTATAGTGAGGCGACCAGAACTGGACACAGTACTCCAAGTGTGGCCTAACCAGAGTTTTATAGAGCTGCATCATTACATCGCAACTCTTAAACTCTATCCCTTGACTTATGAAAGCTAACACCCCATTATCTTTCTTAACTACCCTATCTACCTGTAAGGCAACTTTCAGGGATCTGTGGCCATGTACCCCCAGATCTCTCTGCTCCTCCACACTACCAAGTATCCTGCCATTTACTTTGTACTCTGCCTTGGAGTTTGTCCTTCCAAAGTGTACCACCTCACAGTTCTCCGGGTTGAACTCCATCTGCCACTACTCAGCCCACTTCTGCATCCTATCAATGTCTCTCTGCAATCTTTGACAATCCTCTACACTATCTACAACACCACCAACTTTTGTGTCATCTGCAAACTTGCCAACCCACCATTCTACTCCCACATCCAGGTCGTTAATAAAAATCATGAAAAGTAGAGGTCCCAGAACAGATCCTTGTGGGACACCACTAGTCACAATCCTCCAATCTGAATGTACTCCCTCCACCATGACCCTCTGCTTTCTGCAGGCAAACCAATTCTGAATCCACCTGGCCAAATTTCCCTGGATCCCATGCCTTCTGACTTTCTGAATAAGCCTACCGTGTGGAACCTTGTCAAATGCCTTACTAAAATCCATATAGATCACATCCACTACACTACCCTCATCTATATGCCTGGTCACCTCCTCAAAGAACTCTATCAGGCTTGTTAGACACAATCTGCCCTTCACAAAGCCATGCTGACTGTCCCTGATCAGACCATGATTCTCTAAATGCCCAGAGATCCTATCTCTGAGAATCTTTTCCAACAGCTTTCCCACCACAGACGTAAGGCTCACTGGTCTATAATTACCTGGACTATCCCTACTACCTTTTTTGAACAAGGAGACAACATTCACCTCCCTCCAATCCTCCGGTACCATTCCCGTGGACAACGAGGACATAAAGATCCTAGCCAGAAGCTCAGCAATCTCTTCCCTCGCCTCGTGGAGCAGCCTGGGGAATATTCTGTCGGGCCCTGGGGGCTTATCCGTCCTAATGTATTTTAACAACTCCAAAACCTTCTCTCCCTTAATATCAACATGCTCCAGAACATCAACCTCACTCATTTTGTCCTCACCATCATCAAGTTCCCTCTCATTGGTGAATACCGAAAAGAAGTATTCATTGAGGACCTCGCTCACTTCCACAGCCTCCAGGCACATCTTCCCACCTTTATCTCTAATCGGTCCTACCTTCACTCCTGTCATTCTTTTTTTCTTCACATAATTGAAGAATGCCTTGATGTTTTCCTTTACTATACTTGCCAAGGCCTTCTCATGCCCCCTTCTTGTTCTTCTCAGCCCCTTCCTAAGCTCCTTTCTTGCTTCCCTATATTCCTCAATAGACCCATCTGATCCTTGCTTGCTAAACCTCATGTATTCTGCCTTCTTCCACCTGATTAGATCTTCCACTTCACTTGTCACCCACGGTTCCTTCACCCTACCATTCTTTATCTTCCTCACAAGGACAAATTTATCCCTAACATCCTGCAAGAGATCTCTAAACATCGACCACATGTCCATAGTACATTTCCCTGCAAAAAACATCATCCCAATTCACACCCGCAAGTTCCAGCCTTATAGCCTCATAACTTGCCCTTCCCCAGTTAAAAATTTTCCTGTCCTCTCTGATTCTATCTTTTTCCATGATAATACTAAAGGCCAGGGAGCGGTGGTCACTGTCCCCCAGATGCTCACCCACTGAGAGATCTGTGACCTGACCCGGTTTATTACCTAATACTAGATCTAGTATGGCATTCCCCCTAGTCGGCCTGTCCATATGCTGTGACAGGAATCCGTCCTGGACACACTTGACAAACTCTGCCCTGTCTAAACCCTTGGAACTAATCAGGTGCCAATCAATATTAGGGAAGTTAAAGTTACCAATGATAACAACCCTGTTATTTTCACACCTTTCCAAAATCTGCCTCCCAATCTGCTCCTCTGTACCTCTGCTGCTACCAAGAGGCCTACAGAATACCCCAAATAGAGTAACTGCTCCCTTCCTGTTCCTGACTTCCACCCATACTGACTCAAAAGAGGATCCTGCTACATTACCCACCCTTTCTGTAGCTGTAATAGTATCCCTGACCAGTAATGCCACCACTCCTCCACTTTCCCCCCCTCTCTATCCCTTTTAAAGCACTGAAATCCTGGAATATTGAGAATCTATTCCTGCCCTGGTGCCTGCCAAGTCTCTGTAATGGCCACTACATCATAATTCCATGTATGTATCCAAGCTCTCAGTTCATCACCTTTGTTCCTGATGCTTCTTGCATTGAGGTACACACACTTCAGCCCTTCTACCTTACTACCTTTACACCTTTTATTCTGCTTCTCTTTCCTCAAAGCCTCTCTGTATGTTAGATCTGGCTTTACTCCACGCACTTCTTTCACTGCTGTATCGCTCCGGGTCCCATCCCCCTTGCAAATCAGTTTAAACCCCCCCGAACCATGCTAGCAAACCTACCCGCAAGGTTATTGCTCCTCCTCGAGTTCAGGTGTAACCCATCCAATCTGTACAGGTCCCACCAAGAAATCAAGGAAATCAAGAAATCATCCATCAAGATATAATCTATATTGATGTTTCCACTACCTTATTTGCACCCTATCCAGGCTCTATATTCAAGCAAGGAAAAAAAAAGAGTCCATCCCTATCCTTGCTAGGGCCAATGAATTCCTAACTGAAGTACATAGGAGACTGCAGATGCTGGAATCTGGAGCCAGACAAAAACAAGCTGCTGGAGGAATTCAATGGGTTCCTCCGCTGAGTTCCCACACAGCGTCTGTGGATGGAAATGAGCGGTCAATGGTTCAGATCGAGACTGAAAGATACAGCAGTTATAACTAGTATAAAAAGATGAGGTGAAGCAACAGCTGGATCCAGGTGAGGAGTAGTGATAGGCACATGGGGAAGGGAAGAGTGAAATTAACGACTGAGGCTGGGTTTGATAGGCGGAAGCAACAAAGGGCTGCAGATGATGGAATCTGATAGGAAAGGGAGGGCGGAGAATGAAACCAAACAAGGGAGGCGTGTAGGCAAATGGTAACAGTGGGAGGAGGGGAGCCAATGGGAAGAGTGTGTAGATGAAAGGAGATAAGGTAGCTGGAGGAAGGGAAAGAAACAGATTGATGGGAGCTAGGGTGCATGAGGGAGGGAAGATGCGTAGACAAAACTGGATAGACTGGGAGAAGAGAGAAAGGGAGAACATTACTGTAACCAGGAGAACTCATTTTCAAGCTGTCAGGTTGTAGGCTACCCAAGTGTAACATGATGTGCTTTTCCTCATGTTTGTAGGACAGATAGGACAGTGTGGGTATGTCAAGGGGTGGGGTATAGAAGGATGTGGAAACGGATGTCATTGAAATAGCTAGCAACAGGAGCACCAGATGGCCATGGCAGATGGATTCATAACTTTATGTACAGGAAGAAGATAACGGCTGGACAGAATATTGAAGTTCAGTCAAGGACCCTACCAGACTTCATTGATGGCCAATATGAAAAGGAAGGATGCCATTCAATTAAATAGTAATGTTGTCAGATCACAGTATCAGCATAGAATAGGTCAATGCCCATAATTTGGCAGCACCAATGATATCCTCACCATGCTGTAGTCTATCCCTGCATTGTTTAAAGGCTCCCATAGAATAGATGGATGATTGATGATCTTAATGGAAACTCATGAGACCCTGAAGAACAATTTTGCCCCTCCCAATGATTTAATTAATTCCATTGATTGATTCACTTAACCTATTTTTTACATTAGAATCAGGTTTATTATCACTGACAGACTGTGAAATTTATTGTTCTGTCCATAGAATTGTACAGAACATACGCTATAGTTACAGGCCATTTAGCCCAACAAACCTATGCCTGTGTTTATGTCTCTCCATCACTAATTCCAGCAGTGCTTCTATAATTCTTGTTTCCTTTTGCAAATAGCACAAGGTTGAATATTCTCACTACTTGACATAAATAAATCCAACCCAAGCCTTTGTTTGATTATTATGATGACCTCATATCAATGCTTTTTGTTCTGAGTGCTCCAAATTGAAAATAAATTATTCTTCAGTCTTGTCTTTTTCAGAGTAAAAGAACACAGACCTAATTAATCTTAGCTCTGTTTCACCTAATTTCTGTTTTTATCTTTGTAATTTTTTTCTTGAGCTTTTGAGTATCTTTTGTATCGAATGGAGACCACAGCAACTCATCACACATAAAAGTTGCTGGTGAACGCAGCAGGCAAGGCAGCAACCTTTATGTGTGTTGCTTGAAATTCCAGCATCTGCAGATTTCCTCGTGTTTGAGTTTTTAAAAAAACAGCAATGCATAGTTCTTTCTTCAGTTCTATAATGCTGTAAAATAATAATATCTTAAATTTCTCCTGAAGTCTATCCCTGCTTACTCTATACCAAAAAGTAGGCTTTAGAAATTGGTAACATCAAAATGAAGTGGTAAATGCCGTCATTCCTCGTATTAATACAAAGGCTCCTTGCATCAATTTTGCTGAAAAATTTGGCCTTTGATAATGCTGTTTAGATATCACCTGACTCAGGCCATTTGTGTTCAGGTATGGAATTAACCAACCATAACATTTCCCCCTCATGATAAAGGGATTCATTCACTTGGTAAAATTAGTAGCTTCAGTTGTTATCTGCTTTTGCTCTGCCCTTGTATTTCCTCTTCAAGTCTTCTCTTCAACTCATTTGGCACACTACATGAAAAATGTGACATTCTAAATCCTAAACTTATGCAGCTGCAATCAAAACAGTCTTTGTGTATGTCTGCAAAGGTTTTGTTTCATGTTGGAGGATACTTTTGGAGTAAGATACTGCTTTCAATTCACCGTGTTTTCTCAATCACATTGTTGCTTATTTACAGTATTTATGTTCTTATCCTTTGAGTCTCCCCCCTTTCTGGATCTTTCTAAATTGCAGTATTCTTCCATATGTTGTCCAGATGGACATTGTTTTATTATCAAGAACTTTCTTTTAATTCTTCCCCTTCCCTCAAATTTTCAGAGATCTTTTGCTGTGACGGAATGACATATTACTTTGTGCTTCCATAACTTGTTTTGCCTTGATGTTGATGATTGATTTGTTACCCATTTTCTGCACTAGGTGAATTTCATTTATCTGGCTATTGCTGTATAAACCATTCCACACACATATACCCAAATATTAGACAACTTCAACAGAATGGATGCTCTAACTTTGTTTCCTTTCCATTATTTTCATTTTTGATTTGGACCTTCTCCATTGGTTGAGCTTGGCACATAATCTACAGTCTTGCAAAGTACTCTACTATTGGTCCACAGCTGCCAATGTCCTCTTGCAGCCTGGCTTGCATTTGATACTTGTCAAACTGTGTCAAGTCTGCTTCTATTCCCAGGACTGATCTGAAGACAACCCGCTTATTCATCCTGTATACTGTCTGTATTTATGATCTATATGATCTTAATCTCCCGCTGCCCAGACAGAACGTTCTACATGTCTGGGTATGCTAAGGTGAGTTGGTTTGTCAGCTTTGTATCCATTTCCTTGAAATTTCATTTACTGGCTTACCTAGTTCCTGATTCAGGTTCTGTAACTCAAACCTATGCGACAGAGGTTCCTTGCCTCTCTTCCACTCACTTAGCATTTCTCAGCTGTTGAAAAATTCTTCATCTCACTTCCACTAGAGTATGCAGAGGACTGCTATCCCTTGTGCCTTCCATCAATTGTCAATTTACCTACTAACTTACTTTTTCTAGGAACCTGTGCAGTCTTCTGTTACTTCATGAGGTTGAACTATAGCAGACAGCAGCCATCTGCTGTCCACTCAGTGCACACAATTCCCACAGATTAGTTTTGTTTTTCTTAATTCAACAATCCCACTTTTATTTGGTATAGAACTTGCCGTCAAGTTACACCTTATTCTTCCTAGAAATTGTTTTGTGTATAAAAAGGGCCAGAAGGATCACTGGGGACCCGAATCACCCCAACCATAAGCTGTTCCAGCTGTTACCGTCTGGGAAACAGTACCGCAGCATTAAAGCCAGGACCAACAGGCTCCAAGACAGCTTCTTTAACCAGGCCATCAGACTGATTAATTCACACTGATACAATTGTATTACTAAGCTATATTATTCTGTTGTGCATATTATTTATTACAAATGACTATAAATTGCACATTGCTCACTCAGACGGAGACAGTACGTGAAGATTTTTACTCCTCATCTATGTAAAGGAAGTAAGAAATAAAGAAAATTCAATTCAATTCAATTAATTATATTTTAAGACTCATTTCAAAGTAAAAGCTGAGTTTATTGTAAAATACATAAACTGATGGTGCAATAAAAAATCTTACAGTTGCGTCACAGGCACATAGCAATAGAGAGACGGCATCCACAAGCAAAACGTAAATTAACAAAAATAGATACTATTTGATACTTTCAGAAAGCCTTTGATAAAGTCCCACATAGGAGATTAGTGGGCAAAATTAGGGCACGTGGTATTGGGGACAGAGTACTGACATGGATTGAAAATTGGCTGGCTGACAGAAAACAAAGAGTAGCGATTAACGGGTCCCTTTCGGAATGGCAGGCGGTGACCAGTGGGGTACCGCAGCGTTCAGTGCTGGGACCGCAGCTGTTTATAATATATATTAATGATTTAGATGAGGGAATTAAAAGTAATATTAGCAAATTTGCCGATGACACAAAGCTGGATGGTAGTGTGAGATGTGAGGAAGATGATATGAGAATGCAGGGTGACTTGGACAGGCTGGATGAGTGGCCAGATGCATGGCAGATGCAGTTTAATGTGGATAAATGTGAGGTTATCCACTTTGGTGATAAGAACGGGAAGGCAGATTATTATCTAAATGGAGTCAAGTTAGGAAAAGGGGAAGTACAACGAGATCTAGATGTTCTTGTACATCAGTCACTGAAAACAAGCATGCAAGTACGGCAGTGAAGAAAGCTAATGGCATGCTGGCCTTCATAACAAGGGGAATTGAGTATAAGAGCAAAGAGGTCCTTCTGCAGCTGTACAGGGCCCTGGTGAGACCACACCTGGAGTACTGTGTGCAGTTTTGGTCTCCAAATTTGAGGAAGGACATTCTTGCTATTGAGAGAGTGCAGCGTAGGTTCACAAGGTAAATTCCTGGGATGGCGGGACTGTCATATGTCGAAAGACTGGAGCGACTGGGCTTGCATACACTGGAATTTAGAAGGCTGAGAGGGGATCTTATTGAAACATATGTTTATTAAGGGATTGGACACGCTGCAGGCAGGAAGCATGTTCCCGCTGATGAGTGAGTCCAGAACCAGAGGCCACAGATTAAGAATTAGGGGTAGGCCATTTAGAATGGAGTTGAGGAAAAACTTTTTCACCCAGAGAGTGGTGGATATATGGAATGCTCTGCCCCAGAAGGCTGAGGAGGCCAAGTCTCTGGACGCTTTCAAAAAAGAGATGGATAGAGCTCTTAAAGATAGCGGAATCAAAGGTTACGGGGATAGGGCAGGAAATGGATACTGATAGTGGATGATCAGCCATGATCACAGTGAATGGCGGTGCTGGCTCGAAGGGCCGAATGGCCTACTCCTGCACCTATTGTCTATTGTCTATTGTCTAGAAAGAACACTGCTAGAACAATAAGAAAACAAAGTCCATTGTAGTGTAAAGTGGTCAAAGTAGTTATAGTGTTGCTATTCTGAAGTTGAAATTAGGATCGTGCAGGTTGGTTCAAGAACTGAATAGTTGAGGAGAAGTAGCTGATCTTGAACTTGATAGTGTGGAACTCCAGGCTTCTGCACCTTCTACCCAATGGTAGCTGTGAGAGGATGGCATAGCCTAGACAGTAGGGATCTGTGATGAAACGAGTTGCATTTTGAGGTGCCGCCTTAGGTAGATAGTACCATCCGTGGGGAGGGATGTGCACATGATACATTTTCAGTCAGTGCCTCATGAAAGTAAACAGCCTGCTCCAGGTTTATGAGGCTGGTAGCTGAGCCGTGTTATTAGCACTTACGTAGTACTTTGATTACACAGGCATGAATAACTGTGTGGTACTTGAGACGCAGGATGAAGTATGCAATTCATCTTTGCACTTCCCAAACCTTGTACAACAATTGATTACACGCTTAGTCTAACTCATTGCCAACACACCAGTTCGATCTGCAGCTTGGCCACAACAGTTTATCTCTTTCACTAGAAACCAAAATGCGGTCTGCAGCTGACACCTGTGAGAAATGATGCAGAATCTGAAGTGACCCTTATGCACTTGATGTCACTTTCAAGATCAATTTACTGGAAGTGAACAGACATGAAAGCAAGACCCACAGCAGTAATGAGCAACACTGTGTTTTGTCCAGTTTATCTAACGTGGGAATGCAACGAGTGTACCCATCAAGGAAATTCTGTCTGCTTCCTTGTGTGTTAAATTACATTGTATCTCTACCTCATCAATGATTTGGGATGCCATATAATTATATCCAAGGTGTGCTTACTAGAAGGTATGACAAGTTTCAGGGTGGCCTCCCCTAATTTTTTTATTGTGTGTTAATTTCTCCTCAAACATGTTTAAACCAATCAGAATGAGACCAGCAGTTAAAGCCTGCAGGTGGAGAATTCGGAAATTTGGAAATAAACAGAAATGAAATATGAGAGTTTAACTCCTTTAAAACAGAAGAAGGCAATGCAGGGCAATATATGTATGAAATAGATAAGAAAGAGAGAGAGAGAGAAAGAAAGAGAGAATATCAGGGTTACTGCTTCCTTAATTAACTAAGATGTATTCTGAATGGTGGCATTGGAGGGGTTGAATGTGCTTCCAATCACTATCACCATGTGCTTCTGGTATTCACCATCTCACCATCACCTTCTGGTATTCTATCACTGACATGCAGAACTTATACTCATTCTACAATGTTTGCAGATCAGACCCTATGAAAAATGTGATGCTTTCTCTGTTTCTGTGCTGCGGACAGTCACCTTCACTGATGGCTGCATCTGTAAGCTTCCCCTGTGTTAAGTCATTCTCACAGGTTGGCATAAAAAGCATCATAAGATGTCCACTCAAGACTGCTGACACAAAACTCACTGAACTAAGCACTGTTCCATTCTGTTGCTTATTCTGCCAGCTAATGAAATCGTCTGCTACATTGGCTTTTTCAAGGCTGCTGTCTAAATTTACATCAGTTTAGTACCAACCACATCAAAGGATATGCAAATAAACTGATCCAATAAATATATATATATTTTTTGCCAAGCCCAGGATGTAACCCACCGTAATGTATAAAATTAGTGCAATTCGTCATTTGTTATTTCCAATCTATATAGTACTTTACTACAACTCTTAACATCTACACGTGCTTCCTCTCCATATTTACTCAAAATAATTTCCTCTCCTCACTTTAAGTCTGAAAATTGCCTTTTTATACTTGTTACACTTCAATTACAGGCTTCTTTCAGAGATAGTGCAAAACTGCCTTGATGTTGTAGCTTTCAGCTCTTTATCCGAAACCCCAAGGAAATACTGTAACACCTTATGTGATAGTCTTGAATTGTGAACTTAATCCTTTCAATGTAAGTGCTATTGTACCTAACATAAATGCAAATGGATTGGAATATGTGAATTGATTCATTCTTTTTGCATTGGTAATGTAGCCATAAGAATAAATATAAAAAAGTAAAAAAAATCTCTGATTAGCTACAGATTGAAATTGCTGAGAAACTCTAAGTTACTGCAAATTCACTTAAGTAGTCAACATCCCAGAATTTTTAACTTATTCCTAAACTTTTTTCTTTCTTTCTAACATTACATTCATGAATGAAAGATATTGCTGATCTGTTTTAAATGTGTGCAAAACTTAGTCATTTTTCATTCAAATAATGTCATCTGTGAATCTACTAACAGCAATGAGAGCAATTTGCAAGATGAATTGGTGGGCAATGTGCCACTTTTAAACGATGAAACAGCTGTGCCCCTGCATTTATTTGATATTCCACATAACCCTGGCAACAAATCAAATAAAACATGCTCACTTCATGCATCATCTGCTATCTTTTTAACATTTATTCATGTGTATCTCCTTCCAACTTTGTACTCTTGACTTAGATGAGATTATTTCTCAGAGTCGCAGTAAACTTATTTATCAACTTAATTTATTCAAATAGGATCATATGCATTCACTCTCATTATCTTGTTGTGTGGAGTCTTCCACAAAAGACAATTTAGATGTTCAGCTTATATCTAAATGATCGATTAAAAACTGAGAGAATTAATGATTACTTTATTCCACCCTTTGATTAACAATTCTTTTTATTCTCTTATTTTCCAAGTCTGCTCTAATGCCTAATGAGGATACTCTCCTGCATTGCACCATTCATATATTATTATACGTTTCCTTTGGGTTGTTCTGTTCTGGCTTTAATCTTTTTATACCCAAACCTTCTTCTTTAATGCATCATGTCTTTTTCCATTTGTCTCACTGCTCACAACTTTTAATCTGTGTGGCAGAGTGACAGCTCTTACATCAGACCTAGCTCTCTCTATAGCCCATTGGAATTGCAAGGACAACGTTTCAGGTTCCACTGATTACAACCCAAATGACCCAGGAATGAAATGTCATACAGTGATACAGTCAGAGAAATGTGTCAGTGCTTGCACAAATGAACATTCTGGCAATTAGCATTTTGCTTGAGAATGTCACTGATGAATAAAAATAAACTAATTAAAACATTACCATTTACAAGCATTAAATATCTGAAGGTACATTTCCTCTATTGATTGTATTTCCTTAACTACTCGACATTAGCAGGAGAAAGATATTCAGCCCTTCATACCTGCACCATCATTCAACAGTTGATCTTATATCTCAGAGCTATTTTCTTGCACTGATGCCATGTATCTTGATGCACTTTATGTTTAAAAATCTACGCAGCTCTGTAATTAATATTTCAATGACAGCATTGACACAGCTCTTAAAGAGAGAATTCCAAAAGATTCACCATCCTCTGAGAAAAGACATTATTTTCATCTCCATCCTTCTGAATACTCCCTTATTTTAATAATTTGATCCATAGAAACATCAAAAACATCTTCTCATCTCTCCAGTTTAGCTCTGTAAGAACTTAGTATGTTTCAATGAGCTCAACTATATTCTTATGAACATATGCAAGTATAGTCTAGTCCACACAGAGTCTCCTCATACAATAAGTTTGCTATTCCAGAAATCAACCTTTGAACCTTCTGTGAACTCTAGACTTCCTTCATGTGAGAGATCAGACATACACATAATAATGCATGTGCATTCTCATCCAGATATTAGATAAATGAAATGAGATATCCTCGCTCTGGTGCTCAAACCTTGCAATAAAAACTAGCCTATTTTTGTCTTCTTAATTGGCACATTAACATAAGAACAAACATATCTACTCATGTGGAATATGATTGAGCAACATCTCAACATTTTCTCTGCTTTTTATTCATGTACTTTGATGCTCCAACCTAATTTAATCTATTGATCCTGGTCTTAAAAATTCCAATTGACTCAGCATCCATAAAGTTCTGTAAATTATGGAATAAAAATACTCTTCACACAAACCATGTGCATTCTCACAGAAGCATTTCATTTTCATCATAACCAGTGCTCCAAGATTGAATGGGACACATACTGGAAATGGTAGGTTGTTGGTTAGAGTGGTATGAGAGTGGGAGTGGGTGTGCCTTGGTACAGGGAATTTGTGAAAGGTTTGCGATGTGTAAGTGTAATGATAGAGTAAGGAATGAAAGCTGCTCAGGTTACTGGTCTTCTGTCTAAACGGTGATTCTGCATGTTAATGGAGGTCTTTACATCAAGTGTATTGCCAGTTCAAGCTGTCTGGGTTTTGGGTATCCCTTTAGGCAACAGATTATTCTCCAAGACTTTGGTAATCAGTTCCCTCACTGGATGAGTACATGATCAGGGACAAGCTGTCATATGGGAGCGCTGGGAGCGGACTCAAATGCAAGATGCAGTCACTGAAGTTCAAGGAACAGGACTAGGTTTGTCAAGAAAGCAAGGGAAGTGGGGAAGAAATGATGCTGGATATTGACACAGGCCCTGGACGAGACTAGGATACAGGGCCTGGGCTAGGACTTGACTAGGAAAGCGAGACCAGGACCAGGAACTAGGAACTAGGAACCTGGGCATGGACTCCAAGCTAGAGACTGGACAAGGACTCAGAACCTGGGTCTTAACTCAGACTTGGACCCCGGAACTAGGTGAGGACATGATGTGGCTACAGGACTGGACATGGCTTGGGTTCTTCAAGGCTTTCCTGGGCAGGACAAGGTACTCCTGGGCTGGGCGAGAACACGAAACCTTGACTTGGTCTTGGGAGACTGGATGCTTGGAGCTTTGGATGAGGACTGGACGCTTGGAGCCTTGGATGAGGATTGAACGCTCGGAGCCTTGGACGAGGACTGGATGCTCGGAGCCTTGGTCTAGAGCATGGGAGCACAGAGCCTTGGACTTGAGAGACAGGAACATGGGAGCACAGAGCCTTGGACTTGAGAGACAGGAACGCAGAACACAGAGCTGGGACCCCTCCTTGGGAATAGGATGTAGGGTCGGAACTCATACACAGAATGCTGAACACAACAAGCCGGTTCTCAACACTAGGTAGTGGCAAACAGCCGGACCTACCTAGTGAAGGCGAGGACACAAAGAGACAGTTCCAAACAACAAAAGACAGTTCCTTATCTAGACACAGCAAGGCTCCAGTCTTGCTCTGGCGATAGAACTTGATAACAATACAGGCCAAGACGCAGGCAAGGCTTCAGGCAAGGGAACAGTCCAGCAAATGAAGCTGAACCAAGGAGCTATTTATGTAGCCAGCCCAAAATGTGACAGCACTGGTGAGTGTAATACTTACAAACCCCTGGACTTGGCAGGTGATCTACTATATTATATTCACCCTATTTTACATTCATTGCTGGAAACTTGATTTGCTGAGAATAAAATAGATCTGACTATTTTCACAGTTAGTCAAGAGAAGCAAAAAATGAATGGTAGCAGATAGAATATCTGAGGACGTCAGGTAGAATATTTAACTCATTTTCAGCACTATTCTTTAGAAAACAGATGTCAAAGCTTTATAGGAATTAATAGCTCAGTATCTCACTTAAGGGACTGAAAAATATGGAGAGACTAAGTACTAAACTTATTTTTAGAACAAAGGAAATTAAGAGATTTTATAGTATAGAAGACCTGTGTGACTTTGATAAAATAAGGATAAAGAAACCTTTTGTGGCAGAAAGATCAGTAGCCAAGAAGACACAGATTTAAGATTATTAGCAAAAGAATCGGGGCAACATGAGGGAAAGGAACTTACGGTGATTTGCTGTGATCTGCAATAGGTGTAGAATCTGATTCAATAATATCTTACAAGTTAGAACTGGATAAAAGGTTAAAAGAATACTATTCATGTAGCTATGGGGAAAGACTACTTTATTGGACTAATGGTTTGAATGTCTTTCTAAGAGTCAGTCAATCCGGTGAAAAAAAATCATTATAAAAAATATTTGAAAATTATTTGTCTTACAGTGCCAATTCAATAGGCTGTTCCTCAATCCAACCATCATTTCCCAAAGCTCATCTTGATCTGCCTAGCAAAACATTTAGATAAGAAAGATCTATACTTCCAATTCCTTACACCATAGCAAAAATTATGGATAATGAAGTGAGAAAATTAACTTGGCTGCACTGTTGAATTATTCACATTGATCATTTCCCACTATTCAATTGCTTCTGGTAGATTTTTCAATAAACGCAAAGGCATTTTTCAATATTTGCATGCTGAATTTTCGTTTGGTACCAGCCTTGATATAAAGGTGTCAATTTTTTATAAAATGTAATGGTCTGAAGGAAGCTACTTGGAGATCACAGGAGGCTCTGAAACAAGTATTATTCAATAGATACTAGTTCCTTAAGGTTGTTGTTATAGGCGGGTTGTGGGGCGGGGCTGACAGTGAGGATTAACACCCACTACCTATTAAATGCTCTCAATGGCGTGCATTCTCAAATCGTTTCTGACAATCAAGTCCAGCTCCTGGCCTTTATGTGTGGTTTAGCTACTAAGCCCTGCGCAACCATTTCTACTGACAAGAGGAGGGGCAAAGGCGAGTTACTGGTGCCTTAAAAGAGTTGCTTTAGGCAGATGAGACTCATCAGCCATGGTTGGTAGCTCATCTATGAGAAAGACTGTTATGATCTCAACCCTCCGCTGCCTTGTGGCTATACCCATTCATGGGGAAAGCTTTGGGACTAAACTCAGAGGAAAAATCCAATTTTGAGTTCAATGCTGACTGGCAACTCCTGTAATGCCGCTGGTGCCAAACTGTATTGGTCTCTGCCAGACTTTCAATTCATCAGCTGTATGGAGTGTGGGAACCGGCTACGTGGGCAACAGCTTGCTCTCCACATCTACTGCCCTGGCTTGTGTATCACATAGACAGCTGGAAGGCAACATCCACAATCGTCCCTCACCATTGGAGGGCCTCAATAGCTGCTGTTGGGCCTCATACAAGCATTTGCTTTATTGATGTCATTAATGAGAGACTCACAGACTAATTTCAATAGAAAGCCTATATTCTTGCTCAGCACTTGCTTCAAAGGTCTTTAGTTTGTTCACTTGTCAGTTCTTGCAAATGAAACCCGTGAGTCTAACTGAAACTTTTGCAAATTCCTTGTTGTTTAAATAAATTATATTTAGTTTTTATCTGGTCTCTATTCCCTTATATTTAGTTTTTATTGTGGTCTTTATTTCCTTAACCCGGCTGGTGGCATAGAGGCATCAGCGTCGGACTTTGCGACGAAAGGTCCCGGGTTCGAATCCAGCTCCAGCCGGCTCTCCTGAATGCTTTCCGTCCGTGCTGGGTTACTAGCTGGTGATCTCCTTGGAAACTCACCCGGCAGAAGGCAATGGCAAACCACTGCTGTAACTTACCTTGTACACAGTTCCCCAATATGTCAGAGAGGTGTGGAGGGAAATCATCCGCTAATCAGAGAAACTCCGGATGCGACGTTCCTTTCTTATTTCCCTAACCTCAGCTCTTCCAATTGACATGGTTGAGTGAGAATCTGATAATCAAAGTTATGTTTTGCTGTGTTATTAGCTAAAGATGATGTTAAATAGCTTGCTTACTATTCACATTGGGATTAGCTTTCCATGAACAAATTAATGTTTTTCAGACTTAAAGAGAAGTGTGGTGATAGCTTGTCAAAACAATGCATTCAACATGGTATATCAGCCTGAGGCTTTTCACAGGAGTATTAACAGACAGAATGTAACATCCGTCCAAATAAATAGCTATTGGCATATGTGGCCAAAGGTTTAGCCACGCAGAATTGTAACCTGAGGCTTCAGGAGCAGAATGAACTGGCCACTGATTATGAAAGAAAGAAAAATATGTTTATTTGATTTTACTTTAGTTAGTGATACAGCATGGAGTGTGCTCTTGTGGCTCATTCAGTCATGTTGCCCAAGCAACTCCACATCCCCGATTAAAGCTAAACTTGTAAAATTAGTCAGCTCTATCATGGGTACCAGCCTCCATAGTACCCAAGACATCTTCAAGCAGTGGTGCCTTAGGAAGGTGGTGTCCATTATTAAGGACCCCACCACCCAGGACACGTCCTCTTCACTCAGCTACCATTGGGAAGGAGATACAGGTGCCTGAAGGCACACACCCAGTGATTCAGCAACAGCTTCCTCCTGTCTGCCATCTGACTTCTCAATGGAACACTGAATCCATGAACACTACCTCACTACTTTTTTATTTCTGTTATTTTGCAAGACTTATTTTAACTTTACTATTTAATAGACAAATATATACTTAATGTATCTCAGTTTTTTTCTCTATATTTACTTATCATGTAGTTCATTGTACTGCTGCCCATACAGAGAGCAAATTTCACGACATATGCTGGTGATATTAAATCTGATTCTAATTCTGATTCTTATCATGGGATAATTTACAGTGAACCGTTAGTCTGCCCAATATGTCCTTGGACTGTGGGAGGACACCAGAGGACCCTGAGAAAACTCATGCGTTCTACGGGGAGAACATACAGAGACTCCTGAAAGAACGGCTCCAGAATTGAACTGTGAACTTTGGAACACCCGGAGCTGTAATAGCGCTACACTAACTATTATATTACTGTTGCATGAAAACTAGGGAACACAATCTAGGAGTGACAGATTGATAAATAGTACAGTCATTGGTAATTGGTTTGTTATTGTCACAGACACTGAGACACACTGAAAAACTTTATTTACTCTGTTAACAGAATGCAGAATATTATGTTACAGTTAGTTACAGAGAAAATACAGTGCAAAGGTCAAGAAAAGGTAGATTGTGAGGTCAAGAATTCATGAATAAACTCTTCTTAGGCTTCCAGCAGGGTACAGTTATCAATTTTAACTGATGTTTTGATGATTAACTCTGATATCTTCATCAGGGATGATGGCTAAGCATGTCTAGTTTGGTGGTATTTATACCCCTATTGTCCATCCCTCCTGATTGGTTATTCCTCATCCAATCAGGTTTACGCTGTCCCACTTTGTTTACAATCTTACTTAGAGTGAAATTTTCATCTTTGTTAAAATTCTTTATCTCTGGTTTTATTTCAATGGCTCTTTCTCCAGGCAGTCCCAAAATCCATTAGTGTCTCATAATAACTCTGTGCTGTTGAAGTTAATCCAATGGTCATACTGTAAAGATGAAGCTACACTCAGGTTGGAGGAACAACATCTTATATTCCGTCTGGGTAGCCTCCAACCTGGTGGCATGAACATTGACTTCTCAAACTTCCGCTAATGCCCCACCTCCCCCTTGTACCCCATCCATTATTCATTTATTTATATACACACATTCTTTTTCTCTCCCTCCTTTTTCTCCCTCTGTCCCTCTCACTATACCCCTTGCCCATCCTCTGGGCTTCCCCCCTCCCCCTTTTCTTTCTCCATAGGCCTCCTGTCCCATGATCCTCTCATATCCCTTTTTCCAATCAACTGTCCAGCTCTTGGCTCCATCCCTCCCCCTCCTGTTTTCTCCTATCATTTCAGATCTTCCCCTCCCACTCCCACTTTCAAATCTCTTACTAGCTCTTCCTTCAGTTAGTCCTGACAAAGGGTCTCGGCCCGAAACATCGACTGTGCCTCTTCCTAGAGATGTTGCCTGGCCTGCTGCGTTCACCAGCAACTTTTATGTGTGTTGCTTGAAATTCCAGCATCTGCAGGTTTCCTCGTGTTTGTGCCATTGTGAATGCAATGTTCTGCTACTGCCAATTTCTCCACGTAACCCAAACAGATATACCTCCTGTGCTCTTGATGCAGGTTTCTACTTTATGCCCCATTTGGAAAATATCCACTGCTCAGCAATCACAGAGAATCCTGTAAATGCTAGTCTTCCTGAGTCCCAGATCATCTTTGACCTGCATAAGCTGTGATTTGAGATTCCTTACGAATTTGTGAATGGTTATTAATCCGGTATTTCTCCTGGATCCTGGTGATCCTTCCAGAAACCATAGAAATATAGTGAAGACAGACAGTAGCAATAGGTTCCTCCTCGTTGTTAGGTTTCCTGGTTTTTCCATTGGCCTTTTTAAGGGCCCAATTGACTTCCTTCTCCTTGTAGCCATTCTGCAGGAACTTCATGCATAGTCATCTTATTTCCTCGTGGAGACACTCTGGGTCTGAAATAGATTTTTTCACGGTTAATCAAAGCAGAAAGAACCATGTTACATTGGAAGGTGTGATGGTGGCTGTTATTGTTGAGGTATAATTCCGTGTGAGTCGGTTTGCGATAGACGCCATCCCCGAGGTTACTATCCAGTTTCTGTTGTACTAGAATGTTCAGGAACGGGAGGCAACCATTTTTCTCTATCTCCATCCTAAATGTTTGGATGTATGCTGTTCAGATGGTTGTGGAACTGCCGGAGTGCCTGGCCGCTCTACAAAGGAGTCATCAAAGTGGGGTCAGTTTCGATATGGTGTCCTTGCTCACGAGCATTCTCATTAAGGACATCATGGTCCTCCTGTAGTCAGGGTTTGATAAGGGTACCATTGTCCTTTTTGAACACATCCTTACATCAACGTACTTCCTCTATATATGGATGGAGTGGCCATGGGATCGCTTTTGTCACTGGCTATTGCTAACTTTTACATGGAGGACTTTGAGGCGAGGGCACCGAGTTCATCGCCTTTATGCTCCAAGTGCTTCTTCAGGTAGGTTGATGACTCTTTTGTAGTGTGGCCTCATGGACTTCAGGCACTCCAACAGTTTGTACCAAGCTATGAAGCATTTGGATATGATACTTTCAAAATAATAGGAATAGCTGCATAAATAAATACTGGTGTACGTGAACAGAGCATGTTTACAGTGTAGGCTACTTAAATATAAGCTTTGGAAGCTAAAAAGTCAATATTCGGCCTCTCAGTGGATACTTGTGTAATAAAGATCTCTTTTAAATATTTTACATTGTGTTCAACAATTCTATACTAAACACAAGAGATCTGCAGATACTGGAAATCCATAACAATACACACAAAATGCTGGAGGAAGTCAGCAGCTCAAGTAGCATCTATGGATAAGGATAAATGGTCAACAAATTTTACACAAAACACGGGCAAGCTATTTTAGCAGGTCAGATGTCTGTTGAAAAGGAAAAGGTCTCATTAACAGAAAAAGACTCGATGGGCCTAATGGCCTAATTCTGTCCCTATGTCTTATGTCTTGTGGTATAAATATTGGGACAAAGCAAATATAACATGGCCATGGGCAGTCTCGCATGTTTTGGTCAAATACACACACAAAAAAAACATTCTTAGGTATTTTGCACCATTGTAATATGAGAAAGGACAGTGGGTAGTGGCAGGGTGGTGGGGAGCTGGCAGCTGGAAGGTCTGCAATAACAGATTAGCATCAAGGAAAGTTCGAAACTGGAAATTCCATCACTTGGCATATCAGCAATAGTCACTGTCAAACTTGTCTTGATTGGGTATCCTGGGAGTTACCCCCTTGCACTCCCAAGGTACAGGAAAATCATAGTTTATAGTTCAGATAGAGTCTGGGTTTATTCTTAGAGGTTTTCAGAACTTTGATGTGAATTAATTGTCTTGACAGTTCTGTTTAATGGTCTTGTCACCTAACTTGTGCTCCCATTGTAAACTTGTACTCTATCAAGTGACTTGTGCGCACCCAGGACCTTGGTCGAGGGAGAACAGGAACGTGGAACATAGAGCCAGGACTCCTCCTTGGGAACAGGACTTGGGGCCAGGGCTCTACACAGAGTCAGGACCCCTGCTAGGGAGCAGGACATAGGGCCGGGACTCATACACAGAATACTGAGAGACAGATCTCCACTCAAGGTAGCGGCAAATGGCCGGACCTACCCAGCAGAGGTGAGGGCACAAACAGACTGCTCCCAACACAAGGTAGCGGCAAACAGCCAGACCTATCTAGCGAAGGTGTGGACACAGAGACAGTTCCCAACACTAGGTAGTGGGAAATGGCCGGACCTACCTAGCAAAGTCATGGACACAGAGACGGTTCCCAACTTAAGGTAGCGGCAAACGGCCGGACCTACCTAGTGAAGGCGAAGTCACAAGGAAACAGTTCCAAACAACAAAAGACAGTTCCTTGTCTAGACACAGCAAGGCCCCAGTCTTGCCCTGGCAGTTAAACCTGATGGTGTTACAGGTGAGAACACAGGCGAGGCTTCAGAAGGAAGGGGAAGGGAACAGTCCAGCAACTGAAGCTAAACCCAGGAGCTGTTTATGTAGCCAGACCAAAATGGGAATCATGTGCCTCAATTAAGGCACACAACGGGCAAGGGAAAACCAGGAGTAAGGAACAATGGACCAGAACATGAACCGGAATGTGGATTTCATGGGCCGGACCATGACACACTGATATACACACAGTGGCCTCTTTATTCTGTACTTCCTGTCTGAAATAAAGTGGCCACTGATTGTATGTTTGTAGTTTTCTGTTATTGTAGCTCATCTACTTCAAGGCTTGATGTGTTGTGCATTCAGAGATGTTCTTATCCACTCCACTGCTGTAACGCATGGTTATTTCAGTTACTCTCACCTACCTGTCTGGTTACTCTTCTCTAACCTTTGTCATTAACAAGGCAGTTTTGCCTACAGTACTGCTGTTCTGGATGTTTTTTCTTTAGAGTATCATTCTCTGTAAATTTTAAAGAACGCTGTGGTGAAAATCCCAGGAGATCCGCATTTTCTGAGATACTCAAGTCACCCTGCCTGGCACCAGCAATTATTCCACGGTCAAAGTCACTTGAATTACATAACTACATATCCTCCCCATTCTGATGTTTGGTCTGAACAACAACTGAACCTCTTGACCATGTCTGTATGCTTTTATGCATTGTTGCTGCCACATGATTAGATGATTAGATATTTACATTAACAAGTAGGTGTAAAGTTGTATCTCATAACGAGATAATTGAGTGCATGTCATGTAATTTGTTGATTTTCAGCAGTAGTATGGTGCAAGACATAAAAGTACTATATAGGTTATGATAAGCTACAAAACAAATAGTGCAAACGACGATCAATGAATTTGTGTTCATAGGTTAATGAAGCATTCAGAAAGCTGCTGATGAAGCGTGCATCTAGAGCTCCCTACTGTGAAAGGTGCTTTCAGCCACAATAGAGTCTAGAACTAGGGTTTTATGAAGTTGCAACATAACCTCCTGACCTTTAAACTCAGTGCCTCGACTAATAAAAGCAAGCCTTCTTAACCATTTTATTGACTGGTGTATCCACTTACAAGGAGCTATGAACTCGGATCCCAAGACTTCTCTGCTTAGTTATACTGTTAAGGACTTTACCCTTAGCAATGTACTGTCGCTTTGCATTTGCCCTACTGAAGTGCAACATCTCACATTTATCTGGGTTAAACTCCATCTGCTATTTCTCTGCCCATATCTGCAAATGGTCTATACTTTACACTGTCCCACCCTGTTACTTGTAAAAATGCCATCCCCTTCTCTCAATTCCTCCATCTCTGCCACATCTGCTCTCAGAATGAGGCTTTTCATTCCACGAAGGAGACAACTTCCTTTTTTAAAGAAAGTGGCTTCCCTTCCTCCACCATCAACTCTGCCCTTAAATGCGTCTCTCCCATTTCACGCACATCTGCTCTCACCCCATCCTCCCACCACCCCATTAGGGATAGGGTTCCTCTTGTCCTCACCTACCACCCCACCAGCCTCCGTGTCCAACATATAATTCTCTGTAACTTCCGCCATCTCCAATGGGATCGCACCACCAAGCACATCTTTTCCTTCCCCCCACTTTCTGCTTTCCGCAGGGATTGCTCCCTACGGGACTCCCTTGTCCATTCGTTCCCCCCATCCCTTCCCACCGATCTCCCTCCTGGAACTTATCCTTGTAAGCGGAACAAGTGCTGCACATGCCCTTACACCTCCTCCCTTACCACCATTCAGGGCCCCAGACAGTCCTTCCAGGTGAGACAACACTTTACCTGTGAGTCTGCTGGAGTGATATACTGCGTCTGGTGCTCCCGGTGTGGCCTTCTATATTTTGGTGAGACCCGACCCAGATTGGGAGACCGCTTCACTGAACATCTACGCTCTGTCCATCAGAGGAAGCAGGATCTCCCAGTGGCCACACATTTTAATTCCACAGCCCATTCCCATTCTGATATGTCAATCCACGGCCTCCTCTACTGTCGAAATGAAGCCACATTCAAGTTGGAGGAACAACACCTTATATTCCGTCTGGGTAGCCTTCAACCTGATGGCTTGAACATTGACTTCTCTAACTTCTGTTAGTGCTCCTCCTCCCCTTCTTACCCCACCGCTGATTTATTACTTACATATTTATTTATTTATTTGTTTGTTTGCTTATTTGTTTATTTATTTTTCTCTCTCTCTTACCTTCTCACAATAACTCCTTGCCTGTTCTCTAACTTCCTCTGGTGCTCCCCTCCCCCCTTTCTTTCTTCCAAGGCCTTCCGTCCCATGATACTCCCCCTTCTCCAGCCTTGTATCCCTTTTGCCAATCAACTTCCCAGCTCTTGGCTTCATCCCGCCCCCTCCTGTCTTCTCCTATTATTTTAGGTATCCCCCGCCCTCTCCCACTTTCAAATCTTTTATTATCTCTTTTTTCATTAGTCCTGACGAAGGGTCTCGACCCGAAACGTCGACTGTACTTCTTCCTATAGATGCTGCCTGGTCTGCTGCGTTCCACCACCATTTTATGTGCGTTGCTATACTTTACTGTGTTCTCTGTCAGTTTTCTACACTACCCAGAACTTCACCAATCTTGGTATAATCCACAAATTTACTAACCCATCCATCTATATTTTCATTCCAATCATGACAAGCAGCAGAGGTCCCAGCACAGATCCTTGCAGATCTCCACTAATTACAGACCTCCAGCTCAAATAAGTCCCTTCAACTACTACCCTCAGTCTTCCATGTGTGAGCCATTTCTGAATACAAACAGCCAGTTCACCACGGATCCCATGCATCTTAATCTTCTGGATTAACCTCCCATGAGGGACTTTGTCAAATGCCTTATTAAAATTCATGTAGATAACATTCTCCAGCATAACCTTATCAATCTCCCTCTTCCCCTTGTCAAAAAACTCAATCAAGTTGGTACTGCATGACCAGCTCTGCATAAAGCCATGGTGGCTCTCCCTAATTAGACTCATATATCCTATCCCTAAGAATTTTCTCCAGCAATTTCCCTGCAACTGATGTGAAACTCACTGGTTTATAGTTTCCAGGATTTTCCCTTGTTCCCTTCTTAAATAGAGGTACAACATTAGCCACTCGCCAGTTCTCTGGGACTTCACCTGTGCCTAGAAAGAGCACAAAGATACTGGTTAAGGGCTCATCAACATTGTATCTTGCCTCCTTCAATAACCTGGGGTAAATCCCATCAGGCTGTGGGGCCTTATCCACCTTAATACTCCTTAAAAGGCCCAGCACTTCCTCCACCTTGACCTCTAAATATCCTAACGTATTCATAAACACACCACTGATCTCCTGGTGCTCCACATCCTTTTCCTTGGTAAATACTGAAGGAAATCATTCACTAAGTACTTCACTCATATTCTCTGCATCCAAGCAAATGCTACTCCCTTTATCCTTGACATCCTCTCCCTAGTTACCCTCTTGTTCTTGATATATGAATAGAATGCCTTGGGATTCACTTTAATCATACTTGCCAATCACTTCTCATGGTCCCTCCTGGCTTTCCTAACTTCCTTCTTCAGTCCTTTATATTCCTCATGTGCTTTGTTTGTTCCTGACTTCTGAGCTTTACATACTTCCCTTTCTTTTCTTGACTAAATTCATCACTTCTCTGGACATCTATCTTTCCATCCGCGTCCTTTCATCTAACAGGAGCATACCTTTCCTGTACTCTGTGCAATTGATCTTTCAACACCCTTCACATCTCTGATACGGACTTGCCAGAATAAAAGTGTTCCCAATTAACTCTTCTTAATTCCTGCTTAATGTCAATTTAGTTTGCCGTACTTCAATTTAAAGCTTTCCTACAAGGACCATACATATCTTTATCTATAGATAAGGAGTTATGGTCAGTGTTCCCTAACTGTTCATCCACTGAAAGATCAGTCACCTGCCCAAACTCATTACCCAACACAGAGTCCAGTCCAGCCCCTCTTCTCATTGGATTATCCACTTATTGATTTAAGAAACCATCCTTGATACACTTAACAAATTCAACCCCATTTGAACTCCTTACACTACGAAGGTCCATGATTATATGAGAGAAGTTGAAATCCCTCATGTCAACAACCCTATTTTTTATACATTTCCTTTATCTGATTACATATCTGTTCCTCAATGTCCTTGTCGTTATTAAGGGGTCTGTAGCACAATCCCATCAGTGTGATGCATCCCTCCTGTTCCTGAGTTCCACCCAAATGGACTCAGTGTCATTATTTCTCCTCTGAGTGCAGCTCTGATATTGTCCCTGGATAGTAGTGCAACTCCACTTCCTCTTTTACTTTCTCCTCTATCTAAGCACTCTAGCATGTGGCGAAAACTGCTCAGCAGATTACCAGCACCCAATTGCCCACAATTGAGAACATCTACCATAAACGCTGCCTGGGCAGGGCGAAAAGCATTATCAAGGATGCATCTCACCCTAACCATGGACTTTTTACTCTTCTCCCATCCGGTAGGCGCTACAGAAGCCTCCGCTCCCGCACCAGCAGGCACAGGAAGAGCTTCTTCCCTGAGGCTGTGACCCAGCTGAACCTCACATCACAGCGCTAAGCAGTATTGCACCCATATTGTACTGTCTCAGTACTTTTATATTTGTGTGCTGTAGCACTTACTTTTTATTCGCAGTTATTTTGTAAATAACACTATTTTTTGCATTTCTGGTCAGGTGCTAACTGCATTTTATTGGTTTTGTATCTGTACTTGGCACAATGAAAATAAAGTTGAATCAAATCAAATCTAATCTAATCTTTTCTAAAACTTCAAAAAAAGTTATATTAATCACCCATTCCTGCTCCTTTCTCAACCAAGTTTCAGTATTGGCTACAAAGTCATAGTACCATGTATCGTTCCATGCACTGAGTTCATCAACCTTACCCATAATACTCCTAGCATTAAAATATACACTCTTCAAACTATCTGACCCATCATATCTGTTATTTCGAATGCACCTTAATAGTTTTCCTGACATCCAACTTCTGGTCCGATCCATCCCTTTCTGGCCTAGGGCTCTGTCTCCCGGCCCTATGCAAAATTAGTTCAAACTCTCCCAAGTTGCATCAACAAACCTTCTGGCCAGGATACGGGATCCCCTTTAGTTCATGTGCAACCCGTTCCTCTTGCACAGGTTACCCCTTCACCAGAAGAGGTTTTAATGATCCAAGAACTTGAAGCACTGTCCTCTGCAGCTACTCATTCATCCTTGCTGTCACCCCATTCCTACCTGCACTAACCTGTGGCACAGGAAGTAATCTGGAAATTACAACCTTGGAGATCCATCTCTTCAACCTCTTTCCTAATGCTATGCACTCACTGCATAGGACCTCTTCCCCTTTTCTGCATTTGCCATTGGTGCCAATATGCATCTCAAACTCTAGCTGTTCCCCCTGCCCTTCAGAATATCCTGCAGCCACTCCAATACATCCAAGAGGCAACACACTACTCTGGTGAATCTTTTGCAGCCACAGAATCTCCTTTCTGTCCCTCTACCTACAGAGTCCCCTATAACTACTGCATGGTCTGACTTTACCCCTCTCTGTTGAGGCTCAGAGTGCCACCAACCTGGCAACTGCTGCCGTGATCTGATGGGTCATCTCACTCCATCCCCCAACAGTATCCAAAGGGGTATACTTGTTGCTGAGCGAATGGCCACAGGGAAACCCTGCACTGACTTCTTCATTACCTTTCAGCTCCTGGTAGTCACCCATCTACTGTCTGAACCCTGTACTCTGGGTGTTACGATCTCTTCAAAAGTCTTGTCTATAATATCTTCACCCTCCTGAATGATCCTGAGTACATCTAACTCCTTGACCTGGTCAGTGAGTGCTGAAGTTAGGTGCACTTCCTGCAGATGTAGCAATCAGGGAAACCGTCAGCTATCCTAAAACCCCACGCATGACAGGAGGAGCATTCAACCATACAGGAATATTCATGCAACCAAAGGAATTGTGTTATTCCAGGGCCAAGGTGCAAAACAGAGTACCAACAGTCATACACAATACAAGGCACATATAAGATATCAGTCAAATAGAGTCACACAGAAAAAATATATTCCAAGACCCTGAATCCATGAATGTTGCAGCAGTCTGCAGTTGAGCATAATACAGCTTGTCTTCTGCTGAGCGAACGCTGTAGGGCAGCACCAACTCCAGCTTGGATGCTATACCACTCCACCTCCAGTGGAGAGTATCGGCTCTGACACCTCTCTCCTGGACAACTGTAAACAGAAGTCACTGTGACTTGAAGGCTAGTCCTCACTATAACCGAAGCCTCGTAGCTCCCCAGCCATCTGCCAATAAATCAGTGAACTGGATGTGCAGCATTCCACATTAGCAACATCCAACAGGGTCTTGCGATTACAGGAAAAATGACTAAGACAATCACTCGCTGTTAGAAGGGGGCTGCAGGGGGAGAGGGACCAAGTGCACACTTTAGATAAGTATTTGTAACTGGGTGTAACTTGAAGGGTCTTGTCCTATAAATACATTGTTAACAGTGTTGTCGTGTGACCAAGTAGTTAAGGTCTAGTGATTTGAAGGTCGCTAGTTCGAGCCTCAGCTGAGGCAGCGTTTTGTGTCCTTGAGCAAGGCACTTAACCACACATTGCTCTGCGACGACACTGGTGCCAAGCTGTATCGGCCTTAGTGTCCTTCCCTTGGACAACATCGGTGACGTGGAGAGGGGAGACTTGCAGCATGGGCAACTGCCAGTCTTCCATACAACCTTGCCCAGGCCTGTTCTTCTTTTACAAAACATATGTGGGACCAAAATCATATCAGTGGGTTGCTACTGTCTATTTTTTGCTATAATCAATAAACACTTTTAGTTCTGCTGCACCTGAATCCAAGTTGTACTCAATACTTACAGATGTTTCCAAAATAGCTAATCACAGATTTAATTTTTATTTTTATTTCAAGGATTGTCTTAAGCATGAAAAGTCAAAAGACTAGTATCCAAGTATGGCAAATAAACAGAAAGCTGATAGAATTTTATTGTTTAAGGCTAGGGGAATTAAATGCAAAAGCAGCAAGGATATGGTCCAGTTACCTACACATCGGAAGTATTGTGCAGAGTGTTGACATTCTGTTTAATAATTTGGAAAGTTTGAGTAGTTTTATGAGAAAAAAGATTAGACAGGTTAGGCTTGTATCCACTGAAGATTAGAATGATGAGAGTGGACTTGACTGGAATTTTGAACCCTGAGTGATTCTGATGGGCTGGATATCAGGAAGATATTTCTTCTTGTAAGAGAATCCGGAAATGAGGATTTCTGGTTAAAACCAAGGACTTGCCTGTGGGGGAGATGTATCATTCAGATACTGTACATGAGTCTTTGGAACTCCTATCTTCAAATGGAGCTGAAAGCACAAATCCCGAATATTTTAAAAACAATAATAGATACACTCAGTGGCAACTTTATTAAGTACACTTGTACAGCTGTTCATTAATGCAAGTATCTGATCAGCCAATCATGTGCCAGCATCTCAGTGCATAAGAGCCTGCAGACATGATCAAGAGTCCTGCTGAAGGGTTTTGCCTCAAAACGTTGACTGTACT
This sequence comes from Mobula birostris, assembly GCF_030028105.1. Lineage (NCBI taxonomy): Eukaryota > Metazoa > Chordata > Chondrichthyes > Myliobatiformes > Myliobatidae > Mobula > Mobula birostris. Next base: position 36,599,440 of record NC_092388.1, read on the forward strand.
CTTTTCCTAGATGCTGCCTGGCCTTCTGAGTTCCTCCAGCATTTTTGGTGTGCTGCTTGGATTTCCAGCATCTTCAGACTTTATCTTGCTTGTGATCAAGATGTTCAGTTGTTGATCAGTCCAAACATGAGAATGGAAGAGAAATATACTCTAAATGACTTTGACTGTGGAATAATTGTTGGTGCCAGATAGGGTGGTTTGAGTATCTCAGAAACTGCTGATCTCCTGGTATTTTCATGCTCAGCAGTCTCGAGAGTTTATCAATAATAGTGTAAATAACAAAAAATATCCAGTGAGCGGTAATTTTGTGGGTGAAAATGCCTTGTTAATGAAAGGGGTCAGAGGAGAATGGCCAGACTAGTTCAACCAAGCACACATTTTTCACTGGAGTGTGCAGAAGAGCATCTCTGAATACGCAACACATCAAACCTTGAAGTGGATAGGCTACAGCAGTAAAAGACCACAAACATACACATGGTGACCACATTATTAGGTATCTAATAAAGTGCCCACTGAATGTCAATTCTTGATATGCAACAGGGTGAAAGGTTACTATCAACCTTCCCTCTAATGTGTAATGACCCGGGTGCACAAAAATCTTGTGCTGCGCTAATTTTTGCCCAGTGACAACAACTTATGCACTCTGAATTTTTAAGTGGAAGTAAACCTGAAGCTATTCTAAAGGTGATGAACTACCAAGTCCAGTTTGTTGTTTATTGCTTCAAAAAACTTTGCTCTCTTCTGATTTTATTCATTTTCACACTTGTTCATTTGCACTCTCACAAACATATGTAGCAGGCCTGCTGTGGGTAATGAAGGATTTTCTCATCAGAGCTTCATATGTCCATATGTGGTTTGCCTGCTAAATGACGCTTTAAAAAGTCAATTTTCCAAATATCACTCCAATTCTTCCCACTTGCAAATTCTCCAGCAAATTTTGCATCTCGCCAATACACACAGGTAACACCAGTTTCTGTATTGTACATAAATATTTCTCGTAGCTGCACGTTCCAGACCTTATGAGCTTTCAGTGTAGCAGTTTCTACTGTTTCATTAAGCCATTCTGCTTTAAATGAACTGGCAGTTCTTTTGCGCTTCACGCCCTTTGCTTCTTTGGAATCCAACATAGTGAATCAATAACTTCTTCAATAAAAACATCATGAATAAGCCAGTTCTAAAATCTGCAGACAAATCATCACAAACTCCAGGTTGTCAACACTGACCACATCAGAAACTAGAAAACTATATGATTGTGTATGGTTGTGAAATACACTTAACATGCCAACAAGGTAGAGAGTGACAATCTTTTGAGTTCCGTTAAAATTCGTTTGTGCACTAGTAGCAAGGCCGGCTGATGGTGCAGTGACATCAGCACTGGACTCCGGAACGAAGGTCCCCGGGTTCGAACCCAGTCAGGCTGCTCCCGGGCACGCTTTCCATCCATGCCAGGTTGAATGTCGAGATCACAACTCAGCCTCGTAAAAAAAAAGACTGCGCTGTGAGAAGGACATGGGGGACCACTCATAGGATCTTTCCTTCAAGACGACCACTTGAAAATTGGTCGCCGAGGCTCTGGTAGAGTATAGCACACAAAAAAAACCAGTAGTAAAATATATGTGCATGTGCGCGTGTGCACACCTCAATAGGTTCAATTCAATGTGAGAGAAATGTATACAATATACACCCTGAAATTCTTTTTCTTCACAAACATCCACAAAAACAGAGCAGTGCCCTAAACAATGAATGACAGTTAAATGTTAGAACCCCGAAGCCCCCCAGCTCCCCCTCCCTACGCATAAGCAGCAGCAAAGCATCGACCCCCCCCACGAGCAAAAAAACATCTGAACCCCCCACCGAGCACTCAAGCATGCAGCAAAGCATCAATAAGGACACAAACTTGCAGTACCCCAAAGATTACTTGTTGACCCAGTAATTCTATATACCACGTGCTCTCTCTCTCTCCCTGATAAGGGAAAAAGAGACACCACCATTTCACAGCGAGAGGGAATATTGGTTACCATATATAGATATCAACATAAAGTTGAGGGTATGATCAGGATTAGTATGATCTTATTAAGTGGTGCAGGATTAAGGGGCAAAGTAACTCACTTCTATTCATAGTTTGTATGTTAAAATTAATTATTGAATTTTTTATCGTTTTCTCCAAATGTTTAAATGGAAAGTAAAGATGTTAGAAGAATCTTACTTAAGTGCTATAGATTGGTGCTTGATTGATTTATATATGACTTCTTTCTTTGTTTTTCTTTTACTTGACACAATATTTGGATTTTGTAGGTTCAGGTGCATTGGGCTTATTAATCTGCTCAGCCAACAACCTCTGAATGTGGTGCTTTTCCTGTGGCTTTGTCCAGTATTTGCTTCATGTGTTTTAACATCATCAAAGACTTTGACAAGACTCTAAGCTGCTCTTGTCTGACAGTTTGTGCTTCACTGCATCTGTTGTTGGGTAGGATAACTTTCTTAATGGCTTTTCTACATCAATAAAATTGAGTAAAGTGGTAGATTTAGGAGATCAAAACCCTGAGATTTAAGCAGTTTACTGTACAGTTACATTTGTTTTATTCTACTATGATTACATTTGTGCAATGGGAAGACACATTACAAAATGGAATATGTTATCCTAGACTTTCCTCCTGAATATGAAATAACCAATTATGATAATCAAACAACATCTTTCCATGAAAAGTCCATCAATAATAACAATTTTGAAGAAAAATCATTTGACTTTCTAACATCACCATAAGCTGCATCATTGAGGTTAACCTGATATCTCCCTGAGTAAATCTGTGACAGTGTTTGCTGTCACCTGTTGAATGATGTACATTAGCTAAACCTCTTTCTGAATATATTCAGTATCATTTTTTCTCAATCATGTGATATGCTGTGTGTCAGAGGCTGCTATCTCAGTCCTTTTACAAATACATGCACAGACAGCTGAATCTGCTTATGTTGCTTTATTACTAAATCTAGCCTTTAAATATCACCCTACTTGTTGTAACCAGATGCATCAAATTCCATCTTTCTCTGTGACGTACCTATGCCCATTCCCACTCAAATACTGCTCCTTCATTACTCTGCTCCTGTTAAAGACATTCAGTTGTCAATCAATTGGCCTGCACTTCGTGATCCTTTTATTCCCCATGCAGAGCTTCGTATGGGAAGATGTGAAATTATTTTAAGCTAAATTATTTCAACTACAGTAATTGTACATCAAAAACCTTTAATTTTGTCCAGTGAAAATGTAATAACTGCACTGAGATATAACAGTTACATTGTGCAACTTCGTATCATGATATATTTTTTGTTATGCAGGAAGAAGCTGGATACTAAACTTAAATTTTTAACGATCTGAATCTTGATAGTGCAGGCATTGGGAAGATTTCACTTAAATGTTAAAAGTACAAAGTTATTAACATATACTATTAAGTTATTAACATTCTGTACCTAATAAAATGGCTGGTAAGTGTATGTTCATGGTCTTCTGCTGCTGTAGCCCATCCACTTTAATATTTGAAGCATTGTGCGTTCTGAGATGCTTTTCGACAACCAAAGTGTGATTATCTGAGTTACTGTCGCCTTTCTGTCAGCTTCAAAATTCAAGGTGCAAGGTAAATGTATTATCAAAGTACATATACTGTTTGTCACCATATACAGCCCTGAAATTCATTTTCTTCCGGCATCCTCAATAAATCCAAGTAATAATACAATCAATGGAAGAGCGCACCAACAGGATAGATAAGCAGTGTGCAAAAGATAAACCGTTCAAATACAAAAAGAAAGGAAAAATAATAATAAATAAATAAAAAGCAAATAAGTGTCGAGAGTATGAGATAAAGAGTCCTTGACAGGGAGTCCACAGGTTGTGGGAACATTTCAGTGAGGGGGCAAGTGAAGTTGAGTGAAGCTATACCCTTTGGTTCAGGAGCCTAATGGCTGAGGGGTAATAACTGTTCTTGAACCTGGTGGTGTGAGTTCTGAGGCTTCTGTACCTTCTTTCTGCTGATAGCAGCAAGAAGACAGCATAATCTTGGTGGTGGGGTCCCTGATGAAATGGATACTGCTTTCCTGCAACAACACTCTATATAGAGGGGATGTGGTGGGGAGGGCTTTACCCATGATGCACCAGGCAGTGTCCACTAGATATTGCAAGATTTTCCATTCAAATGCATTGGTGTTTCCATACCAGGCTGGGACGTAAATATACTCTCCACCACACATTTATAAAAGTTTGTCAAAGTTATATATGCCATGCTGAACCTTCACAAAGTCCTAAAGAACTAGAGACACTGCTGTGCTTTCTTTGTAAATGCACTTATATGTTGGGTCCAGGACAGGTCCTCTGAAATGATAACACTGAGGAATTTAATATCACTGACCGTCACCACCTCTGAATCGCTGGTAATGACTGGCTCATGGACGACCAGTTTCGTCCTCCTGAAGTCAATAATCTTGCTGACATTTACTGAGAAGTTGGTGTTGTAGCACCACACAGCCAGATTTTCAATTTCCCTGTTATATGTTGTTTCTTCACGACCTGTGATTCAGCAGCTAGAACCAGTCTGGTCATTGACCTTTCTCATTAACAAGGCATTTTCACCCATAGAACAGCTGCTCACTGGATATTTTATGTTTTTCACCATTCTCTGTAAACTCTGGAGACTGTTCTACGTGAAAATCCCAGGAGCTCAGCAGTTTCTGAGATGCTCACACCACCTGTGTGGCACCAACAATCATTTCTCGCTCAAAGTCACTTGGATCACATTTCTTCTGCATTCTGATGCTTGGTCTGAACAACATCTGCAAAACTGGGCTGAGAAGTGGCAGACGGAGTTCAACCCAAATAAGTGTGAGGAGGTTCATTTTGGTAGGTCAAATATGCTGGCAGAACATAGTATTAATTGTAAGACTCTTGGCAGTGTGGAGGATCAGAGGGATCTTGGGGTCCGAGTCCATAGGACACTCAAGGCTACTGCGCAGGTTGACTCTGTGGTTAAGAAGGCATACGATGCATTGGCCTTCATCAATCGTGGAATTGAATTCAGGTGCTGAGAGGTAATGTTGCAGCTATATAGGACCCTGGTCAGACCCCAATTGGAGTACTGTACTCTGTTCCGGTCGCATCATTACAGGAAGGATATGAAAGCCATATAAAGAGTGCAGAGCAGATTTACAACGATGTTGCCTGACTTGGGGAGCATGCCTTATGAGACTAGGTTGAGTGAACTCGGCCTTTTCTCCTTGGAGCAATGGAGAATGAGAGGTGACCTGATAGAGGTGTATAAGATGATGAGAGGCATTGATCATGTGGATAGTCAGAGGCTTTTTCCCAGGGCTGAAATGGTTGGCACAAGAGGACACAGGTTTAAGGTGTTGGGGAGTAGGTATAGAGGAGATGTCAGGGGTAGGTTTTTTACTTAGAGGGTGGTGAGTGCGTGGATGGGCTGCCGGCAACGGTGATGGAGGCAGATACGATAGGGTCTTTCAAGAGACTTCTGGATAGGTGCATGGAGCTTAGAAAAATAGAGGGCTATAGGTAAGCCCAGTAATTTCTAAGGTAGGGACATGCTCAGCACAACTTCGTGGGCCAAAGGGCCGGTATTGTGTTGTAGGTTTTCCATGTTTCTATGTTAACAAGTGAACTTCTTGGCCATGTCTGCATGCTTTTATACATTCAGTTGTTGCCACATAATTGGCTGATTAGATATTTGCATTAAGGAGCAGGTGAACCTAATAAAGTGGCCACTGAGTGTAAGTTTGTGGTTAATAAACTAGATAAGGCATCTGAAGAACCTTCTTTATTTTGTGAAATTTTAGAATGTGATTGGCAGAGGTACACTGCAGAGGAATTGAGCTGTTTGTAGACGTTTATGTTAATGGGGCAAATCAAAGATATCTGACAGGAGGCTCACGCAAAACATGAACAGTGACAGGGTTCAGTTGATTTGTTTCTATGCTTCATGTTCCAAACTATTCTGCGAACAATTGAAAGCAAATATGAAGTTAAGTTAGATCAGGTAACTGATAATTTTATACTAAGATACACACAGTATTCAGTCACTGCGTGACTTCTGAAAATTTTCTGCCATCGAGTAAATTCTTGGTTGATTTGTGCTTGAATGCATTTACTTGTTTTGTACCCATATCTCTCAGTGCCCTCTCTAAACAAGAACTAGTAAAGGCTCTGCCATTCTCTGTCCTTAACAGACCCCAGCAACAAAATTCCTTTGGGAGAGAGAGTTTTAATTCTTATTATTTTGTATACCTCAGAGTTGACTCCCGAAGCCTTTCCCACGAGCGGGAGTGGCCACAGGGCAGCGAAGGTTTTAAATCAGAGTTTTCCCTCTCTTAGATGGACTGCCTTCCCAGGCTGATGAGCTCCATCTACCCGAAGCACTGGTTTTAGGATGCCAGGACCTGCCTTCACCTCTTCGTCCTTTATTATTTTACATTATGCTTTTAATTAGTTGAAACCCTCATAATATAGTACTTGTCCTAAACGTGCAAATGGCAATGGATTACCCTGCAGCTATGTTTTTTATTTGAAGAAAACAGTGATTACTGTAACTTATTAATAGCTTTTTAAACGAGTCTCAACATTTCTTAGGTTAGGTTTAATGAAAGTAAACTGACTAATTTAGTTTAAATATTTTAAATTGTTAAGGTTAAAGAAGGAGCAGACACTAATAAATAAACTAATTTTACTACTTCTACTTCTTTACCAACAGAAATATTAATCTCATTTGCCTTTTGAAGGAAGCATGATGCAAACTCTTGGAATATTTCTGGTATCAGTGGCTCTGAGCAGGGATGTGGGTTTGTTTGCAACTGCAAGCTATTTCAATACAACGGGCTCTGGTGTTCTTCGGTGCTTATGAACCATAATGGATGCCACCTTTTCTGGATACTTCGAGAAGGTAGCATCCATCATGAAACATAGAAACATAGAAAACCTGCAGCACAATACAGGCCCTTCGGCCCACAATGCTGTGCCACACGTGTCCTTACTTTAGAAAATATCTAGGGTTACCCATAGCCCTCTATTTTTCTAAGCTCCATGTGCCTATCCGGGAGTCTCTGAAAAGACCCTATCATATCTGCCTACACCACCGATACCGGCAGCCCATTCCACTCACTCACCATTCTCTGTGGAAAAAACTTACCCCTGACATCTCCTCTGTATGGACTTCCAAGCATCTTAAAACAGTGCCCTCTCATGTTAACCATTTCAGCTCTGGGAAAAAACCTCTGACTGTCCACACAATCAATGCCTGTAATCATCTTATACACCTCTATCAGGTCACCTCTCATCCTCTGTCGCTCCAAGAAGAAAAGGCCGAGGTCACTCAACCTATTCTCATAAGACATGCTCCCCAATCCAGGCAACATCCTTATAAACCTCCTCTGCACCCTTTCTATAGTTTCCACATCATTTCTGCAGTGATACATTATACTTCATACTTTATACTTTATTGTCGCCAAACAATTGATACTACAGCGTACAATCATCACAGTGATATTTGATTCTGCTTTCCGTGCTCCCTGGAGTACAAATCGATAGTAAATATTAAAAATATAAATTATAAATCATAAGTAGAAAATAGAAAAGAGAAAGTAAGGTAGAGCAAAAAAACCGAGAGGCAGCTCTGGACATTTGGAGGGTACGGCCCAGATCCAGGTCAGGATCCGTTCAGCAGTCTTATCACAGTTGGAAAGAAACTGTTCCTAAATCTGGCTGTAAGAGTCTTCAAGCTCCTGAGCCTTCTCCCAGAGGGAAGAGGGATGAAAAGTGTGTTGGCTGGGTGGGTCGTGTCCTTGATTATTCTGGCAGCGCTGCTCCGACAGCGTGCGGTATAAAGTGAGTCCAAGGATGGAAGATTGTTTTGTGTGATGTGCTGGGCTGCGTTCATGATCTTCTGCAGCTTCTTCCGGTCTTGGACAGGACAACTTCCACACCAGGTTGTGATGCACCCCAGAAGAATGCTTTCTACGGTGCATCTATAAAAATTAGGGAGGGTTTTAGGGGACAGGCCAAATTTCCTTAGCTTCCTCAGGAAGTAAAGGCACCGGTGGGCCTTCTTGGCAGTGGATTCTGCTTGGTTGGACCAAGTCAGGTCATTTGTGATATTGACCCTGACGAACTTAAAGTTGTTGACCTGTTCCACTTGTGCACTACCAACGTAAATGGGGTCGTGCGGTCCTCTACTCCTTCTGAAGTCAACAACCAATTCCCTCGTCTTGCTGACGTTGAGGGATAGGTTATTTTCTTCTCACCATGCCACAAGATTCTGAATTTCCTCTCTGTACTCAAACTCATCATTACCCGAGATACGGCCTACAATTGTTGTGTCATCAGCAAACTTATATATTGAGTTCAATGGTAACTTGGCTACACAATCATGGGTGTACAGTGAGTACAGCAGGGGGCTGAGTACACAGCCTTGTGTGGCACAGGTGTAGAGGAGAGTTTGTCCCCTATGATGCGACCAGAACTGAGCACAGTACTCTAAGTGGGGTCTGCTCAGGGTTCTGTACAGCTGTAACATTACCTCTTGGCTCCTAAACTAAATCCCATGGTTGATGAAGGCCAATGCACCATATGCCTTCTTAACCACAGAGTCAACCTGCGCAGTAGCTTTGAGTGTCCTATGGACTCAGACCCCAAGATCCCTCTGATCATCCACATTGCTAAGAGTCTTACCATTAATACTATATTCTGCCATCATATTTGACCTACCAAAAAGAACTACCTCGCACTTATCTGGGTTGAACTCCATCTGCCACTTCTCAGCCGAGTTTTGCATCCTATCGATGTCCTGCTGTAACTTCTGACAGCCCTCCACTCTATCCACAACACCGCCAACCTTTGTGTCATTAGCAAATTTACTAACCCATCCCTCCACTTCCTCATCCAGGTCATTTATAAAAATCATGAAGAGAAGGGGTCCCAGAACAGATCCCTGAGGCACACCACTGGTCACCGACCTCCATGCAGAATATGACCGTCTAAACCACTCTTTGTCTTCTGGCAAGACAATTCTGAACCCACAAGGCAATGTCCCCTTCGATCCCATGCCTCCTTACTTTCTCAATAAGTCTTGCATCGGGCACCTTATCAAATGCTTTGCTGAAATCCATACACTCTGGATCTACTGCTCTACCTCCATCAATGTGTTTAGTCACATCCTCAAAAAATTCAATCAGGCTTGTAAGGCACGACTTACTCTTGACAAAGTCATGCTGACTATTCCTATGCCTCTCCAAATATTTATAAATCCTGCCTGTCAGGATCTTTTCCAACAACTTACCAACCACTGAAGTAAAACTCACTGGTCCATAATTTCCTCCCTTTCTCAAATAAGGGAACAACATCCACAACCCTCCAATCCTCCGGAAGCTCTCCTGTCCCCATTGATGATGCAAAAATCATCACTAGAGGCTCAGAAATCTCCTCCCTTGCCTCCCACAGTAGCGTGGGGTACATTTCATCCGGTCCCAGTGACTTAACCAACTTGATGCTTTCCAAAAGCTCCAACATATCCTCTTTCTTAACATCTATATGATCAAGCTTTTCAGTCCACCGTAAGTCAACCCTACAATCGCCACGATCCTTTTCCGTAGTGAATACTGAAGCAAAGTATTCATTAAGTCCCTCTGTTATCTCCTCCAGTTCCATACACACTTTTCCACTGTCACACTTGATTGGTCCTATTCTCTCACATCTTATCCTCTTGCTCTTCACATACTTGTAGAATGCCTTGGGGTTTTCCTTAATTCTGCTCGCCAAGGCTTTCTCATGGCCCCTTCTGGCTCTTCTAATTTGATTCTTAAGCTCCTTCCTGCTAGTCTTATAATCTTCTAGATCTCTATCATTACCTAGTTTTTTGAATCTTTCGTAAGCTTTTCTTTTCTTCTTGACTAGATTTACAACAGCCTTTGTACACCACGGTTTCTGTACCCTACCATCCTTTCCATGTCTCATTGGAATATACCTATGCAGAACGCCATGCAAATATCCCCTGAACATTTGCCACATTTCTGCTGTACATTTCTCTGAGAACGTCTGTTCCCAATTTATTCTTCCAAGTTCCTGCCTGATAGCCTCATATTTCCCCTTACTCCAACTAAACGCTTTCTTAACTTGTCTATTCCTATCCCTCTCCAGTACTAAGGTAAAGGAGAAAGAATTGTGATTACTATTTACAAAATGCTCTCACCATACAGGATATGCCCTTTTACTACCAATGAAGAGGATTATTGTTAAGGAACCTGAAGATACACATTCAATATTTTAGGAGCCATTTCTTCCCTCTGCCATCAGATTGAATGATCCATGAACCCATGAACAAAACCCAACTATTTTGCTCCCTCTGTTTTTCACTTTTGCAATATTTATTTACTTATTTTTTACATTATTTTTGTAACTTATAGTAATTTGTATGTGTTGCACTGTGCTACAACTACAAAACAACAAATTTCACAACATAAGCCAATAATAATAAAATTGATTATGATTCTGATTTAAAAGTCAACTTTTCTTCGATAATTAGCTTATTGTAATTATGCTCAATCTGGCTAATAGAGAGGACACGTTTTGAGAGAAAACTTTACTTGACTAATTTATTCAATTAGGTTACTGAATTTAACAATCTATACAAAATAAACATGGTTTTCAGCTTATATGATTAAATACTTCATTTCCAGAAAGCCACATGCTTAAATTCAGATCACTTTCAAAGAAACAAATTCATTTTTATCAATTAAATGATCTTTTCCAGTTCTCCAGAAGATCTGCAGTAGGGAACTGAAAAGCATTCATCTGCAGAAAGCTAATAACTGAATAGCCTGGCCAACTGAACCGCTCTCAAAGGCCTTCCCCACACTCCTTGTCAACTATACCTACACTCAGAGATCTTAAATTTCATGTATCAATGTTGTTTGGCAGATCTTCTTCACTTAGATAATAATTATATATTAATTAGATGTAATTTTTTACATTTTGTGATTAGTCATTCATTGCAAATGTTCTAAATGGCAATGGTGGCGTTTAAATGCCAAGCATCTTAAGGCACCAAAATAGATGGTTTGGGGCTTGGTCACAAGTTAAAATTGAACAAATATAATGTAGGAACTATAGTTTTATTTCTAATATAGGTAGTTCCAATGATGGACAATAAATCAGATCTAATGTTGGCTCGTATGTTAACAATGGCCTATGATCATCAAAGATCAAAGGACCTAGTAAGTATTAATACTTTGCCACCGCACTTAAATCATTGTGATGCTAGAATATTTTAACATTGGGTTTATAAAATCTGTCATGTACCCCGTGATGGGTTAAAGAACCAGCAGAAATGAAAAACACCTTGGAGTCCGGTTTTGCTGTTAACTAATGCTATTTTATTAGTCACTACGCAATTCAGTAATAACATTCAGATATATCAAACAGGTTAACAATGATTTTACATATATATATGTGTGTGTGTGTGTGTGTGTGTGTGTGTGTGTGTAAATATAAAAACCAAGCCTCTTCAAACCTAAGGGTAAATGGATACAGTCTTACAATGATGAGTAAAGTTCAGTTCAGTTCGTGGTATTGAGTTGAGTAGTGATGGAAAGAGAGAGGTGTTGTGGTTGTTTGAGTAAGCCAATGCTGTTGATTCTTCCCGTTATCCTCCGAAATCCTTTAGAAGTCACTGAATGTGACCACAACAAGTGGACCGTTTTCTGTGGTGGAGTTATCAACCCAGGCGAGGGTTAGACACACTAATAACTTCCCACCGGTTACACCTTTTCCACACTGAGAGAGACACTGATTGATTCTCCTGATCGATCCTCCAAAAACCCACCTTTTTTGTGGGCACAACAAAGCTCATCCAGTGTCCAAAATCATGTGTCTATCTGTCTAGCAGCTGACCTTCTATTTATCTCACCATGCTGAACACCAGCTGTCCATCAAGTAGCTCCTCCCTTCTCTCTCTGTAGGAACTCAGAAGCTGGCAGTGTTTTTGCAGAAATTCCAAACAAACTGTGAGCAGTCTTCACCTCTCTCTTCTTTAATAACAAGATGTTTGTGCTGTACAGCTCTCTTTCTCTTTTTAAAAGCACAGTTCATAAGGGATAATTTAAGATCCCATCACACCTCCCTCCTTTTAGAAAAAATTTTGATGTAGGAGCAAAATTTTTAGTTTAACTGTAGATTATAAAGTTTGAAACAATACATGTATAATTTTCAGATAACAGAGCAAAACATGTACAACTTCTAATTTAACATCTAGATAAACAATCAGCTATAATGTTGTCAGTACCTATTACACGTTTTATTTTCAGGTCATATTCTTGCAAGATCAGACTCCAGTTTAGTAACCTTCTATTCTTATTCTTCATCTTCGTTAAAAACACTAATGGATTATGGTCCGTGTAAACCACAAGTGGTTGCTGGGCAGGACAAACATAGATTTCCAAATGTTGTAAAGCCAGAATAAGTGATAGCCCTCCTTTTCAACAGTGGAATAATTTTTCTGGTTCATATTAAATTTCTTTGAGAAATAAACTACTGGATGTTCAATGTCATCATCATCCTTTTGCAATAATACTGCCCCAGCAGCTCATCACTAGCACCTACCGTAATTAAAAATGGTTTAGTAATATCAGGTGCTTTGAACACAGGGTGATAACACAGAATAGATTTCAGAAGTTCAAATGCCTCCTGGCAAAGGTCACTCCAAACAAATCTTTCACTCTTCCCCAGGAATTTCGTTAGGGGAAGAGAGATGTCTGCAAAGTTCTTACAAAACTTATAGTAATGCCCAACCATTCCTAGAAACCTTCTTAAAGCTTTCTTGCCCATCAGAACGGGAACCTCAGCAATAGCTTGAAACTTGGCCTGTACAGGAGTCAGTTGGCCCTGGCCTACTACATAGCCCAGATACGTAACTGTGGCATGGCCAAATTCACTCTTATCGAGGTTCACGGTAAGATTGGCCTTGGAAAGTCTGTCAGATAGTTTTTCTACTGCTGCAATATGCTCTTCCCACTTGTCATTCCAGACTACTAAATCATCAATATAAGCCCCTGTATTTTCCAAACCCTGACTTACTGAATTCATCATCTTTTGAAATGTCCCTGGAGCATTTTTCATTCCAAAGGGTTAACCATTGTACTCATACAGTCCAGATGGCATCCCAAATGCAGATATTTCTTTAGCCCTTTCCGTCAAAGGAACAGCCCAGTATCCCTTTATAGGTCACTCTTTGTGAGGTATTTAGCCTTCCCCACTCTATCAATAGTTATCCACTCTCTTTCCTTGTTCTTTCCTATTTCCAATTTCTTGTTCAACCATTTTACTTCTTTCTAAATTCATTCTGTAAGAATGCTGTTTGATCGGTTCGGATTGGCCTGCAATGTCAGGGAATAAATCTTCATAAATACCAATTAATACTTTTAATTGTTTATTTTCTGTGCAGGCTCCAAATGATGGACCTTGTTATTAATATTTTTCAAAACAATAATGGTTTCGAGTTTTGTGGAGACTACACTGAGTACATTAAAATTATCTGGTATCTCGGTACCAGACCCCACAGCTTCATTTGTTTTCATAACAGTACTCACAGGTGCTATCCTATCAAACCAGTGTTCCATTTTAATTTGGGAGTGTTGCAAATTCTGCTTTGCAAGGTCACAAGCCTTGTTCAGCTTTTGTCAAAATTTCAAAACCTAATCCAACATACTGACACGTATTTTCAGATCAGACCACTGTTCTCTGAGTAGCGTCAAAGGTCCTCTGGGCCTGTGACCAAAAACAAGCTTAAGTGGACTACACCCCAATGATTTTGAATGAAATCCCTAACAACAAATAAGAGTAGAGGAATCCTCTAATCCCAGTTTTTTCCATTTTCCACACAAATATGTTTTAATCATGGTCTAAGAGTGGACTGGAACTGTTCCAAGGCTCCCTTGGACTCTGGGTGATATGCAGATGACACAATGTGCTTAGCTCCCAGTTCTCCAATTATCCCCTGGAATGCTCTCAAAGTAAAGTTACTACCCTGGTCATATTGAATTTCTTTGGGCAGACCTACCAATGTGGAAAACTTGATGAGTGCTTTTATCACAGACTTTGCCTGGATGTTTCCGAGAGGCACTGCTTCATGGCACCTAGACGCATCACACATAATTGTTAACCAGTACTGAAGACCAGCTGCAGTCTTTGGCCATGGGCCAACACAATCCACTATGACCCTAGAAAAGCTTCACCGAAAGCAGGTATCAGTTTAAGTGGTGCTACTTGAATAACCTGATTAGGTTTCCCCACAACCTGGCAAGTATGGCAAATTTTGCAATAATTCACAGTATCCTTTCTTAAATTAGGCCAGTAGAATTCATTCATAATCCTGTTCACTGTCTTACTCTTTCCAAAATGTCCACCTAAAGGCATACTATGAGCCATGTTTAAAATTTCAGCCCTGTAAACCTTTGGAACCACCACCTGGTGCACAATAGCCCAATCCTCACTTGCAGGCACAGTGGTTGGTCTCCACTTCCTCACTAACACCCCATCCTTAAGATAATATCCTACTGACTCTTTCTGAACCTCCTCTTCTGTGAGAGCCGTCTTCTTTAAAGCCACAATTTCAGAATCTCGCTTTTGTTCCTCTATAAATTCCTTCCTAGATAAGGACAAACCTTTGTCATCAACCTTACTACCCAAATCCTGTTGTAACATGGAAGGTAGAGAAGTCTGTGACAAATCATCAGGATTTGAACCCCTGGTTTTGCTATCATGGGCTTCAAAATCCCCCTGCCCCGAACTATTTGCATCAGCAGACTTTTTAGCCATGCTTCGAGTGACTACGCAAGTAGGGTAAATATCAGCCTTTCTGTGAGGATCATTAGCAGCAGCTTTGCTCGTTAGCTGAACTGGTGAATAAACATCACCTTGGATAGGTGTTAACCTCCCCCCAATGTTTACTAAACACAGCACTATCACCAGACTTACGAAAACCATGTGTATATTGTGAAAGATCCCAAACAATCAACTTATTCCATTCCTGCAACCTTTATCTCAACTTGTCTCCATAGTAATCTCTGCAAATGGCCTCTCAAAACCAAACAATCTTTTTTCTCCACATCACAATCGTGAAAAGCGACTTCATAACCTTGAAGGTGTTTACATCCAAATGTTAAAACAAAATTCAACAGAGTGGCACATATTTCTTTAGCAGGCCATTGTCCTGAAAGCAGGGTCAAAGGTCACAAACCAATCCAACCTTCCCAGTACTTTATTCAAAAGTCCAAAAACTACACTTTTCTCAATATCTTTAGTAATACTTACTTCACCAATTTTCATCTCATCACTAACTTTTAGAACACTGTCTAATACAAGTGACTGAGAATCCTTAATTTCCACTGGTAACAAGGTTAACCCCTTATTCACTGAAGCAAGCCCATCTGACACAAAAGGACTGCATTTCTTTTCAACTGAGTCAGATACCTCAGACCTTAAGTGAGCTTCAACACAAGGTTTAATACCCTGTGAATCCACAGGAACTTCAACAACCTGAACACAGGCAATCGGGACAGCTGCCTCTTCTAGGCTTTCATCACTTGTCCCAGTTTCAAATTCAAGGTTACTCTGATCCTACCAGCTACTCTCTGGGAAACTCGCATCTGGAGTAAACTCGACCTTGTAGGCTAAAACAACCTTGTCTCCTGTCTTAGCAGACCCCCACAGGGTGGCGGCATCCTCTCCATCTAGGAATGCCCTTACATCATCGGGGACACAATTTTAAATTCATCAATCAACACAAGCTCTTTCAAGCTGCAAAAATCAGCAGGGTCCAGCACTGGACCTCCCAGCTGCCACATCTCCCTCTCGAACTGTCTCTGTTTTGCTGCTTCTTCTCTCTGTTTTGCTGCCTCTTTTCTCCGTTTTGCTGCCTCTTCTCTCTGTTTGTCTGCCTCTCTAGCCTCTCTTTTGAGCTGTTTTAATTTCAATTCATGCTGCCTTTGCTCTTCCTCAGCCTCCAGCCTGATTTGCTGTACCTGAAGCTGAATCTCAGCCTTAGTAAGTTTACCACCTCCTCTTCAAACTTTCCCTTAGCTATGTAATGCTGGGCTATTACCGTCTGCATCCGAGCTTTCCTCATTTTAGTGGTCACCTTAACTTTTAACTTTTGAGCGATTGCCAACAGCACATTCCTTGTAGCGTCCTCCAACGCTTCAGGGGTTGGTTCCAACAGAAATCTCTCAACTCTAAAGTTCATTTTTGCTGTTTATCCACACAAACAAATCAAAAAGGATTTTCCCCAATCAATTCAAATGAGCCCCCATACAATTTGTTCAAATCCTGGACGCAAGCCCCAATTTTGTCACGTACCCTGTGACAGGTTAAAGAACCAGCGGAAATGGAAGACACCTTGGAGTCTGGTACTGCTGTTAACTAATGGTCTTTATTAGTAACTACACAATACAGTAATAAAATTCAGATGTATCAAACAGGTTAGCAATGATTTTATATATATATATATATACGTGTGAGAATATAAAAACCAAGCTTCTTCAGGCCTAGGGGTAAATGGATACAGTCTTACGATGATGAGTAAAGTTCAGTTCAGTTCGTGGTATTGTGTTGAGTAGTGATGGAGAGAGAGAGGTGTTGTGGTTGTTCAAGTAAGCCAATGCTGTTGATTCTTTCCGTTGTCCTCCAAAATCCTTTAGAAGTCACCGAATGTGACCACAACAAGGGGATCGTTTTCTGTGGTGGAGTTATCAACCCAGGTGAGGGTTAGACACATTAATAACTTCCCACCGGTCACACCTTTTGCACACTGCGAGAGCCAGTGATCGATTCTCCAGATCGATCCTCCAAAAACCCACCTTTCTGTGGGCACATCAAAGCTCATCCAGTGTCCAAAATCATGTGTCTATCTGTCTAGCAGCTGACCTTCTATTTATCTCAGCATGCTGAACACCAGCTGTCCATCAAGTAGCTCCTCCCTTCTCTCTCTGTAGGAACTCAGAAGCTGGCAATGTCTTTGCAGAAATTCCAAACTGTGAGCAGTCTTCACCTCCCTCTTCTTTAATAACAAGATGTTTGTGCTGTACAGCTCTCTTTCTCTTTTTAAAAGCACAGTTCATAAGGGATAATTCAGGATCCCATCACAGACCTCCATGGTATATTTGAGATTCCATACTACAGGCATTATGTTTCATACAATACATAAATGAATTACAGCCAAGTAAGCATTATGGGTTAGATTGTGTTGTCAAAGTTACAATGTACATTTGGGTCAAGTTCAAGATCAAGTTTAATTATCATTCAAACATACATGAATACCCATGAATACAGCCAAATGAAACAACGTTACTGCAGGGTCAAGGTGCAAAACACTGTACCAACAGTCATACACAGCACAAGGCACAGATAGCATATACAAGATATCAGTAAAGTACTGTCACACAAGAAAGCTATAGTCCAAAATCCTGAGTCCATGAATGTTGCAGGAGTCTGCAGTCGAACACAGTACAGCTTGTCATCGGCCAGCGAACACTAGTGGGCAGCATTGACTCCAGCTTGGATGCCAACCACACCACCTCCGGTAGAGTGCACTGACTACAACATCTCCTGCCTGGGTGGCTGTAAACAGATAACTTTGTGGCTTGAGGCGTAGTCCTCCCTACGACCGAGGCCACTCAGATCCTCTGCCATCTGCCAATAAAACAGTGAATCCAAATTGCAGCATTCCACATTAACAATGTCCAGCAGGGTCTTGCAATCACAGTAAAAGTGACTAAGGTGATCACTCGCTGTCAGCCTGCACACTGCCTTCATGCACTGGTTTCTACAAAGCCCCTCTGACATAGGGAGTAGCATGATCCACACTGAGTCTAGCTACTCACTTTCTCCACCAATGAGCAACTCACTGATAAGGTAGACCTGCAGTACTTTAAATTCTTAATGTCTAGCAGGGGTCTTGTGATCATAGAAAAAACATTAAAAAGGACAATAACACCTTGGGCTGACCCCATAGAAGCCACTGAGATTGAACGCTCCATCTTACTGAAAGCAATGCCTCTTGCCATTGCTGATGTCCAACAGATATAGAAACTTTTACTTTTGTTCCATTAGCGGGCATGGACATTGCTCACAAGTCTAGCATTTATTGCCCATCCTTTAGCTAAGTGGCTTGTTATATTATGAATAAATGAGTTTACACCTCCATTATGTTTCTGGGTGTTTGTTTTTAATATTCTTCCATCTAATCAAGTAAAGGGATATTTTGTTCTTTGACCTGTTCAATTAATTCACAGCTGTCCACTACTCCTTGATGGGAAACTTTCAGCTTCCACGTAAACAAAAGATCAACCAAAGTAATTAAAAATCCAAATGAGCAAGAGAAAGTCTGATGCACAGATGAAGTATTTTATTGATAATTTTCTGCCAAATTTCCTTTTTTTTTCCAGTAATTATATGAAATGATAAGTCGCTGTTGGCCATTGGTACAACAAAGTACAATGAGTCCGGTTCAATGGTTTGTTGGCGACACTGAGAGTAGAGGAGTTGCTTTGGTGCGGGTTGTTGTGCGACCAGGACCTCATGCTGCTGTGTCGTTGTTGCAGACACCCAGGAGAAGAGGTGCCGGAGGTAGTGTGGGAGAGGACAGAGGCTCAGTGGGCAGCCTGTAATCCATGCTGCGTTGGGAACTGGCTCTCCTATCGGTGCTACTCCCCAGTGTTTGTTCCCTGGTAGAAAAGCTAGACTGCCTTCATCTGCAGCTGACCCAGCGTAAGATCAGAAATTGCTGCATGCTTTTTTCTTGCAGAAACATGGCTCATGTTCTCATTGCTACAATCAGGACGGAGGTATAGAAACCAAAAGGCACTCACTCAAAGATTTAGGAACAGCTTCTTCCCCTTTGCCATCTGATTTCCGAATGAACATTACCTCACTACTTTTTATTTCTAGTTTTGCATTACTTATTTAAATATATATATATATACACACACACACTTATTATAATTTATGTTTTTTCCATTATTATGTATTGCATTGTACTCTGCCACAAAGACAAAAAATTCCATGACATATGTCAATGATA
Source organism: Mobula birostris (assembly GCF_030028105.1). Lineage (NCBI taxonomy): Eukaryota > Metazoa > Chordata > Chondrichthyes > Myliobatiformes > Myliobatidae > Mobula > Mobula birostris. Next base: position 36,618,558 of record NC_092388.1, read on the forward strand.
GTAAACCTGAGTCTGATTCTGATTCAGATTCAGTACAACATCCCCATGCACCATCAATCTTCCAGCCGTGTCATTCAGGGACTTATGCTAACATTAATTTGTGACTGTATGTGCTATTGTCACTTTATATGCTGTATATACTGTTTTGCAACTTAGCCCCAGAGGAATGATATTTCATTTAGCTGACATGGCCAAAAGGTTCAGTTGTTGTTCAGACTGAACATCAGAACGGGGAAGAAATGTGATCTTAGTAACCTTGACTATGGAATGACTGTTAATGCCAAACAGGCTGGTTTGAGTCTCTCACAACTTGCTGATCTCACGGGATTTTCAAGCACAACAGTCTTTAAAGTTTAGAGAGAATGGTGCCACTATGTTTTGTAACTTCAAAACATTGAACTAATTCAAAGGAAAATGCGGGACTACAGGAATGTGGGTCCAACTGCTTGTTTACTTTAAGCAAGGTGTGCAGATGTAGCGTATGGTAACGTGATGACGTATGCAACTCACGTATTATACATATAACTTGCAAAGAATGCTTAATCAAAAACATAATTTTAAGATTACTCAAATATTATTGAATTATTTAATATACAACAGGTGCTAAAAACAAAAAGTACTCTGAGTAGCAGTTCTGTGGGTGAAAACACCTCATTAAAGAGGGAGCTCAGAGGAGAATGGCCAGACTGGTTCAAGCTGACAGGAAAGCAACAGAAACTGAAATTGCAGTGCAATACAACAGTCATCTGCAGACGAGAACCTCTGAGTGCACAGCACATCAAACCTTGAAGTGGATAGGCTACAACAGCCGAAGACCACAAGCATACTACCTTCGTTAGGTACAGGAGGTATCTATTAAAGTGGTCACAGACTGTACATGATGGTTGTATGTGGCACAACAAACATTTCCATTATGGACCAGCCATGGGCGACTATTTCTGTGATCTGAAATATGTGAAGGAAAATACAACACTAAAATCAAGAGTGGGCCAAAAGACTTAGAATAGAAGGAATCGGTGTTTTAGTCATTACTGGATGTAACCTGTCAGGGATTGCTGTTTGGGCCCTGAGAAGGTCCTAAGTCTTTGGTGGATCATGACTGGGGTCTGCTATTAGGCACTAAAGATTTGGCTACTAGGGTGATCTTGGTCTCAGTCCATTAGTGAACTTTGCAAATATGATGCTAGTGCAAGGACAAAATGAAGTGTCAATCAAGAATATCTGGCAGTTGGGTTGGAGATTTAAGTAGGGTCAGGGGCCATGACATGGACTGAAAAGGTTAGGTTTGAAGTAGGGTATTGGTGGGCAATGTGAAAGATGTTTGGTTGAGGCAGCAAGTGTGCTGTGTTGGGACAGTTAAAGGAAGAGATTGGAATGGCTAACACTGTGTGGGAATCTTGATGGATAGGTAACTTCAGCCTAATGAGTTTTCTATAAAGCGCTGTCCTCAGAGAATGTGGTTGGCACTATGAATACAGCTGTGTTATAAATCATGCCATTTAGTGTCTATGTGAGGTGGAAATTCTGTTGTTTGCAGGGTAATGCAAAATGGCTCTGAATGTGTTCAGTAACACGTTTAATTTCATCCAGACTGAAATTCAGCCACCTTCAACAGGACCCCACCACTAAGCACATCTTTTCCTCTCCACCCCTCTCCGCTTTCCGCAGGGATCGCTCCCTCTTCAACTCCCTGGCCCACACATCCCTCCCCACGGATCTCCCACCCGGCACTTATCCCTGTAAGCTTAAGTGCTACACCTGTCCTTACACCTCCTCTCTTGCCACCATTTAGGGCCCCAGACATTCCTTCCAGGTGAGGCAACACTTCACTTGTGAGTCCTTTGGGGTCTTCTATAGCATTTGGTGCTCCTGGTGTGGCCTCCTCTACATCGGTGAAACCTGACGCAGATTGGGGAACCGCTTCGTCAAGCACCTCCGCTCCGTCCGCCACAATAGACAGGATCTCCCGGTTGCGACCCACTTCAACTCTGCTTCACATTCCAATTGGGATATGTCCATACATGGCCTCCTCTACTGCCATGATGAGGCTAAACTCAGGTTGGAGCAGCAACACCTCATATACTGTCTGGGTAGTCTCTGGTCCCTTGGTATGAACATTGAATTCTCCAACTTCTGGTAATTCCCTCCCCCTCTCTTCCCCTATCTCTATTTCACTCTGACACCTCCCCCAGCTGCCTATCACTTCCCTCTTGGTTCCGCCTCCTTCTACTACCCATTGTGTTTTCCCCTATTCCTTCTTCAACTTTCCAGCCTATCCCCTCCCTGCTTCCCGTCCCCCACCCTTTGATCTTTCCCCTTACTGGTTTTTCACCTGGCACCTACCAGCCTTCTCCTTCCCACCCTCCCCCCAGCTTCTTTATAGGGCCTCTGTCCCTTCCCTCTTCAGTCCTGACGAAGGGTTCCGGCCCGAAACGTCGACTGATCGTTTCCACGGATGCTGTTCCACCTGCTGAGTTCCTCCAGCATGTTCTGAGTGTATTTTCAGTCATACAGTATAGTGTTGCAATAAATAGTCTGCTTAATAAAATAATCAGGCCACTAAACAAGAGAAAGGACAAAATATAAGAATGAATATTCCCACAGCCTGTTCTCAATTTACTCCTAAATCTTCCTCTTGCCTGAAACCTTTGCTTTCTGGTTATTGGTTATAGGCACCAAAGCAAAGCAGATGTGTTCATTATTATCTTTTCTTTCAACACTGTTCATATTTTCTTGTCTCTTCACAGACTTCTCTGCTCTTAGGAAAACAAACCCAGTCACTCAAATCTCTCTTCATAGCTGAAATATTCTATCCTAGGCAAATAGTATGAATGTTCCAAAGGCATTCAGCAGCATTCAAAAGACATTTGTAAAAGAATATAGATCGGAGGAGTTCAGAGGGTGACTGGCCAAACACAGGTAAATGGGCCTTGCATGGTGGGAACCATGGTCAGCAGAGACAATTTGGGACAAAGGGACTGTTAGCATTCTGTATTACTCAATTACACTATGGCTCCATTACATCATTATAATGTATTATCAATGTATAGCTTATATTGAAAATACTTAATTCTTTTAGAATGTATCTTCTGTTTCTTCTTCAACTGTTTTCAACATTTTTTCCTCACTGGCCCGGTGTTGCAACACCCAGAGCTGATATGAATTTCCACGATTGTTTGTTCTGGACATACTTAAAGATATTATATGGTTTGAAAATCTGTACTTACAAATGTTTGTAGATACAGTGTTGATTTTGAGTCCCAGAGAGATGAGTTTGAGCATTTTCTGTTTACTTCACGAGGTATCACAATTTTTGCTCATGGTCACTCATGCAATGGAAAAATCCAGCTGGTTTGTAAATGGTCTAGTTTATGGAAATAATTAAATAGCCTTTTAGACTTTTCAATCCAGTGGAGTATAGAAATTAATTACTTTCCACCAAAATTTACTCTTTTGAGAAATGTTATTAAATGCAAATATCCACTTGAGATAGATAGCCAGTCATTACTTTTAAAACTGAAGTTATACAATTACTACTTGACGTAGATTTTCAGCGGTAGTTTTATATTGCACTAATTTTGAAAGATATGTCACTCATTTCTTGCAGGTAGTTTACTGCAATTGTCCTGCATTTCTAGGTTTCAGCAAGAAAAAAAAACTAGTGAGAGTTTCTTCTGCTGTCTCTTAAAATGTTAAATTCAGTCATATCAGCTTGAAAGAATCAATCATTTCAAAGGTTAAAATGACTCACTTTTATAACTTTCTATTAACTAATCTGCTGAAAATTTTAATATTAGTTTGATTTTTATTTGACATTTATTGCTAGTACAAGTGTCATGTTATTAATAGTTTCTTCACTGTTCATCACAGATGAACAGTACCTTTAACCGTAGCTTTTATTAATCCTGCATTCCTTACCAGTGACCAGCATGATGGAATGTAAAAAGGACATCGAAACAAAAATTATTTCTAAGCTGTCAAATGCCAGTTGGATCCAATAATACTCAAAGCAAATGCCTGGCAGAGATGTGATCAATTTTGTTTCAATCTACTGTATGTTATCTGATTTTTTTTTAAAGAAAAAGATATTGAAGTTTTATTTGTTACACGTACATTGAAACAGATAGAGAAACACTTTGTTTGCATCAAATCAAACCAGCAAGGACTGCGCTAGGCAGACCACAAGTGTCACTACATGCCTGCAAATCACTACCCTAACCAAACTTTTTTGGAATATGGGAGAAATCAGAGCATCTGGAGGAAAGCCACATAGTCATGGGGAGAATATATAAACTCCTGACAGACAATAGCAGGAATTGAAGACCAATCTTACATCTGGCACTATAAAGCATTACGCTAACCGCTATGCTACCAAGCAGCAGAGTGAATCTTGGGGCTTCATTTTTCCTACCTTAGCTCCTGAGCAGATTCCATGGGCTTCATTTATGCAGCCATAATTTCATCCACCTGGACCTAATACTTTGGAATACTCTGCTAAAGTTCCCAGGTACCTCTCAATCACTTACCTCCTCTTAGAACCACTATGAAACCAACCTCTATTATCTAGACAAGGGTCACCTTTCTTAATATCTGCATTGTCCAGTTTATTCTTGTGATCTCATGAAGTAGAGTTTTCATTTCAGGGCTATGGAAAATTGCTTTTGATGACTGGGATGTTGGAATAAATGCAAGTTGCTGAAATTTAGTTATGAGTAGATACACTCAGCACTACCCAGCACAGAGCAGAGAACTAACCATAAAAAAACGAAACTAATTGGCCCTCATTTCCCTCGGCTATCAGCCTCTGCATCAATTTAATAATGCCGAAAGTTTGGCAGGAAGGTCTCTGCTCAATTTCTGATAAAGATGAGTATCACTGTCAAAGATTATTAGAGGAGATTTAGCTTTATAATACCACAAGTGGAATGCCTCTGACCTCCTGGGGTAAAATTCCACCTCTATTCCTGCACGTAATTTAGTTTTATATAGTCATACAATTAAGTTATGTAGTGGTCAGAGATCATAGTTCTGTCATCTCTTGTACTGTATATGTATGAGATACAAGCATCACTTGTAGAGAGTTTCTTGCTGATGCTGCAGAATAATGTATACTCGATTGTATGTAGATCCTGTGATCATTGACTGTTGTTGTAGTTGAACATTTCTGTTAACAGTCTCTGAAGATATATTCTGGGCCAGACATATTGATGCAATTACAAAGAAGGCATGGCACTGGCTACATTTCATTAGGAGTTTGAGGGGACTTGGTCTGTCATCAAAGGCTTTCCAAATTTCTACAGATGTTCTGCGGAGAGCATTCTAACTGGTTGAATCACCATCTGGTATTAAGGGGTGACTGCACAAGATCAGCAGTTTGTAAACTCAGCCAGCTCCATCATGGGCACTGGCATTCCCTATATCGAGGACACCTTCAAAAGGTGATGCCTCAAAAGATCAGCATCCATCATTAAGGACCCCCATCATCCAGGCCATGCCCTCTTCTGTTTGGCACTATCAAGGAGGAGGTACCAGAGCCTCACGACACACACTCAATGTTTTTCTCATTGTCCGGTCCGTTAACTACTCATTTCAGTTAATTTCCTTTTCCCCGTGTTCCACTGGGCTCCTTGATTAGGGCACCTGATCTTCATCTGAACCAGCAGGATAAAAACCCCGGCTTACACAGGGGTGCAGTGCTGCCGGAGCTCACCGGAACGCCGCTCTGGCCCCTCTGTAAAAAAAAAGTCAAAATAAACAAGCGGGGAATTTAACAGTGGCGGCATATTAGATAGAGTGAATTTTACAGAAGCGGGGATTGGGGAGAGGGGGTGGTGGTTGGTGGGGAAAATACCACTAATAACATTAGGATATTTGATCGTTTTTGGTGAAATCCTGGAGCTGTGACTGTTCTGTGAAATTCCTCCTTGCTCGACCCGTTGTCCCAGCATACCCTGCTGTAACCTCCGGCTATTTCACAGATCCTCGATCTCTCTCCAGCACTCGCTGTCTAAGCATTGTTCGCAGAGAAAATAAAAATCTTAGATCTTTTGCAAAGTAGCATGTCACCTGCCGAAGTGGGCCGTCAGGTCGGTAAGAATGAATCAAGCATTCACACAATAAAGCAGAAGGAAACTGAAATTCATGGAAGTGTTAGTGCTACCCCTACAACGGCAAAAATTGTCTCTCTGGTTTGTGATAAAGTGCTTGCAAAGTGTAAGCATTAAGTGTGTGGCTAGAGGACATGTCACAGAAGCATATCCCTGTTGATGGCAAAATTATGCGTGAAAAAGCACTTAGACTCTATGAGCACTACTGTGAGGGGGTTGAGGAGAGCGAGAAGAAGGAGTTTAAGGCTAGTAAGGGATGGCTGGCTAGCTACGTAAAGCGCTACAGCCTCAAGAACTTAAAGATCACTGGAGAATCAGCATCGGCTGATGTACCAAGTATCCGATTATGGAGCCGATTGAAGTACACGCTTGAAGTCTCTCAGAAAAAAATTGTTGATCACAAACTATCAAAAGCTCATACTGCTGCTCTAAGTGTTGAAAATATAGCTAGTGAAGATGCTCTTGGAAAATTATGTGACCATGAATGCTTCGTGTCTAAAGGCAACTTGCTCAATTTTTTGTTCTGCATATTATTTAACTCAAAATGACAGACCATACACTGATCACTTTGGTTTATTGAAACTTCAAAAAAAAATGGTATTGCCTTTGGAATTGGACTGCATTCCCATACTAGCACTACAAAGATAATTAATCACATAGCCATTAATATGAAAAAGAAAATTTGTCAGCATATCAAGCAGATAAGTGGCAAATTTTCTGTTCTCACTGATGAATCAACAAGCCTGAGCATTATGACCACCTTAATAGTTTATTTGAAATGTGAAAGTGATAAGGAAGGTGATCCCTATTTTATGTTTTTAGATCTAATTGAACTGCCTGATCAGAAAGCTGCAACTATTGTTAAGCATCTATTGAACTGTCTCAATAACCATGGATTTGATGCCTCTTACTTGAAACAGAACCTTGTAGCATTTGCTAGTCATGGGGCGAGCGTAATGCTTGGTGTCAAATCTGGTGTTGCTACAATTCTCAAGGAACATTACCCTGATGTGATAATTTGGCACTGTCTAAATCACAGATTAGAACTTGCAGTAGGTGATTCGGTGGAGAAGTTTATGGAATAAATCATTTTCAATCATTTATGGACCAATTGTACTCTGTTTGCAGGAGATCACCTCTAAATCAAAAGGAACTGTCTCTCAACTAGAACAACAAATTTGCAAAATAGGCCATGTTCTGGGCACCAGGTGAGTAGCTAGCTCATTTCGAACAAAATTATGAAGCACTGTGTTTTCATTTTGAAAAAGCAATGAAGGATGAAACAAGATCTGAGAGTGACAGGAAAACCTATGAAGGTTTGTTGAAAAGACTGTCTTCAGAACAGTTTCTATTGGACTTAGCCCTAATGTATGACACTTTGTATGAACTTGGTTTACTGTCAGAGTGTTTACAGAAACGCACTACTATGATTGTTTATGCAGACAAACTGATCCAACGGAGCCTAAGATCACTGCATGGGCTGAAAGAGCAACCTGGTACAAAAACTGTAGAAGCTCAAGAGGCAGTTGAAAAGGGGGAGTTTGGAGAAATTAAATTAGATTAGATTGGATTAGATTATGAGGACACTCAGTCCTCGTTTATTGTCATTTAGAAATGCATGCATTAAAAAATGATACAATGTTCCTCCAGAATGATATCACAAGAAACACAGGACAAACCAAGACTAAAACTGACAAAACCACGTAATTATAACATATAGTTACAACAGTGCAAAGCAATACCATAATTTGATAAAGAGGAGACCATGGGCACGGTAAAAAAAATCTCGAATTCCCGATAGCCTCAAGATCTCACGCAGACTGTAGAAGGGAGAAACTCTCCCTGCCATGAACCTCCAAGCATCGCAAACTTGCCGATGCGGCACTATTGGAAGCACCCGACTGCAGTGGACTCTGAGTCCGTCCGAAAACTTCAAGCCACCGACCAGCCTTTCGACATCGAGCACCAAGCACCATCCTCTGCCAAGCGCTTCGACCACGCCCTGGCTGCCGAGCAACAAGCAAACCTGAGGACTCGGGGCCTTCCCCTCCGGAGATTTCGGACCACACGGTAGCAGCAGCAGCGAAGCAGGCATTTCAGAAATTTCACCCGATGTTCCTCTGTGCTCTCATGTCCGTCTCCATCAAATCAGGATTGTGCACGGCAACCTACTTGACAAATAACAGACATCACCACCGGAGTGACAGCTGAAAGCTGCATCGGGCCGCCATCTTCTCCTCTCCTCCAGTGGTGATTACTTTAACAAGCAACAACAAAATTGTCTCCATTAATTATCTACAGTTTCCTACTAGTCTTATAAATTATTTGCAGCACCGTATGTTCACGGCAACATCCTTGAAAGGTTCACAAACTTCTAAACCTCAAAGTAAGTATAAATCGCTGCTAAATGAAATGTGTGTCCTTGATAAAGATAAGACCATAAGACATAAGACCGTAAGACAAAGGAGCAGAAGTCGGTCATTCGGCCCATCGAGTCTGCTCCGCCATTTTATCATGAGCTGATCCATTCTCCCTTTTAGTCCCACTCCCCTGCCTTCTCACTATAACCATTGACGCCCTGTCTACTCAGGTACCTATCATTCTCTGCCTTAAATACATCCAATGACTTGGCCTCCACTACCTCCCGTGGCAACAAATTCCATAGATTCAACACCCTCTGGCTAAAAAAGTTTCTTTGCACCTCTGTTCTGAATGGGCGTCCTTCAATCCTTAAGTCATGCCCTCTCGTACTAGATTCCCCCATCATGGGAAACAACTTTGTCACATCCACCCTGTCCATGCCTTTCAACATTCGAAATCTTTCTATGAGGTCTCCCCTCATTCTTCTAAACTCCAAGGAATACAGTCCAAGAGCGGACAAACGTTGCTCATATGTTACCCTCTCATTCCCAGAATCATTCCAGTGAATCTTCTCTTTACCCTCTCTAACGTCAGCACATCCTTTCTTAAATAAGGAGACCAAAACTGCCCACAGTACTCCAAGTGAGATCTCACCAGCGCCTTATAGATCCTCAACATCACATCTTGCTCCTATACTCTATTCCTCTAGAAATGAATGCCAACATTGCATTCGCCTTCTTGACCACTGATTCAGCCTGGAGGTTAACCTTAAGGGTATCCTGTACAAGGACTCCCAAGTCCCGTTGCATCTCAGAACTTTGAATTCTCTCCCCATTTAAATAATAGTCTGCCTGTTCATTTCTTCTGCCAAAGTGCAGAACAATACACTTTCCAACATTGTATTTCATTTGCCACTTCTTTGCCCATTCTTCCAATCTATCCAAATCTCTCTGCAGACTCTCTGTTTCCTCAGCACTACTGGCCCCTCCACCTATCTTGGTATCATCAACAAACTTAGCTACAAAGCCATCTATTCCGTAATCCAAATCGTTGATGTACAATGTAAAAAGAAGGGGCCCCAACACGGTCCTCTGTGGAACACCACTGGTAACCGGCAGCCAACCAGGATAGGATCCCTTTATTCCCACTCTCTGTTTCCTGCCAATCAGCCAATGCTCTATCCACGTATGTAGCTTTCCCGTAATTCCATGGGCTCTTATCTTGTTAAGTATCCTCATGTGTGGCACCTTGTCAAAGGCCTTCTGAAAATCCAAATATACGACAACCACTGCATCTCCCTTGTCTAGCCTACTTGTAATTTCCTCAAAAAATTGTAGTAGGTTTGTCAGGCAAGATTTTCCTTGAAAGAATCCATGCTGAGTTCTGCCTATCTTGTCATATGCCTCCAGGTACTCTGTAACCTCATCCTTGGCAATTGACTCCAACAACTTCTCAACCACCGATGTCAAGCTAACAGGTCTATAATATCCTTTTTGCTTCCTTGACCCCTTCTTAAATAGCAGAGTGACATTTGCAATCCTCCAGTACTCCAGAACCATGCCAGAATCTATTGACTTTTGAAAGATCATCGCTAATGCTTCCGCAATCTCCACAGCTACTTCCTTCAGAACACGAGCGTGCATTCCATCTGGTCCGGGAGATTTATCTACCTTTAGACTATTGAGCTTCCTGAGTACTTTCTCTGTCGTAATTGTGACTGCGCACACTTCTCTTCCCTGCCACCCTCGAGTGTCCGGTATACTGCTGATGTCTTCCTCAGTGAAGACTGATGCAAAATACTCGTTCACTTCCTCCGCCATCTTTTTATCTCCCATTACAATTTCTCCAGCATCATTTTCTATCGGTCCTATATCTACTCTCACCTGTCTTTTACTCTTTATATACTTGAAAAAGCTTTTAGAATCCTCTTTGATATTATATGCTAGCTTCCTTTCATAGTTCATCGTTTCCCTCTTAATGACCTTCTTAGTTTCCTTTTGTAAGCTTTTAAAAACTTTCCAATCCTCCGTCTTCCCACTAATTTTTGCTTCCTTGTATGCCCTCTCCTTTGTTTTAATTTTGGCTTTGACTTCTCTTGTCAGCCACGGTTGCATCCTTTTTCCATCCGAAAATTTCTTCTTTTTTGGAATATACCTGTCTTGCACCTTCCTCACTTCTTGCATAAACTCCTGCCACTGCTGCTCTGCCGTCTTTCCCGCCAGTGTCCCTTTCCAGTCAACTTTGGCCAGTTCCTTTCTCATGCCACTATAATTTCCTTTACTTCACTGAAATACCGACGCATCAGATTTCGGCTTCTCTTTTTCAAATTTCACAGTGAACTCAATCATGTTATGAACACTGCCTCTTAAGGGTTCCTTCACCTCAATCTCTCTAATCACCTCCGGTTCATTACACAATACCCAATCCAGTACAGCCGATCCCCTAGTGGGCTCAAAAACAAGCTGTTCTAAAAAGCCATCTCGCAGACATTCTACAAATTCTCTCTCTTGAGATCCAGTGCCGACCTAATTTTCCCAATCTACTCGCATGTTAAAATCCCCCACAATTATCATAACACTGGCCTTCTAACAAGCCTTTTTTATTTGCTGTTGTAATTTGTAGTCCACATCGCTGCCGCTGTTTGGAGGCCTATAAATAACTGCCATCAGGGTCCATTTACCCCTGCAATTTCTTAGCTCAACCCGTAAAGATTCTGCACCTTCCAATCCTATATCACCTCTTTCTAATGATTTAATATCATTTCTTACCAATAAAAACACGCCTCCCCCTCTGCCTATCTTCCTATCCTTCGGATACACCGTGTATCCTCGGACATTCAGCTCCCAGAGACATGCATCTTTTAGCCACGTCTCAGTGATGGCCACAATATCATACCTGCCAATCTGTAGTTGTATGACAAGGTCATCCACCTTATTCCTTACGCTTCGTGCATTTAAGTATAAAACCTTAAGACCAGTATAAGGTACTTTTCACTTTGATTTCACTGTAACTTTATTGCACCTCAACTCATCCCAATGGCTACAAATTTGCCCCATCACCTGCCTGTCTTTCCTGACATTTTTGCTGCTCACTATCTTAGATTTATTTCTATTTTCCCCTTCCTCCGCTCTATCATTCCGGTTCCCATCCCCCTGCCAAATTAGTTTAAACTCTTTCTGACAGCTCGATTAAACCTTCCCGCCAGGATATTAGCCCCCTTCGGGTTCAAGTGTAACCTGTCCATTTTGAACAGGTCATACTTCCCCCAGAAGAGATCCCAATTATCCAAGAATCTGAAACCCTGCCCCCTGCACCAGTCTCTCAGCCACGCATTCATCTGCCTGATCCTACTATTCTTGCCCTCACTAGCACGTGGCACAGGTAGCAATCCGGAGGTTACTACCCTGGAGGTCCTGCTTCTCAACTTCCTTCCTAACTCCCAGAAATCTCTCTTCAGGACCTCCTCCCTTGTCCTTTCTATGTCATTGGTACCAACATGTACCAAGACAACTGGCTGCTCGCCCTCTCCCTTCAGAATATTTTGGACCCGATCTGAGACATCCCGTACCCTGGCACCTGGGAGGCAACACACCATGCGGGTATCTCTATCAGGCTCACAGAATCTCCTGCCTGTTCCCCTGACTATGGAATCCCCTATGACTACCACATTCCTCTTCTCCCTCCTTCCCTCCTGCACAACAGCACCAGGCTCAGTGCCAGAGACCTGGTCACTGTGGGCATCCCCTGTCAGGTCATCCCCCTCAACAGCATCCAGAACAGGATATTTGTTGCTGAGGGGGACAGCCACAGGTGTGCTCTCCACTATCTGGGCATTTCCCTTCCCTCTCTTGACAGTGACCCAGTTTTCTGACCCCTGTAGCCTAGGGATGACTACCTCCCTGTAGCTCCTGCCTATCACCTCTTCACTTTCCCTGATAAGCAGTAGGTCATCAAGCTGCAGCTTGAGATCCCTAACACGGTCTCTGAGGAGCTGCATCTCGGTGCACCTGGCACAGATATGGCCATCAGGGAGGCTGGAGTTCTCCCAGGATTCCCACATCTGACACCTTGAACAAAGGCATGCTACCTAATTCTACAGGAATGAAACAGGAAAAATAAGTCCACTCACCCACTTACCTCGCCATACAGACGAACTTTTTAAACTGTTAGCTCGTACCATTAGCTGTCAGAGCCTTGCTGCTCTTGTCTGTGCGGGCCAATTCGCGAAGGGGGGAGCGGAGAAAAAAAAGAGTTGGTGCCTCACTCTCGCCTCTTCCCATTTACCGCCGTAGCCCGTTGAAGCCAAAGCCCTACACTCTGCTACTACTCACTCTGCTGCCCGCTCTGACAGCTGCCCTCTGTATGGGGTGGTCTCCTCTTTAAACTCTCCACACTGTCCTGTTACATCACGCGCCTGCGCAGTCTCGTCCTTCTTGCACTCGAAGAAGTTTTTTAAAAAACTGCCTTCCTTCATAATTCAGCTCCCACGCTGCTCTGTTGTCTCGATCCAGATCAGATAACTGGCCTGCTGAAATACCGCCTAATTATGGAGAAGCTGCAATATCATCTCTCTGTAAGAGGTTTAAGCTTCCTCCTTGCTCTGTAAAAAAATGCATTCAGAGATCATGTGGAGGATCGTGGATGCTGCATCCCCCAAGATTTACGCCCATTACTGAGCTGTTAACAAGTTATTCCTATTAGTACTGCTGAGAGTGAGAGAGGATTCAGTCACATGAGCTTGATAATAACAAGAACATGCTCAAGAATTCTCATAAATCATGTATCACCACTTATGTTTGGTAAACTACATGGACCTCTTCTAGTTCAGTGGAATCCTGAGCCATATGCCACATCATGGCTGTGGTACCACAGATCAGCAGATTACACCAGGACAAGAGTTGCTTCAGACCCCCGAACACATATTACGCCTGACCCTTTTATGGAAATTATTGTTAAACTTCTCATTGGTGACATCTGGTAAGTAGGTAATTACATTTAAATTGGTAAAATACATGATTACTGTCTTTTTCTTTACTTGCTTGATAATTATATTTATGATAATTAGTGAGTGCAACCGTACAATACTTTGTTATATTATTAAATTATTATATGTTTTATTGTACCAATTATACACTGAAATGTAGTGATAGGCTATAATCTTGTTAATGTCTTAACTATCACTATATTTCTCTGGAGCTCTGGAATTCATATATTTCTTTCATCTTGGTTAAATGCTTGACATTATAAGAAGCCCTATTCATATATATATATATATGTCACATCCAATTTGTGTACCTGCTCATTACATGAATCGGGCAAGGAAGTTACCCAGTACATGAAATGAACAGGTATATAAATTGGGTGTGACATATATATAGAGAGGATATAGGAAGTGGCAAGCATTTTGTCAACTCCGGTACCTAAAAAATTAGCACTGCACCCCTGGGCTTACAGCTACTTGGGGCTGGTCCATCACTGTAGCCAGGGCGGTGATGAATGTTCCAAGCCGCCAAGAATAAGGGACCGTCTTCATGAACTTCTCCATGTCAAGATTCCTATTGTCTGTCGTTGTTTGTTTTTGTCGTCTTGTGTCCAGCTGAGTGTGGTCGGCTGTTTTGCCACTGCTCCAAGCCAGGATGCGAGTGACCTGACGTTGTTTTGTTTTGAAGGCTCCGAGTCCCAGTCCAAGTCAAGGCTTCGAGTCCCAGTCCAAGTGTAGGCTTTGTGTCCAGTCAAGTGATTGCTGGCCGTTTGCCGCTTCATGAGCTTCTCCATGTCAAAATACGTTTTGTCTGTTATTGTTTGGTTTAGTCGTCTCATTTCCAACTGAGTAGGTCCGGCCGTTTGCCACTACTCTGAGTTGAGAATTCTGTCTCTTCGTGTCCCAGTCCAAGTCCATGCTCTGTATTCCAGTCATGTCCAAGTCCAGGCTCTGTGTCCAAGTCAAGTCCAAGTCCGTCTTCGGGCCTGTGTCCTGCACTTGGGTCCACTCCCTATGCCCCACTGCAGCAGTTTTAGGGACAGCTTCTTTCCCTCGGCCAACACAGAGCTCTGAATGGAAAATGAACCTAAGTACACTACCATAGCATTTTTGTGCCCTCTTTTGTACTACCTGCTTTAATTTATTTTTATATATTCTTCTTATTATAATCTTTAGTTTTCTTTTATATTCTGCTTTGCATTGTACAGTGATTGTAAAACAACAGACGTCATGACATATGCCAGTAACATCAAATCTGATTCTTATTCAGATTCCAAACTTGCCAGCAGAACCCAAAGTCTACCTCAGGATACATTGCTATTGTCCACACGGTTTCTGGAGTTTTCTAACACACACTGACAGTGCAACAGGAGAAAACTGAGGGCAAGTATATATTTCCTCCTTTCAAGGTGCTGATTCTCCATTTCAGAAATTGTGATACCCTCCAAAATGGAAGGACATATGGCCTAGAACATTATAGCTTAGCAACATTTGATCTGCCTGTTTATTAGTGTGAGACTTCTTCACCCACCAGGTAGAAATAATGAGTGACTGGGTCATTAAATGCATAGGAATTAGTTTTAATATAAAAATGAAGTAAGAAAGATAATGAAAATACGGAAATAGTGGAATCAGCTAAGAACGTAAATGTAAATATATAGGTTGCTAAGCACTGTGCGTGTATTGACAGCAAAACAAAGGAAATGATGCCTCAGGCACAAACAGGCATCAAAGGTAGATGAAGGGTGTGTTGCCAGCTATGTGAATCATTCACATCCCAAACGGACAGGATGGTTTTCCTGCCTGATGAAATCCTTGACATGGAAGGCAATGGTAAAAATGTACAGACATTGAAGCAGCACTACAGGACCATATAAAAGCAATATTACAGTAATCAATAGAGTATTGCACACTCACTAACTTCAAAGCTCTGCAGAAAGCTATGGATGTTTTGCTTGCAGAGGTAGCTCAGAATACTTCCGCTTAGTTATTTCAAAGAGCTGAGAGCTATAAATTCAGAACACACAATAAAAATCATCACTCTCAAACAGCTATCAAGTTTTTATGACTTTGGAAAGCTTTAGATTGTACACCTAGAAGTATATTCTTCTGTGCCCCAAGAACAAAGAGAAACAGGCAAATTTGTTAAGAACACAAATAATTAAATTGGAAAATTGGAGATGACAGCTGGAAATGGAAGCAAATTCTCACATATGACAAGATATAAGTCAAAGAACAAAAATTTTGAATCAGGTACAAGGGTAGCATCATGCAGCCTTAAATAGATGTACCACTGCTGTAGATACACTGAGGTAGACACTCTTCATAAATGTGTCCTCTTAACTTCTTTAAGGAAGAGTGCTATTGCAGGAAAGCAGCATCCATCATCAAGGAGCTCACTATCCAGGCTATGTCCTCTTCATGCTGCTGCTATCAAGAAGAAGATACACGAGCCTCAGAACTCGCACCACCAGGTTCGGGAAAAGTTACTACCCCTCAACCATCAGGCTCTTGAATCAGCGGGGATAACTTCACTTGTCCCATCATTAAACTGTTCCAACAACATATGTATTCACTTTCAAGGATTGTTCATCTCATGTGCTTGACATTAATTACTTTTTTATTTAGTACTATAAGAGCATTAGATATCGGAGTAGAATTAGGCCACTTTGGCCTATCGAGGCTGCTATGGCATTACATCATGGCTGATCCATTTTTCCTCTCAGCCCCAGTCTCCTGCCTTCCCCATGTGTCACTTCATGTCTGACTAGTCAAGAATCTATCAACCTCTGCCTTAATTATACATAAAAACTTGGCCTCCACACCTGCCTGTGGCAACGAATGCTACAGATTCACCACTCTCTCGCAAAATAAATTCTTCTTATCTCCACTCTAAAAAGATGGCCCTATATTTTGAGGCTGTGACATCTGAACTTAGACAGCCCTACCATAGGAAACATCCTTTCCGCATCCACTCCATCAAGACCTTTCACCGTTCAATAGTTTTCAATTAGGTAACCCTTCAATCTTCTAAATTCCAGCAAATACAGGTCCAGAGCCATCAAACACTCTTCATATGACAAGCAGTTTAATCCTGGAATCATTTTTGTGAACCTCGTCTAACCATCTCAAGTTTCAGCACTTCCTTTCTGAGATAAGGGGCCGAAAACTGTACACAGTACTCCAAATGAGGCCTCACCAGTGCTTTATAAAGTCTTAACATTACATCCTTGTTTTATATTCTTGTCCTCTTGAAATGAATCAATTCTATCATCCAAATCATTGACATATAACATAAAAAGAATCGGCCCCAACACATACCCCTGTAGTCACCGAGCACAGCCAGAAAAGGCTCCCTACATCAGAGAAGTAATTCATTAGATGTTAAACATTATACTGCCAGTTTGCATGTTTGCCATTTAGATGTAAAAGATCCTCCAGTATATTTTTAAAGAACAGTAGAACAGGCATTTGGTATCAATGTCTCCATGCATTTGAACAAGATCAATGACATTCATTAAAAGGTTAAATTCAGGCTAAGATTTTGTGACTTCTTTATTTCACTCTATATTTATGACATTTAAAATAATTATTCACAGTAGTTATTTTTTCATTTGTCAAGCAAATATGAACTGCTAATTAAGAAGGAGATTTAGCATTGCTGTGGTATAGAAGCCTTTTCTCTGCTTGCTTTCAGCTGTCTGGGCACTAAGTACAGCAGCTGGGACATTATGTTACAACTGTACACAGTGTTGGTGAGACCATACTTTGAGTATTGAGTGCAGCTCTGGTCACCCAACTACAGGAAGGATGTCATTAAGTTGAAAACGGTGCAGAAAAGATTCACCAGGATGTTCCTGACTCTGGGGGGCTTCAATTATAAGATTTGCTGAGGTTTTTTTGCCCAATGCTTGAGAGTTTGAGGGGTGATTTTATAGAGATCTATAAATTCTGAGGGGCATAGAAAAGGTGAGTCTTCACGGTCTCTTTCCCAGGAGAGAGGAATCTAAAACTAGAGGGCATTAGTTCATTGTTGTTGCAGTAAACTGAAGTAAGCACCTTTGTATGTAGAGCCTGGGATCTATGACTAAATTAAAATGAGAAGGCAAAGATTTAGACCAGAGGTTCCTTACCTGGGGTCCACAAAACCCTCATTGATGGTAAGGCTCCATGGCATAAAGAAGGCTAGGACCATAGATCATAAACAATAGGAGAATTGTAAAAGAGATATGAGGGGCAACTTACTCACACAGATGGTGGTAATTATATACAACGTGCTGTGGCAGGAAGTAGTCGAGTCAAATACAATTTACAATGTTTAAAAGGGATTTGGACGGTATAAGCACAGAAAAGGTTTAGCAGGACATGGGACCAAATGGGACTAGCTTAGACAGACATCTTGATCAGCATGGATGAGTTGGGCTGGTTGCCATGTTGTTTAACTCTATTCTCTTTACAAGGACTTGATGTCGAAGACCATCAGGATGGCTTTGAGATCAGAGCTTCAGGGTACCATGTTCCTGATGCCTGGTCACCACTTCTGGCCCTCTCGGCCACTCTGAGTACAATAGATCCCAGGAGTGTTGCAGTGGGTATCAGCAGGATGATGGAGAGAGTGGAAATGAAAAGTGTGGACAGTGGATCTGATCAAGCAAGCTCAAGACAGATTTTCACTTTGCTGACCCTGGGATCTTGCTTTGTGCTCTTGAGCAACAGTATTTTGTACCACACAGCCTAGAGATCAAATAACTTGGCATTATCTATAAAATGCACTGGAAATCCCCATAGGTTTAAATCTTTCTTTGTTTTATGCACTTCTGTAGCACATTCTTTATCTTTTTATTCTCTGCATTCTGCAAGAGTATAAGAAAATCCAAAAGGGACTTTGGATTAACTTCTCTTTTCTTAACTATTAGTATTTGGAACAGGATAAATAACTGCTGCAAAGATCATCTGAAGTTGTTGCATAGACACCTTGTCATGAATACAAAGCAAATCCTTGGTCTGCTTTAAGATTTTACCTTCTCGTGACACCAAAATATGTTCCCATTTGTTTTAATTGGTATTAAATTTCTGTTATTTTTCAAACAATTGTTTTACATATGATAATTAAATCTTGCCATTTGCTCCTCAATCTTTTTTTTTAATTTACTTGGTTCCAGTTATTTTTATTTGTTCTGCTGTGTCATGTTTAACAGGGAAAATTCTCCACCTTCTTCTCTATAGCTGTGAGTTCTCATATGTTGAACAAATGTTCACTGTGAAGATTCAATTAGGGGTCATGTACCTCAAGCACAGTTTAACACTGAGAACACAATAAGAGTAACAAGCTACATCAGTTCAGCTAAACAGAGGGAAAGCAATACAACAAAATATATCTGCCTGTCTCATAATTTTCACAAAATGCCCAACCCAGTGAAGAATTTGTGTCTCCCCTTGTTAGGTATATTCATTTGAGATGGAGACACTGAAATTATAATGGCTTATTTGCCAGGTAATTTTGTACTATATAAAGGAATGTTTACCAGGTGAGCATTTAACTTCCAGATGAAGAGTTTCAACCCAAAATATCGGTTATCTATTTCCCCATAAAAATGCAGCTTGATCTGCTGAGTTCTTCTTCCAGTTTGTTTTTGCTCCAGATTCAGGTATCTGCAGTTTCTTTTGTCTCTGAGGAGTTCACTTCTAACCAGTTTGCCCATGAGAAGGCAATGTATATTGTACCTTGGGCTGATGTGAAATAAAACTCTTAAGAGACCGCAGACACTGGTATCTGGAGCAACATGTGAGAAGGTGGAGGAACACTGTGGGTCAAGCATCTATGGAGGAAAATGAGCAATTAACATTTTGAGTTGAGACTGATTATCTCGACCCTTCCTCTGATATGATGTAAGTATATCCTGGAGCAATGCAATGTATTGAGCAATTACTAAAGCTTGAAGCTTTGAATAGCAGGAAAACAACAGAGCATATGCATGCCAAGAACCATTAATACCCTTGTCACGGAAATACAGTGTATATTCTTGGTATAATGTAACATCTTGAAGTATAGATTTGTTTGCCTCAACTCCGCTGAACTGAAATCTTCTCCTACAGCAGTCAACAGTTTTGCTTCAAGGGTGCTTTCAGAATGATGTTTGGCTCAGTGAAAAAGAATAAAAGGAAAATCTGATATAGACGATCCTGAAGGTCTGCACATTGACAGAGACAATAATTTATCTGGCAACCTTGAAGGGAAAATAATCTGATATCTTCAAGCAGTGCTCAGACAGAAGAAAGTATTTCCCTTACATATTTAAAATAGTATGTCCAACAATAGCCTCACATCTTGTCAGGGTTTTGATGAAAAGAGCTCAATGCTCCAAGTGTTCAAATTAGTTCTGAGGATCAAAATCCGCCAAGCTATTACAATTTTTCCACTTGCTACCGAAACTTTCATTACTAAGGATTTGTATAGAAGATGTAAACCGTTGGCTCCAATAAAGTCTGACTGAAGTGCTTGGAATCATTTCCCACAAAGCAGATTAACTAGGGGTCCTTCTGAGGCCCACCTCATTCTGACCACAGCAAGATAAGATTTTTAAAATTACTTATTTGAATGTATGGTAGAATTCGGCAGTGCTTAGCAGGGCTTCTCTTTGTCCTGCTTAAAATGATTTAACACTGTCAGCTATCATCTTCATCCATCCCTCTGCTGTTTTCTGTCCTGTCTCCCTGCTTTTCCTAATTTTCCCTCTCCTCCCATTTAAGATGCTGTCATCTGATGTGTCACCTGATCACCTCTGTACCGTTGGTTCAATACTGATATGGCCATCATCTTCACATTGCCTGCAGGCAGACCACAGATGTTTGCAACTCATTAATCCTGTTCTGGTTCAAAGATTTATCTGCAAACCAAAGTCCATATTGGACTAGAAATATTGTATAGGCACCCTAGCACTTCTAAGGTACTTGAACAAAAGTAATTGTCAGTGCTTATTATTAAGTGAAGTTTAAATCAGAAAGGCTCTCTACTAAAAGCCAGAGGGATTAGGGAAAAAGATGGGAGATCAATGAAATTTTCAGTGATGTTTCTGTCATATGGAAAAACAAGTGATATGGATCAAAGGTGTATAGATGAAGTCAGTGCAATTAAATTCTAATCTGATAGATTGGCAAAACACACTCAAGGGTATAATTGCCCACTCTGTAAAACTCTACTGAGGTCGCTGTGTCCCAGAGAGAAAAGTGATTATATAAATTTAGCACAAAACAGGAGCTGCTTGGGTTACAGTAAGTTGTGAAAGGTTTTAAAATTGAATAATTGCTTTGGAACTACATGCAGGCAGTGTTTACCAAATGAATATGTTAAAAAGTTGCCTGAATGATAATTGCATTGCAGTGAGTCAGGATGAATTGAATTTACATGTGAAATAAATTATGAAAATATATTGGTAGCATTAATCATGAGACTTAATATTTGCCAGTTCATCAATTGTGACTTTCTTTACAGCAATTTTCTTCAAAAATATTCATCCATGACTTACTGTCAAGCAACAGTAGGGCTAATTTATTTATGCCCAATCTTAATAGGAGCTTCAGATAATCATTCAGTTCTCTATTAAATTTGCTCAAAGTTTGGCTTAAGGAATGAGAAAATCGGAGCAGGAGTATTCACTAAGCCCTTCAAGTTTGACCTAACATTTAATGTGATCATGGCTGATCTATACTGGCCACAACTCTGCTTCTATACCAGTTCACCATAACATGTAATTTCTTGGCTTTCATATATTTTTCTCTCTCCAACTTAAGTATATCTACTAATCTGGAATCCTCTGACATTGAGTTTGGAAAATTCCAAAGGTTCACGAACTTCTGGCTGTAGAAGTTACCTCCATTACCCATCAAAGGCCTCAAAGACCTCCACTACTTTCTGGATAATAGACTTCACCAGTTCCCTACCACCACTACCCTCCTCTGGTTGGCGGAACTGGTTCTAACATTCAATAACTTCTCTTTTGGCTCTTCCCACTTTCTTCAGACTAAGGGTGTAGCTATGGGAACTCGAATGGGCCCTAGCTATGCCTGCCTCTTCATTGGTTATGTGGAACAGTCTGTGCTCCAAACCTATTCTGGTACTGCTCCCTAGCTTCTCCTTCGGTACATTGACGACTATATTGGTGCTGCTTCCTGCACCCATGCTGAGCTCATCAATTTCATCGACTTTACTTCTAACTTCCACCCAGCTCTTAAATTCACTTGGTCTATCTCAGACACCTCTCTCCCCTTTCTCGATCTCTCGGTCTCCATCTCTGGAGACAGACTGTCCACTGACATCTTCTACAAGCCCACTGACTCTCATAACTGCCTCAACTATACCTCTTCCCACACCGCCACATGCAAAAATGCCATTCCCTAATCCCAGTTCCTCCGTCTCCGCTGCATATGCTCCGAAGATGAGGTTTTCCATTCCAGGACATCTCAAATGTCCTCTTTCTTTAAGGATCGTGGTTTCCCTTCTGCTGTGATCAATGATGCCCTCACCCACACCTCCTCCATTTCCCGCACTTCAGCTCTCACCCCATCCTCCCGCCACCACAACAGGGACAGAATTCCCCTAGTCCTCACCTACCACCCCACCAGCCTCCGGATCCAGCACATTATCCTCCGCAACTTCCGCCACCTTCAACAGGACCTCACCACTAAGCACATCTTTCCCTCAACACCCTTCTCCGCCTTCCGCAGGGATCGGTCCCTCCATGACTCCCTGGTCCACACGTCCCTCCCCATGGATCTTCCACCTGGCACTTATCCCTGTAAGCGCAAGTGCTACATCTGTTCCTACACCTCCTCTCTTGCCACCATTCAGGGCCCCAAACTGTCCTTCCAGGTGAGGCAACACTTCACTTGTGAGTCTGTTGGGGTCATCTATTGCATCTGGTGCATCCGGTGCGGCATCTTCTACATCAGTGAAACCCGATGCAGATTGGGGGACCGCTTCGTTGAGCACCTCCGCTCCATCCGCCAAAACAGACAGGATCTCCCGGTTGCCACCCACTTCAATTCTGCTTCCCACTCCCATTCAGATATGTCCATACATTGCCTCCTCTACTGCCGTGATGAGGCTAAACTCAGGTTGGAGGAGCAACACCTCATATACCGTCTAGGTAGTCTCCAGCCCCTTGGTATGAACGTAGAATTCTCCAACTTCCGGTAATTCCCTCCGCCTCCCTTCCTCTATCCCTGTGTCACTCTGCCCCCTCCCCCAGCTGCCTATCACTTCCCTCATGGTTCCACCTCCTTCTACTACCCATTGTGTTTTCCCCTATTCCTTCTTCACATTTCCTGCCTATCACCTCCCTGCTTCCCCTCACCCACCCCTTTATCTTTCCCCTTACTGGTTTTTCACCTGGAACCTACCAGCCTTCTCCTTCCCACCCTCCCCCCACCTTCTTTATAGGGCCTCTGCCCCTTCCCTCTACAGTCCTGACGAAGGGTTCCAGCCCAAAACGTCGACGGATCTTTTCCACGGATGCTGCCCGACCTGCTGAGTTCCTCCAGCGTGTTGTGAGTGTGGCTGTACAAGTTTCTAAGCATCGCAATTCTAAATTGCAGACCCCTGATTAGTAGCACCTGCTCCTTATTCATCCACTGGCGAAAACATCCCAACATCGACCCTGTCTGGCCCCTTATGTTTGAACACGGTCAGCCACCATTCTCTTAAACTTCAAGAAATGCGGAACAAACTGTTTAGCCTCTCTTAATAGGCTATCCCTTTAACTTACTCTGTGAATCTCCTGTGGACTGCCTCCCATGCTGCTATGTTCATTTTTAGGCAACGGGGATCATTATTGTGTACAATGTTCAGGACTGTCCTGACCAACACCCTGTACAATTGTCACAAAACTTCTCTATTCTTAAATTCCAACCCCTTTCAAATGAAAGCAAACCTGCCATTTACCACCTTAGCAAATTGCTCCCCATGCTTGCTGACATTTTGTGATTCACGTACTGGAACAGCTAGATCCCTCTAAACTTTACTCATTTGCATTCTCTCTATTTAGATAATAATCTACCCTTTTTGTCCTCTTATCAAAGAGTATGCCTTAATTCTTTCCAAAATTAAATCTTGTTTGCCTGGTTTTCACCCACTCACTCACTCTAGCTATATATCATGTTGCATATCACAATATCCTCATCACAAAATGCCCTTCCACTTGTTTTCATTGAATTGGCAAACTTGGAGACTTTACACTTCATTCCCTCCTCACTTTCCCCTCCTTCTGGCTCACTGTTGAAATACATGAGGTTGACAATTTTTCAGAGCAGGAAACTTTAAAATTGCCACAGAAAAATGCATTCTGCCTATTTCTGTCTTAATACTCTGGAATCTGAGTGTTATTTTCTGTCAGTTAATATTGCAGGTCCTTAGAGTTAACTACTTAACATTTCATTCTTGTTTTAATTGGAGGGAGGAGAAGTTGGTGGCTGGATGCAGCGTGCGCGGCCTGTCCGGTGAAATGATATCATCTTTGTTAAATAGGGGCCGTGCACAACCCTGATTTGATGGAGATGGACGTAAGAAGCACAGAGGAACATCTAGAGAAACTTCTGAAATGCCTGGATCGCTGCCGCTGCTACTGTGCGATCGAGAATCTCCGGAGGGAAGGCCCCAAATCCTTGGCTTTGCCTGTTGCTGGCAGCCAGGGCTGGGGTCGAAGTGCTAGCAGAGATGGTGCTCGGTGTTCGGTGTTGGAGGGCTGGTCGGAGGCTCGAAGTTTTTGGATGAACTGAGAGTCAGACTGTGGTTGGGTGCTTCCAGGATGCTGCATTGGCAAGTTTACGGTGCTGGAAGCTCATGGCAGGGAGAGTTTTCTTCCTCCTACCGTCTGCATGAGATGTTGGGACTTTCAAGAGACTTTGAGACTTTTTTTTTACTGTGCCCATGGTCTGTTCTTTTATCAAATTACGGTATTGCTTGCACTGTTGTAACTATATGTTATAATAATGTGGTTTTTGTCAGTTTTTCAGTTTTTCAGTCTTGGTCTGTCTTGTGTTTCTGTGATATCACACTGGAGGAACATTGTATCATTTCTTAATGCATGCATTACTAAATGACAATAAAAGAGGACTGCGTGTCCTCATTAATCTAATCTAATCTAAAAATTGCTGGTAGCAATCTCACAAATTGTAGAAATGCATACAAAATTTAGTGTGTATCATATTTCTTTTGCTAACCTTGATAGTTGGTAAGTACAAAATGACATTGAATCAATGGTCTAGGAACACTTATGTAAAGAACAGTGAGTTTAAATGCATATTTAAAAAAAAATCAGAATCAAATTTAATACCATTGGCACATGTGGTGAAATTCGTAAATTTCACAGCAACAGTAGAATGAAATTAATGATAGATAAATGTAGAGAAAAAAAAGCTGAGTTACATTAAGTATATATATCTCTATTAAATAGTTAAGTTAGATTAATTATACACACACACACGGATAATTAATTACACTATAAATAGATAGATAGAGAGAGAGATAGATGCTGCCTTTTTGAGGCAACACTTCCTGAAGATGTCCTCAATGCTGGAGAGGCTGGTGCTCATGATGGAACTGGCTAAGTCTGCAGCCCTCTGAGACTTCTTCCGATCCTGTAAAGCGGCCCCTACATACCAGATGGTGATACAACCAGTTAGAAAGGTTTCCACAGTACATCTGTAGAAATTTGCTAGAGTCTTTGGAGACATACCAAACTTCCTCTGCGGATATAAGAAAGATTGTTGTGAAATGCCACAAATTGGTTAATGATTGGTTCTTTTCCACAGTCAGTGTTTCATCTATAGGAACTTAACATCTGTCTCAGAGTCAAACACGAAATTGCTGAATGTGTGCCAGAAGTTTCAATTAAATTTTCCATGTACATTTTTATCACAAGGACCGTATTAATGAGTTTATTTATACACCTGATATTCCACTAAACCTGGTAGAGACAGATAGGCAAAATTTAAACCACCTCTTTATGTGGTTAACAATTTCATAAAACTTCTATTTATTCAGAAATACGAACAGTAACAAGTTTTTTTGGCCTAATTACACCCATGTGAGAAATTAACCTACTAGCCTATGCATCTTTGTAACATAGGAGGAAACTGGAGCTGGTCACATGGAGGACAGACAAACTCCTTACAAACAGTGGTGGGAATTGAGCCCCCATTGCTGGCGCTGTTACACTCTTATGCTAACCACTGTGCTAACAGGCAACCTTAAAAGTTTAATGTTAAGTTTAAATTTTGACATTTATCTTATTTCTTTTTCTTGCATTTAAATAACATTTTTTTTTGTTGTTCCTATGTGTGTCATATGGAGGTGGCTGGGAACGGACCCAAGTGCAAGACACAGACACTGAAGTACTAGGGACAGGACTAGGATACAGGGCGATGGCAAGGACATGGACAGGAACACCAGGAAACTAGAACAGGACTGAACAAGAGAGCTAGGAGCCCAGGCTTGGACTCTGAGCCAGAGACTGGACAAGGACCCAGTACCTGGGTCTTGCCTCTGGCTCGGACCCCAGAACTGGGCAAGGACGAAGCTTGGCAGGCAGGCAGGATGAGGCTGGAATCTTCAGGCTTGAGGCTAGAGACTAGAGACTTGGATTGGCAGGAGGCAGGAGGCTGGAGTCTTCAGGCTTGAGGCTAGAGGCGAGAGACGGCTCGGCTTGGCAAGAGGTTAGAGGCTAGAGACTTGGCTTGGCAAGAGGCTAGAGGCTAGAGACTGGAGTCTTCAGGCTTGGGGCTAGGCAGGAGGTTGGAGTCTTCAGGCTCAAGGCTAGGCAAGAGATGAGGCGAGGCTTGGCAGGAGGCTGGACGCAGGAGACTTGAGGCGAGGCTAGAGGCTGGAGGCAGGAGACTTGAGGCGAGGCGAGGCTGGAGGCTGGAGGCAGGAGACGAGGCGAGGTGAGGCTGGAGGCTGGAGGCAGGAGACTTGAGACGAGGCGAGGCTGGAGGCTGGAGGTAGGAGACTTGAGGTGAAGCGAGGCTGGAGGCTGGAGGCAGGAGACTTGAGGCGAGGCTTGGCAGGCTACTCCTGGGCAGGGCGCAGTTCACCTGAGCAGGGCGCGGATCGCCTGGGCAGGGCGCGGATCACCACCCGACAGAGGCAAGGGACAGGAAGAGACAGAACCAACCCCAGGTAATGGCAAGATGGCCTGACTTACCTGGGTCGAGGCAAGGGACAGGAAGGGAGCTAGGTACAGGGTGGCTCCAGGACAAGACTACAGGTGAGATGAAGCGAGAGTTACCGGCAAGACAAGGCAAGGCTTCTGGCAAAGCAAGGCGAGACGAGAACTTCAGGCGAGGCGAGAGTTACCGGCAAGACAAGGCAGGGCTTCAGGCGAGGAAACAGAAGGCAGAGCAAGGGATACAAGAAGAAAGGACAAGGACAATCCAGCAGCCATGCCTGGGTCTCTGAAGGTATTTATGCAGCCAGCCCCAATGAGCATCAGCTGCCTCAATTAGCTCAACAAGAACAGAAACAGGGTAGATAGGAAAACCTGGAGCAAGGGTCAATGGACCGGAACATGAACCGGAATACGGACATTATTGACCGGACCATGACAATGTGGCAACGATCACCCAAGTGAATTTACATTTTCTTCTCACCCATGCACTGATAATATTCAAACCGATTGGGAAAGATTAACAGTGGCTTAATTCATTCATATTTATCCCAGATACCCACCTTCCTTTGCAGTTTCAACAGATTCTCACTGCACATATATTACAAACCTTTATGTCAACGTAAACCTGAGAAGTAGAAGCAGGATTAGGCCATTCAACCACTTGTGCCTTCTCCACTAATTGATGATAACAGGAATGGACTAGTTGGGTTGAAGGTCTTTTTTCATAGCAATAATATTCAATAAGTTTGAAGCTGATGGTTTATCTCTGCAGCCCTTTCCAGAACTAATACCATATCCTTTGATTTCTTCAGTGTTCGACATTCTGTTGGAGGCTGACAGAGCGGGTTTGAATAATGGGAGACACAGGTAGATGTCCTACCTCAAAACTTCATGATGACAAACACAAGCAGATGCTGGTTCAATAATTTATGATGATATACACGGGTAAGTACCCTGCCACAGAGGTTGGTGTTGGATCCATTGTGTTTCTCATTATATGTTAATGATCTGGAAGACAGAATTGATGGCTTTATGGCCAAGTTTGTGGATTATACAAATGTACTTGGAGGAGCAGTTGGTTTGACGAAGCAAGGAACCTGAAGAAGGACATGAACATATAAGGAGAGTATTGTAGAAAAGTTTATCGTCATGTATTTTGCTAGAAGTGATAAAGGCATAAACTATTCTTTAAACATAGAGTTAATTAAGACATCAGAGGTGCAAAGAGGCTTAGGAATCCTTGTGCAGGATTTCCTTAAGGTTAACTGCAGGATGAGTTGGTGGCAAGAAAGGCAAGTCCAATGTTAGCATTCATTTCGAGAGGACTAGAATATAAGAGCAAATATACAATGTTGAGGTTTTATAAGACTTTGGTCAGATCGCACTTGGAGTATTGTGAGCAGTTTTGGGTCTCTTACCTAAGAAAAGAAATGCTCACATTGGAGGTTCATGAGAACGGTTTTGGGAATGAAAGGGCTAACGCATGAGAAGCTTTTGATGACTCTGGGCTTATACTCACTGGAGTTAGAAGAATGAGGGGAGATCTTACTGAAACTTATCGAATATTGAAAGGCCTAGATAGAGTGGATGTGGAGAGGATGTTCTCTATAGTCGACCAGAGGGCACAGCCTCAGAATAAAGGGATATCCAGTTAGACCAGAGATGAGGAAGAGTTTCTTTAGCTAGAGGGTGGTGTTTCTGTGGAGTTAATTTTCACGGATAGCTGTGGAGGCCAAGTCATTGAGTATATTTAAAGTGGAGGTTGATAGGTTCTTGAATAGTTGAAATGTTATGAAAAGATGGTTGGAGAATGAATGAGGAATAATAAATCAGCCATGATGGAATGGTGGAGCAAACTGATGGGCCAAATGTCCTAATTCTGCTCTTATGTCTTATGGTCTCAACACATCGTGATGGCATTCACGGATGAATACCCTGTTCTAATAGATTATGACCTATTTTGTCTATTTGTTCCCTTAATTGTACTATTCTTACAATACAGTCCTAATACTTGCTCACATTGTTCCCTTTATTTCTCTATCTTGAGTTTATCATCCATCTCTCCTTTCTTTCCCTGTGTGTTGCGTATTTTTGTTGCTTCTTTGTATTTTTCAGAGTACCTTGTAATTTATAGCAATAAAAATGAATTCTAATTTTGTTAATATGACTGCAACTGTTCTGTATGCTTTTCTATTTTTAGTGAATAGACCTCTGACTTGAGATTTGTCAGGTTATCATCATTCTCCTTTCAAAATAAATATGAGATATTAAACTGACAGCATCGCTTTTCACGGGCCATTTGCTTAGGCACTATTAATGACTATAAACGTTTAAATACCCAACTTCAATTTGCATCTTTGTAAATTATCCAACACTGTCTTTGTGAAATTTATTTCATTTGCACATTTTAAAATGAATGAAAATTGTTTGAAGACCTAATGTATTTATCAGTGCAGGGACTGACTTAGTCTGAGTCAAGGCTGCGTTACAGGTTGACCTTTGAGAAATTGTTTGTCTTCATTAAGAAGATATGAAGTGAGTCAGATGATGGAGTAGTCACAGGATCTCAGAATTAAGGTCAGTGCTGGCTAGGAAAGAAGCTATGTCAAGAAATAGGCAACTAACAGTAGAAATAGTAGGTACAGTATAGAGGTTGAAGTCCAAATGGCAAGAGACTGTACCTAAGTTGAAGGCTGTCTGTACTCCAGTGGGAAAGAGGTCAGGTCAGACCAATTGGACAATGATATTATGTTATAGTAAGGTTGTCCTTGTTAGCTGTTAAGGATTATTATACATTTTTTTCTAGGCATGTATGAATAGAAGGAATGAATAACTCTCTTAGTGAACACATAAGTGTGGAACTAATAGTGAAAGTCCTTAAGAATAATTTTGATTTGTATAAGTTAAGAATGGAGGTACAGAACAACTTCAGAATTGTAATAGATTGAACAGAACGAAGTTGTTGATCAAAATTCACATATTAATTAGTGAACAACAGGAATTCTGCAGATGCTGGAAATTCAAGCAATAGACATAAAAGTTGCTGGTGAACGCAGCAGGCCAGGCAGCATCTCTAGGAAGAGGTGCAGTCGACGTTTCAGGCCAAGACCCTTTGTCAGGACTAACTGAAGGAAGAGTGAGTAAGGGATTTGAAAGTTGGAGGGGGAGGGGGAGATCCAAAATGATAGAAGACAGGAGGGGGAGGGATGGAGCCAAGAGTTGGACAGGTGATAGGCAAAAGGGATACGAGAGGATCATGGGACAGGAGGTCCGGGAAGAAAGACAAGGTGGGGGGGACCCAGAGGATGGGCAAGGGGTATATTCAGAGGGACAGAGGGAGAAAAAGGAGAGTGAGAGAAAGAATGTGTGTATAAAAATAAGTAACAGATGGGGTACGAGGGGGAGGTGGGGCATTAGCGGAAGTTAGAGAAGTCGATGTTCATGCCATCAGGTTGGAGGCTACCCAGACGGAATATAAGGTGTTGTTCCTCCAACCTGAGTGTGGCTTCATCTTTATAGTAGAGGAGGCCGTAGATAGACATGTCAGAATGGGAATGGGATGTGGAATTAAAATGTGTGGCCACTGGGAGATCCTGCTTTCTCTGGCGGACAGAGCATAGATGTTCAGCAAAGCGGTCTCCCAGTCTGCGACGGGTCTCGCCAATATATAAAAGGCCACATCGGGAGCACCGGACGCAGTATATCACCCCAGCCGACTCACA
Organism: Mobula birostris; assembly: GCF_030028105.1. NCBI lineage: Eukaryota > Metazoa > Chordata > Chondrichthyes > Myliobatiformes > Myliobatidae > Mobula > Mobula birostris. The sequence goes on from NC_092388.1 coordinate 36,648,892, forward strand.
GGTGAAGTGTTGCCTCACCTGGAAGGACTGTTTGGGGCCCTGAATGGTGGTAAGGGAGGAAGTGTAAGGGCATGTGTAGCACTTGTTCCGCTTACACGGATAAGTGCCAGGAGGGAGATCAGTGGGGAGGGATGGGGGGGGACGAATGGACAAGGGAGTTGCGTAGGGAGCGATCCCTGTGGAATGCAGAGAGAGCGGGGGAGGGAAAGATGTGCTTAGTGGTGGGATCCCGTTGGAGGTGGCGGAATTTACAGAGAATAATATGTTGGACCCGGAGGCTGGTGGGGCGGTAGGTGAGGACCAGGGGAACCCTATTCCTAGTGGGGTGGCGGGAGGATGGAGTGAGAGCAGATGTACGTGAAATGGGGGAGATGCGTTTAAGAGCAGAGTTGATAGTGGAGGAAGGGAAGCCCCTTTCTTTAAAAAAGGAAGACATCTCCCTCGTCCTAGAATGAAAAGCCTCATCCTGAGAGCAGATGCGGCGGAGACGGAGGAATTGCGAGAAGGGGATGGCGTTTCAACCGTCTCGACTTCACTGCACCTTGTCCCCATTCCAACCTCACTCCTTCGGAACGCTCTGCTCTCCACTCCCTCCGCACTAATCCTAACATTATTAAACCCGCCAATAAGGCGGGTGCTGTTGTAGTCTGGCGTACTGACCTCTACCTTGCCGAGGCACAGCGACAACTCGCGGATACCTCCTCTTATTTACCCCTCGATCGTGACCCCACTAAGGAGCACCAGGCCATTGTCTCCCACACCATCACTGACTTTATCTGCTCAGGGGATCTCCCATCCACTGCTACCAACCTTATAGTTCACACACCTCGCACTTCCCGTTTCTACCTCCTACCCAAGATCCACAAACCTGCCTGTCCAGGCCAACCTATTGTCTCAGCTTGCTCCTGCCCCACCGAACTCGTTTCTGCATACCTCGACACGGTTTTATCCCCCCTTGTTCAATCCCTTCCGACCTATGTTCGTGACACTTCTCACGCTCTTAAACTTTTCGATGATTTTAAGTTCCCTGGCCCCCACCGCTTTATTTTCACCATGGATGTCCAGTCCCTATATACTTCCATCCCCCATCAGGAAGGTCTCAAAGCTCTACGCTTCTTTTTGGATTCTAGACCTAATCAGTTCCCCTCTACCACCACTCTGCTCCGTCTAGCGGAATTAGTCCTTACTCTTAATAATTTCTCCTTTGGCTCCTCCCACTTCCTCCAAACTAAAGGTGCAGCTATGGGCACCCGTATGGGTCCTAGCTATGCCTGCCTTTTTGTTGGCTTTGTGGAACAATCTATGTTCCGTGCCTATTCTGGTATCTGTCCCCCACTTTTCCTTCGCTACATCAACGACTGCATTGGCGCTGCTTCCTGCACGCATGCAGAACTCGTTGACTTTATTAACTTTGCCTCCAACTTTCACCCTGCCCTCAAGTTTACCTGGTCCATTTCTGACATCTCCCTCCCCTTTCTAGATCTTTCTGTCTCTGTCTCTGGAGACAGCTTATCCACTGATGTCTACTATAAGCCTACTGACTCTCACAGCTATCTGGATTATTCCTCTTCTCACCCTGTCTCTTGCAAAAATGCCATCCCCTTCTTGCGTCTCCGCCGCATCTGCTCTCAGGATGAGGCTTTTCATTCTAGGACGAGGGAGATGTCTTCCTTTTTTAAAGAAAGGGGCTTCCCTTCCTCCACTATCAACTCTGCTCTTAAACGCATCTCCCCCATTTCACGTACATCTGCTCTCACTCCATCCTCCCGCCACCCCACTAGGAATAGGGTTCCCCTGATCCTCACCTACCACCCCACCAGCCTCCGAGTCCAACATATTATTCTCCGTAACTTCCGCCACCTCCAACGGGATCCCACCACTAAGCACATCTTTCCCTCCCCCGCTCTCTCTGCATTCCACAGGGATCGCTCCCTATGCAACTCCCTTGTCCATTCGTCCCCCCCATCCCTCCCCATTGATCTCCCTCCTGGCACTTATTCTTGTAAGCAGAACAAGTGCTACACATGCCCTTACACTTCCTCCCTTACCACCATTCAGGGCCCCAGACAGTCCTTCCAGGTGAGGCGACACTTCACCTGTGAGTCGGCTGGGGTGATATACTGCATCCGGTGCTCCCGATGTGGCCTTTTATATATTGGCGAGACCCGACGCAGACTGGGAGACCACTTTGCTGAACATCTACGCTCTGTCCGCCAGAGAAAGCAGGATCTCCCAGTGGCCACACATTTTAATTCCACATCCCATTCCCATTCTGACATGTCTATCCATGGCCTCCTCTACTGTAAAGATGATGCCACACTCAGGTTGGAGGAACAACACCTTATATTCCGTCTGGGTAGCCTCCAACCTGATGGCATGAACAATGACTTCTCTAACTTCCGCTAAGGCCCCACCTCCCCCTCATACCCCATCTGTTACTTATTTTTATACACACAGTCTTTCTCTCACTCTCCTTTTTCTCCCTCTGTCCCTCTGAATATACCCCTTGCCCATCCTCTGGGTCTCCCCCCCTCCCCTTGTCTTTCTTCCCGGACCTCCTGTCCCATGATCCTCTCGTATCCCTTTTACCTATCACCTGTCCAACTCTTGGCTCTATCCCTCCCCCTCCTGTCTTCTCCTATCATTTTGGATCTCCCCCTCCCCCTCTAACTTTCAAATCCCTTACTCACTCTTCCTTCAGTTAGTCCTGACGAAGGGTCTCGGCCTGAAACGTCGACTGCACCTCTTCCTAGAGATGCTGCCTGGCCTGCTGCGCTCACCAGCAACTTTGATGTGTGTTGTATTAATTAGTGAAGTCATTGCCAGTGAAGTGGTTAACCTTTAGGGCTGCTGTAGACAAGACTTAGAAGAAATGAAGGAAATAGTTTCAAACAACAGTTTATGAATTGTTTATTTTAAAATTTCCCCTCTATCCAATAGAATAGTGGTCCTCAACCTCTGGGCCGCGGACCGATACATTGCTGTGAAGCATGCAGGGGTGCAGCGGTAGCTGAAACGCACCCAGCACATCCTTAAGAAAGAAGCCAAAGTAAACAAGCTAATTAATTACATGCCATTAGCTTGTTTATTTCGCCTTTTTTCTTAAAGATGTGCTGGGTGCGTCCTGGCTACCGCTGCACCCCTGCATGCTTTGCGGCCCGGAGTTTGGGGACCACTGCAATAGAGCATAGAACATAGAAGCACAGGAACATGTTCTTTGGCCCACAATGTTGTGCCAAACCACTTAAATCAAGTGATTTATCTATCTATTTATTTATTGATTGAGATATGGTGTGTAATAGGCCATACCGGACCATTGAGCCATGCTGTCCGGCAATACACCAATTTAATCACCGCCTAATCCAGGAACAATTTACAGTGACCAATGAACCCATCAACTGGTATGTCTTTGGACTGTGGGAGGAAACCGGAGCACCCAGAGGAAACCCGTACAGTCACAGGGAGAATGAATAAACTCCTTACAGGCAGTGGCAGGGATTGAACCTGTAGTATAAAGCGTTATGACTAACCACTCTTGTACCATGCCGCCCTGGTAGTGAAATGACCAACTGATCGCTTCTGCCTAACAAAACCTTCCTGAACACCGTTGTCAAACTCTATTCCATCTATTCCTTTTACAGCATGGGAGTCTCAGTTAATATGTGGAAAGTTAAAGTCACCTATTATAACAACTTTATGTTTCTTGCAACAATCTGTGGTCTCTCTACAAATGTGTTCCTCTAATTCCTACGGACTGTTGGGTCTTCTGTAATATTGCCCCATTAACGTGGTCATACCTTTCTTATTCCTCCGCTCCACCCATAATGCCTCACTAGATGATTTCTCCAGTCTGCCGTGACTGAGCACTGCCATGGTATTTTCCCTGACTAATAATGACACCGCGCCCCCTTTAGTTATTCCTGATCTGTCAAGTCTAGAACAACTGAACCACGGAATATTGAGCTGCCAATCCTGCCCCTACTGCAACTAAGTCCCACTAATGGCTAAAATATCATAATTCCAAGTGTTGACCCATTCTCTAAGATTATCTTCCTTTACTATAATACTTTTTCCATTGAACTATATACAGCTCAGAACATTAGTCACACCATGCCCAACCTTTTGATTCCTGTTCTTGCCTGATGTCTTTCCATTTTTCGATACAACCACTCCACTATCTGTTCTGGTGCTGTGGTTCCCACCCCCCGAAGCTCTAGTTTAACACACACCCCTCAGCCCGCCCGGTGGGGTTTGCACTAGCAAAACTTTCCGTTAGGATATTAGTCCCCCTCCATTTCAAGTGCAAGCCATCGCTCCTGTGCAGGCCTCACATTCCTGGGTAGAGAACCTAATGATCTAAAAAATCAGGCATCCTCCCTCCTTCACCAACTCCTTAGCCACATGTTAAACTGTATGACCTTCCTACTTCTGGTCTCACTAGCACGTGACATCGGTAGCAATCCCGAGTTCACAGCCGTAGAGGTCCTGTCCTTTAACATACCACCTGAATCCCTGAATTCACTTTGAAGAACCTTATCATTTTACCTACCTATGTCATTGGTAAGTACATTGACCATGACCTCTGGCTACTCACCCTCTCATTTAAGAATGCTGAGGTCTCGATCTGAGATGTCCCAGACCCTGAAACCAAGGAGGCAACATGCCATCTGGGAATCTCATATACGTCCATAAAACCTCCTTTCTGTTCCCCTAACTAAAAAATCCTCTATTACCACAGCTCACCTCTTCTCTCCTCTTCCCTTCTGAGTCACAGAGCTAGACTTAGTGCCAGAGACCTGACTGCTGTGTCCTTACCCCAACCATATCCAACTTGTTGAGGAGGAAGGCTACAGGAGTTCTCTGCACTGTCTGCTTAACCATTTTCCCCTTTTGACTACAATGCAGTCTCCTATGTCCTGCACCTTGGATGAAAAAACCACTGTGTCCTATCTATCACCCTGTCAGCCTCCTGAATGATCCAGAGTTCATCCAGTTCCAGCTCCAACTCCTTAACACGGATTGTTAGAAGCTGCTGCTGGACGCACCTCTTGCAGGTGAGTTTGTCAAGGACACTGAACGCCTCCTTGCCTTCCCACATCACGCAAAGAGAATATGCCTGGCACCCCTACTGTTCTAACCGTGCAAATATAAAGAACGAAACAATGTCTAAACTGGAAAGAAAATCTACCTATAATCTACCTCTCACTCAATCCTTTCCTTGCTAAAGCCTCAAACGACCACTGTAACGCTGTCCACTCCAGCAATGGCCGCTCCACTTGCCCCTGCCTTATTTCTATTTGTTCTTGCCAATCAATTTCAGTCACTGATTGGCCACTGTTCAAACACCATACTGGCATGAATCGATGCCTTATGTACTCAGTCAGCAAAATGGAGCGAACTACATCCTCTCACACTAACAATCACTGGTTGGCTGTTCAAGCACCACGCTGCCACGAATCAACAGCCTCTACCATTCCACATGTGACCCGTTCTCCTTAGATTCTGACTATTGACATCAAGACTTATGGCATTATTCTATCACTTATTTATTGGATGTGAACGTATGTGAACTGATAAATAAATCTGTTGATGATACAAAAAGATGGTGCAACTGTAGGTAATGACAAAGGATACATAAGGACATAGATCAGTTGAAAAGTTAGATGGAGTGAAAGGAGATGGAGTTTAATCCAGACATGCTTCAGGACGTCAGGTGCAGTAAATGACAGAGACCTCAGGAGTATTGATGTTTCGAGGAACCTTGGGTATAAGTTTATAGCGCACTGAAAATGGTGTTGCAGCTGGATTGTGTAGTGAAGCAGGCTTTCAGGATACTTGCCTCCATGGGCAGTGGCACTAAGTATGAGCTGAGATATCTATAGAATGGAGGGCTTTACTTGTAAGAAGAGATGGAATAGGTTGGGTTTATTCTTTTCTCACTGGAATATATGAAGCTGAGGGGAGACATGATGGAGGTTTATAAAGTTATGAGGGGTACAGATAGGATAGATAGTCTGAGCAACATTCACTAGATTCTAGAGTTCTTCTAGCACTTAGTGTGTGTTGCTCAGCATTTCCAGCATCAGCAGATTCTCTGGTTTAGAGATAATCAGAGCCTTTTTCTTAGGGTGGGGAGGTTAGAAAGAGGAACCAGGTTTAAGGAGAAAGGGGAGAGGTGTAAACAACATCTGAGCAACCAGTTTTTCAGGCAGATAGTAAGGACTGTATGGAATGAACTGCTAGAGGAAGTGGTAGAGGCAAACACGATTATGGTACATAAAATATATCTGGATAACTTCATAAATAGGAAACTTGAGAGATTTGGCCTTAATGTGAGCAATTTGGATTAGCATGGATAAGTATCATGATTGGAAAGTATGAGTTAGGTCTCAGAACCCATCTCTGTGCTGTATAATTCCATGACATTTTCATATTTTATACCATATTTCAACAAAAAATGTTTTGATATGTATCTGTAATTTTGCAGCTGTAGTTCTGCAATTGGCTACTTCAGTTTGTAGCAACACCTTATTGTGCTCAATTAGGTCAGGGGAAGCAATATGCTACTGGTGCAAAGGATTGTTTAACTAGGCTGACTCTGCAGTGAAGTACTGACAAATCTCTGAGCAGCTGTAGGTGCGGTACTGGAGAAGAGATGCTAAACTGCTTGTTCTCTCAGATGTATGAAAGAGATGTCATAACACTATTCAAGAATAGGTGGGGTCCCTTAAATCCGAGACTAATATTAACCTTGTAAATTACTTCACTAAAACAGATTAACTGGTTACTCATCTCAATGTGATTTGTGACATCTTGCTGTCCTCAAATTAACTCTGTATTGTAGCAATGCTTTAGAAATACTTGACATAATATGATGATGCAGAAATGCTATATAAATACAAATTGTTTTCTATACCTTACAGAATATTTTAACCAACATAATGTATTTTTGTCTTTGCTCATACATTGAACCACTTAGACTTAGTTTTCATGGAACAGTTGAAATATGTGGAGGTGCTGAACGTCTGCAGACTTTATAATTCCCGATTGAGATAATCATGCTGTACGCTTCTGTATTTCTTGACCTTTTTATAGTTCTCTCAGAAATCTATTCATTAGCTATTAATTGCAAAAATGCTAATCTGGCTTTTCCCTTTGCAGATATGCGATGCATTTTCAGCAATTTCCTCTTCAAAGTAAAGTTCCCAGCATTTTCAGATTTTCCTTTTTACCTTACAGGCCATTAAATCAATTAAGTGGTTTTACATAATGTCTGCATCATCCATCTCTTTTGTGGAAGTGACTCATGATGATTGCTCCCATCTTCTAAAAGAATTTGTTTTTCCCTTGCTTTTCAGAGGTGATTGGAAGTTCCAAACATGATATTAACGTCTTATTTCTCTACAACTCACAGCCATTGAGATAGGATTTTCATCATTTTCTGCTTTGTTGTACTTTGTCCTGAAAGACATTCAGAATAATCCAAAGAAATGCACAATAACTTAATTTTCACTTGGGTAAGAATTCAAAGTTATCTTTTTTGATTATTTAAAAATGCAAGGTACATTGGAGATATCTAATTCATTAGGATAGGTAGAACTACTGTGGTCATTCGAGCTGAGTATGATATTCTCTTAATGAGTTGTCTATTTATTGGTCCTCAGGTGGCTGTCGAATCTGATCTGGGCTCCACATAACTAGAATGTTAGTGTGGATTACCTTAGTGGAGAATGCCTGTGTATGACATTGTTTAACGTGGAGAGCCTGATGCATGGGCAGCCACCACAGAGGGTGGTCCCCTGAGCAGACTGTCCAGTTCATCTGGCAAATTGCCTCATCGCCAGACCTCACCAACAGGCACCAGGACCTCGCCTGGCTGGCAGTGAGAGGGGCCCTCCCAGTCAGAGCCCTCCTGTACGCCCGGAATGTCACCTCCACAGCCCGCTGCCCACGGGAGGACTGCAGTGAGGAGGAGTCTGTGACCCACCTCTTTGCACACTGTCAGTTCGCAGAGAGGGTGTGGAGGAGGATGGATGGGCTAGTGTCACATATCATCCCCAGTAGCTGCGTAACAGAGGACTCCGTGATCTACGGGCTGTTCCCGGGGACGCACACGAAGACCAACATCCGGTGCTGCTGGCAGATCATCAACTAGATGAAAGATGCTCTTTGGTCGGCCCGAAACTTGATGATCTTCCAGCACATGGAGATGTCCGTGGCAGAATGCTGCTGACCAGCACATTCTCGGCAGCAGGAGTATGTGCTGAGGGACGCGCTGAAACTTGGTGCAGCCACCGCAAGGGCCCGGTGGGGAAGGACCACAGTTTAGGGTTCTTCTCCCGCAGGAGTGGGAAAAGTCGGGTGGCGGGGAGTATACCCCTCAACAATGGTGTGGTAAGGTGAACCAATGGATTGCCACATGGGTGGCCAAAAGTATGGATATGTAGAGACCGTAAGGGAAACATATGTAAGGGATTGAGAGTCATTGAATGGTTTATTGTATATAATTTTATTTTTGAATAAAGTATATTTTGGAAAACAAATGTCTTTGACAGATTGGGCTCAGGGTCCAGTGGCATAGAATGCAAGATAAATGGGGACCCTCCACTACTGTAACCTTCCTCTGCCTTCATACTCATTGTCATGTGTCATCATCTTCTGCCAGCTCCAACGTTGATGTCTTTGTTGGAGCTCTCTTTTGTCTGGAAGCTCCCCCTTCACCTTACTGCCATGGTTGATGCTACCAAGAGCTAAATGGCAGATGGTAAACTCCAGGCAGCATTGCTGTCAGGACCTTAGGAACTCACAAATCTCTCCACTATGACAAGGTGACGATACTCAGGGGTGACACAAGCAGCTTATTTTCAAAACATCAATTGTAGTCTTTCATTCAATGTGCAAATCCACCTCAGTTTGTGTTAAATGCTGCAATAAATATCTTGTTTGAAATTCAGGAAGTTTGTGTGCTGAACTTAAATACTCTTATTGTCTTTGAAACAGTAATGCAGAATCTTCTTTGTGTGGGTTGATTTTGAATTATGAAAGCTTTTTGTTATGTAAAACTAAACATAAGGACATCACGTTGTGGTGAATTGCTGGAAGTTGTGATAGGTATTGCACAGTTTCCACATGAAGCAGCCTACATGATTGGAATTCCTATGCAAACCTGGAAATCCTAATCAGCTGATCTTTGCCAGCAATTTAGAACTGCAGTCTGATTTTGGATTTTTCTTGGAGCTCCCAGGATTATTCTGAACTTGTACTGGGAAATTTGCCTGCAGAAACTGAATTGGCTAGACCACTGCCAGAATAAACTTTGAAATGGAAGAAGGAAGAATGTCTCCTTTCATTCATATAGATAGGAAAGATTGCAAAGGAGCAAGGTCTGATTTTCAAAATAATTAATTTTATTTAAATTGTTTTAATTAGTTAAAATAGTTCATTAGTATTTTAGATTATTTTTGAAAGCAATAAATGTTTTAATTTTAATTGCTTGATTTTTAAATGTTTTGATTTCTTTCATTATTCATTTTCTGGGGTCTGTGCATGACTAGCAAAGCATTTAATACCCATCCTTAATTACAACTAAGAAGGAGCTAAAGAACTAAGATCTTAAATGGCTGCAGTTCTCCTTTCAAAGATTCAGTGCCTGTGCTGTTGGGGAAGGAGTTCCGAAACATCACCCAGAGGCAACAAAGGACCAACAATACATCACAGTATCTGGATGGCCATTGAAACTTGGAGGCAGGGTTGCAGGAGTTGGTGTTCTTGTTGGGAGAGGACAGGATTTTGGATGTTGCTGCTAGTGTAGCCTGTGTAAGTAACTGTGTATTTTGTATACAATCATCACTGCAGCTACCCTGTGGTGGATGGGGTGCCAGTCATGCAGGTTGTTTTGTTCTGGATGGTATTATTGGAGCTGCTCTCTTCCAAGCAAGTGGACAGTATTCTGGTCTGGCATACTGGTACAAGTATATCAAATGGTTTCACACCAGATTCCAACAGGCTTTCGTCTTATTCCTTGTAGAAAGTGGAAAGGTCTTGTGGTTTCAGGAGGTGAGTCATCTCAAGCCTGTTCTTGAATTTACGACACTTATATGGCTAGACAATGGTGACACACAAAATGTTAATGCAACATTTGGGCTTTGTGATTGTCATTGCCTGACACTTGTGCTCCAAATGTCGTTTGCCACTTCTCAGTGAATCTAGGTCTTGCTTCTGACTTGGACTGATTCATTTGCTGAATATCTGAAAACTGAATTGATAATGTAATCATCAGTTAACATCTCCATTTCTGACCTTATGAAAGAAGGACTGTCATTGTTGAAGCAGTCGAATATAGTTGGACTAAGGAAACAACCCTAAGGAAATTCTGGGGCTCTGATGATTGACTTCCAACAACCAAAAACATTTTCCTCTGTGTTGGATATGAGTCAGCCTGATCACTAGAGTTCTTTCTCTTTGATGCCTATTGACTTCAGTTTACCCATATGCAGGGGATTGTTGCCTTGATACCAAGAGCATTTTCTCTTCAGTCACCAGTGAAATTTAGCTCTTTAGTCTGTGTTTGGATCAAGGTTATAACAAGGTCTAGTTATTGATGGGTAGGTGACATTTGATAACTGTGGAAAACTGTGTGGTTACGATGGTAGCGCAGCAGTTACAGGCTCGGGGCACCTGAGTTCGGAGTTCAATCTTGGTGTCCACTATAAAGAGTTTGTATGCTTTTCCTGTGGAATGCATGGGTTTTCTCTGGGTGCGTCTGTTCTCACCCTCAGTCCAAAGGTGTACTGGTTCATAGGTGAATTAATCATTGTAAATTGTCCTGTGATTTGGTGAGGTTAAATCGAGGGATGCTGGGAGATGCAGCTGGATGGCTGGAAGGGCCTATTCTGCACAGTATCTCTAAATAAATAAATGAAACAGTCACTACTTTACTGATGAGTTAGCATCAATTAATTCAGCAGTAATTAGCTAGATTGGATTTCTCCTGTTCTTTTTTGCTCAAGATATGCCCTGAGAAAAACTTCCATGTAAGAATTGTGATTTTTTTTTATTGTCATATGCACTGAGGTTCAGTGAAAATCTTGTCATGCATACTGTTCATTCTGATCAGATCATTGCACGGTGCATTGAGATAGAATGAAGTAACACAATAATAATGCAGAATAAAGTATTATTAGTAATTCTTAGAGACCGAGTATTTAGATTTAAAAGTGCAGAATGATTCTAATAGAAGTAATGAGTGGATCTGCAGGCAGCAGCTTACAAATAGTTGTCACGCTCTAGCACCATCTTGCCACAGCATCTGTCGAGTAGATTCCGTTATTATAATCTTATGGGACAGCTTGGCCAGAGGCAATGCTAGTTTTGGAATCCAAATTTTTGTAGTACAGCTGGAAAATTGTCCAGTCCCAAAGTGCTTGGTGTATCTAGTGCTTTCAGCCATTTCTCGATAGCACCCATATCAATATTTCACTCAGCGAATTCCGAAAATGTTCACATTTTTGACAGGTTTTACGGCCAGTGGTAATGTTTAGGTTGTAGGTAGAGTGACGAACAAGGCACATGAATATGAAAGTTGATATTTTATATTGCAATTTAAAAAAAAACTGATTAGACTGGTCTTGGAGTGCTATGTGCAATTCTGATTGTACACTAGAGGAAGGAGTTGGTTGTACTGTTGACAGTGCAGAGGAGATTCACTAGGATGTTGCATGAATTGGAGGACATTGGTTATGGGGATAGATCAGGGAGGCAGGAATTTTCCTTGGAGCAAAGGAGGCTGAGGTGTGATCCAGCAGAGGTATGCAAATTTATAAGGGGCATAGATAAAGAAGACATTTAGAATCTGTTTCCCATGATTGGAGTAGCAACAAGGAGAAATTTTAAAGATCAAAAGATGAAGATTTTTTTAAACACTGTATGGATGATATCTGGAATGTGTGGCCAGAGGAACTGGAGGAGTCAGGTATGATTTCTATGCTTTGGTGTCATTTAGATATGTGCTTGAATAAGTAAGGCATTGAAGAATATGGTTCTAATGCAGGCAAATGGGATTAGAGTAAATGGACAGAAAAGTTAACATAGATGTTACTAGATAAATGGCTTGGTGCTATGCTATATATATCCAAGTTTTTTTTAAATCTTTCATGGGCCGTGCTTGCTGTAACAACAGCATCCACCATTATTCACAAGCATGACGAAAATCAGGTAGGTACGTGCCATTACTCAGTGAACAATAGCAGATCATCAGTCCTTGAAGCCTAGCACAAACTAGCCAGAATGTCTGATATCTCAAAAACACTGCGGCTCGTAAGTAGAAAATGTCAAAAGTTACAAGCAGAAATTGCAGCACTTTTCAACACATACTGCAGCTCATCACCAAGTGCAGACAGCACTCTGCCAGCAGAAATTCCAGGCCATTACTTTGCTGTTAATTCTTATTCCTTCCATCTCATACTAATTCTTATGCTTTTCAAAAATAAAGAAGTAACAATATTTTTAAAAAGTTTAATAGAGTGCTTTAAAGAATATTTCTTAATTATTTCTGCAATCTATTGCTTCCCATATGAGTTTTTCATTCCTGTATCTCTGGTGTATTGCAGTTCTCAATTGAGCATCTAGAGCAAATATTCTGATCCCCGAATAGCAAGATATGATTAAATAGCTACTCTCCAATCACCTGGTCTCAGGGTAATTCTGTGTTCACAGAGAGGGTTGGTGAAAGAAATGTATCACATAAGTTGAAATGGATAGATAATGAGTGGTTGCGGGTTGTACACTCCCTGTGGATGATCCCTGCAACACTCTCCAGCATCCACTTGGAACTTTTCATCGTATTGAGATTTTTCTATGAAGATCACATAACAGCCTTTTTCAAAATGACCTTTTTAGACAGCTTAGTTTAGCCAGGTCTTAGCCTTTGTTAAAATATTAGAAAAGAAATATGCATTTTGATTTCCTGAGGAAATATCCCATACACACTTTCAACGCTTTAGAAATGTACGAGCATGAGAATGGCCATCAGGTAAGATGATCTTGGTTGTGATTAGGGTTGGGGTTAGGAGAATTCCCTGGTAAGCATATTAGCTGGAATTTGACAGACAATCACTCTTTATTTATTCCCAGGATAAAGACCACACATTATCAGAGGCAGGTTGATTTGTCATTTGTTGCATTAGGGACATTATGTGTGCGAAGATAGTGGTGGATGCGCAAAATACCGAAGTCAAAGTTAAGAAGACTTGCAAAGTACAGAAGACAGGGGTTGAGGCCTTTGAAAGATTTAATTTATGAAATTTAATTTTGAGACCTTGGGAGACCTGAAACTGATGCACATAGGTGATGGCAGAAGTGATGTATGATAGAATATTGAGAACAGAATTTAGGACGAGTTCCAAAGGGGGGGAATGGATGGGAAGCAAACCACAAGTGCTTTCAAATTATCAAGCCAGCGAGTAACAGAAATATAGATTTTAAAGAGAATGGAAATATCGTTTCCTGTAATGGGGAAACATATTACAGCACTACTATGGCAGTGTTGCCATACTTTTTGCAACACAATCATTAACAAAACTTCATTAGACACACATAACAAAAAAACCTCTTGACACTAAGAGGAACATGAATCCGGATCTTCAAATTGGCATAACTCCCTCATCAAACTTTAGAGACTGGTCAACTTGTCATGTAGCTCTTTCGAGTTATGTGACTATGTGCGTGCAAATTGCCTGCTGCATTTCCCCTCACACGTAAAGTAGCTGGCATTGGTTGTACACTGGTACTCCGCTTAATGATATCTTGTAGATTGCTCTTGATCCTCTAATGTGAACATTCACTGGTTCCATTTTCACATCTGCTCAAATTTTCTGTTGCTGTGCTAGGAACTCAGCATGATCTCTGCTCTCTGCCAGAACTCCCCCAGGATGGTTTATTTTTTGTTGCGAAATCTCTGGGTTGGGGAAATCTATGAAGCCAAACAATTTGTTTTTTTTTTCCTAAATGGTTTAACTTTTTGGGCCAAGAAGGGAAATTTTGAAATTGTATTTGTGCTGATAGCATAATGTCAGCCCATGATGCATGATAATTGAAATCTCTCCCTGCACGCGTTCCCTCACATGCGTTCCCATTTGGGTCTTCTCACCTGTCCTTCGTCACTCCTCCAGCAACACTTATCATTGACCTGTCTTTGAACCCCAGCTTGACCAGAGATCCAAAACTTGATCTCTTGTCCTTACTTGGTTTTCAGAATCAGAATCGGGTTTAACATCACTGGCATATGTCATGAAATGTCATAAGTTTCTTTTGGGACAGCAATACATTGCACTATATAATAATAAAAACTATACATTACAATAAGAAGTAGAAGTATAGAAATTAAATTAAAAAAGTAGTGCTAGAAATACTGAGGCACTGTAATGTTCATGGGTTCATTGTCCATACAGAAAATTGATAACAGAGGAAAAGAAGCTGTTTCTGAAACATTGAGTGTATGCCTTCAGGCTCCTGTATCTCCTCCTTAAAGGTAGCAATGAGAAGAAGGCACGTCCTGGATGATGGGGGTTCTTAATGACGGACATCGTCTTATTGATGCATCGCCTTTTAAACGTGCCCTGGGTGCTGGGGAGACTACAGACCCTAATGGAGCAGCATGAGCTCACAACTTTCTGATGTCTCTGATCCTGTGCAGTGGCCCCTCCACAGCAGATGGCGATGCGACCAGTTAGAATGCTCTCCATGGGACATCTACAGAGATTTGCAAAAGTCTTTGGTGACCCACCAATTCCTCTCAAACCTCTGATGAAATATAACTGCTGTTGTGCCTTCTTTGTAATTGCATCAACTCTTTGGGACCAGAATAGATCCTCAGGGATGCTGACACCCAGGAACTTAAAATTTCTCACCCTTTCCACCGTTGATCCCTTGATGAGGATTGATGTGTTTTCCCTCGACTTTCCCTTCCTGAAGTCCACACTCAATTTCTTAGTCTCGAGTGCAAGGTTCTTGTTGTGACACCATTCTGCCAGCCGATTTTCCTGACTCCTTGTCACCATCCGAGATTCTGCCAAGAGGGCATTTGAGCTGTGCTTCATCATGCAGTCATGGGTGTAGAGAGAGCAGAGCAGTGGGCTAAGCATGCATCCTTGAGGTGCATGGGGAGGGGATATTACTTCAGTTTCCCCATCCAACTTTAAGGCTATGTCCTTTAGTATTTGACAATTCTACCCTGGGAAAAAGACTACCCCATTTATACCCTTCATCATTTTATAAACGTTTACCAGGTTGCTTCCTCAGTCTCTAATGTTCCAGAGAAAACAATTCAGATTTGTGCAGCCTTTCCCTATAGCCAATAATCTTTAATCCAGGTAATAACCTGGGGTACTTTCCCAGTGTACACAATGAATAAACTCTTCTTGAGCTTTCAGTCGGGTACAAGTATTGATCTTAACCATTGTTTCGATGACAAGCTGCCATCTTCATCAGTGATGATGCCCGGGCATGCCTAGTGGTGGTACTTATACTCCAGTCGTCTGTTCCTCCTGATTGGTTAGTCCTCATCCAATCAGGTTTCCGCTGTCCCACCTTGCTTACAATTGAATTTCAGTTCTTCCTTAAGGTCAGTCCTTTGTCTTTGTTCTTTTTCTTTAGTTTTATTGCAATGGCTTTCTTCACCAGACTGTCCCAAAACCATTGGTGAGGCACAGTAGTTTTGTGCCATGAACGTCAATCCTATGGCCATTGTGAATGTGATGTTTTGCTACCATCAATTTCTCAGGTTGCCCAAATGGATACACCTCCTGTGCCCCTTGATATGGGTTTCCATGGTGCGTCCCATCAAGCTGATGTACACTGACCCCAGAGCACATAATGGTCTGTTGTGACATGGCGTCCCTGTTTACGAGAGTTCCCATTCAGGACAGCTTGGTCCTCCTACAGTCAAAGGTTGATAAGGATACCATTGACCTTTTTGAATACACCCTTAAATCAACATATTTCCTCTTAAGGGGAACTAATACGAACAAACGGACAGAGCGGCCATGGGGATCACCCTAATCGCTGGCTATTGAGTTCATTGCCATTACACCTGAAATGCTTCTTCAGATATATCGATGGCACCTTCATAGCGTGGCTTCATGGACTCCAGGCACTCCAAGAGTACCACAACCATCTAAAGAGCGTATATCTAAGCATTCAGTTTACAATGGAGATGGAGAAGAATGGCTGCCTCCCTTTTCTGGATGTTCTAATACAATGGAAACCTGATGGTAGCCTTGGACATGGCGCCTACCAGAAACCCTCTCACTCAAACTTATACCTCAATAACAGCCACCATCACACATCCCAATGTAGGGAGATACTGGTGGGGTTGACGGCAGAGCAGAGGTGGCTGGAGTTTCTGGGAGTAGTTCACAATGCTCAGGATTGTTATGTTCCACAGAAGAAGAAGTATTTAAATGGCAGGGGAAGGCAACCGTGGTTGACAAGGGAAGTTAAGGACTGCATAAAAGCCAAGGAAAGGACACATACTGTAGCAAAAGTGAGTGGGAAGTTGGATGATTGGGAAGGCAACTAAAAAAGCTCTAGGAAGGGAAAGGATTAATTATGAGAGCAAACTAGCCAAAAGTATAAATCAGGATTCTATAAGTTTTTTCAGTTATATAATGAGTAAAAGGAAGGCAAGAGTTGATATTGGACCACTGGAAAATGATGCTGGTGAGGTAGTAATGGGGTACAAAGAAATGGCAGATGAACTAAACAAGTACTTCGCATCAGTCTTCACTGTGGAGGACACTAGCAGTGTGCCAGAGGTCCGAAAGTGTCAGAGAGCAGGAGTGAGTGCCACCCCTGTGCGACAGGAGAGCACCCATCATAGTACAATAGCCACTGATCTATTATTTCGTACATTATTATTGTACAGTATTGGAAATGATTGCACATTGGTAAATTATCATTGTGTATATTATTCTGTACGGTACTTTATTATTAGTTAAGTCTGCACACTGCTGTGTGGTTTTAAATGTTTTAAATGTAACAAAAGAATTTCTCATTTGGGGTCAATAAAGTACTTACTATGATTATTATTAATAATATATGAGGAGCGTTTGTCAGCATTGGGTCTGTACTCGCTGGAATTTAGAAGAATGTGGGTGGATAACATTGATCCCTACCGACTAGATAAGGTGGATGTGGAGAAGATATTTCCTATGGTGGGGTTGTCCAGAACTAGAGGACACAGCCTCAAATTTGAAGGGTAACCTTTTAGAAGAAAGGTAAGGAGGAATTTTTTTAGCCAGAGATTAGTGAATCTGTAGAATGCTATGCCACAGACAGCTGTGGAGGCCAAGTATGTGGATATATTTAAGGCAGAAGTTGATGATTTCCTGATTGGTCAGGGCATCAAAGGATATAGCGAGAAGGCAGGTGTATGGGTTTGAGTGAGATCCGGGATCAGCCTTGGTGGAATGGCGGAGCAGACTCAATGGGCTGAATGGCCTAATTCTGCTCCTTTGTCTTATGGTCTTTTGGTAGAGCGGTTCTTTCTACTTTAATTAGCCATATGAAAATTATTTTGGACCCAGAGTGTCTTCACAAGGAAATAAGACAATTACACATGACATTGCCTGGATCCTGAAGAAATACTGGGTTAATACCATTCACAAACCCATAAGGAAGCTCAAATCACAGCTTATGCAGATCAAAGATGACCTGGGACTCAGGACAGCTGGTGTTAACAGGATTCCCTGTGAATGCGGAGCAGCAGATATCGGCCAGATAAGCTGCATGGTGGAAACCCGCATTAAGGAGCACAGGAATTCTATCGGTTTGGGTTACCTGAAGAAATCAGTGGTAGCAGAACATTGCATTTGCAATGTCCATAGGATTGGCTGGAAGCCCGAGAAGAGTTTATTTGTAGCCTGGTGTACTTCTGTGCACTCTCTAAAACCTCCATATTCCTTCCTGTAATGTGGTAACCAGTGAGCCATACACATTGGTTGCATATCAAATGTATGCTAACTGAAGCTTTATACTGCTGCAAAATGACTGTTCAGCTTTCATATCTGATATCCTGACTGAGGAAGGCAAGTATACTGTAGGATTCCAAAGAAATCCTACAAGACCAAAAGAAGCTGCGAGGGTCATACATTTAGTCGGCTCCATCTTGTGTACTAGCCTACAAACTACCCAGAACACCTTCAAGGACCGGTGTCTCAGAAAGGCAGCCCTTTATTGAGGACCTCCATTACTGAGGACCCCCAGCACCCAGGGCATGCCCTTTTCTCACCGTTACTATCGGATAGGAGGTACAGAAGCCTGAAGGCACACACTCAGTGATTCAGGAACAGCTTCTTTCCCTCTGCCATCCGATTCCTAAATGGACATTGAACCTATGAACACGACCTCTTTTTAAATATATACTATTTCTGTTTTTGCACAATTTTTAATCTATTCAATATATTTATACTCTAATTGATTTAGTTATTTATGTTGTGGAGACCCACTTTCTGGCACACACGAACCGGCTCACAACAGCGCGCGCAGGCAGAGGGCCGGTCCCAAAAAGGGCGCCAGGCCATCTTCACCAGCAGGGGGAAAATCCCGCGTGCAGAAAGGGTCTGGGAATATGCATTCCCCACAGCAATCCCGCCCCAGGGAGGACGGGAACGGGAAGGCTTTATAGCAGGCCGCGAAGTTTGAATAAATCTCTTTCATCGCAACTCTAACTCACCGACTCCGTGTGGTTATTCTAGCGCTGTGTGTAGCACACCGCTACAATTGGTGACCCCGACGGCCCAAACGATATTTGGACCAGCGATGACCAACGCTGCATCTGTTCACGCAGTTTCGTTAAAACTGCCAAGCTTCTGGACGCTGCGACCCCATTTATGGTTCGAACAAGCAGAAGCTCAATTCCACATTCGGCAGATAACCTTGGAGTCCACTCGCTACTACTACGTGCTGAGCTCACTCGACCAAGAGGTTGCTGCACAAGTTAAGGGGTTTATACAGTCGCCCCCAGAGGACGGCAAATACACAGCATTCAAAGCCCTGCTCATAAGGACTTTCGGACCCTCACGGCGCGAACGAGCATGCCGCTTAATGCACCTGGATGGGTTGGGAGACAGGCCGCTGCCAGCATTAATGAATGAGATGCTGGCCCTGGCTGAAGGACACAAACCCTGCCTCATGTTTGAGCCGGCGTTCCTGGAGCAACTGCCCGAGGACATATGCCTACTGCTGTCCGACGCAGATTTCAGCAACCCCCGGGAGGTGGCGGCCCGAGCAGATGTGCTGTGGAATGCCAAGAAGGAGAGAGGGACGCCCGTCGCACAGATCACCAAGCCGCGTGCCCAACGACAGACCAGACCAGGCCCGGCAGCAGAGCCTACAATACCCAACGACGGGAGTGAGGAGCCCAACGAACAATGGTGTTTCTACCACCAGCGGTGGGGCACAGAGGCCCGCTGCTGCAGACCACCCTGCAAATTCCCGGGAAACACCAGGGCCAGCTGCTGCTGATGGCTACGGCGGCTGGCCATCAGGACAGCCTCCTGTACGTCTGGGACAAGCAGTCGGGATGCCGCTTTTTGGTCGACACCGGAGCGGAGATCAGCGTCTTACCTCCAACGAGTTATGATACCCACAACAGAGAACCGGGACCCACCCTGAGGGCCGCAAATAGCAGCACAATACAAACCTACGGCACCCACACGGTACGGCTACCGTTCAGCTCCAGCTGGTTCACGTGGGTCTTCACACTGGCCACCGTGGCCCAACCACTCCTGGGGGCGGATTTTCTACGAGCCCACAGCCTGCTGGTCGACCTGCAAGGGAAGTGACTAGTCCACGCCAAGACTTTTCAAACGTTCTCCCTGGGTGAAGCAGAGTTGCCGGCCCCACACCTGGACTCCATCATGCTGTCCGACGGCGAATTCACCAAGGTCCTGGTGGATTTCCCATCAGTACTGACAACGCAGTTCACGGCAGCCATGCCCAGACACGGAGTACAGCACCACATCCCGACCCAGGGACCACCCCTCCACGCCCGTGCTCGAAGGCTTCCCCCGGACAAGCTCCGACTGGCGAAGGAGGAGTTCAAGAAGATGGAGGAATTGGGGATAATACGACGGTCCGACAGCCCATGGGCCTCCTCCCTTCACATGGTGCCCAAGGCAACGGGGGGCTGGAGACCATGCAGTGACTACCGCAGACTGAACCAGGCTACAACGCCAGACCGCTACCCTGTACCGCACATTCAAGACTTCGCAGCAAACCTACACGGTGCAAGGATCTTTTCCAAGCTAGACCTCGTCCGCGGATACCATCAAATCCCTGTACATCCGGACGACATCCCCAAAACAGCACTTATCACCCCGTTCGGACTTTTCGAATTCCTCCGAATGCCGTTTGGTCTAAAGAATGCTGCACAGACTTTCCAGCGGCTAATGGACGTGGTGGGACACGACCTGGACTTTGCATTCATCTATTTGGACGACATCCTCATAGCAAGCAGTAGTCGACAGGAGCATCTGTCCCACCTCCGCCAGCTCTACTCCCGCCTGAGCGAATTCGGCCTTACAATCAACCCAGCCAAATGTCAGTTCGGACTCGACACCATCGACTTCCTGGGCCACAGGATTACTAAAGACGAGGCAACCCCACTGCCCGCCAAGGTAGACGTGGTCCGCAGCTTCCCCCGACCCAACACAATCAAAGGCTTGCAGGAATTCGTGGGTATGGTGAATTTCTACCACCGTTTCCTCCCCTCAGCAGCCCGAACCATGCGCCCCCTGTTCACTCTAATGTCGGGTAAGGGCAAGGACATTACCTGGGACGAAGAGGCCGCAACCGCTTTCATTAAAACCAAAGAAACCTTGGCAAACGCCGCGATGCTAGTGCACCCCAGAACGGACGTTCCTACTGCCCTCACGGTGGACGCATCCAACACAGCAGTCGGTGGAGTGCTGGAACAACTCATCGAGGGTCGCTGGCTACCCCTGGCATTCTTCAGCAAACACCTACGACCACCTGAACTCAAATACAGTGCTTTCGACCGGGAGCTATTGGCACTATACCTGGCAATTCGGCATTTCAGGTACTTCTTAGAAGGTAGGCCCTTCACCGCGTTCACAGACCACAAACCGCTTGCCTTTGCGTTCATGAAGGCGTCCGACCCCTGGTCGTCCCGCCAGCAGCGACATCTGTCCTACATCTCCGAGTACACGATGGACATCCGGCATGTCTCTGGAAACGACAACGTCGTGGCAGACGCACTTTCCAGACCGACCATACAGGCCCTGTCCCAGGGGGTGGACTACGCAGCACTGGCAGAGGCACAGCAGACAGACGCTGAGATCCCCAGTTACAGGACTGCAGTCTCCGGTTTGCAGCTCCAAGACCTCCCCGTAGGTCCAGGTGAGAGGACCCTACTATGTGACGTAGCTACCGGTCAACCCCGCCCCCGTCATCCCAGCAGCCTGGCGCCGGCAGGCTTTCGAGTCCATTCACAACTTAGCGCACCCCTCCATCAGGACAACCGTCCGGCTGGTCGCCAACAGGTTTGTGTGGCATGGACTTCGTAAGCAGGTCAGTGAGTGGGCCAAAACATGTATGCAGTGCCAAACAGCCAAGGTGCAGCGGCACACCAAGGCTCCGCCGCAGCAGTTCGAACCCACCCGCCAGAGGTTCCACCACATTCATGTCAGTGTCACGAGGAGCGTGGTACCTCCTAACTATGATAGACCAGTTCACCAGATGGCCAGAGGCAGTCCCGCTCACCGACACCACCTCCGAATCCTGCGCCCGAGCACTGATCGCAACCTGGGTAGCCCGCTTCGGGGTACCGGCCCACATTACCTCCGACAGGGGCGCCCAGTTCACCTCCAGCCTGTGGTTGGCTATGGTCAACCTTTTAGGATCGCCGCTACACCACACAACTGCCTACCACCCACAGTCGACCGGACTAGTGGACCGCGTCCACCGTCATCTGAAGTCGGCTCTCATGGCCTGCCTGAAAGGGCCTAACTGGGTGGACGAGCTTCCCTGGGTCCTGCTCGGAATCCGCATGGCGCCCAAAGAGGATCTGCACACCTCGTTGGCCGAGTTGGTGTACAGCGCACCCCTGGTAGTCCCAGGAGAGTTCATACCAGCCCCAAGGGGACAAGAGGAAGAACCCACAGCAGTCCTGGACAGACTACGTGAGAGGCTCGGTAACCTGGCCCCCACCCCCACTTCACAGCACGGACAGAGCCTGACCTGCGTACCCAAAGACCTGCAGAACTGTAAGTTTCTTTTTGTACGACGGGGCGGACACCGGGCACCACTACAGCGGCCCTACGAGGGGCCGTTTAAGGTGATCAGGAACAACGGGTCCACGTTCGTGCTGGACATTGGGGGGAGAGAGAAGGTTTTCAAGGTGGACCGACTCAAACTGGCCCACATGGACTTGGCGCAGCCGGTCCAGGCTCAGGCACCGCAGCGCAGAGGCAGACCTCCCAAACAGAGGCCGATCCAGACTGTGGACATTGGGGGAGGTATCGCCGTTTCTGGGGCAGCGGGGGTTATGTGGCAACCCACTTTCTGGCACACACGAACCGGCTCACAACAGCATGCCCAGGCAGAGGGCCGGCCCCAAAAGGGGCGCCAGGCCATCTTCACCAGCAGGGGGAAAATCCCGCGCACAGAAAGGGTCTGGGAATATGCATTCCCCACAGCAATCCCGCCCCAGGGAGGGCGGGAACGGGAAGGCTTTATAGCAGGCCGCGAAGTTTGAATAAACCTCTTTCATAGCAACTCTAACTCACCGACTCCGTGTGGTTATTCTAGCGCTGTGTGTAGCACACCGCCACAATGTATTATTATTATTATTATTTTCTTCTTCTATATTATGGATTGGAGTGAGCTGCTGCTGCTAAGCTAACAAATTCCACGACACATGTCGGTGATAATAAACCTGATTCTGATTCTGAAGTAATGAGAACATGAAGCACAAGATACATCAGGATGATAGGGATATGTAAGATGGGCACTTAAATAATCATGAAAAACTTACATGAGATTAAATTAATAGCAATAGTTAGGAAAGTGAATTCATACGTTTTAGCTTTTAAGTGGTATGTTGGTGAATCAATGTGATTATACACTACTGTGTTTCTATTATTGTGGAAAGAGAAAGGATTAATTAATAATCAGGTAGTAAAGGGATCTTTGGGGATGAATTATCATGATATGATAGAAAATTAATTTAAGCATGAAAGAGATTGATTTTAATCTGAATCAAACTTATTAAATGTAATAAAAATATAACTAAAATATGGGAATTAAATAAAAAAAACTGCCAGAACTTCAAATCTTAAAGACAAATAGGAAATGCTGGAGAATCTTAAGAATTCAGACAGCATAGGTGGTTAGAAAAAATAGTCGATGTTTCAGATCTTTTGAAGAGTTGTAGATCTGATATGTTCACTGTTTCTGTTTCCACGGGTGCTGCCCAGTTTGCTGAATTTTCAAGCATTTCTTTTTTTTTGTATGAAGATGTGAGGCTTGAGTTGAATATAGCAGATTCGGAAGCTACTTTAAAAAGTGCAAGAGCAGTAGTTGACATTAAAAAAATGTTTACCAAAAATATGTGTTCTTTTAAGGTACAAAGTCCTGACAAGAAAATTGGTCCATTCCTAGCTCGCAAAATAATTAAAGATTATATCAAAAGAAAAATTTAATAATGCTGTCAAAAAGAACAGTAGGTCTGAGGACTGGAACATTTCCAAAACTCAGACAAGGAGGACAAAGATTGATAAGAAAGGGAAAGTAGAATAAGAGTAACCCTGTGAGAAGCTAAAATCCGACAGTTAGAGATAGACATGTGAAAAAAGGTTAGCAAAAGTTAATGTGTGCTCTTGATAGACTAAAACAGGAGGAATTATAGTGAGAGATGAGGAAATTGCAGAGAGTGAGATATATCAGTTAGTTGAGTGGGTCACAGCAACAACCTTACAGTCAACATCAGCAAGACCAAAGAGCTGAGTGTGGACTTCAGAAAGGTTAAGATAACTGAACACACACCAATCCTCATAAAGGGATCAGAAGTGGAGACAGTGAGCATTTTCAAGTTCCTGAGTGTCAATATCTCTTCAATATCTCTGAGGATCTAACCGAGATGCAACATATTGATGCAGCTATAAAGGAGGCAAAACAGTGGCTATATTTCATTTGGAGTTTGAGGAGTTTTGGATTGTCAACTAAAATACTTGAAAATTTCTACAAATATACTGTGGAGAGCAATCTGATTGGCTGCATCACTATCTGATATGGAGGTGGGAGGCTACTGCTCAAGATCGAAAGAAGGTGCAGAAACATGTAAAATTAGTCAGCTCCATCATAGGTGCTAACCTCCGTGGCATCCAAGACATCTTTCAGGAGAGGTGCCTTAGGAAGACAATATCCATCATTAAGGATCCCCACCACCCAGGATGTGTCCTTCTCACACCGTACCATCGGAAAGGAAGTACAGAAGCCTGAAGAACAACTCCTTTTCCTCTGCCATCCAATTTCTAAATGGACATTGAACCAATGAACACTACCTCACTATTTTTTTAAATTTCTTTTTATGTGCACTACTTATTTAATAGACATATATACTTACTGCAATTCAGTTTTTCTCTATATTTATTTATCATATATTTCATTGTACTGCTGCTGTAAAATTAACAAATTTCATATGCCAGTGATATTAAACCTAATTCTGATTCTGAGATTGAAAAACTATTTCAAACACAAGAGATTCTGCAGAGAAAATTCGAGAACCCGATGGAAAGTTTGAATATTTTGGACTTTATTCCCTGGAACATAGGAGAATGAGGGGAGACTTGATAGAGGTATGCAAAATTATGAGGGGTATAGATAGGGTAAATGCAAGCAGGTGTTTTCCACTAGGGTTGGGTGAGACTGCAACTAAAGGTCATAGTTAAGTATGAAGGGCGAAATGTTTAAGAGGAACGTTAGGGGTAATTTCTTCACTCAGAGAGTGGTGTGAGTGTGGAATGAGCTGCCAGCAGAAGAAGTGGATATGGGTTCAATTTCAAAATTTAATTTAAATTTTGATAGGTATATGGATGGCAAGATATAGAGGACTATAGTTCAGATGCAGGTTGATGGGACTAGGAATTATAGTATTTTGGCATGGATTAGATGTGCCAATGTATGTATGTGTCTGTACTGTAGTAGTGTTCTATAATTCTATGACTTTGTGTTGGAAGTCTAGAGCAGCATATAAAAAATGCTGGAGAACTCAACAAGTCAGGCAGCATCTGTGGAAGGAAATAAACAATCAACATTTTGGTCCGAGACCTTTCATCAGAATTGGAAAGGAAGAGGGCAGAAGTCAGATTAAAAAAAATAAGGGTGAACAGGAAGGACTAAGGAGGGAGTAGGGAAGAAATTATCGGAAGTTATAGAAGTTGATGTTCGTGCTATAAAGATGGGCACTGCTCAGGTGAAATATGAAGTTTTACTCCTCCAGTCAGAGCTTGGCTTCATTATGGCAATAGAAGAGGCTATAGACAAGCACGTCAGAAGGGAATGGGTAGTTGAGTTGAAATGGTAGTCACTGGGAGATCCTGTTATTTGTGGTGGACAGAGAGAAGACAACAACGTGGTCCTCCAGTTTCTGACTGGTCTCACTGATGTTGAAAGTATTTTATGTCTGTTATCATTGTATAAGACAAAATAATGTCTTGTAAGTTGTGGAGAAAAATACTGAGGGAAAGAGCTCAAAAAATAACATTATTAAACAAAATTGAGTTGGAGAAATAAATAGGAAAATAAATAAAAGCTCTAAGAAATGATGGCCTTCATTCCATGATTTTGAAAGAGGAATCTGTGAAAAAATTAGACAGAAGTGATTCTCTTCTTCCAAAATTTTGTAGATTGATACAATTTGGAAGCTTGTAAATGTACCATCAGTATCTGGGAAAGGATATAATGAGAAGAGGGAACTATAGATTAGAGCCAAATTTTGATAAACATAAATTTGTTGGTGCAAGAAATGAGTGTGCTCGGCACTTGTGACTAACATACTGGGTTGATGCTGTCAAAGTATCTGTCATTGCCGATAATAAAATAAAATAATTAAAGTAACGGGGCCCAGAACACATGCATGCACTTACGACTCGAGCATACTTTTTAATTTAACTTGTGCACAAAAAGAAGGGCATGCACTTCCGTAACCAACACAGCAAAGCGGAATGCTGTGTGTCATCATGTTAAATAAACCTCAATGAGACTGACCCAGACTGAAATTAGAGCTGCCATGCTCATAAGGTATTTTCTACAGGTTCAGTCTCAAAGTTAAAATCAAATGACACAGGAGCAGATTTAGGCCATTAGGCCTATCGAGTCTGCTCTGTCATTCTATCATTAATTGTTTCTATGTCTGAACTAAAGAAGGCAGAGCTTAAGAGGGTTAATGGCACCTAACGGTGACTGCTTGCATCTATGGAAACAGCTTTATTTCTGTCTTTAATATCTCTATTTTTTCCTTTCAGGGTTCTTTTGAAGACCCTGACCTGGAGTTACATGCTGACTATGGTTCTTTGTGGGAATGGGACCTACTCTCGGGGTTCCACGATCAGCCATAGTTGTTCGGCAGGCCAAAGGCTCGGCCTAAGAGTCCAGCTCAAATTTGGAAGCCTAGGATCTCGGGGCTCTGGAGATGGGCAGATCGAGGGTCGGTGTCATGACAGGAGATCTGTGTGTCATCAGGGGAGTCGGGTTATCTGCTGTGTGTCTGGAGACCCGGGATCTTTGCGATCTTCTGGCACAGAGCTCATAAAAAGCGACGTAACAGACTATTAACATCATAAACTAGTGAGTTGTTTGTTATGTCTGCCTGCTCACTGGGAAATTGGAGACACCTTTTCCTCCCTTCTTAGGAAGAGAGAGAACCTGTGGTATGTCGAATACTGGGGTGAAATGCAAAGTCTTTGGGTAACTGCAAGTCTGTGTCTTTGCTATTGTTT
Organism: Mobula birostris; assembly: GCF_030028105.1. Lineage (NCBI taxonomy): Eukaryota > Metazoa > Chordata > Chondrichthyes > Myliobatiformes > Myliobatidae > Mobula > Mobula birostris. The sequence continues at coordinate 36,675,909 of NC_092388.1, forward strand.
TGCTCATGCTTGAGTGCTTGGTGGCGGTACCGATGCTTATTTTTGACAGTGGGGGGAAAGAGGATTGTTGCTCGCTGCCGCTTACACATGGGGGGTGCTGGGGGGGCTTTTGGGGTTCTAGCATTTAACTGTCATTTATTCTTTGGGGTACTCCTCTGTTTCTGTGGATGGTTGCAAAGAAGAAGCATTTCAGGATGTATAATGTATACATTTCTCTGACATTAAATTATACCTTTGAAACTTTGAACATACAAAGAAAAATGATTATAGATGTGGACTTATAGCAGGAAGTTGCTGGAGAAGCTACTTTCTCTGAATGTCTGTACTTTAGGGAGCCCCACACAGCAGCCAATTACTTTTTCCAGGTGCAATTTCAGAGGCAGCAATTATCAAAAGAAAATAAATTTCCACTTTCCCAATTACTAGTCAAACCTTCAGTAGTTTTCATACATAAGTGCTTTTATAACTCTCAGTCTTCTCATTCTCATCTGTCTCACCTCAGGATGCTTACTGGTGGTCCACTGAGAGAGACCTCATATGGCACTTGTGGTTTACCAATGCATTGTGGAAGTCAAGGGAAGATCTACTGGCAAAATGAGGAGTGTCTTTTGATAAAGACAACTTGCATTCCCTATGGCTGTAATACAGTTGTCCCAAAAGAGCAGATATTCATGGTCATCTTGACATCTTCTTGCTATGATTGTCCTTTGAACAATGGAGGACAGTGCTCTCCACCCCCCATCCCCTTCCCATCAAAGTAACATGAACTCTTTCCTCATCTTTGGAAGACTGCTGGACAGATTCTAGGGTGACCCATTAAGGGTTATTTTCTGAGGTGAAAGCTACGAGAATTGTGAACCATGATATCCTCCATTTCTGAAAGTGGTTGTGTGGCAATGCTCTTTCGGATGAGGGCAGTAAACTGTAGTCCCCTTCAAAGCTTCAGAACTAGAATTAAGTTTATTATACCTGTCATATAGGATATGAAATTTGTTGTTCTGTGGCAGCAGTTCAATGCAAAGACATAAAATTGCTATAAATTACAAAATAAATAAATAGTGCAAATAAAACAATAATGAACTACACCTGGATCATTGATTCTGGGTCTTACATGCTTTTGTATGTCCTCCCTGATGGCAGGAACAAGAAGAGTACATCTCCCGAATGGTGAGGGCCCTTAATAATGGATGTCGCCTTTTCAGGCATCATTTCATGAAGATTGTAAGACTCCCATTGAACAAGCAGCCTTACTACCTCTTGATAGTTAAGTGTCAAGAGATATAGTGTTGGATGTAATCAGCAAAATATGTGGAGGAGGTGAAATGTTGGTTTGTACTGAGAAAAAAAGGTAAGAGTTACCTTCATTCTCCAACATTGTTGTAAAATTATGAAAGGTAGGAGACATTCTCATAAGATTACAATGGATCTTTCAACACTGAAAATACTATCTAGCACTTAATGTGTTGTCAAGCATTAAATAGCCTTAGACCCATATTTCATATTAAAAGTGCTTCTTTTTGCAGATTTTTTTCTTTATTTTTACTGGATGATATCCAAATTTACAAATCCACAGAACAGAACTAGATCAAATTCAGCCATGAGGTTAATATTTCATGTGTGCTGAAAGTACTTGGTTCATAGGCATTGACATGATCATAACTTGTATAGGCTTCACTTGAGTCTGACTAATCAATTCAGTCAGACTGGAACCTACGAAATGTCATTCTATTCCATATTCAAGTTAGAATATAATAAATTATTTACCTGAATATGATTTGTAACATTTTATCTGAGCTTTCCATAGCCTGTCAGTGAATTCTCCTCTGCGCCAGTCTAATCGTTCCTATTTGGTGTAGGTTTAATCTCAGCCTACCTGTATGCATAGTTTGGATTTGCATATTAGCCATGTGGCATGTTCAGTTGCTTGGATGCTCAAAGTTTAAAGTCATTTTATTATCAATGTACATATATGTCACAGTACAACACTGAGAATCATTTTCTAAGAAACACAGTAGAATCAATAAAAATCCTCCCCAGCCAATGTGCAAAGGACAACAAACGGTAAATTTAAAATATACTAATAAATAAATAAACAATACATATCAAGAACATGAGATGAAGAGTCCTTGAAAGTGAGTCCATTGGTTGTGGGAACATTTCAATTATGGGACATGTGAAGTTATCCCCTATGGTTCAAGAGCCTGAAGGTTGTGGGATAATAACTGTTCCTGAAGCAGGTAGCATGGGTCCTGAGCTCCTGTAGCTCCTTTCTGTTGACAGCATTGAGGAGAGACCATGGCCTGGCTGATGGGGCTCCTTGATGATGCATGGTGCTTTCCTGTGACAGTGCTCTGTGTAGATGTGCTCAATGGTGGGGAGGGCTTTACCCATGATGGACTAGGCTGTATACACCGCTTTGTGGAGGCTCCTCAATTCAAGGGCATTGGTGTTTCCATTCAAGATTGTGATGCAACCAGTCAAAAAACTCTCCACTGCATATTTATAGAAGTTCATTAATGTTTTAGATGACATGCTGAATTTTCCCAACCTTCTAAAAAAGTAGAGGTGCTGTCGTACTTTCTTCATAATGGCACTTACTTACTGGACCCATGACAGATCCTCTGATATGATAACACTGAGGAAGTTAAAGCTGCTGACCTTTTCCACCCAAAGGGAGCTGGCTCATGGGCCTATAGTTTCCTCCTCCTAAGTTAGTAATCATCTCTTGGTCTTGCTGACATTAAATGAGAGACTGCTTTTGTGGCACTGTTCTGCTAGATCTTCGTTATCATGATTCATCACCACTTTAGATTCAGCCAATGACAGTGGTATCGTCAGCAAACTTAAATATGTCATTGCAGCTGTGCTTAGCCTCACAATCACAAGTGTAAAGCAAGTAGAGCAGGGAGCTAGGTATACAGCCTTGTGGTGCACCTGTATTGATGGAGATAGTGGAGGAGATGTTATTGCCAATCCAAACTGACTGAGATCTGCAAGCGAGGAAATCAATGATCCAGTTGCACAAGGAGGTATGGCAGTCTAAGACTTGAAGCTTTATTGAGTAGTTTTGAGGGGGATGATAGTATTAAATATTGAGCAGTAGTCTATGAAGAGCATCCTGATGTATGCAGCTTTACTGTCCAGATGTTCCATAGTTGAGTGAAGAGCCCATAAAATGGTATCTGCTGATGACATGTTGTGACGGTAGGCAAATTGGAGTGGATCCAAGTCACTTCTCAGGCAGAAGTTGAAATGTTTCATCATGCTGGATGGGAGTGCTACTGGATGACAGTCACTGAAACAGGTTACCACGTTCCCAAGAATGGGCCATAGATTACCTCTCTCACAGTTATATATCTAGTTGAAAGAAATTCAGATCATCTCTGCCTGATATTTATTTCTCACTCACTTACAGTTCACTATTGTACTTTCACCCTGACAGCCACAGAGTTATAAAGAAATACAGAGTGGAAATGGGCTCTTTGGCTCAAGTTGTCCAGGCCAACCAAGATTCTCGTCTAAACTAGTCCCATTTGTTTGTATTTGTCCGACATCCTTCTTAAGCTTTCCTATTCATGTACCTGTATCAACTATTTCTTCAGGCAGTTCAATCCAGAAATGGATCACCACTTGGATTAAAATCTGTCCCTCCAGTTCCTATTAGATCTCTGCCCTCTCACTTTAAACCTATGTTCTCTAGTTCTATATTTCCTAGCCCTGACAAAATTACTGTATGCATCACCCTTCCAGTGGCTCTCATTTATATACTGTAATCCCATACTACAGTCTCATTTTCCCCTACACTCCAATGAAAAAAGTCCAAGTCCGCTCTCCAAAGCTCCGTTCCTCAAGTCCCACCTACATCCTTGCAAATCTTCTCTGTACTCCTTGCCACTTCATGGTATCTTTCCTAGAGCAATGTGATCTGCACTGAATGCAATATTGCAAATACAGTTTTACTGCCATCTTCTGCAACTGTTATATTACATCCCAGCTTTTACTCCTGTACTCTGCCTGGACTGGTGAATGACTTCTTCACCATCCTGTCTACTTGTAAAACCTCTTTCAGGGTAACCACGTATTGATCCAAACTTTAAGCTTAATGCCCTGATCTTATGACTGGCTTTGATATCACACATTTAACAGTTTATCTCTATCTTTAAGTTTTGAGTCCAGTGACAGAACTGGATCTCGCTGAGCTGTTCAAGTTATGTCAGGCACAGCATTCAAGAGGTCAAAGACTTCAGAGAGAATAAGAACCTAAAAACAAGAGAACAGGAGCAGGCAGAGGCTATATGGGGGGCGGGGGGCAGACTCAATGGACCACTCCTATATCTTATCATCAAATAGCCCCTCAAGCAGGGGTTCCCAACCTTTTTCATGCCATGGAACCCTACCATTAATTGAGGGATGTGTCGACCTCAGGTTGAGAACCTCTGCCAAGCCTGATCAATATGATCATGGCTGACCCGAGCCAGGTCTCAAGTTTAAGTGTATTTTTGTCATAGCAATACATACATAGGGTATAAATGCATTGAAGATGAGCTTTTAGTGCATTGCAAAAAGAGGACAAATATTAGTTAACATAATAGAACTAGTTGAGTTTAAAGCAAGCACTGGAACTGGAGTCCTAGTGAGCAGAGACGAAATGCCAAGACCAAAGATGTAGCAAATGGATAAGGAGCAATGGAACGGGAGCTCTCTTAAGTGATCAAGAGCGCAGGACCTGGAGCTCCTGTGAGCAAAAGGGAATTCGGAAACCAGGGTCGCAGTGATTGTTTGGAGAGTATGGGAATTGGGGGCCTGTAAGCAGAGAGAGTACATGGGAATTGTAGATCCTGTGAGTAGAAGAGAGCACGGCAATCTGGGTCCAATGAGTGGAAAGTGCAAACATCATCTGGTGAGCAGAATGAATGATCATATAGCGGATTATTGGCGTTTCACTTCAGATCAGGGGTTTCCAAACTTTTACATGCCATGGACTAATACCATTAAGCAAGGGGTCCATGGACCCTAGGTTGGGAGTCCCTTCCTGAGATCATTGTGAGTTATTAAAGGCAAAGTATAAACATTTTTGAAGGATCAAGGAATTGAGGGTTACAAGGACTGGCACAGATAGGGAGATGGTGACATTGTTTATTTTGCACATTTGAATTTTTTGTTAAGTTAAGTTTATGCTAACAAATATTCCTGGATCGTTGTAGCAATACGCTCAGTGGCACTTTATTAGGTACATCTGTACACCTGCTCATTAATACAAAGATCTTATCAGCCAATCACATGGCAGAAACTCAATGTATAGAAGCATGCAGACATGATCAAAAGATTCATTTGTTGTTCAGACCGAACATTAGAATGGGGAAGAGATATGAACTAACCGACGTTGACCATAGAAAGATTGTTGGTGCCAGATGGGGTGGTTTGAGTATCTCAGTAACTGGTGATCACCTAGTGTTTTATGCACAATTCTTTAGAGTTTACAGCAAGAAACAACAAACACCAACTGAACAGCAGTTCTGTGGGTGAATATACCTTGTTAATGTGAGAGGTCAGAGGAGAATGGTCAGACTGGTTCAAGACGACAGGAAGGTGCCGGTATCTCAAATAGTCACACATTTCAACAGTGGTGTGCAGAAGATCATCCCTGAACACATACCATATCGAATCTTAAAGTGGATGAGCTACAGCAGCAGAAGATCATGAATATACACTCGTTGGCCACTACTTTACGTACAGGAGATACCTACCAAAGTGACCATTGAGTGCATTTCCCTGCTTCTAAATTCTAGACCTCTTGGAGTAAAGTCCAATATAGCATTTGCCTTCCAAACTACATGCTATACCTGTCTATTATTCTTTTGCCATTCATACACCATAAAATTTAAATCGTTAATTTCCAGGTCTGTGTTGAAGAAAGGCAAGAAATTTTCATTATTAAAATTATTTGTGATTTGTTTAATTCTTTAATCATTCAAAAGACATTTTTTTAGATTTAAAGCTGAATTTATTTTCTAACAAAAACTATAACTGTATGAGTTTGTAAATGTTTCTGAATTTCAAGTGCATTAAAAAAAAACAATGATAACTCTAACTGCTGGCAATGGTAGCAGATAGGGCTTTGTTGGCTGTTAGAGCACCAGTGGGTACATCAGTTTGTCTATTGTATTGTTCAAAGTGTGAATCAAATCAGGAATGCTAAATACTGCCCTTTATTAGGAGAGTGAATAGAGCCCATTCAGATCCTTTACTACTTCACCAGACTATAATGACTTCTTTTAAAGTCTACAACAATAATATTTCTGAAACGTATTTTGATATATCTGTTAAGTTCATTTTATATTTTGTCCAGACTGAGGAGTTGCCTTTTTACTTTACTAGATTAGTATGTCAAGGCACGTGTATGATCCTTAAATTGTGGAATAATCATACTCTTGTTAACATGAAAACAACTTACATAACTTTTACAGTTGCAATATCTCTGGTGATGTCAATCCTTATTGAAATTATCGTTGTTTGTGTATGGTTTCTATGTGTGTCTCATTAAAATTCACTCTTGTCACCTCTACAATCTCTGTACAAGCACAACATCGTCATGCAGCAAAAAATGATCAACAGCATTTGTACTTTCTTTCCTTGGTTTGCATTCAGCTCTAACTTTGTACTTGTAACTTCAAGCTCGATCACATCTGTTTCATGTTGAGCATTTTCACATTGTCTAATGATGTGAATAAATGAGGGTGGAAGCTACTTTGAAGAATATTTACAAAGTAAACTGCCTGCTGCATTACCTCTGACACATAACTTATATTAAAAACATCCTACTATTCTGGTACATAGATAGTCCCTTCAGAGCAAAGAGTGTCACTGCACAGAAGCAGACTCTTCAGCCAACCATCTCCATGCCAACCATGAGTAACTACTCTCAATATATGGTCGGAAAGCTGATGAACAGAGAAAATATGGAGTTTAGGTCCATATTCTGTGGAAGAAGCAACATGGACAGATGGAGTGTGATGAAGACAGATGGTATGCTTAGCTTCAGGCCTAGAATATAAAAGCTGGGGCATTGGGTTGCAATTTTACAAAAAATTGGTTTGACTGCACTTAGAATAGTATGTGGATTTCTTGTTGCTAGATTTTAGGAAGAAGGTGATTGTTTTGGAGAGAGAAGAAGAGGTTCTCCAGGGCATTGTATGCATTGGAGGGCTTTAATTATAAGTAGAAATTTGAAACTGGTTTTCCCTGGAGTGAAGGTGAATGAGGCATGACCTGACAGTATGGCACTGTGGCTCGGAAAGGAAGGAGGGAGAAGAGGAATGTGGTAATAATAGAGGAATAATCAGATGATTTTGTGGACATGAAAGAGACTCCAGGATAGTATGCTACACACACAAAATGTTGGAGGAACTCAGCATGTCAGGCAGCATCAATGGAAATGAACAGTCGAAGCTTCAGGCCAAGACCCTTCTTTAGGACTGAGAAGGAGGTGAAAAAATTCCAGAATAAAATCATGGTGGGAAGGGAAGGAGGCTAGCTGGAACGTGATAGGTGAAGACAGGTGGGTGGGAAAGGTCAAGGGATGGAGAAGCAAGGGTTTGATTGGAGAGAAGAGTGGACAATAGGAAAAAGGGAAGGAGGAGGGGACATGGGGGGAGTAATAGGTGAGAGGAGGAAAAAGATTAGAGTGGGGAATAGAAGAAGGGGGAGGGGGGCAAATTTGTTTACCAGAAGGAGACATCTGTAGTCATGCCATCAGGCTGGAGGCAACCCAGATGTAATATAAGGTGCTGCTCCTCCACCCTGAGGGTGGCCTCATCTTGGCACAAGAGGAGGCCTCTGACCAAAACATCGGAATGGGAATGGGAACGGGAATCAAATTACTTGATGGTAGATAGTGTCGAGGTGCTCAACAAAGTGGTCCCCCAATTTACTACGGGTCTCAGCAATATACAGGAGGCTGCATCGGGAACACTGGACATAATAGGTGATCACAGCAGATTCGCAGGTAAAGTGCTGCCTCACCTAGAAGGACTGTTTGGGGCCCTGAATGGAGGTGAGGGATGAGGTGTATGGGCAGGTGGTGCACTTTAGTCACTGCCAGGGATAAGAGCCTAGTGGGGAGGAATGAATGGACAAAGGAATCACAGAGGTAGCAATCCCTGCAGAAAGTGAATGGGGGTGGGAGAAGGCAAAGATATGTTTAGTGGTAGGGTATCTTTGGAGATAAAGGAAGTTACAGAGGATAATGTGTTGGATGTGGAGGTGGATATACTCAATTTCAATTTCAATTTCAATTTCAAGAGAATCTCTGGCCATTGACTGGACAAAACAGAGAAGGAACATGAATTATCAGGAGCCTGCAGAAGCCCAGTATAAATGGTAGAAGAGTGCAGCATCTTTCAATTTATCCCCTTAAATTTCCTTGCCCACCTGTGGTAGAGTCTACTCTTCTACTATGGCTCATCAAAAACCTCTGAACGAAGAGAACTGCCAAAACAAGTCATCCTCAGTCCCAAGGATTGCCTAGGTAAGAAGATGAAGATTAATTTTAAGAATAACACTGTCAGCGTGTTGGGTAAAGACAAGAAGGACTCTATCACTATTACGGTGGCAGGAAGATGGGGTGAGCGCAGGTGTTCAGGAAATGGAGGAGTTGCGGGTGAGAGCAGCATCAGTAGTAGAGGGAGTGAAACCCAATCTTTAAAGAAGGAGGACAGAATGGAAGGCCATGTCCTGGGAACAGATGCGGTGGAGGTGAAGAAACTGAGAAAAGGGAATGGCATTTTTGCAGGGGATGGGGGGGGGCAAGAGGTATAGTTGAGATAGCCATGGGAATAAGTAGGTTAGTAAAATATCTTCGTTGACAGTTTGTCTCTAGTGATGGAGACAGAGAGATCGAGAAAGGGGAGGGAGGTGTCAGAGATGAACCAAGTGAATATAAGGGCAGGGTGAAAGTTAGAGGCAAAGTTGATAAAAATGACAAGCTCAGCATGGGTGCATGAAGCAATGCCAATGCAGTCATCAATGCAGCAGAGGAAGAGTTGAGGAATATAACCAGGGAAGGCTTCGAACATGGCCTGTTCTACATAGCCAATGAAGAGGCAGGTATAGCTGGGGCCAATACGAGTGTTCATGACTGCCCCTCAAGTCTGGAGAAAGTGGGATGAGCCGAAGGAAAAGTTGTTCAAGGTGAGGACAAAGGTGAGAGCTTAAATAACATGTTGCCTCCCAAGTGCCAGGATCTTGGGCATCTCCAAATGGGTCAACAGCTTTCTTAATGGGAAAGGTGAGCAGCCAGGAGTCGTGGTACCTATGACCTGGGTAGGGAAAGGGTTGAGGTCCAGAAGAGTGAATATAGGCAGCTAGGTAGGAAGCTAAAAAGCAGGACCTCAAAGGCAGTAATCTCTGGATTGCTGCCTATGCCATGCACCAGTAAGAGTAAGAATAGGATGATTTAGCAGATGAATGTGTGACTGAAGAACTGGTGTAGGGGCAGTGTTTCAGATTTGTGGATTATTGAGATCTCTTCTAGGTCATTTATAACCTGTACAAGAGGAACGGGTTACATTTGAACTTGAGGAGTGGCAAATAAGCTTATGGCAGGTTTGCTGCAGAGCTGAGGAGGTTTAGAATAGTTTAGCAGGGGGATGGAAACCAGAGTGATAGGTCAGAGGATGGGGCAGTTGATGTAAATGTAGATGCAGCTAGTAGGGCAGGAATTCCCTACTCTTTTATGCCATGGGCCCCTACCATTAACCGAGGGGTCTGTAGACCCCAGGTTGGGAACCCTTACTATAGTGAGAATGTTAGGAAGGATTGACAGTGGAAAGGACACAAATACAGTCAGTTGGATGGATTGAAATGTATTTATTTTAATGCAAGAAGTATCAGGAACAAGGGTGATAAACTTAGAGCATGGCTCAGTACATAGAACTATGGTTACAGAAACTTAGCTGTCACAAAGGCAGGAATGGTTACTGGATGTTCCAGGGTTTTGCTGTTTCCAAAAGGGCAGGGAAGGCGGTAAAAGAGGTGGGGGAGTGGCATTCCTAATCATGGGATAGCTTGACCGATACTAAAAGGAGGACATCCTGGAGGGATGTGTGAGTGAGTGAGTGTGGATGGAAGTAACAAACAGGAAGGAAAATCAGTCCATTCGGAGTACTCTATAGACTCCCTAATAGCAATGCAGACAGTGAGCTGCAGATCCGGAGGCTTAAGAAAGAGGATATGGTAGAACCTTTGAAAAATATTAGGATAGGTAACTCCCCAGGGTCAGACAGATTATACCACAAGTAGCTATGGGAAGCAAGGGAAGAGAGTGCTGTTCATTTGTTTGCTGATGACCTTTGCATCCTCACTGACCACAGGAATAGTGCAAGAGGATTGGAGGGTGGCAAATATTATTCTTTTTTTCCAGAAAGGTAATAGGAATAACTCTGGGAATTATAGACCTGTGAGCCATACTTCATTGGTGTGAAAATTATGGCAGTGGATTCTTAGAGACAGGACTCACCAGCATTTGGAGAAGCATAGTAAGCATCAGAATCAGGATTAATGTAACCAGAGATGATGTGAAGCTTGTTGTTTTGCAGCAGCAGTACATTGCAATATATAGTAACAAAAACCATAAATTACAATATGAAGTATATGAAAAAAAATTAAATCAGTTGTGCAAAAAGAGAAAAAAAAGTGTTCACATAGGTTCATTGTCCATTGAGAAATCTGATGGCGGAGGAAAGGAAGCTATTCCTGAAATGGTCAGTGTGTGACTTCAAGCTCTTGTCTCTCTGTCTTGATAGTAGCAATGAGAAGAGAGCATGTCTTGGGTGATGGGAGTCCTTAATGATGGACGCCGACTTTTTGAGTCACTGCCTTTTGAAGGGAGGCTAATGTTCACAATGGAGGTGGCTGAGTTTACAGCTATTTGCAGCTATTTCTGACCATGCGCAGTGGCCTCTCCATACCAGACAGTGATGCAACCAGTTAGAATGCACTCCATGGTCTACTTATAGAAATTTGTGAGAGTATTTGGTGACCTACCAATTCTCCTCAAACTCCTAATGAAATATAGCTGCTGTTGTGCTTTATTTGTAAATGCTCAGGGTAGATTCTCAGAGATGTTGACACCCAGGAACTTGAAATTGCTCACCCTTTCCACCTCTGATCCCTGAATGAGGACGGGTGTGTGTTCCCTCACTTTACCCTTCCTGAAATCCACAAACAATTCCTTCATCTTACTGAATTTGAGTGTAAGATTCTTGCTACAGCACCACTTAACCAGCTGATCTATCTCCCTCCTGTACACTTCCTTGTCACCATCTGAAGTTCTGCCAAAAATAGTTGTTTCATCGGCAAATTTATTAATGTCATTTGAGCAGTGATAGCCATACAGTCGTAGGTGTTGAGAGAGTAGAATAGTGGGCTAAGTACATATCCTTGAGCTGTACTAGTGTTGATTGTCCACGAGGAGATGTTATTTCCAATCCATACAGACTGTGGTCTCCCAGTGAGGAAGTCAAGTATCCAGTTACAGAGGCCTAGGTTTTGGAGCTGTTTGATTAGAACTGGTGATATGATTGCGTTGGACGTTTAGTTGTAGTGAATAAATAGCAGCCTGATATAGGTATTACTATTGTCTAGGTGATCCAAGCCTGAGAGGAGAGTGAGTGAGGTTGCATCCGCAGCAAACCTATTGTGACGGTAGGCAAATTGCAGAGGGTCCAGGTCCTTGCTTTGCAAGAGTTGGTTCTAACCGTGACCAAGCTCTCAAAGCACTTCATCACAATGGATGCGAAGATGTGAGTGCCACTGGGCGATCGTTGTTGAGGCAGCTTACCCTGCTCTTCTTGAGTGCTGGTATGATTATCTCCCTTTTGAAGCTCTGAAACCTCTGACTGTAGCAATGAGAGACTGAGGATGTCCTTGAACACTCCCACCGGTTGGCTGACACAGGTTCTCAGAGCCATTAGGGCCTGACGCCTTGTGAGGGTTCACCCTCTTCAATGATCTCTGAGATAGAGATTACAGGGTCACTGGATGCTGCTGGGCATTGCATAGGCATAGTTTTATTCTCCCTTTCAAAGCATGCACAAATGTGTTGAACTCTTCTAGGAGCGAAGCATCACTGCCATTCATGATGTTAGTTTTCACTTTGTAGGTAGTAATGGCCTGAAAAACTGCTGGAGCTGATGTGCATCTGATTCCATTGCTAACTTCAATAGAGTTAAGATAGTCTTCTGCAGATCATACTTGGACTTCATGTATAGTTCTGGATCACTGGTCTTGAATGCCACAGATCTAGCCCTCAGTAAATGACAAATCCATTGGTTCATCCATGGCTTTTGGTTTGTTTATGTCCGATATGCTCTCAAAGGCACACACCCATCCACACAGCTTTAGATGAAGTTGGAAACGATTGTAGCATATTCATTCAGACTCAAAGATGATTCCCTGAATATTGTCCAGTCCACCCACTCAGAGCAATCCTCTAACACTCCTTCACCCCCCTTGACCATACCTTCTTGGTCCTCACCACTGTTGCTGCAGTCTTTAGTCTCCAGGGGTAGAAGAACAGCCAGGTGATCAGATTGCCCTGGTTAAAAGTGTATTTCTACTGCTATGCTGTTAGGCATTTTATTTTAGCAGTTTTATGCAAATATAATGTGTTCTGTTAATTGAGCTTCATATACTGGTGTTTTGGCTTCAGCTGAGATAAGGGGCTATTTGCCTAACTTAGGAACATTGTGTCAGCCAGTTGGGTTTGCCCAGTGGGGTACTATGGAACAATCGAGAGAGCTGAGTGGGATCAGATTTATGAAGGACAATAGCCCGGTTTTGGGTCTTTTGTTGGTAGGGGCTGGAAGACGAAGGCGGTGTGGAGCACAAGGGAAGATGCTCAAAGAATCCCACCTGAAGGAGAGACCCCGCTGTAAGAAGTGCTTTGTGCAGTTGAATGGTTCTGAGGAGGAAGTGCCAATACTCCTGAGTTAGCCGGTTCAGTCAAAATGGTCTTTGAGGGAAGTTTGAACTGTAGCTGGTGTCTTTCATACAGAGTAGCTGGTGTCTTTCATGCAGAGTGTGAGTGCTCAAAGTGAAACACCTGACTTCTTCAGAAACAAGCTCCAATGTTTATGTGCATATTAACCTAATCGGCCTTTTCTTATTAGCTGCTTGCTAAAGTTGAAACATTGTTAAATATACTTCCTCTTTAATTTTATGTAGGTGTAACATTTGTTACATCCTGGCAAATGATAATTTTGCATGGGGCAACACTTACCATGCATTCACCACAATTTTCGTTCCCTCATCGGAACATTCGAACTTTCCTGTTTGGTTGAACTGAATCAGACCGACTCTAGGTGTGCGTTGCTTATTGAAAGTGGCCTTCTCATCATTACCATGCAATGCTGAGTCACATGGCTGTTTGCAGAGGTACCTAACGAGCACTTGGATTGGAAAGTGGAAGTGAGATTCAGTAAGTTTGCAGATGATACAAAGGTGGTGTTGTGGATAGTGTTGAATGTTGTTGTAGGTTACAATGGGACATTGATAGGATGCAAAGTTGGGCTGAGAAGTAGCAAATGCAGTTCAATCTGGAAAAAAATATGTATTATAATACACATTAGAAGATCAAACTTGAAGACAGATTACAGGGTTCATGGCAGCATTCTTAACAGTGTAGAGGAACAGTGGGATCTTGGTATCTATATACCTCAAAGTTGAAACACAAGTTGACAGGGTATTTAAGAGGCATATATTGCATTGGCTTTGTTTAGTCAGGGGCTGAGTTCAAGAGCAGCTTGTAATGCTTCAGCTCTCTAAAACTTTTTTCGACACAATTTGGAATATTGTGTTCAGTTTTGGTTGCTTCATTATAGGAAGGATGTGGAACCTTTAGAGAGGGTGCAGAGGAGATTTAGTAGGATGCTGCCTGGATCAGAAAGCAAGTATTCTGGAGATAGGTGGAGGGAGCTAAACTTTTCTCTTTTGAGAAAAGGAGGGTAATCGGTAACTTGATAGTGGTGTACAAGAAAATAAGAGGCATTGAACCAGTGGACAGCCAAAGACTCTTTTCCAAGGAATAAGTAACTAATACAAGGGGGCATAATTTTAAGGTGATTGGACAAAATTTTAGAGGGGGATCTCAGAGTTAGATTTTTTTTCAAAGAGAGTGGTAAGTGCAAGGAATGCATGTAGTGGTAGATTCAGATACATTAGGGATATTTAAAAGCCTCTCAGATAGGCACATGGATGAAAGGAAAATAGAGGGCTATGTGGCTAAGATTAATCTTGAAGTAGGTTAAAGGGTCAGCATAACGTTCTGGGCCAAAGAACTTGTACCGTGCTCAAAATTTCTATGTTCTACGTAAAATAGCAAGGAATTATAAATTCCTTTGCATTCTAACCTGCAGGAAGAACATTCTAACACAGAATAAAATCGAACAGAAGGTGTCAGTTTGCTGCACTGTGAAGGCTATGAGTTGTGGCTTTGCCAACATCAAATGACCAATCTGTATATTCCAACATGCTACGGGGAACCAACAAGCTTTCTGGTGAACTTTTAATGAAGGAACTCCAAGAGGAGCTATCAATACAAACTATCTATTTTGCTCTCAGAATCCTTGAGTTCTGGCTGTCCACAAGACTTAGTGCAGCCAAGTCTGGATTCATCACCAAAAGCCTTTGGAAGCATTAATACTATATTTATTGCTGGAGTCAAGTCCATTCATCATCCTTTTTAAATGCTTATAAACAAAGAACCTTCTCTTTCAAAAGAACTTTGTAAGATATAATTAAACATCAAGGAGAGTGATACTTAGTTAATGACAATAGACTGGTTCACTAAGTAGACTGATTCACAGATTGAAAGCAAACAGGGTGAAGACTGTGTGATCAAGTGGAAGAAATTGCAAAACTGGCTACATACTGAATGTCACTGCAAAGTCATCTGAGATATTTATCACATGAACTGAACTTAATTGTCACATGTGATTTATGGAATTGTATTAAGATAAATGTGAGTCTGGCTGGTAGACAAGGCAACAGTTCAAGCTGAGTTCCTGGAAACCTGGGAATCAACAGTTTTGAAGCCTGTGAGTAAGGTCATGTAAACAGGTCAAGGAATAAGAGAAGCTGTGAAAATGACTGACAATAGAGTTTGACTTTAGGATACGTATCAATGTACTGCTGTGAGAAAAGGTAACTGCTCAGTCACCAGAAGATGTACCCAAATCTAACATTGATAGATTCCATACAGAATAAGTTTCTTCCACTGTATTCTTAATTAATTTACTCAGGAGGACGAAGTTTGTTGAGCTGCAGAAAACATTATATATGTGGGAGTCAGAATTATTTTATTTTTGTTGCAGCTGCTTTCTTCTTGCTTTCTATTATCTGAGAGATGAATGTCTCTTATGTTACATCCTTTGTTAATCCAGTTCTTTCAGTATATACATTTCCTCCTTTCACAACTTGTGATACTAAATTTTGGCATTAATACCAGGTACAAACTTTGAGTTCTTATGTAAAAATGCTCAGATTTCTTAAGCGAATAATTTGCTGTCAAATAAATTGCTTAACATTTCTGCTAAAATAATGAAGGAGAGTTTATCTTGAAGTGCCAAGTTTTATTTTATTATCCCCAATAAACAAACATTATAGTGTATTTCATGTTTGCTGGTGGAGATGGTACTAAATGTGAAATATCAACTGACTTCTCAATGCTCAGACTATTTGCATTGCTATTCCTGATTCTCCTTGTCAAATACATTTCAAGTAGTTTGCAGTCTTGAACCTGTTATGTTTAGTTTTGAGAATAATATTGTGGTTAATACATACCTGACTCTATAGTTAGGATCTAAGCTGTTGAAAATGTTCTTGGGAATCTGTTCATGACAGAATTGGGATCCTGTACAGATCTCAGAAAGAATCTTCACTTTTTTAAAAATTTACAACCAATAGCAAACCTACTTATATTTTTTCAAAAATTCATCTTCTTTATATGTAATGTGCTCCCCAAACTTTATTGATAACTTCCAGAGACATTTATTTCTATTAAAATGTGTTTTATTTATTGACTTTTTTATCTAGAAGGATCTCTTCTTTATATTCTATAACTTTTCTTTGCCACCGTTCATGTCTGAAACTCCACCATGGACAGTACCAAGCCTGGCTATGACAGGAGGAAAGTTGGGCATAAGGCCAGCAACCCCATCCCATAAAAACCTAGAGCTACAGAAAAGCCAACAGAAGCTCCAAAGACCTCATCCCTGGGAGAGGAAGGAGACACCAAGAAGGTGGGCTACATCAGGGGACAACTTGAGAGATTGGTCCAGGACAGTGGACTCTGGCCCATTACGGATGATAAGTTGCTAGTAAAACTTTGTCTCTGTTTGCATTAAATGTTATCTCACCAAATGCAATGTGTGTTTCTTCACCCATCATGCAAACCCTGAATGTTGGTGTTATCCACTCAATCTGACCTTAGTGAAGGAGTATGACTTTGCCAATGGACTCAGAGGGAGTGGCAAGTCATTAGTCTCTCCTCAAGCCCTCATTGATATCATGAAATGTACCTCTGCCAGCATACATCTGTCATGAGAAGATCTCTGCATCTTCTGCTAGAGGATTTGTGCTTCTGGGCCAGACTCCTGTGAGGAAAGTCATCCTGGAATTGAGACAATAATTAGATGTTGTTCCTTCATTGCCTGATTATTTTTAACCCATGACTCACCCTCTCTCATTTGTTTATGCTTTTAGTCATTTTTTCATATTTTCTAAGAAATTGTTTTTGATCTCCCAGTTGTCTTTCCTTGACCTGTTATATATTCCAGTTTTTTTCTTCTAGTTATGCTTTTACATTGATTGATTTGCATACTTGAAAAAGAAATCATCCTTTAATGATCATTAATGGAAAACCAAAGTCCAACACATAGGTTTCAATTCACAATGTTTAATCCTTTTTAATTGCTTTCTAACTCTGATTGTGTACCCTGACTTTTAATTATAGCAGTGTTAATCTTTAAAAAAATGTCATTTACAATACCATGGTTGACATTGCTTCATTTAAAAATATAATATTTTAATATATTTTCAAGGATTAGTCGTTGACAGAAAGATGATGAATACCTTCAAATTTTTTTTCAGGATAGTGTGGCAGGAATGATGTAACAGCACAAGACCAGCAGATGGGGAGTTTCATTTCAGCCTGGCACAAAGACAAATCAGCTTTGTGATTCAGTTAAGCAGAAGATGTTCTTGCACCCTGTAGTGCACTCTATTAATGTAACCCCCTTCTCCATTAACATTCTTAGCTGACACCCTTCAAGGCCTGTTCCAGACAAATGGAAAGGGCTTCATGAAAGTTATTGACCAACTTTCTTCTGAAGTCAAACCCAATCATAACTTAATTCTGACTGCAGGTTCAAGCATTTGATAACTTGCTTAATTGAATCACAGCAAGGCTTCCATTCCTTTTCAAGCACTTTGTATGAACTGTGATTCATTAATTTTTACCTACTACACATTTTGTTTGGTCTATTATTTTACACATTATGGCATTGAATTTTATCTACCATCTGTTCGCCTAATGATCCAACTACCTTTGGAGGTCCTTGGTTCATTTTTTAAAAAATATACATAATCTGCGTTGCCTGGTTTGGTGTCATCTAGAAATTTGACAACCTTGCAAAGTGATTTGGAATTTTCATCAATTAAACAAATGAGAAATAAATAACAATGGTATACTCTGTAAGTCTTGATGAGTCTATTAGTTCATTGAAGAGGTGGTCTTAAATACGAGGTGCAGCGAATGGTGTATCCTTTATATTAAGAAAACTTAATGAATTACTTAATTTAGACATATTGCCATACGTACAACAGAGTTTCAGTAGGCACTCTTTTGTATACAAGTAAGAACAGCCTCTGCATTTTCAACTATTGAATGCTAATAACAATTTGGACTCTATGTGGAGAAAAGCAAAGTATTGTGGATGCTGAGAATCTGAAATCGGAACAGAAATTTCAGAAAAGGCAGTATCTATGAAGATTGAAGAAAGATTTTATTTTAGTCTGGTGATACAACTTCAGAACTAAAAGTATGTGTATTTGAATTTGAGGAAAGTGACTTAGAGAATTTTAAAACAATCCATAAGCAGAGATTTTATGAGTTCATGCTCATTCCTGTGTCCTCCATGGGCTCGGATCGAAAAAAATCATATAAATTCATCTTATAATCAATTTCCCTTCTTCCAGAGTGATATAGGTAGAAGTTTATCTCTAGTCAGTAAGTACGTATTAAACTTTCTATCTTGCCTTTCGAACTTAATTCCACAGAAGTCAGCAGAATGAATTTCCAGGGCAGAATACAATGCACTGATGCGTTAATATACAGTGTATTTTGATCAGTGAGTTTCCAGACAAGGATATTTTTAATGCATCAGTAGTTTTAGTATCTTTTACTTTTGTCTGCAATAACTTATTGCTAGATTGCTTCTAACCTTTCACCTATCATCTCCCCTTGTACCTAGGGCAGGCAATCAACATCAGACTTCCTAAGGCTCAGCCTCTTATCATTTTTCTGTGACAATCTTCTTTCAACTATTGTACTTCTATTTAAAAAAAAAAGATGATATTTGCAGCCAAAGGCTTGTTTGTATATGTAGAAAGCATGAGAGCCAAAGTTCTGCCAATGTTGACTTTATCTCTTGCTAAGGCATGCATTTTCACTGAGGCTATTTCCTAGGAATTTGCTTATACTTCCAAATTACAGCTGAACTGCCTTTTAACCAAAATGATGAATTCTTTACTTGCCATTATACAGTCAATGTGTTGTTCTGTAATTCAATAACTTTACTGCAAAACTATTAACACTCAGTGGTCACTTTATTGCGTATACCTGTACACCTGCTCGTTAATGGAAATATCTAATCAGCGAATCATGTAGCAGATGCGGTCAAGAGGTTCAGTTTTTGTAAGGACCGTACATCAGAATGAACACGAAATGTGATCGAAGTGTCCTTATCCATGGTATGATTGTTGGTGCCAGACAGGTAGTTTGAGTATCCCAGGAACCGCCACTAAACTCCTAGGAATTTTGCGCACATGGAATCTAGAGGTTACAGAGAATGGTGCAACAAACAAGCAAAAAATATGCAGTGAGCAGCAGTTCTGTGGGCAAAATTGGCTTGTTAATGAGAGAAGTCAGAAGAGAATGGCCAGATTGGACAAACTGACAGGAAGGTAGCAGTAACTCAAATAAGCATGTGCTACAACTATGGTATGCAGAAGAGCACCTCGGGATCCACAACATGTGGATGGGTTACAGCATCAGAAGGCCACTGTACCTAATAAAGTGGCCTCTGAATATATGGGTAAATATATTACGATTATTTCATCTAGATTGTAATTATATGAATTAATTTGTAGACAATTGAATCACAGTTTCAAATTCTAACAAGACTAATTACTTAATAACCTTTATTGATGTGATGAGGGTTGACATAAGGGGAAAGTGGAGTTACAACAGAAGGTACAGAGATTAAGAAATAATATGACATATGTACATTAAGTCAAAGAAGAAGACAACAGAGATGTAAAGGAGCAAGCAGCACTAGACAAAATGATGTACTTTCCCGATCTGAGTTTCAGAGAAACCCATTCAAGTGTCTCCTGTAGAAAGTAACTTAGTTGAAAATTGCTGGAGCAATTTGCTTGCCTACTTTCTGGAACACTTGATGGAAACATAATTTAAAATGAATCATACAAACATATAACACAATGTATGACTGTAGTGTGCCCTTTGAAGAGAAAAACACTTAGGGTGAGAGGGTAACAGAGGTAAAAGATAGTGAGAAACAGTATTGTGAAGGAAAGAGAGAGCAAGGAGAGATAACAACAGAAATAGAGTCAGAAAACCTCTGGTGATGAAAGATTTGGCTCAGATAGCTATATAGAAACAAAAAGGAGGAAAATTAAAATACAATTCATAAGCAGGTGATAAGTCATATCAGATTAAAACATTTTCATTCAAATAATCATGGGAATGGATTACAGTCCTGAAACTTATAAATGCTTGTAAATTGTATACTGCTTGTGGAAAAAATGCTCAGAAATAATTCTGTGTGGATCTGGAATTGGATTGCAATGGAGAGAGTATCATTCTGTTCTGGTTGTGTGGACATCATGGCATATCCCCAGGCAGTTAGAACCAGAGAACCATAGAACATTACAGCACAGAAGCAGGCCTTTTGGCCCTTCTTGGCTGTGCCAAAACATTTTTCTGCCTAGTCCCACTGACCTGCACCTGGACCATATCCCTCAGTACACCTCTCATTCATGTACCTGTCCATGCTTTTCTTAAATGTTAAAAGTGAGCCCACATTTACCACTTCATCTGGCAGCTCATTCCACACTCCCACCACCCTCTGTGTGAAAAAGCCCCCAACCCTAATGTTCCATTTAAACTTTTCCCCCTTCACCCTTAACCCATGTCCTCTATTTTTTTTCTCCCCTAGCCTCAGTGGTAAAAGCCTGCTTGCATTCAGTCTATCAATACCCATCATAATTTTATATACCTCTATTAAATCTCCCCTAATCTTCTATGCTCCAGGGAATAAAGTTCTAAGCTATTCAACCTTTCTCTGTAACTCAGTTTCTCAAGTCCCGACAACATCCTTGTAAACCTTTTCTGCACTCTTTCAACCTTATTAATATCCTTCCTGTAATTTTGTGACCAAAATTGTACACAATATTCCGAATTCCGTCTCACCAATGCCTTATACAACCTCACCATAACATTCTAACTCTTATACTCAATACTTTGATTTATAAAGGGCAAGATACCAAAAGCTCTCTTTATGACCTGTGACGTCACTTTTAGTATCTGTATTCCCAGATCCCTCTGTTCTACTGCACTCCTCAGTGCCCTACCATTTACCTTGTATGTTCTACCTTGGTTTGTCCATCCAAAGTGCAATGCTTTGGAAATTTCTTCAGTTGATAAAATTTACAAATGGATTTGAACCATGTATTTTAGACTGTTAGACTAGATTAGATTATGAGGACACTCAGTCCTAGTTTATTGTCATTTAGAAATGCATGCATTAAAAAATGATACGATGTTCCCCCAGAAAGATATCACAGAAACACAGGACAAACCAAGACTAAAGCTGACAAAACCACATAATTATAACATATAGTTACAATAGTGCAAAGCAATACCGTAATTTGATAAAGAGCAGACCATGGGCACGGTAAAAAAAATCTGAAGTCCTTATAGCCCCATCATCTCATGCAGACGGTAGAAGGAAGAAACCCTCCCTGCTATGAACCTCCAAGCGCCGTAAACTTGCTGATGCATTGGAAGCACCCGACCGCAGCTGATTCTGAGTCCATCTGAAAACTTCGAGCCTCCAACCAGCCCTCCGACACCAAGCACCGAGCACCATCTCTGCTGAGCGCTTCCACCCCGCCCCGACTGCCAAGAAGCAAGCAAAGCTGAGGACTTGGGGCCTTCCCCTCCGGAGATTCTGGATCACACAGTAGCAGCGGCAGCGAAACTGGTATTTCAGAAGTTTCACCAGATGTTCTTACGTGCTCTCACGTCTCTCTCCATCAAATCAGGATTGTGCACGGCACCCTACTTGACCGATAACAGATATCATTCACCGGAGTGGCCGCTGCAAGCTGTGTCGCGTCGCCATCTTCTCCTCCAAAGGTTGGTGTAGTTGCCACATTTCATTAGGGTCTGGTGGAGTCTATTAACCTGTAAATAAATAAAAGTATCTGGAAGTGAAATATTTAATCAGGAATAATAAATATAGCTAACATCTCTACTGCACTGTGGAAATTCATTCTAATCTCTATTATAAAAGTGAAAAGCTCCATTAGTTGCTTATGTGATTGCACACTACATTTTCAGTCAAAAGGCAATGCAATGAATACTAATTCCAATTTATCTATGTGCCATCAATTGGACCACATCTTTGATGATGGCTACACCAACACTGATTCTATCCATATAATTTAGCCTGAAAGGTAGACAGTAAAAGCACATAGGTGAGGGGTGGGTGTTGGTGGTGCCTGGATGTGAGATGTCTCCCAGGAGGAGGAACAAAATAGCATGATGTTAACGTGACACGTATATGAATGTAAACCTCTGAACGACTAAAAGATCATTAGTAGTTCTACTTTGGAATCAGAAGGTAGTTTTAAGGAGTGCATTCTTGCAAACACAATCTCTTTAACCTGGTAGTTTCCCTTACCTAGGCTGAAGACCAGTATCATTGACCAGATGGCTAGCTCCATATGGAAATATCCCAATAGACTTTGATAGCTGGTAATACCTGAGGCAGAACCTTACTAACTGCAAAATAAACTTCTAATCATTAAAGATAATTAAAAACTATTAAGATTGAAGCAAATTTAGCACAATTTGCAAATTGTTACTTTCAAGTAATCACATTAACTAAAAAAACATATTATAAATTAAAAACAAAATACAGAAAAAAAATCGATTTTAATGATAGAACTTACCTTCCCCATTTTTTCTTGGCTACAAAGTCAATAGAACTCATTAGGTCTTGGATCAGGCTCAGAGTCAAATTTGCCCCAGGAACAGAAGGCAAGCCCTCAGCATAACAGCTGGGGATTTCAGCAAGACTAAATTTTGACACTAGAGTCCACATGGAATTCACCAGTAGAGCAAACTGACAAGTTCAGCCTTGTGAATTCACCAGTGATTTTCTGATTTTCGAGTTTCAAACTGTGAGCACAAAAGGATAAGATGCATCATGGGGAGACGTGCTTCTTTTTCCAATAATAGGACACTGATGCATTAGCATAGTTCAAGAAAGGGTAGGTACCAGGAGTGACAATACAGGGATAGGGGTGTGAGATTAAGAGGGCAAAGCTGGTAGAGGCTAAATGGACTCCTCTGTGCTTTCAAAGTCAATAGTACTGTTGGCATGCATCTTCCCCATTGTTCTAAACTGACATTTTTAAACATACCTGTCAAATCACCTGTAAAGAAGAAAACTGCTTGCCAAATTGGTTGCTCCCCTTCTTTTTCTAATAATGCAAAAGTTAGAGACAATTTTGTCGATTGTTTAAAAATTAATTTCTTCAAATAAACTTAGCATTGTTGTCCAGTGGCCATTGAGTGTATGTTCAAGGTGTCTGCTGCTGTAGCCCATCCATTTTAAAGTTTGACAATTTTAAGATTCAGAGATGTGCTTCTGCACAATACAGTTGTAATGTGTGGTTATCTGAGTTACTATTTCCTTCCTGTTAGCTCAAACCAGTCTGGCCATTATCCTCTGACCTCTCTAATTAAGGTGTTTCTGCCCAGAGAACTGCTGCTCCCTGTTTTTGTTTTTACGTTTTACCCCCATTCTCTGTAAACTCTAGAGACCGTTGTGCATGAAAAGTCCAGGAGATCAGCAGTTTCTCATACTCATAGCAGATACTGTGCAAAAGTCTCAGGTACCCAAGCTATATATGTGTGTGCCTTAAGATTTTTGCATTGCACTATATATATATATATCTGGGTAAGTGAATTAGTGCCACAAACAGGTTTTGATTCAATAACCATAAATTAACCATTCTTGCATGGCTGATGATTAAGTGTTCCACGATAATTCTATGTTAAATGTGATACAAAAAGGAAATGGAAGTATAGCAATAGAATGGATGCATGCTATGTTAAGCATGCCAAGATAATGAATTTGGCAGGGAGGTGGAAATTGGTGTGACAGAGCTGATGTTGGGATAGTTGGTTTACAGAGACAGTATGTAGTGAGATTGCTAGCAAGAACAGGCTGATGATAGGGCTAAATTGCTATTCATGGGATGAGTTGCAATGTTAAAGGAGGACAAAACCAAAAAGGGTGAATACAGGACTGAAGGAGTTACATTTGAATGCACACAGTATACAGAGTAAGGTAGCTAAATTTGCAGCACAATTACAGATTGGCATGTGTGACGTTGTGGACTTCACTGAATGTTGCTGAAAGAAGATTATAGCTGGGAGCTTAACGTCCAAAGATACACATTGTATAAAAAGTACAAGCAGATAGGCAGAGGGGGTGGTGTGGGTTTTTTGGTAAAAAATTAAATCAAATCCTTAGAGAGAGGTGACATAGGATCAGAAGGTGTAACATCATTGTGGGTAGAGCTAACAAACTGCAAGAGTTATAAGACCCTAATAGGAGTTATACACAGACCTATGAACAGTAGAAAAGATATTAGCAATAAAATACATCAGAAGATAGAAAATGCACGCCAAAAGGACTATGTTACGATACTCATGGGGGGATTTCAATATGAAGGTTGGGAAAATCAGGTTGGTGTGCATCCCAGGAGGGACTTTGTAGAATACCTACAAGATGGCTTTTTTAGAGCAGCTTGTTGTTGAGCCAGCTAAGGGATCAGCTATTCCGGATTGCACGTTGTGCAATGAACTTGAATTGATTAGAGAGCTTAAGGTGAAGGAATACTTAGGGTTAAGTGATCATAATAAGATAGAATTCATCCTGCAATTTGAGAAGGAGAATCTAAAGTCAGATATATTAGTATTACAAAGGAGTAAAGGGAAGTATAGAGGCATAAGAGAGGAGTTGATTGTTAAGGATGTGGTTTCAGTGTACTTGGAGGTACATGATAAAATAGGCCAAAGCCAGCATTATTTCATTAAGGATAGATAAGGGAGAATTAGTGGATGTTGTGTCCTTGGATTTTCAGAAGGCCTTCGGCAAGGTGTGGCACATGAGGCTGCTTGACAAGTTAAAAGCCCATGGTATTACAGTAAAGATACTAGCATGAATAAAGCAGTGGCTGCTTGGCAGGAAGCAAAGAATGGAATAAAGGGAGCCTTTTTTGGTTGGCTACCATCAACTAGTGGTGTTCCACAGGGGTCTGTGTTGGGACCACGTCTTTTTATAATATATGTCCATGACTTGGATGACAGAATTGATGGTTTAATGGCCAAGTTTGTGGATGATATGAAGATAGATGGAGGGGTAGGTAGTGTTGAGGAAGTGGAGAGGCTGCAGAACGACTTAGAAAAATTAAGAAAATGGGCAAAGAAGTGGCACATGGAATACAGGCATTGTATGGTCATGCACTTTAGTAGAAGGAAAAGAAGTGTAAATTGTTTTCTAGGTGAAGAGAAAATTGAAAAATCTAAGGTGCAAAAGGACATGGGAGTCCTCATGGAGAATTCCCAAAATGTTAATTTGCAGATTGAGTTGGTGGTGAGGAAGGCAAATGCAATGAAAGCATTCATTTTGAGAAGACTAGAATATAAAAGCAAGGGAGTAATGTTGAGGCTTTATAAGGCACTGGTGAGGCCTCACTTGGAATATTGTGAACTGCTTTCAGCCCCTTATGTAAGAAAGGATGAGCTGACATTGAAGAGCATTCAAAAGAGGTTCATGAAAGTGATTCCAAGATTGAAAGGTTTATCAAATGAGAAGTGTTTGATGGCTCTGTGCCTGTACTCACTGGAATTCAGAAGACTGAGGGAGGATCTCAATGAAACCTATCAAATGTTGAAAGGCTTCATAGAGTGGATGTGGAGAGGATATTTCCTATGGAGGGGAGTCTAGGACCAGAGAATGCAGCCTCAGAATAAAAGGGCATCCATTTAGAATGAAGATGAGGAGGAATTTCTTTTTACAAAGGAAGGTGAATCTGTGATACAGGTAGCGGTAGAGGCCAAGTCATTGGGTATATTTAAGGCAGAGGTTGATAGATTCTTGATTAGTCAGTGCATGAAGGTTTACAGGGAGAAGGCAGGATACTAGAGCTGAGAGGGATGATGAAATGATGCAGTAGACTCGTTGGGCCAAATGGTCTAATTTTGCTCCTATATCTCATGGTCTTATAGTCTTATAATTCTATGTTAAATGGGATACACAAGAAGGAAATGGAAGGATAGCTCATCTTATAGAAGATGGGATAGAGACAGCAGAAAGAAAGGTGTTTAGTTCCAAAAATCAAGAACAGAATCACTTATTAGGAGTTGAGCAGCAACTAAAGACTGAAACTATCGGTGGGGGTAACCTATAGATGCTCAGACAGTAATGTACAGCATGGGAGCATGTGACAAGCAAATGCAATTAGGGATCCTTCATCTACATATCAATCATAAATTTTACATGCCATAGATCATTAGAAGCCATTGAACTATGTGTAGCTGGAGGGAGATTTGAAGAAAAGAAAGCAGTGTAGTTGTGACATTCGGTGTGCCACAGATTGTTTGATAATTAGGCATTTGGCAAGGGACAACAAAAAGAAGTTAAGTTTAAGCAGAGTGGCCATGTGTTAATGAGCCAGTATTAGAGTGGGAAATTGAGGTTTTGACTCAGAGGCTTTGGCATGTAGAGGAGGAGGTTCTAGGTAGATTTTAGGTAACTTCCTTTCTTATCACTTAATTAGAGCAGTGGGAATGCCAGGCAGGGTAGTGGAAGGCTCCTCTTGTGATCTGGCAGGGAGAACCCTCAGTGTGCCTGATGACTACGCCTCTAAGGAGTGCATCCCGTTGCAGCCTCATCCACACCATGTTAGAGACCTGAAGCTGGAGCTGCATGAACTCTGGATCATTTAGGAGGCTGAGTGGATAATTGACTGGTGATAAAGTGAGCTATTTACATCTAAGCTGCAGGACGCAGGTAACTGGGTGACCATTGGTTGAGGAGGTAGACAATAGACAGCCAGTGTAGGGTACCCCCGTGTCCATTCCCCTCATTAACAGGTATATCACTTTGAATACTGTGGGGGTGGCGTATAACCTAGCAGAAGAAGGCTACATGATCAGGTCTCTGACTCTGTGCCTCAGAAGGGAAGGGAGGAAAAGAGGTGAACTGTAATAAACTGTAATAATAGGGTATTGAATTGTTGGGGGGACAGATAGGAGGTTCTGTGGATAAGAATGAGATTCCCAGATGGTATGTTACCTCCTAGTTGCCAGAATCAGGGACATCTTGGATTGATTTCAAGCCGTCTTAAGTGGAAGAGAGAGCAGCCAGAGTTGTCATCCATGTTGGTATCAATGACGTGGGAAGGAAAAGTTATGATGTCCTGCCAGGTGTGTTCAGGGATTTAGGTGCAAAGTTAAAAGACAGAAACTCCAGGGTTGTCATCTCAGGACTGCTACCTGTGACACATGTTAGTGAGGCCAGAAATAGAAAACTAATACAGAATAACACATGGCTAAGGAGATGGTGCAGGAAGGAGGGCTTCAGATTTTTGGATCATTGGGTTCTCTTGCAGGGAATACAGGATCTGTCAGGATCTGTACAAATATGATGGTTTGCTGGAGGGGGAGCAATGTAATTAGAAAACATAGAAACATAGAATACGTACAGCACAATACATGCCCTTCGGCCCACAAAGCTGTGCTGAACATGTCCCTACCTTAGAAGTACCTAGGCTTTACCCATAGCCCTCTATTTTCCAAAGCTCCATGTAGCGATCCAGGGGTCTCTTAAAAGACTCTATCATTTCCACCTCCACCACCACGGCCGGCTGCCCATTCCATGCACTCACCACTCTTTGCTTAAAATAATTACTCCTGACACTACTTCTAATAATTACTCCTCTGTACTTACTCCTAAGCAGCTTAAAACTATGGCCTCTCATGCCAGCCATTTCAGCCCAGGGGAAAGCCTCTGACTATCCACATGATCAATGCCTCTCATTATCTTGTTACTATCAGGTCACCTCTCATATTCCGTCGCTCTAAGGAGAAAATACCGAGTTCACTCAACCTATTCTCATAAGACATGCTCCCCAATCCAGGCAACATCCTTGTAAATCACCTCTGCACCCTTTCTATGGTTTCCTCGTCCTTCCTGTAGTGAGGCAACCAGAATTGAGCACAGTACTCCAATTGGGGTCTGACCAGGGTCCTATATAGCTGCAACATTACCTCTTGGCTCTTAAACTCAATCCCATGATTGATGAAGGCCAATGCACCATATGCATTCTTAACCACAGAGTCAACCTGCGCAGCAGCTTTGAGTGTCCTATGGACTCGGACCCCAAGAACCTTCTGATCCTCCACACTGCCAAGAGTCTTACTATTAATACTATATTCTGCTATCATATTTGACCAACCAAAATGAACCACCTCACACTTATCTAGGTTGAACTCCATCTGCCACTTCTCAGCTCAGTTTTGCATCTTATCAATATCCCGCTGTAACCTCTGACAGCCCTCCACACTATCCACAACATCCCCAACCATTGTGTCATCAGCAAATTTACTAACCGATCCCTCCACTTCCTCATCCAGGTCATTTGTAAAAATCACAAAGAGTAGGGGTTCCAGAACAGATCCCTGAGGCACACCACTGGTCATCAGCCTCGATGCAGAGTATGACCCATCTACAATCATTCTTTACCTTCTGTGGGCAAGCCAGTTCTGGATCCATAAAGCAATGTCCCCTTGGATCCCATGCCTCCTTACTTTCTCAATGAGCCTTGCATAGAGTACCTTATCAAGTGCCTTGCTAAAATCCATATACACAACATCTACGGCTCTACCTTCATCAATGTGCTTAGTCACAACCTCAAAAAATTTAATCAGGCTCGTAAGGTACGACCTGCCTTTGACAAAGCCATGCTGACTATTCCTTACCATATTAAACCTCTCCAAATGTTCATAAATCCTGCCTCTCAGGATCTTCTCCATCAACTTACCAACCACTGAAGTAAGACTCACTGGCCTATAATTTTCTGGGCTATCCCTACTCCCTTTCTTGATTAAGGGAACAATATCCATAACCTTCCAATCCTGCAGAAACTCTCCCATCCTTATTGATGATGCAAAGAATATTGCCAGAGGCTCAGCAATCTCCTCCCTCGCTTCCCACAGTAGCCTGGGGTACATCCCATCTGATCTCGGTGATTTATCCAACTTGATGCTTTCCAAAAGCTCCAGCATATCCTTTTTCTTAATATCTACATTCTCAAGCTTTTCAGTCCACTGCAAGTCATCCCTACAATCACCAAGATCCTCTTCCGCAGTGAATACTGAAGCAAAGTATTCATTAAGTGCCTCTGCTATTTCCTCCGGTTCCATACACAATTTTCCATTGTCACACTTGATTGGTCCTATTTTCTCACGTCTTATCCTCTTGCTCTTCACATACCCGTAGAATGCCTTGGGGTTTTCCTTAATCCTGTTCGCCAAAGCCTTCTCATTGCCCCTTCTAGCTCTCCTAATTTCATTCTTAAGCTCCTTCCTGTTAGCCTTATAATCTTCTAGATTCCTATCATTACCTAGGTTTTAGAACCTTTCGCAAAGCATTTCTTATAATTACCTGGTTTTTTGAACCTTTTGTAAGCAATTGTAGGAAGATTTGCTAGTGCTTCATTGGGGAGAGGGTACGCGGAGGCGGGTTTAAACTGAAGTGCAAGAGGATGGGAACCAGAGCGCTGGAGCAGATAGTGCAATAGATGAGGGAATTGATTGTGTTAAGCCTTCATAAAAAAACAGGAATCGAAAAGTTGAGTATGGTGAGAATAATATTCTGAGTTGCATTTATTGTATGCAAGGCAGATGAACTTAGAGCATAGATCAAGAGGGGCAGGCTTGAGAGCTCAGTGTTCCATTGCAATGTACATGATAGAGCCAGAGGGTTTAAAGGGGGAGAGATGGCATTATTAATCAATACATAGTGGTCCCAATTAGAAAGAATGCAATACTGGATCTCTTTTTAAGGAATGAGATATGACAAGTGACAGAATTGTGTGTAGGGGGAGCACTTTGGATCTAGTGATCATGATGTCATTAGTTTCAAGATAATTATGGAGAAGGATAGGTCTTATCCTCTGGTTGACACTAAATTGGAGAAAGGCCAATTTTGGTATCATTAGAAAGGATCTGGGACAGGCTGCTTTCTGGCAAAGATATGCTTGATAAAATGAAGGCCTTCAAAGTAAAATTTTGAGTTTTCAAAGTTTGTATGTTCCTGTCAGAATAAAAAGCAAGGCTAACAGTTTCTGACGTTCGAGAGATGTTATGGCCCTAGTTAATAAGAAGAAGGAGGTGCATAGCAAGTATTGGCAGTAAGGAACACATGATACTTGAGGCGTATAAGAAATGCGAGAAAATATTCAAGAAGGAAATCAATAGGGCAAAAAGAAGGTTGCTCTAGCAGACAAGGTGAGAGAAAACCCCAAGGGCTTCTACAGATATATTAAGAGCAAATGGATAACAAGGGATAAAATTGGTCTTCGTGAAGATCAAAGTGGTCACCTATGCATAGAGTGGAAAGAAATGGGGAGATCTTAAATGGAGTTTTTGCACCTGTATTTACTTGGGAGATGGACATGGAGTCTGGAGATGTGAAACAAAGCAGCAGTAGCTCATGGACAATATATAGATTACAGAAGAGGGTTTTTTGTTGTCTTGAGGCAAATTAGGGTGGATAAATCCCCAAGACATTACATGGTGTTCCTTTGGATCTCATGGGAGGCTAGTACAGAAATAGCAGGAGCCTTATTAGAGATATTTATGTCCTTAGCCACAGGTGAGGTGTAAGAGGATTGGAGGATAGCTAATGGTGGTCCGTTGTATAAGAAAGGCTCTGCAAATAAGCCAGGAAATTATAGGCCAGCAAGCCTGACATCAGTAATGGGTAAGTAATAGAAAGGTATTCTAAGGGATGGATATATAAGTATTTGGAAAGACAAGGACTAATTACGGGTAGTTAACATGGCTTTGTGGATGGTAGGTCTTGTCTAACCTAACTTAGAGAGCTTTTCAAGGTACATACCTAGAAAGTTGGTGAAGGAAAGGCCGTGGATGTTATCTGCTGGACTTTAACAAGGGCTTTGACATGGGCCCACATGGGGAGTTCGTCAAGAAGAGTCAGTCACAGGCATTCAGGATAAGGTAGAAAATTGGATCAGACATTGGTTTTGCAGGCGAAGACAGAGAGTGATAGTAGATGATTGCCTCTCTGGCTGGAAGCCTGTGACTATTGGTGTACCACAGGGATCAGTGTTGTGTCCATTATTGTTTGTCTTACAGACCAATGATCTGGCTCATCAATTCTGTGGATGATTCCAAGATTGGGGGAATAGTGGACAGCAATGAAGACTATCAAAGCTTTCAGCGGGATCTGGACCATATGGAAAAATGGATTGAAAAATGGCAAATGGAAATTAAACACAAAATAATCTGCAGATGCTGTGATCAAAGCAACACTTTCAGTATGCTGGATGAACTCAGCAGGTCAGGCAGCATCAGTTAGAAACGATGAGTCGACGTTTCAGGCCGGAACCCTTCATCAGGACTGAAGAATGAAAGATGGAGAAGGATTTGAAGAATGCTTGTAGCTTCAGTTGAAAGACCAGTAATTTGAAAGACAAAGGGGTCGGGGAGGGGAAGCATTGACGTCATAGCCCTGAAAACAATGAGTAGTAGAAGAAGGAGGTGGAACCATGAGGGAGCTGGGGGAGGGGGTAGAGTGAAATAGGGATAGAGGAAGGGAGGGGGAGGGAATTACCAGAAGTTGGAGAATTCTATGTTCATACCAAGGGGCTGGAGACTACCTAGACGGTGTATGAGGTGTTGCTCCTCCAACCTGAGTTTAGCCTCATCATGGCAGTAGAGGAGGCCATGTATGGACATATCTGAATGAGAATGGGAAGCAGAGTTGAAGTGGATGGCAACCAGGAGATCCTGTCTGTTGTGGCGGATGGAGTGGAGGTGCTCAACAAAGCGGTCCCCCAATCTGCATTGGGTTTCACCGATGTAGAGGAGGCCGCACCAGGAGCACTGGATGCAATAGATGACCCCAACAGACTCACAAGTGAAGTGTTGTCTCACCTGGAAGGACTGTTTGGGGCCTTGAATGGTTGCAAGAGATGAGGTGTAGGGACAGGTGTAGCACTTATGCTTACTGGGATAAGTGCCAGGTTGGAGATCAGTGGGGATGGAATGCGGATAAGGGAGTCGCGGAGGGACCGATCCCTGTGGAAAGCGGAGAGGGGTGGAGAGGGAAAGATGTACTTAGTGGTGGGGTCCTGTTGAAGGTGGCGGAAGTTGCGGAGGATAATGTGCTGGATCCGGAGGCTGGTGGGGTGGTAGGTAAGGACAAGGGGAACTCTGTCCCTGTGGAAAATTAATGCAGATAAGTGTAAGATGTGCACTATGGGAAGACAAACCAGGGCAGGACTCACACATTGAGTGGTAGGGCACTGCGAAGTGTAGAACAGAAGGATCTGAAAACAGATTCATAATTCCTTGAAAGTGATGCCACAGGTAGAGATGTAAGAGTGCTTTTGGTGCATTGGCCTTCATATATTCAAGTACTTAGTGTAGGTGTTGGTATGTTACGTTGAAGTTGTATGAGACATTGTTGACTTCCTTCATAAGACTTCCTTATGCAGTAAAAATACTGACAGGTAACACTGAGCTCATCCAAACACTGAACAGGCTTGGACATGTGGTGTCTTACTCCCAACTTGAAGAGAATGACACTGTTCCGTGTCTCCAAAAGCTAGCAACAGCCTCCAAACAGAGAGTTGTACTTCTAGCCTCCATCAAGCCTCATGCCTTCACCAATCTTGCATGGGACAATATCGATAGACGTGAGGAAACTCTCACTGGAAAGGGTACATCACATAGAGTCAATGGCATAGTGGTACAGGCCAATGTCTATAGACCACATCTGCCAAGAGCTGAGCTTCAACACATTGAGAAACTTAAGCAGAGATCAGTCACCATTGAGGATCAAGAACTGGAAGTATATGTAGCAGGTGCACATGTGGGCCTACAGCCTCTCTCAACCAGGGAACACTGTGCCCAGGAAACCAAGGAAGCTGCTCTTCTTGCCTGCAAGAAGAACCTCGTGTGGACACTTGCAAGGCAAACAGATCCAGAGAATCAGACAATCCCAAGATGGACTGGTTTTAAGATCAGCCCCAAGGACCAAGAACCAATCTCACAAGATATTGTTGGGTATCTGTCAGCCATCTTGTTGGGTATCTGCCAACCATCAATTCACCAGCCATAGAGTTGACCACAGTATTTGAAATCCTGAACCAATCAGAGCTAATCAGGAAGGAACTTCATCTAGAAACAATTATGGTAGTCATGGATCAAGCACTCTATGTAAAAGCCACTGAATTTGCCTGGAAGCACAAAGAGTGCTTCTCCAACATTCTTCTCAGGATGGGGACATTCCATTACATATGTGATGCTTTAGCCATCCTAGGAAAGCGATTTTGGGATGCTGGTCTAAAGGACATATGCATAGAGGCTGGAATTGTTGCAGAGGGGTCCATCAATGGAGTCCTTGATGGTAAACACATGTAGTGATCTGCTCAGAAGACACAGATGTCTTTATCATGTCTTTAGCATTTTGTGACAAGATTGAGGTCCATTTTTTCCAGAAGTGTGTCACTAGAACCCGTACAAAGCTTGTAGACATCAGGAAGGTTGCTGCCACTGTTGGCATAGAAGTTTATAGGGCTCTCATCGGGCTGCACGCATATACAGGATGTGACACTGTAAGCGCTTTTGCAGGCAAAGGGAAGACAAGTGCCCTAAAACTTCTGACCAGCAACAGGGCACATTCTTAGAGTTGGGTCAGGAATAGGACCTCTCCCCAGAACTGATGGACAAACTGGAGGCATTTACATGTCTCCTTTATGCCCCAAAAGCATCGACCACCGAGGTCAATGAGCTCAGGTATCACCTTTTCTGTGCCAAAAAAGGTGAAGTCGAAAGTCATCAACTCCCACTATGCAAGGACTGCTTAACAAAACAGGTACAGCGAGCCAACTACCAGGCTGGTATCTGGAGAAGATGTTTGGAGAAGGACCCACAAGTGCCAAGCCACATAAAGCTACCACTGGTGCAATGCTGTCACATATTTTCTAACTCTAGAGATGTATACCTTGCCAAAAACCACTGTGAGCATTATTCTCCTCAGATGGTACCGACCAATCCTACTGGCTCGCAGACTATACCAATAAGGTTGAAAGAATGCAGAGGAAATTTACAATGGAGCTGCCAGGACTTGCTGATCTGAATTATAGGGAAAGGTTCAATAGATTGGGACTTTATTTCTATGTGTGTAGGAGAATGAAGGGAGATTTGATAGTAGTATGGAAAATTATGAGGGTATTGATGGAGTAGATGCAAATAGTTATTTTTCCAATGAGATTAGGTGAGAATAGAACTAGAAGTTAACACTCAATCTTCAGATCTTTGAGGTGGCAGGACATGCTCCCAGCAGCTCACGACCAGCCGCTTTTTGAAATCCCAAGGATGCGGCCGAGAAGATGAACGAGCCTTCACGGTTCTGAGGATGAGCTGCTTCTAAGCTGGTGCCGCTGACTGAAGCATCATGGGGAAAAAACAGAACATTGGGAACAGCAGATTGGCCATCGTGCTCTGTACTCAGCAAACAGTGCGCTTGCTTTCTCTCTCTCGGTGGGGAAGAAATTATTGCTGATTCTCGAGTCGGAGAATGCTGAAGAAATGACGTGACAGACTTTATCATTGCAAATAAGCAAGTTGTTTTGTTATGTCTCCCCTCTCGCTGTGAAAGGGGACACCTTCCCTTCCTTTCATTAGGGACCGAGAGAGCCTGTGGTATCTCCAATTGTCAGGTGAACGATTAGGTTTTGTTGTACTATAGATCATGGTCTTTCTTAGGGGCTTTGTTTTTGCTGGCTTAGTGGGTGGCAGGTGCTGATGCTTTTTTGCTGAATTAAGTTGGGGAATGGAAGGGTCGTTGCTTTGCAGCTGCTTGTGTGTGGGAGAAGTGAGTAGGGGGACTTTGGGGTTCTAGCGTTTTTACTGTCACTCATTCTTTGGGACACTTCTGTTCTAGTGGAAGACCAAGAGTTTCAGAATGTATATTGTATACATTTCTCTGATATTAACTGGAACTATTGAACTATTGAACCATTGATATATTTAAGGGAAGCATGAGGGGGATCTTCTTCATTCAGAAAGTGGTGAACATGTGGAACGAGCTGCTAGCACAAATGATGAATGTGGGTTGGATTGCAACATTTCAGAGAAATTTGGATAATGCTTGGATGGAAGGCTTATGGAGGGCAATGGTCTGGGTGCAAGCCAATAGGATTAAGCAGGATAATAATTTGGCATGGACCAGATGGGCCTAAGACACTGTTTCTCTGCTGTAGTGTTCTATAACTTCTATGACAATAAGGCCAGAATTTCCCAGCCTTCTTTAGCCCAATGCCCCCTTAAAGCACCATCATACTTTTCAATGCCCCTCTTAGGCACAATATATTTTCCAGCGCCCCAATAATGTAAAAACATGTTTATCATATGCTCACATGAGAAAAATGATTCTGCTTTAATTTTTATTTGTCTTTGAACTTAGCTTACACAGCACCTGTGCACTGTACAGTAGCTTTGATATCAATGCATTCCTTGAACTTGATGATTTTTAGCAAGAGTTGAATTATCTGATTCAAGTTGTGACGGCAAAAACCTTAAGTCCCCGTGCGTAACAATGTCCAAGTAGTTTCTGTTTTTTGGGAGTATGTGTTTCACTGCACTGAAGCCTCTTTCAGCAAGGTAGGAGGATGGAAATGCAATGAAGAGCAGTTTGGCTCATCTCCAAAAACCAGGAAACTCCGTATGACAGTGTAGCCACATACCACAAAAGCAGACATTTTTGAAAAGCACTTTTGCATCTTCATCATTCTGAATTCCGATTTTTTTTCTTCTTGCCAGTTCTCTTTCCTGTTCTTCCACCTTGCAAAGAAATGGGTTAATCACTCAGTCCGGAATTTCGAGACCATTCGAATCATTGAATTGATTCTGAAAATCCTTCTTCAGTGACTGCATGTGTAAGTAGTACTCTTGCAAATTATTGTCTGTGAAAGAGAGTGCCATACTTTCCATGCAGGGAAACTGTGAGAACATTCTTCTCCCAATGCTTTGCTATATATTTCCAATTCTCCAATAAAAGTGGACACTGCACTTTTCACCTGGATTAAACTGAAAGTCACACCCTGCAGTTTCATATTCCGAATGTTCATTTTGTCATACAGATCTCCACATAGAAGTTCAATCTTTTGTCGACTAAGCCAAAATTCAACCACAGTGTCAAAAAGATCAAAGAAATGTTTCAGCAGCAGCCTTTTAACAGCCAATGCACTTCACTATGAAAAAACAAGTGTTCAAACTCTTCATCATTATCTTGGCATTTCTCGTGAAATATTCTGCTATTTAATGGATGAGATTTAATTTTGTTGATAACAGATATTACAAGAAATTGCATAAAAAAAATACTGACTGAGGTTTTTGACTGTGAGATATTGATGATGAATTACACAATGGATTGCAAACAGACTTGGGATTTCTTTTCTCATAAATGCCACTAGATCAGCATGGTGACCTGTCATATATAGAAACATAGAAAATAGGTGCAGGAGTAGGCCATTCGGCCCTTCGAGCCTGCACCACCATTTATTATGATCATGGCTGATCATCCAGCTCAGAACCCTGCACCAGCCTTCCCTCCATACCCTCTGATCCCCCTAGGCACAAGGGCCATATCTAACTCCCTCTTAAATATAGCCAATGAACTGGCCTCAACTGTTTCCTGTGGCAGAGAATTCCACAGATTCACCACTCTCTGTGTGAAGAAGTTTTTCCTAATCTCTGTCCTAAAAGGCTTCGCCTTTATCCTCAAACCGTGACCCCTTGTTCTGGACTTCCCCAACATCGGGGACAATCTTCCTGCATCTAGCCTGTCCAATCCCTTTAGGATTTTATACGTTTCAATGAGATCCCCCCTCAATCTTCTAAATTCCAACGAGTACAAGCCTAGTTCATCCAGTCTTCCTTCATATGAAAGTCCTGCCATCCCAGGAATCAATCTGATGACACACATCAAAGTTGCTGGTGAACGCAGCAGGCCAGGCAGCATCTGTAGTAAGAGGTGCAGTCGAAGTTTCAGGCCGAGACCCTTCGTCAGGACTAACTGAAGGAAGAGTGAGTAAGGGATTTGAAAGTTGGAGGGGGAGGGGGAGATCCAAAATGATAGGAGAAGACAGGAGGGGGAGGGATAGAGCCAAGAGCTGGACAGGTGATAGGCAAAAGGGGATACGAGAGGATCATGGGACAGGAGGACCGGGAAGAAAAAACAGGGGGGGGGACCCAGAGGATGGGCAAGAGGTATATTCAGAGGGACAGAGGGAAAAAAAGGAGAGTGAGAGAAAGAATGTGTGCATAAAAATGAGTAACAGATGGGGTACGAGGGGGAGGTGGGGCATTAGCGGAAGTTAGAGAAGTCGATATTCATGCCATCAGGTTGGAGGCTACCCAGACGGAATATAAGGTGTTGTTCCTCCAACCTGAGTGTGGCTTCATCTTTACAGTAGAGGAGGCCGTGGATAGACATGTCAGAATGGGAATGGAATGTGGAATTAAAATGTGTGGCCACTGGGAGATCCTGCTTTCTCTGGCGGACAGAGCGTAGATGTTCAGCAAAGCGGTCTCCCAGTCTGCGTCGGGTCTCGCCAATATATAAAAGGCCACATCGGGAGCACCGGACGCAGTATATCACCCCAGTCGACTCACAGGTGAAGTGTTGCCTCACCTGGAAGGACTGTTTGGGGCCCTGAATGGTGGTAAGGGAGGAAGTGTAAGGGCATGTGTAGCACTTGTTCCGCTTACACGGATAAGTGCCAGGAGGGAGATCAGTGGGGAGGGATGGGGGGGACGAATGGACAAGGGAGTTGCGTAGGGAGCGATCCCTGCGGAATGCAGAGAGGGGGGGAGGGAAAGATGTGCTTAGTGGTGGGATCCTGTTGGAG
This sequence comes from Mobula birostris, assembly GCF_030028105.1. NCBI lineage: Eukaryota > Metazoa > Chordata > Chondrichthyes > Myliobatiformes > Myliobatidae > Mobula > Mobula birostris. The sequence goes on from NC_092388.1 coordinate 36,713,736, forward strand.
GTGGCGGAACTTACGGAGAATAATATGTTGTACCCGGAGGCTGGTGGGGTGGTAGGTGAGGACCAGGGGAACCCTATTCCTAGTAGGGTGGCAGGAGGATGGAGTGAGAGCAGATGTACGTGAAATGGGGGAGATGCGTTTAAGAGCAGAGTTGATAGTGGAGGAAGGGAAGCCCCTTTCTTTAAAAAAGGAAGACATCTCCCTCGTCCTAGAATGAAAAGCCTCATCCTGACAGCAGATGCGGCGGAGACGGAGGAATTGCGAGAAGGGGATGGCGTTTTTGCAAGAGACAGGGTGAGAAGAGGAATAGTCCAGACAGCTGTGAGAGTCAGTAGGCTTATAGTAGACATCAGTGGATAAGCTGTCTCCAGAGACATAGACAGAAAGATCTAGAAAGGGGAGGGAGGTGTCGGAAATGGACCAGGTAAACTTGAGGGCAGGGTGAAAGTTGGAGGCAAAGTTAATAAAGTCAACGAGTTCTGCATGTGTGCAGGAAGCAGCGCCAATCTGGTGAACCTTCTTTGTACTCCCTCTATGGCAAGGATGTCTTTCCTCAGATTAGGGGACCAAAGCTGCACACAATACTCCAGGTGTGGTCTCACCAAGGCCTTGCACAACTGCAGTAGTACCTCCCTGCACCTGTACTCGAATCCTCTCGCTATAAATGCCAGCATACCATTCGCCTTTTTCACCGCCTGCTGTACCTGCATGCCCACTTTCAATGACTGGTGTATAATGACACCCAGGTCTTGTTGCACCTCCCCTTTTCCTAATCGGCCACCATTCAGATAATAATCTGTTTTCCTATTTTTGCCACCAAAGTGGATAACTTCACATTTATCCACATTAAATTGCATCTGCCATGAATTTGCCCACTCATCCAACCTATCCAAGTCACCCTGCATCCTCTTAGCATCCTCCTCACAGCTAACACTGCCGCCCAGCTTCGTGTCATCCGCAAACTTGGAGATGCTGCATTTAACTCCCTCATCCAAGTCATTAATATATATTGTAAACAACTGGGATCCCAGCACTGAGCCTTGCGGTACCCCACTAGCCACTGCCTGCCATTCTGGAAAGGTCTCGTTTATTCCCACTCTTTGCTTCCTGTCTGCCAACCAATTCTCTATCCTCATCAATACCTTACCCCCAATACCGTATGCTTTAAGTTTGTACACTACACTCTTGTGTGGGACCTTGTCAAAAGCCTTTTGAAAATCCAAATATACCACATCCACTGGTTCTCCCCTATCCACTCTACTAGTTACATCCTCAAAAAATTCTATGAGATTCGTCAGACATGATTTTCCTTTCACAAATCCATGCTGACTTTGTCCGATGATTTCACCGCTTTCCAAATGTGCTGTTATCACATCTTTGATAACTGACTCCAGCAGTTTCCCCACCACCGACGTCAGGCTAACTGGTCTATAATTCCCCGGTTTCTCTCTCCCTCCTTTTTTAAAAAGTGGGGTTACATTAGCCACCCTCCAATCCTCAGGAACTACTCCAGAATCTAACGAGTTTTGAAAAATTATCACTAATGCATCCACTATTTCTTGGTGCTCCATCTGTTGCACAAGAAATTATGTTCCTGATCAGAATACTTTGATCCTCAATATACATTTTGAGCTTGATTTTCCATTGTTATTTGTTTTTAACTTTTTACAAAAGAGAATCTCATCATAAACTTTTCCATTTTTGATAAACCATTAGGGTTTTCAAATGCTTCTTTCATCTTCTGGAACTGAGTAATACCATAGGTAGCCTTTTCAGGGTGTCTTTTACAAAATTCTTCCTGCAATCATGATGGGTTCATGGGTTCAGTAGACAGCACAGTATTACAAATAAGAGACAGAGGGTGCCCCTGATCTGATAGGAATGGAGTAAAACCATACTCCATGTATGTAACATGGTATTGACACACTTTCTGTAGTTTCTGTTTCTTAGCAGGATTCGAATTCAAGGCTTCACTGCCTTCAGACATAGAGATTGTGCCATGCATACTTATCCATTATTAACGAGGATAAATTAAAATGAAAAAAATAACACAAACTGGGAATGCTTATTGGATGTTGATGCCGGCAGAGCATTGACTTGGATGGAACGATGGTGTGGCACACAAATGAACAGTGAGGCGAAAAAAGACAAATACAACAGCAAAAATTATGTTGCCAAGGATTCAGTGCAAAATCTGAGTGTTAGTTAGGGTAGAGCTGGTTTTCGGCCATCTACCTTTATACTATACAGTACCAGTTAACGCAATTGACCAATCATATAAGGTCTCATAATCCTCAAAGATGGTTTTTGGCCGCACATATGATGCCAAGGTTGCTTTGAACACCTCAAGAGGGATCCTTGGGTCGGCAGGTTCACTGATTGGCTCTGTTTTACGGTTTGGTTCTGACCTGCGCTGTATCATTTTCCATTAATCTGTAGAGAAAGTTGAGAGGGTGTACTTGACTTACAAACTGTTAGATTGCATGAACTTGTTCTGTGCCATGAGTCAAGGGCAACTGTTGGGCACCTGGTTGCTAGTTTATGTATCCCCAATAATGTCTTTTGGTTGGTAGGTCGGATGAGATTGCCAAGTTTTGGATGCGTTGCGATGACAGATGCTCACCGTCTGTAGACCAGTGCCTCTGTTCCAGTGCCTCATACTTTCTTTTTTTGGAAGTGCCTACTCTACTAGCAGTTGGTCAGGTCTCATACCTTAAGTTAGGGTGCTGCTTACTCCCACCTCCCCCCCCCCAAGAATCCTCAACACCTCCCGACGTCTTCTATTTCTCCCTGAAGACATGTAACTGCCCCCTTAGGAGGATGGTACCATTCCCATTGGGAATCCCTGTATTAGACAAAACAAACAAGCAGAACTCATGTGAAGGGCAAATCGTTGGAGTGCCTAAGAGGTTTCCATGATCATTTTGTTGTGAGGAAGGAATTATTTTTCATCAAGTGTGGTTGTATGACAAAGGGTTATCTAATAATCTGATGGCTATGGAGAGGTTGGGAGGAGTAATCATAACATTCATATCAGAATTGAAACTGATTTGGTTCAATCTGAAACAATGGTCTTAATTTGAAAGAAGCCAAGATATAGAAGTATGAGGTGTGACATTATAATGGTAGGTTGGATATTTATATTGAACGATACAGAAACACACAAAAGCTATTAGTTGAAGAATGAATGCAGTTCACAACAAATCATGTTGTTTAAGGGATAAAATCCTAACATGATAAACAAGAAAAGTTAAGGGCAGTATTAGTTTAAAGGAAAAGGTTAATAGCATTGTTAAAAAGAGCAATAAGTTCAAGGAATAAGAAAATTTGAGAATTCAGCAAGCTGGTCAAGGGCATTGATAAGGAAAAGGTAACGGAAAGGGTAAAGCTCAATGGATAAGGCACTGGCTTCCTAAGCCAGTGATTGTGCACTTGTGTCCCACCTGGGGTGGTGAATTTTTGGGGTGCCACGGCAGTGTTGCAGTTATCACAGCATTATTACAGCTCAAGGCGTTAGAGTTCGGTGTTCAATTTCAATGTCATCTGAAAGGAGTCTGTATGTCCTCCCTGTGGAATGAGTGGGTTTTGCCCGGGTGCTCTGGTCTCCTCCCATGGTCCAAAGATGTACTGGGCAGGTTAACTGGTCATTGTAAATTATCTCATGATTATGTTAGCATTAAATCGGGGTTGTAGGGGGCTGTGGGACTGTGTAACTCAGGGAGCCGGAAGGACCTATTCTGTGCTGTATCTCCAAATAAATAAAAACAAAATAAATAATTGGAGTATGAGAGCAAGTGAGCAATGATAAAATATAGGCAGGTTATAACAGCTTCTGCAGATACATAGAGAGGGAAAAACAGCAAAAGTTAATGTGGATTCTTTGTAGACTGATACTGGAGTAACTTGGAAAATGGAAGTTGCAGAATTTTTAAAGATATATATTTTATGTCTGTTTTTATAGAAGAAGTACAGAAAAATCTTCTGGCAATAGTCGGGGAACAATAGATGTAGATTGAATGACAAGCTGAAAGAAACTAGCATGAGTGAAAAAAAATAGCTTTGGTAATGGTGATGGGAACGAAAGCCAATAAATTCCCAGGACCTGATGACTTACATTGTACAGTAAATTTTTGAAAGAGGTAGCTGTGCAGATAATGTATGCACTCATTGACATCTGTTCAAAATGGTCTTCATGTTAAAATATTTCGCACAGATTGGAAGGTAGCAAACGTAGCCCCTGTACTTTACAAAGGAGAAAGTAGAAAGTACAGACCTGACACCGGTAGTAAGGAAAATACTGAAATTTATCATTAAGCCAGTCATAAAATGACACTTAGAAAATAAAATTCGGAACGTACAGAGTCAACAGGGCTTTATGAAAGGGAAATCTAAGATTCTGAGTTGGAAACTAAAGGAATAGATAATTACAAAGAAACATAGAACGTGATATATTTAGATTTCCAGAAGGCTAGCAATAGATTTTACACTATTAGTAGTCACTTATCCAATATTAGTTATTTTTTCTGGAATTGTTTATTTAACTTGCCTGTGTTAGGAATCAAACACATAGATTTAGATCAGTAATCTAGGCCACTAGAGAGAAATCCAGTAATTTATCTAGTGTTCTACCATAACTCTTTCCAAAGCCAAAATTGGGCCCAACCCATTTATTTTTCACTCTAGCATAAAGTAGTAGCATCAAATTATACTGCAAACATAGCAGAAGAAACAGAGAAATGGAGTAAAGTGCATTTTGTAAGTGCCAACATAAAACTGGCTAACCTTTAAATGAAATGAATGGAATGAATTTGGAATAGATTTTACAAGGCCTTTGTGACCCTTCTAGCTCTGCTTCCCTCTATATGTTGATAATACCCTGAGGATAAAGATGACAGTCTCTAGAAAGGTGTTCATTAGGTAGTAGAGGGATTGAAAATAGTTTTATGGGTCCCAGAGCCTGTTGTGTATGGAATATTCATTTGTGCATGGAAAGTGTTTATGAAAAACATTAATTAATAACCTATCATAAAGGTTCACACTTCTTGGTTAACTGTGTGTAAATTAAAAACCAGCTGTGTTTGCATAAGATATCATCAAAAAGTAGGAGTTTTAAATAACTGTTATAAACTGAGCATTTATTCCCAGTTACAATGGACAAGGAATTAACTAATCCCTCAGCAAATAATATTCTATTAATGAATATGTATTCATTAATGTCTGAAATACAAATACATTGATCTATGCTTGGTGGCTCACTGTGTACTGATTTGAATCCTTGTGTTTCAAACAGATCTCTTTTATGGCTACCTTCCAGTTTTATGTGGAGCTTAGAGATCCAACACACTGCAAATGTTTGACTTCTGTTGTCCTGAAGTCTATATCCAAAGTAAAATATATGACAACAGAAATGATTTGTCTAGTCAATATACTAGTCAAAAGTAGCCTACTAGCTCAGAATAATGTTTCAGGTCATTAAAATAGAAAGTGCCAGGGAACATTCTGAGAGAACAGCAAAATGTTGGAACTTGTTCTTCCTCGTGAGAGCTTGGAATGAGCTGCCAATGCAACTGGTGCATGAGAGATCGATTTCAACATTTAAGATAAGTTTGGACAGGTACATGGATGATAGGGCTATGGGGGGTTATGTCCCCAGTGCTGGTCTTCGGGAATAGGCAGTTTTAGTGGTTGGGCACAGTAAGGCCTGTTTCTGTGCTCTACTTTTCTATGACGCTATGACTGACTCACAAAAGCTTTGAGATTATGTAAATTAACTCTAAGAACTGTTAGCAACAGATTTTTGTCGAGTAAGTATTAAGAAATGTAGAACCAAAGTGAGTAACTACAGATTGATTGAGGTCAAATATGATCTCACTGAATGGTGCTACAAGCTTATGAGGCAAAGTATTTCTATTTCTGTGCTAACCAAGTCATCATGTTGGGGGCTATGTAAATGTTGGTGCATAAATACTTATTTTTATGTGGCTGAATTCAACCATTTTATTTGAGGCAATTCACTTTATGACGAAACAATAAGACTGCTCTAAGGAAGTCTGTGATCACAGAACAAGGAGCGCTGTAAATACGATGAAGGATCCTACTTGGTAAGTTTTTATAATTAAGGGTACTGCTCCAATACCAAATTCTTATCCTTAAAGATAATGGAAAAATTAACTTTACTTGCTACATGCACAACAAAACATCGAAGCGTACAGTGAAATGAGTTGACTGCGCCAGATCAAATCAGCAAAGATTGTGTTGGACATCTTGCAAGTGTCACCATGCTTCCGACACCAACATAGCCTACCCACAGCTCACTAACCTTAATCCTTTTGTTGGAGAAGAAAGCTTTGCATAATATGATTTCATTAACTCCAGCAAATAAAATGATATTCCAAGTTTGTCTAGTTGTGGGCAAAATATTGTTTACAAGCCGCCTCAATATGTACAGCTTGTCAGACTATGCAATATATCTGGAATTTAACAGCCATAACATGACTTTTTCCTTGTTAGTTTCACATTTGTGTATTACAGAGTCAATACTCAAGTCGTTTTTTTTATGCTTTAAAGGCTGCTGGAATGGAAGTGTTGTCTGTGCATTAAATAGATTGAAAGGGAACTTAGAGTACACAACATTCTATAATATATAAATCAATTGCCAAAAAAAAGTTGAAGGGTGTATATCTGCATGAATGGAAGGTGCAACTGTCTAATTATATATGACATGGTAGAATATATAGGATGTAAAGAGCTAACTGTCTGCAGAAGTGATATATCAGTTTTTTCACATAGCAGTCTACTCATTCAGTTCTTACCTGGTGTTTTGTATAATTATCAATCACAATTTTAAAAATAATGTGACCAAATGACCAAGTTACCAGAAGATTGATGCCGATAAGAGAGATAAGTGAGAGACAAATGGGGGAAACATTCAAAATGCTAATAAGAGAGAGACGAGAGAGATTAACGAAAAGAGACACAGTTCCGAGTATTGTCAGACTGGTTGCTTTGAACCTGAACTGTTTGAAGTTTGATGACAGGTGATACCCTAGCAGGGGGATAAAAGGAACAGGTTCGCTAAGGCAAGCGACACACCACGACACCACGAGATAACAAGACCCTGGAAGTGCGGTGTGACCCCCCACAAGTTGGTGGGAGTTTTGGAGGTCTGGTCACAGGACCGACCATAGACGCACAGGGTGAAAAGGTACGATCGGCAGGAACTTGGTGTGTGTGTCCGCCCTTGCCTGGGTGCCGGGTTCACCACAGAAGAACGATCGTATCCGGAATGGAGGGGTCACAGTCGGTGACCTCAGAAGACATTACAAAGGGCTCGCCCGAAAGCTAACTGCGAGGAATATCAAAGATCTGTTTGAATCCGATTTGAATAACATCCGCTCTCTCTCTCTCTCTCCCCCCAACGGCACAACAGCGAATACTGCAAACTGTACTAAACTGAACTGAACTCTGTGTCACTTGAGACTGATCATTTTACCCCTAGACTGGGATAGAGCTTGATTGATCCTATTATCCTAGTTCTGTGTACATGTGTGTTTTATCATTGCTAACCTGTTGCATTTATATCCTTATGTTTAGAGTACTGTGTTACTTATTTCTTCAATAAAACTTTCTTAGTTCCAGAAATCCAGACTCCAACTGAGTGGTCCATTTCTGCTGGTTTGGTGGCCCAGTTACGGGGTATGTAACAATAAAAACCCATTCTTTGCAAACCAAAGGCGGTACTTATCCTTCTGACATTTCCCTCCACTTTGTAGATCAGTGTGATTTTTGAGTTACAATCAGATATGTTCTTTCCATCGCACCTCATTCATCACTGTATTATTTAAAAGTGTGCCTAGTAGCATACTGTGTAAACATTCACAGGTCAGGATAATGTGAGTTTGATGCTTTGAAATGGAAAAAAAAATGTCAAGCCTATTAGGAACATGGGATAATCAATGGACCTGTTACTGCATTCTAATACATCATGACTGAGCTGTACCTAAAGAGACTATGGTGAATGGTTCCAATCACCAATCAACTTGACCAGCAAAATCCAACAATTCATAAATTGTTAAAATATTATTTTAGCTCAGAAATCCATAGCCCTGGGTGGAATGTGATTTGCAACATTAAAATATAATTACTTACCTCTGGCATTCAATATCTGCACCAAAGCTATTATAACATGATGCTAAGCATCATATAATTGCAGCATTTCAGAGCATTCAAGTCACTGGAATATCTAGAGGAGAAAGATGGGTGTCCACCATATTACCGTTCTGCAAACCTTTGTACTGAATTTGGTAGTTTGGGTCTCTGTTTTGAAATGGCAAGTTTCTATGAATGGAGCAGCATTTCAATCATAACAGGCATTTTACAGATCTGATGGCAGTTGATAAAACTGTCAGGTCTTTTAAAGGGCACTGTTTTAAACTTTGGAGAGTGATATTAGGCTGTTTGCTATCAGTTGTGCCTTACATTCAATTAAAATACAAAAGCTTCAGGATACTGTGGGGGATAATGTTTTGAAAATTTTTTAATAAGTATTTTAATTAGCTCTACTTCTCTGCTGATTTCTGCAGTTGGATAAAATCTCAACTGATGATTTGATTGTAACATCAGCTCTTTTTATTTCACTTCCGGAATATATTCCAAGTAATTTCAATCTTGAACTAAGATGGCAATTTTCATATTTCTATCTTAAACTCCTGATTTCATATTTTAAGTTTTACTAACAAGATCATCACAAAATAGGTTAAAGGAATGTACTGGTTCAGTTATTAGACATAATCAACAAAGGCATATTGTCAATTTGAATAAGAGCCATGGACTGGTGAGGTGTTTGGAATGTGTTGGAATGGAAAGCCACTGGGGAGTAGATCTGTTCCTCATCCCTCCTCTAGCTCTCAACTCACAGGAACAACAAATGCTCATGTGCATTACCATCCTTTCCAAATGAATGCAATGAGGTTTTCAATCCACGATATAAATGTTTTAAAAATTTCGTCTTGAAAATCTGAAGGAAGGATGTGGACCTTGTACTCAAATTTCTAGAATGCAAGAAGAGGCATAGCTAAGGTGAATGTGCAGTCCTTTTCTCCCCAGGATTCTCAAATCAAGAACTAGAGAGAATAGGATTAAAGTAAGAAGGGAGAGGTTTAATAAACCTGAGCGACAGAGTTCTCATGCAGCGAGTGGTCAGTGTATGGAAGGAGCTGTCAGAGGAAATAGTTGAGTTTGGTGCATTAGCACCATTTAAAAGGCACTTGGACAGACACAGGGAGAGGAAAGGTTTAAAGGGGTATGGACCTTGTGGACAAATTGTGAAATCTGAGGTGAGACTTTTATTCGTTGTGGCAAAGGGCCTGTCTTTGAGCTGAATATACCTAGGACAAGGTGTAAAGCTGCTCACACTAGGCTTGAAGCTTGTTCAAGTGTTTCCATGATCATGCATTTTCTAAAATGAAGGTGTTGCAGTGACACCAGCACTCAATGGCCATCACTAATCACCATTGAAAATATGGTGGCAAGCCACCATATGGTATCCCTCTGGTGAAGGTACTTGTATAGTCCTGTTGGTTAAAGAATTTCAAACCCAGCAATGATGGAAAGCTGATATTTCCAAATCAGGATGATATGCATTTAGAGGGGCCTGCAGAGGACAACATTCCCATCATTATGAGTAGGATAAGATTGCATTACAAACTGACTGATGGCCTGATGCTGTGCAGGGCATAAACACCCATAAGCATGAATTCCAAATTTGTGTTTTCACAGACTTTCTCTTTACTTACCATTGCTTTCACCTGGGGGGTCCTCACAGGGGGGATTTTGCAAGGTCATTATGCTTTGTGGGAGAATCTGGAATGAAGGGCTACTGCATGAAAATAACGAATTGCTTCTTGAGATTCAGGTTAGTTCATTGTCATATACACAAGGGTACAATTAAATTTCTTCACTGTGTGAAGCTCACAGGTACAACAATAAATACAGTGACAAATGCAAAACAATGGAATGGTGCAAAGTCTAGAAGTGAAAACAGAAGTAGTCCAAAAACAAAACACTAAAGTAACAACAATGCTTGGGATAGAACTAAGAACTTGAGAATGAAGCAGCATGACCAGAGAAGGGATGTGAAAGAACTGACTCATACAGAAGTCAAGCAGAAAGAAATAAGCTGTTCTTGAATCACAGGCTCATCACTTCTTACCATCTAGTCCATCTTCATGATGCATTGCATCAGGAAGTCTAACAGTAGCATCAAGTCAAAGAAAAAAGAGGAAATGGCTCCAGATTTGTATATTAATTTATTTTTTCTAAATATGAATTGATACCTATAATAGAACCTATCTATTTGATAATCGTATTAAAATTGCATCATAAATGGTCATTCATACTTTTGCCTATTCGATCTACAGCCTGTATCTTGGAAATATCCCTGTAATACAATTGTTTCTATTTTTCTGCTTCTCAAGTTGTTATAATTGTTGCTATCTAATTAGAAGCAATTGTATCAATGATTATCCAAACATGAGCATGGGACATGTTTACATGATGTGGTCCATGTATATATATCCACCATCTTCTGATAATCCTTTTGAGGAATATGCTGGGAAACTGGCTGGTAGTTAATTTGAACAATAAACGTAAAAGAAAATCACAACTAATTTCTTAGTATAATGTGACATTGTCAATGTTTTGACCGGTTATTGGAAGTTCCACATGAAAAAAATAAGGCCTAATCAGCTCAGACTGAAAGGACGTCATTGTCCAAATCACCAGCTATTGTGATGGGGTCCTGAATTACCCCTATGAACTGTGCTTGATTACCCCTATGAACTGTATTTTTGAAAAGAGAGAGCGAGAGGTGCCCAACACAAACACCTTGTTAAAAAGACAGAGTTATTTAACACTGACATCTTGTTTTTAAGAGAGAGAGCAAGAGAGAGAGAGAGAGAGAGAGAGAGAGAGAGAGAGAGAGAGAGACAAAGACTGCTCACAGTTTGTTTATACTTTCCCAAGGACATCGCTTGCTTGTACATTCTTACACAGACAGAGAAGGGAGGAGCTGTTTGAATGACAGTTGGTACTCAGTACGGGGAGATAAATAGAAGGTCAGATAATTGACCTGAGACACATGATTTTGGACACTGAAAGAGCTTTTCTGTGCCCACAGAAAAAGTGGGTTTTGGAGGATCGATCAGGCAGATCGATCAGTGGCTCTTGCAGTGTGAAAAGGAAGTGACCGGTGGGGAGTTGTTCATGTGTCAGCCCTCACCTGGGTTGATAATTCCACCACAGAAGAATGGTCCCCTTTGTTGTGGTCACAGTCGGTGACTTTTAAAGGATTTTGGAGGACAATGGGAAGATCAACGGTGTCAGCTCACATGAAGACTCAAATCTCTCCCTCTCCCTCTCTCCATCACTACTCAACTCAATACCACAAACTGAACTGAACTTTACTCATTATCGTAAGACTATCTATTTACCCCTAGACTTGAAGAAGCTTGGTTTTCATATATATTCCACAGTTACTTATATATAATCATTTGCTAATCTGTTTGATTTGTCTTCATTTATATTACTGTATTGCGTAGTTACTAATAAATATCATTTGTTAATAGCAATACCAGACTCCAAACTGTTTTCCATCTCTGCTGGTTCTTTAACCCGTCACGGGGTATGTGACACTATGAAAATTCCCAAAATCCAGAAAGGTTGAGTCAAAATGGAAGTATATGTAAATTAATTCCAGGAAAGACAATTTAAAGAGAAAATCCACTTGTAATTGCTGGAGTTTAAGAGACTCCATGCAAAGGCTAAGTGTAAATAGATCTGTGAAAATGATTTATGAACCACCCACACATTAAACCTCTTCCAACCTCAATTATTGAAGGTTATTTAATGATATAATTTCAGACATCAGATGCACTGAAATCAAGGTGCCATTTCCAAATGGCAAAAGATCTGAAGAAGTGAATGGTAGACTATCTTATGTCTGACAGGATAAAAGACAGCTTTAAACTTGTGACAGGATCTGATGGGTCATTAATGAAGGAAAGCTGTATGCTCTGAAGATTGACCTAATCCTGCATTTAATCAATAAACTTACATCTCTGATAGAGAAAGACCTCTATATTCCTGTCTGATAATCACAGATTCACCACAGTATTGATGTTCCCTTTTGACTCATATTTTTCTGGGAGATTTTAATAATATTCAGTTGAGTGAAAACATGTAGGCAGAGTATAGCCCCCATTAGGCATATGGCAGTGTGCGGTTCCCCAAGCAGAGAGAATTTCATCAGGCAAAAGACAGGCCTACATGTTCAGAATAGCAATATTGATGAGATAAGATAAGCTGCCAGCTTATTCTTGTCCTGATGAAGAGTTTTGGTTGAAATGTCAATAGTTTGTTCATTTCCATAGATGTTTCCTGACCTGCTGAGTTCCTCCAGCATTTTATATACGTTGCCGACTGACTAACTGTCCTTAACCTTGTCACCAACTTTATAACGGAGACAGGAGAGTGCGGTAGCTAGAAGGGGAAAATTGTTCAGAAATTTCAGCACAGAGATTTGTTCAAAGTCAAAATAAATTTGTGATCAAAGTATACACAGTATATGTCATTATCCATTACCCTGAGATAAATTTCACTGTGGGCAATCACAGTAGATACAGAGAAACAGAATAGAATCAGTGAAAAACTACACACAAGCAAAGTCAGACAATCAACCAATGTGCAAAAGAAGCTGACTGTGCAAACACACAAAAAATGATAACTAAATAAATAATAAATAGTAGTGAGAACATGAGTTGTGGAGTCCTTGAAAATGAGTCTACAGTTTGTGGAATAAGTTCAGAATTGAGGAGAGTGAAGTTATCGAGGTTCAGGAGCCTGATGGTTGAAGGGTACTGTTCCGGAACATTGGGGATGGCTTCTACACCTCCTTCCTGATTGCAGCCTTGAGAGGAGAGCATAGCCTGGATGATGGGGATCCTTGATGATGGATGCTGCATTTCTGTGGCAGTGCTCTTTGTATCTCAATAACTGATCATATGCATGATCAAATATCCTTCACACAAAGCAAACAAGTATCCTTCATGCATAATCACTTTAACCTGCCTGTTCCAATCTGTAAAATTGCTGGTCCAATAAAGATAATAGACCTCAAATTATTAATTCAAGTAAGCATATTTATGGGTATGTTTATTCACAGTAAGTGTTGAGATTCCTTGTAGTTCCTAAGTGTGTGTGTGTGTGTGGGTGTGTGTATGTGTTACTCCGTCTTCGGTGGTTATGTAATTGAACACAATCCTGTTATTAATCATTGATGGATCAATAATAAGACCATGGTTGATCATAATTACAAGACCCTCTGTAATACATACTCACGGTTGAGTGGTTGTCACGTTCGCTAATAACATGACAGTGCTGGGGCTCATCACCAATAATGATGAGAAGATCTATGGAGAGGAGGTGGAAGAGCTCCACACCTGGTACTAGGCAAATAAACTCTTCCTCAATATTAACAAGACAAAGGAAATGCTTATTGACTTCAGAAGAACTCACACCACACACACCCCTCTTTACATCGGCAGCAAAGCAGTGGAAGCTGTGAGCAGTTTCAAACTCCTGGGAATCCACATCTCAAACAACTTCTTTTGGTCCCAGAACACATGCTACACAATCAGGAAATCTCACCAATGCGTCTACTTTCTGAGGAGGCTAAAGAACACTGGACTGTGCATATCTATGCACTCTTCATTCTGCAGGTGTACAGTAGAGAGTATCCTAAGAAGCTGCATCATTGGACAGTACGGAAACTACACTGCAATGAGCAGAAAGCTCTACAACAGGTTGTCAAAACTGCCCAACACATCACCAGCACCAGCCTGCCAACCAAGTGTCAGAAAAAGGCCAATAACATCACGAAAGATCCCACCCACCCTGCTAATGTATTGCTTGACTCACTCCCATCAGGGAGGAGGCTATGAGGCATCCACACTAGGACCACCAGATTCACAAAAAGTTAGTTCTCCAAGAGGTAAGGCTGACAAACACCTCCACCAACTAATCTAGCCCTCCATGGGATTATCATTTCCCGTCAGAGACACCTTATGTCCAGACACTCCTGGGCCTAGCATCACTTTGTGGACATTCAATCAATCTATGTATATAATCCATCTTATGTATTTATATTTAATGGTTTTTTTATTAACGTGTTCTTTGTTTTTTGCTCCGCATTGGATTCGGAGTAACAATTATTTCATTCACCTTTACACTTGTGTACTGGAAATTACATTAAATAATCTTGGAATTTATTGAAGTGATTATTTATTGTTTGCATTTAATAACCAATTAATCCATTGTTTTTATTTTTGACAATATTTTTATTAATATAAAGGTGTTGTGGGAAATCAGATTTGCGAGTTTGGTGAGTGGGAAAAGAAGATACTTACTTACTTACTAAGTTGGTTAACTATTTCTCTGCAAGACTAAACAGATACTAATCATTTAATAAATCCTTCAAGCTAAACTCAGTTACAGATAGTTATCTAAACCAAGCACCTGAAGTGGAAGGACAAAACTGACACTAAACATACATACAGTGGCAAATACTTATCTAAAGTGCACACCGGGGCCCAGGGCCGGATTAACCTAGTAGCAAAAGTAGCATATGCTACGGGCCCCGCATTTTTGAGGGATCCACCCGCACTAAATGCTTGCAAGCTGCAGTCTGGTAAAATCAGCATCTCACTGTATTCTCATGACTATTAGAGTGAGCTTTGGGTAGATGATTCATTTACTCTTAAATAGATGACGTCGACCATCAGTCTTCTGTTCTTTGACAAAGTACTGTGGATTGAGTTCATAACAATGCATTTCCTAAAAGCTGTGAACCCAGTTTCATTTGTAACAATGCATCTCTGGCCCCTCTGAGACAAGAATGCTAAGTTTACAGGTGTTTGCGAAAACACCATATCTATGTTTTTTGAATATGAATTGTCCTCTATGTTAACACGTAACATACCAAATAATGTATTATGGATTTTAACTTGCATTCCTAAAGGCCATGAATGCCAGTTTAGGCATCCTTGCGCCGGTAGAACGATCTTAATCAAAAGATGTGAAAACTTCAAAGAATTGTCCATACTTGTAACTATGAACTGTCCTTTGTATTTAGCAAATAAATATCGAGCTTCAATTGCAAGGTGGTTAGACCTGTTCTGCCAGGGGTTTCTGCCTGCTGTAACCTTGTTTTGTCGAATAAAGAAACTGCCTTGTACCTACTGGTAACGCAACGCTCTGTGATTTCATCCATGCCACAACAATAACGATCTAGCAATGCTGTTGTTTTCATGTCGGGGGTGCTGCACGCTGCACGGTACAGTATGTGTGTGCAGGCGTGTGTTGGCTCCTTGCTGTGTCGTGGTATAAATGCTCATGGAATCCAAGGAAGGGGACATAAATCATACCTATCTAAAACAACATGTGAGGAATTCATCAATCTGATTGGGTCCAGCATACTGGATCACATTATCGGTGAAATGAAGAAATACAAGTATTATTCTGTTTCATGGATCCTGCTCCAGATATATCTAATGTGGACCAGCTGACTTTGACTGTGCACTATGTTTTGCCATCTGGCAAAAGATTTGTGAAGTTTTTGGATATGGAAGGTCATAGTGCTGAACAGATCGCTCAAAGTTTACTTGACTTTTTAAAGGAAAATGACATTGATATAAAAGACTGCTGTGGTCAAAGTTATGACAATGCCAGCAACATGAGTGGCAAATAAGGTGGCTTACAAGCACGAATTAAAGAGCTGAATGAGTTTGCGGATTACATTCTATGTTTTGCACATTCACTAAATTTGGTTGGAAAATGTGCTGCTGAATGTTGTCAAGAAGCATTAATTTTTTTTCAATTTGTAGAAAGCCTGTACGCATTTTTTTCTGCTTCTACTTATCGGTGGGATCTCCTTTCTGCTGCATTATCTGATGGTGGTGCTCATTTGCCCATTGTGAAAAGAATGTCAGATACCAGGTGGTCAGCTCGTGCAGATGCAACAAAAGCACTTTTACACAGCTTTTCTGCAATAAAACAAGTCTTGGATGACATTTCAAATAACAATAATCAGAAGGCAGAGTGTCGACAACAGGCTCATGGACTACTTTCAACCATGATGAAGTTGGAAACAAGAATAATGGTCATATTGTGGGATCAAGTATTACAGCATTTTCAAATGACCAGTGCTTCTTCGCATTCTTCTGGCCAAGACTTGAATGCAGCTTCTGCACTCTATGAATCCTTGCATGGATATATTGAAGCTATGCGGTCTACTTTTTCAGACATTGAGCATGGATACGGTGCACTAGATTTAAGCCCTCTAGTGCCTCATTGGCTAAACACAATCTAGTAGGAAGGACTGCAATGCTCCTTACACAGGCCAGTCCCCTCCTCCCACTGTGTAGTGGCTTTCAGTGAGTAGGGAAGCACTTACTGCAACGAAAGGAAACAATGAAAAGTGCATTTTCTTCTGTAATTTTAACAGTCAACACTCTTGTCTGAATCCAAGGCCACTAGAAGGTGAACAGCTGTTGCCTGACAGAAAGAGTCAGTGTCATTGGTGTTACATGAAACCAAGTAAAACAAAAATTTTGCTTCCTTGAGTTCGTGATCATGGCTTTGGGAGGGAGAAGTATAACTTTTTTATATACTGTCAAAGTGGAGGTTGATGTTTTGTGGGACCAGCAAAAGAGAATAATTTACATTTGCTACATAATTTTACACATTCAGCATAGCTCCAGCACACTAACAAAGTAAGATGAAGGGTCTATAAAATGCTGGAGGAACTCAGCAAGTCAGACGGCATCGATAGAGGGGATAAATACTTGATGTTCAGGCTGAGATCTTTCATCAGGACTGGAAAAGAAGGAGGCAGAAGCCAGAATTAGAAGATGAAGGGAAGGATTGTGAGACCGGCTGAGGGGAATGGTGGTTGGGCGGGTGGGGAAAAGGGGGATGAAGTAAGAAGCTGAGTTTTCCTCCAGAAGAAAACTCCATCCTATTACACACTTGCTGTAATATTTGTCGCAGTGAGTCACAAGTTATCAGTAGTAGTTGGAGAGATGTTAGTTAGAGGTGTACATCTTAAAGGATAATAAATATTCATTTGAAGTACTGTGATTGATTATATATAAAGTGATTCCCAAAGAAGTTCCTGGTCTCTTTCCAACAATTATTTATAATCTTCAGTCCAAAGAAAATAATGTGGTGTGAGATTTCTGAGGGGATATTTCGAATGTAGAAAGGACTAGATAGGGTGGATGTAGAGAGGATATTTTCTCTGGTGGGGGTATTCAGAACTAGAAGGCACAGCCTCAAAATTGAGGGGCGGCCCTTTAGAACAGAGGAGTACTTTTAACCAGAGGGTAGTAAATCTGTGGAATGCTCTGCCGCAGACTGCAGTGGAGGCCAAGTCTGTGTGTATATATAAGGCAGAAGTTGATCGTTTCCTGATTGGTCAGGGCTCAAAGAATATGGCAAAAAGGCAGGTGTATGGGGCAGGAGAGGGATCCGGGATCAGCCATGATGGAATGGCAGAACAGACTCGATGGGCTGAGTGGCCAAATTCTGCTCCTATGTCTTATGGTCTTATTTCCATATCACTTCATTCTTTAGATTTGCAGTGTTTTTCGTCTCATCTTCCATTACCTGCAACTAAACCCTTTCTGCAAGCACTTACATTGACTGAAGAAAGATCTATGTTTTACACAGAGGTGCTGGCGTGATGTGCCACTGACAAGCATCCAGACAAATAGTAAAACTCACCCGCAGTCATTCTTTGAATGGTGATTAAAACATGGCATATCACCTAGGAGCTGCTAAGAATTACAACCACAGAATAGTTGCAAAGAGAGGTTTCTGACTTCATAGGTGATGTTGCCAAGTAGTCCAGATGTGGTTGGGTTATAGGAGAGTGCAAGTCATTGGGAGATACAGAGGTAAGATTACTCAAATCAAATCAAATCAAGTTTAATTATCATTCATATAGCCGAATAGATATAGCCGAATGAGACTGCATTCCTCTGTGGCCAAGGCAAAAAACAATTATGAGTTTGTTGGGCCTGGTGAAGGTGCTTTCAATGTTTCTGGACTACAAGCCCTGCTGTAAAAACACAACTTTTCAATTGTCCAGTATCCCTGAAGTCTGTAAAACCGAGATATCTGTGGATGGAAGCATACTTATTGCTACAATAAAGGCACACAACTTCATTATAATATTTAAATAACTAATCCCCATTTCCACCAAATTGATTGAATGCTTTATCTCATTCTGTCCGAGGTGAGCAGACCATGTTTCTATGACACTTTTTGTAAATAAACTTCTGTCTGCACCCCAATTTACTCCTTTTTTTAGCAATTAAGTTTGGTTTAACAGTGCATCCATGATAGAAATATGACAATTCTGTTGTGCTAATCTCAAAGGTTTGAGAAGAATCTGGAATAATTTGATGCTTAATTTTTTTATTGGCCATCACTTCTCACCGCAATCCAGCTCAGGCTTGTTTCATCCAAAAGGATTGTGAGATTATGTTGTTGAAATGATGCTCCTAGTGAGAATATCTGCAATATGGAATTTATTACTGCAATATGATGAGTTTGAATTACAGTATAGTCAGCTTGCTATCCGATTTACTTTAAGGTGGAGTACATGCTGTGTAATGACACCAGCCACTTACCCTGAATGATTTATATTTTTTTTTCTGAAAACTTTATTGCTGATCTTAAATCTCAAAACACATAAACCTGCCACCTAACAGGCACAACGTCTCTTTGGGCAGAAGTGCAGATATTCACTCACATACAAAGATTATATCAGGTTGCTAAATGTGATCTTATTCTTTGCAGACAATGTCCTACTTACACTAAGGTGGCAAAAGTGTGATTTTAGGAGCTTATAGACTTCTTTCCCAGGGTTTCAATCTCTCAGCTTGAGATAGGAGGTTGAAAATTAAATTGAAACATTTTCAATATAATATTGTTGAATGCAACCTGAGTTTTAGGAATCGCACCATGAGCTGGGTTTGGATGATCAGAGAAATATTATATTTGTTTCACAGGGATAAATTTCAGTACAGTGAGATTTGTGCAGTTGAGTTAAATCTGTTCTAAGATGTAGCATTTCTACGTTTGTCACAGTACACTCAGGGTGGCATGGTGGCGTAGTGGTTAGCACAACACTTTACAGTACAGGTGGCCAGGGTTCAATTCCTGCCACTGCATGTAAGGAGTTTGTATGTTCTCCCTGTGACCACGTGGGTTTCCGGTTTCCTCCCACAGTTCAAAGATGTACTGGTTAATTGGTATTGTAAATTGTCCTGTGATTAGGCTAGGATTAAATTGGAGTATTGTTAAGCAGCATGGCTCAAAGGGCCAAATAAATAAATTTGAAAAATCTCTATACTGTTTTTATTGCAGATTATTTTCTGATCAAAAAGGCTTCTGAGCGTAAAATTTGAATTGCTTAGGATTTCAAGCTATGGATTATTAATTAAGCCTTACACCACTGAGCACAGAGTTATTTAACAAAGAGGTTCAAAGGAAGAAAAGAAACACCCAGATTAAAAATGAAAACCCACTGTAAGAAGAATTTCTCTCTGGTCTCCCAAACTAAATGCTTGTGAGAGTCCCTGCAACAATTTTACTCATTTCCATATATGCAAGTTCAAAAAGTGCCTGATATGTTTTGTAACTTCAAATCAGTAAACTAATTTAAAGGAAGACACAACAGTCTGAGAATATGGGTCTAACTTCAAGTTTACTTTGAGCGAGGGGGGCGCACATATCTTTTTTTAGCATGACGGTGTATGCAATTCACGAGTTTCTATATATAATTGGTAATGACTATGTAAATGAACAATTATGCTTAATAAACAATACATGTACAATATTAGTGGTATATTAAATACACAGCAGTGCCAAACATGCATATTTGAGTATTGCCAGCAGCTGATTGGTAGGTGTGTCTTTATGCATTATTCTCCCTCAGTGACCCCTTACCATAGTTCAGAAGCGACCTCTCAATGAAGGCAGACATCAGTGATGGAATTCACTGTTCACATCAGTGCTCCAGTGCAGCCTTTGGTTGTCTGAGGAAAAATGAGTTTGAACATCACATTGCAGCTGTATAAAACTTTGGTTCGGCCACATTTGGAGTTAGGCTGAATTGTATCCAATTCTGGTCACCTCATTACAGGAACAACATGGAGGCTTTAGAAAGGTTGCTGAAGAGACTTGCTAGGATGCTGCCTTGATTGGAGAAAAGGAGCTATAAGGATTGGTTGGACATACTTGGTTTGTTTCCTCTGGAACATCAGAAGTTGAGGGGAGATCAAAGGGAAATTTCTAAGAATATGAGAGGTATAAAAGGGGTAGATAGTCAGAATTTTTTTCTTAGGGTAGAAATCCCAAGTGTTAAAGGACATATATTTAAAGTGAGAGGAGGGAAGTTCAAAGAAGATGGTTGGAGCATTTAAGAAGCTATTAGATAGGCACATGAAAATGCAGGGAATCAAATGTTATGCATCAGGTACAAGCGGAAGAGAATTAGTCTAATTTGGTATTGTGTGAAACAGACATTGTGGGCTAAAGTCCCATTTCCCGTGCTGTTGTTTTACATTCAATGTTCTGTGTCGATCAAGATGTCAAACTTGGCATAAAATTCATGCTTAACTCAGCCACAATGACTTCGATCTTTTTGTATACTTATGGGAGAAATATTGAAGCTGTTTCTGCAAAACTCTTCTAAATCCACTGGCAGAAAATGCAAACAAATTACAGCAGCCCCCTCCCAGGCTAAACTCCCCCAGCATTCAAGCAGTGACTATAACATTTCAACCTGGAATGACTTGTCACATCATTTACATGACAAAACCTGACTACAGAAACGTGCGATTCATTCTGATTTGTAACACAGGAGGAGATCACAAAGTGGTCAGAAGAAGTAATTCAAAGACAATTTCAAGGAAAAGACTTAAAGCTTTCCTGAAAAACTGCAAAATCTTGACCATTTTATGGAAATCCCTAGCCCCAATTTACTCAAATTGGAGGAAATGCTTTCGGGATTGTATTGAGGAATTCAAATCAATTTATTGGAAACAACAGAAATCCAGCATTAGAGGCAAAGGGAAAGCACACTACCTTCCAAATTTCCCATTACGCACCATGTCCTGTAACTATGGCAGTCTGCAGTTCCCACACTGGTCCCAACAGCCACCTCAGGAATTTATCAACTAGAATGGAAGAAAGTTCTCCTCAAACGCACTTCTGTTAAAAGTAAAGTGCAAGTCTTACATCAGGCTAGAATTAACTGTGACATTAACTATTAAAACAAGCTGCAATTTGATATACAAACAAAAAGATTTGCTCACCAGCAAGTGTAATAAATTGCTCTTCAACAACATTTCTTTAGTCATGATGAGTGCAATTTTGAAATTAAGATCTAAGTTACCACTTGATTCAATCTTTGGTACAAAAATCTTTGACATAGTAATTTCATTTGTAGTATTTGCTTCTTTTTTGTATGAATAAGGACTATCTTTGACCACTAATTTCTTCTCTTCCAAAAAAAAAGCCTAAAAAAGAAAATTCCAGTCCTATGTTGGTTGGGATGGCAGGTCCCCTGAAACAAGCATCAAGCTTTTGTTGTAAAATGAAAAGTTGAATGTCTGTTTTCAGGATTCTTTGCAGAATCATACTGCTTTGAAGAATTGATTGATTGCTTGAATCTGTTCAGCTATGGATTTGACAAAGCACCCAGAGTTATAAACACCAAAGTTCAAAGTAAATTTTGCTGTCAAAGTGCATATAATTCAGCATATGCACCCCTGAGATTCATTTCCTTTTGAGCATACTCAATATGTGAGTGAGTGAGGCCTCCATCAGTCAGGGTCGACCATTCATGTTGTACCCTAGCTGTCTAGATATGCAAGCCTGGGCTGTATGATATGGAGAGCAAGCTGTTCTCCATATAGCCAGCTCCCCCTCTCCACGCATCTAAAAAATCCAAAAGAACAACAGAGACCAATGCAGTTTGGTACGAGCAGCATCACAGGAGTTGCCAGTCAGCAGTGGACTGCCTTAGGAACTCCTGCTCCAGATTTTTCTTCTGGAGCTTACTCCTGACGTCTTTCTCATGAGTGGGTATAGCCCCAAGGCAGCTCAGAGTTTTCTTTCTCTTAGACGAGCTGCCAGCCACGGCTGACAAGTGACTATTTTTAAGGCACCAGTAAGCCACCTTTGTCCCTTCTCTTGTCAGTAGAAAAGGTTCCATCAGGCTTATTAGCTAAGCTACACGTGAAGGCCGGAATTTGGTTGTCAGAGGCTACTTGAGGTGCACACTATTGGGAGCACTTAATAGGTAGTGGGACCTTGTCCCTTTTACCATCCCCCACTATAACAACCTTAAGGAACCAATATCCAATAAATCTTTAGAATAATAACCATAGCACAATCAATGAAAGACTGCCCATCTAGGGCGTTCAACCAAAGTGCAGAAGACAACAAACAGTGCAAATATAAAAAGAAGAAAAAATAATAATTAATATATAAGTAATAATATTGAGAACATGAGATGAAGAGTCCTTGAAAGTGAATCCTTTGGTTGTGGGGACATTTCAATGATGGGGCAAGTGTAGTTGAGTGAAGTTATCCCTTTTGGTTCAAGAGCCTGTTGTTTGAGGGGTAGTAACTGTTCCTGAACCTGGTGGAGTGAGTCCTGAAGCTCTTGTACTTTCTTCTTGATGGTAGCAGTGAGAAGAGAGCATGACCTGAGACACCAGCTGCCAATTCTCATTAATTCTTCTTTTATTAAAGAAAATTGGAAAATATTACAGTGAAGTCATAAAGGATGAAATATCCACTGTTGCCTAACAGTGCTTGCCATTATAAACGCCATTCCACCAGGCTATCCAGTAAATATGTCAACGTCATTTGATGTGAAAATTTTCACTTGATGGTCCCACATGTCGAGCAAATTAGCTGCCTATGAAAATGACAAAAGTATAATTAATTTTCCTAGCTAGTGAGAATAAGAACAGGCTATCGATTCCAGGCTAAATTTAGATAAACAGGTTTGGTTCACATGGATTACGTACTGAAAAATGGGTGTGGATGGGTTGAGATTAGTTTTTCACAGGTCTTCACATAGCTAAAAGAAGGAAATAGCAGTGGGAAAATGAAGGAAGGATTTTATAGAGGTGGAATTGGAATTTATAATGCGGAGGGGCTGAAGAATTGAGATCTGAGCTTGTAGTCCAAAAATACAGATTGTTTGACACTAACCAATAAAAAGTGGAGAGGATGATAAGTTAAGACACCATAGTAACAAAACAGGAGGAGATCCTGGAGATAAAGTGGGATGTGAGACCATAGTAACTTCTACAAATGAGAATGGATATATCTGTGTCTTTGCTATTGCTTTGCTCACACTTGAGTGCTGGTAGCGGGTGCGCTTTATTTTTGCCGGTTGGGAGGAATGGGGATTGTTGCTCGCCGCCGCTTACGTGCGGGTGAGGGGAGCTTGGGGGGGTACTTTGAAGTTCTAATATTTAACTGTCATTCATTCTTTGGGGCACTCCTCTGTTTTCATAGATGGCTGCAAAGAAAAAACATTTGAGGATATATATTGTATACATTTCTCTGACATTAAATGAACATTTGAACCTTTGAAGTTTTGAATAAGAATTATGAGAACACTGAAGCCTCTTCAGCTGCATAAGCAGTGACTACTGACCATTTAACCATCTAATAGATGAAACTGTATCAATCGCGTGCTGATCAATTGGACTGGCTAAATCACTGTCGCGAAAGAAACTGAGCAATGGGGCTTGTGTCTGTATCACACAGCTGAAGTAAAATATAATATTAACAGAATATTCTTGGAAGAAGGAGGACACTTCAGATGCACCTATGCTTTTATTCTAATTAATTTTGCAATGCCTCTTAGTCAGAGTAATTCTATTTGATTCTCCTATCTCCTCTGGCAGGATGTTCCAGATATCAACCACACTCTTTGAAAATAACTTACCCCTCAGTTCCCTCTTTTGTATCCACCTTCCCCTTGCCCCATCAGAGGCTACCTTAGCTTCTGCTACCCAGACCTCATTGTGTTGAATTTCCTTGACCTAATTTTTCTCCTTTAACCATTTGCAACCAAGTTTATTGTCATAGCTGCTAATATCTCCATCTCTGGGATCAGCAATCTGATTTTTGATTTTGCATTTCCACAGCAATCTGTGACATTTTACCGCTATAAATAAACTGGATATAGCTGAGTGGCTGCTTGTGTTGGTCAAACCTATTGTGTAATTCTCATTTAATAGCATAATGCTCTTCAAAAAGATCACACTTCAAAGATGCTTAGAAATAACTTTTCTGAAGTCACAGTATTAACTCATAGCAAGTCATGTTGACCTCAGGACATCCTGTTTTGGAGCTAATACAGTGCAGTCATTGGTTCAATGTCAGAAAATGACAGCCAATTTGTGCACAGTGAATTGACGTCATAGAGAACAATTTTTTTTGTTGTTTTTCAAGAAGATAGCTTTGACAATTTGGATATAGAAAGAAACCAACTGCAAGTAGTGAAATAATTCTTAATAAATCATCATGTTTGGTTATATAATTAATATATATATCCTTTAATGAATATATTTCTTACACCAAGCACAAAATCATGAAGTTATTTTATGACTTTCTGTTTATCTGCACTCAGTCAGCAAAACTCAGAATCATTCGACGTCTTTTCCCTTCAATGAAATCTGAAAAATAAATGTGACATTTTTTCAGCAAATAGCTCCAAAGACTATTTAATAACAGTAATCAGTTTGGCATGACAGCACCTCTTGGGGATTGTGCATGTGAGTAAAAGATGGGTTGAAAGGCAGATAATAAGATTATTTTGAGTGAAGATGAAGACATACTGTATGATGGAATAAATTCAAAGAATTATTTGATTTAAATCAGCATTCCAGCATGCTCCCATCTTGCAATCTTACTATTAATAGATTATACATTATGTGGTGATTTTCTAATCTTTATTTTCTGTTTTTTTATTATTTATGACTGTGATAGTTTCTGCATCAATGTGGAGTGCTTTACAAACAGTAAAGGTACACCTATCTTAGAACAGCTTATTCATTTCATTTTAAACATATCATGGATAGCAGTTATGTGGTGACTAATATTTATGTCATCACTGAGATATGCTAAAACAGATCTTACGCTCCATGATTCCCCTTTATATATGAATATTTAATCAAGGCCAGCAATAAACATCATCACTTTTGCAATGTGCGGGAAAATATACCTAATGGCTGCTATCATCTTTTGAGAAATTGGGTTCATTTTTCTACTTTATAGTGCCATTAGTCTCAGTACGTACTTGTTTATAATGGGATGGACTGCGTTCTCAGAGTCACTAACTAGTTTTAATGCTCCCATTAGAACATTTAGTGCATGGAAGTACAGAGCATGCTAGCATTCAGATGTGGATGCATCAGAGTGTTTGCTCTGCTCTTGAAATGACCACTGAGATGAGACA
Source organism: Mobula birostris (assembly GCF_030028105.1). NCBI lineage: Eukaryota > Metazoa > Chordata > Chondrichthyes > Myliobatiformes > Myliobatidae > Mobula > Mobula birostris. The sequence continues at coordinate 36,739,348 of NC_092388.1, forward strand.
TATTTGATCATTTATTGTATCGTGAGTGTGACTACCCTTCTTAGCTGCCCCTCACCTGAAGAAGCCATATTTATTTGAAATCAGATCACTGACCTGCATGATAACAATACCTGCTACTTTATTTTAATCAATTTTATTTTTTAATTAATTCATATCAGTAAATTATTTTAAAGTTATTTTAAAGATTTTTATTGAAAATTTTTAGTATCTTTTATCTACAAATGTTTCAGAATGTCTCATATCAGCAGATTAAAGGCTTCCGCCTAGCATGAGCTGCTAGATGGCCATGAGGGAGTCTGTGAGTGATAACTCAGTTCAAGCTGGCTGCGATCTGCTCTTTTCTCGAGGCCTGTTGGAAGCATTTGTATCCGATGGAAGTTGCATATCATATAGGTAAGTCCTAATGTATGAAAGGAGCATTCCATTCAAAATCCGCTCACAATAATCGTAGGACACTAAACATTGCAATATTTGAATCTCTATCTAAAGATGAAAATAATATGTAGTACTAAGTATGCTGTGATCAGACGAAGAATATACGTTGACATTGACAGAGACAAAAGCACTAAAGCCCCAAACCAACATTTAATATTAATAATAAAATACCATTTTCGAGGCTGCAGTGATGTTTCTGCTTGAAAAAGGTAGAGGTTCACAAGTATTAAAGGCTTACCTTTAAGATAAAGTTATCAATGTTATCATAAAGGTAAAGTTATCCCTGCAAGCATGACAAGTGTTATACTGCCCCTAACCTACCTCTTTCATCGCAATTTAGGGCCCCAAACAGTTCATCCAGGAGAGGGAACACTTCACTTGTGAGTCTGTCGGGGTCACTTATCGTATCCTGTTCTCCACGTGCAACGTGCTTCGTTTGGCACTATTGTTCCATCCTCCACAAAAGGCAGGATTTCCCTCTGTTCATTACAATTTGGCTTTCCATTCCCGTTTTGCCATGTCTGTCCATGGTCTCCTCTACTGCCACAATGAAGCCACACTCAAGTGGAAGAACAACACTTGGGTAGCCTCCAACCTAATGGTATGAACATTTTTTTTAACTTCAAATAATTTTTTACTCCTTTCCCCTATTTGCCCATTCTGATTTCCCTCTCATCCCTTCTCTTTTCCTCACCTGCCCATTACCTCCCTCTGGTACATCTCCTTCTTTCATTTCTTCCATCATTTACTATTCTCTCCTATTGCCTCCTAGCTTCTAACTTCACCCACCCGAACTATGTACCCCCTCACTTGGTTTCAACTATCACCTGCTAGCTTGTTGTCCTTCCCCTCCCCACACCTTATTTTGACTGCTGTCTCCTTTCATTCCAGTGCTGATGAAAGGCCTTGGCCTGAAATGCAATCATTTGCTCCCTCCGCAGATGCTGCCTGATTTGTGAGTTCCTCGAAAATTTTGCAGGTGTTGGTCAGGATTTCCATTAGCTGCAGAATCTCTTGTTAATAAATTTTTAGAGATGTTTTATAGTAATGTACTTAGTGTGGTTGGGCTTTTATGATTTTCATTTCAAACAAATGATGTCCTGAACTAAGTAACTGGTTGAAGGTAAATGACCATCTAGGCCATAGACAACTTGTTCAATAGCCTGCATTTTTTTTTAATTCAGAGGAAGGTCAGAAGTGAAGAATTAGTAACTAAAATCAATGCAAATCTTTCTAACTTTGATGGAAACAGACAGATTTTTTGGCCAGTCTGCGCTAAATTAATCACAAAGTGCAGTCTTTATAACATAGTATATACTTCTTCTTTTAGAACCTTCGAGCTAGAAAAATATAAAAATTCCTTCTGGAAAGGTGACAATGAGTAATAAAGAATATGTAAATAAAGAATATGTAAATCAAAAGAATACAGTGTTTTCTGTTCAATCTATATATAGCTAAACCTTGGGTTATGTTATTCATAAAAACTGTCTGTAAGCCAGTTTCTCTGAGAAACATCTGCAATGCATATCAGATCACTGTACATAAACTTGTAATTCTTTCATTCATTGTATATTCATTTTAACAGTAAACAAAATATGGTATCCAGATATTAAAGAGCATGATAAAAATGTTATTATTATTTAGAACATAGAATATAGAGAAGTACAGCACACAAACAGGCTATTCAGCCCACAATGTTGTGGTGGACCAGCTAAAAGGCAAATCAAAAACACCCAAACAGTAATCCCTTCTACCTTCACCAAGTCTATATCCCTCGACCGTCCTTACAACCATGTTCCTATCCAAACATCTCTTAAAGGCCTGTAATGTATTTACCTCTACTACCATAACAGACAGCACATTCCAGGCATCTACGACTCTCTGAGTAAAAAACTTACCCCTCACATCTCCCTTGAATCTACCTCTCTCACCTTCAATGCATGCCCTCTGGTATAAGATAGATCCCTGAGGAACACTACTAACTACGGACCTCCAGCGTGAATAAGTTGCTTCAACCCACTATCCTTCATCTTTTATGTGCAAGCCAGTTCTGAATTCAAACAGCCAATTCATCATGGACCCCATGCATCTTAATCTTCAGGATAGCCCCCAATGAGGAACGTTGTCAAATACCTTACTAAAATCCATGTAGACAACATCCACTGCCCTAAACTCAACAATCTCCTTTGTCACCTTGTCAAAAATCACCTCCCTCCACCACGACCCATTACTTTCTGCAGGCAAGCCAATTCTGAATCCACCTGGCCATATTTCCCTGGATCCCATGCCTTCTGACTTTCTAAATAAGCCTACCGAGTGGGACCTTGTCAAATGCCTTACTAAAATCCATGTAGATCACATACACTGCACTACCCTCATTTATATGCCTGGTCACCTCCTCAAAGAACACGATCTTCCCTTGTTAGACACGATCTGCCCTTCACAAATCTATGCTGACTGTTGCTGATCAGACCATGTTTCTCTAAATGCCCATAGATCCTATCTCTAAGAATCTTTCCTAACAGCTTTCCCACCACAGACATAAGGCTCACTGGTCTATAATTACCTGGACTATCCCTACTACCTTTTTGGAACAAGGGGACAACATTCGCCTCCCTCCAATCCTCCGGTACCATTCCTGTGGACAACGAGGACATAAAGCTCCTAGCCAGAGGCTCAGCAATCTCTTCCCTCACCTCGGGGAGCAGCCTAGGGAATATTCCGTCAGGCCCCGGGGACTTATCCGTCCTAATGTATTTTAACAACTCCAACACCTCCTCTCCCTTAATATCAATATGCTCCAGAACATTAACCTCATTCATATTGTCATTACCGTCATCAAGTTCCCTCTCATTGGTGAAGAGAAGTATTCATTGAGGACCTCGCTCACTTCCACAGCCTCCAGGCATATCTTCCCACCTTTATCTCTAATTGGTCCTACCTTCACTCCTGTCATCCTTATGTTCTTCACATAATTGAAGAATGCCTTGGGGTTTTCCTTTACCCTACTCACCAAGGCCTTCTCATGCCCCCTTCTTGCTCTCCTCAGCCCCTTCTTAATCTCCTTTCTTGCTACCCTATATTCCTCAATAGACCCATCTGATCCTTGCTTCGTAAAACTCATGTGTGTTGCCTTCTTCCACCTGACTAGATTTTCCACTTCACTTGTCACCCATGATTCCTTCACCCTTCCCTTCTTTATCTTCCTCACCGGGACAAATTTATCCCTAACATCCTGCAAGAGATCCCTAAACATCGACCACATGTCCATAGTATATTTACCTGCAAAAGCATCATCCCAATTCACACCCGCAAGTTCTAGCCTTATAGCCTCATAGTTTTTCCTTCCCCAATTAAAAATTTTCCTGTCCTCTCTGAATCTGTCCTTTTCCATGATAATGCTAAAGGCCAGGGAGCGGTGGTCACTGTCCCCCAGATGCTCAGCCACTGAGAGATCTGTGACCTGACCCAGTTCATTACCTAATATTAGATCTAGTATGGCATTCCCCGTAGTCGGCCTGTCCACATACTGTGACAGGAATCCGTCCTGGACACACTGAACAAACTCTGCCCCGTCTAAACCCTTGGAACTAATCAGGTGCCAATCAATACTGTATTAGGGAAGTTAAAGTCACCCATGATAACAACCCTGTTATTTTTGCATCTTTCCAAAATCTGCCTCCCAATCTGCTCCTCAGAAGCTCTGCTGCTACCAGGGGACCTATAGAATACCCTCAATAGAGTAACTGCTCCCTTCCTGTTCCTGACTTCCACCCATACTGACTCAAAAGAGGATACTGCTACATTACCCACCCTTTCTGTAGCTGTAATAGTATCCTTGACCAGAAATGCCACCCCTCCTCCCCTTTTTCCGTCCTCTCTATCCCTTCTAAAGCACTGAAATCCCGGAATATTGAGAATCCATTCCTGCCCTGGTGCCAGCTGAGTCTCTGTAATGGCCACTATATCATAATTCCATGTATGTTTCCAAGCTGTCAGTTCATCACCTTTGTTCCTGATGCTTCTTGCATTGAGGTACACACACTTCAGCCCTTCTACCTTACTACCTTCACACCCTTTATTCTGCTTTTCTTTCCTCAAAGCCTCTCTATATGATAGATCTGGCTTTACTCCATGCACTTCTTCCACTGCTCTATCGCTCTGAGTCCCATCCCCCTTGCAAATTAGTTTAAACCCTCCCGTACCATGCTAGCAAACCTACCTGCAAGGATATTTCTCCCCCTCAAGTTCAGGTGCTACTCATCCAATCTGTACAGGTCCCACCTTCCCCAGAAGAGATCCCAATGATCCAAAAGTCTAAAACCCTGCCCCCTGCACCAACTCCTTAGCCACGCATTCAACTGCCATCTCCTCCAATTCTTACCATCACTATCACGTAGCACTGGCAGCAATCCTGAGAATGTCACCCTTGATGTCCTGTTCTTCAGCCTTCTGCCTAGTTTCCAAAACTCACACTTCAGGACCTCATCCCTCTTCCTGCTTATGTCGTTGGTGCCAACATGTATCATGACTTCTGGTTGCTTTCCCTCTTGTACCAGGATGTCGTGCACCCGGTCAGAGACATCTCGGACCCTGGCACCCGGAAGGCAACAAACCATGTTTAATGTTAAATGTTCTGCACTTATCCAGTCCAAACTTCATGTTTATATCTTTCTAAAATAGTTCTACTATTTGAATTACTTGCTTTTGCTTAACTGATGAAGGAGCATATAATTCGAAATCATCCATGTATAGAAGGTGTGTTAAGGTCTCACTCATTTTGTTGTTTCTGATTTGATACCCAATTTTCATCCAATTCAGTAAATTAGAGAGTGGGTTTAAAGCTAGACAAAAACATAATGGGCTTAGAGAGTTGCCTTGGAAAAATGCCTCGGTGTATTTTGATTAATGGTGGTTATTCTTTTCTGGTTACTAATAGATAGGGTGATTATAGTACACCAATGCTTCATCAGATGTCAAAGGAATTTCACAAGTTATTGGGTGTAGTTTATATATATTAAGAGCTGCTATTAAACATGAGTGTGGGACAAAATCAAATGCCTTTTGGTTGTCAATTTAACAACATGAAAGGTTTTTGTTTTTCAGTTGGGCTTGATTTAGAATTACAGAATCTACTATCAACTCTTTACATCCTTTCATACCCTTATGGAATCCTTCTGGTTATCTAAGTCAGTGGTGAACTAGATGTGAGATGATGTTACTATTTTATATTTAGTTTGTAAACAAGTAATATGATGTTATTTTGATAGATCATTTGTGATTTCTCCTTTAGGTAAGAGTTATGTTTTACCTTCTGTCAAAAATTCAGGCACGCTATCAGTGCTTTTCAGAAAATTGTTGGTATGTATTAATAGGTATAGATAGAGGCATGTAAATTTTTTAAACCAATAATTATGAATATTATCACTGCCAATGTTTTTCCAGTTGTGGGTATGTTTTATAACCTCTTTTAGCATATCTATTGTAATTTCAGGTTCTTGCATTTCTTCAATTGTGTGAGTGCATTCCTTTTCCTTCCTAATCTAGCTTGCTTCATGATTGTGTGACATCCTGTTTGACCAGATATTAGACCAAAAGTTCATTATCTCTGGGTTTGTTGGTAATTCTGTGCTAGGGTTTGTGACATTTTGGCACGTTAAATTCCGTTTCAGTGTTCTGTATAAACCTTTTTCATTGTCTCTGAACTGATAATTCTGTTTTCATTGTCTGGCACATTTCATGTATCTACTTCACCTGGCTTTGTATGCACCAAGCTTTTGTTTTAGTGTACCTATAAATTCTATAATGCTTTTGTTAGATTGAACATATCTTGTATGGACCTTATATTTCCTTAGCTTTTGTCTTAACTTTCTTGCTCAGCTTATCCATTTTATACTCCATTAAGTGGACTCTTAGGGTTTCAATTTTGTTTCTTAATCTCTTCTGCCATTTCAGTGTTCTTATTTCATTACTCAGTTTTGGGTTTCTATGAATGAGTGCCTCTATTTTGGAACCATTGTGTTGCACTGCTGTTAATGCTGCATACTATATTATTGTGTGTAGTTCTTCAAATGTTTCAAGTTTTCCTGTATGTTGTGGTAATATAATATTGTTGGAAGTATTAACAATTTTTTGATAATGTTGACAACGTATTGTATTTTGCTATGTAGGGTTCTTTTGTGGGGACAATACTCATATATTCTGTCAGTATGGTGTTAATTATCAGGATAACTTTGTAAGCTCAATTTCATCAACAACATGGGTGAAGGCTCTACATCTGTGTTGCTGCTCTTACCATCCAGTTGTGAAGTAGTTGATATAATTGTATTTTCGTTAGTGCTTCAGTGGGTTGCACCTTCATTATTTTCTTGCATAGCGTTGTTGTGGTCTTCAGGTTGGTTTCTTTCTAGCTGTTGTGCAACATGTTTTATTTGGTTGAACGTGTCTATAAGGATTAAGTTACTTTTACTATCACTGTATGTTGATCTGCTACTCATTGTGCATTTGCTTTCAAGAAAGGATATTGTGCTATAAACTGTTGATGAAGTTTGCTGTCATATTGGTGTCAAGTTCCGTTACTCGGTAATATACATGCATTAGGAATGTACTTATTTCTAATGACCATTTCATGCGTGTCTTTCTTCTCATAACTGCTTGAGTGCTCTCAGTTGTAAGTGGACCTCTCCCCTGAGAAACACTTGCAGCAACCACAGCTTGTGGTGTTCGTGGACTACTTCGAAAGCTGGCAGTAACTCTATCGGCTTTCCCGGTGCCTGCCTGCCCATTCAACGGAGCACAACAAGCAGATAGCTTACTGTCATGTCCAGCACTAGTTCCAGCAAGATCCCCAGGCAGCAGTTGTATCTCTCTATTCTATAAACATCTCTCCATTTCTAAAAAGAAAGTGTATTCTTTTTTTATATAGCTACAGCCAGGTTTTGGTATCAGCCAACATGGAGAACTGATGCTAACTAGAGCAATGCCCAATCTGTGAACAGACGTGCCCGGATTTGTTTCTGTTTTGGCCCATGGGTGACATTTTATTTCCCACCTGCCCTGCATATCTGCAGGGCTTTCCCCTATCGCATCCAGGCGACACCCCTGATGGGGGACATAAAACCCCTCATGGGATATTAGTATTATATTTTTTATTTCTTCTCAGCTCAGGCTGGTAATCCTGAGGTGCATTGCAAAGCCAAGCATGCTAATTTCTCAATTGCTAGGAACTTTTGGACTATTCTAGTGATGATCTATTCTAATTGTTTAATGCTATTATGTAGTGCCTTCGGGATGATACCAGTTGTAGCTATTACTATCAGGACAATGTATACCCTGTTCGTTTTCCAAAGTCTTTCAATTTTCTTTTTTAATTCAGCATATTTCTGGTGTTTTTCACTTATTGATTTCTGCAAGCTATGTGTGTTTAGAATGGCTATATCTATTATGTAAGTTGTTCTTGTTTGTTTATACTGTGTTATTATATCCAGACAGTTATTATGAATTGTCCTATCTGTAATCACTGATAGGTCATAATATAATTTGTGGTATTCTGACTCTAAAACTGGATCAAGCTTGTATTTATGGTGAGGTATGATTTTTTAAATGAGATTAGTATTTTAAAGCAAGATTTTGGTGAATGGTGTTTGCCACTTGATTGTGCTGTGTAAGTAATCAGATTGTGTTATATTGCTACAGATCCTGTGATATGTTGGATTGTTTCTGGTGATATTGCTACTTTGCACTCACTTATTATTATTGTATATACTGTTTACTCTGTGAGGTTCATGAGAGTAATGAATTTCATCGCATTCTGGTACATATGATAATAAGCTAATTGAATCTGGGATGAAGGCAACGATTCTACTGAAGCATACAATGTATAAGTGTGGCGTGTGGCCAAGTGGTTAGGGCATTGGGCTCATGATTTGAAGGTCGTGGGTTCGAGTCTTGGCCAAGGAAGCATGTTGTGTCTCCGCGACTGGAGCAGTGTCTTAACCACATTTGATACAACATGTAACATGCTTAAAATAAAAAAAAATAATTAATCGCAAAAGGTAAATTGCAATCCAATAAGCACAATTATATTTATAGAATACCTGTAATGTAGGAAAACACTTAAGTCTTAATATAGACATTATCAAATAAAAGTAGTCACTGAATCACTTAAAATCATATTTGGGAAGATGACTGGTAAATTAATAAGTGGTGGTCTTCTAGATGTGTCCTACAGAAGGAGAGAGATAGAGAAGTAAAAATAAGTTGAAGAATATGATCCAGAGTTTAGCATCTGAAAATGAATGATAGAGCAATTACATTCAAGGACAGTCATCCTTATTGGATTGTAAATTGAATTAAAATAGACATGTTAATACAGCCAATGATGGCAGTGGTGGGCTGAACTATTTTTATATTGCTGACGACTTCCTGACCAAAAAGGACCTTCATGTCATACCAACACAACCATAGACTGAAAGAATGAGTGTTACTATCTTTAATATCACTGATAAGTTGCAAACTACTAGCATTGCTGAATAAATTTAATCTTGGGAATTTATGTTCTGATGAAATTGAGTAGTGCTGTATGATGCTGAATTAAGAAAATCAGAAACAATTTTATTGTCCCGTCAACAAGATTGTATTCATCATTCTTGCTGGTTTAAAATCCATGAGATGAAGTTTGGAGTAAACTGAGAGAAATGGGATATTCATTTTCAGTCTTGACAAGAAATCAGCAAAGTAGCTTCCCTGTTCTTTATTAAATATGCATAACTTCCATTTCATTGTAATCAATGATGTCAGGAAATTGTTCATCACATCTAATTGGCAATATCCACTTCATTGTCACAAACACAAGAGATCATCAGATGCTGAAGATCTAGAGTAACACATACAAAATGCTGGAGGAACTCAGCAGGTCAGGAAACATCCACAGAAAGGAATGAACAGTTGATATTTCAGGCTCAGGCCAAAATGTTGACTGTATTTTTTTTCCATAGGTGCTCCCTAACCTGCTGAGCTCCTCCAGCTCTTTGTGTGTGTATCTCCTTCACTTTAGCTCTTTGTGTGTGTATCCCCTTCACTGAAAAGACAGTTAATTCATTTAGTAAAATTGGGCCAAATATATGCAAACACTAGCTCAAGCAGAAAAGTATAATATCATTCCTTGAAGGAAAATTGAGATATGAGTCTGATTTCAATAAATGGTGAACAAAGAAGCCTTAAAAACACTTGGGTTGGTTCTGGCTTTGTCTGTGAGGATAGTCATAACCATGACTAATCTATAAACCTCTAGATGCCATTATTTTCACTCGAACACTGAAGTATGTTACCTATGACTAGAAAATATTGAATTGAATTGATTTTACTACTTTGCATCCTTCGTACACGAGTAAAAATCTTTACGTTATGTCTCCATCTAAATGTGTAATGTGCAATTTATAGTAATTTATAATAAATAGTACGTACAACAGGATAGTGAATATAACATAGAAATGCAGTTATGTCAGCATGAATTAATCAGTCTAATGGCCTGGTGGAAGAAGCTGTCCCAGAGCCTGTTAGTCCTGGCTTTTTCGCTGCAATACCGTTTCCTGGATGGTAGCAGCTAGAACAATTTGTGGTTGGGGTGACTCGGGTCCTCAGTGATCCTTCAGGCCCCTTTTACACACTTGTCTTTACAGATGTCCTGAATAGTGGGAAGTTCACATCTACAGATGTGTTGGGCTGTCCGCACCACTCTCTACAGAATCCAGCGATTGAGGGAAGTACAGTTCCCATACCAGGCAGTGATGCAGCCAGTCAGGATGCTCTCAATTGTGCCCCTGTAGAAAGTTCTTAGGATTTGGGGGCCCATACCAAACTTCTTCAACCTTTTGAGGTGAAAGAGGCACTGTTGTGCTTTTTTTTACCACACAGCCGGTACGTACAGACCATGTGACATCCTCAGTGATGTTTATACTGTGGAGCTTAAAGCTGTTCACCCTCTCAACCCCAGATCCATTGATGTGAATAGGGGTTTGCCTGTCTCCATTCCTCCTGTAGTCCACAACCAGCTCCTTTGTTTTTGCAACATTGAGGGAGAGGTTGTTTTCTTGGCAGCACTGTTTCAACTCTATTCCCCTCATGCTCTTTGTTTCCATTAAGGATCTGACCATAGGCATTCTTTTAGCTTGGTAAATATTCCAAATATTACACATTCATTTTAAAATATTGACTTAACTTACCTTTAAGGAAACCAAGGCTTGTTTCCATTGTCAATAACATTATGCTTTCACTGGGTTATACTTAAATTTATCATCTGTCTGTAAATTTCAAAACACACATTATTATCTGTTCCCTTTAGACAGTAATTGGCTTTAAAAGGGTAGTAACCAATGGTGGATCATTTTATTGTGATAATGTTTTGAAAGTGTTTCCAAGCAATAAGGGTACTACTTATAATTCCTTTTTTATGGATATATGTTTGTAAAGATGTTAACTCACATGAGTAAACTCCTGCATCCCTACAGGTTAGAAATTATTGTTCATGAGGTACAAATACTTTATGTACTTATTTTAAATTGTTTGCATTCGGGCTTGACTGACAAAGTAGAAAAGGATTTTTAATAGAACTGCATTAAATGGAACCAACACAACTGCAGTTTCCAAGGCAGCAACTCTTTCATTAAAATAGTGTGATGGGGCATTGCTTGCAGACATAAAAAGGGACAGCAGCAGTAATCATTTATGAAGATCAATTCCTTCTTCACAGTGAGAATTACATGATGCATAAAGGAAGTGAATATAAAAGGAACATTTCATTATCAGCATGAGAAAGAATACATTTCCAATACTTAAGCTGAGAAAAAGATTCTAGTGGAAACAATTACATCTTTCACTTATATCATCCATAACGAAAGGAAATCTTCCACAGTGCATATATTTTCTGCAATAAGCAAACTTACAGCAAAGTGTTTCTCATTACAGTTTTTTGACAACACCTCTTATTATGATGAAACAATCCTTGTGACTTGCCATTAGCAATAATATGATTTATCAGAAAGCATTTTGTTAGCATTTGGTACAATTTTGAGCCATTTTGTGATGTCACAATCATGCAGGTATTTTAGCAATTTGCAGAGCTCTCAGACTACAAGTAAGTATTCAACTTATTACTCTGGCAAGAATCCTTAATCTTTGAATTGATGGATTCTTTCAAGTTAATATATCAACAATCATAGTACAAAATAATAGACACATTGCCAATTGCAGATTTGGATGGCACTATAGCCTATAGAATAGATGCCAAAAAGAAGTAAATTACTTGCAGCTGTAAGTACCCAAGAGCGCCCGTGGGAAGGATGATGAAGGTAGGATAACTTTATTGATTTAAGATGGTGCTACTGAAACCATGTGACAGCTTACTAGCAGATCGAAAGGCAAGGGATTCAAACTGAAAACATTGCTTCCAAAGCAAATTTTGATGGGTTATCACCGCAGACAGTGCTGAGGCGGGTGGAAACGAGGCTGGTTCGGGGGAAGAGCTGTGTTGGGGCATTGCAAGGCGCAATGTGTTCGAACTGGGGTCACAGACAGAGCTGAAGGAGATGGAGTGAGTAATTTGGAGAGGAGTCAATGTGGTAGAGTTTCAATGCTCATTCATCTGACCCAGGTGCAAGGTTGGATCGCTTCAAGCACTGAGCCGGTTTTGTGAGATTGAGAATGGCTTTGGGCTGGGTGACCCAAGTGTATCATGGTGCCAGTGTCTGGGCCCTTGAGCAAGGCACTTAGATAATTTAAATGCCGGCACAGATAGTCTGGAAGCCGAAGTGTTGGGAACGGAGGCAAGGGTTGGACTGATTTCACTCACTCTCCCGCAAATGTTCATTCCTCTCTCTGTGGCACCAAGGCTGTGAGCTGATCTGGCTGCTCTGCGTTTTTGTCCCACTGGTGTGATGAACTGGGATGAGGTTTGGGCCTACCCTGGCTGCTCCATAAGCAGATCTGGGACACAGTCTGGAATGCTGAAATTGTCGGAGTGTTGTTGGTTTGCTTCTATTCTTTTCATGATTTGTGTTCCTTTCTCTCTCTTTCTCTGTGCAGTGGTTTTTGGTCTTTTTAATAAAGTTGGGTTATTTGGGCTTTTTGCTTTTGTGGCTGCCTGTAAGCAGGCAAATTTCAAGGTGTATAACTCATACATTCTTTGCTAATAAATGTGCTTTGAATCCTTGAATTTAAAGGAACAACACTGTGAGCAGCTGTGAGTGGAAATCTGCATTTCATTTGAGCCTTTGTTTGTGTAAAGGTTCATGTGGATACTCCTGGCAAAGGCAGTATTTGTTGCCTATCCATAATAGATCTTGTACTGAATGATTTGGCTGACACTTCTGAAAATCATTTAGCTTATCAAACTGAAACCAGAATCCCACATTGACCAAATGAGGACTGCAGCTTTCCTACCCAAAGAATATTAGCGAACTACGTGTTTTATTTTGAAATAAAAGGTTACTTTCATCATCGCCATTACTGATTGTAGGTTTTGACTAAATTCGAGCTGCCCAGCTACAGTAGCAGGCTCTAAAGTCAGCAAGATCTGTGCTTTCCCATGCCATCAGGAAGGTGAAATGGGACTACACATAGAGAAGCTACAACCATTTCTGTGATACCAGCAATTTGAAGCGAATATAACAGGGCAGTCAGACCCATAATGGACTGTAACAGCACACGGCATATCAATGACAGTGAGACCTCTCGTCATGATAAGTTGAATATCTTCTCTGCACAGTCTGATGCACTGAACAATGTGCCATGGTCTGACAACATAGCTGCACAGGTGCTGAGAGACTGTGTGGCCCTTCTAGCAGATGTTCTCACACAGGCATCTAAAACATTTGTTTAAGACAGTCCTCTGTCTTTTGGGTATCATTCTAGTGCCCAAGCGGCCTATGGTAACCTGCCCTAATGACTACTGTCCAGTGGCACTGACCTCAATAATAATGAAGTGTTTTGAGCAGGTGGTCATGAACAGCTTTAAATCCTGCTTTCCCACTAATTTGGACCCCTACCAGTTTGCATATGACCCATATCTGCCCACTGATAATAAAGTAACCCCTGCTCTCTGCTTGATCCCATCTCACCTGCAGAATGATGTCCCCTGTGTCAGAACATTGTTCATCAACTTCAATGTCATCATTCCTCACAAGATGGTGCATAAACTATCCTCGGTAGGTCTCAAAACCTTGGATCTTAGACTCCTTGATGGAGAGACCTTAGGCAGTCCATAGTGGCGATCAGGCTCTTGAACTAAATGGGATAACTTCACTCAACTTCGCTTCCATAACATTCAAATGTTCCTACGACTTATGGACTCACTTTCAAGGATTCTACATCTCATGTTCTCCACATTTATGATTATTCTTTCTCTCTTTTTTTGTAATTACACACCTTGTTGCCTTTTGCACACTTCGTTGAAGGCCTAAGATGGTGCAGTCTTTCATTGATTATATTATGGTTGTTGCTATATTATGAATTTATTGAGTAAATATATAAACATTGGGTGAGCGGTAATAACTGTCCATGAATCTGGTGGTGTGAGTCCTGAGGCTCCTGTACGTCCTTCCCAGTGGCATGACCTGGGCAGTGTGCGTCCTTGATGATGGATACCACTTTCCTGCAACAAAGCTTTATGTAGATGTGGAAAAAACATCTTCAAATTTTTAAATAAATTTATTATCAAAGTACATATTAGTCACCATATACAACCCTGAGTTCACTTCCTTGAGGCCATTTATTGTAAGTGGTCCTGCACCTGATATCCACACCTCCACATACCAACTGCTATCGTCCCGATTTTCACCTCCCCCAGCCCCCACCTTCCATCATGGACTCAACTTCACTACTGAGCAGGTGAGAAGGGCTCTGGGGAAACTCAAACATGGCAATGTATTGGGACCGGATGGTGTGAACTCCATGGTCCTGAAGGAGTGTGCTGGAGTTCCCCTGTGCATTGTCAATCTGAGTCTCAGTCTGGAAAGGCTGCCAACTGTGTGGAAAACATCATGTGTGGTCCCAGCGTCCAAGAAGGGCCAACCAAATGCCTTGAATGACTACCATCCAGTGGCCCTGACTTCACACATCATGAAGACTCTAGAGGCTGGTCCCAGCTCACCTCTGACCCCTGTTCAGATCAGCTCTTGATCCCATGCAGTTCACTTACCAGGAGCACATTGGAGTCGATGATGCTGTCATCCACCTGCTGAACAGAGCATGGTCCTATTTGGATAAGCAGGGCAGCAGGTGAGCATCATGTTTTTTGATTTCTCAAGTGCCTTCAATACCACACAGTTCTTATTGCTGGGGGCAAAGCTCCATTCAATGCAGATTGGCACTTCCATTGTACCCTGGATAATGGACTAACTGACCGGCAGACCACAGCCTGTGTGGCTTCAGAGCTGTGTGTCAGACATAGCAATAAGCAGCACTGGGGCCCCAGAGGGGGCTCTTTTGGCTTCCTTCCTGTTTATCCTGTATACCTCAGACGTTAGATACAACACTGAGTCATGCCATCTGCAGAAATTCTCTGATGACTCAGCGACAGTTGGGTGTATAAAGGGAGGACAGCAGGATGAATACAGGGCCCTGGTGGAGGACTTGGTCAAACGGTGGAAGCTGAATCATCTGCAGCTCAACATTAGTAATTCAAAGGAGTTAGTGCTGGCCTTTAGGAAGACTAAACCTGCACTGCTCCCTGTTACTGTTGATAGTGAGGACGTGAGAACCTAAAAGTACCTGAGTGTGCACCTGGATGACAGATTTGAGTGAAGCACCCACACAGAGTCTGTGTACAAGAAGAGCCAGTTGCCTATACTTCCTGAGAAGACTGAGGTCCTTTGGAGTATGCAGGTCTCTCCTTCACATGTTCTACCAGTCTACTGTCACCAGTACAATCTTCTATGTGGTGGTGTGTTGGGGCAATGGTATCAACACTGGTTATGCCAACAGGCTTAATAAACTGATTAGAAAGGCTGGCTCTGTTATTGGAGACAAACTAGACACACTGGAGGCTCTGGTAGAACAAAGGACCCCACAGAAAATCCTGGCAATTCTGGACAATATTTTTCACCTTCTGCATGCCACTTTGGCTAAACAGAGCAGCACTATTAGTAATAGACTAAGACAACTGCACTGTTCCAAAGAGCATTTTACGAGGTCATTCTTACCCTCAGCCATTAGGCTCTATAATGAGTCAAACTATAGCCAGGGAAGTGATGACCCCCTCCTGTTAGACTGTTTGTGGTAACTTATTTTTATTCTTTCTACTTCTCTTCTAATATTTATATCTGTGCTCTTGTAATGCTACAGTTTTACTGTAATTTCCTTTGGGATCAATAAAGTATCCATCTATCTATCTATCTTTCGCCCCCTTCTCTGTCTCTAAAAGGGTAAGATATTAAAGAACGTGATGAGCTTTTATTTAAGTAAAGTGAATGACCCAGCACTGTACATTACTTGCTGGATTGCAGTCTGGTTGGATGCTGAAGAGTGCAGACTGAAATGTCCTTTTTAAAATTGTAGATTTATTTAGTTATATTGTCTTACTTATAATGTATAGTAGAGAAACGGACCATTGACTTCAATTGAACTGTGCTAAAGTTCTGGTCAACACAATCTTCCTCACTCCTTTCCTCAATGAACCCTATCAACATTGTCTTCGATTTATTTTCCCACTTGTTTCATATAGCTTGCTGCCTGGCATAGCTTAGCTAGTAGAATTCATTTAGCACTGAATTTTGTAGCTAGTCCAATGGGCATGTAAAGAGATTGTTCCAGGAATACATAAATTCACTCCGAATAGAAGACACTGCTGAAAGGAATACTGCTGTCTAATAGCTGAAAATAGTGTAACTAACTTCAAGGTACTCCTATTTCATTATTTGCTGGATGTTCTAGAGCTGTACAGCATAGAAACAGGCACTTTGGCCCACTGCATCTATGCTGAATATTACACCTATCCACTGTATACTAATCCCACTTGAATGCATTAATTCCGTATCTCTTTCCGACCTACTCATTCAAGGATGTATATGGATGCCTCTTTAATGTTGTCCTGCACATGGGATCATAAACCACAGGAGCAGAATTAGGACATTTCCCCAATTGTGTTTGCTTTGCCATTCAATCATTGTTGACTTGTTATTCTCTCTCCTGCATTCTCCCTGTAATCTGTGGCACCCTGACTAATCAACCATCTATCAAGCTCTGCTTTAAAAGTTTTCAATGACTTGGTCCCCACAGATATTGGCAGCTATAAATTCCACAGATTCATTACTCTCTAGCTAAATAAATTCCTCCTTTTATTCTGAGGCTGTGGCTCTGGTCCTAGGCTCTCCAACTACTGGAAAAGTCTTCTTCGGGTCGATTCTGTCTAGGGCTTTCAATGTTTTTAGGTCACAATGAGGGACCCCCACCAACCCCCCAACTCATCCTTCTGAACTCCATCGAGTACAAGCCCAGATGCATCAAAAGCTCTTCATATGTTAAGACTGAACATCATATAAACATCGTATGAACATCATATGTTCATATGATGAAAGACTGGATCGACTAGGCTTATACTCTCTGGAATTTAGAAGATTGAGGGGGGATCTGATTGAAATGTATAAAATTCTAAAGGGATTGGACAGGCTAGATGCAGGAAGATTGTTCCCAATGTTGGCGAAGTCCAGAATGAGGGGTCACAGTTTAAGAATAAAGGGGAAGCCTTTTAGGACCGAGATGAGGAAAAACTTCTTCACACAGAGAGTGGTGAATCTGTGGAATTCTCTGCCACAGGAAATAGTTGGGGCCAGTTCATTGGCTATATTTAAGAGGGAGTTAGATATGGCCCTTGTGGCTAAAGGGATCAGGGAGGTATGGAGATAAGGCAGGTACAGGGTTCTGAGTTGGATGATCAGCCATGATCGTACTGAATGGTGGTGCAGGCTGGAAGGGCCAAATGGCCGACTCCTGCACCTATTTTCTATGTTTCTATTTTAACCCTTTCCTTTCTGGGATGATTCTGGTGAAACTCTTCTGTATTCTCTCCAATGCCAGCATATCCTTCCTTAGATAGGGGGTCAAAATTGCTTCAAATATGGTCTGATCAAGCCTCAGGACTACGTCCTTGCTTTTATATTTCAGTCCTCTCAAAATGAATGCGAAATTTGCACTTACTTTCCTTACTACCAACTCAACTTGCATGCTAACCTTCGGAGAAACTTGCATTAGAACTCCTAAGTCACTTTGCACCTCCAGTTTCTGAATTCTCTCTCCACATAGAAAACAGTCTATGATTCCTCCAATCAAAGTCTATATGACTGTACGCTTCCCCACACTGTATTCCATCTACCATTTCTTTGCCCATACTCCCAAACTATTCAAGTCCTTTTGCAGACTCACAGCTTCCTCAACACCACCTGCCCCTACACCTATATCTGCGTTATCCATAAACTTGGCTACAAAGACATCAATTCCATCATCCAGATCACTGACATGTCAAGTAAAACGTAGTAGAACCCACACCAAAACATAGAGGCACCACCAGTGTGCGGCAGCTAACCAGAGAGGGCCTCTTTTGTTCCCATTCTTTGCCTTCTGCCAATCAGCCAATCTTCTATCCATGCGGGTACCTTTTCTGCAATACCATAGGCACCTATTTTGTTTAGCAGCCTCGTGTGTTGCATCCTGTCAAAGGCTTTATAAAAATACAGATAAACAGCATCCAATAACACTCCTTTGTCTATTCTGTCTCCACCTCCTCCAATCAGCTGCTCATTCCAGATACCAACTACTCTTTGTATGAAAAATTTACCCAGAGATCTAGTTTTGACTCTCCTACCATAATAAACAGACACTGGCAATTACTCTATCTATATTTCTTATTTATTTATTGAGATTCAGCACAGAGTAGGCCTTTCCTACCCTTCAAGCCTCGCCACCCAGCCATCCCCCAACTTAATGCTAGTCTAATCACAGGACAATTTACAGTGACCAATTAGGAAACAGGAAAACCCGAAGGAAACACACGTGGTCACGGGAAGAACGTGTGGTGAAATTTGAATGCAGGCAGCCTGTAGTGCTACAAGTTGTGCTAACCATAAGACCATAAGATATAGGAACAGAAGTAGAGTATTCGGCTCATCGAGTCTGCCTTCTCCCCATATCCTTTGACGCCCTGGCTAATCAAGAACCCATCTATCTCTGCCTTAAATGCACCCAGTGACTTGGCCTCCACAGCTGCTTATGGCAACAAATTCCACAGATTTACCACCCTCTGACTAAAGTAATTTCTCCTCATCTCTGTTCTAAATGGACGTCCTTCAATCCTGAAGTCATGCCCGCTTGTCCTAGAATCCCCTACCATGGGAAATAACTTTGCCATATCTAATCTGTTCAGGCCTTTTAACTTTGGAATGTTTCTGTGAGATCCTCCCTCATTCTCCTGAACTCCAGGGAATGCAGCCCAAGAGCTGCCAAATGTTCCTCATACAGTAACCCTTTCGTTCCTGGAATCATTCTTGTGAATCTTCTCTGAACCCTCTCCAATGTCAGTATATCCTTTCTAAAATAAGGAGCCCAAAACTGCACACAGTACTCCATGTCTCACGAGTGTCTTATAGAGCCTCAATTTCACATCCCTGCTCTTATATTCTATACCTCTAGAAACGAAGGCCAACATTGCTTTTGCCTTCTTCACCACCAACTCAACCTGAAGGTTAACCTTTAGGGTATCCTGCATAAGGACTCCCAAGTCCCTCTGCATCTCTGCATTTTGAATTCTCTCTCCATGTAAATAATAGTCTGCCCATTTATTTCTTCCACCAAAATGCGTGACCATACACTTTACATCATTGTATTTCATTTGCCACTTCTTTGCCCATTCCCCTAAATTATCTAAGTCTCTCTGCAGGCTTTCTGTTTTCTCAACACTACCCTCTCCTCCACCTATCTTTGTATCATTGGCAAATTTAGCCATAAATCCATTAACCCCATAGTCCAAATCATTGACATACATCGTAAAAAGCAGTGGTCCCAACACCAACCCCTGTGGAACTCCACTGATAACCGGCAGCCAGCCAGAATAGGATCCCTTTATTCCCACTCTCTGTTTTCTGCTGATCAACCAATGCTCCACCCATGCTAGTAACTCCCTTATAATTCCATGGGCTCTTATCTTGTTAAACAGCTTCATGTGCAGCACCTTATCAAAGGCCTTCTGAAAATCCAAGTACACCACATCTACAGCATCTTCTGTATTTATCCTGCTTGAAATTTCCTCAAAAAATTGCGGTACATTATTCAGGCAGGATTTTTCCTTTTCAGAAAGGCTTTGGCTTATCTTGACATGTGCCTCCAGGTACTCCGTAATCTCATCCCTAACAATCGATTTCAACGACTTCCCAACCACTGATGACAGGCTAACAGGTCTACTAATCACTATGTTACTGTACCATCCAAATTTTATGTGCCTTTAAGTTCTACATTACCATGCAATCTTATATGTCTCTATCATGTCTACTCTCGGCTTTCTTTGTCCCAGGATAAAACAGACTAAAACTATCCAAACTCTCCTGATAACTCAAGCCTCACCCTTGCCCACTCCAGGTAACATTCTTGTGAATAAATTTTGCAAAATCTCTTGCTTGATCTTTCCTGCTATTTTAATACAGGTAATATAAGTAATTAGTAACACTACGCTTCTATAGTTTTGTAATTGCAGCCTCAAATTACTGGAATAAGAGAAGCAGATTTGAACATAGTCATGTATAAACCACAAGTGTGCAGACTTTGGGGCAATCTATTATAGGAATGGATCTCTATTATCAGATGTGAAAATGTTGAGTCACTTCATATACTTGGTTAATTGCTCTTCACAAGAAAATGTTAAAAGGTCATTTTATGGAATCTTATTTTGAAATGATCAAATATATTCATAAAATGAAGAAGAAAAAGTGTTTCTAAATGAATAAATTTAGAACTGTCAGAAAAGGACAAGAAGTAAGAATGCAGGACTGTGTTCAGAGATTTGGCGTAAACGGAAATGTTCTGCTATAGAACACATAAGGTGAAGATAGTACGCTTAGAAAACAAACATGCTTAAGTATTTTAAGAAAATTGAGGACAGTGAGGACAAAGTAGTGCTATGAAAGTAACTCGACTGTTCTGATAAAATGTCTGCACAAACGCAAGGAAGACTTAATGGCCTTCTTGGATTCTCCACATCCCTGTTGTGTCTTTGATCATGTCTTATTTATAATGTTGACTTTGTCTGTTGCCACTGGCCTTCTGCCTGCTGTTGTCTAAAAGATGCACAATTAACTTCATGTGTTCTATTTGCAATCAAGTCATGTTTTAGTATTGTTTTGATTCAGTGCCTTGCATTTTGATTTCTTTTATTTAATTTACATGCAAATCAATTTGAATGATGGCTTGCATGTAATTTCCCCTTCACTTATGTATTTATTTTGGGCATTTTGAAGGGATAGAAGGATGTGGTGGGTATTCATATCCTGTTACGTCAAGTTGCTAATCTGCACATTGCAAACTTTTGCATTTCAGATCTAAGGTAGAGATTACATCACAACAGATTTGTTATGTTTTCATTGCTGATTTCAGAGATGAAATAAATACCTTTAATGTTTTAATGTTCTAAAAATGCCCCAAAATCTTACCTGCACTTTCAATTGCTTTTGAAATGTGTTATTGCAGAAGATCTTGATAGTGAATATGTACACAGAGTGGAACTACCGATAGCAAATAAATTTAAAAAAGAGGTTAATTCTTTTATTGGATGGAATTGATTAAATGAGAAGTGTTGGCAAAGCACTGAGGAAACCTTCTATGAAGTAATGCCAGTAAGATAAACAAGCTGAGAGAAAGCTTATGCTTGAGTAAATATTCTGTTAGTTTACCTACTGACCAGAGTCAGCTGCAAGATCTTTCCTTGTAAATGTTTTCATCAGGGGATTAAGATGACGTGGAATTTCTGGAATGTTTTTAAGGCTTCTTTTAAATCTAGTCTTTATGTTTCCACACTATCACATAGAATGAGAGCAGGTTTGTGAGCAGTTCTTGCCTCAGGCAGAATGACTTCCCCTTGAATTGTCAGCATCCCACTCTTTTTTAATGTCACTAAACAATGTTTCAAAGTACATCTCTGTGACTGACTTTAAAAATGTTGAGAAAAAGAAAACAAAATTGAAGTGGCATTGATAGCTTCTGGCCACCTTTATATGTGAAAATAAGCTGAATCTCAAGCTTCAAAAAAAATCTCTCTCATCATTGGGAATTGGAATCAATCCTTCCATGGAAAATGTTGATCTTCACTCTTCAAGGTAGTTACGGAGAAAATCATCCCAAGATTAAAGGGGCATTCCGGCATTTTCCTCGGGCACCCCTCGAATACTTTGACCATGGAATGATCATGCTTTTTCCCAACTATAAACAAAAACTGCAGCAATCTAAGCCAACCAAGACCATCAGACAGCAGTGGACTCCTGAGACTGTTGGAAGGCTGAACGCCTGCTTGGGCACCACGGATTGGAAGGCCATGGAATACTGGTGGGGCAGTATAGATGAATATGCTGACACAGTAACATCTAACATATCCTTCTGTGAAGATACATGCCTTCCTAAAAAGGCCATAAGATATAAGAGCAGAATTAGGCCATTTGGCCCATTGAGTCTGTTCCACCATTTCATCATGGCTGATCCATTTTCCCTAACAGTCCCAGTCTTCTGCCTTCTCCCAGTATTGCTTCATGCCCTGACTAATCAATAATCTATCAACCTCTGCCTTAAATTATACCCGATGACTTGGCTTCCACAGCTACCTGTGGCAATGAATTCCACAGATTCATCCCCCTCTGACTAAAGAAATTCTTCCTTATCTCTTAAGGTGAGCTATAACAATGACAAGACATGGTTCACCAAGGGTTGAGGACTCTCAGATTGGAAAAGGATGATGTCTACAGGTCTGTAAACAGAAAGGAATATAGCTCTGCAAAATAGCGATTATTAAAACTCAGAAAGTAGTGAAAGCCACAATGATCAGCAAGAGAGAGACTTCACCAACAATTGCCAGGCAGTCTGGAGCTCCCTGCAAAGTCTTACCAATTTCGAACAGAAGTGCTCTCAAATCTCCCCTTCTCCTACCTTTGCCCATCAGCTCCATCACTTTTATTGCTGGCTTGATAAGAACAATCAACATCTATTTCTTCTCACTTCCTCTGATCCTAATTTGCTAATCCCATTACACCATCCCTTTCATAAACACTCCAAAATCACCAACCCCCACCTACCCCAGTTCCATTCACCTTCTTCAACCTCCACCCCTTTTCCCTCCTACCCCCATCCCACCCCGTACTTTCCGTGAAGCAAGAAGATGTTCACAAACTCTTTGGAAAACAGAACATTAGGAAAGCTGCAGGCCCTGACGGTGCCTCTCACCTGGTAATCTAAGGCACTGTGAGGGGTCAGCCAGACATGTCTTCACTGGGTTACTTAACACCTCTCTGCAATTATGCAGGGTTCCAGACTGATTTAAAGTTGCCACAATCTTTCTAGTTCCCAAGAAAGATAAGGTCCTTGGACTTAATGATTATAGGCCAGTCATTCTGACTTCAGTAATTATGAAAACCTTTGAACGTCTGATGTTGGCCTACCTTTAAGTCTATTACTGATCCTCTTCTTGGCCTGCTACAGTTGCTTATAATCGCTCAGTTGAAGATGCAATTAACTTGTGTCTTCATTACATTCTTCAACATATGGACTCCCCCAACACCCACTGTATGTGAGGATCTTGTATGTGTATTTTAGCTCTGCCTTCAACATTGTTGTTCCGGAGTTGGTCCACAGCAAGCTAACCCAGCTAGCTGTACCTTAAAGTAACTGTTAGTGGATTATGATTTTCCTGACAGGAATCCAATCCAATAGCTATAAGCACAGATTCTCCCCAGAGCTGTGTTCTTTCACCCCCTCCTGTCGTCACTTTGTACAAATGACTATACCTCCACAGACAAATTCATTAAAATCATAAGGTTTGCAGATGACATGATTGTAGTTTGTCTCATCTCTAACAATCATGTGACCTGCTATCAAAGAGAGGCAGGCTGTCTTGCAGCATGGTGTGCTCCTGACAATTTGGAGCTTAATGCCATTAAAACAGTGGAAATGAGGATTGGCCTGTGCCGACAACCCCCTACCTGTCCTTCCCTTGGAAATTAATGGTCACACTATGTCTGTTGTCAAGTCATTCAAATTCCTGGGGACTACCTTTATTAATACATTGAAGTGGGATAAGCATGTTACACTCATCACTAAGAAAGCCTGACTGTGATTGGTCTTTCTATGTAAGCTTAAGAAGCTTAGTATTTCATGGCGTATCCTGGTGAATTCTTGCTCAGCTATCATGGAGTATTGTGACTATCTCTGTCACCGTTTAGTTTCCTGCCACTTCCTCCCTCTCTAGTTCCAAGTTGCAGTAAGTGGTCCACTCAGTGGAGAAGATCATTGGCTGTCAGTTAACAACATTAAATGACCTATTCATCACCAGAGCAAAGAAAAGAACTGAAAAGACGACTGCTGACTCTACCCAACCCAACAGTCACCTGTTCACCAAATTGCCATCAGGGAGACATGATAAGTCCATCAGAACTGCTGCACATGTCATCTCCAAAGCTTCTTTCCTGTAGCTATCCAGCTTCAGCAAGGCATTTGATAAGGTACCCCATGCAAGGCTTATTGAGAAAGTAAGGAGGCATGGGATCCAAGGGGACATTGCTTTATGGATCCAGAAATGGCTTGCCTGCAGAAGGCAAAGAGTGGTTGTAGACAGGTCATATTCTGCATGGACGTCGGTGACTAGTGGTGTGCCTCAGGGATCTCTTCTGGGACCCTTACTCTTCGTGATTTTTATAAATGACCTGGATGAGGAAGTGGAGGGATGGGTTAGTAAGTTTGCTGATGACACAAAGGTTGGGGTGTTGTGGATAGTGTGGAGGGCTGTCAGAGGTTACAGTGGGACATTGATAGGATGCAAAACTGGGCTGAGAAGTGGCAGATGGAGATCAACCCAGATAAGTGTGAAGTGGTTCATTTTGGTAGGTCAAATATGATGGCAGAATATAGTACTAATGGTAAGATTCTTTGCAGTGTGGAGGATCAGGGGGATCTTGGGGTCCGAGTCCATAGGACGCTCAAAGCAGCTGCACAGATTGACTCCGTGGTTAAGAAGGCATACGGTATATTGGCCTTCATCAATCATGGAATTGAATTTAGGAGTCAAGAGGTAATGTTGCAGCTATATAGGACCCTGGTCAGACACCACATAGAGTATTGTTCTCAGTTCTGGTCGCCTCACTACAAGAAGGATATGGAAGCCATAGAAAGGGTGCACAGGAGATTTACAAGGATGTTGCCTGGATTGGGGAGCATGCCTTATGAAAACAGATTGAGTGAACTCGACCTTTTCTCCTTGGAGCAACAGAGGATGAGAGGTGATCTGATAGAGGTATATAAGATGATGAGAGGCATTGATCATGTGGATAGTCAGAGGCTTTTTCCCAGGGCTGAAATGGCTGCCACAAGAGAGCACAGGTTTAAGGTGCTTGGGAGTAGGTACAGATGAGATATCACGAGTAAGTTTTTTACGCAGAGAGTGGTGAATGCGTGGAATGGGCTGCCAGCAACTGTGGTGGAGGCGGATATGATAGGGTCTTTTAAGAGACTTTTGGATAGGTACATGGAGCTTGGAAAAATAGAGGGCTATGGGTAACCCTAGTAATTTTAAGGTAGGGACATGTTCAGCACAACATTGTAGGCCGAAGGGTCTGTATTGTGCTGTAGTTTTTCTATGTTTCTATGTTTTCCAACAAAGCTCACTCAGGTGTAATACCCTAACGATCCCTCAACAACATTTGTTAAATGGTCTTTCCTGCTTTCCTTCTTCTGTTGATAATTATCTAATCTTCTGATAGGTTCACATATATTTGCTTGATTTTTGACATTTGAGCATGTTCTACTAATTGCTGATTTCTCATGACTGTTTGCACAATTGCTTTGTAAATTGATGGTTGCCATTGTGTTGTCTGTTATGGTGTTGTCCTGTGTTTTACGCTTGGCACCAAACCACAATCAATTTTGCTATGTTTCACATTCTGTCAATAAAATTATTCTGATTTTGACTTTGATTCCATGATTGTTCTGATTATCTGTTGGAGATGGAGTTGGTGCATCTCTGACTATGCATGAACGGTTTGGTCTGCAGAAGTAATATGTGCTGTTGTCTCATGGGCTTAGAACAGAATTTTAACATAACATGGTTGTGGGAGAGCCAGCAGAGTACCGCAGTTCTACTGTGATATAAAAGAGATTTATTTCCATCAGGTATTTTGCAAGTGTTTGGTTCTGCAAATGTGTATCACATTTGTCAATATGTAATTGCATATCTACCAACACAGACACTCAGCTTCCTGATGAATGATCCCAGCCCGAAACAAGACTGTTTTCAACTATTCACCCATTAGGCTCTTGAACCAGTGTGGATAACCTCTCACCTCATCACAGAACTGATTCTGCAACTCACTGACTCTTTTTCAAGGACTCTACAACTCATGTTCGTATTTATTTATTTGTCTGTTTGTCTATCCCTCCATCTATTTAGCTATCTATTCATCCAACTTTATCTTGTATTCTTTATTAGTATTTGCAGTTTTGGTTATTTTATCAGCCTTTGTTTGTGTGTAGTTTTTCATTGTTTCTATTGTATTTCTTTGTTCTACTGTGAATGCCTGCAAAAATGAATCTCAGGATACTATATGGTAAAACTATTATCAAATTACAGCATTTGATGCATATTGCTCAAGCCTTCTAGCATCTGTAAAATCACTGGTGCCCCCACTTTTCATTTCTTTCTCTATTGTAACGATGCACATATAGCACATATAGTTATGAATGCACATGCCGCTTCAACAAAGTAAAAGGAATAATACTATTGCCCAAGTTCTTGAGCAGCATGGCCTGAAGACTGATGGTGCATTGGATGTTATCCTGGAGCCATGTTTCTGCAAGAGCAAGTACACAGCAGTTCCTCATCACACGCTAGTACAGTCACGGATGAATGCATTCCTGCTTAGGTTCCACCAAGCAAATACTGGAGACCAGCCCCTGACCCAGCATGGACTCTAGCACGCTCCCTATGCCTCCGCTTTCTCCCACACTGCCTCTGATGCTCCCTCTCCTAGATGGCTGCAACAGGTGATGTTATGGTATGAGAGCCTGACCTATGCACCATTAAGGTCATACAGTTCCCCTGCCACTGGTCTTACCAATGAACCAATGAACTAGAATTACAGGGTCTTCTGATCACAAGAAAACTGTCCTTAACAATTAGGTGATGACACCGTACTCAACAAGCCCTTGTTGCGAAGATCCATCGCTCTCCAGCAATACACAATTGAGGAAGACATGCAGTACTTGGTGCTATTTATGCCCAACAGCTTCTTGCAATCACTGCTTTTTTACTTAAACAATTAACAGCTTTGACAAGTAAACAGGAAGACTTTTTAAACCAAAGAAAAAATGCCTTGTTATATACAGTGGGCATAAAATGTGTAGATGATGTTTCTTGAGCCTTTGGGCCTTTGTAATTGACCACATTTATCCTAGTTCATCATTTCTCTCTTGCACAGGAAAACTCCTCATTCCTCTCCATAGTCAATGTCGTCCATTTGCATCTTTTCTCCAACAATGACCTCATACACCTGCCCAGCCTTCCAAAGCATCATGATACATAAACTCAATAGATACTATTAAATAGCTATTCATGTTATTTCTTGTGAGGTAGAACATTAAGTGCATTGGCATTGAGAGATAAAGGGCAAATTAATGCAGCCTCTGCATTAACTTTACATCAACATTGACTCTATAGACCATCTCTGTATTATCAGCTAATGGTCAAAAGGTACCTTTACCAAAAGCTTGTCTTGGAAACAATTAATGCTTTGATAAGGTGACCACAGTTGCAGAATTTCCTTGATTAGCAGTTAGTTGAGAATTCATGATCTCTTATATTCTGCTCTCTCTTATGTTTTCCTTCCAGTGCTATCTAGTTCTCCAGCTGTTGTGGAATGAGTGTTGTATTTGACTAGCAGGGTCATCACCAGAGATGAGAAGACCATAAGACATAGCCCATTGAGTCTGTTGCACCATTCCACCTTGTCTGATCTTGGATCCCACTCAACCCAATACATCTGCCTTCTCGCCATAACCGTTGATGCCCTGACCTATCAGGAAATTATTAAATTTCGCTTTAAATATACCCACGGTCTTGGCCTCCACAGCTGTTTGTGGT
This sequence comes from Mobula birostris, assembly GCF_030028105.1. Lineage (NCBI taxonomy): Eukaryota > Metazoa > Chordata > Chondrichthyes > Myliobatiformes > Myliobatidae > Mobula > Mobula birostris. Next base: position 36,767,150 of record NC_092388.1, read on the forward strand.
CGAGCATTCTACAGATTTACTACTCTCTGGCTAAAAAAACTTTCTTACATCTGTTCTAATGGGTCGCCCCTCACTTTTGAGACTGTGTCTTCTAGTCCTGGACACCCCCACGATAGGAAACATCCTCTCCACATCCATCCTATCTAGTCCTTTCAACCTTCAGTAGGTTTCAATGAGATCCCTAAATCCTTCTAAATTCCTGTAAGTACAGGCGCAAAGCTACCAGAGGCTCCTCATATATTAATTCCTTCATTCCCAGAATCATCCTCATGAACCTTCTCTGGACTCTATCCAATGACAACACATCCAACACATATGGTGACCAAAACTGTTGACAATACTCCAAGTGCGGCCTGACTAGTGCCTCAGCATTATCCCCTTGTTCTGAATATTTAATGCCCCTTTAAATAAATGCCATCATTGCATTTGCCTTCTTTACCACAGACTCAACCTGTAAATTAACCTTCTGGGAGTCCTGCACAAGGACTCCTAAGTCCCCTTTGCACCTCTGATTTTGAATTGTCTCCCCATTTAAATAATAGCCTGCACTTTGTTTCTTTTACCAAAATGTATTGTCACATATTTCTCTGCACTTTATTCCAACTTTGCAACAAAACCATCAATTCCATTATTTAAATCATTAACAAACAATGTGAGAAGTAACGGTCCCAATACTGACTCCTGTGGAACACCACTAGTCACTGACAACCAACCAGAAAAGGCCACCTTTATTTCCACTTGTTACCTCCTGCCTGTCAGCCATTCCTCTATCCATGCCAGTATCAATCCGATAATGCCAAAGGATCTTATCTTGTCAAGCAGCCTCATGTGTGGCACCTTATCAAATGCCTTCTGAAAATCCAAATAAATGACATCCACTGCCTCTTCTTTGTCCACCCTGCTTGTTACTTCCTCGAAGAACTCTAACAGATTTCTCAAGCAAGATCTTATTTTTTTAAAAACAATGCTGACTTTGATGTATTTTATCACTAGTCTCCAAGTACCCCAAAACCTCATCTTGAATAAGACTGTTGAACGGATCCTGATCCGGATCCGGGCCGTTCCCTCCAAATATCCAGACCTGCCTCTGGGTTTTTTTGCACTACCTTACTTTCCATTTTTCTATTCTCTATTTATGATTTATAATTTAAATTTTTAATATTTACTAATTTTTACTATTTTTAATATTTAATATTTGTAATCCAGGGAGCGGGAAGTACAGAATCAAATATTGCTGTGATGATTGTACGTTCTAGTATCAACTGTTTGGTGACAATAAAGTATAAAGTATAAGTGTAATAATCAACTCCAACACTTTTCCAACCAGTGAGGTTAGGATAACTGGCTGGCCTATAATTTCCTTTCTTTTGCCTTCCTCCCTTCTTAAAGAGTGGAGTGATATTTGCAATTTTCTAGTCTTCTGGAACCACGCAAGAAACAAGTGACTCTTAAAAGATCATAACCAATGCATCTGCTATCTCTTCAGCAACCTCTTTCAGAACTGCGGGATGTAGTCCATCTGGTTCAGATGACTTATCCATCTTAAGACCTTTTAGTTTGCCTAGCAATTTCTTCTGTGTCATAGTAATAACATTCACTTCTATTCCCTGACACTCATGGGCTCACCCACTCAAATTGCAGTATGAATTCAGTTGCATTGTGCTTGCTGCTTCCTAAGGGTTCCTTAAGCTCCCTAATAAAATCTGGATTATTGTACAACATGCAATCTAAGATAGCCTTTCTCTGAGTAGGCTCAAGCACAAGCATAGGCATTCAACAAATTCTCTCTCTTGCGATCCAACACCAGTCTGATTTTTCTAATCCCCTTTCATATTGAAGTCCCCCATAACAATTGTGACATTACCTTTATTACAAGCCCTTTCCAGCTCCCTTTGCAATCTCACCCCACATAACCACGTAACAATATAACCATATAACAATTACAGCATGGAAACAGGCCATCTCTGCCCTTCTAGTCCATTTTGAACACTTACTCTCACCTAGTCCCACCGACCTGCACTCAATCCATAACCCTCCATTCCTTTCCTGTCCACATAGCTGTCCAATTTCATTTTAAATGACATCGAACCTGCCTCAACCACTTCTGCTGGAAGCTCATTCCACACAGCTACCACTCTCTGAGTAAAGAAGCTCCCCCACAAGTTACCCTTAAACTTTTGCCCTTTAACTCTCAACTCATATCCTCTTGTTTGAATCTCCCCCACTCTCAATGGAAAAAGCCTATCCATGTCAACTCTATCTATCTCCCTCATAATTTTAAGTGCCTCTACCAAGTCCCCCCCCAACCTTCTATGTTCCAAAGAATAAAGACCCAACTTGTTCAACCTTCCTCTGTAACTTAGGTGATGAAACCCAGGTAACATTCTAGTAAATCTTCTCTGTACTCTCTCTATTTTGGTGACATCGTCCTATAATTCAGTGACCAGAACTGTACACAATACCCCAAATTTGGCCTTAACAATGCTTTGTACAATTTTAACAGTACATCCCAACTCCTATACTCAATGCTCTGATTTATAAAGGCCAGCATACCAAAAGCTTTCTTCACCACCCTATCCACATGAGATTCCACCTTCAGTGGACTATGCAACATTATTCCTAAATCCCTCTGTTCTACTGCATTCTTCAGTGCCCTACCATTTACCATGTATGTCCTATTTTGATTAGTCCTACCAAAATGTAGCAACTCACACTTATCAGCATTAAGCTTCATCTGCCATCTTTCAGCCCACATTTCTAACTGGCCTACATCTCTCTGCAAGCCTTGAAAGCCTACTTCATTATCCACAACACCACCTATCTTAGTATCATCTGAAAACTTACTAATCCAATTTACCACCTCATCATCCAGGTCATTAACGTATATGACAAATAACATTGGACCCAGTATAGATCCCTGAGGCACATCACTAGTCACCGGCCTCCAATCTGACAAACAGTTATCCACCACTACTCTCTGGCATCACCCATCCAGCCACTGCTAAATCCATTTTACTACTTCAATATTAATACCTAACAATTGTATCTTCCTAACCAACCTTCCATGTGGGACCTTGTCAAAGGCCTTACTGAAGTTCATATAGACAACATCCACTGCTTTACCCTCGTCAACATTCCTAGTAACCTCTTCAAAAAATTCAATAAGATTTGTCAAACATGACCTTCCATGCACAGATCCATGTTGACTGTTCCTAATCAGACCCTGTCTATCCAGATAATTATATATACCATCTCTAAGAATACTTTCCGTCAATTTACCCACCACTGACGTCAATCTCACAGGCCGATAATTGCTGGGTTTACTCTTAGAACCCTTTTTAAACAATGGAACTACATGAGCAATACGCCGATCCTGCGGCACCATCCCCGTTTCTAATAACATTTGAAATATTTCTGTCAGAGCCTCTGCTATTTCCACACTAACTTCCCTCAAGGTCCTGGGGAAAATCCTGTCAGGACCCAGAGACTTATCCACTTTCATATTCCTGAAAAGCTCCAGTACTTCCTCTTCTTTAATCATCATAGTTTCCATAACTTCCCTACCTGCTTCCCTTGTCTTATACAATTCAATACCCTTCTCCTTAGTGAATACCATAGAAAAGAAATTGTTCAGAATCTCCCCCATCTCTTTTGGCTCCACACATAGCTGTCCACTCTGATTCTCTAAGGGACCAATTTTATCCCTCACTATCCTTTTGTTATTAATATAACAGTAGAAACCCTTGGGATTTATTTTCACCTTACTTGCCAAAGCAACCTCGTATCTTCTTTTAGTTTTTCTAATTTCTTTCTTAAGAATCTTTTTACATTCTTTATATTCCTCGAGCGCCTCATTTACTCCATGCTGCCTATATTTATTGTAGATATCTCTCTTTTTCTGAACCAAGTTTCCAAAATCCCTTGAAAACCATGGCTCTCTCAAACTTTTAACCTTTCCTTTCAACCTAACAGGAACATAAAGATTCCGTACTCTCAAAATTTCACCTATAAATGACCTCCATTTCTCTATTACATTCCTCCCATAAAACAAATTGTCCCAATCCACTCCTTCTAAATCCTTTCACATCTCCTCAAAGTTAGCCTTTATCCAATCAAAAATCTCAACCCTGGATCCAGACCTATCCTTCTCCATAATTATATTGAAACTAACAGCATTGTGATCACTGGACCCGAAGTGCTCCCCAACACAAACCTCCATCACCTGACCTATCTCATTCCCTAACAGGAGATCCAACACTGCCCTTTCTCTCATTGGTACCTCTATGTATTGCTGCAGAAAACTATCCTGCACACATTTTACAAACTCCGAACCATCCAACCCTTTTACAGTATGGGCTTCCCAGTCTACGTGTGGAAAATTAAAATCTCCCACAATCAGAATCTTGTGCTTACTACAAATATCTGCTATCTCTTTACAAATTTGCTCCTCTAATTCTCGCTCTCCATTTGGTGGTCTATAATACACCCCCATAAGAGTTACTACACCTTTCCCATTCCTCAATTCCACCCAAATAGCCTCCCTAGATGAGCCCTCTAATCTATCCTGCCAGAGCATCACTGTAATATTTTCTCTGACAAGCAATGCAACACCTCCCCCTCTTGTCCCTCCGATTCTATCACACCTGAAGCAATTAAATCCAGGAATATTTATTTGCCAATCACACCCCTCCTGTAACCATGTTTCACTGATAGCTACCACATCATACTTCCAGGTATCAATCCATGCTTTAAGCTCAACCACTTTTCTTATAATGCTCCTAGCATTAAAACAAAAGCATTTAAGAAATTTTCCATCTCTTACTCTCTGTTTATCACTATCGGTGCAAACAACTTTACTACTTTGGCTACTATTTGGATGCTTGTATATGATTCCCATAATAGTTTTTCCCATGCAGTTTCTTAACTCCCACCACAATAATTCAACATTCTCTGACCCTATGACCCCTATTTCTAAAGAAGTAATTCTATCTCCTACCAATAGAGCCACAGCACCACCTATACCTTCCTGCCTGTCATTTCAATATATAGTATATCCTTTGATATTAAGCTCCCAACTATGACCTTCTTTCAGTTATGACTTAGTGATGCCCACAATGTCAGACCCACCAATCTCTAATTGTACCATGAGTTCATCACCTTATTCCAAATACTAGATGCATTTAAATGCACAACCTTCAGTCCTGCATTCTTCACTCTTTTGAATGTTGCCTTTGTGGTACAATTTTTAACACTTGCCCTGTCTGCATTTGTCCCTAGTCATTGGCTTGTCCTTTCTTACATTCATATTATACCCATCATCTATCTATAAACCTGCTGGCTCATCCTCAGCTGTATCATATTGGTTTGCAGTTGTGATTGGAAAGCGGCACAGTTGCAGTAGAAGCATTCCTGCACAGGTCTGGAATAGAGCTTGAAAAAGCAGCCAAGTTTCAGTGGGAGTCTTTGATAGGGCAGTGGTGCAGACGCATTAGAAGTGTTGCTACACAGGTCCGGAGCAGAGCTTGTAATACCCAGATACCATAAAAGAGAGCTACCGTCTAGTGGAACAGTCATCATCAGAGTGGCAAGGCTTTGGCTCAAAAGGCTTTGGCGAGAACAGTCGGAGGCAAGGTAAGTAGGTAAGCTTATTTCTTATTTCTTTTTCTTAATTAAGTCTTGAAAGAATAGGGGGTTTGCAGGGCCATTTATCTGTTCTGGGTGTCAGATGTGTGATTTCCAGAGTCTCCTCGATGGCCACATCTGCGCCAGATGCATCAAGATGTGCAGCTCCTTAGAGACCGAGTTAAGGAACTGGAGCTGCAGGTCGATGACCTTTGGCTTGTTAGGGAAAGTGAAGAGGTGACTGACAGGAGCTACATAGAGGTAGTCATCCCAAGGCTATAGGAGACAGATAAATGGGTAACTGTAAAGAGAGGGAAGGAAAAGAGTCAGGTAGTGGAGAGCATTCTTTGGTTGTCCCTTCAACAATAAGTACTCCATTTTGAATACTGTTGGGGGGACGACCTACCTGGGGGAAGCAACAGCGGCCATACCTCTAGCACTGAGTCTGGGAAATGAAGAGGATGACACCAGAAATAGAGGACTCTATAGTTACGGGAAAAGATAGGTGATTCTGTGAACGCAAAAAAGAAATACAGATGGTAGTTTGCTTCTCAGGTGCCAGGGTTTGTGATGTTTCTGAACATGTTCACAATATCCTGAAAAGGGAGGGTGAGCAGCCAAAAGTCATGGTACATATTGGTACCAACAACATAGGTAGGAAAATGGAGGAGGTCCTGAAAACAAAATACAGCGAGTTAGAAAGGAAGTTAAGAAGCAGGACCTCAAGAGTGGTAATCTCAGGATTGCTGCCTATGCCACCCAACAGTGGGGATAGGAATATAATGAGGTGACAGATAAATGCATGGCTGAAGAATTAGAGCAGGGGGCAGGGATTCAGATTTCTGAATCATTGGGACCTCTTCTGGGGCAGGTTTGACCTATACAAAAGTGACAGGATGCACTTGACTCTGAGTGGGACCAATGTCCTTGCGTGAGCTGGCTTTGCAAGAGCTGTTGGGAGTGGTTTAAGCTAATTTGTTAGGGGGAATGACAGAACTGTTTATTGAACTGGAATGAACCCAGGGTTGTGACAGCATTTGTTTGGCCAGTGTGGAGTTATGTATTCTGTGTGAACCTCATAAATGCTAATGACACAAAGCTGCTAGAGCCACAGCTTTCACTGTGAAAGGGCTCAGTTACGATTTCAGCAGCAGGGACAGGAATAGAAACCAAGTAATAATCCTTATCTACAAGGAGCCAATCCTTTGGCAACTCTGAAATATAATAGATAAGCGGTGAACTGCTCAAGACTGAATATCATGCAAACATTCCTCAGACAAGGCATTGATCAAGTCTTTTTTTTAACGATTGAGTATAACTTGTTTGTTCAAGGAGTTGTATAAAACTTGCAAATTAGGAAAAGTTCTGGGATCTGAAGCGAAGCCCAAAGTGCAAAATGTATGTATAGTCAGTTGAATCTCAAGCACCCTCACATGTATGCCAAATCAGCAGTCCTGATATATTATTATATTTTCTGCTGATTTTCTAACATTTGTATTCTCACCCCTACCACTTCTCCAGAGCCTGAAGGCAACAAGTTATTCTCATTATCAGAACCTCACACCATCCATGCTTTAGTAGATTTTGTAAGTGCACAAAGAAGAACCTGTTAAATATAGTCCCATAAAAATATTACTGCAGAAATGCAGAAGGGCTTTGTGTTATCTTCTGCATCATTATCTTTATATTTATTTATTCATTTTCCAAGGAGCTTATTAGTTGTCCCTACTTGCCCTTGAAAGGTAGCGGAATGCATCTAATTGAACAGTTGAAGTTCTGCTGTAACCTTGTTGAGTGGAATGGTTCTCATCTTCAGACTGTGTGATAAGAAACTAGCTGTGATTGGATGTTTTGTGATCTAGAGAGGGACCTGTAACTTGTGGACTCTCCATGCATCTTGATTCATGATATACAATGAGAGTGGGAATGTAGGTTTAAAACTGTGAATGTGATCCCAATGAATTAGGATTTCTTACCCTCTATATCATCGAGTGTTTGGGTGTTGTTGAAGCTGCCCTCTTGCAGAAAAGTGGAGAATATTCCACCCTACCCCTGACGTAGATCTAATAGATGTTCGAAATGCTTTGATGAGTCTAGCTGTGAAGGTGCTAGGTAGAGGATACCCATCCTCTTGCAGCCCTGGTTCCATTGTGTTTCTGGTTACTACTGGCACCGAGGATGTCATTGGTGAGAAAATCACTGATGGTAATGCATGTCTAAGATAGCTTCAAAAATGACTATCTATTTCCCCCCATAGATTTTGCCTGACATGCGGAGTTTCTCCAGCATTTTGTCAAAGGTTATTTGTTGGAGGTGACCGATGCCCGGCACATTTGTGTTGAGAATGTTATACATCACTTATCAGTTCATGCTTGAACGTTGTCACAGATATGGACTAGTTTAGTTGCTTAGTACTTCTGCAAATGAAAATGAAGCAATGTTCTCATTAGAAAACTGTTGGGCCTGCGCAGCAGACATTTCCTAGTCTCCACCCAGCTGAAAGGAACATCTGCCACTTGTTTTCAATTCATGACCTGCAGCAAATTTAAATCCAGTTCTCATCCTCTGCCTTTGTTCACTCATTGAACCAGCCAGCCACCAATCAGTTGCTCCTAGACTTCAGTTATCGTGTTACTGTGGCGTGTTAAGTATCTGTTCTGTGACTTGTTATTTCATAGTGTATTAGTAAACTATCTTTAATTTCTGCTGCTCTGCCTTTGGGTCAAGCCTCCTCTACATTTCCCAACAGAAACGTTCCAGTTTCTGACCTCATTATAGATGAAAAAACCTTGATGTAAGCAGTTGAAAATGGTCAGGCCTTGCACACTGATCTGAAGAGCTGATCAACACCACCACCCACTAAACCACCCTCTACGCCCTCCAGCAGCACTACTTTATCATTTCTTCTCCATCACCTTATGCATAGACATTTTTGTGCCCATTATCCCTTTATGGACATAGGATCAATGTATATAAGTTATGTTATGTATTTATATTCATTGTGTTTTATTATTGTGTTCTTTATCTTACTGTGTTTCTTTTTGTGCTGCACTGGATCTGAAGTAACAATTATTTTGTTCCCCTTTACACTTGTGACCAGAAATGACATTGCCCAATTTTGAATCACTTGATGATGGCCTAGGCAGGGGATAATTAACCTTCAGAAGTAATAACCATCTTCCCTTGTGAAAGATATGGCTCTAACCATGGCAGTAATTTCCCATTGATGTGCATTGATTTCAGTTTTGATAATTTGATACCAATGCACATTCATTCTTGCCTCACCTCCAGAATTCAGTTTTGGCCCATATTTGAAACAAACCAGCACAGAGGTCTTGATTCATGTCCTTCTAGGGCCTAGAGAGGAGATGTAGCTTTTGACAAAGTAAATACTGCTGGAAGATGTGTCAACAAAACCTTCCAATGAATGAGAGAAGTCTGATTGTGTGGTAATTAGTCCAATTATTTATTTATTTAAATACAGTGCGGAATAGACCCACCAAACCACGCCACTCAGCAATCCCCCCAAGTTAATCTTAGCCTAATCACAGGATAATTTACAACGACCACTTACCTACCAACTGGTATGTCTTTGGACTGTGGAAGGAAACTGGAGCTCCAGGAGAACCCACGCAGTCAGAGGGAGAACGTACAAACTCCTTACAGCAGCAGTAGGAACTGAACCCGGGTTGCTGGTATTGTAAAGTGTTATGCTAACCATTATGCTGCTGTGCTGCCCCGTGGGCATATTAGATTTGTTCTGTTTTGTGTGGGCTCTTTTCCATGTTGTTAGGCAGGTGAAAGTGCACTAATTGTCCTGAAGCAGCTTGCTAAGATGTGGATAGTACTGGAGTACTGATCTTAATACTACAGCAGGAAATTTGTCCGGTCTCATTACCTTTGCAAAATCCAGCTTTCAGCTGTCTTTGATATTGCATAGAGTGAATTAAGTTTACACAACTGGCCACTCTGCATGGGTATCTCCAGAGGAAAGCAATATGTTTGAAGAAGCAGCCAAAAAGATTGTTGAGGACAAGACGGTGGGCATTGTTGACACTGTCTTTAATAAGGCCTTTACATGGAAGGAAGGCTAGCCTACATGGTCAGATTACATGGGATCCATGGAGAGCTATGGTTAATAAGTGGATGCATAATGGCTTGATAGCGGGAACCAGAGGGCGATAGTGGAAGTTTGCTTTTCTGACTGGAGGCTCATGTCTGGAAGTGTGCCACATGGAGTGGAGCTGGGCTCATTGTTGGTCATCATTCAGATAATGATGTAGATGAGAATGGACAAGGCATGTTGAGTAGACTTATAGATGGCACCAAAATATGTGGTATTTTAGCTGATAAAGAAGGTTATTAAAAATTAGAGGGGCACATTGATCAGCGAGGTAAGTGGGAGAAGAAATGGTAAATGGCAATCAATTCAGATCAGTGTGAGGAATTGCTATTTGGGAAGCCATATAAGGGTCTGAGTTTCACAGTAAATTGTACAAATAGGGGAGTGTTGTAGATCAGTGGGGCCTAGGAATACAAATACGCAGTTCCCTGAAGGTGGCATCACAGATCAATAGGCGTGAAGAAGACATTTGGCGTGTTAGCCTTCAACAATCATGGCATTGCGTAAAGGAGTTAGGTTGCAGCTGAAACCAACGTTCATGAGGCTGCACATAGAGTATTGTGCACAGTTTTGGCTCCCCTATTATAGAAAAGACATCATTAAGCTAGAAAGAGGGCAAAGAAAATTTATGTATAAATTTCCAGGACTTGGGGGGCCTGAATGATAGGAAGAGGCTGGGCAGGCTAGATTTTTATTCCTTGAAACATAGAAAAATGAAGGGTCACCTTAAAGAGGTGTATACAGTCATAAGGAGCATGGAATCAAAGAATAGAGGTTGCATGTTTAAGGAGAAATATGCATTTATAAGGCCTGAATGGCAAATTCTTCATTCAGGAGGTGGTTTGTCTGTGGAGTGAGTTGCCTGCAGAAGTGGTTGAGGCATTCAAAATAACATTTCATAAACATTTGGACAGGTACACGAATAGAAAAGGTTTAGAGTTAAACGGGCCAAATACTGGCAAATGGTCATTGCTTAGTTGAGCATTCTATTTGACATGCACATGGGGGATCATTGGGCTTGCTTTCATGTTGTATTACTCTAATACTCTTTGTAACTTTCTTTTGATTAACCTGTGACTGGATTGCTAGATTCCATAGCAACAATAAAAATGTCCGTTTAAAGTTTCTGCTTTATAATTGTATCGTAGGAAAATCTTTGAAGTCCATTATGAAAAAAATCTGATGATGCAGAATCAATACTCAGTGATTAGTAACATGACACATATTCTTTAGCATCATTGCTCTGAATATTTACATGATCAATAAAAGGTGAAGAGTTTCACTCTAATTATAATCAATAAGTTCTCTCCATATTTCTTAACAACAAAGCTATCCAGGTAGGATGTAGGATGAGCTTTCTTTTAATATCTAAGCATGAAGGATAATTTTGTTGTCAAGAATGAATCATTATTGTGCTTCATTGGTTACAAAAGACCTTTTTAGCTTAGTCATCCCACTGGGCTCATGAATTATGATTGTTCAGAAGTTCAGTTGAATTCTTTTTTCACATGTAATATACTGGTATCTTATAATCTTCGTATCATGAAAATCAAGTGTACTCTCCTTGGTAAGTTTAACTGTGACCTGCTAATAATAGTCCTCTTATTATAATTCAATCATTATCTTGGAGCTGATCTCTGTTCAGTGATTTCAAGCTTCAATGCAATCCAAATAACCTTTTAAAATTATGTCTGTATCTCTTATATTTTTGACTCAGTGGGATAAATTACAGGTATATCAATTATGTTCCACTTGTGAAGGTGGGAAATTTTTACTTGCGTTGCTGTTTGTACGAAATCTTTCTCAGACCTGGGCCAGTAATAGATAGCATAACATCAATGACTTTGACAGAATTTAAATTTAAGAGGAGATATGATGGTGTGATATCCGACTTGACTCAATGAAATGCCATAAACCATAGAACAGACTGAGAACTACCAAATACAGCAAATTACATCCTATATGAAAGATTTTAATAACACTCAAATCAGCAAGATTTTGAAGTAATTATTTTATTTTATAATTATTTTATAAGAATAACACGTTGTTATCATGGTAAAAGCCAGGGGCACTCATTATAAAGGTGCAAGCAATAAAAAGATGCTTTGAATTATTGCTCCAAATTCCTGAAAATATCAAACCAAGACATTCACTACCCCGGCTAAAGAAATTCCTCCACATCTTTCTTCTAAATGGATATTTTTCTATTCTGAGGCTGTGTCCTCTGGTCCAAGACTCGCCCACTATAGGAAATATTATCCCAACATCCACTTTATCTAGACCTATCAATATTTGTTAGGTTTTGATGAGATCTCCACCTCGTTCTTCTAAACTCCAATGAATAGAGGCCATAAGTTCATCCTCGTACATTAGCACTTTCATTCCTGAGATTATTCACATGAATCTCCTCCAGACCCTCTCTGAACCAGCACTTCTTTTCTTAGATACAGGGCCCAAAACTGCTCAAAATACTCAAAATGCAGTCTGACTAATGTCTTATAAAGCCTCAGCATAACATCCTTGATTTTATATTATATTTTTGACATGTATGCTAACATTGCATTTGCCTTCGTTACCATCAACTCAGTCTGCAGGTTCACCAGTAGGGAATCCTGCTGGAGGATTTTTGAGTTTTCTCCCTGTTTAGATGAAGTCTATGTCTTTATTCCTTTCTACAAAAGTGCACGACCATACACTTCCCCATACTATATTCCATCATCACTTCTTGGCCCATTCTCCAAATCTGCCTAAGTCTTCTATGGACCTTCTGCTTCTTCAAAACTGCCTGCTCCTCCATCTATTTTTTGTGGCCTCAAACATGACCACAAAGCCCTCAGTCCCATCAATCCACTGACTCTCCTTTGTCTATCCTGTTATTTCCTCAAAGAATTCCAACAGGTTTGTCAGGCAAAATTTCCCCTTAACCATGCTAACTTGGTCTATTTTACCATGCCTCCTAATACCCCAAAATCACATTCTTAATGCTTTCGCATCCCTCCCTTCTTAAAGCGTAAAGTCATATTTGAAAAAATTTAGTCCTTTGGAACCATTCCAGACTACAGTCATTCTTGAAAGATCATTACTAATGCCTCCACAATCTCTTCAGTTACCTCTTTTGGAACTCTGGTGTGTAGTCCATGAGATCCAGGTGACTTATCCACCTTCAGAGCTTATAGCTTCCCATGTACTTATAGCAACTGCACTCATTTCTACCCCCTGACACTTCTGAATTTCTGGCATACCTCTGGTGTCTTCCACAGTGAAGGCTGACACAAAATACTTACTAAGTTGATTCGTCATAGCTATTTTTCCAGCATCACTTTCCAGTGGTATGATATCTACTCTTGCTTCTCTTTTTCTCTTTATTTATCTGAAAGAAAACTTCTGTATCTTCTTTTATATTATTAACTAGATTACCTCATATTTCAGCTTTTCTGTTCTTATAGCATTTTAGTTGTCTTCTGTTGGTTTTTGAAAGCTTCCCAATCCTCTAACTTCTCACTAATTTTTTGCTATATTATATGCCCTCTCCTTTGCTTTTATGCAGTCTTTGGCTTCCCTCATCAGCCATGGAGTTTGTTCCTCCCTTTAGAATACTTCTTCATCTTTGGGATGTATCTATCCCTAGCCTTCTGAATTACTCCTAGAAATTCCAGCCATTGCTGTTTTGCTGTCATCCCTGCCAATGTCCCCTTTCAATCAACTTTAGCGAGCTCCTATCTTATGCCTCTGTAATTCCCTTTACTCTACTGTAGTTTTGATACATCTGACTTTAGCTTCTTGGTATCAAAATGCAGGGTGAATTCTATCATATTATGATCATTTCCTTCTCAGGGTTCCTTTACCTAAGTTTCCCAGTCAAAAATGGTTCATTACATAATACCCAATTCAGAATTGCCTTTCTATAAGTGGGCTCAACTATAAGGTGCTCTAAAAGCCATTTTGTAGGCATCTTATAAATTCTCTCTCTTGAGATCCGTCACCACCCAATTTTCCAAATCTACCTGCATTTTAATCTCCCTTGGCTACCAGAACATCATCCTTTTTACATGGCTTTCCTACCTCACATTGCAATTTGTTTAGAGGCCTGTATGTAACTCCCATCAGTGTCTTTTTACCCTGCAGTTTCTTAATTCTACCCATAATGCTTGTACATATTCCAATCCTATGTCACCTCTTTCTAAAGCTTTGATTTCATCTTTTTACTGACAGAGCCAGCCCACTCCCTCTGCTTATCTGATTGTCCTTTTGATACAATGTGCATCCTTGGATATTAAGCTCCCAACTATGATCTTCTTTCATCCATGACTCAGTGATGCCTACAACATCATTCTTGCCAATCTCTGAATGCATTGCAAGATTAACTACCTTATTCCATATACTGTGTGCATTCAAACATAACACCTTCTGTCCTGTATTTACCACCATTTTCAATTTAGGCCCTCAGTTCCACTCATCCCGCTGACTGCAATTTTGCCCTGTCATCTGCCTATTTTTCCTCACAGTCTCACTACACACTCCATCTACTTGTGAACCAACTGCCATCTTCTCAGCCCCTTCACTCCAGTTCCCATCCTTGAATCCTTAACTCTAATCACCCAGTGATCTCTTGGCATGACTCAGCTCAGTTCAAAATATCTGTATCATGCATTTAGCTGGGCTTAATGTGACTTGCATACCCAATGGAGATGGCTGAACATAATTTGGCTCTCAGTACCTTGGATACCAGGATGGGAGAGGGCACTGGTAGAAACATAGAAAACCTACAGCACAATACAGCAACATGCACAACACGCTGGAGGAACTCAGCAGGTCAGGCAGCATCCGTGGAAACAAGCAGTCAATGTTTCCGGCCGAGACCCTTCGTCAGGACTGAAGAGGGAGGGGGCAGGAGCCCTATTAAAAAGGTGGGGGGGGGGGAAGGAGAAGGCAGGTAGGTGCCAGGTGAAAAACCAATAAGGGGAAAGATAAAGGGGTGGGGGAGGGGAGGCAGGGAGGTGACAGGCAGGAAATGTGAAGAAGGAATAGGGGAAAACACAATGGGTAGTAGAAGGAGGCGGAACTAAGAAAGAGGTGATAGGCAGCTTGAGGAGGAGGCAGAGTGAAACTGGGATTGGAGAAGGGAGGGGCCCAAAACACTGACTATTCGTTTCCACGGATGCTGCCTGACCAGCTGAGTTCCTCCAGTGTGTTGTGCATGTTGCTTTGACCCCAGCATCTGCAGAGTATTTTGTGAGCCCAATACAGTCCCTTCGGCCCACAAAGTTGTGCTGAAAACGTCCCCACCTTAGAAATTACTAGGGTTACACATAGCCCTCTATTTTTCTAAGCTCCATGTACCTATCCAAAAGTCTCTTATAAGACCCTATCGTATCCACCTCCACCATTATTGCCACCAGCCCATTCCATGCACTCACCACTCTCTGCGTAAAAAACTTACCCCTGACATCTCCTCTGTACCTGCTCCCCAGCACCTTAAACCTGTGCACTTTGTGGCAGCCATTTCAGCCCTGCAAAAAAGCCTCTGACTATCCACACAATCAATGCCTCTCATCATCTTATACACCTCTATCAGGTCACCTTTCATCCTCCGTCACTTCAAGGAGGAAAGGCCGAGTTCACTCAACCTGACTTCATAGGGCATACTCCCCAATCCAGATAACATTCTTGTAAATCTCCTCTGCACCCATTCTACGGCTTCCACATCCTTCCTGTAGTGAGGCGACCAGAACTGAGCACAGTACTCCAAGTGGGGTCTGACCAGGGTCCTATATAGCTGCAACATTACCTCTTGGCTCCTAAATTCAATTCCACGATTGAAGAAAGCCAATACACCGTATGCCTTCTTAACCACAGAGTCAACCTGCGCAGCTGCTTTGAGCGTCCTATGGACTCGGACCCCAAGATCCCTCTGATCCTCCACACTGCCAAGAGTCTTACCATTAATCCTATATTCTGCCATCATGTTTGACCTACCAAAATGAACCACTTCACACTTATCTGGGTTGAACTCCATCTGCCACTTCTCAGCCCAGTTTTGCATCCTATCAATGTCCTGCTGTAACCTCTGACAGCCCTCCACACTATCCACAACACCCCCAACCTTATCCAACTTGATGCTTTCCAAAAGCTCCAGCACATCCTCTTCCATAATATCGACATGCTCAAGCTTTTCAGTCCGCTACAAGTCATGCCTACAATTGCCAAGATGCTTTTCCAAAGTGAATAGTGAAGTAAAGAATTCATTAAGTACCTCTGCTACTTCCTCCGGTTCCATACACACTTTCCCACTGTCACACTTGATAGGTCCTATTCTTTCACGTCTTAGCCTCTTGCTCTTCACATACTTGTAGAATGCCTTGGGGATTTTCCTTAATCCTGCCCGCCAAGGCCTTCTCATGGCTCCTTCTGGCTCTCCTAATTTCCTTCAGCTCCGTCCTGTTAGCCTTATAATCTTCTAGATCTTTAACATTACTTAACTCTCTGAACCTTTCGTAAGCTTTTCTTTACTTCTTGACTAAATTTACTACGGCCTTTGTACACCACTGTTTCTATACCCTACTGTAGCTTCCTTGTCTAATTGGAACATACTTATGCAGAACATCACACAAATATCCCCTGAACATTTGCACATTTCTTTTGTACCTTTCCCTGAAAACATCTGTTCCCAATTTAAGCTTCCAAGTTCCTGCCTGATAGCCTCATAA
This sequence comes from Mobula birostris, assembly GCF_030028105.1. NCBI lineage: Eukaryota > Metazoa > Chordata > Chondrichthyes > Myliobatiformes > Myliobatidae > Mobula > Mobula birostris. The sequence goes on from NC_092388.1 coordinate 36,783,602, forward strand.
GTCCCCTTACTCCAATTGAATGCTTTTCTAACTTGTTTGTTCCTATCTCTCTCCAATGCTATTGTAAAGGAGATAGAAGTATGATCACTATCTCCAGAATGCTCACACATGACCAGGTCATTTCCCAATACCAAATCAAGTATAGTCCTTAGTCTTGTAGGCTTATCTACATATTGTGTCAAGAAACTTTACTGAACACACCTAACAAACTCCACCCCATCTAAACACCTTGATCTAGGGAGATGCCAATTGAGATTTTGGAAATTAAAATCTCCTACCACAACAACTCTGTTATTATTACACCTTTCCAGGATCAGTTTCCCTACCTGCTCCTCGATATCCCTATTACTAATGGGCGGCCTATAAAAAACACCAAATAGAGTTATTGACCTCTTCCTGTTCCTAACCTCCACCTACAGAGACTCCGTAGACAATCCCTCCATGATGTCCACCTTTTCTGCAGCCATGACACTATCTCTGATCAATAGTGACACACCCCCATCAATTTTGCCTCACTCTCTGTCCTTTCTGAAACATCTAAAACCTGGTATTTGAAGTAACCATTCCTGCTCCTGAGCAATCCAAGTCTCTGTAATGGCTACCATATCATAGCTCCAAGTACTGATCCACGCTCTAAGCTCATCCGCTTTGTTCACAATACTCCTTGCGTTAAAGTAGACACATCTCAAACCGTCATTCTGAGCACATCCTTTCTCTGTCCCCTGCCTGTTCTCCCTCACACATCGTCTCCAAGATTTCTCTATTTGTGAGCCAACCACCTCTTCTCCAGTCTCTTCAGTTTGGTTTCCACTACCCAACAATTCTAGTTTAAACTCTCCCCAGAAGCCTTAGCAAACCTCCCCACCAGGATATTGGTCCCCTGGGATTCAAGTGCAACCTGTCCTTTTTATACAGGTCACACCTACCCCAAAAGAGGTCCCAATGATCCAGAAATCTGAATCCCTGCCCCCTGCTCCAATCCCTCAGCCACCCATTTATCCTCCACCTCATTCTATTCCTATACTCACCGTCACGTGGCACAGGCAGTAATCCCGAGATTACTACCTTTGCGGTCCTGCTTCTCAACTTCCTTCCTGACTCCCTGTAGTCTTTTTTCAGGACCTCTGCCCTTTTCCTACCTATGTCATTGGTACCAATATGTACCACGACCTCTGGCTGTTCTCCCTCCCACTGCAGGATATCTTGAACTCGATCTGAAACATCCCGGATCCTGGCACGCAGGAGGCAAGCTACCATCCAAGTTTCTTTCCTGCATCCACAGACTCGCCTGTCTGACCCCCTAACTATAGAGTCCTCTATCATTACTGCCTTTCTCTTCCTTTCACTACCCTTCTGAGCCACAGGGCTGGACTCTGTGCCAGAGGCACGACCACTGTTGCTTCCCCCAGGTAGGATGTCGCCCCCCCCCCCCCCAACAGTCGTCAAACAGGAGTACTTATTGTTCAGGGAGACAGCCACAGCGGTACTCTCTAGTATCTGACTCTTCCCCTTCCCTCTCCTGACTGTTACCCACTTGTCTGTCTCCCGTGGCCCTGGTGTGACCACCTGCCTATAACTCCTTTCTATCACCTCCTCGCTCTCCCTGACAAGATGAAGGTCATTGAGCTGCAACTCCAGTTCCCTAACTCAGTCCACTAGGAGCTGCAGCTTGACACACTGGGTGCAGTTATGGCCGTCCGGGAGGCTGGGAGACTCCAGGACTTCCCACATCTGACACCAAGCACAGAACACCGGCCTCACACACATACTTTCTTCCCACAATTAACACAGGTAAACCTACCTCACCTCGTCCCGTTACTGCCTAAGCCCATTTGAGCCAAAGCCCTATCACTCTGCTGCACTCTCACTCCGCTGCCCGCTGGATATGGCGGTCTTCTTTTAAAACTTTCCTCGCTCTACTGGCTGACATTACACGCCTGTGCAGTCTTGCCTCTCTTTACCCTGAGTAGTAAAATGCCTTCTCTCCAAAAATCCTTAGCTGTTCCACTTGCAGCCTTCTTGCTTCTTGACATTGTTGCTTGTGAATTTGGCGGATTTTGTAAAGGAGTTATATCTTTCTCAAAGTGGTTTTCGTTAGGTGCCCATGTACTAGAAGGGTTCAGAATTGATCACTGCCACCCAGTAGACCATGATCTATGCACTATGTTTCAGGCCTTGAGATCATCGAGCACTATTTTCCACAGTTGGTCAAAGGCTGAACTTGTGCCTTTGAAGTGATGACTAATTTTCTCATCAATGTCTGGCTTTGATGATAGATAAATTCTCAGATATAGGAAGGGGTTCATATTTTCTGGATCTCATTTCAAATATTTATTGTTGGAAAGTAGTGGGGAGAGGGAACAAATTGGCAGAGGGTAGTGTATACAATAGGTTTAAGCTCTATTCTTCTGCACTCAGTGCAAAAGTTGGCAATGACAGAGAGAGTGGCCTACAAATATGTGCAGATGCACGCATCATCTGCACACCCACAATATAATGACTGCAATTGGGCTGAATTAATTTCTAGGGTGAAGCAATGCGTGTAAAATAATCTCCCATTTGACTTGCAGATTAGTGCCACGCCAGCAAGAAGATTGTTGAATGTGGGATGTACGCAGTATGATAAAGGGGTTGTGCCGATAATGTAGCAGTCTTGTTTGACATAATTTTACAGGGAGATTGAGTTTGTTGTGTGCTCCTTGGCTGAGATCTCAGCTTGGCAGCCTGCATTTGATGGCTGTAAAATGGTAATAGAATTGGCAGCTAGCCAACTTTAAGAATGTTCCACAGTTCAGCTCAAATAAGGGAGTCCAGCACATCTATGAGATTAGAAACCCATGTGTTGTGGTTGAGATTGTTAAAATGGTGACAGATGTCTGCTGGTAGTCAAATTTAAGAAGAGTGCTCAGCAGTGCATCTTGATTGAGGGAGTCAAGGCATGTATGAGATGAAAAGCCCATGTATAGTGGTTGATTTTTCTTCTGCCATTTATTTTGGAATTGTTGCATGATGAAGATTATATCCATTGAGACTCTGAGTGGACAGAATAATTCAGGAAAAGTTATCATCACGTTGCACAAGACTGTGGTCAACCCATACACTGCTGCTTCTGCCATCAATAACACATGGTATATCAACCTCACTGTCCATCCTATTTCTTGTGAGATAATTTGTTGTATTTGATTACATAATTTCAGTGACTCCATTACTCAGTAACTTTGAACCAATTTGGAATGTGATAAGTATTTAAAAATGCAAGTTCTCTCTAGAGTCACTCCACTCAGACATTAATGCCTTGAGCAGCCATCATAGAAATTTGGCTCTCCTTTAATACTTTTGTCTATTTTGGGCTTTGCAGGTACGATAAAGACCATCAATGGGCTGTGATAACCTCTTAAGCTTTACAGAATTTAATGTAATTTATATAACTTTTCTTGATCTTTGCTTTGGTGCTTAAATTTCATGTATATGCAAATTACTACTTAACAACTAGACTTGTGACAAACATGTACATACATTGATAATCAACAGAAAAAGGACATAAGTAAGTTCAAAAGAATTGCTCTTTTTATAATTTTATTGCACCCGGAATTAAAACTAATCCCCCTGATCGAACCAGTTTTTAAAATTAAATAGCCAATTAATTTATTAATTCTAGACAAGTTTACAAACAATATTGATCTTCCAATATGCTGACAATATTCAAAGATCATGTCAGATCTGTATGCCACTTTGTTTGATTTTTGTCTTCACTGTAAAAGATTGAGCAATATTAAATTAAATTGAAAAATATGACTTCTATATTAAAATGGAACTGAGAGTAATTAAAGCAGACAAAATGCCACAATCCAGTCACTAGACAGGAAACAGATTTGAATTCTATTATTCATTGCATAGCTTCTAACTAAAGCATAATGTTTCATACAGGGTAGAATTATAGATAAATTTTGCAACAATAATCATTCCTTGAAGAAGAGCAGATGAGAAGAAAACAGCTCTCTGAAGTGAGTATGAATATGCAAAATGCACTAAAAAATTTCTTTATAAGAAAGGACAATTGCTATGGAAGATTCAAGTAGCTCTTGCCTGTGATTAGAATATGCCAAGATACTTTTATTATCAAGCAGATATATTTTAAAATGATCACTGATGGGAAGAGAATTCAACTTTAAGGGAAGTTCCTCTATGGTACTCAGGCAGTAAAGGGGCTTTGATCTTCATGCAAGGATGCATTCAAATTGCAAATGAGTGAAGTACAGAGGGATGAAAGTGTTCTAATGCATGAATCACAAAAAGCTAGCGAACAGGTCCAGAAGTAGCAAACAATATTTAGCCTACATTGCAAAAAGCTTGCTATTTAAAATATGGAGATTTTGTTGCATTGTATAGGTTGTTGCTAAGGTCACATCTGGAGAACTGTGTATAGTTTTGGTCCTTTACCTAAACAAAAAGATAGAGTAACATTGGAGTCATTACAAAGGAGATTCACCAGGCTAATTCCTTGGCACTTTAGAGAATATTTTGTAGGGTGATAAAAATGAATGCAATACTTTAGATAAGGCCCTGAAAAAAGTTGTATAAAGCTGCAGGAAGTTATGAACATGAATCCCAAAATCCCTCTGTACAGTTTTAAAGGTCTCACTATTAACAATGTATTGTCCTTTACATTTGATTTCCCAAAGTGCACCAACTTAAATTTGGCTGGATTAAACACCATCACCCATTTCTCAGCTGATATCTGCATTTGATCTATATCACACTGTATCCTTTGACAATCTCCTACCCTCAGCACAACTCCACCAAACATTGTGTTATCTTTTGCCTTGCCTTGCGTCCCCAACTCCTGGAGGAGTCATCAGGGTGCCGTCATGTCAAGCTTTGCACCAGTCTGTTCCATCTGTCGTGGTTGTGTGCCAGAGCATGGGTCAGTGTAAATGTTTTCCCTGTCCATTCTTTAATGTTGTCCGTCCATCTTTTCCTCTGTCTACCTCTCCTTCTTTTCCCCTCCACGGTTCCTTGTAGAACGGTCTTTGCAAGGCCACTGGATCTTTTACGTGGCCGTACCATCTCAGCTTTCTTTTCTTCACCGTTGTGAGAAGGTCTTCATGGGGGCCAATGTGGTGCTGGACAGTCTTGCGGACCTGCTTGTTTGTGATGTGGTCCAAGTATGAGATGCCCAAGATGTTGCGATAGCATCTCAGTTCCAATTCCTGTATCTTCCTCAGTAGCTCTGCTGTGAGGGTCCATGTCTCACATGCGTACAGGAAGATAGAGAATACCAATGCATGCAGGAGTCTGATCTTGTACTTCATGGTGATATTGCTGTCCCTCCATATTGTCTTGAGTTTGGATAGTGCAGACATTGTCTGTGCAGTTCTTGACAGGAATTCTGATCTTGATCCTTCATCACTCATGATTGCCCCCAGGTAGTTGAACTGCTGCACTGTCTCAAGTTTCTGACCATGGACTGAGATGTCTGTTGTGATGACACCGTTGGCATTTGCCAAGAGCTTGGTTTTCTCGGCGCTTATTTCCATTCCAAACTTTGTGGAGGTTATCTGTAAACTTACTAACCCATCCATCCACATGAAACTCAGTGGCCACTTTACTAGGTACACTTGTTTTTGGAAATATCTAATTAACTAATCATGTAGCAGTAGCACAATGCACAATGAAGTTCAGTTGTTCAGACCAATCATCAGAATAGGGAAGAAATGTAATCAAGTAACTCTGACCATGGAATTATTGTTCGTGCCTGATGGAGTGGTTTGACTATTAGAGACTCTAGAGTTTACAGAGAGTGGTGTGAAAAACACAATCTGATTAGTAAGACATGACTTCTCCTGCTCAAAACTATGCTGACTGTCCCTAATTAAGCCTTAGTTTTCCAAATGCTCATAAGCCCTATCACTCAGAAAGCTTTCCGATAGCTCCCCTAATACTTACATGAGACTCACTGACCTATAGTTTTAGGATTAGCATTATTTCCTTCCTTGAACAATGGAACAACATTAGCTACTTGCCAGACCTCATCTGTGGCTAGAGAGGACATACAGACCTTGGTCAAGGCCCTAGCAATTTCATCTCTTGACTCTCTTAGTAACCTGACTGAGGTATATCCCATCAGACCCTGGGGACTTATGCATCTTAATGTTCTTTAAAAGACCCAACACTACTTTTTCCTTTGTCACAAAATGTCCAAGCAATTTAACATGCTCCATACTGGTCTCACCATCCTGTATATCCTATTTCTTTGTAAATATAGATGCACAGTACTCATCTAGAACTGCACCCTGTCCTTCACCTCCAAGCACATCTTCCCTTCTTTATCCTTGAATGGTTCTATCCCTTTCCTAGTTGCCCTCTTGCTCTTAATGTATGTATAGAATGACTAGTGATTCACTTCAAACCTGCTTGCCACAGAGTTTATGTCCACCCTTGATTTTGCTGATTCCTTTCTTGACTTCTTTTCTAGCTTCTTTATAATCCTCAATGGCTCAACTTGATTTATGATTCCTAATCCTTACATGCACTTTTCCTTCTCAACTAAATTCACCACCTCTCTCATAATCCATAATCTGCTACATTGACATCCTTGTCCTTCCTTCTTCCTGGAATGCATCTCTTCTCTATCCTATATAGCTGGTTTTTAAATACCCTCCACAAGTCAGATGTGGACTTGGCCCAAAGCAGCTCTTCTCAGTTCCCTAATTCCTACTTAATATTCTTGTAATAAGCCCTGCTCCAATTTAATACAGTCTTGCAAGGTCCATACTTATCCTTCTTACTTATAGCCATCTTAAAAATTAAGGAGTTGTGCCTATTGTTCTCTCAATGTTCCACCACTGAGTTGTGAATCATCTAGGCAGGCTCCTTTCTCAACACCAAATCTAGTATAGCACCGTGTCTTATTGGATTATCTACATATTGAATTTAAAAAACTTCCCTGGATGCACCTAATGAATTTTGCCCCAACTAAATTTCTTGCACTAAGGAGGTACCAGGCATATGATGGAAGCTGAAGTTACTTCAATCAGCTGTAACAGCAACCCTGTTGTTTTTCCCCTTTCCTTAATCTGCCTGCATATCTGTTCCTCAACATACTGGTGGTTACTGGGGTGGGGTGGGATTCTCATCAGAGTGATTCCATCTTTCTTATTTTTGAGTTCTTCCCATATACACCCAAAGGGTGAGCCCTCCAATATGTCCTCACTGAGTACAGCTGTGATATTGTCCCTGAGTAAGAGCACGGCTCCAGCCCCCTAACTTTTGCTTTGTCTCTTTCTTTTCAGAAGCATCAAAACCCTGGAATATTAATCCTCCAGTCTTGTCCAACTTGCAACCAAATCTCTTGTCAAGATGACAACGTCAGAATTCCATGTACTGATCTATGCACTAAGTTCATTATCATTACCTTTAAATGACCTTCCAAACTGCTAGCATTAAGATAAATGCATTCAGCACATCCGCCTCATTTTGCTTTTCACATTGCTCCTGTTCGTCTTCCTTATGGACTTACTGGTCATGACATTTACCTCCCCCTCAGTCTTTCCACCTTCTGACCTGGTGCCCTGGTTCCCGTCTCTCTGCCAAACCAATTTAATCCTCCCAAGAAGGACAAGTGAAACTCACAGCCAGGAGATTGGCTCCCCTCCAGTTAAGAAGCAACCATCCCTCTTGTGTAGGTCAACCTCTCACAGAAGAATTTCTATTGATTAAAGAATCTGCAACTCTGCTGCCATGCACCAGCTCCTCAGCCCCACATTCATCAGTTCTATCATTCAGTTTCTGCTCTAACTAGCACGAGGTACTGGGAGTAATCCAGAAATTACTGTCTGAAAGTTTCTGCTTTTCAGACTCTTTCCTAAATCCCAAACCTCACCGTGTAGGATCTCTTGTCCATTTTAAGCCATATCATTGGTACCACAGCATCTAGCTGCTTATCCTCTCCCTTGAGAACGTTCTGCAACTTCTCCAAGGTATCTTTAAACCTTACAACCAAGAGGTAACACATCTCCAGTCTGTCACCTTGGCCACCGAGTCTCCAATCACCATTCCTCTGCCTGATCTGTACCCTTTCCCACTGACACTCCGAGCTGGTAACAGTATCACTGACTTGGCTGCTGCTGCTCTCCCCTGATTGGTCAACATCCTCCAACAATACCAAAAGAGTTTTACAATGCTGAGAGAAATGGCCACAGAGAAATTCTGCACTGTCTGCCTGCTCACACTATCTGCATCCAGGATGATCCTAGAAACATAGAAAACCTACAGCGCAATACAGGCCCTTCAGCCCATGATGCTGTGCCGAACATGTACTTACTTTAGAAATTACCTCGGGTTACCCATAGCGCTCTATTTTTCAAAGCTCTATGTACCTATCCAGGAGTCTCTTAAAAGGCCCTATTGTACCCGCCTCCACCACTGTCGCTGGCAGCCCATTCCATGCACTCACCACTCTCTGCGTAAAAAACTGACATCTCCTCTGTACCTATTTCCAAGCACCTTAAAACTGTGCCCTCTCATGTTAGCCATTTCAGCCCTAAGAAAAAGCCTCTGAATATCGACACGATCAATGCCTCTCATCATCTTATACACCTCTATCAGGTCACCTCTCATCCTTCGTCGCTCCAAGGAGAAAAGGCCAAGCTCACTCAACTTATTCTTATGAGGCATGCTTCCCAATCCAGGCAATGTCCTTATAAATCTTTTCTGCACTCTTTCTATAGTTTCCACATCCTTCCTGTCATGAGGTGACCAGAATTGAGCACAGTACTCCAAATGGGGTCTGACCAGGGTCCTACATAGCTGCAACATTACCTCTCAGCTCCTGAACTCAATCTCACAGTTGATGAAGGCCAAGACACAGTATGTCTTCTTAACAACACAGTCAACCTGCGCAGCAGCTTTGAGTGTCCTATGAACTCGGACCCTAAGATCCCTCTGATCCTCCACACTGCCAAGAGTCTTACCATTAATATTATATTCTGCTATCATATTTGACCTACCAAAATGAACCACCTCACACTTCCCTGGGTTGAACTCCATCTGCCACTTCTCAGCTCAGTTTTGCATCCTATCACTGACAGCACTCCACACTATCCACAACACTCCCAACCTTTGTGTTATCAGCAAATTTACTAACCCATCCCTCTATTTCCTCAACCAGATCATTTATAAAAATCATTAAGAGAAGGGGTCCCAGAAAAGACCCCTGAGGCACACCATTGGTCACCAGTCTCCATGCAGAACATGACTCATCTACAACCACTCTTTGCCTTCTGTGTGCAAGCCAGTTCTGGATCCACAAAGCAAGGTCCCCTTGGATCCCATGCCTCCTTACTTTCTCAATAAGCCTTGTGTGGGGTACATTAATAAGCCTTGCTAAAATCCATATACACTACACCTACTGCTCTACCTTTATCAATGTGTTTAGTCACATCCTCAAAAAATTCAGTCAGGCTCATAAAGCACGACCTGCGTTTGACAAAGCCATGCTGACTATTCCTAATCATATTATGCCTCTGCAAATGTTCATAAATCCTGCCTCTCAGGATCTTTATCAACTTACCAACCACTGAAGATAAGACTCAATGGTCTATAATTTCCTGGGCTATCTCTACTTGATATCTTGAATAAGGGAACAACATTTGCAACCCTTCAATCATCCAGAACCTCTCCTGTCCCCACTGATGTTGCAAAGATCACTACCAGATGCTCAGCAATCTCCTCCCTCAGTCTCCCCAGTAGCCTGGGGTATATGTCGTCTGGTCCCGGTCACTTATCTAACTTGATGCTTTCCAAAAGCTCCAGCGCACCCTCTTTCTTAATGTCTACATGCTCAAGCTTTTCAGTCACCAAGGTCCTTTTCCGTAGTGAATACTGAAGCAATGTATTCATTAAGTACCTCCACTACCTCCTCCTGTTCCATACACACTTGATTGGCTTTATTCTCTCACGTCTCATCCTCTTGCTCTTCACGTTCTTGTAGAATGCTTTGGGGTTTTCCTTACTCCTGCTCACCAAGGCCTTCTCATGGCTCCTTCTGGCTCTCCTAGTTTCATTCTTAAGCTCCTTCTTGCTAGCCTTATAATTTTCTAGATCTCTATCATTTTTGAATCTTTTGTAAGCTTTTCTTTTCTTCTTGACTAGATTTTCAACTGCCTTTGTACACCGTGGTTCCTGTACCCTACTTTCCTTTCCGTCTCATTGGAATGTACCAATGCAGAATTCCACACAAATATCCCTTGAATATTTGCCACATTTCTGCCGTATATTTCCCTGAGAACATTTGTTCCCAATTCATGCTTCCAAGTTCCTGCCTGTTAGCTTCATATTTCCCCTTACTCCAATTAAACGCTTTCTTAACTTGTCTGTTCCTATCCCTCTCCAACGCTATGTAAAGGAGATAGAATTGTGATCACTATCTCCAAAATGCTCTCCGACTGAGAGACCTGACACCTGACCAGGTTCATTTCCCAACCCAGATCAGGTACAGCCTCCTCTCTTGTAGGCTTATCTACATATTGTGTCAGGAAACCTTCCTGAACATACCTTACAAACTCCACTCCATCTAAACCCCTTGCTCTAGGGAGATGCCAATCGATATTTGGGAAATTAAAATCCCCCACCACAACAACGCTGTTATTATTACACATTTCCAGAATCTATCTCCCTATCTGCTCCTCGATGACCCTGTTACTATTGGGTGGTCTATAAAAAACACCCAGTAGAGTGATTGACCCTTTCCTGTTTCTAACTTCCACCCACAGAAACTCAGTAGACAAACTCCCCATGACCTCCTCCTTTTCTGCAGCCATGACACTATCTCTGATCAGCAGTACTATGCCCCATCTCTTTTGCCTCCCTCCTTGTCCTTTCTGAAACATCTAAAACCTCGCACCCTAAGTAGCCATTCCTGCCCCTGAGCCATCCAAGTCTCTGTAATGGCCACAACATCATAGCTCCAAGTACTGATCCATGCTCTAGGCTTATCTGCTTTGTTCATGATACTCCATGCATTAAAATAGACAGATCTCAAATCATCAGTCTGAGCGCATCCCTTGTCTCTCACCTGCCTATCCTCCCTCTCACACTGCCTACAAGCTTTCTCTATTTGTGAGGCAACCACCCCTTCCTCTATCTCTTTAGTTCAGTTCCCACCCCCCAGAGTTCTAGTTTAAACTCTCCCCAATAGCCTTAGCAAACCTCCCTGCCAGGATATTGGTCCCCGTTGGATTCAAGTGCAACCCGTCATTTTTGTATAGGTCACACCTGCTCCAAAAGAGGTCCCAATGATCCAGAAATCTGAATCCCTGTACCCCTGCTCCAATCCCTCAGCCACGCATTTATCCTCCACCTCACTCTATTCCTATCCTATGAACATTTAGCTCCAATTTCTTACTGCAGTCAGCCAGGAGCTGCAGCCTGGTACACTTCCTGCAGTTGTAGTACTCAGAAACACTGGCCCTCTCCCTGGTCTGCTATACCCATCAGGAGGAGCATGGTACTGCCCTCATTGCCATCCCAGATACTCGAATAGAGAGGGTAATTCTAAGACAAACCTTCTTGATCTCACTGCTCATTCTTTTCTCACCACTACTACTACTACTACGTCGACTCAGGCCTAGGGGGCTGGCGTCGGGCACGATGATGGACTCTCCACTTCTCCCTCTCCCTCATCAGTGTGTTCAGTTCATCTACATTAGCCGCGCTGCTGTTTTCTAGGAGCGTGTTGACCATAGACTTGGGAGGGCGCCCAGGGTTCATCCTCCCATGCTTGGGATCCCATATGATGACTAGGCTGGCAGGTAGCTCAGGGTGGCATAGACAGTGCCCCGCTAGTTGCAGTCTTCTCGCCTCGATTTTAGTGGAGAGCATCGGTGGGTTGTTATAGAGCTCGACGTTCATCATGTGCTGTTGCCAACTCACATCAAGAGCCATCCAGAGCATTCATGTGTAGCAACCATCTAGAGACTTCCGCATCGTCTTGGTGAGTGTCCGCGTCTCGCATTTTCTCACCAATGCCTCTTGAACTAAAGTCTCAGCACTTATACTTAACCTCGGCACTTACAGCTCAAACATGCCCACGCCCAAAAATCACTGCTCTGCTGGAGCCTGCTTCCATTTTATACCTACATACAACTTTTAAAAATGCTGCTGGCTCCTCTCCTCTACAGTTAAGGCTGCTGGGACAGGAAACTCAAATTCTTACCTGAAAAGCAACTTTTAAAGCACATCTATAGTGTCCTGTATAGTGGTCAACATTAATCTGGTGCTGAGTTTGGGTTCGGGTTGTGCCTGTTGGTTCAAGAACTTGATGGTTGTGGGAAAGTAGCTGTGCCTGATTCTGCTGCTGTGATAATGGGTTAAGGCCTGTGTTACTCAGTTTCTGGTTCTGTCCCACTTGGCCTCCGAAGTCTTCTCAGGGTAAATTGGTCATCATCTTACGTTCAAAATCAGATGCAGAACAACATGAGAGAAGTTAGTGATATTAAATAAGGCAGTAAAGGATTAGCCTTGATTAGTGACGCACCAGAGCTTTATTAGGATTGTTTCAACTCAGTTTCTGTTTTATTACATAACGTTACGGTTGTTTTTTGTCTTCTGAGGATCTTGTAGCACATCTCTTTTTGATTTTAATTGGGGCCACTGCTTCAAATGACAGTAGCCTAATTCCATTTTTATTACACTGGAGTGCTCATCACATTTGGGGATCATATTCCGAGATTCTGAAAATCACATTCCTTTTTCTCTGTGAGCATCAGACCCCAGCAGTCTTAGCTATTGCCCTTTTGCTGATGTTACCTAGCATGTGCAAATTTGATATAAATAAGATTAATCACATTTTGGAATACTTTCTGATGCTTTTACAATCCTCAAATTCTACAGGCATTTCCGTAGGTCTCTGCGTAAACAGAGCCAGATATCTGTTTTTCAAGGAAGTTCTTGATTCCCTTGTATTGGAAATTCCTTCATTTCCTGTATAAAAAAGTTGGTTTGGGTGAAGAATGAAAGTTAGTTATGTTCCTTATGCTCACTGATTTTGTTTTTCATAAACTCGCTGTCCAGTTTCTCTAAGCTCTGTTGATTTCTATGTTTTATCTGAGACAAATTCATTCAGGCATCCAAAGAGCTGTAGCATTATTATAAAATACATTTCAACTCACATTGCTTAGAGAATAATAATTCAGTTATGCATCTACCAAGCTTCCTTTTACATTTACTTCTATAACCTCACTTCCCTTATATATAATTTCACTTTTAATTTAAATAACTTAGGTTCCCAGTACAGCGATGAAAGGTTACAGATCTGATCTATTAATTTCGTTTCCATCCAATACATGTTGCCTGACGGGCTGAGCATTTTCACCATCTTCAATTTATAATTTGGATTTTCTACATGAACACCATTTTGCTTTTGTAAGTTTCTGACAGTAAATAATTGTTTGAAGTGGGGCTACATTCATTTCAGAGGAAGGAACGATATAGCAAACTGGTAAGCTTTTAAAAGCGAATACTAAATATTGCCTTTATTAATTGGATATGTAACAAGGGCTATTTAAGTTAAAATATTAAAACATAAACGTTCACCATTCCTGAAATAAATGGGGCCAACACCTGTAGTCAGTTTCTATCCTTATTATGAGACAACAGATTCCTTTTCAAAAAAATGAGTGAATTGATTATATTGCAACTCAAAGACAGGAATTTATTCCTTTGTTGGAAGAATCCTTTAATTTTCCCTTCGTCCTGAATTATGTTGGCTTGAGCTCCTGCCCCTAAATTCCTGCTTGTTGGGAAATCATTTTAAATTTGAAAAACAAAACTCTGCATCATTACAACCTAGTTTTTCCACTGAAAATATTTCCTTTCTTCTTAGAAACCCAGGGTTCTGACACATCCTTTTTGTGCTCCCTGGATATTTTCTAACAAACCAATCCTTTGACAATACAAGTAAACTTGACAGACGCAGTAATATTCTACCTAAATATTCATCACTGAATATCACTTGAATGTTTGCATTTTATTTTTCCACACTGCAGACTAGAAGCTTTATGAATCAGGTTTTGCAGATTTCTCTGTTAGTCATCTGATCCACAATTACGTGACATAAAGGTGAAAGACCTTGTGCCTGTCATTTCAGAACCATGTGGGTGAGATACTCAAATTGATATGACAAATTACCAAAGTCCTTCAGTGTTTTCCTGAGTAATTATGTTCCATCTAGCTCCATTTCTTTATATTAGTGAGATCTATCCATGAGCAGGAATTTAACAGTATTAGCATGGAATAGCATGAAAACACTTATTCTGGAATTATGATGGTACAAAGTAATTCCTATGAAAGGATGAAGCATTGCTTGAAGAGGAGAGAAAAAAAAATCTTCTCTTAAAAAAAACTCTATTCAAATCTCTCCGGGGTGGATGTCAATTTTGTTCCTAGTAAAAGCTGTTGACTGAAGTGCTGAGAAATCCTACATTATCAACAGTTATTTTTCTATGCAGCACATCATAGAGACTGTTTAATTCAAAGTTTGTCATATATACAAGTCCTATAAAAAATATTCAACTCCCCCCCAGAAGTTTTCACCACACTTTCATATGACACACCAAATCATCATTGGTGCAGCCAATTGGTTTTAGAAGACATAAAATTAGTTAAATGGAGATCACCATGTTCAGTGAAGGTGTTTCAGTTGATTGTAGTAAAAATACACCTGTATCTGGAAAGTTCAAATGGTGAGTCAGTATCCTGGCAAAAACTACACTATGAAGATAAAAGAACATTCCTAGCAGCTCCGCAAAAAAGTTATTGAAAAGGACGTGTCAGGAGATGGATGCAAAAAAATTTCCAAGTCACTGAATATCTCTTGGAATACAGTTAAGTCTATCATTAAGAAATGGAAAGAATATGGTACAGCTGTAAATCTGCCTAGAGAAGGCCATCCTCAAAAACTGAATGACTGTGAAAGAAGGGGACTAGTGAGGGAGGCCAGCAAGAGGCTTATCACAACTCTGGAGGAGTTATAAGCTTCAGTGGCTGAGATGGGTGAGACTGTGCATACAATGACTGTTGCTTGGGCACTTCAGCAGTCGCTGCTCTATGGGAGAGTGGCAAAGAGAAAGCCACTGTTGAAAATAACTCACATGAAATCTCAGCTAGAGTTTGCCAGAAGACATGTGGGAGACCCTGAAGTCAGCTGGAAGAAGGTCCTATAGTCTGATGAAACCAAAATTGAACTTTTTGGGCATCAGACGAAATGTTATATTTGGCATAATCCAAACACCACACATCAGCAAAAACACACTATCTCTATTGTAAAGTATGGTGGTGGCTGCATCATGCTGTGGGGATGCTTCACTGCAGCAGTTCCTGAAAAGCTTGTGAAGGTAGAAGGTAAAATGAATGCAGCAAAGTTCAGGGAAATCCTGGTGGAAAAACTGATGCAATCTGCAACAGAACTGTGACTTAGGAGAAAATTTAAGTGAAAGGGGAGGAGAAGAAGGTGGCGGCGCGACGCAGCTTGCAGTGGCCACTCCGGTGAATGATATCTGTAATCTGTCAAGTAGGGTGCTGTGCACAATCCTGATTTGATGGAGGCAGACATAACAGCATGGAGGAACATCTGAAGAAACTTCTGAAATGCCTGTTCCGCTGCCGCTGCTACTGTGTGATCCAGAATCTCCGGAGGGGAAGGCCCCGAGTCCTTGGCTTTGCTTGTTCCTTGGCAGCCGGGATGGGGTCGAAGCGCTCGGCAGAGATGGTGCTCGGTGCTCCGTGTCGGAGGGCCAGTCGGGGGCTCGAAGTTTTCGGATGGACTCAGAGTCGGCTGTGGTCGGGTGCTTCCAATGCATCAACAGTTGTCGGCTCCTGGAGGTTTATGGCAGAGAGAGTTTCTCCTTCTGCCACCTGCTATCGGGGACTATCGGGAGTCAATCGGAACTTTGAAACTTTTTTCTACCATGCCCATGGTCTGCTCTTTATCAAATTATGGTATTGCTTTGTACTGCTGTAACTATAAGACAGGAGGAGGCAGAGCGACACGCCAGGGCCGTCTCAATGACTAAGCAGGGCCACTGGACTAATTGGCAGAGCCTGGAAAAGAGGAAACTTAGCTGGTGTGACATCTGGGAGATGGAGGGATCTCGGCTAAGTTTTGTCATCAGAGCCACTTATGACCTCCTACCCACACCCCAGAACCTGAACCAGTGGTGGGGAGAAGACCCCGCTTGCTCTCTTTGTCAAGCACCTGGATCACTAAGGTACATTTTAACAGGATGCACCACGATCCTCACCCAGGGGCAGTACACTTGGCGGCATAACCAAGTTCTCAGACAGCTGGCATCAATCTTGGAACAGAGGCGAATCACCACAAATGCTCTCCCACAAACATCGGCAGGAAATGTCCACATTACACGATTTGTACCAGCAGGCCAACCTCCAGAGCACCATATAACATCAAAAAGATGTAAGCATTCTGCAGGTTGCTCGGGATTGGAAGATGGACGTGGACTTGGAAAAAAAGCTTGTGTTTCCCCCAGACATTGCGGCTACAACACTCCAGCCAGACATGGTCCTGTGGTCCACAACAGCCAAGCTGGCATATGTTGTGGAATTGACAGTACCATGGGAAGATGGTGTCGAAGAAGCTTAATGAGAGGAAGAAGACCAAGTACTCTGAACTGGAAACTGAAGCTGCTCAGAATGGCTGGAAGACCAAGATTTTCCCTGTAGAAGTGGGATGCAGGGGATTTGTTGCTACATCTATGACCAGTATATTGAGGAAGATGGGGGTGAGGGGTCACTCCCTCCAACAAGCAACCAAGTCCTTATCAAACGCAGCAGAAGAAAGCAGCAATTGGACTTGGATTAAAAGACAACAACTGGGCTGCAAGATGAAGACAGGAGTGTATGGAACTGAGGGGGGGCGTATCTGGGACACCAGGTAGCACCGTTGAGTCCTCTGGAGACGTCGTGGGCTTATCAACGAAACGTCAAAGAAGGAGGGTGTCCACCTGATGACCCTGATGATGTACCTACCCTCCCTCCTTGTCACCACTCCAAGCCCACTGCCAACATTGAGAGTGCCAACTTTCCATAGGGATTGAAACATCAAGTCCTAGTAGCTCTACTGATCTACTATGTTACAATTATGTGGTCTTGTCAGTGTCAGTCTTTGGTTTGTCCTGTTTTATTGTGATATCACTCTGGAGGAACATTGTATCATTTCTTAACGCATTAATGCATTTCTAAATTACAATAAACGAGGACTGAGTGTCCTCATAATCTAATCTAATCTAAAAAAAAATTCTTTTCCAGCAAGAAAATGACCCCAAGCATAAAGCTAAAGCTACACAGGAATGGCTTTAAAAAAACAAAGTTAACGTCCTGAGGTCACCAAGTCAGAGTCCAGACCTCAATCCAACTGAGAATTTGTGGCTGGACTTGAAGCAGGCTGTTCACTCATAATCCCCATTCAATCTGACAAGGCTTGAGCAGTTTTGTAAAGAAGAATGGAGAAAAATTTCAGTGTCCAGATGTGCAAAGCTGAAAGAGACTTATCCACACAGACTCGAGGCTGTAATTGCTGCCAAAGGTGCATCTGCTAAATACTGACTTCAAGGGATGAATGCTTATGCAATCAATTATTTTGTGTTTTATATTCGTAATTAATTTAGATCACTTTGCAGAGATTTGTTTTTGCTTTGACATGAAAGACTCTTTTTCTGTTGATCAGGGTCAAAAAAACTAATTAAATCCACTGTGATTCAATATTGTATAACAAGAAAACATAAAAACTTTCTGGGGGGTGAATACTTTCTATGGGTACTATATATTTATCTGAGAAATATATTCTCAGAAAATGATAGAAAGCCATTAGAACCAATGACAATAAGCCACATAAAGGTTGCAAATTTTTGTTCTCCATTTTAAAACAGTGGGAGTCTTTGAGAGCTTGCATCATACACAAGGATGCAATCTTTGTGAAGTACCCGATGAGATAAGTGTAGCCTTTGGTCAGGGGCAGATGTCATCAGGTGGTACCCAACCATCAGTGAGTGTTTCTACCCTTAACCACTACACTCTCCAGCTGGCGGGTCAGCGGTGGTGGCCAAGTTACTAGCCATCTGCTCCTGACTTCCAACTCAACTCCTCTCGCCTACTCCATTTCCAGAAACAGGCCCTTTCTGCTTTTCCCCCCATTTTGCGAGATGCTTGCCTATTGCCCTTTTCATCAAGGCCCAGCACAGGGAGAAAACTCCATGCTGACCTTTCCAGGAACCTTCTACAGCCGATCTCTACAGGGAATGGCCACGACGGCTATCCTTTGACCCTGCACTCCAAAACTAAGGACTGGTACTTCAGGGCCTTCATTTCGTGAGTCTCATTGCATCTTTCTTCCCATGTTACTGTGAGTTCCACCAGGATGATTTTTTTTAATCTTTGGAGGACCACAGTGTGGTGTCTGGTCAGAGTATGGTTTGCACCACCTCTGGGAACTGCAGCTTCCTCCCCATATCGAGCTTCATCTCCCATGTTTTAGCAGTTTGCAGCAGATTGGATGTAAGCCCCTTTGATATGATTGCTGACATCCCGCCTCTCCCGGAAGGTCTCGGAGTCTCCTGCAAATTAATAGTGGCTCCCTGATGCCTGCAAATTATATACAATGTCCTGGAAGTTGATTTTTTTTGAGAGTGAGCGTGAGACAGCGCGCGAGAGAGCGAGCGCAAGAATGAGAAAGCGAGCACGAGTGAGAGCGACCACGAGAGAGAGAGTGAGAGCGAGACAGCAAGCGCGAGGGAGCGAGAGAGAGAGAGAGAGAGAGAGAGTGAGAACAAGAGCGAGAAAGCGAATGCTGGCCTCCGACCAACCCTCCGACACCAAGCACCGAGCAGCATCTCTGCTGAGCGCTTCGACCCCAGCCCTGGCAACAGGCAATAGGCAAAGCTGAGGATTTGAGACCTTCCCCTCTGGAGATTCTCGATCGCACAGTAGCAGTGGCAGCAAAGCAGGTATTTCAGAAGTTTCTCCAGATGTTCCTCCATGCTTCTTCACATCTGTCTCCATCAAATCAGGATTGTGCACGGCCTCTATTTAACAAATACGATATCATTCGGAGCGGCCGTGCGCGCTGCGTCATGTCACCATCTTGTCCTCCCCTCCCTTTTTATGTGAAAGAGTTCAGTCAACATTTCAGGCAGATTTTCTCTTGTTTGTGATTGGATTCTACACTTAGAATCCTCCTTGAATTCCTCCATGAGCGATGACAATGGGAGCTGTAGCTGACCTGATATTATGTTGAGACCCACTGAAGGAAAACTTGTGGAGGATCCCTATCCACCTCTGCTGGTGCTTGTTGACTTTCCTCTCAATGCCTTCTACAGCGGTCATGGGGAATGCGTATATCGTGAAAAGCCAGAGCAGCCTTGGTAGAGGACTGTGTTGGTGTAACCCTGTCTTAAATTTAGCAGGAAGTCCAGTTTTGTCGATCTTCAATCTGCTTTACAGCGTTGGTGATGTTAGCTCTGTCCGGCATTACTGCATTAAACCACTTTCCAAGATGTTTTACTGTGTTGTCCTCCATGGATGGACTGATTTCTCTCTGTACTTGAAGACTTGAATGATTTATAATTTAAATTTTTAATATTTACTAACTTTAACTATTTTAAATATTTTTAATATTTAATATTTGTAATCCAGGGAATGTGAAGCGCAGAATCAAATATCGCTGCGATGATTGTACGTTCTAGTAGCAATTGTTTGGTGACAATAAAGTATAAGTATAAGTATAACAAACGAGATGGGGGAGATGGTACAGCCGGTTGGAATCCCTTTTTGGAGGTCTTGCCACATGGTTGTAAAGTGGGCTGAAATGAAGCGTAGCTTGAATTCTCCCAGGTAGTTGATGATCATGTCTCTCGTTACTGGCAGGATATGGTAGTGGTCCAGGCCAACCTGGATAAGAACATGTGGAATTGATCCATAGGCATTGGCTAGGTCTAACCAGGCAACTGTTAGGTTGCCTTTCTTCTGTCTGGCTTCACGGATCAATTGGCTGATTATTCAGGTGTGTTCTAGGCACCCAGAAAAACCTGGGATGCCACCTTTCTGGATGAATGTGCTGATATAGTAGTTCTCCATTAAGTAAGAGGTCAGCCTTCTCTCAAGCACCGAGAATACCTTGCACTTGAAGCTAAGGAGGGTGTTTGCCCTTAAGTGGGTAATGTAGAGAAATCTTCTTCTTTGGGAACAAAGCAGTCTTTGGCCAATTTCCAGCTTGGTGGGATAGAGCGTTTGGCCCAAACTTCCTGATTATCTTCCACAAACTCTGGAGGAGTTTTGGGCATTTCTTCTATACCTTGTAGGGTATACCACTTGGACCTGAGGTGGCAAATGACTTTGCTCTCTTGATGATATCCCAACCTCTTGCCACGTGACATCCGCCACATTCAGCTCACTTGTTCAGACCGTTGGTTGGGGGACTTTTGGATTGAATTCTAGTCCCTGATTCCTACAGGGAACGCTGCTTGAGCTGGTTAAGATGCCAGATTTTTGCTGGCTGAGAAGAGCCCTGCTGAACTTGAATGGGTTTTTAACAAGCTGCACTCTCCTTCTCTCTTTTTCCCTTCTTTGCTTTCGCAGATGCTCCACCCTCCTGAGCTCGCACAACTGCTCCCACGGTTTGCCAGTTAGATCTTTGACACCTTTTTTTTTAATCAGGTGAATTGTTCTTGAATTGGTTGTTCGGGATCTTTATTTCGCTTCTCAGGTGGCAGATCTCCTTTTCCCTCCTGTTTGGTTGCCATGATCATTTAAGGTTCCTGTTTTTCTTCATTGGGCTATATTGCACTTTAGCAAAATTGAACACAATGGTTGTGAAGAATTTTTTTTTTACCCTGTAGACAGGTCGTTCCAAGATGCAATCCAGGACATCATCGAATTGCTTCTGAGGTATATTGTCTGATGATCTAGACCATCTGATCCTCTCTTTCCTTGATGAATGGATTAGTGTGTCAGAGGGGTCACTCCCTGGGTCCTTTCTTTGGCAACTGGGGCAGCTCAGATGCGAAAAGATGTTTGCCTTCGTTCCGCAGCTGGACCTGATTTGGTGTAGCTAGAGGCCTTTGATGTTTTTGCAAGCATTGCCGCAATGGCACTTTACAATGAATGCCTCCCCGATCAGTGTTTGCTTGAGCCTTCTCGTTATTGTTTTTCTGGCCATTGCCGTTATGTCCATCCTATTGAGTCTCTCATCCTAAACCACTCTCGGGAGACTCTGGGGGTATTGCGTATGTAGCTCATCTGTAGCTTGTATGGTGCTCTCTCGTGAGTGCTGCACACAAGGTTGCTAGCCTTGTGTGCCCTTGCCAGTATTTCCGGGAGGTCAGTCGTCTTTCCAGCATTGCTGACCTTTCTCGGTTGCCATCCAGCCTCTTCTGGAAGCCACTGGCGAACCAGATGTCGCTTGCATCATACACTGGGGTGGTCTCATCAGTTACCTTTGGCTACGGGCAGATGTTGTCAGATGGTGCCCAACCATCATAGAGTCTTTCTGCCCTTAACCTCTACACTCTACACAGGGTGCAAGATGTTGCCCCTTTGGCTTTTTGCATTCCTATTGTGTTTAATGGAAAGATACAGTTGGATATGGCAGAAATGAATGGCTTTCCTCTACATTTTTCAACATAACACAGGATACTTCAAGTTCACAGCTATCGGGTTTAATTTAATTGAACAGCTTATGAAAAGATGCTGTAACTGAAATGTAATCCTATCATTTGACTCTGATGATTCCTTAACTATTCAAAAAAATACACCAGCTGGACTCATCAAAAAAGTGTGCAAGTGGAACCATGTAGATTTGAAGATATTGCAAGCATACAACATAAAAAATAACATTCTGGAAATACTTCCCTGGCTAGACAGCCTTTGCTAAGGATAGAGATGTGGCCATGGAAGCAGGTGTGACTGATACCATCGAGGGTGGACATGGTGAAAGAGAGAAATGGAATTCTAACTGTAGAGAGAAGCAGAGCTTTACAAGGTGGCCATTACTGGAGGGGAATGAACATCACATTAAATCATAATTGAGATTCTGTAAGTTTGAAATAAAACAGGAGATGCTGGAAGATATTCAGCATTTCATGCAGACACATGGATTTTTTTTCCATTTTTCTGGAAAGTATTTATCTATGGATCTGCTTACATGTACTCATGGGCCTCTTTCACATCCAAATTGCCTTCAACCCAAAAGTTTTACAGTTGAGAAGTGCATTACTTGCTGCATCTTCAATTTCCTTAAAATTTCATGGTGTGAAAACATTGTATGACTATCAATGTTAATCATTATATCCAGCCAGACCTGGAGTTGAGACAAAATACTGGTGAGTAGGTGCTTTCAGCTTGCAGTGGACGTTTTTGATTAGATGCTCATCATTGCTGAAAACTGTGTACCCCTGACACATATATGCACTTAGATAATATATTTACTTTGAATTTTGAAATGACAGCAAAAAAAGAAGATTCAAAAGTTCACCAGTAGATTTCTAAATACAGTAACAGTTTCAATTGAATCATTGTGAATCCTTATGACCTGCCGCAATGTCTACCATCTGGTAGTACTTACTTTCATCATACTGAAGTACTTTGAGAGGTTGGTTATGGCTCAAACCAACTCCTGTCCCCATAAGATCTTAGACATGCTTCATGTAGCCCCCCTGGTCAGCCTCAGGGTCACTCGGCTCGCTGTTGTCTAGGGAAACAGCCCTCGGCCCCGCCAAACTGGGTGATCAGTTTGTGTGGATGCAGTGTGATGTACCCCACCCTGCCCAAATAACAGACAATACACCAGATACGATTAAATGATTTACAGTTTATAGATATTACTGGAACTATATAATTAATAGAGAATAAAATATAAAAGGAAAATAAAAGGCGCCACACTTATCAAAGTTCAATCTCTTCGTGCACAAACAGTTGGAGCTCAGGACCCTTCTCCTTCACCCTGCAACCCCTTGGACCACCTCGACCAGCCACCTGGGACCAACAACAGTGGTCGTCCAGACGCTCCACACAAGTCCGTCTCCGTCTCCTCTCCTCACCCTGGAAATTGGACTCCTGCTTGGGGTCCGACCCCGTTAGCAGACTCACAGCACCTGGTCCATCCTCTCTCTCTCCCACCCGCCTTCTGCCCAAAACCCCGCACATACAATATCTTACAGACACACCCAAAAGCATAACAACTATCCCAATTGGTTCGTAACATCACTTATCAGTAATGTGATCCAAACAAACTGCTAGCGGGAGGACTTTCTCAGCAGTTAACATAACAAAGAAGCCCTTTCAATTATAACATAACAAAGAAGCCATTTTGATTAGACTATGCGGTAACATAAAAAAAAAGAAACCCCTTACATTCATTTTGCCTATTGCCACAATATGGCTATAGAAAACATGATCACTTCAGTTCTCCATTCTGCTCTGGACCACCTAGACAACCATCTGGTCAGGTCATTGACAACAGCTTGGCATTCAACTTTATCACCAAGCTTCAAGACCTGGGCCTCTGTACCTCTCTGTGCAATTGGATCAATCAGTACGGATCAGAAAGCTCAGGCCATCAACACGAGCTCCTTGGGGCTGTGTGCTTAGCCCATGCTATACTCTCTCTATTCCTACGAATGTTTGACTAAACATAGCTGCAATGTCAATTGCAAATTTGCTGATGAGGCAACTGTTGTTGGCAGAGTCACAGATGGAGATGAGGAGGCATGTACGAGCGAGATAGTTCAGCTGGTTCAGAGGTGTCCTCTTCTCATTGGTGCTATCAGGCAGGAACTACAAGACTATGAAGACCCACAACTTAAGGTCCAACAATAGCTTCATCCTCACCGCTATCAGCTTTTTGAGCCAACCTGAGAACCCCTAATTCTATCTCAGACTATATTTTGTTTCTGCTTGCACTCATGTCGTTATATCTGTTCTTGTTTATTTTGTAGTAAGTTATGTATTATTCATGCTATTCTTAAATTAATGTAATTTATGATTGCCATGTTTGTAATGCACTGTACTGCTGCTGCAAAAAGCGAATTTTCGTGGCATCTATACCCTAGCTATGTATTATCATGACAATGAACTTCAACTTCAACTTAAGTTACTCCTAAATGAAGCTGAGTATAAATGCTGCTTAATCCTTTAAATTAATTAATTCTTGTATCTATTGTATCTAATTTGTTTTGCACTGTTAATAGTCAGATATCTTTTCTCCAAATCAAACAAACCACACACACTTTTTTTTAGTGCATCTCCCTGGTGACTGCAGCAACTTTGTGTAAAATCAACAAGAGTCTGTTTGAACCCAAGGGATCTGTCATTATTCTGTTTAAGCTGCAGTGGGTGAAACTCAGACAATGTAGAATTCACTAATCATTATCCGAATTTGACCCTATTTAATGCAGTCTTCTGGGTCAAAGGAGAATCCGAAGGAATTGTATATTCATCACACTTTGCTCAGAAACCAAGTATTCCTTTGTGAATCTCACATCTGACAGGATTATTTTTCTTTGTTCACGAGAATTGTCCGCTTGTAGAAGCTTGGCTCTCAGCACCTATTAATTATTTACTCAAAATTCCTTCTCTAGTTGGTGATATTTCAACAGTTAAATTTACACATATGAGGGTTCTTTGTGTACCTGTCTGCTGTTCCTGCTTTCCCACATCATCTTATCCTACCTTCCACTTGTTAGACTTTGCCAATTATCTGATCAGATAGTCTCATTAATTTGCTCAATGCTATAAACACAACATGACCACTTGATTATCCTTACTGTCGGTCGTGGTAAACAGCGAATACTGTCATTTGTCCCATAGCTAGATTCAAAAACCCAAAGGAAAAGAGTAATATTTATGAGGTACCAGTCTCCGGGGGGGGGGGGGTGCTGAATCAGAGGTTGCGATTCAAAGGTGAATGAACAAAGGAAGAAATGGTTGTGACACTCATTACTACAGAGGGTTCTAAAGCACTTTATAGCCAATGAAAGGTTTTTGAAGTGTAGTCATGGCTGTAGCATTGGGAAGCTTGACAGCTGATATGAACACTGAATATTCTCAGGGGGTTATATGTACAGTATGTTTCAATAATACTAATCAAGTGATAAATATTGGCTTGGACTTTCAACTCCTCTTTAAGAAGTTACCACAGGATCTTTCACACCAAATGTCACAAGTTGGCAGGGCCATAGTTTAATCAGAAAGATGGCATCTCGTACAGTGAATTAGTTTTGATAAGACTGGAAAATCCATCTGCTGGAGGCAAGAACTGATGAAATTGTGTCAGGGATCTACTTTAAAAGTCTCCTAGATAGATCTACAATTTTCAACTTTGATGTACAAAAGAACGTAAAAGGTGGAGTAGCAGTCAGCCTGGAATATAAGATTGAATCATGAGGACAGAACCAACCAACAACCTTTTAAAATCTTGCTTTTTACCTTGAACCTGATATAAGGGAATAACATCATGCCAATGCCTATCGACTTGTGGAGTAAACATTCTGTGAAAATTCCTGGACTGAAAGAACACATGATAACTACAGGGAATCTGGGGTAAGCATAATGTGTTAGAGTCCTCAGAATAGACAAATTACCGATGTATGTCAGATTTAACGGTCAACTCAAATTCATTCTGAACTTTCAAAGCAAACTTGGCCTGGTGCTGTGATCATCTCGAGGTGCACAGTCGGTCTACATTTGGAACAACACATTGGGAACTCAGAGCTGAGTTAAATTGTGAGCTGTGAAGATGGTCGTATGAACTGAATCACTTGTCTCTTGAACAATGGTGTGGGAGTCTGCACTCCAGTTTAATAACCTCAGGACCTCAGTAATGATGAACATAGCTCAGTTTAAAAGTGTGAGAAAGATATTTAAGGATGCTGTCGAAAGATTATGGAGCAATGCTTAAAGTTTAAGAATAAAAGCACAATAATATAACAAAATAGGCCATTAGGTCAGTAGAGTCTGACCCGCCATTCAATACAAACATGGCTGACAGATGCTGACCTCAAATCCTCTTCTGTGCCATAACCACAATTCCCTAAATTTTCAAATACTTATCTCTCCCTTAAATGCATTTTAAAAATCTGGCTTCTGCAATTCTTTGAGACAGGGAATTCCAGAAATTCATTACGCACTGTGAGAAAATATTTCCACACAGCACAATCACAAGAGATTCTGCAGATGCTGGAAATCTTGAGAAACACACCCAAAGTGCTGGAGGAATTCAGTAGTTCAGGCAGCATCTCTGGAGGACAATATTAAACAATTGATGTTTTGGGGTGTAATCCTTCATCAGGATCTCTCATCAGGGGACTGTTTATTCCTCTCCATAGATGCTGCCTGGCCTGCTGATTTCTACACAGCTCAGTTTTAATGGAATGGCCTCTTATTTTGTAGCTTTGTCCAGTTATTCATGACTCTATCTGCAGTAAAAATGTCACAATATCTACTCTGTCAATTCTCCTTATTATCTCATATGTTTGAATATTGTCATCTCACTCTTCTTAAATGCAAGGTATAGCAACCAAACTGCTCTGCTTTTCATAATAGAACAACCCTCTCATGTCAAGTCTTAGCATGATAAATCTTTGAACTATCTCCAATGTAACAATATCATTTTTAATATATGTCACTAAAGGTACAGTCTTCCACATATGACTTCACCAACAAGCTGGGCATCCTTAGCAAAGGCTCTCTACTTTTAAACCACAACCCCTTTGCAATAAAGACAGATATGCCAGTCGCTTCCTTTATTACATTTCTTGGACCTGCTGCTGATAGTTTGTGAATTATGCATTAGTAAACCTAGATCCTTTTGTGCTTCACTCATTTGCAGCCTCTCTCAATTCAGATAGTAATCTGCCCTCTTATTGAAATGCATGACCTCACTCTTCACATTAAACTCAATTACCCAATCTATCCCATTGCGGAACACATTGTTCTCATCACAAAATGCCCTTCTACCCATTTTGGTATCATCAGCAATCTTGGAAACCTTGCAGATTGTTCCCTTTTCCAGAACATTAATGCGAATAGTAAACAACCTAAGGCAAGGAATCGTTTTCTGGGGTAATCCTTAGTTAATTGCCTCAAGGCTGAACAGGGCCATTTATTCCATCTCTTGGTTTCCTGTGTGACAGCCAGTTTTCAATCCATGCAAGCGCACTTCCTCCAGTACCTTGAGATCTTAATAAATGCACCAGCCGCTTATGCAACAACTTGTTAAATGCTTTCTGGAAATCTACTGTAAGCACAATGCACCTGTCTGCTCTGCCTCTATTAACTTTGCTTCTCTTATCCTCAAAGAATTCAAGAAAATTTGTCAAACATGATATGCCTTTCATAAAAGCATATTTATTCAGTTTGATTATACTAGCTTTCCTATGTGATAAGTTATTTGCTCTTTGGTTATTGACTATATCATCTTGCCAACAGTAAACATTAAATTAACTGGCTTATATTCCTCTCTCTCTCTCTGTCTTCTGTTCTCCTTTTGTCTTCAACAAGAGAGTCACATTTGTTTTCCAATGTTCTGGAATCTTCCTGACACTTAATGAAATATTTCATCCAATATGCCTGCTGTCTTTGCAATCGTTTCCTTTAAGAACCTCTAGTGCGGAATGACAGGTCCTAGAAATCTGTTTCCCTTTAGTTCTATAAATTTCTTTAATATTTTGTCCCATGCATTTGGGATTTTTAAATGTTT
Organism: Mobula birostris; assembly: GCF_030028105.1. Taxonomy (NCBI): domain Eukaryota; kingdom Metazoa; phylum Chordata; class Chondrichthyes; order Myliobatiformes; family Myliobatidae; genus Mobula; species Mobula birostris. Next base: position 36,811,365 of record NC_092388.1, read on the forward strand.
CACCATGTTATTTGATTATCTCAGGAATAATTGCACTCTTCACGATTGGGAAGACTGATGAAAAATATTGATTACACAGATCTGGAATTTTTTAAACATGGCTGATATTTTTAACCTAATTTTTGCTTTCTTTTTCCTGTGACACTGAACCCTCTTTACCTGTGATGGTATTGAATCTACCGACTGCAAAGTTCTAAACTCAAGCAAGTGCAAAGTCAAAGTTCAAAATAAATTTATTATTAATATCTATCTATCTATCTATCTATATATCAATCACACTATACAACCTGGCGATTCATTTTCCTGTGGGCAATCACTGGAAATACACGAAGCACCAACAGAATCAATAAAAGACCACACAGAACAGGACAGACAGCAAGCAATGTGCAAAAAAAAAGCAACAAACTGTGCAAATACAAAAAGAAAGAGAAAAAAATAAATGGTAATAAATAAGTAAGCAATAAATCAATAAATATTGAGAACTTGAGTGAAGGTTCCTTGAAAGTGAGTCCATTGGTTGTGTGGGCAGTTCAGTGATTGGGCGAGTAATGTTAACCTTTTTGGTTCAAGAACCTGATGGCTGAGGGATAATAACTGCTCCTGAACATTGTGATGCAGGTCCTAATACTGCTGTATCTTTGTCTTGATAGCAGCAGTGAGCAGAGAGCATGGCTTGGATGGTAGGGTCCTTGATGATGAATGGTACTTTCCTGCAACAGTGCTCCATGTACTGTAGATGTGCTCTATGATGGGAGGGCTTTACCCATGATAGACTGGGCTGTATCCATTACTTTTGCATACCAGCCATGATGCAACCAGTCAATATTCTCTCCAGCATATCTATAGAAGGCTGTCAGAGTTTCAGATGACATGTCAAATCTTTGCAAACTTCTAAAAAATAGAGGCGCTGCCATGCTTTCTTCATAATGTCACTAACATGCTGGACCCAGAACAAATCCCCTGAAATGGTAACACCAAAGAATGTAAAGTTACTGACCCTATCCACCTCTGATCTCCTGATGCAGAATGGCTCATGGGCCTCTGGTTTTCTCCTCTTAAAGTCAGTAATTACACCCTTGGTCTTGCTGACCAAAGGAAACTATACTGTAATTGCCCAATCTTCAAAAGCTAGTTTACTTTCCTGTTAATTCTCCTCAGCATGTTTAGCTGACAATACCCACTATTTAAGCAAGGAGAAGATACCAAGAAGAGCAACACCCCATATTATGATGGGTACGGATAGAGTGAATGCAAGCAGGCTTTTTCCACTGAGGCTAGGGGAGAAAAAAAACAAAGGACATGGGTTAAGGGTGAAGGGGAAAAAGTTTAAAGGGAACATTAGGAGGGGCTCCTTCACACAGAGAGTAGTGGGAGTGTGGCATGAGCTGCCAGATAAAGTGGTAAATGCGTGCTCACTTTTAACATTTAAGAAAAACTTGGACAGGTACATGAATGAGAGGTGTATGGAGGGATATGGTCCAGGTGCAGGTCAGTGGGACCTAGGCAGAAAAATGGTTCAGCACAGCCAAGAAGGGCCAAAAGGCCTGTTTCTGTGCTGTAATGTTTCTATGGTTTCTATGGTTTTTCCATCTAGGTTGCCTCCAACCTAATGGCATGAACATCTATTTCCCCTGTTGGTAATATTTTTCCCTCTCCCTTCGTTGGTCTGGCCTCTTACCTCTTCTCCTCACCTGCCTATTACCTCCCTCTAGTGCCCTTCCTTCTTCCCTTTCTCCATGGTCCACACTCCTCTCCTATCAGATTCCTTCTTCTCCAGTCCTTTACCTTTCCCCCCCTCCTGGCTTTACCTATAACCTTCCAGCTTGTCTTCCTTCTCCTCTGTCTACCTTTTTTTATTTATTAGTCCTGAAGAGGTTTCTCAGTAAGAAACATTGACTGTTTATTAATTTCCAGAGATGCTGCCTGCTCTGCTGAGTTCTTTCTGCATTTTGTGTATTTTGCCTTGGAGAAGGCACTTCCAGCTATCAAGAAAATTTAAAACACAGTTTATTTATTTTCAGTGATACTCATTTAAATACAAACAACACTCATAAAACATATTTAAACCTCAGTGCATTTCTATCTTAAATACTTCCAAATTTATACAGAAGATTGCTATCTTATCTTGAATTATTGAATCATTATCCTGCATCTTGAAACATTATAAAACATTTCCAGATTAAAAACCATTTCTAAACACAGAACATTTCTAAAGCATAGAGCATTTCTTAAACATAAACCATTTCTAAACCACAAAGGAGAAATGATTTCTAAAACACAGGTACAATTTCTATAAATTAATAAGATATAGTATGAGGCAGACAATGAATTGTTTGTTGCAGAAACCAAAGCTGGAGGAATGGATTCACCCAATGTTTCTTCAATCAGTTTTGATGTTCCCTACCCCATTCCTGATAAGCCTTTACAGTCTCTGCATTTATATTCTTTTCAACCACTTGGGAGTTTTCATACATATATGATATTTCCTCAAATATCCTTTAACACAAACTTTCTAAAAGCATTTTGGAGAGATAGATCTCAGCTTATTGTTCACAGTTCACAATTAATGCTGTAAAGCTAACTTCCATTTGCACAGGCAACTCAGCTATAAAAAATAACTTTTGTTATTGATATGCTAAATGATATTATTCATCTGTTCTGTAAGCCTCCTTGAACTAAGCAGTTTAAGAACCAGTTTGTCTGTTTGAAACAACCCAAATTAAGCGATCCATTGTCTTATACTACACCTTGAGCAATACTAAAACAGAAGCAATGACTAGCATCTGCATCTAAATAGACAGAGGGTCTTCAAAGCTATTCAATAGAGAGTGATTTTATAACTTAAAGCTGATTACTGCTTGCTATTTTCATTTAAGAACAGAAGACTAATTTACAACCTATAATTAAACAAGGCAATATAGTTGGAAGTTTAATTACATATGGTTTTGATCTAAGACATGGCAGCTGTATTTAGAAAGTAGAATTAGCAAACATGCGATCATCTGCCCAGGACAATGAATATCCATCACATACCAATCAAGAACCAATTCATTTCTGCCTTAGATGCAGCCTTTATTCTTTCTACCAAAGTGCATAACCACAATTTCCTATGAAATATTCCATCTGCCATTATCCATTCTCCCAACCTGTCCCAGTCCTTCTGCAACTTCCCTGCCTCTGTGACACTACCTTTTCCCCCACTATTATCCACAATGCTATCAGTTCCTTCTTCCAGATCATTAAAGCAAAAGGCTGTCTCAATACTGACCCCTGTGGAATTTCACTAGTCATCAGTAGCCATATTGAAAGGTTGCAATTATCCTCACTTTCTGACCTCTGATCTGTTCTAGTACCTTGCCTCTAACACCATGAGCCCTTGTCTTGTTTGGCATCCTTGTGTGTGGCTCTTTGTCAAAAGCCTGAAAATCCAAATAAACAACATCCGCTGACTCTCCTTATTCAAACCTGTTTGGTATCTCGTCAAAAGACTAACAGATTTAAAAAGGCAAAATCTCCCCATAATGAAACTGTAATAACTTTGCCCTTTTTTGTCAAATGCTTCCAAGCACTTTGAAAAGTCATCCTTTAAAATAGACACTAAAATTTGACTAACCACTGAGGTCAGCCTAATCAGCCTATAATTTCCTCTCTTTGCCTCTCTCTCTGCTGAAACCGTGGTGTCACATTTGCGATTTTCCAGTCTCAGAATAGTTCCAGACTATTCTAGACTTCAGTGATTCTTTAAAGATCGTTACTACAGCTTTCACAGTCACTTCAACTACCTCTTTCAAAACTCTGGGATGTAGACCATCTGCTTCAGGTGATTTATTCACCTTCAGGCCTTTCAACCTCCCTAGCACCTTCTCCTTAGCAATGGCTAATATACTTACATCTGCCCCCGACTCTCATGAACTTCTAACATGTTACTGGTGTCTTCCACTGTGAGACTAATGGAAAGTACTTACCTAGCTCCCCCACCATTTCCCTGTTCCCCATTATTACTTTTCCAGGATCAACAGACAAATGGTCAACTGTCCATTTTTCACTCTCCCTTACCTTCTATGTATCTGAAAAAAAATATGCTGGAGCAACTCAGTGGTTTAGGCAGTAACTGTGGAAAGAAATGGGCATAACACTATTTCTTTTCTTCCTCCATCTGCCTATCAACCCTCCTCATCAGGATCATCCAACAGTTCCCAGCTTATATCCAACCCTTCACCTCACTTTTAATTCTGGCTATCCCCCAACTACCTTCATTCTAGATGAAGGGACTGGACTGGAAGCATCCACTGTCCACTTCTCTCTATAGATGCTTTTCAGAATGTTGAGTTCATATTTGTTTGTTGCTCCATATTTGAGCATCAGCAGTCTCCTGTGTTCCCATATAAACTTTTACTGCTTCTTTTGATATTACATGCAAGTTCTCTCTGAAAATCTATTTTACTCCTGCATATAAATTTTAGAAGTTTTTGCTGATGGATCCCAGTCCTAGGATCTACCACCATTGCTTATTACTGTTCGATTCAATATTACCCCTAAAGTTGTTTAATCACTTTATCGCAGAATTTCTCTTTATAATTTGGTAAATTCCTGCTGAGCATTATGGACCAACTGACACACATCAAAGTTGCTGGTGAACGCAGCAGGCCAGGCAACATCTCTAGGAAGAGGTACAGTCTACGTTTCAGACCAACTGTCTGAATATTTGCCTCTTATCTTATTTTCATAGTTTCCTGTTCAAACCTTTACTTTCTTCCTTTATAACCACTATTGACTCGGTATTTGCTATGTGTTGCATAGTTTTGTTTACATTTGCTAAAACATTCTTGTTTTCATTGGTCAGGGCATTAAGTACAAAAGTTAGGAACTTATTTTGGAGCTAAATGAAACTTATGTTATAAGCTTCACCTTGAGTATTATGTGCAATTCTGGTTGCCTCATTACAAAAAGGATATAGAAACCTTGGAAAATGTGCATATATGAGGTTTACCAGGATACTGCCTGGATTAAAGGGCACGAGATGTCAAGAGAGATCAGACAAACTTGTTTTCTATGCAGCATCAGAAGCAGAGGGGAGATCTCAGAGAAGTTTGTAAGCTGATGAGAGGTATAGATCAGGTACACAGTTAGAATCTTTTCCCCAGTTAGACCTGTCAGGTTCTAGATAACCATGCATTTAAATTTAGATGGACATACGAGGGCTGATTGATAAGTTCATGGCCTGAGGTAGAAGGAGTCAGTTTCAGAAAACCTAGCACATTTATTTTTCAACATAGTCCCCTCCTACATTTACACACTTAGTCCAGTGGTCGTAGAGCATACGGACCTTGGACCTCCAGAAAGTGTCCACAGCAGGGATGATTGATAAGTTTGTGGCCTAAGGTAGAAGGAGATGAGTTATATAGCTCTTGTTACATGCACATGCAGATCAACTCTTTGATTGATTATGCAGAAAGTTTGAAGTTAATAACTCATCAGAGGTGATTGATAAGTTCGAGGCCTAAGATAGAAGGAGATCAGTACGTGCCTGGAACAGGCTACGAGGGGAAGTGGTAGAAACTGATACAATAGTGTCTTTTAAGGAGCTGTTACATAGACTCATAAATATGCAGGGAATGGAGAGAATTGGATCATGTACAGGCTGAAAAGAATTAACTTGGTTTGGCATTGTGTTTGGCCCAGACTTTGTGAGCAAAAGGCCTTACTCTTGAAATGCACTCTTCAATGTTCAAATTGTCACATATTGTTATCATTTTTCCCCTCACTATCTTGAGCCACCACTATATTTATTAAATATATTATTCTTGAAGCCTTTCACCTATTTAGTTTAAAGTCCTATTTAGAAATCAATCCAGTAAACAAATGGAAAAATCCACAATATTTAATTTATTATTCAAACATGTTTCTTGCTATAAGTGCACATGGTATAAAAGAACATTGCTGAATATTTGATTTGGCGCTAAGCTTTCAGGAGCTACATTAAAAAATTGAAGTGTTAATGGAACATAGGATGTTCCTTCACCCTTCCAACTAGCATTTGATCGAGGTGAATGCTTCAGATTGATATCGCTACAGGGAAAGGCTCTGCCATGCCTGGAGATTTAGTGCTACCTCAAAATCAAACATAGCCCAACTCTAGTGAAATCTTATATGATCTAAGCCTTGTTAATTAATAGCCACCACATTCTAGGGCACCAGATTTACAATTTGCCCCAATTCCATGCATTAGAAAATGCCATGCTGAAGGTTGAAGCCCTAATGTCCTTGCAGATATTAACCGGTACTTGATGTTTTTTTTTAAGAAGCTGCCAGATTTTCACAGATTGTGGCTGAATATGGCCTTCCGTTGATGAAGTAATCACAGATTTCCTTTAATGATATCAAGGAGACTTCCACACTGGAATTGCATGTTAGTAGAAGTCCCCCATTATCCCAACTTCCAAAATATATATAAATCCTTGGATTATACTGATGTGGCCAGTGCTGCTTAAGGCAATGTGGAGGTCAGTTAAGGTACACCACTTACAAGGTATTCAGGACATTATGGTTTTGCAAACTCCTGCTGAAAAGGTGTTGCTAGATTGAGCTCCCATCAAAGGGGAGGGGTGATGCCTAAAGCTTTCTGGCAGAAATGATTTCTCTGAACCAATTGCATCTCGATGCAGATGGAGCAAGCAATTAGGAGTACAAATTTGGGTTAACTATTATAATGAAAGAGACTGATTAAAAGAATGTATAAGTGTAATTGCAATTGTATATACTGCACAAGAAGAACTGTGTTCAGATTTTGTCTTCTTACTTAAGAAAGGATGGACTGTCCAAAGATGAAGTATTATGAATATCATTGGGCAGGTTCCTGGGATGGCATGTTTGTCTTATGAAGATTGAATGAATTGAGATAGAATTTACCAGAGTTTAGAAGAACAAGAGAAGATCATATTGAAGCTAACAAAATTCTTACAGGACTCGGGAGAATAGTTCCAGGAAGGTGTTTAACCTCATGGGGTTGCCAAGGACCAAGGCGTATAGTTTGAGAATTAAAATTAGTCCTGTTTCAGAAGAGATGAGATGAAAGTTCTTCATGCAGAGGAGAGAACTTTTGGCATTTTCTGACATACTTTGTTCTTTCAGAAAAGTGACTGGTGGATTTCTGTACATTATGAAAATTAAGGATTATGAAGATAATGCTGGAAAATTGTACTGTGGTTGAAAACTAGCCACAATTTTGACATCAGGCTCAAAGGGATGTGTAGTCTGTTCTAGCTCATATTTCTTATGTTCCTATGTCATGTATTTTGACAGCCCTGCCTGTTCAGTTGTACTGAACTTCTTATACAAACACGATCCTTTGGAGACCAGCAACCCACTTATGCATGAGTTTATATCTCGCTGTAACAAGAGCTGAAACATAAATTGAAAAACTGATGTGCTGTGAGTTGCCAGCAAATAAAATGTCTGTGGAAACTGCCAGGCTTTTGTAAACACTCAGCCTATTGATTAATGTGCTTCAGAGTAGGCACCTATCATTCTTCTCGTGATTTGGGCTATAAGTAACATGTCTCCTACACTTCATGGTTAACAATTAGAGCTTTCAAGATAGAAGGGATGCATGATGAATATTCTATTGTCTGTGTCAAAATGATGCCAATTCTGGTTGGATAAATTCCTGGAAGTTTAATCACATAATTTCCTCTGTCCATTGCTTCCTCTGGCTCTCTCATTCTTTGTCAGAAGATGCATCATTTTTGATTTTGCCTGTGATTTCTTTGTGAGCTTTCATCTCTGACAGACCATGTTAATTATTTCATATTTCATGCAGCTTTATGTGTCCAGGCACATTCACCTCAAGTTACAACAGTTTTGTTTTCTTCAATCAAGACTATGGTAATATGAATATATATTATTAGTAATTAGGGACAACAGCTAGATATGAATTATAGATGTATATATAAAGAAGCTCTATCATGCTAACGTACTATCAATAATAGCATTTGCACAAAACTGCTTGTAAATGAATTTGGAAACAAGCTTCTGAAACACAATACTAGTTCATATGCTTGCATATATAAGTTTAATATAGTTTTTATTGAGAGTCATACATGAGTAAGGTGACGAGTCGCATTATTTGTGATTGATTTTCATTTTGTTACCAGGTAGAAATTGTTTGATGTACATTACACCGTTTATGGAACTTGCACAATTATTATTATGTGAAGGTTTAATGCCCTGTTGAAATGTGAAAATCTACCTCTGCAGCTCCCTTAAAGTGATAAGAGGTATCCCAGGATACTTGACACACAGATGAGCACGCTACAAATGTACAATGGAGAGCATTCTGACTGGCTACATCAATGTCTGGTTGGGGGTGGCTACTGCACAAGATCGAAATAAGTTGCAGAAACTTTCAAAATTAGTCAGCCCTATCATGGGTACTAGCCTCCATGGTATCCAAGATATTTTCAAGGAGCAGTGCCTTAGGAAGGCGGTGTCTCTCATTAAGGATCCCCACCACCCAGCACCCAGGACATGATCTCTTCACACTGATACCATTGAGAAGGAGGTACAGAAGCCTAAAGGTACACACTCAGTAATTCAGTGACAGCTTCTTCCCTTCTGCCATTTCTAAATGGACATTGAACCCATAAACACTACCTCACTATTTTTTCTACTTTGGTCTTTTTGCACTACTTACTTACCTATTGAAAACACATACACACACACACACACACACACACACAAATATACTTTACTGTAACTCATTTTTTCTTGATATTTATTTATCATGCATTTCATTGTACTGCGGCCATACAGTTAACAAATTTCACCACATATGCCAGTGATAGTAAATCTGATTCTGATTCTGAACATGTGTGCACGAGACTGAGAAATAACCACAAACTGGCTCAAAATAATGGATTGTTCAAAGATTGTAAAGGAAGAAAAGAAGAAGACAAAGCTGAGCAAAGGACCGAGGTAGCTTTGGATATGCTTTCAGAAGAGGAAACTGCATCCAAGAACTTCACAGTGGTAAGGTGGAGAAAGCACATTCAGTGTTCAGGACTAGACTATCGACAGTCAGAAATTGAGGGTATCCAGAAAAGGGTGGGATTATTTCAAAAGGACAACCAGGGGGAAAAAAGTAGAATTGCTGGTAGAATTGTGGAGAAAAACTGGTTCAGAGAACGAGAATTGCTCGAGATGTCTGCTCAGTTTACAGGTGGAATCATTTGAAGGCCATCCGACAGAGATAGCTGAACAATTGAATAAAGGCAGTGAAGGAGATCAATGAAACAAAATACTACTAAGAAATCAATAGGAAACTCTGCACACATCGTCAAAACTTATTAAATGTGTTCTGTTGCCAGGAACCAGATCTCTAAACATGCTGAATAATAAAAGTTGGCACTAGAACACTGAAAGAAAAATACAGAAAGCAAGACCAAAATTTTTATCATATGCTGTAACAGTTCTGGTAACTTGCTTTAAAATTGACCATGATCAAAATGGGAAGCCATTTTATTATTATTTAGTGAAGAAAAATAACAAGAGAAATAGCTTTTTTGCGTATTATTCATGTGAGATTTGTGTTTTGACATTGCTGATTGTAACCACATTCTGGAAGCTTCACCATGAGGGAAAACCTGAATATAATCTGCTCAGTGACTGTTTAGAAGTATGGAAATGCTGAATACAAGAGGACAGATCTTTAAGGTGAGAAGGGGAAAGTTTAAAGGAGGTTTGAATTTTCTTTACACAGAGGGAAAATTATTTTTTACTCAGCGTTGTGGGTGCCTGGAACATAGTGGAGGCAGAGACAATAATAGTGTTTAAGAAACATTGTGAAACAAGTGAGGAATGAAGGAATATAGACAATGTGCAGGAAGATAGTGCCGACTTAATTTTAATGCAATAATTTCCAGACTTATTCTCCTACTATAGAAAATTCCATTCTTTGAAGGCTTGTCAAAATATTGCGATCCAACATGATACCCCTGGTTCCATGTGGTTTCTCTGTATAAGGAGTTACATTTATGCTCACTACTTCATAACCTTTGAATACACATCACAGCCAATATTTTTCATGTGTATGTGATGCAGCTACAGGTAAGTTTTTCACTGCACCTGTGCGTGCATTGCTTGTGGATATAGCAATAAAATCAACTTTGACTTTTGTGGTCACCCAGCTCATTGAATCACTGCAGGCTGTCAGAGCAAACACATCAGTCCCATTCTCTCACTCATTTCCCTTTAACCTATTCTGTCTCATTGACCTCTCCCTTATTCTCAAATTGGACATCTACACTATGTGGACCATTTACAGTAACCAAATAATATCCCTGCCAGAATGCATTTGGGATGCAAAAAAGGAATTTGCCTGAGGAGACCTATGCTGTCACAGAAGCAAATTCCACACAGACAGCAAGAGAAGTCAGAGTTGAACCAGAGCTGAGATATGTTGCATTACAAGAAGTTATAGTCCATTTGCCTAGAACAAGTTTCCATAAGGAGCAAAGAGATGATCATTTTAGCATTGTTGGATGAGGAATTAGATTATATTAGATTATAAAGACACGCAGTCCTCTTTTATTGTCATGCATGCATTAAGAAATGATATAATATTTCCTCCGGTGTGATATCACAAAACACAGGACAGACCAAGACTGAAAAATCTAACAAAACCACATAATTATAACATATAGTGACAACAGTGCAACAATACCATAACTTGATGAAGAAGTCCATGAGCACAGTAAAAGTTCAAAGGCTCTCAAATGTCCCACATCTCACGCAGACGGGAGAAGGAAGAAAAACTCTCCCTGCCATACCCGACCACGGTCCGACTCTGAGTCATCCGAAAACTTCGAGCTCTGATCAACTCTCCGACACCGAGTACTGACGGCCATCTCTATCCGAGTGATTCAACCTCCATCTTGGTCGCCACCAGCAGGCAAAGCCGGGGATTTTGAGGCCTTTCCTCCGAAAGATTCCCAACCACGCAGTAACGACAGCAGCAAACGAGTGTTTCAGAAATTTTTCCAGTTGTTCCTCTGTGCTTTCACGTCCATCTCCATCAAATCAGAATTGTCCACGGCCCCTATTTAACAGGTACAATATCATTTTTCACCGGAGTGCTGTGCACGCGCGACGCGCTGCTTCTCTCCTCCCGCCTAATTCATGGAGACCTTCAAGGAGCAATGCATCCATCATTAAGGACTCCCATCACACAACTCATGCTCATATTCATTTACTTTTTAATTAGTGATACAGCACTTTCTGGCCCTTTGAGCCACGCTGCCTCTGCAATCCCCGATAACCTTGAATAACCTAAACTTAATCATGGGACAATTTATAGTGACCAATTATCCTACCCAGTAGGTCTTTGGATTGTGGGAGGAAACCAGAGCACCCCATAAATATTCACACATTCCACAGAGAGGACATCAGAGTCAAGTTTAATATCAACAGCGTATGTCATAAAATGTGTTATCTTTGTGGCAGCAGTACAATCCAATACATAATAATAGAAAAAAAGTTGTGAATTACAGTAAATATGTATAAAATGGTTGAAGTAAATAAGTAGTGTAAAAATAGAAATGAGAAGAGTAGTGAGGTAGTGTTGATGGGCAATATATCCATTCAGAAATTGGATGGCAGAGAGAAAGAAACTGTTCCTGAATCATTGATTGTGTACCTTCAGTCTTCTGTACCTCGTTCCTGAGGGTAGCAATGAAAACAAAGCATGAGTTGGGTGATGGGAGTCCTTAATGATGGATGCATTGCTCCTTGACGATGTCCAGGATGCTGCAGAGGCTGGCTCTCATGATGGAGCTGACTAAGTTTACTACTCTCTGCAGATTATTTTCATCCTGTGCAGTAGACCCTCCCCCCAATACTAGACAGTAATGTAGCCTGTTAGAAGGCTCTCCATGGTACACAGAAACTTGCGAGTGTTTTTGGAGATATACAAAAATCTCCTCAAACTCCTAATGAAATACAGCTGCTGTCATGCCTTCTTTGTTGCTGCATCAACACGTTGGGTCCAGGTTAGAGTCTCAGAGATGTTGGCACCCAGAAACTTGAAATTGCTTACTCTTTCCACTCCTCATTCTTCTATGAGGATGTGTAGACTCCTTACAGATGGTGCTGAAATTGAACCCCGCCCGATCTCTGACAACCGAGCTACAATAGCATCATGCTAACTGATATGCTACCATTGCACCCAGGCCACTAGAAGAAACATCCAAAGCAATTGGATTTATGACCATCTGAGATTATCAGCGTTGGCTCCATTTAGTATCTCCAACGCAAGGCAGCCGTCTCAGTAAGAAATGTGAGAAAGAAAATTTGTGTGAGATTCCCCACTGATATACATTATGAATCTGTCTCTAGAATGCACGGTGCTCTCAAGTAAAAGCAATAAAACCCAAACACCTTTGGAAATACAACAGCATAAAACTAAAAGAGAATGTGATTGAAAATCTCAGCAAGTGAGGCATTATCTGTGGAAATTTCAAAGGCAGTAGATCAAAGTTCTCAAATATGAAAAAAGGGTGGTCCTATAAGAAATGAAGAGCTAACTCTAGGTAGAGTAGAGCTACTAGGACTTGATGTTTCAATCCCTATGGTAAGTTGGCACTCCCGATGTTGGCAGTGGGCTTGGAGTGGTGACAAGGAGGGAGGGTAAGTACGTCATCGGGGTCATCAGATGGGCACCCTCCTTCTTTGACGTTTCGTTGATAAGCCCACGACGTCTCCAGAGGGCTCAACGGTGCTACCTGGCGTCCCAGATACACCCCCCTCAGTTCCATACACTCCTGTCTTCATCTTGCAGCCCAGTTGTTGTCTTTCCTTTTAATCCAAATCCAATTGCTGCTTTCTTCTGCTGCATTTGACAAGGACTTGATTGCTTGTTGGAGGGAGTGACCCCTCACCCCCATCTTCTTTAATAGACCGGTCATAGATGTAGCAACGAATCCCCTGCATCCCACTTCTACAGGGAAAATCTTGGTCTTTCAGCCATTCTGGGCAGCTTCAGTTGCCAGTTCAGAGTACTTGGTCTTTTTCCTCTCATAAGCTTCTTCGACACCATCTTCCCATGGTACCGTCAATTCCACAACATATGCCAGCTTGGCTGTTGTGGACCACAGGATCATGTCTGGCCGGAGTGTTGTAGCTGCAATGTCTGGGGGAAATACAAGCTTTTTTTCCAAGTCCACGTCCATCTTCCAATCCTGAGCAACCTGCAGAATGCTTACATCTTTTTGATGTTATATGGTGCTCTAGAGGTTGGACTGCTGGTACAAATCGTGTGATGTGGACACTTCCTGCCAATGTGAAAATGAGAGTGCTCTAGATGAATTTGTCTTGATGGCCCAGGAGACCTTTTTGCAATCTTGATGTCTTCCTAAGTAATATTTGTCACAGATCGCATTTTCCTTTAAAATAGTGAGCGGTTCCATGGAACTACTGATTTATATGCACTGTTACATGATCTCGGTCATTTATTTATTGTTTACCAAAACTGAGTCAATATCATTTTATTTGTGTAATAAATAATTAATAATGTAGCTTTCTCAGTTTTACATCTATCACAATAACTATCAACATTAGGAAATATTTAAGAGAGTCTCTCCTTCGTCAAATGGTAACGATGTACAATTTTAAATTGAATCAGTGAATAACTAGCACAGATCGAAGAAGAGTTAACCAGCTTCAAAATCCGCGTCCAATCATCCATCATAAGCGTTAAATTGAGTTCCTTTTCCCAATCCTGTTTAATCTTAAATAAGGGACATTTATCACATTGTAATAATAAATTATAATTTTTTCTAATTGAACCCTTCGTTGAAGGGTTTATACTCATAATAATATCTAACAGATCAGCCTCCAATATATAAGGAAAATTACTTAAATATTTTTGTAAGAAATGTCTAACTTGAAGGTATTGTAAAAAGTGTGAGTATGAAAGAGAATATTTATCAACTAATTGTTCAAAAGACATCAATCTATCTTCTTTAAATAAATCCAAAAAATAATTATTACCTTTATTTTTCCAAAGTAGAAAAATTGGATCGCTCTAAGAAGGCTTAAAAAAATAATTTTGATAAATTAAACTACAAAGTTTAATTTACTGAGATAGCTACACTGACACATATGTTTTGGTCTTGTTCCATACTGGAACACTTCTGGAAGTCAGTTTTATCGACAATTTCTAAAGCACTTAAAATTAATCTATAACCTAAAAAAATTAACTGGGCTTTTCAGAATAATTCCTCAAAATATCCATAGTATTTCTGTGGCTGACCGACATGTTATTGCATTTGTTACATTGATTGGGCACGTGGCCAAGTGGTTAAGGCATTGGATTAGCTACCTGAAGGTCATGCGTTCAAACCCCAGCCGAGGGAACGTGTTGTGTCCTTGAGCAAGGCACTTAATCACACATTGCTCTGTGACAACACTGGTGCCGAGCTGTAAGGGTCCTAATGCCGTAAAGCATGGGCAACTGCTGGTCTTCCATACAACCTTGCCCAGGCCTGTGCCCTGGAGAGTGAAGACTTTCCAGGCACAGATCCATGGTCTCGCAAGACTAACAGATGCCTTTACTTTACATTGATTGCTAAGAGGGCCATTTTGTTGAAGTGGAAGGATACATCAGCTCCTACTTTGTCACAATGTTTCTCCCAAGTGATGCAATGTCTTAGTTTGGAGAAAATGAGAAGTCGAACCTTTGAACCTTCCTTTGATTTTGAGGAAAGATATGGGGCTCATTTGCTTGTTATTATCATTTGAGCTAATTGATAGATTTTCTCCACTATCTAATTGCAAATTTTTTGGTATATTTTTCTTTCTTGCTGGCGGTTTGATGTTTAATCTTTTTGTATGACGCATGACTCCGGGGTTGTACACCCAATAGGGATTTTTCCCAACTTTTTCTGCTTAGTAGGGTATTTTTTATTATCACAAAATTTTTCAATCTTTAAGATAATGTTTTTTCTTTCCCTTGAGACATTGTAAGTGTTGTTACTTTGATGTACTCATGTTATTTTTTTTGAATAAAATAATAATAAAAAGATTTGAAAAGAAAGAAAGAATAAATAATTAATAGTTGAGCATTTCCACAAATCATCAGATTTGAATGGATTGTATGATTTGTAAGATACTAGTTGGTTTAATCTACTGCCAATAACCTTGTGATACAAGGTTATTGGGGATGATAGATAATGTGAAGTGTTGGCATGTGGCCAAGTGGTTAAGGCATTCACCTAGTGATTTGAAGGTTGCTAGTTCAAGCCTCAGCTGAGGCAACGTGTTGTGTCCTTGAGCAAGGCACTTAACCACAAATTGCTCTGCGACAACACCGGTGCCAAGCTGTATTGGCCCTAGTGCCCTTCCCTTAGATAACATCGGTGGCATGGGGAGGGGAGACTCGCAGCATGGGCAACTGCCGGTCTTCCATACAACCTTGCCCAGGCCCGCACCCTGGAAACCTTCTAAGGCGCAAATCCATAGTCTCACGAGACTAACAGATGCCTATATAAAATAATGTGAAATAAAAGATAGTAATAGTCTTCATTTTTAAACTGAATACAAATTGGATGGCCTTTATTTAGAGTAATAGAGAAATGCAGCATTGAGGAAGGCATTTCGGCCCTCTGAATCCATGTCAGAAACTAAGCACCCATGGAAAATAGTAATCCTGTCTTAACCCTTTTTATTTTCCCTTGAGTTCCATCAGCCTGATTTCTGCCACACTTCTACACAATTAGGGTAACTTATAACGGCCAATTAACTTAGCACCTGCACATTTTTGGGTTGTGGAAACAAACTGGAGCACCTGGGGAAACCCATGCAGTGCAGGGAGAATGTGCCAACTCCACAGTAGTAGAAAATCGAACTGATAATTTTTTTCTACGCTATTATTACTCTACAAGTTTTACTGCTTCTGCATTGACAACTAGTTTGCTTCTGCTTGTTGTTTCACATCATGTGCCTTTCACAGTTGGAGATGAACAAGCTTTGGAATGGATAGGAAAGGATGATAAGTGAACTGAACTCTTTGTTATTGAGTATCCAATTTCCTTAAGAGCCTTGTTTAACATGCTTTTTAAAAAAAAGATAAACTGTTCTCTTTTGTATAATGATAAATCTATGAATAATGCAGGTTCAAACACAAGTCCTGTTTATGAATTATATTATGTGAGAAGTATAGCCAAACCATTAAACTTGCTCAAGTGATAGGATATTAAAAGGGTCTCTAACATTGAAGTGTAAAATTCATCTGTGCAGTGAACTAGCACAAGTGGTAGATACACATATTATATGATTGTAACTTTGTGCATGGCATTGAAGGACTTTTGCTTGTAGTCCTAAAATTACAACAGGAAATTATCTGAGCTAAATGTTTTGAAGGTAAAGAGAGAGAATCAATGTAGAAGTGATGTTCCCACAATAGCGTTATTGGTTAGGTCAGAACCCACTAAATCAAAGCTGGACCATGTCAATCTTCTTTGCAAAGATATTAAGAGTCTGTGATTAAAAATCATGAGGGTAGTAACAGTGGAAAAAGCACTCAACTTGAATCTATGCAATAAGACCAGAAGCAATAGTCAGTGGTGAACAAATAAGTCATCTGGGGTGAGACAGATAATGCCTAGAAAATATTTGACACTCAGCAAAGGTATGTCCTCAGCTCTGTAGCTGCAGGAATTTTCAATGTTTCAGATGTCACAAGCACTCAAGAATTATTTTAAAAAACAATTTTATAATCAAAATATTGATACTTAACCTATTTTATATCATCCAACTCTCATACCACAGTGCTAAGAAATATACTCTATGTTAATACTTTAATTGATGAATAAAACCATCAGAAAATTAATCCAAAATCCAAATTAATTGGCAAATTTTTAAACCAAACTTTCTGCCCTTGCATCAAGAGCTCACAGCATCACTGGATAAGTTATGGAAACAGGAAACCAAATCACAAATTACCTTACCAGATATCTCCTGCCCTATCTGTGAGAGTCTGATGTTCCCACAATAGCATTATTGGTTAGGTCAAAGCTGGACCATGTCAATCTTCTTTGCAAAAATATTAAGAGCCTTTTCTCCCAGGTAGGGGAGTCTAATATTAGAGGGCAAAAATCTAAGGTATGTGCTAGGCAGTCAAAACTATTTTCCCAGGGTAGGCTGCATCAATGTCTGGTATGGAGGGGCCACTGCACAGAACCGAAAGAAGCTGTAGAAGGTTGTAAATCTAGTCAGCTCCATCCTGGGTACTAGCCTACAAAGTATCCAGGACGTCTTTAGGAAGCGGTGTCTCAGAAAGGCAGCGTCCATTATTAAAGACCTCCAGCACCCAGGGCACGCACTTTTCTCACTGTTACCATCAGATAGGAGATACAGAAGCCTGAAGGCACACACTCAGCGATTCAGGAACAGCTTCTTCCCCTCTGCCATCCGATTCCTAAATGGACTTTGAAGCTTTGGACACTACCTCACTTCTTTAAGTATGCAATATTTCTGTATTTGCACATTTTTTAAATAATCTATTCAGTATATGTAATTAATTTACTTGTTTATTTATTATGTTTTTTTCTCTCTCTCTCTCTCTCTGCTAGATTATGTATGGCATTGAACTGCTGCTGGTAAGTTAACAAATTTCACATCGCATGCCGGTGATAATAAACCTGATTCTGAAGTACTAGAGAACATGCATTTAAGGTACAGGCTGGAAAGTGTAAAGGGGATGTGTGGTGCATTTTATTTATGCAGACATCGTGGGTGTTTGTAATGGGCTGCCGTGAGGGAGTGTTGAAAACAGATATGATAGAAGTGTTTAAGAGACTATTGATAGATGCATGAATCTAGCAATATAGCTAAGCGATACTAAATGTAATTAGCATTCCAGTTAGCAAAGTCAGCGCATTTAAGCAGTCCAATAATGGTCCAATTAATGATCTAGTTAGCAAAACAGTGAAGCGAGTGTAACTAATTGCACGTTGTATCACTTCGTTATATTGCTAGTTAGAATACTTAGGCTGACTTGAACGCTGAGATCGTTATATCATTCACTTAATCTCATTAGACTTTTATCGCTAAAAGATCGTTCTTTGTTGGTTTCATGGTAAAGGATCAAACAAACCTTTTTTGATTTTGAAATTTCTTATTTGGAAGTGCAAATTCCTGTGTTAATTACCTTGGCTTAGTCTCTCAGTGGTTTTGATTGGTTTTCAAGTAACCACTACACCCCAATTTAACCCTAGCCTAAACACGGGACAATTTACAATGACCAATTAACCTACCAAGTAGTATGGGAGGAAATTGGAGCACTCAAGGAAAATCCATGCATTCCTTGGGGAGGATGTATAGACTCCTTACAGACAACACCAGAATTAAACTCTGACCTGTCTTTCTCACTCTCTACTAGATCAAACTAAACTAAACAAAACTAAACGAGAATACGTAACTATGCTCAGTTGCTTCAACCACACCCCAACAAATGTGACAGATTACCATAATAAACGTGGCAAAAACTACAATAATCATCATCATTATCAGGTGCCATGCCCAGTTTGAGCTTTGACTGCCATGGCCCACGCACTCCTGTTTCGGGTCAAGTGGATCAGTTCATTGGAATTCATTTCCAGTTCTCTGGCTGTTGTCTCCATCATCATTTGTCTTTGTCTTCCTCTTGCTTTCCTCCCTTCAATCATTCCCATAATTACCATGCATTCTAACTCATCTTTCCTAATCACATGTCCAATGAAGTCACGTTGCCTTTTTATGATCTCACACATTATTTCTCTTTTTGTGCTTGCTCTGTTCGTGACATCCTCGTTCGATATTCGTTTCATCCATGATATTCTTTGCATCCTCCTCAAAAACTACACCTCTGCTGCTTCAATTTGTTTCCTCATGTTACTAGATATTGTCCAACATTCTGAGCCATATAACATAACTGAATAAACGTAACATTTCAGTACTCTGAAGCGGGTTGTCATGCCCAGTTTAGTATTGGTCAGTATACTCTTCATTCTCGTAAAGGTGTCTTTTGCCATCCCTATTCTTCTTTTGATGTCCATGTCACACCTACAATACAGACAGAAAACAGACACATGGCGCAATTGGGCAGGGAATACATATGTGTCTGCACATGAGGGTTGCCAGGGGAGCAACTTGAAGGGCTGGAAGGGCCTACTCCATGTTCTATCACTAAATAAAATAAATAAAGTTTTTAAAAAATATTCAAGCAGAAGAAAAAATGGTCATTTCTTCAGCGGTTGAACAGGGCACGACTGCACAAGCGCGTGAAAGTCGGACCGTGAGGCAGCGGGAGAGTTAAGAAGCAAGCAGATTAACGGAGCAGGTGAAGGAGTAATGGGAGACAGAGTAGGAAGATTTTGGCTCGAGAGGCTTCGGCAAGCAGAGGCTGAGGACGAGCCTGCTCCCAGTGAGGTAAGGCCGGGTAAGTTCCTTTAATTACTCTAATTACCTTAGGAGTAGGTAATGGAGGCAGCAGTTAGGGCAGTTAAGTGCTCCATTTGCAGTGTGCGGGATGTCAGGGTGAGCACGATTATCCCTGATGACTACACCTGTAAAAGGTGCATCCAGCTGCATCTCTTGGCAAACTGAGTTAGGGAACAGGAGCTGGAGCTGGATGACTTCGGATCATTCGGGAGGCAGAGGCAGAAATAGACAGGAGTTTCAGGGAGATAGTCACCCCTAAAAGTTAGGAGGCAGGTAGCTGGGTGACTGTCAGAAGAGGAAAACGGAATAGACAGAATGAGCAGAGCACCCCTGTGGCCGTTCCCACCAATAATAGGTATATCATTTTGTATACTATTGATGAGGACGACCTACCAGGGACAAGTTGCAGTGGTTGCATCTCTGGCACCGAGACTGGACCCTCAGCTCAGAAGAGAAGGAGGGAAAAGAGGAGAGCAGTAGTGATAGGGGATTTGATAGTTAAGGGGACAGATAAGAGGTTCTGTGGAAGAGATCGAGAATCCCAAATGGTCTTTTGCCTCCCTGGTGCCAAGGTCCGCGATATCTCGGATCGAGTTCTCAGTATTCTCAAGAGGGAGGGTGAGCAGCCAGATGTCGTGGTCCATGTAGGGACCAATGACGTGGGTAGGAAGAGTGAGGAGTTTAGGGAGTTAGGTGCCAAGTTAAAGGACAAGACCTCTCAGAGCTGCTACCAGCGCCACGTGCAGGCAGGTTTAGAAACAGTAAGATAGCACAGATCAACACGTGGCTGAAGACATGGTGCAGGAGGGAGGGCTTCAAATTTATAGATAATTGGACAATTTTCCAGGGAAAGTGGGACCTGTTCCAGCAGGACGGTTTACATCTGAACTGGAGGGGGACAAATATTCTTGCAGGTAGGTTTGCTAGAGAGGCTCCAGTAGATTTAAACTAGATACAAGGGTGGAGAGGAACCAAAGAGCAGGAACAGATGTAGGGGAGAAGGAAGAAAAAGGAGATAGTGAAGTTATTTGCACCGTTAGTGATAATCAGAGAGTAAGAGGTGGAAAATTTCTTAAATGCATTTATTTTAATGGTAAGAGCATTGTAAGAAAGGTGGATGAGCTTAGAGTATGGATTGATACCTGGAAATATGATGTTGTAGCTATTAGTGAAACATGGTTGCAGGAGGGGTGTGATTGGCAACTAAATATTCCTGAATTTCGTTGCTTCAGGTGTGATAGGATCGGAGGGACAAGGGGGGGGGGTTGCATTGCTTGTCAGAGAAAATATTACAGCGGTGCTCTGGCAGGATAGATTAGAGGGCTCTTCTAGGGAGACTATTTGAAAGGAATTGAGGAACAGGAAAGGCGTAGTAACACTATAGGGACGTATTATAGCCCAGCTAATGGGGAGCGAGAATTGGAGAGGCAAATTTGTAAGGAGATAGCAGATATTTGTAGTAAGCACAAGGTTGTGATAGTGGGAGATTTTAATTTTCCACACATAGACTGGGAAGCCCATACTATAAAAGGGCTAGATGGTTTGGAGTTTGTAAAATGTGTGCAGGATAGTTTTTTGCAGCAATACATAGACATACAAACTAGAGAAGGGGCAGTGTTGGATCTCCTGTTAGGGAATGAGATAGGTCAGGTGACAGAGGTATGTGTTGGGGAGCACTTCGGGTCCAGTGATCACAATGCCATTAGTTTCAATATAATTATGGAGAAGGATAGGTCTGGACCCAGGGTTGAGATTTTTGATTGGAGAAAGGTTAACTTTAAGGAGATGCGAAAGGATTTAGAAGGAGTGGATTGGGACAACTTGTTTTATGGGAAAGAAGTAATAGAGAAATGGAGGTCATTTAATGGTGAAATTTTGAGGGTACAGAATCTTTATGTTCCTGTTAGGTTGAAAAGAAAGGTTAAAAGTTTGAGAGAGCCATGGTTTTCAAGGGATATTGGAAACTTGGTTCGGAAAAAGAGAGATATCTACAATAAATATAGGCAGCATGGGGCAATTGAGGTGCTCGAGGAATATAAAGAATGTAAAAAGAATCTTAAGAAAGAAATTAGAAAAACTAAAAGAAGATACGAGGTTGCTATGCGAGGCAAGTAAGGTGAAAATAAATCCAAAGGGTTTCTACAGTTATATTAATAGCAAAAGGATAGTGAGGGATAAAATTGGTCCCTTAGAGAATCAGAGTGGACAGCTATGTGTGGAACCAAAAGAGATGGGGGAGATTTTGAACAATTTCTTTTCTTCGCTATTCACTAAGGAGAAGGATATTGAATTGTGTAAGGTAAGGGAAACAGGTAGGGAAGTTATGGAAACTATGATGTTTAAAGAAGAGGAAGTATTGGCACTTTTAAGGAATATAAAAGTGGATAAGTCTCCAAGTCCTGACAGGATATTCCCTAGGACCTTGAGGGAAGTTAGTGTAGAAATAGCAGGGCTCTGACAGAAATATTTCAAATGTCATTAGAAACGGGGATGGTGCCAGAGGATTGGAGTATTTCTCATGTTGTTCCATTGTTTAAAAAGGGTTCTAAGAATAAACCTAGCAATTATTGGCTTGTAAGTTTGATGTCAGTGGTGGGTAAATTAACGGAAAATATTCTTAGAGATGGTATATATAATTATCTGGATAGACAGGATCTGATTAGGAACAGTCAACATGGATTTGTGCATGGAAGGTCATGTTTGACAAATCTTATTGAATTTTTTTGAAGGGGTTACTAGGAAAGTTGACGAGGGTAAAGTGGTGGATGTTGTCAATATGGACTTCAGTAAGGCCTTTGACAAGGTTCCACACAGAAGGTTAGTTAGGAAGGTTCAATCATTGGGTATTAATATTGAAGTAGTAAAATGGATTCAGCAGTGGCTGGATGGGAGACTCCAGAGAGTAGTGGTGGATAACTGTTTGTCAGGTTTGGAGGCCGGTGACTAGTGGTGTGCCTCAGGGATCTGTATTGGGTCCAGTGTTGTTTGTCATATACATTAATGATTTGGATGATGAGGTGGTAAATTGGATTAGTAAGTTTTCAGATGATACTAAGATAGGTGTATAATGAAGTAGGTTTTCAAAGCTTGCAGAGAGATTTGGGCCAGTTAGAAGAGTGGGCTGAAAGATGGCAAATGTAGTTTAATGATGATAAATATGAGGTACTTCATTTGGGTAGGACTAATCAAAATAGGACATACATGGTAAATGGTAGGGTATTGAAGAATGCAGTAGAACAGAGTGATCTGGGAATAATGATGCACAGTTCCCTGAAGGTGGAATCTCATGTGGATAGGGTGGTGAAGAAAGCTTTTCATATGCTGGCCTTTATAAATCAGAGCATTGTGTATAGGAGTTGGGATGTAATGTTAAAATTGTACAAGGCATTGGTCAGGCCAAATTTGGAGTATTGTGTACAGTTCTGGTCACCAAATTATAGGAAAGATGTCAACAAAATAGAGAGAGTACAGAGAAGGTTTACTAGAATGTTACCTGGGTTTCAGCCCCTAAGTTATAGAGAAAGGTTGAACAAGTTGAGTCTTTATTCTTTGGAGCGTAGAAGGGTGAGGGCGGACTTGATAGAGGTATTTAAAATTATGAGGGATATAGATAGAGTTGACGTGGATAGGCTTTTTCCATTGAGAGTAGGGGAGATTCAAACAAGATGAGAGTTAGGGGGCAAAAGATGAGAGTTAGGGGGCAAAAGTTTAGGGGTAACACGAGGGGGAACTTCTTTCCTCAGAGTGGTAGCTGTGTGGAACGAGCTTCCAGTAGAAGTGGTAGAGGCAGGTTCGATATTGTTTTTTAAAGTAAAATTGGATAGCTATATGGACAGGAAAGGAATGGAGGGTTATGGGCTGAGTGCAGGTCGGTGGGATGAGGTGAGAGTAGCGTTCAGCATGGACTAGAAGGGCTGAGATTTCCGTGCTGTAATTATATGGTTATATGGTTATAAGAGATTTGGTTTAATTCAGCATTGTGCTTAACACATCTTTGTGGATTGTTCTGTATTCTAAGCAAAATCTGGTGGGAAGTTATTTTGCAATTGTCCACAAATGTATCAGAACTGGATTTTATGTCAAAATGTATTTCTTCCTAGCAGTCTGCAGGTGTTCAGATTCAGAGAAGCTGAACAGGGACATTACAAAAACTGTTACCAATATGCAGTAAGTATCAGTAATTCATTATATATTTTTCAATGTATTTTTCAGAGTGTCAGCTGACGAAGGCAATTTGTTGCTAATCCGTATTCTCTAATCATTCTCAGGAAATAATTGGTTCTTCTCCTGAGTGACTAATTTCATAACTAATCTGTTTACCAGGACACTTCAATTATGCAGTGTGAATGAGGCCTATGTAGACCAGGTCAAGTACTAGTGATGAATTCCCTTCCTGAGGAAAACTAGTGTCCTAATTAGATTTTTGTGAAATTCTGTTAGTATTTATAGAATGATCCATATGTCTTAAGGTGAAGCTAAACACAGGTTGGTATGTGTTATAAACAGTGGCAGCAACATGCTATTAACAGAGTTAATATAAGCAATCACACAACCAAGAGATCAGATCAAGGTTTGCAGTATTATAGTGTCAATGTCAATGATTATATATTTACAAGACTTTGTCAGTGTCCATCCTGGATATATCTTAAAATGTTCAATGCTGTAGAAGCCCGTCTTCCGCCAATATGATTCATTCCTTCGGTGTTGTGTACACTAGATATAGTAAAGCCTGTAGTGCACATCACAGTTTTGGCAGCATTGCTGCACTCTTATGTCTGGAATCAGTCATGTTTCTGGTCAAGCTGCTCTGCTACTGCTTCAGCACTGGTCATCCACCTGATTAAGTGGAACATTATACAGGAAAGTCAAAAATTAAGATCAAACCCAATCCACACAGCTCTTATTATTCTCATTCATCAGCTAAGTGATGGATAATGCATCAAAGTGCCTTCAATGTTATAACCCACTCATAAATGCTATTTTTGATTCTGCGAAGATTATTCTGCCCCAGACCTGAATATCGCCTCGTTCCAAACATGGACATGTGCTGAATTTCAAAAGGACAATTAAGAATGATTGCTCTTGACATCCAGCCAGTCTTTGAATGAGTGTGACATTAAGAAGCTCAAGTAAAATTGGAGACAATAAGAATCCGGGGAAATATCTTCAATGGCTGGAGTTAAGCACCACACAATGAAGGATGATTGCAATCGCTAGATGCCAATTATCTGAGCTGTAGGACATCACTGCAAGTGTTTGTGCGGGCATCTTTCTGGCCCTAACTTCTTTCAGCTCTTTCACTCAGAATCTTTCATCTAATACAGAGTAAAGAAGGAATGTTCACTGCTGGTTGGACCATGCTCTATTTCACTGGTAGTTCCTCGGATAATAAAAAAGCACATGGCTATGTGTAATAAGACTTAAAAAAGTCAGCTTAACTAGCTCTTACTAAAATTCAAAGTTCTAAGCATCAGCTGAGCTCCAAGTACAATTATCCAGGGGTGGCCATACCCCAGGATAATGATAATTGAAGCTCATTATGCAGATTGAGATGTGTCATGGCGAGTAATGTCCCCAGTGTCATCTTCCTCCCCATTTTCAACAAGGCACAATCAGGAATATCAGGAAGAAGACTCCAGTGAATAAGTGTAACTCTAATAGAAATCAAAAAAACTCAGAATGATTGAAGATAAAGCAGCTGCCTTGTTTGGTTCCCAAGAACCAGCTTACATTTTCAGAATCAGAAACAGATACTGAATCAGGTTTATTATCACTGATGTACACAAGTCTTAGGCACATATGCAAAAGTTTTCAGCACATATATGTAGCCAGGGTGCCTAACACTTTTGTGCGGTATTGTATTTGTTAACGTGGAGAGGAGAATGAGTTTGTAAAGCTGGAAGGAGCAAAGGATGTTGGGAATGGTGAGGGTGGGGCACCGCAGGACAGCTGTGGGGCAGGTGGAAGAGAAGGAGTGCCAGGGGCGGGGTGTGGCGTAGCTGCCCTGAGGTACCAGGCAAGGTAATTTGATTCCAAACAATTGGTTTAAAGATCATTACAGTCTTAGGCACCCTAGCTGTATATATTTGCTTAAGACTTATGCACAGAACTGTATATTGTGAAATTTTGTTTTTTGTGACAGTGGTACAGTGCAGGATGTATGAAAATGTTATAATTTACAATAAAAAATAAAATAAATGAATGGTGAGGTGATGTTCATGTTTCAGGGATCATTAA
The DNA here is from genome assembly GCF_030028105.1 of Mobula birostris. Taxonomy (NCBI): domain Eukaryota; kingdom Metazoa; phylum Chordata; class Chondrichthyes; order Myliobatiformes; family Myliobatidae; genus Mobula; species Mobula birostris. The sequence goes on from NC_092388.1 coordinate 36,837,075, forward strand.
GAAAACTCAGGGAAAGACGCTGTTCTTAAAACATTGAGTGTGTGTCTTCAACCTCCTGGACCTCCTTCCTGATGGTTGTAATGAGAGTAGGGCATAAATGGTGAAGATTCATGACATTACAGATGCCGCCTTCTTGAAGCACTGGCTTTTGAAGATGTCTTCGAGTCAACTAGTGGAGAGGTGCCACAGCAACAACCTGGCACTTAACGTCAATAAGACGAAAGAGCTGATTATGGACTTCAGGAAGGGTAAGACAAAGGAACACATACCATTCCTCATAGACGGATCAGAGGTGGAGAGAGTGAGCAGTTTCAAGTTCCTGGGTGTCAAGATCTCTGAGGATCTAATCTAATCTAGCCAGCTCCATCTTGGGTACTAGCCTACGAAGTACCCACAACATCTTTAGGGACCGGTCTCAGAAAGGCAGTGTCCATTATTAAGGATCTCCGGCACCCGGGGCATGCCCTTTTCTTCATTGTTACCATCAGGTAGGAGATACAGAAGCCTGAAGGCACACTCTCAGTGATTCATGAACAGCTTCTTCCCCTCTGACATCTGATTCCTAAATGACCATTGAATCCTTGGACACTACCTTACTTTTTTAAAGATACAATATTTCTGTTTTTTGCACATATTTAAAATCTATTCAACATCCGTATACCATTATTTATTTATTTATTTATTTATTTATTTATTTATTTATTTATTTATTTATTTATTTATTTTTCTCTTCTATATTATGCATTGCATTGAACTGCTGCTGCTCAGTTAACAAATTTACCGGTGATAATAAATCTGATTCTGATCTGGAGGAGAAGCTTGTGACCATGATGGAGGTGATGGAGGATTCTACAAACTCCTATAGTGTCTTTCAATCTTGTGTATTAGAGCCTCATCACCAGGTAGCAATGCAACCAGTCAGAATGCTCTCCAGCATATGTCTGCAGAAAACTGCTAGTGCCCAATATCATGAAACTTCTAATGAAATGTACCACTGGCATGCCTTTTTCATTATTGCACTGATATGTTGGGCCCAGGATAGATCCTGAGAAACGTTGACACCCAGGAACGTGAAGCTGCTCATTCTTTCCACTGCTGACCCCTCAATGAGGCTTAGAGCGTGTTCTCCTGACTTCCCCTTACTGAAATCCACAATCAATTCCTTTGTCTTGCAGACGCTGAGTGCAAAATTGTTACTGTGACATCATGCAACCAGCTGATCTATCACATGCCTCCCACTTCCACCACAGACAGCAACTCCAGTGAATGATGCCAACAGGCTTCTAAGGATTCATGGGTAGCACTTTTAATATGCCTGACTTACATGAGAGTGTAGTGTCAGCAAATGAATGAGAAAAATTATAGCTCATGGTTCCATTCCATGTTGTTCCCTTAAACTCTGACATAGATATTAATTGATATTCCTTTAGTGCTGTGAGAATTCCATTTTTTACAGCACCATGGGAGTACTCCACAAGAACTACAGAGCTTCACGAAGGATTTGCACACTATCTACTCAAGGGAAATTAGGGATGAGTAACAATACTGGCCGTGTCAAAAGTACCCACATTGAGTGAATAAATGGAATAAGCATATTCGTTTACAAGTTTTAGTGTCAATTGTATTGAACATAATTTGCCAAAATAAAATCGAATTCACAACCTCCATTCAAATTACATTCTGTTTCACATTTATCTTTATGTTTCTGTGAGGAAATTCTTAATTTCATTATTGCCTTTTATGGGTTTTATTTCACTACGCAGCTCCATCAAATCCAGAAATGGAGTGCTGATATTTTGTAATGACCCATATGTGTGCTGGAATCTTCTCACTGAATCTTGACCAAAATTAAACAAAAATTAAGATCAGGTTTATTGGTATGTATTGTTTTGTGGCAACAGTATTGCATGCACATAACAAATTTATCAGGCAACATTTCCCACTAAAGAATCCATGCTGATTCTGGCCTATTTTATCATGTGCCTCCAAGTACACCAAAACCGCATTCTTGATAATAGACTCCAACATCTTTCCAGCCACTGAAGTCAGCTGACTGGCCTATAATTTCATTTATTCTGCCTCCCTCCCTTCTTGAAGATTGGAGACATATTTGCAATTTTCCATTCTTCTGGAACCATTACAGAATCTAATGATTCTTGAAAGATCACTACTACTGCCTCCACAGTCTCTTTGGCTACCTCCTTCAGAACTCTGAAGTGTAGCCCTTCTCACCTAGGTGACTTATCTACCTTCAGACTTTTCAGCTGTCCAAGCATCTTCTTCTCAGTAATATTAGTTACACTCACTATTGCCCCTTGACACTCCTGAATTTCTGACATACAACTAGTGTTTTCCACAGTAAAGACTGACACAAAATATTGAGTTAGTTCATTCACCATTTCTTTGACCCCTATTACTACTTCAGTGTTATTTTCCAGAGGTCCAATATCCACACTCAGCTCTCTTTTACACTTTATATACCTGAAGAGGTTTTGGTATCCAATTTTATTTTATTGGCTAACTTTCCTTTATATTGGTTTACTTTACTTTATACTTTATTGTTGCCAAACAATTGATACTAGAATGTACAATCAACACAGTGATATTTGACTCTGCGCTTTCCACTCCTTGGATTACAAATACTAAATATTAATAATATTTAAAAAAGTAAAAATTAGTAAATATTAAAAATTTAAATTATAAATCACAAATAGAAAAATGGAAAGTAAGGTAATGCCAAAAAAACCGAGAGGCAGGTCTGGATATTTAGAGGGTATGGCCCAGATCCAGGTCAGGATCCGTTCAGCAAATAATAATTGTCAACAATAATATATTAAACTTACTCCTTTCATTATTATCTCCCACTCTAGAGCTTTGGTTGCACATTTCTGGTTTTTGATTGGATGCAAAACTGGGCTGAGAACTGGCAGATGGAGTTCAACCCAGATAAGTGTGAGGTGGTTCATTTGGTAGATCAATTATGATCTCAGAATATAGTATTAATGGTAAGACTCTTGGCAGAGGATCAGAAGGATCTTGGGGTCCAAGTCCATAGGACACTCAAAGCTGCTGCACATGTTGACTGTGTGATTAAGAAAGCATAGTGCATTGGCCTTCATCAATAGTGGGATTGAGTTTAGGAGCCGAGAGGTAATGTTGCAACTATATAGGACCCTGGTCAGACCCCACTGACAGTACTGTGCTCAGTTCTGGTCACCTCACTACAGGAAGGATGTGGAAACCATAGAAAGAGTGAAGAGGAGATTTACAAGGATTGGGGAGCATGCATTATGAGAATAGGTTGAATGAACTCAGTCTTTTTTCCTTGGAGTGACGGAGGATGCGAGGTGACCTGATAGAGGTGTATAAGATGATGAGAGGTATTGATCATGTGGATGGTCAGAGGCTTTTTCCCAGGGCTGAAATGGCTAGCACGAGAGGGCACAGGTTTAAGGTGCTTGGGAGTAGGAACAGCGGAGATGTCAAGGGTAAGTTTTTTATGCAGAGAGTGGTGAGTGTGTGAAATGGGCTGCCAGCGATGGTGGTGGAGGCAGATGTGATAGGGTCTTTTAAGACAGGGGTCCCCAATCTTTTTTGCACTGCGGACCGGTTTAATATTGACAATATTCTTGCGGATTGGCCGACCGGGGGGTGGTGGGGGGCTGCTGTTCAAGTAGGGTTAAACTCACCTCAACATGTCTTTTACAGTTAGTGTTGCCAACTTTCTTACTCCCAAATAAGGGACAAAAGTAGTAGTCAAATCCCGGGACACTTTACCCCAGGAAAGTCTACCATGACCATGAAGCCTTGCACGGTCACCTGTGTGCGCATGCGTGACGTGCACATGTGATGTGCGCATGCGCATACGTGCCGATTTTTTTCCCACAAATCGGTTTTGCCTTCATCTTCCCAACTATACTGTACATACATTATTTCTACTTTATATAAGCTGTGTATTTATCATATCATTCCTGCTTTATGATTTGTTAGGTTATTTTTTGGGTCTGGGAACGCTCAAAAATTTTTCCCACATAAATTAATGGTAATTGCTTCTTTGCTTCACGCCATTTCAACATGAAAGGTTTCATAGGAACGCTCTATTTTAGCGGGGAAAATATGTGACAAGGGCAGTCCGGTATGGGACAAACCAATTTAGCCCAATATATGGGATGTCCTGGCAAGTACGTGACCATTGGCAGCCCTATGTTCAAGTTGAACAATGCGTGACAGGGAATGAGGAAAGGTGCAACTGACTCATATTGTTTCCTCGCAGCCTGGTAGGACATGTTCGGCACAGCTTTGTGGGCCAAAGGGCCTGTATTGTGCTGTAGGTTTTCTATGTTTCTATGTCATATCAAAACTCCTCAAATTCCTAATGAAATATAGCTGCTGGCGTGTCTATATAGAGATTCCATCAACATGTGGGTCCCAGAATAACTGCTTTGAGATGTTGTTGTCCAGGAACTTGAAACAGCTCATGCTTTCCACCACTGACCTGGAATGAGGTTAGACCTTTTGCAGTGCAGGGTAATACATCTTTGAATAAAGAGGAATGCGTATAAGCAAGAGAAGCAAGTTTTCAAAAATTTACTATTTTTAATTTTTTTAATATGATTATTTGATTTGCTTGTTTAATATATTTACCATTTTACTTTTATTCTCTACTTTAAATTTTTAACTTTAAATAGATAGGTTAGCTTTTAAATTCTTCAAATGCTTTAAACCGTTTTTTTAATGTCAGAGATGCTTAGAGAAAAATATAATTGCTTGAAAATTTTGACAGCTAACAAACCCTGTGTCATGGATAAGGTATATTTGCATGGGACACTGTTGGTCAGTCCAGAACAGATAGTGTTGGAATTTGAAAAATGTCAAGCCTGCATAAAAAATATTATTACCAAATGGCTGAGTAGATTTTGTTGGAGACGGCATTGTTTAATTTATGCTTCAATTATGGGTGTTACAAAAATGACAAACATTTTTCAGCCATCCTTGTTATCCTTGAGAAGGTAGTGGCTTTGTGAACTGCTATAGTAGAAAAGTACTCTGATGGTTTATTGAATGTGGAATACCAAAGATGATGGAGAAATGACAATATACTGTATTTCCAAGGCAGGATGGTGGGCAACTCAGAGTGGAGCATGCCAGTGACTGTGTTCTGCCCTTTTCAATCCAAATGGAAAAAGCAATGGGTTAGGAAGCTATAGTCAACCTATAGTATTACACTATACAGCTATGGCAGAGCCAGAGTTAGGAAATGTTTAAGGTGGCAATCAAACAGCCTCCCATCTGTTCATGACAAACACTGATAAGCTCTTATTGAGTTAACACCTCTTTGAAGAACTGTTGTTGCTCTTTTTATAGAAGATTATTTAGCATACTTATTTTGATAGAGTTTGATGAATGGTCTCCCAGCTGAAAATGAACAGCTAGGTGGAAAGTATTTTATCATAGACCTGACTTGCGAGTCTCAGTTGTATGTACCTTAGTGTACAGTTAAAACACAATATTGCTACACAAGACTGGCTGAGTCATTACATTCTTGCAAAGTATAAAGTACTTGGAACATACTAACTGTGTTGACTTGTATGATTTGAAGAATACATATTGTTTCTTGGATCAAATGTGTCATGTATCAAGGCATACACCACCTTTAAAATAGTTATAACTTTAACCTCAGAAATATATCATCATCTTGAAAAAATAGTCTTCATATCTGTGTCCTCTCACTGTGTACCTGGAATAATTCATATAGTTGATACTGATAGATTGGATCTGCATGATGCATAAAAGTCAAGTATGTTAGGTTAATATTTGGATTTTTTTGGATATTACAAACACATCCAGGTAAAATTCACAAAGGCAATACCTCCAACTGTTAATCTGTAAGAAAAATTTCTTTTCTATTTGTGTGGCACTAGGCAAGATGATATGAATAATTTATTTGCTATTATTTGTGACACCACATCCTTAATACTTGTTAAACTTTCCTGCCAGAAATAATTTTATTGATGTTGATGACATGTACAAGTGGCACAGTATAAACAACAGGAAAATGAGTGGTCAGTGTAATAATAATTTACAGGTTCTTGAGCTATTATTCTGTGGTATTCTCATGCAGGAAGAGCCAAAACTATTAAAGATAGTATCAAATTCAATCTATCTGTATCGACTGTGAATCTTTTCATGTGCACAGTGAAAGGACACATATGTGAAGGATGCTTTGGTAGACTCTCTCAGTGAATGAAGTTCTGTGTAATTAGTTTGCTTGTAAGTTTTATCCATAAACTTTAAAAGAAAGATGAATAGTATTTACATAATTCATACAGAGGATTTTGCTCTCATTTTCCCCTGAAATTACAATGACAAGGATTCTCAATTTAATTAGAAGTATTTCTAGATTTCAGTATTTATATATTTATTCTGTGACGAAAGTACACATAGACTAAGATGTTAACTGTCCTGTGCTGGCACCAGTGGGATCAGCAGTTGGTCTGCCATCTGTCTTCAGGAGAAAGAGAGATAAGAAAAACAATGGGGCAGCATTTGGAGATGTTAATGAAGAGACGGGAGAGCTGTCAAGACCGGCTCCTCTTTGAACCCTGAACTGTTTGAAGTGATGGACAGGCGATACCCCAGCAGAGGGATAAAAAGGGACAGGTTCACTAAGGCAAGACACACACGACACCACGAGGTAACGAGACCCGGGAAGCGGTGCGCCTCCCACAAGTCGGGGGGAGTTTTGGAGGGTTGGTCGCGGGACCAAGCCATAGACGCACAGGGTGGAAAGATACGATCGGCGGAAACCTGGTGTGTGTCTGCCCTTGCCTGGGTGCCGGGTTCACCGCTGAGGAAAGATTGTATCTGGAAACAGAGGGGTCACAATCGGTGACCTCAGAAGCCATCACAAAGGGCTTGCCCGAAAGCTGACTGCGAGGAATATCGAAAGTCTGTGTGGAAGCCGTTTGAATATTCATTCGTTTTTGCTCCCTCTCTCCTTCTTCCCCCCCACCATCCATCGCCACGGTAGTGATTACTGTGAACTGAACTGAACTTTGCGTCACTTTGAAACTGGTCATTTACCCCTAGACGACGATAGAGCTTGATTGATCCTATTATCCTAGATCTGTGTACATGTGTGTTTATTCATTGCTAACCTATTGCATTTATATCCTTACTATTAGAGTACTGTGTTGCTTATTTCTTTAATAAAACTTTCTTAGTTCCAGTAATCCAGACTCCAACTGAGTGATCCATTTCTGCTGGTTTGGCAACCCAGTTATGGGGTACGTAACAATTCTGACAGCTCAGCTGGTAGAGTGTTGAGAGAATCAGACATATATGCATTTTATACCATGTTACATTCAAGACCATTTGACAATAAATTGGTCTACCATGTTGTGCTCTTCATCTGATCTTCTGACCTGAGTGCTGATGCCTTTTGAATGTGTTATATGTGTGTTATGTGCACTCCTGTGCCTTACGTGCTGGTCGAAAGAAACAATGTCTCATTTGACAGTATAGATGTATATAGTTAAATGAGAACAAACTTGACTTGACTTGAAGGGTCTTGATCTGAAACATTGACTTTTTATTCCTCCTCATAAATGCTGCCTGACCTGTTGAGTTCCTCCAGCATTTTGTGTGTGTTACTCTGGATTTCTGACATCTGTGGAATCTGTTGTGTACCACCTGATCTTCTTTGCCTCTGAGAAAGTGTACAATCAGGTAGGTGACTTACTATCTTCCATTTAATAGTTAGTTCAATATGGATTTCAAGAGATCAGTAGAATTATGGCTCTTATACATGGCACTATTATGGTACTATTATTTACTAGAGATGAATTTCTGTGCATGAACATACATAACACCTTCCTACCTGGATTGAATGACTCTAAACATTTATGCTGATAATTCTGAGATCCCTTATTTAGCATATTATGACATATTAGAATCATAATCATTTATTATCACTGATATATGTCATAAAATTTGTTGTTTTGTGGTAAAACATAAACATTCACTATGAACTACAATAAAAATAAATACATAAGCAGTGCAAGAAGAATAGTGAGATTGTGTTCATGTTGTCAAGGATTGTTCAGATGGCTGACAGGAAAAATTGTTCCTAAAGCATTGAGAGTGGGTCTTCAGACCCCCGTACCTCCTCCCTGATGGTGGCAATGAGAAGAGGCCATTAATTGGCGAGGGTTCTTCATGATGGATATTACCTTTCTGAGGCACCACCTTCGGAAGATGTCCTTGATGATGCTTTTGCCCATGATGGAGCTGACTGAATCTACAACTGTCTGCAGCTTCTTTCGATCCTGTGCATTGGAGCCTTTGCAGCAGGCAGTAATGCAGCCAGACAGAATGCTGTGCACGGTACACTTGCAGAAATTTGCAAGAGTCATTGGTGACACACCAAACCTCCGCAGCCTCCTAATGAAGTACAGCTGCTGGCTTGCTGTCTTTGTGATTGCATTCTCTGCAAGACTTGAGTGTTTGTGGGGACAGAATGATAATCCTTTGTCAATGATTCAAACTACCGGTTAAGAATAATTAGTTCAGTTGTTTACGTGAAGCTAACACACACTAATATTAAAGCTATAGTCACCAATAATGATGAAGGCATTAATCCATAGTGGGCAGAAAGTATGTATCATAAAGGAAAAGATCTGGAAAGATATCCAGAGCTAATCCAACTGAGCCTTACTGTGGGACCAAAGAAATGTTAAACTGCTGCTTGTATTCAAAGCTCTGAAAGGCGTCACATTACTCTTCAGTTCGTAAATATAAGAACCTATGATTACTCCAGTTTACATTGAAATTTTGCTCTGAAATAACCAAAGATAGTGAACAATATGTTTCCCTCTCAGAGTCATGATATTAATGCTAATCACATTGTCAACAATCCGGTTCTCATTGGTATTGCTGTTTCTGACAGATGCTGGCAATATCGCTGAAAACAGTTCCTCATCTGTTACCATGGAGAAAACTACAGAGTTGGTATTCAGTACCAGCCTGCCCTCTTTAGCTGTTTCAGCATTTCAGACATCTGTCTGTGTTAGCATTTTAAACCTGGCCTCACCATTAGCCTTTCTCCCCAGCAAGTCTCTCCAGTGGCTTCACTTTGTGCTTACAAGATTTTGCTTTACTTACATATGTTTATGAATCCTCATATCACTTTGTAATTTTGATTTCGCAGTAATTTGATTTAATACAACACCAGTAACATAGAACAGCACTGCCAGGTGCTACATTGAAAAAAACGGACAAAAAAACAAAGGAGGTAATATGGCAGCGCAAGTGGTATTTTGAAAAGGGCTATGAGTAGAAATAGATGCTGGCAGAAGTGGAGGTGGGGAGGAAGGGAGGGCTGTGAATCTTGGGAATAGCATTTTAGATGAGGTGTATCTACCACAGGTGAGCCAATTAGACATAGTCCACATTTTCAATGAGAACTTAACATGGTTTTAAGGCTGGAGGGTATACAGATAAAAGAACATAACACCATAGGATATAGGAGCAGAATTAGGCCAAACGGTCCACTATGTCTGCTCTGGTATTCAATCAAGTCCGATTTATTACCCGTCTGAAACCCATTCTCCTGGCTTCTTCCTGTAATCTTTAACACCATTACTTATCAAGAACCTATCAACCTCCACTTTAAATATACCCAATAACTTGGCCTCCACAGCTATCTGTGGCAATGGATTCCACTGATTCCTCACCCATTTGGTGAATAAGTATGTACTGGTATTCAGTATACCCATTCCAGATTGCTAAACTTAAGCTAAGACCTAAATATTATAGGTGTCTATCAGTACCCTCACTTTAAGGAGATTATACAGTTTCAAACTTTCATGCAGAGACCAAATTATTCTTTTCTGAAATCACCATTTTGAATGGTGGATCCCCCTTCAATCATAATTCTTCTATGCTCCAGCAAGTACAGGCTCAAATGCTACTCATACATTAACCCTTTCGTTCCCACAATCTTTCTAGTGAACTTCCTCTGGACGCTCCCCAATGACAAAACGTCCTTTCTTAGATAAAGGGCCCAAAAGTATTCACATTACTCTAAGTGCAGTCTGCCCAATGCCTTATAAAGCCTCAGCATCACATCCTTGCTTTTATATTCTAGTCCTCTGGAAATGAACGTTAACATTGAATTTGCCTTCCTTACCACCAACTCATCCTGCAAGTTAGCCTTTAGAGAATCCTGCACGAGGACTTCTGTCCCTTTGCACCTCTGATCTTTAAATTTCCTTGCTGTTTATACAATACTCTACACCTTTATTCTTTCTACTAAAGTGCATGACGATACACTTCCCTACACTATTTTCCATCTGTCACTTCTTTGCCCGTTCTCCCAAACTGTTTAAATCCTTCTCCAAGCACCTTGTTTCATCAATATTACCTGCTTTTCCACCTACCTTTGTATCATCTGCAAGCTTGGGCACAAAGCCATTAATAGTGTCATCCAAATTATTCTTCTTTCTTTTTAAATCTTTTTATTGAATAAGTATACAAAAAGGTAAGCCATATAGGCACTAATACACTGTTAGAATATAATAAAATTACAGGAGATATTAATACAGGAAAAAAAGTGATACAAACAGTGTAATTTAAACATAACATACTAAGGTAACATAATAGTATACTAATTTTTATATATATATATATATCAATAGAGAATAGGAAAATAAACCCCCCCAAAAAAACCCACCGTGCACCTAAACTAAAAGCAAAACAAAGCAATGGGCTAACTTGGAACCAAGTAAAGAACTTAAAATCACGTCCTCAAACCCGACCTCCATTAAAAACAGTAAAAAAAACAAGAAGGGTATATAAATATGGAGCAAAAAAGAGAAGAAAAAAAAATTACATTAAATGAAAATATTGAATAAAAGATCTCCAGGTCTGTTCAAATTTAAGTGAGGAATCATAAAGATTACTTCTAATTTTCTCTAAATTCAAGCATAATATCGTCTGAGAAAACCAAAAAAAGGTGTTTGGAGCATTAAGCTCTTTCCAATGTTGTAAGATACATCTTTTCGCCATTAAAGTAAGAAATGCAATCATTCTACGGGCTGAAGAAGAAAGATTACTGGAAATTTTAGGTAGTCCAAAGATAGCAGTAATAGGGTGAGGAGAGATATCTATATTCAATACCTTTGAGATAATATTAAAAATGTCTCTCCAAAAAGATTCCAGAGTAGGTCAAGACCAAAACATATGAGTTAAAGAGGCTATCTGCCCCAGGACATCTATCACAAAAAGGATTAATATGAGAATAAAAGTGAGCTAATTTATCTTTGGACATATGTGCTCTATGAACAACTTTAAATTGAATTAGGGAATGTTTAGCACAGATAGAGGAAGTATTGACTAATTGTAAAATCTGCCCCCAGTCATCCACGGAAATGATAGAACCCAATTCCTGTTCCCAACCTACCCTAATCTTATCAAATGGAACTTTCCTAAGTTTCATAATAATATTATAAATCATAGCTGATGCACCTTTCTGACATGGATTAAGGTTAATTATAGTATCTAAAATGTATGTAGGAGGAAGCATTGGAAAGGAAGAAAGTATAGTACTTAGGAAATTTCTAACTTGTAGATATCTAAAAAAATGTATTCTTGATAAATTATATTTATTAGATAATTGTTCAAAAGACATAAAGGGAACCATCTAAAAATAAATCCAAAAACCGTGAAATACCCTTAGTCTTCCAAATTTGAAAAGCACGATCCGTAAAAGAGAGAGGAAAAAATATGCTACCTAAAATAGGAATCGCTAGCCCAAATTGGTTAAGATCAAAAAATTTTCTGAATTGAAACCAAATAAGAAAGGTATATTTAACTATCGGGTTAGATACCTGTTTGAGGCGTTTCAAATCAAAAGGAAGAGAGGAACCTAAAATAGAGCCAAGTGTATAGCCCTGAACAGATTGTAATTCCAATGCTACCCATTTGGGAATGGATAGTATATTCTGGTCAAATAACCAAAATTTCATATGTCGAATATTAATTGCCCAATAACAGAATCTAAAGTTAGGTAATGCTAAACCTCCATCTCTTTTAGCTTTCTGTAAATGTATTTTACCCAGTCTCGGGTTTTTATTTTGCCAAATAAATGAAGAAATTTTTGAGTCAACTTTATCAAAAAAAGATTTTGGAACAAAAATCGGTAGTACCTGAAATATATATAAAAATTTTGGCAGAAAAAACATCTTAACTGCATTAATACGACCAATCAAAGTTAAATATAAAGGAAACCATTTAGATGAAAGTTGAATAATATGGTCAATTAAGGGTAAAAAGTTAATCTTAAATAAATTTTTGTGTTTACAAGTAATTTTAATCCCAAGATATGAAAAATAATTATTAATCAATTTAAATGGAAAGTTATGATATAAGGGAAGTTATTTATTAATCGGGAAACGTTCACTCTTACTAAGATTTAATTTATAACCTGAAAAGAGACTAAATTGTGCTAATAACTCTAAAACAGCAGGGATGGATTTTTGAGGATTAGAAATATATAGAAGTAAGTCATCAGCATAGAGTGATATTTTATGGGACTTTAAGCCCCGAGTTATCCCAGTAATATTTGGAGATTCTCGAATGGCAATTGCAAGAGGTTCTAATGCAATATCAAGTAATAAAGGACTTAAGAGGACAACCTTGTCGAGTACCTCGAGAAAGAGGAAAAAAAGGTGAGCTTAAAGAGTTAGTACAGACCGAGGCCACAGGAGAATGATATAACAATTTGATCCAGGATATAAATTTTGAGCTAAAATTAAACATTTCAAGCACCTTAAATAAGTAAGGCCATTCTACTCTATCAAAAGCTTTCTCAGCATCTAAAGAGATAACACACTCAGGAACATCTTGTGAGGGCGTATAAACAATATTTAACAGTGTGCGAATGTTATAAAAAGAGTAACAACCTTTAATAAAACCTGTTTGGTCTTCCAAAATAATAAAAGGAAGTTCATTTTCTAATCTGTTTGCTAATAACTTAGAAAAAATTTTAGAATCAACATTTAATAAAGATATTGGTCTATAAGATGCACATTGAGCAGGATCTTTAATTAGAGAGATTGACGCTCTATTGAAAGATTCGGGAAGTTTACCAAGTTTTAATGAAGCCTCGAAAACCCTACAGAACCAAGGGATTAATGAAGGTGCAAAACATTTATAAAATTCTGCGGTAAACCCATCAGGGCCAGGAGCTTTCCCCAGGTTCATAGAGGAAATAACATTCTTAATCTCATCAGTGGTAATGGGAGTATCTAGCATAGAAGACATATCCTCTGAAATCTCAGGGAAGTCTAGGTTATCTAAAAAATCATTCATATATTTAGAGTCTCGAGGAGACTCTGATTGATATAAGGAAGAATAAAAATCAAAGAAGGTTTGATTAATCCCTGCATGATCAAGTATCAGTCGATCATTTTGATTATAAATCTGATTAATTTGAGATTTAGCATAGTTAGACTTCAATTGGTTAGCCAACAGTTTGCCAATTTTGTCACTGTGTACATAAAATTCACTTCTTGTTTTCTTTAATTGGTTTACAATCGAGGACGAAAGTAATAAACTGTGTTCCATTTGAAGTTCAGTTCTTTGTTTATATAACTCCTCAGAGGGAGCTGTAACATATTTCTTATCAATTTCCTTAATCTTGTTCACAATTACCAACTCCTCCTGCTTCAGCTTCTTCCTCAAAGCAGCAGAATACGAGATAATCTGACCACGAATATAAGCTTTAAAAGTATCCCAAAGAATGCTCACAGAAATATCCTCTGTATAGTTGATTGTAAAAAAAAGATCAATCTGTTCATTCATAAATTTAACAAAGTCCAAATCCTGAAGCAACAGCGAATTAAAACGCCATTGTCTATTATTTTGTGTATTGGCCTGAATTTTAATAGAAAGCTTAAATGGAGCATGATCCGAAATGGTTATAGAGTCATAATCACATTTAATCACTGAAGAAATAAGACGAGAGTCAATAAAAAAAAAATCAATTCTTGAATAGGAATGGTGAACATGTGAAAAAAAAGAAAAATCTTTTTCCTGAGGATGCAAAAAAAATGCCAAATGTCCGTCGACCCAGAATCAGAGAGGAATAAATTAATCAAAGTTGCAGATTTATTAGGTAAGGTCCGTAGAGGAGCCGAATGGTCCAAAGCTGGAGATAAACAGGTATTAAGATCTCCGCCCCAGATCAATGAAAACTCATTCAAATTCGGGAACTGATTGAATAATGATTTATAAAATTCCGGACAGTCCATATTGGGAGCATAAACATTAACCAAAACTACCTTTTTATTAAATAGTAGACCACTAACCAGTAGAAATCTACCATTCGGATCAGAGATAATATCATGTTGTATAAAAATAACTGAGGAGTCTATAAAAATAGAGACGCCTCGAATCTTAGGGTTAGAGTTCGAATGAAAGTGTTGTTCCTTCCAGAATTTAAAAAAACGTAGTCTGTCCCCCCTCCGCACATGGGTCTCTTGTAAAAATAGAATTTGTGCTATAAGTCTCCGGAGCACTTTAAAAAGACCAGGAGACAAGATTAATAATAGACTCCATAAACCCTAAGGTCAACCCGCAAAAAGGAGGGTTGACGATAGGCTCGACCCACGAACCCAGAAAGGGAACAGAACAAATAAGAGATACCAGGAAGGAGAACGCAACCAATACTTCAATAGTGTACATAGCCCAAGAAGAAAGAAACTAAAACGTGAAGCCCCTCCCACCACCCCCACCCCATGACCCCACGGCTAAATCTAAAACAGACCAGCCAGAAAGAAGCAAGCACTAAAACTACCCCCATGACTTCCGATAGACGCTCCCTAAAAAAAAGTGTAAATATAAAAAAGATCAGCTAGTTATAAAACAGTAAAAGAATTAAAAAAGTAAATCAATTAAAACAAACACTTAATATAACAAAGAAAAAGCCAGAAAATATAAAAAAACGCAACAAGTCCCAGACCCTATGAATAAACAAAAAAAGAAATGAAAATATTAACATAAACTAGCTATGAAAACCTACAAAAAAAAGTAGATTTAAAAACTACAATATTTAAGGCCTCAAAGGAAATACGTGGAATGACGTTGAGGGAATAACCACCCAGAATCCCCTGGGAAAAAGAAAGGAATGACGCAGATAGAAAGAAAGTTTAGCAGCCATATTAATTAATCAAAAATAAACTTTTCTGCCCATATAAGGCAAAAAAAAATAAGGCCGACAAATTCACAACCGCCGATCAAACGGAGATAGTTAAAAATTACGATTAAGATTTTGAAGGTGAAAATTGATCCAGATAACTCTGGGCATCCGATGGAGATTCAAAAAAACGGAGGGCTCCATCCAACGTACAGATCCTTAGACGTGCTGGGTAAAGCAGCGTTGGTTTTAAATCCATCTTGTAGAGTTCCGACATCACAGATCTGTAACGAACCCGTTGATCTCGAATTGGTTTACTGAAATCCTCCACGAACCGGAAATTAAGATCCGAAAAATCAATGTAACCTTTAGATCGAACGAATCAAAACAGTTTCTCCTTGTCTTGAAAGTAATGAAAACGTAAGATGACATGTTGAGGTTTATCTGACTTAGACGAGTACGATGGAACTCTGTGAGCCCGATCCAATAACGGTGGTTGGTCAGGAAATACAGTAGGAAATGCATCTTTTAAAAGTTGAGAAAAAAACTTCATATGGTTGTCAGATTCCACAGCTTCACACACACCAATCATTCGAAGATTCTGCCGTCGCATTCTGGATTCTAATTCAGAGTTTTTAAAGGTCAGAAAGTCAAGTTTTTTCTTCATTATAGTAATCGTTTCTTCAATTTTCCCCATCTTGAGTTCATTTTGTTGCGTGGATTTTTGAAGATTAGATATAGCCGACTGATGTTCCGTAATAGATAATTGTATCTTAACAATTGAATGGCAATTTTCTGGAAATTAATTGAAATTTCCGAACGAATCAGTTCCGTAATAGAGGTTGAGATTTCCCTTTGAATTAGATCCGATATAGCTTTCAAAGTCACCGGTGGTTCAGTCGGAGGAAGATCAGTACCTTTCGGTCTAACCGGAGGTTTGCCGTCTTTCCCATTTTTTCCATTCTTCGACATAGCAGACCTTAAAAACATCCGATTATCGAAGAGCCCAATTTGTTTCAAAGTATTGTAAAAGTCGATGCCTTAATGGTTAGTTAAAATATAGCTGATCATAAGAAAAAAAAATGAGAGGTAATGGAGCAAGTCAAGAACACGACTTCACTCCATGAGCTCTACCGGAAGTCTCCCCCATCCAAATTATTGACATGTAATGTGAAAAGAAATGGTCCAAATACCTACCCCTATGGAGCACCAATATTCACTGGCAGTCAACCATAAAATACCCCCTTTATTCCCACTCTTTGCTTCTTGCCAATTAGCCAATCTTCTATCCATGCTAGTATCTTTCCTGTAGTACCATGGGCCTATATCTTGTTAAGCAGCCTCAAGTGTAGCTTCTTGTCAAAGGCCTTCTGGAAATCTAAGCATACAATATTCATTGGCTCTCCTTTGTCTAACCTGCTTGTAATTTTCTTAAAGAATTCCAAGATTTGTAGGGCAAGATTTCTTCTCAAGGAAACCATGCTAACTTTGGCCTTTTTTATCTTATGCTTTCAAGTATCCTGTACTCTCATCCTTAATAATAGACTTGATTATCTTCCCACCTGGTGAAGTCAGGCTTAATGGCCTATAATTTCCTTTCTTCTGCCTCCCTCCTGTAGAGAGACATTTACAATCTTCTAGTCCTCCTGAAGCATTCCAGAATCTCGTGATTCTTGAAAAATCATTACCAATGCCTGTACAGTTTGTTCAGCTAACTCTTTCAGAACCCTGATGTGTAGTCCATCCCGCCCAGCTGACTTACCTACTTTCAGACCTTTCACCTTCTGAAGCACCTTCTCCTTTGTAATAGCAACTACCCTCACTTCTGCCACCCAACAGTTTCAAATTTCTGGCAGACTGGTAGTGCCTTCCACAGTGAAGACTTATACAAAATACTTATTACATCTGTCTGTAATTTCCAGCAGTCTGATATCCATTCTCACCTCTCTTTTACTCTTCATACAAGATATCTGAAAAAACATTTGGTATCCTCTTTTATAATATTGGCTACTTACCTTTATATTTCATCTTTTCTCTCCTTATTGCTTTTTTTATGTGTGTTCTCTGCATTGTTAAATGCTTCCCAGTCCTCTAACTTTCCACTATATTTCGCTACATTATATACCCTCTGTGCTCCTTTTATGCTGTCTTTGACTTCCCTTGTCAGCCATGGTTGCATCATACACAAAATGCTGGAGCATCTCAGCAGATCAAGCAGCATCTATGGAAAAAAAAAGTACTGTCCTGCCGAAGCATCTCAGCCCGAAATGTCAACTATACTTTATTTCATTGATGCTGCCTGGCCTGCTGAGTTCCTCCAGCATTTTGTGTGTGCCGTTTTGATTTCCAGCATCTGCAGATTTTCTCTTGTTCATGGTTGCATCATTGTACATTTAAAATACTTCTTCATCTTTGGGGTATATCAATCCTGCACCTTCCCAATTGCTCGCAGAAACTCCATCCATGGCTGTTTTGCTATCATCCCTGCTAGTGCCTACCAGTAAAATTTGGGCTACTCCTCTCTCATGCCTCTATAATTCCTTTTACATCACTGTAATACTAATACATCTAACTTCAGCTTCTCCATCTCAAATTGCATGGTTAATTCTATCTTATTATGATCACTGTTTCCAATGGGGTCCTTTACCTGAAGCTCCCTAATCAAATCTGGTTCATTACACAACACCCAATCCAGAATTGCCTTTCCTCTGGTGGGCTTATCTTCAAGCTGCTTTTAAAAAGCCATGTTGTAGGCATTCTTTAAATTCCATGTCTTGGGATCTAACACCAGTTTGATTTTCCCAATTTACCTGCATATTGAAATTCCCCATGACTATCATAATATTTCCCTTTTTACAAGCCTTTTTTTTATCTCCCATTGTACTTAGTACCCCTCATTGGCTCTTGTTCAGAGGCCTGTATATTAACTTCCATCAGTGTTTTTGTTACCCTTGCAGTTTCTTAACTCTACCCTGAAGGATTCTACATTTTTCAGTTCTATGTCTTCTCTTTCTAAACATTTGATTCCAATTTTTACGAACAGAGCCACCCCACCCCCTTTGCATTCCTGCTTGTCTTTTTGGTACAGTATTTATCCCAACTATGATCTTCTTTCAGCTACAACTCAGTGATGCCCACTGTGTTCCATGAGGTGTGTTGTATTGGACATTGTGAGCATGCTATGTTGGTGCCAGGGTATTTAGCAATACTTCTGAACTACCTTCAACATATCCTTGGATGTCTTGGTTATTAACACAAACAACGCATTTCTCTGTATGTTTTGATGTACATGTGATAAATAATTCTGAATCTGAGTCCGAATATGAAGGTAGTGAATGTGAAGAGATTCATCCTGGGTCGAGACTGAAGAATGGATTCTACATATATTCATCTCTGCAACTCTGCCCCACCCTTACTCCCTTCTATATTTATATCCTTTTTCACCAGTCAGCTAGTGACAATCCCATTTACATATAATGTTTTCACAACTGCATTGATCAGGTAGGATATCTGGAGCTTTAGGTTAGCATATACAGTGTTGTTTCTTCTAATTATGTTGCAATCTCAGTTAAGTCAACAATAGGCTTACTGTATTTGGACAGTTTTGTTTCGCAGGAGGATTGGTAAGGAACATTAGTTTAAGATTAACAATAAACATTTTGTACCTGAGACCTTTTTTCCTGCTATGCTAAAAGACTGAACTTAGCAAAAATCCTCATGACTCTGGATATTGTATATTCATCACAAGCTAACATAAAAATCATGATATCCATATTGTGAAGATATCATCAATGCTAAAAAGAAATCACTTATAATGAGAAAGCAATGATCATATTCATACAAATAATGGAACAAAGTTTTCACTGATTGATATATTCCACTTAAAGAGTTGAAGATGAAATACTGATTGCAGATGGTAATTGCCTTTGTTTTGAGTTTGCTTCCAACATTTTAGAATGAAGATTATGAGATATTCTGGAGCACAAATTGAAAGGAATATAAGGTATCCAGGTAGAAAATCTGAGTTCTTCGAATTATGACTCAAGATCTCTAAAAAGACATGCAACGTAATCACTCCAGTTAATGGAAAATGCAAATGGCATACATAATAAATCAACAGGCGAGTGCTGACCTTTCAATGATTTTTGTCAGCTTTCTAAAGACTGCATGTGAGGATCAAAACTGTAAACTTAATTGTGCTCATAATGTGTTTAAAAGTGAGTTATTTTAATTTTTGAAAGTTATTACACTGTCGGGTAGTTTTGGAATGATTATTTACATCCAATGTCTTCTTTCGGTCTCTAAGTGCAAATAAGTAGCTTGAATAATATATTCACTTGCACTCACAAACTGAGTGATAGATGTGCAAAAGAACTTGAAAGTGGAATATTAAGGATGTACTTCAGTACAGTACTGTAGTAATATTAAAACTAAGAACATAAAACTGCATTGAAAATTATGCATATGCCATCTTCAGCTTTTAGCATTGCATCATAAATTAGCAGAAGATTTCTGTTGCACACTGCTACAGCATTATGGCTTTGTTATTGAATTCCTCTTAATAGGAAATACTATTAAAATTGTGCAAATGACCTGGATCTTTAGGCATTAAGATCACACTGAACTGGAGAGGAACAACTTCCCTGTTCTGTCCATTCTTCATGTGTCCACAAAGCACAGCAGCAGGACAATGGAAATCAGTCACGCTTCCCGACTTGTGCTTGTTTCTGGCAATCTGCAGGTTGTAATGGCAGAAGTAGCTTACTTACCGTATTTATTTTTTATTTGGAGACACAGCATGGATCAGGCCCTTCCAGTCCACAAGTCACACCACACAGCAACCCACCTATTTAACTCCAGCCTAATCAGAGGACAATCTATGATGACCATTAACCTACTAACTGGTATGTCTTTAGAATGTGGGAGGAAACCGGAGCACCTGAGGAAGCACACAAGCTCACAGGGAGAACATACAAACGTCTTAAAGATGGCTTTGGAACTAAACTCTGAATTCTGACACCATGAGCTGCAATAGCGTTGTGCTAGCAGCTACACTACCATGGTGCCTATGACTGGTTGTGTGGGAAAAGTGGATCCAGGAAGATCAAGTGGCTTAGTGATTCACCTGTCCTTTCTGTGGATAGGATGAGTCAGTGTGCCATGTCTAAATGGAATATAAGAGGCTGCAGACCCCTGTTTGGACATCTGAAGGGGATGCTACTCAGGTCCTGGCTGCACTTCAGCACCATTCTCTTGGTTTATGGGCACCCAGTAAGGGGGCGGGGGGGGGGGGTTGGGATCAGGTCACTCGGAAAATGTCCTGGTAGGTTTGCTCTTGGGCCTGGCCAAAATGATCATATGGTAATCTAGGAAGTGGGCTGTCAAGAGCTCTGCCCAAGCTGACTGCCTGCCCTTTTGCTGGGGCTACATTCATGCCAGGATGTCCATAGAGAGGGAGCATGTGAACAATATGGGTTCAGTAGAGGATTTCCATGAACCCCAGAGAATTGAGGGCATTATAGATGCCAACAACTGTATTTTAAATTCAGTAACTGTATTGTAACTCCTGTTCTTTGTATTGAGTGGTGGGGTACAGATATATCTCTACCAAAGAAGGTGTAAAGCATTCCTTCCCCCTGCAGGTTACCTTTGGGCAAGGGGTAGCAACTTCTTAACCCCCTGATCAGGGCCACATAAAGCCATGGAGACTGGTGGTGCATGGTCATATGAGCAGATGGTACCTATCACAAGTCCTGGTTTTGTGACCACTGAAGCCAGGCAGATAATCTCTGAAGTCTATCAATAATGGCTGGGGTCACCTGTCTTGTAAAGACACTGCCCAGAAGAAGGTAAAGGCAAACTACAGCTGTAGAAAAATTTTCCAAGAACAATCATGATGAAGACCATGATCACTTATGACATGGCACAAAATAATGATGATGATCCTTTGTATATCTTTTGTATTTGAAGAAAGTTTTGTATGTTTATGAAAAAAAACGGGTCAGGCAGCATCTATGGAGAGAAGTAGACAGGGTGGTTGAAGGAAGAACTGTTGCCATTTCCTCTTCTGCCCAGCACTAGCTGTCTTCCCTCACTATCTCTGTCTGCCATCCTCATCACCCTTACTTGACCCCACGCCGCATGTTTCTCTCCAAGTAGCTTCCATCGTCTTCAGCCTTTTGTTCCTTTCACCTCCGAGCCTCTGTAGCTAATCTCTTCCTCCTTCCTCCATCTGCCTATCACTCCTCCTCCCTTGGATCCACCTATCCTTTGCTAGCTCTTGCTTCATTCCTTCCTTTCAGCTCTTTACACTAGCTCTATCATTCGGTCCAGATGAAGGGTCTTGATCTGTTGACAGAAATCAAATGTTGACTGTCCAGTTCCTTCCATAAATACTCTCCTATCTGCCGAGTTCCTCCAGAATCTTGTGTGTAGCTAGCATCTGCAGCAGCACCTCTGACCAGCTGGCTGGACCATTTCAAGGGGAAGTTAAGAGGTAGCCATATTCCTGTGATGTTGGAGTCAGTCTTATTCAGGGGACAGCTTTTCTTTATGCAAATATCCACTAATTTCATAGTGACTTAGGGTGATGTTGAACCTTATTGCCAAGCTGCCTGGATGAGGTTGGAGTCCATCATTCCAGGCCTCTGTATTCCAGCCCAATTATTGTCAGCCATCATAAAGCAAAATAAATCAAAGGAGCTGGAGATGATGAAATGTGATGTAAACAAAACAAAAACTTCTGAAGGCTCAGATAAATTAACATATAATAAAAGGCTACCTACCTGAAATGCTAAACCTGCTTCTCCATTACAGCTGCTGTCTCTCCTGTCAAGAGCTGCCAGCACTTTTTATCCTTAATTGATAAAGCTATTGTTTGACTAGGTTGTCACTGAAGAAACTAGCCACAACGTATCAGATAAATACAGTGATCATCCACAATCCAGTTGGACAGACGGGCTGGTAGTGGCATTTGCATGTTATAATGTTAGTGTCTGTCTGGTGTTCCCTGGAAGAGCCTTTACCATTGTGTCACTCAATGCCCAGTAGGTATGTGCTAAGTCAACATCGTGATGCCTCTTCCTCTGCCTGGTGCTTCCAACTTGGTATATCAGCTACTCTAAAATACAATCCAGTTTGAATTTATCACAAATGTAAACCTAATTAGTCTTCCACAACCATAAGAGATTTGTATGAAAAAGAAGATAAGTCATATCAAGAGAAACTTGCTCAAATTTTCCAAAATTATGTCATAGAATTTGAAGTACTTTTTGATGGCACAGGGCGAAAGTTGCAGTCAGCAAATTACTACTATCAGCAATTTTCTTTGCTGCTGAGTCATTTTTGTGAAATTTCAAATTTCTGGAATTATTTCCAGCTGTGCCAATAACTTTTTGTGAGGAAAGCTTAAGGTTCTAGTAATACCAGGAATCATGCTTTCAGGAATCAGCAAATGCTGACATTTATCTCTCAACCAACGTGAGCCAAGTAGATAGATTGCCCACTTATCTCATTGTTATTTGTGGGATACAGTCCTGTGAAAACTGCCTGCTGGAACTTCCCACACAACCATAGTGACTCTACTTGGAAGGTAACCCATTGCACTGCATTTTGCATCTCCTGAGGACATAATATTTAAATGTTCCAATTACTTCTATTCTGCCACTGAAAGGAGCAGGGAGTGAGGAAGCAGTGGGTTGAAGTGAGTGCTTGAAACTAATGAGTTTTCTTCTGTGTGAGCTAAGCACACAATGTGGTAGAATTTACAGATTGAACTCAGGTGTGGAAGATGTGCATGCGTATCGTTTAGCACACTACAACAGAGGACAAGTTTCCACCCTGATAACATAAAAGCGCCCAATTGAATATTAACGTTCAACCAATCCTTTTATACATTCATCCACATTCACTACTAGCATTGCAGCAGCACTGTTGAGCGTTTATTGCTTTGTGACAACTCAGTGTAATATTAACGTCCTTCCACTGCTACCAACTGAACCTCTGTCCATTTGCTGATACCTAAAAGACAGGTGAATTGCTTTGGAAATCTATTGACTGCATAGCCAACATTAGATTTCTTGTTGAGGTAATCAGCTTTTTTTTTGTCCATATCTCAGAGAAACGTCCAGCATTTGTCATAAGTCTTTAATAAAAACATATAGCAGCCCTCAAGCAGCATCTGTGAACAGAGCAATAAAGTCAGCATTTCAGTTGGTAACCTTTCCTCAGATGTTTCCTGACCTCCAAAAATGCTTCCAACATCTCCACTATCTTATTTCTGCATTAAAACTTTGTGTAGTTCAAATGTGGATCAAAACTAGATCTTCATTCAAGCAAGGCTCTCACTCTACCAATGGGCTATATCCACATCAAAAAGAGGTTTAACAACTAGTGGCATTGTATTTCCTGGTTCTGATTGCATTCTGACTGGTTGCATTGCCATCTGGTATGGAGGTGCGAGTGCCAAGGGTTGGAAAAAAAGCTGAAGAGGGTTGTAAGCTCAGCCAGCTCCAGCACAGGCAAATTTCTCCTCACCATTGAGGACATCTTCAAAAAGCAATGCCTCGGAAAGGTAGCATTCCTCATAAAGCACCATCAACATCCAGAGAATACTCTCTTCTCATGACTCCATCAGGAAAGAGATACAGGAGACTGAAGACACACACTCAGCATTTTAGGAACAGCTTTTCCCCCTCCACCATCACCACCATCAGATTTCTGAATTGTCCGTGAACCCATGAACACTACCTCACTAGGTTGCTCTCTTTTTATATATTTTATTTATTTTTTATATAATTTTATTGCAGTTTACATTCATTTTTGTGTATTGCACTGTACTGCTGCTGCAAAATAACACATCTCATAACCTAATTCAGTGACATAAATCTGGTTCTGATTCTGTTATGAAGGGTATTGACAAGTGATCTGATAGGGGTATATAAGATCATAAGCAGCATAGATAGGGTAAAAAGACAGCCTTTTTCCCAGGGAGGGAATGCTAAAAACAAAAGGTTGTTGGTTTAAGGTCAGGAGTGAGGGATTCAAAAGGGACATCAGAAGCAAATTGGTTTAAGGTCAGGAGTGAGGGATTCAAAAGGGACATCAGAAGCAGCTTCTTCATGTAGGGTCAGTGCATATTTAGAATAAACTGACTTAAATCAGAAATAGTGTTTGAGGCAAGTACATTAGCAAAATATAAAATCTGTCCAGAGAACTTCATGGACATGAATAATTTAGAGGGTTATGGTCTAACTGTGAGTAAATGGAACTAACTTGCTGGGCAACTTATGGAAGTTGACCTGTTTTCACCTAGTATGACTCTCAGCAAATGTCCTCTAAGCTCCTTTCTCATTCAGTGAAAGGCAAGACCCAGATTCATTCTTCACTCTTCAAGGATATGTCAAGGATATTAGGGTTCAAAAGTGCATGCAAAGAATGCAAGGTTTCAAACTGAGTAAATTATTGGATTGTTTCAGAAAGTGAGATATTCAGTTTCAGTTTGATCTTCATATCTTCATTCAAAGATCCAAAAAGCCTACTTTAATTTGAAGGCTAGCTTTCATATGTCCCTTGGGCTTAGACCAAATACCTTAAGGATGACAATGAATCATAGATTGATAGGATTGGTGTGCTGATCTGACAGAGGCAGGTGAACGTTGTTATCACTATTATCTAGTCCACATAACAAATCAGCCAGGTATAAATATTTCTCACAGTCTCTTCTCTTTTGCTGGATCAGAATTCTGGAAAAAGACCTCTTCATTGTATTGCCTGTGCATTCCATGTAGACTACAGCAGTTCAAGGAAACCAAGAAACCCCTTATCAAGGGCACGTAGGTATAAATGATAAATGCCACCCTCCACAGTCCCTTGTGCAAATACATGATTTAACCTGTGCAAGGTTTGCTATTTATCATATTCAGTTTGCAAATGATCCCTGTTGGATTTGTCCTTTCACTTATTGTTAAAAACAGAAGTACATTCTGACTTCCTACGAGTTTCAAGCAGCATTGCACAGCTCTTAATATTTTCTTCCTCTCATTGATGTTGATGCAAACCAGGCAAGATAATGAAAGCAGATGTTTACTAGCTGTGCTACTTAACGTTTGAATATTGCATGCAGAGTCCAATTTGCATTGTAAAAACCCCTAAGATTTTCTTCATATTTGCAAAATGCATCACACTTTTGCAAGATTAATCGGTGAAAACAATAAATCCAATAAACAGTTTTCTCATATCCCACAAACAATAGTTTTAGTTACAAGAAGACGAAGCGTAGGTGTCGTAGGTTCGAACCTAGATGATCTTCTATTTTGAGAGAGGCAATTGTCCTGAAGTCACTATGGAACTAATATGTAACAGAGGCAAAACTGTGCCATCAGATTTCCCTGAATAACCAGAGTGTGGAGAAAGCCTCCACAGATGCTGCTTGATCCATTGAGTTCGTCCAGCATTTTGTTTTTGTGAGGGTACCAGCTTCCAGTTAAAGACCTTGGGCAGAATGGAGCAGAACTGATGCACATCTTCTGGGTCCCATCTCAGATACACACAGTGGCAGATGGGAACATTGTGGGGAAGGTCACACTCGCTGCAAAGGTTCCACATCAGACTCCATCATTCTCTCTCCCACCCCATCCTATCAGGAACTGTTCTTTTGTCCACTTTATTGATTGGGATGTCAATAAACTCTTAGATTAGATTAGATTAGATTATGAGGACGATCAGTCCTGGTTTATTGTCATTTAGAAATGCATGCATTAAAAACGATACAATGTTCCTCTGGTATGATATTACAGAAACACAAGACAGACCAAGACTAAAACAGACAAAACCACATAAGTATAACATATAGTTATAACAGTGCAAAGCAATACCGTAATTTGATAAGAGCAGACCATGGGCACAGTAAAAAAAAGTCTCAAAGTCCCGATAGCCCCAACATCTCACGCAGACGGTAGAAGGGAGAAACTCTCCCAGCCATGAGCTTCCAGCGCTGCAAACTTGCTGATGCAGCATCCTGGAAGCACCCGACCACAGTCCGACTCTGAGTCCGTCCGAAAACTTCGAGCCTCCAACCAGCCCTCCGACACCGAGCACCGAGCACCATCTCTGCTGATTGCTTCAACCCCAGCCCTGGCCGCCAAGCAACAGGCAAAGCCAAGGGTTCGGGGCCTTCCCCTCCGGAGATTTCGGATCACACAGTAACAGCAGCAGCAAAGCAGGCATTTCAGAAGTTTCACCAGATGTTCCTCTGTGCTCTCATGTCTGCCTCCATCTAATCAGAATTGTGCACGGCCTCCTACTTGACAGATTACAGATATTCATCACCAGAGAGGCAGCGCGCACTGCATCGTGTCGCCATCTTCTCCTCCTCCTGAGGCAAGAATTGCACTTGTTCTCCATCTTCAAATGCTTCTGAATTCTCCATGCTTTGGTTGTAGAGTCATTTTAAGGATTAAGTTGGTAAATTTCCTGTCATAAGCATTTTGGTGAACCCGTGCATTTCCATGGTTACCATTACTGAGAATAGCTATTTAAAAATAAGCTATATATTAAATTGCTTGAATCTACATTCACCATCTGTTGTGGTGTGAATCAAATTCATGTCTCTGAATTATATCTGTGCTAGTCCAATAACTTAACCACTCTACTATTGTAGCCCAGCACAACACTAGGAAGGTCTACCTCTTAATCTACTCTCTGACCCCTCCTCCTTACCCTCACCAAGATTATAATGTAGCAGAAGGTTTGTACATATAACTATTCAGTATTTCCTATCTCATCCAGGATTATTGAAATAGAACAGTGACTGAGGATGTTAAGTTCTCCCCGTCTTGATCCCAAGATATGCTTAGTCCCACAGGTCTAACAAACCCACCAGAGTAAGGCATGGTAGTAGGGTGTCAGCAGGGAATACTACACATCTCTCTTGTGGCAGCAAATCAAACCACCGCTGATTACCAAAGACATTCTCTCTCAGCTGACAGATCAATTCTCAACACTACTGAACAATTTACAAGACAAAACTGAGGGCACAGACTTTAGGTGGGTAAGTGCATCAATAACTAAGCCAGCCATGTTCTCAAGGAAATACTAGACTGCATATGTGAGATGATGAGAGATTCAGCTTGAGAATCCTACGTTTCAAAGTTTCAAAGTACATTTATTATTAAAGCATGTATGCAGTATACAAGCCTGAGATTTGTCTTCCGAGAGACTGCCATAGAACAAAAAAAACATGAAACCCGTTCAAAGAAAAACTCAAAACCCCACACGGTAAAAGAGAACCCAAATCATTCAAACACACAAAAAAAGAAAACGAGTGAAAAACACGGAATATGAAACACAAATTTGAAAGAATTCAGGCATCTTAACGTAACCTACAGAGTCCATTTCACAAACTCAGGACTCAGGCACAATGCTCGAGCATCATCAAGTCCTGGGTTTGTTGGTGCTGCCCAGGAGAATGTGACTTCATATTCAACAGTATACCTGTCTATCTGAGTATTTCCAAGAGTGGCAACCAGTTAGTCCATGTGGAGACAAGGATCATTGTCAAATCTGGGTCTCTGCTCATCACATTATTCAGCACTATTATCATACTGAGTGGACTTACATCAGAACCAATCTAGCAATTGAGCACTCTGTGGACAATAAGGCTCTGTGGACAATAAGAAACAGGATAAGTTGCAATCCATCTCAGTCTATAATGTTATGGACTGGCACATCCCTTTGTAACGCCAGCAAACGAAACCTGGTTTCATTAAGGTAAAAGAGGAGATCAGGTGTAGCTAAACATCTGGTGCCAGTATAATGGAGGCATGACACAGGATCAGATGGCTGCTGAAAACTAAGGAAGCAGCATATTTCAAGTAGAGCTAAGCACTTTCACAAATAATGGTTCAGATCAGAACTCTACAGTCTTGCCACATCCACTACAGAACAAAAGAAAATTAGGCTACACTAAAGTCCTTACACTCAGTATTGCAAGATCCCACATAAGAGCGAAGTATCCTCAGCTGTAGCCAATGACGTACCTCAGCCTGAGATCCCTAGCTTCATCCGAATTATTTTTTCTCAGTTCTTGATATCTTGAGGCTCAGGTCTAACCAAAAGCTAGATCCATAATGTAAATACAAAGGGCACAAGCAGGTCTGCGGCTAAATATTTTGTAACAAATAATTCACCTTCTGATTCCACAAACCCCTTCCAATATTTTCATAGTATGTCAGAAGACTAAGAGAAATTTTACCTTCCTGCAGCGTTTTGAAAAGAACTCGAGGATAATGATGGAGATGCATGTTTGCAGGTGAAAATAAGGACGGGCAATCATAAATGGGCTTTCCATATGCACTCACATCCAATACAGAAAAAAAGAGTTACATCTCATCATTATGAATGACTAGCTCATTTAATCACAGATGACTGTGGAGGCCAAGTCATTGGGTATATTTAAAGTGGAGTTTTGATAGATTCTTGATTAATAAGGGTATCAAAGGAGAATGCAGGAGAATAAGATTGAGAGGAAAAATAAATCGGCCCTGATATAACGACAGAACAGACTTAATTGGCCAAATGGCCTAATTCTGTTTTTAATGAACAGTTTTTTTCATCAAAGAATAAAGTCAGACAGTAACTTCTCACAGTAACTTTAATATGGCCTTCCTTTCTGGAACTTAATCATGTTAATAAAAGCCAATGTTTCTCATATTAGTTCTTACTTGCATGTTTTTTTATTTCTTTCAATACCAACCAAGAAAAAAAAATCACAGGTACTGTGTGTAATCATTACCTCTTCATGAAACAGCAAGAAACATGGTTACAAGAAAAAAAAGTTGAATCATAGCCCACACAAGAACAAAAAAATTACATTTTTATTCATTCAGGCAGGATTTCAATAGGAGTCCATGTGGGATGAGTTTGAGCTGGTGATGTTTGTTAAGAAAGGTGACTATCCTAGACCCAGCCCATAGATGCAATCATAAGAGAAGTGTACCAGCAATTTTAGTTTCTTAGGTCATTAAGGAAGTTTGGTTTGTCATCGAGCACTCTAAAGAAATTCTACAGATGATCTGTTAAATGTATCCTGACCGGTTGCTTCAGGGCTTGCAATATTGCAACTCAAATGTGCAGGAAATAATAAGCTGCACAGAATATTAGACTCAGCCCAATACATCACAGGCACATCCCTTCCCACCACTGGACGTACCTTCAGGAGGTG
Organism: Mobula birostris; assembly: GCF_030028105.1. Lineage (NCBI taxonomy): Eukaryota > Metazoa > Chordata > Chondrichthyes > Myliobatiformes > Myliobatidae > Mobula > Mobula birostris. Next base: position 36,866,492 of record NC_092388.1, read on the forward strand.
CTGCCCCAAGGAGACAAAATCTATGATCAGAGATCACAAAAGTCTGGCCTTCCTATCTTTTTGCAACTATCATCAGGCAGGAGGTACAGAAGCCCAAAGTCCCACACCGCTAGTTTGAAGACCAGCTACTTCCCCTCAACCATTCAGTTCTTGAACCAACCAGCAAAACTTTAATCACTACAGTTTAATGATATGATGAGGATTACACTGAAGTGAACATTGCTTCTGTTTTGTTTTAATTATGTTTTCTGTAAAAAAAAGTTGTATACATTTATGTTTAATTTATGTTTTTTTTTTGAGATGATAAGACCATCAGAATATAAGACATAGAAGCAGAATTAGGTTTTTCAGCCCATCGAGTCAGCTGCACAATTCCATCATGGCTGTTTTATTATCCCTCTCAACCCCATTCTCCTGCTTTCTCCCCATAACCTTTGATGCCTTTACTAATAAAGAACCTATCAAAATCTGCAGCCTTTGACAATGAATTCCGCAGATCCTCCATTCTATGGCTAAAGAAATTTCTCCTCATCTCTATTCTAAAGGGATGCACGTGTATGCTGAGACTGTGCTTCCTGGTCCTAGCCTCCCCCACTACTGAAAACATTATCTCAATGTCCACTCTATCTAGGCCTTTCAATATTTGATAGATTTCAATGGGATTCCCCCTCTTTTTTCTAAACTCCAGCAAGTACAGGTCCAGAGCTGTCAAACGCTTCTCATACGTTAAGCCTTTCATTCTCGGAATCATTCTCCTGAATCGCCTCTGGACCCTCTCCAATGCCAACACATCCTTTCTTAGATAAGAGACCTAAAACTGCTCTCAATGCTCCAAATGTGGTCTGACCAATGCCTCACTGAGCCTCAACATTACATCCTTGTTTTTATCTTCTAGTCTTCTTGAATTTGCTTTCCTTACCATCGACTCAACCTACTAGTTAACCTATAGGATATTCTGTACCAGGACTCCCAAGTACCCTTGCACTTCTGATTTCTAAATTCGCTCCACATTTAGAAAATAATCTATGCTTTTATTCCTTCTACCAAAGTTCATGACCATACACTTCCTAACACTATATTCCACTTCTATGCTCATTCTCCCAAGTGCTTCTGCAGACTCTGTGCTTCATGAACACTGCCTGTCCCTATCTTCCTATCATCCACAAACTTGGCCACAAAACCATCAAATCTGTCATCCAGATCATTGACACACAACGTAAAAAAAAGTAGCACTCCCAGAACTGACCGCTGTGCAGCACCACCAGTCGTAAGCAGCCAATCAAAAGAGGTCCCCTTTATTTCCACGCTTTTCCTCCTGCCAGTCAGCCAATCTTCTAACCATGCTAATATTTTACTTATAGTTGCACTGGCTCTTATCTTGTTTAGTTTCATCATGAGCAACACCTCGTCAAAGGCCTTCTGAAAATCAAGGTAAGCAACACCTACTGGCATTCCTTTATCTATCCTGCCTGTTATTTCCTCAAAGAATTTCATCAGATATATCAGGTAATATTTGCCCTTAAAGAAATCATGCTTACTTTGGCATATTTTTGTCATTTGCCTCCATGTACCCTGAAACTTCATTCTTAATAATGAAGTCTGACATCTTGCCAACCACTAAAGTCAGGCTGCTTATATGATGTACCATGCCTATGAGGTTGCTGCTATTACATTGCTCCTCTGCATACATGTACTTGTTCACGCAACAATAAATTTGACTTTGACTTTGACGTTGATATTGTGGAATTGGGTTTTGGTGAATACTTTATTGAGTATTGTGATGGACGGAATCTCAATGGCTTCTTATTGCACATTCTTTCTTATGATGTGAGGGTTGCTGACAATCCCAAATCTTAATGCTTATTTCTAAATATATTTGGAAAGATGGTGGTGAACCGCCTTCTTGAACCATTATATTGAAAATTTTTAATCAATGACACAGGGAGTATACAGTGGTAAAGCACACAAGACTACAAGTCCCCCAGTAAATAATAAGTGTACTGAGTTTCTTGGTATGGTCCAATATGTGTAACATGCATTTCTTTAAAATAACTATCCAAATGTGGTTAAATACTGTATTGCCTTGCCTTGCCTTGCGCCCTAAACCCTAGTGGAGTCATCGGGGCGTCGTCATGACGAGCTTTGCACCAGTCTGTTCCAACTGTTGCGGTTGTGTGCCAGACCCTGGGTCACCACGAATCTTTTCCCTGTCCAATCTTTAATGTTGTCCGTCCATCTTTTCCTCTGTCTAACTCTCCTTCTTTTCCCCTCCACAGTTCCTTGTAGAACAGTCTTTGCAAGGCCACTAGATCTTATACGTGGCTGTACCATCTCAGCTTTCTTTTCTTCACTGTTGTGAAAAGGTCTTCATGGGGGCCAATATGGTGCTGGATGGTATTGCGGACCTGCTCGTTTGTGATGTGGTCCAAGTATGAGATACTTTATACTTTATATGTTATACTTTATTGTCGCCAAATAATGGGTACTAGAACGTACAATCATCATAGCGATATTTGATTCTGCGCTTCCTACTCCCTGGATTTCAAATATTAAATATTAAAAATAGTAAAAATTAGTAAATACTAAAATTTTAAATTATAAATCATAAATAGAAAATAGTTGTTGTGATAGCATCTCAGTTCCAATGCCTGCATCTTCCTCTGTAGCTCTGCTGTGAGGGTCCATGTCTCACATGCGTACAGGAAGATGGAGAATACCAATGCACACAGGAGTCTGATCTTGTACTTCATGGTGATGTTGCTGTCCCTCCATATTGCCTTGAGTTTGGATAATGCAGTCACTGTCTGTGCGGTTCTTGCTGCAAATACTGTATATATACCTGTAAAGTCCCTTGAGCTCAATCCTCTTTTCTTGTAGAATTTTGGTCAAGCCACAATATCAACTCAAGTCACGTTTATTATCATGAGAATAAATATGGTGAGGTACAGGTACAAGGAAAATCTTGCGTGCAGCAGCATCACTGGCAAGTATGTTTAGCGAATCAAAGAAAATGATGCATTGGCAAGTCAAGAAGGCAGCTGACCTGAAGAGGAACTTATAAGACATAGTCTATCCATGCTTCTGATGTTCTCGCCCTTCTACCAATAGAGCTGCTAGTTCATGAATCCTGTAAAAGAAAGTTGACAGGTTGCTGCCATTCTACCGGGGTCGTGGGGTAAGTGATTGTTTAATGTGTTGCAAGAGGTGCTAATGAGTCAGCCTGGTTTGACCTGGGTGTTGTTGAGTGTTTTTGAAGCGAAGGTTATTCGTGCTAAAGGAGAGTTCCAAGTTCAGGGTTTAAAGTAAACTTATTATCAAAGTATGGGAACATTGCCACATACTACCTGGAGATAAATTTTCTTGCAAGCATTTACAGGAAAAGAAGAAATACAATAGAAATTTTCAAAAACCTACACATAAATGTTCAAAGACTGATGACAACCAATACGCAAATGAATAAAAATGATGCAAGTAAAAAAATACGGATAACAAGAGTTGTACAGAATCCTTGAACATGAGTTTATAGGTTGTTGAATCAACTCAGAGTAGTAGTGATTGAAGTTATCCACACTGGTGAAGAGCCTGTTAGTTGTAGGGTAATAACTGTTCCTGAAACTGGTGGTGTGCAGAATATTCCATCATTGGCATAACTTGTGTTCTGTAGGTAATGGCATACTTCAGGAGTCAAAGCGTTTACACTCACTTGAGAGAGCATGTCCTGTGATTTGCTCTTGTTTTTATCTGACTGATTCAGTTACATTTTCTGGGATCATTAGGCATTGATGGTGCTTTGCATCAAGTTTCTTTGGGTTATAAGATTAAGCCACAAATATTTATTGAAAACTTGGGCATTTTTTAAAGAGGATTCTTCTTCAAAAGCAACCAGTGGTGAGTTTTGTGGAAAAGCCTGAGTACTGCGAGTTAAAGTACTAATCTCTGTGTGTGATTCTCTGATACGTCAGTAAGTGCAAAGCCACGTGATATTCCATCTGCAATATATGTCACCATTGGCAGTTGCTATATTTGTTTCCTGCAATATTGACTACAAGAATTGTCTGTGGCAAAAAACACTTGAGGGCGAGAATGGGCTGAGAGGTAATTTTTCAGCAGCAAGCTTTGAGTGCAGAGCCTTGCTTGAGGGAACACATATCAGGTAAACAATGCAGCATAGCCATGAATTTTCTGTCCATTCATTTCTTCAGATGAAAATTTGCAATCAGTGCCCTTGAGGTTACTTCATTTGCACTCCCTGCTGATTGGGGCTATCCTGAAAGAGCACAACCCGAATATTTACCAACTTTCTCTGCCTGTTAGTTGGTAGTTCCAGTGATTCAATTTTCTAAAGAAATGTGTTAGTAATTCCTCTGAAAACGCCAGCAGTAATCCTTAGGAAGAAATTAATGATGTCAATAGAGTGTAGCAGTGGAAAATTCTTACTCAGCTGAAACAATTTCGATTAACATCATCCTTCTTTTCATCTGAAAGTACTTGTCCTGACCTTGGACAATCCCTTATAATCAATCTAATAAAAATACCCCCTTCAGATACTTGGACACATTAGCTAGACTGAAATCAATTACAACACAGAGAAGGGTGCACAATCAGAGACGCTATTGTTTGTTAATGCCACTCACTATCTGATGTCTCAGTTGAACCAAAAATATTTCTGAGCACTTTTTGATAAGAACAAGGATTACCATCCTGTGAAAGGTGTTTCAGGTTTCAAATGATTCTATTAAATAGGCCTTATAAAAGGAATGTATACAATGAGCAAACCTAACTGGGAAGTGCACAGAGGGATATTATCTTTACTCAAAATAATCAATTAGCTTACAATTACACTGTAACTGTTTCATAAAAGAATATCATTAAAGCTTTCATGTGTGAGATGTCTACCTTCTTTTGTAAAGAACAGATCTTTCTGAAAGAACTCTTCCGGCTCCTCAGATCGTGATAGAAAGTTAATTGCCTCAGAAACATATTTCACAATCCTAATGTTGACTTTTCATTAATCACTTACAATTCTAGCTGGTCAAATGGACCCTTTTTAGAGATCAGTCTTTTAGAAGATGGTTAATATAGCATCTGTCAGTAATAATTTAAATAGACAGTAATACATCTTTTGGCAATTAAAATATGTATTCCTGATGGTAGGCTTATAATAACAATCATTACATTAGATATGCATGACAAGGAGTGTTATTGCTTACATATGAAGGTAATTGTTTTGAAGGCTTTATAAATCTGCAATGAATAGCATTTTTGAATATAAGTTTCAATAAAATTAAATGGAAATTTCCTTTCATTGGTTTCATAGTACAATGTTTTCTGTATTGCATAACAATGTCCATCTATTTTACTGTGGTAGCTTGTTAGGTATTTTAAAATATTTACTCTTAGCAAATGTTTTTCTTTAGCTAATTTCCGATGATGGTACCAACACTGCCAATAAATACCTATTTGCTAAAAGCTGCAATTCAGATTGGATTGATTTTAGATTTAGATCATTATTAGCCTTAATTCAATGATAACATCTGTGGTTCTAATGTAAATGGCTGAGGACTCTGAGCATATCTGAACATATAATTCATGGAATAACAGCACCGTCAGAAGTGGCACCTTTCCAATGAGATTATATCCAGATTTTTCCTTCTCTCAGGTGTTGTAAAATAAACAACAGAACTAAGCCTTAGATTTCCACATCCCCAGGTCATTCAATAAAACCCTCATTCAAGGACAATAAAGTGGTTAGAAGAAATTTCCTTGAGAAATAATGAGAATGTGAGGCTTGCTGCCATATGGAGTGGTTGAGGTGGATGAAATTGGCACATTTTATCCAACCTCAAAGTGATAGAGAGACATTGTGATGACGTTGTGTTATCGAAGGGTTGGTTTGGATCAATCCTGGCACAGACGAGCTGGACTGAATATCTTTTTTCTATCCTGTAAATTTTATTAAATAAAGTACCTGTCCGATGAGCAATTAGATACATCAGTGCCAGTAGGTAAAGGTCTACGCTGGCCTACATGAAGGTAACAACTTGAAGATCAGTTTTTGGCCATTGTTCAAAACTCAGAAAACTTTCCTGTAAAATAGTTCTGTACACTATAATTTACATTGCTTAGTGCAACTACACAGTGCTTTTGGTTATATTGGACTGTGTATGCAACACAATAGAGAGTTATACTCAAAGAAGACACACTGCAGATGAAATTTCCTATTTGATATGCAAATACACAAAAACAAATTGTTTAATTTTTTTCTCAAAATACACTCAAAATGTCAGAGTAAACAGCCTAGTAATTGCATCCACCTCATAAATAATTTTCATTGTAGCTCCCCCGCCCCCCGTCAATATTACAGAGATTGATTACAGGGGTACTCAGGCGGAGAGGATTGCCCTGATTAATGTCAAGCTTCTCAAGCATTGAATCTACATTGCTACATTAATTTTCCTTTGTATATGGTGAAGAGGCCTTGGGATGCCACGAGGTGAGCCATTTGTTGCAGGATGCCCAAACTCTGACCATGATGTCCATATGACTCTTCCTGTTGCATTTCTGGAATGGTCACCTACACACGATTGTTACACGAGAGGAGTGTTCATGGTGGAGGTTCAGTGATCGTAATGCTACTAAAAACCAAGGCTAATTGCTTGGCATTTGTGTGGCATGATTATTTATATCATGCCTAATCGTTGTCTGCTGAATGTCGATGTGGACTGCTTCGCTAGTTGAAAATGGCAACCGAATGGCAAGCTAGTCAAGCTGCGTCCTTCTAGCTCCAGAAAACAGGATTCAGTCTTGACCTCCATTGCTGTCTATGTGAAGATGTCGGAACCATCATAGTACTTCTCTCTTACATCCCAAAAGCATGGCCTCTAGTGGAGCATGGATGGTAGAATTAATAGATATTCAGAGAGAATAAATTTCAGGGAAAATTAATGTAATTAAATATAAATTGGATGAGAGCTGCTACAAAATGCTGAATTTCTACAGACAAGGCTGATGAGTTAATAGCAGGAAACATTGGATTTTTAAATATATTAAATGAATATTTTGCATCCATCTTTATTGTGGAGAACAGGGAAAATGTTTCCATGCAAACATATAGTTAATTTCAAAAAACATGGAAGATTATATATACTCAGATCTCAACGGGTAAAATGTTAGAAAATCGCATTGGGCTAAAGGCTGACAAATCATCAGAATTCAATGCCTGAACCAAGAATTTTCAAGCTTGGTTATAAGCATGGAAGACCCATCGGTTGAAAAAAATGTACTAAATTCTGAGAGGGTACAAGAAGATTGGAAAATTATTTGTGTAACTCACTTATTCAGAAAAGGAGGAACAAAGGAATAGGGAACATTGGCCAGTTAGTTTAACATTTATTATTGGCAAGATGGTATGGTCAATAATTACAGAGGAAATAATTTATCATATAAGAAAGATGAATATAATTGAACTGAGTCAATATTGTTTAATGCAAGTTGACCAATTTTCTTGAATTCTTTGAGATGTGTCTTGGATATTATATAGGAGAGGAACCTACAGATATATTACACTTAGATTTCCAGAAAGCAAGATGGCAACTGGCATATAAATTAAGACCCCAAGGTATTGGAGAAAGTGTTTTAGAATGAATTGAAAACTGGCGGTCACAGAGAAAACAAAGAATTGAAATAGATGTGTCCTTCTTAGACTAGTGAAGTATATCTGTGAGTTGTGCTTTGCTTTTAGTTATTCATTATAAGACCATAAAACTATAAGACATAGGAGCAGAATTAGACCATCTGGCCCATCGAATCTGCTCCACCACTCAATCATGGCTGATTCTTATTTTCATCTCCTCCTCAACCCCAGTTCCCAGCCTTCTCCCCGTAACCTTTGATATCATGTCCAATCAAGAACCTATCAATCTCTGCCTTAAATACACGCAACGACCTGGCCTCCACAGCTGCATGTGGCAACAAATTCCACAAATTCACCACCCTCTGGCTAAAGAAATTTCTCCTCATCTCTGTTTTTAAAGGGTGCCCCTCTATCCTATAATAAGAGGCTGTGCCCTCTTATTATTTATATTAATCTCCTCATTCCTGCAAGAAGGTAGTATAAGGTTTCCAAATTTCCCAATGATTCGAAAGTAGTTGGCAGGGTATATTGTGACGAGGACACTGTGATTCTGCAAAAAAATTTAGATTAGGGGTTCCCAACTTTTTTAATGTCATAAGACACTTAGCATTAAGTGAGGGGTCTGTGGACTCCAGCTGGGAACACATGATTTAGATAGGAAATTGAGAGTTTGAGCAAAATCCTGTCCAACAGTGATAAATGTGGAGAGAATTAAGTTATGTACTTCAGTAAGCAGAATAAAAAGGTAGAACTATATCTAAATACAGGGAGTCTGCGAATGAGTGAAGTTTGGAGGGATCTTGGTGCTCCAGTACATCAGTTACAAAGACATTGCTGGTAGAGGCTAGATAATTAGATGCATTTAAAGTGGAGAGAGGCAAATAATTAAAAGGTGGAAGAGTTGAGGATTATGAGGAACTGGAAAAGGAATTGAGGCCTGCAGCGATCATTTATGATCATACTATATAGTGATGCTGGCTCAAGGGATCTGGTACCTATTCCTGCAACACATACTAAATGCTGGAGGAACTCAGCAGGCCAGGCAGCATCTATGGGAAAGAGCAAACAGTTGACATTTTGGGCTGAGACCTTTCATCAGGATTAGAAAGAAAGATGAGAAGTCAGAGTAAGAAGATGAAGGGAGGATGAGTAAGAAGTATAAGGTGGTATGTGATAGGTGAAACCGAGAGAGAGGGAGGGGGTGAAGTAAAGAGCTGGGAAGTTGATTGGTGAAAGAGATAAAGGACTGGAGGAGGGGGAGTTTGATAGGAGAGGATTAAAGACCATGGAAGAAATGGAGTGGGGATGGCCACAAGAAGGACTTGATGGGCAGGTAAGGAGATAAAGTGAGAGGGGGAAACAGGAATGGTGAATGGTGAAACGGGGGCAATTGCTAGAAGTTTTAGAAATCGATGTTCATGCTATCAGGTCGGAGGCTACCCATTTAGAATATAAGGTGTTGCTCCTCCAAACTGAGTGTGGTCTCTTTGTGGTAGTAGAGGAGGCCATGGATTGACATGCTAGAATGGGAATGGGAAGTAGAATTGAAATGGGTGGCTACCGGGAGATCCTGCTTTTTCTGGTGGATGGTGCATAGATGCTCAGCGAGTTGATTTCCCAATCTACATTGGGTCTCACCAATATACAGGAGGCCACACTGGGAGCACCTGATACAGTAGATGACCCCAAAAGACAAGTGAACAAGGGAGTTGGGAGTGATCCCTGCTGAAACCGAAAGTAGTGGGGAGGGTAAGATGTCCTTGGTGGTAGGTTAGCAGCCTATTCCTGCTTCTGTTTTCTTGTGTTTTTGTAGTGCTCTCCTGAATGAAAACAATAAATTATAAAAAAGCTACTTTGTAAATTGATTTATTTTGTTTTATGAAGGTATTGTTTCAGTCTGTATTTTACAGTTTAATTTCCAAGTTATCATCCCAATACATAATATTGTGATCAAACTCTACAGTACGCTCTCCAATTAAGTTGTTGGCAAAGTCTTTGAGCATTCTCTGGTGATGGGTACATTAGAAGACAGGAAAGGAACAAAGGTTATGAGCCAAATAGGGAAAAATGGCATTAGCATAGAAAGGCTTCTTGGTCGCAGATGCAAATTGGGCTAAAGGCCTGTTTCTGTGCAGTACAACCCTGTGGCCATTAACTATCCCTATTTATAGCTCAGACTCAGAAACTTGTGCAATAGACACAGATGAGGGTGATTTAGGCCTCCAGTATTTTCCTTTATGCCTGTTACTAAGGGGAAAGTTTGTAGATTTCCCTCAATGACAAAACTGCTAAGTTGGGCCAGTTTTAGAGTGGATTAGTAAAAACCAGCAGGTGCTGCAAATCTCAAAATTCAAGTTTGCTCAATGTCATTTCCAACACACAAGTGTAAAGGAAAATGAAATAATTGGTACTCCAGATCTGATGAAACATGAAAAAAGCACACTTAGATAAATAAAACAATAATAAAATTCACAGTCAATATAAATAGATAGTTTATAAATACATAAAGTGACACTACGTACAGGAGCGCTTGTACATAAGATGACTTTAACAGGAAATGATCAATAAGTGAAGATGGTGGATGTGTAAATCAGCCTTACAACTTGAGGAAATAACTGTGTTGAGTGCAACACCAGGTCTCTCAGACGCCATGATCACTTATTGGCTCCACAGAGCCTCCATCTTCCTCCCACCCTACCTTCCTTGAACACCCCTGCCCTCCCCCTTCCTGCGACAGCTCCACCTCTCCTCCCCAGTTCAATCCCAGCTCTTCACCATTCCTTCCAATCTTCCTTTCTGTCCTCAGTAAGGGCTTACCTTTGTCCCCCTTCACCTGGACATCAATGAGTTCCTTGCCCATCATGATGCCAAGTGCTACTTCCATCCCTTCCATCTCCAAGCCCACTTTTTTGGCAAGAATTCCACACCCTGTGCCAATGATCCCTTCTCCCATAGCCAACCCTCCTCCCCTTCCTAGACACCCATGCTGGTTCTCTGCCTGCCCTGGAACCTTTCATCTCAAATTGCCAACAAGACATCTACTGGCTCAACTTCAGCAATCCTCTCTTCTCCTTGAACCTTACTCCCTCTGATGCACCACCCTCCTCTCTCTCTGCACCAATTGCAACTTTACTATCAAGCCTACAGACAAAGGGGCTACTGTTGAAATGTGGCAGACTGACCTCTACCTTGCTAAGGCCAGGTGGCAACTCTCAGACACCTCCTGAAACCTACCCCATAAAAAGAATCACCCTTTGGACCACCAGAAAACTGGCTCTAACTCTGTCACTGACCTCATCAACTCTGGAGAACTCCCATCCACTGCCACCAAACTCATAGTTCCTTAACCCAGCACTGCTCGCTTCGACCCAAGATCAGTCATGAAGAAGGGTGACCCAAGACGTCGACTGATTGTTCTTTTCCGTTGATGGTGACAGACCTGCTGAGTTCCTCCAGCGTTTCGAGCCTGCTGCTTTGGATTTCCAGCATCTGCAGAATTTCTTGTGTTTATGTTTTTGAGTCTGGTAGTCCTGGCGTGAATACTAGGTAACCTCCTTCCTGATGGGAGTGGGACAAAGAGTCCATAAGCGGGGTGGTGGGATCCTTCATGATTTTGCTGTCCTTTTTCTGGCACCAATCTCTATATATGTCCTTGATGTTGGATAGGTTGGTGCCAGTGGTGTATTGGGCAGTTTTGACTACCTATTGTAAAGTCTTCCTGTTCGCTGTAGTGCAGTTTCCATAGCATACAGTGATGCAGTGTGTTTGCATATTCTCTACTGCACATTTATAGACGGTCACGAGTATTGATGTGCGAAGTTCTGTTCTCTGAAATTAAAATAGAAGCTGTTGGCAAATATTAAGCAGATTGGATATTATCTTTCACAAAATAAACAAGGTTATCATTTCAGGTCTTTTCAACTAAATATCTGATAAAGATCTTGGAAATGAGCTTTTTATTAATTTTTTTCTCTCCCTGCAACTGCTGCCTGACTTTCTGAGTATCTCCATCATGCTCTTTTTTAAAAAAATTACTGCAAGGATTGTTCACTCTTTTCCCATTCACATTTTTATTGTTGAACTTTAGAAGTAAGAACGCTGTTCTTGGACTACAGTTCAGCATTCAACACCATAATTTCATCCAGGCTTGTCAGCAAGCTCAGAGACCTCGGCCTTGACATTGCCTTGTGCAGCTGGATCCTGGTCAAATCACCAGCAGGTGGTATGAGTGGGCTCCCTCACCTCCACCCCTCTAACTCTCAACATATGAGCCCCTCAGAGCTGTGTACAGTCCCCCTCTTTACTCCCTGTATACCTATGACTGTGTCGCCACCCACAGCTCCAATCTGCTAAGTAAATTTGTCGACAACATTACATTGATTGGCCTAATCTCAAACAGTAATGAGGTGCCCTACAGGGAAGAAGTCATCTCTCTGACACAGTGGTGTCAAGAAAACAACCTCTTCCTCAATGTCACAAAAACAAAGGAGCTGGTTGTGGATTACAGGAGGAATGGAGACAGGCTAACCCCTATTGACATCAATGGATCTGGGGTTGAGAGGGTAAACAGCTTCAAATTCCTCAGCATCCACATCATTGAGGACCCCACATGGTCAATACACACCAGCTGCGTGGTGAAAAAGCCACAACAACACCTCTTTCACCTCAGATGGTTGAAGAAGTTTGGTATGGGCCCCCAAATCCTAAGAACTTTCTACAGGGGCACAATTGAGTGCATCCTGACTGGCTGCATCACTGCCTGGGAAATGTACCTCCCTTAATTGCAGGACTCTGCAGAGAGTGGTGCGGACAGCCAAGCGCATCTGTAGTTGTGAACTTCCCACGACTCAGGACATTTACAAGGACAGGTGTGTAAAACCTGGATCACTGGGGACCCAAGTCATCCCAACCACAATCTATTCCAGCTGCTACCATCCGGGAAGTTGTACTGCAGCATAAAAGCCGGGACCAACAGGTTCCGGGACAGCTTCTTCCACCAGGCCATCAGACTGATGGACTTACGCTGATTTGAGTGTACTCTGTATTACATTGACGGGCTATTTATTATAAATTACGGTGATTGCACATGGCACATTTAACAGTAGCATACGATCTGATTCAACACTGATAACTACACAGTGCTTTTCTGAGCATGCAGTTGCGGTGAAATCTGGCATCTCTTTGGTATGGTCACCAGCCAGACCCAGAGATGACGGAGAATTTTAACCTAAATGGCAAGATGGGAAAAACATTTTTACACTCGGATAGGTGTTATGTTTCATCAGTTTTTTTCACTCCCATGCCACTCAAAGCATATTATGTTAAATCTATCCTCTTTGGCCCCTGTGAGCAGCATGGAATCAATGAATTCTCCTTGAAATGTCAACAGCAAGAAAAAAGTTTGGCTGTATATTATGAGTAATCTAATTCGTCAATATAATCCTTGTAATTAATAAAAAGATCATTTGAACAAAGTGATGCAACTAATTATGGAGATAGATTTCATCTTCAGCTCTAATCTTGTTAAACAAAGTGCCTCCATGTAGTAAATTTGCTTTGCCTTTTATGATAAGATAAGTTATACTAATTATGATAACCTAAATAGACATTTCCTTCTAAAGTACGACTCTCTGAGGAATCTAAACATGTGAATTATAACTCATGAAGATTATGTAAAGTAGTTACAATTCACCTGAGAAGATAATCCTTTCTTATTGTTCAAATATAGAAGGAATAGATGCAAAAATTGTATGTAAATTATCTAGTTGTTAATATTTAACACACTTCTCTTAATATCCTGCCTTTAGCTTTTTATTGACACAGTATCCCTTTATAATTAATTTGGTTAACATCTCTGACCAAATGGTATCAGTGGTGTGTCAGGATAATATCCAAATTTCAATGAAAAATTGAAAGAAAATGAAAATACTTTTCAATATTTCCATCATAAAAAGTCAGTTTTAGTAACCTTAGTTATTGCTTGAGATAATACATATATATATTAAATGTGCACATTAACTTAACAAAATACCGTCTCAGAATTCACTTAATTTAAGCAGTCTTTCTGCTGTAATGAAACCATGAGATTTTCTAAGTTACTTGATGGAAAATATAAAATAATACAAAAATAACCTTTAGGCAAACTGGTTTTGCACTGAATTTGTCAACTTGTCCTTACATACAAAAATCTATTCTGCTGAACATATACAGTATGTGTCAGCTCTTTGAAAAAGCTGTCTAATTACCCTTACAACCCTGCTCTTTCTCTCACAGTAAAAATTTGTGTCTTCTTTCACTTACTATCCGTTCCCTTTTACAAATATTTTTGAATCACATTTGGTGCAGCATTAAGCCATGGAGGTTAGAACACAATTCACAGTGAAAAAAAGACAATGGGCCGGAAGGTCTTGACCATTCCCTGGCCTTGAGACTTCTATGCTTATATCCCACCTCATATTTTTCAGCTGGGGTAGATCCAAATGAGCTAGCGATTTTGTAAAATTGTACTGTTCGCAAGGTGCATTCAAGCTTCATGTAGTGAGACCAGTGGTCCCCACCTGGACTGCACTGATAAACTTTTTTGACAGCTCTTGTTGCTAAAAGACTTTTTCAATTGTTTCTCAATATCTCTGATAATCAGACATGCAAAAATTGTGAAACAGATTTAAAAATTAATATAATTTTAAATAAAACATTTTTCTCGTTAAATTTGTGAGGGATATTAATAGTGTTTGAAGAAAAGGACAGAAGTCTCACTTACACCTTACATTCTAGCTCATTATGACCTTGCACCTTATTGTCTCCCTGCAATTCACTATCTCTGTAACAGTAACAGTAATAGTTTATTCTGCATTCTGTTATTGTTTACCCTTGACCTCTCTTAAAGCACTATTGGAATGAAATGAATGAGATGCAAAACAATTTTTTTTACTGTTCCTGGGTACACAACAATAAACCCAGCCATGCCTTATTCTCATTACTATTTTGTTTTTAATAAAACAACTACAAAATACTCGATCTGCTTCCCAGATTGATGTACTGCTGAATTTCTGGGAAATTGTACTCACTCATACAAAGCAGTAGGTACTTACATTTAATTGTTGGAAAGAGAATATCAAGAGCTAGAAAATATTTTTCATTAATTTAATAATTTGCGTAAACATTCTTGATTTTGTATCTGTAATATATGCATATGTATCATGACAGAGGTTTGGATTAGAAGACAGGAAATGGTCGTAATTTTCTTAGAGCTGCCATTCACCACAGATAAGAAAGGGAGAACTTGAATTTAATTAGTCTCAGTCATTCATAGAGTTTGGGAAACTTTTGGATTAATTACAAGCGTGTGAATATCACTCACAAGGCCAAAATCTACTATCGTCTCTGGTTACTCTTAATAAGGCTGTTTTCAACCACTACAGCCCTCAGAGTGATGGAGTAATTAGTCTGCTCAATCCCAGCTAGAGCTCAATGTTATCATATCTGCACCCACACACCAGTGGAAAGTACATATATTAGGGTAGTGGCAAGACAATTTGGAAATCTGAATATGAGCTACCTCTTACCATAGCCGAACAGCTTTAGAAACCATTATATTTTAGCTCACATTGAGAGTATAAGGGAATTAAAATTTATATTTTTCAAGAATATTTTTAGCCTCTCAATTCATTGTCATATAGATAAACAATATAGCCAATTTATTCACATCATTTGTCACAAGAACAAAAGAAGTTTATAGTTCTTTTGTGCTTTTTTCTTGTGTAATTTTGTATAATTTAAGGTGTTAACTTATGTCTTTCTTGTGAACTTAGTGTGCCTGCGATGCTGCTATAAGCTGGTTTTTCATTGCGCCTGTGCATACAAGAACTTGATTGTATAATACTGAACTTATCTTTGAATCTGAAGAAACAGGAGACCAATCATATCCTTGAGCCTTCCCTGCTAGTCAATAAGATTGATGATCCAACCTTGGCTTCAATGCCTCAATCCTGCTGTTCCCCATGCTGCTTGACTCACTGCCTTGAATGCAGTTGGTGTGTCTTCCTCCTCAGCTCTCTGCTGTAGAAAATTCCAGAGCCACAATCCTCTGAGAGGAAATTCCTCCTCATTTCCATCTTAAGTTGGTAACTCCTTATTCCATAACTAGTTCTGGATATTATGGCTGGTGACAGCCTCTTCTCAAAATCAACTTGTCAATTCCCATATGTGTTTATTTGTTACCTACTACCATGTCAATGACCTATGCTGTATACCATTGTTTTTGATCCTCTTGTAGAATTAAGCCCTCTTGCTTACATTTCTTCTTGTTGTTCTTCCTACTTGATTTAACAGTTTACACTCTCAGCCTTAAATTTTATCAGTCCAAATCCCCTTGAAGCCTATTAGTATTTTCTCACCATTCACTTTGTCTCATTATTGTGTCTTCCTCAAATTCAGAAATGGTGCATGGTATACACATGTCCAAATCATTAATTTATCTTAAAAAATATAATGATCCTGCTTTTTCCCCTCTGAGGAATTCCACTGTGCACTTCACTTCCATCCAATAAAAATATTTAACAATTTTCTTTCCCAGTACATATCCAATTTTCATTTCAAGTTTCTAATCTCTTTTAATTCTGAGGTCTTCAGTCTGGTTGACATCCTCATTACCTCTAATGCTGTGAAGTAAACAGAAGTGTCTCAGCCCAAATCTGCTCTACTTGCTAAGTACAGCTGCAATGCCACATTTAAGTTTGCTGACGACACCAGTGCTGTTGTAAAGGTGGTGAGGAATTAGCATATAGGAGACTCATTAAAAATGTGGCTGAGTGGTGCCACAACAACATCCTTTCACTCATTGTCAGCAAAACAAAGAAGCTGAATATTAACTACAGGAGGAGGGAACCAGAGGTCCATGAGTCAGTCCTCAATGGGGATCAGAGATGGAGTGGGCCGGAATCTTTAAATTCCCTGGTGTTGTCACTTCAGAGGATCTGTCCTGGTCCACTATGAAGAAAGTATGGCAGCACATCTACTTATTTAGAAGTTTGCGCAGATTTGTCATATCATCTAAAACTTCTCTAGATATGAAGTGGAGAATTTATTAACTGGTTGCATCTCAGACTGGTATGGAAACACCAGTGCCCTTGAATGGAAAAGTCTATAAAAAGTAGTGGAGACAGCCCAGTAATGGGTAATGTTCTCCCCACCACTGAGCACCTCTATCAAGAGCAGTGTCACAGGAATCATCAAGGACCCTCCACCATCCAGGCCATGTTCTCCTCTCACTGCTGCCATCAGGATGGAGGTACAGGAGCCTCAGGACTCATAATACTAGGTTCAGGAGCAGTTATTACTCCTCAACCATCAGGCTCTTGAACCAGAGGGGATAACTTCACTCACCTCCACACAACCTATGGACTCAATTTCAAGGATTCTTCATCTCATGTTCACAATGTTTATTGTTTGTTTGTTTGTTTGTTTATTTATTATTCTGTTTTCTTTTGCATTCTCTTTTTTGTTGCCCTTTACACATTGGTTTTGTCTTGTGTGTGATTTTTCAATGATTCTATGGTGTTTCTTTGTATTCACTGTGAATGCTTTCAAGAAAATGAGTCTCAGGGTTGTATATGGTGACATATATGTAGTTTGATAATAAAGTTACTTTGAACTTTGAAAATGTTGACTGATTATTTCACTGTATAGATACTGCCTGGTTTGGTTAGTTCCTCGGCATTTTGTGAGTGTCACTGAAGTTTTTCAGCATATGAGTCTCTTCCGTGTCTAATACTATGAATTCTTCCATAACTTTAATTGTCACATAAAAAAGTGAGCAATGTAAAACCTTAATTTGTTAATTATATTTTAAAAAATATTTTGTTTGTAACTATCCATTATTTGGAGACACTATTGATTAATTGGATTGAATGTTGTCGGAAAGTTGAGAGTTCAAATCTCAGTTTGAGACTTGATAACATAATGTACTGTACATTAGGGCCCCAGCACAAATATTTTGGGGCACTGCACAGTCTACAGTGCCATCCTTCAAGTAGGAATGTTAAACTGAGGCACCAACTGCACTCTCAGGTTTATGTAAAGGACAAAGAGGAAAGATAATCTCCCCAATGTCCTGCCAATAATTCACCCTCAATCAAATTTACTGATACAGATTAACAAATCACTATTCCACTGAAGCTTGTGAGAATATGCTGTAATGACTTGGCTGGATAATTTCCTACACCATAGCAGAGATCACACTTCAGCAGTACTTTATTGGTTGTAAAGTACTTCAGGATAATCTGACCTACAAAGCAATTGCAAACTTTTTTCTTTTCATTTTAATCACTAATTGTAATTAGTGATAAATTAGCCCATGCTCTACTCGCTTTGCATTTATGATTGTGTGGCTAAGCACAGATCCAATGCCATATTCAGGTATGTTGACAAAACCACTGTCACCGGCCAAGTCAAAGATGGTGACGAGCCAGCATATAGGAGAGAGATCGAAAATCGGACTGAGTGATGCCATAACGACATCCTCTTACTCAATGTCAGTAAGAGCAAGGAGCTGATTATTGACTTCAGGAGCAGGAAATCAGAGGTCCATGAGCCAGTCCTCATCAGAGGATCAGAGGTGGAGAAAGTCAGTAACTTTAAATTTCTCTGCGTTATCATTTTGGAGGATCTGTCCTGGGCCCAGCATGTAAGGACAATTATGAAGAAACCATGGCAGCACCTTTACTTCCTTCGGAGATCGTGAAAATCTGGCATGAGATCTAAAATTTGATAAACTTCTATAGATTTGTGTGGAGAGTTTATTGACTGGATGCATCACAGCCTGGTATGGAAACACCAATGCCCTTGAATGGATAATCCTGCAAAAGTAGTGGTATGGCCCAGTGCATCATGGGTAAAGCCCTCCCTACATGGAGCATATCTATAAGAAGCATTGTCACAGGAAAGTAGCATCCATCGTCAGGGATCCCACCACCCTGGACATGCTGTCTTCTCGCTGCTGCTATCAGGAAGAAGATACAGGAGCCTCAGGACTTACACCACCAGGTTTAGGAACAGTAATAACACTATGGAATTTAAAGTCTCCCCGTCTGATTCTCCTATGCGGACTGGCTCATGGACTTCTGGTTTCCTCCTCCTGAAGTCAACAATCTACTCCTCGGTCCTGCTGACATTGATTAAGAGTTTGTTGTTACGGCATCACTCAGCCAATTTTTCAGTCATCCTCCTATATGCAGATTTGGCCAACAACAAATGGTGTCATCAGCAAACTTGATTATGGCAATAGAGCTTTGCTTAGCCACTCAGCTATGAGTGTAAAGTGAGTAGAGCAAGGGATTAAGCACACAGCCTTGTGATGTTCCTATCTTGGTGATTGTAGTGATGACTTGCAGCAGACTGAAAAGTTTGAGCATGTAGATATTAAGAAAGAGGATGTGCTGGAGCTTCTGGAAAGCATCAAGTTGGATAAGTCACTGGGACCAGATGAGATGTACCCCAGGCTACTGTGGGAGGCAAGGGAGGAGATTGCTGAGCCTCTGGTGATGATCCTTGCATCATTAGTGGGTTCGGGAGAGGTTCCGGAGGATTGGAAGGTTGCGGATGTTGTTCCATTATTCAAGAAAGGGAGTAGAGATAGCCCAGGAAATTATAGACCAGTGAGTCTTACTTCAGTGGTTGGTAAGTTGATGGGAAGATCCTGAGAGGCAGGATTTATGAACATTTGGAGAGGTATAATATGATTAGGGATAATCAGCATGGCTTTGATAGGTAATGTTGCAGCTATATAGGATCCTGGTGTGACCCCACTTGGAGTACTGTGCTCAGTTCTGGTTGCCTCACTACAGGAAGGATGTGGAAACCATAGAAAGGGTGCAGAGGAGATTTACGAGGATGTTGCCTGGATTGGGGAGCATGCCTTATGAGAATAGGTTGAGTGAACTCGGCCTTTTATCCTTGGAGCAACAGAGGATGAAGAGGTGACCTGATAGAGGTGTATAAGGTGATAGGAGGCATTGATCGTGTGGATAGACAGAGGCTTTTTCCCAGGGCTGAAATGGCTGCCATAAGAGGACACAGGTTTAAGGTGCTTGGGAGTAGGTACAGAGATGTCAGGGGTAAGTTTTTTACGCAGAGAGTGGTGAGTCTGTGGAATGGGCTGTCGGCAACGGTGGTGGAGGCGGATATGATAGGGTCTTTTAAGATACTTTTGGATAGGTACATGGAGCTTAGAAAAATAGAGGGCTATGGGTAACCCTAGTAATTTCTAAGGTAGGGACATGTTCGGCACAACTTTGTGGGCTGAAGGGCCTGTATTGTGCTGTAGGTTTTCTATGTTTCTATGACTTTTTATGCTTTATTGAGTATGGCTGCAAGAAAATGAATCTCAGGATTGTATGTATTTGGTAAATTTACTTCGAACTTCCTAATCTTATATCATTACAAACTTGGAACTTGCTTACTTGTGCAACAAATCTAACAAATAATAATACATAGCTGTGCATCTTTAATGCTTGGCTGCTGAACAACATTTCACATAACCGCGACAAGGGGAATTCAGAACATTTTAAAATAAGATCAAGCTACCAGTGCTTCTTCAATTAGTTTAAAATTCTCAGATTTCCTCTCCTTTAAAAAGTATTAAAGTAGAATTACTTAAATGGCTAGAGCCTGCTTTGCTACTTCAGAAATCAGAACTAAGTGAGGCATGGTGACATTAATCACTGAGTTTCTAATTGCATATATAAATGTTTCAGTCAACCTGATCACAGTCGTTAGGCATTCTGCGGAAGTTAATCAGTTCTCTGAACATTTAAAACACAAATATTTATGCATTGTGAAAAGTGTCAGAAAATCTTTCAAGTAAACGGGAGATTTTTGGAAAAGTTTTGATTTCACATGGGGCGAGGTCTCTCTAACCATTGTAATTTTGAAAAGTTTGAACAATCACAACCAAAATGTCCTGTGATATTCCTTACAGTGTATTATGTGTTTAGGATTCATGTCAACACACAGAAAGATCTTATTATGTAATTACAGTATTCGAAGATTGTGCATTTTTCATAAACTGTTTCACAGGTTTGGTTAATTATTGACAATATTGGCAACTAAGTTTAATATAGTTTAATACAATGAAAATCAACACATTGAATGTCAGGCTGATATATAGAATAGTAAAGGTAAATTGATATTTTCATTCAAACTAAAAATTGCTTGTGGTAAGACTGTGTGTGTTTAACCTTGTTAAGATCTCTATTAATCTGGGGTGAAATCAAGAAGACCTCTGCAGAACTGCAGCGTGCATAATATGAAGAAAATGCTTCAAAATGAATGTATTAAAATCATGGAGTCCATTTGGACTTCATTGGCTTTCTTTATTGTTAACACATGACCTTTCTGAATAGATAATTTGGTGAGAGAATAATATTATTTTCTATCTTACATAACTTCATGGTATTTTGTCTTGAGAATACAATAATCCTTCTTTTTCTACATATCAAGTATTAATTAAGAAGTCTAAGAAGGTTATGTTTTTGATGTCCTTACATAATTCATTTGGGGAGAGGGAGAGAGAGATATTAGCTAGAAACTGCAGAGTGCTATATGACTGACCAATTAACCTCAGTTGACACACCAGCTCAGGATCATTACTGTCAAGAACAACTGTCAGCGCTCTGACACCAGTGCAGCACCATTCGTAAACGTTGTGAGATATTGATACTGCGGACAACTCCAGGAATTGACCCATACCCTCTTCAACCCGACCACCCCTTGAAAATTAGTTCATAAATTATGGAACTTTATTGTAAGCACTTCATTCCGAAAATAAGTGAGAAGTTGATTTTAAAGGATGCTGGAAAAGAAACATAAAATCAATGGACGGATAAGACAGCCACCAGATGTAAACAAGCTGCAGCTGCACAATGAATCAAGGAAAACGTCAATGGGAGTTGTTTTCTGTGATGGAACAACATATTGAGCAAGTAGCAATTGATGGAAACAATGCATCAAGGGAAGCTGTCAAGTTTGTTAGGAATATGTAAAATACCAACTTTTCTTTGAATTATTACTTGGCAGCCTCACAGTTTTGATTAGCTTAGTTAAATGAAAATAAAGCCAAGTTATAATTGCCTGTGTGCAATAATTGTAGATGGGTGAGTTATTTTTATGCCTTGGCAGGTTTTTAAAATTAAAGCAAGGACAAGAAGCAGTCTTCCAAATTTTCAGTTCCGTCAGCTATTTCATGATTCTTGCACTTTCATTGCCAAATGTCCAATAAAGAAAAAGTATTAAGCCTATGTCTCTTAATCCTATATTTGCACAATCCTTTATCAACGGGGCTTTTAACTTCATCAGAAGTTCCAAATGAAATGTTACTGGTTCCTGTAATAAAGAAAACATGAATAGTAAATTGGTGTATTATTGTCACGTGTACCAAGGTTCAGTCAAAACTTGCCTTGCATAGTCCATACAGATTGAATAGTTTTAAAACAATCTACAATATTGTTTGTTGATTTTAATTCTAACATAAACCTTCATAGCTTTGCTCTCCTTCAATTCCATCCATAGACTTGTATCAAGAGCTCATCCTTTTTTATTTGGTTTCGTCTCATAATTTTGATAACATCCTTATAATATTTTTAATCAAATAGGCCTATAAAGCAACTTGGGAGGTTTTACTATGCAGTTGATGTTTTACAACTGAATAACTTTCTGATTAGCTAAAGGTGACAAGTTGCCCTTCTTTAAAGACATTAATGAACTATTTGCAACTTTAACCAGGATTACAGTCTGGTCATTTTCCACTGGCTGTGCCCCAAACCCAGCTAGATTTATTGAATTTAGTGTTACAGCTTCTCTTGGTTGGATTTATGAAATCAAAGTTTGAGAATTTTGAATACTAGGATGGGACAAGAAAAAAAAGCCCTCCCCTGAAGTGTGTAACTTGAAATGTCTCCTTAAGTTTGCCTGAAAAACCCATCCCTAGCCAGCAAAGCCAAACTTGTTGCATGGTCATGATAACAAATTACATACTCCCCTCCAAAGTTCATTCCACTGATATCAAAGTTAGAATTTCAGAACTTGAATAACACACCCGCATAGACTATTTACTATCAAGAACCGGGAGATGAATCTTCAGCCTATTTCAACAACAAAATTCATGACATGAGTCAGTGATAATAAATTTTATTCTGATTTCAAACATGGGTCATCAAATCATAGAAAGGTATTCTATCATGAGAAGGTATCCGATTATTGGATCCATGATGGTCAGAGATGAGTGTAGTTTAATTGCACCTTCCAGCCTTTGATCCACAGCCCTGCAGGTTATAGATGTGTGTGTGTGTGTGTGTATGGAGGTGGTGGTATGCAATGTGGCCATGTTTGTGGATGGAGCTTTGATTTGATGGTAGCTTTTGGGCCCGTTCTCATGCATTCAGCAGGGATGAGCCAACAGTGGGTTTAAGTTGGGCCCTTTTGGCAGTGTTGTCATGACTGAGATGGGTGACCAGTTTCTGAGTGGAGATGTTGTACCTCCACACCTCACCATAATGTGGATAAGCGATATTAAAGATTGACAGACAGATCGCTTTTGCTGTGCATTTTAGATGAAGTAAGAAATAAGAAAAGATAGGATTGATGGCTGTGCATTATAATCACCAACCCGACCACCTAATGGTCTGTAACAATCCAAAGCTGTCTCAATTAATATTTTCCTAAAAAGGAAGACTTTATGGAGATGTTGCATTCTTTGAGAACCAAATGAAAACTGAGCTGGATAATGGAAGGGATTGGTGTGAACAATCATGCCAAAGATTGTGCAGAGTTCAAGAAGCATGAGAGAAGGTCAGTGCAGCACTTTCGCAGTCAGAGAATGTAATTTGTGAATTTGATTAAGGCCTCTAATATGTTCCTGGGTCTCACTTCGGGGTCATCTCCCTGACATATCTAATCAGCAACAAGTTCTGTCAGATAAATCTGCGAAGACACAAAATTGTTTCTAATTAACATGAGGATATTGATATCCAATACTGCAGACTGAACAGTTCAGTATCAATGGTTTCCAAGAGGTCTAAATTCTATTGATCAAAATTTTATATAGGTTCTCAGGTTCTCTAGGATGTCAGAATAAGTTAATTAAACAAATGGATCTTCAGAAACAATTTTTTTTTGTCTTGCTTTGAATTTTCACTTATCTTTACTTTGATTTTTCTCTTCCCTATTCCACTCACTTTTAATGAAATATTACATTGTTTTCCTAGGTAGTGATTCTGCTCATTCTATATGGCTCCAGACAATTACCAATTTTAATGGTTTATTTGATTATAGTATGCATTTGTACAGATATCCATCTTTTTCTCTTATTTTACCTGCTCTTGACATACATGTATCATCAGAAATACTGTATATACATATAGTCCACCTTTGGTCCCCACCTGGCACTCAGCTCTCACCTGTGGCTCCCTGTAGCTGTTTGCATGAGACAGCGGCCACACCCCAGGCAACGGCTTCGACAAGCCGGCTAAACCAGGTGAGGGTAGCCGACAGGCCTCAAACCCTCGGTGAGATAGGGAGTTGTCTATCCCAGCATGTGAAGACAGACTCCGGCGGATTGAGCAGATGAGACCAATGGAAGGTCCAACGGTCAAGAAAGTGGTCTCTGCAAGTGCCGTGGAATGTGTAGTGCAGGACAAGACACAGAAGACGTCCTGGTCATCCACTGCGCCTAGTCCCATCTCCAGCCGTCTAAACTGTGTCTTGCCATTGGATCCAGATGGGAATTGGGAAGAGAGAGTGAGGTTGACGTTGAGCAACTCTCCCTCACTTAAATCCAAATCACGTGCTGGTCTCGACACCATCATAGTGGTGTCGAGGTCCTCATCGACGTCAACGATGGACGAACAACCAACCATATACATATAAACACTCATGTATCTATGCAGGTACTATTAATGGGATCAGTCCCTTTTTCATTATTATTTGCTTTATCATCTGGCATAGTCCTGACAAAGAATCTCAGCCCAAAATGACAACAGTTTGTTCATCCTCATAGATGCTGCCTGGTCTGCTGAGTTCCTCCAGCATTTTGTGTGCGCTGCTTTGAACTTCAAGCATCGTCAGGATTTCTCATGTTTAAAGTTCATTCGTATTGTGATGACCTGAGCTGAATATTCTCATATCCATTATAGTGGAACCAAAATGGGATTAGAACAATGAATCTCGACCTTGCTAATGTTTTGTCGGAGATCCTTTTCCTCACTTCAGGATCTCCAAGGTTTCATTCATTGAGAACAATAGGTTTGTTTCCCTATAGCTGGCTATAAATCCAACTCCAGTTTTCTTCCACTCCAGTTTTAAATACAAAATACTGGCATTGCAGGCACTATGGGTGCCACGGTAGTGCTGTGGAAAATGAGATTCTATTACTACTCAGAGCTTTGGAGTTCGGAATTCAATCCCAGCACGTCCTCAATAAGATGTCTCTGTACGTCTCGTCGTTGGATGCATGGTTTTTCCCTGGGCACTCTAGTTTCCTCCCACAGTGCAAGGTAGGTTAACTGGTCATTGCCCTGTGACTAGTTTAGAGTTAAATGACAGTCATCGGGGGTTGCTGGGACGGTGTAGCTCAGAGGGACAGAAGGGCCTACTCCATGCTGTATCTCTAAGTAAATAAACATCAGGAGGTGATAGATGAATCTTCCTCAGCTCTTATTGGATTCTTAAATTAACAAAACCTTCTGACAAGAAATGAAAATGAAGAGATAAGACTGGTAGTAATTAAAAACAAACTTTTCCCATATTTCATCATATTAAATAACCAGCTAATCAGCTGTCTACACTCTTCACAGACATTTTCAGTCTCTTAAACTATATTGAGTTTGGATTAGCAAAAACATCTCCTCCACAACCTGCGACTGCACAGGTGCACGACATGGATGTGTACTTAAACCCCTGTTCTACTCACTCTACACTGTGACAGCACCTCCACTTCCTCAGGATTCTGCTGTCGTCGGCATGTCATCAGAAACCTTGAAAAACTTCTATAGATGTATGGGGGAAAGAGCACTGATTGGCTACATTACAGCCTGGTATGGGAACACCAAAGCCTTTGATTGGAATATCCTACAAAAGATGATGGATTCGGCCCAGCATATCGCAGTAAAGCTGCCCCAACCATTGAGCACATTTACATGAA
Organism: Mobula birostris; assembly: GCF_030028105.1. Classification (NCBI taxonomy): domain Eukaryota; kingdom Metazoa; phylum Chordata; class Chondrichthyes; order Myliobatiformes; family Myliobatidae; genus Mobula; species Mobula birostris. Next base: position 36,892,318 of record NC_092388.1, read on the forward strand.
ATGTTGCCATAGAAAAGCAGCAGCATCAAAGACCGTCACCACCCAGGCCATGCTTTTTTCTCGCTGCTGCCATCAGGTAGAAGCTGCTGAGGACTTGCATCATCACATTCAAGAACAGTTACTACCCCACAACCATCAGGCTCTTGAACAAAAGGGATAACTGCACTCATTCTATTTTTGGTGTTCCCACAGCTGATGATCTCACTTTAAGGACTCTTTATCATGTTATTTATTGCAATTTATTTATATCTGCATTTTCACAGTTTGTTGTTCGTTGATCCTGTTTGCAGTTGCTGTTCGATAGATTTGCTAAGTATGCTCGTAGGAAAAAGAGTCTCAAGATTGTATGTGATGACATGTATGTACTCTGATAATAAACTTTACATTGAACTTTTTGAACTTTGAACTATGCACTTTTTCAGCAAGTTTCAAGAAATCTTTTGAAAGACTGGTCATGTCATTCCTCAAATTCATAACTCAAAGTTTCATACATCCACTGCAGTTCACCTACAGAGCTATCGGCCGTTCAGTTAACATCGGTCTGGATTTTATAATACAGCTTCTCAGCTCGCTCAGTACATATGTTAGAATTCTTTATTGATTTAAATTCAGCTTTCAGTGCCATCATCTTTGTGCCTACACAAGACACAAGAGAAACTTTCCAAGTGTAATACACCAACACACTGCAGCAACTTCCTAATACATGCAAATATGTCCAATATGGTGGATAAAGTTGATCCTAATAACCTAGTTTCTTCTTCTGTCATGGCATTTGATTGTCACTGACATAACATTTAATACTCAATCTTAACTTCCTTTTAGAAATCAGAAGGTGAATGGCTTTCTAGACCTACTGTAGTGCTTGTGTTCAAGATGATCCCAAAGGACACTCCACTAGAAGAAATAATGAGGGAATGTTATCGATTTTCAGGTAAGGACTTGGATGTAAAGCTGCAGATTTTACACTACACCACAGCTCTTGGTGATTGAAATTGCACTCTTTTGGAAGGTGCTGCCAGAGAAACTTTGGCAGTGGCTGCAGTACATTTTGTAGGTACCACACAATGAAGCCACAGTGAATGGAGAGATGAAGGTCGGGGTAATCAAATTGGCTGCTTAATTCTAGACGATGTCAGAATTCCAATTTGCTGTTGGAGCTGAAATCACACAGACAACTGCAAAGTGTGATCTTTACTTGCCAGTTATCAGTCCAAGTCTCAATGTTATCCAAATCTTGTTGTATATGGATATGGATAGTTTCATTATCTCAGCAGTTGGGTGAACTGCCTTCCAAAACTAATGTTCAAGGTTTTCAAGGTGCTCCCAAAAGAGAGTCAAATTAAAGAAAAAGTAAGGGAAGGTGATATATTTTCAGTTCAGCACAATCAATGGCATCTTGCAGCATCTTTTGAGGGTAGATAGAGAATTATTTGGATCTGTTCTGCTGTTTTTGCAGACAATTTTCTGAGCAGTTGTATACATTTCAATGCCATTATTGGAACCATTTGGCTGAAAGTACACCCACCTCTGGAGCACAAGTTTTCTTTTCAACAGCCAGGAAGTTGTGTTGACCCTGAGGAATTATCCTCCTGGGTATAAGTAATTTCTCTGAGATAAGGTACTAATAAACGAAGCTGTTGAACTTGATGAAGAACTTAGTTTGTGTAGGTTTATGTAGCAGAATCAGAATCAGGTTTAGAATCACCAACATATGTCACGAAATTTGTTAATTTTGTGGCAGCAGTATAATGAAATACAGTATATAATAATAAGAAAAAGCTATGAATTATAGTGTCTGTATGTATATATACACACATTAAATAGTTAAATTAGTGCAAAAATAGAAATTAGAAAGAACTGAGGTAGTGTTCGTGGGTTCAGAGTCCATTGAGAAATCAGATGGCAGAAGGGAAGAGACTGTGTGCCTTCAGGATTCTGTACATCCTTCCTCTTGGTAGCAATGAGCAAAGCGCATGTCCTCTTCTCATTCAAGAAGTAACTGTCAACTAATGGTGTACAGTCTACTGTAGACTGATAAAACTTTTCATGAGCAAACAACCCAGTTCTGTGTGAGAGCACAACATCTTGCAATCAGAATAGCAGAAGGGAAAGACTTCTGACTGATAATACATCTAGAGAGAGAAGAGTAAGGAAACTGAACAAGAAATAACATGCTGGAAGAATTCAAGTGGTTAGGAGGGAAGTGGACAGTCGATGCTTCAAGACTCTTCATCTGGACGGAAAGACTAAAGGAGAGATAGCTGGTATAAAAAGGCGTAGTGAAGGAGGGAGGCAAGGGATAGCCAGCAGTAGGTGAATCCAAGTGATGAGCAGATGGTGAAGGAGAGAGTGGAAATAGCAACAGAAGCTGGGAGCTGATAGGTGGAAGTGACAACAGGCTGAAGATAGAACTCGTTACAAGAGGAAGATAGAGTGTAGAATTAAATAAGGGAGGTGAGGAGGCAGATGGGATCAACAGAGGGAGGGGATACAGTGAAAGGTATGTGTCAGTGATAGGAAGATCGAAGTGTGGTGAGAATCATGAGATGGGGAGGGATCTGTAGTGAGTGCCGGAGGAGTGAGGTGGAGACGTGAAAGGTAGTGGGAGAGTAGAATATTTGTAACTGGAAAATTCGGTGTTCAGGCTGTTAGGTTTAGATTACCTAGCAGAATATGAGGTGTTCTTTTTCTAACTTGCATTCAGATTCAGCCAGGCAGTGGTGGAAACCAAGGATAGATATATTAGTTTGCGAATGGGTGAGAGACTTAAAATGGCTTGCAGGTAGGAGCCCCACATGTCATCCAAGGTGCATGAAGCACAAGTGATCGCCTAGTCTCACCAGTGTAGGGGAGGCTACATTGCGGACATCAGATGTAATAAACCAAGCCAGAGGAGATGATGTGAACGTCTACTCCACGTGGAAGGGCTGTTTATGGCCCTGACTGGTGGTAAGGTGGGGAGGTGAAGGGTTAAATTTTCATCTCTACAGTTATAGGGAAGAACCTAGAGAGGGGAGGAATGAGTGGACCAGAGAGGTATGGAGAAAACAAAGGTATAGGGAGGGAAGATGTAGCTGGTGGTGAGATTATGTTGCAGCTCATAGAGGTTGTAAAGATTGGTGTGTGGACGTGTGGGGAGAACGAAGAAAACTCTATCCCTGTTCCATCTGATGGGAGAGAGGGTGGGATTAGTGTGGAAAATAAAAGAGATGTGGATGAAAGCTCTATTAATAACAGTGGAGTTGGTGGGGGGGAGCTCTGTTTTCTGGAAAAAAAAGATAATGTCTCAGATGTCCTGGAATGGAAGGTCTCATCTTGAACAGCAGTGGAGATTGAGAAAAGGGTTGGCATTTTGCAAGCAACAGAATGAGTGTTTGTGCAGCTAGGTAATTGTGGGAGTTGGCAGGTTTGCTTCTAGTGGGTTTGCACTCTCTCCATGGCTAGGATAACAGGACAGGGAACTAAGTTAATTGGACATAATTTGGGTTGCTCATAGGATAGGATTTTATTTAGTCGGATGATCCAGTAAAAAAGGCCTGACGCAGTAAAACCTGCTGTGTTTGGTGTCTGTGCATTGATAGTGGCTTAAATGATTTCTAATGGTGCTAAGCACATTGATTGGATCTGAACAAGATATAACACAATCCTAACATAGTTATTAAGTTAATACCCTTTGTATTCTTTCGTAACTCTCAATCTAAAACTCAAAGGTCCAAAATTTTGGAAAGTCTGATCCTATTCTGGTCTAAAATGTCGTGAAATTTGTTACTATGGAGCAGCAGTACATTGCAATACATAATAATAATGAACTGTAAATTACAGTGTGTATCCATCTATTATTTTTATATTTTTTTTAAAGTTAAATTAAATAAATAGTGCAAAAAGAGGACACAAAGTAGTAAGGTGGTGTTCATGGGTTTAATATCCATTCAGAAATTTGAACCAATTTGCCACATAAAGAACCAATAAAGATTACTTTCAGTGATGATTGTTTGAAGAGTTAAGTATTGGTCAGAACACTGTAATGAAACACTATCCTTAATGTTCGTCAAAAATGTTTATCTGAAAGGAAACTTGGGACTGGATTAACAACTTCATTAGAACATTTTCTGACAATGGAAAACAAGCCGAGAATAGTTGGTGACAGGTTTTGTACTGCACACACTTTCGTTTTCAGTTTAGACAGGTATGAAATGTCTAAACATAAAAAACACAGACTGGATAGGAGCTGAATTGCATTTGCTCAGTTCCTCCAGATCTCTCATCCCCCTTTCAAGAAACGTACTCAATATTAGTTCGGAGGGATCCAAGATGCCAGGTTATACATGGAGCAGGTACTAATCAGAATGGACGGTGATCCTGCATTTTCTGCAATTGTCAGTTCACTTGTTTCAAAATTCTCTGTGTGCTTTTTTAACATAGGGATGCATTAGAAGTGTTCAGTGAAATAGTTTACTGAGACAGTTTAACTGTCAGATTCCTTGTAGAACTCACTTTAAATGCAAGTCACAGAATGGTCTCTATAACTACATTCATCACTTCTTGCCCTGTGCCTCTGCCTATCTCACAATATTCAGTTCTCATCTGAAATTGGCTAGTCTGCTCAAATCTGCAGTAGAGCAAAGCATGCAGTGTTTTCCTAGCTTCTGGAGTGATCTGTTGCCGAAAGCAACTCTTTTGTATTGCAAGTCTTGTCCTTATTTACATTATAATAAATCCAGTGCACTGGACGGTACCATTTTGAAAATTTAAAAATTATTTGCAATGAATAAATTTTCACAGGCATATTTTGCAAATACATGTATTCCCATAGATTTCTGAAACAAACATTTAAGTTGTGAAACTTCAAGCACCAATGTCTGCATGAATATTTTTACTGGTATAAGTTACTTGTAATTAGAAAATAATTGTTTCTTGCAAGACATTGAACAAATAGAAGTATTTTCCTTCTATTTTGTACTGTGCACTTTGCAGTTGAAGGGAGACATGAAAGCAGCTTTCTTCCTTGCTGTGATTTCACTTCCTTTCTTATGACAGCATTACCTTCCTACAGCAAATCCTGACATGAGGTTACGGCTGAGAAATCACCATCTTGAAATATTAGGAGCAAGGCTGAATGGAAGGGCAATGAGGCTATTCTTGAGTACTGTTGCTACAAGTACTTCATAATCTTGGCAAAGTAAAAAGTGCCAGTGATAAGGATTGCCCCCATTGGTGGATATGTAATGCTGCTGTTCTGTTAAACAATAGTTATCTGGTCATAATGTCCATAGGAAGTGTACAAAGGCAGATGGTGTGTGGCGGGGGGAGGTTGGGGAGCGTAGGGTAACAACTTACTTTTTGTCCAATATGAATCCACTGCAAATATGGTATCAGCCATTTTCTTGTTCTATGCCACCCAGACCAGTAATGACTAATATTCTCTTCTGACTGAAAATGAAATATGTGTGATAATCATTAAAATTCTCCTGGAGGAATTTCAGTAGAGCTTAGGAGCTCTTTTAAGATTGTTCCACATCAATCAAAGAGGGTAAATCTTCGACTAGAAAGTGGACCAATTTGGGCATTCCCTTTGGTCTTAGATTTATAGAATCTCTGAATAAATTGCATATAAATTGCACTTTCAAAGAGGATCACAAGCTTGTCTTTGGGTTTGGAGGTATGTGTGTTTCAGTGACCCGGAGAGTAATCTGGTCAGGGTCAGGGCTTTATGCTTTAGCCCTCGATAGAGTCAACCATACCAAACAGGCCAGAGTAGTCCATTGGTCCTCCAGGTTTGGGGATTCAGCTCAGGGCTAACAACCCAGACTGGTCAAACAAAACATTACGGAAACAGCGATGAAGAATGTTTCTTCGTCTGAGTGTGATGGTATTCCTGTGTCTCCACCCGGGACTTGCATCACCAACGGTAGTGAAAACTTAGAGGCAACGACTGACATGATGAAGGAAGCCCTGAACAGTGTCAGAGATGGAGGACCTTCATTGCTGCGCTAAACACCAGCAGTGTAACAGACAGTAAGTAAATTCCTGGAGCTGACAGCACTGGAGATCTTTTTCAGGGTGAAATGACAAACATTAGAAAATCTGCTGGATGTTTTTGTGTATAGTTGGCCTTGGTGCAGCCAACATTTGCAATGGTCTGTCACAGTGTTAGTCATGTCATTAGATGCGTAATAACACATTTCTGCTGTTGCCAGCAAAAAAAAAATGTAGCTTTGGGGGGAATCTATGATGTTTGCTGTTACTTTACTAGTCTATGGGCAGAAGTCAGTCTGCTATCACTGTTCTGATCCATCTTAATTATGATCAGAGCTACTGTATATATTTTGGAACTTCCATATACACAATATAAGCTGAATTTAACTTTGATTATTCATGAGAATAATTAACCTTCTTTGCCCCAAGTTTCCGAGAAACTAAAGAAGGCAGAGTGCCCTCGGTGGGTCAGCCTGTGAGCTGGAGTTTGTGAGAGAAGGTCATGGGGCCCAAGCGACAGACAATCTTCTGGGGGAATTCAGTGAGCTGAGCGGCACCTGTCCGGTGGGGGGGGGGGGGGGGGGAAGAACTATTAACTTTGCAAGTTGAAACCATGCATTAGGGCTCATGCAGGATTTGAGTACCGATGCAGGGTTTTGACCCAAAAATCTACAGTTCCTTTCTTCCCATAAATGCTACTTGACCCCCTGAATTTCCCCAGCAGATTGTTTGTTGCTCCAGGTTCCAGCATCTGCAGTCACTCATCGCTCCAGAGGAGACAGTAACTTCTCCAGAGGATGAATAACTTCTCTTGAGGGCATGTCAGAATCACTTCTTTTAAAATTAATCTCAGTTAGAGCAGTCTGGTCATTCAGTTTCGTTGACAAGGGAATTACCTAATTATCTCCTCCTGTAACATGTCACAATTTTACAGCTTTTTAAAAAACATTGTTATAGTTCATCTGTAAGCAGCAACGTCATATGGATATTCTGAAATACAGAATGAATATGACTTTATTGGTGTATTAGGCCTTCCAAATTGGGACAACAATTTCTTTAATCCATTTTTTGCTTTCCAAATTTAACTCTTTATGTAACTTTATAATAGGGCTGAAATCATAAACATCAGCCGAGGCAGTACTGAGTGTCAATACCACCTCCAACAATCTGTGCAAGTTAAAACATTGCCACAAGGCTTCCACCCACATGCAATTGCCTGTCATGAATACAGGTGGTGCAGATATCTTCCCCCTCACTCTATGTTCATATATCTTCAAAGTTTGCTATTGATACCATTGCTTTATCTACTGCTGCTGAAGGACATATTACCATCCTTGTTTAATGTCTATCATCCACTCAGTTACAGATGTCTCCCTTTGTCTAAGCCTATGCCTTTCACTTCTTTATCCCTCATTCTGTGTAAAATCTTTTACTATTCTAATTATTTTCGTTTCTGAAAAAAATTCACATTTTTTTTACTCTCTCTTCGCACCCTGCTTGTTATATTACAGCATATGTTATATCGCATAAATGTTTTCCTCGCAAGGTTCAACACATCTGACTCAATAATTAAAAGCCATGAGCTGAACTCTGCAAGGTCTTCGTGAATGGTTTAAAATGCAGTATTTTTACATAAGAATGAGAAAGGTTTATATGATGGAAGGACACGTAACCTGTCTGTATGTCCGAATTAAGTTCTTACTACAAACTAAGTGATCGTGCCTGTAGTACACTCTACAATCCAATAGGATAACAGTATATCAACATGCATTGATACAGAGTGCAACAAATTTCATGGCATTAGATAATGCATGCTCAAGAAAATCTCACAAAATGATAACATGATGTTCTCCTTCGCCTGATGGTTCAATACTCAACTTGCATGGAGGGTAGTAAGGCCAGAGAATGTACTCTGAATGAACATAAAACAGCTTATTCCTCTCCATAGGTACTTCCTGACTTGCTGAGTTCCTCCAGCATTTTGTGTTTCTGACAGCAGTATAGTGCAAGTCATTAAAAAAAAAGGTAGGTAGATCGATCAGTTCAAAACAGGCCTTTTTGCTTACAATGTTACGTTAACCAATTAATCTTGTAATCAAATGCCATACTAACCTAATTCCTTCTGCCCACACCATGTCCATATCCTTCCTTTGCTTGCACATTCATGTTCCTCTCTAAAGATGCCTCTGTCTGTTGGCTGTCACCACCACCCCAGGCAGCACATTCCAAGCACTATGACTGCACCATCTATAAATCCAGATCTATTTCCTATATTTCCTGAGGAGGGAGGAGAAGATGGCGGTGCGATGCAGCACGTTCGGCCGTTCGGAATGAATATTATATGTGTTAACTAGGGGGCCGTGCAGAATCCGAATTTGATGGAGACAGCCGTGAGAAGTATGGAGGAACACCTGGAGTAACTTCTGAAGTGCCCGCTTTGCTGCCGCTGCTACTGTGCGATCGAGAATCTCCGGATGGGAAGGCCCCAAACCCTTGGCTTTGCCTATTGCCTGTTGCTGGGGCCAGGGTCGAAGCGCTCGGCAGAGATGGTGCTCGGTGCTCGGTATCGGAGTGCTGGTCGGAGGCTCGGAGTTTTCGGATGGACTCGGAGTCGGGCTGTGGTCGCATGCTTCCAGTATGCTGCATCGGCAAGCTGGCGGCGCTGGAAGGTCACCGTCTGCGTGAGATGATGGGACTTTCGAGGGACTTTGAGACTTTTACAGTGCATTGGTCTGTTCTTATCAAAGTATGGTATTGCTTTGCACTGTTGCAACTATATGTTATAATTATGTGGTTTTTGTTAGTTTTTAAGTCGGTTTGTCATGCGTTTCTGTGATATCATTCTGGAAAAATATTGTATCATTTCTTATTGCATGCATTACTAAATGACAATAAAAGAGGACTGCATGGCCTCATAATCTAATCTCATCTGATCTAATAAGCACATCTGTCTGATTGTATTGGTGGATATGCTGTGAAGATCATGTATAAAAGTTATTAATAGTGAGAATTTGGATTATTACAAGTTCAAGTTTATTGTCATTCAACCATACACATGTATAGAGCTAAATGAAGCAGTGTTCTTCTTGGACCAAGGTGCAAAGCAGTCAAACACAGCGCACGGTTCACATAGTTGCCATAGCTCATAGAGTCACAAGATAATATTAACACAAGTCTTTGAGAGGCATGCCCTGAAGGTTGATGGTCCACGAAATGTTGTCCTGGAGCCATGTTTCTGCATGAAAAAGCATGCAGTAGTCCCTCATCGTATTCCTGGTCAGCCACCAATGAAGGCAAATCGGATTGTCTCGTGCTGGGTACGTCGCAGATGAAAGCAATCTAGATTTTCTTCCAGGCAGGGGGAAAACACTGAAGAGGATCCCTTATGGAAGAGGCAGCCTGCAAGGGCAAGTGTCCATCCAAGCATGGGTTCCAGTGTGCCTGCCAGTTCATAAAGTCTGAAACACAAGAGATTCTGCAGGTGCTGGAAACCTTGAGAAACACACACAAACATCTCTAGGAAACCAGCAGGTCAGGCAGCATCAGTGAAGGGGAATAAACTGTCGATGTTTTAGGCCAGGGTGCTTCATCTGGACTTAACCCCAAAATGATAACTGGTTATTCCTATCCATAGTTGCTGAATTTCTCCAGCACGTTGTTTGTGTTTGTCGTCAAAACTGCTATTTTGTGGAAGCAATACAGTGTAAGACATGATAAGAAATGAAATAAATAGAATGATTGATAGATAAATAGTCCCAAAGGGCAATAGAGGGATAATTCTCATAGGCAATTCAGAAATCTGATGACAGAGGAAAGAAGCAAATCCTAAAATGTTCAGTGTGGGCCTTCAGGCTCCTGTACTTGCTCCCTGATTGTAATAAAACGGGGATATAACCCTGGACGTTACGGCTTTATTGTTCATACAACCCTCTACAGCTTCTTCCAATCCTATGCATTGTTGCCACCATACCAGGCAGTGATGTAACCAGTCAGAATGTTCTCCAGAGTACTTCTGTAGAAATCTGTGGGAGTTTTGGTGATATATCAAAACTCTTCAAACTCTTAATGAAGTATAGCCGCAAGCATGCCCTCTTGTTTGCAACAATCTGTTGGGCCCAAGATGCTAAGAATGTCATCATTAATATTTATGGAAAAGAAGGAATACATATTTTTATTTTCATCTTTAAGTTTTTTTTCAATTTAGGATGTCTTGCAGTCCTTTACAGACAATAAATTATTTTATTGAAGTGTTAGCACTTCAATATAGGAAGCATGGCAGCTATAGTGAACATCACAAGCACTAATATAACACGAACAGACAGTTCAGTGATGTTGATTGAGAGAGAAATATTGGCCAGGTCACTAAAAGGGTCCCTCTTCCTTTTCATCCAGTAGTGCCATGGGATCATTCCTGTCTAGTTGAGATTGTGTATAAACAACAACAAAGGCACACTGCTGGAAATGTCAGACCAAATATTGTCAACAAGCTTCTCAAGCTAGACTTAATTCAGAACAGTGTATCATGAGATACAGTTAGCATACTGGGTGACTTAAAATCATATGATGCAACATATTTTTTTATTAGATTTGGGCATCCAAATCTAATAAAATGAATTGGATAAAAAAAAATCACAGATATTCATGAGAAATTTGGATCTTAGATAATAATGTTTGACATTCTGGTAATTTATGAATATCTTGAAAAATACCGGTCACCTTCTATAGGGTAATGAATTGGATATTACTGATATATTCTTCTTCAGTCTGGGATCAATCATCGAGCACAAAGAATAAAAATGACATTCACCTTAACATCCAGGTAGATGTTACAGTTTAGCAGACATCTGCTCACCCAAAGCTGAGCATTTAGTGTTGTTGTAGCTATGTCTGGGACTAAAGGTAAGTTTGGTTAATATGCTTATGGTACCATTTCAATTTGCCCGTTTCCTTTTCTGTTACAAATTATGCTTTGGGTGAATACTGTGTAAATTATTTCCCACTGCTGGAAGATTTCTGCAGATTGAACTGGGTGAAAAGTCGTGTATTTTTTTCCCTTCACACCGCAAACATGTAGGAATTTGCCCAAGCCTTAATGTTTCTTCCACATGGAGAAGATAAAGGAATGCCAGTGAAAGGCACAGAGGTTTTAATTCTGTGGGCCATACTTGGAATATGAATAGTGACTGTAAAACATAACTGAGGCATCTCTTGGATCAGGCCTAGCAATTACCTTACAAACAGAAGCTGGCAAGAAACTTGCCTAGTGATTCCCTTGCCCTCTGTCTGGTGGTTCAGTTTCCAGTACAATCCATTATCCTAACTTTTTTTTTTGCTGTCCAGTGGGAAGGCATCATAAACTTCAAAAAAGGAGGGAATTTACTGTATTTATTGCCTATGCATATCCAATCAGTTACCCTTGAACTGGAAAGAATCTGGAGCTGCAAAGACAAACTTTGATCAATCTCATCCAAATCCACATTCGATGCTTTCAAGATCTCACATTTTCCAATTAAATTAAAATTGCATTGCATTAGCAAATTACTCTTTGTAAGAACATTATTTGCCTTCTATTTTAACAATTATTTTGATTGCATCTGTGATGAGAAACTACATCTATTTTTGGTTGTGCACAAATGTAAGTTTGTTCTAAGATATGTAGTCAGTGAGAGGCATTTCTTCATTCATGGATGTGTTGTAATTAGGTGCCACTTGACTCGCAGCCAGAGAATCATTTTGTTCTGCTTTGAAGTGTCACTTGCTTCTCTAGCAAGGTGACAAGTGCAATTGTGTTGGTGAGGACTGCACATCATTGAAACAATACTGGGTGCCTGGAATACTAATGCACATTCTTTGTAATATGCATTCCCTAATACTGCAATTTAATTTCTTATCATGAATAAAATGGTTTTAAAACCTTCAGACTTGTGACCCTGAATTCCCGAATTCGCTCTAATTACAATGGTAAGTTTTCATGTAAACTTCTGTCAGTAACAATCACAAAAAGAGCATGCATTTCTAATTTTCTGCATTACCAGATTATACATTGATTTTAAAATGTTATATGTTCACTTTGGCCTTCACGTGCCTTGGATTTCCCCCCTGCACTGATATAGGTGATTTACTATAATCTAGTATCTACTACTGAGAGTGGTGCTAAGATGCCTCACTGATCTACTGTAGTCCAAATTATGAAAGGCTCATGGTTAGGGTGTTCCAGTATTTTGCAAAAATGTCTCTTGTAAAAATGCCATCCCCTTCTCGCAATTCCTCCGTCTCCTCCGCATCTGCTCTCAGGATGAGGCTTTTCATTCCGGGATGAAGGAGATGTCTTCCTTTTTTAAAGAAAGGGGCTTCCCTTCCTCCACCATCAACTCTACTCTCAAACGCATTTCTAATGCGTCTGGAATGACCCTATCAATCATCAGGTCATAGTAGATAACAGTGAACAGACCTGGCTTTGTGCCACTGCGAAAATAGACAGAAGTTAGTCTTGATCCTGAACAATCCTCCTAGTGAGAAAGCACAGGAATGGATAGGGGTGAGCCAAGGTGAGGTGCATGCCCTACCCTGCATGTCTTGCTGCTGGCAGTTATTACAATCATGAGGAACAACGTATTGGAAAACCTGATGGAAGTAATGGCGGACAAGTTGCCAGATCCTGGTCTGCACATATGGGCTTTAAGGGAAGTTGGTGCTAAGCTGATTCCACATCCCCTCTGTTGAAGAACTTTCCAGTGGGTCCCATTTAATCCTTCCCCTCTCACCTTAATCCTATGCTCTCCCAGGAAAAAGACAGTCTACCCTGCCTATGTCTTTCAACTTTATAAATCACCAGTGTCACCCCTCAGACTCCTTTGCTCTGGGAGGACAGTCTTAGTATACTCAGTCTTTCCTTGTAACTCATTTTTTTCTGTCCAGTCAACATTCCTGTGAATCTTTTCTGCACTCTGATGACTAATCCCATCCCTTCTATGGCACAGTAACCAGAACTGCCCCAAATACTTCTACTGGCTCAACTCAACTGTTCTGTAGTGAATCTCCAAGAAGGGAAGCATTTTATTTCTAGACTGCTTTGGGATCACTATAAGTGTTTTTTTTAAGTACAATGATACAAAAAGCATTAGGAATATGGACTTAACATATAGTAGGCACATCCTGAAAAACAGGATGAAGCTGATTTAGCATGGTGTCTAAACAAACATAATTCACTTTCATGTTTGTCTTTAAACTCTGCTCATATTTTATTTCCCGATTCCAGTCCTGCATGTACAGAAAATGTTCAATCTCACATAATTGTGGTTTTTATAATATACAAATTGCTAAAGAACAAAACTTACTTTGCACAGTCTGGGTGACAGTTGGAACTGAACTACAATCGGCTGGAGAGAACCACCAAAAAACAGGCAATCTTGTGTTGCCTAGCTTTCACCAGGTTCCAAGCCATCATATCGGGTCCAATGTCTCGAAGTAAGGCCCATGTGATCGCTAGGTGACAATTTCTACAACAAATCATAGCTCAATGTTTTCTCTCAAAAAAGCATAATAATGCTGTGCAAGTACTCTAAACTTAAAAGCATCACCAGAATCTGCAATCATTTCCATTGAGTGGCAAGAGATCCAGATAGCAATTTAGAGCAGCAAGAATGAATCTACAAATTATGTTTATTCTAATGATTTTTGACATATTATGACATATTCTAATGATTTTTATTACAAATAACATATTGGAATGCTCAATAGAGATGTTCCATGATGACCTCCAAAATGTAAGCAGGAAATTTAGAAATTTCCATGTGCTTGCATGATTTCAAACTTTCTTGGATCCCCATGAATTTTGTTCTGATGTACAGTATCATAATGCGTATTTTCCAAATTTAATATTTTAGAGTGGTACAAAATGATTAAGGGACCAGACAGATGCACTTATGGCAGCTACACAATTGAAATAGATTCAAAGCAATTGTCTTTTGCAAGCTATAACTATTATGACCAAGCTCCAAGAATCTTCAGTCTGCTTCTCTATACGGATGCATATCGAGCACCAAATATTTTGACAATTGCACAAGCACTTTAGAATTTGTGCAAATCATTCACTAAGCTTAATAGAAAAATGACAGTTGATCCCACTCTTTGGTCATTCCTCTTCAGCATTCCAAATTAAAAATATCCTCACTGATATATTCTTAATGTAAAAACAAGTCAAATAATTGATTTCTTTTTACATTAAAAAGCAACTCCATTATGAGCACAGCCGTCTGCACCATCAAGGACATCTTTAAGAGGCAGTGCTTCAAGGTGGTATCCATTACCAAGGACCTTCACCATCTGGAATATGCCTTCTACTCACCAAAACTATTGGGGAAGTGGTACAGGAACCTAAATACTCACATTCATGTAAATTTTGAGACAGCATCTTCCCCTCCACAACCAGATATCTGAATGGTTCTTTAACCACTGTTTATTCATTTTGCAATTTATAGTAAACTTAGGATTTTGTACTGCACTGCTGCTACAAAACATCAACTCTCATGTCATACAAATCAGTGATAACAAATTCAATTCTGGTTCTGAAGTTGATTAACAATAATTTTTGTTGTTACACTTTGCGGCAAGCAGAAATCTCAACTAATTCCAAAATGAAAAATGACAAGGGGCCATTTTTGGTAGCCAGAAAGAATATTTTATAGAGAGCAGGAACAACTAATCAATAAAGACTGTGTATCAACGACATCATTTTTTAAAAAAGATTGGACCATGTGACATCCCAAGACCAATAGGACGAGGATCGATTCTGCATTGTATGAAGGTGGTTTAATGAAAAATTATTATTAAGTAACTTGCTTTACAATATATTTTTGGAATCTTTTATAATGTACTTTCACTAGTAAAATGCTATTCATTAATCTTGCAAAATAATAATGATGCCACAATTTGCAATTCAATGAAAAGTTGTCAAAAAACGAGGATCATTATATATGGCACAAATGTTGCACACTTTGTAAACAAATAATATTGTATAAACTTCTAATAAAACATCTTGTATTATCAAGATACATAGGTGATAATGATCATTACACTTGACATTGTGTTTATTCCAAGCATAGGTTAACATGAAGGACTATAATTGTTTGTTTCTGTGATTGCCAATCTACATCGTCCATCATCAGAGACCCTCCACTATCCAGGACATGCTCTCTTGTCAATGTTGCTGTTAGGAAGAAGGTACAGGAGCCTCAGGACTTACACCACCAGCTTCAGGGACTGTTACTACCCCTCAATCATCAGGCTCTTGAAACAAAGGGGATAACTTCACTCAGCTTCACTTGCCCCATCATTGAAATGTTCTCAACAGTTATTATTTATTTATTTATTTATTACTGTTATTATTTTGTATTTGCACACTGGCTGAATGCCCAAGTTGGTGCAGTCGCTCATTGATTCAATTATGGTTATTATTCTATTATGGATTAGCTGAGTGTACCCACAAGAAAATGACATATATGTACTTAGAGAGTAATGTTTACTTTGAACTCTGAACTTTGAACTAAACTGTCAATTCATCTTTGATTTATTTCTGAGTGCATTTGAAATCAATTTACACTACACATCAGATGAATGGCTCTCTTCTACACTCCTAATTGCTAATTATGCCCTTAATTTTATTTTCCAATTTCTCCCCATTTTCCTCTCCTGACATTGCTCAGCAGGGAGATGCTCAACAGATTGAATGTAATGCAAAAGAATGATTAAATAGGTTTGTGGGACCTAATGGTCTCATTCTGTTCCCATGGTTTCAAACAGAGACTTGTACTTTTTTTTCTAGGAGCAGTAAGCCGATGAAATTGAACCTCGAGATTCAAGAAGCAGCAAATGCTTCAATGCTGGCAAAGTCTTTTGAATCTTTTTTTAAATGTTCTAATGGTCTACAATATAAGAGTGTTTTTTTAGTTCAAAATAATTGTTTTATTGATATTTTTATTGGCAATAATGTTTTTTTTGACTTAATTAGTCTAAGTGATATATCATTAAGTCTAAGAAGACCATTAGATCATAAAGGAAAAATGGAGGGTAATATAAGTGTTACGTTTTGTAATTCCACAATCTAATCTATTTTCACTTTGACATGAAAGGGTCATTTTCTGTTGACTTGTGTCAAAAAAGCCAAATTAAGTCCACTGTGATTCAATGTCGTAAAACAATAAAACATGAAAACTTCCAGTGGGGTATGAATACTTTTTTATAGGTACTGTAGCTCACTGGCTACTTTATTATAAGTGGTGTAATGAACTGGATGAGCTTGGTAAAACTCGGGAGTGGCATTTTCATTAGAGACAACTTTACCCTTGATAAGTTTGTGTATTCCAATGCCATCCTTCAACACTGCTGTGACAGGTACCTTCCTTCATCTGCTTTCAGTTGCTTCTATTGCAGGGTTTTGCAGATCAGTGCTCTTTTTGAAACTGCAACATGAACTTTCATTCGCAAGTGCATCGCAATTGCATCTCTGTCTGATGTTCCATTGATACAGCAATTTCAACTGCTATTTTAAATATCAGTTGTGCCTCATTTAGGAGCCATTTTGAATGCTTTCTTGTAAAATTCCACAAACTAAATGATCTCTCAGTGCACAATAAGCCATTTTGTCTGTTTTCTACTTTTTTTTTCAACTCAAACAACTTTCTCCCCTTATGAAAAGAAGTGTGCTGTCCTTGTTTTTTTTTATCTCAGACGTTTCTCTCCACTTCTGAAGAAAAATGTGCTGTGCTTCAACAGGTAGCTAGTCATCTCAGGTTCATTTAAACCTACCTCGTCACCACTATTAATGTTTGTAACTCCAGAAACCAGTTGAAAGACAAAACACTGGAGCCAGGATGATG
Source organism: Mobula birostris (assembly GCF_030028105.1). Taxonomy (NCBI): domain Eukaryota; kingdom Metazoa; phylum Chordata; class Chondrichthyes; order Myliobatiformes; family Myliobatidae; genus Mobula; species Mobula birostris. Next base: position 36,909,171 of record NC_092388.1, read on the forward strand.
GTCTATTTAGTTTTCTTTTGGAGAAGCATTCACATATGGAGTGATGGCGTAATGATGTATGCTGTTCATGTACTTCCTACACATAACCTATCATGAATTATGTAAACAACAAAGGATGTTAATTAAACAATATTTACAATATTACACAAATATTCATGAAATATTAGATACACTACAGTAAGAGAGAGATTAGATTGATTTTAGAGTAAGTTAAAGGCATGATGCAAAGGGTTTTATGTTCTAATTGAACATCATTTCAAAAATAAACAAAGAACAAAACTAACAATTAATTTATGATAATAAATTAGAATAACACAACTCATAAACTTAGTTGCACTTGTCTTACCTACAGGATGAATAGCCAAGTAGTTGGGTTTGACATTCACAAACCAGAAATCTGTGGTGCAAAGCCAAGAGGATGCACATGAAGTGATGGATCTACCTTGCAATTGACCTCCAGTTCACCTTGGACTTCCATATTTGACTGAGCATGCATGTGAGGCCTGAGACAAGCTGAGCTACGAACAGTTGCCCGTCACTTCCCTACAGGAGCTTCAGCTGTCGGTCAGCTTGATTCAGGTCTATATGGCACACCTAAGAGTAATTAAGTTGCACCACTGTTGGAACTGGGATGTTGCTCACAAGAAGTTTGACCTCCATGAGCAAAACCAAGACCTGAGTAATATTATTACTTTTATCCTTTCTCCAAGGTTTTCCAAGATTCTTAAAGCTTCTCTCACTCTCCCAACTCATGCCTTTTGTCCTCAGTTTGAATGTATCAGAATAGCTTTACTCTCTGGGTAGGTAGATAATCTTTAACAAGTAGGACTGATAGCCAAAAGTGAGGTAGAATTCGTATTTTAGAATTTTAACTGCCTTTGGCAATGCAGCTATTGTGAGTTTGCTGTGCCAGCAATAGATTACTTATATTTACCAGAAGTGTTTTTGGTTGCAGTTGTCCATCGTAAGTTAAGAACGCTTTAAATAGTTTAAATTATTTGTTATATTTGAACTAAAATATCCTAACCCATATACTTAGCTGCATCTGCCTTTCCTGTCTGCCCACGACATTGGAAACCATACACAATTAGCTCAAGACACAAAGGTCAGAAAAGGAGAGACTGAATTACGTTCAGGAGTAAGTTAAAGGTCACATGGGCTATAGAAGGGAAATAGTTACCCTCATTAAATAGAAATTGTGTTTCAAGTCTAGAAATTTCAGAGAGCTACCAGCTTCATGTTAGATAGACCTTCAAGGTTCAGGAAGATTGATTCAACACCAAGCACTCTGGTTTTGACACAGCTCATGCAGCCACTGTGGGACCTACAAACTTTGCCGCAGATGGGAGGGGAGTGCTGGATAAAGGGTGTTTAGATCATCTGAAACATGAGAAAATCTGCAGGTTCTGGAAATCCAAGGCAACACAAACAAAATACTGGAGGAACGCAGCAGGCCAGGCAGTACCTAGGGAAAGAAATAAACAGTCGACATTTTGGGCCGAGAGCCTTCAGGTGTTTGGATAATGTGAGATGGGACGCTCTTCAAGGCATTAACAGTCACGTTGTGTGGGTTCTTCATGAATAGACTTTATGTTTCCATGTTGCCTCCCAAAGTTCCTTCTCCACTTCAAGCATTTATGCTCCAGACATTCCCAGGCATCACAACAACTGGTAACCAGCCTTCCCAATCCATCCCTGACGAGGCTTGTAACATATTATCAAACAAAATTCAGGAGAGAATTGAAGTTGCTTTACATACATCAATTATATCCTAAGAACCCATAGTCTCAGTCTATTGAATTCTTCTTAAATCTTCCAGCTGTTTTCATATTTTCCATCTGTTTCTGCCACACTCGATATTTTTCTAGTATTTCCTACATCTATTGACTTGTTTATTCATTGAACTTTGAGGCTGTTTCTGGATTTCTGCCAGTGTATTGCTGAAGTATTTCTTTGTGATTCTAATGGTATCCAAGCCTTACTTCATTCTTTCAAATTTCATGTTAATTCTGAAACAACTGTTGGATTGATGAGGATATTAAAAGGAAAGGTACATCGCACCTGGAGTTTCTTCAGTTTGCGGACGTTTTCCCTCCACGCCTCTCTGACGTAGTGGGGAACCGCGTACGAGGCAAGTTACAGCAGTGGTTTGCCATTACCTTCTGCCAGGTGAGTTTCCAAAGAGATCACCAGCTCGTAACCCAGCACAGATGGAAAGCGTGCAGGGGAGCCGGCTGGCTGGATTCGAACTTTCGTCCCAAAGTCCAACGCTGATGCCACTACGCCACCAGCCGGGCCGGTGAGGATATAGTCATGTTTTAAAATTCATGCGAGGGATGTGGGCTTCACTGGCTGAGCCAGCATTTGATTGCCCATCGCTGGTTGCCCTTGAAAAGGAAGTGGTGAGGAGTCCGTTTGAACTGTAGTATATTTGCTGAGTTATCACTTGAAGTGAATTTCCCACAAAATTAGAATCAGGTAACGAATTAATATGAAGCAACACGCAATCTGCTGGAAGAATGCAATGGGTCAAGCTGCAGCTGCTGGAGAAAAGAAATTGTCGGTGTTTTGGGTTGAAACCTAGCATCATGCATTGATTAATAGGAAAGTATAGTCAGGTTTGCTGGCTACATTGAAGATATGCCACCAGAATTAGTACTTGGGCCTCAGTTATTTATAATTTATAGAAATGGATCAAATGGGATTTCTGTCTAGTTGGACAGTCCGTTGTAAATTGCCCATGATATCCTCCTCACAATGAAAGATGAAGTTACAGATCAGATACTAATGCATCTGAAACATCCTTTTGTCTAATATACTTAATATAAAAGGCAGTGGAAGGACACAAGCATACTGAGCTCCAGGAAATTGCACATCACAACTAGAATGTCAGTTGTTAATGATGTGGTCCCATTCTTTTCAAGGTACATGGGACATTACAGTACAGGAACAGGCCATTCAGCCCATAATGTAGCCAAAAATATTGAGGAAGAAGACAAATGCAGTGAAGTGGTTTATTTTTCTTTATTTTACTTTATCACATTGTTTTTTAAATTTTGAACTCCATTTACAGTAAAATTTTATTTTAATTTTGAACTATTTTGTCAGCGAAAGCAATTTGAAGTATTATGACTGATGATAATATTTAAGTAGTTACAAGCTTTTAAGATTCCTTAAGGTTCCTTAAAGGTAATATAGTCGGAGGTGGTAATCGGGCAAGCTCCCACTACCTACTAAATGGTTCAAATGACGTGCGCCTCAATTGACCTCTGTCAACCAAGTTGAGCTCCTCTCGCTTTCACGTGCGGTTTCGCTACAAAGTCCGGTGGAACCGTTTCTACTGACAGGAGAAGGGCCAAAGGTGGGTTAGTGGCACCTTAAAACCAGTCTCTTTGAGTTGATGGGGCTCGTCAGCCATGGTTGGCAGCTCATCTAGGAGAGGAACACTGTGATTTCAAACCTCCGCTGTCTTGCGGCTATACCCATCCATGGGGATGACTTCAGGAGTAAACCCCGAGGGAAGAACCTGGAGCTGGAGTCCCTAAGGCAGTTTTACATTGAGTTCAATGCTGACTGGCAACTCCTGTGATTTTGCTGGTACCAAACTGTATTGGTCTCTGCCGTTCCTTTGTGTTCATCTGATGCGTGGAGAGGGGGAGCCTGTTACATGGGCAACAGCTTGCTCTTCATATCGTACTGCATCGGCTTGCCTATCTAGTCATAGTCATAGTTGTACTTTATTATTCCTGGGGGAAATTGGTTTTCGTTACAGTTGCTCCATAAATAATAAATAGTAATAAAACCATAAATAGTTAAATAGTAATATGTAAATTATGCCAGTAAATTATGAAATAAGTCCAGGACCAGCCTATTGGCTCAGGATGTCTGACCCTCCAAGGGAGGAGTTGTAAAGTTTGATGGCCACAGGCAGGAATGACTTCCTATGACGCTCTGTGCTGCATCTTGGAGGAATGAGTCTCTGGCTGAATGTACTCCTGTGCCCACCCAGTACATTATGTAGTGGATGGGAGACATTGACCAAGATGGCATGCAACTTAGACAGCATCCTCTTTTCAGACACCACCATGAGAGAGTCCAGTTCCATCCCCACAACATCACTGGCCTTACGAATGAGTTTGTTGATTCTGTTGGTGTCTGCTACCCTCAGCCTGCTGCCCCAGCACACAACAGCAAACATGATAGCACTGGCTACCACAGACTCGTAGAACATCCTCAGCATCGTCCGGCAGATGTTAAAGGACCTCAGTCTCCTCAGGAAATAGAGACGGCTCTGACCCTTCTTGTAGACAGCCTCAGTGTTCTTTGACCAGTCCAGTTTATTGTCAATTCGTATCCCCATGTATTTGTAATCCTCCACCATGTCCACACTGACCCCCTGGATGGAAACAGGGGTCACCAGTACCTTAGCTCTCCTCAGGTCTACCACCAGCTCCTTAGTCTTTTTCACAGTAAGCTGCAGATAATTCTGCTCACACCATGTGACAAAGTTTTCTACCATAGCCCTGTACTCAGCCTCATTTCCCCTGCTGATGCATCCAACTATGGCAGAGTCATCCGAAAACCTCTGAAGATGACAAGACTCTGTGCAGTAGTTGAAGTCCGAGGTGTAAATGGTGAAGAGAAAGGGAGACAAGACAGTCCCCTGTGGAGTCCCAGTGCTGCTGATCACTCTGTCGGACAAACAGTGTTGCAAACACTCATACTGTGGTCTGCCAGTCAGGTAATCTAGACAGCTAGGATGCAATATCCCTAGTCAACTCTGACTGACAAAGGCCCTCACCTCAAAAGCTAGCCAGAGACACAGAACAGAGAGCTTAAGTACAGTTGCCTCATAAATACCCACTTCATGGGATGGTCAAAATCTGACCTCATCCATTCCATGTAGAGAATTAGTGAATATGATCACAAAATATAGCACTACATTGAGTGTGGATGTCAAACTAGCATGATTCATCAATGTATTATGAATATGACTAAGCCTCACAGTTGTCTTAAGTAGAGGATTACAAAGATTCACTACCCACTTGGTTTTCCATTTGTTCTGAATGGCTGACCCTTAATTTTGTAACTGTGACCTTTTGTTCCACACAGCATAGCCAGGAGAAGCACTTACCTTGTGAATTTCAGTAAAATTTTTCTATGATTGAGATCATCCCTCATTCTTCTAAATTGAAGAGAATATGGAATATGAAGAATAGCTACATATTAAGTGAAAAATGAGTTTAAATGGATCGGCCAATTGATAGGAGAGTAAATGTGAAATTTGGTATTAAATTTACTCCTCTGACATGGGCTGTAGACAATGATCATATTCAAGACAAAGGTGGATAGATTTTTGGGAATCAACAAATTTTGGATAGTGAGGAAGCCAGAAGTTCAAAAGATTAGCTATCATATTGGAATGTCAGATGATGCATGAAGAGCTGAATCATCTACTTCAGAATATTAGCCCCCAAGTCTGACACCAAATGTAGAAGGATTCTTTATACATTCATACGATGTTTTTCCTATTGCCAATAACCCTTGTAGTGACTGGCATGCTTGGCCTTTTCAGAGCAAATTAAAATACAACCACATTTGAAAGTCTACAGCCACAGATAGGTTTTGGTTGTTAAGGAATGCAGACTTCCTGAAAAAGCTCACAATTGAGACACAGGATATCCACCACACAAAGCCATGTTAACTTTCTGTGAAGGTCCATAAGCTACAACCTTTATCATTGATGTTAAAAAAAAATCCCCTACAGATCAACATAGGGTGTACAGTCTGATTTTCACTTTGGTTCACTGCATCTGCCAAGCTCGTATCTTAATATTCAGTATATATGCAAGTGCACCACTGTGCTCAGAGATATTGATATGCACTACTATTTCTGCCAAAGAGAACACTCCCTGACTCCCCTGTATTACCTCATCTTCATGACAGCTTTATCTTTTATCTAACCTATGGGTGCCATAGAGAGTCTACTTACTGTCTAATCATCTTCTCAAAGTTTAGCTTGACAATGATGTGGAACCTGCAAGCTCTTCATGAGCTGTCTCAGGGATCACAATTATGGGTGAGAAATACCACAACAATTTTTCTCATCAATTTGTCTCTTTGTTCTTTTTAAGACAATACGACAAGTTGGCTGTCTGTACCATACACAGTACCTGTTTAGCAAATTATCTGTTCAAACTATGTCCCAAATGCTCATTTCTAATAGCTTCCTCAGTACTGAGGTGAAAATGACTGTTAATGCCAGCTTTCTTCTTACAGTGGTATTTTTTGAGGAATAAAAAGGTGCAATATTTACAATGCTTCAATCCTTGTGCATCAATCTATTTTAAAGATGTCTCTAAATTAAAATATGGCAGCAATTTCCATCCTTAAGTTAATCAGCAATTTTGGATACATCTTATCTAGACCCATTGATTTACTGACTTTAAATACACTAAGCTTTCATGGCATTTTAATCTTATGCCCACTTAGGTTCCCATTAATATTTTCCTTTGCTGAGATTTCAGCAGCATTCTTGGTGAAGATTATATAGTCGTTTCATAACTCAGAGGCCTTTTGCCTCTGAGTAAATCATTTTCTTTGGTCCTCCTCTGTTATTATCCAATTAACTTTCTCATGCCTGCAGCAAATTTTTGGATTTCCTTTAATGCTTGCCGTCAATCTTTTTGCATTCTCTTTCTTTGTACCTCATTTTATTTTTCATTCCCCTCCTGAATGGTCTATTATTATCTTGGTTCTTATCAGTATAATCAACCTAATATCTGTCATTTTTTTCTTTACAAACCTTTATTTTATTTTACATTTCTTTTTGTTTCATTCAGCTACTGCTAGTTTTAATTGGTCTACCTTCTTTCAGATGAAAATGTTAATAGACTGCACCTGAATTATTTCCTTCTTAAATGCCACCAATTCTTCAATGTTTCCTTTTCATGCCAAAAATTGATTCTAATTTAAAAGGCCATATTCATTCTCATCCCATTGAAATTTGCCCTTATCAATTTGTCTGTTTTTGACTTGGAATTTTCAATCTGCTTTCCCCTTGCTTTATTAACCTAGTAGCAGTAAGATTGCCTATTATTATCCTATTGAGACTTCGTCATTTTTCTCCATCTCATTTGCATTGCCAGGTCCAGAAAAGCTTCCTTTCTTATTGAATCTGAACTATCCAAGTCAAGAAACTTCAGTTGAACAGTCTACGAAAACTTCTCTTCTTTACTCCTTATAGTACTAAATAATTATCATATTCATGCTAATGCAATAGAATAAAAAAAAACACCCAGGAAATACCTCTGCTACACCAAATTCCAGTAGAACATACAATCCAGCAATTAACTTAACTGAGTCTATATAAATTTATACTTCCAGAGTCCAAACTAATAGGATGTTCAAGTAATTAGTTTTAGTTATATATATATATGTAATTACATGAAACTGACAAATGGTATTGTTGTTGCTGGCTAACATTGAAAATCAGACTCCACTCAAGGTTAAAATTCAAGACATTCAAAATTTTGGAATGAAATCATCCTTGTACAAATTCCCTTGCTTCCCAGATTCCCATTCTTTACAGTCATTAGAATCAACAGATTATTTTAAAATATTTCATAGACCAGTATCTTGAAACTTCTTTCAAGCCCGCAATAATAAAATGTGAAAGTAATGCATATCACTACTCTAAAATTTCAAGAATAACAATTTGTGAAAAGCATTCCACGTCTTTTTTTTAATTTAGAATTTGTCCTTGAACTGCCTCCAATATAATAAGTGTTCACTGTGTTACAGGTAGTATTCAGGATCTTGCACCATACATGTGACATGTGACAGTTTTTATTCATCCTCAGTTTGTGAGTATATGTGGCAAGAGGTTCCTGAAGGTTGTAATAGGTGGGTGGGGGGGGTGGGGTAGTGGGGATAAAGATCCTACTACCTATTAAATGCTCCCAATGTTGTAAAGCAAGTCCAGCTCCTGGCCTTCACGTGCCATTTAGCAACTAAGCTGCCAGAACCAGTTCTGCTGACAAGAAAAGTTGAAAAGGTGTGTTACTGGACCTTAAAAACGATCACCTTGGGCAGATGGGGCTCATCAGCCATGGTTAGCTGCTTACCTCGGAGGAGAAAAACTAATCTCAAACATCTGCTGCCTTATGGCTCTACCCACACACATCTTGAGACAAAATCTGGAGCTGGAGCCCCTAAGTGTTGAGTTCAATATTGACTGACAGCTCCTGCAACATCACTGGTGCCAAACTATATTGGTCTTTGCCGTTCCTTTGGGTTCATCAGATGCATGGACAGGGGGAGGCTGCTGAATGGACAACAGCTTACTCTCCATGTCATACTGTCCTGGCTTATCTATCATGTAGACAGATAGGACACAATATTCCATGGTTGACGTCTACCAATGGATAGACAAGAATAAAATTTATTTTTTTAACTCACCATTTGAATGTGGATGATCATGACCAAATTTTATTTCCCATCACTAAATGCTTTTTAAAATGTGTTGGGGAGCTGCCTTTTTGAGATGCTGCATTTTGCATTGCTGAGGAACTCCAGCAGTGTACATACAATATGAAAGGGCATTTTACAACTGATCTACGGACAAATGGTCCAATAAGTTAAATTCTGTTAAACCTAAGAGCTGCTTATTCAAATAATTGTGTGGGATTTTTATTCATACTTACAGACAATTGGTCCAGTTAGTTAACTCCCATGTTACACGTTATCATTTGGAAACATTAATGGTTTTTCCCATCACAGATGCTGCTTGAACCCAAGCTCATTTCCAGTGTTTTCTGCTTTTATTCCACAATGTTACTCTGTTGCTTTGCCAAAGTGCCTGTAACCAACCTTGCTCAAAGCAATTTGATATCATCGAGTACCATGTTCAGGCACTTGAGAGTTTAACAGTGACTCGGAACTGGCTCGACAAGACAAAAGCCTGGGTGAACAAAATGAGTTGTTAAGAATGATCAACAGTTTTGTAATCATCTGCGTGTCATGTTGATATGACTTAAGTCTGCCACACCATCTGTTATTTACTTTTCTATAGAAAAATTCCAATGAACTTCCTTCCAGTTCAGGTATTTTTTCTTAGCTAAACTAAATCAAATTCTCATTGGATTGGAACTGAGTCCTCTGGAGCTTTATTGTAGGCTTCTGCAGAACAAAACCAGCACAGTAATCTCACATTGCCATTTGCTGGAAGAAATATATATAAAATCAGAATTGATTACTGATGGCGATATATATTAGAATTGAGAAAGTTCGGCTGTCTTTACAACACATTCTAACAAATACGTTAAATATTTGTTCTAATGTAGCTGGTCAAGTGTAACATGAAATTAAATTTCTGTTGGCATATGAAAAATAAAAATCAGGCTCACAAAAGAGTTACGCTTTTGGAACAATCACAAGGCATTTGGCATTTGGAAATTCATCACCAAAATGAAGAGCCAAAAAGGAGCAGACCTTAAAAGTGGCCAGTTTAAACTTATTCAAGTAGCAAGAGCTCAAAATTTCAGAAATGCCTGGCAATCCATTCGATTGGATTCATTACAAATACAGCCATTTAATCCATATTTATTTTCTGGCTGGGTCTATCAATAGGAAACTCCAGATCAATACACAGTGCGGAGAACTGCCTAGCTAAATAACATAAATCTTGTTAGATTGGTTGATAGCATTTCAAACTTAAATATTGTTTGTTTCACAAATACTTGGCAGTAATTCAAGCTCAAAAGAGTTTGAGTACAGAATACAAGAACCATTAACGATCATCCAGGCAAAGAACAGTACTTTTACAAAAATTATTTCATTTGATTCAGTGCATGGACACCATTTCCTTTCTATTTTTCTTCCCCATTTCAATTATACTCTGACTGCTATGCTTACAAACAACTTTGTTCACTATAAGATCATAAGTCCATAAGATATAGGAGCAGAATTACAAGTCTGCTCCATTTTTTTCATCACGGCTGATCGAATTTTCCTCTCAGGCCTAATCTCATGCCTTCTCCCCATATCCCTTCATACCCTGACCAATCAAGAATCTATCAACCTCTGCCTTAAATATACATAAAGACTTGGCCTTCACAGCTGCCTGTGACAAAGAATTCCACAGATTCACCACTCTCTGGCTAAAGAAATTCCTCCTCATCTCCATTCTAAAAGGATGTCCCTCTATTCTCATGCTGTGTCAATATATCAATACAATGCCGTACAAGTTTATTAGAGTTTAAAGAGGTATTTTCAGGACTTGCTAGTGAGCTTCAGTTTACAGTTTCAGTTCAGATTCAGAATCCAAATGAGGCATATTTTCAAATTATTAGTTGATAGTTGATTGGCTAATAAGCTAATTAACATCATCCAATAAAAAAAAGGTTAGGGACAAGAAGAAAATACATTGTGAGAGTTGTGATTGGCTGTGACAGCCAGTCATGAGGTAGAATAATTGGCCGAGGTATGGGGATGATAGAAGCTTTCTTTAAACATCTCTTCAGTGAGAAGGCATGAGTAAGGTCTTCTTGTTCATCCTTAGTCCTCAATTCAGTGTAGGCAGTATAGTAGTCAGGGCAAAGGAATGCTCCCCTTGCAAGATATGGGATGTCAAAGGAACCTCATGGTTCCAGCTGACTACGTATGTGGGAAGTGTATGCAGATGTGGCTCCTGACAACTGGATCAAGGAATTGGTGATGGATCTGGAGGTATCCCTGATTACCCAGAAAGTTGAGAGCTTCAGAAATGAGACTTCAATGAGGTGGTAACATACAATATCTTCAGAGAGGTGGATGACCACCAGGAATGTAGAGAGTGTAGGATTCCATTACTAGCTGCAGGGTTCTGCATGCTTGTTGCTATTTCTCTCAGCAACAAAAAATACTACTTTAGATATTGCTGTGGGGATTACTTTCAGGGCACAGCAGCCAGGTCACTGATACTCGATTCAGTTCTTAGGCTCAGAGTGGAAGGGTAAAATCTAGCAGAATAATAGTGTCAGGGGACTCATTAGTTAGGGGCAGAGGCAGTAGAAAGAAAAGGACACCAGGATAGTGTGCTGCCTCTTTAGTCCTGAGATCAAGGATGTCTCAGAATAGCTGCAGAACATTGTCAAGGGGAAGGGTGAGCCGCCAGAGATCATGGTGCACATTGGCACCAAAGACATAGGTAGCAGGGAGAAAGGTAAGAAATATTGAGTGGGAAACTGGTGCTTTTTATAATAGCAGATTGTTTCATCTGTAAGGTTTTCTTAACTGGAAAGTGAATATTCAGTTTATTTTTTATTGATAACTGTTATTTTTTCCAAAGCTCGATAAGTTTAAAATGACCAGTATTTACAAATCCAGATAAAAAGAACTTCGTCACAATACATGACAAATTATCACACAGAATTTGACACTGAGCCATAAGTATGATGTACTAGGTCAAGTGATCAACCACACTGCCGAAGAGGTAGAAGAGAAGTGTTTTAAAGATGCAAAGGCATGGAGAGTTTTAGAAAGAAATGAAAGACATTAAGTGTAATTTCTACAGGCTAGGCAGCCATGAACAGAGAAATGAAAATCTGGCCTGAGCATGAATAACATAGGATCTTGGTCTTGATGGAATCTGCATACATGGGCGGAGAAGTTTTAAAGTGAGAATATGGTTTATGAAAGCTCTGTTGAAATATTCATTCATACGCAATAGGATAAGGTGCAAAGCATGAAGATTAGAGTAAAGGTAAATGCCAGCCCACTCAAAAGTCTTAATCCTCTGGAACTATGCTGTGATAAGATTTCATGTTGATGCTGTGTTGAGATACCACATAATTCATTCAAGCAGGAAGACCAATGAGCTTCTGTTCATTGTTGTAATAAGCTCTTCAAAATGAATTGCACATGTAATCTAACACTGCAATGAAACATAAACACATGCCATAGACGTTTAATGTAAAAGCAGCCCAATCAGCCATGGTCATCACTACAGGTACCCTTTATTTATTTATTTTCATTGAGATACAGTGTGGAATCGGCCCTCCCAGCCTTCGAGCCATGCTGCCTAGCCTAATCATGGCACAATTACGATGCCCAATTAACCTACCAATTGCCACATCTTTGGACTGTGGGAGGAAATTGAAGGACACCATTGCAGTCACAGGGAGAATGTACAAACTTCTTGTGGGTAACTGGGGGAATTGAACCAGGTCACCTGTACTGTAAAGCATTGTCCTAACCATTACACCGCCGTGCTGACCGACAGTAAGTTGGAAGTTATAAGCACGTATCTGCTTTACTTATGCTGTACTGATAAGATAGAATTATTGATATCACTGTTCTTACTTCTTCAGAGAGATTTAACTTTGGTTTAGGACTTTGCAGTTGTTTCCAAGATATTATTACTTTTTTCCCCGCTGCTTGTCTAAGTTGAACTGCATTTTACTTTCTCAGTTTAAGGGTTCAATAAGCACTCCTGGCTAATGGCATTCTTTAGAGTTTGTGAAGGGATAGAGCCAACTACATTGACATTATTGTGCTTTACCACAACTTCATCACAATAAGATAACTAGAATATACATAAAAACAAACACGTAATGCTGGGTCTTTATAAGGCATTGTTCAGACCACATTTGGAGCATTAGGAGCAGTTTTGTGCTCTCTATCTAGGAAAGAATTCGCTGGCATTTAAGAGGTTCCAGAGGAAGTTTATGAGAACATTTCCTGGAATGAAAGGATTGATGAATGAGGAATGTTTGATGATACTGGGCTTGCACTCACTGGAAAATGAAGGGGGAATCTCATTAAAGTCAAATTTTGAAAGGTCTAAGTAGAGTGCACGTGGAAAGGATATTGTCCATATTGGGAGAGACTAAGACCAGAAGGTTGAGAGAAAAAATAAATCAGCCATGGTTGAGCAGACTCAATCGAATGAATGACCTAATTCTGGTCCTATGTTTTATGGTCTTAAACTCTTCTTTGATGTTCTAGCTCTGGCATTTAGGCTTCAGTCCTGAGTCAGCACCATCTCCAGTTGCTCTTCCATTCCTAGAGGGCACATTAGTTTTAGAACAATCACGTCCATGATTTGTGATTTCTACCAACATTTTTGTTTTCTCAATCAGCGCTGTACAGTTTCTATGCAAACTTCTTTTGTCTCTGGCATTCCACCATATCCTCAGTCCACATATGTATATATAATGGGAATCTATGGCACTCATGATATGTTCGCATTCAAGATTATCAATATATTTATTCTGCTATAAAGACCATGGATTGATTCATCTTCTGTGCCTTGGTTCCCTTTCTACACTGATTCTGCTGTTATTTCAACCTCAGATTCAGCAAACAATACCTCAAGATTCTACACCAATGTAACTGCCAGAGATTCTAATATTCTATAGCAGCCTGTAGAATATTAGAATCTAAAGATTTCCTGGAGATATCTTTTGTGGAAGATTTAACCAATAATGTTCCAGAACTTAACTTGAACGTGCCTTCTCTGTGCTGTGCCTCCATCAACCCCCTTTGATTTGCACAGCTTGAACCTTCTTGAGCAAGCTCCCCTCTACCATTATATTTCTCAAGCACTGACTTCTAAAACTTCTAGTCTGAAGTGCTGAGTTACTGTTTTATCAGATCGTATTGTCAGAAACGCTTATCTAAAACAATGTTTTTCTTGATTCAATTGAGAGTTGTTCCTGTAATGCCTGAGACATGGGCTCTAAATCATAACTAATTTGGTTTATTTTCAACTTGTTGCAAAGTGAAAATATTCCTTTTTCCAAAGACACTATTTTGTCTGCCACCCATTTTGAAAAATTATTTTCACTTGTTGAGTTGACAGTCTCCAAATTTGCAATCTCCTTCTCTTTCCAAGATTAAGTTTATTTTAATTTACTCAAGGCAGGCTCACAGCTAAAAAAACAAGACTGACAATTCATGAAAGTTCTTTGCTCTGATTCTTTTCCCACCAAAGCTCCCTAACCTGATCTGTTTTTCCAGCATTTTCAGTTTTTAGTTCATATTTCTGTCATCTTCCTTTTTATTGACTGGCAGTCCACTCTGTTTTTTTCAGTAATGCAGTATTAAATTTTGATGTCAGTGCTTGATATTTTTTTCAGGTAATTTGCATTATCTTGTGAATGAAATGACTGCTCAGATTTTGTTGCACCTCATTTAGTGCTCTTTGTTGATATGTTTCAACTAAATAGGATTCTCAGGAGCATTCAGTTTTCTCATCAGAAGGCTATTTAGCTCATCCTTACCTAAAACAAACATCCATTACTTTCTGATTCTGAGAGATTATTCTAATTTTAAGGAACACGGATTTCCATTTTACCACATTACTCTTTCCTTTGAACTGACCCGTCTTTAAGGGCACTACGTTTCCTCCTTCAGATATCATGTGATTTTAGACTTTCCTTTGATCTCTCAGAAAATTGCAAGCTTTCTTTTGAGCACATGCTGCTCTTGTTCATATTGAAACTGCTTTGAAAGAGGAGAATTTCTTCAGCCTTTTTCAGTCTCAAATGGCTGACCTTTCTTTTTCCACTTGCAAATTAAGTATTTACATCTGTTTCTTCTCCTATGTCATTGTATGGAGACTGCGGGCTATTTAGCATATCTTCTACATTTTGAGTCAAATATTGATGCTGAAGATAAAAGTGAAATATTTTGTCCAAGTGACTGTGCAGTATTTCAGCAATTTGTTTTCTCAAAAGGGGCACCTGTACTCTCCATGACACTATTAACCAGCTCACCAATACAATTGTTGCCACAAACATGTTTGGCCTACACTTTGATGTGACTTTGTTCTGTTCATTGAACCTTCCTTCAGTTACCTTAGTGAAATTATTGATCTGTTGTGCTGCATATAGTCCAAATTAATTATCATGAGGAAATAACTTGCCACTGTCTATTGTTGGATCCAGGTGATTTTGCAATCCAGTGATTCATCGGAAGTCGAGAATGGGCTATAAACCTTAATGGTTATGACCATTATTTAAGCATAATAAGAACAAAGAACAAAGCAAAGAGGAAGAACAAAGAAGTTGTGGACATCTTAAACTAGAAACTAGCTCAAACTTAGAAAGCTAACAAGACATACTATGATGTCAAATAATCTGAAGTAGCCATATTCAATTGGTATGATATCTGCTGATGCAGAGAAACCTCTGGAAAAATACACTATCAGCTATACTACAATTACTGAAAAAATTCACTGAACTATTACTTGTATATTGGTTATTATATAAAGATACAAGCAAACAGAGGAAAAATTAAACTATGAGAAAAATAATAATTTTACTCTGTACCCTCCTACTATCAAGTAAAGTCCAAGGAGAAGGAGAGCAAGATGAAGTGCACAAAGAGCAGGGGATAAGGAGCATATCCCTCATTGTTCACTCCACTGACAGCTGATTGATTTTAGTACAAGACTGCAATTTGCATTCTTAAAGGACAGTTGTAACCAGATCTAAGAAAAGCTCATTTGCATACTCATTCATTTCTTCAGCAATTAGTGGAAGTTTGGTAAAATTTGTTGTGCATGGTTTGAAAACAATTTTAACTACAGTGCAGCAGAGCTGGAAAATTAAACATTTTTTGTTATTATAATGGAACTTGTAAAAGGTGCTCAGTACATTAATCATGTAGTCAAACGTTTGTGTTTCATAGAAGCAGAATCTTCAAAGTCTGCCCTGACTATTAAGCACTCATTTATATTAATCCTATACTAATCCCAATTTATTCTTGTTATACTTCTAGTCACTCTTTCCAGGTCCTAACACTCACCTGGACACTCATCCCAACTGACAGTGGCCAATTAACTGATCAATTAGCACATTTCTGGGATGTGGAAGGGAAACGTAGCACCTAGATGAAATCCAGGCTATCACAGGGAGAATGTGCAAGCTCAAGGCAGTAAAGACAAGGACTGAACACAGGTCTCTGGAGTGTGAGACAGAAGATATACTATCTGCAATGTCATGCTCTTTGATTCCCCTGTCCAAAATACAAAGTGAAGTGAATGTAATAGGTTAGCTTCTTCAAAGACTTGAAGTGATTGACCACTTGACTCCTGGGTTGCAAGAGGCTTCATATTTTTGCTGAGATCTGACTCACTCCTCCATTGTGACTATTTTTTGAGTTTGAATTCTGGTGGAGGCAGAAGCCTTGCTCTACTTCACTCAAGTGGCCGCTATCCTTATGATTTATGAAGGCTAATATTAGTAGGGCTTTTCCTCATAACTGTCTGTCTACGTACCATATCCGATGCGGACTTCAGTGACCATGGTTTTCCATATAGATCTATCCTTCATCTTTTGGATGACTTCCATCTCCTCAATGTGTAGCCACCTGGCTATGCTTTTGATGTACATAAGCTGAGGTCTTCCTCTAGGTTTGCTCCCCTCAATCTTTCCAGAGAGTATGAGTTTTTCTAGTTCATCTTTCCGCATGATGTGTCCTAAGAATCTGAGTTGTCTTCCTCTTATTGTTGGTATGAGTGATCAAACTGCTTGGGTTTTTCTGAGAACTTCTTCATTTGATATGTATGTGGTCCATGATATTTTTAACATTCTCCTGTAGAACCATAATTCAGCTGCTTCTAGTCTCTTTTCCATTGCTGGAGAAATGGTCCAGCGTTCACTTCCATAAGTCAGGATAGAATAAATGTAGCACTGCAGTATTCTGTTTTTAATGTACGTGCTCATCTTTCTGTCTGTTAATATGGTCCTCATCACAGAGGAATAAAAGCAAGGAAATGATAACGAATATGACAACATCCCAACCATGCATGATTTGGTCTTAAAGTAAGTTTCATCAGCCAGCCCTACAGGAGTACTATCAGGAAAAGAGGTGCACAAGAGAACTGTATTAATCCTTTCCCACACTGGTTAACAGGAAGATATCCACCGGATAATGGGGAATAAAACTACGGACTTCATCATTCATGAAGCTGGTTAAACAGTGATTGTGAAATGTTATTTAGTTCTAGGCCCAACTAGAACATTTTCTGAAGGGATGTAAAGTTCTACCAGCATTTCATCCCATATGACAGTAATTGTGAGGGAAAAGGCTTATCTTCCATTTCCCAGAACTCCACACATTCTCTTTCATTCTATTCCTTCTCTCCTTCCACCTAAGAACTTTCTAGGGATCTTTTGTGAAACTTTAGACATGCTTCTTAAGGAACCCTCCCTCTAATGCTAGTCTCTTAAATATCCACTTAGTTATTATTTTCTCTTCTTGCTTGGCTCAATGGATAATATCGATAATCTCAGGAAGAATAGCAATCTTTATTCTACTCCCTCATTATATTCTTGAATAAGAACTCTTTTGTGCATCACTCCCACTCTGTCCTTTGCTGAATCATCCCTGAACTCCAGTTTGTCAGATCACTCCATAATTATCTAACCCAAGAGGTAGAGACTCTGACCCTGCAGCAGATACTATGAGGAAAAACAGGGGAATAAAGAGAATAAGTAAGCATGAAAAAAGATAAAATGATGCTTGTTCCATCAGATCAAACAAGTTCTTACTGATTAAGGTACAGAATGTGCAACAACATTCTGAGGTTAGTTCTTTCTGTAGTTTTTTTTGACGCTCTGTTCAATAATTGACTGTAATAGTCTTCATTGCAATTAATACACAATTAGTACTTATTTTCTCAGCTCAACAGCACAAGTGAAGCAGGATATAGAGCAATACATTGAATGAAGATAAAGATTTTTCTATATAGCAGGCATTGATATTTTAAAATTTGATATATTCTGAAATTAATCCTATGCTAATTTTTAAACAAAATTCTTATAAAAATAGATTTAGTTCCAAAATGCTTGATAGCCTAATAAATGTCTTTGAAGATCACTGCTGTAACATGGAAATAGACAATGTAAATGTGTCTAATAGCACGATCCCAGGAAGTGATCATAACCACACCATTTATTTCTTTAACAATGCACTCAAAATGCTGGAGGAACTCAGCAGGTTAGGCAGCATCTTTGGAAAAGAGTAAACAGTTGATGTGTCAGGCCAAGATCCTTCTTCAGGACTGAGAAAAAAGGGGGATGTGTTTTCCATTTCTGGTGTATAATATCTACAATGGACACAGGCAGAGGGTCTTTGATTTTTTTTGAATAGAGCCATGGGAACTTCGAGTTCAAAGGCAGGTCTCAGTTAAATACTTCAGCTGAAAGGCTTGATTTCTAATAGTTCAGACACCTCACAGTCTTGAACTTAAAGCATCATTCTATAATTTGTGCTCAAGTAACTAGATTTGGGCTTGAACTCTTAATCTACTAACTTGGAAACAAAAGTGCTTGTGCCAAGTCTGAGCTGACATCAATACATTAAATTGTTTCTTTGAGGAACCTAGATGCAATATATTGGAAATAGTTGTAGGAGAGTGATTGTAAATTTACTTTCAATGCTCTGACATATAAAAATGGCTTTGGTTATGTTGTTAAAAATGAATTATATTAAAAATTTACACAGGCAGCAATCAATTCAGACACAATAAAAGAAAATTCTTCAATTATACAAATGTATAGAGTTAAGAATATTAACTTATCAGTTTAACTAATTAACAGTTTTCTTCTCATGGGTGGATTAATGTGATCCTTTTCTGTGCATAACATTGTAACCAGGTGATCACTGAATATTATTTTTATTATTAAAGTTCATTCTGGTAAAGCTAAAGTGGCTGCCCTACCTTTAAGAGAAAAGGGTAATATCATTATGGATGTGCAGAGTAAAAAGAAAAGTTACAATGTTCTAGAACGATCTTCGAGTGCTGGGAGCTGCTTTTCCCAGGGATGGTGAGGAAAGGTGAATAATATTTGATAATATCCATGTAAATTCACTTATACTTGTTTGTAAACCCAGAGTATTGGTTATTTGACGTGTTTTACTTGTAGATGCTTTAGATTTTCACGAGTACGATATTGGCTCTGGATAGCATGGTAGTGCAAAGTTCCTTATAGAACATAGAACATAGAACAGAGAATAGTACAGCACAGTACAGGCCCTTCGGCCCACAATGTTGTGCCGACCCTCAAACCCTGCCTCCCATATAACCCCCCACCTTAAATTCCTCCATATACCTATCTGGTAGTCTCTTAAACTTCACTAGTGTATCTGCCTCCACCACTGACTCAGGCAGTGCATTCCACGCACCAACCACTCCCTGAGTAAAAAACCTTCCCCTAATATCCCCCTTGAACTTCCCACCCCTTACCTTAAAGCCATGTCCTCTTGTATTGAGCAGTGGTGCCCTGGGGAAGAGGCGCTGGCTATCCACTCTATCTATTCCTCTTATTATCTTGTACACCTCTATCATGTCTCCTCTCATCCTCCTTCTCTCCAAAAAGTAAAGCCCAAGCTCCCTTAATCTCTGATCATAATGCATACTCTCTAAACCAGGCAGCATCCTGGTAAATCTCCTCTGTACCCTTTCCAATGCTTGCACATCCTTCCTATAGAGAGGCGATCAGAACTGGACACAGTAACTCCAAGTGTGGCCTAACCAGAGTTTTATACAGCTGCATCATTACATCGCGACTCTTAAACTCTAACCCTCGACTTATGAAAGCTAACTTAAGCTTTCATAAGCTTTCATAAGCTTTCTTAACTACCCTATCCACCTGTGATGCAACTTTCAGGGATCTGTGGACATGTACCCCCAGATCCCTCTGCTCCTCCACGCTACCAAGAATCCTGCCATTTACTTTGTACTCTGCCTTGGACTTTGTCCTTCCAAAGTGTACCACCTCACACTTCTCCGGGTTGAACTCCATCTGCCACTTCTCAGCCCACTTCTGCATCCTATCAATGTCTCTCTGCAATCTGCGACAATCCTCTACACTATCTACAACACCACCAACCATTGCGTCATCTGCAAACTTGCCAACCCACTCTTCTACCCCCACATCCAGGTCATTAATAAAAATCACGAAAATTAGAGGTCCCAGAACAGATCCTTGTGGGACACCACTAGTCACAATCCTTTCAATCTGAATGTACTTCCTCCACCACGACCCTCTGCCTTCTGCAGGCAAGTGAATTCTGAATCCACCTGGCCAAACTTCCCTGGATCCCATGCCTTCTGACTTTCTGAATAAGCCTACCGTGTGGAACCATGTCCAATGCCTTACTAAAATCCATATAGATCACATCCACTGCACTACCCTCATCTATATGCCTGGTCACCTCCTCAAAGAGCTCTATCAGGCTTGTTAGACACGATCTGCCCTTCACAAAGCCATGCTGACTGTCCCTGATCAGACCATGATTCTCTAAATGCCCATAGATCCTATCTCTAAGAATCTTTTCCAACAGCTTTCCTACCACAGACATAAGGCTCACTGGTCTATAATTACCCCGACTATCCCTGCTACCTTTATTGAACAAGAGGACAACATTTGCCTCCCTCCAATCCTCCGGTACCATTCCCGTGGACAACAAGGACATAAGGATCCTAGCCAGAGGCTCAGCAACCTCTTCCCTCACCTCGTGGAGCAGCCTGGGGACTTATCCGTCCTAATGTATTTTAACAACTCCAACACCTCCTCTCCCTTAATATCAACATGCTCCAGAGCATCAACCTCACTCATATTGTCCTCACCATCATCAAGTTCCCTCTCATTGGTGAATACCAAAGAGAGATATTCATTGAGGACCTCGCTCACTTCCACAGCCTTCAGGCACATCTTCTCACCTTTATCTCTAATCGGTCCTACCTTCACTCCTATCATCCTTTTTTTCTTCACATAATTGAAGAATGCCTTGGGGTTTTCCTTTACCCTACTCGTCAAGGCTTTCTCATGCCCCCTTCTTGCTCTTCTCAGCCCCTTCTTAAGTTCCTTTCTTGCTTCCCTATATTCCTCAATAGACCCATCTGATCCTTGTTTCCTAAACCTCATGTATGCTGCCTTCTTCCACCTGACTAGATTTTCCCCCTCACTTGTCACCCGTGGTTCCTTCACCCTACCATTCTATTATCTTCCTCACCGGGACAAATTTATCCCTAACATCCTGCAAGAGATCTCTAAACATCGACCACATGTCCATAGTACACTTCCCTGCAAAAACATCATCCCAATTCACACCCGCAAGTTCTAGCCTTATTACCTCATAATTTGCCTTTCCCCAATTAAAAATTTTCCTGTCCTCTCTGATTCTATCCTTTTTCATGATAATGCAAAAAGCCAGGGAGTGGTGATGTCTGTACCCCAGATGCTCACTCATCTGTAGGTTATCTCACCCATGAGTAGGTTAGTCTTTCTAGTAATTTAACTGCAAGGCAATATATAGTGAAAGTTTTTGTAAAGTTCATGACCAAATGTGAGTGTAACAAATATGAATGTGTTAATCTCTGTTCATGTCGTGTGAGCAAGGGGAATTCATGTTAGGGTCTAGCCTATACGTATTTGAAAGTTAAGCACGTGTACCAAGGTGAGTTTACCTCTTAGTTAAGATGAGATGTATTTATATATTTTTTTGATGTTGTGTATAAGGTATAGGGTTGGTGGTATTCTAATGTCGTTTGTGTTGTTTTTTAGAATTGCCACTACCCTATTAGTTTTGTACATTTTGTTCTACTTATTTTCATACCGCATTGTAACTAGTTGAGTACACAACTGTGTGGACCGAAATTAAGTTGAGATTGTAACAGCAGGAACAGTATTTTTTTAAATTAATTTTGTTGTTTTTATTGTGATACCCTCTTCCTGCATTAAAACATCTGAAACAGATAAAGGAATTAAAGACCTGAAAAAAGTATTTGTTGTCCTGAGTCTGTAATTTCCCCAGGCTACAAAAAGATTGACTATCACATTGAAAGAAATGAAAATAGATTAAATAATTTTTCCTCATCATCTGAAGCAAGTCCTAATTCAGAGTTTGAGTTCAAAGTTCAAAGTAAATTTATTAATATATAAGTACATACTGTAGGGTATTTACAGGAATAAAAAATGCAATAGAATTTTATCAAACTCTTTGTAAACTAGACAAACACTGACAGACAAATCAAATAAGCATTGTGCAAAAATATAACATTGATCAAATAAAATTAATACTAAGAGTATTAGTTTTAAACAATCCTTGAAAGTTAGCTGGTAGATGTTGAATCAGTTCAGAGCAGTGGTGAATGATATCAGTTCAGGAGCCTGATGGTTGTAGGGTGATAACTGTTCCTGAATCTGGTTGTGTAGGACCTAAGACTTTTGTACTTCCTACCCAATGGTAGAAGTGAGAAGAGTGCATGGCCTGGATAGTGGGATCTTGTAAAGATGGATGCTGCTTTCTTGTGGCAGGACTCAATGGTGGGAAGGGCTTCACCTGGAAACAAGTTTGTGGATCACGATGAGTAATTAAACTACATCCAATCAAGCCAATGGAGGCAACACTCTCAATCCATTCCTCCAAGTTATTACTTTATACTTTATTGTCGCCAAACAATTGATACTAGAACGTACGATCATCACAGTGATATTTGATTCTGCGCTTCCTGCTCCCTGGGTTACAAATCAATAGTAAGTATTTAAAAATTTAAATTATAAATCATAAATAAAAAATAGAAAAATGGAAAGTAAGGTAGTGCAAAAAAAAGCGAGAGGCAGGTCCAGATATTTGGAGGGTACGGCCCAGATCCGGGTCAGGATCCGTTCAGCAGTCTTATCACAGTTGGAAAGAAGTTATTCCCAAATCTGGCTGTACGAGTCTTCAAGCTCCTGAGCCTTCTCCCGGAGGGAAGAGAGACAAAAAGTGTGTTGGCTGGGTGGGTCGTGTCCTTGATTATCCTGGCAGCACTGCTCCGACAGCGTGCGGTGTAAAGTGAGTCCAAGGACAGAAGATTGGTTTGTGTGATGTGCTGCGCCATGTTCACGATCTTCTGCAGCTTCTTCCAGTCTTGGACAGGACAACTTCCATACCAGGTTGTGATGCACCCTAGAAGAATGCTTTCTACGGTGCATCTATAAAAATTAGTGAGGGTATTAGGGGACAGGCCAAATTTCTTCAGTTTTCTCAGGAAGTAAAGGCGCTGGTGGGCCTTAATTATTACAGTGCAGGGTGAGCAGGAAGCCTGATTAGTTAGTACAAATTAGCTTGTAATCCCCTTAAAAGCAGTGTGCTCTTACATGAAGGGAAGCTTATTCAAATTGTGACTTCATTTTGCCATGAAACTCCAGGTACAGTTTGGAAAAAAGCAAGTTCCTTGAACCTTGGATAGTATTGAGGAGGTCTTGATGGGGAAAGATGAGATGCCTTGTATTTTCAGTGTGATCTTCCATTCTAATATTCCGCAGTATGTATTGGAGTGGTGGATGGAGAGGTTGTGGGACTGAGGCGTGCTGGAAATGGAGGTAGCTCAGGAATTCGCTACCAGGAGACCTGAGTGAATTGCCAGAAGGAGATTTCACTCTCTGTAACTCAGGTGATAAACTATTAACCGATATTTACTATAAACCCACTGAGTCCCCCAGCTATTTATGTTACACCACTTCCCACGTTGTCCTTTATAAGGATACCATTTCTTTCTCTCGGTTTCTCTGTATCCAGCACATCTGCTTTTAAAATGAAGCTTTCTGTTCCAGGGCATCTGAACTGTCCTCATATTTCAGTAGGTGTGGCTTCCCTTCTGCTGTGATTGAATGAGACTGATCTCACATCTCCTCTCGTTCTTCTGCTCTCACACTGCCTCCTTCCAAGAGAATAATGTTAGAGTTCCCCTCACCTTTACCTTTCGCGCTATGAGCTTCCCCATCCGGCACACCAACTTTCATGATTTTTGTCTGCGGCAACATGATCCCAACATCAAGCACATCATCTCCTCCCTACCCCCTTCTGCTTTGCATAGGGAGCACTCCCGTTGTGACTTCATGGTCCATACTTATCCCTCCTTAATCTCGGTCACTTGCGCCATCTTTTCAGTAAATGTAACACTTGTCCTTGCACCTCCTCTCTCACCACCATTCAGGTACCTAAACAGCCCTTCCAGCTGAGGAAAAGGTTCACATGCATCTCCTCCACCCTCTACTGCATTTGTTGCACATGATATGAGTTCTTCTAAATCAGCAAGACCAAGCACAGAGTCAGTGCCTATTTTACAGAACACCTACATTCAATACGCAATGCCCATCCTGAGAAGCCAGTTGCAGACCATTTCAACTCCCCTCCCCATTTCCACAGTGGCTTGTCCATCCTTGGCCTTCTCTACAGCGAGGATGAAACCCAATGCAAGCTGGAGGAGCAACCCCTTATAATCCATTTAGATAGTTTACAACCCAACGGAGAGAATATTAACTTTTACAATTTTAGGTAAAGTCCTCTCCTTTACCCCCTCTTCTCCCACCCTTCCTTCCAGTCCTGACATTTTTGTCCTCCTTTCCGCTGCTCCATCCACCTCTTCACTCATAGGTTTTCCTCCCATCCCCCCACCACAACCCACCATTCTGGTCATCTGATACCAACAGTCATTCCACCTCTCCCTTCCCCTCTAGTGGTTCCTATTCCACCACTTTTACCTGTAAGAATCCAGCACACATCTACCTGCTTACGCTTCCAACTGTTCTGCCTCATTGTACCAGACTCTCCAGTCCTGCCGCCTCCAGCAAACTTACACCAGCTCCACGTCTCACTCTCCTTACTCCATCTCTAGTTTCTCAGTTCTGCTCCATCTACTCCTGCTGACTATAGCTTCCTCTTCCAGTTCCATATTTCCACTACAAGCCCACAGCCACAAGCACTGTCCCACCAGATCCACATGTTACCTCCAACTCCTCGCTCCAACAGATCTGAATATTTCCCAGCAGCAATAGTGCAACATAAACACTGACAGCTGTTGAACAACTGGAAAGTAGATGATATATCAGCTATTACTTTCACAACAACTATCATTCAAAGTTGGTTATTTCTGAGGAAAGTTTCATCTGTCTCATCCTGTTTTTGTAGTGATCTGAGGCCAATCTGATATGAAAAGCAAAAATAATAGAATGTCAAGTAAGTTAAGATAAAGTGGAGATAGATTTCCCCAATGATATCTTAAAATCATGATGGACCCCAAAGGAATGAAATTTATCTATTTCAGTACAGCATAAATCGTAATTACCATATTGCATTGTCAGAAACACAGTAATTAAATGCAAAGAGAAAAGTAAAATTCAAGATTTATGGGCAGTGTAAACAAGCTGTAACCAAGTTTAACAAAAGAGGTAAATAATTTGCCTTTGTTCGGCCAGAAATTGAGTGCCTAAGTGACACAAGATGGGTTTCTTGGCTGGCAGTCTAAAGATGTACTGATTGGTAGGCTAATTGGTCATGGTAAATTGTCCCATGATTAGGCTAGGATTAAATTGGGGGATGCTGGATAGCACGCCACAAAGGGCCAGAAGGGCATATTTCATGCTGTATATAAATGGATGGACGTATGGATGGACAGACGAGAGATGAGAGATCATCACCATGGTGCATCCCCACCTTTGCAGCTGTGATCATAAATGTGACGATGGACTGTATAATAGTTGCTACTTTATTGCATCATTGTGGTTGCTTGGAAAGGAATGTGGAATAAGGCAAATGATGAAATCCTTCTGCTTTAAATATATCTTGTGTGATATTTAATTGTTGATTGTATGAATCTATTGCATTATTTCAATAGAATTTAAAAATAAATAGCCAATGATGCTACTGAAGTACACAGCACAGGTTTATTAAAAAGCCCAGAAGCAGATAGATAGATACTTTATTGATCCCGAAGGAAATTACAGTGTCACCGCAGCATTACAAGTGCACAGATATACAAATATTAGAAGAGAAATAAGAAAAAATAAAACGTAAGTTACCTCAAACAGTCTAAAACTGTAGGGGATCATCCCTTCCCTGACTATAAGTTGATTTATAATCAAACCTAATGGCTAAGGGTAAGAATGACCTCATATAGCACCCTTTGGAGCAGCACAGTTTCTTGGTCCATTACTAAAAGTGCTCCTCTGTTCAGCTAAGGAGACATACAGAGGGTGAGAAACATTGTCCAGAATTACCAGGATTTTTCATAGGGTCCTTTGTTCTACCACAGTGTCCAGTGTGTTTGGTTTGACTCCTATAACAGAGCCAGATTTTCTTATCAATTTATTGAGCCTGTTGGCATTACCCATGCTCATGCCATTGCCCCAGCACACCACCACATAGAAGGTTGTACTGGCAACAGCAGGCTGGTAGAACATGTTAAAGAGAGGCCTAGATACTCCAAAGGACCTTTATTTCCTCAGGAAGGAGAGGCAGTTCTAGCCCTTGTACACAGCCTCTGTGTTGGCGCTCCACTCAAGTCAAGTAGTTAAAACCAGGGCATATAGGTGGGTGGACTCATTTGCCTACTAGAAATATGAAAGGTAATTTAATCAATGTTTTCCATATAGTTAGGGAAGGCCATTATGCAGATGCAGAAAAGCAATTTTTGATTGTCAGAGAAAGTTGGGTCTGCACCTCTCATTCAAAAGCTGACTTTTCACTCTGATCTTCTGGCTTTTACCTACATAATAGCATAGTTGATTGGAAATTCTGAACAAAGGCAGAAATCCCAGACCTGCTCAACCGATCACTGTTCTCAGGTAGATATCCCCCACATTTAAGGTCCAGCAGGTGAAGTGCAGATCACCTCAGATTTTCCATCATTGAGACTGAGAACCTGCCCCCTTAATTTCAGAGGTTCCACCGATCTCATAGCTCCACTGGACCCCGCCAGTCTGCTGGCAACGTGGTTCCTGGAGCAAGAATGTTCATGGGACCTGCTCTAGGTTACACTCAGATCTTTTTGTGTGCATTGTTCAGTGGAAAATTTGGGTCAAGAAGTCCAAATTAGAGAAACCATTCCAAATGCAGAAGTTGGTAGATGTTTGTAAGAAAAGCAATAAAGTAGTTATTCATTTTAATGATGAGGCTGATAGGCTTAATGAATCAAGGCTAATCAGCAACATGGGGCAAAATGGGTAAAATAGAATTAGATACAGATGAGCTATGACCTCACTAAAGTGTAGCATGGATTAAAGAATTAAATAGCCAGAACATAAATTATATCCATCTTACATTCATATGGTAGTGATGAGTGGTGATGGTGCTCTCATCCACATTAATTTTCTCCCATTTTTAACCAGTTATTGATTCTACCTGAGATGGAAAAGTCAAAGGGCAGGACAGCAGGACCAAGCTTTTAATGTTGTCAGGATTCGTCAATTGATACTGGAATGGATGGGATAAAAGACTTGGTAGGAGACATGAGGGTTTAGGTAGAGGTGTTGTATTCTCACAACTTCAAGAAACAACAATCTCATTAACATCAATATTGCATTTACTTAAGTAAGGAGCTTTATATAACATGGGTAAATCTCTAAGAATAGAGTAGAGTACTATCTGGATGACATTCGAAATTTTGTTGCACCAGTTTGTTTAGTAAAAGCTATTTTGTTGGCATTGCACAACAATGTAGCGGTTACCGTAACACTTTACAGTGCCAGCAATTGAAAGATTGGTCTTCAATTCCTGCCGCTATCTGTACGGTGTTTGTACATTTTCCCAGTGACTGCGTGGGATTCCTCCGGGTGCTCCGGTTTCCTCCCACATTCCAAAGATGTATGGGTCAGCGTTAGTAAATTGTGTGCATGCTATGTTGGCACTGGAAGTGTGATGACACTTGTGAGCTGCGCCCGGCTCATGCGCAAACTGTGTTGATTATTGATGCAAATTATGCATTTTCACTGTATGTATCAGAGGTTCAATGTACATGTGACAAATAAAGCTCATCTTGATCTTGATCACTCCATCCTTTTTATTGATCTTAGTCACAAACAATACAAAGGAAGCCAACAGACCGTATTGGTAGTAATTTACTTTTATCGCAAAGAGATTTCTGAATCAGAATCAGGTTTATTCTCACTAACATATGTTGTAAAATTTGTTGTTTTTGTGACAGTACAGTGCAAGACATAAAAAGAATTTCTACACATCGCAATGAAAAATAAATAAATAGTGCAATAGAGGAATCGCGAGATAGTGCTTATGGTCCATTCAGAAATCTGATGGCACAGGGGAGGAAACTGTGTCTAAACATTTAATGTGGGTCTTCAGGCTCATGTACCTCCTCCCTGATTCTCGCCGCTGTCTGTAAGAAGTTTGTATGTTCTCCGCGTGAGCACTTACGTTTCCTCTCACAGTCCAAGGACGTACTGGTTGGTAGGTTCATTGATCATTGTAAATTGTCCCATAATTAGGCTACAATTAAATCTGGGGTTGCTGAGCAGAAGGACTGGAAGGGACTATTCCACACTGTATCTCAATAAATAAAAATAAATACTGGCACTAATGAGGTGAGTACATGTCCCCAGTGGTGAAGGTTCTTAATGATGGACGCCATCTTCTAGAGCTACCATCTTTTGAGGATATCCTTGCCGGTGGGGAGGGCTATGCCTGTGATGGAGCTGGCTAAGTCTACAACACTCAGCTGTCTTTTTCGATCCTGCACATTGGAACCTCCTTACCAGGGGGATAATACAACCAGTCAGAATGCTCCCTATGGTATATCTGTTGAATTTTCCTAGGGTCTTTGGTAACATACCAAATCTCAAAATCCTAAAGAAGTAGAGTCAGTGGTGAGCTTTCTTCGTGATTGCTTGAATATAACGGGCCATTTAGATGAGGGTTCTATTGTCAAACCAGTCTGGATATTCAAATAAGTCCTACTTCCACAATCTCTACCCTTAAGAGACAAGATGAATATGGGTCAGTCATATTGTGGGTCCCAATTTACAGTTTTTGAGGGGTAACTTCCAACTGTTATGTCAGTTAGCTTGCATGGTGTCTCCTCTCTGACACCATGGATACAGTCTTTCAAATCCAACCCCTTCACAGAAGGCCCAATTAAACAAATCTCACAGCAAAAACCTTCAGAGTTCCTATCTTCTGCATTAGGATACCGGAATTTGCTGCATCTTTTGAAAAAAAAAATCATGTTCCCTCTGGGATCCAGATCTATATCCTTGTCTGACATTGCAATAATCTGAAGGAAGTTACAGGTTTATACTTTCCACTGCTCTGGTCATCACTTAGCATTTACAACATGCTGTTCTACTCCCGACAATACTTTATGCTCAAATATAATGGAGCAAACTTATTAAAGCTGAAATTTCAAGCGGAAGATAAAAATCTGCAGTGAATGGGGCTGTAGGACTAAACAGATCTGGCTTCACAAATTAGCAGGAGGAATGGTAAGTAAGCATTGATGTACGTACACAAAAATTTCAGAGTTGAATTTCATGGACATTCTCAAATAAGCAACATTTTTTCTCCAAGACTTGTGAGACGATGTATCATTTTTAACATTTAGGAATAAAAAAAACTGTAATAGCTTTTTCACTCATTTGCAATTAGGTTCTGCAGACAGAACATTCTCTTATTTTACCATTTTCCAATCAAGTTCAATCTAGCATAGATGAATAAGTAAGAAAGAGAGAGAGAGAGAAGGAGAAAGAGGGAGAAAGAGGGAGAGACTGAAGTATTTATAGGAGAATCTCGAAGAATTGTCATCCTATCTCAGGAGCCAGGAAGCAAAATGATAGCTACTAAATTGAAGTACAATATAATCGGCAAGTCTAAAAGCTCTTGTGTATCTAAGAAAATCCAAGATGTAAAACAATTAGCATTTATTAACATGATAAAATGTATAGCATCAAAACTTAATTAAACCTCTGCCCAGGTTTGGAAGCCAGCAAAGAGGGTAGTTGATTGAAGTTGAGGGTAGCTCATTTCCCATAATGTGATAAATGACGAGGTGATAAAAGCTGATCAGGAGGCAGAATTATCTTTACTTGTTTTGGCCGACTTGAACTGGAGATTACATTTGGTATGCATCTAATTAACTATATAGCTGCTTGGGCTGGATTCAACCTGTTTGGAAAGACATTGTAGAAAGGATTGAGCTTATAACATGTAATATGTTATATAGACAGAGGAGCACGTGATATAGACAGAGGACTACTTTATGCAGCTACCTTCCTCAAAATGAGGTAAAGCAATAACTAGAAATGTAGGTAAAACATAGAACATAGAACATAGAATAGTACAGCACAGTACAGGCCCTTCGGCCCACAATGTTGTGCCGACCCTCAAACCCTGCCTCCCATATAAGCCCCCACCTTAGATTCCTCCATATACCTGTCTAGTAGTCTTTTAAACTTCACCAGTGTATCTGCCTCCACCACTGACTCAGGCAGTGCATTCTACGCACCAACCACTCTGAGTAAAAAACCTTCCTCTAATATCCCCCTTGAACTTCCCACCCCTTACCTTAAAGCCATGTCCTCTTGTATTGAGCAGTGGTGCCCTGGGGAAGAGGCGCTGGCTATCCACTCTATCTATTCCTCTTATTATCTTGTACACCTCTATCATGTCTGCTCTCATCCTCCTTCTCTCCAAAGAGTAAAGCCCTAGCTCCCTTAATCTCTGATCATAATGCATACTTTCTAAACCAGGCAGCATCCTGGTAAATCTCCTCTGTACCCTTTCCAATGCTTCCATGTCCTTCCTATAGTGAGGTGACCAGAAATGGACACAGTACTGCAAGTGTGGCCTAACCAGAGTTTTATAGAGCTGCATCATTACATCGCGACTCTTAAACTCTATCCCTCGACTTATGAAAGCTAACAACCCATAAGCTTTCTTAACTACCCTATCCACCTGCGAGACTTACATGTACGCGATTCCTTCTAAATTTGACGTTTATTTTTGGGTTTTAAGGAACAACCATTTTCTTTTAAGCCTGCAATAAGTCTTCATAAATATTTGATTTAATTTTCTCATTTATTTTTCAGTAATTAATTTTATGTATAGGTTCATGTGATATTAAGGATATGTAAATAGATGTCTCTTTTACTGAGACCTGTACATCATCAGTTGTGCCTATTTCTTGTAATGCCCTTGATGATGATAGATGATCATCTCACTTTCTGCAGGGAAGTGCCACACGTTATGCAGTGGACTGCATAGGCTGAATGACCTCCTTCTGCTCCTATATCTTATATCTTATGGTCCAAGATTAAAAGACAAGAAGCACATAACCATATCCTAATATATTTTATCTGCAGGTAAGCCTACTTTCTCAGAAGGTTTTCTGCTAATCGCTGTGAGATTCACTATTTACTGTTTCCTATTTGGAATTAACATGAAATTTTCAACTTTAATGGTTTTAAGATGTGAGTTTGAAGGCTGATAGAATAAGCCTATCAGTTAAGGCATCTTCAGCAGGATTGTCAATTATTTCTTGTCCATTCTGGTCTTTTTTTTCACTTTGACCTTAAATAATCTAACATCAATTTTCAAAGAGTAAGCCATTTAATTAGTGTTTAATGTAACAAGGCTAATATTTGTACTTTTGCCAGTTCGGAGATATCGATCAACAGTATGTATGTCCATAAGCAAAGTTACATATTACCCCTCTGTAAATGTACCGGATCAAGTTAATGTCTGAGGCATGACCCTAAAAGGTAGATTATGTCTTCCAGATCAATAATATGCAATTTGAGTGACTTGTATATCTTGTACCATTCAGTAAAAGAAATTATAATGTTCATTTAAGATTTATGGACTACAAATCAAACATTATTTCAGAATCAGGTTAATTATCACTGATGTAGGTTGTGTAATTTGTTGTTTTACAGCAAGAGTACAGTGCTATACATAAAAAAATACTATAAATACCATAAGAAATATATAAGATATAAAATGCCTATAAACTATTCAACCCCTTGAAGGCTTTCATGTTTTATTCTTTTATAACTATGAATCACAGTGGATTTAATTTGTTTTTTTTTAACACTGATCAACAGTAAAAGACTTGTGTCAAAGTGAAAACAGATCTCTACAAAGTGATCTAAATTAATTACAAAATAAACCAGAAAATATTTGATTGTGTCAATATTCACCCCTCTTTAATATGAGCAAAAATAATGAGGTAGTGTTCATAGGTTAGTTCATTGTCTGTTCAGAAAGCTGATGATGGAAGGGAAGAAGCTCTTCTGTAAACATTGAGTGTGTTTACCATTATCCCCTCAAAACTAATCCGTGAACTCCAAGACCTGGGCCTCAATAATCCCTTATGCAATTAGATCCTGGATTTCCTTACTTGTAGATCCCAGTCAGTTCGGAATGGCAAAAGCATCTCCTCCACAATCTCCATCAGCACAAAAGCAATGCCGGGATGTATAATGCACCCCTGGTCTACTCGCTTTACACCTATGACTGTGTGGCTCAGTACAGCTCCAACACCATATACAAGTTTGCTGATGATCCCACTGTTGTGAGCCGTATCAAAGGGGGTGATGAATCAGTATACAGGAGGGAGATTGAAAATTTGGCTGAGTGGTGTAATAACATCAACCTGTCACTCAATGTCAATAAGACCAAGGAACTGACTGCAGACTTCAGGAGGGGGAAACCAGAGGTCCATGAGCAAGTATTCATTGGAGGATCAGAGGTGAAGAGGGTCAGTAGCTTTAAATTCCTGGGTGTCACCATCTCAGAGGAACCTGTCCTGGACCGATCATATAAATGTAATTGCAAAGAAAGCACGACAGCGGCTCTACTTCCTCAGGAGTCTGTGGAGATTCAGCATGTCATCAAAAAGCTTGGGAAACTTCTATAAGTGTGCTGATGAGTTGCATTATGGTCTGCATTCTGTTATGCGAAAACTAATGCCTTTGAGTGGAAAAGGCCTTTGATATAGAGTTCATAGAAAATCACTGGAAGTGAATGATTTGATTCCAACAAAGGGTGGAAATGTAACTACAAGGAATAAACAGTTGTGACTTAAATTTAAGAGGAACTCTCCTGTCCTGCTACTATTTGCAATGTTTTTTTTCTTTACTATTCCCTTGTTTGGAATCTGAGCAGTGCAAGCTTTTAGAGCCATAAAACCTTACAGCACAGAAACAGGCCCTTCAGCCCATCGAGTCCATACTGAACTACTAATCTGCTTTGTCCCCTCGACCTGCACACAGACCATTACCTTGCTTACTTCTCCCATCCATATAGCTATTAAATGTTTAAGAAAATTAAACACAGAATTGTCTTAAATGCCGAAATTGAACCCGCATCCAAATTTTCTCTGGCAGTTTGTTCTGTGTGCTCACCACCCTTTAACAACTGGCCTTTCAACCTTAACCCATGACCTCTAGTTCTCATCTCACCCAACTTCAGTGAAAAAATCCTGCTTGAAATTACCCTATCTATACCCCTCATAATTTTTTATGTCTCTATCAAATCTCTCCACTTTCTCCCTACACTCCAAGGAGTAAAGTCCTAACCAAGTCAACCTTTCCCTATAACTCACGTCCTCAAGTCAGTGCAACATTCTTGTAAATTTTCCTGTCCTCTTTCAATCTTGTTGACATCATTCCAGCAGGTAGGAGACCAGAAATGGACACAATCCTCCAAATTAGATCTCACCAACATCTTATATAAATGCAACATAACATCCCAACTACTTTACTCAATACGTTGACTTAAGATCTTATAGAAACATACAAAATTTTGAAAGGGATATATAAGGTAGAAGTAGGAAAGTTGCTTCCATTGGTAGGAGATACTAGAAATAGGGGACATTGCCTCAAGATTCAGGGGAGAAGATTTAGGACAGAGATGAAGAGAAACTGTTTTTCCCAGAGAGTGGTGAATCTGTGGAATTCTATGCACAGGGAAGCAGTTGGGGTTTCTTCACTAAATATATTTAAGATACAGTTAGATAGATTTTTACATAGTAAGGGAATTAAGGGTTATGGGGAAAAGGCAGGTAGATGGAGCTGGATTTACGGACAGATCAACCATGATCTTATTGAATGGCGAGGCAGGTTCAATGGGCCGGATGGCCTACTCCTGCTCCTATTTCTTATGCTCTTATGATGGCCAATGTGCCGTCATACCTGTGACACCACTTTCGAGGAGTTATGGATCTGTATCCCTCTATTCTTCCACATTCTTCAGTGTCCCATCAATCACTATATAGGTTCTAGCATGGTTTGTCCTCCTAAATTGCGACACCTCACACTTCTCTGTATTAAATTCCATCTACCATTTTTCAGCCCATTTTTCTAGATGGTCAAAATCCTTTGATAGCCTGCCACACTGTACACTATAATCCCCAAACTTGGTGACATCTGCAAATTTACTGAGCCAGTTAACCATATCATCATTCAGATCATTGATGAAGATTACAAACAACAACGGTTGCAGCAAAAATCACTGTGGCACACCACTAGTCACAGGTCTCCAGACCGAGAGGTAACCATCTACTGTCTCTGTCTGGCTTCTCCCGTGAAGCCAATGTTTAATTTAATTTACTGCGTCGTCCTGAATGTTAAGCGACTGGACCTTCTTGACCAACCTCCCTTGTGGGATCACGTCAAATGCCTTGTTAATGTTTATGTTAACAATATCCAATGCCTTTCCTTCATCAACTTTCCTAACTTCCTCAAAAGACTCTGTAAGCTTGGTTAGACACAACCTACCATGCATAAAGCCACATTGACTATCCCTAATAAGACCCTGACTGTCCAAATATTCAGTGTTGTGACTGTGAATGAAGTCACCAGAGAGGCAATGAAGCTTGTGGATATAGAAGTCTTTATTTAGCAATACATGCTGGCATCACACAGGAGATACTCTTGGAAGAAGAAATCCAATATTACATGACATTTTTAAATGCCGAATATCAAAGGTAACTGCAGGCAGGACAATTCCCTAGTTGCAATGTATCCACAATATCCCCTTCGAATTACATATAATTTTCAACACCTAGATCTTCACACCAACACTTCAGACACCCAAAGTGAATGCTAATCACTGTTGTCATATGCACGCATCATGGATCAATTAGTGTTTCTTGGTTTGCAATCAACCCAGTCTGCAGCTCCAATAACACCATTGCTCTTTCCTGCATTTTAAACTCAATCTATAATCCATATTCTGAACTGGACTGGTTGCTGCTGAAATTAATATTTGCTATATTCCATAACTCTACAATATGTCCTGACATTGAGTCCCTAAGAATACCTTCCAATAACTTGCTGACGACAGGTTCACCAACTTATTCTTGGAGCCTTTCTTAAGCAATGGAATAGCATTAGCTATTCTCCAATACTCTTGCACTTTACCCATGGTGAAGGACATATTAAATATTTTTGCTAGGGCCTCTGTAATTTCTGCACTAGCCTCCCATAAGGTCCAATTGAACATCATGTCAGGCCTTGGGAATTTATCCATCCTAGTTTGCCTCAAGGCAGCATAAACCTCCTCTTCTGTAATCTGTATGCAGTCCATGACTTCACTATTATTTAGCCTTACTTCTATAGACTTTGTGTCCACCTCCCAATGAAATACAGATGCAAAAAAAACTATGTATGATCTCCCCCATCTCTTTTGACTCCATACATAGATAGCCACTCTGATCTTCAAGAGGACCATTTTGTCCCTTTTACTGAAATGGCTTGCTTGGCCATTTCAGAAGATATTCAAGAGTCCAGAAGTGAATCTAGAGTCATAACTAGGCTGGAGTAAGAAGAGCAGGTTTCCTTACAATTAATAAATTATGTGGTTATTTTTTCCAGAATTATTAACTTAATTTAAATTCTACATCAGTGGATTGCTGGTTCACTGCTCTGCCACCATTATATACTGTGTTCTAGACAGCAGTCAAATAGGTTTCAGACCTTTAAGTAATGAAGGAAAAAGACTTCAGAGTATAAAACTATTCTCTCACACAGTTCACATCTGTCATGGGAACAGAGAAAGGGAAGAACATTTCTTGATTTAAGCTATGCATGCATGGAGTATGCAATCACATTTAGAGATCAAAATATAACCACAATGTGCTTGATGACTTTGTTTTATGTAACAAAATTTCAGAACCAATATTCTTCCTTGTTTATTTTTGATGGAGATTACATCTTATTAGAGCTCAGAATCATACTTACACATCTCAAATTTGATTTCAATTTGAAGAAATAGCTGTGTAACAATAAACTTCATAATTATTTTGTGTGACAGAATCTATAATCTTACCACAGATCACATCAGTCCAGGAAGAAACAAACTCTATATGTGCTATCACTGAAATAAGAGCAACCTCAGATTATTCAACATTTACCTCAGGAGTGACATAGGCAATATTTTTATGACAGAGTTTTTTTGAGCAATCATTTGCTGATAATTGCTTAAACTTAAGTGCTGCTGAATCAATGCTCTTGCAATGGCTAAGCAGCAGCCAAAGTACATTGACATTCCCTACTGCAGCATTTATGAATTGGAACAGAAATCAATATGCAGGTAATTGAGAAAGGATTCTGCAATTTCTGCAATACAAGTTCATCACATTGAATGTAGTATATTTGTCCAAAACTTTAAAAGTGAAATATAAGCAGAAATTATAAAAGACAAACTTTGAGACAAATGGTTATTCACTGTTTACATGCAGAAGAATGATAAAGTTCAAATGATCACCAGAAGATGCATTATTTGGGAAGATGGTGAATCTAAACTCCTGCAAGGCAGCCAGTCTTCCCAACGTCACTGATATGATTGATTCTGGAGTGAAAATTAAACCAGCCATTAAAGGTTACTTCAGGAAGATTCAAGAACCATTTAACTACTCTGGTTTCTGGTTAGTACAGGGTGGTCAGGAGGCAAACCCTGTTGGCAACCAGTCATGGAAGTATGGAAATCTAGACAGATGTAGGTAAACTGATCACAAACAAGAGAAAATCTGCAGATGCTGGAAATCCAAGCAGCACACATATGGTCACCTCACTAGAGGAAGGATGTGGAAGCATTGGAAAGAGTTTCGAGGAGATTTACCAGGTGCTGCCTGGTTTAGAGAGTATGCATTATTATCAGAGATTAAGGGAGCTAGGGCTTTACTCTCTGGAGAGATAGAGGATGAGAGGAGACATGATAGCAGCATACAAGGTATTAAGAGGGATAGGTAGAGTGGACAGCCAGCGCCTCTTCCCCAGGGCACCACTGCTCAATACAAGAGGACATGGCTTAAGGTAAGGATTGGGAAGTTCAAGGGGGGTATTAGAGGAAGGATTTTTACTCAGAGGAGGCAGATACACTAGTGAAATTTAAGAGACTACTTGACATGTATACGGAGGAATTTAAGGTGGGGGGGTTATATGGGATGCAGGGTTTAAGGGTCGGCACAACATTGTGGGCCAAAGGGCCTTTACTGTGCTGTACTGTTCTATGTTCTATATTCTAAAATGCTGGAGGAACTCAGCTGCCAGGCAGCATCTGTGGAAGAGAGTTACAGTCAACATTTCAGGTCAAGACCCTTCTGCAGGACTGGAGAAAAACACATTGTCTTTTTCCTCCCCAGTCTTGCTGAAGGATCTCAGCCTGAAATGCTGACTGTACTCTTTTCCATAGATGCTACCTGGCCTGCTGAGTTCCTCCAGCATTTTAGAACATAGAACATAGAACGGTACAGCACAGTAAAGGCCCTTCGGCCTTTGCTTGACATTGTAAATCTCAAGGCTACCTAGTCCTGTGTCACTCTC
The DNA here is from genome assembly GCF_030028105.1 of Mobula birostris. Lineage (NCBI taxonomy): Eukaryota > Metazoa > Chordata > Chondrichthyes > Myliobatiformes > Myliobatidae > Mobula > Mobula birostris. The sequence goes on from NC_092388.1 coordinate 36,946,766, forward strand.
AACCTTATCAGATTTTTCATCAGCATCTTGCAGCCTGACAGTTTACTTTTTTTCTCTGCGTTGTGCAGTCCATATATTTTTGGCTTTCTGACATACCTTTTGTATGTGTCCTTCTTTGTTGTATTTTTGGCAAGGTTTACTTTTAAACCTTCATTGGTCTGTTGTGCGTGAGACCCTGCAACAATGTTAACATAATTTGTTTGGCCGGGCAGGTTTCTGCTTAGACATTGCAATTCTGTTCATCTTCACTTGCATTTCTGACTGCAACTCAATTTCATCTCTGTCTGCAGTTTCCATTGACACTGCAATTTCAATTGCTCTTTTATATATAATCTGTGCTTCATTTAGGAGCCATCATTGAATACTTTACAGTAAAATTTCACAAACTAAACAATCTCTCAGTGCATCACTGAACTGACAATGTCTTCAATTCAACCCAATATGCTGAAATGTACTTCGCTTCTTTTTGATTCCACACATGAAGCCTCTAGCTTTCTGCAGTCAGCAGTGGTTTTGGTTCTAATTATTCTTGCATTACTTTCAAGATATCAGCAAACACATTTCAGCTGGATTGGTTGGAGCAGTCCAGTTTTGATGCAAACTGTATGCCTTTAAATCCAATGCACTCAACAAAACTGTATTTGCTTCTCATAAGCTACCTCATTTGCTTCAAAATACTGTTCAACTAACTCAGGTTATCTGAGCCAGTTATCCACTAAGCAATCAACTGCACCTATCTTTCTGATGTAGCCAGCCACTTCCGCTCTTTTTCCTTATGGTTATTATCACCTTTTACTCACTACTTATAAACTATTGGGTTCTTCTGATTTATGCCTTTTTGACAGTTTCTGTATGTTCCTGAAGAAGCACTGTTGTACCATTTCTTTATTGTACTGTTTATAGCTGTGTTTTTTTTAAACTCAAATGTCACGCTAGGCTTCATCAGATAAGTTGTTGTCTCGGGTTTGTTTGAAACTTCCTCGTCACCAGTTATGTTTTGTAACTGTAAAACATACAAACCAATTGCAAATAAAACAAAAAAAAAAAAGACAGGAGCCCAGGAGAACAGGTCTTAGTTCTTTCTTACTTTAAGTGAGTCGTGGTACGACATGATAGCGTCCTGTTGAATGCAATTCATATAACGGTTCATTATATTTATTGGTTCAGCTCGATCATCTCTGAGGCCAAAGTATGCAGGTGTTTCCAATGGTTGATAGTTGCAAGGCTGCTGGACTGGTTGGCATCGCAGGGTGAGTACTCAGGATGTGTACAGCACAACTGGCAGGTGTGTTTATAGACATTTTTAATTTCTCCCTCTCCCAGTGCAGAATGTCCTCCTGCTTCAAAACATCCACCATTTTTCCTGTACCTAAAAGGCCAAGATAACATGTCTGAATGACTGGCAATCTGTTACATTCACCTCAACAATAAGCAAATGCTTTGAGAGGCTGATCAAGGACTACATCTGCAGCCTGCTACCACCCACACCGGACCCCTTACAGTTTGCCTACTGACACAACCGATCGACAGACGACGCAATAGCCACAGCTCTACACACCGTCCTTACACATCTGGAGAAGAGGGATGCTTATGTGAGAATGCTATTTTTGGACTACAGTTCAGCTTTCAACACCATAATTTCCTCCACGCTCGACAAGAAGCTCAGAGACCTTGGCCTTCACTCTGTCTTTTGTGGCTGGATCCTGGACTTTCTATCAGATCGCGGCAGGTTGTAAGAGTGGGTTCCCTCACCTCTGCCCCTCTGACCCTCAACACAGGGCTGTGTACTAATTCCTTTCCTTTACTCCCTGCGTACCCATGACTGTGGCGCCACCCACAGCTGTAATCTGCTAATCAAATTCGCCGATGACCCTACATTGATTAGCCTTATCTCAAACAATAACGAGGCTGCCTACAGCGAGGAAGTCATCACTCTGACACAATGGTGTCAAGAAAACTATCTCTCCCTCAACGTTGCAAAAACAAAGGAGCTGGTTGTGGACTACAGGAGGAATGAAGACAGGCTAACCCCTATAGACGTCAATGGATCTGGGGTTGAGAGGGTGAACAGCTTTAAGTGTCTCAGCATAAACATCACCGAGGATCTCACGTGGTCTGTACATACCGGCTGTGTGGTGAAAAAGGAACAACAGTGCCTCTTTCACCTCTGATGGTTGAAGAAGTTTGGCATGGCCACCCAAATTCTTAGAACTTTCTATAGGTGTATGATGGACAGCATCCTGACTGGCTGCATTACTGCCTGGTATGGAAACTATACTTCCTTCAATTGCAGGACTCTGCAGAGAGTGGTGCAGACAGCCCAGCACATCTGTAGATGTGAACTTCCCACTATTCAGGACATTTACAAAGACAGGTGTGTAAAAAGGGCCCAAAGGATCATTGGAGACCTGAGTCACTCCCAACCACAAACTGTTCCGGGTGTTACCATCCGGGAAATGGTACCGCAGCATAAAAGCCAGGACCAACAGGCTCTGGGACAGCTTCTTCCATCAGGCCATCAGACTGATTAATTTATGCTGACGCAACTGTATTTCAATGTTATATTGACTATCCTGTTGTACATAATATTTATTATAAATTACTATAATTGCATATTGCACATTTGAATGGAGATGTAACACAAAGATTTTTGCTCCTCATGTATTTGAAGGATGTAAGTAATAAAGTCAATGTAATTCAATTTAAACAAAATATTTAGAATATTACTCAAATATTTCTGATGAATTAAAACAGCAGTTTGGATTAGATTGTTTTGTTAAATTGAATGTAAAAGTTAAAATTATAATTTATGTCATGGTAAAGTTGCTAGATGGAAAGAGGAGCAAATAGATCTTGAGATATGAACACAAGAAGTATTAAAGTAATAATAGAAGCCACTTACAAGTTCTTAAGTTTCTTCTAACAACTAGACTGCAATGTGGTTCATTGCAGAGGGAGTAACTATGTAAGAATGTAGGTGGAGTTAATATGAACCATTCTGGTCCGCTTACCTCAAAAGAAGATACAAAGTACTGCTGAACATACTAAGACAATTTGCAAAGACAGTCTCAGTTCTCTCAGAAAATAACCAAATAAGTTCCCTTTTCTTCCAAGTGAACCCCTCAGAGTTGAGGAGAATGTCCTTCAGTTCCATTTCTATAGGGATTGGTTGAGTGCGGTGGAATCTGCAAACCTGGCCTTTAGACGTTAACAGGGGGCTTTGTGTAGAATTAATCTGCAGGACAAGTGGGAAACTATTTGACCTTCATCATCACCTGCAAAATGAAAGCAATTCCAATTTCAGACAATGATATATAGTATGCAGGCAATACATCCATATGGCATGTTCCAAAGATGAGATCTAAACTATTGCTGATTTCTTTACAGACATTCATGAAAAAAATGATGTTACACTGAACAACCAGAATGCAAAAATATCCTCCAGACTGTGCAACAGCAAATCCTGAAAATCAAAATTCATGGTAGGACCATGGCGAATATAAACAATTTCATCCTTTAATAGACTGATAGACACTAATCAATGGCTAAATTATTTCCAATAAGTTTCCTATGAGATCCCATCATTCAGTATCTGTTCCCAGGATGAGTCATTCCATTCCAAGACATCAGAGATGTTCTTCTTCTTCAAAGAATGGGGTTTCTCTTCCTCCACCACTGATGTTGCCCTCGGTCACGCCTTCTCCATTTCCCAGACATCACCATGGATTGCTCCCGATGTGAATCCCTTGTCCATTTCTCTCTCTCCACTAATCTCCCTCCTGTCACATATCCCTGCGAGCAAGAAAATACTACACCTGCCCGGTCATCTTTTCTCTCACCTCCATTCAGGGCCCCAAATAGTCCTTTCAGGTGAGGCAACACTTCACCTGTGAAACTTTTGTGGTCATCTATTGTATCCAGTACTCCCGATGCAGTCCCCTCTAGACTGGTGAGACCCAATGTAGATTGGAGGACTGCTTTGTCAAGCAACACTGCTCCATTTGCCAAAAGTAAAGGTTCTGGTGACTAAGCATTTGAATTGCTATCCCATTCCCACTCCTACATGTCGGTTCATTATTTCCACTTCTGCCATTATGAGGTCACTCTCAGTTTGGAGGAGCAACATCTCATATTCTGGGTAGGTAGCCTCTAACTTGTTAGCATGAAAATTGATTTTGCCTTACGGTATTTTTTTTTTCTTTCTCCTCCCCTTCCCTCTTCTTTCATTCCCCACATGGCCTCTTTCCTCTTCTCATCACCTGCCTATGACCTCCCACTGGTACCCTTCCCATGGTCCTCTCTCCTCTTCTAGCAGATTCCTTCTTCTCCAGCTCTTTACCTTTCTCACCCACGTGGCTTCACCTATCACCTTCTAACTTGTCTTCCTTCTCCTTCCCTCACCTTTCCTGTAAGTGTGGGCTTGCTGAGCAAGGTTTGCTTGCCAGATTCCCTATACCACATTTTAAATACATCATGTCATAGCATGTACTGTTATTGTAAATGTATTCTTAATATATACAATACATTATAGTTTTTTGTTGATATAATCCTAAATAATTACATTTAGAGCCCAAGGTGAAACCCAACATAGATTAGGAGGCTGCTCTGTCCGTCACGAAAGGCAGGATCTCCCAGTGGCTACTCATTTCATTTTGCCTTCCCATTCCTATTCTGTCATGTCTGTCCAGGGCCTCCTCTAATGCCACAATGAGAACAAACTCTGGAGGAGCAACATCTCATGATCTGTCTGGTTCACTTCCAACTGATGGCATGAATATCTCTTTCTCTGACTTCCATAATTACATCCCCCTCAACTTTCTTTTTTTTTCTATTCTCCGTTCTGGCTACTCTCACATCCCTTTTCATTTCTTCAACTGCCCATCACCTCCCTCTAGTTGCCCTTCTCCTTTCTTTTATGGTCCACTTTCTTCTGTTGGATTTCTTCATCTTCAGTGCTTTACTTCTTCCACCTACCCTCTCCCAGCTTCTCATTTCAACCCCCATTCCCCACCCACTACATTCTCCCTCATCTGGTTTCACCTATTCCCTGCCAGCATATACTCCCTCCCCTCCCTCCACTTTCTTATTCTGACTGTTCTCCCCTTCCTTTCCAGTTCTGATGAAAGGTCTTGGCCAGAAATGTTGACTGTTTATTCCCCTCCTTCAATACTGAATGACTTGTTGAGGTCCTCCAGCATTTTGTGTGTTTGACTCAAGATTTTCAGCACCTTCAGAATCTCTTATGTTGGTGAGATGAGGTAAATTGTTTTTAGTGGATTATTCTGCTCTTAAGTGCAGGAAATTTGCTGGAAAACGTGAGAAGGTGGGAGAATGGGGTTGAGAGTGATAATAAATCAGCGAAGATGGAATGGAGGAGACCTGATGGGCTAAGTGGCCTAATTCTGTTCCTATATCTTCTGGAGATGATTAAGAGAATGAGGCTAATTGGAGAGCTCTTTCAGAGACACACTATAGACACATTGGGTCTAATGACCTCCTTTTGTATTGCACATCAATGATTTTAATAATTTAGTGGATTCTTAAAAATCTACATGGCTTTATTGTTTTTATGTAAAAAACCTGAATCTGTATTCAGACTTCAAGTTGAACTTCAAGTGCAAATACAGTACCTAGATGTTAAACAGATACCTGCTGGTCCTTTGGGAGGCTCTTTCCTACCAGACTGCCAGCTTGCAATTCATTTATCTTGTGTAGAATGCTACATTTTTTTTTAAATCAGTACATCGCATTGGAACCACAACATCTAAAATAATGATCATGCTGTAAACCACTACCAACACAAGTTTAGTCCCAGATGACCCAAATGAAAAGAAGATAGATTGCTCCCACTATCTACCATTGTGATTCATCAGGCATCTGTTCTTTGGGATGTAAGCATGTCTTCATACAGCAAAATAATTTGCTCTGAAGGTACTTCCTATAAATCATACTAACATTTTGTTGCAGAATGAAAGTGACTTATAATTATGCTTTCTTTTGTTCTGTTTATTGCAATGATCTGCACATTTTGTCGAGCCAGTAATCGAGTACATCATCAAGTGACTGGTGGCGCATTGGGACAATTCAATGGCTTTAGGCTGAACAATCATTTAGTGTAGTTCTACAGTTTAAACTGAGAAGATGAATTGTTTCATTCTGATTTTTATTTTGGAGTATCTGTGTCTGTTGAATCCAGGGAAAGGCAAGAGTACTGGCGGTAGGAGAAATTTAGAAAGATTTTACTTAGAGGTTATATTGGGTTAGTTTATAGAACTAGCAAATCACAGAGAGGTTGCAGAATGGAGGGGACCATCCAGTCCTTATTGGTCCCATGTCAGAGAAATCTAATCCCACTGTCCTGCCCTTTCCAAGTCCGCTGATTTTGTTCATGTTCCTTTCCGTTACTTCCACTACCTAGGCTGTGAATTCCACATTCTAACCAATTACCACACAAGCAAAAACTTCTTTTCTCAAGTCACTTTTGCCACCACCTGCATTTCGTGTTCTCTATCCCTCCTGTCAGTGAGAACAGATTCTCTTTATCTACTTTGTCTAAATCTTTCATTATTTTAATTATCTTTATCAGATCTGTTCCAACTCAGTATTCTTCAGTTTAAAAAACGTTTCTCATCTTTGGAAAAATAACAATAAATCCCTTTTGCACCTTTGTTGAGGCCTTCACATTCTTCCTCAAGTAGAGGTGCCTATGGTAGTTGCAATGTTACAGTTACTGTCACATGTACCACCATAAACCTGTCTTGCATTCAATTCATTACAACAATGTATTGAGGCAGTACATGATTAAACAAATACATAATGCAAAATAATGTGTTACACTTGTAGAGAAAGTGCAGTGCATGCAGACAATAAGATGCATAGCCATAACAAAGCAGCTTGTGCGTACTGTTCAATAGTGTTATACCAGCAGGATAGAGGCTTTCCTTAAGCCTAGTGGTATCCAGTGGAAGGGGGGAAGAAGAGAGAATGTTTGTAATGTGTGGAATCTTTGATGATGCTGGCTGCTCTACCAAGGCAGTGAGAAGGTAAGCAGATTCCATGGAATGGAGACTTGGTTCTGTGATGTGCCGAACTGTGGCCAAAATCCTCCACAGTCTCCTGCAGTCACAGTCAGAGAAATTGCCATACCAAGCCGTGATGTATCATGACAGGATGCTTTCTGTGGAGAAACAGTAAAAACTGGTGAAGGTCAAAGAGGACATAGCACATTCCTTCAACTTCCTGAGGAAGCAGAGGTGCTGTTGAGTTTTCCTTATTGTGACATCTATGTGTTTGGATCAGGACAGACTATTGGCGATACTCACTCTTGGGAAATTGAAGCTTTAAACAGTTGATGTCAATAGAATTATGTGCATTGACTCCTTTTCTGAAGTAAAAGGCCAGCTCTTGTTTTATATTAACTTTTCTAAATTGACTGAATCCTTGAAATCAAGGTGAACGCTGGGCTTGATATGTTGTCACTCTCAATGGGTTTCAATTAATAGATACTATGCTTTTCTCATTTTTAAAAATTCTGTTCCACAATAGGTGATCACAGCATCCTCTGAACTTCGTAAAATATGAAATAATAGACTTACTCTCCAGATCAATGAACACAAATCCTTATTCCTTGTGTAGACCAGCAGTGAGTACAGACCATTCAACACTGGCAGGAAATTCTGGACCAATATTTCTTTACTTAACTTGATGTTGCAAAATGTTTCCTAACAACTTGTGTGACATGCTTTAGGATGTCTTACTATGTTAAAGCTGCAGTAAAAGTAGATGTAAGTGGTTACAGTGAGTCATGATACAGGGTCTTGACTTGATGCATTGACTATCCCTTTGCTTCCACAGATGTTGCTTGAGCCATTGAGTTCCTCCAGAGGCTTTTTGTTCTTTATATGAATGTAATTTGTTTTAGATTAACAAGGGAAACATTATCTATTTCCCATTGCTATCCATTTATCTCAGAGGAAAACGTGCAACACATTGGAGGCAGGAAAAGAAGATGCTTTCTTTTTTTTCCAATTTCCTGTAACCTAAGGTTAAATAGAAAGGAAGAGTGACTTGGGTTAGTTAATAGAATCGAATCGACCTAAAGCCATGACCCAGAGGGATGCAATGCCTTTGACAAAGGAAGAGGAGAGAAAAAAGTGAAGGCTTAAGAAAATCTGGGGGGAGGGAAGGAGGCTAGCTGGACAGTGAAGCCAGATGAATGGGAAAGGTCAAGGGCGGGAGAAGGAGTCTGTTAGGAGAGGAGAGTGGATCATAGGGGAAAGGGAAGGAAGTCTGCCCGATGCTTCGATGCGGCCTCCACTAGTGAGAACCATCGTAAATTGGGGTTCCGCTTCTTCGAGCACCTCTATTCCATCCAGCAAAAGCCGAACTTCCCGGTGGCCAAGCATTTTAATTCCAATCCCCATTCACGTTTTGATATTTCAGTCCATGGCCTTTTCTTGTGCCAAGCCAAGGTGACCCTCAGGATGGAGGAACAACACCTTACATTCCATCTGGGTAATCTCCAACCTGATGGCATGAATATCGATTTCTCCTTCCAATAAGCAAATCCTTTCACTTTCTTCTATTCCCTACTCCAACCTTTTACCTCTTGTCACCTGCCTATTACCTCCCACAGGCCTCCTCCTCCTTCCCTTTTTCCCATGGTCCACTCTTCTCTCCAATCAGATTCCTTCCTGTCTAGCCCTTGATTATTCCCTACATTCCTGGCTTCACCTACCACTTTCCAGCTAACCTCTTTCCCCTCCCCGCCACCTTTTTTCTCCTGACTTCTTCCTCCTTCCTTTTCAGTTCTGAAGGAGCAGGGTCTCGGCCTGAAACGTCAACTAACTATTCGATTCCATAGATGCTGCCTCACTTGCTGAGTTCCTCTAGGATTTTATGTATGTTGCTTTGGATTTCCAGCATCTGCAGACTTTCTTATGTTTATATTTAGAAAAATGACCAAAAGGCATAATTTTCTACAAGACTTGCACAGAAATAATCAATACAGTTTTGAAAGATTTTTTTCTTCATTTGAAGCAAAATTAGGAGCACCACCTAAACATTTTGTGTTTATGAAGAATATTAGGCTCAGTGTGCTCCGCTGCATACATTCCAAATCCATTTGTGCAGCGGCATTTCCTACTTTTTCTACCTTTGTGCTTCACGCACCATAAGAGTACTATTGTTGCTCTATTAATATAGATAGACCCTGTTGATGAGTGATACTATTTTCAGAAGGTAATGCTTACATTCAGGTCAATTAGCCAACAAGAATTTTCATCGACCTTCGTTCATTTCTTCTTCCATTCCTTTCCCCTTTATGTGAGAATCTATCTGTTATGCTCATTTTGGAGCATGTTTAAGTTTCTTAATTTCTTACTGGATTTTTTTGTGAAAATAATCAAGTACATGTTCAAGTTTATTGTCATTCAACCATACACATGTATACAGCTAAATGAAACATTGTTCCTCTGGGGCTAAGGTACAAAACACAATACATATAGTCACACACAGCGCATATAGTTACAGAAGAAATTCTGCAGATGCGGGAATCCAAAGTAAATGCATAAAATGCTGGAGGTCAGGCAACATCCATAAAAGTGAACAAACACTCGATGTGTCAGGCTGAGACATTTCTTCAGGACTAATATATAGTTACATAGAGTTCTTATGTATATATGGTCTATTTGTGTAAGATGGAGCGGTCATGTTGTTCGGATGAAAGATGAATGTCTGCCGAAACAAATCTTCTACTCCCAGCTTAAAGAAGGCAAACATACAAGAGGCAGACTACAGAAGAGATTCAAAGACGTCTTAAAAGCCAACATGAAGAAATGTAACATTGACATCAACAATTATTCCCAATGCCAAGGACAGGAAACTCTGGCAAGCCATCATCCGAGAAGGAACAGCAACTTTAGAGGCCAACAGATGTGCAGAATTAGAAGAAAAGTGAAGAAAATGGAAAGAGAGGCAGCAACAACCAAAGCCCGATCTGCCATCTGGAACTACCTGTCCTGAATATGGAAGAACTTTCAAAGCCAAGATTGGACTCATAAGCCACTTGAGAGCCCATAAGTAGATCAACAGAACAAAGACCATCATCCTCGACCTCGAAGGATAGCCACGATGATGACGTTAAATCATTTCTTCTACATACATCTTAATAAATCTCTTCAAAATTGCAATGAACTCCATTAGATTATCCTTCTTTTTTTATGTAGAGAAGCAAGATCCAGTGTGTTCAGTGGTGCCTGATAGGACTAAACTTACATTTCTAGTATCATATGTCTAAGTCTTTTGTGTTCCTTCTCCAGTGCCATGATGCCCTTTCCATTGTAACACAGAGCCCAGAAGTGTGCACAAGATCTTTATTGAAACTCCTTGCACAGAAGAAATAGGTCACACATAAATCTGCTTTGTTTTACCCATTGTGGAGCTCCGCCCAGTGTTGGAAGAATGAAAGAAATATCCAGAAGTGACCCTGAGGCATCAGTAAGTGTACATACTCTTTATTCCATCTGGCTACAACACAGCAATTCAAAGCCTGCAGTTGATTGTAATATTCGGGGGTAGTAAGTATTTAGAATAAAACATAGTCGTTTTATAGTTTCATGGAGAAATAGGCATTAAATCAAGATGAAATTTGCTGTGTTTGTAATAAATAGAATTATTTTGATACAGTGTCAAAAAGATTGACCTTATATAGTGGATTCAAATATTATAATGCATTTTAAATTTTTCATAGCTAATATTTTTTTTACAAATTAATAATGCATGTTTTATAGAATGATGAAACATAGGAGCTGTTAAAAATTTATATTTACAGAAATGGAATAATTACTAGCTGATTATTACAACAGACAGACTTTATTTATCACAGATATATTAATTATTGATGATGTAGTTTAATGTTAAATATTTTATGAATAGCAGCATTGCAGTTTTATTAATCATTAATTATTTTAATGCAGTTAATACCAGATCTTTTCCTATGGATTTTGAGTAATGTAGGCTGGCTCATGTGCTTCCTACTTTATTGGTTTACCTAAGAATAAGCAATTTTATAGAACTGAAAAATATTTGAGATGTAACTGCTAATGCACAACTCCATGGGTTTTTGAATGGAATTGTGAACTTTTCACAAGATTGACCAGCTAGATGTAAAATACATTAAAATGCTCTTTATACTTGTTGGGATGGTCATTAATAACATGTTTTTTTTTTCCTGTGGTGGAATCATTTTTAAATTTTAATGAGTCCAGAAGAAAATTAACCATCACTCCCTTTTCTCAAGCACAAAATGAGTACCTAAGAATTTGAAGTAGCAGGAAACAAAACATATTCTGACATATTGCTTAAAGTGGTAAAGTATAAATCCATGAGCAGAATTAGGCTATTTGGCTTATTGAGAGTGCTCCCCCATTCCGTCATGGCCAATTTATTATCCTTCTCAACCCCATTCTTCCACTTTCTCCATATAACCTTTAACACACTTACTAATCAAGAACCTGCTTTAAATATATCCAATAACCTGACCTTCGCAACTATCTGTGGCAAGGAGTCTACAGATTCACCACTTTCTGGCTTAAGAAAGCCTTGTGTCAGTTCTAAAGGGATATCCTTGTATTCTGAAGCGGTGACCCCTGGTGTTAGAGCTCCCCACTGTTGTAAACATCCTCTGAATTTCCACTCTCTCCCGATATTTCAATATTCAATAAATTTCAATGAGATCCTCCCTCATTCTTTAAGCTCAACTGAGAATAGGCCTGGAGCTATTAAAACACTCCTCATAAGTTAACCCTCTAATTCCTGGTGTCAATCACATTAACTTTCTCTGGACCCTCTCCAGACCTTCTCCAATGCCAGTACATCCATAATATCCCAAATACTCTATGACCAATGCCTTATAAAGCCTCAGCATTAAATCCATGCTTTTATATTCTAGTTCTCTTGAAACGAATGCCAACATTGCAGTTGCCTTCCTTACTACCGACTCAACCTACAAGTTAACTTTAGGGAATGATGTACCAGGAGGTGCAAGAGGTGCCAAGGGACTTGGGAATCCTGCACTAGCATTGCCAAGTCCCTTTGCACCTCCAATTTACGATTTTCTCCCCATTAGAAAATAGTCTATCCCTTTATTCCTTCTACCTAAGTGCATGACATTGCTCTTCTGTACACTATGTTTCAACTGCTACTTTTTTTGCCCATGTTCCTACTCAGTCCAAGTCTCTATACAGACTCCTTACTTCCTCGACACTGACTGCCCGCTCACCTATCTTTGAGTCAGAACCTGAGTCAGATTTAACATCACTGGCATATGTCATGAAACTTGGCCACAAAGACAGCATTCTGGAAAAGAAGGAAAATGATATTTGAGGTTCTCTTGGGCAATGTGTGATACTGTCAAAATAAAAATAAACAAAGTATATGATTGTAATATATGGGTGCACTACCCATAAATATATAAACCATAGGCTGTCTGCATTTGTATAGACTGCATGTACAACCTCTTAAACCATAGAAACCACAGAAACTACAGCACAGAAACAGGCCTTTTGGCCCTTCTTGGCTATGCCGAACCACATTTTCAGAAATATTTTCTGTGAAACCAAGTATTACATATTTCCTTACAACATATGGAGAACAAGGCTATTTAGGCTCTTTCAGTCTATGTCAGTTCATAGATCAATTCCCTCGCTAATTTTCCTCGTAACCAACTTCATTTACATTCCCCTCAACTCTAATCCAGATTCTCTTGCTCATGTACAGATGAAAAATAGCTAATAGTGACCAATTATTGACAACTACCGGCCCGCATATCTTTCAATGTGAGAGGAAACCAAGGCACTCAGGATGATCCCAGGGAATCACATGGAGAACATACAAGCTTCACATAGACAGCACCAGAAGTCAGGATTGAACATGAGTCCATGGCGCTGGAAAGTAGCAGTTCTATGAGCCACACCACTATTCTACCCTGTTTCTAAACTATAAAAGAAGTCTATTTTATAGACAGGGAGAGTGAGGAGGTGATAGAGAGGAGCTGCAGGCAGGTGGTCACGCCGGGGCCACGGGAGGCAGACAAGTGGGTCACGGTTAGGAGGGGGAAGGGGAAAGGTCAAAGGTCAGGTAACAGGGAGTACCCCGGTGGCTGTGCCCCTTAACAACAGGTACTCCTGTTTGAGTACTGTTGGGGGGGACAGCTTACCTGGGAGAAGCGACAGTGGCCGTGCCTCCGGCACAGAGACCGGCCCTGTAGCTCAGAAGGGTAGGGCAAGGAAGAGGAGGGCAGTTGTGATAGGGGACTCGACAGTAAGGGGGTCAGATAGGCGATTCTGTGGACGCAGTCCAGAGACCCGGATGGTAGTTTGCCTCCCTGGTGCCAGGGTCCGGGATATTTCTGATCGTGTCCAAGATATCCTGAAGTGGGAGGGTGAGGAGCCAGAGGTCATGGTACATATAGGTACCAATGACATAGGTAGGAAAAGGGATGAGGTCCTGAAAGGAGAATATAGGGAGCTAGGAAGGGAGTTGAGAAAAAGGACCGCAAAGGTAGTAATCTCAGGATTACTGCCTGTGCCACGCGACAGTGAGAGTAGGAATGACATGAGGTGGAGGATAAATGCGTGGCTGAGGGATTGGAGCAGGGGGCAGGGATTCAAGTTTTTGGATCATTGGGACCTCTTTTGGCGCAGGCATGACCTGTACAAAAAGGACGGGTTACACTTGAATCCTAGGGGGACCAATATCCTGGCAGGGAGATTAGCGGGGGCTACTGAGGTGACTTTAAACTAGAATGGTTGGGGGGTGGGAATCAAATTAAAGAGGCTAGGCGTGAGGAAGTTAGTTCACTACAGGGGGATGGGAACCAGTGCAGAGAGGCAGAGGGGTGTAAAGTGAGGGTAGAAACAAAAAGTACTATGGAGAAAAGTAAAAGTGGCAGGCCGACAAATCCAGGGCAAGCATTAAAAAGGGCCACTTTTCAGCATAATTGTATAAGGGCTAAGAGAGTTGTAAAAGAGCACCTGAAGGCTTTGTGTGTCAATGCAAGGAGCATTCGTAATAAGGTGGATGAATTGAAAGTGCAGATTGTTATTAATGATTATGATATAGTTGGGATCACAGAGACATGGCTCCAGGGTGACCAGGGATGGGAGCTCAACGTTCAGGGATATTCGATATTCAGGAGGGATAGACATGAAGGAAGGGGAGGTGGGGTGGCGTTGCTGGTTAAAGAAGAGATTAACGCAATAGAAAGGAAGGACATAAGCCGGGAAGATGTGGAATCGATATGGGTAGAGCTGCGTAACACTGAGGGGCAGAAGATGCTGGTGGGAGTTGTGTACAGGCCACCTAACAGTAGTAGTGAGGTCGGAGATGGTATTAAACAGGAAATTAGAAATGTGTGCAATAAAGGAACAGCAGTTATAATGGGTGACTTCAATCTACATGTAGATTGGGTGAACCAAATTGGTAAAGGTGCTGAGGAAGAGGATTTCTTGGAATGTATGCGGGATGGTTTTTTGAACCAACATGTCGAGGAACTGACTAGAGAGCAGGCTATTCTGGACTGGGTTTTGAGCAATGAGGAAGGGTTAATTAGCAATCTTGTCGTGAGAGGCCCCTTGGGTAAGAGTGACCATAGTATGGTGGAATTCTTCATTAAGATGGAGAGTGACATAGTTAATTGAGAAACAAAGGTTCTGAACTTAAAGAGGGGTAACTTTGAAGGTATGAGACGTGAATTAGCTAAGATAGACTGGCAAATGACACTTAAAGGATTGACAGTGGATATGCAATGGCAAGCATTTAAAGGTTGCATGGATGAACTGCAACAAATGTTCATCCCTGTTTGGCAAAAGAATAAATCAAGGAAGGTAGTGCACCCGTGGCTGACAAGAGAAATTAGGGATAGTATCAATTCCAAAGAAGCAGCACACAAATTAGCCAGAGAAAGTGGCTCACCTGAGGACTGGGAGAAATTCAGAGTTCAGCAGAGGAGGACAAAGGGCTTAATTAGGAAGGGGAAAAAAGATTATGAGAGGAAACTGGCAGGCAATATAAAAACGGACTGTAAAAGCTTTTATAGATATGTAAAAAGGAAAAGACTGGTAAAGACAAATGTAGGTCCCCTGCAGACAGAAACAGGTGAATTGATTATGGGGAGCAAGGACATGGCAGACCAATTGAATAATTACTTTGGTTCTGTCTTCACTAAGGAGGGCATAAATAATCTTCCAGATATAGTAGGGGACAGAGGGTCCAGTGAGATGGAGGAACTGAGCGAAATACATGTTAGTAGGGAAGTGGTGTTAGGTAAATTGAAGGGATTGAAGGCAGATAAATCCCCAGGGCCAGATGGTCTGCATCCCAGGGTGCTTAAGGAAGTAGCCCAAGAAATAGTGGATGCATTAGTGATAATTTTTCAAAACTCGTTAGATTCTGGACTAGTTCCTGAGGATTGGAGGGTGGCTAATATAACTCCACTTTTTAAAAAAGGAGGGAGAGAGAAACCGGGGAATTATAGACCAGTTAGCCTAACGTCAGTGGTGGGGAAACTGCTGGAGTCAGTTATCAAGGATGTGATAACAGCACATTTGGAAAGTGGTGAAATGATCGGACAAAGTCAGCATGGATTTGTGAAAGGAAAATCATGTCTGACGAATCTCATAGAATTTTTTGAGGATGTAACTAGTAGAGTGGATAGGGGAGAACCAGTGGATGTGGTATATTTGGATTTTCAGAAGGCTTTTGACAAGGTCCCACACAGGAGATTAGTGTGCAAACTTAAAGCACACGGTATTGGGGGTAAGGTATTGGTGTGGGTGGAGAGTTGGTTAGCAGACAGGAAGCAAAGAGTGGGAATAAATGGGACCTTTTCAGAATGGCAGGCGGTGACTAGTGGGGTACCGCAAGGCTCAGTGCTGGGACCCCAGTTGTTTACAATATATATTAATGACTTGGATGAGGGAATTAAATGCAGCATCTCCAAGTTTGCGGATGACACAAAGCTGGGTGGCAGTGTTAGCTGTGAGGAGGATGCTAAGAGGATGCAGGGTGACTTGGATAGGTTGGGTGAGTGGGCAAATTTATGGCAGATGCAATTTAATGTGGATAAATGTGAAGTTATCCACTTTGGTGGCAAAAATAGGAAAACAGATTATTATCTGAATGGTGGCCGATTAGGAAAAGGGGAGGTGCAACGTGACCTGGGTGTCATTATACACCAGTCATTGAAAGTGGGCATGCAGGTACAGCAGGTGGTGAAAAAGGCGAATGGTATGCTGGCATTTATAGCGAGAGGACTTGAGTACAGGAGCAGGGAGGTACTACTGCAGTTGTACAAGGCCTTGGTGAGACCGCACCTGGAGTATTGTGTGCAGTTTTGGTCCCCTAATCTGAGGAAAGACATCCTTGCCATAGAGGGAGTACAGAGAAGGTCCACCAGATTGATTCCTGGGATGGCAGGACTTTCATATGAAGAAAGACTGGATGAACTGGGCTTGTACTCGTTGGAATTTAGAAGATTGAGGGGGGATCTGATTGAAACGTATAAGATCCTAAAGGGATTGGACAGGCTAGATGCAGGAAGATTGTTCCCGATGTTGGGGAAGTCCAGAACGAGGGGTCACAGTTTGAGGATAGAGGGGAAGCCTTTTAGGACTGAGATTAGGAAAAACTTCTTCACACAGAGAGTGGTGAATCTGTGGAATTCTCTGCCACAGGAAACAGTTGAGGCCAGTTCATTGGCTATATTTAAGAGGGAGTTAGATATGGCCCTTGTGGCTACGGGGGTCAGGGGGTATGGAGGGAAGGCTGGGGCGGTGTTCTGAGTTGGATGATCAGCCATGATCATAATAAATGGCGGTGCAGGCTCGAAGGGCCGAATGGCCTACTCCTGCACCTATTTTCTATGTTTCTATGTTTCTATTTTCCATTCCAAACATAGGCTTCAATTAATGTTATTGACATAAAATGGGCTTTTGAACCAATGGACTTCACAAGACCACTCTGAAGTGTTACCAGAAAAATAAGTTGAAATAATTCCATGAATCTGGAACCAGGAGATAGAAAAGAATTCCATCTAGTTTAACTTCGCTCTAAAGGTAATTGCTGGTGGACAGAGAACATCTGAAACAACTCTCACAATTGCTTTATAATTACATTCAATGTTGTTGCTTTACTTCTGAAGCACAGCAACACATTTACTTTCTTAGAAATTTGTGAAGATTCGGCTTGGATGCTAAAACTGTGAGAAACTTCTATAGATGTCTCGTGGAGACTATACTGATGGGATGCATCATGGTTTGGTATGGAAATACCAACGTCATTGAATGGAAAAGCCTACAAAAATAGAAGATAGTGCTAGTCCATCACAGGCTATGACCTCCCCACCATTGAGCAATCGACAAAGAGCATTGTTGCATGGAGAAAGCAGCCATCAAGGACCCCCACCATCTAGGCCATGCTCTTTTCTCCCTGCTGTCATCAGGAAGGAGGCACACCAGGTCAGAAGCAATTATTACCCCTGAACTGGACTGGATAACTGCACTCACCCCAACACTGAACTGATTCCACAACCAATGGACTCACTTTCAAGGACTCTACAACTCCTGTTCTCAATATTAATTTATTCATTCATTCTTTTGTTCATTCATTTATTTGTTTGTTTATTTATTATGTCTTTTTTTGTTTTTGTATTTACACAATTTGTTGTCTTCTGCACATTGGTTGTTTGTCTTTGTGTGCAGTACTTTCATTGATTCTATTGTGTTTCTTTGCATTTACACTGAATCCCTGCAAGAAAATGAATCCTGTGGTAGTACATAGTGACATATATACACTTTAAATTTAATTTGAACCATTCCATCTGCTGCAACCATGCTCTAAATTGCACCATGCAGAAAAGATAGCATTAGTGCAGTTTTGTGACATGGAAATCGCATATTTGACTATTTTGTTAGAGCTCTTTTTAGATGTACTGTAGATAAAGAAAATACCATGAAGACATAGAATGATTTTCTAAAGGCATTTAATTAGGCTTCACATAAACAGTTGTTACAAATGACATTTGTGTGTGAAGTTGGTTAAGTTATATTATGATGAATACAGGATTGATTAACAAGGAGGATGGCCATAAAAAGGTCATCTTCAAGATGGCAAACTGGAAATAATGGGACATGGCAAGTTAGCCTGTTCCTGATGTACATTACCAAAATGATAAGATGATAATTAAAAAAAAAACAGATAGGGAAGTGAGTTGCACGGAGAATTCAGGAGGGCTGGCCCGAGGCTGGACACCAGCACCAGACTCCACAATGTTAAAGCATAGTTCAGAAGTGCTGTATATGATTGGAGGGACAATCTGCTGAACAGAACTGTATACTATGCAGTTTCATCTACAGATAAGTCCAGTCAAGTCAAATACATCTATTATCAAAGAACGCATAAATTATACAACCTTGAGATTTGTTTGTTCACAGGTAGCCACAAAGCAAGAAACCTGAAAGAGCCTAATTAACGATAAAAAAAGATAAAAATAAAAGACCAACACCTGATGCACAAGACAAAGAAAAAAAACACAAACCATGCAAACAATTGAGGCAAACAATATAGAGAATAGATAAACTAAGCATAAAGTTAAACTAAGAATTGTAAGGAGTAAAAAAAAAAATCGAGGGGGGTTTAAAAACTGTTAATTGTCGCCCATGATATGACCAAGTTTATATAATGGATGAATGAAGATACAGGTATCCTCGGCTTTTTGAAAGTTCGCTTCACACCACTTTGCTTTTACAAAAGACCTACGTTAGTACCTGTTTTCGCTAACTGAAAGAAATCCAAAGAGGATTTTCGCTTTTACGAAAAAAGGCAAAAAGCGAAAATAGCGTTCAGTGTTTGTTTTGCAACAAGCCGTTACAGAGGCAGCGCGCACCCTGAGCGGCGAGAGTGGCGCCGCCAAGCTCCTTCCCTGGGAACTACACTCAGCATCAAGCCGCCATAGCTTTGAACTGTGTCTGTGAGCATCTGTGCTTTACTTCGGTTTATTTTATGCATCCGTTAACAAGATGTGTCCTAAGGTATCAGAAAAGCCTAAGGGAGCTCGTAAGGGTGTTACACTTAGCATAAAACTGGACATAATTAAGCGTTTCAATCACGGTGAACAAAATAAAGACATTGTGCGTGTGTTGAACTTGCCTGCATCCACCACTCATTATTTACACGCAGAGAGAAAGAATCTTGAAAGCTGCCGGTGTTACTATTGGTTCAGCTAGTAGCAAAGTGGTTCCTGCTTTTACTATATGTTAGTGTTATTTTCAGTTTTATGTGTTAATTGGTATGATTTGGTAAGTTATTTTTGGGTCTGGGAACGCTCAAAATTTTTTCCCATATAAATTAACGGTAATTGCTTCTTCACTTTATGCCATTTTGGCTTATGAAAGGTTTTATAGGAATGCTCTACTTTCGGATAGAGGGGGAAACTTGTACCAGTGAAATAAAATGCATCAACCAGAGACTGTAAGATCAGAACTAAACAAATTGTGTCTGAATGGACAGTCATGATTTGATATTTTCATTTAGGCTTGTTTCAAATAGAGGAGGGGACTCAGCTGTTTCTTTGGATTGTACACTGATGGCAAGGTCATTAACAGAAAGCAATGGAAATATTCAGCAGTGTTTGCAGAGAAAGAAAAACAGTTATCATTTCTGATTCACTCCTAATTTATCTAGCAATCTAGGTGATTGCAAGTTTTATTTCAAATGTTGGTTAACAGTCAACCTCATTGGTGGATGTGACCTGACCAAGCCACATAATAATTGCAGATACCATCCCTCGAAGGACGTTAGTGAACCAGATCAGCTTTATGACATCTATTGGTTTTTATGGTAATTGCTACCAAAACTAGTTGGTGTCCCTTATCCTCTTTCTCCCTTCAATCTCCAAGGACACAAGTGAAATAGATAGATTGCCGAGTTAGTTGCTTCAGGATCACCATTACTAACAATGCTTTTATTCAATTGAATGAGTTATTACTCTGTGATGGCAGAGTGAGAGTTGCACTTACGAATCCAAAGTTCAGGCTTCTGGATCCCTGTAACTTAACAATTGTTATTTATGATCTGAAGGGGCTTGTTCAAGTTTTAGGTTTTTTCCTTCTGTTCTAGACTACGTTATTGGAAGAAAATATTTCTGTCCGTTTATCAGCAGCTGCTTTGCTAACCTGAAAGAGTTATATTAATGAGCCATATTTTGAAGCGCCTGATTTATAAGTGCAAGTATGCTCTGAGTTAACATCAATACCACATGCAACACAATAGCATTCTGACAGCTCTGTGCACCACTAAACCCAATGGGATTCCTAGCACAGTATTATTAACAGCAAGAAGACATACTGCTTCATTTACTATGTTATACATGATTCACAGACAAAATGCTCCCAATTGTGGTTTTCCCTATTTATGGAGAACATTTCCGACTCTAGCTCTCTTTGAATTTTATTTGTGGTAAGTTATAATCATTGCTTCACTGAAGTTGCAGCATCACATCCCATGGGCAAATGGAAACTAACGCTGGGTATTTATTGAGTACTGACATGATAGCTCACACGACAGGGAAGGATTTTGCAAGTAGACTTGTGTGTCGTTTTTGAAAGAATGTTATTGTTACAATGGGGTGCTGGGAACAGACCCAAATGTGAGACACAGACACTGAAGTACAAGGAACAGGGCTTGACTAGAGTAGGGTCATGACAGGATTCAGACCAGGAGCAGGGACAAGAATGCAGACTTGGGCTGGGGAAAGCAGGACTAGGACTAGGAGACAAGGCTTGGACTCCGAGCCCAAGACTGGACAAGGACCCAGAACATGGGTCTTGCCTTGGGCTCGGACCCCAGACCCAGGCAAGGACATGACATGGCTTGAGGCCGGGGCTTGGTATCATCGAGGCTTGGGTTCTTGCAGCTCAGAGACAGACTGGGAACTAAGCATCAACATAAAGCTGGGACTTATCCTTCAACAAGCCAAGACTCATCTTTAACACAACACTAACATGAGACAGGACAGAACATAGACATAGAGTCAGGACTTATCCTAAGACAAGCTGGGACTCAACTTCTTCTCACCAAGGTGAGACAGGTCCATCTGTTGGTTAGTGGCAGGACGGCCAGACTTACCCAACAGCAGCAAAGACAAGACAAGACATGTCCCCCCACAGGGCAATGGCAAGACAGCCTGACTTACTTCACGGAGGCGAGGACAAGACAAGACAAGACATGAGCCCCCGCGGGGCAACAGCAAGACGGCCTGACTTACCCCCCTGGAGGCAAGAACAAGAGACAAACACTAAAGAACAACAGTCAGTTCCACCTCTGCTCCAGGATAGCTCCAAGTCTCAGTTAGCCAGCAACCTCAGCTGACTACAGAAACAGCCGGATCCCTACCTAGCTCAGAGGGGCTGGCAGCCACTCAGCTGGCCCAGGAAACAGCCGAATCCATACCACAAAGACTACTCCTACAAGTGGCAACAAGGCTCCATGAAGAAGTGATCCTCCAACCAGGCCTAGAGATCACAAATGGTTTCATCAGCAGGTTGCTCCAAGGGGGACTGACAAGACAAACAGCAGCCCACACACAATCCCAAGGCTACTTATATTGCAAGCCCAAAGACGGGAATCAGGTACCAATGATTAACTCAAACAAGGGACAGCTGGAAGACCTGGAGTCCTGAGTCCATGGACCGGACCGTGAACCGGAATGCAGATTTCATGGACCAGACCATGACAGTTATAGTTTGATGAGGATTACAACCTTTGCTTTCCTCATTGCCACCTGTCCAATTTGCCCACATTGAGACTAGAAAAGGAATTCCAGTTGCTATAATTCGGAGTAATATACATACCGACAGCTGCACGTACCCATATACTTATGCTAGATCATGCACAGATGCACACACTACCAAGAATATACAGAGTAAATTGAATTCAACTTTGACTTAGCAGGAGAAGTTAAAGAATGGAAGGAGATGTTTGCTTCCCTGACTGGAGGCATGTGAATAGTGATGTGCCTCAGTGATTGGTACAAAATCTGTTATTGTTTGTCATCTGTATTAATGACTTGGATGATAGTGTGGTAAATTGGATCAGCAAATTTGGACATCAAGATTGAGGCCATGGTGGATAGTGAAGAATGCAATCAAAGGATCTGGAGCAGCTGGAAAAATGGGCTAAAAATGGCAGATGTAAATTAATGCAGGCAAGGGTGAGATGTTGCACTTGGGGAAGACATACCAGGGTGGGACATACACAATGAATGGTAGGATTCAGAGAAGTTAGGTAGAGCAAAGGGACCTGGGAATACAGCTCCATAGATGCTTGAAAGTGGAGCTTTAAAGAGAGCTTTTGGCACATTGCCCTTCATAAATCAGAGTATTGAGTACAGAAGTAAGGACTTTATGCTGAGGTTGTTCAAGATGTTGATGAGACCAGATTTATAGGGAAAGGTGTGAGTAAGCACTCCAGCTATTTGATTAGCACGGGTCTTCAAGTGCTCAGCCAGTTAGAATGTCTGCACCAGACGCTCTCCATGGGTTCACCCTCCTGAATGGATGCTCTCACCTCAGAGACTGAAATGATAGGGTCTTTGGGGGCTGTGGGATTTTGTGAAGATTCCTCCATTTTCTGTCAGTCAATGTGAGCATAAAAGACATTGAGGTCATTTGGGAGCGAAACTTAGTTTTCAAATATGATGTTTGGTTCTATTTTGTAGGAGGTGATAGCGTTCAAACCCTGCCACATCTGTCAAGCCTACTTCCGTGATTCAAGTTTTGTCCGGAATTGCCACTTCATATAGGAGGATGCTTTCTGGAGGTCAAACCTGGATCTCTTGTGCTTTCCTTGGTCGCCAGACCTGAATGTCACTGATCTAGACTTCAGCAGATTGTGGATCTCTTGGCTCATCTCTTGGATTCTGGTTGGGAAGACTCTGAATGATGTTTTGTGGAAACACTCATCCGTGTCTGTATCTATAAAGTTCATGAGAGCCATGGAGTATTTATTCAGATGCTCGGATGGTTTTTAAACATGGCCCTGTCCACCCACTCGAAGCAATGCCATAGCCGTTCCTCTGCCTCTTACAGCCACCTCTTTGTTGTCCTTGCCTGTGGTACCTTGCTCATGAACTAGATTATCAGATTTCCAAAAATATGGTCTAGGAATGGAATGGTGACATTCCTGAGAGTGGTGTAACAGTGGCTGAGTGTGTTGGGACCCCTGGGAATGGACATGATATAGTAATGATAACTGCGCAGGGATTTCTTCAAGTAAGTCTGATTAAAGTTCCCGGCAAGGATGTGAAAGGTGTTAGGGAGTCTATTTCTTGTTTGTTAATAATGGCACTCATTACACTGGGTGCTTGCTTAATATCTGCCTTTAGTGATATGGAGAACTCTCTTGGTAATGAGGTGAGATTTGATAGAGATACACAAAATTATGAGTGGTATAGGCAGGGTAAATGCAAAGCTTTTTCAACTGAGGTTAGTCGAATTTAGAACTAGAGGTGAAAGGTTAAATGTGAAGGGTGAAATCTTAAGGGAAGGCTAAAGGGAAATCTCTTCACTCAGAGGATGGTGTGATTATGCAATAAGCTGGCAGCAGAAGTGGTGGATTCAGGTTCAATTGCAATATCAAAGAGAAGTTTGGATAAGTACATGGATGGGAGAGGTATGGAGGGCAATGGCCCAAGTGTGGGTCGATGGGCCGAGGCAAAATAACAGTTAACCAGAGACTAGATGGGCCAAGGGGTCTGTATATGTGCTGCAGTGCTATACGACTTTGTGACTACATACTTGCATTTAAATATATTTGAGTTGTTTTCTTCGTACGTGGAGACCAAGAGGTACTCATCATATATCCATGCATGCCCAGTGTATGTATGCATGTTTATACAATGAAATAAAATATACTACTCAGACTTAGTCTATATTTAAAATACATTCACATGAATGAACATACACAGTGCTTTATATACAGGTGCAATTATATGTACAAGCACACAAGACTGTAAGTTGAAGTGCAGGAACGTTTTAGATGTGAAGTATTGCTTTGAGTAGAAGATAGCTTTGGTCATGAAAAAAAAATGTGGGAAGATTTCCTGGCTGTAATTTCAATGTTCTGACAAGTTTGACTGAATGAAAAATTCCTTGTGTCTGAACATTCCATGATCCCATTCTAATTGTGCACAGAAGGGAAGTCTCTCAGACCAAAGATTTCCCATAAACCCAGCAAGAATATTGAGAGGGTTGCTTCAACGTTAAGATTATTATTGACATAGGCATACATTCACAGGGTAGAAATACCATGAAAATTAGCTTTCTGCCGCAGAAGTACAGTACATTACAAGACAAGGACAAGACTCAAATTAACATAATGAATTATGGGATCCCTCAACAAACATTCTTACAGATGGCCATACAGAAGTTATAATTATTAGAACTCTGTGGCTTTGCCAGATGACACTCCCAAAACGATTGCAGGATAGAGAGAGAAAACAGTCAAAACCTTTCCATGGGAAACACAAAGCCAATTGAAAAAGATTCTGTTCAAATCACCTTCCATCTCACACTTTGGACAAAGGATTTCTTTTCACTATTGGGCAGACTAAGTGAACTTACTTTCATATTTCTGGTAGCTAACATAAAAGAAAAGCTTCCTCTTTGAAAGACTTAGAAGTTAGTAATTTTTGTAC
Source organism: Mobula birostris (assembly GCF_030028105.1). Lineage (NCBI taxonomy): Eukaryota > Metazoa > Chordata > Chondrichthyes > Myliobatiformes > Myliobatidae > Mobula > Mobula birostris. Next base: position 36,971,517 of record NC_092388.1, read on the forward strand.
AGTCACGGTCACAGAGCAATTTGTCTACTAAGCATGTGGGTCTATTAAACATTTATGCCTTGTGTTTTGTGCATTTGTTGTTATTGCATGTTGACAACCTATGTGCTGAGAATCCAAAAAGTCAGGGAAGCAATTAAGTGAGTTATCTTCATTTTTATATGTAATTACTGTTGCTGGTCAAAGTTATGCAGATCATGAATACTGTTATCCTGGCTATTTTCCAGAACTCACTACTCAAGCCAGCAGAGATCTGTACCATATTTTTTGTCTAATGTAGGGATATGGTATCTCTAGCATAGCCATAGACTGTATAATGCTATAGCTAAGTGCCGAGTCATGATGCAATGTGCTCTTAACCATTGTAGTTCTTGCAATGATGACAGAGTATTGTGAGCAGTTTTGGGCCCCTTATTTAAGAAAGGATGTGCTGACATCGCAGATTGCTCAGAATGGGTTCAGGAAAGTGATTCCAGGAATGAAAGACTTATCATATGAGCAGTAATTGAAAGCTTTGGGCCTGTACTCACTGGAATTTAGAAGAATGAGGAGAAGGATCTCACTAAAACCTATTGAATGTTGAAAGGCCTGGATAGAGTGGATGTGAAGAGGAGGTTTCCTTTGGTGGGGGAGTCTAGGACCAGAGCACTCAACTTCAAAATAGAGGGCATCCATTTAGAACAGAGATTAGGAGGAATTCTGTGCTATTCATTGCCACAGGTGGCTGTGGAGGCCAGGTCATTAGGTGCATTTAAGGCAGAGGTTAATAGGTTCTTGATTAGTCCTGGCGTGAAAGGTTTTGGGGAGAAGGTAAGAGAATAGGTTTGAGAGCGAAATGGATCAACCATGATGAAATGGTGGAGTGCAGATTCAGTGGGCCAAAAGGCCTAATTCTGTTCCTAAGTTTTATGTTAAGTAGGGAATTACAGGACCTTATCTCAACAAAACTGAAGGAATATCAATGTATATGTGGCTCATGAGAAAACCTAGAGGTGAGATACAATTACTACATTTATGAGGTTTTTAGACAGACGCTTAAATAGGCAAAGTATAGAAGGATAACGTGCCAATGCAAACAAATGGGATAAGTGTAGATGGACAAAAAGATCAACACGGCCAATATTTGCAACCTCTTCGTAAACTAATCACTTTAGGCCTGCAGTAAGACCAATATATGGGCTGATTAATGGTAAGTGTTGTTGATCTCTGGGCCTTGTGGTGCTTTGGGCAGCAGCCCTGCCTTTTCCTTTGCATTTTGTCTGTTTTTTGCAAGGCTGAGTTGCTCAACATGGCACGGATGGAAAACGTGAAAGGAGCCGGCCGGATTCACACACGGGACCATTCACCTTGATATCCGGTGTTGATGCCACTATACCACCGGCTGGTAAGTGTAGTGCCACAAAAGTATCAATGAATGATCACTTCCAACAAGACATAAAATGCTGGAGGAACTCAGCAGGCCGGGCAGCATCTATGTGAAAAAGTACAGTTGATGTTTTGGGCCAAGACCCTTCATCAGGGCTCAAAACGTCAACTGTACACTTTTTCATAAATGCTGTCTGGCCTGCTGAGTTCCTCTAGCATTTCATGTGTTTTGCTTGGATTTCCAGCATCTGCAGATTTTTCTTGTTTGTGACTTCCAGCAAGACTTAGATTTGATATTCGATGATGGTACCAACACTGGTTACTCACCATCAACTTGCTAAGGGCTCTGCTTGACCAGAGTCTCATCAATAGCAGCCATATAAATAATATGGAGTCGAGAGCAGGTCAGTGTCTGAGTACCCTGTGGTCAATGGTTCATTTCTTGAGACTCTTGAAGACTTCCCATTATTACCAAAATAAGACAGTAGCGTGATAGAATGCTCACCACTTGCCCTGATGTGTTCACCTCCAAAAATATGCAAATTTTATGCCATTCTTGACAAACCAGCCAGCTTCCTTGATACTCCGTTCATCACTGAAAACATTCACTGTCTCCACTACTTACAGACTATAACTTCAGTGTGTATAATCTTCAATATGTTTGGCAGTTATTCTCCAAAAACTATCCAATAGTACCTCCCAAACCACTAAGCTCTTTCTACAAGAAAGACATGATCCTCGTTGTCTGGGCCATACCATTTTTTGCAGTTACCATCAGGCAAGCAGTATCGAAGCCTGAAGGCCCACATCATCAGGTTCTAGAACAGCTATTTCCCTTCAACCATTCAATTTTTGAAACAACCAGCAAAACCCTAATCACTATGGATTAACAACACTGTGGCTACTTTGACCACTTTGCCAAAAATAGACTTTGTTTTATGAATTAATTCAATTCTTTCTTGAAAAAATTGGGTATAATTTAAGTTCATGAATGCTGCCTATGAAACATTATGTGCCTGTTATTCAGATTCAGATTATTTATCACATGTACATACAGAGAATATGCTTTAACAACCAAACACTCAGGAACCTAGTGAGGTTGCCATGCACTCAGGAACCAACTAAAGTTTGTGTTGCAAATGTGCATATATATACTTGTGCATATGACAATAAGGTCAGATTCTGACTTTGAGTAGCGGGTATGTGGAAACATCATATGTAGTTTTCCCTCCAACTGACGCATCATCCTGCTTTGGAAATATTCGCATAGTTTGTTATTATCATTGGACTAAGTACTGGAACACCCTATCCAGTGATATAAAAGGAATACTTTCACCACAAGATCTGCAGTCATACACAGAAACATGCCTGTCCACCCAACTCATCCATGCTGAAAAAGATTCCAGTCTAAACTAATCCCATTTGCTGATGTCTGGCCCATAACCATCCAACTTTTCCTATCATGTGCCTCTCCAAGTGCCTTTTAAATGTTATTAATGTATGTGTTTCATTCACTTCCTCTGGCAGCTTATTCCATATACTTACCATCCTCTGGGTGAAACGTTGCCTCTCAGGTTCCTATCAAATTTCTCCACTTTCATCTTAAACCTATATGCACTAATTCCGGATGTCTCAATCCTGGGAAAAAGACTTCACATTGAATCTTTCTATGCTCTTCAGGATTTTATATATCTCTATAAGATTCAAAGATTTAAAATGCATTTGTTATCAACAAATGTACAAATTATACAACCTTGAGATTTGTTTGCTTACAGGAAGTCACAAATGAGGAACCCGAAAGAACCCAATTGAAAAGAAATAAGACCAAACCCCAGTGCCCACAGAGAAAGAAACAAAACAAATCATGGAAACAATATAAGCGAGCAACAACAACAGCATTTTGAACCAAAGTGATCCCTTAGATCAATATCCCCGGAACAGTTCAGAGTAGGCCTAAAGCCTTGGTATTCAGTTCATCACATTAGATCACCCCTCATTCCGCAATGCTCCAGTAAAAACTGTTCAGACTGGCCCAACCTCTCTCCATAATTTAGTCTCCCGATTCCCAGTAACATTCTTGTAAATCTCCTTCGCATACATTCTAGTTTAATGGCATCTTTCCTATACCAGGGTGACCAAAACTGAACACAATATTGCAAGAAGTTCAAGAAGACCGTTGATCAGCACCTTCCTAGGGACAATTCAGGATGATCACTAAATGCTGACATTCCCATCCAGTTTTACATCCAGAAAAAAAAAAGAATAAATCACCCAAAGATCTTGGAACCACAATAGTATATGTACAAACTCTCTTACCAATATGGTGGGCATGCACCTTGTGCCATTAACGTACATACATGCTGCGTTAGTTGCCTCGTGGAACTGATTCACAACCTAGGAGCAGGACCACAATGATGAATTTTGAGACACTTGGCTGAGCAATTGCTTTCTAAAAATGTCTGGACATCGTTTAATTGTTTTGTTCAGTTTGCTTCTTGATTTAAATATTGCTCATGGCAAGTTGTATTTATTAGTGCAGTAATGCAAAGAAGAAATTAAACTTGTTTTGACTTAAATTAAATGCAAAGAATCAGGCTATTTACAGAAAACAGGTCATTTTTTTTTCCAGCAGCTTTATGTAGGCAATGAAAAATTAAAAACATTACCCCACACTGCATTTTTTGTTACGGCACCTCAGTAAAAATTGTTCAGACTAAGCGATTACTAACTCTGATGTAAAGAAGTCCGAAGGTTGTCATAGCTGGGGGTGTAGGGGTTGTGTGTGGGGTATTGAGAATAAGCTCCCAACACCCAATAAATGCTCCCAAGGGTGTACGTGTCAAATAGCCCCTGACAATCAAGTCCAGCTCCTGTCCTTCACATAGTTATTAAACTTGGTGGGCAGTTCTACTGACAGGAGAGAAAGAAAAAAATGGGTTACTGGTGCCATAAAACCAGTTGCTTCGGCCACGGTTGACAGCTCATCAAGGAGAAGGAAAACTGATCTCAAACGTCCAAAGCCTTGCAGCTCTACCTACTAATGGGAAAACTTCTGAAGTAAACCCTGAGGAGAAAACTGTATGGAGTTCCTAAGGCAATCCTCCATTGTGTTCAATGCCGACTGGCAACTCCGGCGGCACTGCTGGTGCCAAACTGCGCCAAGCTGTTCCTTTGGATGTGTGTGGAAAGGGGAAGGGAGCTTGCTGCATGGGTAACAGCTTGCTAGTCGTATTGTACTGCCCTTGCTTGCATGTGGACGTCGATGGAGACAGGTAGGACAGACATCCATGATGAACCGTGATCAACAGAAGGCCTTACTTACTGTTGTATAATGAGATTCACAACACAAGCGAGCAAATCTTGAAGCCACTACTCCTGAAAAATAAAACAATCCTTTAGGAATTGCATTTCTAATACTCAGAGAATGTGAAACACAACTGAATTCAATTCTGAAAAGCTCTAATCCTGGCTGACAGGATTTCTATACACACAGAATTAAATAAAAGACGAGTCTGGACCAAATGAAATTGTTGGCTCTGTGCCCATAAATCGATGTAGTGTGTGTCAGATAATCAGATATCTATATCCCAAATAGCCTGACTGTTGTCTGAAAATGGCATGTGTTATTGACTCACAAATGTTAATGATGCTTTCATTTTCAGTTTGATCGACATATTTGGTTCAAGTTTAATAGTGTTATTTTGGTATTAAGGCTTGAGTTACAAAATATTATTTGTTAATAGATCTAGATTCCTCAAAGCTTTCACTTAAATTTTGAGGGGTCCATTGATATTATTCCAATGGC